>NC_059082.1:27300692-32300692 GCF_020497125.1 Mauremys mutica
CTTGCCACAGCAGTTTTTCAGTGCTCAGCCGAGTTACTTGGACAGGAAAAAGGGGGCAGGATTTGGGGAAAAGTGAGATTTTTGTGTTATTATAGCTACAGCTATAGTAATTGGATTAGAAGAAAAAGAAAATATCCCCCCTACTTGTGTAGTTATGATCCTGACTTGCCCTTACTGAACCAAATGAAACCACTCCCTCACTTTTAATCTTCGAGATGTGTGGAAGTGTTAGGGGTGAGAAATTACTTTAATTGTTACAAAAATCCCATGGTAAAGTCCTGCCAAAGGTCTAAGCCCATAAAAGCTCATGGCTCCATTATAATGGGAGAGAACTTCCTTTTTCTCAAAGCATTTCAACTGGCTTAATAATAAGCCACAAAGAGACCCTTAAAGACACATTCATCTAAATACTTAACATTTTCATTGTTTGCAATATCCTGTTAACAGCATGAATGTAACATTTCTTTAGCTACTGATTTTGTGCCTTTTTGCTTGGCAAACGCACTAAGCTGATATTAACTTCCCTTTCATTTTCTTCCTTATTTGTGCACCTGCATTCTCAATGATGACAGATAACTCCAGGAATAGTATTTATGAGTTTATGGGCTACTATAAATCCCAAAAGAGGAGGATGATACAAGAAGAGGGCATTGTGTTTTTGATTTTTTTTTAAAAACACATTTTTTCAGTGACAGGGCTGTGGATTTTTCATCCTCATCTTTATTTCTCATATAGAAATCAAATCTGGAGGATATTTTAGTACCAGATGATGGCCATTTCAAAGGTAAAATAAATATTGGGACCTTATGGACTTGACAGCATCACTTTTAAATATCCTGATTACTACTCATTCAATCCATCTCCAGCTATGTTTAAAACAGAAACATAAGGAGACTGGGGAAAAAAAAGATGATCTGACGTTTGCACAGAATTCTAAAAGTAGGAAGTTACCATTGGTATTTTTGGCTGAACACTTTCTGTACCACACTAAATTATGAGTGACTTAATTGTTCCTGCATATTAGAGATCCAGTAGAAATTATAATAACTGGGTTACACCCAGGCTGACTGGAACATTCTAACTTGCTTTGTCCCTTGCAGTCATTCAGACAGGACTCTAGCCAGCAAAAAAACCTGCTCTACAAATATTAGGAAGCGAGGCTTTTGTTTGATATACGCTGGGGCTCGAGGAATTTCACGTTCTCTGGGGAGCTTTCTATGCTTTGTCCTTTTCCCATGTAGGCCTCTGAAAGCAGGGCACCTTTTATATTTGTTTGTGTGGCATATGCTAGGAGGGCAAAAGGTGGCCCAAGACCCTCCCAGGGGGAATGGAAGCTCAGACTGGAGTATGCAGGAAAGCTGGATATAATGAAACTGGTAAATTGGGAACTATGGGTGCCAAAAGCTCTAGAAAAGAACTGAAGGGACAGAAGACTCCCAGGTTGGTTGGAGTCTCTGCTCAGATTCAGACCACTAGAGAGGCAAATCTGAGCTGCAGACTCAGGCCTTGACCCACATCTGGGGTTTGGATCCACAATTTTGGTTCAGGCTCATCTCTAGTTTCAGCATTTAATCGACTGGATCCCAGGTAACTTGCTGAGCTTCTGGATGTAGTACTGGAAAGGAAACTGTATACTTGTCTTTTTGGTCTTGATTTTTCAGTGCAAGCCCCCCTGTTCTGAGAAGAACTTCAGAGCAAGGACTTTAACGGTCTGTAAAGCCCTTATTTCAGAAGATCTTCATGCATAGTACTCTGATTTAATATTATGTCTCTGATATTTTAATCTGATATCTTGTTTCATGTATAGTGCCTGGAACTTTATTTATTGACAGAAATTAAATATTGACATACAAAGGTGATATGTACCAAAGTTGTACGGAGCACATGAGGTCCTCAGACTTATTGAAAATGAACACACAAGGCGAATCATGAAAAAGACCAACTCTCCTCCATAGTGAGTTACCCAATATCAGTTAGGTGTAAATAACACCTTCAGCCAATTTATACTAAAATTATTATACTAAAATTATTATACTAAAATTATATAAATTGCTAATGTTTTAACATGAGGGAGGCTAGCTGATTGTATTCTGTTTGCCTTAGGGCATGTCTTCACTAGCAATGTTAAAGCACTGCCGCGACAGTGCTTTAACGGGGCTGGGTAGTCGTGGCACCAGCGCTGGGAGAGAGCTCACCCAGCATTGTAAAAAACTCACCTCCACAAGGGGAGTAGCTACCAGCGCTGGGAGGGCAGCTACCAATGCTGGTGCACTGTCTACACTGCCACTTTATAGCGCTGAAACTTGCAGTGCTCAGGAGTGTGTTTTTTCACACCCTGAGCGAGAAAGCTGTAAAGTGGCAGTGTAGACAAGGCCTTAGTGTCTGAGCCTTGATGCCCCAGCTAAAAAACAAAATAAAAATGTCATCATGCGTTAATGGCATTTGTGGGCCAGCCTCTTGCTCAAAGCTTTTTAAACATACCCCATGCTGATTACAGATAAATGTACCGGAAGAGTGAATATGACAAGGGATGGACTGATATGAAAAGCACTGTGTGTTTCTTTCCTTAACAAATTCAAAAGATAAAGGAAATACAAACTGATTTCAGCCACAGGTGAACGCCCTAAAGGTGTGTCAGAGTAAATAGCTTTTCTGTGATCACTGAGGTCATTAGTTCTGAAAACAACATGCTTCTCTGTATTACATTTAAGCTACTGCGTTCAGAACAGGCTCATTGAAATGTCATTAATGACTGCAGTAGGTTTATGAATGTATGTATATGTACTCTAAAGAGCACACTGACAATCTAATTGTACTGGGCAAACTACTTCAGCGCTTGTCTTTTTCCACATGAAGTGAGACTGTTCCCAGAATAGTGGTCAACTGTGACATTAGATTCATAGGCGCTGACTCTGTGGGTGCTCCAGGGCTGGAGTAGCCACAGGGGAAAAATAAAAAGGTGGGTGCTGAGCACTCACTGGCAGACAGCTTCCCCCCGCCCCCCCCACCACCCCCAGCGCCTCCCACCTACCGGTGGCCCCGCCAATCACCTCCTGCCCACTGCAGATCTGCTGTTCTGTGGTGTGCAAGAGGGACTGGGGGAAGGGGAAGAGCGAGGGCCGGGAGTGCTCAGGGGAGGGGGTGGAATGGAGCAGGAAGAGGTGGGATGGGGCAGAGCAGGGGTGGGAAGAGGCAGGGCGGGGGCTTGGGAGAAGTGGTGGAGTGGGGGTGGGGCCTGGGACAGAGCTGGGGGGTCGAGAATCCCCCAACACATTAGAAAGTCAGTCCCTTTGATTAGATTCCTCTCTCTCTCTAACTAAGGAAAGGAGGTTTTATGGAGGAAAACTAAGGGCATAAGTACGCTAGAGAGTTTACAGCGGCACAGCTGCACTGATGCCAATGGAAGATGCTCTTAGTTGATTACTCCAGTTCCTGCGAGCAGCAGAAGCTATGTCAGTGGGAGAAGCTCTCCTGCCAACATAGCACTGTCCACACTGGTGCGTATGTTGGTATAACTTATGTCACTCAGGAGGGTGATTTATTCAGGCCCCTGAGCAACATAAATTAGGCCAACATAAGCTGTTGGTCGGATCGGCGGGCAGCGATCGATCCACCAGGGGTCGATTTATTGTGTCTAGTCTAGACACGATAAATTGACCCCCAAATGCTCTCCCGTCGACTCCTGTACTTCAGCACCGCAAGAGGCGCAGGCAGTGTCGATGGGGGAGCGGCAGCGGTTGACTCACCGCAGTGATGACACCGCGATGAGTGGTCTAAGTAGGTTGACTTCAGCTACGTTATTCATGTAGCTGAAGTTGTTTATCTTAGATTGATCCCCACCCCCTAATGTAGACCAGGCCTTAGAAAAGACTAAGGCTATCCCACATTACTGCAATAGGACTTCTTAGAAAAAAGTTCCTGCTGTGTTTTGTGCTTTTAAGAGAGGTTCCTTTGGTGCATTTATACCAAAATTATTATCTAAATAAAGTATTTAATTGTCTCAAATTCAAGCCATTGCCCATTGTGGATAAAATTTTAGATAGTCTTAATATACGGTGGAAGTCTCAGTTATAAGACATCTTGCCTCATACTGTAGCTGAAGTAGACTCTTAGTCTCCTTAGTCTTTATCAGACTAAATTTTTATTTAATTGGGACTGGAGTTTTTTAGAACAAGGAAAAGAAAAGATCATACCCAGGAGATCCAAAAGAAAGGACACATCTGCTCCCACTGAAGTCCAGGGGACTTCTGTCATTGAGTTAAAGGGGAGCAGGCATAACTGCCAATGAAGTCAATGTGTGTTTCTTCTGGTGTTAGGGAAGCATCTTACATTCATTTCTTTCAGAATGTGGTTCTTTTGGCTGATGACTAAAAAAACAAAAACAAAAAACCAAAACCACCAAGCTTAACAGTTGCTTCAGCAATTCCATATAGCGAGCATATTAAGCTATCCAAGTAATTACAAATCTATTTATTCCAATTTTCTTCTTGAATTCTATTTTTAAATACCTAATTCAATTATATCTTTTACTTATTTATTGGTGCAATATAAGGCAGAAGGTGCATTTCTTAAAAACACTGACTCCTCTCAATGAATATATTGTGTTTGTTCTGTGGTGATGATATAATCACATGGAGATCTAAGTTGACCTTCCTGTTCCTTGTATAGAGACAGAATCATATAAAAAGGGAGGTTTAGGTTGGACATTAGGAAAAACTTCCTAACTGTCAGGGTGGTTAAGCACTGGAATAAATTGCCTAAGGAGGTTGTGGAATCCATCATTGGAGATTTTTAAGAGCAGGTTAGACAAACACCTGTCAGGAATGGTCTATATCAGGGGTGGCTAACCTGAGCCTGAGAAGGAGCCAGAATTTACCAATGTACATTGCCAAAGAGCCACAGTAATACGTCAGCAGCCCCCCCATCAGCTCCCCCCCACGCCCGCTCCCAGAGCCTCCTGCCCACTGGCAGCCCCACTGATCAGCGCCTCTCCCGCCCTCTCCACACCTCCCGATCAGCTGTTTTGTGTTGTGCAGGAGGCTCAGAGGGGGAGGAGTGAGGGCATAGCAGGCTCAGGGGATGGGATGGGAAGGGGTGGAGTGGAAGCAGGGCCTGTGGCAGAGCCAGGGGTTGAGCAGTGAGCACCCTCCGGCACACTGGAAAGTTGGCACCTGTAGCTCCAGCCCCGGAGTCGGCGGCTATACAAGGAGCCGCATATTAACTTCTGAAGAGTCACATGTGGGTCTGGAGCCACAGGTTGGCCACCCCGGTCTAGATAATACTTAGTCCTGCCATGAGTGCAGGGGACTGGACTAGATGACCTCTCCAGGTCCCTTCCAGTCCTATAATTCTATAGAAAGGATTAAGTGTCATAAATTATCTTTTGGCTTTTACTAAAGGACAAGTCCGACCCTCTCCCCTCTCTTGCATATGAACACGGCCCAAATAACTGGGACCACCATATTTCTAATATACATGGGTGGGGGCAAAGGGTGGCTTCACCAACATCTCCTGCAGAGCAGAGCGCAGCAGCCACGCTTCACAGACAATAGTGCCTAAGCTGCATTACCAATCATGGAGTGACTGTGCAGGTTCCCCAGGATTTAGAGTGGGGAAGGCAGGGTTCTCCTCCATTTGATGATCTTGGAGAGGTCTTGTGGGTGAGGAAGACTTAGGAGGCCAGGATTTAGCTCTCTGGTAAAAACCCTCAGATAGCCATATTCTATTCTAATGCAATCCTTTCTTTTTAATGGTGCTATGGAAATAAAACCTAAGCATAATACAACCCTACCAGGATTTGAGCTTGTGGTTCTAGGAAGGTTAGGTTTTGCAAAACCAATGGCTAGACATCTAAGTCAGTCCTACTTTTCATGGATGGTACTATATGTTTCATCTGGAAATCTATTAAACAATAGCAGTTATGAAATACAGGAATTAGCTATCCACTTCTCTTCAGTTCTCCCTCCAGCGTTCCTATAATCAACTAGGGATACAGAAACACAAAGCAAGCCACTACCATTCCCACTTCCAAGAAACTGCTGTTGGAAATGAACCAATTCAGCACATTGAGATCAAGTCTCTCTGGACTGGGTGTGCTGGTATTTCAGACATTAAAAGCTCTAAAACTAGAATTCCTATTTAACCACTAGGAAAACTTTAAAGGTTAGTATTCATGGGAACAGCTTTAAGATCTCTGGAAAAGTCAGATGGGTAACTGACACTTAAAATTGGAAAGCTAAATATTTCTTTAATACTAAATCTGTCTTTTAATATGGCAGTACTACATACATAAGGTCACATTAATCCATCCTCTACTACTGTATGCTATTTTAACCACTCTATAGCCTGAGTATAGGTTCCTGCACTTTGCTAAATTAATATATATTCCTGACGCCAAGGTCAGGATCAATGAAAACCACAGCAAACTCCTCAGAGGAAATAATACATATTCCATATATCTGGAGATAGCTTAAACTCAGAAAATGAATTCATTTCCATTATCACTAATGAAAACATTGCACTTAAAAAAAACCACACACACAGACATACACAAAAGTAGTAAGTAAAATCACATATCAGGTTGCAGCATTAATTGCAGACTTTGCACACATGCAGACTTAATTATTCAAAGTACAGTATCAAGCTAGGAAAAGTCCTCATTCCTCTGATATGATGGGCCTAAGTCTCCACTGCCATACACATTCTGTATTTATTTACACCTGTGCAAATCAGAACAGCCAAAAGTGTAAACAACCACACAAAGTGCAAGACAGCAGAGAACCAGGCTAAATATATCTTAATAACTAGACAAGTCTAGTTCAGTATTGACACTTTGGGAATCCAGGATGTAGCCCTAGGATTCCCTATGTCAGATACTGAACTACCAATTTTTCTATCGCTTCAGTAAGATAATGTAAATTGGCTCATTTGCATCAATGATGATACATCCATATCCTCCTATCTGAAAATCACCATGTGTCTTGACCTCTGTGTTGCAACCCAAAAGAGAAGGGCTATATAAAGAGAGAAAACAAGTGTAACTTGGCCAACAAAAACTACCGAGGCACTATGCTATACTGAAGTCATTTTTTCCCACGCTACTCTACTATAGTTGGAACTCAAATTGTAATTCACTAAGGGCCAACTCCTGACCCAGTTTTACATGTCAGTAATGTATGCAAAACTTTGAGGACACTTATGACTTCCCATTCCTCTTAGCCCATCAGTAATTCTATACGGAGCCCAATCCCATCTACCAATTCCACCATCATCCAGCTGGGCCTGCAGGAGCTATGGCAGCTCTGACTACTGAACAACTCCATCAGCAAAGAAAGCTTCGATATGCCACACTGATAGGTATGGAATAAGAATCTGAACTGAGCAAAGCTGGAAACTGAGTCCTTACATTGTATTGAGAAGCTGTCACTGAGAAGGCTCTGCCCTCGATTGCCTAGAAAGGGGTGTATATATTCACCCTAATGGGCCCATTCGGTCTCTCTGGCTGTCACTTAGCTGAGGAAGAACATATACCTCCTCATGGGATGAAAGGAAACGTATCTCCTGACATCATCCCTTAGGAACCAAGTGGCATATACAGAAATTAGGCAAAGTCACCCTGGGAAGGGATTGGGCATTTGTATAAAGATCTACCCGACTGCCTCAAGAACAGATGGGAAAAGAGCCTCCTGTTCTGCTTAAGCATTCCTGGCTGTGGAGCCCAACAGTGGCATGAACCTGATGAGAGTTACACATTGTGAGTGTTGCTTAGGCCAGAATTTGGCTCTACAAATGGGGTATTGATTCTTTTTCACTATAAGAACCTCCCCCTGTATTCCTGCCTTCCTCTCCTAAAGCACAGCTGTAATTTAAGCTGTTACTATGACCACGCATGTTCCCATCATCCCACCAATATGTTACAAAAAACCACAAACTTATTCCAAACAATCAAATGTAATTTAAAGCTATTTCTAATTCAGTATAATATAGGCAAAAATAAATAACACATGTAAGAAATGAAAAAATATCACAATGACTCTGCACTAAAGATCAGCAGATTTTTGTAGAAGTCTTCTGTTTGCTGAATTCAACAGTCGTTGGCTAACAGAGCAGCTCCCAGTGCATATTTTACAGAGCAACAAAAAAAGCACTTATAAAAGACACTCTCCAGTTGTAGTTTCTTCATCCAAAGGAGAGAGTAGGCATTACTCTCTGTCTGACTTTGGAATCAGTAGTAACATCTAAATTCTATGTAAAATGTGAATTCCTCCAAGAAGCAGAGCTGTAGCTGCTTCTTTTATAAAACAACGTCAAACAGTCTGAGGGTAAATGTACACTAGACAGCCATTGTGGAGATTCTACAGCTCACCTCAGCATTCTACATGCACAGATAGGGCCAAAAGTTCAGAATATGATTTTAAAAAGTAACAGATGGTAACTAAAAGAGACCTCTCTAGTCATGTAGATCGACATCTGTGCATGCTGCAAAATGTTATTTTTCCCATAACAAATTTCAATGAAAGCATAAATTCATGTTGTTATTATTATTAATGTATGATTGTAATAAAAAGAGTAAAGGATAATCTTTTGTTGAAGGCACTGGATGTGGGTTCAATTCCTGGCTCTGCCATAGACTTCCTTTGTGACCACGCACAAGTCACCAGGGCTGAGATTTTCAAAAGAAAATAAGGGAGTTAGGTGACCATCTCCAATTGAATTTGGCTCATTTGAAAATCCTAATCTTAATCTCTATGGGAAATTTCTTTTTTAAATCAGACAGGAGCCTATTGAGGTTTTCTAAAGAATCTACACACTTAATTCTCACTGAAATCAATGGGACCTAGGTGCCTAGGCACTTTTGAAAATCCCACTAAGCATCTATCTGTATCTTTAGGAGGCTAAATATCTTTAAAAATCTGTCCCTCTGGAGCCCATCTGTAAAATGTGGGTAGTTACAATTTCCCCACCTTTGTCTTGTCTATTGATTGTAAACTCTCTGGGGTAGATACTGTCTTTTACTATGTGTCTGTATAGTGTGTAGGACAATGGGGCCAGGTAGCAGGGTGAACCCCTGCTCCAGCCCGGAAGAGCCCTGCAGAGGGCTGGGGCTGGGCAAGGGAGTAAAACCCCGGCTGATGAGGGGGAAGTGGCTGCAGCTGGGGCCACGCCCCAAACTAAGCAACTGGGCCCAGGGAAGCCAGAGAGAGCAGTCTTTCTCTGACTTGAGAGGGAGACAGGCTTGGATGCTGGGGAACTCATCCAGGGGACCTAGCGGGAGGCAGGGCTGGGGAAAGGCCATAGTAGCTGGGAAGCCCTAGGCCGGCAACTCCCCAGGCTGCAGGGCCTAGTTCTAGGCCTCCTAGGTATTGGGCTTGTGGAGGGGCAGCTGGAGGGTGGGTAAAGGCAACCAGTCCAAACCCCTTGTTGCCTATGATGACTGGCTGATAGACTGCAGTCCGCCCCAGGGTGTGGGGGCTAAACAGAGACTGGCAGTAGCCATGACTGAGGCAACGTGGGGGTGGGGGTTCCCCTGGGGTGCAGAAACCCAGTAAGACTCTGGGGTACTGCAGGAGGGCGAACCCTGAGATAAGGGCACTGGGGTCCTGGGTGGGACATGGGGGGCCAACGGCAAGAAGATCACTGGCCTGCAGAGGGCACTCCTGGGTCGAAGAGCTAATTCCTGAGGATGACCAGCAGGAAGCGCTGCAGGGGTGAGTCTGCACTGTGCTACAGGCCACAATCTTAGTTGTGGCTTACAGGTGCTACTGCAATACAAATAGCTATGTAACTGAAAATGATTAAAACAAAGTCAGTTTGGTTGTGACATTAATGCCAAAAAAATTAGCATATACTGATGCTTTGAAGAAACCGATCATTACTTACATTCCACTATGCTATTCTAGCCTTACATTTTTGTCCAGTTTTGGCTTAGATTTTTCCTAGCTGTCATTCATCAGCCTACAATGTGTCACATTAACTTGATCAGCAAGTACCAATTTACCAGCCACAATTCTAAATTACATTTAGTACTGCAGTCTTCCCCCCCCCCCCCCAAGCCTACTGTTTAAACTTTCATTTTTTTAAACGTTCATAATTAGCATTCATGAAACTAGGTTTCCTTTGCTGGTCATTGATTAATGTTATGTTTTTGTTTTAGTCTTCAAATACCACAAATAATATTTATTGAGTAAGATTTTAATAGCAGTAACACGTACATACTGCATTATGCGCTCACTGTCTCCACATTTCAATTTTTTTAAAATTGCTCTGGAGTCACCACAATATAGCCCAATCCTGGAAACAGTACAAGGCATAAGGCACAATCCTACTCCTGCTGAAGTCAATGGGAAGACATCTTGAGTGGTTTCATTGGTTTATGCCTGGTAATGTTTTCTGGACTGAGCCCAGAGGGACTACTGTATTTTAATTGTTAGTCGAGTAAGTAGGCCTGTTTTAGGGACAAGATACTCAAAGCAATAAAAATTTATGGAGTACCATTTTTTTACACCAGTTTTGCTTATATTCCACAGAAATGTTATGTACAGATAGTGAAATTGTTTAGATATACTGCAGTATGCAAAACTTTAATTCAGATTGCAGCAAACCTAAACTTCAAAGGAAGTTTTCCCTAGGTGAGGACTGGTCCATACCAAATTATTGCAGTGGAAGACAGTATCTAAATTGTATCATTAAGAAAAAGATCAACACACTAATAAGACTATGGAGCTCATACTAATACAGGGTCTCATTCATTGGTGGATTATTTTCTTGAGTAATTTGCACATACGTTGTCTTGCTAACTTTGCCCCCATCTCTAGTTTTTCAAAGCTCTCTGATTAACTTAGAAATTCTGATTCATGTCCAAATAGAAAGGAAGTTAACAAATAGCAAAACCAAGACACTTATCTGAAGAAACCATGCCTCATGCAATCTTCTGGGAAATAAACCCACAGGAAACGTACAAATTGTGTGGAACTGTTTTATAATTCAGGTCTTGAGTGTGTAGTAGCCAGTATGTGGAAAATCAAGCCTTTAAAAAGCAAGGGAGGATACGTAGTTTTGGAATTCTTACTCTGTATTTTTCCATGAACAACAAAATCAAGTTGACTGTGCTGTAATTAACAAAAATAAAGCTCCCCTGATTTTGGAGGGGGATGTTTCTAGTGAAAGACATTTCTTTCTAAATGTTTCTATAAATCATTCTTGTATACTTTTATTGCACAATTTTTCCCCTTCAGCAGATGTGCATTAAAAACAGACTTATTTCAGAGTGCAGGTTTTTTATTAAACATATGAAATCTACACTTACACAGTTTTTCATGGAGAAGAATGATTCAAAGATATTCACATACTAATGTCACCTTAAGTACCACAAAATGGCTTTTGAGATTAGGTTTCTAGAAATGTACCTTATATTTTTCATTTGGGTTCATATTGAAAGGATCACATAGCTTCTACTTTATGGATGAAATGTCAAAATATTTTCCACCTCATCTTAAATCTACCATTTGATGGGCAGAAAGATAGAGGGATTATTGTAGGTAAATGTGTCCATAAGATACCAAAGACCTCAAAGACCTCAAAACTAATGGAATATTAATGCTGTGAAACATTCAGGAAGAATACAGAGCATGAAAATATTTTATAGGTCAATTTTTGCTATGGAATATTACAGAAAAATGGTGGTGGTAATTTCATACCAAAACATCTGTTAGTTTTATACTTGCATACTCAAGAAATTAACAGACCTTGTAACCCAGCAAACTACTTTTATGTGATTTAAAATTTGTCAGCAATATTTATCTACATGAAGTTCAAATATTTTGGTAGCATAGTTATTCAGTTATTAGTACATGGAGGGATGAGACTTCTTAAATTAGTGTTAAGATAAAAATATTAAATTGTGAGGTATTGTCACTGCAAATATCAAAAGCACTGATACTTTCTATAAATTTTGTTATCCAAGTAAAAATAAATAAATCTGTTACTTGGCATTGTAAAAAAAACAAATTATTGATAACAAAATAATCCTAATCTCCTTTTTTCTATATTTCTGCTTATAGTAAAATGCAACTGAGAAAAGGCATGGAGGTTGACATGAATTGCAAAAAATAATAAATAACAATAGCATTGCCAAACTGCATAGAATCTCAAGTCTCATGAATAAAGTGGAATCTCAACATTCAAATAGTTAACCTGTAAAGGTGCTGGCTCAAAGATCTGGCAACGTGTACTATTTGTTCATAATAAGAGACACTTGTAAGAGATTTAACTCTGAGTGTGAAGAACATGTGCCAAAATGGAGAGGCCATGCTTTGTTATGGTCATAAATGAGGCTGTACAGTTCTGACATGAACAGGGTTTAGATACTTAAATTAACCACAAGGGTGACAGTAGCAAACAATTTATAGATTTGAGCTCAGCTGACTAAGGTGATTCAGCGAATGACTCTGAGCTGGCTACAAAAGCTGCCCTCACACTTCCTGTGTAGGAATGTGTGCAGCTACTCATTATAAGGCTGTAAATCCTACATACAGGATGCCAAAATGTCTCATTTAGACTTCAGTCTGCTGAACTAAACATCAAAATAACTTCTGGAGACGCACAGTTTTGCTTAAATCATCCCTTTCCAATTTTGCCAGTGAGAAACTAGGTTAAAATAACCACTTTTACATGAGCCCTGCATAACATGCCAATTTTATGATCACTAAGGCCCCTATCCTTGGGTCTGGCTGACCTCCACTCAGCATGGTGCCTTAATGGAGTGGGGAAAACAGCAATCTTTGCACTCTCTCGATTCGGTGAGCTGCAAGGTGCCACTCCTGATCCTGGTGCAAATTATAGCAGCTGTGGTGCTGCTCTAACTTGAACCTGCTTCTAACAGCACCAATAGGAGACAGTGTTATACACTGGTGCACTTTAGAATTCATACTCCTGTAATGCACACTGCTGCACCATGCAGACAAGCTCTTAGTTAATATATGGCCCCTCTGCATCACTCTGGAAGATTTACATTCAATTAGTACACTTCAAGGAAGAGAGCCATTTATAAATTTACCAAGCAATTTTTTGATTTTATGCACTTTCCAACAAGTAGTATCATTACTTTTAGCAATTGTGCTCCCATCTGGATGGTTGCCCTTGTTAGCCTATGTTCCTCTTGCTACTAACCTCAGTTCCATTCTCAGCTCTGCCACTTGCTTTGTGACCTCAGGGAAATCACTTAACCTCTCTGTGCCTCAAATTCCCTAAAAGGGAGTAATGATACATGCCCACCTTTGTAAACCATTTTGAGATCTTCAGATGACAAGAGCTAAGTTATCATTACAACTATTCCAGCGTAAATCCAGACTAACTCTGAGGACAATGATTTATCTGGACTTTGCAGAGAACTGAGACATTTTTTTCACATTTCAACAATTTTTTTAAAGAATTAAATAATTTTTGCTTACCAGATTTTTCATTCGCACATAATAGTATGGAGGCTTCACTATATTACAGGTAGGACTGGTAGCACCATTTATTAATAAGGTTGCCTGACAGCCTTGTCTATTAGAAGTTCTAGTATTCCCAGGCTTTGGAGCAGGGAGTTGAAATATGGTAGGGGGGCAGCCTTTGTGTCAAATGTGCCTTTTGCCATCCCTGTGAAAATCCATCAAACAGTCAAAAATTAGAAAATGCCAGAGTTAAGATTGTCTGTGCAATCTTAATACAGCTCTCTTGGGAATATATGCATTAAGATACAGTCTTTAATTACTTAATCACATATCCTTTATCCACATGACCCCTGCCTCATTCAGTGTACTGGATGGACCTGGGGTTAGGGGATTAGAGTTGTGTAGTGACATCAACTGTCTATGGAATCCCTGACTCATTTAGTGCATACGATGTAAAGTGTGTAGTGAATGAGACAGGGAACTGCATTTAGAGAAAGGATGGTCTTATGGTTAAGCCAGTGGAATATTGCACTGCAGAACTGGATGATTTCTATCACAGAGTTCCTATTTGATATGAGGCAAGTCACTTAAACCAAACTTTTAACGCTGGTCACTAATTGTTTGCCTCATTTTCTGGGTGGTTGACTTGAGATCCTGGGATCTGATTTTCAGAAGTGCTGTTCCCTCTGTGCCTTGGTTCCCCATCTATAAAATGGGGATAATACCAGCCTCTCATCTCATGAGGTGTTGTAAAAATGAATTCATTAATATTTGTGAAGCTCTCTGCTACTATAATGATAAACGTCACAGAAAATCCCATAAGGAAATTAATAATTCTGTCTTTTTAGAGCAGGGGTTGACTCATGTGCAGTAAATAAAGCATGGGGACACACTGAACAAAAAGAAGAAAACAAAATGTTGAATCACTTCCTATTAAGTGATTACCATCCATTCTAGTCTTTGATTACATGATCACCTATTGTCTTTCGGGCAAGACCATCATAATGCATATGCACAAGAGAGCTGAATTAAGGTTGTCTGTGCAAACTTAATTCTGTCACTTCCTTACTTCTGAATGCTTAACTTTGCAACCTTAATGTTCTTTTAACGTAGCTTTCATGTGTAATTTGTTCTGTATAATACTTAGATGGCATTTTCCCCCCTGTAATGCAGAATTGCTCTAGAACCTAGAGCCACAGATGTGTAGCTGACATTACAAGCCTACTGTATGAGAACATCATTGTAAACAAGGGGAGACTTTCAGAGGCACAAAGGACAGTGATACACCCAAAGCCCAAAGGATTTCAATGGGAGTTAGATGTTCTCATTTTTGCCTTTGAAAATCTCCCCCTAAAAGCTTTATAATACCAATAAAAGGTTATTAATTTAGGCTCTATTTAGGAAAAACATTTTAAAGAATACCTTAATATGATTTTTCTCTAAAAGATTTAGTTCTGTCTATTTGTAAAGCCTCAGCTCCAATAACAACACTCTGTATTATGCATTTCAAAATGAGACTTTAATTGGCTATTCCAATGGGCTGAAATGGTTCCATTTGGAAAGTTAGCTATAAGGTAAGATAACATTCTATCTGCCAAAGCCATAGCCTGTTGATTTGTCTGTGTTTGTAGAGGATATGGAGTATTTTCCAAATACTTATTTCTGTAAAGTAAATACTCTCTCTCCTCAGTTCTGAGAATTACTACTTTGGTTTTCCTTCTCTATGGCTTCAGACTGATTTAAAGCCACACGTGTCACTTAAGTACCAGTGTGGTAGCAACTAGAATGCAAGGTGAGAGGTAAAAACAATGAAGCCATAGCCTATGGTTAAATAGGCTGACACAGTGGACCGGATCATAGGCTGATGTAAATTAGTATAGTTCCATTTAAGTCACCACTACTGAGTTCAACAAAGTTATACTGATTGACACTAGCTGAAAATCCATCCAAGTAAGGATATTTCCATTTAAGTTCAGTAAGGTCATCCCTAAGTTATCCATGGTCATATGCAAAGCAAGATATGAAAGCCAGAAACCCTTCCTCCCGGATGAGAGAAGAAGAAAACTCTATGAAATTAACATAACGCTGTTTCCAGCAGACTTCCCCCTTGCCCCCATAGGTTTTTCTGCCAAATGCAATGATTAGGATTGTAATTATGGTTAGCTGATGCAAAAAAAAAAAATTGTTGCTGCACTGGATTAACCTTGTAAATTTAAATATACTTACTTACATATTCCTTACATACACACACAGCAGTGTCACATCCATTTTTTACTACATGACAATTTGCTACAATATTGAAGATTAAGGAAATCTGTTCACAATTCTTGACTTGAAAGGATTGGATTTTTACTGGTAAATGATAAATGTCAATTTCACCATCCACCCACAAACAAAGGAAAACTATTTCCATTGATAATAATCAAAATTTACAGATGGAAAGTGAGAAATTCTGCTTCAGAACTTACTAGAGTTTGATTTAAGGATATTTACTTTGTATAGTTTGACATGTTAGGTCAACTATTTGTATTTTAATAGCTGTAAAGCTTTAACTTTTTGAATCTCAATGTCCACTCATTAAATAATCTGAAACCTCCCCCATAATTTTCCAAAACTGTGAAAATTTCAATCAATATTTTAAAAAGCTTAAATAATCATTTGTCATATATACATAAAAAATAAATCAAATTCTGCCAAACCTATATATAGATGCATTTATTTTAAAGTACTCCTGATTCTTTTAGTTTGGGGCTAGACAATACCAGAGTACAACACTGGCCTTTAATATCATTTTTAATTTTTATTTCTAGGGAAAATAGTTGAAATTATATTTCTGCAAGAAAATGCATTGATTCTCAGTGCAATTTATTTTACTAAAACTTCTGTTAAGAGCTGGCCAACAAATTGTTTCCTTTGGGGATATTACTATTTATATGGGAGCAGATGATTATCTTGCCTTGACATTTTACTGTACAATCTTTTTGCTTCAGGGGAGCTTATTTAAATCAGATTTTCTGCATAACCAATGGTATAACACTGCTGCAAATTATCCCTTGACTTAATTAATCTCAAGAGAAATCTATCTGTGGAATGAATAACCGCAAACAATTCATTGACAACATTTTTGCTCTACTTCCTTCTGCATCAGTAAAAAAAAAGTAATATTTAGCAGACTAGACATATGAAAAAAACAAAAACCAGAGAGCAGAGACCCCTGTACAAAATGTGTGCAAAACTAACTACACACACAAATCACACATAACATGTCCAAATTGCATGTGCAATTCCTGATTTGTATGTACAGTTGTGGCAGTTATGAATGCAAATGCAACCACAACATTCTATGTGCATTGTTTGAAAGTGAACCTCTACTTTTAAAAGAAACTGATGCATAACACACAATGTATCTAAAAATAATTTTAAAAAAAGCTGACGTAAAGAAAGAGGTAAAGAAAAATTACACAAGGGGGAAAGAAAGTACAACCTGTATGAGAAAATAAACACAAACAAAACCCACACATGCATTACAAATCATTAGTTTTGCTGTTGAATACACTACTGTACTTTAGTCTTGTATATCAGCCAGACATGAACACCATGTAGCTAGGAAATTTTTCCATGCATGCACCTCTAGACACAGAGTTCACATAATGCAAAGCACATGCTGTTATTCTGCTCTACTATTCCACATTTGGCAGAGGACAGGGTTATGGCTAATGCTACTGTCTACAGTCAAAAAAGCACCCTTCAAGTACAAAAGCAGAAATTTACAAGCAAAATATATTATAAGAAAGGGAGAAATGTATGGAACAAGGTCACAATTTGCTTCATACATTAGCTATTTTAGGGCCCACTCCTGCAAAGTACTGAGCACCTTCAAAGGCTCATTGAGATGTTTTCCCACCCACTGACTTCCATGGAGGCTGAAGGCACTCAGCACCATTCAGGACATTCTCAGCACCTTTCAGGATTAGGCCCCACGTATTTAGCTCTATTGCCACTAAGTATAATTCAATCTCTGTACAGAAAGTGTTATTTCTTATTTTTAAAATCCAAACCACTCCACCCACATCTATGTTAAGGGGGGGGGGGAAATAGAGGAAAGGAGAATGACAACAGTGCCAAGAGGAGAGGCAAATTCTGACATCTACAGTAGAACAAAATGATTAGCACTGCAATGTTGGTTTCAGAATGGCAGTATATGAACATACGTTTTCATTTGACATGAGCGAACTTGATTTTCTCTGGTTCCAGGATTTGTAAATGATTCTAGATAAAAAGCAACATATTATTTATCCTGTCAGTTTTCTTTGGGAAAACCTCACACACAAAGACACCAGGTAACAAACGAGTGATACACAATAATTTCAGCAGAAATAATCTACAGTAGAAACTGCCAGAGGAGGCAAAGGAAGCCTTTGTTGGGGTCTTTGGGTTTGTATTTCTGAGAAATATAGAAACTTTTTATTTTAGTTAAAATTGCCCTACATCTGCCTGTGAATGTCAAATGTTACACTCGGATTATATAGAGCCAGATCCAGTTTACCATACTCATGGGAACAATCTTCCATTTAAAGCTGTTTAAGACTATGGCACTACTGCAAGTGAGGGGTGAAACACGGCATGTTATTAATTCAAAAAGATTTTTCTTTTTCCAGCATGAGTCAACAGGCTCTGTATCTGACCCCCAAACCTGGCCAAGCTATGGAAGTCTCTGCATTGTGATTATGCAGGCCAGTTTTGTTGCACCATGCAGACCGGGTCTAGATGTTTTATTGCAAACATACCTCAGCCCAGGTTTGTTGAGAACTTTGCTGGCCCACTTCAAGCTTTTGTGATGAAGCCATGCAGACTTCACAGTTGCAGATGAATTTCCTGAGGTTTTACTTCATTTTGAATGAAAAATTTAAAACTGAAAGTTGGCAAAACAAATCAAGAGAATTGAATCAGAGTAGGGTCAATGGATCTGCCTGAGAGCACCATTCAGAGGAATAAGGTTTTGCAAGACTGGGTCTCTCCCCCACTGAATGAACTACTAACAATTTCTGTAGCCTTTTTGTCACACAAAGAAATGATAGCAAAGAAAATCAATGAACTCTTATTGCTATTTGAGATGTTTAAAATACAGTATACCCTAACTTGATAAACAGATCTGGGCAAGAAATATCTGCAATAAACATCCCAATACACTTGTCTTGAATTCAGACTTGTAACATCTCATTCATCATCAGTTTCTTGGAATGTTTCATAACATTACATGCGGAAGGAGCAGCAGGACTGATTTTTAACACTAAGTAAAACAACTTCAAGTTCCTTAAGGTGCTGAGTGCTTCATGAGAGGTACTGACGTATCTCAGCTGTAATTGAAATCTCAGCACCTTACAGGGCCAGGCCCTGTGCATTCTGGGGGGCATTTCATTACAAAGAAGGACGTACAATGAGCAAGGCTACCAATAAAAAAAAAACAACCTCACAAATCCACCTTTTTGTTTATAAATATCACAATAGCAAAATAAACAGTTATGAAAACTTATAGGAATTTAATATAGTGCCTGGGGAATGTGATTTAAGTTTCAGCACATTGTTAATTTAAAAAATTAACACTTAAGTAGCGGTTATAAATGTAGACTAGCCTACAAGTTTTTTAAGAAGTAAAATAATTCGTGTGCGGATTGTCTACAGACAAATTGGCTAGCAAAGTAATTGTGAGGGGGAGGGGACAGGGTTTCAGGAAAATGGTGCTAAAACTTTTAAAGTGTCTGGCTGTGATCTGAATGTAATCTTAAAACTACCGCTCCTCATAGTTGGGAGCTCACACTGATTTTACCCAAGTCAAAAAAATACCTGACAAAACAGACTTTCTTGCGGTGCTATTTGGAAATAAGTTTTTAAAAGTCATGCTCCACTGATCTAGTAATTTTTAAAAAATTACTAATTTAACAAATCACAGGCTATTTAGACTACAACAACTTCAAACATTTCTATGGGAGAAAACTTTTGTTAGTTTTTTGGGTGGGAGAAAAAAGGAATAAGTGAGAGGCCATATTGGTTCTTTACACTTCACGCTTAAACAGACTCATCTTTCCAATGGTTCAACAGCAAAGTATGAGAGAAGAAATTCAGGGCCACCAGTTTCCATTGACACTCCTAGTGCTATCATTTCTGGTTCTAAATCAAAATAAAAAGTTCTACAACAAATTTTACAAGGTACAAAAATGCATTTGAATGCAGTTGAAAATAACATCCACTGATGTATGGCAAATATTGTAGCCTCACCAAGAGATTTAATCGAAGTCCACTGAAATTAATGGGGGGAAAAACAGGCCGCAAAAAATTAGAGCAAAAGCAAAGTAAAAATAATGGTGTCATCTACCTTAAAATCAAGACCTTCCACATTTTGAGGATGAAAAGAGTGATGCAGACAATCTCCTCCATCTACATATGGAGATACGGTGATCTCTTTAAGGACATGCACAGGACTGAGATCTTGTTCTTTAATTTTTAAGGTAACTTAAAAGTATGATGAACACATATGACAAGAATGGGATATGCCCAATGTTTTTACATATACACATACACACACATACATATAAACTGCAGGAATAAAAGCAGGTATTAAATGTCTGAGGAAAAATGTATTGCCATGGTCTAAATCTAAGGTACTTTATGTAAAAATGCCATTTATTACTACTAAATTAACTCTATATAACAAATCCTTTTTTTTCCCCCCTAAAGACTAAAATTCAAGACAGAGAAGGGGGAGGGATCCATTTAAGATCTGGAAACGGAGCTAGGCATATTTAATATCATATAAATTACATGTTGGCTGTAATTATTATTATAGTCTAAATTATTGGCATAGTGGCCGTTACACAGGAAATGAGTCTTTTCAGACACTGGCTGCAGAGCCGTAACGAGGGCAAGGTGAGTGAGGCACTTGCCTCAGGCGCGGAAGGTGAGGGGCGCAGAAAGTCTCTCCTTCGGTGGCAAGTCCTTCCCTCCAAGAGGGACTGAGGGACCCGCCACCGAATTGCCACTGGTCGTCGGCAAGGGAGAGGGGTAGCACGTCCGGCTCTTCGGCAGAAATTCGGCGGCGGGTCCCCCAGTCCCTCTCAGAGGGAAGGACCTGCTGACGAAGAATGGCAGTAATTCAGCGGCAGGTCCTTCCTTCCGAGAGGAACCCGCTGCCGAAGAGCCAAACATGCCACCCCTGTCCCTCGCCTCAGGCGAAAAAATCCCTAGTTATGGCGCTGGCTGGCTGGCTGTATGTAAACCAACAGAATGTTAAAGCAACAATATACAGCAATGATATATGGCATCCATTCTTTGCAGGTAACCAATGGAGTTTGTAACAAAGCGTAGAAATGACACTATTTGAAATTATTGATCAGTATTTATCAGTTTTTAGTGGCTACAGGGTTCTTCAGTAAAGTTTCTCAATTTTCCACTGGAGAGCATTCAAAAACTATTTTATTTAGGTTTACTACCAACAGTAAGTTCATCCTTTATCATGACAATTTTACCCAGGATGTAATATATGAAAAGTAATAAATGTTAAATTTGTTTTGAGACCTACATGGGTCATGTAACAGAGTCTTTCAAAATGACAGATCCTCTAACTGAAATAAGCATTTTATTAGAACTCTAATCTGTAAGAGAATTTGTTGAAATACTGAATATGATTAGCTGCTGAAATCTTTAATTTTTCAATTTCTAAGGCATTTAACCTTTATAATAACACCCTTTGTGTTATGTAAGTGTCAAAGCGCTGTCATCAAAATTAATAAGGCAACTAAAACAATATTCAGAAAGGAATTAATAACTGAAATGAAAGGTACAGTAATATTCTTCATGAAGTCAAGTATCAGAGGGGTAGCCGTGTTAGTCTGGATCTGTAAAAGCAGCAAAGAATCCTGTGGCACCTTATAGGCTAACAGACGTTTTGCAGCATGAGCTTTCGTGGGTGAATACCCACTTCGTCGGATACAAGTAGTCACCCACGAAAGCTCATGCTGCAAAACGTCTGTTAGCCTATAAGGTGCCACAGGATTCTTTGCTGATTCTTCATGAAAGTAGCAGAATATTCATAGTTAGAGTCAAAACAGGTATTCCGATTAAAAGTCATTTCAACATTTTTTATGAAAATGTGTCTCCAATCATTATTAAATTAACAGAACAAGCTTCATCTTGTGATCTTTTTTTAAAGAACATATTTACTCATGTTAATCAATACTATGTGAACTGCAGGTGGCTACTGGAATCTAAATGACTCAATTCAGTGCTATAGTAAAGCCTTGCATTAGTTATCTCTGCTGATTGCTAGCCTAATATCATCTTAAAAGACCTCTCATGCATCTTGTATAAAACAGGGGCTTAAACTAAATCAAAGTGGATGTCCTTTAAAATGTATTGCAAACTAACAGCCCAATCTTATGTTCCTTGCACACACACATTTTCCACTTAAATCTTCAGACGTTTTGATTATTACGATCCCATGCCTTGCACAAACTAAATCTTAAAATCAGAACAAGTTTCAGAGTGAATCCTTGGAAAATAAAAACATTTTAGAATTCATAAGTCAAGGGTTTTTGCCCACTGCATTTCAGAAATAAGTTTTTTGCCAAATCAGCTAAATGTTTCGGAGTCAGGGGTTACAGGATATAGAATTTTCTCACTTCCTATCCTAAACTAATGAATAATGTTACAACATTCCACTCCACAGGTAGCTGAAATAATTAGTTGGAATACTTTGGCATCAAACACAAGCTATTGCTATTCAGCAGGAGACTTCTTTGTAATTAATACCTACCATTTAACACTGTTCATTACAGCCAAAAATTTAGCTGCAGAACCGATAGCTTTTTTTCCCGCCCCCCCACAGTTAATCCAACTCAGAGCTGGTTTAGTGATGGTACATCTCCTTATTCATAGTGGACATTCAGCGGAGCCAGCTGTTTCAAAGTTCCTAGCTAAGAATCTTGGCCTTAACAATCACATCTGCTGCACACACAGTCTTTTGGCTGCCTGTCATTATGTCCATTTGTTCACAAGTTGGCCCAGACACTTGCCCTAAGACATGGGTGCTAGACAATGATGGGTTTAGAGATGTAGCCTGAAGAACACTGCAAGTACCATCTAATCCAGATGTGGGCAAACTACGGCCCACTGCCCAGCCCAAGCTCCCAGATGGGGAGCCTAGTCCCCGGCCCCTTCCCTGATGTCCCCCGTCCCCCGCAGCCATGCCACCGCACAAGCCATGCTCTGGCCTGCCGTTCCTGCTGGGCAGTGTGGGGAACACAGCTGGCTCTGGCTGGGTGTCGCAGCTGCCAGCTCCTGCTGATGGTAAGGGGGTGCGGAGTGGGGAGTTCTGGGGGGGCAGTCATGGAGGAGGGGGCAGTAGGGTGGGGAGGAGGTTCTGGGGTGGGTCAGGGGATGGGGAACAGGGAGGGTTGGGAGTGGGAGTCCAAGGGGGCGGGGATGAGGATAGGGGTCAGGAGGGCAGTGAGGGCATGGGGAGCAGGGGGGTCGGATAAGAGGGTGGGATCCCAGGGGGCAATTAGGGGTGGGGGGTTCTGGGAGCAGAGGGCAGTTGGATAGGGGGTGGGAGTCCTGGGGGGGCTGTCAGGGGGTGGGGGTGGGGGTAGGGGTTGGGGCAGTCAGGGGACAGGGAGCAGGGGGGTTGGATAGTGGGTGGGGTTCTGGGAGGGGGCAGTCAGGGGACAGGGAGCAGGAGGGTTGGATGTGTTAGGGGTTCTGAGGGGGGCAGGAAGTGGGAGGGGGCAGATAGGGGGCAGGGGCCAGGCTGTTTGGGGAGGCACAGCCTTCCCTACCCAGCTCTCCATACAGTTGCGCAACCCTGATGTGGCCCTCAGGCCAAAAAGTTTGCCCATCCGATCTAATCGGTGACATCATTGTCATGTCGCTACATTCCAAAAGCATCTCTGCCCTTCATCACACTGATATACAGTAAATAAAATAAATCCAAAAAGGAGAACAGAGGCACAATGTTAAGCAATTCTGACTGCCACCAAGATAGATTATAGTGCAACAGGCATGTGAAACTCATGGGGACAAAGTAGGGTGGGAAAATATATAACAGGAAAGGACTGTTCAGATATACTTTGTGGGACAAATAACATGTATAAAGTTATACATGTCCTTAAGTTCTATATTGCATCAGCACCTTTGCAGGATAGAATCTTAGATCAGATGGAATCCAATCTTTCTTCAGTATGACTAATTCAGAATATAAAATTCTTGGGGCAGGAACAGTGTCATCTTCTGTAGAGCTGTGTGCACAATGACAGAGCTATAAAAATAGCAGTGGTAGTTTGGGGAGATGTGACTAATTGTTCCATTCTGCTTGAGAAGGTTGTTTAGAAGGCCCAGCTCTGTGACAGCAGTTCCATGTGACTTGGGATCCTCACAAGAGCAACACTGAAAGTGCTAATTGCTAAATGTAAGTTTCTTAACAAACAGAGTCTATGGTCAGGCGTCCTCATAAAATATCTATGCCTGTTCTGGAGTTGTGTTCCCACACTTGTAACAAAGTAGAACATTACATAATTGTTGTGAACAACAAACAACTAAATCTAATGTTCTTTCTCTGAAACCACAGTGGAATTCACAACTTTCATTATTTACCAGAAATGTACTGGGCTATATTCACCTCTGGGTTCAAAGGAATAACATTAAGGATGAATTTAGCCCATTGTGTTTCTAATTTTGGCTGGTCCTTTACATATTTTTAAATTAAAGCAAAAGACAGTGTAATATAGGGTGACCAGACAGCACGTGTGGAAAAATCAGGTCAGGGAGTGGGAGGTGATTGTCATCTATATAAGACAAAACCCCAAATATTGGGACTGTCCCTATAAAACCGGGATATAGGGTCATGCTAGGGTAATACTATATCACTATGCCAGAGTATGCACATACAGTGCCCAGATTAATGTTTACAGGAAAGGTTGTTGGAAAATGACCTTTTCAATAGAAAGTTTAAACTTTCTATCAAAAAGTAAAAAAAAACCCAAGAACATCAGGAAAATGGTTGAGGGGTGGGGGGAAAAAAACCAAACAAAAAAATTCAATTTGGGGGTTGTCAGTTTTTTTTGGGGGGGGGGGAAATCAACCAGGTACCTCTCATTAAAAACTTCATTTTGTTGAAATTGGGAAACACCTATTTTAACAGATCTTTTGGGGGGTAGAGGGACATTTTCAACTAGCCCTAGTTTACAGCAAATGAGTGAGGCTTTTTTTGGTGTGGCCCTTCCCTTACTTCTTTCCAAACCCTGTGGTTATAGTCCAGAATGTGTCTAATGACTAACGAGTGTTAAAACCCGGTGTAGAGAGAAGAGCACACAACAGGTACTTCTCTCACGCACCAGGAAGAGCAACAGGAGGAAAAACGTTTTAATTCCCCCTTTGCCATGTTTCTGCCACTCTCCGTTCCGCCTGGTACAAAGTGGGCAGCCAGTGCTAATCGGGAGCAGTTATTCGAGCGAGGGGACCCAAAGCGAGGTCCCTGCCGGTTCCCCGGGCCCGCCAGCTCTCCCTACCCCAGCACGGCTCGGGAGGCTGCTGCTCCCTGGCGCTTCCCACACGCCTCTCCCCAGGTGATCTGCCCACGTAAGGCGCTGCCGGCCCTTGCCCGGCTTAGTGCTGGCACCTGGCGAGCCAGAGTCCCGCTTTCGGGGCAGCCAGCACCCGGCCGCTTGGCGAGCGCTACTCCATCCTCACCGCGAAGTGCCGCCCGCGGAGGACGGGACCGGCTGTTCCTGGGACCAGGAACGGGCCCGGGCCGCCGGCAGGAGCTTTCTGCAGCCCAGAGCAGGGGGCTGCGGCCGGGCGCTCCAGGGCGAGCGAGCGAAGGGGGCGCCAGGCACACGCTGCAGGAGGGCCCCGCGGCTGGAGCGGGGTGTGTGCCCCGCAAGCCCGCTCGGCACACACCGCCAGGGCGGGCACGGTAACCGCAGCAACGCCGCGGGGAGGGACGGGCGGGGGCTGCCATGCAGGTCCCCCGGCCCGGGGTAACCAGCCTGGGACAGTCCCTCCCCACGGGCAGGGCACGGGGGATGTGTCTGCCCCCCGGCGCCCCCCACCCGTCCCGGCTTCCCGCCGGCTGAGCCACTCGCCCGGCCGCGTCTCCGCCTGCCAGCCCGGCTCGGTCACTCACCATCGCGCTGCGCTGCCCCGTCTGCCGCTGCTGCTCCGCACAGGCTGCCCGGGATCCGGGAGGCGGGGACGGGGCTGGTTTCCCCCCCCCCCTCGGTTAGCCTCCAAGTCCGCCAAGCGGGGGCTGAGACCCAAGTTCAGCGGCGCAGCGGGGAGGCCAGCGCGGTCCCCATGCGGCGGGCGGGTGTCAGGGCTCACAGGCTGGAGGCTCCTCTCCTGCTCTGACGGGGACTCGGCTCCTCAGCGGAGTGTGTGCCCGGCCCGGGAATGGGAGCGAGAGCCCCGCTCCGCCTGTGCAGCCGATGCCCAGCACCAGCCACTCTGTCCATAAATGGAGAATTCAGCTCGGACCTAGCCAATCACGGTTTGTTTTTATAGCGTCATTCCTGAGGGAGATCCTAGCAGCTGGCCGCGTGGAGCTGCTGCTGCGGGAGCAGCCACACGGGCCTCTGGATTTTGTAGTCTTTGTCTGCCCCCTGCAACTTCTTGAGTTTGTTTTTTGTTCCTGGGCGTGCCCTTGGCAGTGTCCCAGTGCTCCCGTCCAGAACAAGCCACAGCCAGGCAGAGCACTTGCTCAACAGCAGCCATGACCAACAGCGTCAATGCTGTTACTGAGGCCTCCTCTACACTACAGAGGCTTTGTCACCATAGCTATTCCAGCAGAGCTCCCTAGGGTAGATGCAGCATGATATGCTGATAGGAGTTTTTCCGCTGGCATAGCTACTCTACCTCTCCAAAGCACTCTTTTGCCCTCTGCACTGGGGTTTTCCTGGCATAGCTGTGTCAGCTAGGGGTGTATGTGATTTTTTTCACCCCCCTGGCTGATGTAGTTGTACTGGCAAACCTTTATAGTGTAGGCATGCCTGCACAAAAGCGTATTCCCCTCTCTGAATGAGAATAGCTATATCAATATAAAACACTTTTATACTGCTAAGGAAAAGGACAAAGCATCTTTATACCAGTATCCAGGTTAGGTATCCTTACCAGTTAGGTTGTCCTGGTTAAGAATAATTCAAACTACAACTTTTCTAGGTATTGAAGCCCTAAGAAGATACAATCTCTGACACCAAAAGTTTAAGATCTAGGGCTCTGATACTGAAAATACGTCTGAATGTGCTTTAAGCTTAGGAGTAATAACATTGGCTTCAATGGATCCCAACTGGGGCATATAAGCACCATCAGAACATAATATAGAAAACAAAAATAAATAATAATCTTACAATTAGAGACATAATAATATGTTTGTTTTCCTTCCAAACAATTTTTTAAAACCACTGCCCATAGCTATTATTTATTTGTTAACCACTGCAAATTATTTTTTTTCCAGTTAATGACTGACTGTTAAGGACAATGATTAATAGAAAAAGTGGAAACAGGCAGTGGTTAATTTAAAAACAAACAAACAAACAAACAAAAAAGCTCCAAGCAGACAAAGACTCAGCTCTACAATAATTTAGAGATTAGCCATAAGTGGAATCTTTTTATCTAACGAGCCTTCCTGAAACTTTGGTGGTCTGGATAAAATAGAACAGAGGTCTGAACCACTCCTGGGATGTGTCCTGGTCTTGCAATTGGACTTGTGTAGGTGGAAGAAAGTCAGTGGAGCTCTCTAGAGATAAATGGGTCTGCCTTCATGGATCTGAGGGCAGAATTGGGGTGCTGGTATGCAAAGTGGGTCTGAGCCACTCCTGCTTTGGTTCTCAAACTGGAGCTGAAGAACCAGACCTGATTTGATTTGCAAACATAAAACCTGATTGATGAGGTATTGCAATATCCAGACCACCCTGGTTTGTTCATTATAGAAAAGGAACAAACACGATTTATCTGGCCTCCCCTTTAGTCCCACAAACTTTAGTGGTTTGCATAAAATAGAACAGCTCCCTTGGATCTGAGCCATGCTTGGTTTTGGTTTTGAAAAATCAAAACATCGCTTCCTCAGCTCAACTCTGCTTACATTACTGACCAAGTAAAAGTTATGATTTGCATTGGAGGCCTGGGCATTATTTGCAGGGCCGGCTCCAGGCACCCGTGCAGCAAGCGGGTACCTGGGGCGGCCAATGGAAAGGGGCGGCACATCCCTTAGTCCCTTTCGGAGGGAAGGACCTGCCACCGAATTGCCGCCCAAGAATGAAGCAGCGGCGGTAGAGCTGCCGCTAATCGCTGGAGCCGGCCCTGACTACTTGATAGTGATTTTATGGAAAAACAGTTTAACTGAAAAAGAAATTGGATAGTGAATATATGATATCCACAGACTATTATTAACACAAACTTATCTGATAGTGCTAAAAGTGAGCTGGAGTTTGTAAGAGCTTTATTCATGCTTTATTCTCCAGCAGAAAGTGAGTAGCAGCAGTTTTGTTGGAACTGGGAAAAATAGTTTGCTCAGTGTTTCACTTGAACTTGGAAAAAGTTATGTAAACCTTGTAAGACAGAGAGAGAGAGAACAAGTTAAAGAAAAGCAAAAAATAGAAATCAATCCAGAGAGGGAACCTGTTATGGATATATTATACTCATGAATGTAAGCAATACAGTATATCAGTAATTTATCTAGGTTTTATATGTACATGTTTCTGTATCTACTTTGTACTTGGCATTTGTATTAATATTGAAACTTATTTCCTTAAAATAATCTTAATATAAATTACATAAATAAAGGAGAAAGAGAGAGAGAGACTGGGTTGGGGAAGAATAAGGAAAACCCTTAATTTGAGGGACCTGTTGTGCTCAGTTCTGTTTTATCAGTTCTTCTAGGCTCCATTTACACTAGAACACTGACCCATTGCTGACAATAGTTGTCAGGAATAGGCTCACCTGAAATGATGTTGAAAATGGTTCAATTGCTAGAGCCAGAATCTCTGTCCTTTGTTTAATGTATAGGGGAGAAAGGCGCAAGTTCTCCTGAACTTGAGGAAACACAGGGACTTCTCCCTCCGTGCACCCGCCATGGGGACTGCCTGTGCACCAATCCTTCCCTGTACACCTCCCTTACTCTAGATGGGTCCCATCTACACTGATGGTAGTTTGGGCTAACTGTCTTCAACACCATTACAAAACTGAATTGACTGACAGTCTGGAGCTGTTGTTTATGATGATCAAAGGCATAGAGAAACTTCCATATAGGGGTGAGTGAAAAGATTAGAGCTATTTAGTTTAGAGATATAAGAAAGGGGACAATTAGATTCTAAAAAATAACTATGGGTACAGAGAAAGTAAGTCATATGATCCTGTTTACCATTTCTCATAATAGAAAACATTGGGTCATTCAATTAAACAACAAATATAAAACTGATAAAATAAAACATTTTGCTTTATGCAGTACATAACCTGCCACAAGATATCAAGGAGGCTATGTGCTTAATAGGATTCCAAGTGATGAAACTTTTACATTATTACTAAGAACATCCACAGCTTTATACGCCCTCATGCTTCCGGGCCTAAACCGACTACAAATTGATATAGATTAGGAAGAAACTTCTCCTATGAGTAGGTAATTAAATACTTGCCTCTTATGTGATGGGGTTTTGTGTGGGGGTTTTTTGTTTTTACCTTCTGAATCATTTAGTACTGGCTGTTGTTGGAAACAAAGTATCAGGCTATGTATACCACTGGTCTTGACCCAACTGATCATTTTTCTTGGTAGTTAGGGAGTGTACAATATTAAAATGTATATTGTTGACCTAATAGAATATTATTGCCTTGACTCTAATGTGGCTGCCACACACCTGTTCTAATTATTAATTAATTAAGAGCCTACAGGCTTCTTGGAATTTAATAATACACCCAGAGACAATCCCACTCCAAATTACTTACAATATTCTAAAAGTTAAACTCATAGACCAAGGGAAACTGAGAGGTGTGGGATTTCTGGTGCTAGTTTAATTCCAGACGCATGGTAAAGATCATTCATCTCTGCTGTGGACTAACTCATTTTCATTTATGATAAGACAGATTTGACAGCAATCAGAAACTGTGACCATTGCTTATTACACTAATTAGAATCATCTTCCTGTGACTTTGTGCTCCACCTGTCTGGTTGTTGTACCCATCTCTTGTCTCTCATCATGCACTGAGGCCCTGATGCGGCAAAGACCTACACAGGTGATTAGATGTATGCAGTGCAGGGCTCAGTGTGTGAAGGATAGCTCAGTTGTTTGAGCATTGGCCCACTAAACCCAGGGTGGTGAGTTCAATCCTTGAGGGAGCCATTTAGGGATCTGGAGCAAAAATCTGCCTGGGGATTGGTCCTGCTTTGAGCAGGGGGTTGGACTAGATGACCTCCTGAGGTCCCTTCTAACCCTGATATTCTATGAGCTATTAGCCTCTATATCTATGAATAAGTCTTTGCATGATTGGGGTCTTTGTGTTCATACAGTGCCTAGCACAATAGAACCTCAATCCCTGATGCAGGCTTCTAGGTACTAGTGCCATACAAGTCAGAATAAACTGGATCCTGGATACAAAAATCATAGTTTAATAACCGCTTTAAAAAGTGAAATATTTCTGTTATTTTTAGTAGTACCTTCAAGTGGATAGATGATATGCATCATAAAATTTGCTATTTGAGTTAAAAACATCTTTTGAATCCACAAGACTTCTATATTTTTTCTCTTCACCTTGAGCAGTATAGGAAAAACAAATCTAGCTTAGTTTCAGCACAGAAGGAATTTTTACAGCAGATTTCTAAACCCTGGTGAAGGTCTGTTTAAGATTCAAATGCTGACATAGCCTTAGGTATTAGGAGAGCAAACTATTGTATATAAAACCTCTAGGAAGTAAGGCTTTATTATAGTGCTACATGAGATGATTGTTACACTATCACAAAGATATTTCTAACCATTACAGAGGAAATGTGAGATGGTCTTATATCTAAGGTAGCTATGTAATAGATTGAACAGTGAACCCCACAGCAAGGTTTACTGCAGAAATTCAAGTCAGAAAAAGAGGAGATCAGCAGAGCAAAATTACAGTGTCTGAGAAAAAAGAAAATACTCTTTTTGACAATAAATGTAAATCGTCTTTAGAATTTGTAAACATATTTTCTCTGAGAATTACAACCTGCCAGCTTTGGGGTGGGGTGGGAGTGTTTTGCAGCACAGAATATTTATTTTTCTTTCTCTTCTTACTACTTAATGAAAAAATAATGGAGGCACAAGAGAAATGTGAATCTTATAAGATTCAGTTCTTTGTGAGCAGTGTGAATAGAAGGGATATCTTAAAATCACTGTTTGAAATATGCCTAGGCATATTTTATTTATACACAATGGGCCTGATTCTCGTTTACAGTATGGATTTTTCTACCTGGCAAAGTTTTACCAGTTATACCAGTATACTTACTATATTAATATAGTTATACAGTTATAGCTATGCAGGCATAAATCCCCATCTGGATATTCTTATTCTGGTATAAGAATGTCCTTTTTTTGGTTCAGCTGAAAACCTTTCCCATGTGACACAAACTAAATTGAAAAAGGCACTGTTATACTGTACTAAGAGTGTCCACTCTAGTAGGTTATAGCTGTATAACTATATTAGTTTAAATTCACTCCTTAGTTTATACCACAAAATCTTTCCCACGTAGACAAGGCCTAAGATTGCTTTACACTATCCTACCAGTGTAAAGGGGCCTTTACATTGTGTCCACTTTAAGGCCCCTGTACGCTGCCAGAGTGGTGTAAAGGGGCCTTAATGTTAATGAGAATCAGAGCCAATGAATGTGTCCTGCAATGAAGCTGAAAGCTGCATTAGCTAAGGCCTAGTCTACACAAGAAATGTTGCAGGGTATTTTGGTATAATTTAGGGCATGTGATTAACACAAAACAAATTAATTAGATTAAAAAAAAGTCACTATTAATTACAGTTTTAATTGCATTCTTAAACAATAATAGAATACCATTTTAAATGGATTATAAATATTTTTGGATTTTTTTCTACATTTTCAAATAGATTGATTTCAATTATAACACCAAATACTAAGTGGATAGTGCTCACTTTATATTATTTTTATTACAAATATTTGCACTGTAAAAAAGATAAACAAAAGAAATAGTATTTTTCAATTCACCTCATATTGTACTGTAGTATAATATCTTTATCGTGAAAGTGTGCCTTACAAATGTAGATTTTTTTTTTACATAACTGCATTCAAAAACAAAACAATGTAAAACTTTAGAGTTTGCAAGTCGAAGCATGAAGGGGCATATGAATGTTTAGCATATCTTGCATATAAATACTGTGATAGACCCAGGCCAATTGGGAACAGCAGAGTAGTAATATATCCGCCTTCTGGCCACTGGATAAGCAGTTTTCTGTTCCCTGAGTGACCAGAGCAGGGGCTGCTCCAGGCTAATGAGAACACCTGACTCCAATTAACCTGCAAAGAGTCAGTTGAGGCTGTTAAGCACCTGACTCTAATTAAGGCCCCTCTGATGCTATAAAAGGTCTCACTCCAGTCAGGCCAAAGGAGAGGAAGTGCGTGCGAGGAACTGGGAGCAAGAGATGTGCAGGAAGCTGAGCACGAGTAGGCATACTGCTGGAGGACTGAGAAGTACAAGGGTTATCAGACATCAGGAGGAAGGTCCGGTGGTGAGGATAAAGAAGGTGTTGGGAGGAGGCCATGGGGAAGTAGCCCAGGGAGTTGTAGCTGTCGCGCAACTGTCCCAGGAGGCACTCTAGACAGCTGCAGTCCACAGGGCCCTGGGCTGGAACCCGGAGTAGACGGTGGGCCTGGGTTCCCCCCAAACCTCCCAACTCCTGATCAAACACAGGAAGAATTGACCTGAACTGTGGCTTCTACCAGAGGGAAAGGTCTCTGGGCTATTTCCCGACCCACAGGGTGAATCTGTGAGGTGAGCAAATCTGCCAATAAGCGCAGGACCCACCAAGGTAGAGGAGGAACTTGGTCACAATACCTTGCTATGCCAGCTACAACAGTGCCATGTGAACACCTGTTCTCACCTTCAGGTGATACTGTAAATAAGAAACAGGCAGAATTATTTCCCATAAATGTAAACTAAACTGTGATAAATCACAACTAATTTTTTAATCTTGCGATTAATTGCAATTATTTTTTTAATCATTTGATAACCATAGTATAACTATACCAGTATAATTAATAACCACCTTAGATTGCAATATTGCAGAAATTGTGGATTCCACAATATTAGGCTTTGACTGGAGTTTTGACAGTGAGACGAGCCCCTGATCTGAGCCCCAGGTGGCCGACAGAAGAAAATCGTGGATAAATAATAATGGACTTTACTACCGCATATAATAAGGTCCATTATTATTTTCTGCCATTTTCCATTGCTTGTCCGCAACTCAGCCACATTTTTTTTCACAATTTTCCCACAATTCAAGTAGGGTATAACTGATAAAGCTTCCCTCTGTACACAGTGCCTAAGTCACACAGGGCCAGATTCTGCCTTACCTTTGCACAGCCTGCAGTGGTGACAAAAGATACAAGGACTCTCCCCTATACCTCATTACTTAGCTCATGTAAGGGCCAGGCAGAACTGCACCTTCTGAGAAGTGCAGACATAGCCTGGAAGGGAGTAGGGCTATGCCTTTGGCCCCACCAATACAGGGGCCAGTGGAATGACATACCAGTCAATGGACAGTGGTACAAAGAGCAGCAAGTTGCACCTCACAAAGGGGTACAATAGCAGCCACTCAGTGTCTTGCACCCTATCACTCTGGGAGAAGTTTTGCCTCCTCTGGGCTAAATGCCTCCCAGTTTTCCATCAGAACAGTGTGGCTCTGCACTGCCGTTTGCTGTGGGGCCTGTGTACAAGGCATAGTTTAGCCCTTTTCATGCTTTTAAACACAGTGGTTTAATGTAGCTTACATTAAGGATAAACATCTAATTCCCCAGCCGATCATATTAACTGAATGATACTTATTCAGCGGCTGTGCAGGGATCTGAAGGAAGGCATTTCCTTTCAAATGTCAGTTCACTGCACTGTGTGTGAAAATTACGAACACTTGAGATTCTCAGTCTAATAATGTATGAGCAAGATGTCTGTGAAGCTCCAGCACAATAAAATGGAATCTGAGTACATTTAAAAGAATACCCATAGTTTTAAAATTTACAGTATGCCTACACTGCAGTGTAAGCTTGGGGGCATGAGCCCAGACTAGGGTGACCAGATGTCCCAATTTTATCGGGACTGCCCCAATATTTGCTTGTTTGTCCCGCATCCTGACCGATGTTCGGTCGGGACGCGGGACAAACAAGCAATTTTGCCCTCCGCTCCCGCGCACAGGTGGAGCCCGGAGGGGCTCGTGCACCCGCCCGCCCCAACTCTGCCTCCTCCTTCCCCCATTGGATCCCTCCCCAAATCCCCACCCTGGCCCCGCCCCCAGCCCCACCCCCTCACTGCCCCATTGGATCCCTCCCCAAATCCCAGCCTCTTCCACAAGCACACCATTCTGCCTCCCTCCCAGGCTTGCACTGATCAGCTGTATGGCCACGCAAGCGCCGGAGGGAGGCCTGGGGGACGCAGGGGAGCGCGGGGTGATTGAATCCGGCCTGGCCCCAAGCACAGGCAGGAGGGCGTTGCGGTACCTGCAGGGGCAGCTCCAGGTCCGGCCTGGGGAACTGGCTCCCTGTACATGCCTATGGGTGGGAGGTGAGGGGGCAGCAGCTGCCCGCGCGGGGACTCCGACGGGGCTTCACCTCCCGCTACGTGGAGGCAGCGGCAGCCCCATTTGTTCCCTTGCGGGAACTGAGCGGGACGGATGGGGAGGGGGGGCTGGGGCCTGCTGCCGCCATTCCGGGGCCACCCGCGGTGCTCTGCGGGGCAGCTGGACGCGGGACAGGCCTGGGCACACTCGGGTAGGGTGACCAGATGTCCCGATTAAATAGAGACAGTCCCGATATTTGGGACTTTTTCTTACATGGGAGCCTATTACCCCCCACCCTCTGTCCTGATTTTTCACACTTGCTATCTGGCCACCTTAGCCCAGACCCCCCTGTCTGTACACACAGTTCTGTCTGACATGGGCCAGCAAGCCCTGTGGGCCCAGGTACCTGCTGGGGGTAAGGGAGGGTTAAGCCTGAGTCCCATGGGGTGCAATAACAGAGGGAGAAAGATTCACAGCAAGTGAAACAGCACAGGCAGGCGGCAGAGCAAGAGGACAGAATTGCAGTGTGCAAGGAGAATTTTGCAGTGCAGTTTCTGCAGCAGGAATGTTGGCTGAAGAAGATAGAGTGCAGCAGAAACATCTGTTCGAGAGGCTGCTTATGCTTATGGCCACCAGAGTACAGGCTACTGCTGCATCCCCAGCACATCCTGAGTCCCCCTCCACAGTACCATGTTCTGCAGACCAGGAACAGTGCTTGGGTTGCCCATACAACCAGGACTTCACAGCAGCTGGACAGGGCAAATCTACCCATGCAGTTCTCCACCCCATGCAGGTCCCTTCCCTGCTGCATATGCCCACCCCTGTGATGATGCCCTCCCCCTGCAAGTTTTCACTCCCATGATCACCCCCTCCCCCTGCAGGCCTCCACCCCCATGCAGTGGCATCAAATGCACGCTAAATGTGGAAGAAAGGGAAAGGAGAATGGGGGGCCAGTGGACACACAAACTTAGGGAATTTATTTGTTGGCCGTCCGTTTGCTGTTTGCGCTGTTCAATGTTTGGTTTATGTACTTTGTTTTATTTGAAAATTGTTTAATTTGGTGTTTATTGCTGGTGTGTTGGTGTGCTATTAGGTAACTGCCCTGCCTGGCAATGGTTTAATAATGAATAATAATGTGAACATCCATGTTCACAAAAAAGGCTTTTATTTTATTAAGAACGTTGATTGGTTACCATTACTGCATCACATCGTATAATGTGTAGTTCAAATAATAAAGATAAACACATGATAAGGGACAACTGGGAAGTTGTATTAACACAATTACTTAATATTTTTTCTACATCTGTCCATATTGTAAATCCACAGTTTGTGCCAGACACTCTCCTCCCCAGTTTATAATCAGTCACTGCACCCATAAGTATAATGCGCAGCAATGAATCCTCCCGCAGTTCATAATCAGTCATATCACCCATAAGTACAATACATGGTGATAAATACCCCCATTTCTGTATGATGTGATAGTAGCTCATTTACTGTAAACATTATACAAACACATTTATAAACATACTATTATCCCTCTTCGATTGGCCCAGGCAAGTCCATAATGGGGAGCACAGAGCACCTTGATTTGTGTTCCCTAGGTGCATTCTGCCCCAGCTGTCATAGGCATACTTTCTGATTGAAAGTTGCTCTCAAAGCTTCAGAAATGTAGCTTTCTTCATGTGAAAATTCTGGACCCACTGCTGGTCATACCAGGTCCTCAGGACGATGTGATCCACCAGTCTGTTCTGGCCCTGCTCCAGAAGCACCAGACTACATAGAGCATATCAACAGCTATACTAAGAGTTCTGGAACCCAAGGGAGGGACACCAAGCCAGTGACAGGCGAGACTCGGGCCTGCAGAGGGCGCTCCAAACTCTGGCGGCGCTGCAGGGTGAGTCATTGCACCATTACAGGGGGTTACAGCATGCTCCCCCAAGGTATAGAATGTCACAGTTACTCCTCCATGTTGCTGGCTCTGGATGCACACAGACCTAAAAGATGGCTCAGCAGGATGTATTGGGAGATTGCGACAACTGTCTGTAACGTGGCGGGTGATAGTTACATTTTCTTAAGCTGCACAGTGAACCAGAGTGGTGAAAGGTGAGGGGGGTGCTAGGAAGCCTGGGATATGGCCATTTCACTGGGGTCTGCATACTGCAGTGTGGACGCAGGAGCTCGGGTTTGGTGCTCAGGTCCAGAAATTCTAAACCTAGAGTCACCAGAGTGTGGATGCTCAAACTATGGGCTTACAAACCCAGAATCCACCGATTCGAGTCCCACTAACCCTGGGCTTGCATTGCAAAAAAAACAAACGGCAGCAGCACGTTTCAGAGCATGGGTCAACTGGTGTCTATAAAACCTTCAGAACTATAACCAGGGCAGCAGAAAACCCTTTATAGAGGTTTATAAAGAAATATAAAACAAATAATATAGGACATACTACTTTAAAGGAGCTCTGTCACACTTCATTTTTTTAAATGTAGATCAATGAAAAAAACAAAACCTAGTTGATAGCGTCTTTATGGAACTGACCATAACACCATGGCAGAAAGGAGTGTTTTCCATCCAAATTAACGTGTGAAAGTAGGATTCAAAAGTGAATTTACATCCCTATACATTGTCATACAAATCTGTATTTCATATACCTCCCATGAAATAATGTGATCTGACTATACAAGAGACATTTTCTTGACTTAAACACTGTGGGGTTGGTACGTGCCAGGTGCTGAGTGCTGTTGCTCTGATCCAACAAAACACTTAAGCATGAGCTTAACTTTAGTGCATGAGTGGTCTCACTGACTTAATGTTAAGTATGTTTAACTGCTTTGCTGGAAAAGGGCGAGGATGATCAACACCTAGCAGGATCGAGCCCTGAAATATCTAGGGCTTTAACTGTTTTTGCCAAGAACATATTTCTAAACATTTGAAAACCTTGCAGAATACAACTTTCACTTTGCCTTCAATCTCAAAATGTACTGCAGTTTCAAAGGATAACATTCCTATAGGAACTCTGTGAATCTGGAAAAGATTTGAAGTTTTCATGAAATAGGCACTGCTCTGTCTGCTTTTAAATTGGTTAAAGCTGACAGTAAAAAAAAAAAAAATTGCACTGCTGCTTTTTTGTTAGAAGTTCCTGAAATATATTTAGAACAAATTTTCCACTATGCAAACCACAGGTTTCTGTTTTATTAATTAGACTAATTTTGTTAATATTCAAATGCTTGAAAACTGCTAAAATAGCGCTTATAATCATTAACAAACATGTAAGATTTTCAGTTTGCAAACCACACATTTTGGTATTTCTTAGATGTATATATTATATCATAGAAAAAACAAATGGTATAAATTAAGCAAACTTTAGAGGGTATTTTTTGCTTGATTTTGCTTTTCAAAGTATTATATACTTTCATACCCTTGAACATTTTTGCTAAAAAACAGAGGGCTAAATTCTACTTTCAGTTACATAGGAATAAATGTAGTGTAGATATAAATGTAGTACATGTAAAAAACATGTAAATGATGGGAACAATCAGGTTTTCCACTTTGTAAGTCAGTGTAACCATGTGACCTGATTACTGTCATCCTCTGAATCTGACGCCTTCGTCCCCTATTCCCTACTATTAGCCTTAAAGGAAAGCACACCTATTCAGGAAGCATGCTTAAACACATGCTTATCTTTAACATTCCTACCTATGCATTTATAAATTGCCTAGCAAAGTAGGGTCTTTGGGTGTTACTGGAACAATAAATAATAATCAGGGGCGGCTCTAGGCATTTTGCTGCCCCAAGCACGGCAGGCAGGCTGCCTTTGGCGGCATGCCTGTGGAGGGTCCGCTGGTCCCACGGGTCCCCTGCTGGAGGTCCGCTGAAGCCATGGGACCAGCAGACCCTCCGCAGGCAAGCCGCCAAAGGCAGCCTGCCTGCCGCCCTCGCGGCGACCGGCAGAGCGCCCCCAGTGGCTTGCCGCCCCAAGCACAAAGTCAATTGAGTTCCTCTGGCTATACACAGTCTAACTGAGAGCATAATCACGTGGATCTCCACTTAAAGAGACTTTGGACTTGATTAAGGGATATCTCAAATTTAGGCCCGGATAGGGTGACCAGATAGCAAGTGCGAGCAGCGGCACAGGAGCCAGCAAACAGGGCTGCTAACAGGGGAGTTTGAGTGGGAGTTCCCATTGGAGGAGCAGAGGCCCGGAGGGGCAGACTGCTGAAGGGGCAGCCGAGCCCGGATAGGCTGAGCCCTGATTAGGGGGTGGAGCCAGGCTAGGAGGGGCCTATAAAAGCGGCCGCCCAGCCAGGCAGCGGCACAGCTGCGAGCAGCGGCACAGGAGCCAGCAAACAGGGCTGCTAACAGGGGAGTTTGAGTGGGAGTTCCCATTGGAGGAGCAGAGGCCCGGAGGGGCAGACTGCTGAAGGGGCAGCCGAGCCCGGATAGGCTGAGCCCTGATTAGGGGGTGGAGCCAGGCTAGGAGGGGCCTATAAAAGCGGCCGCCCAGCCAGGCAGCGGCACAGGAGCCAGCAAACAGGGCTGCTAACAGGGGAGTTTGAGTGGGAGTTTGCAGGGGGAGGTGGAAGGGGGAGGCACCGTGTCCCCTGTGCTCCCCAGGTACAAGCACCGAGCGAGGCCGAGACAGCAGCAGCCATGAGCCAAGCCGTGGAGGATACACCGAGGATGAGAGCATGCAGCAGCTGCGGTATGTACCTGGTCCTAGCGGGGGACCCAGAACAGTACTATGTTTGCATGAAGTGTCGCCTAATAGAGCTGCTGGAGGAAAAGATCCAGGGCCTAGAGCTACAGGTAGAAACCCTGATAGAGAATAGAAGGGGGTTCGAGCAGCTGATGGAGCAATGGCAGGCAGTAACTGAAGGGGAACGCCCAGGGGCACAGGGGGGAGCAGGGGCTAAGGCCAACGAGGGGGGACCACCAGACGAGGAAGATGGGCGGTGGAAGCATGTGACCGTGAGAAGCAGGCCGAGGAAAAGGAGAGCCAGTGAGGGGGAAATAGAGCTAAGGAACAGGTTTGAAGGTTTGGAGAATGAGGAAGGGGTAAAGCAGATGGTAGCTGACGGTGGGAGGCCAAGGAAAAAGAGACGAGCGGCCAGTCCCATAGAAAGAGGGGAGGAGTCTATGGAGGCAGCACCAAGTTTGGGCCCAGGGAGGTTACAGGATGGCTTAAGGGGAACCACAAGGGATGATAGGAATGGAAGGAGCGTGCAACGAGGGGGGAAGGGGGATAGGTTAGAGGACCGCACTATCCCCAAGCAAAGGCAGGTCTACGTGATTGGGAATTCCATACTGAGAAGGTTGGACAGGCCTGTGACCAGGGCCGATCCGGAGAACAGAAGGGTGTGCTGTCTACCGGGCGCTAAAATACGGGATGTGGACCTGAGGTTGAAAAGGATCCTAAGAGGAGCAGGTAAGAAGCCTTTGGTCATCCTTCATGTGGGAACGAATGACACTGCTAGATTCTCGCTAGACAGGATCAAGGGAGACTATGCCAGGTTGGGTAAGACGCTCAAGGAAATTGAGGCTCAGGTGATCTTCAGTGGGATCCTACCTGTCCCTAGGGAAGGGCGCCAAAGGGGTGAGAGAATCATGACGATTAACAGTTGGCTGAGGGAGTGGTGTTACAAGGAGGGCTTTGGGATGTATGGGCACTGGGAGGCTTTTGGGGACAGACAACTGTTCTCACGGGATGGGCTCCACCTAAGTAGGGAAAGAAGTAGACTTCTAGGAGGGAGGCTGGCTCATCTGATTAAAAGAGCTTTAAACTAGACACTGAGGGGAGACGGTTGGGAGAGGTCCTGGTGCTCTCCACGCCAAATTTATACATTGGGAGTGAGAACAACAAGATAACAACAGATATAGCTAGAGGGGGACAGGCAGGTGTAAGGAAGAGGGCGGGGACGGATACTAGATCTACAGGTCATGCTGGTAGTACTGTGTCCCTACCGAGTTGGGTGAAAAGAGTGAGAGGAGCCCAACAGCAAAAATTAGGATGTTTGTTCACCAATGCGAGAAGCTTAGGTAATAAAATGGAGGAACTGGAGCTCTTGGTCCGAGAATTGAAACCGGATATCGTAGGAATAACCGAAACATGGTGGAACGGTAGCCATGACTGGAGTACAGGTATGGAAGGGTATGTGCTGTTTAGGAAAGACCGATGCAAAGGTAAAGGTGGGGGAGTAGCATTGTATATCAATAATGAGGTGAAATGTAATGAAATAACTAGCAATGCAATGGATAATACGGAGTCTGTCTGGGCAATGGTCACATTGGGGAAGAAAACTACTAGAGCCTCACCCGGGATAGTGATTGGGGTGTGCTATAGACCGCCGGGATCTAGTCTGGAGACGGATAGAGAGCTCTTTAATGTTTTTAAGGAGGTAAACACTAATAGGAACTGCTTGATCATGGGGGATTTTAACTTCCCGGATATAGATTGGGAAACAAATGCTAGTAATAATAATAGGGCTCAGCTTTTCCTAGAAGTGATAGCTGATGAATTCCTTCATCAAGTAGTTGCTGAACCAACGAGGGGGGATACCATTTTAGATCTGGTTTTGGTGAGTAACGAGGACCTTGTTGAGGAAATAGTTGTAGGGGACAACCTTGGCTCGAGTGATCATGAGCTAATTCGTTTCAAAATAAATGAGAGGATAATCTATATTGCATCTGAGACTAGGGTTTACGATTTCAAAAGGGCGAACTTTACTAAACTAAGGCGACTAGTTAGGGAAGTGGACTGGACTAACATATTTAGGGATCTAAAGGCAGATGACGCCTGGGGTTACTTCAGGTTGAAGTTGCAGGAGATGTCAGAGGCATGTATCCCGAGAAAGGGAAAACGGCTCGTAGGTAGCAGTTTTAGACCGAGCTGGATGAGCAAGCATATTAGAGGGGTCATTAAGAAAAAACAGAAAGCGTACCAGGAGTGGAAAATGGGAGGGATCAGCAAAGAAAGCTACCTTATTGAGGTCAGAGGGTGTAGGGAAGCAGTGAGAAAGGCAAAGCGACGGGTGGAGATGGACCTAGCGAAGGGGATTAAAACCAATAGCAAAAGGTTTTTTAGCCATATAAATAGGAAGAAAACCAAGAAAGAAGAAGTGGGACCGCTTAAAACTTTGAACGGAGTGGAGATTAGGGATAATCTTGGAATGGCACAATATCTGAACGAATATTTTGCCTCGGTCTTTAATGAGGCTAATGAAGGGCTAAGGAATAGTGATAGAGGGACCGATGGGAATGAGGATATGGGGACAGACATTACGGTATCGGAGGTGGAAGCCAAACTTGAACAGCTTAACGGAAGTAAATCGGGGGGCCCGGATAATCTTCATCCTAGAATATTAAGGGAATTAGCGAGTGATATTGCTAGCCCGTTAGCGATGATTTTTAATAAATCTCTAAATTCGGGGATTGTACCGTTTGACTGGAGATTAGCTAATGTAGTTCCTATATTCAAGAAGGGGAAAAAAAGTGACCCGGGTAACTACAGGCCTGTTAGTTTAACATCTGTAGTATGCAAAGTCATGGAAAAAATTTTAAAAGAGAGAGTGGTTACGGAGCATGAGGCCGATGGCAACTGGGATAGTTTACAGCATGGATTTACGAAAGGTAGATCGTGCCAAACCAACCTGATCTCCTTCTTTGAGAAAGTAACAGATTTTTTAGACAAGGGAAATGCAGTGGATCTAATATATCTGGATTTCAGTAAGGCGTTTGATACGGTACCGCATGAGGAATTACTGGTTAAATTGGAAAAGATGGGGATCGAAATGAAAATCCAGAGGTGGATAAGGAGCTGGTTAAAGGGGAGACTGCAGAGGGTAGTATTGAAGGGGGAACTATCGGGTTGGAGGGGGGTTACCAGTGGAGTTCCTCAAGGTTCGGTTTTGGGTCCGATTTTATTCAATCTATTTATTGCTGACCTGGGAACCAAGAGTAGGAGTGGGCTGATAAAGTTTGCGGACGACACCAAGTTGGGAGGTATTGCCAATTCGGAAAAGGATAGGGATATCCTCCAGGGAGATTTGGATGACCTTGTAAACTGGAGTATTAGTAACAGGATGAAATTCAATAGTGAGAAGTGTAAGGTTATGCATTTAGGGATGACTAATAAGAATTTTAGTTATAAGCTAGGGACGCACCAGTTGGAAGTAACGGAGGAGGAGAAGGACCTAGGAGTCCTGGTTGATCGTAGGATGTCTATGAGCAGGCAATGTGATGTGGCCGTTAAAAAAGCTAATGCGGTCTTGGGATGCATTAGGCGAGGTATTTCTAGTAGGGATAAGGAGGTGCTAGTCCCGTTATATAAGGCGTTGGTGAGACCTCATCTGGAGTATTGTGTGCAGTTTTGGTCTCCCATGTTTAAGAAGGATGAATTCAAACTGGAACGGGTACAAAGAAGGGCCACTAGAATGATCCGAGGAATGGAAGGCCTGTCGTATGAAAGGAGACTTGAGGAGCTCGGTTTGTTTTCCCTAACCAAAAGAAGGATAAGAGGAGATATGATTGCACTCTTTAAATATATCAGAGGGATAAATACCAGGGAAGGAGAGGAATTATTTCAGCTCAGTGCTAATGTGGACACGAGGACAAACGGATATAAATTGTCAGTCAGGAAATTTAGGCTTGAAATTAGACGAAGGTTTCTAACTATCAGGGGAGTGCAATACTGGAACAGCCTACCGAGGGAAACAGTGGGGGCGAAGGACCTCCATGACTTTAAGATTAAGCTAGATAAGTTTATGGAGGAGATGGTATGATAGGATACCGGGCTTAGTCAATAGGTTAATTAAGTGCCATACTGATAAATAGTACAATGGGTCAATGATATGATATTCTTAACCTTTTTCCAGAGGGTATGGCTGGAGAGTCTTGCCCGCATGCTCGGGGTTCAGCTGACCGCCATATTTGGGGTCGGGAAGGAATTTTCCTCCAGGGTAGATTGGCTGTGGCCCTGGAGGTTTTTCGCCTTCCTCCGAAGCATGGGGCAGGGGTCGCTTGCTAAAGGAGTGGGGGGATCGGCTTATGTGGCCTGCATCTTGCAGGAGGTCAGACTAGATGATCATAATGGTCCCTTCTGATCTTGAATTCTATGATTCTATGATTCTATGAAGTGTGAAAAATCGGGACAGGGGTTGTGAGTAATAGGAACCCGTATTCAAAAAAGCCCCAAATATTGGGACTGTCCCTATAAAATCGGGACATCTGGTTACCCTAGGCCCAGAGACCTCTTTCCTGCTCCCATTGAAATTAGTTGCAAAATTCCATTTATACAAAATTTTGCTTTCACTTACACTGGTATAAAAATCAAGCAACTCCATTGATTTCCATGGTGTGAACCTGAGTCACTCCAGAGTAAATAAAAATAAAATTTGCCCTTTTGTCCTCAGTGGAAACATTCATGAATATCAATTCAAAGTTTTTAAGCTAAAAATTGTACCTATATTGCCACTATTTAAAATGAGTCTTCACTTCTGACTGAAATCTTTGGTCAGTACCGTTTCATTAATGGTTATTATTGTTATTGATCTCAACAGGGAAAGTTGCAAAATTAAGAATGCAATCTATCTCTTCATTATCAGAAAATAAATATATTGTGGGAGCACACAAAAATATTGTCATGCTCTCTGTTGACAATATCAAACAAATATGGTTACAGGTACAACAACAATGATGTTTGGCAATGTAGCATTCTTTATAAGGTGGAGTTGTTTAATGAGCTAATTTTCACCCAGACAAAAAAATCAATCAATATTTTCACAATGTCAAAGGAAAACAATTGTCTTTCTAATTTTTAATATGATATGACCACCAAAAAAATAAATAAAAACCCCTAAACAATTACATGTTGAACCTCTCTAGTTCGGCATCTCTGGTCCGGCAACATCCATGGTCCGACGTGATTTTATTTTATGTTTTTTTAAACTTTATCTACTTATTTCCTTGTGCCAATGCAGTAAAATTGTGTAACAAGACTAACACTTTGTTATGAAGAGAGCTGGTAAGCCTTGGCTAGGTGGCGTTGCAAACGTTGTTCTGTTTATTCGCCTCAGTGAGATAAAAATAAAAAGAGAACCGCTCGCTACAATATTGACCTCCCATAGTTTGGCAAATTTTCTGGTTCGGCACCGGTCAAGTCCCAATGGTGCCAGACTAGAGAGGTTCAACCTGTACTTGAAAATGATCTTTAAATGTGGTCAATTGCTTTGAATTTATTGAGACACTTTGAAAAGGAATTTCATTGTGTATGCTCCAACTCTGACCTAGGTTAAGATTATTCTAAGATGGAGAACATCCTCTTTATTTTCCCTCTTAAATAAACTAACTCCCACAAACTACTTCTTTGGGCCTGATACTTAGGGAAACTCTTGACTGAACTGAATTAGATATTCACCTAAGTCAGGACTGCAGGACCATGAACCTTATCAGTAGGAAGTAGTATAAGTAAATAACTAAATACACAATAAAAATATGCAACATTTTAATTGGTCTTTCACAAAAACAGTTTCTCCTCTGGTGCTCCCTCTGCAGCAGCAGTTAATTGACAAACACCAAGTGCTTTGAAGATGTTGGTCGTGCACTAAAGAAGAAGTGAATTCAATAACCATGTTAAGTTTAAATTCTGTTACAAAGAATCAGGGGAGCATTGTGTGTCAGAAAGAGTACAAGAAAACCAATGTGGAAATAAATTTTAATGGTAAGTCATGATTCTAAGAAGAGTACAAAAATTAAGAAGAATGTTCTTTTAAACTAAAAATGCCTTGAATATACATTTAGTTTTAAATATGCTTCTCCCTGCACCAAGCCTGAGTAATAAAGCAAACTAGTGGATGTTGGGGAGAATGGCTACTCCTGTGACCCTTGTGGAAGGCTACCATGGGGTTTCTGGGGCATGCGGGGTCCTCCAAAGGTTGAATTTTGCACCTATATATTTAACCGATCAGATCTGCGAGGAGAAAAAAAAAGACGGAATTGTGCATTTTATGTAAAAGCATGAAATTTGTCTTAGGGCATGACCCAATAAAGATTTTTAGATATGGAGACATCACCAGCTCATGCCATGTTGGCTGTGGCAGCCATTTTAACATCATTGTCATTATTGGCAAATTACATTGTTTTACAGTTGGACACACAAGCAGGGGCGGCTCTAGGCACCAGCACGCCAAGCGCGTGCTTGGGGCGGCAAGCCACTGGGGGCTCTCTGCTGGTCGCTGTGAGGGCGGCAGGCAGGCTGCCTTCGGCGGCTTGCCTGCGGAGGGTCTGCTGGTCCCGCGGCTTCGGCGGACCCTCCACAGGCAAGCCGCCGAAGGCAACCTGCCTGCCATGCTTGGGGCAGCAAAATGCCTAGAGCTACCCCTGCACACCAGGGATGTATTCTTGGTTTTGCTTCAGCGTGACCTTAAAATTGCTGTAAGGAGACATTTTGTACTAATTTTGATTGCCAGTGTGTTCTTGGCAGAATTTAATCACATTTCTCTTTTTCTTTCAGATGCTACTTTGGTTGTGTGAAAGCTGCTTGGTGATTGAGTAATAGCTGTACACTGTAGTAAAAAATATTAAATACCATTGGCTACTACTAGTGCTTCGCCCCTCTCAAAAAGACACAAACTGGTTCGAGAGCCAGGTCCATCAACACAGACATCCCACTTCTCCACTGACTGAAGTGTGTCTTTGTCAGGAAGACACAGGTGCAGTTAGTTAATCCAGCAGAATTGAAAAGAAAGCATGTTGAATCTGGCTATCAAACTCTGGCAGAAAATATCAGACATTCCATAAAGTGAAAGCACTTCCCATATTCATAAACATATGCATATTAAATGATGGTGATGGTATTGAAAAGAGTTTGAACAAGAACAATGAACAGCACAAATCTTGCTATATCAAGTTACAACAGGACCAAACTTAAAAGGACTGAGGATTTAAAAAAAAAGAACTGAGTAAGCTGTGGATCACCTTGATGAACTGCAGAGGGAATACACACGTTTAAGTGATGAACACAAAGGGCCTCCAGAAAAAGAAGTGTGCTTTATTTGTGAAATGAGCTTACCATTAGAAGACTTCCATGAAGCTTCTACCCTCAGCATTGATAGTCGAGTCCACAAGAGTGCACTTCATCTGCAAAACCAGCACTTGGTTGCAAAACTAAGTGGAGGGGATTTAGAGGCCCAAGAGGCAAAGTATCATGCAAGATGTTTGGTGTCTCTCTACAGCAAAACCAGGGAGAAGAAAACTGAGCAAAGCAACACAGAGAAGACGTCATGTGGGATTGCCTTTGCTAAACTGACAGCATACATTGAAGAGACAAGACTGAATAAAGACATGGCTCCACTCTTTAAACTAACACACCTCAAAAGGCTCTATACAGCTAGACTAGAACAGCTGGGATGACACTGGCTGGGCACATTCACAGCACTGAACTAAAATCCCATATAATTTCACATACTCCAGATCTCCAAGCACCCATGATGTGCTCCTTGCCTTTAAGCAGGATATTGTACATGTACTCCATGTGAGGAAAACTGTGAGGAAGAAGCTCTTCACCCAGTGATTCTCAGACTTTTGTGCTGGTGACCCCTTTCACATAGCAAGCCTCTGAGTGTGACCCCCCCCTTATGAATTAAAAACACTTTTTAATATATTTAACACCATTATAAATGCTGGAGGCAAAGTGGGGTTTGAGGTGGAAGCTGACACCTCATGACCCCCCACATAATAATCTCACGACCCCCTGAGGGGTCCCGACCCCCAGTTTGAGAACCCCTGACCTATCCCAAACAGCAACAATTATTCAAAGGGACATGTTCCAAATGAAAACAGAATTTCATGGCTCATTTGACCCAGGATGCCAAAAAAAATCTGTTACCAAGTCACTATTGGCACTGATGTCCATGATGTTGGATGGTCCAAACATTAAAACTCACTCAGAGCAAGTTTCTATTCATCCAGCTACCTTTACTTTGGCACAACTGTTGCAATACAACAGCAATATCTGTCACCATGAAGGAACAGAAAGTTTGTACCACAACAAAGCATGGGAAATGCATTTGCCTATTTATGTTGGTTTGACACTTCATGCACAGACATGAAAAAGTGAGCTACCAGATACCTTCTTTAAGCTTGGATTGGCCATCTACTATGACAGAGCGTTGGACATCTCTACCAGCAAACTGCATACCAACACTTCGAGGATGAGAATGTAGTCTGTTCTCTAAAGCTTTGTGATGTCTGTGGCCATAGACATCATAGACCACAATCCCAGCCCCACCACAGCAACAGACTCCTTCCACAGAACTAGGATACCACTTTTTCAGCCACCCAGTACTTAAGTGGAGGGAGATGTCCATGGAATTCCCACCCCTGACTATGATACTGTAGTATCAGTGAAGAAGATTTTAACATCACTTTCTGAGTCTTACACAATTGTCTCTCCAGTGATCTTAAGAAAATGAATCCCTGCTGCAAATGTTGAAATCAAAACTGACTGCCTACTGATTACCGAAGCCCTGCAAGAAGAATGCAGGTGGCTTGAACAAGTTAGGAAAGCAGGAAGTCTGTATACCTTCAATGGAGATGAAGACTTTTCCTGGGCAACTTTCCATGCCAGCAAGCAGCCAGTACCAGACTTCGCTCCAGTCATCAATGTGCTTCTTCCTGTCTTTCCAGATGACTCCAAGTCTGTGGCAATGATTCATCATGTCATGGATGTGATAAGGAACGCTATACTCCACCTAAATCTGTGAAAAGTGCCAGTGATCACTGAGGACTAACCCCTTCTCACCATAACCAGACAGATACAGTGGACCTGGACTGCTGGGTATGACGAGGACAAATCTGTCATTATGTGGTCTTCGTCTGGTAATGGCAAGTTTAATTGGAGATTGGCTAGAAGATAATGGATGGATAGAAGCCATTGTTCAGTCAAAGTGGCCTCCCTAGGAATGGCTGACTTCCTGAAAGTTTCTCATGTTATACGTACTAGGCATGCCCATCGAGTATGGCGAGGACAAATCTGTCATCAATGCCCTATAGGTTCAGACCCTTAGTCACTTTTATTTAAAAGTATGTGCATGTCAGGATGCTCTTTAACCTTCAGACATACCAGATGGTTAGCATTGTGATGATTTGTGTTGGCAGCAGTAGTGGGATTTGATATCTATTTCAGCCAAAAGCAAACGCAGTTTAGACTCTACTTTTGGGATTGCTGCAACAGATCTGATTTTACTTACTTTTGGTTTGCGCCACTGTAACTCTAATGATGTCAACAGAATCACACCAGCTTGAGAGCAGAAGCAGATCCAATGTTCACCATTTTTGCTGGCTACTCTTTCCCATAGCTTATATATCTGATTTGTGCATGTAAATGTAGGTCAATGTACACTTTATGGGCTCTAACACACACACACACACACACACACACTTACACTTACTTACTTTTACAGGCACAAAATAATATGCTGGCTTTGAGACCAACAGAAAATGTAAGTAATTTTTTTAACTTCTCACTGATTCAAATTGGCACAGTTTGACAGCCCTGTATTCTACCAGGATTTTCCATATGCTGTGGGGAAAAATCCCCTATCGTCCACATTCTCATCTCGTTTACACCATTAGGATTGGGAGTAACTCCAATTAAATCGATCACCTTTCTCAAGCAAGAGATTGATTAGAGCAGAGCTTCTGCAGACTGTATTGAACAGAATGCAGGCTATCCACAGCCACTGCATTTATGCTTGGCCCAATACTGTGTCTAGAATCTGTCACCGTTAGTCATTCATGCTGTAACATATGGAATAAGGTTTTTATTTGCTGGGTCTTTCCCCTCCCTGTTCTGCAACGTGTTGACACTGCTATGAAATAGATTGTGAGGAAACGGTGATAAGACGGGATTTGTTCTGGTTGCTGGACGGCGTGTGAATATTTGCCTCCTATAAATAAGTCTCTCCCTCTCTCTCTCTGTTTATTAGGAGAACCCTGGCTCCCTCTGATTGAGCTGCAGGTTTCTATGGAGACAGCGTCCTGGCAACAACTCTCAGCAGCCGTTTTCTTCCCATCTACCAGGCCTAGTGGCAGCAGGGCCCACGGAGAGGGAGAGGACCTGGCTTCCACTAGCAGCAGGAAGGGACGGATGGACATCCAGGCTGTCTAGCTGCGCTCTATGAATCTTTGCATACAACTATCCCAGAAGTAAAAACATATTAAAAAGCCGAGCAGAGACATCCAGCAGAGAGGTTGCTAGGATGCAAGGGAAGGATGGGCAGCCATGTCCTGCCCTAATCCAACACTGGTGAGTGAATACAGCAGCTTTAATACGACTAAGAGTCTGTCTGAACTTTGCCCCTCTCTGTCGCATGACAATATGGTGATGTTTGTGTTGTGCTGTTATGTCAATTTCCCCCCATCATAGCATTTCCACAATCATCCCCATATTCTCAGACGATCCCTCATGGAGGTGTGCTGCAGTCATTTTAGGGGACCTGTAAAACTTCATAATGTGGCTATGTAGTGTAAGGGCTTGCTTGATGTAGCAAAGTGATGGGCTTCTTGTTTTTTGACCCATCCTCACACTAAGTCATGACAATAACATTTCTATTCACTCCAAAACACCATCCTGGTATGTTGCAATGCTCCAGTGCAACATTGTGCTTCCTGAGTTTGTCCCTGCCACGCACTCTCAAAGGACCCCTTGTCACAACATTGTGTCACCTCCAAAGGTATTCCTGGACTGTTTTGAGACAGGAAGGATGGTCCAGTGGCCTGGGCATTAGCCTAGGACTTGGGAAGCCCTTAGAGTCCTTGCTCTGCCATCAACTTCTTGTGTGGATTTAAGACAAATCACTTAGCTTCTCTGTGCCTGAGTTCCCTGACACTTCCCTACCTCACAGAGGTGTTGTGAAGATAAATCCATTGCAGACTGTGAGGTGCTCAGATCCTATTGTATGTACCTTAGGTAGATTTCAATGTTATGAAAGTTACAGAACAGAACTGCTACCATTGTGACTTAAAAGAAGGGGCAAGTGGAAAACTGTGCATGGTACTTGTACGGCCCTCATTGTCATAGAATCTGAACACCTCAAAATCTGTAATCTGTTTATCCTCACAACACCCCAGTGAGGTAGAGCAGTGTTATTGTCCCCATTTTACAGATGGGTATCTGAAGCACAGAGAACTAAGTGACTTGTTCAAGGTCACACAAGAAAATTATCACAGAGCAGGGAATTGAGCCCAGCCGCCGAAGTCCTAAGCTAGTGCCTAAATCATTGGAACATCCTTCTTCTCATCCCCTAGAAATCAAATGTGCAGGGCAATGGGTGCTTTCAGTGTGTGTGGCAGAAGGAGAGGTATGCAACAACAAAACGGGATCAAACCTGAATTTATGTATGTCTGTTTCCTTAATCTTGCATGCAGCTTTATCTTTAGTTTCAAGTTTTGCATTCCTGACGTCAATGATTTACAGGAATAACAGTGAGGTATTCCAGGTTCACCTGAGACAGAAATTGTGGTAGGCCTCAAGTGAGTGAGTATCTTTGCAATCAGGTATGGAACTTACAGCTGTGAGTCCATGTAGCTGCAATAAGACAAATGTTAGAATATTCAGAAAAGAACTCATGAAATAATACTCTCGTAAATCTGATAATATTGACTTACTGTCTTGTGCTTTAAGTTACTGTATCATATCAAACAGCAGTAAACTTAATTTTAAATAACTACTGACTTAAAAGGTTAAACATTTGGGGCCTGGACCTCTATTAGGTTCAGTGGAACTATGTCAATTTACACCAGCTCATGATCTGATCCTGAAAGTTATATTTTTCTTTTGATGCACATCCATTAACATTAATGGATATTACACACATACATAGAGAGGGAATATAACTATTAGTTCTGACATGTAGCTATTATTATTTACAGGACATACATACACTTCCAGAACTGCAGAGAGCTGCGTGGAATTTAAATGCTGGTGGACAAGATGCTGGAGACTTGGTCCCTGAAAAAGGGGTGAATTTACGGCTTGATCAAGTTAGTGGGAATATTTCCATTGACTTGAATGGGCTTTGGATCATGCCTTTACTGAGGCTCGCCTGTTAGACACGCAGAGCCCAATCCTGAGGTCCTTACCCAGTGCATATTCGGTATATAGTAGACCAACATCCCAAGGTTTGTCTATGCTGGAATTAAACACCCATGGCTGGCTCGGGTTCAGGTAGCGGGATTCTAAAATTGTGGTCTAGACGTTCAGGCTCAGGCTGGAACCTGGGCTCTGGGACCCTCCCCCTCTTGTGGGGTCCTGTGAATGTCCACACAGCAATTTCACAGCCCTGTAGCCCGAGCCCCATGACCCTGCGGGCTGTGGGTGTTATACTCCCCAGTCATGGGCTCTGGCCTGGGAAAGACTTGTAGAACTTGGCCCACAGTGAAGAGCTAGTAAACAAATCATATCATAGAGCTTAAAGCTGACATCAGATTTAAACCATTGCAAGCCTGGCAGCGAAGAAGCTGGTGAGAACCCTAAGGGCATGTCTACATTGCCCCACAGTTCAGACTAAGGAGGCGTGCGTAGCTGTTGGCACCAAAGTGCTGTGCTGTGCTGTAACTCCCCCTTGTGGGTGCTGCAGGTAAGAACGTACAGGTCATGAGTTCTCTGTAAACAATAACAGTTATGTACCAGATCTAATAGGTATATTCCCTCTGGGGACCTTTTAAGTTCACACCTGCAGCATCCACACAGGGGAGTTACAGCGCAGCATTCTGGTGCGCACTGCCATTCAGACACTTAGTCCAAACTGTGGGCCAATGTAGACATGCCCCCAGTAACATTCAGGATGAGATAACTGCCTCAGAATGTCATTGGAGGTGTGTGAGGTCTCAGCATCGTAGAATCATAGATTATTATCTCCTGAGGAAGGGACCTCAGGAGATCATCTAGTCCAACCCCCTGCTCAAAGCAGGACCAATCCCCAAATCCCTAAATGGCCCCCTCAAGGATTGAACTTACAACCCTGGGTTTAGCAGGCCAATGCTCAAACCACTATAGACACTGCTGTTTGTTTTGTCAACATAACTGGCTTCCACCAGTATCCCAAAATGCCTGCCATGACTGCTCTGCTCACTGTTTTGAGAGAGATCTGAGTGTGTACTGCAGAGCCAGCGCTAGGTATAAGCAGAATATGCAATTGGTTAGGACCCTGAGCAGTTCAAGGGGGCCCCCTATTAATTATTAGTATGTGTTGTGTGTGTGTGTAGGGGGGGCCTAGCACCACCACTGGTCTACGGAGTGATGTGTTTAAATTAGAAATGACAAATAATTGGATATTTCATATTTGGAAATATTGTTTCAGACGAATCAGTGCCTTTGGTGGCTTTTAGGGCAATTTGTATTTGAATGTACATCTGTGACTAATCCTGCAGTCTTTCTGCACTCAGACATTGACTTCAGTGGGAGTTACAGATGCACAAGTTTGACAGGATGAAGCCATTGTGAGATGAGGTAAAAAACAAACCACTTTTAAGAGATACTGTCAATTATATGTTTTAAAATAGTTTAATATTTTGTCTTGAGTTTTTGGAACAATATCCAGGTCCCTAGTGATATAAATCAGGGATAGGGCCATTGAAGTCAATGAGACTAGTCACATATTTAAAATTAAGCTGTGCTTAAATGGTTTGCTGTGTCAGGGCCATTGACATGCAGTTTGACTAGAGGAATGAGCACAGATCCAGGCTCTGCCACTGATTCACTGTATGACCTCTTTGGGCAAGTCATTTAATGTCACTGGCTAAATTTCCCCAATTGTAAAATTGTGATAATAGTGCTAACCAAACCTACCTCACAGACTGTTGTGAGGATAGCCCTCAGATGAATAATCCTGTCTTAATGACACTTAGTGCAGGTTTACACTACCGCAGGGATCGAAACTCTGTGATTGATCCACCGGCGGTCGATTTAGAGAGTCTAGTAAAGACCCACCAAATCGACAGCAGATCGCTCTCCACTCGACCCCTATACTCCACCCCCACTCAGAATAGTAAGGTAAGTAAATGGGAGATTTTCTCCCGTCGACCCCCCGCGGTGTAGACCCTGCGGTAACTCAGCCTAAGGTACGTCAGATCGTTATTCACGTAGCTGGAGTTGTGAAGCGTAGATTGACTTACTGCAGTAGTATAAACATAGTCTTAATGGAGATGACTTTTGTGAGGAACAGTTTGTAGGATTCGGCCCTTGGTATCTGTACAGTGTCATAATGTGTAAATAATAATAATACCTACCTCTAATATAATGCTTTTCATCATAGATCTCCAAGCACTTTACAAAGAAGGGCAGAATCATTACTCCCATTTTACAGATGGAGAAACTGAGGCAAAGAGGAGACTTGCCCAGGGGCACCCAGCAAAGCAGAAGCAGAGCAGGGAATTGAAGTCAGGTCTCCTCAGTCCCAGTCAGTGTCCTGGCCACTTACTACAGTGTTTCTCATTAAAATGGGGCTGTCTTTAAAAAAAAAAATCTTATTCATGGAATGCTATGCTGTAAGTGGAACACACATACTGCTACAAAAATGCTCTCTGTTTTCTAAGCAGTGCCTTGAAACATGTTCTAATGCATGAACATGAGGTGTATTTTGATACTTTTTCAGGATATCCCTCACAGGTTTTTTGAACTTCAAAAGTTGACACTTGTATGAAAATAACCTGTTTTCTCCTTCCATCTGTTCACCATATTGCACCAAGTTTCATCAGCAATTGCAAAACTGTTTTCATAGATCAGATCTCTTAGTTTTCTGTAGCAATTCCGAGTTCACATGGAATTCAGGATCAGGATCAGAAAAAGGAGCGATCATTGCTACGTCTGTAATAGGCTCCTCGGTGGGCTGAAGGGCCTAGTGGTTAGTGTCCACTCATTGGGCAGTGGTAGGGTAGCCTGGACCCACCCACTCCACTGGGCTCTGACCCAGGGCCTGAGGAGGGTCAGCAGAATTTGCCTACAGGGAGGGGCTCTCTGAGCTATTTTCCCTGGGTCACTTCCTACCACTGCTTCACTCCCTCAGCTTCTGGTCCCAGATAAGGAGAAAAGAAAAATGAAAATGAAACCCAATTGCCAGCCCAGATGGACTCTGCATACAGTCCTGTTCCTCCAGGGAGGCTTCTCCAGCCCGCCTTCAGGATTGGTCTGCACTCCTCCCCAACCTCCCACTTCGGAGCTTGGTTGCTCCCTTTTCACCCCTGTCTCCAGATGGAGCATGCTCTGCAGGGTTGGAGGGCTGGGGCTAGCTGGGTCCAGTACTGCCCTTTAACCCTTTCCAGCCCCGTGTGAGGTTTGTATACCCCACTACAATGTCAAAAACATTTGTTTTTAGATGGCATAGAGTAGATGGATTTGGTTATGGGTACCACTCCTTTTGCAAATAACCTACTGAGCCAAATTCTGATCTCATTTACACTGGTATAAATCCAGAGTTGTTGCACTGAAGTTAATAGAGTTACATGGGTGCAAGTGATATCAGAATCTGTGGTTATTACCATATATATTATGACTATTTGAAATATTAAACAAATGGTTAAAAGACTAAATTTTAACCAGATTTTCAGTGACTTCTGTTTCTACAGGCACAAGTTAGTTAGATGTCTTACTGCCAATATTTGAACCTGCGTAACATATTATCCCATATAATGTACTGTCTCTCAAACATTTTTGTTCCATTCTTCAGTAAACACATCCTTAACATTATGTATCATCCTGATTGTGTTTTATTTTTGTATTAACCATGGATGCTAAAACATTTCCTATTACTAGGAATATTCTATTGTTTCCCTTCAGTGCCATAGGTTAGCAGTGTTGACCTTAGTTGGTGATTTCCCAGTTCCTGATGCTGGAGATGCTTTAGCCAACAGAATTTGTTTATTTTTGTGTGGGGTTTCCTCTCTTTCTTAAGGCTGCTCTACCCAACTACGACTGAGTTAGGGGACCTGGTTAAAACATGGCTGGCTCCTGACCCAGTACACTAGGGTTAACATTTCAATTATTAAATTGGAAAGCCTATTATATTGGAAGCACAGTTAGGTCTGTGCCACAGAGTACAGTGTTGTAGAATCTATTTGTCTCTCAAAACAAGCTTTCAGATGGCTGGGTTACTTAAATGTAATACTAATGGCCACATTGTGATACACTTGCCTATGTTGAATAGTACATTACACCATGAATACGTCTACTCTATTAGAGGTACTATGTCGGAGCAAGAGTATCACAGCCTAGCTATGAAGTGGGTGGGGTTCGTTTGGCTAACTATAAATGTTTCTTGTAAGGATTTTTGGTTTTAAATTACTAATTTAATGAATATTTCAGCTGGAAATATGTCTCTTAACTTGGGATATTTTAAAATTTTCTGGGGATTGGTAATTCTGGGGTACAACTGTAGATGCTAACAACCAAACACTCACTATTAATTGATCCATGCAAAAGTTTACCATAATTGAGAGGGGAGTGTCAGCTTTCACTGAATTTTCTTGCTTTTACTGCTTTTTTTAATCACAGTTTAGAATTATTTCTGTGTAATTTTTGTATATCAAGTTAGAGTTGGATCAGAAAGGTATAGCGATTTAGAAAGTTGCAGGTGCCTGTGAGTATTGGGGTTGTTTAGATGACCACAGATGTCAATGTATAGGGATTGTCCATATGAACACTTAACACCTGGCAAGCTGGAGTGTAAATCTACCCCACACTAGCCTGCTGTGCACTAAAGTGTCTGTGTGAACCCTGCTGCTGCACACTGGAAGTTCTGAAGTGAACTTAAATTATATTGCTTCAAAATGGGAGTAGATTAGGGATCGGCAACCTTTGGCATGTGGCTCGCCAGGTTAAGCACCCTGGTGGGCCGGGCCGGTTGCCATGTCTGCAGGTTCGGCCAATCGCGGCTCCCTCTAGCTGCAGTTTGCCGTCCCAGGCCAATGGGAGCTGCGGGAAGTGGCGCAGGCCGAGGGATATGCTGGCCGCTGCTTCCCACCACCCCCATTGGATTGGAGTGGCGAACCACGACCAATGGGAGCCATGATTGGCTGAACCTGTGGATGTGGCAGGTAAACAAACTGGCCTGGCCCGCCAGGGTACTTACCCTGGTGAGCTGCATGCCAAAGGTTGCCGATCCCTGGAGTAGATCAAAGCACATTATGGAATTTTAATGCATGACAGCAGGGTCCACACGGACTCTTATTCCATGGCAGGCTAGATCGAGGTAGATTTACACCCTGGCTTGCCGTGAACTAAATAATCATACAGACAAGACCTTAGAATCATGGGGGCAGATCTTCCGCTGGTGTAAATTGTCATAGCTTGGAGCTAGGCCACAGGCCCAACCCTGCAGACATGTACTGTTGTAGTTAATGGGACTATTCATAATAGAGAGCAATACTAAAGGGGAAAATTTTCAAAGGCATAAATGGGAATTAGGTGCCATTCATTGTCGGTGGGATTTGGATGCCTAATTGCCCTTTGTGTTTTTTGAAAATCTCCCCATAGTCCCAATGATATATTTGTAAAAAATCTAAACCAGTTAATGTAGCCCCTTTTTATCTAGCAAGGGCATAGTTTGAGTATAGTGTAGTTTACCTCAAATGGAAGTGGTCTGCATGGAATCCGGTGTCAGCAGATCCTGCTGACCGTCCTGACAAAATGTGGTGTGTACATCATCTGAGCAATTTACTTAATTTCTAAAATTAGACAAATGACTACTTGAGCTAGCTGTGAAGCTGCGCAGCTGGGGTAGCAGCACAGACCCTGGGTTATGTACTTGAGTGTCTAGTCCATATGCTGCTTTCTTGGCTTCAATGATATTGTTATTTGATCTAGCTAGATCAAAGCTACCCCAGTTGTGACTACATGTGCTGAAGTCACTCTAATTGAAATGTATTTGTGAATATTTCCCACTAAACTAATTTAAAACAAAATTTTAAAATAGCGCCATTAATATTAATTATGATCTGAACATTTTTGAGGCAAACTACCAAACAATCCTTGTGTTGCAAATTCTTCTCTCATACTGGTAAATACTTGAAAAATATCAAAAACATGCAGCCTCAGTGCCAGGAGGATTGGTAATGAGTTGCAAAGCCATTCAACTTCACATCACTGTGTGGTCACTATTACACAATTTATATTTACCCATGGGTACCATATAGTAATATTTGAGATAACACCAAATTTACCAATACTTAGAATGGGAAATAGGAGTAGTATAGATAATTGCCACTGTGCTCACTAGGTCAATAATGGCTGAAAGTTATCATCTTGTGGCTTTGTGGTGACCTGTATGAAATACTTTGGTGAGTCTCAGTCCAGTTCACAGTAGGGAGGTATCTGCTAGATCTGGGTGGGAACCAGATTTTCTGTTTCATGGGATATTCCATAATTTAGAATTTTTTTCTGTTCTGAGACACAACAAAACCAAAAAAATTGAAATTTCCCATGACATGAAATAAAAAAAATTAAATAAAATACAAATGTTTCATTCTGATTTCAGCTTCTTAAAAAAATTGTATTATATTACATAATTTTTTTTTAAACCCTGACAAGTTGTTTGGAAACAAAACATTCCATTCTGAAAAGATCAAATTGGAACACTTCAGCCTTATCAGGATACTCTGTTCCATTCTTCTGAAAGAGAATTCCATCAAAATCAACATATTTACATGAAATATGTAGTTTTCAACGAATCAGCATTTTCTGACAGAAAAATGTTCCATTAGAAAATTTCCAACAAGCTTTTATGTCCACATCACAAAGCCACCAGAGGCACTATCTGGCACTCTTCTCTCTCATGAGAGAGGCCAAGAACTGAATGTCAAATTCATCCCTGTGCAGAAGACAAACACCAGGCTTCAGAACCACTTGAGTTCCTTATAGGCCTTTCACAGGGCAAATTTCACCTGGCTTAAGCCCTGACATAGTAATATCCTCTCATCCCTAGTGGTGGTCCTGTTCACGGACTGGTGTTAAGAAGTTCACTTTGCCACTGCCTGCGCCAACCTTGTTCTGGGAGGAAGGATGGTCCAGTGGTGAGGGTACTGGCTTAAGACATAGGGAGCCAGATTCAATTCCTCACTCCACCAAGAACAGACCTCCTGTGTGACTCTTGACAAAGCATTTAGCCTCGCTGTGCCTCAATTCCCCAACTGTAAAAAATTGGGGTAATAATGCTTCCCTATTTCAGAACAGGGTTGTGAGGCTAAACACATTGCAGACTGTAAAACGCTTTGAGGTCGACTGATGAAAAGTGCTATATGAGAGAGAGGCTTTACTATTATTAGTTCTGTAGATAAACAGAGGACAACAGCCTCCAGGCTTGTCAATCTAGCAGCTTTCATGCATGCTGCATTCACTTGAAAAAGCTTTTTAGTTGTTTTTAGTCATCTAATTCTCCTCCCTGTTTTTTTGTGTTATATCAAATTTTGGATGCAAGTAGGCTGAAAGCAAAATCATGGGCAATATATAAAATGTCTTCCAATGTTAGAGTTGCTAGCATAATCTTAAGGTTCACTTTAAACAGATACACAAAGTCATTTCCGTGCCAGATATAAACAACTGTTAAATAATTTAATGTGTATTTTCTCAACAGACATAAATTATTGAAAAGAAAATGGCACAGCGAAGCCCAATCTTTCCGACACTTTCAGCCCCTACTGAAAGGTACAGTCTGTCATGTTAGAAATCTAGAATCTACAGAGTGCAGGAGTATCTGTGCTTCTTTAATTCTCTGTTTACAATCATGCTTAACATTGTCGCTTTTGTACTTAATGCAACAACTAAACTAAATTAAATATTGTAGACATATACTCTGCTTATCCAAATCACGGGCCAAATCCTGACGCCCTTAGCTTTTATTCAGTCCTTTCTCAAGGAAAACTTCTACTGGCTTCAGCTGTGACAGAGTGAAAACCCAGGACATCAGAACTTGTCCCAGTGGAAGTCTTTCATGAGTAAGGAGTGAATGTAAAAATTTAGGGCCAAATTCCACCTTCATTTACATTCTGGTTGCATCTCCATTAACTTCAGTGAAATTACAGCACAATGTAAGTGAGAACAGAATTTAGCCTTCACTTCATGATTTGGCCTCTATGAATATCAGATAACATATACAGAATACAAGAAAAAAAGAAATAACTAAGGTGTATAAAGAAAATAACTAAGAGCTGTTTAAAGGCACAAAGGGGAATTAGGCAGTCAATGCTTGTTGACTTTCAATGGGAGTTGAATACCAATTTTCTCTTTGTGCCTTTGAAAATCTTTCCCCCAAAGGATTACAAAACTTAACTCTGTGAAAGACTGCGTTCATCAATGGCCAGATTTTCAAAAGTCTCAGCACCTCAGCAGCAACTATTGCTTTCAGTAGAAGCTGCTCAGCGTGGAGCTCTTTTGAAAAATCTGCACAATTATTTAGGTGCCTAAATGGGAGCTGACCTCTTTTTGAAAAGTTGCCTTAGAGACTGTGAGTAGCTTGGATTTTGTCCCTCCTGGATTTCCAAAGCTTTAGCATGTATTTATTCAGCTCCCAAGAGGAGAAGTTTTTGGATGCATACTCCAGGAGTAGCCTTATTGGAAGAGAAAAGAATGGATGCAGACTCAAGATATTCCTTCTTAGTCTATTTTTGTTTAACTTTATTGCAGTTATTGCTTTGAACAAGGATGGAAAAAAAGCAGCTGCGAAGTTTGCACATGTGTAGTAATACTTGCAAAATTTAATAAAAAACATTCTGAGTTCATGTTCCCAGCCACACTACTTTGTCTGTCTTAATTCATCACAAAACACACTAATATCCTTTTGTTAAGTGTACATGCCTGGGTTAGTCACCCTAGGTGAGATGGGGAGGAGGCCCTGACTTCTCTTTACACCTACCACTCATGGCAGCAAATGCTGCACCTGCTTATGTAGAGCAGTGGGCCTCTCCCTGGAAGTGTTCAGGATTTCTGGGTGGTAGTATTCTTTCTGGAGGCACTCTACTCCCCAGTGCTTCTACTAAGGTGGTATCAATCTCACATACATGGCTGTGGTTAAAAGCTACAATAGAGTTTTGAGTAAGGGCCTCAGTATCTGGCAACGCATTAATAATACATTTGTTTGAATATATTTCTTTTGTTAGACGGATTCGAAATATACCACTACACAGCCAAGCTTTGACCGCGGTCCCATTAGCATCTGCAAGTCTTGTGGATCAGCTAGAAGACAGAATTCTAAGCCATGAGAAAACAACTGCTGCCCTTGTGGAACACGCTTTTCGCATTAAGGAGGACATTGTTTCCACTTTGCATAGAATGCAGAACAAAGGGGGAGGAGATCGGTTGGCTAGGCAACTCTTAGAAGAACACATCCGAAACATAACGGCAATAGTGAGGCAGCTTAACCGGGACATTGAGGTATGTTCTGATTCTTTCCCGGGGCTGACGCCATCTCTGCTATTGACTCCAAGTTTAATCAGAAAATTTAGTAAGATTTAATATGTGATGTAAGTATAACATCTGAAGAGTTTGTAAACTGTGTGTACATCCTTACAAAGTGCATGCAGAGTATGTAGTTCTTTTTGTGGCTATGAAAAAAATAGTACGGGGTGGCAGGACTTTAAATATAAATTCTACACAAACAGTTTTGTGGTGCTAATCTATTTCCTTTCAGCACAAAACTAGAAAACCTAGGAAATCATCAGTTAATGCAGCGCTAATATGCATTTCAACCTAAGTTTAAAGGCCCTACCACCTAAACATACAGACTCCTCACCTCTGCAAGAAAAACTCCCTTTCACTTTCCACATGCACCACCCACAATGCACACATCCAGGTGATCCACTCACAGTCAAATATGCAATCTTAAGCCTGACCTCTGCAGAAATTAGTAGATGGTAGTGGTAGATGGACAAATATAGGTTAGTATTTCAGGGCCCAATTCTGCTTCCAGTGTGACTTCGGTGAGAGTTGTGTGTGTAGATTGGGCCCTGAAAATCAGGAGAAGCCATAAATGAGTATAATGCACCACTTTCTGCATGCCTATAAAACAGTTGTTATTAAATTTAAAAATAGATTTTACATTTTATTTGGATTTAGCTAAATATAATAATTGGCCTATTGAATGTATAATAAGTGACTTATTGAACTCCTGTTTGCATATTAATGCCTTATAGACACTGCAGGAACAGATACGTGTCAGGGATAACCTCAGTTATGGAACTAATTCTACCTTAAAGAGCCTGGAAATGCGTCAGTTGTCTGGTTTGGGAGATCTTCGGGGGAGAGTTGCAAGGTAAGTGTCGGTTCTGGGGGTATTTTTTGCAATCAGCTGATTTTCTATTAATCTTGAAGTATTCCTTTTACATTTCATGACAGTGGCCCAGATTTAACCTTGGCCTAACTCCTAGAATGAATTTGGCTCAGTGTTTTCATGGCAATGCACAATAATCTGCATTCCAGTATCAAATATTAAAACTAGTTACATGACTATTAATTCTCTAAATTCGACTTCAGTAAATGGGCTTGAATTCTAAAAATGCTTCAGTTTGGTTCAGTTTTAGAAAGGACTGAGGTTCAGGCTGGTTTTTTTTTTTTTTTTTGGAACTAAGTCATTAGCTCACCTGTAATAAAGGTACCATGGAACAGTTTGCATTCCCAGGGAGCAATATAAAATTATATATTGCTTTTGAATGTATTTTAAGAAATAGAAACAAACTAGTTAATCTTATTAAACATTAGATAAACTACATGTTATTCCCAGGGTTTAAAGTAAAGGGAGTGGAGGAAAGCATAGAGCAGGGGTAGGCAACCTATGGCACATGTGCCGAAGGTGGCACACGAGCTGATTTTCAGTGGCACTCACACTGCCAGGTCCTGGCCACCAGTCCGGGGGGCTCTGCATTTTAATTTAATTTTAAATGAAGATTCTTAAACATTTAAAAAACCTTATTTACTTTACATACAACAATAGTTTAGTTCTATATTATAGACTTATAGAAAGAGACCTTCTAAAAATGTTAAAATGTATTACTGGCACATGGAACCTTAAATTAGAGAGAATAAATGAAGACTCGGCACACCACTTCTGAAAGGTTGCCGACTCCTGGCATAGAGATTCTACAGGCCAAATTAAGCCCTCACGTAGGCCTGGTCTACACTAGCAACTTATGTTGGTAGAACTATGTCGCTCATGGGTGTGGACCTAACTCCTGGTGTAGACAGGGCTATGTTGATGGGAGGACTTCTCCTATTGACATAGCTACCGCCTCTTGAGGAGGTGGATTAACTATGCTGCCAGTGCAGGTAGCCTCTTCACTGAAATGCTGCAGTGGTGCAGCAGCATCGGTGCAGTTTAGCTGCTGCAGCATTTTAAGTGTAGACAAGCCCTTACACTTTGTTTTTAGATTATACTCTCAGTGACACCTGGACAAACCTACTTACAGCTGGCACCAATGACAATGAAGACACAATCGGAAGGTAGTGGGGTTGCACAGCTGTAGATGAGGAGATAATTTTGCGTACAGAATCTTTATGATAGATGGCTTCTGCTGAATTACACCAAGGATGAGTTTGTCCCATTATCTGGATTTTTAAAGACATTCCATTCTTTTTTGCTGGACCAGTTTTGCTAGTTGCCTGTGGTTCATCTGAAATGATTTACTGATACCTTCAACAGGTTGGAAAAACTCAGCTGAAGGAGGTGAAAGGTTAAAAGTTTCTGTAAGATTTCCTGGTGTCTATATTGGGCAGCATATAGTTTCCACATTGACTTGTTAGCCCAATTTCCAAGGAATGGTTTAAACAGGGTTTAAAGCACTGATTATAGAGGACTGATTTTTCAGACTTTCAGCCGGTTCTTTTATGTACAGCAGGAAAGAACAAAACCAGCTCTTGCTTTGTTGTCTTCAAGTCAGACAAACTATTGAACAATATTTATTTATCACTGAAGGGTCACTGCCAAATTCATCTGCATGAGTCTTCCTGCATAGCTCTCTTTCATATAAAGGATTCACAGTTAGATTCTACAAGATCCCATGTTTAGAGCAACACAATTAGTGCCAGCTTGTGCAGCCTTTATTCACATTGGTGAGTGCTCATTCATGCAAGTAGTGCCACTGAATTCAATGAGAGTACTCCCATGAATGAGAACTTGCCAAAATGTGGCCCTAAATGGCAAAGCGCTTAAAATGGAGGATGATGGTTGGCTATCAGCACTTAGACCATTATTTCTTCTTGATATGTTTACTCAGGGAAGGTCTCGCTTGCCCCCGATAATTATAACTACATGACAGAGGTTACACAAAGTGCAATGCTCACGGTCAGTCATCAGAGTGCCTCAGGGGTTGGAAATTCATCTTCATTACTGAGACAGAACCAGTTTATTTTCTCTTGTTATTTGCTGTTTCGTGCTTCCCCATCAGGCATTTTGTTGAACTCTCCCCTGGGAGGGAAGAAAACTTGTTTTACTTTGTAAAATGCTGAATTCAATTAGGACATTGTTCTGTGAGAATGAATTAACTGCCTTCAGTTACAATCACATTTTGCTGTAAAAATTCCCACAACTCCTGATTATAATTATTATCATTTGTATTACAGTAGTGCCTAAAGATCCCAACTGAGACTGCAGCCCCATTGTACTAGGTGCTATACAAATATGTAGTTGGAGACTATCCTAAATTGCTTGCAGTTATTTCATCAATAATTTGAAGTGAACTCGCTTGTATAATTTCACCCAAACTGTTCCACCAGGAGAACCCAAAGGGTGAGTCTGGCCTGCTGGCTATCAGGCTAGATCTCTGAGTTAACTTTTGACCAGCTTTTGTAAGAATTTGAGTGTTAATCCAGGATTCTGGCCAAATATAAACTTGGGTGATTACATTCTGCCTATCTAAAATTCCCCTTGCAATTTCAAATGGATATGGTATTATTTCTTGACTATTGTAACCCATTCTGTAGTTCATCTCATCTGTACAGTGTTGAACAGCTATTCTGTTTGTTCTTCCAGGTAGCTGCATTTCTCGGTGAGTGTAGTATTATCCTTATAGACAGATGCTTTTGAAGCATAACCCAAGTCCAAACTCCCCCAGATTCTGGAGAAATTCAGACCTGAATCTGAACTTCACAGCTGTTCTCATCTCTATAAAGGGATGAGCCTAAATCCGTACAGCTGAATAACCTCCAAACTCTGGGAAAGTTTAAATTCAGATTCCAGCTTCTGCCTCATGCCCATCTCTACTTACGTATAATTTGCTGATCATTTTGTAAAACGCTTTGAAATTGTTCAGCATGAAAGATGCTGTACAAGTTCACCATAAATTATTAGTATCAATAATAAATAATCAGCATCATTAAACTATGTGAAATTTTATGAAAGATTTAGGAACATGAGAATTGCCACACTAGATCAGACTAGTTCTCCATCTAATCCAGCATTTTGTCTCTGAAGTAGCTGGTCCTGGCTACTGTCAAAGGAAGTTAATAGAAGCCCTGCAGAAGGCAGGTATAGGGAATAACATGCCAATAGGGAAAGTTTCTTCTTTATCCGCAGTAATGAGAGGTTGATTTATGCCCTGAAGAATATGAAAGATTATATTTATTCCAATTTTTTTTAAAATCTGTGTTATTACAACACTGGATGATCTTTTCAAAGTGTCTTAGCAGTAAACTGATATACTGTAGCACACATGTTCAGACGTCCAAGGTCCCACATACCAGTGAAGCCCACTGTTATGGGCTTCAATGGTTGTAAATTATGCATAAATGCATAAATATTTAAGTTTTGCCTTTCATTGGCCCCTGTGCACTGGGGTGCATTTCCTTGCTATATGAATGGAACTGCTGTTAAAACTTCTGTGCACGGTGAATTATGTTCATTATGTTTTTTCACAAAAGCATAAAAATCAAGAAATACTTCAAAAAAATTGATAAGCCATCCTGGGTGGACTGGAATGCTTTTTTATGCTTATTACAACTAGCTGTTCTTGAATATTGTTCTTTTGTCCCTACAACGTTTGTTCCTTGGTGAATTGTGGATGTAATTCCAACAACATCTTGAGATTTGTATCATAAGACACAAAGGAATGCAAAAGCCCAGACCTGCAGCATGCTTTACAGAGTGAGGGTTTTATCTTGCATCTAGCAGGCGGAAGATTATTCTTTAAAACTATTTTAAAGTTTAAAAAAATCTTGGTGGTCTTTTGATCTGGTACTTGGAAATGCAGTTTGAGCTTCCCTCTTGCTTCTGGCTTGACCAGTCTCTTTTAACTTTCCATGTCATTATGGCCAGAATTTTTAGAAGGGCTCAGAACTCAGAATTGGGGCCAGATTTCTAAAAGAGAGCTCAGTTCCCATAAAGGCCCCAAAATAAACATAAGCAGGCTTGCAGTAAGAAAACTCATTGAAATGTTACTGTGCTTGTAGATTCTTCAGCCATGTGATATACTGTTAAATTCTTTGGTTCCAGGCACATAGGAGTAAACAAGCATTGTGTGCTTGCTTACTCCCTTTTCCCCTGAGCAGGCAGATGGGGCGGGGCAGGGACTGACACATGCTGACTGTTCCCGACACACAACTGTCCCATCACTAATATATCCTTTGCTTGTGAGGCAGAACAGTGCATAATGTGTAACCACTGCTACCCTGAGTAGCTATCTTGCACATTTGAATATATGTCATGCTACTACAAGTCACATGAGTGTTGTACAGGATTTAGTCTTAAGTAAACCATTTTTGTACTTCTGTGTACTTCCTGCTGTATAGTACTTGGTTTGGAGCCCATAAGCATTTAGCCACTAGCTACAGCCAGGTTATGTCTACACTTGGAGCTCTTAGTGTGATTCCCTGTCAAGGTTCCTCCCCCACTCTGAACTTTAGGGTACAGATGTGGGGACCTGCATGGACACTTCTAAGCTTAATTACTAGCTTAGATCTGGTAACACTGCCATCATCCAGAAATTTCAGTGTCTGGATCACTTTCTGTCCCCCCAAAACCTTCCCCTCCTTGGGCAGCCTTGAGAGGCTTTTTTCACCAAGTTCCTGGTGAACACCGATCCAACCCCTGGGATCTTAACACAAGGAGAATTTAACCATCCCCCCTCCCTTCCCCCACCAATTCCTGGTGAGTCCAGATCCAATCCCCTTGGATCTTAACACAAGAAAAAAATCAATCAGGTTCTTAAAAAGAAAGCTTTTAATTAAAGAAAGAAAGGTAAAAATTATCTCTGTACCATCAGGATGGAAAATACTTTACAGGGTAATCAGATTCATATAGCCCAGAGGAACCCCCTCTAGTCTTAGGTTTAAAGTTACAGCAAACAGAGGTAAAATCCTCTCAGCAAAAAAGGAACATTTACAAGTTGAGAAAACAAAAATAAGACTAACACGCCTTGCCTGGCTATTACTTACAAGTTTGAAACATGAGAGACTGATTCAGAAAGATTTGGAGAGCCTGGATTGATGTCTGGTCCCTCTTAGTCCCAAGAGCGAACAACCCCCAAACAAAGAGCACAAACAAAAGACTTCCCTCCACCAAGATTTGAAAGTATCTTGTCCCCTTATTGGTCCTCTGGTCAGGTGTCAGCCAGGTTTACTGAGCTTCTTAACCCTTTACAGGTAAAAGAGACATTAACCCTTAACTATCTGTTTATGACACCCCGCTTGCATAGACATACTTGCACTAGCTCTCATTGAGGTAGCGCACTAAAAATAGAAGTGTAGCTGGGGTGCCCCAGCAGCAGCAAGTGCACAAGCTAGCAAAGTACAAACCTGACTGAAACCTGTGGGTACATATGCCACTCAGCTACTCTATGTTGCTGCTCACTATTACCCAGGCTGCACTACTGTTTTTAGCATGCTGGTTCAATGAGAGCAAGTATGAGTATGTCTATGAGAGCTGGGAATCACACCCCTAACTCCAACTGTACGCATAACCTCAGAAGTAATAGAACAGCAGACTCTCCTCATATTGGCCAATGATTTCTTAGCAACAAAAACACTTTTCAGTGATTCATAAAACTAAATACTCCTTTTGCTTACCGAATTTTGGAAGGCAGCTGCTCCATAATTGTGCAGTTTATATTAAACACCACTGGTTTCTGCAATTATATTGTATACTGAAACCCAGAATACTTGGTTTACAAAGCCAGCTCCTTCCATGTTATTTTTTTACTTACTGAGTGCACATACGTACAGAAATTTGTAAAGGGATCTTGCAGTAAACATTCTGAAAAAACAAAACAAACAAACAACAAAATATACCTTTGGTCTACTCTCCAAAAATGTGTGCTTGCAATTGCACATGGAAAAATGCCTGTGAAACTAAGTGATTATTTGTATGGCCAAAATGGGCATATTAAGCATGCAAATGTACACTATGTATTTATATATTTGTTTGTACAAAATTCTAATTGCATGTATAACCCTAGTAACTACACAAACAAATTAGGTGGGTGACTGGATGTGTATTTTTGCATCCACCTTTAGAAAATCAGGTCCTTTATGCCTTGTAAGCTCAGCACTTAGATTTCAAGTAACAAAATTTCTTCAGGGACTTCTAATCCCTCTCATTTGTATCTTCATATTTTTGAAATGATCTTACTTCAGGTAAATATGTGCCAAATATTTTTTATTTGGCCTTTGAAAATCTTTTAGGGTACAAAAAAGTTACCTTTCTCTTTCGTCTTTATGTCCCATTAGCATGCTTTTGGCTAGGTGTGTGGGCTTGGCAACATGATTTTGTTACCAATAACTGCACAAGGAATTAATTAATACTGCAGGTGGGACTTTGATACATTTTTATTTAAAAGAACTTTTATAATCACATTAGAGATTGGCGAAAAAAGAACCTTAAACCAGAACTTGTTCAGATTTCAGAGGAGTATGACTGGAGTGGGGTTGGATTTGTATGCCATCCTTAGGGTTTTGTTACAGAGTAAAATTCAAAACCATAAAGAGGTTCTATTTTTATTCTAATTTGGATGTGGCTAAAATCTCATGAGAATAGTCACTGTAATGAGATTTTGGCCCAATAGAGTTGAAGACTCTTGAGATTGTTAGCTTGTCTTCAATCCTGAGGCCTAGCATAAACCTGAACCAGAGTTATTTTAAGAAACAGGTATTACTCAAATTGTAAATCATGCTATCTTAGTTTTCTGCATTTTGATTGGTACCATTTGAAAACCAGTGGAGACGTTCATTAAACATTCTTTTATCATTACAAACCTTTAACTACAGATTTACACTAGTGTAACAGAGGTCAGAATCTGGCCCCATAGCTGCAGCATATCTGTACTTTCTTCTGGGCAGATACCAACCACATGCTTGAATGTACAGCATAGAGATATTCTCTCTTTTGACCACACTAGAGTACTAAATAAAATTTTAAAAAATCCTAGTAAAACGAACATTAAGAGCATGCTGCTGTCTTAACACTGAGTTGATGCCTCCACCGTTTTTCATATGGTACCAACCAAAATATACCTGGAAAAATATAAACTAATATGTTCAGTTTATTCCAGATTTACATCAGTGTAACTGAGATCAGAATCTGGGATACTTTGGAAATCCCTTATGTTCCATACCATACAACCAGCTGCGCCCTATCAAATGTACTCAATTACACAAACAACAAAGATCCACTATGATCATATGCGCCAAAAATAACAATGTGCCATAAAAATTATAGAAGCCTGTTGCATACCTTTGCTACAGTAGTTTCAAAGCAATTGCTTTTTATACTTTTCTATGAGAACTCAGACACAAGACTAACCACTTCTCGGAGTCCATGAGCTGTTGGTGAATAGACACAGGATAATTTCATGTCTCTGGTTTCCACTAATGGTAACAACATAGAGGGCTTTAGCCTTTGTTCTTTCTCCATGGATACCCTGGTCTGGAGGTCTGGTGGTACATCTTTAGTCCTATGTTGACTTTTTTCATAGATTCCAAGGCCAGAAGGGACCACTATGATTATCTAGTCTGACCTCCTGTATAACACTGGCCAGCGCTTCCGCAAAATAATTCTTAGAGCATATCTCCTTGAAAAACATCCAACTTAAGTTGTTCTTGCTGCCCATATCTCATGTTTGCTCCAGTACACTGAATTGCTAAATGATGACTTTCTAATGTGTTCTCACTTCTCTGTTACTTTGCTTCTCTTATTATTTTCATATTGTAGTTCTGCCATATTGCTAAGTGGCTTATCTTCTGTTTGCCATTTGAGTTGTTACTTTCCCTTTGTGCTTGAAAGGTAACAATGGTACTTGCTATAATTCAGATTATGAAAGTGCATCCCTGAGTGAATGCTTTCCAACTGAAATGATACCAAAAATGGTTAAAATGTGAGATTAATTTGGATAATAGGTTAGCTTGCTGTTGCTTGTCACGTTCCACTCCCTGCTCCTTCCAAAACCTCAACTGCTATCTAATCTTAATCAGTTCCATAGATTAGATTATGTAACTATGACAGTTACATATTTCCCTTAACAAAAATACACATTACTCATACTTTTGAGAGGTCTTTCTCCTGAACCTACAGTACCTATATATTGAAAACTCAGTTAATCCATTTATTGTATTATTGTAGATGAAATCTATCAGTCAAAAATATTTCTGAAAAGTGGGAGAAAAAACACAGGCATGTACTTTAACACACCATTTGTCCTGAAAATGTGGTGGAATTACAGAAGGATTCCAATGTGCAGAAGGGAAATGGTCAATCTTATGGCCCAGTTCTGCCAGTTCATAAGGCAAAACTCTCATTGCCTTTAATGGGAACTTAACCTGGAGGAAAAAAAACCCTCAAAAAAACTAATGGCTGCAGAATTTGGCCCTGGAGTAGTTAATATGGTTGCATTCTATTATTTTGTGAACAGAAGTATAAATAAGCATGTAAAACCCAAAGCAGCTTAGGTGCAATAATTTAAATATGCTCTTTATAATTACTTTCTAATTGCACCTAATAAGTAAACTGTGTGAGTGGCTGCCTGTGTATCAGACTAATGGCCAATTACACACACGTTAAGAGAATGTCTGATGGATCATAAGGAATAGCATAAGGTATTGAAATTGTATATCCTTGAATTTGTAATGTGATTTCCATAAGCACACCTTTTGTCCATATGATCTCAGAGCTGAGATCTACCGCAGGATTGCATCTACTACAGTATGGAGACTTATACCAGTTATGGGGCAATTGGGTGGATGTTATGAGATATCAATATTTCTTTGACTTTCATAGAAAAGAAATGTTTTGTAGGAAAGACGGATACCTTCATAGAAATGTCCATTCTAAAATAGATATATTTTTAAAAGTTTGGCCTATACATTGTGTTCAGCTACAGTCATCCATTGCTTTGGTATTTATTTATCTATCTGAACAGGTGCGACGCCGGTTTAGCCAGATTGTCTGCAGAGCACAAAATTACGTATGAAAGACTTCAAAGCCTAAGCAAAGACCAACAAGCTTCTAAAATGATCTTGGAATCTAAAATCAAAGAGGCAGAAATACAGGTATGTTGTATAAAACAAGTGATCTTCATAAGAGGGAGAGTTTAACTTCATGAACAAAAACACCATATTGTTAAGCTAAAGCCACTGGAGTTGCTGTCTTTCAGAAGAAACATAATCAAGGTCCTGATCATTTTTACTCATTAAAGATCCCATGACACTGTGCAAATGTAGATGCAAATGTGTCTGCTCTGGAATCTGGACCAAATCTGAATTGGTACGTCCATTTCACCTACTTACATTCTTCTATTGCTCTAACTGGATAAAGTATTCGTAATTTCCTGTCCCAAAAATGTTGTTTAGTGGTTGCTAGTATTGTTTTAATGCCTTCTGTGAGCAACCCCAGTAATGGCTGCATTTCAGTAGGGGTTCCCTCTGGGTTAGTCTGTGGCATTCAGCCACAAACCAGGAGTGATGCAGAGCGTCTGCAAGAGCACCAGGAACATTTTGCACCATGCAGGCACAGTTTCCACAGGTGCTGCTCCTTGTGCATTTTTCACGAGCCCTTTGGATTATACAAAATGCTGCATATAAGAAAATAGGTATACAGAATAGCATGACACACCAGCCTGATTCAATGGGCGAGCATGGAGGGGGTGATGCCAGGGCTTTTCCTGTCTCTCTCTATTTTACAGCAGACATGCAGATGAGAGACAAGCTTCTTGCTTGTTCCTGTGCACTAGTGTGGCCTCACAGGGGCCACTCACAATCTAGTAATAATGCAGTAATAATTCTGTCAAACACATCAAGTAATCCCACTGAGTTAGCCAGTGGTACTGTAGGTATATTAGTCACAGAGGAAAATCAATCCCATGACACTTCCAACTTCTGTATTTAAACCCTGATAAGAAAAGAGCTCAACAAAGACATTTTCCATGATTCAAGTAAGTTACACTTACAATTTTAAAACATGGAAAAAATCTATATTCCGTAACCCACTAACTACAGTCTCACTCTTCAAGTTACTGTAGTTGAACATTAGCATTTCCATTGTATGCCATAAAAATTTCACACTGATCTAAAGCTTGGCACACAAGAGCAGTCTGATAATTCAGGTTTTTTCCTACTAGCTTTTAAAACAATCTGTTCCGTTTTAATGAATGCCTGAAATACAGAAGCTGATTTATAGAAATTGATTGGTTTAAGATGCATTTTCTGCACATATAATTAAAATATTCCCTTAATTTATAAACTCAGATTTCTCATGTTGAGTAATGCAAGTAGTGAGGTGTACAGCTCTTAAGAAGTAACTTTTAAAATTACAATTTCATTCAGATTGCCAGCACACTGACTGCTGGTACAGGGCTGTTCTCTGGATGGGCCACATGTTACCTTCAATCTTTGCGTGTAACTACCATTGTTATCAAGGGGAATTCAGCATTGGAATGAGGTTGTAACATGACCTGATGTGTGCACATGGACAATAATAGGAATTAAAGTGTGCATTTGGGATACATCCTATTCTCCCCCTTCCCCATGCTCTCTCAATGGGTTTGGAAAGCCCAGTAGGTAATGGAAGGAAGAATGCGGCCCTGCCCAAGAAATGTGCACCATGGATAGTACTCCTGAGAGTGACCTCACACAGGGAGGTTTTGGAGGTGGGTTGTGGCTAGGTGAGATATTCCTCACCTGCTCACAAAAAAAGGTCCAGGCAGATGCTCTACCTGCAAGGACACAGCTCCCCTTCGTTGTTGGCTGAGAAATTGTGATCTTAGTAATGCTGCCACTCCAGTTGTGTGGCTTAGTAGATTTTGCATGATGAGGACAGTTTAAAAAACTAAAAGGAAAATTTGCAAGTAGGTTTAAGTTTGGGGCCATCAATTAGAGCAGCATCCCTTTAAAATCTTATAAGTATTTATGTTCCAAGCACAATGTGTGACGAGTTTGAGGAGAAAAATAGTAAACTCAGAATTCTGTTTCAGATTTCTTACCTTCTGAGCAGAGTAGAGCAGTCAATAATGCAACAAGAAGCAAAACTGAAGATTGCCTACAAAGAGAGCAACCAACAGCTCCACCTTCTGGATGTTAAGTGAGTACTCACCTTATTGGAAAACCATGCTACTGATAAATCAAGGGCTAGTCTTGCAAACCCCGAGTAACCCTTATGAGAAGATCTTTGCATGAGTGAGGTGTCGAAGGACTGGGGACCCAAATGAAGGTACATTAATTTGTACATTTGCTCACTGCTGTAGTAGTACTCAGTAAGCAGGGGCGGATCCAGGCACCAGCACAGCAAGTGCATGCCTGGGGCACTGGTTGCTGTGTGGGCAGTAGGCAGGCGGTTTCGGTGGCGCGCCTGTGGGAGGTCCACTGGTCCTGCGGCTTCGGTGGCAATTCGGCGGCGGGGACACCGATGGTGTGGCACTGGCGGACCTCCTGCAGGCGCACCGCCAAATCTGCGTAACCAGTGGACATCCCGCAAGCGCGCCGCCGAAAGCCGCCTGCCTGCCATGCTTGGGGCAGCAAAAAACATAGAGCCGCCCCTGTCAGTAAGAGCCAGATTTGCAAAGATAATTAGGCACCTAGAAATGCAGAGAGGTGCCTAGTGGATTTTACAGAAACAGCTACGTTAGTTCAGCATCTCACTCTTATTGACTTGCAGTGGGAGTTCAGCTCCTAACCTGTGTAGATGCTTTTGGAAACCCCACTATGCACCTTTCTGTATTTTTAGGCACCTAAATACTTCTGTAAATCTGGTCACAAACCACTTCGAACTAAATTTGTAAAACATTGTGTGCCAAATGTGAGTAGTAAGACCTGGAAAAGAATGTATACTGTATATACATGTGCAAACAGCCAGACACGGAATTGAATAGGTGTAACAGTTTCAAACTGGCTGCAAATATGTATGTACACATACGGTTACAGCAACTATCTCAGCACCATGCCAAAATGAGAGAGGCAAATGCATAAGACTTCAAATTCTACAGCACATTTAAATGTATACATGTAGATCCAAATCCTAAAATCTTTACTCAGCCCTTTCCAATCCAAACTCTCATGGGCTTCAAAGACTGTAAAGTGAATGGGATGTCACACTTGTTTCTAGGCTATGGCATACTATTTCCTGAAGGGTCTGCATCGTATATGCCTCGAAATACTGCAACCATATTTTGTGCAACTAGTTGCTGTTCTATTCTTTCATCCTTGATTATATGAAACAATTAACATAAACCAAGCCTAGCAGTGTGAAATTTCAAAACATTGCATGAATATGCTGACAAACATGCTATGGAGGAAAAAGGGGATTTTTATGTTGATTGTCCTAAAAACTCTACAGCCCAGTAATCAAAGAACCTGAGATGCTCTTGTACATTTGCAGATATGCTCATTTATTTTATTCTCTTAGATTAAAAGGTGCGGTAGAGGAACTCAGCAGCCAGATATTGTCTGCCCGCAGCTGGTTGGAACAGGAACATGAACGGATTGAAAAAGAGCTTTTACAGAAAATTGATCAGATTTCCTTGGCCCTTAAGGAAAAGACCGTAGGTTTCTGTAATAAAAGAATAAAATGTTCTGAAAATACTTCTAAAGACATATACAAGAAAATGTTGCTGAGTTGACATTTGGTGAGATTTTCAGAAATGCACAATATGGGCATAAATCCACTCCTGTTGATGCAATGATAAAATTCCCATTGATTGGGAGCTTTTGAAACCCATCTTATAATGATAGATAAATCTGAACATTACTTTTAAATTTACAAATATTCTATCTTAAAAATAAAATGAAGAAGCAGCTTACAGTGACCAAGCCAATTTGATATTTTTTATTAACTATATTTTATAACTGCATAAACGTTTAAATCTTGTATAGAAAATAAGTAAGCATTGACACTTGTTGCCTATCCAGGGAATGAACAGTTTATTACCCAAATAATTTGGTAATTTATTACTCAAAGAATAACCAAACATAATTATTTTCACTGATCCTAGGCAATGAGTGAAAGGGCCATGGAGATGAGATTCAGCCAGATGTCAGAGAAACTTGATAAAATAGAAGAAATACAAAAAATAACCGTGGAAGAACATGGAACAAAGCAGGCTGAAGAGAAGATAAATATTCGAATCAGCAAGCTTCAGATGGAGATTAATGAAGATATAAAAGAAATGAAAGCTGAAGTTAATGCTGGTAGGACCACTACTATCGTGCTCTGTTCTCTGAATTCTGCTACCATAATTTAGCTATGATAATAATACTAATTTGCATTAATTTATGTTTCATCTAAGGATCTCAAAGCTCTTTACCAACTTTGGGACCGATTTTTCAACTGGGTACTTCAAAGATGTACCTACAAAACTGTGCATGCACCTGTTGCATCCACAGGTATCTGCACTGTGGGTGAGATTCCTACAAAGCAGAGTGAAACCCAATTAGATTTAGATTTCTTGTTGTCATTTTCTTTATCTGTAGAAAACAGAAGAATTCAATAGTCTGTTGAGGGAGTAGCCAGGCAAGAGGATGTGGACTTGTGCTTTCCAACAGCTCCCGGCTACCATAATGTGTATATGGGCACAGCTCCATTGGCTTCAATGGAGTTTCACACATCTACACCAGCAGAGAATTTGGCTCAGTGTCTGTCTTTATTAGGGACATTTGCCCTACTGATAATGAAAAATGCACTGTTACATGTTGTAATCTTGAATTTTGCTTTCTAATGTTCTTTAGTTTTAATAATAAAACTAATTCAATTTCTGTCTGTAATTAGGGTTTGCGGCTATCTATGAGAGCATTGGGTCCCTACGGGAAGTTCTAGAAGCCAAAATGAAACTTGACAGGGATGAGCTACAGAAGCAGATTCACCAAATGAAGCAGGAAGTTCTGACATAGGGAGAGGCGAGACCATGACTGATCACAAGATTTATTCAGAGAAAAGAGCATTTATGTGTCTAAATAGGCTATAGCCTCATTCCAATTTGTAATTAAGTGCATGTACCAAATAACATGCTTCTGTTCCACAGGTGTGTATGTTTACTGTAAGCGGTAAATGCAAGTTTTGAATAGCTAAGTTGATAAATAATTTTTAGAGAGCAAAGTCCTAGCTCACCATTGTCTTACTTCAGTTGATTTCAGTGGAGTTACAGCTGTTTAAAAGTGGAGTAACACATTGGTGAATGTGATGCCAAATTTGTTAAAGGCGCCACAGTGCTGCCTCCACTTTGGTGGGTTTTGAAATATTATCACTTGTACCCATAGTTAATTGCTCTGTTTAAAAGTCAAGCCTTAACAGGTCAATATCACTTTGCAATTCACTACCTTGCCAGATCTTTCTCCCATTGAAGTCACTGGAAATATTCCCATTAACTTCACTGGGAGCAGAACCGGCTTCTAACCAGTTTTTAAAATCCAAATACCATCATAAATGACACCTTTGCTTCGTTTAAAAAAATATTGTGTGTGTGTGCGTGCGTGCGTGAATGTTAACTATATAGTATTATATTTTGTAGTTGTAGGCTAAGAATAATCCATTTGAGCAACACAAGCAACTTAACATGTCGTTCGAAGTCCTTAGATATTGTGATCTTTCTAATTAATATCTACGTAGAGCTGAGATGGGGGTGAAGGATAATGTATACAATATTTTGTTGTAAGTTTTAATATCAGTTGTGTTCTTGTGCATTGTTTCATTATGTCAGTGTAAACTTTGAGGGTTTTGCTGTCAGTGGAGAAAGTGATTATTCAAATAATTCTGGAGAACATGATGTAAAAATAAGATGCATTTTGATGTATCTTAAACTGTTTTATGATCTGCCAGGAATTTTTATTGCTGATGTAAGACAACTGACTCTTCAAATTTAATTTATTTAGGTAGGTTTTAATAATTGAGCATGGATAAGTAGATTTGAATTAGTATTGCATTTACAAAATTTCCAAAGAATATTTTCATCTCTTAATGTACTTTATATTACACGGGTGCTTATTTCAATTTCCATAATAGATTACACAATGAAAATTAGCACCAGCACTGTGTGTAGTAATCTAGATGGGAAAACAAATATTTTATATATTCATTCAGGGCCTAATCCTGCTCCCGTTATCGTCAAGTGGTGCAGGATCAAGCCATCACTCAGAATATAAGGCCTGATCCAAAATCCATTGAAGTCAATAGGAGTCTGCAATGGCTTCAATGGGCTTTTGCCCAGGCCCATATTGCCAAATGCTGGTGCCATTGAACTGTCAGTGGCAAACTCCCAATGACTTCTATGGGCCAAAGGTGTGGAACAAATAGTGCAACAGTTAAGGCCCCAATCCTGCAAGGTCTTAAAACCCATTGATTTCCGTAGGACAATGCAGTGTGTAACATTAAGCAAATGCAAAGTCTTTGCTGGATCAAGGGCTAAATTAGCATTTGCTGCCAATATAGCCCAAAGTGTGTTTAACATATTATAGAACTTACTTTAAAACTTTACAGCTTTGATTTCCAATGCTCTCTAATGGCAAAAATGACACTTTTAGTCCCACTTTGTATCTCCCACTTGGCCACCTGCTGTGAAGTATAATTAAAATGGCAGCTAGAGATGAGATTCCTGTTCACTGGAAGGAGATAGTTAAAACATTTACAGGTATTTCTTAAAAGTTGTTTTTAAAATTCCTTTTCTTGATGTCTGTATACCTATCTGGTAAATATTTAGCCATATGTGGTGGAGAAGAAATCATTGGCGTTTTGTAACCCTCTTCCCCCCGCCTCCCCACAAAAGAGATTTTTCTCCTATAATAGCAAATCTGTAACAAAGTGAATCTTACAGGAAATGAACAAGCATACAGTAAGTCAGAGAAACAGTTTATATATGATTTTAATAAAAATGTTTCTCTTGTAAAACCTTGTGTGATCCAGCCCATATATAAAACAGTTGATTACTTGACTTTTGCTTTTGAAAACAGTTTTTTTCCTAAAGGTGCTTAAGGGGACATTTTCAGGTAAAAATTATATCTTTCTAAAATCATATCCATATCCATGTTACTAAATAACAACATTAGACCAGTGTCTCCAAACTTCATGGGTGGGTGCCAGGCAGGTATGAGTGAGAGAACAAGAGCCCTGTGGGCAGAGAGAGAAAGCTACCTGACCTGGATCTACACTGCTGTCTGCAACCATGCAGGTAAAACTCTCCCTCTCACCTTTCCTTCTTTCTTCTATGGTGGCCCCTTACTGCAACTGGTTGTGGGAGCAGTGGATGTGTACAGGGTTACAGGTTCAGTCAGTAGTCCACTGATCCATGGTTCTCCTGCCTGCTGCCGTGGTACTCAACTCAGCCATAACAACATGTGCAGTTCAGTCTCAGAAGACCCCCACGTATATCCTTTTTAAGCCTCAGGCAGGATGTGGTCTGTGGTTAGTGTGGGAGTGGAGAGGAAGAGCCTGCAGGGATGTGCAGCAAAAAGAGAAAGCCAAAGGGAGGAAAAACAAGACTGGGAGCAGGGGGAAGGAACTGGCTGAAAGGATAGCAGAGAAGGACACAATGGACTGAAGTAAGGACATACAATGGCAGCAGTTTTGGGGCACGGTGGGAGGACTCATGGAAGGGAATCTGCTGATGAATCACAACAGGGGTTTCAACAAAATAAAGCTCGGAGCTATGGGGTTGGATTACTAACACAGAAAAATGTACACACCTAATTTACTTGTCATCATTTATACTCCTTGTTTGGTCTCTGCATTTCATGCTGCTTGAACAAGAGAATTAGAGGAGCTGGTTTTGCTTTTTCTCCGCAGGGGAATATTAATCCTTTCAAAATAATGTTTGATATTTTCAAAGCAGTGTATTTGGGATGCACATCTTCTGTTCATATCAACTGAAGATGTCTGGTGAAATCCACTTCTCTGGAAATCTCAGCAACCTGTTGCCTTTGAAATAAACACACAGACCCAGGGATATTTCTATTGATGCTGCTAGGTATTCTAAAAGCTTCCTTTTGCAAAACTAAAATTTGCTTCTAAATTGACTTTACAAAGTCTCTGTAAAACCAAGAGGAAGAGTCTTCAGTCATTATACAATGGAGCAGCCCCTTCTGGTTTTTAGTGCCATTCTGCCATCATGTGGTCCCTTCATTTTGCTCAATGGAGGGGGTAGGGGTGGGACATCCCTTTCTGTAGTAGCAGAGTGGTTCCGACAGTTGAAATAGTGTGGTTCCTCTGTTGAGTGCTGGTTTTAGGAGGCAGGGACTATTCCTTCTGTATGGCACAGAACCCTGTCAGGAGTTGGAGTTAGGAATGGAACAGGCAGTGGGATGGGTTAGGGTTGAACTGCAGGGTTTCCAGAGAATAGTTTCCACAGTGGCTCAACTTTATAACTTTCCAAGGAAGATTCCTCCCCAGCTTTCCCTCGACCATGGATCTCTTCAGCAACCAGCCTGAGTATCTTAGGCTGGAAACTGGTTTGCCCCATACAGCTTGATCCTGGTCCTATGGAAATCAGTACAGTTTTGACTGAGTTAAACTAAATTAGGACTTCAGGATTTGGCTCTTAGTGTGAGGATTAAGGGTTGCAGAGGGCATACATGAGGCCTTCTGCCCTAGGCTGAGTGAAACAGTTAGTGAATTGAAAGGACCATGGGATTATTAAGAAGATTTTTTTTCTGGCCACTAATCTTGCATGAATGGGGAGAGGTTGGAAAAGAGGAAACTGGCATTTCTCAGGACTATGTGAGCTGCAAATTCCAGAATACTTTTTACCCATAAAGAGAGAGAGCAGCAGGGCTCAGTGAGAAATTACTAAATCCTGATGTAGTTGACTCCAGATACTAATGTAGGGGCTTGAGGTATGAATAGGCCCATCATTATGTCCCCTGAAGGAAGCTCACAGGCCTTAGAAGAGCATCCACAGAAGGCAAACTGCGGGGAGAGATTAGGTGGAAGTATACTTACCATCTCATGGCCTGTAGGAACCAGATATTTTCTAACTTTGGGAACAGTTTGGTCCAGGATAAGCTTAAGGTTGGGCAAAGGTTGGGAGGTGGGAGTTTTTTTGTAACTTTTTCCAAACTGGTTCACCCTTCCTTCCTGCTGAATTTACAGAAACAGAAATGCCAATGATGGCTGTGACCACAAACGTTCTCCCTTAGGAGTGGCCCATTTCAATATGTTTAAGTTTGTGTTTCATGCTGTTATGCAGGCTTATGGCAGTACTGGGAGGCGTTCGTAGCACTATGAAGGCTTCTGGCTATACAGGGAAGTTCTCATAGTGATATCATGGCTTCTGGTGGTATGGGCAGGTTTTCATAGCACTATGATGGCTTGTGGTGGTCAAGAGAAACCTTATAGCGCTGTAATGGCTTATGGCAGTAGGGGAAAGCTTTCATAGTTCTATGATGTTTTTTGGTGGTACAGGGAGGTTTTCATAGCACTATGAGGGTTTCTGGAAGTATGGGGAGGTTTTCAGAGTGCTACGATGGCTTGTGGTGGAATCGGGAGGCTATCATAGCATTACAATGGCTTGTGGCAGTACAAAGAGGCTATCATAGTGTTATGATGGCTTGTGGCAGTAGGGGAAGGCTATCAGAATGCTATGATGGCTTCTGGAAGTATGGGAGACTTCAGGGCCATCTTTAGGATTTATGGGGCCTTACACAGTATTATTAAACTAGTTCCCCTATGCTCCATTGAAGGTGGTCCCCAGCTGGTGTTGCTTACCCCAGTGTGTCAAGGGGGCACAGTCACCACCTCCAGAACTCCCCCCCCACCCATTGCTGACACGCACCTGCAGTGGCTCAAGACAGGCTTTGCGCTGTCACACGGAGCCTGAATCTTGCCAGAGCCCACAGCCCTCCTCCAGCCCCTAGCCACTCTTGGCTCGCCATGAGCATTTTGACAGGAAGTACCAAGCAGTAATAACAATGACAGTACAACAAGTGTGTGTGTGTGTGTGTGTGTGTGTGAGACAGAGTGTGTCTGTGTGTTTATTTGTGTGTGAGAGAGAGCCAGTGTGTGTGATTGTGCATTGGGAGACTCTGACACAGTGTGTGTTGGGGAGTGTGAGACTGCATGTGTGTGTGACAATCTGTGTCGGGGGACTGTGACTTGTGAGAGGCAGAGTGTATGTGAGTGTGAGATAGGGTGATCAGATAGCAAGTGTGAAAAATCAGGATGGAATTGGGGGGTAAAATCGGGACATCTGGTCACTCTAATGTGTGTGTGTGTGTGAGAAAGAGGGAAGTGGTGAGAGACGGTGAGCGCACTGGCACTTTAAGTCCCTTCCTCCTCTCTCTCCCGCTACTTGGCCCGCTTCACCCCTCCCCCCGCTGACCCGCATGGAAGTTTCGCTTCTCCTGTCTTGGCCCCAGCCCAGCCCCTGCTGGAGACCAAGTGGTGCAGGCAGGCTCTGGATGGCATGGGCCAGGCTGCTGCACCACCAGTAACCTACCACACCGCTCTGGGCTCCCCGGCGCTGGGAGGGCAGAGCCGGAGGCTGGAGCTCTCAGCTGGCCAGCTGAGGAGGGAGGGGCTGGGCTGGGGGCGGGGAGAAGCCTGCCGGCCCAGTGCAGGGGAGGGGATTCCAGTGAGGGGAATGGAGCCCCCAATTTTGGGGTGCCCCACGCAGCTGCATATGCTGTGTATGCCTAAGTACAGCCCTGGGAGGCTTTCACAGTGCTGTGATGGCTTCTGGTGGTACATGGGAGGTTTGCCTATCACTATGATGGCGTGTGGAGGTCTGGGGAAGTTTTCATAGTGCTACAATGTCTTCTGGGAGTACGGGGAGATTTTCAGAGCACTACAGGACTTCCAGCAGCAGGGGGAGGCTTTGTTACCCAAAACTTTAGACACTAATTAAGTTACTTACAAGTTTGTCTAATTTTAACAAAAGGGGTAAACAAGATTGTGGCTCGCCCTAAAGGAATTGCCAGAGTGCTACCAGGGGGCTTGTCTCTTACCCGCAGAGGGCTCCCCAGAGCAGGCTAGTCTTGCTGAAAGGACAGGGATACAGCCTTCTGCTCTAGGAAGCACACACAAGCAGTAACTCTTCAAAAACAAAAGACTTATTTATTAGAGGAAATAAATGGTTACAATGTAGTAAACGAAGCAAGCAAGGATACATAGAGCATAGTAAAATGCAACAGAATTACATAAGGAGTTAAAGCAGTGCAATAAAACAAAAGACACAAACTACATAAGATATCTTAACACATACAAGAAATACAGAGGTTTCAATGTAACAAGCATATAGAGGTCCTGTATCCATAAAGGCTTTTTGTCTTAATGATATAATTTACCCTCGTACTTAATACAATGCAGTATATGCAGCCCCTATATACACATATGAGAAACCATTACTGCATGCACAGATTAAAACATTTCCTTAACATGAACATTGATACTTAACATGTGACAATTAACATTTAACACCTGACATTTAACATCCTGTGAGTTGTAACATCCGGTGATCAGCCAGTCGCAGGATGGGTAACAGAGATCTCATTCAAGAAGCAGGCATCCAGCTTTATTCACAGATAAACCCATACACTCTTAAATAATAGATCAAAAAGAAGATCAGATTTACGCTCCTTATTTAAATTTTCCTCAAATTCCTCTATTGGTCCTTCTGTCTTGTCCGATTCCCAGAGTGTGGCTGTTGCTCCTCTGCTGCGGATGCAGTGGTGGTTACTGATCTTCTGTTGCTGCTGGCAAGGTAGCTCCTCGTTGCCAAGGCAACCTTGGAATTCTACTACTGCTGCTGCTTTTTCAGGTAGCTGCTTTCCAGGTTGTTCCAGTCTTCTTTCCAAGCAGCTTCCATTCTTCAGCTTCAGCCTGCTGCTTCTTGGCTGCTTCTTGAGGCTTCAAGCTCCAAAAAAACCCATGTTTAAGACAACTCCCAACAGAACTCCAGGGGATCTTGATAAGACTTTCCAGCCATCCCTACTGCCCAGACAAGCTGCCATACTCGCTGACAGTGGATTAGAGAACTACCTGTGATGTCCTCCTATCCTCAGCACAACTTGGTCAGACCGACTGAGGTTTTTCTAGCTCCCCTGAAGATCTAGCATTTCTGAAGACAAGACAAACAGATTTTTGATTAGAAGAGTTAATTCCATTTATTGGAGGGGAATAAAGTCATGTTATTTCTCACAAACTGGTGGGTATCACCTTGCCCCTTAAATGTGAAAGGACCAATGCAGCAGTTTGTACAAATGAGCTGGAGTGGCATACACCGCCTGTTCACAGGCCCTACTCACCTTCTCTCTGATTTTCACACCCACTACCCCTGTGGAGGTAGTGGAGACTTATGAAGGAGTCTTTTTGCCCTCACGTGGTCTATGTTCCCCAAATGGTGTTTTCTGTCTGGATGTCTTCCTTGGGGCAGGGAAGAAGAACCAGTTAGTAACTCAGTGACTGCTGCATCTTTGACCCAGATACCTTATAGGGCTGCTTTTCAGATAATTGGCTTAGGCCCAGTGGAATCCCAGATAAGTGGGAGACTAAAATAGCTTCCATTTCACCTGATATTTGTCCACTGTGTGAGGCCTACACTATCCTGGTACACTGCAGGAGTCACACAACTGATATGGGCAGGGGATAGCCAGCAAATTATTGTGGACACCTCAGACTTTCTTTTCTAGGGAAGACTTTCTCCTATTGCCTAAGAGCCTCTAGTCTTTGGACTTTATTTCCCAAGGTATACATTACCTCTGTCATCACTGAATGACAGTAGGCTTGTTTGTGATGGAAGTGTCTCCGACTCTAAAATAAACAGCATATCTTGCAGTTGGGCAGTGTGGTAATTCTCATTATTTGTTTCCTGTTACTTTTTGTTGTGCTCACCAAACTTCCGCTTTCCTCTCTCTTCACAAGACATTTTTTAGAATTAGAGACAAAACCAAGAAGAGGAAACCTTTGCAACCCTTCCTCCCAGAAGAATGTATTTTCTGGTGATCCTGGCTTTTCTAGGACAAATTACTGGTATGTTTCCCATTAAGAATAATTGCTCCTTTCTATGCATATTTCACTTTCTTAATTCTTACGAGTATTTTGTGTCAAGTTCATTTTCTGGGATGTTTAAATCAAACACATACTGAAGTGTGGAATAAATATGAAATTGACGAATTAGAGTTGTTTTAAGTTTGGTTAAGAATAGATTGTGTTATAAAGAAAGGCCCTGACTAGCAAGTAGTAGGAAAGCCTTGAAAATAATAAGGCCAGAAGACATGGAGTAGGGAGCATGGCTGGTTCAAAAAATTAATGAGATAAGGAAATTTCTAGAAGAATGCCTCTGACTGACAGGGTTGACTGCAGATGGTTTTAAATAAGGCAAAGAAGCCAGCCTGGACCTTTCCACCCCACATACCTATATGATCTTAAAAGTAAAGCCTGGGTGAACCCAAGTTCAATGAAAAAGCTGTTGGACAGTAGGGAGGAGGAGAAGAAATAAGGAGCAAAAATCCTGGGAGAAAGCACGTTGTAAATCTTATCTGGATTAAAACTGAAAATTAGGGTGAACTCTCAAATTAGCCATTAGCTAATGTAATAACTGGCTCTGGCATCATTTTTTTTGAAGGGTATAAAAAGAGTTGTGAATTTGAGGGTTCTTTATCACACCCTACCACCTGATTATGCTTGTGTACACCAGGACTAGATACCCTAGGTTTTCCCTAGGTCTGGCCTATTTGTAAGTGATCACATGCTTATGAATACTTTGTTACTGTGTTGGGCGTAGTGACTGCTTATTTTAAAGCTGACAGGCATGTTTAGAGGCATGTTAAAATACTATTTGGCCTTTGGACTTAATAAGGGAATTTATGGTTAAATTAGTGTCTTGTTGTCTCCCGTATTAATATGAATTATTTCTAATATTATTAATAATTCAACAAGAAGTATTCCTGATTGCAAGCTATATTTACTGACTTTAACAATGTTGTAAAAGGTTATTTTCTCAACCAATAAATGAACTGGGGAGTGGGGAGGGTCATTATAGATGTCAGGAAAGTGCATTTGTGTGAAATATGGAGCGGGAGGGTTAGGGGGATGTTTCAAAAGTGCACAAACTGGTGGCAAAGTTAACTGGGAGTGGGGAGATTTTACTGGTGGTTCCCAGATCTCTCTTTCCGAGCAATAGATCCAGCAACAGCCCTGGGATGCAGTGAATCTATGGCTACACCTGGGTCTGTGGGAACACTTTTGCAACAAAAGCAAAGATAACAGCGTGAACTCTTTCTTCGGTTTTCTCAAGTGGCAATGACATTTTACATTGCACTTAGTGAAGTATTTCATAGAATATTACACTAAGCAAAACTGAGTCACTTTTTAGGGAAGGGATTTTCTCTATATTTGGGGCCAGCTCTTGCCTCCCTTACTCAGAAGGAGTAGCACCTTACTTACTACTCTCAGCAATATGGATCACAGAGTCTGGCCCTCAGCGAACTCGTAGAGTGCTAATATATTACATGTCACCAATTTCCATTTTGCTAAGGAAATTCTGAATGAGAAATTGCATTCAGCTCTATTTATTTATGTATTTATTTAATTGAATATGGGCTCAAGCCTGCTACTGGGGAAATCAAAGAGCACTGAGCTTCTGCTGATGGCAAGGAGAGCATGTTCAACATGACCCAGGAGAAACAGAGCAGCATCCCAGAAGCACACAAGTCCACAGGATTGGGCCCTTAATGATGCTCAGAGCCTTCAGCACTTTCTTTACACTATTATTTGTAAGATGATTTCTGAATCATTTAACATCATTAACAATTTACATATTTTTAATAGGTGAGACTTTCTTTCATCATTATGAAAATGGAAATTTCACACTTATGTGCAATGGAACAGTGGCTAATGGGAAGAAGGAAACAGTTTGGTATGAAACTGAAGAATCTCTGCAACAATTCCAAGTAATCAACTGCAGTAATCAACAGCCCAAAGTAATCAATGGACCAAACAACTGCTCTGATAAAACAAAGTGTACAAACCGATTATCAACTTCTACTTCCAGAGGTGGTGGGGTATTTGCATGTGAGCAATTTACAAATACTGGAACATCACAGACTTGCCCACATTTTATCAATGTGACTCACTGCAGACATTATAACTTTTTTATTGTGGTGATAATAAACCTGACTGCAGGTGAGTGCTTTTCTTGTGGGGGAGGGGGTTTATTTTTATTAATAAATTCTAGAGCTGAGAGGCCAGAAAGGGAGTTAGTGAGTTTAAGAGGAGCTTTATTTATAGAATTCAGGACTGAGGACCAGATTCTGCCCCTTTTACTTACAGTGAATAATACTATTCTCCACCAGTGTTCCCTTGACTTAAATAAGGAACATCTGGTGTGGGTAGAATTCCCCCTTGGCAGAGGAACTAAGGAAGACAGCAGCAGACTGTCTTTTCAGCAACACTCTTGCAACTCCTGACATAGCAGATATGGCTTGCGGCCAGGCTGCAGAATGCAGCACTGCTTAAATTCAGGGCAGTTGTCCCTCAGGTCTGCCTAAATTGTATTGGGGGGCTGCTTAAATCCACTTCAGCCCCTCTCCTCCTGGGTTGTGAGTTTTGTTCTGTGCATCTAGGGGCACAGCACAGAATCTTACCTCTAGTGTTTTAAGCTTTCAGTCAATTGTACTCATAACATTGGTTGTGTGCCTATTTTGCACATACAAACAACTATTTGTGCAGACAAGGCACCTAAGTTGTGTGTGCAAATATTTGTCGAGCACCCATAACAGGTATATGCTAAATGTTGTGTCTGCAATTTGGACCCTGGTTGAGGTTAGTTGAAAATTTGACCTTATAAATGCTGCAGAATCTCACTCTATAGGCCATTGTTGTTTTTAAATGTGTTCATGCACATATTAAAAATGAGTGTTCTCTGAATGTCCTATTTAATATACACTGCACTTCAACTACTTTATTCAGAACATATGTAATCTTTAATAGCTGTTTCACAATTTCACAGTTTTTCAGCCATTTGTCTAATAATGTATCTTGTAGCTGATACTATCAGCACTTAGGCCAAGGCGGACCCTGAACCAGGCAGCAGAAATGACAACTTGTGTTTACTGCAGTGTGAGAATGTGGTTTCCCAGATGTTATCATAGAATTATAGACGTGTAGGACCAAAGGGCCCTCAATAGATCGTCTAGTTCAGTCCCCTGCACTCAAGGCAGGACTAAGTAATAACGAGACCATTCCTGACAGGTGTTTGTCTAACCTGTTCTTAAAAACCTCCAATGATGGAGATACCACAGCCTCCCTTGGCAATTTGTTCCAGTGCTTAACTACTTGGACAGTTAGGGAGTTTCTTCTAATGTCCGACCTAAACCACCCTTGTTGTAATTTAAGCCCATTGCTTCTTGTTGTATCCTCAGAGGATAGGAAGAACAATTTTCAGCCTTCTCCTTGTAATAACCTTTTATGTACTTGAAAACTATTATCATGCCCCCTCTTAGTCTTCTCTTCTTCAGACTAAACAAACCCAATTTTTTCAATCTTCCCTCATAGGTCATGTTTTCTAGACCTTTAATCATTTTGTTACTCTTCTCTGGACTTTCTCCAATTTGTTCACATCTTTCCTGAAATGTGGCACCCAGAATTGATCAGTTGAGGCCTTATCAAGGCAGAGTAGAGTGGAAGAATTCCTTCATGTGTTCCTAAGTCTCAGAAGTTTTCTCAGTGAAACTGGACATGTATCTGTAGGTGGAGTTGCATAGTTAGTACCTCTAAGAGCATGCCCCACTTTTGTGGTGCCAGTAGACAGCTGGTCCAGCCCATGAATTATTATTTTGATGACCACCAATGAACTGAACATGCAGTTGTCATGAATAGTTAGTAAAGGGTTAAAGCATAGTACTGGTGGGCACCTGACCGGAGGACCAATCAGGGAAGAGATTTTGAAACTCCTAGGAGGGAACTTTTTCTCTCTGTTTGGGGGGGTCTTTGTCTTTGGCCGTTTGGAGTTCAAGAGACCAGACGAGTTAATCAAGTCCCTACAAGTTCCACCTTTCTGAACTAATTCCTTCTAGTCAAGATAGTGAGTATTAGAAAGATACTTTGTGTCCTTATCTAATAATCCTATGTTTGCAATTCTGTGTGTTTGTTATTGATTATTCTTAATTCTGCTTGTACTGGTTGTACTGAGAAAGAGAGAGGATTCTCTCCAGAACTTAGCAAGGTTATACCCTATGAGTGCCCAGCTTGGATTCATAGAGATTCTGTATTTTCTTTTGTTCTCTTAATAAATTCTTTTCTTTTCTTTGGACTTGGTTAATTCCTTCCCTTGGGGAAATTCAGGGGAAGGGGAGGGGGAAGTGGGCTGCTTCCCTGTGTGTAGAGATTCAAGGCGTTTGAATCCAGGCATCTCTGTCTCCGGAGCAGGCGGGAGAGAGGGAAGAGGGGGGAGGTTTCTCCTCTGTGAATTGATCTGTGTTCCCAAGGGGGGAAACAGGGGTGTCCCGGCCCACGGAATTGACCGGGTGGTGGCAGCCGAAGGGGAGACCTACCCTAGGATTTTGGGGTGGGGGGAAGACATGCGGGTCCTCACTTTGAAACCGCCCAGTTTCAAGTGAGGGTAGACTCTGACATGGTGGCAGCGGTGTTTCGGACCCAGAGAGAGAGGCAAGGCTTTTCTACCAGAGGCACTCTGAGGCAGTTTCAGGGTTAGAAGTATTTTCAGTTTTTTGCAGGGCTTTCTGTTACAAAGCCCTCCTGTGGAGCGGTACTTGCGTCCATTGTGATACGAGGTACCACTCAGGATTCCTTAGGTGGGGGGAAGGGCTCGCCAAAGTTCATTCCCATCCAACAGGAAAAACAGGTTTGGGGGGGGAGAGAGAAACCCTCCAGCCAGGTTTTTTTTTTCTCCCTGTGTCTTTTGAAAGGATCAGGAGACAGGAGAACACAGATCCCTGAGGAAATAGACCAGATTTTTCTCAGGGGTATTGTTAGCAGCAGCCTTTCAGCTGGGCTGCTGAGTACAGCAACTCAGAGCAGAGGGAGACAGAGGAATTTTTTTTACTCTTTCCCTCTTTCTCAGTACAAAGCAGTAACATTACACAAACCACAGTTTGCTATACAGAGGATTGCTTTATCTTTCTGTACTCAAGTTATCATAGCCAGGGTTAGGGACTGTCAAACACCACAAACAGTTCACGGACTGCAGAGGGGTGTGGCCAGCGCCAGGACACAGACACAATGAGTGCCAAGGCCGCATCTAAACTGGAAACAAGACACAAAGAACTGCAATTACAAGACATGAAATTACAATTAAAACTCAAGGAGATTGAAATGAAAGAAAAAGCCAAAGAGGCTGATCACAAGAGAGAAATGGAGATAATACAAGCCAAAGAGGCTGAGCACAAGAGAGAAATGGAGAAAATACAAGCCAAAGAGGCTGAGCACAAAAGACAACTGGAGTTGAAAGACAAAGAACTGGAATTAGAAAGGCTTAAGCAGAATCACCCAACCAATCCACTCCCTCTTCAACCTACTGATCAACCTTCTCGGAGAAAATTTCCCGCCTACAGGGCAGGTGAAGATGTTGAGGCCTTCTTAGAAAACTTTGAAAGGGTCTGCCTTGGGTACAAGATCCCTGAAGACCAATACATGGTAGAGCTGAGGTCACAGCTCTGCGGAGACTTGTTACAGGTGGCAACTGAAATGCCTAGGGACAACATGAACGACTATAAACTGTTTTTAACCAAAGCCAAATACAGGATGGGCATAACCCCTGATCACGCCCGTCAGCGTTTCAGAGACCAGAAATGGACACCAGAGGAGTCATTTCCAAAACACGCCTCCTACATTGACAAGCATTATTCTTCCTGGTTATCAGGAGCCAATGTTACAACCATGGACGAGCTAAGCCTCCTGATAATGATGGAGCAGTTCTTGGATGGTGTTCCTGAGGACATTACACGCTACATACGAGATGGAAAACCAAAAAATATCACTGAGGCAGGGGAGATTGGAGCCCAATGGATGGCAGTTACACTGAACAAGAAAACTGCTGCCAAGGGGAGCGAATCCCACAAGGTACACACCGACACTAAACCCTACCGTCGAGGACCAATCAAACCCACACCTACAACCCAAGGACAGTCACACTCTACCTCACCAGTCTCCAGTAGACCAACACAAACCGGTGACCCATCAAGTGGGCGATGTTTTCAATGCAATGAATTGGGGCATATCAAAGCCAAATGCCCAAAGAACCTGAACCGGGTCCAACTCCTTGCACCTGCACACCAAGGAAACCCGGAATTAGATATCTCTCAAATACCCGTATGCTTTAGGGAAACTTTGAGAGTGGACGGAAAGGAAGTTATCGCATGGAGAGACAGTGCAGCACATGTGTCAGCTATCCACCGAACCTTCGTGGACCCCAAATTCATCAACCCGAAAACCAAAGTGACAGTTCGCCCCTTCATGTCAAAACCTGTAACATTACCTACAGTGCGTTTACCTGTCCAGTACAAGGGCAGGTCAGGGACGTGGACTTTTGCTGTCTATGACAATTATTCTGTCCCCATGATTCTGGGCAACCACTTGGCCCATCACGTTGAGCCGCCAGAAACAGAGGGAGTGGTTACACGAAGCCAAGACAGACGAGCTGCTGCACCCATCCCTGTTCCTGAGCCATCCACCAAGACCCCGTCTGTGTTACCAGAGACCCAGACAGAGGTGGTGGAACCGGATCCCAGGCCAACACCGACAGCAGCCATACTTCATCCAGTCCCAGAACCGGAACTGGAAGGGCACCCAGCGCCAGCACCGGCGCCAGCTATTACAACTCCACCGCCAGAGGGCGACAACGGGCCTGAACTGGAAAAACCAGCAGACAACCCTACCCAAGAGGCTCAGCCGGAGCCTGAAATGACGCCTTGTGCACCAGCGGAGAGCGGTTCACAGTCAACGGAAACAACCTCATCACCTACATCGCTCCCAGAGGAACTGGTGTCTCCCGCCTCAAGGGAACAGTTCCAAGCAGAGCAGGAAGCCGATGACAGCCTCAAGAAAGCATGGGCGGCGGCACGCAGCAACCCACCGCCTCTCAGCTCTACTACCCGATCCCGGTTCGTTGTGGAGAAAGGACTTTTATACAAGGAATGTCTTTCTGGTGGACACCAGGAGGGCTGGCATCCTCAAAAACGGTTGCTAGTTCCGACGAAGTACCGGGAAAAGCTCTTAAGCTTAGCCCATGATCATCCCAGTGGCCATGCTGGGGTGAACCGAAGCAAAGACAGGTTGGGAAGGTCCTTCGAGTGGGAGGGGATGGGCAAGGACGTTGCCAAGTATGTGCGGTCTTGTGAGGTATGCCAAAAGGTAGGAAAACCTCAAGACCAGGTCAAGGCCCCTCTCCAGCCACTTCCCATAATTGAGGTCCCATTTCAGCGAGTAGCTGTGGATATTATGGGTCCTTTCCCAAAAAAGACCCCCAGAGGAAAACAGTACATACTGACTTTTGTGGACTTTGCTACCAGATGGCCGGAAGCAGTAGCTCTAGGCAACACCAGGGCTAACACTGTGTGCCAGGCCTTAACTGACATTTTTACCAGGGTGGGTTGGCCCTCTGAAATTCTTACAGATTCGGGAACAAATTTCCTATCAGGGACCATGAAAGACCTGTGGGAAACTCATGGGGTGCATCACTTGGTTGCCACCCCGTACCATCACCAAACTAATGGCCTAGTGGAAAGGTTCAATGGAACTTTGGGGGCCATGATCCGCAAATTCGTCAATGAACACTCCAATAATTGGGATCTAGTGTTACAGCAGTTGCTGTTTGCCTACAGGGCTGTTCCACATCCCAGTTTAGGATTCTCACCATTCGAGCTGGTGTATGGCCATGAGGTTAAGGGGCCATTACAGCTGGTAAAGCAGCAATGGGAGGGGTTTACACCTCCTCCAGGGACTAACATTCTGGACTTTGTAAGCAACCTTCAAAACACCCTCCGAGACTCTTGGGCCCTTGCTCGAGAGAACTTAAGAGATGCTCAAGCGGAGCAAAAGGTCTGGTATGATCGACATGCCAAGGAGCGGTCCTTCAAGGTAGGAGACCAGGTCATGGTCTTGAAGGCGCAACAGGCCCATAAGATGGAAGCGTCCTGGGAAGGACCATACATGGTCCAGGAGCGCCTGGGAGCTGTTAACTACCTCATAACATTCCCTGATTCCTCTTTAAAGCCTAAAGTGTTTCATGTTAACTCTCTAAAGCCCTTTTATCCCAGAGAATTACAGGTCTGTCACTTTACAGTTCAGGAAGGAGATGACACCGAGTGGCCTGAAGGTGTCTACTACGAAGGTAAAAGAAATGGTGGTGTGGAAGAGGTGACCCTCTCCACAACCCTGCAACGTCTGCAGCGGCAACAGCTCAAGGAGCTGTGCACTCACTTCACGCCCTTGTTCTCAGCCATCCCAGGACGGACTGAGCAAACCTACCACTCCATTGACACAGGTAATGCTCACCCGATTAGAACACCACCCTACCGGGTGTCACCTCATGCCAAAGTTGCTATTAAACAGGAGATTGACAACATGTTGGAGATGGGTATCATCCGCCCTTCTACCAGTGCATGGGCATCTCCAGTGGTTCTGGTTCCCAAACCAGATGGGGAAATACGCTTTTGTGTGGACTACCGTAAGCTAAATGCTGTAACTCGTCCAGACAACTATCCGATGCCACGCACTGATGAGCTATTGGAAAAGTTGGGACGTGCCCAGTTCATCTCTACCATTGATTTAACCAAGGGATACTGGCAGGTACCACTAGATGAACCCGCCAGGGAAAAATCTGCCTTCATCACCCATGCAGGGGTGTATGAGTTTACTGTGCTTCCGTTCGGACTGCGGAATGCACCTGCCACCTTCCAAAGGCTGGTGGATGGTCTACTAGCAGGATTGGAAGACTGTGCAGTTGCATACCTCGATGATGTGGCCATTTTTTCTGATTCATGGCCCGAACACCTAGAACATTTGAAAATGGTTTTAGAGCGCATCAGGCAGGCAGGACTAACTGTTAAGGCCAAAAAGTGTCAAATAGGCCAAAACAGAGTGACTTACCTAGGACACCAGGTGGGTCAAGGAACCATCAACCCCCTACAGGCCAAGGTGGAGGCTATCCAACAGTGGCCTGTCCCAAGGTCAAAGAAACAGGTCCAATCCTTCTTAGGTTTGGCCGGATATTACAGGCGATTTGTACCACACTACAGCCAAATCGCTGCCCCACTAACTGATCTGACCAGGAAAACCCAGCCAAATGCAGTTAAGTGGACTGATGAGTGTCAGAAAGCCTTTACCCAGCTTAAGGCGATGCTCATGTCGGACCCTGTATTAAGGGCCCCAGACTTTGACAAACCCTTCCTAGTTACCACCGATGCATCTGAACGTGGGGTAGGAGCGGTACTAATGCAGGAAGGACCGGATCACAACTTCCATCCTGTCGTGTTTCTCAGCAAGAAACTGTCTGAGAGGGAAAGCCACTGGTCCATCAGTGAAAAAGAATGTTACGCCATTGTGTATGCCTTGGAAAAGCTACGCCCATACGTTTGGGGCCGGCAGTTCCAGCTACAAACTGACCATGCTGCGCTAAAGTGGCTTCACACCAACAAGGGAAACAACAAGAAACTTCTCCGCTGGAGCTTAGCTCTCCAAGACTTTGACTTTGACATTCAACACATTTCAGGAGCTTCCAACAAAGTTGCTGATGCACTCTCTCGTGACAGTTTCCCAGAATCAAGTGGCTAAAAACTGTTCTTATTATGTTTTCATGCTTAGCAGTCGATGTAATAGTGCATGTGTTTTATTACTCTGGTTGTTTTACAGTTCTAGGAGGAAATCGCCACCAGTGGATCCCACTGTGACGATTTGGGGGGCGTGTCATGAATAGTTAGTAAAGGGTTAAAGCATAGTACTGGTGGGCACCTGACCGGAGGACCAATCAGGGAAGAGATTTTGAAACTCCTAGGAGGGAACTTTTTCTCTCTGTTTGGGGGGGTCTTTGTCTTTGGCCGTTTGGAGTTCAAGAGACCAGACGAGTTAATCAAGTCCCTACAAGTTCCACCTTTCTGAACTAATTCCTTCTAGTCAAGATAGTGAGTATTAGAAAGATACTTTGTGTCCTTATCTAATAATCCTATGTTTGCAATTCTGTGTGTTTGTTATTGATTATTCTTAATTCTGCTTGTACTGGTTGTACTGAGAAAGAGAGAGGATTCTCTCCAGAACTTAGCAAGGTTATACCCTATGAGTGCCCAGCTTGGATTCATAGAGATTCTGTATTTTCTTTTGTTCTCTTAATAAATTCTTTTCTTTTCTTTGGACTTGGTTAATTCCTTCCCTTGGGGAAATTCAGGGGAAGGGGAGGGGGAAGTGGGCTGCTTCCCTGTGTGTAGAGATTCAAGGCGTTTGAATCCAGGCATCTCTGTCTCCGGAGCAGGCGGGAGAGAGGGAAGAGGGGGGAGGTTCCTCCTCTGTGAATTGATCTGTGTTCCCAAGGGGGGAAACAGGGGTGTCCCGGCCCACGGAATTGACCGGGTGGTGGCAGCCGAAGGGGAGACCTACCCTAGGATTTTGGGGTGGGGGGAAGACATGCGGGTCCTCACTTTGAAACCGCCCAGTTTCAAGTGAGGGTAGACTCTGACAGCAGTGCTGAGAACCTTCTGTGCGGAGCTGAGCACCTTCAACTTCAATGGAATGTGCAGGTGTTGGCAACTTTGCAGAAGGTACTCAGACCTCACAGGATCGGGCCCCAAATGGCTATTTAAAATAGCTGATTTCTAGCCATAGTACTGTAGGTATTTGCACCTGTTAATGTAAAAATGCTTTGTAAATTGTTCATTAAAATAAAACATCCTCCCCCCACTTTAAACAACAATGTTTTTGCACTGAATTCTGTATCTGAGATGGTGTTTTTATTGGAAAATTTTCAAACTTCTAAGAATCCTTTCAAAGGCAAAGCATGTAACATGTTACAGTGCATGTTTGTCATATCTTTTGTGTTTGTTTCATTCTGTATTGCAGATAAGGAGACATTTGAGACCATTCCGGCAAAATCACACGATAATCATTTAGTAGAAGAAGAAAGTAACATCACTCTCTCTTGTGAATTTCAAATGAAGCAATCAGGACAAACATTTGTTATGTATTGGATCAAATCTACAGACACAAGCAAATGCCTGTTTTCTGTTGAGAGAGAGCCATATACTTTCTCGTATAATACACATTGCTGTATTGATGAGATGATCAAAGGACGACTATTGAACTATACAAGCTTATATTCAGATGAGAAACATGTAGTCCATAATATAACTATCTTGAAGGTTACTGACTCTGACAGTGGAACTTATTTATGTGTTGTAAATACTGGGTCAGGAGGAAAACATGTGTGGAAGATTGCAAATAACCTTTCAATAGAAGTGAGGAATCGAGCCATTCCATGTAAGTTAGATGTTTTGTAGGTGGGGTTGGTACCAGAGTTGCTTATAATTTTGCCAAATGTTTGCTATTTGGGATAAATTTTTCCATGATGGGAAAACTTCAGCAAAAATGGTTCAGCCATTTTTGAGAACAATCCATGGAAAAATATGCTGTATTGCCCATGTTAAAAATTCTGGTGACATTTTCTTTGAACAGATCTAGTGCCCCAATGCTTTGGAATAGGGACTTGCCATTTGGCAGGAGAGCACCCTTAGTGTTAGCGGTGTCTCTTTTACCATTCCCATGAAAGTCTGCCCAAATTTGGCCAAGTTATAAGCCTTTAAAAATCACAGTGCACAGATGCTCAGTAAACACTTCTTAGATTTCAGCCACTAAATTCCCCAGTGCTCCAGCCCAGTGCTGAGTGGGACATTCCCTGCAATTGCAGGTCTGGGCTGCTGTTAGCCATGCTGTGTCTAGTTCCAAGCAATTGAACTGAGACTGAACTTCTGTGCTCCCAGTGACATCCCTGCTGGGCCCAGGTTTCGTGGAGGAGGAGGAATGAAGAGATGCTAGAAGCCAGTCAGTCAGTGGTGGGAGGGTGGAGAGAGCAGAGTGTGACAAGGAGTTTGGTGGGGGAGACTGAATGCAGGAGGCTAGTGGATAGGGGCAGCGGAAGAGGGAAACTGGGACTGGGAGCTGGGGCGGGGGAGACTGGGACTGAGAACTGGAGACAGAAGTGTGTGTGTGTGTGGAGGGGGGAAGGACACTAGAAGCCACTAGGTGGTGGGAGACTGAGATCAGATGAGGAACTAGGAAGAGATTTGGACTGGCTGGACAAGTTGCCTGGCACTGCGAAGCAATGGGATGGGGGGAGGAGGAAAGGGGAGGGGCAGAGATCTGATCAGCCAGGATATGTGTGTGTGTGTGTGTGGGGGGGGAAATGAGAATGGCTGGGCAAAAAATAGAGGGCTAAGGAGCTGGGATGGAGTGGGGAAAGTGCTGCTATTAGACAAGGAGCCCAGGGAGGGAGAATGGGACTGGGAACCATTTAGGGTGACCAGATATCCCAATTTTATAGGGACAGTCCCGATATTTGGGGCTCTTTTTTTATATGGGCTCCTATTACCCACCACCCCCATCCCGATTTTTCACACTCGCTGTCTAGCCATCCTTGAACAAGTGGGGCTGGAGAAGATGAGTGCAGGAGGGGCAGACTGGAGCAAGCATTGGGAAGAGAGACGGGTTGGATAAGGGGCTGGAAGAGGGAGGAACTGGGAACTGCTTGGCAAAAAGGCTGGACCTGGGAGTGAAGGGAGATCGGGGCTGGGACTGGAAGTTTGGAGGGGGTGAGACAAGGAGACTGGGACTGGGATGAGAAACCTGGTGACTGCAGTTAGGGTAGGCATGGAGAATAGGACTGGGATGGGGAAGAGCCAGGACTGGGACAAGGACAGGTTTGAGAGGATGAGGCAAAAGGGGTCATGCTGGGAGGAGATTGGGCAGAAGAGTCCATGCCTGCTAGAGCCACCCCCTCCAGAGCCTGGCATGGAAGTCACGATTCCTGAGTCTCACCATTCCTCTGCTGTTAGCAAATATCTGTGAAACTCACGGGGAAGGTGTCCTGTCCCCCTCTAGTGCTGATCCACATGACAACCTACTACTACTGCTATCAGTGTCAATGTTAGCTTACGTGGCATAGGTCTTTGTGGTGGATCTAAATGTCCCAGCCCTGCTGATGACCTGGTGGGTATCAATATGATGTCACATAATAGAATTTCTGTTTTTTCAGTTTGCTTTCTTAAGAAAGTAGTAATTTAACCCCCTACCCTCAATACACACACACATTAAAATAGCATTAAGGTTGCAAAGTCAAGCACTCCAAAGTTGGGAGATGCCAGTACTAAGGTGGGAGTGAACATATAAAGTGCTATGGAATGCTAAGTTCTATGCAATAGCAGGTCCTAGGCATCTCAAATGGGGGATGGAAAATTAGTGGATTTTTAGACCCTAATCTCTCTGACCTCAGTCCCCCATTTGTCCAAAGGAGTATATAGTCTAGATTTCATTTTTTGTAAATGACTTGGTTTGAGGGATTAATCTGATTAACTGTAGGAACAAATGAAATCTTAGCTCCCCATTAAGTTAATAGCAAATATCTCATTGACTTCAATGGAGACAGGATGTCGCCCCTAATTGCTATAGGGCAAAAGCAAGGTCAGGTTTGCACAGCAGTAGCGGGATGTAAGACAAACCATGGATTGCAGTGTGGGGATGACAGAAGGCTCTGTAGAGATTCTACACTCCCTCCACCCCTTCTCCCCTCCCCAGTCTCCTCTCCGTAAGCAGGTGAATGAAAATGGGCAGGGAATGGACAGATTCTTGGCTCTGCCTCCCCAACACATTGGCGAGCTACACTAGACAGTGAACTGCAAGAAATACCCTGCACCAGGTGTAGACTTAGTGCAGGGCTAGGGGAACACCTGGAGGTGGACTGTGGCTTTTTCAGGGCTCTTGGCAAAACACAGTTGAGTCCAACATTTGTACCTGCAAATGACTGTGGACTCAAAAATGGAGGACAGTTTAAAGCCCCTTTAAAAATGTGAACCTCAATATTTATGCTTTACAGTTGTGCTGCATTAACCCATTAAAATACTACAGTATTCTCCAGTTATCTCACTAGGCACTGCAGTACTGCTACTGTAACATATATTGTGTTGCATCATTACAGTAGAGTATTGCAATATTTTCTCATAAGAAAAATTAACTTACAGAAATCAAGTTATCTGCTGTTTTTATTACCAATCCTAGCATACTGTATCCTGGAATCATCCACAGTAATGGGTTGCTGAATGTGTATTATCAACATAGTTGGTAAACATTATTTGATTACTTGAAAAGCACTATCCGTATATGGAGGTGAGGGTAAAGTGTTTTCCCCACCATCTGGTTAAATTTTTCAAGATTAACTAACCATGGTCCTCTCTTTAGCCTCAGCTTCTGTGCCATTGTATGCCGCCACTGGATTGATCGTAGGGATTATTATCATCAGTGGGATAGCATGGTTGATCTATAAAAAGAAAATCAAATCAAAAGGTAGGAAAAGTAAAATTAGTAAGTAAGATCTGCAGGAATATTTTAAACATTGAAACTTGACAGTGTGTTTTATTTATCTGTTACAGGAAAGCCATCTGCACAACTTCCCAGGTATGGCCTTGAATGGACATAACCAATGAAATATTAGTACAGTATCATTTTAAAAATGTTTTTTCCAACCGATAGAAGTGACTAAATAGATTCTTCCCTTATCTTTTTATTTTAGAGCTCAGGCTGCTCTTGAAATTCCAGGAGATGAATGTGAGCATTAAATTTTTGATAAACCTTTTTGAAGTGATTGTCTACTTACCATAGAACCTACCAGCTAAGTGATTCTGAATCATTTTCCTCGCTACTAGAGGTGGGGTACTATAGACAGTAACCAACACAAGTCTTAATTCTGGGCTGAATAGAATGGAGTCAAATTCCATTATTTGGGAGTAGGAGAGAAGAAATTATTTAACGTCCCTTTCAAAGGGAGATAGTTACTATTTTATTTAGTTGATTTTTTTTAATTCTGTGAGATTCATATACTCTTTGATGCAGAGTAATTGTTTTACAGGTTCCCCGTACAGAATGAGCAGCAGCAAAGACTTGCAAACATATGAAGTGTTGTGTACAAGTGAGGACCCAAATGCAGCCTATTGTACGTTAGATAACACTGCAGCATCTGGCAAGGGGCCAGGAGATGAAGTCTATGATATAGCCTATGAAGTGGGGCCACAATAGCTGTTCCTGTAAGTGCTTTGTAAGAGGAAGTGTTATTTTTGACAAATGACATTGCAAATAGAACCTCCCAGGTTAGTCACATTAGTATAACTAATAGGGGGCTATGTAAGTACAGTAACTCCTCCCTTAATGTTGTAGTTAAGGTCCTGAAAAATGCTACTTTAAGTGAAACGATGTTAAGCGAATCCAATTTCCCCAGAAGAATTAATGTAAATGGGGGGGAGGGGTTAGGTTCCAGGGAAATTTTTTTCATCAGACAAAACTCTCTCTGTGTGTCTCTCTCAGTATAAGTCTTAAACAAACAATTTAATACTGTACACAGCAATGATGATTGTGAAGCTTTGTTGAGGTGGTGAAATCAGAGGGTGGGATATTTCCCAGGGAATGCCTTACTGCTAAATGAACTAGCGCTTGGCTGAGCCCTCAAGGGTTAACACATTGTTGTTAATGTAGCCTCACACTCTATAAGGCAGCACGAATGGAGAGAGGAGACACAACATGTCAGAGAGAGACAGAGACACACACCGTGTGTGTGTGTGTGTGTGTGTGTGTGAGGGAGAGAGAGAGAGAGACGTGCATTGCCCCTTTAAGATGCCACTCTAAGTACATTGCCTTTTTAAGTAGATCAGCAAGTTGAGACAGAAGCAGGGAGCAGAAGCGGGGGGAGGGGGACACCCTGAGATTAGCACCTCTCTTCCTCCACCTCTGCACAGCATGCAGGAGGCTCCCAGGAGCAGCTCCAAGGCAGAGGGCAGGAGCAGCCCACGGCGGTGGGAGGAGGGATACCTGAACTGCCCGGTAATTGATAGCCTGCTGGGTGGCTGCCACACAGGGAACTTAGGGGGAGCTGATGGGGGGCTGCCGGTCCACCCTGGTTCCAAGCCCCAGCCAGCTAGCTCCAACGGGCTGCTCTTCCTGCAAGCAGTGAACAAACCAGGCAGCTGCCAAACAACATTATAAGGGAGCACTGCACAACTTTAAATGAGCATGTTCTCTAATTGATCAGCAACGTAACAACAAAACAACCTTAACCTGGATGACGTTAAGTGAGGAGTTACTGTATGCACTAATAATGGGAAATATGCTTCCAGTTGTATGAATCTGCTCAGGGGTCTGCGTCTCACTACAGCAGTATGGAACTTTAGTTATCGCCTGTATCTTATCCTTTTTGCACTGTGTAAGCTGTAGATTCAGAATTTCAAATCTGTGGCAAAAGGAACAGGCTAATCAGGGAATTGTTCAGCCCAAGCAAACCTTAAATTGATCACACACATTGGACAGCTGTGACCCTTCAGCTAGTGGAAAACATTCATGAGGGAGAAGACACAAGGAGCAGTGCATTGGTTTGACATAACTGCAATTGCTGTGCTCTCCTGAGTGCAGGAACTGCTTCCTGGGACACAAGCTGCCCAAAAAGTAGAATAGAAGATGCAGGGAGATGGTATGGCCATGGCCCGACCCGCTCCACCCTACGTTCTCCTTTGGGGAAGCACAGCATCTGTTCTTGCCCAGCAATGCAGGGGAATTCCAGGAGGCCATGAGTAAATTGCTTTCCAGTCACATATGGCTTTGAATACACATAGAAAGGGCTTTTATGGTTCATTTAAGCTCAGAATTCTCGAAGTTGTATTCTTGAGTGTTGGTACCATTGTTCTGGTCTGCATTTGTCTTGAGCACTAATTTGCCTTTGTAAAACAGCCACGAAATCCCCACTACTACTCCTTTTTACAGTAAAAAAAAAATCACTTTGAGAGTAATGGGCCATAGTTTCCTGTCATATGCAATTGCTTTGATATCAGTGTAACTGACACCTGGGAGGAAAATTAGTGTGAGATTGTTATTCAGAAGGTACAATGAATGCTGACATTATATGACTTTCTCTAAAACCATATTTAAAAGTTCTCTACTGATCGTGAAATTGTTTTTCTTTGCAGAGGAGCTGGAGAATGGAAGTCAGTTTGAAAATGACTACGAACTTTTGGCTGATTTTAGAGGAAAAAACCCAGCATAGTAGCCTTGACTACCCGATTTTGACTATTCAATGAGCTATCTTACAAAATATTATGGGGCAGATCCTCTAATGATACAAATTCTCATAGCTCCATTATGAAGCTATGACAGTTTGCACCAGAGGAACATAGGAATTGTCAGACTCAGACCATTGGTTCATTTAATTCAGAATCCTGTCTCCGGCAGTGGCCTACACCAGGTGTGTCAGAAGCAGATGCAAGAGTCCCCATAATGGACAATTATGGCACAACTTGCTCACAGGGGAAGTTTCTTCTCAACACCTATCAGCTACAGGTTGGCTATACCCTGAAGCAAGAGGGTTTTATAGCCCTCATACATCTTATCCTATCTAATGTAACTTTATCCTTAGTGTATGAAAATCTGTAAAAGTGAACGATTGCTTTGGGAACAAAGATCTTTATTTTCCTCCAGTTTTACACTGGTGTGATTCTGTTGGCTCCGTTGGAGATACTCCTGCTTTACATTGATGTAAGTAAGAGGAGGATCAGAAACTTAATCACTCAGGTGTGATTACTAGAGCAGGCAGAATCAATTAAGGACACATCAGTTTTTCTTCTTTAAAAAAGGCACATTGGGTATAATGATGTGAAGGGAGACTGGGGTCCTCTGTGTATCCCCAGAAAAGGTGCAGCACAAACCATGTTCCAGGAACCAGGGCCGGCAGCAGGGCCACTCTGCTAGGAACCGAACAAAAACAGCTGGCCTGTAGTTGGCTGCCTGATTGACTACACCGCCTGATTGAAGAGTCAGCAGCCCAGCACTTAAGCCCAGCAGCAGTTCAGTGTCTCTTCAAATCAGGTACTCATGGCTGAGCTAGCTCCTGTGTGTGCTTGTTCTAGCCCTGCCCTACTTCAGGGAACCTCTTTCTGACCCTTGGATCTGATTCCTAATTTCAGTTCTGGCACCTAGCCTCTGACTGTGGCTCTGACCCTGGGCTCCGGTGCCTGTGCCAACCACTAGGTGTGACTACCCATGTCCTGGCCACTGACCCCATGGCAGTGCCAGTGTCCTCACATAAGCCTTTTTAGCCATCATAAAGGTGAGAGGAACCTCAGCTAGGATGAGAGGATAGGTGTATCTCTGTGCATATTTAAATCTTCAGTCCACTGGAATTTCCATATTCTCCATTTACTTTCCCCAGCCTGCCTCAAAAGCTTGACACTGAGTGATGTGATCCGCTTTCAAGGGCCTGTTGGCTCCATTCTGGATGCTCAGATGGGATAACTCCAAGGAGTCTTTGCAGGGGTGCTGGAACAATTTGTTTTGGGAGGGTGCTGAGAGCCATTGAACCAAACTGTAAACCCCGTATATAATGGAAACTACTTCAAACCAGGGGGGTGGCAGCAGCCCCTGCACCCCTAGTTCTAGTACTTATGAGTCTCTGTAGTGTTCCCATCCCTTGTTGGTCCAGGTAGGGTGACAAGATAGCAAGTGTGAAAAATTGGGACACTTTATTTTTGGGGTGGGGGGAGAAAGAAAAATGTATGAGAAAAATCCCCTAATATTGGGATGTCTGGTCACCCTAGCTATGGAGAACTTAAGACTCCCTTTGAGTGTAATGGGAACTGGATCAGACCCTAAATGAAGAAAGATTGTATTGCTTCAAAGTCACAGCCTAGCAATAAAGCTTTCTGGTGATGTGATATAGCCATTAAGAATAATACAATAGACATAATACATTAAGTAGAATAGAACATGATATTCATTTTTATGCCTCTGATTTTAATTTCCATATTGTACCATGGTTTTTTTGTTATGTTTATTTTAGCCTTCATATATGTGATACCAGTGAAATGCAAGACGGCTTATAAAAGCCACAAAATGGTGTTAGTATGTAGTAATACAGATAAAGCTTTGAAAAAATTGCAAATAAACTAGTTTAAAAGTATTGATGTTAAAGTTTTTCAGGTTGCTCGCACATAAATGTTAACTGAATCCAGGGACATGTTTGTTATTGTGGACAATATTAATATTCATTCACTTCACAAAGGGCTTGTGAGAGTTAATCAATTCATCTTTTTACTGGGCTTTGAATATGTAAAGTCTATAGCCCCAGTCCTGCTTATACTTAAGCACATGCTTAAGTTTAAGCATGTTAGCTTCATTGAAGGGAAAGGGTCTATTTACAAGGTGTGAAGTTCAGCATATTCTTAAGTGTTCGTAGGATCGGGGATTATGTAGGTGCAAGATTATTATAACGTAAAATAAAAGGGAACGCAGTGCCCTACAAGAGCTCCTCACAAGCAGCATAGCCCCACCAGTTACGCTGCATCCTGGGCTGTCCATGTCTATGGAGGGGTGGGAGAGAATTTCAAAATGTGCTAATTTCAGTCATACATTGTAATGGGCTTCCCCTCTCCTGTTGGCTGGGTTGCAGGTGGGTGTGGTTTGAGAAAGGCCGGGAGTTTGGCTATTTAAAGAGTTTCTTTTTTTGGGGTGCGGGTGGGGGTGCTGCCTCTTGTCAGCTCCAGGCAGGCAGTAGGTGCAATGTGAGGGCTCTAGTTGTGTTAAAGTTTGTTTGGAGTTTTAGAAAGCAGGGTCCTGCTTCATTCCTTCAGCTCTTCCTGCTGCTACAGTGTTCTGAGATGGAATTTCTCAGTAGACCAAAGGAGCCAATTCTTCTCTCTTAAATATTTTTTAGAATTATGATTTTGATATGAATGAAAATTCAAAGTTAAGACTGAAGCATCATCCTTGAACTTCTCTGTGCTCACATATTGTGCAGCTGCCAGAGAGTGAATTCTTGGGTCAACTGAATTTACTTGTTTTGCCAAGGAAGTTTTGCCATCAGTGGAACTAGGATTTCACCCACAGCTTTTGTAAAATCACCCACGGGTACTTCAGACCTTTGAATATTTTGAAATAATAAGTATTCCAGTCAAATGTCCTTGCTCTTTTTGGTTACAACATTAAGGTCAGGTAACAATTTTTGTACTTAGGCCAGGGTACATAGTTATTTTAATAACTAATGGCACAAGATCCATTTTATAACCTCACTAATGTTGCCAAAACCACACTGTGCTTACATCAGAGGACCATGTTCTCCATCGATTGAAGTGTTCAAGTCCAATAATCTGGATGAACCCTTCTGTTACCTGGGGTTCTTTCAACCCAAAGCTCTTGGTAACTTTTACTCTGTGCGAGGCAGTGTCAGGAAATAAATCAAGAGCGACATGGCCGTCCGACCGAGAGATGGCTGGCACAAACAGGACAACACAAGAGTACTTTCACTTAAAGCTAAACTTTACTTAGTCTCAAGCACTTACACACGTCTGCAACAAGCTAGTAAAACACCCCCGACCCTTGAAAGCTGAGTGTGGCTCTCGAGTGACACAGCAGCAGGCTTCCGGTGGCCAAATCTTCCGTCTGCTGGTGGGGACTGCAAGATGTATCCAGAGGCAGGGCTGTCCACAGGAGGGGGGCAAGTGGGGCAATTTGCCCCAGGCCCTGGGCCCCTTAGAGGCCCCCACAAGAGTTTTTCGGGGCCCCTAGAGCGGGGCCCTTCATTCGCTCCGGGGCCCCCGGAAAACTCTCGCAGGCTCTGGGTCCCCGGAGCTTCTTCCGTTCCGGGTCTTTAGCGGTAATTCGGAGGCGGGGGGGGGGGTCCTTCCGCTACGGGACCCACCACCGAAGTGCCCCGAAGGCCCTCAGTGGGGGGTTCCTTCTGTCCCAGGACCCGCTGCCGAAAAGCTGGGCCTTGGGTGGTAATTCGGCAGTGGGTCCCAGAGCGGAAGGACCCTCCGCCGCTGAATTACCGCCGAAGCGGGGGCCCCCCACTGCTGAGGCCCCCAGGTCCCCTGAATCCTCTGGGCAGCCCTGTCCAGAGGGCAAGTCCAAAAAGAGTCCCACTATCTCAAACTTTCCCCCCTATTTATACGTTAGTAATAGACTGACATGTCCCTTAAAGAAAACGTGTTAAATAAGCAGTTTCAATAGTCAAGCAAGAGGTTCCTTCTGATTATTGATTAACCATGTGTGGGTTTTTCCAGGGTTTGCAGCCTTCAGACCCCAATAGACACTCCTGGGGCATATCTTGCTCTTTTAAGATGCATGTATCAGCAACTTCAACACAATTCTTATCAGGAAGGACGCGGGGTCAAGCTGCCCTTTCTGTGGCAGCCAAACCTCCCTCCCCTCCTGCCTTGGTCAAGCTGAGTTTGCTACATGGCCACTTTTAACAATAAGCCATAGTGGTTTCAGGCACTTTACCGGTTTGCCAAAATCTCCCTGTACACTTCTGGGTGACAGAATTTCATTTTGCATTTTCAAAACATTTGTGGTGATCTTCTGACAAAGTCCTAAAGCCAAAGCAACATCAAGTAATCAGAAATGCCTGGACTACATTATGAACATATTCAGCAAACAAACATCTATGTATGAATTAGAATTGAACAAAGATAGGAGGATTTCCAGATTACACAGTAAAAATATCTAACTATTGGAACAGTCAAATAATTATTAGCTGTAGGCAAATTGTTGTGGCTATAATGGGCCAGATATAAGAGCTGGGTATCTTGGCCTATTTCTTTCTCTTTACTCCAGGCTCTTAATAATGATGTGCCACCTGGAAGAGATTAAGAATTTTTTTGTTAAATATTTTTAACAACTCATATTTCTTTGAAAGCCTGAAGTAGATTTATCTCATCACCCGAAAATATGTATCATGTTTACAAGTGGCTAGAGGTTATGGCAAGGGAAGCAATAAATATGTTATACAAAGTATGTTATACATGGTGTACTGAATTTAAAAATCATATAGTAATTGTAAGGAATATTATCTGTTCAGAAAATAAAAACAAATTTGATTTAATGGCAGTGAAAATGTCCTATATTTATAAAAGGAAAGAGCATAAAAACACAAAAGAAAAATCAAATGATGTTTAATTTGGCCTATAAAGTAAATCTTGTATGCAGTGGTGTTGTAGTTGTGTTGGTCCTAGGATATTAGAGAGACAAGATGGGTGAGGTAATGTCTTTCATTAGACCAGAAGTTGGTCCAGTGATAGAAATTACCTTACTTACTCACTTTGTCTCTCTAAAGTAAATCTTGGCATTTTACAAGAAATATGAGCATAGCCCCGTGAAAACAAAAAATTATACCTGTATTAAATGACATACAAACAAGAAGAAATGTGTTGCCCATAATTCTGATTCTAATCCTGCAAAGTACTTCTCTTGAAGTATATGAGCAAATTCTCGTGTCATTAGGTGCAGTCACAATGCTCTGCCATATGGTGCTAGCAAACAAACTACTTCATAGGCTCTTAAGAATCATTATGACAAACTATTGTGAAGCACTGTCAAGGATGATTCTCCATTCTGGCACTTTGAGTGCAGAAGGTAGGGGCCCAGGCTTGGTATTAAACTCCCACAGTTACAGCTTTTCTCTGATGTTGGGTTTGTAAATGCTGCCATCATCCAAATGCAAAACCCCTTTTGGAACCCAGGAAGACGCACTTGGAAATTTCTTCCTGTGGGGTACCCTTTCACTCCCCACTCCAGGGAAGAGCTGAGAAAGAAAAAGAAAGGAAATCAGCTGTTGCCACCAGGTAATTAAACAACATATGCACAAATCTCTTAGGATACCAAAAATCCAATCCTGTTCTTAAAAAAGGTAAATTTTATTAAAAACGAAAAGAAAGAAAATAATCTGAAATGTAGGCTTTTGCTAGATTTAAAAACCCCACTTACAAAATTTAAACATCAAGTATAACCTTCTTGAAGTCCAGCTTAAAGGTTACAAGCAAAACAAAAAGTATTTGGGGTTAGCACAGAGGAGTTCGCTGGCCAAGGAATAAACAGAAATAAACCTAACCGCATCTTTCTAAACATTCGTGATCTACTTACACATTTGGTAGTTTCAAATAAGTAGTTCTAGGTATGATCTGATGATTTATGATCCTACTTGGCTTAAAGCTTCTCATAGCATAACTGCTCCCCATTCCCCTGTTTCCCAGAGAACAACAGAGAGAAAGGGGAAGTTATTTTCCCCATTTAAAAAAGTTCTAGACTTCCCATTGGCTCTTTTGGTCAGGTGCCATCTCCATTTCCTTTACCTGAGAGGACTTTGTTAACCCTTTACAGGTAAAGCAAGCAGAGAACAGCCATCAAGAGAGACTTCATAGCTAACTGACTGTCTGGATGTCCATAAAAGGGAGCTACCCCCTCCCTTCATTTCTCACATGCCCCCCAAATCACAAATGGTGCTGGCCAGCCTGGTTCAGGTGGGAACATATGCTGGGATTTTTCCTGCAGGTTTAGGAAACAAAGTCAATAAGATATATGCACCTCTAATTTCACTAATAATTACATGAAGAACTAAACAGTACTTTTTACATCTCAAGGACTACAATGACTTAGAATGCAGGGACATTGTTATCCAGCTAATTCTGGGAAACCTTCCCGGGAGAGTGCATCAGCCACTTTGTTAGAGGCTCCTGAAATGTGTTGTATTTCAAAACGCTAAGTCTTGAAGAGCTAAACTCCACCAAAGAAGTTTTTTGTTAGTTTCTTTGACTGAGTGAAGCCACTCAGTGAAGCATGGTCAGTCTGCAGGTGGAAACACCAAATGTATGGGCATAGCTTCTTCAGAGCATACCCAATGGTGTAACATTCCTTCTTTGAGATTGACCAATGGCTTTCCCTCTCAGAAAGGTTATTGCTGAGAAACATGATAGGATGGAATTGTTGATCTGGTCCTTCTTGCATTAAAACTGCTCCTACACCACACTCAGATGCATCTGTGGTTACGACAAACAATTGGTCGAAGTCTGGGGCCTTTAGTACAGGGTCAGACGTAAAGGCTGCCTTAATCTGGTTAAAGGCTTTCTGACACTTCTCAGTCCACTGAACTGCATTTGAGTGTTTTTTCCTGGTTAGGTCTGTCAGTGGGGTGGCAATATGGCTGTAGTGTGGTACGAATCGTTGGTAATACCCGGGCTTTAGAGAATTAACATGGTATACTTTAGGTTTTAGGGTAGAGTCTGGGAACGCTACGAGGTAATTAACAGCTCCCAGACGCTCTTGGACCATAAATGGACCATCCCACAATGCTTCCATTTTATTGGCCTGGAGTGCTTTCAGGACCCTGGGTTGATCACCTACTTTGAAGGAACACTCTCTGCCATGTTTATCATACCACGCCTTTTGCTCTAGTTGAGCATCCTGTAGGTTTTTTTGAGTAAGGGCTAGAGAATCTTTGAGGGTGTTCTGCAGGTTGGTTACAAAGTCCATACTCTCTCAATGGGTTTGGAGAGCCCAGTAGGTAATGGAAGAAAGAATACGGGCCTGCCCAAGCGATGTGTACCATGGAGAGTACTCATGAGAGCTACCTCACACAGGGAGGTTTTGAAGGTGGGGGTGCAGCTAGGTGATATTCCTCACCTACTCACAAAAAAAGGTCCAGGCAGATGCTCTTCCTGCAAGGAAACACAGTTCCGGCACTTGACCCCGGTTGTTGATGGCTGAGAAATTGTGATTTTAGTAATGCTGCCACTCCAGTTGTGTGGCTTAGTAGATTTTGCATGATGAGGACAGTTTAAAAAACTAAAAGGAAAATTTTGCAGGTGGGTTAAAGTTTGGGCCCATCAATTAGAGCAGCATTCCATTAAAATCTTCACTCATAATCTAAGTATTTATGTTCCAAGCACAATGTGTGATGAGTTTGAGGAGAAAAATAGTAAACTCAGAATTCTATTTCAGATTTCTTACCTTTTGAGCAGAGTAGAGCAGTCAATGGGCTGGTCTACACTACGGGGGAAAATCGATCTAAGATACTCAACTTCAGCTACGTGAATAACGTAGCTGAAGTCGAAGTATCTTATATCGAATTACCTACCGTCCTCACGGTGCGGGATCGATGTCTGCGGCTCCCCATGTTGACTCCGCTACCGCTGTTCGGGTTGGTGGAGTTCTGGACTCGACAGGATCGCGTTCGGGGATCGATATATCGCGTCTAGATGAGACGTGATATATCGATCCCCGAGAAATCAATTGCTACCCGCCGATACGGCGGGTAGTGAAGACGTACCCAATAATGCAACAAGAAGCAAAACTGAAGATTGCCTACAAAGAGAGCAACCAACAGCTCCACCTTCTGGATGTTAAGTGAGTACTCACCTTATTGGAAAACCATGCTACTTATAAATCAAGGGCTAGTCTTGGGGTACATCTACACTACGGGATTATTCCGAATTTGCATAAACCGGTTTTGTAAAACAGAATTTATAAAATCGGGTGGAGCGCGGCCATACTAAGCACATTAAATCGGTGGTGTGCGTCCATGGTCCGTGGCTAGCGTCGATTTCTGGAGCGTTGCACTGTGGGTAGCTATTCCCTAGCTATCCCATAGTTCCCGCAGCCTCCCCCGCCCCTTGGAACTTCCGGGTTGAGATCCCAGTGCCTGATGGGGCAAAAATCATTGTCGCGGGTGGTTCTGGGTAAATGTCGTCAGTCACTCCTTCGTCTGGGAAAGCAACGGCAGACAAGCATTTCGCGCCTTTTTCCCCTGGATTGCCCTGGCAGATGCCATAGCATGGCAATCATGGAGCTTTTTTTGCCGTTTGTGACTCTCACCGTATGTGTACTAGATGCCGCTCACAGAGGCGATTCAGCAGCGCTACACAGAAGCATGCTTTTGCTTTTGCATGACAGCAGAGATGGTTACTAGCCATATTGCACCATCCAAACCCTTCCATAAATTGGAACTGAGGATGATCATGGCTACCAGTCCTTTTGTACCATTTGCTGCTAGTGCCCCTGGTCAATCAGCCAGGGGCACAAAAGCCAAAAGTGGTTACTAGCCTGTACCATTGGCTGCTGTCATAAGTGCCCCTGGCCGATCAGCCAGGGGCGCAAAAGCAAAAATTGGGAATGACTCCCTGAGTCAATTCCTCCTTTTTGGTATCTAAAAATAGAATCAGTACTGCCTAATATAGGCAAGTGTGCTAGAGAACCACCTGCTCTGTGTCAGAGCCCGCAGAAACTATTATCTGTATGCTATTCACAGGGGGTGCTCCTGTAACAACCCCACCTGTTGATTCCGTTCTTCCCCCAGCCTTTCTTGGCTACCGTAGCATTGTCCCCCCACTTGTGTGATGAATTAATAAAGAATGCAGGAATAAGACACACTGACTTGTTAGTGAGAAATGAGTGGAAGGCAGCCTCCAGCTGCTATGATAGTCCAGACAGGACATTAAGCAGTGTGTAGGCGAGAAGCCCAGCATCCCACTGCTAGTCCAGGGGCAACTGAATCTTTTCTTTACACATGAAGGGTGGGGGCTGATGGAGCTCAGCCCCCTGTTGCTATGATGAGGATGGTTACCAGCCATATTGCACCATCCATCCACCAGAAAAAATTAGGGCCAATAGGCTGATGACGAGGACGGTTACCAGTCCTTTTGTACCATCAGCTGAGGCTGATGATGAGGATGGATTTCCATCATTTTGTATGATCAGCTTATGCTGATGATGAAGATGGATTTCCATCCTTTTGTACCATCAGCCGCCCATGGCGGGGGGGGGGGAGCAAGGATGTTGGTGTTGAGTGCTGCACTATCGCGTCTATCTGCAGCATTCAGTAAAGATAGGGTGACATGTAAAAGAGTCAGAGGATTGTTTTACCTTTCGCTTCTGGGGGTGGGTGGGGGGGTGGGTGAGTAGATTGCCAAGCTATGCCCTGACCCGCGGACACTGTGTTTGACCCTAGAAGCATTTGGAGCTCAGCCAAGAATGCAAATAATTTTAGGAGGCTGCAGGAACTGTGGGATAGCTTCAGTCCTCCAGTCCATGCGCATCCATTTGATTCTTTGGCTTTCCGTTACGCTGCAGTGCGCTGAGTCCCTGCTATGGCGTCTGTCTGGAGATTTTTAAAAAAGGATTCTGAATTTCATCTTCTGTAACGGAGCGCTGATAGAACGGATAGAACGGATTTGCCTGCCCTTACAGCGATCACATCCGCATGGTCCATGCGGGAGCTCTTTTTGTATTTTGATTTCGGACTGCATCGCCACCCGTGCTGATCGGAGCTCCACGCTGGGCAAACAGGAAATATTCAAAAGTTCGCGGGGCTTTTCCTGTTTACCTGACCACTGCATCCGAGTTCAGATTGCGGTCCAGAGTGGTCACTGGTGCACTGTGGGATAGCTCCCGGAGGCCAATACCGTCGATCAGCGTCCACACTAACCCTAATCCGATATGTTAATACCGATACTAGCGTTACTCCTCTCGTTAGGGAGGAGTACAGAAACCGGTTTAAAGAGCCATTAAAATCGATATAAGGTGCCTCCTAGTGTGGACGGCTTTGGCGTTAAATCGGTTTTACGCTCCTAAAACCGATTTAAACGCCTAGTGTAGACCAGTTGCAAACCCGGCGTAATCCTTATGAGAAGATCTTTACATGAGTGAGGTGTTAACGAAGTGGGACCCAAATGAAGGTACATTAATTTGTACATTTGCTCACTGCTGTAATAGTACTCAGTAAGAGCCAGATTTGCAAAGATAATTAGGCACGTAAAGATGCAGAGAGGCACCTAGTGGATTTTACAGAAGCAGCCAAGTTAGTTCAGCATCTCACTCTTATTGACTTGCAGTGGGAGTTCAGGTCCTAACCTGCGTAGATGCTTTTTGAAACCCCACTATGCACCTTTTTGTATTTTTAGGCACCTAAATACTTCTGTAAATCTGGTCACAAACCACTCTGAACTAAATTTGTAAAACATGTGTGCCAGATGTGAGTATTAAGACCTGGAAAAGAATGTATACTGTATATATGCGTGCAGACAGCCAGACACGGAATTCAGTAGGTCTAACAGTTTCAAACTGGCTGCAAATATGTATGTACACATACAGTTACAGCCACTATCTCAGCACCATGCCAAAATGAGAGAGGCAAATGCACAGAACTTAATCTTTACTCAGTCCTTTCCAGTCCAAATTCTCATGGGCTTCAAAGACTATAAAGTGAATGGGATGTCACACTTGTTTCTAGGCTATGGCATACTATTTCTTGAAGGGTCTGCATCGTATATGCCTCGAAATACTGCAACCATATTTTGTGCAATTTGTTGCTTTTCTATTACATTCTCTCATCCTTGATTATATGAAACAATTAACATAAACCAAGCCTAGCAGTGTGAAATTTCAAAACATTGCATGGATATGCTGTCAAACTTGTTATGGAGGAAAAAGGGGATTTTTATGTTGATTGTCCTAAAAACTCCACAGCCCAGTGATCAAAGAACCGGAGATGCTCTTGTATATTTGCAGACATGCTCATTTATTTTGTTCTCTTAGATTAAAAGGTGCAGTAGAGGAACTCAGCAGGCAGATATTGTCTGCCCGCAGCTGTTTGGGACAGGAACAGGAACATGAACGGATTGAAAAAGAGCTTTTACAGAAAATTGATCAGTTTTCCTTGGCTCTTAAGGAAAACACTGTAGGTTTCTGTAATAAAAGAATAAAATGTTCTGAAAATACTTCTAAAGATGTATACAAGCAAATGTTGCTGAGTTGGCATTTGGTGGGATTTTCAGAAGTGCTCAATATGGGCATAAGTCCTCTCCTGTTGATGCAATGATAAAATTCCCATTGATTGGGAGCTTTTGAAACCTACCCAATAATGATAAATAAATCTGAACATTACTTTTAAATTTACAAATATTCTATCTTAAAAATAAAATGAAGAAGAAGCAGCAGCAGCTTACAGTGACCAAGCCAATTTGAGAATTTTTATTAACTATATTTTATAACTGGTTAAACATTTAAATCTTGTATAGAAAATGATAAGTAAGCATTGACACATGTTGCATATCTAGGGAATGACACCTTTGCTTCATTTGAAAAAATATTGTGTGTGTGCACATGCGTGTTAACTATATAGTATTATATTTTGTTGTTATAGACTAAGAATAATCCATTTGAGCAACACAAGCAACTTAACATGTCGTTCAAAGTCCTTAGATATTGTGACTTTTCTAATTAATATCTAGGTAGAGCTGAGATGGTGGTGAAGGATAAATGTATACAGTATTTTGTTGTAAGTTTTAATATCAGTTGTATTCTTGTGCATTGTTTCATTATGTCAGTGTAAACTTTGAGGGTTTTGCTGTCAGTGGAGAAAGTGATTATTCAAATAATTCTGGAGAACATGTTGCAAAAATAAGATGCATTTTGATGTATCTTAAACTGTTTTATGATCTGCCAGGAATTTTTATTGATGATGTAAGACAACTGACTCTTCAAATTTAATTTATTTAGGTAGGCTTTAATAATTGAGCATGGATAAGTAGATTTGAATTAGTATTGCATTTACAAAATTTCCAAAGAATATTTTCATCTCTTAATGTACTTTATATTACACGGGTGCTTATTTCAATTTCCATAACAGATTGCACAATGAAAATTAGCACCCGCACTGTGTGTAGTAATCTAGATGGGAAAACAAATATTTTATATATTCATTCAGGGCCTAATCCTGCTCCCATTATCGTCAAGTGGTGCAGGATCAAGCCATCACTCGGAATAAAAGGCCTGATCCAAAATCCATTGAAGTCAATAGGAGTCTGCAATGGCTTCAATGGACTTTTGCCCAGGCCCATATTGCCAAATGCTGGTGCCATTGAACTGTCAGTGGCAAACTCCCAATGACTTCTATGGGCCAAAGGTGTGGAACAGTTAAGGCCCCAATCCTGCAAGGTCTTAAAACCCATTGATTTCCGTAGGACAATGCAGTGTGTAACATTAAGCAAATGCAAAGTCTATGCTGGATCAAGGGCTAAATTAGCATTTGCTGCCAATATAACCCAAAGTGTTTTTAACATATCATAGAGCTTACTTTAAAACTTTACAGCTTTGATTTCCAATGCTCTCTAATGGCAAAAATGACACTTTTAGTCCCACTTTGTATCTCCCACTTGGCCACCTGCTGTGAAATATAATTAAAATGGCAGCTAGAGATAAGACTCCTGTTCATTGGAAGGAGATGGTTAAAACATTTACAGGTATTTCTTAAAAGTTGTTTTTAAAATTCCTTTTCTTGATGTCTGTGTACCTATCTAGTAAATATTTAGCCATATGTGGTGGAGAAGAAATCATTGGCGTTTTGTAACCCTCTTCCCCCCGCCTCCCCACAAAAGAGATTTTTCTACTATAATAGCAAATCTGTAACAAAGTGAATCTTACAGGAAATGAACAAGCATACAGTAAGTCAGAGAAACAGTTTATATATGATTTTAATAAAAATATTTCTCTTGTAAAACCTTGTGTGATCCAGCCCATATATAAAACAGCTGATTACTTGACTTTTGCTTTTGAAAACAGTTTTTTCCCTAAAGGTGATTAAGGGGACATTGTCAGGTCAAAAATAATATCCATATCCATGTTACTAAATAACAACATTAGACCCGTGTCTCCAAACTTCAGGGGTGGGTGCCAGGCAGGTATGAGTGAGAGAACAAGAGCCCTGTGGGCAGAGAGAGAAAGCTACCTGACCTGGATCTACATTGCTCTCTGCAACCATGCAGGTAAAACTCTCCCTCTCACCTTTCCTTCTTTCTTCTATGGTTGCCCCTTACTGCAACCGGTTGTGGGAGCAGTGGATGTGTACAGGGTTCCAGGTTCAGTCAGTAGTCCACTGATCCATGGTTCTCCTGCCTGCTGCCTTGGTACTCAACTCAGCCATAACATGTGCAGTTCAGTCTCACAAGACCCCCACGGATATCCTTTTCAAGCCCCAGGCAGGATGTGGTCTGTGGTTAGTGTGGGAGTGGAGAGGAAGAGCCTGCAGAGATGTGCAGCAAAAAGAGAAAGCCAAAGGGGTGAAAAAACAAGACTGGGAGCAGGGGGAAGGAACTGGCTGAAAGGATAGCAGAGAAGGACACAATGGACAGAAGTAAGGACATACAATGGCATGGTGAGAGGACTCATGGAAGGGGATCTGCTGATGAATCACAACAGGGGTTTCAACGAAATAAAGCTCGGAGCTATGGGGTTGGATTACTAACACAGAAAAATGTACACACCTAATTTACTTGTCATCATTTATACTCCTTGTTTGTTCTCTCTATTTCATGCTGCTTGAACAAGAGAAATAGAGGAGCTGTTTTTACTTTTTCTCCAGTCAACTTCCCTTTCTGGTTTCCTGCACAAGCAGGCACTGAATGGCTTATTTGCAGGGGAATATTAATCCTTTCAAAATAATGTTTGAGATTTTCAAAGCAGTGTATTTGGGACACACATCTTCTGTCCATATCAACTGAAGATGTGTGGTGAAACCCACTTCTCTGGAAATCTCAGCAACCTGTCTCCTTTGAAATAAACACACAGACACAGGGATATTTCTATTGATTAGGCCCATCGTTATGTCAGTTGAAGGAAGCTCACAGGCCTTAGAAGAGCATCCACAGCAGGTGAATTGGAGGGAGAGATTAGGTGGAAGTATACTTGCCATCTCATGGCCTGTAGGAACCAGATATTTTCTCACTTTGGAAATAGTTTGGTCCAGGATAAGCTCAGGGATGGGCAAAGGTTGGGAGGTGGGAGTTTTTTGTAACTTTTTCCAACTTTTTGTAACTGGTTCACCCTTCCTTCCTTCCGAATTTACAGAAACAAATGCCAATGATGGCTGTGACCACAAACGTTCTCCCTTAGGAGTGGCCCATTTCAATATGTTTGAATTTGTGTTTCATGCTGCTGTGGTGGCTTATGGCAGTACAGGGAGGCTTTCGTAGCACTATGAGGGCTTTTGCCTTACGGGGAGGGTCTCATAGTGCCACAATGGCTTGTGGTGGTACGGGGAAGCTTTCATAGCACTACAATGGCTTGTGGTGGTCCAGGGAAACTTTTCTAGCTGTATAATGGCTTGTGGTAGTAGGGGAAGGCTTTCATAGTTCTATGATGGCTCCTGGAAGTATGGGAGGCTTTCACAGTGCTGTGACGGCTTCTGATAATACAGGGAGGTTTTCCTATCACTATGATGGCATGTGGAAGTCTGGGGACACTTCCATAGCCCTACGATGGATTCTGGGAGTGCGGGGAGGTTTTCATAGCATCATACAACTTCTGGCAGCATGGGGAGGTTTTGTTACCCAAAACTTTAGATGTTAATTAAGTTACCTACAAGTTTGTCTAATTTTAACGAAAGGGCTAAACAAGATTGTGGCTCCCCAGAGCAGGCTGGTCTTGCTGACCTCTGGAAGGACAGGGATACAACCTTCCGCTTAAGGATGAACACACAAGTAGTAACTGTTTGAGAACAAAATAATTATTTATTCAAAGGAAATAAGTGGTTACAATGTAGTAAATGAAGCAAGAAAGGATATATAGAGCATAGTAAAATGCAATAGAATTACATTAAAGAATTAGAACAGTGCAATAAAATAAAAGACACAGATTACATAGGATATCTTAACACATACAAGAAATACAGCCGTTTCAGTTTTCAGAGCAGAAGCCATGTTAGTCTGTATCCACAAAAAGAACAGGAGTACTTGTGGCACCTTAGAAACTAACAAATTTATTTCAGCATAAGCTTTCGTGGACTACAGCTCACTTCTTCGGATGCATAGCGGTTTCAGTGTAACAAGCAGATAGAGGTCCTGTATCCAAAAAGGCTTTTAGTCTTAATGATATAATTTAACCTCATACTTAATACAATGCGGTATATGCAGCCCCTATATACACATATGAGAAACCATTACTGCACGCACAGATTAAAACATTAACTAAACATCAACATTAATACTTAACACTTGACATTGAGCTTTTAACATTTAATACCTGACATTTAAGATCATGTGACTTGTTACATCCGGTGATCAGCCAGTCACAGGAGGGGTAGCGGAGATCTCATTCAAGAAGCAGGTGTCCAGCTTTATTCACAGACAAAGCCATATACTCTTAAATAATAGATAGGAAAGAAGATAAGACTTACACTCCTTATTTAAATTTTCCTCCAATTCCTCTATTGGTCCTTCTCTCCTGTCCAATCCCCAGAGTGTGGCTGCCACAGCTGCGCTGTTGCTCTTCTGCCGTGGATGCAGTGGTGGTCATTGCTTTCCTGTTGCTGCTGGCAAGGAAGCTGCCCGTTGCCAAGGCAACCTCAGAATTCTACTGCTGCTGCTGCTTTCCAGGATATTCCAATCTTCTCTTCAAGCAGCTTCCCTTTCTCAGTATCTTCGTGGCTGCTTCTTGAGGTTTCAAGCTCCAAAAAAACCCATGTTTAAGGCAACCCCCAACAGAACTCCAGGGGACCTTGGCAAGACTTCCCAGCCATCCCTACTGCCCAGACAAGATGCCATACTTACTGACAGTGGATTAGGGAACTACCTGTGATGTCCTCCTACCCTCAGCACAACTTGGTTAGACAGACTGTGGTTTTTCTAGCTCCCCCCCGAAGAGCTCGCATTTCTGAAGACAAGGCAAACAGATTTTCAATTAGAAGAGTCAATTCCATTTATTAGAGGGGAATAAAGTCATGTTATTTCTCACAAACTGGTGGTATCACCTTGTCCCTTAAATGTGAAAGGACCAATGCAGCAGTCTGTGCAAAATGAGCTGGAGTGGCATACACCGCCTGTTCACAGGCCCTACTCACCTTCTCTTCTGATTTTCACACTCACTACCCTTGTGGAGGTAGTGGAGGCTTATGAAGGAGTTTTTCTGCCCTCACGTGGTCTCTGTTCCCCAAATGGTGTTTTCTGTCTGGATGTCTTCCTTGGGGCATGGAAGAAGAACCAGCTAGTGACTCAGTGACTGCTGCATCTGTGACCCAGATACCTTAAGGGGCTGTTTTTCAGATGATGGCTCAGGACCAAAGGAATCCCTGGTAAGTGGGAGGCTAAAATAGCTTCTATTTCACCTGACATTTGTCCACTGAGTGAGGCCTACACTATCCTGGTACACTGCAGGAGTCACACCACTGATATAGGTAGGGGATAGCAAATTACTGTGGGCACCTCAGACTTTCTTTTCTAGGGAAGACTTTTTCCTACTGCCTAAGAACCTCTAGTCTTTGGACTTTATTTCCCAAGGTATAAATTACCTCTGTCATCACTGAATGACAGTAGGCTTATTTGTGATGGAAGTGTCTCTGACTCTAAAATAAACAGCATATCTTGCAGCATATCTCATTATCTGTTTCCTGTTACCTTTTGCTGTGCTCATTGAATTCCGCTTTCCTCTCTCTTCACAAGAAAGTTTTTAGAATTAGAGACAAAACCAAGAAGAGGAAACCTTTGTAACCCTTCCTCCCAGAAGAATGTATCTTTTGGTGAACCTGGCTTTTCTAGGACGAATTACTGGTATGTTTCCTATTAAGAAAAATTGCTCATTTCTATGCATATCTCTTTCTTAATTCTTAAGAGTATTTTGTGTCAAGTTCATTTTCTGGGATGTTTAATCTTAATACATACTGCAGTGTAGCATAAATATGAAATTGATGAATTGGAGTTGGTTTAAGTTTGGTTAAGAATAGATTGTGTTATAAAGAAAGGCCCTGACTAGCAAATAGAAGGAAAGCCTTAAAAATAATAATGCCAGAAGGAATGGAGTAGGGAGGATGGCTGGTTCAAAAATAATTAATGAGATAAGGAAATTTCTAAAAAGAATGCCTCTGACTGACAGGGTTGATTGAAGATGGTTTTAAATAAGGCTAACAGAATCTGTCTTAAAAGGAGCCAGCTTGGACCTTTCTGCCCCACATACCAGTAATTTCTTAAAAGTAAAGACTACGTGACCCCAACTGCAATGAAAAAACTGTTGCACAGTAAGGAGGAGGAGAAGAGATAAGGAGCAAAGATCTTAGGAGAAGCAGGTTGTAAATCTTATCTGGATTAAAACTGAAAATTAGGGTCAACTGTCTCAAATTAGCCATTAGCTAATGTGATAACTGGCTCTGGCATCATTTGTTTTTTGAAAGGTATAAAAAGAGTTATGAATTTGAGGGTTCTTGTGATTTGGGTTCTTTGTCACACCCTACCACCTGACTAGATACCCTAGGTTTTCCCTAGGTCTGGCCTATTTGTAAGTGATCGCATGCTTATGAATACTTTGTTATTGTGTTGGGCGCAGTGACTGCTTATTTTAAAGCTGACAGGCATGTTTAGAGGCATGTTAAAATACTATTTGGCCTTTGGACTTAATAAGGGAATGTATGGTTAAATTAGTGTCTTGTCTCCCGTATTAATATGAATTATTTCTAATATTATTAATAATTCAACAAGAAGTATTCTTGATTGCAAGCTATAGTTACTGACTTTAACAATGTTGTAAAAGGTTATTTTCTCAACCAATAAATGGACTGGGGAGTGGGATGGGTCATTAGAGGTGTTTTGAAAGTGCTTTTGTGTGAAATACGGAGGGGGAGGGTTAAAGGAATGTTTCAAAAGTGCACAAACTGGTGACAAAGTTAACTGGGACAGGGGAGTTTACTGGTGGTTCCCAGATCTCTCTTCCCGAGCAATAGATCCAGCAACAGCCCTGGGATGCAGTGAATCTATGGCTATACCAGGCTTTGTAGGAACACTTTTGCAACAAAAGCAAAGATAACAGCGTGAACTCTTTCTTCGGTTTTGTCAAGTGGCAATGACATTTTACATTGCACTTGGTGTAGTGTTTCATAGACTTTTGCACTAAGCAAAACGGAGTCACTTTTTAGGGAAGGGATTTTCTCTATATTTGGGGCCAGATCTTGCCTCCCTTACTCAGAAGAAGTAGCACCTTACTTTCTACTCCCAGCGATAAGGGTCACAGAGTCTGGCCTTCAGTGAGCTCACACAGTGCTAATATATTACATGTCACCAATTTGCATTTTGCAAATGAAATTTTCAAAGAGAAAGTTAGAAATTGCTTTCAGCTCTTTTTATTTATTTATTTATTTATTTATTTCATTGAATATGGGCTCAAACCTGCTACTGGTGAAATCAAAAAGTCCCATAAACTTCCAAAGGAGCAGGACTGGGTCTTAAAAATATACAGACAAGTTCTGAATGTGACTGTGACCAGTGCTTCATTTTTTTTTTTGATACAAAAATATTTTTTCGTCAGCTGTATGTGCATAACTGAGTTTCAAACTCAGCTTTTTCCTAGTCAAAGTCCTACCCACAGCTGAGCAGGAGAAAAAAAAGATATGTTAACTGCTAACCTCTAATTTTGCTTTTGAAAGTATACATGGGCTATATTGTGTATCGTGACCACAGCTGATAGTAAAACCTGCGTAATGTTGGAAAAGTTTCTAGTCAGAACCAGTTTTGTAGATTGTCCTGTGGTGGAGGTAAAATAATCAAAGCAAACAGTTCTGGCTTTAGCCCTTAACAGTTCTCAAGTGATTTCACACATGTATCTGTCTTGAACCATTGTTCTCTTCTTATGGAGAACGTTTTTTAATAGTGCCCTTATTAAGCTAAATTAATACATTCATACAATAAACACCCCAATAACCTGTTCAAGATACAGCATCAAAAAAATATCATAGGGCAGGATCAAATCAGTCATAAACCGATTGGCTAAATCTATCCCAAGAGATCCAACAGAAGCAATTTTAAGTAATTTTCTTAGGTCTTTGTGACAAGGACTCTCCTATGAAAGGGAACTACTTTATAAGGGGGGAAAAGCCCCTTTGGGGCACCATTCTGTTGTGGGAGGCAGAGAATAGGCCCTGAAAAGTCCATCTGCCCTTCACTCTGTTCAGAAAAAGCACAATAGAGCAGGTTGGAGGGCTCAATATCTATTGAAGAGAGAGTCTGTCACAGGGTCTGCTCATGGCAGAAGGATGCTGGGGGGACAGAGGAATGCAGGACCTGTTGGAACTTTTGTAGTTTGGACAAGTATTGACACTTCTAGATTCCATGTCTGGCAAAATGTCCTCAACTTTGCTGGTCAAAATTTGACAAAATTCAAATACTGATAAAATTTTACATCAAAAGTTTGAATTTCAATGGATAAAAAACTGGAAATAAAATGTTATGAATATTTTCACAACGTTCTAATCAAAACATGAAATTTCGATTGAAAAAAAGTGGAATATATTTCCCTATCTTTCAACCAGCTCTGGTTCTAAACCCCAATTTATTCAGTACTGTACTGAAAAAGCTGTGAAAATACAAAAGCTAAAATGTTTTGACTATTTACTTACCATCATTTATACTTATATTAACATAGCTCTAAGTATGCTTAATTTTTTGCAGCAGACCAGCTGGAGGAGCTCATACAGTTTTTTGTTGCATCTCACCAAAATGGCTATATTTTATAAGAACTGTAATGTGGGAAAGAGGATTGGAGGAATAATCGTGATGACTCTTAGACAGTGACTCTTAGTGTCTCTTAGACAGTGTCTGCTTGTGATTGGTTATTGGCCAAGGGAATTAATAAATATGGCTATTGTTAGTACAAAAATACATATTTGTACCCTTTTTTCTTCTTTTGAAATCTCTTTGGTCTCATTCTCATGGTCAGAAGTGGCCACAAAAACACTCTTTAAAACAAGGCCAATGTCAAGGCTTAAGCTATGTAATTTCATCAGCATTAACTATGATCTGTGCAATATTCTGCTCATTCCGCAAGGTCCAAGTATAAAATTCCAGATCTGTGCTCTTAGTTTTAGATCCTACAAAGTGCTGTGGGTGTGATAGGAAGTGCTCAGAGCACTGAGCTTCTGCTGATGACAAGGGGAGGATGTTCAGCATGACCCAGGAGAAACACAGCAGCATCCCAGAAGCACATAAGGTCGCAGGATTGGGCCCTTAATGATGCCTATAACCTGCAGCACTTTCTTTACGGTATTATTTATAAGATGATTTCTGAATCATTTTGCATCATTAACCATGTACATATTTTTAACAGGTGAGACTTTCTTTCATCTTTATGAAAATGGAAATTTCACACTTACGTGCAATGGAACAGTGGCTAATGGGAAGAAGGAAACAGTTTGGTATGAAACTGAAGAATCTCTGCAACAATTCCAAGTAATCAACTGCAGTAATCAACAGCCCAAAGTAATCAATGGACCAAAGCAGTGCTCTGATAAAACAAAGTGTACAAACCAATTATCAAATTCTGCTTCCAAAGCTGGTGGGGTATTTGCATGTGAGCAATTTACAAATACCGGAACATCACAGACTTGCCCACTTTTTACCAATGTGACTCACTGCAGACATTATAACTTTTTTATTGTGGGGATAATAAACATGGCTGCAGGTGAGTGCTTTTCTTGCAGGGGAGGGGGTTTATTTTTATTAATAAATTCTAGAGCTGAGAGGCCAGTAAGGGAGTTAGTGAGTTTAAGAGGAGCTTATTTAGAGAATTCAGGATTGAGGACCAGATTCTGCTCCTTTTACTTACAGTGAATAATACTATTCTCCACCAGTGTTCCCTTAACTTAAATCAGGAACATCTGGTGTGGGTAGAATTCCCCCTTGGCAGAGGAACTAAGGAAGACAGCAGCAGACTGTCTTTTCAGCAACACTCTTGCAACTCCTGAAATAGCAGGTATGGCTTGCGGCCAGGCTGCAGAATGCAGCACTGCTTAAATTCAGGGCAGTTGTCCCCAGGGCTGCCTAAATTGTACTGGGGGCTGCTTAAAGCCACCTTAGCCCCTCTCCACCTGGGTTGTGAGTTTTGTTCTGTGCATCTAGAGGCACAGCACAGAATCTTACCTCTAGAGTTTTAAGCTTTCAGTCGATTGTACTCATAACATTGGTTTTGTGCCTATTTTGCACATGCAAACAACTATTTGTGCAGACAAGGCACCTAAGTACCAAATTTGTGTGTGCAAATACTTGTCGAGCACCTATAACAGGTATATGCTAAATGTTGTGTCTGCAATTTGGAACCTGGTTGAGGTTAGTTGAAAATTTGACCTTATAAATGCTGCAGAATCTCACTCTACAGGCCATTGTTGTTTTTAAATGTGTTCATGTACATATTAAAAATGACTGTTCTCTGAATGGTTTCAGAGTAGCAGCCGTGTTAGTCTGTAGCCGCAAAAAAAACAGGAGTACTTGTGGCACCTTAAAGACTAACAAATTTATTTTAGCATGAGCTTTCGTGAGCTAAAGCTCACTTCTTCGGATGAATTCTCTGAATGTCCTATTTAATATACACTGCACTTCAACTACTTTATTCAGAACATATGTAATCTTTAATAGCTGTTTCACAATTTCACATTTTTTCTAATAATGTATCTTGTAGCTGATACTATCAGCACTTAGGCCAGGGCAGACCCTGAACCAGGCAGCAGAAATGACATTTGTTTACTGCAGTGTGAAACTGATTCCCAGATGTTATCATTGAATTATAGATGTGTAGGACCGAAGGGCCCTCAATAGATCGTCTAGTTCAGTCCCCTGCACTCAAGGCAGGACTAAGTAATAATGAGACCATTCCTGACAGGTGTTTGTCTAATCTGTTCTTAAAAACCTCCAATGAACGAGATACCACAGCCTCCCTTGGCAATTTGTTCCAGTGCTTAACTACTCGGACAGTTAGGGAGTTTCTCCTAATGTCCAACCTAAACCACCCTTGCTGTAATTTAAGCCCATTGCTGCTTGTCTTATCCTCAGAGGATAGGAAGAACAATTTTCAGCATCCTCCTTGTAATAACTTTTTATGTACTTGAAAACTATTATCATACCCCCTCTTAGTCTTCTCTTCTTCATACTAAACAAACCCAATTTTTTCAATCTTCCCTCATAGCTCATGTTTTCTTCTAAACCTTTAATCATTTTGTTGCTCTTCTCTGGACTTTCCTGAAATGTGGAACCCAGAACTGGACGCAGTACTTCAGTTGAGGCCTTATCAGTGCAGAATAGAGTGGAAGAATTCCTTCATGTGTTCCTAAGTCCCAGAGGTTTTCTCAGTGAAACTGGACATATATCTGTAGGTGGAGTAGCATAGTTAGTACCTCTAAGAGCATGCCCCACTTTTGTGGTGCCAGTAGACAGCTGGTCCAGCCCATGAATTATTATTTTGATAAACACCAATGGACTCAACATGCAGTGCTGAGAACCTTCTGTGCAGAGCTGAGCACTTTCAACTTCAGTGGAATGTACGGGTGCTGGCAACTTCGCAGAAGGTACTCAGACTTCACAGGATCGGGCCCCAAATGGCTATTTAAAATAGCTGACTTCTAGCCATAGTACAGTAGGTATTTGCACCTTTTAATGTAAAAATGCCTTGTAAATTGTACATTAAAATAACACTTCCCCCACACTCTAAATAGAAACGAAACAATGTTTTTGCACTGAATTCTGTATCTGAGATGATGTTTTTATTGGAAAATTTTCAAACTTCTAAGAATCCTTTCAAAGGCAAAGCATGATATAACATGTTACAGTGCATGTTTGTCATATCTTTTGTGTTTGTTTCATTCTGTATTGCAGATAAGGAGACATTTGAGACCATTCCGGCAAAATCACACAATAATCATTTAATAGAAGAAGAAAGTAACATCACTCTCTCTTGTGAATTTCAAATGAAGCACTCAGGACAAACATTTGTTATATATTGGATCAAATATACAGAAACAAGCAAATGCCTGTTTTCTGTTGAGAGAGAGCCATATACTTTCTCGTATAATACACATTGCTGTATTGATGAGATGATCGAAGGACGACTATTGAACTATATAAGCTTAGATTCAGATGAGAAACATGTAGTCCATAATATAACTATCTTGAATGTTACTGACTCTGATAGTGGAACTTATTTATGTGTTGTAAATACCTGGTCAAGAGGTAAACATGTGTGGAAGATTGCAAATAACCTTTCAATAGAAGTGAGGAATCGAGCCATTCCATGTAAGTTAGAAGTTTTGTAGTTGGGGTTGGTACCAGAGTTGCTTATAATTTTGCCAAATGTTTGCTATTTGGGATAAAATTTTCCATGCTGGGAAAACTTCAGAGAAAATGGTTCAGCCATTTTTTAAAACAACCCATGGAAAAATATCCTGTATTGCCCATGTTAAAAATTCTGGTGACATTTTCTTTGAACAGATCTAGTGCCCCATGCTTTGGAATAGGGACTTGCCATTTGGCAGGAGAGCAGCCTTCGTGTTAGCGGTGTCCGTTTTACCATTCCCATGAAAGTCTGCCCAAATTTGGCCAAGTTATAAGCCTTTAAAAATCACAGTGCACAGATGCTCAGTAAACACGTCTTAGATTTCAGCCACTAAATTCCCCAATGCTCCAGCCGAGTGCTGAGTGGGACGTTCCCTGCAATTGCAGGTCTGGGCTGCTGTGAGCCATGTTGCATCCAGTTCCAAGCAATTGAACTGAGACTGAACTTCTGTGCTCCCAGTGACATCCCTGCTGGGCCCAGGCTTCATGTAGGAGGAGGAATGAAGAGATGCTAGAAGCCAGCCAGCCAATGGTGGGAGGGTGGAGAGAGCAGAGTGTGACAAGGAGTTTGGTGGGGGAGACTGAATGCAGGAGGCTAGTGGAGAGGGGCGGCAGAAGAGGGAACCTGGGACTGGGAGCTGGGGTGGGGGAGACTGGGACTGAGAATTGGAGACTGAAATGTGTGTGTGTGGTGGGGGGAAGGACACTAGAAGCCAGTAGGTGGGGGGAGACTGAGATCAGATGAGGAACTGGGAAGAGATTGGGATTGGCTGGGCAAGTTGCCTGGCACTGAGAAGCAGTGGGATGGGGGGAAGAGGAAAGGGGAGGGGCAGAGATCTGATGAGCCAGGATTTATGTGTGTGTGGGGAGGGGGAGAAGTGAGAATGGCTGGGCAAAAAATAGTGGGCTAAGGAGCCGGGATGGAGTGGGAAAAGTGCTGCGATTAGACAAGGAGCCCAGGGAGGGAGAATGGGACTGGGAACCATTTAGGATGACCAGATATCCCAATTTTATAGGGACAGTCCAGATATTTGGGGGTCTTTTTTATATGGGCTCCTATTACCCCCCACACCCATCCCAATTTTTCACACTTGCTATCTGGCCATCATTGAACAAGTGGGGCTGGAGAAGATGAGTGCAGGAGGGGCAGAATGGAGGCAAACATTGGGAAGAGAGACAGGTTGGATACAGGGCCACCCAGAGGATTCCGGGGGCCCGGGGTCTTCGGCGGCGGGGGGCCCTTCCGTTCCGGGACCCGCCGCCAAAGTGCCCCGAAGACCCGCGGCGGGAGCCCCCCGCCGCCGAATTACCGCCGAAGCGGGACCGCCGCGGTAATTCGGTGGCGGGGGGGGGGGTCCCCGCCGCGGGCCTTCCGGGCACTTAGGCGGCGGGTCCCGGAACAGAAGGGGCCCCCCGCCGCCGAAGACCGGGCTGCGCTTCGGCGGTGGCGGGTCCCGGTCCCGCCCCCGGCCCCGACGGTCCCGCTCCTCCCCCCCGCCCCGGTCCCGGCCCCAGCCTCTTACCGAGCACGTCTCCGGCGGGGCCTGAGCTCCGTCCCGCTCAGAGCCGCGTGGTGAGCGGGGCGGGGCTGGGAGCTCCACGCCGAGCGGAGGCAGCTGCCCCGCCCCCTCCCCACGGCGCTCTGAGCGGGGCGGGGCTCAGGCCCCGTTGGAGCTCCCAGCCCCGCCCCGCTCACCACACGGCTCTGAGCGGGACGGAGCTCAGGCCCCGCCAGAGACGTGCTCGGTAAGAGGCTGAGGCTGGGGCTGGGGCCGGGGCCAGGGCCGGGGCCGGACCGTCTCTGAGCGGGGCGGGGCTCAGGGGCCCCGCCGGAGACGCTGAGGCTCCAGGAGAGGGGCGGCGGCGGGAGCCTCCGCTCTTCTCTTGGGGGCCCCTGCGGAGCCCGGGGCCCGGGGCAAATTGCCCCCTTTGCCCCCCCCCTCTGGGCGGCCCTGGTTGGATAAGGGGCTGGAAGAGGGAGGAACTGGGAACTGCTTGGCAAAAAGGCTGGACCTGGGACTGAAGGGAGATCGGGGCTGGGACTGGAAGTTTGGAGGGGGTGAGACAAGGAGACTGGGACTGGGATGAGAAACCTGGTGACTGCAATTAGGGTAGGCCAGGAGAATAGGACTGGGATGGGGAAGAGCCAGGACTGGGACAAGGACAGGTTTGAGAGGATGGGGCAAAAGGTATCATGCTGGGAGGAGATTGGGCAGAAGAGTCCATGCCTGCTAGAGCCACTCCCTCCAGAGCCTGGCATGGAAGTCACGATTCCTGAGTCTCACCATTCCTCTGCTGTCAGCAAATATCTGTGAAACTCACGGGGAAGGTGTCCTGTCCCCCTCTAGTGCTGATCCACGTGACAACCTACTACTACTGCTATCAGTGTCAATGTTAGCTTACGTGGCATAGGTCTTTGTGGTGGATCTAAATGTTCCAGCCCTGCCGATGAATATCAATATGATGTCACATAATAGAATTTCTGTTTTTTCAGTTTGCTTTCTTAAGAAAATAGTAAATTAACCCCCAATACACACACACACACATTAAAATAGCATTAAGGTTGCAAAGTCAAGAACTCCAAAGTTGGGAGATGCCAGTACTAAGGTTCCCTGACTTGCAGATTCAGTCAGTGGGAGTGAACATATGAAATGGTATAGAATGCTAAATTCTATGCAATAGCAGGTCCTAGGCATCTCAAATGGGGGATGGAAAAATAGTGGATTTTTAGACCCTAATCTCTCTGACCTCAGTTCCCCATTTGTCCAAAGGAGTTTACAGTCTAGAATTCATTTTTTTTAAATGACTTGGTTTGAGGGATTAATCTGATTAACTGTAGGAACAAATGACACTGTTTCAAGGTCTTGTCACCGGCTTCTGCCAGCATAACACATAGCCAGAGATCATGAAATCTTAGCCCCATTAAGTGAATGGCAAATATCCCAGTGACTTCAATGGAGACAGGATGTCGCCCCTAATTGCTATAGGGTAAAATCAAGGTCAGGTTTGCAGAGCAGTAGCGGGATGTAAGGCAAATCATGGACTGCAGTGTGGGGACGACAGAAGGCTCTGTAGAGATTCTACACTCACCCCCCTCACACCCTGTCTCCTCTCCATAAGCAGGTGAATGAAACTGGGCGGAGAATGGACAGATTCTTGGCTCTGCCTCCCCAACACATTGGCGAGCTACACTAGATAGTGAACTGCAAGAAATACCCTGCACCAGGTGTAGACTTAGTGCAGGGCTAGGGGAAGACCTGGAGGCAGCCTGTGGCTTTTTCAGGGCTCTTGGCAAAACACAGTTGAGTCCAACATTTGTACCTGCAAATGACTGTGGACACAAAAATGGAGGACAGTTTAAAGCCCCTTTAAAAATGTGAACCTCAGTAGTTATGCTTTACAGTTGTGCTGCATTAACCCATTAAAATACTACAGTATTCTCCAGTAATCTCACAAGACACTGCAATATTGCTACTATAACATATATTATGTTGCATCATTACAGTAGAATATCGCAATATTTTCTCATAAGAAAACTTGATTTCTGTAAGCTAATTTATCTGCTGTTTTTATTACCAATCCTAGCATACTGTATCCTGGAATCATCCACATTCATGGGTTGCTGAATGTGTATTATCCACATAGTTGTTAAACATTATCTGATCACTTGAAAAGCACTATCCATATAATGGAGGTTATGGTAAAGTGTTTTTCCAGCCATCTGGTTAAATTTTTCAAGATTAACTAACCCTGGTCCTCTCTTTAGCATCTGCTTCCGTGCCATTGTATGCCACCATTGGATTGATCGTAGGGATTATCATCATCAGTGGGATAGCATGGTTGATCTATAAAAAGAAAATCAAATCAAAAGGTAGGAAAAGTAAAATTAGTAAGTAAGATCTGCAGGAATATTTTAACCATTGAAACTTTACAGTGTGTTTTATTTACAGGAAAGCCATCTGCACAACTTCCCAGGTATGGCCTTGAATGGACATAACCAATGAAATATTAGTATCATTTTTAAAATGTTTTTTCCAATTGATAGAAATGACTAAATAGATTCTTCCCTTATCTTTTTATTTTAGAGTTCAGGCTGCTCTTGAAATTCCAGGAGATGAATGTGAGCATTAAATTTTTGATAAACCTTTTTGAAGTGATTGTCTACTTAGCACATTTTGAGAATTGTGTATTATAGATTTCTTAGACTGTCTGTTCATGGTATTAAGTTTTTAAATTTCAGATAATGTCAATGCTTTTTTTGTTAATCAAATTAGTTTTGGTTCAGTAGACAGTTGTTCTTTAGGGAGGATGGTCTTGCAATAAGGCACTGGAATAGGATATGGGTGATCTCAGTTAAATTCTTGTCTCTCTCACATACATCCTGTCCCTATGCCCTTGGGCAAGTTACAGAATCTGTCTCTGCATGAGTTTCTCCTCAGTAAAATGAATAGAACAATGCTTCTTGCTCTCTCTGGGGTGCTAAGATGGAGTCATGTGTTCTCAGTGTTTGTGTGTTCTGACAGAACAGTGCTGGGGCCATAGAAGAACCTAGCAGCTAAGTGATTCTGAATCATTTTCCTAGCTACTAGAGGTGGGGTACTGTAGACAGTAACCAACACAGGTCTTAATTTTGGGCAGAATAGAATGGAGTCAAATTCCATTATTTGGGGGTAGGAGAGAAGAATTTATTTAACGTCCCTTTCAAAGGGAGATAGTTACTATTTTATTTAGTTGATTTATTTTAATTGATGTTTTATTTTAATTCTGTGAGATTCATAAACTCTTTGATGCAGAGTAATTGTTTTACAGGTTCCCTGTACAGAATGAGCAGCAGCAAAGACTTGCAAACATATGAAGTGTTGTGTTCAAGCCCATATGACGACCCAAATACAGCCTACTGTACATTGGATAACACTGCAGCATCTGGCAAGGGGCCAGGAGATGAAGAGTATGATATAACCTATGAAGTGGTGCCACAATAGCTGTTCCTGTAAGTGACTTGTAAGAGGAAGTGTTATTTTTGACAAATGACATTGCAAATAGAACCTCCTAGGTTAGTCACACTAGTATAACTAATAGGGGCTATATGAGTATAGTAACTCTTTGCTTAACCTTGTAGTTATGTTTCTGAAAAATGCTACTTTAAGTGAAACGATGTTAAGTGAATCCAATTTCCCCAGAAGAATTAATGTAAATAGCGGGGGGTTAGGTTCCAGGGAAACTTTTTTCACCAGACAAAACTCTCTCTCTCTCTCTCTCTCCCTCCCTCTCTCTCTCTCTCTGAGTATAAGTCTTAAACAAACAATTTAATACTGTACACAGCAATGATGATTGTGAAGCTTGGCTGAGGTGGTGAAGTTAGAGGGTGGAAGAGGGAGGGATATTTCCCAGGGAATGCCTTGCTGCTAAATGATAAACTAGCACTCGGCTGAGCCCTCAAGGGTTAACACATTGTTGTTAATGTAGCCTCACACTCTATAAGGCAGCATGAATGGAGGGAGGAGACACAGCATGGCAGAGAGAGACAGAGACACACACCGTGTGTGTGTGTGTGTGTGTGTGAGAGAGAGAGAGGGAGAGAGAGAGATGTGCATTGCCCCTTTAAGAACACTGATGCCACACTAAGTACATTGCCTTTTTAAGTAGATCAGCAAGTTGAGACAGGAGTGGGGGGCAGGAGCGGGGGGAGGGCAACACCCTGACATTAGGACCTCTTCCTCCCCCGCCACCCTGCGCAGCAAGCTCCTGGCAGCAGCTCCAAGGCAGAGGGCAGGAGCAGCACATGGCAGTTGCGGGAGGGATACTTGAACTGCCCGACAACTGACAGCCTGCTGGGCAGCTGCTGCACAGGAAATTTAGGGGAGCTGATGGGGGGGCTGCCAGTCCATCCTCTTTCCAAGCCCCCACCAGCTAGCTCCAACGGGCTGCTCTTTCTGCAAGCAGTGGACCAAGCAGGCGACCGCCAAATAACGTTATAAGGGAGCACAGCACAACTTTAAATGAGCAAGTTCTCTAATTGATCAGCAACGTAACAACGTTAACCGGGAAGACGTTAAATGAGGAGTCACTGTATGCACTAATAATGGGAAATACACTTCCAGTTGTATGAATCTGCTATGGAGTCTGCTTCTCACTACAGCAGTATGGAACTTTAGTTATCGCCTGTATCTTCCGTTTTTTGCACTGTGTAAGCTGTAGATTCGGAATTTCAAATTTGTGGCAAAAGGAACAGGCTAATCAGGGAATTGTTCAGCCTGAGCAAACCTTAAATTGATCACACACATTGGACAGCTGTGACCTTTCAGCTAGTGGAAAACATGCATGAGGGAAAAGGCACAAAGAGCCATGCATTGGTTTGCCACAACTGCAATCTCTGTGCTCTCCTGAGTGCAGGAACTGCTTCCTGGGATGCAAGCTGCCCAAAACGTGGAATAGAAGACGCAGGGAGATGGTATGGCTGTGGCTCCACCCTAAATTCTCCTTTGGGGAAGCACAGCATCTGTTCTTGCCCAGCAATGCAAGGGACAGTGGGTAAATTGCTTTCCTGTCACATATGGCTTTGAATACACACAGAAAGGGCTTTTATGGTTCATTTAAGCTCAGAATTCTCAAAGTTGTATTCTTGAGTGTTGGTACCATTGTTCTGGCCTGTATTTCTCTTGAGCACTAATTTGCCTTTGTAAAACAGCCATAAAATCCCCACTACTACTCCTTTTTACAGTTAAAAAAAAATCAGTTTGAGAGTAATGGGCCATAGTTTCCTGTCATATACAATTACTTTGATATCAGTGTAACTGACACCTGAGAAGAAAATTACCGTGAGATTGTTATTCAGAAGGTACAATGAATGCTGAAATATATGACTTTCTCTAAAACCATATTTAAAAGTTCTCTATTGACCATAAAATTGTTTTTCTTTGCAGAGGAGCTGGAGGATGGACGTCGGTTTGAAAATGACTATGAACTTTTGGCTGATTTTAGGGGGAAAAACCCAGCACGGTAGCCTTGACTACCCAATTTTGACTATTCAATGAGCTATCTTACAAAATATTATGGGCCAGATCCTCTGCTGATATAAATTCTCATAGCTCCATTATGAAGCTATGACACTTTGCACCAGAGGAACATAGGAATTGTCAGACTCAGACCATTGGTTCATTTCATTCAGAATCCTGTCTCCAGCAGTGGCCTTCACCAGATGTGTCAGAAGTAGATGCAAGAATCCCTATAATGGACAATTATGGCACAACTTGCTCACAGGGGAAGTTTCTTCTCAACATCTATCAGCTAGAGATTGGCTATCCCCTGAAGCAAGAGGGTTTTATAGCCCTCAGATATCTTATCCTATCTAATGTAACTTTATTGTGTATGAAAACCTGTATAAATGAATGATTGCTTTAGGAACAAAGATCTTTATTTTCCTCCAGTTTTACACTGGTGTAATTCTGTTGGCTCCACTGGAAAGACTCCTGCTTTACATTGGTGTAAGTGCAGAGGTGCAGCCTGGCTTCCCCAGGCAGCAATTTAAAGGCAGCGGCTGGAGCCCCAGGCCCTTTAAATTGCCGCTAGAGCCCTGGTGCTGGAGCCCTGGGGTAGTGGGGCTCTGGGGGCTATTTAAAGGCCCGGTGCTCCCGCTGCCTCTACTGCCCTGGGCCCTTTAAATATCCGCTGGAGCCCCACCGCTACTCCAGGGCTCCAGGGGCTATTTAAAGGGTCGGGTGGTAGAAGCAGGGGAGTCCTGGGCCCTTTAAATAACCCCTGGAGCCTTGGAGTAGCGGTGGGGCTCCAGCGGCTATTTAAAGGGCCCAGGGCAGTAGAGGCAGCGGGAGCCTCTTTTTGGACTTGCCCTCTGGATACATCTTGTGGTCCCCACCAGCAGACGGAAGATTTGGCCACTGGAAGCCTGCCGCTGTGTACTCGAGAGCCACACTCAGCTTTGGTAATTATCAAGGGTCGGGGGTGTTTTACTAGCTTGTTGCAGACGTGTGTAAGTGCTTGAGACTAAGTAAAGTTTAGCTTTAAGTGAAAGCACTCTTGTGTTGTCCTGTTTGTGCCAGCCATCTATTGGTTGGACGGCTGTGTCTCCACTGATTTATTTCCTGACACCTCCTCGCACAGAGTAAAAGTTACCAAGAGCTTTGGGTTGAAAGAACCCCGGGTAACGGAAGGGTTCATCCAGATTATTGGACTTGAACAATTCAATCTTTCTTTCTAAACATTCCTGATCTACTTACACATTTGGGAGTTTCAAGGTATGATCTGATGATTTATGATCCTACCTGGCTTAAAGCTTCTCAAAGCATAACTGCTCCCCGTTGCCCTCTTTCCCAGAGAACAACAGAGAGAAAGGGGAAGATTTTTCCTCATTTTAAAAAGTTCTAGACCTCCCATTGGCTCTTTTGATCAGGTGCCTACTCCCTTTCCTTTACCTGGGGGACTTTGTTAACCCTTTACAGGTAAAGCAAGCAGAGAACAGCCATCAAGAGGAACTTCATAGCTAACTGGCTGGCTACGTGTCTGTAAAAGGGAGCTACCCTCACCCTTCATTTATCACATGCCCCCCAAATCACAGATGGTGCTGGCCAGCCTGGTTCAGGTCGGGTCCACATAGGCTGGGATTTTTCCTGTAGATTTAGGAAACAGAGTCAATAAGATATATGCACCTCTAATTTCACTAATAATTACATGAAGAACTAAACAGTACTTTTTACATTTCAAGGACTACAGATTAGAATGCAGGGACATTTTTACCCAGCTGATTCTGGGAAACCTTCCTGGGAGAGTGCATCAGCCACTTTGTTAGAGGCTCCTGAAATGTGTTGTATTTCAAAATCAAAGTCTTGAAGAGCTAAACTCCACCGAAGAAGTTTTTTGTTAGTTTCTTTGACTGAGTGATGCCACTTCAGTGAAGCTTGGTCAGTCTGCAGGTGGAAACACCAAATGTATGGGCATAGCTTCTTCAGAGCATACCCAATGGTGTAACATTCCTTCTTTGAGATTGACCAGTGGCTTTCCCTCTCAGAAAGGTTGTTGCTGAGAAACACGATAGGATGGAATTGTTGATCTGGTCCTTCCTGCATTAAAACTGCTCCTACACCACACTCAGATGCATCTGTGGTTACGACAAACAATTGGTCGAAGTCTGGGGCCCTTAGTACAGGGTCAGACGTAAGGGCCGCCTTAAGCTGGTTAAAGGCTTTCTGACACTTCTCAGTCCACTGAACTGCATTTGAGTGTTTTTTCCTGGTTAGGTCTGTCAGTGGGGTGGCAATTTGGCTGTAGTGTGGTACAAATCATTGGTAATACCCGGCCAAGCCCAAGAAGGATTGGATCTGCTTTTTTGACTTAGGGACAGGCCAATTTTGGATAGCATTTACCTTAGCCTGTAGAGGGTTGATAGTACTTTGACTCACCTGGTGTCCAAGGTACATTACCTTGTTTAGGCCTACTTGACACTTTTGGGCCTTAATGGTTAATCCTCCCTCCCTCCCTCCCTTATCTTCTGGAAGACAGCTTGGAGCTGTTCCACGTGTTCTGCTCATGAATCTGAGAATATAGCCACATCGTCAAGATAGGTGGGTGCAAATTCCCCAAATCCAGCCAGAAGATTATCTACTAGTTTCTGGAAGGTGGCGGGTGCATTTTGCAGTCCGAAAGGGAGCACATTAAATTCATACAACCCTACATGGGTGATGAAGGCTGAACTTTCCTTGCCTGGGGCATCTAGTGGCACTTGACCATACCCCTTACTTAAGTCTAAGGTGGAGATGAACTGGGCATGTCCCAGTTTCTCCAATAGCTCATCTGTGCATGGCATTGGATAGTTTTCTGGGCGAGTTACAGAATTTAGCTTACAGTAGTCCTCACAAAAGTGGATTTCCTCATCTGGTTTGGGAACCAGAACCACTGGAGAGGCCCATGCACTCTCAGAGGGGCGGATTACACGCATCTGTAACATGTCCTTGATCTCCCTTTCTATTGCGGTTTTGGCTTGTGGAGCCATCCGGTAGGGCTGGGCTCTAATTGGGCGAGCATCACCTGTGTCAATGGAGTGGTATGCCCATTCTGTTCATCTGGGGGTGGCTAAAAAAACTGATGCAAAGCTGGTGCACAGCTGCTGGATTTGCTGTCACTGCTTACGCCCAAGGGTGATGGAAAGACTCACCTCTTCTACGCCACTCGTTGCTTTTTCCTTGATAGAAGACTCTTTCAGGCCACTCAGCGTCATCTCTCTCCTGGGCTGTAAACTGAAGAACCTTGATTTCTTGGGAATAAAAGGGCTTATAGAGAATTAACATAGTATACTTTAGGTTTTAGGGTAGGGTCTGGGAACGCTACGAGGTAATTAACAGCTGCCAGGCGCTCTCGGACCATAAATGGCCCCTCCCACGACGCTTCCATTTTATTGGCCTGGAGTGCTTTCAGGACTATGGGTTGATCACCTACTTTGAAGGAACACTCTCTGGCATGTTTATCATACCACGCCTTTTGCTCTTGTTGAGCATCTTGTAGGTTTTTTTGAGCAAGGGCTAGAGAGTTTTTGAGGGTGTTCTGCAGGTTGGTTACAAAGTCCATACTCTCTCAATGGGTTTGGAGATCCTCGTAGGTAATGGAAGAAAGAATGCGAGCCTGCCCAAGAGATGTGTACCATGGAGAGAACTCCTGAGAGCTACCTCACACAAGGAGTTTTTGGAAGTGGGGATGCGGCTAGGTGATATTCCTCACCTACTCACAAAAAAAGGTCCAGGCAGATGCTCTTACTGCAAGGAAACACAGTTCCGGCCCTTGACCCCGGTTGTTCATGGCTGAGAAATTGTGATCTTAGTAATGCTGCCACTCCAGTTGAGTGGGCTAGTAGATTTTGCATGATGAGGACAGTTTAAAAAACTAAAAGGAAAATTTGCAAGTGGGTTAAAGTTTGGGCCCATCAATTAGAGCAGCGTCCCATTAAAATCTTCACTCATAATATAAGTATTTATGTTCCAAATACAATGTGTGACGAGTCTGAGGAGAAAAATAGTAAACCCAGAATTCTTTTTCAGATTTCTTACCTTCTGAGCAGAGTAGAGCAGCCAATAATAATGCAACAAGAAGCAAAACTGAAGATTGCCTACAAAGAGAGCAACCAACAGCTCCACCTTCTGGATGTTAAGTGAGTACTCACCATATTGGAAAATCATGCTACTTACAAATCAAGGGCTAGTCTTGCAATCCCCAGGTAATCCTTATGAGAGGATTTTTGCATGAGTGAGGTATTAAAGGACTGGGACCCAAATGAAGGTACATTAATTTGTACATTTGCTCACTGCTGTAATAGTACTCAGTAAGAGCCAGATTTGCAAAGATAATTAGGCACGTAAAGATTCAGAGAGGCACCTAGTGGATTTTACAGAAGCAGCCAAGTTAGTTCAGCATCTCATTCTTATTGACTTGCAGTGGGAGTTCAGCTCCTAACCTGTGTAGAAGCTTTTGTAAATCCCACTATGCACCTTTCTGTATTTTTAGGCATCTAAATACTTCTGTAAATCTGGTCACAAACCACTTTGAACTAAATTTGTAAAACGTGTGTGCCAGATGTGAGTATTAATACCTGGAATAGAATGCATACTGTATATACACGTGCAGACAGCCAGACACGGAATTCAATACGTGTAACAGTTTCAAACTGGCTGCAAATATGTATGTCCATATACAGTTACTGCATGTAGATCCAAATCCTAAAATCTTTACTCAGCCCTTTCCCATCCAAACTCTCATGGGCTTCAAAGACTGTAAAGTGAATGGGATGTCACACTTGTTTCTAGGCTATGGCATACTATTTCCTGAAGGGTCTGCATCGTATATGCCTCGAAATACTGCAACCATATTTTGTGCAACTAGTTGCTGTTCTATTACATTCTCTCATCCTTGATTATATGAAACAATTAACATAAATCAACCCTAGCAATCTGAAATTTCAAAACATTGCATGAATATGCTGACAAACATGCTATGGAGGAAAAAGGGGATTTTTATGTTGATTGTCATAAAAACTCTACAGCCCAGTGATCAAAGAACCTGAGATGCTCTTGCTTTGCAGACATGCTCATTTATTTTATTCTCTTAGATTAAAAGGTGCGGTAGAGGAACTCAGCAGCCAGATATTGTCTGCCCGCAGCTGGTTGGAACAGGAACATGAACGGATTGAAAAAGAGCTTTTACAGAAAATTGATCAGTTTTCCTTGGCCTTTAAGGAAAAGACCGTAGGTTTCTGTAATAAAAGAATAAAATGTTCTGAAAATACTTCTAGGGATGTATACAAGCAAATGTTGCTGAGTTTTCATTTGGTGGGAATTCCAGAAGTGCTCAATATGGGCATAAGTCCTCTCTTGTTGATGCAATGATAAATTTCCCAATTGATTGGGAGCTTTTGAAACCCATGCTATAACGATAAATAAATCTGAACATTACTTTTACATTTACAAATATTCTATCTTACAGTGACCAAGCCAATTTGATAATTTTTATTAACTATATTTTATAACTGCTTACACATTTAAATCTTGTATAGAAAATTATAAGTAAGCATTGACACTTGTTGCATATCTAGGGAATGACACCTTTGTTTCATTTGAAAAAATATTGTGTGCGCGTGTTAACTATATAGTATTATATTTTTTAGTTATAGACTAAGAATAATCCATTTGAGCAACACAAGCAACTTAACATGTCGTTTGAGGTCATTAGGTATTGTGACCTTTCTAATTAATATCCAGGTAGAGTTGAGATGGGGCGAAGGATAACGTATACAGTATTTTATTGTAAGTTTTAATATCAGTTGTGTTCTTGTGCATTGTTTCATTATGTCAGTGTAAACTTTGCGGGTTTTGCTGTCACACAGTGGAGAAAGTGATAATTCAAATAATTCTGGAGAGCATGTTGTAAAAGTAAGATGCATTTTGATGTATCTTAAAATGTTTTATGAGCTACTAGATTATTGATGACGTAAGACAACTGACTCTTCAAATTTAATTTATTTAAGTAAGTTTTAATAATTGAGCATGGATGAATAGATTTGAATTAGTATTACACTTACAGAATTTCCAAAGAATATTTTCATCTCTTAATGTACTTTTATTACTCTGGTGTTTACTTCAATTTCCATAATAGATTACACAATGAAAATTAGCACCAACACTGTGTAGTAATCTAGATGGGAAAATAAATATTTTATATATTCATTCAGGGCCTAATCCTGCTCCCATTATCGTCAAGTGGTGCAGGATCAAGTCATCACTCAGAATAAAAGGCCTGATCCAAAATCCATTGAAGTCAATAGGAGTCAGCAATGGCTTCAATGGACTTTTGCCCAGGCCCATATTGCCAAATGCTGGTGCCATTGAATTGTCAGTGGCAAACTCCCAATGACTTCTATGGGCCAAAGGTGTGGAACAAATAGTGCAACAGTTAAGGCCCCAATCCTGCAAGGTCTTAAAACCCATTGATTTCCGTAGGACAATGCACAGTGTGTAACATTAAGCAAATGCAAAGTCTGTGCTGGATTAAGGGCTAAAGTCGTATTTGCTGCCAATATAGCTACCGCAGTGGAGCCCCAGACCCTTTAAATCACTGCCAGAGTCCTGCTGCCGCTACCCCAGGGCTCCGGCAGCAGGGCTCAGGAGGCAATTTAAAGGGCCCCGGGCTCCCTGCAGGGGCCGGAACCCTGGGCCCTTTAAAACACTGCCGGAGCCCTCCGCCGCTACCCCAGGTAGGGTGACGAGATTTCCCAATTTTATAGGGACAGTCCCGATATTTGTGGTTGTTTTTTTATATGTGTTCCTATTACCCCCCACCCCTGTCCTGATTTTTCACGCTTGCTGTCTGGTCACCCTAACCCCGGGACTGTGGCAGCGGGGCTCAGGCAGTGATTTAAAGGGCCTGAGGCTCCCCACAGTGGCTGGAGCCCCTGGCCCTTTAAATCACCGCTGGACCCCTACTGCTGCTTGTAGTACCCCTGCTCCTGCTGTGAGGGGTTTAAAAGTGGCCTGGCAGGGCTTGAGAGTGGCTGCTCTCAAGGCTGGGCTGATTGGGGAAGTGGCTGCAGCTGGGGCCACGCCCCAAACTGAGCCAAGGGCCTTATAAGAAGGCCAGGGAAGCTAGAAGCCAAGACAGTCTCTCTCTGCCTTCAGAGGGAGAAGGGCCTGGCTGCAGGGAACTGAGACTGGATACCTGAGTGAAGCGGGGCTGGGGAAAGGCTGAGGAGCTGGGGAGCTCCAGCCTGGAAAGCCCCAGGCTGTGGCCTAGCATTGGGCTAACGGGTACTAGGGGTTGCAGAGGGCAGCCCAAGAGTAGGCCAAGGCAGCAGGTCCAAACCCAACCTTGCCAGTGATGAGTAGGCTGATACTGCAGTCTGCCCCAGGGTGTGGGGCTAGACAATGACTGGCAGTAGCCATATACTGAGGCGAGGTGGGGATAGAAGGTGGGGGTTCCCTGAGGAGGGGAAACCCAGAGAGAAAGGGGTTACTGCCAGGGGGCAGCACCCCATGTAAGAGGGCACCGGGTCCAGGGAAGGACACGGTGGGCCTGAAGACAGGTGGATCACTGGCCTGCAGAGGGCGCTCCAGTGCTGGACAGAGCTAATTCCCAGAGTCACCAGCAGGAGGCGCTGCAGGGGTGAGTCCGGCCCGTCTACACTGCTACACCGGGGCTCTGGCAGTGGGGCTCGGGAGGTGATTTAAAGGGCCCGGGGCTCTGGCTACTGCAGGGAACCCCGGGCCCTTTGAAACACCAGCCTGGGGAAGCTGGTCTGGTCCGGCACGGTGTACTGGCTCTTGCTGGTACTCTGGACCGGACCGGAGTGGACAGGCTAACTTTCACCTCTGCCTGTCAGGCAGTGGGATGGGTTAGGGTTGAACTGCAGGGTTTACAGAGAGTAGTTTCCACAGTGGATCAACTCTCTGACCTTCCAAGGAACATTCCTCCCCAGCTTTCCCTCTACCATGAATCTCTCCAGCAACCAGCCCGAGTGTTGGCTCAAAACTGGGTTTGCCCCATACAGCTTGATCCTGGTCCTACAGAAATCAGTACAGTTTTGACTGAGTTAAACTAAATTAGGACTTCAGGATTTGGTCTTAATGTGAGGATTAATTGGTGCAGAGGGCATACATGAGGCCTTCTGCCCTGGGGTGAGTGACACAGTTAGTGAATTGAAAGGCCCATGGGATTATTAAGCAGATTTTTATTTCTGGCCACTAATCTTGTCTGAATGGGGAGAGGTTGGAAAAGAGGAAACTGGCAATTCTCAGGACTATGTGAGTTGCAAAAGCCAAAATACGTTTTACCCATAAAGAGAGAGAGCAGCAGGCCTCAGCGAGAACTTACTAAATCCTGATGTGGTTGACTTCAGATACCAATGCAGGGGTTTCAGGTATGATTAGGCCCATCGTTATGTCAGTTGAAGGAAGCTCACAGGCCTTAGAAGAGCATCCACAGCAGGCGAACTGTGGGGAGAGATTAGGTGGAAGTATACTTACCATCTCATGGCCTGGAGGAACCAGATATTTTCTAACTTTGGGAACAGTTTGGTCCAGGATAAGCTTAGGGATGGGCAAAGGTTGGGAGGTGGGAGTTTTTTGTAACTTTTTCCAAACTGGTTCACCCTTCCTTCCTGCCGAATTTACAGAAACAGAAATGCCAATGATGGCTGTGACCACAAACGTTCTCCCTTAGGAGTGGCCCATTTCATTATGTTTGAGTTTGTGTTTCATGCTGCTATGCTGGCTTATGGCAGTACAGGGAGGCTTTCGTAGCACTGTGAGGGCTTCTGGCTGTACAGGGAAGTTCTCATAGTGATATCATGGCTTTTGGTGGTATGGAGAGACTTTCATAGCACTACGATGGCTTGTGGTGGTCCAGGGAAACCTTTATAGCTCTGTAATAGCTTCTGGCAGTAGAGGAAGGGTTTCATAGTTCTATGATGTTTTTTTGGTGGTACAGAGAGGTTTTCATAGAACAATGAGGGCTTCTGGAAGTATGGGGAGGATATCATAGCATTACAATGGCTTGTGGCAGTACAAGGAGGCTATTATAATGTTACGATGGCTTGTGGCAGTAGGGGAAGGCTATCAGAGTGCTATGATGGCTTCTGGAAGTATGGGAGACTTCAGGGCTGTCCTTAGGATTTATGGGGCAGTATTATTAAACTGGTTCCCCTATGCTCCATTGAAGGCGGTCCCAGCCGGTGTCGGTCACCCCAGTGTGTCAAGGGGGCACAGCCACCCCCCCACCTGTGGACCTCCAGAACACCCCTCCCTGCATTGCTGACACACACCGGCAGTGGCTCAAGGGGGGCTTAGCACTGTCACACGGGGCCTGAATCTTGCCAGAGCCCACGGCCCTCCTGCAGCCCCTAGCCACTCCTGGCTCACCACGAGCATTTTGACAGGAAGTACCAAGCAGTAATAACAATGACAATACTACAAGTGTGTGTGGCTGTGTGTGTGTGTGACAGAGTGTATCTCTGTGTGTATTTGTGTGTGAGAGAGAACCAGTGCGTGTGAGAGAGCCAGAGAGCCAGTGTTGTGATTGCGTGTTGGGCAGGGGCGGCTCCAGGCCCCAGCATGCCAAGGGCGTGCTTGGGGTGGCAAGCCGCGGGGGCCCCAGGGAGGTCTGCCGAAGCTGCAGGACCAGCGGACCCTCCACAGGCAAACTGTCGAAGGCAGCCTGCCTGCCGTGCTTGGGGCAGCAAAATCCCTAGAGCCGCCCCTGGGTCTGTGTTAGGGAGTGTGAGACTGTGTGTCTGTGTGACAATCTGTGTTGGGGGACTGGGACTGTGAGATTGTGTGAGAGTGTGAGATAGGGTGACCAGAGAACAAGTGTGAAAAATTGGGACAGCGCTGGGGGGCAAAATCGGGACACCTGGTCACCCTAGTATGAGAGCCAGTCTGTGTGTGAAAGAGCGTGTGTGTGTGTGTGTGTGTGTGTGTGTGTGTGTGTGTGTGTGTGTGAGGGAAGTGTGAGAGACAATGAGTGCACTGGCACTTTAAGTGTCTTCCTCCCCTCCGCCCTGCTCGGTCCGGCTTCACCCCCCCCCAGCTGACATGGAAGTTTCGCTTCTCCTGTCCTGGCCCCAGATGGCGACCGAATGGCGCAGGCAGGCAGGGTCCAGGGAGGGGCTCGGCCCCAGGCAGCAATGGGCCGAGCTGCTGCGCCAGCAGTGACCAGCCACACCGCTCTGGGCTCCCTGAGGCTGGGATGGCAGAGCTGGAGGCTGGAGCCCTCAGCTGGCCAGCTGAGGAGGGAGGGGGCCGGGTTGGGGGCAGGGAGAAGCCCACTGGCCCAGTGTGGGGGAGGGGCCGGAGTAGAGAAGATTCCAGTGAGGGAAATGGTGCCCTCAATTTTGGGGTGTCCTACGCAGCTGCATATAGTGTGTATGCTTAAGGATGGCCCTGGGAGGCTTTCATAGTGCTGTGATGGCTTCTGGCAGTACAGGGAGGTTTTCCCAGGGCTGGTGCAACCCATTAGGCGACCTAGGTGGTCGCCTAGGGCACTAGCATTTGAGGGATGGCATTTCGAATCCTTCAGTGGCGACCGCAGCGGCCGGATCTTTGGCCGCCCCGGTCATCGGCGGCATTTAGGCGGAGGGACCTGGGGCAGGGGGGCACAGGGAGGGCCGCCTGCAGCAAGTAAGGGGAGGGTGGCATGCAGGGGAACCACTCCCCGCTGCAGCTCACCTCTGCTCTGCCTCCTCCCCTGAGCACACCGCCATGCTCTGCTTCTCTCCCTCCCAAGCTTGTGGCACCAAACAGCTGATTGGCGCCGCAAGCCTGGGAGGTGGGAGAAGTGGAGTGGTGATGGTGTGCTTGGGGAGCAGGCGGAGCTGGGGTGGGGGGAGCTGCCGTGGGGGGGCACCTTGGGGGGTGAGTGGGTTGGAAGCTGCCATGGGGGGTGTCTCAGGGCAGAGGGGGGGGTGGGGAGCTGCCCTGGGGGGGTGCCTTAGGGCGGAGGGCTGACACAGGGCTGGGGGGTTGCAAGGTGGAAGTTTCGCCTACGGCGCGAAACATCCTTTCACCAGCCCTGGGTTTTCCGACCACTATGATGGCATGTGGAGGTCAGGGGAAGCTTCCATAGCACTACAATGTCTTCTGGCAGTACAGGGAGGTTTTCATAGCACTACAGGACTTCTGGCAGCATGGGGAGGCTTTGTTACACAAAACTTTAGATACTAATTAAGTTATCTACAAGTTTGTCTAATTTTAAGAAAAGGGGTAAACAAGATTGTGGCTCGCCCTAAAGGAATTGCTAGAGTGTTAGCAGGGGCTTGTCTCTGACCTGCAGAGGGCTCCACAGAGCAAGCTAGTCTTGCTGACCTCTGAAAGGACAGGGATACAGCCTTCTGCTCTAGGATGGACACGCAAGCAGTAACTCTTTGAAAACAAAAGAATTATTTATTTAAAGGAAATAAGTGTTTACAATGTAGTGAATGAAGCAAGAAAGGATACATAGAGCATAGTAAAATGCAATGGAATTACATTAAAGAATTAAAGCAGTGCAATAAAATAGAAGACACAGATTACATAGGATATCTTAACACATACGAGAAATACAGCGGTTTCAATCAGAGCTTTGGAGTGGAGCGCGGAGCTGGAGCGCAAAGCAGCTCTGGAGCAGTGGAGCTTCAGGTTTTTGCCCGGAGCTGGAGCGGAGCCGGAGCACAGCTCCAACGCTCTGGTTTCAACATAACAAGCATATAGAGGTCCTGTATCCATAAAGGCTTTTAGTCTTAATGATATAATTTAACCTCATACTTAATACAATGCGGTATATGCAGCCCCTATATACACACATGAGAAACCATTACTGCATGCACAGATTAAAACATGTACTTAACATCAACATTAATACTTAATACCTGACATTTAACATCCTGTGAGTGGTGATCAGCCAGTTGCAGGATGGGTAGCGGAGATCTCATTCAAGTAGCAGGCACCAGCTTTATTCACAGACAAAGCCATACACTCTAAAATAAAAGATAGAAAAGAAGATCAGACTTACACTCCTTATTTAAATTTTCCTCCGATTCCTCTATTGGTCCTTCTGTCCTGTCTGATCCCCAGAGTGTGGCTGCAACAGCTGCGCTGTTGCTCTTCTGCTGCGGATACAGTGGAGGTCACTGCTCTTCTGTTGCTGCTGGCAAGGTAGCTCCTTCTTGCCAAGGCAACCTTGGAATTCTGCTACTGCTGCTTTTTAAGGTAGCTGCTTTCCAGGATGTTCCAATCTTCTTTTCAAGCAGCTTCGCTTTTTCAGTGTCAGCCTACTGCTTTGTGGCTGCTTCTTGAGGTTTCAAGTTCCAAAAACCCCATGTTTAAGACAACCCCCAACAGAACTCCAGGGGATCTTGACAAGACTTCCCAGCCATCCCTACTGCCCAGACAAGCTGCCATACTCACTGACCGTGGATTAGGGAACTACCTGTGATATCCTCCTACCCTCAGCACAACTTGGTCAGACACTGTGGTTTTTCTAGCTCCCGCTGAAGATCTAGCATTTCTGAAGACAAGACAAACAGATTTTTGATTAGAAGAATTAATTCCATTTATTGGAGGGGAATAAAGTCATGTTACTTCTCACAAACTGGTGGTATCACCTTGCTCCTTAAATGTGAAAGGACCAATGCAGCAGTCTGTGCAAAATGAGCTGGAGTGGCATACACTGCCTGTTCACAGGCCCTACTCACCTTCTCTTCTGATTTTCACACCGACTACCCTTGTGGAAGTAGTGGAGGCTTATGAAGGAGTCTTTCTGCCCTCACATGGTCTCTGTTCCCCAAATGGTGTTTTCCATCTGGATGTCTTCCTTGGGGCATGGAAGAAGGACCAGCTAGTGACTCAGTGACTGCTGCATCTTTGACCAAGATACCTTATGGGGCTGCTTTTCAGATGATGGCTCAGACCCAAAGGAATCCCTGGTAAGTGGGAGGCTAAAATAGCTTCCATTTCACCTGACATTTGTCTACTGAGTGAGGCCTACACTATCCTGGTACACTTCAGGAGTCACACAACTGATATGGGCAGGGGATAGCCAGCAAATTACTGTGGGCACCTCAGACTTTCTTTTCTAGGGAAGACTTTCTCCTACTGCCTAACAGCCTCTAGTCTTTGGACTTTATTTCCCAAGATATAAATTACCTCTGTCATCATTGAATGACAGTAGGCTTGTTTGTGCTGGAAGTGTCTCCGACTCTAAAATAAACAGCATATCTTGCAGTTGGGCAGTGTGGTAATTCTCATTATCTCTTTCCTGTTACTTTTTGTTGTGCTCACTAAACTTCCGCTTTCCTCTCTCTTCACAAGACATTTTTTAGAATTAGAGACAAAACCAAGAACTGGAAACCTTTGTAACCCTTCCTCCCAGAAGAATGTATTTTTTGGTGATCCTGGCTTTTCTAGGACAAATTACGGGTATGTTTCCTATTAAGAAAAATTGCTCATTTCTATGCATATCTCACTTTCTTAATTCTTAAGAGTATTTTGTGTCAAGTTCATTTTCTGGGATGTTTAACCTAAACACATACTGAAGTGTAGCATAAATATGAAATTGACGAATTAGAGTTGGTTTAAGTTTGGTTAAGAATAGATTGTGTTATAAAGAAAGGCCCTGACTAGCAAATAGAAGGGAAGTCTTGAAAATAAAAAGGCCAGAAGACATGAAGTAGGGAGGATGGCTGGTTCAAAAAATAATTAATAAGATAAGGAAATTTCTAAAAAGAATGCCTCTGACTGACAGGGTTCACTGCAGATGGTTTTAAATAAGGCAAGGAACCAGCCTGGACCTTTCCACCCCACATACCAGTTTGATCTTAATAATAAAGCCTGTGTGAACTGAAGTGCAATGAAAAAGCTGTTGGACAGTAAGGAGGAGGAGAAGAGATAAGGAGCAAATATCTTGTGGGAAAGCAGGTTGTAAATCTTATCTGGATTAAAACTGAAAATTAGGGTGAACTCTCAAATTAGCCATTAGCTAATGTGATAACTGGCTCTGGCATCATTTGTTTTTTGAAGGGTATAAAAAGAGTTATGAATTCGAGGGTTCTCTATCACATCCTACCACCTGATCATGCTTGTGCACAGCAGGACTAGATGGTTTTCCCTAGGTCTGGCCTATTTGTAAGTGATCGCATGCTTATGAATACTTTGTTACTGTACTGGGCATAGTGACTGCTTATTTCAAGGCAGACAGGCATGTTTAGAGGTTAAAATACTATTTGGCCTTTGGACTTAATAAAGGAATTTATGGTTAAATTAGTGTCTGTGGTCTCCCATATTAATATTAATTATTTCTAATATTATTAATTCAACAAGAAGTATTCATGATTGCAAGCCATATTTACTGACCTTAACAATGTTGTAAAAGGTTATTTTCTCAACCGATAAATGGACTGGGGAGTGGGGAGGGGCATTAGAGATGTCTGGAAAGTGCATTTGTGTGAAATACGGAGGAGGAGGGTTAGGGGGATGTTTCAAAAGTGCACATAGCTGGTGGCAAAGTTAACTGGGACAGGGGAGTTTACTGGTGGTTCCCAGATCTCTCTTCCCGAGCAATAGATCCAGCAACATCCCTGGGATGCAGTGAATCTATGGCTACACCAGGGTCTGTGGGAACACTTTTGCAAGAAAAGCAAAGATATCAGCATGGACTCTTTCTTCGGTTTTGTCAAGTGGCAATGACATTTTACATTGCACTTAGTGAAGTAATTCATAGAATATTTCACTAAGCAAAACTGAGTCACTTTTTAGGGAAGCGTTTTTCTCTATTTTGGGGCCAGCTCTTGCCTCCCTTACTCAGAAGGAGTAGTACCTTACTACTCCCAGCGATAAGGGTCACAGAGTCTGGCCCTCAGTGAACTGGTACAGTGCTAATGTATTACATGTCACCAATTTCCATTTTGCTAAGGAAATTTTCAAAGAGAAAGTTAGAAATTGCTTTCAGCTCTATTTATTTATTTATTTCATTGAATATGGGCTCAAACCTGCTACTGGTGAAATCAAAGAGTCCCATAGACTTCCAAAGGAGCAGGACTGGGTCTTAAAAATATACACAGAAATTCGGAGTGCTTTTTTTTTCCCCCTCTGGTACAAAAATATTTTTTCCCTAACTGTATGTGCATAACTGAGCTACAGACACAGCTTTGTGCTAGCTAAAGTCACACCCACAGCAGAGCAGGCGAAAAAAGATTTATTAACTGTCAACCTCTACTTTTGCTTTTGAAAGTATACATGGGATATATTGTGTATCATGTGTCCACAGCTGATAGTAAAACCGGGTAGTGTTGGAAAAGTTTCTAGTCAGAATCTGTTTTATCCTGAGATGAAGGTAGAATCATCAGAGCAAACAGTTCTGGTCTTGTCCCTTAGCAGTTCTCAAGTGATTTCACACATGTGGCTGTCTTGAGCCACTGTTCTCTTCTTAATGAGTACATATCCTAACAGCACTCTTATTAAGCTAAATTAATACATTCATACAATAAACACCCCAATAACCAGTTCAAGATAGAGCATCAATAAAATAGCATAGGGCAGGATCAAATCAGTCGTATCCTGATTGGCTAAATCTACCCCAAGAGATCCAACAGAAGCTATTTTAAGTAATTTTCTTAGGTCTTTGTGGCAAGGACTCTCCTATGAAAGGGAACTACTTTATAAGGGGGGAGGAGGGGGAAGTCCTGTTGGGGCACCATCCTGTTGTGGGAGGCAGAGAATAGGCCCTGAAAAGTCCATCTGCCCTTCACTCTGTTCAGAAAGCGCACAACAGAGCAGGTTGCAGGGCTCATTATCTTCTGAAGGGAGAGTCTGTCACAGGGTCTGCTCATGACAGAAGGATGCTGGGGGGACAGAGGAATGCAGGGCCTGTTGGGGCTTTTGTAGTTTGGACAAATATTGACACTTCCAGATTCCATGTGTGGCAAAACATCCTCAACTTTGCTGGTCAAAATTTGACAAAATTCAAAATCTGATAAAATTTTACATCAAAATGTTGCATTTCAATGGATAAAAAAACTGGAAATAAATTGTTATGAATATTTTCACAACGTTCTAATCAAAACATGAAACTTCGATTGAAAAAAAGTGGAATATATTTCCCTATCTTTCAACCAGCTCTGGTTCTAAACCCCAATTTATTCAGTACTGTATTGAAAAAGCTGTGAAAATACAAAAGCTAAAATGTTTTGACTATTTACTTACCATCATCTATGCTTATATTAACATAACGCTAGGTATGCTTTATTCTTTTCAGCAGACCAGCCGGAGGAGCTCATACACTGTTTTTTGTTGCATTTCACCAAAATGGCTATATTTTTATAATAACTCTAAAAAAAATTTCGGAAAGAGGATTGGAGACATAATCATGATGACAGTGTCTCTTTGACACATGCCTCATAAAGCCTTTGAAATTCACATGTAGGCCCCAATTCTGTAATCAGTAATGGCATGTGAATAACTTTATGCATGTGAATAGTCCCATTGAATTTTGGAACTGTTCATATGCACATGGACTTAATCTTTATGTAGTTTGCTAAAAGTTAACTAGCAAGGGCCAGATTTTCTAAGTGAAAACTGCAGTTTTGTGCCATGGCTGCTTGTGATTGGTTACTGGCCAAGGGAATTAATAAATATGGCAAGTGTTAGTATGAAAATACATATTTGTACCCTCTTTTCTTCTTTTGAGCTCACTTTGGTGTCATTCTCATGGTCAGAAATGGCCACAAAAATACCCTTTAAAACCAAGGCCAATGTCAAGGCTTAAACTATGTAATTTGATCAGCATTCACTATGATCTGTGCAATATTCTGCTCATTCCGCAAGGTCCAAGTATAAAATTCTAGATCTGTGTTCTTAGTGCCTGATCCTACAAAGTGCTGTGGGTGTCACAGGAAGTGCTCAAAGCACTGAGCTTCTGCTGATGGCAAGGGGAGGATGTTCAACATGACCCAGGAGGAACACAGCAGCATCCCAGAAGCACACAAGCTCGCAGAATTGGGCCCTTAATGACACTCGTAACCTGCAGCACTTTCTTTACAGTATTATTTGTAAGATGATTTCTGAATCATTTTGCATCATTAACCATTTATGTATTTTTAACAGGTGAGACTTTCTTTAGTCAATATGAAAATGGAAATTTCACACTTACGTGCAATGGAACAGTGGCTAATGAGAAGAAGGAAACAGTTTGGTATGAAGCTGAAGAATCTCTGCAACAATTCCAAGTAATCAACTGCAGTAATCAACAGCCCAAAGTAATCAATGGATCAAACAAATGCTCTGATAAAACAAAGTGTACAAACCAATTATCAAATTCTACTTCCAAAGGTGGTGGGGTATTTGCATGTGAGCAATTTACAAATACTGGAACATCACAGACTTGCCCACTTTTTACCAATGTGACTCACTGCAGACATTATAACTTTTTTATTGTGGTGATAATAAACATGACTGCAGGTGAGTGCTTTTCTTGTGTGTATGGGGAGGGTTTATTTTTATCAATAAATTCTAGAGCTGAGAGGCCAGAAAGGGAGTTAGTGAGTTCAAGAGGAGTTTATTTAGAGAATTCAGGACGGAGGATCAGATTCTGCCCCTTTTACTTACAGTGAATAATACTATTCTCCACCAGTGTTCCCTTGACTTAAAAAAGGAACACTTATGGAGGAGGTGTTATATGAGTGAGGGTGACTGAATTTGGCTTTGAATGAATTAGGCATCTGAACTAGGCTGAGTAAAGTGGTGAACAAAAGTGGAAGTTGTTAAAAAAGAAAATAAATAAAAACAAATATTGGGTGGGTGGTCATTGAAAATCTGCACTTTTTGCCATACTAAGTCTACTTACCCTGTTATTTAGATGCATTCCAACTCAAAGGCCTACTCAGCTCAAAGGCCTACTCATGACGTCTTTATTCAGTTTTCGCTCAGCCCTTTTTTGGATAAATTCCCACTGATTTTAGCTGAACAAGTTGCTCTTCACTTCCCCCTAAAAACACTCTTTTGTAGTGACGCTGGTACAGTTTACCTGCCACCTTTCTACTTTAAAGTTGGTAGGCGAAGGGATCCTTGTACACGGTGGACTGTGAGACTACACTGATTCATGCAAGCTGAGGATCTAGCTCACAGATTGTAAAACACTAATGCCCAGTATTGTGCCTTGCTCTTTGAATTTCTTCCCATAGAGTGAGATTCTCAACCATGTTCTGGCTGGGTAAATGGGCTAAAGGTTTTCTAAAATCAGCATCTGGTCTCGGTAGAATTTCCCCCTTGGCACAGGAACTAAGGAAGACAGCAGCAGACTGTCCTTTCAACGACACTCTTGCAACTCCTGAAATAGCAGGTATGGCTTGGGGCCAGGCTGCAGAATGCAGCACTGCTTAAATTTAGGGCAGCTGTCCCTCAGGACTGCCTAAATTGTACTGAGGGCTGCTTAAAGCTACCTTAGCCCCTCTCCACCTGGGTTGTGAGTTCTGTTCTGTGCATCTAAAGGCACAGCACAGAATCTTACCTCTAGTGTTTTAAGCTTTCAATTGATCATAAGCACAACATTGGGTTTGTGCCTATTTTGCACATGCAAACAACTATTTGTGCAGACAAGGCACCTAAGTACCAAATTTGTGTGTGCAAATATTTGTCGAGCATCCATAACAGGTAAATGCTAAATGTTGTGTCTGCAATTTGGAGCCTGGTTTAAGGTTAGTTGAAAATTTGACCTTTATAAATGCTGCAGAAACTCACTCTACAGGCCATTGTTGTTTTTAAATGTGTTCATGCACATATTAAAAATGACTGTTCTCTGAATGTCCTATTTAATATACATTCCACGTCAACTACTTTATCCAGAAAATATGTAATCTTTAATAGCTGTTTCTCAATTTCACATTTTTTCAGCCATTTGCTTAATAATGTATCTTGTAGCTGATATTATCAGCACTTAGGCCAGGGCAAACCCCGAAGCAGGCAGCAGAAATGACATGTGTTTACTGCAGTGTGAGAACGTAGTTTCCCAGATGTTATTATAGAATTATAGATGTGTAGGACCGAAGGGCCCTCAATAAAAAATCATCTAGTTCAGTCACCTGCACTCAAGGCAGGTTTAAATAATAACTAGACCATTCCTGACAGGTGTTTGTCTAACCTGTTCTTAAAAACCTCCAATAACGGAGATACCACAGCCTCCCTTGGCAATTTGTTCCAGTGCTTAACTACCCAGACAGTTAGGAAGTTTTTCCTAATGTTCAACCTAAACCACCCCTGCTTTAATTTAAGCCCATTGCTTCTTGTCTTAACCTCAGAGATTACGGAGAACAACTTTTCAGCCTCCTCCTTGTAACAACCTTTTATATACTTGAAAACTATTATCATGTCCCCTCTTAGTCTTCTCTTCTTCAGACTAAACAAACCCATTTTTTTCAATCTTCCCTCATAGGTCATGTTTTCTAGACCTTTAATCATTTTGTTTCTCTTCTCTGGACTTTCTCCAATTTGTCCACACCTTTCCTGAAATGTGGAACCCAGAACTGGATGCAATTCCTTCATGTGTTCCTAAGTCCCAGAGGTTTTCTCAGTGAAACTGGACATGTATCTGTAGGAGTAGCATAGTTAGTACCTCTAAGAGCATGCCCCACTTCTGTGGTGCCAGTAGACAGCTGGTCCAGCCCATGAATTATTATTTTGATGACCACCAATGAACTGAACATGCAGTGCTGAGAACCTTCTGTGAGGAACTGAGCACCTTCAATTTCAATGGAATGTGCAGGTGTTGGCAACTTCGCAGAAGGTACTCTGACCTCACAGGATAGGGCCCCAAATGACTATTTAAAATAGCTGACTTCTAGCCATAGTACTGTAGGTATTTGCACCTGTTAATGTAAAAATGCTTTGTAAATTGTTCATTAAAATAGAACACTTCCCCCCACTCTAAATAGAAACGAAACAATGTTTTTGCACTGAATTCTGTATCTGAGATGATGTTTTTATTGGAAAATTTTCAAACTTCTAAGAATCCTTTCAAAGGCAAAGCATGTTATAACATGTTACAGTGCATGTTTGTCATATCTTTTGTGTTTGTTTTATTCTGTATTGCAGATAAGCATTCATTTGAGACCATTCCGGCAAAATCACACGATAATCATTTAGTAGAAGAAGAAAGTAACATCACTCTCTCTTGTGAATTTCAAATGAAGCAATCAGGACAAACATTTGTTATATATTGGATCAAATATACAGAAACAAGCAAATGCCTGTTTTCTGTTGAGAGAGAGCCATATACTTTCTCGTATAATACACATTGCTGTATTGATGAGATGATCAAAGGACGACTATTGAACTATACAAGCTTATATTCAGATGAGAAACATGTAGTCCATAATATAACTATCTTGAATGTTACTGACTCTGATAGTGGAACTTATTTATGTGTTGTAAATACTGGGTCAGGAGGAAAACATGTGTGGAAGATTGCAAATAACCTTTCAATAGAAGTGAGGAATCGAGCCATTCCATGTAAGTTAGAAGTTTTGTAGATGGGGTTGGTACCAGAGTTGCTTATAATTTTGCCAAATGTTTGCTATTTGGGATAAAATTTTCCATGCTGGGAAAACTTCAGCGAAAATGGTTCGGCCATTTTTGAGAACAATCCATGGAAAAATATGCTGTATTGCCCATGTTAAAAATTCTGGTGACATTTTCTTTGAACAGATCTAATTCCCCATGCTTTGGAATAGGGACTTGCCATTTTGCAGGAGAGCAGCCTTCGTGTTAGCGGTGTCCGTTTTACCATTCCCATGAAAGTCTGCCCAAATTTGGCCAAGTTATAAGCCTTTAAAAATCACAGTGCACAGATGCTCAGTAAACACGTCTTAGATTTCAGCCACTAAATTCCCCAATGCTCCAGCCAGTGCTGAGTGGGACGTTCCCTGCAATTGCAGGTCTGCGCTGCTGTGAGCCATGCTGCATCCAATTCCAAGCAATTGAACTGAGACTGAACTTCTGTGCTCTCAGTGACATCCCTGCTGGGCCCAGGCTTCCTGGAGGAGGAGGAATGAAGAGATGATAGAAGCCAGGCAGCCAGTGGTGGGAGGGTGGAGAGAGCAGAGTGTGACAATGAGTTTGGTGGGGGAGACTGAATGCAGGAGGCTAGTGGAGAGGGGTGGCAGAAGAGGGAAACTGGCACTGGGAGCTGGGGTGGGGGAGACTGGGACTGAGAGCTGGAGACAGTAGCGTGTGTGTGTGTGTGTGTGTGTGTCGGGAGGGGAAAGGACACTAGAAGCCAGTAGGTGGTGGGGGACACTGAGATCAGATGAGGAACTGGGAGGAGATTGGGATCAGGTGGGCAAGTTGCCTGGCACTGAAAAACAGTGGGATGGGGGGAGGAGGAAAGGGAGGGTCAGAGCCTGGCATGGAAGTCATGATTCCTGAGTCTCACCATTACTCTGCTGTCAGCAAATATCTGTGAAACTCACGGGGAAGGTGTCCTGTCCCCCTTTAGTGCTGATCCACATGACAACCTACTACTACTGCTATCAGTGTCAATGTTAGCTTACGTGGCATAGGTCTTTGTGGTGGATCTAAATATCCCAGCCCTGCTGATGACCTGGTGAGTATCAATAGGTTGTCACATAATAGAATTTCTGTTTTTTCAGTTTGCTTTCTTAAGAAAGTAGTAAATTAACCCCCCCAATACACACACACACATTAAAATAACATTAGGGTTGAAAAGTCAAGCACTCCAAAGTTGGGAGATGCCAGTACTAAGGTTCCCTGACTTGCAGCCTCAGTCATTGGGAGTGAACGTATGAAGTGCTATGGAATGCTAAGTTCTATGCAATAGCAGGTCCTAGGCATCTCAAATGGGGGATGGAAAATTAGTGGATTTTTAGTCCCTAATCTCTCTGACCTCAGTTCCCCATTTGTCCAAAGGAGTTTACAGTCTAGATTTCATTTTTTTTAAATGACTTGGTTTGAGGGATTAATCTGATTAACTGTAGGAACAAATGACACTGTTTCAAGGTCTTGTCACCGGCTTCTGCCAGCATAACACATAGCCAGAGATCATGAAATCTTAGCCCTATTAAGTTAATGGCAAATATCCCATTGATTTCAATGGAGACAGGATGTCACCCCTAATTGCTATAGGGTAAAATCAAGGTCAGGTTTGCAGAGCAGTAGTGGGATGTAAGGCAAACCATGGATTGCAGTGTAGGGACGACAGAAGGCTCTGTAGAGATTCTACACTCACTCCCCCTCCCCCGTCTCCTCTCCATAAGCAGGTGAATGAAAATGGGTGGGGAATGGACAGATTCTTGGCTCTGCCTCCCAACACATTGGCGAGCTACACTAGATAGTGAACTGCAAGAAATACCCTGCACCAGGTGTAGACTTAGTGCAGGGCTAGGGGAAGACCTGGAGGCAGTCTGTGGCTTTTTCAGGGCTCTTGGCAAAACCCAGTTGAGTCCAACATTTGTACCTGCAAATGACTGTGGACACAAAAATGGAGGACAGTTTTAAGCCCCTTTAAAAATGTGAACCTCAGTATTTATGCTTTACAGTTGTGCTGCATTAACCCATTATAATACTACAGTATTCTATAATAATCTCACAAGACACTGCAATATTGCTACTGTAACATATATTGTGTTGCATCATTACAGTAGAATATTGCAATATTTTCTTATAAGAAAAATTAGCTCACAGAAATCAAGTTATCTGCTGCTTTTATTACCAATCCTAGCATACTGTGTCCTGGAATCATCATGTTAATGGGTTGCTGAATGTGTATTATTCACATAGTTAAACATTATTTGATCACTTGAAAAGCACTGTCCATATAATAGAGGTGATAGTAAAGTGTTTTCCCCAGCATCGGAATACATTTTCAAGATTAACTAACCCTGGTCCTCTCTTTAGCCTCTGCTTCCGTGCCAGTGTATGCTGCCACTGGATTGATCGTAGGGATTATTATCATCAGTGGGATAGCATGGCTGATCTATAAAAAGAAAATCAAATCAAAAGGTAGGAAAAGTAAAATTAGTAAGTAAGATCTGCAGGAATATTTTAACTGTTGAAATTTTACAGTGTGTTTTATTTATCTGTTACAGGAAAGCCATCTGCACAACTTCCCAGGTACGGCCTTGAATGGACATAACCAATGAAATAGTAGTATCATTTTTAAAGTGTTTTTTCCAGTTGATAGAAATGACTTAATAGATTCTTCCCTTATCTTTTTATTTTAGAGTTCAGGCTGCTCTTGAAATTTCAGGAGATGAATGTGAGCATTAAATTTTTGATAAACCTTTTTGAAATGATTGTCTACTTAGCACATTTTGAGAATTGTGTACTATGGATTTCTTAGACTGTGCACGGTATTAAATTTTTAAACTTCAGCTATTGCCAATGCTTTTTTTGACCAGTAACTTTTTGTTAATCAAATTAGTTTTGGTTCAGTAGACGGTTGTTCTTTAGGGAGGATGGTCTTGCAATTCAGGCAATGGAATAGGATATGGGTGATCTGAGTTAAATTCTTGTCTCTCTCACATACATCCTGTCCCTAGGACCTTGGGCAAGTTACAGAATCTGTCTCTGCCTGAGTTTCTCCTCAGTCAAATGAATAGAACAATGCTTCTTGCTCTCTCTGGGGTGCTAAGATGGAGTCATGTGTTCTCAGTGTTTGTGTGTTCTGACAGAACAGTGCTGGGGCCACAGAAGAACCTGGCAGCTAACTGATTCTGAATAATTTTCCTAGCTGCTAGAGGTGGGGTACTATAGACAGTAACCAACACAGGTCTTAATTCTGGGCTGAATAGAATGGAGTCAAATTCCATTATTTGGAGGTAGGAGAGGAGAATTTACTTAATGTCCTTTTCAAAGGGATATAATTACTATTTTATTTACTTGATTGATTTATTTTAGTTGATGTTTTGTTTTAGTTCTGTGAGATTCATAAACTCTTTGATGCAGAGTAATTGTTTTACAGGTTCCCCGTATGCAGTGAGCAGCAGTAAAGACTTTCAAAGAAATGAAGTGTTGTATTCACTTGCAACGAGCCCATATGAGGACCCAAATGCAGCCTATTGTACAGTGGATAACACTGCAGCATCTGGCAAGGGACCAGGAGATGAAATACATACAGTCTATGCAGTGGTGCCACAATAGCTGTTCCTGTAAGTGACTTGTAAGAGGAAGTGTTATTTTTGACAAATGACATTGCAAATAGAACCACCCAGGTTAGTCACACTAGTATAACTAATAGGGGCTATATGAGTACAGTAACTCTTCACTTAAATTGTAGTTATGTTCCTGGAAAAATTCTAATTTAACTGAAATGATGTTAAGCAAATCCAATTTCCCCAGAAGAATTAATGTAAATTGGGGGGGGGATAGGTTCCAGGGATATTTTTTTCCACCGGACAAAAGACTATCTGTGTGTGTGTGTGTGTGTGTGTGTGTGAGAGAGAGAGAGAGAGAGAGAGAGAGAGAGAGAGACGCACATTGCCCCTTTAAGTACGCTGACACCACTCTAAGTACATTGCCATTTTAAGTAGATCAGCAAGTTGAGACAGTAGCTGCTGCCTGCAAGCTCCCTCCGTCCTGAGCCCGGTCGTGTGTCCCTCCTGCTCTGTGGAGATGGGGTACAGGAGTGGAGGGAGGGTGCATCCTGACATTAGCACCCCTCTTCACCTCTCTCCACCCCCTGCACAGCAAGCAGGAGGCTCCCGGGAGCAGCTCCAAGGCAGAAGGCAGGAGCAGCACACAGCAGTGTGGGGGAGGGATACCTGAACTGCCCAGTAATTAATAGCCTCCTGGGTGGCTGCCGCACAGGGAACTTAGGGGAGCTGCTGGTCCACCCTGGTTCCAAGCCCCCACCAGCTAGCTCCAACAGGCTGCTCTTTCTGCAAGCAGTGGACAAAGCAGGTGGATGCCAAAGAATGTTATAAGGGAGCATTGTGCAATTTTAAACGAGCATGTTCTCTAATTGATCAGCAACTTAACAATGAAACGTTAACCGGGACAACATTAAATGAGGAGTTACTGTATGTACTAATAATGGGAAATATGCTTCCAGTTGTATGAATCTGCTCAGGGGTCTGTTTCTCATTACAGTAGTATGGAACTTTAGTTATCCCCTGTATCTTCCACTTTTTAAGCTGTAGATTCGGAATTTCAAATCTGTGGCAAAAGGAACAGGCTAATCAGGGAATTGTTCAGCCCAAGCAAACCTTAAATTGTTCACACACATTGGACAGCTGTGACCTTTTAGCTAGTGGAAAACATGCATGAGGGAGAAGGCACAGGAGCCATGCATTGGTTTGCCATAACTGCAATCGCTGTACTCTCCTGAGTGCAGGAACTGCTTCCTGGGACACAAGCTGCCCAAAAGGTGGAATAGAATATGCAGGGAGATGGTATGGCCATGGCCCGACTCGCTCCACCCTACACTATCCTTTGGGGAAGCACAGCATCTGTTCTTGCCCAGCAATGCAGGGGAGTTCCAGGAAGCTGTGGGTAAATTGCTTTCCTGTCACATATGGCTGTGAATACACATAGAAAGGCCTTTTATGGTTCATTTAATCTCAGAATTCTCAAAGTTGTATTCTTGAGTGTTGGTACCATTGTTCTTGCCTGTTGTTCTCTTGAGCACTAATTTGCCTTAAAACAGCCACGAAATCCCCACTACTGCTCCTTTTTACAGTAAAAAAAATCACTTTGAGAGTAATGGGCCATAGTTTCCTGTCATATGCAGTTGCTTTGCTATCAGTGTAACTGAAACCTGGGAGGAAAATTTGTGTGAGATTGTTATTCAGAAGATACAATGAATGCTGAAATATATGACTTTCTAAAAGTTCTCTACTGACCATGAAATTGTTTTTCTTTACAAAGGAGCTGGAGAATGGACATCGGTTTGAAAATGACTATCAACTTTTGGCTGATTTTAGGGGGGAATAACCCAACATAGTAGCGTTGACTACCCATTTTTGACTATTCAATGAGCTATCTTACAAAATATTGTGGGGCAGATCCTCTAATGATATAAATTCGCATAGCTCCATTATGAAGCTATGACAGTTTGCACCAGAGGAACATAGGAATTGTCACACTCAGACCATTGGTTCATTTCATTCAGAATCCTGTCTCCGGCAGTGGCCTTCACCAGGTGTGTCAGAAGTAGATGCAAGAGTCCCCATAATGGACAATTATGGCACAACTTGCTCACAGGGGAAGTTTCTTCTCAACACCTATCAGCTACAGGTTGGCTATACCCTGAAGCAAGAGGGTTTTATAGCCCTCAGACATCTTATCCTATTTAACTTTATCCTTAGTGTAAGAAAACCTATATAAATGAATGATTGTTTTAGGAACAAAGATCTTTATTTTCCTCCAGTTTTACACTGGTGTGATTCTATTGGCGCCATTGGAGATACGCCTGCTTTACATTGGTGTAAGTGAGAAGAGGATCAGAAGCTTAGTCACTCAGGTGTGATTACTAGAGCAGGCAGAATCAATTAAGGACACATAAATTTTTCTTCTTTAAAAAAGGCACATTGGGTATAATGATGTGAAGGGAGACTGGGGTCCTCTATGTATCCCCAGAAAAGGTGCAGCACAAACCATGTTCCAGGAATCAGGGCCAGCAGCAGGGCCACTCTCCTAGGAACCTAACAAAAACAGCTGGCCTGTAGTTGGCTGTCTGATTGACTACACCCCCTGACTGAAGAGTCAGCAGCCCAGCACTTAAGCCCAGCAGCAGTTCAGTGTCTCTTGAAATCATGTACCCATGGCTGAGCTAGCTCCTGTGTGTGCTTGTTCTAGCCCTGCCCCACTTCAGGGAACCTGTTTCTGACCCTTGGATCTGATTCCTAATTTCAGTTCTGGCACCTAGCCTCTGACTGTGGCTCTAACCCTGGGCTCCGGTGCCTGTGCCAACCACTAGGTGTGACTGCGCATGTACTGGCCACTGACCCCATGGCAGTGCCAGTGTCCTCACATAAGCCTTTTTAGCCATCATAAAGGGAGAGGAACCTCAGCTAGGATGAGCGGATAGGTGTATCTCTGTGCATATTTAAATCTTTAGTCCACTGGAATTTCCGTATTCTCCATTTACTTTCCCCTGCCAGCCTCAAAAGCTTGACACTGAGTGAAGTGATCCTCTTTCAAGGGCCTGTTGGCTCCATTCTGGATGCTCAGATTGGATAACTCCAAGGAGTCTTTGCAGGGGTGCTGGAACAATTTGTTTTGGGAGGGTGCTGAGAGCCATTGAACCAAACTGTAAACCCTGTATATAACGGAAACTACTTCAAACCAGGGGGGTGGCAGCAGTCCCTGCACCCCTAGTTCTAGTACTTATGTGTCTCTGTAGTGTTCCTATCCCTTGCTGGTCTGGGTAGGGTGACCAGATAGCAAGTGTGAAAAATTGGGACACTTTATTTTTGGGGTGGGGGGGGGGGGGAAGAATAATGTATAAGAAAAATCCCCTAATATTGGGATGTCTGGTCACCCTAGTTATGGGGAACTTAAGACTCCCTTTGAGTATAATGGGAACTGGATCAGACCCTAAATGAAGAAAGATTGTATTGCTTCAAAGTCACAGCCCAGCAATAAAGCTTTCTGGTGATATCATAGCCATTAAGAATAATACAATAATCTTAATATATTAAGTAGAATAGAACATGATATGCATTTTTATGCCTCTGATTTTAATTTCCATATTGTACCATGTTTTTTTTGGTTATGTTTATTTTAGCCTTCATATATGTGATACCAGTGAACTGCAAGAGGGCTTATAAAAGCCACAGAACTGTGTTAGTATGTAGTAATACAGATAAAGCTTTGAAAAAATTGCAAATAAACTAGTTTAAAAGTATTGATGTTAAAATTTTTCAAGTTGCTCGCACATAAATGTTAATTGAATCCAGGGACATGTTTGTTATTGTGGACAATATTAATATTCATTCACTTCACAAAGGGCTTGTGAGAGTTAATCAATTCATCTTTTTATTGGGCTTTGAATATGTAAAGTCTATAGCCCCAGTCCTGCTTATACTTAAGCACATGCTTAAGTTTAAGCATGTTAACTTCATTGAAGGGAAAGAGACTATTTACAAGGTGTGAAGTTTAGCATATTCTCAAGTGGTCACAGAATCGGGGCTTATGTAGGTGCAAGATTATTATAATGTAAAAATAAAAGGGAACGCAGGGCCCTACGAGAGCTCCTCACAAGCAGCATAGCCCCACCAGTTACGCTGCATCTTGGACTGTCCATGTCTATGGAGGGGTGGGAGAGAATTTCAAAATGTGCTAATTTCAGTCATACACTGTAATGGGCTTCTCCTGTTCTGTTGGCTGGGTTGCAGGTGGGTGTGGTTTGAGAAAGGCCGGGAGATTGGTTATTTAAACAAAGAGTTTCTTTTGGGGTGGGGGGGGGGGTGCTGCCTCTTGTCAGCTCCAGGCAGGCAGTAGGTGCAATGTGAGGGCTCTAGTTGTGTTAAAGTTTGTTTGGAGTTTTAGGGTATGTCTACACTACGGGACTATTCCGAATTTGTATAAACCGGTTTTGTAAAACAGATTGTATAAAATCGAGTGCGCGCGGCCACACTAAACACATTAAATCGGTGGTGTGCGTCCACGGTCCGAGGCTAGCATCGACTTCTGGAGCGTTGCACTGTGGGTAGCTATTCCGTAGCTATCCCATAGTTCCCGCAGCCTCCCCCGCCCCTTGGAATTTCCGGGTTGAGATCCCAGTGCCTGATGGGGCAAAAATCATTGTCGCGGGTGGTTCTGGGTAAATGTCGTCAGTCACTCCTTCCTCTGGGAAAGCAACGGCAGACAAGCATTTCGCGGCTTTTTTCCCTGGATTGCCCTGGCAGATGCCATAGCATGGCAATCATGGAGCCTGTTTTGCCTTTTGTGACTGTCACCGTATGTGTACTAGATGCCGCTGACAGAGGCGATTCAGCAGCACTACACAGCAGCATGCTTTTGCTTTTGCATGACAGCAGAGATGGTTACCAGCCATACTGCACCATCTACCAATCCATAAATTGGTAAAAAGATGATCATGGTTACCAGTCCTTTTGCACTGCACTATCTGTTGCTGTCATAAGTGCCCCTGGCTACTCTTAGCCAGGGGCGCAAAAGCCAAAATTGGGAATGACTCCCTGAGTCAATCCCTCCTTTTTGGTATCTAAAAATAGAATCAGTCCTGTCTAGAATTTGGGCAAGTGTACTAGAGAACCACTGTATCAGAGAACCAGAGAGCACAGCTGCTCTGTGTCAGATCCAGCAGAAATTATGAGCTGTATGCTATTCACAGGGGGTGCTCCTGCAACAACCCCACCTGTTGATTCCATTCTTCCCCCAGCCTTCCTGGGCTACCGTAGCATTGTCCCCCCACTTGTGTGATGAAGTAATAAAGAATGCAGGAATAAGACACAGTGACTTGTTAGTGAGAAATGAGTGGAAGGCAGCCTCCAGCTGCTATGATAGTCCAGACAGGACATTAAGAAGTGTGGAGGAGAGGAGCCCAGCATCGCGCTGCTAGTCCAGGGGCAATTGAATCTTTTCTTTACACATGAAGGGTGGGGGCTGATGGAGCTCAGCCCCCTGTTGCTATGATGAGGACGGTTACCAGCCATACTGCACCATCTACCAGGAAAAATTAGGGCCAGGCACCCTTGATCGACCTAACTGATGCTAGTCGGCATGGTTACCAGTCCTTTTGCACTGCCCCATGTGCCAATAGGCTGATGATGACGATGGGTACCAGTCTTACTGCACCATCAGCCACCCATGGCGGGGGGGGGGGAGCAAGGATGTTGGTGTTGAGTGCTGCAGCATCGCGTCTATCTGTAGCATTCAGTAAAGATAGGGTGACATGTAAAAGAGTCAAGAGAGGATTGTTTTCCCTTTCACTTCTGGGGGTGGGTGTGGGGTGCGTAAATTGCCGAGCTATGCCCTGAGCCACCGCGGACACTGTTTTTGACCCTAGAAGCATTTGGAGCTCAGCCAAGAATGCAAATGCTTTTTGGATACTGCAGGAACTGTGGGATAGCTTGAGTCCTCCAGTCCATGAGCGTCCATTTGATTCTTTGGCTTTCCGTTACGCTTGTCACGCAGCAGTGCGCTGATTCCCTGCTATGGCGTCTGGAGATTTTTTAAAAATGATATTGAATTTCGTCTTCTGTAACGGAGCGCTGATAGAACAGATTTGCCTGCCCTTACTGCGATCACATCCGCATGGTCCATGCTGGAGCTCTTTTTTTATTTTGATTTCGGACTGCATCGCCACCCGTGCTGATCGGAGCTCCACACTGGGCAAACAGGAAATATTCAAAAGTTCGCGGGGCTTTTCCTGACTACACGGCCAATGCATCCGAGTTCAGATTGCTGTCCAGAGCGGTCAGTGGTGCACTGTGGGATACCGCCCGGAGGCCAATACTGTCGATTTGCGGCCACACTAAACCTAATCCGATATGATAATACCGATACTAGCACTACTCCTCTCGTTAGGGAGGAGTACAGAAACCGGTTTAAAGAGCCCTTTATATCGATATAAAGGGCCTCTCACTGTGGACGGGTGTGGCGTTAAATCGGTTTTACGCTCCTAAAACCGGTTTAAACGCCTAGTGTAGACCAGGCTTTAGAAAGCAGGGTCCTGCTTCATTCCTTCAGCTCTTCCTGCTGCTATAGTGTTCTGAGATGGAATTTCTCAGTAGACCAAATATTTTTTAGAATTATGATTTTGATATGAATGAAAATTCAAAGTTAAGACTGAAGCATCATCCTTGAACTTCTCTGTGCTCACATATTGTGCAGCTGCCAGAGAGTGAATTCTTGGGTCAACTGAATTTACTTGTTTTGCCAAGGAAGTTTTGCCATCAGTGGAGCTAGGATTTCACCCACAGCTTTTGTAAAATCACCCACGGGTACTTCAGACCTTTGAATATTTTGAAATAAGTATTCCAGTCATATGTCCTTGCTCTTTTTGGTTACAACATTAAGGTAAGGTAACAATTTTTGTACTTAGGCCAGGGTACATAGTTATTTTAATAACTAATGGCACAAGATCCATTTTATAACCTCACTAATATTTCCAAAACCACACTGTGCTTACAGCAGAGGACCATGTTCTACATCGATTGAAGTGTTCAAGTCGAATAATCTGGATAACCCTTCTGTTACCTGTGGTTCTTTCAACCCAAAGCTCTTGGTAACTTTTACTCTGTGCGAGGTGGTGTCAGGAAATAAATCAGGGGCGACATGGCCGTCCGACCGATAGATGGCTGGCACAAACAGGACAACACAAGAGTGCTTTCACTTAAAGCTAAACTTTACTTAGTCTCAAGCACTTACACACATCTGCAACAAGCTAGTAAAACACCCCCGACCCTTGAAAGCTGAGTGTGGCTCTCGAGTGACACAGCAGCAGGCTTCCAGTGGCCAAATCTTCGGTCTGCCGGTGAGGACCGCAAGATGTATCCAGAGGCAGGGCTGTCCACAGGAGGGGCGCAAGTGAGGCAATTTGCCCCAGGCCCCTCAGGGGCCCCCACGAGAGTTTTTCGGGGCCCCTGGAGCGGGGTCCTTCACTCGCTCCGGGACTCCCAGAAAACTTTCGCGGGGCCCGGACCCCCGAGCTTCTTCCGCTCCGGGTCTTTGGTGGTAATTCGGCGGCTGGGGGTCCTTCCCACCAGCACCCACCGCCGAAGTGCCCCGAAGACCCGCGGTGGGGGGTCCTTCTGCCCAGGACCCGCTGCTGAAAAGCTGGGTCTTCGGCGGTAATTCGGCGGCGGGTCCCGGAGCGGAAGGACCCTCCGCTGCTGAATTACCGCCGAAGCGGGAGCCCCCCACTGCTGAGGACCTCAGACCCCCTGAATCCTCTGGGCGGCCCTGTCCAGAGGGCAAGTCCAAAAAGAGTCCCACTATCTCAGAGTTTTTCCCCTATTTATACGTTAGTAATAGACTGACATGTCTCTTAAAGAAAACTTGTTAAATAAGCAGTTTCAATAGTCAAGCAAGAGGTTTCTTCTGATTATTGATTAACCAGGAGTGGTTTTTTCCAGGGTTTGCAGCCTTCAGACCTCAATAAACATTCCTGGGGCATATCTTGCTCTATTAAAATGCATGTATCAACAACTTCAACATAATTCTTATCAGGAAGGACGTGGGGTCAAGCTGCCCTTTCTGTGGCAGCCAAAACTCCCTCCCCTCCTGCCTTGGTCAAGCTGAGTTTGCTACATGGCCACTTTTAACAATAAGCCATAGTGGTTTCAGGCACTTTATCGGTTTGCCAAAATCTCCCTGTACACTTCTGGGTGACAGAATTTCATTTTGCATTTTCAAAACATTTGTGGTGATCTTCTGACAAAGTCCTAAAGCCAAAGCAACATCAAGTAATCTGAAATGCCTGGACTACATTATGAACATGTTCAGCAAACAAACATCTATGTATGAAGTAGAATTGAACAAAGATAGGAGGATTTCCAGAGTACACAGTAAAAATATCTAACTATTGGAACAGTCAAATAATTATTAGCTGTAGGCAAATTGTTGTGGCTAGAATGGGCCAGATATAAGAGCTGGATATCTGGGCCTATTTCTTTCTCGTTACTCCAGGCTCTTAATAATGATGTGCCACCTGGAAGAGATTAAGAATTTTTTTGTTAAATATTTTTAACAACTCATATTTCTTTGAAAGCCTGAAGTAGATTTATCTCATCACCAGAAAATATGTATCATGTTTACAGGTGGCTAGAGGTTATGGCAAGGGAAGCAATAAATATGTTATACAAAGTATGTTATACATGGTGTACTGAATTTAAAAATCATATAGTAATTGTAAGGAATATTATCTGTTCAGAAAATAAAAACAAATTTGGTTTAATGGCAGTGAAAATGTCCTATATTTATAAAAGGAAAGAGCATAAAAACACAAAAGAAAAATCAAATGATGTTTAATTTGGCCTATAAAGTAAATCTTGTATGCAGTGGTGTTGTAGTTGTGTTGGTCCTAGGATATTAGAGAGACAAGATGGGTGAGGTAATGTCTTTCATTAGACCAGAAGTTGGTCCAGTGATAGATATTACCTTACTTACTCACCTTGTCTCTCTAAAGTAAATCTTGGCATTTTACAAGAAATATGAGCATAGCCCCGTGAAAACAAAAAATTATACCTGTTTTAAATGACATACAAACAAGAAGAAATGTGTTGCCCATAATTCTGATTCTAATCCTGCAAAGTACTGAGTGCCCTGAAGTTCTCTTGAAGTATATGAGCAAACTCTCGTGTCATTAGGTGCAGTCACAATGCTCTGCTATATGGTGCTAGCAAACAAACTACTTCATAGGCTCTTAAGAATCATTATGACAAACTATTGTGAAGCACTGTCAAAAATGATTCTCCGTTCTGGCACTTTGAGTGCAGAAGGTAGGGGCCCACAAGGATTTAAAAAAATTAATACTTGCCACTCCAGGCTTGGTATTAAACTCCCATGGTTACAGCTTTTCTCTGATGTTGGGTTTGTAAACGCTGCCATCACCCATATGCAAAATCCCTTTTGGAACCCAGGAAGATGCACTTGGGAATTTCTTCCTGTGGGGTACCCTTTCACTCCCCACTCCAGGGAAGAGCTGAGAAAGAAAAACAAAGGAAATCAGCTGTTGCCACCAGGTAATTAAACAACATATGCACAAATCTCTTGGGATACCAAAAATCCAATCCTGTTCTTAAAAAAGGTAAATTTTATTAAAAACGAAAAGAAAGAAAAGAATCTGAAATTTAGGCTTTTGCTAGATTTAAAAAACCCACTTACAAAATTTAAACATCAAGAATAACCTTCTTGAAGTCCAGCTTAAAGGTTACAAGCAAAACAAAAAGTATTTGGGGTTAGCACAGAGGAGTTCGCTGGCCAAGGAATAAACAGAAATAAACCTAACCGCATCTTTCTAAACATTCGTGATCTACTTACACATTTGGTAGTTTCAAATAAGTAGTTCTAGGTATGAGCTGATGATTTATGATCCTACCTGGCTTAAAGCTTCTCATAGCATAACTGCTCCCCATTCCCCTGTTTCCCAGAGAACAACAGAGAGAAAGGGGAAGTTTTTTTCCCCATTTAAAAAAGTTCTAGACTTCCCATTGGCTCTTTTGGTCAGGTGCCCTCTCCCTTTTCTTTACCTAAGAGGACTTTGTGTTGTATTTCAAAACTCTAAGTCTTGAAGAGCTAAACTCCACCGAAGAAGTTTTTTGTTAGTTTCTTTGACTGAGTGAAGCCACTCAGTGAAGCATGGTCAGTCTGCAGGTAGAAACACCAAATGTACGGGCATAGCTTCTTCAGAGCATACCCAATGGTGTAACATTCCTTTTTTGAGATTGACCAGTGGCTTTCCCTCTCAGAAAGCTTGTTGCTGAGAAACACGATAGGATGGAATTGTTGATCTGGTCCTTCTTGCATTAAAACTGCTCCTACACCACACTCAGATGCATCTGTGGTTACGACAAACAATTGGTCGAAGTCTGGGGCCTTTAGTACAGGGTCAGACGTAAGGGCCGCCTTAAGCTGGTTAAAGGCTTTCTGACACTTCTCAGTCCACTGAACTGCATTTGAGTGTTTTTTCCTGGTTAGGTCTGTCAGTGGGGTGGCAATTTGGCTGTAGTGTGGTATGAATCGTTGGTAATACCCGGGCTTTAGAGAATTAACATGGTATACTTTAGGTTTTAGGGTAGAGTCTGGGAACACTACGAGGTAATTAACAGCTCCCAGGCGCTCTCGGACCATAAATGGCCCCTCCCACAATGCTTCCATTTTATTGGCCTGGAGCGCTTTCAGGACCATGGGTTGGTCACCTACTTTGAAGGAACACTCTCTGCCATGTTTATCATACCATGCCTTTTGGTCTAGTTGAGCATCCTGTAGGTTTTTTTGAGCAAGGGCTAGAGAATCTTTGAGGATGTTCTGCAGGTTGGTTACAAAGTCCATACTCTCTCAATGGGTTTGGAGAGCCTCGTAGGTAATGGAAGAAAGAATGCGGGCCTGCCCAAGAGATGTGTACCATGGAGAGTACTCCTGAGAGCTACCTCACACAGGGAGGTTTTGAAGGTGGGGGTGCAGCTAGGTGATATTCCTCACCTACTCACAAAAAAAGGTCCAGGCAGATGCTCTTCCTTAAGGAAACACAGTTCCGGCCCTTGATCCCAGTTGTTGATGGCTGAAAAATTGTGATCTTAGTAATGCTGCCACTCCAGTTGAGTGGGTTAGTAGATTTTGCATGATGAGGACAGTTAAAAAAACTAAAAGGAAAATTTGGCAAGTGGGTTAAAGTTTGGGCCCATCAATTAGAGCAGCGTTCCATTAAAATCTTCACTCATAATCTAAGTATTTATGTTCCAAGCACAATGTGTGATGAGTTTGAGGAGAAAAATAGTAAACTCAGAATTCTGTTTCAGATTTCTTACCTTGTGAGCAGAGTAGAGCAGTCAATAATGCAACAAGAAGCAAAATTGAAGATTGCCTACAAAGAGAGCAACCAACAGCTCCACCTTCTGGATGTTAAGTGAGTACTCACCTTATTGGAAAACCATGCTACTTATAAATCAAGGGCTAGTCTTGCAAACCCAGAGTAATCCTTATGAGAGGATCTTTGCATGAGTGAGGTGTTAAAGGACTGGGACCCAAATGAAGGTACATTAATTTGTACATTTGCTCACTGCTGTAATAGTACTCAGTAAGAGCCAGATTTGCAAAGATAATTAGGCACGTAAAGATGCAGAGAGGCACCTAGTGGATTTTACAGAAGCAGCCAAGTTAGTTCAGCATCTCACTCTTATTGACTTGCAGTGGGAGTTCAGGTCCTAACCTGTGTAGATGCTTTTTGAAACCCCACTATGCACTTTTTTGTATTTCTAGGCACCTAAATACTTCTGTAAATCTGGTCACAAACCACTTTGAACTAAATTTGTAAAACGTGTGTGCCAGATGTGAGTATTAAGACCTGGAAAGAATGTATACTGTATATACACGTGCAGACAGCCAGACACGGAATTCAGTAGGTCTAACAGTTTCAAACTGGCTGCAAATATGTATGTACACATACAGTTACAGCAACTATCTCAGCACCATACCAAAATGAGAGAGGCAAATGCACAGAACTTCAAATACTACAGCACATTTAAATGTATACATGTAGATCCAAATTCTAAAATCTTTACTCAGTCCTTTCCAGTCCAAATTCTAATGGGTTTCAAAGACTGTCAAGTGAATGGGATGTCACACTTGTTTCTAGGCTATGGCATACTATTTCTTGAAGGGTCTGTATCGTATATGCCTCGAAATACTGCAACCATATTTTGTGCAACTAGTTGCTGTTCTACATTCTCTAATCCTCGATTATATGAAACAATTAACATAAACCAAGCCTAGCAGTGTGAAATTTCAAAACATTGCATGAATATGCTGTTAAACATGCTATGGAGGAAAAAGGGGATTTTTATGTTGATTGTCCTAAAAACTCCACAGCCCAGTGATCAAAGAACCGGAGATGCTCTTGTATATTTGCAAACATGCTCATTTATTTTATTCTCTTAGATTAAAAGGTGCGGTAGAGGAACTCAGCAGCCAGATATTGTCTGCCCGCAGCTGGTTGGAACAGAAATATGAACGGATTGAAAAAGAGCTTTTACAGAAAATTGATCAGTTTTCCTTGGCCCTTAAAGTAAACACTGTAGGTTTCTGTAATAAAAGAATAAAATGTTCTGAAAATATTTCTAGAGATGTATACAAGCAAATGTTGCTGAGTTGGCATTTGGTGGGATTTCCAGAAGTGCTCAATATGGGCATAAGTCCTCTCCTGTTGATGCAATGATAAAATTCCCAATTTATTGGGAGCTTTTGAAACCCACCCAATAATGATAAATAAATCTGAACATTACTTTTAAATTTACAAATATTCTATCTTAAAAATAAAATGAAGAAGAAGCAGCGGCAGCTTACAGTGACCAAGCCAATTTGAGAATTTTTATTAATTATATTTTATAACTGCTTAAACATTTAAATCTTGTATAGAAAATAAGTAAGCATTGACACTTGTTGCATATCTAGGGACTGACACCTTTGCTTCATTTGAAAAAATATTGTGTGTGTGCGCGTGTGTGTTAACTATATAGTATTATATTTTGTAGTTATAGGCTAAGAATAACCCATTTGAGCAACACAAGCAACTTAACATGTCGTTTGAAGTCGTTAGGTATTGTGACTTTTCTAATTAATATCCAGGTAGAGCTGAGATGGGGTGAAGGATAACGTATACAGTATTTTATTGTAAGTTTTAATATCAGTTGTGTTCTTGTGCATTGCTTCATTATGTCAGTGTAAACATTGAGGGTTTTGCTGTCAGTGGAGAAAGTGATAATTCAAATAATTCTGGAGAGCATGTTGTAAAAGTAAGATGCATTTTGATGTATCAAAATGTTTTATGAGCTACTAGATTATTGATGATGTAAGACAACTCACTCTTCAAATTTAATTTATTTAAGCAGGTTTTAATAATTGAGCATGGATAAGTAGATTTGAATTAGTATTGCATTTACAAAATTTCCAAAGAATATTTTCATCTCTTAATGTACTTTATATTAAACAGGTGTTTATTTCAATTTCCATAATAGATTACACAATGAAAATTAGCACCAGCACTGTGTGTAGTAATCTAGATGGGAAAACAAATATTTTATATATTCATTCAGGGCCTAATCCTGCTCCCATTATTGTCAAGTGGTGCAGGATCAAGCCATCACTCAGAATAAAAGGCCTGATCCAAAATCCATTGAAGTCAATAGGAGTCTGCAATGGCTTCAGTGGGCTTTTGCCCAGGCCCATATTGCCAAATGCTGGTGCCATTGAACTGTCAGTGGCAAACTCCCAATGACTTCTATGGGCCAAAGGTGTGGAACAAATAGTGCAACAGTTAAGGCCCCAATCCTGCAAGGTCTTAAAACCCATTGATTTCAGTAGGACAATGCACAGCGTGTAACATTAAGCAAATGCAAAGTCTGTGCTGGATTAAGGGCTAAAGTCATATTTGCTGCCAATATAGCCCAAAGTGTTTTTAACATATTATAGAACTTACCTTAAAACTTTACAGCTTTGATTTCCAATGCTCTCTAATGGCAAAAAAGACTCTTTTATTCCACTTTGTAACACCCAGTTGGCCACCTGCTGTGAAATATAATGAAAATGGCAGCTAGAGATAAGATTCCTGTTCATTGGAAGGAGATGGTTAAAACATTTACAGGTATTTCTTAAAAGTTGTTTTTAAAATTCCTTTTCTTGATGTCTGTATACCTATCTAGTAAATATTTAGCCATGTTCGGTGGAGAAGAAATCATTGGCAACCTGTCTCCATTGAAATAGACACACAGACACAGGGATATTTCTATTGATGCTAGGTATTCTAAAAGCTTGCTTTTGCAAAACTAAAATTTGCTTCTAAATTGACTTTACAAAGTCTCTGTAAAACCAAGAGGAAGAGTCTTCAGTCATCATACAATGGAGCGGCCCCTTCTGGTTTTTAGTGTTATGCTGCCATCATGTGGTCCCTTCATTTTGCTCAATGGGGGGGGGGGGGTAGCCCTTTCTGTAGCGGCAGAGCGGTTCTGACAGTTGAAATAGTGTGATTCCTCTGGTGAGTGCAGATTTTAGGAGGCAGGGACTATTCCTTCTGTTTGGCACAGAACCCTGTCAGCAGGGGTGAAAGTAACTTAAAGGACTTACTGGTACGCTGGAGTCCTGAGCAGGGTGTGTGGCCTCGATCGGAAGAGGCGGGGCCTTTAAATACCCAGGCCATTTAAATCAAGATTTAAAGGCCCAGGGGCTCCAACTGCAGCTGGGAGCCCTGGGGCCTTCAAATCACCCCCAGAACTCCCAGCTGCAGAGGTGGCTGGGAGCTCTGGAGTTCAGAGGCAATTTAAAGGGCCTGAGGCTCCAGCCGGCACTACCGCAGTGGAGCCCCAGACCCTTTAAATCACTGCCGGAGCCCTGCTGCCGCTACCCCAGGTAGGGTGACGATATGTCCCAATTTTATAGGGACAGTCCTGATATTTGGGGCTTTTTTTTTATATGAGTTCCTATTGCTCCCCAACCCAAGTCCCGATTTTTCACACTTGCTGTCTGGTCACCCTAACCCTGAGACTGCGGCAGCGGGGGCTCAGATGGTGATTTAAAGGGCCTGAGGCTACCCACAGTGGCTGGATCCCCTGGCCCTTTAAATCACCGCCGGACCCCTACTGCTGCTACACCGGGGCTCTGGCAGTGGGGCTCGGGAGGCGATTTAAAGGACCACTGCAGGGAGCCCCGGGCCCTTTGAAACACCAGCCTGGGGAAGCTGGTCTGGCCTGGCACAACGTACTGGCTCTTGCTGGTACGCCGGACCGGACTGGACCGGACTGGCTTACTTTCACCTCTGCCTGTCAGGCAGTGGGATGGGTTAGGCTTGAACTGCAGGGTTTACAGAGAATAGTTTCTATAGTGGCTCAACTCTATGACCTTCCAAGGAACATTCCTCCCCAGCTTTCCCTCTACCAGCCCGGTTATTGGCTCGAAACTGGGTTTGCCCCATACAGCTTGATCCTGGTCCTACAGAAATCAGTACAGTTTTGACTGAGTTAAACTAAATTAGGACTTCAGGATTTGGTCTTAATGTGAGGATTAATGGGTGCAGAGGGCATACATGAGGCCTTCTGCCCTGGGGTGAGTGACACAGTTAGTGAATTGAAAGGCCCATGAGATTATTAAGATTTTTTTTTTCTGGCCACTAATCTTGTCTGAATGGGGAGAGGTTGTAAAAGAGGAAACTGGCATTTCTCAGGACTATGTGAGTTGCAAAAGCCAAAATACGTTTTACCCATAAAGAGAGAGAGCAGCAGGCCTCAGCGAGAACTTACTAAATCCTGATGTGGTTGACTTCAGATACCAATGTAGGGGTTTCAGGTATGATTAGGCCCATCGTTATGTCAGTTGAAGGAAGCTCACAGGCCTTAGAAGAGCATCCACAGCAGGCGAACTGTGGGGAGAGATTAGGTGGAAGTATACTTACCATCTCATGGCCTGTAGGAACCAGATATTTTCTAACTTTGGGAACAGTTTGGTCCAGGATAATCTTAGGGATGGGCAAAGGTTGGGAGGTGGGAGGCAAGACAAACCCAAGAAAGAAACCAACAGGACTCCACTAGCCATCACATACAGTCCCCAGCTCAAACCCCTCCAACGCATCATCAGGGATCTACAACCCATCCTGGACAATGATCCCACACTTTCACAGGCCTTGGCTGGCAGGCCAGTCCTCGCCCACAGACAACCTGCCAACCTGAAGCATATTCTCACCAGCAACTGCACACCGCACCATAGTAACTCTAGCTCAGGAACCAACCCATGCAACAAACCTCGATGCCAACTCTGCCCACATATCTACACCAGCAACACCATCACAGGACCTAACCAGATCAGCCACACCATCACCGGTTCATTCACCTGCAGGTCCACCAATGTAATATATGCCATCATATGCCAGCAATGCCCCTCTGCTATGTACATCGGCCAAACTGGACAGTCTCTAAGGAAAAGGATAAATGGACACAAATCAGACATTAAGAATGGGAATATACAAAAACCTGTAGGAGAACACTTCAACCTCCCTGGCCACACAATAGCAGATTTTAAGGTGGCCATCCTACAGCAAAAAAACTTTAGGACCAGACTTCAAAGAGAAACTGCTGAGCTCCAGTTCATCTGCAAATTTAACACCATCAGCTCAGGACTAAACAAAGACTGTGAATGGCTTGCCAATTACAGAACCAGTTTCTCCTCCCTTGGTTTTCACACCTCAGCTGCTGGAACAGGACCTCATCCTCCCTGATTGATCTAACCTCGTTATCTCTAGCTTGCTTCTTGCTTGCTTATATATACACCTGCCCCTGGAAATTTCCACTGCTTGCATCCGAAGAAGTGGGTATTCACCCACGAAAGCTCATGCTGCAAAACGTCTGTTAGTCTATAAGGTGCCACAGGATTCTTTGCTGCCATTTCATTATGTTTGAGTTTGTGTTTCATGCTGCTATGCTGGCTTATGGCAGTACAGGGAAGTTCTCATAGTGATACCATGGCTTCTTATGGGGAGACTTTCATAGCACTACGATGGCTTGTGGTGGTCTAGGGAAACCTTTATAGCTCTGTAATGGCTTATGGCAGTAGGGGACGGCTTTCATAGTTCTATGATGTTTTTTTGGTGGTACAGAGAGGTTTTCATAGAACAATGAGGGCTTCTGGAAGTATGGGGAGGATATCATAGCATTACAATGGCTTGTGGCAGTACAAGGAGGCTATCATAGTGTTACGATGGCTTGTGGCAGTAGGGGAAGGCTATCAGAGTGCTATGATGGGTTCTGGAAGTATGGGAGACTTCAGGGCTGTCCTTAGGATTTATGGGGAAGTATTATTAAACTGGTTCCCTTATGCTCCATTGAAGGCGGTCCCAGCCGGTGTCGGTCACCCCAGTGTGTCAAGGGGGCACAGCCACCCCCCCACCTGTGGACCTCCAGAACTCCCCTCCCCCCATTGCTGACACACACCAGCAGTGGCTCAAGGGGGGCTTAGCACTGTCACACGGGGCCTGAATCTTGCCAGAGCCCACGGCCCTCCTGCAGCCCCTAGCCACTCCTGGCTCACCATGAGCATTTTGACAGGAAGTACCAAGCAGTAATAACAATGACAATACTACAAGTGTGTGTGGCTGTGTGTGTGTGTGACAGAGTGTATCTCTGTGTGTATTTGTGTGTGGGAGAGAACCAGTGCGTGTGAGAGAGATAGAGAGCCAGTGTTGTGATTGCGTGTTGGGCAGGGGCGGCTCCAGGCCCCAGCATGCCAAGGGTGTGCTTGGGGCGGCAAGCCGCGGGGGCCCCAGGGAGGTCTGCCGAAGCTGCAGGACCAGCGGACCCTCCACAGGCAAACTGTCGAAGGCAGCCTGCCTGCCGTGCTTGGGGCGGCAAAATCCCTAGAGCCGCCCCTGGTGTTGGGGGACTGTGTTAGGGAATGTGAGACTGTGTGTCTGTGTGACAATCTGTGTTGGGGGATTGGGACTGTGAGATTGTGTGAGAGTGTGAGATAGGGTGACCAGAGAACAAGTGTGAAAAATCGGCACAGGGGCTGGGGGGGCAAAATCGGGACACCTGGTCACCCTAGTATGAGAGCCAGTCTGTGTGTGAAAGACCCAGTGTGTGTGTGTGTGTGTGTGTGTGAGGGAAGTGTGAGAGACAATGAGTGCACTGGCACTTTAAGTCTCTTCCTCCCCTCCGCCCTGCTCGGTCCGGCTTCGCCCCCCCCAGCTGACATGGAAGTTTCGCTTCTCCTGTCCTGGCCCCAGATGGCGACCGAATGGCGCAGGCAGGCAGGGTCCAGGGAGGGGCTCGGCCCCAGGCAGCAATGGGCCGAGCTGCTGCGCCAGCAGTGACCAGCCACACCGCTCTGGGCTCCCTGAGGCTGGGATGGCAGAGCTGGAGGCTGGAGCCCTCAGCTGGCCAGCTGAGGAGGGAGGGGGCCGGGTTGGGGACAGGGAGAAGCCCACTGGCCCAGTGTGGGGGAGGGGCCAGAGAAGAGAAGATTCCAGTGAGGGAAATGGTGCCCCCAATTTTGGGGTGTCCTACGCAGCTGCGTATGGTGTGTATGCTTAAGGATGGCCCGGGGAGGCTTTCATAGTGCTGTGATGGCTTCTGGCAGTACAGGGAGGTTTTCCCAGGGCCGGTGCAACCCATTAGGCAACCTAGGTGGTCGCCTAGGGCACTAGCATTTGGGGGGAGGCATTTCGGGTCCTTTGGCTGTGACCGCAGCGGCCGGATCTTTGGCCGCCCCGGTCATCGGAGACATTTAGGCGGAGGGACCTGGGGCAGGGAGGCGCGGTGAGGCCCGCCTGCAGCAAGTAAGGGGAGGGCGGCATGCAGGGGAAACCACTCCCCGCTGCAGCTCACCTCTGCTCTGCCTCCTCCCCTGAGCATGCCGCTCTGCTCCGCTTCTCTCCCTCCCAGGCTTGCAGCGCCAAACAGCTGATTGGTGCTGCAAGCCTGGGAGGTGGGAGAAGTGGAGTGGTGATGGCGTGCTTGGGGAGGAGGCAGAGCAGAGGTGAGCTGGGGCGGGGAGCTGCTGCAAGGCTTTCTGGGCCGGGGGGAGCTGCCGCGGAGTGGGGGAGGGCTCAGGGTGGAGGGGAGGTGCTGCCGCGAAGGGGGGCGTCTCAGGGCGGGGGGGGGGGGGCGAGATGGGAGCTGCCATGAGGGGCGCTTTGAGAGGGAGCCTCAGGGCAGAGGGAGGGTGGGGAGCTGCCCTTGGGGGGCGCCTTAGGGCAGAGGGCTGCCACAGGGCTGAAGGGGCAGTGCAAGGTGGAAGTTTTGCCTACGGCGCGAAACATCCTTGCACCTGCCCTGGGTTCTCCTACCACTATGATGGCATGTGGAGGTCAGGGGAAGTTTCCATAGCACTACAATGTTTATTGGCAGTACAGGGTGGTTTTCATAGCACTACAGAGCATGGGGAGGCTTTGTTACACAAAACTCTAGACACTAATTAAGTTACCTACAAGTCTGTCTAATTTTAAGAAAAGGGGTAAACAAGATTGTGGCTCGCCCTAAAGGAATTGCTAGAGTGTTACCAGGGGGCTTGTTTCTGACCTGCAGAGGGCTCCACAGAGCAGGTTAGTATTGCTGACCTCTGAAAGGACAGGGATACAGCCTTCTGCTCAAGGATGGACACGCAAGCAGTAACTCTTCGAAAACAGAAGAATTATTTATTTAAAGGAAATAAGTGGTTATAATGTAGTAAATGAAGCAAGAAAGGATACATAGAGCATAGTAAAATGCAATGGAATTACATTAAAGAATTAAAGCAGTGCAATAAAATAGAAGACACAGATTACATAGGATATCTTAACACATATGAGAAATACAGCAGTTTCAATCAGGGCTTTGGAGTGGAGCGCGGAGCTGGAGCGCAAAGCAGCTCTGGAGCAGTGGAGCTGCAGGTTTTTGCCCGGAGCTGGAGCGGAGCCAGAGCACAGCTCCAACGCCCTGGTTTCAACATAACAAGCATATAGAGGTCCTGTATCCATAAAGGCTTTTTGTCTTAATGATATAATTTAACCTCATACTTAATACAATGCGGTATATGCAGCCCCTATATACACACATGAGAAACCATTACTGCATGCACAGATTAAAACATGTGCTTAACATCAACATTAATACTTAACACCTGACATTTAACATCCTGTGAGTGGTGATCAGCCAGTTGCAGGATGGGTAGCGGAGATCTCATTCAAGTAGCAGGCACCAGCTTTATTCACAGACAAAGCCATGCACTCTTAAATAATAGATAGAAAAAAAGATCAGACTTACGCTCCTTATTTAAATTTTCCTCCGATTCCTCTATTGGTCCTTCTGTCCTGTCTGATCCACAGAGTGTAGCTGCCACAGCTGTGCTGTTGCTCTTCTGCTGCGGATGCGGTGGAGGTCACGGCTCTTCTCTTGCTGCTGGCAAGGTAGCTCCTTCTTGCCAAGGCAACCTTGGAATTCTGCTGCTGCTGCTTTTTCAGGTAGCTGCTTTTCAGGATGTTCCAATCTTCTTTTCAAGCAGCTTCCCTTTTTCAGTGTCAGCCTACTGCTTTGTGGCTGCTTCCTGAGGTTCCAAGCTCCAAAAACCCCATGTTTAAGACAACCCCCAACAGAACTCCAGGAGATCTTGACAAGACTTCCCAGCCACCCCTACTGCCCAGACAAGCTGCCATACTCGCTGACCATGGATTAGGGAACTACCTGTGATATCCTCCTACCCTCAGCACAACTTGGTCAGACACTGTGGTTTTTCTAGCTCCCCCTGAAGAGCTCGTATTTCTGAAGACAAGACAAACAGATTTTTGATTAGAAGAATTAATTCCATTTATTGGAGGGGAATAAAGTCATGTTACTTCTCACAAACTAGTAGTATCACCTTGCCCCTTAAATGTGAAAGGACCAATGCAGCAGTCTGTGCAAAATGAGCTGGAGTGGCATACACCGCCTGTTCACAGGCCCTACTCACCTTTTCTTCTGATTTTCACACCCACTACCCTTGTGGAAGTAGTGGAGGCTTATGAAGGAGTCTTTCTACCCTCATGTGGTCTCTGTTCCCCAAATGGTGTTTTCTGTCTGGATGTCTTCCTTGGGGCATGGGAAAAGAACCAGCTAGTGACTCAGTGACTGCTGCATCTTTGACCGAGATACCTTATGGGGCTGCTTTTCAGATGATGGCTCAGACCCAAAGGAATCCTTGGTAAGTGGGAGGCTAAAATAGCTTCCATTTCACCTGACATTTGTCTACTGGGTGAGGCCTACACTATCCTGGTACACTGCAGGAGTCACACAATTGATTTGGACAGGGGATAGCCAGCAAATTACTGTGGGCACCTCAGACTTTCTTTTCTAGGGAAGACTTTCTCCTACTGCCTAAGAGCCTCTAGTTTTGGACTTTATTTCCCAAGATATAAATTACCTCTGTTATCACTGAATGACAGTAGGCTTGTTTGTGCTGGAAGTGTCTCTGACTCTAAAATAAACAGCATATCGTGCAGTTGGGCAGTGGGGTAATTCTTATTATCTGTTTCCTGTTACTTTTTGTTGTGCTCACTAAACTTCCGCTTTCCTCTCTCTTCACCAGAATTAGAGACAAAACCAAGAGGAGGAAACCTTTGCAACCCTTCCTCCCAGAAGAATGTATTTTTTGGTGATCCTGGCTTTTCTAGGACGAATTACTGGTATGTTTCCTATTAAGAAAAATTGCTCATTTCTATGCATATCTCACTTTCTTAATTCTTAAGAGTATTTTGTGTCAAGTTCATTTTCTGGGATGTTTAACCTAAACACATACCGAAGTGTAGCATAAATATGAAATTGACAAATTAGAGTTGGTTTAAGTTTGGCTAAGAATATATTGTGTTATAAAGAAAGGCCCTGACTAGCAAATAGAAGGGAAGTCTTGAAAATAAAAAGGCCAGAAGACATGGAGTAGGGAGGATGGCTGGTTCAAAAAATAATTAATGAGATAAGGAAATTTCTAAAAAGAATGCCTCTGACTGACAGGGTTGACTGCAGATGGTTTTAAATAAGGCAAGGAACCAGCCTGGACCTTTCCACCCCACATACCAGTTTGATCTTAATAGTAAGTAAGGTGCTACTCCTTCTGAGTAAGGGAGGCAAGAGCTGGCCCCAAAATGGAGAAAAACACTTCCCTAAAAAGTGACTCAGTTTTGCTTAGTGAAATGTTCTATGAATTACTTCACTAAGTGCAATGTAAAATGTCATTGCCACTTGACAAAACCGAAGAAAGAGTCCATGCTGATATCTTTGCTTTTCTTGCAAAAGTGTGCCCACAGACCCAGGTGTAGCCATAGATTCACTGCATCCCAGGGATGTTGCTGGATCTATTGCTCGGGAAGAGACATCTGGGAACCACCAGTAAAAACTCCCCAGTCCCAGTTAACTTTGCCACCAGCTACTTGCACTTTTGAAACATCCCCCTAACCCTCCCGCTCCGCAATCAGGAATACTTCTTGTTGAATTAATAATATTAGAAATAATTAATATTAATATGGGAGACCACAGACACTAATTTACTTAATAGTAAAGCCTGTGTGAACCAAAGTGCAATGAAAAAGCTGTTGGACAGTAAGGAGTAGGAGAAGAAATAAGGAGCAAATATCTTGTGGGAAAGCAGGTTGTAAATCTTATCTGGATTAAAACTGAAAATTAGGGTGAACTCTCAAATTAGCCATTAGCTAATGTGATAACTGGCTCTGGTATCATTTGTTTTTTGAAGGGTATAAAAAGAGTAATGAATTCGAGGGTTCTCTGTCACATCCTACCACCTGATCATGCTTGTGCACACCAGGACTAGATGGTTTTCCCTATGTCTGGCCTATTTGTAAGTGATCGCATGCTTATGAATACTTTGTTACTGTACTGGGCGTAGTGACTGCTTATTTCAAGGCTGACAGGCATGTTTAGAGGTTAAAATACTATTTGGCCTTTGGACTTAATAAAGGAATTTATGGTTAAATTAGTGTCTGTGGTCTCCCGTATTAATATTAATTATTTCTTATATTATTAATTCAACAAGAAGTATTCCTGATTGCAAGCTATAGTTACTAACTTTAACAATGTTGTAAAAGGTTATTTTCTCAACCAATAAATGGACTGGGGAGTGTGGAGGGGCATTAGAGATGTCTGGAAAGTGCATTTGTGTGAAATACGGAGGGGGAGGGTTAGGGGGATGTTTCAAAAGTGCAAGTAGCTGGTGGCAAAGTTAACTGGGACTGGGGAGTTTTTACTGGTGGTTCCCAGATCTCTCTTCCCGAGCAATAGATCCAGCAACATCCCTGGGATGCAGTGAATCTATGGCTACGCCAGGGTCTGTGGGCACACTTTTGCAAGAAAAGCAAAGATATCAGCATGGACTCTTTCTTCGGTTTTGTCAAGTGGCAATGACATTTTACCTTGCACTTAGTGAAGTAATTCATAGAACATTTCTCTAAGCAAAACTGAGTCACTTTTTAGGGAAGGGATTTTCTCTATTTTGGGGCCAGCTCTTGCCTCCCTTACTCAGAAGGAGTAGCACCTTACTTACTACTCCCAGCGATAAGGGTCACAGAGTCTGGCCCTCAGTGTGCGTACACAGTGCTAATATATTACATGTCACCAATTTGCATTTTGCTAAAGAAATTTTCAAAGAGAAAGTTAGAAATTGCTTTCAGCTCTATTTATTTATTTATTTAATTGAATATGGGCTCAAACTTGCTTCTGGTGAAATCAAAAAGTCCCATAGACTTCTAAGGGAGCAGGACTGGGTCTTAAAAATATACACAGAAGTTCTGAGTGCTTTTTTTTTTCTGGTACAAAACTATTTTTTCCCTAACTGTATGTGCATAACTGAGCTTCAAACACAGCTTTGTGCTAGCTAAAGTCACACCCACAGCTGAGCAGGCAAAAAAAGATTTATTAACTGTCAACCTCTACTTTTGCTTTTGAAAGTATACATGGGATATATTGTGTATCATGTGTCCACAGCTGATAGTAAAACCGGGTAGTGTTGGAAAAGTTTCTAGTCAGAATCCATTTTGTCCTGAGATGAAGGTAGAATCATCAGAGCAAACAGTTCTGGTCTTGTCCCTTAGCAGTTCTCAAGTGATTTCACACATGTGGCTGTCTTGAGCCACTGTTCTCTTCTTAATGAGTACATATCCTAACAGCACTCTTATTAAGCTAAATTAATACATTCATACAATAAACACCCCAATAACCAGTTCAAGATACAGCATCAATAAAATATCATAGGGCAGGATCAAATCAGTCGTACCCTGATTGGCTAAATCTACCCCAAGAGATCCAACAGAAGCTATTTTAAGTAATTTTCTTAGGTCTTTGTGGCAAGGACTCTCCTATGAAAGGGAACTACTTTATAAGGGGGAAGGAGGGGGATGTCCTGTTGGGGCACCATCCTGTTGTGGGAGGCAGAGAATAGGCCCTGAAAAGTCCATCTGCCCTTCACTCTGTTCAGAAAGCGCACAACAGATCAGGTTGCAGGGCTCATTATCTTCTGAAGGGAGAGTCTGTCACAGGGTCTGCTCATGGCAGAAGGATGCTGGGGGGACAGAGGAATGCAGGGCCTGTTGGGGCTTTTGTAGTTTGTACAAATATTGACACTTCCAGATTCCATGTGTGGCAAAACGTCCTCAACTTTGCTGGTCAAAATTTGACAAAATTCAAAATCTGATAAAATTTTACATCAAAATGTTGAATTTCAATGGATAAAAAAACTGGAAATAAAATGTTATGAATATTTTCACAACGTTCTAATCAAAACATGAAATTTCGATTGAAAAAAGTGGAATATATTTCCCTATCTTTCAACCAGCTCTGGTTCTAAACCCCAATTTATTCAGTACTTTATTTAAAAAGCTGTGAAAATACAAAAGCTAAAATGTTTTGACTATTTACTTACCATCATTTATGCTTATATTAACATAACGCTAAGTATGCTTAATTCTTTTCAGCAGACCAGCCGGAGGAGCTCATACACTGTTTTTTGTTGCATTTCATCAAAATGGCTATATTTTTATAACTCTAAAAAAAATTTCGGAAAGAGGATTGGAGACATAATCATGATGACAGTGTCTCTTTGACACATGCCTCATAAAGCCTTTGAAATTCACATGTAGGCCCCAATTCTGTAATCAGTAATGGCATGTGAATAACTTTATGCAGGTGAATAGTCCCATTGAATTTTGGAACTGTTCATATGCACAGGGTCTTAATCTTTATGTAGTTTGCTAAAAGTTAACTAGCAAGGGCCAGATTTTCTAAGGGTAAGTCTATACTTACCTGTCGGGTTGACGCGTAGCGTTCGACTTCTCGGAGTTCGAACTATCGCGTCTAATCTAGACGGGAGCGCGAACTCCGAACGCGCTCCCGTCGACTCCGGAACTCCACCACCGCAAACGGCGGTGGCGGAGTCGACGGGGGAGCCGCGGACTTCGATCCCGCGGCGTCTGGACAGGTAAGAAGTTCGAACTAAGGTAGTTCGACTTGAGCTACGCTATTTGCATAGCTGAAGTCGCGTACCTTAGGTCGACCCCCCCTCTCCCTAGTGTAGACCAGGCCTAAGTGAAAACTGCAGTTTTGTGCTATGCCTGCTTTTGATTGGTTATTGGCCAAGGGAATTAATAAATATGGCAATTGTTAGTATGAAAATACATATTTGTACCCTCTTTTCTTCTTTTGAACTCTCTTTGGTGTCATTCTCATGGTCAGAAATGGCCACAAAAACACTCTTTAAAACAAGGCCTATGTCAAGGCTTAAACTATGTAATTTGATCAGCATTCACTATGATCTGTTCAATATTCTGCTCATTCCGCAAGGTCCAAGTATAAAATTCTAGATCTGTGTTCTTAGTGATCCTACAAAGTGCTGTGGGTGTCATAGGAAGTGCTCAAAGCACTGAGCTTCTGCTGATGGCAAGGGGAGGATGTTCAACATGACCCAGGAGGAACAGAGCAGCATCCCAGAAGCACATAAGCTCACAGGATTGGGCCCTTAATGACGCTTGTAACCTGCAGCACTTTCTTTACACTATTATTTGTAAGACGATTTCTGAATCATTTTGCATCATTAACCATTTATGTATTTTTAACAGGTGAGACTTTCTTTCATCATTATGAAAATGGAAATTTCACACTTACGTGCAATGGAACAGTGGCTAATGGGAAGAAGGAAACAGTTTGGTATGAAGCTGAAGAATTTCTGCAACAATTCCAAGTAATCAGCTGCAGTAATCAACAGCCCAAAATAATCAATGGACCAAACAAATGCTCTGATAAAACAAAGTGTACAAACCGACTATCAACTTCTGCTTCCAAAGGTGGTGGGGTATTTGCATGTGAGCAATTTACAAATACTGGAACATCACAGACTTGCCCACTTTTTACCAATGTGACTCACTGCAGACATTATAACTTTTTTATTGTGGTGATTATAAACCTGACTGCAGGTGAGTACTTTTCTTGTGGGGGAGGGTTTATTTTTATCAGCAAATTCTAGAGCTGAGAGGCCAGAAAGTGAGTTTAAGAGGAGCTTATTTAGAGAATTCAGGACTGAGGATCAGATTCTGCCCCTTTTACTTACAGTGAATAATACTATTCTCCACCAGTGTTCCCTTGACTTAAAAAAGGAACACTTATGGAGGAGGTGTTATATGAGTGAGGGTGACTGAATTTGGCTTTGAATGAATTAGGCATCTGAACTAGGCTGCGTAAAGTGGTGAACAAAAGTGGAAGTTGTTAAAAAAGAAAATAAATAAAAACAAATATTGGGTGGGTGGTCATTGAAAATCTGCACTTTTTGCCATACTAAGTCTACTTACCCTGTTATTTAGATGCATTCCAACTCAAAGGCCTACTCAGCTCAAAGGTCTACTCATGACGTCTTTATTCAGTTTTCGCTCAGCCCCTTTTTGGATAAATTCCCACTGATTTTAGCTGAACAAGTTGCTCTTCACTTCCCCCTAAAAACACTCTTTTGTAGTGACGCTGGTACAGTTTACCTGCCACCTTTCTACTTTAAAGTCGGTAGGCGAAGGGATCCTTGTACACGGTGGACTGTGAGACTACACTGATTCATGCAAGCTGAGGATCTAGCTCACAGATTGTAAAACACTAATGCCCAGTATTGTGCCTTGCTCTTTGAATTTCTTCCCATAGAGTGAGATTCTCAACCATGCTCTGGCTGGGTAAATGGGCTAAAGGTTTTCTAAAATCAGCATCTGGTCTGGGTAGAATTTCCCTTTGGCACAGGAACTAAGGAAGACAGCAGCAGACTGTCCTTTCAACGACACTCTTGCAACTCCTGACATAGCAGGTATGGCTTGGCGCCAGGCTGTAGAATGCAGCACTGCTTAAATTCAGGGCAGTTGTCCCTCAGGGCTGCCTAAATTGTACTGAGGCTGTTTAAAGCTACCTTAGCCCCTCTCCACCTGGGTTGTGAGTTCTGTTCTGTGCATCTAAAGGCACAGCACAGAATCTTACCTCTAGTGTTTTAAACTTTCAATCGATCATAAGCACAACATTGGTTTTGTGCCTATTTTGCAGATGCAAACAACTATTTGTGCAGACAAGACATCTAAGTACCAAATTTGTGTGTGCAAATATTTGTCGAGCACCCATAACAGGTATATGCTAAATGTGGTGTCTGCAATTTGGAGCCTGATCTGAGGTTAGTTGAAAATTTGACCTTATAAATGCTGCAGAATCTCACTCTACAGGCCATTGTTGTTTTTAAATGTGTTCATGCACATATTAAAAATGACTGTTCTCTGAATGTCCTATTTAATATACATTGCACGTCGACTACTTTATTCAGAAAATATGTAATCTTTAATAGCTGTTTCACAATTTCACATTTTTTCAGCCATTTGTCTAATAATGTATCTTGTAGCTGATACTATCAGCACTTAGGCGAGGGCAAACACTGAAGCAGGCAGCAGAAATGACAACATGTGTTTACTGCAGTGTGAGAATGTAGTTTCCCAGATGTTATCATAGAATTATAGATGTGTAGGACCTAAGGTCCCTCAATAAAAAATCATCTAGTTCAATCCCCTGCACTCAAGGCAGGATTAAATAATAACTAGACCATTCCTGACAGGTGTTTGTCTAGCCTGTTCTTAAAAACCTCCAATAACGGAGATACCACAGCCTCCCTTGGCAATTTGTTCCAGTGCTTAACTACCTGGACAGTTAGGAAGTTTTTCCTCATGTCCAACCTAAACCACCCCAGCTGTAATTTAAGACCATTGCTTCTTGTCTTAACCTCAGAGATTAAGGAGAACAACTTTTCAGCCTCCTCCTTGTAACAGCCTTTTATGTACTTGAAAACTATTATTATGCCCCCTCTTAGTCTTCTCTTCTTCAAACTAAACAAACCCAATTTTTTCAATCTTCCCTCATAGGTCATGTTTTCTAGACCTTTAACCTTTGTTGCTCTTCTCTGGACTTTCTCCAGTTTGTCCACATCTTTCCTGAAATATGGCACCCAGAACTGGATGCAATACTTCAGTTGAGGCCGTATCAGTGCAGAGTAGAGTGGAAGAATTCCTTCATGTGTTCCTAAGTCTCAGAAGTTTTCTCAGTGAAACTGGACATATATCTGTAGGAGGAGTAGCATAGTTAGTACCTCTAAGAGCATGCCCCACTTCTGTGGTGCCAGTAGACAGCTGGTCCAGCCCATGAATTATTATTTTGATGACCACCAATGAACTGAACATGCAGTGCTGGAACCTTCTGTGCAGAGCTGAGCATCTTCAACTTCAATGGAATGTGCAGGTGTTGGCAACTTCGCAGAAGGTACTCAGACCTCACAGGATCTGGCCCCAAATGGCTTTTTAAAATAGCTGACTTCTAGCCATAGTACTGTAGGTATTTGCACCTGTTAATGTAAAAATGCTTTGTAAATTGTTCATTAAAATAGAACACTTCCCCCACTCTAAATAGAAACGAAACAATGTTTTTGCACTGAATTCTGTATCTGAGATGATGTTTTTATTGGAAAATTTTCAAACTTCTAAGAATCCTTTCAAAGGCAAAGCATGATATAACATGTTACAGTGCATGTTTGTCATATCTTTTGTGTTTGTTTCATTCTGTATTGCAGATAAGGAGACATTTGAGACCATTCCAGCAAAATCACACGATAATCATTTAGTAGAAGAAGAAAGTAACATCACTCTCTCTTGTGAATTTCAAATGAAGCAATCAGGACAAACATTTGTTATATATTGGATCAAATATACAGAAACAAGCAAATGCCTGTTTTCTGTTGAGAGAGAGCTATATACTTTCTCGTATAATACACATTGCTGTATTGATGAGATGATCAAAGGACGACTATTGAACTATACAAGCTTATATTCAGATGGGAAACATGTAGTCCATAATATAACTATCTTGAAGGTTACTGACTCTGACAGTGGAACTTATTTATGTGTTGTAAATACTGGGTCAGGAGGAAAACATGTGTGGAAGATTGCAAATAACCTTTCAATAGAAGTGAGGAATCAAACCATTTCATGTAAGTTAGAAGTTTTGTAGATGGGGTTGGTACCAGAGTTGCTTATAATTTTGCCAAATGTTTGCTATTTGGGATAAAATTTTCCATGCTGGGAAAACTTCAGCGAAAATGGTTTGGCCATATTTTAGAACAATCCATGGAAAAATATGCTGTATTGCTCATGTTAAAAATTCTGGTGACATTTTCTTTGAACAGATCTAGTGCCCCTTGCTTTGGAATAGGGACTTGCCATTTGGCAGGAGAGCAGCCTTCGTGTTAGCAGTGTCCCTTTTACCATTCCCATGAAAGTCTGCCCAAATTTGGCCAAGTTATAAGCCTTTAAAAATCACAGTGCACAGATGCTCAGTAAAGACTTCCTAGATTTCACCCACTAAATTCCCCAGTGCTCCAGCCCAGTGCTGAGTGGGGCTTTCCCTGCAATTGCAGGTCTGGGCTGCTGTCAGCCATGCTGCATCCAGTTTCAAGCAATTGAACTGAGACTGAACTTCTGTGCTCTCAGTGACATCCCTGCTGGGCCCAGGCTTTGTGGAGGAGGAGGAATGAAGAGATGCTAGAAGCCAGGCAGCCAGTGGTGGGAGGGTGGAGAGAGCAGAGTGTGACAATGGTTTGGTGGGGGAGACTGAATGCAGGAGGCTAGTGGAGAGGGGGTGGCAGAAGAGGGAAACTGGGGCTGGGAGCTGGGGTGGGGGAGACTGGGACTGAGAGCTGGAGACAGAAGTGTGTGTGTGTCGGGAGGGGAAAGGACACTAGAAGCCAGTAGGTGGGGGAGACTGAGATCAGATGAAGAACTGGGAAGAGATTGGGACTGGCTGGGCAAGGTGCCTGGCACTGAGAAGCAATGGGATGGGGGGAGGAGGAAAGGGAGGGTCGGAGATCTGATGAGGCAGGGTGTGTGTGTGTGTGTGTGTGTGTTTGTGTGTGGAGGGGAGAAGTGAGAATGGCTGGGCAAAAAATAGTGGGCTAAGTAGCCAGGATGGGGTGGGGAACATGCTGCGATTAGACAAGGAGCCGAGGGAGGGAGAATGGGACTGGGAAGCAGTGGGGGAGGGGGAGACTGGAGGCAAGCACTGGGGAGAGGACTGGTGACTGTAGTTAGGGTAGGCATGGAGAATAGGACTGGGATGGGGAAGAGCCAGGACTGGGACAAGGACAGGTTTGAGAGGATGGGGCAAAAGGGATCATGCTGGGAGGGGATTGGGCAGAAGAGTCCATGCCTGCTAGAGCCACCCCTTCCAGAGCCTGGCATGGAAGTCACGATTCCTGAGTCTCACCATTCCTCTGCTGTTAGCAAATATCTGTGAAACTCACGGGGAAGGTGTCCTGTCCCCCTCTAGTGCTGATCCACATGACAACCTACTACTACTGTTATCAGTGCCAATGTTAGCTTACGTGGCATAGGTCTTTGTGGTGGATCTATATGTCCCAACCCTGCTGATGTTTGTCATATCTTTTGTGTTTGTTTCATTTTGTATTGCAGATAAGGAGACATTTGAGACCATTCCGGCAAAATCACCTGGTGAGTATCAATATGATGTTACATAATAGAATTTCTATTTTTTCAGTTTGCTTTCTGAAGAAAGCAGTAAATTACAAGCTCCCCCACCCCCGCACATTAAAAGAGCATTAAGGTTGCAGAGTGAAGCACTCCAAAGTTGAGAGATGCCAGTACTAAGGTTGCTGACTTGAGGCCCTAGGGTCTGATTTGCATCCTGTCAATGGAGACAGGATGTCACCCCTAATTGCTATAGCGTAAAATCAAGGTCAGGTTTGCAGAGCAGTAGCGGGATGTAAGGCAAACCATGGACTGCAGTGTGGGGATGACAGAAGGCTCTGTAGAGATTCTACACTCCCACCCCTCCCACCCCATCTCCTCTCCATAAGCAGGTGAATGAAAATGGCCGGGGAATGGATAGATTCTTGACTCTGCCTCCCCAACACATTGGCGAGCTACACTAGATAGTGAACTGCAAGAAATACCCTGCACCAGGTGTAGACTTAGTGCAGGGCTAGGGGAAGACCTGGAGGCAGCCTGTGACTTTTTCAGGACTCTTGGCAAAACACAGTTGAGTCCAACATTTGTACTTGCAAATGACTGTGGACACTAAAATGGAGGACAGTTTAAAGCCCCTTTAAAAATGGGAGCCTCAGTATTTATGCTTTACAGTTGTGCTGCATTAACCCATTAAAATACTATAGTATTCTCCAGTAATCTCACAAAACACTGCAGTATTGCTACTGTAACATATATTGTGTTGCATCATTACAGTAGAATATCGCAATATTTTCATAAGAAAAATTAGCTTGCAGAAATCAAGTTATCTGCTGCTTTTCTTACCAATCCTAGCATACTGTGTCCTGGAATCATCCACGTTAATGGGTTGCTGAATGTGTATTATTCACATAGTTGTTAAACATTATTTGATCACTTGAAAAGCACTATCTATATAATAGAGGTGATAGTAAAGTGTTTTCCCCAGCATCGGAATACATTTTCAAGATTAACTAACCCTGGTCCTCTCTTTAGCCTCTGCTTCCGTGCCATTGTATGTCACCACTGGATTGATCATAGGGATTATTATCATCAGTGGGATAGCATGGCTGATCTATAAAGAGAAAATCAAATCAGAAGGTAGGAAAAGTAAAATTACTAAGTAAGATCTGCAGGAATATTTTAACTGTTGAAACTTTACAGTGTGTTTTATTTATCTGTTACAGGAAAGCCATCTGCACAACTTCACAGGTATGGTCTTGAATGGACATAACCAATGAAATATTAGTATCATTTTAAAGATTTTTTTTCCAATTGATAGAAATGACTAAATAGATTCTTTCCTTATCTTTTTATTTTAGAACTCAGGCTGCTCTTGAAATTTCTGGAGATGAATGTGAGAATTAAATTTTTGATAAACCTTTTTGAAATGATTGTCTACTTAGCACATTTTGAGAATTGTGTACTATGAATTTCTTAGACTCTCTGTGCACGGTATTAAGTTTTTAAACTTCAGATATTGCCAATGCTTTTTTTGACCAGTAACTTTTTGTTAATCAAATTATTTTTGGGTCAGCAGACGGTTGTTCTTTAGGGAGGATGGTCTTGCAATTCAGGCACTGGAATAGGATATGGGTGATCTGAGTTAAATTCTTGTCTCTCTGGCCTGGTCTACACTAGGCGTTTAAATCGGTTTTAGGAGCGTAAAACCGATTTAACGCCAAAACCGTCCACACTAGGAGGCACCTTATATCGATTTTAATGGCTCTTTAAACCGGTTTCTGTACTCCTCCCTAACGAGAGGAGTAACGCTAGTATCGGTATTAACATATCGGATTAGGGTTAGTGTGGACGCTGATCGACGGTATTGGCCTCCGGGAGCTATCCCACAGTGCACCAGTGACCGCTCTGGACCGCAATCTGAACTCGGATGCAGTGGTCAGGTAAACAGGAAAAGCCCCGCGAACTTTTGAATATTTCCTGTTTGCCCAGCGTGGAGCTCCGATCAGCACGGGTGGCGATGCAGTCCGAAATCAAAATAAAAAAAAGAGCTCCCGCATGGACCATGCGGATGTGATCGCTGTAAGGGCAGGCAAATCCGTTCTATCCGTTCTATCAGCGCTCCGTTACAGAAGATGAAATTCAGAATCCTTTTTTAAAAATCTCCAGACAGACGCCATAGCAGGGACTCAGCGCACTGCAGCGTGACAAGCGTAACGGAAAGCCAAAGAATCAAATGGATGCGCATGGACTGGAGGACTGAAGCTATCCCACAGTTCCTGCAGCCTCCTAACATTATTTGCATTCTTGGCTGAGCTCCAAATGCTTCTAGGGTCAAACACAGTGCCCGCGGGTCAGGGCATAGCTTGGCAATCTACTCACCCACCCCCCACCCACCCCCAGAAGCGAAAGGTAAAACAATCCTCTGACTCTTTTACATGTCACCCTATCTTTACTGAATGCTGCAGATAGACGCGATAGTGCAGCACTCAACACCAACATCCTTGCTCCCCCCCCCGCCATGGGCGGCTGATGGTACAAAAGGATGGAAATCCATCTTCATCATCAGCATAAGCTGATCGTACAAAATGATGGAAATCCATCCTCATCATCAGCCTCAGCTGATGGTACAAAAGGACTGGTAACCATCCTCGTCATCAGCCTATTGGCCCTAATTTTTTCTGGTGGATGGATGGTGCAATATGGCTGGTAACCATCCTCATCATAGCAACAGGGGGCTGAGCTCCATCAGCCCCCACCCTTCATGTGTAAAGAAAAGATTCAGTTGCCCCTGGACTAGCAGTGGGATGCTGGGCTTCTCTCCTACACACTGCTTAATGTCCTGTCTGGACTATCATAGCAGCTGGAGGCTGCCTTCCACTCATTTCTCACTAACAAGTCAGTGTGTCTTATTCCTGCATTCTTTATTAATTCATCACACAAGTGGGGGGACAATGCTACGGTAGCCAAGAAAGGCTGGGGGAAGAACGGAATCAACAGGTGGGGTTGTTACAGGAGCACCCCCTGTGAATAGCATACAGATAATAATTTCTGCGGGCTCTGACACAGAGCAGGTGGTTCTCTAGCACACTTGCCTATATTAGGCAGCACTGATTCTATTTTTAGATACCAAAAAGGAGGGATTGACTCAGGGAGTCATTCCCAATTTTTGCTTTTGCGCCCCTGGCTGATCGGCCAGGGGCACTTATGACAGCAGCCAATGGTACAAAATGATGGAAGGTGCAATATGGCTAGTAACCACTCTTGGCTTTTGCGCCCCTGGCTGATTGACCAGGGGCACTAGCAGCAAATGGTACAAAAGGACTGGTAGCCATGATCATCCTCAGTTCCAATTTATGGAAGGGTTTGGATGGTGCAATATGGCTAGTAACCATCTCTGCTGTCATGCAAAAGCAAAAGCATGCTTCTGTGTAGCGCTGCTGAATCGCCTCTGTGAGCGGCATCTAGTACACATACGGTGAGAGTCACAAACGGCAAAAAAAGCTCCATGATTGCCATGCTATGGCATCTGCCAGGGCAATCCAGGGGAAAAAGGCGCGAAATGCTTGTCTGCCGTTGCTTTCCCAGACGAAGGAGTGACTGACGACATTTACCCAGAACCACCCGCGACAATGATTTTTGCCCCATCAGGCACTGGGATCTCAACCCGGAAGTTCCAAGGGGCGGGGGAGGCTGCGGGAACTATGGGATAGCTAGGGAATAGCTACCCACAGTGCAACGCTCCAGAAATCGACGCTAGCCACGGACCATGGACGCACACCACCGATTTAATGTGCTTAGTATGGCCGCGCTCCACCCGATTTTATAAATTCTGTTTTACAAAACCGGTTTATGCAAATTCGGAATAATCCCGTAGTGTAGACGTACCCTCTCACATACATCCTGTCCCTATGCCCTTGGGCAAGTTACAGAATCTGTCTCTGCCTGAGTTTCTCCTCAGTCAAATGAATAGAACAATGCTTCTTGCTCTCTCTGGGGTGCTAAGATGGAGTCATGTGTTCTCAGTATTTGTGTGTTCTGACAGAACAGTGCTGGGGCCACAGAAGAACCTGGCAGCTAAGTGATTCTGAATTGTTTTCCCAGCTGCTAGAGGTGGGGTACTATAGACAGTAACCAACACAGGTCTTAATTCTGGGCTGAATAGAATGGAGTCAAATTCCATTATTTGGAGGTAGGAGAGGAGAATTTACTTAACGTCCTTTTCAAAGGGATATAATTACTATTTTATTTTTTATTTATTTTAGTTGATGTTTTGTTTTAGTTCTGTGAGATTCATAAACTCTTTGATGCAGAGTAATTGTTTTACAGGTTCCCCGTATGCAGTGAGCAGCAGTAAAGACTTTCAAAGAAATGAAGAGTTGTATTCACTTGCAATGAGCTCAGATGAGGTCCCAAATTGTACAGTGGATAACACTGCAGCATCTGGCAAGAGGCCAGGAGATGAAATACATACAGTCTATGAAGTGGTGCCACAATAGCTGTTCCTGTAAGTGACTTGTAAGAGCAAGTGTTATTTTTGACAAATGACATTGCAAATAGAACCACCCAGGTTAGTCACACTAGTATAACTAATAGGGGCTATGTGAGTACAGTAACTCTTCGCTTAAATTGTAGTTATGTTCCTGAAAAATGCTATTTTAAGTGAAATGATGTTAAGCAAATCCAATTTCCCCATAAGAATTAATGTAAATAGGAGGGAGATAGGTTCCAGGGATTTTTTTTTCACCAGACAAAAGACTCTCTATCTGTGTGTGTGTGTGTGTATGTATATGTGTGTATATATATACACAATCATCATTGCTGTGTACAATATTAAACTGTTTAAAACTTATACTGTGTGTGTATATACACATATATGTGTGTGTATATACACACACAGTATAAGTTTTTTAACCAGTTTAATACTGTACACAGCAATGATGATTGTGAAGCTTTGTTGAGGTGGTGCAGTCAGATGGTGGAAGAGGGAAGGATATTTCCCAGGGAATGTCTTACTGCTAAATGATGAACTAGCACTTGGCTGAGCCCTCAAGGTTTAACATATTGTTAATGTAACCTCACACTCTACAAGGCAGCATGAATGGAAGGAAGGGAGACTGTAATACACACTGTGTGTGTAAGAGAGACACACGTTGCCCCTTTAAGTATGCTGACACCACTCTAAACATTGCCATTTTAAGTAGATCAGCAAGTTACCATAGAGGAGGTCATCTAATTCAACTCGCTGCTCTCAAAGCATGACCAATCCCCAGATTTTTACCACAGTTCCCTAAATGGCCCCCTCAAGGATTGAACTCACACCCCTAGGTTTAGCAGGCCAATGCTCAAACCACTGAGCTATCCTTCATACCCTTGCCCCTTGTTGAGACAGTAGCTGCTGCCTGCAAGCTCCCTCCATCCTGAGCCCTGTCATGTGTCCCCCCTGCTCTGTGGAGACGGGGTACAGGAGTGGGGGGAGAGGGGTACCCTGACATTAGCACCCCTCTTCATCTCCCCCACCCCCTGCACAGGAAGCAGGAGGCTCCCGGGAGCAGGTCCAAGGCAGAAGGCAGGAGCAGCACACAGCAGTGTGGGGGAGGGATACCTGAACTGTCCAGCAATTGATAGACTGCTGGGTGGCTGCCGCACAGGGAACTTAGGGGAGCTGATAGGGAAGCTGCTGGTCCACCCTGGTTCCAAGCCCCCACCAGTTAGCTCCAACAGGCTGCTCTTTCTGCAAGCAGTGGACAAAGCAGGTGGATGCCAAAGAATGTTATAATGGAGCATTCCGCAATTTTAAATGAGCATGTTCTCTAATTGATCAGCAGCGTAACACCGAAACAACATTAACTGTCACGACATTAAATGAGCAGTTACCGTATGCACTAATAATGGGAAATACGCTTCCAGTTGTATGAATCTGCTCAGGGGTCTGTTTCTCACTACAGCAGTATGGAACTTTAGTTATCTCCTGTATCTTCCCCTTTTTAAGCTGTAGATTTGGAATTTCAAATCTGTGGCAAAAGGAACAGGCTAATCAGGGAATTGTTCAGCCCAAGCAAACCTTAAATTGTTCACACGCATTGGAGAGCTGTGACCCTTCAGCTAGTGGCAAACATGCATGAGGGAGAAGGCACAAGGAGCAGTGCATCGGTTTGTCATAACTGCAATCGCTGTGCTCTCCTGAGTGCAGGAACTGCTTCCTGGGACACAAGCTGCCCAAAAAGTGGAATAGAAGATGCAGGGAGATGGTATGGCCATAGCCCGACCCGCTCCACCCTACACTCTCCTTTGGGGAAGCACAGCATCTGTTCTTGCCCAGCAATGCAGGGGAGTTCCAGGAGACAGTGGGTAAATTGCTTTCCTGTCACATATGGCTTTGAATACACATAGAAAGGCCTTTTATGGTTCATTTAAGCTCAGAATTCTCAGAGTTGTATTCTTGAGTGTTGGGACCATTGTTCTGGCCTGTATTTCTCTTGAGCACTAATTTGCCTTAAAACAGCCACGAAATCCCCACTACTACTCCTTTTTACAGTAAAAAAAAATCACTTTGAGAGTAATGGCCCATAGTTTTCTGTCATATGCAATTGCTTTACTATCAGTGTAACTGACACCTGGGAGGAAAATTAGTGTGAGATTGTTATTCAGAAGATATAATGAATGCTGAAATATATGACTTTCTATAAAACTATTTCTAAAAATTCTCTACTGACCATGAAATTGTTTTTCTTTGAAAGGAGCTGGAGAATGGAAGTCGGTTTGAAAATGACTATCAACTTTTGGCATAGTAGCCTTGACTACCCAGTTTTCACTATTCAATGATCTATCTTACAAAATATTATGAGGCAGATCCTCTGCTGATATAAATTCTCATAGCTCCATTATGAAGTTATGACAGTTTGCACCAGAGGAACATAGGAATTGTCAGACTCAGACCATTGGTTCATTTCATTCAGAATCCTGTCTCCGGCAGTGGCCTTCACCAGATGTGTCAGAAGTAGATGCAAGAATCCCCATAATGGACAATTATGGCACAACTTGCTCACAGGGGAAGTTTCTTCTCAACACCTATCAGCTACATAGATCTTATCCTATCTAATGTATGAAAATCTTTATAAATGAACGATTGCTTTAGGAACAAAGATCTTTATTTGCCTCCAGTTTTACACTGGTGTAATTCTGTTGGCTCCATTGGAGATACTCCTGCTTTACATTGGTGTAAGTGAGAGGAGGATCAGACACTTACACACTCAGGTGTGATTACTAGAACAGGCAGAATTAATTAAGGACACTATTAGCTCCTACCATAAGTTTTTCTTCTTTAAAACAGGCACATTGGATATAATGTTGTGAAAGGAGACTGGGGTCCTTTATGTATCCCCAGAAAAGGTGCAGCACAAACCATGTTCCAGGAATTAGAGCCAGCAGCAGGGCCACTCTCCTAGTAACCTAACAAAAACAGCTGGCCTATAGTTGGCTGCCTGATTGACTACACCCCCTGATTGGTTTGAAGTGTCAGTAGCCCAGCACTTAAGCCCAGCAGCAGTTCCGTATCTTCAAATCATGTACTCATGGCTGAGCTAGCTCCTGTGTGTGCTTGTTCTAGCCCTGCCGCACTTCCACTAGGCATGACTGCCCATGTCCTGGCCACTGACCCCATGCCAGTGCCAGTGTCCTCACATAAGCCTTTTTAGTCATCACAAAGGTGAGAGGAACCTCTGCTGGGATGAGAGGATAGGTGTATCTCTGTGCATATTTAAATCTTCAGTCCACTGGAATTTCCATATTCTCCATTTACTTTCCCCTGCCAGCCTCAAAAGCTTGACACTGAGTGAAGTGATCCTCTTTCAAGAGTCTGTTGGCTCCATTCTGGATGATCAGATGGGATGTCTTTGCAGGGGTGCTGGAACAATTTGTATAGTGGGGGTGCTGAGAGCCATTGAACCAAACTGTAAACCCTGTATATAATGGAAACTACTACTCCTTCAAGCCAGGGGTGTGGCAGCACCCCGTGCATCTCTAGTTCCAGCACCTATGTGTCTTTGTAGTGTTCCCATCCCTTGCTGGTCTGGGTAGGGTGACCAGATAGCAAGTGTGAAAAATTGGGACACTTTATTTTTTGGGGGAGTGGCCTATAGTTGCCTGTATAAGAAAAATCCCCTAATATCGAGCTGTCTAGTTACCCTAGGCATGGGGAACTTGGGGCCTGAACTTGGACACTGTGGTGCATTGCATAGCTACAAGCTCACCCAGATGGCTTTGGTAGTGCGTTCTGGAATAAAATAGGCTGTGACCCACAATTCTCATGTTAGCCTATTAAACAGGCTTTGGATTTGTAATGATTTCATCACTACCAATGTGAGCTGGATTATTCTACACCATGTTTGTGAAAACTAGTATTTCCTTGTATCCTACCTTTGTTTTCCTTTATATAAAGGGCACTACACAGGCTACTGAGCTATAAAGGCCATACACACCAAGGGAATTTAATGATATTGTGCTAACCACACGAGGGAAGGTTGAGTAGCTCTTGCTGTGATAGGAACCCAGAAGTGTGTGTGTATTTTTTAGCTTTATTCACCAACTTCCTGTCTTGTGTTTTTACCTAGTTGAAGTATATGAACGGGAATATCATGGCTTTCTAAAAAAAATCATATATAAAATATGTCTTCCCTTCTACAATTTTATTAAAAAAAATCGGAAAGAAAGAAAACGAGGAAATCTTTACATGTTTTTCTAACTTCCAGTTTGCTTTTTAAACCACTGTTAATAGTTTGTATTTGGTGACAGGGTAAATTGGTCAAATATCATAGGCTGAATTTAGTCCAAATCCAAATGGTTAATACTATAAAACAGTGGTCGGCAACCTGGGGCCCGTGGGCTGCACGCGGCCTGTCAGGGTAATCTGCTGGCAGGCTGCAAGACAGTGTTTACGTTGAACGTCTGCAGGCCTGGCCGCCCCACAGCTCCCAGTGGCTGCAGTTCACCATTCCCGGCCAATGGGAGCTGTTGGAAGCGGCGTGGGCGGTCATGCCTGCAGTCAGTCAATGTAACCACTGTCTTGTGGCCCGCCAGTGGATTACCCTGATGTGCCACAGGTTGCCCCCCACTGCTATAAAAGGTGACTGCTATTTTTCTTGTGCTCAAAGAACTGTCGCTGAAGTTGGTAAAAGACTCCCTTTAACTGTAATGGGAACTGGATCAGACCCTAAATGAAGACAGATTGTATTGCTTCGACGTCACAGCTTTGCAATAAAGCTTTCTGATCAAATCATAGCTACAAGATAGGCATTCATTTTGCTAGCTGCCATTGGGATTTTTGCTATGACTGTTAGGAATAATACAATACATTAAGTAGAATAGAACATGATATGCATTTTTATGCCTCTGATTTTAATTTCCATATTGTACCATGTTTTTTGTGTGTGTTTATTTTAGCCTTCGTAAATGTGATACCAGTGAATTGCAAGAGGGTTTATAAAAGCCATGGAATGGTTGTAGTATGTAATATTACAAATACAGCTTTGAAAAAATTGCAAATAAACTAGCTTAAAAGTATTGATGTTAAAGTGTTTCAAGTTGCTGACAGGTAAATGTTAACTGAATCCAGGGACATATTTGTTACTGTGGACAATATTAATATTCATTCACTTCACAAGGGCTTGTGAGAGTTAATCAATTCATCTTTTTACTAGGCTTTGGATATGTAAAGTCTATAGCCTCAATCCTGCTTATACCTAAGCACATGCTTAAATTTAAGCATTTTAGCTTCATTGAAGGGAAAGGGACTATTTACAAGGTGTGAAGTTCAGCATATTCTTAAGTGGTCACAGGATTGGGTCTTATGTAGGTGCAAGATTATTATGATGGAAATAAAAGGGAATGTAAGGCCCTACAAGAGCTCCTCACAAGCAGCATAGCCCCACCAGTTACGCTGCATCCTGGGCTGTGCATGTCCAAGGAGGGGTGGGAGAGAATTTCCAAATGTGCTAATTTCAGTCATACATTGTAATGGGCTTCCCCTCTCCTGTTGGCTGGGTTGCAGGTGGGTATGGTTTGAGAAAGGCCAGGAGATTGGTTATTTAAACAAAGTGTTTCTTTTTTTGGGGGTGGGGGGTGCTGCCTCTTGTCAGCTCCAGGCAGGCAGTAGGTGCAATGTGAGGGTTCTAGTTGTGTTAAAGTTTGTTTGGAGTTTTAGAAAGCAGGGTCCTGCTTCATTTCTTCCTGCTGCTACAGTGTTCTGAGATGGAATTTCTCAATAGACCAAAGGAGCCAATTCTTCTCTCTCAAATATTTTTTAGAATTATGATTTTGATATGAATGAAAATTCAAAGTTAAGACTGAAGCATCATCCTTGAACTTCTCTGTGCTCACATATTGTGCAGCTGCCAGAGAGTGAATTCTTGGGTCAACTGAATTTACTTGTTTTGCCAAGGAAGTTTTGCCACAAGTGGAGTTAGGATTTCACCCACAGTGTTTGTAAAATCACCCACTGGTACTTCAGACCTTAGAATACTTTGGTATAATAAATGAAAGACAAATTGACATATTCCAGTCAAATGCTCTTTTTGGTTACAACATTATGGTAATGTAACAATTTTTGTACTTAGGCCAGGGTACATAGTTATTTTAATAGCTAATGGCACAAGATCCATTTTATAACCTCACTAATGTTGCCAAAAACCACATGTTCAACAAACAAAACTGATATCGTCTATGAATGTAGTAGAACTGAAGAAAGATAGGAGGATTTTCAGAGTATACAGTAAAAATATCTATATGGCTATAATGGGCCAGATATAAGAGCTGGGTATCCGGCCCTATTTCTTTCTCTTTACTCCAAGATCTTAATAATGATGTGCCACCTGGAAGAGATTAAGAATTTTTTTGTTAAATATTTTTAACAACTTATATTTCTTTGAAAGCCTGAGGTAGATTTATCTCATCACCATCTCATGTTTATTGGTGGCTAGAGGTTATGGCAAGGTAGGCAATAAATATGTTATACAAAGTATATTATACATGGTGTACTGAATTTAAAAATCATATAGTAATTGTAAGGAATATTATCTGTTCAGAAAATAAAAACAAATTTGATTTAATGACAATGAAAATGTCTTATATTTATAAAAGGAAAAAACATAAAAACACAAAAGAAAAATCAAATGATGTTTAATTTGGCCTATAAAGTAAATCTTGTATGCAGTGATGTTGTAGTTGTGTTGGTGCTAGGATATTGGAGAGACAAGATGGGTGAGGTAATGTCTTTCATTGGACCAGAAGTTGGCTATTACCTTGCTTACTCACCTTGTCTCTCTAAAGTAAATCTTGGCATTTTACAAGAAATATGGGCATAGTCCTGTGAAAATGAAAAATTATACCTATATTAAATGACAATTAAACAAGAAATGTGTTGGCCATAATTCTGATCCTAATCCCGCAAAGTACTGAGTGATGTGAAGTTCTCTTGAAGTACATGAGCAAACTCTCATGTCATTAGGTACAGTCACAATGCTCTGCCATATGATGCTAGCAAACAAACGAGTTCATAGGCTCTTAAGAAGCATTGTAACAAACCATTGTGAGGCACTGTCACTCTTCAGCTTAAAAAGTGAAATTAACTTCCCCTGTCCATCTGCTGGTGTCACAATTACTCTTACTTTTACGTTTCTTTCCTTTGGATGGTGGACAGACCCAAACAAACAGGATTATATTGGCTATACCAGAGTAACAGTGAAATTGACTATTCACAAATTCTCGTCGGTGAATGACTTCTATGCTCATGTCTTTCTCCCTGTTCGATCCCCTTGGGCAGTCCTCACTGCATGATACTCCATGGTCTGTCTGGTTCTTGAATGAACACTAGCTTCTCCAGCATCACCTTGCTCTGCTGTTTTCTGGAACCAATATATTATAGGGTCTGCTAGCAACAACTGGCCATGAGTTGGCGATGTGACAGCCCCATTGCAACTTCTCCTGTGATGGGAATGTCCAGATGTGCTGCCCAACTGGCCCCCTCTGAAATCCCAGGTCACCTCACAGATGAATGGATTCAGAGAAATGGAAGAATCAAAAGCAATGTGGTTGTGCAGAGGCCTGGGAGTCAGAACAACTGGGTTCTCTTTGTGGCTTTGCTGCTAATGCACAGTTTGGTTTTATAAATTGATTCCCTCCATGTCTTGGTTTTTCTATCTGAACAGGAAGCTACTGCTTGGCTCCTCGTATTAAACTATTTTGAGGTCCAGTGATGGGCTGAGGTTCTAGAACATGCTGAAGTTTTAATAACTGGCCGCTTCCTGCTGGCTTTGCTGCTTCCTGCTGGCTTTGAAACAGTTCCCATTTTTCAACGACTCATCTGGGGTATGACTCACTCCACCAAGATGAGAATAGGATTAAGCTTCTTTTCAACAGAATTTGAAGACTCTTTTGCATTGAACTGCACCCTATCTGGATGGTCCAACAGAAATTATGTGTATGGGTGACTCACTGAATTGGGCCCAAACCTTCCTTTGCTCTTCCTTTAAAGCTACTTTTTAAGATCCATTGTTGGAAATGAATTCAGAATATGGTCATTTTCTCTGTAGGTGGGGGCCCCTCAGTATTCCATGCCCTCCCCAGATGACTCCATTCTGGCTCCATCACAATCTATGGTATAGTCAGGGGGAGAGGGATAGCTCAGTGGTTTGAGCACTGGCCTGCTAAACCCAGGGTTATAAATTCATTCCTTCAGGGAGCCATTTAGGGATCTGGGGCAAAAAACAAACAAACAAACAAACAAAAACCTGTCAGGTTGCTAGTGAAGACACTGGACTGGACTGGACTCAATGACCTTTCAAGGTCCCTTCCAACTCTATGAGATCAGTATCTCTCTCTCTCTCTCTATATATATATAACCCTGATGACAGCAGTACCAGGTCAGACCAAAGGTCCATCTAGCCCAATATCCTGTCTACCAACAATGGCCAATGCCAGGTGCCCCACGGCGAGTGAACCTAACAGGCAATGATTAAGTGATCTCTCTCATCTCCATCCTTTGACAAACAGAGGCTAGGGACACCATTCCTTACCCATCCTGGCTAATAGCCATTAATGGACTTAACCTCCATGAATTTATCCAGTTCTCTTTTAAAGGCTGTTACAGTCCTAACCTTCATAACCTCCTCAGGCAAGGAGTTCTACAAGTTGACTGTGCGCTGTGTGAAGAACTTAGTTTTGTTTGTTTTAAACCTGCTGCCCATTAATTTCATTTGCTGACCCCTAGTTCTTGTATTATGGGAATAACTAAATAACTTTTCCTTATCTACTTTCTCCACATCACTCATGATTTTATATACCTCTATCATATCCACCCTTAGTCTCCTCTTTTCCAAGCTGAAAAGTCCTAGCCTCTTTAATCTCTCCTCATATGGGACCTGTTTCAAACCCCTAAATCATTTTAGTTGCCCTTTTCTGAACCTTTTCTAGTGCCAGTATATCTTTTTTGAGATGAGGAGACCACATGTGTATGCAGTATTCAAGATGAGGGTGTACCATCAATTTATATAAGGGCAATAATATATTCTCCTTCTTATTCTCTATCCCCTTTTTAATGATTCCTAACATCCTGTTTGCTTTTTAGACCACCTCTGCATACTGCGTGGACATCTTCAGAGAACTATCCACGATGACTCCAAGATCTTTTTCCTGACTCATTGTAGCTAAATTAGTCCCCATCATATTGTATGTATAGTAGGGCTATTTTTTCCAGTGTGCATTACTTTACATTTATCCACATTAAATTTCATTTGCCATTTTGTTGCCTAATCACTTAGTTTTGTGAGATCTTTTTGAAGTTCTTCACAATCTGCTTTGGTTTTAATTATTTTGAGCAGTTTAGTATCATCTGCAAACTTTGCCACCTCACTGTTTACCCCTTTCTCCAGATCATTTATGAATAAGTTGAATAGGATTGGTCCTAGGACTGACCCTTGGGGAACACCACTAGTTACCCCTCTCCATTCTGAGAATTTACCATTAATTCCTACCCTTTGTTCCCTGTCTTTTAACCAGTTCTCAATCCATGAAAGGACCTTCCCTTTTATCCCATGACAGCTTAATTTACGTAAGAGCCTTTGGTGAGAGACCTTGTCAAAGGCTTTCTGGAAATCTAAGTACACTGTGTCCACCGGATCCCCCTTGTCCACGTGTTTGTTGACCCCTTCAAAGAACTCTAATAGATTAGTAAGACACAATTTCCCTTTACAGAAACCATGTTGACTATTGCTCAACAGTTTGTTTATCTATGTGTCTGACAATTTTATTCTTAACTATTGTTTCGACTAATTTGCCCAGTACCGATGTTAGACTTACTGGTCTGTAATTGCCGGGATCACCTTCAGAGCCCTTTTTAAATATTGGCGTTACATTAGCTAACTTCCAGTCATTGGGTACCAAAGCCGATTTAAAGGACAGGTTACAAACCTTAGTTAGTAGTTCCACAACTTCACATTTGAGTTCTTTCAGAACTCTTGGGTGAATGCCATCTGGTCCCAGTGACTTGTTAATGTTGAGTTTATCAATTAATTCCAAAACCTCCTCTAGTGACACTTCAATCTGTGACAGTTCCTCAGATTTGTCACCTACAAAAGCCAGCTCATGTTTGGGAATCTCCCTAACATCCTCAGCCGTGAAGACTGAAGCAAAGAATCCATTTAGTTTCTTCGCAATGACTTTATCATCTTTAAGATGTGCAGTGATAGACTTTGCTATGCAGTATTAATATCTTCACTGCACAGACCACTTTCCCCCTCCATGGAGGGCAATGTTCAGGACAACTGGCATAAGGGAGGCCATTCCCTTTACAGAGTTCAGATATGCAGGCACCATATTACCGATCTTTCATTATTCACCTCTCTGTTGTTGGGGAAGCATCTCCCTCTCTCTCCAGGGTGGAAAGGGCAGAATGTTCATTGAGGAATGGAATCTACTTTGACAGACCTATGACTGAAAAGTGCATTAAATTCAAATGACTAGAGTTTGAAAAGATGTAAGGAAATACTGTGCTATTTCTGCTGAATGAAAGTGACCACCAGATGTCACTGTTGCCCTAGACAAAGGAAAGAAAGTTGAATATGTGATCTTTGCTAAGACAGAGTTGATACAACTCTGGAAATTGTTTAGGCTGGTGACACATGCTCAGGCAAATCATGGAAGTTATCTTACAAGTCAAATGATGATGTTCCAGAGACAGCAGTTATTAAATCATCAAGGGTCAAACTTGGAGATTCTCACTCAAGAAAAATTCTTTTTGTTGTCTGCATAAGGCCTGCTGGGTTTGGTCTACTCCTGGATGACCTCTGTGCATGGAACTGCCATTGAAGTACATGGGAATTACATGTATGCCTGACACACTGAATTGGCACCAAACCTTCCTTTGTCCTCACCACCAGTGGAGACAGAGACACTAAAAAATATAACAAAACAAGGTAAAAACTGTAGAAATAGTAAAGTTAACAAAGCAGCCTCCTAAATGACAAGTTCTAAAACAAAGCAAAGGTGTAAAGGAATAACATACAGCTGACTGCTAATGTCTTTAAATGCCTCTAGGAGCTGCTGCTGATGTATAGATCTTTCCCTCCCCTCCATCACACCCCAATACAGGCTGTAGTTTAAAAGTCCCAGCAAAATCCATAATGTTTACCCCTTACTCTGTCAACTGTATCTCTAGTTTTAGAAAGAAAGGCTGCTCTCAGGCCATATAGGGCCCTGATCAAGTGAAGCATCATAGTGGAATGGCATAAAACACTGGAACGTAGACAGTAGGAACAAGTGTAATCCTCAGATGATGTAAATCAGTGAAGCTCCATTAACTTCAATAGAACTATGCTGATTTACACTAGGTGAGAAGCTGGCCCTGAATCTTTTATATTAGTTGCAAAGATTGCTATTTACATTTCTTCTATGAATATCTAGGAAGCAGAGGTAACAAAGAAAAAGAGGGTTGGGATTCATGTTTGATTACAGAAGTAAGGGACAAAATTTTGGCTCTGCCAAAAATGCTGAAGATTGGAGATCTGACTAGGCTGTGAGAACCAAAGTCAGACACTGATCCATTTGGAGTGACTGGACACATACGAAAATATATATGCAGTGACATAGAAACCAAAACATACATACTTTCTACAGGTCTAAAATTCTTTTGTCTCTGCCCATTGATGAACACAGAACTGAGCTAATGCTGAGCTGTGGTTTTGCAAATGAGAAATAAAAGAAATAACTAAGACTGAAAAAGCAAGATAAATGTCACATACTGGAGAGCCTCTCAGCACATGCTGCAAGACTTAACTACTGGACACATGGCATAGAAAAAGTCCTCAGCAAGCTGATAAAAAATCCACTGAGGAATTAAAGGCAGAATATAAACAGAGAACATGTGAATTAATCTCTATTATATTAAGATAAAATGCTTTTATACAAATCTGTCAAGAATGATGGAGTATTAAGATGCCAAAGATGAAATTGCAGGATTTACCTCAGAAAAGGTGTTTTAGGAGTTGAGTTATAAGAAGGACGATATAAAAAGGCATGATAGTGTTAATTGACTGGCTGATGAATAATACCACCAGGGAGAACCACAAACAATCGTGCCAATTTTCATTGCTGTAGTGATCCTCAGAGCAGCTACTGAAAACATTCCAAGGATTCAATGCAAAAGTCCTGGTTTGCAGGATTCTTCGTGGCCTGACTCCCAGTGGTGGCAATGGTAAGCCTTCAAACTTCCCTATATTCTTCTTGTGTTTGGGTTTGATGCTTAACCTGTGTGCGATGCTCCTTTTTGGATGTGTGATGGGTTTGATTGCATGAGAGTATATAAGCCACTGAACAAATATTTAGTGCCTGAAAGATGTCGAGGGCCTGTTCAGGGATTCATTCTCAGTTCATGTTGTAAGTCCCTGAATATCATCTGCAAATGTAGCCCAGGTGTGTAATAGGGAGATTTCTCTTTAAGATCTCTATAGAAAGGGGGTAGGGATTAGGAATGAGTTGTCTGGATCATTGTTCCTAGGCAGATACAGATTTAGCACTCAACACACAGAAGTTTCTGGAATTGGGTATGGTAGTTTTGGGCATGCTCAGTAGGTTCCCTTTTGCTGGACTCAGACTCCATTGAGGGAAAGAGGTCAGGACAGCTGTTTTGTAAAAGGGTATCTGTGTGGGTTGGGCAAAGCTGAGCTACAGGAACAAAAGGGAGGCTATTCCCCTCAACCCCCCAACTTCTGAAGCATTTTACAGCAGGTTAGTGACATTGGCAGTGTTAATTACAGAAAAGGGAAATTGGGAGGGAACACTATTTTTTTATTTTAATTGTATACTTTGAATGTTTGCTTTTTTACTAAACTGTCTTAGTTAAATTGCCTCAACCAGTATGATTCACCAGCTTCTCTTATTTAAATGTGATGATGAGGAAAGAATCCATTTATATTTTGCTAGTCTCAGTTTTGTATTTTTTCTTGTAACAAGGTTTTTTTAATCTATATATTTAAACTGAATGGTTGGTTAATTAGTTAGCTAACTGATTGCAGTAGAGGAGTGGGAACAGACTGCATGTATCCCAGCTGAAGATTTCTATAAGTGAGGAGAGGAAAGATGTTGCTGTGCTTTTGACTCCGCAGTATGGGTCTTGGTGATCAGAGACTGAGGAGAGCTTAACCTGAGTGTTTGGGAACTTTGAGATACTGACCCTGTTTACATTCAATTTGTTTTCTTCTTTGTTTATATATAACTGAAGATAATGTATGTAGATTATAAAGAACTCATGTTATGCTGTAGAAATTAAGTTATATTTATAAAATCTTAGATAAAGTTGGTAGTTAAGAATTAAGTTAATTGTTTTTTGGACTTGATTGTGGGGAGGTTGACTCTGTGCAATCCTTGTTGAATATCCTCAGTGACTGAATTCTGGGTCTTCATGTGCCTTTTTGTGGGAGATTTTTAGATACTAAGAGGAGGGCAGTGAAGCAAAGTCTGGCCCACTCAAAAGTTACACAAACAGTTATTCCTGCTACCTGTAAGTAACAGCATGGACTGGGAACTTAGATATCTGTTGGTTATAGAACAAAATAATAACAAATTTCACAACACCTTTGCTAGGTAGGCATTATATCTATTTAAGATATAGGAAAATGGGGAAGACATAGTTTGACTCAAGGGCCAGGAAGAGAATTGTATAGATCTCCTGATTCCCGGGCTGGCCCTTTAATTCCTTTCCCTAAGCTTCCTTAAGTAACAAGTGTGGTGCTGGCAAACCAGGCATCAGCTTATGCCACGGTACCTGTGCTTCACCCATACTGACAAATGCATAGCTGGAATCAATCTGGTTCACCTGTGTGTGTTTAGTATTGGAACATAGACATTAGTCATAAAAATGTGCTTAGTATTTAATCTTTATTGAATGCTTGTAAGTTGCTGCCTGCATTAATCTCGTATATAATTCTATAGCATATACAGTAAGGTAGTGTTTGAACATTTGCACTGTAAGCCTCTGTAACTGTAAATCACCAGACAGGAAAGCAGCATTAACTGGTGTGAAATAGTAGTCTCCAACAGGTGTTATGTCCCGCCTGACAAGGCCCATCAATGCCAGGCAAACTATGATGGAACATAAGAAAACAAGACTTTGTTGATTGCTCTCCTCTATCCACCATGAAAAGATTTGCAGCTGAATTCTGTGAATCATTTGAACAAAAGTATTGTCAAGCTTGAAATGAACAAAAGTATTGTCAATGTTAGGCCTCAAACTTCTGGAAGCTTCAGAAAGCAAGCTTTGCAGAATTAGGCTGGAACTTGTGGTCAAGAGATGCTGCAACCAGATAACACTTTATGCTGACTCCTACGTGGTGAAATAAGTTAGGTCTTCAGGCATAGCTTATAAAACCACATTACCCACAGTTGAGACATGGCCGGCAGATGAGATAAAAAGTATGAAGGCACAGACCTCTGTGTGTGTGTTTTGGTAAATCCAACCCAGACCCCCTGAACTGAAGGGATGTGCACTTCTTGACCGTCTGTACCTGGAAAGTGCGGAAAACGGCCAACTGAAGGGTAACGTATTTTCGGACAAATGCAGGGTAGGGTTATAGAGTAAAGAAGTCTGGTTGCTAGAGCTGATTTGATCTCAAGTTGTGTTGACACTACAGTATTAAAAATGGTAGTGTTGGGATAATTTGGTCTCGGGTTGTAGCAATACTGCAGTATTAAAATTAGTAGTAGAGCTTAATAATAGTATTAAATTGTTTAGGAATAGTAGTAAATTGTTAATCAATATATAATATCTTTACTTGCACTTGTGCTTACTGACAGCAGGGACAGTACGTGTAAAGTTAGTAGTTAATAAGTAATAATAGCTTTGCATGTGCTTGTGCCTGTTGTCGGTATAAATTGCCATTTATATTCAATACTTATGCATAATATTACATGTTCTTATAGTAGTAAGTAACTAATGCATAATATTACCTGTACTTGTGCTTGTCTTCAGTATAACTTGCCATTTATATTAATCCTTATTCAATGCTGGTCTTTAATTTTTCTTTTCCTATTTTGTCTGTATTGCATTTATAGCCGTAAGTCATTAAAAACCTTTCTTGAGGAATAATCAGTAGTTTTAATTTTTCTTATACGGGCACTACTCAGCCTCATTACATCTGTGTTGGGTGGTAGGAAGTAGCGATCACCCGGGGCCCAACTAGGGCCCTGATGCGTGTCCTTCTTCTTCCTTTATCTCCGCAAATTCCTCTTAGTGGCTAAGTTTGAAGCAGATGGGGGAAGAAATAGGAAGCCCTAACAAGGGAAAACTATCTATTATGCTGCTTAGACAAGGAGGGGCAAGGGTTACTAGGCATAAAGAAAACATCCCCATTGTTTAGTCTGGGTTAGCCTTAATGGACACACAAAGCTTTCTTATTACAGAAGCTTCTATTACTTTTTGAAACTTAAAATTGGAACTCGTGTGTGTGTGTGTGTGTAATATGTCTGTCTGCTTTAACCTTGTAAATAACTTTAGTTTCCTTTTCTTACATAACAAATCTCTAGATATTTTATTATAGGATTGGCCAAAAGCATTGTCTTTGGTTTGAGATCTAAGGTGCAATTGACTGGTCCGTTGGGACTGGAAGTAACCTAAATGTTACTGTGATCTTTGCTGTAAGAAAGGTCAGCTTACCTGGGTGGTAAGACTGATTGGAATACCCAAGGGGGCTGTCTGTGACTCCATGTTAAGGCTGTTAATGCCTAAGCAGTTTATACTTGATAATTGGTTGGTGAATGAAATTTAAGTTCTGAACTCTCAGCCAATTTGGGGTTTGTGCCCTGCTTCCCAACAGTCAGTCCTGAGTTTGGTACTCATGCTCTTGAGCCACTGTAGGACAACTTGACGACGAGTGTTAAACTACCATGTCAGGAGAATATCCTATTTATAGAGAATTCTCCTGCTAAAATGTTTTTTTATGAAAAAGTATTTCAGTAGTTAATATTTAAATAACCGCTCTCTCAGAATATTGCCAGGTCTTATTGCAGATACTTTATAAAGTATTTCCAGTGATTCACTTCAAGGATTTCTATAAAAGTCATGCATTTTCTTAGTAAAAAACTGTTAAGGAAATCTTCTAGCTCCTAAAGGAAAGTGTTGTCCCTGAAGACAGTAATATTCTCTACCTACAGGAATCAGTGGATCCTTTGGTCTCTTTTATAAACAGCAACAGAGCATTCAGGAAGAGAAATGGCCCAGTTTCCTAAACCTTACAAAAGTCTTCATAAATGCCATTGAAATGACCCTATGCACAGCCAATTTAAAAACAAAGAACTGAGTTTCTGGCTCTCCATTGATTACTAGAGATGGATCCAAGCTTCACAGTTTGGTTCTAGATCCGTTTGTGTATATGGATTCTCCCTAAAATTCAAAGCTGTGTGGATCTGAGTTTTTGGGGTGATTATTGCAGAGCTAATGGGTCAGATCCTCAGCTGGGTTATACCCACAGATGAGGAGCTGGCCTAAGGGCATGAAATTTAGATCCAGGGCTTAGTTTGAATTCTGAATCCCCCACAAGGTTGTTCGGGGATGTTTTAAAAGTTCATTTCTAGTTACCATACATGAGGAAAGAAAAGGGCTTCTCTTATAGACAGATTAGGTGCTTGAAATTGTATTCACAAAGTGTATGGCTTGATTCTGTGGTTCTTTAAGGCCCTCAATCCTGCAGTACCCTTAAGCATGTGTGTAACTTCAAGCATGTGAGTAGTCCCAGTGACTTTCAATGGGACTACCTATGTGCTTAGTCCGGGTGGATTTGATTTAAATCACTAGTCAGAAAAACTCTATTGAATCCAGGGCCGCCCAGAGGGGGGGGCAAGAGGGGCAATTTGCCCCAGGCCCCGAGCCCCACAGGGGCCCCCACGAGAGTTTTTCAGGGCCCCTGGAGAGGGGTCCCTCACTCGCTCCAGGGGGCCCGGAAAACTCTTGCAGGGCCGGGCGCAGGAGCTTCTTCGCTCCCGGTCTTCGCCGGCGGGGTGGGGGGGTGTCCTTCCGCCCCGGAGCGGAACGACCCCCCGCCGGCGAATTACCGCCGAAGACGGAGCGGGACCCGCCGCAGAAGTTCAGCTCGGTCTTCGGCGGTAATTCGGCGGCGGGGGGGCCCTTCCCCCGGGACCCGCCGCCAAAGTGCCCCGAAGACCCGCGGCGGGGACCCCCCCCGCTGAATTACCGCCGAAGACCGGGCTGCGCTTCGGCGGCGGGTCCCGCTCCGACGGTAATTCGGCGGCGGGGCGCCCCCCGCCGTGGGTCTTCGGGCACTTCGGCGGCGGGTCCTGGAACGGAAGGGCCCCCCGCCGCCGAAGACCCCGGGCCCCCGGAATCCTCTGGGCGGCCCTGATTGAATCATGGATTTCTACATAAAAGTGCATTTTTGTTGGTTGTTATAACCTTAATACATATTCTTCACAACTAAGAGATAGATGTAGGTTTCATTTTTAGAAGATACACACTATACATTTTTAAGTGATTTATTTTGAAAACTTTTCAGATTAGTTTTACAGCTATATCAGAAAATGAATGAATGATTGGTTATTTCATTTACCAAAGGTAACTGAAGCAGACATTTATGAAGTCACTGGGATGTGAACTATCTCCAATTCAACAGGTTAATCATTAATATTTGGAGGGTTTCCTTGCCATGCTGTATTACCAGACAGACATTTAAATTGTTTTTATTAGCTAAAACATCAACATTATGTATTCTGGATTTTTTTCTTCAACAAACATATAATATTTTAACAAAACAAGCATATGAATTTTTGAATTTAGTTACACATTCAAGTTTTTTAAAATTCAGGTTAGTTTTTGTTAAAATTATTTTGAACTAAAATAGTTACATGAAATATTAAAAAAACACAAAATTAAATAGACTATGTCAGCCAGGTCAACATGAGAAACTTAAAATATTGGCTTCTGCAGCTAACTCAGTCATCTTCACCTTCATTTTCCTGTTTGTTCATAATCTGGAAAAGAAAAACAAGCTTTCCTGCTTTTTCAGGTCCCAAATGATTTCTCAATTTGGAACGAATTAGTCCAAAGGAAGAAATTCTTTCTACACAGGCAGAAGAAGCTACTGCTGTTAAAAGTGAGATTATCACTTCAACAGTCTCTGAATCCAAGTACTTAAGTGACTTCTACCAGTTCACTGGTGTGACTTTCTTTAAAACATCACCAGCAAACATATATTTCTTAAATGGTTCACCCTTAGCTCTGAAGTTTATTATAGTTGGCATTACGGAGGGATGATTGCTGGATGTCCATGTCATCGCCAACTCCTCTTCTTCAGCAGTTAAGGTTTGACCCTGGTAACGAGTATTGAGAATATTTGCAAGAAAATGAGCTGGACATAGTGCTTGTCCCATTTGTTTTTTTTGCATATTTCTCTTTTTAAGATCTCACTCAGTTCCTTCCAAATTTCAACAGTGTCAGCAGTAAAACAGCTATTTCCGTGCATTTTGTTCAAGGCTACAGAAATAGGCTTCAGGGTACTCAGTATGTGTTCAACGTTTCTCTTAAGCCCAATGCTGAGAACTTTGGCTGTGACAGTGCCATCTATTTTTTCACAATGACCATGAGATGGTCGAGTTCAAGATCCTGATACAAGGAAGAAAGGAGAGCAGTAGAACAGAGACCCTGGACTTCAGAAAAGCAGACTTCGACTCCCTCAGGGAACTGATGGGCAAGGTCCCCTGGGAGAATAACATGACGGGGAAAGGAGTCGAGGAAAGCTGGCTGTATTTTAAAGAAACCTTATTGAGGTTGCAGGAACAAACCATCCCGATGTGTAGGAGGAAAAGTAAATATGGCAGGCGACCAGCTTGGCTCAACAGTGAAATCCTTGCTCGTCTTAAACACAAAAAAACAGCTTATAAGAAGTGGAAGATTGGACAAATAACCAGGGAGGAGTATAAAAGTATTGCTCAGGCATGCAGGAGTGAAATTAGGAAGGCCAAATCACACTTGGAGTTGCAGCTAGCCGGAGATGTTAGGAGTAACAAGAAGGGTTTCTTCAGATATGTTAGTAACAAGAAGAAAGTCAAGGAAAGTGTGGGCCCCTTGCTGAATGAGGGAGGGAACCTAGTGACAGAGGATGTGGAGAAAGCTAGTGTATTTAATGCTTTTTTTGCCTCTGTCTTCACAGACAAGGTCAGCTCCCAGACAGCTGCACTCTGCAGCACGGTATGGGGAGGAAGTGACCAGCTCTCTGTGGAGAAAGAAGTAGTTCGGGACTATTTAGAAAAGCTGGACGAGCACAAGTCCCTGGGGCCGGATGCGCTGCATCCGAGGGTGCTAAAGGAGTTGGCCGATGAGATTGCAGAGCCACTGGCCATTATCTTTGAAAAATCATGGCGATCGGGGGAGGTCCCGAATGACTGGAAAAAAGCTAATGTAGTGCCCATCTTTAAAAAAGGGAAGAAGGAAGATCCAGGGAACTACAGGCCAGTCAGTCTCACCTCAGTCCCTGGAAAAATCATGGAACAGGTCCTCAAGGAATCAATTCTGAACCACTTAAAGGAGGGGAAAGTGATCAGGAACAGTCAGCATGGATTCACCAAGGGCAAGTCATGCCTGACTAACCTAATTGCCTTCTATGATGAGATAACCGGCTCTGTGGATGAGGGGAAAGCAGTGGATGTGCTATTTCTGGACTTTAGCAAAGCTTTTGATACAGTCTCCCACAGTATTCTTGCCAGCAAGTTAAATAAGTATGGGCTGGATGAATGGACAGTAAGGTGGATAGAAAACTGGCTAGATGGTCGGGCTCAATGGGTAGTGATCAATGGTTCCATGTCTAGTTGGTCGGTGCTGGGGCCGGTTTTATTCAATATCTTCATTAACGATCTAGAGGATGGTGTGGACTGCACCCTTAGCAAGTTTGCAGATGACACTAAACTGGGAGGAGTGGTTGATACGCTGGAGGGTAGGGATAGGATACAGAGGGACCTAGACAAATTAGAGGATTGGGCCAAAAGAAATATGATGAGGTTCAACAAGGACAAGTGCAGAGTCCTGCACTTAGGACGGAAGAATCCCATGCACTGCTATAGACTAGGGACCGAATGGCTGGGCAGCAGTTCTGCAGAAAAGGACCTAGGGGTTACGGTGGACGAAAAGCTGAATATGAGTCAACAGTGTGCCCTTGTTGCCAAGAAGGCTAATGGCATTTTGGGTTGTATAAGTAGGGGCATTTCCAGCAGATCGAGGGATGTGATCATTCCCCTCTACTCAGCACTGGTAAGGCCTCATTTCGAATACTGTGTCCAGTTTTGGGCCCCACACTACAAGAAGGATGTGGATAAATTGGAGAGAGTCCAGCGGAGGGCAACAAAAATGATTAGGGGGCTGGAGCACATGACTTATGAGAAGAGGCTGAGGGAACTGGGATTGTTTAGTTTGCAGAAGAGAAGAATGAGGGGGGATTTGATAGCTGCTTTCAACTACCTGAAAGGGGGTTCCAAAGAGGATGGATCTAGACTGTTCTCAGTGGTAGAAGATGACAGAACAAGGAGTAATGGTCTCAAGTTTCAGAGGGGGAGGTTTAGGTTGGATATTAGGAAAAACTTTTTAACTAGTAGGGTGGTGAAGAACTGGAATGGGTTACCTAGGGAGGTGGTGGAAACTCCTTCCTTAGAGGTTTTTAAGGTCAGGCTTGACAAAGCCCTGGCTGGGATGATTTAGTTGGGTTTGGTCCTGCTTTGAGCAGGGGGTTGGACTAGATGACCTCCTGAGGTCCCTTCCAATCCTGAGATTCTATGATTTTGTTCACAAACTGTCATCAGATTAGGCCAGTTCTTGATGTAGTGCTCAAAACAGTCCACTACTGAGTTCCATCGCACGTCTTGTGGGAGACTTAGCTTGGTTCCTCCCACTTTTTTCAGAGCAGCTGCTTCAAAGTGGTTGTTACGTAAGTATTTTGCAATTTCAACAACATTAGCCTTTATTTCTGGAACACTGAAGTCTTTGGCTAGAGAAGGGGTGCATCAAATGAGCACAGCAACCATATGTTAGCTTGGGACTCTCTTCTAAATAATTTCTTCTCATCTTGGATACATTTGCAGCATTGTCTGTGACCAAGCTGCTTACTAGACATTTGAAATTTTTTTTCACAGTTTGTTATAGCTTTTACTACTACTACTACTTGTAAGTATTCTGCTGTGTGTGCATTTCCTGATGTATCAATTGTTTCTATAAGGAAGACATTCCTTCTGCTGTTATCACACAAGCACATACAACAGGATCATTGTGGACATTGCTCCACCCATCAAGGCTCAGGTTAACAATTTCATCCTCTAGACCAGTGTTTCCCAAACTTGGGACGCCACTTGTGTAGGGAAAGCCCCTGGCGGGCCAGCCCGGTTTGTTTACTTGCTGCGGTTCGCTGTTCCAGGCCAATGGGAGCTTCTGGAAGCGGTGTGGGCCAAGGATGTACTGGCCGCCGCTTCCAGCAGCCCCTATTGGCCTGGAGTGGCAAACCACGGCCAGTGGGAGCCGCGATTGGCCGGACCTGCGGACACAGCAGGTAAACAAACCGGCCCGGCCTGCCAGGGGCTTTCCCTACACAAGCGGTGTCCCAAGTTTGGGAAACACTGCTCTAGACCTTTTGCACACTGCTCAATTTCTCTTTCATGCATTTTATCCAGCAATTTGCCTGCAACATCTGCTCTGTTGGGTGGATTGTGTCCTGGTCTTAATGACTGAACCACATTAAGGAAGTGTGGGTTCTCAATCATACGGAAAGGAGAGTTTGTTGCATAAACAATTTTTTCATCAGTTACCTTTTTTTGTAATCTGCTGGTTCTGATCACAAACTTATCTATGGTTGTTTCTGGATGATGGAGATTTTTTTTTCTTTTTGCTACAGGTGATATACTGTGGCTATGTGACATACATGATGTGACAGAAACACTATTATTGGCAGATAACTCTGAAACTATAGAAAATGATGGTGATCTTGAAAGTGGATAGTCTTCAGAATCCTGTATGTTGAGGATGGATTCTCCTAAACAAAATTAAGTCAATGCAGTTATTTAATTATTATTACCATACTGCTCATTTAGTATTACTCATTGCATTCACTGACAGTACTACTTTCAAGGTGAAATTGTAAAAGGAAGATCTGCCTATTTCAGCTCTTTATTTTTTATCACAACTGCATCTAAAATGATAGTACCATAGAGTAACAAGTATATTTTTTCCTCAAACATGAGAATTCAAGAATAGTCCAGACGGAAGACAGGCAGTCCTTAAGAAAGAAGTATGAAATAAAGTTTATGAACCTGAAGATCCTGCATGTTCAGATATCTTTCTTTCATCATCTTCAATGCAGCTTCCTCCTGCGAAGGAACACTTCTCATGATGTTTCATTCGGGCAACCAGGCCTTGCATTTCTTTGTTGCACTGTTTGCATTTTGCATGCATGCCTGTCTTACCCCCAGGTAGAGGAACTTCATTAAAATATTCCCAAACGGGGTCTCTTTTACAGGCTGCTGCCATTATAGGTTTTCCCCTTCTAGCTAGAGAATGGTATGGTAGATCTCAAATCAATGAAGGCTACACTCAGAAAGACCAAGATTTCTGGAATATACTGTTCAAACAGTTTCACTTTTGTTTTTACTGCCTGTTCCTCCCTTCTCAGAATTATCTCCAAACTTCTTCTCCTTCTCCAGATCTATCTCACCCCCAACAATCTTCTATTTATTGAACTTTTTGAAACTTTGCACTTTTAGAGAGAGGTAAGGGATTGACTCTGTGTACACAAATTTTCAGAGGGACAATAGGGTTGAGGTCTGTTATTTCTCACCTTTATTTATTTAAAAACATTTTTGCTGTTAACAAGCATGTTATCTCTGGAGACACAAATCCACAGTTTTAGAACTGCAAAACTAAGCATCTCTGATGGTATCTTCTAGACTGAGCACTGAGTCCCATTGGGTAGCTAGAAAGATTAACCTAAATAATCTATACAGAAGCCCCTGGAACCCCATAAGATTGGGTCCCTAATCCATGAACTATTGGAACTCATTTACAAAACTTTTCTTAAACATTACATGAATATATTGTCTCATATTATAGAATTAGAATTTATAATCCCTATTCCATGATGAGATACCTTTGAACTATAACATATCTTAATTAAAACTACCTTTAGATAGGTTTTTTCCTCAAAAAGTATTTTATCAAAACAATCAGATTTTTTTTAAAAGCATTGATTTTTATCTTCCCTGCTTAGAGATAAACTCATACAGAAGTGTTTGCAGGATCAGGGCCTAACTGAGCCAAACTCTCACTGACAGTAGTGATAGTTTTGCTCCATGAGACATTCAGACTGTAGAAAACAGCCTCTTGCTATCTTAAGCATTTAAAGATCTTAATATTAGAAGATAAATGACTACAAACCTCCTATCTCCTACGCCCATTCACTTGCCAGGCCTTTCTTGTAAGTTTATACAGTACAAGGTTACACTGGAAAGATGGGGTGGAGCTTACTTTGCAGCCTAGGAGACAGGATCTTCAGAAGCAGTGTTCTGTGGAATATTTTATCATATTTTCTTTTAAGCCTCCTTCATTTGAATTCAGCTGACTTTGCCCAAGGGCAAACTCTCCAGGAGCATCTGGCCTAAAAAAGATGCTCAAAGAAGAGGAAAAATTAAAAATCTAGTTGGCTCTTTTCCCCCAGCCTGATTGGGACTCTATCTATCTCTCTTGGGTATTTATCTGGCCCCCATTGCTGTAGCATTTGAGTGCCTCACAATCTTTGTAGTGTACTTATCTTCACAATATCCCTGTGCCACAAGGATTATTAACAAGCTGGCTTATATTTGGGATTTCTGCTTCATGAGAAATTTAGACATTTTAGTTTGTTTTCATTTGCAATTGGAACAAACCATCTTTTTTTCCCCCAGAATTCTTTGCATGTCCCCAAAATTTATTTTGGAAACATCAGCACATGCTGTTTCTGAAATGCAATATGCTCCTGGAACCTGCAGCTGCTGCTGAAATTGAAATTCTTGTCAGTTTCCTCATTGCTCATATCCTCAGTCTACGCTCCCAGCTGTATCTACATGCCAAGCAGAAACCTGCAGCAGCATATCTCAGAGCTTGGGTATAAGATCTGGGCTTGTGCTATTGTGCTAGGAATAGCTATGTACACATTTGGGCTTGGGCTCTGAACCCTAGTGTGGGTGGGATTCAGATCTTGGCAGTGTGATACACGAATCATAACCAAACTGCTACAAACAAGAAAAGGAGTAAGAACAAACCTACAACAATTCAGAAGATGCTAGAGATACTGATGACGCAACGGAATGGTTCAACTCCAAACCAGTTTGCCAGTGATCAAAATGTGCTACTGCACCACTGCTGTCCAGTGACCTATTTGAACTCAGCTAAAGCTGCCAAATTATGTGTCAGTTCCACATTTAACCCCTCCAACCCTAATGGAATTGGAACTAATTTAACACCCTTCTCGGCTATTTTAAGTCCAAAGCAGATTGTGAAGACTTACAAAGGGATTTCACAAAACTGGGTGACTGGGCACCAAAATGGCAGATGAAATTCAGTGTTGATAAATGCAAAGTAATGCACATTAGAAAACATAATCCCCACTAGACATGCAAAATGATGGGGTCCAAATTAGCTGTTACCACTCAAGAAAGATAGTTTGTGGGTATCTTGTGGATAGTTCTCTGAGCAGACGTTTTCAGCATGCAGTAGCACTCAAAAAAGCTAACACTGTTAGGAACCATTAAGAAAGGGATAGACAAAATAATGCCACTATCTACATCCATGGTATTCCCCTGCCTTGAATACTGCATTTGAGTCTGGTCACCCCGTCTCATAAGAAGATATATTAGAACTGGGAAAGGTAAAGAGAAGGGCGACAAAAATGATTAAGGATATGGAACAGCTCCCATATGAGGAGAGGATTTAAAAGATTGAGACTTTTCATTTTGAAAAAGAGATGCCTAAGGGGGGATATATTAGAGGTCTTTAAAACCATGAATGGTGTGGCAAAAGTGAATAGGAAAGTGGTATGCTGAGGGGGTAAATAATAAGAACCAGGTGTCACCCAATGAAATTAATAGGCATCAGGTTTAAGACAACAAAAGGAAGTTCTACATCATTCAGTGCAGAGGCAATCTGTGGAATCTGTTGCCAGGGGATATTTTGAAGGCGAAAACTATAACTGGGTTAAAAAAATTAGATAAGTTCATGAAGGATAGGTCCATCAATGGCTATTAGCCAAGATGACCAGGGATGCAACCTTATGCTCTCGGGTTGTCATAAGCTTCTAACTGCCAGAAGCTGGGAGTGGACGATGGGATGGATCATTCTATAATTATTCTGTTTTGTTCATTCCTCCAAAGCAGCTGTCATTGGCCATTGTTGGAAGACCGGATACTGGGCTAGATGGCTCACTGGTCTGACCCAGTATGGCCATTCTTATGTTTTAATAGAAGCCATATATACAATGGACCTGCTTATCAGGAAACATGTGCTATCATTGCTTTATGACATGCTGTGGGTATGTCTACACTGCAATCGAAGGTGTGATTGCATCTGGGGTAGACTTACCTGTGCTAGCTTTAATCCAGCTAGTGTGGCTAAAATAGCAGTGAAGCCATGGTGGCATAGGCTTCAGCAGGGTCTAGGAATGTGAGTACATACCTGAGGGACTGGGTGGGCTCATACAATCTGCACTGAAACTCATGTGCTGTGGCTTCATTTCTATTTTTTGCTGTGGTTGCTAGATTAAAGCTAATGCAGGCATGTCTGTTTTGAGCTGCAATCATACCTTTTGATTGCAGGATAGATACAGCCTGCCTCTTTGATCTGAGGTCTCCAGATTCCAGGGCTCTCTAAGTCAAGTACATTTCACGAGTACTAAATCACTTTAAACACTAAAAATTAAGATAAATACACACAAATGATAAAGCTTTAGGGTAAAATTTTCAAAAGCACCCGAATGACTTAAGAGCCTAAGTCCCATTTTAAAAACTAATTTAAACATGAAGGGGGAGATTTCAAAGGCACTAAAGTGTTCAAATTACTTTTGAAAATGGGACTTAGGCTCTTAAGTCATTTGTGTGCTTTTGAAAATTTTACCCTAACTCCCATTGAAATTCAGTGAGAGTTTGGTGCCTCCTACTTGTGCCTTTGAAAAATCTTCCCTTTAGGCACCTAAAACCCATTGACATTAAATGAGACTTAGGTTCCTAAATGCCTAAGTCACTTTTGGCTCCTATGTTGTTTTGTTCTAGTCTCAACCTTAAACTTTAAGTCAACAGCTATGTTTTTCACACCCCTGAGCAATGCATCTATGTCAACCTAACCCTCAGTGTAGGTGGAACTTGTTTGATGGAAGCAGCATTCTTCCATCGACCTAGATACCATCGCTTGGGGAAGTATTGTTCCTGCAGTGACAGACCCAACCTACGGCGATGGAAGGGTTTTTTCTATGATGTAGGATTATGATGGCATAGCTAATCAGGTATAGTCCCTGTACCATAGACAAGCCCTTAGTCACTTCTGAAATATTTATCTTTAATAAATATATTTAATCTACTGTTCAACAAGTAAAAAATAAAATAAAATCCTGTCAGTGTCAGTACCAAAGGGAATGAATAAGGAAATTAATTGACTTACACATTCAAAGCCATCTGAGCTACTCACACACTATGATTATAGTCTGGTATTAGAGATGTTACTGTTGCCATTGATCTGCCATATTATCTTCTTAATTAGATGGGAATTCAGAATAGGAGTTCTAACCATCATAAAAAGATAGCTTAGCATTAAAACCATTAAAGAAGTCAATGGCATTTTTTATTTAGGCATTCCCAGAGGATTCATTAGGAACAACAGCTTCAATTATTAATTAAGATATTATTTATGTGAATCGGTAAATGTAGGAACATTATTTTAATAAGGTGACTGATTCTGTGTATTTTCCAGTTGCATATAAGGAGGAGGTAGTGATAAACAAATCTCTGTAAATTCAGTTTCATTCAGATAAGCCTGTGTAGTCAAACTTTTATAGTTGAAAAATCAACCTCAGAAATCTTACGAGAACAGGCTTTCTAGTGAGATCTCCTATACCTCTTGCTTTTAGCTAGTATGGGAATACCATGATATTTCTCATGTTCTTTCAGTATTTCTAATGAAACTCTATTGATATTGAATTACATAATGGATAAAATCTGGCTTGTTGTTTCTCTGCTGTCAAGATATGCAGAGCACATACAAGTTCAAACAAACCGTGTGAACTAATCTCACAGAAGGTTGCAGGTTACATTGATCTGAGTTTGAGGCAAATGTTTAGATCAGTTTTTATTTCATTTTAACCAGATCATCTGCCCTTGATCTCATGTCTAGTAATTAAAATGGCAAGAGCTCTGAAATTCCTCCTGCTGAAACAAACAACCCATAAGCCTCTTCAAGCCTGAAAATCTATGGTAAGTTAAATTTAAAACTGAGTAAAAATATGACCTCCAGGATCCCTGCCTCTTTCCCTAATTCTCCCTTCTGTTCTCTGTTTCACCTAACTTCTCTCCCACAGAAAAAGGGAAGTTCTAGCATTAATCTGTCCATAGTAACTATACGAAGTTACCTTAGTTTTTTGAATAAACTGTTTGCCCTCAAGGAGTGTTTCTTCAATGGGATTCAGTCATGAGTAACAAAATCTTTCAGTAGGAATTAAAAAAACAAGAGCATTTGTGCTAGGGTAGCCACCATTTTTAAAAGCAAAGCCCCATGTATAGTTGAGCAACCTTTCCTTTGGGTATGCCTATGTAATTTCATTGCCCCTTACCAGGTGGCCCATAAACGTACTTGCTCACATCCTTATGCTGGGATTATCATTATTGTTATATTTATTATTTATTTGTATTATTGTAGCTTCTAGGAGCCCCACTCATGGATCAGGCCCCATTGTGATAGATGCGGTATAAACACAGAACAAATTGCCAGTCCCTTCCTCAAGGAGCTTACACTCTAAGTATAAGACAAGAGACAAGAGGGAAGGGGGAGCCAGTTAAGAGATTCAAAGGGAGGGGTGACATAGTCAGAATGGTGGGCTATGAAAATGATCTTTGCAGCAGCGGCACTTTGAATGCATATGAGTAGGGCCAGATCGCATACATCAAGACCAGAGACAAGGATGTTGCAGTATTTGAGATGCAAGTTGATGAGCGCCTGGATGAGTTTTAGCTGTATGGATGGATAAGAAAGGCTTCAATGGCTTCCTACTTCTTACACAGGTATGGAAAAGAACAAGGTCATTTACACAGATGGGTTCTCCAACTCTGATGTCAATGGGCCACAGACCATTTAATACTCCTGTAACCCTTCTGCCAGGTGGAGCCAGCAGCAACCAGAGACGTGTTCAATATCTAGGGCAGGGATCAGCAACCTTTGGCATGCGGCTCGCCAAGGTAAGCACCCTGGCGGGCTGGGCCGGGTTGTTTACCTGCCGCGTCCGCAGGTTTGGCCAATCATGGTTTCCACTGTCTGCGGTTCACCGCTCCAGGCCAATGGGGGTGGCAGGAAGCGGCGGCCAGCACGTCCCTCGGCCCATGCTGCTTCCCACCACCCCCATTGGCCTGGAGTGGCGAACCGCGGCCAGTGGGAGCCGCGATCGGCCAAACCTGTGCACACGGCAGGTAAACAAACTGGCCCGGCCAGCCAGGGTGCTTACCCTGGCGAACTGCGTGCCAAAGGTTGCTGATCCTTGATCTAGGGGTTCCTTTCCATTGATACAACACAACTGTCCCGAGCCCCCACCCAGTAACCTGGGAAATTTACACACCACCCCAGGTGCCTCTGAGAGGCAATATTTCCCCACTTGTAAGCACAGAATCTGAGTGTAGAAAAGAAACTTTTAATTAAAAGAGGGAAGTAATTCGGCGTTAATTTGGGAAAACACGGCAAACAGGGTTCATAAACATAATCCATGAGTAAAAGATCCACCCCCAAGTTGGTTGAGCAATGTTGTTTTCCCTTCAGGTTCTTAAGACCAGCAACCCAAAAGTCCTTCATGTGCCTGACCCTTCTCTGCACCCCACTCACAGTTGTTGTTCTTGGTCAGTGCAGACCCAGAGTTCAGAGGTGCACCTGCAGAGTTCACCTCCCACCCTGGGTTGGATAAAGAAGTACCTTACTCGCTCATCGCCACTCATGCCAGCTGCCTGCTCACTGCTTTCGCCGGCCACCTGCTCAACATTCTCATTGTGCCTCTCCACCAGCCACCCTGCTAGCCGCTCATCACGCCTCTCCGCCGCTGCCCTGCTGTCTGCCTGCTCACTGTGCTTCTCCACCAGCCGCCCGCTCATCACGCCTCTCAGCCACCGCCCTGCTCTCTGCCTGCTCGCTGTGCCTCTTCGCCAGCCGCCCTGCTGCCCGCTCGCTGTGCCTCTTCGCCTGCTGCCCGCTCGCTGTGCCTCTTCGCCAGCCACCCTGCTGCCCGCCTATCACGCCTCTCCGCCGCCACCCTGCTGTCTACCCGCTCACCATGCCTCTCCACCAGCTGCCCGCTCACCGTGCCTCTCCACCAGCCACCTGTTCATCACGCCTCTCCGCTGCCGCCCTGCTGGCTGCCCGCTCACCATGCCTCTCCACCAGCTGCCCGCTCACCGTGTCTCTGCACCAGCCACCTGCTCACCGTGACTCTCTGCTGCCGCCCTGCTGCCTGCCCGCTCACCGTGCCTCTCCACCAGCCGCCCTGCTGGCTGCCCACTCACCGTGCCTCTCTGCTGCCGCCCTGCTGGCTGCCTGCTCACCGTGCTTCTCCACTAGCTGCCCTGTTGGCCACTCATTGCGCCTCTCCACCGCACCAGCCACTGGTTCACCAGCTGACTGTCAGTCACCTTCTTCTGCCACCTGCCTCCCTGCTGTAACCTCTGTACATCAGTCTCTTACACTGCCCCACCTCAGGTGATTTCAGCTCTCAGTGATTTTTAGCTCTTAGCAGGCAGTGCAGAAACACAGTCCTACCGCAACTGATTTCAGCTCTGATTGGGCTTTTATCATAACAAAGAGGCTCCTAATGAAGCCTATTTAGCACTATTCTTTGAACAGTGGGGAGGAACAAGTTAAACCAGTCTAGGGAGGACCCTTGAGGGCATACAGCTTCCTAGCTGGGGATATCTGTTTCCACCCCTCTTACTTTCACAGGGCTCTGACATTCGAGCCCCTTAGGAGGTTCTTTCAACTGAGGGTGACAGGTTAAGCTGAGTCACCTGGGACAGGTTAAGCACAATCCTGCTTTCCTGTATTCCTATAACAATTACAACATTGGTAATCATATTTCACTACCCCTGCATTCAGTACTAAGGTGATTTGTAACCAACACCAGCCAAAGTTGATCACTTTTTGCTGAATATATAAGCAAAGCAGGAAAACTGTATTTACATAATGTGACAGACCCAGACCAGTGGAGTACAGGAGTCTGGTAGAAGGCAAATATACTGGCTACTGGATGAATAGTTTCCTATTCCTTGAGTGACCAGAGATAGGGCTGCCCTAGAGCAATCCAGAACCTGCTAGAACCAATTAAGACAGGTGAGCTAATTAAGACACCTGGAGCCAATTAAGAACTTACTAGAATCAATTATGGCAGGCTAATCAGGACACCTGGTTTAAAAAGGACCTCCCATCAGTTAGCGAGGGGGCACGCAAAGAGGAGGGAGTGAGAAGGTGCTGCTGGAGGACTGAAGAGTACAAGCGTGATCAGGCTCCAGGAGGAAGATCCTGCAGTGAGGATAAGGAAGGTGCTAGGGGAAGGCCATGGGGAAGTAGCCCAGGGAGTTGTTGCTGTCACGCAGCTGATACAGAGGACATTGTAGACAGCTGCTATCCACAGGGCCCTGGGAGGGAACCCGGTGTAGAGGGTGGGCCCGGGTTCCCTCCATCCCGCCAACTCCTGATCGGACACAGGAGGAGTTGACCTGGTCTGTGAGAAACACCAGAAGAGGAAGTCTAATTTGGAAAGGGATCTGGCCTGTCCCCAACCCACTAGGTGGGACACAGAGACTGCAGTGATTGTTCTCCGTTTCCCCCATGCTGGCCAGTGATGAGGTTAGCTGAGTGAACGGCAGGTTTGAGCCTCTATCAGGAGCGGCCAAACTGAGGGCTGCCGTGAACCTCTGAGGTGAGCAATTCCACCAAAAAGCGCAGGACCCACCAAGCCAGAGGAGGAACTTTGTCACAATAAACACACCCAAGTCACCCCCAACTGCTGAGGAAAAACTTACAATTTCACTAAGTATTAATTTAAGGTCTGATTGTAATATCCTTACTCCTGTTGAGTGCACCTTACTTCACTAGTGGTTCCATTGACTTCAGTGGGACTACTTGTGCAGTGAAATCCCAGTTCAGCAAAGCATTTAGGCACATACATAATTTTAAGTGTCTGCTTGCATCCCTAAAAGTCAGTGACTTAAGTACATAAATGTTTTCAGGAAAAGGGATGCTTTGCTGAATTGAAACCTGAAGTATTACTCATTTTAAGTAAGAGGAATAGGATTAGGCCTATATGTAAATTAGTCTTTTGCATATGGAAAAGAGAGAAGATAGTAGAACAGGGAAAAGTGAAATATTGTTGAACTGTGCAGTAGAACTTTCCTCTTTCTTTCCTGGATCCTAAGATGGGGGTAGGGGATGTGGGAGGAGCAAAAGAGTTCCAGTTTCAGATACACTTGAAGTTTACTGAACCAGCTCATCCAAGAACTAGTGACTACAAAGTACATATACAAGCCTCTCGCTAGCTCAGAAGGTATTAACTCTTGGTACTTGCATTTAATCACTGTGCATACACTGCTACATGTAGTTATTTCTCAGGAATCAATACCTCAGAGCATATCCTGATTTGGTTTTCCTCCGGAATGTTAACAAACAGTATTTACTGCCTGTGAGTCAAAACCTCAGCAACACTTCCTGTAAAGGGAGCCACACATGGCTCTTTTCCCTAGGAAAGGAAATGATAAACTAAAATATGAATAGTTTTATTGGGAGTGGACATATGTTGCCTTATATTTTTTTGCTTTACCATAGTTAGCAGAGCTAGTGTGCACTTTTCTGCTTCATGATTCATGCAATTGACACCTGCCACAGGCAACCTCACACGTTGGCTAGCTCAGTCAAGGTCAAGCACAGCCTGACTATTTTTACTAAGAAGGACCAGGGTAAAGTCAAATCTTTGTCACTTCAACACACGTAGCAATATCAGAAGTTGAGTTGGGAGAGGATCACCTCTTCCTAATACGGTTGGACATTTCTGGAAGGCGCTCGGAGACAGTGATGCTTTCTATTGGCTACATTTGACATTGTTTTTCGAGTGTCAAAGTAAAATCTCACTAATTTAATCCATGTAGAGAAATCTATCCTTCCTTGCAAGAGTAAAAAGAGTGGGCTAAATCTTGCTCTCATCACTCCTACAACCAACAGCAGACGTTGCCTCAATACGTACACGATAGCTGCTTTTTATTTTACTATCTAATTAACTACGTGTGGTCAAAAAGGTGCAAAGAAATGAATGCGTGGGGAGCAAGAATGAGAGACACAAGCTGAATCAACTAACTGGACAGGATAAGAAAGGATTCCATCCACCAGCTGAGACAGAACTGCAGGTGTTGATATCCTCGGTTTTGGCTTTTTGACTAAAACAAACTGCTTAAACACCAATAGTTTACCTCTAACATCAAAGGACCTTTGAATCTACTTTTGAAAATTAAAAATTCCAAATACAGAATTCATTATAAAATACCAGTGGGCCTAGACAGCTTTGATATATGAGCCACAGGTCACCTGACAGTGTTGTTATGATTTAAAACTAAAGTACTTGCATTCATTACCAACAACAGACTGACCACAGGTTAATTTTTTCTACTGCATTTTGTAATATTGTATTTTAATGACTGCCGAACCTGTATTTCTTGTATGTATGTATGTAACATTTTATTGCTGCAGTAGCTCTGGGTTTGGTTTTCCAAGACCAAAACCAGATGTGATTAACCACCAATTCCTGTTTTAATAGTAAACTAAATGTCTGTTTCAAATCAGTAGTTTCATTATGGCCCATCACTACCATGCTGAATTGCAGATACTATCATACTGGAATGCTATGAGCTGGGGGGCCTGATCCTGTTTCCACTGAAGTCAAGGGGAATGTTGCTATATTAGTCAATGGAAACTGGATCAGGCCTATCATGTTTTATATCTGCACTTTTTACTAAGTATCATCTATCCCTGTAACTTTGGAGAAAATTTGCTTTAAAATATGCATATTTTGCATATTAAGTTAATTAGGGGAGTTTTATTTCATTGTCAGGGACCCTAGTTTGAACATACCATGGAAAACACCTCTATCACAAATTTATTATTTTTAGGAAAGAATTTTCTGTCTGAAAACTTAAGGTGACAGGAGAAAACAGCTTGCGAGCTAGAATCCTCTTATAGGTATTTTGACAGCTAAAACATTCTGACAACTAGCTAAAATGTTAAATAGTTAAAAGTGCTTTTGTATTTCAAATGCTCCAAGAGACAGTCTGCTAGTCAAAACTTACTATAACCACTTTTGATACTTAAAAGGCTGTAATTGCTTAGACTCCAGTGGTTGCTTGGATAAACGGAACATGCCAAGATGTTTCACTAGCCACTTTTATAGGTGCAAGTCTGTAAGTGTTTATCAAAGAGACAATCTCATAGCTGCTTTGAGAGTTCCTTTAATGTGACATGCTATTGGGGAATCTCCTTTTCAAAGTTTTCTCCTTTCTGAAGGACCCATGGTCTTTGAAGAGGATGTATTCCCATGACAAAAATGACTCAGGTTTGTTCTTCATTTCTCTAAAGCAATGCTCACAGTTGGTGAGACATCCCTTGAAGAAGTTATCGCCAACATGCTTGGAGACAATCAGCAAGAAAACAGTTGTTTCATTGAGACATAACTGGTATCTATTCTAAAATACTGACGGGGATGAATCCCTTATTCTATCTTCATAGTAACGCCACAACATTTGCTCTTTCTTGTAGTGAGAGCGATTCAGGATGGTGGTAGGAAGGAGATAATTATACATACATCATTTTAAAAGCAGCAGATGATGCACAGTATTTGAGTTAGTTCCAAATGCTTGAAATATCCATCACTTCTGGATTAATTAAAAATATCACACGCAGACTTGCCTGACTTTCTGTCCTTGCATAATTGATGGAAGTTGGAAATGAAACAGAGAACATGGGAGTGAGAGGTTGGGAGGGGAGGCCGTGCAGTGTAACAATGTGTTGCTTACATCCAAGATGGAAAATATCCCTGTAAGTTTTCAAACGCCTGCATCTCAAGACCAAATAGACACCTTTAACATTTAAAACCCTTTGTTTTCATATAATCCTTATGGCAGATGTACTTAATTGAGGAAATTAAACTTAATCATAAAAATGCCACATGGACCAAAAATATGGTGCTCCTTAAGATGTGGAGAAGATCAAAACCAGGGTGCTTTTGTGTTTGCTAAACCTCATCACTCAATGCTTGGCTTTGCAAAACTGGGATATTTCAAATCTGGGTCCTACTTTGTTTGGATTGCCAAAGTTTTAGTGAATTTGGATAAATAGTTCCCGTTTTAACCCACCTTTATGAATGGCTGCCAGTGAAAGGATTGTTTGAAATTTGGTCTTTCTTTGAAAGGATTAGAGTTAAGCTTCATTTTCAGAGGCCTTATTAACATTAGCCTCTGTGCACAAAATTGTCATTTTGGGCAGGAATTCATTTAGCTATTTAAAATGTAGCGGATGGTAAAAGAGGAGACCTTCTAGTGTTTTGCTGCAGCGGGAAAAAAATGTTGATTTTCAGATTCTTATAGATCAGGATCTGTTAGAGCTGCAGGCCTAATATGCAGATTTTGTGTCAAACTTAATTGTCTTTTAAGGCACCAAAATTTATTTGTTAATTGTCTTTTAAGGCACCAGTAAATTAACTGGGGTAAAGAAAAGAATTTTGTCAAGTTTCTAGATTGATACAGTGAAATGGCAAAGTGACAGTGTGATGCTGTGATTGCAGTGTCAGAAGCGATGGCAGTGCCCTGCAACCACAAAATGCCTCACCAGGACATGACACAGGCTGAAATGACAGCACCAAGTAATTACTTCTCTAGAAGTCAAAATGGAAATGTTCCAGGTGTGATATGACAGAAAAATTCAGGACAGCTTTCAACACGGGAAAGCACCTGTGGGGTATTTGTTGGGGAATCTCTGTAACTTACTTGTGTGTCACCCAGTGACTAGGCTCCAGCTGTCAGAAGCAGGGAGACCCACTTTTATTTAATTGGACCTACCATTATAAGAGATACAAAAGTTTATCTCTGACATAATTGTTCGGTGGAGACAATATATATAAATGCCAAAAGGATGAAACTTTAAAAGATATAGTTATGTTGGGATTGACCAGATGGCATTGTTACCCATGATTTTACAAGTTTTTATTCTTAGCATGTGAGCACTGTTAAGTCTTAAGAAATATGGCATTGTTGTTTGATTATGCTTTTTTAAGAAAGTTGTAGCAAACAGCAAAATAATTTACTCTCTGCCTTAATCTCTCTAGCTAGAGTCAATTTTAGGGGGCAGAGTTGCTTTCTGGGAATTAGTTCTGGGTCCGGTGTTTAACATAGAATCATGGAATATCAGGGTTGGAAGGGACCTCTTTATTAACGACCTGGATTTAGGAATAGAGAGCATACTGAACAAATCTGCATATGACTCAAAGCTGGGGGCGGGGGCAGGAGAGGTTGCCAACACTTTGGAAGATAGAGCCTTCTGAATTCTAGCTCTTGATAAATCGTAGAACTGGGCTATAGCCAACAAAATGAAATTCAACAAAGACAAATGTAAGGTGCTACACTAAGGGTGGGGGGAAACAAATGCACAAATACAGAATGGGGGATAACTGGCTTGGCAGCAGCACTGCTGAAAAGGATGTGGGAGTTGTGGTGCATCACAACCTCACCATGAGTCAACAACATGATGCTGTAGCAAAAAAAGCAAATGCAATTATAGGTTGAATTACACAATAGTGTGTCCAATTCTGGTCACTAATGTATAGAAAGGATGTAGAGAAACTGGAAAAGATCCAGAAGCGAGTGACAAAGATGATCAATGGGGTGCAATGCAAGCCATATGAGCAAAAGCTGAAGGAACTGAGTATGTTTTGTTTGGAAAAGAGGAGATTAAGAGGGGACATGATATTGGTCTTCACATACTTGAAAGACTGCCATAAAAAGATGGAGAAAAGTTGTTCTCTCTTGCCACAGAGGGCAGGACAAGAGGCAATAGGTTCAAACTACAGTATAGCAGATTTAGATTAAATCTCAGGAAAATTTTTCTAACTGTAGAACAATAGGACAATGGAACAGACTGCCTAGGGAGGTTGTGGAAGCTCCTTCACTGAAGGTTTTCAAAAGAAGGCTGGATAGCCATCTGACTTGGATGGTTTAGACACAACAAATCCTGCATCTTGGCAGATGGTTAGACTAGATGACCCTTGTGATCCCTTGTAGCCCTATGATTCTCTGACATTGGTGTTGAAGCTGAGATTTCTAAAAGGACAGATTGCCTGTGCACTGTTTGTGTCCACCTCCTTTCAAGAACTGGTGTATATATATTATAGAATCATAGGACTGGAAGACATCTCAAGAGGTCTCCTAGCACTCAAAGCAGAACTGAGTATTAGCTAGACCATCCCTGACAAGTGTTCTAAATGTTGGAAATAAGTTTCACTAAGGAAATACCTAGACTTCAACTCACTGACTTCTTCTCCAGTCGGAACCTGAACTGCAAGGCTCCAAGATCTGCAACTTCTTGGCAAAGGGGTGACAATACATTTATAATGTCAGAGTAGCCCAGAAAGAAAAAGAAAGTCCAAGAAGTACAGTACACAGTTACATTTTCAGAGGGCTGATGCCACTGTTTGAACAAATTAGACTACTGTAAATACAACACCAAGAACATGGAAAGTGCTTGCTAGGACTCACCTTAAAATATGAATATATGGGAAGTAACTAAACAGTTACATAAAATATTTTTATTTGAATAATTAGAAAACTTTAAATATATTCAGGAATGAGTCCTCTTTTGTAGGGCAAGCAACTGAACTGCTCACATATATTGTAATTTATTTTTTTAACTGAAAGGCATACTCTTCTAGCCTATTCTACATCTATTGTATCTGCTCTACACGACTTGCAAAATCAGATCTTCTATGACATTGCAAGTTCTGGGTCACTGCAGTCATACAATAATTAGATCAAAGTCAGAAACCATTACAGTCCCTTTCTAGTTGCATCTAAATCATAGTCACTTTTGCAATGATATAATCTCAGGACTGTCATATCATTTTTCTGTCATGTTAATTGCTTTGCATGTCCTAGGTCTTTGCAAAGAAAAAAAGATCTTCACTCACAGATATGAACCAGTCACTGAACCAGTGCAGCATATTGCAATCACTGCACAATTCTAATAATTTTGCAGTCAACTAGCAAATCACTTTGAATTGTCTTCAATCTTTGTCCCCTGTGCATTGACAACTATTCTAAACTTCCTTATACTGTATATGAAACTAGAAGAGCTCTCAGGTATAAATGAGCTCTGGTTTATGTAACAATTTGTGGGGAGTGGGGTTTCATGTAAGGTTTAGTGCAGGATTTTGAAGGTTTTTTAACTGTAGTTTTCTGTGCTATTTGGGTGGAATTTACCCCTGTGCAGAGGGCCAATAGAGACCTTTGCACCATTAAAATTTCATGTAAGCTCTCAAAATAGTGTTTAAGTGGGATCTATGCAATGTGTAAATGATGTGCTGCACAGGGATCCATTTCTCTTTTTGCATGAGAGAGAGAGAGAGCGAGCGAGAGAAACAGGCCATTTTCAAGTTAGACAAATACATTTGTGCACAGATATTTGATTGCGCCCAATCTTACTCTCCAAATGCAGTTTGAGTCTCAGTAAAATTAGGCAATCACAAACGTGTATGGATACAACTGTATTTTCTAATTTTGAAAAACTGGATCAATATGTTGGAAAAACAAAATAATTTATATTCAGTAGTGTTTTTTTGGTATGTTAATAGTTCTGCATTCTACATGCTACTCAGACGTGGGTGCACAAGATTTTCTACAGATATTTGTTTGCATTTTTAAATGAGTTTTGACCATTGTGACAAGGTGAAGCAGCTCCCTGGGAAGGGCTAAAGGATCCCTGTCTACCACATGGCCAGGATGACATCTGTAAGAAAGAGGAAGTTGGACCTACAGCGTGGACTAGAACTGAGTGGATTTTTCTCATTTGGTCTTGGAGGCAAGGGAAAAACCTTGGGGGACTGAGATAGCACTTGTCAGCAGAGTTGTTTTCTTTTGTGTTATTTATGTCCTTTGTTTACAAATTATAAATGGAGCCCTGAGTCAAAGGCCTTTAAAGGATCTGGATGTGATGTTTGCTTATCTGCCCAGGCTGCTGAAACAGCCCAGCAATGTACAACCATGCTTGCACCCTTTTCTGTTTGCTTCATATGTCTTTTCACTCTCTGTGAATATTCACAATAATATTTTAAACTTGAGCCACTTCCTGTGAGCATTCACATCAGACATCTCATAACAGTTGAACTCCAGCGAGGGAATAGAAATAATACCACAAGATTTATGTGCCCACTCACAGCTAAGTATCAGAGTTCACATTATGGATTTTGAATTTAATAGCAAACTATGGAGTATATAAAATGGATTTAATAACTTCAAATAACAAATGTGAGCTATTCCACAAACAGAAAAATAAGATTTATCAAGGAAATTATTTGTTATGAATTATTCTCTCAGCGCTGATACTCCTGGAGGTTGGGCTTCTATACTAACCATGAAGAACAGACGTTTCTTTTTAACCTTTCCTAATAAACAATTAAGTTGCTTATTTATCCTGCATTTCTACAGGTAATTGTTAGTTAATTTTTACTGCAAGTTTATTCTTTATTAATGTTAATGAGCTCATTGTTGGAAACAGAGCAGATTTTTTATAACAGAGTTTGCTTTTAATTACTAAGAAGGAAAGATATTGAGGACCCAAATGGTTCTAAATAACGTGGTTGTTTTTGTTTTCAACTGGCATGTGTGGTGATGGGATGATTTGAGCACTGCTTTAGCGGGAAACTCAGCCTAGACTGCATAGGGCAAGAGTCACAAAGGGATCTTAGGGGTTGCAACACCTAACGGTGCCCTGTCACTTAGTGGAATTCGTAGCTCTGAGTTAGGTGCCCAGGCACCCCACGCATTGTAGGGATTCACAGAGCCAGCAAGCTGAGCAGGGAACTGCCTGAGTTAGTCAGGAGTGAAATACTGAAAGGGGAGCACTTAGGGCCTCTACAAAAGGCCTTAGGTGCCTCTTTGTTAAGCATTCATGGCTGTGAACCCTCTTCTGGAGTTAAGTGGCGTGCGCCCATATAGCCAGTAGTCCTGTGGGTAGGGCACTCACCTGGGATGTAGGAGATCTACTTTTAAATTTCTTCCTTCTGATTTGCAATAGAGACTTGAAGGTGTTGGAAAATCATAGTGCTAATGAAGCCTTTTTGCATTAGGCCTGAGTGAACCAAAGTTATGCTATGCTTGCCCAAACCGTGTTGGAAAGCTTACAGAACTCATTAGACTGAAGGCCGTGTATCTACCTAAGTCAGCTATTTCGCTTATCAGTTTTGTTTGGCTCCCCAAGTATATGTTGGCTCCCCAAGTGTATGCAGCTGCGTTCACATGTATGCATCCAAAGTATCTAGTACAAAGGGTCAACGGATGTATCTTGTGTCCCCTTCAGAATGACAAATGTATCCTCAACAGCTGTATGTCTCTTGTAGCCCCCACAAAATGATATATGTATCCTGCGTACCCAATTATCCCCTAATAGATACATGTACAGGGTCTATAGGTCAACCAAATGACGTAGACAAACGTAGGCTAAGTTGTTTGTTACCGGCTATAAAGGTAGGCCGCTTTACCTTTGGCCATGAAAGGTGTGTCTCTTTCTCTGGCACTAGCCGAGAGGAACACCCGCTCAGCTGACCGATCAATAAAGGGTGTGGTACTTGTCTTCCTGTCTCCGTGCCTCCTTGGTGTAATTAGGTAAGCTCCGGGGGGAAAACGAGCCCTTTTGGCTAACAAAGGTAAGTCTCCCCATTCCCAGGAGATCACCCAAACTGCTGGGCTGTAATCCTGCACCTTGGTGGGGGTTAGACTAGGTGACCCGTGCCCATGGTGTCCCTCTCAGTGGTTCTGTGAGTCTATAAAGGGCGCGGCATGAGACACTTGATTGCTGCTGTGACAAAGCTGCTCTTAGCTCCTTCCTGTGTGTGCTGACACGGGGTGGGGTGAAGGGACCTTCGGGTGCACCCAGGCCTTGATGTAATTGCCCTGCTCCCCACTTCAGACTGTGGGGAACAGCCTGGGTCTCCCGCGTCCGGCCCCCACTTGCAGGGCAGCCTGAGGCTACTGCCCCGAGTCGCGCAGCGCAGGGGGCCCAGGACCTGCTCTGGACGGCCCGGTGCGCAGGCACGTGGAAAGCTGCAGCGCAGCCTCTGCCCCCGGGCTGCTGAGCCGCTCCCATGGCGGGCCGGGAACGCGCCCTCAGGCGGCTGCGCTGGGCCGATGGGGTCCGGCTACTCCAGCTGCCGCGCGGGTGGGGCAGAGCCGGGGAGTGGGTGGGGGTGGGACGGGGCGCGGCAGGGCGGCCGGCTTGGCGGGCGGGGGTGGCGCCGCTCCGAGACAGGCCAGGGCCCCGCTGACTCGCATTCCGCGGCCAGGTTGCCGAGGCGAGGAAAGGGTCAGCGCGGCGGGATCGTAGCCCGCCAGCAGGGGGCAGCGCTGAGCTGCGGACGCGGCCCCGGAGCGGTGCGCAGGAGGCTCCCTCAGGCGGCCTGTGGCAGAACCAGAGCGGGCGCGGGCAGCCTCTGGAGCCGGGCGCTGCGAGGGCGGATTGCAAAGGGAGGAGAAATGCTACCGAGCTCTGGCTGGAGCGAAGCCGCGGGCAGCCGCAGGTTTGTCCCTGGGTCCCAGCTCCCCAGTGCGGCCGAGATCTGATTCCAGCCCCAAATCAGTCCCAGCCCCAGGCAGCGTATTTAAAAGGAAGCCACTGAGGCGTTACCCTGTCAGAAAAGTAGATTGGGGGGTTGGTCTTGATGACCGGACGCGCCTTGGGTAGTGTGTGAGCTCAAACGAGCACGGCTCTTCCATTGCCTCGGCTTGCATCTCCCTGGCCAGTGTCCCAAAGAGGCTGCAGGAAATACACCACCTTGTACGTGAAAAAGCAGAAATGGTCTGCCCTGCTCAGGCCGTGCACACTGAGCTGTTGCTTTTAGTTCCTGGTCCTGAGTGCAGGCACCTAGGTACCAAGTGACAGGCCCTTTAGAGATAACTAACAGATGATATGATGAGTAACTTAGGTGAGTATCTTAGATAATTAGGGCTTGGGGTAAGTGGCCCTTCAGAGTTCAAAACTAACAGAAAACGGCTGCTTTCTATATTATTTGATGACCACTCCCTGTGTTCTATCACAGATAAGCAAAACGATAGCAAATATCTGCTCAGATGCAGTTACCCAGGACATTAAACTATTGTAGCAAAAGCACCGACTCTGAGGTCAGGGATTTGGACGGAAAGTAGTAACCCACTTGTTGACTTAAAATACTTTTAAAATTGTAAATGGGAAACACAGTCAAATATTTTAAAATACGTTGTTTTTATCATGATTATTTTCCAAATGTTGTATATTAGAACTGCATCAGGATCTTTTCTATTCAGTCATGTGTTTGTCATGAAATCAACCTTGATGTTTTTCAGAAATACAGTGTGACAGCTATTTATGGGGTGGTTAAACTTACCTAAAGCCATTTTAGCAACAAAAATTAATCCGAAATGGATTGTACACTCCAACCAGTCACCAGCTCAGTCACTGACACCTCCCTCCCCCACCCCCGGCTCTGCTGTTTAATTTGCATCTGACATTGCACAGTATAACCCATGTCATAGAGTTCCTGACCACAGAAAGTCTGCATGGAGAAGCATTGTTTTACACTATTAAATCTTGCAGTGTGGTGTTGGAGAGGGGAGTATGCAGCAAGCTAGCACAATCTAGAATGTGGCCAGGGATAGCCAGTGGGAGTGGTGATTCACATGCAATGCCTGCTGGTGGAGATCCAGTGGAGTCTCAACTACAAGGTAGTACACATCATGAGCAAGGGTAGTGCAAACATTGTCACCTTCCCTGAGACTGACTCCTTGGTCTGAAATGCACTGGTATCTGCTCGTGCAGGGAGCTGCAGTTTGTACTTTACTGCCCTAGCAGGATTCAGTCAATCCTTAGGAGTGAAATTCACTGGCTCCCTTAATGTGGCTACAGAAAGGCTCAAGTGCAACTGAAGGACCCTGGCTGTGCTGTGTGGAAGGTGGCTGGGAAGAGAAGAGGCTACGCATGAGACACTCTGCATATTTTACCTACTGTGGGACTGAGGACTTGGCTACGCACACATTGCACCACATATAGTTAGTGATACAGCCCCTCTACTGCACATGTAGTTAAATTAGTATAGTTTTTTCTTATAAGGTAAGGGGAATAAAGTGTAACACTATAGCTACATCCACTGGAGGGATTGTACAGAGTTCATTATTTCAATAGGAATACAAGTCCCTAACTGAAATAATTGAATTGGTACAAAACAGTATGTAGACCAGACCTAAACATCATGGAGGCACTCCTCCACATCAGTATCTGTGTTTGTGTAGGGACTAGGGATGTGTGCTTAAGCTGAGAGAGAGTGAGAGCTTGAGGAGGTAGAGGCAGAATCAGTATATCCGTGAACTTCAGGGATCCACTGTGTATTCTGCTGCTAGGAGAAAAAAATCATCTACATATGCCCAAGCTCCCCCCACTCCCACCCATTTACTTAGGTTCTGCACATGGGCTGTGGATTTCAGGATAAGTGAAAGTTTTTGGCAAAATAGGTACATTAGAAAGCCCTATTAATAAATTTGTATTTTGACTATTTCTAGCCAGTTCCAATCAAAAGTACAGAGTTGTGGCAAATGCACATTTTTTTTCTCCTAAGCACTGATTACTTAAGATTTATGGTTTTAAGGCAGTAGCCTGAATGTTTGCTTCCCTGGAAATTTGTGTTTACTATAAGTTACGGTTTAGTGAACTGTAAAATGCCCCACAGATGCTGATCTACGAATTAGCGATTCGTAAAGCTCTCCAGCAAAATGAAGATGTCTCTTTGCAAATCTGAGCTTCACAGAAGGTTTAAGCAAGGGTGTGTATGGTGGGGGGAGGGGGAGAAAGGTGGCTGTTGACCACTGGCTAATCAGAGTTATGATTACATTTCACTGGTTGATGAAGTGATCCCTGTATGGGGTTTGTGTATAAATGTAGGTTTGTTAAAGTGCTTCGGTATCCTTTGGTTGAAAGACAAGAAAGTATAGAAACACTACTGGGTATAAAGTAATCTGATATTTTAATACACTCCTGATCTTGCTGAGTGGTTTCAATGTCTGTTAAAGTCTATGGATGTGAAGGATGCTGAACATCCAGTATTTGGCACCCAGGAGGACTGAAACCCTTAAGGAAAAACATAAAAATATTAATTGCATGTAAAGACATTTTTTTTTTGGAAGGAAAGGAAACCAGGCCTCAGAAGACTAATATTTTTGTTGCTTCAGTGTAAGAGCAAACAGACCTGAATCTCATTGGGTGAGTCGCATGGCGAGGGTTTGAGGCTGTGGGCTCTGTCCCAGATCATTGGATATGACTGACTTTCTGGTGTCCTTTAAAAAATGTGTTTAGCATAATCAATAAATCAGGGGCCATGGATTTCTCCTGCAACTCTTTTTAAATCATGCGTAACCTCTGGTATTCTAGACACTGGAAGAATAACCATCTCACACCTGAGCTCCCAGCTCTGTGCATCAGCTGGGATCTAAAGATCACAAAATGGTTCATGCATATACAATGTTATTTGATTCCACCTGCCCCCAAAAACAAATGTGACTGGGGTCAGATTCCTGGCTATGGCTGCAGTGCACACAGTGCAAGTCAGGGTTGGGGAGGTGGGCAAAGGTGACTTATAGCTCTCCTCTGCAGTCTTTTATCCTGCTGCAGCTCTGGATAGACCAGTACCCTTCTTTGTCACCTTAGAGCAGCAAGTTCATGTCACAGCCAGTCTGCAATGGCCCCTGGAGCTGAAGGCACTGGTGAGGAGCAGCATGGCATAGGGGATCCCAGCCACACTCTCTTTTTCCTTGCTACCCCAGCAGCCTGGAGTGAGAGAGGCATAAAGCCACCTCTGCACCAGCAGAGGTTATCCTTCCTGGAGCCAGTTAAGTGGGTTTAGGACTAATTCATGCTGGCTGCTGCACCACACTAGGGAATCAGGTGCTATGTTGCTGAAGACCAGGGTGCAGGGGGTTAAGTGAGGTAGGAGTGGGGGCTCATATTCTCAGTTTTCCAATGATTGGACCTTTAATTGCACTTAAAGCTAATCAGGTTCCAATAAGGTGCTCTCACTTGAGGCACCACCAGAATGTATATTCCTGCCTTATAAATAAGTGCAAGTTTGACACAAGTTTTGGTTTTCCCTTATTTGTCCCAGGAGAGGCGCCTCCATACTGCTGAGTCAGCTCCATTTACTAGGAATTGCTGGATTTGTAGCTGTCCCAGCGTCTGGCTGCTGTGCAGAGAGAAGGCTCTCAGTAGGCAGGGGTGAATCAGAGCTCCTGCCTCCCCTGTGCTTCGCACCCCAAAGGAGAAGTCTCCAGCTCAGCTTGGCTGTTAAAACGTGAGCAAGAGTAGGTGGATCCTGCGGTAGTGAAGTGCCCCTCTTGGAGTGAACTGCAGAGACGGGCAGTGGAATGGGGCCAGAGGGGAGTTGTGCCTGAGTGACTGTCACAGGGCTGAGTAGCCATGGAGGGAGGGAAGGGGTGGAGAGAGAGATCCGCTCTTAGCTCACACGCACAGCCCTATAAAGCTAGGGCTGCTCTGTTGAACGGGCTGCATTTCTCCTGCTGCAGCAGCCGCAGCAACTGTCTCTGCCTCCCCTCTGCCCTGCCTGAGGGTCTAGAGGGATTAAGGAAAGTAGGGAAATCCATCACGTGGAGGAGGAGGTGGAGGGAGGGGGGCGGTCATTAGCATTCGTGTGCTGTGCCTGAGCTGGCAGCATCTCAAGGAGAGATCCGGGGCCAGCCCAGGAAGGGAGCTGGCACCAGGAAGAGGAGCTGGAGCCCTGTTCCTGACACCCGGTTCCCCAGGCCCCCTCAGCCTTGTGTGCCCCCAAGCACTCGCCTTCCAGTCTCTGCTCTGCGTCTCTTTCCCTTTCTTTATCTTACTCCAAGTGCCTGGTCTCGGCAGCTGCCTGGCTGATTTGGGGCTCGAGCTGAACTTTGCTTCTGGGTTTGGGGCTCTGCAGCTGCTGCACTTCCCCAGCGAGGCTGGCTCTTGGGATGGGACTCCGGGAGCTGACTGTCTGGCTGGTCGTGGCTATGGGGCTCGTACATGGTGAGTGGACTTCTGTGCTCCTCTTTCCCTTTCTGCTCCTTGTGGCTGTGTATCTTTGCTAAGCCCCTTCTCTCTACAGGGCTCGGGCTGGACTTTACTGTCCTGGTTCTTAGTCAATCAGGTGTAGCCTTGGTGATGAGGCCACTGTGCAGATGCTCTGCAAATGCCCCTAGCCCAACAGGTAGCCATGGGCAATGTTTGGCAAGCTGAGAGGAGGGGATGTATGTGATCCCTAATGTGCTGGCATGTAAGGGGGATGCCCATGTGGGTTAGGAAGAAAGACAATTGCCTTTAAATCCTTTTAAGAGTCTTCTGCAGGACTCTTCTGCAGTGGTGGGTGGACTGATGCCTACCCCCATATTGTCCTCTCTCCCCACATCCTGCTGTTGCATTGGTGCTCAGACCACTGTTCCCTAGCCCAGATCATTGTCTGGGATCAGCCTCAATAGTTTTTACCCCCTTGGCAGGGTAGGGGCTAAAAGATGAGGGGGAGGGGAAACATACCTCTGGCTTGTAGACAGTAAGCTTCTCAGGGTAGGGACCCTGGCTTCCTTTGTGTGGGGAACACAGGGTTGGTGATTAGGAAATAAGCAGGGGGTGTTCAGGGGGATGACAGATGACATTGCTTTGGGATGGGGACAGACACACAGGTCAAACACAAAAAGACTGATTCCTACAGTGATGTGGATTTCCACTTGTACACAGTCCTCTAATTCTCTCCTGTATTCACTCTTCCATACCTCCATCCCAGGGGTATAATTTCTCTCTCACCAAAAGTAAATGACAGAATCACTGCCCTCCCTGGAATGATATGGAGCTTTGAGGTGCACAAAGATGATAAAATTTCCCCAGTGGTGTTATTTAGTATTTGTATTACTGTAACGCCTCGGAATCCTAGTCATGGACCAGGACTCCATTGTGCGAGGTGCTGTTCAAGCAGACTATCCCTGCCCCAGAGAGTTTACAATCCAATGATATGGGTACTTTGGTTGTCCTTGTCCAATTATTCTGTCATTGTCTTGTCCTTTTCAGGTATATCACATTCTTCTGGTTTTCTAGTTACAGCTATGCTACAGCAAGTATCAAATTATGAGCACTGTAGTTCATCCATTTAAAAACTGCTACATCTCACTAGTTCTCATCCCTGATCCAAAGGATGCAAATGTTGACACATTGATCTTAATATTTGGAAATTGCTCTCCCTCGCTAAAGAGGGGAACTGGCCAGAGTGGCAGATTCTGAAAGGTGAGACATATCAATCAGAAGTTCTACCTACTGAGTCAGGGAAGAGAAGAGGTGAGTGGTAGCAGTTTTGGGATAAGAGTTTGCTATGGTAATTAATGGAACAGATGTAATACATGAATTATGGTAGCATTTTTTGGAAGACGGATGTAGAAAATAAAAGGTAATATAATAGCTGATTTGGCTAGTGGGAGCAGATTCTGAGTGGAAAGCATTTCTGAGCATTGCGTTCATTTACATCATGATGCTGGCAGTAGATTCCTAAGTATTTATCAGTTTACTTATTCAAACAATTTACTTGTTCAAAGTGTCCCTGCAAGGAGAGTTCCAGAGGAAGCTCTATAAGGAGTTGCTGAAGAATTACAATCCTCTGGAGAGGCCTGTGGCCAATGATTCCCAGCCGCTCACTGTCTACTTCACTCTTAGCCTCATGCAGATTATGGATGTGGTAAGTCTTTAACATTACAGGATGCTACTTTCTTTAAAAGGCAAAGTATTACTGCACCCAATTGACTTAGCCATGGAAATATGATGGTGATGGGTGGATGGTAGAGCTTCTTTGGGAAAGCACGGGTAAATCAGACAGTCCAAAGCCAAGTTTTGACTGATTCATTTTTTAAAAAATAAATCAAGATTTTAGCTATGTCAAATTTAAGTCTCTTTCTGAGATCTATTCAACCTTCTAGATACTCACAAACCTATCAATTCTCCGAACAGATCGCTTTCAAAGAAAGAGTCAAGGTTTCTTCTTTGCTTTATTCTAATCCTTAATTATACTTTGATCCAATGTGAAAGTGCTGTCTTTTGAAAGAGATGTAAAACAAAGATCCTGATTACAGTGGCTGTTAAAGAACTCATGGCACTTTTTGGTGGTGGGTATCCGGCCAAATCTCACCTTGGATCATTGCATTTTACATTGCTCCTGTATCTTAATTTAGATAAGCTATTCTTCATGTCCTATCCTAAACTTTTATGTAGCTGTGTGCTGTTAATTAGCTGCTATGTTCCACGCCACAACTGGCTGCATATCCATGGTGAATGAAGTGATTCCTGTACAGAGTTTGTTATATTTGCATTTGTGAAATGACAAAACTGCTGGGAAAAATCCCATGAATAGGTAGAATGTACCACATAAGGTCATTGATATGTGATATTGGGGTGGTTATACTTTACTGTTCACCACATCATTCATTTTTATTAGATTTAAAGTAATTTATAAAGAGGTTAGTTATTTAAAAACTAATAGTTAACCTCCAGATGCCATAATGTCTCAGCAGATGTTCAAAGTAAAAAACATAAGGAGCAGCAGAATAAATAAACCGATGGGATTATACATGACAGATAGCTTATTTTTTTATTTCCTTACAAGCTGCCGATTGGCAAAAGCTGGTCATTGTTGATTTACTATCAAAAGGTCAGTACACTGAGAGCTGTGCAGGCTTAAATGTTCATAGTCTCTAGTAAACATCACTTTTAGGGTGCAAGTTTTAGATTTCCAAGATCTAAATGGGAATCATATAGGCATTTCCAGTGTGAGATTTATTGTTCACTGACATGAGTGTAGCTAGTAGTAGGCATATTTTTGTGGTCTGTGCAATTAAAGCCAACAAGTAAACCTATCACTTACTGTATATTCTAGTTGTGGCTGTTGTCATACATGTAATACATGGCACATCAGAACATAACAATGACCATACTGGGTCAGACCAATGGTCCTTCTAGCCCAGTATCCAGTGTCCCAACAGTAGCTGGTGCCAGGTGCTTCAGAAGGAATTAACAGAATAGGGCAATTTATCTAGTGATGCATACTCCTCCAGTCCCAGCTTCTAGTAGTCAAGTTAGGGACAGACAGAGTGTAAGGTTGCATCCCAGACCATCTTGGCTAAGAGCCATTGATGGACCGATTCTCCATGAACTTATCTAATTCTTTTTTTAACCCATTTATACTTTTGGCCTTCACAACATCCCCTGGCAATAAGTTCTGTGGGTTGATGGTGCATCAGCCTGTGGAACTGGTGGGACACTGGATAGGAGGACAGAAATTACAGGCAGCATGTCTCTAGGCGCATCAGGGAGGGAAGGATGGGTGTTTTATGTAGGCTGGAATAGGCAATTTGAAGAGGCACTGGCAGGTTACATTTGCTGCATAATTTAATCACAGACTGTGGCTGCACCTGCATGGGCACATAGTATTGGGAGAGGTCAACTATGATGTGGGTCAGAAGCACAGGCACAGCAGTAGACCATGCTGTAGATGGTACTGCCTTCCCTGTTGGAGGGTATACAGGGCGATGGTATTAGTAGTAACTGTTTGTTATGGTAGTGCCTAAGAACCAACCAAGAATGGGGGCCCATTGTGCTAGGAGCTGTACAAATCCAGACTTACAGACTGTTCCTGCCTCAAAGAGCTTACAGTCTAAATGAACAAGACAAGCACCAGATGGGGAAAGGGGTGTTAAACAGAAGCATAATGAACAATGTGATGACAGCAAACATGTTAGTTCCACATTTTTGGGGGGAGTGGGGTGGGCTTAATTAGGAGGGGATCAACTAAATGGAAAGAAAAATGAAGGAAGAGAGCTCCCTGAGGAAAGAGGGACAGGGCAGGGGACAAGAGGGTAATAGGGGCTGATGTAGATGGAAGCTGAGTTGAAGGGAGTGGGAAGGAGAGAGTTGGAGCAAACAGCCAGTCAGTGCAGGCAGAGGAAGTCCACTCCACTGTAGAAAGTTCCCTGACTGTCCGAAGCCCCCTGCTTTGGCTGCTTCTGCAGCTGTTCCTACCAGCTGGATACTCTGGCTCTCCGTGTGTGCTGTCTGCACCTACTTACTTATTTAGATTTCATCTCTTTGTGCCTTCCTGCCTTGATAGTGCCAGAATTATCAGAAGAGCTCAGCACTCCTTATTGGGGCCTGACTTTCAAAAGAGTTCAGCACTCTGGATGATGAGCACTTGAAAAGTTGGCTGCCACCTCTTCTGGTGTAATATGTAATTATGTACAGTTACAAATGCAAACTTCAACATGGTGCAAAGTACCTTAGCTGAACCCCAAATAGACTTCAAAAAAGCCTTCCACACCATTGATCTCATTTCCAACATGGCCTCTAGCTGCAGAGTTCCTGCTTGAGTATGTGCGTTTCCTTGCAGGAATTCGGACAGTGCAGCACGGTCCCCTCCATATGCTGTGCTTCTTGTACAAATAAGTTTGTATAAAACCTAAGACCAACCAGAGTGTTTCCATATTTTTTTAATTCGAAAAGTAAGTTTTGTTAAAAAAAGAAAAAATCAGTGCCCCTTTGCAGTGCATTTAACCCATTTCAGCATTATGCTGATACCTGAGAAGCTGAAAGTGAAATTGACAGGGAACTGGTCAGCTAGACAATAAGAAAACTGATTAGTCTATATTTGTTTGAGCTGAAATACAGAAAGCAAACAAATAGCATGAAAAGATGAAAGAAGTTTACAAATTATTTATTTTAATAATTAAAGGTGCTGTTATTAACAAAATTAATTACATTTAAGGGCTTAAAAAATATAGACATATGTGATGTAGCCTTACTGAAAGCAATGCAATTACACCTGGAATTAATTTGGACCATATGTGTTAATCTGTGTCTACACTAGAAAGGGTTTGTCAGTATAGCTGTATTGGCAAATCCTCCTAGTAGGGATGTAATTTATATCAACAAAAGAGTTCCTTTACTGCTATACTTATACCAGTTCTCTGAATGAAATAAGCTATCCTGGGAGGCTTTGTCACTGATATAACTGCATATAGGCTGGAGATTTTGCTATGATGATGACGTGCAATATTCCCCCCCCAACACTCCTAACTGACATAGCAATGCAGGCAACACTGTTAAGTGTAGACCGAGCCCAAATGAACACTAACCAGAGTGAAAATAGTTGGATACTCAAATGGCTAAAGGCCAACAGCCAGTGAACTTTACAGAGTTGTCATTTCTTCGGGAGTTGTTGAGTATAATAAAAAATAATAGAAGGAAAAGGCAAATATCCATTTATCGTTAGATTGAAAACTCCTTTCTGTACATTTTTTTTAATTCAAACAACAACAAGCCAGTGATACAGTAGTTATGGTAAAATTGATTGTGTCTCTCCCTTGAAGTGTTGGGATTGACAGGCATGGGGAGAAACCAACTAGGCTTCACAGTATAAAATAAATGAGTATTCTGCATTTTCAACAAGAATCAGATACTGAAGGGAATGATGAGTACTCATCACAACAATTACTTAATGAGCTAGTAACAAAATGTGCCACCAACATATTTCCTGGTGACAGATGCATTTACTTTACTTGACTCACTTAGTGGTAGATTAAGGGTGCATTTCTAGTGCACCAGACTGGACACCACCTCTACAGGAGGCCCTTTAATTTCCCCTGGTGAATAGAATGTGCCAGCCCACAGCCCAGCTTATTCATCTCACTTCTGTTTTCTCCTACACAGGGGAAAGAGGCAGAAAGTACTTCCAGCCCCTCTGCCACAGTGGGGGTTACCGCCTCACAGTTTTTAATGGTCCCTGAAAGACCCAGTGAATGCTTCCCCCTGCCCCCCGAGGGTACTGAGCCTACTGAGTCCTCTTTACTGCTGTGCTTATCACTATAGAGGCTGACATCAGCATTAGGTAGAGAGGAAGCTACTTAGATCTTGTGGTGGTGGTGGATTGAGAGATGGCATGAGACATAATGTGAAAATTCTAATCAATGAATGCAAAATCAGCATAAGTCCCCACTGTAGACATCTCCAGAGAGTCATGGAGAAAAAGTCGGAACATTTAAGATGTTATACTGTTCAAGTACTGTCTTTTATGGTTGTTTTTTTTTCATCTGTAGAGGTTGCAGAAACAACATTAAAAAACCCTTGTCCCATTAAACCCATTCAGATCCCTTTTGCCCTCTCCAACAGGACTGTCTGATACAAGAAAAAATACTTCAAATGAAGTTTAACAGAATTATTGTCTAAAAAAATAAATAATTGGAGGTATACCTATCTCCTAGAAGTGGAAGGGACCTTGAAAGGTCATTGAGTCCAGCCCCCTGCCTTCACTAGCAGGACTAAGTACTGATTTTGCCCTAGATCCCTAAGTGGCCCCCTCAAGGAGGGAACTCACGATGCTGGGTTTAAGCAGGCCAATACTCAAACCACTGAGCTATCCCTCCCCTCCTGAAGTCTATTTGTTTCAAAGCATTTCCTTTTCCACGCTGTACTTGTCTCCTTTTTTTCCAGCTCAAACAGAATGAAGAGTTGAACTCATTTAATTGAATGTTTTTGCTTGTGCTGTTTTCTTTCAAAAATAACATTTTGTGTCTGGGAGCTTGTTGCTTCAAGGCATTAGCGGTCTCCTTCCTTGTTGGTGTAAATATATCCTAATGACATCCATTGATATACTTTTAGGTCCCAGATCAGCAAAGTATTAGAGAAGTGTTTGTTGTCATTGGGACTTAATCTGGTACTTAAGTGCTTTTCTGAATTGGAGATATAATAAGGTTTTGTCAATATTTTCATTTTAAACCGTGAAGTGGGAGCATTTGGAGTCTATGTAAGGGGGCAGGATATCTTGTCTCTGTCCTTTTACATTGGACTGGAATTTTGTATACAAGTTATCCCTGTCCATGCAGACTTTTGTTAACCAGGTGAGACATTTGAAACTTAGGAGTACAAGAATTGCTGTACTGGACCAGACCCTGGCTTATAAAGCTAGATATATGCTTTTTGGTAGGGTCCAGTAATAAGAGCTTCAGTAAAAACTGGGGCGTTTTAGTTTGTGTGTATACTTCATTCTCTTTTGAGACATGGGTTTAAACCCCTTATGTTTTACTTTACATCTAGAGTTTGTACACACTATCTCAATGTAAAACTCAAGAGTTTCTCTTGATTTCACATAAAATTCATGTGCCTCTTATAATTTCCAAGCAAAACCAAATCAACTTAGGTGCTTAAAACTGAGCCAGATTCATAACCTTGGAGAGTCTCTAGACAAAAATGGTCTATGTTTTCGATTCTCTAGCAAAATCCTCAACCAAATGAGCTGTGTAGTTTTTGATTTTAATTGCAACCATTTCACACAAACATAGTATTGCTGTTTGGCACAAACATCAATATTTTGAAAATTTGTTTGATTTTTTCCCCTTTTTTTGATGGATTATTTTCAAGGTCTCGCTTCTTTTGATATGAAAGCAACCATTTTGTGTGGAGTATTTTCATGATTTTTTCCTCACAACTATTAAATAGCCTGTTAACAAGGTACTGTTGAACTGTTCTGATTAACCTGAGAGATGGCTCAAACTTTTGGCAATATTTGCACCAAAGTGAAGTAAACCTCCCCATCTGCCAAATATTTCAGATAAATGTTTCACCCCATTATTTTTCATGTTCTCCTGCTTCTGGTCTATTTCATTTCTACTTGGGACTGAAAGAAAAATGCTGAAATATTATTTGTGAATAGTATCCCATGCAAATGTGTTCTTGTTGGCTTTTCAGTTCAGTTTTGCAGACAAAATATATAAAACGATCCAGACTTCTGGCAGCTTATCTCCGCTGAATTGAAGATTGCTCATCATGCTTTCACATCTGGAAACATGGCTATACAAAGCAAAGGCCCTGGTCATGCAAAGGCTTGCACATGCTAAGTTTTACACACTGTGAGTAACACCATTCATTTCAATAGGGATACACACCATCTTAGTTAAACCTGCATATATTTCTCTGCAAGATCAGGGCCTAAGTTAGATTACAAATCACTTGGATCCAACAAACAAATATCAGTGTGAAATATTATGAAATGTTTAAAAGAAAATCACACTCTTATTCAGAGAGAACAATGAGTTCTGTAAAACCAATCACCCATCAAAGAAAAGAGGAAAGAAACATAAATCTGGAAGAAATTAATAAAATGGAGCTGAATCAACAGGAACATTGAAAATGAATGCTAAGGACATGCATAAGCTGCTTATCAAGTCTCAACAGCTTCTTTCGCAAACAGTAGCTCTGGGAGAAGCTCATCAAATCTGCATTGTTCTTTGTAATTGTTAACATTCATTTGTGGACTTTAGAAAAAGTCTTTCTGAGTCTCTCTGCTCTCTTTCCCGGCTCTGTCTTCCTCTCTCCATCCTGCAGAGAAAATGTGCAACCCTTTAATCTCCTTGAAGACAATTCTAAACTATTATGAGTTTTCCTTGGATTGTAGAAAATTGGAACAGTCCTGGAATATATTTTCCAATAGTTTTAAATGAATTTGGTTCTCTTGAAAGTTACTGGATTGACAGAGACTATGTCTACACTGCAATTAAAAACCTGCAGCTGGCCCATGTCAGCTACTCGGGCTTGTGGGGCTCAGGCTAAGAGCCAAGGAGCTGTTGAATTACAGTGTAGACATGTAGGCTCAGGCTGGAGCCTGGGCTCTAGGAGCCTGTGAGATGGAAGGGCCTATATGTGATTCTTAATTATTTTACTTTCTAATTTACGGCTTAGCTAATAATTTTGCCTCTGTTAGTTTCCTGTTCCCAGCCACTCTTCTCAAGCTATGCTGTCTCTTGAAAGAGGCCTTCAATAAATTCAGGGTATGTCCATACTACCCGCCGGGTCGGCGGGTAGCAATCGACTTCTCGGAGTTCGATATATCGCGTCTCATCTAGACGCGATATATCGAACTCTGAACGCGCTCCCGTCGACTCCGGAACTCCACCACCGCGAACGGCGGTGGCGGAGTCGACGGGGGAGCCGCGGACTTCGATCCCGCGCCGTGAGGACGGGTAAGTAGTTCGAACTAAGGTAGTTCGACTTCAGCTACGCTATTCGCGTAGCTGAAGTTGCGTACCTTAGTTCGACCCCCCCCCAGTGTAGACTAGGCCTTAGTATGCTATAGGATGCACAATGGTGAAGAACAAAGGACTAGTTTAAAGTACTTGCATAAAGAAAAATAAAAGTCACAATGTTTCTTCTTTTGTAAAACTGTTTCTATATTCATTGTACTTTGAATCAGGCCCTTGTCTATGAACATCAGGACTCATGAACTCTCCTCTCAATGTCCAGGAGAGTGGCTATTTTGCAACAGGTAATGTCTGTAGAAAATTGTCTCAGAATAACTGTACCAAGAAGAAAAATATTTTCATTAGTTATCAGCAAAGCAATTCATATATCTAACATTTTTCTTATATCTTTGTAAGGCCATGCTGTTATTACAAATAGAGGGGTCACACGATTTCCTATGTCATAAAAATATTTATTGAATACTTATTATTACAGTAGGGCAAAAGGTCTGCTCTGTTCAGTAGCTTGAGATCATCTGCAGAACTTCCTGTTAACAGGACAATAGGTTCATGATTGACATGACTGTTCAGTTCTTAAAGAAACAGTACTAATGTATATATTAACTATTTTACCTAGAGCAATAAATCCTCATGAGATACAACATCCAGATTTTGAGGGGCCTAGGGAACATCATGTGCATATTCAACCACTGTATTAAACCATAACCGTATCACCATAACACATTAGCTCTTTGAAGCAAGGGCCATCTCTTTATGTGTTGTAAACACAATGGGGCCCTGCCCTCTAGCTGCTACCACAACAGAAATAATAATAATGAACACAATAAACAAGAAAATAAGAGGCGTTCCTAAGATTTTGTGCAGGACTTTAGTCACGTAATCAATAATAATGAGAGTTACCCAATTAAATCTCTTCATTCTACTTTGAAAATGTGGAGCTAATGCATTGTGGGCCAGACTCTGCAACCCCCTTGCATTGAGCAGCACTTACTCACACCACCCAGTCCCAGTGCCTTTATTGGGACTATTGGTGTCCATTCAGCATGAGTAAGGGTTGTAGAATCTGGCCCTAAAAAGTTGGTAGTACCACGATGTTACATTGATGCAATTCACTGATGAGCTCTTTTTTCAAGATAAGTGCCTGCTTTTTAAAATTCTTCAATGTTAATTATTTTGTTTTACTTTTTTTTTGGTGTCCAGTAAACAAAGGCAAATAACACGAATTCGGATATAATGCGGTAAAGCAGCACTTGGGGGCGGGGGGAGGCTGCACACTCTGCTGGATCAAAGCAAGTTCGATATAACGTGGTTTCACCTATGACGTCGTAAGATTTTTTGGCTCCCGAAGACAGCATTATATCGGGGTAGAGGTGTATTAAAGACACTTCCTAGCTTCCTCTAGCCCTTCTAAAACTACAAAATGAAAACTCGCTTCCTGTATTCTCTAACCTAGGATATCAGTATTTGAGGTTCCAAGGAAATCAGGTTATGATTATGATTGGTAAATGAGACTTTCAATGCTCTGAGGGCATTATATTCTTCTGTATATTAAAAAATGAAACAGTGGTTTGTAACCTATCATCTTTCATACGATAGCTCAAAATACATTATCAGTAAATGTAAGTCAAATAATTATATATAACTATATAAATTACAGAAAAGTGGATCAAATTTCTCCAGCACTCATCATAAAGCCATAAAAACATTTTGTGATTAATAATGGGGGTGGTGGAACTCTGTATTATTTTCCAGTAGTATAATTAAAATACTTAGTCTTATCTAATACATATAGTCTCTGTTCAACTCCGATTGTTATATGTAGACAATATTCAGAGACATCATTAGAAAAAAAACTAGAAAAGCGGTCTCAAGGCCTTTTGATTTTAATCACTTAATTCACCTGGTTGCCAATCTCTGGACAAATCATTCTGGCCAATTTTTCTAAATAATAGTTAACAATTTACCAGGAAAGCTTTGTTCTTGCTAGAAAGGTTATTCCAGGCCCCTGGTTGATTGCATTCTCTTGCATTAATGTGGCAGTGCTGATAGAAATTTCACTCAAGTCAGATTGTATAGATGTTCAGCGTATGAAAATTCAAAAGTTCAGAAATTTGAAAGTGCAGAAAGCTTCCTAGTATATATTTAAGAATGAAAGTGAGTTGGTCCATATTTGAAACATAAAACTCCTGGTCAATTCCTGTTAGCCTGAAAATCTGTAAAGCCAACAGTATTCCATAATCTATATTTAATTGTGGCTTATTCCTGCATCTCAGAATTGACACCTAGGTCACCTAAATAAAATGTAAGCTCATTTGTGAAACATATTTTCTTAGAGAAGCAAACTCTTTAAGCTTTGAGAGAGCATTTTCTTGAACTATTAGAAGATCAATCATCCGCTCTGATTTGTAGTTTGGAGTTGGCCATTGGACAGTTGCTGTAGTATCATCTCCTAGCACATTTTCTGGGAATAACTTCAAGAACATTAAACTATAATCATCACAATGGTATCTTTTCCCTCAGTGATACCTTAGGAACCCTGCTGCTGTTAGCAATGGTGTCGGTCCCAAGCCTGGATAAAAGAGGAAGGTGCCGCAAGTGGGTTTGTGACTCACTCGTGTAAAACCTTATTGTGAGAAAACAGTTCAGTTAAATCCAAATTTGAGGATGGTAGGTGCAGTTGGCGCGCAAAACCCAAGCATGACAGATCTCAGTGAAAGCCGAAAGAAAGCTGAGATTGTGAATTATCGAATCCCGATGGCAAAATCTGTAACAAGAGTAGACATATGGAATGGGCCTACTTTGTATAGTATTGGAAAGCTGGCACAAGTTACATGAGAAATTAAAAAATACCCTTTGAACATGCTTGGCATCAGTGAGACAAGATGGACAGGGAGTGGCAAGATGGTGTCTGATGGTTCTGTTGTCTTATACTGAGAAAAAGAAACACACACGACAGGTGTAGGAGCTATGCTGGATAACATCACAGCGAAGACTGCTGGCTTCGGAGTCAGTGACTGACAGATTAATAACAGCCAGGCTATAAACAAGACATGTCAAGTGTACAATAATCCAAGTATATGCACTGACAGATGCAGCAGGCAAGGGTGAAAAAGATACATTCCATGAACAGGTGCCGTCAGTATTGCCTAGCTATGATATCACGTTGATTATAGGCCACTGCAACCCACAAACTGGCAACAACTTTATTGGCTGGGAAGAAGTCATGAGTGGGACAATGGAAGGCATCCAAAGTGATAATGGCAGACAGGTCTGTGGCACAAAGATTAGGAGACAATCTCTTCCAGCACAAGAGTCTTCACTAGCTGACATGGAGATCACCAGACAATGCAGCTGTCAACCAGATATCTCTGGTTTGTATATCTAAGAGATGAGTGTGACGGTTCCCCCCCCGGGTGCCACCTGGAACTGGGGTACCACCGAGCCCTTGCTGTGTCATAGTAGCCATTACTTACAGGCTGGCTAAAATGTTTACAGGAAGGCTGAGATTTTCCACAGATCATTGTCTTTGTTGATGAGCCATTAGCACCATCTAGCTTCATCATTGTTGTACCTGAAAGGCGGGCTGTGGATGTTTTTCCAGAGTAAACACATTTGAATATTCATAACTTCAGCTACAAAAATGATACATGCATACAAATAGGATAATCATATTCTGCAAATCATAACTTTTCCAATGATATCTTACATGATCCATCTTGTATAAAATGCATAATACTTATGCCATAATCATATTATAATTATAATCATACCCCCATGATGAATATGGGGTGTAGTGTCACAATGAGCATCTTCTTTGGGGGATGTCAGAGTCAGCACAGGAGCTGATGTTGGCTCAGATAATTATCTTTTAGCAGCTACATTAGAACTTAAACTCCAAAAGATCACAAAGGTGTACAAAATGTGTGTTTATAGCAATAGAGCAGTTCAGGGATAAAGAAATGGAGATCAGACTTCACGTTTCATTTAGGAACCATTACAGTGTTTTACAGGACCAGGCTGATGAAAGTCTGGAAGAAGGTGGTAGTCAAGACAGCAGAGGGAAGTAGTGGGCTTCCAAAGAGGGTGGAAGAAAGATGGACGGTTTACATCTGGAACATGGGCAGTGATTGACAATTGGAAAGCTCTGAAGGCAAAAAAGGAACAGCGCAAGGCACAGGTAGAAATCTTAGAGGCGTATGAAAGATACAGAGGAAAAGATAAAGAGATGCAGGAAAGATAGAAACAACAACAAGTCCAGTGGCACCTTAAAGACTAACAGGTTTCTTTGGGCATAAGCTTCCATAGGTAAAACTCCTTCAGATGCATGGAGTGAAAGTTACAGATGCAGGCATTATATAAGGACACAAGAAGAGAAGAGAGTACCTCACAAGTGGAGAACCAGTGTTGATAGGGCCAATTCGATCAGGGTGGATGTAGTCCACTCCCAATAATAGAAGAGGAGGTGTCAATTCCAGGAGAGGCAAAGCTGCTTTGTAATGAGCCAGCCACTCCCAGGCCCTATTCAAGCCCAAATTAATGGTGTTAAATTTCAAATGAATTTTAGTTCTGCTGTTTCTCTTTGAAGTCTGTTTCTGAATTTTTTTTGTTCAAGAATAGTTACTTTTAAATCTGTTATAGAATGTCCAGGGAGATTGAAGTGTTCACCTACTGGCTTTTGTATGTTACCATTCCTGATGTCCAATTTGTGTCCATTTATTCATTTACGTAGGGACTGTCTGATTTGGCCAATGTACATGGCAGAGGGGCATTGCTGGCTCATGATAGCATATATAACATTAGTAGACATGCAGGTGAATGAGCCCTTGATGGTGTGGCTGATGTGGTTGGGTCTTCAGATGGTGTTGCTAGAGTAGATATGGGGGCTGAGTAGGCAACGAGGTTTGCTACAGGGATTGGTTGGTGTTTCTGTGGTTTGGTGTGTAGTACTCAAATGGGAAATCTCCTGGAGTTGACAAAATTCAAGCAGAGGCACTAAAGGTGGAAAGTGAACATCTGATTGAGTACCTAACAAAACTCTAACAAAATGCAGGTGAAAGAACAAGTGCCACAAGATTGGAAAGATGATATCATTGTGGCATTGTCAAAAAAGTGATGATCTTATTCGGTGCATGAACTGGAGATATATTATACTGTATCAATCCTGTATAAAGTATTGTCTACTATTATGCTGAACAGAATGAAGAAGGCAGTGGATGAAATGTTATGAGAGGAACAGGTGCACCATGTGGTGAACTGATATTCACCCTTTGACAGATCATTGAAAAAGCTACTCTTTGGCAAAGACTTATCTTAATCAATTTTATCGACTTTAAGAAAGCATTCAGTAGTGTCCACAGAGATCTGCTGTGGGATACAAAACAAGCTGATCAATGTAAGCAGTAGCCTTGGTGATAAAACAGACAACACAAGGCATTTTGGATAGTATAAAATCGATTAGTGGAGATGAGTTACATGAGGTTGACTTTGCTGACAACATTCCTTTTCTAAGTATGATGAAGAATGGAATGACTGCCCTTACATCAGAGGTTGAACAGGAAGCAGCAAAAATTAGACTGAAAGTAAATGCAGAGAAAACTCAAACTATAATAGTAGGAAACTGGAAAACTGATGCAAAGGTGTACATGGATGGAAAAGAAATCGAACAGGTAGAAGAATTCTCCTTCCTGGGGAGTGTGGTGACATTTGAAGGTGGCTGCAGTAAAGATATTCATATTAGATAGGGAAAAGCAAACACAAATTTTGGAAAAATAAACGTCTAGTCAGAGATCTCCATACCCAATTAAAGGTTACATTATACTGTGTGATTGTACTGAGCATGCTACTGTGTGTAGCATAGACTTGGCTGATGATAAGGACTAACAAAAAAGGAGGCTGCCCATCACAGATGGTTGAGGAAGATATTCCACATTTCATGGAAAGGCAAAATAACAAATGTGAGAGTAAGGGAGCTGACAGCAGGACATGTTAGAAAATATCCCAGAAAGAAGGCTTGTGGTTGGGACATGTGCACCATATTGTAGATAGGAAACATGTTAAGTAAACAGTGAATTAGGTACATGAGGGAGGAAAGAGAAAGTGAGGAAGGCCAAAGAAGAATTGACAAGGGAAAGTGACAGAGAGCTTGAGTGATCTTAAATCAGCTGGGAAGAAGTACCACAACTAGCGAGTGACCGTAATCAGTGGAGGAACTGGACTGCCCATTGTGTCAATGGTTCAGGAGGATCTAAGGATGCATTGGGGATTTTTCAGGTGTCCTTTCGGTAGTTTTTATTTTATTTTTTCCTCTGGGAGTTTATCAGTGTTTATTACCACAACAACAAAAACAGGTGCAAATCAGTGCAAAAACCTATTAATAATTTTTCTGGGTAAACATTGGGGTTTATTTGAAAAGTTTTCAGTAGATTAATGCTTCAAATTCTGTTCATCAATACGATTAGCTGCAGAACTCAAAACACAATACCACCTCTGAGTTTAAGAAAACAATATATCTCTGATCCCCAAATACAACTTTTCATTTCAATAAACAGTTTACTGTTTTACACTTAGAACTATTAGCCTATAAATATTTACACTGAATGTGCCACACCATTTGCAGCGCATCCACTCAACTTCATCCTTTTCTCCTGTTTTTGTTTTCTTAAAACTTTCGAATACCTGTACTTTCTTGTGTTCTGAAACGTATTCTGATACAGATTTTCCTCCCATTTTAGTGTATCATATTTAAAGTGTTATCTGCTAACAGCTTGAAATGTGTATGTGGCGAGCGTGAAATTCATCAATATGTTCAGATGCACACGCACTTCAGAGCTTGCATGCGTGCCTGTTTATGTATTAGTCTAGAAGATGCACAGAATAGCCTTACTTCAACAGGCAGCTTTGCAAATACACACAGACTAATGTATAATCGTAATACATATATCTCATGCAATGTATTGTATTTTCATAATAAAACAAGTTATTTTTTATATATTTGAATGATAGAAAAGTAGGGTGAAAATCTGAAAAAAACTGAATAATACTTTTTGTAAAGCCTGTGAATTTTTCAGTAAAAATCAGTTTAAACTGAAAACAAAGGGGTTTAATGTTAGGACTCCATGAACCATGAATGCAGAGCCCCCCATCCTCTGTCAGGAGATGAGGCACAAAGGATGAAATATTGACTCTTGATAGTACTAGGGTATTAGGGCTTGTCTGGGTTTCAAGACCAATAAGTGTAAAAAAAGAATGTATACAGTGTCTTGGATATTACCTCAGTGTGGTGGAAATGATGCATTTTCAGAATTCTAGTTGCACTGTGCATGTTCAGAAGGAAAGCACATAGATGATTCTAATATGTACTATAAATAGCATAATTTGAATTGCTCATATAAATAGAGGCTAATTTCTCATTAAACCCATCAATCTCATAAATAAGGTTTCCTATACTATAATAAATTCATGCAAAACATATGTGTAAATAAGGTTAAGGCTGGGACACACATCTGCAAAATAAAAGACCTTTGCATTGGACATTGTTGGCTTTTGTTAGTTCTTTCACTTTGGGTCTGTGTGCACCCCAAGGAATGCTCGAGACCATAGTAAAGGTGGGTGAAAAGGAAAAAGAGTGAAAATATATCCTGAGTGTGACAGCAAATCAGCAGACCGAATGATTGTGTTAAATAAATAAATAAATAAAATAAAATAAACAACATTTTTTTGTCAAATACTTTGCCTAAATTCTTTCTTTGGTTTTCAGAATTCCAGCACTGTGGTTAGGGACGTGAGGTTAAGGTCAATAATTAAGCTAGGTTTTAGCTGTGCTTTGGCAGTGATTAAAGTAGAATGGAATGAGCCAAGCACAGCTGTCATCTACCAAAAGGGTCTAGGTTGTCTATCTGCTGGAACCTCAGGGAGTGCAAAGCTACCATTGAGTAGTCATCATTTTCAAAAGTGACAAGTGACTTTTTGGGTGCCTCATTTTTCAGTGTCCAACTTGAGGCACTTAAAGGGGCCTCATTTTTCAGAGTCCTGTTCTCAACACTTGCCTCTAGTTGGGTAAACAAAATGGAGCCACTTCAAATTACTAGTTAGCCTCTGAAAATTTAGGCCATGGTGACTGGATAATGCAACATCAACAGTAGGGTATAAATTAGGATAGAATTTGCCTAATCTGGATAAATCTTGCCTAACCAGAGAAATTAAAATATCATAGACATGTAGGGCTGGAAGGGACTTTGAGAAATCATCAAGTCCAGTGCCCTGTGCTGAGGCAGGACCAAGTAAACTTAGACCAGCCTTGGGGTCAGCAGGGGCTTTTCTTGCAGCCATAGCCTCTTGAGTGGTGATTGGGGGAGAGGAGCAAAACAGCGGCCACTCCTCTAGGGCTGCCAAGAGGGATTGGTCCCTGCCCTCCTCTGGAGCCACAAATACCAGAGAAGGAGACAGCCGGTGTGTTCCCCACCTTCCCAGGGGCAGTAGGGCTCAGGCTTCTGGCCTCAGTCCTGGGGTAACGGGCGACAGGCTCCAGCTGCACGGCAGTGGGCTCCTGCCACGGGCTCTGACCATGGGACTTTGGGCTCTGGGCTTTGGCCCCTGTTTTGGTCCCTGCTGCCTCCCTACCCACCTCCCCATTCAAGGCTTAACTTGTCCCCCAGCTTGCCAGGGCTGAGTCAGTCTGCTGTGAAAAGTGGTATTTGTTAATATCATTTTTCATTGCCTCCCCGCTAGCTAAGTGTTGTGGGTGGTGCTGGGTACATGTCAGGCCCCCTCTCCCTCCCTCTGTGAAAGCAACGGCAGACAATCATTTCACGCCTTTTTTCCTGGGTTACCTGAGCAGATGCCATACCATGGCAAGCATGGAGCCTGCTCAGCTCACCGTCACCGTACGTCTCCTGGGTGCTGGCAGACGTGGGACTACATTGCTACACAGCAGAAGCTCATTGCTTTTTGGCAGCAGACCGTGCATTACGATTGGTAGCCATCGTCATCATATTCCTGGGTGCTCTTTTAGCTGACCTCAGTGAGATTGGTCAGGGGTGCCTGGGCAGACATGGGAGTGACTCAGCCAGGTCATTACCATCTGAGCACCCAGGAGATGACGATGACTAGCAGTCCTACTGCACCGTCTTCTGGTGAGCAGCCAGGAGATGATGATGGCTAGCAATCATAATGCAGCATCTTCCAAGCACCCAGGAGATGACGATGGCTTGCAGTTGTACTGCACCGTCTGCTGCCAGCCTAAGATGTAAAAGATAGATGGATCAAAACAAGAAACTGACCCAATTTGTTTTGTGAAATCAACGGCCTGCTAAACCCAGGGTTTTGAGTTCAATCCTTGAGGGGGCCATTCTGTGTGACAGTTGTTTGTGTTTCTCCTTGATGCAAAGCCACCCCTTTTGTTGATTTTAATTCCATGTCATCAGTTGTCCTTCCCTCCGTCAGAGCAACGGCAAACAATTATTTCGCGCAAAACTAGGTGAGGAGGCGATGGCAGCGCGGTGACGAGAGGGACATGGTCATAGACTTCTCACAAAGCATGGGCTGGGCAATGTAACCTGGCAATGTGCACATCAGGCTGATGAGCTCTGCAAACATGCTGGCCAAACAGGAAATGAAATTCAAAAGTTTGCAGGCCTTTTTCTGTCTACCTGGCCAGTGCATCTGAGTTGAGAGCGCTGTCCAGAGCGGTCACAAGGAGCACTCTGGGATAGCTCCCGGAGGCCAACACCATCGAATTGCATCCACACTAACCCAAATTTGACCCGGCAAGGCCAATTTCAGCACTATTCCCCTTGTCGGAGGTGGACTAAAGAAATCGATTTAAGTCGGTTTAAGCCCTTTAAGTCAAAAAAAGGGCTTCATTGTGTGGATGGGTCCAGGGTTAAATCGAGGTAATGCGGCTAAATTCGACCTAAAGTCGTAGTGTAGACCAGTCTTTTTTTTCTCAAGACTACGTTTATGCACTTTTGTTAACCTTTCCTCATGCGGGGCTCTCCAGTTCCTTCTCTACCGTTGTGGCCTGAGCTGGAGCTCAGCCGACTCGCTCAATTTTTTTTTTCACTTTAGCTAGTTTAGTTAGTTTTTACACAGTTTTACTGAATATTTAGTTTCAATTGTCCTTTTCCCGTTCTCTCCAACAAAAAAAAAAAGTTTTTTCCCCTTCCTGTTTTCCTGTCAGTTCATAATATGCCTGGCTCAGCAGGTTTTAAGAGGTGCACTACATCCAGAGATGCCATTCCCATCTCGGATGGCCACTCTCAATGTGTTCGCTGTTTGGGGGAGTCCCACGTTCCCCAAAAGTATGCCCAGTGCAGTAAATTAAAGGCAAGGGCATGAAAAGACAGAGACCTGAGGCTCAAATTAATCTCAAAGGAGAAGTCCCTCAGACCTGCCTCTGACACAGGTGCGGAGTCCTCTTCAAGACAAAATCCACCTGGGTCAGTAAAGGATAAAAAAAATGGCCACCTTTCTCGCCTCACAGAGATCAACTGCTGTCCAAATGATCTTGGTGCCGACTGCTCCGCGGCTCAGCACGTACAATGCTCTGGGCACCTCCGGCACTGCCCGTATCCTGGCTGCTGCCAATACGCACCGCTCCAGCGCCGATGCTTCACGCTTAAAGTCGCCTGTCTCTTCTCATACGGCACCGATCAGTGCTGCAAAAGACCCGGTGCCAACTCAGCAAAGCCTGCCCGTGCCACAGCCAAGTACGATTGCTGTCGCGGCACCAACATCTCAACCACCCATGCCTGCCCATACAGCACAGCAGCACTTGGCATTGGCCGACCCCACGGCTCCACTGTCACCTCCAACACAATGTACTATGGCTGCAACTACCTCAGTACTGCAGTTCATTTATTCAAGGGATTTGCCAGTAACACTGACCCCAGAATCCCTGCTGCTCGGTACTGATCTCTCACCAGAACCGTCAGCATGGCTCCGAAAGCTAACCGCTATTCCCTCTCACTTCTCTAGTGATGAGGATGATGATGTTCAGGGAGTTTTTTCACCATACCATTCCTCCCCTCTTCACACTCTTACTAGCATGGGACCAAGGAGACCAAGGTCCTCATATTCCCAGGATCTACCACCCTGGTATAGACACCCATGAATGGGACCACCCATGCCATGCCCCAGACAGTGGCATTATAGGAGCCTGTGGGGATCATACAGGAGACACTGTAGTGACTGACACAGCCCCAGAAGAGGTGACAACAGATCTCCTCCTGAACCTGTGCATACTTCTACGACTGAAGGACAGGAACAATCTGCAACCCTGCACATGGAAGAGGGGGCACCTGACACCTCTCCAACCAATAGTAACTCATCGCCCTCACCAGACAATGCTGTTATGCCCCTACCTCCAACAACAGCGGATGATTTTACTCATTTTCAGGACCTCTTCAAAAGATTGGCTAACAAACTCAAGATTACTATGGAAGAGGTGTCAGAAAATCATCATGAGCTGACCAACGTATTACAACCTTCCAGTGCATCCAGGATTGCCCTCCCTATTAATGCAGCCATTATGGACCCTGCCAAGAATATCTGGAAAACACCAGCAACTCTAACCCCTACCTGCAAATGCCCAAACCGGAGATACTATGTCCTATTCAAGGGCTCAGAATTCCTTTTCACCCACCCAGCACCAAATTCGGTCCACCATGACGGCTGTCGTTATGCATCGGGCTTCATGATTTACATCTTCTTTCCCACGTGAGATTCAAAATACCATGGAGGATCTCCCCTTTGATGGAGAGAAGTTATTCGCTACAAAGATCAACGAAGTATTGCACACCATGAAGGACTCCAGAGCGACGCTCAGATCCCTAGGTATCCGCACACCATCGACTAGAATGAGACAATATAGGTATCAGCCTTATCAGTGCCCATGTTATCCAGCCTACACTCAACAACGCCAGAGACCGTATGATCAATAAAATCAACAACGCCAGAGACCTAGGCACTAATGATGACGCCCCACACCGTTGACACCGAATACGGACAGACAGTGCCAGGGTCATACTAATAGCCCCTATGTGGCCCAGACAGGCATGGTATCCATTTCTAATGAAGATGTCTGTTTGCCTGCCGATTTCGCTTCCCCTCCTTCCGAACCTATTATTACAGTGCAGCGGTCAACTATACCACCCCAACATAACCATGCTACACCTGAAAGCATGGCTTCTCAATGGTTCTTTAATGAGGAACTAGACTGCTCTGAACAGGTACAAAGGGTACTGTTACATAGAACACAATCCACACGTACCAACTATCTTCATAAGTGGACGAGATTCACCCACTGGTGAGCAGCCAAACAAACCGCGCCTCTTCTGCTACTACTCGACTATCTCTTAGAACTTAAACTATCGGGGCTCTCCCTCAGCTCCATAAAAGTGCATCTAGCTGCAATTGTGACATTTCACCACAAGACTGGAGACAAAGCGGTTCCTCAAGGGCCTCCAGTCCCTATACCTGGACATTAAACCACCCACTCCACCTTGGGACCTTCACTTAGTCCTCACATGTGTGATGCACCAACCATTTGAACTGCTGGCAACATGCTCTCTCCTGCATCTCTCCATGAAAACTGCGTTTTTAGTTGTAATTACATCTGCCAGATGTGCCGGAGAAATTGGAGCGCTCCTGGCTGACTCACCGTACATTATATTTTTTTAAGGACTGAGTCACCCTCTGAATGCACCCCGAATTTCTTCCCAAGATGCACTCGTCTTTTTACATCAACGAACCTATCAATTTGCCTACCTTTTTGAGTCAATGATGCACACGCTAGACATGTGCAGCGCATTATCCTTTTATTTGGACAGGACTACACCTTTTAGGACTTCCCTGAAACTCTTTGTTTCCATCGTGGAGCGATCCAGAGGTACATCCATCTCTAACCAGAGACTTTCTAATTGGACAATGGGCTGCATCCGCCTTTGTTATCATCTGAAGAACATAACTTCTCCAACTTCTGTTAGGGCACATTTCACCCACAAGGACATCTCTTGAAGAAGAAGAGGAAGTTACTCACCTGTGCAGTAACTGACATTCTTCGAGATGGGTGTCCCTGTGGGTGCTCCACTACCCACCCTTTCTGCTCTACTTTGAAGTTGGAGCGGTCTCCATTGTAGAGACGGAACTGAGGAGCCCAGCCGTGCAAATTGAGACATGGTTGGCGCATGAGGCCTGTGCGAGTACTGCCGTAAAAATCTCCAAGCGAAGGCGCAGAGCACACCGACACCTGGAGTGGACACCCCACAGGGACACCCATCTCGAAGAACATCAGTTACTGCACTGGTGAGTAACCTCCTCTTCTTCCATTTTCCTTTTGGGGTACAATTGTAGGCAAATAATTAGCAATGAATTAACTAATTAGCAGTATTCATAGAAGCAAACTACTTCACTTCTTTACATTTCCCAACTATGTAGGTATGGATTCTCCATTAATGCAAAAAGTATAGCAGTTAAAGCATCATCTTTATAAGTGGGCATTTAATAATATGCCACCTGTGATTGAGGTTTGGAGCCTTACTGTGAAAATGATTAAGGTCCTAGAAAAGAGATTCTGTAATGATGGATTGCTGTAGAGTACAGGGATGAGAACATAAAGCTTTCACATTTTACATAGTACCTTTTACTAAAATAACAGAATCAGCAAATTCACGTCTTACAGTAATTATTAATAGTCACTATAAAGCAGCTAATAAAATAAAATTACAGTACTGGATGTAGTTTCTGTGCTCTGAGCCTGGGTAGCTTAAGTAGTCTTCTACATAACTGGTAAGTCAAGAAAGTTTTGGGACTGAAATAAATACATTCTATGCAATTTTCACAATCAAAAAGAAAGTTCAGAGTTATTGTTCTTCAGTTGTTTTTTAAAAAAGAGAACAATGGAGACTAAGTACTGTTTTATGTTGCAGCCATTGAACAGTAAATCAAATTATTACTTAATACACGCTGCATACAGAAAACAAAAACTTTTCTCTTTACATATATGGACCAAATTCTACAATGTTACATCCCTATGGAAGTTAATGGGAAATAGACGAGTATGTGAGGGCTGAATTTTGTCCATGTTTGATTTTAGAACATTCCCGTCTTCAACTGGTGTAAGTCTGTTGGGGACAATGGAGCTACATTGATTTACATCAGCTGTGGATCTGCTCCTACATACTACTATGGTCCAAAAGTAGTAAATAAAATGTTACATACTCTCCTTTTAATTTAAACTCATATGAAGTCTTGCAGAAAAGAATATACCATAATAAGTTATTACCATGCAACTTATTGATATAAAAAGTGATGGTGGAATGTGAACAAACTCCTTTCAATATAATGTAAATAGAATGAAAGAAAACCCTTTTCCAAATTATAGACTACTTCTCCAATAGAAGAATTCAAATCTTAAATATTATAACCAAACATGGTACTTATTTGAATTAATATTGTGTCTTCTGAATAGAACTTGTTTGCCTGTCAGTCTTCAAACCAATGCTTCTAGCTTTTAGCTTTTAGCTTAGATATACCTGGAATGAGACAGTGACAATGTACGCTACATATAAAAGCACTTGCATATGGAGTAGCAAAAAACAGCCTCTTTATATTGTTGAAAATTAAACATGATTGCTCCCTAAGAATAACCACAAAGAGGAAGAGTTAGACTCTCCCTTCACTTACATCTGTGTCACCCCATTGATTTACATACTATTAACTGAAGGCAAAATTTAGCCTAAAATGGGAGGCACCAAGAGCAAAGCACTTTATTTGCAGAAATATAAAATTAGGGAAATTTAGACAGGTAATTATCTGAAGTGCTCAGGAAGTGGTATGAAGCCCATAACTGCATGTCTGCTTACCTCTTATTTAACCTTGTTAATGGAACCACCTGCAGGGAAATCAACCAATAAACATCCCTGGTGTCCTGAAGTAGTGTGCAGATTTACTTCTAAAACAGCTCCGTGTGGTGTTTTAGTGGCTGCTTGTTTGTTCAGTTGTTATAACTAAGGCTAAGCTTTTGTCATGGATATTTTTAGTAAAAGGCACAGACGAGTCATGGTCAATAAAGAAAAATTAATGGAAACCCTTGACTTGTCCTTGACTTTTACTAAAATTATCCATGATAAAACGGGAAGGGTCTGGGCAACTGTGGGGTGGCTGGGAGGTCCAGGTGGGCTCAGAGCTCCAGGGTCCCCTGCCCCCTCTCCCGCGGAACCCGGGGAGCTGTGGAGATCCCCCTGCCCCCTCCTCACAGTGGCTGGGGAGCTGCTGGGTACCCTTACTGTCCATGGCGGCTGGGGGTACCTTACAGCTCCCTGCCACTGCAGGAGGCGGTGGGACCCTGCAGCTCTCAGCCACTGGGGCTTCAGTCACGGAGTTCTTTGGAAGTCACGGATTCCGTGACTTCTGCGACCTCCATAACAAACTTTAATAAAATCAGTATAACTTTCTTTAATTATACAACAGATGTAAATAGTTTTACATTTGAACCCTTTTCTATCTATGGTATTTATCTTGCTTTTTATACTACCACCCATCAACATAATATCTAAGCACCTCACATGTAAAATCAATAGAAATAATGAAGTCCCTAGTGGTCTTCATGGAGTCTCTGGCACATCTCCCTTTGGGGGTCAAAATTCTGCTTGTGGTAGGGTTTCTTGGGGGTGCTTGGGTTGGGGAGGATGTTGTATTGGGACAGTGCCGCTTACTGTGGAAAAGGCTTTCTCAAAGAGGAAGGTTTTATAACATTTCCTAAAGATGACCAGGCTCTGACATTGTAGTAGTGGGGGTGGTTGCATCTTTTGAGAATGAGCTATAAAGTTGAGTGTCATCAGCGTACCGTTGGCAGTTAAGCCCCTAGTGTCTCACTACATCTCTGAGTGGTCTCATGTAGATTTTGAAGAAAAGAGGGGATTGTATTGATCACTGTGAGACCCTACAGGTGAGGGCTTTTGGGAGGGAGGAGCAGTTACCCATTACTGCTCTGGACTCTGCTGGAGAGGAGCCATTGGATCTGTTACAGTGCTGGACCATATACTCCAGCTGTGTCACATGAGCAGTACATTGTCTACTGTGTCAAAGGCTTCAGAGAGGTCCGGTAGTGTGAGCCTGGCGATCTTATCTTCATCCCTGGCAGGGCTGGCTCTAACTTTTTTGCTGCCCCAAGCAAAAAAAAAGATCACTGCCCTGCTGTAACACCCCCCTCAGCGCCGTGCCGTCGAAACCCGCGCTCCCTGAGCGCTGCGCCACCCGAAGCCCCGCCCCCAGAGCGCCACGCTGCCCGAAGCCCCACCCCCGAGCATCGTGCTGCCCAAAGCCCCGCCCCCCTGAGCGCTGCGCCGCCAAAGCCCCCCCAGCACCGCGCTGCCCGAAGCTCCGCCCCCCTGAGCGCTACGCTGCCAAAGCCCCCCCAGCACCACGCCGCGCAAGCCCCCGTCCCCCAGAGCTCCATACTGCCCAAAGCCCCACCCCTCCCGAACACCGCGCCGCCTAAGCCCCCGCCCCTCCTGAGCGCCACACCGCCGAAACACGCCCCCTCTCCGAGCGCCGCTTGGCGGAAACAAAAACAAACAAACAAAACCCTCCAGCGCTGCCCCGCTGAACCAAAACAAAACAAAAAAAACCCCCTGAGCGCCGCCCCACCCCAAGGTGCTGCCCCAAGCACGTGCTTGGTCGGCTGGTGCCTAGAGCCGGCCCTGATCCCTGGACACGAAGAGGTCATCTTTTAGTGTCACCAGAGCTGTCTCTGTGCTGTGGCCTGGTCTGAACTTTGATTGTGAGGTATCCAGGATGCTCGCTGATGGGTTACTACTTTCACATTTATTTTGCCTAGCAATGAGAAGCTGGAGATGGGACAGTAGTTGAAGAGAGCTTTGTGGCTGAGTGTTGGCTTTGTGAGGATTGGGTGAGCTACTACATTTTTCAAGGAGTCTGGTAGGTGTGTTTCTCTGAAAGAGTCATTAACCATTTCCCTTAGTAGAAAGGGCATGGATCTGTTTCACAGGTTGTGGCTTTAATATGGCTTTGGTGTCTATGATAAGACCAAACTCAGTCAGGGTGGTGAGGTGAATAAAAGTTTGGGAGTGGAATTTTCTTTCCTCATCAGCTCCATACATATTTGATTGATCTTATCAGTGAAGTATGTTGGCGGCTTTTCATGGGGGTTGATGCTTGGGTCTGGTGCATTTCTAGACCTCCAGCCACCCTAGGAAAGAAGGGTCTTCTGGTTGAGGCACTAGAATGGGACTTGGAGCTAGGGTCAATCCATGGCTTTGCCATGGACTTTCTGTATAACCTTGGACAACTTGCCTGATCTTTATGCCTCAGTTCTTCATTTGTTAATGGGGATAATACAGTGGTTCTCAAACTTTTGTACTGGTGACCCCTTTCACACAGCAAGCCTCTGACTGCAACCGCCCTTATAAATTAAAAACACGTTTAAAAATATTTAACACTATTATAAATGCTGGAAGCAAAGCAGGGTTTGGGTGGAGGCTGACAGTTTGCGACCCCCCCCATGTAATATCCTCATGACCTCCTGAGGGGTAATGACCCCCAGTTTGAGAACCCCTGGGATAATACTTCTGTACCTTGTATGGTTATGGCAAGGATACATACTTGAGTGCTCAGATCTGATATATATGTAGATAAATAAGAGTAAACATAGAGTAAATCAAAAAGTCATAAAACTCTAATTAGAAGCTTCCCTGGCCCTTTGATTTATACATTGTGCATTGGCTGGCTGTTCAGGTTCTATATGGAAAGTTTTTTTAAAAATCCTCAAACTGTAATAAACTAAAATATAAAGTGAGAGAGCTGGATCCCTTCTTGTGCCTAAGCTCTGCCCAGCACAGGGGGGTTGGGGGTCATTTACAGCTCCCTGATCCTGTGGGCCATTCTGTGCTATTCTGGTTCCAGCATGAGTTAGAGCAGCTTGTAGATAGACTACGCTAACTTACACCAGTGGTGTGTGGTCTCTAAGGGAACACATACCAGCTGAGAACTGGTAAAGCCAACTTCCTCCCTCCTTGCTTTCCTCCCCACCATCCCCTAGTAGGACTCCTGTGTGATCTGGGGTGTGTGTGGGGAAGTTAGCACAGGAGCACACTGCCAGCCTTCTGCCAGTTAAGAGCTTCCGTACCCATGGTGAGATTATCAGTTTTCTGATGCCAGTTAGAGTCTAGCTCCTCTGCATTGTCTGAGTGTCAATGTGAATCTGGCCCTAAATCTAGTATTTAACTCTAATTCAGGGTTAAATCCTGGTCTGATTGAAGTCACTGGGAGTTTGGCGAGTGAATTCAATGGAATCGGGATTTATCCCTAAAATAAATGTACAGAACACAGTTATTACAGTGCATGCTTGCGGTCCATGTAACTACAGTTTTAAGTCTTCAGATATATTTTATAATTGAGCTGAATAGAAATGTGTGCAGTAAGTCATGGGAATTCATAAATCAAGTAGATCAAGTGTGGTCTCTCTCTGTGACATAACTTTGGTTAAGTTTTTTCCTCGTTATTTTAAAAATATATTTTATATCTACAAAGAGGGGAAAAACAAACAAAGAAGACCCTTTCTATCAGCCCCCCACAAAGAAGCAGAAACAGTGAATCCAAAAATGAGGCTAGAAAATGATAACTTTAGAACCTCTAAAGCTTTTCTGTTCCAACATATAAAGTGACTGCAGTATATCCTACATTGGATGCACATGCATAACTATCAGTGGTAGTGAGTGACACACATTAGCAGTGTAGTGGAACAGTTCAGATTCAGAGCTTTGGTGTTTGATGACTCCGTAGCCCATACACTAAAAATATTTTGCTTTTCCATAGGCTGCTAATGGCCCAGTCAACCAAACACTAAGCAGAATGTGGATTGCTACTTTGAATAGTTTGATAGCAAGCCTGGTATTAAGTAATTGCAGGATCAGGCTTTTACACAGTGGCTGGGGGGAAAGCAAAACCTTTCTGGTGGATGGACTGCACAGAAATTAAAGATTGAAGCCCTGGATCCAAACTGTCCCCAGGCTTTCTTTTTTCTTCTTTTTTTTATATTTGTGCCCTTTTGGGGTGACACTTTGTGTTACTCTGCTTAGTTTCCCAGCCTTTCTCTTCGCCTTGTCCCTATTAACGTAGGCAAACCTCTGGAATTGGTGAAAGCACATGTGGTACTGATACTCTCAGCTGCAACAAGGTGAGCTATACCCAGTGATGAGCTGCCAAAATCATAACAACCGGTTCCCTCCTCACCCCAGGAGGGATCATGCCCCTCCCCCCGGGACTCCTACCCCATCCAACCCCCCGCGTTCCTTGATGCTCCCCCCCACCCCAGGGACCCCTGCCCCATCCACCCCCTTCCCTGTACCCTGAGTGCCCTCCGCCACCCCATCCAACCCCTCCTCTCATTCCTGATGGCCCCCCAGGATCCTTGCCCCATCCAACCACCCCTTCTCTCTGTCCCCTGACTGCCCCCGGAACCCTTGCTCCTGACTGCATCCCAACGCCCCATCCAACCCCTGATCCTTTCTGACTGCCCCACCAGGACCCTTGCCCCTATTCAATCCCCCTGTTCCCTGCCCTCTGACCCCCCCCACCCCCAAACTCCCCTACCTTCTCTCCAACACCCCCTCCCTGCCCCCTTACTGCGCTGCCTGGACGTGGCTGGCGGCTACAGTCCGGCCGCTGCTGGAACCGGGAGCCCGGGGACGCGGGGCCGGGACAGGAGTGGTGCGGCCGGAGCCGGAGGATGTGGCGGGAGCCCGGCGGCCAGAGCCAGGCGGCTGGCCCGGCGGAGCCAGGGAGGGCCGCAGCTAGAGCTGGAACCGGGCAGCCGGAGCCGCCGCCACGCCCAGACCCGCGCCGGAGCCCGGCCCCGTGGCAAAACAGCAGGAGCCGGGCGGCTGGAGCCACGGGGCCAGGCCGGGCCGGAGCTGGGGGGCCGTGTCCGGAGCCGGGCATCCGGGTAGGTGGGGTTGCGGCCCCCGCCATGCCCAGACCCGCACTACCGGAGCCGGGCGGCCGGGGAGGGTCGCGGCTGGGGACGCGGGGCCGGGGAGGGCCGCGGCCGCAGACGGGGAGGGTCGCGGCCAGGGACGCGGGGCTGGGTGGCCGGGGACGACTGTGGCCGGAGCCAGGCTGCCGGGGACACGGGGCCAGGGCGGGTCAGGGATGCGGGGCCGGGCGGCTGGGGACGGGGAGGGTCGCGGCTGGGGACGCGGGGCGGGGGTGGGCCGCGGCCGTGGCCGGGGAGGGTCGAGGACGCGGGGCCGGGGTGGGCCACGGCTGTGGCCGGGGAGGGTCGGGGACGCGGGGCCGGGTGGCCGGGGACGCGGGGCGGGGAGGGTCGCGGCCGGAGACGCGGGGCCGGGGAGGGTCGCGGCCGGAGTCGGGTGGCCGGGGACGCGGGGCCGGAGCTGGGTGGCCAGGGACGCGGGGCCGGGGAGGGTCGCGGCCGGGGACGCGGGGCCGGGCGGCTAGGGAGGGTCGCGGCCGGAGCCGGGTGGCCGGGGACGCGGGGCCGGAGAGGGTCGCGGCCGGAGCCGGGTGGCCGGGGACGCGGGGCCGGGGAGGGTCGCGGCTGGGGACGCGGGGCCGGGGAGGGTCGGGGTCGGGGGGCCGGGCGGCCGGGGACGGGGAGGGTTGCGGCCGGGGACGGGGAGGGTCGTGGCCGTGGCCGGGGAGGGCCGGGGACGCGGGGCCGGGGAGCTGGGGACGCGGGGCCGGGCGGCCGGGGACGGGACCTGGCTGGAGACCGGCCGGGGCACACGGCCCCCCTAGTTCCCTACCTCAGCGTCATCTTCCTGTGCCTGAGCGGGAAACCTGCTTGCTTCTCAGCCCTCCCAGGCTTCCCGCGCGAACAGCTGATTCGCGGGAAGCAGGGCGGGAGAAGAAGCAGGGAGGAGCATTCATGGCAGGAGGTGGAGGCAGAGCTGAGGTGAGCTGGGGCCGCAGCCGGGAGCGCTTGTTAAATTTAAATGCCCTTTTAGAACCAGTTTGTCCTACGGGGAATAACCGGTTCTAAAAGGGCTTCTAAATTTAACAACCGGTTCCCGCGAACTGGTGCGAACCGGCTGCAGCTCACCACTGGCTATACCTGCAGTGCAAAAGATTACACTTGTAGTGCTGAGTATTGTGATTGGCTGTAGTAGCAGTTTTGCGAAGCTAGCCTTTTGCTAGCCCTTTAACTCGTAAAGAAGATGGACACTTTTATTCCTTATCTTTCATTGTTTTTAGCATGACAGCATGCTCTTCAGGATAGGAGATGGTGCTGATGGCTTGTACATTGAGATCATAAGCACTCAAGATAAAACTCTTCACAGAAAGAGTTAAAGATGTCATACCATAAGTGCACACTGAGAATGGTGTAGGGTATTTTATGGGTTAAAGCAATCTTCTTCTGCATGGCATAAAGGGCATCAGTAATAATAAGTGTTCTTTCATGCATGTTTAACTGAAAACTGTCATTTTAAAAGACAATTTGGAAGTTATTTTGTGTGTGTGCGTGCGTGTAAACCACACCTGTGCACCCACCTTCTATATGTATAATTTTATATATTATAATTTCTATGCATACATTAACAACTTTTGTTCTCAGGAAGAAAATAACTGAGTTACTTCATTTACTAGAGTAGTTGCTGCTCACACATGCTAATTTCCTATTTTACAAAGATCTTGTGTCGAGAATGAGCTGGAGGCAGCTGTACACGCGTCATAGACTATAATTGAATTAAGCCCAAGGGCCTTCACACTTTAATGGAAAGGTTTTTCTTTTTAGACTTAGTTTTTTAAAAAGTTTCATTGTTTTTTAACATTTCTTTCAATACGTCAATAAAATGTGCAACTAAATTGAACTACAGAACAACCATCAAGTATTGTTAACAATAATGGAGACATTTTCAGGCTAGATTGTATGGATTTTCTAGTAAGACTCCCATTAATGTTACAGGAGGCACATGGCTCAATCCTGAGCACTGCTGTAATACTTTATCCCTAATGGTCTGATTAAAGCCAGAGAGATTCAGAGTTGAAAGGATGTGAGAGTCACTGAGTCCAGTAGAACTCTACCAGGAAAGTTGCTCCATGGCTGAATTTGGACTTGTATGTAGAAGAGGAAAAAAGGTGATGTCTTGGATGCCTTCAGCTTCCACTCGGCGCTTGGAGTGGTTGGGTTTAGAGTGGCCTGTGGCTTTCAGGAAGCATTCAGCACTTTACAGGATCAGGTCCAAAATGAGCAGCTTGGCCGTCTGGTCCAGCACTGCCAGATGCATCAGGTATATCTAGCATTCAGTTGGTTTAAGAGGAAACTCCTTTTACATCCGAAACCTAGGATGCCAAGGTTGGGGGAGTAACCATGAAAGAGGTGAAATATACTGCAGGGTGGGCTATATAGTAGCTCACCTGCTTAATTTCCATTTGTGATAGGTTGTGTCTTTTGCTATCATTGTTAGAGCTTAAGACAGTGATGGATTGTCAAAACTATTGCTGCTGCACCGTAGTTAAGGCTGTGTTACAGAATTCCCTTTTAACAGAGCTTTAAACCTATGTTTGCAAAAATATCTTATTGGAATTACAAAACCCAGACTATAGAATCAAAACTTTGAGTATGATTTGAATTTTTCTTTGTGGTTTGATGAAAAATGAATCGATACAGAAAGGGGTGATTTTTAAACTATTAGTCTTTCGGCAGTTTTTTCACTAGATTGTCTCATTTTTATTTATACCCCTTTTGCAAGAAATCTAAAGTACTCCTTTGTCTATACCATTCCTCCTCATGCACTGTTTCCTAGTATATTAATTACATTGATAGTGTTTGTCTACAGAAAATTTTAGACATAATGGTAAATATGTGCTCCAAACCAAACCCCCAAATTGAGTGTTGACAACACATTAGTTTATTAATGTTTTAGGTAGATATGCTGGAGGGTAGGGATAGGGTCCAGAGTGACCTAGACAAATTGGAGTATTTTTTTTTTTAAAAAAATAGGAGATATACCAATCTCCTAGAACTGGAAGGGACCTTGAAAGGTCATTGAGTCCAGCCCCCTGCCTTCACTAGTAGGACCAATTTTTGCCCCAGATCTGTAGGTGACCCCCTCAAGGATTGAACTCACAACCCTGAGTTTAGTATGCTAATGCTCAAGCCACTGAGCTATCCCTCCCCCCTAAGCAGGGTGGAAGAATCCCATGCACCGCTACAGGCTGGGGAATCGACTGGCTAAGCAGCAGTTCTGCAGAAAAGGACTGGGGGATTACAGAGGATGGGAAGCTGGATATGAGTCAGCAGTGTGCCCTTGTTGCCAAGAAGGCTAATGGCATATTGGGCTGTGTTACTAAGAGTATTGCCAGCAGATCAAGGGAAGTGATTATTCTCCTCTATTCGGCACTGGTGAGGCCACATCTGGAGTATTGTGTCCAGGATGTAGAAAAATTGGAGAGAATCCAGTGGAGGGCAAAGAAAAAGATCAGGGAACATGACTTGTGAGGAGAGGCTGAGGGAACTGGGCTTCAGAAGAGAAGAGTGAGGGGGATTTGATAGCAGCCTTCAACTACCTGGAGGGGGGTTCCAAAGAGGATGGAGCTCGGCTGTTCTCAGTGGTGGTGGATGACAGAACAAGGAGCAATGGTCTCAAGTTGCAGTGGGAAGGTTTAAGTTGGATATATAGAACACTATTTCACTAGGAGGGTGGTGAAGCACTGGAATGGGTTACCTAGGGAGGAGGTGGAATCTCCATTCTTAGAGGTTTTTAAGACCTGGCTTGACAAAGCCCTGGCTGGGATGATTTAGTTGGGGATTGGTCCTGCTTTGACCAGGGGGTTGGACTAGATGACCTCCTGAAGTCTCTTCCAACCCTAATCTTCTATGATTGTATTTATTTATTATTTTTTGGTTTGTATGTATAACCAACATCCCAGTGACTCCTCTATCTAACCATGTTTGTTGGCTATGTCCTGTACTTCAGCAGTTGTCAATCTGATTAGACATAACTTTAATTAAAACAAATACTTTGGTAGGCTCTGTTTAATTAACGAAGGGGGAGGTGTAGTTGTTGTCGGGGTGTGTGTGTGAGGTTAAACATCCCCTATCTCTGAGTGACAGAGAAATTTCTAGCACTCCGCTCCATATAGGCTTCTAACAAGAATAAACCATTTCTTCCCAGGGGGAGAGACGAGACCAACCCTATCCAGTCCACTCACTCATCCACCCACCCACCCCACTGTAGCCCAGGGAAAAGTTCCCTGAGCTGGGAAAGAGGAAACCAGAAATTTACATCTCACCTCTTCTAACAAATCTTACCCACTGCATTCTTTCAATTTTCATGTTGCCTGGAGTGTTATCAGTTATACACTCCATAAGGTGCTCACCTTCAGATAACAAAAAGTAAGCGTATCCTAACTTCATCAAACTTTGACTCTAATGCAAAACCTTAACAGCTACCTCAGCAGCATTAATTTCCTAACTGCACGGAATGTGCGACAATCAAATGTGCTGACTTACTGTTATAAAAGCATCTGAGGTCACTGTTAAGTTTCATGTTAGAATGCAAGTGTGATGAGGATGGGATTACATATTTCTTTTGGGTATCTCTTGGAGATGGAAGTGCTGGAGTGCATTATTGATAGTGCAGGAATGTGAAAGTAGAGAGGAATGCACAGTATTTCCCCTTAATCCTCATATTTCCATTTGGATGGATGGTGTTTGTCCTGCCACAGCCTTAAGTACCATTATATCTATGGCACCAATATAATCCCCATCACAGCACAATCTGAGCACCTCACTGTTTAATGGATTTATCCATACAACACATCTGTGAGGTAGGAAGTGCTATTCTCCCCATTTTACAGATGGGCAATTCAGGCACAGAGAAGCTCACTGATTTGCCCAAGGTCACACAGGAAGTCTGTGGCAGAGCATGGTGTGGGCTAGTTCCCTGGCCACTGAACCTTTCTTCCTTTCCAAACAGGTTTTGTTTGCTAATTTTAAGAGGGGCTCTTATAAAAGTTGAAATGTTATGAATGAGTTGGGTTCACACATCCTCTGAATACTGCTTTCAGGAGCAGGGAAATCATCCTAACCTGTTTAGTTTTGTGGCAGAACTGTAGCAAAGGGCTTTTAGCAGCCACCTCCAGTACATCACTACTGAAATAAATTTATCTGCTTATGTCTCATATGGCCTGAAAGCTTCAGTGAACCTCAGCTTCCTCTTGGCAATAGCTTGGTATGACATTGTCACAAAACTATCAATTAGAAGCCAAGGAGCAGCACGGTGTGTAGAGAGGATTTTTAGTGTCTTTTTGCCAATTGCAATTGATTTTTAGGTGGGTCTAAATCACCCTCCAGCCTTATCTATGAACAGTAAAGCTGTGGAGGCTGAAGGGATCAGACATTAATTCTGGCTCTTTCACTCTGCTGAGGTACAGTATAGTGAGCTCAGTATGTGACCCTAAAAAGGGAGGAAAACCTCAGTCTATTAAGTGGTAAATTCATTAACTAGAGACCATTGTTAGGGTTTCAAAAAAGCAGGAAAAAGCATCATTAGGTACCAATTATTTAACCTAGTGGATCAAAAGATGCTTCAAATATTTAATTAGGAAGTGCTGAGACAATGAGATAAGAGAGAATGAAGTAAATAACCTAGTTGAATGTTATCCTGCTAAAACCTGTAAATAAGTGACAGTATAGAATGAGAAATTGATAGTTGTGTTGTTGGTGGCCAGCATCTGGCTGAAACAGTCCTGTCGCATTATGATTAGCTGCTCTGGAGCTCAGCATTTTTCTATAATGAGGTATACCTTACAATATTTTTTAAAAAAATCCTTTAAGATACAGTGAAATTGATCCAGTACAAGGAGGCCTTTCTTAGCGTAGTCTGGAAGCAAACTGTGTCATTAAAAGAAGGAAGAAACCTTTTAGAGGATCATCTTTGCAACTTTTAGTCACATGAAAAATTAGCATTTAAGAGGCTTGATGTGGTCAGCCAGCGAACACTGAACAGACTTCCTTCTCAAAATCGTTGGTTGAAATCCTGGCCTTGTTGAAATCACTGGGAGTTTTGCTATTGACTTCAGCATGGCCAGTATTTCACTCATTTACTTACATAAAAATAATGTTTGGAGTGCAAGTGAAAACTAGTATGCTAGGTAATTCACAGTTAAGGTTCCAATGTCCACTCTAACTTACTAGCCACGTATATAAGCATTATAATGGTCTGTCTTTCCAATATGGGGTCCAAGAATGGCGGGGCTAAGATTTTTCTAAGTGATTAGTGATCTTGGGTGCCAACATTTTTGGGTGTTCAACTTGAGCAACCTTAAAAGTGATTCTTGAAATCAGGCTCCTTTATAGCTTATCAAGTTAGAGACCCATAAATGGAGTCACCCCAAAATGTAGTCAGGCCCCCCTCTCCGTCCCTCTGTGAACGTAATGGCAGACAATGGTTTTGGGCCTTTTTTCCTGGGTTACCCGTGCAGACGCTATACCACGGCAAGCATGGAGCCCGCTCAGCTCACCGTACGTCTCCTGGGTTCTGCTGGCAGACGTGGTACTGCATTGTTACACAGCAGCAGCTCATTGCCTTTTGTCAGCCGACGGTGCACTGGTAGCCGTTGTCGTCGTCTCCTGGGTGCTCTTTTAGCCGACCTCGGTGAGGTCGGTCAGGGTGCCTGGGCAGACATGGGTGCTCCTGGCAGACCTCAGTGAGGGTCAGGGGTTCCTGGAAATTAATGGGAGTGACTCCAGGTCATTCTCTTTTTAAGTTTCATCTCATGGAGATTCAGTCCTGCCTGCAGTTGTACTGCACCGTCTTCTGGCGAGCAGCCAGGAGAGGACGATGGCTGGCAGTCGTACTGCACCGTCTGCTGCCAGCCTAAGATATATAAGAGAGATGGAGTGGATCAAAACAAGAAAGAGACCAGATTTGTTTTGTATTCATTTTTATTCATTTGCTCCCCCCTGCCCTCTCTCTGTGAATAGTGGAGGGAAGGATAGCTCAATGGTTTGAGCATTAGCCTGCTGAATCTAGGATTTTGAGTTCAATCCTTGAGGGGGCCATTTTGTGTGACAGTTGTGTGTGCTTCTCCTTGATGCAAACCCACCCACTTTGTTGATTTTAATTCCCTGTGAGTCATATCGTCAGTCACCTCTCCCTCCATCACGCATTTTTTCAGTGCAGACACCATAGCACGGCAAGCATGGAGCCCGCTCAGATCACCGTGGCAATTATGAGCACTGTAAACACCATGCGCATTATCCTGCAGTATATGCAGAACCAGAACCTGCAAAAGCAAAACCAGATGAGGAGGCGATGGCGGTGACACTTAGGCCTTTTCCTGTCTACCTGATCAGTTCATCTGAGTTGAGAGCTCTGTCCAGAGTGGTCACAATGGAGCACTCTGGGATAGCTCCCGGAGGCCAATACCGTTGAACTGCGACCACACTATCCCAAATTCGACTCAGCAAGGTCCCCTCGTCAGGGGAGGATTACAGAAATCGATTTTAAGAGCCCTTTAAGTGGAAAAAAAGGGCTTTGTCGTGTGCACGGGTGCAGGGTTAAATCAATTTAACGCTGCTAAATTTGACCTAAACTCGTAGTGAAGACCAGGGCTTAGAGAGACTGAAATAGTCCAAAGAGTTAACACAAGTGTTTGTTTTTTTTAATAGAGAAATTGTAAAAGGGATAACAAATAAATGTATTGAGAAGAACTGGTTGGAAAGGTACCCAAGAAGTGTGATTGGTCCTCAATAGCTTCACTTCTTAAAGTAAACTTAAAAGCTTACTGGTTTTATAAAATGTTTGAATGGCATTACAGCACAGTTCAGGGGAGCATTCAGCCTTTTTAATTATATGGCTTGTGGAATTGCAAATTATTGATTGCTTATGTTTTGTTCCACCATATAGTCAAGCAGGAATAAGAACCAAGCAGTAAATTATTATTAAATAGTATTAATGGTCACTATTCGGATATTAGTGGAGCTACAGTTTGGTTTATATAAGAGTTACATTTATTCATATATTTAGTACATGTTTTCTGTAAGTAAGAAATACATTGTGCTTCATTATATCACTAAACGTTGCATATAGCCTTCATATTCTGATAGTTTGAATAGAGTTAGTGATGCATTCCAAAACAGCCCATCAGCAAGTGCTGAAAATGTTCTGAATGTCTGAATAGCTCCCTGTTCAAACCAAGTACACATCTACTTTATGCAATTGCTAAGAAAAACGGATGGGAACTCTTATGACTAGATTGACACCAACCCTGCCCAGGAGAAGAAGGCTCTTGCCCATCCTCAGTGCAGCTGCATTAGGACTACATGGATTATAGTAGGGGTTGTGCAGCCAGTGTTCTCCCAGGGCATAGGTGGAAGTGGGTGAGCCATGCCATCTCTCTCTCTCACCTGTACCTCATACATCGGTCTGAAGAGTGGGCTGAGTGGAGTAAGCTGAACCCTGAAGAAGGATGAAATAAATTACTTTCCTAGTAGACCAATAGGAGAGCTGGAGAGGAATTCTTCCTCTGTGAGGCACAGTGCCTCCTGCAGCTCCTTTGACAGTGGTGCAGCTGCATGCTGCCCCTTAACTCATGGCTAAGTGAGAAAAGCACCGTGTAGCAGCCCTTAATTCTGTTTTGGAGTGCATGGGCAGGTGGATTGCCAGACACTGTCGTTAGGGAGAGTTATTCCTTTAGCATTTATCACACAATTGCGGGTGGGTTCACTGCACATCCTTCGATGTGCTTAAGACATAAATACTAGCTGGGCTCATGCCCACTTGAAGGCTGGCTGGGTTAAAGCCCCTTATAAGGATGCTTGTTACATTTCCCTATATCTTCTCTAAGCATGTTTTATTGAAGGTGACGGTTTTGGGAAGAGTAGGGGGAGGATCTGATACTGGGTTTCCCAAAGAAAGTTAGCCTGAGAGATCATTGAATGTTAAGAATAACAACAAAGGAAAGGGGGAGAGAAAGCATTGTTAGAAGCTATTACTGTTAGACGCTTACACAGAGAAATTTCCAGCTTTCAGTTCCATCCCCATCCACTTAGGGATAGAGAATATATAACCTCCGTAGCCTCACTGATCACAGTTACCTCCCCTTCATTACTTCCATAGACCCAGCCTACTATCATACTTAGCTTGGCAACAATTTACCCTGTACAGTATTGAATCGTTACTATAGCCATGAGTTTGGTAGCCAAAGGATTAGTCAGACCACTAAATGAATAAAGTAACGTTCCCTGGTGAGCTGAGCTGTTTGACAGATACTTTCTCAATAGTCACCACGAATCACACTGTTATTCTTGTGCAGTTTCTCAGACTTTTGCATTGGTGACACCTTTCACACGGCAAGCCTCTGAGTGTGAACCCCCTTATAAATTAAACACTTTTATATTTAGCACTATTATAAATGCTGGAGGCAAAGTGGGGTTTGGGAGTTGAGGCTGACAGCTCGCGACCTCCCCATGTAATAACCTCACGACCCCCAGTTTGAGAACCCCTGTTCTTGTGTGATTTAAGGCCTGCATTAACTAAAGTAGCTAACATGGTACCCCCCGCCCCAAAGTGAGTCATTTTGTTACTGGCCTTGTTTTCTGTGTGGTGGTGTTGTTTATGACACCTCCAGGTGCAATGTGAAGTCCTCCTTTCCTTTTCATATTAAAAACAATATTTGTAAGAGAAGCTCTAGAAATGGTGTGCCTCACTGGGTGCGACACTCTTTCCCCCCCAAATAGTTGCTGCTAAAATACTGCAAAAACATGACAAATTTGAAATGTGATGGAATGTGAGCAAAATTTCATGATCCATTTTAGTGTCTAAACCTTTTGTTAAGAGGTTGCACACAGCTGTGATGGAAAACAGTGTAAATGTATTTTGCTGAGAAGCTGTTTTTTCAGAATTTATCCATCATATTCAAAAGCATTGTTCAGTATGAGACACACACACACAAAAACCTGAAGAATGTTCCCTCCCACCCCAATTGAAGTTGTTTGTGAGATTGCAGAGTGCAATGCAAAGCTTCTGAAACTGGAGAACTGCCAGTCTGCCCCTCTTTTTGATGAAAACCAGCCAAACCAATTTTAACTAAAGTGTGTGAAATAATTTTCTCCAGGACAGGAATATTATAAACCAAGCTTCAGCCTGCAGTGAAGTTTTTACAGCTGAGTTAGAATGCCCTAGAAGTTGGGGGTTTATGATTAAAACACTAATGGGACCTTAAATATAGTGATCCAAATGGGTGCCATTATGTTCAAATCCCGCTTTCAGGTGCTAAACTTTTAAAATAACAAAATACACAACAGGAGGGAAGCATGTTGCTTAATGATGCACATTCACTAGGCTAACAGTTCTGCAACAAGATTTCAACCAGCTACCTACTTCTCTACTGCCTTGCACCTTGAGCAGGCATTTACACTGAGGAAAGTGCATGTAAAATGTTCCCAATTTGAATTCACACGTTGGTAGTGTCCTGCATATGCTTTTGCATGGCTGTTACAGACTAGACAAGGTGTATTTGGGATTTGTCTGCCCACCTGTGTTTAAAACGCATAGCCTTGAGAAAAGTGCTATGAGATCTTTAATTTATTTAGCATGTGTATAGTCATCGAGCCAAGTGATGGCATCTTCAGTGGCATGATGCAGTTCTTCTAGGCCCCCGCTGAATCTAGTCAGCAGGCATTCATCAACAATGTGCGTCATCATCTGTGTTGCATCACAGCTGCACAAAGGGCTATCACCAAGGCCCCAGCGATACTGGTTGGCTGCACAGAGAACTTGCCTGGTCCGGAACCTGTTCAACAGGGACCATTGGCGATGGGACAGGTCAAAACCAGGCTGGCAAATTGTAGGGTGGGGATTATAACAGATATCCATTCCTCTCGCCAGAGTGTTTCTGCCCTAACATCCTGGCGTGGCGGATGAGACCATAATGGGCGATGTGACAGCAAATGTGCAGCTGGTGGATTAAAAAGCTCATTGTGCAGTGGCAGGCTTGAGTTGGCGCATACTTTTTCCAGTAACAATCTCTCGTCTGATATGAGGAAGAGCAATATTGCTCAGAACTGGGAGCCGTGGGAGTGGAGTCGGATGCAAGGTGCTGGAGATGATACTGATCACAAGTTGTCAGGATCTTGATTTTACACCTCACCCAAAAGATGGATAACACCAGTGACTAGAAAAGTATTGAAACCTTTTGATTGCAATATAGTGAATGAGCCAGTGGACATCATTTCTTCATTAATTAATGAGTTAATGTCCACTGGAAGCTAGTCCTGTTATGCTACTGGGACCGGCAAACTCTCTAATAACACTGATAGGTACTTGAGTGATGCATCACACAAATGTTACAGAGTAATAGCAGTTAATATCGATCAAGGACTGCTGTGAATCTCTACAGAAAAAGCAATGCCTTTACTCAACCATCAGCTATATCTTTTGGCAACCATAATAGCTTTAATTACTGTTTTAATCTCATGAGACATACCTTTAGCCTGCAGCAAGTTCTGTACTTCTAGTATTGAAGGGTAGATGAGACAATTCCCCCCTGCCCGAAGACTCATAAATGTTTGCCTGTTGGAGGGAGTCTTGGATGAAAGGCAGGATTCGCTGTATGAATGCGACAGAATATAAAGAGAAAGTTTTAAATTCTGCCACTGGCTGTGGGCACAGATCCCATTGACTTTTATGGGGGCTAGGTAGACTCATCTAGCGGGAGAATGGAGCCATGCAGAATACTAATTAAGGGGGTATTTTTATCTGAATTCTTTCATTTGCCTTTATGCTGTACATTCAGTTGTTGGGATCCCATGCGATTCAGTAACAATTTCACACCTTTATTGATGTTCCTCTTTAAATGTCTCCATTTGCTATTAAAATGTCATCTTCTCTGGCAGCTATAGCTGGTTTTATATGCTGTATAACTATTACTGCACTGCCCTGATACTGCTACAGTTAAAGGTCTTTCAGCCCTTCCATTCATTCAAAAGTCTGCAAACAAATGGATTACAGATTAAATTGCATATATACATTTTCAGTTGAAGACGACTCGTGTATTGTATGTAAAATTTGAATACAGTTGTGTTTGGACGTTTATTATTTGGTGAAGAATAAAACATAGATTACTTTTGCTTTAAAATTGTAGAGGTTGTAGATGTATCATCTGGTTTGAGAGTCCTTCCACACTGTACAGGTGACTCTGGGATATGCTGTGGAATTTCCAAAGAGTTCCCATGTACTTTCTTTGGTAGAGCTCAGGGGTGGGGGTGGGGGTAAAATTTATGGAGAGAGAGCTTCAGTTTGATTCAAGACAGAAAAGGCTGGTGTTTTACATTCAGCTCAGAAAACAAATTCTAGTGATGGGAATTGGAGTGCAGTGTATCCCATTACCTTGATAGAATCCCACTGAGGCAGAAATACCCTAAGGAAGGTCTGGTTGAGGGCTGAGTAATTGCTGATAGATCCAGGGTCTTGAGGTTACAAATATTTATCCATGTCTGAGAACTGAGGAAATTATCTGCTTAGTTGACTCTAAAGTTAAGGTGTTAGTTCTGCCACCCTTACTTGCATTGAGTAATAACTTTTTCTTGACCTATTATGTTGTGTGTGTCCATGTAGGTAAGTTAGGGGCTATTCAGAGCTGCTACTCCCCATCCCATACTGGTGAGTGGCCAGCCAAGCAACAGCTCCACCCCATAATACGTGAGGCAATTTTTCTGTGCCAGTATACTGAGGACCTATTCAGTGATAGGGCTGGTACAAAGTACATCTACCTGGAGTGTGTTTGTGTGGAACCCTGAGACAAATTGAGATTTTTTTTGAGTCACAGTCTGGTTTCCAGGATGCTCTTGGGGCATTGTATCAATGCACTTCCCCATACACAGGGTTAAAACCATGATACACTGAAATCAATGGGACTTTGTACAGTAAGATGCTACTCCGCATGGTTAAGAGTAGCAGAAACAGGCTCTAAACTTGCATACGTTTTGCAATTATCCAGGTATTTGCAATTATCCGGGTTTTGTTGTTCATATTGTTTCTATAATGCTGGTGTAACTCCATTTCTGATGTGTTAAGTTAAGTAGTAGATGAGCTGCTTGTAAGCGAAGTTGAAATGAGCAACGTCTAGTGCAAGTAGTTCTGCCTTTGCAACATGCTACATTAAAGAAAAAGGCTCAGGGACAAACCAAGAAGAAACACTTCAGAGATGCCAGCAGTACAGGGCTGTAGTAGCATAAAAACAATTTTAAAAAACCCCTCAAAAACTGTGTTACAGTGGGGTACCGAGAGTCATAACTGGTTTCACATAGGCTAACAGGACATACTACTCAGGATCACTTTTATTGAAAGATACATTAACATAACTGTCTGACTATGTGATTCACTAAAACTTCTTGAACGATGTTACCACAGTCCAGGAGTGGCCAACCTGAGCCTGAGAAGGAGCCAGAATTTACCAATGAACATTGCCAAAGAGCCATAGTAATATGTCAGTAGCCCACCATCTGCTACCCCCCTCCAGTGCTTCCTGCCCACCAGCAGCCCTGCCAATCAGCGCCTGCCCCTCCTTCCTTATACCTCCTACCCGCTGCAATCAGCTGTTTTGCAGTGTGCAGGAGGCTCTGGTGGGGAGGAGGGAGGAACGAGGGCATGGCAGGCTCGGGGGAAGGGGCAGGGTCCTTGGGGGAAGGGGTGGAGTGGTGTCAGGACCTGGGGCAGAGCAGGGGGTTGAGCTGTGAGCACCCCACAGCACACTGGAAAGTTAGCATCTGTAGCTCCAGCTTTGGAGTCAGTGCCTATGCAAGGAGCCGCATATTAACCTCTGAAGAGCTGCATGCAGCTCCGGAGCCATAGGTTGGCCACCCCTGCCACAGTCCTTTCCATGAACAGATGTTGAGTTGTTTATTTTTATTTTTTTCTCTTCTCCCCAGGATGAAAAGAATCAAGTGTTAACAACCAACATTTGGTTACAAATGGTAAGTTGTGAAACATAAAATCTCTCTTCAAATGCAGCTTTAAATGTGCTTTTCATTTCCAACAAATATAAAACCCACATTCATGTTGCTTGCAAGTTTTTGTTCTTTGTTCTGAGACATACGGGATAGCTCTGAGGTGATACATCCTGTAGAATAGATGATTCTGGGTTTAAGGTTTTGGACTGTCAGGAGAAGGACTTCACATTATCTCATAGATACTTATAAAATTGTATGAGTTGTATTGTTGTACCATATATGAAGGATTTATAAACTCAATACATTGCATTTGTTTCAGTCACTCTAAACACTAGATCACTGCAAGATATTGCAGTCCTAAGGGGTCCTGGGTAATGATACTTATGGTATTGTACAAAATGCACCGATTGCAACAAATCTGGCACCTTTTCTTAAATCATATTTGATAGTGAAAGAGAACATGAAATACAATTTCACACATTTATATAAATATTTTGCCAACCTTGTTGATAGAGTGACTATTCTGAGACTCTCTAGATGTTTCTTCTTATGGAGGATGGACTTATCCCAAAGGAGTTATTTATTCCTGTGGTTTGCTGCCATTCTCCTAAGGATATCAATCTTTCCATGTCTGCTACATCTGCTGTCTGTCTTAAGAAACTGCAAGAGGATTTTAATCAAATGCCTATGATTGCAAGTGATACCTAAAAGAAATTATTTATACATGGTACTGTGTCAAAAATAACTGTGAAAAGAAAAGAATTATTTGGGTTAAATGTCCATAATTCTGAGACTTAGTTGCATGCAAAACACGGTAATGGCAGACATCGTCTCCAGTTGCCTAATGTTCAGTTATGGGCACATTCATGCATTTTCCTTGTGCTCCTGTTTTGTGCATGTATGGTAGGGTGCACATTTTCTAAAATTTAGCCCTATCTTTAATTATGCTGCAATGACAAATTCTTGACACAGAACTCTTACCCTGCAGTTACCATTCAATACCAAATTCTCTACTGGTATAGATTGGTGGACGTTAAATGATCGTAGTGAAGCTATGCTAATTTACACCATGGGAAAATCTGCCCCTATACAATCTAATTCTTGACGTTATGGTAACAGATGGCAAATCCGTTTCACTCATGTTTTGACAATTGGAAGATATAATGGAATTTTAAAAGGTAGCACCTTGTGAGGGTTTTTTTTTTAATTTCACTAATGCCCATGCTTGTTTACTTTGATTTGACTTGTAATATTTTCCCACAAGCTTGGCATTAACGTAGGCTTTGGATTGACTCATTCCAAGTTGGAGCCCATTGCAGTTTAATGGACATGGCTGACATTGAAAGAGCAAATGTAGGAGGATGAATGAAAACAAGGAGAATTATTCACATGCTTTGGCACTTTCCTTTGTGCTTACGTCACATCTCTGACATTTACAATTTTTTATGGAAACAACAACACATAATTCCTTTCCTACCACAAAGCTTGTGGGAACACCTCCGCTCACCATGTACTATATCTGTGTGCTCAGTCCTTAATTGGGCAATGGATAACAAAAGAAGGTCAGCTAGGAAAGGGAGATTGCAGTGTCTGGTTTTTAGCAGGGGAGACTATGAGCACCAATAGAGTACTTTGCTCCTGCTCACACATGCAGATCAGGATGCTTACCTCAGGGCCGGCTTTAGGATGTGTGGGGCCCAATTTGAAAGAGCTGCTGCCGAAATGCCGCCAAAGACAGAGGCAGCCATTGGACTGCCGCCGAAGATAGTGGCGGCAATTCGGTGGCAGCTCAATCAGTTGCTGCTGTTTCTGACGGCACTTCGGCGGAGGTTGCGGGGCCCCTCTTCTGAATGCTGCGGGGCCCTCTGAGGTGCGGGGCCCAATTCCCGGGAATTGGGGGAAATCGTCCTAAAGCCGGCCCTGGCATACCTCCCTGGGCAGTACCTCCAATGGGAGAGAGCCCTCATGATTATTGTTTCTTGCTCTCCTGCCTGATGAGGCAGGGTCCTCATACCACTAGCTGGAGAGGCTGCCATAGGTTGTCGGTGCTTCCTGAGGTTGGGTCAGGGGAGGAGATGGGGAGTGCTACCTCCACTTTCAGCAGAGGGGATAGGAACTTTCTTTTCCTTTAACCGCTGCTTGTAACAGAGAACCTGAACTCGTTGTGTTAAGTGGTAGTTTACACAACAATTTTATTGTTCAGAACAACTGTGTTGTGTCAGCAGAAATTTGATCTCTCTTGTTTTAATTAAAATGATAAACTCACTCAATTTAATTCTTTCTCTGTGAGTCCATCTTTTTCTTTTTACTATAACTTTTATAGAGTGCTTCGCTCATGCTGGCAAATCTTAAGATACAAAGGAAAGACAATTTTGGTAAGCTACTGAGGATAGTGTGGTTGTTACATCCGTTCACAAAGAGAAGCTGATGTGTAGGGAGCAGTCAGCTCATGCTGTTTACACAGTAATTTTACAATAAGATCAAAACTGTCAAATATACCGTAATCTGTTTTCGGCTCCGAGTTACACTGACATCAGTCACTGTGATTTCTAAGCACTGGATAAGAAACAACAGTTCATTCTCCAAAGACTATAATTTACTTATTTTGTCTTTTATGTTTCTTTTCTTCCTGGTTTCTTATTTTTTGTGTTTTTTTTTCCTCTAAGGGAATTCTTAATTCTTTTACACTGTCACATTAAGTTTCTTTTCAGTATTTGTCTTTGTATTCTATACGGAGCAGGGAAGACACTAGTTGCCAGATCAGCTATTTACTATCAATACTGCAACTGCTGCTTGTGGCCAATATGTAGACTAAGTTTATATGAACAGTAAAAGAATCAATGACGTAAGTGTTTTTGTATGGCTAGTCTGGTAACAAATAACAATAAAATTCATAGATTGGCCTGATTCAAAACCATTGAATTCGGTGGTCATCTTTCTATTATGTTGTCTTGTTTGGATTCAGAAGAATGACTTTCACTGCATATGTGTGATTAGACAATAAACTGTGGTTATATCTCTGATTACAATTACTGATACCAGTAATTTATCTATCCATTATCCAAGTGCATAAATGCTAAGTTTATCTCTTGAGGTGAAAAATATAAACCTGTTGATATCCCGTTCCTACATGGAGATAGTCAGGAGTAACCCTGAATTTCCTCTAGGTTAAAGCAGGACCCAAGAGGGACTTCAGCTTGTCCCAGAGCTGCTCCCTATTTTCAGGTGCACCAAGAGAATCTAGCCTAAAGTGTTTAAAAGTGTGTGCAATTTGGGTGTGCAAATGCCCTAGTGCACATGCTTAAGGTGAATGCTCACAAAAGGGCACGTTAGTTTGAAGATTTGACCCAGTTAGACTAAGTAAGAGGTTTCCAAACTCTCTTCCTAGTGTGGACTACATTTTAATGCATAGATTGTTTTCTTTCATGGACCATCTCCTGCCCATTCACCATCACATCATGTCCATATGGCAACTATATAAATTGCTTACTTGGAAAGTACTAATAGGAAAATATTTCATGTCTAACTATCGTTTAATGCAATTTAGTAGAAGGAGAGCCAGCACCATGTAACCAGCCAGTTGCCTGGATAGCCACCAAGTGCTCTGTGTACCACAGTCTGGGAACCTCTGATCAAAATGAAATACAGACTGGATAGTACTTCCTATCAAAAAGCTTAAAATTAATTCCCTGAAGCCACCAAGTACACATTGTTTTGAAAGGAATGTGGCAGCAACAAGGGCCGGGTTCAGTATCTAGGGGTTCCTTTTCAACAATACAACACAAAACCATCTCGAGCCCCCACCCAGTGCCCTGGGACAATTATCCAATTAGACACCATCCCCTGGTGCCTAAGGGTGCCTCTAAGAGGCAATACTTCCCCTCTCACAAGCACACTGTCTGAGTGTAGCAAAAACTTTTAATAAAAGGAGGGAAGTAACTCAGCATTAATTTGGAAAAACAGCACAACTAGGGCTCATAAACATAAACCATGAGCAAAAGACCCACCCCCAAGTAAGTTAGGCAGTGTCCTTTTCCCCTCAGGTTCTTAAGTCCAGCAACTTAAAAGTCCTTTTAACATGTCTGTCCTTTCTCTGCACCCCGCTCACAGTTGCAGTCGTTGGCCTGTAGCCCCAGAGTTCACCTCCCACTGTGGGGTGGTAATGAGTCATCTTCCATGCTCTGCTGCTTGCGCACTTGCTTGTCGGCCTGCTGGCCAAGCCTCTCTATGGGGTTCTGCTCTGGCCCTGTACGTCAGCCACCCTGCTGGCTGCTTGCCACACCTTTCCACCAGCCACGTGGCCAGGCAGTCATCAAAATGTCTTCAGGGCCCACCACTTTACACAGCTCTCACTGATTTCAGCTGCTAGGGGAAACCTCACTGCTGGTGCACACTGGGCAATGTCTTGCAATAGAGACACTGCCTCAAAGTAGATCTAATGCTTAGACCTAGATATCAGTGATTTCAGCTCTGCAGGGTGCAACAAGATTCTCAATTAGCTCTTTTATTACTTGTGGAGAGAGGAAGGGTCAAATGGTGTTTAGGTCCCTTAAAGAGGGCCCACACCACCAAGCACAAATACTTAGCCACACCCTCTCTCAACTCATTGGGCTTAGGAACCCATGTCCCCTGCCTAGCAAGTGCTGTTCAGTTGAGGGTCAGTCCCTCCATTGGGGTATGCCTGGTACAGTTCTGCTGCCCTCGGTTCACACAACAAGGATAACAACGCTTTATTACTCCTGCCCCAATAACAAGGAGACTGGGGATCCAACACCAGCCACAAGTGATCCTTTGGGCAAGCAATACCATCTTGCTGAGCACCTGGGCAAGGTGGGTGTGTCCATGCAAACGAGATCAGCTCCTGAAGTCCTTTTCCATAGCTCGCCACTAGATGTCAGGGGAGAGCTCATTCAGACTCTGCTTACACATGTAAAATATTTGTCCATGCTAGTAGACTCAATCAAAAATCCAGCTGCAGGGAGAGACTCAACATTGCTACACACTGCAAGAAGGGGAGGGACAAAAAATCATATTCATTTTTATAGGGATCTGGAAGTTGACAAGTTAAAAATGACAAAATAATTAAAAGGTTTCAGGTATAATGCAGTTGTTATAAAACTGGCATAGGTAAGGTTCTTTAGCAGAAATTGGAAGACAGGCAATAATTGTTCAGCTTATAGAAAATATGGAACTTGAGCAATTTAGACTGATTAAAAATAATTGTTAGTGGAATAAGCAGGGCCGGGGGGACCCCCAAAGGTACTTAGATAGCCCAATTTAAGTCTACGCCAAGCAACTGACATCTGTAGAGCTAAAGGACTAAACAACATACTGCTCGGATCATTCGTCAGGCTGACAGTGTTGTAAACAAATTAGACAAAGGGTGAAAAGCACATATTTCAGCAAACTCTATAGCAACAACTATAGAAAAGGCAAAAGTGTCCAGTACGTGGTGTCACATGTACAGCATGCAGAAAAATGAATCACTTTGAAACTGTGTTACTCTAACAACACAGTTTTGTTAAGGCAAAAATGTTTAAAAAAATAAAATAAAACTTGAATGTGAGTAATAGGACTCTGATTGGGACAACAGACTGATGAGGGTGGTAAACTCAAGTAGAATTTGGATTTGTCTATCTCCTAAAGATTTAAACAAAGCAATTGGATGTGAATGCTACCCCATGAGAATAATAGATAACATTGTTTCCAGAATGCCCAAGGTAAATCTTTTTCTGTTCTAAATGCCTGTCAAAGATTTTTGGCAAGTGCCACTGGATGATTAAAATTTCATATTGTGTGCATTTAATGCCCTGTTTGGAAAGTTTATGTTTAAAAGCCTGCCATTTGGCTTTGGAGCAGCCCTGCAAGTACTGAAGTATTATATGGAGGATAGCTGATGGCTAGTTTGGGTGGAAGTTAATGCAGGGGAACAGACGATGCATAGCGTAATGAAAGGGTATGTAAAATGTCATTGAAATTATGAGAGAAATCAAATCAAGTTAAAGCAAAATGCCAATATGAGCTAAAAAGGAAATTGTCCACATGTTCAGTGAATACAATGTTAAATCTTACCCAAAAATGTAGAAGCTCTTTGTGCGATGGAACTGCCGTGAGGGAAAGATGCACTTCAAAGATTCGTGGTATGAGCATGTATCATACTATAATCACCCCTGCCCATTGCATATAAGTGTACTGCCTCTGCTTCCTGACAAAAATGCCAATTGATATGGGGTAAAGTCAAGCTCAGTGTCAAGAAAATAAAACACTTCAAAAGCCACTTGCATGCCCTATTTTGATTTAATCAACCTGTAAAGCTCTCAATGTATGCAATTTCATGTGGCTTGGCAGACGCACTCTTGGGAACAGGTCACGAATAAGCCATTGCAGGCCTTCTTGTAATGATAGTCTTTGATATCAGATGGTAATCAGGAAAAGAACTTCTGTTGAGGCACCAATTCAGCCATACCTCTAAGCATGTGCTTAGGTGACTTAGGGCTACAAGGACCTGCTAAGCCTAAAAGGTCTTCTGTACTGGATAATATTGATGAAGCCTTTGAGGTTACTGTGACACAGGTCATAATTCTGGCCACAAAAGCATATGACAGACTAAAGCCTGAAACCCTTTCAAATATAGCTTTTCAGCAGCTGGAGGAGAAAATTGTGCAAGAGTGGGCAGAAGAGAAGTCAATACTTCTAGCTGGTGCTAGACCTTTTGGGGTTTATCATGATGAGCTAAGTGTATGAGAGATCATTACACAGGAAATGCTAGAAATGCTCCATAGTGAACATACTCATTTAAAAACCAAGGAAAGAGCCAGATGCACATTCTAGATTCTTGTCTACAGCTGAGAAGCATTCAGCCCAACTTGAAGACACCTTTCTGCTCCCCCAAATTTTAGGCTGTCTGAATTTTGGTCTGGATGTTTCCATGTGATGTATCTGGGCCCAATATTGTGAGAACAACCTTCCTCGTGACACAAAACCAGGACAGCAGCTGTGCACACACAATTTTTAAAAACAAAGTGAATTGAACTTTTGCAAATCTCTGGAAAGATTTGTGTGATGTTTCTGGCCAGTTATTTTATCCAATTTTGACTCATTTTCTAAAAAATAGTCACTAAAATATATTGCAGTCAAAGTGTGATACAGTTGATGGTGGGAGATGAGATCCCTGACATTAATACATTTTACATTCATTGCTTAAAGAGTGACAGATCCAGACCTGCTAGCAACACAGGATTAACTAACTCTGAACTAAAAGTCATGTCTTGACCATTGTTGCTTGCACTGGGCTGAGCAGCTATCTATGGGAGTTGTGTTCAGCACCTCTCAGCATAGGGCCCATAGTTTTCAAAACCACAGCAATTAACATTCTTTTTTGAGAGTGAAAAACATGGACTGAAACTCTTTGATTGCAGATGTTCTCTCCTGTAGTAGATTTGCATTGTTCCCTTCAGAGGCTGGAAATTCAGTAGTGTAACCCTTATCAGTAGAGACTCTTGGCTGCTATACCCAAAATGCCTCTGAATGGTTACATAATCCAATCATTTTTAACAAAAGGAACTATCCAAGTTATGTCTCAGAAGCAAAATGTAATTGGAATTAGTATTAGTATTAAAAAAAATCTGTTCTGTTCCAATTTTGTGCTCAAGACAGCATGGACAATAAAATACAAGCATATTGAACCTGCTTTTGTAGGCTGTTGTATGCAATCTCTGTGAACTAAAAATGGAATTTTTGTGCTTTGCAGTGTTATTTTCAAGGTGGCTAAAGTCATTCTTTCTAAACATTTCATTGTCTGAAGCTAAATAATACTTTAAAAATAAAAATAAACTTTGTTTGGTTGGGGATAGGTAATCCCTAGAGAAAGGCAGCGAGTGGAAAAAAGTGTCACTAACACATTTCTTTGTGTCAGTATTGGACAGATTACTATTTACAATGGAACATGTCTGACTACCCCGGAGTGAAGAATGTTCGTTTTCCTGATGGTCAGATTTGGAAGCCAGATATTCTTCTGTACAACAGGTAGGCACATCTTCATGAAAAGAAAGCATAACTATTCCTTTAGAATGTCTAGGTGTTGGGTATTAGCATTCAGTATATGGAAAACAACTATTATGGAATTTACAAGAAGAAAGATGATGATTCAAGTGCTTACCAAAAAACTTAGTTTAAGTTTCAGATACAGTGTGATTATAGAATCATAGAATATCAGGGTTGGAAGGGACCTCGGGACGTCATCTAATCCAACCCCCTGCTCAAAGCAGGACCAATTCCCAACTAAATCATCCCAGCCAGGGCTTTGTCAAGCCTGACCTTAAAAACCTCTAGGGAAGGAGATTCCACCACCTCCCTAGGTAACCCATTCCAGTGCTTCACCACCCTCCCAGTGAAAAAGTTTTTCCTAATATCCAACCTAAAACTCCCCCACTGCAACTTGAGACCATTACTCCTTGTTCTGTCATCTGGTACCACTGAGAACAGTCTAGATCCATCCTCGCTGGTAGTTGAAAGCAGCTATCATGTCCCCCCTTATTCTTCTCTTCTGCAGACTAAACAATCCCAGTTCCCTCAGCCTCTCCTCATAAGTCAAGTGCTCCAGCCCCCTAATAATTTTTGTTGCCCTCCGCTGGACTTTCCAATTTTTCCACATTCTTCTTGTAGTGTGGGGCCCAAAACTGGACACGTACTCCAGATGAGGCCTTAACAAGTGTCAAATAAAGGGGAATGATCATTAGATTATTAGAATATGATTATTAGAAAACTAAACTTTACTTGCACTGTTCATGTTGATGGGGACAATTTTCCCCTGCTCCTGGCTGAAATGTCACTGTTTTTGAGGTAGAAGAGCTCGATTGCCTGTAGGCGCCTGCTCTGACTCTTTTTCCGGTTATGCCGGAAGAAGGCCAGGAGACTCTGGATGTGCTTTAATTAATCCGCAGCTTTATTCCTAAATGTCTGGGAGTACCGGGCAGATAAAAGTGTGCAGTGCAGGTATGCCATAGTCATTTCCATATGCCCGATGGTATAATTTACACATACCCCTCCCCCCTTTACCCATCCTGGTCCCCAGCCAACCTGCTGCTGGGACCTTGCAAAACTCCCCCAAATGAGGGCTAAGGGGGGCTATGGAGGGTGTGAGGGGTTTGGCTCCCTCCACTCATAGGAGCCCCAACCTCCTCCCGTTTCTGCTTCTTTAAAGAATACTTCCTCTAAATTCTTTACCAATCCGTTTCGTCTGATCGTTGTATTCCTTCCCTACAGAGTACCTGCACTTGGCATCCTCCCCATGCCTACATAATGAGTTGCAACGTCACAGCCTGTCCCCGCCCCATTTCATGTTCACCCCAACTAAGCCTCCAACCTGCTGTGGGAAGGAAAAAAGTCCCCAAGTCACCTTGGCCCATCTGGCATTGAGGAAAAAAGTCCTTCCCAGCCCACTGAGAGAGACCAACTAGCATAATTCACAGAGCACATCATGACAAACCCTGGTATTTAACTAGTCCAAGGGATGGGAGGGTGGGTGCTGCTCCACTTGGTCCTGGTAAAAGAGGGCTTTTCCTGCCCTAGTGTGGACCTAAATAGACCCCCTCCCGCCTTCTGGTCACTTGGTGGGGAGCGGTGTCAGTGTCCCCACCCTGACCTAGGCTAAAGTTGCCGCAGCAAGTCACTGGCTTTCTAGCCCTCAAAGGGGCCACACACCTTTTCCTGTTTAATGTGCAGCAAGATCATTCTCCTGTCCAGTGCTGCTGTCTGTGCTCCCCCAAGCTATAGAAAATGTTAGCACACTATTAAAGGAACTGCTGCTGTCTTCTCTAAACAGTTGACTCTTTAGTTCTTTCAAGGTATCTATTGGGTTTCCGGGAAACGGGGCGGGCGGAAGCCTGCCCCATGCTAACGGACCCCCCCCCAGCCTAAGGGGAGGTTCCACAGGGCCTCAGAAACCCACTAATTGTGGGGGACAACTAATAAAAGAACAGGGACAGGAGTGCGGTCAAAGGGTCATAAGAAGGGAGCCTGACGGGGACACTGAGCAGAGAACCCTGGACAGCGCCCACTGCTCCTCGAAGGCATCAAGGGAGCCAGCGGACGCCGCCCAGAGGAACTCCGCTCGGAGACATGAACGGACTAAGGATCGGAAACAAGCCCCACAGTCGCAGGCAGGTAGATAGCAGCAGAAATTACCAATTGCTCAATGAAGGGAGTCTGGGCGGCATTGATAAATCCTCCTCTTGCATCTTTATCTGCCAGCTTCATTTGTGGGATTTGTTTAATAACAAACATGGTACATTACTACTCTTTGTAAAACCACTGAGTTTTTAAAACATATTTTATGCTTGTATGTACACAAAGCTATACAAGTGCCAGTTTGTGTGTTTAAAGTGTATTCTGTGCTGAAGAAACAGGCTGAAAAATTATGATGCTGCAGCAAAATTAGTACAGGGTAATTTTGTATGAACTCTTGTGAAAACTATGAAACTTTAAAAATATTACATAAAATATTTCCAACAAATCACTTAGTTAATTTTAGATGGGTTCACCATAAGGCCATAATGAAACTTTCAAAGCAATCTTAACTATGGAATCCCTTTACTTTATGGTGTTCCGGTAGTAAGTCTGAGGTGAGTATACATGCGAGTACATTCAGGATTTAATACCAGGAGTGTCACCTATTAATAAATACACTGCAAAACCAAAAGCCATATAAACTTCTTATTTAATAATAAAAAAGCTATATCCTATCCTCATTCATCCATCAAGTAGAAGCCTCATTAACTTTAATAGGAGTTTTGTGTGAAAATTGGGTGTACAATAAGGTCTTTAATCTTCAATATTTTGTTAAGACAAGATCCATAGTCTATTGATTAAATACTGGTGCTACTGCTTTGATTACTAAAAATACTTGACGTAGTAGGAGATGAAATGTGGGTTTGTTTTGCGCATGAAATATAATTTGGTGAGTAGGCATCACCACAGTGTAACAAACCCCAAAGTATTCTTTTATCATTTGCTCTGACACCGGTGAGTATATCTAGCCTTTGACAGCATGTAGTCAGTTTTTCTGCAGGTTTCAGAATCAGTGAGAACTGCCTGTTAAAGCATGATGACAGGTTTCAGAGGAGCAGCTGTGTTAGTCTGTATCCGCAAAAAGAACAGGAATACTTGTGGCACCTTAGAGACTAACAAATTTATTTGAGCATAAGCTTTTGTGGGCTACTATGCATCCAAAGAAGTGGCCTGTAGCCCACGAAAGCTTATGCGCAAATAAATTTGTTAGTCTCTAAGGTGCCACAAGAATTCCTGTTAAAGCATGTCATTTATTTGAAAGGCAAGACTTTTCTTCACCATATAACATTAGTCCGAGGTACTCTTTCAATAATCTATATATTATGCATGGATTCAAGATGCACATCTAAGAGAAGTTATGAGAACTATAAAGACTGTTTGGAATTGCAGAAGTAAATCTGCGGATATATTGTGTCCTGATTATACCCTATACAACCCCAATGTAATCCATAGGATTGCATGGGATACACCTGGGGCAGAATTTAACCCCATGGGACCCAGTGCTACTCTTTTGAATTCAAATTTCTCTTCAGTGTTATGAAAATAAATTATTTCACTTCACTAATATTAACACCTTTGAGAATTACCTTGATTACACTAATTGCCTCATATAGTCCAAGGCTCTATGATACTGTAAAAGTGAGACCATCGGTCTGAACAGGGATACGAATCATATCAGGAGAAGCAAGAGCAGATTCTAACAGTAATTTCAGTGCTACTGTCACCAAAGTTCTATCAGAAGCTCAGATATGTTACTTTTACAGCAAAGTTGACTGAGTTGTAAACAGATTTTTTTAAAGCTTCTACTCAAAATGTATAAAGTGGAAAAGATAGCCTTCAGCTAGCAAATCTCCTCTGTTGTACATTTGTATTGTCACAGATCTTGATGGCTTTTGGATTTAGTAGACTTTAGTAGACTTTGCTAGTTGAGCACCATTCCTGCTAATGTTGGATCAATATCATGTATAGTGTAGGTTTCTGTTATGAAACAAGAGGAGCTTTATTGTAGTTCCTTTGTGAAGTAAGTGGGCTCTCCATCCTTTCGTCTAAATGAAACATGTCAGATTCTGCGCTTAGTTATGCCCATACAGCAGCCTCTTCGTACAGCTTTTATCTCACTCATTTTTAAGAAAAAGTTCCATAAACAAGCTGGGAACAGACTTTGGCACCAAACTGAGTCTGTAATACATGCATCTGTGCACCCCAACTACAATCATCACAAATACCTGTTTGTGTACAGTCACTTATTTTGTATGTGCAGATTTTGTGTGCACAACTCAGATGGCATATTTGAAAATTTGTCTCCAAAAATTCAATTTGATACTCAGAATAACTATTCTGTAGCAGAATTACAATTTCCAATGATGAAGTGTGTGTGTGTGTGTGTGTGTGTGTGTGTGTAATAAGTGCCATATGTTATCAGCTAGTTCTCTTATCCCATACAGTCATAAATGTCACATGACCATACAATCATAAATAGGTATAATACACAGTTTTTTTAATGTTACATAGTATCCATCCATACTGATTTGTGTGTTAAACATTTCTTTGCTGGATCAGTTTGCCTCCCTGTTGAATAATGAATAGGTTAAAAAGTTTTAATGGAAGTTGCAGGACTGATATTTGCCATAAAGGATGGGTGCGAGCATGACGAAAAACAGCTTCTATTATTTAAAAATCTCCATCTGTAGACTCTGAACATCTTTAATTTAGTGCCTCCAACTAGAGCATTCCTCTTTGTGTCAAAATCTGCTGAATGCTAACAAAAATTACCAATGCATTGTCAATATTGTTTTCTGCAGGGCAAAATAATTAAAGAACCTATCAAACAAAACTTACCTTAAAAACCTCTCTCCTCCTGTTTTGGTGTTGAATAACTATAGCATTTTCAGTCTATATATTCATTTCACTTGTGGTGTCGATGAAATTGCATATATGTGCATGTGCGGCTCCACGTGTCTTGTAGAATCAGATACATGGCCTGCATATTCAGGGACCATAACTGATTCTACAGCAGTGCTTGCCAGCGTACAGTATCTGAGAGCAGGATTAAACCAAACACTTGCTTTAATATTGCCAGGTTGTTGACATTTGTTTTCACTCTTTTGATTACCGGTGTTGCTCATCTGAAGTAACACTGGTCTCATTTCACTCCAGGTGTGGTCTTTACACACTTTGCAAATACATTCCTCAACATATAATGGGAAAATAACAAATATTCAGATTAATTATGTATGCTGAATACTCTTTTTTTTTCCTGCATGGTACCTCAGAACAAAGGACATGGGGCTAGAGTTTCAAAATGTTTGCCTTGAATAGCACAAAAACTAGAAATGGAGTGAGGGAAGCACTCAAGCATGTACTTAAGTGCATCTCTGTTCAGACCAGCTTGCTTCACTGTAAGCCCATGCTTAAGTGTTGAACTGAATAGGACTGCCTCTCTGAACTGGAGCCTAACTGATGAGTTTGGAAGAGTGAAATGAAATCAAATCAAACAGAAAAATGCTTGACAATGTGGGACTGATTGCAGGCACAAGCATTCTACCCTCCCTCCACCCCACTTTGCAACAAGAATCAGCAACTGGGGAGCGGCCGGGCGGGGGGGGGGGGGCGGGAGAAGGAGGGGCCTCTGTACCATTACAGCAGCAACCATGTGTACTGGATGTTGAAAGGGCAATAAGAGCAAGGCCATAGCCCAGTCCTTCTCCTCAGCGGCTAGCAGAGCAGAGTAGTTGGCATGCTGCACCTCTCCAAGGATAGCTGCTGCACTGCTATGTACTGCCTGGGAGACCACACAAAGGATACAGCCTGGGGCTTTTGGCTGCAGTGCTGCCCATTTGCCACAGCAGGGGACACCACTGGTAGCTACAGTAGATTAGCACATTTGTATTTGGCATGATATAGTATCTCTGTGTGTTGGGTGAGTATAATTTTTTATCTTCTAGTGTTTAGTGTGGCTATAGAATTATCCCTTAAATTGTATGATTTTGTTTTTCAGTCTAGAGACTGTTCAGGACTCATGTGTACATTGTGCCATAAGATTGAGAAATGTCTCCACTTTGTTTTGAAATGCAGCTTGCCAGTACTTTGAAGATGGCAGATCGCACCAAATTCTTATGTGGTTGTCACAGTCTCCTTAGAAGTGAAACAAGCAGAACTTCTCATTAACTGAGACCCAACAATGGACAATGTTACAAGCATCTATTGCAAACCATTTCTGAAGCGGTGGATGTTTAGTAGCAACTCCAGAGTGTGTACTGTTACCAGCAGCAGTAGCCGTATTGTCATGGGTTTTTCCTCTACTAGCAGAAGCACTCGCAGTGGGAAAGACTGAATGGGAGGTGATAGTTTAATACAGCTGTTTTTCCCCATATCCTTGCTCTGTGTCTGTATTTGAGAGAGCACCTTTATGACGGCCCCAAGTTGAACAGGAATGGTGTATGTATTATAGTGGCATGGTAATGCCGCATTAGTTGAGTTGTCACAACTTCTGTTTAAAGGTTGACCTTTTAAAGTCCTCTAACATAGACATGTTCAATGTTAACATTAACATTAGTCATGTGCCTTTAAAATACGGTGTGCCTCAGCAGGGTGCAGGATAGGGTTGGTGAGCCAAATCTGGGGTCATTTGAGCCAGGTGTTGCAGAGATACAAGGCCCCCCCCCCCAATTTTCTCCAAAACAGCCATTTTCCAAAAAGTTTTTAGGTGGTTTTTTTTGTTTGCTTGTTTTTTTTTTTTTTTTTTGCGAAGAGCTAGCGATCACTGTTGAATCAATGTGGTCAAAATGGTCTTAATCTGTTGAGTTTTACCGAAGCGAGTGCATGGCACCCACTAAATCTTTGAGGGACCCAACCCAAGAACAGTATTTAAGAACATGTTCTTTGTTTGCATAGATATGTAGTGTGGAATTATTACATTCCATATGCACCAAAAAAAGTGTGAGGGTTTCTATGCAGCCACTTTATGCTTATCTGGGCAGTTAGTGGAAATATACCGACACCATTGCCCTGGTGAACACACAACCCCTGACATTTCTAGTTCAAACCCTTGTGCTCCTGAGCAATAACAATTTAATAACTCATGTTTCTTGCTTCAGGTTGTCTCTGTTATAATGTGTGTTTAATTTACAAGGAGGTTTACTGTGAACACAGCAGAATAGTTACCAACCGGTCTAACCAACATTTTTGTTCTATTGGGTGAAAAGGAGTTGGGGACAGTGAGCTTTGTGTGTAGGAGGGTGGGAATGGGGGGCCAGGGATAGGGTTGCAGTGATGGAGGGAGTGGGAAATGAGGACAGGTGATAAGCAGGCCTTTGATTGGTTGTTTGAGAAGATCTGTATTTTGGCTAGTACTTGATCTGGGAGCAGATTAACATTGTCTTTCCAAGGAAAGACAGCATGGAGATTTGGAACTGACAGCAAAGGTCCTTGACCCTGAGGGAAAAGAAATATGTGTGCTGTCAGGGTTGCCACTGTGTGGATTCTGGACAACTTCTGGACCATAAGGTTGCAGAAATTTGTGGGAGAGCACGGAGTACACCATGACATGGGGATTGTTGCCTACAGGCTGACTGGTTGAAAAGAAGTGGGCTGCATTGGCCATCATTGTTTTGCCTGGCTGGTAGCATCCAACTTGTGCCTTAAGAGGTTGTGGTATACTGGACATTATGATGATTCACTTGGGAGGAAATGATCTGGGCCTTATTCCTGGTACGCACCTCATACAATATATGAGAGCAGATTTGGACTACATTGGACTTCGTCCACATGCTGAGAGAGTTTTTGCTGATTTGGCTGTATAATTTGCTATAGTGACAACATGAAAGTTATAAATAACTGTTGGAAAAACATTAATTGGGAAAGTGGAAGGTTAATGGCTGACCAAAAATGTGTATTGTATGACATAGAAACATTACAAGTTCTGACACTACACTGGTCTTCAGAGATGGGGAATGTCTATTGGACAGAGGCCAGAGATCTTTCTTTCAAACATTAGGATTTTGGAACAGAAACCCTGTCTGTGATTTCTCTCACTGGCTGAGCCACAAACGACACCCTCCAACCATTCTAAAACACGACCAGGAGCACTCTTCTATTGTAACATGGTTGTCCTTTGCTCCAGGCTCTGTCTGTCAGTTAGGTTATATGGTGGGGGAAGTAATGGCAACAGAAACATTTGTATACCAGGGAGGGAGGACTTCAGGGAGCTGTGATCCCTGCTGGCAGTGGGGGGTGCTGGGTACAGGTTGAAGGGGTGCACACACTGAATGGGTCAGAGGTGTGGCGAGGAAGGTGTGCCAAAGCAGGGCTGATGGGGTCCAGCTGACGTGTGTGTGTGGGAAGGTCTGGTTGTCTCGGTATGCAAATTGAGAGACATGATATGTTCAGCTGCCTAAATTACTACTAGCTCCTACCAAAATAGAGCTTTTCCTGTTCAAAAAACTTGGAAATTCAATGGCAAAAATATACAGTAACACAGAGTTGAAGTTGCTTGGTGGCCTGTCATCCCCATGCAGAACTTTGAGTTGAACAAAACTCAAACTTCTGAAAAACCAGGAAATGCACAGTTAAGGGTTGCCCATGCAGTTCGGTTGCTGAAATGAACAAGCCCTTCATCCTCTGTTACAACCTATTTAGTGCTCCAAAGTGAGAGTTTGGATGCACCAGTGGAAGCTGTGGGTGAGGCTGGTCTAAAAATTAGGTCCATAATTCTATTTCTTTCAATGAATTTCTAATCTGATCTCTCTTCTTACCTAACAGACCAAAACCTATGTATCTTCTATGACTCACATTCCAAGAAACATTTCATATTAAAAAAAAAAACACAATACAAATAACAGTTATGGGAAGGCAGATAAATAGTCAGCTTCTGCTGATAGTTCATATTGTGTCTTGAACTGTTAGTTGCAGAAGATTCAGCAAACATTCTGTCCCATAACACAAGAATATGTTCCACTAAATTAAAAAGAAGTAATTTCAGAACTGATTAAGAAGGGAATACTTTTTCTTGTAACACATAATTAGGACTCTCAGCCACGGGAAATTAAGACCAAGAATTTAGTATGATTTAGAAAGGGATTAGACATTTTATGGATAACAAGACTATCCAGCATTATTAAGCTAAATAACATTTTTGGAAGGGTGTTAAGTCTCCTGCTTCAGGGTTTAAGCCAGTATCTCAGTATTAGTGATCAGGATGGGAACTATGTGAGGAGGCAGATTGTCCCACACCTGCCATCGGTGCAGGACAGAAGGCGGGAAGAAGAGAGTGCCTTACACCAATACATCTGGTGCTGGCCACAATCCGAGACAGGATTCTGGACTAGCTGGACCTGGAGGCTGATCTGGGCGAGCAATTCCTATGTTCCTGAATATTTTTATTAAAAGTGTTTTAAAGAGTAGCAGACTCTCACTTTAGTTTAAAGGAGTCTTCTGGCCTCTTTAGCCCCCTTCCCGTCCCAAAGATACATCAAAATTGCGTCTGACGAAGTGGGTATTCACTCCAATACGTCTGTTAGTCTATAAGGTGCCACAGGAGTCTTTGTCGCTTGTATCGAACATTACTGTAGCAAATTAGCAGCATGGGCTAGGCCATAAGACCATATTTTGATCTTGGATATGCCATTGTAACTATGGAGGAACCTTAAGGAAGTCAATGGCATTGCTTAGTTACACCGATGTAAATACCACAACCTGCCCCATTGACTACATACTTTTTTTTTAAATCAGGGGAGGGGCCCAATCAGATTGATTGTAGTGTGGCTATACTGGGCCAAATTCTAGCCTGAGTAGTGTTCCTGCAGTCCCACTGAAATCAGCAGATCATCAGAGGTGTAACAAAGAGCAGAATTTAGCCTGTGATACCTTTTTAAATTATGGTTAACGCAGTCACACCTGAGACTATTGCTAAATTGCCTGTAGGGCCAAATTACGGCTCTGGAGGGACAGGGGCGTACAAAGAGTTTGGGGCATGCAGTGCCAGCAGTCAGGTGATACGAAGGGACAATGGGTGCTGGATGCTCAGTGGAGCAGCAGTTTAGCAGCGTATAGCTTCCTCCAGCACAGACTGGCTTTGACTTCAGTGTGCTTTTGGGCAGGGCACAAGTGATTCACAGGTTGGGATGGCCATAGCCAATCCGCTTCCTAGTCCCTACGTATACGCCCTCTAGGATATGCAATGCCATTTAGCACCGCTAGCTAGCCACCCTTTCTACCAAAGCAGCCATATTAAAGCTTTGAAAGATGGCTGCTCTTTAGTCTCTAACTTCCTGTCTTTTTCTGCAGTCAGCTGCAGGTGTAGGTATATAATTCCCCAGCTCAGGGAAAGACAATGTATCTGTTTTGTACATCTGTTTTCCTGGTTCTTATGTGCTAGATAAGAGGCTTTTCTATCATTTTTTGTAAATGGAGATGACATGACCCCTTTGTTTTTCTGATGGCTGCTAGTGATTTTGTTTCCTGTCTTTGCCATATGTTTTCTGATTAAACACACCCCTGCTGTGGGTAACAACCAGATTTCCCTTCGCCCTTTCAGAAGCTGCATTGTTTGTTTCATTAGTTTTGTATACAGTATCCAATATGTCAGTTGCAGTTACATTGCCCCCGTACCCCCCCATCTACTTGATAATCATCTAGATGATTAATGTCACTGTCACAGGTGTTGTTGACTCACAATATTGTTATAGCAGCACATAGTGACTAGGTTTTACTGTCAACCACGTGAGTTCATCTCTCTAGGGCCCACATTGCTGCCCTGCTTCTGGCATGCTTGTGTGCATTTGCATTCAGCGTTAAATGAGTGAGGAAACTGAGGATTAATTCTGCTACAGAGTTCCCAATACCTAGCATAACTGCCATCAGGATTAGGTGGTTGTTTCTAATTTAAGCATTGTAATTAGTACTGCACTTGTCCACACATCAGCCTAAAAAAAAAAATCCTTGAAACGTTCCATTCACAAGATGGAACATCATGTGACCTGAACAGGTGTGTTTTCACAACACTGATTTTGCTTAATGTATCTTTTGCTGCAAATTCGTTTTCTCTTGAGTGTCATTTCCAGTCCCTGATCCTGGCTACATTTCTCTCGCTCTCTCATGCATGACTAGCAGTGAAATGGCAACTCAAAAAGTGTCCAGACTACCAGTGACTACGATGTTTAAGTGCATGCCTTAAAATCTGTACTTTTGGAAGAGGGTGTACTGATGTATACAATGAGGTATGACAATCATATCTAACATACTAACAAACAGATATATAGATTTTTTTCTCTATTCAGTTATGCAAACTAAAGTTATTTTAAGCCTGATTTTGAAATGTTACCCATAATTTTTGATACCTCTACTTTGTTGTCCAATGCCGGGCACGCAAAATGCTTATTTACAGAGATGCTGAGCTCTCTCAAAACCAACAGCACTCAATAGGCAAGGCGGATGTTAACACTTCCTGAAAATCAGTACCTAGGTATTAGGGTGCCCAAAATTAGAAGCCACTTTTGAATACTTACACTGTTTATGATAACGATATGTACCACTAATTCATATAACTGGAAGTTTAATGTAATTTGTTCATGTTGTTTTTATAATCCTGGTACATTAACTTTTACACCACTATTATTGAAAACTAATACTATTTGGTACACATATTTATTACAAAAAATCCTACAGGCAGAAATTTAATTACATGACCGAAGTGACTATATTTTAAAAGAAATCCTTATTCATGTGTAATTTTTCCATTGTGAATAGCGTAGCATAATTGTCTTCTCACAACTGTCTCATATAATTGCATGGTATTTTGAAACAGGTACTTTCATTTCCTGTTGACTTATATATGGACTTGTAGCTGTAACTGCAAATTGAAAGCCATAGATATTAGACTACTTCTTTACTTTGATTGATGCTTATAGTTAACCATTTCCCCAAGCTTTATTTATGTTGACTGGTAGCTGTATCCTAATGGAGGGAAGCTCACTGCAGCTACAGTACATTTTACTATCAGCCCACTGTGCCTTTGTATATAATCTTTGCCAGTTTATTATTATTAGTACCTGCAAGCCTTCATGTCTCTTTAAAACTTCTACAGTAGAACCTGAAAATTATGAATACCTTGGGACTGGAGGGTGTTCATAGCTCTGAAATGTTCGAAAGTCTGAACAAAAACGGTATGGTTGTTCTTTCACAAGTATACAACTGAATATTGACCTAATACAGCTTTGAAACTTTACTATGCAGAAGAAAAATGCCGCTTTCCTTTAATTTTTTAGTAGTTTTACATTTAACACAGTACTATAGTTGCCATTTTTGGGTCTCTGCTGTGTGATTGTGTACTTCTGGTTCCAAATGAGGTGTATGGTTGACTGGTCAGTTTGTAACTCTGAGGTTCTACTGTACATCAACCCAAGGCAGACTGTGCAAATTTATCATAGTACAGTATTGCAAAAATAGTGAACATGATGGTATAGACTGTAACTCCCATTTTAGTGAGGTGTGCGTATTAGGGATATTATCATTTTCCTGCTACAATGTTCTGACTTCGAAGTCTCATAACCACAATTTAGTTTTTTTTACTCTGTGATAATTTTTTATTCTGTAGACTTTCACCATCTGCTTTCAGGATACAAAAGACATTTTAATATGTAGTCAACTATGTGAGGAGGTAGAGGAGCGAAAATCCAAATCACCTCAGTGTCACGCTATTGGCAGCTTCACCACGACTGCTACTGCAGACCTTGGTTCATGCATGTCTCCTTTGTGAGTTTGAGTACAGGTCCTGTCTCCTCCTTTAGGATACTACCAACTTCCCCTCGTCCCCCTGTCTCCTGGGCAGAGCTGGTATGGAGTCAAGCTCCCTTGCATGCAGCAAGAGTGTTTCTCCTTCACCCTTAGTCCAAGGATGGCCATCTGTGGGGCAGGCCTACCACACGGAGTATGTGTTGCAGTCCCAATATGGAGGGGGTGAATGTAGTAATTACATTGGCATACTTCCTTCCTTTTGCAATGACAAATAGCATATTCATTGTTAAGTCCAACTCTGTCTGCTGCACAAATAGGAGGCCTGTGTTTGAGCAGTGGTAGATCTCGAGTCCTGGTGTTCTATTTTAGCTGCACATACATGCAAACTGAAGCCACCTGGAAAGTTCCTTTCCTTGCTCCTCAGTGGCTGCCAGTGAATGCAGCTGATAATTTACATAGTACTTAAAAGTCAGTGGCATGTGGGTAAGCTCGTTAGCCATTTGCCTGCTGCCTAGGAGCCCATCACTGGAATGTGCACCACAGTTTTACATTAAATTTATTCATTTTCTGAGTAGATGCCTCCATGTCAGAACTGCCCTTGTGTTTAAGCAAGAGCTGTTTCATCTCAATTTATACCAATCAGTATCTGCACCTCTTAAAAAACTGACAGATTCTTCCACACCCCAATATGTGAACATATTATTATATCCATAACATGATGATACCTGTGATGAAGTTCTGAAGCTTCATTAGGAAAAACACGGTAGCTAACTATCTCAATTTGAAGCATTGCCCTTCAAAAAGCAATTACAAATCTAGACTATGGGTAGAATTTTGAAATGTGCCTTAGTCCCATTTCTAAAAAGCAGTAAGAGGTCTAAATCCCACTGATGATTTTCAGTCAGAATTCTGCACTCAAGTCGCTTTTGAAAATGGGATTAAGCGCCTAAGTCACTTTGATGCTTTGGAAAATTTTACTGTATGCAAAATTCCCAGAAATCGGGGGGAGAGGGGCAGGCTAAGATCCTCAGGAATAACTGTGTGGTGCATGGTTCAGCCTCTAGGGGGAGATGGGGGGGGGCAGAGAGGACTAGAATCTAGTAAGTTAATATTCCTTTATGTACCTCAATGTCCCCACTCATGTTACACAGCGTTCTGTTTGTTTTTAACGCTAATTAGTTTGGGCCTCAGCCAGCACCCCTTACTGATGTCAGTGCATTTACTTGCATGAGTAAGTATTTAATGTAAGTAGGGGGTGCAGAACTGGTCCTTTGTTCTTTTAAAGTGAATGAGTTACATCTTCTGCTATCATTTCTCTGAAAACACATTCTCTAACCCAGTGTTTCCCAAAGCGTGGTACGTGTACCCCTGGTGGTACGTGAAAGGGTTTCAAGGGGTTCACCCAGGGCAGCAGCGGGCTGAGTGGGGCCGGTGGCCAGGACTCTGGGTGGCAAGGGGCTGGCAGTGGGCTGAGCGGGGCCGGGGGCCAGGACCCCAGACCAGCAGCGGGCTGAGCCGCTCAGTGTTGCAAACCATGAGCCGCTCAGCCCGCTGCTGGCCCAGGGTCCCGGCTGCCAGCCCCACTCAGCCCGCTGCCAGCCAGGGGTCCTGTTCACCCAGGCCGACAATGGGCTGAGCCAGGCCAGCAGCCAGGACCCCAGACCAGGGGTTCCGTCCGACGGCTCAGCCTGCTGCCGGCTGGGGGGTCCTGTTCACACAGGCCGGCAGCCGGGACCCAGCTGGCAGCAGCATGCCAGTAAAAATCGGCTCGTGTGCTGACACACAGCACGTGTGCGCGTTACTGCAGCTCTGGCAATACACTTGCCTTTGCGGCATGTGCAGAAGTCATACTGACGGATAAAAGATAAAAGTGAATAACTACTCGTAGTAATCTAAAGATCGTAGCAAGTACATACTTGGTGTGTATTAATATACAAAATTTCTCCTTTTGTTTTTGTTAAACCCATTTACAATGGATCGCTGGCTAAAAACAGGAAGTTTGAAATGTACAAAAGAAAATTATGCTGAAAAATGCAGTGATATGGCTACATCAGACAATTGTGATAAACTTACAGATGGTTCACATGGTTCAAAATTAGTGAACCATGTGAACCATCTGTAAGTTTATTGAATGTATCAGCTGCAAAGAAAATTTAAAAAAGCCCGCAAATATGTTGAAGAATATCTTAAACTGGAATTTTCGTGGACTGGTGATGAGGTGGAGCCTGTTCCACTAGGTGTGATTTGTTACAAGACTCTCACAAATGAAAGTATGAAACCATCCAACCTAAAACACCATTTCGATAGCAAACAAAGAATACGAGAGAAAACCTGTAGAATTCTTCGAAAATAGGCGCAAAGATCTCCAAAAGTCCCAGAAAACAATTCATAATGTGACAGAAGGTGAAAATATGAAAGCTTTGGAAGCTTCATAGAGTGTGGCATATTTAACTGCAAAGTCCAGAGCTGCTGAAGTCATTGGTGAGACATTAGTAAAACCTGCAGCCAAAGTAATGTGATGATTGGAGACCAGGCTAGCAAAGCTATAGATCGTGTCCCCCTCTCAAATAACACTGTTCATCGTGGAATCACAGATATGGCCAAAAATGTAAAGCAGCAATTATTGTCAAGAGTACAAAAGAGTCGCTACTATGCACTGCAAGCGGATGAATCCACTGATGTTGTGAATTTAGCTAATCTTTTGTTGTTTGTCAGATATGAGCTGAATAATGACGTCCACAATGATATTTTGTTCTGCCAGCCTATGCCAACACATACAACTGGAGAAGCTATTTTTAAAGTTATTGATGACTTTATAAAAAACAGTGACTTGGATTGGGGTCGTTGTGTTGGAATAAGCATGGATGGCACCAGAGTCATGATTGGTTCAAAGCATGTATTCAAGCTGTTGTGCCAGAAGCAAAATTGACTCATTGCATTCACAGGGAAGCACTCGCCACCCATAACATGCTGGCAGATCTAAAGCAAGTACTGGATGAAGCTGTGAAAATAATTTTGTGAAAGGCCGCCTCTGAACCCCCCGGCTGTTTTCTCAGCTTTGTGATGAGATGGGTAGTGATTACACCCAAGTCCTATTTCACACTGAAGTGCATTGGCTTTCATGTGGAAAAGTTCTGAATCGCCTGTTTGAGCTGCGAGAAGAATTGCAAGGTTTTTTTAGATGAAACCTTTAACCTGCGAGACCGTATACACGACTGGAAATGGCTGTGCAAACTAGCATATATTGCAGATATATTTGCTCATTTAAACAATCTCAATCTATCCTTGCAAGGAAAACTCATATCCATAGTCCAGACAAAGTGAGCGCCATGGTTGCAAAATTGAAACTGTGGCATAAATGTCTTAGGTGTCGTGAACTGGATTCCTTTCCATCTCTTCATGACTTAGTAATAAACTCAACTAACAAACTTGATAGTGATGTGTTGCAAACCGTGAAGCAGCATTTGGAAAGCTTGCAGAAAGATCTTCGTAAGTATTTCCCTGAACCAAACGGCACCTTTGAATGGATAAGGAACCCTTTTATCATCAATGTTCAAACATTGCCAAATAGCCTCTCTGCTTCAGAAGAAGAACAGCTCTTGGAGTTGGCTTCAGATAGCTTCCTGAAAACAAAATTTGAGCAAAATACACTGATGTCATTTTGGTTGGAGGTTAGCTCTGAATATCCAGCGCTATCAGACAAAGCTGACAAATATCTTCTGCCTTTTCCCACCTTGTATTTGTGCGAGATCGGATTCTCTGCGCTGGTTGGCATCAAAACAAAAAAATGAAATCGTCTTATTGACGTGGAGCCCCATCTTCGTCTTAAGATCACAAACAGTGAGCCAGATATCCCTGCGATAGTGTCCGGTCAAAAGCAGTTCCATCCCTCGCACTGAATAGTTTGCTTTGTACTGAAAATTTTTCAGTACCGAAATAGTAAGTATTAAAACTAGTGCTTTCTTCACTAGCCTATTTTAATTTCAAAATGATACGAATTCACCATATATTCACTGTTGATTCGCTTCTATTATTTTAATTATTATTAGTACTATTTCTATATGTAACTATTATTTCTATTAAAAGTTTTGTTTCAACTGTATGTAATATAATTTTGTATTTATTTCTAATAAACATTTAATCCAGAATGAAACGAATTAGGAGGGTGTTATAATTTCTTCACCAGAGAAGGGGTACGCCGATAAGACAAATGTCTCAAAAGGGGTATGCAAGTGTTGTAAGTTTGGGAAACACTGCTCTAATCAATATCCATACACATCACAGTTGCAAAATTTAGCTCTGTTCCTGTCTTCAGACTTCACGTTAATTTGTTTCAAAGACACTGACAACTACATTGCTTAATATGTAAACTTTCTGTTCGTAATTTGAAACAATGTAACTACAGTTGGTCAAATTATTCTTGCAGATCTGGCTCTTTTTTCTGTTTTGCAAATTATTCAGAATTAGTTTTTTAAAATATATTAATTACTGGGAAGCATACAGTGGTTTGAGAATATCTAATCAAACACTTCTTGCCTTGTTCCATGAGTGCACTGAGTTACGGTATTCAAAAATATATCAATGCAATTACCAATCCTCACTAGAATATCTGACCTAAATTGCAGTACTATCTACAAAATCAATGCTTCGATCTATGGTATATACAAAATAATTCTGTTTTGCCTTTTAGCAGACAGATTGGTTAAAAACAATGCATGCAATAAAAATAGCTTCTTAGTATTGATTGGTGGGTCTGTGCAAGAAGGGCGCACAGCTTCCTCTCACCCTCAGTTTCAATTATGGAGAATTTGCCGTGTTGGAGTCCTTTAGACTCAAACCCTTTCCTAATACTCCCTATCCACCTTAGTCCTCCTTAACACCCCTCAATCCACAGCCCTCCCTAATTCTGCATCTGAACTCACTGACAATGCCTCTTATCCTTCCGGCTCATGAATATTGTACCTTCACCCTAGCTCAGATCCAAAGCCTACTTTGCTGATTCTGTTTTTGAAGTTGTGAAGAATCTAAACTGCTAATAGGCAGGGAGAGCAGAGCCTTATCAAGTTCAAACCATCCTGTAGATAACGTGGGTTTCTTGATCAGCTAAAGGAAAGACTGTGCCATGGAGACAGATGACTGAGGGTGCTGTCACCTATTTTCAGGGTCTCGAGAGGGGCTGGCAGCATTTCCTTGTGGCCCAGGCTAATTTCACCTGTATTTTCTGGGATTTTCTCAGGTGCAGGTCCACAGCTAGGAAACCCTGTACCCAAGCCGTTTACACCAAGCTTCTGGTTTGTAATTGATAGTGGCAAAAATTCTTACCCAAATGGGGTGATTTTGGTTTAAATGAGCAGTGAATGTTACTTAGGCTTAGGGTTACTTACCAGCATAGTACTATGGTACTGCACATATATAGAACAAAAGAATCCCTTGTGGGACACTGGTAATAGGAAAGTCTCACCCCAAACCCTTGTAAGATGTTCCATTCAGGTGGTACTTTTACAGACCTTGTCACTGGAGCGTCCCAAAATTTGGAAATATCATGAGCTGAGAACTGCCTCAGAATCTGGATTGTACAGTAGGTTCCTCACTTCATGATTTTTAAAATGTACCAGTTACATACACATACATAATTTACAAACAAAAAGACATGGCACAAACCAAATACCCATCAGTCCACTCACCCCAAATTCATTTAGTAGCCTGAAAAAAGGAGGCGGCCTGGAACCAGCCCGAACAGTCAACAATACGTAGCTATTTCCTGTTATGACTATCTTAAAAATCTTTGTTGATAACAGAAATAGAATTAAGGCAGTTAATCCATTAAACTTTTGTCTCAGGAACAAAGAGTGGGGTTTTTTGGTTTTGGTTCATTTTAATATATGTTACATATAGCAGCTTCTAGCTTGTGTATTTCCTAAGAAAATCATTAGCGACAGAGTTGAAGGCCAAAAGGGAACACTGTGACCATGTAGAGCGACCTTATGTATAAAACAAGCTGCAGAACTTCCTCATACTAGGGCAAACGTATTTGAGATATCACTTGGCAATCATTTTTTTTGTACACACACAAATATGCAATTAGGCAACACTTTAAAACAAATGAAAGAAGCTAATTCATTCCTAATCTTAATAACAGTTGCATCTGTACTGATAATCTAAGGCAGTGGGCTCCTACCTTTTTATGCACAAGATCACTTTTTGAATTTAAGTGCAACCCACTCTCACTTTCACTGGGCTGGGGCAGGGGGTTGGGGTGTGGACTCTGGGATGGGGGTGAGGGGGGTCAGCATGTGGGAGGGAGTTTGGGTGCAGGAGGGGGCTCCAGGCTGGGACAGAGTGTTGGGGTGGAGGCTCTGGGAGGGGGTTCACGGCTGGAGGTTGGGATGTGGCCTCCTGCTGGGAGGCACGTTCCTCGGGTGGCTCCTTGTCAGCAGCGCAGCAGGGCTAAGGCAGGCTTCCTGCCTGCCCCGGCCCCACGCCGCTCCCAGCAGCGGCCATCATGCCCCTGCAGCTGCCCCTCTCTGCAGGCATTGTCCCCTGCAGCTCCCATTGGCCGCAGTTCCCCATTCCTGACCAATGGGAGCTGTGGGGAGTGGTGCTTGCAGGCAGGAGCAGCATGCAGAGGGAGACCCCTGCCTCCCCACTTCCCTGGGGCCTCAGGGGTGTGCTGGCCGCTTCTGGGAGTGGCGCATGCCCAAGGCAGGCAGGGAGCCTGCCTTAGCCCCACTGTGCCACAAGACTTTTAGCAGCAGGAGATTGCAATCAACTGGCAGAAGCTCCAGGATCGACCAGTCAATCGCGATCAAGCGGTTGTAATGCCTTAGATCAGAGGTCATCAAACAGCACTAATAGTAAGATTATTTCACAGCACTACTAGATTAAAAGCTGAAACAATAATAAGGACTGATTTTAGTTTACCAGCCTCCTGATTTGTCAATTCTGAGTTAATTACTCAGAGTTTGATCTGGTGTCCACAGAGGTGAATGGAAGACGCCTGTTGATGTCAGTGGGGATTGACCAGGCTTTCAGCTATATTAAATAGTCTTTTCACTGAGCAAAAGTAATCTGTGGCCGTATTGGGGGCAGGCAAGGAGGAGAAATTATTCATAAATTCTCTCAATGTTCATTAATTCCTCTTAGTGCTAATGAAAGTTATATGCTGCTGGCAACAAGAGGAGACCAGCTCTCTTTGTAGAGTTCCTCTAGGATTTTTGGGAAGGGCTTATTTCACAAATTGAAACCAATCACATGATGCCATTGTAATTAATCTAATCTTAGATTATAGACGAGGTGATCAGAGAGCAAGTGAATGAGACCATTAACTGCTGATTTATAGCTGTGTTTATCAGGAGTAACTCCACCGAAGTCAGGTACAGGACATTGGGATAAAGTTGGAGTTAGAGGAGAAGACAATCAAGAGGTTTTTGGTTTTGGGGGGTGCGGAAATCCACATTTTGTAAGAATACTGCAATTCTGTAAGACCTCATTGATTCCATCAGAGTGTAATTCAGCTCTTCTTCCCTCCCATTCTAGTGCTGATGAGCGATTTGATGCGACATTTCATACCAATGTTTTAGTCAATTCTTCAGGACACTGCCAATACCTGCCCCCAGGTAAGAAATAGATTGTTTTCATGTAAAAGTTCTTGCCTACTCATATATGAAGTCATCTCATAGTTTGGATATAAATGCATTCATACTACATATAAATCCAGATTGTACCTGTTTGCTAGATTTAAAACTATATAAACTACATATATGTACCTATAGTTATGCATGCATCATTTAAGAACACATTCTTACATGGATACCACCATACAAAAATAAATTATCAATTGCAATGATGTAAATCCTCTGTCGTATCACTGGTTTTGCCCCATTTCCTATTATCAATTTATGGTTTCAGAAGTCTGGAATTATGAATAGAAATAAAAATGATATGATCTTTTAACATACAAAGAATATTTTTTCCTAAAGCTGAGAGAGTAATTAAACATGAATAATTTATTCCATGAATTTGGCCCCTCTATTCATGAATTCTTTCTTATAGTAAGTAGTTTATTAATTTCTTGGATGGATTTGCTATTTGAAATGATGCACCAAACACTTTCTCGGACCAGCTTTTGGTCTGTAGCTCATTCCTAAGAATACTTGTATTTCATATTTGAAATTTTGAAATATAGTGATCAGTGTTTGATTGGCTACCTGGTGGTGTTTCTGTTCCCTAGAGTATTATTCTTAGAATCAGGTTTCTTTTGTCTAGCTTAGGGTCTTATAGAGCAACCATCACTGTAGTATCCAAGTGCTTCCCAGGTAAATTAAATCTACTGCGGTCCTTAGTATGGTCCATGAAGTCTCCATCCCTTTTGCTCATAGGAAGCTCCAATTGGTGTTTATGGACTTGATCTTGCAAGGTGCTGAGTGATGGGTCCTTGATCTGTCATGCTTAACTTTGCCCACCGTTTTATACAATAAACCCAACAAACAACAAATAGAGGTTAGCCTTCCTGAAATGAATGAGCCAATGTTATGTAAATCTTAAAAGACCGTAAATCATCTTATAGGGCTTCTCATTATATTTAGTAACAGAAATCCCAGCCCAGGCACATCATGAAGAGAATAGTAACACCAGGAAAAGGTATTAGAGAAGTGGCCTATGCAATTAAATGAAAGGAGGATATATAGTTAATATATAGATTCTGCAAATCTATTACTATAGTAAGTTTGAATGCTCTTCCTTTTCACTTCTTGAGGTGTACCGTACGTGTATTAAGTGTGCTTTTACGGTGTGTCTACACAGCAAAGAAAAACCCACGGCTGGTCCATGGCAGCTGATTCACGCTTACATGGCTCAGACTATGGGGCTGTTTCATTGCTGTGTATGCTTCTGGGCTTGGGCTGCAGTCCTGCAAGCCCAAGTTGGCTGGCACAGGCCAGCTGCAGGTTTTTCTTTGCTGTGTAGCCATACCCGCAGAGTAAGTACTGGACAGCTGCAGTGTGTAACAGGGATCAGTTACAAAAACAGATGAAACAGTACGTGAAGAAAGAATTTCTATTGATTTTTTTTTGTTCTTTTTAACCTCTACTTTAGGCATATTCAAGAGCTCATGCTACATAGATGTGCGCTGGTTTCCGTTTGATGTTCAGAAGTGTAATCTGAAGTTTGGATCCTGGACCTATGGTGGATGGTCCTTGGACTTACAAATGCAAGAAGCAGATATATCTGGATACATTTCAAATGGAGAGTGGGATCTAGTAGGTAAGCTCCTTGGACCTGATTTTCATTTACACTCTGTACTTTGGGAGTGTAAAGGGGCTTTAAAGTGGATGGAAAGGTAGATCAGTATAAAAGGATTTTTGTGTAAATGATGATCAGGCCCCCTGTCTTTTTTTTCAGATAGTAAAAATGTACACAGCTCAGTTAGCAAGTACCAGTACAAATGCATGCTGATCCATCAGTCCATTTACCTAACAGATCCTTGGCAGACATATGAACCAGCATTCTTTGTAGATATCAGAAAAAAGAAGCTGTGTGTTAGGGTCGCCTAGCAGTGGATTGGTATATGCTATGAAGGTCTGAGGCAGTGGCATTTGAAATGTGGTGGAAAAAAAGATAATAGGTGAAGAACGTATGGAGAAGGTGGAGGCATTGAGAGAACTCTGATCATTGCAAGTTCATTGAAAACCTTTTTGACTCAGAGAGAAAAATTGGAATTAAAGAGGAACATTTTACCTGCTTTGGGACTTCAGAGATGATACTTGGAGACTTTTGTCTAAATGTAACTTCTACATTAACATAGGTTATATGCAGATTAGCTTCTGCTTTTCTCCCTGTTTTGTTTTTTTTTCTATGCAGGAGTTCCCGGAAAGAGGAGTGAGAGTTTTTATGAATGTTGTAAAGAACCTTACCCAGATGTGACATTCACAGTGACTATGAGACGTAGGACTCTGTATTATGGACTCAATCTTCTCATTCCTTGCGTGCTGATATCGGCACTTGCCCTGTTAGTTTTTCTGCTTCCGGCTGACTCAGGAGAGAAGATCTCACTAGGTAAACACATTACCAAGTATTTTAAAAGTTGGCTCTATAAAAGGCTTCTGATTTCAGTGTAGCTAGATAGCCTCAGCATGCTTAGGGGAAAAGTTTGTCTGTCTTGCTGCATTTCTATCTAACAAATGTATGAAGGTGTTTTTAAAGCATATCTTACGGTGGTGTCTTAGCAAAGATATGAAAGAAAAGGTCATACTACTAGTTAGGGTGGAGCTAGGAGTTACATAAACAACAAAAACGCACGAGCAGCATTACAATGTTGAGCTATATAATTCTGTATTACAAATAGGGCTCCTGTTTGACACTTACGTGTTGGAGGGGAAAAAATAATTTCACTGAATAAAGGTTATGTTGTAAAGAAAATGGATATTGGCATTTTAGTCTGGCATTATTTTCAGTTTATATTCCTCTTACTAGTAAGTGATACATTAAGAGCCTTTGCATCCTTTTGAGAAAGTTGGGCTCCTTCCATTTAAATATTTTAGAGGTAAGGCTATCTTCTTTTTGTAAATCTATGGCTAAATGTTGGATTGTGTGGAGTGGATAAACTGGAATCTTCTTAATACATGATAGTTAAGGTATGACGTAACAAATATATTCATTTCTATTTAATGAAAATGGTTGTTCAAAAGACAGAATATAAACTGGGCATCTCTGCACAAGTGCAGTTTTAATGTTTAGTGTATGTTTCTCTTGGATTTCAGAGCAGCTTCCATAGCCCTTGACTTCTGACTATCCTCTGTATTTTTAGGATGTGCTCTCCTGTTCTGCAGTCCCTTTCCAACTGACAGTGGTTCCCTCTGTGCAAATCTAGTCCTGAGATCCCATCAGGACAACAGCTGAGTCATATTCAGAGGGGCAGATCAGTGAGCAACAAAAATCAAAATCCAGAAATCAGTATCAGAACTGCTTAGAGCAAGCAACTCTCAGAGATCAACAGCTAATTTCAGAGAGAACATCCGTCTCTCTCCCAGGGCAATTTCTGTTTTCTGGGATTAACTACTGTACTTTTTAGCTTCATGTCTTCCAAACTTATTGATCAACACATCACATACTGTATCAAGTTATTGAAAGCTCAAAACAAAAGACTCCCTCGTGAACTTTTCAAAAGGGGTGATGGAACATAAAACAAGGAGTACTTTAATTTGTCATATTTTATCAGATCCCTTGGACAGTGATGCAAAGTGAACAGTGCTGTATTAGTATAGCAAGGTTTAACAAGGCCAAAAATAAATTATTAGATCCTACATTTGTACAAGTGCACAAAAATTGGAACCTAATCATGAAGGGTTTTGTATTAGATTTATTAAAAGCACAGATTTAGAAAAAATTAAACTAGTTTGGCAAGATTTCTACCCTCTAAAATGGGAATTTTTAAAGTAGTATCAAAAGAGAACAGGATTGAGTACAATCAGTACATCAGCGTAAAGGTAGGATTGTGAGAATAAATTTCACACAGCATTTCTTCAAATCTGTTCTTTAGTGGATAGCAATTACCCGATAAGCTGCTGTCCTAATTCTGTACTTCATATTTATCTTTCAGGTATAACAGTTTTATTGTCTCTTACTGTCTTTATGCTACTTGTGGCAGAAATTATGCCAGCAACATCAGATTCTGTGCCGTTAATAGGTAACCTTAACTTATTCTCGCGCGCTCTCTCTCTCTCTTTTTTTTAATCAGACAAGTTGGAATTAAATCACTTCATGGCCAAAACCAAGGCACATTTAGAAAGTGTATGATTTGTGTGCTTACAGCAGTTGAATCAGAGATGTTTAGGTCTGATCCTGCATGGTGCAGAGCAATGATTTCAGTGGGAATTGAGGCTGCTCAGCACCTCCTTCTGGGGCAGGGGTGGGCAAACTACGGCCCGCGGATCTGGCCCCTCAGGGCTATGGATTCAGCCCGCAGCGCCGCTGGCACCACATCCCTGCGGCCCCCAGGTGGGGGGGGAGGGGGCAGAGGCCTCCATGCGTTGTCCTTGCCTCCAGGCACTGCCCCCCTGCAGCTCCCATTGGCCAAGAATGGGGAACCGTGGCCAATGGAAGCTTTTGGGGGAGGTACCTGGAGACGTGGCAAGGGCAGTGCATGCAGAGCCCTCCACATCTTCCCACCCCCGCCCCCAGGGCTGCAGTGCTTCCGGGAGTGGCACGGGGCCGGGGACAGGGCAGGCATGCAGGGAGCCCCACCCCCCAACTCCCTGCCCTGAGCCCCCTGCCGCACCTCGCACCCCAGCCCTCTGCCCTGAGCCCCCTCATATACCCCGCACCACACTCTGCCCCAATCCCTTGCCCTGAACCCCTTCCTGCACACCACACCCCCTCCCACACCCCAACCCCCTGCCCTGGCCCTGCATACAATTTCCCCACCCAGATGTGGCCCTCGGCCCAAAAAGTTTGCCCACCCCTGTTCTGGGGGAACGTATATTGGGAGGAAGATAGGGAGCACACTATGGGGACAATGGGAATGGTTGTGGAACATGTGCTGGGATACACTGTGGGAGGACAAAGGCACAGTGGGGGTCACATAGGGACATTTGGGTAAGAAAACACTCACTTGGGCATAGGAGACATTGCAGAGTGGGCAGGGTGCCCACAGGGGCTCGCTGAAGTGTTTGGTCACTGCAGGCCTCCCACCCACTCAAGCCTCATAGTAGTTCTCTCTCTTACTACCTTGGCATCCAGTGAAGTTTGTCATAAGCAGGGTCCTCTTGTGGGGGGTTGTCTCTGGTCTGCTGGAAGATCTGGAGCATAATAAAGAAAACAAATGGGATGTCGCTGGGGATAATGCCAAAGACTTTCCTTTGGAGTATGCAGTTGTTGCATCTTGGAACACAGTAAGTGAGGGCTCTATAAAACAGCAGATTGAAATTATACTCTGGAAGGGGGAGGGATTTTTCCATTACAATTCCTCCACATGGCAATTGATATACAAGCAGAAAACCCCAACCACTCTCTCTGATATTAACCAACTAACAAATAATGATAACAATAATGAAAGGGGAGATTTTCAAAGGCACTAAAACAAGTCAGGTGCTTATGTTGTATTAAAAACAGTGTTAAAATTACACATTATCACTTTAAATATGTATGGGGTTTCCTGGTCCTGTTTGCAGGGTAGGGGGCTCTGTAAGGAAGAGTCTGATATGTGTCTTATGCTGTCAGTGGGCTAAATTCTGCCTCTCTTAGGGAGCAGACTGTTTTGTCGCTCTCTGGTTTTGGTTCTTGGGTGTTAAGTTCTGGATGCCAAGAAATAAAGCAGTGTTATGTTGCAACTTTACAGGAAGAATATTTAATTCTTTTATCTATTTTCCCTATGTATATGCTGTGAACATAACAGTTGCCAACTCCCATTGAAAAATCAGTGAGAGACGGGATACTGACTACTCATTCTGCTTTTGAAAATATCTCTCCCAAATGCATTAAAAAGTAGCTTGTGTAGAATCAGATTTGTTTTCCATTTTAATTATGTTCCTTCAGATTAGTACCTGTTTATGTAGGTGTATGCAGTCACACAATAATAGATGTGTGAAGCACTGTATAGCACTATAATTTTACATATCTTGATTATGTGTTTATTTTTGCAGCTCAGTATTTTGCCAGCACCATGATTATTGTTGGCCTTTCTGTTGTTGTCACTGTTATTGTTCTGCAATATCACCATCATGACCCAGATGGGGGGAAAATGCCAAAGTGGGTAAGGTCTGATTCCAGTTCATTTACATCTACTTATTCACTATATACATTTTCAGATTAGAGATGTGTCCTAGTGGCAGGTGACCCATTACTTCTTGATGTCCTTCCCCCATGAAGCTTCACAGCTGAGCAAAAATATCCACATACATTTCCTCTTGTGGGCCTCTCATTTTTCAGTAAGAGGGAAACACTTGCAAGAAGTAAGATAGTCATCTTGTTTCTATCTTAAGAATTTCCTGTGATACAACTAAAACACCTAGATCATGAAGTACTGTGTCAAATAAGAACACATTAATTTCATTACAGCAGCTGCTATAGATTTAAGTGTTCTTTACTTGTGAACAGCTGCAGCTGTGACCATCTTTTAGAGAGATATGTTAAGGTAGAAGCGAAAATTTTTGAGCTTTCTATGAATTATATACTGACTTTACCATCAAGCCAGGGGACTATGTCAAGTACAAATGAAAAGTTAGTATCTCTGTCATATTCCACTCTCCCCAAAGTATAATGCCATCTTCATGAACTAGTACTATGAATTATTGTTTTTATGTAAAGCACTATCATAGCATGGCTGAGAACTAGAATCTTGCATAGTAACTGAATCTTGATGAGATAATGCTAAGGGTATGTCTAAACCCCAGAGTCCAGGATCTAGCTCGAGCCCGAATGTCTACACCCCAATTTTATGAACGCCAGTCAGCTGACACGGGTCAGCTGTGGGTGTTTAACTGCTGTGTGGACATACCCTATGAGTCCCGCATAGGTTGGTATTGCAAAGGGTAAGGTGCATTCTCAATTCCCATATATTTTACCTTGCATCCTGCAGCATCAGGTCAATAGTGAAGGTGGAAAGTACTCTCCTTAGTGATCACTACTTCATACAGTCCCATACCCACAGTCCCATGCCCCAGTGCTTTACAGACATTAGATATTCCCTGCCCCAAAGAGATTACACTATAGACAGTTAGGTGGTGGCACTGGAAGATTGAAAGAGAACTGGTTAAGTATCAGTCAATGCAGAAATAGAACTGATTATATATAGACCAATGCAGCATGAGTTAGAAAACCAAACCTTGATGACTGCATTTGCATAAATATTCCTACTGGAATCAGTTGGAATACTCATGTAAAATAAGCAAGACTTGGCACTGAAGACCTGATCAAAAGCCCATTTAAACTCAGTAGGAGTCAATAAGATTTTGGATTAGGCCTTGGGTTAATAAAGGTGGTCTATATTTTTACCTGAATTACATTAGTGGGGGGGGGGGGGGAAATATGAAGACAAGGACATTTACCCTCAAAATGTCATCAGGAGTATATCTACTCTAAGTGGCATTCTAAAATCATAACAAATGGACTAAATCCAATATAAATTACATTGCAAGAGTTACATGTGGTTTGAAACAATGAAATGACATTATGACTAGGAAAAAGAAACACTGGAATTACTTGTTGAAATCCTGATTGAACTGAATTTTGGAAGCCTGAATTTGAACTGGAGCATTCTTTGACTCACCTGTCCTTTTTGTTTTGCTGCTAGAGAACAGCAATGCAAAAAACAATAAAATGAAACCTAGTGATTTGATTTGCAACTGGAATGAAACTAATCTTTTTTTACCAAGGACTTTTCTTTTCCATCTGTGCTCTGTGTATTTGCAGATCTGTTTTATACAGTTTGCAATCAGCTGTCATAAAAGGGTTGAGTGCGAGTAAAGTAAAAACACTGTAAAATATAGCAATCCAATCCAATTAGTATGGCATATTTTTAGCAACTGCCTCCAAAAAGCACTGAAGTATTAGACTGAAATTCTTTCACTCTTATTTCTGTTTGTAACATTTATTTTATTTATTACCTCAAGTATAAAGCAAAACTATTTTGAGTTTCATTGAAAATAATTGTTTTCTAATAAAAGGAAAATCCACAGTTTCAATTTAAAAACAGCAAAGTTTGTCATGTCACTGCTTTGACATGAATGTGATAAAAAATCAACATTACTGAGATACCTGTCAGACCAGCCCACAGCAGTAATAATTTGACAGTTGTATATGGCCATTAGCAGCACTGCTGGGAGTGGGACAGTGGACTCAATGGCTGAGAGTGACTGTAGGACAATGATGACATCACCACTAGGCTACCAGGCAAGATCAGCAAATAGAGACCAGGGAGCACAGGGGCGCTGGAACAGTTTTTATAGTGGAAGTGCTGAGAGCCATTTAGCCAAATTGCAATAAACCCTGTGTATAATGGAAACCACTTCAAGCCAGGGCATGTGGCAGCCCCCACTGCACCTATGGGGAGCAGAGAGCACCAGGGATCTACAATACAAATAAGTATTGATGACAATCAGTCTTTCTGTTTACAAATATGTTTTACTTCTCAATCTTCTTCCAGACAAGAATCATCCTTTTGAACTGGTGTGCCTGGTTCCTGAGGATGAAGAGACCAGGGGAGGATAAAGTACGCCCTGCCTGTCAGCATAAGCCGCGTAGATGTAGCTTGTCAAGTGTGGATATGAACACTGTGAGTGGACAACAAGCCAGTAATGGGAATATGCTCTATATTGGGTTCCGGGGGCTGGAAGGGGTCCATTGCACTCCGACCACTGATTCTGGGGTAATTTGTGGGAGGATGACCTGCTCGCCAACAGAAGAAGAGACTCTCCTGCACAGTGGACACCCCTCTGAAGGTGACCCAGATTTAGCTAAGATCTTGGAGGAGGTCCGATATATTGCAAACCGATTCAGAGACCAGGACGAGGAGGAAGCCATTTGCAATGAATGGAAGTTTGCAGCCTCCGTGGTAGACCGTCTCTGCTTGATGGCTTTTTCTGTCTTCACAATCATTTGTACGATCGGCATTTTAATGTCCGCACCAAACTTTGTAGAGGCTGTGTCTAAAGATTTTGCTTAATTCTGCAAAATGTCTGTGATCCTCCAAGGTATGCTATGTAGCAAATAGATGAGTACATGGTCTTTTTTTTAAAAAACATGCCTTATCATGAATATACTCTTACTCAGTGACCCATTTAAAAACAGTAAAATGTCTGTGGGGCTCACTCCAGCCTGTGGGATGTTGAGGGACCTTAACTCCCACTGAAGTGTGTAAATAGGACATTCAGTTTGTAGGGTTGAGTCCACAGTTCGTGATCTATTGCTAAAGTATCTTATGGACCAGTCTAAGGCCACTGGCATTAATGGAAAGATTCCCATTAACTGCAATGAGCTTTGGATCAGGCCCTTAGCCAATAAATGACACAAACGCTATAATGAGGGAAAACTCCCACCAGCTTACGTTGTCAGAAGCAACTAGTGAATGTGGAGCCCACGTTGACACCTGATTTTCAGAGGGCAGGTACTCAGCAATACTGAAAATCAGGCCCCTGAAAAGTGTGTCAAGTTGGGCTCCTAAAAACTGAGTCTGCCAAAATGGACACTACCAATTTTAACGGGAGCCGGCTCTGAAGCATAGATTCTAATTTTAACAGCACTAAAAGTGTGGGCTGAATTTTTAAAACACACTTCAAATGATTTGTCAAGGAATTTAATTTTGGGGCTTATACCCACTGCCTTCTCAAGCAAAGGCATTCTTTGAACTGCTAAGTTTTGTTGAACCCATTTTGCTATATTGATGTCTGTCTTTTTTTTTTAAGGAAAATGCAGGATTCAAGATATCTACATCTTCATTTGTTAAAGAGAGACTCAGGTCTTTTTAGTGATTGCTTTCCAATGTGGGAAAGATAACAATCTCTATACAAACTCAAAAATAAATGGCAAATCTAAAGCAAAATGAGTCATTTCTATGTTCAAAATTAATGTTTTGTCTGCTGCATGCACAGTATTTTAGATGCAGCATCATCTTTCTGTTGACTTACCAATACATATTATGGAAAGAAAACTGTTTAGCTTTTTTGCTCAGTGCATTGGTTAAAGCTGAAAACTCTTCTTGCTGTGCATAAGCTGTAAATATTCACCAGGAAACTTTAAATAGGAATTCCTTTTTAGAAAATCATTCTATGGGCAAAGTTTTAAGTGCACAAATAAGTAATTAGGTGTCTAACATTTAAAATTTGTACCTTTAAAATCTCCCCGTGGAATGTTAAACTTTTCAAGTGAATGTGGTGCTCAAGGAAAGTGCTGAGCTGACAGTGCTAGAGACTGAAGTCCTGTGTCTACAAAATAGGTGCTGAAAAGTATCCCTACTCTGTCCTGCCAATGTGCCTGAACTGTGATCTCAGAGGATGGAGCTCTCTTTAGGCAGCAGAAGCTAGTTCAGTTCTGAGATTGCCAAGAAGGCTGCAAATTGATGCCATTTGTGACAGGTTTTTATTGAAGTGGATATTAGACTGAGAATCCAACTAACTTCTCAGACAGCTGTAAGAGCAATGGGATAGGAGCCACTTTTGGTTATTACGGATTTTAGCTGATTTGAATTACAGATATACAGTTAAAAGGCTTTGGGTGAGAGCGTCATCCCCACTTTGGTCACTTGCTGCCAAATAAAAACCCTGGAGTGGTGAAAGGGGCCCCTAAAAAGTCCTCTATATAGCTGGGGGAGTATTCTTCTGGCATAGGCGGCATGCTGGCAGTGGGAGGGGTGTTGAGCCACAATACACAGCACTGTGGAGATTCCTGGCAGTGCTGTTTCCCATAGGGCAGTCCAGGGAGGTTGCTGTAATTTAGACAGGCCTGTGCATGTTGTACCTGGGGGGTTTTGCAGGCCAGGATCAGGAGGCGCAAGGTGAGGCTTAAAGATATGTTAGCTCCCCTCCCCTGGTGCTGTGCCTCGAAGTGCAGCACAGACTCCCACCTATAATATCTAGAGCCGAGCAAATAATTTATACTGATTAGTTAATGTAGTCTCTTTGGTTTTGATTTGCCCATGAGGAAATCAGTTTCTCAGATGTATTTATTCAAAATTATTCACTGAATAATTCTTGCTTTGTAGATTGCTCATCAGCAGTTCACTATGAGTATCTGAGTTTGAGTGGAAACCCAGGCCACATGGTATAATTCCCCGATTCTAGGAGCTATGCTCTGCCAGTCTACTTTCTTGTGCAAATACTAGTCTTCAAGTTGAAAATGCCTTTAGAGATATTTATTAAACAGGCTCTTAAAATGTGCTGAGTCAGCAAAAATTCCCAGTAGCCAATTCACCTGTTATCATATTCACAGAAAGTGAGTGCAAGTACAGGATGAAGCAAATTCAATTGTTTAGTTGAGGGAATATCGATGGAATATATCCTTGAGATTTGCTCACCTACTTGTAGTTCTCAAAGATCTTTACCAATACTCTGAGCTATCCATTCCCTTGAAAAAAAATTATTTCTAAAAATGTTGGCTTAGAAATTGTTGTTAATGTGACCATCTGGCTGGATATTTTTGGTACTATGTAACATGGTGGTAGAAATGTTTTGTCAGACTACACTGCTCCCCATCCAATGGAATTTAGTGTTAAACAAACTGTTTCCTATTTACACTCTAAAGTTCATTGTTGAAGTAGTTGTGTAGCCAGATGGAAAGGGGATTACAATTTGACGTTGAGCTCTCATGTTACCATTCTGTGTCTACACTTGGAAAAGTGGGACCTATAGTTCTCCTATGGGGCAGCTCTGCCAGAGGTAGCAACGGTGGAGGCCATAGTATATCTAAACCTCAGGTGTTTTACCACTGATGTTTCACACTATTAAGAATAAGGCTTGACAACTTGATGGTAAGTCGCCAGCATCCTGTCTACACTACAGCCTCCATCATTGCCAATACAGAAATACACCAATGATGAATTATGAGTCCTAATTTTCCTAGCGTGGAGACAGCCTTTTAGACAAATATTGCCATTTTATAGCAAGATGCCAGCTGCCAGCAATTACAACCGTGAATTTTTATTTTGTTATGTGAAGATACTGCTTAAAGTTGTAAATTTTCGGACTGCTGGGCTGAGCAAAATAGATAAAATTTTCTTTCCAAACTGTAGGTATTGTATGTATGTGTGCTAAAAGATAGTCTCTTCTAAATGCTGGGGGAAGTACACTTAAAACCCTACGCATCAAGTTGGAAATTAAATACTATATACTCTATGTGTATATAATATATAGAAGATACATGTTGATAGTGATCTGTTATGATCTTACACTGTGGTGAGTGAGTTCTCTCAAGTGACTTGTCTGGCAGACACATTAAAAAGCTCACTCTAGAGCGCTGATATCATGTACAATATTATTGGACAATGGACATTACTTTGTCTGTTTTATATATTGAATATGAAGCTTTTTAATATTTAAAAAATAAATTGTCATTATGCCAAAAATAAATTCCAACAATAAATTAAATAGTTTTAAAGAAAGATAAAATATTTAAACAATATTTAAAATAGTAAATTATTTTATATGGGATTTAACAATATTGTGTAAAAGTTTTTTTAAAGGATTCTTGAAATTTATGTTGCGTATAGCTGTGGGGTTTAATCTCAGATCAGTTGTGACTGCTCCACTTTTTACTTCGTATTGAAAAAAAGAAGTAAACCAAAGCCCTGAGTTAGTTTCTTTTTGCTACATTATTTTTAATAAGAAACAATGTACAGCTTGCATTAGAAAGAGACGATGCATCCATTAAATATTGTTATAAAAGTAATGCGACACCTTTTTGGTCCAGTACAAATAAATATTTTAGATCAAAAGGTCTTTGATCTGTTTCTTCTTTGTATTTTCTTGATCAATACAGTTACAAACCCCAAATAACTGAAATAAAGTTTCTCAGGATGATTGCAGAAGTTCAGTGGAAATTTCCTGATCTCTGTAGTCACACTCTGCTTAGCACACCAATTAAGTGATGCATGAACTTTGTGCTGGCCTTCTGTATGGAAGTAAATATCACCATGTGTTTCTTATAAGTCCCTCAAAGGTAGATGAAGTGGCGCATATGCTTTGGGCTGGGGTGAAGTTAATCATTTGTGTGCTCTACATCAAGGGTTAACAGGAGAAAAAGCTATCAACTGAATACATAAACAGCCACATTCTTGCAGTTGTAAGGTTTCTGTGTGGGCTACACAGGAAGAATATTGTACTGAGCAGATCAAGGAGCATGTAATTTATGTAGAAAATTGAATCAGTGGCACATCCATGGGGAAGAAGTCTACTGAGAGCTACAGCATGGAAGAGATTCTGTTTATATCATTCCCGTCCTCCCTGGTTCTTACTCTCTGGCATTAGGCTCAGACTTTCGATGTCATTTCAAAAAGGGATGCACTAATTTTATATGTGGTCATTAATGGCAACTCATGAAAAATTCGTGCTTTTGTAGAATGCAGGTACCAGAAGGTTACAGGTTCCAAAACTCAAGTGCATTCAACTATGTATGGCAATAAGCATTCAAACAAACACTTGCACAGGTATTACATTCCATACAGTGGAAACCCAGACACACACTAATTTATTATGTACTATAGCTGAGAGGAGTTAATCATGAGAGAAAGTATATTGACCCTAACAGGTGTAGGGAGTCTTAGGGAGGTCAAGAAGGCCTAGGGCAGTGGTTCTCAAACTTTTGCATTGGTGACCCCTTTCACACAACAAGCCTCTGAGTGCGACCCCCCCTTATACATTAAAACCACTTTTTTATATATTTAACACCATTATAAATGCTGGAGGCAAAGCGGGGTCTGGGGTGGAGGCAGACCGTTCGCAACCCTCTGAGGGGTCCCAACACCCAGTTTGAGAACCCCTGGCCTAGGGGATATTTGCAAAAGTTCTCCAGACCCATACCAATCAATTACTTGTTCTTTAATTATGATGATCAATATAGCGTAGCAAGGCTCCAGCACTTGATATTACAGCAGGTCTAATGTGGTGATCTGGCATGTCTACATTCACTAGAGCAGTGATTCTCAAAGCTGGTCTGCCGCTTGTTCAGGGAAAGCCCCTGGCAGGTCGGGCCGGTTTGTTTACCTGCCGTGTCCACAGGTCCAGCCGATCATGGCTCCCATTGGCCACGGTTCGCCGCTCCAGGCCAATGGAGGCTGCGGGAAGGGCGGCCAGCACATCCCTCAGCCCGCACCACTTCCTGCAGCCCCCAATGGCCTGGGACGGCGAACTGCAGCCAGTGGGAGCCGCAATCGGCCGAACCTGCGGACGTGGCAGGTAAACAAACCGGGCCGGCCTGCCAGGGGCTTTCCCTGCACAAGTGGCGGACCAGCTTTGAGAACCACTGCACTAGAGAATACCTTCTGCTGTTACTTCACCTTTAACGTAGCTGCTGATATTTACATAAATTACATATTAAAAACACAATGAAAGGAATTAGGAATCCATCCCTTATTTGCATAAGATGCCATATACAGAGACTAAATCTCACATGAGTCAAGCCATCTCTTTTCTGACCTAGAAAAGCACACACTTCCTTTCTAAGGGTACATCAACACTGCAAAACCAAACCATGGCAGGAGTCTCAGAGCCAAGACCAACTGAGGCTGGCTGCTGCTACAGGGCTTAAAATAGCAGCATGGATGTTCCCACTCAGGCTGGGGCCCAGGTTCTGGATGCCAGTGAGGAGGGTGGGCCTAGGAGCCTGGGCTCTTGCCCCAGTGGCAATGTTTACTCTGATATTTTTAGCCCTATTTTAGCACGAGTCAGTTGCTCCAAGCTCTGAAACATGGTGCTGTGGGTTATATTTTTCTCCAGTGTAGACATACCCTCAAGGGCAACCTTTTCATAACAGAATTGCAGTCATCAATGTTATTAGAGTTAAATGCAACAAAAACTGAACTGTCTTAGAACTTTCATTTGGCCCATCAAAGGGGAAAAGTACAAAGCTTTTCAATCAACTTCTGGTCATGTTAAGTCAATTGCATCTTTGTCACCTGTAACTTATTGGATTCTCAGAAATGCACTGATTTGCCTCTGTAAAAAACCCAAGAAGGGTTGTTGAACATTTATGCTCCAAAGCTGTAGTAGGCAAATAATTACTAACCTTTTAAAAAATAACACGGCACCTTTTCATGTCACATTGGACCATGTACATCTCGTTGATAACTGAGGTTTTTTCATCAAACCTAGACAAGAAAAGATTGTAATAAAAGCAACCTAGTCGGGCAAATTAGTCGAAACAATAGTTAAAAATAAAATTGTCAGACACATAGAAAAACACAAACTGTTGAGCAATAGTCAACATGGTTTCTGTAAAGGGAAATCGTGTCTTACTAATCTATTAGAGTTCTTTGAAGGGGTCAACAAACAGGTGGACAAGGGGGATCCAGTGGACATAGTGTACTTAGATTTCCAGAAAGCCTTTGACAAGGTCCCTCACCAAAGGCTCTCACGTAAATTAAGCTGTCATGGGATAAAAGGGAAGGTCCTTTCATGGATTGAGAACTGGTTAAAAGACAGGGAACAAAGGGTAGGAATAAATGGTAAATTCTCAGAATGGAGAGGGGTAACTAGTGGTGTTCCCCAAGGGTCAGTCCTAGGACCAATCCTATTCAATTTATTCATAAATGATCTGGAGAAAGGGGTGAACAGTGAGGTGGCAAAGTTTGCAGATGATACTAAACTGCTCAAGATAGTTAAGACCAAAGCAGATTGTGAAGAACTTCAAAAAGATCTCACAAAACTAAGTGGGCAACAAAATGGCAAATGAAATTTAATGTGGATAAATGTAAAGTAATGCACATAGGAAAAAATAACCCCAACTATACATACAACATGATGGGGGTTAATTTAGCTACAACGAGTAAGGAAAAAGATCTTGGAGTCATCATGGATAGTTTTCTGAAGATGTCCACACAGTGTGCAGAGGCGGTCAAAAAAGCAAACAGGATGTTAGGAATCATTAAAAAGGGGATAGAGAATAAGACTGAGAATATATTATTGCCCTTATATAAATCCATGGTATGCCCACATCTTGAATACTGTGTACAGATGTGGTCTCCTCACCTCAAAAAAGATATTCTAGCACTAGAAAAGGTTCAGAAAAGGGCAACTAAAATGATTAGGGGTTTGGAGAGGGTCCCATATGAGGAAAGATTAAAGAGGCAAGGACTCTTCAGCTTGGAAACGAGGAGCCTAAGGGGGGGATATGATAGAGGTATATAAAATCATGAGTGATGTTGAGAAAGTGGATAAGGAAAAATTATTTACTTAGTCCCATAATACAAGAACTAGGGGTCACCAAATGAAAAAGACGGTTACTCACCGTAGTAACTGGTGTTCTTCGAGATGTGTTGCTCCTATCCATTCCATGTAGGTGTGCGCGCCGCGCGTGCACGGCTCTCCGGAACTTTTTTACCCCAGCAACTCCGGCGGGCTGGCTGGGCGCCCCCTGGAGTGGCGCCGCTATGGCGTCTGTCATATACCCCAGCCGGCCCGTCCGCTCCTCAGTTCCTTCTTGCCGGCTACTCCGACAGTGGGGAAGGAGGGCGGGTCTGGAATGGATAGGAGCAACACATCTCGAAGAACACCAGTTACTACGGTGAGTAACCGTCTTTTCTTCTTCGAGTGATTGCTCCTATGCATTCCATGTAGGTGATTCCCAAGCCTTACCTAGGCGGTGGGGTCGGAGTGAGACGTGGCAGAGTGCAAGACTGCTGAGCCGAAGGCTGCATCGTCTCGTGATTGCTGCACCAACGCGTAGTGGGAAGCGAAGGTGTGGACGGAGGACCAGGTGGCCGCTCTACAGATGTCCTGGATTGGAACATGAGCCAGGAAGGCAGCAGACGAGGCTTGTGCTCTTGTAGAGTGGGCCGTCAGGCGACTAGGTGGTACACGAGCAAGCTCATAGCATGTTCGAATACACGCCGTCACCCAAGAGGAAATCCTTTGTGAGGAGACCGGCTCGCCCCTCATACGCTCCGCGATCGCGACGAAGAGCTGGGTCGAACGCTGGAAGGGCTTCGTGCGCTCTATATAAAAGGCGAGGGCCCTGCGGACGTCCAGGGTGTGAAGCTGCTGCTCCCGAGGCGAGGCGTGCGGCCTTGGGTAGAAGACCGGGAGGAAGATGTCCTGGTTAATATGGAAGGCCGAAACGACCTTCGGGAGGAAGGCCGGGTGCGGTCGAAGCTGAACCTTGTCTGCGTGGAAGACAGTATACGGGGGGCCAACCGTTAAGGCACTGAGTTCGGAAACTCGTCTCGCAGATGTTATAGCGACGAGGAAGGCCGTCTTCCACGATAGGTGAAGCAGGGAGCAAGTCGCTAGAGGCTCAAACGGCGGTCCCATAAGCCTGGCTAGAACCAGGTTCAAATCCCAGACCGGTGTAGGGCGCCGTACGGGCGGGTACAAACGGTCCAGGCCCTTGAGGAAGCGAGAGACCATGTGGGTGGAGAAGATGGAGCGGCCTGCAACCGGTGGACGAAACGCAGAGACGGCTGCTAGGTGCACCCTCAAGGAGGAGACCGTGAGGCCTTGCTCCTTAAGGGACCAGAGGTAATCCAGGATAACCGGAATAGGGACGAGAAAGGGGTTCAGGCCTTTCTGGTCGCACCAGATAGCGAAACGCTTCCATTTCGCGAGGTAGGTGGAGCGCGTTGAAGGCTTCCTGCTTTCAGTTAGGACACGCTGCACCGCCTGCGAACAGTCACGCTCCGCGTGAGTTAACCAATCAGGTACCAGGCTGTAAGATGCAGGGAGCGGAGGTCCGGGTGGCGAAGCCGGCCGAAGTCCTGCGTGATAAGGTCCGGCCACAAGGGAAGAGGAATGGGTTCTCGGACGGAGAGCTCGAGCAGCAGGGTGTACCAATGCTGCCTCGGCCAGGCCGGAGCGATCAGTATGAGTCGAGCCTTGTCCCTCCGAAGCTTGAGGAGCACCCGATGAACGAGGGGGAACGGAGGGAAGGCGTATAGGAGGTGATCTTTCCATGAGCAGAGGAACGCGTCCGACAGGGAGCCGCGGGAGCGTCCCTGGTAGGAGCAGAACCGGTTGCACTTCCTGTTGTCCTCGGAAGCAAATAGGTCTAGTTGGGGAAACCCCCACCTCCGGAAGATCGTATGCACCACGTCTGGGCGAAGGGACCACTCGTGGGTAAGGAAGGACCTGCTGAGGCGGTCGGCTAGCGTGTTCTGTATGCCCGGAAGAAACGACGCTGCGAGGTGAATTGAGCAGGCTACACAAAAGTCCCACAGGCGTAGCGCTTCCGTGCAAAGCAGGGAGGAGCAGGCTCCGCCCAGCTTGTTGACGTAGAACATCGCCGTCGTGTTGTCCGTCAGCACTGTGACACAGTGCCCGCGGAGATGGGCCTGAAAAGCTTGGCATGCTAACCGTATCGCCCGGAGCTCCCGGACGTTGATGTGTAAGGAGAACTCCGGAGGCGACCAGAGGCCTTGCGTGTGAAGGTCGCCAAGGTGTGCCCCCCATCCCATGTCCGAGGCATCCGTGGTCAAGGTGACGGAGGGACACGGCGGGCGGAATGGTACTCCCGCACAGACGACCTGAGGGGCTAGCCACCAACTGAGAGTATTGAGGGTAGTGAGAATCCAGGACTGCTCCGATGAACTCCACCCTTTGAGCTGGAGTTAAAATGGACTTCTCGAAGTTTACGAGAAGGCCCAGTTCCCGAAAAAGGGCCAAGATATCGGTCACTTGGTCCGCTACCAGTTGACGTGAGGGGCCGCGAATCAACCAGTCATCGAGGTACGGATATACGTGCACCCGACGACGACGGAGGGCCGCGGCAACAACCGCCATACATTTGGTGAAGACCCTCGGGGCGGTGGAGAGGCCGAAGGGAAGCACCGCAAACTGGTAGTGTCTGTCGTTTACCATGAAGCGGAGGTATCGACGATGGGGAGGATAGATCGCGACATGGAAATATGCGTCCCTCATGTCGAGGGCGGCAAACCAGTCTCCAGGATCCAAGGAGGGAATGATGGTCCCCAGGGTTACCATGCGGAACTTGAGTTTTAGCAGGTACCGGTTGAGCTTCCGGAGGTCCAGGATTAGACGGAGACCTCCTTTTGCTTTGGGGATGAGGAAATATCGGGAATAAAAACCCCTGCCCCGCCGGTCGGGCGGTACCTCCTCTATGGCACCCAAACTCAACAGAGTCTCGACCTCTTGTAAGAGGACTTGCTCGTGAGAGGGGTCCCTGAAGAGGGACAGGGAGGGTGGATGGGAAGGAGGGGGCGAAATAAACTGGAGGCGGTACCCGGATTGGACCGTATGCAGGACCCAGCTGTCCGATGTTATGCGGGACCAAGCCGGGAGGAAATGGGAAAGGCGGTTGGAAAACAACGGGGAAGGATCCATTGGAGAGACTGATGGGCCGTCCTCGGGCATCCCATCAAAACGCCTGCTTAGCCCTTGGGGGGCCTTAGCGGGCGCCTGGGACTGGTTGCGCCTGCTGCCTGATGGTCGGCGGTGAGTCAGATTGTTCCGGCGGCTGTTATAGGGCCGGGACCTGGCCTGAGTAAACGGCCGGGAAGGCTGTCTGCGGAACGACTGTCTCTGGGTCGCCGGCGTGTGCATTCCCAGGGTTCGGATAGCCACGCGACCGTCCTTAAGGGTCTGTATCCGGGAGTCAGTCTTTTCGGAAAACAGCCCTTGTGTTTCAAACGGCAGATCCTGGAGGGTGTACTGCACTTCCGGGGCCAAGTTGGAAGACTGCAGCCAGGAAATGCGGCGCATAGTCACCCCGGAGGCGAGGGTGCGGGCTCCAGAGTCCGCCGAGTCCAGCGCGGCCTGGATGGAGGAGCGCGCGGACTTCTTACCGTCCTCGAGGAGGGCGCTGTACTCCTGGCGGGAGGCCGCAGGAACGAGTTCAGTGAATTTGGAGAGCGAGAGCAGCATCTCGTAGGTGTACCTGGCAAGCAATGCCGACTGATTGGCAATGCGCAGTTGCAGGCCCCCCGCCGAATAGACCTTGCGGCCCAAGAGGTCCATGCGCTTTGCATCTTTGGACTTGGGAGCTGCTGCCGGTTGACCGTGGCGCTCTCGGTCGTTCACTGACTGGACGACTAGGGAGTCCGGGGTCGGATGGGTATACAAGTACTCGGACCCCGTGGGGGGAACCGAGTACTTGCGCTCTACGCCTCGGGCAGTGGGCGGGATGGACGCCGGCGTTTGCCAGATGGTGGTGGCGTTACGCTGGATCGTGCGAATAAACGGGAGGGCCACTCGCACGGGGGCCTCAGACCCGATGACATTGGTGACAGGTCATCATTTTCCACGACTTCTGCCACCGGGAGGTCTATGGACTGCGCGACCCGACGAAGCAGGTCCTGATGCGCTCTCAAGTCTATCGGCGGGGGGTCCACCGTCGACGACCCTGCGACAGCCTCGTCAGGCGACGAGGATGAAGATAGACCCGGGCCCGTCGGTTCCAGTGGCGGCTCGTCTAGTGGTGGAGCAGGCGCGTTAGAGTCCGGCTGTACCGCAGCTAGCGGTACAGAAGTCCCAGGCGTTGGCGATGGCGGGGGTCTACTGACAGTTGCTTCTGGCACGCGACGCTCAGAACCCGGTGGCCACCAGGGCAAGGGCGGGCCCTGTGCCTCGTGCTGCCCCCAGGGAACCCAGAATCCCCACTGTTGTGGACCATAGGGTTGTCCCGGGGTGTCCGTCCTGAGACCCGCTCCGCTGCCAACCTGGGACGCGACGGAGGGCTGGCGTGACCACTGGGGGGCAGAAGCGCTTAAAGAGTGCCCCGTCGATGGCCGACGCATGTCTGCTGGTGGTGCCGTGGTTCGGTGCTTGTCCTCGTGGTACCGGGAACACGACCGGGACCATCGATCGCATCGGTGCCGGGGCGGCGACCGGCTGTGGCTTCGGTGCCGGGAAGGGCTGCGGTCGTGGCGCCTGGAGTGGCTGCGGTCACGGCGCCTGGAGCGGCTGCGGTCACGGCGCCTGGAGCGGCTGCGGTCACGGTGCCGAGAGGCGCTACGGTCACGGTGCCGGGAAAGACTGCGGTCGCCACGGTGCCGTGATTGGTCTCGAGAGACGGACCTTCGCCGGTACCGGCGACTGGGGCTTCGAGATCGGTACCTCGACGCCGAGCGGTACCGTGAGTGAGACCGGTGCCGAGACGGTGAACGGTCCCGAGGCGTTGATCGGCGTCGGGACCTAGGTCGGCGGGACGGTGACCGGCTGCGAGAGCGGGACCGACTGAAGTCCCTTGCTCGATGATCCTCGGCGCCTGGGCATCTCATCATGGCCGGCTTGCCCGCCGAGGCTACAGCCCGCACCGGCGGTGCCGGGGGCCGGAGGCTCGGCGCCTCTGTCAAAGCGATAAGCTCCCTCGCCTGCGAGTATGTCTCGGGCGTACTCGGGAGTCCAAGCTCGACCTCGGGCGGTGCTGGGGAGCGGGGGGGGCCGGGCTCAACGGCTCTTCCGGTGCCGGAGCTGCCGGACCCGTGCACTGCGAGTGCACCACCATAGCCGGTGCCGCAGGTGTTGGCGGTGGCTGGGTGATCGGTCCCGAAGCTGAAACCTTCGCCGTCGCCGGCGCCTTCTTCTTGCGCACCGGAGACGGGGAGCGGTGCCGGGACGCTGGTGCCGGTTTCGGCGGACGGGACGCCTCCGAGCTGTGTCAGCTCGGTGCCACCGGTGCGCTGCGGACCGAGGACGATTTCGGCGCCGCTGGGATCGGTGCCGGTGGGCGCAGCGCCGACTCCATCAGGAGCTGTTTAAGCCTAGAGTCCCACTCCTTCCTAGTCCGCGGCTTAAAGGCTGCACAAATGGGGCACTTATCCGTGCGATGAGATTCCCCCAAACAGCGAAGGCAGGAATCGTGAGCGTCCCCAATGGGCATCAGCCGCTGACAAGCCGAGCACAGCTTGAATCCCGGTGTCTGGGGCATGAGCCCACACCAGGTGAGGAAAAAGGAGGGGAAACCCCCTTAATTCCTTAAAAACTACTTTTAACTAACTAAACTATGACTAAACTGACTAACTATGTACAAAAAAACAGAGAAACTGCTAGGGTGTGGAGGACTAAAGGAGCACTCCACAGTTCCAACTGGCCGTCACGGGCGGGAAGAAGGAACTGAGGAGCGGACGGGCCGGCTGGGGTATATGACAGACGCCATAGCGGCGCCACTCCAGGGGGCGCCCAGCCGGCCCGCCGGAGTTGCTGGGGTAAAAAAGTTCCGGAGAGCCGTGCACGCACGGCGCGCACACCTACATGGAATGCATAGGAGCAATCACTCGAAGAAGAATTAATAGGCAGCAGGTTTAAAACAAATAAAAGGAAGTTCTTCTTCATGTAGCGCACAGTTAACTTGTGGAACTCCTTACCTGAGGAGGTTGTGAAGGCTAGGACTATAACAATGTTTAAAAGGGAACTGGATAAATTCATGGTGGCTAAGTCCATAAATGGCTATTAGTCAGGATGGGTAAAGAATGGTGTCCCTAGCCTCTGTTCGGCAGAGGATGGAGATGGATGGCAGGAGAGAGATCACTTGATCATTGCCTATTAGGTTCACTCCCTCTGGGGCACCTGGCATTGGCCACTGTCGGTAGACAGATACTGGGCTAGATGGACCTTTGGTCTGACCCGGTATGGCCATTCTTATGTTTTTATGTTATTATGTTCTAACCTCTTGACTATGTAACACTTACCTCTTAACCTTTAGGTGTTAAAAGATCTGGACCCATTAAAGTCAATGAGCATCTATCTATCCCCATGGGACAGGACCATAGTTAGTACAACAATTCCAATAGTTATCACTTACCCACTATTCTGGCTTATTGTAAACATGGGAAAGGAGGAGGAAATAGCAATACATTGAAAGTAGCACATCTATTTGGTGTTACTTCAGGCTCAGAAACTAAAAATCTGGGATAATCTGACCCCAAACTGTGATACATACATGACAGCCACAGGGCAGTATTAATTTAGTCATCACATGCTGAGAAATTACATGCCGCTGTTAAACAATTTAATGATACACAGTTATTATATCAATGCAACTTTGTTGTACACACACAGTTCCTGCTCTCTCACTGATCAAGTGATATTTTTTGCTTTTGTAAAATAATTTTTAAACAGAAAAATGAAACCATTGCAAGAATAAATACTGGGCCAAGTATTTCAGAACTTGCCTTGCCTTCCATAACCCTTAGATCGGGGAGATGGCAAACATGTACCGTGGCATCACCTTACCATCAAATTGCAACCATAGGGCAAAATTCTCCTCTCAAAGCTGCATGATGGAATCTTTCAGTGAGGTTCCATTGAGGCTAATGGAATACTTGTAGGCAGAACAGAATGGGAGCTGTTTCGTGCTTTAAACCAAATGTTGCCCCAAGACCCTCATATCCGAATTCTGACTTTCCCAGTGCAGGTGCAATGGCAATGCACCGATTTCAGTGGGCACAGAGTCAGGCTCCAGGGCTAAGTTTGGTTTTAAGGTTTTGCTTTGTAGCAATTTATTGTTTAAAAGCAAAAGAAACTTGAAAGTGGTGGGCAGTTGTGTATATCTAGTCAGGAAGAGGTCATTGCTATATCAGCTGGAGGATTCACTGGATAAGCACAGACCCTTCCATCCCTCTCCTCCACTGTATAGGAAGAACTGTACAGGAAGGATGGGCCTCACCTAAACCAAAATGAAACCACACTGTTGGTATGAAAAATTAAAAAGTGTGTAGAGGCGTTTTTAAACTGAGGGCTGGACGAAAACTGACAAGCATGGAGGAGCAGATAGTTAGGACAGAGATGTCCCTGAGGGGAGGACTTATTAAAGGGGTCTCTATATATTCTAGTAAAGAGGAGAGGAAAGGAGTTGATAAAGTACAGGTAGGAACTGAAGAGAAACAGTCAAATGACAAAAAGAGATCCATTCAATTACATCACATGAAGGCAGACAACTAAATATTGACAAATTTTATAAGTGGTTGTCTGCAAACTCTAGAAGTGTAAACAATAAGATAGGTGAATCTGAGTGCCTGGTATTAAATGAGAATATTGATATAACAGGCATCATAGAAGCTTGGGAACAATGATAATCAATGGGGCACACCAATACCAGGGTACAAAATATCTAGGGCATGACAGAGTAGGTTGTGCTGGTGCATGAGTGGCGCCATATGTGAAAGAAAGCATAGAGTCAAATATAGTACAAATCTTAAATGAATCAAACTGTGCCATAGAATCTCTCTGATAGACATTCCATCCTTGAGTAATAAGAATGTAGCAGTAGGAATATACTACCAACCACCTGACCAGGATGGTGATTATGAAATACTCAGGGAGGCTAAAGAGGCTACAAAAAACAGAAAAGCTAATAATAAGTGATTTCAACTATCCCCTTATTGACCGGCACCTCAGGAAGGGATGCAGAGATAAGTTTTCAAAACAGACTGCTTCTTGGAGCAGTTCATCCTGGAACCCACAAGGAGAGAGGCAATTCTTGAGGATCTGATCCAAGAGGTGAATATAGATTAACCACTTGGTAATAGCAACCCTAATGTCATTACATATAACATTGTTGGAAGGAGGAAACCCACCACAGTCGGTCAAAAAGGGGAACTGCACAAAAATGAGGACGATAGTTAAATGGGACAGTCACAAGAGTGAAAAGCTTGCAAGCTGCATGGAAACTTTAAAAAAACCACCACAATAGAGGCTCAAACTAAATGTATACCCCAAATAAAAAAAACAGTAAGAGGACTAAACGAATGCCACCATGGCTAAACAGAGCAAAACAGAGGGTTAAAGGCAAAAACAAACAAACGAACAAAAAAAAACAAACCAAAGGCATCCTTTCAGAAGGAAGTCAAATCCTACTGAGGAAAATAGAAAGGAGCATAAACTCTGGCAAGTTAAGTGTAAACATATAATTAGGCAGGCCAAAAAAAAATTTGAAGATCAACTAGCAAAGGCCACAAAAACTAACAGCAATTTTTTTAGTAGCTCAAAAGCAGGAAGCCTGCCAAAACAATCAATGGGTTATTGATTGAACAATTGATTGAATCATTGAACAAATGAGTTGCTGAAGAAACATGCAAGTAAGACAAGCCCATTGTGGAGAAGTTAAATGAATTCTCTGCATTGGTTTTCAAGGCAGAGCCCACACCCGAGACATTCTTTTTAGGTGACAAATCTGAGGAACTGTTCTAGACTGAGGTGTCAGTAGAGGAGGCTTTGGAACAAATTGATAAATTAAACAGTACTAAGTCACCAAGACCAGATGGTAGTCACCCAAGAGTTCTGAAAGAACCATCACTTATTGCAGTTTGATCCTTGATTTACATATTCGGAGTCCTTGATCTGTGGTAGAACTGCCATTGATTTCAATGCGATTTCTATGCAAGGTTCAAGGGCAGTATGTAGCATAAAGAATGGATGAACTTATTTTTGGGGGTTTGGCACTTAAATCTCAGAGAGATACCCAGAGCAACACACTATATAGCTGCATATACAAGGTAACTCTTAATAAATTATAATATATTTTGGTTCTACTAAACAAAACATATTTAAAGGTTTAAACAGCTGCTTGGGTTTTACTCAGCAAAATGTAAACAGCAAAAAAAGGTGGCTAACATATGTTTTGCATTTGCTTAAGCATAATATGACATGCAATGCCAACAGGCCGACATAGCTTACAAGGCTAAATAAATATCATTACATTTTCTACAAAATTATAGCAACTGACAGTAGCTTCCCTAATAGGTTTTCTGTTACAGTAATTATGCCTGGCCCGTTATCATGCCATTTTGTACATGAGGGTGAAAAACCCTCCTGAGATTTTTGCAGTAATTTTTGACTGCAGGTTGAATGGATTAGGATGTGCAAGCTCCCTAAGAGCATCACAATTATTTTCAGCTCCTGGTCTGTCTTTTTAGACAGCTCCTTGTCCATTTGAAATCACTGAGCAGATGGCACTGTGAACCCAATGGCGCGCACCCTGTAATGAATTTCACTGCAGAGATGTAAGGCTTCCAAACTCCCATTCTTAGAGCCAGAATTCACACCCACTAAGTATTGGAATAAAGTGCATTTATTTTGTAATGCAGTGGACAAACACAATGCAAAATACAGAGGTTGTTTCATCCCCTCACCTGCATGGGTGTAAAATCAAGAATAACCGCACTGAATTCTATGGAGGTACATAGTATAAACACATGAAGTGAGAGGAGAATCAGGCCCATATTTCACATCTTCCCATATGTGTGTCTGTATAGTTAATCTCTTCTTGTACCTTCCCATTCTGACTCCTGACAGCACACAAACCAGTGGAAATTGTGCTACTTCCTAGCATGAGGCCATGGCTGTAACAGACACTCACTGCCATTTTATCAGTACAAAAGGAGGTTAGAATTCAGCACTGTGTGTGTAAAATGAAAGCACTGGATGAGCTACAGGCTTATTTTTGTAAGTCTAACTTTAAACAACCAAGTTTGAGTATTGTGGCTGAAGTCTCGAGATCAACTTAAATATTTCACTTTTTACCTTCTCCATTCTATGAGTTTCTGGGGCTTTTCATCCTGTCTCAGTTTCCTTTTGCTCAGTACGGTGTGCGGTGTGTTTGCTCAGCCAATTTTCATTACCACCAGCAGAAGTTATGCTGCTATATATCTCCGCACCAGACTGGATATTTTCTCCTTTGCATTCCAGTCATTTGTGATGAGTTGGTTTCAAGAACCTTCAGTATTCTTTCTGCAACGCCGCAAACTGCATAATTAATTTGGAAAATGATCTATGTCAGGGAGCAGCATGAGTTTACAGGTAATCCATAGCCTTTTCCTGCAGACTATAGCAACATTGATTTCTCATTCTCTTGAGAAAAACATTGGGCATTCCTTTAAGGACATTTTAAGAAAGCTTCTCTTCGTGTTAATTAAAGTATATGCCTCTGCCCCAAATAAATTTTTCTTGCTAAATTTAGGCATAATGAGTGAAAGAAATGGATACTGTTTTGCAAATTACACCAAAGTGCAACTATTACTACAGGATTTCTACATTTTTTTGCTTTCCTCAATCCTTGGGAATAAAATTCCATGGAGTCCAATACCTGTGATAGCAGACCAAAGCCAGAAACAAAGAAAAAGATTCCTTTAAAGAAGCTGGTGAACACAGATATATTTGTCATCATAACACTAATTCAAAGGAACCTGTGAGGTTATAAATGTTCAGTTACCACACTGCAGAGGGTTCACTTGGTCTGCTATTGTGTGATGGCAGATACAGCAAGCTATGCTGAGTTACAACACTTCTGGAAACGAGTGAGTGTGGAAAGGAAGGTCTGTTGGGAGACAGTGTGATTGATATTGCCACTTAACATAAGGTAAGGATCTACAAGAAAAGGAGAAGGGGGTGGTGGAGGGGGAGGTGGAACTTCATTGAGGGCAAAGCTTTCCAGGGAAGTACTTCTGTTTATCTCCTTTGTCAAGCGACTTTGCCTGTTACCTATGTAGCTATAATAGGACTGTTAACAAGGGACTCAGAATCAGCAGCTGTGGTGGGTGTGGCAAACTCTATACAAAATTGAAAACTTTTGTAATAAAAGAGAATGCTTTTATACAAGCATGTGGCTGTGCTTGCAAAATGGATCTCCTTGGTAAGTTGTGAGCCTTTAATTTTAATGTGGATGCAGATCTTATTTGTATGACGTACGCTGGTTTATTGACTTATAGAGAGACAGAGGACACAATCCTCAGCTGGCGTAAATTAGCACCAGTCCATTGACTTCCCTGATTTACACCAGCATTTTTTTTAATTGAAAAAGCTCTAAATCATACAAAATCCAGAAAAGCCTTGGTAAACTTTTCAAAAATGACCTGTGACTTAATAGTCTAAGCTCCATTTTCAAAAGTGACAGGCCCAGATTTTAAAAGATATTTAGGCACCTAACTCCCAGTGAGTTTTTGAACCATTGACCTTTTCTACACCAGGAAAATTAGACACAAAAATCACCACTAATGCACATCCACTGGTGGAAGCTGTAGTTTGGTGAGAGAAAAGATTTTTTACAGCTGTGTTGTCTGATGAACAAGGACAGTCATCATAAGGTAAAAAAACCGTACATGCTTCCTCTATGCTATAGATTCCACCACTGCTACCACAGGGAAGTTGCACCAAGGGAAAATGATTTGGATTTGTGAGGGTAAATGGTGCATGCTTTGCCTTTGGAACATCTGTGAACTGTTCCACTGAATTTAATAGGGCTGCAGCTAGTGCTAACTGCACATACATAAGAGGATGGGAATTTATATTGGGTTCCATTATTTTTTTCCACCTTCAGTCTTTTACCTGTTATAAGGAACTGAGGTCTAATAGATTAGGGAGACAAAGTGGAAGGGAAACCTTGTTATTCTAGTTTATTTGTTTCAGGGAGCAACAACAATGTACTAGACATCTAGACATCCCAAGTGACTAGGTGCCTTATGCACATACCATTTGGGTTGTCAGAGCATGATAGCAGTAGGGCTGTGGCTGTTGCTATACAAACTAGTTTACCAAGTAGGATTCCTGTCAGCACACTGAGCAGTCACAACATGTAGCCTCTGGAGTTCCAGAAGATCACATACATTTTAAGGGAGGGGCCCTATCTTGGAAGCTTCCACAGCTTCATTTAAAAAAAGACTTTCAGATCCAGGGCTACTTTTCATGTGTTCCATAATTTTGTTCCTGTGCTGTTTGCTATTTATCCAAGACATCTGACTTTATGCCTTAATTTTCCCTTTTCGACATCATCTTTGTTTCCTGCTTGATCCTGCAGCAATGTCACTGAATAAGACACTGACGTCCAGGATAATGGGGACTTCTCTACAATATCAAGCCGGAAAAGAGTGTGGTTAGCAGAGAGCTTTTATTTAAACACCCCCCCCTGAAATAATTATAGAGACAAGCCAGGAAGTTATAAGCAAAGGCAGCTGCTTTCTGTTTGAATGGCTGCTCCTCCCCGAGGCCCCAGTCCTGAAAGCAGCTCTGTGATGTCACATCCCTACATCTGGGCAGAATCCCTTTTGGGCCACACCAGGGAGCAGGGCCCTGCCTAGGGACCCAAGTTTGCTCCACTGAGCAGGTCTGTCTTGAAAATTTAATTAAGTCCCAGCTCTCATGAATGTTATAAATTGTCCTGTAGAACTGAGACCCTGTGAATTTGATAATTAAAAGTCAGCATTTTATTTTGAAGAAAAAACAATGAGTAGCCAACAGGCGGAGGCCAGCGAATTTTCAGAGATCATTGAATCATGGTGTAAATTGGCCAAATGTGAGTGGTGGTCAGAGAGAGGATCTTAGGAAACCCACAAGTTGTACCTGGGAGTATTTATTGCTTCCTTATGTGTGTTACAGACAGCAATAATTAAAAGGCCAGTTGTTAGACTATTAAACTTTTTCCTACTTTCTATCAAAAACATTTGGAGTCACTGATGAGATTTAGCCCAATAAAATGTACTGTGTTTAGTGCTGAAAACAGGACATTTGTACCACAATAAAACAGAAACTTATGATACTCAAATCAGCACAATGCTCCTTTTACTTACTGCACACTGCCAAAGGGAATGGTCTATGAAGTTTAAATGAGCAGGAGTGGCATTATTTACTGGAAAGAATGACACAATACAGCAAAGTGGGGCCGGGACTATCATTTGTGCAGTGCCTAGCACAATAGAGTCCTGGTCCATGGCCCCAGGTGCTACCACAATACAAATAAGTAAAAAAATTAATGAATGCAGGACAAACTGAGAAACTTCTGAACTCTGGCCTTACAATATCGTAGCAACCAATGAGGAACAGAGTTTCAAATGAGGAAAGATTCAGAACTCATAGCCATGGGTTGTTGTGAAGGACAAAAGTATAACTAGGTTCAAAAAAAGAATCAGATAAGTTCTTGAAGGATAGATCCACTGATGACTATTAGCCAGGTTAGTCAGGGATGCAAACCGCAAGCTTCAGGTGGCCCTAAACCTCTGACTGCCAGAATCTTGGACTGGATAACAGGGGATGGGTCATTCGAAATTGCTCTGTTCTGTCCATTCTTGCTGAAGAATCTGGCACTGGCCGGCCATTGTCAGGATAGTGATGTAGATGAACCACTGGTCTGACCCAGTATGGATGTTATGTTCTTCAGATTTCAAATTGAAGAAAGTCTTGGAAGCCACTGAAATACCTTGAAATAATCATATGCAGCTATGTGCTGAAAATGATACAACTGTGACTGTTTAATACACTACATGCATTGTACAAAACCATGAGCAAAACCCTAGATAAGTAAGGAACAAGTAGAGGGTTATTAACTTGAGAACGCCTGTGGGCTAAGTCCATGAAACATTAGCATCAAAAAGACATCTAAAATATGAGGAACTGGTTTACATCAGAACGTGAATTATTTATGTGTTAGATGAACTTTCTTTATTGCACATATGTGAATTAAATGGGTTTTAAGTGTTATTTAACTAGTCTGCTTAAAATCTGCCTACACCTACACTCGTATTATCCATCTTTTTTATGATTCATAGATGTCAGCAGTCCTTATTCAAGCACTACACCTAGTGCAGAAGCTGCTAAAAATGACAGATTCAACCCTTGTGAATCTCATAACTAAATAGATGAAATACAATGAAAAAATGGATGCCATGGATTGTAATCCAGTGCCGGAAAAGAAAGTCTGGGAAAGAAGTAACATTCTTACTAATTAAACTGCTGAATCAGCACTATGCTAATTGAAGAACAACAACACACTGAAGGTGCTACTATAAGAACTTCCATTTCTTTTTATGTTTGCTGCAGGAATTTTCTGTTTAACTTAGTTGAGTCTTGTATTATTTTTAGCCTTGTACCTTCAGGAGGAACTTTCAGAGTCCCATCCTTCACTGCACTGCAGTTAACAGCAAAACTCCTATTGACTTCAATGAGAGCAGGATTGGCCTCCTGATGTAAATCTTTTTTGAAAACTGACCTCAGATAGATACAGCAGCAAAACAGGATTAGATACAGCAGCAGAAGGGGGAGACCAGGAAATTATGGTAAATTACTAGGTATACAATGAAAACACAAATCATCTCCAGCTGTTACTGTCTTTTGAAAAGTACACTATCAAATTTAGGGTCTACATTATTTCATACTGTACTTTAGAAAATCCAGAAATTCTTCCGGATTTCAATATCTATTACTGTAGTGTCTAGAACTCCTTCTTTCATTCCAGCATTATTGGCTCTTAAAGATAGGTCGTCACACTGGTCAGTTTATTCTTTTAATGTTAAAAATGGTATTTGTGTGTTCTGTCTGTATTGGCAACTACAAAAGCCATCTTTGCATTGCTCCTTCATTAGCCCCGCACAGAGTGGAGTTTGGCTGGTGCAGCAGATTTGGCGCCCTTTGAGGATTTGCAGCACTGATTTGCATGTGGACATTGAGGGCGCAATCCTGGCTCCACTGAAGACAATTGGATCTACTTGTATAGCTCAGAAGTATGCTGGGTGTTTATGTTATCCTGTAAATTTCTGTATATTTTGTAAACTAGTAAGTTATTTCTATTCTATTTGAGTGTTTACCCCAGGTTATAGTCTTATAACCAGGTTCTCATGCCCAGGTTTTAATAATTTAATTCTGAAGTATGGGAAACATATTGTATTCATTATAAACATCTGCACTACTCTATTAAAGGGCACTTACATCTAAAAAGAGCTGTTTGAAATCCTGTCAGACATGTTCAGTTCAATGGCTTGGAATGTTGTTTAGACATAGTGGATTACATGCTTAATTTAAAACAGGGAAGTGGAAGGCATGAATGGGTTAGGGTGCATGAACATTCGTGTTCTAATAATGCTTTAGGGCCCGATTTTTAAACTGAGAGAAACCCGCAGTTACCCGTAAAGACACGTGCTATGATCTGCCGTAATGACTGCTATTGTATGTGCAAATTGGATAGTTGTGTACCTAAAAAGAAATACCAAATTGGTCATCGGCATATGCAAATCTCCTAGATGCAAATACAAAATTTGGAGTGAATGTGCACACACATTTGGTATGTGGCTGCACTCACATTACTGTATTTGTGTACCAACTCTGGTGTCTCAAGTTTTCAAAATCAAAATTTTTACATGATTTGTTAACAAAGATGAAAATGCCTTTTTATATCTTCATCATCAGAAATGTTCATTATTTTCCTCACTAGGGAATCAGGCCATTTCCTAGATACAATACTCCCCCTCGCCCCCCCCCCCCAATCCATTAATCCGTTTAGCTCCATCTCTATCTCAGGCCACCATGCTTTCCCAACACCCCCATCTACTAAAAGAATTTGGGGCCTGATCCAAAGCCTACTGAAGTCAGTGGGGTCATTCCATTGCCCATGTGGGGCCTAAAGCTCCAGGAAGGCAAAGGCAGCAATGTACAACTCGACCCTGTGTCAGAGGGTTCCCATGCAAGTTGGGAAGGGCTGGTGAATGCTTTTATTTTTAGTGAAGATTTCAGTTTAACAAAAACTGCCACAGACATGAACCTTTCAAGGCCTGTAATAGTCTGTGCTGAAAACAGCAAGAAACAAAGTAATGATTTGGGTTTTTATTGTAATTTTTTTTCCATGTGGGAATAATAGGCTGTATGGTAATGAGCTCACACGTGTTGAAGGAACCATTACAAACTGCCTTGTAAAGCTGCAAATACACTTGTTGAAAACGCATACAATTCTCAAGAGTCTGTATGCTGACTGTAGGTATATACATGCCCATTTTCCCACTGAACAATCTTGTGGTGAACTAGAAATAAGCATAATTTAATCAGAGTAGCTTTACAACAATCACAGCATCGCCACAGCAACATCCCATACAAAACAATTACCTTTATAAAAACACACAATAGGAGCTCTGAAAAGCGTGTTAAATAATATTCAGTAATTTTGTTCCCCCTCATGACGGTTTATGTTTAAAGTAGAGTGTATTCTTTAAGCCCACAATAATTCTTTTATCGCTAACCTCATTCTGTCTTCCAAAAAGGTATTTCCCTGGAAAACTGTTTAATCGTAAGTACCACAGAAAAAGCAAGCAGTGTAAAAATGATTGGAAGGATTCAGCTCTCACAAAAACACTGCGAGCTGCTTAAGGAAAATTAACAATAAATCTCAGATGATAGAGCTTTGGACAAGAGGGAACTTCAAAGCTGGGCAATTCAAAGGATAAAGGGAGTACAAGGCTTCACATATGGAACTTAAACCAGAGCAGGGTCACAAACTGACCTGCTATGGGCCTCAATGTATTTGGATTAAAGTCAATGGGAAAATTCCTATTGAGTTCAATGTGCTTTGGATCAGGCCCTAGAACCTCTTACTTTAACAGTTCTATTCCCAATAGGCCTTGGGCACAGGGCTCATGCAAAATCCTATGCACCACTTAAATCCTAAAAATGGATCTTAATTGGTGATTTAAATGTTGCATAGACTCTTCTGTGGAGTAAATCCCATTATATGTGTATTCAGGGTCACAGCAGCTTAGATTTTAGGTTTCAAGATGGCAGCATCAATACGAGCTGAGTTCTGTTCTTGCTCATGCATCAGCAGAATTGTTAACAAAGCTACGAACAGAAGGACAAATTCTGCCTGCAGTTACACACGTGGAATCTCATTTAAAATGAGAGGCCATACAGATTTAGAAGAGGAAAGAACTGGGCCTGTAGAATTTTTGTTTTTGAAGTAGCTGCAGTGATGACACATGAGCCAAAAAGAACCCAGCTTGACTTTCAGATCCCAGGTTGAGGTTTCAGGGCTGGCAGTTAGAAAAATCCACACCTATTTGTAAACAGACCACATTTCCACTGGAGTGAGTGTCAGAGAATAAACAGAATCCCATGAGGCCATTTTTATTAATTCACTTTTTAGTTTAAACACCCTTTTAATCCATCCATCAGAGAAACTTTGGAAAGTCCTATCAGCTTGCTATGTAAGTGCTACACAACAGTAAACAATAGCACCAAGTGTGCTCTAAATGGCAATATGCTCACGGCCTGCCTTGTACCCAGCATGCACATGTGTGGGGGAAGAGCAGACCCATTGCCATCTACTTCCTCCCCCACAACCTTCCCAAATGTGGGTTGATCCTGGGATGATGCCATTGCAGGGGAAGGTGTTATCAAAGAATCTTGCATTGGGTCTGGTATTTAGTCCTGAAATAGTCAAGATAAGACTCAGCTTGATTTCCACAGCTAGAGACCTGACATTCAAAACCTAAGAAGGGTGATTAAGAGTGATCTCTGTGACTGGTCTATACTTGTGAAAATAAAGTTGAAATTTACTCATTGAAGTAAACAGCAGAGGGACAAATCCAGCCATGTATTGAGTTCAATGGGAGTCTGGCAGATAGGATGCTTTCAGGGTCACACCCTTTATATTATTTTGTTTAAACTGGCATTTGTATGAAGAATATATTCTGCAGTTAAAAGGAGTTATGATAAAAATGGCAAGAACTATTAATCCACTGGAGTTAGGATTTACAATGATCCTCAGTGGAGCCAAGAAAAAAATGTCTCCCTTGAATAATATTGCATAGTTAAATGCATCCTGGCATTTTTAAGCTTTCCTCTGATGCATCTAGCATTGGCCATTGTAAGAGATAAGACAGGCTAGCTAGACGGTCACTTACACCTCCAACTCGCATCTCCAGCTTCGGGCCTTGGGCATCTTCATGTGCATCCACCATAGCCCTTTGTAACACACCTCCCATGGGAGAGGACATCCGTGTTTGATTGAGATTGAAAAGGGGGGAGTGGGACTTAGCCTCCAGAAACCCCTGGTGCCTTTGCTTAAGAATTGAAGGACTTTGCTCTCTTTGAAAGTGCTGTGTGTGAAAAATCCGCACAGCAGCACTTTTAAGATTAAAAGGAGATAGAAAACTAGACTAAAATAAAAGAAATGGTTGGCATCACATAGCTGACCTAGGACTTTGCAAAATCTCAGGCTTAGCTGGATTACAGATAAGCAAGGAAAATCTTCCTCATCAGAAAGCAAGGCCCTTCTCCATCCTCCCCTGGTCAGTGTAACAGCTTTGTGCTGCTGTGTGCACAAAGATCTCTCTCTTGTTCACCTATGGGCCTTCTTATTAGCCCCCTCAATCAAAGGCCGTATCCTCTGTTTTCCAAGACAGCTCTCTGAGGCTCAAACACACAACGGAGGTTAGTGCCTTCTCCAGGAGATTCTGTCTACTCGCGGCTGTGAAGTGAATGAATGGAACAGCAAGCTCACTCATGTACTACTTGTGGTACACATAACCACAGTTTGGGAACTCAGAAAAGATGAAGGTCCTTTGATGATGATTAATCTTTCAATACCTAACTGTCAAATGCAAAGTACAGTCTTTCCCAAACCCTTTGGCCTGGCTATATTCAGTTTACATGGGCCTCAACATTTTTTATAATCAACAAAGAATCCTGTGGCACCTTATAGACTAACAGATGTTTTTGCAGCATGAGCTTTCGTGGGTGAATACCCACTTCTTCGGATGCAAGAAAGCTCATGCTGCAAAAACACCCACGAAAGCTCATGCTGCAAAAACATCTGTTAGTCTATAAGGTGCCACAGGATTCTTTGCTGCTTCTACAGAACCAGACTAACACGGCTACCCCTCTGATACTTTTATAATCAATTATCCCTTGCCTTGAACTATACATTATTGACATACACCAGATGCTCATAGACCACTGGTGTGTTCTGGTACAATAAATGTATGTTCTAAAGTACCTTCGCCTATAGTTCCTGGAAATCCATTGTTTTCAAATTACTTTTCCTATGTATAGGTAGATCTCAGAGGATTTAGAGCTTTGCAATACTTTGTGTAAGCACAAGTGCTTCTCTGGTCTATTACTCTTGTGTCTCGGTGGTTAAATGCAACTGTGATTTTTTTTCCCAAGTATCTTAGCAAATATAAGATAATGGTCTCACTGAAATCTTCTCAAGCTCTTCAGTAAGTGAACGTATTTTTATTTTATTTTATTCAATAAATCAGACGAATGGTTGCATTTTGTTTCTCTCTAATGCTAGGAGATGAGCATGGTTTTTACTCCTCACATTTTTTCCTCCATCACTGATTTTCTCAAGTTAATTTCTCAGCTTACATGTAGCTATAACATGCTCTTCTTGTACATGAAAATGTTCAAAAAGCTACCTGCTTCTACTCCTGGATGACTGTCTGACCTACTATTGACCACTATCTGAATAGGTCAGAGTGGCAGAGGATGTTATGGATGATGTACTATATAAATCTGAGACAGAAAAATGTGCAAACACTCAGTAGAGTCTTTTGATGATTGACCTAAAATTCTCCGTTAATTTGTTATATATATTTCTGTTATTGCTACAACACAAATACAAAAAGCTGGAGTTTAACCCTTATGGAAGTCTTTCTATTGATTTCAGCAGGATCTGCATCTGGCACGCAGTACACTCCTGAGGTAACTAGTGACAGTAGGGGGCATACACATGTAACCTGTCATATTACATGTGCTAAAACAGTGGTTCTCAACCTTTCCAGACTACTGTACCCCTTTCAGGAGTGTCATTTGTCTTGAGCACCTCACTTAAAAACTACTTGATTACAAAATCCAACGTAAAAATACAAAAGTGTCATTGCACACTATTACTGACAAATTGCTTCCTTTCTCATTTTTGCCATATAATTATAAAATAAACAATTTGGAATAAAAATATTGTACTTACATTTCAGAGCATATTCATTCAGAGTCATTGAATGAAATTTTAGTTTGTACTGACTTTTCTTTTTATGTAGCCATTGTAAAACTAGGCAAACATCTAGGTGAGTTGATATACCCCCTGGAAGGCCTCTGCAAACCCCCAGAGGTACCTGTACCCCTGGCTGAGAACCACTGTGCTAAAAGAGGCCAATCCTGACCATTTAAGAGCCTGGAAGAGCTGGGGGCGATATCCTCTGAGTAAGTGGAGGGACAAGTAAATGTTCCAATGAGAAGCCTGGAGTTCTGAGCCTGAGACAGTTAGAACGCCCATGGGAGGCTGCTGAGTCTGGAGAAGGCCATGATTACAAAGGATAGTGAGGGGAGTAAGAGACGAAAACAGAATGGGGAAGAAGAGCAAGAAAGACTTGAGTTTTTTCTGCTTTCCACTGCTCCGGGAGCAGGTAAGATTTCTGGGAATTTCACTTTCCTCTTTTCTTGTGCTCACCATCATTCTGAGAACAGGCAGAATAACGTAATTTTAAAATCAGTCTAAATTTCATCTCTGTGGCCCATTGATCACATTGCTGCATAGGCTTTTTGGTCTATTTAATGCTTTTGTAATGTTTGCAAGATCAACAAATATATTGAAATAAACATTTTTTCCTGGTCAGAATTTATTTGCATAAGATAGGGTGACCAGATGTCCCGATTTTATAGGGACAGTCCCGATTTTTGGGTCTTTTTCTTATATAGGCTCCTATTACCCTCCACCCCCATCTCAATTTTTCACATGTGCTGTCTGGTCACCCTAGCATAAGAGTAGGAAACTACACTTTTGTTCAGTGTATTAAGTTGCAGATGCTGAATATTAATTTTTGACAACAGACTGCGACCAGCAGTCTGCTGACAGCCATCTGTTTGGATCTAACCTCTGCCTTCTGTTTAACTTAGTAGAAGGCAAACTGTTGACAGAAACCATTCTTGGCAGCTAAAATGAAAAACTAGCAATGAAAGGGTTTCTAGCAGCTTAGGCTTTGAAATTCCTATTTACTCCTTCAATTTATTTTTCTATTTAAAATGCTCTGAAATTAAATACCATTTACATCTCTTTTTAGATGTTGGAAAGGTCATATTCTAAATAGTTTTACACCTTATTTTAGAAGTAAATGCATTTTAAAAGGTGTTAGCTATTTTTTCGCTAAGGGCTCAAGCCAAAGCATATTTGAAGACCATGAGAATCTTTCCATTGACAGCAATTGGCTTTGGATGTGTGTGTATGAACACATGCATGTGCCTTATTATTATATTATGTTACAATAGAGAAATCAGTCAGTTTATTCATGAGAAATTATTTCTGCTCATACTCATCAGAACTGGCATCTAGGTCTAATTTTGCAATGTTTATAATTAGGGTTATTATGGTAGGTATCCATGATTTGCTATCTTAGTATCATTTTATTAATTGATCTATTTCTGTTTAAAGAAAAGAAACTGGGAAAATCAATACAATATCAGAAACCATCCAAGAAGGCAGGGTCTTGGTTAGAGCTGGTCAGAAAATGGTTTGCTTGTTTAAGAAAATTGACTTTTTGTTGAAAAAATGGATACCAAAATTTTGTTTTCTTTAAATAAAAGTAAAAAATTTCTTTAAAAATCAGACACTTTCCAGGAAAAGTTTTCATTTAGCGGCAAACACAATTTTCTGTCAAACAGTAGTTTTGATGGAAAATTTTCAACCAGCCCTAACGTTAGTTTTCCAAATTCCAAACCAGGGGTAATTCAGCTTCTATGTTACATTGACCACCACCATTTGGGAGGTTTTAGGTAATAGATTCTGATTCCAACTCATCTTTTTCTGAGATTTTATCTGAGTGAGACCGCATAGTAGCTATCATGATAGTATCAGACGAGTGTATTCTACAAAAAGTCAACACAAAAATATTTCTCTTCCAGCTACGTCAGCAAGTTCAAGCTTAATGTTGTCATTTGAATATAAAAAGAAGATGCTGATGTGTTTGAAAAGCTTCCCCTCCACCCCCAATAAAACTAAGTTGAAGAGATGGGTTTCCATTCAAAAGACACACAAAGAGTCAAGAATGTTATGGTTGCATGGCTAACGCTCAGGAAACACTGAAGATATGATTGCCTGCACAAGCTATGTATATTCTTTTGTGCATGCACATTAGGATGCAGTGCTATATGTCATGGTCAAATCCTATTTCTCAAACAAACACAATACAAGATCTTATAATAACAAGTGCTGCTACAATTGATCAAATGCTTGCAAATATCTGTGAGCAATATAAGAGGATAACTGAACTATTTTCTTGGCTCTGTAAGTACCCCTAGTATTCTGAGGCGCTCAGAGAGACAAATTGTTTATGGATCTAGAAGAATCATAATGATGGTTTATGGGCATGTGCTTAAGAAGGCCAGATTTGATTATCTGGCCTTTCCTCATTATGACTAACAGAGCAACATAAATCTCCCTGTAGCATTACAACCTCCACTCAGTCTTGTGTCATTCTATGTAAGTATTTTGATGATATGAGGGAGAGATGGCTGCTGTGCCCTTCAGTGGTCTCACTCAGATTCCTCTGGCTTTAATTACATTGTTCATGTTTCATTACTTTCACTTTAGATGAGTTTTCTGTGCAAACAATTGGGGGGATTGTCAATGTTATCAGGAGACTGTGCTCAACCATCTGCTCCTGGCATTCGTGGACTTTTTTTTGCTGTTGAAGAGCTGACATATCCGTAGTCCAGTCATTACTAATACCTACCTTATTCACTTCTTTCTTTTGAGTGCTAGGCTTCTTTTCATAGCTGTACAGAAGTTCTGAAATGGACTATAGAGAAAAATAACAACCTTTCCATAGACCATCAAAACTTTCATCAGAAATAAATCCTCTTTTTGTCCAAGGTCTCTGAGATGGTGATAACAATTCCAGCAACTTCCCTTGTTGCTGAAACTGTTTTAAAATTGGAGAGGGTTCAAAGAGCCATAAAAATGATTAGGGATTGGAAAATATGCTTTATAGTGACAGACTCAAGGAACTACCTCTGTTTAACTTAGCAAGGAGAAGCTTAAGGAGTGAATTGATTGCAGTCTATATTAGGGTGACCAGACGAGAGGGAGAAAATATTGGGACTCATCGGGGATGAGGGGTCCACCGGAAAAGAAAAAAAAGCCGAGTGCTGCCGGTGGAGCAAAAAAACCAAAAACCAAAAAACAGGCGAGTGCTGCCGGCGGAGTGAAATATCAGGACAAACACCTAAATATCGGGACGTCTGGTCACCCTAGTCTATATATACCCATATGGGGAACAAAATTTGATAATAGAAGGCTCTTCAATCTAGCAGACGAAGGTCTGATAAGATTTAATGGCTGGAAATTGAAACTAGACAGACTAAAATAAGGGGCAAATTTTTAATAATGAGTATAATTAATCATTGGATCAATTTACAAGGGTTGTGGTGGATTCTCCATCACTGGTAATTTTAAAATCAGGATTGAAAGATTTTAAAAAAGATCTGCTGTAGGTGAAAGAAGAATCAATTCAGGGATGTTTCTATGATTTGAGTTAAACAGAGATCAGATAAATGATCACTGTGGTCCTTTCTGGCCTTAAAGTTAAATTGTGGAGAAATAATACATTTTTCATGGATTGGTCATGGAATAAGCAGCAAATTTCACAAATGTGTTACACATCAGCAAAATATGCTGTTTATGCTGTGACCAACCTGCGAAAAATGTGGGATTTCTCCACAGAATTTCTCAAACTGGGGGCCTGGGCTCAAAAGGAGGTTGCAAGCTTATTAGGGGGTCACAGTATTGACACCCTTACTTCTGCTTTGCTGCGGGTAGTGGTGCTGACTGACTGGGTGGAAGGAGAGTGGCAGCTGCTGGCCACGTGCCCAGCTCTGAAGTCAGCACTGCCATGACCAGCAGCACAGAAGTAAGAGTAGCAATTCCATGCCACCCTTACTTCTCTGCTGCTGCTTGTGGTGACCCTGCCTTCAGAGCTGTGTGCCCGGCTAGCAGCTGCTACTCTCAGCTCTGCCTTCAAAGTTGGGCAGCCAAAGACCAAAGACCATATTTAAGGGGGGAAACCATATTTCACAGTCTGAGACATGATTTTCACAGCTGTGAATTTGGCAGACACCTAATCTATGACTATTAACTTTGTGAATGGTAGAGGCATTTCTTCATGCTGCAGTGAAGAGTGGATCGTGGAAGGTCACCTCTTCTCATTGCAGTTCTTTTATAGATGACCCTTTATCGATCACCAACCCCAGCCCATGAAACAAGCGTTGTGAATTAGCCAAGGCAGCCTCCATAATTAAGGAAGGTTGTCATTGGCTGGAAACCACCAGAGCCTACCCAAGGAAGTGACTCCCTCTCTCCACCTGGGTCCTGCCCCACACTATGGGCTGGCTGTGAAGGACCAGCTGTCAAACAAATGAAGGAAGGAGTTCACTAACTGAGTTACTGAGTATAGAAGAACACGTTAGGAAGGGACAATTACAATGGTAAATCTAATTCAGAAGACCTAAGAAAGTGATACTAGAAACAGTTGTTAACTGCAACTTTATTTTGTCTGGAATGACAAAGCAAAAGTTTGGATCTATATGGAGATGCTGTCTTACACTAGCAAACTGAGTTCTCCTACCAGTTAAGGGGCTATACTCCAGGCAATGGACTCCTAATAAACTTTAATGGAAAATATTAACATGCATTGACTGGAAAAGAGAAACTTTAGGTGTTTTACTGACAAATCTTTAAACCCCCTCTCTGTTACTACTATGTACTAAAAAGGTACTAGGTACTATTAAAAGGTGTGATACATTATTTACTAGCATTATAAACACTAGCCTGTGCTGTTGCTTTTTGGGGTTGTTTTTTTTGTTTCTTTTCGTTTTCTACAGAGATTGTTGTTTTATTCATAACTTTTCAAGGCTGTTTTTACATATTCAACTAGTTTTATAACTAGCTATTTTTTACACATCTTCCTCTCACAGACACTCAGGTTTACAGCTCAGTTTCATGAACTGACAGCCAGGGCCAGCTCAACCATTTTTGCCACCCCAAGCCAAAAAAAAAAAAAGCTGCTCGGACTGTGCCACCCCAAGAATGGTCAGAATGCCGCCCCTTAGCATGTGTGCCGCTCCAGGCACATGTTCCTCTGCTGGTGCCTGGAGCTGGCCCTGTTGATAGCAGCTTTCACATATTTCCCAATTATATATGCAAAATTTTTCTAAAACCCCAAAACTCTCCCTGATAAAATAGCCTGGAATAACCTTGCTGAAAAGAACGATTTTTCAGGATTATGGTCTAAAACCAACACATATTGTTCACTTTAATACATTTCATGACAAGTGAAATCCCTTTTGTAAGATATAGCTGAATGTTCCATTATGTTCCCCAGGCAAGACTGATTTTTGAGAATTTGATTGACTTTTTTCCAAGACAATTACGCATTGATCAGTTTGCATCAGTAGGTCCTAGTGACAAGGCACTAATGAAAAGAAGCTTCACTGTGGCTGTACTTGGATGAAGTCACATACCTAGAACACATGATTTTACATTTGGGCCATGAGCTGATGACCAGAATGGCTGAAAGAAGCACTATGTAGTTCTCATTCCCAACACTGCTGCACAAGGCTTGATCCACCATTGCCTCTCACCATTTATATTTGTGCAATATGAAGATGAAGTAGTTGGGTGATGCCACCAGATCAGAAAGGCAGCATTTTATAATCACTTTGCACAGGTGTAAATGACTAGGCAAGGCTCAAGGAAGTAGAGAATCTGGCTCACAGCACACAACTCATTTAATGCACTATAATCCACACACCCACATGCCAGGCATTCTGCCTACATCAAAATCCTTCTAAAAAAGAATAAATCTGTCACTCTCCTTTTCATGAGTTTTTGTAATGAACTAGTGCCCATTAATAATAGGCATTTTCCTTCTATCTCTGGGACAATAAGTAGAGTGGGAGAGAATCAAAGACTTAGGAGTTTGTTTATGTAATGTGTTGGTATCCTACGTGAAGAATAATCAGAGATCTGTATTTTCACTTTGCACGTGGGCTGATGAACAGTGAAAGGGAAAAATTATTGTGTGGTTTTCACACCTCGAATTATTCTTTACTGTAGTTAACACACAGCAGACTTCATTATGGACTCATCACTGCCACAGGAAACATGAATCCACAGACTTTGTAGCTCAGATTCTTGCCACCCCCAGTTTCTATTGGACAGATACCATTGTGCTGCTCAAAACTCCACGTGCTACATCAGTCTCCCTGGGACTGTCTCCCAACTAGGAATAGCCAGAGTACCTTCCCACTGCCACAGTGCAGAGAATGTGAGGGAAAGGCACAGAACTGGCTCTGAACTTATGGCTTGCTCTCCAACACCAGGCAGTACCTACAGGATCTGGTCCGATATGTAATCACATGAATCGCAGGTACCCATATTTCCCCATATTCCATGCCCGGCTGTGTTGGGTAAACAGGATAGCATAGCTTTCAGGGCAGAACACAAGGCTAGACTATTACAAAATGAAAGTAATGTTCTATTAATTTCATAAGAGAATCCTTAATCCTTTCGGATGTCCATTCCAAACAATAATTTAAAGCAAACATATGATTTTCAGATGAACACCTTATACACTCTAAGGAAAACAATTTTCACCTGTAATAGACAAGCTTAACTCTAGGTCTTCAGCTAATCAGATGGCTGCTCTTACTCTATTCCTTGCCTGGCTTGAATACCAAAGACCCTCAAATTTGTGGAGGCAGACAGTTCAATCAATTTAAGCCAGAGTTGAGTTCCTGTCAAGGTTTGCAACAGCAAAGGCCAACAGATTTTTGCGATTCTTAAATTCACATGCCGATTTTGTGTGCATGTGTGAGTGAAAGAGAGTGAGTGACTGCCCTACTTTCTCTCTCAATCAGCTAGTTATCTTAGGTGCCTATACACGAATACAAGAAGCCTGGGAAACAAGCAGGAAGAATTGGAAGTCCTGGCACAGTCAAGGAACTATGATGTGATTGGAGTAACAGAGACTTGGTGGGGTAACTCACATGACTGGAGCACTGTCATGGATGGGTATAAATTGTTCAGGAAGGACAGGCAGGGGAGAAAAGATTGTAGCCTGATTTGGGGTGAGTTAGTAGGGTTGGTGGAATTTATCCACTCAATTTAATTTTATTTGATAATTAATTTTCTAATTAATTAGCAATATTAATAATAAATAGATATTAATAATATGGGTATGGCTTGCCAATATGTGTGATCAGAAGATAAAGTTCGTCCTGAATCAGGCTTCACAGAATTTATACAAGGAGCTTCGGGGTATATGACAGGAACTTACACTGAGACAGAAATAGTCATAAAGACCTTTTATTAAAATCAATGAAACAATAAGTAAATGTAAAAATGTTAAAAACAGTTTGAGATTACAAAGTTACAAAATATCACAGTTCTTTAAGAGATATATTTATGATAATACACTGTTATAAACTCACTCTGTGCAATAGCACTTTGGGTGTTGTTCACACTTCTGATAGAGGAAGTGATAGAATGGGTATGACTTTAACCCTATATAAACTATGTGCTTTTAAAGGTAAAGCAGAAATTAGATTCCTTTATACTTACAGCTTACCACGGCCTATCAATAGTTAACAGCCTTGTCGTAAATGGGTAGCATCGATGCGGGTAGATAAGGTGAGATGATGGAAGACAGGAACAGATAGATGGGTGTATCGCCTGCCTAATGGTGATTTGTTTCACCTTTTATAGAGCATTATTCGGAAATCCTTCCTCCTATGCCCAAATTTTGTCTTTCCCCCACGGAAATGTTAGGGTACACCTGCCTCATAGGCTAACATATGTGTGCATATGAGTGACAGATATGTACGCATTTGTGGTGTACTTGTTAGATTTGTGGGCAAAAATCCCCATTTTCCACCCTTTACTGATATTGGCTTAGCTAAAGGTCTCCAGACATTTGCGTAGGTCATTTGTCTTATTATTACTTTTCTGAGTAAGGGTCCTCAAAGGTTACCTTTAACGTCACAGGATGTCTGACCTGGATGTCTGACCTGGATGTCTGTCTTGCATTTCAGCTATTGCAAATCTATAAATTATAATTATAATTTATAAGCCTATTACATACTTAAAAAAAGACATTTTATACAGACCAACAGATTAATCCTCAGGGCTACAAGATGGAGGAGTTGCACTGTATGTAAGAGAGCAGTATGATTGCTCAGAGCTCCAGTATGGAACTGGAGAAAAGCCTGTTGAGTATCTTTGGGTTAAGTTTAGAGGCGAGAGCAACAAGGGTGATGTGGTGGGCATCTGCTATAGACCACCAGACCAGGAGGAGGAGCTGGAGGGTAGGGATGGGGTCCAGAGTGACCTAGAGAAATTGGAGTATTGGGCCAAAAAAAATCTGATGAGGTTCAACAAGGACAAGTGCAGAGTCCTGCACTTAGGATGGAAGAATCCCATGCACTGCTACAGGCTGGGTACTGAAAGGTTAAGTGGCAGTTCTGTAAAAAAGAACCTGGGAATTACAGTGGATGAGAAGCTGGATATGAGTCAACAGTGTGACCTTGTTGCCAAGAAGGCTAACAGCATATTGGACTGCATTACTAGGAGCATTGCCAGCAGATTGAGGGAAGTGATTATTCCACTCTATTTGGCACTGGTGAGGCCACATCTGGAGTACTGCATACAGTTTCCCCCCCCCCCCCCAAAAGGATGTGCACAAATTGGAGAGAATCCAGTGGAGGGCAATGAAAATGATTAGGGGGCTGGGGAACATGACTTACGAGGAGAGGCTGAGGGAACTGGGCTTATTTAGTCTGCAGAAGAGAAGAGTGAGGCAGGATTTGATAGCAGCTTTAAACTACCTGAAGGGGGATTCCAAAGAGGATGGAGCTCGGCTGTTTTCAGTGGTGGCAGATGACAAAACTAGGAGCAATGTTCTCAAGTTGCAGTGGGGGAGGTCTAGGTTGGATATTAGGAAAAACTATTTAACTAGGGGGGTGATGAAGCACTGGAATGGGTTACCTAGGAAGGTGGTGGAATCTCCATCTTTAGAGGTTTTTAAGACCTGGCTTGACAAAGCACTGGCTGGGATGATTTAGTTGGGGTTGGTCCTGCTTTGAGCAAGGGTTGGACGAGGTGACCTCCTGAGGTCTCTTCCAACCCTAATCGTCTATAATTCTATGAGAGCGCGCGAGAGAGAAGGCCTGACATTCAGCAGCCCTTTTTTCATACAGGTTTTATTTATTACAATTCTGGAATTTACATTCATAAATGTACTTCCCATTTCTATTTCAGTTAGCAATACAGCATTACCTAGCAGCAATATGTATTATAGAATATATTAACCTTTCTGAATAATGCTATTTATATAACATCACAAATAATAAAAGAAAAAGAAAAAATACAACTCAATGCAATTAGACACTTAAACAGCCTTCAGTTCAATTCCACCAAGTATCATGTTAACGCATTGCAAAATATTCACTACAAAACAATTATAATCACCATAATATGATTCATATACTACCACATGTTGAAAAATAAGGGTCATGTTTTCACTGTCAGCTTCATGGGTGTAAAAGTTGGGGAGGGTGCAATGAGCCTTCCTCCTGCTTGCACCCCCACTCATGGTCATGGTGCATGTGCTCATCTGAATGCAAGATGCACTCTGGGATAATACTGTTAACATGGCTTGCCACCCCAAATGGGACAGGAGAGGGCCTGGTCAGGGTTCTAGCTCTCATTTTGTGCCATGCCAGCAGAGCTGACTGACTGCAGAGTGGAAAATATGTTGCATTCCTTGAGCCTCAGGCCCAAGCATCTTTACATTCCCTTCTGAGTTGAGGCCAAAGGGAATAAATGTTTGAGTCTCCCTCCATATATATGGACTCTGGGTCGGTCTACTTTGTGTTTTTCTGCACCATGTAGATACACTAATGTAGCAGGTAGGGGGCAAACCTCTAAGTGTAGACGCACTGGTATAAAATGTGTAAGCCAATGCAGATCATTTGCAGTAAGGGTTCCCAGAAGTGCAGGTACCTCAATTTGTATTGTACTGGTGCAGAAATCCCCAGCCTAGACAAGCTCTAAGACTCACTTAACATAGTCTAATAAAATTAATACTACTTTGGAGCTCTTTTATACAGATTTCTGTTATTCTTTTCATGTTGTCTAGAGTTAAGAAGACCTTAAAAAAAGGCAGAATCTGCTTATAGAAATAGTTACCAAGTTTTATTAACCTCATAACAGATCAAAGACTTTTATAACTAGAACAAATATTTTTGTATTAAAAGCTCAAGATAAATTTAACCAAGTCATGGATGAATTCATTGATTGGGCTAGGGGTTTTTTTTGGGATGGAAAATGAATGCAGTAGATTTTAACTGCGGCAAGGGTCATAAAACATCTTTAAAAAATCCCATTTATTTTATGGCATGGTGTTGAAGAGAAGAGTAATCAGATGCAAACTTTCAAGTAATGACAGCACACTGTTAATCTCCCCATGAATAATGCAACATTAGTTCTCCAATATACATGGAATTTCCTTCTCTAACCCTACCGCAGTTGTGCTTCAACTTTGAAATCTATGAATTTAATGCCCCTTATTAATTATCCCATCACTTAATTAAACTAATCATCTCTAAGTTCAAGAGTTATTGCCATTGTTTTTGTGGTCTAGAAGCAGATCACAGCATATTTTTAATAGTCTTCTGAACAAAGGAAATTGTAAACAGGCACATGTCAAGATTAAAAATGTTTGTAATAAAATTTTAAAAAAATTATGTTTTGATTAGCTTCTTAGAAATTTACTTTCATTATCCTTTTGCGCAGAGGAAGGTCTAAGACAATACAAAGGTCTAAGATAATAGGAGAACTGTATGGGCTATTGAAGACGAAACATGTTCCTAGATTCCCAGAGTGATTAGACACGTTATTATGGAGGTGTCAGTAGCATTGCCATATTGAAGATCATGTTAAGATATGCATTAACAGACCAAGATTTTCAAAATGGGTAGCCTAGTGTTAGGTTCCTAAAACCATATTTAAGCACTGTGACAAAGTTCCTCCTTTACCTTGGTGGGTCCTGCGCTTATTGGCGGATTTCCTAACCTCAGTGTTCTTCCCCTCTGGTGGAACCCACCGTCTGGGTCAACTCCTCCTATGTCTGATCAGGAGTAGCGAGGTTTGGGGGGGAACCCGGGCCCGCCCTCTACTCCGGGTTCCAGCCCAGGGCCCCGTGGATTGCAGCAGTCTATAGTGCCTCTAGTAACACCTGCATGACAGCTACAACTCCCTGGGCTACTTCCCCATGACCTCCTCCAAACACCTTCTTTATCCTCACCACAGGACCTTCCTCCTGGCATCTGATAATGCTTGATTGTATGATGATTCCTCAGTCCTCCAGTAGCACACCCTCTCAGTCTCAGCTCCTTGTGCCTCTTGCTCCCAGCTCCTTACATGCATTTCTCTCCTCTCACTCCTCCTCCCCTGACTGGAGTGAGCTTCTTTTTAAACCAGGTGCCCTGATTAGCCTGCCCTGATTGGCTGCAGGTGCTGCAATCAATGTAGCTATCTCCAGTGCCTTCTAGAAAGATCTTAATTGGCCCCAGGTGCCTTGATTAACCTGGAACAACTGCCATTTGGTTACCACGGTGCAAGGGATTTCTTTAGCCTGGGGCTAACATACCTGTTCCTCAATACTTTACTGTAGCCATCCGGCCTTGCCCCATCACAGCACTTAAGTCAATATTATTTACGCCCCTCCCTTATTTGGAACCTGATGGGATATAATATGTATACATGATATGTAAATTATAGATATGCCGTTATTTGTTGTGATAAATATACCTTTTTTAGTTCATGTATACCCATGGGAACCTCCCATCCGTTCTGCATACAAATTTAGTTAAAAGGTAGCGATGGGTGAGGTTATGAATCAAAATGTTTATAAATATAGGGCCAGAGTCTCATCGGATTTAAATCAGATTTCAGTGAAGCCATGTCACAATTTACATTAGTAGGGATCTGGCCCTTAAAATTTACTGTAAACAAAGAATGTAAAAATTAGATAGATACTGTTAACAGCTTTTGGCCATGATAAAAAAAAACACATTTCCTTTTTATAAGCTAGAAACAAATTTAGAAAACATGCAGGTTCCGATTCAGGACAACATTTAAGCAGGTGTTTGATTTTAAGAATGTATTTGAAGCCAATGAGTCTTAAGCACGTGCTTTGCTGAAAAAATCCATGTGGAAAGAGCCTGAGCTGGTGTCAATCAATGTTGCTTCGCTGACTTCAGTGTCCCTTAAAGTCACACCAACACATTTACATCAGATGAGGTTCATGCCTTCCTATTTTTTGTGTTGCTGATGAAGAACATGTTTGACTGGAGGAGAGACCAGCTCTGAAGTACCCTCTGACTTTGGTGCCAAGCCCTGCTCCCTCATCAGGCCAATGACATGTAGCTGATAACATGTTGTCCCCCAAGTTCACATGTTACTGCATATTGGCTCAGTGTTGAACAATTTCAACCTATGTCAGATTCCTATCCCATATTTGTATATGCTCATTTATTTATTTTGCTGTCTGACTACAGTGACTCTTCCTTGCTTCCAGCTCTGCAAAATCATGCTGCTGTATAAGCCACCAAATTAACTCATCAACACTTATTTTGTTTAGAATGTTTTCTTGAATTCATTCCTCAATTATGTTGCCAAGAGGCATAGAGCCACCACTGCCAATCACACAGTCAGACCAATAGAACAGTTAAGCTGAACCTAAATGTAATCAAATACAATATTCTAATACCTCACTTAAACACAGAGATGTGTGTTTTAAAACATACAGTAATGTAATAATTTAATGAATTACTACTTCTTATTAATATTGCAAAGGGTTTTGTGGTATTGCAATATCTCATTACTTTACTGTACTTAGTCCAGTAAAGTATGAACACAAATCCAGTCAGCCACTTAGGAACACAATAAGGATGGGATTCTACCATACTTATTCATAAAAGAGATACCAGGTACCACTGAAATTAATGGAACTACTCATGTGAGTTAGCATGGTAGGTGGAAGTCATTTACCTGCAGTGGGACCTGTGTCCCAGTGTTTTGAGGGCTTAGATGGGATTTATGTGGTGCATGATAAAAGCTGATGTAAAGATCTTAACAAAGGAAGCTATTTACAGCCATCTACTGGCACATTATGTATTAATTACCTACATGCATCTCTTCTGTAGAGCACTCTTGTTACAGTGAACAGGGCTTATATCCTCTTGCAGAGAGACAAGTTTTGCCCTATTTGTGTACTGCAGAATCAGTCCCTAAGTATCAACCCAATATACCTTAGTAATGATATAAAAAGGTAACGTAATGGCTCAGGGAGAATTTAAGTATATTTTTCTCTTTATCATGTCTTGTTTCTAAGTCCCAGTCTTGTTCTATAAGTGAAAAATAATAAGAGCTGGGATTAGTATACAGAACCACCCACACAAACCTATTTCTTGCCACATTAACACAAAAAGCAATGTCAGTTCAATGGAGTCAATATATCATTATGTTCTAATGGGTTTCTCAGACGCTTTCATGGAGTTTTTTTCTTCTTCATTCCATGTTCACCTGAAACAATCACAAAAGGCTTTTGCAAGGGCTTAAATAGGGTGAAAGCAATGTATAGACTGGCAGGCCCTCCTCACATGGGTGAATTTCACCTCAAATAATACATTAAAATAATATTTAATGGGTTGCTTCAGACTCACTGTAACAAGGGAAATTCACAGTCAAGTCTTCCACTCCATTCTTAACCTATCCTATTGCATCTAATTGCCTGCATAACTAGTTCTGTGTTATTCCTTCACTCTGTAATCAGCTTCTTACGCAGATAGATTTTAGGGGTCTAGTCTATGTTTGGTGTGTGCAGGATTCATACAAACAGACCCATTAAGGCTGTGTCTACAACATTATTTTTCTGAAAATCTCTCGTTGTTTCTGTAGCACCAGTGTTAGCAATGAGAGATATGCTGGTATAGCCTGGTTGCTGATATTACCAATAAGGCGATGTCTACACTATAGCCTATGTCGGCAAAATGTATGTCACTCAGGAGTGTGAATATTCCATCCCCCTGAGCAATGCAAGTTATACCGACGTAAGCGTTCGTGTGCACAGTGCTATGTCAGCGGGAGAGCTTCTGTTTCTCGCAGATGGTTTTTTTATGCCAACGAGATAGCACATCTCCTGTCAGCATAGCGCATCTTCATCAGACGTGCTACAGCGGCACCACTGCAATGCTGTATTTATAGACATATAGTCCTAATCTGAGCACAGTGAGATGAAACGCTGATAAAAGTACTGGTGAATGATCTACACTGGTACTCACAACTATTGCTTAAACCAATAGAGCTGCACTGGCGCACTTCAGTCACAGTGGGAGATTCTCAAGAAAAGCTCAGTGAAGACTCAGACTGATTTTAATGAATGTTATATATGGATATTCTTCAGGTACCACTGCTTAGGATCCTGAGAGCTGGAATGTAAGGGTCGGATTTTGATCTTAGCTGTGCACTGTCTCTAAAAATGAATGCTGTGCAAACGCTGGCTTGCTGGGGAGGAACTGATTGTTTCAAATTATTCACGTAGCTGGAGTAGCATAACTTAGGTTGACTTACCCCCATAGTGAAGACAAGCCCTCAGTGGTTTTGAGACTGTCATAAGTTCAAGATGGCATGAACTGACACCATGGAGCTTCATGAAATTCTACCAAACCTCACAGCTATACTCACATGGAATAAGGAACTTTTCAAAATACACATTGGTGCTTCCTGCACAACGATCATTAGAATATGGTCCTGAGTTAGCATGTAGCAGATCTAACAATAGATTCCTCCTACTTCCATCCATTTACATTTCAACAATCTGTGTGGCTAAAGTCTTGAATGCCCGTTGCTTGACTGATTGCCAGCAGTGATGGGAATACATTTCTCCCAAGGAAAGGGCCATATAGAATGCCAAAACTGAGCTGCTATGAAATACATGAAGGAGGGAGAATGTCAGGAATGTGTAGGAGTTGGCATGACTCATGTAGTATCTGTGGCCAACTTTAAGACAAATGATGGAGTGATACTAAGTTAGGAGACTAGAAGTTACTGTTTGAAAAACAACTTATTGATATGTCAAATGAACAACAGGACTCGGCAGCAGTTGAAACTTTTTTGGTTTTTTTGAGCAAGGTGCTAGACTGGTAGTGTTAGTCTACCCTTTTCCATGGAACAAGTACAACAGAGGTAGGAGCAGGCACATCTCATTTTCCATTCCAGCATTATTGTTGGCATTGGTGTACATGAAGTTTTATGTGCATGTTTGAAGCAAGCTCCCTGCCTATATCAGTTTTGTAATTTAGAGCCCCAATCCTGCATGGAAAAGCTTGGAGACTGGGGCCGATTCTTCCTGAGCTCAAATCTGGAAAGACAACCTATAGGCAGCAGAGGAGCATTCACTTTAAATTTGTTCCTTGACGTCCCTACTGAGACTAACAACCAGGGTGTCAATTAGCATGAGCTATGTTGGGGATTTCTATGATGTGGAACCAAAATCATATTGAAATCCTCTTGAAATAAATTCAAATCCACTTATAAAAGAATTGGTGAATAAAGTTAGCTGCTATCCATAGGAAAAGAGAGAGCTAAGGCTCTAAAAGTGCTCTGTTTTTCTTCTAAGTGTAGCCTTGTGGCACTTTATACTCCCCAGTAAAGCACTTGCACTGTAGCTGCATGTATTATCAAAAGAAAATAAAGGTAAGGGATTATTGCACCTTGACAGAGGAAAACGTGAGCTAAACTCTTCCAGGACTGTGTTCAATGCACTATTTATCAATTTGAAAAGTGTTTCTCTTTAAGTTATTTATAGTTTAGGCCTGCAAAGCATATGTGCGCAGGAAAAGTATCACCAATAATGGTATTATTAATCATGTCAGAGAGAATTCAGTGGAGGATGCTCTCAGTGTTTAATAACTTAACACCTTTTGACTGGTTTTCTATAACTTTTTAAAGGATGTGTTGGGAAATAAAGTCTTGCCACTAACTCACTGTGCAGGAGCTGTATGGAAGCAAACTGGGTTGGCTAAGATCACAGTTTCACAGGCTCTCCTCCAGCCCCCAACACAAAACAGCGTGGAGCAAAAATAATATGAATATTTAAATACACAGAGACATACGCATGTGTTAGAATTTGATTTTTCAAGCCTGCTTCCCTTGCTTACAAACTCCATAATCCTAGTAGCAGAGTTTGATTAATCCTTGAAAAGCTTGCAGTGACTTTCAATAGAAAAGGAACCTTTAAAAGTATATGCAATGCAAGACGGGATTGATCCGAGAACATAATATTGGAGTATTTGAATACTGTTTTCTTCAGCACCCCAGAGGTTAGTTACTAGGAATCTATGCCCGAAAGAAACTTTAATGGCACAGAGAGTCAGTTTTTTCCAGATGTGATGTAGTTTTAGCATTACATATATTTACACAGACAGCATATTTGGATCATATGTCCTTTCCCAAATACGTACTGCCCAGTGTAATGGGGATTATCCACCCTGGGCCACTAGAGGAAGGAGTTAATGATCTGTTCTGTAGTCAGAGACTTACATGAGACCCATCCTGGAACTCTGGCCAAAAATAATCAAACCAGAGGGGAGGGTCCTCCTCCTGTAGTTAATAACCAAGAGGGAATAGGCTATCCAAGGGGAAGAGGCAGGCTGAAGAGGTGGCAGCCTAGACACAGATTCCAACAGGGAGATGGGCTGCCTGGGGAAGAGACAGCTCGGTAAACAGACTAAGGAGGGCCCTATTGTGGTGGGCACTGAACAGTGAAAGACACTCCCTGCCCTGAAGAGCTTGCAGTCTACAAAGACAAGGCAGACAAAAGGTGTGAGGGGAATCTAAGGCACAAAGAGCTGAAATGACCTACCCAATGACAGGACTTTCTTCCTTTTGGCTCCCCCCCCCCTCCACAGCACCTCTCACATGCATGGTTGGGTGTTTTTTTGGTCCCAGGTGTGACCAATTCTACTGACGCAACACCATTCTTTTGACCATACCAATATACTGGTGAATACCATTGTTAAGGATCAAGAGTAGTGTCCCTTACTGATGGAACATTTCATGCTAGCACAGAGAAAGAGGCAATAGAAGATGACAAATCAGAAATTACGGTATAATATGTAACTGAATCCAAGCATCCTCTTGCCTATCCAATGCTGGAAATACAGCCAATATGTTTCTTTAGAAACCCACAATATACTGCTTCTACAGTTGAAATGAGATGTGGCTTACTGATGTTAATTGACTTCCCATTGCCAGTGACAGATAAAGGATAACTTGAGAATTAATTAAAAGAAGAAACATTGGAGATAGCAAATGTCTGGCTTAAAATTTGTTAGTTGCCTTTGTTGTTGACCTTTGGGAACAAATAAACTAATAATTGCCAAAAAAAATGCATTTGCAAATAATCAGAAGAGTCACCTTGAACTGCAGCATCTCAGGGCTGGTCTACATTACTGCTTAAGTCGATGTAACTTATGTCATTCAGGGGGGTGAAAATGACCCCCCCCCGAATGACATAAGTTACATTTACTTAAAGCGGTTAAAGTGGAGTAATTATGCTGATGGCAGAGCTCTCTTCCATCGGTGTAGCACATCTTCACCAGACGTGCTACGGGGCGCAGCTGCATTGGAGTAATTGCACTGATGTAGCCCAGTGCTGTAGACTTGCCTTCAGTTAACTTTAGTCACCTCTGCTGTTTATCTTTAAAATGAAGAAAAAACAATTAACTTTTTCACTAGTTAAATTATTTCATGAGATCTTTGTTGCAAATCAGCTATATGAAGTTGTTGACTCTTTCTTGTTGTTCTTCTGGACTTGTCCTGCACAAGCAGTAACTGAACAGAATACAGAAGCTAGTTGTGACCATAAGCAACTTCCTCCTAAATTTTATCTTAGACCAGTGTTTCCCAAACTTGGGACGCCACTTGTGTAGGGAAAGTCCCTGGTGGGCCGGGCTGGTTTGTTTACCTGCTGCATCTGCAGGTTCAGCCGATCGTGGCTCCCACTGGCCACAGTTCACTGCTCAAGGCCAATGGGAGCTGCTGGAAGAGGCGCGGGCCGAGGGACGTACTGGCTGCTGCTTCCAACAGCTCCCATTGGCCTGGAGCAGCGAACCACAGCCAGTGGGAGCCGCGATTGGCTAAACCTGCGGACACAGCAGGAAAACAAACCAGCCCGGCCAGACAGGGGCTTTCCCTACACAAGCAGCATACCAAGTTTGGGAACCACTGTCCTAGACTATATGTGATTCACTTAACACATACTTTTGTAAAAGGATGGTGGTTGTGATGAAAAAAATCTCATCTGGAAGTGAAGAAAAACTGAATCACAGATGCTTACTGTAGAGAAAAAGACCCACCACTTTCATTTTTAAATTATCAGTTAAAAAAGCGACCAATTTTCCAGTGGACAATTGACAGTCAAGCCATAATTTTGTTGTTTTGACCCATGCACATACAACTCTGAAAGGTGATTTGGCACCAATAATTTCTTGTTTTAAGTGCTGCAGAAACACTTACTGCTAATGTTGAAGGTGCCTTATTTCTCCTCCCTTTCTGTGGCATTTTCAGTTGACAAGTGTTTCTTTCTCACTTAAGGATTGATAGGCATTTCAAGAGTGCAACTGCATTTCCATTCCTACATCTCTGCAGAATGACCAACACATTCTACACCAGATATCCTGAATTTTTATCTCCATTGTACTTCCTGTTCCAGGAAGACTGTGCTGTAAACTGGTAATGCTACAGTAATTACAAAGTTTTGCCACAGCTTTTCAATGCACATACACATAGATAAAAACACGAAATCTGTCATGTAATTTCTTTTTACTGTGGAAACTTCTAGTACTCTGTTTCAGAGTAGCAGGTGCCACAAGTACTCCTGTTCTTTTTTCTAGTACTCTGGTAGTCCAAGTAATAAATAATCTTCAGTAGAAGACATTTTTCAGATGTTTAAACAATTAATTCATGGTGGCTTTTATCTGCAAGAATTATTCATTAAGCTGCACATTTTCTATAATTATGAAGCTAAGATATGTCTTAAATTCATCATATATTTCATCTTTACAAACAAATTTGGCAGCATTCATCTTTTAGAGATAAGGGGATACAAGTTCTCAAAATATTGCCATTTCATTTTTTAGAAGTGTATGATGATAATGTACATATCAAAGTTATATTGGAAACACAGTTTTTGGTTTCTAAGCCAATCTTTTTCTGTCATAATGACAGATTCAGAGCTTTGGATTCTAAGGTTAGAAGTACAAAGGAAGTGCAAGTGGAGGTAAAATGCTACTAAATCAGATTGGTAGCATTTCATTCTCACTTTACACTGAGGTAAGGCTGGGGTTTTCCACTCCCACTTAAATTTAATCGGTTTTAGGTTTTTAACTCCGTGACCTCAGTCATCAAATTCAGAAGTGAATGCAAGCTCCCCTGAAGCTGGTATCTGTTTGGACCTAGAATTTCAGTTTAAGTCAGTATCTAGCAATAATGAGAAATTTAGTTCAATCAAGAACATTTTCTATGTAATAACTCTTCTTAAGCTATTACTGAGGCAATGCTCAGACCACATTACCAAATTGAAAGATTCTTTTATAATTTTCTCCCACTGTTTTGTGTAAGTTAGTTTCTTTCTAATGTTTTGCTTCTTTGGAAAACAAATGGGGGCTAATTAGCTAATCTTCTATATATAAAAAAGCACATACTTTTTCAGAACTGACTCCCTCCTTATTAGCCAAAAACATTTAGATAACAAGAACATTAGAACCATCATGATGCTTGGCAAGAAACTATAAGATATTTAAACAAAGACGTCAGTTACAGTTGAGTTCTATTGGAATATATGGCAAAGTCCAAAGCTTGAATATTTTTCTCTCCTTAGTAGGGCAAACAGGTACTGGAGATGTCTAGTTCAATGAAGGTGAAAATATGGTATCAGAAGTTATTTTAAGGAAGTCTGAAAATGATTTCCTTTCAAAGGAAAAAAAGTCAACATAGAATGTGACAGATATTCCAGGTATGCACAGAAAAGGAAAAACAAATCATTCAGGAGTTGGATAAATGTAAAACATCTATTTAGTATGTCAGTCTGTCATATTAAATAAATACCTCCAATTATTTATAGTATGATTGGCCTGTCTGAAGGCTCACTAAGAAGACATCCATTCCCCATAATTAGAGAAATACAGAATAATTAGATTTGATAGTAAATCACAGATGGACTGTGAAAGCTAAGGTTAATCCTCTCCCATGCACAGCACCCCATTTAAATTTGGACATCTCAGCATCTCAGTTGACATATTGCCAGCTCCGAAGAGTTTTTGTTAAAAATGAGTTTGTATAGTGTGTCGTGGCATATATTATAGCTATCAAACATATTCCCAATCTATCTCAACACATTTTTATGCAGTAATAAAACAGCCATATGGACAAATATCTTTTTTTGGACATGAACTAAACTAACAACAAACTGGAAACCTGGGGTAAAATCCTGACAACTGAATTAAATGACAAAACTCCCACTGACTTCAATATGGCCAAAATTTCACCCCAGTGTACTTGACAAAATTGTAAAAGTGTTGCCTCACTCATCATGCCATGAATAGTCCATTAGCATTTTTTTTATAACCTGTTATAATCCTGTGTCTTTCATAAGCTGAAATAGTTCTTCCTGCCACTGCTCAAGAGATATTTTAGAAAAGATTGAAAAAAAAGTCTATTTCTCTGATATTTATGTAGTTCTTTAACAGATAGAATATCCTCAACAACAACAACATGCATTTCTTAGCTAAATGGAAAGATTAGGAACTCTTCAAAGGAATAATAGCTTAGATGCTATGGTGATTGGCATTCTTTAACAATGCAAAACAAATCTAATTAAGGTGAGCAGACTCCTTACAACAGACTGATCCTTCTATTAAATATGTATTCCCTTTTCAATGTTAATCCATTTCTCCATCACAAAAGGATTACTACAGCCTGGGCTACACTAGCAGGGGGGTTCGAACTAAGATACACAACTTCAGCTGCGTAGCTGAAGTCGAAGTATCTTAGTTCGACTTACCCGGCTGTCCTCATGGTGGCAAGTTGACTGCCATGGCTCCCCCATCGACTCTGCTTACTCCTCCTATCGAGGTGGAGTACGGGCGTCGATTAGCGGATCGATTTATCGCGTCTAGTTGAGATGCGATAAATCGATTTCTGATACATCGAACACTACCCGCTGAGCCAGCGGGTAGTATAGACGTACCCCAATTCTATAAACATTTATTTTAATAGGTTTTTTTAGATAAACAACTTTGAATTGATTCACGATTGATGTCTTCACAGGAAATTTACATTTTGATGTACATTACAGTATCTGGCATTATTATTTATTGCGCTACACTGCCCTTAGCTTTCAATCTGACTTATCTAAAGTTTTAAATAATTAATAACTCGTGCCAAATAGCTAATACCGGTTTCTTTTAAGTAATTATCTCAATATTTCAGAAAGAAATATGAGGGTAGGGAGGGAATGAAAATTTAGCAATCTCCACTAAAAATGATAAGGACTCACATTTATATTGCATATTTCATATAAAAGGAGCACAAAGCATTTTAGAAACTATACTTAATACAGGGATCATTTCATCCCCCTCTGCAATACAGTCACTTTTAGGATGAAAAGTTGGCAATGCTACCAATAGTTTAGAAGAGAAAGTGAACAGGTATCCACTTGAATCTGAAAGAGAATCTCTGATACGAAGATGCCAATTCCATGATTTAATTTGGCCAGGTTACCTTCAAGTGTAGTTCTGTCCCAGAGGGGACTCTAAAATGGCATCACATCTCAATGCTATCCAGATCTAATGTGCAAAATTTACAAATACAAATATGTTTCTTTTTTCCTAACTGCCAGCCCTGCAAACTCAGACTGGAAACTGAGTCAAGTTGGGATCTTTTCTCCTCATGCATCACAACCAATAACAAAGGATTCAGATGCTAAATGATGTTCACAGTGACACTAAAGCAACCCCTAGTCTATTGAGGATGGCTTCATTGACATCTGTGGAACCCACTACATTCTGTGGGTTTGCACCTGTGTGACTGGTTGTTTCTTAGTATGCACATCTCTTGTCTGTACAACAGTGTGCTCACCATAATTCTGTTTTCATTTATCTACCCTTCACTAGCAAATCCAGATGAATGGAAATATGTTCACAATTCAATATAAGGGTTGGTAAGATATCCAAATGATACAGCTGCCCATGTGCAGAGTGGGTGCCATTAAAATTAAACATTCACTGGTTCATATATGTACATTAACTTCAGTGATTTCCTATAGATACTATGGTATCACTATTGTGACTGTGGCAGATGTTGAGTTTTGGGTCGCCACTGTACCTCAAAGCTCATTCTTTCTGTTGCGCATACAGTCCTCAGGCTGTTGCCATTTTTATTACTCAGAAGGCAAGTACTTTTCCTTCTTCAGGACACACCACAGTATCAGCCATTTGACTTTTTTCTATTTCTGCTTCTTATAATGTTGTATATTCACTGGAAGCAGTTGAGGTGTGGACTTAGTGTTCAAAACACCTGAACTGCTTGAAGGAACAAAATACACGCATAGCTTTGAGACCACATTTGACAAAGTATGCAGAATACCAATCAAATTACTTGTAATGTGGAATAAACAGGAAGATTTGGAAGTATTAGTACATAAACTAAATTATGACTTAACTGGCATCAGAAAGACTTGGGATAAGTCTCAGAATTGGAATATTGATATAGAGGGTATAGACTATTCAGGGAGGACAGGCAGGATAAAAAGGGAGGAGGTGTCTTATTATAAATCAAGAATATATTCACTTGTTCTGAGGTCCTGAAGGATGTGAGAGGCAGCTCAGTTTCCCATTCTGCATAAAGATAAAAGGGGAAAAATAAGGATGACATCAAGGTAGTTCTCTACTATCAACCACTAAATCAGGAAGAGGAGGTATATGAGGCATTCCTAGAACAAACAAAAGAAATATCCCAAACACAAGATCTGGTAGTAATGGGGCCTTTACCCAGACATCTGTTGGAAAAGTAATACAGCAAAACACAAATTTTTCAGCAAGTTCTTGAAATGTATTGGGGACAATTTTCTGTTTCAGAAAGTGGAGGAAGTAACCAGAGGGCAGTCATTTTAGACTTGATTTTGACCAACATGGAGGAATTAAAAGAGAATCTGAAGGTGGAAGGCAATCTGGGTGAAAGTGACTATGAAATCATAGAAGGAAAGGAAGGAATAAGCACAATGAACTTCAAAAAAGCAGACTCAGAGAATTGGTATGTAAGGTTCCATGGGAAGAAAATCTAAGAGAAAAAAGAGTTCAAGAGTGCTGGTGGTTTCTCAAGAAGACAATATTAAAGGCACAACCACAATCTATCCTGATGAGAAAGAAAGACAGGAAGAATAGTTAGAGGCAAATATGGTCCATTAAGGGCTCTTTAACAACCTGAAAATCAAAAAAGAATCCTTCAAAAAGTGGAAATATGGACTAATTGCTAAGGAGGCGTACAGAAGAATAGCATAAGTATGTATGGACAATATCTGAAAGGCTAAGGCACATAATGAATTACATCTAGCAACGGACATAATAAGAAAAGGTTCTTTAAATACGTTAGGAGAAAAAAAATCTGAAGGAAATTGTAGGTCCTCTATCTAGTGGAGAAGGAAAGCTAATAACATCAAGAAGGCTGAGGAGTTTAATGCCTATTTTTCGCCAGTCTTTACTAAAAAGGTTAATGGTGACCAGATACTCAACAGCTAAGGGGCAGGAATAGCTCAGCAGTTTGAGCATTGGCCTGCTAAACCCAGGGTTGTGAGTTCAATCCTTAAGGGGACCACTTAGGAATCTAGGGCAAAATCAGTACTTAGTCCTGCTAGTGAAGGCAGGGGTCTGGACTCAACAACCTTTCAAGGTCCCTTCCAGTTCTAGGAGATAGGCATCTCCATTTATATTATAACACAATTAATATTAACAACAAGGAGGAAGGAAAACAACCCCAAATAGGGAAAGAATAGTTTAAAGAGTACACTTATATAAGTTAGATGTATTCAAGTCAACAATTCATCCTAGGACACTTAACGAACTAGCTGAAGCAATCTCAGAACTGTTAGCAAATATCTTAGAGAACTCATGGAAGATGGATGAGGTCCCAGAGGCCTGGAGAAGGACAAACATAGTACCCAGCTTTAAAGAGGAAGAAAGAGGACCTGATGAATTATAATCCACTCTGCCTAACTTTGATACATGAAAAGATACTGGAACACATTACTAAATAGTCCATTTGTAAGCACCTAGAAGATAACAGGGTTATAAGGAATAGCAAGCATGGATTTGTCAAGAACAAATCATGCCAAACAACTTAATTTCCTTCTTAGACAGGGTTGCTGGCCTACTGGATGAGGAAAAGCAGTAAATGTGATATCTATTGATTTTAGTAAAGCTTTTGACACAGTCCCACATGACAGTCTCATAAGCAAATTAGGGAAATGCGGTCTAGATGAAATTATTATAAGGTGGGTGCACAACTTGTTGAAAGCCTGCATTCGAAGAGTAGTTATTAATGGTTTGCTGCGAAACTGGGAGGGCATATATAGTGGAATTCTGTAGGGGGTCAGTTCTGGGGCCAGCACTATTCAATATTTTCATTAATGACTTGGATAATGGAGTGGAGAGCATGCTTATAAAATCTGCAGATGACAGCAAGCTGGGAGAGGTTGCAAGCACTTTGAAGGACAGGATTAGAATTTAAAATGACCTTCAAACTGGAGAATTCATCTGAAACCAGCGAGATTAAATTCAATAAAGATAAGTGGAAAGTGCTACACTTAGGAAAAATCAAATGCACAACAACAAAATGGGGAGTAACTGCCAGGTGGTACTACTGCTGAATATGATCGGGGGCTTAGAGTGGATAACAAATTGAATATTAGTCAACAATGTGATGGAGTTGCCAAAAAGGCTATTATCATTCTAGGTGTGGCAACAGAAGTGTTGTATGCAAGAGAAAGGAGACAATTATTCTGCTCTATTCGGCACTGAGGCCTCATGTCAGGGGGAGGAATAGCTCAGCAGTTTGAGCATTGGCCTACTAAACCCAGCGTCATGAGTTCAACCCTTGAGGAGGCCACTTAGGGATCTGGGGCAAAAATTGGTCCTGTTAGTGAAGGCAGGGGGCTGGACTCAATGACCTTTTGAGGTCCCTTCCAGTTCTAGGAGATTGGTATATCTCCAATTATTACCTTTATTACCTAGTAGTGTGTCCAATTCTGGGCACCATACTTTAAGAAAGAGGTGGACAAAATGGAGAGAGTCTAGAGGAGAACAACAAAAGTATTAAAAGGTTTAGAACACCTGACCTGTGAGGAAAGGTTAAAAACACTGGGCACATTTAGTCTTGAGCAAAGAAGACTGAGAGGAGATCTGCTAACAGTCTTCAAATACGTTAAGGGCTGTTATGAAGATAACTGTTCTCAATGTCCATTGAAGGTAGGACAGGAAGCAATGGGCTTAATCTGCAGCAATGGAGATTTAGGTGAGATATAAGGAAAAACTTTCTAACCATGAAGGCAGTCGAAGGGGGGTGAAGAAGGGGGTGAACTTGATGACATCTCAGGATCCCTTCCCTACATTCCTATTACGCTACAATTTTATGATTCATTGGCAATTGAAAATATGAGTCCCATGTATAGCCAGACAGTTTATAAAGTATAACAATATTTTACATACACTTGTAAGTCCCCCCCGCACCTTTGTGCTCTGGTTGGGTCATCTGCAGGGAGAGAATCCAGGAACCACGACTCTCCTGCTTGAACTAAATGAGAGGGGAGGGGGAGGGCTAGTTCAAAGGCAGTAGCCAGCTCATAAAACTCTTTATATGTAGTCTAGCCATTAGACAAGGACAAAGAGCCGTACTATTAGTGAAGACTTAGTGAAGACCTAAAGACTTAACCTAAAAATGTACAATTGACACAGGCGTAAGGTAATTATTTAGTAACATCAAGCAAAATAAAATATTAAAATAATGATATCAATATATTGTACAAAATATAACTGATTCCTATAAAGTTCTTTATAGACACTACCTAAATATTCTAATTAAATATATTTGAAAAGGATGCATATTAGAGAAGGATGCACATTTCTTTATTTAGTTGAAGATATTTAATGACTGCCCCAACCTGGGATTACAAGCAGAAATCACATTTGGCAATTTCAGGTCCTTGCTACTTTAACAAAGTTAATAGAATATCCTAAATCCCAGCAACCTGCCATTTCTGCTGTAACTAGAAAGACTGGGAAAATTTCGAAGAACTGGCTAATCAGGAGTTTTTAAAAAAATCAGATCAGAATCTCTTAAAAATTGAAAATTCATCTCAGATGTGTAATATTTTTGAAAAATCCCTATTACTTGAGGCTAGCAAAGTCTTTGGCACAGATTGATCCCACTATTTTATATGTATTAGCTTTCCCATATTAATCCCATTCTCCAATTCAGTGGACGCCATTCAAAAAATTAAAGCATTATAAAAAATGTCATTTCAGAACATTTAATATATTTTCAGTGTTGAAATGCTGCTTGGTCTGACCGTTTGGCTTCCCCAAATTGCTGGGGCTCTGGATGAGGTTTGCCTAAATTACTGACAGTGTTAGTACTGTCTCTCCTGTCTGGCAGGGATGGAACAGCTATTGTGTGTGACAAGGGATGCTTTAATTTACTCACTCTATCCTCTTACTTGTCAGCTGCTTGCAAGGCCATTCAATTGCCTTGCCAGGACTACAGCTGTAGTACTGCTGACCCCAAGCATTCAAAAATCATGAGTCAGTCACCCAAAACTGTGAGTTTTTTTTTTTTTAATATATTGGAGTTATTTATTTGTATTTGCCTCCTGGTTTCTGAGTCTTTATGGTGCACTCGCTTCTCATTTTCAAGCTTCTCTTCATAAATGTGAAGGCTGGAAGCTTACTTTTTTAAAAACTGAAAGGTGAGCTTCTCATGTAATCTCTGACCTGATCTCAGCAGCTGGGGCTTTAAGAAAAGCACCAGACAGATTTCAGGAGAATTTGCAACATTAGTATTATTATTTGACACACATGGAATACCCGGTGACTGACCACATCCCTTTTTCCAGCTATACTCCCTCATGACTTCTCAGTGACTGACTGGAGATAGATTCCCTTAGCACAACATATGAATTCAAAATTGGTACAGTTTATATTACCGTGGCACTTACTCATTTTTTGCCTCATTTACACCCCTTGTTTACATTTCCCAGTTAATTCAGTCCAGTGTGCTTAATATTTAAATATTGTAATAGCAACTCTGTGCCTGCCTGCTCTCAGTTATACTGCCATTTGTCAGATCCCTGCAATGTCAGGGAGTAACATCTCTAAAGTGATGCACAGTTTAGCTTAAGTGCCAGGAGCCAGACCCTCTCCTGGAGCCAAGAAGCAGCATTAGTAAAACCAAGGATGCGGAAGAGATTACTTTTAATCTGGCATAAGCAAGGCTGCTGAACAGTGGCCAATGAAACAGAGGCATAAAGGACCAAGGAGCATGGAATAGAGAGAGAGGGAGATATCTAAAATGAATAAAGCATGGATTCTGGTCACCAAAGCCTCTGCAAATCAAATGCAAACTTATGTATGTTTGCCTGCACTTAAAAACAATTATTGGCTGCAGGCTATAATTCTCTATAGTCAGCTAGGTGGCTAAAGAGATGGATGATGGTCCTGCAAGCCCTTCCATATGCATATACTTTATTCATATGAGTATGTGTTTGCAAGATATGAAGCTGAATATGCCTCCATACAATGTACTGTATCTTTAGGGACAGGTTGCTTCATGCTCTCACTTGGGACAGCTACTGCGACCAATCTATTCCATGTATTTGTTTTCAAGTTTGTGAAATTATTGGAAAATGCTGGGTAGTTCCAATGAAAAATAATTAACATGTGCTCCATATCCCACTACATACAACTCCAAATAGAAATATCTCCTTTGCAAAAATGGAATGGAAGTACAACATTGGTGGAGGATCACAAAATATCAAATTACAATAATGCTTCTTTTGTTCTCTTTACAATTTGTAACAAGAATATACATTCAGAATTTTAATTATTGCTATATTTTAGTCTGGAATGGGGTTGTAAATTGTACCGCTTCAACCTCTCTAATGCTCTGCTATTCAATTTGCTGGTGGTTCTTCTTCTCCCGTCTGTATGGAATAACATAAAATTAAATGTCACAGAATTCATTTCATAACAAGGTATATCATCTTTACCAGTGTATTGATTTAGACAAAATGCAATATCACTATATTCAATATTAAATACAAACACAGATTAAAACCAACTTGGATCCTCCATTGAATGGTGCTTATATAAGTACAAATAATTAATTATTATTACGATGTGTATGCATTCTGTAAGGGCAGACTCAATAGTGCATGAGATAGATTTAGGAATGCTAAGGGTAAATTGAACCTCCTAAATCCCTAGCTCAAATGATATTTGCAGGCAAGTGGTGCTACTGCCCCAGTTTCCCTAATAAAGGTTGGTCACATCAGCCTAGGTAATGGGACAGGGATGTTGTGAGAGGAAGACCCTCAGAATCTCTTTGGGCAGAGGGGCTTTGAAGGAGTTCTCTAGGGAAAATGAGCTCTGGCAGTTTGTGTTGTGGGACTGGAACTGAGGTCTGACCAAATTGCCTTCCTCAGCCTTAATTCTTACGGAAGTACCTGGAGCTGCTGAATCGGCACAGCATCTGGCCATGCCCAGTCTTTGCCCCTTTTGAAGTGGTATCTGAGTTCAAACACTGCAACTTTGTCCCCCCCTGTGGACTTTTTGCTACCTGAGACTTTTGCCAAGTCCACACCAGCACGAGCCAATGTAGAGTCTGGTCCTTAGGGGACAACCAAGTATTTTGGATCTGGGTTCAGATTTTGAACAAAGGTTGGGAGTATTCAGAGCCAGAATTACACTATGGGCCTCATCTCCATTTCTGCCCTTAGGCATTTAAAATCTATATCCCCTGTGATTTTGTAGGTTATCATCTTCTGTGGCATGGGCATGTTGCCCTCAATACAGAATGGCAAAGGCAAAAAATAAGTACAATTGGACATACATCATGACCAAGCATCAGTTCATCAAGTCATAGACTTTAAGGCCAGATGGGATCATTAGATCAGGTAGTCTGCGAATCCTGCTTCTCTACTACAAATTTACCTTAACAATGAAGGCTGAGATTTTCAAAGCACAAATTCATGTTAATGGGGATTTGTGCATTCAGATCTCCTATGCAACACTGACAATTTCAGCTGAAATGTATATCTGGCACCCAAACAGCTAATTCTCTTGGCTGTATCAGAGCTGAGTAAATACAGGAGCTCTTCACAGTGTGGGCAACCTTTTCAAATATCTCTAACTTAAGAACCTAAGTTCTTTTGAAAGTCAATGGGACATAGGCTCCTAAGTAAACTGGATGCTTTAGAAAATTGTATCCACAGTCAATTGTCTGTAACTGTCAGGGACTGGGGTCTACAGCAGAGCCAGTCTGCAGGCAACCTTATCAGTAGACCTGGCGTGCAGCAGACTGTCTGATTAGACAGAGTGGCTCTTAAGCCAGCAGCAGCCCTTTGCTGGCGTCTAAATGGTCATGCCCACTGCTGTGACAACTCCTTAGCTGGTTCTGCTCCCACCTTGCACCCAATCAGTCTTGCCTCTGTCCTGCCCCAGCCTAGAAATGCCCCCCACTTACCCTGCTTGCTCCAATTCCTGACCTCCACCTTGACCCTTGCTTCTAACACTTCTGGCTCTGAGCATTGTCCTTCCCAATTCCTGCTCCAACCATTGGGCCTGACACCTGTTCTGACCACAATGCAAGACCACCCTGGTCCCAGTCCCAGATTATATGGAGATATACCTATCTCCTAGAATGGAAAGGGACCTTGAAAGGTCATGGAGTCTCAGCCCCCTGCCTTCACAGCAGGACCAAGTACTGTCCCTGACAGATTTTTTTGCCCCAGATCCCTAAATGGCCCCCTGAAAGACTGAACTCACAACACTGCCTTTTGCAGGCCAATGCTCAAACCACTAAGCTATCCCTCCCCCACCAAAACAGTACCAACTGAGAGAATTTATTTTGCACAAGAGAGTTTTGTTCAGCACGATAAAAACAGACCACATTTCATGTCCACCTTAATTAAAATGTCAATAAGAGAAACAGAAGTCTGAGAATTTAAATGTAACTGCATAAAAGTGCTAGTGATTTGTAGCTTATGGATTCTGACCTAGTATTGTGATTTTACCTACACTGTCAGCAAATTACACTTCAGCATTCTTTCTAAATATAGTGCTTGCTCAGTTCAATCAAGCTGATTTGCATTAAGTTAGCACAATAAAACTAGTGCATAGTGATGCAATTAATAGTGCAATCACCAATGCACTTTTATAAAGAAAGAAAAGTGTTGTCAGCATAAAGAAACAGAGAGAATAACCTGCATATGTAGGTTACATTCTAGGTAAAGTCAGAAAACAACAAGAACCTGCACAAGGCAGCATAACTTGATAGGAAAAAAAAATCAAATCTGTCTGTCTTTTAATGAACCAACTGTTTCCTATCAGGAGGGTAAGATTTCATCTGTTAGGGATAAATATGAAAAAAACCAGAAGAATGAAATTTGATAAATTAGATCTTACAGTTCAGGAGACAGAAATCCCAGAACAAATCAATACAAAAGTCCCCTACCATGTAACACCTATTCATAACATCATAGCTGTCATGTGTTTCTTTTTGATAATGCTGAAATTGATTAGGACTGAATGTAGAGTGCTCTCATGAGAATAAAATATTTGTAAACAAAGGATTTTTATTTCATTATAAAGCTGTTAGTTCTGGAGTCCTGGCCAAATTCCAGTCTAGGTAATTACATTCTGTCTACCTAAATGCTCTCTGTAACCCTAATTGGAAATATTTTTCTTAATTTCCTGCCCTAAATTGTGGCACACTGTTTCAGTGTGCTGTGATATAGCTGCTGTGTTCCACCCCAGAAGTACCTGCACTTCAGTAACATGATTCCTGTCTCCACATCATAAAGTATATTAGAGAGATCTTCTGGATGAAAGGACTGAATTTGGTTATTTTAAATGTAAGATATTATTAAATGACAATTGCTAAAATTGAAATGAGGTGGTTATTATTAAGACCTTGAGAACTGTCTTTGTGATGAAAAATAACAGGAACCGTTAGTTGCTGCTTCTGTAAATATTACTGGTGCCAGTTCAAAATTCACTCTGATTTTTTCAACAAAGAATTAACTAATGTTCAAATTCCCATCAGATCTTTTGGAGCATGCTAAAGCAATATTTTAAATCTCATAGTAAAATTAATATCAAAGCATTCACATTTCCTTTTTCATTCTTAACGATCTTGCCTTGTCTTTAAGTCTTTATTTTCCCTGTATTTTGATTTAGGTAGAATTTACTATAGACTGATCATTTTGTCTTAGATGAGAACATGCAGAGCACATTCTCATAAGCACTGCAGTTCGGTTCTTCCTGTACAAAACCAGCTACTTAGATACCTTAGTGATGTGCAAGGACTAAAAATTGTAGAGAGAAAACATAGCAGTAACAAGGGAATTGGTGCTCACTTCTGTTTCAATAAAGTGCCCAGGGCTAAGGGCTGCCTCTCTTCTCCCTATCTATAGATGTAACAGTAGCATGTTATCTGAGGTCAGTTCAGTTAGAATATTCCCTCTCCAGTTTGCTGCTCCATATAACAATCAGCAATCACAAAGTGAGGGAAATTAATAATAAATTTATTCCTATGTCTACCTGTTAAAATTCATGGGTTAAAGTATGAATAATGACATGGGGTAATAAAACAAATCTGAAACTACATACAGTTTGCAAAAGGAAACCCCATTTTATATAGATGAAAAAGAATTCTAAGCAACAGTCTACGCAGAGGCTTCTGAGCCTTATCCAAAGCAATTTCTATTTCAAAAATAAACATTTGTTTCAAAAGCCATTCAAGGTTGTGAAGTACAATATATCTACTTATCTCACATCATATTATTGTCTTGTATCCAGTGCTTGGGGTTTAACAATTAATAGCCAGGGACATTATACATCTTAATTTGTGCACACAATAAACACTCCCCATTGGTCCTATACTGCACTGCCCCTTGTGGAGCTCCAGCTGTGCAAAAGGAGTGCAACATGATTTTGCCATCCCATTGCACAGGTGTCGATGATTACACTAGGTACAAGGCAGTGGAAAAGGTGTTTCTCACTGTGTGCACATGGGCTAAGCTGCTGTTATCCCAAGCACAATCTAAAGGCAATGTGTTGTTCCAAATGGTGCTCTGCAAATGACATCTGTTTAAACGAAATCTAATGAAATTCATGTGTGTCTGTAAAAGTGCTTGCTGTGCTGAGAAGCATGCTAGCCTAGGATGGTTAGAGTGCTGTATTATTAGACCCAAGATGTGGGCATTTGAAATTAATACAATATTTAAATTGATATTTTTATTTTAAAGAATATAAATTAAAGTCATCTGAAAATAGTTCAGATTGTTTGTCTATGGAAACCAATAGCCAGGATCCCTAAACAGCCAATTAGCACCTTGTTATTCCTGCCCACCATTGAGGGGTAAGAATATTTTAAAACATAAGTTGACTGAAGTGCTCCAACCCTTAATGCATTCTAATATGACGTAATTATACACAACTTGCAATCACCAATGAGAACAGCCACTGCCTTTTGCTTATGGCAAGTGATTGTATCTCAGCCATCCAGTCCCAGACGGTATCCCTTCCTCCCTTTGTTTACCAATGTCCTACCTGCATCACTCCATGAATGTTGTGTTTCCCTTGGTCTAGCTTTAGATAGGAACAGGGGCGGCTCTACGAATTTGGCCGCCCCAAGCAGTCATGCCTGTGGGAGGTCCACCGGAACCCCGGGAGCAGCGGACCTCCCGCGAGCATGACTGTGGAGGCTCCGCTGGTCGCTCGGCTGGACCTCCCGCAGCTGCGGAGGGTTCGCTGGTCCCGCGGAGCTTCCGCAGGCATGTCTGCGGGAGGTCCAGCTGAGCCGCGCGACCAGCGGACCGTCCGCAGTCATGGCTGTGGCAGGTCCGCTGCTCCCGGGCTGCCGCCCCTGCCGGCAAATGCCGCCCCACGCGCGTGCTTGCCGCGCTGGGGTCTGGAGCCGGCCCTGGATAGGAATTTCTCTGGGCCAAGAACCTTGACTTTTCTATTTTTCCTATCAAGCATCATGCACACATCTGGATTTACCCACCCCCTCCAAAAGAACACACATTCTTGTTACTGAGATTCCTGGGAAACAATTGAGATCCCATTCTTGTCAGCAATTTTTTAATTCAGCCAAGTTTCACTTGAAAACACCTACGGCTTGTGCTCTTAAATAATTTATATTTGGCACGATGCCTTAAATATTCCTCTACTCTGAATCTAATTTAGAGAGCTATGATGTTCTGAGCAGTGGGGCCATTCACTTTTGAGGGCCTCAGTAAAATTTCCGCTAGCAGACCATTCCTTTATACCCACATTACTCCATCCTCCTGTCATCTACTGAAAGTCAAGTTAGCAGAAAAGATTAAAACATAGTTTATTATTCAAGATTTATTTTCTGTGACACAAGAGAAACTAAATTTAAAACAAGCAAACAACCAACAAGAAAAAACTGCCTGAAGCAAGTAAATAAAAGCTAAGCAAACCCAGCAAACCAGAAATAGAACAAACTAGGAAGGAAAAAAAAGTCCTTTTGAGTTGGTTGTTGCATCTGGTTTATAGTAGCATAGCTAATAAAAAGGAGACCGGATAACCATTCCATCAAATAAACCACGGAAGAAGAATGTTAAGGTTGTATGGTTAAATACTTAACGTCAGGAAATGCTGCAGCTAAGGTTACACGTGTAGCTATAACTCTGCTACTCGTATCTATGCTTTATCATACAATTTTAGTTACATGATCATATAGTATTTTGCAAATAATTCAGTATAATATCAAACAATTTCAGGAGACATGAGCCCTCCCCATTTCCTTTGCTGTGAAAAGGGGCCATGCACTGCAGCAGCCTTTCGGATAGCGCAACACATTCCCTTCCTCCTAGTGAGCAACTTCCATGGCCCAATAGGAAGCAGGGATAGGACGATAGTTCACCTTTTCCCAACCACTTTGGATGATGTGTCTCTCTGGGGAATCATACTGGGAGCAGCCAGGGCTCCAAAATCTGGCCCTTAATATTTAAATAAAATCTACTTTCTTCAGGACATGAACTTTGGTAAAAGGCTCTCATGTCAAAATGCTTTGAAATAGCAGAAAACATTACTGAAGCAGAGTTCATTTTATTAGTCAATCAATTACCTTCTGAGGACTTGCTGTAAATTCAAGGGCTACAAGAAACCACTGACTAAGTCACCATTCTAAGATATTTGCAAAATACCCTGCTAACTCCGTGGTAATGAGTGAAGAAGCAGGGACACTACTTTAAAAAAATCTGATGTTGCAATGATTACGGATCTCAACAGATCAATAGAAAATACAAACCCTCAAAACTGCACAGGAAATACAAACCCAGAGCCTGTATTTACATATCGGAAGCCCTATCTACTATCGCATTGTTTAAAATGTAAATAGATAAAGCACATTTATTAATTGAGATGTACTCTTTGGAGCGGACAATTGAAAAGACCTCTTAAATTCACTGATTTCTGGCCATTGGAACACATGGGGCAGGTAGGGCCTTTATAGCCATGGATGCTTACGGTAGTCAGGTTTACTGTGTAGTGTAGATTTAATAGGGGAATGGACTCCATCTCACCACTCTGTGATATTGAATGGTGCTATGCCAGCTTATTATATACTACAGCTACAGAATTAAGCTGAATTCAAACACCAGTGTGAGTATGGAAAATATGGCAAAAACACCTACATATGTATAGAGATACATGACTTGCCAAACCACCCTAGTCAAAAACATCAGGGATCTTGGAAATGGAACAGAATAAATACTGAGTGCAAGAGCAAAGGGTAATGGTCAATTAATTTTAGCATATAATCAATACAGTGTGCAGTTTTAGATGCATGGTAATGAGAGGCCTAGTAATTTTGCAAAAGCTAGTTGAATGCACTTGTAACTTTAAGTTAGTTAATATCAAAGCACTGCCTCTTTTCCCTCAGATCTAAAATGAGATGGCTAAAGCATTCTGGTTTTCTTTGCAGGGGTTACACCAAAAAACGTTGAATTGTTTGGACCCATTACTCCCATAGATTTTCAAAATATTCTCTTAGTACTATTAAGATGGACACTATGGCCAAACCCCCCAAAAGAGGCATTTTCTGTCTCCTGGCAAGGCTCTGCAGGATAACACAGCATGCAATACATCCTCCAAACCCACAGCCCTTCCTCTAAAAACAGATTGCTTGGGAAAGACAGAGAGGAAAAGTTATTGAATAGGTCACCGTAACATAATATGTATGTTTGCATGTTACAGAGCATGTTGATAGTGACAATTATGAACACATTTCTCACTCATTACAAACCTATCTAACATAAAGCAACAGATTATTTTCCACACATCATAAAGCAAGATATTTTAATAGGCTCTTGTAGTACATATATTATCTTGAAGTAATGAAATAATCATATAAATTGAAAACTATATAATGGAATTTTTATATATCCATCAGGTCTTACAAATTGTCTAGCATATCTTTTATACTGTATTGTAATTAGAAAGGAAAGAGACTGAAGATATATACTAAGCATGCAGGTACTTAGTATACAACCAGCATGATGCATTTCCTTCCTCTCATTGAATTAGAGAAAGAAATTCATCCTATGCCTTTGTCAGCGATCAGTTCATTTGCGGAGATACGTCAATCTTAAGCTAATTTTCACAAGACTAAACAGAGAAAAGTTCTTCCAGCTGCCAACTCAGACAACTTACCCTGACTACAGGCTATCAAAAAATATGAAAACAGTTATAATCAATGGTGGAAATAAAAGAATCTTTGAATATTGTGTATAATAAGAAATTGGCTGAACAAATTACATACAAGTTCCAGGGTGACTTACTCCCTAATGGAAACACAAAATAATTTATAATGAAAGGAAGAGTTAGTGACTGCCAGAATCCAAGAAAAGAATACTTTCCAAGAAAAAATGATTGAAGGTATCTGTTACCAAAAACCTGAAATGCAAACTTCCTCCTCAAAGCACAACAGCTTCCAGGCATTTGGTTGAAGGATCTCTCCTTTTTGTGACCCAATATGTGCCCAGAAGGATTGCCAGTTCTGCATAAACAATCCTAAAAAAAGACCAATAATTGTGCCATGAGCCGACAGAAACTTCTCAAAACGCAAGAACTATTTTATCTCTCTTAGTATTTACATGGTCCCCATTAACATAGTATCTGAGAACCTCACACTCTTTACAGTGTTTATCCTCACAACACCCTGGTAAGTAAGTACTATTATCCCTATTTTACAGATGGAGAACTGAGGCACAGAGAGGCTAAGTGACTTACCAAAGTCATTTCCATAGGAAATCTGTGGCAGTGTAGGCAGTTGAACCCAGATCGCCTGCATCCTACATTATTTGCCTAACCATTGGATAATCTTTCCTCAGATATTAAGAACTCCAGTTGGGCAAAGCTCCTCCCCTCAATTCCAGTCTAAAACCAAATGTTTGCACCTGATGAGTTACTTGAATGGCTGCTCCTGTCAAACCAAACAAACCGAAAGTGACAAGTTCCAGGTTTTCACAAAACTCTATGGATTTTGCTCACTACCAAAACCTGGTATCCTTGTCATCAAAACTGCACTAGTGGCTAATAGCCCCCAAGGCAAAATCACAGCAAAGCTGCAATCACGGACTGGAGAATCTCGCCCACAATGTCAGAGAGAAAGCACATGCATGAGGTAAGGAGAAAAAACACACTGACGTGGAGAGAAATGTATAGATAATTATAGGGATCCAGTAAGGGCTTGTCTTCATGAGGAAAAAGGTGTTTTTCCACAAGATGGTTATCTCACAGGAAAATTCTACTAGGAATCAATGTGCTGGCAGTTTTATCTCCATATAGCTATTTGAGGTAAACACTGAGGAGAGGTCTACAGTTTACTTCAAACAGCTACATCGAGTCCGGTTTTCCTAGGACTACCACTAGGATTTTACATGAGATTCTTATCGTGTTAAAAAAAAATCACATCTTTTTCCCTCAGTGGAGACACAGGGTGTGACATGCCAAGATGAAGTGACAGTGGAGCATAGAAAGAGAAAATGGGAAAACAGTGAGAGTGATTAATTTTTACAGGAAGTTTGCTTTATTCAGCATTTTGACTATAACTTTTTAATGTTTTCAAATCCCTCTCCCCGCCCCCAACAGAATGGGGTGGACTCCTCCTTATCCTTCTAATTTTAATTCTGAAAAGTTGTCAGGTACAGACCAATGACACAAACCAAGGGACACCATATGCCTTGGTTTGAAACTAACAGAGAGAAGGCTATAGACTTGCTATGAACAGTTCTCACGTACATAATGTGTTATAGCAAACAACTCTAGACCAGTACTGATATCTTCATAACAGACCCCATCGCAAGCTAGCGGATGTCATTAAAATACAGGAGCAGTTGCTGGAGATTTGCTAGTTGATAACATTCAGATACAGTACCTCCAAGCATTCAATTGCTTTGAAGCCTGAAGGTACATCTGTGCTTTGGCAGCTGCTTTTATTTAACCTTGGAAATGAGAAAGAACACTACGGAATCTACTTTTTCAGCAATATAGCCTTCCTGAGGAAATACACTGGGGTTCGCTAAGAATCTCGACAGGTTTTATTTTAGTCAGTAATAACTTCCATTAATTATAGTCAGATGGAAATGGTAGGGCTGTAAAAGTACTTTGGGCCAAATTCTTTGCTGATTTACACTGGCACAAACCATTGAAATAAATGGGAATGCACAAAGGTGTAAATCAGTTCATAGTTTAGTCTTAATCTACCCTCAGACTGCTGTGGGCAGCTTTTTTGTTTCACTAACTAAATTTCCGCTGAACTTTTTTAATCAAGTGGAGTGTTGCAAGGCTGAAGAGGAGGTACTGTTGCATGGATGACTTAGTATTCCTGAAAAACTGATTTAAACATCCATTCTGGTGCGTGAGGACTTTTGTCAAGGTTTTCATTTTTAATTTCTTATTCAAGTTCATTGGAGCCTTCCTTGAATTGCAGCCAGAAGCGCGCGGATCACAGGATGAATGATTATGTCCATGGCTATCTAACTCTAATACAACTTTTTGTTTCATCTCCACATGCAGTAGCTCTATTCCTTCAATATTTATGGCTAGCATTTTGTTTTATAATTGGTTTTTCAAAAGGGAAATGCACAGCTGCTGGTATATCACAGTAGCTATAGGCTTTTGATGAATAACATAATATATGTGTCCAAACATAAGGAAAGATTGTAGCACGACACACTTGAAAAGACTCCCCCTCTCACAGATTTTGGGAAAAGGTGGGGTAAAACCACTTGTGAAATTGTTTAAGGGGTAAATTTTGCGAAAGGCTGAGATGGAGACTAACGTCTTTCATACATTCCCAGAACAGTTACAGCAGGGGCAGCAGAACAAAACTCCTTCCCTCCTCCTCCCCTCCACGGAGAAGGGGACAAAGCTATTTTTAGAACTGAGAATCAGAAGTGCAGGAGAAGAAGTTAATTAAATACCATGGGTGCCTCTATGGAACAGAAGCTCTGGAAGACTATTGGAATGTGTCTGGATAGGCCACTGAAGTTTGGAGATGGGTCAGGCTTATCAACTGTGGGAGAGAACCATTACTAACATTTCCTCACTTCCTAAGTCAAAGACCCAAAATTAGATAGTCAGGACCAAATTCCAGCCTGACTTTATACAACTTTATGCAACTTGACTAAAGTTAATGGAATTCCATGGTGTGAGTGTCAGGGTAGAATTTCACCCTGGTTCTGTAAATTGGTAGAGATCATTGATTAATGTAAGTTATTACTGACTAAAATAAAACCTGTCGAGATTCTACAGTTCCTTCTCCAGCTCAGCAGGGAATTTGGACCCAGAGAAGTACTCTGCCCTACATAAAAGGAAAGGAACCACCTTCTTCTAACATTATCTGATCCTAACAGAACTGCGGACATCTTACTCCATCCTAAATACATGTACCATATGCAGGTCCATATGGTGTACACTTAAGTCACCTGCTCAACACGGCCAGATTCCCCGGTGCATATAAAGCCAGCATATCTGATCCCAAGAGCATTGCCCAGTGGAAGGGGAATGCTCTGTAATGCATAGAGGCTCTTATGCCCTTCAAATCCCCAAGTGCTGGTTTCAGCCCCTTAGGGTCATAGATAACTGAAATAACTCAGAGAGAGCTTCAGGCTATTCTATATTATGCCTATGGGCTGGACTACCACCCCAGGACTAGACAGCAGTAAGGGTGAACTCCAGGCCACTTCATTTACTCCAGCCTGCACTGTGTGCTCCTCAGACACAGCTGAAGATTTGGCTCTCTATTTCTAATCTGAAACTAGCCGAAGAATAGAAGCTTCATTACACAGGGTGGGTGATTCCCCAGGACTTCTATTAACTGCGCTTGAAACTATCTGTAACAAATAATTAAAATTAAAAACATGAATTTCCACATAGAATGAAAACTTCACATTGAATTCTGGATATTGGCTTCAGTAATATGAGTTGGTCTATTGTCCTGGTAATTATGCAGTACATATTATTCATTATCATACACCAGCTGTAATACAGCTTTTATATTGGCAAGTATAAAAACTCATTATGTGACCTGTAATTCTTGATTAAGAGCCAGGGAAGGAATGTTTGTAATTATTAAGGCGTGTCCATGTAATTCTGAGAGATGATTTTTAACCACAGGCCAGTGTAAGGATGCTGATGGTCAGTACAAGTTATGGGACAATATAGTGTGCATGGAATTAACTCTCATGTCAGGTTTAATGGCTTATAGTTGTAAGATTTGGAAAGTATCAGTGGGGTAGATGGTTAGCATGTGATACAGGCTTAGATTCAATAGGAACCCTTTGACTGGAGGGGGAGATGAGAGAAGCCTGCACAGCCTGAAGAGTGGACTGGACTGGCTGAGATAACGGGTGGCCAAGGCAGCTATGGGTGATCCAATTATTCAATGCAGTCTTTTCAGCAGCTAGTAGGAGCCATGGCAGATTTTCAGATGGCCCCTACTTCCCGCCCTCAACACAAGCCCAGAGAAAGGGCACCACAGTCTGGTATGTAGGTCCCTGGAATGTGAGTCCAGAGCGCTGGTTTTTTTTCCTGGCTCTACCAGTGACCAGCTGAGTGGCTTTGGGCACATCACTTCAACCCATAGTCACTCTATTTCGATTGTAAGCTCTTCGGGGAAAGGACTGTTTCTTAATATGGATTTTCACGGTGCCCGGAACAAAGGGGCCTCAATCTCAGATACAATTAAATAAATAATAAAAATAAATGGCAGGTGTTATTGAAATGGTCTGCCTTCCATTGGGACGAAGTTCTCCTAACAGGCCTGTCAGACTGTCACAACAAGGTGTAATTTATGCTTTGCTCCTCCCATTTCAGTTTTTATTAAGACTATTTTATTTAGGTATCTTGAAAACCTTTGTCTCCTGCATGAGGCACACACATCTCTCATTTATTTGGACAGTGGCTCCAGCAATCCACGGGTTTGTTTTCAATAATGGTTCTTACACGAACAGTTTAAGCCACTTACCATGGCAATTATTCATTTTGCAGGATTTGAGTAGGAGAGTTCCATTTCTTATCTTACATTTACTTTATGCCACAAACATGTTCAGTACATAAATGATGTGAGAATATGGTCTCAACTTTAGGAGAGATTCACTTCACTCATAACTTGGCACCATAGATGAAAACTACCACCTAAAAAGCCTCAACTGAGGTTAAATTCACTTGAAAGGCTCAGCAGTTTTAGCAATTTAACAGATTTCAAATAGCTAAGGTCCTATGAGAGAGTCTCTCCCTGCTTAGATTAAGTAAATCTTGTGGCATAAATCCATATTCATATGAATCATATTCCTTTAGCAATTTGAACCCGCCCAAATTAACATTCTACAGTGCTCTGCAGATCACAGCCATAATAAATGGCCAGGCTATTAAACTCTGATGGTTCAGCATGCCTTCTGTCATCAACTGAATTAACAAGTAGCTTTAATTTGTTTAGAGGTCTGCATTAATTTACATAAATCAGCATTTTTTCAGCTGCATTGTTTCTGAAATGCTTTGGTACCATATCAGCTTAGGGCTAACTTGACATATTTGGAAACTCTAAGGGACATTCAAGGTTACCTCTCACTTATGGTCTCTTTGTCTTGGATTGAGATCATGCCTTCCCTATGCTCTGGGGCCTATAGATCAAACATTTTCCTGTCTGTGAAGATAATATGGTCAGAACAGCACCCTTCAGAATAGACTGGTTCTCTCTTGGTGCCTTACAGTCTCTAGAGGCTGCACATATCGATAGCATTGTTAACTAAGATTTGAAAGCAGGATTTTTATTACTTGTGTCGATGTGTGAACTAGAAAGAACCCAGACTGACTTGCAGATGTAATGGTTAGAGCAGGGTGGGGGCAAACCATGGCCCGTGGGCCAGCTCCGGCTCCTCAGGGCTTTGGATCTGGCCCGTGGGATTGCCCATGGGCCCCGCGCCACTCTCAGAAGCGGCCGGCACCATGTCCCTGCTGGGAGGAGGTACCTGGAGGCACAGCAAGGGCAGTGCACATGGAGCCCTCTGTCCCCTCTATCCTCCAGGGGCGGCAGCACTTTCTGGAGCAGTGCGGGGCTGGGGACAGGGCAGGCATGCAGGGAGCCTGCCCTGGCCCTGGCGCTTGCTGCTGCCACCCCGGAGCCGCTTTAGGTAAGTGGCGCTGAGCTGGAGCCTGAAACCCTCCTGCACCCCACCCCCCAATTCCCTGCCCTGAGCCCCCTGCCTGCATCCCGCACCCCTCCTGCACCCCAACGCCCTGCCCTGAACCCCCTCCCCTGCCCTGAGCCTCCTCCTGCACTCCACACCTCTCCTGCACCCCAACCCCCTTCCCTAAGCCCCCTCATGCAGCCCACACCCCTCCTCTGCCCCAGTCCCTTGCCCTGAGCCCCTTCCTGCACACCACACCCCCTCCCATCCCCCACACTCCCTCCTGCACCCCAACCCCCTGCCCCAGCCCTGTATACAATTTCCCCACCCAGATGTGGTCCTCTGCCCAAAAAGTTTGCCCTTTGGGTTAGAGACTCCCCTACCCCACCCTCTTCTTTTTTAAACTGAGCAAATTTGTTCTGGAATTCATCAAGATGCAATGGAATCAGACAATCCTATTTTTACAAGCAACTTTTTAGAGTATAGCTGCATTTTAAGTAGTTGACAAAACTTTTTTTTAATAGTACATGCTGGTTTTAGTTGTTAGCAATGGATTGTTGGTTTAATACTTAAAAAATATAAACAGCAGTGGGCTGGGGTAAAGAGAAGAAACATAAGCAAATATCTTGGAAATAAACAAATATCTTGGAAGTCAAAGCTTGTTGCCCTAGAGAGTAAGAGGGAGATTTTCAAGGGAGTTGGGTACCTAAATTTCATTTGATCTTTTGAAAATCTGTACCTTTGCACCTTGTCCACAGCCACACAGAGCATCAGTGGCACACCTAGAAACTGAACCAAGATCTTCCGATTTCCAATCTAGTGTCTTAGCCACAGCACCAGTCTTCTTTCATGATTCATGAACAGCACTGTGGCCCTCAGCTACTATTTTCTGTTTCTCTTCCGCTCTTTTGCTATTCTGAAAAAGTGAATTATATTGTGGGGTTTGATCATTACAATTATATCTTAGTGCTTTGCTAAAGTGCTATATAAGTTTGAAGTATTTTTTTCTTTGTTATTCTTCCATGTAGAATAACAGGTTCATATGTCCTATTATAATGACACAGTAAAGGTAAGGAACTCCTAGAAGCATTGCTGGTGCAATGCTGGGTGTGGAAAAACAGCACGATAAATCACTAAAGGATGAGCTATTATAGCTTGCTAGTGATTGCTTAGGTGGGAGTTAAAGCGGTCATGTTGCTTATCAAAAGCTTGGGCACTGCATCCAGGCTCAGACAGATCCCAAGGTCCAAGCTGAGTGCTGTTATTGTTGCATGAGTAACTACTTCTTTTACCAAAACCCTCATTGCACTTACAATATTGAACTTGTTACCTTGTACAGCACTTTGGGATATACCTAGAGAATGAAAGACGACATAGGCCACAAAATTCTATCTTATGTAATAGCAGCAAATGAGCGGCCCTCCTTTGTGAGGGTTTTGACCACTTTCAAAACAGTTGATCATGACCTCCCTGTTTCTGTTGTTGGAAACCTATGTTTTCGTATTGTTGTAAAATTGTTTCAGCCTTATTTCATGCAGGTCACAGTTCAGTTTTATGAAAATATAATATTCTTCCAGTCTGGTGCAGATGTGCTGTGAAGTCTCACACTACCCTACTGTCTGCCGCATGCTATTCTGAATCTACAATATATACATTCAGTAAGTACTTTCATTCTGTGGCATAATTTCAGTTATTGTTATGCTGAATATACGCAGGTTTATCTTCCCGTCTCAACTAACTCCAGGAAAGCAATTTCAAGCGTGATTCGGTGTCTAGGTGATAGTCAGTTGTCTGACACTTTCCTGTCATTAATTCTGAGAAAACCAAGATCATCTTATGTTCTTATTTTCCCAAGGAAGTGTAGCTGCTTTCTCAATGGCAGTTTATCTTTTGCAGTACCTTTGTTATAATCCATGGCCAGTCAAATCATGGTCTATGCCAGGGGCAACAAGAAGCCAATCATTAGCATAGGATTAAATAGTAACTCAGATGACACCCCAGTTACAGTGTTCTACAGTAGAACCTCAGAGTTACAAACACCAGAGTTATGAACTGACCAGTCAACCACATACCTCATTTGGAAGTGGAAGTACACAATCAGGCAGCAGCAGAGACGAAAAAACCAAAACAGTACAGTACTGTTAAACAAACTACTAAAAAAAAATAAAAATAAAGGCAAAGCAGCATTTTTCTTCTTCACAGCGACGTTTCAAAGCTGTATTAAGTCAATGTTGAGTTGTGAACTTTTGAAAGAACAACCTCCATTCCCAAGGTGTTTATAACTCTGAGGTTCTACAGTAATTTATGAATAACTGACTCCCCAGTTACTATTCCACCCATTTCTATAGGGTAGACTATAGTTGCTATTTCACCCCATACTTTAGGGAACAACACCACATATTTTAATTCTTTATAATAAAGCACTCAAAGCCTTGAATTTATTGTAGAGTCATGCCTAGCATAAATAGAAGACAAGGCCCCAGAGTAGGAAACACTGGGGTTTATTATACAGATTTTTTTAAAAACTTGAACTTGTTTCCTATTCTTGGTATTCCTGAGTTAATTTAAAAAGACTGTGACCATCCCCCCGGAGTGGGTGTTCATAGATGAAAAAGCACGAGAAACCTTTCCCATTTCACATCCCACTCAAGGCCAGTCACAGAGGCAGTTCTTGCATTTTCCTGAGCAAAGGCGGGAGTGGGATTTGCTGCATAGACAGTCATTGGGATTTCCTGAAGGTCAAATTCATTTTGGCCAAAAGGAGTTTATTGGTGAAACCATGGCACAGTTAGATGACTATTAGCATTCTGAATACAATTCCCCATCTCCTATTGCCTGATGCTTCTCTTCCCAAAACACAACCTTATACTGTAGCAAAACAATTCATTGGATACATTTCAGACTAGTCATAATATTAAGAAAACCAATACACCTACAGAACAGAACCAGTGAGAAGTATGTATTTTGTGTCAAATGATATTTCACGAGAGCATTAGTGAATTTTAGAAGAGTAGTTGCTTGTTTTCAAGACTTCAGAGTTCAAAATAACAAAAATAGCAGAATAATCAAGATGTGCCAATGCTTTCCTGAGTATCACCCTTGTCCTTCCGATTCCCTCCCCTCCAGTACACTAGGACCCTCACTTGTTGAGACGTGATAAATTTAGATTGTAGGCACTGTGGGGCAGGAACCATGTCTGTCTGTTTTTTAGAGGCACCAACCACAATGTGAGGTGATTGAAAAATATATAAAAATAATTTACAGTACATATAGTGAGCCTGCTACTCTCAGAATGCTAAATTAAATTACGGGATTGAACCTATTGCCTACACGAGAATAAGATAGAACAACATTTATTACCGATGTAGCTTTTTAAAACACATTTAGTGTCTGCCCTTGTTCCGACTCAATTCAATGGCAAAATGCCCCTGGACTTTAGTAAGAGGAGAATCAATTTGCACATTGCATTATGGAATAGTAATGGTGAAGCATCTATATTACCACTGTTTGAATGTCTAGGAGACAATATTCTCTCCTGAGAACTCCTGCGTTTTCTTTTGACAGGCCCAGACTAATCATTAATGAGAAATTATTATTATGATAAGGCTGAGCCTAAAAATCCAGCATGCACATAAGATAGATTTGGATTTAGATCGAAGAGCTTGTAGTAAATTGTGTTGCGCGTGAGGTAACTCGGAACTTTTATTTTTACTTTATTTTGTGGCACTTAATGAAATGGTAGAGCTGCAGTTGTCCTAATTAGGGCTGTTTTGCCTCACTGGCAAACCACCAACACAAAACAGAAGCATAACTCAAACCTTTTGGTTCACATGGTGTTATGAAGTGGATTTTTGCCAGTTCCAGTCTGCTGCCACCGACACAGCCCTTGTCTGAGAACACACAAACTCCCAGTTTTAGGCAGGGTTCTTGCTTCATCCCGCCATCAGGGAGAGAAGAAGGGATGGAAGAACACTCTGCCCCTATAGGAAAAGAAATACACCATGCTGGACTCCTCCACTATTTCTTCTGGGAGGAGACAACTGGGGATCTTCACCTCCCTCCCCTCACATGAGGTCTAAGGAAAGGAACAAAATTCTCAAGCTACTTCCTTACAGGCTGGGATTCACAAAATGCAAACTTGTTTCATGGAATTTAAGCACCCCTTTGGTAATAACTTTACAGAACCATGGAGTTTGTGAAGTTCACACTGTGTTAATCCCAGCTTCTTTTAAAAGTCATCATAAAACTAAGTCATATAGTATGTTGAACATTGGTTTAGATATTTTAGTCCCACATTCTTCACCCTTTTTAAGGACTAGCCAAGAGACCATGAATAGGGAGAACACACTCAGAGATCCTTAAATTCCAACAGGAAACTTACAGACCAGTGCTCAGCTTTTGCTATATTTTTTTCCCAATAGGAGATTGGAGATGGGTAGAGGTTTTGATCCATTAGTGGTTCATGGCCCAGCAAAGCTCTAAGGTACTGTATATAATACTTATTCCTCTAGAGCTCAGTGCATAATGCACAAACATTTATGGATTTACAAAGCCTGTTATGCTCACAGAATATCCAAAGCAGATTGCAATTTCATCATGTTCCTCCAATATCATTTTTTCACTGGAAGAGCTGATCGCAAAATGTCTGCTGTGAGCATTCAATACTAAACATTTAAAATTCAAGTTGTGCTGTGCTATGGAGTACAGATTGGTCAGATAAATAACATAGAATAGATTTGGTTCCAGCTGGATGAGAATGCAAGCTCTTCCAGCACAAATACTCATGTGTCTAAATTTAAATCATGCACATTTGACCTTGAACTCTGCTTACTGCAAACATTTGAATCAGTAAAAATTACTTGCTTGGATGTTTGCAGAAAGTAAACACAAAAGAGGTGTGAGCTTGGCCAAAATAAATGCATTTAAACACGTAACTGAATGTTCACTGAAGGGGGTTTACACTATTTTCCCATCTCTGATAACTTCATAGCTTTTAAGGCCAAAATGGATTATCTGATCATCTAGTCTGACTGCCTTTATATCACAGGCCATTATATTTCACCCATTTACCAATCACTTGTGTTTGGCTAATGCATCTCTTCCAGAATGGCAGCCAGTCTTGATTTCAAGACATCAAGAAAGTGAATCCACCACTTCCCTTGGTAATTTGTTCCAGTGGTTAATCACCCTCACTGTTAAAAATCACTGCTTTTTTTCTAATTTGAATTTGTATGGATTCAGCTTCAGCCATTAGCTTTTGTTATGCCCTTCTCTGTTAGATTGAAGAGCCATTTAATGCAGGTATTTTCTTCCCATGAAGGCACTTATACATTGTAATCAAGCTACAATCTCTCTCAAAAATTTTTTTTTTGAGAAATTGAATGGATTGAGCTCTTTTAATCTCTCATAAGAATGGCCGTACCGGGTCAGACCAAAGGTCCATCTAGCCCAGTATCTGTCTACCGACAGTGGCCAATGCCAGGTGCCCCAGAGGGAGTGAACCTAACAGGCAATGATCAAGTGATCTCTCTCCTGCCATCCATCTCCATCCTCTGACGAACAAAGGCTAGGGACACCATTCTTTACCCATCCTGGCTAATAGCCATTTATGGACTTAGCCACCATGAATTTATCCATTTCTCTCTCAGCATAAGATATTTTCTCCAGTCATGAAATCATTTTGTAGCTCTTTCAGCACCCTCTACAATTTTTAGAATATCTTTCTAAAACTCAGAACTGTATGCAGTTTTCTGGTTCTTGTTTCTCTAATGGTGTATACAGAGGTAAATTCACCTCCCTGCTCCTACTCACTACTCCCCTGTTAATACATCCAAAGATCCCATTGACACAGCAACGCACTAGGAGCTCATGTTGATTTTTTTGTCTACTGTGACCCTTAAAGACCTTTCAGTCATTGTTTTTCAGGGTTCAATCCCCCATTCTGTAGCATGGCCTTCATTATTTGCTCATAGATGTAGGATCTTGCATTTGGCTCTGGTAAAATGCTTTTTATTTTATCTGAATCACCCTGTATGACTTCTTTGTCCTCATGATTTACCACTCCATCAGTTTTTGTATCGGCCACAATTTTTATTACCAGTGATTTTATACCTACTCCCAGAACATTGATAAAAATATTGAATAGCAGCAGGCCTAGAACCGATCCCTGTGGAACCCCCTTAGAAACAATTTCTGTTCATTGATGATTCCCCACTGAGAAATACTTTCTGAGATCTGTCAGCTAGCCAGTTCTCTATACATTTAGCATGTGCTTTAGTGATACTATATAGTGTTAATTTTTGTAATGAGAATGTTGTGGGATAGTAAATCGTTCCTTTTATAAATGCCTACGTACACTACACTCTACAAAGTTCCCTTTATCAATCAAACCTATTTTCCATTAAAACTATTTGACTGGCATTAATTATATTTCCATTCTTTCATTCTTTATTGAATTCCATATCAGTTTTTCCACTATTTTGCCCAGGACTGATGTCAGGTTAATCAATCTATAATTACCTGGGTCATTCTGCTTTCCCTTTCTGAATACTGGCACAACTTTAATACTCTTCATGTCATTTGGAATTTCCCCAGTATTCCAACTTTTATTATTGCCACTATTGTGCTGGAAAGAATAAACTAAATTCTATGGTATGAGGCTGTATTTTTGACTGTGTTGTTTTCAGAAATAATAAAGAGTGGATGAGTTATAATCCACTAGGATTATTAGATAAAAAGGCTTGTAACAGGGTATGCTGGTCACCCTTATGAGCTTCCCCTAGTGCCTTTGATTGATAAAATCGATCTGTACTTGCAGGACTCCTTACACTTACAATAGAGTATATCAAGGGAAAACTGGCAATCCCAGTGTAATGTTACAGGGTAGGTCTATACTTACCTGCCGGGTCGACACGTAGCGTTTGACTTCTCGGAGTTCGAACTATCGCGTCTAATCTAGACGCGATAGTTCGAACTCCGAACGCGCTCCCATCGACTCCGGAACTCCACCACCGCAAACGGAGGTGGTGGAGTCGACGGGGGAGCCGCGGACTTCGATCCCGCGGCGTCTGGACGGGTAAGTAACTCGAACTAAGGTAGTTCGACTTCAGCTACGCTATTCGCGTAGCTGAAGTTGAACTACCTTAGTTCGACCCCCCCACCCTAGTGTAGACCAGGCCTTAGTTATCTAAGGCAACTGGCCAGTTCTGGGGTTGACCCAATGTATGTAGATTTCAGATGAAGAGTCTATAAATAAAGAGGCAGATTCTATCCTTTGGCAGATCCAAGCAAAAGCAGGACATCGGGGCAAATTATATTTCACTCTTATTATTAGGGCCCTACCAAATTCACGGTCCATTTTGGTCAATTTCACGGTCATAGGATTTTTAAAAATCATAAATTTCATGATTTCAGCTATTTAAATCTGAAAGGTCATGGTTTTGTAACTGTAGGGGTCCTGACCCAAAAGGAGGTTGGTTGTGGGGTGTGGCAAGGTTATTGTAGGGGAGTGGCAATATTGCCACCCTTACTTATGTGCTGCTGCTTTCAGAGCTGGGTCCTCGGCCAGCAGCCGTCTCTCTCCGGCCGCCCAGCTCTGAAGGCAGTGCAGAAGTAAAGGTAGCAATACTGTGATCCCCCTACAATGACCTTGCAACCCCACCCCCAGCCATCTTTTGGGTTGGGACCCCCAGTTTGAGAAACACTGGTCTCCCCCATGAAATCTGTATAGTATAGGGTAAAAATACACAAAAGACCAGATTTCATGGTCCATGATACGTTTTTCACTGCTGTGAATTTGTTGGGGCCTTCTTATTACTCTCCTTTGTGTGCTGTAGCCTAACTCTTTGCTGGAGCACAGGCTATTCCAAAAGCAGCTCACAGATTTGAAACCATAGCTATACTATTCAAACTCTGTATTTCACATTGCAGTATTAGCTCCCTAGTCACCTTGGAACACAGATTGTACCACACAGCTGCTTAGGGTGCAAGTATATATATTTAGCACATGCAAACACCCATGTATCAGCATGTCTTTCATACAGAGACTTTTCTTGTATGTATTCATTATTCACTAATGACCTGAGCACTCGCCGCTCCCTTGGAAACCAGCAAGAGGAGGTGGGTCAGAACTTTTGAAAATCAAGTCTTTCAGTTCTTCAACCATAACATCTACTAGCTTTCATTTCAACACACGTGTACAATGGTTGCCAGACAGCATTTACTAACAGCTATCTCCCAGTGCTATCTGAGATGCCCCGATATGTAGGTTAAGAAATAACAGTTGTATCACAGACATCAAAGTCTCAGAACTGTTGACTTTTTAAATGGAGGCCACTGTACATATTTTTCCTCCAGTGGGTTTTGTTAACGATAAGAAGTAATGTGGCTGGCAGGGGCAGCCTGGTCACCAACTCGCATTCCTAAGCTCCAGATATCACTCCACACTGGGTCCCACCTGACCCTCGTTTTCCAGTCCTACCTATGCTGTTCTGCAGAGACCCACTGTGTGCTGTAAAATGTATTGTCTGTATCATCATAGTGTTTGGAAAGAACCTATCACTGCCTGGAGCTCCCACTACATCTGTGCAGTTCCATGCTGCCCTCAATGTGGGCCAGGGCCTAAATGGCACAATCCTAAAGTGCCTTCAGGCTGCAGAATTCATACCATATTTTGTCTTTTGATTTCCCCTGGCCTGTAGTTACGGATAATGCTATTAGCATGGTTATTTGTTCTCTTGCTAAAGATGGACAATGTCTAGTTTAATTGTCTTTCCTAGTCAATCAGAAAGTTTTTATAGTGCATTCCACCCATAGCCCACTCTAGCTTTTCTAGATTTGGAAATCCTAGTGTTAGCCAAACAGTTAGCTCAGATCAGTAATTCAGGCTCTTGTTTAGAGTGGTCCACTGGGATTTAGGGAACAGGACTCTCCTCTATAGACTACAGAATCACACTTCAGCTGCTGTTGCAATCTCAAGGATCTGTGGGAGGATCCAGCAGCTTCTCTCCTGACTTGTTCCCTGTGGTTGTATGGTGGAGCTATGCTACATGGTGTACAGAAGATATAGCCCCCCTTGCATGGCTTCCTAAAATCCAGCCCATTCCCCAGCCCCACTCTACAGCAGAACTGCACCAGATCTGCCACATCCAGAACTCTCAGAGAATCTGCCTAAAGGAGTGCAGTATTTGACCCCATGCCCCACATTCGTGGGCTTCCTTGGTCAGAGGTTCACATCCAGTTCCGAAGATAACATGTATGCAACAACAGGCAAGGACCCTAGCAGAGACACTGCCAGACCTGCTGGGTGATGTGACTGGAAAAGCCTACTGAAGGCTCAGGAGACCCAATGCAAGCAATATTGAATGATGGGAAACCAGTAGACCTCTTACAGGTTGGAGAGAGAGAATGAATTATTTGGAGCTGGAGAAGCTTTTTTTTTTTTATAAACCATACACTTTTCTAATTTCTTTATGCAGGTTCAGATTTGGTTCAGATCACTCCTTGTTTTTACAGAACTAGTTCACCCACCCATCATTTAACAGAGAAGACTGCCCCCCAAAATATTACTGAAAAATTTCAACAGCAAAGGTTTGCTGAGCAGATTACCCACTATCGCTCTGGAAAGCAAACATCTAATCTGAATTTCTGGCAGATGGGTTTAGTTCGTGAACAGCAGATAATTTTTAATTAACTGCCAACACTGCATGAACCTGAATCCTTCATCACTTATGCATCTCTAAACAGGGTTGCCTTGCTGCCTCTGAGAACAAGGAGTGTGATCAGAAATCTGATACCTGCTCCCTGAACAGCAGAAAGCAAACTATTTAATATTCTGCTGCTCCGCCAGTCTGATTCAATCCTCATAATGTTTTGTAGAAAAGAAAAATCATAAATTGCAGGCATATTTGCTCCCTTTATTATTTACGTCAAAAAATTTAATGTTTAAAAAACAACTCTCACATTTAATTCTTTGTCATCATGTGCTAATTACCATAGCAGGGGGCTGTGGGCCTAATTCGATCAGACGACTCCTGCTAATTGCCTTTCTAACACACGCTCCGCTTGTAAGTGATATTTAAGTCAGGTGTAAAGCTCACACTTGTATATACTTGTACTGCTGGTGGGGAAAGGTGGTGTTTTTATTTCACCAATAATGTCTCTGCCCCTTTAGACTGTGGGTTAAACTTTATCACTTAGACTATCCTAGATCAACAGGCCTCTCCTATCCTAGATTGAAGGGAGAAATCTTTGTAGCACTATCCCCAACTTATGAATCTAAAAAGAGTCCAGGATTTTATGGGGATGAGCAAGTCTGTAGGTGGGGGTGGATTGTTCCCAAACCAATCCCGGGATCTGGAAACAGTAATACACACTCCCACTCTGTTATACCAGTTTTGTGCCTCTCTCTACTAAAGGACTCCTTGGGGTAGCCTTGGCCAGGGGAGGCCCTGGTTACACAACCTCAATAGCGCTTCTCTCTGAGTAAGCCTAGGAGGGGAGGCCTCAGAGCCAGTGTAGAAGGACCGGGACTGTGTGGATGGCACTGTTGCTCAAGTGGATCCATTGAGAGGGAATGATCTAGGCCAGACATATTTTAAATCTGACAGGCACTGGCCACAAATACTTACACAGACACTTAAACCTGGGTTCAGTCCTGTTTTCCCTCGCCCTGGCAATCCCTGCAAGCTGGTTTCTGTTCTAAATTTCTTTTTGAGAACCATTCAAAACTACAGATTAGTATTTTAAAAAGAGAGATGATGCTATAAACACGCACAGTGCAGTAAAAGCTCATCCCCAAGCAACAAGCCCTTTCTCGAGAGACCAAACAAACTTGGAACAAGCAAGGCAATGGAATGAGCAGTGTGGAATCACAAGACCACCTTCAAAGAATTATAGCCCCTTTTTATTATCCTTAAAACCACAAAGAAGGTGATGAGATTGAAATATTATTGCTTTTGCTCCGCACAGCCCTAAAAGGTAATAAAATGGGCCTATATTTCTTTTTCAGTGGTGTGGCGATGCCTCACCTGTTATACACGTGCTTTCCTAGGGTTTGTGAACAAATAAGGAAGATATTGGCAGTTCCATCCTTACTGTGTCCTGTCATTATATCATAAGGCCCATTCCATTGAAAATATATGATTAGTACTAGTCACTGAACATATTAGGTTCGCTCCACAGCTGCTCTATGTGGGGTGCAGAGATGGGACAGGTCTGAACCATCTTTCTGTTCCTTCAACCTTAGACTGGCCAGGGACCAAAAGAGTCCTTGGCACAATGTAGAGCAGCTTCAGAGCTGCTTTAAGCTATGCTGCCAGCAACCAGTGGCTGCCAACAATCTGGCAGAATATGATGCCATCTATCACACCCCTTCCTGCTCTGTGCAACAACCACCCCTCCCGCAACACATCCTCTATGCCAGGGAAGGCTGGTTGCACAGGGCCAGCTACTCTATCTTTGCACCATCCAAGGATTCCTCGGTGGGAGGAAGAATCCTTGGCTGCAGCTTTCCAGGGTCAGAGCCCAGGACCAAACTCATTAAATCACTCCCTATGTACAGTGGACAATGGAATTGGAAAACTTTTAGGCATTCCAGAAAGCATCTTCCTGTACAGACAGGGAAGGCACAGAGTTACAGTTTGTAATTCTTTCTGATGTTTAATTGATGAAGAGTTCACAGCAGCAGCCAGAATCACCAAATTCCTGGTCTACCATGATATCATAGTTCCAGTTGCAGATTATGGGCTAAATCCATCTCTGGCTGGTGTAGGATGAGTAAACTAACCAGTATTTCATCTATAAATCATACTTCCCAGCCAGGGCAGAATTCTGTTGGAGAGTTCAGGAACACACTCTGGAATGCCTTTGGAGGTGAATCTAATTGTAATTGTTACTGTTCACTGAGTGCAGCACACAAGCTAGCCAGCCAAGGGAGATATATGCCCCCTAACAGACTCCACCCCCTCAGGCACATGGTATGTGGGTTCTCTCACAGCTCTTTTCAGATTCTGCTCTACTAGAAGAGTCTCTCTCCTCTCATCCCTCCAGCCCCACCCCATCTGCACCATGCAAGGAATGATTTAGCTCTATATTTTTTTCTTTGTAAGCTCCTTCTCACTGGTTATTTAAAATATGAAGCCAGCTATTCTCCAGCTTCCCCTTTTCAGATAGCCAGAGTTTTGCAAACTGAGATGTAGGGCTTAGCATAAATTTTAAGTTTCATTTTATTAGTAGGTTTTTATGCTGTTTTCAACAGATTGCTTTTCATATCTTTGGGGTTTTCTTTTGTTTGTGATCCCATTTATTTTTCCAGCTTTTTAAAAAATGTTACACTAGAGGGAAGTAATGACTGGTTTCATGAAAATGATGCCAATATTGCACATTTATTGAAACCATGAAGTACTGTTGATTTTGTGATACTAAGTTCTTCTCAAACTTGCATATGAGCATGAATTCCAGAGTTATGAATTTATCACATGGCCATTGGAGTAATGAAATCAACACTCTCTTAGGGCTGGTCCACACTAAGAAGCGGGGTCGAACTAGGGTACGCAAATTCAGCCACGTGAATAGCATAGCTGAATTTGAAGTACCCTAGTTCGAACTACTCACCACCGCCTTTTGCAGTTGTGGAGTACCGGAGTCGACCGCCTTATTCATGAGTTCCAGCAGGAAAGAAAAAAAAAAAGACTGGCCACTCCATGAGATTAGTGAAGACAAATCTTGAATTAAACTATGTTTGTCTTTAAAATATATATATCAAATTACAAAAAAAAAAGTTAAAAAAGAATGATTTTCTTACACATTGAATGTAATGCAGCAGTGATGTTACAAATAAGCTGTTATGGGTTAGTAATAGAGAAGGATTGTAATTGTTTAGTTTCTGTGTCTTCAAAATATTTAATACTTGTAGTATTTTATCTTCAAAAGATGTTTTCTTTGTGATAGATAGTAGGTAATTTACTCTAAATCCTTGGATTAAGGTAATCAGTTGATCTTTTTAGAGCTGAGGCAGTGTTCAGAGTCTTGTGGTTTAAAAATACATCTTTTTTTCACCAATACCTTGAAAAAGCATCTACATTTCTAGGTCTTGTTGGTGTCTTTTTCCACCAGTTTAAATTCCCAGCATGCAAGTCTTGAGGTGAAGTGGGAATGGAACATTTCTCTACATGCAAGCAGTACAACAAAGACACATATCAAACATTCCATACCACTACTGGGCTCTGCTGATATGCTAAGGGAACACTAAGGGTACATCTACACTACGGGACTATTCCGAATTTGCATAAACCGGTTTTGTAAAACAGATTTTATAAAATCGATTGCGCGCGGCCACACTAAGCACATTAATTCGGTGGTGTGCGTCCGCAGTCCGAGGCTAGCGTCGGCTTCTGGAGCGTTGCACTGTGGGTAGCTATTCCCTAGCTATCCCATAGTTCCCGCAGCCTCCCCCGCCCCTTGGAACTTCCGGGTTGAGATCCCAGTGCCTGATGGGGCAAAAATCATTGTCGCGGGTGGTTCTGGGTAAATGTCGTTAGTCACTCCTTCCTCTGGGAAAGCAACGGCAGACAAGCATTTAGCGCCTTTTTCCCCTGGATTGCCCTGGCAGATGCCATAGCATGGCAATCATGGAGCTTGTTTTGCCTTTTGTGACTCTCACCGTATGTGTACTAGATGCCGCTCACAGAGGCGATTCAGCAGCGCTACACAGAAGCATGCTTTTGCTTTTGCATGACAGCAGAGATGGTTACCAGCCATACTGCACCATCTAAACCCTTCCATAAATTGGAACTAAGATGATCATGGCTACCAGTCCTTTTGTACCATTTGCTGCTGTCATAAGTGCCCCTGGCTGCTCTTAGCCAGGGGCGCAAAAGCCAAAATTGGGAATGACTCCCTGAGTCAATCCCTCCTTTTTGGTATCTAAAAATAGAATCAGTCCTGCCTAGAATATAGGCAAGTGTACTAGATAACCACTGTATCATAGAACCAGAGAGCACAGCTGCTCTGTGTCAGATCCTGCAGAAATTATGATCTGTATGCTATTCACAGGGGGTGCTCCTGTAACAACCCCACTTGTTGATTCCGTTCTTCCCCCAGCCTTTCTGGGCTACCGTAGCATTGTCCCCCCACTTGTGTGATGAAGTAATAAAGAATGCAGGAATAAGACATGGTGACTTGTTAGTGAGAAATGAGTGGAAGGCAGCCTCCAGCTGCTATGATAGTCCAGACAGGACATTAAGCAGTGTGTAGGAGAGAAGCCCAGCATCCCTCTGCTAGTCCAGGGGCAACTGAATCTTTTCTTTACACATGAAGGGTGGGGGCTGATGGAGCTCAGCCCCCTGTTGCTATGATGACGATGGTTACCAGCCATATTGCACCATCCACCAGAAAAAATTAGGGCCAGGCGCCCTTGATCGACCTGACGGATGCTAGTCAGCATGGTTACTGCCCCATGTGCCAATAGGCTGATGACGAGGACGGTTACCAGTCCTTTTGTACCATCAGCCACCCATGGCAGGGGGGGAGTGAGGATGTTGGTGTTGACGGCTGCAGCATCGTGTCTATCTGCAGCATTCAGTAAAGATAGGGTGACATGTAAAAGAGTCAGAGGATTGTTTTCCCTTTCACTTCTGGGGCTGGGTGGGGGGGGTGAGTAGATTGCCAAGCTATGCCCTGACCCACCGCGGACACTGTGTTTGACCCTAGAAGCATTTGGAGCTCAGCCAAGAATGCAAATACTTTTCGGAGGCTGCAGGAACTGTGGGATAGCTTCAGTCCTCCAGTCCATGAGCGTCCATTTGATTCTTTGGCTTTCCGTTACGCTTGTCACGCTGCAGTGCGCTGAGTCCCTGCTATGGCGTCTGTCTGGAGATTTTTATAAAAGGATTCTGAATTTCATCTTCTGTAACGGAGCGCTGATAGAACGGATTTGCCTGCCCTTACAGCGATCACATCCGCATGGTCCGTGCTGGAGCTCTTTTTTTATTTTGATTTCGGACTGCATCGCCACCCGTGCTGATCGGAACTCCACGCTGGGCAAACAGGAAATATTCAAAAGTTCGCGGGGCTTTTCCTGTCTACCTGACCACTGCATCCGAGTTCAGATTGCGGTCCAGAGCGGTCACTAGTGCACTGTGGGATAGCTCCCGGAGGCCAATACCGTCGATCAGCGTCCACACTAACCCTAATCCGATATGTTAATACCGATACTAGCGTTACTCCTCTCGTTAGGGAGGAGTACAGAAACCGGTTTAAAGAGCCATTAAAATCGATATAAGGTGCCTCCTAGTGTGGACGGTTGTGGCGTTAAATCGGTTTTACGCTCCTAAAACCGGTTTAAAAGCGTAGTGTAGACCAGGCTTAAGAAACTGAAAGGCATTATTTTACTTGCCTATTGTTCTCTCTAATTACCACCACATGTCAACATCCTACAAAAACTATATAGGACTCCTGAAACACTTTAGGAAAGTTTGGCTTTCCCAGTTAATGATCAGCCATGCTGAAGACCTATTATGTCATTGACACTATTAGCAGCATTAATATTAATTATGTCAGGCAAATAATTACAATATTTTTATTCTAATTCAATCCTTTTATTATACATTCAAATAGGTCAATTTGAATGCAAGACTTAACAGAGTTTAAACTCTGTGCTCATTAAGGCAGACAGGAGAACAGAACAGGCAAAGCACTTCACTGGCTGTCAGCTTCTTTGAATTATTTAGGTCATATTGCTTCCACTGTTAATTCTCACCACACAAATTTTTCTTACATGCTACTATATTCTAAGAGCAGCACCCTCTAAAGACACCATCAGGGAAACACCAGCTTTCATGTCTCTCCTTTTGTATTTGATACAACATTTTGAAGCAGCGTTAATTCAGACTATATGGATATAAATACAGAGCCAGTATCTTGGCTCTACTCTGGCTGCTTTGTGCTGCTCCAGGTGCAGAGCAGTCCCCTGAGGAGTCCCCCAGGACAGAAGAATCCTTGGGTTGTGTACGGCTACAGTAGTCACTCATAGGCCGTCGGTTCTCTAGGCCCCTGGTGCTGGGGCTGCTCCCAGAGAAAAGAGGTATAAATGCAGCATCCTTACATCTCAGTACGCCCCAGTTGCTGGAACTGCCCCTTCTGGCTGTTGGGAACCAGGCACAAGTTAGAGCATCCTGAAAGCTCCTCTAACTTGCACCAAGGACTGGTCCACCCTGGCTGGCCTCACAACCAGGATAGTGTAAACACGGCTTATTAACATCTTTGCTCTCTTGTCTACAGGCTGCTGGATCACAGGCTCTAGCTTTAGAAATCAGAATCAACATTATGGAGCAAATCTTGCCCCTCTCCACCAGTGCAGACAGCCTGATAGGCAACAGGAGAGGTGCAGCTTTGCAGTATAGTGGGGCCAAGGCTGGGAGAAGCACTGTGCTCTGTAAGACCTACGCTGCCATGTTCCCTTTTCAACTGGACGTTCCAGTTGAAAACTGGGCACCTGGCAACCCTAGTAAGACTCCATGCCCTTCACTTAGCACAGAGGCTTTGGCCTGGGTCAAGCAAGGGGCTCAGTGAAAACTTTTAGATAAATAGATTTGCTGTTGAAACCTGTGCGAGTGGGAGCAGTGGTTGTAGCAGGGGAGTGTAAACTTAAACAGCCCGAAATGTAGAAGTGTTTGCATATAACATAGCATCAACTGACAACATTTCTATACTGTCTTTAGGACACTCTCACACCTATAGAATTCTCCTGCTTTGTCTGCATTCCCCCTAGTCAGTGCCCTCCTCCATCCCCCCAAAAAAGAAGCTTAAAAAGTACAACGTGCAATCTGCATCAGGCAGGCTCTCATAAAGGGAAGAAGGCTTTTGCTGACAGGATAGCAGAAATATTTTTTGCTGACAATTTTTTATCAATACAAAAATTGCACTTTAAATCAGCTGTGCTCTTCTCTTCTCTTCTAACACCTACTGACTGCATCCCATCCCTTCACACCCAATCTCATCTCCTCCCTTACTCTTCTCCTTAACCTCTCACAACACAATCATGCTTTGGTCTTTCCCATCTTATATAACTCACTCCTGACCCCATTTGCTTCTCCAACTCTCCTCATCTCTCTTCCCCCCTTCATCTTAAAGCTCATTGAACATGCTGTTTATAATTGATGTCTGGAGTTCCTCTCCTCTAATTCAATGCTAGACCTTCTCCAGTCCAGCAACCACCCTGCACTCCACTGAAACGGCTCTTACCAAAGACTGTAATGACCTCTTCAAGCCAAATCTTGTACTCCATCCTCATCCTCCTTAGCCTGTTATGATATCTTTGTCACCACTGACATGCTCTTCTTGCAATTTTGTCCTCTCTTTGCTTCCAAGACTCTGTTGTCTTCTGGTTCTCCTCCTACCTCTCTAATTACTCCTTTGGAGTGTCCTTCAGAGGATGATCCTCATCCCCTCTCCAATTTTCTCTGTCCTTGGTCCTCTTCTCTTCTCCCTCTACACCGTATGTCTAGGCAATTGTCAAAGGGGTCTCTACTTATTGCTAGGGGTACCTCCTTGGGGCTACATCTGGGGAATAGCTCTGCCGGGTCTGATGCCTCCTTCTGTCTCTTGTTCACACTGCAGCTGCCTCATGCTCCAGGAGTTGCAGTGCTTCCTCTTTGTGACTTGGGATGCTTCCTCTCTGTGGCTTGGGGTGCTCCCTTTTCATGGCCTGGCCCTTCGGCCAGGTCACTATAAGGTGTCTCCCTTCTGAGGGATTAAAGTCTCACTGCACTGGCTGACCGGGTCTGATATCCACTGTCCTCCAATCCAAGGAAATACCACTTCCCCAGTGGCTGATAGGGAAACCCAGGCCCACTCCCTACTCCAGGTTCCAGCTCAAAAACCCTTGAGTCAGTGTCCAAGGTCTACACCGTCCCAATCCTTGCTGCAGTTTCCCTGAGCCTTTCCTAGTCCACTCCTATCAGGCTTCTGCTCCACCACTCTGGGTACATTCTTCCTGCAGGGCTGGGATCCCAGGAGTTCTACTCTCCCCCTGGGCTTTCTCCTTTCCTTCTCTAAGCCCAGAGAGTGACTGCAGGCTTCCACACTGCAGCCTTTTTTTGTCCTCTCTTCCTAGCCTTATACCGGCGCCGCCTGCTGCTGCTCCTCTGGGCTCCATCCTCAATTAAGGATTGCTTATCAAGCCTAATTCTCCCTCAGGTGGGCCTGTCAGGTTAATTGGCCACTTATGAGCCTCATTAACCCTTTCCAGGCTAATGTGGGGGTAATCATCACCGTAATCTCATCCACAAGCACAAAATTAAACCACCATCTCTATGTTGATGACTCACACATCTGCCTCTGTACTCGAGACCTAATTCCTTCATCCAAGCTAAAATCTCAGTCTGTCTCTCTGATATCTCCACATGGATGTCTAGCTGACAGCTCAAACTCTACATGGCTAAAACAGAGCTCTTAATCTTCCTCCACAAAACTCTCACCACCTCTTCCTGCCAGTCACTCAGGCCAGCAACTAGGATATATTCTTAGATTCAGGTCTTTTTCTTGGTCCTCACTTTCAGGTAGAGTTGCCAGCCCTCCAGGATTGGCCTGACGTCTCCAGGAATTAAAGATTAATCTTCAATTAAAGATTATGTCATGTGATGAAATCTCCAGGAATACATCCAACAAAAATTGGCAACCCTACTTCCAGGCTATGTCTATGGCAATCTAATGTTGACTCAAAGTTCTTTGGAGCAGGGTCTTAGCACAATGGGGTCTTGATCCATAACTAGGGCTCCTAGGTGCTATGATAATTCAAATAATAAATAAAACATTTTTTTCAGGGGTACCATTTAAGAAAAAGGTGATGCCAAACCAACTCTAAATAATCCTCAGTCTAAGCCTTCTCCCCAGGCATGGCTACTCCTAAAGTTCCTTTACTATAGATTTGGCTAAACCTTGTATTTCTTCCCTCAGGACTCAGTCCCAGACACTAGGTTGTTTTGTCACTAAACTACTCTCTCCTCCCTCATATTCAGAGGGGAATCTAAGGAACCACACCTGTCCCTGTGAGTCATCAGCAGTTATCCTACAGCTCCCAGGCAGGGTCCCAATATGTACCAATAGGGTGAAGCAAAAGGACAATTCTGCCACTCTGTTACAAGGCCAAAGGCACTACAACTTCTGTGCTGGAGTTTCTGTCAAGTCATGTATTGTGTCACCAAGGGATTGTATTCCAAAAGAAATCAGTAGGACCTATAGCTTTTTGTGGCATCTGAACCAAATGGAAGGTGTCACACTTGTCCATACTTTAACTGCTGCAGCTTCTCCCAGTTACAGCATCTCCTCTGGGCAGCACTCGTTACTTCCAGATGTTATAGGATCAAATAGCTGTCCTTCACATTATATAAAAACACATTTTGGAAAAGCAAATCAGAAAGTGTGCACTGTGTAAAGTGTTGAATAATCACCAGGCTGCTGCATTGGTCATAATTGGCAGCTCGACTCACAGTGAATGAGCTGAACAATTGTGAAGAGAAATGCTTTAAGTGATTTGACATCTAACACAATCCATGAAGTTGATTTTTCTAACCAGCTTGAGAATGATGATTTGCTCGATCCTCCTAAATTAAAAGGATTTGTTCCACTTGTACTATATTTTTCAAAGATTTAAAAAACCAGAATGCTCTCAGCTAAATCATCCCAGCATCCCTGAAACTACACCAAGAAAAACTACATTTGACAGATTGCACAAGCATGATTAAACATCTGATGCAAGCCATAAAGCCCTTATTTTTTATGGTGACTCAGTACAAGTTCATGCTCTTGATTCTCAACTTTGGTGTACTTCCATCTTTCACCTGATCTCAGAACAAAATGAAAATTGATCATTGCTTTTCATACTGATCTAAATTGTCCAAGTATTATTTATGTTCCCCCATATGTTGTAGCCACCTCTTGTTTATACTCTTGTATTTATGTTATGAACTCTTCAGGGTTGGGGCCATTTCTGTGATATATTTTTTAAAGTGCCCAGCACTGTGGGATTGGGGCCTCCAGGTGCTACCTCAGTACAAATAAACAAGACTTTCACGTAACAGAATAAAACAGAAAAAAACTAAAATAATGTTTCACTAGTGAGACATCTTCGAAGAGAAATCACACCTACTTTTCTGGCATCCATGTGAGATGCTACTGTCATATGAGCTGTCAAATGTCTGTTAAATTTATATTTGTTTTGCTTTAAGGAGGTTTGGAAAAGACTCCTTTACTGATAACAAATTTTGCCAAACCTTTTAATTATTTACACCAATAGAATTCCAAACTCTTTATAGTGGAACAAAATGTACTTTTTCAGAGTGATGAGTTAAATAGTAATAGTACAGTGACTGTATGCCGACACCTTTGGCAGATGATATGCTCTGACATAAGAACCTATTTTACTGAGGGGGAACAGTCACTCATTAGACTCACTCTGGGGTTATCTCCTCCCCTTTTCAAAACATGCCATAGGAATCTTTCACTTCCATCTAGACAGGCAAAAAAGCATCACATCACATTGTCAGTACTGGATTTAGAACCTGGAATATGGGACTTGTATTGGCCTGAAGACAAATGGCCTAGAGGCAAGCATGTTAGCCTTTAGGATCCCAGGCAAGAGAGCTACCAATTGAGCCTCACTGACAACATTATTTTTATTTTCCTTTCTTTTACTTCATCAACTAAAAAGAGTGCTATAAAAAGGATTTTCTTTCCCTCGTGTAAGCTCCACCATTATTTCCTTCTGGCAAATTGGAAGTATTAGAACTTCTAAGGGCAAAAAGAGAACTTTAACAGACAAAATTCCATTGTATGAAAAAAATGAAGGGATACTGTAAAGCCAAAAATTTGACATATTAACTTGATTTTGATATGTAGCTGCATTTGAGTTCCCGCACCTTTCCCCTCCACCCCCACTTTACCTGCCTAACCCATCATTGAGAGCACTCAGGGAACTGAAATAGAGTAGGAACCATGCTCCAGGCTGCCCATGGGAATATGACAGTCCAGCACAACAGACATTCATCAATCACTACAATGCCATGCCCATATTCACCAGCTATCACAGGGAAATCCAGCACTCTGTTGGCAGTGATATCAAGCAGCCAGCATTGCAATGAAAGTTTTATCTAGATTGTATCCTTCATTTTTTCCAAAATCAGGTTGACATTTTCTATTGAAAAATGTAATTTTTAACTCAGTCTCAGTTCTGGGCGGGTCATTCTTGAAGTGAAAACATCCCCTTCACATTAAAATTGATGAAGCTTGGTGTGACATTCCAGATACTTCTTTTTAAAATACTCAGCAAAATTTCATTTCACTCATTTTTGAGGGTCTCCCCCAATGCCCTACTTTTATTTCTGAGAACAATTGTATTCAAAATTGTGCTCATTGTAATTTAATTTAAAATGGGTCCATAGTTTTGAATTTCTAACAAGCAGGGAACTGCTCATAATTTCAAGCATTTTGAATTTCTTCTTGGCTACTTTACACCCACCTCTACACCACCAGACTTTTTAGTTATATTTATTTTATGAACCACTGCTGTTTTAATGTGTCATTTCTTTATTTTTCAAGTTCATTGCATATTTTGGCTTATGAATGCTTAAAGCAGCCACTGGAAATTTCTCTCATGACATATCAAGTGTTCTGTAGAGATGAACACTTGCTTTGGGTTTGGTTTTTTTTTTCATTTTTAGTTCAAAGGAAGAATAGTAAACAAAGTGCCAGTCATTATTAACAATGCCCTCAATACTTCTCTTTCTCTAACTCGGAGAACTATATTAAATGCACTGGATCTGACTTTCTTTCGGATGCAGCTTTTTTCTTTGCTGTGACAGCTTCTGACATAATTAGAAAAACAAACTACAAGGCCATTTTAGTGCCAGCTGCAGATTTTTTTGGGTTGTTTTTATACCAGTCCATTGGTTTTAGCACCAGATTTTGTTAAACTGTACAACCTTTAAATTAAAGTTTTATTTTAATAACATTTTATTTTTGACGTTTTGGTGAAATTTTAGATTATATTTTACTTTAAAGTTTTGGGCCAATTACATTTATTTTTTGTTTCTTATCCTTGGGAAGTTTATGCCAGAAAAATGTCATTACTACTGGCCCTTCGTCTTGCTACAGGTAATTTAAGAAGTTGCTTCTTTTAAGGATAATGTCCTAATTATTCCTTACAAAAAATGCAATGTGTCTCAAGAAAGTATTTAAATTGTCAAGTGTGCAAATTTACAATTACACTAAAACTCATGCTGGGAGCTGAACAGCCTATATTGATCACTGAGGAATTATAACAGAATCACAGAATCACAGAATCATAGAATTCAAGATCAGAAGGGACCATTATGATGGTCTGACCTCCTGCAAGATGCAGGCCACATAAGCTGATCCCCCCACTCCTTTAGCAAGCGACCCCTGCCCCATGCTTCGGAGGAAGGCGAAAAACCTCCAGGGCCACAGCCAATCTACCCTGGAGGAAAATTCCTTCCCGACCCCAAATATGGCGGTCAGCTGAACCCCGAGCATGCAGGCAAGACTCTCCAGCCATACCCTCTGGAAAAAGGTTAAGAATATCATATCATTGACCCATTGTACTATTTACCAGTGTGGCACTTAATTAACCTATTGACTAAGCCCGGTATCCTATCATACCATCTCCTCCATAAACTTATCTAGCTTAATCTTAAAGTTATGGAGGTCCTTCGCCCCCACTGTTTCCCTCGGTAGGCTGTTCCAGTATTGCACTCCCCTGATAGTTAGAAACCTTCGTCTAATTTCAAGCCTAAATTTCCTGACTGACAATTTATATCCGTTTGTCCTCGTGTCCACATTAGCACTGAGCTGAAATAATTCCTCTCCTTCCCTGGTATTTATCCCTCTGATATATTTAAAGAGTGCAATCATATCTCCTCTTATCCTTCTTTTGGTTAGGGAAAACAAACCGAGCTCCTCAAGTCTCCTTTCATACGACAGGCCTTCCATTCCTCGGATCATTCTAGTGGCCCTTCTTTGTACCCGTTCCAGTTTGAATTCATCCTTCTTAAACATGGGAGACCAAAACTGCACACAATACTCCAGATGAGGTCTCACCAACGCCTTATATAACGGGACTAGCACCTCCTTATCCCTACTAGAAATACCTCGCCTAATGCATCCCAAGACCGCATTAGCTTTTTTAACGGCCACATCACATTGCTTGCTCATAGTCATCCTACGATCAACCAGGACTCCTAGGTCCTTCTCCTCCTCCGTTACTTGCAACTGGTGCGTCCCTAGCTTATAACTAAAATTCTTGTTAGTCATCCCTAAATGCATAACCTTACACTTCTCACTACTGAATTTCATCCTGTTACTAATACTCCAGTTTACAAGGTCATCCAAATCTCCCTGGAGGATATCCCGATCCTTTTCCGAATTGGCAATACCTCCCAACTTGGTGTCGTCCGCAAACTTTATCAGCCCACTCCTACTCTTGGTTCCCAGGTCAGCAATAAATAGATTGAATAAAATCGGACCCAAAACCGAACCTTGAGGAACTCCACTGGTAACCCCCCTCCAACCCGACAGTTCCCCCTTCAATACTACCCTCTGCAGTCTCCCCTTTAACCAGCTCCTTATCCACCTCTGGATTTTCATTTCAATCCCCATCTTTTCCAATTTAACCAGTAATTCCTCATGCGGTACCGTATCAAACGCCTTACTGAAATCCAGATATATTAGATCCACTGCATTTCCCTTGTCTAAAAAATCTGTTACTTTCTCAAAGAAGGAGATCAGGTTGGTTTGGCATGATCTACCTTTCGTAAATCCATGCTGTAAACTATCCCAGTTGCCATCGGCCTCCTGCTCCGTAACCACTCTCTCTTTTAAAATTTTTTCCATGACTTTGCATACTACAGATGTTAAACTAACAGGCCTGTAGTTACCTGGGTCACTTTTTTTCCCCTTCTTGAATATAGGAACTACATTAGCTAATCTCCAGTCAAACGGTACAATCTCCGAATTTAGAGATTTATTAAAAATCATCGCTAACGGGCTAGCAATATCACTCGCTAATTCCCTTAATATTCTAGAATGAAGATTATCCGGGCCCCCCGATTTACTTCCGTTAAGCTGTTCAAGTTTGGCTTCCACCTCCGATACCGTAATGTCTACCCCCATATCCTCATTCCCATCGGTCCCTCTATCACTATTCCTTAGCCCTTCATTAGCCTCATTAAAGACCGAGGCAAAATATTCGTTCAGATATTGTGCCATTCCAAGATTATCCCTAATCTCCACTCCGTTCAAAGTTTTAAGCGGTCCCACTTCTTCTTTCTTGGTTTTCTTCCTATTTATATGGCTAAAAAACCTTTTGCTATTGGTTTTAATCCCCTTCGCTAGGTCCATCTCCACCCGTCGCTTTGCCTTTCTCACTGCTTCCCTACACCCTCTGACCTCAATAAGGTAGGTTTCTTTGCTGATCCCTCCCATTTTCCACTCCTGGTACGCTTTCTGCTTTTTCTTAATGACCCCTCTGAGACGCTTGCTCATCCAGCTCGGTCTAAAACTGCTACCTACGAGCCGTTTTCCCTTTCTCGGGATACATGCCTCTGACATCTCCTGCAACTTCAACCTGAAGTAACCCCAGGCGTCATCTGCCTTTAGATCCCTAAATATGTTAGTCCAGTCCACTTCCCTAACTAGTCGCCTTAGTTTAGTAAAGTTAGCCCTTTTGAAATTGTAAACCCTAGTCTCAGATGCAATATTGATTATCCTCTCATTTATTTTGAAACGAATTAGCTCATGATCACTCGAGCCAAGGTTGTCCCCTACAACTATTTCCTCAACAAGGTCCTCGTTACTCACCAAAACCAGATCTAAAATGGCATCCCCCCTCGTCGGTTCAGCAACCACTTGATGAAGGAATTCATCAGCTATCACGTCTAGGAAAAGCTGAGCCCTATTATTATTACTAGCATTTGTTTCCCAATCTATATCCGGGAAGTTAAAATCCCCCATGATCAAGCAGTTCCTATTAGTGTTTACCTCCTTAAAAACATTAAAGAGCTCTCTATCCGTCTCCAGGCTAGATCCCGGCGGTCTATAGCACACCCCAATCACTATCCCGGGTGAGGCTCTAGTAGTTTTCTTCCCCAATGTGACCATTGCCCAGACAGACTCCGTATTATCCATTGCATTGCTAGTTATTACATTACATTTCACCTCATTATTGATATACAATGCTACTCCCCCACCTTTACCTTTGCATCGGTCTTTCCTAAACAGCACATACCCTTCCATACCTGTACTCCAGTCATGGCTACCGTTCCACCATGTTTCGGTTATTCCTACGATATCCGGTTTCAATTCTCGGACCAAGAGCTCCAGTTCCTCCATTTTATTACCTAAGCTTCTCGCATTAGTGAACAAACATCCTAATTTTTGCTGTTGGGCTCCTCTCACTCTTTTCACCCAACTCGGTAGGGACACAGTACTACCAGCATGACCTGTAGATCTAGTATCCGTCCCCCCCCTCTTCCTTACACCTGCCTGTCCCCCTCTGGCTATATCTGTTGTTATCTTGTTGTTCTCACTCCCAATGTATAAATTTGGCGTGGAGAGCACCAGGACCTCTCCCAACCGTCTCCCCCCAGTGTCTAGTTTAAAGCTCTTTTAATCAGATGAGCCAGCCTCCCTCCTAGAAGTCTACTTCCTTCCCTACTTAGGTGGAGCCCATCCCGTGAGAACAGTTGTCTGTCCCCAAAAGCCTCCCAGTGCCCATACATCCCAAAGCCCTCCTTGTAACACCACTCCCTCAGCCAACTGTTAATTGTCACGATTCTCTCACCCCTTTGGCGCCCTTCCCTAGGGACAGGTAGGATCCCACTGAAGATCACCTGAGCCTCAATTTCCTTGAGCGTCTTACCCAACCTGGCATAGTCTCCCTTGATCCTGTCTAGCGAGAATCTAGCAGTGTCATTCGTTCCCACATGAAGGATGACCAAAGGGTTCTTACCTGCTCCTCTTAGGATCCTTTTCAACCTCAGGTCCACATCCCGTATTTTAGCGCCCGGTAGACAGCACACCCTTCTGTTCTCCGGATCGGCCCTGGTCACAGGCCTGTCCAACCTTCTCAGTATGGAATCCCCAATCACGTAGACCTGCCTTTGCCTGGGGATAGTGCGGTCCTCTAACCTATCCCCCGTCCCCCCTCGTTGCACGCTCCTTCCATTCCTATCATCCCTTGTGGTTCCCCTTAAGCCATCCTGTAACCTCCCTGGGCCCAAACTTGGTGCTGCCTCCCCTCCTTCTATGGGACTGGCCGCTCGTCTCTTTTTCCTTGGCCTCCCATCGTCAGCTACCACCTGCTGTACCCCTTCCTCATTCTCCAAACCTTCAAACCTGTTCCTTAGCTCTATTTCCCCCTCACTGGCTCTCCTTTTCCTCGGCCTGCTTCTCACGGTCACATGCTTCCACCGCCAATGGAAGTCATGGAAGTTAAACAAAATAAATAAAAAACAGATCTTCAAATGAGAACTCTTCTCGCCAGTTACCTATTTAGTTAGCACAGGTGAAATCAAAGAGCTAAAAACATCATTGTAACAGAATAAATACATGTTCTGATCGTTTCCAAAATTGAAAGAGCTCTGCAGTAGAACTATGCAAAATATTTATATCATGCCTCTAATCTAATTGAACTGAGTCTTGTTTTCCAGGATAGATGCTTTTGCAAACCCGAAACCCATGCTCTCAAAAGTTTAATAAGCATGGGCTGAAGATGTCAGCACAGGTGAGAAGCCATTGGATCTCGGTCACCTGCCAAGTTGGCTTGCCTGATGCTCCTGTAACAGCCACCTCTTCCTACCTGAAAAAGCCCTTGAACCTCCTTGAAGGCATCAGAGCTAAGAAATGGGACCATCATTTTTAGATGTTTGTATAGCACCTAGTACAATGGGCCCAACTTGATAGTGGCCTTTAGGCACTACCACAACATAAGTGTTTTTAACAACAAACAAAGGTAAAAAAAGGTACTACAGGTAGCACAATCAAGCTCTTAGGGCCTGATTTAAAGTAAGTGGAAAGCCTCCCATGGGCTTTGAAGTGGGCCCTGATATAGCAGATTTGCCAACAAGGCAAGAAGCAACTGATAATATGTTTAATCCTAAAAAAGCAGTCCCAGTACTAGTGGAAAACCTAAGCACATCTTCACTATTAAGACAGGGCAGTTGAAAAGAAAAAGATGTGCTCAAATGAACCTGGCAGAGAAATGTTATGTGCTGTTGGCCATGTGGAGGTTACTTTTAGAAGTACTGAGCTTCGTGGGACCTCTATTAATTTACTTAGGAACTGGGATGTTCTACACTGAAACTTAAAACCTGGATAGAGATAGATGACAGATTGTACATCTTTTGTGGTTTCTTTTTCTGTAGTAGGGCAAGTGGAACTGTGTGAGAGATCAATCAACTCACTCTACTGAATTGATAGATTAAGTCTTTTTATATAATGACTGGGAGACCAAGATTATAATATAATGACTGGGAGACCAACAGAAAAAATAGCACTGCAGACCTATTTGTGCCTTTCCAGACATTTGCATTTTAACAAAAATAGTCTTTTCATTTTCAAATCAATTATTAAAAGCTCCATGAAAAACCGATTAAAGAGAGATGATATTCACCTCTGCATTTTGTTGAGCTTCCTGACCTAACCCTTTTTTTTAAACCAATGATCAAAGTAGCAGCATTTTTTTTTCACAGAAGGAAACAAAAATCAACCATTTGGAACCATATAGTCTTAAAACAACAAAACCAGAGTTCTAATTAGCAAAGGAACCATAAACCATGTCTTTCGTATTTTGCCCTTTGCATAGTTTCACTGATATTCTTTTGAAATAATAACTCTATCAATTACCATGTTTGGGTGCTAGTGAGGGGAATGAAGGGGAAGGAAGATGGATTATTCTATTGAAGTGAGCTCATTTGTTAACGCAGTTATATTCTTTGCCATAACAACTTTAGAAAGACATGTACCTGAGAAACATTGAAACAACTTGTAATCAATAACTAAATGGATGTGACCATTTAGTTGTATAATTATTTATTAATAGGTCACAACATGACTAGCTTTGGCAAAGTTCCTCAGCATATCATGTATTTAATTTCCATAGTACAGTATTAATGTGTGTCTACATCTTTTATAATGAAAAACATTTATGATAAGGTTGAAGAACAGGCCACAGAATCAGAAAACCTTTGTTTCGTCCCCACTTTGCTACTGATTTGTTATATGCCTTTGAGCAAGTCACTGAATCTTTCTGAGTCTCCCTGGTCTACACTATGAGTTTAGGTCAAATTTAGCAGCCTTAGATCAGTTTAACCCTGAACCCGTCCACACGATGAAGCCATTTTTGTCGACTTAAAGGGCTCTTAAAATCGATTTCTGTACTCCTCCCCGACGAGAGGATTAGCACTGAAATCGACCCTGCTGGGTTGAATTTGGGGTAGAGTGGACACAATTAGACAGTATTGGCCTCTGGGAGCTATCCCAGAGTGCTCCATTGTGACTGCTCTGGACAGCACTCTCAGCTCAGATCCACTGGCCAGGTAGACAGGAAAAGCCCCGTGAACTTTTGAATCTCATTTCCTGTTGGGCCAGCGTGGCAAGCAGCACAGGTGACCATGGAGTCCCAGAATCGCAAAAGAGCTCCAGTATGGATGGTATGGGAGGTACTGGATCTGATCGCTGTATGGGGAGACAAATCCATGCTATCAGAACTCCATTCTAAAAGACTAAATGCCCAAACATTTGAAAAAATCTCCAAGGGCATGAAGGACAGAGGCTATAACAGGGACCCGCAGCAGTGCCACGTGAAACTTTGAGGCTAGCCTACCAAAAAAACAGAGAGGCAAATGCCCGCTCCGGGTCAGAGCCCCAGACATGCCGCTTCTATGATGAGCTGCATGCCATTCTAGGGGGTGCCCCTACAACTACCCCAGCCCTGTGCGTGGACTCCGTCAATGGATTCTCACGCAACAGGGATGTGGATTTTGAGGACGAGGAAGATGATGATGAGGAGGAGGTTGAAGATAGCGCACAGCAAGCAAGTGGAGAAACAATTTTCCCCAACAGCCAGGAACTGTTTATCACCCTGGAGCCAGTACCCTCCCAACCCACTGAAGGCAGGCTCCAGGACCTAGAAGGTGGAGAGCCTCAGGCTGCTCTCCCACTCGGCAGCACTGCGCGGTCGCACCTACCCCAGCCTACCCCTCGCTCCCATAGCTCATGAAGCCTGGACAGTAGTAAGGAGCAGTTCAACTATAGGCTGAGCAAGTGCAGAATGGTGGTTCACTCTACCTCCCTGTGAGCCAATCACCCTCCCTCCCCCCTTTGATCTCCGTTTGCAAAGGCAATAAAGTCATTGTTGTTTCAAATTCATGCATTCTTTATTAATTCATCACACAAATGGGGGGATAACTGCCAAGGTAGCTCGGGAGGAGGGAATCACAGGGGTGGGGGTAGTAGTAGGGGCACCCCCTAGAATGGAATTCTGTTCATCATAGATGCGGCATGTCCGGGGCTCTGACCCGGAGTGGCCATTTGCCTCTCTGGTTCTTTGGTAGGCTTGCCTGATATGCCAGGCAGGACTGAATCTCCATTAGACGAAACTTAAACTGACCTGGAGTCACTTCCATTTATGTCCAAGCGCCCCCGACCAACCTCACTGAGGCTGGCCAGGAGTACCCATGTCTGCCTAGGTGCCCCCAACCGACCTCACCGAGGCCAGCCAGGAGGAACCAGGAGACAGCAGCAGACGGTACAATACGGCTGCTAACCATCTTCGCCAACTTGCAAAGGCAAGGCGCTGCTGCTATGTAGCACTGCAGTGCCGCATCTGCCAGCAGAACCCAGGAGACGTACGGTGACAGTGAGCTGAGCGGGCTCCGTGCTTGCCGTGGTATGTCGTCTGCACGGGTAACCCAGGAAATAAGGTGAGAAATGATTTTTTCCCATTGCTTTCACACAGGGGGGGGGGGGGAGGAGACATACCCAGAAGCACCCGCAACAATATTTTTGCCCCATCAGGCATTGGGAGCTCAACCCAGAATTCCAATGGGCAGCGGAGACTGCGGGAACTGTGGGATAGCTACCATAGTGCAATGCTCCGAAAGTTGACGCTAGCCTCGGTACTGTGGATGCACTCCGCCAATTTAATGGTCTTAAGTGGGGACACACACAATCGACTGTATCAAATCGCTTTCTAAAAAAATCAACATATTAAATCGACCTAATTTCGTAGTGTAGATATACTCTCTGTTTCTCCATCTCGGTGATGGGAGAAGTAATACCTATCTCACAAAGCTATTGTGACAATGAGTTAATTAATGTGCCAAATGTGGGAAAGAATCCCAGGGCACTGATGCTAAAGAGTGGGTTAAGCTGGGTGATAAATCCCAGAAGTCACTTTTTGCTTTTGCTTTAAGGGCCCAAAGTCTATGGGTTTCCACATGGACACCTTTCAATGTAGGACTGGGGCATTAGTTACTTTAAAAGATTTGAGAGCTCCAGTTTATTCTCTGTCTCCATTTTTGCAGCAGCAGAGTATCTTTACAGTACCTGCTGTTGTATTCATAACTAAATGTAAAATTATTGTAATAATACGATGAGTCTGACATGTATTTTGAACAGGTTTTTTTACTCTATTTATGAAACTCTTTTTGGATTAAGCTAATGCTTTTTTGTTGTACTACTACAACCTTTTCAATATTCTGGAATGTGTGGCTTGTGCTGCCTTGTTTATGGCTTTTTTAAGCTGTTAAGATGAGGTAGTTTAAACATTTAAGTTAAAAAGAATTTGCAGAAAATACAAAGTAGTACAACACTGGTATATTTCATAGAATATATTAGGCAATGAAATTGAAATATTTCATGTATATGAGCAAAGTTCTAATGAGATGAAGAAGAAAACTAACCTATTAATATGATGTTCAGGTTATGTTAGTTTTAGTTCTTCTGGGATACTTTCTTTTCATATCATATTTCAATGACTAATGCTTGAACTTTGCCTCCCTTTTCATCTGTTCAGTGGTCTGAAATGTTATGTCTTTTTACTTGTTGAAATGTGGAACATATTGTAAGTGTATTTGTAGCAGGTGGTAATTAATATATTTCAGAGACAAACTGAATTAGCTAATGATGGAAGAAAAATCTGCCATCACTGTATAAAATAAGATTGTAAATGGAATTCTAATAGCTAATAAAATATGCAATAACTGCTTCATGTCATATTTAAAGGGAAATTATAAGAAACCTTTATCTGACAGTTCTTTAGCACTTCTATTTTCTCTCTTAATCAGGAGATTTGTCAGCATGGCTTTTTACATTTCCTTGCAAGCTAGGAGAGAAAAAAAATCCACTGTGCTCTTTTTATTATAAAATTGTCTGGGTGTATTGTTTAATACAGTGTAGGGAGATGGTACCAAGCCACAAAGTTCAGTTCCAATTGTAAGCCATCCCTAAATTTATTTAATCTCTAGAGATGTAATTCAAATTCATCTCAACAATAAAAACAATTCAGTTTAAAAAATAATAGGAAAATCACAGTAATAATTAAAGAAAAAGACCCCAAATCAAACCAACAACTTCACACACGCACACACACACACCCCCCGCTCGCTCCCAGTGTTGATCTTCCCCCGTCAGTTTGGTGCCTGGTTGGAATATCTGGATTCTAAAATACTTAAAAGTCCATTTACACCACTGATCTTTTTGAGATATGCACATTATGGTCTATAAGAACAAGTACAGTTGTATTTTTGTATCACTTATATTTCTTCATTTTATCTATCTAAATATGACTTTGTCGGTCAGTCTCCCATTCAATTTCTAATATAGTCACTACCATCTGCTTGTCAACTCTGATTTAACAATATGCACCATTTTATGTTAAACAATCACTAACCTAAGAAGTGTCAGCAGGGGTGATGGAACAATTTATATAGTTTAGGCACTGATGATGGAAACCATGTATTTGGTGTTTGTTATTACTGCTTTAAGCCAGGAGGTGTGGCAGCACCCCCAGTTCCAGAACCACTGAGTGGCAGTGAATCTGGTTGGATTTTCAAAGGAGCCTAAGGGAATTAGGCACCAAATTCACTGTCAGTGAGAATTGGGTGCATAACTCCCTAAGAAAATCCCAGCCTCTGTCACTACAGAGATGTTTCCACCACTTCCTGATGCAGAAGCATGAGTATCATGCTTTCCAGACAGTACACAGATTTTGTAGCTGGACTTTTACGTAGAGCATTTCCCAAGGAATGGGCATGAAGACAACATTTTAAGTGAAAACAGAATAATAGTTATTCACTGTACCCTTCTCAAGGGATAAGATACACTCAGACAGGAGACAGTTTTAGTCAATAGTCTCTATTTTGACTTCTTAATGATGTGCTGAAAACCACTGGGGAACAGCAAAAAGCTGTAGCTTGGTATGGCATTTATTCTTGCAGACAGCAATTTTGTTCCAGGGGGCAGGCAATCTGGAAATATGTTGACATTTACAATGTCAATAGGGTAATGAATAGCTGAAATGAAAAACTAATATCTTGCCAGCTCTTTAAAGGGCTATTCACATGAATGGGGACCAGGCTCTAAATTCAAATCCCACTTTCTGCTGAACAATGTAACGTGGCTTTATGTTAGAGAGATGTTCAGTGAGCTGCTGACATATGGGTTTAATTTAATCCTGTTGTGTTTCGTTCCCTGTGTATAGCCACATCAGATCTGGGATTTTTCTGAAACAGGATCTTTTAAAGTAACTGTACACTATCTCTGTATTCTAGGTCACATCATACACCAGGCAGTATCTCCAAATGAGGCCTTTTGAATAATGAGGTTAGCAGGTGCATTTAGAATGAATTGTAGCTCTAATGGCTTGCAATTTTCTCCATTAATTTTCTTCACTCAGAGCTACATTACTAATCTACACACCAAAAAACATTGTTCTGCTAAGGTTTTTTAAAAGATGTCAGCATTTCTTTTTCCCCACTGTGAGTTAAGTGGAATGACCCCTCCATAATGGGCTTTTGGAACAAACTCTTCTGTTGTGCTTTTAAAAGTATTTTCCTTGCCAGACAACACAACTTTGCAGCAATGGATTCAATTTAAAGTATATGAAGTGTTTGCAAGGTCATTGGTACAATAACATTATTAGTCATATTCTAAGGAGAGAATAGTACCTTACTACATGGCACTGACAGCATTTAGAATATTGCCTGCAGTACAGGGCATCCCGGGAACAGAAAAACATCAACGAATTAAAGAGTATTTAGAAAGGAGACACATAAGGGATTGGAGGTGTAATTAAAGATTAAAGGAAAGATTAAAAAGACTAAATACATTTAATTGCTAAGAGGGATGCAGGAAGGCTTATGTAGGGGATCCAGAGGGAAATATGCAGAAAATTCTCCATATTATCCCGTCGGAAAGGCCTGGCCAGATCTACTGCAGTGAGAAACAAGAGGAACAAACCCTCAGGAGGAGGAGGGGCTGTCAGATGGTAGACTTCTCCAGAGAACCCTCTTGTGGCCAGATGTCACACTGACAGCCCACTGCCATCAAACTCCCCTTCTTCATGTCTCCCCAGCTAAACTCACAATAGGTCAGTCTTGCAGGGCCCTACCAGCAGAGTTTTATTTATTTTCCAAAACAAGGAATCAAAATGAAAATATTAGGTAATTACCCTATTGTCATAGGAACATAAGAACGGCCATACTGGGTCAGACCAAAGGTCCATCTAGCCCAGTATCCTGTCTTCTGACAGTGGCCAATGCCAGGTGCCCCCCCCCCCCCAGAGGGAATGAACAGAACAGGCAATCATCAAGTGATCCATCCCCTGTTGCCCACTCTCAGCTTCCGGCAAACAGAGGCTAGGGACACCATCCCTGCCCATCTTGGCTAATAGCCACTCTATAGTCTCTCTGCCCTCAGGGGGTCTCTCCTCCAAAACTATTGCCAGGCCTCGTGTCTCTGGTGGGTCCTGCAACACTCTCAGCCTCTCTCTCACTTCCATTTCCTGATACCCTTTATAGGGAATCAGCTGATCCTTGTGCAGCTGTGCATCCTTTGTAATTAGGGATGCCTGGCCCAGACCTCAGGCCGTTAAAGGACAAGTCACCCTGTTACACACACATAACGAACTCCTGAGCGCAGGAGAGGAATAATGAACAGGGGTGTGTCTACACAGCAAAGAAAAACCCGTGGTGGGCCCATTCCTGTCGACTCAGGCTGTTCCATTGCTGTGTAGACTTCCAGGCTCAGGCTGGAGCCTGAGCTCTGGGATGCTCCAAGGTGTGAGGGTCCCAGAGCACCAGAGCCAGGAAGTCTACACAGCAATGAAACAGCCCTGCAGCCCAAGCCCCGCGAGTCTGAGTCGGCTGGCATGGGCCAGCCATAGGGTTTTTTTGCTGTAGACATACCCCTAGTCAGCCCGTAGGAGGAGATGTGGAGAGTCTCTTAACTATTGCTTAAGTGGCTGATGAAGCTGAACGAAGGACAATTTGGGTTGAGTGTCAGGAAAAGACATTCTTAATGCAGCAGAACCTCAGAATTACGGACACCTTGGAAATGGAGATTGTTTGTAACTCTGAAATCTTTGTAACTCCAAACAAAACATTATGGTTGTTCTTTCAAAAGTTTATAATTGAACAGTGACTTAATTCAGCTTTGAAACTTGACTATGCAGAAGAAAAATGCTGCTTTTAACCATCTTAAGTTAAATAAAACAAGCACAGAAACCATTTCCTTATCTTGTCACTCCTTTTTTTAAACTTTATTTATTTATTTTTTTAAAGAAATTTACATTTAACACAGTACTGTACTGTATTTGTTTTTTTGTTTTGTCTCTGCTGCTGCCTGATTGCAAACTTCCGGTTCCAAATGAGGTGTGTGATTAATTGGTCAGCTCGTAACTCTGTTGTTCATAACTCTGAGGTTCTGCTGTAACCTCATTTGATTGTGGAATGGCAGTCTCCCTAGGAAAGTGGTGGAAGCTCCAGTACTTGGCTCATTTTAATCAGGGCTAGACAGAGCATCAGAAAACATACAATAGGGAACAACGCTGGCTGAGGAATGAGCTAGGTAACCAGTAGTTCATTGACTTGCCATGTCAATGATAGGTCTTGATATTCAGAAGTGCTGAGCATCTGTAGCTCCGATTGATCAGCTGGAGTCATGGGTTCTCAACTAATCATAAGGAGATAATTCAGTAAATTCTGATAATAAAAGAACAAATGCAGGAACAAGTAACTAAATCTGACCATGATATATCAAATAGTTTAATAGGCTACACTACATTTCCTCCAAGACTCACGATTATTGCAAATAACCTCTGTCCTCCCCAGGACAGTAGAACAAACTATCTTGTAGAAATAACCAATATTGATCTACCATAAAAACAATGTAATTAAAGTAACTGTAACACACAGGAAATTTGTTGGTACTCAGGTTAAGAAATCTATAAATAAAACCAAAAACCCAACAGGTAAAAATTTGCCAAAGTGTAGATAAGAAAACCCAACAGGAGGAAGGGTGTCTCTACAAAAGTAGAAAGTCTCCCTTCAGAATGTCAAACAACCTTAGGGGAAAAGCAATGTCACCATTGAAAAAAAAAACATACAGGTTCTGGGATTATTGAAAGTCCACACATTTTAGCCCTTCAAAGAATCCAATTTTGTTCTCTCTACTACTTCTGCTTTGTGGGAAGAAATAAAAGAACAGGATTATTTGAATTTAATGATATCTGTGTCCTCCAACAGCCACTCCAACTCCCTGGGGCATAGGACCACTGCTGATAAACTCTTCTAACAAAATTGCTGCTTTGCCTTGATGAAACTTTTCTTGCTCTTTAATAAAGCAGATGTATAGTCTGGATGTATTTCCGTTCTGGCCCAGCAGCATTCCAGATTATTTGCCTATCTTGCTACTTTCAGAATTTTATTTCTTATCCAAAGTGTTGCACAAGCAACTAATACCCACCTAAGGACAGTGGGTTTATTCACAGAAAAGTTTGCAATTGCAGTGAACCAGACTCGGATGGCTACAAAAGCTGAAGTGAAAATATTTAGAAAAGAAAAACATCAACTCCCTCTTATTTCCATGCTCTCAGGGATTTCTAAGAAGGCAGAAGCTGCTGACTCTGGATGAAGGGCCTGATATTGATCTCACTTACACATCAGTTATGTAACCCCTTTGACTTTAATGGAATTACACCTGATTTATACTTGTGTGCAAGCAGAGAGTCCCTACTTTCTAAAGTGCCCATGCACTTACTGAATACCTTGTTTTCCTTGATAATGGAAGAAATATGCTGAGCTATGTTTTAAATCGCCAGCATACCCTCCAGCCCCTTCATTTTACTTGCTCCTTCATATTGTTTGGCAGTTCTGAACATTGTCAATTCCTGGAAAATCCAGAAACCTTTTCTCCAAACCAAGCTATTTTGGGGCAGCCAGCATAAGTTTGTTGTTATTACAATTGCATTCACTCTTGCCAGACTTTGATTTAACCAAAGTGATCCACACATATGTGATCTATCTACAGAACTGTTATTTTAGTTCTTTGTAGCCTCATAAGAAAATGCTGAGCTTAAAAACAACAAATAAATCCTACATATTGATTCAGAACACAGCTGCCTACTTGACTAGGTCATCCCGGTATTCTCTGCTATTTAATGGTTCCCTGGAGAACACTGGTCTGATTCAGAATTTAGGCACTAAACTTCAACTCCATCTCTAGGATTAACCCAAGTTATCAGGGGCACAACCTCCCATGAGATCTGCTTCCCACTGGCATCCATATGGGAGTCACTACATAAGCTTAGTCTTCTTCTTTCATATTGCTTGGGTAGGTAGCAACATCTACAAATTTATATCTAAGTTTGATAGCCAGCACCTTGCCGCAGCAGTGAACTGGTGAATGTCCTTCAGGCCCCCAGCAAAAAACGAAGGGACATTCAGATATGATGAGCTCTATCGTTTGTGCCTGGTGACCACAGTTGTCATTTTTCATTTAAAGAGGGAATGTCCACATCTCTCATGAGTTGTCCTGATGTGATTCAATCTGTACCAGTCTCTTTCTGACATAAATCAAAACCTGGTGGTTCCTCAAGAGGATCAGCAATGAGCTGGGGTTTTTTTTGAGTGGTCAAAGTGCTCCATGTGATTCTCCATTGAGCCACAGCGTCAAAGTTGGTTGTAAGGATCTTGATACGGTTACATAGAGGATTGCAGGAATTTAATCTTGTCTTTGGTGGGTTCTGCAGGTCATGGTGCATTAGGATCCTCATATTTGCATTGACATGATTAAGGAAGTGAGATGTCTGAGCAGCTATTCTAATCTGTCGAGGCTGGATGTGCAATAGGACCGGGAGCCAGTCAAACTGGAGTAGACTTGAGCGTCACTGACACTACGCACATAGCATTATTGAACTGAGTGTCAAAGTTTAGTGAGACTGCACTGGCGCACAATATTCAGCTGCAGAATATACCAAGGCAATTGTTGCAGTTCATAAGGTCCATGGAGTTGAGCATTTAAGGTGTACATTAAAGCAGCGGTCCCCAGTCATTGCTGCCAAGAGGTGAATTGTTCGCCGGCAGTGAATGACACGGGAGACCTTGAGGAGGTCCTGTCTCCAGACAGTGTTGTATGCTGAGGACAGATCAACAAGGGGATTCCTGTCTTCAACTTACATTGATATCCTGCCTCAATGTGGCTGGTAAGTGAAGCTAGTTGGTCACAGCAGTTCCTCTTTGGGCAAAATCCTGCCTGCTCCACTGGGAGGATGTCTTCAATAATATCAGACAGATGGTGGAGCAGCACCCGTTCCATGAGCTTGATGGTGGTTGAGAGGAGAGAGATGGGGTGGTAGTTGGCTGCATCCTCTGGGGGTTTCCCAGGCTTCAGTAGGGCAACCACTGTTGCCTGTCGCCAACTTGTTGGCACGTCTCTGGTTCTATGCATGGCAGTAAAAAGCACCACCAGTCATTCCCGTTCCCGTCTCCCCAGATTCTTGAGAAACTCTGGAGGAATCCCAATAATCCCTGCAGCTTTCCAGCTCTTGATTTCCAACAGTGCAACACTGATCTCCTTGACAGAATATGGGGAAGAGAGTGGCGATTCCTCTGGGCATTGTGAAAGGCTTCTGTGGAGTTCCTGCTGGACCTCCTGGCATGTAATCTTGTCTCTTAGCATCTTCCTGTTAGAAAGAAGATGAAAGGCAACAGCATTTGCTGTCACCTTTGCTGAGTGTTGCGTTACTGGCTGGGATCCTCCAAGTTGCCACAAAAGAGCCCATGCCTTACGGCCTGAATGAGTAAAATCAAGGCTTTCAACAGTTTCTTTCCACCATTCCAGGCATGCCGAATTCAAGGACTCAAGCAGCCCAGTGGCTTTATCTGGGTTGCCACTCATTTCATATTCCCTCAGGAGAGACTCGGATTCTTTTGTCCAGCAGGGGGTGAAAGCCTTGCAGTGACCATGCGGGATGTACTTCTTAGTGGTCAATTTTCAGATGTTTGTAAAATGACTGAAGTTTTTAGGTATTGGTCTGAGCCGTGGGATCCGAGATTCTGTTTCTGAAGTGTGGGCAGGCCAGTTAGCCTTGCAGAAATTCCAATGCGGCTTTGGCACCAACTGCACAAGAGGCACTTCCAGGCCAATCTGGAGGATGATTGGATGATGTGGGCTATATGGGAAGTGACTCAGGATGGGTCTTGTTGTGGCCAGTGGGACACCTGCGCTATTACGGGTCACAAAACACAGGTCAGAGTTGTGATCCATTGTCCACCTCACAGACTGAAAAGATCCAGATTGCTTCGGATCATAGAGCAGGTGGAGGTGTTCAAGGGAGGCCCATTCTGTGATCTGGTCCCCGGCTGTGTCAAAGCTTAGTTCAAAGAGTTTATGAAAGTTTAAAAAGTGAAACTTGTGTGTTTAATATACAACAGACTCTGGATCTGGAACCCAATATCAGACAAATCTGGATGACCATGAAGTTTATTGCCTAAAAATCAAAATGAGACAATCACTCTTTTGACCTAGTCCTCTCCTACAGTATTAACACCACATTCAAAATTAATAAAGTTTAGTCCCTGCGGGCTAGAGAGAAGAGAGAGATCGATCTTTATTTGTCCACATTGTCACTGTGGGAGAATGGTCTAGTATGTGATTATTCGAAAGGCCCCACATGTTGCTCTATATTCTATAGCAGTAGTTAGGATCAGTTGTCATGCTCTTTTTTTGTGCTGATGTCCTAGCCTTTCGAATTGAGGGCCCCTCCCTTTGGAATTCCCCTCCTCTTGATCCTCTCTCTGACCCTGAATTAGTTAACTACAAGCTTCATTTGTTTGCCCTAGCTTTGTTTAGCTTTTATATTTTATTTGGTTGCACTCCTGATACTCTCTCTACCAATAAAACTTTGGAGGCATGCTAGTCTGTCTTACATCACTACAGTATTTACCTAACTGTAGTATCTGAGCACCTCACAGTTTTCAATGGCTTTATCCTCATGACAGACCTATGATGTAGGGAAGTGCTATTACCCCCATTTTACAGAGAAAGATTAAGACCCAGATTTTTAAAAAGTATTTAGGCATTTCTTTGCTCAGAATTGCAAGGCTGAAGTGACTTAGGAGCCCAAGTCCCCAACTTTTAAAGGCATTTAGGTGCCTCACTTGCATGGAAATCAATGGGAGCTAGGTGCTCAAATGCCTTTAAAATCTGTACCTATTTCACTTTTGAAAATGAGAAGTAGGCACCTAAGTCACTTAGGCCTTGCAATGCTGAGTGAAACAGCAGCTAAATAGCCTGAAGAATCTGGACCTAAACAACTTGCCCAAGGCAACACAAGATATCTGTGGCAGGGAAATTGAATCGCAGGGTAGCACTTTAAGCACCAGACTATTCTTCTTCTCAGTAAACTACCTGTAGTTTTGATTAAGCCTAAGGACTGCAGGTACCATTTAAAAAGAGAAGCTGCAGTGACCATCGCATGTAGCTTTATGTCACCTTGTTGTTAAATGTTGATAAATTGCCCCAATTACTTTCAATGATAGGGTGCTTTTATATTTTGTTATTTTTATTGTAATAACTTCTAATAACATCCCATACTTATGGTATATCACATTTATTGAAGGACATCCCAGCACTTTACGGAGATGGGCATTATTCCTATTAATAGAGCATTATTCCTTCTTTACACATGAGGAAAGTGACATGAAGAAATTAAATGATTTTATCTAGGATCACACAGTGAGCCGGTGGCAACGTGGGGATTAGAATTGGGGCCTCTTGACTCTCGGGCCCCTCCTCTGGCCACTAGGCAATGTTGTCTCCCACTGAAATAGAGAACTGTATATTCTCCTCATTGAAATGTTACGAGGCTGCATGAGCAAAGTGTTTATTTACTGTATAAACAAATATAAGATGTCAATGGGAATTTTGGGTGTCTATGGAATATATAATCAGCCCCTCCGACACTAAGAAGTCTTTAATTTTTATTTTCAAGTATCTTTTTTCCCATCAAACTGAGAGATGTCTCCCAAGGGCACTACAAGAGCAGCTTTCATTAAGCTACAAAAAGATATTATTGATGAAAAATGTAGTTTAAAATTAAAACATCAACATGCCTCCATAAGTTCATTAGAATACAGACATCTAACTTGGAGAAAAGGTTTGAATGAAAGTAGATTTAAATACAGCCATTTACTCAGCTGTAAAGAAAACAGCTTTGTAAGCACAGCTGGGAGTGTAATTTTCTTTGTTTAGCTTGGGATCCCTTCAGTTAAACTTGTACACTGCATCACTATGAACTATTCTCTTTCTTAAATTATTTATGACATGCATCTTTTTCCTTGAAGCTTTCTGGATGGCCATATCGGGGGGACTGTCCACCCCCTTTTTCTTCCATGCAGGAGACTTGCCCATGTGGATTGATTTACCTGCAACTTCCATCATATTCATTTTAGGCAATGTGCCACAATGACATCTAGCACAATGGAAGAACAAATGCGCCTGAAGAAGGATAGAGGGCCATTACCTGCTAGCACCTGGCTCTTGCATTAGTTTTAGAACCGTTTGTGAAGGATGTCCCAGCACTTTACAAAGATGGGTATTATCCCCATTAATAGGATAAACGGACCTAGAGAAATTAAATGATTTTATCTAGGTTCACACAGTGAGCCTGTGACAAGGCTGGGATTAGAAAATGGGCCTCTTGACTCTCAGGCTCCTCCTTCAGCCATCAGATATTAGGATGGATGGGAGATGTTAAAATTATTTCTTTATATTGATTAAACCCTTTATTAGTAAATGACCTGAGCTTGAGGACTAGAACAATAAAATAATTCAGTTATTAAAGTGGATAGTGCTTACATATTTAGGTTATTACATGGTGCCCATCACCCTGGTATTTGAGCACTTGAATGCACTTATGTTTTGGAGCATAAGCTTTCGTGGGTGAATACCCACTTCGTCAGATGCATGTAATGGAAATTTCCAGAGGCAGGTATAAATATGCAGGCAAGAATCAGTCTAGAGATAACGAGGTTAGTTCAATCAAGGAGGATGAGGCCATCTTCTAGCAGTTGAGGTGTGACAAAGTGGGTATTCACCCATGAAAGCTTATGCTCCAAAACATGTTAGTCTATAAGGTGCCACAGGACTCTTGGTTGCTTTTTACAGATCCAGACTAACATGGCTACCCCTCTGATACTGAATACACTTAATTATTTAAATGAACCCTTGAGGTTAAATGAAGTCTCTTAGCAAGAAAATAGGTGCCCATCATATTCATCCCTAGGCAATAGGTGCCTCTGATGGAGAAGTTAAAGAAAGCACTGAATAACTGTGCGTTTGGTGAGAATTGTAGCAGGGTGCTGGTGCAAAGGCACCTAATTAGCCCCTGCTCAACCAGCCCCAATCAGGAGAAATAGATTGGGGCTGGGGAGAAGTCTGGTGCCTGGCCTCTGGAACTGGCTGCACCTGTGGGCCTGCTAGTAGAAGAGCTATAAAGGCTGGCTGGCAGCCAGTGCAAGTGGGGATGGCCAGGGAAGGGGCAGTCTCCAGGCTGAAGGGAGACTCCCTGTAAAAGAGGAGATAGGAAGACCTGTGAGTTTGTAAATAGTATCGCTGGTGGTGGGAACTGTGTGTAAATAAAAGCCACGGGTGCTGCAGCAAGAAAAGCCTCACAGTGCTTTATTGAGAGAGAAAAAGCCCAGCAGGGGCGGGGCCAAGGAAAGGACCCGGTTACAAGAATTATAACGAGATTAATTATTTTACTGGGGACAGGAAACACGAAGCAGAAACTCAAGGGTGGTAGAAGACAGACAAAGGAGCCAATGGTGACAGAAATCTTTTCTATTGGCTCTTTTGCATACAAGCCTGAATTATGCTGCTTTGCAGTTAATATCCTATTCTGTTCAGAGCCAATCTGCAGCAATTGTACATTTGCACATAAAACTAGATTAAGATTTTGCATAATGAAAATACCTGGGTCTAAGTGCACTAATTGTTGAGCATCATGACAGTAAATAATCTCAGTGGGTCACTGCTGTGCACATATTGTGCCAGAAATAATGCCATGCTCTCAGTCAGTAAGACCACTTACTCATTTTAGGTCACAATACACTGATCTTCACATGCAAAATGCCTTTGGGTGCCTTATTGTTTGAACAGCTTTCGACAATTACCTGAACAGGTATCAATTTGATAACTGCCCTCAACGTTTATCACAAAGCCTCACATACTACCTTTCCTTACCTTTCCGCTTGCGGTGGTGTGTAGAATATGCGTAGCTACACACCGCAGTGAAAAGTAGGCTGTGTCCACACTGTGATGTGTAGCTGCATGGGTCAGTGAAAGGCTCTGGTGGGGGATGTCAGTGGGGAAAAGCTTGACAGCTCTCTGCATTGGAGAAATTACACACACTCACGTGCACGCACACACACATACACACACACACTATGTAAAAGGAATGTTAAATCAAAATTTGAAAGTTAAGAAATCTCAGAATTAAGGTTAAATACACAAAAAACAGAAAGTACATTAAACAGGGATTACAATGAATGGACACTTACTTGTTATAACCACATGAATCAGTTTCAAGTCCACTATCAATAAAATTAATAATTTATTTTTCAGATCTCATCTCTTGTTCTTGGCAAATAGCTCCTAATGTTTTCCCTTAAAGTAAATAAGATTATATATACCTACATGAATCTTCAAGTTTTCCTGTGATCACTTTTTCCTCCCTGAATCTTGACTACCATGCTTTTCTTCATCTCTTTCTCTCTCTTGCCTAGTTGAATTACATTTGAATGTATATGTATCCTTCAGCTTTGAAAAACTAATGAAAATTTGATGGTTAAAATGAAAAAGGCACATATTTTACTCATTCATCAGACATTTTTTCCTACAAAACTTTACTAACTTTGCAGAAAAACATTACCAGTCAGGGGCTGGGAAGGGAATAGAACATTGTACAGCTGTAACTGGCTGCGAGCATTCTGTAACACTTTAGTAAGAGCAATGCTATATAAAATTAGGCACAATAACTTGAATTAAAGATGGCAGGATAAATTACTTTCCCCGAGCTGCTGCACCCTATGCGACACCAGGGACAAGTTCACGCCAAAGGAATTTACCTCCAGACTTTGAGCCTTAGATTTGCATCTCTTTGCTTATGTCAGCTGGCATTACAAGCTGCGTGTAATCTAACTGTAACACACAAGTTTTCATTAGACATGTGTGACTGAAAATTATTCATTTCATTTATTATTCTTAATGATTAATAATTATTCCAATAATATTTACTATTCTATTTCACTTATTGTCACAGAGTGATTTGAAATAAATAGCCATGAAGCCCTGCCGGGTGGTAATATCAGACAGTTACAGATGACTTCTCTGTACTCTAGCACACAGCTCCCATTTCCTATGCCCGCAAAAATACACAAAAGTGTTCTTATAGAGTCAAAAATAATTAAACAAATGCTTTCTAACCTCTATGTTCCAATACCAAACTGGTTTTCAGAGAGTATCAGTGTGATCCTGCACTCCTCATGTCCCCAAAACTCCCCCTAGAACAAGTTTATCCCTGGTGGATTTCCATTGATTGAAAGGACCTAGTACAAAAACTGGCCTGCTAGTGCTAAGAGAGGGCTGCTTGGTGCCCATGGACTAACACCGTATCTTAGCACTCAGACTTCTTGGCCTCTCCAGAGCTTTGAACATCGCCTTGACCACAAAGTGCTACAGACCCACTTACACGACACAGCCAGAGTAGACGATGCAGCACTGAAATGGAGTCCTTCCTAAAAGGACCCTGAAAGTGCTGATGGACAACTGTTACTCCTTCCCTAGAACCCCTTCCCTGCAGAGACAGCCATCTTGTTTCCCCTTCTCTTCTGTCTTTAGAAGACACCACTTGGAGAGGAGATGTAGAATAAATGGTTCTAATGTTAGTTCTTTTTATAAATTGAAAAGGATCATATATTACAATGACTAATGTATTACAAAGTGTATACAGCACTCTTTCATAGGCTGCTTAGTAGCCACAAATTTGAGAGCCCAGACTCTGATCGGTTACACTAGTGGAAAAATAGGATATCTGAATTGAATTCATCCAGATTTACATCAGTGTGAATGAAATCAGAATCTGGCCATTGGGCAATGGACATTTATTTTGCAAACGAATGATGTACATAGCTATCATTAAAGCCACTATGGTGCATTATTTGGCTTAGGAAATATCATTTTAAAAGAAAGTGCTGGGGAGCATAAAATGGAATATTTAAAATCACCTGTAGTTCTGATACTAGATAATATTCCAAAACTACATCATTAGAATAAAGAAAGTATCCATCTGAAATACTTATTTAAGCTGTTCCATCTCCAGTGAACCTCAAATTCTCAGTTTTAATTCCCACTTTTGCATTTATTTTCATATATTCTATGCACTAATTAATTTTCCATATGTACTGGCCTGAACCAAACTCCTTGCATCCTAGTGCTTGCAATTTTGGTGAAGTTCAGATCCAGATCCACATTTTACTATCAGTGTCTCTCTTTGCAAAACAAAAGCCTAGGATCCAAACATCTCTGAGCTGTGAGAAAGTTCAGTTCTAGATTGGTTTGTTGTGTCACCTGAACTGTTAACTTTCTTTCAATGTTTTTTACATTCTTGAAGAACACTGATGCCTCTGTAAAAGTAACAGCTTTTGATAATACAAGGACAGAACCCCCAAAACTCCTGTGGTGAAAAATTTGTTCTGATTAATTTTTTATTGCACCATTTGAGAAAATTTACAAAATAGCTAGGCACTTCTGACTAAAATTTAAAATGCTTCTGATTTCTAAAATTCTAAGTGAAAAACTGTCCAACATCACCCTCTTCAGTAATTGTAAGTCATTGCAGTACACTATTTTACTTATTAAAGTGGGAGAGTCCAAAAAAGAACGAGAAATAGTCAAAATGGAGTTGTTTTTTTCTTGAAATTGTGCTATAGCAATTTCACTTAACACAGTTCAGATTTTATTTTAGTCACATCAATTAAATGACTATTTTCACATCACATTTTTTCACAATGAATATTTTCAGATGCTAAATGCACAGGCCATTTTCATTGCACAAAAATATGGGCATACTATTTTTGCTCAAAAGACTGATAACGGGTCCTTGAATGATGAATAATTATGCTCATACTCTCTCTCTCTCTCTCTATTAAGAGAAGGGGTTGGTCCCATGCTTGCCTTGCCTACTTTGGACAAACAAACTAGTGACATGTTGAAAGATAAACGTATACCAATTTTTGCAATATGGCGGCCATAGATGCTCACAGCCAACCACACATACGTAGCATTGTAAATAGAATTTTTGACCTTTAGCCAGAGAAGCACAACTCCAATAGTTCACCCAGTAGAAGGGTCCAATATACACACTACATATCTCAGCCAGGAGAGGGCAGTGATTCATATATAAAAAAAAGCAGTAATTCACAAAAGGGATTACACAAAACACATGGCTGGAGGACTGACCTGTGGAATAGTAACCATTGGGGATATTATCCTCTGGGAAATGAAGTTTTCGAAAAAGCACATTGACTGACAGGAAACATTAGTGTCTGATCATCTCCCCACCTTGTTAGTTAGGGTTTGTCTACATGAGACATTAGTGGGCAGCAAACTACAGCGTGAATCTACAGTGTACTAGCTTGCAGTAACATCCGATGTATACAAGCCCTTAGAAAAGGATTCATTTCTGGGTGGCATCAGTTATGTTTTGGCTCTAACTTCAGTAGTAATTTATGACCAGCTAGCTTGATGCAATTTGACATGTTGATCTATTGTGACATGATGCTTTATCTTGAAGGATGATGGAGAAGATAAAAGAAAAGAGAATGCTATAACCCCTCTAACAATCAAAGATAAAAATTAGAATAAGAAAAGATGGAATCCATCTGTGTTACATATGTGGGAATGGACATTTTTTAGGAAAATGGAAAGTAGATAAGAAAACAGGAAATGACTTGTCACTTACAATTTAAAGATCCTTTCCCATACTGAAAGGAGATCAGGTTGCAAAGAGATTGCCAGAAATTTAACGGAGAAACCATGATCATACAAGGATCCACAGGCAAAATAACACATTGTGAAAGTTAATAAAGAATACTTTAAAAATAAATCATAATTCAAAATGTAACATTCAGATCCTACAGATCCTCCAATGTATTTAGACTGCGCATCTGGCACTCACTGTCATTATGACTGGCAACATCAGCAAAGAGTACAAGGATATGGAGCCCAAACCCTCTCTCACTCCAAGAGGAGTCTCCTCCAGAAGAGGTTTGAGATACACTGGCTGGACAACGTGAGGAATCTTATATTGCCTCTTCCCAGGCAGGACCTGTTCTGTGAATTATTAGGGGTCTTTGGTCTCTACAGGTGTCAATCTTGCATTTTTCCTGAGCACTAATTTATTTATTTATTTTTAAAAGAAGAAAAGGCCCCAGTGGTAATTCAGCTTCTCTTACTGGTGATATACTGGTGTTGTCCTGGCCACCATGATGTGACAGGTAATTTTAGAGGGCAATATCATATAATCACATTGTTTCTCTAAAATATAGCCACCACCAGAATCACCAAAAGCTCACACAGGCCTTCCAGAAATTTGTGCGAATAATGTGTGGTGGTACCTCTACAGACCAAGAGGAGAATATCGTTTCACTAACAGAGCATTAATGTGGAAGATGGTAAGTTTCATACATGAACAGGAGATGCAGATTGATTCAGGACAACACTTAGACATGTATTTAATATGTGATTAAGTCCCACTGAAGTCAAAGAGACTTATACAAGTGCTTAATTTTAGGCATGTGCTAAGTGCTGTCCTGGAGGGAAAGAATGATCTGGACCATCATGACCAACATCCTGTAAATGGAAAACTCAGAAATGTAAAGATGGAAGATGTAGAATGCATAAGAGCAATGCACAGAAAAATCGGCAATGTCAGAAAAACACAACCATGTGGAGAAATGTTGGTTATTTGTGCAGCAAAAACACTTTAACATCAATGTATAATTATCTTGCCGGCACATACAGCAATGAGAAAGCACATTGTAATTACTGCATTAAAATAAGTGTAGAACAGTGGACATGTCCCACAAAAGATAAACTTGCTAAAAGAGGATGAAACCTATCCCTTTCATATTTATGCCACAATGCTCTCTAGATGGAAAAAGATGATGTGGCACATTCTCCTAGAAGATTAGGATGCTTTTGAACAGGAGGGTACGCCAAATGAAATTAGTTATTCTATTACCTGTCCTGCTACTTACTGAGAAAGAAATCCCACTGAAATGTTTATAACACTGGTAGCTTGTTTATTTTATTTAGCTTGATTTTAGAAAAGCGTACATGTACTTATGCTATTTAAATGAAAACACATTCCTTTTATTCTGACCCCATCCCATTTTGTCAAACCAGAATACCTTTGTGATGCCACAGAATACAGAGAATATTTTCAGTAATTTAAAAACCAACATTCATTTGTAAAACTTAAAATTCCCTCCCAAACTGAAATATGGGTAACATGAAAATATGAGGGTCTGAAAGAGTGTTTGGGTATGAAGGGAAAAACTATGCCTTCATTTACACCTGTATTTCTCCATTGATTTCAGTGAAGTGACATGTATATCTAAGGGCAAAATTTGACTCCTGGGGCGAAACCCTGGTCTTAATCAAGTCAATTGGAAAAATCTCATACTGACTTCAGTAGGATTAGGATTTCTGAAATCCCGATACTGAAATTTAGGCCTTTCTCCTACAAACTGGCCTTTCCTGGGCATCTCAGTTAGTATTAACTGGAGTTGTCTGCATTCATGGGGGGGGGAGGGGAAATAGACCTTTTTTATATATTTTATTATATAATTAAAAAGCCTGGTGAAGGCTGGACATAGTGGTTGCTAATCAGTGTTCAATATCTCTGCCATAGGATGGAGTGACAGAAAGAAGTGCAACCTATTGACAAGAAAATATGTGCAGATTTGAGCTTTCTAACCCTATTCCTAATCCACATTACAGAAAGGCACTTGCCTGCGGCATGTATTATACACAGCTCAGCAGTGGCACAGGCATAATGGCTCATAATTGGCAAGGAGATTTTTGATTCTGTACTTGGTAGTTATAGCAACAGATTTATGACTGGGAAACCCTCTTCACCTTTTGCACTGGCACAAATCGTCACTTGGCTTAGTGCTTTAGCTACAGCTAGAGTCCCTGTTGCTCATTATTTTTGTCTGCTTGACTTCACAGCTGAAACTATATATCTACTAATTCAAAGTGTATTAAATGTTTAAAACTGATCATTAGAGAGAGAATTGCCTTCCTCAGCTGAAATGGCCTTCCTGTGGTGTTCTGTTTGTTTAATCAATACATTCTATCTTACTACCATCCTTTCGCACAAACTCAGACAGTGTTGGGCACCCTTTTCTTAGGCATATTGAGTCAATTATTGTAACTCAAGCCTGGTCTGAGTATGTAGGCTTGGCACAGCTCTGTACAAGGAAATTGGAGGTCAGAGGTATAAGAAATCCCCCTTTTAATGGAACAGCAACCTCAGGGCTATGATAGTTTAACTCTTCCATTTCCAGGTAGACCCAGAAAATTGTGGTTTCTCCCAAACTACTGTGATATTACTCGGGGTACAATCTGGACTGATGGACAGCTGTGTCCCCTCAGTTCTCCAATCTGGAGTGTTTTTTACACTACTTCGCCATGAGACTAGAGCAACCACTCCTGGTCTGCCCACACACAGCCTCCAGCATGTAAATCGCTCCCAGTTATACTGTATGAGTGCTAAAGCCTGACACCCATGAATTACACTGAAGGGCAACATCAGCAAACTCCCAGCCCCAGACTTTCCCCCAGAAATGTTTCTCTTGTACTGCACCTTCCTGGACGATACAAGCTCATATAAAGTCTATCATTTCATTAATAGAAAATGATATGCACAAATCTTGTTATCCCAAATGAAGTTTCCCAAACACTTCAATCCAAACACATGCTGGCTTTGATAAAAAAAAATTAAGCAGTTTATTAACTACAGAATGATAGATTTTAAGTGACTACAAGTGGAGAACCAGTCAATTCAGTCAGGACGGATGTGGTCTACTCTCAATAATTGATGAGGTGTCAATACCAAGAGAGGGAAAATTGCTTTTGTAGTGAGCCAGCCACTCCCAGTCCCTATTCAAGCCCAAATTAATGGTGTTATGTTTGCAAATGAATTGTAGCTCTGCAGTTTCTCAATTATTGGGAGTGGACCACATCCACCCTGACTGAATTGACCTTGTCAACACTGGTTCTCCACTTGTAAGGTAACTCCCTTCTCTTTATGTGCCAGTATATTTATGTCTGCATCTGTAATTTTCACTCCATGCATCTGAAGAAGTGGGTTTTTTACCTATTAAAGCTTATGCCCAAATAAATCTGTTAGTCTTTAAGGTGCCGCTTAACCAGGTGACAGTTCATTTAATTTTCTTGACACCTGGCTGAGGCGTCAGTTTGCCTTTTCTCTTTGAAGAACTGGTTTGTGTCTTCTTTTCTAAACTTGGAACACTTCTCAGTATTTTATATAGTAGAATCTTATAACTTTACATACAATGATGCCACACTTATTTTACTAGGACAATAATGATCAGCAAATAATGAGTTTTCAAATGATACCTCACAGGGCATACTTTGTACAAAATCCATTATAGTTTTGTAAAAAAGAGTGACCATAGGGATACAGACTGTCACACTTACCCCCCTCCGAGGCCAATATTCAAGCTACTCACACCCACTGAGAATGAGTATGGCCTGTAGAGTAGTGCAAACCTTTGTGTAGACTTTAGGAATCCTGCACTTCCCCCTCTTCTCCTCCAACCTCCATATAGCAACACCCTCACCAGTTCTGCTGTATTCAGGGCTGCCTAAGCTAGCAGCAATAGGCTTGGCAGGAAGCACCCTATAATGCTACGTGCCTTTATGATGATCACCACTAAAAGATATTGGGGGTTTTATTATCCTTATAGCCACTTTTGCTCTTTTACGGGTTCATTCAAAGTAGGGAAGAGATTGGATAGTTGGCCCCCAGAATTGAATACTCTGCTTTAATCTGGTCAGAATTCAATACTATCCCCATGTAGTGCCATGGACTTACTTTTTCTTTTAGCTGGACAGTTCTTTAGTGATATTGGGTATAGCAGCAAAATGTCTCCGCAACTTCAGTGAACTTTAAGTGACACTGCAGAATAGGGTGACCAGACAGCAAGTGTGAAAAATCAGGACAGGGGGTGGTGGGGGGTAATAGCCTATATATGAAAAAGACCCCAAAATCAGGACTGTCCCTATAAAATCGGGACATCTGGTCACTGTACTGCAGAACTGGTGGGAGCAGATTCTATCACAGAGGCAGTGACAAGTAACTTTTTGTCTTGGTGATTTTCCCTTTTTAGTGTTGTTAGCTCTCCACAGAGGCCTAACTAGACTAAGTAGTAATAGCCTATGGAGGTAATATGAGCAATTCAGACTTTCCTAAGAAACAGAATACAAAAATTGTAATACCAAGACTGTTGTTGAGGGAGTCACAGAACTGGCCCAGACTTCTACAAATGTAACCTTTATTATCCTATTCCTCTATGTTATTTTAATTTTCAGTGTTACCACTGGTGCTTCAATAACACATTGTGAAAAGTTTCTTTGGAAAAATTAGTAGTTTTTTTTAAGTTACTATAGAAATGAAACATCTACAACTTAAAAACAAACACACACATACACCTTTACTCCTCTCCATTCTTCCTTTCCTGGCTATTCTTCCATTACAACTTCACTAATCTCCTCACAGTGTACAGATACCCTTAACAATACTACTGCTAAAAATTATGAAGCTTTTCATTCTGCAATCTTTGATACTCAAACACCCAAAGGGAATTGTCTTTGACATCCACAGAATACGTTGTTCTTACCACCACAGTGGCTAACTTCTTTAATCTCAGCTTCTCAGTGGTGGAGAAGTGAGCTACCACTTTTATCCTTCTCCACTGAATATTATCAGTCAAGGATGATTTACAAAGTCAAGGGCAAATTTAAGGAAACCACTCTGCATTTTACTAATCAAAAGAAGTTCTCTGCTGCTTGGCCTATTTTCTCAAGGAGATTGTCCCTCCAGTACATCAATGAATGACTTGGTCAAAATAAACGATGATCTTTAACCTTCCCAGTATGCTCTAGCAATAATTGGAATACCCTTTTGTGGGTTTGTGTACTCTCCAAATGGCTAACACATACTGCTTGTTAGATTACTTCTGAATCAAGCATGAGCTGAATATTTCAGTGCAAACACCTGTCAGTTTCAGGTGGTAAGGATAATTTTTTCCAGTATGACTGGAACATTACTGCTCCCTCATCATCAGTCTGGATGTGGTTTAAATCATCTGGCAATGCTGCCAGAGTGACATCTGTTATAAAAGTGCTCCTCATATGCCCAAATCCATGTGTCTTGCAAATTCTACTTCCTTGAAAAGACTGGCCATGTTGGATCATGCTAAGATCAGAGTCAATTCAAACATTGGCCTGTAACTGGCATTTTGCTGGCACTAATTGAATTGATTTAGAACTGCACAGACAGTACTGAAATCTGCCAGGAATAGATCATTCTATTTTGGCTGCCCTTGTTGAATTGTTTGTATGCAAAACCAGAAGGGATTGTATTTATTATGATATAAAATCAAAACTGGCCTATAAAAAGATCAAAAGTCAGATATTCTGTCATAGTATATCAACAGAAGCTGGAGGAATACCAGAAACTGCAAAGGAAAATAACAGTGGGCTAAATACAAACCCTTATTTGGTCCTAATTAAGAAAAATCTCTCCTATAAGGGAGTGGGGACATTTTATGGCATGGTATAAAGGTTTTGTTATCAGGACTTGGAAGTTTGTATTAGTCTGCGTGGTGAAGCCATAAATGAATTATGCCGGTCATCCTAAACAAGTGCTGACAAAACCTCTTCACCAAAGTACACCATAATATAGATTGTGTATTCTGTGTAATTTACAAGTTAACTATTTCAGGAATGTTCTAGAGAACATAAACTAATGTTGTGGCCCTCCAACTACAAAATCTTAGCTGTCAAATGTGCAGTTGTATAGGCCTTGGAATGTGAGAAAAATGATAACTTAGAAGCCTCTAAAAGTGATTGAAATAGCTGTTCCATATATAAAAGATAGTAAATATGTATATCTTGATCAAACTGAACAATCTGCTTTAATTTTATGTACTACTGTATGATATTCTGTAAGGGATAGAAGCAGATTAATTTTTAAGTGTCAAGTTCCATGCAACAAACATGTTTGCAGCTAAATTGTATTTATAGTGTCTCATTGAGAAGGAACTCAGGGTAGGTCTACACTTACCTGCCGGGTCGACGGGCGGCGTTCGACTTCTCGGAGTTCGAACTATCGCGTCTAATCTAGACGCGATAGTTCGAACTCTGGACGCGCTCCCGTCGACTCCGGAACTCCACCGGAGCAAGTGGCGGTGGCGGAGTCGACGGGGGAGCCACGGACTTCATTCCCGCGGCGTCTGGACGGGTGAGTAGCCCGAACTAAGGTACTTCGACTTCAGCTACGCTATTCGCGTAGCTGAAGTCGCGTACCTTAGTTCGACCCCCCCCCCCCCTTAGTGTAGACCAGGCCTCAGAGTGCCATACAATACAATCTGTCTATCTATCACACACTTCTCCCACTGCTGGCTGAAGTGTAGTTATCTGTTGGGTGAAACAGAGATCATTTATCAGTGCAAAGCAACATTACATAAAATTTTTAGGTGACTGGATAAAGCTAATACCGTTGTGATGGGTTGGATCACAGAACGCCCCCCCTTCCCCCCGGGAGCTGCCAACTGATGTGCCAAGACTACCTCTGCTCCTGTTTTCCCTGCCAGCTCAGGATTCCAGCACCCTGTCTTGCTCCAACAAAGACCCAGGGTCTGAATTACTTGCCCCAAAGCTGCAGGTTTACCTGAAAACAGCTCACAGAAGTGTGCTTGTCTTTAACACTCAGATGCCCAACTCCCAATGGGGTCTAAACCCAAATAAATCTGTTTTACCCTGTATAAAGCTTATGTAGGGTAAACTCATAAATTGTTCACCCTCTATAACAATGATAGAGAGACATGCACAGTTGTTTGCTCCCCCAGGTATTAATACATACTCGGAGTTAATTAATAAGTAAAAAGTGATTTTTTTTTAAATACAGAAAGTAGGATTTAAGTGGTTCCAAGTAGTAACAGACAGAACAAAGTAAGTCACCAAGCAAAATACAATAAAACACGCAAATCTATGTCTAATCAAACTGAATACAGATAATCTCAGCCTCAGAGATGTTTCAGCAAGTTTTTCTCTCAGACTGGACACCTTCCAGACCTGGGCACAATTCTTTCTCCTGGTACAGCTCTTGTTCCAGCTTAGGTGGTAGCTAGGGGATTCTTCATGATGGCTCCTCCTCTTTGTTCTCTTCCACCCCTTTATATATATCTTTTGCATAAGGCGTCTCTCTCTGGGTTGTGTCTCTCTCTGGGTTTCCACCCCCACGCCCTCGCTGGAAAAGCACCAGGTTAAAGATGGATTCCAGTTCATGTGACATGATCACATGTCACTGTAAGACCCCAAGCCTTCATTCCTCCCAGCCTGACTCACAGGAAGGCTTGCTTGCAAACAGAGCTCCAGTCAATTGTCCTGGTTGATGGGAGCCATTAAGATTCCAAACCACCATTAATGGCCCACGCTTTGCATAATTACAATAGGCCCTCAGAGTTTTTATATTTCTAGTCCCAGATACAAGAGTGGTACATTTATACAAATAGGATGATCACACTCAGTAGATTATAAGCTTTGTAGTGATACCTTACAAGAGACCTTTTGCATGAAGCATATTCCATTATATTCACTTATCACCATATTTTTATAAAACCATATAGACTGCACAACGTCACAACTGTATCCAACTCGACTCACCATGGAGTGGTTGGGATGCAGAATCTCTGAAAAATGGACCTAAATGTCCCCAAACTGTCACCCAAAACCTGAAGCATTCAAAATTTGAGCACATTTGTGAAAACTAGGGCTTAAGGGAGTTCAAAGAGTTTTGGTGACATATTTGGAGACTGAAATGTTCTATATTTCATTAAGAAAAAGTTGTATTATAAACAGGTTCTGATACACAATTTATGAGCATATAGAACAGATGTTGAAGAATTATGTATGATATATGTCTGATGACTTAAGTTCTTACTGAACCATATCTGAGAGAATTGCTTTTCATGATTATGAGATTTGGTAAAGATATCGCTTGTCTTCTTTTTCACAGTGGGCCTGCTTCTGATATAATACTAGGGAGAATCAAGAGTAGTTCCATTACATCAGTGGCTTATATAATACCAGTGCGATAAGATGTTCCCCTCCTATCCATCTCTATACTCCGACCATAAGCTCTCATGGAATCAAGTCATATACTTTCTCAAGATCAATTAATGTTATATAGTAGTTACACCCTCCATTAATTATTCTTTCAAACTTCTGTCTCATAGCAAATATTGTGTCTATAGTGCTCCTTCCCCTCCTAAAGGCATATTACTCCTCTCCTATATTATCCTCAACTTTGCCTCCAAAACTCTTTCAAGGACTGAGAGTCTGACTTAAATCAAGAGAGACCTCAATAGGTGTTTGGATTATTTGCATCACCTTTACCCTTCCAAAGAGGAGCAATCAACTTTGTTCTCTGGTCACCTGATATCCTAGATTGATCCCAGGAAACACATAGCAATCTATGAAGACACTTTACTTCAGTATTTTCAACTGCCTTGATCATATCAACTGTTATTTCAGCTTCACCAGCTGCTTTATCAACCTTCATCTTATTCAGAGCTCTTCTACATCCTCCTCAAAGATCAATTGCATTTGAAGGCCTCCCCATAATTGTTGGTGGTGCTTGCGTTCACAACTCTCGCCTCTCATTTAACAGACTTTGAAAATGTTTTTTCCATACCTCTACCACCTCTTTAGGATTAATCACCATGAAGTTTCCATCCTTCACAAAAAGACTTCTTCATATCTCGTATTTCATTGTCACACTTTTTTTGCCAACCCCAAAACCAAATCATCTCCCCTCCAATTTTCTCTTCAGCCTCAATCCTTGTCTTCACACTGCCTTTTCACTCTCCTTTATTGCCTGTTTGTATGTGTAAGGGTGTTGTCCCCTTACTAAAACTCAGTGGGGTTTTTTTGGTTGGCTAACTCCAGGGGGAGGGTCGATGGGAAATCAGGACCCTGAGACTGACAGTCCCCAGGAACAATGAGGAGAGGCCAATGGTCCAGGTCAGCCTGATTGACTGGGCAGGCAGGCTAATGAGGGAGTCAGGAGGCTGGGGGGTCCCATCCTCTGTGGGAGCTGGAATTACCTGGGTCAGACAGAGTGGGGCTGAGCTAAGGAGAGAGCAGGGGCCCAAGCTGAGCTGGGGAGCAGAGCTGTGCCAGATCCAGAGGGGCCAGAAAGCAGCCCAGGAAGCAGGTCAGTGCTGGGAGCAGAGTCACAGAAGCAGCCCACAGAGCAGACCTGCGCTGGGAGGAGAGCTGTAGCAATCAGATCCAGAGGGGTCAGAAAGCAGCCCAGGGAGCTGGAGGCAGAGCAGCAGCAGCCATGCTGAGGCAGAGTGGAGCTGTTGCTGAGACAGAATGGTGGAGCTGGAGCAGTCCAGAACCCGGTGCGATGAGCAGCTGGAAAGAGTGAGGGGGACCCTGGGCAGTGGGCCCAGCACAGAGAGATGCCTCCAGACATGAGACTCTGCAGGCCAGACTTGGAGGGGGATTGTAATTCCGACGGGGTGGAGGCAACAATGGAAAGAAGGGTCCTGCCACCTAAAGCCTGAAGGCGTGTGGCCACCGCCAGAGAAAGTATCTGACTCGCAGCATCCCTGAGCTCAGCCGGCCTGAGAAGGAGGCCTGAGACTTGTGAGGAACAGATTGTGAACTTCCCTTACATTCCAGAGATGCTGGTTGTGATGTCCCCGTGCCACAGAGCAGGGTTATGTGTTTTCCTTTAACCTTTTCCATTTTTTCCTTATTTAAAAAAAACATGATTGCTGTTAGTAAATTGTATTTGCTTTGAACTGTATGTAATGATCAGTTGGTCAGGGAAGCATCCAGTGCAGAGAGGGCACCCCAGAGTGGGGATACCCTAGCCCCTGCCCTAAGTGACCATGACAAGGTTGGGGGTCAAGCCCCCCAGGAATCCTGGGCCCAGCCTTGTTGGGGTTACGAGGACTCTGCCACACAGGAGAGTGGAAGGGGAGCCCTTGAGGTCAGGCAGACCTCTTGGTAAAGGAAGTTGCAGCGAGGACTCAGATCCTTTCATTAGCCCATTTCATCACGGTAGTGTATAAGCCAGGAAAGTTCCCCACAATAGCAGGACCATTCCTCCGCTTACATATGCATTTTTGATAGTCTCAGTATCACGGCCTGCTGCCTCCAACACTCTGAATAAATCAATCTTTCTTTCTTTCAGCTTCTTTTGTGTGATGGCTCTCAGGGTACCCAGGACTGAGAGTCACCTTTTTATCGCCTCCAGGGATACTTGCTTGTGTGTAACAGCTCCCTGACACCTTCAGTCTGTTAGCCACCCAAACAATTTATCAGGCATTTATCGGTTTATGGCTCATACCTCCCCTCTTAAAATTATGCAGAAGTGTCAGCCACTGGCTGATCTGTAGGCGTCGTATCATAACCCTCTTGCCTGCAGAAAGCATTAGCTATTATATTTTCTCTTCCCTTAACATGCACAATTTCCATGTTATTTTCTTGGAGAGTGATGCTCCAACATTGCAGTTTGGAATTGATACCTCTGGTTTGATGTAGCCTTACCTACAGAGAATACTGTTGTCAGAACCCCACATTTTCTTTTAAATAAATAGGGCTTAACTGTTTGACAGCCCACACAATTGCATAACATTCTTTTTCCATGACAGAGTAATTCTGTTCAATGGTGTCAGTTTTGTATTTAAGAAAGCAATGGATGCTTTTTGTTACTTTTCCCTGTTTGCATCGGCACCACTCCCAGTCCAATGTCTGATGCATCAGTACACAGTACAAACATTTTGTCAAAATTTGATCTGGCCAGAACAGGCTTTACAAGCTTTTGTCCATACCATTTTATTTGGCTTTGTCTGTTTGCATAAGTCTGTGATAGCTCACACAATGTCACTAAAACCCATGTACAAATCAGCGGTAATAGTTAACCAAACCTATGAAAGGATGTGTTTTTTAGTCTTACAGTATGCAGAAGTGCATAACACACACACACACAATTTATTAAAGACTTTTTATACAGACAAGACTCCCAAGGAAGTCAATACGGTTTGCATACATAAAGAATACTGAATGAGACCCATTATTTGTAACACAACTAACTGCTGCCCGGTAAATCAAAGCATATATCAGTTCCCTCAGCCAGCTCCCTCCCTTCTCTAATCTCTCAGTTTTCCCTTTTCAATTGATTTTCTGCTCCATCTACAAGCGTTCCAACTAGGGTGACCAGACAGCAAGTGTGAAAAATCGGAACGGGGGTGGTGGGGTGGGGGAATAGAAGCCTATATAAGAAAAAGACCCCAAAATTGGGGCTGTCCCTATAAAATCGGGACATCTGGTCACCCTAGCTCCAACACTGAGTAACTTCTTGTTTCAACCTGTCTAGCAAGCTCTTTTCTGTGCCTTGGACAACACTGAATTCATAATTATTTGGGTTTCTGTGGTGATAAGCATTCTGGACTGCATACAATTGGAATATAAGACTACAGGGGTCCCAGCATGGATACTGCGAGAGCTAGGAACTAGCTAATTGTAAACAGGAAGACGTGTGTATGGTTATACTGGAGAGAGAGAGCTCTTAGTCTTCTGGAGACTGGAGATCACAGGAAAGGAACATGCTGGGGACCACAGAGAACTGCAGAGGACATTTCTATCTGAACCAAAACAAACCTTTGATTTGGTAAAGGTAAGAGACTTTGTCACTTCTGGACTCTGGATGATGTACAGAAAGTTTTCCAATTCGTTGGTTCTATACTCATCTGGACAACTAACTTATTCAAGGACACAGAGTCATCTGCTCTCTTTGTGCTTTAATTGACCCATCCAGAAAACTCAGTTAAAATAAAAGCAATATCTCACTGAAAACCAGATGCTACCTGAAAGCAGAACTTTCCTGGGTAAATACATTAGAATAAAATGTATTTTATATGAGATGTTAGATTAACATTTTATTGTTGGGATGAGTACTGTCACATAAAACAGGCTTTCCATTTTCTGGTTGTCATTTTTAATTGCACATGATTTCATTGCATCATGCAACATTAAGCTACATTAACCATATGGTGCTATTTCACATTACATAATACAACCTGGCTTTTTACTCCCTGGCACAAGGGAACAGTGGGATATGGAGTAACTTTGAGAAGAAAGTTTTTTATATTATTCATCTCAGACATTTTTGTGAATTAAGTGTCAGGGTAGATCAGAGCCTACAATTAAGTCAATGATTGACAGTACATCTGAATTGTTAACCCACCATTTCCTGAATGAGTCCCTTCCATAAGAAAAATTCAAAACAATTCAAATCCCTGATCAAACAAACTGGACGTGAGCTGGTAAAATCTTTGGATAGTTTTTATGTTTCAGCCAGAAGTTAAGGCCAGAATGTGGTAGGGGGATCTTAACAGGATCCAATAATTGGAACCTGAAGTTAGACAAATTCAGGATGGAATTAAGAGGCAAATTTTGAAGAGTGAAATTTATTAATCATTCAAACAGCCTACCAAGGGAAATGGTGGAATGTCTTTCTAAAAGATATGCTTTAGCTCAACCAGAAATTAATAGGCTTAATGCAAGAATCACTTGGTGAAATTCTATTGCCTATGTTATGCAGGAGGTCAGTCTGGATAATCATAAGGGTCCCTTCTGGCCTTAAAAATCTATCAATGTCTGAATCCTGCAGGAAGCCCACATGCATGGCCCCTCCAAGGGCGTATCACAATTGCAGCCCCTGTGCTTACTCGGGAAAGTGAACAGACTGCTCCTTTGTAGTACCCCAAAGTGGGAGAGGAGGAGGTGCCATGGCAGCATCCCTACTCTTTGCACATGCCTTCAATGGCACCAATGAGAGCAGGCACAGTACCTGAAGCAAAATCTCTCCCTAAGCCCTCCAGGGAGTGGGCAACTTTGCATTGCCCTCTGTTTGTGCCAGCAGACAAATGCCATAAGTAGGCCCTGAAGAAAAAATGACTGTGGGCCAAATTCTGCCCTCAGATACACAAGTCCAGCTCCTACTGAAAACATTGGGCAGGGAGGGATATCCTCATCTGATGTAAATTATAGCTCCAGGGGAAAATGTTGGCTTATGTGTTATGCTTAGAGCTGCATAAACTTCTAGAATTGTCTTAAGGAAATTTTCACACACACACAATCCTATTTTCCCAATTAAAATCACTTTACTTTGTTTTCTTATTTGCAGTAGTTTCTACACTTCTTCTGATTCTAGTATCGGAATACCCCACAAATATTGGGGTCTTAAACTTTACAACTTCCTGCAAACAGGTTATCATTATGATTCCATTTTAGAGAGTGAAAAAACAAAGTACAGAGAGATTAAGTGACTTGACCAAGGTTTTGTAGACTACTTTTCCTGTTTGTAGGATGCTGTAGTCAGTCAAATTTCACAGATTGAATGTTTTCAGATATGATACAAACAAACAAGTAGATGGCTAGGACTAAGCCTTTCTGATGGATATTCTCCACCACATCAGGGATGAAGAGCCAGTAAATGTTGATATTTTGAGAAGGTGATTCTCCTAGGAATTCAAATTCAGCATTTTTCTATTTTTCTTTATTTAATACCAAGCTACAGTTAAAGATCACATTCTGATGATTGCATACAATTACTGCATAGAATCTATTATTACATGAAGCCTGACACACTGTACTTCACTGGATTTATAGCAATTTGCGGTCTCTGCAGTTTAATCAGAACACTGATTTTTTTTCCTTGGGAAAGAGTAAATTTGACTGTCAAAGTTAATTTACTTTCTCCCTGGGAAAAAGCCAGCTCTTTATTTGTACATAATTAATGCTTGTACACTCTGTCAAACTATTTCTACCTTGTAAGGGAATATGTAAATACTGAGTTATAGATGGGCCAAACCCAGAACTATAAATCTGGAATCTGTTTGTGGATGAAGAAAGTGGGTTTAGATTTTATTTGAATGCCTGGAGCAGAATCTAAGCTTTTGGTTTTGGTCAGCTCGCAAACTAGAAGACTCTAAGTTTCTGGTTCTAGTCAGGATGCAGTCAAATATTAACCAGAGCACTGAGGGAAACAGCCATGCTCATAAGAGTCTCTCTCAGAATGGCAACAATCTCCAGACAAGAGATAATTTCAGTCTATTGTCACCATTTTGGACAAAATCTTCTGAGAACCATTTATAACACATCTGCACCATCCATTCTGCATACAAATGCTAACCTTCCAATTTAGGCTAGAATTGCTAGGCTAAATGTACTCCACATCTGAAATCAATCCCCCTTTTGTGACCCATTTCTACATTTAGTAGAAGTAATTTTCCTTAAAAAAAGGAGCAAATTTGATTAACCCTTTCTATACCTAAAACTAGGTGACACGTTTTATACAGATAAATCCTCCTATATCGTGCTATCATAAATCCAAGAATTTTAGATTAATCATTCATGGGTTTCCTTTGTATAAGGAAACATTTAACATACAACTTTACCCGAAATACTCTTACAGAAGCAATTCTTCTATAATTGCATTCTGTGCCATCATATCCACCAGCAGGACTTCAGCATTAGTTTTAAACAGTGAGAATTAATTATTTTGTTCACGGAGCAGCATTTCCAGTTTAGGATTCAGTATATTTGCTAGACTTCTAAAAATCATTCCCCTCAATGACGAAACTTTAGGAAGTTCAGCGGCACAAAAAAAAAAAGTTTTCATGTTGGGCATAAGAAATATATATTAGTCATTGACATGTAAAAATATTAGCTCTAAGAGCCTGGAGATACTGTTTAATTTGGGACCATTCTGCTTATGAACTGCAGAATAAGATTAGAGGAATGGTAATAATAGTAATAACGAGGAGATGTCCAGTGGTTTGGGAATTAGCCTAAGCGTTGGGACACCTGGGTTCAAGTGCCTGTTCTGCCGCAGGCTTCCTGGATGACCTTGGGCAAGTCACTTAGGGCCTGATTTTTAAAGATACTTGGGTATCTAAAGATGCACATTGATGTCTAGTGGGATTTTTTAAATGTGCCTAGGCACCTAAGTGTTATTGAAATAAATGGGAGCTAGATGCCTAGAAAATTTTGAAAATCCCACTGGGTGCCTATGTGCAGATTCTGGTGCCTAAATACTTTTAAAAATCTTGCCTTTAGTCTCTCTGTGCCTCAGTTCTCCATCTGTAAAATGGGAATAATAGTATCTACCTTACAGGCATGTTGGGAGGATAAATACTTTAAAAACAGTGAGGTACTCACATACTATGGTGATGGGGGCAACATGAGTACAGTAAATAGAATAATGCCACATCACGTTCCACATGTGATTGTGTATCTTGCCTTTTAAAGGGGCCTCAGGAAAGAATAAGCAGATTATTTGAGGGGGAGGGAGGATTTTTTATTTTGATACAAATGTTAAAAAAGAGGGCTCCTACACCTATCCTGGCAGCACTGACATAACTTAAAAATATAACAAACTGAATATCCTTACATGAGGGGTGGCCAGCCTGTGGCTCCAGAGCCACATGTGGCTCTTCAGACGTTAATATGCGGCTCCTTGTATAGGCACCGACTCCGGGGCTGGAGTGACAGGCGCCAACTTTCCAATGTGCCCGGGGGTGCTCACTGCTCAACCTCTGGCTCTGTCACAGGCCCTGCCCCCACTCCACACCTCCTCCCCTGAGCCTGCCGTGCCCTCGCTCCTCCTCCTCAGCCTCCTGCACGCCATGAAACAGCGGGGCGGGAGGGGGAGGCACTGATTGGCGGGGCTGTCGATGGGCGGGAGGCACTTGGAGTTGGGGGGAGGGGCTGATGGGCTGCTGATGTATTACTGTGGCTCTTTGGCAATGTACATTGGTAAATTCTGGCTCCATCTCCGGTTCAGGCTGGGCACACTATGAATGCCCAGCAGTACAATTCTGTGAAACCTACTACATGGCAAAAGTTGTTGGACTCAACTGTAAATAGGGTTAACTTTCCCTTATAGCTGAACTTCCCCACCTACAGCCTCCTCCCCTGTTCCTTCTGGTTCTATCCCTCCCACCAGCAGTACCTGGTTTGCTGATTTCCAAAGGTCAAATCCACCTCAGAGAACTGATGAATGTTCAACCCCAACTCTGTGTGTAGTTGGTTACCCTCACTGAGACTTTGCAAATCAGACTAACTCCCCATCTCTGGACACCTCCTCCTCAATCCTACTTCACCACGGGCTCATGCTGGGGCAGTCTCACCTCTAATGGACCAGAGGCACTGGATTCCCTCAGACTACCCTCTAGGCACAGAAGTCACATTAAATGACCCTTTTCCCTCTTCACTGGCCAGATTATCATTTCACACAATACACTTTCTCCCCAGAGCTCAGGTAGTCTCACATGAGCACAAGCCTCCTCCTCACCACCTCAAGGGCTTGCTGTGATTCTGTGGCTCCTATGCAGAGTTGACAGTAGAAAAATCCTCCAACAATCCTTAACTTTGTGTCACCATGACCAAAGTCCCCATGCAGTTTGTTGAATGAGCTAGATACCCCTGAAGTGGGTATCCGAGAGGATAAAGCGCTATTTGAGCCAGATATCTCCCAAGCCCTAGAGAGGCCTGCAGTATCAGGCCTTAGAAGTGATACCCAATTACAAAAGGGTGATGAGTAGGCATACTGGATTAGACCATGGTCCATCTTACCCAGTATCCTGTCTTCTGACAGCAGCCCATATCAAAGCTTCAGGGAGAGTGTAGAGAACAGGGCAGTTGTGGAGTAATCCATCTGGTCTTACTCTCCTGAATTTGGGTAGTCAGAGATTTAGGGTCACCCCTATAGGGTTGCATCACTGACTACCTTGGCTAATATGCAAGTGGTGTTATAGCCTTGTCAGTCTCAGGATATTAGAGAGACAAGGTGAGTGAGATAATATATTTTTATTGGACCAATTTCGAGCTATACAGAACTCTTCTTCAGGTCTGGGAAAGGTACTCGGATGCATCCCTCCTGTATAGGCTACCCCTTCCCCAAAAGGTTCCCTAGGTTCTAATATCTAAATCTGTCCTCTCTACACCATAATCTCATCCATGCAGTACCTGAAGCCTTTTAAGGTTATTAAATTAAGTGAATGTTCAGGGATGCACACATTAGAATTAATCAATTGTGTAAGACTGTAGGGAGCCTGAGTAAGCAGGCTGGAATTGAAAGATCTGATAGCAATCATAATTTGAGAGCTACAGCTGCCACACATTTGTATAAAAATAGAATTGATTAGCAGCTAATATTTCAGAAAGCTAGAAAGAAGGCAGAAAAATTCTGAGCTAATGAATGAGATTCCCCAATTCCTTCAGGGAACTGGATCAAAAATTTAAAGTCTGACATATTAGGAACCAACCCTGTTAGATGTAGAGAACACAGCACCTCACAGGAAGTGCTCATGACCTTGAAGGATTGGGCTCATGATGTTATTGGAGATTAGGGCATTAGCAATATTTGTTGGTAGCCATAAATCTTATTTGAGAAAGTCACTTAAGGCCTGATCCTGGTGGGCACTTTAACTCCTATTGACTTCAAGGATGCTCAGCAACTTGCAGGAGGCTCTCAGTATTCTGCAGGACTGGAGCCTTAGAAAGGTGTAGAGGTTGTGATGCCAGACAGAAGCTCAGCAGGAGTTCTAAGGTAAGCAGAGAAATATAATTCAGGAGCAGCTGGCTAGAAGCACTCATATAACTCAGCTGGGAGTAATTTATATGATAGAGGCTGTGTGTGAGCAAGGCCAGGAGTGGTTGCTCTCACAGTGAAGCAGTGTAAAAGCCAGTCCTGATTGTATACTAGGGAATGTCACAGTCATCATTTCCCTTTGTTCTCAGGGAGGCTTTTCCAGATGGGATTCAGAAAACTTGGTCTGGGACCTCTGCTGGGATTGAACCCCCATATAGCCTCATGCAACTGCCTAAGTAGGACCTCCCCTTCAGACACAACTGGGATGTCAGTTGAGTTGTACCCATTTACACCAGGGCTATATTTAGCCCTGTGTCTTGGTGAAGGAATAGCTTGGCTAAAAGTTTCAGAGAACATTTTCCCCACTATGAACAGGAGGCAGACAGCCTGTTGTCCTAATTAAAGGTTTAGATGCATTTTTTCTTCTGAATTATGCAGAAACTTGGATAGGTTTCCCAATTGCTATGACACCTGAATTTTGTATATAAATATAAGTAGACAGGTGGCCCACAGCTAGCAGTTGAATGTGTAGTTAAATAGTTGACATCCAGCTGTCAGAGATGTCACATCCTGAATGAAAGTGTGTATGCTGAAAGGAGATGGATTACATTGTAGGTTTGTATATGCAGGCCAGTTGTGTTCTGTTCTTCTAATGAGTGATTTTATCCCCCAGATACTTGTGGTCATGGTTTGTCTAATGCTAAATACTTCAGCAAACATCTGCAACTTTAGCATAGACGAAATCTGGATTGGTCCCAGCTCTAGGAAAAGTGCAAGGATAATACATGGATGAAGTAAGGATGAATTATTCAAGCTTTAACGCAAGGAACCTGTGAGAACATTCTTTCATATTTTGTATATGATTCTTGCATCAGGCATATGTGACCCTTACATGTCAAAGCTATTACAGACCTAAAATTAGATCTTTCTTTCCATGGATTGTAGATACTCATGCACATTGCTATGTCCTTTCCGCCTTCCTGACATGCCCATGGTGTTCAGGTTCACAGACAGCATTCAGAATACCATCATATTCACATTCCTAGGTGCTGCCAATATAAGCAATTAGACTAGGGTGACTATCACCAAAGAAGTTAGTGAATAGTCTCTAAAGGCAATGTGGGCCAGCAGATAAGGCATTGCACTAATAATCAGGAGACCCCAGTTCTACTCCTGGGCTAGACACTAACCTGCTGTGAAGTAACTTGTGTGAGGTCATATTTCTTTGAGTCATTGTTTCCCCTCCCATCTTGTGTCTCTTCAGATTATAAACGTTTGGTGGCAGGGACTGTCTATAATTTTGTACATTGTACACAGCACTACTACTTGTGCATTGCCTAATACAATGGGGCTCTGATCTTGGCTGAGGCCTCTAGGCACTATTATAATACAAATGATATTAAATACTTATTTGATTATGTGAGTATTCTTTGGTTTTACTCCCCTATTTGTTTCTCCTTTCAGCTAATATTTCAGCAAATGAGTTTACTGACAGGAATGTGCATGGTAGCGGCACACTTAACACACTGGAGAGCAATCACGGAAAGTCAATTTTATAATCATGAATGAAAGAATTCATACTAGAAATCTGATTCTGAAAGTTATACAAATCCAAGAAGGGGGCAGAATTGTACCAGGTGATCTTTGTTCAATCAAAATCAATCAACATAGCCTGAACTTTGAATACCAAACACAAAAAGCTAGCTGCTTTTAAACAAAAAAAACAAGGAGTCCGGGGGCACCTTAAAGACTAGCAGATTTATTTGGGCATAAGCTTTTGTGGAGAAAGAAAACCACTTCTTCAGATGCATCTCCCTCTGATATGGCTTTTAAATAATTTACAGAACAACAATTATTTGCCCAAACTATTTGGTAAATAATTTCAAAAATCAAATACATTTAAGAAATCATTAAGTAGTCTGTAGTGAAAAAAGTCTGAATGATCATTCACTACAAATTATTCACTCAGCTCTACCAACTATCTATTGTGCTAAAATGATTAATTCTGCAAGTTTTACAGCCCTTCACAAATATAAATTGAACTAATCCTCTCACTGAAGTCAGTGCATATTTTTGGATTAAAAAAAATAATGAACACTGTACAAATACACTGTAAAGGATTCATTCCAAAATGAAGACACAGATGTAGAAATCAAATAGTGATGGGTCACCAAGCCTTAAATTTATGAAATATGGACATTCATTCTCCGTGTGTTTGCCCTTATGACGAAGCAGAAATCAGTAACAATCTAGTTCTGGGCTTTATGGTTACACTTCCTACATTCTATATTTCTGTTCATGTCATCCCCTTCCTGAAGAAAAGTTGCAGCAATACCTTTGATCTCTGGGCCAAATCCTGCTTCCAAATCCACTAAAGGCAATGAGAATTTGCACTCATTGAAGTTTTGACTTTGCCTTAAATGGAAGCAGCTTTAGGTTCAGACTGATAATCAGTGATGCCACTAGGACCATTTTAAGGTGGACTCTATTTCCATTCCTGAGGAAGGTATTTTACATCCAAAAGATGTATCCATGGATTAGTGGATCCCTATTGGCCAGACTGCAATATCTTATTGACTTGGAATAGTACCAATCAGTCTCTCACTGAGGTCAGAAGGAAAAGCTTGACTCCAGATAGTGCGGTCAACAATAATAGTAAACACAGCACAGCATGGGCTTCAGTGCAGGTTCACAGAATCATAGAATCATAGAATATCAGGGTTGGAAGGGACCTCAGGAGGTCATGTAGTCCAACCCCCTGCTCAAAGCAGGACCATTCCCCAACTAAATCATCCCAGCCAGGGCTTTGTCAAGCCTGACCTTAAAAACCTCTAAGGAGATTCCACCACCTACCTAGGTAACCCATTCCAGTGCTTCACCACCCTCCTACAGAAAAAGTTTTTCCTAATATCCAACCTAAACCTCCCCCACTGCAACTTGAGACCCTTACTTCTTGTTCTGTCATCTAGTACCACTGAGATCAGTGTAGATCCATCCTCTTTGGAACCCCCCTTCAGGTAGTTGAAAGCAGCTCTCAAATCCCGCCTCATTCTTCTCTTCTGCAGACTAAAAAATCCCAGTTCCCTCGGCCTCTTCTCACAAGTCATGTGCTCCAGGCCCCTAAACATTTTTGTTCCCCTCCGCTGGACTCTCTCCCCCATTTTTCCACATCCTTCTTGTAGTGTGGGGCCCAAAACTGGACACAGTACTCCAGATGAGTCCTCACCAATGCCAAATAGAGGGGATTGATCATGTCCCTCAATCTGCTGGTAATGCTTTTACTTATACAGCCCAAAGTGCCATTAGCCTTCTTGGCAACAAGGGCACACTATTGACTCATATCCAGCTTCTCACCTGCTGTAACCCCTAGGTCCTTTTCTGCAGAACTGCTGCCTAGTCACTCGGTCCCTAGTCTGTAGCAGTGCATGGAATTCTTCCATCCTAAGTGCAGGACTCTGCACTTGTCCTTGTTGAACCTCATCAGACTTCTTTTGGCCCAATCTTCTAATTTGTCTAGGTCCCTCTGTATCCTATCCCTACCCTCCAGCATATCTACCACTCCTCCCAGTTTCGTGTCATCTGCAAACTTGCTGAGGGTGCAATCCATGCCACCTTCCAGATCATTAATGAAGATATTGAACAAAACTGGCCCCAGAAGATTGTGCTCTGCTGTCGTTACTTGGATTCAAACTAGCTCCTGTAGATTAGCCCACACACAGCATGCTGGGTAGACGTACCCTCTGTTCCACAGGACTACTCATGGCATAAGAAACTATTCAGCATCAGCAAGGGTATCACCATCTGGACCCAAAGTAACAGGGGTAACAGTAAGAAAATTAATTTTGGATTTTTCAGATATGTAGCATTCCCCCATTTCAACTAATTCCTTATATGCCACTCATCCCTTCCCCAACCCTCCCTCACAATAAACAGATCATTGGGAATATGAATTACTGGTGAGAGTGATGCATTTCCATCAGTTACTGGTATAGGTATAAATAAAAATGTACTCCATATTTGATGCATCTCTGCTAACAATCCATTAAATATTACATTCTTAGTTTATGCAGATAATTTAGCATTTAGTAGAAGGGGAAATTAGATACATCATGCATATGTGGAAAGCAGGAGAAGCAAATTACTTGACAGTGTGGAGAAAGGTAAGACAAGATAAAAATATCACATTGTAGGAACAGCACCGCTTGTCAAGAAAATAAATAACTGATGTTCCTTTTGCATTTTAGGGTAAGCTGTAATTGTCAGAGATTGAGAGACACATGATTAGACTCTTATTTATAATGTAGGTACAACAGTACCAAAGCTCCCAACTGCTGTATGACTATTTATTCAAAATTGCAATTAATTGCATCGGGGTTGTAACTTCCATTTGAAGCCTAAGTTAAATTATCTTTCGATACTAGAAAGTGCTAAAATGAGTGTGAGGGAAAAGTAGAAACTTTGAGGTGTATACTTCACATTTTTTTTTTAAATTCTGGAAGCACTTTTAGACTACAGTAAAGAATCAAGAACTCAGGGCTATTTAAAAATGAAATCGGATTCAGAGATTTTTAGGGAGTGAAATCTTTACTTTATTGTATTTGTATTTCAGAGGGCTTTTGGTGAAGGATCATCTCTATACTGGTGATTTAAACTCTAGTAATCCTGCACAGAATTAAGCTGTGCAGTAAAACTATTTAAAATTTAGATGCAAGTTTCAGATATCAAAATGCTACATTCATCCTAGTTTAAAATATTCAATTCTCAGGGTACCTTGGCCACTTCTACATATTTCAAGGAAAGTTATTTCTGAGGCATTTGTTGTGTTGTGTGATGTAACTCAACATGATGCAACTTTGTTTCAGGAAAAATTTTTTTTTTGCAGAAGTAAAATGGTCAATATTTGCCTTCCGCTCTTCCCAGGGTCAAAATTCTTGCCTTCCAACTGTTTATGGCAAATGTTTGGCTTATCTGACCATTTACAGTTATTAGCAGCACTCAAAAACTTGTGCCTATACAAATATTGGCAGGTATTTAAGAGAATATACAGTACACCCATTATTCTGGTTCTACATAGAGTGGATTTTTGTTTGGTAAATACAGTACAAATACACAATACAATTTAGCAACTAAATTACTGTAAAATTAAATATTACATTCTGGATAGCATAGTAAGAAAATATCAGGCTATCACTCCAAATAAACTGACCATGACTACTCTCAGCAATGCTGAACCACCAGGAGAGCAGTTGAGTGTGATGTTTTGTAACTAACAATCCAATACAGAAAGAAAACTGTGTGGAATGGGCATTACAGGTTGATGGGCTGGCAAGAACTCTTCTAGGTACTAAGAACTGTCTACCTAGACACTTCAGACACATTTGTGTGTCAGTGACTGGCATTGATACCAGTTTCTTCTAAGTGCAGCACATAACCCTATCTGTGTGAGCCACTATGCATGGCTAGCTATAAAGCCTAAAAATCGCCAATAATCACCTCATTAGCATTCATTGGATTACATTAAAGCAACTACGGAAACATTCTGTCTTCACACCCTAGCATGCCCAATATGCCTCTAACTCATCTGTGCTCAGATCCTGGTGGATGCATAGTCCCACTTATATTGGATTTTTCCACATTATGTATGATAACTCTCTGCACAGCTACCAAGCGACCACTGAGCACTGGTGCTTTGACTCTGCACACTTCTTCCAGTACTGCTCAGCAGTCAGCAGGATCAAGACCTAAATCTGCATTGGTAGAGGCAGCAGGGGCTGCTCTTGTTTACTTTTTCTTGTTCTGAGAGACTAAATATATAACAATTAACTGGATTTATAACCTACTGATGGGAACACTCCCAAGGTTCATAGCAGATTCAAAGGAAATAGCAAGAGATCATTATATTCCATAGTCAAGCATAAAATGCAATCCAGCTGAATTTTCTAATCCCTAAATTGCAATCTTGGGAGAATGGGGGAGGGATTTTAGGATGCCAAAGCAGCTACTTGTTAGAGCAGGGAGAAGATACACCAACCAGCTGGCCTTGCAGATCAGCTTGCCAGCACTGAATCACACAACAGGAAAAACTAGTAGAATTAAGAGTTGATTTGATTAACATGTTGGAGTAATATAAGCAGGAGCATGCTGTCATAGATAGAGGTCTTGGAAAAGGATAGATATTGTTGTCTAAACCCACCAGAAAACATACAACTTGAAGGTAGGGTAGCTGGGTTTCAGATTTTTCTCTCCACATTTTTAGAAACCAGATGACCTTTAGGTAGAAATCTAGAGATTTTCTGTTTCTTTCTCCAGAGAAATCTTGAGCACCCTTGGTTTCCAGGGAATTACATTTTATCTGGACTCTTATACACTAAATAACAAAATGGGAGTTTCATTTTGGAATATACAGATCTAGACAATTAACAGAGCTTCAGGCTAAGGTAAACAAATGCTGATAGAATAGATTGCAGAATGCTGGAGAGACCACAAGGGACTGTGAAAAGGAATGGGAGAGGAGAGCCTTCTCTTTGGGAGTTCCAGGTGTCACTGCCCCTGCCACTGCTTTTTCTATCTCATCTTTGGAGACAGACGGAGAAAACAACAATTAAAGGCCAACCCTGCTCCTAGCTCTGTGGCTACAGAAGACTTCTTGGTAATGAGCTGGGCAGGGAAGAGGGCTTAGAAGGAGACAAAAATATCCTACACTGCATGGGGCCTCCAGTCTTCCCATGGATTGCCAATAGGCGGAAGTAGCCTCTACGTAGCAGTTCCATGGCCACAGTCGACCTTTCCCCTAACCCCCTGCATAGTGACTCACCCTTGTCCAGCCACTCAACCCCTACATATAACTGAGCAAGGGTGTTTCTCCTTGCAGCTGGGTGAGTGACAAAAGACCTCTGCTTTCATGGAGGTAGGGGCAGGATTTGCCTTCTAATTATCAAACAGTTCTTTGAAAAGACCCACAGCCTTACACATAATACATCTATGTCTGTATTTAGTCTTAATAATAAATGTACTTGGATCTGTAGTAAAGGCCCATCAACTTAAGGCTTGAGGCCGATATTGATTTTTTTCCAGGTGACTTCCTAATGGAAACCTCAAAGCTGAACCCACTTTAAACAAGCAATAGTTTACTTTATAGTATTTGCAAGCACTCTGAAATTTTGCTTATAATGACTGTAATTGCAATTAAATAGCCTACCTTTGAATGCCTCTGCAATTTAGCATTTCAAGTGTTCTTCTTGCTTAATGACAAGATGTATATTGGAATTTTTATCAACTACAACTAATTGGACAACCTTAATGAGATTCCATATCACTGCAATCCTAGTACATATATCTTAAGATATAAGATAATTAAGCACACCTTTTCAAATTGGTGCCTTATTTCAGTAAAACAAAAAACCTCCACTTACCTCCCTCTTGGCTGGAGACAATCTTCTAGGGTTCCCTGGGAATGACTGCATATCAGAGCACAGCATGTTTTCAGGAATCTCAGCTGAGTTATGAACTTGGGGGGGATCTAAAATAATGAAACAGAAAGAGAAACTCAGAACCATGTGATACAAATTTAGCTCTGACCCTTGCAATTCAAGTATTCAACACATCACTTCAAAGCTATGTACACGCAAGTATTTAAAGAGTTACAATCGAATTCCTCAATAATTGACAAAAATGCTGGATTTAAAAATGTCTTACACATTTTTGTAACATTGCGTCACTTCAAAATAATTCTTTTTCCATAAAACAATCACTGGCTTTTGGAGTTATTTGAACAGCTTTGAAGCTCTTATCTGCAGTTTGTTAGCAATATAACACTGTAAAATAGATGCATATTATTGTTATTGTATTTTGAATATTAATTGTAATCAATTCAGTATGAGTGTGTTAGGAGCGCCACAGGTATCCACTGTAACCTATGTATCATTAGCCTAGAAATGTTACATTTACCACACCAGCTTGACTTAACATACATTCAACTGTAATTATTTTGACTAAGTCCAGATAGTCTAACTATTTTTCTGCATTTAATATTTGGGTGGTTATGGAGAGTCATTGTATCTAACAGGAACATTTCAAAATAGTACAGCAGGGCTCCATTTAAGAACCAACAGTATGAGTAATATTTTACAAATAGTGGTATTTTGACATGAAAAACTAGGTTAGTTTTTGATAGGTGTGTCATACCTTTTGAAACATACTGAGGCCTTAATTTATTGTTCAACATGGTAAATAAATTATAGTCAATATTATTGTCAGTGTGTACTGCACCTTAAATGGCATAAAACTTGCTCTGAGTCTCAGCTACGAAGCATAATTCAGACATTGATGTTACAAGCTTTCAAACAGGTGTAACATCTGTTAGCTACCATATAAGATTAAAGCACTCTCTATATAATAAATAAGCTCTTTGAAGGATTTGAGAACATAAATACATTTAAAAGGTTGCAGCACTAATGTGCCTGCAGAATTCAGTCAAAGTCAAGGAAATGGCAATAGATGATTCAGAGAAATATAGAAGGGGACTCAAGATTTCTGCTAGAAAGTTACATTTGATGGAACAATCTCTGTGAAAGCTGATGCAGCTCTGGATCAGTAGTTCAAGTATATTTCCTTTGCATGTTCAAGGCTGATTACTAGCTTTTAAAATGTTAATTTTTATAGTATATTACGCAGACCTCAATTAAAAAGTGTACTAACACAATTGATCAGATGGATTTTAAATTATATAATTAAAGTCAGAAAGGGGACATTCATGTGTAAATTATTTTTACATTAACATAGGAATTTATGGGATTGGAAATACAAAGTGTTTTTCTTCTTTAGCTATATAATATTCACTGTTTAGGGCTGTTTATGTTCTGAAGTTTAAAAATAGTTGTATTTGAATCACTTAATTGCTTTTCCAATTTTCATCTTAAAAGACTTTGCTTTTCCGTCATTCTAAAATTTTGGGGGGGGGAGAGAGAGAGAGAATATGTTAACATGGTTAAAATATATTTGAGGTGAAAGGTTTATACATTTTGATGTTTTCTATGAAGTGGAAGGAACATAACCACATTTCTATCTAACAGGCATCTTTTCTTGGACTAGCGAGTTTCACTCTGGAAAGGACATCCCAAGTCTTCACAAGCCACTTATGCAAAGTGTTTTCCATGCCAGTGCTATGCCCAAGAACTCAATCCTGCAAGTTGCTGAGCATTCCTGCCCCAATCCATCAAAGCTCTTCTGTGTGTTTTACTTTAAGCAAGTGAGCCATCCCATTGAAGCCAGCTGATGCTCACATTCCGTCTGATGTTGGCAGTCACAGGGATCTAGACTCTCACTGTGGACACTGACCACTCCTGTGCTCTTTGCTGCCCATTTGGGGGCTGAGTCCTGTAAAGCATATTCTTAACTCACACAATTTGCATGCTTAAAGTTAAGCACATGCTTAAGTACTTTGCTGGATCGGGGTTCGAGAGCTTAGCACTTTATAGGACTGAGCTCTAAATGATAAGCAAGGAACAGAGGAAGCAGTAATGATAAATGGGAGTCTACATCCATGTGACGACCAGCACCAAACAGAGCAATTATGAGCCTGATCCAATTCCCACTAACATCAATATGAAACCTTCCATTGTCTTCAAAAGGCAATGGATCAGACCTTATGAGAGAAGGGTCTATCTGATGTCAAAACATAGGCACCGTGTATGAATCAAAATTTTCTCTGTGAGACACTAAAGAAAATTACTCTGAGTGTCTTATTTGACCCTCATGGCAGTAATATCAGTTTCAGAGGAAAAATAATTTCTAGATAGCATTTGTGTTCCAAAGTGAATGGCATATATATTTGCCCTATGCAAAAATCTTGAGCAGTTCTAACTGTTAATGGAGATTCAAAGGAGACTGAATATCTAGATATTGTACAAAATAATGCATTACTGGTGTTGTAGGATGCTAATATTAGTCTATTAGTAACTCATCAGCAGACCTTGAGAAAGTATTATGTGAGGCCCCTTGAAGCATGTATTCACCATAAGCCAGCTCCTATGATCAGAGATAAAGTCTCCTTTTATCTGGAAAGTCACCCGTCCTGGGATTCACAATGGGTACCCTCAGGTCCTAGAGCACTAAAGCTGCTTCTTGAAATAAAAAGACCCTCTAAGAGCTGTCAGTAGTAGAAATCTATATATAATGGGCAATTTTTTTTTGCTAGTTAATATGTCACACAATATCATTCCACAATAAGCCTAAAAGGTTCCCACTGCAGAATTACTCTGGTTTAAGTACATCACAGGCAGCCTTGAGACAGATGAATCAGCACTTTACTGCCTTAACATACCCTAGACATATTTCTGTGGAGTCCCAGGCTGACGTGAAGACACTTGTACATTACTAATCACATTCTTATTTTGTTTTCAGTTCTATAGCTATCCTTTTATAGCCTGAGATGCCACTGCCACAGGGACACCTTTTGTGAAATTGTAAGAATTTTTGTACATTTTTGTTATAAATCTATTTTACTTTTTACACATATATATACACTGAAATAAATGTCAAGGAGGTGGGAAGATGCAGAGCGTAAAGCTTCTGCCACAAAAGCGTGTCAGAATTCAGAGTTAATTTGCCACTTCTAATGCATGAAATTATTCTGCCAAGAGTAGTTGACCTTTCCTCTGTGTTCTAGGAAAACTGAGTGGAAAATTAGTTCAATTCACAACACTCCAGCTTAATTTGTAGCATTTATTCATGAAGAACCAGATACAGATTCCATGGGAGTTTTGCCATTGACTATGCTGGGACAAGGACTAGGTCTAAAATGAATGCATTCATTAATGCACACTTCCAATAACTAAATAGGATACAGTATATTCTAAGCTTCCATTTAGTAAGCCAAAAAGTCATATGAAAGGAAAGGCTTTAATAATATGTAGTTTATGAAGAGAAAAACCAAAAAGCCAGATTGCAGAGCTCTTTTTCATGTTGCTGAGCTGCAGTGATGTCAATGGAACAGTTTGACTTAATAATTGCTCACTGATAGCTATGAGTAAGGGTCGCACAATCTGGCCCCAAACTTTTAAAATCTGATTGTAATGGAAAATTACTAATGGTGATGGGAAAAGGTAAATATTTCCTTGGAGTCTCTCCCCAAACCCCACTTCTTCTATATGGCTAATAAACCTTGGTCCCGCCAGCCAAGTAGGGGTAACATAATATATGTGTGTCGCAAGGAAAGAAAAATGAAAGCAATATCAGGGGACTAAAGAAGAAATGTATCTTCCTCACTTGTTTTCCATTGCATTCCCTCTTCTAAATCTGGTCTATATACCATCTTCTTAAACTAAGCTTCTTAAAACAAGGGCTGTGGGCCAAATACAGAGGTGAGTTTCAGTGGGTCTAAGTTGGTTCCTTCCACTCACCTTTGCATACAAGTTAAACTCCCTTAGACTTAAAGCCACTTTCTGCCCTGAGTTACACACTGAACCTGTATTGATTTCAGTGGAGTTGCATGAGGTTCAAGTCAGGGCAGAATTTGGATACTTATAGAGATACACTAGACACTTATCAGCGTGTAGCTTACACCCCATCTGTTACATATCACCTCTGAATGTGGCCCACTGAGCCCAGTGAAGGCTAAGCTATAAACCTCAGGGCCAGAAAGAGGAAGATGGCAAGGAAGACAATTATCAGTAAAAGTGGAAGTTAAAGAAGTGCACCATCTGTCCCTTTAATGTGTAAGCCAAATCAGTATAGTCTCCCATACACATTGATGTGGAAAAATCGACCCACGTGTTGTGTTTTCAATCAGATCAGCCTGAGGCCTTTTTATTGATTACAAGCGCATGGGGAGAACCATTATGGAAAACGGCCTCCTCAAAGCTGGTTACAGACAGTCTTATAAAGCTTAAAACCACAATCTTAATATGCAAGTTACATACATCATTTTTTCATTAAATTTGTTACAAAATATTGCAAGGCCAAAGCTGATTGGAGCAAGAGTAAATTTCTTCCATACTAGGCTTTTCCTGTTATTGCTTATCTGTTCTATGCGGTTACATGTTGACAGTAGGGGATATGACAACATTGTTTTTCAGTTGGGGACTGTTAGGTACTTTCCACTGCCTCCTCTGTGCCCTCCCCTCCTCCCCCCTATTTGGATAGTCTGGCCAGCCCTGGCAGCTTGACATGAGGCCTAGGCCTACAAGGCCTTGGATAACACTTGGTTTTCCCTTACAACATTGAGAAGCAGATGTATGTAGGACAAATGGAGTCTAAATTCATGTTTAACTCCCATCACTTTATACATCATTTTATCTTCATCTCTGTCTGTAATACACCATGTAGAGTTTGGCAATAATATTACTATTATTAACCGCGGTGAAATCGCTTCATAGAATTCTTTCAGAAGAATTTTAGAGATGTCCAAAGCCATTTCATGTGAACTCTTGCCTAACACAATTTTGAGTATTATTGAAAATAATTACTTTGAACTCTGAGGATGATGACAAGGATTATTTCTGGTCAGCATGAGACCTGCTAGCTTGTACTGTAATTGCTTAGTGCGTTCCCATTCAAACTAGTTGAAAAAAGTTTCAGTGGAAAGTTTAGTGGAAAAAAGGTCCACTGAAAAAAGACAGCTCTCTTAACTGTAAGAGCTGATAGGAAAGGAGAGACTGCATTGTTTCACACTTCAAAACATGTGAATGAAGGACAAATGGCAGGATCTGTGTAACATGATACAGGTTTGATGATTTATTTATCCACTATGATAAACAATACAGACACACAATTCGATTACCTTTAAATCTTTTCTATTGCATCCAAGATCATTACTTTATATTACACTAGAGATCATAACTAATGCCTACATTGCTAATGCCAGTTCCTGGCAATGGAGCTAATGAAAAAAACAGGCAAAGTTTAAAGCACATGGATTGCAGATAAGACATCCACCTAAAGTGCTCTCCTTGTTTGAAACGGTGAGCAAACAGACTCCAGAAATCTGTCTGATAAGATCCTCTCTCCATTTGTTCCATGACATATTTATGGATATATTTCTAGGAATGCTTTCTTTTTATGAGGCTAATAAGCACCAACTGCCATAATAAAAACCCTACAAAGGATATTTTAATGCATATTTTCAAGATACACAATAAAGTACAAATCTCCTCATTCCTTTTATTCCTAGTACGTATCTAGTCAGCCTGTCTTATTCAGGAGAGCCAGGGCTACACAAATGCCTATGTTCACTGCTAGTTTCAATTTCATGACACTATCCATTTACTACAAGGCTTCTTGCAACATTATTCCCTGTAATTACAGAACTATGTATTCAAATAGCCAAAATATAGCTATGATAAAGACAATTATGTTCAGTCCAATGCATTTTTTCCTTGTAGACTATTCAGAGATTGGTAGCAAAATGTGTTTAAATATGGGAAACACACTAAGTGTGAGCTTGAGTTGCCAGCTGATGAACACACTAATTTTATTAGGCTGCAGGGACTTTCTAACTAAAAATTGATAGTTAAATATGGCATGCGGACTTAGTGCTTCATACTGACTGGTCACTAGAAGGCTTGGGAGCAGAGCTGGTTGAAAGTCAGAATTTCCATTGCATGGGAAATTCCTAAATCCTAAATAAATGTGTGTTGAGTTTCAGCCTGAAAAGTAGAATTTTTAAAATTTCCCAGGAAGGAAAATCCAGAGAAATTTCATTTAGAAATAATCAGAATGCTCCATTCCATAATTTTCAAAATGAAGTTTACCCTGGGAGCCCAAGCTCCAAGGATCCTAGTTCAGCCGTAATTCTCAGGGCTTTTAGGCTCCCAGTTCCCCGTTAGTCTTTATGGCTCTTAAAACATACACATCATCTAAATCTCAATCAAAAGCCAATCTCTGGGCTCTGTGGCTAGGAACCTGGAAGACCTAACAGCCCTGGCTCGAGCTGGGAATCCCAGGGCTGCCAGAACCTGATTGTGATTCAAACCAGGTATATTTCCATGAAACATTTTGGATTTGATGAATTGGCATTTTCAAGGAAAATTCCCAGCTAGCTGTACTCAAGAGACCAATAGTGGTATACAGACCCTTTTACCTGTAAGTCACCCTTTTGAACCCAGTCCATGTTGCTAGTGGCCAAACATTCATTCCCATTGAGTAGTGATTTGCTATCCTGCATAAAACAACGAACTCCCATCTCTGCTGGATAAATATCCAAATCATCAGCTAAAAGGTTAAGGTCTGAGTGGAAAGACACACCAAACTCCCTTTCACCTCTAGAATGCTCTTTTCAAGTCAGGGCAAAAAAATTTCATTAAATAGCAAATTAAAAATGCCATTTTAGGAACATCAAAACTTTTCATGAAATTGGGTTGAATTTGCTGAATAGATTTAGCCAAAGAAGAACTAAGAAATTTTTTTGGAAATATCAGAATAGTTTGTTTCAATTTTTTCCAACATTCAAAATGTTTCATTTTGATCCACTTAAATGTTTTTGGTTGTTCATTTTGGCAAGAAAAACAAACAAACAACAACAAAAAAAATCCAGTCTTGATTTGAAACTAACCAATTTCTTTAATTTATATTTTGGTTCGGCCACCAAACAGAAAAGTCAATTGTTCAGCATAGTACTTTGAAGCTAGAGCTGAGCGAACAAGACCCAAGTTCCTTGCCTAATGTATTCTGTAACACACCATTTCTGAATCATCATTATCCACAGAAAATGTGACACGATGATCATCGTAGAGCAATATGTACGTGACAGTAGACAGGTGTGTGGTTTATATGTACATGGCATTATTCGATGCATCAGCTTTACAAAATAGGTGTTTTATTTTAAACCACAGGGACAGATGAAAGTGAATTGCTGTTGTGGGTGGCTATAGGTCATATAGAAAGTGTATGTAACAAAATGGGAAGTCAGTACATGGATAAACACTGCAGCCAGGATATTGGATGACATGATAATTCGATATGATAATTCTGCAGAGCAGAGAGCTGAAATGACTCAGTCATATGGAAAGACAGATTGATAGTACAGACCATAATTCAATGAATGCCAGACAGAAACGAAGGCTAGGAAAGAGAGAGAGAGAGACACAGAAATTGATATAGTGGAAATGACTGAAACGATGCTAGATGCAATAACTATGTCATCTGGTAATAGGAATATATTGAGAAAATATTTTGCACAGAGTCCATTGCTATGGCAGCTATGAAGCTCACACATTAAGAGCCCAGTTTTGCCACCTTAACTGACAAACACACAGGACTCATCTTTCTGAATCAACATTAATGGTGTTTAGTTAATTCTCTAACCTATCCACCATTCATTGAGCATTCTTCTGTGGCTGAGCCAATGTGCCAGGCACTGCACTGAAACAATGGCCATTTTGGGGAAGGGGGAAAGCAGAGAGAGAACTGAAATTTAATTTTCCAGTAATGGAGTAGTGGATCTTTTAAGACTAGACATCTATGGCTATATCATTCCCCTGCTACATCTATTGGACAGGATGAAACGAGCAGGAACACTGTTTTTTTGGCCCACACCTGAGGAAGGAAGGAACCAACCTGGCTTCTTCAACACAGGCCCTTCAGAGACTGGGGAAATGCCTCCTATAAACATGCTGTGTTTGAGATTCCCTGGGTTTTGGGGTTGCATGGTGGGGAGTGCTGTCGGTTGTAGCAATATCCCCTAGCAAGGGAAAGATATGCAGATGTCCAAGAAAGTTTAGCATGAAAATCTGCATATTCAGAGGGCAGCAACTCCCACCCCTTTTGCAGCCCCACAAGCATTGTACTTGCCCCTTGCACTTCCAGCTGAATGGGATGAGGATTTGGAAGTGCCATGAGCGTTAAGTGAAGGTTTTCCTCTGGGAGGAGTTGATATAACGTGAATGACAGTCTCTATCAGATTATCAAATTAGGTAGCTTTGTTACTCATGTACACGTGCTTTTCACATAAATTATGGATTTATAACTTCAGATTTTATACTCTCATGGGGCCGAAATAATCCATGGTTTAAATCTGCTATTTTACACCCAGAATTAATACTACCCATCGACATTGGCAGGACTTTTGCCTGAGTAAGGACTGCAAAATTGGTTCTTGGGTGATTATTTGCCTGATATCGATTGGTAAGTTACAATGGGCATTTGAGGACAATTCATTGTTTACATAAAAAAATACTTTCATAAATGCCAACCCCACACATTTCCAGTACAGGTGACTAAAGCAATTTAGTCTCCTGAGATGATTTAAATCCTTCTTGATGCATTATCTTTTCTAAGTAAAATGAATTCCATCTGTGCCTTTTAGTCCTGGTCTTTGTATTCTCCAAAGAGCATATTTTAATTTAAATGGAACAATGCATTAGCCAGATTTAATAAAGATGTTTCTGTTTTAGATGTGCTAGCAAAAAACAACACAAAAAACCCTATTGGAAGAAAGCAAAGATAATACAACCTCAGGGAACAAAGTCACCAAAGTTCCTCAGGGAAGTCTCCCAGGAAAAATGTCTTTTTCCCTGAAACCAGCAACTCTTGGCTTAAATATTTAATCATTCCAAAAAATTCTTCTGTTGCTGACAAAGTTTGCGTTGGAGCACTGTAAATTTTTAGTGTTAAAACTAATAGTAAGAAGCTTATAGATATCAAAACAGAACAATTAAAATGGCCAGGTAATTTATGGAGCATGCAGCATATTTGTATTTGATGATATAAAATAATAGTGGGACAACCCAACTGAAGTCAATGAAGCTGCTCAGGTACAACAAGAAGACTAGGTGTTCTGCCTTAGAAAACAGCAGCTTACATGAAAAGTATTGTATTTTAATGCCAAACACAGAGCAGAGAACTCTGTCGCTGGCTCAGACTGGAGGAAACATTTTGTTCTCATAATAGAGTATCATTTTTCAGAAATTCACCTGTAAAACCATGAAGCACTTTTTGGAACATCTTACAGCTGTTAAGTTGAGAATTATTTAATGTCAAATATTCTAAATTTATTGCATAATAATTGCAAGTTGCTTTTTAACATAAATAGAGCATTTATTACTTCAGCTATGCAATAAATTAAGCAGGAATAGCTAATGTTTGTATAGGGCTCTGGACATTTAAAATGTGACATAATGGATAAGTGTTACTTATACAAAGACAAATATGAAGCTAAATTCTTGGCATTTGCTGTGGGAGGGGAAGTGAGGGAGTGTAATACTACAAAAGCATTTAAATAACAAAGCTTACAAATATCCAAAATAATAAAATAATTACTGTATATACTTGTCCATAAACCGAATATTTTTAGTTAAAAAGTGATGCATCAAAGAGCGGTGGTCGGCTTATAAATGGGTCTAGACCAAAATGTGATGATTTTAAACTATGGAATCATTGAATTGAATATCTAATACACTGTCGTTTTGTTTACCTGGAGCATCTGCAGGCATAGAGCCGCTTGGGTCCCTGTGGCCGCAGTTCGCCGCTCCCATTGGCTGGGAATGGCAAACCGTGGACACTGGGATCTGAGGGGTTCTGTGCCTGTGAATGCTCCAGGTAAACAAAACGTCCAGGCCTGCTAGCGGCTTACCCTAATGGGCCAGGAGTCAAAGTTTGCCAATCCTTGAAATATAGGGTCGGCTTATGAAAGGGTCATACAGTTTTTGCTATTTTTACCTAACCATCTTGGGGGGTCGGCTTATAAATGATTGGGCTAATGAACAAGTATATACGGTATACTAAAATATTGAATTACAGAATATGGAGATAGAAAGATTCTGCCCTCTAGACCCTTTCTTTGCAAATGTAGACTTTTCTAGTGTTTCTTCCCCATTAGAGATTTAAATACATCAAGTGATGCTGCATCACTTCCCTTAGGAAGCTATAAGCATTGATGTAAATGGTGAGGTAAATTGTACATCAGGAATAAGCTGACTATATAAAGGGATACAGGTAGCAATGCTGTGTAACTTGAATTAATCTGTCATTCACTGGCTGTGCAAAATGAATACATTACAATTTGGTATATTGTAGGGCTCTAATTTTTCCCTTGGTGTAAGCCATTGTTACTCCTATTTAAGTTGTGCCTGCTGATGTGTTCAATTAGATTCAATCATGGGTTCAATTAGCCTTGGGGAGGATTGGGACAGCATGAGGGTAAGTGTGTTTATAAAGTTTCACTTTATCCTCCCCTTGTGCTAGTGGCTTTTCTTGTTTCACTGCCTTCTTTTGCTCCCTCACACTTGCTTTGAATGCATGCTCAATACCAAATTGGTGCACATAAAATTGCTTTAGACGAGTTTACATGATCCAGCCCAAACCCAGGCTCTAACGTGAGCCCAAACGTCTATACCACAATTATACAGTCTCACAGCCTGAGCCGAAGTCAGCTGACACGGGCCAATTGCAGATGTTTTCTTGCAGTGTAGACATAGCCACAGAAATGGATACTTAGCAATGTGATGTGTCCTTGTACACACAGCTCAACATTGTATTACGCTTTTGCTGCTGTATCATATTGGAAACTCACATCTAATGTGCTGTCCATTACCAGCCAGCATAATTCAAGCAAAATTTGTGACACTATAAAATGCTTTCCTCCAATCTAAATATATGGGCCAGGAACTACACCAGTTTGCACAGATGAGGATCTGGCCCATTACATCTACTTTTTACTTCATCCACTAATTTTGTAATCCTATCCAAAAAAGATTTAAATTAGGGCTGTCAATCGCAATTAACTCATATAATTAACTGAAAAAAATTAACCGTGATTTAAAAAATTGTGATTAATCACAGTTTTAATTGCACTGTTAAATAATAATAGAATACCAATTGAAATTTATTACAAATATTTTGGATATTTTTCTACATTTTCAAATATATTGATTTCAATTCAAACACAGAATACAAATATACACTTTATAATATTTTTATTATAAAAATATTTGCACTGTAAAAAAGATAAACAAAAGAAATAATATTTTTAAATTCACCTCATACAATACCATAATGCAATCTCTTTATTGTGAAAGTGCAACTTACAAATGTGGATTTTTTTTTGTTAGAGCCTACAAGTCCACTCAATCCTACTTCTTGTGTAGCCAATGGCTAAGACAAACAAGTTTGTTTACATTTATGGGAGAAAATGCTGCCCACTTCTTACTTACAATGTCACCTGAAAGCATGAACAGACGTTCGTATGGCACTTTTGTAGCTGGCATTGCAAGGTATTTACACGCCAGATATGCTAAACACTCATATGCCCCTTCATGCTTTGGCCACCATTCCTGAGGACATGTTTCCATGCCGATGATGCTCATTTAAAAAAAATAATGAGTTAATTAAATTTGTGACTGAGCTCTATGGGGGAGAATTGTATGTCTTCTGCTCTGTGTTTTACCTGCATTCTACCATACATTTCATGTTATAGTATCGAATGATGACCCAGCACTGTTCATTTTAAGAACATTTTCACTGCAGATTTGACAAAATACAAATAAGGTACTGATGTGAGATTTCTAAAGAAACAGCACTCAACCCAAGGCTTAAGAATCTGAAGTACCGTCCAAAATCTGAGATGGACAAGATGTGGAACATGCTGTCAGAAGTTTTAAAAGAGCAACACTCCAATACAGAAACTACAGAACCTGAACCACAAAAACAGAAAATCAACTTTCTGTTGGTGGCATCTGACTTAGATGATGAAAATGAATGTGCATCGGTCAGCACTGCTTTGGATCATTATTGAGCAGAACCCGTCAACAACTGTATTTTCCTTTTTTTAAAATTTTTAACCATCTTCTCAATTGTTCAAAATTCTCTTCTGTATTTGCATGTTAAAGTTTTAAGACAAGAACTCAGTTCCTCAGCTATTTGAGACATTAATTTCATTCTCTTAATTAATAGCACTTCTTATCCCCCAATATGTTTGAAAAAGCCTCTTTTTCCAGTCAATTCCTTTGGTATTAACTCATTCTATTTTTTCTCTGAGTTCTTAAATCTAATAGAAACTGAAGCTAAGCTTGCATCTGTATTTTAAGTTCTTGATCACAAATCTGGTTTATCTCTCTTCCATGTAACTTCTTTCTTGATGGAGTTACAAGCTCTTTTCCTGTGCAGTTCCCAAAAAAAAGTGTCCACAGTGCCAACACAATTTGTGAGTGTTTCCAAAATTTCTGAGGGAAAACAACATTAGAGATAGCACTTATTCAGCTATTCATGTTTGTTGTAGAGATGACCTGGACTCAAGGCCTCCTTTGAGTTGCTTAAATCTCATTATTTACTAATAAATCAAATTTTAACTGCCCCCAACATTGCTGATTTTCTTTTAGTCTATTCTGATCATTAAGATTGCAACTGTAATTTAATGTAATAGTTTGAATCTATAAGGCTGGCAGTTCAAAAATGATTTGCTATTATTTAGTGAGCATTGATGGAACATCACAATGCCATTTTTACAGGATTACTTTTCCCAATACCCACTGCAATTTAAAGCTCAAAGGTTTTGCCATATAAAAACAGATAAAAGATGGCAATTACTGTCCAATAGGAGCCAGATCTTCAGCTGGTGTGAATCAGCATAGCTCTGCTCCAATGGTACTATGTTCATTTACATCTGCTGAGTATCCGGCCCAAGTTGTCAACTATTATGCCAAACAAAATAATGAAACGAATATTAAAGCACCAACATATCAGTCCTTTTTTTGACTTGGTCAACACAGCTTGTATGTTCCTTAACTAAGAGTCCAATTTACCAGGCAATGAGGAGCACCATTGAAAGAATGTGTTTTTATTAACTGTCAGCTACTCCCACTGGCCATTGTCAGGGCTTCTGTGTTTGGGTCCTACCACATTGAGCCATCTGTCCTTTCAGCTTTCTGCATCTGGCTAGGCTCCAGCACTGTCTATTTCTTTGGCACCTCTGGTACACTCCCTGGACACAGGTTCTTCTGTTACCCCTTCATAGAAATGGGACACCTTGTGGTCCAGCTGCACCAGGCTCTCGGCTTCAGCGTATCCTTCTTCAGAGCTCCAGCCTTGCGAGCGCTCTAGTTTACAGTTTAATTCTTCAGGGATGTGTTACAGATGAAGCACATGACAGGCTTTTCAAGAACGGATTCTCAAACAATTACTCTTTACTTTATGCAAGACAAAAATACAGTTTCAAACAAAATAGACACCAACATACACTTCCCTGATGCAGCTTCCTCACCACTCTGAAATGTTCTTTGGGCTTAGGTCAGAGCCCTCTGAGGTGTCTCCTTCCCTGCTACACATGGCTTCTCCTCTGAATCAGAGTTTTTCTGTCTCTCCTCCAGCCATTTTCCTTTGAGCTTGGCTAGTCCTGAAGTTAGAAAAGATCCCCTCTGTTGCAAAAGAACATCACTTCATTTTTCTCTCTGTCTCTGGCTTTGAGAGTCCTTCTGAGCTTATTAAGCCTAGCATCAATACCTAGTTTCTTTGTGTCCTCTTTTCTGGGGAACTTCCACTGCTCTAACTGCCAGGCTTCAGCAGTCCCATTGTCCTATGATGCTCCCATTTGAATGGGAGCCATAAAAGTTTAAAGAACCTCCATTGTCCCCAGTCTGGGAGATACATGATGGTGGATTTCACAATCACTGAGGCATTCAGTGACACAAGCATTTCATAAAATCAACCAGAAGTTTCATGTTGAACATAAGTGCATTTCTCAAATTGAGACATTAATACAAGATCTAGCACATCTTGGACTGTCTACTTCTCCACAGGGCCGGCTCTAGACATCAGCATTCCAAGCATGTGATTGGGGTGGCACTTTTCAAGGGGTGGCATTCTGGCTTTTTTTTTTTTCTTCAGCCACAGCACTCTGTTCCCCTCCACCACCTTTTTTTTGCTTGGGGCAGCAAAAAACCTGGAGCTGGCTCTGGTTTTCCATGTGCCCACACCAACCTCGCCTTATAACATTGATTGAGATTAAATAACTGCCTCTCATGAGGTACAGATGCCCATTATTGCTTTCCAACTTCTGCATCCCTTAAGGAAAAGGAATCAGTTTCCTTTTCCTAGGAGCCACGGTAAGTGCCACCGGGACCCTGCATCCTGAAACCTCTCCCACACCCCAACCCCCTTCCCAGAGTCCCCTCCTGCACCCACAACCCCCTCCCAACACCCTGCCTCAGTCCCTTCCTTCCTCAGACTAGGGACCGAATGGCTAGGCAGCAGTTCTGCAGAAAAGGACCTAGGAGTTACAGTGGACGACCAGCTGGATATGAGTCAGTGTGCCCTTGTTGCCAAAAAGGCTAATGGTATTTTGGGCTATAAGCAGGGGCATTGCCAGCAGATCATTCCCCTCTACTCGGCATTGGTGAAGCCTCATCTGGAGTACTGTATCCAGCTTTGGGCCCCACACTACGAGAAGGATGTGCAAAAATTGGAGAGGGAGTCCAGCGGAGGGCAACAAAAATGATTAGGAGGCTGGAGCACATGACTTATGAGGAGAGGCTGAGGGAATTGGGATTGTTTAGTCTTCAGAAGAGAAGAATGATTGGTGATTTGATAGCTGCTTTCAACTCCCTGAAAGGGGGTTCCAAAGAGGATGGATCTAGACTCCGTGGTACCAGATGACAGAACAAGGAGTAATGGTCTCAAGTTGCAGTGGGGGAGGTTTAGGTTGGATATTAGGAAAAACTTTTTCACTAGGAGGGTGGTGAAGCACTGGAATGGGTTACCTAGGGAGGTGGTGGAATCTCCTTCCTTAGAGGTTTTTAAGGTCAGGCTTGATAAAGCCCTGGCTGGGATGATTTAGTTGGAAATTGGTCCTGCTTTGAGCAAGGGGTTGGACTAGATGACCTCCTGAGGTCCCTTCCAATCCTGATATTCTGTGATTCTACGAAAACGGCAACACTCTTCCAAGATTTCATTAATTTTGCTCCTATCACTTCAATTAAGCCTCCTACATGTTTCATCAAGGAGTACCAGACATGAAACAGCATGAAGGTATTTAAGAAGCCAACTCAATTAAAGAGTTCCTCCACAAGCATTCGGGTCTTGAGCAGTCCTGGTAAAAAATGCACAACTACAACAAATCTTAAACTTGTTCTGCCAGGAAGTCATGATCCCGGGGCTCAGGCTGCTGGCCTCTGCACCCGGAGACCCTAGGGACGGCTCTGTCCACCATTACAGAATTTTTTTCTGAGAACCCCGATAGATTTTGTGAACCCTCAAGGGTTCACAAACCCTAGTTTGGGAACCACTGTTCTACAACCATCTCTCCACTCTGCACTCAGTGGGTATGTTAAATTCCATTTCTCCCCACCTGTCATAGCCTTGTGTGGCCTTTGTGAATCCAGGTCTCAAAAGTCTGCCTTACTTGATCCCTTAGTCTACACATCAACACACAAGTACAATTGTATTTCAGTTACTGTGTATTCAGGTTCTGTGTCCCTTCAACTTCAGCTACAAAGCACTTTAATTTTCTTATAATTTGCAGGGATGCACACCTGCTTATTTCACATATTTCACCCAGTTCAAAAGAACTTTTCCATCCTATTTAAAGGGCTGAATCCTGTAAATTGGATACACAATCTAGTGCATAAACCTGATTAAGCAGCTTAGAAAATTTAACTCGAACAACTCAGAGCTTTTCAAAGGGTCTTCACCCCACTTTGTGTATATGAAAACACATCCTGCTTGGAGCAGTTTCCATTAGCATATTAATGAACACTTCACCATCAGGGGTTTCTCAGTTTACTGGCTTAACAGAGCAAAACTTACATTGTCTGCCCATGCTGGAAGACAGGGAGCAATGGATGTGGTTTAATTAGGCTGCAACTTTACTTACATAAAACATCTAGGAGTACCCGACAAAAAAAATTGTACAGTGCAGCAAGAAGAGGGGCGGGGGTCAGTTTCCTGCTGTTCCAGAAATAGGAACCACAAACCTCCTTCCTCAGCTCCTTCAAAGGGACCTAAGAAAAGGAGGGGTGGGCAAGGCTTCCCACTGTACAAGACATAGAAGCCCCAAACCCTTCTTATCTCCCTTAAGAGATACTTTCCTTCAAATCCTTTTCCATTCATGTTATCCAATAACTGTATCCCTTCCATGCGGAGTACCTGCAGTGGACATCCGCCACGAGTTACATGTTAAGTTGCAACATTGCAACCTAACCCCTCTACAGTACCCCAATGGGTCCCAGACCAGCTGTGGGGAAGGTGAAATACACGCCTCCCCGCCCCACACACACACCTCGGCCAGTCTGGAAGAGAGGAAAAAATTCTTCGCAGCCCCTTCAAGAAAAATACTTTGAGTGTCAAGAGGGAACCTGGACCTTTCTGTAATGGGGGGCCCAAAACTGGATGTTAAACAATGGATGTGGCCTCACCAGTGCCGCATAGAGGGGAATAATCTCTTCCCTTGATCTGCTAGCAATGCTCCTACTAATGCAGCCCAATATGCCATTAGCCTTCTTGGCAACAAGGGCACACTGCTGACTCATATCCAGCTTCTTGTTCACTGTAATCCCCAGGTCCTTTTCTGCAGAACTGCTGCTTAGCCAGTAATTCCCCAGCCTGTAGCAGTGCATGGGATTCTTCCATCCTAAGTGCAGGACTCTGCACTTGTCCTTGTTGAACCTCATCAGATTTCTTTTGGTCCAATCCTCCAACTTGCTGAGGGTGCAATCCATCCCATCATCCAAATCATTAATAAAGATATTGAACAAAACTGGCCCCAGGACTGACCCCTGGGGCACTTTGCTTAATACCGGCTCCCAACTAGACATCGAGCTGTTGATCACTACCCGTTGAGCTCAACAATTTAGCCAGCTTTCTATCCACCTTACAGTCCATTAATCCAATCCATACTTTTTTAACTTGCTGGCAAGAATACTGTGGGAGACCGTATCAAAAGCTTTGCTAAAGTCAAGATATATCACATCCACTGCTTTCCTCATATCCACAGAGCCAGTTATCTCATCATAGAAGGCAATCAGGTTGGTCAGGCATGACTTGCCCTTGGTGAATCCAGGTTGACTGTTCCTGATCACTTTCCTCTCCTCCAAGTGCTTCAAAATGGTTTTCTTGAGGACTTACTCCATGATTTTTTCAGGGACTGAGGTGAGACTGACCAGTCTGTGGTTCCCTGGCCAATGGCTCTGTAATCACATCACAACTGGTACCCCAGTTCCAGCTGGCACCGTGGAGGGAACCCGCCACAGTAGGCTTGCCTTGTGGGGGGATGTGTGCCTGTTTTTCCCTCCCCTGCATTTTAAAGGTGGTAATCCTACAGGGCATATTGACCTCAGTGAAAATAGGATTGAATGATTTGCTCTTAAATTCAAAATGTAGCAGATACTGAAGTATGTAGTGGCATTTTTAAAGTCTTACAGTTTCCCTGAAAGTACACTGTAATACAGTAGGGAACCAAGGTCTAAAAGGCAAGATTATTCACCTTTATTCCCTCTGTAATATACAGGGAAGAACATCAGAATTTTAAGCCATAGCACTGTATTTTCAGGGTCAGATGGGCAAGTTGTATCTGAAAGACAGTTAGCAGTCCTTGAGTACTGTGTACGTATATTTGCTCCAATAAATAGAGCCAAGGCTTGTAAACGTAGCGCAGTCCATGCTCTTTGAGCCTTGAGGAAAACAAGGTAGGATTTATTAAATGATAAAAGGGCAGCACTGCCACTAGCTGATGTTCTGGAGGGAATGAGGAAAAAATCTGGCACAATTTCAGTCTTGCCAAGACAAATGAGCAAGTTTTGTTTGTTTCAGCAAAACCATATTGATGTGTTGAAGTAATGAAACAGTGACAGCACAAACTAGTCGTCCTTGTCTGAAGAAACAACTGCCTCTCTATTCAGGTAAAACTAATTAAATTAAATAATTACATCAAAAACACACTTAATTTGACACACTTCCTCTTATCATTCATCAATGTTAATCAACTGATTTTCTGCAGAAAGACAAGCAATCTTTTCCATACTGCTTTCAAGTTGCAGCACAATCTAGTTAAAAATGTAATTATATCAATTAACAGTGTCTTCCAAACAAGAATGGCAATGCCAGTTCTTAACAGTTTGAAAAATCTCTTCCAAAAGCTGGGGTAATACAGCATATGTTTAGCACCACAGAAGCATGCTTCCAGGAATTAGCAATTCCAGGAAAATTTCATTTTCAACCATAGAAAATTGTTATAATTTATTTCAACCGATTTCCAATAAATAATTTTGAAAGTGGTTTTCTTTTAATGATACTAATAGCTTCCAATAGAGTTCTGTACTGTGCATCCAAAGGGAGGATTATTACATAGATTTCCCTTTAATTGAGTTGACTGGGAAATAGTATGTGTGGGTTGAGATTGGGTGAAATCACTGCTGTAATGTTTACCGCTGTCACCTGTACTAATTAGAATGGGTCTGATTCTGCATCCACGGGAATTTTATCATTGACTTTAGTGGGAGTAGGCTTGGTCCTCAGAGAAGTATCAATATCACAAGTGTAATACCACATGAAGTACCAGTGTTACTTTATGTGGGCAATAGTTGTTTTGATGCATTTGATTTTAACTAATGCCCATGTTCATTGTCCTGTTTTAACATCAGGGACCGTGAAAGATTAATTAGTCCAACCCCCTGTGCTGAGGCTGGACAAAGTAGTATATACTAGACCATCCCTGATAGGGGTTTGTTTAACCTGTTTTTAAAAGCCTCCAATAATGAGGATTCCACAACTTACCCTGGAAGCCTATTCTTAGCTTAACTATCATTATAATTAGAAAGTTTGTCTAACCTAAATCCCCCTTGCTGCAGATCAAACTGATTACTTCATGTCCTACCTTCAGTGGACATGGAGAAAAAATGATCATCCTCCTTTTCATAACAGCTCATAACATATTTGAAGACTTCTCAGGTCTGACCTCAGTCTTCTTTTCTCTAGATTAAATATGCCCAATTTTTAAAACTCTCACAAATCAGGTTTTCTAAACCTTTTATCACTTTTGTTGCTCTCCTCTGGACTCTTTCCAATTTGTCTAGCTCTTTCTTAAAATGTAATGCCCAGAACTGGACACAGTACTCCAGCTGAGGCCTCACTAGTGCTGAATAGAGTGGAAAAGTGACCTCCTGTGTCTTACATATGGCAGTTCTGTTAATACAGTAACTCCTCACTTAAAAGTCGTTCCGGTTAATGTTGTTTCGTTGTTACGTTGCTGATTAATTAGGGAACATACTCATTTAAAGTTGTGCAATGCTCCCTTCTAACTTCGTTTGGCAGCTAGCTGGTGGGGGCTTGGAACCAGGGTGGACCAGCGGCCCCTCTATCAGCTCCCCACTCCCCTAAGTTCCCTGTGCAGCAGCTGCCCAGCAGGCTATCAAAAACTAACATCAATGTTTTAAGTACATCAGAAACCTGCCAAACAATCAGTGGGGCCATTGGAATGTTGAGGCACCAAAGGTGCACTCTAGGAAGACGAGGCCATTGTGGAGAAGCTACATGAAATCTTTATATTGGTCTTCACTGCAGAAAATGTGAGAGAGATTCCCACACCTGAGCCATTCTTTTTAGGTGACAAATCTGAGGAACTGTCCCAGGCTGAGACGTCAATAGAGGAGTTTTTGGAACAAATAAATAAAGTAATAATGAATCACCAGGACCAGATGGTATTCACCCAAGAGTTTTGAAGGAACTCAAATATGAAATTGCAGAACTACTAAATATGGTATATAACCAATCGCTTAAAATCAGCCTCTGTACCAGATAACTGAAGGATGTAGCTAATGTGATGCTGATTTTTTAAAAAACGCTTCAGAGGTCGCCCTGGCAATTACAAGCCAGTTACCCTGACCTCAGTACCTGGTAAATTGGTTGGAACTATAGGAAAGAATAGAATTATCAGATGCATAGATGAACACCATATGTTGGGGAAGAGTCAATGCAGCTTTTGTAAAGGGAAATCATCCCTCACCAATCTATTAGAATTTTTTAATGTTATCAGCAAGCATGGGGACAAGGGTGATCCACGGCATTATATCCATTGTGACTTTCAGAAAGCCTTTGACAAGGTCCCTCAAAGGCTGTTATGCAAAGTAAGCAGACATAACATAAGCGGGAAGGATCTTTCATAGATCAGTAATTGCTTAAAAGATAGGAAACAAAGACCTACCCCAGCAATGCAGGGCACTGGAGACAGTGTTGACACATGATGACATGTGCGATATTGATGCGAGTGATTTGGTGATGAACTAAAGGCCCTTTCAAGATACATTTCAGCAGGATCAACTCCAAAGGCTGTTCTGGAATATATGTGCACAGAGAAGATGACCACCCTCTTTCCAAATGCCTTTGTTGCTCTGTGCATACTTCTAACACTTCCTGTAACATTTGTCAGTAGAGAATGCAGCTTCTTGAAGCTGAAGTTAATAAAAACACATCTATGCTCCACAATGACACAGGAGAACTGATCGGCCTTGCAACCATCTCAATAGAGCATGAGCTGGCCCAGACTGTGGACCTTCAGCAGGAAGCAGTTCAAATCTTTGCAACTAAGAAGGCACGGAAAGCACCACTTTGATTATTCGAACAGATAAAAATGCCAGTGTTTACTATGCCAACAAGAAAAGTTACATTTGCTGTTCAGGCATTTGAAAGTTAAGTGTTACTTAAAAAAGTTTTGAACAAGGTATTTTAAGTTGTTAGTTCTCCTTTATTGGGGTAGGTAGCAGAGCAGAAGAACAGGAAGAAGGCAGAATTGAGACCTTTCAAAGTTTTGGCCCAAGCGAGGGGGCATGGGGGTGTCATTTGAGCTCCCTGCCTCAGGTGCCAAAATGTTGTGGGCCAGCCTTGATTACACTACATATGACTCCATGAAAATGGTTTCCCTCCAGCAACAAAAAGCGACCTGCTGGTAGGTCCTGAAATTGACCATGGCTCAGCCAAAGGGCAACATTACTTATTACTTTTTTGTTCTATATAATATCCAAGGCTGTGAACGAACACTTTCAGATTAATGCTGTGTTAGGAGAAACCAGCACACAAAGCCTGTTCAGCTAGATCATTCCTGGTCTTTGCAAGAAACATACAGCTGATTCTGTGCCTCTACCCTAGTCAGTTATCAATAGACATTCTTCAAGCTGGTAAATTTGATTTTATATACTGTAATTACTACTACTTTTAAAAAGACAGCTGGCATCAGAAGACACAGCCTTACAGAGAGAAAAATTAAGCATAATATAACATTACAGTAAAAGAGTTAATAATGAAAAGGTGCACTGTATTCTAATCTTAAGTAACTGGGAGGTGGGTAGGTGCAGCTCAGTAGTCATTGAAGTGAGACATTTCTCTTAATTAGTGTAGGATTTTTCCATCATTTTACTCCTTCAGTTTGCCAAATCAATGATGTCAAAGGTTAAAGCTAAGTCAGATCCAAGGGAGACTTCAGTTATAAAATGTCAGACTGCTCCAAGGGCAACATGTGTGATTCAAGATAACATCCTTGGAGGAAACGTTATACTAATGGACACTGAGAATTCCAGAGATACTGTACACAGACTAAGTTTGGTCTGTGATGTATCTGTAATATTTATTGATCAACTAGAAGACCAGTAGGCAAATTTAGTCCTTAAATATAGGACCTAAATCAATTAGAATTGTGCACATCTATATCCAAGGGCCAAATTTGCCCATAAGAACATAAGAACATAAGAAAGGCCGTACCGGGTCAGACCAAAGGTCCATCTAGCCCAGTATCTGTCTACCGACAGTGGCCAATGCCAGGTGCCCCAGAGGGAGTGAACCTAACAGGCAATGATCAAGTGATCTCTCCTGCCATCCATCTCCATCCTCTGACGAACAGAGGCTAGGGACACCATTCTTACCCATCCTGGCTAATAGCGCATTTTTTATGGACTTAGCCACCATGAATTTATCCAGTCCCCTTTTAAAACATTGTTATAGTCCTAGCCTTCACAACTCCTCAGGTAAGGAGTTCCACAAGTTGACTGTGTTGCTGCGCGTGAAGAAGAAACTTCCTTTTATTTGTTTTAAACCTGCTGCCTATTAATTTCATTTGGTGACCCCTAGTTCTTGTATTATGGGAATAAGTAAATAACTTTTCCTTATTCCACTTTCTCAAAACATCACTCATGATTTTATATACCTCTATCATGTCCCCCCTTAGTCTTCTCTTTCCAAACTGAAGAGTCCTAGCCTCTTTAATCTTTCCTTCATATGGGACCCTCTCTAAAAACCCCTAATCATTTTAGTTGCTCTTTTCTGAACCTTTTTCTAGTGCTAGAATATCTTTTTTGAGGTGAGGTGACCACATCTGTACACAGTATTCGAGATGTGGGCGTACCATGGATTTATATAATGGCAATAATATATTCTCAGTCTTATTCTCTATACCCTTTTTAATGATTCCTAACATCCTGTTTGCTTTTTTTTGACCGCCTCTGCACACTGCCGTGGACATCTTCAGAGAAACTATCCATGATAACTCCAAGATCTTTTTCCTGACTCGTTGTAGCTAAATTAGCCCCCATCATGTTGTATGCTATAGTTGGGGTTATTTTTTCCAATGTGCATTACTTTACATTTATCCACATTAAATTTTCATTTGCCATTTTGTTGCCCAATCACTTAGTTTTGTGAGATCTTTTTGAAGTTCTTCACAATCTGCTTTGGTCTTAAACTATCTTGAGTAGTTTAGTATCATCTGCAAACTTTGCCACCTCACTGTTTACCCCTTTCTCCAGATCATTTATGAATAAATTGAATAGGATTGGTCCTAGGACTGACCCTTGGGGAACACCACTAGTGTACCCCTCTCCATTCTGAGAAATTTTACCATTAATTCCTACCCTTTGTTTCCCTGTCCATTAACCCAGTTCTCAATCCATGAAAGGACCTTTCCGTTTTATCCCATGACAGCTTAATTTACGTAGGAGCCTTTGGTGAGGACCTTGTCAAAGGCTTTCTGGAAACTAAGTACACTATGTCCACCGGATCCCCTTTGTCCTACATGTTTGTTGACCCCTTCAAAGAACTCTAATAGATTAGTAAGACACGATTTCCCTTTACAGAAACCATGTTGACTATTGCTCAAGAGTTTGTTTTTCTATGTGTGTCTGACAATTTTATTCTTTACTATTTGTTTCAACTAATTTTGCCCGGCCGGTTACCGACGTTAGACTTACCGGTCTGTAATTGCCGGGATCACCCCTAGAGCCCTTTTTAAATATTGGCGTTACATTAGCTAACTTCCAGTCATTGGTACCGAAGCCGATTTTAAAGGACAGGTTACAAACCTTAGTTGCTAATAGTTCCGCAACTTCACATTTGAGTTCTTTCAGAACTCTTGGGTGAATGCCATCTGGTCCGTGTGACTTGTTAATGTTGAGTTTATCACTTAATTCCAAATTTCCTTCCTAGTGGACACACTTCATCCTGTGACAGTTCCTCAGATTTGTCACCTACAAAGCCCAGCCTGGGGCAGGTTTTGGGAATCTCCCTAACATCCCATTCAGCCGTGAAGACTGAAGCAAAGAATCCATTTAAGTTTCTCCGCAATGACTTTATCTTCTTTAAGCGCTCCTTTGAATTTTGATATCAAGGGGCCCCCACTGGTTGTTTAGCAGGCTTCCTGCTTCTGATGTACTTAAAAAACATTTTGTTATTACCTTTGAAACAAGTTTTTGGCTAGCCGTTCTTCAAACTCCTCTTTGGCTTTTTCTTATTTACACTCTTGCACTTAAGTTGGCAGTTTTGTTTGTGTGGAACTCCTTTCTATTTGCCTCACTGGATCCTTAGGATATTGACTTCACTTTTTAAAGGAAGTCCTTTTTATCTCTCATACTGCTTCTTTTACATGGTTGTTAGCACGTGGCTGTCCTTTTTTTAGTTCTTTTACTGTTTTTCTTAATTTGGGGTATACATTGAAGTTGGGCCTCTATTCATGTGTCTTTAAAAAGGCCCACGCAACTTGCACAGGGATTTCACTTTAGTCACTGTACCTTTTAACTTTTGTCTAACTAACACCCCCTCATTTTGTTATAGTTCCCCTTTTGAAATTAAAGGCCTCAGTGTTGGCAGTTGAGTGTTCCTCTTCCCAATCCACAGGGATGTTGAATAATTGCTATTTTGTATTATGGTCTCTCTATTTTCCAAGCGGGTACCAATCTGCTATAGTTACCTCTTGTATACCACCTAGATCCTCCCTGCGCTCTCAACTCAGGATTAAATCTAGAGTCGCCTCTCCCCTTGTGGGTCCCGTTACCCAGCTGTCATGAAGCAGTCATTTTAAAGTATCGCTGAAATTTTATCTCTGCATTTCGTCCTGAAGTGAAATGTTCCCAGTCAATATGGGGATAATTTGAAAATCCCCCACTATTATTGGGTTCTTAATTTTGATAGCCCTCTCTAATTTCCCTTAGCATTTCATCATAACTATTACTGTCCTGGTCAGGTGGTCGATAATAGATCCCTTACTGTTATATTTTTACTAGCTAGAGCATGAAATTTCCTATCATAGAGACTCTATGGAACTGTGGATTCGCTTAAGATTTTTTTTTACTTCATTTGAATCTACACTTCTTTTAACATATTAGTGCCACTCCTCCCCCCTGCACGGCCTGTTCTGTCCTTCCGATATATTTTGTACCCCGGAATGATTGTGTCCATTGATTGCTCTCAGTTTCCACCAGGTTTTCTGTGATGCCTAACTTATATCTATATCCTCCTTTATCACAAGACACTCTAGTTCACCCATCTTATTATTTAGACTTCTCGTGGCAATTTGTGTACAAGCACTTTAAAAACTTGTCCCTGTTTATTAGCCTACCTTTTTCTGATGTGCCAGATTCTTTTTTATGTGACTGTTTATCATCTGATCCGGCCCTTACATTATACTTCTCATTCCTCTGCTCCTGACTATAACCTGGAGATTCTCTATCATCAGACTCTCCCCTAAGAGAAGTCTGTGTCCGATCCACACGCTCCTCTGCAGCAGTTGGCTTTCCCCCATCTCCTAGTTTAAAAACTGCTCTACAACCTTTTTAATGTTTAGTGCCAGCAGTCTGGTTCCACCATTGGCTTAAAAGTTTGTTGGTATTATTATATGGGTCCCATAAACAAGTTTCTGCATATCCTAACTACATTCCCCAATCTTTTTAATCACCAGAACCCCAAAAGTTCACATACACAGTAGCATTTTCTATTCCTGTCCCTTCTTAAATGTCAGTCTTAATGTACTACTGTCAGTTATTAATGCAGCTTATAAATGTTCAAGAAATGCAGTGTGGTTGAGTTAATGTTGTCACAGCAACCTGAACTTCTGGAATTTTCTGACCATTAAGTGCCTGAGCTTTTACATTTCACAACTGCTTTCATTACAGCTCTTTATATTTAATATTTCTTACTTAATAATGGGGAAGCATTGAATCCAAGAGCAAAGTAAGATGCTGCAGGGCAAATGTTTATGTATTAATTTCTGTTTATCAGAAAGTGTCTATTTAAACCTGTACTTATCTGTGATCAATACTTTTTAAAATACATACACTCAAACACACACACATAAGAAAAAGACTCAAGATAATGTAATTGAGCACAAAGTGGGGTTATATTAACATACGTTCTCCATGGAGTTTCTCTCCTCCCTCCTTCATCCTACAATTTGTTATACCCATGGTTGCCTCTTGCCTAGGACAGGTGCTGTCCTCTTCTATGATCTGCAAAAATTTTAATATGTGCTTAACTTTTAAGCACTTGACCAGTACCATGGAAAGCAATGACATTACTCACATGCATAACGTCAAGCACACGTAGGATTAGAGCCAATGTTTGTATAGTTCATCTAGTTCAATAGGGACCTAGTTTCAATTTACTCTATTTGTGTATGTCACGTTTCTTTTCCACTGCGCAACCTTTCTTTCTTTCCATCCCATACTAAGATAAGATCAGTTACACTAGCAATGAACTATGCACCAGTATGCAAATTAGCCTATTTCCATATGCCAGATGGATATTTTGCTTGTTTCTACATTGCTATACCATTTTTTAATCAGCCAGGGAGGCAAGCACATTACAGTGTGTGCATACAAATTTTGTGAGTGTAGCTAAGACCACCAGCTGAAAAAGTAGACTGTAGATGGATCACTCAAATGCATGATATTTAGGTAGGTTGAGGTTTAATACAAACCACTTGTCAGCCCTACTGGAGACGCCAAGAAAGATGTTTTTCCTAATCTCTTGGGAAATAGCATCCTTAATCCAGATCTGAACTGTATTAATTTTCAAATATAAATCATACATAGTGTCCACAGCTATGTTAGATGCAGTTTTGGCTGGTTAATTAGGCAAAATCTTATTGAAAGTTCTCGTTAATGAAGTTTCTATCACTTGTGGGCTTTCAACAGGAGATTCCCATAAAATAGCTAAATCATCATCTGGAGCACATCAGAATTACAAAATGGCAGAATTACTAGTTTGGCGGAGACCACAGGCCTATCCCACTCTAAGAGGTTCTGCCATTAGCTGCCACTGCACATGGGCATAGGAGCTAGTAATATGAGCAGAACACTTATTAATCCCAGCAGCTCAGTTTACTTAAATTGTGAAATTGGTAAACATAAAATCAGCAAAACCAGCATATACTATTAGCAAAACTGGGAATGTCTATTAGGTCAAAATATTTTCTGCATGGTGATGCATACTACACAGAACTGTACAGAAAGCACTTCAACAATTTATCTGTAACAACCCTCATTCTGGAAATGCAATAAGCTATAATAAAAAATGGATTGTTTTTCTATTCTTGGCACAGCCATGCTGTGCAACCTGTCTCCACTGAAGACAGCCAGCAAATAATTTCTCCACACAACTTCTATACGTGCCATCTGCCAATAACTCTAGAGGCTTCTCATTTAATTGTAAAATTTCCAGCTCAGTTTGACTCCTGAATTAAAATGAGGAATTAAGGAATATTGATGGATAAGCATTTGCCTTGGCTTCCAGTCAGATAATACTACAAACCAGTGAACTTAAACATTGCTAAGTTTTATTTGATTTCCCTAATATTAAGGCTCTTGATAGAGGTTTATGTTATAACAATGTTGCACCATTGACTTCAATTTATGCCAGTGTAAATTTGGGTAAAACATATTATTTGTATTATGGTAGCACCTACTGAGGCCAGGGCTCCATTGTGCCTAGGCACTGTACAAACATACAGTAAGAGACAGTCTTTGCCCCAAAGAATGTATAGTCTAAATAGAGACGACAAAGTGTGGCAGAGAAACAAAGGCACAGAGAAGTTCAGTGACATGACTTCTCTCAATGGTAGAGTGAGAAAGAGAACCTGGGTCTCCTGAGTGCCAGTCAAGTGATCTGTCCACTAGATCACACTCCCTCTTTACACTGGAGAATCAGGCCCTTATTTTCCATAGAAAATCAAAAGACCAATGAGAGTCATAGCTACTGTAATGTGATACGGCATCATTATAAAACTGGAGTATGGAGTGAGGTATCAGACCTATGATGTCTTGTCTATTTGTTCCTTGAGATTTAGAATTTAAAAAAAAATTAGCTTTATAACTTGACATATAACACACATTATCCTTAAGAACTGTAAGTCATCCTCATTCTGTGAGCAGTAAGCCCACTTGTGAGTAATCTGCTGATTTCAAATCTTCTAGATTTTGACAAGTTATGGGTTTTTTTGTTCAACAAATTTTTAGCAAGAAGACCGCAAATGTAATGACACAGCAGGGAGAAAAATAAATAAAGGCAATTCAGGTCTCATTTGTGAGCTGTAAGATTTTATAGGAGATACTGAAGGCTAACAGCCCAATTCGAGACTTAATCATTTTAGATTATCCATGTTTGCCTCAGGCTTGGAAAGTTTTTGCAAAATATGGCAAGAATATCAGGCTGATTCTCTCCAAAGTACACCTAGTATAGTTAAACAAATCTTATAAAGGAACATAGCTCATTTGTTAGGGCTTTAGCTAATATCCACTTGCTACTGTCTGTCCAAGATAAGAGGTAAAATGGAATATTGAACAAGGTTAGCATTGTTATCAATTTTTTGTTTGCCCTTTAAGTGTTAATTTAAAAGCCTGAATGATCTTACTCTAATCCACCAAAAGAAAGAAAGTCAATATCTTATGGATGAAGGTGCCTTGTTCAGTATAATTGCATTGCTACAGCCCTTTGGCAATTTTCATTCTCTGGAGAAATGCCTTCCTTTCATGATATTGTAGAACAATAGATGTTACTATTATTCTTGGCCATCTTCTTATTTCTTATGAGGAATTTCTGCCCCAATACCAAACTCTTGTGTTTCTCTTCCACTCCTAAAATGGTATGCTAGTAACAGGAGACTTCTTAGCATTTCACACACACAGACAGATGCCACCACTTCCCTGGCTGTATAAAAATCAAGGGATTAAGCAAAATAGTTTGTGGATTGGGACCTGCAAAGCAAGGTCACTAGGCTATGACGACACAGGCAGAAGAAACAGATCTGAGTTGTCCTTACAAAATGGTATATTAGTACTGTAAGGTGTTCTAATAAACAATATGATCTTAACTGTAGGAAATCGTGTACACCACCATCTAGGTTCTTTCTGATTATCAAAGAGCAAAACTGTAGCTTTTTCCACCGAGAACACAAGGCAAAATGGGTTCTGCTGACCTTCCTTAGAACATGGAATAGGGCTCAGCCAAAACAAGGTACCAAATGCAATCTCATGCAACTTCAAACATATGATAAATTCTCACTGAACTCAGTTTGGAACTCAAAAATGCACCATGAGAATGTCTGTTGAACTATACAGACACAAGCTGGATGAGGATGCAGTGTGTGTGGCAATGTCAGCTTCACTTCTGCAGATATAAAAATGTCAATGAATTCAAACACTGAAGTTCATGGGAATTGGAGTATCTCAGCACCTCTGAAAAATCAGGACACTGATTTAGATTTTGATGCCTACCGTTAGCACCCAAATTGGAAAATTCTGACCTAGCAAGTGTCGTTAAAAGGTTGAACTTTTGTAAAGCACATACACACACAGGCATTGTGATTAGGTGGCATTCCCACCATTCTTCAAAGCAGTCTCCATGTGCCCTGTAGGGTGGAAATCAGCTACAGCCTAAGACATCTTCACAGATTTGGCGATGCCTAGAGTTCTTCCCTTGGGATTTTCAGCCCCAGAATTAGATTTCTCTACCCAGAGAGTCCATCCAGCCTCCTTGATATTCTGGTGTACTTTCCAAGCCACGTCTGCCAGTGAGATAGCTGGAACCAAACAGCATCACCCAGCAGGATTTCCACATCTGCTAACAGCCAGCCAGACATGCTGTTACCTGTGCACTAAGATTTCAGTTGCATATCTTGTTTTATAGTTGTAGGTTGGTGAAAGGTAAGAATTGACTGATACATTGTGGTCTAGCTGAGCTATGTCTGGTATCAAAGAGATACACAGAAACATGGATTCTCTCCTCTCTATTTCATACTGCCTGGCTTTCTTTAAAGCAAGCATTTGATGTATTTTTCTTGTGTCTATCAGATAGGATAGTATGGTAACCACCTTCCATTCCCATGGTTGGCTTCTCTCTCTATGAGACATTCTGCTAAAATTGACCTTTTTAATATTCTCTTTAAATAGCAGATTGCCCATAATAAGAGGGGGAAAATAAGCCCAAATTAACAGATGGAAACAATAAAGAACAACTGCATTTTTAAAAAGACAGCCCTGAAGGCCAATTAATTCAAATTCACACAGCTTTGGTAATAACATCTCCAAATTAACTGGAATAGCTTTCTATAATACATGCGATTTCATAATAACATAGATTATACTGAATATAACACTTGTTGCTCAGCTTTCTGCATTGACAGTTATGAAAAAAATCCATCTAATCCTCTATGAACAGTTAGAGGTTTGAATTGAGAAAAAATAAATAACCCAGCATCTGTGATCTTAAGCTGTTTTTAGCAAGGGATATGCATGTGAGATGAGTTGTTCTCAGTTAAATTTCAGATATTTTCTCAAAGGGAAATTTCTTTGTTTATAGGATGAAGCCCTGAATCAAAGCAATTCATATGAGAACTAAAATGTTCAAGTCAATGTTTACTAACAGTATTTTTAGAAGACTCATGTAAATAAAAATAATTTATGATGGTTACACGTGTAGCAACAATTGTCTGATGGTTCCAATAACATATTACTAGGTTTCTTAGTTAAAATCCCACCAGATTTTCAAATCTGCATGTCTGAGACTCTGAATGCTGCAGTTCCTACTCATGCTTGTAGTCCTCTCAACTTCAATGGGAATAGTTGTTTTGTGTAAAGACTACAGAGTTGGGCCCCACCTACCTAGATGCGTGGTTTTGAGGAGATTTTTCCAAATGATCTGCTTCAGCTTGCTGATGATTTGTAAACCAGCTATTTAAAAATGTATGTGTATATTTTAAAACATGTATGTCACACTAGAGCTGGTCAACATTTTTCCTGTACAAAGCTTTCCCACAAAAAGTGAAATTTCATTGGAAAATATCAATTCCAATGAAAGGTTTCAGTTTCCCAGAAGGAAATTTCTAAACTAAATGGTTAATTCAGAACAAACATTTTTGTTCCATATCAGTTTGAAACTTCCATTAGGAAAATTTTAAAAATTTGACTGAAAATTTTCAAAGATGTTTCATTTGAAATTTCTCATGGGAAAAATCTTGTTTTCCCAGCCAGCTCTCATTAGAATTGTTAAACACTTTGGTAGGCCATAATTAAGGACAAAAGAAAACCTTGACCAGAAATATTTTACTGGAAATACTGATAGGAGAAACATGTATTCCTAATGATTGTCTGGGAAGTTACAGAAAAGGCAATAGAAACTATGCTGTTTTAACTAAATTAGATAGCTTCACATCTGGTATCTCCTGGCTCCTTCAGCAAAGCTCATTATGGAGCAAGACAAGGTTTGTCTTCTAAGTGTTTTTCCAAGCTCTGTTCTCCTGAAAGGAAAATTCTCTTCCATGAATGTAGTGACTATCAGATTTAGGATATAAATGGAGACAGCAGGAGCTAGTGTTCAGGGCATAGGACTGGAAGTCCTAAGCACTGTGTTCTGTTTCAAGATGACTCACCATATGACCTCAAGCATATCATGTAACCTCTCTGTGCATCAGTTTTTCCATCTATAAAGCATCTTGCTAAAGCATTATGAGATTCTCAGATAAGTGTTAGGTACAACTATGATTTTTAAAGCAAAAATATTGTTTTAGACTGGGTTATTATTATATAACCTAATGTGTAGTGTGCCTACCCAGCTAAAAACAGCAAATAATTTATCGTCCAGGGGTATAAAGAAGTGATAGGTATTTTAAATTCTGCCTGCCTTTTTTTGCACTGTACATATTAATTCCTAATTACAATGAAAATGTATGTGTGGAAACGCCAGCACAGAATCCTACTTTATATTGATTTACAATTCTATTGCAAAGACCTCCAAATTAGATTAAAACAAATATAATACATTTGTCTAGATTTGCTGTCATGTTCCTGTTAGATAACAGCAGCAGCAATTCATTTCTTCTCACCCCAATAAACACTGGCATTAGATTGGGGGATGGTTATTTTGTGCTTCCTTATGATTCATATTTTATATAGGACTTATTTTCAACCCCAAATCCTTCTCTTGCTTCTGAAACCTGAATAGGATTTTATCCTCCCTCACCACCAAGTTCTTAATCAATATCCTCCTCAGATTCTAATTCTGCATACCTATGTGAGCCATGTTCCAGACTGCAGCCGCTGGCAGAGTGAGTCTGCTCCCTGCCAAATCTGTTCGTCTCTTGTGAGGCAGAGCACATTAACCATGAAGTGCACAAACATACAGTGACACTCCATGTAGCTGCTGCAAATGGTTTTCTGCTTCAAAACACCAAGTCCTGAGGATATTACCTGAATGTTACAGGCTGCCAGGAAATGCTGTACAGATCTTAAAACATTTGATCAAAATGTAAAGATGGGGTCTCCATCACAAGAAATTATTTTCTCTGACTAGAATGACTCACCCCAGATTACTCAGCTCATTATGCTTTGGAACAAGGGTCTGTTATGTACAGCCAGGTACTATCCAATAACATCCTCCTTGTCAGCCAGTAGAGATTCCTGACTTTTTGACTTCAGTGTTCTTAATCTCAGATCAAATGCTTTGGTTTTTTTTTGTTTTGTTTTTTTAAAACAGACACTTGTTACCAGAAAAAACGGTACTGGGAGAAAACAGGAGGCACTTGACAGTGACTGATTGTTTGGATGAGAATGTGGTATAACCAGCAAAAGTGGCAAAACAGAGTTATCTGAGTAACGTCGTCACAAATTGCTGTCCAAATTCTGGTCAATGTCAAAACTCCCATTGACCTCAATTTAACTTCAGAGCCTTGTCCCACTGTGTTATTAATGGATACCACAATAGACTGTTGAAGAAATTCCATGAAGGAATATTTACACATCTGTTGTTACTGGTGAAGGTATTGGTAGCAGGATGTTAACTCTGACTCCAATGCTCAGAAATCTGAAAAAAGTATCACATGGTGGGCTTTTAGATAATACACTAGAAAGAAAATAATTCACTAGGAGCTGGATGCAAAAATGGAGTTAGGTATTGTGACACTGAACATCACAGCACCTAACTTTTAGATGCCTAGAAAATGACTATTATTCAAAAAGCCTGAGTTAAACTCCTGAACAATGAACGTGGAGAGACAGGCACCTTAGACTGATTCACAAAAGCCAGTATGCTCAGCAGGAAGCCACCTAAGCTAGCCAGTGGAAGATGCCAATGAGAAAAGTGTGCCCTAAACCTTGTCCTCTAATCCATATCTGCTCTGCTAGTGATTCACAGCTGGGAACCCTCTTTGGAGTTAGCTGCCTGCACCATTTTTGCAAAAAGCCAGAGGACGACCACCTCCCTCATAACCCTAATCACTGGGCTAAAAGTTCTCACTTGGGATAAGGCAGACCCCTGGTTCAAGTCTCCCTTCCAGCTGAGAGAGAGAAGGGATTTAAACTTGGATATACCACCTCTCAGGTGAGTGTTCCAACCAGTGGGCTATGGGAAATTCTGATGTTGGTCTTGTGACAGGTTGGACTCCTTGGGAAGTCACCTGATGTGCTGAGATACCACTAAGTCTACCTGTTCTGCCAGCATGGGCCTCCTTTAACCTGTCTTGTTGAGCCAGGCTCTTAAAACCTCCTCTAACACACACACACAGGCAGGGCCAAACCCAGCTGCAGATCAGTTCTGGGAAGACTCAGCTTAAGGGACTTGCTCCAGCACGCAGATGTCCACCTCACTTGGAGTACAGACCCACAGATATATTATGAAATTTGCCTCTTTCCTCAATGTGGAAGAGGGATGTGCACACTTCTCGCCACCCCCCCCACACCCCAAGTTAGAGATTGCATAAACTGGATTATATTATATACCAGAAATAAATGTATTAACTATACAGGTGCATTTTAAGTAGTTAAGGAGGTAGCAGACAGAATAAGGCTGATTACTAAGAAAATAAAACAGAGGACGTAAACTAAGCTTAATACACTAAAGAAACTGCTTACATGTGAGTTCTCACCCTAAATGTGGCTCTACTAATCTTCTTCAAAGGCCAGATGCCCTTCCAGCCTGGGCCCAGTTCTTTCCCCCATTCTGTCTTAGTTGTTTCCAGCAGTCATCTTGGGTGGGGTAGCAGGGGAGAACAGATGACCTGATTTACCTCACTCCCCACCTTAAATAGGATTTACATAAAGCAAGAGGCCCTTTGTTTCCTAGTTTGACCCCCCGTTCCCTTACAGTGGAAAGTTACAAGAAGTCCCAGGTAATGCTTTAGTATCAGGTGACAAAACCACTTGACTCTATAGGAACCAAGTAGCCATTCTTCACAGGCTGACCCACAGGTTCACAGGAAGACTAAGCTCTTTTACAGTCCATTATCCTTGTTGATGGGCCATCCACCCTGTCTGGCTTTTCCATTGTTGTACCTGAAGTGTTGGCAGTGAGCGTCACCTAAAGTAGCATAGTTGAAATACAGATACATAGTCAATATTTCTAATTTCAGATACAGAAATGATACATGCATACAAATAGGTAAATTCAGTGAATCATACCCTTTCTGATGATCTCACATGAGCCATCTTGCATGAAGTATCTCAGTTATGTCATATTCATATCACAAGCATATTTTCATAAATAATATGGAATGACATCATAGGTCTCTCTCAATATCTCATTTTAAAGCTCTTGCACTCTGGATAAACAAGTAGTTATTTAAGCATGGGGAGTTGGCTCTGGGTGTCTCACCTGCTGGATGAATGGGCTATAGAGCCATTCTCATGTTTGAGCTCTCACTTGGATCTCCAGAATTATCTGTCTGCACCATTTGTTTGTGTTACTAATATTAACAGAGATGCAGCATTTTATCTATAACAAGCTTAAGCCTGTCATTGGTGCTGTTAGGCCATCAATGAATGGTCAGGCGGGAAACTGATTTGGGATATGACCAGTAGTTATGGAAATTTAATATCCCTGATTTCTAAAAGATTTTTAAAATAATGAGTGAGAAGATGAGTGCTGAAACAAACTGTCTAGCAGGCATCATAGAGCCAGTCAAAGGAGCCTAAGGCAGGCTAGGCATCCAAATATCACTGAATTGCTTAACTCCCTTAGGCACCTTTAACAATTCCAGTTTCAGTCTTTACTGACCAGAAACTGATAATCTATGACTCTGCTCTTTGACATACTCTGGCGGGGGGTCAGGGATAACGAATGTGTCCAAAGCTTCTTTTAAAAAACTGATGGGGACTTTATGTCTTTAAAATTAAGAATTGGAAGCAGCGGTAAAAGCACAGTATACTCCATATTGTGCTTCTTAATGTGTTCAAATACAAAATCAACGTGATAGGAAATGAAAGATAATAGCAGAATGTTTACAATCCCTTTGCCCATGGGCAAATCACTCAGGGAAACTATCCCAGATGGCTATTATATTTGTAAACAAATAGAGTACTGTTTTCCTATATCACTAGAGGTTAATTCCATTATCCGGTTAAAGTTATCTGTATGACTCACAAAAGTATAGCTCATGGATTGCTTAATCTTCCTGGTTGAAGAGAACATCTGTTAACTTGGATAATAATCTGATTGGGAAATGAATGTGGAAAAAGAAAGCCTGCACTGTACTTAAATAAGGAAATTGTGCTGCCCAAAACATAGTTATGAACAGAAATTGACTAGCAAAAAGACTTCAAAATAAAATTTTTGAGGTAAAAAGGACAAATGTAGACAGGTATTTTGAGGCAAATAATGCATAAACAAGAGTGACAATGTTCATGATGGTTTATCTTTAGAACTGTATATGTTCCACAGACTCCATAAATGATACTACTTTTAAGTATACACCTGAATTTCTCAACCTGGATGGCTGTATTTAATTAATAAAAAAAATCTACAAATTCATATATACAGACTACAGTATAAATGTGGCATATTGCAAGGAGGAGATGATATGAGCTGGTGAGAAAAACGGACATCTATAACTAGCATCTTTTGGAAATTCTTCAAAAATATTCAAAGTTATTCCATTACAATTTCATCAGCTGAGAAATCAGATTTTTAATACATCTTCCATTAATACCTCATCTCAGGTTTCATGAATACCTTGCTAGGTTTTATAAATAGCCATTTCCTTTAGAGGGGTATTCAGTGAAGGATTTACTGTTTTAAAACCCTTTCTCTCTCTCATCCCCTTAAGTGCTCCATTATTTGTCTTGTGTTTCCAGTTTTTTCTGTATCACTGCAGTGCCTGTAATTAAAGGTCTGTCAGCTTTTCCATAATAAACCCCTATTTTCAATGCCATCTCAAAGCAGTAATGCAATGTGATTTTTATTCATCAGTATTGCAATTTGTTGTATAAAGTGACAGAGTTTAGCAGATTCATTCATTCAGAACAAAGAATTTTTTATTTTCTTTGTAAAAAACTAGCTAGTCCCGTTGAGATGAAGGTAATCAAATATCCATCTATTCTTAAGCATCAGATCAGTGGCACTTGTTTTGGTGCATGCAAAAACTCATCCCTTTTGATGGCTAGGAAATAATTTTCAAACACACACACAGCAAAAGTAATTTTTAAAGGAGTAGTAATACATATAAACAAACATTCTCATTGACTGTTTTATTTTCAGAGAAGAAGGAATGTGTAGGAAGACAGACAGCTAAAGTAATCAGTGGTTCTGCTTAGCATTCCTTCCATCACATCTTTTGTTACTGTTTTCTTTCTCCCAAAGAAGGCTTCTGATTCACGGCCTGATCCAAAGCCCATTAATGGAAAGATTCCCATTGACTCACTCCAGTAGACTTTGGCTTTCAGAGAGAATCCCAGCAATGTTTATAGCATAGTAATGAAACACTGTCTCTTTTCTGCCTCCCCTCCCGCCATCTAGTTGTAAAATTTATTATTAGTTCAATATCCTTGAGCAAATGCATCAAAAAAGTACGAGGAAACTGTCTGAGGAGCTCCTGTGATATGAAGACAACAGATTCATTTTAGATAGAAATAGATGGGAAGCAAATAAGATAAGATGCAATATATTGTCCTTAGAGTTACAATATTGAACAGCCTTCTGTGCTAGTGCCATGTCTCCCCCTCAATTCACATTAGTTTTATTATTGCCTTGAGACTAATAATTATACCACTGCCATCAGTTAAAAGAGTTAGCCACATAAAAGTATGTGACACAACTGTAAAAGTGTCTGATTTATTAGTTTAGCAGCATGAAAGTCAAAAGAGCATATGAGACTATGATGAATCCTTTGCTTTATTTCTTTTAGTGTCGGCAGCTGAGCTGCTTACCCTATCCTATCCTCTACTTTGTAAACTACAAACACATGAGTTTTATTTCATTGTTTTAGGAGTCCTGAGTTTGTAAATTCTCAGTAGATGGTGAAACAGATTGTTCAGCTTTAGAAAGATTTGTGAATACCAGATATGCAGGAGGGCTGGATCCTCAAATGCTGTAAACTGGCATAGTTCCATCCAACTCAATAGAGCCAGGCTGATCAACACCAGCTCTGGTTCTGCCTCTTAATAGCCAACCTCCCAGTTCTCTCCTTGACCACTACCAAGTTACCAGCACACAAACTGCAATCAAAATTATTGGCCAAATTTTGGCCTCTGATAAGACAGCAGAGCTCCCCTTGTAATCTTGGTCTTTGACTCCCGAGTACTCACACGGGTGCTGGAACAATTTGTATAGCCCGGGTGCTGAGAGCCATTGAACTAAACTGTAAACCCTGTTTAGAATGGAATCCAAATCAAGCCAGGGAGTGCAGCAGCACCCCTCATTCCAGCACCTACGAGTCCTCATTTGTGGAAGTACATCCAGTGCCCTATGCTGTTCCCCATTACAAAATCCAAAAAGAAGAAAAGTTGCAGGAATTGTGGCAGGAAGTGGAAACCATGTTGCATGCTCCATGCCTTCCTCAAAACTCTTTCCACTTTGGGCCTACTTTGCACCTTCATATTGTGTGGGTTTCACAGGGCAGGGGATACTCTAGTTACAGGCATACTAGCTGCTAACGGTGGCAAATTCTGCCTAGGGCATCAGGGCTGAATCTGAATGAGTGGCACTGAGGCCTGGCACTTTGCTCCCCTACTTCTACAATAACTACTGAGCTAACAGAAGGCTTCCCATGCCCCTCCTGAAAGTCTAATATGCACCCCCGGGTCTAGAACCTTTAATGGTTGGTGTGGGGGGAGGGGACAGCACACTGAAATTTTTCCTAGGGTGGCAGATTATCTTGAGCAGCCTCTGTCAAGGGGACAGAGCTGCCAAGAACCTGCATTCCATGGCATGCTCACTTTAAGGGCCCACAGATTTGCAGTGGAAATCTACACAAAGCTAATGCTGCTTCAAGGAGAACTAACTTTAGCTGAGATGGGCTGATAGGGAAATTTTCTGATATCTTTTTCCAACAGAAAATGCTGATTTGCTAAAACCAAAACTGTTTGCAAGGAAAGGCCAGGTTTGATGAATCTCCTAATTCGAACAAGAAGTTGAAAAATGTTTTGAAATTGTACAGAAGACCCGCTATGACATTTTCAAACTGAAAAGTTTCATTATTTAGTTCAAAAGATGTTTTGTTTTGAAATTTTAGTTAATTTATACTAAAAGGTTTAAAAAAAAAAAGATGGAAATGTAAGCAAAACATTTTGACTGACCCAATCAAAAAAAACGCACATGATCAGTTAGTGAAGATTTTGACTTTATGTTCTGATTTGGGATGAGAATTTTTTTTCATATGGGATGGGAAAGTCATTCCCTGATCAGCTCTATTACAGAATCCTTCAATGGCTTCTAAGGTACCACAATACAGGATGGGCATTCAATGGCAGCCCAACTCTTGCCATGACTGTGCTGCTAGTGGCTGTGCGGCCGTATTCATTCCCTCTATGTCACAACCCTGAGATGTGCAGGAAGGCCCTCGGCTCTGTGCTGTTTGGTCCCTTTGAGAACCCAATAAAACCCGTGCTCCTCATGATAGGGAACTTTGAGGGTCAAAGTGGGTGAGGGAATATCTTTTACTGGACCAATTGCTGTTGGTGAGAGACGCATGCTTTTGAACTTACACAAAGCTCTTCTTCAGGTCTATGTATTCAGAAGGTACATCTTCATAGCAATTAAACACCAGTGACTGGCCCAGATCAGCTGACTTGGCCTCAGGGGCTCGGGTCACGTAGCTGTAAAACTACTGTAGAGACATTAAGGCTTGGGCTGAAGTTCAGGCTTTGGGACCCCACGAGGGGGATGGTGCCAGAACCTGAGCCCAAATATCTACACAGTAATTTTTAGCCCCAGGATCCCAAGTCAGCCGATCTGGGCCAACCATGGGCTGGGCTGCGGGTCATTTATTCCAATGCAGATATACGCAGTGCATCACCGTTAAATACAAGGTGGAAGAGATGGTTTAGCGAGCATAAGTAGTTAACACGTATCACAAGGGACCATTGAAGGTGAAGTGGCCCATTAACATCTCTCTAGTCATATGGGGGGGGGGAAGGAGAGGGAAAGAGAGGTTGGGGGGGTTAAGTGGGTTATAGAATGTTGTAATAAGACATAAATCCGGTGTCACTATTCAAGCCACAATTTTTAGTGTAAGCAGAGTCAGGATGAGATCTACCCTGACCTCTGGTGGTAGATTATGGGGAGTGCAGAAAGAAGTTTCAAGTATTTGCATTAGCAATTCAGTTATTTGCATTGGCACACCCACCCCCACTTAGCATACCGCACAGCAGCCTGGGATGGTTATTTTCACAGCTGTGGGAGCCCCAATTTCGTTGTTATTGGGGCAGGAGCAATAAAATGTTGTCACCCCGATTAAGTAAATGAGGAACTACAAAACTGTCTTATGATAGAGGGTTTCATTATCAATTAAAGAGCACTTGCTAAACAAGGGACATGGGTTCCAAAACCCAGTCAAGGGAGAGAGGCTGGGGACAGATATCTGTACTTGGTGGTATAGGCTTCTTGTGTGAGCCAGAAGCACCAGTTCCACCTATGCCTCTCTCCACTGTGGAATGTCAGAGTTAATTTTTGATTCCCTTAAGAATCTAGATGCACGTTACTGAGCTGAATTCACTGGTACTGGGGCTCCCCTACTATGAGCTGTAATCACTAAGAGCTGAAATCACTGAAGAGCTGGACTTGCTGAGCTGAAAGCACTGTGCTAATGAGTGGGGGAGCCTGAAGCAATACTGGCAGAGCGGAGTGGAGCAGTTTGTGCAGCCACTGGGTGAGTGGAGCTGAGCAGCTCGTGAGGACGGCTGGAGCGGATCACAGGACAGCTGGTGGACCATAGCAGCTGGCAGAGTGGAGCAGCCGGCAGAGTGGAGCAGCCCACAGAGCAAGCGGAGCTGAGCTGTTTGCGGGGACGACTAGTGGAAGCAGAACCCCACGAAGAGGCAGGGCAGGTGGCCCCGAACCACGTAAGGTGCCCCTTTCTACCTAGGCTGGGGAGGGGGACCTCTGCAAAGAGACTCTTGAACTCTGGGGCTGCACTGACCCAGGACAGAGACTTTTGAATTGTGGGACTTTTGGGACTGTGGGTGATTTGGGGGGTTGCTGGACTCAAGGGCCCAGAGAGAAGGACACGGCCCAATTTGCTGGGGTGGGTCTTTGCTCACGGTTTGACCTATGAACTCTAGTTGAGGTATTTTCCAAATTTAATGCTTGTTGTTTATCTTATGTGATTAAACCTTTTCTGCTACACCAAGAGTCTGTGCTTGCGAGAGGGGAAGTATTGCCTCCTTGAGACGCCCAGGGGTGTGTGTAAGATTTTCCCAGGTCACTGGGTGGGGGCTCGAGCTGGTTTGCATTACGTGGTGGGGAAGGGACCCCTATGTATTGAACCTGACACTTGCTGCTATCATTTCAGCCTAGCAGAGGGGTTACATTAGTATCTAGCAAAGTTATGAATTTAAGCTTCCAGACTCATCGTTTGAAGATGTTGTGCAGGTTTCCTTTGAGGATGTGGACTGTGATATAGAGTAATTACTTTGTGGAAAGTGTTCACCCACAGGTGATAGGGTGTTTTTGTCTTATTTCTGTGTGAGTTCATTCAAGATTGTTGTGATTGTCTCATTTCACCCATATAGTTATTATTGGGGCATTTAGTGCCCTGGATGAGGTACACTACATGTTGTGATAGGCAAATGTATAACCCATGGATCTTGAAAGGTGTATTGTGAGAGGTATTGCTCAACCTAGCAGTGGAGATATGACGACGAGCTTGGAGCAACTGGAGGGGATTGTTGAAAGGCCAGAGAAGAGGATTCAGGAAAGATTTCTTTCAGGATGTGCTCCCCATTGAGTATGGGTTGAAATTATTTGAGGCATACATGATTTCAAAGCTGCCAATATTTAAACTTTTTTCCCTCTATACACGGGGGTTCCCACAGAAGGGTGCTATAGGGCCCAAAGATTGTACTTTCACTCCAAATTCCCAACTAACAATCAACACTGTTTCTAGGAATTATGATGTAGTTAGATCTCTGAGGAAAAATAACTCACACCACTGGCTGGTTAAACTCACCATTCCAATCTCTACAATACTCTAAAAGCATGGTATATTGGCCTGTAGTAGTTCATGATCAAGGAAGTCAATACCTACTGTGGATTTTCTTCACCACAGCTGCACTCTGGATTTTGAAATAATGATTCCTGAATTCCCCCCCCTCCACATGGTTAGCTTCTTTATGCTACTGAGTTTCAGTTCATAGAAACTGTTGTTGTTCTTTAATACCTCACTGCTATACGACTTGTTCTGCATTTATCACCATTCACTATTTTCTGCCCAATGTATTAACTAATAAAAATCCATGTGGAACTCATGCTTGTCATCAGTAGATAGGCCACATTGGGTTTTGGAAATTGTATGGAGGGCTGGCTAGGGGAGGCTGTGCCTCCCCAAACAGCCAGGCATGGCCCCTCCCCCACTTCTCACCCCCTGATGCCCCCCACGGGACTCCTGCCCCATCCAACCCCCCCATTCCCTGACAGACCCCTGGGACCCCTACCCCATCCGCCCCTCCCGCTCCCCATCCCCTACAGCTGCGCTTCCCAGAGCACCAGGAGAGGTGCCTGGCTGGAGCCAGCCACGCCACCACGCAGCACAGAGCACTGGGTCAGGCCCCACCTCTGCAGCTGCACTGCCCCAGGAGCTTGCAACCCCGCCACCCAGAGCATTGCGCCGGTGGCAGGGCAAGCTGAGGTTGCGGGGGGAGGGGAAACAGCAGGGGAGGGGCCGGGGGCTAGCCTCCCGGGCCAGGACCTCAAGAGCCAGGCAGGAGGGTCCTGTGGGCCGTAAATTTACCCACCTCTGGCCTAGAGTGATTGGATGATTCTGCCCATTTCTCTACTACAGAATCCTACCTTCATCAAGCTCTTTACTTGGACTTGGCACAGGGACCAGGATTTGGGTCTCACACTAATGCTGCTCTGCAGCTGGCTTCCATGGGGTGGCATGATAAAGAATAATGGGGTGTTTAGCCCTTCACCCAGTGATCATAGTACAGCTTAATGAATAACATTATGTTAGCTGGTTTCAAAATGGTCAAAATGAACCATTTCCTTTAATTTTTTTTTCAGCCAAAACTTTTCAGACTTCAACCTGAATTCACGAATAGCTTCAGTGTCCCAAAAAATGCATTTTTCAGCATATTCACTATTCACCAAAAATGTTTGCCCAGCTCTAATTAAGTACCTCCTCTTCAATGTTTGAGGTCTTGTGAAAACAAGGTCCTCCCAAAACAAGAGTTCAAGTCTCTTATATGTCAATGACTTGACACAGAAATGACTTGGTGAGGCACCAGCCAAGGTCACTAATAATCAAGGGATGTTTTACCAAATTATTCCCCCCACAAAAAACCCCCCAACAAAAATGATGGCCTTTAGTTCTCACTCTTAATTTATGCTGTTTTGCTTGCTGTTAACAAATGGGTGTATGCATGAAAATGCCTGAAATGCCACCACCACTTTTTACATTAGTTACCTAGGATGGCTAGATGACAAATTTGATAGAGAAACTGCTTTAGGCAAAAGAAACACATTCAGTTCCTGAGGGTACCACAAATGTAGAACCACCATTTTTGTTTACAAGAGAAATTGCTTCAGAGTTTGCAATCATTAGCATGAAACTCTCACATCTATACCTGCTTATCTACAGGGTTTGGTTAGCGGGATGATGCAAGCCACTAGTCTGGGGTTCTCATTCATTCACCATCACTGAAGATTTCCATTTTTGACAAATATACAATATGAGCAATGCAGAATAATGGTGTGGATATGGTGCATTGTGAAGAGAGGTGAAGATTCCTCACAATTGAAAACTAAATCACATTTTTATGCATTGGCTGAAAAGTTAATACAATGGGACCAGCTAGTAGAAGAGCTATTTAAAGGGACAGAGAATTAAAATCTTGGATTGTGTCAAGTGCATTTCAACATGTCAACTTAAATTCAGGCTATAATGAATCTACAGGTATAGCCAAGTTGCCCTGTGGCAAAATGACTTTACCATGGGCCAGACTCTAGACCAGTTTTGGGTGTGAGTCTGCAAGATGCTGACTGTTCTGGTCCCAATCCAGCAAAGCACTTAAGTATGTGCTTAACAGGTTGGAGTTGTCAAATCAGGACATTGTCTAGACTATTCTAGCTGTCACTCATCTGGGAAAAAAACGTGGTTGTTGAGGCACTGTCCTCCACCCCCCCAGTAACTAGACAGTTACATACAGCAATGCATGCCTGTGGTTGGGGAGGGTGAGAGTCTCAAACTCAGCTCTTCTAGAATGCTTGAATTCCTAGGTAGCTCCTGCCCCTGCTTAAAGTGGGAAGCTTCTGCCACTGCTTAAAGTGGGAATTCCCCTGCTTATTCAATGGGGTGTCCATGACCATTGTAAGCAATTTTTTGCTGGTTCCTTGACAGAGGCAGGTAAATTCTGGATCCCCCCCGTAAATAGATATTTTTGTAAGTGGAATTTTATTGAATCATTTGTCTGTGTAAAACTGGCTTGGTTATGAAAATGGCAAATTGCCATCTTGGCAAATTCAGGATTTTTTGCTCTGAAGATGGAACTGAATTGTTGGAAACTGGAAATCTTAATCTCATGATTCAAATTTATCAATGCTCACTATGGGCCTAATCCAACTCCCACTGATTTCAGCAGGGGGAGTCTTTCTATGAGCTTTTTTGGGAGTTAAATCTGTCCTTAAGTGAAAATTGGTAGCTTTGCATAGGTCCTTTTTTCTTTGTATGCTATTCTATCAGCATTGTTCCTTGAACAATTACTCTGTCACCACAGATACTGCTATTAACTTTGTGTCTCCAGGATGAATCTGAGTGATACAAGCTCTGCTTTGACCTGTTCAAAACTTTTCAGTTAAGTGAACCTCTTTGAATTTTTTCCAAGGTTAAAATTGCTTTTTATGTTAATTAAGAGATAGTAAGCCTAAGAACTTTTGTTCACAGGCTGAAAGAGTTACTGACATAAAGAGTGCACTGTAGTCTCAGTGTTCGATGTGCGCCATTACAATATAAAGATAGAAATACTTTACATAGGAATATAATTCAAGTTAAACTTTTCATATTGTAAATACAAATGTATGGTGATAATGCCAGTAAAAACAACCTTGAAACATACCCTGGATTTTCTCTCTCTCTCCTCTATAGATGCAAGACATAAAGTCACATGGGTTTTGGTGCACCCAACAAAAGAGGGAGCCCTGAGGACATGGAGATTTCTGACCTGCCTGGATTTATGGATGACAAATGAAATTATACCTTCGCTTTCTTAAGCTTAATGTGTAGGAGAATACAATTGTAGTGAACTTCGCTGACAGTGATAGTACAAGGACAGCAATGAAGTCCATCTCCCCGCTTTACAGCTCTCTTCTCCCAAAGGGTCAGATAATCTCTGTTCCTTTCAAGTAAATCTTAACTAAAGAAACTATTAAAGCCGTCACCCTATTCTCTGACCAATTAAAGCTGGTACCCCATCTCTGACGCATATCAGAGTTTAGCACTTCTCCTATGGTTTGATTCTTGATTAGGAATGGAATGAATGATGCACCCTATCAGGACACCGTCCCAAATCTATAGTACTTAAACAAACAAAACCCCTAAAAAATAACAAAAAACCCACACACCCCAAAATCCCTGAGCTATAACATGACCCACCTTTTTATACTTGTTAGATTGCGAAACTATGGGCATATGTTATTACCAATAAGTAATCCTCAAAGTAATCCTTGTCTTGTTGAAGACAAGAAGGTAAGGATTCCTCACATGCGAAGAGATTTGCAGAACTGGGGCTAATAGTAATACAGTGAAAGAAAAGTTATTCACAGTTTGACCTTTCCTATACTAGATATTTTTCATGGGTGTTTCCTTTAGTATTCTCTAAAAATATGTAAACGTAGAGAAAGTATGGAGAGGAAGTGGGTAGGGATTGTGGCTATGGTTGGGAGAGTGGGGCGAGATGCAGAGGTTAAAGTTGCATGTTAGGAACATGTGAGGCTTCATTCAATATTGATTTTGGGGGGAAGTTATACTTGAATAGTATGACTAGACATTGGAGGGTGCATAGCTTGCATTAATAGATTTCTTGTTCTTTTTCACTCTGTGTATGTACATTTCTCTAGTCATTTTGCAGGCAATTAAGAAGGAAAAAGAATAAGTATTTCCTGAAAATGCTTTAGTTCTGGATGCAAGTGCTTGTCTACTTGTAAACACATGGGGTTAACATCGGTCCTCCAAATGTTCACTTCCTGAACTAGAAACTCCATGTGTGCATCCAAAGACAGAATTTGGCCCTACAAATGTACAAGACTTTTGCTCTACAGTGCAGGGGAAGCAAGTAAGGTAAGGCTATATGGGCAAAGGGCTTCCTGAAAATTAATTAGCATTATTGAGGAGACCCCCAAAATGGAATATCGCTGCTTTCAGAGTAATGTCACAATAAAAAAGCAAGGGTACATCTCAGTATTCTCTGTGTATATATCACAGTACCTGCCTGATGTAGCAAAACCTAACACTATTGTTTACAAGTTTTTATAGCATACTATATTATGATTGAGTTTCAAGGGCAAACATGTCAAGGGATTTATTTAAGCAACTCTGTCTGATTTCCAAATGCTCTACTAAAATAATTCAAAATATATAATGGTGTTAAAGTTAAAAGTTTATTCTTCCAAAAGAGCTGGATTTCTCTATCAAAAGGTATATCAGATATATTGATCACCGAGGAACAGTACATTTATATGGTTATACAAAAATTACAACAGCCTGCAGCCAAAGGGTAGCAAACATCTATGAGATGAAATTAAACCAAATTAAACCTTGGAAATATTTATCTATCAGAGTCTACATTTTCCCCTCTTAAATTAAAAATAAAACCTTTCTGTTTTGACTTCAGGGTTTGCAGTTTATCTAGTCATTGTCAATAATATATTTGTAGGAAACTGAAACCCAGATTCAAAAACACTGAAAGAGGGAGAGATGTATCTACAATCAAAGGCTTAGAACTATACTGTGCTATACTGGTCATTATGAACTAGGTCCTCAGGTGGTCAGATCAGAGTAGCTGCACTCTTTGGGCACTATAAAAATAATACATATGAATACATTTTAATTTTACTACACAGTCCCTTATAAAACCAGCCTTTGGGTTTGCTCCTTTCTGAAAAATCCAACAGATAATTCTTTATTGGTAATGTTAGAGAGGCCAGAGATTGAATAGGCATGGAGAGCCAACTGCCCAGCTGCTCTGAAGTGGGTCCAATACTTTCAGGTTGGCATACAGTGTGTGGACACTTGCACTGACGTAAACTATGCTATTGTTGTTTTGTGAACAAAGAGGACTTCAACCTCTGGAGCTGTCAATCAGTCGCCTTTGACATTCCCAGCCAAATGTTTTTTTAATAAATATAAAATTTTATTACCAGAATATTGAGGGGAGACTAATAAATACACTGTTTCCTGTGTTTAATATTACAATAAAGGAGTTTATAGGCAGGATTTGCATCTCTCCACCGAAATGAAAAGCCTTTAGAAGAAAGAACTACTCTTGACAGAATTCTGCGCCCTGTGGGGGTGCAGAATTCATATGGCCCACATATTGCTGTGCCCCACGCACAGAAAAGTGCAAAAAAATCTGCTGGGGGACACACACCTCTTCCCCAGCACTGCGTCTGTTCCAGTGTGCCTGGAGCAGCCTCAGAGAAGGGGGAGGGGGACTGGGCATATGTGTCTGCATGGTTGATCACCGTCGGGGGTACGGGGTGGGACTGGGCATACATGCGTGCTAACAAACTAGATAGACTCTGTCCCTCTCGCTTTCAACTGCAGCTCACTGACGTGGAAGGGTAAGGCTTTTTATTATGCATGAGGCAGGCTATGTCTTGGAGGTAGAAATGTAGCAGCCTGTCTTGCTAGTTAATTGATCTCATTCTCTGAGGCCGAAATGTAGCAGCCTGACTGCATAGTAACATGGTTAATGTTCCCATTGTTAGTTAACTGTTCCCACTCTCAGTCAATTCCCCCAGGAGAATAAAACCTGTAAAAGTTTTAAGGCCTCTACATTGCCAGAGTGATGTAAAGGAGCCTTATTATAAATGACAGTAAGAGAATCCTTAGCTTATCTATGTGCTTTCTCATTTGTTTCCTATGTCAAAGTGGCACAATGAGGTTAGATTACAGCTCAGGATTTATTTTACTTACCCATTTTGAAAAAAAAAAAAGACTTTAAGGGCAAATAAAACATTTACCAAGTAGTCAATAAAATGTCAGGACAGTAAGAACCAAGCACTTCCCCAAGTACCCAGCCAGGTCCAGGACAATGATTAGCAAAACTGTATGATTTCTATGTATGAAAGTCTAAGCAATTTAAAATGATATTCAACTTTTTTTATGTTTGGTGCTCTGTAATGTAATTTAAATGAAAATCCAATATTATACCTGAAATGCAGGGTATTAGTTACCAAGTGTTTGTAACTTAACTTTCATGTGTTTAGGAAACGCTGAATAGTTAGTGACTTTTTTCTGTATTGTAGTTTAAATAAATTACAAAAACAATTGAAACTGGTGTGATTATATTGCATTATTTTAACAAATAAAATTTGCAGAATTTTGAATTTTTTTGGTGCAGAATCCACTCAGGAGTAAAGAGCTGATCTCTTGACTATATCTCACACAGAAGAGCAAGCAATAAGGCAGATCATGCAAATTAAATCTGAGAACTCAGATTGCTGAGTGTTTAAGCAAAATACAATTCTACCATCATAAATGATATATGTGCAGTCTATGAATATATAAATATTCATGAACTAGTGGACAGTTGGAATTACCTACTTAGAATATTTATCAGAATATTACTTCACATTGATTGTCTAGGGCTGTGGCTTGTTCTCATTTGCATTGAGAGACTTAACTTTTCCCCTTCTGTAAGGGAAGCTTTTAATGCCAGGGTGGATTGCCAAAAAAAACAAACCAAAAAACCCACCATCACATATCAATAATAAAATATCCTATTTTCTGTTGTCCCACCTAAAAATAATCCCTATAAAACAAAACAAAAAACCCTGAAACTTTGCATAGAGTGGTTTGTTACAACAATTTCAGAAATCATTTTGCTGTTATGTATTAATTTATTCTTTAAAAAGTTTATTTCATTAGTCCCTTTGGAGACACACTGTCAAGATTGTTAGGAGTTAAAACTAGCCTACTTTGGACAGCTATTCCATATTATATATCTTCCCCCAAGGACTGCAAGCAAAATATTTTTAAAACCTATTTATGCTTTAGGTACTACATTAATGGAAGTTTTTACTCACAATGCTGTTGTGATCTATTATAGCATCAGATTGTTGAGTTGGATGCAACAGTAAATCAGGGTAAAATGTGTGTCCCAGTTCAGGGCAACCGCATGTGTATCTCCCCTCACTAGTACAGCAAGGGCACCCACTCTCAGGCTTCTAGCTCCCTAGCTGTTGCCTTTCTAGGCGGAGACCCGAGTCTCTCTCCCCACCCCTTCTGACTGGGTTATTCCCAGGCTGCACAGTTCCGACTTCACTGTGTTATTCCCAGCACAGACAGGTTGCCCCAGGACATAACTGTCTTGGGGGGGGAGGGGAAGCAGCAAACAGGAGTAATTGTTACAGTTGTACAGTAGCTCACAGCACTTCCTATGCAAGTCTGCTTTATTCGTAAGGTAAGCAGCATTACAGAGAAACCATATTAAAACAAAACGAGAACTTACACACATATTAATTAGCTAACCAGACATCACCCCAACTCTAACAGGGGCTCTGTCTTTCAACACTGCACACATGGGCTTTCTTTGGTCATCACAAATTTTCGTAGCCTCAGCTCAGACTAGGTCCAGTCCTTCCAGCCCTTCCCAAAGGATTGGGGCCCTCCATGGACTAGGGGTCCTGTCTCTTTACTGGATCAGGAAGAAAGCCCCGAGTCAGTCTGAACACAGTTCATTTATCCCAAAATCCTCTTTGTCTGTGGTCCCAGGAGAACTCAGTTTGAACTAGTATACGCACACTTCTCCAGGGGGATAACCAAAGGAATGACATTGTATATCATAAATTGAATATAAGTTAACATGTGATGCAGTTGCAAAAACAGCCAATATTCCAGGGTGTATTAATAGGAGTATTGTATGTAAGACATGGGAGGTAATCGTCCCACTGTACTTGGCACTGGTGAGGCCTCAGGTGGAGTGGTATCTTTAGTTCTGGGCTCCATTCTGTAGGAAAGATGTGGACAAATTGGGGAGAGTCCAGAGAACAAAAAAGATCAAAGGTTCTATAAAATACCCCATCCTCCTAGAGACCCCCCCCTTAATCTTAAAAGCTCTCATTCTTTCAAAAGGTCCTTTGAAGATCCTTACAGTCCCACAATAGAACACAAATATTTGCATTTTTTAATACAATGAACTCCAAAGATCTTAAAACTAATTCAAAAGGTTTAATTTAATTCTGTACAGTTAATTCAGGATATTGTTAGCCTGTCACAATAGGTAACACTGTTCTTCTGCCGAAAGATGCATATATGCCACTTTTAGAAATATGCAGTTTGTACATGTATAGCACAGAAACATAGAATTTCCAAGTGCTGATATATTCTCCACTGGTATGGGATTAAACAGATGATGTGTTTAGAGCGATGCATTACTGTTCTCCGCCATCATGTCCACTATTTATGCTTATTCAAACTGAACTACAAAATAGTGTGCTAGTAAAAACAGCCCAGGAGCTTTATGAAGCAGTAATTTATGAAGTCCACTCTAACCTACTATGAAAGAATTCTTTACTGGGGACACATCAGTCATTTTTGGCAACTAAGGTCACTGACTAAAAATTAAGCATCTCCAGAGCTATAAAGATAATCAGTTTAATGACAAGTAAATGCAAAACAAGCCTCAAGCAATATCAGCCTTACATTACTGCAGTGAGGAAGAATGTCTTTCAAAGAAGTGATTAACTTTTAGGGCCCTTCCTTATCCTATAAGTTATTTCTGACACTTTCAGTGGTATTTTACAATTATTTGCTATATTTTCAAACTTTACTTTATAAATATTTTTTTAATGGGTGAAATTATTCTTTGTTTAGGGTTTGATATGATCTCACATGACTGTAGTAGCTAAGCACTTTTCACATAAAGTCAATTGCCAGTCAAAAGACAGCCCTGCAGACTATTTACACAAAGACCAGGATCAGCAAGAACAGTGACAGGGAAAGCTCCCCCACAATGCCCCATCACCATGATAGTTATCATAACTATAAGGATGGATCACCTGTAAGGATGTAAGCTATTCAATTTATATGTATATTTAAGCCTTAACCTTTGCTGCTTGTCAGTTATTGCTATTTATTGAGGATTCTGAGACAGGAATGTGATGGTCAGAAGCTATTCTAGGTAGGCAACCAAACCACCATCAGATGATGGTAAACACTGATCAATTTCAATCAGCAACCTGGAGATGAAAAGTTCTATATTCTTTTATAAGCCCTTTATTTTAAAACATTGGTGCTTTAAGTCACTTTGATACTTTTGAAAATCCTATTGTAAAGGGGTGTACTCACCCCTTGCGAGCGCCCTGTCTCAGTGCATGTGCCTGCGCTTTCTCTCTGCTTTGTCATGAGTCTTCAGCTACCCAACCCTTCAGCCATGTCACACACAATCTATACGTGGGATAAAATCAAACCATTCCAGGATATAAATCCAACAGGGGGCGCTATCTCAGTGCCCTCTGTAAGATACCCTTTATTGGCAGCCCTATCTCTGGGCTCGCTCTTCAATCAGCCCATGTAGGACCTATCACAGTACTGTGATTCAAACTGTCTCTCAGTTCCTTCCGAGTTCTTTCAAATTGTCCCTGCCCTGGTGTGGGGCCACATCTCCAGGGCTTCCTCCCTGGAAACTCTTCACCTCTCTGGACCCAGCTCTTTAGCTGGGCAACAAAAAGAGTTCAGTTCCCCTTCTGAGGTGTATCAAAGTCCAGGCCACTTTCACAGTGGCTGGTAGTGGGGAGAACTGGGCCAACCCTTTACTCCAGGTCCCAGCCCAAGGACCCTATAGATAGTAGCCATCTGCCACATCCTTTTAAATAAGTTGCATCACTGCTACAACTCCCTGGCCCCCAGCACATTCTTCAGCCTTACCTCAGGGCCTTGTCCTGATTGAGCCCCAGCAGCCAGCTCAGAGCACCTTCGCATTCCCCCCAGCCTCTGCCAGCACTGCTGTCTGAGGTCCTGTAGCTCCCCCAGCCAGGCACACCAGCCACTCTTGTCCATCTGTAGTAAGGAACTGATCACTGCTCTGCACTGCAGTTCCTTTTATATGGGCCTGCTGGGCCCAGACTGGCTGCTCTCTGCAGCCTCTCTCTGATTGGCTGTGTCCTGTGCAGCCACTCTTGGCAGCTTGGAGGACCCTCTCCACTGCTCTTTTCTGGGGTGGGGTGTGGCAGGGCCACAAGGCCTCCAGCAGGGGGCCTCAGGGCTGGCATAGCTAGGAGTGAAAATTCGGGTGGGGGCCCTGACTTTAGGGTGGACAGGCAATGACAGACTGTGCTAGCCCAGCTTTTCCCCCGATGCCACACCCTCTTCCTAGCCCTGGTGCCCCCCCCGCCAAGGCTTCACCTGCTAAGCAGGGCACACGAATGGGGAGACTCAGAAAATGGCAAAGCAGAGCTGCCAGAACATAGCTTTTTGAATGGCAGGTGCATAGCTCTGCCCTGGATTTCAGGTGCTCAAGTGACACTCTGGGCTGATGTGGCAGCACTACACCCTTCAGATTTGGGTAGGCCTGGAGGCTAAGTGGGTGAGCCATGGCCCACCCAGGCCCTACCTATGGCTACGCCCCTAGCCTCAGGGCCTGGTTCACCCTATCACACCCATCCACAGCCTATTTTTAAGAGGTTTTTTTTTAATTGTTTGGTTGATGCAGAGAATAACCCACACAAATATCAATCCTAACAAGTGAGTTACACAAGGACTTTCAGATACAGAATATATAGAATTGTCCACGATGGACTGTGGCAGGTGGTAATCTATTTTTCTTTTTATTGTCCACAAAACAGCAGTTTGTCTTAAAAGACATCCTTACTTTCAGCTGTGTAACAAATTATTTGTTCCAGGCACAGAAGCCCTTAAGTATTATCCAGGCTTTTCTGATAGAAGCAATGTCTGTTGCCCAGTACTTCAAAACAGATTGTTTAAAACAGTAATACAAAAACACACTCTCTCTCTCTCATTCAACTTTATTCCAGGCAAACAAACCTGAGGTTCCTGGTGAAGTAGCACCAGGTAGTGAGTTGCCACTGTCTTTTAAACCTACCCCCAAATGTTGCCATGATCCCCACACAGTGAGGAATGCCCACTCAATGGTAAAAGAATACAGTGTTCTGCAAATACATTTCTTACGTGTATTAAATTTAATTTTGCAGATAACATTTTAACATGATGGGAAATAAAATGCCTAGGGAATCCCTATCATTGGTTGATTTTCAAGTCATTACTAGCTTCAAATAGACAAGCTCCTTTTAAGTGTGCATCTCCATTCCTTCTTCAAGATAGGGAAGTGAAGAGCCTCATGATTCTTAGGGTGGTTTGAACTAATGTTACCATTTTTATTGCACAGTAGCAGGATTCTTATTTTTTATTTATAGTGCCATCGAGGTGCTTGGAGTTCTATGAACATAGACCTCATTCTGACAAACTCATGGGAATAGGTAGAAGAGTTCCAGACGATGACTTTGACTTGTTTCCTACCAATTATCAGGTGGAAGGAATTTAAGGTAGTATTCACTAGACTGGGACATGGCTCCATAAAGCCTGGAAGTGCATAAAGGGAAACCCCTTATCCCAATGAGGCAGGTGATGGCTTTCTGGAAGATGATCTCCTTTATGTTGCTCTACTGGCCTCCTTTTCCCCAAAGCAGTATGTCTTCTTCAGGAACTTTGCTTCCATTGACTAAGCTACACATGGCTGCATACTTGCAGTGACTGAAGGGACCAAGCAGGAGTCAATACTGCTTCCAATGGCATGGATTTCCATGGGATCAGTAGGGATAGTCCCCTTTTCTACACCCTCTTAATCCTCCCCTGGCACCAATCTTACGGAGCGCTGGCACAGGCAAATGGCAGAAGAATGCTGCTGCCGACCCAGCTCCAGGGCTAATCTGCTCCCATCCTTGAGAAATCCAGTAGATTGGAGTCTCCTCTGTTCATGGAAAAGGAGAGATGATCCAATCCATTGTATATGCACCATCATGCTAAATAATTCTCTTTCCTTGATTTGCACACCCTTCAAATATTTGTAGACAGTTATTATGCCTCCCATCTTAGTCATTGTAGTGGGGCGGACTGCTCCACTCCCTGTGAGAGTTGGCTGCGGCAGGCCAGGGCGCCTGCACAGACAGGGAGCCAATCAGAAAAGGGCTTATGGGGAGCCAATCAAGGCCAGGCTCAGTAATATATAAAGGCTGCCCAGAGCAAGAGCAGTTAGTCTGTCCCAGACCTTTGATAGAGGAAGGTCTGCCTCCTGAGCATGAGACCAGCACCCAGGACAGCGCAGTGCTGGGCAGGCTCAAGGAAGTGGAGTGGAGCTTCAGCCTGATGTCTGCCAGGCTGCTGGCCCGAGTAGAAGGGCCTAGCAGGTGCAAGGGGCTGTAGGGGAAGCGGCCCAGAGAAACAGACAGCGGAGGGGAGAGAAGGAGGACAGCGAGGCTGCTGCCAGAGGGTCCTTGGGCTGGGACCCAGAGTAGAGGGTGGGCCTGGGTCCCCCCCCTTCACCCCTTGCAGTACACCCAGCCATTGGCCATAGGGAGCGGCCATTATACTATGCCAGATCCCTGGCAAGAGGGATTGAACTCAGAGGGTGGTTGGATTTGGTGGCTGGGGTGTAGGACTGCTGAGCACTGACCCCCAGAAGGGGGTGCAGATGGACTAAGGGGCACTGCCGGAGGGCAGTGACTTCGAAGAGGACGCTGCCGAGCAGGCAGCAACATGGGTCCAGAGACAGCAACAGAGGGCGGAAAGATGGATGGGACACCACCAGGAGGGGGCGCTCCACCGGACAGAGCTAATTCCCGGAGTCACCAGCGGGAGGTGTCAGGTGGTGAGTCCTGCCCTGTTACAGTCATAACTGAGCCAAGTTCTGGATCATTTAGCACTTCTAAAACTTCCCTTAGAAGATGATCTCCTCCTAGCTCTTACTCATTTTCATGGTGCTCACTCTAGTTTATCTATATCCTCCAGCACAGAAGTGTCTAGAATTGAATACAATGTCACCATTGTGACAAAGAAAGGGAGTTACTTCTCCATGCAGTGATGTGATGCATTTGTGCATGCAATCCAGAAATGATGGGTCTCTTTTTTAACCCCTTCCATGTTGCATTTCAAACTCCAGTCTAATTTCTTGTTGATAATGAACCTCTACATCTTTTTCAAAATTACTTTAGAGAATCCCTTCCCCCACTGAATCTGTTTTTTTCTTATTATTTTCCCCCATGTGCATTAATGTGTTGATATCACAATCTATTGCTATGGAAATAACTGCTGTCATGAATCCAGTATTATCAACTTGACTTCAGGATAAAATACCAGGGTAAAATGGGATGGAAAGCAGCAAACTCTCACTTAAACTCAAAACATCTCATCTTTGGTAACTAACAGACACAGTAAAGATCATGACTTCAATTTACTTTTCAGGTGCTTTCATGTTTTTAGCCAGATCTAACTGAAAGCTTTTCTGTGGATGAAAGTCCTTTAAAATCTCCTACATATTGATGGAATATAGACTTCTTTGTTGTTGTTGTTCTGAACCAGCTTCTTTCAAGCTGACGCATCGGAACCCATTGGGAGTTTTCAGATTCACGACTATTTTTGTGTATTAATGGCACCTATAAAACATCAGTTTAACAGTCACTCTAGGATTAACAGATGACCAGAGCAGAACATCTTCTGTAAGGGTCTCCACAGGTGCTTAGGAGGATGATTTTTAATTTGACACACAGCAAACAGTAAGTCACTGAAATCTTTATGAACAACTCCCTTGGCTAGCATCAACACCACAAATGGGTAAAAAAAATAGATGTTTCATTGATTAAATATCAACTTTTTCACACAGTGAAAAGTGTTTAGAGATTTGGGAGCCAATAAAACATCAATTAAATGTGAAGAGGCTTGAGATTATTGAAAAACGAAGAGATTAAAATAGTGCAGTTTTTGCAGGGTTTGAACACAAGGTCATGATATAATGTATTAGTACATCCATGGTTTCCTGTAAAATGATAGAGAATTGTCTAGGACCGAGAACAAAATAGCTATTTGGTATAAATAATTAATCTCAAATATAAAAAAAACATGCCAATCAATTAGGTGTGTTCCCCTGTTTGTATATTGCTGGATTGTAAAAAACAAAACAAAAACAACAAAGAAAAGGAAATAAGAGTTAAACACACTACAGAAAGATGGCTACTGGATGATAACCTAATTATAATAATGCCACTAGGAGTGTTGATCTGATAAATGGGGTGCAGTATAATTTAGGTAGACAAAAAAAATGTTGCATAAGCACAAAATATATACCTAAATTCAACTCAAATGCTCAGCTATTTCACTACAAAGCAACCATACTGCCCAACACACAGAAACTTCTTTTCATCAGACTGTTCCCTTTCCTCATTAAGAAATCTAACTTCCAGCAGCTCCTAGTTGTTTCTTTTTTAAATCCCTCTCTCACCATTCCTTTTGTTCTTGAGTTTCCAAGGAAGCATGTCTGGGTCAAAAAAACATCAACCTCTTATACAAACTAGATGCATTTTTGCTCAGTTCCCACTAGAATGAATTTCTCTCTTCTGTATCAGGAGAGGATAATCAGAAAAGGATCATTAGTATCTAATATTTCTATCATAAAACTCCATATACTAGGTGCAGTAAGAAATTTGAGAACAAGCAAAATGGTTTGCAATTCATGTAATGCTAAGTGAATATTTTTCTTTGGGAGAGAAGAATTGGATTTGCAAATCATTCACGAACAAATTGCAGGTTTTGTGAGTATTTTCATTGTTAAAGTTTAACCAAATATCCAGGGTGAATTGTGTGCCATCTATGGTGAAGAATCCAATGCTGAGAATTGGTATTGAGGCTTAACATTCCTGAATGAATGTCAGATTTAACAGAGGAATAATGAATGGCAAATAATTCATAGTGAATTTGGAATAGTGAACAATTAATGCACTTTCAGTATGAATTCAATATGAATTGAAGAAATTTTTCAGGATTTGTGAACATTTAATAGATACTGGGCAGCCATCTGAATATTCATAAACAATAACCAACAAGTAGCAGACAAGTGAACTGGAAGTTTTTATTCACAGCCTGTTCCACCCCCCCAACACTCCACTTATTCAGGGCAGCTGGTCAAATAATTGCAGTACACAGCACTATGGATTCATTTTACTCTAGTGAATGCAATACATCTTCAATGTTCAAGCCACAGAGCTTGTAAAGTCTGAGATTAAACTTGACCGCTACCCCCAGGATCAAGATGGCAAACTGTGTGTTCAGGAGCAGATTAATAGTAGTTAATATGCAGAGGCTTGTTATGTGGTCTATTGGTTTTGTCATCTCTCTTGACCCATCAGAAAATTGGAGCTGAATTTCAACCAGATTGTCTCAGCCAATAACCTCCTCTTGTAACAATCTGTACAGTCAAGTTCCTTTGTACCACATACTAGTTCCGCTTTGTATCTTTTGCTCCTAATGCAAGAATGTCTTATTGACTTTGTAGAGTGGATAAGTGTAGTGCCATTCTTAATAAAAACTATTTCAGACAGGAATATTTCTGCCCCATAGTCACTGTGAAAACTAGATTCCAATTTATTTCTCTGAAAAATGTAAACAGAATACCTGGTCTTGTAAAAAACTGTCCATCAAAACTATTTTCACAATTGTATGTTTGACTAAACTAGGTGGCATTTTTTGGTGGAAAGTGCCTGCTTCCCATGGAAAATTCCAACTTTTCATAAAAAACTAAAAATCTGAACCATCTGAAAAAACACCCCCGAGCGACGTGAATTTTGCCAGCATAAGTGCTTGTATTCAGTGTTATGTCAGCAGGAGATGCTCTTCCACCAACATAGCTACCGCTGCTTGTTGAGCTGGTTTTATGTTGTTGATGGGAGAGCTTTCTCCTGTCAGCATAATGCGGCTACACGAGCGCTCTTACAGGGGCACAGATGTATCAGTACAGTTGTGCCTATGTAGGTCTGTAAATGTTGACACGGCCTAATTTTCAGGCAAGATGATCACTGCATGGGGCAAAAAAGCTCAAAAGTTGCTTTTAACATTTAGTTTGAAATACATTTCCCAGCCCACACAAGATGCGAACATGGTGTCAAGTGCTGCTCCTATTGACAGTGATGGCAGTAGAAGCCAGACTGTGATGAATTATCTTGCTAATGAGGCATTGTTTTTGATCTTTCAAGTACTGTGAAAGTTGGTCGTTTTGTTTTTGCTCTTGGGGTTTTTTGTTTTTTGGGTAGGGATGGGAATATATTTGTTCTTAAGCTCTTATTTTTGGTCAAAAGAAGTTTTGAAAAGGCTGTTTTCAGTGTGGGTTGAATGGAGCAATAATGTGATAACTTGTTCAAAGACCAAAAGAAAATAATGCCATGACTAAAAGTAGCGGGGGGGGGGGGGCCCACAGCCACAGGCACTGCAGTGCCTCTTCCCCTGAGGCCCCACCCCACAGCACCTCTTCCTCCAGAGGCCCAACCCCATCACTCACCCTTACAGCCATTTTAAAAGTGAGGGTCCATGTGCTCCTGGCCTCCGCCTCCCCCTGTTCCGTTCCAGCACCCGTGTCATGAACCACTCATTTATTCCTTGATCTTTGAAGCTTACCATATTTTTCTCACTTGTATTTTAAGGGCAGCAGGTTCAGAGTTGCTATACATTATCTTTTCTTATCCAGTACACAGGGTCATTAAAATTGGTTACCATGGAAGCAGGTATCTGTATACTAAGATTGGTCAATTACTCTTGATGCTGGGTTACGAGGTTATTATCCCATGGCTTGGGAAAAATCACTTTGCCCAAATCTTGAATCTACAAAAAATATTCTGAAAACTGTTGTCTGCTGCAGTGGCAGGTTCTTATCCACCCCAAAATATACAATTTGGAACAAGGGAAGTAAGAAAGAAGTATAGTATAGTTTTCCTATTATTCTTGAGCATCAAAAATCAACACAATTTTCAGACACACACCTTTTGCTAATTGCCTTGTCTGGCCTAGTGCTCTGTAATGTGTCACTCAGGTTGAATTGCTTCACATCACTAACGTAAAGGAGTTCTGAGGCACAATAAACTGGAAAAGGTGGGGGTGGAAGGAAAAAGTACTTGAAAACCTTAAAATTTCAAGAAAAACATAATCCATGTTCTCTAGTCACAATAAAAGATCTTTCCTTAATTTATTCAGCTGTAATCTTAAAATGATCTATGATTATTACACTGGGAAACTGACAGACATATTTTTAAAAGCGATACATGGTTATACCAGAGACAACAAATACTTCTTGGAGATTAAGGACTCAGTCCAGCTCCCACTGGGGTCAATGGAAAACACTCCTTTTTGTGCGTAAGTCAACTGGTCATGTTGTGTGTATGTAAAGAAAATTTATTTTTAAATATTCAGGATCTAAATTTATTTTGTAAACTATAATTTATGGGGTGTATATGGGATGCAGGAGCCTCTAACAGAGGATACAAACATCAGTCCCATTTAGTTATTGAATCTCACTGTGGAGAATGAGGCAGGTATGTGTATTATAATATGCACCTCAGTTCACCTGTTTGATATTATTCTGCTTGACTGCATAGTTAGATCAAAGGAGGATGTTGGGGGAAGCAGACTTTTAATAAAACTTATAAAATAGACACAGATACTGAGTCACATTTCTTTCAACATGCAACATAAGTCCAGAACCGTTGGGGCCTGGGATTGGATACCAGCCAGACAACCACCCTAAAAGCCTGTCCACTGTACCTGTAATAAATCTGATTCTCGTCTCTCATTCTTTCCAGATTGTCTACAATCCCCCTCCCACACTTTCAAAGTTCACAACTACACAACCTACTATAATATAAGTTTCACCAGTGCTTAGAGGCCCAACCGGAATCAATTCCCACTGCGTTAGGCATTGTGTGTGTGTGTGTGTGTATATATATATACACACACACACACACACACACACACACACACACACACACACACGAGGGAGGCCAGCTCAGAGAGCTTGAAATCTAACTAGACAAGACAGGCAAAGGGTAGGAGATGGGAAGTATCATCCACACTTTACATTAGCTAGGAAACTGAGGCACAGGAGGACATCTCATACCAGGGATGGGAAAGCTCCGTAGAGCACAAGATGCCATTTAAAGATGCAGAATTTTGGTTAGTTTTACACAGCACAGATAAGAGGTAAAATGATGTTATACTCCCATGCATGTAAGCATACAGAGAGACTTAGTATCAGGGAGACAGGCACTTTTAAAATGAGTGCTCATGCAATTAGTTTAGTGAGCCTATCAGAAAAGATCCAGATTTTATCAGGCATCTTATTTCTCCCACTCAGGGAGCATTATCTAATTCAGACATCTATTCTGTCTGTATCAGGCAAGCAGCACTTTCCACTTGCTCAACAAAACTCTCTCAGGCAGAGTCAGTGCTGCAGTGCCCTTTCTCAAGGCAAAGGAAGAGAGATTAGTTTAGTAGAAATCAAAGAGCATTTCAGAGATGGAAGAAGAGCTAAGACTTCAAGATCAGAGAAGGGAGACTTTTGCAAGTGTCAGTGCAAGATTTAAAAAGTAACCCAACCAACTACAACACACAATCAATCAAAACCAACAGTTATGTGCCCAGCAAAGTGACTAAAGACCTTTTGGACTCCAAAGGCAACATAGAGAGACTTGCTGAGACATATAGGGCTTGTTTGGATGTCACAGAGAGGAACAGAAGACTTTATCCAAGAGTTCTGGACTCATGACAGGGCTGACTCATTTTTAAAATGCACGGGTTTAACGTCCTCCCTCTCCCCCAGAGAAAGTTTTTGAACAAATTAAATGATGGTGTAAATGGTCTGGATTGTACCCCTTTGATCGAAATATAGTGGGTAAATCACCCTTTGCCCAGCCACCCCTGCAGTATTGTCAACCCTCTACTTGACTCCACAGAGGGTACTCTTGAGATTTGCACAGGGCGAGGGAGGTGGACAGAGAGCAGGCTGAGGAGATGCAGTGCAGCCCTGTGGAGAATAAGCCCGGGACTCTTATTTCTGTAGCGTTTCCTCTCTGGCATCCTATGGAGCAGCCATGGCCAGGAAGAACAAAGTGACACCATTCTAATGGAGCTATGCTGCCCAGGGCCTGAACAGGTGTGGAGACACATGGTCTTTGTGCAAATGGCTTGGCATCTCCTACATATAGGGCAGGCAATGAAGCCTTTTCTGAAAGGAGATCTCCTCAAGGGACTCCTCAGACATTTCCGCAACCAGAGATCCCCTCACAACTGCTGTACCATGGAAGGGGACGATCTGCACCACTGACTTAAGCTTAGCAATGTAGGCAGTTGCTATGAAAGTTCTTGGAATACACGTCACTGTCTTGAGGGCCCAATCCTGGACCCACTGAAGTCAGTGAGGAGTTTTGCCATTGATTTCAGTGGGAGCAGGAGCAAACCAACCTGTGGTGTTTCTTATGATGTGGGGTTGAGGATACGGCCACCAAGCTGGAGGTACGTGTATGGAAAACTGGGACTTCAAGTCAAGTCTTCAGAGATAAAGGCTAAACCATTCACCTAAAGTGACACTAGCCCAAGGAAAATCATTTTTAACTGGAAGGATTATTTTAGATCCTTATTGCTTTTTTTTTTTTTTTAAACAGTGTCTTCAGTTGCATGGGAAACAATTTATAGTTGTGACACAGCATGCAATGAAATTAGATGGAGAATGAATGGGAACAAGAGAAATATTAGCCTGAAATACATGCAGAACCAACAAATTTGATAGAGACTAGAGGAAAATAATTCTCTAAGTAGCTTGGTAAACAATTAAAGCAAAAAGTAATATACATGGCTCATCTGCCATAAAAACTTAGGTTGTGTAAAGAAACATTTATTATAGTATCAGTAACACTTGCAGTGCTTTTAACAGGGGGACTCAAGAGAGAGTCATTTTTTTCAGGAACAGCATGTCTAGACAGTTAAGCAATGGGTATAAATAAAACAAAGCAGACAGTATCAAAATCTACAAAAAATGTTTTTGTTTGGATTAGGAGATTGTGATGCCTCACAGGAAATATCCCTCTATAGTTGGGGAGGCATTATAGCCTTGTAGATAAAGCACTGGATTAGAACTCAGGAGGCCTTGATTCAGTGCCAAGCTCTGCTAAACACCGCCTGTCTGTGCCTCGGTTCCCCTACTTGTAAAATGGGGATAACGATAAATGTCCTTTGTAAAGTGCTTTGGGATCTGAAGATGAAGAGCACTGTAAGTATTATTATTATTAGGTGGTTCTGCAAAGAGCCTGATTTTTCTACTTTGGAAAAGAAAAAAATGTTATGGATATGGAACTATAGTTAAGAATTATTTATATAGCTCTGATGTGGAAAGAGGCATGAAGATGTGAATGAAAAATTAAAAGGAGAAGCAAAGAGGGATTCTTGAGTGGAATGGAGGACAATATAGAGGAGAGTAGAGGAGTTGTAGGCTGCGAAGCAGATTGGAGGAAGAGGAAAAGCATGAACTTTAATAAAATATAGAGAAATTGAGGAAGGCCAGACACATGGAGTGAGTAGCAGATGGGAAAATTATTTGGGAGGCATTAATTTGGATGGACTAGTTTGGAAAGAGATGGGATGGCAGTAGGCCAGAGATTGCAGTATTCAAATAGGGGATGGACTAGTGCCTTGGAATGGAGAGGAAGTCCAAGTATACAGAGTATTCATGGAAGAGATCAAACTATCGGAGCTGATTCACAAGATGTTTTGAAATAAGCCAGTTTATGCTGGGCTGTCCAAAGGTCTTCATTGTACTGTATTTCTGTATGAAGTGGATTTTGCTTTTGGTTCTTTTCAGTGGGCTTCACTGCTTAATGGTAAAACATCTTGTCTGCAATGTTAATGGGCCAAAGGATAAACAAATATGGAGAGCATTCATCTCTGCTAGCCTTCTGAATGGCATAGGATGGTAGTTCACAGCAGATCCAACTCATAAATGCACATTTTTGAGTAGTACCATCAAGTTGTGTAAAAAATAGAAATTTAGTGTAAAGAAATTACATAAAGTGATGACCTGTGGATTTACCTCTAGTAACTGACATTTTTTCAGTAAAAACTAGTCTAAATCAGATTATATTAAGTTGAACACAATATAATCCACTGCTTTGTTATTCACTATTAACTGAAAGACACAGGCTTTCTTCTAAAGTATTAGGGTCTGAAAAATCCCCATAATTCCAGGGGTGTGTGTGTTGTGTGCGCGCACATGTGCAGGGGTGTGTGTGTGGAATGCAAGTAACTGCAATGCCAGCATAATGGATCAGATCTGCTCTCATTCCACTGATGCTAACCCCACTGAAAACAATAGTGTTACTCTAGATGTACTCAGTTTCTGCCGGGTGTGGGCAGGAACATGCTCAGCAGTGACATCTATAGGAAAGAATAAGATGCCATACATACTCCTTGCCAAGGCTAGCCAGTGTGCAGGGGAAGTAGGCCACATCCATGAACTCAAGTACCCTGGCATCTCATCAGAGTGTGCAGTACTGATAGAAGCACTAAGTAGCCCTTCATCCATGCCCCGTCCTTTGCCTATGTTCAGAGACTAAAAGTATCCACTTTAGCACAAAAGACAGCCATAGTGCCCTGGCAGAGGGAAAGGGTGCAAGGAGGAACACTTTCAGTTTCTCCCTCCCCAGAGCAGCTACACAGGTGCAGCCCTAATATTGCCATGTCTCTTTAAAGCACCTTCTTTTCAAATGACTACTGTGCTCTTGTACAAAGTGTATTGCGGTACATTTGAAGCAACTGAGCTCAGTTGCCAGCCCAGGTTTTGCAGTATGTTATAAAGGAACCTTCCATACAACTACAGTGAAATTTCAATATTTTTAAAGATTTATGATTCAGATGTACAAATTCATCTCAGCATGATGTTTGGAACATAATCTCAACCCAGAACCAATCCTTCCTCCCAGCCCCAACATGGCAATCAAAGTTGTGACTTCAGATGACTGTTGTCTACACAAAGAAAAAAATAACTTGAAGGAGAAATGGCTTTGAAAATACCAGCCAGAAACAGATCTAGCCATTCTAATGTTAAATCCAAAAAAAATCCCAGCTACTCACTTATTCTTCCTCTTCTCACTTATTATCGAAAAACTAAAAACACACAGCAAATTAAGTCTGATTTGCTGCAAAGTTTGTATGTATTTTTGAGCACACTTAGGCTTTGTTGTAACTCTGCAGCCATCATAATAAATTAAATTAACTTGTAAATCAAAATGATTGCAATGCATTCAGGGAAGAAGAGAACTTCCCCGTAGCTAAGGTTACAGCCGAAGATGCCAAGGTCTGGAACAAGAGATTGTTCTAATGGATAATGCATTTGCTTATTATTTATAAGGATGCAAGTTCAACTATAACTAAGGATATATTTTTATGAACATTTTAATTACCTCTTCCATTGATGGGTTAATTAATTTATTACTTTATAGGACCAAGGTAAAGAAACGGGATCATATTCTGCTGTCAGTTACAACAGCATAAATCCAGAATTACTCTACTAGTTAGCTCTGGTTTACACCATTGGAACTATGAGGAGGATTTGACCCACAATATCTAGTCTCAAGCATTTTACATAAGAAACACCCAGGTTAAACAGTCCAGTCATATAGGGACTGATCTTGGATAACTTAGTCAAACACTGAGCTTAATGGAGCTTTGAGCGAGCAAGGTGGGCAAGATCTGAACCTAACTGGTCAAGTTAACCAACCCACAATTAGTGTTAATTTGTCCTCCTTGCACACACAAGCCCACACATGAGAGAGACTGTATGAGCTGGCAAGGAGATATCAACTACTTAGTTTCATTATTTTGAAAGACTTAGGGTGTGAAGACTCCTCTGGAAAACAAATGAGTATGAGATATGAGAGTGTGTGATCAGCTAGAGGGAGCAGAGGACTGTGCCGCCACCTTAAAAAAGAAAAGAAAAAGCTGCACATTTCCTTTTCTTTAAAGGCAACCTGCAAAGTTTAAAACAATTAAGAATGAACTGTACTCTATTGTCTGACCCTGTACCCACTGAGGTCAATACCAAAGATTCCATTAACTTCAATGGTGCAGGATCAAGCCCCTAGTTGAAAGTTTAATGCCTCTAACAATGAGAATGTTTCTGCATATTCGTCACTTTAAAACTCCTTTCCCTCTTGCTTTTTAAGCACTGGAGCAGGGAATCTGTCATTGGTGAGGGTCAGTCCATTGTTTCCTTGACAGTATGTTTGTCATTATTCTTAGTTTATAATATTGTTTATTTTATTCTCTGAAGATGTAAAAAAGTATGTACCGTATATATTCGTTCATAAGCCAAATATTTTTGGTAAAATAGTGATGCATCAAAGAGCGGGGGTCGGCTTATAAACGGGTCTACACCAAAATTTTATTTTAAAAACTCTATGGAATCATTTAATTGAATATCTAATACATTGTCATTTTGTTTACCTGTGGCATGTGCAGGCATGAAGCCCCTTAGCTCTCTGTGGCCGCAGTTCGCCGTTCCCAGCCAATGCAGCTTCCATTGGCTGGGAACGGCAAATCGCGGACATTGAAAGCTGAGGGGCTCCATGCCTGTAGATGCTCCAAGTAAACAAAACATCCCGACCCGCCATCAGATTATCCTGACAGGCCGGGAGCCAAAGTTTGCCAACCCCTGAAATATAGGTTTGGCTTATGAAAGGGTCATACAGTTTTTGCAATTTTTACCTAAACATCTTGTGGGGATGGCTTATAAACGAATGGGCTAATGAACGAGTATATACGGTATTAAGAATCTTGGAAAACCATACAGTATCGGAAAAAAGCATTCAGATGAAAGGAGATTCAGTGTTAAGACTGGTTTTTTTTGTGTGGAAGGACTACAGATGTTTCAAGTATCCATGTGGTGTACTGTACTATAAATACAACCCAATTATGGTACATACATTAACTTAACTGTACATTTCCTGCTCCTGTTGCTTTGTCACAAAATCTTAATATACAGAAGTTAAAGCTTTGTAAGGATGATAGCTATTCGCATAGGCCTTGCCTTGACTCAAGTAGGAGAGAAGAGAGAAGGTGAGTGAGGCAATATGTTTTACCGGACCAACTTCTGTTGGTGAAAGAGACAAGCTTTCGAACTTACTCAGATCTGTCTAAGCTTGAAAGCTCATCTCTTTCACCAACAGAAGTTTCTCCAATAAGAGATATTAGCTCACCCACCTTGTCACTCTAATATCCTGGGACCAACACTGCAAATAACAGTGGGAGAAGTGACTGAGTTTAGGTTATGTTGACTAGCAGCATGCACACCTTAGAGTAAGTACAACAGTTTACAGCTGGCCAATCAATCAGCAATAGCACATACAATGCTGTTTTGTATTTGCTCAGCAACCAGAAATAGCAGGGATGCTATGCTGTTGGGTTAAATGCTATTATAGTCTATGGGATTTTTCTATAAGGGTACATACAGTACATTCCCTGCTTTATACACCTACCCCAAACAGCAACCTAAGCACATTTCCTTTATGCTTTTGACTTTGGCATCACTACAGTTTAGGAGGCAGCAAAATGAACTTTCAAGTCAATAATCCATTACAATTTTTATTAAAATAAGTTTGACTGTAATTGGATATTATGGGATGTTTATATCTACTCTCCTTATAAATGTCATGTTTTATTAATCAAATAGGGAGCAGTTTAGAAATGTAGAAATAAAATCAGCCACAGATTACTTAATTGGTACCAGAGATCTGAGGCATCAAAGAAAAAACACTTTGCACACAGTTCAGCAACATCATATTGAATACTGCTCAGCACACAGGAAAACATTTGGCTTCCTAGCACTGCATAGACTAACTTTTATCCAAAAGCCTGATATTACTGATGCTTTTGATACCACTTGTACTACTTGAGATGAAGCCTCAATAACTGCTTGACAGACGCTTCCACATCCATATTCAGCCAATTGCTAGTGTTAGATGCCATGAATAAGTTAAATATTATTCCTCATACAACTCTCTCCCATTTGGATGTTTGGTGAAGTAGCCAGGAGACAGAGAGAAAAACACTATATTTAGTTGTCTCAGTGAGAGACTTAAAATCCAGTTAGTTGACAGAGTCATTTCTGTGTGCCACACCAGACAAACTGGTAGTAGTTACATAGAAAGAACAAGGTAATCTGGATTCCTGGGTCAGAAGCATGCATGTTAGTATTCTTTTCTCAGGAAGTTTCCCCCTCTTTTTTTCTAGAATGTACCGTTGTTGGAGCAAATGTAGTGTGATAAATATTTAATCTCATATTATACAATGATTTTGACACTTGAAAAGAAAAATATCTATATAGAAGTTTTTTCCCCCCCAATTTAAGAATGCTGCACTTCCACAAAGATCCATATCTTGATTTTAGTGACGTGCACAGTCCTGCAAAATAATTAAACGATAGTAACAACAGAAGCTTCCACTGAAGACCAACATAAAATTATAATGCTGCATTTTGCCCTGGGTTACACGACCACATGGGTGGTATGGACTACAAGAGGAAAATTGAAACTCAGGTGACATGATACGCATAGCAATATAAAGAGGAACTTGCCATCAGACAAAAATAAATCCCTTAAATCCTCCTTACAAAGTACAGCTGCTACTTCCTTGCAAGAAGAGAAGCAAAATCAGACTATAACCTTGCACAGCAGGTTGAATAAAGCAGTCAACAGCTATAACAATAATGCTTGATCTCTTAGAGATACTGTTAATAAACTTTGCCAAAAAGCATAATTCATGATCAGGCATCCTATGAGGTAAGTTGTCATGGAGCACTGGTACAAGATTTCTATGGAGTCAAGGAGTTCTATGACAAGACTTCCAAGATAGACCCATGTGGATACATGCAAGGGTGTGGCTATTCCCTTACTATGCCCTGGTCTACACACAGCCCCTGGTTCGAACTAGGGTACTCGAATTCAGCTACGTGAATAACATAGCTGAATTCGAACTACCCTAGTTCGAATGACTTACCGTCCAGACGCCGCGGAAGCGAACTCCGCGGCTCCAAGGTCGACTCCGGCAACTCCTCCTGCCGTGGTGGAGTACCGGAGTCGACCGCGGCGCTTCCGGAGTTTGAACTATCGCGTCTAGATCAGACGCGATAGTTCGAACTCCGAGAAGTCGAACTCGCCGCGTCGACCCGGCGGGTAAGTATAGACGTGGCCTGAAATACTAATCCTACTATGATATTATTTGGTCTACATTCATTTGGTAACATTCTAACCTCTAGACCACAAGGCTGTAGGTTTGTGCCTAAACCAATACTTTCATCAGTGCAATATTAAGAAGCGCTACATTATTAGAAGTTACATGCTTTATTCAAGGCATCCAAATTATTCTGTCATGTGAAATGTTTGGTCCTATTTAAGTTATTAGGCACTGCACTCAATCATATGAAGACAGAATTTGTCCCTAAATTGAAGTCGCTCGTAGTCGTCCATCTGGAATTTAAAGAAACTAAGGCACTTTCCAAAAATTGTGCCTTGATTTAACCTTACAATAAAATTATCCTTGGTCTGATTTTCTTCCTTGTCTGACTCTGAATGCAGCTTGAACATGATTTTAAAACCTCTCTGACCTGATTTTCTACATAGTTCAAACAAATTCAAATGAATGTTAAAGAATATGTTTTCTTAATAAAAAAGAAATAGTACAAATTCCACAGAAAATCTTCATTATAGTAATGGCCTTATACTATAGTCAATCCATAATAGTTCCCTTATTGATATCTTTGGAAAGAATTTTACCTATAGAATGAGAGCAGTATGTGTCCCTAGAGTAAGCAGACACATTAGTTTAAGGGTTGATATTATGGTGAATACTTTGTGTTTCAATATGATAATAATTAATCAATCAGTACTTTAGCTGCACTGCAGCCTGGCATATTGACTGTCTACAGTTCAAGCCTATTTGGGGAAGTATTTTAAGAAATATTAATTGAAAAAGGATACCAAAGGATATTGGTTTTGACTGTGTGTTTTCTACTATGCGCCATTCTACTGGAAGTAGCATACTGTGAATTTTCCACTAAAAATCAACAAGCACTTTTCGATGCAGAACAATTGCTACCACTTTTATCTTCGTGCATCTTAACAACAATTTCAGGACAAGAAGATTTGTGAATCATATGCAAGGTCATGAGATTAGAAAGTCACCTGTTAGAGAGAGAAATGTGGGTGGTAAAATAACGCAAAGATAAATTAACTATTTTGAATAGAATCAAATCTTGCAATAATGGCATGTAAAACATCCAGGTCAAGAAAAGCATCAATTAGTTACTGTGTGGGAAAACAATAGAGTACTGACTTTATACACAATCAATCTCTTCCTTCCCACCAAGGCAACAAACCAACGCCTAAGAAAACATGGTCAAAGTATTTGATTTGTTTGACCTACTGACTAACATAAGAAAAGAAAGGTAACAGTTCTCTTCACCAAGCACTTTGAGCTTAAAATCACTGAGTAGTAGCAGGTACCTAATTATTTGTCTTGGTCTCCAATTTTCCCTCTAGGAAATCAATGTTTATAAAATCCCAGAGTGGTGAAAGCCAAGAAAAGTTCTGCTTTCTTGAGGGTGAGATAAAAAACTTTCAGATAAGCTAGATTCTCACCCAGTACTGGCTCAAATGCTGTGGGCCACAGCAGGCTCAAACTATCGGCAACAGCTTCTTGGCTGAGGGGTCCAGAGCCAGCCAGCTCCAGAAACTGGAGTCCCAGCTTGAACCTGACGACAGTGATACCTCTGTCTGCTCTCTTCTCATGAATATCTATGTTGGTGTAACGTCACCCAGGTGAGTAAATCAACTGTTAGAAAATGAATGATGCATATAAGTTGGAGGCTAGCTCACTGGCTCAGGAAGGACTGATGCCACACCAGAATCTGTTCCAGGGCATTGTGTATCAGTTAAGCAGAATCTGAGGCAAAATACCAAACCAGAGTTCCTCTGCCCAACATGGGTTACAGTTCCCAGAAGCTTTTCTCTAACTTTTCAGCCAGTGGCCTCACCCAAGGGCTCCCACAGGAGCCTACTTCCTGCAATTCTCATTCCCCAAGGCATCTGTTGGAGTCATTTACAAGTGGGTTTCTTCCCCTGACCCAGGGACTCCTGCAGGAGCATGCCCACTCTCTGCAGTTCACCTGAGTTCTTGGCTGACCTTTTAAAGACTAGGCACTCTTCAAGTTCTCACCTGACCCTGAGCACACAGCCTCAGTTGGGAGGCAGCTGATTAGTCACAAGATTTTGGCCCATCTCCTGTTAAAGGGAGCAGTCACCTTGTGACAATGCTGAATACACAAACCTTCAGACTGCAAATATGCATAAACACCTAGGACTGTGCTGTACATGTGTTAGTAATGGCTGGAGGCACATAGAAATGCTGAACCAGCTGTTGAGAGCTGTGTATACAAAAGTGACAATGCACATTTGTACATCTGTACCCAGAAAAATAATGGAGCAAATAATTAAGCAATCAATTTGCAAACACCTAGAAGATAATAAGGTGACAAGTAACAGTCAGCATGGATTTGTCAAGAATAAATCATGTCAAACCAACCTGACAGCTTTGATGGAGTAACAAGCCTTGTGGATAGGAAGGAAGTGGTAGATATGGTATATCTTGACTTTAGTAAGGCTTTTGATACGGTCTCGCCTGACCTTCTCATAAACAAAATAGGAAAATACAACATAGATGGCGCTACTATAAGGTGGGTGCATAACTGGTTGGAAAATCGTTCCCAGAGAGTAGTTATCAGTGGTTCACAGTCATGCTGGAAGGGCATACTAAGTGGGGTCCCTCAGGGATCAGTTCTGGGTCTGGTTCTGTTCAATATCTTCATCAGTATTTAGATAATGGCATAGAGAGTACACTTATAAAGTTTGTGGGCAATACCAAGCTGGGAGCGGCTGAAAGTGCTTTGGAGGATAGGATTAAAATTCAAAATGATCTGGACAAACTGGAGAAATGGTCTGAAGTAAACAGGATGAAATTCAATAAGGACAAATGCAAAATACTCCACTTAGGAATGACCAATCAGTTGCACACATACAAAATGGAAAATGACTGCCTAGGAAGGAGTACTGCAGAAAGGGATGTGAGGGTCATAGTGGATCACAAGCTAACTATGAGTCAACAGTGTAACGCCTGTTGCAAAAAAAAGCAAACATCATTCTAGGATGTATTAGTAGGAATATTGTAAGCAAGACACAAGAAGTAATTCTTCCACTGTACTCCACACTGATTAGGCCTCAACTGGAGTATTGTGTCCAGTTCTGGGCACCACATTTCAGGAAAGATGTGGACAAATTGGAGAAAGTCCAGAGAAGAGCAACAAAAATGATTAAAGGTCCAGAAAACATGACCTATGAGGGAAGACTGAAACAACTGGGTTTGTTTAGCCTGGAGAAGAGAAGACTGAGGGGGGGCATGATAATAGTTTAAGTACATAAAAGGTTGTTACAAGAAGGAGGAAGAAAAAATTTTCTTCTTAACCTCTAAGTATAGGGCAAGAAGCAACGGGCTTAAATTGCAGCAAGGGCAGTTTAGGTTGGACATTAGGAAAAACTTCCTAACTGTCAGGGTGGTTAAGCACTGGAATAAATTGCCCAGGGAGATTATGGAATTTCTATCATTGGGGATTTTTAAGAGAAGGTTGGACAAACACCTGTCAGTGATGGTCTAGATAATACTTAGTCCTGCCTTGACTGCAGGGGATTGGACTAGAGGACTTCTTGAGATCCCTTCCAGTTCTCTGATTCTAATTCCAGCCTAAGTAAAGAAACACATATGCCCACACATCTCAGAAATGCGCATGCGCAGGTATGTGCGCATGTTTCTGCAAAGTTTGCTTACGTTATTTATGCCTTTGAAATCAAAGTTGGATTAGAACAATTAGAATGATTTTCTAACCAATGAGAGATTTTCAGTCTTACTGAAAAAAATTGATTTTCTGTCAGAAAAATTGAAATGATGGCTGCCTAGCTGCAAGGTTCTTGTCAATTTCACTTTCTGCCAGTGAAACTGGCACAAGTTTTCCTGGAAGACTGCCAGAGAGCCCTGGTGCTCTGCCTCCCCTGCTCTGGGGACATTGAAAATGAAACTGAAAACAGCCTTCCAAGTGGCAACTGGCCCAAAAAATTCTGTATTGTTTCTCCTGAAAGGGAACTTTTCTTGAAAAAATTTGAATATTTGATGTCTTGTCCCAGTTCAGAACCATTTTTCTTCTAAAATGAGATTTTCCCCAGGAAGGAATTTCCATTTTCTGTTCAAATCTAGTTGTATGCTTGTGAAAAACTGCTCTCTCTCTCTCTCCCCACCCTCACTCCCATGTAACAACTTGTATTAAGTAATAAAGAAAAGAAAATCCTCATTATTATTACTGCAAAAAGAAAAAACATTTGCATTTCCATGTTTGGCTACTTTAATTCACTATGAAACTCATTTAATGTTTTCCCAACAGAGCCCAGTGCTCTACAGGAAGCAATCCTTTACTGATCTGATAATTACCAGGAAAGAGGAATTTATATATAATTTCATATATTACTTCAATAGTTTGCATAGTACATGCATAGTAGTATCTGAGCTAAGAGGTGAAAACATTATCTAAAAGTTTAACTGAGATGCACAAAAAAAAAGAAGGGAGGCAGCCACCCATCCACATGTTTACAGTTAAGAGGAATTTTAAGTGAATTGTTAGCATAATTCTAGGTAAACATGGCTATAATCGCTCAAATTCTGGAGTGCATTTGCCACATAATTGTAGGATAATTACCTGCCTGTGAAAGAAATACATTCCTCCTCTCCTCAACAAGACTCCCAGGATAAAATAAGTTGCCCCCACATTTAAACTGTTTAATGGGGGAGATTCACTTTGTAATGTAGAACAATGCTCAGCAAGAACAGTGAGTATCATACACTCAAGGCAGAATCTTTACAAGGCAGGCTTTAACTGCTGTTGATTAAGAGTTTAATATCAAATTTTAAGAAGTTTTATAGGCCATATTATAGGTCATCTATGGGAAAAGTCATAAGGGCTGATTTCTTCAGGAAACAAAATTTTTAGCAGATAATGCTGACCATTAATTCTACCCATGATATATTCTCTTATGTAGCAGTATACAGGTTACATGTAAACAGCTGTCGTAGAACCAAAGATTTAGGTCCATATAGTGTTAATGACCTGCACATATGCACCCACCCCACACCACTCTCTCTCCCATTAATATCAATGGAAGTCCTGGATGTTGAGAATATGGCACTTATTATTTAATAGATTTGTTAGTGGTTTTATATATTATAATTGGAGGAGGTATCACCACCTATACTTAAGGGTGCGTGAAACTTCCCATTTTAAACCTCTCTTTTCATGGATTCTAATCCCAGTTCTACCAGGACTTGCTGTGTGATTTGGGGGAAAATCATAACCCTTCTGTACCTCGGTTAAATTCTGAGTACCTAACTCAAAGGGGTAACCAAGAAGCTTAATTAATGTTTTTAAAACTCTTAATCCTTGGAGGAAAGGTATCATATTGGCATTATCTTGCCAAAAATGTACTGTTTTGGAGAGCGGTTTCTAGCTTTCAGGTACATCAACTGTGTTTCATTTTTTTCCCCACTAAACTGTTCCCACTTCCCAGGTGACAGAGCAGGTCTCGCCAAATCCATTTATAAATATTATAATTTGATTTTTGTAAATCAGATTAACAGGCCACTTGTCATTGCCAGCACATATAATTTGTGTGTTCAGATATCCAAATAAGATAAAAACAGATTAAGGAAATCTGACAGTTCAGAATATATCTGCATTCTAATGTTGTCCTGCTGCTTGTAATACTTGTTTGTAGATAGCAGAATGGGGGACATCTAGGAACTACTTCAACATAAATACTAAATACTTGTCTGGCTACTTTATTGCATCTAATCATAAATAAACTGAATGTAGCTGTCATGAGCCTGCATGCCATGTAACCCATTGATGCAAATAAAGCCTCCAAATCTTAACTTCATTCAGATTTTATTTTCTTCACCACACTGATATACTCTGAAGTTATCTATTATACTGTACACTTCTGGCCCACTTCTATCTTACTGCTAGACTGTTGTATTTGTACACATGACAAAAAATTAAAGAAATAGACATTCAAGCAGAGCTAGTCACATTTTCTTTCTCATTGTGAATCTGGGGGACCTGGTTCTTAGCCACAGAGATCTGGAACTCTGGCCCTTGCGTTTGATTTCTGTGTTGTTGGCTTGCTTTTGCTTTGTCAGAATATGATTCAGCTGCTAACTCTTACTATAATTGGTTGGCTCCTATGCTCTGCTATATGTTTCCTTATGTTTGAGTCCTCTTTTGGATTTCCTCCAATAGAGTTTATTAAAGACAATAGCGTTACACAATATTTTATTTTTATCAATAAAATGTTAATTATGAACACTTCCGAGTGCAGTATTGAGTGCTACTAGTTTGGCCCTTCTTTCTGATTTGCCTTACGATATGTCCCATGTTGTCTATCGAGGTTTGACTATGATGATCTCTTATTAAGATGCCATCCTAAATATAATTTTGGAGACAATAAGCACACGGGCCTTTTCTAAATGTGCTTCCAAATTATGGAATCAGTTTTTGATTGAAATCTGCTGCCATGGGATACTTGGTTTTGATAGAAATTTAAAAGCAGCAGAATAGCTTCCAAAGGCTGAGTAACTCTGTAGCTGTGAACTATAGTAACACTTAGCATCATACGCATCCTCGTCAAAAGCAAACAGATTCCCCACATTTAGGAAGTCTACAGTATTAATCTAGGAGGAGGAGACATGTTCATTTGCCAAAGTGCTCAGAGCAGAAGGTTTAGAACACCTGGCTAAATCATACAATTTGAGAATGGTGGAAAGAGATCCAGAAAAATAAATACCATGCTAATATGATCTCAGCAATGGCTTATTGAAAGCTCATGCCACAAAAGCACTAGAGACAAAAGACATTAGGCACTAGCCAAACAGCAGAAAAGGTCAAATTATATCAGGCATTGAGAAAATCAAATAAATTCTTCAATCCTATGCTAAGGCTGTATTGCACGCCAAGAGTTATTTTCCACCTCCTTACTGGCGGCTAACACACATGATCATTCCACAGCAAACACCTTAGAAAAATACTAGCTATTAAATGGAATGAATATACAATAAATGCCAAGATTTATCAGAGAGTTCACCAACCCCTTATATCAAAAGTTATCCAGAAAAGAAGATGGAAATACCTGGGACATGTGTTAAGAAAGAAGCCAGAGTGTATGCCATGGCAAACGTATCATTGGGCAGCTGGAGGAACATGCAAAAGAGGCCAACCGAAAAAATCTCTCTATCGAGCAGTACTCAGAGGGAAAACTTAAGGAACTTAACAACACAGAGGAGATGCAGGGCATGGCACAGGATAGACTAGGCGGAACCTTATTTATGCCCTAAGTGCAGGAAGGATTCAGATTCAGAATCCAGAGTTTTTAAAGAGTTCTAAAGAGATCTACTTCTGGCTATTCCCTAAGCACAAACGGAGAATAAGGCCAACATCTTCAAAAGTATTCACTAATTTCAGGGAACTTCATTTTTGGATGTCTTTTGTGGCCTGATTTTCATTGGCCTTGTAACGCTTCAATTTCTTCTTACCTTTTCATTCTTTCCTGTTTTTTTTTTAAACTGCCTTTGTCTGTTGAGATTGCTATTTACACTGCGGTTCAAGCACATACTCGAAGTATCATGGATTCCAAGGCCAGAAGGGATCATTGTGATAATCTAGTTTGACCTTCAGAATAACAAAGGACCTATAGGCCATATTCCCCAATATCAATGATATTCTTCCATCTTCTTGTTGAAATTAGTTAGTTTATTGATTCTAATTTGTACCTGTGGCATAAATTCTCAAAAGGCCTTTTTACTGGGTCTTCACTTTTGAGTGCGCAAAATTGCACATACACATATAAGTGTGTACAATTTTGGAGCGAAAAAACCTACTTAAATGATTCCATAATTCTAACATTTGGTGTGCACTTTCCTAGCTACGTTCTGCTGTGAATTCTAGTGTGCACACATACAGGTTTTGGCTTTTGAAAGTGCTTTGTTTTTACAAATTTGTATTTGAATGTACATTGACATAACACTTTTTATTTTAAGTTTGCCATATATTTCACAAGTGGGTAATTATCATCCATATTTAATAGATGCAGAAGTTGAAGAATAGCAATTAATTTATGTCCAAGGTCCTACAGTAAATCCCAGGCAGTGTCAGGATTAGAATCCAGGTCTCTTGACTTTGTTTCATGCTTCTACTACTGAACAATGAAGCCTCTATTTATGTGCAAGTATGATATAGAACATGCAATGGCCAGGGTCTGAACATTTATCCCAAAGTATCTATTTTTCCTTTAAACATCCAAATTTCATATATATCCTGTAGTATGAAACCAGGAGCAGGCTATTGCTACAATGTGCAAGGAGATTTTTTTGAGCTTGTCATAACTAATGCATCTAAATTTTTTCCGTTGTTGTTCCTCTTGTATTAAATCACAAGAAATAAGATTTTTTTGTTTGTTCCATTGGTGAGAAATATGCCTAGAAATTTTGCCAAGGCAAAATGAACTCATTGATGTTTCTTTAGTTCTAGTAAATAGGAAATCAGCTAGTTACGTCTAGGTAATTCTCCTTCCAACATATATCATTGGCAGCACTTGAAAGGAAATAGCTCATGAATTTAATTTGCATGTTAAGTTTGGGCACTTACTGCATGTTACTAAATTATCAACCAACTTGCTTTGGCTATTCTCCTAAATGTAATCATTGCTAGGAATGAATGTTTTCTAACCTTTTCCAAATATATTATGAATAGCAGTGAGTGAAGATTTATCTCTTAGGTAATTTAAAACTAAATTTGTCATATGATAGCATGTATCTCAATGAACAGTTTGTAAAAATAATTTATGCATAACTATTTAACCTAGAATGATTACAGTATGAAGTAATGTGTCACTTATTTGAGATATCTAATTTAGAGTCTTACAATAGATACTTTTTGAAATTTTAAATTCATCTGTCACAGCTGTGTTCAATGACTTGACCCTGATTAAAATTCAGTCAGCTCCTTCTTATGGTAATTCTCTTTGATACACTATTCATCTTCATAATTTGAATAGAATTGGGCACAAGCTTGAAATAGAAAAACTTTGGCCTCAATTTACTGTATAGCTCACCAGTTTTCAGAGACCTCATGCTACCATACATCAGCAAAGGGACCAAATTGGACCCTCCCATGGAAAAGCCTCCCCCTACAGAGTGGGTAAAGAAGACTTGGCAAACTACCCCCACAGCTGCCTTGGAGAGTCTAGGCTTATTGATATATTTGGAGGAAGAGTTTTACATGATTACAGAAGAGGCAAGAGGTAAAAAACCTTCAGAACCCAAAACATAAGCAGGAAAAGGAATCCTCTGAAAATACTGCAAGCTGAAATTGAGGATGTACAATGTGATCTCCAGGAACTGCTGACAAATGGCATTATCACTGAATCATGCAATATATATATACCTCCTCATAGTGATGGTTAGGAAGAAAAATGGCAATATCAGAATCTGTATAGATCACCAGAACTTAAACAGATGTACTGTAGTTGGTCAGTATCCCATACCTTCTGTACAAGATGCCTAGACTCAGGGCCAGCCCTAGGTATTTTTCTGGCCAGGGTGGAAAATGTTTGATTTCCCCCCAGAGCAGCCAGAACAATTTAAAAAAGGAGGGCAAGAGACACAGCAGTGTGGTGCCTCCCTGGAAGTTGGCATCCACGGTGATGATCCTGCTTGCCCCTAAAGCTAGCCCTACTTAGGCTGCTTGCTAGGGGCCAGTGGTTTTCAGTGCTGGACCTTCAAAACTCATATTACCAGATCCCGCAGAGACAAAATGCTAAAGAGAAGATGGAAGCCTAAGTGACAGATAAAACTATTGGGTTGAACACATGCCCCAAAATATATTTGGAGCGCAGCAACATTTGAGTGTCTGATAAAGTCATAGGAGACAAATTTGCTACAGGCATTAGTTGCATTGGATTGCTTGATTGTATTTGGGAGAACTCTGGAGGAGTATGAAGAAAGACATCTAACTGGTGTAATGCTTTCAAAAGCTATCAATTGATAAATGCCACTTCTGCAGAACACCAGTCAAGTATGTGGGACATAAAAGATCACAAGAAGATAACTACATACCATCATAAAATATAGGCCCACAAAATTATAGAGGTCAAGATGTTTCTAGTATTTAGTAGATGCAACCAGAGATTCATGGAATATTACACTATTTTTGAAAAGCCACTGAATGATCTAACCAGGAGATACCAGTCCAGCAAGTAGTAAAGGAAATGCAAGACAAACACTAAAAAGAGTCCACACAGCCTTCTGAATAGAAGTATAGAACTGTAAGACTGGAAGGGACCTCGAGAGATCATCTAGTAGAGTCTCCTACACTCTAATCCATTAGAACTCTCTGAGAATCAATGGAACAAGACGTGTGACAAGCCCTTTTGGGAAATCATTAAACAACTCATGCCCAGTATTAGTCTTTGCTGACCAAAGCAAGGCTTTTGTCCTATGTATGGAAGCCTGTGTGGAAGGTTTGGGAGCCGTGTTATACCAAGAAGTTGAAGGGAAATGGATATCTGTGGCCTTTGACAAGGACTTTCTGAAAGTGAGGCTTGATACACCAGCCAACAGTTGGAATTCATGTCCTTAAAAGTGTGTCAATGAGAACGTTTTGAATTTTTTAAAAAGTGCTCAGTTCCCAGTTTGGACAGATAGCAATGCATAACTCCTTGATTTGTTAAGTACCAAGGTAGATGCAACAGGGCAGAAGTATGTGGACACACTGGCTAAGCTAGGAATTCAGCATTCAGTATCAATTGAGAAATATAGATGCTGATGCACTATCCCATCATATATGAGATCCAGAGCTGGCTGTAATTCCTGCGGATGAAGTGAAAGCTATTTGAGTACGAGTTGCTTAAGGTCAAGGCCTTTGGGGGTGCATTGCAAAAACTTTAGGTATACTGCTGAAAGTATTCTATTAGGTTTGGTAAACAACATTACGTTGGATCAATCCCAATTGCCCAGGCTCAATGCTGCTGGCTGCCAAGAGGCCCAATTCCAGGATAGTAGTAGCCGTGACATGCTGCTTACTAAAAGAAGGGACCAGTGAAGTTCTCTCCGGAGGTTAAACTGCTGCTAAGAGACTGGAACAGACTGAAGATGATTAATGCACCATTGCACTGAACAGCAGATGACGCTCTACCAAAAAAAAAAATTCAGCAAAATCAATTAGTGCCACCAAGGCACTTCTAAGCCCTTGCCATAAGAACCTTACATGGTGATTTCAGACACTTGGGGTGGAAACGATCCTGGAAATCATTTGGAGCAGGTTCTATTGGCCACAGATGGCTAAGGACATTTGCAGGAAACATGAGATGTGCTCGTTGTGTTGAAAGGGAGAAAACAAAAACTTTACCCACCAGAGCTGCATATCTGGAAAGCATCAGTAGTAGCAGGACTGTGGGGCTAGTAAGAATCAATTTCCTATTACCCGAAAAATGGTGTACCAGAAAAATGTGAGAAACATTACAGTAGTAACCTACTATTTCATCCAGGCCTACCTGAGCAGAGGCAGGAAGGCCACTACTGCTTGAGTGCCGTGGAAACGGAGAAACACTTTTCAGTGTACGAATTTCCAGCTTGGATACACTTGGACCAAAGAAGGGGCACTGAGGGTCCCCTTTTGGAAGAGGTACTCAGTGTAGTGGTAATTAAGGGGCTGACCTAGATTTTTTTTAACACACATAGTGATCCTTGGACAGAAGGGTGTAATCAGACACTATGTTGGAGACTTTACATCCAGAGCAGGAATCAAATTGAGGCCAGCAATCGTGGGTTGCTTTTTTTTGTTTGTTTTGTTTTGTTGTGTTGTTTTGGTGCATGCCTACACTGCCACAAAGAACGATGCTGTCAAGTTCCACCATATTTCCTGATGTTTAGTAGAGAGCCCCAATGACCCATAATTTACCCTTGGCATGTCAGACTGTGGAGTCAGCCAGGAAACTCATTATTGCTATGTTGCCAGATTAAGAGAGAAATACAGAGAAGCTTCCATCTGGCTCCAGTTGTGATAGAAATAGGCATAGATATGATGCCTACTGTCTATCTAGTTCTCTGATGTGTTTTTCGCAAAGTTTACAGTGATGATCCCTTTCCCCTAATCAGGGGCGGCTCTAGGAATCCCGCCGCCCCAAGCAGGGCGGCGCGCCGCGGGGCGCGCTCTGGCGGTCGCCAGTTCCGCGGCTCTGGGGGACCTCTTGCAGACGTGCCTGCGGAGGTTCCGCTGGTCCCGCGGCTCCGGTGGAGCATCCGCAGGCACGCCTGCGGGAGGTCCACCCAAGCCGCGGGACCAGCGAACCCTCCGCAGTCATGCCTGCGGGAGGTCCACTGGTCCTGCGGCTCCGGTGGACCTCCCGCAGGCATGACTGCAGAAGGTCCGCCGGAGCCGCCTGCCACCTTGCCGCCCTGCCGGCAAAATGCCGCCCCAAGCACGCGCTTGGCGCGCTGGGGTCCGGAGCCGGCCCTGCCCCTAATAAAGATTGTCTTGTTTGTACACAGTCACAGAGCACTTGTGAACTGAGAAGCTCTGCCTATAAAGGGCACCCAGGAAGGGTGTATTCATTTTTTCCAGGTATCTGGGTGAGGCTGATTTAATTGTGTCAAGAGACCCCCTAGATTTATTGAACACAGCCTTTATTGCAGTCATTAACCACCTGGTAAACAGGTTACACCAGGGGTAGCCAATAGTTGTACCGCAGGCCAATCTGGATCCCCAGATGCTTTTGAATGGATCTCAAAATCTTTTTTTCCATTATTATTATTATTTTCTCTGGAGTCTGGACCTTGACTATACCTTGACCAAGAAATTTGGACCTTGACAAAAAATAATTAATTACCCTGGATTACACTATAAAAGAACTAGCCCGTTGCACTCTTCTCTAGGCTCCTCCTCCTTCCTGGTCATGTAATTGGAGAGGTGTGCTGCCAACAGCTGGCCACACAGCACCTGCACCTTATTTCCAATGCATAGGAGGAGAGGCTGCTGATCATTAACATTACAGGGAGTTTTAGGTGGAAATGTTGCCTGTTTTGCATGTTGCTTAGAATAGCTGCTTCCTGTCTCACTTTCCCACCAGATGCTGACAGAGCCCTGCCTTGGTGCTGTTACCAAGCAGAGACTTCCATAGGTTCCCGACAAAGGGTTGCATGCTGCACTGGCTTTGTTCCTCCACCTTTGCAGCTTCAGGGCCTCTCAGCCAATTAGCTTAGTCTGACTCATTTTTGCCCCTCACAGTGGAGGGGAGCAATGGAAACTAGAGGTTAGGCAAACTGGGTCAAACTCCAAAGCCGCCCCCCCCTTTTTTTTGAGTAACAAGCTCTAATAAACATTTTTTGTTCCTCTGAATCTCTTGGCATGGGAACAGAAGTGGAAGTCTCAAAATATAATGAGCAAGGATGTTCTTATTTTATTTCTGGCCTGGTTAAAACAAGGAAGTCCTAACGTCACAAGAATAATAGCCCTATTCACACATGCTGGAACAATTTGTTTAGTAGGGGGGCTGAGAGCCATTGAACCAAACTGTAAACCCTATATATGATGGAAACCACTTCAAGCCAGGAGGTGTGGCAGCACCCCCGGTTCTAGCACCTATGCTTACAACACCATAAATGGTAAGTTCACACTCTCAGAGTTTGGTGCAATATTTTTGCCTTCATTTGGCACATTTTACTTTTCTATTTCTTACTCTCTCTGTTTTCCATCCTGTTTTTATCAACTGTGCTCAGTTTTCAGATGGATAGTTTTCAGACTATCCACTTTGAATTGCAACCTATTTCTGACGAATCAACAATAGTGTCATTCTCTTAATGTGTGAGCAAAACGGGATTGAGCTAAGAATGCTCGGCAAGCAATTTAGATTTTTCTTGCTCTTGTAGTTTTATGTCTCAGCATCAATATCATTTTACCATTTTAAAATAAATGTGTTTAATTTCAATGAATTAATTATTTTTATTTGTGAATGAATCATTTTATACTTTAAGTGCTTTAGGTGTGATCCCTGTAAATTATCTTTATATTTCCAGTAAAATATGATTTTGTTCTTCTTGGAATAACCTCATTATGTCAAACTACCAGGAAATGTGCATAAAAATGATAATGGGAATTAAATGCAATCGTTTCCCCACATTAATTACAGAAGTAACTATAGTGGTACTCCATTTGAGAAAAAAATTTGCTTCAGCCAATCAACTCCATGACTGAAAGAGTGAATTAGTAATTTCAAAGAACTTTTTCCCCCGCCGACTTACTGAGTCTTAGAATAAAATTCACTCATGCATGTGTACTGGATGAGTTATAGAACAGATTATATAAGAATTAAAATATAGTGGCTGGAACTTCAACTGCAACAGATGTTTACTTTTATTTTGGTATAAAGTCATGATGTGCATTAATTTCATTCCTATCAACTGATCTCTCTGAGGACCCCGGACTCTGAAGCTTGCTTCTTATCTTGGTCTGAAATAGCCTGAATTTAATGACTTTCTGGGCACACTTCACAAAGTCGGGGAGAGGAGAAGAGAGAAAGAAGGGGGTGTGCTAAAGGGGCTGTTTTATTGCTTTGATTTATAGCTGACTGAGTTCATTCATTATTTTTATGCAATTACATGGTGCTGCTGGATGGACATCATTTGTGAATGTAAATCTAATTAATTGATAAAGTGCCTGGACCTTTTATATGGACATTTAAAAATGGTTATTTAAATCAAAAAGGGAAAAAAGCCTACAAGTTTTTCACCCCCTTTAACTTTTGATTCTGTGAGTGTGTTGGCAGTAAGCACAGTGAATTAAAAATATTAATCAAAGGATATTATTATTTTACTAAACTGGATGACATTTGAAGCTTTTCCTTTAATTTTTGTTTTACTTGATGGCCCAGTTTGGCAACCTATCTGCAATTAAAATCTCACTGACCACCTCATACCAGATTTCTGGCACTTGGAAGGCTGGTGATTAATTTGAAATACTCTAGATACAATGCTGACCTGATACAGGTACCATTCCCTAGTTTAAACACTGCACAGATGGAAGATGAGCTCTAAGTTAAATGTGGTTTAATTTCAATCATCAGGAGAAAAACACGGCAATCAACAAACCTTTCATTTTTAATTGTCTGTTCATTTGTCTAATGAATCAGGGATAAAGGCTCCTGCTCTAGCAGGAAATATTTTTAAATGGTTAAAGAGAAAGGACTGGGGACAGTGGCTAAACAGCATTTTTCTGACAACATATGGAAGTCCCTGACTGAGGGGACTGAGTTGATTTGGTGGGGGAGGGTGTATCAGGCTGGAAATTGAAATAACTAGCGGAAAAGCAGGAGATGTTAATTCTGCCTTTAACATCTTCACTTCCTTTCAATATTTTTTCTCCTGTTCTTATGTAGAACAAAGGAAAAAGCTTGGTTTATGGGTAGGGCTTAAAAGAGTACCTGATAATTTTCTCTCAGTTCTCCCACACCCTGCCCGTGCAGCCCAAGTTGAACACTTCCTGCAACGATGGTTAAATATTAAACCAGAGCTGTTCTATACAAAATTAGAGGATGAATGAAACAGATGCAATATATTTGGAATTTCGTAAAGCATCTACTATGATGCCTTAAAGCCTCACTGGAAAATATCATTTGCTTAGAAGCCCTGTGATATGGAGTAAAAATAAAGTAAACAATTGTACACAAGGGTTATGTTGTTGTGATGTTCACAAAGGACAATACATGGAGTTGGGGAGAAGTATCTAGTGAGGTATTAGAGATACAATTTAAGTCTGTCTTATTAAATATCTTCATTACTGATATTGCTTATTCCTTCTTCAAAATATTACTGAAATTCAAAGAATATCTTACACTGGGAGATGTAGCAAACACTAAATGAGACAATATAAAGGGATAGAAATATAGAAAATATAGAGATATTGGAACCCTGGATCAAAACAAATCCACTTGGAATAATGGGCTGCATTAGTAGGAGCATTACCAGCAGATTGAGGGAAGTGATTATTTCACTCTATTCGGCACTGGTGAGGCCACATCTGGAGTATCATGTCCAGTTTTGGGCCCCCCACTACAGAAAGGATGTGAACAAATTGGAGAGAGCCCAGCAGAGGGCAATGAAAATGATCAGGGGGCTGGGGCACATGACTTACGAGGAGAGGCTGAGGGAACTGGGCTTGTTTAGTCTTCAGAAGAGAAGAGTGAGGGGGATTTGATAGCAGCCTTCAACTACCTGGAGGAGGATTCCAAAGAGAATGAAACTCGGCTGTTTTCAGTGGTGGCAGATGCCAGAACAAGGAGTAATGGTCTCAAATTGCAGTGGAGGTGGTCTAGGTTGGACATTAGGAAACACTATTTCACTAGGATGGTGGTGAAGTACTGGAATGGGTTACCTAGGGAGGTGGTGGAATCTCCATCCTTAGAGGTTCTTAAGGCCCGGCTTGACAAAGTCCTGCCTTGGATGATTTAGTTGGGGCTGGTCCTGCTTTGAGCAGAGGGTTGGACTAGATGACCTCCTGAGGTCTCTTCCAACACTAATCTTCTATGATTCTATGAATGCAAGCTAATACACTACTGGGGGGAAAAATTGCAACACCGTTATTTAGAGAGAGAAATCTAGGAAGTAGTAAAGTTGACAAGACCTGGTGGTGATAGTGGAGAGCAAATTAGACATAAATTGGCAATGGAGAATGCAATTTTGGGCTGTATGCACAGAGGCATCACATCACAGACTGTAGAGATAATAGTCCTGCTCTGCACTGGATGGGTGTGACAGCTCCTGAAATGCTGCATTCACAGTTTTTTCTAGGCATCACATCACCAGAAAGAGACAAATTAGAGAGAACTAGGATAATAACAGAAGTGATTAGGGGGCTAGAGGGATTGACTTATGAGGACAGGATAAAACAACATTATACACACACACACACACATTTGGTAAAGTGATAACTAAGACAAAAATTAATATTTAGAAGGTGTAAATGCTAAAGACAGTATTTGGGCCTTTTAAGTCACAATGCAGGTTGGGCACAGGGGCTGGGGGGGAGAGGGAGAGGGGAGAGAGGAAGTAGTTCCCAGAGACTTTTTGGCTGGGTGTATTATTCCGGTGGCTCTTGGGGAAAGCACCCTTTCACAGTGTGAAAAAATTTAGATTCCACTCTGCTCTCCTGGTAGTTATGACACAGGGTGGGACAATGCCCTTTGCTTATTCAGACCTCCTTTGGAGAAAGACTAGAAGTTCTTGCACTCACTACTCGTGGTATGGAGGGTGCAGAAGGAAAGGATTGTCTTGCACAAGGTCAGCCACAAGGATAAGAGGAATATTTCAGGGTGGCACATGGAAGATGTGATTAAATTAAGAAAGGGAAGTTTAGGCTGTGTTTAGAGAAAAACTTCTTGAGTATGAGATCTGTTATGGTGTTGAAGAGTCTCCAAAGAAAACTGCCAAGGTTCCTTTGTGTGGGACATTTAAAGCATTCTCTAGGGAACACTCCTGTATTGACAGGAAGACTGATTGTATGAGCTAAGAGGTTTTTCCTAGATTCAGTAAAATAGCAATAATAGAGTCAGATATCAGTAATAAGAAACTGAAAACAAGATGATGCCGATAACATTAGAAATGCACTGAATGATTATCACTACCAGCAGTACAATGCAGGCATTTAGATACTTTAACTGCATTGTTATTCTGGCACAACCCCACTAGTAGAAGCATGATCAACAATCCCGTCGATGTACCAAACCTTGCAAATAGAAATAGCAGAGAAATAGCAAAAAATACCCTTTCAAAAAGTAAGAAACTGTCCTTCTTCCAGCTAATATCTGATGCAAAATTATTTCCCTTCACTGCACCATGAGAAAATCATTTCCTTGGCTGACGGAAAACATGTTTCTCGCCTTTAAGGATGACATTTGAAAAACCATTTCACAGGATTTTTTTTTCCTTTTTATTTATAGCAGGCAGTATTTTGAAGCCTTCAGCCTTTTTTCCTCATTTATTTAGGGTTATACACGCATACATTAAGAAGGAGCACCCATTACTTGCTCTAGACTCTTCTAGACAATTCCTAAGTACACAGCCATGAAAGGTACCACTTCAGTAACCCCGGTCAACCATTAAGAATTAACAACCAATAATCTAGCAGGAACTCCACCCACCTCCCCAAAAAAGCCCTCACAAAGCCAAACAAAGTGGATCTTAAATTGCTCCCACTGCAGCCTTCCAATTCCTTAAAGATAGGTGTGGTAAGGTTAATTATAGACCTCTGCTTATCTTATTCCTCTAGATCCAGACTTCTCAAACATAAAATGAATGTGTGGCTAGAAGTCACCCTGCTGAGGGCCACAGAAGCCAGAGATAAACCCAAGATTTAAAACCCATGTTATTCAATGCAATATTAGTAAAATCAGTTCCCAGCCAGTACCTGATCTCAGATCATCCTCCCAAGACAAGTGAACCCAAAGTGGAGTAGTCCTACTTTCTCAAACCTTCAAAATCAGGAGAGGTAGTCTCATCCATCTAATCTGTGAATCCAGGGCATCTTGGTGATCTATGAAAAGCATAACTGTAAAACCACAAACACTGGCATGGAGATGTGGAGACTGGTACAGTATCTACTTTTGTCAAAGTGCAAAAAGTTAAATATCTAGTTAGGGTGACCAGATGTCCCATTTTTAAAGGGATAGTCCCGTTTTTTGGGACTTTTTCTTATATAGGCACCTATTACCCCCCACCCATGTCCCGTTTTTTCACAGTTGCTATCTGGTCACCCTACATCTAGTCATTTGACAGTGCCCCATCAAGTTAAACTTTCCAAGTCTTTCAGAGAATCATTTACCCATTCATAAAAGTTAAATAATTTCATATGCAAAACTACAGATTATGTTATGGCCTATTCTGTATTTAAGATGAACACTATATAACTGCATTCAGAGACACTGCTCTGGCTTCGGAAGTTGTCTCCTTTTGACATTCTCCCTCATCCTTGAGGCTAATTAAGCAGTAAATGAAACCATATTTTAAACTTTCTAGTCATTAGAGAGATAAGAGGGAGGTAAAAGCTTGTATTGAACCAACTTCTGTTGATGAGAGAGACAAGCTTCTGAGCTACACAAAGCGTCTGAGAAAGATACACAGCTAGATACAGGGTTGAACAGGTGGTTTAGCATAAGTAGTTACTAGTCATTAGTCATTGAGCGTTAGTTGTTGGAAAATAAATAAGTAAAACCCGCTAAAGCTAACCCATCCGTGGCTCATGCTTGTTCATTCTAGCTGTGTACATCTAATACCGACAGACTTACTGCACTTTATATCGTACAAGATTTAAAATAGAAAGGATGACACCAGGGTACAAACACAGGATCTGATACGCTGATTATTGCCAATGAAAGGAGAAAAAGGGAGAATTAAACAACATGGAAACCAGGAAAGACAACTTCAGATACAAGGGGCTAAGCAGCCAAATAGTCTCACTGGGGAACTCCCCCTTGTATCATGCAGGGGGATATTTGGCACCAAGCAGAAAAATCTCTGCTATCTCCTGCACTAGAATCCTTCCCACAGAATGAAGACAAGGAGGGGTCATGGCTCAATTCTCCACTGGAATAAGGTTTTTGAGGGACCTTGTGTCATTGGCAAGAGTTAAAGCTGCCACCTTCAAATTTAATTTGCACTAGAGGTGGGTGGCTGAGAATCCTAGAGCTGTGACCAGCTCTCTGACAGCCTCTCATCCCAATCCGTCCATTGCACCCAGTGGAGAATTAATCTCATTTTTGGCATTTTGTTTTGAAAATTTTAAATATGTAAAAATTATTTATTCTATGTATTTTTCTTTTTGCACTGAGATTAAGTGAACCCTGAAAGTGGGTATTCAAACTCAAAAAAGAGAACCATAGCATTTTACAATACAGGTATAGGGGCAACTAGTGCAAAAAATAACAGGCAATATCATACTATTAGTTTTAAGCACCTTATTTATTTATTTATTTATTTAACATGAAGTAATGCTTAGCATGATTTGACTCCAGGGGCTTTAAAAATGAGTTACACATAATGTAATATATAGAACATGCAGACATCATTAGTAAGAGACATAAGGGAAAAGCATGAAAATTAGTAAAATATTTAATCCAGAAGAAACTAATCTAAAGTTATGGAACAAAATTAAAATACTTGGTAGTATTCATGGGGATGAAAAGGCCTCTGCTGCTGTCAGGAGATGGTAGAGAGGACACCATGTGCGGAAGTCTGCAGCGATGATCATCATTTAAAATGTTTATTTAGAAAGAGAGAGAAATTAGCTAGAAACAGAAATATAGAAATATGAGGCTATGGAATTTGTCAGGGATAATTTTACAATGAGGCGTTTTGACTAATTCAAGCTCTCCTGGTCATTATGATATGGGTTATAAAACTATGCATTTCCTTTTGATTTAGAATAAATGAAGTGTGCGAATAGCACAGGCTCCGAGTGTCCTGCCAATTATCTAAAAATGACAAAAACAAAATACAGCAGACAATTAAATGCCAACACATCAACTCACCCATCCACATCTCTTCAAAGGCCAGGTGCAACAAATGAGCCAGTGACTTACTATGGTTCTTAAATTATTTGGTCTAATTGGAAACCTGGGAAATTCTCAAATCTCTTTTTACAGACTTGGAAACAACCCTTGTTATCCACTGTATACCTCATACAACCCAGTAATACCAGAGAGTGCTTTGAAAGATAATGGGAACATGATGCATGGAGAGCTCTTCTTTAATTTAAAACAATATAATAGATTGATACCAGTACTGAGTGGCTTCAGGAATAATAGAAACTCATTGGACCAAATAATTAAATGAGAAACTGATATTAAAAAAGCATTTAGAACTAATGAATATTTCATTGCATTGCCTGTTGACATTAAAAAGGGCATATGACATGCTTTGGAAGGATGGATTATTCATCAAATTTTAAGGATTGATATAAATGGCAGCATAGCCTGTTGCTCACTCCTAGCACAGGCAAAACACCCACTGAAGTCACAGGGAGTTCAACACTACTCCAGCCCTCTTTGACTTTAGTGGGAGTGTAGGTTGAACGAGGAGTGCTGAATAGAGAGTCTCAGATTTTTAAAGGCCAGAAGGGACTATTTGATCATTTATTCTGATGACCTGTATAACACAGGCCATAGAATTCATCCAATTACCCACGTGCCCGACTGGAGAGCTGGTATTTCCAAAAGCCATGAACATTTCCCAAGTGTGGGTGGAAACGGAAGACCAAATCTTCTGGTCTCAACTTGTGTGCCAAGTAGATATGAGGGGGATTTGGACCTGTCATCTGAGATTTAAAATAGTGCTCCTCAGGGCAGTGCGATTAGTGTTATTATACACGTGAAGAATTTCAACCAAACAGCTGAGAAAATGTATAACATCAACAATTACACAGAAATCCACATTAATGCTGTATATCAGAAATCAGACAACTCATTGTCCATTTTCCCTCAAATAATTATTCACTCTTTAGTGTCTCAGTTGAACAATTATTCTCCTTAATCTTTACCCCATATCAAAGTAAAAGCGATGAAAATGGAGAAGGCAGCAATACCACTTCCTCTCAACCACTCCTAGTGTTTTTATTGATTCATTTGGTTTTACTGTGTAACAGAATAACATTCACAACATTGGACTAAAAGTACCCCAAACAATGAAGTGTCCATACCTGTCCTAAGAGGTAGGGAAAATTCCTGCTGAAGTTGCATAGATGACTTCATTACATTATGCTCCCAGTGAAAGATAGATATTTGGGCTGAAGAAAGGTATAAAGAGTATTGACAGTTTTTAGCAACAAATTCAGCTAAAGTGTAGCTAGTTCAAGTTTAAAAAAAATAGATTAATCCCAGAAACTTGAAAACCTCTAAATCAGAGTAGAGTAAATCAATTATAGAGTAATGTCTTTTTTGGAGAAACCAAACTTCAAAATACTAATATATGGGAATGAATTTCCACTTTATCTCATTCTGGGAGACTTTTCAAGGTTTGATAGACTCAAAAGACACCGTGCACAAAGATAGAAAGCCCCCAAACACTCTGCCATAGCTTTAAATAAGCAAATTACATTAAAATGACCAGCCAACATTATTCACTATCCCTGGTTTAAGAGAACTCCCTCTAAAATCTTACATTAGGGCTAAATTTAGCCCAGTAGAGTATAAAGCAAAAATTATAATAAGTATCTAAGATGAAATTAATTCCTAATATTTCCTTCCACAATACAGCCACCTCTCCTATTCCTCAGTTGTCATTATCTGACTAACAGATGTTAGTCAGCAGGAATGGTGCATGTACTGCAATATGACACAAAAAACAACAACATGCTTGGGGGGGGGTGAAACGTGAATAGCCAAAAAAGTCATTGACAATTCAGACCACTTACCAGCTTTCTTCAAGTTAAAGCAAACAGCAAAGGTTATCTGAAAGTTTTTAACAGCAGGTTTAAAAAAATATTCCATTTTTAAAAAAAAGGTAGATGCTCACTCTACCTTTAAATACTTTAAATAGACAGATCTGATGACTATATTACTGTAAAATATCTTGTTAAACAAAAGCTAATTGTTGTAATGATTTTTTCCATTTCTGGTATTTACATGGCAAGAATTTTTAAACTTTTTTAAACTTCCTAAATAAATGTGTTTTTTTAAAAAAGCTAAATGTAATAGTCTTTCAAAGAAGAAAATGTTACTCACCTTGTGTACTAACTGCGGTTCTTCGAGATGTCTATCTCTATGGGTGCACCGCTTGAGGTGTGCATGGGCCTCTGCAGCACTTGATCAGAGATTGTCCATTGGCCAACTCCGTTTGGCCTTTGAGTGTTCTCTATACAATCTCATGCCATGCTCCGAGTATAAAAGACTGGTGGGTGAACCGTCCACAGTTCCTCTCTATCTGAACATTCAACAAGAACAGTCTGAAGCAGAGGGGAAGGCAGGCAGTTAGTGGAGCACCCGTGGGGACACACATCTCAATGAACCAGTTACTGCAGAGTGTGTATCCTTTTCTTCTTAGAATAGTAATCCAGGAAGTTCTTCACTTGGAGGGGAACCATAAACTGTTTCTCCAAGCTGTCTCTAGTTGAGAAATAGGTCCTCCTGAAGCAGCCCTGAAAGCAGTGAAGGATTAATATTGCATACTCAGTCATGAAGGTGCAAGCTGCCATATGACCCAGAAGCTGCAAATAGTTCCTTGAGGTAGTATGAGGGTTTCCTTGAATTGTCCTGACCAGACTAGACAGTTATGAATCTGTCTATGTGAAGGAAGGCCTTGGTTACCAATGAATCAAAAAATGCCCGTATGAATTGTATTCTCTGTACAGGGGCTAACTTGGACTTCCTTACAGTTAGCTGGAGACCCAACTCCCAGAAGATGGAGAGAGCTGTGTGGCTGGAAGCTAGTATTGGCCCTTGAGTAGGCAGTTGTCATGATGTGGGAAGACTAAAATTTCTTCTCACCAAACGCAAGCAGCCACTACCACTAAGACCTTTGAGAAAACCCTTGAGTCTGAAAAGAGGCTGAAGGGAAGTACTCAGTATTGAAAATGATCCTGGCCGAGGGTGAAGCGCAGGTATCTCCTGTTTGCAGGATGTATGTGATGGGGTGTCTGCCCCACACTGGCCCATAAAGAGTTAATAGAACCCGAGGGAGGCTGCGCAGGGGGCAGCCAATTAGAGAGAGGCTGTGTGGAGCAGACAATCAGGGCCGGGCTGGTCCATATAAGAAGGGCTGCAAAGCAGAGCAGGTTCAGTCACTTCCTGGAGCATGAAGGTGGACTGGCTGCTTTGCAGGCTGAAGGCAGCAAGCACCTTGGACAGAGCAGTGCTTGCAGGCAGAAACCCAGGGAGCTAAAGGCAGCTCCTGGCAGGCTGCAGGGATTTGCAGGCTGAGGCCCTGAGACAAGGGCGAAGAGGATGCTGGCGGCCGTAGGGAAGTGGTCCAGGGAAATCTACTAAAGCAGCAGCCATCTACAGGGTCCCTAGGCCAGGACCCAGAGTAGTGGGTGGGTCTGGGTTCCCCCTGCGCCCACTCGCCACTGAGAAAGTGGCTGGACTAAGGGACTGTGATGTTCCCCCGGTGGGCTGTGTCACAAAGAGGATGCCATGGTCCTGGGAGCAACATGAGCCCCTGTAGCAGAAGTGCGGGTGGCAAGATGCCACCAGAGGAGGGCGCACTGGCATAGAGAGCTAACCCCCAGAACAGTCAGCAGGAGGCGTCACAGTGGTGAGTCCCACCCCGTCACAATGTATCACTATGTGGCATCCTGTAGGTTGAAGGCCCCAAACCAATCTCCTGCCTCTAAAGAAGTGATTATAGCTGCCAGAGTCATGCTCCAGAACTTCTGAGACTTTACAAATTTGTTCAGTTGTCTTAGATCTAAGACTCATCTCCAGTTGCCGTCTGTTTTTGGTGGGTGGAGACCAATCTTTGATTAAAACCCTTTCCCCGGAACCTGTTCTATTGCTCCTAAACAAAGGAGGGAGCGTACTTCTTGACTTATAGTCGCATGAGAAGGCTCCCTGAAGCAGGACAGGAAAGTGAAGTGGATTGTGTAGCCCAATGTTATAATCTCCAAGACCCACTTGTCTATTTTAATACTTCACCAGGCCTTTTGGAAAGGAGAAAGGTGATCTCCAAAAAGAGGGGAGGTGGGCAAAAAGTTGAAGCTTGCAAACTAGAGGTGAGGGAGGAGTTGAGCCCTTGACCAACCCATCAAAATTGCTGTTTCAATGATGACTGGCTACTAGCTGAAGGAGGGTAGGAAGCTCTTTTCCTCTGAAATCTGTCTTTTTCTAGCAGTTTTGGTGATTCTGTCAAAACCATAGAATCAAACTGGGTATGATCTCTGGGCAGTTTGAGACCTCCTACATCTCGTCTTGTTTGTAGGGGTGTATATACCCAAATATCTCACATGGCTCTGGAGTCCTTCAGCATGTGCATGGACTCATCTGTAGTTCCCAAGAAGAGCTTCTGCCCATCAAACAGGAAGTCCACAACTGTATTCTGAACCTCTCTTGGGAATCCCAACAACTGGAGTCACAAAGCCCTGAGCCTGATAACTGCTGTGGCGACAGATCTAGTTGCAGTATCCATTGCATGAAAAGATGCTTGGAGAGAAGTTTTAGCTAATGACTGACCTGCTTAATGATGGCCTGGAAGTGTTCTCTATGCTCCCGTGGAAGATGTTCAATAAAGGATGCAAACTTGTTGTAATTAATGTAGTCATACTTGGCCATGATTGCCAGATAAATCTGTGATCCAAAATTGGAGGGTCATGGATGAACAGGCCTTCTGTCCAAAAAGATCTACCTTTTTCTTGTCCTTGTCCCTAAGGATGATATCTGGAATAATGCCGTCCACCCTGCTCATTTACAGTACCCACTACCAGGTGGTTAGGTGGGAGGTGGAAAAACAAAAATTCTGAGCCCCTGTGAGGGACATAATATTTCTTATTCACCCATTTACAAGTTGGTGGTACAGTGGCAGGAGTTTGCCAAGCAGTCATTGCTGGGTCCAGGAGTGTTTCATTAATGAGTAGTGCAACCTGGGTGGCTGTCATTGACTGCAAAACGTCCAGGAGCTTGTGATGTGAGTCTTTAACCTCCTTAAGAGATATTTCGAGAGTGCCTTCCACCCTCTTCACAAGGTCCTTGAACTGATGGTGGCGGAGGCATGGCTGTCTAATGCAAAGATGAAGACGAATAAGGGTTTCAGGGGTAGTCTGTTTGTCAGCCCTCTTCCTCAAAGGTCTCCTTGACTTTGGGGTTTGGTGGAGGAGACTGTGTGAGCCTAGTTTGCTTGGGCAGTGGAACTGGAACTCTGGAAAATTGCTGGCCATGGATCCCAGTATGGCCATTATGAGACAGGGGGTGGGACCCAGGACTCATCCCACCATCCCTGACATTGGTGAGGATCTTTGTCAAAATAAGAGTTCCTTAATAATGCAGACGGGACCCTGCACTAACAAGGAGACTGATTGATTGTCTCCTTCATCTGCCTCAATGTTATCCAATGGTGGGACAGTAGAAAAGGGTGGAGAACACTGTGGGACCAGGAAGCACAGGTAATTCGGAGACCAAGGACTTGGTACTGAGCATCATTTCGTACCCATAAGCAGTGGAGATTCCAGCATGTCCAACACTGACATGTCCCTGGACTAATGAAATTTCTGTGATATCGAGTGTGCTGGTACTGATGCAGCAGTTGACTTGGGCAGTGCTGTTGGTTTGACGTGCATAGGCATGAAGGACAAAGGTGTGTACTTCAATTTTGTTATCACTAACAGAGCAGAGTGGCAAGGCATCATTAGAAAGTCTGAAAGAGATGGCGCCAATCTGAAGGAGGATGATAACTGGGGCCCTGCCAATGCCATGTTTCTCTGAAGTGCTCTGGGATCTTCCTGCTCCACAGGTACAGGAGAAAGGGTCTTTTGCTTCCACATTACCAACTTGAGAGGTTGAGGCCTCTGACACTGTAGACCTAGCAGAAGATTGGAACGTCTTGGGAGTGGTCTTCTTGTGGTGAGAGACGAAGCTCCTCCTCTTTGGAGCCTTCCCTGAGTCCCCTAAGATTTTCCCCTTCTTAGGCGAGTCCTTAGCCAAAGTCAGTGGGATGCTGGATCTGTCTGGTAACAGGTCAGGAGATCCCTCTACTCTGTACATCTGACTCAGAAGCAGGGTTGAAGAGAACATTCCATCAGCAGCTTCAGTTTAGTCTCCCAATTCTTTTGAGCTCTAGAGTTCAGAGCCAGGTAAAAGTTACACTTGAGCTATGGGACTTTCCCAAGCAACAGATACACTTAGTGTGACCATCACTGATCAGGATAGCCTCCTGACAAGAGAGACAGCATTTTAAACCTGGAGAGCCGGGCATAATCAGGGAGGCCAAATAAGCGCATATTGGGGAGGGGAAAAAAAGGGAAAGGAAAAACTCAATCCTCTCACAACTATATAATTCTATACTAACAAGAGCTAACACTAACTAGAAACACTAAACTAACTAAACAGCAACTACAAAATATGCTGAGGTATGCTCTTAGCACTAGAACTCCATCTCAGACCAAGGCAGTAGAGAAGGAAGCGAGGGTCGTTCACCCATGCAGCCCTCTATATCCTGGGAGTGCAGCACAAGGTTGTCTAGAGCACATGCATGGCCAAACAGATGCAACTAACAAGGACTCTCCAATCAAGGACTCGAGAGAAGCATGCACACTGGAAGTGGAGCACTCAGAGGTACCCTACTTGGAGAAGAACTAAATGTTTACAAGGCAGTGTAAAAATGTCCAATGTCAGTTTAGAAGGAATAATACATTTTATGTTAGCGATAGTACTTCTGAAGTGAGGCACACATTTTCTTCTTAAGTTTTTCTGCAGCATGAAGTTTTCAGTGTCAGATTAACCAAAGAAAATATTAAGAAAAAAATGTGAACTGTATAAGCCATTTAGAAAGATGAGTCATCTCAGTAGTGAGTTATGCTCCTGAATCTACAACAAGACCATGGGTTTGGATGAAATCAGTCAACTGGAATGCTTACTAAATTTAAACTTATTCTTATGACAGTAACCTTTGTAACAGTCAGCTTAAGATGTTGTTTCAATAGCTTGAAAGACATTAGGGAACATAAGTTTTGATGAAGCTCATGTATTTTATCAGTAGCATTTTTCTTTTTAAACATAAATTATCCACATTCACATGTAGGCAAGTGGGGACTGAAACTACTGAGAGATTGGTCCTAATAACTAGCCAATAATGCATTTCTTAGCAAATTCAAGGAGGAATGTGTAGGTGAGTCAGTGTGGCTGAAGCCTCCTCAAATGGCATGGTGATATTCCCCGGAGAAGCTGTGATGTTCCAGTGGGTTGTCTGATGGTGCTACAACATTAACTCTTCAAGGTCTATCTGCTTGGTTATGTTTCATTGTAATTACAGCTATTCGTCCCCTCAAAAAACAAAACAAAAAACATAAAAACAACCTCACCGCCTCCTCTTAGTGGCAGGTTACTACAACAATAGCTTTACCAGATTCCCATGAAATTCTGGCATAGGTCAGTGCTCTCATTAAACAGTAGGAAGTAAAAAAAAATCTGCTCTTTAAATGCTCAGTGAGCATTAAAGAACCCTAACAGGAGCATTCTAGTAATTGTTTCTTTGTTGCTTTTATATTCACAGCAGGTCAATTCCATAACAGTATTTCCATTTTCTAGACTAGTTAACAATGTAGCAATTATAAAGCATTGCTTCAGGTGTTATATCAATTCTTAAAGAAAAATCAAGATAATGAAACCATCATCATTTACTCAAATTCTTTGCTACACTTTCTTTTGCAGTCAGTTACTGTAAATAAAGCTGTGAGAGGACTTTCAAAACAAAACCTGTAGCCAGGAAACACTCCCCTGCATGTCACGTTTTATTAGCAACCTGAAATTCAAGCCAGATTTGGGGAGATGTTGAGTAAACCTGGGACAGGATTCATATTTCAGAAATTCTGTTGGGCAGGTTTCAAGACGGAGCTTCACTTAATATTACATAATAGGATGTTCAAACATGAGTATTTACACATAATCACCATCGCTGGTATAATTTTACTGACTGAAATAGTTACATCATGCATGAATCTGAGCTCTAATCCTCACAAAAAGACCCTGAGGTAAGGAAGCATTACATATGAAGAAACTGAAGCCCAAACTAGGAATCGGTATCAGAATCAGAGCCAGCATTAGGATTCAAAAGTTTCTGTGCTCAAACCATTAAGTCTTACTTCTCAGAGCTCTTCAATTCATTTGAATCCAAAACTCTAAGCAAACTGAGGAGACTGGCAATCAAATAAGCCTGAAATGAGGAGGAGCCTCATACAAATTACAACTACTAGAGTTTCATGCAGTTGTGCAACAAGCACAAAGCAGGTTCTTTGGTGAAACCTGCAGCCCTGAGAGTTGAGGCAATAAATCTTCATGATGGCTTGAAATCTTGACAGATGCAAAGGAGACGTTGAAAGCCACATAACAATTATGCTTTGACATCTGAAGACTTCTGACAATCACCTAAGTACACAGAGAGTGAAATCCCTCCCTCCCTCCCTCATAAAGACAAAGTAATCGGGTTTTGTGTCAGGAACTTCACAACGATTCACTCTCCCTATTCCAACCCTGCAGCAGGCCTCAAAACTACACAGGAGCTGATGAGTGGGGATTTGGAGATGGTGGACGGGAAAAGCCTTTGTTGTCTTTCATTTTCGGGTTGACCCAAAACAATTTTTTCCCAGTTTTTCAGAATTCGAACAAAAAAAAGGTCATTATTCTCACAGTTCTACTTGCTACCACTTGTCAAGCTGCAGTTCTTGAGGAAGTGGTACATTCTATACCAGTGCTAGGTGCCTTGCTTATCTCTGCAAATTGGGACCTTACTTCTTGTTTGTTCAAGCACATCTTCTGTCACCTAAATACAGATAATTTTCTGTACTGTCAGGCAATATTGCCTTTCCTCCTTCCTAACTTGCATCTGTAGCCCCCCCCCCCCTTTTACCAGTTCTATTCAGTTCCATACCACTCCTCTGATATTATACAAGTATCTTGGAAATAATTTCTACTTATAGGCTATGTCTGCTACTAAAGTAACTACTTATTCTTGTAGATTACATCTTAGTGAAGTTTTTAGTGAAAGGTCCAAATTTAGCTATCTGGTAACATATACTTGGATTTAATCCATGTTTCTGTTTACCTTGTAAATTACATGGTGGTACACACAGAAGGCTGGTAACCAGTCATGTGTCCATATGCAAGAATACATGATAGGGTGGTATTTTCAGCTTTTTGGAGAAAGCATCCTATTCTGTAACTAAAGGGAGTCAAAATGTATGCAAATTATTTGTACACTTCAGGGACTGTTTGAACAAGATAAGTTAAAAATTTCAGTAAAGAAAATGTTTTAACCATATTCTTGGGGGCACAGAAAGTACAATACTGCAATCCATGGGCATTCTATAGAAGTCATAAAAAGGTCTAAAGAGATACCAAGGTCAGATTAAAACGTTCTATTCCATACTCAGTTTTAAAAGCATTTGTTGAGCAATAATCCTCCTGTTCCTATATAAAATCTGTGTTTTATTGAGATGAGAGTATCAGAAGCCTGAAAATTTTACATCAGCCGGATAAAGAAGGTTTAGGAGAAAAGACTGACAGAGTTGCATAAAGTGTTTAAATCAGAAGCCATATCCCCATCATGTTTCGTAATCTTGCACAAAGTTGTTCTGACTGAGAGAAGGATGAAGAAATCCGATTATTGAATATTAAGATGTCTCTTGGACTTGTAAACCTGGAAAACATTTCTGCATATTGTGTGGTGTTTACATATAATTAAACCCATCAAGAGCATCACGATGAGGACCCTGAACTTAAAAATAATATAAATATTGAATTTCACCACTACTCCTCTCCCCTACTGATTTGAGATTAGTTTCAATGACTTCATTACTCTAGTCTTTTTTCTTTATCACACAGATAGCTGGTAACATCATCATCTATGATAATGGTGGTAAGATTGACTATGTCAGTCGGAATAAATGGAGTGCATAAAAAGTGCTCTATTGCCCATAGCTAGCCTCTTTTCCTCCTGTTAAGGACCTTTTCAGATATATACTTGTCCACACTCTTTAAAATTATTGTACTTGAGAGGAAATTGCTTTCCCATCAAAGAGTACCAGAAAAGAGATTTATGTAACTTACTGGAAGTAATAATTTGTTCAAACTCTTTTATAACTATTTTCTATTTGGACTGCACAGAAGCAGAAGTACTGGTTGCTCTCCATTGTGTAGGAATATTTTTTAAAAAGAAACCTTCAGTCTTACTGGAGGGCCATAAGCTTTTGTCTTTTGGGATTTGCCATGTTTGTTTGTTTTTTAAATGAACCTTGCAACACGAAGTGCTATGGAAACGGTCTATGGCAAAATGACAACAGTACAGTTCACATACATTAACCAAATCATCTCCCATCTTTCTTCATACCAAATGTATTCACATGAAACTAATAGTGATTTACTGTTGAAAAAGAGTCTGATGGTGAGAACTTACTTTCTTTTTAAGATGAAAATTCATATAATACCTACTGAGCCTTTACAGAATAAATATTTTCTTCCAGAAAATCCTTTTTCCTGCACTCAGGCATCCTGGATTCTATTCCTTGTTCTGTCAAAGACATTCTCTGTGATCTTGCATAAGCCATTTAGGGCAAAAAACCCAACCCCTGTACAAAGATTAAGTAAAGGAGTCTTGGGCAAAGGTTATCTGTTGGGTTTGTGGGAGGAATTAACTTTGCTGGCTTTTGCTGCACAGTGCCAGTACAAGCCTGCATAGCTGTTACTCAGCCTCAGAGATGGTAGTGGGTTCAGCCCATATCTTTCTCCTTTAGGAGGTGTTTAGGCCATTGGGTCTCAGCACTCAGATCTCTGGATAAAGGGTATTATAGTACTTCAAACTGTTATATGAAGGCAGATGAGGAGGATTGTTTTGTACTGCATAATGTACTTAGAAAGTAGGAGAAAGCCAGGGAAAACCAGAACAGATGATAGCAATGTTTATTAGCTAGAAGAGAGGGAGAAGCAGAATTCAAAACGGCCACTTTAGGGCTGCAGCTGTGTTTCTATTACATTTGAAAGGCTAGCCTCAAAAAAGCATGCTGAAAAAGTTTCCTAGAAGGCAACCACCCTACAAGGAAGAACATTAGGAGGAACAATAAAATCATGAATAGAGGTACAGTTGCCAAGTTATACATGACAGCACTATAGCACAATGTAACTCTCATGTCAGTAATTTTATTAATTTGTGCCAATTTTGAGCTGTAATTTATTGATCACCAGCAGAATTCCATTCTTTAAAATATTAGCTAGTATAAAAATGAATTAACTGACAGTACCTTTCATATTCTGCATTACTCTAATGCACTTTTTCAAATTATCCCATTGTTGGCTTTATAGCATTAGTTTACTGATATAAGCAGAGTCAGGATGATCTCTACCCTGACATCTGGTGGTGAATTGTGGCGAGTATGGAAAAGAACTTCGGGGGCTGATCTTGTTTGCACAGGCATACCCACCCCGCCTAGCATGAGCCCACAGCAGCCCAAAATGGTCACTTTGGCAGCTGTGGGATCCCCAGTTTCTCTGTTATTGAGGCAGGAGGAATAAAGTGTTGTTACCCTGATTCTGTGAATCAAGGCCAGTGGAACTGTTTTATGACAGAGGGACTCACCATCAACTAAGTAGCACTTGCTAGACAAGGGCCATGGGTTCCAAAACCCAGTGAATTGAGAGAGGCTGGGGACAGGTATGTGTACCTGATGGTATGGGCCCCCTTTTGAGGGCCTGGAAAACCAATTGCACAATCTTCTCTCTCCACTGTTGAATAGCCGAGATAATTTTGATTCCATTAGGAGTCTAGTTACAGGCTGCTGAGCTGAATTCACTTTGGGCCAATGGTGCACCAGAACTGGGGCTCCCCTACTACAAGCTGAAATCACTAAAGAGCTAAAATTACAGAGCTGAGATCACTGAGTGTTGTGTTAACTAGTGGGGGAGCCTGAAGATATATTGCTAAGTGGCTGGCAGAGCGGAGCAGGTTGTGGGCTCGTTGGAGCAGCGAGTGGAGTGGAGCTGAGCAGTTTGCGGGGACGGCTGGAGCGGCTCACAGGACGGCTGGAGAAGTGGAACGACTGGTAGAGCGGAGCAGTTTGTGGTGAAGGCTGCAGCAGAACCCCACGGAGAGAGGGGCAGTCAGCCTCGGACCACGTAAGGTGCCCCTTAACACCCTGTGCACCCCTTTCACCTATTTCCACCCAGGCTGGGGGGGAGGGTAAAACTCTGCAGATAAACTTTTGAAGTCTGGGGCTTCACTCACCAGGGACAGAGACTTTTGGATAATTTTTGGGTTGCTGGACTCAAGAGACTTTTGGGACTTTGGGGTGATCTTTTGGGTGGTTGGACTTAAGACCCTGAGAGGAAAAGGATACTGCCAAACTTACTTGGGGGGGTGTCTTTTGCTCATGGTTTGTGTTATGAATCCTGTTTGTGGTGTTTTCCCAACATAATGCCTCGTTGTTTCCCTCCTTTATTAAAAGGATTTTGGCTACGCTCAGACTCCGTGCTTGCGAGAGGGGAAGTGTTGCCTCCTAGAGGCGTCTGGGGGTGGGGTATGTAATTGTCCCAGGTCACTGGGTTGGGGCTCGAGCCGGTTTTGCATTGCATTATTGAAATGGAACCTCTAGATACTGAACCCGGCCCTTGTTGCTGCCAACTCAGAGGGGCAGAAGGGTTACACTTATGTAAACTTTAGAATATATATGATATAAGAAAAGCCATACTTTAATTGTTGTAGGCCTTTTACAAGCCAGAATGTTGTCTTGGCTGAGGCTGGGAGTAATAGGACTGGCTATCAGATCTTGGTTCAAGCACAGAGGTTTCACAGTAGTTTAGTACCAATCAGGCTATTCTCCTGCAATTTAATTTTTGTGGGTATCAGAGTGGAAACAGCTTTATCGGTGGGATTAGATGGCTCAGAACACTGGTAATAGGGGACAGAGTCTTTCCGTTTACAGGAACAGTTCAAGTTAACAATGACTTTTGACATGAGTATATGACAAATGAATTATATGATTGGTGTTTAGTGGGCTGTGAGAAATGTGTTGGTGATATTAATCCAGTTCCTAAAGTACAGATGGTCACAACACTAAAAATCACCTTTCACAATAGAGATAATTTGAATCTTTGACAGCATTACCAGTAGAAAAGCCAAGGACTGAAAGGACACATGAACTACTTCTATTTAATCTCTAATCCATATATCTATGTTAAGGTTGATGCATGTTAACATAGTTTTGTCACTATCCAAGCTTTACCTTGTCTGTGGCTAAGAAAAATATATAAATTAGTTATCTTCATTTCACCAGCACTAAATTCACTTTTAAAGGAAGTCAAAAACTTCAAATTAATTAGTAAATCCTAATACTCAGAATATAAAATAGCCACTTGCAATCACACCAAGTATACAAATTTACTAAGAAACAGAAGAGGGCGAGCACCCAAAATACTTCAGAAGTAAACAGGGAGAGATTTGATAATATGTACCTATTAACCTGTCAAACTCATTGCTAAAAGATACTGAGGTGAAAAGCTAAACAGGATTCAAAAAAAGGATTGGGCATTTATATGGATAAAAAGAATATACGGAGCTATAACAGTAAGAATTAAAAAATAACCAAGAGTTTTGCAAGGGATATAAACCCTCATTTGTCAGAACATAAGCCAACATCTAATTAATGGGGGCTGGTTATGGAATAACTGCCTTCTGTGGGGTGTCTTGATCCTTCCCTTGAAGTACTTGCTATTGGCCACTTCCAGTGACTGGCTATCAGACTAGATTGAGTAATGGTCTGATCTATAACAAAAATGACACAAAACCTTTGTACCACAACATGCCTTCATGTATTATGTGTAGGATGCATACTTTACTGAAGAACTCTTAGATCCCTTTTGAGTGTCTGTCTGGTCTCCCCACCCCCAAATGCGATTGATCCTAGAAACAGGGCCACTGTATCTGTAAATCAAAGTACCTTAGATACCAGGAGTTCAACTATATAGGGAGCCGAGAAAGAGGAAAGTTATAATTTAGCTTATAGATGCCTCTAAAAAGTTACTTAAAACATATTTTCTATAACAAAAATAACCTACCGGTATATCTCAAGAAGACCTTTCAGAACTAGAGGCAAGTGCTGTAGATTCCACCAGGAAGATTTTTATCTTCCTTTTCTAATGGCACAAAGCTCCTATTCTAGCTCTGAAAGTCTCAAGATTATGGATCTTAAACCAGCCATTAGTCCAGGACTACATATTGCCTGTCCTGCGTCACAGGAAATTCTAGATTTGGGGTGAAAGAGATAAATGTTTTTCAGGCAAATTAAAAAAGACAAAACATGGCAGCTGTTTGAAGCTCTGCAGAGGTTCAGAGAAAGTGCTAGGAGAAATGAATTAGTGGACAGAGTACAGGCGAAGTAGCAAGAGAGGCTAAACAGATTGAATTTATCACAAGGCTTTGTGAATACACATGTGAATATGTGTATAGAAAATTCCCCACCCCCCATATGACATGAAAATTAAGGTGTGTAAGAGGCAATATTGGATCTTTTCGCTCTAGCTTTCTAAACTAAATTAAAAATGCACACATGTGAAATTGGCTGTTGGTCAGTACACAGGCTTGTGGTGTTAAGCTTCTTCCAGCTAGGAGTCTTCACTAGCATGCTTTTGTCAATGCCATTTTGTCTACCATGCAATCCACATTAGCTCAAATACCAAATTTGAAGTGTATTGGCAGCTTCTGGGCAGAAAAGATCCGATTGACTTGTACAGGAACTCCTCACTTAAAGTTGTCCCAGTTAATGTTGTTTCATTGTTACGTTGCTGATCACTTAGGGAACATGCTCGTTTAAAGTTGTGCAATGCTCCCTTCTAATGTCGTTTGGCAGCTGCCAGCTTTGTCCACTGCTTGCAGGAAGAGCAGCCCATTGGAGCTAGCTGGTGGGGACTTGTAACCAGGGGGGACCGACAGCCCCCGTATCCACTCCCCACTCCCCTAAGTTCCCTGTGCTGCAGCCACCCAGCAGGCTATCAATTGCCAGCAGTTCAGCTGTCCCTCCCCCCACTGCCGTGTGCTGCTCCTGCCCTCTGCCTTGGAGCTGCTCCCAGAGACTCCTGCTTGCTGTGCAAGAGGGGAAAGGGGGGGGGCTAATGTCAGGGTGTCACCCTCTCCCCTGCTCCTGCACCCTGCTTACCCCTTCTCCATAAAGAGCAGGGAGGGGACACAGACGGAGAGCAGCGAGCTTAGGGCAGCAGCTGATGTCTCAACTTCCTGATCCACTTAAAAAGACAATGCACTTAAGAGTGGGTCAGCTTACTTAAAGGGGCAGCATGCATTTCTCTCTCTCTTTCTCCCACACACAAGGTGTGTGTCTGTCTCTGTCTGCTATGCTGTCTCCCCTCCCTGTGTTTGTGCTGCCTTGTGTGAGAGGCTACTTTAACAACATGTTAACCCTTGAGGGCTCAGCTGAATGCTAGTTCATCATTTAGCAGTAGGGCATTCCCTGGGAAATATTCCTCCTCTTCCACCCTCTAACTTCACCACCTCAACCAAGCTTCACAATCATCATAGCTGTGAACAGTATTAAAATAGATACTGTTTAAAATAGATACTGTGTGTAGATCTATATAATATATATTTTTTTTGTCTGGTGAAAATAATTCCCCTGGAAGCTAACCCCTGCCCCCATTTACATTAATTTTTATGGGGAAATTGGATTCACTTAACATCGTTTCGCTTAAAGTTGCATTTTTCAGGAACATAACTACAACATTAAGTGAAGAGTTACTGTAGGTGGTACATTCTGAGAGCACAGTAGATGATGCTAATTATTTTTAGACTAAGTTATAACTAACATTTAATAATGGTAGTTTGCTTTTCTAAAAAGACATTCATTCTGTTGCAATTATGGGCTGGAGTGACAGGATAATGCACAAATGCTGGTGTTACTAAACATTTTCTGAATAAGATTTTTAGCACATTGGCAAAAGTAACAGTTTTTTCTAGGCTGAGGACCTGGTCATAAGTCAGAAAAAGAATACTCCCCACTAACCTTAGTGTTGCCCTGAAATCCTTTTTTCTTATTGTTCTCATTCCTCTACTACTCCATATAATCCAATCAAATAGCTTCCTGCCTTTACAGCGACTTCTAGTATATACCAAGTGGTTTTAAATCCAATTTCTGTTAGATAATTGTAGAAAACTTTGGTTTTGTATATCTTTTAAGAGCTCTTGTAACAAAGGAGTTTCTCCACAAAAGTTCCCACCGTCCAAAAAATAAAACAAAATAAAATAAAATCCTAGTCCTCTTCACTAATCTGGGAGTCATCTTTTATCCTCAACTTCATCCTGGCTGCCATCTCCTTGTTACTAATCTACATGATCAAAAGTAGTATGTCCCATGTTCACATATCCAAATGAGACAGTTTTCTCCCATTTCGCCACTCAGTATAGCCACTATAGTGTTTGATGGTGTTTAATCATCGTGAATCTTACTTTAGAGATGAAACCTATGAGCTGCCTAATAAACAGTCATGATAGTGCATTCTCAGATTATTATTTTTAATACTCCAAATAGTAAACAATAGCCAGCATTGCAATCATTATAGCTTTATAATTAGCAATAGTTAAACTTTAAAAGATTCCGAGGTTCGATGCAGATATGCATCCAGACATGCACATCTATCCAATCTACTTAATTTGAACTTCTTGAAATGCTCACTAGATTAAAGTTCTCTCAATTGATGTCCTATATTTCTGGCTTTAGCTGCACCAGAATTACCACATGGATGGCTTTTCTGGCAGTGCTTTGGTGCACCTTTCTCTGGTTCCAGGCAAAACTAGGGAATGTAGAAAGACAAACAATGTTTTTGAAACTCAAAAATATTTGCTATGATTTTACCTTAGAGGAAGTACAGATCAGTTTTCATATTATCCAAAAACAAACTCACCCTTCCCTAATTTAAACTCACATCGATTAATGGAACTAATAATAAGATTTCACATTTAGGATTCAGTGGGAGAGAAACTGAAGAAAGCACTGTTTGCAACCACAAGTAAAAAAATCCTCTCTCTTCCGACACCTAGCTAGAGTTTTGAGTCCATCTAGGAATAGAAAGACCATTTCAAGGGCATTTGTTTTAGTTTCTCAGCTAACAGAACTAAGTTCTCCTGAGCTGATATTATTAAGGAGAGCTCTGTTCTGGCTTTACTATATTTAAACGGTGTTTATGGATTTTGTTGGCTCTGGATTTCCTGCACAGCAGGAGGAATGCATTAGCAACATGATATCCACCCCCAGATATTTTAAAATATTCAACATGAATCCACTTGAATGGAGGGAGCATATGGAACAGCTGAATGCAAAACTGGATTAAGACTAAATAGGGCCAATGTCCACCAAAACCATAGAACTCCAGTACAGTCATGTATGTCCCATACAATTGAATGGGCCAATAGTCAGAACTCCTTGTGGGGGTAAAGGTTTACAGAACCAGGTTCTAATGTATGGCACTTTAATTAATATGGTTGCATACAAATTATAGATTAGTATTTGATATTCTACCCAAACTAAAATTTGCCTCCTAGAAGGCACAGACAGCACAAAGGGAAGAAGGCATTATTACAGCACAATATAATTTTTACACAGTAAAATATATCACCACTGTAAAAATCTGCATCATCATTGCACAAAATTAATGACTTAGGGCTGGCTGCTCAAAAGAAGTTAGGAGTCTAACTTCTATTCAGGCTCCTAGCTTCCAATCAAATCAATAGAAGTTAATTACAAGCCTAACTCCTTTTGAACATTCAGCCCTTCATCTCTCATCTTCTCGCTCTCCCTTCTCAATCTATCCATTCTTTTAGTATACATCACCCATAAGCACTCCCCAAAGCATAGGGTGTACACAACAATAGTTTGTTCGCCTCCACCACCAATGGTTCTGGTTTTGGGGGTTCAGTGGGAGCATTCCAGCTAACAAAGAGATTCAAGATCTGGAAGAGTTCAGAGGGGTGTGATCTAGCAAATTGTGTTGAGGAGAAGGGTAGGATTTCTTTTGGATGCTTTTTCCACAACCAGAGCTTATGCTAACAGGTGTTCCCTACACTAGAGTTTGTCTGCCCATTTTTCCTTCACCATCCCTCTGTCACAGGTAGAAAAAAGATCATGGAAGTCTGTAGGAACAATGAGGAAGAAGTGGATGCTTCAGTACCAATGTCAATCACCGTGGTTAATGAGTGGTCAGCAGGGCTTTGGAGCAGAGCCCGAAGCTGGAGCATGGAGCAGCTCCGGAGCAGTGGAGCTGTAGGTTTTTGCCTGGAACTGGAGCGGAGCAAAGCTCCAAAGCCCTGGTGGTCAGTGATTCACTACGCCTTTTATTCCACTTAGCATTAAGGCTAGTCAATCAATCAAAAGAGTAGTAGGGGATAATTCTGTTTTTCCCCTTACCCTGAAAGAAGAAAGGGGAACCCGGAGGTTCCTTATGTGGTTTCTCAAACTTTTTCATACGCTGGGCCACATCTTAGAGAGATTGTCTCTGGACCTCCTGCACTGACTTTTGCTATCCTTGGCTTAGGCCACCTGCCTTTCCATTTGTAATCAAAGCAGGCATCAAGAAAGTGCTTCTATATTTGCTATCTATCTATGAATGCAATTTTATGAATGGGAAATGAGAGGATAGCATCATGTAACCAGCACCTCTCCATGGGGCATAGTTTGGGAAGCTCCGCCCTAGTATTGCAGTCACCCTTAGTAAGGAAGAGGTGTGTAAAAAAGTCCTTGCTCCACATGGTAGAATAGAACCTGAAGAGTTTAACTCACATTTACACTTGAATTATTGACAATTCAGCAATTCATATTAGATGCAGTTCAGAAATCATAAAGGAAGTTATTTTTCTTCATATTTTATGACTGCTCAGTATAATGAATTGATTTTCCCTTGTTTCATTATATGTATTTTCAAACAACCAAATAAATAATTAAATAAATCTCCATTGCATATGACAAGCACATCATTCAAAATCCATTTCTTGGAAAAAGCACTTTGGATAAATTATTTCTCCTTTTCTTTTTGGATCACTGCTCACAGTAAGAGGTGGATTTTTGCCTAGATAATAGATACCAGTTTTCTAACATAAAACCAGCTAGACTACAAACAAATGAATTCAGATTTTTTTTTTAAAAAGCCCTTATAAAAAATAAATAGCAGTGGCCATGAAAACCACATGTGCCTGTGCACCAACATAACAGCCAAAAAAATACAGAATTACAATTAGGGGCATGAGACCATGACAAAATCCTTATTTAGTTCTAGAACTTGAACCCAGGTTATTCTAATTAAATCAGAGTTTAAATTCAGCTGGAGCCATCCAGAGCAGAGCGCTGGTAAATATTTTCAAACCTGCGGGAGTCCCGGTGCTTCTGCAGGGCTAAAGCCCTAAGCCCCAGGACTCCTGTGGGGCTAAAGCCTCAAGCCACTCCACCTGCAGCTGAAGCCCGCAGTGGGGGTGGGGGGCTGTAGGAAATAGTCTCTAAGAATTTAAGCCCTGAATTAAATCCAGTGGATTTCTGGAGAATGAGAAAAGCTGATGTAATATAATTAAAATGATAAAAAGGCACATTAAAGTAGTGCAAAATTTGCAAAGGTAAAGAAATTTATTAGTTATAGGCTGGATCCTGATGTGTCCCATCGTATCTGGTTATTTCAGCACATGGGGTTTAGGGTGCAACTCTCCATACCTCTCTCCATGCAGGATATCTAGATTTAGATATATAGACACCCACCCGCCCACCCCTGGAAGTGTTCATGTGGGGGGATAGGATATAGGAGTTAATGTACTCATTAGTTTAGTGAATTACTTCTAGGTGGCAAAGCCAGTTTCCCCATGCATTGTATGTATCTTTACCCTGATTTTTATGCTTTTTTTAATAACTGCCTTGCTGGCTTATAAGTTCCCTCTTCCAGGGCTGTTCTTTCTTAGTAACATTAATCTTGGCCTCTAAAAAAGACAGATCTGAGAATAGGAGATTATATATATATATATATATATAGGCCAACAGAAGAGTTCAAAAAGCATAAAACCAGGTTGAACAAAAATACATAAAATTCACGAACACAATGCTTTAGCTTAAGAAATTAAACATAAATCGCATTAGCCTAATGGGACCACCAGGTAAAAATTAAAACCCACACCACTGGGGAAGGAGAAGGAAGAGGGGGAAAGCAACTCTTTTGTACCACAATAGCTAGCTCTACAGATCAGGTTGCAGGCACAGAAGCACCTCGGAGTTGTATGTTTTCTGTAAGTACTTCTAGGGCTCGCCATGCAATTTATTTCCAAGACTTGGTTGTCTGGTCTGCAAACAAGCCTTAAATCTGGCGAAGTTGTTCCACAGTTCCGTTCTATCTATACACCTTTTCCAGCTCTTTTATTTGTAGGCTGTAGAATCCAGATATACGATTCCAAAGGGGTGTATTTGGACTACTAGTCCCAGCTTCAGTCTCCCATATATGCTTTTGTCCAGTAGGAACTGATTTACATGTTATAGCTCTCCTGGTTTGCTTTCTGTTTCAGCTTCCTTCAGTCATCTCAAAACAACATTGCAACATTTTAAGTTAGCTAGTGTTCAAATCATTCCTGAAACTTGGCCTTGTCCATACACAGTGCCTATATTATGAGATCAGATATCCCTGTGCTCCTGGTTCTGCTCCCCACTTTTTTAACCCTGCCCTTATACTGGCAAGGTTCATCCACAAGAGATCATTCCTCAGACATGCCCAATTTCCTCTGAGTTCTTAAGAGTAAGCACTGCATTCACAAGAGCTATAGACTTATTTTCCTTCTGCACAAAAGAGTATGCTTAGTGCTTAATTACTATGTTCTCACACATTCTCTGCATTGCATCGCAGAACAAACACTACACGTTCCTTGCTACGTCCTATACAAATACTTATAATGAAGCCAATCGTGTAAGAATCTAGATGAGAAGCTAGTTCACCACACATCTCATGGCCAGATGTAATACATTTCTAAAGAGGGATCAAAATTAGCACCTCAAATCCAAATCCCTTTGAATTTCAGGAGCATTCAGCTTTAAACACCTTGAATCTGAATGCATTCCTATTGTTTTGATTCAGCCAAGTCAGATCCAAACCCAAAGAGCTCTATTTTCTGATTTTGATTGGTTATGTCTGAAATCTTGCAAAATTAGCTGTTTTTAATGTTTCCATCAACTAAGATCAAAATCTTACATGCACAGTTTAAGAGATTTGGGTATCATCAAAGCCAAACTTGAGCATAAATCGAATGCAATTATAAACTGGACACTGTATCCTTCACTCATTACTAATATTTCTAAGCACTCCAGTTTCAAAGACCACACAATAGAACCTCAGAGTTATGACAACCAGAGTTATAAACTGACCAGTCAACCACACACTGCATTTGGAACCAGAAGTATGCAATCAGGCAGAGACAAACAAAATACAAAGTGGGAGATGTAGTCCAGTGGGGGAGCCTGGCCCATAGAGGGAGAATGGGGGCATCAGTCTCCCTCACTAGACAACATCTCCCTTGATGCACCCAGAGTCATGGCACTCCTCAATGGTCCATACAGCTTGGTTAGCTGTGGGAGATGTCCTCCTCCAGGGAGCTTGGCCCATCGGAGACAATAGGGGTCCTAATTACAACTCTAATAAGGCAAGGCAAAATGCAATTTAATGCTGATCTGATTGAATGAAACAAAACATTTGGACTTCAGGATTGTTGGAAAAATTGGATCAAATGTCAAAATGAAATGTTTAGATATTTTTAATTGACATTTCAGAATTTCCATTTTGGGAAAAATTTCAACTTTTTATTCTGTTTTGGAATTAAAATAAATGTTGAAGCATCACATTTTTCTCAGGATAGAAATTCAAAATTTCACTCAGCTGTACTTAATATAGGCTGTGGACAGCAGTCCAACTCAGCATAGAAAGGAAACAATGCAAACAGTAACAACAGCCCCAAAATCAGAATTGTTGAGGAGTACTGAACTGGAATGTTAAAGGTATATTTCAGTAGCTGTCATGGAATCAGGAAAAAAAAATCTGATTTAAAAAACAAACTTTTCACTCAAATCCGTAACTATGACAACACTAGCTATTAAGATTGCTTTTATTCAGCTTCATACTGTGTTATTAGCCAATAACACAAAACAAATTAATGACAAAGGCAATACAATAAATTTGGAATGGCCAGAAGCACAATTTTATTAATGGTTGTGATGTGACAGACACACAAACACCATGCTGTTCCCTGCAAACTTCTCGATTCCCTTCAGGCTTTCCAAAGCACCACTGAAAGCAAAATCCAAAAAGTCACAAGCAGGAATAGAGCAAAACTAATTTTAAAACTACCACTTAATAAACATTTTTGTGGCATTCACTGAGCTCTAGACTTGTTAAAGCACCTCAACATGAACTGGACCATTTTATTACTTCCACCCCATGAAATTAATATTGGTGAGGTCTAATCATGGTATCTTGCTGCAGATGTCCCATGACATTTCATCCCCATCATTACACATGGGACTTAGAGTTTAACACAAATTCAACATGTATTTCCTTATAAACACAAATAATAATGGGGAAATATGTCCCTAAGAAAGAGTGCTGATGAGATGAGATGCTATGCTACACAACACTGCTGATGAGATGCAGCGTGGTTGAATGATGGAAAGTTCAACTTGTACCATGGTAACCAAAAACAGTTTCAGGCGACGTGGGAGTTCTAAATCCTGCACCTGTGAAAGAGCTAATAAAAAACATCTCATCACCACTGCCCATTAATACATTTTATTTGGAGATTGCTGAATTTGGGAGATTTAGCTAGGTTGTCTGATGCACTTTATAACTTTCAACACTGTGAGCCAAAGGCACATTTCCAAAGGATCATCATGAATCAGATGCATGATATTGGTGTAAGCCTAATTTGACTTGATTGGGCTAATAAATTATCATTGTTCCCTTTCTTTACCTATAGCATTTCTTTTAATGAGACCATATCATTAGCCTTACAGTGGATTTCACAGTAACATTAGTCTGAATGCCAGCTAATTAACTTCTTGTATCCATAAGCATATTTAGCTAGGAATTTGACATATGTTTTAGAATCTGTGTTAGTAAAGATGACAGCAATATTGCTTTGTTGATGTAAACTGTTATATGGCTACTGACAGAAAAGGGCCGGGGGGAGAGATCTGAAGCTAAGCAGCTTTGGCCAAGGCTAAACTTCTCTTGCAATGACTTTTATAATAAAATCAACATTGTTAAAATGATTGTTTTTCAGACATTTATATCAAGCACCATGTGAATTAGGTGTACCAAGGGGGTTGTTTCAGAAGAGAATATTTGCTGAAGGCTTACCATAATATGGTACTTGTAGTTTCAAACCAGTTTTAGTGAGACAAAGAAAAAAGGTCAGAACAGTACAATATTATCTCCAACAGAAAATGGGTGAGAACTACAGTTGTTTGGCATGTTTTAAAATCAGCCCCTGCCTACTCGAGCCAAGCAAATACGGGCCATGCTCCATGGAGAAATACATCTCCCACAGCTGTGTAGTGCACTGAGGAGGGTCATGACTCTAGGTACATTATGCTTTTCTGCTGAGAAAGACCTGAAGAAGAGCTCTGCATAGCTTGAAAGCTTGTTTCTTTCACCAACAAAAGTTGGTCCAATAAAAGATATTACCTCACCCACCTTTTCTCTGCTGAGAATGTAGGCACATAAGCATCTGTATATTAGGAACCATATCTAGACCACCACCAGGTTTTAATAAGCCTGTGTAACCAATGTATCCAAATGGCAACAATTTTTGTCACTATCAATCTAATGTAGAATCAGGCCCTAATATACCATGGGTCTTAAACATATGTGTAATTTAAAGCACAAATAGTCTCACTGTATTCATTGTTCAAATAATTTTTACAATATTTTAATACAATGGGACTACTCACAAGCTTGAAGTTAAGCATGTGCTCAAATATCTTGCTAAATCAGGGATTCATGCAGGACTGCCAAGCATCTTGTGTGACACTCATGCATTCAGCAGCCCTAAGATATCGCACATTCATCTGGGCTGTAGGAATGGCTGCAATTGTAGTGCCTACTGACCAGGCAATTGAGCAGCCTCTGTCTTGGTGTTCCCCCATGTTGGATTTAGGCAGAGGCAGGGCAGCCAGAAGAAACAAATAGGCATCATTGTCAACTGAAGATGAAGGTAGTTCAATACTTGCTCCAGCCTCCAGAGCTCTCCACCCAGCAACCAGCCAGTTTGCCCATCAGTCACTCTCATCCACTCAGTCACCCCCAGCTTCCACCCAGTAGACAGCCATGTCCCCTAAAGCCTCATCTTGTCTGCAAACACTACCCTGAAACCCAGGTGTTCCCTGCTTCTCCTCCACTCTACCACTTGGGACATCCCCACAAACTTAGTTGCTGCGCAGCCCAGTGACTGACCTCATCTTTGACTAGACAAACCCCACAGCTCCTATCCAGCACACCTGCAAGCACCCTCATCTTTTCCCCAGAACCTATACATCCCAGCTTCTCCCTGAAGATTTCCACTCCCAGATACTGAGTTTACCCCAGATTCCTGGGACTCCCTGTAAACCCAGTTGCCCCTCTGATGGAATCATACATTTATAGTTAAATATAAACATAAACTATTACTAAGAATGCAAACTGAGTCAATTTGCATACCTACAAATCATCCGCATAAACCATTACACAAGGAGTTGCACAAAACTCAGCAGCTATACTACAGCTGGTTACCTAGAAAGAAAGTCTTATAGCCCTGAGCTATTCCATCATCTTCATTTTCTTCGTTCTTAGAGTTTATTCTTTTAAAAAAAAAAGACAAGAAGAAAAATCTCTCTTTGAAGTGCGCAGGAAATGGATACATTATAATTAGGAGTGTAACTGATCTTTCATAGCGGTTACAGTTTATACTGCAAAAATGTGTTTAGAATGTGTTTTACATGTCTATTATTTCTTAAGACATCTCTACAGCTCTCAAAGTATTTGAGAGAGAAATTGGAAAAGGCTTTATAGCAGTCTAGCAAGCTCCCAACCGCCACTTTCCAAGTTATCAGATACTGTGGCGGTGACACTGTGCAATCCCGTTGTAGTCAGGGGTTACCGTGGGTGTAGCAGAGCAGAGAATTTGGCCCCGTGTACTTCCTGCACAGGGAGGAGGGCTCCATACTGCCTCCAGATAGGTCAGTGCACAAGAGGCAGTTGAGGACACATCAAGGTCATAGCCACTGAATCCACCCTGATCCATTCTGCTTGGGGAGGAGGGTGATGGCCCTTTAAAGATGCTCTTAGATAAAAACAGTAACAGGAGTGCTGGACCTGGCATAAGGGTGGAGTTGCCGTTTCTGAAGAGGGTCTGGGAACTGTGGGCTGAAAGTAACGTCATGTCAATTCAACAAGTCAAAAGAAAATTCAGAGGATGATCCTTTTCCCAAGTTAATTTTTTGAGAGGCAATTAGCTCCTAAGTTACTGTTTCACTGAGATAACTTTTACAGGGAAGATTTTTCAAAGGCAGTTCAGCACCTGCCTCCCACTGAGTAGGTACCAACCTCCCATTTACTGTCAAAGTGGGTTAGGCACCAGACTGCCATTTGTGCCTTTAAAGATCTTTCTGTACATGTACTCTGCCACTTGTAGGTTGAAGAAAAGTAATTGTCCTGCCTTGTTTAAATACTTCCTTGCAAAATGTAAGGAACCTCCGAAAAGCTACACATTTATTCAGTAGTCTTGTAGCACATGACATGAAACAAGATTTGTGGGAAAGAGTCATGCTTATTCCTGCTTTCTCAGCACTGACAGCCATTTATTTTCGCTATTTGTGTACAACTTCTACAACTGAGCAGCAGAGAAAATGAGATTACTCCATTTGTAATTCTGTTGACTCATCCAGAACAGAAGGTTATTAGATTAATGGGAATTTACGTCAACTAAAACCAGTTTAACTCACTTGCATCAATATGCCCAATGATAAGTAGTTTTTAGAAGTCAGACATGCAGATACACTATATTTCCAGCAGTTTTATTTCAGCCTAATGAGACTATGGAAATGGCACTGTTAGCTCTTGAGGTGTGTTGCATTCTGAAAGGTGACTGTAAAAATGGCATTGTGGCATTCCAGGTTTATTATATCTTCTAAAATCCATTCCCCCTCCCCCCAAGATGACAACACAAGACAGGCTATCCAACTGCCAGGCTAGCAAACTAATCCTGGGTCTGGCAGTCAATCTGGGTTATGTCCTGCTCATGCATCCTCCTCATCTTCAGTAATAAAGATTCTGCAGGGCACATGCTGTCTCAATTACCATGCACCTGTGCAACCCCAGCTTCTTCAATCAAAGAGGGCAAAATCTGGCCTTACCTTTGGAACTTGAAGAGTTGTGTATGAGGATGAAGAGAATCCAAGTCGCTCTCCAACAGCTGGGTTAGGATCACAGGACTAACAGGGGTGAGAAACAGTAAACCTTTACTTTTGTCCCTGAAGGAACAACTCTGGACTCTGAACACACACACAGTGCAGAGCTGTTGAATAAGGTGCCCATTTTTACATTGACACCTTTCAGAATATAACCGCACTTTAAAGCAGTTTCTTTTAATGTATTTATTTATTTACCCATCCTATTCAAACTGCTTACCCCCTTAAGGGCAACTCTGTAACTGATCAAGTACTATATGTTGTGACTCACCACTGAGTAAAACATGCGGGTAGTACAGCTAGAGTACAGAAGATGAGGGAGGGAGATAGAATGCAGGATCAGGCCCTTTCCTCACCCAAACTCCTCTGCCCAGTGAAATCAATGGAAACACTCCTATTGATTTCAATGGGTTTTGCATTAGGCACTAGGAGATGTGGGGTAGAATGAGCCAAAAAAAAAATCCCTGCCCCAGCTGGGATCAATCCTCCTTCCACAGAGGATCAGGAAATTAAACGCTTGCTAGTCTGCTATCAAATCAAAACAAAATATATTCCTTTGTTGATGAAAAGAGACTTTGATTGGTTACTTCTATCCAAAGGGAACAGTGAAGGGCCAGTCAACTTACAGAAGAGTTTAAGAGCTGCCTTCAGGGCCTATAGGCTTCAAACACTTCAATGGTAGCAAACTTACAGTTTGCTGCACTCCAAGTTCTGTGCTCAGCTCACACGTTCCATACCACAGTATGCTAAAACATCAGTTTTGCATTGCTCCAGCATGTGACAATTAAAAGTGCACTTAAACTTGCTGCTAAAAAATCCCAAATCTCAACCCAGCATTTTAAATTCAGAAGAAAGAAGTGGGCTAACAATAAAGAATACCAGACCTGATCCTACAATCCATATTCATTGATTTCAGGTGGAGTTTGTCTCTGTATGAACTGCAGGGTTGAACCCATCGGGAGAGCCTAATAGCTCTTGACCAACCAAGCTTCCCCCTCCCACCAAGGGTCCTTTAGGTAGCTTCCCTCTCTGGCAGCTGTTCTTCATGGGACCAGAAGTGGTGACAGTGATTTATCCAGAGATTTCTGTTGGAAGAGATCCATGAGTCCCATTGGTTTGACTCAGTCAACACATATGCTTAAAGGTCCACATGTACATAAGTTTCTCGCCGAATTGGGGTTGAGTGAGCAGAGATGCTTGGCATGCATCTCGGGGATCAATGTTTCTTATTTGTTTGGTTGGTTTTCAGTTACTTTTTTCCTCTCTCGCGAGTAGAGTCTTCACTCCCAGAAGGAGAGATGTTAATGGCGTTTAAAGAGTGAGTCTTAAAGTGTGATTATACTCTGAAAAGCATCCTTGTAAAAATGCAATTATTGATTCTCAATGATTTCCAGATCAAATGTGCTCAATTTATAAATAAGAAAATATTTTTTTCCCCAGGTACCAACCCTACAATCTCAGCCAGTGCTCTTAAAGTCAAACTGAGTTCATTCTTTCTCATGCATCATCACAAGAAATAAAAACCTGCATGCCAAATTATGCCCTCAGTGATACTTGTGCAGCCTCATTACCTTTAATGGGTTTGCACAGGTGTAAATGAGTGGAATTTGGTAAACAATTCTGTTGCGGATGTATGAGATAGCTGCGAGAGAGTGAACTGCAGTTTCTATTCTGTTTTGGCTCTGCACAGCTAAAATAAGTAAAGGAGGAGGAAAATATATTTTTCTGATCTTTGAAGTGCTGAATACACTCTGGCAGCAGCCCTCTTGAGTGAGATTAGGCTGTTTTAAAGACTATAATTGTACTTGGAGAAAGGAGAGTAAAGGCATGGCAGATCAGGTTCAGGGAGGGGGTTGAAGGCAGAATGTATCATGTAGCATTAGGAATAGAAGACAAAAGTGGGAAGAGAATACAAAAGAGCGGTTAGTTCTGTAGCTTGGGCATAAGGGAATGTGGCAATGGGTGAGCACAGAGTGGTCAGCATGTAATAAGTTGGATAAGGCTCTGAATGCATGATAGATAGCATTAATACTACAGTAGTCCCAATATTGCAGAAATCCTAATCATGGACCCCCAGTGTGCTAGGTGCTGTACAAACACAGAATGAAATTACAGTCCCTGATAGACTGGCGGTGTAGCGATGAAGACTCACCAGCGCAGCATCTCCTGCTGGTCATCCTGGGAATTAGCTCTTCTGCACTCAGAATGCCTCCTTCTGGATGGTGTCTCGCCTGCCCTAGGCCCCCGTGTCCCTCCCGGATCCTGGTGCCCTTTACCTCTGCATCAGGTACCCTGCTCCCAGGCAGCCAGGTCCTTCTCTCTCCACTGCGAGAGAGAGAGAGAGAGAGAGAGAGAGAGCCTGTAGCTCCTGGCTTCCAGCCCTCTTATCAGGCCCAGCTGGGCCCTGATTGAGCTGGCCACACATGCGCTCAGCTACTCAGTCAGCTTCCCCCAGCTGTTCTCATTCCTCATTTCAGGAGCAGGGTAACCACCCCACTACAGGTGGCATGAGCAGAACAATCTAAAAGTAATGTTCTTCCCTTGATGCACTATGGGTGAAATTCACCTGCATGCAGAGGGCCAGCACAAGACTTATGCATTACTGAAGTCCACACTTAAGACCTTAACTCTGGGGTTAAGATAGTCTGGTCCTTTTTATATGGTTAAATTTCACTCTGTACCTAACTCCTTTTGAGATCAACAGGAGTTATTCATGTGCTCCGGAGTGTGGAATGGGTCTATGTATAGATTTTGGAGCTCTATCTCTAATGAACAATTCTGAATAGGCCAACATGCAAAGATTATGATAAAACATAGGAGATTGATCCTTTATGTGGAAATAATTACACTGATGCCGGGGGGTGGGGGGTGTGCGAGGGCTTTGGGGAGGATTTGCAACAGTTTCCTTCAAACTAAATTAATTCTTTCCATCTGTCCTCATGGCTGAGGATGTGAGGGGGATTCCTAAACCTGAGCCATTCATTTTAGGTGAAAGATCTGAGGAACTGTCCCAGACTGAGGTATCATTAGAGAAGGTTTTGGAACAAATTGATAAATTAAACAGCAATAAGTCACCAGGACCATACAGTATTCACCCAAGAGTTCTGAAGGAACTCAAATGTGAAATTGCAGAACTACTAACTATAACCTATCATTTAATCAGCTTCTGTACCAGATGACTGGAGGATATCTAATGTGATGCCAATTTTTTTAAATGGCTCTAGAAGTGATCCCGGCAATTACAGGCCTGTAAGCCTGACTTAGGTACTGGGCAAACTGGTTGAAACAATAATAAAGAACAATATCGTCAGACATATAGATGAACATACATTTGTTGAGGAAGAGTCAACATGGTTTTAGTAAAGTGAAATCATGCCTCACCAATCTACTAGAATTCTTTGAGGGAGTCAACAAGCATGTGGACCAAGGGGATCCACTGGATATAGTGTATTTAGATTTTCAGAAAGCCTTTCACAAGGTCAAAATATGCTGCCACGGGATAAGAGGGAAGGTTCTCTCATGGATTGGTAACTGGTTAAAAGATAGGAAACAAAGCGTAGGTATAAATGGTCAGTTTTCAGAATGGAGAGAGGTAAATAGTGGTGTCCCCGAAGGGTCTGTTCTGGGACCAGTCTTCAACATATTCGTAAATGATCTGGAAAAAGGGGTAAATAGCGAGGTGGCAAAATTTGCAGATGATACAAAATTACTAAAGATAGTTAAGACCCAGGCAGACTGTGAAGAGCTACAAAATGATCTCACAAAACTGGATGACTGGGCAACAAAATGGCAGATGAAATTTAATGTTGATAAATGCAAAGTAATGCACATTGGAAAGCATAATCCCAATTATACATATAAAATGGTGGGATCTAAATTAGCTGTTACCACTCAAGAAGGAGATCTTGGAGTCATTGTGGATAGTTCTCTGAAATCATCCACTCAATGTGCAGCGGCAGTCAAAAAAGTGAACAGAATGCTGGGAATGATTAAGAAAGGGATAGATAATAGGACAGAAAATATCATGTTGCCTCTATATAAATCCATGGTACACCCACATCTTGAATACTGTGTACAGATGTGGTCGCCCCATCTCAAAAAAGATACATTGGAATTGGAAAAGGTTCAGAAAAGGGCAACAAAAATGATTAGGTGTATGGAACAGCTTCCGTATGAGGAGAGATTAATAAGACTGAGACTTTTCAGCTTGGAAAAGAGATGGCTAAGGGGAGATATGATTGAGGTCTATAAAATCATGACTGATGTAGAGAAAGTAGATAAGGAAGTGTTGTTTACTACTTCTCATAACACAAGAACTAGGGGTCACCAAATGAAATTAATAGGCAGCAGGTTTAAAACAAATAAAAGGAAGTATTTATTTACACAACGCACAGCCAACCTGTGGAAATCCTTCCCAGAGGATGTTGTGAAGGCCAAGGCCATAACAGGGTTCAAAAAAGAGCTAGATAAATTCATGGAAGATAGGTCCATCAATGGCTATTAGCCAGGATGGGCAGGAATGGTGTCCCTAGCCTGTCAGAAGCTGGGAATGAGCAACAGGGGATGAATCACTTGATGATTACTTGTTCTGTTCATTCTCTCTAGGGCACCTGGCACTGGCTACTGTCAGAAGACAGGATACTGGGCTAGATGGACCTTTGGTCTGACCCAGTAGGGCTATTCTTATGTTCTGTGATAGACCCAGGCCAGTTGTGAACAGCAGAGTAGTAGAAGGGAGATATACTGGCCACTGGATACGCAGTTTTCTGTTCCTTTAGTGACCAGACCGGGGCTGCTCCAGGCTAATGAGAACACCTGACTCCAATTAACCTGCTAAGAGTCAGGTGAAGCTGTTAAACACCTGACTCTAATTAAGGCCCCTCTGATGCTATAAAAGGGCTCACTCCAGTCAGGTCAAAGACAGCCAGGGAGCCAGAGGAGAGGAAGTGTGTGCAAGAGGCATGCAAGAAGCTGGGAGTGAGTAGGCATACTGCTAGAGGACTGAGACGTACAAGCATTATCAGTCATCAGGAGGAAACTCTGGTGGTGAGGACAAAGAAGGTGTTGGGAGGAGGCCATGGGGAAGTAGCCCAGGGAGTTGTAGCTGTCGCACAACTGTACCAGGAGGCACTCTAGACAGCTGCAGTCCACAGGGACCTGGGCTGGAACCCGGAGCAGAGGGCGGGCCCAGGTTCCCCCCAAACCTCCCAACTCCTGATCAAACACAGGAGGAATTGACCTGGACTGTGGCTTCTACCAGAGGGGAAGGTCTCTGGGCTGGTTCCCGACCCACAGTGTGAATCTGTGAGGCGAGCAAATCTGCCAATAAGCGCAGGACCCACCAAAGTAGAGGAGGACTTTGTCATAATTCTTATTTCAAGACGGTGTCTATTTTATTCCCAATTACCCCTCATTTACAGAAGGATGAACAAATTGCTTCTCTACTTGAAAATTAAATTTTGCTCATAATCAGAACTACTGTATGTGGTAGACGCTGATAAGAGGTTTTGTTCAGTCCCAGGAAACTAACTGCTGAAGCCAAACTTATTGATCCCAGCACCACATACAAAGATTTTTAACTGGTGTCTTCCTCCGCAGATGCTGTGCAATTGCTTTGCAGGGCTAAATGGAAGCAGTACTCTTCTGGAAAAAAGCATAATTTCCATAATGGAGGAAGTTTTCGCAGGAGGGATCATAGAGATTTTACCTGGCAAAAAAACTGAGAAAATAGAGTGCTTCAACATTCCAAAAAATAGTTCAAACCTTGACAGTGCCGTCACCATACTGTAGACTCTGACACTGATTCTGATCTTGTTTACACCAGTGTAACTCCACTGATGTCACTGAACTTGATCTTGGTTTACACGCTTATAAACTATCAGAATCAGATGTATTTTACCTGGGATCTCTGTTACAATGATTTTGTTCACTACTATACTTGTTGGCGGGGGGGAAGGATCATGTGTCACTAACACATAGAATTCATACAATTAGTACTCTTGTGATTTCAGAAGATGCCAGAGCATTCATATTTGAGGTTTGGATCTTCTTTGGGTTTGATTTTTCTTCTAGAGCAGTGTTTCCCAAACTTGGGACGCAGCTTGTTTAGGGAAAGCCCCTGACGGGCCAGGCCAGTTTGTTTACCTGCTGCATCCGCAGGTTTGGTTGATCGCAGCTCCCACTGGCCACAGTTCGCTGCTCCAGGCCAATGGGAGCTGCTGGAAGTGGTGCGGGCCAAGGGACGTACTGGCTGCTGCTTCCAGCAGCTCCCATTGGCCTGGAGCAGCGAACCGCAGCCAGTGGGAGCCGTGATCGGCTGAACCTGTGGACACGGCAGATAAACAAACCGACCCAGCCTGCTAGGGGCTTTCCCTACACAAGCGGCATCCCAAGTTTGGAAAACACTATTCTAGTGTAACAATACAGAATGTTCAAATGTTTCTAAGAAGAGATTATTGATTTAGTTGAAATTCATGTCACACATCCATATTGCAGTAATATGCATTTGTTAGCTGTAAATCTATTTTGCCAACATGCTTCTAAATGAAATGTAAACAACCTTCACCTGTTCATCAAAGGTAGTATTAGTTGGAAAAGCCACTATGCTCTGAATATACACTGACATGATGGATATATTTAAATGGCACTGGAGTTGGCTCTAAAAGCAATTTTTCCATCTTTCCTCCTAGCAGGGTGTGACAGGTACCACAATTCCTAAAAATACCTTTGGAAGATCTTACTGTATTAAATTTGTGGACCAGGAACTGTATGTAATTGCATGGGGGAGAGTGACCACATCTCCTCCAGGAACTAAGAAGCAACTCAGGGTACGTCCAGACTACCCGCCGTATCGGCGGGTAGCAATCGATTTATCGGGGATCGATATATTGCGTCTCATCTAGACGCAATATATCGATCTCCAAAAGCGCTCCCCATCAACTCTGGAACTCCACCGGAGTGAGCGGCGGTAGCGGAGTCGGCGGGGGAGCCGCGGACGTCGATCCCGCGCAGTGAGGACGAGAGGTAAGTCGGAATAAGATACTTCGACTTCAGCTACGGTATTCCAGTAGCTGAAGTTGCGTATCTTACTTCGACACCCCCACCCCCCCACCCCAGTGAAGACCAGGCCTAAGAACCAAGCCTTTCTGAGAGGAAGGAGGAGGAGCCACTTATCCGAGCTGGCTAGAGAGACCGGCTGGGGAGGAGCCTGAAGGAACTAGGCTTTCCCAGATCCAAGGAACCTGAATCCTTAGGAAAGAATTAGATATGCATACAGTGTTCATTATTGTTTTTAAGATGTGTTTTCTCTTAAATGTTTTTGTTCTAAATAAATACTTTGTTTTAAGGAGGGTGTTTAGTCCTTAATCATCACTACTGTTGTCCTGCAACTGAATTGCAGGGTCTACACATACATCATATCTGCAGAAGTGAGCACGATTAATTCACAGGGGACTGCAGCCCAGCACCAGGTTGGAGTGGGAAGACTGAATATTTTGCCCCAAGAAACACATGATGCTAATTGACCTAAAGGGGGTGCAGCTGGAGGGATCAGAGGTGCAATTGGCCTGGTAACTGTGACAGGACATTTTACCTGTTTCACTAATATTAATGGCTATTACATGTCTCTGATTATAAAATTTATCTAAGACTTCATAGGTTATATCTGCCCCTGTTTAGCCAGGCACAACTTCTGTTGACTCCATTGCTTCTAGTGACTTCTTGTTTCCTATGCAACTGCTTATGAAAGAAGGAAACAGGAGAGAGAAAAGCCTCCCTTTCCAAGTTAGTTATTGAGTAGTAGCACCATCTAGAGGCCTGAGTTCCTGAAATATACTGTTTTACAATGGATTATTTCCATGAAACTAATCTCATTTGAAAGGTCCAGCTTTCTTACACAGGCTACCAGTAAATAGTTTGATAGTTCTTCTCAAAGCAGGCTGCCCCAAGTCACAAGGATTCTTTCCTGCTTGAAAGTTTTCATGTATATATTAAAATATGAAACCTAAAAGGTAATCAACAAATTGGATTGATAGATTTATACAGCTTAGAAGACCCAAAACCAACATTAAGCAAACGATCATATACTGGATAGCAGCAATCACGTATGTGAAATATTTCCAGAGGGGAGTAGCTCATGCTACATTCACCCAAGCACTTGTACAGCGAATGAATATAGCCCTATCTGCTAAGAACAAAATTTCTGAACCTGGCTTAGATGTTATGATCTATTTAAGCATATTTGTTGGTTTATTTTGTAACAAACAAAAACTTGGCACAATTCTGCTCTCAGTTATGTCTATCGTAAACGCAGAATGTCTCTATTAGAGTTGCACTAAATTTAGACTAGTGTAACTGCACAGAATTGGCCCTGTGGGCTTTTACAGGGGGAAACTTCTGTACTTCTTCAAATAAATGCCCTTTTCTCCCTCAGTCATGACCACACCAAAGCCCATAAAGAACCTATCCTTCCCACATTAGAGGGTCATCAGAGAACTGGAATACCTGGATGAGAATTCAGAAACTCGGGCAAAATGTAATTCCTTTGCAGGGGTGAAAGTAACTTAAAGGACTTACCAGTATGCCAGAGTCCTGAGCAGGACGTGGCCTCAACCGGAAGGACAGTACCAGCTTACTTTCACCTCTGCTCCTCTGTATTAAAGAGTGAGTTAGACAACTTGCATGGGGTGGAGGGGGAGGGGACGAAGTCACTATAATACTTACAAAACAACAACAGCAGCTTGAGGAAAGACATCGCAACCTAAAGTACATTTCCCTGCTAATAGTGCCTTATTCATGAGTTACCTCCGAATTGATCTAAAGAGAAAGAGTACCATGTTATACTCAAAGCCATGTTAAAGCCATCATCAGACTGCTGTGCTTCCAGAATGGATTCAGGAAGATATCAGGTGAGAATTCCACGCATTCAAAGATTCACGATATCTAAGGGCAAAGGGACCCCTGTGATTATCCAGTCTGACTTCCCACCTACACAGGCCACAAAAGTCCCCAAACTAATGCCTGTTTCAACTAGAGCATATCTTATAGACAAAAAGATCCCGGCAATTTTTAAATTGCCACTGATGGAGAATTCAATATTGTTCCAATAGGTTAATTATCCTCTGTGTTAAAAAATTATGCCTTATTTCCAAGTCTGAATTTGTCTAGCTTCAATTTCCAGCTAGTGGAACTTCTTGTACCTTTGTCTACTAGACTGGAGAGCCCGTTCTCAAATATTTCTTCCCCAAGTAGCTAGTTATGGACTGTGACCAAGTCGTCCCTTAACTTTCTCTTGTTAAGCTAAACAGATTGCACTCCTTGAGTCCCTCACTGTGGGGCAGTGGTTCTCAAACTTGGGCTGCCGCTTATTCAGGGAAAGCCCCTGGCAGGCCGGACCGGTCTGTTTACCTGCTGTATCTGTATCTGTATCTGCAGGTTCGGCCAATTGTGGCTCCCACAGTTCGCCACTGCAGGCCAATGGGAGCTGCAGGAAGTCCCGCAGCCCCCACTGGCCTGGACTAGTGGGAGCCGCGATCGGCCGAACCTGCAGACGCGGCAGGTAAACAAACCTGCTCAGCCTGCCAGGGGCTTTCCCTGAACAAGCGGCAGCCCAAGTTTGAGAACCACTGATGCAGGGGATATATAAGTGTATATGCTACACTTGTCTAATCAAACACAACCCTTTATGCAACACAGTGCATTGCCAAAGCAAAACATTTGCAGTTGAATTTCTCTTTCTGTTCAAGAATATCAGACTTCAATGGCTGTCAATAATTAAGGCCATGTCTACACTACCACTTTTGTCGGTATAACTTGTGTCGCTCTGGGGGTGTGAAAAAAACCACACCCCTGAGCGACATAAGTTATGCCGACAGAAGCTCTGGCATGGACAGCACTATAGTGGTGGAAGAGCTTCTTTCGCATGCTGTTTGTGGAAGTGGTGTTATTATCTCAACAGGAGAGCTCTCTCCTGTCGGCATAGAGTGGCTACATGAGAGACCTCATAGTGGCGCAGCTGCATCAATACAGCTACGCCACTGTAAGCTTGCTAGTGTAGACATGGCCTTAGTGTGAATAGTTGACCCCTGCAGTTCTGCTGTAAAGATTCATTTGATATTATTGTAATTGAAAATAAATCCTGTGAATCACAGTAAAAGTCAAGACTAGGTACTCAGATACCATGATAATTAATGCAATCTAAATCAAAATATAGGGCTTGAAGGGACCTCAAAAGGTCATCTAGTCCACTCCTCCGTGCTGATACAGATTAAGTATATTTAAACCAGGGGTAGTCAATAGGTGGACTGTGGGACAAATCCAGACCACCAGATGCTTTTGAACAGACCCCAAAATTATCATTATTGTTATTTTTTTATTATTTTCTCTGAAGTCTGGAACTTGACAATTCCTTGACCAAGAAATCTGGACCTAGACAAAAAAACAATGGACCACCCCTGATTTAGATCATCCCTGAGAGATGTTTGTCTAACCTGTTTTTAAAAGCCTCCAATGACAGGGATTTACAACCTTCCTCTGTAAACCACTTTAGTGCTTAACTATCCTTATAGTTAGAAAGGTTTTCATAATAGCAGAACAGGGACTAGAAGTCAAAAGGGTAAAATCTGCCTGCTTTGTCTATTTGGAGCTAATCTTTCCGCATGTGACCAGCAGCCAAGTCTCTTAATGCAGAATTTGAAGAGCATGGCAAGTCATACCGCTATCTGAAGACAGAATCTTTAAGAAATATTTTCCAAAGTTGTGCTAAGTCATCTAGATTTTATCTGGGTTTTGTTATGATTCCAAAAGACTTTTTAAAAACAGCATTTTTCCTTATTGCATTAAGAGATGGAAGAAGACAGATACGGAATGAATGGCTTTGGTGGGAGAATGTTAACCTTTTTCCCCCATTGCCTTAGGCCTGGTCTACACTGGGGGGGAGGGGTCAAACTAAGGTTCGAACTACTCACTCGTCCAGATGCCGCGGGATCGAAGTCCACGGCTCCCCCGTCGACTCCGCCACCACCGTTCGCAGTGGTGGAGTTCCGGAGTCGATGGGAGCGCGTTCGGAGTTCGATATATCGCGTCTAGATGAGACGCAATATATCGAACTCCGAGAAGTCGAACGCTACCCGCCGACCTGGGCAGGTAGTATAGATGTAGCCTTAGAGACACAACTTCTTGCAAAACAGATTAAGGAGCTGGAGAAGCAAATTACCTTAGAGATGCTCCAGTTAGCTTCTTCCTTTTTCTTAGTCACATTCTATCACCAAGCCCCAAGCTACTTGTTTTCCCTCCAACAAAAACACTAAATACAGCTTAGCTAGGGGTTAAACCTAAGGCAGCCACTGACAGAGTGCCCCCAGGAGGAGCAAACAATAGCTCCCTCCAGCTGGGATGCCTCTAGAACTTCCCTGGAGTACTTGCACCCGCAGTGCTCCTACAATCCTCTAGAAGACCATGATTTTGTTTAGGAGCCTTCGGGGCTCCTAAAATTCTATTATAAGAATAAAAGACAGAGGTTAGTTGGCTTCCAGTTTAATGCCGCAGAAACAAGAGCAGCAATAGCCCCTCTTCTCACTTTACACCAGTAGCAGCAGAAGAGAGCTGTTAGGGTGCACAGGTTTGAATTACGAGTTTGGGATGGGTTTTCCTTTAGCTCCTCAGCCTCTTTAGCTGTTCCTCCACATCCAAATAGTGGGGCAATTGCTCCTCTGGTGGCAAGTCTCTGCAGCAACAGGCAAGGGCAGTTTGTTCTAAGGGTGGCAATATGGACAACACATTTGTAGACTGATTTACGGAAAAAAAATCATCCTTATCATCCACAGTTACTGAGACCATGCCATGCAAAGCCCAAATAAATGGTTGGGAGGCCAGGGAAAAATAGGAGCTCTCTTGTGGGTTTAAGCTGATAACTGTTTACCTCTGCTCCAAAAAATTGTTAGCTCTCCCATGCTGTGTGGGAATTGCTTTTACTTTGTGGGTCAGGTGAACTGGATTCAAACAGATTGGCCAGTGATGGGGCAGACCCCTGTCTGGAGGGAACACAGTTTTGTTGAGCTGAGGCCATTTTTGCTCTGAGGTGCTTATCCATCCACCTGCAAGATTCTTAATCCTGTTGGGTAGTGAAATCAAGAAGGAGATTTTGGGACTGTTGGTTGTTGGGGTTGTTAATGCTTCCCTTGAAAAGGATAAGACTACTACTGTCATGCTAGTGGTTTTGGGGAAGAGTGTTGTGGATATGCTGCAGAGGAGGGGTTTAAGCACCCTTGGGAGAGGGCTCTGTCCACCCTTTGTTCAACACTTTAAATACGTGGTGGTGCTTTTGGCCTCTTGCTCCACTTCACACTCATGTGCTCCTAGAGTCTCTGAAGGCATTGGTAATCAGCATCTTTTTCTCATCTTTGTCAAGTTAACTGTTTGCCAGCTCGCTTACCAAACCAGACCTTGCTACAGCGATTCATGCTTTTTGCCACCCCTAGATTAGAGGACTGCAGTGTGCTGTACATGGGGCAAGACACGAAGACAGTGTGAAAGCTATAGCTTGTGGCAATAGCTCTACGGGTGGATAATGACCCCTGCAACTTGACTTAGCATTAACCTTTTGTAACCCTAACTGAGGGCTAAGAAATTCTCTTAGCAACACTTCTGTATGGCCTTCCTACCCTTCTGACAACTGACTCCCCAACTAGTAAGTATTATTAAGCCACAGCTTAATGTATTGCTTAATGAAAAGCAATACAGAGTGGGGCAAAATGACTGAGGGACAGATCACCTTTTTAAGAAGTGAAATAGATTCTTCTGCTACAATTCAGGGACAGAAATACTGACAATTTCTAAAAAGTAAAAGCTTCGGTTTAATGGTTAAAAAATAATCAGTCTACCAACTGGCACCCTATTGCACTAGATAACTTGCAAACCCTTAGGCCAGCATAATCATCTTTCTGCTACATTAAGAGAAATAATACGCAGTAATGCTGAGCTACTGCATATGAGTTTGACACAAGGCAAGGAAGGCTCTTGGGTGAAAGACCTTGAAGGAAGTTTAGAGATACAGCCAGATGACATGCAAATGATACGCTGTATGATCTTTTAGTATAATGCCATGTTCTCCCCTTGATATATTGAAAACTACCACTGAGGTCCATAAGAACTGCATTCACAGAACAAGGGCAGTAGATGGCCCTAAGTAATTGAACTGAATTGTATTCCTTTATGAGAGTTTTTGATACTACATCAAAGCAATCTGTTAATAAGGGAGAAATTACAGAATCTCTGCATTGTGGTGAAATGGATAAGCTAGTTGAGAGAGAACCTTTCAGAGACTCTTTCAACATTAAAGTGATTGGGCAGACTCCTAAGCCTAAATTTTTATTTTTAGAAAGCACTGAATACCCACTCTCTGAAAATAGGCCTTTTATAAAAGATTCTCAGGCTGGGCAAAATTAAGGCACCCAAAAATCAGTCACTTCTGAAAATTTAGGCCCTAATCTTTGTTTAAAAAAATGTTTGAAGAGTTTTAAAGGGAACATTAATATGAATTAATCCAGTAACAGATATTTCTCCTTGAATTTTAGGGTCAACATTTCAACTCATGCAGGGATTTTCAGGCACAAATTTAAATTATTTGACATGCAAATGGCATCTGTGTTTACCAAATGGTTAAACATTTAATTGCAGTCTGACACATGCAATGCATATGCAGAAAAAACTGGGGGTGTAAAATTTAGGCCCTGATCCTGCCAAGATACTCACATATGGTGAATTCCAACATGAGTAGTACCATTTAGTTTAAAGTGGACTGCTGCTGCCACCTCTACGTCCACACAGCACTACACACTCAGGCTAGCCAGAAAGCAAGAATGTCATGTCACAAAACTTTTCAAGGTTTCAGCATTAGGTTTCATACTTTGTCGGGATGAAACAGAGACCTTCAAATTTTTTCATGGAAACCCAGCCAGAGACCCCAGAATAGCCAATAGCCTGGTGCACAGGGCACTCACCGTAGATGTAGGAGGCCCACATTCATCTCTATGCTCTGCCTGATTGGGAATAGGGACTTGTTCCTTGGTCCTAATCACCAGGCTTTAGAGTCAGTCTCTCTCTCTCTCTGGCCCAATGAGTATTTATTTATGCCAAGTGGAACAGCTTTAAACAGGAGAAACTGAGAGATCCAGCACAGAATAGCCAATAGGAAAAATTCCTGACCTGCTCTACCACACACTAAATCTCTGTCCTTGCTCAGGACAGAGTAATGGGTAAAGTAAGTTATTTTCATTTATTTAGGAATTCAACATAGTGTGGTGAATCTGTTCTCTAAATCGGCTTTCTGGACTCTCTATTCCTGGGGTTTGCAGAAAACAAAGTGCCATGTAGCATAAACTAGAACTGCTTTAAACAGATAGCAGCAATCCATTAGGGGCTGCTGTGCCAGATGTGCTCCAGCCCCACTCCTCCTGACCAGCTCTCCTCCCTCTACCTCCAACATGCCCTATGCAGTGGGGTGGGGAAGTTGGTAACATACAGCCAGTTATGCCAGATATATACTATATGAGAACTGCCTTACATCAAGGGGAGACCCTGACTGCACCTTTAGTACAGCTTCCTAATACTGTGAGAACACAATGAAGCCTCCTGAACTGGCGCTCAGGATGAAGTCCATCTCCTACTATATTAAGTACTGCACTATAAAAATGCAGGATATAGTTGTGTTCAGAGCCGATCCTGGAGCACTAACATTTTCCCACATACCTTAGGCCACACACTGTACACTTTTAAACCCTTCTTCTATGGAATGTGGACTTCTCACAGTCTTACAGCCTGATGCTACTGCTGCTACTCAAGTCTATGACATTTCCATTTTCCTGAAAACTGAGGCCTGGTCTACACTAGGACTTTAATTCGAATTTAGCAGCGTTAATTCGAACTAACCGCTCAACCGTCCACACCAGGAAGCCATTTAATTCGAACTAGAGGGCTCTTTAGTTCGAATTTGGTACTCCACCCCGACAGGTGGAGTAACGCTAAATTCGACATGGCTAGCTCGAATTAGGCTAGGTGTGGATGCAAATCGAACTTAGTAGCTCCGGGAGCTATCCCACAGTGCACCACTCTGTTGACGCTCTGGACAGCAGTCCGAGCTTGGATTCTCTGACCAGCCACACAGGAAATGACCCGGGAAAATTTGAATTCCTTTTCCTGTCTGGGCACTTTGAATCTGACGTCCTGGCTGGACATCGGGGCGAGCTCCGCAGCACCTGCAACGATGCAGAGCTCTCCAGCAGAGGAGTTCATGTTATCTGTGAATAGAAAGAGGGACCCAGCATAGACTGACTGGGAACTCTTCGATCTGATCGGTGTGCGGGGCGAGGAGTCTGCTGCGCTCCAAAACACGGAATGCGAAGACCTACGAGAAGGTCTCCAAAGCCATGAGAGACAGAGGATACAGGCGGGATGCAACGCCGCGTGAAAATCAAGGACCCCAGACAAGGCTACCAAAAAATCAAAGCGGCAAACGGACGCTACGGAGCCTGCCACCACTGCCCCACCAGTGACCGTGGACTCTGACGATGGGACAGTGTCGACGGACAGTTCCTTGGTGATGTTCGCGGACGGGGAAGATGAGGAAGGGTTTGTGGAGGACGAGGCAGGCGAGAGCGCTTACAACGCTGGTTTCCCCGACAGCCAGGATCTATTCATCACCGTCACAGAGATCCCCCAACAACCCTCCCCGGCCATTAACCCGGACCCTGAATCAGGGGAAGGAGCAGTCGGTAAGTGCTTTAACCATGTTAACTTTTATTCTTAATATAACAGGAATCTTAACTGTGTGAAAAGGAGGTCTGTCTAGATATGGGGATAGAACAGAAATCATCCTTGGAGATCTCCACGAAGCTCTCCTTGCGTTAATCGAAAAGCATCAGCAGGAGGTTCCTGGGGAGAGCTGCCTTATTGGGTGCTCCGTGGTAGCACAGTTTTCCGCGCAAGGCTTTCATGAGGTACTCAGGGAGCACTGCCTCCCCGAGCACGGCTGCATCGGGCCCTGGTTCGTGCTAGCTTTCACGCAGCATGCGCTCTCTATCTCCTTCAGTGACCCTCCTCAGGGTGATCTCGCTCGGAGACTCCTGCATCTAATTAGGGTAATTACTGTAATTTTACGCCTGGTCCAAAGTATTTTTAAAAAATCTACGGACAGACGGCATAGCACAGACTCAGCACGCAGCTGCGTGACGAGCGTAACGGAAAGCCAAAGAATATAATGGATGCTCATGGAGGGAGGGGGGAATGAGGACGCAAGGTATCCCACAGTTCCTGCTGTCTCCGAAAAGTATTTGCATTCTTGGATGAGCTCCAAATGCTTCTAGGGTCAAACACAGTGTCTGCGGTGGGTCAGGGCATAGTTCGGCAATTTGCGCACACACCCCACCCACCACCAGAAGTGAAAACAATCCTCTCTTGACTCTTTTACATGTCACCCTATCTTTACTGAATGCTGCAGATAGATGCGATGGTGCAGCACTCAACACCAACATCCTTGCTCCCCCCATGCCATGGATGGCTGATGGTACAAAAAGATGGGTATCCGTCCTCATCATCAGCCTATTGGCACATGGGGCAGTGCAAAAGGACTGGTAACCATGCGTACTAGCATCTGTGAGGTTGATCAAGGGCGCCTGGCCCTAATTTTTCATGGTAGATGGTGCAGTATGGCTGTTAACCGTCCTCATCATTGCAACAGGGGGCTGAGCTCCATCAGCCCCCACCCTTCCTGTGTAAAGAAAAGATTGAATTGCCCCTGGACTAGCAGAGGGATGATGGGCTCCTTCATCCACAGTAATTAATGTCCTGCCTGGACTATCATTGCAGCTGGAGGCTTCCTTCCACTCATTTCTCACAAACAAGTCACTGTGTCTTATTCCTGCATTCTTTATTACTTCATCACACAAGTGGTGGGACAATGGTATGGTAGCCCAGGAAGGCTGTGGGAAGGCCGGAATGAACAGGTGGTGTTGTTGCAGGAGCACCCCCTTGTGAATAGCATACAGCTCCACATTTATGCAGGATCGGACACAGAGCAGCTGTGCTCTCTGGTTCTATGATACAGTGGTTCTCTAGTACACTTGCCCATAATCTAGGCAGGACTGTTTCTATTTTTAGATACCAAAAAGGAGGGATTGACTCAGGGAGTCATTCCCAATTTTGGCTTTTGCGCCCCTGGCTGCTCGGCCAGGGGCACTTATGACAGCAGCAAATGGTGCAGTGCAAAAGGACAGGTAACCATGCCCATCTTATTACCATCTTATTACCAATTTATGGTATGGTAGATGGTACAATATGGCTGGTAACCATCTCAGCTGTCATGCAAAGCAAAAGCATGCTGCTGTGTAGCGCTGCTGGCCCGCCTCTGTCAGCGGCATCTAGGACACATACGGTGACATACACAAAAGGCAAAACAGTGTCCATGGTTGCCACGCTATGGCGTATGCCAGGGCAATTCTGGGAAAACGGGCTTGAAATGATTGTCTGCCGTTGCTTTCCCGGAGGAAGTAATGACTGGTGACATTTACCCAGAATCCACCGCGAAAATGATTTGTGCCCCAGCAGGCACAGGGGTCTCAACCCAGAATTCACAGACACAGGCTAGACTCAGTTAATTGTTCGCAAAAATGTATCTTTGCAAGGAATTCACTCCCTGTTTCCCATCTCACAGCTTCCACTATCTCCAGACCTGACACAGCATCCCCCTCGCAGAGGCTGGCAAAGAGTAGGCGGCGAAAGAAAAAGACAAGGGACAAGATGTTCGAGGAACGTATGGGCTGCTACCTAGCAGAGGCGGACCAGCAGAGCCAGTGGAGGGAGACCGTCTCTCTGTGGCAGCGCTCACACAGTGAACGGGAGGAGAGGTGGCGTGAGGAAGAGAAGCAGGCGACTGAAACGCTGCTTGGACTAGTGAGGGAGCAAACGGACATGCTCAGGCACCTTGTGGATGTTCTGCAGGACCGCAGGAGGACAGAGACACCCTGCAGTGTATCTGCAACCGCACTCCCCCGCCACAAAATCCCATACCCCCCTCCCCGAAAATAATCAGGAGGAGGGGCGGCCGGGGACGTGAATACTGTCACTGCACCACAGCACAGTGCTCAAGTACCCAAAAGCTCTCATACCCTACAGTTGCCGAAGTCCTTCACTTCCAGACTCTCAGTAGTCCCAATCCCAGTCCCATCCCCTAACTGTCTACTTAATTAATAAAAATGCTTTGCTGTTAATTACTGTTTCCGTTATGTTTTTTCAAAGAAGACTGTGTTTGAATGGGGGGCGTGGGGAAGGGGGTGGTTAATTGCATAGGACAGTCACCTTTCCCAGGGTACAGACACGGGGGCAGGATCAGCAGCGGGTCACACACACGGTGCAGTCAGTAGGCACCCTGGTCGGTATGGGAGGTGTTTTCCAGGATCTGTGTGGGCGGGGGAGATGTGACTTTGCAGCGGGGGAGGGCGGTTACAGATCTTATACAGCGGTCCTTGTCCTGGACCGCTGAGTCACGCAGCTGAGGAATCTGTATCCGTACTCCTCCGCCACAAGGTCACATATCCCCCCGCACACAGAATTCCATAAAGAGGGATGGCAGGCTCTGTTGAAAGAAGCATTCCGGCACTGCGGACCGCTCTAGGAGCAGGAGCCTGTCATTCCTTGAGTTTAGAGGCGGTCTTTACATCACCGCACACCCTACCCAGCACAGTCTGCGTCCCAGTTTCAACCCTTTCACGAAAAGTCATGAATAAAGAAACCTTTGTTAAGTAATAATGGGACATGTATTTTATTTTTACATGTGTGCTGGAAGTGGGGGTAACGGGGTGAACGGGGTATGTAACCGAAGAGGAGAGTCAACAGTAACTGGGTAAAGAAACAGGGGCAGGTTCAGCTTCTCTGTAAAGAAACTGAACAGTCACAGGTCACGCTGCTCGCTGGTATTTGAAGAGTTCCTTGTCGCTGTCCCAGGCGCCTGTATAGGGCTTCATGAGCAAGTGCATTAGCGGGCAGGCTGGGTCCCCGAGGATGACTATAGGCATCTGCACATCCACAACAGTTATTCGTGGTCCGGGAAGAAACTACCTTCCTGCAGGCATCTGAGCAGCCCACAGTTCCTGAAAACACACGCATCATGAACCTTGCCCAGCCACCCGACGTTGATGTTTGTAAAATGTCCCCTATGGTCCCCCAGTGCTTGCAGCACCATTGAAAAGTAGCCCAATTTCTCATCAGCTGACTGTGGAAGAGGTGGACGATAAAGTGCGAGGAGGAGAAAACGGCGATGATCGCAGCGGGCTCCATGCTTGCAGTGCTGTGGCGTCCGCGCTGTCACTGACCAGAAAAGTGCACGAACAGATTGCCCGCAGGCGCTTTCAAGGAGGGAGGGAGGGAGGTTGTGATTGACGGTTCAATGACGACACTTACCCAAAACCACCCTCGACACATTTCTCCCCCCAGCAGGCATTGGGGGCTCTACCCAGCATTCCAATGGGCAGCGGGGACTGCGGGAACTGTGGGATAGCTTCCCACAGTGCACCGCTTCCAAAGTCGACGCTGGCCCCGTGAATGTGGACTCAGAAATTCGAATTAGTGTATTTAGTATGGATACACAAATTCGACTTCATAAGGTCGAATCCACAAATTCGAACTAAGTTGATTCGAAATAGTCTTGTAGTGTAGACAAGGCCTGAGAAGGGAAAGGCCCTTAACTCCTATCGAGATTCACCAAGATATACCCACTGAATTGAAATAGAAAGAGAGGGAAGAAAATGACAACAATGTCAATTTAAAAAAATCCCCAAAATACTTAATATGCAACATATAGGTGTTCAAACTATATTGCATCCCCATTTTTTTGCACAGTGTTCATTTCCCCTGAACCACAAAAATACATTCTTATAAATGACTACTTGTGTTGCTTTAGAGCAGTGGTTCTCAACCTTTCGACACTACTGTACCCCTTTCAGGAGTCTGGTTTGTCTTGTGTACCCCCAACTTTCACCTCACTTAAAAACTACTTGCTTATAAAAATCAGACCTAAAAATACAAAAGTGTCATAACACACTACTACTGAAAAATTGCTTACTTTCTTTTTGCCTGTATGAAATTTTAGTTTGTACTGACTTTGCTAATGTTTTTTATGTAGTCTTTGTAAAACTAGGCAAATATCTAGATGTGTTGATGTACCCCTGGAAGACCTCCACGTACCCCTGGTTGATAACTGTTTTAGAAAATCTTTTTTTGGCTGGGGATTGAGTAATAATGTTCCCGGGAACACCTCTTTGTGCTAGAGAGGCAGGGAAAAAAAATCAATGTCCTATTTTTTTTCCTGACTCCTGCACAAGTTACTATACATCAGTTATTGATTGACTCCTCCCCAATTCAATCATAAATATAGTTATAAAATATCTGAAATTTAATCAGTCTCCAAAGTTTGACAATTAATCAGCATAGTGGCAAGGGAAGCAGAATATAAGAGACAGTAATCCAATTACATTCTTTCTGATTTTCCGAGTTACATATCTGTATCTCTTTCAGATTAACAACTGACAAAGATATAGTGCATCTGAAGGTTTTCAAATGCTGAGCCTGTCATGTAGCATATCTAAAGATTAGAAAAAAAATGGAATGACTTAGGTAATCATTTAACTCAATCATCCTGCTTACATCTTACCCAACACATCAACATGCCTATGGTAAAACTATCCATGATAATACGAAGTTTCTTTTAGAGTTGTAGTGAGATGGGAATATCATAAGTACAGTAACTTCTCACTTAAAGCCGTCCCGGTGAACATTATTTCGTTATTAGGTAGCTATAAGAGAACATACTCGTTTGAAGTCGTGCGATGTTCCTATATAAGGTGGTTTGACTTGTCCCGCTCCGCCCACCCAGCATTCCAGCCAGGGAGTGGGCAAGCTCCCAACCCCACGCCAGCAGGAGTGCCGGCTGGCTGGAATGAGGCGAGCCCCAATGCCCCAACCCCTGGCTGGAGCGCTGGGCGGGCAGAATGGGGCAAGCCCCACTCCCTGACCCCGCTCTCCAGCAGGAGTGCCGGGTGGGTGGCGTGGGCAAGCCCCCATGTCCCCACCCCACTATGTCCCTGCCTCCATCAAGCTTCACAATCATCATTGGTGAATATAGTATTACATTGTTTGTTTAAAATGATTTGAAAAACATATTCTGCATATGTCTATAATGTCTTTTGTCTGGCAAAAAAAATTTGCCTGGAACCTTACCCGCCCTATTTACATTAATTCTTATGGGGAAATTGGATTCACTTAACATCATTTTGCTTAAAAGTAGAATTTTCAGGAACATAACTACTACGTTAAGCGAGGAGTTACTGTAACAAAACCCACACAGAACAATGTTGCCTTCAGGTGCAGTAGCTCTCACTGGCTTCCCTAAATTGCACCTGCATAACTAAGAGCAAAATTAGGGTTTACAGTAAGTGACAATAATTACTATATCCACTGGGGACAAATCCTTCCACTTCACTACGCAGTCTGGTGAAAGGTAAACATGGACCTAATTTTGGTTTCAGAGTGGATGCACAAGCACAACCAAGAGCACAATTTAGCCATGTGACATTATACTTCCTCTGTACCTATATCTGCCGACTACAGATTTATATATTCTTGTGTGGACTGTCAAGGTTAGCCACCTTTTCAGCTCAGTTCGAGGATGCAGTTCAAGTCCAGTCTTCATAACCAACATTGAGTTGTTACAGGTGTGGGATTAATCTAGTACTGATCACTTCCAGGGATGTGCAAGTGTGTGTGCGTGGGGGCGTATGCAGGTAAAATACAGAAGCTTAGGAAAGTCATCAGAAACTGGAAAAGGACCTTTAGAATGGAAATGCTAATAGTCACAACAATTGCATGTTGTAGAATACATAACCTAAGATAACAACAAGGAGAGGGATAACTGTTGCCAAATGTATTTATAAAAATAATATAAACCTAATATTGTTTTTTTCCCGGATACAATAACCACCTTTTTGTCCAGTACTTCAGTTTTCCAGTCTGGTCTTCTTGTAAACCTTTCTCCCAAGTGCCAATTTACAGCACACATGCAAAATATGCACACGCTAATGGCCATCCCCTTGTATATTAGTGACAATTGCTTAATTGCAAAATACAAGATATACAGTAAGTACCATAATAGCATTCCAAATGAAAACTTAATTCTTGAACATTTATGCTTCCAGCTTCAAAAAGAAGCTTGAAAATGAAATTTATGATCTATTTTATAACTATGCAGGTTTCATAGCTATATGGCTAGCTTAATTATAACCCTCTATCTTTCTGCTGCCTTGCCTAGAATGGAAAAGCTGCAAGCTCCACATTACTATATGCATTGAGCGGTTGGTTTTTATACTGCAGGAATAATGCAAGTGATATTGATAGAATTGTAATTAAACTTTAAATAAACCATGCCCAATCCTCTTGCTGCTAGTATCAATTTGTATGCATAAAACCACCTACACATTGATATCATGAGGGATAGGAAATTTTTAGGGACAAATGCTGACCTTTAGTGAAACTATTTCATGTGTTTTATAAAAGTGGTGGATGTTGTGTGTGTGCAATTCTGCCTCAATCCCAAATGCAGATTATACCTTGCTTCTCCGGTTCCAGACACATGGGACACAGGGAAATGGCAATGGAGTAGGCAGATATTTTATAATCACACCCTCATGCTCATGCATGTTGAGCCCCTAATCGGGTGAGCCAAAGAACAATGGGATTTATCCTGATTCTGTGCTGTATGTACTCAGGCACCAATGTCACATATGCTGGTTGACCTGCTACTGGAGATGGCCATCAAAGCTGACCCACAAACAATTTTGATAGATCCAGAAGCTTAAGGCAAGGATTGTTGTCTGCAGCACCAGCCAGGATGGTCAGAGGGGCTTGTTCTGTTACTAGGACTTCTCAATTGAGAGCCTTCCAATGGGATTTGGGTGCCTCATTCTCTTCAGCTTTGAAAATCCTATCTCAAATCAAGCCTCTTCTCTCTTCATGGTTAGGTCAGGCTCCACATCCCAATGAATTTCAATGGGATTTAAACACTTAATTATCTTAGGTTCCTTTCCAGATTTTACAGACTCAGTGCAGACATGTGTCTGCACTTTTCTGTGCAAGATGATCATCCCTACTGTTTCTATTATTACATCCTTTTATCTCTGCCATGTAGAGAAAACAATGGAATGAGAAACAGAAGTGGAGATTGTACAGTTATACAGACGACAAAAGGATCCAAATTCAAATGGTATGTGCCACCTTAACTGGGACATTTAAGGACTTTACTACCTAGCTGTACACTTTACTACCTAACTTTTTTTTTTTGGCTACAGAATATTGCATAGCATTTGCAAAGCACCTTTTGTCTGAGGATCCTAAACCACTGTTAGCTTGATTTTACAGAAGAGGAAACTAAAGCACAGAGAAATTAAATGATTTGCCCCGAAGTCACATACACAGCTTCAAATATTAGAGTAAGGAACAGAATCCAAGTCTCTTGACTCCAATTTCTTACTCTAACCACAAAAACATGGTGCCTCCATACAGAAGGCAATGTATGATGCAGGCTGAGTTATGACAAGATTTGAGCAGCTCCTGGAACTTACAGTATATAGTGCTATGCAGAGACCTTTGTGTTGTAATTTCCACTCTACAAGCTTGCTGAAAAACACCCAAGTGTTCTCTCTCTCTCTCTCACACACACACTCACCCCCTGCCCCACCTGCTAAATTTTGAAAATGTTCACCAGCTCTAACCAGTATTGTGATGAGCCCTATTTCTTTATATTACTAAGCTATTACCAGAATTCTGCATGGGCAGATCATTCAGACTAGATCAGTGAAACTATATCTCAATCACAAAAATTAATTGTACACCTCATCAAAATGTGTTTTCAAACATGATACATCATGCTGAGCAGTGGCTATAGGTGTTGACCCATGCTTTTAAAAGGTTCTCTTCTTATATTCATACCAGAAGAAACTGAATAGCAACAAAAATTCCCCAAAGAAGAATTATTTTTATTAGATTTTTGTTTTCTTTGACATTTTGTTGTCTCATTCCAATACCACCGATTATCTCCATGTCAGTGACTTTTTTCATGTTAAAGGCCTTTTTGAAAGCATGGCTATATTGTTAAAAATGTAATTCCCAGTTGCTTTGAGAAGGGTTGGTTTAAATGCACATTGCATAGCAATTTTGTTAGTGTGTGTGTTTGAGGAGGCCAAAAAAGCTCAAATCTTCTTACAGTACATTGACCGACAACCTACCTAACTTGTGCAACATTCTATCTTATTTGACATTTACCAGTACATTTGCACAATGATTTCTAATTATGTACCCAATAGCAGGCTCTGCCTGTGACCTTTTCTAATAGCTATGTGTTTGTATAGCCCACAGGTATAAAATATATTCACTATGAAACAGGGATTGCTGAAAGTGGATGTGCTTGATACGCATTATTGGCCAGTGGATGAGTCTTCCTTACCACTCCATATTGATTCACTGAAAATACAACAGAGCAGAACACAAAAAGTGGAACACAGCAAGATTTTACCCAAACTATTCCCACGATGTTTTGTGCCATTCTGGAGAACAAGTTGCAACTGGAGTAGTATTTTGTTGCATATACATTGCCTTCTAAGGGCATAAATAGCATAGGAGAGAACTTTTACATATCTTAACATTGTTCAGAGGCACACTTTTACCCATTTCTGTCCACTGCCTGTTTTATAAACAGACCAATTCCCCAGATCCAATCAGCTCATTCTGCTCTCAGTGTTTAAAATACCAAATGAAATGTAAAAGAAAAATAAAACCTTCAACGTCACCCTAGGTGAAAAGGCAGACAGCCCAATATAAAACATAATCTAAACCTTGATTTCCATGTTAACAATAGGAACCTTGAAAAGCTCATGCTACTACTGTTGCTTGGAGCAAATCTTTCAAAAAGCCATTTTCTTTTAGAAAGGTTATCACACTGCTTCATAATTTATTTAAGAATAACAATTTTCTTTCCAATTACCTGTACTGCGTCCTCATGCTTAAAGTGGTTATCGCAAGCTCTACAATTCTGACCTCAGTATTTTGTACTGATATTGCCACACAGTTTCCATGCTATATTATGTTTTTGTTAGAGAATCCTGCTGGGGTTCAGTTCCTGATGTAGAAACTGTGCAATAGGCACTACCTCTTTCAAAGAATTTTCCCAGTTAGGAATGGGAAAGACTGTGACAGGAGCAGCAGCTAAGCCCAGTGCCACCCTCATTCAGTCCAAATGAGAATTCTCCTTTGGCTGAAATAGTTCGCCATCTGTCAGTTTAGTGTTAAGTATTGTTATTGGGAGATAATTAATCTTCAGAAAGCATAGGAAGAGAAATGATTTCTTTGCCTCCACCTTCACCCCAAATAATGTTGGTGCTACTACTGATATCTACTCTTCCCTGGTAACGATGATGAGGCATTATCAGAGACTGAGGTGTCAAAATAAGAGGTTCTGGAATAAGCCAAGGAATTAAAAAGCAGTAAGTTATCCCATCCAGAAGGAGTCTGAAGCAGAAGATGATATCAAATCAGAATCCATGAGTTTTGAAGGAAAGAGTGTTTTCTCTAGGTAGAGCAGGGTGAACTTATGTAAGTGGACAGAAAGCATTGCACAAAAAGACCCATTATGTAAAAGGTGCTAGGAAAATATGTGCCTCTGAAGACGGGGTCTACATTTGAGGAGTCCACATGAAGACAGGAAATAGAGCAGTGTGAGAAAATGGAGACTGGAGTGAGGCACACAGTTATTGGAACTAGACAAACCCTCAATGACCAGGTAGAATAAGGTAGTTTATTGCAATTTGTTTATAAACAAGCTATAGGCAGAGAGAACTTATGGGCTATTGTCAGATATGCATGATCCTGAAATTCTACTTCTTGGCATGATGGTTAATGTCAAGCTGTGTTTTATAGGCAGACATCTTTTGCTACATCTCATGGGCTAGTCTTGATTACTTAATGATTGGCAATCTGATGCCTTCATTGCATACCTTGCTATGTTTGCTGTTGGCTATAAAACCACAGGGTGGTCTTGCACCATTTATGGGTGTAACAAACTAATTTATTCCAGATTTAATTTACTATACTACATGGCTGTAATATAGGTTCAGATGGCAACACATTCTGCTGTTTTGTAGTAACAGCATTGTTAATTCCAGCCATTGTGCTCTATGAGACCTTGTTTTTTAATCAGCCATTACTTTGCCCTATATTATTGTTTTGGAAAATCCTGAAGTTAAAAAGCCCCCTCTCTCCCCCAACCCTGTTTTCATTATTGCTATATTTTTTTTAAAAAACAAGTCTCATACCTTGCAATAGTTTTTTCCACCACTTACACATCACTTTCAGTCTGGCTTCTTTGGTACTCTGCAGCTACTTTATCACCCTCTGCTACTGTTGCTTCAGGTAGGCAAGTTGCACTTCAACCTGAGGAACCATAATCAGCATACCTGTAAAATAACCTTAATAATCCATTATATTATAAACATTTATGACCCCAGATAGATGAGGCATTTAGTGCTCTCATGCATAATTTTCCAGGAGATACTGTGGTTAATGACAGAACCTCAATTCACGTTTATAGAGGGAAATGGACGATATCTTGAAAAAGCTTCTAGCAAGTAGTTGTTAAGACAACAAAGAATTATTGAATAGTTCCTCAGTTAGCCCTTCAGACACATGCCAAAATACCAATCCTTTGCTCTTGGAGCTGTCTGGCTGGGCACAAATTGGCAACAGTTGGGGGCTATCTGCAGTCAGATCCACACATGACTTCTGCACCCACATGGAGCCCCGATGTCTTCAGTGGCACTCTAATTAGGGACAAAATCTACCATGTGGACCCAGTTATAAGAATGGAGTCTTGTTTTGTACATGCAGAAGTGTGCAAACTGGGGAGATGGTCTCTTAACTGCTTTTGCTGCAATAGCAAATAGCTGTTTGTGCACATACAAGTGTGAGCGCACAAGGAGGAAATTCTGAAAACAGGACCCTATCTGTGGATGCATTTCGTTTACCATTAGTTTTAATAGCACAAAACAATATAATTAAAGAACCTACAAAAGTTGTTTTTGTGTAAGGATAAAGAAACACAATGACTAAATAGAAACTGTTTGGCAACTTAGTAAGATGCAAAAGACAGGTAAGTACTCAACTCCCATTCAAAGTCAAAAGGAGTTTTCACCTTTTAAAATCACTCCTTTAGTTCACATGATGCAACAGAGGGGACAGATGTCTCCATTGTATTGTAGAAGCTCTTTTATGTACTGTGCATACATACACACACGTGTACTTGTACACAGGTGTGTGTGTGTGTACCTGTACACACACTGGCAACAAGGTGGTTCAAAGAGTTTGGACCAAATCATGAGATATGTCCTGGGTAGAGTTTGATGGAAGAAGAAATTGCTGTTTTATGGGAAATTCTGGGTTGCCAGCATTTTGTTCTACATAGTTAAAAAATGAAACAATCCCTTTTGCTGGCCTGCCCGCCCACCCAGCCACCCACTCACCAGCAAAGTACCTATGAGAACCCCTCTTCACTAGCAGAGCAGCTGGTGAGCTGGCAAGCCAGGCAGCCTAACTGGTTACCTGCTAGCCAGTCTGCCACCCAACAGCTGGCTGGTGGGCTAGTAGGAAACCAGGCAAGCAGGCAGGTTGACCCATTGGCCAGCCAGCCTGCCTGGGTCCATCAAAACTTTTGACAGAATTGACACATTCTCACAGAACATTTAGATCCTACAGAATCAGTTTATTCTGGATGGAAAATTGTTCTGTTGGCAAATTTCCAGCCAGCTCTTATTGTAGATATTCTCCCTCTCTTGGCCTCCAGGATGTGGCAGTGTGAAAAGAGGGTTAAATCTGGCATTCCTATAACAAAGCAACCTTGTTGATTCAAGGTCATACAGCTCAAGCAAACTATTCATACAAACAGGAGGAAAAAACCACCTATCACCAGACTGGTGCGATCTTCCTTCTCAGACTTTGAAAATTAAATATTACCTGTCAATAAGCTTCAGCACAAATCATTAGCATAGCAGGAGATACAATTACAGGAAAAAGGCCTAGATTTCTATAGTAATGACATGAGTTAATTTCCTTCCCATCTTGAGATCTCACCATGGGTATAATCATACTGCAGATGTGATTGTTGCCAGTGAAAACAACAGCTTGTGGTACTGCAATACATCATGGGCTGTTGTGGGAAGACATGCCTACCACACAAGGGTTTAACCGCTGTATTGGCAAATGGGGAATATTTGTTGTTTTTGAAAATCAGCTTTCCTAGACATAGTTATTTATGATACTACATTGATAATTACCAAAGACTGGCAATGAATAAATAACCCTCTTTGTTAGCGCAGAACCATCCTTTGCTAATAATCAGAACTGCTAGTGTCAAAAATGTAGGAAGATGTTGTAAATTCACTGCTAGATTTATACTGAGTGAGTGGGTGGGCGGGCGGGTGGGCGGCTGAGCGAGCAGTTTAGATGGCCCCAAGCTATGAGAGCACGATGTATTTTTTTATTATTAAATTCCCTGAGGTGCATTCACTTTTATGAACAGATAACTCTCATCTGTAAGGCAACTAGTCTCAACCATATTAACTTCTAGGAGAGAAGAATACACTGATATATACCAAAAAAACCTATTCAACAAATGTACCTTTCCTCATCTTTATTCCTCTACCATAACTTTGTATTAAACTGGGAAAAATACTGCTTTATTTTTCAAGGGAAAAAAAGTATTTTTCTCAGATTCTTCAGCAGTTCTATATTTTCTTAACTCTGTTGTCATTTATTAGGGACAGAGTCATTACCCTGGGTAACTCAAAGAGAGTTATGCACATGTTCAGAGAATAACTCCACTGTCACCCCAAAAGAAGTTACTGTACAGAATGAAAGAGGGACTCCCTTCCTATTTCCTTCACTCTTCCCTTCCACAGAAATTAGTCCTAGGAAAAGTATATAAATATCATCTAAAATATTACAGCTATTTCCCCAAAATACCTTTCAGATTTAGAAAGCAGATTAAAGGCCCAATTCAGCAAACAAAAACAAAACACTTACATGTGTGCTTAAGACCTCAATGGAATTTAAGCATGTGCTTAATTGCCCTGATGTACTGGGGACATAATGGCCCCATCCACCTTCCATTGACTCCAGTTGGAGATGGATCATAACCTAAAGCTGATGAAAAGATTAATAACTGGAAATCACAGTAATAAGATGTGCACTTTTTACCTCTAAATAAATGTTGGGTGTTTATTGTACATTTATACAGCATTCAGCATCTGTACAAATAGTACCATTAGCTGGCAGCTCTACAAAATGATCCACTAAATCTGAAAGAGTTTTGAAAGCTTCAGGTGAAAGGCGGTCCCATATAGAAGTCATGTTCATGGATCTTTAAGCTCATTTTCTTCCCTTTGTTTATTTTACAGAATTCATGTGGCTTTGAATACTGCATAACGCACAATGTTCTTTTTAGTTATTAATGATTTACTGTGAGTTTCCTGCTAAGTCTCTCCCAAGACTGAAATAGTATGGGTCTAGTTTCAAGTGTGTGTGTATAGTTAATAAGCCAAAGATCCCACTGGGACAGTATTTTTTCACATAACTGGGGATACATCAAAATACCAGCTACTGTATTTTACTGTTATACATTCTTAGATATCACAAACATCATGAACTGAAATCACTGAAAGACAAAAGATTTAGACCTATAAAACATTAGTAAAGCACACAAAAAAAACCCTCAGGAAAAACAAGGCTGTTTCTGTGGAAAAATGATTATTCTACTGTCCTGAATGATTTAAGACCTTTGGTTTATTTCAGACCATCATTACTGGCCTCAAAACAAAGCCTTATAACATAAAGAGCAAGAAGAGTACTGCAGTACTAAGAAAAATAAATATTAGAATTACAATAGTGAAAAATCCATTAATGCCCCTGTGATGGGTTCAGTCACAGAGACCCTCTGGGGACTGTCACTTGACGTGCTGGAATTACCTATGAGTCCGTTTTCCCTGTCAGTTTGGGACTCCAGGACCCTGCCTTGTTGAGCCTGACATGGTAGCCTGCTGCAACACAGACCCAAGTCTGGTCCATGCCCCAAAGCTGCAGACTTTCACCAAAAACTGCTCAGCAAGTCACCTCTCTCCAGCACCCAGACACCCAGCTCCCAATGGGATCCAAACCCCAAATAAATACATGGTAAACTCATAAATTGTCCACCCTCTATAACACTGATAGCTGTGCTGATATCTCTCTGTTTGCTCCCCCATGTATTAATCACTTACTCTGGGTTTGTTAATAAACAAAAGTGATTTTATTAAGTATAAAAGTAGGATTTAAGTAGTTTTAAGTAATAACAGAGAGAACAAAGTAAGTTACCAAGCAAAATAAAACAAAACACACAAGTCTAAGCCTAATGCATTTAAGAAACTGATTAAAGGTAAATCTTACATTGTGTGCACCGAATGAGGCAAGGTCCTATGGGGGAAAAGGTAGCATGTGATCATGTGGTTGAGGACTGTAGCATAATGTATATGTGAAAAGTAGTATATGCACAAAGGGGAAATTTAGGTTGTAAAGACAATGTTAATTCTGACATTTCTGAATACTGAGTGCTTTACTTCTTTGCAATCTTAATAATTTGTGTGTTCCTCTGTGCGTAATTTCCTGCATTTGAAAAAAGAAAAAAGAAAAAAATATTCCATAATGTGGCATCGTATTCACATTCACATGGTTCTTTAACAGAGTTGGAACTTTCAGATCCACCACACATACCTCCACAATTTGAGCTAAGGCAGTATCTGGTAACATTAGTAGGTTGTCATCCTCTATGTGGACCAGCCTCAAGGGGGAAGACACATTTTGCTAGTGGGTCCCATAGATATTTGCTGACAGCAGAGGAACAGAGAGATTTGGGAATCTTGGGTTCCATTCCCAGATCTGGAAGTAAATGTGCTCTAGTAGACAGAGATTCTTCTCTCTGTTCCTTGCAAGCTTGAACCCTTCTGCTCCATTTCCACCAAACTTTCCTTGTCCTAATTCCTCTCTTTTTCATCCCAGTCCCAGTCTCCTTGCCATCCCAGGTCCAGACTCCACTCCTCAGGCTTCTCATTCCACCCCATTTCTTCTTGCCCAGCCAGGTCTAGTCTCACAGTCCAGGCCAGTTTCCAAATCCCAATCTACCTCCCCCACAACTCCCATTGTCTTCCTCTCCCCACACCTAGTCCCAGTCTTCTTGTGCAGCCAATCCCAGTTCCTTCCCTACCAGTCCCAGTGTTCCTCTCCCATCTCCTTGTCCAATCTGTCTTTCCCCTTCTCCCTTACTATCTCCCAGTCCTAGTCTCCCTCCCCCGGATGCCTATGCAATCTCAATCGAATCCCTTTACCCGCTCCCTACTTCAGTCTCCCCTTCTCTGGCTCCATATCCCAGTCTCTTTGCCCAGTCAATCCCAGTTCTCCCACTGAGCCCTAGCACCTTATCAGATCTGTCTCTCTTCCCACCCCCTTCCATCCCCAATGGTTCCTTGTCACAGTCACCTTGTCCATCCGGTCCCAATCTTCCAACTCCCCTCAGCTCCTAGTCCAAACTCCATGGTTCACCCTCCCGCACCCCCTACACCAGTCAACTGGCTCCCATAGGAGTAAGTAGGACACTAGCACCACAGTTGCCCAAATGATGATTGCCAGATGATTTAGTTGGAGATTGATCCTGCTTTGAGCAAGGGGTTGGACAAGATGACCTCCTGAGATCCCTTCCAACCCTGATATTCTCTGAAAAAAAAATACCCTCAGAGATGTTCCAATAAGCTTCTTTCACACACTAGACTCCTTCTTAGTCTGGGCCCAATCCTTTCTCCTGGTACAGTTCTTGTTACTTCCAGCTCAGGTGGCAGGGTGACCAGACAGCAAGTGTGAAAAATTGTGACAGAGGGTGGGGGGGGTAATAAGAGCCTATATAAGAAAAAGCCTGAAATATCGGGACTGTCCCTATAAAATCGAGACATCTGGTCACCCTATCAAGTGGTAACTAGGGGTTTTCTCATGACTGAAGCCCCCTTTGTTCTGTTCAACCCCCTTATATCTTTGGCACAAAGCGAGAATCCTTTGTTTCTCTCGGGTTCCCACCCTTCCTTCTAAATGGAAAAGCACCAGGTTTAAGTATGGATTCCAGTATCATCTGACATGTTCACATGTCCTGTGAGACTTCATTACTCACTGGCTGGCACCCACGTATACAGGAAGGCTTACAAGTAAACAAAGCCATTTACAACTAATTGTCTTAGTTAATGGGAACCATCAAGATTCCAAGCCACCATTAATGGCCCACACTTTGCATAGTTACAATAGGACTTCAGAGTAATACTTCATATTTCTAGCTTCAGATACAAGCATGATACATTCATACCAATAGGATGAACACCCAGGGGCGGCTCTACCTATTTGGCCGCCCCAAGCAGTCATGCGCGGGAGACGCCCCGGAGCCCCGGGAGCAGCGGACCTCCTGCTGGCATGACTGCGGTGGGTCCGCTGGTCGCTCGGCTGGACCTCCCGCAGCTGCGGACGGTTGGCTGGTCCGGCGGCTCCAGTGCCGCGCTGGGGTCTGGAGCCGGCCCTGTGAACACCCTCAGTAGATTATAAGCTTTGTAATGATCTCTTACAAGAGACCTTTTGCATAAAGCTTATTCCAATCACACTCAATAGCATATTTCCATAAAACATATGGAGTGTAATGTCACAGCCCCTAAGAGAACAAATGGCTTGAACCTATGTATCATATTGGAGCAGAAAAGCAGGTGTGACAGAGGCCTCGAAGGCTAAGCTCCCTACTGTGTTATTTGGGATCCTAACCTCTTGGTGACAGTAAACATGACTTGGAGGGTCCAGCACTGGATGGATTTTTAGTCTATGTACAACATAAAACATTTTGAAAAATACATTGTCTGGGGTAATCCATCATGAAACAATCTTATGGCTCATCTGCTGGTTTTCCCAGCATGAACATAAATGTTAGCCTCAGTTAGGATAATATGTGGAGAAGGTCTTTGCAGGGGGAACAACAAACAAGCCATTTTAAAACCAGCTCTACATACTTAAATTTAGCCCCAGCAATGAGTCTAGCTACTTACTGACCATTGACCATGGGTTTGGAAAAACCCTTTCCACTGCCAGACCTGCACATTGGGCAAAATTCACTTTATCCACATGAAGCCTATGTTATTGGGCTTTATAGAGGTGAGGTGCATAGGGCTTATGGGACAATGAAGTTATCTTACCCCCCTGCAGAGCCCTTCCATCTCTCTTTCTCCATGGAAGGAGTGATCTTGTATCCCTGCTGCACTGTCTTCCTTCCTTCCCAATTTATATTGAGCTGTCCTCACAGTAAAAGGATCTGGGTGCCGGGAGGGAGCAGGGCAAGGGGATCAGGATACAAACAAAAGCAGAGAATCTCTCAGGGTTAAAAATGAACATCAGGCTGTGTTGGCTTGTGTATGGAGCCCTGCATGCTGTGAAACCCCTAGAAAGTGGGGCAGGTTCCAGAAGTAGCAGCACTGCAGCAGGCGGAGGAGCCCATTGAAGTCATGCAGCCAGGAAATCAGAGGGGCATATTGCATCTTGGGAAACAGGCTCAGCCCAAATGGAGGGAAAGACCCAGCCCTTCTCACCTCCCTGGACATAATCTGGGGATGAATCAGCTAGATGAAATTTACAGTTTCCTCTTCCTGGCCATCTCCATGGGTTTTTCTGCAGGAGGGACAATGTAGCCCTAAGAAACTAAGTTCATAATTTGATCTATTTTTTCCCATTAAACATACAAATGAAAATACTTTAAAATTAAAATAATTGTATTTTAAATGATACAGGGGAAAGTTTTGTTCTCAGTTACATGGCTAGCACTTCTTTGGGGGTCACATCCTTGTAAGTGAGAGCAGAATTTGACCCAGTAGATACAAATATGTATGTCTGAAGAATCAATACAGAAAACGGAGCCAGTTATAATTTATACATTTAGCTGACCTGTTCAAGGATTGGGAGAAAGGCTATTTAAAAAGGTTACTGTTCTCATGTGCATGTGACAGAGTTACTCATTTTACACCATGTCTGAGTCCAGCCTGTCACATTGCAACTATAAGCCAAAATATAAAATATTTTTAAGCTAGCATTATCGTCTAAATGTAAAAATTTAATGTAACATTTATACTACATCAATGAAAGAGTTCTAGTTATTAAATTCATTATCACGAGCATTATTGAAATATCAGAACAGCTGCATAGCCATTTCGAGTCCAGAACAGCTGAGCTGTCACTTGACACCATGGGCTCGTTTCACCATTCACTACAGCAGGATTTTAAAAATCAATGAAAACTTGAAAAAAAACACACTAAAAAATTTGCCTTTTAGCAAATAACTGTCATCAATTATAAATCCTGGGGCAAACAAACTTCCAAATTGTGACATAGGATCTTTCATGGCCACACAGAGTGGAAGACATTTTGGATAGGAAGATCTCATCCAAAAGATCCACACACAGTAAACTTCAGAGAACTTCATTTAGCATCCAAGAGACAGAGTTCAGGCAGCCCGTCTGGGATTTAAAGCTGAAATTCCAAAGCACTTTGATATTTCAAAGTTGATGTTCAGGCCCCTAAGCCATCACCTCCTATTATTGTTCATTGAAATAAATCACTTTACAAGTGTCAAAACATTTTGATAGTAGAAAAATATATTTATTTCCAGTACAAAAATGAATATCTGAGATAGAATAAACCTACACAACATTTATAACACTGAAACAAGGCTTTTACTTAGCTTAAAAAGTAAATGAAAAATTGACACCATTATAAAACACATTCATATGAAAGAGGAAATTTTCCCCATTTAATGTTATTGTGTTATGAATGTCAACCAACGTTTTTCTTCACCATTCAAATTCTATTAGCGAATTATTAATGCCGACAAATAACGTGGATCAATAATAGTACATGATGGATGGAAGATGCACAATTATGTTTGCATCTCCAGAGTTCTTTTAAATGATACATCAAATTGTGTAAATTCTAGCACATTAATACACTGAGATTCTGAATTTTTTTAATAACCTCCACAGGTATTATTGACACGTTTCTCGCTGAGGTAAAGAGTTTATTGACTGAAGCATACAATTGCGCATGGTTCTCTCTCAGAGGGGTGTTCCTACTCAAATACATAATAAGCTAAGAAAATGTGATTGCTGTAGATTCTCTGCTGCTGTTGTGACTTAATCTCAATTTGCTAGAGGAAAATAAAAAAAACCACACATTCTTGTTAAAAAGATGTTAGCAAGTCAGATTACATCAGCCTACAGTGGTAAGAGCTAATAAAGGGAAATTTATGGGAAAAATTACACAGTTCCAAGCTGAGCTTGTTAAACAAACATTCTGAAATGCATAGCGTCAAACCTTGTTTCATCAGCATCCTCAAGCCATCCATGAATATGCATTGATATTAAACTCAGGAAGACTTTAAAAAATAAAGCTTCCATGAATATAGACATAAACTCCAATTTATCAAAACCATTGAGGTCCAATCCTGCAAAACCTATTCAGACCAATGACCTCAGACTGGTCCAAATTCTGGACCCCCATGCAGATCCAGAGTAAGTGAGCCTTGCACAGTGAATACCACTAGGGGCCAGGGACAGAATCATCCTACAATGCAGATTATCAAAGCAGCCACTATTACATTCTCATATAATCTATTTTTGCTGTGCCTCCATCACCATTTTGGGGTTTAGGCCAGTAGCTCTGCACACTCAGATAATCTAGCCAAGGTTTTCAAAAGGTAAGCAGTGATTTTGGGAGCCTCAGTTTTTGGGTACCCATCTTGAGCCTTCCTAAGGGCCTAGTTGTGAGAAATTTCTGAGCATCCCCTTTCCCCTCTAAGGAGTTCTAGGTTGGGCACCCAAAAATCGAGGCACCCAAAAATCACTTATCACTTCTGAAAATCTTGACCGATATTTTGCCCCATCCCAACCTCAGACACAACCCTCTACATTTTTGTGGATAGAGTCATTGTGAAGCACTGCTCTGAGGCATATAGGTGTGTGATATATATGCTCCACTATGTCTTCCACTTTTTGTCATCTCCTCAACCCAGATTTTGCAGGATATAATGTTCTATATGACAACACAACGTTGTACCTTCCCGAACCTGCCCAGAATTTTTCTGAAATGACGTCCCTGCCTGGAAGTGGTAGAATTGCAGAATTTGGTTCAAATGATCCAGGACTAAATCAAAGGCTTGTCATCATTAGCAATAAGCAAGTGTTCAGGAGTAGGCTATGGGAGCCTTATCCAAACCTATGTGAACTTCTTCATTCATTGCTTACTGATTTCTGTACAGCTGGAAATAGGCTGATTTCACACTACTGGTACTTCAAATCTGGGTACTTATGAAAATAGCGTGGTGTCAGAGTGCTATACCACAACCTGCCTGCCTCCTTTGATCCATGGGAAACATCCAGCTTTGCTGCTGCTCCAGGACCCCTCTCTTCCACCTGTGCAAATGTCACTGCGGGGGCCTATAAGGATTTGCCCATCTTCTGGCAGCTGCTGCTGCTCCTCCTCCTGAACCTGCTTCCTCCTCCCAAACTTCTCCTGACATTGCTATCACCAGTGTTATCGATGTTTTACAGATGAGGAACTGAGGGACAGAGGCTAAGTGACTCACACCAGGTCTCATAAAATGCCTATGGCTAAACAGGACCAGTTCAGATGTTACCACTTACCAGACAGGTAAAACCTTTAATTTTTTCCTGTGCTTCAGTTTGGCTGTATGTTTATGTACACCTGCAAATAGCAGTTGGATTTATGATAAACTTGGTATTTCTTGTCCTAGTGAACACTAATATGCTATTTGTTCTGTATTAGAAAACAAGAATCCACTAAGCCAGATTTTATTCAGTTTTGAAACTCAGATTCTGTTTACACCAACGCAGATGCTAACTGCTATGGTTTTATACTAGGTGGGGCTGGTGTTGGAGAGCAGTAAAAATGAGGTGTCTGCAGACACTATTGGAAGTGTGGCAAGGGAAGGAAATATTTTTTCTGCCAATCTGTGGATTTAAAAATGCTTCATTTCCAACAACTATTTCTGTGGACAAGCACTTTGGGGATGTGAATGTTAAAATTCAAAACTAGGAGGAACAGTCATTCACTGTAAAAGCAGATTCTCTGCAAACTGTATTGAACACGGTAAAAGGATCATGTGACTTTGAGTTCTAACTGTGAAGCCCCTGAAAATAAGTCAAAACACAGTTTGCTAGGTAGAACTGAATGGTCTGATATTTCTTTTTTAAAAAGACAACTACTGAGAGAAGGACTTGGGGACTGGTTTCTGAAGTAATAACCGAAACTGAGGGCATTTTTCAGATCCTGATTAAAAGTCATCAGACCTGAAGAGCTCCGCAAAGCTTGTCTCTTCCATCAACAGAAGTTGTTCCAATAAAGGTATCACTTCACCCACCTTGTCTCTCTAATATCCAGAGGCTATCATGGTTACATCACCACTGCAAACTAAAAATAATCAGGGCTACTAGGTATGAAAAATTCACATGGATCCCGGGTCATGAGTGACACCGACTATGATAATCCATTTGGTCACTAAGGGCCAGATTTTCAAAAAGAAGCTCAGCTTCCATTTGGGCACCTAAATAAGGACCAGATTTTCAAGAGGACTCAGTTCTACCCATAATTCTCTTTAGACTCTGGATCCATTTCACAAAGGCCCTTTTCCAATTCAAGCTGAAAAAGTTAAGGCCTGTGTTTAGTTGTTACCTCAGCTATCACCAACGAGGCTGAACCCCAGCAAAGATGATGTCTGGACAATGAAGAGCGTGTACATTCTGTTCAGAGCAAGGTGGAAAGTCTACCTGATTATTGTACAATTATATTATCAACTGCACAAGCCATCCACTCCCTTGAAATAGACATATCTAAAATAAATACAATATTTCAAATATGTAAAGGGTTTGGTTCAAATCGGTTTGTGTTAGCTAAAGGAGATTCAGGTTATTTCTTATTTTATCCAAACCAATGCAGTAGATGGAAAATCCACTATACCCATCCCATTGTACTAAGTTTACTAAGAGTTTATTAGTTGGAAACGTGCATATTATTATTCACTCATTGTACCTATAAGCAAACGTTTTACAATGAGGAAAGTTTCTTTGTGATTAGAGCACTGGACTGAGAGTCTGGAGATTTAGGTTCTTTTTCTAGCTCTACCAAAGACTGACTCTCTGGACAAGTCACTTGTCAGTTTCATATCAGAATACAGGAAAAATAATATTTATCTACCATAGATATTCTGAAAACTTAATTCACTGCTGCACATAAAGTGATTTGAGATGGTCATCTTGAACAAGTTAAAAATATTTAAAAGATGTTTGACCATCAGAAAAAAATATTGCAAATCAGTTTTCATAACCGACAAGATACCTCAGGGCTCTATTCTGCCTGAGCTATGAAAGCAGGTATAATTTAAATGGAAAGGTGGGGGAACAGAATTCATCTCAAGTAGTCAAAATGATACTTGGACACCTCTGATTTTGTCTGAGCATTTGGGGTTGTGAAAAAGATGAAAGCCTGGGAAACATTACAAGGGATGTAGAACAGTGGGGTGGGAGGAATGGGGAGGGAGATGCTGGTTCAGAGGAGGAGGTGGCATGAGTTCACAGGCTTTTCTCATACTTTACATTGCGCCCTTGGCAGCTCTCTCTTGTACGACTGACACGCACAGAGCATGGCAGATCACCGCAGGTCATTCTGACCTGGGCTGACTGGGCAATGATTCCAGAAACCATCAGGCATTTACACATCAGAATCTTTCTGCTGCTTTCCCCTGAGCAAATATAATCACTATGCACGGAAAAATCCCACCTTTTATGCTGCCATTCCCCTGCCTCACTCAGACACCATCTCTGGGCAACGAGGCACAGCAGGATTTCCTTTCAAAGCCATATCTAGTTTTTATTATCCATTATCATTCCAGAGCCATAGACCAGCTGGTAATATTAAAGTGTTCTTCTGCACCAATAGGTCTGTCTTGGGGTATATGTGCTAAAAAGCTTTTACTATTTTAGCATGCGTAGATTTAAAGCATGCCCCTTGACCTATTGTCTGAGAGGTGCTGTGAAATAACACCAGCAGCTGTGATTATGACGGTGTAGATTTTAATCTATCAGAAACTGCAGCACAATGAGCATCAGCACGAACAGGCTCTGCAGAAGCAATGCCTTTACTCTGTGCTGCGGAACAAGCCCATGCTGGTGAGAGCTGATTCACTAAGGTTGATGCAAACATGAAAGGCAAGATTGTCTATTGAGATCTGGCCCCTCTGTGCCGCTCAGGAGGTACAGAGGGGCTGCAAATGGCCAGCAGAGATCTTCTCCATGAGAGGGGAACTCCTGGCTGGTCCAATGGAACAGTTTGGGGATATTTCCCTCACACACCCTGCCCTGAATTCCATGCTGTGAGATGGGTATAATCGCTTGATAGGAAGATTCATGAGAGAAATGCAGAGCACTTAATTGGGCATTGAGCATAAATTGGTTTTCTCCCAGCACCCTCTGCGGTCACTCGGTATTTATCACATTCTTGCGTTAGGATCCCATCCCTTTTCCCTGATTGTTGTGACTTTTGCGCTTTATATAACACAACACGAAGGGGCCATGGAGGCACAGTGGGGTCTGAATAACCATATTTACTAGCTATACACAACACACAAATAAGCACTGCTACTGCTGGATTGTTAGACCAAAACAGGAAAGTGATATTGTATAATAAGGATGAATGAACCTGAAGTGAGACCACAGTAGCTCTGAATATCAATGCTAGTGCCCTCAAAAGAGCTTTTTCATGCCTCTTAAACATCCCCAGATGGTCAGTGTATAAAGGTCACCCTCTGCAAGGCTATAAAGAGGCTTAAAAAAAAATCTTGATTTATCCTCCTCATCCCTCTCTGACCTTAAATGAGTTTAACACAAAACCTAAAAATTGTAAATTTGTTACTACTTTTCATTACCTCCAAACATGCTAGGTGCCTCACAAAACAAAAAGACCATCCCTAGGTTTAACGAGCTTACAAGCTAGGGTCCTAAACAAACAAGGGTGTGTATAGTGGGAGAGAAGATGGGGGCAGAGGACGCACAAGAGTGACAGTAATAAGAGGACAATAAAAACATGTACACGTCCTGAAGGTGCCAGGTTTTTTTAAGCTCTTCCATCTCCTCATCCCCTACATACTTCTAGCAGGCTGCATGGCTAAGGGGAGTTATTAGGAGAGATCTGAATGAGATGAGAGATGGCTTGGTGAACTTGTTTGGAGAGATCTTTATGACCACAAGGGGCAGCACTGTAGGCAAGGAATTCAGCTTTTCCCTTGCACCACACATAGCGTCTAGAGATGAGCCAAATGTATAAAAATAGCTACCTACAAATAAGTGCAAGTGACGAGATTTTGACATCCCCCTTTAGTGCCTATAATTGATTGTGCTTGCAAAATTAGAGATCAAATAGAGGCCACTTTGAATTCAATGGGCGCATAATGACAAAAGAGAACAAAGCTTTAAATGTTTGTTATCTGTACTTCTTTTATGTACTCCTTATGCATAATGCAAGTTTGATATTATAGTCTCTGTAATAATAAATGCAGCACAAAATTGACCAAGAACTTATTTTTTCATTTAATTAGTAGTCTTGGAATTTATTGAGTCTCATCAACAATTTTTTTTTTATTTTTTTTTTAGTATTTCTATATAGTATTTTGTCTCCACAGCCAATTCGTACAGGCAACTTCCCATTTCTTGATGTGATCTGAGAAGCCCAACTAGATTGGAGGGGAGGTCAATTATTCCGGGGATAATTCAGTTTCACAATGAGGCAAAAGGCCTGACAAATACATAAAAAAGTGTAATGAAGGTGGAAAGCAAACTTACTTTAATAAGTACAACTTATTACAGCTTTTCTAATGAATCTAACTAAAGAGTATACAGGAAGAACTAGGTCACTTACTGCCTTGGAGGCAAAACATTAGACTCTGAAGCAACTACTGTCAGCCAAGGTTTTGATGTATTCCTGTATCCCAAACCAAACAAATAATTGATAACGATGACAATATCGAACTCTTTTCACGTTTCCTACCCCTTGAAGATATAGCTTAAAATGTTTTGCAGGTTACGCAGTTTGGTTGTTGTATCTCTTGAGATTATTTCCTTAGCTCTATAAACTATTGACTGGGGTGAAAACACAAATGGGTGGAGGATTTGGTTCAGATTCTAGCCACATTTAGTGAACTCATAACATTATATTTATAGCTGATATTTCAAATGCACCAAAAGAAGTTGGGCACCCACCTCCCAATGCATTGGGTATCAAACTCCTGTAGGAATCTGTGAAAAATCCCAGCCTGCACCATGCTGAAATGCATTATGATACAGACCACTACATTGCAACACCAGACCAACAGTGCTTGTGCTGCAGGCATGAATTGTGGTTGAAAGGAGTGTGCCAGTTGAACGGAGAACTACCCAGTCCAGGGCCAGACTCTTAGCCAGCCACTTGCCTATGCAGACAGCTTGTCATTCCAAATGTAGGGCTTGGCTACACTTACAAGTTGCAGCGCTGGTGGAGGCTTTCCAGCGCTGCAATTACACCCCGTCCACACTTGCAGGGCACAACCAGCGCTGCAACTCCCTGGTTGCAGCGCTGGCTGAAAACCCGTCAGGGTTGGGGTATAAGGAGTGCAGCGCTGGTGATCCAGCGCTGCTCAGCAGGTGTGGACACTCACCAGCGCTTTAATTGTCCTCCAGGGAATAAGGAGTTATCCCAGAATTCCTGTTCAGCCACTCTGCTCATCAGTTTGCACTCTACTGCTCTTGCCTCAGGTGACCCGCCCTTTAAATGCCCCGGGAATTTTAAAAATCTCCTTCCTGTTTGCTGCAGCCAGGTGTGGAGTGCAATCAGTTAATCTTTACAGGTGACCATGCCTCCACGCGGCAAACGAGCCCCAGCATGGAGCACTGGCGAATTGCAGGACCTCATTAGTGTTTGGGGGGAGGAAGCTGTGCAGTCCCAGCTGCGCTCCAGCCGTAGGAATTACGATATCTTTGAGCAGGTATCAAGGTCCATGCTGGATAGGGGCCATGATCGGGACGCACTACAATGCAGGGTGAAAGTTAAAGAGCTGCGGAGTGCCTATTACAAAGCCCGCGAGGGTAATCGCCGATCCGGAGCTGCCCCCACGACCTGCCGTTTTTACAGGGGGATGGACGCGATACTTGGGGGTGACCCCACTGCCAATCCCAGGACCACGATGGACACTTCTGAGCCGGGTGGGGGACAGGAGGAGGAGAAGGAGGAGGCGGAGGCGGCGGCGGGGGGGGAGGAAAACGCGAGTGAAGCTACTGGGATGGGGGAAGACACCCCAGAGTCCCTGGAGGCATGCAGCCAGGAGCTCTTCTCAAGCCAGGAGGAAAGTACCCAATCGCAGCAGCCAGCAGTTGCAGAAGGACAAGCAGAGCAGCGGGTTACCGGTAAGCGGCTTTTATTTTCTGGGTGGAAATATTTCTGGAGAGGAAGGGGGGTTAGGGCTGTATGCATGCCAGCCTAGATGTGGAATAGCCCATTGATGTGGTCTATCACGTCGCGGTAATCGTCTGCAGTAATCTCAGCAAAAGTTTCAGCCAGAGCGTGGGCAATATGCCTGCGCAGGTTTATAGGGAGAGCCACTGTTGTCCTTGTCCCAGTCAGGCTAACGCGTCCGCGCCACTGTGCCGCAAGGGGTGGGGGGACCATTGCTGAACACAGGCAACCCGCATAGGGTCCAGGGCGGAATCCACATTGCTGTAGAAGAGCCTCCCGCTGTTCCCTAGTGACTCGCAGCAAGGAGATATCTTCCAGGATTAACTCCTGTGAAAAATGTTGGGAGACTCTTTAGTGAAGCTAGTGATAGAGATAGGGAGATAGTGAAGATCACCCCTGCAGCTGCATCTTCACTCAAACCCTCTATCACTGAAGCTTACCCAAAGCAACCAGCACCCCTCTATCACTCAAGCCCCACTTCTCCCTCTATAAGCACTCCTCACTCACCATTTTGTGGCTTCTGCTGTGTTATGTGTGTGGTAAAAGAATGCTAAAGTGAGGACTAAGAACTCCTTCAGTGTGTGGGAATTTCAGTCTTGAGATAATGAACGCAATGCTTCCCTGTTAAATGTTGTCAATTCTTTTTTTCTAAAGTGACCTTGACTGCTGGACTGACCAGATGTACCACAGCACAGAAGCTGCAGAATTTGAGAAAAAATCCCTGAAAGAGCAAGGAAGACATGCTGAGAACTGTTATTGCTCGCTCTGCTAGAGAGAGTAAAAACTTGCAGGAGTGGAGAGAAAAGGAGAGCAGGATACGCCAGAGGGAAAGCAGGACCCGGCAGAGAAATGCAGTGGCCAAGAGGAAAAGCACAGAGAAGCTGCTAAGCATCCTGTCGCGCCAAACGGACTCTATCGAGTCACTCGTTGCCATGCAAGCAGAGCACTACCGTGCTACTCTCCCACCCCCCCGTCCCAAAGCTTTTTGCCTTGTGCACCAATGTCAGTTCAAACCCCCGTTCTCCAGCATCCAGGTTCTTACCACCACCAGCTGCCTCCAACACCTGTACGTTCACCAACCAGCCCTGCTAACTACAACCCTTACCCTCTGCACTCAACCCCCATCACCATGCAGTTTATGCACCCTGAAGTGCAGGATTCATTGCACAGCACTCCAGACAGGACGTATGCAAACTTGTGACTGTGCAGTTCACCAACCGACACCCCTGCCCTCTTGTGTTCATGAAATGTTGTGTGTGTCTGTCTGTCTGTCAAGGAAGTTTTTTTCTTTTCAATAAAACAATTCTTGGCTTTGAAAACAGTCTTTATTATAGCAGATAGTGAAAGATACCTTAGCCCAGTAAAGAAACAGGCACTGCAAATCATTTTAGGGATAATAGAATAACAGTGTAAACAGTGCACTTCACTCCCATGCAAGGCAGCCAACATTACTGTTGGCTTTCAGCCTCAAATTCTTCCCTCAAGGCATCCCTAATCCTTGAAGCCCTGTGCTGGGCCTCTCTATTAGCCCTGCTCTCTGGCTGTGTATATTCAGCCTCCAGGACTTGAACCTCGTGGTCCATGCCTGACTGAATGTTTCACCCTTCCCTTCACAAATATTATGGAGGGTACAGCAAGCGCATATAACCGCGGGAATGCTGCTTTCCCCCAAGTCTAGCTTCCCATACAAGGATCTCCAGCGGGCTTTTAAACGCCCAAAAGCACACTCCACAGTCATTCGGCACCGGCTCAGCCTGTAGTTGAACCGGTCCTTGCTCCTGTCAAGCTTCCCTGTATAGGGTTTCATGAGCCAAGGCAGTAACGGGTAAGCGGGGTCTCCAAGGATCACAATGGACATTTCGACGTCCCCTACTGTGATCTTCCTGTCTGGGAAAAAAGTCCCTGCCTGCATCTTCCTGAACAGGCCACTGTTCCAAAAGATGCGTGCATCATGCACCTTTCCAGGCCAGCCTGTGTAAATGTCAATGAAACGCCCACGGTGATCCACAAGCGCCTGGAGAACCATAGAGAAATACCCCTTACGATTAACGTACTCTGATGCCAGGTGGGGGGGGGGCCAGAATAGGAATATGCGTCCCATCTATCGCCCCTCCACAGTTAGGGAAACCCATTTGTGCAAAGCCATCCACAATGTCCTGCACGTTCCCCAGAGTCACGGTCTTTCTTAGCAGGATGCGATTAATTGCCTTGCAAACTTGCATCAATACGATTCCAACGGTCGACTTTCCCACTCCAAACTGGTTCCCGACCGACCGGTAGCTGTCTGGAGTTGCCAGCTTCCAGATTGCAATAGCCACCCGCTTTTCCACCGTCAGGGCAGCTCTCAATCTTGTGTCCTTGCGCCGCAGAGTGGGGGCGAGCTCAGCACACAGTCCCATGAAAGTGGCTTTTCTCATACGAAAGTTCTGTAGCCACTGCTCGTCATCCCAGACTTCCATGATGATGTGATCCCACCAGTCAGTGCTTGTTTCCCGAGCCCAAAAGCGGCGTTCAACAGTGCTGAGCATTTCCGTGAATGCCACAAGCACTGTAGTGTCACACGCGGCAGGCAAATCCATATCGATATCATCGTCGGACTCCTCACTGTCACTTTGGAGCTGAAGGAATAGCTCGACTGCCAAACGTGTTGTGCTGGCGACACTCATCAGCACAGTCCTCAGCAGCTCGGGCTCCATTTCCCACAGAAATCGCGATTCACACACAGAGCAGAAAGACACTCACAATGGCGCCAAACGTTGCCGGAAAGACAGAATGCTGGGATGTGAAGCGATGCACCACGGGGCGTTGGAACAGGAAGCGGAATGACCCACACACTTCCTTCCCCTTCCCACAATACTCAGCGCCAAAACGGCGCCAAAACGGGACGAGGTGCTCTGTGGGATAGCTGCCCACAATGCACTTCTCAATACAGCGCTGGAAAGTGTTGCAAGTGTGGCCACACTGCAGCGCTGGTAGCTGTCAGTGTGGCCACACTCCAGCGCTGGCCCTACACAGCTGCATGACCAGCGCTGTAACTCCCAGCGCTACAACTTGTAAGTGTAGCCAAGCCCGTAGGCTCTTCTAAGTTGAGATGACATTGAGCTCACACGTCATGTGTCCACACAGCCTCTGCTGAATTGGCAACATCTGGATTTGGTTCAGGGGGCTCAGGTTCTGCCAGTTTGCAAGGATTCATAGATTTTGCTCAATTGCTTGACAAATTTCTATGCTCAGTCCTTAGAAACTAGAAACATGGGCTAATGGGAGCACCTCCTGCATTCATTGCTGATGAAAATGCATCAAGTATTAACATTTCTTAACTCCTGCATCAAGAATTGCAGCACTTAGACCCCTAATTCTGGAGCAGTTATTTGCTGGACATACTACATAGGAGTACATGGATTTTTTTTCCTCAGCTGTGGGCTAAGATATACTTGGGGGGGTGGAGAGGGGCAGGGTTGGGAGGACATGTACTAGATGGCCTCCTGAGGTACTTTCCAGCCCTAAATTTCTATGATTGTAAGGTGCTTATTCACAGTGGGGATGTATTGAGCTGAGAGTGTATATTTAAGTCAGCAGAGTTACACTGGTAAATGGGATCAAAATCAGGTCCTATATATTTTGAAGCTGCTTCAGAGCAATGCGTTTAGGGATCTGTGAAACGGGATCTGTGAAAGTTCAACATTAAACAGAATCAATGGGACAGGCTCAGAGATATAGCAAGCAGGTAGCTGAGAAGTCTCTGCAGAAGACAGAAAACCTTTGGTAAACCAGAAATAATGAGTACTTGTGGCACCTTAAAGACTAACAAATTTATTGAAGCATGAGCTTTCGTGAGCTACAGCTCACTTCTTCGGATGCATAGAATGGAACACACAGACAGGAGATATTTATACATACAGAGAACATGAAATGGTGGAAGTATGCATACCAACAGGAAGAGTCTAATCAATTGAGATGAGCTATCGTCAGCAGGAGGAAAAAAACTGTTTGAAGTGATAATTAAGATGGCCCATAGAAGGTGTGAGGAGAACTTAACATAGGGAAATAGATTCAATTAATGTAATGACCCAACCATTCCCAGTCTTTGTTTAGACCACAGGTAATTGTGTCTAGTTTGCATATTAATTCGAGTTCAGCAGTTTCTCTTTGGAGTCTGTTTTTGAAGTTTTTTTGTTGCAAAATTGCCACCTTCAAGTCTGTCACTGAGTGGTTAGAGAGGTTGAAGTGTTCTCCCACTGGTTTTTGAATGTTATGATTCCTGATGTCAGATTTGTGTCCATTTATTCTTTTGCGTAGAGACTGTCCAGTTTGGCCAATGTACATGGCAGAGGGGCATTGCTTGCACATGATGGCATATATCACGTTGGTAGATGTGCAGGTGTACGAGCCCCTGATGGCGTGCCTGATGTGATTAGGTCCTATGATGGTGTCACTGGAATGGATATGTGGACAGAGCTGGCATCGGGCTTTGTTGCAAGGATAGGTTCCTGGGTTAGTGTTTATGTTGTATGGTGTGCGGTTGCTGGTGAGTATTTGCTTCAGGTTGGGAGGCTGTCTATAAGCGAGGACTGGCCTGTCTCCCAAGTTCTGTGAGAGTGAGGGATCATCTTTAAGGATAGGTTGTAAATCCTTGATGATGCGCTGGAGAGGTTTTAGTTGGGGGCTGTAGGTGATGGCTAGTGGCGTTCTGTTATTTTCTTTTTTAGGCCTGTCCTGTAGTAGGTGGCTTCTGGGTACTCTTCTGGCTCTGTCAATCTGTTTTTTCACTTCAGCAGGTGGGTATTGTAGTTTTAAGAATGCTTGATAGAGATCTTGTAGGTGTTTATCTCTGTCCGAGGGATTGGAGCAAATACGGTTGTATCTTAGAGCTTGGCTGTAGACAATGGATGTGTGTCCGGGTTGGAAGCTGGAGGCATGTAGGTAAGTATAGCGGTCAGTGGGTTTCCGGTATAGGGTGGTATTTATGTGACCATCGTTTATTAGCACAGTAGTGTCTAGGAAATGGACCGCTTGTGTGGATTGGTCTAGGCTGAGGTTGATGGTGGGATGGAAATTGTTAAAATCACGGTGGAATTCCTCGAGGTTTTCTTTTCCATGAGTCCAGATGATGAAGATGTCATCAATGTAGCGCAAGTAGAGTAGGGGCGTTAGGGAACAAGAGCTAAGGAAGCGTTGTTCTAAGTCAGCCATAAGACAGAAATAATGACTGTCACTTTTCATTCAACACTTCAATTGGAGCATTTTCCTTCCAATGAGAAATATATACTTCCTTAGGACATTCAAAGCAGTTTTACCCGAGTTGGCACTGTTAATGAATTATACCCACAGTAACACCACTTTATATCAACAGAAAGCCAAAACTATGACCAGTGGTTTAAATAGCAGCATAATGCTGGCTGTATTAGCCAACCTATAAACAGATGCTTATACAATTGCCCTTTTTAGCATAGGCACCTACTCTGTGGGTGCTCCAGGGCTCAAGTGCCCATGGGGGACGGGGGAAGAGAGAGGGGAATAGTGGGTACTCAGCAACCAGGTATCAGAGCTTGAGTGTGGAATGTGATGAGTTCTGTGCTGCTAACGACTTCTGCCCTTGGGGCAGGGAGTTTGTTTATAAATAGAGGCAGGGTGATTAAGATAACAAAAGGCTTGTCATTAAATTAAATTAGGGGTCCTTAGATGATCCTGAAAGCATTCCCAGGCATTCCAGTTAAAAGATAGGAAACAAAGGGTAGGAATAAATGGCCTATTTTCCGAGGGGAGAGAAGTAAATAGTGGTGTCCAGGAGGGGCTTGAACAGCACTAGTCCCAGTACAACATATTCATAAATGATCTGCAAAAGGGGGTAAACAGTGAGGTGGCAAAGTTTATAGATGATACAAAGTTACTCAAGATAAATCCAAAACAGACTGAAGAGAGTTATAAAGGGATCTCACAAAACTGGGTGATTAGGCAACAAAATGGCAGATGAAATTCAATGTTAAATGCAAAGTAATGCACATGGCAAAATATAATCCCAACTATCTATCTATCAATCTAATCCCAACAAAATGATGGTGCCTAAATTAGCTCTTATCCATCAAGAAAGAGATCTTGGAGTCATTTGCAGTATTCTGGAAGCACTATATTTCTACAGTACTGAAAATGTATAAGAATCCTTCTCCCTGTGCCTATTATCCTGAACTCATTTGCCAGCTTCAGAAGATTTAAAATTTATCTCCAGTCATCAATGGGACAAACACAACAGAATAATGTTGCTGTCCTCAACCTGCATAAAGAAAATATCAGGGAACTAGATGTAAATAAGATTGCTGACTGCTTCATCCAAAAAGTTACAGTGAGACAATGTCTTTAAACTGGGACGTTAGTGAAGACAGCTTGTAGGTGTTTGCAATGATTTTAGTATACTGTAATTCATGATAATGTAATTATGTAGTTCATAACAATTGAATCATTATTAAATAGTAAAGATACCAATGATAGTCATTCAATAACTAGAATATGAAAGAACTGCATCAATATGCTGAAAATAGCCTTCCCCAAAACTGGCAGAGTACCTCCTGTCTTCCCTTCCCCACCAAAACACACACACACCTCTTCAAAAACACCCACTGGCAAAAACAAAAGTCAACGCCTATGCTTCTTAGGGTCTTTCATCAGGAGATCTATATGAGCTAAAAAGAGCTCAAACATTCTCCTTGCTCACTTACAGCATTGTAATGTTCCATGGTTGGAGTCTGCCTTTTTTTAGCAGGAGCTGACGGGAACCCCTCAGGAGGGCAGGAACACATTTTGGTGACCACAACTGTATAAGGGCAATTCAGGTTGTTTGGTGTTTGTACAGCACCTAGTATAACAGAGTCCTGGTGTGGGCTTTGTAGGCATTACCACACTATAAACAATAATCATCAAAGTAAATTTCAATACAGAATAACCAAATGATTATGGGAACACTATGAGGCATCTATATTAGTACTAGGCATTCCCTTCCCCCGGTTCCTACAATTTCAAACTTCTGGCCAGGCTCAGAAACATGGAGAATACTGAACTGAGCAGAATAATATGTGGGTAAGAGACTTACAAGGATCTTCCATCCACAGTATCCTAGCGGCTTCAACCAGGATAAAGGCTCCATGTGCTAGGCACTGTACAAATACGTAGTAAGAGATCCCCTGAAGAGCTTGCAATCTAAATCCAGAAGGAAGGCACATATATTTGTATTACAGGGCACCTAGGAGCCCTAGGTACGGACCAGGACCCCGTTGTGCTAGATGCTGCACTAACACAGCACAAAAAGAGAACTGATGCCAAAAAAGTTGAATGTGTAGAAGACAGAAAGAGGAGGAGAGAAGGATTGTTTTATGTTAAGGCATTTGACTGGGACTAAGGAGAGCTAGGTTTAGTTCCCAGCCCTGCCACAGACTGTGTAACCCTAGGCAAGTCATTCCATTTCTTTGTCTCAAAGTTCTCCATCTGTAGAACTGGGATAATTTCTCCCACCCTTTATCTGTCTTGTCTATTTACACTGCAAGCTCTTCTGTGTTTGTACAGTGCCTTGCACAATGGGGCCTGGAATTTGGTTCAGGCCTCACAGAATTACTGAAACACAAATAATGAAAAACCCAGAAAGGTCCTTGTAAGTCTCTTCCCTGTATATTATTTTGCTCAGTTCAGTGTTCTCCATGTTTCTGAGCCTCACCAGATATTTGAAATTCTAGGAGCAGAGGGAGGCGGGCACCTTACGCCACAGGGTTCCCACCATCCTTTAGTTATTCTGTGTTGGAATTGCCCCTTCACAGTTGTGGTCACCTGAATGTTTGTGCTCTGCTGTGGGATTCCCTTCAGTTCCTGCTAATAACGCAACCCCCCAGCATGGAATAGCTGTAAGTGACCAATGGGAGGAGGTTGGGAAAGAAGAACTCATGCCATTATACTTTTCATATGCCGTTCCATAACCTGATTCACAAGAGTGAAAAATTCATTCTCCATAACAAACAAATTAATTTTTTAAAAGCTGGCAAATAATCCAGCCAAAAGCAACTGTGGGTAGACAGCTGGGTTCATATAGTATCCTGCCAAAACACAAGAGACTGTTTTCCTTTGGCAACAATCTCTTTTTAGCAAACCAGGCCCTAGCTCTCTTTTCTTAAAACTTTATTTAATGGTGTTTTTAGGAAAAAAAACCCCAAAACCTAAAGCTTGTGGCTGCGTTAGAATGAACAGTGTAATGTATTTGCACTCGTCGGTCCAACGAAAGAAAAATAGTGATTGCAAGGTAATTCTGGGTAAGTGGAGTGTGCTAGCAAGCCAAGTGTGACCCAACAACTCCTGCTCAAGATACTTAGCGAATTATTCCCTTCATACTCAGAAATAAAGGAGGCCAACATCCCACACTCCTCGTTAAAATCCATTTTTTCTATACTGGGAAGAACAAATGACCAAAACCCAAATTGTAAATTATATGCAAATTATGTGTGTTCTATTTTAGTAAATTTAAAGATTAAAATTAAGATTAAACACTTCTTAGATTGACCTATGACCCAAATAGATCTACAACCTAAACAGATGGATTCAGGAGAAACAATCTGAAGAGAATTTCCAAGTTCAGGGAAAGCCATCATTAAATGCTGTCTTTTTTACACCATCCCAAAGAGTAAAGCTATAAACAGATCAAATGAGCTCACCACGTTTTTTTTAAATTCATTTGAGTGATCTTGAAACTTGCTTATGGGTCAACACTGGAACCCAAAGGCTTCTTTCCACAGGGCAGGCACAGGACAAGCAGTGAAAGTTCAAGCTTCCCCCACACTGCTCTTCAGCCATGTTTTAGAGAAGTACCTCTAGGAGAGAGCGCCCAAGTCCATTCACCATGGATCACTGACTTCTCTGATGAGACTATTAGCCAGGGTGCTGCCAGTGTTAGTTTTAGTTAGAGTGGACAGATATCCTCTAAAGACTGACCTGATGTCAATAATTCATGTAACAGGCCCCTGAATATCTATCAAATGGTGACAACTTTTTGTCTTCAGACCTAGGCTGGATTTTTGGTCACCTAAAGATGAAGGGCTCTATATAGTCTATTACCAACCTACTACAGCAGCTGACTGAACTCCAATGCAATGTTTTAGGTGTAAATCCCTACTTATGTCCAAAAATGGCAGGGTTAAGCACAATCCCCGTATATGTTTAAAGTTTGCAACTTTCCATACCAATTCCCACAGAAATATAGACTTTGGACTTGATTCCTGGCTGTCTTGCATCATGTGTAGTCACATGAAGTTATGCAAAGTAGGTTTAGGCCTGGTCTACACTAGGACTTTAAATCGAATTTAGCAGCGTTAATTCGAACTAACCGCTCAACCGTCCACACCAGGAAGCCATTTAATTCGAACTAGAGGGCTCTTTAGTTCGAATTTGGTACTCCACCCCGACAGGTGGAGTAACGCTAAATTCGACATGGCTAGCTCGAATTAGGCTAGGTGTGGATGCAAATCGAACTTAGTAGCTCCGGGAGCTATATCCCACAGTGCACCACTCTGTTGACGCTCTGGACAGCAGTCCGAGCTTCGATGCTCTGAGCAGCCACACAGGAAACAACCCGGGAAAATTTGAATTCCTTTTCCTTTCTGGACAGTTAGAATCTCATTTCGTGGTTGGACATCGGGGCGAGCTCAGCAGCACCGGCAGCAATGCAGAGCTCTCCAGCAGAGGAGTTCATGTAATCTCTGAATAGAAAGAGGGACCCAGCATAGACTGACCGGGAACTCTTGGATCTGATCGGTGTGTGGGGCGAGGAGTCTGTGCTTTCGGAGCTGCGCTCCAACAAACGGAATGCAAAGACCTACGAGAAGGTCTCCAAAGCCATGATCCAGACAGAGGATACAGCCGTCATGCAACGCATCGCCGCATGAAAACCAAGGACCCCAGACAAGGCTACCAAAAAATCAAAGCGGCAAACGGACGCTATGGAGCCTGCCACCACTGCCCCACCAGTGACCATGGACTCTGATGATGGGACAGTGTCGATGGACAGTTCCTCGACGATGTTCACGGACGGGGAAGATGAGGAAGTGTTTGTGGAGGACGAGGCAGGCGAGAGCGCTTACAACGCTGGTTTCCCCGACAGCCAGGATCTATTCATCACCGTCACGGAGATCCCCTACCAACCCTCCCCGGCCATGAACCCGGATCCTGAATCAGGGGAAGGAGCAGTCGGTAAGTGCTTTAACCATGTTAACTTTTATTCTTAATATAACAGGAATCTGAAGTGTGTGAGAGAAGGAGGTCTCTCTATATATGGTGATAGAACAGAAATCCTCCTGGGAGATCTCCACGAAGCTCTCCTTCCGTTAATCGATAAGCATCAGCAGGAGGTTCCTGGGGAGAGCTGCCTTATTGGGTGCTCCGTGATAGCACCCTTTTCCGCGCGAGGCTTTCATGCAGTATTCAGGGAGCATTGCCTCCCCGAGCACGGCTGCATCGGTCCGTGGTTCGTGATAGATTTCACGCAGCATGCGCTCTCTATCTCCTTCAGTGCCCGTCCTCACGGTGATCTCGCTAGGAGACTCATGCATCTAAGTAGTGGAATTACTGTTATGGTGCGCCTGATCTAAAGTATTTTTAATAAATCCACGGACAGACGGCATAGCACAGACTCAGCACGCAGCTGCGTGACGAGCATAACGGAAAGCCAAAGAATATAATGGACGCTCATGGAGGGAGGGGGGAATGAGGACGCAAGGTATCCCACAGTTCCTGCTGTCTCCAAAAAGTATTTGCATTCTTGGATGAGCTCCAAATGCTTCTAGGGTCAAACACAGTGTCTGCGGTGGGTCAGGGCATAGTTCGGCAATTTGCGCACACACCCCACCCACCACCAGAAGTGAAAGGGAAAACAATCCTCTCTTGACTCTTTTACATGTCACCCTATCTTTACTGAATGCTGCAGATAGACGCGATGGTGCAGCACTCAACACCAACATCCTTGCTCCCCCCACGCTATGGATGGCTGATGGTGCAATATGGCTGGTATCCGTCCTCATCATCAGCCTATTGGCACATGGGGCAGTGCAAAAGGACTGGTAACCATGCGTACTAGCATCTGTGAGGTCGATCAAGGGTGCCTGGCCCTAATTTTTCATGGTAGATGGTGCAGTATGGCTGGTAACCGTCCTCATCATTGCAACAGGGGGCTGAGCTCCATCAGCCCCCACCCTTCCTGTGTAAAGAAAAGATTGAATTGCCCCTGGACTAGCAGAGGGATGATGGGCTCCTTCATCCACTGTAATTAATGTCCTGACTGGACTATCATTGCAGCTGGAGGCTTCCTTCTACTCATTTCTCACAAACAAGTCACTGTGTCTTATTCCTGCATTCTTTATTACTTCATCACACAAGTGGTGGGACAATGGTATGGTAGCCCAGGAAGGCTGTGGGAAGGCCGGAATGAACAGGTGGTGTTGTTGCAGGAGCACCCCCTGTGAATAGCATACAGCTCAAAATTTATGCAGGATCGGACAAAGAGCAGCTGTGCTATCTGGTTCTATGATACAGTGGTTCTCTAGTACACTTGCCCATAATCTAGGCAGGACTGATTCTATTTTTAGATACCAAAAAGGAGGGATTGACTCAGGGAGTCATTCCCAATTTTTGCTTTTGCGCCCCTGGCTGCTCGGCCAGGGGCACTTATGACAGCACCAAATGGTGCAGTGCAAAAGGACAGGTAACCATGCCCATCTTATTACCATCTTATTACCAATTTATGGTATGGTAGATGGTACAATATGGCTGGTAACCATCTCTGCTGTCATGCAAAAGCAAAAGCATGCTGCTGTGTAGCGCTGCTGGACCGCCTCTGTCAGCGGCATCTAGTACACATACGGTGACATACACAAAAGGCAAAACAGTGTCCATGGTTGCCACGCTATGGCGTATGCCAGGGCAATTCTGGGAAAACGGGCTTGAAATGATTGTCTGCCGTTGCTTTCCCGGAGGAAGGAATGACTGGCGACATTTACCCAGAATCCACGGCGAAAATTATTTGTGCCCCAGCAGGCACAGAGGTCTCAACCCAGAATTCACAGAGACAGCCTAGACTCAGTTAATTGTTCGCAAAAATGTATCTTTGCAAGGAATTCACTCCCTGTTTCCCATCTCACAGCTTCCACTGTCTCCAGACCTGCCACAGCATCCCCCTCGCAGAGGCTGGCAAAGATTAGGCGGCGAAAGAAAAAGACAAGGGACAAGATGTTCGATGAACGTATGGGCTGCTACCTAGCCGAGGCGGACCAGCAGAGCCAGTGGAGGGAGACCGTCTCTCTGTACCAGCGCTCACACAGCGAACGGGAGGAGAGGTGGCGTGAGGAAGACAAGCAGGCGACTCAAACAATGTTTGGACTAGTGAGGGAGCAAACGGACACGCTCAGGCGCCTTGTGGATGTTCTGCAGGACCGCAGGAGGACAGAGCCCCCCTGCAGTGTATCTGCAACCGCCCTCCCCCGCCACAAAGTCCCATACCCCCCTCACCCAAAATAACCAGAAGGAGGGGCGCCAGAGGCCATGTAAACTGTCACTGCACCCCAGCAGAGTGCTCAAGTACCCAAAAGCTCTCATACCCTACATTTGCAGAAGTCGTTCCCTTCCGGACTCACACAAGTCCCAATCCCAGTTCCATCCCCTAAGTGTCTACTTAAGTAATAAAAATACTTTGCTGTTAATTACTGTTTCCGTCATGTTTTTTCAAAGAAGACTGTGTTTGAATGGGGGGCGTGGGGAAGGGGGTTGTTAATTGCATAGGACAGTGACCTTTCCCAGGGTACAGACACGGGGGCAGGATCAGCAGCGGGTCACACACACAGTGCAGTCAGTAGGCACCATGGTCGGTATGGGAGGTGGTTTCCAGGTTCTGTGTGGGCGGGGGGGATGTGACTTTGTAGCGGGGGAGGGCGGTTACAGATCTTATACAGCGGTCCTTGTCCTGGACCGCTGAGTCACGCAGCAGAGGAATCTGTATCCGTACTCCTCCGCCACAAGGTCACATATCCCCCCGCACACAGAATTCGAAAAAGAGGGATGGCAGGCTCCGTTGAAAGAAGCATTCCGGCACTGCGGACCGCTCTAGGAGCAGGAGCCTGTCATTCGTTGAGTTTAGAGGCGGTCTTTACATCACCGCACACCCTACCCAGCACAGTCTGCCTCCCAGTTTCAACCCTTTAACGCAAAGTCATGAATAAAGAAACCTTTCTTCAGTAACAATGGGACATGTATTTTATTTTTACACGTGTGTTGGAAGTGGGGGAAACGGGGTGAACGGGGTATGTAACCGAAGAGGAGAGTCAACACTCAGTGGGTAAAGAAACAGGGGCAGGTTCAGCTTCTCTGTAAAGAAAATGAACAGTCACAGGTCACGCTGCTCGCTGGTATTTGAAGAGTTCCTTGTCGCTGTCCCAGGCGCCTGTATAGGGCTTCATGAGCAAGTGCATTAGCGGGCAGGCTGGGTCCCCGAGGATGACTTTAGGAATCTGCTCATCCACAACAGTTATTTCGTGGTCCGGGAAGAAACTAGCTTCCTGCAGGCGTCTGAGCAGCCCACAGTTCCTGAAAACACACGCATCATGAACCTTGCCCGGCCACCCAACGTTGATGTTTGCAAAATGTCCCCTATGGTCCCCCAGTGCTTGCAGCACCATTGAAAAGTAGCCCAATTTCTCATCAGCTGACTGTGGAAGAGGTGCACGATAAAGTGCGAGGAGGAGAAAACGGCGATGATCGCAGCGGGCTCCATGCTTGCAGTGCTGTGGCGTCCGCGCTGTCACTGACCAGAAAAGTGCACGAACAGATTGCCCGCAGGCGCTTTCAAGGAGGGAGGGAGGGAGGTTGTGATTGACGGTTCAATGACGACACTTACCCAAAACCACCCTCGACACATTTCTCCCCCCAGCAGGCATTGGGGGCTCTACCCAGCATTCCAATGGGCAGCGGGGACTGCGGGAACTGTGGGATAGCTTCCCACAGTGCACCGCTACCAAAGTCGACGCTGGCCCCGTGAATGTGGACTCAGAAATTCGAATTAGTGTATTTAGTATGGATACACAAATTCGACTTCATAAGGTCGAATCCACAAATTCGAACTAAGTTGATTCGAAATAGTCTTGTAGTGTAGACAAGGCCTTAGAGATATAATTAACAGAATATTCTGATTTGGTGGCATTTCACACCACGGTGGAGAAGAAAAAATCAATTTAAAACATCTGATTTAAATCAGTTTTTAAAATTGAAATTATAGGTATGTTTTTCTTTTAAAAAATAAACCTGTTTAAAATTAAAGATGCATTTAAACATAAAATATGTTAAGGTCTAAATTTATTATAATCTCTTAAAACATATAAATTAAAAACAAATATGCTGTTGTGTGTTTCATTAATTTCCAGTGACCATCCTAATGCAGCTTGACACAAATCATGAACAAAAAGTTAATTATCTAGTATGTAAGCAATATATCATTCACAATTTGCTAACGTATTAAAAGTGTACAATTAATAAGATCTGAAAACATTAAGCTATATAATTGCTTAAATAAGTGTACATAATATATACCCTTCTGGGTGGTAAAAAGATGTACCAAATTTAGCATGAAGGCTCTATTTAGTTGTAAATAACATTTTAATTGTTATATCAATCAACATGAATGCATCTTTCTCTACAAAATAAAGCAAGTACATGTGGAAAAGCTGATTAAAATTGATTAAATTGTGGCTTTCCACTTGGTGATTGAAATTGCTATTTAAATCACCCTGATATAAAACATGGCAAGTTGATTTTAAGCTCACTTTATATGGATGGGAATGACCACACAAGACAAAAGGCAGAGGAGAATCAAGTCCTCTCTTTCTGTGGAGAATGCATGGGGTGAAATATGTATGGTTAAACAATAAGTTGTCAGGGAGCGAATTAGTATGCATGAACACATGTCTAGTGCATTAGGTATCAATCTAAATTCTAGGTAGCATCTTTACAAACAGGTATGAAGTAATATACATAATGCATGCACTGTTAAAAATGTTAAATATAGTGCTAATAAGTATTCTGATACTCATATTTTGAACCATGTTCTGTAAAGAATTAACCAATTTTTCATCCCTTTTTATAATAGGGAGTCAGATTCTGGTACAGGGCTGCTTGTATTATATAAGAATAAGGCTGGCACCATTTCTACTCCTACTATAATTAGATATTGCGTTCCAATTTACCACCCAAAGTGTGCCAACAGCACTTCATAATGACTAGGGAAGCCCACATGAAATATGGGTGACACAATACTTATGGGCCAGATTCTGACAGGGCCTTACACATGTAATGGTAGAGGAAGGAGTACGCAGGGAGCCTCTCATACATGCTTTATGAAAGCACTTGTAATAATTGGAGTCCTTGTGTTCCAGAAATCAGAGATTGCTCTTGTTGGGTTCCCCTGGCGACACATTGTCCCAAAGGATCAGTGCCGTGTTCCCAGCCTTGCTCTGCCCTAACCTGAATGAGATCAGCATTTATAAAGACTTTCAGGTAAGGTTGCCAGTGTTCCAGGATTGGCCTGGAGTCTCCAGGAATTAAAGATTAAAGATTAATCTTTAATTAAAGATTATGTCAGGTAATGAAACCTCCAGGAATATGTCCAAACAAAATTGGCAACCCTATCTTCAGGTGGGAACGTTTGCAAAAAATCAGCATATTCTCATTCTTAATAAATAGCCTAATAATGCATTCAATCAAAATGTCAGAAATCTTAAAATACCAATCTGATGGAGATGAATGATATATTATAATGACCTACAGTATGGGAGGAGGATATTGAGTTTCTGTCATGCCCTTGTAATTTCAACCTTCATTCATCCCATCTCATTAAAGAAATTGATGACTATGTGTATGCCTTTGAAAAATCCATTAAAGATTTGTCAGGTGGTATTGTGGGGGGAGGCAATATCCAATAATAATAAAATCACCTACAATATATGCTTTTACTAAATATTGGATGTTTATTCTGACAATGATATCCAAATTCAGATGCTACTGAAATGCTGTGATTGTGATAAGCAGAGAGCAGCAGCCCAGTCCATCCACCTCCCAGGAACCATAAGTGCAGAAAGTAGCAGCTGATAACTACCTTCCCCATAAGATTAAGGGCTTATTGGCCGTTCACCTCTCTGTTGACCCTTCTCCTCCCACTATCCCTGCAGATTCTTTATTCACTACAACATTCCCTTACAGCTGACTGATGATGCATCTCAGCTTCCTTTCCCTAGGTGTGCTGAAGTAAGCCAACAACCTTCCAGACAGTGCAGCAAGCATAATGGAAATATTTATGAACTGGGTAGTGGGGGCAGAGGGTGTTCAAGAAGGGAGTAGAATGATCTGTAAGTATAGCCTTTTCTGCTCATTATTTCTGAATAAAGGAATTTTAAAACAAATGAGACAAAAAAGGGATGTCTGGGAAGAGGACATCTGGGCTGTGTCTGGGGTAAAATCCCTCTCCCTTGCTCCTCAAAGAATACTTCTCTTCTATTTCCCCCCTCTTCAGTATGTGTGTATTTTGAGAGCAGACCAAATTAAGGGTCTTTTCACATTCATGCAGCACAACCTGATGTTATATGGATCACACAAATATTAGTTTAGCACAGTGGTTCCCAAACTTGTTCTGCCGCTTGTGCAGGGAAAGCCCCTGGCGGGCCGGGCCGGTTTGTGTATCTGCCACATCTGCAGGTTCAGCTGATCGTGGCTCCCAGTGGCCGCCGTTTGCTGCTCCAGGCCAATGGGAGCTGCTGGAAGCGGCAGCCAGTATGTCCCTTGACAACAAGAATGATTAAAGGTCTTGAGAACATGACCTATGAAGGAAGGCTGAAAAAATTGGGTTTGTTTAGTTTGGAAAAGAGAAGACTGCTATCATGTCCCCTCTCAGTTTTCAGGTATCTAAAAGGGTGTCATAAGGAGGAGGGAGAAAACTTGTTCACCTTAGCCTCTAAGGATAGAACAGAAGCAATGGGCTTAAACTGCAGCAAGGGAGATTTAGGTTGGACATTAGGAAAAACTTCCTAACCGTCAGGGTGGTTAAACACTGGAATAAATTGCCTAGGGAAGTTGTGGAATCTCCATCTCTGGAGATATTTAAGAGTAGGTTAGATAAATGTCTATCAGGGATGGTCTAGACAGTATTTGGTCCTGCCATGAGGGCAGGGGACTGGACTCGATGACCTCTCGAGGTCCCTTCCAGTCCTAGAATCTATGAAAAGCCTAGGTACTCCTGGTAAACATCAAAACTAGGTGGTCCAAATAGAAAATAAGTTCTTTGCACAATTATGTGGTACCAACAGATACTTTTGTTTACACATTGTTGTTTATTTTTCAGTGCTGAATTAGAGGCAAGCAGTTTGGCTTTAAACACTCAGTAATTTTTTCTCCTAGGTGAGAACTCAAGCTTAATTCTTTTTCGAGTGTACCCCTCACAAGAGCACACATCATAGCTCTGGCCACAAGTGCATTCCAGCTTTCCTTGGATTGCACCTGACTGTATATTCCTGGCATCTCTGTCAATCAAAGCTCATCAAACAAAGGAATTTTTGAATGATTCCCTCTCCTCATGCCTCCTCAGGCTGTTGCCTTCTGAATGTCAGTACACAGGGCATCTGCCAAAGCAATCTGAATCCCTGCCATGCATCTGTCATGGAAATATTGACAATTATAAATAATGCAATCTTTTAGAAACCTGTCAGCCTATGAGGGACAATTAGAGAAGTTAATTATGGATAAGGTTTGAATTTCAATGATAGGGGTTTGTGTTCTAAATAGTAATATTAACTTGGAAATCTCCTAAATATTAGCATATTAAGCAGCTGTACAACTAATTATTACCCCGACACATCCAGAACAACTTGATAAATTCTGCAGGACACATCACAAATACTTACTAAACAGATCACGCTAAAAGACACACCGCATGCTGAATACAATATACACTACTGAAACAGACAGACTTACAGAGGTAACATGCCACATGGCTTTTACCCTCACACCCTTTAACAAGAGGTTATGAAACCACACTATAGAACCAGTTCATTACAAAATGTCTTAAAACTGGAGAGACTTTGGGAACAGCATATGCAAATTAATGCCAGCATATGCTTCCCTGACTTCAGTATGAAAGAAAAGCACAACCCTTTGAGGTCAAGAATTTCAAGCCAAATTCTAGGCTATTTTTACCCTATGGGAGCCCACTTGAGTAAAAAGGGGTGAGATGGAGATGTAAGGGAGAACTGAATTTGGCCCAGAAAGCATGTGGTTTGCATCTCAAAACCACATTAACTCCGTAATTCTGTCATTTTGTAAATTTTATTCTCGTTTAGATTTGGAGAGAAGAAAAGCAAATGAATTGAAGGCTTTAAAATGTTAATTATTGACTTAAAAGAAGAATGGCTACAAAAACTCATACATAAGTGGGTATTTATTCTGCTTCTGTAAATAGGCCAGGAACATAGGGCTTCATTCTGACTGATGCTGTTTCTGAGATTCCCTCAAGAGCAACACTGGCTCAGTCATTTGTAGAAATGTTGTCTGCAGTAGTAACAGGTAGAGAAGAAAGATTAGTATGCAAGAACTTGAGTTTTAAAAAAAGTTCTCCTCCACTCTGCCATAACACTGATTCTTAACGTAATGAATATTAATCAACACACAAATACATACATCACTGCAATGATATGTTAATTTAAAGCTCAGGTACCTACATTCTACATGTAAATCCTTGAAATTGTTGCACAGTTACTAGCTCTCCACATGCAGCTTCACCTCTTTCAGAGAGGTGAGCAAAACATTGTATTAATGAGGATTTTTCCATGAATTATTTTCAGAAGGAGAGATGCTTTCTTAGTCTTACGTGAAATTAAATTTGGTTCTCAATTTACAAAGCCATCCAAAGCAGGCAAGTTATAGCTACAGAACAAGTAGTCTTGTTACAGCTGCATAGGGTTCCAACTATTCATCTCTCTCTAAATTGAAGCTATTTCTTTGTATGCAGAACTTACGCTCAGTACAGAAAAAAGTGAAGTGACTGCCTCATTAATGTTGTTCCACACTCAAATGTGAAGTGTTTGCTTCCATTAGGCTCTTACTATTCAGATTACTATGTTTACTAAGATTTCATACATGCCATAATACTTAACACTCCATTGATGAAACTCCATTTTAGAGAGAGAAGAGAGACTACACTTTCCTTTACACAATACATATTAAGCCACCACACAGTGGTGAGTCAAAGAGGCTAAGTAGGGGTCTATCTGTACCATGGTGATGGGAGAATGTTGTCACATTGAGTTGGTAGAAGAATCACTTTGAGGCCCTCAGAACCAATGGGCTTCTGCCAAAACAAGGAAGGGACTCATGGACTTGGCATGGCATATGCTAAGCTCGTCACACATGGAACCATGAGAAAAGTGTACTATTACTAAAAATAACATTGCTTCCTATTTGCCTCTCTCTAATCTAGTCTTCGTCAGATAGCCTAGAAATGAATGGTTGGGGAATTAACATTTCCTCCATCACTGTTTCACAGTCATCACATCAATTAGAGAAATAAAAGAAAGTCTGATTAAGCAAGCTTATTCATCCCCCTGCTGGTGCAAATTGTTCCCTGCATGCTCATTCTTTGCATTGGTCAGGCTTGGTTTAAATGACTCAAGCAATGGGGTGCTTTCTGTTTACCAAGAATGACTCAACTTCACTGTTAGGAATTTTTCCATCCATTTAGCCTGAATGTTGTTCTGTTTATAACAGTCAGATATTTCAGTTGCTATTCAGCTCTCCATCGGTTTTTTCTTTAAAGTCTCTCTCCCCTTATAGACTCAGATTTTAAGGCCAGAAGGGACCATCATGATCATCTAGTCTGACCTTCTGCACATTGCAGAACCTTCACACCCACTCCTGTAATAGACCCATAACCTGAAACTGAGTTACTGATGTCCTCAAATCATGATTTAAAGACTTCAAGTTACAGAGTCCACCATTTGCTCTAGTTTAAACCAGCAAGTGACCTGTGCCCCATGCTGCAGAAAAAGGTGAAAGTCTTCTAATCTGACTTGGGAACAAAGAATTCTCTGTAGTAACTCAAAGCCCTCCCCATCTAGTGTCCCATCACTGGCCGTTGGAGATATTTGCTGCTAGCAGTCACAGAAGCCAGTTAGGTTGTTGGTTATTTTTGCCCCCACTGCTCCCCTGGGAAGGCTGTTCTAGAACTTCACTCCTCTGGTGAGTAGAGACTATCATCTAATTTCAAGCCTAAACTTTTTGATGGCCAGTTTATATCCATTTGTTCTTGTGTTCATATTGGCACTTAACTTAAATAACTCCTCTCCTTCCCTCATATTTATCCCTCTGATATATTTACGGAAAGCAAACATATCTCCTTCAGCCTTCATTTGGTTAGGCTCAACAAGCCAAGCTCTTTGAGATGCCTCTCATAATGAAGGTTTTCAATTCCTCTGATCATCCTAGTAGCCCTTTCCTGCATCTGAAAGAATTCATCTTTCTTTAAGATTGGAGACCAGAACTGCACACAGTACTCCAGATAAGGTCTCAACAGTGCCTTGTACAAAGGTACTAACACTGCCCTGTCTCTACTTGAAATACCTTGCATGATGCATCACAGGATTGCAAAGACTACTTTTTCATGGCCACATCACATTTGCAGCTCATAGTCATCCTGTGATCAACCACTACATCCAGGTCTTTCTTTTCCTCTGTCACTTCCAACTGATAAGTCCCCATTTTTTAGCAAAAATTCTTGTGGTTAGTCCCTAAGTGCATTACATTTCATCCCTTTTCTATTACTCCAGTTTTCAAGACTGTCCACATCTTGTATAATTCTGATCCTCCTCTGTATTGGCAATACCTCCAAACTTTGTGTCATCCACAAATTCTATTAGACTCCCACTTTTTGTGCTAAGGTCATTAAAAATATTAAATTATATTTGTCCCATGACCGATTCTTGAGGAACTCCACTAGTAATCTCCTTCCAGCCTAACAGTTCACCTTTCAGTATGACCTGTGGTAGTCTGCCCTTTAACCAGTTCCTTATTCACCTTTCTATTCTCTTCTTAATCCCTGCTCTCTCCAATGTCACTAATAAATTTCCCATGTGGAACTGTATGAAATCCCTTGCTGAAATCCAGGTAGATAGATCTACTGTATTTCCTTTATCTAGAAAAATCAGTTATCTTCTTAAAGGGAGACAATCTCTTGTGCTGCTTTTTCACTGAATGCCTTCTAATTTGGCAACATTTTTCTAGTGCAGATGTGACTACCCATTTGAGAGTTAATTACTTATAGATTCAGTTCTTTTGAAGGACACTGTTTCTACAGTGTCCCTTAAAAAGAGATTGATATCGAGCACTTTTTATGCAAAAACAGGAACATCTGACAGCAAATAGCCAAAGATGGGAATGTACTGAATTCCATTCCTTGAGCCATGGTCTGCAATAGATGCTCCTTCTCTTTTCCATTTCATGCATAATAGCCAACCAAATCTGCAAATAACCTCTATTACAACACAATGATATAACTTTTGCTTATCTTGGCTAGGAGCTACAATCATCTCATTGTCTCTAGGCCATAACAGATATCTACAGCATGGATTCTGGTAATTTTAACACCCAACTTGCTTACTATGATCCATCCAAATGACTTTGTGTGGAGACCTTCTAATCATTGGCAAAAAATAAAAAAAGGCAAGAGAATCTAAATTTGCCTCAAATATTTCTTTGAAAACAAATGTTATTACATCAGAAAACAATCATTTGGCTGAAAAAAATGTTATTTGCTGCTGTTGGAAGGTAGATTGGAGATAGAGAACGAAGACAGGTGCTACAATAAAGCATTAGACTTCTACTTATTTATCAAGAACTTACAGTATCATTAAAACAGTTGCCAGACAGGCAAGATACATTTCATTTGGTTCCTTGCAAACCATGGCCTGGCATGTCTGATCACTTAGAAATCAGGAAATACTGTGTTTAATCACATGGAACTGGGCCCAGATTCACTACTATGACCATTTCCTACAAGGTACTATGCCCTAAATGTGTGCATAATATTTAAAGTACCTATCTAGGTCCAGCCTCAGACTCAGTCACAGGGCTTGGGTTAGGGGTGAACCAGGAGACCAGACAACACACAAAGCCACAATGCAAAGCTGTGACAAAAGAATAAACCCAACACAAGGGGAATTCTCATTGCATCCACATAAACAGTATGAGAGAAGACTTAAGGAAAAGTATACAGTGCTGTACAACCAACAGGATGCTCAGTGAGAGCCGAAACTCAGCCTGCTTTATCATGTTCAGTCATCCGTGAAGGGGCAATTCCTTTCCAGCCCCCAAACTTGCAGTCAGCTGCTGCTTTAAGAGCATGCAAGACCACTTATATAACAGACTCTGCAGTATGTAATGATCAGTAACTATGCAGTATGTAATGATCAGTAAGTCAGAACTCAAAGTCACTTAAGCAAAAGTAGAATAATAGGTTGCTCTATTGCATAAAAAAAGAAACAGAAGAAAGGGGAACATGTGTGAGCAGATGTGGCTAAAAAAACGGGGGATGGAGGCAGAATTTTCTATGAATATTTTCTGCGTTTTTCCCTTTAAAAAAAAATCAAAATCTGAATTTCCAAAAGTTTCAAGCAGTTCTACCAAGAATCTCCTCCCAACCAATGGTAAATTATAATGGCAGAGGAAAGCAAGTGGCTAATCCAGAGACTTGGAATATCAAGTCAAATCAGCTCGCTTTCTGCACCCTGCCACCATGGGCTAGTTCTGCAGTGCCAGTTACATCCCAGTTGTCCAAGAGCACACAGAACTTCCCTTTAAAAAGTTTTTCTTCATTTTAGATTCTTAATATAACTTGGTAGGAACATATATCCCATTAAAATATTTTACTGAAAGCAAGAATTTAGGACTGTCTATCTAGCTTTAGCCCAGCAGAATGGAAGTTAAGAGTTATGCAAAATAGATTACTTTTGTTTGTGACAGTTATTGGACACTGGTCAAGTACAAGATACTGCATGCCACAGCCTATCCACCCCCAGTTCTCCTTTACAATATGCTGCATCATGACACTAACAATAGCCTAAGGTATCGTCTATTTCCATTCGCAATAGTACAATTCTCTTGTTTTATTGTCAAAAGAAAATACATTTCAAATAATCTGTGTGTGTCTGGGTCACATATTGATTTCATCCAACTCTTCCAGTGATTCTCCACTTGCAATAGTTTACATCAGTGCCACCATCACTGATTTCAGTGGAGTTACTTTTCCTGTTTTACAGCACAGGAGAATCACTCTCCATTAATACCAGCAGTAACAATGATGAGAGTATCAGAGGGGTAGCCGCGTTAGTCTGGATCTGTAAAAAGCAACAAAGAGTCCTGTGGCACCTTAAAGACTAACAGATGTATTGGAGAATAAGCTTTCGTGGGCGAATACCCACTTCGTCAGACACGAAAGCTTATGTTCCAATACATCTGTTAGTCTTTAAGGTGTCATAGGACTCTATTGCTTTTTAATGATGAGAGTGCTAGTATAGAAAGACCTCTGGCATTTTAACTACTGTATCATTTCCATCTATACCAAGCAGGATTAGGTGACTCGCTATTTATAACGGTGGCAGCTGACTGTCGCCTTGTCAACACTAGAGTTCGGTTTGCTACCACCAGTGGAACTGCACCAGTGGTAGAATAGTAGGAATATTTGGGGAAAACAAAATTTGAGCACCGACAATTAATATTTATTGTGGTAGCACTTAGGAGGCCCAAATCATGGACCAGGACCATATTGTGCTAGGTGCTGTACACACACACAAAGCAAAAGAAGGTGCCTCTTTACAGTACCATAGATACTTCAACTCATCTGGAACTGATGCCTGTTAAATATGCACATAACAAGTACAGCCATCAGACAGTGTTTCTTTCATTCTCCAAGATCAGTGGTTATTGTGCTGTGAAATCCACTTATTCAGAAGAGTTTCCTACTTTTATCCTTTTACAGCTATAATTTTTGGCATAATGGCTGAAAAATATTTGTTTTCATATTCCTTTCCAGTCCTATTTCTCAACGCAGTTTACAATAATTCCTTAAGGTAGCTCTCCTGTTTGATGTGCTGTTTATAAGAAATACACTGAGGCAGCTAGCATGCTTTGCTATCCATTTTCAGTATGATATAATGTAACTTGGACAAATTGCTTTAAAAAGGATTTCATACCATGAATTGCTCCCGCCCCCCGCCCCCAAATCAAGAGTGAATTTGAAGGCGTGTTATTCTCAGTTAATTCAAATATGGTTCATGGAAGGAAGAAACTGACTATGCTCATGCTATTTAGGTTCCTGATTGAAATAACAAACACACAGTCATATACTGTGCTGATGTCAACTACTCTAGCCTTGAGCTGTCATGATGGAGGCAGCAAATGGGTGGGTCGGGAAAGTAACATGTTCTCTTCTGATGTTCATGTTCTGACTCGTATTCCAGAGCTGGCAAATAAGCACTGTTTCCATGGCAACCTTCTAACCAAACTTAGAAATTATTCACATTCTTGAGATCCCTTTAAAGATCTGACTGATAGTCTGTAGGTGGCAGAGTCAGGAACATTCAGTTTAAAATAATACCTGCTGCCTCAGTTATTCAGAATGTTTCTTCACTCAAATCAGTAGTTAAGGCATGTTATCATCTAGGGCTACATGGAAATCTGAGGATCCTTGAACCAGTATGCTGGTTCATCTGAGCTTGCCTGAACCAGAAGGCTGAACTGAACTTAAACACTGGAAGACACAGGATTGCTATCTTTAACAACACATTTGTATGGCACTGACATGCTATCACTGTGGTGTAATGCTACTTTTAAGAAGACAGGGATGAAATCCCAGCTCCACTGACGTCAACTGGTGTTTTTCCTAGGGCCCAGGTTATAAGAGAGCTGCCTGCTTCCCTGAAGTGTCCTGCACTAAAGAATCCCTTTTCCACTTCACAAGCAGGAAGAGGAATTCAGGTTTGGGCTCACCAAACTTGTGGTCAGTAGGCAGAGGATCTGAAGTCTCCCTAGTTGCCCCCAGGACAGAATGTTCACATTAGCTGAGGTTCCCCCTCTCATTCATGTATTGATCAATGCTCTTCCTACTGTGAGAAAGAGACTTCTGAAATTCTTCTGATTATTGTAGGATCCTGCCACATTAGTGAGTTCCACTGCCTACAGCTATTGCCAAGGCACTTTCTCCAACTGGGAAGCTTTTGCTTTTTCATTGTAATATTTGTAGCCACAATGGTTGCATGTCTCATCTCACATTAGATTAATGGTTTTGTGGTCCTCTAACTATTTCCTTCCTCCTCATCTTCTGATATTGAAATACAACAGCAATGTAAGCTACAGTGTTCTGCAGAAACATGAGGAATATTCAATGTTTCATGGTCTCTTAATACTTATAAATCAGTGAACATTTTCACAGCATACAGCATTCTGCAAACATTGGGTAACATCCCCACAATCCCTCTGAGATAAGATTATCCCTATTTTATATTATGGGGAAATTAAAGCAGAGACAAATTAAGATATTTCTCTAAGGCTGAACACAGCAAGCCAATCAGCAATAGTGCCATGATTGGAATTGATTTACAGCATTGTGCTGCAACACTGAATGGGTTCTCAACTGTACACAGGCTGTGATCACAGGACCAATTTTAGCCAAAGACAGTATTAGGTAATTTCAGAATAAGAATCTATTATAACAATCTATGTCATTTAAAATTATGAAGGTGGTATCCAAGTACTTCTGAATTTTAGGTGGGTTACGTGGGGTTTTAACCACAGCACTAAATCATTCTCTTTCATCAATGAACTTTACAAATATTAAGTAGTTAAACATTGTTTTAATGAACTGTGAAATGCACATCCTGTGTTCAGTAATATCAGTGATTCAGATATCACCAATCATACTGATTTTATGTTCAAGTGGATCATGTTCCCTAAGTATTTTATAAAAAAGTATATTCAGAGGGAGTTAATGGATGCTTTCAAAACATAACTCCTTTCTAGCTACATCCCACCATCCAGGTTCTTAATTATTAGAAGGTAATTCTATATTGTAACTGATTTCAAATGCTTTGCCTTTCTACATTCATTTCTAATTTAATTTAACCATGAGATTTATTTATTTTTTTAAGAAGAGGTTATTTTTAATATTTAATATCTGATATATGTAGGGGTTTCCAATATACAAATAGCAATTATATTACTAAAGGGAAGTTAGTGATTCATGAAATAGAAAATTACAATTCAGTATACTTTGATTATGATTACTTACACTCAGTAAGGAGGACGACTGTTTTCTTAGCTGGCACTATGGAACACAGCAAAATATGTCCACATTCTGACCTTAGAAATATTAAATAAACTACATCAAACCAGCTTGAAATGATGTGTCAAAGAGGTGGATAAAATAATGTTCACTGAAGAAGTCTGCCTTTTCCATTGCAGATTTAAACTTGTTAACAAGAAGGACACACATTATATTTGTATTTCTTGTGTTTCAGAAATATTGGTCTTGCACCATTTTATACCCCAAGAAATGAAAGACCTTTCTACTTCAGTCAGCATTCTATAAAACCATTACAGGCATCCATCATTATTTGCTCACTGAAGCATCATACACAGGAAAGAGGAACAGCTAAACTGATTTAAACCAGCCCTAGAACAACCTTTGATAGCTTTTGAGCTTTAGCTGTAATTTACAATTGCCCTTTTACCTATTAAAAAAGAAAAAAGGAACATGGCATGACTGAATATCAGTGATTCTCATGACTAGCTCTGAGACAGCTATTGTGAATTATCAGATGGATAAAATGAAATATGACTGGGGAACATATCCCCCACCCCCTTTTTACAGTTAAAACTGTAACATTCTACTGTGTTGATAGAGTAGAGATTATATTGTTCTAAATTGCGATATAGCTCCAATGGAATAGTAGTTCCAAATTAGACATGTAGTACAATACGACCATTCTAGTATCCACAGGGCTTTAGCTTGCTGGGTTTTCCCTAATCTAAATCATTGTTATTCACCAGAAGCTCTCAGTGTTGGCCTAACTTTACTCTAATTAAGGTCAATGGTAAAACTCTTTAAAGATAAATAAATGTGTGCTTTTATTTTTCCCACAAAGAGGTACTATCATTCTATAGAACGGAGAAGACATCGTGCCAGCCACTTCCATTAACAAATACCAAATCTTTCTATGAAGTGAACAATTTCCAGGAGCTTTAAAAAAATGAATAAGAACTATGTCTTTTTAATCATGGAAGATGGACAAATGTCTGCTGCTCTCGTTCCCTCCCTACTTTGTAGATTCTTGCTCTCTTCCATCCCTTACTTAGGGAGGGAAAAAAAACCTGTATGTTTTCCATTTCAGTTTATTTATTGAACTTTATAAAACTACAGCTGAGGAACCACCATTTTGTGTTTTTTGTCATCCACCAGGAAGTAGGAAGAGTTTCATAATTGTGAAAAATATCTATAGCATCCAGCACAGAGATTGTCAGTGAGAAACCATGGAGGCAGGGTTGGGAAAGAAGAACAACTGAGGGGTATCCTGGGGTGTGATGACAGTTTGAGTAGACATAGCTGAACTAGCTTTACTGTAGCTAGCTCAGGCACTGAAGCAGTGAAGTCGTGGCAGCATACGCTTCGGAGCGGGCAGTACAAGCCCACCTAGAATGCTAGAAAATTGTTTGCGTGCTGCCCTGGTACCCAGGCTAGCTCATGTATGTCTACACAAGCATCAGTCACACCCCATGACTGCCGTATAAACACACACCCTGAGAAAGACGTGAGAAAGGCAAGAGGATAGTAATGGCAATAAAACAGGAAGCAACACTACTCTAGCCAATGGCATTACTCAAGGGTAAAACCAGTGCGAGAGAAGGATCAGGCCTGCTCAGATTACATAACGTGGTCCAGGGCTTGGCAGCAATGAAACAAACATGATAGGGAACATGGAACAAAATACCTTTAGTTGTCCCTGTATTGACCTTTAAGCACTACATGGAGACCGCTCTCCCCAGAAAGAAATTGGCTAGCCACTTACCTGCTTCTTAATCATGACAGTCAGTTCAAATGACCTTGCCCTCCAAGGACTGTTCTTAAGTATACACAGGGATGTGGCATAGGAGGGATTAAAAACAATGATCTATGGTACCGCTTACCTTACCTGGAGATCCATCAGGCTCTGTCCCTCTATTACAATTTACTCACACCCACAATACTGTGAATTAAAAAAACAAACAAACCAGCACATAGAATCATAGAATATCAGGGTTGGAAGGGACCTCGGGACATCATCTAGTCCAACCCACTACTCAAAGCAGGACCAATCCCCAACTAAATCATCCCAGCCAGGGCTTTGTCAAGCCTGACCTTAAAAACCTCTAAGGAAGGAGATTCCACCACCTCCCTAGGTAACCCATTCCAGTGCTTCACCACCCTCCTAGTGAAAAAGGTTTTCCTGATATACAACCTAAACCTCTCCCACTGCAACTTGAGACCCTATTACTCCTTGTTCTGTCATCTGGTACCACTGAGAACAGTCTAGATCCATCCTCTTTGGAACTCCCTTTCAGATAGTTGAAAGCAGCTATCAAATCTCCCCTCATTCTTCTCTTCTGCAAACTAAACAATCCCAGTTCCCTCAGCCTCTCCTCATAAGTCATGTGCTCCAGCCCCCTAATCATTTTTGTTGCCCTCCACTGGACTCTTTCCAGTTTTTCCACATCCTTCTTGTAGTGTGGGGCCCAAAACTGGACACAGTACTCCAGATGAGGCATCACCAATGTTGAATAGAGGGGAATGATCATGTCCCTTGATCTGCTGGCATTGCCCCTACTTATACAGCCCAAAATGCCATTAGCCTTCTTGGCAACAAGGGCACACTGTCGACTCATATCCAGCGTCTCGTCCACTGTAACCCCTAGGTCCTTTTCTGCAGAACTGCTGCCTAGCCATTCGGTCCCTAGTCTGTAGCAGTACATGGAATTTTTCTGTCCTAAGTGCAGGACTCTGCACTTGTCCTTGTTGAACCCTCATCAGATTTCTTTTGGCCCAATCCTCTATTTTTTGTCTAGATCCCTCTATATCCTATCCCTACCCTCCAGCGTATCTACCACTCCTCCCAGTTTAGTGTCATCTGCAAACTTGCTGAGGGTGCAGTCCACGCCATCCTCCAGATCATTAAATGAAGATATTGAACAAAACCAGCCCCAGGACTGACCCTTGGGGCACTCCGCTTGATACCGTCTGCCAACTAGACATGGAGCCATTGATCACTACCCGCTGAGCCCGACGATCTAGCCAGCTTTCTATCCACCTTATGGTCTATTTATCCAGCCCATACTTCTTTAACTTGCTGGCAAGAATACTGTGAGAAGCCATACCAAAAGATTTGCTAAAGTGAAGGAATAACATATCCACTGCTTTCCCCTCATCCACAGAGCCAGTTATCTCCTCATAGAATGCAATTAGGCTAGTCAGGCATGACTTGCCCTTGGTGAATCCATGCTGACCGTTCCTGATCACTTTCCACCCCTCTAAGTGCTTCAGAATTGATTCCTTGAGGACCTGCTCCATGATTTTTCCAGGGACTGAGGTGAGGCTGACTGGCCGGTAGTTCCCCAGATCCTCCTTCTTCCCTTTTTTAAAAATGGGCACCACATTAACCTTTTTCCACTCATCTGGGACCTTCCTCAATCTCCATGAGTTTTCAAAGATAATGGCCAACGGCTCTCCAATCACATCCGCCAACTCCTTTAGCACCCTCGGATGCAGCACATCCGGCCCCATGGACTTGTGCTCGTCCAGCTTTTCTAAATAGTCCTGAACCACTTCTTTCTCTACAGAGGGCTGGTCACCTCCTCTCCATGCTGTGTTGCTCAGTGCAGTAGTCTGGGAGATGACTTTGTTCGTGAAGACAGAGGCCAAAAAAAAGCACTGAGTAATGAGCTTTTTCCACATCCTCTGTCACAGGGTTGCCTCCTTCATTCAGTAAGGGGCCCACACTTTCCTTGACTTTCTTCTTGTTGCCAACATACCCGAAGAAACCCTTCTTGTTACTCTTAACATCTCTTGCTAGCTGCAACTCCAAGTGTGATTTGGCCTTCCTGATTTCACTTCTGCATGTCTGAACAATATTTTTATACTCCTCCCTGGTCATTTGTCCAGTCTTCCACTTCTTGTAAGCTTATTTTTTGTGTTTAAGATCAGCAAGGATTTCACTGTTAAGCCAAGCTGGTCGCCTGCCATATTTATTATTCTTTCTACACATCGGGATGGTTTGTTCCTGCAACCTCAATAAGGATTCTTTAAAATACAGCCAGCTCTCCTGAACTCCTTTCCCCCTCATGTTATTCTCCCATGGGATCCTGCCCATCAAGTTCCCTGAGGGAGTCAAAGTCTGCTTTTCTGAAGTCCAAGGTCCGTATTCTGCTGCTCTCCTTTCTTCCTTGTGTCAGGATCCTGAACACAACCACCTCATGGTCACTGTCTCCCAGGTTCCCATTGACTTTTGCTTCCCCTACTAATTCTTCCCAGTTTGTGAGCAGCAGGTCTAGAAGAGCTCTGCCCCTAGTTGGTTCCTCCAGCACTTGCACGAGGAAATTGTCCCCTACACTTTCCAAAAAACTTCCTGGATTGTCTGTGCACCACTGTATTGCTCTCCCAGCAGATATCAGGGTGATTGAAGTCTCCCATGAGAACCAGGGCCTGCGATTTAGTAACTTCTCTTAGTTGCTGGAAGAAAGTCTCGTCCACCTCATCCCCCTGGTCTGGTGGTCTATAGCAGACTCCCACCATGACATCATCTTTGTTGCCACACCTCTAAACTTAATCCAGAGACTCAAGTTTTTCTGCAGTTTCATAACAGAACTCTGAGTAGTCACACTGCTCTTTTACATACAATGCAACTCTCCCACCTTTTCTGCCCTGCCTGTCCTTCCTGAACAGTTTATATCCATCCATGACAGTACTCCAGTCATGTGAGTTACCCCACCAAGTCTCTGTTATTCCAGTCACATCATAGTTCCTTGACTGTGCCAGGACTTCCAGTTCTTCCTGCTTGTTTCCTAGTCTTCTCGTATGTGCATATAGGCACTTATGATAACTTGCTGATCGTCCCGCTTTCTCAGTATGAGACAGGAAGCACAGTATGAGACACATTTTAGCAGGCTCATCCTGTTGCTAACCTGTAACCAGATATCCTCCCCTACCTGCTCCAAAATGCAGCCCATACTAGCCCTACCATCCTAGCTCCACTTGCACAAAATCTATGAATTGTGCCACATGGTTTGGGGCTTGGTTAATTAATTATTTATTATTCTTATCATTTGTATAGCGGCAGCACCTAGGAGCTGGACACAGGCCAAGACCCCCATATGCAAGGCACACGCCTTACAAACACAGAGCAAAAAGACAGTCTTTGTATTATATTTAAATTGTCAATTCCCTCGTGGAAACAGATGGGACCACAAGGATACGTTGAGACAGAAGTGGTCAGCATGATAAGTACAGGTCTCAGCACACCAGCTGCCTTTGTAGGCATCACAACAAAGGCGAGATTTAAGGAGGGATTACCAGACTCCTTTCAATATTTGAACAAAACCAGGCTAGGAATCTAACTCAGATTCAGATGAGTAAACATTAATAATAACTGCCTCAAAGAGCGTAGGCCAGTTCCTCAACTAGTGTAAATCGGCAGTTACATTGAAATTAGAGCCACAAGTGGCGTAAATCCCCATGAAGTAAAAAGAGCTATGCCAGTTTATACCAGCTAAAGATCTAGTCCGCAACTTCTAAGAAAAGTCTTTTGTGGAAAACTGCACAGCCTGCTATTTGGCTAAAGTACTTCCCTGCGAGTTCTGACTCAATGGTGTGAAAGTGCAATTTCCTGTAATTACTCTTTGTAATGTGTTTAATGGTATATTTGCTCCTTTGAAGTCATCACAATATTTCTTTAATGCATAATGATATTTCAAAAGGACAGTTTTTAGTATTTATTGCCTTCTTACAACTGCTGGTTTTAATAATATTTTTTGCAATTTGTTCTGACCGATTTATGAGTATTTCCTTCTGCATCAACAGCCATCATTGCTAGCAGGTAGCAATGGTATAATTGGCAGATAAATTTACCTTGCAGGGGGTTCTTTTGCAGACATGCCATGACTACAGAAAATTACGTCGGAAAACAATGCAAAGTCCCAGCAAGGTAATTCTACTGGTGAAATTATTCATGGGTTTATGAGGCTTGCTCTTCAAGCTGTTAAGCAGACCAAAGAGGTTTCCCAAGCCAAGATGATTATGGTTAATGACCTAGGTGATAACTTGGTTCAGGATAAATTCCGGATTGCACTATCCTAAAGCTACCTCAATACTCAAGATGTCACTATCGCAGTCCAAAGGGGGCCAATTAACAAATAAATAAGTGTGTTTCTGGCAGCGATGCCCCGTCATTTTATGTTTGTGATCTTGTAGTCAGTGTAAACCACAATAAACCAACTATTAAATTTAGGCTCTGGACTACTGCAGATCATTGTAATCTACAGCAATTTCAGAAGAGTATTTTTAAAACCTCTAAATCTATACCTATAATCAGTGACTATATCACTGCTTCTTTCAAAATATATTTTAATAGTAACTTTTAGTGCAATGCAGGATTTATTTCCCTGCATGTACTCATGATATCCTTTTGATAATTATTCTTCAGTTAAAGAGTTTTGGGGACCTATATCTGTAATTCATTCTGTGTATGGCTACCAAACAATTTACTCCTTCTCCGAGGGTCAGTCCCAGTACCTTAAATATTTAGAGATTTCTCTACATGACAGTGGAGGAATTCTATCCATTCTATGCTGTACTCCCACCCCTAAATATTTGCCCATAGTTGGGTTATCCAGGGAGAATGAACCAGAGACCTTTTGATCTAAAACAATGAACTTTTACTGCATTAGCTCTAAAACTCTATAAATGGCCCAATCATGAGAAAAGGAACAGAGACATAGGCGGAATCGGGGCATATCCCCTCCAGCCCCCTGCCGTGAGCCGCTGCCACACACACACCAAGCCCTCTGCCCTCACCCCTGAAACACCCCCCGCATGCACCCAGCCCTCTGCCCTGACTCCCGAACTCCCCCAGAGCCATCTGTCCTGACCTCTGCACCCCCACCCCCAGCCCTCTGCCCTGACCCCTGCACAACCCCAGCCCTGACTTCTGCACCCCCCCACATACCCAGCCATCCCACACCTTGACTCCTGCACCCCCTCACATACCTCCAGGCCCCGTTCTGATTCCTGAACCCCCCCACATACCCAGCCCCCACACCCCATGGCCTGACTCTTGCACCCCCCCAGATCCCCACCCCGAGCACCAAATGGGAGCTCCTGCACCCCCCCCCCACATTCCCACCTGCACCCCCAGTCTGGGGTCCCGGCCACCGTCCCCGCTCAGCCTGCTGCCGAGAGAGACCTTCTAAAAACTTTAAAATTTATTACCGGCACACGAAACCTTAAGTTAAAGTGAATAAGTGAAGACTCGGCACATCACTTCTGAAAGGTTGCCGACCCCTGGTTTAGGACCTTTTTTAACATGTAACTGTGCCAGGAGAAATTTGTCCTGATGCTATCGCAGCAAAATACAGCTAAATGCCAAAAGATATGGACTTAATCCCCTGATAAGAATATAACATAAAAGCCTTTCAGGATTGAATTTAGGACTTATCTCTTATCAGTGAAAAAGAAAAAGAACAAGTATGCGGAACAGATGCTCAGTAGGGCTGGCCGGAAAAGAAAAATTCTATTTTGTGAAAAAATTAGGTTTTGAAATTTATTTTCATTCTGATGTGAAATGAAACCAAGACCTTTCAAAATTTTACACACATACACGCGCTCTCTCTCTCTCCCCTCCCCCCTCTCTCCCCCCCTCCCCCAGCATAGCCAATAGCATAGTGGTTCAGGCTCTCACCTGGGATGTGGGAAACCCAGTGTCAGGTCCCTGCTTTGAGTGAGTGCCTGAGCCACTGGATTATTGCCTAGTCTGGGATGGGTTCACTCCCAAATACTAGACATGGGGAAAACTTTCTGTAGTTTCATCAAAACCAATACATTACTGCAAATGTTTTGGTTCCAACAAATCAGCATTTTCCATTAAAAATGTTTTGTCTGAATATTCCTGACCGGTTCTACTGTAAATTGTCATAGTGCCATTGAAGTCAGTAGAGTCTGTTGAAGTCAACTGAGCTAGGGCAATTTATACTACCTGGGATCTGCCCCTTGGCACTTCAGTGTTCCTTTCTCATAGTCCAATGAAGGTAAAATAGACCAGTGATAAGTTATGAGCTTTTATTTCTAACCAATATTTAAAGTTCAGCATTTACAGTTATTCAGAGATTACTGTAGCCTGTGAGGAAATACAGAATTAGATCTTTTCTAAATGACACGGAACAGGTGGTGTTATTAACTATTGAGAAACAATATTTTAGGGCTCTTAGGAGCAGTGAGGGGCAGAAACAAAAGTTTGTCAGAGTTGGAAGGGTTTTGAATATTGATGAGTCTGAATTCCTAAAGCAAATGAAAGATGTTTTCTGCATTTTAAAAATTTATATGTTTAAATAGTCTTGGTGAAAATGTCAGGTTTTATATTTTGTTCATAAACCAGTTTTCCTTCTAAACCAAGGTGAATAGGTGCTTTAGTTTGCCTGCAAGAATTTTGTTTCATGCGAGTGTTTTTGACAAGTCTCATTAAAATAACACCCCTTTACTGTGTAGGCTTATACATTAGCGGATGGCTATTTGTTTGAGGAAGAATTGCACAACTCCATTGTAGACACATAACTGATCGTTGTAACAATTTTAATTAGCTTTCATGTAACTTTTCATCCATAGATCTCAGCTTTTTACAAAAGAGGTGAAGTAAGATTATCCCCATTTTACAGATGGCAAAACTGAGGAACAGGGAGATGACGTTGCTTGTTGAAGGTCATAGGGCAAGCTCGGAATAAAAGTCAGGTCTGTTCAGCCCCTTCTAATATCCTTTCCACTGGATCACACTAGCTCCCTAGACAGCAGGCCATAGAAGGATTTATAGCTCATCCACCAGGGCAATAGGAACACATGACAGTTATATAAGATCCACCATCCTATATGTTTACGTAGCTGAAACTAAGTGCTAAATCTGACTCACTAATCAGTGGTCACCAGTAAACTCCTAAATTCAAATAGAATATGGACAAAAGCAAATTTTCATCTTTCTACTCAAATTGCAAAATCCTTATTCCAAAGACCATCTTTAAAAATTGAACCTAACAGTACTCTCAGGAATAGAAAGTTGAACTACAATAGAGCAGCCCCTGCTTGCAAATTTAGCAAAATGTGAATATTAAACCCAAATCTCAGCAAATTTCATTGATGCACTAGGGAATATTGTGAAACATCATGAAGTAGTATACCAACAATACACAGATGAAGCCAATTTCTACATCAACTTCATGCCTTGACCATCTCCCAGCTACCCAAGGGTTTGGCAGAGATCAGCACATTGAAACTAAAGAATAAGGTGAGGATGGTGAGGAGAAAGAAAAACTTTGAGGAACTCACATTTACAACATTATGCTCCACTGAAGGCACCTGTTTGTAAAGACAGTCTGCAGCCTTGATGTCACTGCTCATAATCATGCCTAATTAGCTTTTTTGCACATGAACACAAGAGGGGCTTGGGTTGAAGCTGCTTTGAGAATTTGGCCCATTATATTTTAAACTCAAATAATTGTCATTTGTTACCCATACGCTAGACTATTAAGGGGAATGCAGTATGGATCTATATTGATTAGCTCATGGCAACTTCAGGATTTTGATGGTACTTCATCAGATGGAAAACTATATTGATCTTCTGATGTTCCCTCTTCAGTATCTTCATATCTGCAGCAAGTCAGACTCTCTGTCCAGCAGTGAACCATAATCAGACTCAGAGTGCAATCCAGAGAGGTTCATTTAAAGTTTAATGAAAATTTTGACAAGAAACCCATAAAAATATTGCCAATTTTTGCAAAACATTGTAATGTTGTCTCCTGAAAACAGACTGCTTTTGGAGTTCACAGAATGAAGAGATCCAGGGTCTAATTCTCCTTTCAGTTACACTGGTATAAAACAAGAGGAACTATATTAGTGAGGAGACTGAGGGCCTACATTTTGTCTTTAGTTCAATTGCTGCATTGTTTCTTAAATGAATAAACTGTAACATTCTAAATTCTATCAGAAAATCTCCTCTCAAAAAATAAAAGATCCAGGGAATTATACTTTTTATGCCATGGAGGGACTTGACTAGAACTTATATCATTATTAGAACTGTGAAACTTTTGAAATATTGAAGATGCCATATCTAAACGTATGAATCCTCTGGGTGACACTGTAGCTTGCCAACATTATGCAACATAGAAACTAATAATCCTGTGCTTTGTATTTATTGGTTCCTAACCTATGCATTTTTATGTTTCAAAGATGAGAGAATCCAGGAAACATTCATATTTATGAAACATCAAGAGAAACGTACTTAGAGATGGAGAGAATTGAAAATAAGTGAAACCCTACAGCTGAAATTAAAGGTCACGCCCACTGTGTCCAAACCCAGAATGTACAGAACCAGTATTTTATTCCCTGGTGGTTCCTAGAACCCTGAAAGTGCTACCCAGCAATATGTATTTCAAGAGAAGCATGTAATACGAAGGACACCTGTAGATTTCTTAATGAGACTAACATTTTATAAGGGGGTTGGAACTAGAATGCAAAATGGGTAGCTTGGCACAACAAGCCTGTCTGTTTAATTTAATATCACACTGCTTTCACCCTTATCTCTGTTCTTTTCTCTACATCATTACTCATTTATACTGTTTACTTTGATGGACTTGGTTAGCAATTTCTTTCATATAATTGTGACTCTGAAAGAAAGAGAGTTCAACTCATATTTCAATCAAAGAACATTTAAAATATATTTGCCAATATTAGTCTTTTGAGCACTTACTGAGTTTCTGAGTTCATTCTCATTAGAAAAGATGCAATCTCTGTAGCCTTCTCAAAATAATATTTTTGAAGCATTCTGTATTGTTACTTTATACTCACTGCAGTGATAATAGGTCACCATCTGTTAAAAGGTTTACTTCAATATATTCAGGACCATATTCAACTACCAGTGCCATATACATCATTACTACTTTTTTCGTTTTATCCAGGCATCCTCTTTACCTATTTTACTAGCCAAACTGTAGGTTTTCAGAATTCCACAACATGACATTAATCCCTTCTCTGAGCTACATATTTCCCATTAGCATCTGATCTAGGTTGGAGGGTATTGATGCAAAGATGTATTATTTGATATCCATCTACATTAAAGCTTGTTTTCCTTTATTAGGCTAGTCACCTAAAATACCCAACTACTCTACCAGCGAGATTGTTAAAGAAAAGGAGCAAAGAAAGGCAGAGAGAAAGATACTAATTTTTAAGAGAGATGTAATTTTTTAGAAGAATGAACTTTTTTGATGGCACAATTTGTGGGCAAGTCACATAGGGAATTAGTCACGTTTTACGGATAGTTTCTCTGCGCCTCGTTACAAAAATAAATACATTAGAAGATACCAAGTAAGTACATTAGATAGCCAACCCTTTGAAAATTTACCCCCTTTATTTATTTATGCGCACACAGTATGTGTGTACATAACACACAATACACAACATAGAAACCACTCAACTTTTACCACCTCACTTTTGGGGGTTCTTCTTTCCCCATCCCCAATACATAATCTTTTTTAATGCAGAAAACCATCTAAAATAAAAATTTTAAAACATTGATCCATATCACAGAAATAAATGCTCACATTTTACCTACTTCTGCCAACTCCACAAATGCCAAAATAGTTTGCAGAGTTCACAGCCTCAAACTGCACAAGTTTAATACATCTCTAGCTGATATCTTAAATAGCTGCTCACTTTCTAATGAGTCTGTTGTATACCACACAAGCTCTCTATATCACTGTTCCTTCTGTACTGTAGCAAGCTTGTGAATATGAAACCTTACCAAATGCATTTTGATAATCTGAGGTGCATAATATCTATTGAATTTAGCTTGTAATAGTAATAACATGACAGTAATAACTTGGATGGACTCCAAGAATTCTGTTAAGCAAGACATCTCTTTCCATATAGCAAATCCAAGTTGACAGTCTAGGCAAATTATGGCTATACGCCAGTAACAAAAGAACTGACCCAAACTTTTACTCATAACTCAAAAATGTTTTAGATTGAGGTTTGATTGCCTGTTCTGTCATTTTCACATAACTCAGCACACACATCCTGCACCTCAGATAGAAAAACTGCTAAAATACTTTAAGCGAAACTTTGCTCATTGCATTTTCTGCCAGAGAAATTAAAGGCTTAAAAAGAGATGTAGAGGGCCGCAAGGAACTAGAATCCAGAGACTATGGATTTCCTCCACTACATAGCTTGTACTTATCTCCTTCAGTAATCCTATTACTCTGGTTAATTCCTGGGTGAACAACTTTTCTTCTTCCTAGTCAACTCCTGCTCCTATAACCCCTGCGACCACTCCTGCCCTTCTTCAAGCCTGCCCAGGATCTTGCCCATTTCTTTAAAAGAGAACATTGAAGCAAGCCCCATCTTGAGCTTCATCGTTCCTCTGCTATTCCCACCCTGTACTTGCTCTTCTTTCTGTTCTGTCCAGACTCAAAAGCATCTATGTTGAGCTGTTCTCCTTTTCCAGTCTATTTAGGCATGTATATTATGAACATCAGCATGGTATCCGAGTGTTTTACCTGCTCCCTTATCCCAGCTGCTGACCTCCCTTGCTCCAGCATTTACAATCACTTCCTAATATCTGACTTCCTCCCACTTCTGCTTTCAAGTATGCTGGTCTCTTTCCTATCCGAAAATGCTCCCTTTAATGGTACAACCCTCTCCAGCTAGCACCTCATCTCCCTCCTTCCTTTTGACATTGGAGGCAAACTTTCAAACACATTGTCTAGTTCTACTGCCTTGAGCGCCTCACTTAACGCCTTCCTCGATACCCTACAATCTCTCTTTTGACCACAGCACACCTGAGCCCTGCACTCCAATAAATTTGCCCTTTACAAAGTCACCAATGACCTTTTCTTCAAAGTTTTAAAGACTTTCTCCATGTCTTTCCAAAAACTCCCTCTCTTCCTCAAAACTCTCTTCTTTTGGTTTCAAAGATTACATGTTCCCACAGTTCTCTTCCTCCATCTTAATTGCTCCTTTAGTCTTTCCTCCCATGTTGGTCCAACCCATCTCCTTCCATTTCTTTCTGTCCTCCTTGGCTTCACTCTCCCTCCCAGGCAGCTCTGTGCCTGGAATGCCTTCCCAGATCCAAACCAATTCATCATGCCACCTTTCTCCATGTCTAGCAGAAAAGCTATGGGGAAAGATCTCTCATGTAGTATTTCCAAACCACAAGCAAGAAAGAGGCCAGGAATTATTCAGATACAAATAGATAGCTCTGGAAGGAAGGCAGCAAGGAAACCACAGTAGCAATATTTAGGGTTAAGGAATCTTTTAAACCAGGACTCTTTAAACTATAATTTACAGAGTAACATTTCTGCCTCCAAAAAGCAAGGTTTTAAATTTACAGAGATCTGAGCTCTTAAATTACTTAGATCAGAGGAAAAACAAGTTTTAAAAAAATCCATAGACAATCATTTGTGTGGATTCAAACACCTATTAAGATGCAAAGAATACAAAATGAGTGTCTTTCATTCTCTTTTGGATTTACAGTAGTTTTGCCCCCTATTTCTTTTTCTACACAACACACTAGAAAGATACAATGCCATTTCCAGGCTTCAGAGACAAAGTAATACAACTATCAATTAAACATGGAGATATCTTTCTACCATGTTCTCTCTAATGCCTCATACCCAAAGTATAAAATTCTGGAGGTTATGTTGACAGTGGAAGAACCATTCCAGTTTCTCTACCCAGCCTCGACCTTTGATGTCACCACACATTTCTTCCATTCTATCTGACAGTCAAACTGCATGAGATGTAGAGGAGGAATGAGTCAAGGTAAAAGGCAAGTCCCATTCAAGAATTTTTTAGTATTTGGATGGGACAATCTCTTACATTTCATGGTAGGAGACAGAAATTTGGTCCTGGTCTGCAGGCACGTTGCCTTTATCCATCACTGCACAGCAAACAAATCAAATGGGGCTATTTCAATTATTTTATGCTGAGATTATTTGGTCATTCCTTGCTTGGTGTCTTGAGGTGAAATTCTGGCCCCACTGAAGTCAAAATTGATTTCATCCATAGCGTCCTGAATAGAGGGCAGAGTCTTTTCTCCTAGTTTGATGTCTGTTGTCTTTGCTGCCTGCTTCTCTCCTTTTTTTTTCTAGCTAGGGACTTAAGAAGGGAGTTGGGAACTTGTAACTTAAAGGGCCAGTTCTTATATTAAGTCACTTTGATACTCACTCTCTCTACCTCAAGACATTGGATTAAACATTGATTACCTGGTCAGAAATCTTCAAATCCAAAGACTCATGCTCCTTGAATTTCAATCTGAACTTTCTACCCACCCCAAAATCACAATATCTGAGATAGATATTCTGCAAGTTCTTTGAAAACAAGAATCTATTCTTCATAAGAACTGACATACCATACAGAAGGTTCCCACACCTCCATTATTCTTTAGACTGAAAAATATTTTCCAGTGCAGTATATTCAATGACCTTCTTATGGCAATGCTGCAATGGCAGAAGTGTTAATATTAGCCTGCCCGTTTATGGAGTATTAATGCATGAAAATGTCAAAAGAACTGAAACAATACAGCAAAGGAAGACCAGAACAGTGGGATGGGGACTTGCACCACAGGTTCTGCTAAATGACCTGCCAAGCTTTTTCAATTACACAGAAATCAAACACAATCCCACAAACCACTGCAGTATCCCACAAGCTGCAGCAAAGGGATCCAAACAGCTTTCTACTGACTGCACCAACCAGTGTGCTTACTCAAGTGCAAAAATTAACATTTTTGTTATGATGCATTACTTATTTTGAGTATCTCAGATGCATCCTTTCTGAGCCATTAAAGAAAAAATCATTTTAAAGTTGAATGGAACCTACAGCAGGCTGCAAATTCTCTATTTCTATGGAGTTTTGCAGTTCAGCACTTAAAGCCATGGCTAGGCTTTGGGGGAATTATTTTATTTTGGGCAGTACTTTAAGATGCATTGCTACATAATCAGTCTACTACTTCAGCCAGTTTGTTTCTCGGCAGTGGTTTTAATCTTCTGGGAATTCATTAGCTACCACAATTGGCCTTGATTTTTCAAATAAAGCTGCTCCTTTATAATTCATGCTATTATGAATTTGAGTTTCTTCCGAACTTTAATTAAAGGCTGTATGATTTCACATTATTTTCTGTATCAAGGTTGATTCATATAAATTTTAAGCATTAGAGTTTCTTTTCACTGGATGCAAGTTGTATTATGCTATAGCTCCTGAATTGGAGGTGCTGGATTACTCACTCAAGGCCAGGAGTATTTCCAAGTCTTAAATTTATGCAGTCCTCTCATATAAGGAGGAGCCATCGGGGTTATTATTGTGGTTCAATTATTTTCATAACCATAAGGAAAGAATACTTCTGACATACACAAAAGAAGAATTATATTAACAGATTACAAAATGCTGTATTTCAATAATTCAAAAGAATAAAACAATCAGAACACATGGTTAACATTAGGGAGAAAAGGCATTATGATAACTTGGAAATGCAGCAAGCATTAAATAATTACCCAAGTAGCACTTCCAGGGTCCAGAGGGAGATACAAACTATGGTGTCACAATCTTCTTACCAATTACTTTCCCTAAGAAGTTTTAAGGAGTCCCTAAGGAAACAAACAAAAAGAAAAAAAACAAAAATACACATTACAGAGGACCAGGGCTGGTTCCAGGCACCAGCGAAGGAAGCAGGTGCCTGGGGTGGCCAATAGAAAGGGGCGGCTCTGCGTCCATTATTGAGGCGGCACGTCCGGGTCTGCAGCGGCAATTTGGCGGCGGGTCCTTTAGTCCCTCTCCTCCTCTTCGGCAGCACTTCGGCGACAGCTCAATCTGGTTTCTCTTTTTTCTCTCTCTCTTTTTTCCCCCCACCACTTGGGGCGGCAAAAAAGCTGGAGCTGGCCCTGCAGTGGACCAGCTGATACTGGTGAGAAAATGGAGTAGCCCCTTTGTTCTCTCATATTACACTAGTGTAAATCAATTTGCCTAAGAGCATATATATGAGAATTGAACTGATTTCAGGCCTCCCCCCGTTTTTTTTAAAATGGGATCTAGTTTGAAACTTCAGGGGAAGTCCCATTTCATATTGGACTATATTGCATCACCTTGAGGAGAAGTAGGAAAGTAGAGCATTTCCACTTTGACAAATAATGATATTCTATCAAAGACGTGGGAGAGAGACCCAAATTTGTTCACTTTTTGAAACATACGATTGTGTTGAAGTGATTCACAGTAAAGCAAAGTGACAGTTCAGATGATGTATCTATTACAAACCATTAGTGTCAGGCAGGCTAGAAAGTATCACATAATTTCCTTAGTGTATTCTGAAATGAGTCCAGACCCATCATTGCAGATGAGCACATGCTTGTCTTTCAGTCCCAAATATTTTCTCCATTTCTATAAGGAAACAGACCTGTTTCCATTATTAATTTTTCTGGAAGGTGAATCAATTTCTGTCTTCATTAATACAGCTCCAGCTGAAAGCAATATATAATTTTTATTACTAAGATATACAAAATTTATGTAGAGCACACTTCCTTTCTGACCCATCCTTGCAACCTGAGCACAACTTACCTATGAATGTATTTGGAAGAGGATATTTGTTTTATTATTAATTATGTGAATTACCACGGAACCTTGGAGCCCCAGTCAGGGACCAAGACCCCATTCTGCTAGGAGATGTACAAACTACTCTCCCAAACACAGGTCTCTGCGAAAGCTAGATCCCCTTCTCCTTATCAGCAGAGGGAATTTAACAGAAGTGAGGACTATTTATGACACTAAACAGAAGCAGGCTGTAATCCAGAGACCTAATCAGAGTGGCTGGATTGCACATCCTATCTCAAAGAGAAGGGAAGGCCTGGGCCCGACACTTGATAAGGGTGCACTCAGGTAGCTGGAAAAGGGTATCAGAGGGGACAGCCTACTCAGGGGCCGTGACAAGGCCTTTTATTGTTTTAACCCTTTTTCTCTCTGTTGCTTATGTTCTTACTGATAAATAAGACTTTATTTTGAACAAGCTTTCCTCTGTCGCTGTATATTCGCACAGGTCACTGGCGAGTTGATAGCAGGACCAAAACCCAGTTGGACCTCCGAGGACACCGTTGGTGAACAGGGATTCTATAACTTGGGGACCCCATTCTCAGAGTGGGAGTGAATTGCAGGGTTCCACACATAGAAATAGAGGTGTGAGCCTGTCCCTTGGAATGAATGCCAATGGGGAGACAAAACCCAGTGGTACAGCTCACCCTCGAACCATATCAACTTCCTAAAAGGGGGATGGAATGATTGGTGAAAATTGAAATGAGACAAAAATTAAAGATCTAGAAAAAGAATCCATCCACACTCTGATTTTCTACTGAAGACACAAATTTAAACTGGATAATTGTTAAAAGCAGAATTTGCTTTGTGCAGCTAAGAGCAGTGCATTGGAAAGTGAAAGGAGCAAGTAGTCCCTGTACTACTGTCTTGAAAAAGTAGTAAAACCAGAAGCATCTTCCTGTATCCCAGTCATCAAGTACAATCATAGCAGTTTTCTAGCTAGCTAGCTCCTGGGGTATTGCTTAGGTCTTCCACACTCTTTAGAAAGACATTTTCAAATCATCTGCCTCTTCAGGTCTACAGGAAATCAAAAGCTCGTTTATAGGATCACCACTGCCTAACATTGAGCAGACTGACAAAGAGGATTTAAATAATCCCATCACCCTCCAGGAGATTAGCAATGCTATAGCTATCCTTTGTGTAGCTAAAGTGCCTGGGATGGCTGACTTCTCTGCAGAGTTTTTTTTTTTAATGCTTCATTGTCAGATTCCTGAACTGCTGTTATGTATGTTAAGCAGACAAACACTTTAGCTGACAATTCAGTTGCTGGCAGGCACATTTATTTTTGATCTGTATAGGAAATTAAAGCCTGTGCTTTGATTGCCAATGTTATATGTGCAGCTTGCTCAAACCTCAACGATGCAGAATAAAAAAATTATTTCCAGGGGCTTAGCAACCCATCTGGGAAAATGCCCATTACACCTGATTCACCCTGACCAGGTGAGTTTCGACAAAAGGAAGTTCTCAGCAGATAAAACCAAGAGACTTCTAAAGTATCTGCATTCTGTACTCCAATCTGGGCAGAGAAGGCTTTTGGAAACATCAGTGGTTCCATTTCAGTCACTTCAAGCTTATTCAGTAATCCCCTTCCATGGTGTTATTCATCTCTCCACACAGTTATCACTCAATTCTGCTGGGTTTTCCCTCTAAAATATCTCCAGAATCTAACTGGATCTCTGTGTTCCCATTGCCAAGACCCTTTGACCATGCCCTGGTCATTTCTCACCTCAATTACTGAAGCTTCTTCCTCATTTTTCCCTCAATTCTCCTCAGCCACCTTCAAGATGGGGGGGGGGGGGGAACACAGCCATTGATATAGCCTACCTTGCCTATCCCCTAGCTGCTCCATCTCTTCACACTCTTCGTCATACCTTTCACATCAAATTTATGTGCCTTGCTCCTTCTTCAATGATTGGCACAACTGAAGTCCTGCTTACCTTTCTGCTCTCACCTTTTTCTATTACTCCCTTCTCCATTTTGGGTCACACTAGTTGCATGGCTAGTCTTACCATTGCTTTGTGTCCTTCATCCATACTTCTGTCCATATATTCTTCCACACTGCTCCCTATGGCTACAAACTCCTCCATGAACTAGTCCAGTTTACTGCCTCCCTTTCTTTATGACCCTCCTTCAAGCTCACTTTTCACAACAGACCTACTGCTATCCCTCAAAGAATGGGTGAGTATAAACTTGTTTAATAAAACTGAATAAATATAATAGCCCTGTCACACAAGAGAAATATTTCAAAAACTCCTACCATGGTTAACACTAATTAATCTGCACTAGGGCTCCCAGTGCTATTAACCCCAGTGGAGCTGAACCAGCCTTGACAAAAAGTAGTCCTACCATTTGTAAATTCCCTAACAAACAAGGCAGGGTGGGTCTGGAGAAAGTCTGCTTCACAGCTCCATCTCCTGCTCTTTTTTCAAAAAGTGCACTCTGCCTACCCCTGTTGACAAAGATAGCATATGTGCAGAAGGGAGGGGCCTAAACATAATCTGCCTATTCGGGGATATGGTGCCACCCATTAATTATTCTCCCACCTCATTCAAGAGAGTGCTAAGCTGGAACATCTGTCCAGCTGCTGCATGAGTCTAGTACTGGGTACAAGGCCTCTCTCCTCATAGCAGAACCACAATATACATGATAATGTTTTGCCATTACTTCATACCTTGAATATGGCTTGTTAACTGTGAACCAATTTCCCTTCTCTCTTAGGTGCATATCCTATCTATATATAAAGCAAAATCAAGAAAACAAAGCATGTATAAGGGCACAAGTAGGAGATGTTAGCTACATAATGCAGGTGGTTTGCTGTAATAAATCCCTTTGTAAGTGAACTCTGCTCTAGAAGCTTGATTTGTGTTGTCAGAGTTATAATTTGTGCTGTCCCAGAGCATGCAGAATTCTTGTGATCGAGATAGGGTGACCAGATGTCCCGATTTTATAGGGACAGTCCTGATTTTGGGGGGCTTTTACCCCCCACTTCCTGTCCTGATTTTTCACACTTGCTGTCTGGTCATCCTAGATCAAGACCTAAAAGGTTAATTCAGTCTATGAATAAAATAATCATTGGAGGGAGATAGACCTAAGAAGTCATCATGGTATTTTGAACATCAGATCCCAAGCAGGCAGAGATTATTGCATTTAGATGAATGAAAGTTCTATGCCTCTTATCAAAAACCAAGTAATCACTAAAAACTTTTCAGATAGGCTACAGAATGGGACAGGGTGCTGAAGGAACTACACGACAGACAGAAAATACACTAGTCATTGGACAGGTATCTCTAGTAGACTACCATTGCAATCTAGTGATATTTGATGTTGACACATTATACACCCATATCTATGAACTGTGTTTACCTGATCGTAGCTAAATTGTCCTTTATCATATAGTGTGTGCATCAGTCACCGTCACCAGATTAGAAAAAATAAAAATAAAAGGGGGAGGGTCTTCTTCCAAGTTCAGTGCATATCTACAATCCTGTAACATACCTGGTTTTTCACAGATCTCAGAATACTTCTCTCCTGGTCACGTCTTCCAATTGGGGAACTATCATAACACCATATAGTAGACTCAGTATGAATAAAGAAAAGGAGTTAGAGGATTGGTTAATTTGTTGGATGATAACTGTACACAGTTCACTCTGCTTTTGAGAATAGCTGGTGTTATCCTGGGCTTGATGCAGAAATTACTGGGTGAGGGTCTATGGACTGTACTAGGCAAGAGATCAGAATCATAAGGGTACCTTTCTGGCTTTAAAAATCTATGGACCATTCTGGTGCACTGTTTGCTGGAAAGTCCTGAAGCAGTTTCAGTTACTTTGATGCATATCATAAAGTAAACATATATAACCCCACACTGAATATTTAGCATAAGATTAGACTATTACCCCATCACCAATGCCATATAATTTGAAATAGTGTGTTATAAATGAAAATGGCTTGGTATTTCTCTTTTTGTAGGCATCATTCATTTAACACACCACTCATTATCTGCTGTACATCACATTTCAAAAGCACACAGTAACCAGACAGTAAAATCTGACTGTCAGATATATTAAATCACTGCATGACGACATGGGGCCATTAGGCACAATACTTCAATTTGAGCAGCTAGTGCTTACATCGGTGTTTAACATTTAAAAAAAAAAAAAGAATGTTGCTTAACATCAATGCTCAACTAGAAGGTGAAATTCAACAAAGCTTCAGCAGATAAAATTCTGGCCTGTGGCTCTAAAGCTCAGTTGTAGGTAACATCCATATTTAGCCATCTAAACATTTGGCTTGGTTTTCAGCTAAAATGCAAACCCTTTCCTGCATGGGTGTACTTTGGGGAGGGGGGAGTAAGGGGGCATTGCCCCCCCAAAACTGCAATCCTGGCTGGAGCTGCCCACCCAAATATAAAAGTCAAACTACCCCTATGCTTCCCTGCCTTAATGAGCTTGCATTTATAATTAATGGTAATTGTGGGTGCTAAGCAAATCTAGGGAGATGTGGGTGGGGTGTGCCTAATTTTAGGTGCCCAGATTTAAAAAGTGTGAGGCTACGTTCTCTTGTCCCCATTCTTCCTTACCACACCTCAGGTCCTAATAAAACAGAGAAAATAAGGCTATTCCATCTTTTCAAATCAAACCACCCCTGCATCAGCTCCTATCCACTAAAAAACTTACTCCAGAACACACATTTGTCTTATCCACTTTTAGACTTCAGACTAATGGAGTATACTGTTTCCAAGATGCATCCTGTCTTTCCTTGGCACCTATCAGACAGAGAAATGCTGCTGTACTTATGAGTGGAACTTGCTTGATTCAGGTGCTTGATAAGTGATCACACAGATGTGTAGCTATCTGATAGCAAAGCCTACATTGGATGTAATCAACTAATAGTCTCTACTCTTCCCTTGTAGTTGTCATAAAAATACTGTAATAAAAGCAGATCATGTACCTATATTTTTAATGAAAAATGGTCCCCATATTCTGGATTGGTTTTAAAATTAGTTTAAGCCTTTTAGTCAGCATTAAAAACAAAGTTTGATCCAGTAATAAAGGATTCACTAATATCTCTCTGCAAATGCACTGTATTAAAAAAAATTCAGTGGTATCCTTTTTTAATGTTAAGTGAAAAGCTTTTCAAAAATATGATCCCGACATCTGATTTTTGTTATGCAACATCAGCAGTATCATTCTCTTTTCCATCTACCTTGTCATGATTTAATGGTCTTTAACTGAAATGTGTTACTTTTCATCTACTAAATGCTGATTTGTTCTTACTGACTTTAGCAGAAATTGAATGGTCTGAAAGGAAGTACAAACTTGTACCTTTTGTAAAAGGTGCAATATTTAATATTTTGCTCTCTATATATACATGAATTCATTTTACTAGTGCCATGTTCCCAATTTGTTACAATGAATTTGGAGAGGTTATATAGAAAAAGGAACTCTGATTTTTGATGTGCTTAACTCATAGCTAGTCACAGATTAAGTAGGACTCTCCAGTTTGCAAAAATGATTTCAACTAAACTACAGGCATAATAGAATTGATTGTCTAAACTGAAGTGATTTGCTAGCCTGTGACTTTTAGCATTTATGACCTAAAGTACATGTGAAATATTTTTCCACAAATAAAATAGCCATTGAACCTAATTTTGCAAGCATTTCCATCATTCTTTAGTGCTAGTCCCAGGATGCAAGGAGTCCATGCAAATTGTCTAGAATTCAGTATCTGGATGAGAGGAAATCACCACATTTCTTATTCAACACCCATTGACGTTAATGAAAGAACTTAAGTTCCCAAGCGCAGCAAAAAATAAACTGGTTAAATCTTTACCAAGTTTAGTTGGATGGAGGGGAGTTAGCAGGCTTTTGAAAGAAAAAGTAAACTGAAAGCAAAGACCAGCAGCTCTAGTTATACAAATGTAGTGTAATCTCATAATCTCCTTGAATGGAAGGCCCCTTTGGTTTCAATGGGAGGTGCACATAGGGAAGGACAGTAAAATACTACAAATTAAAGGTATATTTTATAGCAGTTGTGTTGTGAAATCAGGAAAACCCAAGTGCTTTGACTCAATTCATTCTAAGAGCAACAACCTCTGAGGTTATTGGAGTTATACCAGGAAACAATTTGGTCTTCGATGTAAACCTGAAATAAGAGAAGACATACAAATGTAGATGGAGCAGAAAAAGGATCTGCATATTATGATAGAATAATAGACTACATAAGGGAAAATCCTGACCCTTCCTCCACGACTGTAGTGAGCCTACTACAATGGAACTGGTACTATTCTGCTATGGGAGGACGGAGGTGGGAAGATTTGAGGTGTCCACACATTGTGTCAGACTCTAGTTATCTGGGCTTGGTGCAGGGGACAAATTTTATCCTACATAAAATGATGTGATGCATTAGGGGAAAAGTCACCTTTCAAATCGTTAGACTGGATTAAGATTTAAATATTGTCCTCTGCAGTCACATACATTTCATTGACTTCACTTGGGATTCCATACATAAGAGGGAGAGCAGAACGCTGAAGTCAAAATCCAATTTCCATATCAGAAAGAATTCTCTTCTTAAGAGTCAAAGCTAGAAAACTGTGGTAAGATTTCAAAGGCATTGCCACCTGTCACTCACTAGACATTCTGCTGACATCCCATTTAGTGCTTTTCTCCATACAGGTACTTAACTATGCCCTTTAAACACAACAAACAAACAATGAAACCTTCAGAAGTGTTGAGAAGCAGGGCACAACACAGGGGAAAATACTGGGAGGGTTTTTCCTCATTATTTTATCCATCACTTTGATTGCCCAACAAGCAGAGCCCATAAAAACTTGAAGGTATGAAGCATCCCTGGATCCCACCATATAATGTTGGCTATTTTTATGCTGTTTTCCACAGAACAGCAGCTTTCATTTCACAAAACAAGATATTTTTAAAAAGTTAGAAGTGCAACTAGGGGCCCTACTGACATCAGGCCTCCATCGTGTTAGACAAATTCTCTGCCCTTTGCCATTTAAGCAGTTGAGGTAGAAAAAGCTGTTTTACATTTGGGAAATGGAAACAGCATGGAGAAGGTAAGGGACTTGCCCAGGATCACACCAAAAGTTTGTGGCAGGGCTGGGATCCCCAGTCCAGTGTCTTAATCACAAATCCACCCTTCCTCTTGTTCATAGCTAGTTATTTCCCTTACAGAAATAACCTACCATTGCTCTGAAAACCAAACTAGAAGAACAGCAGATCCAATACACAATAGCAGCAGCAAACAAATGCACCATAACCCTTTCCTCTTTGCACAAGGTTTTAAACTTTCACAGTCAATGGTGGGTATTTGCCAGTAAATGGCATTAACTACACAAGGAAGTTTAAAAAAAATTATCTGCAATTGAACTGACCAACAAGCTTCAAAAGAACAGTTTCACAATTTCACTGTCAAGAGCTGAAGATCTATTGCTGTCAAATGGAAGGAAGTTGTCACAATGTCCTTTGAAAAACAGAGCTGTCATGTCTGGAAACAAAGAAGTATTTCAAAATGAATAATTTAATCAAGGAATATCACCTCTTTCTGTTCGTACATTGTCCACTATGATGAATTACTTAAAGTTATTATAAACAATTTCTGCAAGTACTACTTGGTCTGGAGGATGCTTACAAAATATGTTGCAACTATTTGATCAAAAAAATCCTATATGCGAGTTATGTAGGTTTATTTTATTTAGATAACTAGGTCACAGGTAGCTTTAGACATGTAAGAGGAGGGTTTCACATTAATCATCTTAACGCTGAAAAAAATTAGTTTAAATGTATCTTCACACATGTAAATTATCACCTGTCCCTAGACATGATATTTCTGCCACAGAAGGCAGTGTTAATTGAAAGATCTGTTATCCATGTCCCTCTTCCTTCTCCAACCTCAGTCAACCAGGTTTTATTTCATTGCTCAGTCTTACCTTACATTATTTACCCAGAAAACTGTGAAGTTAATTATATCTTTATAATTAACAATGATAAATTCCTGGGAAGTTTCTAACAAAATAAAAAACAAAAACAAATGGCAACGGATGAAGTAACATGGCCTCCATTCTGCCCTTGAAGACTCAGTAGATAACATTTTAATCCTATTCTTTGCATATACAAGATTGTTCCCACCTACATGCTGTAGGTCTTGTAGGCAAGGAGGAAAATAGTCTGAGTGGAATTTACTACCAGTTTTTATAGGACTGATTTTGCTGCTGTTGCACAGCATATTAGAAACAAAAATCTGTCTATCAAGATAGTAAATGTTTTTAATGTATGCATTTGTAGTTGTTAGATCAACACATTTATTCTGTCTTTAAAACATTTGTATTTTACTTAGTTCCCTTACTAGGGTGACATTTTTCATTACCCTTATCTCTTCTGAAGATATATCCTCTTTCGATCCCCATTTTTATTTTGTAGTTTAAAAGGGAGTTTTGTCATGTTAAATGATTTCTTTTGTCATTTGCAGTTCCTATGCCCATTCCCTTCGAGCAGGTTAAGCCTTGGCAATAGATAGATAAGCATTCAGGGAACAGCAGTAATGTGCCTATTGTTAGTTGCAGCAACATGAGAAATGTGTCATTTCTTCATGCTTTTAACTCTCAGCTCCCAGCACTCAATACTTTTCACCATTCATCTGTCTGAAACAAGTCTGCCTTTCACTGAACTTTGGGTTAATGGATTCATTCAATAGATTTCTATGCAATCAAAATTACCCTTTCTGAAGTCCATGTTTTAAAGAAAAAAAACAGTTAAAAATCCCTGAAATAGCTTCTATTAAAATAAATACGGGCCAGATTCTACAATCCAACCAAACTGCACATAGTACAGGTTGAGGTTGGAGTGATACAGGTGCTGTCAAGCTCAGTGCAGGAATGGTCCTCTAGCATAAATTATAGTAGCCACAGGATGTTATAACTCATGCTTGCTGCTAGTGGCCCTATTTATTACCAGGTGCCCCAAACCATACTCAGTTATTTGCACAGCATAGGAACATTCAAGCCACAGCCCTTTTCTGCCAGCCACATCCCTTACGCTGCTTCCCTCAGTTTTGTCAGCGTAAGACATTCCATTGTCTCCATATTTTTGGAGGATCCTTTTTGCGCTAAAGATATACTCTCAGGGCTGGATATGCCTGCCCCTATTGTCGAGGTTTCTTAGGATTAATTGGCTTCTGTCGACCTTGGTTGCCGTCCTGCGGGGAGTTGAGCAAACCACTCCACCGACTCACTGCTAACCTTGCTCCTGACCCTTTGCAGTGGTCCCCAGACACGATCCAAGCCTTTCAGTTACTCAAGGACAGTGTGGCCTCCTCCATGTCTCTCCGCCCCCCCAATTACAGCAAACCCTTTCACCTTTTTGTCCACGAGAAGGGCGGAATTGCTAGTGGCGTCCTTACCCAGCTGAGCGGGCCCCACCATTTCCCGCTTGCTTTTTACTCCCAGCAGATCGACCCTGTCGCTCAGGGAACCCCATCCTGCACCCGGACTCTGGCAGCAGCTGCCCTGCTGATCACAAAGGCAAAGAGCCTGACCCTGGGTCATTTTACCACGGTCTGGACCTCTCATGCCTTGTCAGCTTCTGCGTAAGGGCACGACCCAAGTCTTTTCGGCCCATCGTCAGCAGCAGCTAGAGGCCGAACTCCTAGAAGACACTAATTTTTGAACGGTGTGGGCCCCTTAATCCAGCTACCTTGCTTCCTGACCTGCCAGTCCTCCAGGATCAGCACGACTGTGTGGAAGTAGTTCATAGCATCTTACAGATAAGGAACAACCTGTTTGACGTGCCACTGGACAACCCTGATTGCATCCTCTTCTCGGACGGAAGCTCCGTCGAAGCTTTTCCTACTGCTAATTGTACTGCTGCCACAGTGGCGAAGATCCTCCTTAGAGACATTGTACCCCGTTTTGGCATCCCCTCATACTTGATTCAGATCGCGGACCCCACTTTACTGGTAATGTCCTTGGCCATTTAGAACAAGGACCCCTTTGAACTGCTCTATGGACACCCCCCTTTCAAAGGCGGGGCGCTACCACGTGCTGATGTTTCACTGTTGGGAGGGGATCATATGACCGCGTGCCAGTTTCTCTCCCTACAGGCTCGCCTCCGTACCCTTTGGAAAGCCTCACAGTTTTCCCAGACCGTGCCGCTGGAAGAACAGATCCACCCGTTCCAACCAGGGGACTTCGTCTGGGCCAAAAAGTTCGTTCGTGGCGACGCCCTCCAGCCGAGGTTTACTGGACCCCACCAGGTTCTTTTAACAACCCAGACTGCAGTATTCCTGGAAGGACGCAAATCCTGGATCCACCACTCCCACGTCAAGCCAGCCGTAGTGGACCACAGTGACGGACCAGCAGCCCTTGCCACCACTGAGGACACTGCCTCTGACCAGTGGACCAGCTTACCTCTTTCAGACATCAGACTTAAATTGACTCGGAAAAAATGAGAGGACCTTTTATTCTGACAACTTTATGTTTTTTATTATGCCTTTTTAGTTTATTTTCTGCTTATGAAGATAATGCTTTTATTAGATATTCCCACGAGGTTAAAACTCGTATTTTAGGAAATAGAAGTAATTGCTGGGTATGTACTCAATTTCCAGTAAATGCAGAACAGGGACTCCCCTTCACACCCATTCCCCTGACCACTGCTAATATGACTTGGATGCCACCGGCTAGAATAAAAGATCCAGTCCAACACAATCTTACATGGGACAAAACAGGAGTGCCAATTAACAGATATCTCAGGGTAACAAATCAGACAGGATCACTGTGTTTTGTTAAAGAAAAAGGGTCAACTTTTGTGGGAACCAGTAAATGCAACATGTATTTTAATGGCACCGCCTTTAGTAAAAACCTTGGCTTCAAGCCTTGCGCATCCCACTTATCCCATATGTGGATCCCTCACAAGCCTTCAGAGTCAGCTTTTAAGAAACCCTGCTCAGATCACGAGGGTGTCCAACTAATTGCTAAGGGATATACGATTGCCTTCTACAACTGCTCAAGCAGTACTACACTGCACTTTGAAAACACCACTACCAAATTGTGCCTCTGCGGTTCGCACAACGACCCCTCTGCATTACCAGGGGAACAGTGGTCCAACGGGTGGTGGGTTACCTCCTACTTTGAGAAATGGAATACCCGAAACGCAATGTATGGAACATACTGGGTGTGCAGGCCCAAAGCTTATTACTTTCTCTCCCCTGATTGGGCAGGGTCATGTTATTTAGCGTGGCTCACACCACCTTCTCGCATCTCCCTCACCCCCCCCCATTTTCCCCACGTTCGTAACATCCGTGAAACCTTCAGAGATATTAATATCCGTGATGGTTTGTCGTGGCAGCGGTGGGCTGGTCTTATTAGCTTGAGGGGTGGTGTCATCCGTCTACAGGGACTACTAGAATCTTTAACCAATGAGACTGCGACCCTATTTGAGAATCAGGCCGGGGAAATGTCCCAGCTGCGCCAGTTAGCTTTGCAAAACCGAATGGCTTTAGACATAATGTTAGCAGCCCAAGGAGGGACTTGCGCCCTCATAAATGAAGAATGCTGTGTTTTTGTAAACGACACCTACCCTGACACTTTTCAACGTACCAAACATCTAAGGGAAATGGCTAAGAACTACTCCTCTGGCCAGCCACCTTATGATTGGTGGGGAGCCTTATGGAATTGGTTGCCTGGATTTGGGTGGGTTAAAAAACTCTTGGTGGGTGTTGTTGGGGCCATAGTAATCCTTATAATACTGTGTTGCTGTATTCACTGTGTTCCCTCCCTCATAAACTCATGTGGGTCAGTTTATTCTTTTTCTACTTCAGCCAAAGGCCTTACTCTCTTCGAGTTGGCCCAGGCTGAAATTGCCAAGCGGCCCTTGGCTCCTTAAAATAGGGTGTAGCATTTGGTAAATAGTTATCCCAAAGCTACAAATGGAGGAATGTTGAGTCTGAACTTTTTATGAACTGAAACTTAACTCAGACTTCATGTCTCTGTCTGAAACTTTTAATCAAAAAACTCTGACCTGCGAACTACTCATGACCCCTCCCCTCCCAATAAGTAGCCATAAGTAGCCATCCCCTCTTTTGTCTTCTCCAATTTACATTTTAACCTGTTTTGTCCTGTAGAATCTTGATTGATTATGCATGACCATTATGATCTGTTAATCACTTTGTTTACTTCTGTGTATAAACATTGATGCTTACCCCTAATAAACTTGCCACACTTACTCCAAAGCTTGGCTCTTAAGCTAAGGATGGTGTGAGCCCGTTGATCAACGAATTGTTGTCTGGTCTCTGACAGATCTCTGAGCCTTATACCAACTCCGCACTAACTCGGGTGCTGGAGAGGTGAGTAGGACTTGCTTTTTACCTAACACTATCAGCAGAATCTGCATTGCACCAGAGAATTTGGCCCCTGATTTTCCAAAGCTGAACGTTTATACACCTTACATATATTTAACCCAAAGTACTAATGTGTACAAAATGGTCATTAGCAGAGAGAGCTAAAGCTGATCAGATTGCATGGCATCTAGAGTTTCGTTGACATTTTTCAGAACAGCATTTTTGAGAATTTCCATTTGTACAGTACATTTGCTAATCCTCCTGTATTTCCTGGACAAGGAAAGGTACCATGTCCTTTTTCCATGATTTTTTTTTGTAATATAAATAACATGCAATTTTTAGTAAGCCAGTGGCATTGCTGAAATATTTTGCAGCCTCACGAGTTAGTTTTTTTTCCCAGTAAGAACTGATTTTCGTCAAACAGTGCTTGGTGGCAGAACACAGTGAGGAATTTATGCAGAATGTGAGAAACTGGTGTTGGATTATGCAAAAAGCAACTTTTGGGAGCCGGCTCAAAAAACAGCAACTGTAATTAAAAACATCAGCTATCAAGACGTGTTTCTTACCTTTGGAATTTGCAGACAATGTAGAGTTTTCCTTGAGTATAATGTATAGAAATCCAGCTGCTTTGTACTCGGGAGATAAGGTTCACAGGCATTTACCCAATACCAGCGTGGTTTCCATAGGTAGGGCACTCGTATTCCATTCCACTCCCTTTGAAGCACAGGATGTTGTTTGAATGAAAAGTCCTTCCTAGGACAAATAGAATGTTATTGTCACTGAGTGATGAAACTGGGTAGAGGGGGTGCCATTAGTAACCTACAGTCTATTCTCCTGAGTGTAGTCCATGAAACAATGAACCTAAAAGGGAGATAGTAATTTAAAATTAGAACCATTTAGTGCCTGCTCCATTCTTAGTATGCCATCATCATGAAAACTTTTCCCACAGCTTGCAGAAAGAAATTTTAAAGGCCCAGATTTTCAAAAACAGGAGCCTAAGTCAGGGTCTTAACTGTGATCAGATTTTCAAGAGGTGTGTTTAACAGCTTCTAGTGAGGTCAACCAAGAGCTGTTGTGAGAGCACTAAAGTAGATCACTACTTCTGAAAAATCAGGCTACTTTTTGAAGTGTCCAACTACAAATTGAGAAGTCTTAGCATGGCTTATACTAACATTCAGATGTTATGGAAAACCACAGTCTAAATATTTTTTAATTGTGAGATGTTCCTGGCAGTGACCATAATTAATATATCTACCACAGAAGAGCGGAAAGAGAATCAAGATGCTTGCTTACATTGGGCTAGATTGTGCCTTGTGGCAAAGCTGTGAACCAAGGAGCAGTGCAGAGGCATTCCAACCCCAGGGGAATCCCCACAAAACATTGTGTCTTGATAGGGAGTAATTTCCTTCTACCTTTACACCTTCTCCTACTATATGGACATCTAGCTCCAGTGGCTGATAAGAGAGGTGACAGAGGCAAGGTTCTATCTTACTCCCAATCCATACCATCCCTTCCTGCCTACTTGCTCAAAAGGGAGGAAAATGGGAAAGTTGTGTGTGAAGAGAGGATCTCTGACACAGCCCCTCTGCTCTTCCAAATGCCCAGAGCCACAGTCCAAAGTAGATTTTGTCCAGTGGGGAGAAAATGGGGTAGGGAATCAGTTCTGCCCGTTATGGCTAGATTAATCATCCTAATTTAGAAGAGACTGTACCTTGAAGGTCACAGACATTGCTTAAGATGTTTAGCAGGGTATAAACATGACATGATTTCTATCAAACCACCAAAATCAGCATCCTCTCCTGAGTAAAAATGATTGTGTACTGCAAATGAAAGATATGGCCAATAAAAAGAACTGATAAAATGAACCCCCTTTCTGTCTGTTTTAAGTCACTAACGTTTAAAATAAATTGCTGTTTTCAGTACAGTAAATCACAAGGGTTGCTTTAAAGAAATTTAGTTTTTGGTACATCTGCCAATTTAGACTACTTACTATAAATAACAAACTTTCAATTTTACTATGCAATAAATATAAACACAAACTACATTTTCCATGCATTTTACCTAAGTGATGCCATACATCAGTCAGAGTAGAATCAACTACAGAAAAATCCAACCCTTTTAATAAATGCAGAATATGTAAAAGTTCAGAAACAATTCCATTTATTTTTAAAAATACTTCCTTCTCAACCTATTTGTGCAGATCTGAGTTCAGACTTCTTTGTCTCCCCTTTCTCTGTCCTTTGTCCTGGACAACTATACTCAGACCTTGCCAGATACTGTAAAGTAAAGGAGGAACATATTTTTGTTCTGTTTTGTTTTTTAAACCAGGCCACTAACCATCCTTATATTGGTGTAAATTTTGCAAATCCGTTAAACCTAAAACTTAACAACCCATTGTTTTTTTTTTTTAAAAAACAGACCTGATAACGTTCAGGTCTGAATGTTACAGTGCTCTTTGCCTCAGCCCACGCAATTCACTATGGTGGTGCAAGTTGCAAGCATGAATCAGTGAGAGAATAGCTTCAGATCATATTATCAATGAATAGCAAAAGGTTTACAGTTTACTTTTTAAAAAATGAATTTTCTCTTTACTAATTTGCTAGAGGCAGCAGCTGAACTGTTCTGCATCTCTGCATTCATTTGCACTAATTGCCCTTTATTATTGCTACTTTTTTATTTTTACTAGTGGCTTTGATTTCTAGAACAATCTTTTAGAAACAGCTCCAGCAACTAATCATTAGTCTGATTTTCTAAAAGGGGCATTCTGACTTTTAAAAATAAGTGCTTCTTGCCATGCAGAAACTGCTTAATCTTTCCCTCTCAAAAGGATGGTTACTAAAAAGCAAGCTGATTACATAAAGTCAGCTATACAGAAGACATAGGGGTCAAACATGAAATAGTTACAATACACTGTTCAGGAGAGATGGTTTAAAAATATGGGGGAGCGGGGTGACAAGGTGTTCCTTACAACAGTGGTTCTCAACCAGGTGTCTGGGGCCCCCTGGTGGGCTGCGAGCAGGTTTCAGGGAGTCCACCAAGCAGGGCTGGCATTAGACTCGCTGAGGCCCACGGCAGAAAGCTGAAGCCCCACCGCCTGGGGCTGAAGTTCAGGGCTCCAAGCCAAAGCCTGAGCAACTTAGCTTCGCAGGTCCCCCTGTGGCATGAGGCCCCGAGCAACTGCCCTGCTTGCTACCCCCTAACCCTGGCCCTGGCTTTTATATGCAGAAAAACAGTTGTTGTGGCACAGATGGGCCATGAAGTTTTTATACCATGCTGTGTAAGGGGGGGGGGGTGCTCAAAAAGAAAAGGGCTGAGAACCCCTTCCCTACAAGACCATTCAGTTTTGGACCAGCTACTATAAAATCCATGATTCAGGTGGCCTGTATTCCCACGCCAACTGAAGTGGGAGAAACAGGGAGTTAACATCTCTAGGAATGCCAATGACTAATGTCTCATTCTTTACCAATGGATCAATTTAGCCCTGATACCGCTAAGAAGGGCTAACAGGAGCTCATTATTTACCAGCTAGTGTAACAAACATTTAAGTACTTTTAACAACATAATGAGGAGGTCTGTCAGAGGAAAGAATTCACATGAGACCAGCTTCCATTTTTCTTGCTCAAAGCCTCAGTACTCAAAACTGATGTCCTTGTCTGTACATTTTATTCTATTTTTGAAATAGAAACAAGATTAAACTAAAAGAAGCTCATATACATATTTAGCTTCCACCAAAGAATGAAGAAAACATCAAGCCTGCTTTTACAGTCAGACAAATTAAAAGGAAAAAAATAAATATCTGCAAATTCTTGCAAACTCCCTATTACTATTCTCCCAATTGCTCATTAATAAACAGATCTGTATGCCAGGGGTGTAGGAGAGGAGCTCGCCTCGGGAGCCAGACTCCTTTCACTCTGCTCTCACCTTTCCCTAGAGGAGTTCTTCCTCTCTACAAACCATGTTCTCTTGCCTGATTCCAGCCCCTTTGTGCTAGAGCCAGGCATTTTACTTTCCAGCATGTAGCAAATTTACCAATAAATAGACAAATAAATAAATAAAAATGTCCATGGGGGAGGCACCAAAACTTCATGTTCAGGTCAAATTTAGCATATATTTTCATCCAGAAAAAAAAATCAGACTATCAAAACATTTTGTTTTAATACTTTTTCAACAAATTGTTTAGACATTTCATTACAAAACTACATACAAAACATTTTATTTAACCTGAACATTTTTTTCCTTTTTCGCAAAAAAAAAAAGTTGAAAAAAAATCAGTTTTGGTTTGACTAACTTATTTTTCAACTGAACCAAAACAATTTTAGCTCTAATTGGTACTGCCAGAGAGAAGAGGCCCAGCTCTTCTATGCTGTTTAGGTGTTTAAGTGGCTAGAATCTGGCTGCAGGTGTCCATTCAAAAGTGGCCATGATGAGAGAATGGGAACTCAGACGATATAAATGTGTTGAAACTGATTCCTATCCCAACCACCTCCAGGATGTTTCAGGAGAAGAAGGTCAGAGTGCAGCTCTGCTTCTCCAATTCACAGGACACATAGCCAGCTGTCATAAGGTATTGCCTATTGCAGCTGCAATGCATGAAACAGAGCTTGTATAGCCCCTCAGCTCTGGAAGGGACAGAGGGGCTTCATATGCATAATAGCTTTGCACCTGTAACAGCTTGAGAGGAGAGGCTCCTATTTCACTGCTTAAGAATTGTGTGAAATTCACTATTGTTGCTTCACAAGCAACAGAACCATTTCACAAAAATTTGTGACACTTTTCATATCTGACATATGAGGGAAACTGAACATGTGGTTCAGCAGCTGACATCCTTTATTTTATCCAGGGATTAGAATAGGATTGCCATTTTTACTTGTAACTTTAGGATTGGAACCCAGCACCAGAAAGAGACAAAAAAAAACCCCAACAACCCACAAACACCCCCACTTGACTGTCTGGGGCACCTAGTTTTCCCTTCAGACCCTCCTTCCAGAAGCACACCCACACTGGCCAATGCAAAGAGCATCACATGGACCAGTTATCTTTGAACATCCCGATATTCTTCAAACGTAATCCCACTATGGTGAAGTAGGACAGGATCTCTTTCCACATCTGTAGCTTTATGTAGAAAGCCCTTCAAGACCTCAGTAGCACTGCATAGAAGCAAATTGTGGTTGACCATCTGCCTCAGCCTGATAATTCCTTGTCCTCCTTTCATATGCAAGGGTCCACAGGATGACCTCTGACCCATAATCTGAGTTTTTCAGTCCTCAGTCAGGAAGTTTTCTTTGAGTAGCAGCAGAAGTATCTGCTGAGGAGACAACCCCTTTGTTCCTCTAAAACATAAGTTTACTGTAGGTTTTAACATGAGACAGCTTTAGAGGGACTTATTTTTTTTTCCCTTTTGGTAAACTGCATTGCTTTTTAGATATTTACTTGCCGATTACCTGCTTGCCTCTGTCTCACATGGGTGTTCCAAGGCTTCACTAACTGATGTTTGTTTAATGTTTCAGGGTCCTCACACAGAGGGAGCACTTACTATTATTGATATTCATTACAGAACCTAGTACACCTACCAAGTGAAATATCCACGTTTGCTATGGGCATTTAAGAAAACTATGGGGGGAAACCTGCATTTTCTGAGCCGGTGTGCTGAGAAATCCCTGTGTTTCTGAGCAGAGTTTCAAAACTAATACAGGGTAATACTTGTCACACAATGTAGTTAACAGTTGCTTTTATTACTTCAAGTCAGAGGGTGCTGCCATACCCCCAGGGCAGCACCCCTGCACTCCATGTGTAACCATTTGCAGAACTAGTGGCCTAGTGCAGCCATTTTGGCATGGAGGGGGCAAGGCCATGTTCTCACACCTCCCCACACCCCAGAAACAACCACCCCAGAGTCACTAATCTCAAAAGGCACCAAGACTGATTTCCAGAGCAAAAGAAGATTTATTTAAACAAACTCTGGATCTAACCCAAAATTCTCACTGCTCTGAGGCTGGGCCTTTTCTAGTAAATACAGACTTATCTTTAAATAAATTGAGCCAACCATTACCCATGACGTCAGGCATGTCATACTCAGCTGATGGAGTCTTCCAAGGACAGCTGTTGATTACAGGGGCGGCTCTAGGTATTTTGCCACACCAAGCACGGCAGGCAGGCTGCCTTCGGCAGCCTTTCCCACAGGAGGTCCCCGGTCCTGCGGATTCGGCGGCACGCCTGCGGGATGTCCACCGAAGCCGCGGCACCAGTAGACCCTCCGCAGGCATGCCGCTGAAGGCAGCCTGCCTGCCGCCTTCACGGTGACCGGCAGAGCGCCTCCCGTGGCTTGCCGCCCCAGGCACGCGCTTGGCGTGCTGGTGCCTGGAGCCACCCCTGGTTGATTAGCAAGTCCCCTTGGTTGGTAAGATATTTGATGCATTTTACAGTATAGACCCACTGTAAAGTATACAATGTGACCTGAAGGTCTTCACTGGGGACCAGATACAAAACCTTTGATTGCATTCAAATTTCAGGACTCTTAATAAGGCACCACGATCCTATTATCCTTTGCATTTATTCTGCCAAACTGCACCCTTTCATAACAAGAGCTGTGATGTTTTTATATCAGGTATTTTATTTTTCACCCGGTCCTCCTGACTTTGTGGAATAATATTTTTAGAAAAGAAAATGAGAGCAATCAGGGAAGATGATTAATCAACCTTGTAACAAGTATGCTGGAAAATTGAATTATCTAATTACTGTTGTAGCATTGCTGAAAGTAACAAGGCAACAAGTCACGGATTCATTAGACTGTATTACTAGGCTTGAAGACCACTGCAGTTACCATGGAGTACAGAGAGGAAGTGATCTAATGAGACCAATTTCTGTCTTTAGATGAGATTTCCCTCCACGCACCCATTCTGGAATCAGGGCTTATGCAAAATTGGCTTACTGAATACACAGAGGACAGCCAGCATGGTCAGCTAAACAGGAGCACTGGCAGGGCAGAATTTAATAATTTCTCTCCTAGAAGACAGAACAGGAGTACGTGTGGCACCTTAGAGACTAACAAATTTATTTGAGCATAAGCTTTCATGGGCTACAACCCACTTCATCGGATGCATAGAATGGAACATATAGTAAGGAGATATATACAGGGGAGTCGCATCTTACAGCGGGAGTTAGGCTCTGAAGTCAGCGCATAAGGCGAAAATCACGTATAGTCAAACACTCATTGAGTGGAATGGCAAGCGGAATCGCCCGCACTACAGGTACAGTATTTAAATTGTTATTTTTCTCTTTTTTTTTGGTTTTGCCGAGTGCGTATAGTTAAAATTGCGTAAGTTAAATGCACCTATGATGCGACTCTACTGTATACACATACCAACTCTAAGAGGCTAATTAATTAGGATGATCAATTATCAGCAGGATGAAAAAAAAAATTTTGTAGTGATAATAAAGATGGCCCATTTCAGACAGTTTGACAAGAAGGTGTGAAGATACTTAACATGGGGAAATAGATTCAATGTGTGTAATGGCTCAGCCATTCCCAGTCTCTGTTCAAGCCTAAATTGATGGTATCTAGTTTGCATATTAATTCAAGTTTAGCAGTTTCTCACTGGAGTCTGTTTTTGAAACTTTTCTATTGCAAAATTGCCACCTTTAAGGCTGTTACTGAGTGACCAGAGAGGCTGAAGTGTTCTCCTACTGGCTTTTGAATGTTATGATTCCTGATGTCAGATTTGTGTCCATTTATTCTTTTGCATAGAGACTGTCCAGTTTGGCCAATGTACATGGCAGAGGGGGATTGCTGGCACATGATGGCATATATCACATTGGTAGATGTGCTGGTGAACAAGCCCCAGATAGTGTGGCTGATGTGATTAGGTCCTATGATGATGTCACTTGAATAGATATGTGAACAGAGTTGGCATCGGGCTTTGTTGCAAGGATAGGTTCCTGGGTTAGTGTTTTTGTTCTGTGGTTGCTGGTGAGTATTTGCTTCAGGTTGGGGGGCTGTCTCCCAAGATCTGTGAGAGAGTGAGGGGTCATCTTTCAGGATAGGTTGTAGATCTTTGATGATGCTCTGGAGAGGTTTTAGTTGGGGGCTGAAGGTGACGGCTAGTGGCATTCTGTTATTTTCTTTGTTTTGATCAAAGAAAGGTGCGCCTTTCTACCCTTTGGAAATAAGGTGCATGAGGCCTGATGCTCCCCTCCCACATATGGTGTCCAGAAGAGGTGGAAGCAAAAGTAAATGAGAATCAGGGAGCACAGAAGGGGAACATAAACATCTAAAGAATGAGCCCCGATCACTGAGAGATTGAGAATCCCCTATCTACCCCTCATCCCACCCAGCTGGGACCTTGCTGTCATGAAGATGACAAACATGCCAGGCTGGAGGGCAGTCACTCTCTATACCACATTCTCTCAGGAGCAGAAACTCCCACAGAGTCATTTGCAGCTTCTACTACACTGCTGCAGAAGGCATTAAGAGACATGATACACAAACTAAGAGTCCCACTGTACTCAGGGTGGCAGGTTTGTACAATTTTTGGTGGTGCCCAGAATGGGTCCAAGTCCCATCCCCACCCCATACCTGCCTTGTAAATGATATATATTTTTTAAAAATAATATAAAAACAGACTGGAAACAGTAAGTGTTTAACAGTTTCCCTATATTGCACAATGTGGCAGGGTGGGTGGCGGGATGAAGGCTCTGGGGGTGAGGGCTCAGGAGTGTAGGAGGGGCTCGGGGCTATAGGAGGGGCTCAGGGCTAGGGCAGAGGGTTGGGGTGCAGGGGTGAGGGCTGCGAGGTGGGGTCGGAGATGAGGGTTTCACAGTTCAGAAGGGGGCTCAGGACTGGGGCAGAGGGTTGGGGTGTGTGGGGGTGATGGCTCTGGCTGGGGGTGCAGGCTATAGGGATGAGGAGTTTGGGGAGCAGGCAGACTGCCACAGGGCTGGGGCCAGAGAGAACTCCACAATTCCCCCAGTTCCCTCCATCCCCCGCAGCACCATCACTGCATGTGCTCCTAGGGGCCGGGCCCCTCTCAGGTCTGGGAAGCCCCCTCACCTTCCCTGTGGTGGGTGCCGGAGGCGGGAGGGCTGCCATCATGTGTGTACACCTCCTCCCCTCCACAGCCACCACCTCAGCCTGCCACTGGCACCGCTCTCTTTTGTAGCCAGCAGCGGCCGGCGAGGGAACGCAGCACAGAACGGCAGGGCAACCTCCCACTGCCCAGGGCGCAGGCAGGGACGCTCTGGGGAAGGCACGTGGGGGCGGCAGGCAGGGCCAGGGGAGAGACCCGGCCCTGAACATCGGTGGAGCCAGGCCACCTGGGCCCTGAATTTGCGGAGCATGGGCACCACAGGCCCATATAACTCGCTGCTCCTGCGAAGTACAGCTTAGGTCCAGTTAGTTAATGCTGAAAGGTGCTTTGGAGATGTCCTACATACAGTGACTGCTCTAGGTACACTACACTCCTAGAGTAAAGCTAGTAAATGGTTATGAACTCTTTCTAAGTGCAATTCACACTGAGAAGGATTAATTTTTGTAGGAGGAGATTTGCAGCACTCTTTACTCTGTTAAAAGTGCTGACATGTAAATGGAACAGCTGAAGTAAGCTTACATGAACAAGACTGAAACAAAATGATTTCAGAAAGTGCTATTCAGCCCAGGCTGAGGAAAAGCCACACACAAAACAAAAGGCTTTTAAACAAACAAATCATGACTATTTAGCTTACATGACAGCTAAAGTCCTTCATTAAATGAACAAATAGCAGACTACTCACTTTGGATTTGATATAAAAATAAATTTCTGGCACATACCTACTTTCTTGAGGAAAAGGTAGGTAGGTAGGTAGGTGGCTGGCTGGATTTTTTTGGTATGGCTCAGAACACCCGGTTGCTGATTGTTAAATGAAAATAATTAGCCTTCAATTAACACCCATTACATTTTCACCTGTTCCACTTACAATACCTGGAGTTTCTAGATTGTGCAATTAGCTTCCTCCAATTTACCCCCCACTGGCAGGTCACAGGGAAGGAAACACATTATTAAATAATTAACCCTTTGCCTGCCAGTTTTCCAGGCTCCTATCTCCACTAGCATTAGAAATTTCCTTTATGAGCTCACCAGGAGAAGGATGAATATTGTACCTTTACATCCTTATCTGAGACAGATAATACAAGGCACATACAACTTGATATCCTATAAATTTATCTCTAGACTGAAATATTCAGATTGTGGCATCACAAATCCTCACCTTTAGAAGGAAAAAGCAGACTGTGTGCTATTGTCATCCTTTACAGAAACTAAACAGGCCGCTGCTGACAGAATGTAACATTTCTTTGTGCAAGGAAAAAACAAAAAGTTGGATAATTTTTCACTTTAAAACATTTTGTATATGAAGTCATTGAGCCTGCCCTCCCTCCCCCAGCATCATAGTCTGAGCAAAGCTTTTAGTAAGGAAATTACTGATTTAGACTGAATCTCAAACTTTAAGGCTAGAAGGCACCATCATGACCATCTAGTCTGACCTCCTGCACATTGCAGGCCACAGAAACTCATCCACACACTCCTGTAATAGACCCATAACCTCTGGCTGAGTTACTGAAATCCTCAAATTGTAATTTGAAGTATTTACATCACAGAGCATCCACCATTTACACTAGCTTAAACCTGCAAGTGACCCATACTCCATGCTGCAGAGGAAGGCAAAAAACCCCAGGGTCTGTCTGTGCCAATCTGCCCCAGGGTAAAAATCCTTCCTGACCCTAAATATGGTGATCAGTTAGCTCCTGAGCATGTGGGACAGACCCACCAGCCAGAAACCTGGGAAAAGATTTGCTGTAGTAACTGTCAAAGCCTGCTCCATCTAGTGTCCCATCACCAGTCACTGGACATATTTGCTAATAACAGTCAAAGGTTGGCTACAGGCAATTATAGGCAGTCTCATCATACCATCCCCTCCATAAACTTAGGTTTTTTGCCCCCAATGCTCCCCTTGGAAGGCTGTTCCAAAACTTCACTCCTCTGAGGGTTAGAAACCCTCACCTAATTTCAAGCCTAAACTTGTTGTTCTTGGTGCTTAATTTAAATTAGTTCCTCTCCCTCCCTGGTATTTATCCACCTGATATATTTATAGAGAGCAATCCTATTTCCCCTCAGCCTTCTTTTGGTTAGGCTCAACAAACCAAACTCTTTGAGTCTCCTTTCAGTAAGTAGGATTTTCATTCCTTGGATCACCCTAGTAACCCTTCTCTGCACCTGTTCCAGTTTGAATTCATCTTTTTTAAACATAGGAGACCAGAACTGCACACAATATTCCAGATGAGGTCTCACCAGTGCCTTGTATAATGGTACTAACACTTCCCTATCTCTATTGGAAATACCTTGCCTGATGCATTCTAAGAGTGCATTAGCCTTTTTCATGGCCACATCATATTGGTGGCTCATAGTCATCCTGTGATCAACCAATACACCCAGGTCTTTCTCTTCCTGTCACTTCCAACTGATAAATCCCCAGCTTTTTATAACAAGAATTCTTGTGCACAGCCTTGCACTTTGCACTATTAAATTACATCCCATTTCTATTACTCCAGTTTTCAAGGTCATCCAGATCTTCTTGTATAATATTCCAGTCCTCCTCTGTACTGGCAATACCTCCCAACTTTGTGTCATCCATAAAGTTTATTAGAACAGTCCCACTTTTTGTGCCAAGATCATTAATAAAAATGTTACATAAGATTACAAAATGTCCCAAGACCAATCCACTAGTAACCTCCTTCCAGCCTGACAGTTCATCTTTCAGTATGACCCATATTAATCCCCATCTTCTCCAATTTAACTAATAATTTCCCATGTGGGACTATCAAATGCCTTACTGAAATCCAGATATATTAGATCTACTGCATTTCCTTTGTCTAAAACAAGAGTTATCTTTTCAAAGAAGGCCTGGCACAATCTACCTTTTGTAAAACCATGTTGTATTTTATCCCAATTACCATTTAAATTTATGTCCTTAACTACTTTCTTTCAAAATTTGTTTATCCCCTTTACCAATTCCCTCTCCCACAAATATGCAGCAGCTGAGGCCATCATAGCATTTATATGGAGTACAGACATTTATTTCTATGAATAGGAATAACATCTGAAGTTATACTAGCCAATACAGAGAAGAGGGGATAGAGGTCCAGGTCCTCAGAGGTATTTAGGTGCCTAACTCCCACTGAAATCAATAGGAGTTAGGTGCCTAAATACCTCTGAGGATATGGATTGGGGGGCCTAATCCTGCAACCATTATTTCCACATTTGATGATATGTTTACTTACAATATATATTATTCATCCACTAGCTGTCTCTGTGTATTGTACAGAGCATAGCATCAGTAGTATCGGTACGGTAAATAAGGTCTGGATGTGTGAGGGTGGATTGGTCCTATAATTGTCATGCTTCAGGCACATTGAATCAAGAAGATCTTTTCTCTCACATGATAATTTTGCATGAGCGAGGTGCATTATTGGAGTCCACCAGATTATCAGAGTCTACCATTCCTTTCTTCAAGGATAGCGAGGCCCACAGTATGTAACCTGCTGCACCTTAACAAAAGAAGAGAATATATAATATCTAATAATTCAGCAAAACAAATTGTTGCTGAATATTCACCTTTCATCTATTACTCTCAGTGACCACAACATGCTGAATTAATTCCTTGTCATTTGGTTTTGAACTTCAGGCATTTCATTTAATTGGAAAGGCAACTTTCCAATTACATTTAATTGGAAAGGCAAAACAAAAAAAGAAACAAACATAAGTTTCTCCTACTGATGGAATACAATTTGCATGCTGATTTTCACACACTACATCAGGGGAGATCAAAACTATTCATTAAATAATAAAAAGGTACTCTATACTTATACAATACTACATTTATTCCCTTATTAGCTGTTTCCTGGGTTGGAGTTTCACCTTTGTGACGTTACTAATATATAAGACAAGGATGCAAAGCAACAAAAGCATTCAGTTTTTATTTCTTATTTTCTGCCCTACATGCAATGAAGACGTTTCTAGCTCTATTAGTATTTAGTACAATGAACAAATCCGGGAATAAGAAATGAAGCTGTAGGACAGTGTTTCCCAAACTTGGGACGTTGCTTGTGTAGGGAAAGCCCCTGGTGGGCCGGGCCGGTTTGTTTACCTGCCACATCTGCAGGTTCAGCCGATCATGGCTCCCACTGGCCGCGGTTCACTGCTCCAGGCCAATGGGAGCTGCTGGAAGCTGCGCAGGCCGAGGGACATGCTGGCCGCTGCTTCCAGCAGCTCCCATTGGCCTGGAGCAGCGAACCGCGGCCACTGGGACCCACGATCGGCCGAACCTGCGGAAGCGGCGGGTAAACAAACCGGCCCAGCCCGCCAGGGGCTTTCCCTGCACAAGCGGCGTCCCAAGTTTGGGAAATACTGATGTAGGGCATCACTTGGAGTATGGAATTAAAAGTGAAAAATCAGGAATGCAATGCGATCTGGCTTTCATCTTCACTGGGGCAATGAATTACACTGCCAGATAGGCTTGCCTTACAGATCACTTATCGGGTTCCACTCAGATAGAGGCTGCCTGGGACTATAATAGTATGCATGTGTACAAATAGGGCAGTATTTTGAAAAAAAAAGTTTTTAAAAGGAAGTAAACTCCTATGTTAAGGCAGCATGGAGAATTTGTTGTGATAACAGAAAAAATAAAAAATCTTCACTGAAATTCCACCTTTATAAATAAAGAACAACTATCTGATGACTTTTTAGTGGGCTGTGAAAATCACTTGGGTGATCAGAGTCCACTAGCAGCTTGACATGTGTTCCCTGTCACAAAAAACACTTTCAAACTGGGACCCGTGAAAGGGATCTTAGCATGGAAGTTGGGATCATAGGCATTGGAGACAGAATGGAACTTGTTTCTCCCTTTTGGGGGTAAGGTAGCATACAGTAATCAACATCATAACTGGCAAATCCTTTTTTCCACTTTCAAAAAGTAGAAATGTAGGCAAAACTCCCCAAAGCGAATGTTGTGCCAATATTTAAAAAGGTCTCGGGGATGACAGGAAAATGTACAGTCTGACACTGATCTTGGGCAAGATAACAGAGTGGCAGAACTTAATAAAGAATTAGAGGAGGGTCATATAATTAATGCCAATCAAAATGAGTTTACAGAAAATAGATAGGGGATATTGGGAGCCTATACAGGAAGGATGGGCTCCACCTAAACCAAAGTGGATCCCATATGAGGAGAGATTAAAGAGGGTAGGACTTTTCAGTTTGGAAAAGAGGAGACTAAGGGGGGATATGACAGAGGTATACAAAATCATGTGTGGTGTGGAGAAAGTGAATAAGGAAAAGTTATTTACTTGTTCCCATAATATAGGAACAAGGGGCCACCAAATGAAATTAATGGGCAGTAGGTTTAAAACAAATAAAGGGAAGTTCTTCTTCACACAGTGCGCAGTCAACCTGTGGAACTCCTTGCCTAAGGAGGTTGTGAAGGCTAGGACTATAACAGGGTTTAAAAGAGAACTAGATAAATTCATGGAGGATAAGTCCATTAATGGCTATTAGCCAGGATTGGTAAGGAATGGTGTCCCTAGCATCTGTTTGTCAGAGGGTGGAGTTGGATGGGAGAAGAGAGATCACTTGATCATTACCTGTTAGGTTCACTCCCTCTGGGACACCTGGCGTTGCTTATTGTCAGTAGATAGGATACTGGGCTGGATGGACCTTTGGTCTGACCCAGTATGGCCATTCTTATGTTCTTATGTTCTAGATCATGTCAAACTAACTTGATATCTGTTTTTGATGAGATTACAAGTTTGGTTTATAAAGTCAGAATGTTGACATAATATCCTTAGATTTTTGTAAGGCATTTGGCTTGGTACTAACATTTATTTCACTTAAAAAACTAGGAAGATATAAAATTAGCAAGGCACACATTAAATGGGTTAAGATCTGGCTAACTGATAGATTATAAAATGTACTTGTAAATGGGGAATCTTCACTGAATGGGTGTGTTTATAGAATGGTCCTGCAGGGATAATAATAATCTTGGTTCTATGGTATTAAGCATTTTTATGAATCATTTCAGTGAAAACAAAGTCATCACTAATAAAGTTTGCAGATGTCACAAAAATTTGAGGGAGTGGCTAATAATGAAGAGGAGAGATCACTGATACAGAGCGATCTGCATCACTTGGCAAACTGGCAACAGGCAAACAACGTGTTTTAATATGGCTAAATGTAAATGTAGGAACAAAGAATGCTGGCCATACTTACAGGATGCTGGGCCTTGATGCTGGGACTCATGATACTGAAAAAGCTGAGGTCAGCTGAAATGAGCTCCCACTGTGATGCTGTGGCCAAAAAGGCTAATGCAAGCCTTGGATGTATAAACAGGGGGCTCTTAAATAGGAGTAGAGGTTATTTTAGCTATGTATTTGTCCCTGGTATGACCACTGATGGAATACTGTGTCCACTTCTGGTGTGTCCACAGTTTAAAAAGGATGCTGAAAAACTCAAGAAGGTTCAGAGAAGGACCACAAGAATGATTAAAGGATCAGAAAGCATGTCTTATAGTGATAAACTCAAGGAGCTCAATCTATTTAGCTTAATAAGAGATGACTCGGGGTGACTTGATTACTTCCTATAAAATAACTACATGGGGAACAAATATTTATTAAAGGGTTCTTCAATGTAGCTGAAAAGGTACAACAATCCAATAGCTGGAAGTTGAAGCTAAACAAATTCAGACTAAATATAAGGCATACATTTTTGACTCGTGGTAATGGTTATGTTGGATTCTCGATTAGAATTTTTGAATCAAGATAGGAATGTTCCAAAATATATGCTGTAGAAATTTTTTGGGGGAAGTTCTATGGCCCGTGTTATACACGAGATCAGACTAGATGATCAGAATGGTCTCTTCTGGCCTTGGAAATTTTCCATAGTAGATAGTTCAGAATGTGTACAGCATAACAAATGTTATACTCTTAAATTTGCCTGATAAAAAAGGACACGATTTAATATTTTTATTAACAATATACAGCAGAGTTGAGCCAACTATGACCTGGGGGCCGCATCTGGCCCTTCAGATGTTTTAATCTGGCTCTCCAGCTCCAGCTGGAGAGCGGGATCGGGGGCTTGCCCCACTCCACGCATGCCATAGCTCCACACAGCTCCTGGAAGCAGCAGCATGTCCCTCTTTGGTTCCTTCACATAGGGGAAGCCAGAGGACTCCGCACGCTGCTTCTCCCCCAAGCGCCACCTCTGCAGCTCCCATTGGCCACAGTTCCGGCCATTGGGAGATGCAGGGGTGGCACCTGTGGACGGGACAGCACACAGAGCCGCCTGGCCATGCCTCCGTGGAGGAGCCAGAAAGGGGACATGCCGCTGCTTCCAGGAGCTACTTGAGGTAAGCGCTGCATGGAGGCTTGACCTCTCCCGTGCCCCAACCCCCTGCCCCAGACCTGATCCTCCTTCCACCCTCTGAACCCCTTGATCCCATCCTGGAGCACCCTCCTACACCCCAAACCTGTCATCCCCAGCCCAATCCCAGAGCCTGCACCCCCAGCTGGAGCCCTCACCGTCTCTCACACCCCAATCCCCAATTTCATGAAGATTCATGGCCCTGCCATACAATTTCCATACCCAGATGTGGCCCTCAGTCCAAAAAGTTTGCCCACCCCTGATATACAGCAATTCCTGAAAGCAGTGAGGTGCATTTGATTGTATAGGAGATAAATTGGAATAGCTTTAATAAGCCATACTGGGTCAAACCAATGGTCCATCTAGCCCAGGATCCCGATGCCAGTATCAACGCATGGATGCATGTTTATTTTTTGTTTTTGTTTTTTGTTGCAAATTCTAACATTTCCCCCCCCCCCAACATTCTGAACTCTTCCCTCGCTTTCCTTTGTGACAATGAACACTCCAGTCCAGACCAGATAAGATAGATTCATCTTGGGAGAGTATTTACTGAACTCTACCGAGCAGCACTGATTTTTTGTTTTATGCTTTTAAAAAAATCAGTTTGCTAGAAAGAGCCGGCCAGTTCAACTCTCTGCAGTACGCAGAGATTGCCACACAGCCTTTTCCTTCTGTTTTTGACAGCATACTGCTTCAAGCCTAAGAGCTGGCCTGGGTCACCATGGATCTGATGCTGCAAGGAACGTAGCAATTCTTCCTTCACTGCAGAGAGAATTAAGGGCTCCTCAGAACTTCACAGGCAGTACACAGGCTTTTGAGGATCAGGCACCATATAGGCTTAAGGGGAATAAGGAGAGTCTTCTGGTTACCTTCCTGCCCTGAAACTACAGCTGCATAATCCCGGGTAAGTCATTTAGAGCCTGATCAAGCTCTTGGCATGCCTGGACCTCAGTCTTCTGTGTGTAAAACAGGGATTATAATAATTCCCTAACTCACAGAGGTGTTGCAAAAGTAAATTCATTAACATTTGAGAGGCAGTTGGACAGTGTGATGAAGGGAGGGCCATTTAGTACCTATCGATATTAAAATAAAATAAATAAATCTCACTTTTCCATGGATTAAACATAGAGTCTTAAACAGCACTAACACGTGGGCCCTGTGCCAGCCATAGATATCTAATCATGTAAACTTTGCAACCTATATAGTTTCTACTAACTTGGCAATCTGGACAATATCCTTCTGGGATTCAACCAATGCCCAGTCTCCTGGCTTTACAGCTGACAGCTTAGAGCAGAATTTTCACTGCATGTGCTGAGATTTCACGCCCAAAACTAACTAGCAAAGAAAGTCAGCACATCACATTTCCTGTCTGCTATCATTTCAATTCCCAAGATGGGGACAAAAAACAATTATTAATATAATTTGAAAAGACTACAACCAAGTAGCTTAATGGATGCTAGCCTATTTGCTACCAGAACTCTGGCTTGATTTAGCTCTGATTAAAGTGACTAAAGTCAATATCATTAGGTACGTATAGGTAACACCCTGATGAAGAACACCAAGAAAGGCTTAAGCTTGCCTTGAAAAAAATATTTTACTGTCTCAAGCTATATAGTAAAAAAGTTAATGATAGGCCTGCTCTGCAGGGAGCTGCTGAGCTAAAGGCTGAGAAGTTGTGAGAGTTGCTTGCAAAGTATATATGGAAGAAAACATTCAGGCAATTTATTCAACACATTTTCCCTCTTATTACAATGACCTCTTCCTTTCAGCAAGTATGTTCTGACTTGGCTTTATTTAAGAAGTTGATGACTATATATTGGTATAAAGTCTGCCTTGACCTGCTTGTTGTTTACCAGTCTATTTCAATTTCCATGCTTCAAGCTGCCTGATAATTATTCAAACAAAACCCAAGCTTTGTAAACTTCAATTGAGCCAGGGCCTCAGAGCTGAGGAAAGCACTTTCTCCAAGACACAGCCATAATTCATGCTTCTGCTTTCCCAATCACTCACAATTGCTGTTGTCAGAGTAGAAGCTTAGCCAGAGCGTGTGTTAAAACTAGCAGCACCAGGGCATCTGTCTTGCCACCAAAACACCTCTCAATCTCTGTCTGAGGGAGCTACTGCAAGAAATTAGCCTTGTTACTTCTCAGTCCAGTGATGCATTTAGAATTGATAGCTCTGTCGTTGCCTTGTATTATCCACATTGTAATATGCTGAGTGTATCTTGCTAAATGTCACACTTAGATACCATCTGTCATTTTTCAGTAGATGAAATATATGTTCTGCCTTGTCCTTTGTTCTCCAACAGGAGATATCAGCATGCTGACAATGTCTACTACCTTATATACTTCATTCAAAAGGTCAAGGTAAGCCCTGAGGAGGATCAAAAGTCATTAAAAGGCATATTTCATATAGTCCTCAAGGTAACACTTTGTGGATACTAACTAACATAATATACATTACAATCCTTGTAATGGAAACGGACATTGTAACACTTGCTGTCATTTTATGAGTAATGTAGAAAATCTTATGCTAACTTCCAGAGGTAAAACAGACTGTGCACAATGAGGGAGTGGAGGTGCAGTAAGTTAATTAATTAGTCATACCAGAGTACACAGGTTCAAGTTCTGGGTTAGGGCATAAGTGAAACAGAGTTTGAGAGCTCTCTTTACACATAGTATACCAGCGAAAGGAGTACTTGTCTAGAATGACTTCATGATGCTACTGTGATCTTATTCTGAATTCTAAAATTTTGTCAGGAGCTTCATCAGCTTCTCTTTTCATAGAATCCTAGAAATCAGAGATGGTCAAGACCTACAGTATTAAATTATCCTGTCTGTCCATCCCCCTGAAACTGAACGATTGTTTTGATAGTTGGCGAGCATTTTGTTGTCACTACTGCTCTTAGGGCACATTTTTCTAGTTTAAAAGACATCATTGTTAAGGAACATGCCTTGGTATTTCCTTTTATATGAATTTTTGCTACTTTTCATTCCATTACTCTTTATTTTATCCCCTTTGCCCTAGGCAACAAATCTGGCCCAAGAGAACTTTTCTTCCTTCTTGATTTTTACATCCTTCAAACTCTTCCCTCCTTTTTTTGTAAGATTAAATGTATTTTACTCTGTTAAATCTTTCTCTATAAAATCAATTCCATTGGTGCCTTTGGCATGTATGTTTGTTCTTCTCTAAACAAACTCTCAGTTTTCAAAATGTTTTTTTCTGGCTCAGAAGCAGCCAGAACTGTATGTGGGATACAATTTTTAGAATGCTGAACTTCCATTGACTTTTAATGAGACTTAAAAGCCTAAGTGATTTTGATGCTTTTTTAAAAAAGCTACCTTTTGTTTTCCATGTATGCACTTGCCAGTCTATGGCCTCTCAGTTCTATGACAATTGTCTTCGAACATTTCCATAACTCCACTAGTCTGCAATCTTACTCTTCATTGTGTATCTTACTGCACACTGAAAAATGTAATCCAATTATACATATACAACGATGGGGTCTAAATTAGCTGTTGCCACTCAAGAAGGAGATCTTGGCGTTATTGTGGATAGTTCTCTGAAATCATCCACTCAATGTGCAGCGGCAGTCAAAAAAGCAAACAGAATATTAGGAATCGTCAAGAAAGGGATAGATAAGACAGAAAATATCATATTGCCTCTATATAAATCCATGGTATGCCCACACCTTGAATACTGCGTGCGGATGTGGTTGCCCCATCTTAAAAAGATACATTGGAATTGGAAAAGGTTCAGAAAAGGGCAACAAAAATGATTAGGGGTATAGAACGGCTTCCTTATGAGGAGAGATAAATACAACTGGGACTTTTCAGCTTGGAAAAGAGAAGGCTAAGGGGAGCTACGATTGAGATCTATAAAATCATGACTGATGTAGAGAAAATAGATAAGGAAGTGTTGTTTACTACTTCTCATAACACAAGAACTAGGGGTCACCAAATGAAATTAATAGGCAGCAGGTTTAAAACAAATAAAAGGAAGTATTTATTCACACAATGCACAGTGAACCTGTGGAATTCCTTGCCAGAGGATGTTGTGAAGGCCAAGACCATAACAGGGTTCAAAAAAACTAGATAAATTAATGGAAGATAGGTCCATCAATGGCTATTAGCCAGGATAGGCAGGGATGGTGTCCCTAGCCTCTGTTTGCCAGAAGCTGGAATTGGGTGACAGGGAATGGATCACTTGATGATAACCTGTCTGTTCATTCCCTTTGGGGCACCTGCCATTGGCCACTGTCCGAGGACAGGATACTGGGTTTGATGGACCTTTGGTCTGACCCAGTATGGTCATTCTTATGTTCTTATGAGCCTAATAGTTACATTCACAAAGAACCATACTTCTTTATGTGGCTTGTTTGTCAGAGTTTGTAACTGGGGTTCATTGCAACATTAGGAAAAACCTCTCAGTGTTATTAGCTTCATTAAGATTACATAGCTTTTCACCAACAGGGCTCAGTAAGGACAGATGGAATTCAATTCAATCCTCAGATATACATCTCACTGAACTCATAGGAGTTGCACCTATCGGCACAGTGTGCCAAGATGATTCTCCATATGACTGCATTGAGATGAATTTGGCCCAATGAGATTATATTTCTGCTGCTATATCACATAATGTAGTGTACAAGTAACTCTGAATAATGTATAAAGTGTACTTAATATTTTTTTTCAAAAGCCATAATTAAAATGTGACTAAAAAACTAGGACTATCTAATGTGAGCTGTGATTTTGAGGCACATTGTGCTTTAGCCAATTGGAATGCCCAAGAAGGAAAATCCCTGATGACCTTGAACATAAACTGCACTGTAGTTTAATTTGAAAGATTTAGATACTAAGATTAGATTTTCAAGAGTTCAGAACCCACAACTGGAACCAAATAAGAGTTCAGACACCCAGCAGCTCCCATGGTGACCTTGTGACCAGCTTTTCATAAGAGCTCAGTACCAGCTCGGAAAGGAGGTATTTGGAATATCTGGCCTTTATAGAAATAACACTGACCTACCCAGACCATTCTTTTTCAAAAGGCATGTAAGTGAATTGAGTGCCTAAGCCCCTTAGGGACTTTGAAAATTCAACCCTATATTCTTATCTACAATGATATTGGACAAGCTACCATCATGCCTCCATCACACACAATACCTGGATCTGTACACGCATCTAAATTTACTAGTAAGTATCCTCATAAAAGAAATTAAAGAAGAGAAAGAAATAAAATATCTAAACAAGGTATAATGAGCCAGAGCAGGCTGGCATTCTGTATGCCTCAGACATTTCAAATGGGTACTGTATAGATCAGGGGCAGGCAAACATTTTGGACTGAGAGCCACATCAGGTTTTGGAAATTGTATGGAGGGCCAGTTAGGGCAGGCTGTGCCTCCCCAAATGGCCAGGCATGGCCTGGCCCTGCCTCCTTGCTGCCCCCCCCCCGCTTCTTGCCCCCTGATGGCCCCCTCAGGACTCCTGCCTCATCCATCCCCCCCACTCCCTGTCCCCTGACAGCCCCCAGGACCCCTGCCCCTGACTGCCCCCCACTGCCCCATCCAACCCCTCCTCTCATTCCAGACTGGGACCCCCCAGCCATGCCACCCCACAGCACAGAGCACCGGGTCAGGCCGGGCTCTGCACCTGCGCTGCCCCAGGAGCTCACAGCCCCGCCACCCAGAGCATTGCGCCGGCGGCACAGTGAGCTGAGGCTGCTGTGAAGGGGATACACTGGGGGAGGGGCCAGGAGCTAGCCTCCTGGGCCAGGAGCTCAGGGGCCAGGCAGGAGGGTCCCACGGGCCGTAGTTTGCCCACCTCTGGTATAGAGGAATATAAATTCATAAATGAATGAAAAGGCTACTACTGATTTTTACATTAAGAATTATCATATAAGGCACTTTGAAATTTATAAACTTGTCAGCGATAAATCTTCTCTGCACCAATCAATGCCTATAAAGCGCTCTAAAATGAATACCTGCTACAGTGGTATACAAATTAAAGAAACATTTATTTAACATCAAGACTATGCTTTGAGAGAGGTCTCCACAGTCTTGCCACCTAATTAAAAAAGCATCCCTTGGCCTCAGAACAGATTTCATTTGCATGCCTCAGTGAATATAATCCATAAATGGCAAGACCGCTACACAAATTAAAATAAAATATTTAAGCACTAAATCTCTTGATTTTTTCTGTCACTCAACCAGGGCTGTTAATGTTTCCCCATAGTACAGAAGCTGCAATGGGGCCAAAAGCATACATCTGTACTTTTCAGCCGCTGCTGCTCTGTCAGTATTGCTGGGTCAAACTCATCCCTGAAGTGACTCCATTCAAGTCAGTTGAGTGATCCTACTGATGTCTTATGTGTAGTCAAAGGAAAGTAATTTCTCTGGAGGAAAGCATATTCAACTCACAGACGCAAATAGTTACTGTATGTTTAAAGTTGTGACACCCTATGAACTTTAACAAATTTACCCACTTATCTTTGTGAATTCCCCCAGACCTTATTTGTTTCCCCTCTTCTTCAGAGTTGCCTTCCCACATAACTAATTGAGAGATGGCACCAGAGAAATACCTGCCAGAGCTCACATGGTAAAAACTGACATTTTTAACTCAGGTAGTCAGCGAGTCTGCGAATTCCTTCCATGAAAGCCTGCATTAAAATATTTTGTTTACTGCCCTGGAGGACAAAAGCTAACATAAAACCAACTGTGAACATTCTGGATAACTCTATTCTATCTCCAGTTACCCATATGAGCGTCATGTACTAATGGACTGCTACAACTTTAGCACGTACCATGTAGAGCTATTACAGCTAATGATTCTGGGATACCATATATCATTAGCTTTATCACTCAGCTGGTACTGCACTCCAGGGATTTCTACTGTCATGCAATGGCATCCTGGGAATATCAAATAGAAAGTGGGGCCACCTGAGGTTCTGCCAGGACAGAGTAAGGAAAATAACTGCTCAGATGGGGGCTCCACTCCAATCCGCCACGTAATTAAAGCTCCCCAGATGTTTACAGTTCTGTTTAGCTCAGCTGGTAAAGCTGACTGTTACAATAGCCTCATCATTAGAAACACAAGAGAATCACACACACAGGTTTTGATAATATTTTGTTTGGTTTTTTTCCTTGACGTTCACCTATTTTTGTTCCATATGTTCTTTCATGTCTTTGCTGCTCAATGCCTATATTTACTTCATTCACTGCAAACTGCCTCCTTCAAACACTTGACATCTTTGCTTTTGGCTAGCTCAAAGTCACTATTATCTATGCGTGACTTCTTTCAGACATGTTCAGCATTGGGGCTGGCTCCTGCCAGGTTCCTCCTCTGCTGAGTGCTCTACACCCAACTGTCATTAATTTTTAGTGGACATTGATGGGCCTCAGCACTTCAGAGACAGTGCAAAGTGTTTTGCATGACCAAGACCTTAGAAAAAAATAAAGCAATATGCAAAGGACTCGTATCTGTGTGATTAGCTCTATGTACAACAATCAGTTCAGATTCCATAAAGAATCATCCCTATATATGGAAATAAATAAGTTGTATTAAGCAAAGGGCTATTGCAAATATGTACAGACATACATTGGTGAAAAGCAGCCCTGAATTCAGGGGATCCAGCTCTTGGAGAATCCTCGTGTTTAGGGAAAAATATTCAGATAAGAACCTTTAAAGGGCCTCTATACTATGTCACCCAATCCTTTCTGGCATGTAGTAGGAAGCTGCGCAGGGGATGAGGGCCTTTGAAATAGGTTAGAGCATCTTTCAGGCTGCTTAATCTGTGCCAGGGGACCAGCCCAGTGCAGAGTGGCCCGGGGCTGCATCTTTGCACCTTCCCAAGATGTATTGAGTGCTCCACGCCCACACCCAAGGATCAATCCCATTAGCTATTACTACCACAAAATAAGACATTTACAGCATATTTCCTTCTCAAAGCCACCCACTGCCATGTTTCTGACATCCCATTTGACACTGTAATTGACAAAAAGATCAGTGTTCAATCCTTCTTGCACCATTTTATCTCCTTTTGGATCTCCCTTTCTCCAGCTGGGTACATAGCTCTTGACAACTCTTCTTTCCCTGGGATGTTGATAAATTATGCTGTATGCTTCAGTTAAGTGATTTCACTTGAAGTCTCTTTGTATCTAGAGAGGTCTTCTTCAGAATGTATGAAATAGATTTTTCAGGTGAAGACTGACAAGCTCTCCCTTTTCTCTGATAGATCAAAACAATCTGCCTACATCTGCATGGTTGTAAAAATGTTCTTGACATAGGCAGCGTGGTTTAGCTACTTCAGTTTGCATATTCAGTTCTACAGGGTATTCTGATAGAAAGTCATACAGAATTTCAAACATTCGGAGATGTTGTACGGCTTTCTTTGTAGTGACATTACTACACTTTCTGTAGGATGCAACATAAATTGGTTTAGGCGTCTATGACACTTCACAACCTTCTTCTTTACATTGATGGATATCAACCCTCTTCATCTCCCTCATTTCCAGCATTCCGAATCCTTCATTCTACAGCTGTTCCTTTTTACCCTTGGCTCTCCTCCCTGAGGATAAGATGATGTCTTTTTCTTTTCATAGCAGCCTTGATCAAAATTTTGGTTTTAGTCATTTACTGACACAGGAACATGCAGTAAATATTTCCATAAAGAACAGTGTCAAATCAACACAAAGAAAGTTTGCTCCATTATTGTACTCACAGAGGAAATGAGAGACTGCACTACACAGTTTCAGGAGAGACAAGTTAAGGGAATAATTTGTGACAGTAAACCATTGCCTGAGGAACAGAGCAGCATAGAGGCACACAACCCTGGTGGGAACTATTTAAGGCCTCAGGCAGACACTATGCCTTGAGGAGTTTGCTGCACCACCCTAGATAGGGGTGTAGTGTTTGCTCCTCAGTGTGGGGTGTGACGGAGCGATTCTGGCGGGACCCAACTGAGAGTGCCAAATCAGGACCAATTGCTTAAACAGGGCAGTCACAGCCCTAGGCTGGGGTTTTTCCACCTCTAAGGCCAACCAAACCAGCCAGACAAAAAGGACTTTGGTCTCACCCCACTGGCTAACCACAAGTCACACAAGCAATTTCCTTAGACACTCCAGTCTCCCAGCATCACCACCAGTGCACTCGTCCTGGGGATGAATGGTTATGAAAACCAACACCCCGATAAAAGAAAACGGTTCCCTCGATCCCAAAGGACCAAGCCCCAGACCCAGGTCAATATACACATCAGATCTTACCCACAAATCACGCTGTTGCCAATCCTTTAGAATCTAAAATCTAAAGGTTTATTTACAAAGGGAAAAAGGTGGAAATGAGAGGTAGAATTGGTTAAATGGAATCAATTACATACAGTAATGGCAAAGTTCTTAGTTCAGGCTTGCAGCAGTGATGGCATAAACTGCAGGTTCAAATTGAGTCTCTGGAATACATCCCCCACTGGGATGGGTCGTTCAGTCCCTTGTGTAAAGCTTCAGTTTGTAGCAAAGTCCTTCCAGAGGTCAGAAGCAGGATTGAAGACCAGATGGAGATGAAGCATCAGCCTTATATAGGCTTTTCCAGGTGTAAGAATCTCTTTGTCTTCACTGTGGAAATTTACAGCAAGATGGAGCCTGGAGTCACATGGGCCAGTCCCTGCATACTTTGCTGAGTCACAAGGCGTGTCTGCCTTCTCTCCATGGGTCCATTGTGTCCTTAATGGTCCTTAATGGGCCATCAAACAGGCTAGGCAGAGCTAACACCAGCTTGTCTGGGAGGCTTCCCCCAGAAGCACAGCACAAACTTGAAATACAGACAGCATAGAGCCAACATTCATAACTTCAACTAAAAATGATACAGACATATAGACAGCATAATTATAATCAGCAACCCAGAACCTGGTCTTAGACACCTTATATGACCCCCTTTACTTAGGATTTGGAGCCACTACAGGACCTTGGTTGCAACCCATGTTCTATATGGTCCCCATTTATATCAATAACGTCACACCCCCAACGCAAAATTGATGCAGGAAGGGATGACAAAACATCGCTGACTGCATCCCAAGAGCCCCCTTTCCTTGGGTCTGTCTCACTACAGCTAGTGTTGGGCTAGAGGCCGTACCAGTGTATAACCAAAATGGTTTATCAAAGTCATGTTCAATAACATGAATGGATCTCTTTACAAACTCAAGGTATAACTTGGTTAGCTTTTGCAGCATGGTTCCTGTATGTTTCATGTGATCTTGCCAAGAGCTAAAGAAAATAGCTACTTTATCCATACCAGTTCTGGCCAATGTTTTGAACCCAAATAACATTAAACCAATGTAGATATTGAGGTTGTTCATAGTACAGGAATCTTGGCATTTAGCCATGAAAGCAATATGGTAGTGTGCCTCAGTTTCCCCTTTCATACAGCACATCAGGTCTGGAATGTATTTTCCCCTGTGAAAAGTTCCAACACTGTTTACATGCATTAACTGTGAAACATCAGTATAGCAAGGCCCTTTAACATAAAGTGTGTTTTCATGTATTCCTTTCAACATGTTTAAGGGATTTTCCAAAAGATTAGGCACATTGTACATTGTTACAGTTCTTGGCCATAGCAACACATTAGTTACAAAAATTAGCATTAGCAATAACAACAAATTCATTGCAAGTGTCCATTTACAATCATGTTTGTCATGCCACACCCTTGGCTCAATACCATTGGAGTTTGGGCATTTTAGGGTTAACCTGTGGCTTCCCTTTGCAAAATTCAGTCTTCTCTTTCCTTCTGGATTAAACCCTGATTTCTCTTGCTTAACAGAATTCACTGGCTGATGGGGCGGGCCCTCTGTGCTAACAGCTATTAGCAATTCTGTCTTCTCCCTGCCAGCCAAGTAATTCGCATCAACCCAGACACTAGCTTTTAACTCTTCAGCTGCTATGGATTCCAAGGCTGGACTTTGTCTCACCGAGGTACCACACAAATCCAAAGAGTCTGAGGGTGAGAGCTGGCTTGCTCTCCCCTGCCTCCTCAAGCATTTAGCCATACAACTGTTCTGCTCTGAAACACCAGTAACTGAATCTGTCCTCAGATCCTGAAGCACAGACTGCTCACTTACAGATTCAGCATGGAGACATTCCTGTCCCAACAGCATTGTCTCCCCACCAACAAGCTGGCCACACACAGCCAGGTGGTTATAGGGCTGCTCAACTTCCTTAACAGCTTCTACTCCACCTGAGACCTTTTCAAAGCTGCCCACACTGGATCTCTCAAAAGGAAAGTCAGAGGATCCATTCACAACAGAAAATTTCTGGCTGTTAGGAACTGAAACTTTCTTGATTAAATCACTTTTACACCCTTCAGTTGCAGTAAACTGCTTGCACAGGCTACCATGAGGATTCCTTTCCCTAGGAGCTTCTCTAAGCAGCAATTCACCCCTCACAGAAATTCTGCCCTTCCCCTCTTCACCTAGGGCTTGCTGTACAGGAACACTTCCCTGAGCAACCACAGATGCTACAGACTTTCTAGATAACAGGTTAGAAACAATCTCCTTCCCTTGGCCATGAACAAGTTCAGGAATCTTTTCCTTCTTGCTACAAGTTGTCAAACTGTCAGTAGGTAACACACTTAAATCACCTTCATGCTCTTCTTGTGCCCTGGCTAGGGTATCACCCTGATCAGACAGAGCTGCTACACCCTTTTCCAACCACACATCAGCAACTTGCAAACTACAAGCACCAGAATTGTCTGTTCTCTGGGTTTTTGCTAAGACACTAACTGGATGCAACCTAGTCACAGTGCCATTCTCCCCAGCAGACACAAACTCAGGACCATTCCCTTCCTGGGCTTTAGCTGTATTTACAACCAACTTCGAGACAACTAAATCACCCTCAACCATCACAGGCTGAAAGGCCCCTTCTGTCTGCTTCACAGACACAGAAGAGCCGGAGACACATTCTCCTTTACCAGACACACAGCTTGGGATTTCACTTCCCTTGTCCCAGCACACAGGGCTGTTCACAGACAACTGCTTGGAGACTGGGGTAGCTTCCTTCATAGGCAAGTCAATACTCCTGACAGACACAGGCACATTCCCTCCACTGTCACATTTCTCCTCACAGGAAACAGGTAAGGGATATGGACACTCATTTTCCACTATCCCTGTCTTCCCAAACTGCTGATTAGACAAAGCCATCAGCTCACAAGGCTGCCTAGGCTCCTCCAAACTTTCCCTACCAGGCACATTGCCACTCCCAACAGATAAGCTGCTGCTTTTTTCACTACACTGAGCTACTTTTAGCAAATCACAGTTACCCATTTCAGGTTTACTTCTACAAGCTGCACTAGCCACCAATCCATTACCCATTACAAATTTACCCTTTCCTTCCTCAGTTAGGGCTTTAACCTGACCATTTACTTTAATCTGCTCCTGAGAAACCTTTTCCTCACCAATGAGATTTTTCTGCTTTTGATCTAACTCCAGATTTCCTTCTGAGACATCAGACAGACATTCAGAAACTTCATTCCCAGAAATACTGCTTTTTTGCACAGACAAACCTTTGGAGCAACCCTCCTCAGGCAAATCATTGCCCACAATAGACACAGGTTTAAGATCATTCCTCTCCTGTGACTGGCTACCTGGACTGAACAAAGCTGTAACATTCTCCCCAATTAAAAGATCTTTAGGCAATAACTTCCTGACGCCAGCTATCACTTCATGCTGAGCCCCATTCCACTCAAGGTGGATTCTAGCTAAAGGCACACGGACAGTAAACTCACAGAGGATCACAACATTCACACTCTGATTTGGTAAATAATCTTCCTCTTTGACCAGATCTGCTTTAACAAGAGTGATGTTAGAAGCCATAATTTGCCCTAAACAGCTTTTACCATTGACTTTTACACACTCTATGAATTTTCCATTACCATTCCCATCCATAGCACTGGCACAATTTATGGGGCCACCCCCTACTGAACACACAGTAACAGCATTGACATAAAAGGTGGCATTGTTGGGGTACATTTGGTTACCCCCAGACAACTGCTCAGAGTTATACAACATACCAACATTGTTACAAACTGGACTTTCAAGAGGATACAGTTTCTGCCGTTCTTCCCTTGCTTTTTTGACTTGGAGTTGGAGTCTAGCTGTCTCCTGTTGCATCTGTCGAGTTTTCTCCTCAGCAGCCAGCAGCTCCAGACGCCTCTTACGAGCTTTTTCTTCTCTCCTAGCAACTTCTTTCTTTCTCTCATCAGCCTCTTTCTCCATTCGAATTTCTGCCAGTTCTTGCTCATAATCAAACTGCAGGCTGTCTCTCAAGGCTTGCAGTTTCCTTGCTTTTCCTGATGCTTTCTGTCGCATGGTCACTGATCTTTAACCAACCAAACTCTCAATCCCAAAGTTAAAATTTGGATAGCGTGGGGTTCTGACCCAAAGCTTAATTGACCTGGTTCTGTGGATCCAAGCACGACTACGCCACTGTGACGGAGCGATTCTGGCGGGACCCAACTGAGAGTGCCAAATCAGGACCAATTGCTTAAACTGGGCAGTCACAGCCCTAGGCTGGGGTTTTTCCACCTCTAAGGCAAACCAAACCAGCCAGACAAAAAGGACTTTGGTCTCACCCCACTGGCTAACCACAAGTCACACAAGCAATTTCCTTAGACACTCCAGTCTCCCAGCATCACCACCAGTGCACTCGTCCTGGGGATGAATGGTTATGAAAACCAACACCCCGATAAAAGAAAACGGTTCCCTCGATCCCAAAGGACCAAGCCCCAGACCCAGGTCAATATACACATCAGATCTTACCCACAAATCACGCTGTTGCCAATCCTTTAGAATCTAAAATCTAAAGGTTTATTTACAAAGGGAAAAAGGTGGAAATGAGAGGTAGAATTGGTTAAATGGAATCAATTACATACAGTAATGGCAAAGTTCTTAGTTCAGGCTTGCAGCAGTGATGGCATAAACTGCAGGTTCAAATTGAGTCTCTGGAATACATCCCCCACTGGGATGGGTCGTTCAGTCCCTTGTGTAAAGCTTCAGTTTGTAGCAAAGTCCTTCCAGAGGTCAGAAGCAGGATTGAAGACCAGATGGAGATGAAGCATCAGCCTTATATAGGCTTTTCCAGGTGTAAGAATCTCTTTGTCTTCACTGTGGAAATTTACAGCAAGATGGAGCCTGGAGTCACATGGGCCAGTCCCTGCATACTTTGCTGAGTCACAAGGCGTGTCTGCCTTCTCTCCATGGGTCCATTGTGTCCTTAATGGTCCTTAATGGGCCATCAAACAGGCTAGGCAGAGCTAACACCAGCTTGTCTGGGAGGCTTCCCCCAGAAGCACAGCACAAACTTGAAATACAGACAGCATAGAGCCAACATTCATAACTTCAACTAAAAATGATACAGACATATAGACAGCATAATTATAATCAGCAACCCAGAACCTGGTCTTAGACACCTTATATGACCCCCTTTACTTAGGATTTGGAGCCACTACAGGACCTTGGTTGCAACCCATGTTCTATATGGTCCCCATTTATATCAATAACGTCACATGGGGGTGTGATTCCCTTTGGGGAATCAAATGACAGCAATGATAATAGAACCAAGCCAACTGGGCAGGGATGCAAGATGCAAGAACTCATTGCACAGGGGATAAAGGCAGTCCAGCTCAAAATGCATACAAGCTTAAATGTACCTGTATAACATAAGCAGTACTAGTTTACTGAAGTTACTAGCTGACTTGTGGCAATGCCAATAGAAAATACATATAAGAACACTAGTGCAGAGGTGTGGGAAGTAGTGGAGTTTAGCAAGACTTGCCTGGAAAGAAAGAGCAATATAATTTTAGTGTGAGAAACAATCCTAAATATTAATAGGCGAAGAGCTGTGGAAGCCAAGCTGAAAAACATGGGCCACAGCTGTGGAACCATTGAAAGACTTGCCAGAAATAGACAGGAGTGGAGGAGCTTTGCGCTGCCCTAAATGCCAGAGGCATAACGGAAACGCGATGATGAAGAATCCTCTCGAGCCTATGGCTCATTATGCCTATGAGATGTTGTTGCCAGGTACTGTTTGAAGAGACTGGCATTGGAATAATAAAATTGTTTTGCACAACCCTCAACTCATTCAACAGAGCAAGAGCCAGAAGATTTATTCTACTCTGCCAGTGCTGGAAGCACATGGGGAGGAGAGGGGCAAGGAAGCAAGAGGTGTGGGTGACTCCCTCGCAACATCCTGCAAAGCTTCTGATTTCCATAGGAGATAGGCTCCCTCCTACTCCATCTTTTTTGGAGATCCACAGATGAGGAGATGGATCCTTCCCATCTCTATCTTCTCCTGAGTCTTACTCGGGCTGGTCAAAAATTTTCTATCGAAACATTTTTTGACAGAAAACTGTTTTCGACTAAATGAAAATTGTTGCCATCAGTGTCTGCTTTCCTCAGAAAGTTGGGGTTTGGTTTTTCAACAAAAATATATTCCCCACCATCCCCCGGAAAACATCACAGTTACATCTAGGGGTACGTCTACACTACGGGATTATTCCAAATTTACATAAACCGGTTTAACAAAACAGATTGTATAAAATCGAGTGTGCGCGGCCACACTAAACACATTAAATCGGTGGTGTGCGTCCATGGTCCGAGGCTAGCGTCGATTTCTGGAGCATTGCACTGTGGGTAGCTATTCCGTAGCTATCCCATAGTTCCCGCAGCCTCCCCTGCCCCTTTGAATTTCCGGGTTGAGATCCCAGTGCCTGATGCGGCAAAAATCATTGTCGCGGGTGGTTCTGGGTAAATGTCGTCAGTCACTCCTTCCGCTGGGAAAGCAACGGCAGACAAGCATTTCATGCCTTTTTTCCCTGGATTGCCCTGGAAGATGCCATAGCATGGCAATCATGGACCCTGTTTCGCCTTTTGTGACTGTCACCGTATGTGTACTAGATGCCGCTCACAGAGGCGATTCAGCAGCGCTACACAGCAGCATGCTTTTGCTTTTGCATGATAGCAGAGATGGTTATCAGCCATATTGTACCATCTACCATACCATAAATTGGTAATAAGATGATCGTGGCTACCAGTCCTTTTGCACTGTTCCATTTGCTGCTGTCATAAGTGCCCCTGGCTGCTCTTAGCCAGGGGCGCAAAAGCCAAAATTGGGAATGACTCCCTGAGTCAATCCCTCCTTTTTGGTATCTAAAAATAGAATCAGTCCTGCCTAGAATATGGGCAAGTGTACTAGAGAACCACTGTATCAGAGAACCAGAGAGCACAGCTGCTCTGTGTCAGATCCTGCAGAAATTATGAGCTGTATTCTATTCACAGGGGGTGCTCCTGCAACAACTCCACCTGTTGATTCCGTTCTTCCCTCAGCCTTCCTGGGCTACCGTAGCATTGTCCCCCCACTTGTGTGATGAAGTAATAACGAATGCAGGAATAAGACACAGTGACTTGTTAGTGAGATATGAGTGGAAGGCAGCCTCCAGCTGCTATGATAGTCCAGACAGGACATTAAAGCAGTGTGTAGGAGAGGAGCCCAGCATCTCTCTGCTAGTTCAGGGGCAATTGAATCTTTTCTTTACACATGAAGGGTGGGGGCTGATGGAGCTCAGCCCCCTGTTGCTATGATGATGATGGTTATCAGCCATACTGTACCATCTACCAGGAAAAATTAGGACCAGGCGCCCTTGATCGACCTAACAGATGCTAGTCAGCATGGTTACCAGTCCTTTTGCACTGCCCCATGTGCCAATAGGCTGATGATGTCGTATTGTACCATCGTATTGTACCATCAGCCATCCATAGCGTGGGGGGAGCAAGGATGTTGGTGTTGAGTGCTGCACCATCGCGTCTATCTGCAGCATTCAGTAAAGATAGGGTGACATGTAAAAGAGTCAAGAGAGGATTGTTTTCCCTTTCACTTCTGGGGATGGGTGGGGGGGGTGCGTAAATTGCCTAGCTATGCCCTGACCCACCGCGGACACTGTTTTTGACCCTAGAAGCATTTGGAGCTCAGCCAAGAATGCAAATGCTTTTCAGAGACTGCAGGAACTGTGGGATAGCTTGAGTCCTCCAGTCCATGAGCGTCCATTTGATTCTTTGGCTTTCCGTTACGCTTGTCACGCAGCAGTGCGCTGAGTCCCTGCTATGGCATCTGTCTGGAGATATTTAAAAAATGATTTTGAATTTCGTCTTCTGTAACGGAGTGCTGATAGAACAGATTTGCCTGCCCTTACAGCGATCACGTCTGCATCGTCCATGCGGGAGCTCTTTCTTTATTTTGATTTTTAACTGCATCACCACCCGTGCTGATCGGAGCTCCACGCTGGGCAAACAGGAAATATTCAAAAGTTCGCGGGGCTTTTCCTGTCTACCTGGCCAATGCATCCGAGTTCAGATTGCTGTCCAGAGCGGTCAGTGGTGCACTGTGGGATACCGCCCGGAGGCCAATACCGTCGATCTGCGGCCACACTAACCCCAATCCGATATGGTAATACCGATATTAGCGCTACTCCTCTCGTTAGGGAGGAGTACAGAAACCGGTTTAAAGAGCCCTTTATACCGATATAAAGGGCCTCTTAGTGTGGACGGGTGTGGCGTTAAATCGGTTTTACGTTCCTAAAACCGGTTTAAACGCGTAGTGTAGACCAGGCTAGTGTTAAACTACTTCTATTGCTGCCACTGCCAGGGTGGGAGGAAGTGAGGGGCCTAATAGCAGGCTTTCCCCTCCACACCACCTCCCCAGCCATCTAATGCTATATCCCCAGACAGCCCTTTCCAGCCCTCATTTTCCCATCATCCAGCCCTCCAGCCACCGGCCTCCCTCCCAGCAATTCCCAGACACCCAACACTCACCTATTTCAGCAGCCTCAGGTACCTGTCAGCAATTCCACGCTTCCTCCAGTACCACCTATCTACCCCTAGACCTCTTCAAGCACTCATCCCATCACCTACCCCCAGACAGCTTAGCACTGTCTAGCACCTACCCATCTGCACATCCCAGATAATTACCCACTCACGTAACCTAGCAGCTTCCCACTCGCCCACCTGTCCCAGCCAGAGGAGCCAAGTGTTGTATAGCTCCATGATCTGCTCCAGCCACTGCTGAGGGCAGAGTATGTTGAAATTTATGGTCACATGCAAATGATTTGTAAATATGCAAATTAACCCAATCTGCACAAACTATCTCACATAGTGCTTAAAACTTGGCAGCTATACATTGCAGTCAGCAAGATTACTTATATGCTTCAGGACAAAGGTCTTAGGTTGCAAGCTGCTTGGGGCATGGGCTCTGCCTTTGTATCTGTTTACACAGCTCCTAGCTCGAGGAGGTCATGATATCTGGCTCCTATTGCAATATAAATGTTAGAGGATAATATTTGGCTATGTTACCCACATAGCTGCACAATAAAGTTCACCACAATAATAGGGTACTCAAAAGAACAGAGAACTGAGTGTTGTGCCAAGGACCATATTGTGGCCTATTGGAAAAATGATAGAGTTTTTGCACTGCATGTGTGAAATCACTGATTCAAATCACAAACAATTTCTTACAAAACTTGAGAGGTTCAGTGGTTAGAGATTTCACCTAGGACTCATGAGAGGCAGCATTCAATTCCCTGCTCTGCCAAAGATTTTCTGTATGCCCTTGGGCAAGTCAGTGTATGTGTGTGTGTGTTTAGTTCTTCATCTGTGAAAAGGGAATAAAAATATTTCCTACCTCCTGATGATAGTGGAAGGGCAAATCCATCAAAAGATTGTGAAAGCTCTTATAAGTACCTATTTTAGGTACAACTTTTTGTTCTCATTCTTCCTTAGTCAATGGGATTTGAATTATGTGTCTATTGACATGTATTCCTTAAATCCTACCCCAAACAGTTTAGTCATTAGATTTAATTTAACTTTCCTTACAGTGTGAATACTTTTAAATATATATAACACCAGAGTGAGCAAGTGGAGAATTCTAATTCAGTAGCATTTAATAGAGAATGTCTAGGCACTGGATAACTTGAAACTGGTACTAAAAAGAAAAAAACATGAGGTGTCAAATACATAATCAGTTAGTCTTTAATTGTATGTTACTGATCAACTGACAGTATCTATTGCCATTTGTATCTATTAGCATACAAATTAATTTTAATTATAAACTTACAACCATACTACAAGACACAAAATTTAAAGTGCTGCCAAAATAAATCATCTTAGGCTGTTTGCGTTGCATGCTGGAAACTACTTTATAATTAAAAATACATTAAAATAAAAGTGGGATTGAGTGGCACTTCATTTGACAGAGCTGTTCAAAGAGAAACGGGAAAAAATACGCTCACTGTCACTGTGAGTATATAAAAAAGTGGGGAGGTCCTAATTTTGGCATAAAAAGCATTATGTATATTTATACACTAATATCCCCAGAATTTCAAAGTGCAGCTATGCACATATGTGCAGTGGAATTCAAAAAAATCTATTTAAGAACATGGATGCTGAATATTAAACACTCAGTGTTCCCCCAGCCCTTCATTCTCTATTATGTGCAGTGACATTTGTAAACAGTGATTGCAAGATTTGTTTAGCTTTTATACAATTTTACTGGAATTGCAGCAAACTGTATCTTCCCTCTCCTATCTGTTGTCCTTGTGCGATTGCCTTGGATTAGGTTTGTAAAGTATTGTGGGAGTACCTGGCACTTCTCTCACTTGTTTAAGCAATACTTAACTGAATATTTTTCTCCCATCTGAAAAGAAATGCAATGACACCTTACAGTTTTGAGGAAATACCTGGCTAGTACACATTTTCTCTTATATTCAGTATTTGTCTCATTACTCCAAATATAATCCAGCTAGGAAAAAATATCTATATTTAAAGATGCCGTATATTTGTGTCTTTCCTTCCATGCTGCATACTGCATGCATCTGTACAATAGTTCTCTATTAAAGAGAATGTCAGAGCAGCTCAAATATAGCATGTGTGATCATGCAAACAGTCTACTGACTGCACCCTATGGAGATATTAAGTCCTAATACAACCATACAGCATGAATGTTTCATGGGTTACTACTAGCTGAAGGTGCTAAGCAAAAAGTGGGAACAGAATGTTTGCCATTTTAGGGATTTGGTGAGTGAGAGAGTTTCAGGACCTCAATGATCAAATCCCTTGAATACCTCATTATTTTAAGTGCCTTTTCTGTCATTTATAAATTATACTAAGGAGATTTGCAAAGGAGAAGCATATTTTTCTCTTCCTGTAGATAAGGTGTGGTTAGATGTCAGTTTTAGCATGTTCAGCATCCAACCCTTCATGGGTGAAAGATTACTGAGTGGTTTCATTTGTACTGCATTATCCTAGTCATACAAAATTCAGACACCCTTTCAATTGATTTGTCTTCCTCTATCATTTGGTCCTTCATTATTTGTTCCTCCTCCCTGCCAAATATCAGCAGATAATATATCTTTTCTCAAAAGTACCCTGATCTTTTTCTCAAAAAGAAATATTTATTCCTCATCCACTTGCATTTCACTGACTTTCTGAGTTTGAAATTATGTTCCATCCCAAAGGCATTGCAGAGAGATCTTGGAGTGATGGGAAACATGGGGACAGATCTTCTGGTTTGTTTAATAAGTACACAGGACTGATCCAAAGCCCAGTGACATAAATGGAAAGATGTTCATTGACTTCCAGGGGCATTGGACCAGGCCCTACAAGAAAGTAAAATCAAATAAGGGGTATCAGAAATAAACAAGGAGGGCTATAAATGTTACTAGTAGATGAAAAAAAATTATGATGCGAGAGGCAAAACTGAATTCCAGTTAAATGATTCCCTGCATGCATCTTCACTTTCCTTTGTTAGGCCAGGCTTCAGTGGGGTTGTAGTACAGATAATCAAGGACTGAACTTAATTTAGATTCATAGGAAAAGGTAGCAAGTGGCAAGACACGAGAAACATGGGAGAGGTCACCATAGGCATCTCCTCTAGACACCAAGCCTAGACGGACGTGAAGATGAAACATTTCTGGATAACAGTCAAGGCATTCTGAAGCACAAGATACTGTCACCTATGGATCAGTTCATGATCTGGAGATACTGAATATCACCAGAAGACAAACAATCCTGGATCATCAGTTTACAGACAAGAAATTATCTGAAAATAAGAGGAAATACTGGAACCAGTGATTGTCAACTACTTGGAAGAGAGAGGTACGTAAGTATAAGATTTCAGTAAAGCAAAAGTAGGGAATTAAGATCATGGGAAAGTTTTGCAAATTAAATTAGTGATTAGACCTCACCTGCAAACAAGCTGAGAAAAAGTTGAGCAAGATATTCACTTTCAAGTTCTGAATATTAATAGTCAGCAAGACAAGCAAGCTGGAAATGACAGACTGCACATTTAAATTTTGGTGCTTGCAACATTTCTAAACTCCTGGAAAGATAAATTATGTCAGATAGTAATCCAATCTGAAAGCATTTTCTTTGTATATAAATTGAACCACAGAAAAATTCCAGTCACAGAATCCATTTCAAAGATGACAGGTCATTTCATTTAGCATAAGAAAGCTCCAGCTGTGGCTCACAATACATTGTAACAAAATTGGATGAACTGAGAAAGAACAAGGTGTCATAAGGACAACTTGTAGCAAAGGGCTTAACTCCATTCACTGTCTGGAAAAAAAAAATCTCAATCTTACGCTAGAAAACTTGACTTTCCATTAATCAATTGCTCATGCGTCATTTTTTTTTAAGTTTGACAGGTCATAATTTTACTGTTTGACAATTGTTAATATCAATTTTTCAGAGACCTGGCATGGATAATTTAAATCTTCACCTCCAAATGCATCAAACACATCTTTTGAGGTGCAGATAAACTTTTCCTCCTGTTTCTCTCGATATGAATGAAGATTGGATAAGCCTCTGACATTGTGGAAGCTTTGCCAAACTGAACCTTTTGAATTCTGTTCATCATTAATTTACTCTGTGGCTTAGCAAAATCAGTACTGGACAAACCCAAGAAATCAATTGGCGGGGGAGAATGTTCCTTCTGTTCTCCTATGTGGTACAATAAATGATACTTTCTTTTCCTGGTGAATTGTTATTCTAAAGCCCTTTGTATCGAGCCCCCAAAGTCAGCTCAGTTGAAGAGTAGCCATTTTTCCTTGGAGTTTTGAATCATAAAACAGAGCATCACCATTTAAAAATTAAATGAGAAAATAATTTGGAGGGTCAATTGACTTCTGACCTTTGGAATGTGTTTTGAATTATATATAAAAATGTTGGGCTCACAAATCACATGGGACATTCCTATTCCCTAATTGGATGAGCATAACTCTTAGGATCAGGTTTCCATTGCAAATATTCAACTTTCTGTAAATATTCTGCATTATCTTAATACTTCCTATTTCAGATTATTTTCCTGCCAGCATACTCATTAGCTAAAATATTCACGGAAAGTGAATATAAAAAGGGGTGTGAATAAAGTCAAAGTTGCTTGCAATACCTAGGCTCCCTGACTAGTTTTGATTTCATTTTTAATTGCTTCATTGTAATTTACTTTGCATGTATTGTGCATGCCTACAGAAATACTTTTGCTCAGTTACTTTAAGGTTTTGGGAAGGGGGAGGGTTTTTTTGTTTTTTTTAAATCACAGTCACAGTTATCTGCTGTCCTGCACTAAATACTCAGGGTGAAATCCTGGGCCCATTGAAGTCAACCTCCCATTGACTTCAATGAGATCGGGACTTCAGGCTCAGTGTGGTGGTGTTGTAATGAGAAAACTACACTGACATAATGCGTGACCCACTGGCACACTTCCAGGATGCAGTGATTAAAAAGAACAAAACTAACTTGGGAAAAGAATATTGAAATCCTTCTTCTGGGAAATGCTAATCTATTATCACCAGAGTAAAATATTTTGTAGGTCCTCCATAAACAGTAAATTGTCTTGAGATTGTCTGCAACAAAGTGGTGGATTTCCTGAATAGATGTTTGGAAGTCATTGGATATTCCCTGCTAACATTTATTGCAGCTTATTTCCTTTGGTATTTGACTTTTGCCTCCACAAAGTGATTATAATTTATATTTATACAATCTATCTATTAAAATAGACTACACAGAAAATGATAATTCACCAACATACCCCAAATGCAAGAAATACCAAATTTGGAGGTAAAACTTTTGTTCTGGACATGGATGTCTATTTAAAGGAGTGTCTGGTACCAGCACATGCATTTTCTATACACCAAGGGCCAAATCCTGGTCCATTTGCAGTAGGCAGCAAAAATCTTTTGACCAGAATTGATCATAAGATAGGGGGTCTTGAAATTGCACACACTCCAGTTTTGAACAGAGGAAACAGCAAGAATTAATTTACACTTAGAAGAGAGGTATAAATGTAAGCAGTGCTGCATATGATTCCTGCTGCAAAGCAGTTCGCATATGTTAAATTTACTTATTAACATTCCTTGGTGGCTTTTTTTCTTTGTTTCAATTTGAGGTGGTGAAATTAAAAAAGGCAGGAGGGTTCTGTTCAATCTTCCAACTAGAGTTTTAGGGAGATACCTCCATGCCCTCTTCCCAAGAATCCCTAAATTAAATCAAAGGGGCTTGTTCAGCTGGGATGTGAACAGGTGCAACTACACTGAAGTCAACAGAATTGTGCATGATTATACCTGGGGGTCACTTTGGGTCAAGCTGCTCAATCACAAAGCAGCAGCTGGGATATGTGCTCCAAATGCAGTTGCTGGGCCTTATTCACACTGTTTGGGCCAGTCTGGCAGCACAAACCAGCTGTAAAGCCAGTGGTTCCAGCTCTCTGAGAATTCTTCTTGCCTAGAACCACTGGGTGGTTTAGAGCTGCTGTAGTGTCTCTTGCCTCACATCTCTCCTAGCCCTCCATACTGGGAGATATAAGCAAGATGAAGGCAGCTAACTATGGCCCCCCTATGCCATGGTGATCCCAGCTGCTAGATATGGCTTCTTTAGGCTGTGATCAAAAGAGCATTCAGTAAGAGAGCACCTTGAAGCTGCTCTTACCAGACACCAGAACTAGGGGGGAAAGTTAAGGTCGAGGCTACTCTGCAGTCTTGAATTGAGCACAGTTCAGCCTTTTGGGACAATCAGTGCCACTATCTAGACATGACTCGTTCTTGCAGCAAGGAAGCCTGGACAGGTATCTGCTTTCAAAGTCGATACTCATTTTGTACCTTAAACTGGCATTGAGAATTTCTAGAGCATTGTGCCCCACTCTCTTCCATTTCCCCCTTCCACAGATTACACATTGCAATGCATCCATCCAGACTCAACCGTTCCTCAAAGCCAGAGCCTTTGAGATGGATTCAGGCCTGGGTTAATAACATCTTCATTACACAACTTTTCTGCTACCCCCTTCCCCCTCCCATCTTCTGTCTCCCTTGAATGTACAGTTACACTCCATTAAGCTCAGAGGCCAAATTTGGTTACAGGTTGGTAAGCAAATGTAACTCCAATATTGCCAACCCCAAGCATTCAAAAATCATGAATAGGGCCCCCCAAAATCATGAGATTTTAAAAATGAGTTTGGAGTTTCCTTTATTTGCCTTCTAACATTTGAGCTTTAGAAATTCATGTCTTTAAGCTTTTATCTGTAATCATGAGGGTCGAAACTTATTTTTTAACATAAAAGCTGAGGTTCTGGAGTATTCCCATGACTACAGGGTCTAGGGTTAAGAAAGTCACCAAGTATTGTGAGAACTGACAACCCTGGAGTCTAAGCTAATGTTATTTAGATGGTATACAGAAGGTAGACAGTCACAGCAGTTAAACTCACCTCTGAATGTAGCCTTCAGAACTGCTCTCAGTTTGAGTCTCCAGAATAACAGAGCAGTGATGGTACATCTACACTCCAAAAAACTTGCAGCAGCAAGTCTCAGAACCTGGGTCTACAGACTAGGGCTATGGCATTAAAAATAGCAGTGTACGCATCCCCGTGCAGGCTCTGAGACTGACCCCCCCATGCCAGGTTTCATAGTCCGAGCAGGAATATCTACACACTGCTACTTTAAGAGCTATAGTGAAAGCCTGAATCTGCACACCTGGGCTCTGAGACTCATTGCTGCGGCTCTCTGCAGCATAGACCTACCTTTAATGAACACTTTCACTTGACCTTCCACTGAACCTTAATGCAAGTGGCATATGGACAATGATAAACACAGTCTTCATTCTGTGGAGATCCTGCTACAAAAATATCCAAAGCAGATTTGAAAAAATGTTTTCAGCACATTAGCAGAAGTTAGATCAATGGGTTCCATTATTTAAAAGGATATTTACAATGGTATGAGCCGGTAATCAATATTTTCTTTCAAAATCCAAGTAAATGAAGCACTCATTTCTCAAGGAATGATGTAGTTTCTCTGTCAGCCTTGACAACTCATTACAATGTTGATGGCAAATTTTGAGTTGAGCAATGGCTTTTTCATATAAATGGAATTTTACTACTTTCTGATTCTATTATAGTTTTTCTGTTTGGAGCATTGAACTCTATTCGCTATGTCAAAGCCATATGGTCAGAGGATTATTCACTTAACACAGCCTGAAAGGTCTAAAATGTTTCTGACAGGGAGAACAATGCAATCTACAAAACTCGAGACAGCTGCATTACTGCACCCTGTGATCATTCCATGTCCCTTGTTACATCTCTTTGGCAAACACTGCACTGAAGCCTTTGGAGAAATCTGCTAGTTCATTTCTTTTAAAGTCAAATCAGTTATTTCAGCTCATTCGACATTCACTGTCACAATAATCTTCTAATGTCATTAGTACATTACGATCAAAGCCAATCCCACCCTGCACTCAGAGAACACTAAAAAGTCATTTCTGGGCTACAGAGCTTCTAGAGGAGAAAGCAGGAAGAACCAGCCCTTTGGTGTAAGACACAGAGTAGAAGTATTCCATATTTTTAAAATGACTGATGCAATAAAATCATTTCTTATATCACATTAATTCTCACTGAGCATTATGTGCTTGCTTGATGAAAAATCAGAAATCTGTCTGAACAATGAATATCCAAACATTTCAATGGGGCCAGATTCTCAATAGAGCTACACCAATTTACATCAGCTCAGGTTCCAGACTTTGATTTCTAAATTTGCAGTGGAAGTAGTTAGAGAACTTCACCAGAGGCATAGCTTTTCATACAGGCTTGGATAAGAAAGATCACTTAGGCACTCCTTGAAACCATTTTTATTAAATCAAGGTCTTTTTGCACCTAAGTATGCTCCCCAAAAAACAACCTGTTCTCTGTCTACAACCATTCCCAGTATTTCTGTCAACCTCTCTAGGTGATACTCTCTTTTTTTGTTGCTGTTCTCTTCTCTCTGTCCCAGTCCCCTAATGGTGCAGCATCTCCTCATGTGGTGGTCTCTACTGGAGTAAGGCCTTATCAAGGATGAGCGCGCTGAGTACAGAATACAGTCAGGCTCAGCCTGTTTTCTGTGCTAAGGTCTTCTAGAGCCAGGGTACCTGTTGATGGTACTCTGCCCCCACTCTGATTCCAGACCTGTCTACTTGTGAGTTCCTGTGAAGCAGAGTTGCCTCAGTGGGCTGCAGATGGATATTCTAACCTATTAAGAGCCTTCTACATCACAACTAAGATTTTTAATTCACTCTGGAAATGAATAGGTAGCCAGTGGCATTTGTAAAGCTCTGGTGAGGGCTGTTCAGGCTTCACTCTGTTCTCACTTGGGCCTGGTCTACACTGGGGATGGGGGAAATCGATCTAAGATACGCAACTTCAGCTACAAGAATAGTGTAGATGAAGTTGACGTATCTTAGATCGACTTAGATTGACTTACTTCGCGTCCTAGCGGTGCGGGATCGACGGCCACCGCTCCCCCGGCGACTCCGTTTCCATCTCTTGCCCCGGTGGAGTTTTGGAGTCGATGGGGAGCGCATTCAGGGATCGATGTATCGCGTCTAGACAAGACGCAATACCTCGATCCCCGATAGAGCGATCACTACCCGCTGATGCAACGGGTAGTGTAGACATACCCTTGGATGTTCAATCATCTGGCAGCTGCATGCTATAGGAGGTGGATTGCCTGTGATGGTGGCCATGTCTACTCCGGGTGGAGTGAGTTGCCTTAGCCTAGAAGTTTGAAAGGTGTGGTTCATCAGAGAAGAAAGGGTGCAGCACTTTCCAGCCCAACTAAAGAGAGTGGACATCATTCCTGCCCATTGTTGTAAGGTGTGTGTCCAGAATCAGCACATCAAATCTGGATTAACCCCAAAGTTTTTATCAGACCTAATAAGTCAGTCATGAATGAATGCAGTTTAGATGCAGTTAGACAACTTCATATTGGTTCCTGTTTGGAATGCTTTCTTCACAAAAATGCCAATGGCTATATATTTTGGGCCTGATTCTCATATACACTAACGCTCCTTTATACCACTCAGAGTGGAAAGGGGTTTTAACATAGCTCCTATACACTACCACAGCTGTATAATGGGGCTTCAGCACAACTGAGGCTCTTATTTTCTATTGCCCTGTCCCCACACCAAGAAATAAGAAGTAATTGGAGCCTAGTTTGCTGTGGCTGCTAAGGGATTTCTGTGTCTTAAAAATCATCCATAGAATACATAAAACTCCTGCATAAATAGCTATCAATAACATTTTATTTGTTTATCTTTTGTGAAAGGGTCTTTTAACTGCAGGTTATACTCTGGGTAATATATAATATTGTGATATTTTACTACCACAGTGTGCCATTTTTGTCTTTCATTTTTTTTATAATGAAAGTAGTAAACTTGTTTATTTTTTTGTTAGCCATGCAAGGTACCAGTGCAAGCTGGCAACATCTACACTTTTTGAACTTCATACACAGAAAGAACATTTGCAGTGATATAATTGCAGTTTAGGCCAGGTACCAGATGAGAGACTATGTGGGCATTTATATTTGTATTTTCTGTGGACAAATAGTGCCAGTGAAGTCCTGGGGCTAGTATAGCATGTTGGATTAATCTATAGATACAATATTTTAGGACTATTGAACGTGAGATAACAGAAGTACATGACTACATTTGTGTCTTTAATAAAATGTATAATAAAGAATTGTTATTCAAGATCACTTTCACTGCTTTTTACTTGAAAATTCTTTTGCAGATGTCCAATTGGACTATGAATTCCCAAAAATCTTACAGAAAAGAACCTGTCTGCATACCTCTGAAGAGCTGATATGCACCCATCTGCTTTATTTTGCAGTCTGCCACAGATGAGATGGATTGCACAGTTTTGACAATACTGTATCTCCCCCACTCTAATAGTTTTAAAAAGCCCATTGGAAATAAAACAAGATAGATGCTCCATCTATTGATAAGCAAATTTCTAAGGCTCAACCCTTTTGCCCACAGTGAACATGTCTTTCCACAGCATAACACATCTTTAACTACTTGCATGATCTTTTGTTCTCACACCTCGTGATCAGCTGTTTTAAAAACTCTAGCGCTTGTGATGAATAATTTATATGACACGCATAAGTGCTCTTAGGCCTGGTCTACACTAGGACTTTAATTCGAATTTAGCAGCGTTAATTCGAATTAACCGCGCACCCGTCCACACCAGGAAGCCATTTAATTCGACCTAGAGGGCTCTTTAGTTCGAATTCGGTACTCCACCCCGACGAGGGGAGTAGCACTAAATTCGACATGGCTATGTCGAATTAGGCTAGGTGTGGATGCAAATCGAACTTAGTAGCTCCGGGAGCTATCCCACACTGCACCACTCTGTTGACGCTCTGGACAGCAGTCCGAGCTTGGATGCTCTGACCAGCCACACAGGAAAAGTCCCGGGAAAATTTGAATTCCTTTTCCTGTCTGGACAGTTAGAATCTCATTTCGTCGTTGGACATCGGGGCGAGCTCAGCAGCACCGGCAGCGATGCAGAGCTCTCCAGCAGAGGAGTTCATGTAATCTCTGAATAGAAAGAGGGACCCAGCATAGACTGACCGGGAACTCTTGGATCTGATCGGTGTGTGGGGCGAGGAGTCTGTGCTTTCGGAGCTGTGCTCCAAAAAACGGAATGCAAAGACCTACGAGAAGGTCTCCAAAGCCATGAGAGACAGAGGATACAGCCGGGATGCAACGCAGCGCCACGTGAAAATCAAGGACCCCAGACAAGGCTACCAAAAAATCAAAGCGGCAAACGGACGCTATGGAGCCTGCCACCACTGCCCCACCAGTGACCATGGACTCTGATGATGGGACAGTGTCGACGGCCAGTTCCTTGGCGATGTTCGCGGACGGGGAAGATGAGGAAGGGTTTGTGGAGGACGAGGCAGGCGACAGCGCTTACAACGCTGGTTTCCCTGACAGCCAGGATCTCTTCATCACCCTCACGGAGAGCCCCTACGAACTCTCCCCGGCCGTTAACCCGGACCCTGAATCAGGGGAAGGATCACTCGGTAAGTGCTTTAAACATGTAAACTTTTATTCTTAATATAACAGGAATCTGAAGTATGTGAAAAGGAGGTCTCTATATATATGTATATGGGGATAGAACAGAAATCCTCCTGGGAGATCTCCACGAAGTTCTCCGAGAGGTAATCGAAAAGCCTTCGCAGGAGGTTCCTGGGGAGAGCTGCCTTATTGGGTGCTCCGTAGTAGCACACCTTTCCGTGCCAGGCTTTCATGAGGTACTCAGGGAGCATTGCCTCCCCGAGCACGGCTGCATAGGGCCCTGGTTTGTGCTGGCTTTCACGCAGCATGCGCTCTCTATCTCCTTCAGTGACCCTCCTCAGGGCGATCTCGCTCGGCGACTCCTGCATCTAATTAGGAAAATTACCGTAATGTTACGCCCGGTCCAAAGTATTTAAAAAAAATCTCCGGACAGACGGCGTAGCAGAGAGTCAGCACGCTGCTGCGTGACAAGCGTAACAGGAAGCCAAAGAATCAAATGGACGCTCATGGAGGGAAGGAGGGAGAGGGGGGGGCTGAGGACGCAAGCTATCCCACAGTTCCCGGTGTGTCCGAAAATCATTTGCATTCTTGGCTGACCTCCAAATGCTTCTAGGGTCAAACACAGGGTCCGCGGTGGTTCAGGGCATAGCTCGTCAATGTACAGCCACCCCCCACCCCCAGAAGGAAAAGGGAAAGAAATCATCTCTTGACTCTTGTAAATGCCACCCTATGTGTACTGAATGCTGCTGGTAGATGCGATGCTGCGGCACGCTACGGTAGCATCCTCGCCCCCCCTCCCCCGCCTCATGGCTGACTGATGGTGCAATACGACTGGTACCCGTCCTCATCATCAGCCTTGCGGTAGATGATGTAGTGCAATAGGACTGCTACCTGTCCTCATCATCAGCCCATAGGTAGATGGCCTGCTAACCGTCTTCATCATAGCAACAGGGGGCTGAGCTCCATCAGCCCCCGCCCTTCATGTGTAAAGAAAAGATTCTGTAATGCCTGGACTATCATAGCAGCTGGAGGCTGCCTTACCCTCATTTCATTTCCCTAACAAGTCACTGTTTCTTATTCCTGCATTCCTTATTATTTCAGCATACAAATGGGGGGACACTACAACGGTAGCCCGGGAAGGCTGGAGGAGGAGGGAAGCAACAGGTAGGGTTGTTGCAGGGGCACCCCCTGTGAATGGCACGCAGCTCGTCATTCCTGTGGGATCTGACACAGAGCGGCTGTGCTCTGTAGTTCTCTGATACACTAAAACCCTAGTACAGTTGCCCCATATTCTAGGCGGGACTGTTTCTATTTTTAGATACCATAAAGGAGGGATTGACTCGGGGAGTCATTCCCAGTTTTGTCTTTTGCGCCCCCGGCCAATCTCGGCCAGGGGCACTTATGACAGCAGCAGAAGGTGTAGTGCAATAGGACAGCTACCCGTCATCACCTTGCCAATTTACATTGGCGTGGTAGATGGTGCAGTATGGCTGATAACCATCTCTGCTGTCATGCAAAAGCAAATGAATGCTGCTGTGTAGCGCTGCTGAATCGCCTCTGTCCGCGGCATCTAGTACACATACGGTGACAGTGACAAAAGGCAAAACAGGCTCCATGGTTGCCACGCTATAGCGTATGCCAGGGCAATCCAGGGAAAACGGGCTCGAAATGATTGTCTGGCATTGCTTTCCCAGAGGAAGGAATGACTGACTACATTTACCCAGAACCACCCGCGACAATGAAATTTGCACCATCAGGCACTGGGATCTCAACCCAGAAGTCCAAGGGTCAAAGGGGACACTGCGATGGGGTAGAACAGGGGCAGAGTTTATGCTTTCCGGATTGCCTGCTGCAGGAGTGCGGACGAGATAGGTGCTGTGCATGGTGTAGTTCACAGACACAGACTAGACTGTGTTCATTGTTCGCAGAAATGTATCTTTGCAAGGAATTCACTCCCTCTTTCCCATCACACAGCTTCGACTGTCTCCAGACCTGCCACAGCATCCCCCTCACAGAGGCTGGCAAAGATTAGGCAGCGAAAGAAAAAGACACGGGATGAGATGATCGCTGAAGTTATGGGGTGCTCCCGAGCCGAGGCGGACCAGCAGAGCCAGTGGAGGGAGACCCTCTCTCAGCAGCAGCGCTCACACAGTGAACGGGAGGAGAGGTGGCGTGAGGAAGACAAGCAGGCGACTCAAACACTGCTTGGACTAATGAGGGAGCAAACGGACACACTCCGGCGCCTTGTGGATGTTCTGCAGGACCGCAGCCAGGAGGACAGAGCCCCCCCGCAGTGTATCTGCAACCGCCCTCCCCCGCCACAAAGTCCCATACCTCCCATCACCCAAAGTAACCAGAAAGAGTGGCGCCAGGGGCCGTGAAAACTGTCACTGCACCCCAGCAGAGTGCTCAAGTACCCAAAAGCTCTCATACCCTAATTTTTGAGAATTCCTTCCCTTCCTGACTCACCGTAGCCCCAATCCCAGTTTCATCCCCTGACTGTCTGGTTAATTATTAAAAATACTTTGCTGTTAATTACTGTTTCCCTCATGCTTTTTTACACAACGCTGCGTTTGAAGGGGTGGGTGGGGAAGGGGTTAGGGTATTGCATAGGACAGTCACCTTTAGCAGGGTACAGAGACGGGGGCAGGATCAGCAGCAGGTCACACACACAGTGCAGTCAGTAGGCACCCTGGTCGGTATGGGAGGTGGTTTGCAGGTTCTGTGTGGGTGGGGGGGGGGTACGTGACTTTGTAGCGGGGGAGGGGGGTTACAGATCTCATGCAACAGTCCCTGTCCTGGACCACAGAGTCACGCAGCAGAGGAATCTGTATCCGTCCTCCCCCGCCGCAAGGCCACATAGCCCCCGCACACAGAGTCCCAAAAAGGAGGGATGGCAGGCTCTGTTGAAACAACCAATCCGGCACTGCGGACCGCTCTGGGAGCAGAAGCCTGTCATTCCTCGAGTTTAGAGGCGGTCTTTACATCACCGCACACCCTACCCAGCACAGTCTGCGTGCCAGTTTCAACCCTGTAACACAAAGTCATCAATAAAGAAACCTTTGTAAAGTCACAGTGGACCATCTGTTTTATTTTTAAACGTGTGTTGGAAGTGGGGGAAGCGGGGTGGACGGGGTATGTAACTGCAGATTCTAGTCAACAGTAACTTGGTAAAGAAACAGGGGCAGGTTCAGCTTCTCTGTAAAGAAACTGAACAGTCACAGATCACGCTGCTAGCTGGTACTTGAAGAGTTCCTTGTCGCTGTGCAAGGCGCCTGCACAGAGCTTCACGAGCCAGGGCATTAGCGGGTAGGCTGGGTCCCCGAGGATCACTATAGGCAGCTGCACATCCCCAAGAGTTATTTTGTGGTCCGGGAAGAAACTACCTTCCTGCAGGCGTCTAAACAGACGAGATTTCCTGAAAACACGCGCATCATGAACCTTGTCCGGCCACCCGACGTTGATGTTGGTAAAACGTCCCCCATGGTCCACCAGTGCTCGCAGCACCATTGAAAAGTAGCCCGATTTCTCAGCAGCTGACTGTGGAAGAGGTGGACGATAAAGTGCGAGGAGTTGACAATGGCCATAACTGCCGCGGGCTCCGTGCTCACAGTGCTGTGGTGCCCGTGCTGTCACTGAGCAGAAAAGTGCACGAACAGATTGCCCGCAGGCGCTTTCGGGGAGGGAGGGCGGGCGTGAATGACGGTTCAATGATGACAGTTACCCAAACTACCCTCAACACATTTTTCCCCCAGCATGCATTGGGGGGAAATCCCAGAATTCCAATGGGCAGCGGGGAGTGCGGGAACTGTGGGATAGCTTCCCACAGTGCACCGCTTCCAAATTCGACGCTGGCCCCGTTACTGTGGACTCACACAGTCGAATTAGTGTTTTTAGTGTGGATACACAAATTCGACTTCATAAGGTCGATTCCACAAATTCGACTTAAGTTGATTTGAAATAGTCTTGTAGTGTAGACATACCCTTAGTGATGAAGGCCCAGATGCCGAACTGCTGGGAAATCTTCAAGTGGCTGGCAAAGATACCACAGCACAGCCAAGCGTCTGACCCAAAATCATGGACCTTGAATGTTAATAGAATATTGTTGATCAGTAGTCAGTGTCTCTCTGTCTCACACATACACAGCACCTTTCAAGATTATTCCAACCATGTGTTTTAATAAGCTCACATCAGTACTGGGAATTCACCCGAAGTCCTCTAGACACTATAAACCTCGACAAAGACTCAGTGTGGGGTTGATTGCCATTTAATCAAAATGAGGCATCTTCTCCTCCACTTCCATGGGTCTTCCTATCAATCCTTCTAATCTACGTCTTTGGTAACTACTCTTTTGGCATCAGCCTCCCGCTACTGTATGAAATAAGATGCCTGACAAGAGCACAGAAGTAGCAATAGATGTCATTGTACACTGCAGCAAATGTAGTAAAAAAACCCCTATTTTGTATTATTGGAGTCAGCAGCAGAAGTCTATTTACAAAAATTGGCAAAAATGTCTCCTAGTTCTTATCAGTGGAAAATGTCCTTTCCCACAAAGCCTTTGTGTTATGTCACACAGCTTTTCAGAAACATCTGTTGAGTTTTTCTGTTAAAACTATGTCACAGATTATTTTGAGCAGTTTAACCTTTTTGCCGAAAAAGGTCACAGAGGAAAGAAAACATGAAACGGTAAGTCAGTGTATGAGCTGAAAAACAACACGTCTGATTAACTACATCGTAAATACAGCAGTGAATGTAAAAGCTGCAATGAAGCAAGAAGGCAAGATTAATACCAGGCTAAATGAATGCCAGAGCCAAATGCCAAGGAATGATGAGATCCATTATCCAGGGTTCCAGCAGCAGCCAATAAATCCAAAAAGTTTATAGCGTAAGATACAGGTTAGCAGAATCTCAGGTGAGTGCTCATATATAAGGTAGATCAAGAAAATTTAGGGCTTTCAGGATCATGGCTCCTATATTTGAAAGCTTGATTTAGGGAAAAATGCTTGATGTCCCCACCCTGCTCCAGATTTTGTCCCCCTTAGTATATGAATGGTGCAGCACCCTTTCTATATAGATCTCCTCCCCAGAAGATGACCTCAGCTGCCCCTGTAGCACTGTCTCCCTCCTCCTCTGGGCTCTATCTCTGGCTCCAAAAACCCATCTCATGGGATGTACACAGGGCAAGAGCAGCAGTGGGGAAGGAGATAGTTTTGCCAGTGTACATTCCCAGAGAAAGACAGAGACCAGAGCTCTATTCACTTTACTACAGAGCCCCCTTGAGGGGTCCTGTGGGCAGCGCATTATCAGGAGGCTGGAGGAAAGAACTAGAGCAGAGGCACAGAGATTTGAAAGGATGACCGGGCTTCCTGAAGGCCTATCCAAGTAGGGGACAGACCCCCGTTTTGCAGGGTAAAGGGAGAAATCTTTCCTTGTTTGAGAGGATCTGATTTCTACATGTTATGCTGTAAAAGAAAAAACCAGCACAAAACTAGGAAAAGAGGCAAGTCTAACACATGTCCATCTTTAATTAAATTCTTTAACAGCAGCAATTTTAATTAAAAATGAACCCTGTCAAATGGCAAGGTATACTAATGATGTGAACTCACCAGAGCCGAAACATTCAGCTTGAGGGTCTTGCTCAGAAAATAGAAGTCTCCCTGCATTACTGCAATCAGTGGCTGAGCAAATTTTAAAGATGTCGGCAATTGTGAAATTAACTTTTTATGACAAACAAATGGAAAGTGACAGTCTAGAATCTGAATTCAAATGGTTTTGCTGTGCATTGATACCAGTTCATTATGTAAAGACTTCCACCTACATAGACAGTAGATGCTCGAGGAATACTCTGTTTTTCTTTCAAGGTAAGGCTGCAAGCAAGCAAACAAATGGTTTCTTTCCCCCCCAAGCTGTTTATTATGCAAGATCATAGCTGCTAACACCAAAGTCTAGATGGGGCAAGAATGAGATTTGGGATACCTGAAAAGTCCCATTTATAAATCATTATTCCTTTGAACCAACTGTAGGCACACTATTTTGGATTTGCAAAATTACAAAGACTCTTGATTTTCAGGTCAGGAAGTCTCAGTCCTCCGGGTGTTATTCTGCGTCTTACTCTTGATCTCCCAAGCTTGAAATTTTGACCTGACAGACAGCATAAACAGAGACATGCTTTTAATCATCTTAATAAATACTAGGCCCAAATCTCCAAAAGGAAGAATTTGAAAAATAAAATGAAACATTGGAGGCAAAATCACTTTCATTACACTGACTGCAAATGCAATTTCAGAAACTGGATCCTATCAAGGTCTTCTTTAATATTTTTAGATACACATTTATCCTTTACCACAGAAAAATGCCCAAGCAAATTAACATTTCTGTATCCCATTTAAACACTGGAAGTACAGACTTTAGCAAGAGGTAAGCCTTCTGATTTTAACTGTTTTAAATTATGGACCCCAAATAATAATTTGTAGTCACTAAATTTATTTGTGGTAAGTATAAATGTGCAAATGGAGTTTATTACCAATGCCTGAGAACACATTTTGAAGAATTGTTTCCAAGCATATGCATTTTGATTAATTTTGAATTATCTGAATAAATTAAATTGCCTATGACCATGTTTAGAAAGAGGATTAGGATTTTTAGTAAGTATTTTGTAATGTTTCATATCTAATTTTTAAACACTGGAGAATTTTGGATCTTTGAGATCACAAGAGGCAATAGCTTTATTCATTCTTACAGGTAAAAATCTTATTTCTTTCTTCTCCCCCACCAAATAAACAATCCTCATAAAAACTTATTTAGATGTTGTATAGACCATATTCCCCTATGGATTTACCTGATATTCCTTCTACAACATTCCAAAGTGAAGTGTCCTGATCTAACATCTTATTCATTTCTACGAGCTTGAAATGTTTTGCTTTAGATCTTCCACTGCTAATGTAGAGGACATGTATAATGCCTCATTAATATAAGCAAATTATTTATTTAAACCCTCTGGGTTGAATAAAATATCACCTAACTTGTTTTGTATGGCACCTATAGCTCTAATACTCTAGCTTATTTCAACTGCAGTGGGATTAGTTTGCTGGCTCTCTCACCTGAGTAATAACTATTGGCTTCAACCAGTTTGGCTGAATTTTGAGGGAAATGTTGGAGGGAGGAAAGAAGTGCAAGGACAGGAATTATGCACTGAGAGCCAGGTTTTTAAAGGTCTTAAGGCACTAAATACATTTACAATTTGGCATTAAGGCCTAATTTTTAAAAGGTATTTAAGTATTGCTGCACTCAGAAATACCTGAATGAATGCATACCTGATTAAGGAACCTAAATCTGTCTCGCTGTCACTTTTGAAAATGAGAAAGAGAGAATCCAATCATTCCAATAGGAGAACTCAGAGAAGAGTTAGTTTCTTAATATGACTATATATATATACACACACACAGAAAATAAGGACCCCAGACAATACAGAATAACCACTGCTTGTCCCTTCCACTCAGACAATCAAACTGTATGGAGTCTATGTGCCGTGAAAGAGCTTCATCCCTGGAATCTCAGGATGTGGGCCTTGGTCTCTCAGTAACAATTTTGTATAGTACGTTGGCATGTCTGGAGTATGAAAGGCACAGAAGAAAATCAGATTCATTCTGTTCCTTCAGAGATTACATGCTGGTTTACCCTACATTACAGACAACTAAATAAAACCCAGACAGGAAAGAGAACTTTCAAGGAAACAAAGCTGAGATGGAGCACAAGTATTTACTTTAGCTAGAATATGTCATTATCACACATTGCCATCCAGCCCAGTATATTTCAGAAACCACTTCAGAGTTAGTTACAACCAGTGTGACTTCTATTGAGAGGATTAAAAAAAACCCACAAAAAAAAAAAAATCACCCCAGCAATCGGTAGTGTAGGGGAAGAGAAAGAGAAACCAGTGCTCGGAAAATTGACTCAGATTCGGACTGGATATGCACACGTGCACACCTACCTGCTGGATTTGTTAGCTGGCCATATACATGAAGGAAACACCACTGTCAACTGCTGCAGGGAAAAAGTATCCCTACCTACAAGCATAATTGTCATGCCGCCTCCTCCACTATAACAAAAAAACCTCATTTCTGTCTCTTTCATCACAGTAGTCCCTGGACAGCACGATCAATATTTGGGTTGCCATTTGGCAGGCACACTTGCAAGTGTTTTATTTCTCATTCTCTCTACAACAGCTATTGTTCCTTTTGCAGCTCCTTTAGTGGACGAGCAATGGACCCTTGGACCTAGGGTTCAGCTGTATCTCAGAATACCTTTCAGGAGAGGTTGTGTTCGAGTCTTATCAGAAGCACACAAGCTGTGACAGACATGACAAAATATTGAGGTGATCTAATTCAGAATCTGCAGACCATGGCAAGTTAGCCCTGTGAGAGATGAGGTTTAAGCATTTCAGGGAGATTTAGCTATTCAACACATTAATATTTAAAGGGACAGTCAACTTGAAGATTTGTCTGAAAATTCTGTATCTATTGTAGTTACAAGTAACACCCAAGATGAAAACATTTCATGGGAAAAAATTCTGATTTTTTATTTTGTGCATTGGACAGTATTGTGTGTCAAATCAGTGTCACTGTTTCCCGTTTCCCCCCTATCATCATTTAGGCTGAGATTTTGGCAACTAGCTTCCATTTGATTTCAAATTCCTTTAGGCATCTGTAATCAGGTAGTCGGGGCTCGACCCTCCAGCGGGCAGGAGGGGAGCCACTCCGACTCACTTCTTGTCTCCTGTTAGTCTGCTTGAGTGACAGGGAACAACGTTAGGAGGCCCAGGCCCTCTGGAGCAGGGGCTAGGCAACAGCAGTACAAAGTAGGCCCAGGCCCTCTGGAGCAGGGGCTGGGCAACAGCAGTACAAAGTAGGCCCAGGCCCTCTGGAGCAGGGGCTGGGCGACAGCAGTACAAAGTAGGCCCAGGCCCTCTGGAGCAGGGGCTGGGCGACAGCAAACACAGGGCTCAGACCCTCAAGCAGGGCTGAGCAGCAGTTCAAGTTCAGGGACTCAGGTCCTCAGTCAGGAGCTGAGCAAACAACCGGTAAGTCCAGACCTTTGGGTCGGGGTGCTGGTGTGAGGGGGGAGACTGCCACCCGTGAGTGGGGTGGCAGGGGGGACACAGGCCCACCCACTCCACTGTGTCCCAGCCCGGGGCCCTAGCAGCGGCGTGGATCCGCGGCAGTCAGTGGGGATCCTGGCCGCAACACACTGACATGGGCATGTCGGTGCCCGCAGCCTGACAGGGGTCGGCTACCCCCGGGCTACATTCCATTTCCCCCTCAGGGCCTACCTCGTCGGTCACACTGGGTTCGGGCCAGTCCGTCTGCATCGGCTCCTCTGGACCCGGGCTTGGCGGCAGGTCCGGCAGCTCCTCCGGGAAGTTGGGCCAGGACTGTTCGGGCGGCTCCTCCGGGTAACAGCAGGGCCTGGGGGGCTCCTCGTCGTAGCGGGCGCTCGGCAAGCCTGGGGGCTCCTCCCAGTACCGGCTCCAGGGAGGCTCCTCATCGTAGTGGGCGCTGGGAAGCTCCGGCCAGGCAGGGCAGTTGCCTCGGGCCGAGGAGGGCTCCCAGCCAGGAGCTCCCGCCAGCACGTCTGCTCGCGGCAGCAGCTGCCCGCTGACTGAGCTTTGGTGCCCTCCTTTTCTACTTCCTGCCCCGCCCCTTGACTTCCGGGGGGCGGGGACTGATGGTGGAAGCTCCGCCCACTGGGGGGTTGGCAAAGGAGCTCCCTCTGCCAGGCAGGAGGGGAGCCACACCGCCTCACTACAGCATCTTTAAAAAAATTTAAAAAAAATCTGACCCTTAGTCATTTTCTCCAGTGCTGAAAAGACATGAACAACAAGGGCTCAGAAAAACCTTTAACACTTTTTAATTGGTTTGGGGGTTTAATTTTAGTCTTTATTTTAAGGCGGTTGATTAATCACAGTTAACTCATGTGATTAACTCAAAAAAATTAACTGTGATTCATTGCAGTTCTAATCGCACTGTTAAATAATTGAAATTCACTAAATATTTTGGATGTTTTTATACATTTTCAAATATATTGATTTCAGTTACAGCACAAAATACAAAGTGTACAGTGTTCACTTTATATTACTTTTATTACAAATATTTGCACTGTAAAAATGATAAAAGAAATACATACAAGCACCATAATGGTACCTCATACAACGAGCATACAATCTCTTTGTCATAAAAGCGCAACTTACAAATGTAGATTTTTTTTTTTATTACTGTAGTGGTGCAGGTGGCCCACTCCAGCACGGGGTGGGGCAGAAGCAGCCAGGGAGGCTGTGGAAACCTGCAGATAATTAGGGCGAGGCTTGTTAGGAGGCCGCTGCTGGGGCAGCCTAGATATAAGTAGCTGCCCAGCAGAGTGGAGGAGAGTCTCTCCCTGACAAGCAAGGGAGGAGGACTGGCTCCCAGGGAGAGCACCTGAGACAGAGCAGTGCTGAACAGGCTCAGGGGAGCGGAGGGGGAGCTCTGGCCTGTTACCTGCTAGGCTGCAGGCCCCTGGCAGAAAGGGCCCAGAAGGTGCAAGGGCCAAGGGGAAGTGGCCCAGGGACAATAGGCAGATAAGGGGAGAGAAGGAGGGCAGAGAGGCTGCCACTACAGGGTTCCTGGGACGGGACCCAGAGTAGCGGATGGGTCTAGGTCCCTCCCCTTCCCCCTTGCACTGCACCTGGCCATGGAGGAACATGGCAATACAAACTGCAACTTGCCCCTGAAGTGAGGGGCTAGACTTTGGGTGTGGTTGGCCCCTGGAGTGGATGCAAGCCAAAGGACTGCTGTGATCCCCTGGAAGGGGGGTGAGAAAGAAGTAGTGGGCACTGCTGGAGATCAATGTCCTGAAGAGGACACCACCAAGCGGGGGAGCAATGTGGGTCTGAAACAGCAGAGTAGAGCAGACAACAGGCAGGACACCACAGAGAGCATTCTGGAGCTGGACTGAGCTAGTTCCTGGAGCAATCAGCAGGAGGTGCCAGCGGTGGTGAGTCCTGATCCCACTACAGTAACATAACTGCACTCAAAAACAAAACAATGTAAAACTTTAGAGCCTACAAGTCCACTTAGTCCTACTTCTTGTTCAGCCAGTCGCTAAGAGAAACAAGTTTGTTTACATTTACGGGAAATACTGCTGCCTGCTTCTTATTTACAATGTTACCTGAAAGTGAGAACAGATGTTCACATGGCACTTTTGTAGCTGGCATTGCTAGGTATTTAGGTGCCAGATGCCCTAAAAATTCATATGCCCCTTCATGCTTTAGCCACCATTGCAGAGGACATGTTTTAAAGCGTGCTCTGTTAGAAAATGGTACCAGAGCAGGGCTATGACTTGAGCCTTCAGACCATAATTATTTCAGTGTTACTAACAAAACACGATGTGAAGCCTTGCACAGGGCAATGCTCAATGACATTTTATTCCACCTGAACCTCAGTTTAAACTTGGAACAAATTGTGCTGAGTTAATTTACTAATGAACTCATTAACAGACTAATTTGTACAAGAGTCCGTTACAAAAGTATCCTACTTAGAAAACAACCCTCATATTCTTGAAAGTAATTCTAGAGAGTGCATTAAGATGATAGTAAAACACTTGTAACAGGTAAATAGAAGATAACGTATTTCATTACCTTCAGTGTCTGATACCATAAGCTAATTTTAACTTAATCAAATTAACAATGATAAGAAAACATTTCATAAAAGATTTAAATGCTTTTCTTTCCCCTTCATCAGAGTTTTTCTCCTTTAAGTTAATTTTCACAGTGGACCAATAAGGTTGCATAGAAGGGTATCTTAAAATATTTCCTCCAGTCACAACTGTGGTTCTTATACCTGCAATGCACAATTTCATATTCTTCACTCACAGCACGCTGTATTTAAAGCTCCACTCAGGGTAACTGAAATTCCATACACTGAAAGAGCATATGCAACAGAGATATGTAGCGTGGATTAGAAAAGAGTTTTATAGCTGCTTTTATGTGCTACACTACAGAGAGTGTGGCACTCTGTCCGACTGTAGTGGTGGCTGAGCCACATGTAGATGTTAGTGAGACTGCTGAAGGCTTGCCTAACAAAGCTAGGTCTTTTAGCTCCAGCAAAATTGGTTCATGGTTATGTCAAGGTTGTGGGTTCGATCGCTGTACGGGCCATCACTTGTAACATCACACCGCTGGCATAGGTCATCCGCACTAAGAATCAAATCAGGAGTCTCATGCTTTAAGACCCAGAGCTCCTACTACCTGAACTAAGAAAATCCTAGGCATGTTAGCCAAGGCTGTAGCAGGCTCATCAGAACTGGTCCAAAATTTTCCAGTGGAAAGCCTTCCTTGTTGAAAAATGGTGTTTTTTTGAAACCAAAACTTCCTGTTGCAGTGTTGATTCTAAAGAAATTTCATTTTAGGGGAGAAAGCATTTAGATAAGGCTGGAGTAGGAAATGACTTTTCAATTAAAATTATTTTATTTTACAAAATCAAAATAAAACTTTATATATGGAGATGTTGTGACTGACCCAAAATGATTTTTCTTCCAGTAACTTCATTTCATGGGCTATTTAGAAAGCTTTTGGTTTTGTTTAGATTCAGAATGAAAGTAGTTTAAAAAAAATCACAGAATTTCCCATGAAACAAACTCTAATTCCCACACAGTTCTACTCAACCAGCTCTACCTAAAGCCCAGTTACCACTAGAGAGGAACATATTGAAAGGATGTGGGTTACATATGGCTTCAAAGTACATTCACATGGTAAAGTACTGTAGAAGGTAAATTAACTTGACTTGATAATAATGTGACCTACACATTTGGACACTCAAAGAGGCAAACCTATGTGCCTCGCACATGGATTGAATAGGCACTGAGCCCAAGAGTAGAAACTTTAGATCCACACCCAAACTCTCCCCATGTTTTGTGGTGTTCAGATACAGATATTTGATACAGCATTTGGATATCAACTGGGATCTTGGGGAGAGTCTAATAGTTGAGTGCAGAAGAGCCCATTTGAGGAGCAAAGTATGGGATCTGTGTTCCTAAATCAGGTGCCCAAGTACTTTTTTCTGCATACACATGGAGGAAAAAAATATATGGGTAAGTGTTTTTCATTTTTGTACACACTGTGCAAGTTTTTTTTTAAAAGTTTGTAATAATGATTAATTAAGCCAAGTAAAATCATTTCTTCTTTTAGCCCAGGTTAAGAAAGATGCATTTTATGCAGAATATGAGAGGTTGTAGCGCCAAATAGAAAATGAAAGGCAAGGTGACAATTTCTGGCCAGTGTTTATTGATCTTTTGTTCTCTACCCAGCAAAAGAAAAAAAAGATGTAACTGCTGAAATTACAGGCATGTATAGTAATGAACCCAAGAATACTCAAAGCTGAATTTTATACCAGCCTCAAGCTGAAGCATATACCAGCCTCTCAGCCAAGGACTGCAATCAATCAGTTTGATGCTGTTATCGGTTTGATTTGCTGACATTATCCCCAGTATAAAGCATTACTACAGCTGAAAACCAAGTCACTTCCAGGGCTGCCCATAAGGGGGGACAAGTGGGGCAATTTGCCCCAGGGCCCCACAGGGGCCCCGCGAGCCCTGGCCCAATGGCAGTCCGGGTCTTCAGCGGCATTTTGGTGGCAGGGGGCCCTTCAGTGCTGCCAAAGATGCGGAGTGACTGAAGGGCCACCGAAGACCCGGGCCACCGCCAGGTGAGTACAAGCACCGCAGCTCTCCCGCCTTGCCCCAGGCCCACTGAATCCTGTGGGCGGCCCTGGTCACTTCTAGAAGAAACATCTTTTAGTGGACAAAAAGAACTGGCTTCAGCAGTAGGTGCTGCAAAGGTACCAATAGAAAAGATTTACTCAGTTCTTTGTTGGGTCAAATTGGCTATCAATAACACACAGTACAGGCTGCCTCTGCCTTTTTGCTAACAAATATTCATGCAGCATTTGCCAGTCTACTTCATTCGTCATGGAGGATTTATCACTCAGCTTAAAGGGCAGTAATAATAATAGAAAAAATAATTTGTACTTGAGATGCCATTGATTTCTACTGGAGCTGTTGAAAGTAATCTAAAAGTCATGTTTATATGCTGCAGAATTGGGCACAGGAGAACTGAGGCTTCCAAAATCAGTGGACATTGAAATTTCTGGAGTAAGTAGCTTGTTTTCACACAGAAAGGCTGTGTCAGAGGAAGAAAGAGAACAGGGTACTCTTAACACCTCATCATGTGCTTCAGAGAGATTGAGTGCACCCCAGTGACAGTTCATTTCCATACCTTTCTACACTCACTTCTGGCAGCTGGAAATATGAAAGCTTCAGTGCATGTAGTCAGAGGAAGGATGGCCTTGTTGTTGAAACACAGGAAAGAGCAGGTAGGGAGCTGGGAGGGGAATGGTTGGGAAAGTAGTCAAGGAGCTGAAGTAAGGTTTCAAAAGGGAACAAGGCAATCTAAGGGAGGAACAGGAATCTGGCCATACCCAACACCAGCTACGCTGCTGTTGTCAAATAATAAATAATAATAACAGGAGATATACCAATCTCCTAGAACTGGAAGGGACCTTGAAAGGTCAAGTCCAGCCCCCTGCCTTCACTAGCAGGACCAATTTTTGCCCCAGATCTCTAAGTGGCCCCCTCAAGGATTGAACTCACAACCCTGGGTTTAACCAGGCCAATGCTCAAACCACTGAGCTATCCCTCCCCTCACTATTACACGTGAACAAAATGAGAGACCATCAGTGAAAGGAAGCTCTGAAATTCCTCTCTGATAACCAGCTTCTTAGCTCCATCCTACACTGTTTATCCCAAACCATTGAGAGTGTGAACTAACTCAGATTGTGTGAGTTAAAGGCACAAGCAGGTAAGTATTTGAGGTGGGTGGGAAACAGTTTTTCCACCTATTGAAAATATGAAATTTCCCAAATCTCTCATTCTGCATCAGGATGAAACTAAGATCTTCTGAAAAGTTTCATCAACACCCCTCCCCGCACCACCCAGTCACCCACATGTGGCCCACCACAAAATAGCCAGCAACCTGCAGCACAATAGCTATGCCAACCTAGGCCCCAGGGTAGATGCCGCTGGTTTGATGGAAGAATGATTCCATAGACCTAGCTCCCATCATTCAAGGAGGTGTAGGTCCTACAGTGACTGAAAAGCCTCTTCCGTTGCCATAGTAAGTATCTACATTACAACCCTACAGTGATATAACTGCAGTGCCATATTTGTGCCCCTGTAGTGCCCATACTGTAGACACTGCCTTGTTCTCCCCCATTCCCAGAAAATTGCCCTAGACATTGGGATATTGGCTATTCCAGGGCAGGTGTCTCTCTCTCCCGCCCCCCCCAGCCCCATACAATGAATAGGGAGAGAGAGGCCTCAGAATGGGATTTACAAAAAACAGCACACTCTAGGTGGCTACCTCCCTAAGCTAACCAATTGCAGATGCCAAGGTGAGGGGTCTCTCTTAGGCCCTGTCCCTCACAGGCAGTTCAGTACCCAAGTCTGGGTTGCAGGAAGATGCCCCCCTCTGCTTGGGATTCTCAGGTGCAAACTCTCTCTTAGCGTTAGGTGGCACTGGAAGAGGAACTCCCTCATGTCTTTTTAGCCCAGTGGATACGGTATTCGGGGGGGGGGGGGTTTGGGAGAGGGGATTTGAATAAGGATCTGCCACCTCCCAGGTGAGTGGATTATAGGATATTCTGATGTGGGGCTCTGTCAATGTGTCCTGCGCCAATGTGGATAAGTAAGTATTAAAAAAAGTCATTGGTGTGAGGGGACTGGATCGTGTATCTCCTACCTCCCAAGTGAGTGCTCCAACCAACAGGCTCTTTCTCACACTTGCTCTGATTCTCTCTGGCCCAATGATTCTTCCATTATTTATCCAGAGTGGAACAGCTTCAACAGGAGACACTGAGAGGAGCTCACATCAGTATATATCTTGTTGCCCTGTGGATAGGGCACTCACCTGAGAAGTGGCAAATCCCTGTTCAAATCCCTTCTCCCCATCAAAGGGGGAAAGGACTTAAACCAGGGTCTTCCACATCCCAAGTGAATACCCTAATCACTAGGCACTCTACATGCTTACCAGAGCTGGCTTCGCAGGTAAGTTAGGCAGAAGAACGCCTATCTTCCCTGGGCTCAAGCATCACTAGGGGGCTTAGGTGTCCAAATGCCTGGCATGGGGCTGTAGTTTTCACACTCAAAAAAAGAAACATAGGTGCCAAGGTAACTTAGTGCAAAAATGTAGGCGCTGAGTGATTTTAGATACTTGCAGGGTTTGGGAGTAGCCGAGTTGTGTTTTTTAATAATCCCACTGGAGTTTAAGTTTGGGATTCTGAAAGTGGTAGTTAGGCACCTGAGTCTTTTTAGGAATTTAGCCCAACACTGTAATTAGGCTATGTTTCCCTGAGTAAAGTTTTTATTCAGCTGAGTCAGCTGTTTCCCTGCACATTCCCTACATTATTGGGGACAGTCTTTCAACTAATTACATTTAGAGAGATACACTTCTATTAAAGCAAATAAACCAAGATACTCATTTGTATACATCACATTGGAACAAGGCTTCTAAAGATATCAATTTGACAAACAATATTAGATTATGAGGAGGCAAGATTAGATCTGATAACTCAAACACTGACGAGCCATATTTGCCTATGGCTGTCAAAGTAACATCAGCATTAGATTTTCTATCAAAAGTATAATTTGAAACAGCCAGGGATACTTCAGACATATTTATCAGTGTGCAGATGCATTTCCAAGGAAGATTTAGAGCTAAAGCAGTAACTTGTTTCTTACATACAGTAAATGGAATTTCCATCTGTTCTTGCTGCACTTAATTGTAGATGAATTGCAACTAAAAGATCTCCGGAACAAGAAACCCAAATGGAGCAAAACATTTAAACATGCTTAACGTCAGGTGTGAGAGTAGGAGAAGAAGTATTCACATGCTTAAATGCTTTGGTAGAAAAGGACCAAGACCATATTCTACAGAAATGAGCCAAAAATCAGAACACGGAAACTAAATATCAGGTGTGTTCAGGTCAAGTTCAGACCCAGGCTCTAACCTGGCCCTAATCCTGCAACTGGATCCACTAGGGTGGGCCCCTGTGCCTGTGCGGAGCGCCATGAAATCAGACTCCATGCGAGTGTAAGGGTAAATGCTAATGGAGCCCTCCTGGCTCAAGCCCACCTGTATCTGGGAAAGAGCAAAAGTGTTCACGCCACAAATATGACAACAATCTTAGCCTCCTAGCAGCAAAATTGGCTCACAGTTAAATTTAATCTCATGCCCCAAAAAAGTTGGACATTATAACAGTTCATATCAAATTTGTCAAGTTTCCTAAACACTAGATTTTGCACTGAAATAATGAAAGGGGAAAGGGACAGTTTCACATAACTTGGTTGTTGAGCACACCAAGCTCAGGGCATGTGCGGGCTTTCTAGGGGAAGTGTTTGTTCTGAACTGTCTAACATTTACCCAATAAACCAAATGTAGATAGAAATTGAGTTATCCTAATATTTTCCATACTATTTGGCAAACTTCATTTAGTTATGTGCTAGCCTAGAGGCAGCATAACAGCTGCTAATGGACATAGCCAAGGATCCATATGGTGGGCTTAACATCTAGATCCTCTGAAAGTCAATTTGTTAAATAGCTTGCAGATGAATAAAAACAAAAACACAAGAATGGAGACTTTACATTGGAATTTCAATGCAATAACTTTAAAAAGTCCTACCTTTTAACTTACCTAGATCTTATTTGAATATATAACGGGAGAAGACATTTCTTATTTTAACCAACATATAGTTCAAGACATGTCTACACTACCACTTAGGTTGGAAAAATTTGTGTCACTCAGGGGTGTGAAAACACCCCCCCCCACCCCGGATTGACAGTTTCGCCAGCATAAGTGCTTTGTGCATAGCTACCACTGCTCATTTAGATGGTTTTATTATGTCAACAGGAGAGCTCTCTCCCATTGGCACAGAGCAGCTACATGAGTGAGCTTACAGTGGCACAGCTGCCTCTGTACAGCTGTGCCGCTGTAAGATCGCTAGTGTAGACAGGTCCTCTCAGAGGTCCAGAGAGGTCTAGGCCACTTCCAGCTTTAGAGGCCCCTAGCCATAATAAAAAATAACGCTACATGGTCTAATCTTGTGCCATCAGAACAGATATTTGTCATAAAGAGTTTAAAATTTTCATCATCTATATCAGTTAATTTTTTGTTATGTCTTTTACCAAATCACATCTCTTATTTGCTTAAATTTGCAGCTCTAAGCTGAGAATGTGTGTTATGTTTTGGTCCGATAGGGATGCGCATAAAAACAAGTTACAAAACTTATCAAATGCCAAAAAATTAACAAGTGTTAAAATTTGAGGCCCCCTTTGAGCTTGAGGCCCAGGCCAAACAGCCTTCCTGGCCCCACCTCTGATTGGCCCTGAGTGTAGACATGGCCTCAGTATATTAATTAGACAAATGACAGAGTGGATGTATGGGGAAATGTACATCCCCAGGTGGGTTTGATATTACTATTGTATTTCACTTTTCCCAGACAGGTGGATCATGCCTCAATCCTGGTTAACATTCAGGTTGCATCATGCAATGGCACAAGTGAAGGAGAAGGAGAAGAAGAAAACCTTGTCTTAAGTCTTCAAAGCTATTCAAATACATACACAGAAGACATTGAGAAACATGCAGGGCGCTAATGTAAGGGCAGTAACCCATTCAGTGACCCCTGATATGCAAAAAAATTTGGAGCACTTAAATGGCTGTTCACCAAAAAGTAGTAAATGCTACATGTTCCATGTGCCATATCATTCCAGCAAAAAAGACAACCAGACACAATCATATATGCCATCCCAGTCCCAAAAGGAGATTAGATACAGTGGCCTATATTCTCCTCAAAGCCAGACCACTTTGTGTTGTGCTGCCACCATGAAGTGACCCGCAAAACCAACTCAACCAGTAATGAGAATGTGAGATTCTCAGAAGGTAAAGAGCTGTCATGGTGATGTGTATGTTACCCCATGCTTTGTGGCCAGTTTAGGGAACCATGACTTTCCTGTACCCCCCAACTCTACAGGGTGCTCTGATTTATATAGAGGTTTTGGCTCAATGCACAACAGGCTCCAGTTCAGGAGACCCATCTTTACACTCAAACCCCAACACTCCCCTACACCTGCCCACCTCTTTCTCCTTAAGACATGTGTAACTGTTTGCAGGACTCAGGCCTTAAAATGTGAGGGGAGAAAAAAAAAGTTTACATCCTTGGAATCTTTACCATGTAAGCTTTGTATCAGAGATTTCTTCATATACAGCAAAAATTCAGGTTTAGAAAAGGTGCAACTGTGAAAGAAACACTATAGATGATGGCCTTTTTATCTCTAGGGTTATTGCTTTTTTATGTAATAAGTCAGAAGAAAATACAGCAAACTCTCCTTTCAAACACAGACAATAAGGTGCTAATTTCTGCACACCACCTGCCTGCTCTTCACTAGTCACACTGTTCCATCCATCACTCTGAAGCAGCCCTTGCAAACTGTCACTGCTGGGTTATGAATTAAGCTCTCTGTGATTTAGGATTGGCAGCAGCTATTTCCAGTGATCTTGAAGACCTGCAACAATAAATTTGAAGTGCCTGGCAGGTATTCAGGGAAAGAACCCCACCCATCAGAGGGGAAAAAACAGATCTCAAAACCTGCACAACTCAAAAGCTTTGAAGAGTATCCAGGAAAAAGCAGAAGGAATCGCCTTGGTAAGTGTCTCAAAAATAAAACAAACCAGTGTCTTCCCCTCTAGTAAAATTATCCCACTACCTGCACATGTCCTCAAACCTTGCTCTGCTCTAACAGACCAGGATGCCATTGGGAAGAGGAAGGGGGCTCTTGCGCCCCGCCCCCCCTTCCTGAGTTTCGTACCCAGAGGTCTGCTCACAGCACATGCCCTAGCCCCAGCTGGAGCTCTTACCTGCAGCACAGCTTGAGTGTGATATGTAATGAGTTCTATGCTGCTCCCAGCTTCAGCCCTTGGAGCGAGGAGTTTATTTATAAACAGACAGGGTGATTAATATAACAAAGGGCTTGTCATTAAAATTAAATTACATTAAGGATCGTTAGATGATCCTGAAAGCTTTGCCATGCACTCCAGTTAAAAGATAGGAAACAAAGGGTAGGAATAAATGGTCAGTTTTCAGAATGGAAAGAGGTAAATAGTGGTGTCCCCCAGGAGTCTGTACTGGGACCAGTGCTGTTCAACATATTCATAAATGAGCTGTAAAAAAGGGGTAAACAGTCAGGTGGCAAAATTTGCAGGTGATAGAAAATTACTCAAGATAGTTAAGTCCAAAGCCGACTGCAAAGTGTTACAAAGGGATCTCACAAAACTGAGTGACAGGGCAACAAAATTGCAGATGAAATTCAGTGTTGATAGATGCAAAATAATGTACGTGGCAAAATAGAATCCCAACTATATATACAAAATGATGGGGTCTAAATTAGCTGTTACCCATTGTAAACGGGTCGGACTCACCCCTCCAGTGCCTCCTGCTGGTGACTCTGGGAATTAGCTCAGTCCAGTGCTGGAGCGCCTTCTGCAGGCTGGTGATCCACCTGTCTTCAGGCCCCCCCGTGTCCCTCCCTGGACCCTGTGCCCTTTCACATGGGGTGCTGCCGCCTAGCAGTAACCCCTTTCTCTTAGGGTCTCCCCTCCTTGGGGAACCCCCACCCTCTATCCCCACCTTGCCTCAGTATATGGCTACTGCCAGTCATTGTCTAGCCCCACACTCTGGGGCAGACTGCAGTATCAGCCTACTCATCACAGGCAAAGAGGTTTGGACCTGCTGCTTTGGCCTACCCCGGGCTGCCCTCTGCAACCCCTAGTACCTGTTGGCCCTTCACTAGGCCGCAGCCTGGGGCTTTCCAGGCTGGAGCTCCCCAGCTCCTCAGCCCTTCCCCAGCCCTGCTTCACCCTAGGTACCTTGTCTCAGTCCCTGCAGCCAGGCCCTTCTTCCTCTTCAGGCAGAGGAAGACTGTGTTGGCTTCTAGCTTCCCTGGCCTTCTTATAAGGTCCTTGGCTCAGTTTGGGGCGTGGCCCCAGCTGCAGCCACTTCCCCAATCAGCCCAGCCTTGAGAGCAGCTGCTCTCAAGCCCTGCCAGGCCACTTTTAAACCCCTCACAGCAGGAGCAGGGTCCACCCTGCTACACCCATCAAGAAAGATCTTGGAGTGACTGTAGATAGTTCTCTGAAAACATCTACTTAATGTGCAGTGGCAATCAAAAGAGCTAACAGAATATTGGGAATCATTAAGAAAGGTATAGATAATAAAACAGAAAATATCATAATGCTTCTATACAAATTCTTGGTACACCCCCATCTTGAATATTGTGTGCAGATATGGTCACCCCATCTCAAGAAAAGATATATTAGAATTGGAAAAGGTTCAGAGAAGAGCAACAAAAATGACTTAGGGGTATGGAACAGCTTCCATATGAGGAGAGACTAAAAAGATTGGGATTTTTCAGCTTGGAAAAAGAGGTGACTAAGAAGGGTTATGATAGGGCTATAAAATCATGAATGGTGTGGAAAAATTGAAGAAAAATATTATTTACTCCTTCACATAACACAAGAACTAGGGGTCACCCAATGACATTAATAGGCAGCAGATTTTAAAAAAAAAAAGGAAATATTTCTTCACCATCAACCTTTGGAACTCTGCCAGGGGATGTTGTGAATGCCAAAACTATGAGTTTAAAGAACTACTGTTCTGTGACATGCAGGAGGCACTGGAAGGGAGGGGGAGGAGTGGAATCAGGACACACTCAGGAGAGGGGGTGCAATCATGTCTGGGGCCACCAGCCCCACTGATCAACTCCTCCCCCTCGCCCCCAGTGCCTCCTGCATGCCACAGAACAGCTGTTCAGCAGCATGCAGGAGGTGCTGGAAGGGAGAGGGAGGAGGTGGAAAGAGGCAGGGAAGGAAGCGGTGGAGTGGAGATAGGGCTTTGGGGGAAAAGGGTGGAGTGGGGGCAGGGCCTGAGGCCAAGCAATGTGCTTTTTGGGGGGGTCTGCAAAAATTCTAAAATAAAAATGGAGTCCTTGCGTTATTAAAGTTTGAGAACCGCTGGTTTAAAGGTATTTCTGACTGGCTAAATGAAAGATTTTCATTAAAAATAACTTTTATATCTCTGGCTCTAGCATGGTCTTGGTAGGGTTTTTTTATATCCTCCAAATTTTACTACTTCTGATTAGCTGGCAAGTACACTAGGGGACATTTGAATATCAGGCACTGTACTTTTTTCCTTAACTTGGCTTATCCCTCAGCACAAAGAACATACTTTGCACCACTTTCTTAACTTGTGGTGTATTGGGAGCAGTTGCATTGATTTACAATGCTAAGGGACAGCACCAAGGAAGGAGTACTTTTTGCCTCCCCAGATAGAGAAACAGAACTTTCTGTCATTGGTTTTCCCCCAATGGTCATTCAAACAGCAGTGAAAACAGTACACTGCTCCCACTGTATTAGCAGTTGAATTCCTCATGATCAGAGAGAGTCTGCACCTAAACCCAGGTCCCCCACACAAAATGTCATCCTGCATTGAAAATTAGAAATTAAACATGGAAAAGGCACAGAAGAGCATCTTGTTCATCCTTCTGCTAGGGCAGAATTATCATCTTCACCATGGCCCCAAGCCAACAAAGCACTTATGAATGGACATAATTTAAGTATGTTAATAGCACCATGGCAACTAAGTATCCCCCAAGAGTGCTGCCTTTTCAGCACTGAAACCAATGGGACTACTCCCATGCCTAAAGTTACTCGTACACTTAAATGTTTTGCAGGATTGAAGACTATATTGTTGATGGTTTACTTCTAGTCTATTTCAAAGAATTGTGAAGTGAGAAGAATTTTCTCAATTAGGGACAAGTTAGGAAACAAAAGAGATTTCGCTGTTTTCCCCCTTTGTTGTACTTCTATCTATAGAACAAATACAATAATTAGTAAAGACTCTAAATATTGCCCCAGAATGACAAACCCCATTCCTAATACTGCACACACCTTTAAAGTAGTCTTATTACCACCAGTTGCATTCAGGATACTGTACAGACACAGAGAAAGACCCAGTACTAAATTGCTTACAATTAAGGCTGCGATTCTTTCATGGAAGTCACGGATTCCATGATGTTCCATGACCTCCGTGACTTTCGCAGCTGCAATGGTTGGTGTGGCTGTTCCCAGGGCCAGCTGCCTGGGCGCCTCCTAGCCAGCCGCACCAGCCACTGCTTGGGCAGACAAAGGGTGGGAGAAAGCAAGCCTTATCATCATTGTTTTACAGATAGAGAACACACAGGGAATCTAGGGCAAAGCCAAGATTTGAACCCAGATCTCCAAAGGCCTTATAGAGTGCTGTAAACACAAGCCCATCCTTTCTAATGCAAAGTTCACATACTGTACAGAACAGAACTCTTGCATAAGTCCTGGATAATATGATTCATAGAATATACTGCAAGCAACATGATAAAGAAAATCACTGAATAGCCCAAATTCCCATACTGAAAGACCATTCCCAGTGTTTCAGATGCATATAACCCCTGTAAAGCAATGAAGCCATTTGGAGTTTGCTTTCTTGTTTTGACAATTCCTTCACTTTTTATGGATAAATTATGAACAGCAAAGTCTGTTGAACACAAGGAAGATCTACATTTCTTTCTTGATATGCAACAGTGACACCATATGGAAGGAAATAAAGGTAGGATGAAATTAACTCCGTGTGACTCAAACTTGTATTTGAGAGTTGATTTTCTACTTAAATACCAACTTTGTAAATAAAATAAAAGTGGGATTATTGATCTATGGATTAAAAAAAAAGACCGATTGTTGGCTAAAGTTTAAAAATAAAAACTGCAGTGGCTTCATTGCTTCACAGGGGTTATATGCATCTGAAACACTGGGAACGGTCTTTCAATATGGGAATTTGGGCTATTCAGTGATTTTCTTTATCACTTTCTAAAAGATGCCTTTTTCTCTCTCACTGCTTATTTTACATGGCTGTTAAGCCATAGTGGCTCTTTTTTAGTTCTTTTACTGTGTTTTTTAATTTGGGGTATACATTTAAGTTGGGCCTCTACTATGGTGTCTTTGAAAAGCATCCATGCAGCTTGCAGGGATTTCACTCTAGTCACTGTACCTTTTAATTTCTGTTTAACTAACCTCCTCATTTTTGCATAGTTCCCCTTTCTGGAATTAAATGCCACAGTGTTGGGCTGTTGAGGTGTTCTTCCTACCACAGGAATGTTAAATGTTATTATATTATGGTCACTATTTCCAAGCAGTCCTGTTATAGTTACCTCTTGGACCAGATCCTGCCTCCACTCAGGACTAAATTGAGAATTGCCTCTCCCCTTGTGGGTTCCTGTACCAGCTGTTCCAAGAATCAGTCATTTAAAGTATTGAGAAATTTTGTCTCTGCATTTCATCCTGAGGTGACATGTACCCAGTTAATATGGGTATAATTGAATCCCCCACTAGTATTGAGTTATTTTGATAGCCGCTCTAATCTCCCTTAGCATTTCATCATCACTATCACTGTCTTGGTCAGGTGGTCGATAATAGATCCCTACTGTTATATTCTTATTAGAGCATGGAATTACTATTCATATAGATTCTACGGAACATGTGGATTCATTTAAGATTTTTACTTCATTTGATTCTACATTTTCTCTCACATATAGTGCCACTCTGCTCCTCCCCCCACTTCCACTCCTCTCCCCTCCATGGCATGCAGTGCTGGTGTAGCTGTATCGATCCCAGAATATTAGAGAGACAAGGTGGGTGAGGTAATATCTTTTATTGGACCAACATCTGTTGGTGAGAGACAAGCTTTTGAGATTACATAGAGCTCTTCTTAAGATCAGCTCTGTGTAGCTCAAAAGCTTCTCTCTCTTACCAACAGAAGTTGGTTCAATAAAATTACCTCACCCACCTTGTCTCACCAATACTTTCAGCATTAACCCTTAAGGACTGCTGGGAGAGGCAGAAAAATAAGACGGGAGGGGGGTGGCTGAATTTGGAGATGAAATTGAAGGAGATGAGACAACAGGGTAGTATGGGGTAGGCTGATGCAGAAACAATATCACAAAGGTAAAGGGGAATATTTCCCTCCACCCAGGAACTGAGCTGTACTGCCCCTGAAGGCATTGCCACCACCATCTCCTGGGCACACAGCCTCTGCGTACTGACTACTGCATGGCTTTGTGGGCTGCAGCTTACTCCCTCTGTGCATAGCGGGAAACCCACAGCCCTCTCTCTCAGCCCAATCACCTTACGTACCCCAGAACACAGATGCTGCAATTCTGGCTGGCCTTTTCATGGGCTACAGGGGGACAGGGGAATGGTCCTTATTAACTCCCTCTACTGGGCACCTGTGAAGTTACAGACAAAATCTAGCCCTTGTTCTGTGCAAGCCTTCTAATAACAACCACTTTAATAGTGACCAGTCAACAAGCGGAGTCACTGTTAACATGCTCCCCTGTGATTGGGCCTGGCACAACAGGCTCTACTTCTCTAGCATCCCTGACAACAGCTGTTCTGCCCCTGCAATGATCTGGCTCATCTTCCAACTTGGCCCTCCGGCCAGGTCACCTTTAGTCCCCCACATTCAGGGGCAACAAAAAGTCTGATAAACTAAACTAAAAATACCCATAACTCCCTGGTCCTACCTGGACTCACTCCTCTGCAGACTCTTCACTTTTCCCAAGCTCTGCAGAGTTTGTCTCCAATGCTTGTGCAGAGCAACGCCTCACAGGGCTTCCTCCATTGAGGCCTAGCCCCACACTCAAAAGTCCTTCTCCCCTTGTGTCAGGATTTTCTGCACCATCCGTAGAGGAAACCAGGCCCTCCCTCTGAGGGCTTCACTCCAGCAACTCTGTGGGGAGCCACTAAAGCCATCCTTGGACTTCTCCCTACCTTGGTCTTCCTTCGGGCCCTTTCTCAGAGCCCTCCCTGGGCTTACTGCACATCTGCCCTGCTCGAAACCTCTCAAACTCTCTAGCAACCACAGAAGGACTGAAGAGTTCTTTCCCTCTCTTCTGGGCTTACCACTGAGCTTCTTCCCCAGCTGGGCCTGGCTGACCCTCCAGGTGCAACCACGAGCATTAATTGCTGTCTGTCTCCAATTAACTCTTTCAGTACTAGTGTGGGGTATTATGCTTTTCCACATGGAGTCTAGTAACGTTATTTTGCTCTTTCTTCATATTATTTTTTTTTAAGATAATTGACTGACGAGAACTGTGCTTTGGGTCTAATCCTGAGCCTACTGAAGTCAATGGGAGTCTTGTCATTTACTTCAATGGGAACTGAATCAGGCCCTTCATTTCTTAAATAAAGCGTTTACTGTTTCTTGAACCATGAGAGTAGAAAGCAGAGCCCACAAAACATCCATCTTATATCAACCCACAAAAGCCTACCCCTTTTCTCTTTCAAAACAAAACTGTTTTTACCTGTTTTCCTGGGAAAATATTTGCACATCCCATTAAAAATATGCAGCACAAAACAAGTTGGCTTACAGGCTGTAAACTATAATTAAATATAAATATAATTACGTACAGAATGAGAACTGTATCCTACATTTGTGGTACCATTTACAGTAAAGGGATTGGGAGATGTACAAATGGACTATACAGCACAGCCCCCTTTATGGAGGCTTGAGGAATGCATTAACAATGAAGAGTGCCCCTTCCCTTGGAGAGTTCACTGTGAAGTATTATCACAATGCATTCTTTTCCACTAAAAAGAAATGACATCTGCCTGACAGATGCCACTCCTGGGGTGACTCAGCAGGACAGTATACAATACCAACACCTTGGTATTGATGGAGTTTCCTCCAGCTGCAATGAAACATCATTATTAGAGCACATGGGGCAATTTCAATGAACTCCCTGTTATGGCAACACATTCATTTTGATGAGCACAAATTCTAGACTTCAGCCTGTTTGACTCCCTCATTTTAATTGCTAAGTGTTTTACTGAGGGATGGTTGATGGTTCTAACTCTTCAAACAAATATCCACAAACAGAGAAATGTTGTGTGTCTGCTGAAGCCTTAAAGCTTCCCTGTGGGAGTGTGTAATTAGTTTTGGATTTTCAGTGGAACTGATGTACACTGGAAGCTTTTTAAAAGGAAGTGAGGATAAAAAGGAAAAAACCCAAAAAGATAAATAATTCTTTTCCAATAGAAACTTCTTTCTATGAAAATGAGTAGAAGTCTTTGATCATAATATTACAGTAAAAATGATCCTTTCCAAAACGTATTTTGCATAGTAATAAAATTTTCAAGGTTTTGCTTCTTAAATGCACTTTCAAGTACAACATATGAGACTGGGGGGAAGAACTGCATAGTTTTGCTAGTGAGGAAAAAAATGCAGCAGATATTAATCTAGATCATTCACAAAAGTCACATTGCAGTTTAAAGAGAATAAGAATGAATTCTGTAAAATTTGTGTAGAAGTAATATGTTAAAGGAGGACATGTGAAAATGAACCTATCCTGGCTATTTTCAAGTCTGATTAAGGGAGAGAAACTAATTGTCTTCATACATTTTAAAATTTTCTCTCCAGATTTCAGGCAACATGTCAACCATACAACAGTTGTTTGTACGGTCATTTAAGGATTAGAAAGGCTACTAGGCACTATACAGAAGAACTGACTTTTACTATTAAGCTTATAGCTACAGTATGAAGTAAATATTCCCAGACTTTGGGCTTTTAACAGATCATTCAGAGAGGAGGATTACTAGCTTTTTACCAGCCAACCAGTCCTGATAATCCTTTCTAGGTACGCTGTATTGTATGCTGGAGATATTTCTTTAGTCATTTACTCCTGCATTGGAGTAAAAGGAGGACAGAGGTATTTCCCATTAGTATATGGAAGTATTTTGTTAACAAACTGCAAACACTGCGTGTGTTGGATCTAACTACACCTGCTAAAGGAGAGACTGATTATCTTATGTGCAATGGCCTGGTGTACCAGGGAAATGGGTAAATTTAAGATCATCATTGATTACATTCTGCACCAAAAAAATAAAAATTCTGTGTCAAAAAAATAAAAATTCTGCAAATGTTATTTGTCAGATAAATGTGGAGGCTCTAGCCTGGCACTGGGGAGCACAGGCCACTGGCTGCACAGGGATGGGAAATCACTGTGCAGCTCCCCACTCCCGGGACACAGACTCAGCGGTGAGGCTGCACCCAACCCTGACACAGCACAAGGACCAGGCCTGCCCCAGAAACACCCCAAGGCCCTGCCCCTCCGTGCCAGGGGCACCAAGTGGGTACAGGCAGGCTCAGCAAGGCAGGATCCAAGTGTGGAGGGGCTTAGTGTGGGGAGATCCACAAGTGGGTTGAGAGGGTTCTGCATGTGGCAATCTGGGTGTGGACACCTCAGTTGGGGATCTGGATGCACAGGGGCTTGTTGGGGCGTTCTGGGTGCAGTGGTATGGGACTCTGAATGGGGGTATAGGTGACAGTGGTTGGGGTTCAGTGGGGGGTCTGAGTGTGTGTGGGGGGGGATAGAGCTCAGCAGGGATCCAGAGGCTAGGGGAGTGGGGCTCAGTGGGGTGGGGATCCAGTTGAAGCTGGTTGGAGCTCAGTGGGGTGGGGATCTGGGTGCAGGTGGCTTGTCAGAGTGTTCCAGGGGAGTGGGGCTCATTGGGGTGGGGGGGTCTGTGTATGAGGGGATCTGGATGCAAGGGGGTTGGGTGGATGGGGGAGCAGGTCCCTGTACAGGGATCCCTGCCCCTGCAGCTGAGGAGAGATGGGTGCAGGAAATGGCAGGGGGAGTTTGCAGAACTTCCTGCAGCTGAGGGAGAAACCCGGGGATGGGTCTAACCTGGTCCCAGATGTGGTGTAGGGGAAGAGGAAGTCCCGTCCTCCCCAGACCAGCCGGGACTAGCAGCTGACCCCCCGCAGGTTAGGAGCCTGCTCCACAGTGATTTACCTCTCTGCCAGCTGCCCTGGGCACCTGAAATATACCATTGGGGAGGGTCGCATGACCGCTCTTGTGGCTTCCCTATCCGAAAGTCATTTTTCTGTGGGGAAGCAAAGAAATCTACAGGGGACATAAATTCTGTGCATGCACAGTGGTGCAGAATTCCCCCAGGAGTACATCATGAACCTTAGCACTGATGGGTCTGTCAATGACCACAAACATATAGCATGCTCTGATAACAGTCATCCACGTATCTGGATTTGATAATCTGATTTTGAAAAAGGCTTTTGCTCAAGGTTTTCAGTACCTCAGCATTCAGGCCAAGCCAGATATACCTTGAGAATTTCCCTTCCACCAAGAGAATTTTGGTTCTTCAGTTTCCAGTGCCATTCTAACCCAGGAAGTTGAAAGCAGAGCCAAAATATAACACTTGTTTAAAAAACAAACAAACAAACAAACAAATATTTAAAAACCTCAATAATGGTTCCATTCAGTTCTTATTTAATCCCACCCATCCATAGCTGTGCATCAATAGAGCATCTTGCTCTATATGTCGAAACACAAGCTGGACACAACACAACACATATCAGGATACTTTGAATTGTGACAACCTGAGTTTTGACATGGAAATGAATAAAGCCCTGAGTTGAGTAGGAATGCATTCCAACACATATTTTGTGAGGCACTGATTCATCATAGATCAGATTCCAAATCCATTTGGAAATAGACTATGCCTATTTATCCAGGCTGTTGGTTTCAGATTTTATTTGGTTATTACACCGTGGTATGAATCAATCAACCCAGCTTTATTGCCAAAGCTGCTGTTGAGCAGGTTTATATTCTATATCAGGAAGACACAACACAAATGCATTGTAAAAATCCACTGCTGTAGAATAGTGGACTTGCTCACTAAACTGGACTAGCATTCAGGCACAATGCTATTGACGAGTACACAGTAATGGCTGTTTCTGTTTGTTTTACTATGCAGTCTCTCACACACACACACTTACTTTCAAGCTTTGTTCCTGTAAACTATATTTACAGTTAACTACTTGTTTGGTATCGTTATACAGGTTTTTTAAAAGTGGCATTTCTATCATGAGCTTACCTTACTCCTTTTTTCCAGCTGGATAAGAATAAAACCTAGCCCCAGTGAGGAAAATCTGTTCTCCTTTCAAGTGGGGATAACTTGAATGTGCAAGAAGGCATCCAGAGACATCAAAACTTCATAATCCTAGATGCACCCTGGACCCATCCCATGGAAAATCTTTCCATTGACTTTAATGGGTGTTGGAGCATGCCCTTAAAAATCTTAGGGCTCAGTTCCTCCAGCGCCGTCCCTCCTCCCCCAACCTCCAGGCTAACTGCCCACTTCTCTCAGCCAAAGGGCTTATTTTATTTTGAACACAGGCAAGTATGCCTGGTAAAGTGTTACCAATCAGAATGATACAACACTAACTCCTGTGACATACCAGCCAGCAACTATTTAAATTCAAACACCACTGGAAAGTAGATTTTTTACTAAAAATTCCTTTCACACAGGTTACGTTTACATTGCAACCCCCGGTATGATTTGCAGCAGCCATGTTAGGTTGACATATCCACACCAGCTAGCTTGCTAAAAATATCAGTGAGGATGTAGTGGGGCAGGCTAGGTTTGGAACATGAGGATATACCCAGGGAGGCCAAGCAGGTTTGCACAGCTAGCACCTTCACTGCTATTTTTAGTAAGCTAGACTAGCGCAGCTGTACACAGAGCTTAATTTTGCCAGGGCTGAGCCCCAGCACCTCTAGACTTGGCAGTTCATAGCCCTGGTACCTCTGGGCTTGCCACATCAGTTATGAAAGTAAAAAAATTGCTTGAGCCCAAGCATCTCTTTCGTTTCAAATTAAGCACGGGGTACACACAAGCTGCAAATTACTCTCTGAGTTGCAGATTAGATGTAGCCACAGTGGTGGTTCTGACCTCCTACAGACAGGTACGAAAGGTTATTCTCAAGAAAACCTCTTTCGTTTGTGACACTTCAGACTCAATATCATTTAGAAAAAAAGCCACCAGACCCATTTGTGTGTGGGTGTGGGGTTGTGGCAGGGATGTTGACTGGCTTTAATAGGCTTGGAAAGCTCAGTAAAGTATGAAATCTGCTTTAACACTGTGGTTCAAAGTCTCAGCTGATGTCAGCTGGCATGGTTCCACCGATTTCAGTGTCAACTGTAGTTATGCCAGTTTACAATAGCTAAGGACATGACCTCCATATGTTAGTCACCAGGAGAGTCACCTGGACTCCTTTAAAAGTCAAAAGGGAAATTAAATTAAAAAAATAGTGCTAGTGAAACATTAAGGCCAGAGGGCAAAGTACTGTGAGGCAAACTATATCCAAGCTCTGTGACACTGATGGAAATTCTACAACCTAGCCAGATAAATTTAACAAGCTGTCCTATTTAGGATTCAGAGTAAACAACACTTTAGGATGCATGGAGCAGTCCTCTCTTCTCAGTGCTATTGTTTCAGACTGTCTGCAAAGTTGAGAAGACACTGATGTATTTGTCTAGACTCAGGTCAAGTTTTCAAGGTTATGTGCACATTGATGATGGCAAGGAACACCCATTTTTTAAAATGAAATCTGCAGAATGGCAGAACCTACATGTTGCTGATTTAAGAATGAAGAACGAGCACACAAAAATTAGGGATTTCCTACCTGTCAAGTCCACTGCTCTTATCCAAACTATCTACATCTAGGAACACAATTGCCCAAGTCTATGTAGTCCTCTGACTACACACAATTCTTTTTCCCTCAGCAGGCCATAGGACATAACCTGCTTACAGTTACCCCTTCACTCTTACCTTGTGTTTGTCTTCTTCTATCAGTCCCCTGCCTGATGTCTTTTGTACAAGACATCCTTTAGGAGTTGGCCGTGAGGGAGAAACAGAGGCACTCTCTTCCTTTCCTTCCCATATTTACTTGGAGGGTAGAGAGAGTTAAAATGGCTTCTGCAGGTGATCTTGAACACATGGGTAAGCTCACCCAGCCAGGGATCCTGAAAAATACCAAATACCATATGACTTCAACCATGTTACAAGGCTCACTGAAATTTGAAAATGCACCTATTTCCCCCAAGTACCCCAGCAAAAAAGCAAACAAAAACCTTTGTTGTGACATTCATGCAGCAAAAAAGATGTGTGGCCAATTTTGACCGATTTTTGCCTCAAGAAATTTTGCAGGAAATTTTACATTTGAGCAAATGCAACATAGATGGAGCTACTATAAGGTGGGTGCAAAACTGGTTGGAAAACTGTTCCCAGAGAGTAGTTATCAGTGGTTCAGTCATACTGGAAGGGCATAACGAGTGGGGTTCTGCAGGAATCAGTTCTGGGTCCAGTTCTGTTCAATATCTTCATCAATGATTTAGATAATGGCATACAGAGTACACTTATAAAGTTTGCAGATGATACCAAGCTGGGAGGGGTTGCAAGTGCTTTGGAGAATAGGAATAAATTTCAAAATGATCTGGACAAACTGGCCAAATGGTCTGAAGTAAATAGGATGAAATTCAATAAGGCCAAATGCAAAGTACTCCATTTAGGAAGGAACAATCAGTTGCACACATACAAAATGGGAAATGACTGCATAGCAAGGAGTACTGCAGAAAGGGATGTGGGGGTCATAGTGGACCACATGCTAAATATGAGTCAAGTGTAATGCTGTTGCAAAAAAAGCAAACATCATTCTGGGATATACTAGCAGGAGTGTTGTAAGCAAGACATGAGAAGTAATTCTTCTGCTCTACTCTGCTCTGATTAGGCCTCAACTGGAGTATTGTGTCCAGTTCTGGGTACCACATGTGGAAGAAAACCAGTCCTCACTCTGAGTTTGTGTATAACATGTCGGAGACAGTTTATTCTCAAGCAATTGCAAGGTGGAGATTATGCATGGACAGGGATCCCCCCCTTCCTAGGCAGGTCTCTGCTTTACAAGCAATATAAGGCAAGTATTTATACCGTCCTGTTACATGCATCAATGGCTAGCGGTTTATCTTTTGTTTATACAAATTTTCAGACACTACCTTATCTCAAGGTTTCTGCTTAAATCAGCATTCCATCCTTATCAGCTAAAGCGAGACAAGAAAACTAAAGCGGAGGCAAAAACAGCATCTCGTACAACTCTTGCATTGTTAGAGTTGGAGGCCTCTCTTAATTCTGCTTCCACACACATTTCAGGAAGGATGTGGACAAATTGGAGAGAATCCAGAGAAGAGCAACAAAAGGTCTAGAAAACATGAGGGAAGATTGAAAAAACTGGGTTTGTTTAGTCTGGAAAAGAGAAGATTGAGAGGGGACAGGATAACAGTTTTCAAGTATGTAAAAGGTTGTTACAAGGAGGAGGAAGAAAAATTGTTTTTCTTAACCTCTGAAGATAGGACATGAAGCAATGTGCTTAAATTGCAGCAAGGGACATTTAGGTTGGACATTAGGAAAAACTTCCTGTCAGGGTAGTTAAGCACTGGAATAAATTGCCTAGGGAGGCTGTGAAATCTCCATCATTGGAGACTTTTAAGAGGTTAGACAAACTCCTGTCAGGAATGGTCTAGATAATTAGTCCTTCCAGGAGTGCAGGGGACTAGACTAGATGACCTCTCGAGGTCCCTTCTAGTTCTATGATTCTATGACAAGGCTTGCAAAATGGCAAATTTCAAAGTTTGAAGTAAGAAAGCTTGGCATAGCTTTCCACTAGTCACAAAACCATACACAATGCTGTATCTGTAATGGGATTGTGGCACACTTTAAGCCAGCTGGAAAGCTAACATGATTTCAGCCATTGCAGAGGAGGAAAAATATCTCTATCCAACAGTTCTGTGAAAACACTTGGTAGAGATATACACTCCAGTAATAAGCCTGGCACTTCAGCAAACTTGAATGGCTCTTAATAGCTACACAGCACTGTTATGGCCACACCTTGTTAAATATGCAAATTACAAACAAAATTAAAAAGATGTTCTATGGACCCTCCTACAGAAACGCAAACACCACTTGGCTTATCTCTGTTAACAACCTTCCTAGATTGTTTAATTGCAGCTCTAGCAGATGTGAACGAAAACACCTGTCAAGATTACAGATTGCACTGGTAGGTAAGAATCAATGTTGTTTGATTTCTGGATTCAAAAATAGGAAACACTTTGCAGTGTATTGGATAGAAATTTGATGTCATGCATTGTCAATCAAGAGCATCTAATTTGTAAGCCACAACTACGCACTGTTCTGTGCCTTGGCTAAATAAATGTATGATCTAGGTGACCCAGACAGAGACAGATAAGCTTAAGGCTAGAGTCTGAGTTTAATTCCTGAAAGTGTAATTGTGGGCAATAGTACTAAATATGCAGTAGTGGTTTTCACCAGACACTCAAAGGAACATATTGTATCTCTCAGAGCAGCTAGCCCATGGTCTCTAAGCAGGGAGGATGCCAGCCAAAGCCAATCCTGCTGCAGTCACACCTCCTGCCTTGTTGTGGCAAAAAAAAACAAAAAAGGACTTCCATTGTCACACATCCTTCCCTCGAGGAGTGCAAGGCAAACACACTCTTTAATTAGAAGGCTTTTCCCAGGAAACAGTAATATTGGAGCTAGTCTATCCAGAGCTGGAGCATGTCTTCCTGTGTAAAAGCTCTGGAGGATCAACGTTAAACTAAAAACTAGGGTTTGTTAGAAATTTTCCACTGAAACTTCTTTTTGATGAAAACTTGATTTTTTTTACTAACTTTAATTTTTGTTGGAAAACTAAAAATGTATGAGTTTTTCAGGTTTTTGATGAAAAGTCTAAATTTTCCAATTAAAAAAAACCAACCACCCCATTTTCTCACCAGCTGTACTGAAAACTCCACTGATCTTGAAGCTATGGAGTTTCTGCTACATAAATCATTTTGGTGGATTAATCTAGTCACAGTGCCACTTAGGTTTGTCCCCTGGCGTCCTCCACCATGGGAGAAGAGGTAAGTCCAAAATTGAGTGAGTGGCTTTACAACTTGGTGCCCAGGGGTCACAGCACCAGTCAGGTTTGGGACCGTAGCACTTTCTCCTTGCTGCTGCCATGAGGCTGGTTCCTGTACCAAAGCTCCCACCACAACCCCAGGAACTCGCCCAACCTCACCCCATTTCTAGCAGCCTGAGTGCTGATCACCTCACCAATGGTACACACCATGCAAACAGCCACAGATAAGATTGGGTGGGGCTACTTAGTGCTTAACTCCGCCTGATGGGAAGTAACTGAGTACTTGAGTGGGATTTCCAATCTCCTCCCCCACTCTGTGACACAGCTGTGAGAGAATGGTCTGGCCCAGAGTCCACTACAGTCCATGATAATTAGTATTTGTTGTTTGTGTGGCCAACCAACCCATGGGCACACAACTATCTCTGATTAAAATTCCTATCCTGCCCTCATATGCACAGCAACTGTGGATGACTTGACAACAGACATGCTAATGGATGCCAGTGAATTGATGGATTTATTAAAAACAACTGATTACTTCAAGAATTAAGTTTAACTCATGCCCTTTTGGAACACTGATTAACTACCTGAGTTCTTTCAATGTTCCCAGTGCGACACAAAACAAGGGGAGATAGTCCTCAGTAAAATACGTCCTTGTCTCATAATTCATGCACTCAAAGAGGAGGATCATTTCAAACATGCATGTGATTCCAGCACCCTAATTGAATAGATTTTGGGCACAGTTTTAAGCGAAAAGAACAATGGATCTTAGAAGAAACATCACAGTCCCAGAAACAGTGTCACTAATGGCAGGATAGTATTTGGTGCCTCCATTTGATGGCTATATAGGAGACCCTTTTCTGGTAGTAAAGGGATTTGTGTGTGTGTCTCTGGACATACAATGTTTAGTAGAACCCAAGGCAACTGTCTGATACTGAGAAATCCTCCTAAGCTTCAGTCTGTACAATCTTCACTAACATTTTCAAGGCAACAGCAGCGTTAAGAAACAGCTAACCAGCGTTTCAGAGTCCGGGGATGTCCCCCCTTGTTGGGCTTTCTAGGGTGACAGCACTTTATCCAGCAGACTTTCAGGGTGTATTTATAGCCCACAGAGGGACGTTTGTCCCATTTTCCCTAGTTTAACTCGTTCATCAAGAGCCAAACCACGCAGATGTCTTTCTTCTTCAAGAGTAATTAGCCAGGTCAAAGGGCCTAAAGCCCTTCCGAACAAGGCTTGCACCCACCCAAGGGTTACAAACCAGGCTAGTTACCAAGGTGCTTAGTCCAGACACATTCCAAGTCCTGGGGTTCTGGACACAGAGGTAATGAAACAAAATGTCCCCTGGTTTCAGACGCCAGACACTGGCAATCTCCCCTCCTGGGCACCCAGGAGAAGCGCTCACACTTCGTGCTCACCAGGGGAGCGTTGAAGGAGCTGTGGCCATGAAGGGGTTAAACTGTTCTTCAAGGCGGGCTGGGGGTGTCTGTCATTGCTCCGGGATGGCAGTTCGTGAACTCCTAACGCTGGGGCAGCGGCTTTACCGCAGCCACACGCCCGCTCAGTCAGCAGAAGCAGAGGTGCTCGGCAGGTGGGAATTAGCTGATGGGCGCTTGCTGGCGCCTTGGCCCCACCGCAGCTCACCTGTTGCTGCCTTGCATTGCCCTGTGCTGCCTGGCTGCCGACTCCACCCTGCCCCGCCACAAGGCTCTTCGCCTCAGCTCACCGCATGCCCGCCCTGCGCGCTCCCCTTTGCCTTCCACTGGGCTGAGCCCGCCCACCACAAAACCCCGGCCAACCAAATCGGGGCCCTAACACGCTGTTTGCCGCCACTCCACTGTCCAGCAGCTTGTGCGCTACTCCTTCCCTCAGCCTATGCCAATTAGACACCGTTGACTCATTATTTCCGTGTGCGCCCCATCGTTGTAGCGCCATCTCGTGCCTCCTATCTTACACCTAGAACAAAGAAGAGAGAGAGTCTCTGCTCCAAAGAGCTTACAGGCTGTTTGTACAGCGCCTAGCACAGGGGGTTCGTGGTCCGCGTCTGGGGCTTCTAGGCACTAGAATAATACAAATAAAAATTAATAATAATGCAATGCAAGTCAGAGAACATTCTCTAGTGTTGATTGAAATGGCCACCCCAGGACCCTGTGATGCCAACTGGCAGAGGACACAGGGGTACATAAGGGTTACAGGGCTCCCCGGGGGGTAGTATCTTCATACCAGTTCACCATACAATATCTTGTAAGGTGTGTACTGAAATCCTGTGCTACACTGATCATCATCTTTGCAAAAAGTATGTGCAGATAATATGTAAGGAGATCGCTGCACATCTGTATTGTAGATAGATATGTATATATTGGAAATTACGTGTTTAAAGCAGGGGTCGGCAACCTTTCAGACGTGGTGTGCCGAGTCTTCATTTATTCACTCTAATTTAAGATTTTGCGTGCCAGTAATACATTTTAACATTTTTAGAAGGTCTCTTTCTGTAAGTCTATAATATATAACTAAACTATTGTTCTATGTAAAGTAAATAGGGTTTTTAAAATGTTTAAGAAGCTTCATTTAAAATTAAATTAAAATGCAGAGCCCCCGGACTGGTGGCCAGGACCCGGACAGTATGAGTGCCACTGAAAATCAGCTCATGTGCCGCCTTCGGCATGCATGCCATAGGTTGCCTACCCCTGGTTTAAAGCATTGCCATTACAGGCAGGTGACCCAGAGGTCATATTCCTTAAGACATGTTTCAGGAGGTGAGAGACTTACTTCCTGGCTGACCACTGTGTACTGTGTGCCTTACAATGGAAATCTATTTACATACTGAGTCGAATGCTAGTGAGAAGAGTATGCATCTGAAGAAATGAGGGGTTTTTTACCCACGAAAGCTTATGCCCAAAGAAATCTGTTAGTCTTTAAGGTGTCACCGGACTCCTTATTGTTTTTGTGGCTACAGACTAACACAGCTACCCCCTGATACTTGAGAAGATTATGAGCACTTCAGGTGATGAATTTAACAGGAAGAGGTGACTAGTAGGTGGGAGGGAACCCAGTTTAGGGAAGAAGAACAAAGGGCTAACAGCCATCATCTGGGGAGGTAAGTTGCCAGCAGGCTTGGTTTTATGAAAAGAAGACCTCAGCCATCCTGTTTGAAAAACACTGAGAGAAGGACTTAGGATAAGCAGAACCTTATTAGACAAGCAGCAGCTCGTTAGTTAAGTTTAGGCTCTAGAATGTGTGTTATGATTTAATTGTATATGTAACCCTCCTGTGGCCAATATTTCTACGTGATATTATTTGACTCTGTTCTTTGTTAAATCAACTCATACCTGCTTTCTCCATGAACAAATCCACGTGCTGAGTTAAGTGGAGCTATATCCTACAGGGTAACTGCTAAACCTTGGTGTATTGTTCCTTTCGGATCAGAGGATCTGTGGCTGTCCAATGGCTAGGCACTCTAGGGCAATGCTTGGAGGACGGGGTGAGGGGCAGGGGGTGGAGGGAGTATGGCAATTGCTTGCCTGCAGAGAGACAGCAGAGCCTGCATGGGTTGAGAGGGGAGGGCTTGTGTTGCTTGTGGCTGATGGAGTCAAGAAGCTGATCCCTACCAGGCACAGATGAGCCTTCCTCATGCTAAGTGGCTCACAAAGCTGGATAACCCCAGGAAGCACTGCACCCTGATTTGGATGGTTCTGATCCTACCACCTGGAGGCTCTGGCTGACTGGTCTCTGGGGTTTCCCCCCAAGTCTACATGGATCCTAGTGCCCGGCCAAGTGTGGTAGTGGGTCTCCCCTGTACATTTCAGGGTCCACAAGGATGCTGGGGGGAGGGAGTGGTCTGATCTGGTGCCTGTTTTGCTCCAACCAAACCGCCACCAGTTCCCATTCTCTCTGCCCTCCCTCCACCAAGCAGTCCCTGCTTTGGCTGCTTCTGATACTACTGGCTGGAGCAGAGATACTCAGATTGAGGCTTGAGAGACACAAGTGGCTCTTTAATGGGTCTCCTGTGGCTCTGTGCAGCACATGATGTTAAAACACTGTGTGATTTAATTATTAACCAATCTGGCTGCTTTTAAACTATGTTGTGAACTAACTGTAGTTGATAAAATAGTAATACTTGGTCAGATATTATAAATAGTAAATGAAACAATGAATTCACACTACTGTGGCTCTTTGGGTAATGTTGATCACTATTTTGACTACTGAACCACTGAGGTGAGTATCACTGGGTTAGAGTCTGTGGATGGCTGCTCTCTGTGGTTTTTCCACAAGGTTCTCCAAGGTCCTCCATGGCTGGAGGGGGAGGGGATGCACCCCTGTATCCTAGTGTCCCCATAGGAGAGGGCAAGTCCCTCCCACACAGCCTTACAGTTGTCTTCTACAGCGCCTGCATCAGGGGAATCCTCTCCCTTCTGGAACGGCAGTTTTTAGGACTGCTTTACACCACTCTGGCCATTTTACCTGGCAAAAAGGAGCCAGAGCTTCTCAAGGGAAGTGGTGGGAGAAAATAATTTAAAATTGGGCAATGTAATTGAGAACATACAGTAGGAAACAACCTGGTTTGGAAGCAGGGAGGAGATGATGACCTATCAGTAAAAGGCTTTCTTTTCCAATCTCTAATAGGTATGTTTGTCTATCAGGAAACCAGGATGTCACTGTCAATACTCTGTAAGGTTATAGAGCACAGTGTTATCTCTCTTTTGGCAACATTTCTATATTCTGCACAGTACTAGATAAGGCATGTTAATTAGATCCCTCCAGGGATCTATTCAACTGTTGATACGTATGTTTAACTCCTGTGTAACAGGAGTTACATAGAGTTCACCAAATAGGAAATAAACCATGTCACAAAAGCTGATCTTTAATTACTTTATTTTTCACAATAATAAAAAATAAATTAGTCATAAACAAAAATAGTTAACTTTTTCCATCAAAGAGAAAATGTATACAATATGAAAAGGATGCTGTACAGTTCAGGTTCGGGTGCATTGCCAGGGATACATATTCCTGAACTAGTCACAAAGTACTTTTAGCTTATACTCCCCCTTTAAATCCACTCAAGAAACTGGCTAATCAGAAAATTACAAAATGGTAACTATGGATTTACAATATGACATATATATATATATATGCTATAAAATTCCATGAAAACTTGGGTTAGTATGATGAAAGACCTGGACAAAAATGTAGATGGCATATGTAAATAAATACACATTATGTCCCTTTAATAAAAATCTGCATATTCTAAATAATTGAACTATTTTGGTGCAGTGGCTTGTTCCATAGACATAGCCCAGAATACATATTTCCTATAAACATCTTGTATTTACAAATAACAAAAAATAAGTTATAATAAAGTATATCCTTCTGCCAAGATGGATGACTGGGTTAAGGTGAAATGTAAGTAATTTTACATATATAAAGTAGAGTTTTTGTGTCACTCAAATCGAGGCTTGATGATCTGCACAGTTAAGGCCCCAGTCCTTTAAGACATAGGTGCTGGAACTAGAGGTGCTGAGGGTGCTTCTGCACCCCCTAGCTTCAAGTGGTTGCCAACATATACAGGGTTTACAGTGTGGTTCAATGGCTCTCAGCACCCCCACGATACAAACTGTTCCAGCCCCCCTGCTTAACAATGTCCCTGATGACTTCAGGGAGGGTCAGCAAGGGCACCTACGTCACCCCAAGATGAGCACATTGCAGGGTCAGTTCTGAAGAGACCCACGCACAGTGCACCATGCCAAAGCAGGCTAATGACAGCAGTGTTGTTAGAAAGTCACTGGGAAAGTGTTGAATTTTCAAAGGAAATAATCAAGCCGAAAAGATAATGGGAGTTTGCAGTTCTCAATCCATTAAAATTCCAAGGAGTCTCCATTTAAAAAAAATGTAACTAGCAGTAATATACTCCCTTGTGTTTCATTGAAAATTGACAGAGGGCCAAATTCAGACCTAGTGTTAGTGGATGCATTTCTAATAAAGTTGCACCTGCTTTCACCAGGTCAGAATTTGACCCAATAATTGTTTCTTATCATGCAAATTAGTTTGCCTATTTAAAAACACTAAATATGAAAATGTTAAGTGTTAGTAGATTACTTTGATTCAGCTCCCTAAATAGTAACTAACATAACCCCCACTGATATATTCTGTAAGCCATGTTAGGAACAAAGGAAGTTTACTTTCAGCATTCATTGTTTGAATTTCCCAATTAACTGCCTCATAGACCGACAAATGCTTTTATAGAGAGGAGCCAAAAGGCATTAAACACAGCTGTGCCATAAAAACCAAGTCCTGCAATGATTTTTTCTGCTATTGAATCTATACATGATTGCTCTAATGGTACTTTTAAAACAGCAGATGTTGTATGTGAGAATACAGAAACAATACATACTTTCATAATTGTGCAGGTCTAGGTACTCTGGGTTCATTGCACAGGAATTCATTCAGTAGTTATTTTAATAAAATGAACCTCCAAGGGTTCAGGAGCTGGTTGAACTAGCAGGAGAATAGCTCTACTAATAACTAGTCTTATTTCAGACACAAACTGATAAAAGCTATCTTGTTCTCGCTAACTACAAACAAAACAAAACAAAACAAAAACTTGTATTAATTCCCACAGCTGTGCCAGCTAATCCTCTGTTCAAGGTAATAAAATGGTCTGATCACTTAGCACTGCTCTAAACATCAAACATTCTTGTTGAGTAAGCAGGTATGGCAGTAGCTATTAGCACTCCAAACCTGCAAACACTCCTGAATGTGAGTAGCCCCACTGAACTCAGTTAAGTTGTGGCTATCTTACCCATATGTGCCTTGTCTATGAACTTTTGAGTTAACACATCTCTAAAATACAGCAAGTGTTTTCCTACTTAAAAGGACCCAATTTTGAATCTGTACCATTTGGCTATGGAAATGGGATCATATAAACATTGTAAAAACAACATTAATGCTAGACCCTGCTTCTATGCAGCCTGATGTATTATGCCCCAAAGACAGATTACTACATTACATTAGGCGTAATAGTATGAGTGTGTTGAAACCATGGCTGGGTTCTGTGATGTTCATGCAAAACCATGCAAACCTTGCCCTCTCACTTTTGCATCACCCCTCAAAATCAGCCTCTGTCATGTAAGATCAGCAAACTGGGTTCTCTACAGATGTTTGAGAAGCCAGATGTGGGGCTCCCTTTGTTGTGTGCTGGCTTCAGGTAATCACCTTTCACCAGTTTGCCTTATATTGATGATCCACATATTGTCCCCATAGTTACTCTGATCTTCTATTTTATCCCAGATCATGTATCCTGAAGATTTGAAAGGTGAGAAATAATGTTTTTTCTACTATGTATTAATACACAATAAAGAAAAGGTGTTCAAATTAATGAGCCTGATTCTGCACTTCCTTACACTGGTTTTATACCCATGTAACTCCGCTGAGATCATTAGTGCCATTCCTGATTTACATCAATGTAAGTGAAAGAATCAGGAACTATACATGGTGTCAGGCGAAACTGGAGCGCTGCTATATAAAAACAAACACTTGTAATAATTAAAATGCAATAACTGTTTTAAATGAATAGTTTTAAAAGTGCACTTCATGTGACAGCAAAATATTACCATAGATAATATTAGTCCTTCTGCATCAGTGTGTGTAGGAAAGGAGAGTTGATTAGTTTATATTCTAAAAACATCTATCATAATTATAGTGAAACTTGCCAGTGACAACAAGAGATTAAATCTGGCCACAATCAGGCTGACTCCTGACTGCATGGTGTTTAATTAGGTGAGACTAATACTTTTTCAATGGTATATATGAAAACTGGCCTTACACCAGATAGTTCAGTTTATATAACTATCAATATAAGTGACCACATTCAACTAACAAAGCAATGAATCTGAGGAGTAATACAGGGTATAAATACATAGATACATACCCTTTTATACTTGGCTCCTATGAACTTTGCCGTCTTCAATGGTAAATTAATGGAGCCCACAAAAAGATAAATCCTTCTAAGCCATCCCAACTGCCACGTATTCAAGAGCAACACGTTTTATAACTTGCCTACACACCGTGTAAGGCACCAAGTTCACAAACCTATTTACCAACTCACTGTTCAGCTTAAATTATTCACCTTATCCAAAGGTATGTGCAAACTGTTTATGGGTCATATATTATCATTGTGTGAACTATAATTTCTTTCTTCATCTGGGATGTAAATAATCTTTTTATGCTACAGATAATTCCCTAAAGCAGATGAAATACACTTCTCATAAGGCAAAAGAGAAACAACAAAATTAGATACAGTTTGTCAGGATTTGCTACAATGTGACCTTCATATGAAAATTTATATTTACCACCATTGGAAATTTGACAGTTCCTCCCCATAATTCTTTGGTCAAGAATCTACTGTATACAGTGTAATCTCAGATCTTCAAGAGCTATATCAAGTCCTTGGTGGTGACTTTTCATGACATAAAGGCATAGGACTGAGAAGGGATCATTAAAAAAAGGTATATTATTAGTCTTTCAATTTCATTCAGGTCTCCCATTGTTTAATTAAATTAATTAGAGGATAATCAAAGCTCTAATGACATTTAATAATTTCTAATCACAAAGAATCATTATTGTGACATCAAATTTTAGAGACAAAGGAGAACTCCCACTGATTACAATAGGGACTCCTGATCAAACATTGATGGTACAATAGGGCTCAGAGATAATCAACATAGGACTAGCAATAAAGCTCAACAGTAAACATATATCAGGTATAAATAGGATTATTTGGCACCATTTTTGAATTCAGACAGTGGACATCTTAAAAATGGACTCAAGATTAAAGATATCACTAGGGTTTAGAGTACATTGCAATGAGTAATTCAATAAGCAAGTTATTTTTTCCCACCAACAGAACTCAGCGCTACTTACACAGAAATATTTAAAAAGACTCAATAAAAGTGGATGAACTGTGAAATTTTCAGGTAGTTTAATACCTTTAATCTGCATTGAATGCCTCATTCTGTTTAGCTCTAGCAAATTCCAGGACTGAGTACAGTAAGTGTAGAAAATGAAGATCATCTAACCCAGGTGCAAATCTGTAACCATTCTTGACTGGAACAGGAAGACATGGTGTAAATAGATGCTATTCTTTTAGAGTAAGTTTACTGAGGAACAACACAGGATGCAAACAAGACAAACTACACTGTAATAATCCTTCAACAGCTAGGAGTCAGGATTTCCTTAATACAGACGTCCAAACTACTGCACTAGCAGTTAGTATATATATTAAAAAAAAACCCACCACAGACGGCTGATACCAAAGGGTTATGAAAACATGTTAGAGACAGAGGGCCAGATCCTTTGGTGGCAGCTTCAGAAACTGATGGCAATCCTAATTGAATCTTATACACATTTGGATTGATACTGTTACTTACTGAACACTTCTATAATGAAAAATTATTATGTAGCAAGATTGCTACATCATGGTGGAAGATCCTCTGCTGGTGTAAATTGACAATTTAGATTAGTGGAGGAACGTCACCCATTTGAGCTTCAGCTGTTAGCATCACATGTTAAAGAGAAGACTTAAAAGACTTAAGGGCACTGTGGTGGGTAATATATTGCTTTCAACATCCATACAGAATTACAGGCTATAACTTTAATGCACTAGTTTATGAATTAGATACAAGGCACTTATAGGCAGTCAATGTGTGTACATTTGCTGCTTAGTTGAAGGCAGGAAGTTAGTGGAAGTACAGCAGAGAGAGCTTAATCATGACACTAATTTAGTATGAAGGGTTGAGGTAATTAAACACACATATTAGGGTGCTGGGAAATTGAGCTTAAATGGGTCCTAAGGGTGCTGGGGTTTTTATGACATAACACTTCTTATGTACGTGTTCTACTGATACCATCTACTAATTTAAGTCCAAAACACCCAAGAAGGCTTGGTACTCAGCAAATAATTGTGCTGCTGTATCTGTGCTGGTCAAACATCTCCAATAAATGCATTTGACTGATTTTCCTTTCATTCAATTCATAACAAGAAGGGTGGTATTTTCCTTAAATAACAATTATTTGATGAACAGATGCATACAATAGTATCAGTAAAAAATAATGCTTTAAAAATCACGGTTTTACAATGAACATTTTAAAAAGCCAAAAAGCTCCTATTATATGCTGCATGTTATGTGTGAGACATAACCATAGTCTTGATGTGCTCAGCGATATGGAAACCATCTCTTTAAGAAGGTACAACCTGTTGCAGTCCAAACAGTAACACTGTTTCTGTTCCCATATCAAAGTTAAACATGGCCGCTACGGGTGATGGAGTAGTTGTTATCTGCGTCCTAGAAAACCTGATTGTCTATTGGCCACCTTTGTGCAGGATGCACAACAAGCTGTCTTGTAATAGGTATAGACACAGAGCCGGGCCTGCACCACCACATTGCAGTTGTAGTATTTGTCTTTGCAATTTTCATCTGGGGGAAAAAAAAAAGCACAGACCTTTATGATTCAGAAAGATTATGTTATCAGAACTGATTATGGTAGAGTGCAAATTTATTTTTAAAGATTTACTGTCAGGTGAAAAAACATATATTTAAAAATAGCCTACTGATGTAAGTAAGTTAAATTATTAAAACTACAAGAACTTTTTTTATTTGAATACATTTAGAAAAAAATGCACATATTTAAAAAATCTACTTTACTTTTAACAATCTGTGTTTGCTTTTTACACTTAATTTGGCTTGAATAATGAAAATAGAGTAGACAGTAGCACTTGTATTTATAATCAGGTTTGTGTCATTTTCACTTTCAGATTCTCAGGTAATAAATACCATGCTGCAGGGTTTGGGTGGCTAATGCTTCAGGGGAATATTAACAGTACTGCCAACCCCCAAGCACTGAAAAGTCATGAATCAGACCCCCCACAATCACAAGATTGGCTTATAAATATTGAGATTTTGAAAAATAATAAATGTTGGGTTCTTATATTTGCCTTCTGGGTTCTGAGCCACTAGGATGCACTCCATTCACATTTAAAAACCATGAGGGCTAGAAACTTGCTTTTTTGATGAAAACTGAGATTCTCACATAATCACATAACTCAAGAAGCTGGGATTTTAAGAAAAAGACCAAATAACACAAGGCACAGAATAAAATCATGAGACTTGTCAGTATTAATTTGTTTTAAACAAAACTGTTTCCACATGGAGGAGGAGGAGGAAGAACAACATTTCTATCAGTCTTACGCTACATAATAGCTAATTTTTACAAAATCTAAATTTGTGAACAAATTTGACCTGAAAGTTGATGCAGAGTAGAATGAGGTTCTAACTACTTCTTAATACATCTTTCTCCCCTTCTCTAGTAATTATAATTAGTAATAAAATGATTCCATAAAAATTATGAAAAAAATCTCTGACAATATCAAATTAATGCTAATGTGTTACATTTTGGGGCACAGGTCACTTGCTGGTTTGAACTGGAGTAAATGGAGCATTCTCTGTAACGTGAAGTCTTTAAATCACGATTTGAGGGCTTCAGTAACTCAGCCAGAGGTTATGGGTCTATTACAGGAGTGGGTGGGTGAGGTTCTATTAGGGTGACCAGATGTCCTGATTTTATAGGGACAGTCCCGATTTTTGTGTCTTTTTCTTATATTGGCTCCTATTACCCTTCACCCCCTGTCCCGATTTTTCACATTTGCTGTCTGGTCACCCTAGGTTCTATGGTCTGCAATGTGACTAGGTCAGACTAGATGATCATGATGATCCTTTCTGGCCTTAAAGTCTATGAAAACCTGCTGTACCTTTTTAAAAAGAGAGCCTTGTTTTGTTTAAAAACGAACTCCTAAAATTGGAACAGAAAATAAACACTGAACCTAGAGAGCCTATACAAGATTGTTAAATATTTTCTCCACTAGATGGAGTTCCACAGTCAAAACAGTCATGTTTTCCTGTCTCCTTACCTATTTCTGGTATACAATCCTGAGTATTACAAGGTTCTTTTTCTTCTGGTTTAAGCTGTGGATCACATTGGTTACTGGGTGTCAGATCATCTGACAGACATCGTACTTCTCGAACCCGGAATCCTCCTTCACAGGATTTGGAACACTGAAATCAAATGAGTTAAAATTCAGGAAGGTGATAATTTGTACTAGGAAACCCTCACAGAGAAAGGGGGCTTATAACCTTATCCAAAGCCTCCAGACTTCCTTCCATTGACTTTAATAGGATTGGGATCCTTAAAATGCTGATTAGAAAGTTATGGGATTCATTCCTGTTAGGGCTCAAGAAAAATCCCTGTCCCCATGATCCCCAGTACAAGTGAGCAGGACAAGGCTCTCTCTAAGAGAAACCACTTCAACTGAAATACTTTCATAGTACCTCCTTCTGGGATACATTTTATGAACCATCCTGTTAGCTGTATGACAGGAAGCCAGAAAGATTGTTATAGATGTGAGAGGAATTCAAGGAACAATTTGTAAGGGGGGGGAGGTTCCAACATGATGGCGTGAACCCCCCTCCCCCCCAGCTGCAGCTCTTTCATAACAGTCAGCGTGATAACAACGGGAATGCTATTTTCCTGTCTGATGAGCAAGGGTCATTGTTTTTGCTCACAGATTGGCCTGTACACCATACCAAATCAACCTCAAAGAAACTATTCAACAGAAAGTGGCTGTCATGCTGTCTGGAGTGGTTCTTGACTGTGAAGGCCTATCTCAGGGCAGATTGTCAGAAAACAGAGCAGACGCCCCAAACTGGTGGTGTGTTTTATATTTAGGTTTCACCAAGCCAGTGACAAATGTGAACTCCTGGATCACTATACAAATCTTACCATGGAGTCAGAGACACTCTCCCTTAGACTCTCCAGTCTATCTTGCCACCCAGATAAATGGACTTTGTGATAAAAGGTCACTTAAACCAAAAGTCACACCACATCAGTTTGCTTACAATTCCAAGAGACCAGTCACTTACCCCAGATCAAATGGTACTCTAGATCTTACACCAAAGACAACGCTGGTAGCCAATTCTATAATCACCTAACTAAAGGTTTATTAGCTAAGAAAAGGAAGCAAGAATTACTGAGAGGTGAAGCAGGTAAAATTTATGTACAGGTGAGTCACAGTTTGTAATTCCAAATGGTGCCAATGATGTAATAAACTGTCAGATTCCCAAAAATCTTTTCCGGGTTCCCAGATTGTCCGTGGGGATCTCCACTTTGCACCTGTAACCTTTAGTAGTCCATACAGTCCAGAGATGAAGGATTTTTCCCTGAATCCATACTTATAGCTTCTTCTCATAGAAAACAAGCTGACAGGTCACTACCCATGTGGGCTTTTCCTTTGATGACAGAGAGAGAGGAACACATTTTGAGTCTTTGACCTCCAGTCACCACAATGAGCACCTGCTTCAAAATGAGCACTTTTCTGTTAAAGTTCTTCATTTGCATTCCACAAGACTTCTTTCCCTTTTGATGGGTTATTTAGTTACAGGGGTTACACAATGTAAATGTTTGTTATTACATAATAACAGGATACGGATAAGTGAAAACAATGCAGGTAACATCCCACTAGTTTTCATGAAGTTTAAACACCAATATACTCTTATACATTTAACAATCACTTTGATCTATGCTAATACACAAGTGAATTGGCCTAGGCCTTCAGCAGGAGCTGACACCTGGTCTGCCAGCATCACAGTAGGGAAAAGAGGAAAGGTGGTGGGAGAACTGTGATTCCTTAATCCCCAAATGCACTACACTTTCTCATGACAACTGTAACCAACTCCAATGCTCTTTTGATCAAAACACACAAGATTGTTTTAAAGTAAATGCAGCCTTCATGAAATATATATGGAATTGATAGCCCAGGAGTCTTTAATTCGCCCTCTGTGTAAAGAAAATGTTCTGAAAAAACAAAATCTCATTTTCTCTACAGGAGAAAAATATTTATGGATACCATAAACATGCTGCAATGTGAAAATCATGTGCACTGCGCTCAACTGAACTAAACAGTTTTTGCACAGAAGAACAAACATGGGTGATGGTGGAAATGAAAAATGAAGGGAGGGAAGATGGTTCAAGGGCAGTCTTGACTACTACTACAGCTCAGTGTCAGATGTAGCAAGTTGGAGTATCAGTGAAAGTCGCAGACCTACTTGCCACGTCTCTACCACTCCCTTGGGCTGACCTTAAATCCCCTACACATTCCTACATACCACACTGCAGGGGGCCAAGAGGACTGCAGGGGGCCAAGAGGACTGCAGGGGGCCAAGAGTTCTCCTCTGTGTTCTCTCCACTTCTTGGACCATCCTACTCAGTGTAATCATTGAGGTGCTGCTTCATTTTGGGAGCCAGGAGGACTTCACCAAAAGGGCCAAGTTCAGTCTGAGTCTAAAGCGAGTGCCATTCAGTCGATTGCAATGGAACTGCACCAGGGCGGATGTGAGCTGAATTTGGCCCTAAGAGAAGTCATAACACTTGGATCACAGATTTACAGGATGGCTTATTACTGTCTCAGCACCTGCTCCTATACTTGCACATACCATTGATAATTGCTGAGAGTTCTGCTCCGGTTCCTGGCAAATGTACTAAAATCAGACACAGAAACAGCACCTTTGAGTATTCTTGAAAAACCCCTAAGTGGATTAAGTGTTTTAAACAAAACAGCCAGTATTTTCACAAAAGTCTTTAAAAACTCCAATCTTTGATAGTGGTTTCTGGAAACTGGGTTAGAAACATTATGCGAGTGTTATTACCCTCAACTCCTTTGCAAAGAAGAGTGTATTGGGACTGCTATCCCTCTACCATTAAATGAAAAATCTAATCAGACAAATGTCAAAATAGGCACAAAGGTTGTACTGATAAATGGTAAGGAGCCAAGCCTCATCTATCTATTGTAATGGATAAACTCTGCTTTCAACCCTAGGGCATGATTCTTCACTCCATTTAAAAAAAAACTTAAATTAGATCAAACTTGATTATGAGATGAACATTGATGTAGAATAATAGCAGTGTGAGTTCCACGGCTTACAATAGAAGTTCATAGCACATCCATCAATTTTTGTCCATTTACAGCAACCATGTGCCTGCAATACTGTTAAAACACTGCCAAGCACAGCATCAACAAGATTTCCTTCCAACAGCAGTTTCTTAAATGAACAGACTCGTCTATGCTTTGCTTTGCATAAAGGCCTAGGTTCCTGAACACTGTGAATATACCAATTTTCATTAAATTAGCATTTAGAGTCTTAAATAATACTGTACTATGCATTGAGGTAAGAATTGCATGTCCTGAGGCTACTTGGTGGTTAGCTTTGCTACCAAAAAGAAACAAAAAACGAACATAGGACAATAGCTGATGAGAAACCTCTAATAAAATGTATTTTTCTTGAGGTATTAAACTAGAAGCATTAATAAAAGGAGAAAGCCATCGGAGAGGAAAATACTCTCTTATTGTACTTTGATCAATGTACCATAAAATAATAACGTGGCTTTTACCTTCAAATTTCTTACAAGCCATCACTACCTACCTTGTCTTACTAAGGGTACGTCTACACTGCAATTAAAAACCCATGGCTGGCCCATGCCAGCTGACTTGGGCTTGTGGGGCTCAGGCTAACCGGCTGTTTAACTGTACTGTAGACATTTGGGCTTGGGCTGGAGCCCAGGCACTAGGATCCTGCAAGCTGGGAGGCGCGAAGGTTTACACCACAATTAAATAGCCCTGCAGCCTGAACCCTGCCAGCTTGAGTCAGCTGGCCCGGGCCAGGAGCAGGTGTCTAATTGCAGTGTAGACATACCGTAGAACTGCAAAAGTTTCCTCCCAGCACAGATGTTGAAATGTGGTGCATGATGCAGTTCAAAAGTATGTGCACAACAGACTTTGTGTAAGGCTACTTCCTGTTCTATGCTATTCAGGTTCTTATACCATCCACCTCACAATATCATCTGAGAGCCTCTCTTCCCCAAAAGCCAGTTCATTAATTCTTCGCTCACAATCTTGAATGTGGCTGTTCAGTAAATGCTTTTGAAACCTACAGTAGGTACATTATGTAACATTCAGCACTTTCACTTCAGTCACACACTCACAGTTCACGCCATCCACCCCGTACCATAACTCCAAATTAATTCTAGGCAAGACCTCCCATTTATACAGTATTGTACTAAACTCCTTTGTAAAGTACTTTGAGATATACTGATAAAAGGCCCAACATAAGAGCTAGGTATTATATTATCATCACCATCTACTGAAATTTGGTGATCCTGAGGTATGGAGTGAGGTCAGAGTGGTGTGTCCCCCACCCTTGGTTAAGTGGAAATTCATGAGACATTCTCAGCCTATGGTGAAAGGTTACCAAATTTTTCAGTGCAGAGTAGTGAGATTTATCGTTCACTGTCTGTTATCAAACTAGACATGCTACAAAGCTCGCATATTCTTTCGGGCTTTACATGTGGATAGGGTTGAACAATTTGGTGCGTCAGAAGGTGGGATGTTGTATGTGCTGGGGTCTTAATTGGGGAGTTTTGGTGCTAAGATTTTTTGCATAAAACATATTAACTAATTTGTTGTATTTTTAATAGTTGCATGGGTATCCTTTGGGTGGTACAGCTTCACACTGCTCCCTAATCACTGCTTTGCCTAAATGGTACAATCTAGACCTTAATACATTTTTTTAAAGTGTTCCCTTATTAAATCCTACTAAGTCACTAATGCTTTCCTCCAAACATGTGTAGGATTCCAGGCTAATCTCACAGTTCTTTTGGAAATAATGTTATTAAATTCCCCACATCTAGGTCTTTCAGGAAAGCAAGTCATATCAGTTAATCTTTCACTAATAGCTTTCCTCATTTCCTTTAACACTTGTGGAGGACAGTGATCTGAATCCGATGCTTTGTCTGCCATAAAATCATTTCCATTTCTTTTCACCCATTCTCTAACTCCTGTCAGGAAATCTAATCCTGGGGTTTGTTTATATTTTTGTCATCCTTACCCCCACTCATATTTCTACTTAAAAAAACAACAACAGATAAATGTCTATTTTTCCTACTTTACATTCTCCACCAATTTTATAGTTTGGTAGAAACTTTCTCTGTAATTTTATATGCTGTATTATTTTTTCGGGCTCCTCTAATTACTCTTCTTATTCCCTTCTGCTTATTTTTATATATCTCACCATTCTCTTCATTACCACACAGTTTATATTTTAAATACTTTTAAAAGCCTCCTGCCTATTGTTGACACTGCTCTAGTCTTTACATCACTATTGAACCACATTGGCCTCTGTTGTTCTTTTCCCTCTGTGCACATTTAACCAGGAAGAATTCCAATTTAATTTTCTTCAGCTGACTATGTCCTGCACTTCCTGCAGCCCTATAGGCTTGCTATACATTACCAATTTCTAATCACAGCTCCTCAAGGCAATTTCTGTATTCCATCAAAATCAGCTCTCCAGAAGCCAAAGATTTTTGTACCTGCAGCTATGGGATTTTCAAGGCCAACTACATTGAGTTACATCCTTAAATCCAGATTCAAGCAAAGTCCCTATTGACTCCAGGAGTTTTGTCTGAATGAGTTCTTCAGGATTTTGTCCACTTTGACCAATATGATCCTCAGTGCTCCCAAGCTTCACATTTATTCAATTAACCTTGGCTCACTTTTAAGGATTAGAACTGAAATAACCCCAGACTACACAGGCTGTTTTCCTCCTGTCTTTTTTTGGCATAACTATTTCACTTGCCACCATTACAAAAATAGCTGTTACCATCATAACACCAATCATTGTCACCAAAAGATTTTACATAATGATGTGCCTTCCTGTGAATATCAGTCAGTCATTTTGAACCTGCCATCTAATCTGCCAGTACCACAGCCATCTATATCATATGACCCCCATTATTATACTATCTGAGTGCCTCACAGTCTTTAATGTATTTATTTTCACAATACCCCTGTGATGTAGAGAAGTACCCCCAGTTTGCAGATGGGGAACTGAGTCACAGAGACACAAATAACTTGCCTAGGGTCCATAGGAAGTCTGTGGCAGAGCAGGGATATGAATCTGAGTCTCTCAAACCCCATAATAGAGCCCTAAACACTGGCTGATCCTTCCCTCCTGCTCTAAGTGATACTAATCGCATAACGATATTTTAGCTCCCTCTTTAGATCTCATCATAATAAACTGCACACTTCCCTTACTACCAGTAACAATATCAGAGAAAAAATCATAATGTACTTTTTGTAAAAAGCCAGAGTATTCAACTAGGATTCGTATTTGTGCCCCACAATGTTGTAGACACAGCCATTGAGTCTCTCCATATCTTTTGGGTTTGCAAAGGTAGAATTTGTTAACACATGCAAATACAATCTGTACACACAGATTCTGTCTTTTTGTGGGTGCAAATGACTGTGTCCACTAGCTTGTGGGAATGCATTTAAAGGTTGTTTTTGAAAACTTGGGCCACATGGTTTATTAGCGCAAATTCACTTTGGCCAAAATTGGCTGCCAGCAACACCAACAAAAATCTGAAGAAATTCCACTGACATAAAATAACAACAGGAATAATACCTGACTCTCATATAGTGCTTTTCATCAGAACATCTGAAAGCACCTCAGCTGATAATTTGTTTAACCTCAGCCTTGTGAGATAGGGAAATATCATTAGCCCCATTTTACACATGGGAAACTGAGGCACAGAGAGGTTAAGCAGCTTGACCAAAGTCACACATGAAGTTTGTGGCAGGGCACAGACTTGAACCTGGGTCTCATTTTAGATTGATTTCTGCTGAGTTACTCTGGATTTATGTTGATTTTATTGAGAGCCAAACATGCATTTTTGTTTTCAGAGAAGCACCCCTGAAACAATTACAGGGCAAAATCTGAATTCTGCTCAGCTGCTTTGTTTTATTTTGTTTCTGCCTCTGAAAGAAAGTGGCTAAAGTGTTCCCTCTTCTTTTCTGCTTTCCTTTGATGCCCTAAGTGTGGCCAGATAAATGAGCAATGCAAGCAAGAGGACAAACAAAAAGCAATTTCTATCCTTAATGTCATGTGGGAAAAAAATGTCAGGAGGGATTTAGAATCATATTACTTTCAAAGGCGCTTGACTAAAGGTTTGCGGAAGGAAAATCAAAATGAGGGGTCTGTGGGCTCTCCACACAAAGGACTGTCATTTTGGATTTGATTTAAGGCCACAAAAAGGAGTGAACTACAGCATTTAATAAGATGTCATCTAAGTGCTCCTCAGACACATCATATGTCCTTCTGAGGAAATACTGGAGTTTTGGGTTTTCATTTTTGTGATAAATGTTGATTTTTTTCATCATAATTCTAATAAGCTACTTTGTCAAAGATGAGCTATGTTGGGAAGATATATGAAACCAAAGTCACTTGTGGCACTGGTGCACATCAGCTGGCCCGCTTCCTTTGGAAAATGTTGATACATGGCACTTTCTGCACAGTAAGCTCTACACTCAGTGATGTTCCAACTGCTGTAGACTGTTTTATGGTAAATATCAGATAGCTTTGGGAACTGGAGCACATCCATCATTCTTTAGTGTTCCTTAATTTGAAATGAAGCCATAATCCTGGAAAGCGGCACTTCTTAATGCTCTGGGTAATATCATTAAGGGGTGAAACCACTTAGTAACAGAAAAAAATACATCATTTTCAATAATTATACTCAGCTATAAAGGGCCAAATTCATATCTGGTGTAAGCAGGCTCTATACCTTTATATTCTGTCTTATCTATTCGCTGAAGGACTGAAAGGATAGTTGGATTTATCCAGTTTGATTTTGATCATTTACACCCATTTCCCTGGAATGGACCTCTATTAAAAGCCCACTCAGGCATCCCAGGCTTAACACAGATGCTAAGGACAGTTCATTGGTATTGTTCATCACCCAGCAGTCAAATGAAACATGATACATACAAAGAACTGGGGGATAATTCGAGATACATGATTAATTAATAGAATATTATTAGGTCCAGTTGTAAGAACATTTCCATTTTTGCAGAACTAATTTTCCAAGTACAGCATGTATCAGCTGTTTAATATTCTCCAATGCTAAATACTTAATAGCCATTTTTCAGTGCAGACTTAGTTGCAAGAAAAACACCTGTACCAAATTTTAATTTTACATTCATGCTGATTTTGTGGACTATTCAGAAACATACTGCATACTAAGAAAGGAAGGAAAGAAAAAGTGCTACCTTTTGATCCACAGTGAAATAACTAGTGGAAAGTCACTACAGGTAACATCCTGAAACATCGCAATAATGAAAAGTTTCTCCCTTTTCTTTGTCCCATAAGGCATGTTCAAACACACACATATACAGTGATAGTCAGGGATTACTGGTCTGTGTGTAAAAGGTGTTTAGACAGAAAATGCCCTCTCTCTCTTTTATTAGATGTGGTCAGTTGGGAATCTAATTAAAAAAAACAAGCAGACAAAAAGAAAAGAAAAAAACCCTCCAAACACTTGGAACTATATAGATTTGATACCTTCCAACAACCTTATAAACAGTTAATTTCTATTTATTCTGACAAGCAGCATCTTCTTTACTGATATTATTCCTGTTATTTCCTAACAGTGTAGTTTTTCTGAAACATTGGTTTCATGAATGTTAGTTCTCTTTACATTTTGTGGGCCAAATCTTCAGTTGGGGTAAATCAATATAGCTTCTCTGAGGTCAATGTGTCTATGCCAAGTTATATCAGTTTAGGAGGCAGCCTTCTTTCGTGTTAGTTGCATAGAAAACTGGGATTGTATTCAAATTATATCCAAAACTAGAAAATAAATTGCAACACTTCCCAAATGCTTTTTAAGAGCAAAACAATGCTAGGCAGGGATAGCATAGTGGTTTGAGCATTGGCCTGCTAAACCCAACGTTGTGAGTTCAGTCCTTGAGGGGACCATTTAGGGATTTGGGGCAAAAATCTGCCTGGGGATTAGTCCTGCTTTGAGCACAGGGTTGGACTAGATGACCTCCTGAGGTCCCTTCCAACCCTAATATTCTAGAGTGATAATATTTGTACAGTGCCTCAAATTGGGATAGGCACTTTGCAGAAAAAAAATAGAGTATGGAAGAAGTTCAAAATAAGTAACCAGATCATGCCAACACTGACTAATGAATACAGTTACTACTAGTGGGGGATTGTAATGGAAACATTAATAGTGGTGAGCACTACACTTGTAGTTATTTTTTACAGTACTGGACCATACTACTGGAATTATTACATACATGGATGGGTGAGAAAAACAATTGCAGAGATGAGGCAAGACAAAATTACAATATGAAGATCACATGTTTACTTAGCTATGGTACGTGCACACCTTGAAGGTTCCATTCAAGTTCTCTTTATGTTAAAATAATTCCATAAATAATCTCCATTTATAAAAACTGGTAAATTAACTCCAGTGGGCTGCAGCATGTGTTTGTTATCAATCCACCAGTAGCTGAGTGGTTTAGATCCCAATCTCCAAAAGCTTTTAAATCCTTTCCAAATCACTCTTGCCCTGGTGGTGCCCTTCTTTCCTGTATCATTCATATCCAGCAGCAAGTGTAAAGCTACAATACTGCTTACAAACATCCTCACAGCAAGTCTCACTCAGCTCAACAGTAATGACATGTTCTTCTCTCAGTGGGGAATTTCCCTGATATATCCTGAATATTCCAGAACATTTAGAGACCACTGCATTGCACATTAGGCAGACAGTGTGGGAAAGTGGCACACACATTGCTCTGCAATTTTTCCTGGGAAGCAAGAAATCGGATTAGGCAATCCTTGAGCTGGCTCTCCGAGATTTCTAGTGATTGTACAAGTGACAGTGCAAATTCATTACATGATGAAAATAAGAGAAATTGCCCATACTAACAGTCCAACTAGTACCCGCTGAGGTAAATAGAAAGATTTGCTAGATCATGCCGTGACAAACCCAACAATATCATAAAAGCTTATTAGCCATAATTAGTAACGTTAATTTATTAAACCTATTGATAAGTTTATAGTATATAACCTAAACAAATGAAGAACATTAAATGATATGGACCTGATCTTAAAAGATGGAGATTCCACAGTGATAGACATGAAAAAAGGGTCTGAAGGCTTGTCTACACAGATAAATTAATCTGGATTAAGATAGGGTGTGGATTTAAAATGGAATAGCTATTACTGATTAACTCCCTGTGTGAGCACTCTTATCCCAGAATAAGAATGCCTTAATCCAAATTAGTTTGATCCACTTGAATAAAGATAATTCAGATTAAAGTACTTTTATTCCAGAATAAAAGCATCCAGACAGGAAATTAATCAGGAATAGCTATTGCAGAATAACTTCCTGGGTAACCAAACCCCGAATAGAAATCTCTACTCCCTTTTAATTTAAAATTAGATTTGCTGATGTTCAGCTTCTTGGAGGGTTACACCATATATCATGAATGAATATTGCCCCAGGATCATTTTAAATTCACAGTCACAAAGGGATATTCTTTAGGGGAAAAAAACTAACACAAGTCAGCCTCACAGACCCTTGATTGTACTAAATTGCAACTGAAAATTTATTTAATCAATTTTACTGCAATTGTTTTCTGTCGTAGAAACATCAGGAAAAAATGCCATGAAAGAGCAGCTGGAAGAATGGTAGTTTTCTGATAAGCAGCTGCAGAAGGGAGCATTGTTGCATTATTGATTAAAATGGGCAGCTAAAACCACAATCACACACCACAAAACCACCACATTGTGACTGGCAGCTGTGCTGCTGCAAAGCTGTGGTAAGATCTCTAACCTAGTGTTATAGAAAAATCGCTGACATTAATTTAATATCTGTTAAATAAGTTCCTTTCTACTTCACTTTAAAGTCAGTGTCAATAAGAATTTAAAGTTGAGTTATTTCTGATTTCTGAATTTAGCCAGAAGTATTTTTCTAGCTATTTCTTAGGGATCAAATGCCAGTTTCACTGTGGAATGGACAGACCATTTCATAAAACTCCTAGGCATTTTAATTCACAGATTTACCAGTCACACAAAGCTGACTATTCTCAGCAGAGCCATCTCCATTTTTCCAGTTTAATGACACAGTGCTGAGGATAGGGGCTCACTGTTCATTTGGAGGACAACATAAAGCCAGATTGCTGTCTCTCAGTTAAATCGGCAATCTGGGGTCCTTGCACAGCCCAAGTGTCCCCTCCTCTCCGGCCCACACACTCTAGCCCCATACCAACTTGGATTCTCACTCATAAGTACCCTCACCCTCACCTCATAAAGACTCACCAATTCTTCTTCGGACAGGCTGATCCTATGTACTTCCCAGACCACAGTTCCCTCTATTCAGGTAGGCTGGGGTCTATCCCACAGGAGGAAAGACTCAACCTCCACTTTTCCATACACAGGACTATGTCTGGAGCATTACCTCTGCCTAGAGCACCCCAGTAGAGTCAAGACCCAGGTGACAGCAATAAGGACCCCCCAAGCACAGAGTCCTCTTCTGGGATGGTATTGGTGGGACCCCTCAAAGCAGTGGATTTCAGAGCTAACAATTAAGGTGAATGGGACAGTCCAAGCTATTTTTTCAGGCTGTCTCCAGACTCAGGCAGAATCACTGTATTGCTTACAACTGAGTTTTCACAATCATGACAAATTTTTAAAATATAAAGTTTAAATTCTGAAGTATTCACATGAGTCCAGGAGCATGGCCCTAAGCAATGGGCCTACAGCACCATGGATAACACTACTGACCTTGAAATGAAACTGAATCTTTGTACATGAATTATATTATAAATAAAACGTGCTGTGTCTGTGTTGCAAAGCAGCTGGAAATCTTCCCCACAGGGCAGCCGAAGAGTCTCCCAACAGAAAGGAATCTGGCTTGACTCCATAGCATTTCAGATGTGTACATTCTCTTTTATCGGATTAACTAAATCCCACATTAGTTTACCCTCACTGCAGCTGAGGAGATCTAGGAGTGTGGAGGAAGTGCTACACCATTTTTCTGCTCCCTTGCTGATGGACAAGCTGGGGGCCATAAGCAGCATAAAGACTGTTCTAAATTATGTTGTCTGCCGTGGTCCCATAGGGACAAGGAGCAGGTGAAATAGCATGAGCTCCATTCTTCCTCAGCATGTCCCCTATATGGAGGGGGACATGGGTGATGCAGAGGCAGCCGCACTACCTGGGGATTCCTTTCTGTTAGGGAACTCCTTGGCTGTCCCTGTAGGGAAGATTTCCAGCTGCTTTGCCCCCAGAGACAGCACAAAGCAGGTTTTATTTACAATATAATTCACGTGCAGAGAATATGAAGTCTCATTTCAAGGTCAATGTTATTCCCCATGTGATGTTTTTCATATAAATACAAAGGAGATGGTCAGAGACGCACCAATCTGGCTTGAATATAGAAAAGGAAAAAAGGACTTACTGTGCTCCACTCTGTATTAAACCACTTAGCCCCACAGGGTTTGAGGTAGCAGGGCTGCTGGCTGGGAGGTCTTTCCAAAAATGAACATTCATAAGGGTTCAACACATCAAAACTGCCTTCCGTTTTTCTAATACAAATGACTTCTCTCTGTTGGGTTCCGCTGCCACATTCAATTGAACACTGCATCAGGGAACAGAAAGAGTGGTGGATGTCACATAACAGCATATCTCTGATATTCTAGTCATGTACTCTAGCTACTCTCATCAATTAAATATGCATTTTAGACTAGCGTTCTGTGCCACCAGAAGGAGGTCACACTTTTTAAGAATTAATGTTCTGAAGAAGAAAGATTTAAAGCTTTGTTTGCTTATGCTCCAAGTCCCTGGATACAAATCTGGACTGCAACATTCTAATGTCCTCTTGTACATCCTTGTTCCCTGCCTCCCCTGAACTGAGGCAGATCTTTCTTCTCATCCTCACCACGGCAGACCTGATTATTCACTCTTTCCTATGCCCTGCCCACAGCCCAACTTTATTTTATGCTAGGAAACTGCAGGTGAAAAGTGGACTTGAAATACTGCTGCCCTGGGAAATATTAGACATAGCACTTAACCTTAATTGTGCCCTGAGGCCCTGATTCAGCAATGTACTTCAGCACATGCTTATAATTAAGCTTCTGAGTAGTCCCATAAAAATCAATGGGACTACTCATATGCTTCATGTTTAGCCTATGTTTAAGTGCTTCACTGGCTCAAGGCTATACAGCTTTTTGTCACGTTTTTGCTGGAGCACAGCAATCAGGTGAGTGCTGTGAAAGAACTTGCAAGTTCTAGGCTTATACGTTCGTTGTACTGTTCCATATGGCTAGCCAATAAACAAATGACACACAAGATTTCCATTGTTTGTTTATTTATTTGGGAGCCAAAGTACATTTTTCAAAACTGTCCATAAGGAAACAGGATTACTTGGTTTAAAAAAAGAAATCCTTACACTTGCCGTACTGAAGCAGCTAAAGCACTACCTTTGGTTCTAAAGACTACAGAAACAAGTAATATTTTGTCAGCTCAGAAAGCCACCTAATCTAGTTACATATTTCCAGCATTTTACAGGGGTGTCAATTACATTAATTTAATTGAAGCCTAGGAAAGAGAAAAGAAAATGAAGTACTTTTTAAAAAGCATACCTTTCAAACTGTTCATAAGACATGAGTCTTTATGAAACAATCACATTTTCTTTAAAATCAACACAGTAAAAATATATATTTTACCCTGGTCTTGTTACCCAAAATTAGGGTCAAATTTTCAGAGGTGCCTAAGTGACTTAGGAGCCTAAGTCTCTGACTTTCAAATGAGAATTAGGGCTGGTCTACACAGTTTTTACAATGCTTTAATTATGTCAGTTTAGAAGTTTTATACTAGTATAACTGCATCCACATTAGGTAGTTGTACCACCTTAATTGTATCCGTTTCTAAACTGGCATAGATAAAGCAATATAAAAACTGCATAGAAAACCCCTTAAGCTCCTGAATGCCTACATCACTTTGAAAATGAGACTTAGAATCCTGTCACTTAGTTTTGAAAAGTTTGCTCCCTAAACTGCAGTACCTATGCTGTAGATCACTTGGAAGCAATGGAAGATGCACAGCATTTAGTCAGCAGGTGATGAAGAAGGGTTATCAAAAATACAGTTGGAGGATTTAGTGAAAGCCAACAAAACATTTTTTCCCCAATAAACTTCTAAAAAAAAATAATCACGTTCTGAATGGATTATATCAGGAAACTTGTGTTTTCTGTAGAGGATATGACAGCTGTAACTGTTGATTTGAATTCAGAGCATGAAATTCCAACAAATGTGAACATTACCAAAACCAAATCAAAAAGGATACTCTGACTAAAGCCATGACAACACCATTAGCTTAGTTTCCCAAGCTATGTTAAAAGTAAAGAAGCAAAAAGGTGTAAACACAGGATTCTTTATCTTTACATTTCACAGCTGTTTGATTTCTGTACTTGGTCTCAGAATAGTATATTTATATGGCAGTTTCTTTTTCTTACTTATAGGAAGAGGAAGGTCCATCGCTGTCTTGAGAACTATTGCACACTTTTTATCACAAGGATTGATTTTGCTCATAAAGTAAACTTTATAGGAAACTTAGGTTAAACGCTGAGACAATACACTTTAACTAAACTAAAATATCAGTCCATAATATTAAACTGAAATAAGTTGGAGGCTTTCCACTCTAAAGAAACATTTTGTTATGTTTGAGCATGACTGCTATTAAAGTTCGTAATGTGATAACGTATAACTTGAACTAGGCCAGTATGGGATACAAATTTCTGTGAGGCTCTGTGAAAAGGAACATTGAGGATGAATGTTGAGAACCCTATATTTATTCACTAGGTTTTAGGAGCCAGTTTAGCTTACGGCAGCCATCTGAAAATAGGGATCACAGGCGCAGTCTGAACAAGGCACAAATCAGGAAGTTTATTTGTTAGAATATATCCTAAGAATACTAAGGGATGTTAATGACAATCTTGTACATCAGAGATCGGCAACTTACGGCACACGTGCCGATTTTGCCTAGCACGCGGCTGCCAGCCGGGGTCCTGGCCGCTGGCCCTGCTCAGCCCACTGCCGGCTGAGTGAACGGAACCCAGGCCGGCAGGAGGCTGAGCGGTGCCAGCGGCTGGGACCCCAGACCGGCGGCAGGCGCGCCCCCCAGCTCTCCCCTCACCACACTCGGGTTCTGCGGCTCCTGGGAGTGAGAGCTGCCGGGGCGCGGGCCCTGAGCCTGCTGCAGGAGGGGCGGTGGCTCACATTCCCGGGAGCCGGGGACTGCACGGGATAGAAATACTCCCCCAGTTAGCTGGAAGGGCCCCACATCTGCTTTCGGGGGGAGGGGGTCACCTTCCTCTGAAGCATCTGGTGTTGACTACTGGCAGGGTACAGGGCATGCACCTTGGATCTGATCCAGTCAGGCAATACCCTATTTGGTATGGTTACAATCAGTACTCCTAGAGAAATCCAAAACTGTGTTGCTACCAGCACACTTCTTTGTTTGTTTGTTGTTTTTAAAAGGAGGGACGTGTTCACTGATACTGCTCCGGATTCAAGCAGGATTATAATCACTAATCCTTTTAAGGTTAGAGTTCATTTCTGCAGCATTACAAATTCTCATAGTGTGCACGGTTTTTAGAAAACGCCTGAATCTGCCAAGGTTTTCCTTCAGTGTTTGCAGATATCTATGTGAGGTGGTGTTGGTTCCAGTCTGAAATGGAAATTTGGCTTACATGGGCTCTTATTGCTTGTTTAAAGGTTAAATACACACGATACGGTTCCTGGCATTGTTTGAAAGGCCTTTAGAAGATTATTCCAGCAGCATATTGGTTTCTGTGTTGCATAAAGGGGTATGATTTTCAAAGGCTTATTCTGGCCTAAAACAATTGAGTGTTATTAATAATGGGGATTCTGTTTATGTTTTGGGTGGAATTTGTGATCCCTTGACCAGATAACCACAAAAACCTTGGCACCAATGAAAAAGTACAGGGCGTGTTGAGAAAATCAGCATACAGTTTACCTAGGCTAACATGCACATATAGCAAAAGCTCAATCATATAATTCCTTAACAGCACACTGACGGGTACTGTGTCAAACTCTTATCAGGAAGAACATGAGCAAATCAGCTACTGAACAGAATAAACAACAGGAGAAACAATGTAGCTGCCTTTTCTTTAACTGCTATATAAAACATCCCTGCCACTCCCCTCCTTCAGCGATTCTACCCAGAAATCTTTAATAGTCAGCCAAAACTCCAGAAGCTGCCCTGACCACGCTCCTTTTACTGGATGGAATAGAGCTAATACCCTCTTAGGATAATACTATTTCTATTTCAGAGAGATGAAGTTATATGTGGAATTTCTGGCTGTATTCCTGGTTCTGTTGAAGTCAATAGGAGTTTTGCCATTAACTTCAGCAGGGTCAGTATGCTTATACAAGTAGAATGTGATCCAATGTTCAATAGCTCTGATTCATTTTCTCTGTTTTAAATTTGTTTAACTCAATGGAGAAGTCAGAGTGGTGAGTTTGTCAAGGACAACAGGCACCAAGTTGTGATAGGTCAGTGAAATGAGAAAAACACGTGGAAATGGCAAATAAAAACACACACTATATTAATGGACAAGCACTACACAGTATCTTCTGCATTTTTAGTATCTCAGCGGTATGCTACCTCCACTTGTCCAGCCACTCCATTCCACTCCCACTAATTCATACAAATTCCCCACAGTATTGTCTTTTCAAACTAGTCATTGTTAGGGTGGAGACTTTGTGTGATAAGAGTGAAGAGATTTTTAGTTTTGGGTGCAGTTTGAACCTTCAGGGGTGACACAAATTGAAGTGAAATTTGGGGTCTCATGTTTCAGAGAGACTACAACTCTGGCTTAGTTCTAGATAGACCAGCTGTGTAGTTAAAGCTATGAAACAGGTCATCTCTGTTACCAATTTGTAATCAATAATCACAATCGTCAACATTTGTCTATGTGCACAGACTATGTAAAATGATCCCTGTTTTGTGTATTTTATTGTAACTGCAAGGATACGTAGCACTAATAGATTTTTGACATGTGTGCTGGGTGAAATATGAGAGAGATTTTCTTCTGTTCCTGAATAGTTACAAAGGAAACACATGCACAGATTATGAATAAGGTTTACCACAGTACTCAGTATAAGTACAAAATAATAAATTACATTTGCTAAGAACTTTGATGAGTTACCACACAGTAAATGAGATTGGAATCAGGAAAAAATTGAACAAATGAATTACATTCTTGATTTTTGCAAGAGATTAATTTAGATGATTTAACTGTTTAATATTGAATGCAGTAGCCAAGTCCTAAAAAAGGGACTGTCTAAGCATTTTAAAATGGGCATAGGTAGACATTTTCTTAGAAATGAATCCAAAATGGCACCCATGTTAGACTCAATAGCTGGTTTTAAAACTTAAAATGCCTCTTTTTTCCATTTCAATACACATACTTGAGCATTGCCTCAACTTATACACTGCACAATATGTGTGTTCAATGGAAAACAAAGCTTTTATGATTTAAAACTTTGGAATACTGCTTCCCAGCTTTAGGTCTGGAGGCAATAACCACCGCATTGTCTCGATATCAGTGAAATTCTGTACCGACTCTCATTTTTAAAAACATTGTTGTTGGTATAATGTAGATAATGTAATTTAGAGGTGGTTTCTGACAATCTGTTGAATAAAGGACAAATCTGCTGCAAATCACTTGGAGTCCCAATAGTATTTTATTACTGATTTTCTTGAGAATGGCTGTGAAAGCTAAAAGTATAATTTTATTTCATAATAACTTCTGTTCTTCACAACAGGTCTGAACATTCAGGACTTGAGCAACAGCTGTCAATCAATGTAAAAGGATTGATCATTAACTAGTAATTAAACTGTGTGCACAGCAATATATGTGATTCTGAATATATTTTCAATTGCAATAAGAAGATTTCTCTTTGTAGAGAATGTATTCTAGTCACTTCTGCAAGAAAATCACTTGCACATACAACCTTGGGGAGATCTAAAGACTATTTAACTGTAACTATGATATATGCAGATGTTAATCCCCTCATCAAGTTCCATTCCCAGCCACAAAATACCCACTATTTACAGGATTTCTCACTGATGATTTGTTTGCAATTAGCTTTGTAAAACAGCATGTATCCTCTTACTAGGATCTAGCTCCCAACTGCAGCACTGTGTGTAACCAAACTCTCACAAATGGACTGAACAGGCCTAGGGAAAGATGTAAAAGATCCGTGTACTTTCTGTACAACTGCTGATGTCCAGAGTTCAATTTTTTTGATGTCTTTAGGTTGACAGTAATTCACTGAGGTACCCTTCAGTTGCCTGAGTACATTTAAAAGGGAAGGCTGACTGTGATCGAAGAGCAGGGAGATTTGGAAAAATCATGTAGCATTTGGAATTCAGAGGAAAAGCTGAGGCACAACAACAGACAATATCCTCAAATGCTGTTAATGCCTGAGAGACTTTGCTACAGGAAACAGCCATCACCCATCAGAAAAGGAGCTGCAGGTGCTGTTACAGGTGCAGTAATGTTTTCAGATAGAGGGGATTCTCCTTCCTCAGTAAGGGTTCACTAGAAGCTGCTGGAAAGAGTGTCTTCCGTCTTCTGTGCTATATGTAACCTAAATGGGACAGCAACAAAACAGGCACATTGTTCTTAAAGGCGGTGTTCTGGTTATCCTCGGAGATGTTCTGTTCTTTGGAACACAGATACTTCAGATCCATTAAATCAATGCAGGTCTCCCCTTACTCTACACTTTCCCTTTTTAGGTTCTTAAATATGTTATTTATTGTATTGATGTTCAAATGTGCAGAAATTCCTATGCTGTAAAGCACAGATTAAAAATACAAATAATATATTTCATGTGTGCAGTGTTCAACTTCTAGTCTATCTCCATTGTGGCTCAGTCTAGAAAAGGCCTCTGGGCAGAATCATATCTGAACATGGGATGGTGCACCAGAAGCATTCTTATGGCTTACAACTATTTCTTACCCCATTGACCCTCTGAGTTCAGTCTTTGCTCTGAAGGAATGTACGGACAATACTGACAGCTGGGCTATCTTGGAGTTACTTTCTTTTCAACGCCTGTACAGGTCATTTCTTCATGGCCCCCATGTTTGTTGGCACTTGCTTGGACATTAACAATCTGTGTATTGTTTTTGACCACACTTTTTCTACAGAAAGCCCTATATGTGGTAAAAATGGCATTTTATGTTGAAAGGGCTTGTGATTTGTTATCTGATTGCTGACAGCCAAATTCCTCTTGCTGGAACAATGTGCAGGACCCAGAATGATTAGATTTACTATGCTGGGTACATTTTGAACCCCTCAGGTAATGTCACTTGACTTCAAAAGCTCCTGAGAGTTACAATGGGAGGATGCTGGTATTTCTATGCAGCCTGATGTGCAAGAAAACTGCCATGTAAGGCTTGTATGCAACATCAGCTCCCTTCTCTTCTATGGGGACAGAAGCAGATGCAGAGCTCCTATTCGTGTGTATGGAGTACTCTGTGTAATACAACACAGATTTCAAATATGGTTACAATTACATTTAAACATCTTTTAAAACTAAGTCTATTGTGACTATTTAAAAATACCAACGATTAGCACTTATATTGTGTTTCACGACTTCAAAGCATTTTCAGAATAGGAACCCTTAAATCTCCATTTAAGCATCCTTTATCATCCCAGGGGATCTTGAAATCTCTGATACATTGAAACTACAGGTCCAGCCAAGAGGCACTTCCCTAATAATCTGATGGAATGTAGGTACCAGCAGTCTGAAAACCTCTAGAGGTTATATAAAAGTCCACACAAAGGGGATGTAACTCTTTGGGCTCCAGTTGACAGCTTCTGAAATTCCTCTACCACCGAGAGCAATATTTTTCCATTAGAATGAAAAGAAACATTGAGATGTGGGACAAGGGAAGAGTTTATCTTAGTACAAGAGCACCAGGGAGCTGGCCACTGGCCAAATTTTGTTCTCTTCACCTGCCACTTCAGAACTCAGGGGAGCCAAACCAAAAATAACTTTTGTTTTTAGCACTTGCTTTTGTCTATTCATGTTTAGTGCTTTGGCTGTGACCTACATGCCTCCCTGCTGGTGTTCAGGGTTTGCAATGGCTCTGTGATGAAGGGTCCAAAGAGAAGAATGCTGGTTTTGAGTTTTTGAGCTGCCTTAAATGCCAGAAGCAATGTCCATAGATTTCTGACATTCTCATTTTCTGAGGAAGCTGGGTCATAAAGTATAGTACTCTAATGGGATTAAATCAAATTAATTCAATTTCCAAAAAGGAGACTAAGGTTTTGACTACACTTAGAAGTTTTGCCATTTTAGCTATGACAGCACAGTTAGAGCAGCAAAATCCCACTAGTGTAGCTATAGTTATACCAGTACCTTCTACCAGTGTAACTGCACCTACACTGGGGTTTTACCAGAATAATGAGGTGGCAAAAATGACACCTAACATAGTTATGCCAGGAAAACGTTTATTAAAGTGTTGACTGGACCTAAACAGGGAGATTCTCTCTTGAACTGGGGCTGGCAGTAGAGAAGAGTCCTTTGTAATTCTTTCAATAATTAATCTTGTTGAGCATCATCAACTAGTTCTACAGTAAAGGTTGGGTTATTATTATATCTGTCTAATGGAATATCACTGAACATGTTTAACTGTGGCAAAGAAGTACAAAAACTTATCTGCTCCTTTTTTTTTTTTTTAAATTAAACAAATTCTTTCCACTGGTCACTGAAACCAGTCATTAAACTTTCAAATCTCAAGTGTAATGGCAACATTTTTTGCTATTTGGTGAAAAACTTATCATTAAAGACATCCTCATATCTTATGAAAAACATATCATTCAGAGAAAGTTGCGGGAATATAGCCTATGTTTATCATTTTTTATTTTAAAACGAAGGAACATTTCACGAAAAATATCTGTTTCATTAACTTTTGTTGCTTATAATTCACTTACCGTTAGAGATTTGTAATATCGTACTAGTTACTGATGACAGTGTGTCATCAAATGAGAACTGTGTACCTGGATTTGGGGTAGTGGGTAGCTCTAACTTTACTGTCCATGCTTCTGATCCTGGGACCAAACAAACCCCAGGTGTAACTTAACTCAGCCTAAGGGATGATCTAAATTATGCTGGCTAGAATAGTCCTCTACGGGTAGCTTTGCTGTCCAGAGCAGTGTACTCCAGCCTCTGGTCTACCCAGGAAATATCACCTATACCATGGGGGAAGGAAATGTTACAAAGAGCTGGTTGCTGGGTTTGTGTCACATGAGGATTCCTCTGCAGGGGAATCCCCAGCTGCTCTGTGGCAGTGACACAAAGGAAACTAGATCTGGATTTATGTCTCCAGCTGAGAGATACAAGTGTAGTAGTAGAGGAGCAAAGAAACAAAAATCTTATTTTCATCCAAGTGTCATAATAATTTCACCCAAGTAATAAAAAACAGGGGGAGAAAATGACAGCAAATATATATCATAGCAACTGAACAAAAAATAAACCGACGGTTTGTAATTAGTCCTAAAGGTGCACAACCAAAATACTTTCCCACTTTAAAAAATTGTTGTATAGATAAAAAATGGTGATAGAAATATAAATATATCATTTCAATGTAAAACTCACCTGACTCCAGCTTCCAGCAAACCACTCCACTTTACCCACACAGGGTCCATTGTCGCAGGGGATTGTTTCAAAGGGTCTGTTATTCCCACAGCCCTCCAGTGGCAAGCTGCTAACATGGTTGGTCATACAAACTACTGACCGTGTTCGGACTCCTGCACCACATTCAGCAGAACACTGTATGATGGGAGATGAAATAGACACTTATTAGCCCCATTCTTTGGACCACAGTTACACAATGAAATGAAGAGCGAGAACAATCCTGGAAGCGCTAATGATACTATTCAATTTTCATTATTATTTGTATTACTGTTGTGCCAAAAGGCCCCATATCATGTCAGGGCTCTATTATGCTAGGTGCTGTACAAACATAATAAAAGACAGTCCCTGCTTTAAAGAGCTTACAATCTAAATGGTCAAGAGAGATGAAAGGGATGAGGTGGGGAGGGAAGGATAGTGAGCAGGATGAAGTCATGGTAGTTCTTCAAAGCTCTTCTCCTCCACCCCAGATTTGTTTTGTTTCTGTATATACACACACAGTGGGAGAGGGTGTGAGCAGACGGAAGGGGGAAATGGATGAATTAGACCAGCGGTCAGCAACCTCTGGCATGCGGCTTGCCAGGATAAGCACCCTGGCGGGCTGGACCAGTTTGTTTTCCTGCTGCATTGGCAGTTCGGCTGACCGCGGCTCCCATTGGCCGTGGTTCGCTGTCCCAGGACAATGGGGGCTGCGGGAAGCGGTGTGGGCCGAGGGATGTGCTGGCCGCGGCTTCCCGCCATCCCCATTGGCCTGGGATGGCGAACTGCGGCCAGTGGGAGCCGCGATCGGCCGAACCTGCCGACGCGGCAGGTAAACTGGCCCGGCCCGCCAGGGTGCTTCCCTTGGTGAGCCACATGCCAGAGGTTGCTGACCCCTGAATTAGACAAACTGCTTTTCAAAGTAAGAATATGAGACATGCATGGCTCCATTTTCAAACTTTGGTGCTTCAGGCAGGACACCCCGTTTCACATCTGGGTGCTCCAATTGGTATTTATACACCAATAGTGACAGCCTACTGCTGGCAAAGAGGATGGGGGCTGGGAGGCCTTTCCTAGACCCCTGTCACTGGTCCTGAGGTGGGCTGCAGAGCATGTCTTGAAATCTGTTGCTCATACTGCAGAGTGCAACAGCTAGAACCACCACAGAGTGATAAAAAGGTACATGAAAGGGTCAGGCAAACCCTAACTCAATCATTATTAACTCATCACTAATTATTAAACAAATAATTTCAGTGTAAAACTATTGATTATAATTTTTTCCAGAGAACTTGATTCTGTGATACATTAACATTAACAGCTCTGGCACAAGTTAAGTTTTGCCTGTAAGGATTAAAATATATGCTGGTCCCCTATTTAATACTATGACCTACATAGTTCTCAATACGTAAGTGTTTAACTGAGCCCTATAAATAACTGTATTTCAAACCAACTAAGCAGGAATGTGCAGTGTTGCTGTAGCCATGTCTCAGGATATTAGCAATATTAGCGAAAGAAGGTGGGTGAGGTAATATCTTTTACTGGACCAACGACAAGCTTCTTCGTGTAAGCTCAAAAGTTTGTCTCTCTCACATACCGAAGTTAGTCCAATAAAAGATATTATCTCATCCATCTTGTCTCTCTAAGTGGGAATATGTCTTGTATCCACTCGGCATATTACACCCTAGAAAGGTATTGTTAAATATACAGAGGGTAAGGGGGACAGAAGCAGGGTTATCCTGCAAACAATTTCCTCATTTCTAAGTAATTTCCATTTGACAATCTAATTTATTTTTCTGCTTCCCAAACAAAACAGAATTGGGAACAAGCTTAGTCTGTGAAGTCTTCCAGAAATTCTCAATAGTCTTCTGTTTTAAATGATTATGTCTGAGCTGGACTAATGTCTCAAATAACAAAGGAAATACCAGATGGGAAGGTATCAAGCTATCCCACTCTGTGCTGTGAGATTTAACTATAGATTAGCAACCCACAAAGGATCTGAGCAGCAAACGTAAAACCCAAATGTTTCTTATTTTAGTATTTGGTTTTCCATGTTGTTTTTTTCATAAGTAAAAACCTCCTATGTGAAAGCCAGGTTCCCAAGAGCCCAAAGGTAGAGCCCAGCACAGGACTAGCGTAGTGCCCTGCAGCGGGACTGGGATCCCACAGTTCCACGGGACCTGCTGCCATAATAGCAGGAGCGGATGGGAGCAGAATTAAAAAACAGTCCTGCACAGGGCTCTACCCAAAGGTACAGCGAGGGAGTATTTGGCTAAAGCCATGCTTTCCCTTTCAGTTTTTACAGATTACACACATATGTTATGTTGCTTTGTATTCCCACAAAAATACAAGTTTGGGTGACACCCACCCTGATATTCAGAGGCATGCTGTTTCTTTTCTTCCCAAACTCCCTCCCTCATCAGTTCAGCTTGAAGCCCCTTTTATTCCCTACCTTCTTAAAAAAAATAATTGAAACCAGTGTTTGTGAAGGTCGTCAGAATGACCTCTGGGTAAAACTGAGGTCTGATCTGGCACCACTTGCTCCAGGAGCAGGAGGCCTGAATTTCTGTGTTTATTCACAGGATAGGTAGAACAGGTAAGCTGTGATTGTGCAAGCTTCCACACACTGATGTGCCAACCTGGAGTTACATTGATAATTCAGTCTCCAATTCTTATTCTAAACTAAGATAGTCAATGTGGCTTCCAGGTAAGTGAGAACAGCAATGCAGACATTTGCCTACGAGGAGCTAAACCAAGCCCTCTCTCCCCACTCATTTCATGTGGTTTTAGGCCACCATTTTTAGTTTTAACTGAAGTTTAAAAAAAACCCAAAGAAACAAGTAACATGTTTTCTAGTAAAGCATTGGTAAAACTCGCCAATTTCTGCTGATATCCCTTCTCCAGACCCCATCCCTATCCCACACATTATTTCCTACACTATTTAGAAGATTGTGCAAATCCTCTCCAATTTATGTACTACAATCAATCATAGAATATCAGGGTTGGAAGGGACCTCAGAAGATCATCTAGTCCAACCCCTTGCTCAAAGCAGGACCAGTCCCCAGACAGATTTTGACCCCAGTTCACTAAATGGCCCCCTCAAGGACTGAACTCACAACCCTGGGTTTAGCAGGCCAATGCTCAAACCACGGAGCTAAATAAAAATAAAAATCAATCTATGAAAAGTTAAAAAACAAAGTTACAAAAATCATTCACCTCCATTCCACCTAAACTATGTGAAAACTGGACACTAGTGCTTTTGGAATATACTCCAAGGTGAAGCAAGCAGTGATCTACTGGCAATACATTAAGGGCCAAATTTTCAAGAGAGCTCAATCCCCATTTAGGAAGCCAAATAAAGGCCAGATTTTCAAAGGAGATCAGTGTACTGGGAGCAATGCTGATCTCCTTTGAAAATCTGGTCATAAGTGTCCCAAATAGAAAAGCTGGCTCCTATTTGTCTGAGATACTAAGCATGTTTAAACCAATCAGACGAAACACACAGGAAAATTATTCAGTGTGAAGTTAAATGAGCTAATGCAGCAGAGACACTAGAAACTTTGTAGAATTAGTGGTTAATTGGTACTTACATTAAAATAGTGACCCAGCCAAATCTTTCCCAGACGAATAGTAAAAATGCCGTAACTATTTGATAAATTCAGCTTATTTCCCACTTTATTTTTCTGTTACCCGATTGGTGTATTTATTTTTATTTAAAGTGATGCTCTAACCTCTATTGTCCTAATATATGCTCATTATCTTTCAGATCCAAGAGCTATGCCCCTGCTCCCAACATCAGGGTGTTTTATTATGTCAAGTAATTGCTTAAACTTTCTCTTGCCTTGTTACAACAGAATAAGGGGAGTAGCTGACACAGGACCTCTCCAGAGAGATGCCAATGAAGATTTTCCTTCAGACTGGTTACCGTACTGGAATGCTGGGGCTACTACACATTAAGTTTCTGAAACCAAGGGAAAAGTGTGTGAGATGTTTAGAAGTAGGGTGTTGGCTAGAAATATACTAGTGGTGGAAGAGCAATAATAGGGTTGCAATAGGAATTAGGTGTGACCAGTGACTATCCCAAGTCACAACACAATGAACTGCACCACCACTGTTAGTGATGTGAACAATTAGACACCCCCCCCTTCAGAGTCTGAACCTTGGTGAGAGTTGGACTCCTGAAGATGTATGTAAATCCTGGAGGGTGGAAATATTTTTAGTGTTGCCTGTGAAATCTGGTGCGCTATTGTACTTAACTTCAGCATTCTGTGATAAAATATGAGCTTGTTTTATTGTAATTCTAATCTCTATGTATAGTTTCCAGTAAAATGTCTGGTTTTATATTAAAGTCTGAAAATATAATAGCATTCTGTATTGACCAATGAGTGCCTGATTGCTTATAAACAAACCAATTTGTTTTTGGCAGTCACATGTTTTTTAGGAAATCTGAAGCAGCTGCATCATGCGAAAGGGATATAAACTGGAGGAGGAAAAAAGGCTTCTTTAGGCATTGGCCACACTTCTATCAACATGTCCTTCAAAATTAGACTGGTTTTGTGTTTCATTGCAAACTAAATACTGAGTTATGGCTTTGCGCTGAAACAATGCGAAATTGGTGCTCTAACAGGGTTTGCACACAAAATGAGGGGAAACTTGACACTTTGACTGAGTTTTACTTAAAACTTGGAAGAAAAAAAACACATTTGCATGATCTCCTGTGAGGTGGAACCTCTGCACTTTCCATGGCTTTCCCTAGGCCTTCCTTACCCTTTAGTTGACCAGGACCAAGAGAATTCTATTTTATATGTGCACTGTTAGAAACAATCATTGTTAATCATAATAGACCATGGGATACAGGCGGTGTCGATTTAGAGTTAGTGGGGCCTGTGATGTTCTGTACCTCAGAGGAATATCCTTAAAATATGATTGTGTGGTATCCAATGCAAAGTTTGTCATGTCGGGTGTCTTCGGAAGGCTCATGATGCACTGAGCATTGTTGTTATGGTAATGTTATAGTAATCGTTGTTATAGGTTGTAATTTCATGTATATAGTTATGAGGCTGAAAATGTGTCCTCATGGCTTAAAGCAAGCCCAGGCAAAGACTCTTCAAGAGCAGAGGGGCAGTTCACACCTCATCAGGGCATGTATGGTACAAACCCAGCCCATCCTCACAGGAACAAAGGACACTGGCCTAGGTAGCAACAAAGGATCTGTTGGACTTTCGAGCGATCCTTTGGTCAGTTTGGGACTGCGATGAGGTAATGCTCACCTGACTCTGAAGGGAGGGGGCAAAGCCAAGAGAGAAGAAAGAACATGATAAAAGGAAGAGATGTTTGCCATGCTCTTCTTCTCTCTTCCACCTCCATCTACAGACATCACCACCAAGTGACTGAAGCGCTGATCAAAGGGGAGAGCCTGGATGAAGGGCAACCGGCCAGCCTGTGGTGAGAAGCATCTAAGGGCACTGAAAGTGTTAAGATCAGCTTAGAATGTGTTTTGCATTTATTTCATTTGACCAAATCTGACTTATAATCACTTAAAATCTATCTTTATAGTTAATAAATTTGTTTGTTTATTCTACCTGAAGCAGTGTGTTTGGTTTGAAGTGTAACAGAAACTCCCTTTCGGATAACAAGCCTGGTGCATATCAATTTCTTTGTTAAACTGACGAACTCATATAAGTTTGCAGCATCAAACAGGCATAACTGGACACTGCAAGAGGGAGGTTCCTAGGGTTGTGTCTGGGACCAGAGATATTGGCGAGTTTCATTCGCTTGCACAATTCAAGGAGCAACTTACATGCCAAGGGCTGTGCGTGAACAGCCCAGGAGTGGGGGTTCTCACAGCAGAGCAGGGTAAGGCTGGCTCCCAGAGTCAAGGATTGGAGTGACCTAGCAGCTCACCGGTCCAGATAAAACCAGGTGAACTTCACAGGGCCCTGTGCACAGCTTCATTTTTGGGGCATCCCCCTGGGGACCCAGGCAAGGAAAAGAACATTCTTTCTCATCTCATCTCCATTTTTCATTCTTTTTTTCTTCATCCTCCTCCTATATTATAAGTAATGGGAAGTAAATGAAAATAAAGTGAGGTACCTTGATTGGGGCAGGGGGTTGGGTGCAGGAGGGAGTGCGGTGGGTGGACTCTGGGAGGAAGTTTGGGTGCTGGGTGTGGGCTCTGTGCTGGGTCAGGGGGTTGGGATGTGGGAGGGGGTGAGGGGTACGGGCTCTGGGAGGAAGTTTGGGTGTGGAGTTCAGCTCCTAGGAGGGGGTGGGGGCAGGGTCAGGGGGTCTCCGCACACTGCTGCCTACAGGCGCCGCCCCCTGCAGCTTCCATTGGCTGCAGTTCCCGGCCAGTGGGAGCTGCGGAGTTGGTGCTCAGGACGGGGAGAGCACGGGGAGACACCCCCCCTCCCAGAGGCCGCAGGGACATGCTGGTCACTTCTGGGAATGAAGCAGTGCAGAGGGAGGGAGGTAGACTGGAAAGGGAGCCGCCTTAGCCCTGCTGCTGGCATGTCTCTGTGCGCCCCTTGGTAGGAGGTGGACAGTGGGTCTCCGTGCGCTTCCCAGGGCGGGGGAAGCACGTGGAGCCACATCCCCCCACCCCGCAACAGGGGGTGTGCAGAGACATGCCAGCAGCTGGCTGCTTTTGGGAGCGGCGTGGGGCCACCCGCCATGGTATGCAGGCAGCCTGCCTGCCTGAGCCTTGCTGCACCGCTGGCTGGGACTCAGGGGCAGGTTGTCAGATATTTGTCCTGCATTTTGGGGGCCCCACTGTCTTTGGGGGCCCGAGCAACTGCATGGTTAGTTTCATGGTAAATCCACTCCTTGATACAGGATTAACTAGGGTTTCTATTGCTCGTGGCAGGCTAGCTAATCTAGTGTACTAAACCAGTCACCCATACAAACAGTCCCTGAACATTTTGCTGCCCTAAGCAACCACCTCCGTTGTAGAGTCAGCTTTGGGAGGATAATTTGGCAGCCTTCAATATCAGAACTGTAGGCATTTCAGAATAATTTAACAATTTGGAAAGTCATATTGTATATTGATTTCTAAAAACTACCTGGAATTTCTAGGGTGAATTTCTCAAGTCATGGATAATGCACTGTCAAAATATACGACACTAAAGAACAGGAAACACTTTCACTGAAATATAAGTCAGCTAGCCTGTTGAAGATGAGATTTATGCCAGGTTACAGAGCAGTAAACTGCAGTGGATAGACCTAGTTTTTTGGTAGAACTCCAACCAGCCATCTCAAGGCTGTATGTTCAAGACCAGTAAGAACTCAGTATTAACAGGAATAATCCCGGTAAGGGTATACATCATCTGAAATTGACACAGAATTTTAAAAGCAGCAGGTAGCACTAAATCTGCATACAACACTGTGTACATAAATCCAGTGTCCCTATTTAGTCCAGGATTTTTAGTGTCTAGCAAAGTAATGAATTTAAACTCCCAAGTTCATCTTTGAAGGTTTGAGGATGAGGACTGAGAGGTCAGAAATAGAGTGATCACTTTGTGAAAAGTGTTCACCCACAGTGATAAGGTGTTTCTGTCTTTTATCATTTTTCTGTGTGAGTTCATTCGACAGCATAATGCTTGTTTCATTTCACCCACACAGTTGTTATTGGGGCAATTAGTGCACTGGATGAGGTTGTGATATGTATTTGTAGGAGCCCATTGATCTTGAAAGGTGTGTTGTGGGGGGTGTTGATCATCGTAGCAATGAAGACACGTCTACAGATTTTGCATCTGTTTTTCTGGCAGTGCCTGACACTGCTTTGAGTTGGTGTGTCCTGGTCTGTGGGAAGTTGGCTTCTGATGATGAGCTTGGAGAGGGTGGGGGTTGTTTGTAGGCCCAAAGAGAAGGTTCAGGAAAGATTTATTTCAGGATGTGGTCCCCACTGAGTACGGGTTGAAATTGTTTAATAATACCCTGTATGGGGTTCCAGTGTGGGGTGGTAGGTGACAACTAGGAATGCGCGGTCAGAGGGGATTTTATTTCTATATTGAAGCAGATTCTTTTGGGGTATTTTATGTGGCCCGTTTCATGATGCAATTTAATTTTCTGGTGGAGCGTCCTTTTTTGGTGAAGGTGGTTTTAAGTGTGTTAAGGTGTATATCCCGGACTTTCTCCTCGGAGCATAGTCTCTGGTGTCTGAGTCTCTGGCTGTAGATAACAGATTTCTTGGTGTATTTTGGAGTGGTTACTGGATCTGTGAAGGTAGGTGTGGCAATCTGAGGGTTTCTTGTATATAGTTGTCTGTCGGGTTTCACTGTTGAAGACGAACGTGGTGTCAAGGAAGATGATGCTAGTGTGGGAGCATTCTAGAGAGAGTTTAATTGATGGGTGGTGGAAATCTATGTTGGGAGTTTTGGTTACCTGGCCAGAGGATAAAATATCGTTAATGTAGCTCTGGTATATACTTTGTTTCTTGGTGCATTTATCCAGAAATTCTTCCTAAAGGTGGCCTATGAAGAAGTTGACATATTGGGGAACAATCCTAGTACCCATGGCTTTTCCCAGGGTTTAGAAAAAGTGCTTGTTGTTGAATGTAAAATTGTTATGGATGAGGATGAAATGGATGAGTTTGGCAATGTATTTGGGGTCATGTGGATATCTGAGTGTTGTCCATTGTCTTGTAGATATTTGAGGCAGGCAGCGATTGTGTCATTGGGAGGGATTTTTTTTCCTTTCCCACCCCATGACTGGAAAGGTGCTAACTGAACACTCCACCTTGAGAAGTCCTTGAAATACATGTTAACTAGTTATGCTAAACAATCTGTTTCATCTTGTATTTATCAGTGACACTCTGAATACATTTCCCAAAGGTGAAGAAGAGCTCCGTGCAAGCTTGAGAGATTGGTCCAATAAAAGATATTACCTCACTCTCCCTTCTCTCTGTAATATCATGGGACCAACATAGCTACAACAACACTTCTTACATCTTCTCCTTATCTCCGGGCATGTCTACACTTACCTTGGATCGCTGCGGTGATTGATCCACCAGGGGTTAATTTAGAGGGTCTAGTGAAGACCCACTAAATCGACCACAGCTCACTCTCCCGTTGACTCAGGTACTCCACTGGAATGAGAAGCATAAGGTAAGTCAACGGGAGAGTGTCTCCCATTGACCCAGTGTGGTATAGACACCACAATGAGTTGACCTGAGCTACGTCGACTCCAGCTATATTATTCATGTAGCTGGAGATGTGTAACTTAGGTCGACTTAAGCCTGTAGTGTTCTGCCACTCAGGCTTGAGGATATGTCATTGCACTTTCTAAACCTAATTTTTCACTTGTTGTGACATACTGTTTATTTATGGCATTTAACTTTCATAACTGAAAGTATGGTCTTTTGATTATGAGGCACAGGACTGGGACTCAAGTGCCCTGAGTTCTTTTTCCAGCTTTGCTATAGACTCACTTTGTGACCCTGTGCGTAAAACTTATCTCCTGAACTTCAATTGTTCTGAGCACCTGCCAACCCATGGAAGTCAGATGCTCAGCACTTCTGAAACCTTAAGGATGTCTATGGAAGTACTTCCCCACACAAAATGCACAGTTAACCTGTGGAGCTCATTGCCAGAGGATGTTGTGAAGGCCAAAAGTATAACTGGGTTTAAAAAGACTAGATAAATTCATGGAAGATAGGTCCATCAATTGCTATTAGCCAAGATGGTCAGGGATGCAACCCATGCTCCAGGTGTCCCTAAACCTCTGACTGCCAGAAGCTGGAACTAGACAATAGGGGATGAATCACTCAATAACTGTCCTGTTCTGTTAATTCCCTCTGAAGCATCTGGTATTGGCAATTGTCAGAGACAGCATGGCTAGATAGACCACTGATCTGAACCAGTATGCCTGTTCTTATGTGCCTCCATTTCCTCATCTGTTAAATGGGGATTACATTATTAGTGTATGTGAAGAACCCTATAATCTCTCCAATGGGAGATATAAGGTAAATATTATTATTTCATTTTATTGTAGCATAGCTGAGATTCAAAGCTAGTCTTGCTTTGCTGTTCCCTAATGCACGATGCTGTTTTCTTCACAGCTTTTATTTTGGCTTCCAAATATCATTAACATTTTAAAATCTCTCTCTTGTAAATATGTACTAAATATAAAATGAGAAACAAATGAACAAACAAAAATATGGTAATACAGAACAACAACTGAGCACTCCAGTCAGTTGAAAGAGAACATGGGTGATTTTCTGACTGTAGTAAAATAGGAGAGTGTGTGTTCCCTGCTTCTCACTCTCCAGTAAACTGAACTATAGATCAGAGCCATATGGACCATTAGCAACAACATTTCCAGGCCACATGGAGATCATTTAATTTCTGTTAACCTAGTTTTGTTGATATGTTTGGTAACGGTCACCAACCTTACACCCTGGCCTGGATTGATTTATGAATTTGACTCCAAATATGGTGAAACTTTGCTGTTTTAACACAATGTGATTTAGCCCCCCCCCCAAGTTTCATAGGGGAGGTCTACTCACCCTAGCCCCAGAAGGAGCTCTTAATTACAACAGCTTGAGGGTGATATGTGATGAGTTCCAAAGCTGTGAGCAGCACAGCCTTTGAGGACTTGGCTACACTTGCAGATGTGCAGCGCTGGGAGTTACAGCTGTCTTCGTACAGCTGTGTAGGGAAAGCGCTGGAGTGTGGCCACACTGACAGCTACCAGCGCTGCAGTGTGGCCACATTTGCAGCATTTGCAGTGCTATTGTGAGTGGTGCATTATGGGCAACTATCCTACAGAGCACCTCGTCCCATTTTGATGCCGTGGGTTGTGGGAAGGTGATGGAAGGGTGCGGGTCATTCCGCTTCCTGTCCCAATGCCCCGTGATGCATCGCTTCACATCCCAGCAGTCACTGTTTTTCCGTCCACGTTTGGCACCATTGTGACTCTTCCAACGGTTTCTGTGCAGCACAATTTCTGTGGGAAATGGAGCCTGAGCTGCTGAGGAATATGCTGATGAGTCTCGCCAGCACATCACATTTGGCAGTTGAGCTATTCCTTCAGCTCCAAAGTGACAGTGAGGAGTCCGACGATGATGATATCAGCCTGACGCATATGACACGAAATTGCTTGTGGCATTCACAGAAATGCTCAGCACCATGGAACGCTGCTTTTGGGCTCGGGAAACAAGCACTGAGTGGTGGGATCACATCGTCATGGAAGTCTGGGATGACGAGCAATCGCTGCAGAACTTTCGGATGAGAAAAGCCACTTTCATGGGACTGCGTGCTGAGCTCGCCCACACCTTGCGGTGCAAGGACACGAGATTGAGAGCTGCCCTGCCAGTGGAGAAGCGGATGGCTATTGCAGTCTGGAAGCTGGCAACTCCAGACAGCTACCGATCAGTCGGGAACCAGTTTGGAGTGGGAAAGTCGACTGTTGGAATCGTGTTGATGCAAGTTTGCAGGGCCATTAATCGGCATCCTGCTAAGAAGAACCATGACTCTGGGGAACGTGCAGGACATTGTGGATGGCTTTGCACAAATGGGTTTCCCTAATTGTGGAGGGGCGATATATGGGACGCATATTCCTATTCTGGCACCACCCCATCTAGCATCTGAGTACGTTAATTGGAAGGGGTATTTCTCTATGGTTCTCCAGGCGCCTGTGGATCACCGTGGGTGTTTCATTGACATTTACACAGGCTGGCCTGGAAAGGTGCATGATGCACGCATCTTTCTGAACAGTGGCCTGTTCAGGAAGATGCAGGCCGGGACTTTTTTCCCAGACCGGAAGATCACAGTAGGGGACATCGAAATGCCCATTGTGATCCTTGGAGACCCCGCTTACCCGTTAATGCCTTGGCTCATGAAACCGTATACAGGGAAGCTTGACAGGAGCAAGGACCAGTTCAACTACAGGCTGAGTCGGTGCCGAATGTCTGTGGAGTATGCTTTTGGCCGTTTAAAAGAGCGCTGGCAATCTCTGTATGGGAAGCTAGACTTGGGGGAAAGCAGCGTCCCTGCGGTTATATCCGTGTGCTGTATCCTCCATAATATTTGTGAAGGGAAGGGTGAAACATTCAGTCAGGCATGGACTGCCGAGGTTCAATGCCTGGAGGCTGAATTTGCACAGCCAGAGAGCAGGGCTACTAGAGAGGCCCAGCTGAAAGCCAACAGTAATGTTTGTTGCCTTGCACGGGAGTGAAGTGCAGTGGTTACAATGTTAGTAGGAATCTGTTTTTCCTAAAATGATTTGCAGTGCCTGTTTCTTTCCTGGGCTACGGTATCTTTCAATTTCTGCAATAATAAAGACTGTTTTCAAAGCCAAGAATTCATTTATTGAAAAGAAAATAACTTTATTGACAGACACACAACATTTTGGGAACCTAAAAGGGCAGGGGGGTGGGGTGGTGGACTGTACAGTCACAGGTTTTAATATGTCCTGTCTGGAATGCTGTGCAATGAGTGCTGCACTTCAGGATGAAAATACTGCATGGTGATGGGGGTTGAGTACAGAGGGTAAGGGTCGTAGCTCTCAGGGCTGGTTGGTGAACGTACAGGTGTTGGGGGCAGCTGGTGGTGGTAAGAACCTGGATGCTGGGGAAGGGGGTTTGGAGCTGACATTGGGGCACAAGGGAAAGAGCTTTGGGATGGGGGGGGCCGGCACGGTAGTGCTCTGCCTGCATGGCTACGAGTGACTGGATAGAGTCCGCTTGGTGCGCCAGGATGCTTATCAGCTGCGCTGTGCTTTTCTTCTTAGCCGCTGCGTTTCTCTGGCAGATCCTGCTTTCCCTTTCCCTCCAGTCCTGCAGGTTTTTCCTCCAGTCCTGCACTTTCTTACTCTTTCTGGCAGACTGATCCATAACTGCTTTCAGCATGTCTTCTTTGCTTTTTTGCGGCTTCTTCCTGAGGTTTTGTAGCCTCTGAGCAGTCAATGATACGGGCAGTCCAGTAGTCAAGGACACTTTTCGAAAGGCAAAAATGGCAACAGTTAACAGAGGCAGCATTGTTTATAATCTCATCCAGACAATTATTCCCACACAGTGAAGGAGTTTACAGTCTTCACTTTAGCATACTTTTCCCATACCAAACAGAGAGCACATAACCCACAGGAGCCACAAAATGGTGAGTAAGGGGGACTGGTTGCTTCAGAGCTGTGCAGGGGTTTCTGTGCGTTGGGGACAGCGAACAGCTACAAGGGGGCATCTGCACTGAACACTCTCCCAACATTTTCCACAGGAGTTTATCCTGGAAGATATCTTGCTGCTGCGGGTCACCTGGGAAGAGCGGGAGGCTCCTCTACAGCAATGCGGATTCCGCCCTGGCCCCTTTGCAGCTTGCCTGTGTGCAGCAATGGTCCCCCCCACCCCTCACGGCACAGTGGCACGGACGCGTTAGCCTGACTGGGACAAGGACCACACTGGCTCTCCCTATAAACTTGCGCATGCGCATCGCCCACGCTCTGGTTGAAACTTTTGAAGAGATTACCGAGGCCGATTACCGCGACGTGATAGACCACATCAATGGGCTATTCCACATCTAGGCATGCATGCATGCAGCCCTAACCCCGCCTCCTCTCCCGAAACATTTCCATCCTGAAAATAAAAGCCGCTTACCGGTAACCCGCTCCTCTGCTTCTCCTTCACCAAGTACCAGCTGCTGTGACTGGCTACCTTCCTCCTGGCTTGAGAAGAGCTCCTGGCTGCATGCCTCCTGGGACTCTGGGGTGTCTCCCCCCACCCCAGTACCCTCACTCTCGGTTTCCTCCCCCTCCTCCTCCCCCCGCTCTGAAGTGTCCATCGTGGTCGTCGGATTGGCAGTGGGGTCACCCCCAAGTATCGCGTCCAGCTCCTTGTAAAAACGGCAGGTCGTGGGGGCAGCGCTGGAGTGGCGGTTTCCCTCGCGGGCTTTGCAATAGGCACTCCGCAGCTCCTTCACTTTAACCATGCACTGCACCGCGTCCCGGTCATGGCCCCTTTCCAGCATGGCCTTTGATACCTGGCCATAGGTATCATAATTCCTACGGCTGGAGCGCAGCTGGGACTGCACAGCTTCCTCCCCCCAAACACTGATGAGGTCCAGCAACTCGCCATTGCTCCATGCTGGGGCTCGTTTGGCGCGTGGAGGCATGGTCACCTGGAAAGATTCGCTGATTGCACTCCACACCTGTCTGAGCAAACAGGAAGAGGATCTTTAAAATTCCCGGGGCATTTAAAGGGCGGGTCACCTGAGGCCAGGGCAGTAGAGTTCCAACTGATGAGCAGAGTGGCTGAACAGGCATTCTGGGATACCTCCAAATACCTCTGGAGGCCAACAACAGCGCTTTTGGTGGCCACACTGGCGGAGCAGCGCTGCATCACCAGCACTGCAATAGTTATACCCGAGGCAGAGCAGGAGTACAGCCAGCACTGCAGCCAGGGAGATGCAGCGCTGTATGTGCCTTGCAAGTGTGAACGGTGAGTAAGTGGCAGCGCTGTAAACCCACCACCAATGCTGCAACTCTCCAGTGTAGCCAAGCCCTGAGGCAGGAAATTTGTTTATAAACAGAGGCAAGGTGATTAAGATAACAAAAGGCTTATCATTAAAGTAGATTAAAGATCCTTAGATGATCCTGAACGCACTGCCAGGCACTTCAGTTAAAAGATTGGAAACAAAGGGTAAAAATAAAAGGTGAGAATGGAGAGAGGTAAATAGTGGTAACCCTCAGGGGTCTGTACTGGGACCAGTCCTATTCAACATATTCATAAATGATCTGGAAAAAGGGGTACACAGTGAGGTGGTAAAATTTGCAGATGATACAAATTACTCAAGATAGTTAAGTCCAAAGCAGATTGCAAAGAGTTACAAAGGGATCTCACAAAACTTGGTGACTGGACAACACAATGGCAGAAGAAATTCAGTGTTGATAAATGCAAAGTAATGCACTTGGCAAAATACAATCCCAATTATACATACAAAATGATGGAGTCTAAATTAGCTGAACCCGTCCATAAAGAGATTTTGGAGTCATTGTGGATAGTTCTCTGAAAACATCTGCTCAATGTGCAGTGGCAATTAAAAAAGCTAAGAAACAGAATATTGGAAATAATTATGGAAAGGGATAGATAATAAGAGAAAAATATCTTATTGCTTCTATGTAAATCCATGGTACACCAACATATTGAATAGTGAGTGCAGATTTGGTCACCCCATCTCAAAAAGATATATTGGATTTGGAAAAAGTACAGAGAAGGGCAACAGAAATGATTAGGGGTTTAGAACAGTTTCTGTATGAAGAGAGATTAAAAAGACTGGGACTTTTCAGCTTGGCAAAGAGATGAATAAGGGGGGATATGATGGAGGTCTATAAAATCATGAATGGAGTGTAAAAATTGAATAAGGAAGTGTTATTTACTCCTTCACGTAACACAAGAACTAGGGGTCACCAAATGAAATTAATAGGCACCAGATTTAAAACAAACAAACAAAAGTATTTCTTCACAGTCAACATGTGGAACTCTTTGCCTGGGGATGTTGTGAAGGCCCAAACTATGAGAGGGTTCCAATCCAAACTAGATAAGTTCATGGAGGATAGGTCCAGTAATGATTATTAGCCAGGGTGGGCAGGGATCCAACACCCTGTTCTGCATGTCCCTCGCCTCTGTTTGCCAGAAGTTGGGAGTGGGCAACAGGGCAACTTGATGATTACTGTTCTGTTCATTCCCCCTGGGGCACCTGACATTGGCCACTCTTGGAAGATAGGATACTGGGCTAGATGGACCATTGGTCTTACCCAGTATGGCCATTCTGATGTTCTTATATAGAATGCAGATGCATCTGCTCCTCGCTGTAACCCACTAGATCCCACTCTCCTCCCAGAACTGGGATAGAACCCAGGAGTCCTGATGGGGTCTCTCTCTCCACAGAGTTAGTAGTAAAGTAAGACTATACATTAAAATTTAAAACCTAACAAGGGTCCCTTAAGCCAGTGGTTCTCAAACTAGGGCCGCTTCCTGCAGCCCCCATTGGCCTGGAGAGGCGAACTGCGGCCAGTGGGAGCCGCGATCAGCCGAACCTGTGGACACGGCAGGTAAACAAACCGGCCTGGCCCACAGGGGCTTTCCCTGAACAAGCGATGGCCCTAGTTTGAGAACCACTGCCTTAAGCAACTTGCCACAAGATGTCAAAACATGTTATTAGAGCTGAGTGGGCTCCTGTCAGCTAATTGCTAAGTTATCTGCCAAAAAACTAGAGCCTAAGGAGTCCCATAAATCATGGTTAAAGTTGCCCCCGCTACCAAAATCTGAAATGGCGCCCCTGATTTTGAGCTGTCAGGTTCATTGCAAGAGAGACTTGGGAAGACCTATGCAAATTTGTTTGTGCAAACTCATGATAGTAAATTTTACTGAGCTTTTCTGTAAGTGAAAAAAATCACAGATAATGTAAAGGCAGCATTTGGAATTTGGAGAGTTAATTAGCCAGTCAATTTTTTTTTCATAGAAAAAGAAACAATGAATGTAGTATGACAAATAGAAATAGACTGGAGTTCTTGTTAAATGCTTTGGGCCCGACCCTGCTCCTGTTGACTTCAATGGGAACAATACTACTGCTCTCCCTTTTTCATACTGAAATAAATGGAAATTTCTCTCAGTGTGTTTCAGTTGGAGCTTAGTGGATATCAGAGTCAGGTATTTGACACCTAACTTTAAATTCTTTAAGTATTTACTGGACCATGTCACTCTCTAAACTTGTGGTTGATTGGTTTATTTTTTGAGAGGAGGAGCGTGGAAGGTCTGGCTACCATATACAGAAGAAGATACACCACGTGATCCACACTGTGGTCATGCAAACCATAAGCTTTGCACATGAAACGTATATAAGCCCCAAAGTCCATAAGACTCTACATAAGTGCATACACAGGGATTATGTCAATGTTCCCTGAAATAACTATTAAAGTAATGCTATGATTTTTTTGTGGTTTGGAAATTGTCTGTTATGAGTCTCCTTGATCTGACATGCAGCCTCTCTCTAGTTTCTTTGTTTAACCGAGGTTGCTTAATGGTGGTTATTAGACAGCATGTCACTACCTCAATTCAAGCTTAGTTTACATATAGTGTAAGGTTATGACAGAAGCATGTCTTGCTTTACTCTTAAGATTTGCTTCAAGGAGGTCACTTGGAGCAAGATGGCTTGTTCTAGGAGGGAATCAGAACTCGGTTTTATATAGCGCCTTTCAGACCCTGGGTATACAAAAGCATTTTGCCAAGCAATGACTCAGTATTAGTGCAGTGACTGAAGTATTTAGTATATGCCAATATACTCAATACTATAATAGCTAACATTCTTAGCTGGGTAGCTCATTTTATGGTCTGTTGTATAATTCTATTATTAAGACAGAATTTCTAATGGTAATTGATTTCTATTAGCGTGTTCTCGAATAGTTCATACTATAGACGATAAGTAAATTTTTACAAATATACATTACAGCATGTCATTAGGGCTGTGACCATTACTGCTCCCAGTATCTCAATTAAGTATATAATTTAATACAATTTTTCATTACTTCTCCTGCTCATGGATCACAGAGTGCATCCTTCAGATCACCAGATTCCAGAGAGCCCGGTTCTCTGCCAATGATGTGGCCTGCTCTATACTATGGCTGAGGTGGGCAAGGGTGGAAGCCATGACATTCTTTCAGCATATGTGAGGTTGTTCAGGAGGACTTCTCCATCCAGCTATTGTTGGATCAAATGTATGCAGCTGGAGGGCTGATATGATCAAGAAGGTTTGAAGCACAGCCTGTAAACTCAAGAATGGCCATGCTGCTGGTATTTGTGGTATAGCTGCAGAGCTAATTGAGCACGGTGGGGATTCCATTTTGGGAGGGTTGACCCATATTATCAACCAAGAATGGATTCATGAGAAACTACCTGACGACTGGTGCCATGGGATTATTCCCCCATTTTGGAAAGGAAAAGGTAATGCTCTGGTGTGCTCTAATCACCACAGCATCACTTTGCCTTCCATTCCAAGCAAACTGTTCATGATGGTTCTTCTTGAGCGTGTTAAGCCCACCATAAGAAATCTACACCATCTACAGCAACTTCTGCTCAGAAAGACTCAAATTATAAAAATGTATTGGTATTACAGACACAACATTTTTTTAAAAAGCTTAAGGATAAGTTATTTAAAAATTTCCCTATCCCCAACATTTCCTGTTACTTCAACAAATCATAGAAACATAGAAATGTCGGACTGGAAGGGACCTCAATAGGTCATTTAGTTCAGTCCCCTGCACTTAAGCAGGACAAAGTGTTATCTGGCCCATCCATGACAGTGTTTGTTTCACCAATTCCTAAAAATCTTGAATGACAGAGATTCCTCAATCCAGTGCTAAACTACCCTTATATTGAGGAAGTTTTTCCTAACATAAATCTCCCTTGCTGCAATTTAAGCCCATTATATCTTATCCTGTCCTTAGTGGTTATGGAGAAAAATGTATCATTCTCCTCTTTATAACAACCTTTTACATACTTGAAGACTCATGTTCTCTCACAGTCTTCTCTTCTTCAGACTCTCCATTTTTCCCCATCTTTCCTCATAGGCCATGTTTTCTAGCCCTTTAATCATTTTTGTGCTCTCCTCTGGACTTTCTCCAATTTGTCCACATCTTTCTCCAGATATGGAACCCAGAACTGGACACAATACTCTATTTGAGGCCTTATCAGTGCTGAGTAGAGTCACTTCTCATATCTTGCTTACAACACTCCTGCTAATCCATCCAGAATGATGGTTGCTTTTTTTGCAACAGTGTTACATTGTTGACTCCTATTTAGTTTGTGAACCACTATAATCCCCAGATCTTTTTTTGCAGTTCTCCTTCCTAGGCAGTCATTTCCCATTTTGTTTTTGTGCAGTTGATTATTCCTTCCTAAGTGTAGTACTTTGAATTTGTCCTTATTGAATTCCATCCTATTTACTTCAGACCATTTCTACAGCTTGTCAAATCATTTTGAATTCTAACCCTGTCCTCCAAAGAGCTTGCAACTCCTCCCAGCTTGATATAAATCACAAAATTTATAAATGTACTCTCTATGCCATTGTCCACATCATTTATGAAGCTATCGAACAGAACTGGACCCCATGACAGATCCCCACTCGATATGCCCTTCCAGCTTGATTGTGAACCATTGATGATAATTCTCCAAGTATGGTTTTCCAACCAGTTATGCAGCTGCATTATAGTAGGTTATATTTCCTTAGCTATCCAGGCTCCTTCCCTCTTTGCAATCTGCCTCATGCTCCAGTACTGGCTGGACAGTCAAGCCCCTGTCCCCAAAGACTTTGGTTTCTCTCTCTCCCAGGCCTCTAGCTCCTTGTAAATGTAATTTCTGCTTAGGTATTGGACCCTTCCCACTGTAGCAGACAATAATGACTGAGCTGTATTGAGCACCAGTACATACAGGAATTGAATGCAGAGATGTCAATGCCCAGCAGAGAGGCAGGTGATCAGAAGTTGCTCCAATAAAAGATTACCTTGGCACCTTATCTATTCATAGCGTGAATCTACATCCATATACACTAAATAAAAATAAGGACCAAATCTTCACCTACTGCTGTAAACACATTTGAACTGAACCATTTTAAGGTTCCAAAGTTGTGAAAGCTTATAAGTTCTTTCACTTACGGTTTCCAGCCACAAGTGCCACAGTACAATGAGAAAGACTGTTCTGTGGTATTTCCAGCTGGGAGTGGAAGTAGACATGTAATAAATCTCATAAAGAAGGTCTGTTCTTGTGAGATTTCTACCACACTTTTGCAGACTCGGGAGGTTTGAATAAGCTTTATTTTAGCATTTGAACTTTTGGCTGCTTATCTGAACTATTTGTGGGTCACCCATCACTGATCTACACTTATTGCTGAATTGTGGCTTGGCTTAAAATATTTTTTTTAAGAGTTGCTTTAGGAAATTCGAGTGAAAGATACAAAGCCTGAAAATCTGGGAGTGCTCATTTCCATATCATTTAAAACTGTCCATCTAAATGCCCTTAAACAGAAACACGCCCAATCAAAAGGGAGAGAGGTTGCTGAATCACTAAAGTAGTATTTGACATGCAAAAATAAAATTTTTGGCCAAAGGGACAGATTTGCAGAGCACCCAGAGCTCCCACTGATTTCAACAGGAATTGCTACTGTTCAGCACCTCTGAATATCTTATGCAGGTGTCTAACACAAGGATCCAATTTGAAAAATTTGGCCTGTATATTTTTCTGATTCATGTAGAGAAGAATCCCGTTCCTTTTATTCTTTTCACAAATCTAACTAAATGCACTGCTGGCAGAGCTGCTGCTAAATTATGCCAGACACAGTAGCAAACATTTGGAAACCATTAATTAGTTCACTTACTTCCATACACAGAAAAAGTAACAAGCCCATTATTTATTATCCAACTTTAAAACAGTCACAGGAGAAAAAAAATAAAGTTTTCAACATACGATATTTCATCTCTAGGCTCTCACTTAACATTATTAATTAAAACAGTAACATTTAAAAACACAATTCTAGATTCAAAAGCTTCCTCCCAGCATGTTTTTATTTATTTTAACTTTTTAAAATAAACATTTTCAGCTATTAAAAAGAGTCACATATTTAATCCTGCAAAAATGAAAGTGTCAGGTTTGAGAAGAAAAAATAGAGAGATAGATCCAACTCGTAAAGATGCGCTTCATTGAAGTCAATGCAGCTATAGCAAGTTAAACCAGATGAGGATCTGGCCCAGCATGTTCTCAAAGGGCTAGTTAAGCTTTTCTGTCTTTGAGGATAAAATGCTTTTTTTCTTTCCCACACATAAAATATCACTTGAATAACATTTTACAAGGAATCCAGCTCTACAAGCTAGAAAAACAAACACAGAAAGGCACTTTGTGGTTTACACTACAGCAATAGGATACTTTAGCTATTAACTTCTGGGTTAGTCCACATAAGACTGTACATTAACATTATCCTGAGTGACTAGCAACTTCCTCTAAAAGTTTAAATGTTCTAAGATTCAGTGAGACATGCTCCCCCAAAAAATATGCCTCAAAAGTTAATTGCATTGGGTCCCTTTTATTCCATGGCAGTTAATTAGTCTGTGGAGGGACTGTTAATAACATTGCTTTCAAACGATGTCTTCTATAATATTCCATTGCAGCACTAATATTCTCTCTCAACAAATCTAATTGAAAAAGAAGGCTCGGTCTGGAGTTTTGTCATTCAGATCTGAGTAGGATTCTGATAATTTTTCCCAATTACGCTTTGAAGAGGTGACTCAGTAGTCAGTTTTAATTGAGCACCTCTTCCTACTCTCTGCTAGAAAATTTCTAAAATTTAAGGAGAACTGAATTTTGAAGAGCTGGAAAGTCTCTATGTCATCAAACTGAGTCACAGAGAATCATAAAATGATCCCATCATGGAATTAAAATTTATAGCATGACAGACTAGACACTGCAATGTTTGTGTTCATGTTACTGCACTGCCAGAACACATCATCACAGAGAGAAATGACAAGACCCTGGTGGCTCCACTAAATTCACTGAGTATGCTCTCATGTTGCCTCAGACAAAGCAGGCTGGTCAGCACACAACATGACCTCTGAACCAGAACTGTTGGACCCCAAAGTGTCACAGTGGATTGAATATCGCTGAGGAGTATATATGAAATCTTACAGGTACACCTCTACCGCGTTATAATGCCACCCGATATAACACAAATTTGGATATAATGTGGTAAAGCAGCGCTCCGGGGGGGTGGGGCTGTGCACTCCGGCGGATCAAATCAAGTTTGATATAACGCGGTTTCATCTATAATGCGGTAAGATTTTTTGGCTCCCGAGGACAGCGTTATATCGAGGTAGAGGTGTATTTCCTCTGAACGTGACTATCTGCCGGTGGGTAAGGACTGGCCAATGGAGTTAAGGGATGGAAGGACGAGGCCTACACAATGAACACTGAGTTTGACTCGTGTATGGATAAGATCTGCTATGTGACCCATAAGAGGGACTAAAATATTTTGTAAGTGCTAGCTATGCCTATCCTGTAAGTCTTAATGAAATAATATGTATATTACAACTATTAAACAAATTCCCTGGGCTAGATCATCAGATGGTGTAAATCAGCATCTCTCTATTGACAGCAGTTTGACCCTGCCTATGCATCACTGGAACAAAACATATATCCAGCTTCCCTAGGATGTGGAAACTTTGAAAGAACCTTTCTGGAGCTCAAAGGGGTCATTTCTATGGCTTTGTAGGGGTCAGATAATCTTTTTCTTGAATGGGCTCAAACCAGAACACCAAATCTGAAACCTCCCTACCCAAAACTACACTTGGGCAGTATCTGGATCCAAATTTAGGGACTCAGGCCTAACCAAAGCAAAACAATAAATCTGAACACACCCAATCTTTAGGGAAGTCTAGATTCAGATCAGATTCCAAATCTAGACTTCAGCCAACACTCTTTTCCTTTGTATCACTTCTTGAACCTCAAACAAGCTCATGAACCAATTAATCTTTTCTTTATCTGCATCTGCCTATGCCATAGATTAAAGCAATTCAGTAAAAGCACAAGTATCATAAAATATCAATCGTAAAACGGCAATTCTATTCTGTTGCACATAGGCCAAATTACTCAATTCTTATGTCTCAGAAGGGTGAATGAGACAGTTACAAAAAGCGGTGGAAAGTCTTACCCTGTCACTCCACTCCGTGAGGAACCAGCTCTTAGCACAGGGCCCCATGTCACAGTTTTCAATGTCATTTGGCCGTAGTTTCATATTACACTCCTCGTCATCAACAATGTCTCCAAGATTGCTGACACACTTTACGTCTCGGGTCCTCTGCCCCACTCCACATGGCACCGAACACTGTAATAAAACAGATTTTGCATCAGCACTACATTCAAGACCTAGCAACTACAGTCCAGGTCCAGCTGGAGATCATCTATCCATTTACCTCCAATCCCATGTGTGCAAAAATCTACATGGAGCTGAAGAAATACTGGTTGCTCAGAGGAAGATATTTCAGTAGTTCTATATATGTGGGTCTCATTCCAATGCATCATATAGGTGAATTTGGAAAGATAAAAATTAAAAATATAGGGCCAAACACTGCCATGACCATAAAGAACCTAACCACATTGGGACTGGTGTGGTTCTGCTGCATTGGGAAGCTTTGCTACAATGCACAGAAACTATCCCTCTGAGCTCCAGAAAGGTTGTCTCAAGGTACTCTGCATGCTTTTGAGCTGCACTCCTGGGCAGGAGATAAAGCAAAGAGTAACTCAAGGGAGCACAGCTGCTCCTGATCTTCAACTGAAAGTGGGGGGAAGACACCCCTTCCCTGCTCTTCTCTGGCCTCTCTGTATGGAGTGCTGCTCCATGATGATGATGATGCTGCTCCATGATGATGATGATGCTAACTCCATGATGATGATGCTAACTCCATGATGATGATGCTGCTCCATGATGATGATGATGCTAACACCCAGCTCTTACATAGCTCTTTTCATCCGTAGAAATCAAAGCACTTTACAAAGGAGATCAGTATCATGATCCCCATCTTACTGAGGCACAGAGAGATGAAATGGCTTGCCCAGGGTCACCCAGCAGTCTAGGAACTGACCCAGGAATAGAACCAAGGTCTTCTGAGTGCCAGGCCAGTATTCTTTTCACTAGGTCACACTGTCTGGAAACTTCCTTAAACCAGGAGTGCCATTTTTTCTAACCAGATCAAAGCATCTTTCATTTATGTTTCTGTGTTGGGGAAAATGGCACTGCACCAAATTGCTTAAGGTGCATTTTTAAAATCAGGGAGCTGTCTCCAAAGTGAAAACCTACTTGTACTCCAGTAACCTAACACAATAAATGCTCTATTTAAACCACAGAGTTTCCAAACTTAAATGCCTCTCTCATTACAGTAGGTCCTTTCCGCCTGATACCAAAGGATTCTTTTTTGGGGGAGAGGGGCAGGGGAATAAATCAATCACTGGATTTTATTTTGACTGCCATTTCATATCACCAGCTAAAATTACTAAAGCAGTATTTGATTTATAATATTTCTTTACTTTGCTTCATAGTACGTATTTTAAAAAAAACACCCATCCAAGCCTCTAGGTGCCCTTGCATTTAAATATTATTCAAAATACAAGTGAATAAAAATAAACACAAAAAAACCTTAACCAGGTACTGCTTCTTACCACCAACACAGACAATAATTAACCCTACATGGAATCAAACCCTGGGTAATAACATATGCCCCTTAACTATAAAAAAAGCCATTAGCAAGTCTTCCCTCCCTAAAAACACAGATAAATACACTGACCTTGCAAAGCACTCCGAATGATATTTTAATTAACTAAGTATACGTCTACCCTGTCCCTTTTCTCTATTCTCTATTCTCTCTGGTCTAAACAACAGATTTTAACTGGTCATAACCACATGGCTTGTTTAAATTGCCTAAGCTCACCTACTACCTATTTTGAAAGGTTTTTAATCAAAGCCAAATGTAATCCAATCACATCTGATTAAAGATCTCTGGAGGAATTTTTCACTCCACTGTAGCTTCCCTGAGGTTTCATGCTCCAAATGAACCAATCATTCCCATTTACCGAAGTCCACTCTGTTTGAATTTGCCATTCACTGCAAATCTTCAGCTGGCACGTGCTGGTTGTTTCTGGCTTCTCCAAGTGATGGCATCGGTATTGCTGAACCATCAGAGTACGATTGGCATACACTTGTCGGCACAGGACTTGTCGGTGCTGCATACCAAGGCCACATGTTTTACTGCACTCAGACCACTCCCCTATATCCCAGCTAACAGAGAAAAGAAAAAGGAGAACATAATAATGATCCACTGTTAATAAAGATATTGCCATATTGTAGACATTAATCTCATTTCAGTTCTGACTATAAGTGTTTGGACAAAAAAAGCCTTATAGTATCGTTTAAACCTCTGCATGTCTTTTGCTGAATACTGAAATAAATAAGATTTATATAGGGGACCCCTGCATACTTACAAAGGGGCTACTTGTAGGGTGAGGTGTCACACTATTAAATGTGCAAGAGTTGCACAACTGGGTACATAGTGATCAGAATGTATTTTTAGAAATTGTCTAGCAATATATATTATTTCTGATTATTTTAACAGCATTTCCCAAAACATGTAAAAGCAAGATGCCTGCCCTGAGGAGCTTACAGACTTTTTCTGGACATGACACAGGGAGAGCAGTAATAAGACAGTTGTTTGGAGGAGGAATGGTAGCTGAATCACCTAAATGGGCATTAACTTGCATATAAAAATAAACTGATGTGTGACAAACAATGAATAGATGCATTTCATTTCAGTGACAATAAGATTCCTTTCCATTAAGATTTCTATTAAGACTGTATATATGTATTTGTTTTATTAATATATATTTTTTCATTTTCATGTCATTTTTGGTGTCATGCTCAGGGAGGTGAGTGGATTGCTAGTACAAAAGCCCTTCACACTGTTAACTTTAAACTTGTTGTTGAGAATGAGGGCAATAGTTGTATAATTTATCATCAGCACTGTATGCATCCCAGTTTACCTGATTGACAGTATTCTGTCTGATTAGACAGAGTTGAATTAAAACGTAAAGCTTGAATTAAAGGTTATTAGGAAGAACAGCAGGAAACAAAGCTGTGACTAGAGATCAGATATCTCTGGGGAAAGTATTCCAAGAGTCCTTTAGAGAACATTGGATGGGCTATTATAGGGTTACCATAAATCCGGATTATCCATGTCTGGATTTTTGGGTTTTAAATAGCTGTCCGGGAGGACTTTGTAAAAATCTAAAAAGGTCCAGGATTTCTCTCCCAATGCAGAGCGCGGCACGGCTGACAGAGCGGCTGGGGCGGATTGAGCCGCTCGCATCACGGCCTCCAGCAGCCAGAGCCTCTCCCCTGCAGCCTCAGCACACCGCGCCAGCAGCGCTCAGGGCGGGGGGGGGAGGGCTGTGCACTCCGCAGGGAGCGCAGCAGCATGTCTGCGGCAGCGTGTCTGGCTCCACGTGGAGCCAGACGTGCTGGTCTGAGCAGCACGGTAAGGGGGCTGGGGGATTGGAGAAGGGGCAGGGGGTCTGGGGGAGCAGTCAGGGGACAGGGAGCAGGGGGGGTTGGATGGGTCGGGGGGGAGCTGTCAGGGAGCAGGGGTGTGGAGGGGGGTCAGGGCAGTCGGGGACAGGGAGGGTTGGATGGGTCAGGGGGTCTGGGGGGGGCCTGTCAGGGGATGAGGGTGTGGAAAGGGGTCGGGGCAGTCAGGGGACAGGGAGCAGGGGGGGTTGGATGGGTCAGGGGTTCCTGGGGGGGCCTGGCAGGGGGCGGGGTTGTGGATAGGAGTCAGGGCAGTCAGGGGACAGGTAGGGGGTGAGGTCCTAGGCGGGCAGTTAGGGTGGGGGGGGTCTCAGGAGGGGGCAGTTAGGGACAAGGAGAAGGGAGGCTTAGATAGGGGGTGGGGTCCCAGAAGGGCGATCAGGGGACAAGGAGCAGGGGAGGTTGGATGGGTTGGGGGTTCTGTGGGGGGCAGTTAGGGGGTAGGAAGTGAGAGGGAGTGCATAGGGGGTGGGGCTGCCCCCCCCCCCATGGAGTGTCCTCTTTTTTGAAAGTTCAAATATGGTAATCCTAGGCTATTACTTGGAATTGCCCACCTGGCTCTAGTCAGGTCACAGGCCTATTTTTCCCAGGCCAGGGGTCCTAAGATCAAAAATGACAGTAAACCTTAGAACTCCCTGCCTGGAGAGGAAGTGTGTGTGTAGAGAAGCTGACAGAGAGCAGCAGAGATTGCAGCAGGAGCAGTCAGTCAGAGACAGAGGCCCTGCAGGGTGTGTCTGAGGCAGTATAGGCTGCCTAAAGCTTATCCCTTGTCTCAAAGCTTAGGCAAGACCCTCTGTAGTGTTAACCCTTTTATCTGCTTGCTATATACCAGGGGTAGGCAACCTGTGGCACGCGAGCTGATTTTCAGTGGCACTCACACTGCCCGGGTCCTGGCCACCAGTCCGGGGGGCTCTGCATTTTAATTTAATTTTCAATGAAGCTTCTTAAACATTTTAAAAACCTTATTTACTTCACATACAACAATAGTTTAGTTATATATTATAGACTTATAGAAAGACACCTTCTAAAAACGTTACAATGTATTACCGGCACGCGAAACCTTAAATTAGAGTGAATAAATGAAGACTCGGCACATCACTTCTGAAAGGTTGCCAACTCCTGCTATATCCCTTGGGTGAATACACAGTGTGCTGCTTGGAAGGAGCTGTTCTGAGTTACCTTAATCAGCTGCTGATGACAGGCTCCCAGAGGGAAGTGCCTTGCAGGTGCCTGGTACATTTGGGCCTGGTAGAACGGGGTGGGGTTGCACCCAGAGAGGTGAAGGCAGCAGAAACTGTCACCAGTGGTGCACTCATGAGGGACTGCAAAGAGGTATAATGTATAAGGCACCATTTGCCCTGTAACAGTGGGAACGTAACCTGGTGATTCAGTCTAAAGTGGTGTTTACCGCGGAGCTCTGCTCTAGGAGAAGTGCAGGTACAGGCTTCTCTCTTGGAAAGAGCACCAAGGAAGAGACTACAGGAGAGATTGCAGTGCACCTCAACCATCAGACCCCTGTTGAGGATTGGCTGCATTTAACCCAGAGTAAATGACAGCCAATCTCTCCTAACTCCCTTATATCACATGGGATAACAGTGCTGGGATGGGGAATAAACTGCTATGGCTGCCACTTCCTTAGAAAGGAATAAAAACCACCTCTGACAGGGGAACCCATCAGCCGTCACAAGTGGAAAATACTTGAGATGTTCACCCTAAAGTCCTATTTAAAACAGCTACCCTCCTTTGTGCAAAGCTTCAGTGACACTGCTGCCTTCATTTTCCAGTGTATTTTCTGGCACTATCTTACAAGGCTGGGCATGGGAAGATGTTGCAGGCTTCTTCTTCTGGCGTGGGCTTGGTGCTGGTGTCACAATAGCTCTCAGACACCTCCTCATGAGAGATTCTGTTTACACAATGGAAGATTGGGTATCGCAACCCTGAAATGGCAAAAAAACAAAAACAAAAAACAAAGCAATAATAAGTAGTGCAGATAAAAAGAAAACATTCAACATACACGTGATTTAGCTACAACAACAGGATCTGGTACAGAAAACCTAAACACAAGAGAGCAACAGGATAAGGAAAATGGTCCAGATTAGTAGTTTATCCAATGTACATAAACACAAATAAACATAAGTGAAATCTGAATGCTTTGCTGCTTACAGCAATATGACAACTGCAGCTGCCTGCAAACACAAACCACAGCACAACATTGCAAGAGAGGCTGAGAAAATGTTGTGGTTTTGCTCCATTAAATGTTTATGGGGAGAAATGTGCCTAGCTTCAGCCTGTAGTTGATTTAAAAAATGCAATTTAGCAGCCTGAACACAGGACTGGGAGAAGGAACTGGTGTGGACTAATCCAGCCCCTTTGTCAGATTCCTTTTCTTTTTGCTTTTGGGCAAGTAACTTACCCTCCCTATTTTAGGATTATCATCAGGTAAAAAAGGATATAAAAATAATACCTACCTCAATGGAGTGTTTTGAGGCTTCATGAATTAATGCTTTAGGGATGACAAGTACTGGATAGATGTTAAGTATTATTATTTCTCTCCTTTTTTAACTGCTCAGTCTCTGTAGCTAAGTTTTGCACTTGGAGAGAAAGGTGGTGATTTCCTTTGCTTGTGTAACCTGTCTCTCAGGATGGTGAAAAATTCAGACCAAAATGCTAAGTGTGTCACTTCCATTATTCTGGTACAGAGAGAATTTTCACCCATTCCAGCAGCTCAGTGAGTCACACAGCTCTAGTTCTGAGGTCAAAGAAGACTTTGTACAAACTCCCTCAAAGCCCACACAGTTCTTTCTCATTCCTGCTACTCTGTTCCAAAGAAGATCCATGTCACACTTTTCTATCCCTGCCGGTAGCCACTTTATTCGAATTCTTCTCAGGAGCTACGCTATATTGGCTGAGCACTAGACCTGTGAAAATCAGGCCATTTTCAGTTATCTTAAGTGGGCATCATAAGGAGAAGCACCTCAAATCACTAGCAACTTTGGAATAGTGAGGCCCAGTTAGTGTGGAGACTGATGGGTGGGCAAAAAAAGAAATAATGCAGTGTGAAAATAAACCCTGACCTGAAAGGGAAAGATCCTGCTTAGGTTAGAGGTAAGTACGTTTATACCCCAAAATGAACCGATCACAAACAAAACACATAATTCAAACAGGAATGCAGCTAACTTGTTTACCCTTCTTTCCACAGACATATCCTGATATGCTGTCCCTATCTTAATAACTCTCCTCCCCAAATTTAGGGTCTGATCCTGTTTCAATTGAAAACAATGGAAGTTTTGCCATGGACCCATGTGACAGCTGGGGTAGACCTTTGTTTCTGAAGTAAAACTAGGGTAAAACTATACTGACTCACATTTAGGTTAACAGCTGCTGTGCCTGGGAATTTAGGGAAGAACCGTATACAACCTGAAGAGTAGAGTCCCCAATTCATTATCAGACACACAGACAACTACTAGACAATGTTTATGTTTCAGCAAGCAGACTCTTGTTGCAGCTTTCCAGTGATCATATTGCATATCTCCCACCCTTACCCAACACCAGCTGTTCTTCCTGATGTATCAGGTTTCTTGAAGGCACAATCCTCTACAACAGTGTTTCCCAAACTTGGGATGCCGCTTGTGTACGGAAAGCCCCTGGCGGGCCAGGCTGGTTTGTTTACCTGCTGCGTCCGCAGGTTCAGCCGATCGCAGCTTCCACTGGCCGCAGTTCGCTGCTCCAGGCCAATGGGAGATGTTGGAAGCGGCGGCCAGTGGGAGCTGCAATCGGCCAAACCTGCGGACATGGCAGGTAAACAAACCAGCCCGGCCCGCCAGGGGCTTTTCCTACACAAGCAGCGTCTCAAGTTTGGGAAACACTGCTCTATAAGAGAATTTACATCCTGAGTAAAGAGAAGCAAATCCTTACAGGAAAGAAGTGAGAAAGTGGGGCACAAGATGTTAGAGTTGCAGCTTAATTCCTTCCTTCCATCACCAAATATGCTTGTGTCTATTTTAGAACCAAACTATGGGCCCACAGTGCAGCAACCTGCATGGAACTTAGAGGGAGGAGTACAGGTTGCAGGAGGCACCAGAATGCCAGTCTGTGTGCAAATGGCTAGAATGCTAGCTGCACCTCTGTAAATAGTTCTCTTAACAAAAAGTTGGTTAATTGTAGAAACATGGAGTCCCCTCCTGTTATTACCCAGCATGTAACATATGAAACACGCACATGTGCAGAGTTCAAAGCTGCATGACTCATCGTAAAAGTCCAAATGAGTCACATGACTAAAAGCCCGCACTACTCTGAAACTGGATAATTTGCTGACCACACGCAGCTGTCTCTTTTCTTTTGGTGTATGTGGCAGGAAGGCGTGAACAAAAGGGTAAAACTGTAATAGCAACAGCTTGAACATCTTGGCTAATGTGGTATAAGTTAGAAGCCTATTAATGCTAAGAGTCCATCGATACTGCAACTGGCTTACATGATTGCTGACAATGCAGATCTTATGCCATTGGACTGAATGCTTAGTCTGCTCCAGCTCCTTCTATATCTAATTATACACTTGAATCTGCTGTCTAAGTCTAGCATCTGTTGTTAACTAGCCCCACATTCCTACCTCCCAGTATTCTAAATCTCAATTTTAATGGTAACTTTTGGTGATTACTTAAAAGTTTTTAACTGTGTTAACAGATTTTCTGCAGACTCCTGCATCTCATCCCGTATTTACAAAACTTACGTTTTTCTTCATCTAACCAGGAGATTGGCTGAGAGAGAGAGAGCGCGCGCACATAGTACATTCAGATGGCTATTTGTTTTAATTGATCTTGCACTAAAGTTTTGTAATAGCTTTAACTCACACCCATGGTTTAAATAAAATAAGTGTGGTTCTGATTAATGCTGTTGGCTGACATGCAGCAAAATATGGCATTTGTAATAAAGGAAATTAAAAGCTTACACGTCTGCCAAATTTAAATTCATTCAGCAATATATTTAAATGAGAAGTTTTGCATCTGAAATGCTAATTTACAATAAAATTGCATACAGAGCCATCGTCATTCTTCCAGTTCTAGTAGAAAGTAGGTAATTTAGCAATCAGCAGGGTGCTTTAGTCATTAGCTTTCTTTATGAATTTGCTTTTTCAATTAAGAACATTCTGCACACTGCGGTATCACTGTTACTAAATTTCATATTCATACCACTCTCTCTGTAATGTGTTTCCATTTACAGCTAAGCTAAAGCCTAGATTGTGGCTCTAAGCCACAGTCTGTGCTGGAGGACAGAGGAACAGGGAAGAGGAGTTGCTCTCAGGAGGAGTTTCTGTGGTTCCTGGAGTGTATAAACTGTAGTGGCATATGCTCTCATCTGAGTCTGGCTGATGCACAGAGTTGGTGCCATAGAAATACCCTCACTACCGCATTAGCAGTTTGCACAGGCATGGACCTGGTATTAGAAAGCTACACCCTCGTCTGATCAGGTGGAACTTTAGGACAAGAGTTGGTTGATATTTTTCATCTGAAAAATAATTTTAAAAAAAAGATAAATGGCCTTTTTTCAAAATCAAAAACTTCAGTGAAAGGTACATCCAATATTTCTAGTATTTAATAAAAAAATCAATCATTTTCTTCTCCTTTTTCCTTGATGCCATTCTGTCATCAAAGAAAATGAATGATGTGTAGGCGCTTTTCTTCTTTTCCTTCCTCCTTTTGCTAGTCAATAACTTCCCAAAGTTGAAGAAGTTATGAAAAATTACAGAGTAGCAAAAGAAGAAAAGAAAAAATGAAAGAGTGAAGGAAACAATGGACATCAAAAAATTTTTGAAGTTGCAAAAAAGGCAAATATGGAAAAAAGTTCAAATTTTCAAATATTATCAAAAAAATTCTCAGAATGTTTTTTAAAAAGAAATAAAAAATATTCCTTTACCAACTCTGGAAAATGGAAACAAATTCAAACTTTCAACTTTGTTTCAAAAAATTGTTTTGCCTCTCTTTATCATTTCTCTTTGAGAGAGAGCAAAGAACCTGTTGGACCTCAATTGCCTTGGAGGATTATATGGGCAGAGGTAGTCAGCCAAGTAACTCAAGCCTAGATTTGTAACAAACTGTTCATACTATCAGCAAATCATAGTTTTCCCAGTACAGTATCCTGCTAATTAAATTTGGTAGAGTCTTGGACACAAAGTTCACCCCCCGTTAAAACCTAGGGAAGGTTTATATTTATTTCAGATATTCCTCCTCTCTAATTTCAGGGAGTAAGTCTCAGTTCCATAACATGCTGAAAGCTTTCCTGTGATATGATATTTTTCTAGTGTTCTGCTGTTTAATCTGGATTCAGATTTCATAGCTGCTTCCCACTGACTGCCAGATATTTAAAAACAGAAAAATTCTGATCATAGGGATTATAAAGGAAAGTTTTCAACATTCTTCCTATAAAATGACTGAAACACCCCAAAAGCCTTACAGATTTGTGCACCTGTATTTGCATGCAGAATTTCTTGAGCTGAGTACACAAATGCACAATTCTTTTGCAATGAAACTTCAGCTTCCACCTTCCGAAAATATGATGGTCCCAATCCTCAGCTGGTGATCCTCACTGATTGCAAGAGAGTTTATGTCTATTTACAGTAGCCAAGGATCCTGCCCACATACTCAAATCTAAAAGCCATTTCCTAAGTCCAAGCAAAATAATTATGATTTACGTTCACTGCCCTCCCCCCAAGTGTCAGACTCCCAAGAGTCCTGATTTTAGTACTGTAACATTTCTGCCATAATTTCCCCAAGTAGGGCAGATTTCCCAACTCATTTTCCAGGATTAGCAAGAAATAACAATAAAAAAAAAGAACATCAATGTAATGTGCTTAACTACCAGCTTTCCTGACAGAGATATAATTTGAATTCATTATGATGATGATGTGCATAAGGATCAGCACGGCATTAAGATTTCATGCACTACCTCAGTTTCATACCTTGGAGCAAGGAGAGAGCCCTAAAGAAAATTAACTAAAATTTCCCCCCAGAGGAAATAGGTTTGCAGAGCAGTCACATCTCTCTAACAGCTCAATATTCCCAGTAACAGAATACACTATCAACTCCCTTTACATCACCACCTTTAATTGTCTTCCCTCACCTCAGGAATATGCTCACTGCCACAAAGATATTACCTTTCCTCTACATCCAGAGTTAAAAAGGTTTCCTTTATTCTAGCTTAACAGAACCACAATTTCCCCAGCAGCTTAACAAGTTATATGGAACGTGTAGAGTTGTGTTTTGTTAGCTATACCAGTAGCCCTGACATACACCTAACTGGCCAAGCTTTCTGAGAGAGCCTTTCCATTTTATAATAAGCTCAGCTAGGAGGTATGTGTTGACAATATCTGGAGTTAAGTGTGCTGGTGGCAGGACTTCTCAGGTGAACTTCCCCACCAGTAGAATCTACTCCTGTCAGAGGTTTGCTAGCGCAGGAGTCAGAGCATGATGGAATGCACTTTCACTTGGTTTAGATTATATCTTATTTTGATTGTTTTTATGATTTACTCTTGGGTTTTTATTCAGACAAAAAGGACAGTATTTACTAGAGCACCTCAGTTTGGGTTATATTTTAATATAATGTGTTGGTTTCCAAATAGGAAAAGGGTACTCAGCTGCTACAGTGAGCGAGGCTGTAAACATTAACAAAAATTGTGTTTGGACATCCCAAATCTCTAGAAACTACACACTCTACTATCATCTTCTGCTCAAGTATTCAGGTCCGCATGCCTGTTCTGGAGAATATACCACTGATGTTTGTCAAAAGCATCAGTACCTCTGTTCTTACCATTGGCTAGTTCAACCAGCTTTTGTGCCCCAAACAGCTATGCCTCATCATGCAAAAGGTTAATTAAAGGGGTCAAACCCCTCAAAAAGCTTGTAATTCACACCATATATTGCAAGGGCTTCTAACTGTCAAATGGAGCTCTGAGATGAGCAGCACTGGAGAAGTCACTACCAGTAAAGGTGCAATCCAGGCAAATAGTAGGAAGATATTTACAGAGGTGCAAAAAGTACCAATGAAAATGGAGGATTTAAACAAATGGGGAAAGGAAACCAAAGAATGCTGAGGATAATGGTAGTGTATCAGGGAAACATGAGAAAAGCAACTTCAGGCAATTGTCCTCAGCCATAAAAGACTGCAATATTTCTTATTTCAGCAATGAATACCATGTTCTGCTTTATAATTAAGCTTGGAAGAATTAGATTTTTATCAGTAAGTGTCAGTAAATGTCGATTTCACCATACACACACAAACCAATGACAAATATTTCCATCAATAATAATTAAAATTTACAGGTAGGCAAAAGTAAGAAAAATGCTGCTTGAGAACTTATTAGAGTTTGATTTAAGGATATTTACTTTGTATATTTTGATGTGTGTTGACAATGTGTGTTTTAATGGTTATGAAGCATTACCTTTTTGAATATCGCTGTCATTAAATAATTATGGACTGACCCCCTCTATAGATTGACCCCCTGAAACAATTCCCACAGCTGTGAAAACGTAAATGGATAAAAATATAAAAAATGCTTAAAACCCATAATTTTGCACAACTGTGAAAAATTAAATTGATAAAAAATACTTAAAAATAAACATCAATATTATCTGTTGAAATAATAAAAAAAATTGGAATCTCCCAAGCCTGTTTATAAACTATGTGCACCATGCTCTGTTTTTTTTATTTTAAAATTATTTTTATTGACATATATTTGGAACCCACTTTGTGCTATAGATTTGTCTGTCTATCACTTAGTGAGAAACAACAGAAAGCAGTGGCTCAAACATATGTCTAATGCATACAGGGATTTGCTGGGTTTTCTAACATGCTCTTTCCCCCATATTTTTCTTCTCCTGGCCAGGAATCCTCCTGTGTGTAATATAAATACTATGCCTACACTGTAAAGCATTTACCTTTCCCACACGAAGTGGTGCACTCAGTTGTTCCAACCTGTTTCCAGTTGTGTTCTCGGATTCGTCGTGGTGGCTGCACAGCAGGCACCTGGTTGTCTGGCTGATGAGAAGGAAACCTTCCTGGCTGAATAACAGGAAAGGTCCCTGTTGACTGTCCAGTGTGAGTGTCTGTCTCCCTATGCAAATTCTCGTCTTCGTGATCTGTACCATCTGTCCGTTCTAACTGACCATTGAATGGCTCCCCTGGGGACAGGCAACAATAGCAAATTAAAAGAGTGATTATCTCTTTCAAATATTAGCTAATGCATTAACTAATTAGCAGTTGCAACAATGGTCTACAAAGTTGTCAAGCTTGGAAGTAGCTTTTATCTCCATATACAGACTTGCTGGGTTGTTCTGCAGACAAAGACTTTGCTGCTTTTCAATGAGGCACCCAATTCTCAGCAAGCAAACACACACACAAAAGTGGAAATTCACCAGGCATTTTCTAGCATAATTATTGCACCTAATGTCAATCAAGTTTCCCAAGGATTTGTTTTTTCACCATGCTCCATATTCTGTGCCTCTTAATGTCAAATTCCAGCTGCTCCTCATTAAGAAACAGGCTATAGAGCCAATACAAATCTGACAAGGAGAATCGAAAACATGAGAAATAGTACCAAACTTGCCTGCCAATTTTCTCTTTTTTTTTTCAGAATTACTGTTACATTTAACACACCTCCGTGCTATAGAACTTTAAATACATTCTGTCTAGAGAAACTTTAGCTTTGGGGGCTTAGAAATTTCCACAGGATTGCGAGAGAGAAGCTGAGAAAGGTTGTTTCAAAATATCAAACTCCAAAAAGAAAGAAAAAGTATTTTAATTTCTGAAATACAGGCACAGCAATTCAGCTCATAACAGTAACTGATCAAGGAAAAGTCACAGTGTGTTCTTATTCCATGTGACACATTAAAGACAAAATTACCTTCAAAATAGAAATAAAGAACCAGATCCTAGGCTGAAGCAAATCAGAGTAACTCCATTGAAGTCAATGGAGTTACACTGCTTTACACTAGCTGAACATCAGGGGTGAAATCCTGGCCCCATGAAGTCAATGACAAAACTTCCATTGACTTCGGTGAGGCTAGAATATTACTACTGGCCCATAATGCTACAGAATGTGCTTAAAGCAATGATGATTTACCTGGCCTTCTGTGCGGAGGCAACTGAGGGCTAATGACGTTGGCTTCTGGAATTATATACTCATAAAGTATACCTGGGTTAGGTTGCTGATGTATCATCTAAGAGGAAAAACAGTCAAATAAATGTTACCTGATTCAAAATAATCACTCTTTCACTTAAACCACCTGTTAGGTTACTACTGTTTAACAGAAATATGCATTTAAACCAATCAACAGCATGATGATTGCTACTATTAGAAAAGACTTGTTTGGTACGTCAGTGAAATATGAAAATAAACAATTTATTCCTGAAAGGCTAAGACAAGTAAGAAAAAGATGAGTTTCTACATTTGCAAATTGCACTAAATTGTAATAGGAAGGAATAGCTGTTACTCAAAATCCTCACTGTGAAGAGCTACATCATATGCAAGAGCAAAATGTGAAAATACAGCAGTGTCGTTAAGAGTCTTTCACTGAACACTAGGTGGCGAGAGAGGTTCATACGACAAATGGGTTGGGACTGAAATAACTGACCTGACAGATAACTGAGAAAAGATAAACAAGGAGAAGAAAGAGGGGGAAGGATCCAAAACCAAATGCTCCAAATCCCGCTAGCTCTCTCCTCAAATGATTGTCAGTTCTACTTGAGTTGAGAATGCATAAACAGCACTTATGTATTATCATTTGATAACTGGCCTGTTTTGTTCATTCTGGAGCATCTGACACTGAGCACTGTTGGAAGACAGAACACTGGGCTAGATAGAACATTGCTCTGTCCCACTATGGCCATTCTTGTGTTCTTATTAACCCATTCATGTTACCTCAGATACCAAGTTGTCCCCTTTTATAGCCCTGCAGCTCAGCACGTATCACTCACCACAGTATTTATAAAGCAGCAAGCAAAAATAGCTGACAATTGTATGTCTATTCCATTTATATAGCAGTCGTTTAACAGTGCTCAAGGAAATAGATAACAGAGGTCCACATACACATTGTGGTGACTGTATCACTGATATAGAATTGTGTTCCCAACCACCACCAAATTCATTTTCAGCCAGTAGGACTGAACATTCCACAGACAGCCAAACATGCAGAAAAGGTCCCTCACTTTTTCTACTGTTGGACAAAAGGGTTGGGTTGTTTTGGGGGTTTTTTTTGGTTTGTTTTAATATTTTTATCTAGCACTGGGAACCTTGAGTGTACCTGCTTTAAGAAAGGCAACAGCAAAGTGTAGAGGTTTTAGAGCCCAATTGTAAAATCCTTATGCACATTAGTAAGCACTCACATGAGTATCCCACTGAAATCTATGGGAGGATGTGTGAATAAGTACCAACCTAGAAGCTGCATAATAAAGCCCTTGCAAGATACTTGCGCCTCTTGGAAAACCATTTGAACCCCCTAGCAGCCCTACATTATGCTGGTGGAGTGGGAATAGAGATGCTTGCATTATTAGTTATAGACACTATGTACTGTTGATTCTATTAGCCTGGCCTTGGTTACTTTAATAATGCAGCTGATCACACTGCTGCCTTAAAAGAACTTGGTCCTCTAGGGGTGTTGGATTGCTCTGGTAGAAGCCTCAGCCAGTTTAATTTATAAAAGTCTGTCTTTAAAAAAAAATCATCACTACAGATTGCTGTTAGTGCCTTATACCTGGGTTTCCTTATCAGTCAGACACTTCCTCTTGAACATGAAAAGTTTCTTGGTTCTGCCAAAGCAAGGCCTACAACCAAGAGAAAATCCCTTCTACACTCCTGTGACCCTCCAACAACAAACTTGTGGCACTAGGTTTGTTTTGCAGTCAGAAAACCATTCTGGAATCCACTGAAGTCTACAGAGTTATTCCGAGTTAGAATTCATCCCTTTGTCTTTGAAAAGACCTCTGGCAAACATAACAGCTTTTTCTCTAAGCTCTGCCCCAATGAGAGCACCCACTTTCGGGAATCATATGAGAATACACTACCTGTAATGATTTCTATAAGAGCTGACCTTCTGACCTCTCTCTCCAGTTTTAAAATGCACTCTCTTGGTGCCAGGGCCGGCTCCAGACCCCAGCGCACCAAGCGCGCGCTTGGGGCAGCATTTTGCCGGCAGGGAGGCAGGCGGCTCCGGTGGACGTTCCGCAGTCATGCCTGCGGGAGGTCCACCGGAGGCGCGGGACCAGCAGACCTCCCGCAGGTATAACTGCGGAGGGTTCGCTGGTCCCGCAGCTCGGGTGGACCTCCCGCAGGCATGACTGCGGAAGGTCCGCTGGAGCCGCCTGCCGCCCTTCCAGCGCACTCTCCACAGGCGCGCCTGCAAGAGATCCCGCGGAGCCGCGGGACCGGCAGCGCTCCCCCTGCGGCATGCCGCCCTGCTTGGGGCGGCCAAATTCCTAGAGCCGCCCCTGCTTGGTGCCCAGTCCTGCGAGGTGCTGAGCACTCTGAAGTCCTATTGACTTTGGTGGGAGCTGAGAGTCCACATATCTTCAGATCAGGACCCTAGCGTTTGGATAGTTCCAAGGAAAGCTCTCCTATGTTTCCCCTGATTCTTCCAGTGTTTCCCAAAACAACTCACAAGGAGCGGTTATAACAGTTCTACTTTGAGTGTGGCAATGTAATCTTTTGTGCCATAGCTGCTTTATGTGCATAACCAAACTGATCTGAATTTCTGTTCTTTATCTATCTGTTTAAACTTTGCTATAACATAACTTGGGAGCCTTTTCCTGTGCAACTGGAGAATGAAAGAAAGACAGCAGGAAGTGAGAGAAAAGACTGATAGCCAGCTGGAATTAACATTTTCATATCCTTTCATCTGCATATAAACTTGTCAGGGTTCAGAGCTAAGGAAAAGTGGAAGATTCAGAAATGGTAAGACAAGGACTGTATGGTTCAGGGAGTTGAGGAATTGGAAACTGGTTTATGTTAATATTAGCTATCTCTCTGTAACTAGAAAGTCAGGACCCGTGCGAGGGTGATTATGCTATTAACAAAGCTCCTATGATTTTCTTTCATCTAACACTCCTCCAATCCCCATTTTAGGACAAACCAACACAGATGCTTCTCAACCAACCCACAGTGCAGTGAAAAGGAGAATGCTGATCTATCAGCCAGCCTAGATGAGCCTCCCGCGGTCCTGACATCCTACAGAGAGCATGATGAAAGAGAGAGAGTGCCAAACCAGGGGGCCAGTCCACTGCAATAACCCACAGTTCAAATCATTAAGCTGTGCCCAAACCCATGGCAACCTTGCTGTTTTCTTGCTGGTAAATAAGATATCTTGAAGGGAAAAACGAAGGGAGATAAACAGGCAAAGATTAAATCAATACATAGTAGTGACACAAACTATGAGATATAAGAGCTGTAAAAATCAAAATACATTTTATTCTGATTAATTTAAGATGCTCTAATGTTTTTGATGATACTTATTTGGGAACACCTGAATAAGTCATGCATGGCTCCTTTGCCCTCTCTCTGGGTAATACAGTCATCATACATTAGGCATCAATTTCTTGGCAATAAAAACATCACAGCATCTCAGCTCACACCAGCCAATATTCTTTATGTAAGTGCTCATTATATCATTTTTTTTAGTAATATGCATTCTGGGCAATCAGAATCCATTAAGCTTTACATCAAAATTTTACATCACAACAAATGAAAAATCATTCCCCATCTCCCACGCTGTGCCCTGTTAAAGCAATATAATAAATAATTGTTACTTTTTAATCATTTTGCCATTTGTAACTTTTCCAGTTGTAGGAGCCAGTGCACTTTCTATAAAAATATACTGCACTAATTTTTCTGTCATGTGTCATCACTTGTTGAGTTCAATGACAACCAAACCCTGGCCAATTAAAACAACCAATATCATCAATTCAGACTGTGTACCTATACTACCTGTGGTCTTTCAGCCAATATATTTTATTTTATATTCATGTATGTGTGTATGAGCATGCCTATATGCACAATTAATTTCATAGTATGCTGTAATAATCCACAATAGCATTTTTATTTCAGTGTTGAACAATACCAGAAATACATTGAGTTGAATCCTGGCTCCATTGAAATCAATATTTTTGCCATTGACTTCAATGGAGCCAGGATTTCACTGCAATTTGGTTCTGCAATTGCTTTGCGGAGTGTCTGCTATTCAGGATTTCCTAATGAAGTTTGCCATTAAAACTCTGCCCAAGAATGCTTAATTTTGTAAATACTGTAGCTTTTATTTATATTTATTTAAAAAATACAGAACCAAGAAGGCTTGAATCCATCAGAAGTCTTGACCAGCTTCAGATATTTGATTTGGGTAACTATAAAACTAAACCAAGCAAAATTAGCTTCAGTAGAAAAGTGTCTGGAGGAAATACAGTTCTCATGAAATAAAAAATAATGTATGCTTTGCCTCTGATTTTACTCAACAAGTAAAATTGGTTTTACTGGGTCAGTAAACTCAGGTGGTAACAGATATCTGTTACTGTTTAGATTTCCTATGATCTGGGGCAATACAGAGGTAACTGCAAAGGATATTGTAATATCTAAAACACTGTTATCTCTAAGGATTAAATGGAATGCTGGCATTTATCTATTGTTATTGCTTGCGTTTTTAGTGTCATGTGTGAACTAGTCCATGTTTTCCACTAGGAAGGTTAATCTGAATTTGACAAACTTACATAGACATCCAGGATCTCATCTGTCGGACCGTCTGCTAAAAAGGACTCCCCTGCAGTGCTTGAGATTTCATTTGGGCGTTTATATGTGAATGTAGTCCCTCCTCCTTCATATCTCCCGGGTCGATCAATTGCCCAGTTTCCATTTATGATGGACCGTCCTGATCGACTCCGCAATGCTGTCAGGGGGAGAAAAACACACACACACACAAATGCTGATCACACGGTATCACCTTGATATACTAGTTCTCAGACTGTTAAAGGGTTTTTGAGGCAAGCACAAACACATTCACATAACTGGATTATGCTGCTGTATATTCTCTGACTTCATGGAATCAGGCAGTATTGCTGGAACAAAAAATATTGCAGATTATATCAATTCTTGTGCAAAAAGAAACCCAGTCTCAAAAACCTGACTCTTATTTGAATATGTGAATTTTATTCTGCAGGAAGAGAAAAATACAAAGCTACAATAGAAAACTCATTTTTCATGGAATATCATGTTGTGATTTTGTCTCAGCCAGTCAGACGGGTACATTGAATACACATGGATAATGGGGAAGTGGTTTCCTGAACTTCCTCCACATCCACGTGAATCTTTATTTAGTGGTTTGGACACAGTAAAGCACTGAAGTGGATACAGATTATCACAACAACTACACTATGTAGAACAACTACCACCCCTACAATTTATGAACCAGAAAATACTTTGGTTTGCCAAATATTCCAATTATCCTTAATGCAATCTTTGGCAAATCTTTAATTTTCCTTTACAGAATACACATTTTGCCAAACATCTGCAAAATTCTGTTCGGTAGAACTGCTTGGGGTGACAGGTATCTGCAAACACCATTGTTCCCTATCTGTAAGGGAGGATAATACTACTAATTTCTTTTTCTGCCTAGTCTATTTAGACTGTAAGCTCTTTGGGGCAGAAACTACCTCTTATGTATGCCCAACACCTAGTACAATAATTTTACTACTATGACTTGTGCCTAAAGGCCCAACAAAACTGGAGCCTCAGTGTATTAGGCACAGTACAGGCCCGTGGTCTCGCCCCGCCCTCATCCTTTCCCTGCTGCTGCCCCACCCCTATTCCAACCCCTTCCCCCAAATCCCTGCCCCAACTCCGCCTCCTCCCTGCCCCTATTGGACCCCTTCCCCAAATCCCCACCCTGGGCCCACTTCTGCCCCAAGTGCGCCACGATCCCCCTCCTCCCCCCTCCCTCCCAGCGCTCGCCGCATGAATCAGCTGTTTCGCGTTGCAAGCACTGGGAGCCAGGAGCAAAAAGCGGGCAGGTGGTGCGCCCAGGGGAGGAGGCGGAGGCAGAGTGGAGGCAGAGGTGAGCTGGGGTGTGGGGGCAGGGTGGGGAGCTGCCGGTGGGTGCAGAGCACCCATCAATTTTTCTCCATGGGTGCTCCAGCCCTGGAGCACCCGCGGAGTCCGTGCCTATGGGTACATATACATAGAAAAGAGAAAATCCCTACCCCAAAGAGTCCACCCTGAGTCTACTATAGTTTAAGTGCAGAAGACTAATAAGCGGCACCCCAGAAAAGGATGTGGTAGTAGGCATGCACCCACCCTGCATCTGAGCACTCCTGGAGGCATTCTGCCTCCTGGTTCTCCGCCTGGGGTGGGGTGGCTCTTTACTGCTCCCAGCACAGTGCTATGCTCAAGCGCACACGCAAGAACTTAGAATACTTGGTATCCAGCAAAAGCACCCTTCACTGTTTATGGCCCAGATCCCACTCACATTGAGGTCATTGGCCCAACTAGTGACTATGATGGTGCAGCATCCAGGCCCCACAATACTATATTGATTTTTATTGTAATTTTATCATTTTATTGTAACGTATGCTACATATTTTCTCTTGAGAAGTCTTTTAAATCCAGTTGTTTCCTGGATCTCTTATTTTCTGTCATACCTGTTACTAAATGAAGAATTTCTGCACCTACGGATGTTGGCTGACACAAATAATATATTTCTCATAACTTTCTTGTTTTAGCTTAGCCATACAATTATATTCTCTTTCCTCATATATTTCTGGGAGGCAAAGTTCAGGTTCACACACTATTATGGATTATTATAAAATACCGACAGAAAGAAAATGACTATAAGCAACATGCTGCTTACAAGTGTTACATTTTAATTCAAACACCTGAAGTACAGGGCTGCTTTGCAAACTATATTGATCCTGGGTTTGCATCATTTTTAATATGGAACACTTCTAATAAAGGTTTAACTTTATGATCTGAATATTTTTCTTATACAGTTACTTTAAAAAAATAATCCACACATCAAGAGCTCGGAAATGAAAAAAGCGCTGGCAAAGATGAAATTATTGTTAATAATAAAGCTGTAGAAAGATGGCTGTCTGGAAACCAACAAGTCCATTACATTTTAATTTGACATTCATCAGATGACAGGTTTGAAAGAGGCCTCCACATAAAAAAGGAAAATGTGCCTCTTACTGTGTTTTGATCACCTTGCATTTATCACCTCTACTGCCCTCCATCTAGAAATTTTATGGTGCAAATATTTTTAGCCAAAGTATGAAAAAGTATAAAAAGCATTACCGGATTCCTCATTAAGGCACAGTCTACTGATGATTTCATCTACCCTATTTGTCAGCTTCTTAAATAAAAATGCATAATTTATAATACCCTTCGATAACACTGCGTCAACTGTACCATACATCTCAGACTTCAAATTCTCATCTCACTTTTGTTTGGGCTGGGAATTAATGGGGGAAAGCTCAATGTGATACAAAATAGAATCTGAATTTCAGGTGTCTTAAAAAACATTCATTTTTCCAAGTTCAGCTTTGAACACTTATTTTAATTATAATGTTTCATAGCGCTTGTCCTGATGCTTGCAGATTCTATTCTGCTTCTCCTGCATCTGATGCTGAGAAGAATAGGAAACAATTTAAAACTAATAAAGTAGCACTAAAGGGTAAAGTTCTGTAAACAACATGTTCATGCCCATTGACTTTTTTTCTTTTTTTTTAAATACATGGGTTGTCTTCTGGCTACTGTGCCTTTCAGGCTTACTCAGTTCACATTTTCAGGCCTTTCTCCACAATCATAAGGGGTAGAAACTTACTTTAAAAAAATCACACCTGAGAATCCCAAATAGCCAGTGGCCTCCAGGAGCTGGTGCTTTAAACCATCAACTATCACAAACTAAAAATTGCAAGAGTTGACAAGATTGAAAATACAGTAAAATAGAACTATAAAAAGAGTATTGGCAAGAGAATGCCCTTTTATTTCCCTGGTCCCAGTCACATGACATACTTTTGAAACAGACACAGGCAAAAGATATAAGCTGTGATTGCTGCAAGCCTGCTCCCCAGAACTGGTGAAGTATCAATTTCTCTGTGCTGGTTACCCGTGTTTAATTAACTGATTGAGCTGAGTAATCTAATGTTAATCAATAATCAAAACCAAACCCTAACACCATGTTAGGGCAGGGGCAGGGGTCTGCAACCTGAGGCATGCGTGCCAAAGTCGGCACGCGAGTCGATTTTTAATGGCACGCTGCTGCCTGCCGCCTCCTGGGGTCCCAGCCCCACTCAGTCCCTCTGCCCACTGCTCTCTCCTGCAGAGGCAGAAGCTTGGTCCTGCCAGCAGCCAAGCTCCTCCCTCCCCTGCTTCTTCCCCCAACGTGGTGCTTTCCTGCCCCTCCTCCTCTCCTTCCCTGTGCCGATCAGCTGATCGCCCTTGCGAGGGGGAGGGGGAGCGGAGCCACAGCGTGCTCGCTACTCCAGGGAGGAGGCAGAGAAGAGGTGGGGACAGATAGGGCCCTGGGGAAAGGGGTGGAATCGGGGCATATCGCCTCCAGCCCCCTGCCGTGAGCCGCTCATGGCAGAGTGCTGGGAGCACCCCAATGAGCCGAGCACCCCAGCCCTCTGCCCTGACGCCTGAACCCCCCCCCACACCCATCCCTCTGCCTTGTCCCCTTTGAAACACCCACACCCAGCCCTCTGCCCTGACCCCTGTACAACCCCAACCCTGACTTCTGCACCACCCACACATACCCAGCCATCCCACACCCTGACTCCTGCACCCCCTCACACACCTACAGCCCGCGTTCTGACTCCTGCATCCCCCACACATCCCCAGCCCCCCACACCCCATGCCCTGACTCTTGCACCCCCCACATCCCCACCTCCATCCTGAGCACCAAACGAGAGCTCCTGCAACTCCCCGCTGCATTCCCACCTGCACCCCCTGTCTGGGGTCCCAGCCACCGGCCCCGCTCAGCCCACTGCCAGTGTGGGGTCCTGGCTGCCGGCCCCTTACCAGCCGGGGTCCCACAGGCCCCGCTCAGCCACTGCCAAACTAAGTGAATGGAACCCCAGGCCGGCAGCGGGCTGAGTGGGCCAGTGGTGTAAGATCAGCATTTTAATTTAATTTTAAATTAAGCTTCTTAAACATTTTGAAAACCTTGTTTACTTTACATACAACAAGAGTTTAGTTATATAATATAGACTCATAGAGAGAGACCTTCTAAAAATGTTAAAATGTATTACTGGCACACGAAACCTTAAGCTAAAGTGAATAAGTGAAGACTCGGCACACCACTTCTGAAAGGTTGCTGACCCCTGATCTAGGGTATCATGAAGAATACACATGCCAAGTTATTACTTAATATCAGCAAACGGCATAGCACATAGATGATACAAAACATTATGGTATAACAATCACAGAATAGGAAAAGCACATTGAAACAGAAGGTATTAATGTAATGTACTTGCCAGTATAGAGGGAATATATTGAACAATGGATCACAAGAACAATATCGTGGGATAGCATTACATGCTATCATACGGACACACATCAAATCAGAAGAGAAAAAATGCTTTGCTGTGCATTTTGAAGAGGAATAAGTCTTTAGAATAAGCATATGAAATCTTGTAAATCCTATTGAAATGTCAATAGTAAAGATGCCATATGGTTTTCCAGGGAGACATAATTCCATGCATTGGATTATTCACAGTGGGATACTTATTGTGAAATTTAGGAACATAACATACTTGTTAGTTTGGAGATGGACTGGGTGGATAGCAAAGGACTCGTATAGCATGTGTAGGCTTGGAAGGATTAGATTTTTACTCGTAAATGTCCATAAACATTTATTTCACTGTACACAGAAGCCTGATGAAAAATATTTCCATTGATAGTAATCAAAACATACAGATAGAAAGTATGAAAAATGCTGCTTAAGAGTTTGATTTTGATATATGATGTTGACAGTTTATTTTTTAACAGTTATAAAGCTTTAACGTTTTGAATCTCACCATCTATAGTCATTAAATAATTATTGTCTGACCTTCCCCATAATTCCATACAATTGTGAAAATTTAAATCAATAAAAATTGAAAAGGTGCTTAAAAATAAACCAACATCCGTCAAAATTATAAAGAATTAAAAATCAAATTCTGCTAAGCATAAGAATATAGCAATGCCAGGTTCTTTTCCAGGTTAGCTGCCAATTGTAACCAATTAAGTCTGTAAAACATTTAATGGTGATTCTCATAAATCCTACCTGGTAATGTAACTCTGGCTAATTCTTTTTTTTTTTAATTAAAATTCTTGATATGTTTTATTCTGTAGGGAAAAAGAAGTAAGGTTAATTACTTGTTAACTTATTACATTGAAAAAATCCATGTGCTGCAAGACCTGGCAGAGGTTCCAGGCAGTTTGCCATATCTAAGGACAGAAAGGACTCTAAAATTCATACCTATGAATTATCTACCAACACATTAGCTTCTGCAGTCTTCATGTAATTCTAACTCCCACTGAAATCACTGGGAGTTTTGACTGAGGATATAGACCTCTCTCTCTCTCTCTCTCTCTGTGTATATATATATATATACATACACACACACACCTGGTTCAGTAATGCAAATGCACAAGAGAGCTTCTGAAAGATTCTGGATGATCCAGAAAGAATATCAATACTCTAATCCCACAGGTATCTGCCTGGTGGGTCTTGTCCACTTGCTCGGGGTCTAACTGATAGCCATACTTGGGGTGGGGAAGGAATTTCTTCCCCAGGCTGAGACCCTGTGTGGTTTTTTTTTTTTGCCTTCCTCTTCAGCATGGGGCATGGGTCATTTGCAGGTTTATAGTAGTATAAATGGTGAATTCTCTGTATCTTGAAGTCTTTAGACCCTGAATTGAGGACTTCAGTAACACAGACAGAGGTCAGAGGTCTATTTGAGGACTGGGTGAGTTTCTGTGGCCTGCAATGTGCAGGAGGTCAGTCTAGAAGATCACGATGGTCCCTTCTGACCTTATGAGAAAGGGAACAGCATAACCAGAGTGCCCTTTGAAGTTCAGAGAACCCTGATAATTTCCAGATTCATAGAGTGATTTGGGATTCTTTTCCAATACTACCTTATAAAACCCTTTTTTTGCCAGCTAGTTTACATTCGAAAACTTGGACAGGTGAAAAAAATTGTATACTGGCTGGTTATCTACCTTAATCCATTCATCCATCACTATAGCATGTAGGCTCTGTACTAATAAAAAGATTCATACAAAAATATTTTCCCCATAAACCTCTCAAAATCTGGCAATAACATGGATAGAGTAATGTAGCTTATCTATTTCATATTCAAAGGGCCTTATGGACTGAGGGAACAATGTCCTAAGTCCTACTTAATTGCTTCAAAACCACATAAAATCTTCACCAGATGGACACAATTTGATTACCCTTATATTAAAATGGATATAAAGTATGAGAATCACTCAAACGTTTTGTTTGGTCCTGCCCCGAATTGAGAGCTGTAGGGAAAGAACACAGTAAGATACAGGAAAAAAACAAAACAAATAACGGTGCCATCTTCAATGTGATTCCTTAAGAGGGATACTCCAGCTTGACTAGGACCTTCACTGACACCCTCTTGCTTCCTGAATAACCATCTACAATCATAAAATGAAGGAATACTTCCTTTCTTTGGGGACAAGACTGGGGGACTTATATTTGACAGGAGTGGGAAATACAGGGTGAAACCCCAGCTCCGTTGAACTGAATGGCAAACATCCCACTGACTTCAATATGGTCATAATTTCACTCAAGAAATCCAACATTTATCACAAGAAAGATGCACCATAGGCTAAATTCATGGGTGGATAGCACAAGGTGCAACAGCAAAAGGAGGAGCAGGTACATGTATGCAGAAGGGACTTGTTAGACTGAAAAGAGCAAGTCTTCAAAAAAAGAGAACCTAGTTAGAGCAAGACTGTCTGGGGCACAGTTAGAGCTGGTGTCAGAGCTTATTACAACACAGGGAAGCACGTTTAAAATCAAGTCTGCAAGGGAGAGCCAAGAGCTGCACAGCACTCTTTCGTGGTGGCAGACAGCAAGCATACTTGGCATGACCCAGTCGGTTACCACATCATTAAAAAAAAAAGAGAAGGTATTTTTAATGGGCAAATGAACAAGTGCTGCTGATTGATACAGCACTATGTATTAAATTAAAAATGTGTTATCAATATAGAACATAGCAGTGGTGAATTTTTGTGATAGCATTAAATAAGCACATAACACATTTTCAGAATATTTTCCATTAATCACACACTGATCACATTAGCTCTGCCATTGGCGCACAAACTCACTACACTGTACTAAGCTGATACACACACAATCAGTATATTATTAGGCAGCAAATTGCAATTTAAGCTCCAGTTTACACAGTGGAGCCCCACAGTATAGCACTTCTGGTGTAAATATAGATTTCTCCTGACTTCCGTTGATTACTTGCACTGTTTAAGTAGCATAATTTGTTAACTACTCACATTTATACCATAAATGAAACAATTTTGCACTATGACATCAGATTTATAACATATTTTTGGTATTTATATTAAATAAAAGTCAAGTTTAAAATGTATTTTCTTCTGCCATTTAAAATATCATTTTGGCAAAAACTGTTTTGTTTGATATCACAAAGCACTTCTTCAGAGACAGCTGTCCAAAGAATAGTTGCAACAGATAATGCGACTACTGTTGAATAGGCTCTGTGATGAAAGAGGTGAGGAAGACACACAGTTTCCTCTTTACCAGTCATTTTCATATATGAAAACCAGTTTGCAGTAGAATTGTGAGAAATAAACCTACTAATACTTATAAATTTGATGATGATTAAATCTTATAATGGTGTAATTGAGAAAATAAGGATCTGATATGATGGCATCCCATGTAAGAGAACAAAACTAGTCAGATGATAAATGTTATGCATAATTTGGTGTTGGAAAAATTAAATGAAACTTATTTGACTTGTATTAGGGAAGTTCTAACAGCGCAGTTTAGTGTGTATCAGACCATCTGCTAATTTGAATAGTGAAGGTTAACAGCTCACACGTTGACCATAGTTATGCAGTATAACTTTTTAAGCCAGTGGTAACTTCTTAATGTGTGTGGACTGTAGAAACTCTCCCTATTACAACCTTTTAGGACAACAAACTTTTTAGTATTCAAATCTTATAAAATGTAGCATTTCCAGTCTGCTGGGCTAAACACACACTAACAGTGTGGGATGAATAATCTATTACATGTGATTAAATAACATGGCAAGGTGGGTACTGTCTAAAAACAACATGTAACACAGTACTTGGTAGCTAAGTGTAAGCAGAGTCAGGATGAGCCCCACCCTGACATCTGGTGGTAAATTACGGGGAGTGCGGAAAGAAGTTTCGGTTATTTGCATTGGCACTCCCACCCCACTTAGCATACCGCAAAGCAGCATGGGATGATTATTTTCACAGCTGTGGGACCCCCAATTTCGTTGTTATTGGGGCAGGAGCAATGAAATGTTGTCACCCTGATTGGGTAAATGGGGAACTACAAAATTGTCTTGTGATGGGGGGTTTCATTGTCAGCAGGATAGCGCTTGCTAGACGGGGGACATGGGTTCCAAAACCCATTGGAGAGAGAGGCTGGGGACAGGTATCTGTACTTGGTGGTGCAGGCTCCTTGTGTGAGCCAGAAGCACCAGTTCCACCTATGCTTCTCTCCACTGTGGAATGTCAGAGTTAATTTTTGATTCCCTTAAGAATCTAGATGCAGGTTACTGAGCTGAATTCACTGGTACTGGGGCTCCCCTATGAGCTGAAATCACTGAAGAGCTGGACTTGCTGAGCTGGACTTGCTGAGCTGAGAGCCCTGTGCTAATGAGTGGGGGAACCTGAAGCAATACTAGCAGAGTGGAGCAGTTTGTGCAGCCACTGGGTGAGTGGAGCTGAGCAGCTTGTGAGGACGGCTGGAGCGGATCACAGGACAGCTGGTGGACCGGAGCAGCTGGCAGAGTGGAGCAGCCCACAGAGTAAGCGGAGCTGAGCTGTTTGCGGGGACGACTAGTGGAAGCAGAACCCCACGAAGAGGCAGGGCAGTTGGCCCCAAACCACGTAAGGTGCCCCTTTCTACCTAGGCTGGGGAGGGGGACCTCTGCAGAGAGACTCTTGAACTCTGGGCTGCCTGACCTGGGACAGAGACTTTTGAATTGTGGGACTTTTGGGACTGTGGGTGATTTGGGGGGTTGCTGGACTCAAGGGCCCAGAGAGAAGGACACGGCCCAAGTTGCTGGGGTGGGTCTTTGCTCACGGTTTGACCTATGAACTCCAGTTGAGGTATTTTCCAAATGTCATGCTTGTTGTTGTTTATCTTATGTAATTAAACCTTTTCTGCTACACCAAGAGTCTGTGCTTGCGAGAGGGGAAGTATTGCCTCCTTGAGGCGCCCAGGGGTGTGTGTAAGATTTTCCCAGGTCACTGGGTGGGGGCTCGAGCTGGTTTGCATTACGTTGTGGGGAAGGGACCCCTAGGTATTGAACCTGGCCCTTGCTGCTATCGTTTCAGCCTGGCAGAGGGGTTACATAAGAAAGGGAAAAAAACATTTCAGGTGGATAAAGTGGCAAGCAGCCAAATGCCAAGTGCCTCAAGTATCTAAAAAGCCTTTTCAGTTTAATAAAATGAGTGTATAAGTGGAGGTATCACACATGGATTGTCACGAAATAACTCTTTTCTGCGTTAGAAATGTGGTTGTTACTAGAACTAGAACTAGTTCAATGTTATAGTTAGATAAATGGGTGAAATATCACTTGCTAAAATTTGGTGGGAAAAATTTAATATACAATTCCTCTTATACATTGAATTCATTATTATTAGCCCTTGAAAATCAAATATTCAGGGATCAAACCTGCTCCTACTGAGGTCAATGGCAAACCTCCCACTGAATTAGATGTGAATAGCTTCCTACCCTAGCTCAAGAGTTATTCACAAAATGGAGAGTATGCTAATCCTTAAGAACCTGATCCCATAAAGCACTGGTTCCAATGCTAGTGGAGGGCTGCTAGCAACTCTCATGAGATGTTCAACAGCCCACAGGATTGGGCCCTAAATCAGGATTCTGCTACATATGTTGAATTTGAACACAACATCCCTCCAGGTCCTTTGCTTCATCTCCTCCTGTGCATTAGCACTATGAGGTCCCGGTCCATGACTAGGGCTCCAAGCCTGCAGGCTTTGATGGCGGAGCCTCCTTAACACAATTTTCCAAAGATGAAGACCGTAGGGTAATAGAAATAATAATAATAATAATAATAATAAAGAACAAAAAAGGGGGGGGATTTTCAAAAGCAAAAATGGGAGTTAGGTCCCCAACTATTAGGCTTCTTTGAAAATCCTAGCCTGAGACAACCTGTTGCCGAATTTTCAAAACTTTTTAGCATTTTCAAAGCTATTATTATTTATATTAAAGTAGGGTCCAAAGCACTCAGAAGGGGATCAGAGCTCTGTTTTGCTAGGTACTACACAGCCCCTGCCCCAAAGAACTTGCCCTCTAATATATGAATAAACGTTAAAAAACCAAAACAAAACACATGTACACTTCTGCACTTCCTGGTTTCAGCCAGGACCAGAAGCAGACACACCAAACAAACCCCAGACACCTTCTAATGCGATGTTTACAGCTAGGCTAAAACAGAGACTGAAGCTGATCTTATGAGATTTCCAGCTTATGTCCCAAAGCCTAGAGACCAGATCCCATCATATATGGATCCAAAACTTCAGAAACCTTTTCAGACTTGATTTGCTGAACCTTCAGCTCTGTCCTCCCACATATTTCCCCAAACACATCCTATAGTTCACCTCCTGAGAGATCTTCCTGATCTTCCTGTCTATTGAGAACTTAACAATATGCCTTTTAAGACTCTTATAAAGAATCTCTCTCCTAGACATCAAGATTCTCCCATGACTTGCCCTCCTGCATGTTTCCCAGCCACATTGCTTCTTGTTCTCCAGGAACTGATTCTTTATAACAATCATGACATTAACTTGTAAATTCCATTTTTAGGTCTATAGTTTCATTATTAATGCTGGTGATCATAAATTAATATTCTTGAAATACGCAGTAGGCAATAAAGGTTCAGTAAACATAGCACAAATAGAAATACAAATTTATGGTTTATAAAACAACAATCATATGAACATCAGAGGGACTATTTCTTTTCATGAAAAGATTAATCATTTATTTGTTTTTCTTTTTTAATTAAAATACTATGTAGTGAAGCATAGTACCTCAGGTATGTGCAGAATGGGAACAATTTTGTAAACAACAAAATAATTAAGTTTCAGAAAAATACATTATTTCTAGTATATTCTGTATATTGGTGATTCTACGATGGAAAGTGAACTATGAAACTTGAATGATAACAATAAAAATTGCAATGTGGGAATTATCCAAAAAATGTTGAAGTCAATGAGAGACTTTTCATTATCTTCAATGGGCTTTGGATCAGGCCTTATGTTTGTTTGTTTTCAAATGTTGCTATTTCAAGAAATGACTCAATCAACACTGTATGTTGGGTGGGGGTTTTGGGGTTTCCCAAGTAGAAAGAATAAATTAGTGTGTGTTCCTGACTTGCAGGAGAACTGCATTTTCCCCCTAACAGTGCCCTGCAAACACCTGTCTCTGGCTTATGTTATCTAATTAAAATGAGTTTCAAATGTTCCTTATTTCACTTTTACCAGTGAGGTACTTCAGTTAACTGTATACATCAGATTAATGTTTTGAAAGTGTTTCTTTATCTCTTACACAAATTAAAGAAAAAAGAAAGATATCAACATGTACCATAAGAAAACTACCATGACAAGTATTCAGTAGGTTCTTTCATTTTGTGAAACAACAAAATGTGGACATAAAATGAATGTATTGCTAAATCAGGCTCTCTTCATTATCTGAATGTCAGCTCTTGATGGTTCTGCTATCTCTTTGTCAGCATGTAATAAAATGAATACATCTTTTGTTGGTAAGTGAATTTAGTGTTGATGAAAGATGCTGGATTAACAGTTGTTGAGATAGTAGCTGCAAAGCATATATGGGGTCACTAAGACACAATCATCCCACCACCAACTATTGCATAACTAATAGGAATGCTGGTCAGACAAAGCAGTCCAGGGGAGCTGGATGGTGCCCCATCATTCTTACTTTGAACAGAGAATGGTAAAGCCCAGGGTGACCTTCCCCGGAAACTGGATTCCTCTCTTCCCCGAGAGAACAAATGCAGCAAAAGCAGAAGGCAGCACTTCATACATTACTCCAACAACACGCCTCACCCCTGGTGCGGAGGGACTACCTCTCAAGGTGGGAGGCTAATTTGATCACTACGTTTGTTTATTCCTTGGCCTTTCCACTGAGACTGATAACTAAGAGGCAATTAATGTCACTTCAGATGCTCTTTATAATATATGGACAGCTATCCACTAAGAACTGGACTGGCACCACCACCTCATTATGCAATTTTATGACAGCAGATTCTACTACTGATTTTGGGCTACTACCAATTTGAGGTGGATATTAGAACCAGTGACACAGAATTGAAAGTCACTACATTCCAGGATGACACTATGGAACTCCTAAGCTAGACACCCTCTTGAATGAAAGAAGCTATGTTTTGATGAAATCACTTTCTCATAAAAGATATTGCTTTGTCTTCTTTCACTAAAGAGTAATGATGCAGGCAATTAGAAAAAATTATCCTAAAAACAGTCACTCGTTATGCTGTATACAAAGTTATTTAAGCATTAATAAGAGCTAAGTAAAACATTTGGTACATTTTAAAATGGCATGCCTCAACTTACAGGGTTCTGATCACTTCTGAATTCATTTAAATTAATCTTTTTATTAGATAAAGAATTAAAATGCAATACATGGGCAATTTATTGGTCACTTCTTCAAGCAGGAATGTTTTCTAATTAGACGATCAAGAGCAATAATTTTGCATTTTCTTGTGCAGTGAATCTACTAAACTCTGCAAAAAGTTAAAAGTGAATGGAAATTGCTGTGTTCTTAACTGATGGTGACAGACATTTATAAAAGCAGATTTCCCTCTTTCTGTCGTTATCATCAGGCCTGTCTTTTCCCACTGCAGTATATCATTTTGTCTCTATCTTTACAGGACACCATGTGTCCTTTTTGAAGTACATGTTTTTATTCAAAATGTTCATCAATAAAACTGTCACCAAAAAGGCAGGAAGGCAGGCACCAGGTCAGTATAGGATCGCAAGTGATAAATCAAAGAGACCTCTGCTTCCCATTAGGAATTAGATAGAGTGAGTGGCATGAAATACTTTCCCTCCAGTTTGCCCAGAGAATGTGCTTTAGCAGGTTCAACCCTTCTCTGGTAAAGCAATCCAGAAGGGACTACACATGGGATTTATGTCCTACCATCTGGGGTATTTTTTACAGGTGTTCCAGACCATGGGCACATATATATCATGGACTGATACAGTTCCCGATGAATAAGGTACTTTTAAAAAAAATAATATGTGACCTACAATGTTTGCACCAATTTGAAAGACAGATATTTTAATATTCAGAATCACTTTGAATGAGACTTCACCACTACTCAAAAAATTAATTGCATTGGTAGCTAGATAATTATGCTAAAGAGACTCAATCTTAAATCCAGAATCCTTATTATAGAGTAGTCAGGTAAGAGGCAACAATTTCTATGAATCATTCTGGACTTGCCAGACTTCTCTACAAGCAAAATTGATGGTTTAAGTCAATAGACTGTTAATTTTACAAATGTCTCCTCTACCATCTTGAATAATCCAACATGAAATGTTCCATTTCATCAAATTAAAATGAAGGCATTTTTTCTTTTCTTTTTTAAAAATCCTGTTCCATTTATTTTCTGGATTTTGTACTACTTGCTGGTTATCTTTTTACGGAATCATTTTTGACAATGTTAGACTCGTGACTTTTTTGCCGTTAAAAACAGATGATGAATTTTACTGATTTTCCTTACAGGACATTAATGGTAAAGAAGGGGTCAAGACCACTGCTTAACACAGACTGTTCCCATCACTTATTATAATTTTTCATATCACTTTGTCATGCAGTATTATTCAGTCAAACAGTTTCTTTAGTTCAATACTTTGGAATTTTGTATTGTAGACTTGAAAAACAATTACCTAGCTGTAAATGTTGTTCTTTGAAATGTGATGCAGACATGTATTCTATATGGGTGTGCGTGCTCCACACACCAGAGCTGGAGAACTTCATCTAGCAGTACCCATAAGGGCAGCGCTTATGCCTTGTGGCTGTAGCCCCTCCCCTGGCTGTATAAGGACAGCATCACCCTGGCCCCCTCAGTTCCTTCACATTGTCAGAAGTGCAGACTCCAATGCAGAGGGGACAGAGGGCGGGTCATGAAATACACATCTGCATCATATCTCAAAGAGCAAGTTACAGGTAGTAACCATTCCTCTTCTTCAGCTAACCATGCATCATCCAGGCTGTGATATGCAGGGAGCAGAGTGCTGGGTCCAAACCTGACCCTGATGCTGAGTCAGGAGCCTGGGGTGAAGAGGAAGGGATATGGGAGATCTGACTGATGCTGTGAGGAGGTTGGAAAACCAACATTGTCTCAACCACACTGGAACAATGAGAATGAGCTTGGAATGGTCCAATTGCAGCTTAAGAATGAACTGCAGGATGATCAGAATTGGAGGAAAGGCACACAGGAGTGCTGATTCCCAGATGAGGTGAAAAGTGTTGGTTAAGGAGCCTGGACTGAGATCCCCTCGAGAGCAGAACAAACAGCATTTCTGGTTTTCCTTTGTGGCAAACAAGCCAATTGTTGAGATGCCCAAAACTACAAAGATGGACCACAGGATGCTGGCTTCAGAGACCAATCATAATTCAAAGAGAAAGCCCTGCTGAGGTGATCCACCATGTGACTGTGGATCACAGGCAAATGAATGGCCCTGGGGAAATGTTTTCCCTAATGCAAAAGTGTCTGACTTTGACTGCCTTCTGACAAAGCATGTTGGAGTGTGCTTCCCTGTGCCTATTCAGATAATACATCATGGTGGGTATTGTTAGTGGGTATGAGAACTGCTGAGTCCTTGATGTGATCTTAAAAGGTGTGACAAGCCTTGAAGATAACACAAAGCTCCAGGACGTGGACATGTACAGAAGTTTCCTGTTCCAACCACAGGCCTTGAGCCTTCAGTGAATCAAGGTGTGCTGTTAGGCAAAGTTCCTTGGCTCTGGTACATGGGGCATGCACACAGAATACATAGAATCATAGGACTGGAAGTGACCTCGAGAGATCATTTAGTCCAGTCCCCTGCACTCATGGCAGGAATAAGTATTATCTAGACCATTCTTGACAGGTGTTTGTTTAACCTGCTCTTAAAAGTCTCCAATGATGGAGATTCCACAACATCCGTAGGCAATTTATTCCAGTGCTTAACCACTCTGACAGTTAGGAAATTTTTCCCAATGTCCAACCTAAACCTCCTTTGCTGCAATTTAAGCCCATTGCTTCTTGTCCTATCCTCAGAGGTTAAGAGGAACAATTATTCTCCCTCCTTCTTGTAACAACCTTTTATGTACTTGAAAACTGTTATGTCCTCTCTCATTCTTCTCTTTTCCAGACTAAACAAACCCATTTTTTTAAATCTTCTCTCATAGGTCATGTTTTCTAGACCTTTAATCATTTTTGTTGCTCTTCTCTGAACTTTCTCCAATTTGTCTGAAATGTGGCACCCAGAACTGGACACAATACTCCAGTTGAGGTCTAATCAGTGCAGAGTAGAGCGGAAGAATTACTTCTCATGTTTTGCTTACAACACTCCTACTAATACATCCCAGAATGATGTATTTACCATGGCTGCATTTACTTTAAGAATAAAATATTGTTTGTATGTAACAGTCAGAAATGGTGACACTAAAAATAATATTTTAAAAATATAGGTCCAGATTACTCCCTTCCATGGAAATACTTGCAAGATGAGGCTGACCAAGGGTTTGGGGGTGGGGGAAGGGAATCTTGATTCCTCCTTTGTGCTGCTTATCCATCCTCCTCCCCCTTCTGTCTGCCATTGCCCAGCTCTCCTGCAGTTGCTCAATAACAGCCATGGAGGGGATGCTGAGTGAGTTCAAGTGGCTCAGGGCTGTATTACCTCCAGCCAGATTTTCACAGGGAAGCCTGGGGATTCCATAGGAGATGGTGTTGCACAATACGCCCTGTTCTCTACCTTCATGTATTGCAGTTCTGTTCCCCAAACTCTGCAGAGCTTCAGCTCCCCAGTGAAGGGGATTTTCTGGGGCCCTAGAAAGTGGGGACAGTCCCCAAATGGTGTATGCACATGGAGGACACCTCGCCTGCACAGAGGGAATACACCAGGCCATATTTTCCATACCTGTATCAGTAATACCAGGTTAGAGTGCTAAAAGAGCAAGAGCCTTGAAAAGTTAATTCACTTTTCACTGTTTACTCTGCTTGCTTACTTTTTGCAATTCAGTCTGCAGAGATGATGAAAACAGATTAGTCAATTTTACTTTGGTTTCTAGACAGTTTCACTTTCTGGATCTTATGCATTCAGCAAGTGCTGAATCCTTCAGATGCAGTTCCTTTAGAGCAAATATTTATAAAGAATAAACTGTCATAAAAACCATTTCTATTAATACTAGTTTTAAGACCTCTTCCTTCACTTCCACCCACTCCATTTAACCTGAATTTTGGCCCTAAATTACTTGGCAATGTCTCTTTAAATTTCTGAGATCCTCTAAGAACCTGGAAGTTTTCTGTGCGTCTTAAACATCCTTTTTGTGCGACTGTATACAAAGAGGCTAAAACATAATTCCTAATAGACTGGTTACTACTAAAAAAATTATGCTTTATATATCAGGCAAATGCTAGAAATGAATGATCAGTCTAGTCTTGATTCTGTTTCAGTACCAAATTATGTGCAGAGATGTTTCAGTGATTGCAGCATTGCGTTCATGGAAGAGACAAATCATTGTTGAGAAGAGACGTACAGTCTTGGAATTTTTTTTACTTCAGAGTCATAAAATTCCATTTCTAAACAATAAACAAGTTCAAACTACCCTGCTAACAGAGATCTAAAATCCTATAAGAAAAACCACAAATGTTATCATTACTGACAATTCCTTTTATAACTGTCTGCAGATTCAGTAGGTATAATTTAGCAATTAATAGACATCACAGTGCATTTCAAGCCTATATTTTGCAGTATCTATGGTATATAATTGTCCTTTTGTCTGCATAATTTAAGGTTTCACTGCTAGATCACGTTTAAGTGCCGCATCTTTCTGATGACTTTTGTGCTTTCTCCAGCCTTGCTATTTTGTCTGGAAATTTCAGAGAATAAACATAAAAATGGCTGTACTGGATCACATCAATGGTTCATCTTGCCCAGTATCCTGTCTTCTGGCAGTGGCCAGTGTCAGATACTTCAGAGGGAATGAGCAGAACAGGGCAATTATCGAGTGATCCATCTCTGAGGTCCAGTCCCCACTTCAGGCAGTCAGACATTTAGGGACATCCAAAACATGGGTTTGCACCCCTGACCATCTTGGCTAGTAGTATCTAATTCTTTTTTGAACTCAGTTATAATGTTGGCCTTCACAACATCTGTGGCAACAAGTTCCACAGGGTGATTGTCTGTTGGGTGAAGAAGTACTTCCTAATGTTTGTTTGAAATCTGTTGCCTATTAATTTCATTGTGTGATTCCCAGTTCTTGTGTTAAGAGAAGAGATAAACAACACTTCCCTATTCACTTTCTCTAAACCATTCATTATTTTATAACCCTCTGTCATACTCCTCCTTAGCCATCCCTTTTCTAAACTGAACTGACTTAGCCTTTTTAATCTCTCCTCTTATGGAAGCAGATCCATATCCCTAATCATTTTTGTTTCTCTTCTCTGTACCTTTTTTGTTAAATTCAGAAGTATGTATTGCTGAGTGCCAATTCTAAATTAGGCTACACTTTCACTGATGTTATTATTATTTATGTCTATTATGGTGATGACTAAACTTCCTTGGGTCTCACTGTGCTATATTAGGTTCTGTTCACAGACATAAGATGATGAAGTCCTGCCTCCAAAGATTTAGTTCTTTAGTTCAAACAGATTCATGTATGTAAAGTCTCCACATAAGGCACTATTAAGAGTTAAAAGAAGCATTTACATAGTATATTATTGCTTTCTTTCAGCCACCTTTATTACTTATTACCACAATTTTCTGATCTTCCAAAGAGAGAGAAGCACAGTCTAAGGTCTAAGCATGAAGCGCCTGTGTTCTAAGATCACCGCTGACAATAATTCCCAGTGTGGCTTTAGTAACGTTACTTTAATATCTCTGCCTTGTTTCCCTAACTACAAAAGAGAGAGAATATTTACCTGCTCAATAGGAGTATCATAACAAATCAATTAATGACTATAAAGTAAAGTGTGTGGCCGTGGGTCAAGGTCCCAGCCTGCATGGTTTTCTGTATCCTTCAGAAAGAATCACCATTCACCTTGGAATATTTATTGTAGTGCTGCCCTGCAATCCACCACTCCAATGATTTAACTTCCTCTTTAGTGAGCTACACATTCCATATTTCCTACTTTCTTGACATCAGAAGCCACGTCAGTGCAACCACAGCAGCAAAGCAGAGGAGAATATTAACTACAGATGCAGACCAAGAGACCACAAGTGCTTTGAGGAACAAAAATGGATATATCATGTGGCCATGTAATCTACCCAGACACGGGCACTGTGGAGGGATTCAGAGAACTGGCAGGTCTGCATAAGATCCATTTTAAAAACTGTAAATAGCATTGTTATTCATTTTGAACTCTTTTTAAAATATAATAGTCAGCCAGCTATAAAACAAAACCAGAAATATAGCTAGTCCTGAATGCATATTTGGGCTCTGATTTTTAAAACAGGGAGTCCATAAAACTTACTGTCTGTTGCAAATGAAAAGAAAAATTAAGGCAGTATTGTTGACTTTCAGGAATTCTTCTAAAACTAAGAATATGACCTCCTTATGGACCTAGTCTTATTTTTAATTTTCCTAAAAACATTACTAGGATCCATATTCAGAAAATCTCTAAAGTACAGGCTTAACTATAAGCATGTGGTTAAGTTCCATTGACTTCCGTGCTTTTAGCCACATGCTAGACTGCAGTCCTGAACTGGTCTGCATTCCAGATCAAATCTTAGGTGACCACAGACATTATAATCTTATTCTCCAGAAAGCAGGCTTTGATTTTAATTTGTATTCTTGCATAATACTGCAATCCATGTAAGGACAAAATATGCAACAGATACACCAAAAAAACCCAAACACAATCTTTGCAATTCACAAGTATTACGTTATGCACCTGAATTATGGGAAACAGCCACTTATTTACCACTTCCTGCATCTCAATAGCTGCTGCAGTGAGAAGGTGGGAGAAGGGTGATAAAAAAGCCACTACAGCAAGAAATAGGAGGTAAAATTGACTTCAGTAATAAATGCACATGCGAAAGTGTCCCCTCATGGGGAAATATAATTATAATCCTCAACTGCGATTAAACAACCAGGGTTCTATAGAAATTACCTGACAGCCCTATAGAGTTTAATGCAGAAAAGATAGCCTTTCTATACATTCTTTTACTATACCATCCTACAGAATTCTATATATGAGATAATTTTTCTGTTAAATACTATGTGATGGTCCAAAAATATATCGAAAGGAGAACATTTTCTATTCAGTTTTATAGGAATTTCATAAAAGTAGGAGATTAGGATGCACCAAGTGAATCATGGTTTCATTGACAGGCAATACTCCCATTGACTTAAATCAGAGGTGGGCAAACTACGGCCGGAGGTGGCCTGCGAGACCCTCCTGCCAGGCCTCTGAGCTCCTGGCCCGGGAGGCTAGCCCCCCGCCCCGCCCCTGCTGTTTCCCCTCCCCCGCAGCCTTAGCTCACTGCGCCACTGGCGCAATGCTCTGTGCTGTGCGGTGGCATGGCTGGATCCAGCTGGGCACCGGCTGCCTGTCCTGCTGCTCTGGGCGGCGCGGTAAGGGGGAAGGGAGCAGTCAGGAAAGAGGGGGGGTTGGATAGGGCGGCAGAGGTCAGTCAGGGGCAGGAGTTCTGGGGGGTGGTAAGGGAGAAGGGGTGGTTGAATGGGGCAGAGCTCCTGGGGGGCAGTCAGAAATGAGAGGAGGGGTTTGATGGGGGTGTTGGGGGGCAGTCAGGGGTGGGGGATCTGGGGCTGGTCAGGGGACAGAGGGCAGAGGTATGTGGATGGGGCAGGAGTCCCGGGGGGACTGTCAGGGGACAGGGAGGGTTGGATGGGGCAGGAGTGAGAAGCGGGGGGGAGGTTGTTGTATGGGGGCATTGGCCAGGGAGGCACCACCTCCCCTAACCAGCCCTCCATACAATTTTGGAAACCCGATGTGGCCCTCAAGCCAAAAAGTTTGCAAGCCCCGATTTAAATGGAGCCAGAATTTTATCCATCATCCTGAAAACACTGGGAAAAGTGGATACAATGGGTGACGCAGAAACTGGGAGACAGAAAATAGCAAGGGGGAGAGGAAGGAAAAAGGTAGCATTAGAGAGAGCAGGAAAAAAGGGGAATACCATGAATATCATACAGAGAATACAATAGATATACTTAGAATTGTGAGCCTGCTATTCTGTTTTAGGCAGAAGTTATCTCAAGTTGCTTTTGTGGTTTAGGATGTCACAACAATCAATCAACAGAACCACAGCCCCAAAATTCAGAGTTGCCTATTATTCTATAGCCAATTTCTAGGAGTCTTTTCACATGCCTAGACATGCATCTTTAATTTCCTCCTGTAGGGAATGCAGGGCATAATGAAGGTTAAAATTTTAAGAAATAGTGAGCCATATTCTCAGCTGGTGTAAAACAACACAGTCCCATCTACTTCAATGGAGTTGCACTAATTTACACCCATTGAAGAAAGAACCTTGAATAGAGATTATATTCCTACTATAAAATAGGGAAATATTCCTTCATTGTGAATACCTGCAAATCCGGTACTTAGAAGCAGTGACCAATATTCAGATCTGGACTCTAGCAGTCTCTGATGGGGATTACTTTTCAGTGGAGCATGCAATGTTTTATCTACGCAACTCTCATCAAACCTGTAAGATATTCAATGGTTATCTTATTTATAAAACCCCAGATTGAATCTGGTTCTTATATTACAATAGTTGATCCAACGGACTATTAATGGTCCTAAACTCGTAAGTTGTTCCTGTACGGCTCAACTGCACATTCACTAACTCACCATAGAAACTTCATACACATTTGGCATAAATCCTAAAGCTGGATAAACTCAAGTGAATTATCTCCTAATCCAATCACAACATGGCCACTTGAGTCAGAATGCACAGATTAGTGAAGTGCACATGGGCACCTACCCCATACTTTCGTCCAGGTGGCACAACAGAAAGTTTTTATAACTCCTTACACTCGCACTATTGCCAAGGGCTGGAATCATTACAACAGAACTAAATAAAAAGCAACAGATTCTGAAATCTGGGCAGAATGCCAATGCTGTATCTCCTCATAACAGAAAGGTAAAACAGGAAGATGTTAAAAAAGAAAAAAAAAAGGCATTTCTAGCAATGTAAAAATGTGATTAAATAATAATTACAAACTGCTTTGAATTTCAGAAGGTATTTATCAAGAATGTATCTACTAATTTTGGATACCAAAAATGTGGTGAAATTGCAGATTGACACAATACAATAAAAATAATACAATGGTCAAAACTGATATTTGCTTTTCTTCAGTGCATCATATAACTCTGTTTATCTGAGGTATATTAGGAACAGAAAACACATTTGGATAGAGTGAATTTTGGATAATTAAGGAGGATGACTGGGCACCGTGACAGAGATACAAGTTGGGTGAGGTAGTATCTTTCATTGGACCAACTTCTGTTGGTGAAAAAGAGAAGCTTTCGAGCTACACAGAGCTCTTCTTCATATTCTTTATACAATTCGTATTCAATTCTTTATATAATTTGGATAAACCTTCAGATAAAATTGGGCTGAATTTTACAATGGGAGTTGTACTCAATGTATTTGAGTTTCACATATGGACAGTATGGAAGTCACTCTCAAAACCAATGAAAGAACTGAACTGTGTAATTTTCCAAATTGTACCTCTAATCTTAAAATCTTTGAAGGCTGTTTGCTAACTTGGGGCCTGATCCTAAGCCCAATGACTTTGATGGAAAAACTCCAATTGACTGAAGTGGGCTCTGGATCAGGCCCTTAGTTGCCAAAGCCTTGCCAGTGGTGGATTGTCATCACATGTTTGAAATGCACCACCACTTATCAATGTCCAGGGTGCAAATGTAACTCCCTACCCCAGTCGTATCATTTCTTCAGTGTAAACTATATAGGATCTTATATAGATCATTTAGATTTGAAATGGCAACATAGCTTTTATATGCAGCTTTCCACACAAAAGCCCAAAGTCAGTACATCTCTACCCCGATATAACGCTGTCCTCGGGAGCCAAAAAATCTTATTGCGTTATAGGTGAAACCGTGTTATATTGAACTTGCTTTGATCCGCCAGAGTGCGACCCCCTCCCCCCGGAGATCTGCTTTACTGAGTTATATTCGAATTCGTGTTATCTTGGGTCACGTTATATCAGGATAGAGGTGTATTTGGATTGTTTTGCCATTATCGAACACTTCCAATTCAGAAAGGTTTCATGGTATCTTTCCATGTTAACAGAAAGTCTATCAGCAGGAAGTATTACGGTGAAAAGAAAAAGAGTATTTTTATGTGTGCACATTATAGGCAGCTCTTATATGGCCTACTGGCAATGAGTCCCTTTTGACATGGATTATTTGTCCATATTATTTAACTCCTCAGTCTTTCCATTCCACAAATTATAGTCTCAGACCATCTGAAATGCTGTAGGAGGCAATACCTTAACTGCTTTGCTAATTTTATCTAAATGTTGAATTATAAATTGATTTGCTAAGTCTATCCTGACCCCATATAGGGAATTAACTAATCTCTGGAAAATAAAAAAAAAATATAAAAAAGTCAATTTTTAGTGTGGCAAAAGGTTAATAGTGGGGTGGCCAAAGGTTTCCAAAGGACTGATGGTATAGTTTATCTGTTTATGAAAGATGAGGTTTAAATGTTTTTATTTTATTTAGATAAACGGAGACTTGAGAAGACTGAAGAACTTCAGAGGAACCTAACATTGCTATGCAAATAGACACAGTGAGAGCAGCGGAAATTCACCGTTGGCAAACGCAAGGTAAAGCATATTAGAAGGAATAATTTGAACTGCTTAAATACATTGCTGGATTCTACATGAATTGTAACCACTCACCAGGGAAAAACAAACAAAGAAAACAAAACAAAACAAATCTGGGCATCACTGCAGACAGCTCAGTGATAATCTCTGCTCTATGTGCACTAGCAATCAAAAAATCAAAGTGTAAGTGTGTGTAAAGAATGTGATGGAAAATAATAAGGAAAATATTATGCTGCTATTATATAAATCAATGACATGGCCTCACCTGGAATGCTGTGGTTAGTTCTGATTATCCCACCGTATAAAGGTATTGCAAAAACAGGAGTATAGTGATGAGTTATAAAAACTGATAGATTCCAAGGCCAGAAGAGATGATTGTGATCATCTCGTCTGACCTCCTGTATAATACAGACCACAGAACTTTCCCAAAATAATTCCCAGAACAGATCTTTTGGAAAACATCCAATCAATTTAAAAATTGTCAGAGATGGAGAATCCGCCATGACCCTTGGTAAGTTGTTCCAATAGGTAATTACAATTGTTAAAGATGTATGCTTTATTTCCAGTGTGAATTTTTCTACCTTCAACTTCCAGCCATCGGATCATGTTTTACCCTTTTCTGGTATACTGAAGAACCCATTATTAAATATTTGTTCCCTAGATACTCACACACTGTAATCAAGTCAGCCCTTAACCTTCTTTTTCTTAAGCTAAATTGATTGAGTTCCTTTAGTCTATCACTATAAGGCACGTTTTCTAATCCTTTAATCATTCTACAATTTAATAACATCCTTGTATTGTGGGCACCAGAACTGGAGAAAGTAATTCCACAGTGGTCCCAGCAGTGCCAAATACAGAGGTAAAATATCCTCTCTACTCCTGCTTGGGTTTCCCGTTTATGCATCACAGGATTGCATTGGTTCTTTTGGCCACAGTGTCGCACTGGGCGCTCAAGTTCAGATGATTATCCATCATGACCCCCAAGTCTTTTTCAGAGTCACTGCTCCCCCGGACAGAGTCCCCCATTCTATAAGTATGGCCTACATTCTTTGTTCCTAGATGTATACATTTACATTTAGCCATACTAAAATACATATTGTTTGCTTGCATCCAGTTTACCAAGAGATCCAATCGCTCTGAACCAGTGACCTTTCCTTTTAGCTTTTTACCACTCCCCCAATGAGTGTGTTATCTGCAAACTTTATCAGCGATGCTTTTATGTTTTCTTCCTGGTCACTGAGAAAAATGTTAAATAGTGTAGGGCCAAGAAACATACCTACTCGATGAAGACTCCCTATTTACAGTTACATTTTGAGTTCCTTGTTATCTGTTAGGGCAAGGTCTAATAAAGAATTCCTCCATATTGGCTGCAATAATTTGACTTAGCAGTTTGTCATCTATAACGCTTAGAAATTCCAAGGATGATTTAGTATTGGCGGCATGGGACTTCCAGCATGTCACTCAAATTGAAATCCCTCAGGATCATGCAGCTTCCACCTCCCCTCCCCGGTACACATTGCAAATAGGTGCATAAGGAGGCGGTCATCCTGTTCCCCAGTGTGATTTGGTGGTCTGTAGCAGACACTAGGCAGGAGTTATGCTGATAAATGAGCAATTTAATTCCTGTTGTTTGTTACTCAGTCTCCTAACATTTTATATATAGCAATTCAAGAACTTCTCCTCACATTTTTTGGTTCCTTGATTTTGTTCTTAATATCTCAATTTTGTGCCAAGTGCTCATATCTTCCCTCTTTTTACCTTCTCTTTTTGCTGTTAGTTTAACCCCTTCTGAGTACTCTAGTCAATTTGTCCCAGAGAAGGCTGGTCACTGTTCTACTGCGGTGGAGGCCATCCAAACTGTACAGCCCCTCTCCACAAAGAAGGTAGACCAATGTTCCACAAAACCAAAACCCTTTACTCTACCCCACCTACCTAGCTGGCAAGTCACATACAGAACCTTCTGCCTTCTGTCTTCATTTGCTTGTGGGACAGGAAGGATTTCAGAGAAGATCACTTGGACATTCTTCTTCTTCAGCTTGCTTCTGAGTTATACTGTCTGTGAGATATCCTGTGACGCAGTGTCATTGACGCCTATATGAGTCATCACCAATGGATCTTTGCCCATCGACTTCAGAAGACTGTCCAATCTTAGAGTAATGTCTCATGTCTTGGCTCCAGGAAGGCAACTCTGTCCTGTTGTTTGTCTGTCCCTTGCAAAATCTTCCTTCGATTCTTCTCAGTATTGAATCTCCAGCAAGGATCTTATGTCTTCCTTGGGTTGTTGGAGAACTCTGTGCAGGCAAAGCTTCATTTTCTTACATTAATAAGGTATGGAGAGATTTCCATATGAAGAGAGATTATTGGCTTAGTTTAGATGTGAAATAAATAAAAGAGGATATGACAGAAATACAGCTAGGGCACATGATACAACTGAGGCCAAGAACTTAATAAAAAAAGATATAACATTTATATGGATAGTGAGAATTTTTGCAATTACTTTAGATAAGATATAATTTAGGACTTATGCCAACAACTAGGTAAGAGGAAAAAGTTTCTCCTTTGGTCAGGTTATTTCATAATTGCTACCTCAAGATTTCTTGTACATTCTTCTAAAGTGGTTAAAGACAGGATGCTGGAGTAGATGGATCAATTATCTGGTCCATCACGACAAACCTATGTTCCTACTATAAACTTTGTCTTAACATAGAAACTTACAGGGAAAAAAAGGCATAGAGCCAATATTTTAAAGTAGCTTCAATCTAAATCACCATTTATAAATGCCTCAAATTAGTTGCATATACAGTTTTTGAGCACTAATAATTGGGTGTACAAATGATACATTTATACATTGAAGCCAAATTTGTTCTTGATTTGTGCTTCTAGAGCACAAAAATAGAGTTTAGCCATTCAAAATTCTGTCTCCCAAGATCTTTACATGCATTTTGGCTCTGTTATAGCCCCAACAGTGGTTTTCATATTCCCACTCAAAATGCGCACTTCATCTGGCTGCCAGGAAGTAAGGAAACAGCGACTCTCTCTCCTCTCACATTAGTGTTAAAGCAGTGTAGCGCCACTGATTTCAGTGTGGGTGAAAGGACAATTACATTCACAGTATAGTATGGAATATTAATCCCCCATCACATTTCCTAAGTCTAGTGTAAAATAGTCTTGTGGATGTTCTCACAAATGCATCTGGTTCATTTACTGGGAGGACCTGGAACAAATAGTTCTATCTGAGAAAGATTCATCTTGAGTGAGTTGACCAGAACTATCCAAGAGATGTTCAATTGTTTCTCTAATTTGTCTGTGAAGGAGGATGACTTCATTTTAACCTTTTCTATATACTTAAGGGATGGGAAATTTAAAGCATTTGTACTGTATTTCTTGGCTTGTATGGTATCAAATGAAAAATGACTAGCTATATATTGACAGACCACATGCTGAGACTAGTTAGTGTTTTTATACATATATTATTCATTACACAACAGCCCAAGTGAGGTGGATAGCTTCGAGCTATATCATTTTGAATACTGCACAAAAAGGATAAATCCCAACTACTACAGTATTTTTTCATTACAGAAATGTTTCATTCTTCACTTGTTCTCCATTCCAATAAAAGCTGACAACTAAGAAATAAATTTTGGGTTTTAGCTTAAAACAACATTAATTTATTAAGGATCCTCCCTAGCATTTGGCTGCCAGCAAAGAAAAAATAATATATACTCTAGTGAAAGGCTGTCTCCATTTACCTAAGAACTCTTTGCAAGGAGAATTCCTAGCAGTATAAGCTGGGTGGTCAAAAATAGTTGGAAACTTATCATGTAGACTCATTTCTGATATCTGTTTTCTGATACATTATTTTTCTCTTAGTCTCAAGAGAACAATATCCTGTAAATGTTATCATTTGTCATTGCTGTACACCCTGCACATTGAAAGTTAAGAAGATCACTGTGAATGAAAATTATTTGTTTTTTCATTTGAATGAAGTTATCAAACTATTTGAAATGGAGAACTCCTGTAACTATAATAGAGGTATAGCCTGAATCTCATAAACTGGACAGTTTGGAAATATCTTGCTAATATTTTCACTAACTTTTTGTTCCAGAAAATGGAGGAAGTAACCAGGGGATGGCCATTTTACACCTGATTCTGCCCAAGAGGGAAGAATTGGTAGTGAATCTGAAGGTGAAAAGCAATTAGGGTGACAGTGATCATGAAATGACAGATTTCATGATTCTAAGGAAAGGAAGGAGTGAGAGCAGTAGCATAAGGATAATGTACTTGAAAAAAAGCAGATAAACTCAGAGAACTGGCAGGTAAGGTCCCATGGAAAGAAAATTTAAGGGAAAAAGGAGCTTGGGACAGCTGACAGTTCCTTCAGGAGACAATATTAAAGGCACAACTGCAAACTATTCCGATGCAAAGGAAAAAGAGGAAGAATAGTAAAAGGCCAATATGGCTCCATCAGGAGCTCTATAATAACCAGAAAATAAAAAAGGAATCCTAGAAAAAGTGGAAACATGGTCAAATTGATAAGGAGGAGTACAAAAAGAACACCATAAATACCTAGGGACAAAATCAGAAAGGCTAAGGCACAAAATTAGTTACACTCAGCAAAGGACATAAAAGGCAATAAGAAGAGATTCTTTAAATACATTAGGAGCAAGAGAAAGATGAAGGAAAGTGTAGGCCCTCTACTTAGTGGGGAAGGAGAGCTAGTAACTGATGAAATCAAGAAAGCTGAGGTGCTTAATGCCTATTTTGCTTCAGGCTTCACTAAAAAGGTTAATGATGACCAGATGTTTAGCACAATATTGACAACCAGGGGGAAGGAAAGCAAGCCAAAATAGGGAAAGAACAGTTAAAGATTATTTAGATAAGTTAGATGTATTCTAATCAGCAGGGCCTGATGAAATTCATCCTAGGACATATAAGGAAATAGCTGAAGCAATCACTGAGCCATTAGTAAATATCTTTGAAAACTCCTGTAAGATGGGAGAGGTCCCAGAAGACTGGAGAAGGGCAAACATAGTACCTATCTTTAAAAAAGGGAACAAGGAGGACACAGGGAATTATAGACCAGTCAGCCTAATTTCAATATCTGGAAAGATATTGGAGCAAATTATTAAAAAATGAATTTGTAAGCACCAGGAGGATAATAGGGTCATAAGGAGTAGTCAGCATGGGTAGGGAGGAAGCAGTAGATATGATATACCTTGATTTTACTAAGGCTTTTGACACAGTTCTTCATGACATTCTCATCAGCAAACTAGGGAAATATGGTCTAAATTAAATTAGTATAAGGTGAGTGCACAAGTGGTTGAAAGTCTGTACTCAAAGAGTACTTATCAATGGTTTGCTGTCAAATTGGAAGTAGTAGGTTCCTGCAGGGGTCAGTTCTGGGTTCAGTATTATTTAATATTTTAATTAATAACTAACTTGGATAATGGAGTAGAGAGCATGCATATAAAATCTGTAGATGACACCAAGCAGGGAGGGGTTGCAAGCACTTTAGAGAACAGGTTTAAAATTCAAAATGATCTTGACAAATTGAAGAATTGATTTTAATTCAACAAGATGAAACTCAATAAAGGCAAGTGCAAAGTACCTCACTTAGGAAGGAAAAACAAATACTCAACTACAAAATGGGGAATAACTATCCAGGTGGTAATACTACTGAAAAGGATCTGAGGGGTTATAGTGGACCACAAATTTAATATGAGTCATCAGTGTGATGCAGCTGCAAAAAGGCGAATATGATTCTGGGGTGTATTAACAGAAATGTTGTATGTAAGACATGGGAAGTAATTGTCCTGCTCTATTTGGCACTGGTGAGGCCCCAGCTGGAGTACTGTGTCCAATTCTGGGCACCTCAATTTAGGAAGGATTTGACAAATTGGAAAGAGTGCACAGGAAAGCAACAAAAAGGATATAAGGTTTAGAAACCTGACCTATGAAAAAGGTTGAAAAAGTTGGGCATGCTTAGTCCTGAGAAAACGTGACTACGGGGCAACCAATATGTTAAGGGCTGTTATAAAGAGGACACTGATCAATTGTCCTCTATGTCCACTGAAGGCAGAACAAGAAGTAATGGCTAAATCTTCAGCAAGGGAGATTTAGTTTAGATATTAGGAAAAACATTCTAACTATAAAGATAGTTAAGCTCTGGAATAGACTTCCAAGGGAGGTTGTAAAGTCCTCATCACTGGAAGCTTTTCAAAACAAGTTGGATAAATACCTGTCAGAGATGGTCTAGGTTTACTTGGTCCTGCCATAGCTCAGGGGGCTGGACTTGATGACGTCTCGAGGTCCCTTCCAGCCCTATGTTTCTATAATTCTAATGTTAGTGTCTTGTGTGGGTTCAGTCCAAGGGCAAGAGTGTGTACATCAGCAGTATTACATGAAAAGAAAACTATCTAGGACAGGGGTGGGCAAACTACAGCCCGTGGGCCGGATCTGGCCCCTCAGGGCTTTGGATCCAGCCCGTGGCGCCGCAGGAACCACATCCCTGTGGCCCCTGGGCAGTGGGGGCAGAGGACTCCATGTGTTGCCCTTGCCTCCAGGCACCACCCCCCATAGCTTCCATTGGCCAGGAATGGGGAACCAATGGGAGCTTCAGTGGAGGTACCTGGAGGTGCGGCAAGGGCAGTGCATGCAGAGCCCTCCGCTCCCCCTCCCCCAGGGCCACCCCAGAGCCGATTGAGGTAAGCAGGGCCAGAGCCCAAACCCCTCCGGTACCCTGCCCCCCAATTCCCTGCCACAAGCCCCCTGCCTGCACCTCACATCCCTCCTGCAGCCCAACTCCCTGCCTTGAGCCCCCTTGTACATGCCACACCCCTCCTGCACCCCAACCCCCTTCCCTGAGCTCCCTGCTGCATCCTGCACCCCTGTGAACCCCAACCCCTTGCCCTGAGCCCCCTGCCACACTCTGCACCCCAACCCCCTGCCCTGAGCCTCCTCATACACCCCACACCCCTCCTGCACCCCTGCCCTGAGCCCCCTCCTGCACTCCACACCCCCTCCCACATCCCAACCCCTTGCCCTGCACACTATTTCCCCACCCACATGTGGCCCTCAGCCCAGAAAGTTTGCCCACCCCGATCTAGGAACACTACAAATGCAAAGGCACCACTGAACTGAGTTTATCACAGTTCAGAATTACATTCTATCACTGTGCCTCATTACTGGTATCACCAAAGTAAATTAAACTATTAAGCTAATGGACCAAATTTTTCCTGGGTCAAACTCCATGAGAGTTCCATGGAAGTCAACAGACATGAATCTGGCCCAATATCATTATAACATAAAGGCTACTTTATTAACGGCAATCACTGTTTGCAGCATAGACAAGGCATCAGAGATCAGGCTCTAAATAGCTAACAAAAAATATTATTTACATTTGAGCATAACTGGGACAAATTACCTCCCATCTGCTTTGCATTCAGGATTTAAAGTTTTATAAAACTGATTTGTGGCAAGGATGATACAAAAGATATGGCTCAATATCAACAAAGCTAATATGATTTCCTAAGTAGTGTTTCTTCTAAACCAAGTACATATTATGCAAATGGTTCTAAATACAGACCACTCCTGATCTTCAGAAATTCTCTTTTCCAGGCCTGTGCCCCTCTTGCTTTTCATTTGAACAGAGACTGCCGCATCTCTTACATGTTGATGTTTCAATTCCCTACATCACCTGATAGACTGTAGTTGAAAATGAGGTAGCTGTCAAATTCCTGCATACCAAAACTATGACAACATGGCTAATCTAGCACAATGTGTCTTATTTTTTCACAACAGACAACAGCATGCTAACAAGGGAAATAATGTCTGTCATCAGTGATGTATTATATTTCTGTTCATACTAATGTCTCCAGAAAGCTGTTGAGAGCACATTTTTAGTTGGTTTATATAGAGATATAGATACACACGCGCGCACACACACAATTCCTTCACAATTTCAAGGCATGGGCAGAGATTTGACAGAGTTTTATGGGACTGCAGTCTGCAATTGCTTTTCTCTTACCAGTCTTTCCTACATAAGTCAAAACCCGGTGGTTCCTCAGCAGGGTCAACAACAAGCTGTTTGTTTTGAATGGTTGAAACGGTCCATGTGGCTCTCCATAGAGCCTCTGCATCAAAGTTGAGTGTAAGGGTCTAGATGAGGTTCCATAGAAGATTGTGGGATTTTAATCTTGTCTTTGGTGGGTTCTGCAGGTCATTGTGCAATGGGATCCTCATGTTTGCTTTGACATGGGTGAGAAAGCGAGATGTCTGGGCAGCTCTTTTAATCGGTGGAGGCTGGATGTACTATAGGACTGAGAGCCAGTCCATTGGTATCAAGGAGTTTAGTGTGACTGCTGTGAATAGGGTAACTAGATGTCCCAATTTTATCGGGACTGTCCCGATATTTACTTGTTTGTCCCCCCCGTCCCGACCGATGTTTGGTCAGGATGCAAATTTTCCTGATATTTTTCCCTCCGGCGCACAGGTGGAGGGGGGTCGTGCCCCCCTGCCCCAACTCCACCCCGGCCCCGCCCCGACTCTGCTCCTCTCTCCCCCATTGGATCCCTCCCCAAATCCCCACCCCCAGCCCCGCCCCCTCACTCCCCTATTGGATTCCTCCCCAAATCCCCGCCCTGGCCCTGCCTCTTCCCTAAGCATGCCGCATTCCTCCTCCTCACCCCTCCCTCCCAGGTTTGCACTAATCAGCTGTATGGCAGCGCAAGTGCTGGAGGGACCGGGGAGAAGCAGGACACGGCAGCCAGCTCAGGAGAGGTGGAGGCAGAGCAAAGGTGAGCTGGTGCGGGGGGGCGGGGCATGGAGCTGCCAGTGGGTGCTCTGGGTGCTTTTTTCCTCTGCCGCCGGCACTTGGGTTTTTTATTTTTCTTGTTGCTCCGGTGGCACGTCCCACGTCCTCCCCCACGTCCCAATATTTCATGTCTCTCATCTGGTTACCCTAACTGTGAAACCACACTGGCACACAGTATTTAGCCATAGAATATACCAAGACAATTGTTGCAGTTCATAGGGTCCATGGACTGGAGCCCCATGATGTTCCAGTCAATGACAGTATATTACATGTAGTCTCTTTGGAGGAGTGCAAAACCACAAATCTATGCCTTCAATCTTCATGAACCTTTGAGAAATTCTGCCACTGGATATCATAGCAATGATATGCAGATCTGGCAAAAGGCATTTTTTCAAATATAGTAAAACTACAGTAGATTGTCATTCTATTGAACCACATCTGAAACTTTGTCCACTTTCTTAAACAAAGAATCAACTAATTACTACTTATTTAAATGTTTACTATGGGTTTTGTCATTCATTTTGATTTATTCTAAGTTGCCAACAGAGATTGTGTTAGGGAGAAGAACAGAAACAACAGGTAGAGATAAAGTAGGCATAAGAGAAAAAACTGAACTATAAATGAGCTTCAAGGATCTATAAAAATATACAGATAAATTTGTAGCTTAAAACATAATTGGCACTATTTTGACTTTCAATAACTGAAATGTACAAATCTCCTGTACCACTTCAAATGTAATTTTGTTATTAGTCCTTTACAGTTACAGCTAGTAAAATAAGAAATCCTTGTCTCTGTGCCCTGAAAATAATGTATATAAATCTGATGAGTTCAATCTTCCTGCACTTTAATGGGATTTCTCCCATACCAATATTTCTTCATAATTATGAAGAAGGATTAGCTGTAGGCTTAGGGCCTCTTTAAATCAAAACAAATGTGGAGTAATCCTCAGCCTCTTGTCAGCAGATGAGCCAATATGACTCATTGGATTTTGATTAAGAGGAGCATTCAAATTTTATCATCTTCCCTTTTGCCTTATGCAGTGTATAAAAGTGCATTTTCTCAAATGGGTGAACACTGTCTATACTTAAGACTGAACAAAGAGATGATCCTTTTACTAATAGTGTCCCTGGGGGGATATCATTAGATGGCACAAGTTATTAGCTGGGTACAGAGCTTTCAACCTCTAAATCACCAGTCTGAATCGGAGCCAAGGCAGAAATGGTAGCGATTTAATGTGGCCAGTGCAAAATTACACAGGTGATGGTTTTAGTTCAGTTCTTTGTGTGCAAGTATTAACATCACCATGACTGGCATCAACACTAGCAGTTTCAGTTAAAAGATAAAGGACTGAGAGTCAGAGACAAAAACCTTCCCAAATCCTTCCTCATCTGGAGATCATCTCTCATACTTAGGCACATGAAAAGAGCAGTGTGGGAAAGTCTGCAGTGTTCAATGCCTGTGCTACACCAGTTCTGTGCATAAACAGAGGATTTCCATATGGCACTATGCATGAGTCCTAAAAGCCTGATGACATCATTTTGTTATGACATTAAATGACATTGTGGGATGGGATACCAGTATAACACACAGGGCCAGATTCTCTTGTCCTATGTGGTGCAAAGTGAACTTAAAGCCACTGGAAATTGCTCCTGTAGAATTTCCCTTCCATATACAGGAGTCTCTGTCAGTGCAAAGCCTGACTCCACCACCTCCTGAACAGTATTACCTACCTCCCAGCATAAGGCTAGGCAGGGTCCATGCTGGAAGCAGGAGGAGGAGTGTGTCAGAGGGGGCATAATGGAGTGAGGCTCTGCTATGCTGAATTCTTTGCTGATGAAAATAAAAGTTGTCCCTCTGTAATTGTAACTTACACCAGGCCCAAGTGGCCGGGAATCACAACTGGCTCGCTGTCATTTTCCCTTTCCACCCTGCCTGAGTTCTGCACCAATAGCTCCACTTGGGGGAGACAGAAAATCAAGCGCACCAGGTGAAATTCTGGGTCCACTGAGGTCAGTGGCAAAACTCCCAGTGACTTCAATGGGGCCAAGATTTCACTCACCAAATCCAATCCATGGCCATTTTGTGCCTCAGAATGCTTTGGCATTGATGCTGAATGATTAAACGTGGTGTCCACCAGTGTGAAGGCTACTCTGCTATTTCAATATGAATATTAGAGCTAAACTTGAAAACTCGTTGAAAAGCAGAGAGCAGATGAGACAATAAATTGAAATAATATTTTTCAAACTTGGCATTTTATAGCCAACCAGCCAACCACCAGGTTATTCCTGGCTTTTAGTTGTTTAATTTCAACTGTTAAATTGGAAGCATATTTCCAATTTACACATTTTTCCTGAATAGTGAAAGACAGAAATGGCCCAGCTGCTGGCAAAGACCCAAGGAAAACAAGTACTGAGGAGGATGCCCCAGAAAGTCAAGCATATAACCCTAAAATAAATGTTAGGATCCTGCAGGGTCCTAGAGCAGGTGGTATTTAAACAGTTTGTATGCTGGTATAGTGCGATACTTGGTAGTTGCCAAAGTTAGCAGAGGGTTATTAGCTACATGTGGTTTAAAAAGTAACTGAATCCGAGACTCATGCATGTAGCTGTGATTCACAATCACCTCTATAGATTCAGATTGATGGAGGGATTGATTAATATACTCAAACTAGCCCAAGAAGTGACTGGCAGAACTGAACTGACCACTTGCTGTACAAAAATCAATAAAAACACATTCTATAGTAGTGTAATATTTGGTAACTCAATCTAGCAACATTTAAAAACAACAATACATGTTACAATGTATCCTTAGCCATCCAAGGAGTAAATTGGAAGAGTAAGTGAATTTGCATGTGGTGTTTCATTCTCCCACCATTCACTCTTGCTTTCCAAACCCCATTTTCTTTTTAAAAACTTTTTTCTTCCTTTATTCACTTTATGCTGGTTTCTGTTGTTAAGCGCCAAAAAAAATCTAAACTACAACACAATCCCTGCCCAACTCATCCAAAGAAACCAAAACCAGCTGATCTAACAGTAATTTTCTCACTCAAGCCAACAAAATCATAGCACACATCTGCACTAAATGCCTCCTCTGCTTAAAAAAAAAGAATAGGAGTCATGGACTGGTATTTCACATAGCTGTAATATAAATAATGTGCTGTCTGAACAAAATACATAATGGCTTTGAGTGGCATATCAGAAGAAGTCAAAAAAGCAGCAAAAGATCTCTAAAACTTACAATTGTTTTCCAGCGAATCATTTAATGGAGGTTTTTTTCTTTCAAGGGAAAAATACAGGACTTTGTTCAAATATATCAGGCACATGCTTGCTCTCATTCCTCTTCCAATTGTGTAAAGTGAACAGAAAGTCTTAAGATTTCCAACACGTTTCTGTACTTAGTAACATTTCAGGACAGGAGGAGTTGAGACAACTCATCTAGTTTGGCTCAACTCAGTGTTAATCACTCCACCATGTTTACTTGACATGAAGCACAGGGAGAAACTCAATACCTTACCTAGCAAATAACCTTCTAAATTAGGGAAGAATTTCAATGTTCAGATTAATAATTTAGAATGGCATCCTACCTTAGCTGGGGGGTGACAGCAGGATGTTCACCACATTGTGCACAGAAAAACAGGGGAACTCATTTCTGTATTAGACCTCCTTCCACAGGTCTAACATCACCCATGCCAAGTATCTTTGTGTGGTCCCTTGGGGTGTGTGTGTGTGTGTGTGTGTGTGTCTCTGTCTGTCTCTGTGTAGGGATGATAGGCATTAACATCTCAATGGCAAAACACACTGCTGCCTTCTGAGAATTCTTCAAAAAATCCCTACTGTTACCCTGGCCGAAAATGTTCTCCTGCATGCTCAACGTTTTCTCCCTATACACACACACACACACACACACACACACACACACACACACCTCTACCCCGATATAACACGACCCGATATAACACGAATTCGGATATAGTGCAGTAAAGCAGTGCTCCAGGGGGGCGGAGGGGCTGCACACTCTGGTGGATCAAAGCAAGTTTGATATAACACGGTTTCACCTATAACATGTTAAGATTTTTTGGCTACAGATGACAGCGTTATATCGAGGTAGAGGTGTATATGTGTATACATGCACACACACACACATACATATTATACACATATATACACACACACGATAGTCTGTAATCCATTCATATCCAAAATCTATAGACTTTGGTTAAAAACCTGTAATGCCTGCCCCCAATCTCTTTATTCCCCCTTTTCCACAATAAATAGGAAGAATTGCCACTGCCAGGATAAGAAGGCAGAGGAACTGCAAATCAGTGCAATTGCTGGTTGCAATTTCAATCTTACTATCCTGGAACTCCCTGCTGAGATCTGTCTATATGGATGAAGGGGTAGTTGCTTTAAATTCTATATCCCCACACTAGTTTCAGATCACTGTTGGTCAATATAAAAATAGTGTGAATGGTAGTCAGCTTAAAAGATATCCTTTGTCACTGGCCATGAGAAAACCCTTGATATTTGTATCATATTTATGTGCGTCACTGGCAACCTCAGTACTTTAGCTTTCTTTCAGCATATAAAAGAAATAGTTTAAAAAAGTAAAGAAAAAGGAAGCTTGAAGGACACAGCTGATACAGATATGATTATTAGAATTGTGATTGTCAGAACATAAGATAAGATAACATCTCTGTATGCTGAATCCACAACAATTCCCCATTAGAAATGACAGGCAGAAATACTATTCACAGTGTTAACAGGATACATATATAATCTTTATTTAATCAGTCTGCATCTCAGTGCTTTCAAAGACTATGTGTGTGTACTTATTGTCCTGGAATCCGATTTCACAGACCGGACCATTGGCAATTGTTTGTTTTCCAAACTAAATAGCATCCTCAAAAAACCCAAACAAACAAATGAACAAAGAAACAAACAAACAAAAAAACCCCTTTCTAATTATTCAAAATAAAAATAAAAATCTGAGTTGACAACATATTGTGTAAGCAGAATATTAAAGAAATCTTTTTCCAAAGCAGACCAACTTACCAGATTTTTCAGGTGATGCTGACGTGCATAGGAAAAGTCTGATTAGTTACAAAATGTCATGCACATTGTTTAACGTCTGTTGTCCTAACAAATTATACACATTTTAAATGATGATTCTGATGGATAGCAGAATTAACCACATATTTTAATGGAAGCAGGATCAGGCCCTGGAGAAATGCACTAGTGATGAAACTTTAAAAAAAAATCATATTAGCATTTGAAATTACATTTTTCCTCATATCAAACTGGCAAGTTTTTACAAATATTCATGAAAACATTGGGTGTCAAAAAGCAAAATTCGTTAGGTTGGTGCAGCTTTGCTCAGTCACTTTTTGTACCTAAGATTTTGCTATAACAACCAGCAAACATTTTAGGGTTTTAGGGCTTGATCTTGCAAAAGATTGAGCATCCTAAATCCCACTAAAGTCAATGGGAGTTAAGGATCCGCAGCACTTTGCTGGGATGCTCAGCACCTTCCAGGATCAAGCCCTGGTGTAAATGTTTTTAACAATAGTTCAAGAGGCTAGTAAACTCAAGGATGCCTGATTTTGGGTGAAATTTAGAGAGATCCTGAATATGTTGCCCTTTTGCTCTGTTGAACAAAAGTTATGCAAAAAAGTGAAAAAACCACCCGATCAATTCACTTCCAGAAGTTATTTCATTTTGAACTATTAGATACACATGGTTTGTATCAGAGATGGGCCTGACCCAAATCCCAAGATCTATAATCCCCTGAACTTTGGGGAAGTTCAAGTATGAGGCTAGACCCTGTGGCTTGATCCCATATCTGCTTCAAACGTGTTTACAGTGAACAGGGTGAGGCTCAAAACAGATCACACATTCCAAGTTGTAAAACAACCTAGTGAGCAGTAAATGTTATGACTCCCTCTTTGCTTGGTTCCAACTTTTTGTTTAAATCTATGCCTGTTATCTTTAGCCAAGAAAATCTACCTCAGAGGAATGTGATTCTCTCAGGTTACGGTGACAGATACTTTAAGGCATCAGCTTCACCAGATTCTCGCCACAACACAACACCCAAATTGATGCTCACCTTTTAAGAAGCTTCCAAGCAGTCACATTGTTTACTTAAGGGTTTGATCCTTTGAAATAATTTTCTGGTTTTACTGTTCCAATAACACTTCCTTGTGCCTGTTGTTATGTTCATTTAACCATCTGTTACATAAAGAGAAATGACAGAGACAAGCGCCACCCTCCTGAGTGGCTTGTGAAAACACTATTCATGTTTGCTGTATGGCAGTGGTGGGTAACCTGCAGCCGCAGGCCACACGCGGCCCGTCAGGTTAATCTGCTGGAAGACCACCAGACAGTTTGTTTACATTTGCACAGTGGCCCGCAGCTTCCAGTGGCCATGGTTCGCTGTTCCCGGCCAATGGGAGCAGTGGGAAGTTGTGCAGGCCACAGGGATGTGCTGGGCGCCACTTCCCGCAGCTCCCATTGGCCGGGAACGGCAAACCTCGACTACTGGGAGCTGCAGGCGGCTGTGCAAATGTAAACAAACTGTCTGGTGGCCTGCCAGTGGATTACCCTGATTGGCTGCAGGTTGCCCACCACTGCTGTATGGGCTAGACAGCACAGTCCATCCTGGTTTTGTGGCTTTCCTAATGCTTGGCACACAAGGATTCAGTCAGAAAGAAGCTAGTATGTTATTTCGTACATGCAGCACTTCAAAGAACACCAGCACTACAGGCAATCCAGGAGTTCATCACCATAAGCTGGGGCAGTTTTGCCATTTCCATTGTAGTTAAGGTGCAGAGGCTACTCACTTGGGTCATATAAAATTATAAACATGTTAAAGGTGAGAATCACCCCTTTCCACAAACCAGTACATGGAAGAGAGCCTTGGGGAGAAAAATTCTGTAGGAATGGGTCCCCCTTGCAGAGTTTTCTCCAAAATCATTCCTTTGGGGGAAGGCTCTGGAGAAGGCAGTGGAATACCCCCACAAACACTGCATATATTAGGGGAAGGTTGGAATGCCTCTGCACTTGCTCTGAAGCACCCCGACTCCTTGTCTGGCTCCACTGGAGCCGAACTAAATGGATACTCAGATTAATTGCTGTTTCCCCTTGGAGAAGGCATAATATAAAAGTTAATGCAGCTTGACTGTATGGGAAGATAACATGTGTCCTGCACCAACCACATGTGGACACCTGATCCTGCAGACTGGCAGGTAAGAAGTGTTATGGAGGTGTCTGACTCCCATCCTGCACAAGAAGGGGATGATGTGTGCAGAAAGGGAACTGCTTTCTTGGCCTTGAGTTGTATTAATCAAGATTGGATAGAGAAAGAAAAAGTGTTAGGTAAGATCAACAAAAAATTGGAGCATATTATTAATTTGGAAGCCTGGTGACCTGTGCTAGACCAGCCAGATTCACTTGAAGGAAGAAACAACCCTTCCCCACCCCACCAAAAAAAAAAAAAAAAAAAAAAGCTTTGGACTATGAACCTACGAGTGAATGATTAAATGTTGTGACAGAAATTCAATAGTTACCTTAAAGATCTGCCATTTATTGAAGAGCTCTTATATAAGAGTTACAGCTGAACATCTGCAGACAGATTACAGATTTAGACATTGTTGCCTCAGTTCCTGTCAAGCAATTTATAAGACAAATGATGGGCTGCTTATTTTGCCAATAAACATATATCACTTCTGAGAATTTTTCCAAGCTCTTATGTTGCTTTGCATATAAATGCTCTCATGTTTTGGGTAGAGTCCTACATACTCATCAGAACAACAGATGTGTTTACCTGATAAGATTACTAGCTTTTTTCTTCTTCTGCTGGCAAAAGATACAGAAAAAAAATCCCATTTTTTCAAATGTTTAATAAACCAAGAATGTCAGTTTGGTTGGAATCCAAATACAGGAAAAGCTTTGTTACCTGGCATGTTGGAGGAATGGGGGGGTGGGTGCAGGAGCTCCCATTTGATGCTCAGGGTGGGCGTGGGGATGTGGGGGGGTGTATGGGGCGTGGGGGGGGCTGGGTATGTGGAGGGGTGCAGGTGTCAGGGCAGAGGGGGGGCTGGGTATGTGTGGGGGTGCCAGAGTCAGAGCTGGGGTCGTGTGAGGGTGTGTGTGAAGGCTGGGTGTGTATGAGGGAGGTACAGGGCTCAGAGTAGGGGTCTGGGGTGCGTGCGGCAGTGCGGGGCTCAGGGCAGAGGGCTGGGTGTGTGTGGGGGGCGTCAGGGTTTAGGGCAGAGGACTGGGTGACTACCCCTCACTCCTTGTCCCCTGACTACTCCCTCCTGGGACCCCTGCCCCCAACTGCCCCCCAGATACCCACCCCCTATCTAAGCCTCCCTGTTCCTTGTCCCCTGACTGCCCCCCTAGGACCCTACCCCCTACCTGTCCCCTGACTGCCCCGACCTTTATCCACACCCCTGCCCCCAGACAAACCCCCGGGACTCCCATGCCTATCCAACTACTCCCCGCCCCCTGACAGGATCCCCAGAACTCCTGACCCATACAACCCCCCTGCTCCCTGCCTTCCCCAACCCCTCTCCACACCCCTGCCTCCTGACAGGACCCCCAGAACTCCTGACTCATCCAACCCCCCCACTCCTTGTCCCCTGACCACCCCCTCCAGAGACCCCCCACCCTGACTGCCCCCTCGGACCCTCCTTGCTCCCTGTCCCCTGACTACACTGACCCCTATCCACCCCCACCCCCTGACAAACCCCAGGACTCCCATGCCCCACCCACCCCCCCTGCTCCCTGACTGCCCCCTTGTAAACGGGTCGGACTCACCCCTGCGGCGCCTCCTACTGGTTGCTCTCCAAATTTGCTCTGTTCAGCCCTGGAGCACCCTCTGCAGGCTGGTGATCCCCCTGTTCGTAGGCCCCCGTGTCCCTCCTTGGACCCGGTGCCCCTTTCTCTGGGGTGCTGCCCCCTGGCAATAACCCCTTTCTTACTCGGTCTGGGTTTCCCCTTCCTTGGGAACCCCCCACCCTACTATCCCCACTTCGCCTCAGTAGTGGCTACTGCCCAGTCTCTATTTAGCCCCCCCTTCATTGGGGCAGACTGCAGTATCCAGTACTCATCATTAGCAAAGGGGGTTTGGACCTGCTGCCTTGGCCTAACCTTCAGTTGCCCTCTGCAACCTCCCAGTACCTTCTGCCCTCTGCTAGGTCGCAGCCTGGGGCTTTCCAGGCCAGAGCTCCCCCAGCTCCTTAGCCTGTCCCCAGCCCTGCTTCACCCTAGGTACCTTGTCTCATCTATCAAGCAGCAAGGCCCATCTCTCTCTATCACCAGAGAGACACTGTCTGGGCTCCTGGCTTCTATAAGGCCCTGCTCCTCAGTTTGGGGCATGGCCCCCAGCTGCAGCCACTTTCCTAATCAGCTCAGCCCTGTCAGGCCACTTTTAAACCCCTTAAAAACACCGGAGCAGGGTCCACCCTGCTACACCCCTACAGAGACCCCCCTGCCCCTAACCACCCCACCCGGGATCCCACCCCATCCAACCCACCCTGCCCTCTGTCCCCTGCCTGCCCCCACCCCTTATCCAACCCCCCCAGCCCTCGACCCTTACCATGAGGCTCCAAGCAGAGCTAGATACGCTGCCCCAAGGGAGCGCGCAGCCCTGCCCCTTAGAACACTGCGCACGCGGCAGCAGAACTCCAGTTGAGTGGGGAGCGTGTCTGCCTCCCCGCGGGAGCGTGCAGCCCCAGCCCCCAGAGCGCTGCGCGCACGCGACAGCAGAACTCCAGGGGAGGAGAGAAGGTGGGGGAGGGGCCAGCGGTTTGCTGCGCTCGGCCCGGCGCTCTGGCCCGGGAGTGCGGACCCTGTGGCTTGCCACGCTGGGAGAGTGGGGCCATTCGCCCACCCCGTGCGCACACCTATGCTTCTGCTCCCTGCCCCCGCAGGGGCAGCGGAGGGCAGAGGAGAGCGGGCCGGGCAGGATTTTTAATGGCACGCTAGAGTCCCGGCAGGCAGCAGCGTGCCATTAAAAATCGGCTCGAGTGCCGTCTTTGGCATGCGTGCCATAGGTTGCCAACCCCTGCCCTAGATGGAGGTGCAGCCAGGTGGAGCCAGTGCTGGGGAGGGCGGGGCAAGCGCACAGAGCCCCCATGGCCATTCTGCTGCCTAGGAGCAGCAGGGATATGTTGCCACTTCCAAGGAGCCCCATGGAGCCAGGTGGGGAGCGTGCCAGCCCCACGTCAACCGGATTTTTAATGGAGATATCAAAAATGCTGGTTTCTAGAGCTTTATGGCTGGTAAAACAGCTTTTACTGTATTAAGAAACAAATTATTATTATATAAATAGATAGATAAAATGGCCAAAAAAACACAGTTTCTTGTTTATCTACACATACCTGAAGACAGATTTTACTACAGTATCTCTGAGGTGGAGACAGATACTTACACATGTAAGTTCAAGGCTTTTAAAGTCATGGTGATGTTGAAGTTGCACCACAGTTACAATTTTCATATATACACATATATAAATTCCTAACACATTCTGTATACATATTTCATAATAACTATCAAGTTACTACATTTCAAGCTTTCACTAAAGAGCTTACTGATATATTTTACAATACACCAAAACAGTATGCAACTTGTTGGTTTAACTTTATTTTTGGGATTTAACCCATCTGTTCTCCATTTGGGGTGTCCACTTTGATGCCACAAATACCCATGGCTTCTTACAGGCAGACTGGGATTGTGAGGCTCCTAGATATCCAAATTTCTCTGAGGCATGTAGGCCCACCTTTAATTAGTTCCTTTGTCCAGTACCATCAGAAAAAGAACATGATCTACATAACTCTGGGCAGAGCTTTTCACCTGTGAACTGATGAGAGGAATTTGCTATAGATACTACCCAAAGGATAGTTCTTTTAATTCTTTTAATCCAGAAGCAGAGCCCCAGGCTCCATGAGTGGAGCCTGGGAGCAGGGGTGAGGCCGGGCACGGGGTCCCAGGCATAGGGCCAACGGCCGGGACCGGTGGTGGGGACCCGAGCCCCAGGTGAGGTGAGGGGTTGGAGAGCGGAGGGCCAGGCCATGGCATAGGTGTGGGAAGCACCCCAGGTTTTTGCTCGGAGTCCACGGCTAGGGAGTGGGGCGCGGGGCCAGTGGTCCTGCATAAAACCCTGGGGTGCTGCAGCACCCTCCACACCCCTAATTCCCATGCCTATGTACAAAATAATATCTTATAACCAGCTTATCACATCCCTTGGGGTAAAGAAGAGACTGAATGTGGTTATAGTGAATACAACGGGGCATCTTCACTAAGGCTGCTGGACGCAGAAAGGCCTTAAGAACTATAGCTCCCAGATTGACACAGGGTGTGCTGCTTAATGTCACTATACAAGGTCTCTCCAAGTGCCAGCCTAGGCTAACCTGACATGGAAGGTACTGATTACACTACATAGCTGTTTCCAGACAGGTGGACAACAGTACAAGAAACTAATCTGAATAGTCCTGTAATCTAGAATTACCACACATATAGGAGGTCTAGCCACTACATGCTGGACCTGTTAAAAAAGGACATTATAACAGCAGCAGAAGGAAGGGCTGTGTAAACAGCACTACCAATAACAAACTTTAATTGCAAGGAAAATAAGGATGAGGATTTTTCCACAACAACAGAGACAGCCAACACCTTATCCTCGCTATGTTTCCTTAGATAGAGAGAACCCAAACATGTAGTGACAGCACCATGATTACATAAGGAAAAATCCAAGTCAAGACTGACCCTAAGATTCCTGACAAATTATGCTGCCAAAATTTCTGTCCCGTCAAAGTGTAAGTCAGGGAATCGCAGTCCTCTTCATCACTATCTTGTATTCATCAGATGCAACTTGGCAATCTGATTGCCTGATTTAAAGCTGACATGATTATAAACCATGCAAGACTGACTCTCAGAAGACGGTAAGGAGACTGCTTGCCAGGTCTGATTTCACACATAAAAGTACCCTTCCCAAAACAGCAGAAGGTCATTTTCAACTTGTAAAATCCAGCTATTCAAGAGTTACAGAACTAAGAGGTCCAAAAAAGGATCAGCTATTTAGGCTGAGATCCAGCAGAGAAAGACCACTGAACTAATACTATCGTCTAAACAAAGAGATTTTGCCAGAATTAATTAGTATATCATTTTACTTACTTCTTGATTTATAAACTGAAACCCATTCCAAGTCTCAAGGCAATGAACATAATTTAAACAACATCAGTCCCAAAGAAAGCTAACAACAATCAGTATTACACCAATTCTCATATCATGGAGAGGATAACTCCTTAAGATTATTTATTTGTTAACACAGCAAAGATCAGACTCAGCTTCTCTGGCAAAGTCACAATTAAGGAAGGGACCTTTCCTGCACAATCTGGTATCTCTCAGTTCAGCACAAGGGTAACTATGGTCTTAAATTCCATTTCCTGGAGGGATGTCTGTCTTCATTCATCACATAAACCTATGCTATCTCCATACTATGGATGACCCAACTGAAAGACAGATTGCAATTGACCATAACAAAATTATTAACTCAGGTAAGCATGGATCTATTTTCTTACTTTAAAAAGGCAATTTGAAAATCAGATTAAATATGTGACCTATCTTTTCTTTATACAGCTCTTTAAGCACCTCTCAAAAAGTTCCCTTCTAGCCTTATTTGAGTCTTGTATTAGTAGCCCTGTACTGGAAAGCTTGTCTAAATTTTCCTTGAACAAGAATCCATTCATTGATTAACTTTCTACCATCCTATTCCCTAAACTCTTTGAAGCTGATCCATCTTCACATAAAACTAACCCTATGCCATTTGTCCTCTGCTTTGGGTTAATACCTCAGAAAATTTAAAGACATTGCACAGTTTTTGTCTTTATTAATTCTTTTAATCAAATACCTATATTGTACAGTGATTTTTCTGGTCATATTCTAGCCTCGGTAAAATGCTTGCACCTTTTTCTACCCTGAGATATTTAATTATGGCTGTAATAATCAACCAGTGCCAGTAGAGTAGGAATAGGTGACCTGACTTGGAAAAAACAAGGTTTTCTTTGAGCCCTCACTCATTTTTAGCGCAGATCTAGATTCAAACCTTTTGAGGAGGTCAAATGTTGATTTAACTTTTTTACTCATTTTTATGTTGTATTTTCAAATCCACAAACAGAACTAGAACTAGAAACAAAATGCAACAAAAACAGTTTCCCAAATTTCAGTTGGGACCTGTAGTTGATAGGCCAGAAGTCTTGCAGAAAGTCTGTTCTCATGAGCTAGCAGCCCAACTGTGCAGACTCAGGTGGTAAGGATAGTTCGGCTAAGCTGTGCTTAGGAATCATTTAAACTGATGAAAACCTAAGTAACTCTTCAGCAGCCTTCAGCATTTATCAAACTCAGATGAATTACCCGAGATACCTACTCATGTAACTGAGAACATAATCTGACCCCAGAACTTTTGGATACTTCTGGAAACTGAACCCAAACTTCAATCTTTTCGAGCTTTTGAAAAACTGCACTGGAGAGCATCATTTTCAGGAATCCAGCATTGCAGCTTTCAAAACCTGGTTTACTCAGTGTCTGGATTCTCAATTAAAACTAGCAGATCATTTCCATAACCCAATGCATCTCTTAGAAGGAGAAAGTGAGGGAAGAATTTGATTGAATACCTCCACTGGAAGAGGAAGAGATTTGTGATTTCCCATTCACTGTGTTACAATGATACAAATGAAGCTTTCACTTTCCAGCAAGCAGATGCAAGTCAAACAACTGCTACAAAGTACTGCATACACCCCATCCAACAGCTGTTTTCAGGTTTTGGCTGTAGCACTCTACTAGAGCACATTAGAAATTCCATCCTTTATACAAGCAGGTATGAATGCTTTGGGATTTTCATAAGCACATGAAACATTTTTAAAATAGATTTTATTTTAATTATTCTGTGAGAAACAAACATCTATAGTGTAAAGCAGGCATATGAGGTATCTATTAGATGGTTACCTTAAAGGGAACAAGTCAATAAATAAATGCTTCAAAAGTTTTCAAAATTAAAATGTAATGCAATGCATTTTATTTAGCTGTAGTATAAACCTAAAAGCTTGCTGGGGTGGAAAAAATCTTTGTAAATGAGTTGAAGAGATCTGAAAAATTTCAATGTGAAAGGAAAACATGACAAACACCATGGGAAAAGAATCAGTTACAAAAATTAATTCAATGGCAAAAAAAAAAGTAAATAACCGAAAGTTATCAAGTAACATTAATACACAGTCTAGATAATATTAAGTCCTGCCATGAGTGCAGGGGACTGGACTAGATGACCTTGCGAGGTCCCTTCCAATCCTATGAGTCTCTTACAAATGTTTTGCTTTATACTACATCTATTGCCAACAAAGAGTTCTCCTCCTTAAAAACAATATTATACAGGTGCTCATAATATAACAACAACATACAAATGCCTATCAGTGTGCTGTTTTACCACAGATAGGCACATTTTAGTGATATTAAAGCAAATCCTAGAATTAACTTTGCATAGAGGCTTTGATTGTAACCTCCTGTATTCACATGCTTATAATTTTCTCAGAAATTCTCCTTTTGATCTGAGTTCCCATGCTTAGTTTCAGCCTATATGTGAATACATTTCTTTACATCTTTATTTTCTATACAAGTTCAGCTCCTCATTCTGAGGATGAGAAAAGGTCTGTCCAGTGGAGCTGGATTAGCAGGCAGAATGGGTACAAGATGGTTCCAGGACAACCTGGATATCATCACTGCATCTGTTATATGCAATATACGCATTATGATGAGTGCCCCATACACATACACCTCTCTCATGCATATAATGATCTATACACACATAGAGTATATGAATCTTATATATGGTAGCAGATCTGCAGCAGTCAAAAATTCCCAGGGAATTTCACAAAACATAGCCGCATTCACAGAGCTTTGAATTGTGCTATGCATTGTAAAAACAAAATAAAAATTGTCAGGGATTTTTCCCACAATGAAATTGGAAGAATCATCAGTGATTCATCTATGGCTCTCACTAGCAATCTGGGACTCCCACTGAGCTCAACTACGAGCAGAATACCATTACATATGAGTTCACTATAAGCAGATCCCTTTGTGCACATTAAACTTGGTTAAATAAATTCTCCTCCTCTGGAATGAGACTAAGCACAAGCAGTATCAGACCTAAAGAAAGTTGTTTCTGATCTGGTTCGAAGGCACAATACGGTCAAAAATAGGATTTAGAATGAATACGTGTTTAACCCTTAACAATGGATCCATGACCATAATGAAATCTTCCCCAGATCCCCTTCCTTCCAGTTAGTGCTGGATCAAGCTCCTGGTGCTTAGTTGTGCCCTTGATGTTGAGAACTTAGATCACTGTACTGATTTCCTTCTTTATTTCCATAGCTATTCTGGCTCAGTGACCTCAAACCACTCATACATCCTAATTCTAAGCCCACCATCCCCAGACTAGCTGTACTGCACTAGTTCTGTATAGCACACAACAAACCATTTATGTTGGCCTCTGTAATCCAATCATAATCCTCAACAGCAATCAAAAATATCTGCTTTCCAGATTCTGATTTTAAATATATTAATATATTTAGTTAACATAACACAATCAGTCAGTCAGCTAGCCACAAATTACCTCGACATTTTAGAATCTAGATGATTAAACGTGAAAAAGAAGTGCCTCTAACAATGTTTATCTTCAAACTCCTCTGTCAATGGTTTAAAATACCTAATTCACTGATTTGCTGTAGATGTACACTGGTTTAAAAATGTTATTTCAAGCTTCAGGGCTGCTGACAATGTTTCTCATGAGACATTATGTTTGAAATGTTATCTCTGCTGCAGGGGATATTGAATCAAAATATTTTTCACAGAATCTTCCCTCCGTTTCTTTGGCTTCATCCAATCTCATTTTCACAACACAAATTTCTTAAATCCACGTAAACATTCAGACATACTAAGCAATATGTCCGGTTCAAAAGGACACTAGCTATATCCCCCAGACTTTGTTTTAAAAAAAAATCTTGATTTGAACTTTCAGATTCTTGTTTAAACACACATACTGCCTACTTTTTATTTATTAGAGGAAATAAACCTCCCAATTCCTCACTAAAAAGTCTAAATATGGTTCTGTTGTATGCTAAGCAAAATTGACATTAATTCTAATGTTCCACATATCTCTTAATGGCTGCAAAGATGAACCATTCCAGGAAGAAATAATAAGAAAAAAAATAGCACATTTTATCTGATGATCTTAAAGTACTTTATAATGATCAGTTAATTAAGCCTCACAACAATCTGTGCAGTAGATATACAGATAAGGCAAAAGAGAGGTTAAGTGGCTTGTCCAAAATCTTATCTGCACTAGTTTCTGTCCATAAAATGTCCCACTATTGCTAATACTGGTAAGCACTATGTTTGGTACTAAGTGCTTGTAGGACTGGATACTAAGGTTTTCTGAGTCCAGAATGGGAGGTTTTTTTCTGGAGATATATGATTGTCCAGATTATCAGACCATTAGATAGGATTAATATACTTTTATCACTTATGGCTTTTTGGCCATTATATCCTCAACAGATTGTAATAAGCCAACTTTTGATACTTAATGCTGAACATTCTTTCCCCAAGATCTCTATTTGTTGAGAGGCAATGAATAACAAAATCAATCAGCTCCTTCAAATTAGGTCTTAAAGACATCTGGTAAAATAGCCACTTTCAGAATAACAGTGTCAGATTGATATTATGCAGCTTTTAAATTATTTATCTACTCTAAATCTTAATCACCAGGATGTTAAAATATTTACATTCAAACACAACATTTTGCTGCTCAAGTAGAATTGTAAGACCAACAGAGGTCAACGGTACAAATCCTGGTCCCACCTAAGTCCATTGCAAAATTTCCATTAGTTTCAATGGATCATAATTTTACCATTGGGATAAAAAAAATAGGTCTTCATCCCATTTCTATGCACAGCTGGGCATGTCACAGAACTGCTGCTCCAGATGAAGAATTTTAGTGTGGGCAACTGCTCTGTAGCATCAGATGTTTAGCTGACAAGCCTATCAGACATTATACATTATTGAGAACCACTTTCAAAAGAAGTAATGCAAATTACATGTAGAGTTCAGACTGCATTGAGATGAGTCTAAACCTAAACCTAAGGTAGTTAGTAGATAGGTAGGTAATCTGAATTGTAACTCATTTCCAAATTGAACTGCTGAGACTAAAATAAGTGAGTTGGTAAATATGCTCATTACTACTTAATGTTTAAAATAAGTAGCACCCAAGATGTTTGAAAGTTATGTCACATGAAATGAAATCAGAACCAAGACAATCTGGAAACTTATAACATAATCGCTAGGAAAGTTTTGAGGTGTTTTGAAGGATACATAGATAATAGTGTTATACTTGAGACCATTTAGGTAACATAAACAAAGCTGAAAAAACTATGAACACTGTCCAAGTATATGATGAAGCTGTCTTCTGAAATGTCAAATTTAAAGACACATGAGGTAACCTGTGTTTAAATACTTAACTTTTGAACCAGTCTGTCCTGATCTTATATTTACTGCATGTCTTCTTTTAATTTGAATTTTCTGAATACCTGGATAATATCACATGTTCTGGAAACACTACAAACCCTGTTCCGAACACTAGGGTTTTGTTCTAAAGACAACATTTATTATTGTTTTAAAGTATAAGCAACTTAAGTGTCATTATCCCCTAATCATTGTCTCTTTCATGTAGATGTTAGTCTGAACAAATTGCTGAGAAAACTACACCTAGAACTAGCAAGAATGAGCAAGTTACCCTCATTAAATATTGCTGTCAAAGCCGTTCTTCTTAGCACACTTTGGGCCTGGCTCCCAATTAGAATTGCTAGTGATGGGTCAACTTCAAAAGGTTTGCAAATCTAGTTTGGAGAAGCATACAATGTTTAGATGTTTGTATGAAATTTAGCTGAATTTGAATCTCTTTGGTCAAGAAATCCAATTTGAAACCCCACAGATGATCTCTCCTACCATTTCTAGTACTTTCTGGTTTCAGCCAAGCTGGAAATACTGTATTGTGAGAACATGTTTTTCCTCACTGCATTTGGGGTTTTTGTCACAGACAAAACTATGAAGAGCAGAAATGTGATAAATTTGGTGCTGTGCAAAAACTGTGTAATGAAACCACATGGAGCATAGATGGCCTCCATGTTTTGTTACAAACTGAAAACTCAGCATAGGTTCCCAAGGTGTTTGCTGAAGTGTGTGAACCTTTTTAATGATCATGATTCTGCATTGAAAGAAAACACATGCAACTTGCATATTGTGTGACAAAAAAATAAGGACCCAATTATGCCTTCTTTACATCAAGCAGTACCTTACTCCACAAGCAGCCCTGTTGACTTTGTGGGACTATTTATGTAGTAAATTCCTGTTTGGTGTGAGCAAAGGTGACAGAATTAGATCCCTAAGCCACAGTCCAGCAAAGCAATTAAGTACATGCTTAAGTTCTTTGTTGAATTGGGACCCTGTTGGGAACCCTGAACTCTGGCATGTTTAGATTCAAGGTTTCTATTCACCCCACTAAATGTAGGGAAGTTTGCAAATTCCAGATCTGGGTCTGGGTTTTGACCAACTCAGTGTTGGGGGATGTTGAGATCCAACGTTATGGTTCAAGTCCTTCTCTATCTAAAAACTGCTAGAGTGCCCAGATTTTGAACACAGAGCTGGCTGCAGGAGTTTTGTTGCCTTCCACCTACTGGGAAATGTCTTCCTTTAGTTCCCCATTGCACTTTACAATCAACTATCAATGAACATTTTGCAAGCTGTCATATCCTGGTCCTCTAGCTCACCTTCTTTGCCTGTATGCTAAAGCAGTGCCTTGTTTAAAACCTGATTTGCTTGATCATTAGTTGACTGCAACTTGTGAAAGCAGAGAAGTTAGCTGTGCCCTTATGGGATAAGCAGAGAGGTTGGTAGTCTCATGGATGGAACCACTACCCAAGAATGTTCAGTGTCAGGGAGGCTAATTTGGTTAATTTAGCCATCTAAAATCCATACCATCAGCTTTAAAATGAACCATATGTGACAGTATGGAAAAAAATGTAATAATTGGTGGTGGCACAAACAAACCAGAGAGAGCTCTGGGAATGAGGAGAAGCATGGGAAACACACGGCTTGCTATTTTCCCATACATGCCAAGAGTCTCGATTATTTTTAAGCAAAAATGTTACTATTTTTCTGCTCTGTGCATTCAAAGAATGTTCATGTGGCCCAGCACATTTCACTAGGGTTAAGGGTGTTTTTCTGCTGTTTTCAGATACTGGCATGTATATCTGAAAGAAAAATTATCTGCAATTTCATGGTTTGACAGCTTTCATTATGTGATGACTTCCAGCAGTTTGCCCAGCAAACTACACTTTCACCCATTTGATATAAGAATTCCACATTTTCTTCCAAACATACTGTATCTATGGAAGTTGCTCATACAGAATAATTCATTCCCTTCATCACTACATTAGTTAAAAGAGATGGACATAGCTCAAAAAGTTCAGAGAGGAAACCAAAAACTCATGCTTATATACAGCTTATCAGAAAATTCTTTGATTGGGAAGTAGCCAGAGTCAGAAATACTATGCAAATAGGCTCTCTTACAAGAGCCCCAGAATGTCTAGGTTTTAGTACGTCAGCAGTACCACAAGTCTGGTCTTTCTTGTATTAGTCTGAAGAATCACACTTTTGGCTAAAGGAAGAAATGTACAAGGACACATTACAATATACAGTCCTCTCCTGTCTACACAGAGAGATTTCTGTAAAACTATTCCCTTCCACCTCTTGCTAGCAATAGCAAAAAAAGAAGCGGGAAGTGCAAAGGAAAGAGCAGAAAGGACGAGAAGATGGCAAGTGACAATGGGGATAATAATGTTTCCCTTCTTTCTGTTGATTAGCATTGGCAGAGACATTAGAAATAGACGATGTTAGGAGAGCATTAATGGAATACTAGGGCCTGAAGCTTCTAATGCACTTGGACAATTCTAGGAGTGAGGGCTAAGGAAGACAGTGGTGAAGATTTTGAAAAAAAATTGGAGGAGGGTGGTGAATAATCAGCTGAACATGAGATCCCACTGTGATGCTGTGACTAGAATGTCAAATGCAGTCCTTTGATGCATAAAGAAGGGAATCTCTTAGTAGGAATAGAGGTTATTTTACTTCTGTATTTGGCACTAGTGTGACTGCAGTTCTGGGGTCCACAATTCAAAAGGATGTGGAAAAAATTGGAAAGGATTCAGAGAACATCCACAGGAATGATTAAAGGATTTGAAAACCTATTATTGTGATAGACTCCAGCTCCATCTATTTAGCTTAACAAAGAGAATGTTAAAGGATGATCTGATTGCCGTCTAAGGTTCATGGTGGATTCTTCATCACTGACAATTTTGAAGTCAAGATTGGATGTTTTTCTAAAAGCTCTGCTCTAGGAATTATTCTGGGGAAGTTCCATGGCCTGTGTTATACACGAGGTCAGACTAGAAGATCACAATGATCCCTTCTGATCTGGAATCTCTGAAAGCTGTCAGGCACAGCTCCATTGTTGTTTATGTTTGCTAATGGCACTCACGATGGGTGCACCAATATAACTGGATTTGCTTTAGGCAGTCTGGCAGAAATGGGTCTTTAAGAGGGACTTAAATGAGGACAGGCTAAGGGCCTTGCAGATGAGCTGTGTGAATCCATGCCACGCATGGGAAGCCAAATAGGGAAAAACTCACAAACGGTAGACATGGCAGGTCTATGTTTGTAAAACAGGAAGTTCCACACCAGCCCCAATACCAGGCATGAGTCAGCTCTGAAAACGTACCTCCAGATGTATGGTGTTACCTGATACTGCCAGATTGTCACTTCCTATTTAATTTTCATGATATTTCTTCACATCTGAATGACATTGTTTTGTGCAGGTGCCTTCCCAAAACACACACACACACACACACACACAGAGAAATACTTGGTGCTGTGACTGTGATCAGGGTACCTTTTGTATTAAAAGTTCTGCATGTTGTGGTCGTGTTTTTTAAGGAAATAGGAGAATCCTGTTTTCTATGTCTTTCAACTGACTAGCAGCTTGCCTTGCTGGAGACAATGGCCTCACTAACATTTTAGAGAAGATTTAGAAAGTGTGAAGTATATTTCCCACATTGGAACCAATGAACTGGGAAAGTCAAAGCAAGATCACATGGACAGGGCAATAGATACAAATCATGGGGTTTGTCCTGCCAGTATAACCGAGAATTAGAAACAATGAGTTAGTATTCTTGTCAATAATTTTCATCCATGCCTTTGCATTTCTCTCACTTTGCTGAGAGAGCACTAACTGGGACAAACCTCCAGGCAAACTGAATCATCACACCAATCATGTTTTATCTGGAATGAAATACAACTTACCCAAGTAATTGTTGCTCTTGGACATCTCAGTAATGTTGATTTTAATAGCCCCTTCAGGAATTTCTACTATTTTGTGGTAGCCAAGATTTGTTAGCGTGTGTTTGAAAACACCAGAGACCACCTTGCAACCAGTGTTGTCCCCTCCGCATATTCCGCATTTGTCAGCCACCTTGTCTGAGCCCAGGTAGTCATCACAGCCAATGCTCTGCAAAAATCAAACCAATATTTTTTTTTCAGAGCTTACAAATACTGTCTCATGAATCATTCAGAATATTAAACAACATAGGACACTGTCATATGTGACTTACGCAGAATATAAAGACTTCAGAGATTCACTGAATTGGCATTTTGGATTGTTTCATTTCTTTGCTTTTCTACACACTAAGTGTAATAAAATACCAAGTCTCAGAATAGACATTGAGATACTCTGTGGCTGGAATTTTCAAGTGAGCTTAGGGGTGTTCATTATTGGAAACCCAGGAGGTGGGCGTGCACAAGCCCACCCACTTCTAAAGGCCCCTCCCCCAGCCTAGCAGGAGGGACCACTGGACCCAGGGACCAAATGAATGCAAGGAACAACTAATGAGAAAAACAGGGACCATAGGTTCAAAACGAGGGTACCAGATGGGGACACCGAGCAGGGAACCCCGGATAGCTCCCACTGCTCCTCAAAGGTGTTGAGGGAGCCAGCAGACGCTGCCCCGTGGAACTCTGCCTGGATGCGTGAAACTAGGGAGGAAATGGAAATAGGCCCCACAGTTGCAGAGCACCCCCTCATCCAGCATCCCCCTCCTGGTAGTGTAGGTGGAGAGTTTGGCCAGGGCTAGGAGGAGGTTGACAAAGAGGTCTCGCGACTTCGTGGGGCCACGGATGGGGTGTGCAAAAAGGAACAGGTGCAGCCAGAACCTCAACAAGAGGTTCTGGAGGAGTTGGAATAGGGGCTGCAACCTGGTGCATTCAAGATAGGCGTGTGCTAGGTTCTCCCTCACGCCGCAAAAGGGGCAGGCCTCGGGTACAGGTGTGAACCGCACCAGGTACACGCCCTTGCTCACAGCTCCATGAAGGAGCCACCAACTGATGTCCCAGGAGGGCCGTAGGACCAAGGTGGAATAAAGGCTGGCCCACCGGGGCTCCTCACCCTCTGTAGGTGGAAGATAGTCCCGCCATTTGGTGTCGGGGCGGGACGCAAGGCTGAGGAAATGCAGTGTGTGGAGCACGAGCATGTACAGTTGGTCTCTAGGCGTGGTTTGGAACCAGACTGGCTGCAGGGTGTGCAGCCAGCTCGGGGTGTGGGAACAGGGAGGCCGGGGGGAAGGGGTTGCGGAAAAGGAGCCGAATAAAAATGTCTGGAGGGTTCGGGGTGAGCAGGGAGTGCCCTCTTGCAGGGCCCACTGCAGGAAGATGAGAGAAACGAGTGACAAGGCGGCCTCCACCTCCTGGAGTATGCGCAGGGGGGTCGGAAGGGTGGACAGCCCCATGTGCCGACCGAGCACATGGGGATCCACCCAGTCCCCCTTGTCGTAGTCCAGGAGGTCTCCGACCCTAGTGGTTTCTGCCAGGACCAACCTCCGGTGCACCGAGGGAGACTCCGCCACCTGCACATGTAGATCAGGGTTGTGTAGCAGGGGCTCTGCAAGGAGGTTCACCCCCTCGGTGGCCACAAAGGACCTGGTCGCCAAAAAGAGATTCTAAGTCTGGAGGAGGTCCTGGTAGAAGACTGGCAGCTCTGAGAGGTCTCGTGGAAGACCCCTCGGGTGGAGAAAAAAGAGCTGCTGGTCATATCGGAGCCCTCGGAGGCGACTGAGGAAGGCGTGCACCAATGTGCTTAACGCCGGACTGCCTGCACTGGAAAGGAGTCTCTGCAGGGCCTGGAAGTGGAAGACCTGGACCTGGCTGCGAAGGCATACCAGGCCCTGCCCTCCCTCCTCCAGGGGAAGACTCAAAACCCCTGCTGAGACCCAGTGCAGCGCTGGCCAGAAGAACTCCAGGGCCATCCTCTGGAGCCTGGCCAGGATCCCCGGGGCTGGACTCAGGGTGTTGAGCCGGTGCCAGAGCATGGACAGGACTAGCTGGTTCAGCACCGGTGCCCTCCCTCGCAGGGAGAGACACCGGAGCAGTCCTGTCCATCTCCACAGCCGCTCACCCACCCTGGCCTCCAAATCCTGACAGTTCTCCGGCGGAGAAGGACGTGGTGGATAGATAAATGCCAAGACAGAGCAGTGGACCCACGCTCCACCGGATAGCTTGAAGCGCAGATGGGAGGGAGCTCGCCTGCCACCCGTCCCCAACAACCAGGCCAGAGCTCTTGACCCAGTTGACCCGGACGGAGGAGGCTGCCAAGTAAACGGTCTGGCAGGCCTCCACCCGCACCAGGTCGCCTGGGTCCTGGACCGCGAGGAGCATGTCAGCGGCTTACTCCGACAGGACCAGCCACAGCTCCGGCTCCCGAAGCACCAACCCCGTCAACCTTGGGCGGAGGAGACAGAGGAAGGGCTTGATCGCCAGAGCATACAGCTGGCCCGAGAGGGGGCACCCCTGCCGTACTCCCCACCCGAAGCTGACCGGCTCGGTCAGGGTCCAGTTGAGCCTGACCAAACACTCCACATCAGCGTACAGCACCTGGAGAAAGCCCACGAACTGGGGCCCGAAGCCGAACGCCCACAGAGTGCCCAGGAGATACCCGTGGTCCATCCTGTCAAACGCCTTCTCCTGGTCCAGGGACAGGAGGGTGAAAGACAGACCATCCCTATGCCCCAGCTCTAAGAGGTCCCGGACCAAATACAGGTTATCAAATATGGTCCGGCCCGGAACGGCGTAGGTCTGGTCAGGATGGACCACGTCCACCAGCATGAACCCCAGCCGCAGAGAGATGGCCTTTGCTACAACCTTATAATCCACGCTGAGGAGTGAGACGGGACGCCAATTCCGTAAGTCATGGAGGTCCCCCTTCTTTGGCAATAAGGTGAGCATGGCTTGCCTGCATGGAAGAGGGAGGACCCCGCTTTGCAAGGACTCGGCCCAGACGGTGACGAGGTCCGGGCCGAGAATGTCCCAGAACACATGGTAGAACTCCATGGTCAGCCCGTCCATGCCCGGGAATTTGTTGGTGGGCATGAGACGGAGGGCTTCCAAGAGCTTGGCCAGAGAGAGAGGCAGCTCCAGCCAGTCTTGGTAGCCCGCGCTGACCGTAGAGAGTTCGGTCCAGAGCACCCTGCAGCTTAGGGATGTTGCAGCACTTGATCTTGCCAGGCTTGGGTCAGAGGGACTCTCATTCTCATCAATGTCAAATCAAATTTACCAAAATATGGGCACTGCTGTGACAAAGTGCACTTGACCTACTGAACATCAAGCAATGAGTTAACACTAAGCTTAGGTGGACAGGGTGGCATAATGAAGGAAGACTAGGGACTTTAGTCTCCATCAGATACTCAATGGAAAGCCGAGGATCCCTATACAAGCAGCTACAGTGGCTGGTTGTCAAAGGTAGGACTAAGCAGTAGTTGGAGACAAAGAGGTTATTTACCTGTAACTGGAGGTTCTTCAAGATGTGTGGCCCCTATCTATATTCCATTGAGGGTTTACGCATGTGCCATGTGACTGAAGCTGGAGAATTTCAAAGTAGTAGTGTCTGTTGGTTCACGTATGCACCCTTGCTTCACCTCATGGTTTAGTCCAAGGCGATAAAGGGCAGGGAGGACCGATCGTGTCTCCAGTTCCTTCCCTACTGTAAATCCAACAGATCCGCTGCAGAGCAGGAGGTGGAATACAGATAGGGACCACACATCTCAAAGAACCTTCGGTTACAGATAAGTAACCTCCTCTTTTTCTTTGAGTGATGGTCCCTATTGTATTCCACTGAGGATGACTAACAAGCAGTACCTTATTCAGAGGAGGGTGTGAAGCTGAAGATGGAACAGTTGAGTGGAGGACAGTCATGCTGAATGAGGCATCTGTCACAAAGTCTGTCACAAAGGCATAATGTATAGTGAAGGTATGTACTGAACTCCACATGGCTGCCCTACATATGTCCCTAAGCAGTATATCATGGAGGGTGACCATGGTGGACACTTGGGCCCTAAGTGGAATGGGCCCTACATCTGACAATAGCATAGTGTAATGCATCCAGAAATCCATTTGGAGATTCTCTATGTGGAAATTGCTTGCCCCTTAACTCTCTGCAATTGTGATAAATAATCTAGGAGACTTTCTGATCAATCTTGTCCTCTGTAGGTAGATAGCCAAGACCCAGTGGATGCCGAGGGAGTGAAGTCATCACTCCTCTTCCAAGCCATTAGGCTTCAGGAAGAAAGCAGATAAATGGATGGGTTGACTGAGATGAAACCAAGAGAGAAACTTTGGTAGAAATTTAAGATGTAGGTGCAGGGAGACTTTGTCTTTATGGGAAGTGGTGAAAAGAGGGGATCTGCCATCATAGCACCAAGTTCTCCTACCCATCTCACTGAAGTGATAGCCACAAGGAAGGTGACTTTCATGGAAAGAAGGAACACAGAGCATGAAGCCAGCAGCTCAAAGGGTTGTTTCATCAGTGCTGATAGAAAAAGGTTGAGGTCCTATTGGGGAGCAATAGATTGTACAGGTGATACATTCTCGGAAGTCCTTTCCAAAACATAGTAATCAACAGATGTGTAAATACAGAGTGTCTTTCCATGGGACAGTGGATCTTGAGAGAGTTTAGGGCAATCCCTGACATCTTTAAGAACAGGAAGTAATCCAAAAGAAGTGGAATCTTCATGTCCTCTGGGAAAAGCCCTTTTTGTTGGGCCTAAGAGGTACACCTAATGGACTATTTCCTACTGCTTGATAGGATGCCTTTCATTTCCAATGAGCACTCTTCTTCTAGAGAAGATGCCCATCCAAATACCATACCCTGAGGTGAAGCATCTGTGGATCGGAATGTCTGATCCTGCAGTTGTGGTGCATTAGCAGCTTGGAGAAAGTGGGAATGGGAAATGTGGGACAGGCTGACATGCAGAGAAGGTTGGCGGCTCTCTAGTGGTCTCAGAAATAAGAGGGTTGTATGTGTGAGGATGAAGGCAGGCCTGGAGGACAGGATTGTTGGGTCGTCTGGTGCTTGCATGATGGTTCGTATGGTTTTTGGTGGAAGAACTGGGAAGTCCTGAACAATTATGTAGGTGAGCAGATAGTAGAATTTCTGCTTGGGTGCAGGTGTGTAGATACCCATTGATTGAAGTGTGACTCTTAAATCCTGGAGGGTGTGGAACTCATGGAAGGCGCATCGCACTTCTTCAGTTTGGAAGAAGATTTACTGCCATGCTCATGCACATGCTTCCTTATCTCCCACCTAGGCCCCTGCATGGGGTCTGTAGTGATGGTACCGCTGGCAGTGAACTCAATCTCCAGAGCCGGAGGCGCATACATGGCTGTCTCAGGCCAATGTACAGGAGGCAGTTCCTCAGCCTGGGTATGACTGAGACCTTATGGTGACTTCCATGAGGTGCTTCTTAAGGCAGAGAGCCTGGCCTTCTCGGGTATGGCTTGGGAAGGACTGGTAGATACCGCAGCTAAATGAAATGTGGGCTTCTCCCAAGCAGTTGAGGCAGTGTTGATGTTAGTTGCTGATCGAGAAGGAACATGGACAGGAGGCGCAGATCTTAAATCCTGGCATCTTCAGCATAGTCCAGTACCCATGCCTGCATACGGAGGGAGGGTGTAACCGGTAAACAGATTCCCCCAAAGTCTCAGTTCTATTCCAAATACTACTAAAAAAAGCTAAAACTATGTTAAAACAGTAAAAACAGCAAATAGTACAACAAAAACTAAGTATATACAACTCTACACTTTTTAAGGTGCATCACACACAAGAGGACACTAGTAGCTTCAACTGGACTCTGTGGCAGTGAGAAGGAACTTGAGATGTTGCCAGTTCGCCCTGCCCTTTATCACCTCAAACGAAACCATGAGGCAAAGCAAACCATGAGCCGAATAAAAATGTCTGGAGGGTTCGGGGTGAGCAGGGAGTGCCCTCTTGCAGGGCCCACTGCAGGAAGATGAGAGAAACGAGTGACAAGGCGGCCTCCACCTCCTGGAGTATGCGCAGGGAGGTCGGAAGGGTGGACAGCCCCATGTGCCGACCGAGCACATGGGGATCCACCCAGTCCCCCTTGTCGTAGTCCAGGAGGTCTCCGACCCTAGTGGTTTCTGCCAGGACCAACCTCCGGTGCACCGAGGGAGACTCCGCCACCTGCACATGTGAGGACCAATGGACACTACTACTTTCAAATTCCCTGGCTCTGGACACATGGTGAGTATACATAAACCCTCAATGGAATACAATAGGGACCAACCACTGAAGAAGAACTTCTTATAGTCCAAACTGGGATTTTTCTGTTTATATAGAAATCTTTTGTTTCTTTTCTTACAAATTCGATACTTTTAACCCCAAAAAGAATGAGCAAAGAGGCATCTCTCAAACAAACACGTTTCTAAAAAGTCTCTAAGTTGTGCTAGGAGCAAAATCAACATCCAGGCTGCTCCCAGTGATCCAGGTGAGGGGCAGAAAAGTGGCCTACTGCCAACTTTGGCTCTCTCTTCAATATTGGTCTGGTCCTGTACAATTCAGCCAGGCCAAGGTTTGGGCACACAATCTAAAAGACGATCCATTAGTATAGATTACAAAGAACATAATTACTAACAGTAATGTAAATTTAAAGCAAGAAAATGTGTTCAGTATTTTCTTCAAACCAGAGGAAAATTCAGCAAGACTTGTACTTTACATGCATGCACTACATACATTTCCTCCTTATTTTCAAGCATTTTTTATTTCTGTTCATAAGAAGTGGATTGAATGTATAGCCTCTCTCTCTAGAGCATTACTCCTCATGAATACTGATAGACAGTTCTCATTTCACCTATATAATAGGTCTGCTTTCAAAACAGTGCTTCAGAGACACACATACAAGGAAGAAACTTACAGTTTATATTATGATTCAAAAATATGTGACCTTATGGAGAAAGACAAACCAACCTGATTAAATATTACAATAAAACAGCCTCCCATCAGACTTATGAGTTTTATCAGTTAATTTATATATATTTTTTTAAAGTCAAAAGCACTCTTCCATTATTTTAAGTAGATTGCACAATACTTAGTGCAAAAGCTGGTTAATGCCTGTTCCATATTCTCTCCTGCAAGTAAAGAGTCAAAATTAAAAGGATACAGAAGGCTTTTCCAATAACCCATAACAAAGGGCAGAGTCAGGAGCACTGGCATTGATATGTTTCTTTCCAGTTCCCAATCCTAATTCTTGTCCTTTGCTGTGAAAAATGTTCTAAACCACAAGCCAAATTCTGCTTAGTTCCAATGAAAAGATTGATGCCCCTACCTCTTTTTTTATGATTAGCCAAAGAACACAGATTAAGCCATCTCACTCAACCCCGCCAGTATCATGTGGGGCTTGAAAATGATGCCTGCTTGTGGTCATAAAGCAAGAGGCTGAATCAAGGTCCCAAACTGTGTGTGTGTGTGTGTGTGTAGGTGGGTGGGTGGGTGGGTGGTGAGGGATAACTGACAACTGAAAAGCTGTTATAACTTATCATTTTTAGCTAGATTGAATTGCCCTGTCATTCAGAAGAGAGTTTGTTTCTTGTTAGCAGTATTTGCTTTAACATCTTTCATTTATACTACATAGCATATACATAGCATTTGAAGGAAATCATGTACATATTTCATTTTTGCCTTTTACTTAAAATTTATTTTATTTGCTAATAACTTCATGCCTTTGGACAATTACAGAAATAACCACTATGTGTTGCTCCTTCAACATTTCAGACAAGCCTAGAGCAATCTGAAAAATGAAGTGCTCTGAATTTAAGACTTCTGCACAATAACTACATATGATTGATTGAGCTCTAGCCTTTTTCCTATTAAGGACCTTTTGCTGAAAGGATTTACATTTTTCCATTGTAAGTTTATCTGAAAAGAAATGTGATGGGGCTTATCATCCTCTTAGGATATTCAATGACATTCAGGAAGTGTTCCACTGCCAGTATGTAAATATATGGAGGAATCCCCTTCATGTATGAAATGTTGTACAATATGTATTGTGTCTATAAATGTTCAGTGATCTTCCATGCGAATATTCTGTCTTCTACGGATTAATAAAGTTTCCTTCATTCAAACAAGCAAAAGAGCTATTTTACAGAATAAGTATTTTAGAAATTCTTCAAGGGATTTTAAATTTTTAATTGGGACTATTATTCATACCCTTCTGCCTGTGAATGAGTACTGCACAAAGGTCTGAGAGACAGGCAAATTATATCTTATTCATTTTAGAAAACCTCTAAAATTACCTAAAACATTGTCGCCATGCACAAAAAAATGCATGCATAGCCTGTATTTCTAGATATGGCAAGGATAGCAGTATGGTAAGTTTTGTGTCCCACTGGATCAGTGGGACTTTCTAACTGTATAAAACACATATTTTTAGCATTGAAGGGTCATGAGATATTAGATCTGACCCAGTCACTGGTCCAGGACTAAATACTGCCTGTCCTAGGCCTTGGGCCAGAGTAATTTTGGGCTGAAGGAGGAAACATTTTTCTGGCAAGTTGATTTTGAGTTTCTTTTTTAAAGGCAGCTGTTTGAAGCTGTTCAGAGGTTTGGAATGTTAGAAATAGTCCTGGTGGAATTAGATTAATTAGTAGAGTGCTGGGGAAGCAGGGAAAGATGCATGATATTGAATGGATCTCTCTACCACATGTGTGACATAGTATGGCCTCTAAGCACTTTGCTGAATCAGGATGCAATTATCTTTACATAAACACACACAAATGAACGAGAGAAAATAAAGTTAGGAAATAAAAGAAACGTAACAAGCCCAAAACAATTCTCAGTGTATCCAGCATCCAGAATTAATGACTTAATAGTCCTGGATTTCAATGGCAGAAAGTTGACTAGAGAAGTCACAGCAGCATAATCCACAGAAGCTACTGATACTGGCCTTTCTGCAGTGTGGCCTGAAGCCAAATTCTGCAGCCCAGAAAGTAGGTCAGGTTGGCTAGGACAAGCAATGAATCAGCGAATATGGCTGTTTGGTAGCATAAAGTGAATGCACTTTGCTGATTAGTGTTCAGCTAATGCACTCTTCCTGTGCTATAAAAAAAGTCAACATTTTTCCTGAGAATTTTTGGAATTGTGATTATAAACATTTGAGCACCGGCTTGTTATTTCATTAGCAATGAAACGTATACAAATGTTTAAAAAAATCAAAACCCCCTTCTGAACTTTCCTATCAAATTGTTTGCATTCCATATAACACACACACCAGTTTGGATTGTTAACAGCAGATTCGTGGGCACATATAAAGAAAGACATGTCTTGCCTGTGGAATGAGAATTTTTTCTCTTGCCATAACTTATCTTTTCTTATGACACTGCATTTGCAGCTGTTCTTGGGTTCCAAATGGAAGGGAGGTAGTAAACATGTGTCCCCTAAAATAACGTTATAGTTCAAAAGACATACTTTTTTGAATTGTATTAAAAGCCAAATATCTTTACTATTGTCAAATAATTTTTGCAATATGTTTTAAGAAAACTTTATACGTTACAGGTTAGCACTAAAGAAGTTGTTCAAGAATTACACACAATTGTGTGCCAACATTAAGTTAAATGGAATCTCCGGGAAAAACAAGGGACAATCTGGATGAAATATTCAGTGGTGGACGTCACAGGGATTTAGGGCTGCATATACAATAGAATGGAGCTAGTGCCAGGCATTTAAAGAGATGAAGTGCTGATTCTTGAAATGGAAAGCAGATGTCACCATTTCAGTGCTAAATGAATGTACTAAACTAAAACCTATGTTGGTACAGTGGCATACACAATACAAAGTGGCAATGATTTGCCTTCTGTGCTCTACCTATATTGGTTTATGAATGATAAAAAGAATGATGAGTTCTAATATGCTGCTAATGTCCACTTCTAAAACTGCCAGTATTTGCAATTAAATTATTTAGAAGAAAACTGTCAGATAACTGATTTGGATACTGTGTGCTCCAGTGCCTAGCAGACTGTGGAGCAAAGCAGATTGCTGCAAGTTATACTTCAATATAGTTGAAAAACTCCTGTGCCTATGCCAAAAAGGCAAAATGACAACTACAAATGTGTGCCACAAGTGACTCAGCCACTAAAGAAATGGGGTGTGGTGCCGCAAGCAGCAAGATTCAAATATGACCGATGACCTGATTGTATGTTGTGAATTATCTAGAAATCCCACTTACCAGAAACTGATCATAAAGTTCTGCAGGCTATTAATCTCAGCAGTGCAGAGCCTCTTTGGGGATCTGCAGGCTCTGTCGTTCTGCATGCACAACATAACATCTAACTTCAGACAGGTAGCACCAACAGGGGCCAGCCAAGGTCTTGAACTTTTCCTCTTGTAAAAACGGTACAAAACTCAGCTGAGCTACTAGCATTGTGAGTGGTATTTATGTTAACACAGCTACACCACCAGATATTGCCTTTATTTTTCTGTATAATTTTAAGGCCACATCTCTCTCTGTTCTGATAAATGTTCATTGTGAACCTAATAAAATGATGCTTTGCAACATTATTCCCCAATCAGTCAGACATATTTTTGCACATTTCTAGTCATCCCTTTGTGGGTGAAAGCCATTAAAATCATTGAATACTGGACAAAATAACGAGTGTTTTTGGTGGCTGATAGTTGACTTTAAAATGATAAAAGAGAAATTTACTTTTTTCATCCCATTAGAAGCTAGCAGGGAACAAACTAAAAATGATATTTTTGAACCAAACATATTCAGATCCAGGCAGCCTTTAGAATATTTAGTGACCAGAAATAAATAGGGCTGTGTACAGTATCCAGTCTTATTGGGTGGAGTATGTGAAGGGTAAGACCCCCCCCCTTCTGTGATGCCCACTTGATGTGCTGGAGTCCCACTTAGCCCTCTGGCCCTGCCAGCCTGGGTTTCCCTTGCACTGGGTTGCTGTGCCAGGCTCTCAAGCCCCTTTTCAGCACACACCCAGGCAAGACCACACTCAGCTGCAGGCACAGACTGCAGTCAGATCTGTGTGAGAGGATTCACCCAGCACTCACATGCGAACCCACTGTGGAGAGATAAACCCCAGATAATATTGTCTTGCACCGTATAGAAAGATCTGCACAGCACGCGCTCAGAAAAATTCACCCTCTCTCTCAATATGAAGAGAGATATGCACAGCTTCTTGCCCCCCCCCCATATGGATTGCACAAACCGGGTTATATTATAAACAAGAAATAAGTGTATTAACTACAAAAGACAGATTTTAAGTGATTGTAAGGGATAGAAAACAGAACAAAGCAGATTACAAAGCAAATAAAACAAACTAAGCTTGATTCACTAAAGATACAGGTTACAAAAAGTAATTTCGCACCCAAAATGTTGAATTAGGCAGGATGCAGAGTTTCTGTAGCTTAGAGTTCCAGTTATCTCTTCTTACAGACTGGGCCCATGTCTCAGTCTGGACTCACCCCTGCCTTTCCCCTCACGCTAGTTTCTTTGTCTCTTCAGGTATTTTCAGCAGTCTTTCTTCATGGGTAGGCAATGGAGGAGAGTCCTGTTTGCCTTACTCCCCAGCCTTAAATAAGATTTACATAAAGGCGGGAAGCCTTTGTTTCCAGTGGAAAAGTACCAGCAGTGTCCAAGGTGGTATTTTGCATCAGGTGACAATATCACCTGACCTTGTAGTGTCAATGCAGCATCCCAGGAAACTCCTCAGGAAGGTGGGAGATGAGTATCTTCAGAGTTCTACTGTCCTTCTTAAATGGGTCATTCAGGATGATTACTTACTATCTGGTGGGCTTTCCCCCCCGCCCAAGTACACACACAGTTGTAATTGTTACATAGTCAATATTCCTAACTTCAGATGCAGAAATGATACATGCATAGAAATTGGATAATCACATTCAGTAAATTATAACCTTTTCAATGATATCTTAGATGAGCCATCTTGCATGAAGTATATCTTATTTATGCCATATTCATATCTTAAGCATATTTCTATGAAGAATATGGAGTGTCATGCCACAGAGTAATGTCTTGCAAAAAGGTTCACTTTTAGATCAAATACTACTTCTATTAGCATTTGCAGTGCTTACCAAGCCAACCAACAGCAGTTTCATCAGCACAATGAAGGGCCCTAAGGCCATTGTGAAATCTAGTCAGCTGATACTCGTCAACAATATGTACCATTGATTGACAGAGGCCACAGTGATAAGTGGGTCATCACACAGACCCCATGTGTAGAGGTTGGCTGCAAATATTCCTTGGACACATCAAAACCTGTTCCTCAGAGTCCAGAGGTGACATAGCAGGTCAAAACCAGATGATCAAATAGTCAGATCAGTGACAAGGAAGCCATTCCAAACATCTTTAGCCGACTACTCATCACGTCATAGGATTGCTGCTGACAGATTCCAATCTGGCGGTTGAAACCACAATGGATGTCTCGACGTAAGTCGTGCTCTGGGGTGACTGAAAATGGCCATGTACAGTGAGAGACCTGGATTGGCATATAGCTTTTCCACCACTCTGGCTGCGATGAACGTCTGGAGGGGCTATGTTGCTCAGAACTGGTAGCCATGGGATAGGAGTGGGGCACAGGATGCCTATGATAAGCATGGTTGAGTTCAAGTTGATGTCAATGAATTTAGTGAGGTGAATGATACCACATAGACACACAGTATCCCACTGAGGAATAGCACACTGAAAGAGCCGACATGCAAAGTGTCTGTGTGCCTGCGCCCCAGGTCAAACTGGCAAATTTGCTGATTAGATTATTCCTGGTCCTGAGTTTGGTAGCAGTCTTTTTGGATGGTCATGGAAAGTCAAAGAATGGTCCAGTGTAACACCAAGGTAGACAGATTTTGCCTTGAGTTTCAGTCATTTTCCGTTGAGAGAGACATCTAATTTATGTTTAGTGCTTGCATTGTGGTGGCAGAATGTACTTGAAACTGTCTTAGTTACACTTGGTTGGAGGTGCCAACTGCTACAGTAGGCTGCCATCTTGGCCAGGTCGGTGTTCAAAATTTTCTCCAATTTGGTGAAAATAACTTTATGGCAAAGTCTGATTTTAAAAGGAAAACAGTCTCTACATTTCTAAGTTAACATATATGGCAACTCCCTTCTCCTCACACATGCTATTGCTAAAGTTTGGTTGGCATTACTAATGGTTGTACATTAAAGCAAATTTGCCTGAAAAATAAATTAGTTAAAGAGTGAAATGAGTATCCTGGTTCACGCAGAGAACATAAGATCTGTTTCAATAGAGACAAATGCAAGATTTAGGAACAGATTGCAAAGGGCTCAGAAAAGAGCTGCTAGAAAGATTCATAGCCTGGAAAACCTGCCTTGCAGTGAGAGAGACTTAAGAAGCTCATTCTGTTTAGTTATTGAAGAGAATACTATGCAGTGACTTGATCATGGTCTGTAAGTCCCTATATGGGGTGAAGATTTGTAACAGTAAAAGATTCCTTAATCTATCAAATAAAGGCATAACAAGATTCAGTGGCTGGAGCATGAAGCTAGACAAATTCAGACTAGAAATAAGATGCAGATTTTGAACAGTGCAAGTAAATAATCACTGGAACAACTAACCTAGGGATGTGGTGGATGCTCTCACTTGAAGTCTTTAAATCAATAATGGATGTCTCTAATAATATGCTATAGCTCAATCGGAAGTTATAGGTTAGATGCAGGCTGAAATTCCATGGTTTGTGCTATGCAGGTGGTCAGATCAGATTTCCATAATGGTCCCTTCTAGATTTGAAATCCGTGAAGTTATATGGTGTGACCTATTAAAAAAATCTAATAGCAGTAATATTGTTATCCAAATACTATAGGAAATGTCTCTGACTAGGTTTTATCTCAATTATGTGATTAATGTAGCATGAACCATGATAATTTATAATGATATTTTTCAAAATTCATATTTAATATCACACTGAAATTAATTAAAACAGTGTGGAAGAACAGGTTCTAACTAGATAATTTTCATATTAAATATAACTGATTCTCCTTACAGGGGTCTGGCATTTGTTGCATCCACATTGTAAATCTTATGTTGCTCTCAGCAAAATCATAATACTGCTAATCAAACTGTCTTGGGGGAAAAAGAATAAGAAAAAAGATGGACTAGAGGTGAAATCATCAATTTGAATTCTTGCCATTAAATGATGCGGAAAAAACAAAGAGGAGGAGAGTGTTTTAAAGCTGACCTGCAAGTATGTAACAAAGTTAAGATTGTGCACTAGATTATTCAAATAAACATGGTATTTCAGTACATTGCCAAAGTCTACTACATCTGTTGTCGTTGCTGTCATTGCTGTTTCTCAGGTCTGTAAAGGGCCAATCTCTGCTCCACGGAGCACCCACTCCCACTCATTATGGTGACTCAGCCTTGCTATCCTGTGACATATTTACCATTGACACAGAACAAGCTAGACCTTGTTAAAGGGATAAGGAGAATCCAGATTTTTCCAGATATCATGGTATTTTTGTTGTTATGCTATTATTAAATTTTAATTACTTGTATCATACAGGGAAGATCCATGTCCCAGAGATGTTGAGTGTGTGGAACAAGACAAGCAGAATATGTGCTAGCAAGAGTCAAGATGTGCTTAATGAATTGGGGAAAGCAACAAACAGAAACCTTAGATTTGTGCTGAAATGCCCCTTAATTTGTCTACCTAACACATAAGCAAGTATTATTAGGACTGTAATATTTGAAATTATATTTACAGATCATCTTTCACTATAATTTGTCTCCTAGAATTCTGGTTTTCCTTGTCTACCTATGCTAAACAAAGCAACTGCCACATAGCATTGACTGAAAATGGAACAGCAGTGACACACAATTATCAGATTTTTCATTTGCTGTATAAATCAGCAGTCTCCAGAATTTTTTATTTTATGAACAGTTAGCAAGTAGCATGTCCCATCACAAGCTCAACACCTGAGTTAAGACTCTCCATTCTCTCTCTCCTCCTCCTCTCTACTCAAGTTCAGGTTTACTACCAATCTCTGAAATGGTTTGTAGAGTTATTTTGGTTAGTATCTGACAGAAACATGCACAGAAAAGTTTAGTACTTCCATAAAGCTTTTTATTTATCCACAATAAGTCTTACATTTCATCAGAGATACCTAGGTTCAGGACACTTTTATATTTTCCTACACCACCACCACAATTATCCTACAGCACTGTATTGGCAATTAACACTGTATTTGCACTAGTGTCTTGATGGTTCTATTAGTCACTTAGCAGTACATAGCAACAACCCAGTACGTAATGGCTTCCTTGTCCCTCTAGCTTAATTTCAATGGTATTATAGCAGGAGAAGACCAAGTGGTTCATAGCAACAGCAGTGGAAACTAAGTGCCTCTGTTTGACTTTTCCCCTCCATCTCAAGCCTAAGAAGTTATCTGAATACACATCAAGCTGAAGACCATAGAAGAAGGGATTCCTGCACATACTATAGCCCTCCTCACAAATAAATAAAATAAAATCTGGCCTCCTGGGGATATTGTAAAGGAAAAACATCTCAGAAAATGGAAGAAAAAAATTAGAAATGTGTTTATAGTTCGTTTCATTCAGTTTGCCCTAATCTTTGAAATCTTTCCCTAAAACCTGTAAGAAAATGTCTGCTAAAATACAAGGGAAATCAAGGTCATGTCAAAGTAGAAAGCCAAGACAGCTCTGATGTGTTAGCTGTGGATGAGAAGAGCAATGGTTTAACAGGGAAGAGAGAAGTTAGAAATAGATATAGATAAATTAGGGGAAATACAGCTATCCAGGTTAAAGTTGAAAGGTGAAGAAAGTAAATCAAATCAGAAAGTAAATCTCCCAAGTCCTTCCACCATTTTCTCCTCCTTTCTACCAACTGCTGTATCCTCTTCTTTCTAACTAATCCCTGCTCTACAGTTTTCATGGTTCCAGAAGGCCTTACTGCTAGAATGTCATCTTTGACCTTATTTCATTCCTGCTTTAACAACCAACTTCCTAGTGTTAAGCTAACTTCTAATGCAAGCCCAGCTATCTTGTCATGTTGGATATCTTCCCCACTCACACAGCCTGATGTTTTCACTTCCCATGCCTTTCCAAAAGGAAATGGAGAGACATGTTATTTTAAACAATTCAGCCAGTAATACGGTAGACAGAATTAAAAAGTTAGTATTGCCCCCAGAGCATTTGGGTAAAAGTAACAATTTTTAAAATATGTAAAGTGGTTTCCCACAAGCAGAGACTCTAATGAGACTTCTTCGGTAACAGAAAGCTCCTTCCACACAAACAATAGCTACTGTATATTTTTGTAATGGTTTCATTAAAAAACAATTTTTCAAAAAAGACAAAGCCAGCTTCTGTCCTGCAAAATCATATAGAGGCAGCTAAGCAAAGCACTATGTTGGCAAGCTTCAAATGAGATTTGAGTTTCTATACTCATGCTGGGGATGGTCCAAGTATAACCTGGAGGCTGAAATAATTTGTGACCACACATATATAGACAGTCACACTGGTCATTAGGATACCACATATGTGTCGCATAGGGAACAAATTTCATGAGATTCAGCTTCAAGAACATACACTTGTTGGCAAGCTTGTTGGCAAGCTTCAAGAACATACATTTGTTGGCAAGCTTCAATAATAATAATAATATTATATATAATATTATTAATATAATTTGTGACCACACATGTATAGACAGTCACACTGGTCATTAGGATACCACATATGTGTCGCATAGGGAACAAATTTCATGAGATTCAGCTTCAAGAACATACACTTGTTACTCCTGAGGGCATTATGCGCCAAAAAATTAAAAATTCTGCACACCATATTTTAAAATTCTGCAAAATTCTGCAAGTTTTATTTGTTAATAAATGCAGAGGCTCCAGCATGGCAGTGAGGAGCACAGGTTACTGGCTGCACGAAGGTGAGAGATAACCCTGCCCCCCCCCCCACCCTCCATTCCGGGGACACTAACTCAGTGGTGAGGCACCTGACTCTGACACAGCACAAGGCCTGGGCCTGCCCCAGAAACACCCTGGGGACCTGCCACTCTGTGCCAGGCACACCAGGTGTGTGGCAGGCAGGCTCAACAAGGTAGAATCCAAGTGTGGAGGGGCTCTGTGTGATGGGATGGTGAGAGGATTCTGCATGGGACAATCTGGGTGCAGGCAGCTCAGTGATTTTTCTGCAAACAGATAATGAATTTGTGCACTATTTGTAATTGGTCAAAAATAGTTTTTATGAATGTCTTTGAGATGATAGGTCCCTCAAAACAGTGTGTATTCAGAATTCACTCTAGGTTTGACCCAAAGCTCATTAAGACAATGAGAATCTTTTGATCAGGGCCTATTTGAGTTGTGTGGCCAGTCACCTGAGTCCACAGTATGATAAATATAAGTTCCCAGCAAACTTTTATAGAAACAAAAATAGTTAGACAACCTTGGTGTAAGAAGGAACTTCACTACTCAGATCACAGTTCAGTCACTGATTTTCCTACTGACTCATTTTCTGCATCCAGGTCCCCTCACACCAACTGCCCCAGATCTCATCATGATTTCCATTTCAGTTCAATATGCTTATAATGAACCACCACTCTGGCGCAAGGATAGATTTGAGGGCTACTGAACCCTGGCTTTCTCAGCACTCTAATAGTGCACCTGTGTTAAATGATGGTGCACTGCTTCATTTCAAATGCATCATTTAAGAGACTTTGATCTAGGCATGCTCATTGTCAGTTAACATGGTGAACACTGCAGCAATTAAATTGAGTGTGCGCTTTCAAAAGTTTGTAAGGACTTTTTCCACCTGTATTTCTTGTCCTCCCCTTCTGTGTTTTACCGGTCCAATATTCATTCAGCTGAAATCCAGCCCTGACTTTTGGGTAGCAGGCCAGGTCTTACATTGTCTGTCCAACAATAATCACTTTGTAGAAAAACACATTTTTGGTACTGCCAGTTTGTTATGGCCTCCAATCCAACTTCCACTGAAGCCAATGGAAAGATCCTCATTGAAATCAATGAGAGTTGGACCAGGCCAGCTTAGTCCTACTCTTCAGTAGAATGACGTCTACACAGTGTTTTAAGCTAATTCATGAGCTCCTTGGTTTGCTAAAAACAGCTTGCTGATTTTAAAACTATTCATGCCCCTTATTAATTGTGAAAGATTTTCAAAATGTAGTTTTAGGATTAATTATGTCACTAAGTATCATCATTAATGCCCTTTCAGAGTCCTTTAAACTCAGACAACGGCTTACTAAGGCTCTCAGATGGCCACACACCCTCTGGATCTTGTTTTCACTAGGTTTTGGGCTTTGAAGGGATTTACCTTCATTCATTATCTTGTATGGTTCATTATATTATTCTTTTAAGCAAATTTCAACTTAAACTAACCAAGTTTCAACTACCACGGCAACCACTCACTGAAATATAACCAGTATAAATTAGAAACATTTTAATGTGAACATTAATCATCTTTTCTATTTGATACCTGCTTTGGAAGATACTCACTAGTTAGTCATTTTGTATATAATATTGCCATTGGAACTAATATTCACCCTTCATTGGAAGAGCCTATAGGACTCAATCACAATTTGCCTCTTGTCTTTACCTACTTCATCTTTCATTTCTCCATTTCCAGCATGGCTGATGATTTTTCAACAACTTTTAGTCTATCTAAGGATAGTTTGGCCTACACCAAGCCACATGTTTTTTCTGTCCTTGATTGAAGCTTCAAGTTCAAGTTGAAAATCTTTTTTTTTTTAAATAAAACATTTTGAGCTCACTTTTTAAGACTCCATCTTCCAAGGCTTTAGGTGCTGTGTTCCAGTGTTTCTGCCTGTTGAGTTAGCAATGGTTTTTCTTCAGTAAAATTGACAAGCATTGTGGTAACATTTTTAGTGGTGATGCTTGGGCTGTTTACTCTTTGTTCTCCTTCTTGTTAGTCATTTTGGAATGTGTTTGCAGTCTCTGAGGCAGGAGTCTGCACATATATTTCTGAGGCCAATAAATCCCTTAATGACCCTATTCTTTCTGTTTTTCCTCCATCTCCATGAAATTTTCTCCTACTGCTATAGACCTATAAATATCAACAAATCTGGATTGTTTGGGGGGGATTTCTAATAAACTGACAAAAGTTGGCATTCACTCATTTGCTATTGTATTTGCCATTGACAAGGAGGATTATTTGCGTGTTCGTCTTGCTAACTTGCTTGTCATTACTGATATGAGATCTAATGCACTGTCCAGAGGAAATACTGAAAATACTTGTGCCTTTGTTTAACCTCTTCTCATATAAGCGCATGAGATAGTCATTTCTCCAGAGTTCCTCCTGCCTGGAGACTGACTTTGGAACAATTCCTTCTGTACTGATCTCATGAAGATTCAATGAGCACGTAAGCCTGCAATACCACACACCAAACTTCAAGGTCACTCAATGAAGATTCAAAAACACAGTCACGGAAGCCAACAGAAAACAAAAAGGATAATCATACAATCATAGAATATTAGGGTTGGAAGAGACCTCAGGAGGTCATCTAGTCCAATCCCCTGCTCAATCCCCTGTGATGAGTCATTGCCTCTCAGCACAGCTCAATTCTACTAGACTAGTAAAGATGGCTACTAAAGTTTTTCATGGGGGGTGGGGGTTATGCCTTCCATTTACTATCAAGAACTGGCTAAAGTTGAACCCTACTTCTACAAAGCACATAAGCAGCTAGTTAAAGGTAAAGGTAGGCAAATCCTAGATCAAGTCTTTGGGAATTGGATGCTGAAGACTGGACATGACAGAATATGAGCCACTGATCTGCTAGCAACCTGAGTATAATCATGCCCAAGGTCCTAGCCCCATGTTCAGGCCACTAGCCTGAGCTGTCAACTATGTGACCACAGCCCCATTTTTAGCACACTAGCTCGAGAAGAGCTAGTGCACGTACGTCTACCTGGTCTGGGCATTATACCTTCCAGCTGCTGTGTAAACATACCCTATGGGACACAGCGGAAAAGATAAAAGAGCAGGTAAACTCTGTTTTAAAAGGTGAACTTCTTAATGAAAAAAACTGTGGGCCACTGTGGCAGGGTCCCATGTGCTACACAGGAACGTATGAATTGCCAAACTTTGGTCCATCTAGCCAGCATCCTGTCTCTAACAGCAGCCAGCATCACATGTTCTAGAGGATAGTGCTAAAACTGCGAGAGGTGGAAGAATCTGCAGCAAGACTGGGTTAGTTTTTGTAAGTAAAAGGGCTAAGAAAGTTCTGACGCTATACCACATAATAGCATTTATGTACAAAAAATTACTGTTTACTTTGCTGATGGCAAAAATTTCTGTTGGCTGAAAAATGTGATTTTATAATATCTGCTGTATTCATTCTACAATGTCTCTCAGCTGTTAACTGTGATGTTGAGGCACCCTGGACAGATTTCATGGATGGGATGGTAGTATTCATTTAGGGTTTCACCCAAAGCCAATGGAAAGCCAGTAGAAAGTTTGGATCAAGCCGCTACACATTTTGCATGTATCAGTTAACAATACTCAAATATAAAATAAATTGAGGTCTTGTAGCAAACATCAAACAGTATCAAAATATTTCCTTTCCACACACATTTTAAAATGAATTATACTACCTTACCCCCACTGAATTTTATCTGATAAACCATATTTAATATTTTTGCCCACAAGGTGGCACTTATAAGCTTTATAATGTAATAACCTAACCTGAATTTAGAAAGTCTTATGCAGGAAAAATAAATAGCACTGAATGGAGATCATTTTAACTCATATTGAAAAATTAGTTACATTTCTGCAAATTAGGCCACTGTTCAGAAACATTGTAAATGTTTAATTCTTTATTAGAAGACCCAATATTACATAATAATAAAATACTATATGCCTCTGTTCTGTGTTTATGTGAAACAGTTCATACAAATAACAACTCAGAGCAACTTTTGTGCTCTCCGCCTCTGGAGTAGTTAAACAACATTTGAGTAATATATTTCTGACAGCCATCACTCAGCAATTCATAGAATCCCATAACCTCCTGAGACAGCTTAACGTGAACTAGAAGAATATTGCACAGACCAGGAATGAAAGAGAAACTCTTGAACTGATTTCTCCCACCCTCCCCATCAGCTGCTCTTGTTCATCTGGAGGCCAGGTGGACTCCATTAATCAGTCATAAATAAAGATTTTGGGCAAAATCCTACACTCCTTCTTCAAGACGAAATCCTATTGCCTTCAACAGTTGACATCATTTGGAATTCTGCCTGAGTAAAGTCAATGGAAGTTGGCCCTAGTATGGTTTGATAAGACATAACTATTTCAATGCCATTGTCTTCATAACCTTTTCTAATGGATCACAGATAACAGAATACACTTGTCTGACAGACTTAAATGTGACACTGCACAAAAAGTCATGCAGCTCTCAAATAGATATCATGCTGACTAGCTTTTTTTACTCTTATAACGTCACACATAGATTGAAATGACTGAAGCTCACTAATTACTGCATTAATGTTGAATAAAAAACTGGACAATGAATAACAAAGTTGGTAATGAGTGTATTGGTTCAGATAAAATAAGAACCAACCTGAACCTTTGCCCGACATTTGAACTAACCCTTAGCAAATCAATTTGCGGTTTTCAGAAGTTTGGTTGGCGTATTTTAAAAATAGATGTTCACTTGTATTAGCATTGCTGGTGCCAACAAGAAATAGAAAAAAAAGCACCAAAATAACACAGAAAGTCTTGTAGTACTTCTGATGTGTCTGATAGCAAGAAAGGTTGGAAATCTGAAAACAAAATAAAATTGGTTAAGGCAGATAATTATGTGTCAAAGGTAAGAGAAGAGTGAGAGAGCAGAAGGAAGGAAAGAAGGAAGGAAGGAATACATTTATGAGAGATAGAGACACATGCATCCTCTCCTTGAAGATATTTCTGGGGGACGGGGGGATTAAACACACTTGATTCTTTTTTATTTGTACTATGGTAGCACCTAAAGGCTCCAACTAAGATCAGGACCCCATTGTGCAAGACACCATATATACACATAAGAAGACACAGTTTCTATGCCAAACGATCTAAATAAACAGGACAGATAACAGGTAGGAAAAAGGAAGCATTACCATCTCCATTTTATAGCTGGGGAACTGAGGTACAGAGAGACCAAGATCACACAGAATTTCTTTGCTAAAATTTGGGATTGAACCCAGATCTTCTAAATCCCAGTTAAGTACATTAAACAAGGCCATCCTCTCTCTCTCTCTCTCAAGACAACTTGAGCTCTGAATTTGAAAAGTATAAATATGCCCTCATATATTTCACTTAAAGCTGCCCATTAGAAATGGTAACATAAGAACTCAGAAAGATTTACCATGCTGCATGATTGTCAATGTCAGGCAACATTTACCTACCGGTACTTTCCATCCTACTAATGTACATGCAGCAGAGAAGTTCTGACATGGAAATCAGGAAGATTGGCATCTTGAATGAGAAATCAAGATGGCAGGAAGAGGGCTATGTTATTTCTGTGCTGGAAAATTGAATCATTTCATAGTAAATAAATTTAATATAAATATGTTCAGATATTATGGTTATGGGGATCCGACTAGTACTGCAGACAGAAGGACAGACAAGATTTCTTTGTTCATATCTGTAGTATCTAGTTCCTCTTGGTAACAATTCCTTGCATTTACATTATCTGAGTCTCAAAGAGGTTTTACAAACATTAATAGAACCCCACAAGCCTGGCTTAACAAAATCCAGGACTCCTGGCTTCCATGCAGCAGTTGTAACCACTAGACACATGCTACCTCCAATAGTCCTCTAATATAGCACAATGGAATGAAAAAGAATTTGACGACATTTACAGGAGTTGCCAAGCAATATGATACTTGTCTGTAGTTTGAATTTATCATTCAAAGAAGTGGCAAGTTAATAGCACTGGTACAACGTGGGAGCAACTAACCCATGCACCATTTCATGTGACGTGATTCCTCCCAGATGTGATGGTAATACAGTACATGTAAGAAGAATGATTTGAGAAAGGTCACAAGTGAAATGAGCATAGGAAGTGTATCTTACCCTTCATCTGACTTACAAGAAACCCGGGCTTCCTGATCATATGGGAAGGAGCTTCATGAAGGTACCTTAATTCAATGAGATGTTATTCCCTGTTAGAGTAGTCAGTCTTTCAACTGTAGCAGAGGTGGCTGAATATGTACAACCCTCTGGTTGGAATGTAATGCTTTGAGAGGTCAGCACTTAAGGCATCCATATAGGAAGGATGCTGTAGCAAAGAACATTGCTAATGGCATGAGAGGTTTCCCTGCTTGTGAAGTCCTTAGCATAGCACATGCTTGGTGCATTCTGCAGAATTAATGCTTGTTTACTTGAGAACTGGATATCACAGATAAAGCTGCAGGTATCCTTGTCAACCACTATGTGGTTTTGTGGTTGGGGAAGGGTGTGGAAATCATACCAAGGTTAATTATTTTCTGTCCTGTTGGCCACTATTTTCATTGTAGAATTTGCAAATTTTTATATATAATTTCATTTCAAAAGCTCTTCAGAAATTGGAACCATGAAGTTTTTTGGGGTTTTTTTTTTTAAGATGATAAAAGATGGCTGGGTCATTTTCATTAGTAGAAAAATAAGGTGTCCTGTCTCCATACTATTTCATTACACACACAGAAGTATAAACATATAAAAGTAAGCAAACCACAGAAGGATGGGGAAAAATTCACAATAAAATGATGCTGGTTATCAAATGTTTCCACCACATATCTTGGAAGAAGATCTGCATCTCTTCCTTTTCAATATTTTCTATTTACTTAGATCTATTTGCCAGCAATGGCTCTTCCTGATCTCTCATCATTTCTATTTTTATCCCCTCTCTGTCAGGTTTCTACAGCAGGCACTAAACCTGATTAAAACTTGCTAAAGGTACATGCGATTTATGTCTCCTAAAGCAAAGGGATTTGGATTAACTTCATTTATCTACTAGTGTTAAAAACCATACACCATTTAAACTAAAACAATTGTGCATTAATTGTGATGATCTTTACTATGAATTTAATCTCTTGCTGTTAGGCATAGCATTCTAAAACAACCTTTACTCGTATCTTTGGATGCCAAAGATCAATTCAGGATCATTATATAGAAATGGTGGAATTACTCTAATTCTAAATGTTTAAATGATAAAGAAGGCCAAGGTTTGCTGGCAAGAACAGCCATTGCACAAATAATTTTCTCCTGAGGAACATTTAGGTCATTTCACACAACTATTAACTTTTCCTTTTCCTTATAACAAATCTATAAAATAAAGGATTTTCAGAAGTAACTAAAATAGGAACTAATGAAAAAGAAGATAAGCTGTGCTTTAATAAAATATAGCTTTATACACCATTATTATAGCAGAAACCACTAGTTCCACTCCGTTCATTCTAAGCGCCAATTTCCAAGGTTATATTATATAACTCAGCTGCTTTACTTCACATCAGGTTGTAAGTTGTAGAAAATTTGTATTGTCCCATTGATGCACATGTGTAACTTCCATTAAGGATGGAGTATATTAATGTATGAAATTCACATCAAGAAGTGAATATTCCTCTAAAAGAAAAACAAATTCAGGAGCCTAATGGTCCGAAGCTAAGGATGGGCAAAATAGTTGGGTTAAAATAAGAGCCAACCAAAACTTTAGCAAATATATTTGTCACCAAGGTTAAGGCTCGTTGGGGCAATTTTGAATCTTCCAAATTCCGTATTGTGATTAATAACATTTCACATATGGCATTTATATATTTTTATATATATAAATAAAAGTAAAGGAACGGTCCAGTCACATGAAAGGTGGGATTTCTAACAAAACAGTCAGGGCTGTAGTTATACATAGTAAAATTTCTGTTACATTTTATCCAGTTAAGATCTAATCATAACAGGGTTTTAATTACAACATGATGGGCCACAACCTTCGCTGATATTAACTAGGGCACCCCTACCATGCCAATTTACAGTAGATGAGGGTTTGGCTCTAAAGGGAAGGAGCCTAATTTCCATCCAGAGTATTCTACAGACATTGAGCTGGTTGAATAATTTATTTTATGATATTTTATAACATTTTTTCATGATTCCTACAACTCTAATTAAGTGTTAAAACAGCTGCACAAATTCCCTTCCATTGTTTACCAAGGTTCAAACTGTGGTCTCCTCCTGCAAAATTTAGGCAAACAGCTTCTGTACAAGGAACCAAGGCATGGTTTGGGAAAGGAAGTCATCCTCCTTCTTAACTTGGGGGCAGGGTGTGGGTGCTAGCACTGTCACTCTTTGGCCACTGCTAAAGCCTATACAAAAAGATAGCACTAATCTAGCAATTCCCACATATAGATAAAGATAATTCCATTCACTGAGATTGCCAGGAAATACTTTCCAGCCACAGGTGGAAAATGTACACGATACATTTTATAGGAACAGCAAACAAGTTATATTGCAATTAAATGCTCAAGAACTGGCAGTGTATTCTACATATCATGTAGAAACTAGAAAACTTAAGTTCTCCTTATGTGATCATTCACACCTGTATAAAGTGAGTGCAAAGTGGGTATGAAATGCTACCCAATCAGAATACACAGAATGACACAGCTGTAAATGAAGAGAGAAGGTGCATGGCTGTGCAGATCCCTGTCCTTTAAAGGTACATCTGGAGCACTCCAGATGGTTTGAATGGAGCATGGATATTATAGCTTGGATACTTAGTTTCTGAATTATGTCCCTTCGTGGTTGCAACATGCTCCCCATTTACTTTACAAATAAAAGGAACAATGCAAGTCTTTTTGCAGAGACTCAACCCCAATACAACAAAAATTTTAATGGTTCTCAATTGTGTTTCTCTATAGCAATTGTTTTCACACAAACACTTGATCCTATGTAGACTTAGGGTGACCAGATGTCCTGATTTTACAGGGACAGTCCTGATTTTTCTTATATATGCTGCTATTACCCCTCACCCCCATCCAGATTTTTCACATTTGCTGTCTGGTCACCCTATGTAGGCTTTCATATATTTTCTGTGGTCTAAAGACCTAATTCTCACAAATCTTTGATGCTATTGCAGTCACATTTGCATGGTGCTACTTCATTAAATACAGATTTTCTACCTGCACAGTAGGTATTTACATTACCTATCTTTAGTTGATGTAGCACTTCATTTTATCTGGGATATCTCTCATATCAGACCGAAGCAAACTGTTCATTTCAGCAATCTAAGCACCCAAATGACATTCACAGCATATACAGTAATCTAAGGAAAAAAGCTACTCAGAGAAGACATATAAATACCCTTTCACAAATACATTCAACAGTTTCTTGCAAGCTAGAGATTTACTTAGGAAAAAAATGGTTTTAGTCGTGGTACAATGGAAAAAGTGAAACTATCCAGGAAAAGTAATCATGTGAAAAGATGTCCTTAAAGATATCAACTAATAACAGCTAATAAAAAAGGATTAAAAATAAAAAGTATGCCTCTCATACTGATGCTTCTGATAGCACAGCTCAAAAGCTTGTCTCTTTCGCCAACAGAAGTTGGTCCAATAAAAGATATTACCTCACCCACCTTGTCTCTCTATTGGAGGAAAGTTTATTGTCAGAGATTAAGACTAATAACCATCAGTTACGTACTATACAAAAGACTGAAAAACATATGGTGAAGATGAGTGCAGGGCTTAAAAGTCCTTTCTCTTCATTCTTAGAAAGCTTTGTTGTACAATACAGTCAGCATATCTTAAATCAGGCACATTCACTGTTTTAGATTAGATTAAATGGTACATTGTGAAAGTAAGGATGGGGAAACTGATTTAGAAAAAATAAGAACCAAACATTTCTTGAACTTTGGAAGACTTCAAATAACATTTTATTTTCAGCTCCTTTGCTTGAACAATTAATTACATCTGCACTTCTTGGTTCCAGCTACAGCCAAAAAATATGTCAAGACTGATTGTTGACATAGCATTTCCAGTCCAACCAGGAACAGGGAGTACTGAAAATCAAGAGATTTCATTAAAATTTTCAAATACTAAAAGTTCCCACTGAAGCCAATGGGAATCTTTCCACAGCTTTCAATGGACTTTGGATGGATCAAGACCATAGCCCAAACAGGCATCCAAATTTGAGTGCTTATCTGAAACGAACCTTCTAAAATATGAGATCACTCATTACTCATGCTAAATATAAATATCAGCACCCAATCCAATGTGCAATGGAGAAGATTTCGTCATGGTCTCAACATGTTGGGTACATTCAATATCTAAGTATTACTCTTTTAATATACTGAGCATTTTTTCCAAACAAAATGTTCCAGTCCTCGCACCACATAAACCTGCCATTCAGCATCGCATTGTAAAACAGTAGAATAGGGTTACTGCGAAAACTATAACATCCTAGATCAGTGTTTCCCAAACTTGGGACGCTGCTTGTGCAGGGAAAGCCCCCGGCAGGATGGGACGGTTTGTTTACCTGCCATGTCCGCAGGTTCGGCCTATCGCGGCTCCCACTGGCCATGGTTCACTGCTCCAGGCCAATGGGAGCTGCTGGAAGCGGTGCGGGCCAAGGGACGTACTGGCCACCACTTCCAGCAGCTCCCATTGGCCTGGAGCAGCAAACCATGGCCAGTGGAAGCCGTGATCGGCCAAACCTGCAGCCCGGCCCACCCCCCCAGGGGCTTTCCCTACACAAGTGGCATCCCAAGTTTGGGAAACACTGTCCTAGATTCAAGCTCCTAATTGTGCAATAGCTCAAATGGGAGCATAGAAAATCATTACTAGATGCATGATCTTCAACTTTTCAAATCTGAACCTCAGAGCATTCATACAGCTTCATGCAAAGGTAAAAGATCACTGCACTTCTTGAAGAGCAACATCTTGTTTCCCAGATTCTCTACATTAAGATCAGATATATGTTTCTGAAGTTGATTCTCACTAACATCATAAGGCTGAGAGCTATAAAGCCTCTCATGAGATTAATACAAACATAAGAATGGTCTTATTAGGAACAAAATCTGTGATCCGAGGGCTAGAAATACACAGATAACTCAAGCTGAGTAGAGTTATTTTCAGTCTTATGATGTTTATGTGGAACATTTTATTTGGAAAATGCTCAGTACATAAAAATAGTAATGCTTAGATATTGCTGATTTGAATGTACCCAGTGTCTAGGACAATGGGGTCCTAGTCCATGACTGGGGTCCTAGGCATTATGGTAATACAAATAATAAACAGAGAGTCAGTAGCAGAGTAGTAGAAACCAGAAGTCTTGACTTCCAGGCAGTGCTTAATTTGTAATGAAAGAGGTGCTGGGGCTCAAGCAATTTTTTTTTTTACATTCATAACTGATGCAGCAACTCCAAAGGTGTTGGGGCTATGAACTGCCAAGAATAGAGGTGCCGGGGGTCAGCCCTGACTAGCCCTGGCACAAAGCACTGCTTCCAGGCCCTGTTCTAAACACCAAGGATACGTCTACACAGCAGCTAGATACCCCAGCTGGCCCATACTAGCCAACTCGGGCTCATGGGGCTTGGACTGCGGGGCTGTTTCATTGCTTTGTAGACTTCCAGGCTCAGACTGTATCCCAGGCTCTAGGACCCTGTGAGATGTGAGGGTCCCGAAGATGACACAGCAATGAAACAATGAACCCAGAAATGAAACAATGAACCAGCAATGAACCCGAGGTCAGCTGGCATGGACCAGCCGCAGGTTTTTTCTTTGCTGTGTAGAGATACCCTTACAAGCAAATCCTCTTTGCTACTTCCATGACACCAAGGGGCCCTTCCTTCCACAGAGGGTGTGGTCTGCTAAAGGCAGGATTTGTGATGCAATCAGCATTATGGGCACTCCTTCTTTGCTGCTGTTCTGGAAGAAGAGGAGAAGGAATTTTCTGTGGATCTGCTACTTGGGTTCCTCAGCCATTCAAAACCCTTCTCCCAACATGCATGTGGGTGCACTAAAGGTAGATTAACCCCAAGATTGGCTATGGAGCAGCTGCGCTGTTGCCCTGTGGCATAGGCAGGGGAGATTTCTCCCTCACCCCTGTAGAGATCCCCATCATCAATCCTTAGTGCTTAACTGCTGTAGAATATTCTCGAAATTAATATCAGTTCAGCAGCAAGGAAAAAAGTGGTGGTTTCACACAGCTGTTTCTTGCTTTGCCTCTTTGCTGCATTAAGACTAACGGAAATAGTTCACTGGAGAAAGCTATAACTGAAAAACTTCATGAACAAGAAATCTGCTGAACCTACACACATTTGATGAGTTTTACTCCTTTTTTCTATAACAGATTTTATATTCTCACAAGGCTTTATTTGAGCTTACAGTGCAGGAATCTTAAAATTCCACCTGTCCTACAGGAAATGACAGCCTTTAAACAAATAGGAAAAAATATTTATTATTCAAAATCCCCTCGGGACAAGTTGAAATTGAAGGCTCTAGGGCTTTTTCCTCTGCTGCAGTCTCATTTTCACCCAATTTTTAAAAAGGAACTGGTGGATTATGGCTCTGTCATACTAGTTAACTACATTTAATCCTCAGCCACCTGGATTCTTGGCTGTACATTAGTGCTATACAGGAAGGAGGTATGGGAGTCCAAAAGGGAGGAGGCCACAGAAGTGGAGGATGTGATGGTATAAGACTGCTTTCAGAGTATCACAAGTAGCAGAACCAGAAACACCCATATTCCTATGAATCTAAGCAATTCATGAAAGAGATGGTTTCTTTGTGGCAGTCTCTCTCTGGAGGTATGTGATCCTGAGCATCTGTTGAACTTATCAAGTGTACGCATAATAGTATACCCCCCACTTTCAACTGCCAAAAACTGGACTTTGTTTAGCTTGTCCTGTATTTGTCTTGTTGTTAATGTGGGGTTATCGTCAAGGGCTAGGTCAAAGAACCACACTGGGGGTTCATGGTCATTCTAACAACTTCCAGGGGTAGCAGGATCCAAAAAAAGCACTTTCCATATGCAGTACAAATAAATGAAAAGTATCACCATGTCCATGTAAGAAGGTATATACTGCCTAGCACCCGTCTATCACATATTTGGATAATGTTTGTGGTAGTCACCTTGCAGTTAAAGCACCTGTTATCTCATGGCCTATATTAGGTTCTCATGCTGTGGTGCTTCTTTTGCTCATACTCACCTAAGTTATTCTGTATTCTATTGTCCTTTCAGTGTAAGCGAACTCTGCCAACATATCCAGCCCAAATACCTTTCTGTCTCTCATCTATGTTAAATAATTCTTTTAAAGAATCTATTTTGTAACTATTCCTACAATTGAGGTTTCCTCTAATAGAGTGAAATTCACACCCCCAGTTGCGTAAGATGATATGTAGAGTTCAGATATCTCATCTCTACTTGATTTGGTAGTGACAAGTAATCAGCAAAAGAGTAGATGAATACCAGCCCTGCCGGTAGAGTCCCTCCTTAGAGACCCATGGAGCATATTTCTGGAAAAGTTTGTCTCACTTCTAAATTTACTGTTCCTAGTTCTTTTAATTTTGTCTCATCACTCAGAGTTTGATCACTAGCAGATACCTAGTGCTTTTTAATGCACCAAGGTCTGTTTTTATCTTGCCAGATAATGTAGTTTATTATCCTGTTGTTATTCTGCAATGGGAACTCCAGTGTACAGAAATGAAGGAAGCTATGTTTAATGTTAGGTATGAAAACTCTCCTGGTTATACATAACAAGCGAGTGCCAATTACAAAACCTTATTTGATTTACATTTTATTGGTAATATTATAATTACTTCAAAGGAAAAAAGAGAATCATTCAGAGGCCATGTTTTCTTTTGGTGTAAATGTGTTCAGCTATCTTTACTTCAATGCAATTTTGCCCATTTACACCAGTAGAGGGAATTTTGCCCCAAATATTTAATAGTATCTAAATCACAAACACTTAAATCTCTGCAAAATTTACCAGTGATTCACAATTAACCTACATCACCACATTTTAATACAAGATAGAAGATCTCCAAAGTAGCAAAAGTAGCCAAAAATAGACCTGACTTTGATTTATATTAAACATTTTCTTTTAAAGGATTGTTTATATATTATGGGACTTGGGGGCTATTACTTTGGGTTATTGGACCACATTTGCTCAGACTTCCATCCTGTGGAACTCATAGAGGAATTGACTTGAATGGGATTGCATAGGCTATAAGCTGAGGTATCTGGTATTTAACTCTGCAGGAACTTATTTCTGGACCCATTTGATTCAGTACATCTTTCCAGTTTTAGGAAGTTGCTTTTCCCAAAAACTATTTGTACACCAACACTTCTTTATATTCTTCTAAACCTACTTAACAAGTAGCTCACTAGGCTCCCACAGAAAATGTAAAAGTTTCATTATAATATTTTTAAGGAAAATTAAATTGATTGAACTAAATTGCCTTCAAAGGGTTTTTACAGGTATAACTAAGACATTGACTCAAATTATTCTTATTTATTGTATTTCAAATAGTCCTCCTCCTCCTTGAAAGCTGAAGAATGAAATGTCAACTTATTTTCCAAGTACTTATTAGCAAGGGCCTTTAGGACCAGATCCTAAATTAAATATTGCAAAGCGGACTTAAAATGGTTGGAGATGGAGAGAAATTCATCCAAGGGGGATTCTGTCATTGGAAACCTGCTGCCCCTTGTGACAGCTACCCCCAACCCCAGACCGGGGACTGAATGTTTCTGGGATATTCTGTATGAGGGACAGAGCAGAATCCCACTATAACATTTCACCATTGTTATAGAGTCCTAGAAGAACCTGATGCCAGTGACACCTGTAAGAGCTGCACCCTTGAAACTCTAGCTTGCACCAGTGCTTGGCAGCTCAGGATTGAGGAACTACAACCACTCTCTGATGTTGAACACAGCTTGGACACAGCTGGGAATATGTTCCTGTGTGAGCTTTTATTTAGCACATACATCGAAGCTTGATTTGTACAAAATGATCTTCCCTAACAAAGAATATCCACTCATGTCTTAAATGTGACCTCTAGATTAGACCCCTGGATGTTGAAGTATGAGCAATACACACTCATTCTCAAGATATAATCTGTCATGTCATGGAACAAATTAACTAATCCCTGCCTGCAGTTATATACATTTATTGCTATTTTTAGAAGATATTGTGTGGTGGTTTCCACTGACCATGTGCTGTACAACTGGAGCTGTTTACACCAGCAGTAGAGAGTCCTTGAACTCCCCAGGGAACTGTAAATTGCAATGCATTGTTATAGTTGTGCCCTTTAACTTTTTATACCAGCCAAGGAAATGTTGTCCTGTTTTTTGCTTATTTCGAAATAGAACTTTGTGGTCTGGCTTGGGCGGGAGAGAGGAGAAGGTTTTGTATTTAAGATTTTGATACTATAGTTCAGTGGTTCTCAAAATTGATTGCATCGCAACCCCCTTCTGACAACAAAAATTACTACACGACCCCAGGAGGGGGGGACCAACGCCTAAGCGTGTCCACCCCCCTGGGTGGGGGGGCAAAGCCCAAGCCCCACCCCCTCTGGCAGGGTGGACCAAACCCGAAGCCCAAGGGCTTCAGTTCTAGGCATGGGGCTTGTAACCTGAGCCCCGATGCCCAGGGCTGAAGCCCTCAGGCTTCAGCTTCAGCCCCATGTGGTGGGGCTTGGGCCTGGGCCCTAGCAAGTCTAACACCAGCCCTGGCAGCCCCATTAAAATGGGGCTGAGACCCACTTTGGGGTCCCCACCCACAGTTTGAGAACTGCTACTATAGTTAATGTGAAAGAAAACCTGTTGCACTGTCACGTGATGTGGTCCTCACCCTGGAGAAGTCTCTGTACACGTCTTTATTTTAAATAGCAAACAAACAAGGAAAAAGTCCTGGGGCCAATTTCTAACCTTTAGATGAACGTGCTCAGCTTCATCATGCTGACAATGGGAATTGAATCCTTAATTTGCACTGGAAATTTTTGACTGATATTCTGACTTCTCAGACAAACATATGACATGATAAAGGACTAATGAGGCCAGATTCACTGAAGTATATAAAGTCTTCTGAGGATCTCAGGTAGAAGGTGCTATAAAATGCATTATATTATTTGTTTATGATATGAGAGAGTTTTTAATATGTGAAAACACATTTTATGCCCATCACTTGGGATCAGAAGTTTTGATACAAAATGTAAACGCATGCTTGACAGTTTTAAAATGTCACTGTGGCCTTGTCTACACTACAAGACTATTTCGAATCAACTTAGTTCGAATTTGTGGATTCGACCTTATGAAGTCGAATTTGTGTATCCATACTAAATACACTAATTCGAATTTCTGAGTCCACATTCACGGGGCCAGCGTCGACTTTGGAAGCGGTGCACTGTGGGAAGCTATCCCACAGTTCCCGCAGTCCCCGCTGCCCATTGGAATGCTGGGTAGAGCCCCCAATGCCTGCTGGGGGGAGAAATGTGTCGAGGGTGGTTTTGGGTAAGTGTCGTCATTGAACCGTCAATCACAACCTCCTTCCCTCCCTCCTTGAAAGCGCCTGCGGGCAATCTGTTCGTGCACTTTTCTGGTCAGTGACAGCGCGGACGCCACAGCACTGCAAGCATGGAGCCCGCTGCGATCATCGCCGTTTTCTCCTCCTCGCACTTTATCGTGCACCTCTTCCACAGTCAGCTGATGAGAAATTGGGCTACTTTTCAATGGTGCTGCAAGCACTGGGGGACCATAGGGGACGTTTTGCAAACATCAACGTCGGGTGGCCGGGCAAGGTTCATGATGCGTGTGTTTTCAGGAACTGTGGGCTGCTCAGACGCCTGCAGGAAGGTAGTTTCTTCCCGGACCATGAAATAACTGTTGTGGATGTGCAGATGCCTATAGTCATCCTCGGGGACCCAGCCTGCGCTAATGCACTTGTATTCATGACTTTGCGTTAAAGGGTTGAAATCTAAACTCAAGGAATGACAGGCTTTATTAATTAAGTAGACAGTTAGGGGATGGGACTGGGATTGGGATTACTGTGAGTCTGGAAGTGAAGGACTTCGGCAAATGTAGGGTATGAGAGCTTTTGGGTACTTGAGCACTGTGCATCGTTTCAGTCGCCTGCTTGTCTTCCTCACGCCACCTCTCCTCCCGTTCGCTGTGTGAGCGCTGGCACAGAGAGACGGTCTCCCTCCACTGGCTCTGCTGGTCCGCCTCTGCTAGGTAGCAGCCCATACGTTCCTCGAACATCTTGTCCCTTGTCTTTTTCTTTCGCCGCCTAATCTTTGCAAGCCTCTGCGAGGGGGATGCTGTGTCAGGTCTGGAGACAGTGGAAGCTGTGAGATGGGAAACAGGGAGTGAATTCCTTGCAAATATTCTTTTTTGCGAACAATTAACTGAGTCTAGGCTGTCTGTGTGAATTCTGGGTTGAGACCCCTGTGCCTGCTAGGGCACAAATCATTTTCGTGGTGGATTCTGGGTAAATGTCGCCAGTCATTCCTTCCTCCGGGAAAGCAATGGCAGACAATCATTTTGAGCACGTTTTCCATGAATTGCCCTGGCATACGCCATAGCATGGCAACCATGGAGCCTGTTTTGGATTTTGTGTATGTCACCGTATGTGTACTAGATGCCGCTGACAGAGGCAGGCCAGCAGCGCTGCACAGCAGCATGCTTTTGCTTTTGCATGACAGCAGCGATGGTTACCAGGCATACTGCACCTTCTACCATACCATGAATTGGTAAGAAGACGGTAATAAGATGGTCATGGTTACCTGTCCTTTTGCACTGCACCATTTGGTGCTGTCATAAGTGCCCCTGGCAGATCAGCCAGGGGCGCAAAAGCCAAAATTGGGAATGACTCCCTGAGTCAATCCCTCCTTTTTGGTATCTAAAAATAGAATCAGTCCTGCCTAGAATATGGGCAAGTGTACTAGAGAACCACTGTATCATAGAACCAGAGAGCACAGCTGCTCTGTGTCCGATCCTGCATAAATTATGAGCTGTATGCTATTCACAGGGGGTGCTCCTGCAACAACACCACCTGTTCATTCCGTTCTTACCCCAGCCTTCCTGGGCTACCATACCATTGTCCCCCCACTTGTGTGATGAAGTAATAAAGAATGCAGGAATAAGACACAGTGACTTGTTTGTGAGAAATGAGCGGAAGGAAGCCTCCAGCTGCAATGATAGTCCAGGCAGGACATTAAGGAGTGTGGATGAAGGAGCCCATCATCCCTCTGCTAGTCCAGGGGCAATTGAATCTTTTATTTACAATGAAGGGTGGGGGCTGATGGAGCTCAGCCCCCTGTTGCAATGATGAGGACGGTTACCAGCCATATTGCACCATCTGCCATGAAAAATTAGGGACAGGCGCCCTTGATTGACCTTACTGATGCTAGTCGGCATGGTTACCAGCCCTTTTGCACTGCCCCATGTGCCAATAGGCTGACGATGACGACGGGTATCAATCGTATTGTACCGTCAGCCACCCATGGCGGGGGGGGGGGGAGCAAGGATATTGGTGTTGAGTGCTGCAGCATCACATCTATCTGCAGCATTCAGTAAAGATACGGTGACATGTAAACGAGTCAACAGAGGATTCATTTCCCTTTAACTTCTCGGGTTCGGGGGTGGGGTGCGTAAATTGCAGAGCTGTGCCCTGAACCAACGCGGACACGGTGTTTTACCATAGAAGCATTTGGAGCTCATCCAAGAATGCAAACGATTTTCAGAGACAGCAGGAACTGTGGGATACCTTGCGTCCTCATTCCCCCCTCCCTCTATGAGCGTCCATTTGATTCTTTGGCTTTCCGTTACGCTCGTCACGCAGCTGCGTGCTGAGTCTGTGCTATGCCGTCTGTCCATGGATTTATTAAAAATACTTTGGACCAGGCGCACCATAACAGTAATTCCACTACTTAGATGCATGAGTCTCCTAGCGAGATCACCGTGAGGACGGGCACTGAAGGAGATAGAGAGCGCATGCTGCGTGAAATCTATCATGAACCACGGACCTATGCAGCCGTGCTCGGGGAGGCAATGCTCCCTGAATACCGCATGAAAGCCTCGCGCGGAAAAGGGTGCTATCACGGAGCACCCAATAAGGCAGCTCTCCCCAGGAACCTCCTGCTGATGCTTATCGATTAACGGAAGGAGAGCTTCGTGGAGATCTCCCAGGAGGATTTCTGTTCTATCACCATATATAGAGAGACCTCCTTCTCACACACTTCAGATTCCTGTTATATTAAGAATAAAAGTTAACATGGTTAAAGCACTTACCGACTGCTCCTTCCCCTGATTCAGGATCCGGGTTCATGGCCGGGGAGGGTTGGTAGGGGATCTCCGTGATGGTGATGAAGAGATCCTGGCTGTCGGGGAAACCAGCGTTGTAAGCGCTCTCGCCTGCCTCATCCTCCACAAACACTTCCTCATCTTCCCCGTCCGTGAACATCGCCGAGGAACTGTCCGTCGACACTGTCCCATCATCAGAGTCCATGCTCACTGGTGGGGCAGTGGTGGCAGGCTCCGTAGCATCCATTTGCCGCTTTGATTTTTTGGTAGCCTTGTCTGGGGTCCTTGGTTTTCACGCGGCGATGCGTTGCATGACGGCTGTATCCTCTGTCTGGATCATGGCTTTGGAGACCTTCTCGTAGGTCTTTTCATTCCGTTTGTTGGAGCGCAGCTCCGAAAGCACAGACTCCTCGCCCCACACATCGATCAGATCCAAGAGTTCCCTGTCAGTCTATGCCGGGTCCCTCTTTCTATTCAGAGATTACATGAACTCCTCTGCTGGAGAGCTCTGCATTGCTGCCGGTGCTGCTGAGCTCGCCCCGATGTCCAACCACGAAATGAGATTCTAACTGTCCAGAAAGGAAAAGGAATTCAAATTTTCCCGGGTCGTTTCCTGTGTGGCTGCTCAGAGCATCGAAGCTCGGACTGCTGTCCAGAGCGTCAACAGAGTGGTGCACTGTGGGATAGCTCCCGGAGCTACTAAGTTCGATTTGCATCCACACCTAGCCTAATTCGAGCTAGCCATGTCGAATTTAGCGTTACTCCACCTGTCGGGGTGGAGTACCAAATTCGAACTAAAGAGCCCTCTAGTTCGAATTAAATGGCTTCCTGGTGTGGACGGTTGAGCGGTTAGTTCGAATTAACGCTGCTAAATTCGAATTAAAGTCCTAGTGTAGACCAGGCCTGTGTCATTATGGAGGGCTGGGAATCTTCATACTGAAAAGACAGATCTTTTTTTCTCATGAGTTCTACTAAATTCAACAGAATAAGTCTTCCCCAATCCCATTCCAGTCTTTATTCTACAAAACTGCACAATGCAAATCATCAACCCAGTGCCTCAGCAAAACATAGGACTCTAAGTCAAAAATGTATTGTATTTGAATGTCCAATTATTTTAAGTGCAACTTCAGTATTCAATATTGTAATGAGCTCCATGCAGGTAGATCCCTGATCATGAGTGGGGGCCCACTGAAGTCTATATGGTTCTGTCCAGAGGGGGCCTCTTGCAGGATCAAACAGGGACTTGGATTTTTTGAGGGGGGTTTTTAGGCAAAGCTGGAATATAGTGCCATACCGCCAAACAAAGTAAATTGATAAATTTCACAGTTAACCTATTTCAGAAAGAAATAATGCACTAAGCAGACAGAAAAAGATCACTGTGCCACTCAGAAATATGAAAACATTATCTTCAGTTAAATTTGCATCTGGACTCAGGAAAGACCTCTTTATTCAGATATGGACAGTTTGAGAGGTAACACATAACAGGGGTTGATAAGTATGAATCTTTACTAGACTCCTCATAAATCAAGACCAAGATGGTACATCGTTAAAATCTATAAATGATGGTGAATAAAGCTCACTTCTGTAAAACACCATGGACATGTGAGAGACATTAGGTTTTATGAGCCAAGGAGGGCTGTAAAAATGTATTTGGTGAGTTTCTTGTAAGACTTTTCAGCTATCCTGTGTTGACACCTGTCTGGATCACAAAACCTAAATATTTTTCACATTTGAGCAAATGACAGGATTTGTCTTAATTACACCTGCTGTTTCAGTCATTATATACATTATTCACTATGTTTTCACAGAGACAGGAAACAGCCAGAAGCCCATGTTAAGAAAAACATGTGAACCAGTTTCAGTGTTGACCTGCCCTACTGCAATATTTGAACTTGCAATATGATGTCATGTCTCTCCATCTGAAGACAACAGGAACCAGAACAGGCCTAAAACACATTAGCCTACGTCAGTAAACATAACAACTACTAAATGCATTAGCTAACAGATTTCTCTAAAACACTCTGTCTTACACACAAACTGCACGAATACCAGCTCCCCAGAGTTTATCCAGTAACAGAGGCAAGAAGCATTCCTACTAAAACCCATTTTTGTCTTTATGGGGGGAATCACTTTTTACTGATATTTTTTATATCATCCTCTCAACACTAATTCTTTTGAGGAACCACCTGGATGTTGAGAGGATCTCCAGCAAAGGGGAAGCTTTATTGTCCTCAATGCTCTTAGCATTTTCAGTGCTTCACTGACAAGAACGGGCTTAAGTAGTGGATTCTTGGGCTTGCCAAAAGAGCTGGAAATCACACAGGGATAAGTGAACCAACTGGGAAAAGAAGAAACTGAACCAAAGCTGATGCCAAACTGCAAATAGAAATGTATTGTATTTGTTCTATCTAATTGAATCCAGTCACTAAAGTCTTTACCAGAATTCCATGAAATGTATGCTTGAAAGACTTTTATGACAACAAAAAGAAGAAAAAGATTATATTGGGAAGAACAGACTTGAAAGGTAGATGTATAAACATTCCTTCTTGTACAGTGCTTTCACCAGGGCCCTAATACGCCCAATATATAAACCAAATTCCTTCTTCCTGTCTAAAAAGTTGCATATGGTGAGTTTTGAACGAGACAGTACCTAGGTACACAAAGATTAAGCACTTCAAGAAGCAAAATTAGCCCCTCAGATGTAACTGCATATAGTGAAACAGAAAACTCTAAGTGGGATTTTAAAAGCTGCTACACAATATAGTACTGTAGGCAATATATAGAGTTCATCCTAAAGCCTTTAGAGATGAGACACTCGAATTCTTAATCGAATGATGCTCTAAATGATTCTGAATCCTCATTTTAAAGACAGGAGATCAACACCAATACTATCTAAAGTTAATATTTCTAAAACAGCCTTGCAAAATGTTGTCCAGAGTGATCAGTTTTTCTTTTTGGCAATGAATAATATATTTTTTTCCCTCTGAAGTGTGAGATTTTATGCCTGAGTTGATAAATTTCCATGATAATTGTGTGACTGGAAACTACTGAATAATAATTTCTGAGTAACTAGATGTTTAATTGCAGGACTAGAAGCCTAACTTCAGGCATCCATTTTGGAAAATGTGATCACTCTAACTGAATGCGGTGGGTCCTTTGTCCAGAAGAAAAGGGGTTGTTAACCCTATAAGGGTCCATCAGTTGGTAAATGATGAGTACTGCCAGCAAACAAAATACAGATAGCCTGCCTCCTGCTCCCACCCACCCACTAGGCTCCCTTGTCTGGAGATAAGTTAGACCCAGGGACTGTTTCTAAACTGGCAGGATTCCGGGAGTTGTCTAGGAGAACAAAAAGCACACAAGATTACTTTGCAAGAACTACACGCTTGGCCATCTTCAATTTCACACCCCAGGGTGGTGCACTTGGAATTGGTGTTTTACATTTAGCAATTGGCTGCCTCCTCCCTCATGACCAGATCCAATGTACTGAGGGAAAATTAAGAGATGGAGGTTTTACTGAGCACTGGACAATCCCTTAGTCAGTGCAATAGAGTTTCTTTGAAGGGAGGATCGGATGTCAGAATCAGACCTGGGAGTTGAGCAGTGATCACTGGAGCTGGGAAAGGATGGAAGCATAAGACTATGGGCATTCTTTCCTGTCCTAGTGGCAGTGACTACCTACCAGAATGAAATCAGGTGCAAAGGATGCAATTCAGGCAGAGGTCCACACTGGTAATGGACAGTTCTTCAAATCACTTAGAGTATTAGGTGCTATAGGGAACCAGTGATAAGCCCATCCTGGTGCAGTGAGACCTCCAGAAATCCTGGTTCTTTGTTGACCTATTTTGTCTTAATGCAGAGCAACTAGCTCCTAGCACCTTGAACATTTAGGTATATATTGGGAGCGTGGTGTAATCAGTGGTTCAGCAAGGGAAGATTTACAGCGCTTTGGAATTTGGTGATCTGCAATTTGTGGGGAGGGACCTGACATCTTGACTCACAAAGTGTCAACAAACCAATTAACGGATGTTAAGGAGAGTCATAACACTACAAGAGCCCAGGGAGTCTGTCAAATCAGTGCAGACTTCATGTAGGTGCCACTCCTTCCTCACAGGGAAAGGAGTTACCTCGGAGAAGGACATATCAGTTCATGGCAATGTCAAAAAATGCACACTGATGAGGTTACCCCAACTAATTCATTCAGCATTGTACTGGTTACATCCACAGCACAGCTTGGAATGGGAGCTCAACAAATCAAACCTAACAACAGCGGAATCCAAATGAATACAAGGTTGGAGCTCCCTGTTAGGGACTTGCATCCGATGAAGTGGGTATTCACCCATGAAAGCTCATGCTGCAAAACGTCTGTTGGTCTATAAGGTGCCACAGGATGCTTTGCTGCTGTTAGGGAAAATAACTCAGTGGCTTAAGTGCTAAATACTTTGTGTTAATTCCTTCCTTCAAGATCACGTGAAAGCATCCCTTAAGGAAGCTGGGAAAGGGGGGGTTGGGACTCCTACGTCTGGTACAGCAGGGAGTCAACCCCCTTTCATTTTCTGCCCCCTTAATCTTTATATGAGATTGGGTCCCAGCAACGGGCTGGCTGTGACCAGGTTGGAAAAGGGGATGGCTGACAGCAGTTCCCTAGACAGGTGGAAATAATTAGGGGAAATAATGATGACTTGTACTGTACAATTTACTGCAAGTACTTTCAGATATTTTAGGTGACTAAAGTTGAGGCCTTATTAAGCCACATCCATTGCCTCCTGTCTTTCTTCCAGCATCATGGGACAATTTTAACAATTGACTGTATGAGGAAATATGGTCACAGGGCCAGGCAGATGCTGCTAGCTGGTTGGTTTGTAAAACAAATCTACTCAATACCTCTATTCTCTCTCAACCAACCTTTTTGTTTATGTTTTATATACAGTGTACACAATAAAAGCATTGCGAGATCAAATGTGACAGGATGAAATAATATGGTGGTGTAGTATGACTGAGTTTTACAATAGTCAAAAAAATGAGCTGAGCAACTGAGGAGACTATCAATAGCTTTCCTATGATCAGAAGACTCTTTGCTTCCATGTGTAAAATTTGTTGGTAGCATTCCATTAAAATTATCCTTTTTCTTGTTGTTGCTGCCTAAGATACAGTTACAGTACGCCAAGGGATAAATTACCATAGTTACAACATCTGTGTGCTAGTGGGAATTGTACCATTAATTCTGTATGCCACACATTCCAAAATTCCTCTAAAAGAAAGAGAAAATCAGACTCAAAGTAACAGTATTGAGAGAGATTTATAGTCTTCTCAACACACTTCCCTTCTGAATGAAGGGAAAGGACTTGATCTACCCACATATCACATCGTCTGGCTACACCAAAAGAAGGACAGGAGACGTTTGACATGGGTTTAATTAGGCCACAAAATTATTATTAGATGTCTGGGACTACCTGACAGATAAAAGTGTACAGTGTGGGTAACCCATGTTTATCCTGTAATTCCCCAGGGGCTTTTACCAGCTCCCCCTCTTTTTCCATCCAAGTCCCTCCAGCAAATTTATTGCTGGAACCTTACCATACCTGGGGGGGGCTCCCACCAGCTCCCCCTCTTTTTCTATCCAGGTCCATCCAGCAAATTTATTGCTGGGACCGTACCCCCTCCTCACCACAGCATAGGAGGGTTAAGGTGCGCTATAAGAATGGGTGGTTGGCTCCCTGCTGTACCAATCATAGGTGTCCCCAACCGCCCCCCATTCGTTCCTTTAACAAACACCTCTTTTTAAGTCCTTTTCCAAGCCATTTATCCAGTCACTGTATACCTTTCCTACAGAGTACCTGCACTGGACATCCCCCACAACGACGGGCCAGCAATTAGCTTGGCTGCTTCACACTGCTCCGTGTAAAAGGAAGGTTCAGGTGCAGGGCTGCTCCTTTTAAACTGTATCAGAGGGGTAGCCGTGTTAGTCTGGATCTGTAAAAGCAGCAAAGAATCCTGTGGCACCTTATAGACTAACAATTTCCACTACTTGCATCCGACGAAGTGGGTATTCACCCACAAAAGCTCATGCTCCAAAACGTCTGTTAGTCTATAAGGTGCCACAGGATATTTTGCTCCTTTTAAACTGTGCATTCCTAGGGGATGAGTTAGCAACCACACTGTCCCCTTTTGCAACAGTTTTCATCTCCCCCTCCCGCCATAAAGCACTGTTCACTTCATTCAGCTAGCCAGCCAAATTACCCCTGCCCCTCCCTCCCCAACTTAAAGGTGCAGGGCGGTCAGCATCAAATACTTAATCCAGCACTCACTGAAATCAGTAGGAATCTCTCCTCTAACTTTTATGCAAAATCGATCTGGCCCAAATCAAGTAACTGTTTACATGGTTAGAAAGTATTCCTAAGACATACTGGATAAGTAGACCAAGAGCCAAAAAAGAGCTTTAGTTGATTTTACCGTTGAATGAAGACGTGTATTCATGGACGCAAATGGGTTTGGCAGAATGGTATAGACCTATCATTCTGAGATTAAATCTGCAAATATAATTATTACCAAATGTAGTAGTACCCTTCAATGACAAATATTCTGTTGATATACACATTTTGGTTTTTTATTAAAAAAAAGCCTTATTATTGCAAAAGGCTATGAATGTCTTCTGCTGAAAATGATAACATCTATGTGCTAACTTGTTTTTATACACTTTGCGACCAGACAATCCACATCTCAGGACAACAGTGTTTGCTATGAGATTAAGAGACAATTTATAGCTGACTTATCCCTAAAGCTATATCAACAAAAGAGCAAAATGCAATATAAAGACTACCAGTATTCCCAAAACATTGCTTATTCTGTGAAACTCAGCCATGAGTTTGGTTTACATGCCTTTTGTAAAGTTGTCTTATTTGAGATCCATGATCCAGTGGCTAGGTAGACCTGCTCAAATAGTATTCTATCTAACAAGGCAAATACAATGTACTGATTAAATAATAATATTCCATTTACAACCAAATAAATTATTCATTAATATTTGCAAACATTTAATTATTCATCCAACTGCACAATTAGCCCATACCCACTAGCAACAGCATACTTTCCATAAGAAGTTCTTAGATGTCTCCCATAGGATAAAATGTCTCTGTGCTGTATTTCTACACATGGCTCTTGATAAGGTTTCAGCGCTTGTCAGTACCTAATTTAGAAGTCATCTGCATGGGATAAGCATTAGTGAAGATGTTTACTCTAGTTATGAGCCAAAAGTACTTTTTCAGATATTACACTCCCTTATATGCCTTATGATTAACCTTTTCAAGTATTTTATGGAAAATATCCCATTGGGTATTTTTTAGCATAGAAGAGACTGATTCATTAAATAGCAAAATATGTTCTTAGAAAATATTTATTAGTTTTTCAGATGTATACACCTCTAATGCTACAATTCTGTTTTGAAGAGAACCCTATGCAGTATGTAAGGACTTGGGGTATGAAAATTTACTTAGCCCTGGTCTACACTACGAGTTTAGGTCGAATTTAGCAGCGTTAGATCAATTTAACCCTGCACCCGTCCACACAACGAAGCCATTTTTGTCGACTTACAGGGCTCTTAAAATCGATTTCTGTACTCCTCTCCAACGAGGGGATTAGCATTGAAATTGACCCTGCTGGGTCGAATTTGGGGTAGTGTGGACACAATTTGACGGTATTGGCCTCCGGGAGCTATCCCAGAGTGCTCCATTGTGACCGCTCTGGACAGCACTCTCAACTCAGATGCACTGGCCAGGTAGACAGGAAAAGCCCCATGAACTTTTGAATTTCATTTCCTGTTTGGCCACCATGGTGAGCTGATCAGCACAGTTGACCATGCAGAGCTCATCAGCACAGGTGACCATGGAGTCCCAGAATCGCAAAAGATCTCCAGCATGGACCGAACGGGAGGTACTGGATCTGATAGCTGTATGGGGAGATGAATCTGTGCTATCAGAACTCCGTTCCAAAAGACAAAGTGCCAAAACATTTGAAAAAATCTCCAAGGGCATGAAGGGCAGAGGCTATAACAGGGACCCGCAGCAGTGCCACGTGAAACTTAAGGCGCTCAGGCAAGCCTGCCAAAAGACAGAGAGGCAAACGGATGCTCCAGGTCAGACCCCCAGACATGCTGCTTCTATGATGTGATGCATGCAATTCTAGGGGTGCCCCCACCACTACCCCACCCCTGTTTGTGGACTCCTGCAAGGGGGGAGTCTCACGCAACAGGGATGAGGATTTTGGGGACGAGGAAGATGATAATGAGGAGGAGAAGGAGAAGGAGGAGGAGGAGGGTAGTGCACAGCAGGCAAGCGGAGAAAGTGTTCTCCCTGACAGCCAGGAACTGTTAATCACCCTGGAGACAATACCCTCCTAACCATCCCACAGCAGGCTCCCAGACCTTGAAGGCAGAGAAGGCACCTCTGGTGAGTATACCTTTGTAAATATAATACATGGTTTAAAAGCAAGCGTGTTTAATGATTAATTTGCCCTGAAGACTTGGGATGCATTCGCGGCCCGTACAGCTACTGGAATTCATTCAAGCAACATCTGTTCTTTATCTCTCTGTGTTATCCTCAGGAGAGTGATATCATTCATGGTCACCTGGTTGAAATAGGGGAATTTTATTAAGGGGACATTCAGAGGCAAAATGCGACCTTGTACCGAAAGCACATGTGCTATGTAATGTTAACATCTCGGTTCACCGTGAAAGAGTCTACCCATTGTTCTCTAAAAAAATGTGTCTTTTTAAATACTACTCTCCCTTTTTTCCCCTCCTGCAGTTGCAAATGTTTCAACGCTCCCCCTATCATCTCCGTCCCAGAAGCTAGCGCAGATAAGAAGGCGGAAAAAACACACTCGCGATGAAATATTCTCTGAGCTCATGCAGTCCTCCCGCACTGAAAGAGCTCAGCAAAATGCGTGGAGGCAGACAATGTCAGAGTCCAGGAAAGCACAAAATGAATGTGAGGACAGGAGGAACACGCAAGAGGACAGGTGGTGGAAGCAAGAGGAGAGGTGGCGGGAGCAAGATGATAGGTGGTGGCAACATGATGAGAGGAGGCAGGATGCAATGCTGAGGCTACTGGAGGATCAAACTGATATGCTCCGGCGTATGGTTGAGCTGCATGAAAAGCCAGCAGGAGCACAGACCGCCACTGCAGCCCTGTGTAACCAACTGCCCTCCTCCCCAAGTTCCATATCCTCCTCACCCAGATGCCCAAGAAAACACGTGTGTGTGTGTGTGGGGGTGTTCCTGGGCACCCAACCACTCCTCCCCAGAGGACTGCCCAAACAACAGAAGGCTGACATTCAATAAGTGCAGTGTAGCCTTGTCTATCCCTCCTCCCCCACCCCACCCAGTGCTTCCCTCCTCCCCCACCCCTCCTGGGCTACCTTGGCAGTTATCCCCTTATTTGTGTGATGAATTAATAAAGAATGCATGAATTTGAAACAACAATGACTTTATTGCCTCTGCAAGTGGTGATCAAAGAGGGAGGTCTCGGTTGGCTTACAGGGAAGTAAAGTGAACCAAGGGGGTGGGTTTTCATCAAGGAGAAACAAACAGAACTTTCACACCGTAGCCTGGCCAGTGATGAAACTGGTTTTCAAAGCTTCTCTGATGCGCAGCGCGCTCTGCTGTGCTCTTCTAACCGCCCTGGTGTCTGGCTGTGCGTAATCAACAGCCAGGCGATTTGCCTCAACCTCCCACCCCGCCATAAACGTCTCCCCCTTACTCTCGCAGATATTGTGGAGCACACAGCAAGCAGTAATAAAAATGGGAATATTGGTTTCGCTGAGGTCTAAGCAAGTCGGTAAACTGCGCCAGCGTCCCTTTAAACGTCCAAATGCACATTCTACCACCATTCTGCACTTGCTCAGCCTATAGTTGAACAGCTCCTGACTACTGTCCAGGCTGCCTATGTATGGCTTCATGAGCCAGGGCATTAAGGGGTAGGCTGGGTCCACAAGGATAACTATAGGCATTTCAACATCCCCATCAGTTATTTTCTGGTCTGGAAAGTAAGTCCCTTCTGCAGCTGTTCAGACAGACCAGAGTTCCTGAACTGCGAGCATCATGTACCTTTCCCGGCCATCCCACGTTGATGTTGGTGAAATGTCCCTTGTGATCCAGCAGTGCTTGCAGCACCATTGAAAAGTACTCCTTTCAGTTTATGTACTGGCTGCCAAGATGTTCCGGTCCCAAATAGGGATATGGGTTCCATCTATCGCCCCAGCACAGTTAGGGAATCCCATTGCAGCAAAGCCATCCACTATGACCTGCACATTTCCCAGAGTCACTACCCTTGATGGCAGCAGCTCAGTGATTGCGTTGGCTGGTTGGATCATAGCAGCCCCCACAGTAGATTTGCCCACTCCAAATTGATTCCCGACTGACCGGTAGCTGTCTGGCATTGCAAGCTTCCAGAGAGCTATCACCACTCGCTTGTGAACTGTGAGGGCTGCTCTCATCTTGGTATTCTTGCACTTCAGGGCAGGGGAAAGCAAGTCAAAGTTCCGTGAAAGTGCTCTTACGCATGTGAAAGTTTCGGAGCCACTGGGAATCATCTGCAACACTATGTGGTCCCACCAGTCTGTGCTTGTTTTCCGGGCCCAGCATCAGTGTTCCAAGGGATGAGCCTGCCCCATTGCCACCAGGATGTCCAAACTGCCGGGGCCCGTACTTTGAGATAAGTCTGTGTCCATTTCCTCATCACTCTTGTCACCGCGCTGCCGTCGCCTCCTCGCCTGTTTTTGCAGGGTCTGGTTCTGCACATACTGCAGGATATTGTGCAAGGTGTTTACAATGCTCATAACTGCTGCGGTGATCTGTGTGGGCTCCATGCTTGCCGTGGTATGGCATCTGAAGGCGAGTAGGAGAGCAGAGTTGCAGCGGAAGCGGTGGATGTTGGAATAGATATTTATAGAGAAAGATGAGAGGACCTGCGAGGTGGATTCATGAGTGCAGGAAAGCAGAGTTGCAGTGGAAGCAGAAGCCCATGACAGCCAACATGGAGAAATTCGCTATCGATCAAGACAAGAGTAGGAGAGCAGAGTGGCAGCAGAAACGGTGGTTGGAAGACCAGTTTTGCAGACCTACTGCACCATCTGCTGCCAGGACACAACAGCGGCGGTGTTCGTTGGCTGAGCTGAGCGGGCTGCATGCTTGCCGTGGTATGGCGAGACAAGAGCAGGAGAGCAGAGTTGCAGCGGATGCCACGAGAATAGATATTTATTCAGAATGATGAGAGAACCTGCGAGGTGCATTCATGGCACCAGGAGAGCAGGAGAGCAGAGTGGCAGCGGAAGCAGTTGTTCGATAATGACGGTTAGCAGTCCTACTGCACCGTCTGCTGAAAGCAGTATGGCCCCCGCATGGAAAAAAGGCGCAAAACGATTGTCTGCCATTGCTTTCATGGAGGGAGGGGCGACTGACAACATGTACCCAAAACCACCCCCAACAATGTTTTTGCCCCATCAGGCATTGGGAGCTCAACCCAGAATTCCAATGGGCAGCAGAGACTGCGGGAACTGTGGGATAGCTTCCCACAGTGCAACGCTCCAAAAGTCGACGCTAGCCATGGTACTGTGGACGCACGCCGCCAATTTAATGTGCTTAGTGGGGACACATACAATCGACTGTATAAAATCGCTTCTAAAAAATCGACTTCTATAAATTAGACTTAATTTCGTAGTGTAGACATATCACAAAAAAGTTACTACTATTTCCTCCAGTGTACAAGTACACTAGTGCACCCAGTGAATATCTGATCACTAGAGGAAATGTCTTCTCTTGCCTGTGGCAAAATCTTTTCGAAAATCTTTAGTGTGTCAGGGTACTGACATCTGATTTTCATTTACACTAAGATTCTTTTACACCACTATGGAAGCATATGGAGTGTGGTGAAGTGCTTAAAGTGTGTGGAAAAGCAATTTATACCCACTTTGTATTTTGAACCTACTTTAAGACACCTTTTCACTGCCAGATTTACTGATTTTAATGGGACTACTCACATGCGGAAAGTTAAGCATGTGCATGTGTGCTTGCACTTTGCAGGTTCTCAGGGCCTTAAAAATTCAAAACACAGTAACAAAAGAAACAAGGTGGTAGTGGAAAGGGGGAACCTAAATGTTCGGAAGCATCAATGTTGCACATATCTTGGAATGATAAAAAGAAAGAGGGACAGAGCTTTATGTTCGTAAAAAAAGGATCATTTCCATCTGTATTAGCTTAGACTTTTAAGTGGATTAGACGTGATAAATCATTCATCATCCATAGGTCCTGACAGTCTATAGGCCACTCTTGGCTTGTTTGGTCTTTGTAACTTGTCTTTATAATCAGTGTTGCAAAAATTCTTCCCAACCTCTTTCCCAGATAAAAGATCTGATCCAAAGCCCATTGAAGTCAGTGGAAAGACTGCCCTTGGTTTCAATGGGCTTTGGATCAGGCCCAGAATGCCTGATGTTATTTGTTGGCTGGCTTTATTAATATCAAAATCCATATATGAACCACATTTAATATCAAACCTAGGCTGAATGATGTCATAAAAATGCAGCATAAACTGGGCAAAGTTAGGGGAAAATCATACTGGGAAAGTTTAGCTAAAACAACCCTTCATATTTGTCTTCTCCACATTCCTTTGACTACCTTTCTGTATTTTAGAGGCTTCACTGAAGGTTGACTATGTTTAACTATCTGCTATGTGAGTAGCATCAGTGAAAAATGAGGGCTCTTTTTTCCAGCACATTGGAAAAGATTATTTCGGCTGTGTGTGCACCCATCTATACCACCATAGGCACTGACAGGAATGGCAAAATGGCTCTTTGGGGGAAGGAAAGTAAAAGAAATAGGACACCAAACCATTACCTTAGCTAAACAGGAAATTAATTTTATAATTCAACTGTATTCTACATAACTTCACCCTTCCCGGACGTCAGATAAAAATAGCAATCCGTCAGCTTCATTAAGCTTTCACTGAATAGCAGCAGAAAGACAACACAGCAAGCAATCACTACTTTATACATACTTGTTTTTAAATGACTGGGCTTTTCCCTAAAGAAACTTAAACGCCTAAAATGCTGTTTTTGTGCATTTCAATTGAATTTGAATTTCCAACCAGACAGAGTTTGACACAAACCACAAGTAAAAGAATAATTGATCTTGTAAATAAGAAACCTATCATTCGCCATTTTCTATCATAATAAAATTTGTAAAAATTAATAATCTGAATAAATGCAAGTAAAACTACATGATTGCTTAAATAAATGTGTGTTTGCAGTGTTGCTGTGGTTGTGTTGATCCCAGGACATTAAAGAGACAAGCTGGGCAAGGTAACCTCTTTTCTTGGACCAAATACAGATATCGTATAGTTGCAAATCGCCATTTTTAAATGGTTACCAACCAATGAGAATCAACCTTTCCTTAGGAAAATAATTAAAAAGTACTACTGAAAAACATGATCTAAATTGGTTATTTAAATCCAGGTTTACTCTCTGCTGATTTAAATCCTGATTAGAAAAAGGTGATTTAAATCACTTTGATTTAAATCAATTCACCCTTGGAGCAGTTATTTTTGCATCAGTAATATAAGCGTTTTGTGTGTCAATTCACTTTGATAATCTATACAAAATGTGCTCTGACTGTTATATACTTTTGAAGAGACAAATACACCCAATTGTAAAAGCATTTTACAACAGGTCATAGAAAAAAAAATAGTGCTACACAAAATTAACTAATCTCTATTCTTTTTTTTTCTAGTTTAGTTAGAAGGCTTCTCTTTACCGATCATTTTTCATATTAAGGTGCATTAATTTTAATGGATACTGGGCACAGAGGCGGCTCCAGGCATCAGCACAGCAAGCACGTGCCTGGGGCGACAAGCGTGGGAAGAGGGGAGCGAGCCAGTCGTCGTGAGGGTGGCAGTCTGGGAGCCTTCCGTGGCGTTTCTGCGGGAGGTCCGCCGGTCCCGCGGCTTCAGTGGCAATTCGGCGGTGGGTATGCCGAAAGCACAGGGCCGGCAGATCACTCGCAGAACTGCCGCCGAAGCCACGGGACCAGCAGACCTCCCACAGAAACGCCGCTGAAGGCTTCCTGACGTCGTGCTTGGGGCGGCAAAAAACATAGAGCCGCCCCCTGACTGGGCACCCAAATCATCTAGACAGCTTTGAAAATCCCACCCATGTTATATATAAGACACTTGGTGAGAATATACATAAGGTACTTTTCTCCTGTGCTGTGGTTTGTTCCTGTAATGAACATGATAAATGCCGAAACTGTCTCCATTATTTTACTGGGAAAATATCCTATGTCAATCTACTGTTAATGTGATCAGTATTTTTATGGGCTAATGGTAATACTTCCCCACTGCATCCTTTGTCTGGTGACCGCCCTCTCCCATAGAGAACTCCACATTAAGCATTTTTGGAGTGAATATCATCAATCATGGTGTTCACACCTTATTAATACCTATTTATCAACATCTTAACATTCAAGCTAATGTTATTTCAGATGAAAACGGGACAGGATAAAGTAATGAAGTAACTTGGAAGAACAGAGAAGCAGCCAGCTGATTTTACCCTTACATGAGGCTATTTTTAGGAATTGAGTCCACCTTTATCCCTTGCTAGGACCCAGGTTCCCCACCCCTTTCTTTGTTTTTAATATTTGGGATTGATCTAGCTAAGGAAAGCAAATTCTCCAACCTCAACATGTTCCATTCTCAACTTGCACCTAGACCAATCTGGGCTTCTCCTTGACCTCAGACTTCCTCCTTCCATTCCAGACCTCTGAGGAAGCCAGGAATTAGATCCTATAGTATATCCTTACATGAGTGTGGTCTAAAAGTTAATCGGGGTCTGAGCCTGAAATGAGAGGCAGGAGATCTCCACAGTTTAAGAATATACACCTAAATTTTGGGATTCTTATCTAAATCAAGATGTACATTTCCAAACCTTTGAAGGTTTGCCATATTTATTTAACACGAGTTTATAGGTTCTCCCTTACCTTAATAAAATCATATATGAAAGAATGATTTCCTGAACTGAAGTGAAAAGATGCAAGACGAGTGACCTGTGGTAGAATAGTTTTTATACTGTCAATTACATAGTAGGGATACATTAGTATATTTCTCTTCCTCATAATCTCCAGACTTGTTCTTTGCTTGTATGTTAGACATAATAATGAGACAAAGCTTAATTAAAGGAAGGATCCTTTATTGACAGGAAAAACTATTGTAAACTGAATGGAGAAGAGAGACAACCTCCAAAATTGATGACATGGTTCCTAGGATTTCATAAGAATGGCCAAAGGTTCATCTAGCCCAGCATCCTGTCTTCCGACAGTGGCCAATGCCAGGTGCTTCAGAGGTAATTAACAGGTAATCATCAAGTGATAATATCAGAATTTGATAATAAAAAACTCACTTTAATTATATAATAAATATGGATATTTACTTTAAACTATTTGATATTTGAATGAATATTGATCATAATCATAAGATGGCAACCAAGTGAGAAACTTCTAGTTAGAAGATTTTATTTAAAATTTATACATGTCATTCTGCACATTAAGCATACTTTCATATTTCATAGACTTTAGGCCAGAAAGGACCTATTTCATCATCTAGTCTGACCTTCTGTATAACACAGGTCATAGAATTTCACACAGTTACTCCTATATTGAGCCCAATAACTAGGGTTTGGCTAAAGCATATATATATTTTTAGAAAGGCATCCAATCTTGATTTGAAGACTTCAAGAAATAGAGAATCTACCTCTTCACCTGGTCATTTGTTACAATGGTTAATTATCCTCACTGTTAAAAAGGTATGCCCTATTCCTAATTTGAATATGCCTGAGTTTAACTTCCAGTCATTGATTCTTGTTATGCCTTGCTTCACTATCATTTTCATTCATTTAGAGTTCCTGCTTTCATTGAACTACTGAGCATACAAAAACCCTCCTTCAGCCCAGAGGCAAAATAAATTGGGGAGTTTCAGAGAAAGTGGAGCCAACCCCAATTCCGGGTGATGGATTGGTCTGGTCCTGCCTGCTGAACTTGCACAGCAGAGGAAAACACACTGTGGGAGCCTGCTTATGAGAGAGAATTCCTCAGGGAAGAAATCTGATTGGTTGTATTTGTAGACCACATATTATAGCAAAAAGGAAATGTGTACTATAATTCTTAAATGCCAAAGATATTTCATTGCATAACCAAGCTTCCCAGGAACAATTACTCCCAGATATTATGCATATCTGCTCAACCTGAAAAGAGCGTCAATGTGTATTTAAATAACATGGTGATCTCAAGAATGGGTTACGACTGAATTTCTTCCTCTACTCAGTTTTCTGCTTTACCGCCTGTTCCCCTTTATGTGAGATACTGACATTCCCCATATATCTACTAGACAATAGATCCAACTATAGGAATTTAAAATGTTTCCAAAGTTCAAAGATGCCGCACAGTTTACAAGTGAGGAAAAATCCTAATTAGACAGCTTCCAACACAGACAGACAGAAAAGAATACTAATATTCTTGAATATGAAATAATAGAAACAAATTCCTTGATACATCACTTAAAGAAGAAAAGACTTTCATTACACTATGTATTTAAGATGATTAGGTTTACAATTAGCTATTGTACACTGATTCCCGGCATGGCTCATCCTCAGGCATGGAATTACCACTAAATTTATTGTGTTAATATTTAGGAAAAACAGTCTTAACACAAAGAGAACAACAGACATGTACTTTATATACCATGCTGTAAGTATTCACCAGGGGATTATTTCACAGCCTGTGCACTTTTCTCAGTATGGTATTTTCAGTCATAAAACTTCAGAAGAATTCTAAAATCCTACAGAAGTGTTACTTGGTTTTCATTTTGTTCTCACAGCAATATCTGAAAAGTTTAGGAAATGATAACAGTGTTTGATTCCCACCCCCCACCCCCCCACTCAGTTAACAGCTGCAGCAAAGCCTGCATCTACCTCTCTTTGAATGTTAGTCATCTATAAACATACATGTGTGTATGTGCACAGAGAAAGGCTACAGGAAACTTCTCAAACCTCTTAAAAAATTAGCTAGCATGGTGCAACTGAGAGCCTGCTGCAGAAATACTATTCAACTGCATACAGCTGGGCTCAGTTTTTCACCTCCTCAATCTCCAAAGGATTATTTATATTTTTCTATTTGAATAACAACTTGAAAACCCTTTGATTTTGGCATCTTTTCAGCTCCAAAGAGTGAAGGAGTTGCTTAGGGAAGGCCTCCAGTTCGCCATCAGGGATGATTAGCTGAAGTTGGCAGTCTTGAACTCATTTAGCCTTTGAAAACCTATCACTCCTGAGTACATTCATTACCTCCTTTTCAGAGGTTCTTGATCCCTTTTGAGTATTTACGACGACAACAGCACAAAGATATTTGTCATTAGTGACCCCTTTCCAAAGGTCTGACCATATTACTGGCCTTTAAGAGCATGAGGCTATTCTTCCCTGAACCTTTTAGTTCTACCCTCTTCCTCAGCATCACCCTGAAAAGCAGGTGGCCGCCAAGGATATTTGTACTTCAAATGAGTTAGCATGCATCACAGCCACACAATGGATGCTAAATCCTCATTGGCTTAAAATTCTTTCCTCATCAGAAGCACACAATAGTGCCACAGAAGGACCTTTCAGAGTTACTGATGCAAACAGAGGTCTGCTTGTGTTTCAAGTGTCCATGTGGACATAACAAGTGGCTGCATTGCTAGGTTTTCCAATATTTCTGGTGAGAACCCTTCATACGTAAATGGCACTCCACTTTTCTTCTTTTTTGCCTCCCAAATACCCGCAGCCTATAAAAGGGGCCATCCTTCCACCAGCACTTTGCAATGCAAGTATGTGCAATAATGGTCAGGCTCACAACTAAATATGCTATCAAATTAGCCACTCCTAACACAAAAAGAAAGGGACTAGCTAGCAAAAAAAAAAAGGGGGGGAGGGGTAATTAGGGAGGAGTTCTTATTTTGCTGCGATACAACAAACTACCTTCTATTGAAAAGTTCAGAAATTTCAATGCAACTTGATGGTGCCCAATCTTCTAATGGAGGTGCCTAGGTTTACCACCAAAGTGCTGAAAATGGATAGCTACAGTACAATTCAGCACTGAAATACTCAGGAGCTACAGAGTTAGGGGATGTGTGGTTTTAAAAGTGCATTGTCACATATTTTATTTATTTTTAACAGGGTGGATAAAAATCAGTGATTTAAAAAAATCAATTTTTTTAATAAAATGCTTTTTGAGGAAAAACGATCTAAAGATAGCTTTAATTAAGATACATTATAGCTCAAAGATATCTCATCATGGAATAGGGATTATAAATTCTAATTCTATAGCATAAGACAATATATTTATGTAATGTTCAAGAAAAGTTTCGTAAATGAGTTCCAATAGTTCATGGATTAGGGACCCAATCTTATGGGGTTCCACAGGCTTCTGTATAGATTATATGGTTAATCTTTCTATCCACCCAATGGGACTCAGTGCTTAGTCTAGAAGATACCATCAGAGATGCTTAGTTTTGCAGTTCTCAGACGTGGATTTGTGTCTCCAGAGATAACATGCTTGTTAACAGCAAAAATGTTTTAAATAAATAAATAATATATAGAGGTGAGAAATAACAGACCTCAACCCTATTGTCCCTCTGCATATTTGTGTGCAGAGTCAATCCCTTACCTCTCTCTAAAAGTGAAAAGTTTCAAAAAGTTCAACTAATAGAAGATTGTAGGGGGTGGAATAGATCTGGACAAGGAGAAGAAGTCTGGAGAAAAATGTGAGAAGTGAGAGACATATGATTGTTTTGTTAAAATATTATATGTTTGCTGTTGAAGAAAAAAATCCAGAATACTTAACGTTGTTTTAGTTAAATGTCTGTCTGGCGATGTTCTCCTCCTAATACATCATGGCAAGAAAATCCTCCAAATATTAATGATTAACCTGTTGAACTGGAGATAGTTCATCTCCCAATGACTTCATAAATATCTGCTTCAATTACCTTTGGTAAATGAAATAACCAAACAATCAATCATTTTCTGATATAGCTGTAAAACTAATCTGAAAAGTTTTCAAAATAAATCACTTTAAAAATGTATAGTGTGTACCTTCTAAAAATGAAACCTACATCTCTGAATGGTGAAGAATATGGATTAAGGTTATAACAACCAACAAGATGCACTTTTATTTAGAAAACTATGATTAAATTGAGTCTTCCTTTCTAGTGATTTAAATCAATTTGATTTAAATCAAATCCACCTTGATTTTTAATACTCGTTTATAATATTGCCCAAGAGACATGTAACTTCTACAACTTAATAATTGCCTGTAAATCTTTTCCCTTTTTTAGCCGAATACTAACTGCAACTTTACAATATCTTGTCATATCAAAACATTCTTCTGCACAAGCATTACTGATGTCAGCACAGAAATGGAAAGAGTGGTACAGGTGACAAATTTTTCATTTGAAACATTTTTTCAACAAAAACAGCTTCTTCATCAAAACAAATATTTATGGAAAAAGTCCAATATTTTTCTGCTGGAAACCAGGTTTGATAATTTTTTCCTGTTCTCAGTCTTTTGATTCTTCAACAAAAAAACTGAAAATTTTTGAAGAAAAATGTCAATAAAAATGAAAACTTTTTTGTTATTGTCAAAATTTGACTTGGAAACAAAAATCATTTCCTAAACAGCTCTAAAGAGTGGGATTTAAACACGATAGCCCCAGAGGAGTGGACCCAAGACCATGGGGCTCACTAAAAAAGTAGCCATTTTTTAAATTTGGTGAAAACAAAATTAGATGCTGAAATCAAAATCCAAACAACTTTCTCATTCAGATTGAGAGAGACAAGGTGGGTGAGGTAAAATCTTCTATTGGACCAACTTCTGCTGGTGAAAGAGAAGCTTTCAAGTTCACAGACTTCTTCTTTGACGTCTAGCCCAAACCTAAAAAAAAAGAGATACATGGAGCTCTTCTTCAGGTCTGGGTTCTGTGTAGCTTACCTCACCCATCTTGTCTCTCTAATATCCTGGGACCAATATGGCTACAACAATGCTGCAAACAACTTTTAAAGATATGATATTTCAGGTACTTTGGGTGAAATCCTAGCCCCGCTGAACTCAATGGTGAAACTCCTATTGACATCAATGAGACAAAGATTTCACCCTTTCACTCTACCTGAAATTTTTGGAAACAGAAAATAAAAATCTGTTTTGGGGATTTTTTTATGTCCATATTTAGAGAGGAGGCCTTGTGGCTTGGAAGAAATTGTAGCGCAAACTAAAAGATTCTTATTAGTGTCTGTGCAGCAGAAATTACATCTGAAGCCATCGTAATCATAGCACTTGTAATGCAACACCTCATTTTGGCCAAGTCTCTCCTTATAAAACACTTGTTTTACTTTAAAGACGTCAGTAAAATACCCAGCACCCTCACAGCTGGCAATCCTTCTGGCTACTACCTTGCTGGAAGTCATTTATGAGAGAATTAGCTCTCCAATATTTAATCTTTCATTGGAACTATTATTACAGTCTTTTCTAGAGTGATTATTTTGACTGGGCACAAAGCATTTGGAAACCATAGACAATTTTACATTATGTCATTTATTCCCAAAACATTTTCATTTGGAATAATCAATGCAAACAGAAGAATAACTACAGTATTTGTTATTACACATTGTATATACAAATTAAATTAATATATTATCAATTTCCATTCACTGGATAATGGATGGCATTTTTCCCAGCATGTAGTTCAAACAGCTGGAATGTTTAGACTAATACAGTCTCCCAGCCACTCTCCTTGCTGCAGAAAGCATGAACAACAATGGTGACTTTGACTGAGCTATGGGGAGTCTATTCAACTTCCCAATATGGGCATGCTACTTACATTTACATTATAATGGAAGTTACACATACGTATTAAGAAGAATAGAGCTCTAGGAGCACATTGTTCTGTACTCTTCCATGTTAGGTAACTCTGGAGGCTGGTATTCATTCTGAATCTCAGAGATAAAAAATAGGGCTCCATTTCTAGATTTCAATGGCAACCTGATACTATGGTGATAGGCACCATAGAAATATCTATAAATACAATGAAATACAAGAAATAACTCCGCTACAGTGTTAGGACAATTCAAATATTTTCCCATCACTATGTCTTACAAAAATATCAAAAGACATATCCATGAAATAGCCAAACAATTCCTACTGCTCTTAATATTTAAATAATATGCAGCTAAGTGTTGATTATAAAATGGTGCAGCAGAAATTATAGAATGATAACAGAGTGGATAGGTATCAAGTCATTGTCAATTAATTTTATATTTCAGTTAGGGGACATTTCTCACAATTTGTTGGTGGAAAGGTCATAATGTATTGCAAGTAAATTAAAGAAACTCCAAAAACTCACAGGATGTCACTGCCGCGGCGGGTGGGGTTAACTGCCACAGCGGAGGAGGGGGCTCCTCGGGTGGCAGGGGCGGGTGGGCGTGGTTAGCTTCCACGGGGGGGGGCAGTGGGCAGGGTTAGCTGGGTCGGGGGGTGGCGCAAGGTGGGTGGAAGTTTCACTTAGGGCGCGAAACTTCCTTGCACCGGTCCTGCTCCCCACCCCGCACCTGGAAAAAGAGGATTGGCAAAACTTCTCTCTTGCTGGTTTAACAAATGTAACAATTGTATATGTACTATAGAAATTAAGGCACTGATTCGCAGAAGCGCAAGCGCTTGCTTAAATCTCACCAGAATCAACAGAACTTAAGCACATAGTTAAATGCTTTGCTGAATCGGGGCCTAGCAGAACAGCAGATACTCCCCCAAATTACACAATTAGCAACGTGAAAGCAAACAACACTGACCATAACAGACAAATTCCCACTGGATTCTTTAGACATTTCAGAAAACTCCAGAAAGCATATAAACTGCATAGCACAAGAACAATAAGTCATGTGCTGTAACTTCCCCAGAGGCTTTGAAAATATTCCTCAATTATAAGCTTAGTTTACTTCTGCTGAAATCACAGGTAAAAATAACCTGTTTTCCAACATCAGACTTCCCGGGAAACTCTGATGTTTTTGTGAGAAGGTTATTAGATACAATTAACCACCAAGTTCACATAACATACAGCAACTCTCCTATTACCAGAGCCAAAATAGTGACAACAAATCATAAACTAGACCACCGTGCATTAATAGGAAGGAAAAAGCAATTTCCACTCTATCATAACTCATTCCTTATAGCTTCTCCCTGAACATTAGTTGATACCAGGATTCCCAGAGATACTCACCTATAGCGGATATTTTCCATCAGCTCCTTAACATTGCTTTATTTGACATGTTTCCTTCTTCATCTATCACCACCAGGATGTGCCTTACTAGGCTATAAAGATAGTTAAGTACTGAAATGTGTCACCAAGGGAGGTTGTGGAATGCCAGTCACTAGAGATTTTTAAGAACAGGTTTAGACAAACACCTATAAGGAATTGTCTAAGTATACTTGTTCCTGCTCAGCATGGCAGGGGGTGGGGGGGAGATGGACTAGATGACCTCTTGAGGCCCCTTCCATCCCCACATATATATGATTCTAAGCTGAAGAGCCAGAGGCTAATTGTGGCAAGCAATCTGAATTTATAACTATATAATAAATAATAATAATAAAATATATCTGAGACACATAAGTGCGAGTGCATGGCACTGGTTTTGAAAATACATCCATGTCTCAGGTAGGGTTGCCAGGTGTCCAGTCTTCGTCCAGGGTCGAAAAGGGACCCTGGTGGATCCAGTCAGCACCACTGACTGGGCTGTTAAAAGTACAGTGGGAGGTGCAGGAGGGCTCCCTACCTAGTTCTGTGCGACTCTATTTCCCCGTCCCTCAGCTCATCTGCTCCCATTGGCCAGGAACCATGCCAATGGGAGCTGAGGAGGCAGTGCCTGCAGGTGCATGCAGCGCAGAGAACCACATGGTCACACCTCTGCTCAGGAGCCAGAGGGAGATGCTGGTGGCTTCCTAGGAGCTGCCTGAGGTAAGCGCCACCTGCAGCCTGCACCCCCTCCTGCACCCCAACACCCTCCCCCACCCCTGAACCCCCTCCTGCACCCTCAACTCCTCATTTCTGGCCCCACCCTGGAGCCCGTATTCCCAGCCCAGAGCATGTACCCCCTCCCACACTCCAACACTTGCCCTAGCCTGAAACTCTTTCCTGCACCCCAAACCCCAGTCCCACCCCAGAGTCCGCACCCCCAGCTGGAGCCCTCACCTACTCCTGCACCTCTGGCCCAGCCAGAAGCCCTCTCCTGCACGCCAAACCCCTTATCTCCAGTCCCACCACAGAGCCCGCACCCCCAGCTGGAGCCCTCACCCACTCCTGCACCTCTGGCCCAGCCAGAAGCCCTCTCCTGCACGCCAAACCCCTTATCTCCAGTCCCACCACAGAGCCCGCACCCCCAGCTGGAGCCCTCACCCACTCCCACACCTCTGGCCCAGCCAGAAGCCCTCTCCTGCACGCCAAACCCCTTATATCCAGCCCCATCCCAGAGCCCTCATCACCATTCCCCCCCACACCCCAACCCCCTGCGCCAGCCCAGTGAAAATGAGTGAGCAAGGATGGGGGAGAGCGAGCAAAGGAAGGAGGAGGATGGAGTGAGTGGGGCCTAAGAAAAGAGGCTGAGCAGGGGGCTGGGCAAGGGTCTTCGGTTTTCTGCAGATGGAAAGTTATCAACCCTAGTCTCAGGCCAGGATGGTAAGGAATAAAAATTGATATAATCTCTGGAACATTCAGTACCCTTTTTCAAATAAATTGGAGAGTTCAGTCTGGTTTCTTGCAGATTGTGTTAGCATATCTCAGATTACTACTGCAGTTAGTATTAATTAGCAACCTCAGCAGAGACGATTACAAGTATTTCAGATTTCAATATTTGGCTCTATCTTCATGATCCCTCATGTAAACTGCAAACCTCTTAACAGAAAGAGGCAGAGAAAAAGTGCTTTTATGTGGTTACAATGGCCAAGGGAAAAGATATAAATAACATAATATTGCACACAATTTACTTGGAATCATGCAATCCATCTATAACATATGCAAATGCACACTGAGATTATGATGTATCTTTTCCTCTAACAGTAGTAAACATATAAAAGTGTCGTCTTTTACTGTACTCTACCTCTGCAGTGGATTTCAACGCAACTACTCATATGCTTAATAGTTAAGGATGTGTATATGTATGTGCACATTAGGCCTAAGGGCTCTTCCTAAACCAACCTTTATTGCAAGAACACTACAGAGTAATATTTAAAGGAAGCCTTTTCAGCTTTTCAGAACAAATGATTTACATTTTGTTTAATATATACTGTTTATTGTAAGTGTGTGGAAAGAGTTGGGGAACATAGGCAGAAGGTGGTGAGCATTCTGCGTCCTTTCTGCTCCAAGGTTGATTGCTGTTTCTAAACCAGCAAGCAAACCAAATGGGGTGAGGGTGGAGAAAAGAAAAAGACAAGATCACATTTGGATAGCAGATGTCAGGTAACAGTAAAATGCTAAAAACTCTAAAGTTGTAGAAACACTTGTCATTCAAGTACAATTCCACAGAGAAAAGTTTCAGAGTCAGGGTTGCACTTTTTGTCTGCAAATATTTAGATTAACAATATATAAAATCAGAAAGCAACATCAAAGGCTGAGTCAGGTTATTTTCCTGTGCCAGAATCCTCTCTCATCAACAAGGAAGCCTGATGGATTTTAACTTGGCTGAAATGACTGAAACTTTTTCCCTTTTATATACGCATACACTTCTTTACTCTTGATTACTTCTACTCTTTATTATTGCTAACAAAAGTTTTTTTTCCAGATAGATGTGCTATTACAATCTCAAAAACAATGAGTAAATTCTTATTAACACTAAGACCTCTTTACACTGCCAGAGTAGTACAAAAAGACCTTGGTACAAATAACATCTGGTCTTAAGAGTTAAATTCAGACCTGTTCAAGTTGGTGCAACTCCTCTCTCTTAGCAGATTTGCCCACAATTTCACCATGTCTGGATCTGGCACCATGTGAAGGTTGCATGTTTCCAAGTAACTTTTATAGGATAATGGCCAACATTTTAAAAAGTGAACTAGTGGTTTCGGGTGCCTAACTTGAGACACTTGATCAATAATTTTTAGAAAGTGCTGAGTACCCACCCTCTGTAAACCAAGGCTCCATCAAGGTGCCTAAAATTGGACACCCCAAAATTGAGATCTAAAAATCACTAGACACTTAAAATGTTGGCGAATGGACATTACTCTGATATCTTATCCATACACTTATGTGATTAAGTCATGCTCTCTCACCTTGATAAATAATGCCAGTTAGGGTATATCTACACTTCAATTAAAAACTTGCATCTGGCCCATGCCTGCTGACTCGGGCTCACAGGGCTCAGGCTACAGGGATGTTTAATTGAAGTGAAAACCTCTGGCTTGGGCTGGAGCCCAGGCTCTAGACTCTGCGAGGTGAGAGGTTTCCAGAGCTCAGGCTGCAGCCCAACTCCGGAAGTCTATACTACACTTAAACAGCCTCTTAGCCCGAGCCCTTTAGCTCAAATTGGCTGGCACTGGCCAGCTGCGGGTTTTTAATTGCAGTATAGATATACCCTTAGAGGCTTTTTATGATGACAGCCATCTCCTCCTCCTAAGTTTACTTTTGATACTCACTCTAACCCTATCCTTATTAGTATCTACAAACTAAGCTCCTGATCCTGAAAGTGACTCCATGTAGGTGGACTCATGTATCCATGAAGAGTTACTGCAGGATCATGGCATACAATTATGCTGCCTGGAATCTTTTTCAAGAACTATACCAATCCTACAGCGAAAAGATTTGAATTTCCACTTGCTAAATTACTAGCTAGAGGAGCCTGTGCCTGCAGCATTAATGTCAACAGAATTATCAGACACATAAATGAACATGATAAGTTGGGGAAGAGTCAACACTGCTTTTGTAAAGGGAAATCATGCCTCACCAATCTATTAGAATTCTTTGCAGGAATCAACAAGCATGTGGACTAGGATGATCCAGTTGATACAGTGTACATGAACTTTCAGAAAGCCTTTGACATGGTCATGGGATAAGAGGGAAGGTCCTCTCATGGATCAATAACTGGTTAGAAGAGGAAAGAAAGGCTAGATCAGTTTTCACAGTGAAGAAAGACAAATAGCAGGGTCCCCTCCGAATATGAACTGGAACCAGTGCTGTTCAACATATTCATAAATGATCTGGAAATGGGTAAACAGTGAGGTGACAAAATTTGCAGAGTATACAAAATTAATTAAGATAATTAAATCCAAAGCTGACTGCAAAGAGTTACAAAAGAATCTCACTAAACTGGGAGACTGGGCAAGAAAAAGGCAGATGAAATTCAATATTGATAAATGCAAAGTAATACACTGGACAACATAATCCCAACTATGCATATGCAATGAGGGGGGTTAAATTATCTTTTGCCACTCAAGAAAGATCTTGGAGTCATTGTGGGTAGTTCTCTGAAAGCATTTGCTCAATGTAGAGCGTCAGTCAAAAAAGCTAATTCAGTATTAGGAAAGAAGAGAGAAAAAGACAGAAAATATCATAATGTAAATATATAAATCCATGGTAACACCCATATCTTGAATACTGCATGTAATTCTGGTCACTCCCTCTCAAAAAGATATTAGAATTGGAAAAGGTACAGAAAAGGGTAACAAAAATTATTAGGAATATGGAACACTTTCCATCTCAGGAGAGAATAAAAAGACTGGGACTATTCATCTTAGAAAAGAGACAACTGAGGGGGATATGATAGGGGTCTATAAAATTATGAATGGCCAGGAGAAAGTGAATAAGGAAGTGTTATTTAAGCTGCGCATGACACAAGAACCAGGGTCACCCAATGAAATTAATAGGCAGCAGTTTTAAAACAAGCAGAGGGAAGTACTTCGCACAACACACAGTCAACCCGTGGAACTTACTTCTAGGGAAGGTTGTGAAGGTCAAAAGTATAACAGGGTTAAAAAAAACAATTAGATAAGTTCATGGAGGGTATGTCCATTATGGATATTAGCCAAGATGGTCATTCTCTGACTGTCCTTAAACTTTTGACTGCCAGAAACTGACCGGACAACACACAATAATTGTCCTTTTCTGTTCATTCCCTCTGAAGCAAATAGCACTGGCCACTGTTGGAACACAGGATATTAGGCTAGATGGATCAAAGGTTTGACCCAGTATGACCATTCATATGTTCTTATGTAACAGGGGATTTGCCATTGACTTAAACGGGCATGGGATGAGGCCCATACTCCAGAACTGAAATTCAGTATGATGCACCTGTCTACAGAAGTCCAACTGTGAGCACTCAGCACTGGCACAAGAAGCTCAATACTTTTCAGGTCCAGGCTCCCATGTTCCAGACTTGACAGAACAGGAAAATAAGTAATATTATCTCTAAAATGGTTGAAAATAGCTTTTCTAAAAGTAAATGTGCCATGACTTGCAAGTCCTACATCTTGCAATTTTGGATACAAGATGCAGTTAGATATATAATATTTGTATCAGTGGAGAACCAGGATTTCCTGATGTTTAATGTAATAAAGCACACTTCTAGACAGTCATGTGCAGCTATCAGACCTCAAACCTATCATTGGCTAAAGAGATGAATGCTGCCGCTCGTGTATTTTTCAAATTCTGCTTGTCCTTGGATCCACATTTTTGGGAAGCTAAATGGAAGAAAAAATGTGGGAAGTTATTTTTTAATGGTAGCCATCTGAAAGCTATTAGAGATTGGGAATTTTCCAGCAGAGATTAGTGGGCAGAGTGTAGGTGAGCAGTTCAAGGAACAAATAATATATTTAGATTATTCCCTGGTAGCAGCAATGGATGCAACAGGCAAGGTATTTCCAGTAGAGACAGGGAACTGTTAGTACTGTTATACAAGGCACCGGTGAAACCTCATCTGGAATACCATGTGCAATTCTGGTCTCCCATTGTTAAGAAAAATTAATTCAAACTGGAACAGGTGCAGAGAAGGGCTACTAGGATGATCCAAGGAATGGAAAGGAGACTCAAAGAGTGTGGCTGGTTTAGCCTAAACAGAAGGCGGCTGAGGGGAGATATGACTGAGCTCTATAAATACCCCAGAGGGATAAATACCAGGGAGGAAGAAGAGTTATATAAGTTAAGTGCCAATGTGGACACAAGAACAAATATCTATAAACTGGCCATCCCCAACTGCTGGAGATGGGACACTAGATGGGGAAGGCTCTGAGTTATTACAGAGAATTCTTTCTCAGGTGTCTGCCTGGAGGGTCTGGCCCACATGCTCAGGGTCTAACTGATCACCATATTTGGGATCGAGAAGGAATTTTCAACTGGGTCAGATTGGCTGAGATCCTGGGAGGTTTTCACCTTCTTCTGCAGCATGGGGCACAGGTCACTTGCAGGTTTAAACTAGTGTAAATGGTGAATTATCTGTAACTTGAAGTCTTTAAACCCTGAATTGAGGACTCCTGTAACTCAGCCAGAGGTTAGAGGTTTATTTCAGGAGTGGGTGAGGTTCTGTGGCCTGCAATGTGCAGGAAGTCGATTAGATGATCACAATGGTCCCCTCTGATCTTAAAGTCCGTAAGTTTATGAGAAATAAAAGAATTTGTTCCAATGCTACCAGGTACATAAATGTAACAAAACTATATTCCAGGCACAAAACAATAGGAAATGCAAATATCAAGTTTCTAAAAGTGATATTAAAGTTGTCTCACTGACTATTCTGTATGTTTTATGGAATGCTTTAAAAACAAATTATATATTAAACTGCACATCTAACCAGAAGAGCAATGAGAGAAAATGCTATGGACAGGCAACAGGGCAGAGTTATGATTGGTCTTAGAATCTTAACTTTGTATTTATGAGTTTTTTGTTTATGATATTTAAATGTACAGCCTTAATGTTGTATTATGATTTCTCTTTTATTTTTTGAGCAAAGGAGGGGGGAAGGAAATTTCCTGTCATAATATATTAGGGGTAGATTTTTAAAAAGGACCTAAATGATTTAAGAGCAGGAGCCGCTTTCAAAATCAGTGGGAGTTATGCCCCTAAGTCTCTGAGGTGCTTTTAGAAATGGCATCTTCAATATTTAACTAATCCTAGTTAAGCTTTAAAGGTCACATTTCATTAAGGTGTCTGAGTAGAAACAAGGCCTGTTGCTACCAGGGCCATCCAGAGGATTCAGGGGGCCTGGGGTCTTTGGCGGCGGGGGGCCCCCGCTTCGGCGGTGGGGGGTCCTTCCGCTCCAGGACCCGCTGCTGAAGTGCCCTGAAGACCCGCGGCAGGGGCCCCCCGTCGCCGAATTACCGCCGAAGACCCGGCACTTCGGCGGTGGGTCCCGCTTTGGCGGTAATTTGGCGGCAGGGGGTCCCTCTGCCGCCGAAGACCCGGAGCACAAGAAGCTCCGGGGGCCCCAGCCCCGTGAGAGTTTTCTGGGGCCGCCAGAGCGAGTGAAGGACCCCACTCCAGGGGCCCCAAAAAACTCACATGGGGGCCCCTGCGGGGCCTGGGGCAAATTGCCCCACTTGCCCCCCCACCCCACCCCGGGCGGCCCTGGTTGCTAGTATGGTTGTTGGCTGGAGACAGTTGTCTACTAAGCTGAGTTAACCAGGCAGCAGCATACCTGCTTACAGTGGGAAAATTTAAAATACTCATTCCACTTCTAGAGATATTACTGGTTCTAGCAGTATTTTAAAGGCAATTATAAATATGGGCAATATTGCTGGAACCAGTAATCTCTCTCAAACTGAAATGAACTTTTTAAGTACATCCACTGTGCATCGGGATGGATGCATTCTGACAATGAAAAAAAGGTGGGTTTTTTTTGTTGGTTTTGTTTGCTTTTTAAAATGGCTTGAAATAGGCAGAATATTGGCAAAAACCTGCTAAAATTTCAGAGACTTTAAAAGTTCAGGATTCGTACTTTTTTCTCCCCCCTCATTTAATAATTTCTCTGTGTGTGTGTGTGTGTGTGTTTCTTTTGCTTTGAGGGTGGCGGGGAGAAGTATTTCTAAGATATACTTGCAGTTTATATTTTTGCAATCTGTAAATTGTCTGCAGCAGGGGACTGGGGGAAGCAGTCTCTGTAACTACCAAAGTGCCCTACCTAAATTAGACAGGGAGAGCATTCAGTGATGTCACAAGGATAGATGCAGGTTGAAGCTGTGCTTGGTAGCACTACTGAGGATCCTCACAAGGGATTTTTCAATTGTTTATCATTTATACATGTATGCACTTTTCCAATGCCTAATCCAAGCCAAAACCACAGACCTCAGGGAAGATTATATCTTTACTTATTTTCAATTTCCAAATTTTCTCCAGTATTATTGTTGCTCTAGTGAAAGTATAGCTATTAATATTTTTTCCTTAATGGGAAAAGTGTTAGTGTTTTTTTTCACCCTCCTGGAATTAAAAAAAAAAAATAGCTGGTGGCAATTTGACCTAGTTTTGCAAAACACTTCACTGTCAGGAAGAGAACATGCATGGGAAATTTGGATGTACCATTATGTTTCAGAATATTATGGCCATGATAAAACAGAAGTATTAATGGAAACTGGCCTGCAAATTTAACAGGTTGTATTGCAGATGCAATCTGTACATGCCGTAAACCATGAAGTAAATGTCTTAGGACATATTTATGAACAGACAGGAACACACATTTCTCTTATTATTTCCATTTTTTTGTTGGGAAAATCAAAATAGCCCTTCAAGAAATTCAGATTTATTTGAACAGCTCAGTGACACAAATAAAGGCCTCTATTTTGTGAAGATTTAAGTCTGTGATTAACTTTAAGCAAATAAATATTCCTAGCCATATTTAGCAAAGCATGTATAGATGTGCTTAATTTTAAGCATATGCTTAAATTCCACTGATGTCACAAGCTTAGATGTTTAGCTTAATAGTTAGAGCTCTGCACAGATACAAAATAAAATGAACAGAATATATGAAGATATACCTATCTCATAGTACTGGAAGGGAGCCTGAAAGGTCATTGAGTCCAGTCCCCTGCCTTTACTAGCAGGACCAAGTACTGTCCCTGACAGGTTTTTTGCCCCAGATCCCTAAATGGCCCCCTCAAGGATTGAACTCACAACCCTGGTTTAGTAGGTCAATGCTCAAACCACTGAGCTATCCCTCCCCCCACTGAGCTATCTGATTTGCAAAAATGCTCCATGGATATCTGCAGATATTTGTGGATTTGCAGGGTTCTATTAATAGTGATGTGTTTGCTCATATGCTTTAAACTAAGGATGTGCTTAAATGCATTGTTAAATCAGGGCCATGTGTATACAAGGCCTTTCATCCAAGGATCTCAAATCAATATACACACTTTAATTAAGTTTCACATCATCCTTGCAAGGCAAGTATTAGGAGTAGTAGAATAATGGCAAACCATTTTTTTAAATCCACAGCATAAGAAAGCCATATTATGTTTCCAGAAATACCTTATAGACTAAATGGATGATGATGTGTGGGCAAACCATCCAAGTTCACAGTGTATTTGATGTGACTAATGATATACTCAGACTCGAATGCCATTCCTTTCTCAGATTAAGTCAAGGAAACAGTAAATCAAATAGCTTTAAATAAGGTTGTCAGAGGCACCAAATGAAGCTTCTACCAGTCATCTTCCAACTGGTTCAGCAGTATGGTCAGTGACGGCAGCCCATAAATAGAGTAGTTTGGGGCCTCTGAAGCATTAAAGCCATAAAAATGTGCCTCTGACTTTCCAAATATCCAATAACGAAACACAAATAATAGATAATTTATATATCAGGTAATCCCTGCTTAGTTTAATTTATAAACCCACTTACATTTATAGCTAGAGATAAGGTGATGACTTTCTTCTGTTTCCAATAACTTGTGTGTGCCTATGCTGTGTATTTGCCAAGTCAGTGTTCACTCTCCATATGAAACTACTAGCTCAAGTATCTTTCCTTATGTCACTGCAATGCTTTTGGAGACAGTTGGGGGTTTTACAAATTGAAGGAATATGGGAGGTTACATGTTTCTAAGTAGCAGGTCAGAAACATACAGAGAAAGAAGTAAATCCAAAGAAAACATATCTATTTAAAGGGATATCAATCAAATACAAAGTAAAACAAATCTAATTTGTAGGGAATATATCTCAAAAGGAATGTTTCAATACACATTCTAATAAACAGAACAGTTACTGTACCCATACACACAATGTTGTCACTTTGGCCTACAGTGTCTTATAAAAATATCAAGCAACAAATATTCACACAAACAAAAAGATATTCAAAGGACAGCAAAGTGGAGCTCAGCAAATGACAACATTAGGGTTGCCTGTGCAACCTTAACTCTGCTCCCTTATGTTCCTGCATTATGACAGTTTAATTACATGGTCACATTCTGCAGGATCCCAGCTTCATTCAGTGCACAGAGAACTGGGTTCTTTCCTTCTCACACAACACAACCAGTAAGGGATTCTGTGGACCTTTGTGGATGATTCAAAGCCTATTAAAATCAATGGAAAGACTCCCCTTGACTTCAGTTGGCTTTGGATCAGGCCCCATATTATTCCTTCAGTTATATCTGACATATAGTCTACAATGGGGTTGCATAGGCACGACTAACTGGAATTCAGTAAAATAATTCAGTCAGACTTGTATTCTGATGGACGAAGGGGCACCAAACCTCAAACTCAAGGACCTTCATTTAAAACTGTAATTCACAGATATTTAAAAAGGACTGTTTGCAAAAGCACCTCAGCTGTTCTGAACTGCAGCTTTGCATGCAGAAATATCAGACGCGTCAACAACTTCTCTTCAAAGACAGAAAAATTAAGGAAAACTTTTAAAGCTCAAACCATGTAACTGCTAATATATTGCACTGCTAATGATATTATTTGGACCCATTACTGTCTTCCTTACTCACAGTGGATAGTGTCTGAGCTTAATGGGGTGACTTGTGGAGAAAAAGATACTACTTAGCATGAGTAAGGCCTACAGAATCTGGCCCTTTATGTTTCACTTCCATTTAGGGTGACCAGACGTCCCGATTTTATCGGGACTGTCCCGATATTTGCTTGTTTGTCCCGCGTCCCGACCAATGTTCGGTCGGGACACTGGACAAACAAACAATTTTGCCCTCCGCTCCCGTGCACAGGCGGAGCCCGGAGGGGCTCTTGCCCCCCGGCCCGACTCCGCCCCTTCCTTCCCCCATTGGATCCCTCACCAAATCCCTGCCCCCAGCCCCGCCCCCCTCACTGCCCCATTGGATCCCAAGCCAAACCTGGGGAGGAGACGCCCCTGTGCAGCAGCCTGGGCACACGGGCCATGGCTGGCTGGGGCCGGGAGCGCTGCAGTGCAGCGCGGAGGCTGCTCCAGCCCTGCAGTCCACGGGGCAGCATGGTGGGTCCAGGGGCAGCGCGGAGCAGGCAGGGCCCGGGTGAGCGGCGTGGCCCGGGGGTGTGGGCTGCCCGCCGGAGACATGTGGTGGAGAGGGGCTGCGGGGGCAAGATCTGTCCCAGGCGGGGCGGCTGGCGCGAGGAGCCGGCCAGGGTCCCCCGAACCGATAAACTTCCCCGACGCTGCTGGGGAATCCTGCGCCTCTCCCGCTCGGCTGCGCTCCAGCATCTTGCCCTGCCGGGAAGGAGCTGCTGGAGTGCAGCTGAGCGGGAGAGGCACGGGGCTCCCCGCCTGCGGTGGGACGAATCTCATGTGCCTGGGGTGGGAGGCTCCGCGGGGAATGCAGTGCGCGCGGCTGGGGCGCTGTGTGCGATCCGGCGGCGCGGCTGGGTCCTGCTAATGCCCCCGGCCCCTGCAAAACTGTTTTGTTTGTTTTTTTGCTCTGCCGCCATTTTTTTTGCTCCCCCCCTCCCCTCCCCCCCGTGTCCCGATATTTCATCCCTGTGATCTGGTCACCCTACTTCCATTGGTCTCTTACACCTAGACTATTTTTAGTAACATCTTGCATTTCCTTCCACCTCAAACTATATAAATAGTTGTTCAATTTCTAAGCGCAATGCAATAGAAGATTGCTCTAACACTAGAAACCTGATAATCTGTCTTCCGCTGACTGTCATTGTAAAGGATTACTTCATTAATTCTGCTTTCTTGTCAAGATTGTATCAGTACAGAGGCATGTTGCCTGCTTGCCACCATGCTGTGGGTAAGGTAGCTAATGTTAACAAGGTGTTTTACATTCACAAGTGCATATGCACAGACTAAGAAACAAGTAAAGATTTTTTTTAATACCCAGAAGCACCAGCATTAACAAGAATTAAGCAAAAAGCTCAGTGAAAATAAGCTTGCTCTGTGAAGCTCAAAACTTGTCTCTTCCACCAACAGAAGTTGATCTAATAAAAAGTATTAGCTTGCCATCTTGTCCTGTGCATTCTTGTCCAGAATGTTATTTAAGGAAAAACTGATGTATTAATACAATTTTTTCCCCAAATGCATGACATTTCTGTTTCCTTAATGGATTATTTCACAAGGCAGCTACTGGGCATTTTAAATATATTTGTCTAAATTAAATTAAACTAAAGATTTGTTTTTAATTCAATTTCTAAACTTATCATCAAGTTTAACCTATCAATTGGCAAGTCAAGTTTACTAACTTGGTTTATTGTCCTCCCAATCTACAAGTTACACAGAAAAATCTACTGAACGGCAAAAGATTGGGCTCCTTGGAGCTTCAATTTCAAATATTAAGTGGGAAGGTGCGATATTAAAGGTTTCACATGGCTGTAACTCTCATCAAAAAATTCATATCCAAAATTTTAACCAACAGAAAGTCAGCCTTCGTATGCATGTATCCAGTTTTACATACACAACTGATTGCATCCCACCAAACTGGACACATCCACTGTCAACATTAAAAAAATAGACATCTGTAACCACAAACCATATGGCAACTCAATTTACACATATGACTGTGCAAGCAGAATGAGTTCATGCCCAATGAACAGTATATTTAAAACTGTGCAAGAAACTGTGTGGCCCTGCAGTTAGATTCACCCATGGTCTTACTGAGTAGATTTGATTACAGGATCCAGGCTTTAGAGATGCAGGATGACAAAATGCACATTAAGGCTCATGACTTTCCTGAGTATTGTGCATGTACATCAATAATAGATAGTCTTCTTACTGTACTCTGCTAAGCTGTGACATGCACATTTTAGATTTAGATTTTTAGATTTCACATTTTCAAAAGTGCCTAAGTGGCTTAGAAGCCTACGTTTCAGTCTCAAAATATAACCATGGTCATTCACTTAGGTGCTTTTTTAAATTTTATCCTAACTCCCCATTTTGCCTTGCTGTTTTCATGCCTGTCGGGGCGGGGGGGGGAGAGAATTTCCTTATTCAGGTTCCAATAAGAATTAAAAGCCAGATTTTTCAAAAGGTATTTAACTGGGATTTTCAAAAGCACATAGGCACCTATCTCCCCATAGGAGTTTAGCACTTTTGAAAATCCCACTATGCACATCATTAGGCATCTAAATACCTTTAAAAATCTGGCCCTAAACATTCAAAGAGCTGCAAGTGAGAATAGAAAGTTTGCAGAAGTTTAGTTTTTAAAAAAAGTTGGTAGCTTGTTTTTCAGGTGAAATTTGAGCTCAGCATTAAAAGTTAAATTAGTGCACTGAAAATTATATTGGATTTGGTAAACAAGACAAACCTCCCTGAAGTGCCCATAATCTCATAATTACAGCACGTCTATAATCTTGTAATTTGTCATGCACTTGGGCTCCCATTTTATGTATTCACTGTAGGTAAGTATTGTACTACTGCCATTTAAACTAGGAGATAGTTCTTAATTAAACGTGTGGAGCAAATTTACTTCATAATATTCCTCAACTTTCTAGAAATACTATCAAATCAGAAAATGTAAACAGTGTGCATTCATTAACAGCTCCTACAGCTAAAAGACTTTAGGGCAGTGAAATCAAATTTGACAATAATTCTTAATACAGTCAAACCCATTTATCTCGACCTCGGTTAACTTGCCAATCGTATTAAGTCGACGTTTTAGAAGTGGAACCGCCAAATTCTCTCTTTGTCTTAGCATTTTCTCATCGGTTATGTCGGTTCTTTTATGTCGTCGTACCCTAATATCTCGAGCACAAAAGAGGGCCAAATTTGCCACTTAACGTCCGTTATCTCGATCCCCATGACCAATCGTGCGTCTTATATATTAGTATATAAATAAAAATGATCGTACTTGGTTCACTGCGCATGTGCTGAGTTCACGTAGCACGTGATCATGGTCCGTATGGTCGTTCACTCCCATGCCAGTTCACTCACTCTTGTTGATCTTGTCTGAAGGATAACATGCTGTAGCTATTCTGTTTATTTTTTCCCTTCTAAAAATGTCTGGAGGTGTTAAGAGAAAACTGGACAATCAGTCAATAGAGAAAAAGTATGAAATCATACTGCAGCTAGAAAAAGGAACAAAACCGGCAGACCTTAGTCGTCAGCATGGCATTCCAGCAAACACCATTTCAGGATGGAAAAAGAAGGCCGACGTGATAAAGCAAATGTACGAGAAGTCTGTCTTTGATCCAGCAAGAAGAAAACTTAGAGTGGCTGAGCACAAAGATGTCGATGATGCACTGTTTCAATGGTTCACAAATACGCGAGCAACAAACCTTCCCGTCAATGGTCCCTTGCTGATGGAGAAGGCGGACATCCTTGCTGCAAAGCTAGGACACCCTGACTTTAAAGCAAGTCAGGAGTGGCTGGATCGTTTCAAAAAGAGGCACAACATTGTCTTCAAAGCAATTTGTGGAGAGAGCGCTGCGGTTCAACAGGAACAAGTGGATTCATGGCTGAAGACTCAAATGCGCACAATTTTGGATACCTATGAGACTCGGAACATTTTTAATGCTGATGAAAATGGGGTGTTTTGGAAATGCCTTCCAGACAAGACTATGGCGTTTCGTGGGGAGGCTTGTCACGGTGGAAAAAAGTCGAAGGACCGACTTACAGTGCTAGTTGCTGCTAACATGGATGGAAGCCAAAAACTCCCGCTCTACGTTATAGGAAAGTCCAAGAATCCCAGATGCTTTAAGCAGACCAAAGTTCTCCAATGTGATTACGATGGCCAGCCAAGCGCCTGGATCACAGGAGATCTATTCAGTGCATGGTGAAAAAGTGGGACAGGAAGTTCCAAGCAGAGAAAAGGAAGGTGGCACTGATCGTGGACAACTGTAGAGCTCATCCGGATGTTCCTGGTCTCAAGGCCATTAAGATCTTTTACCTCCCACCTAACACAACGAGTAAGCTCCAACCAATGGACCAGGGGATAATCCAAGTGCTTAAGGTGTACTACAGGAAAATGTTGATGCGCCAATACCTGCTCCATGATGAAAAGAAGGCACAGTACACCCCTTCCCTTCTAGATGCAATGAACTTCCTGAGATCAGCCTGGAATGACGTGAAGAAGGAAACAATCTCAAACTGCTGGATGCACTGTGTCATTCAGGATATTTCCGATGATGAGTTTCAGGCACAGTGCCGTGCAGCCGCAGAAGAACTCGTGGAAGTGGCGGGAAAATCAAGCCTTACAGATGCTATCTTGGAAGAGGAGGCACAGGAGTTAGCCATCACTGTCCAGGAATTCCGAGATTACATAGAAATCGACAAAGAAGTCGTTACTGATGGCGTGATCACCGATGAAGACATTGTATCAAGTGTGCAGTCAGCACAGGCAAGCACATCTGCATGCGGCAATGACAAAGAAGATGAAGAAGATGCGGACGAAGATTTGGAACCAATTCCCTCAGCTGGTGAGGTGGTAGAAATGCTACAGAAAATTCAACGGTATGGTTCTTTTGTAGGAGATGAAACTGTTTTAGACAGCATAAATAATATTGAAGCATTTGTTTTCAAGCAGACTGTTAAAGGCAAAAAGCAACAAAGCATTTTAGACTTTGTAAAGAAACCATAGTAACCGTGTGTACGATACTTTTCAGAGCTGTGTCAGAGTGAAATGACTCGCGAATTTAATTTTGACACTGGTTAGCTTTTTGTAAAAACGAACTACACCCCGCACGTTTTTTGTGATTTTGTGATTTTGTGAGCGATCTTTGTGTTTGCAATGTTGGAGAATATAATAAAGGTTTGTATCGAGAATCGACGGTGGTTTGTATTGTATACTGGTAAATCTCTGCTGTTAGTTGGTGCACATATGCCTTTTGTTGTTAGCAAACATGTATGTACATTTTTATAGCATGCCGATCGCTTCATCTTATTTATTAATGCACATCATGTACATAAAGAAATTTCAAGCACATGTTAATATATTGCCGCCATATTGGTTTTCGTTTATCTCGATCATCGGTTATCTCGACGCTTTTTGGCAAACCCCTAGGCCGGCAACATAACCGGGTTCAACTGTAGTTACAATATAAAGCACTTTACAGCTTCAAAATTCTGTACAGACATTAATCAGCCTTTATGACACCTAGATTAAATAGGCAGGGAAGTGTTATTAAAGAGCAGTCCAAACCAAAACCCAGCACTCTGAAATTTAGGGGAAGTATCTGTCTCTCTGTATGAATTCTGTGCCCATATTTCATTTTTATTAAAACACTGCCTGCAGTTTGTATTATGCCACAAGATTGATTCTTCAGGCTCCAGTATGGTCTGATGCTCCAGAGATGCATTGGGATGTCTTGAAGCCGTGTGTGCACTAGAGCTTGTATTAAAATAAAAAAATTAAAATGTCTGGAGGCAAATTTAAACATGCAATCATTGTTGACATATTTTAGACCTTGTGTCTTTTACTAAGGAAAAAAGAAAACATGGAAAAATATACTAAAATAACATTACAGTTTTAATAAAAAATGATAATACTTTGCACTCATATTTTCACATTCCATCCAAGGATTTCAGATTATTTTACAAACATTTATTATGTCTTGAAAAAACCCCATGCAGCAGATATTATATTCCCCAATTTCACAGTTATGTAAACTGAAACATAGAAGAGTGTAATAATACGCAAACTGGCAGTCACAGGCAAAACTAGGAACAGACCAGGTGTTCTGACTCCCAATTCCTTCACTACAGTCACTTGACCACAAGTCACTACCTCACTCCAAAACACAAGGAAGTCTGTCATTTACGTACACAGGAAACTGAATCTTGTGTGATGAGAGAATGGGACTAGAGATAGTTGGAAAATTGTCAAAACAACAAAAAAATATTTCTGTTGGAAAATGCTGTTTCAACTAAACCCAAATTTTTCACGTACAATGGAATTTCATGTGGAAAAAACCTTACATGGGACTTTTATTCATTTAGGCCTGGTCTACACTACGGGGGGGGGGGGTCGAACTAAGGTACGCGACTTCAGCTACGCGAATAGCGTAGCTGAAGTCGAACTACCTTAGTTCGAATTTCCTACCTGTCCAGACGCCGCGGGATCGAACTCCGCGGCTCCCCCGTCGACTCCGCCCCCGCCGTTCGCGGTGGTGGAGTTCCGGAGTCGACGGGAGCGCGTTTGGAGTTCGAACTATCGCGTCTAGATTAGAACTCCGAGAAGTCGAACTCTCCGCGTCGACCCAGCGGGTAAGTATGGACCTACCCTTAGAAAATCTCATTTGTGGAAAGAAACCTCACAATTTTGATTCAAAATGAATTTTTCCTTTCAATAATTTTATTTTATTTCATGGATTTTTTTTCATTTGTATAGAACTCTTGTTATTTTTACACTGTTTTGTCCCAATTCGGAACAAAAATAAATTTTAAAATTTCCAAATGGCAATTCCAAGTTTTGACCAGCTCTAAATGGGACTATTTGTGACAAAGTGTAATGGTGTCTGCATCTTCAAGTCCATAGGATGTAACATCAAACACATACTGGATCTCTGGAATATCAAGACATAACAATGATTCACCTCCAAATGTTCTTGTTTTGTCAGTTACCCGTGCAAAACAAGTGCTCAGGTGAGTTATTTCCCAGTTTGCATGTTCAAGTGTGGATTTTGCACACAAATGAAGCTTGCACATTTTGCCACAGCAAAGCTAAAGGATAGATTTACAGGGCTAATGTTAAATCTTTACACTATTTAAATGAATAATTTTGAAACATAAAACACTATATACTATATAAAGGTGATCTAATTACTAGTGTAACACTCTTGGCATCTTCCAACTATGTTTTTCCTACTTCTTTCTTTTTAATGCAAAGACTTCATGAGCCACTTTGTGGAAAGAAATGGCAGATTCAGTGTCTATCTAATAATTCCCAAAGTAAAAGGGGTTCAGGCCATTGCCACAGGCTAGTCCCAACTGGCTTTACACTAGGGTTGTGTTTATTCAAGTGTTCTCCTTTATGGAGAAAACACTTGGCCTCCTTTCAAGGTAAAGAAAAAACTTCAAGCAGCAAAATATTTTAAGGACAGATGTCTGATCTTGAAAACAGCAGCTAATGTTACAGGAATATATCTGTGCAATAAACACTTACTTACTCATCAGTACTGTTCTACAATGGCAAATGTTTCTGTCCACCCGCTCAGCTGCTCATAAAATGGTAGCTTAGAAAGCTGTATTCCCTTTTCTACATGGTCTCTCAACATTGCTTTAATTAGTTTAACTTTTTATTAGAGTGCAAAGGCACTCTCTTGGAAACAATGTTGCAGTTATATTTGCACTCTGGGCTCAATTATGCCTATTACAAGCCATTCCTGTGCTGAAGAGAAGTAAAAGGTGTGCCGCCCAAGTAGCAGCACCTCCACTGAAACTGAGATGAAGGGAAATGAGTGTGCAGCAGGACTTGCTGGACCATTGCCCACAGCCAATCTTCTCCTCCAAATGCTGTCCACTGCAGATGGCTTCATCTCTGTGCTAACCACTGGAGTTCTATCTGTACTTCACAAGGGGAGTCATCCAACTACGGCTTATAGAGCAAATTATAGGCAGAACTGGTAACTATGGCTTATAGCTAAGGCACGTTCTAGTAGAAAATCCTGTTTTCAGTTGCTTATGTTTTTGCTGAATTTAAACACTTTGGAATGAAATTTTACATGCAGGGTGCCTGCCGCTGCTGATTGTTATTGTCCTTTATTTTTAAGTTTCAGTAGAAAGAGTTCTGCCATTTCTCAGAACAAGACTAGGGAAACATATGTTGTTTCACCAATATTCAAAAAATATACAACTGTTTCACTGAGAAGCTCTAGCACTGCAATGTTTTGCAGCCGGGACCTGAAATTTGTCAGGAAGTTCATTCCAGTGTCAGGGATGTGCCATTTTCTGTCCCTGTGAAATTCACTCTAATGTAGTAACATTATAAACCTCTGAAAATTACCATTTCTAGATGCTCAACAGAGGTGTGTTCGCATTTTACAGTAAAATTCTCTCCAGATTCCATCTGTACTGAGCACACTGATGAGGACTGTTCCAGCAATTGCTGCCCCTGCCAGGGCAGTGCTACTGTGGTGCCAGGAACCAGTGTCGCTGATTCTCCTGAGCTCTCTATGCCCAGGCAATGTGAAGGAGACGTAAGAAAAGGCTGGACTCTAGTGCATCCAGTGAGGGACTGAACTATAACGAGAGGGGCTGGTGCAGAAAGTGATAGCCATAGGAGGTAGGGAAACAGCAGGGTGACAGGCTGAAGGGGGGCATTCTAGAAGACTGGGGCAAAGGGGACAGGCTGAGTGAGACAGGGCAGAAGGGTTTGTAACCAGCAGATCATGCTTCCTTCCAGAACTTGAAATAGAACCCAGGATTCCTGAGTCTCAGCGTTCCTTGCTATCTAGTAAACATCTAAAGCACGTGTATTATTCCCTTCTAATGGCTGGTTCACATAGACAACAGCTTTTAACTGTTGCCAGTTACTCTGTTAACTTAAGCAGCAGTGGTCTGTGGTGTAGAACTACAGATTTTAAACCAGCTGCTGGCCTATCTGTGGGTCAATATGATTCCATGTGATGGAATTTCTGGTGGTTTTTTCCCCCTTCAGTTTGCTGTTTTTAAAAATAGAAGAGAGACCATACAATGAACCCCATTAAGAAAATATTAAGGTTGCAAAATCAATCACTCAAGACCTAAGAAATACCACTTTTCAGTCATTTGGCCCCTTGGAGTGTATGATATAGATACGAATTATGTGATCACATACTATTTTTCCATAGGTATTTCCTTGATTCTCAGGGCCAGCTGAGGCCCTGATCTGAGGTTCAGGATAGCATTAAGTTGCACCCCAGATGCAGGGACCTTAATAGATCCCATGCCAATGGAAAACAGGCATAGTGGATTGACATGTTTATGACATGAGAAGTTGCTAGGTAACATTTTCTCATACTTTATAAAAGAATACTATAGATTTTATTGGAAAGTTTGGCTCACCACTTACGTGTTATAAGTAATAAGGGCTCATTTAGGACGCTTATGAGCCTAGTTGTGCTGGGGTGGAGAGGAGGTAGTATGCCCAGCCAGCTGTGTGCAGAAATAAGATTCTCTGCTGAGCAGGAATCCAGGTGGTGGAAGGTAGGTTTAAGCCAACTGCTCTCTCTGTCTCCCTGCTTCTGGACTGTTCCTTCCTCTCCTGCCTCTGGCCATCCCTTAGTGTGTCCTTAGAACAGGTACAGTGCAGAAAGGAGGCGTCTACTTCAGCCCTACACCACCCCTTCCCCAGGGAGCCATTTCATCCCCTTGAACCAGTGAAATGGCATAATGGGGCCACAACAGGAGACTGAATCTGTTCCATCACATCTTTAAGAGGATTTGTTGATCCATCCATTTAAACATATCTCTAGATAACTCCAGAAGCAGTGGTGGGAATGTGGGAAAGGGCATCCCTTGCTACATCTGAACAAGTCACAGCCTGTAACCTCCTCCTTTCCAGCACAGCTATACTGATTCCTGACATGCAAGGACATGAGGCAATAACCAGCACTCTCCTTGCCCAGAAATATCCCCTAAGCTGGTAGTGGTAGTCCCTGTGTGCTGGGAGGCCAATTATTCCAGGCCACTGCACAGACATGCAGGGTAGCAGGAGGAAGAAAATCTCCCACTATCCTCTCCATTCCCCAAGTGCACCCAAGTGAAGATTGGGCATAATTTACCTCTACCATGATGCACCCATTCTTCAGGCATCTTTCGGCAAACACATTCAACAGTGTTGTTTTTCTAACCTGATTTCCACACTGGGAAACTATCTGCAGCACTTACACCCTAACGGCAATACGTACCTCTCTACAAACAGCTCTTTCCCTTGTAGTACTTCCACTGTCAGAATTTATAATTCATCTGCTACGAAATTATTCTGGCTGCAATACTCCCTCAATCACTCATTACATAGCAATAATTAAACAGTTCAAGTTATCGTTTAGACCCTTTAAAAATCATTTGCCCCTAACTATCCATGAACTCACTGATGTAATTACAGCACATTTCTCTTGCCAGGACATGAAGGTTGGAATTAGCCATGGGTTTCCCCTTCCCCACAGCTTGTCAGTGCTTGAACCCCAGCTAAAGCACAGTAATAGCTTTATTAGAGTCCTTACTCTTTAGTGCCTCTCTGTGTACTATGGTCAGATTGTCAAGCAAATATGCTGAAGGAGACCAAGGTACTTACTCTATTTTTATTCAAGGCAAATTCTCAGTTAGCACCTCACAGGAAATAAATGTGAATTTTGATCTGATTCCAAAATTGAATTTCTCTTATTTAATTGTGCAAACCCCCCTCCACACACACTTTTTTCAATCAATGATTTGCAAATAAAAAATTGCTTCTTTCACTTAGTTCTCCTATATTTACTATACCCTGAAAGCAAATGCTTATACTACTTTATTAGGCACTACTCAGGATTCATGCCCCCATTTTTTTAGCTCTCTCCACACTACCCACAAATCTTTATTGTCTACTGCATTTAGCACTTCACTATATATATATATAGGATAAATAGATAATTGTTTTTTGGCAGTGGGTGTTATACTTAACTCTTGAAATACAAGTTTAAGTGTCAGTCCCACTTGTAATGAATTCAGTGGGAATTCTGCCACTGTCTTCAGTGGGAAGAAGGGCTTTCTGTATTTGTCTTCCATTTACTGAAAGCATAAGAGATCTTATGAATAAATAGCTGTTACTTTTTCAACAGTGGTACTCAGCAACAGGAGATAGGATACGTGTATTGTCCAGGCAAAACTCCCAGTGCCTCTGACTTGTGATTTATTGACCTGGACTTGTGTGACCTGGGCTAGCTTTGTCTGATATTTAGGTTGCTGTAGTGTTTACGACCTTCTAGTAAAAATACAAATGCCTGTCACAAAATGAATGATTCAAATTCTCTGGAGTACAACCAGACATCCCAGACAACTGTCCTACCAGCTAACAATATGCTCCTTGCTTTGTCTTCAGAATGCCACAACTCTAAACCTTTGGAGCTTTCCATCTTCAGTGAGAGGTAGAGCCAAGATTCTGAGTACTTGTATTCTTTAAAGGCCCCGTGGCACGTTTTGTATGAGAGGAGGTTTTAACCCTGGCACTCTGACCAAATTCCAATTTGCCTAAAATACTCCATCTAGTTTTAGTAGGAAAAATGTTTCACTTCCTCTTCTGAAAAATACTGTGATGTTATGACAATCCAGAATGCATGCTGTACAGATACCACAAATGCTAGTACAGATGCTCCCCGGGTTATGCAAACCCGACTTACGGAAAACCAGACTTATAGAAAAAGTCCCGTAAGCTTTTTTTTTTTTTTTGCGTAATTGTCAGAGATACGTTCCTGACTTAGGCAAAATTCGACATGCAAGGTGTTCTGGAATGGAATGCTTGCATAAGTCAGGGAGCTTCTGTATAACAAAAAGCAAAGTCAAGGGCTTGGTGTGAGGATATGGGATTGTCCAGTTGAATCCTCCTCATGTCAGGTGTTTGAAACCTCCATAGAAATGCAGAGATATTTTTGCTGAGTCAACGTAGCAGGTGGGTTTTGTTAACTCTGAGTTGGAACATGTCTCAGAGTCAGAGGAAAGTAGGGACTGGGATAGAGAGGCCTTGCAGGAAATAAATCTTAGGCTCAGGTTTATGGGACAGATTCTGAGGCCCCTGTAGAGGCAAAACTGATTAAATGATCCTCATAAGCAACCCACACCTTACCCGCAGAGGAAGGCTAAAAAAACCAAGGTCACTGCTGGTCTGATCTGGGGGGAAATTTCTTCCCAACCGCACATATGGCAATCACTTCGATCCTGAGCAGGTGAGCAAGAACCAGCAAGACAAGCACCTGGGTGAGAGAGAATGCTCAATACCACCTCAGAGCATTGGCCTACCCCATCCAGTGTCCCATCTCCAGCTGCAGCCATCTCTGATGCTTCAGAGGCAGGAGACAAAATGAATTAAACAGTTATGATTAAAGTTAGCGTTATGCATACCACAGTGCATATCCTATTCACAAGATATACTGTGGTTGTCATTAGACAGTCAGCATTTGTCCAATTACCTTATGGCATCTCATATATTGCAGCTAGTTCCTGTTGGGGCTATAGGGGAAAACTGTGATATCTCAAATATGGTATCTGTTGACGAACGGTGACTTACGTGGCAACCACTGAAACACAACATAAGTAGGAATGGGTGAGACACTCTAACACTGAAAAATATCTCTAATCATATGTGGAGAAGAAAACAGAACCCTTGAAACAATTTAAATTTAAGAAACCCATTAGCTGTCCCTCGTATGCACTTTACACGTTGGCCATTCCTAGGCAGTTGCACACACTAACATCTGTATTAACGGCTTTGGAACATCCTCACTGATTTGGGGCCAGATTGTAACAGGCCCTTACACAACTGAGTATCTGACTGAAGAGCCTGCAACTCTTCCGTCAGGGTCGCACAGCACCCAGTGGAGTAGGGAAGAGGGTAAAAGCTGCCTGCACTGGCACACAGTTTCAGCAGTGTGGGGAATCAGCTTGCGCATTATCCCTGACATCATATTAGCACTCTCCCCAAAAAGTTCCCTATGAGATTCCCCTGCTCAGGTCAGTGGCTAAACAGTACAATTTGACCTTTCCTCCTGGTGTGAAAACAGAGGCAAAAAAGCAAATTCTTCGATAGACTGGAAATCTTTGTATAACATTGGCAAATTCATTCTTATCTTATCAAACACTAGAAAGGTTCACAAGGGAGCCTGTCCAATTCCATCAGCCCTGTCATTCCATTTGCACCTAGATTTTACATAGTGTTTAAGAGTCCCTCTAGGTGAGGAACAACAGTGATGGAGAACAGGCTGTTCATTGCACAGCAAGTTTGCTAGTCTGAGATAACCTACTAACGTACACTACTGGGGTTTGTCAGGCTTAACCCAGGCATTAATGACTTTTCCAGGATTTTGTTCTCTGACCAATCACAAAAGCTGTCCTGGATAAATAACGGAATATAGAGAAGGTTAAAAATACGCTGCAACATTTTACAAAGTAACTTTTTAACAAATTAGCACAAATTAACAAAATACCCTCCAGGAGGACTCAGCACTCATCTAAGACAAACAACATTATTTGATTAGTACATTCTAATAAATGCTGCTATGCCTGCAATCTTACCACAAGACAAAACCTGAAGTCCTAACTCAAGCACTGTAAATTTTGACTGCAATGGAAGCCTTAAACTGAATAAAGATTAAAACTGTCCCTCATCTTAAAAAACTGGATTGAATGAAAAAAAGTCCTAACATTTATTTTACGGCATATACAAATTAAAAATCCATAGAAAGGTCCAATAAATTCCACATATATATTTTTAGTGTGAATGCAAATTACACTCCAGTCACAATAAAATAAACATAATTCCTATATCTTGTGCTCTGACATACACAACTAAGGCCTAGGGACACAGATGAGTCTTCCAGAGTGATCCACAAGTAATAGACTCGGGGTCCTTTAGACAAGCTGAAGAAGTGAATTCCAGAGACAAGGGCCTTTCCCTAAAAATGCTATTCACCCCAATGCTACTGAGGAAATTCATATCTGGGGTCAAACAGAGAAACTGGACACATAATACCTGCATAAGTTTCAATAAAGAGCTAAATTAATAATGAATATTACTCTTAACAAACAACTCAAACAGCTCTAACAAAAATTTTGGTGCACATACTTCATAGACCAAATTCTGCTCTCAGTCGCACTCACACAGCCTCATTGACTTCAACAGATTGTATGCTCTCTGGGCAAGGTCTTTTTGTTCTGTCAATGAATGAAGCTTCTAGGCACTACCATAATACAAATCAAGGAATGAATCAATCAATACTAAGATTGAATAGATGAAACAGGAGTTCTAGTCACCTGTACAAATAAGAATCCAACATGTAAACATACATTAATTAATCTTTCTGCTGATGTCATCCTAGTCACATGATTACATCACTCTTCCTGGATCAATAATGTCTTACCCAAATTGGAAGTCACCAGGTATCTCGGACTGACTCTTCATAAACACTTAATAAATAATTCTTGTAAAATCAGATTGTAACTGCAGCATGCACCTATGCTAGTGCATATAAATTGACTGAAAAAATCCTGAATCATTTCCTCATTTCAGTCCTATAGTGAATCCAATATCACTCGGGGGAAGAGTTAAACTGCTATTTTCTGTAGCATGGAGTAGAAGAAAACAAATAACCGCAACAGCAGGTAGCAATGTGGCAATAATTTTTATGGCATGGTTAGTTTTTTCCATTTAGAGAAACAGCCAAAGGATATAAGAAAACAGCCAAAGAAATATCCATAGCAAGCATGGAACTAATCAATGAATATACCATTAGGTTCTTTATGTAAGAAAGGGGAGGGAGTAAAAAAAAAGGTGAATTTCCACTTCGTGTAAATTCCTAATATTATCCAGTGTGTGGAAGTTTGGCAGCTGAATTTGCTAGCATATCAAATTAATATCCCGGATCAAATCTGCAAATTCATTCATGTATCAGTTTTCACTCGCTCATAACTAAATAAATACTCGCAAAGCAAAAGGTTATTGTTCAGTGCACAGCTCTGCTTTAGTCAATGAGCGCCCATGCATGCACCTGAGCTGAAATCCTTGACTTACACAGTAAGATGATTCCATAGAGTATAGAGCTCCAATCCTGGAAGCTGCTCCATATGGCAGATACCTGTGCCTGCACACCAGGATCCACCTGTGGAGAATGGCTTGCAGGATTGGTGCCTGGATGCATTTCTTGTAAATGACCACTTTATGGACAGAGGTTCTGAAAGTGAAAAATAAGAAGACCAATAACTGACTAATCATTAAAAGAACTAGGAAGCCCCTTCTCACTGTGTAGAAACTCCCTATGTTAAAATACACAATAGGAAAACCATTGCAAGCTATTTAGATGGTCACAACCTGTGCTGTGGCACATATTATTTTTTGAATCATAATTTTGGTTATCTACCTCAGCTGAGGCATTATGTAGAACAGATAATAGAAGCATATCGATTCTTATGTATTCAGTGTGTAGCAGGGTGGCCGTTTACCAAGCACCCCCCCTCCCACCTGGTGATCTCCAGCCCCTCCGGCAAGCCATCCTGTTACATCATGCTATCCTTGTACAATATAGAATTTGTTCCTCCTGAACATGTGAAACACATTCAGTTCTGTCTGTATAATTTCCATCCTATTATTAATATGAATCTTTCCATCTCATATTAACAAAGTAGGAGAAGAAAAATCTGCTTGACAGTTCAGTTTAAATGAAACTCCAGAGGGGCACTAAAAAGCAGATTGTACACTGTCACTGCTTAGGTTTACTACAGCCAAGAAAATACAGAAAGATAGAAGGAGAATTACATCATGTTGCATAATAATACTTCACTGTGGTTTTAGTGGCAATGGAGCCAGTTGTGAAATCAGCAACAAATGCAAAAATTTCAGTGTTGGCAGAGGTAAGGTAGTTCCAAGGTAAAACTATTAAAACATTAATCACTAGCAAAATAAGGGCAAATTAGATCAGCATGGTCTATGCTGGAGGAAATTACCAAGCACACAATCATTAGAGGCCAGATCCCCACATAGTGTAAACTGATGTTGTTCCCCTGAAATCAACGGAGCGTCATTGATTTATTATTTGTATTATGTAGTGCCTGGAGGCCCCAATGGGATCGTGTTGTACAAATACTTAGTAAGAAAAAGTCCCTGAACTGCAGATCTTATAGTCTAAATCAGGGGTAGGCAACCTATGGCACATGTGCTGAAGGCGGCACGCGAGCTGATTTTCAGTGGCACTCACACTGCCCGGGTCCTGGACACGGGTCCAGGGAGATCTGCATTTTAATTTAATTTTAAATGAAGCTTCTTAAACATTTTAAAAACCTTATTTACTTTACATACAACAATAGTTTAGTTATATATTATAGACTTATAGAGAGAGACCTTCTAAATGTTAAAATGTATTACTGGCATGCGAAACCTTAAATTAGAGTGAATGAATGAAGACTTGGCACACCACTTCTGAAAGGTTGCCGACCCCTGGTCTAAATAGAAAAGAAAGACAGGCTGAGAAAGGATATGTTGTTATCCCCATTTTACAGATGGGGGACTATGGCACAGAGGGATATGTCCAAAATCACACAGGGAGTCTTTGACAGAATTGGGAATTGAATCCAGTTCTTCCAAGTTACAGTTCATTCCCTTATATACAGGACCATCATTCATCTTTTTACAGCAGCCAAGGATCTGCTCCTACATTATACTAAGTACATTTACATATTAATATTGCTTTAACTACAAATATGCAGAAATGCCACCCACCAGCATCATTGGGTGTGGGAATTGATGGACCCAGTAGTAAAGGGGAACAGTCCCAGTAGCAAGGAAGGGAGACACTCACCAAGGTACAACAGGTAACTCTCACCCCTGAGAGTCTCTGGCACCCAATGGCCAACTGAGAGAAAGGAGTGCTGACTGATCAGCATTCCCCAGCTCCCAGGATTTAGCTCAGCGCAGGGGCCATGTGGAGCCTCTTTTCGTTCCACACCAGAAGCCCACCCTACCCACCAGAACCAGGAATGGGAACCTGGCCTGATGGATGCTGTGGGTCTAGCCAACTGCCTTTTTAGAGGGTCAGGAAGGTATTTTTCCTCCATGGGCCAATTGGCAGAGGACCAGGGAGTTTTTTTCCTTCCTCACAGCACTTTCAAGCCACAGTGGATTGAGTAGGAACATGCCTTGTGCCTAGCTGAGGTACTGGGGGGAGAGTTATTTGTTGCAACTTGAGGCCAGTTTTCAGTACAGTTAAGAGAATAAAATGAACAGTTCCCAGAAGTAAAAGACTTGGGATTTTGGTGTTGGGCCTTGGGCTCATGGGATAGGGTGAGACTATGTGGACTTTGTGGGCCAAGGTCAGATCTTGTGGCCCTCACAGGCCGAGGTCCCCAACCTGCTGCACCCGCTGTCCCCCTCACAGGGAGAAGGATGCTGGGGTATATATGGTAAAGAGTTATTGGTTATGTGGTAGGAAGTCCTGTAGCCTCCACACTGGAATCAATTAAATACCTGGTATAAGAGTGAATGGGTGATGGGCAGATTAGCACAGCACAGAGGAGGTAAGTTTAATAATAGTTTCAGCAATCCATGCATGTGTCTGTCCTCATTTTGCCGCTGTGTCCATGTCAACAAAGTATTAAGCACTGAATTACTATCACTTGGATATTTTTTCACTGCTCTATGAACTGTTTCCTTTCTCATTTGATGTTGTTCCCTCAATGGAAAATTCTAATTGCTACAGGTATGTTTATTCTTTATTGCACTTGTACACAATATTTCATGGTTTCAATTTTTCTTTCTTCAAGTGTTTTAGCCATCTTCCAGTGTAAAATGATTCTGTTTCTGGAAATGAAGCAGAGACCCATTCATGGCAAGAGAAGCCAAAAACAACACAAGGAGCTAATATTCTTGGTGGAAGATTGGATTTTTACAATGAACGATGTGTTAAATAATGACATCATTTTTCACAAATCTTATAAAACAGTAATAGAAAAGAAAGGTGAAATAACTGAATTGTCAAATGGATGGACTTGCCAGTGTCCAGAAGAGGGAGTAGGAGAATGAGAAAGAACATTGAGTTTCATGCAGTGCAGTTGTTGCTGTGTCAGTCCCAGGATATTAGGGAGATAATTCGGGTGAGGTAATATCTTTTATTGGACCAACATCTGATAGTGAAAAAGACAAGCTTTCGAGCTTACATACAGCAATTCTTACACAGAACCCAGGCCTGAAGAAGAGCTCTGTGTAAGTTTGAAAGCTTTTTTCTTTCACCAACAGAAGTTGGTCCAATAAAAGACCATACCTCACCCACCTTCTCTCTCATTGACTTTCATGTGAATCAAAAATACAGTTAAAGAATGACATGATAGAAGTGGCAAACTGGAGTAGCTCAAGAGATGGGCACCACTCAGAAGTAAGACTCTTCCAGTGACATATTCAGAAAGACTGAGCTACCTGTTAAGCAGTAGAACCTTATATTCTCAATCTATATTTCTATTTGGGAAAAGTGGCAGACTGTCTCCCACCTGCCTGGAAATTGTCCCCCACCAGTTAGAAAATGTGGAGCTGACTGAGGCCCATCCATCCCTAAAGACTATTGAACATCTCCCGTGGAAGACATGCTCATCCAGATGCCAAATTAACAACACTACTGCAGTTGTTGGTAATCTTCTTTCCAAGCACACTTTTTGCACATTCATAAGGAATTGTGGTGACTGACAAACAAGGAAAGGAACACAAGAAATCCACCCCAGCTTCATTTAGCTTATTTTTCTGGAATTTCCAACAGTAAGAAATACAAACAAAAAGAGTAAAATACACTTTTCAGACTAAAAAGCTTTTAAATGCAAGTCAACCATGGTTGGAAGCTATCTTGCTGAAAATAGGTATCAGGGGGTAGCCATGTTAGTCTGTATCCACAAAAACAATGAGGAGTCTGGTGGCACCTTGAAGACTAACAGATTTATTTGGGTATAAGCTTTCATAGGTAAAAAACCCAAAGAAGTGGGGGGGTTTACCCACTAAAGCTTATGTCCAAATAAATCTGTTAGCCTTTAAAGTGTGTCCTCGTTGTTTTTGCTGAAAATACAATGCCATTTTGGGATGCTAACACAATCGTAGTATTGCACATAACTAAATCACATTCTGGTTTTGCTTTAAGAAGCAGAACCTGACTGCCTATTCTTTAAAAAACAAAACCTGTTGATTTGTTGAAATCTCTAGTATTACTTAACCATTATTAAAATGAAATGCTAATGGTTCACATGCCTGTGACATTAGGTTCCCACCCTACTATCAATGAGTGCCTTTTCAGCAATATGACAAGCAGGAGACTCGGAAATGTGGCTATAACATTAAAAAACTCTAGGCCATATCCTCAACTGATGTAAATTGGCATAGCCCCATTTACACCAGCTGAGAGTCTGTCCATCCATCTTTAAATACAGTTAAAAATGCATGGACTCCACGTGCAGCTTTTATAAATTGTGGTTAATTTACTCATTATCTTTTACATTATCCTTTTATTACTTTTGTCATGTAAAAAGTTAGGTTGTGTCACTATAAAGTTGTTGGGTGGGCTGGCTGCAGAGGCCCTGTTAAAATAGACTTAATATGCCAACGTTCAACTTTCCGTATCTCTAACAACTAAATGGCTGATATTGGCTTAGTGCTTAATAGCCCGGTCTGGCAGTTAAATCCTTTACAGCAATTAAAGTGCTTAACCTTCTAGTTCAGATTGTATTTATTGTGGTCTCAAGCTTAGCATTTACTGAAACTCTAAGAGAAAAAGGAAATGAGACAAGGGGCCTCAGTAGCTTAAATATGACAAAAGAAAGGGTGTCTGCATTAGTGTTCAAGTGTTTGTCGAAGAAATTGCCTTTGTCATCTGCAAGTCTTTCAATCTGACCCCCAGTGAAAGAGAGGAATAAAAAGAACAAACAGGGCAAATAGTTCACATGAAGGACGTTTATCCACAGCTATTCATGAGGCAGTATGGAAAGCTTCTCCAGCTTGTTGGAAATTTTATGTTGGTTTCCATAAGGTGTTGCATTTGTACAGGGCTTAAGCTTGACCTCTGAAATGTTACAGATGGGAACTCTACTCCAGAGGAGAGTGAATGCCTGCTGTAAATGTCCAGTTGATTGAAATACTCTAACACTATCAAAACATTCCAGTGGGAGTGGGGCTGGGGCTAAAAGTCCTTGTGCAGTCTCATCATTCATCATCACCAAAGTGTCACTGGCTGAGAAATGAGTTACACTGAAGCCTATTTGTGTGGAGAGAAGAATCATAACTGGACCTTATTTATAGTATCAGCTTTGTATCACACTAGCTGTTGGTCATGTTTAGCAAGCCAGTCCATTAATAAAAGAATGCCCTGGCATTGTTAGAAATGCCTACACGGCTAGACAAGATTTCTTCACACCTTTTTCCTAAAACAAACCTCAGAAGTTCAGTACAGCTCAAGCCAGGAATTCTTCTTTCAATGATCCCTTTGCCTTTCCTAGCTTCAGTAAAGATACAAATAACTAATTGTTAACAGGTTGTCCAGTGGATATGAAACAAACAAAAACTAGTCACTGACAGTACAAGGTCTTTTTGTCATTGCTAAAAAATATCAGTCAGGTTGGAATTGTTAATCAGAAACAGATTGTACACTGTTAGCTGAAAATATAGTGTTATGCTTTAAATAAGAAATCTCAATCCATTTGGCACAAGAGATCTGCCCAAAGAAAAAGCAGCTTTAAAAGAACATGTCTTTATTTAGCATTTGCCTGATGGATTCACTTTTTCAACTGTTTATAGTTTTCCATTTTTTGGATTCAAGTAAGGTATTGTGCCTTCAGACTAGTGTGAAATAAATTAAAAATAAAAATAAAATAGGGCTTTATTATCACTGACAACTAGAATAAACACAATTTTATTAATTACTAGAATAATATGTTGATACAAAACAATGTACCAGTTATTGTCCTTCTGTTTATTTCCTAAGTCGGGATTTAACCACTACTACTGCTCTCAAGTGCCTCCATTCAGTTAGGATTGGGCAGGAGGCATGATTGTCATAGCTGAGGATTCACAGATGGAGAAAGTCTGCCAAAAATTCATTTTCTGGCTACTTTTAGGGGCAGACACTGCAAGCCCCAATTTATTTTACTTGACCTATATGTTACCATTTTGTGGGCTCCATCCATAGTTTCTCGCATCTGCTATCTCCTCATATCCTCTTTACAGGATGGAATTGATTCCCTTTTCTTGGTGGAATTACTTGCCTTGGCATTAGGGTGATTGGGTTTCTTCCTAGGACAGCTTCCAGCATTCTATCTGGATATACATTTGGGCTGGTTGGTTCTTTTTTATTAAAGTGAATGTTTTGCAATTTGGTTGTTATTGTGTGGCACTCCAATACCCAGTGAGACGGAGCCTAAAGATGTCTAAGACATAGCTTTAAGGGGAAAATGTCAATTAAAAAACTCTCCCTTCAAAAAGAAAAATCTCTCCATGTCCCTTCATTAGTTGTGGTTTTTCTTTTAGCTGTAATGACCGTTACAATCATCCTCTCCCTCCCATGGAAAAAAAATCTACCTGGCAGTGTCACAGAAGGGACCAGAGAGCTCTGTAAGGTTCCTGCTATTGTCCCCTTGTGTTGGAGTGATTATAGTGGGGGTACAAAATGGGAATGGGTACAGCACCCTATGTTGTCAGCACTGCGCTGCCGGGAACCCACACTATCAAACCAAAAAAAGAACAGCAGTACTTGTGGCACCTTAGAGACTAACAAACCACGAAAGCTTATGCTCAAATAAATTTTTTAGTCTCTAAGGTGACACAAGTACTCCTGTTCTTTTTGCGGATACAGACTAACATGGCTGCTACTCTGAAAACTATCAAACCAGACTCAATAATCTGAAAGTAGCACTGAAGAGAGCTGCTGAGCCAAGTGCAGGCAGGGTTTGCAGAACAACACCTCTGCGGGGAGAGCCATGCTGTCATGGAGGCCAGCTGAGGCATGGAATTCCCTCACTCTGTACTCCTGCTGTACTTGTGATGGTCTTTCAGGTCCTACACACAATCTACTCTGCAATAAAGGGGAATTCCCTTCTCCTTCACTTCACTGGATAGGGATGAGTAGGAAACCCAAGAAGTTTCCTGACATTAGCACAGGTTTCTTGTTCACAGGGCCACAAAACTCTAACTAAAGATTCAGAGTTTGGCCGGTTACAATTGTACATTATCTGTTAAATATACAGTTTTTCCACAATTACCCCAAACTGCAAACAACATCCAACACAAAGATGTAAAAAAATAAAAATGTGTACTACAGTCTGTTGTGCATCACTATGCAAAAAGATACAATTCAAGTAAACCAGGACATTAGCAAGTCTCTAAGGATTAAAAAGCATTGCTTCCAAAAGGCTGATTTGTATTATTCTGAATACAAAGCATATTCAGGGTAACCAAAAATGTCAAATTATGGAAGGCATACTGAGAGAATCACTGAAACCTGATACTAGAATTAAGAAAGAATCTAAATATTCCATTTTCTACCCTATAGCAAAATTAACAGCCCTTTGAAGTTCTGACACAAAATCTTCAAAGTCTGTTTGTAACAGTAACAAAGAGTTTGGGCTGAACTATACAGTTAAAAAGGGACTACGAAATTTGTAGGCCTGAATAAATATTCTGATTTAGATACAGCTCTTCCACCCTCCCAGAAGTCCTGTGTGGCTCCAGACCTTCCTGGCATATTTCCCTTCCCCCTACCTTTGGCCACAGGACATACCACAGGATTTCGATCCTGAGGCAGCAATTCAGGATACCAGGGTTCGCCATGAGGTCTCACCAACTTTTCCCCATTCCATTCTTACATTCTTTTGTGCTCTCCAAGACTATGCAGAATCCCATAGACTACAGCAGCTGTGGTACCTAATCTAACCACCTAATAAGGAAACAGATAAAACTGCTCCTGCTAAAGTAAAACCAACACATCCCCAATTCCTACTAGCCACTGCCTTGGCCTACTCCCACATTTCAGCAAGACACATTTATGACACCCAGCCGCCACCAATCTGCAGCAAGAGGAACTGATCCCACACAATAAAATTTGTGCCCTATTTTTAGTCCATCTTTGGACTAGTTATCCCAACGTTATTTTGGTTGCTTAGAAAATTACCATACCTGCATTTCTGGTATAACTACTGAAGGAGCCTGACTCTCCATTACCTTACATATTTTATATTCATTTACACAAGTGGAAAGTGTGTAAATACCAGGTACCTGGGGACAATAAAAGGTAAAGAGAACTGGTCCCTCAGTGCATATTCTGGAAGACTGGGCGAGTCTTAAACAAGTGGTAAGCAGCAAATGGTTAGAAGATGGACCTTTGGTATATTTATTATATTGGGTAAATAAATAATTATTTCCTGGACCTTGTTCGAGGTTTTTGCATATGAGGACTATTTGCACAAATAAGCCTCCATTTGAAACTTAATACAAGAAAAAACAAGCTCTTTGAAAGTACCCTGTTATTTTTCACAGAACATCTATTCTGTAACCATATGACAAAACACTGACCAAGCTAATACTTCTTATAATTCATTAAAAAGTATCTCCTTGTACTTGGCAGTAAAGTACAAAGAAATCTAAATGTAATTCTCAACATCCCCACTCCCAGATGCTGGCACAGTTCAGAAGCCAGGGTTTTCTCAGAAGGAATGCTTTTAACTTCAATACTAACAAAGCTGAAATTATTGTAGAAAGAAGTGTATTTCCTCTTTGTTTCCAACACCCACCGTCTTCAGTGCAGTCCAGTCCAGTCCAAGGTTATAGAAAACTCTATGTTCTAAGTTTGGTGATCCAAATCCTTCAGTCTTTATTTAGGCAAAACTCCCACTGAAGTCATTGGGAGTTTTGCCTGGGGAAGTTTGGCTCAGAGTATACACATATGCTCTAGAAACCAAGGATAATGTGACCAAGATTCAACGCTGCATGTATATAGCATGTTCCCAGCCTGTCCAAAGGAGTTTCTTTGCACCCACTTCTGGGGTGGCAGGCAGCTGTCCATTTGTGTGGTGCTGGCAGGAGCAGGGAGCAAGACATTCAGCCCTATTTCTGTGTACTTTCAGTGCCGTCCAAAACAACTCCCTTCTTCACTTCATCAATATTAGCAATATTAAAACAGCCAAGGAGGCCTAACAATAAACTTCAGCTGCAAGGCAGTGACTACTTAACCCCCCTAGCCTGCTGAAAGGATTCTGCCTCATATTCAGCCGACTATCTGTGGCTCATTCTAACACAGTACAGATATCCTCCCTAATAGCTCATTGCCCCACTTGGGAGCTGTGGAGACCACTTTCATGGTATCTGAGGAATGGGATGACTCTGAGATATATGTCTATGAAGGCCACCTGTTGGGATAACTAATAGGTAGACTATTACTATTCTTCCTGCTATAACAAATGAGCCTGTTTCTATGCCTTAAAAGTAGTTCAGTGCGCCCTCTCTGTTTCTCACACACTCCTGTGGATACGGCCCATCTTTCTTTCTCCACACCATGCTTAAGCTCCTCTGTTTCTGGATTGCAGCCCATATTCTCTGAATACCTTCTTTTTAAATAAATTGGTTTTATTTTATTTTATTTGCCTTGCTTGCTTTTCTCTTTGCCCCTTCCTCCAATAGGGCCAACCTCAAAGCCCTTCTCAGCTGCTCTCTGGATCCTGACCTCTCCGCCAAGCTCAGACAGTTGGACTGAAACTCTTCTTGCAAATACTAGAGTTCAGCTCAGACTTATCAGTAGGGCTCTGGGGCTTAGCCAAGCCCCTTCTGCCCTGGAACCAGATCCTCTGCTTCTGGAGGCAAAAAACAGAGCAGCAGTTCAATGCTCCCTCCTTTCTCAATCACTTCCTAGCTTTCAATGCTCATTTTGGGGCAGAAAAACAAAGCCTCCCACTTCCTCATTCTCCCCCAGGAAGCAAACAATTTCTGGGCCTCCATTCTAGGAATGGGACCAGCTACCTGCTAATTATATTTCCTTCTCCCATTCTGCATGAGCAGGACAAGCAGAACAAACCAAAGGCCAAGCAGTGCTCCGTTTGTGAGGAATTCCTCTCAGGAAGCATAGAATGGGAGCTTTGCCACAACTGTTCCTGCCTGCAGACCATCACGCTGCCAAATAAAAGGACACAGAGTCAGAGCGGCATGTTGGAATCTCCTCAGCACTTCCACAATAACAAGTGATTTCTCTTTAGCACTTGGGATTCAACAAGCAGCAAAGTCCTTGCTGATTAGTAATTCTTCCAGAGACCCTTTCACCGCACACTCCAATCTAAAAAGGAAAGGGTTCTTGGTCTCCCCCCCTTTACCCACCCCATTACTATTTGGTTAATAGAGCCACTTGGCAAGGAGTCTGGCATGTCACATGACTCTCCTTACCACAAGGTGGACCTGGACTCTTGCAGGGTGGTACCTCCTGCATTTCAACCCCAATTACATATTAGAAGATGAGGGGTTTTGGGGCTTACCCTCCCTCATACATAGTAGACTGATCCTCCCCTCCCGCACCACCCCTGCCTCTCCCCCCCGCCACACGCACACACCAACTTCAGACTCTCATCTTCCTCAGTAAGCTCCAGCTCCTCTCCTGGAGAAGTGGAGAGCTCCCAATATGATATCCCCAAGTCAGGAAACAGGAGTGTTCTTTCCCCAGAAATATTTGAAAGCATGCGAAGGAAGATTGTGAGCACCATCAAGATTCATCCGTCCAGAAAAAGCTCTGTGTTAACTAGGCCTGTATGTAAATCACACTGTTTTCTCTGCCACAAAACCAGTTTCCACTGTATGGCTGAGAACAAGAAAACTAAATCCAGTTCAAACTATAACTAAATAGGATGGCATTGCAAAACACACTATGTAGAAACATTTGATCTTGGAGGGCCACTGGAAGGTAGACTTCTCAGATTCAGATGATCAAGAGACAGACATGAAAATGGTTTTATTCCTATTTTAGAGAGGGCGGGCGTGTGTGGGTAAAAGTCAAAACAGATCCCTTCTGAGATTTCACCATATTTTTTCATCTCATTTGGATTCTGGGTTTAAACCTTTGTGGCACAAAGTTGTATTTAAAAGTAACATTTCCTCCTCCCTGCTTCCTCTAGGGCAAAATCTAGCTGTTCCATGTATTTTATCAAATATTTTTCCACATATGAGAGACAGCAGAAGAGCTTAACTTCTAGTATTCCTGGAGCAGTGCAGTCCAGCAAATCTTGGAAGAAGCAGAGTTGAAGTTTATTGAAAACAAAACATTACAAGTCCAACAAGCGATACCACTTCAGCCTTCTTGCATGCCTTCCAGCCATGCATATTTCTGAGGGAAAATATACCCCACACTCTTTCCCATCAGGTAGCCATCCTGAGTCTCAAGGACAGAAATGGCTTTATTTCCTTACAAGTTCCCATCCCCGAAAGGCTAGTTGGAAGTAGCTAGGCATTTTCTTGCAACTGGTACCTGACTATAACTGCTACCAAATCAGTAGTAATCCGGCTCTATGTGGAATAGGGTGGGTTCTGTTCCTCCGTGACAAGGAAACCAGGTCTTTAGCTTGGCACAATCACTACCTGGAAATCTGCCACAATTGTGCATTGATATTAGCTCCAGACTGCAAGTGCTGAACTTTAAACCATTTGTATTTTTAACATACACAAATAAATTTATAGCTACATAAAAAAATGTCATGCTGCAGGGATTAACCTTTAACAACCTCTCCTGCTATGTTAACAAAGACATTTAACATCTGCCTCTCCAAGTTACATGCAACCCAGGCTAATGAAGGCAGCTTGAAAATTAAGTGGGGCCTCATTATACCTAATAGGGGATTAGTGACACCAGAAATTTTTAAGACCATTTGTGGACACTTTGATGCTGCTCTTTGGCTTGAGTCATCCACCATTTTACCTCAGGTATCCTCCACCTATGTTTGAAACACAGTAGAGCAGCACTTCTTACTGTTATGGAGAAGAAAGGCGTATTTTATTTGGAAAGTGAAACCGATTTCAAAGGAGATGATAATAGTAATCAGCTCTCATGCATAACTTTTCAGCCCTAGATCTCAAAGCATTTTACAAAGGAAAGTAGGTAGCATTATCCCCATTTAACACACAGTGAAAGGCACAGAGAAGTGAAGTAACTTGCCCATGGACCTCAAATTTTGTTGCATGAACAGAAATCAAGTTTGCAGGAACAATTGACATCTAATTATAAGGAAAAATGGCAATTCTTTTGCTGCAGAAGCTCAAAATATTTTTTTTTAAATCTCCAATCAGATTACATGCGTTTCAGTCTGTGGAAAGTGGAGCGACTGTGGTAATACTACAGAATACCATAGATCATCCACTTTCAAAAAACAGGGCTATCCTTTGGGCAAGTAGCACACTGGATGCTGTCCCATAGGAACTAGCTCTTCCTTGCTGCATTTTTCAGGCGATTTCAACGCTGGAGAATCCACAGAAATGACCTATCAATACAGATTAAACCACGGAAGTTCGCTAAAGCTTGTACAACACTTATCACTAATGGTCACCCACTGGGGTCATGGTTTTGTCTTTAAGTGTAAGGTACAGTGAAGCTACCAAACAACTATGAGAGATGCAGCAGGACTCAATACCCAGGTGTGTCCACTAGTCAGCTAAGGATTTGCTTTCTGTGCCGAATGAGAAAAGCATCAATAGAGCATCAAGCAATACTTTTCTTCAGAATAAAGTGAGACTAGTTTTGTTTTAAATATGCTAAGTGACCCCATTGCTCTTTTCTGCCTGCACTTTGGCTGAAATCCAGACCCCAATACCAAGGGCGGCAGTTGAAGGTTCCACTGCAGGAAGCTAGCTCCCCTTGCCACCTCTTCCACCTGCGGCCCTGCCCACACTCCACCCCTGCTCCGCCCCAGGCCCTGCCATCTCCCCTGCTTGGCCTTCTCGCCACTGCTTGCCGCATGCATACCTCCTCTCTCTTCCCCCCAATTGGCCCCCCAGCACCACACATTGCGTGTCCCCCTCTTCTCCTCCTGCCCCTGTTTGGCTGCCGCTGCTCACTGCATCCCTCCTATTCTCCACACCCGCCACCCCCCTTCCTCTGAGGCCCCCGACACTCACTCTCTCCATTGCTCCCCCGAGCCAAGTGCTCCTCTCACCCATTGCAGAACTTGAACAAGTAAAAAAACTTGGGAGGAGCATTCGCTGCCCCCAGGTACCCCTAAATTACCGCCGGCCTGCTGCTTACTTGGGAACACTCCAAACAGCTATGGGCCAGGTGGAGAGATGTGGTGAGTGGCAGCGGGGCGGGGGGGTAAGAAAGGAGGAATGCATGCGATGAGCAGTAGTGGGGGGTGCCGATCGGAGATGGGGGAAGAGGAGGGACACAGAGAGCAGTGCTGGGGACATCCGGAGAGGGGTGGTGGAGTGGAAGAGAGCTGGAGAGGAGCGGCCAGGCAACAGCAGGCGGTGGAGGCCTCAGGGAAGCGGCGGAACAGGGATGGGAAGAGGCGGGCCACTACAGCCCAGGCATCCAGTGGTGGGGTTGGCGGCAGCTGCACCAGAGGAGACTTAGCCTCCCCTGGCCTATTATGTCCACCACCCAAGCCCAATATCCAGCCTAGTAAATAGGGCCAGGGGCTGGGAAGATGCATGGTAGGTAAGGGGAAAAAAGACTCCTGTCTGCCAGGCCCCAGATCAGCTGCAGATAGGGTTGCCAGGTGTCTTTTTTTTTTTTTTTTTTTTTTTTTACCAGAACGCCTGGTCAAAAAGGGACCCGGACGGCTCCGGTCAGAACCGCTGACTGGGTCATTTAAAGTCTGGTCAGCGGCACAGCAGGGCTAAGGCAGGCTCCCTGCCTGCCATGACTCTGCAGTTTCCTGGAAGTGGCCAGCATGGCCGGCCCCTAGGCATAGGTCTGGAACCGTGGCCAATGGGAGTGGTGCGGGTGGGGCGCACGCAGCACGTGCAGATCCATGTGGCTGGACATGGTGGCCATTTCTGGGAACAGCGCTGAACCAGGACATGGATCCTGCCTTGGAAGGGATCATGCCTTGGGCCCACTACAGCGCCGACCGCGAACCGCCTGAGGTAAGCACCACCTGGCCAGAGCCCACACCCTGAACCTCCTGCCTCAGGTTGTAACCCCCTCCAGCACCCAAACTCCCTCCCAGACCCCACAGCCAGAACCCCCTGCCCGAGGTCAGAACCCCCTCTCGCATCCAAACTCCCTCCCAGACCCCAAACCCTCACCCGCACCTCAAACCCATACTCCAAACCCCTCGACCCCAGCCTGGAGCCCCTCATAGATTCATAGACTTAAAGTCAGAAGGGACCATTATGATCATCTAGTCTGACCTCCTGCACAATGCAGGCCACAGAATCTCACCCACCCACTCCTGTAACAAACCCCTAACCTATGTCTGAGTTACTGAAGTCCTCAAATCGTGGTTTAAAGACCTCAAGGTGCAGGGAATCCTCCAGCAAGTGACCCCCATGCCCCGCGCTGCAGAGGAAGGTGGAAAACCTCCAGGGCTTCTGCCAATCTTCCCTGGAGGAAAATTCCTTCCCGACCCCAAATATGGTGATCAGTTAAACCCTGAGCATGTGGACAAGACTCACCAGCCAGCACCCAGGAAAGAATTCTCTGTAGTAACTCAGATCCCACCCCATCTAACATCCCATCACAGACCATTGGGCATATTTACCTGCTAATAATCAAAGATCAATCAATTGCCAAAATTAGGTTATCCCATTGTACCATTCCCTCCATAAACTTATCAAGCTTAGTCTTGAAGCCAGATATGTCTTTTGCCCCCACTACTCCCCTTCGGAGGCTGTTCCAGAACTTCACTCCTCTAATGGTTAGAAACCTTTGTCTAATTTCAAGTCTAAACTTCCTAGTGTCCAGTTTATATCCATTTGTTCTTGTGTCCACGTTGGTACTAAGCTTAAATAATTCCTTTCCCTCTCTGATATTTATCCCTCTGATATATTTATTTTAGACCCCATCATTTTGTATGTATAGTTGGGATTATATTTTGCCAAATGCATTACTTTACATTTATCAATGTTGAATTTCCTCTGCCATTGTATTGCCCAGTCACCCCATTTTGTGAGATCCCTTTGTAACTCTTCGCAGTGTGCTTTGGACTTAGCTATCTTGAGTAATTTTGTATCATCTGCAAATTTTACCACCTCCCTCCTGCATCCCAAACCTCTCATCTCTAGCCCCACCTCAGAGCCCACACCACAAGCCAGAGCCTGCACCCCCTCCCACATCTCAACCCTCTGCCCCAGCCCTGAGCCTGCTCCTGCACTCCAAACCCTTTGGCCCCAGCCCAGAGTCCCCTTCTGTACTCCAAACTCCTCATCCCCAGCCTCACCCCAGAGCCTGCACCCTCAGGTGGAGCCCTCACCCCCTCCTGCACCCCAACCCCCTGCCCCAGTCCAGAGCCCCCTCCTGCATCCTGAACCCCTCGTTTCTGGCCCCACCCTGAGCCCTCATCCCAACTCCCTGCCCCAGTACAGTGAAAGAGAGTGAGGGTGGGGGAGAGTGAGCAACAGAGGGAGGGGGCTGTAGTGAGTGGGGGCGGGGCCTCAAAGAAAGGGCAGGGCAAGTGTGTTCAGTTTTGTGCAATTAGAAAGTTGGCAACCCTAGTGGCAGAACCACTCTGCGGAGGCTTCTTCTGCCCAATAACTGGAGTAGCCTGAACGGGGCAATTATAAGCTTTCCTTGCCAGACATGGAAGCCTTCATAGCAACTGATCTTCTACCTGCTATGCACCGATGTCTAATGGCTCAGGGGTATTAACACTCTGTACAGCTCCATCATGGCCACAGAGGAGGGAACAGGATTTCCTGCAGAGAAGTCAGTGTGCATAAAAAGTTGAGAGCTCACCTGGGATACGAACCCAGGATAAGAACCACAACGTTTGCTTGCTTCATTGGAATCTTAGCCACATTTCTTGTGCCTGAAAACCACTAACGGAAATCTAACTTGAACAGGATTCTGTATATTTCCTGGAAAGGTCAGAAATACCATTAAACCCATTTTTAAAGGGATTTTGGTGCTTCTGTTTCTTGCTGAAGGCAGATGAATAAAAACATGTAAAAATGCCAAATTAATGAGAAAAGCTAACTACACTTTTCTGAAGTTCAAAGAAATGTAGTTTTGTTTTGTTTTACTCTCGGGAAAAGTCTCAGAGTGCAGAGGTTCTTATTCTACCTGACATGGTTACATCCCTCCCTCGCAGCAAACTATTTCATTTGGATGCATTTTAAGCTCAGTATATTTGGTTTTGATAACTTATTACAGTACATCTCCAAGTTATAAGATGCCATGAAAACTGAGTAACAAATTATCTTTGTGGTTGACAGAGAGGCGAATAGAAGCCAATATCACACCAAAGATGTCCAGGAACAACCAAGTAGTAAAAGATTGAGTGGGAAATGAGGGCTTTCATTAATGGATTTGGTATTATTCCTACAAGCAAAGGCCTCTGAATCCTGGGTGTTCTGGGCAGGGAGAGAGACGGGACAGTTTCCAGGAAAGAGAGACAATTCTGGTGTGTTTGGTTTTTTTAAACCATGAAAGAAAAAATTTTGCTCCTTTTATGGCATGATTGTGTTTTTCAATTAAGATCATCTTAATTCTAACAGATGCTTTTTAATAATGTAAACACTTTGTTCAAGATTGTAGTATAATAATTTGCAAACAAATGGGAAATGTATGGAAGGGAAGTCAATTTACAAAAAATCACATTTACAGGCAAAAATATGATGACATTATAATGTTAGGAACAAATGAAACTGCAATTTCCTATTTCAATTAGCGAAGAAAATTTTCTAGTGCTTAATAATAATCCGAGGCCTGGTCTACACTAGGACTTTAATTCGAATTTATCAGCGTTAATTCGAACTAACCGCTCAACCGTCCACACCAGGAAGCCATTTAATTCGAACTAGAGGGCTCTTTAGTTCGAATTTGGTACTCCACCCCGGCAGGTGGAGTAACGCTAAATTCGCACTTGCTAGCTCGAATTAGGCTTGGTGTGGATGCTAATCGAACTTAGCAGCTCCGGGAGCTATCCCACAGTGCACCACTCTGTTGACGCTCTGGACAGCAGTCCGAGCTTGGATTCTCTGGCCAGCCACACAGGAAATGACCCGCGAAAATTTGAATTCATTTTCCTGTCTGGGCGGTTTGAATCTGACGTTCTGGTTGCACATCGGGGCGAGCTCCGCAGCACCTGCAACGATGCAGAGCTCTCCAGCAGAGGAGTCCGGGCAATCCCAGACTAGAAAGAGGTCCCCAGCATGGACTGACCGGGAAGTCCAGGATCTGATCGCTGTGTGGGGCGAGGAGTCTGTGCTCTCGGAGCTGCGCTCCAACAAGCGGAACGCGAAGACCTTCGAGAAGGTCTCTAAAGCCATGAAAGACAAAGGATACAGCCGGGATGCGATGCAGTGCCGCGTGAAAGTGAAGGACCTAAGACAAGGGTATCAAAAAGTCAGAGCGGCAAACGGACGCTCCGGAGCCCAGCCCCAGACATGCCGCTTCTACGAGGCACTGCATGCCATTCTAGGTGGGTCTGCCACCAGTGCCCCACCAGTGACGGTGGACTCCGAGGACGGAATAGTGTACCGGGACAGTTCCCCCTCCCTGTTCGCCGATGGGGAAGATGAGGAAGGGTCTTTAGAGGACGGCGCAGGCGACATGGAACCCACTCCCGCTTTCCCTGACAGCCAGGATCTCTTCATCACCCTCACAGAGATCCCCTACCAACCCTCCCCGCCCGTTAACCAGGACTCGGAATCAGGGGAAGGATCAGGCGGTAAGTGCAACACACGTATAAACATTTATTTTTTATAACATTGTTATAGAAAAAATAGAAACAGTATTTACAAAATTCTAAATATTAAACTATAATATATAAAATTATATGAAGAGAAGGTCCACACAAATGGACTTTAAGAAATTCTAAATATTTACAAATTAAAACATTCTAAATATTAAACTATAATATATATTAAACTATATAAAGAGAAGGTCCACACAAATGGGGATAGAAAAATAGTCCTCTAGCGACATTTCTACGAAGGTGTCATTCAGTTCCTCGCAAAGCCTCCGCATGAGGTTCGTCGGAAGAGGTCGCTTGTTGGGCGCTCCGTGGAAGCAGACTCTTCCACGCCAGGACATCCGAATATAGAGTGGAACCATCGCCTCTACTAGCATTGCTGCATATGGTCCTGGTCTGTGCAGTGCGTCCCGTAACATGCGGTCTTTCTGGGCACGAGTGACCCGCCTCAGGGTGATCTCGGTCTGCAAATACTGCATCTAAGTAGGGCAATTAGTGTAGTGTTACTATTGTTAATGGTTTACAATTAGGTTGCATAACAATGACCCTCGCCTAACAGCCACGTGCGAGAGTCCACAGAGAACAAGCATGCATTGATCGTTCCCGTGCGCTGGCGGGAGGGGCTGCTAAAGGCTTATCCTTTCTGCTTTGCACATTGCCTTTAGCAGGAGAGCACAGCTAACCAGTAACTGATAAGCAGTATGTACTGTAAGGCTTACCAGGACTTTGTGCAAGAGGGATGCAGCTATCTTTCCTCGCTTGTGCGCTCTCCAGTGCAATGGCGCCGCCAATGAGAGCGTATTCCGAAATCTCGGACTAGTTCTGAGATCTCCTGAGACTTGGTTCCCTCTTTGGTCTTGTTAACTGAAACTGACTAGACTGTGTTTACTGTTGGCAAACATGTATGTGTTCAAGGAAATCACCTACTTTTTCACATCACACAGCTTCGGCTCCTTCCCGGACTGCCCCGCCATCCCCCTCGCAGAGGCTGGCTCGGATTAGACGCCGAAAGAAAAAGACAAGGGACGACATGTTCCAGGAACTGATGGCCAGCTCCAGAGCGGAGGCGGCAGAGCAGAGACAGTCGAGGGAGAGCCTGTGTCAGCAGCATCGCACACACCTGGAACGGGAGGATAGGTGGCGGCAGGAAGACCAGCAGGCGACTCAAACGCTGCTTGGTCTAATGAGGGAGCAAACGGAGACGCTCCGGCGCCTTGTAGATGTTCTGCAAGACCGCAGTCAGGAGGAGAGAGCCCCCCTGCAGTGCATCTGCAACCGCCCTCCAACGCCAAGAAGTCCTGTCCCCCCCTCACCCAAAGTGACAAGACGGAGGGGCGGTAGGGGCCGTGAGAACTGTCCCTGCACCGCAGCACACCGATAATGTTAGAGACAACTGTCGCGCTGTAAATTTGTACAAGCTCTTTCTTTACAGCATCAACCAGTCCCAACTCCAAGTTCAAACCCCCCACTGTGTATTACATTATTAAAAGCGGTTTGGTGTTACTGACTGTTTCCGTCACGTTTCTGGTGTCAGAAGACTTTCTGTTGTTCTGTGGGGGGGGGGGGAATTGTAATGTCACTGCATAGCCCACAGTGCCATGCTACAGACTTGGCTGCAGGGTCAACTGCAGGGCACACACAGACTGCAGTCACTAGGCACCAGGGACAGTCTGTGTGGTGTATGCTGCCCCGGGTCTTTCCTTGATGTGTATGCTTGTGCAGGGTCCTGGTGCCTGACATCCCCGAATGTAAAGGCAGGCTTCCCTTCACATGCATTTGGACCGTAGTCACGATCCCCGGTGCCACGAGCCCCAAAAAGAGACCTCATCCAGGGGCAGATACTCACCCTTCCCCACACCCCTCCCCCCTTCCAACGCCCAAAACCCACAGCCGTCATGGTAACCCCTATCCAAGGACAGCACCCCTCGCCCCTTCCTGCAAACCCACCCATCAGTGCACACCTTAACCAGCACAGAATGCTTCCATGTTTCAACGAATAAACAGAAATGCAAAGTCAACGAAAGATTTATTATTAATTACTAAAACATGTCCTTAGTTTTAAAACGTCCTTGGGAAGTGGGGAAAACTTGGTTTATGATCAGGCTCTCTTAAAATCAAGTGGACAGTCACAGGTTACCCTGCTCTGCGAGGAAACTCGCTTTCAAAGCCTCCCTGATGCATATCGCTTCCCGCTGGGATATTCTCTCAGCACGGGTGTCTGGCTGATCGTAAACAGCAGCCAGGCGATTTGCCTCAACCTCCCAAGCGGCCAAAAAGGTCTCGCCCTTGCTCTCACAGAGATTGTGGAGCACACAGCAAGCAGCAATAACTACGGGGATATTCTTTTCGCTGATGTCCGAGCGAGTCAGTAAGGTCCGCCATCTCCCCTTGAGACGTCCGAAAGCACACTCCACCACCATTCTGCACTTGCTCAGCCGGTAGTTGAAGAGTTCCTTTTCAGTGTCCAAGGCGCCTGTATAGGGCTTCATGAGCCAGGGCATTAGCGGGTAGGCCGGGTCCCCGAGGATCACTGTAGGCATCTGCACATCCCCAACCGTTATTTTGTGGTCCGGGAAGAAAGTGCCTGCCTGGAGGCGTATAAACAGACCAGAGTTCCTGAACACACGCGCATCATGAACCTTGCCCGCCCACCCGACGTTGATGTTGGTAAAACGTCCCCTATGGTCCACCACAGCTTGCAGCACCATTGAAAAGTAGCCCTTTCGGTTAATGTACTCGCTGGCCTGGTGGGCTGGTGCCAGGATAGGGATGTGAGTCCCATCTATAGCCCCACCGCAGTTTGGGAATCCCATCGCGGCGAAGCCATCTATGATGGCCTGGACATTTCCGACAGTCACTACCTTTGAGAGCAGTTGCTCAACGATTGCGTGGGCTACTTGAATGACAGCAATCCCCACGGTAGATTTGCCCACGCCAAGTGGTTCGCTACTGACCGGTAGCTGTCTGGCGTGGCAAGTTTCCAGAGGGCTATGGCCACTCGCTTCTGCACAGTCAGGGCTGCTCGCATCCTTGTGTCCTGGCGCTTCAGGGCAGGGGACAGCAAGTCACACAGTTCAAGGAAAGTGCCCTTACGCATCCTGAAGTTTCGCAGCCACTCTGTGTCATCCCAGACCTGCAGCACTATGCGGTCCCACCAGTCTGTGCTTGTTTCCCGGGCCCAGAATCGCCGTTCCACACCATGAACTTGACCCATTGCCACCATGATCTCCACTGCCCGGCGTACCCTGCTTTGTGAGAGGTCTGCGCCACTCTCCTCACCGTGCTGCCGGAGCCTCCTCGCCCGGTTTCTCAGCATCTGACTGTGGAAGAGGTGGACGATAATGTGCGAGGAGTTGACAACGGCCATAAGTGCAGCGATGATCGCAGCGGGCTCCATGCTCGCAGTGCTGTGGCGTCCACGCTGTAACCGACCAGAGAAGGGCGCGAACAGATTTCCCGCCGGCGCTTTCAAGGAAGACAGGGAGGGCGGGATTGACGGTTCAATGACGACACATTTTTCCCCCCAGCATGCATTGGGGGGAAATCCCACAATTCAAATGGGCAGCGGGGAGTGCGGGAACTGTGGGATAGGTTCCCACAGTGCACCGCTTCCAAAGTCGAAGCTGGCCCCGTGAATGTGGACTAAGAAGTTCGAATTTGTGTATTTAGTATGGATACACAAATTCGACTTATTAAGGTCGAATCCACAAATTCGACTTAAGTAGATTCGAAATAGTCCTGTAGTGTAGACAAGCCCCAAGAAATATTAATCTAATCTATAATGATTAACTACTTATATTTGATCAAAACAGTATAATGCAAAGACAGTCTGAATAATAATCTGAATATAATTGATAAATTTTGGTGGACAAACTTAATGGCTACTGTTATTAGTAGACTAACTTTTATAGGCTTATATTCAAGCTGATCTGTTATTAACCAGGCAACACATTTTATAACAAATGTTTGTGAAATAAGGGTAACTAGATTTAATTGTAACTATAAATACTTACCCATCTTTGACAAACATTTCAGAACAAGTTTATAACATATACAGACTACCCTTAGTTTTCAGTTTCTAAATCTGTAGATTCCTAATGAACACAAAGTCTGAAAGCTGTACGCAATATTCAGGTGCAGTATTTGACAATCTAGCTTTTAACCCTCCTTTAAAATGAAAACAACGAAGAGAAGTTTAATTAGCTCTGAAACAAAAGGTGTCTGCTGGCAGCCAGCTCACCTGTAAAACCATTAACAATGGAAAACTGAAACCATAGCCTAGAGGAAGGCATCCCTTACTGAACAGAAAATGAGATTAGTACATTTCTCCATTTTGTGACTTGGAAGTTCTGGGAGACTATGGGCATAGAAAGGGCAATAGAAGATTATTTAACACATACATCAGTGTTGTGCTCTAAAGCAGCCAGGTAAGAGTTGTCTGTCAAAAGAGGCCATTTCTTCCAGTGCAACAAATCAAACCTATTACCATAACGAGCAATTCAAATTCAGTCAGCTATTTATCCCTCACCGATAGCTTCCAATAAAGTTTTTGAATTCGCTACCACTTCATTTTAGGAAATTTGACAACTTGGTGAGTCAACACCACACCACTAGCTTATTTTGAGTATACTTGGTTTCTAAGCGCCCAGACTTGGTATTGTAGATGATTTCAGGCAACTCCTTTAAAGCCTTTTTTGGAACATTAATTGCTCAAGAAAAGCTCCGGTCTCCCTCTGAGCTTACATAAACACTCTCCACAAGCCTTCATCAAGTTCCTCTGTAAGTGATCAGGCCAAGCCAAAAAGCAGAACTGTTCATTTGAAGTTAACCAGGAAAAACTGGAAGTATAAGGAGGGACCATTACTATGTAACCATCACTATATTTTAAGTAGCACTGTATATTTATAGTATGTTACTGCACTTATGAAACATTTCATTGTACAATATCAGCTATAACAACGTTTATATGACAGTGCTTATATTTATAACTGATTTTATACTCACAGACATGAAATATTTAAAATAAAGATAGTGTAACTGTATGCTCAAAGTATGGCATTCAATACATCATCATTACTTTACTTCATGTACCATTTTTGTACTGCCACAGTTTTACTGGAGAACTACAGGACAAATAAATGAATTCTCAGTGTTCTTGGAGTGTGAGCTTAGATCCTCTTACTGTTTGAGCCAGATGAAGTTCAATTTTAAATGGAATATATCTTGTAGTCAGAGACTTTAATGTATGTGTTTTTCTTTTATGCATATTTATATTATAGACAAGAAATTATAGAAATCATTTTCCTAAGAACGTGTTTATCAAAATATCAAAACATAGTCTTTCATGATGTCACTAGACGACGTCTACTAAATACTAAGAATTTGTAACACAAATACATACAGTAGTCTAGTGAAACATATTTAGAAGAAACATGCATCTTTCCTGAATTTATTTCCATTTTTGAACTAAGTTTAAATAATTTGTACAAAGACAAAGTTATCAACGGTAGATGTTCAATTAAATGAGCTACTCTACCTTACCCCCAGAGCAAATCAAGGGCTTCTCCAAATGTGGAAAGTCTATCACTGGTTGACTTGGATTCAGTGTTAACACAATGCAAATAATACATAAATATCTAGGGCAATTCCACTTACTAATCTCCTCTTCCAGAATAACTTGACACACTTCAGATACTCTTCTGTGGTCTCTTGGAATTATACATATCATTCATTGTTTAATTATAGAGAAGACTAAGGGCCTGATTCAAATCCTACTGAAACCAATGGAAAACCTGTTGTTGACTTTAATAGGCTTTGGATCAGGCTCTAGGACACCAGTAGTTTTCATATGTTTTGTATTATGATTACATTTCAATGCTTTCAAAACACGAAAGGGCTGGTCCTGTTTTTTAAAAAAACTGTCCCCAGGTTCCAGTAAAAATGCTTGGGATTTAAATGACCAGTTTTCATTCCTCCCTGCCTACCTCTCCTGACTATCACACCAGACTCGTGATTTTAAAATACTGCTCTCCATCATTGTCTGGTATGCAATGCACAGGAGGAGCACAACTGGGCTTCATGCAAGTATATTGTCTCAAAAGAAAAGGAAACCTCAGCCCAATGAAAATAAAAAAATCACTGCCTCTCAGGGTGTGTGTGTGTGTGTGTGTGTATGTGTGTGTGTGTATAATAGAGGGATATATACAATACATAACATCCCTCTATCATTCAGAATAAATGTCTTTTCTGTAGCCCATTTGACATAAGGGCCAGCCATCACTAAATCAAAATTTCATGAAAACAGATAGTGGGATTTCAGTATAGTCCAATCTAACTCTGATCCAGCCTTATTCAGATCTGTGCTCAGCATCATCACCCCATCTCTAATGATCGCTGTAACAGTATTTTTATTGACTGGATTTCCAGTACTCCCCAGAATGCCAAAGATTATCTGAAGGTCTGTATCTTGATTCATAGCCAGCCTCACAATGTTTTCCTACCTTGAAAACAATGGGCCTTCCCAAAATGTTGCCTTGTCTCAGATGGGGGTTCAGCTAGACCAGGGGTAGGCAAACTACAGCCCGCTGGCCACTTGTGGCCCACCAGCCAATTTAATCCATCCCTCAAGCTCCAGCCGAGGAGTGGGGTCAGGGGCTACTCTGTGCACCACAGCTCCGTGCAGCTCCTGGAATCAGCGGCATGTCCCCCCTCCAGCTCCTATGTATAGGGGCAGCCATGGGGCTCTGCGCGCTGCCCCCACCTCAAGCACTGCCCCTGCAGCTCCCATTGGCTGGGAACTGCAGCCAATGGGAGCTGCAGGGGCGGTGCCTGTGGACAGGGCAGCGTGCAGAGCTGCCTTCCCATGTGTCCATGTAGGAGCCGGAGGGGGGACATGCTACTGCTTCCGAGACCTGCTTGAGGTAAGCACTGCCTGGAGCCTGCACTCCTGAGCCCATCCTGTGCCCCAACCCCCTGCCCTAGCCCTGATCCCCCTCTGCCCTCCAAACCCCTCAATCCCAGCCCAGAGCACCTTCCTGAACCCCAAACCCCTCATCCCCAGCCCCACCCTCACCCCAGAGCCTGCACCCCCAGCTGGAGCCCTCCCCCCACATCCCAATCCCTGCCCCAGCCTGGAGCCCCCTCACACACTCTGAATGCCTCATTTCTGGCCCCACCCCAGAGCCCTCACCCCCAGCCAGAGTCCTCACCCCTCCCCATGCCCATGCCCCAGCCTCCCTCCCACCCTCCAAACCCCTCAGTCCCAGCCTGGAGCACCCTCCTACACCCCAAATCCCTCATCCCCAGCCCCACCTCCGAGCCCACACCTCCAGCCAGAGCCCTCAACCCCCCTGCTCTCCAACCCTGCCTGGAGCCCCCTCATGAACTCTGAACTCCTCATTTCTGGCCCCACCACTGAGCCCACACCCCCAGCCAGAGCCCTCACCCCCTCCTGCACCCCAACCCCAATTTTGTGAGCATTCATGGCCCACCATACAATTTCCATACCCACATATGGCCCTTGGGCCAAAAAGTTTGCTCACCTCTGAGCTAGACCACAGGGGAGAGAAGGAGTTCGTCAGGAAAAAAAATTGTAATAAGCAATTTTGAGACCAGACTCTTTCATAGTGCTCTCTTGGTGTGTGGGTGTGTGTCTCTCTCTCTCTGAGGAAGCAAGATGAATCCAAACTAATCAACTATAGGTTTTTCACAGAAAGAACAGATGTGATGAGGTTATTTTTTAAACATAATCAAAAAGTCCATCCTTAGCGAAGTGCTTATTATTCACAACACTGCTATTTGATTGTTCAAGACACTTCCTTCATGACATCGGCACCAGCAGGCACTCTTGACCTAGTTAATTTTTCATAAATCCCTGTACCAGGGTGCACGCCATGCCCCATTGGATTCAGACCCAGCAGCAGATTAGTAGGTTCCTTCCTCCCTCTGAGCCAGACCTTCCCCTCCTGGTCTCCGCCCCCCTTCTTCCACTTCCTCCCAGCCTTCTAGCTCCTGCTAATGAGGCTGGCAGGTGCGGGCAGTTCCCAGACAAGCGCTGGCTATTTACCCAGCCCAAATCCATTCCCCCTGACTCAGGGCTGGGGTAACAGGAGCTGATTAGGTGCTTTCCAAGCAGTGCCCTGCCACAATCCCACATACACCACAGAACATCAGGGAATCCAAGACACAACACATAAAATAGACCCAGAAAGCAAAACTCATATGAGATCTTAACTATCCCTTAACTACATTATGTGTGGCCTGAAATTTGCATTAAACGTGGCACTGTTGCTTAGAGCAGAAAGTCCCACCACCCTCAGGAAGTGAAAACAAAAGCAATATTTAAGTACGGCCCCAACTGAGCCAAGTACTCAAGCACATGACTTCAGTGGGACTACTCACGTGCTTAAAACTACCCATGTATAAGTACATTGCTGAACTAAGGTACCTGTATTCAATTCAAGAGATACCTAAAAAAAATGCTGCATTGTTTATATTCCCAAAAGCTGCTGATGAGGAAGAGTGGCTACTTCAGGGAAAGGCAACAATATTCCAGACTTGTTAATATTCTAATGGTCCCAATTAGTGAAAAGGGATAAAAAGACTTTCCACCTCAGGGAGGACACTCATAACACTGAAACCCCCTTCTACAATTAAACCCTGACCAGTTCTTCCCTCCCCTAAAATATTACTCCAAGCACAGTTTTGCTCTCAAAAAGAGAGAACAGCCAGAGACTCCATGAAATCCACTAGGAACTTTGCTATTGTTATTGATCTTACATGGAAGGTGCTAAGATACTACAGAGATAGGCAGCAGTATAAAATCCTAAACCAGATAAAAAACACATTTCCTCCTCTTACTTCTTATATCTGAAGTGTCTCAAGTTATTCTGGAAGAGGAGATTAGTAAGTGGAATTGCCCCAGATATTTATGTATTATTTGCACGGTGTTAACACTGAGTCCATGTCAACCAGTGATAAACTTTCCACATTAGGAGAAGCCCTTGGCTTGCTCTTGGGGGCAAGGTAGAGTAGTTAATTTAATTGCACCTCTAGCACTGATAACTTTAAAACTTTGTACAAATCCTTACTACTACGCATTGGACAAAAACATGTGCTTAAGTGTTTTGCTGAATTGAGGCCTAAAAATTTAATGGTTGACCAACTCAGTGGAACACCAACAGCTCACAATACATGTTCTTCAAAAGAAAAACTCGGCAGTAGTTAGAACTGTCTGAATATTTAAGACAGAGGAACTTAAAAAAAAAATAAAATAAAGTAGCAGTCTTTTAATACATCCCTGGAGAAGGCAGCCCACTAAAAACCATGGAAATACTATTGCAAATGACATTGCTGGACTGAGATTGATCAATCTGAACTGCCCTTGTCAAACTGATTAAGAAAAGCCCGAAGGAGATAATACTGGAACTCAGACACAGAGGATATAACTACTGGAATCTCTGAGGGTGATCCCTGTAGGCCAGCCACAGGGAGTCATTCTTTAAGATGTGGTCAATAGTGCAGAAAAGTATGAGGCAATTAAGGTCTGACAAAGCAATAGGTTATGCACATTACCTTTCATCAAACTTGTCAGTTCTACAGCTCCACAGAGGATGGCTTTCCACTCCTTTTCATCTACTGTATTAATTTTTTTATGTGGAGTTCTCCTTTTAACCCCTTCAGTACTCTCACAGCATCCATGCATTTCAGCAATGGTTTTAAACAAAACATCCATTCATTTGAAGGGAACATCTCATCTACACACACATCACAGGCCAGAAACATTTGGAGCAGGAGCCTCCTGGAGAAAAGGGGATGCAGGCAGCTTACACTGCTTCGCCCCACTGTGAGATGACTTTCGGCTGGTACTGCAGTCTGGGTTCCCCTGGCAGACTGTCAGTGAATTGGGGCTCTGTGTGAATACTGTACAATCAGCTAGAGGCATTTAACAAGTACTATGCAGAACCACAATAAAGAGACCCTGATTATATCACATGATGCTATTGGACATGATCTTCTCAGACTGAAATGTCCTGATTGTGTCTGATCCTATCCCTTGAACATTAATGCCGGGAACAAACACCTATTGATGCTGAAGCCTCATTTATAACAAAATAAACCAAACATACACAATTGTTTATATTATGTACACCTTCTGGTGAATGATTTAAACTAAGAAATGTGAATGACATCATCCTGTGTGTGTCCAGCTAACATCCCATTCCAGTGACTTCTCCTCACACCTCACTTCATGCTAGGGTATCTCATGTATGCAGAAAATGTTGTGGCTTCCTATTAACAGGCACTAGTAGAATGCATAGTTACCCCTCTCTTTTCCAAGGCCAATGATAACCTCAAAGCCAATGAGAACACAAAACTGGGATGATCCCTGTTATCCCACACCTGTCTGGGGAGGTCCATAGCCAGCTGCTACAGACATTTACTAAGATGTATCCAAATATAACCTTTCCCCTTGCAGACATAACACGTTCTTTATAACTAAGGCCTGGTCTACACTACACGTTTAAACCGAATTTAGCAGCGTTAAACCGATTTAACCCTGCACCCGTCCACACAACGAGGCCCTTTATATCGATATAAAGGGCTCTTTACACTGATTTCTGTACTCCTCCCCGACGAGAGGAGTAGCGCTGAAATCGGTATTGCCATGTCGGATTAGGGGTAGTGTGGCTGCAAATCGACGGTATTGGCCTCCAGGCAGTACCCCAAAGTGCACCATTGTGACCGCTCTGGAAAGCAATCTGAACTCGGATGCACTGGCCAGACAGACAGGAAAAGCCCCGCGAACTTTTGAATTTCATTTCCTGTTTGCCCAGCGTGGAGCTCTGATCAGCATGGGTGGCGATGCAGTCCCAAATCCAAAAAGAGCTCCAGCATGGACCGTACGGGAGATACTGGATCTGACCGCTGTATGGGGAGACAAATCTGTTGTATCAGAGCTCCGTTACAGAAGACGAAATGACAAAGCATTTGAAAAAAATCTGCAGGCTATGATAGACAGAGGCCACAGCAGGGACTCAGCACAGTGCTGCGTGAGAAGCATAACGGAAAGCCAAAGAATCAAATGGACACTCATGGAGGGAGGGAGGGGGTACTGAGGACTCCAGCTATCCCACAGTCCCCCCAGTCTCCGAAAAGCATTTGCATTCTTGGCTGAGCTCCAAATGCTTGAAGGGTCAAAAACATTTTCCCGGGTGTTTCAGGGTGTATGTCGTCAATTTACATCCTTCCCCTCCCCCCGAAAGAAAAGGGAAAAAAAATCATTTCTCGCCTTTTTTCAATGTCACCCTATGTCTACTGCATGCTGCTGGTAGACGGGGTGCTGCAGCGCTGAACACCAGCATCCCCTTCCCGGTGGCAGACGGTACAATATGACTGCTATCCATCATCATCATCATCAGCCCGTGAGTGCTCCTGGCTGGCCTCGGTGAGGTCGGCCGGAGGCGCCTGGGTAAAAATAGGAATGACTCCTGGTCATTCCCAGCAGATGGTACAGAACGGCTGGTAACCGTCTTCATCATAGCAGCTGGAGGTTGAGCTCCATCAGCCCCCCCATTTCATGTCTAAAGAAAAGATTTTGTACTGCCTGGACTATCATAGCAGCGGGAGGCTGCGCTCCTCTCCCCCCCCCCCCACCCTTTAATGTCCTGCCTGGACTATCATAGCAGCTGGAGGCTGCCTCCTCCTCATTTTATCTCACTAAAAGTCAGTGTTTCTTATTCCTGCATTCTTTATTACTTCATCATACAAATGGGGGGACACTGCCACGGTAGCCCAGAAGGGTTGGGGGAGGAGGGAAGCAATGGGTGGGGTTGTTGCAGGGGCACCCCCTTGAATGGCATGCAGCTCATCATTTCTGCGGGATCTCTGGGGCTCTGACACAGAGCAGCTGTGCTCTCTGGTTCTCTAGTATACTTGCCCCATATTCTAGGTAGGACTGACTCTATTTTTAGACAAAACATAAAGAAGGGAATGACCCAGGGAGTCATTCCCATTTTTGTCCATGCGCCCCCGGCCGACCTCAGCGAGGCCAGCCAGGAGCACCCATGACAGCAGCAGACGGTACAAAAGGATTGATAACTGTCATCGCCAATTTCCAAATGCAAACAGTGCAAAATGACTGATAACCATCATCTCATCGCCAATTTACAATGGCAGAAGGTGCAATAGGGATGGTAATCGTCTCTGCTACCTTGCAAAGGCAAATGAATGCTGCTGTGTAGCACTGCAGTACCGCCTCTGTCAGCAGCATCCACTACACATACGGTGACAGTGACAAAAGGCAAAACAGGCTCCATGGTTGCCATGCTATAGCATCTGCCAGGGCAATCCAGGTGAAAAAGGGCGCGAAATGATTGTCTGCCATTGCTTTCATGGAGGAAGGATTGAGTGACGACATTTAGCCAGAATCACCCGCGACAATGTTTTTGCCCCATCATGCATTGGGATCTCAACCCAGAATTCCAATGGGCAGGGGAGACTGCGGGAACTATGGGATAGCTACGGGATAGCTACCCACAGTGCAACGCTCTGGAAATCGACGCTAGCCTCGGTACATGGACGCACACCGCCGAATTAATGTGCTTAGTGTGGCCGCGTGCACTCGACTTTATACAATCTGTTTTAAAAAACCAGTTTCTGTAAAATCGGAATAATCCCGTGGTGTAGACATATCCTAAGAGGTATGTAAAGCTACAGTCTCAAAGTCTCATCTCACCAATGCTATGAATCTGGAAATGCCCATCTTCAATGGTCAGAGTGGGAATTTTGCAAATAAAGTGGAAGGAAGGACATGTTATCATTTTGGCAGAGCTATACATGTTCAAAGTCATTGTCTCTTTCACATGCACTGACCATTTCCACTACACTCCCACAGGCCATGAATGAGGCTTTAGCCTGGAGAGGTTTTTTTGTTAACTGTATGAAGAACTTAGTATCAAATAGCTACAATACTATACTGTTAACCTTCCCCAGAAGCACAGGTTTATGATGGCTCTTTCTTACCATAAAAAGCTGTTGCCAGCCATAAATTTACAATGAGCTACATTAGATTTAGCCACCCAGCTCTCACTGCCTTTAGGAATATTGGTAGCAAAAGTCACCCCATGCCCTCAAAGCGTCAGAAAACAGCTCTCTTCTTTCCCTATGTTGAGAGCTGTGACGGGACCCCAGGGTGCCGCCTGGGACTGTGGGACCAATGTGCCCCCTTAACTCTCCAGCCTGGGCTGTCTCTCACAATGCTTTGCTAGTGACAAGCAGCAAACCCCTCTAGGCCCTGTTATCACTCAGCACAAACACATGTGAAGCCCCACACCCTGCTATATTGCATGAATGCTCCCAGAGCCACTTATGAATCACACAGAGAAAGGCACCAGCCAAATCCCCGCAGCTCCCAGCACTGTACCTCAGAAATATACAGTCTTGCACTGCTCAATATGAGCAGTTCAAATGTATTAATTGGTTCACCACTTCATCAATGGAAAGTGGATATAACCAGCCTTTGCAAACCAGAGCAGATTTACCACACATTTCAGGCAAACTCACTGGTAAAGATAAACAGTAAAAGAAGTTTATTCACCATAAAAGATAGATTTTAAGTGATAGTAAGTGATAGGCAAAAAGTCAGAGTTAGTTACCAAAATAAAATAAAATATAAGCACACACTCTAAACTCACAACCGTATTAGACTGGGCAACATCTAGACTAAGCAGTTTTTCTCACCCCACTGGATATTGCAGTCTTTAATATACAGGTTTGTCCCTTAAGCCTGGGCCAGTCTCCTCTGTTGTAGTCTTCAGTCTTGTGTGTCCTTGTTGCTAGTTGAAGAGTAGGCGGATGAAGGAGAAAAGCGAAACATGGGCCCCCTGTGTTCTGTTTTATACCCTTAGCCCGTGTGCTTGGAGAACACAAGTCCACACACGTCTGGTGGGTATTTCTGAGTCCCCAGGCAAGGTTGAGCAATTCCCCCAGTGTGGCCTTATGCAGGTGAGTCATTGAATTGTAGCTCCCTTGCTGGACAATGGCTGTTGATGGTTGTTTGACAACCCACCCAGACATTAGTTGCTTTCCTTGCTGTTGTCTCTGGGGAGCTAATATCTGGCTGATTCCCCAGTTTACAGCATGTTTTAGTGACAACCATACAACACAATCTCATAACTTCATATGCACTAAAGATATACATATTTAGATAGAACAGAGACTTTCAGCCAATCATAACCTTTCCCCTGATACCTCACATGACATGCTTTATATGCAATATCACAATTATATACAGATGAGGAAGATGGGGGTTACAGGATGCTCTCCCAAGGTACAGAATGTCACAAGAGATATCAACATTTTCTCCAGGTCTTTCCAATCCAGGAGTCTGAATTTAGCCCATGTGTAAACAGATCCGTCTGCACAGAATATAGTGCACTCGCCCATGACATCTCTTCCCTAAACCCGAGTGCTGCCTCTCTTCTGGGGTGAAATCCTGGCCCAGATGAAGTCAATGAAAGTGCTGCCATTATCTTTCACCCTGCTGTCCTCATTTTGGTGTTCAGTAATTCACAACTTTTGCTTTCCTTTCATGCACCCCTAATGAAGCCCCCAATAATTTCCACAGGACTGATATTTTCAGCTCATTTCCTTACTATCCTGTTGAGAATGTAGGGCAATTTTGTTAAGCAAACAGCTAATGTATTCAATACTTTTTCTTTCATTATTTTTGAATTCTTGCCAAGCCATTTGCAATAACGTGGAGTTTTTTTGTTGAACTTAAGCAGAAACATTAGCACCTTCTGGCAACATTACTTCCCTGTCCAAGAAAATTTTAATATATTTTAATGGAAGTTTTGAAAGTTCTGCAGGATTTTATTTGCTTGCTAGACGTTCAGAGCTTCCCCCTGAACACAGCAAAGAAACACAGTCCTGAAACTCATGAGGAAAGAGTGCTGTACTGTTGTAAGTGTTGAAATTTGCTCCTTCCAGCCCTGAAGTGTTTCTCTTTCACTTAAATACTGCTTCACCAGCTCTCCTGTGCTTATTTAGCAGCTGAAAACAGCTGCAGATGTTAACTTTTGATCTCATCTGCTCTCAATCAAATCTTAAGAACAGTTGCATAGATGGCTGGAGCTATACCAAGTGCCATTCCTCACTTCCAAGGACTAATGGACGTTTCAGCATTGCCATACTGACTTCTGACAACATGGAAATGTATATTACATCCTGCAAGTTAACTCCTACCTGTTCTGCACATTGTACCTTGTCTTGCAAACACTGATTTACATTTTTTTTCCTAACTGCCTTTGGGGAAAATTGTAAAAGGATTAGAAAGGTCTTCATTTCACAACTAAAATATATGATAATTGAAGTGACACAATTAGGATTAACCTAATGAATGATGTCACAACTAGTGAGTCCAAAAAATTGAATGGAAATTAAATTGGGAATTACAGAGACATTTCTCAGTAATCTCAAATATTGCAGTTTTACATCCTAGCTAGGCAGCTATACATGACAATACATTATAGTCCTTGGTTTTGAAATTAAACAAAAGAAAACATTAGCACAGGTGGGAGGTCTGAGGACAAACAAACAGATACTAGAATATGGACTCTGAGAAATTATAGCACTTCTGTGCTGCACTCAGTAGCTCTGTTAATTTTGTTTTAAATTAAATTTATTACTAATGAAAGGGGCCAGACCAACATCCTTAGGCAGCAAAATCTTCTGCAAAGTCCAGTACCCAACGGACAGGCACAGGATAGACATCGATGGCATAAGTTTCTTTACAGTTCCCCAAAGTGACTTGAACTCAACCTGTTGGTATCACCTCCAAAGGCAAAGGAGTAATTCAGTCTCCATGGCTCATTGAGTACTTGGACTATCTGCTGAAACTACCAACAAGGTACCAATTAGTGTCAGTTGTGATGATGATGATGTTATCTTGTAGACATCTCTGAATCAAGAACTGGATGAGACCAGTCAATTACTTTACTTATGCAACTGAACAGCTCTCTCCCCAGTTCCAATGCAATTGCTAGGTGTCAAGCATCACATGGAAGAGGCAGGGAATGTAGCTTTCAAGCTTCTTCCCGTCATTTTCCAGAGTCCCATAACTGAGCACTATGAAAAGAAGTTCTGTAGGATCACAGTGACCTCAAGCATAGACTGTCTGGACAACCTTTCATTTAATTCATGGAAATGCATTAACTGCATCTACCCAATATTTAATGCACCGAAAATTATGCCCTAATGGTAAGAAATAAATTCAAAGCTAGTGGATAAAGGGGGAGAAGAATGCACAATACTGTGAACGTCTAGAGCTATAACAGTAATCTCTGGTGGAGTCTTTTTCTGAAACCTACAGGACATTTCTTTCCTTTGCTATTAGTGCCACAATGTGAGTTCTGACAGCAGGACTCATTGATACACTGTGGCTGCCAAAGGAGGCCAGGTAAGATATTACAGATTGCAGAAGTGGCTAGAGATTCTAGACAAGCTACAGGTGTTCCCTAGCCTCTTAAGTTATACTGGAGGTAAAGAAGAGAGAGTAAAGAAGAGAGGGAACATTTCTAAATCCAGAGCTGGGATGATCAAGCACAAACCAAGCACTTCTGAGATTGAGAGGATGCAGTAGCCCACTCCTGAGAAGCCCTTCCTCCCTCACTTTCTTGAAGCCAGACTACACAACCAGCACAACCTAATCAGCACAGCCAGAAGAGCTAACAGTTTATCTTTGCCAATACCCACCTGTTCAGGGCTCTAGATTGCTAATATAAGTATGACATATTCATCTCTGTGCCCAGCTCAGCTTTCTAAATTTCATTGTAAAGGCTAGTGCCCTGACCCTAATTATCCTCTGATCCAATAACAAATTCATAACAACAAGGTACCAGGAAGCAATGTCTTGTGTTTCTGTCTCTTAGAGAGTTTAGCTAAACTACTGGCATCACTGGTCAACTTTTCCTATGGCCACTTTACCATATATTACTCCAAAATTCAAACGGTTTCTACTGGAATCAAGAAAAAAATACCAACAATTAGACACAAGCATTTGGTGGTCACTGGCCGCTTAGTTAGATCTACTGAGGAGGAAGAACCACCTAACAGAAGACTTGGGACTATAAAAATATTACTGATCAAAACATTAGAAAAGGAATAATTGTGCATTCACAAGAAGGTACATAGAATGGCCCAATAAGTCTTTTCATTCCCTAACTTTTATGATGCATCTCCTGCTAACAAAACTCTTCTATTTAGCAATGTCTGCTCCGATGATCATAAAGATTGATGTTTGAAACTCAAGATGAAGCACTTCATATGTTTATCAGAAGGTAAGTGGCCTATGCAATGTGCCATAATGAAATTAAAGCCCCGTGCAGTTTGGAAATTTCTAAGTAGGTTACAAATATATCAAAGACCACAAAACGGATGCATGTAAGCATTGCTGGATCCAAAGATGTTCTTCAAACCATGAGATCTATGAGGGATTCCTATGCTGGATCTGTTTCCCAAGCCTCCACCCCAAAACTCAAACTCCTTACAATATAGTCCTGCAAAGTTGCAGCTGTGAGGGATGCATTTTTGATTCTTTGAACATGTCCCACAGATTTCCCACCTAGTTTTCCCCTTCCTTGAGCTGTGAGTGGTGCACCACTCCCACGAGGTACTGCACCTGACACAGGAACAATAGCCATCCCATGGAGTACAACCACTCCTTAGAAACCTTTAGACTGCTCCCCCGTCCATGGGCAGCCAGATCTACTGGCCTGTCCAGGAAGATCCCGCTCCTCTCCATACATTTTGCACATGCTGAATCTATCTGTTTTTCCAAGTCTTCATTGTAACTGAAACCCAGACAAATACAGGGTTGTTCTCTGCCTAACTCTAGTAGTTTGTCTCTGTGTAGAAGTTTATGAGTGCTGCAGCCTTTTGTATTACATGACTTTTCAATAATTTTTCTACGCTTCTCTCTCTTTTCCTACATATGGCAGCCAGGTGCTGGCTCTATAGGAAAGAGATCCTTTTCCCACCAAATACCTTTCAAATATTTCTAACATTATTATTATATGCCTGTATCAAATGCCGACAGACAAGATGTTTCTTTTTCACTTCTCATTAATATCTGCTGTGAAGTAATTTCTCCAAATCATTAAAGCAAGAGAAAAATGAATGTATTCATGGAAAGCTGCGAAGCAACTACAGTGAGATATTTTGGGGCATTTGGGCAAAGACATTGACTTTATTTTCATGGCACTTCACTGGTGAGGGTAAATGATGGTCCTTAAACAAATCAAAAAGGACAGAGGCCCTGTCTAGGACACACTAGGAGTGGGGAAGTCTGCATACACAAATAAACTGAATGGAATTCAATAAATTCAGGCCTTTCATTCACACTAAGGCCCCTTTAGATTACCAGAGTAATCTAAAGGGGACGTAGTGTAAATGAGAATCAGGCCCTCAATCTCCTTTCTATTTTTGCTGAAACAGAGAAACTCATTAGCTAAGAACCTAGCAGATGCCTCAATGTTACTTAAATATTAAGCATTATCATGCCATTGTCTGGGTGCATGACTGCATATCTTAATCACTTCTGTTATTTACACTGAAAATAAGTCAGCATAATATTAGTGATGCATTTAGTAATTCTAGCACTAATTTGGTACCACAAATTGCTGCTGAATTGAAAAAAGAAAAAGAAAATGATTTTGGTCACATCCTGGACTAGGCAGCGTAATCAGAAGTTGGGCCTATTAGACATTTTCTGGGTGGCACTAGAATTCAGCTCTTTTCCATCATTTTTCTCCTCACTGTTGCCATTTCTTCCTGCAGCATTCTACAACAGTGGAGGCAACTGCCGAAGAGCCAAAATATAGTGCTATGACTTTCAGTTATTTTTAGTTGTTGGTTTGTTTGTTGCTGCATTGTGCTTTTGAGTGCCACCATTCCACTGGAAACCATGGACATCAATTAAGATATACCTGGTATAATACACAGAGAGGCACTTGTGATGCATTTGACCTTGGCTACCTGTTACATTATGCAGCACTGAACACCTACCCTGAAAATGGTAGAGAATGGCCTGGGTGCCCGGCTGAAGATGCCCCAGAGGAAACCAGCTATTCAGTATCTAGACACCTAAGCAGACATTTAAAGTCACTTTTAGTTCAATAGATTGGAGAGAACATGTAACTCTACTAGATAACCTCAGATAGTTTCCTGGTTAACAAGGAAACAATAAATGCAGTTAACATAGCCATTCTGTGTCCTTATGCTTTTCTAGAGGATATGGGTTCAGAGCCCTCATCAGAGCACTTGGCGCCTCTGGCTAGAATATTTCACTATCACCTGCTCATTGGAGCACTAAAATAAATCTCAGTTTTCAAGCACCTACAAGCAACAGCTCAGCACATCTGTTTGAAGTGTTTTACTCATGTACAGATGTTATGTTTCCCACCCACTAAATGCTTATCTTACAGGAATCTCAGTCTATTTTCTCTCTAACAATTACATTTTATTACTGGTTTCCAGACCTGATTCAAGTACAGTACATTGTTTAATATAAACAACATCATCAATATAATCCAATACAACAGAGGTGTCAATGCTGCCTCGTCCTAAAACCCCACCTTTAAGAGACTACTTGATTTCATCAGCAATAAAACTACGAAAAACAGCTTAAGTAAAGCTAAGGAACATAATAACAAAACACTAAACTAAGAGAAAGAAACAAGAAATCTTCCTTTAGTGGGGGTAAATTCCTCTGGTAAAGCTGTTGACTGTTTGATATTAAAATGTAGCATTCCCACATGTTTTTACCATTGTTTTCATAATTTTAATTTCCAAAGAGAAAGGAAACAATCATACACTGAAACATCAAATATAAAAGATTTTTACTGCCATATTTCCCTTATTTGTGACCAGTTAAGCAATAGAGTTGGGAAGACATTTTTTCAACCATTTTTTAAAATAAAAATGGGTTTTTGTTGAAAATAACATTTTTAACCAAAAATGTTAATGAAAATATTTGATTTTTTATCTAAAAAGAATGAAAATCATTTTGATTTAAAGTATAAAAATAAAAACTTTGGAGTTTTTTTTTATGAAAACCTAACTTTTTGGGGGAAACCTAATGAAAAATTAAACAAAAAACCATTTTTTGTTAAAAAAAAATACAAAAAATTGCAGGGCAGGAGAAAAATCATTCAAAACCGTCCTTAGCCTACTGTATCTCCCAAAATGGCGGCTTTGCGGTTTCAATGGTGAAGATTCACTCAGAATCTCCACCACCTCTCTGGGGAAGAGGGAGAAGATGAGAGAGAACTCTTCAAGAACCCTTCCTCCCCCCCCCCCCGACATAGTCTTCCTTCTTATTCACACTCAGGCTTTTTTCCCCAGGGAAAACAATTCTTTGGCACCCATGAAGAAGCAGATCAATATCTTCAGGCAGACAGAAACAGATAGACCTTTGTCTTAAAACACATCGGAGGATGACATTCGATTGCTGGTGCTGTCCTTTTAGCAGCAATGATCAGTGAGTCACATGGAAGGCATAATTGAGAAAGCTACAGATATCCAGCAGTGTTGAGAATACAGCTTATGTATTTCAGTCGGTCTCCTGTCCACTGTATTTCAACCACACAAAGACAATGTGCTTTAAGTTCCTGATCACTACTTAATTACCTCTAACACCTGAACTCTGGACTCTGATCCACAGCCCAGTGAGCATTGCTAGTAATACATCCATATCACTGTACCTGAAGGAAAGCTTGTAGTAAAATTACAGTCTTGACATTAACAGCAGGGTGTGTGTTTAGTTATAGCAGCTTTTTTTATGTGCCTGCTCTTATTTTTGGAAGAGTTCTAGTGGGAAGAGGCTGGATAATTTGGTTAATACACCAACCTCCTTATGTCTCCTTCAAAATGTGTACACCATAAGTGCAAAGAGAGAGAACGTACAGGATGCTGCTGTAAGTAATAGACATAAACCCAAATATTAAAGTAGGGAGCTAATAAAAAGAGATATTACCTCACACAGGCAACAGCAGGAGTTTACAAGAACTTTAAACATTCCTATGCCTCATTATACATCAGAGCATTTGAAAATCAGATCCCTATAACATTTCCATAAAGAGATAGGAAAACCAGAGAAATGATCTTTAGAAGAAAGAACTATTTGTATAACAACTGTATGATTTAAAAGTAATTATGATGAATTATTTTGCCTTTGTGGCACACATTTTTTTAAGTGAGTATCTTTCAATACATCACAATGTAAACTACCCTGCCTTGTACATTCATTGTTCCCTTTATATATTCAGCATGTTTGGATCAATCTTAACATTCTTAGAAACTTTCTGCTATTCAAGATTAACTTGCTATGCCAGAGTAAATAAAACCATTAATATTACATTGCTAAATCTAAATGCTGATGAATGTATTTTTAAGGGATTATTATTTTTAAAGCAAAAGATAAAAGAAAATCTAAATAAAGCAAGTAAACAAATAGTACAGTACAATAAAAAAAGCATTTACTGCACTATTAGTTTCTGAACAAAATGATATTTCCATGTGTAAAATTCACGGTAAATTTTTTTAAACATGTGTCTTTATCTAGTAAGTGATCCAACGGGTTTTTCAGAGAAAAGCTTTCTGGAAAAATGGTCTATGAAATTTAAGAATCAATGAGCTAACCAATCAAGCTTAACCATTTATTTGCCAATGATGAAATGAATTTAATCTATAGTGGATTGCAAATATGAGGCTATAGTCAGAAATTGTATGCACTATTATAACCTATCAGAGGGGTAGCCGTGTTAGTCTGGATCTGTAAAAGCAGCAAAGAATCCTGTGGCACCTTATAGACTAACAGACGTTTTGGAGCATGAGCTTTCGTGGGTGAATACCCACTTCGTCGGATGCAAGTCCAACAAAGTGGATATTCACCCACGAAAGCTCATGCTCCAAAACGTCTGTTAGTCTATAAGGTGCCACAGGATTCTTTGCTGCTATTATAACCTAATCTCTGTGTTCCTGAGATGCCTGCAGCATAACCAAGAAACGTAATATAGGCCTGACCCAAAGCCTATTAAAGTCAATGGGCTTTGGATTAGGTCTTATGGGCAGGGGCAGCTCTAGGTATTTTGCTGCCCCAAGCACAGCAGGCAGGCTGCCTTCGGCGGCTTGCCTGCAGGAGGTCCCCGGTCCCGCAAATTTGGCAGCAGCCTGCGGGAGGTCCGCCAAAGCCGCGGGACCAGCGCACCCTCCGCAGGCAGGCCGCCAAAGGCAGCCTGCCTGCCGCCCTCGCAGCAACCGGCAGAGTGCCTCCCGCGGCTAGCCGCTCCTGCTTATGGGCCAAAAGCTATTCACAACTCACTGCCAGTGCACTTCACTCAGATCTGCAATATTCCTGGTATTACAGACCTGGACTTCCCATAGAGGAGAGGATCCAGGAGCAGTTAATGCTTGGGAAGGAATGAGAAATTCTTGAGGATTTGGGGTGGGAGGGAGGAGAGGAAAAATTCATGAAATGTGAAAAAATCATTTTAGGAGTTATTTCTACAGCAATATAAATCACAACGTTATTGATGGTAAATCACCCTAGCATACATTTCTATGGCAAAGTTAGAGTTGAGAGAGAGCAGCAGCAGCACATGACTGGAGAGTATCTCAAGGACACTGTCTCATCTCAAGGACAGAGCATCTGACACAATGTGTGGGGCTTTTTAGAATGACACCAGAAGATTCCATTGAGCATGCTAAGAAAATTGCTCATATATCCTAGATCGGGGGGTGAATTCTTCCATGACAGACTAAATGTCAGTCAACCAGGGAAAATATGTAAAAGGACCATAGCCTGATGTTGTTTACTGGGTTCTTTGCTTGCTCAAGCAGTTCATTTCTCATAACAGTGAGGGAGAGCATGATTTATACCCTACTGTATGGAAAGAGAGTCACAATGCTGGCATAAGCTATACTCTTTGGCTGACCTCAGAAACAGACCTGTCAGCCAAGGAAGACTACTACACAAGCAACACAAAACTTGAAGATACTTTTAAAAGAAGGCTGTTAAGCGAATTGGCTCCTACCATGCAACCCAGCAAAGATTTAAAAATGTACATGTATTTTTAGAAACAAAACCCCAGTTAGAAGCTGGCACCATGGACCTCAGCTCTGTCACAGGATGGGAGAGAATAATTAGGAGTGGGAAACTCATTCCAATATAATAGGAACTGACCTAAATCTTTGGCCTAAATTTGAACCAAACAGGGTTTTTTTTAGGTGTGAACAAATTAGTCTAATTTTAAAGATAGGTATATTCTATTTATTTTTATCCATGTTTGCACTTCCTGCTTCCGGTTAGAAAAGGGAACAGACATGCTGAAGTACTAAGAGAATGGCTGTTCTCGCAAGATTTTCAGTGCAAAGTTTGCATGGTTCAGATAAGCAACTGGACGGAAATTTTTAAGGGCCACCCATGATGGTTTGCCACAGCAAGCCAACCTTTCTGCTAAATATGTTGGCCACCCACAAAGCAAGGACCTATATCTCCAAGAGTTGTGACATTTCCAGGGAAATATTAAGTCAAGAACTGGGGTTTGCAATTCCATGAGGTGGGCAAGGAATTGATGCAGGCAGGACCAACTGCATTCCTGCATATCTCCTCCTAGTTTTGCAATACATGATGCTGTGTAAAGCACCCCTTTCTAGCAACAACTTTTACTCCACTCAGCCAAATCAAAGTGTCTGAAACATCCATAGTTCACACATTTGATCCTCTGTTGTTTCAGAGGGCAGGGATATAAAGACTATAGATTCTGTTTCCCATTTTTGTATGTTCACTTTGCTGTCTTGATCCCCTCCCCATGCCTAAACTCATAGGGGATGATTTAACAACCATTAAACTAATAAAACGTGTTGTATTTCCAACAGATAGCTGATGAAACTAGCCTTTAAGAATGTGGTTAGATTTTCTGTGCTTCATACTGACTGCTGTAGGAAGTACAAAGCAAATGACATCCTATTTGTCTGAATAGAAGTTCTGCTTCTTTAACAAATCCAATTACTACAGTGATTGCAGAAAAAATCCTTTTGCCTGGACACAATATCGTCCCAGAACTGAAAAGTATTCGCAAGAAGTTTACAAGCTAGTTCCCATCCATTTAAATGCACCAATAGATCAGCTAGGAATATACTTTTATGAGTAGCTCACATACAGATGAAAACACAGATGAAGGAGACATTTATTTTACATTTGAGGCAATTTTTTTGACATGTCTATAATGTTCCCCTATTTATTGTCAGTCCGACAGAATTTAAAAAATGCTAATTGCAAACAATACTAAAAAAAAGTCCAGTTATTTTACTATTTGACCTTGGTTTAGTATCACATGGGTTTGGATAAGAATTTCCTAAGGAGCCCAGGCTGGGTGAATTTCTTTGTAAAGATTTATGCATTTCCACATACATTTTATTTTCTGAAGTCAGTGGCCATGAGCAACATAGGGTATGTCTACGAGCAAAGACAAACCCGCAGCTGGCGCATGCTAGCTGATTCAGGCTCATGAGGCTCAGGCTCACAGGCCTGTTTCATTGCTGTGTAGACACCTGGCCTCAAGATGGAGCCTGAGCTCTGGGATATTCCCACCTCGCAGGGTCCTACAGCCTGGGCTCCCACCCAAGTCGGGAAGTCTACACAGAAATGAAGCAGCCCCACAACCCGAGCCCAGAGAGCCCGAGTGGGCTGGCATGGACCAGCTGCGGGTGTCTAGCTGCTGTGTAGACATACCCTTAGGGCTCCATCCTGCTAGGGAACCCATTTGGGTGCACCCCTATGACAGATCAAGCTCCACTAACCTCACAGGTGCTCCATGCAAGTGCAGAAATCTTGGGACAAGGGTGTAGGGATTAAATTACAATATATTAAAGACAACCAGGTTGAAGACCACAGAGATTTTTAATGGGTGAGAAATTCTATCAAACTTCTAATAAATCTGAAAAATAAGAATCAGTACAAGTCAGGATTAAAATGCTAAGAACAACCTAATGTCTGTCACCCTCTGAGATATTCATTTTCTTTATGAAATATGCTCTTATATTTCACTACTTAAAGCTTAACTCCCTTAGGGTCAGAGCTTTGGCTGGTTCAATCAGCATAGCTCCACTGACACCTACAGAAATCAATAGGACTATTCCAGGAGCAGGGTATGTCTCAGTGTAAGGTGGCACAATTTGGCCATCTCATGCTAAAAGCAACTGCCACAATGGAAGAGGAGGCATGGTTTGAGTATTCAGCTGAAGAGATTTAACCCTTATAGAAGTTCAAATAAGTCCCTTCAAATGTGCACCTTACAAACTGCAAAGGGGACATTTAAAAGTCTGAGTATTTTGAAATAAAAAGAAGGATGATTTTAATCAAACATGATGTAATTGTGTGCTGATGTCTGAACCAAGGAATGAGGTAATGTGGAGCATGCTAATGAAGGCTTAACATATGGGTATACAAAGTTGCACATGGAGAATTCCCAGGACAACCTACCTTGCTAAGCCCTGACACACTGACCCTGGAGGAAAGTTTCAGAGACAAGATGGAACTCAGTGAATGGTCACGTTGGGAGCTATGACACAGGACTTGCAAAAATACAGCATTTAAAAAAAAATCTTGTTTAACCATAATTTTAAAAATAAAAGCTGAGCACTGCACTTTCTGCAGTGTTAAATTCAGATAGATGGTAGTCTGCTTCACTTTTTTGTAGTTTTCTCATGATTTTCTATTCAATGCCAAATAAACTTTACTTCTTTCTTAGTCACAGGAACCAATTGTACAGTCTGTTGGTGGGGACAACTGCTCCTGGACAGTAGAGAAGGAATCTGTACTCTGACCTCCAGAGAGACTGAGTCAGGAAGAAGGTAACATTTTGAGCATCCAGCTACGGGTGAAGAGAGTTTCAATTTCCTCGCAAACAGTATCAAAAAGGGTTCTGCTACTGGGCTAGTGTGAGCAATGAGCAAGTTGCAAGGTTACATTGCCACATTCCCCTACTGATAAAAAAAAAAATCTTGATCCTGAAATATCATCTAGAAGACAGGAAAAGTGGTGCAATGCAGTTTAAGTGACATCATGCTGAGTCATTCACTATCCCAACGACTAAAAACAAGCATGAAATAACCAGACAGATACAATCAAGAATTCTTTAAGATTCACAAAGGAGGAAATTTTAACAGTTGGATTTTCATGATTTTCTTGAATGCTTCTTAAATATCCAAAGAGCATGTATTACAATGCAGGAAAGAACAAGCCATCAAGAAAAAGACCATCACAAGCTGATGGTTTTATGAGCAGACCTTTAACACACACACACACACACACACACACCCTTATAAATAGGACCCTAACAAATTCACGGCCATGAAAAACACGTCACAGACCGTGAAATCTGGCCTCCCCCCATGAAATGTAGTCTTTTGTGTGCTTTTACCCTATACTACACAGATTTCATGGGGGAGACCAATGTTTCTCAAATTGAGGGTCCTGACCCAAAAGGTCACAAGGTTATTTTAGGGAGGTTGGGGTATTGCCACCCTTACTTCTGCGCTGCCTTCAAAGCTGGGTGGCCGGAGAGCAGCAGCTGTTGGCTGGGCGCCCAGCTCTGAAGGCAGCTCCCCACCAGCAGCAGCGCAGAAGTAAGGGTATCAATACCATACCATGCCACCCTTCCTTCTGCGCTGCTGCCTTCAGAAGTAGGCGGCCAGAGAGTGGTGGCTGCTGACTGAGGACCCAGCTCTGTAGTCTGCAGTGCAGAAGTAAGGATGGCAATACCATATCATGCTGGCTCTTCCTTCAGAGCTGGGCTCCTGGCCAGCAGCCGCTACTCTCCAGCTGCCCAGCTCTGAAGGCAGCACTGCCGCCAGCAGCAGTTTAGAAGTAAGGGTAGCAGTACCGCAACACACACCCCCGCCCCACACACACACACAATAACATTGTGACACACCTTCCCACTGCAACTCCTTTTAGGTCAGGACCCCTACAATTACAACACAGAGAAATGTCAGGTGTAAATGGCTGAAATCATGACATTTCAGATTTTTAAAATCCTATGGCTGTGAAATTGACCAAAATGGACCTTGAATTTGGTAGGGCCCTAACTATAAAGCAATACAAACATTCATAGAAGTAAATGCAACACTTTAAATCTGCACACTATATTACAGGTTACTTTTTAAAATGGCTGCTCACTTGTTTTCCCTCTTTTTATTTCCTTGTCTATCCAGTAAGGGAAAAATCCTAATTGAATAAATTTCCTAGAGAGAGAATATTTATGTAGCCAAGATTCTGCAGCTGCAGCAGAAAAATGCACATGATTATCCATTGGTCTCCGGCGACTCACAGCAATGGAGTAGTTCCTTTGTCTATCAGACATTGTGTATTTTAGTTATTATATGGCTTTCATAATTAGACATATAATTAGATTAAAAAAGCAGACTTCTCATTATTGTAGTAAAGCATATGATCAATGGTACAGCTCCAATCCCCTTTTCATATTTAGTCTGCAGTATTAGCTGAAAAACTCAAGTTAACAGTACAGCAGTGTTAAGTATACGGCATAAGGATTACAGTTCTAAAACATTCCACATTGCACTGCTACTGCCGCAATTCATTTCCAGGTAAGAACACAGCATTGCTTTTATTTTATTCACTAACAAGGATAATTGGCAGGCAACACTGCTGCTGCAGTAGATTTACTGTTTATATGGATCTCTGAAGACCACATGTGCCTGCAGTGTAACAGAAATATTTTCCATATGAGCCACCACACATTTCAAAGTCCCTACGCCTGGGTAAGGTGAGTCCATCTATCATTTTCTTTACTCAGTAACAATCAACAGGAAAGTTAAAACCTCAGTGACAACTAGAGGGCAATGATTAGCTTCTAGTCGCTCTGAACGTCCACCCTTTTAAATTCCCTGAGCCTCTGATGAAAACTTTTCCCCACTTTTTTAATTAGATCAAAGACTGCATTTCCCAACACACGATTTCATTAAAATAGACCTTGTTTCTGGAATCACAAATATTACCATTCCTTTTTTAAACCACTCTGAAAGCAAAATGCACTCTCTGTTTAGAACTATGAGCTAATAATCAGTGCCAACCCAGCAGCTTTTGGCTTAGATGTGTTTTCAGTTCACCTCCACTTTCTTTTACCAGGGAAGTAATTGGTCTGGGCTTTATAAGGCTATTAGAATCTTCTGACAAGAATAACAAAAGTCAGAGCTTTAAAGCAGAATCACCATCCTTCAGAAGATTTAGTTTTCACTTAGCTCTTATGCATACTGTTGACATACGTAAAGAAAAAAAGCTTATTAAAGAATAGCATACCCATTTGTTCTTTTAAAATGTATAAATATGCATCATATTTTAGTTAGGGAGTGGGGAGAGAACAGTATCAAATGTATCAAGGAGTGGGTATGTTTTTGCCAGTGACTTCATTAATAAGGATATTTCATATCTATATAATTATGTTTGCTGAATTCTTTCCTAAATGGAAAATGACTATTTTAAATTTTCTGCTTCAATATGCAATAAGGGCTTGATGTAGAACTAGGCTGATCTGAGCAAAAACCTAAAAAAGTGCATTTAGCAAATGAAGCAGCAATTTCAAATGCATAGGAATGACTGTTCCATTCCATCACTTAGAATTCTCATATTAATAGGAATATTACAAAATCCCTCTTTAGGGATACCACATATATTCTAAAATAGGGATAGGTTTTCTATCTCTAATGTATTATTCTAATAATTCACACACACTGAATGCAGAGGCTAGTTATATATATACTCCATACAAGACTTGCAGTGTTTTACATAAGGAAAACACCAAGAAAAAACTTTTTTCAATTATACATCTTTCCTGCAGAAAACTTGAACTTAACATTGTATATCATCAACACTACAGATTGTTGTAAACAGAATTATATTTTTCTACATATTAGCAGAGAAAAATCCACAAAACATGATGTGTCCTCTGTGCGACAACTAAAAACAAGCTGGTTTTCAATAGGTAGTTTCATTTTAGCAACTACAGAATTCTGCAAACAGCTATTTTCAGACAGTAGCAGACAATGCAATTCTAAAATGTAACACGGCACATTAGTCTTACACAACATAAAATCATTCACGATCTCTGTTGATAGATAGAAGAGGAAATTAAATTCTGACAAGACGATAATTTTTGACAAGACTTTATACTAGGCTTACCTCTCCCTCAGGTCTTGCTAATACTGCTGTTTGAAAGTAGAGCAATGTTAATATCAGGTAGCTGACAAACATTATTACCCAAAGTTAGAACTACCCTAAAGGAGAAATCCCTCTGCCAAGTACTAACAGCTAGCAGATGCACTTGTGTCTCAGTATCACAGCCCTGTAGTTCTGCTGGGCACCACTCTCTCCCCTTCTGACTCACTGTACTACCAGGAGCTTTGCTCTCAGCCACTGCACTGAAGACAACTGGTAAGCTGATCTCTTCATGTAATGACTTCTCCCTGCTGGGGGAGGGGGCTCAAGACAGCAATGAGCTGGGGGCTGCAGTTTGTATAAAGCAAAGAAGGGGAGGGACAGAAATGGTCAATGCCAAGTTATGCATCTGCTCTGATTCATAAAACAAGCTAAAAGGTAACCTTTAATACACAAGGAAGCATGTCAATGCCTTATTGACTTAGGTAGGCATGATTGGAGAACAGAGGCTAAAGCAGTGCAAAGATGCCTGTTGATGCTTAGACAGCAAGGGCTGCTTTAAAGCCGCAGCATGTCCCTTTATTAAAGAAGTTTCTAGCAAAAAATCAACTAAAACACGATTCAGAAAACTACATATAACCTCTCAGTTTACAAGGAGCCTTACATCAGCACAGCATTAGAGCACAAATGGTCCAGTCCTGCAGGGGGATGCAGTCAGCACCCTCAACTCTCATGCCTAGTTTCTAGGAGTTGAGGGTGCTCATTACCTCTCAGAAGGTGCTTCCTTGCTTGCAGGAATGGACTCTATAGAAAGATTAACTGGGATCCTTAATGGTAAATCTTGAGCACCACCACCAATATGCAATCTCTATCTCGTTTTCATGTAGACAGCAGACCAAAGAAATTTTGATTTAAAGTGATACAAACCCCAACAATGATAAACTGCTTTGACCCGAATTACAGTTTCAAAACTAAGGGAAACATGGAGAAGCTTTTTGTTTGCTTTGTTTCGTGATCATGACATATTTTCAAGCAAATAGTAAAACAATACAGAAATATGGAACATAGCTTTAGTACTCAATCTGCCAAATAGACTGCTATATGTCTCAGAAACTAGCAAAGATGCACAATACGAGCCATAAAGGATGAAGTGGTTCCTTTTGTTTAACATTCCTGCAGTTCTCTGTAGGATGATCTTTTCTGCTGTCGTCAAGAAACTAATACAAAATATTTATTAAACATGAAAATAGTGTTCTGAAGTCATATTAACTAAATGCATCACACTTAACAAAACAGAACAATTTTGTAACATTTAAGACTTTATGGGACCTCTACATCAGCCCTAAAATTCTTCTTCTTCCCTTTCTCATTTTACTTTCTTCTAATTAGTGATAAAATCTTGAGACCTGGCAACACAAGTCATGTCAGATTTGGTGTTTTCCTTAAAGCCCCAACTCCTGAAGTCAAGTGTTTACATGAGAATTTGAGCTTTAATTTCAAAATGTGTTTCTACCTCTCATGGTAGCAGATAAAAGTTCAAAAACATGTCCTGAGTGTAACCTAAGGTATCAAAATCCAGAAGGCAAAGAAAAACAACCCCAAATTTACTCTTTTTAAAAATCTCATGATTTTTATGCGGATTTTATGATTTATGGGGGCTTGACTCATGATTTTAGAATTCTTGGGGTTTAAATACTGTAACTTTGCATTTGATCCTGTATCTATTATGTACCTTGGTTTGCTTCATCCAGTCTCTCAGTCTCTTTTTTTTAATTAATATATTTACAATATTTTGCTTGACATTTAACTCCACAACAATCCTTTCCTCTCTCTACCCTAAAAAGGAAAGGTCCTTGCTTTAGTTTTCAGACTGGTGCCCAAGTAACAGCCAAGTATATTTATGAAAAATGAAGCTTGAAGAATTGTAAATAAATAAATACAGTCAGACTGCTAAAAGATAACAGAATACTGGTATTCTTCTTACTGGTAAAGGGCCAGATTGTGCTTAACTCTACTGAGCAAAACTGCCACTGAACTCAATGGGAATTTTTATCAAATAAAGGCAGCAGAATTTTCGTAAGAACCTAACAGCCATACTGCGTCATATCAATGGTCCATCTACCCCACTATCCAGTCTTCTGACAGTGGCCAATGCCAGGTGCTTCAGAGGGAATGAATAGAACAGGCAATCATCTAGTGATCCATCACCTGTCATCCACTCTCAGCTTCTGGCAATCAGAGGCTAAGAACACTCAGAGCATGGGGTTGCATCCCCGATCATCCTGGCTAATAGCCATGGATGGACCTATCTGTGAGCTTATCTAGTTTTTTTTTTAACCCACTTATAGTTTTGGCCTTCACAACATCCCCTGGCAAAGTGTTCCACAGGTTGACTGTGTGTTCTGTGAAAAAGTACTTCCTTTGGTTTGTTTCAAACCTGCTGCCTATTTATTTCATTGAGTGACCTCTAGTTATTATGCTATGTGAAGGAGTAAATAACATTTCCTTATTCACTTTCTCCAAACCAGTCAAGATTTTATAGACCTCTACCATGTCCCCTCTTAGGCAACATTTTTCCAAGCTGAAAAGTCTCAGTCTATTTAATCTCTCCTCATATGGAAGCTGTTCCATACCCCTCAGTCATTTTATGTTGCCCTTCTCTGTAACTTTTCCAAATCTAATATATCTTTTTTGAGATGGGGTGACCAGATCTGCACACAATATTTAAGATGCGGGCATACCAAGGATTTGTATAGAGGCATTATGATATTTTCTGTCTTATTATCTATCCCTTTCCTAATGGTTCTGAACATTCTGATAGGCTTTTTGACGGCTTTTGCACATTGAGCAGATATTTTCAGAGAACTATCCACGGTGACTCCAAGATCTCTTTCTTGAGTGATAACAGCTAATTTAGACCCCATCATTTTGTATGTATAGTTGTGATTATGTTTTCTCATGTGCATTATTTTGCTTTCATCAATATTGAATTTAATCTGCCATTTTGTTGTCCCATCACCCAGTTTTGTTAGATCTCTTTGTAACTCCGTGCAGTCTGCTTTGAACTTAACTATCTTTAGTAATTCTGCAAATTTTGCCACCTCACTGTTTACCCCCTTTCAGGGGCGGCTCCAGGCCCCAGCATGCCAAGCGCGTGCTTGGGGCGGCATGCCACGGGGGGCGCTCTGCCGGTCGCCTGGAGGGCGGCAAGCAGGGCTCCAGTGGATCTCCCGCAGGCGTGCCTGCGGAGGGTCCGCTGGTCCCACGGCTTCGGTGGAGTTGCGGGACCAGCGGACCCAGCAGACCCTCCGCAGGCATGCCTGTGGGAGATCCACCAGAGCCGCGGGACCGGCGACCGGCAGAGCGCCCCCCGTGGCATGCCGCCGTGCTTGGGGCGGCAAAATGTCTAGAGCCGCCCCTGCCCCCTTTTTACCAGATCATTTATGAATATGTTGAATAGCACTGGTCCTAATACAGATCCCTGGGGGGACACCTCTATTTACCTTGCTCCATTCTGAAAACTGACCATTTGTTCCTATCCTTTGTTTCCTATCTTTTAACCAGTTATTTATCCATGAAAGGACCTTCCCCTCTTATCCCATGACTCATACTTTCCTTAACAGCCTTTGGTGTCAAAGGCTTTCTGAAAATCTAAGTACACTATATCCACTGGATCACCCTTGTCCACATTTGTGGACCCACTCAAAGAAATCTAATAGATTGGTGAGGCATGATTTCCCTTTACAAAAGCTATGTTGACTCTGCCACAACAAATCACATGCATCTATGTGTCTGATAATTCTGTTCTTTTCTACCGTTTCAACCAATTTGCCTGGTACTGAAGTTAGGCTTACCGGTCTTTAATTGCCGGGATCTCTTCTGGAGCCTTTTTTAAAAATTGGCATCACATTAGCTATCCTCCAGTCATCTGGTACAGAAAGTGATTTAAATGATAGGTTACATACCACAGTTAGTAGTTGTGTAATTTCATACTTAGCCAAAAGTTATTTACATATAGTCAGTTCACTGACCTAGTTCCCAAACCATTATTAACAACAGGGAATTAATTGGCTAATTTCTAATGGTCAGATCAGCTCTCACATGTGCAACTGATGACAGAATCTGAATCTAAGGCCTTGAGAGGATGCCATGCTCTGTGAGTAGAAGGGTTTCTGTGCAGTGTAAGGCAAGTACTATGAGTAGAACTAGCCAGAGAATGACAATTTTGTTTTGGGACAACTTTTGAGGTTTTGACTTTTTTTTTCATTCCAATATAGAATGGATATAAAACTTTTCAAATGATCTTGAGAAATGTGTTGAAATGTCGATTTTCAGATCTAAAAGGTCAGTTTTTCAATTTGGGATTCTCTTGGACCTCAGAAATCTTCCCAGCTGTAAAACATTTCAGCTTTGATGAAGCAGCATATCTCAACAAAAATATATTTGATCAAAAATGCTACAACCAGTTCTAAAACCCAACGTTCTTGCGTGGAGCAACTCCCAGCATATCCTGTCTTCCTATTAATAGAACTTTCATTTCCTCTGTTGCAGAGAATGTAGCCCAGCAGATGATTTTAACAGCTGTAACAAAATTTTAATGATGAAATTGAAAATACTCAAAGTGTAAGTTCTCATTTTGGTAAGAAAAATCTAAAATTGCCTAATTTTTGTGAAAAATTTGCTAATTATCCACTCAACAGTGGTGGAAGTTCACTTGAAAATGAGCACATTTTCAAGCTTAAGTGATTTTGCAGTAAAAAATGTTACAAATTCCCATTTTCATGCATCTTTTACAAATATCCCATTTAAAGAAATACAAAGGAAATAGTGAAAATGTCCACAATTTCACACAGCCCTATCTGTGGGTAAATCAGGTATTTGGGCAGCATCTGTAGGCAGCCTGGAGTACTAGGTAATTCTATCCTAACCCACAGATAAATGCAAAAATATTTTTTTAAAACCCTGTATTTAAAAACACATTTGTTATTTTATTTAATAGTATTTGTAGGGTTTAAAAAATACTTAGCCCCTTACAGTCAACAGGAGAGTCTACTGATTTTTGTGGGGCTTGGATAAGTTGCAAATGCTTTTCTCAAATAAATCAGGGTCAGATTATTAAACATTGTTCCTCCACAAACCAACTAGTAGTGTAAATGGTATCCAAATGGACTGCCAAGCAGGGGATCTGGGTTTGGGTACCTAATCATCTAGGCCAAGCAGAGCTGGGAATAACAGGGAAGCAACATACTCAGCTCCAGCGGATGAAGGATTTACTTGAGTCTCTCATATGATTCCCTTCCAGAAAGTAGCATTAACCAATTTCGGAGATATCTGCATCCAACCTCTTCAGCTGGAAGCAGACCTGTTAGAGTCTCAGAGAACATCTAGGGAGCCTAGAGGATTCCTACAATAAAGAACATTAATCCTCAGCTAAAAGCCTCTACTGTAGAGTATAGAAGAAAAAAATCTGTCTACTCACATCAAGTGGAAATGAAATTCTTCAGCAGTTCAAATATGTTGGTCCAGATCATCCCCTGGAAATTCATGCACAGAGTTACCTCTCTAGCAATTGAGGAGAGGAGAAGATGATGACCCTGCAGAAATGCCCCTCCATGAGTATTCTGGGCACAAGTCTCTGCAAATTCTGGATGCGAGGTCAGAGGTGGGTGCAGCTCTCTGCAGAACTATACTTTACAAGTCCCTGGAAATATAGGTTGGAGGTAATACAGTTTGGCCTTCTATTACCTCCCTCCGGGTCCTCTCCATAGCTGGAAGTGAGCTGAAAAAGGGGTACCAGACAATAGCAGAGTTGCTGCAGCAAGAGGTAGCAGCCTAGCCCATCACTTCTGAAAACTGGACCATGTAATTCTTTGGGAGGAATAATGATGCTTATGGTAAAAATCATTTCAGCACTGTCTAAATCTCTTAATCTCATGAACACAGAACATTTAATCAGAACCTACATGGGGGAAGGGATGGTTTAAGTCACCATTTTACGATCTCTAAGCTAAATAATCACAGACTTACAAAATACACCACCAAACTGACATCTCAGTAAAGATCTGTCCTTACAAGTACTTGTGTGTGTGTTAATTGCCCATGGCAATGTGTCTGAACTACAAATGTCATGTCAAATGAGACTTAGAATACGTTTCCACCAAAATGCTGTCAGAGAGCCAACTTGTCCTTCACTGTTTTCATAAAGACCTAAAAATACCACAGGAGGAAATGCTACTGAGCAAATGTTCACACAATTATTTCTAATAGGATTTTTACACAAGAGAGCTCTTCTTCTGAGCCTTACAACTGCAGGGGACTGGTTACTCAAAATAAAAACTTCACAAATATTGGAACAAATATTGGTGTTTAAATGTTATAATGTGCCAGTTGGTCCATAGGTTACAAACTGAGGCCTCAATTCTGCAAGCTGTTGTATGCAGATTTACCTTTGTTCCTGCATGGATCCCACTGGATCCATGATTCTGGGTGGTCAGAGAGTGTCTGCACAGAACAACTTTCATTATTATGGTAAATTAATACTGTCTGCACAGAAGCATATTTCCTTTTCTAGATGTGCGGTGGGTAAAATGGTGATGACCACAAAAATTAATAACAGTTGTTTGCTGTTGTCACCACAAAGTGATACAGCCACTTAACCCAGTCACTTTTTATTTTTCAGTGTCTAACAATATACTTATCAGGGATGGAGTTTTTTATGAATGGGCAGAGTGAATTGTATTCCATATCCATCTAATTACATTTTTAGTAAAGCCATCTTATCTAAAGTGAAGTTGGTAGGCAGAATTTCTTCCAATCCAGATGCTGACATTTTGTGCATAATTTTAGTATCGATTTAAGCAAGGATATTCACCTACAGAAACTCCCGTACATTTCTCTCCTCCCACCCCACTTTTTTTTTTAAATGATTGAGATAGACACAGATAACATGGTGACTGGGAGAAAACTCAAGAAACAGACTTCATTAAGAGTGTCTGCTAAAGAAGAGGAAGACAAGTCCTTAAATTCTTGATAAAAATCAGTAGAGATGCCATTATGCTAGGGCATCTTCTTTGCTTTGTGGCCCTGAGTATTCACTATTTTTTCAAGGTTAGTTTTGCTTTTACATTCCATTTTAGGAAGCTCAATCTTATTAGAGTAAAATACTTTTTAAAAATCAGTAATTTTGAAATGGAGTGTAAAGACTGTTGTAGAAAAGATCAAATTCTGCAGCGCCAGGCTTTGTAGAGCCCTTTCACTTACCTCCATTACCTTTTTTAAGGGCATTCCTAACAACATATTACTTCATCGTATTTTTTATATTTTATCCACCTCAGCTGATTATGCTGCTATGCATTTTAGAGTCTCACCCTCCGAGAACTAGACAGGATCACTGAAAACTTTCCTTAAGTATCTGACCTTACCAAAAAGAATCCTGTGATATAATGATCCCACACACATGCACTGAACTACACTAATGATACTGAAAGTTGAAACATTTCAAACAGTTGTTCTAGAAAATTGTGGCTTATTTTAACACTGTTAATATATTAAAGGTGTTATCATTTGACCAAACCCTCTACTGTTAGATGGCATCACTGTACTTTATTAGTGCACAGTACTAACATAATGAGAAAACTATTAAAAAAAACCCACTAAAGGTCAAATTAATGTTGAAGGCCACCATCTTGCAAAGATGTATGTACATACTTGACTTTTCATACGTGACTAGTTCTACTGATTTAACTAGGAGAACTCACATGCATAAAGTGTTTGTGGGATATGGGCCTTAGTTACTCCAGTGTAAATCCAAAGTAACCCCAAATCTATGCTTCTGTAGCTGAGGTCAGAATTTGTCCACAACACTCAGTAACCACTGGATCAGAAACGACATAAAATAATCTGGTCTAGTAGAGAAAGATATACCAGGAGTTTAGAACTACTAAGCCACCTCACATTTCAAGGTTTGCAGTAGTCAATGGAGAATCCAAAGTACTTTGCTGCAGGAGGCAAATAAAAAATGTCTAGTTCATTCCCAGAGTTCCTCCAGACCAGCACAAACTCCTCTTCTAATTTGCTTAGAACCACAGAAATTTAGCACCACAATTATGTTAATTATTTTTTCAGAGATATTATCTAGAGTAAGATTCTCACACCTTCCTCCCACATTAATGAGAAAGGCATCAGATTACATTTCCTTTCAATGTAATTTCTAACTTTTGCTCTCTGAAATTAACAAACAACAAAGCAAATCACACAGGATCCATCTGCATAATTACTTTCCCCTTAAAAATAGTAAGCTTCATCTTTGAACAAATTGACTGCCAGCCCCAGGGAATTTCTAAATCTCAATTAGTTTATGGAGTACACTTCCTGGCTGCCCCCTGGGAGAAATAAACCACAGGGCCAAGTTCTCCAAACTTATTACAGGCTCACAGTTTCCCTCCAGATCTCTAAGCTTTTCCATAATATCAACTGAAATCATAAACAATATGCTCAGGTGAAATCATACTTCATTGCTTCTTTCTATTAGGGGCATATTTGCTTAGAATGAAGGCCACCTTTCTAACATGAAAGTAGCAGTAAATCCCAGAAGCTTAATTAATCCCATCCATGACAGTCTAGCATTAAAAAGACCCTAACAAGCTTTTCTGCTACTGAAAGTTATTTTATTGGTGTTGACATATTTTAAGTATATATTTGTACTTCCCACCTCTCCTACAGCTTAAATTTATTATCTTAATTTTTCAGTATCGGATAAATTGACTCTTGTGTTGAGAAGAAACCAAGACAACCAAATAATAGTTTCTGTTTTTAAAGGAATGACTGATAAGTGGACAATGAATATCCCTGTAATGTTTCAGTGTATTCAAAAAACATACAAGAGTGGAAAAAGAATTACTCTTATTAACATATCATTACCATGCACGGATTCATTGTCCATTTGAAGTCTAGTCTATTTGGGATGGGGGACCTCAAAAACTGAGTTCAAAGTATTTTCAGACAGTACACCCACTCCGGAACCTCCACCCCCGCTCCGCCCTCAATTTTTTTTTCGGGTATTACAATCATATTTTCCTACCACGTAAATTAAAAAATAAGGTTCTCTCCCTTGTTGCTATGTAAAATAAACAAAAAAGGGGGAACTTACAGACTTACTAGAGAAGCAGTGAAAATGACAAGATGCTGTTGAATGTACAAAATAAACAAATGGAAAACATTACGAAAGATTTTCAGTTGCTAATAGATCTCTCTTACAAGGCTCTTTGTGTTACTTGTAACAACAATAGGTACAAAAGTTTCAGAGAATGAAGATTCTCTTGTTTCATTGTTAGTTTTTTGTAGCTAGATGACAGCTGTGTTCAGTCACTTGTTGGGAGGTGAATTTTTGAGAATTCTGATTTCACTTGTTCTGGAAATGATTAGATTGTGGGTTTTATTATTCATAAATTTTAAGCTTAGGCGTAGTTTGACTTCTATATGGAGGGGAAGGGAGGGGCTCCAGTCAGGCCAACGGGGCAATGCATGGGGTGGGGAGGCAAATTCTGTGCCTGCTCACAGTGGTGCCATTTCAGACTTTTCGTGGTGGGGGAGGGGGAGGATGGGCAACTTTAACCGTGATTTCAGGGACTACATAGGCAACTGAAAACTCTAGGTTTTTTGCAAATAATAACTTAGAAATTATCTGACAGGAGCACTGTATCTAATTCCTATATCAAGAAAGAAAATTAAATAAATATTAGATCCAATCAGCTCTAGTACTAACATGTTCTGATTTTGTGGCAAGTCACTTAAGGGACACTGGTTAGGTTTAAAATTGTAATGTACAGTAGCTCCTCACTTCACATTGTCCAGGTTAAGGTTGTTCAGCTTCTGATCTATTAGAGAACATGCTCATTTGAAGTTGTGCAATGCTCCCTGTAGCGGGGTAGTTATCCTGCTCCTGCTCTGAAGGGCTTAAAACAGCCCTGGAAGAGGGCTGTGGCAGGGGAAAAGCTGGGCTGATTGGGGAAGTGGCCACAGCTGGGCCACTCCCAGGGGCGGCTCTAGAAAATAGGCTGCCCCAAGCAGCCGTGCGCAGCGCCGCCCCTTCCCCGGTCCCGCGGCCGGTCCCTGCGGGAGCTCAACTGGAGCCGCGGGAAGAGGGGACCCGCCGCAGTCATGCCTGCGGCAGGTCCGCTCGTCCCGGGCTCCGGTGGACCTCCCGCAGGCATGCCTGCGGCAGGTCCACCGGAGCCAAATGCCGCCCCCCAGGGAAAGGGCCGCCCCACGCGCCTGCTTGGCGCGCTGGGGTCTAGAGCCGGCCCTGGCCACTCCCCAATCAGGCCACAGCTGGCCTGTATAAAAAGGCTGTGAGCCAGAGGCCCAAGAGGCTCTCTCTAGCTGTAGAGAGGGAGAAGGGCCTGGCTGCAGGGACCCGAACAGAATACCTGAGTGGAGCAGGGCTGGGGAAAGGCAGAGGAGCTGGGGAGGCTCCAGCCTGGGAAGCCTCAGGCTGTGGCCTAGCATAAGGCCAACAGGTACTGGGGGTTGCAGAGGGCAGCCCCGGGGTAGGCAAAGGCAGCAGGTTCAAACCAAACTTTGCCTATGATGAGTGGCTTTTACACTGCAGTCTGCCCCAGGGAGAGGGGGCTAGATGAGGACTGGCAGTAGACCAGACTGAGGCAAGGTGGGGCTAGTGGGTGGGGGTTCCCTGGAAATGGGACACCCTAAGACTGAGGGGTGTACGGCCAGGAGGATGCACCCCAGATAACAGGGCACCAGGTCTGGGAGGGACACGGGGGCCAAGCAGCAGTGGAACGCCAGCCTGCAGAGGGCGCTTCAATGCTGTTCCTGCTAATTCCTGGAGACGACCAGCAGGAGGTGCTGCCGGGTGAGTCTGCGCTCACTACACTCCCTTATAAGTTGTTTGGCCGCCTGCTTTGTCCACTGCTTGCAGGATTCTCTGGAAAAGCAGCCCATCCTCATGGGGGCTTGGAACCAGGGTGGGCTGGCAGGCCCTCTATCAGCTCCCCTAAGTTCTCTGTAAGTAGACGTGTGGCTGGGCAGGCACCCAGCAGGCTATCAATTGCTGTGCTGCTCCTGCCCTCTGCAACAAACCCCATTGCCCACTCTGTCCCCATATCTAGTCTAGCGATACCATTAGAGGACCCAAACACATGAGCCACACCATCAGGGGCTCATTCACCTGCCTGCATCTGTAATTTTCACTCCATGTATCTGAAGAAGTGGGGTTTTTACCCATGAAAGCTTATGCCCAAATAAATCTTAGTCTTTAACGTGCCACCAGACTCCTCATTATTCCCTGGGAAATATCCCACCCTCTTTCACCCTCTGACTCCACCACCTCAACCAAGCTTCACAGTCATCACTGCTGTGTACATTATTAAATTGTTTGCTTAAAATTGTTTAAAACTTATACTCTATAATGTCTTTTGTCTAGTGACAAAAATTTCCCTGGAACCTAACCACCCCATTTACATTAATTCTTATGGGGAAATTGGATTCACTTAAAATTGTTTCGCTTAAAGTAGCATTTTTCAGGAACATAACTGCACCATTAAGTGAGGAGTTACTGTATATTTTTACTCCGATACTCTTACTAAAGTCAGAAGGGACCATCTAGTCTGACCTCCTGCACATTGCAGGCTACAGAATCTCACCCTTTCACTCCTGTAATAGATCTCTAATCTCTGGCTGAGTTATTGAAGTCCTCAAATCATGGTTTAAAGACTTCAAGTTACAGAGAATTCACCATTTACACTAGTATAAACTTGCAAGTGACCTGTGCCCAATGCTGCAGAGGAAGGTTTAAAAACAAAACAAAACAAAAAAACCCCAGGGTCTCAGCCAATCTGACCTGAGAGAAAATTCCTTCCTAATGCCAAATATAGTGATCAGTGAGACCCTGAGCATGTGGGCAAGGCCCACCAGGCAAATACCTGGGACAGAATTCTCTGTAGTAAATCAGAGCTCTCCCTATCTAGTGTCCTGGGTCCAGCCATTGGGGATTTTTGCTACAGGCAGTTGCTGATAGGCCACACACCATTTTAGGCAGTCCTGTCATACCATCCCCTCCATAAACTTACCAAGCTCAGTCTTGAAGCAAGTTTATTTATTTTTTTGCCCTGACTGTTCCCCTTGGGAGGATGCTCCAGAACTTTGCTCCTCTGATGGTTAGAAACCTTCACCTAATTTCAAGCCTAAACTTGTTGATGGCCAGTTTACATCCATTTGTACATCTTGTGTCCACACTGGTGCTTAACTTAAATAACTCCTCTCCCTCCCTGGTATTTATCGCTCTGGGGTATTTATAGAGAGCAATCATACTTCCCCTCAGCCTTCTTTTGATTAGGTTAAACAAGCCAGTCTTTGAGTCTCCTTTAATAAGGTAGATTTTCCATTCCTCAGACCATCCTAGTAACCCTTCTCTGCACCTGTTCCAGTTTGAATTCATCTTTCTTAAACATGGGAGACCAGAATTGCACACAATACTCCAGATGAGGTCACACCAGTGCCTTCTGTAATGGTACAAACACTTCCCTGTATCTACTGGAAATACCTTGCCTGATGCACCTCAGGATAGCATTAGACTTTTTCATGGCCGCATCACACTGATGGCTCATAGTCATCCTGTGATCAACCAATATTCACAGGTCTCTTCCCTCCCCTGTCACGTTCAACTGATAAGTCCCCAGCTTATAGCAAAAATTCTATTGTTCATCCTTAAATGCATGAACTTGCACCTTGCAATATTAAATATCATCCCATTTCTATTACCCCAGTTTACTAAATCATCCAGATCTTCTTGTATAATCTGTACTGGCAATCTGTACTGGCAATACCTTACAACTTTGTGTCATCTGCAAATTTTATTAACATACAACTCTTTTTGTGCCAAAGTCAGTAACAAAAATGTTAAAGAAGATTGGCCCCAAGACTGATCCCTGAGGAACTCCACTAGTAACCTCCCTCTAGCCTGATACTTCACCTTTCATCATCACCTGTTGTCGTCTCCCATTTAATAAGTTCTTTATCCACCTTTCAGTTCTCATATTAATCCCCACTTTCTCCAATTTAACTAATAATTTCTCATGTGGAACTGTATCAAATGTCTTACTGATATCCAGGTAGATTAGAGCTACTGCATTTCTTTTGTCTAAAAACTCAATTATCTTCTCAAAGAAAGATATTAGTAACTTTGTTATCACCTCTTGAATACAACAATCAAAACAACTGTAGAAAAATCTACAATTACTTTTTATCATTTAGGTTACTTACATGTGGCTCTGTACCCCCTCCCCCTGTCCCCACATGTCTCTCTACCCTCACTCAGCCACTTCCCTACCCCTAGGTAGCTCTGCACCTCCTCCTCCTCCATCACCATGTGGCTCTGCACCTCCCTCCCTCTTGTGCATGTCTTATCACAGGCCAGCATGCACAAGACCTGCAACCTGCTAAAAAGGAACATGAGAACCACTGAAAACTGTACATGCATCCTCACAATAGAACTTAAAAATATTATTTATCTCAAATGGCCCTGTGCCTCCATTCCCATTCAGCCCCTGCTCCAGTGTGTCCTCCACCACTAGCCCTTATAAGCCCCTGTCTGACCCCTCAGCACCACACACTGTCGGTTTTCCCCATAGCCTGTCTCCTGACCTGGCCTGACAGGCGCTGTGAAGAAGGCAGGCTTTTTCTTTTCCCTGCTGGCTGAGAGCTGCTGCTCTGTTCTGTCAACACAGTGTGCTCTGGTGGGCAAAAGTGGAACTGCAGCAACATTTTGGCAGAAGCTTTTTTGCACAAAAAATTAAAAATATGTTTGGCTCATTAATTATGCACATGTGCAGTAGTGCAGAATCTCCCCAAGAGTATACACTGTACACTCAGGCTGCCTGCCTAAGGCTTGCAGTTTGGGGGGGGCAACACCCCCCAACTCCCCAAACTCTGCCTATGATTTTAAGGCCATAAGAGACCATTACAGTCACGTGGTCTAACCTGCTGTATAACGCAGTTCTGAATAACACAGAATTTCACCCAGTAGTTCCTTCACCAATCCCGTAACATTGGTTGAGCTATATCTTGATTTAAATACTTCAAGTGATAAAGAATCTATCACATCTCAAGGTAAGTTGCACCAATGGTTAATTACTTTTACTGCCCACAATTTGATTTATTTCAAGTATATTTATCTAGCTTCAACTTCCAGCCATTGGATCTTGTTATAGCTTTGACTGCTAGATTAAAGAGCCCTCGACCATCAGAAATCGTCTCCCCATGAATATACTTACAGACTGATAAAGTCATATCTTAGCTTTCACTTGGATAAGCTAAATAGATTGAACTTCTTTAGTCATTTGCTCTCGCATTAATAATTATCACAGTTAGCTCCCTCATTCTATTGGATTACACATGTAGTACAACACAGTCAACAACCTGCAAGATGATGCCTACCCTAAAACCTCACCTCTTTCACGCCTTTAAATATAGGTTGCTCTAAATTCAGATACAACAATACAAACCTGCAGAAGCACAGATGCAGCTCAGGCAGGTTAACCCAAAAGAAGCCTTTGCAAGTTTTGAGCAAACCTATTACAAAATGTCATATCACAGGCTAGGATGCACAAGACCTGCAACCTGCCAAAAAGGAACATGAGAACCACTGAAAACTGTACATGCATCCTCACAATAGAACTTAAAAATATTATTCATCTCAAATGCTTCTGTAAAGAGAACTTCATGATGCGTTTTTAAAAATCATTTTCATGTAGAAGAGTTTTCTCAAATGACAGAGTGAGTTACCATATAACTGTATTTTTAAAATATATTGTCCCTCTGATGCAGTCTTTACTCAGGGCTGAAACAAATCAGATTGAAAAGAATAATCTATTGCACTCATTTTGAAGGAACTCATTATAGGTATTAACAAGCATTTATTTCATTCTCTTTAAAGGCTGCCCACATTGTGATAGAATTTAAATAGATACATTTCTGAAGGGTGGTCTGAATCTAGAAACCCTTCCATGCATGTAGAACTGACCGTCTTAAAAGCAATTTGAATATTCTTCTTTTCCCTTTCTTGAGGGATATTCCTTCCCTTCAAGAAGAAATATTAAATACTACAGAGAAGCATACCTCTCTCCCCACAATGAGGGAAAAGGAAAAGTGCTCCCACACTGCCCTTGTTAATTGGCTTCATCCCTTTTTAATTACTACCCTGCTGTCTGTCTTACCCTCAGCCTGCCCTCTAGCTCCTTGTGGCACTAAAATTAAAATTTAATGCTGACACAAAAGGAGGAAAGCAGAGCCACATGGTTTTGGTACGCCTCTCCTTCCTCCCTCCCCCTTTTTTTTTTAAACACAGCATCTTATGGTGCTCTCCAGTTGAGCGTTCAACTGTGTGGTAAAATTGCCTTGATTAAGTCTTCCTGCTTCTGCGATCACTCAAGCTACTAGTGAAAAATCTGAATAAATATTCTGCACCCTCTCATTTTATCAGCATCTTCATCCAGCAATTTGGCCCAAGCATTTGTCTGGGGCTTTTCCATGTCTTGTTCCAATCAAACTGAGCTTCACAAGGAAAAGTCCAAGTGGGAGCAAAACATCCTGTGCTTTAAATTTAAGTGTCTTGTTGGATTGGGCCCTGGGTGCTCAGCACCTTACAGGATCAAGCCCAATAGCTGCAGATGAATTTCAAAGCATTCACTAATGCCAATACCCTTGTTGAGCTTTCTTATTAATATAAGGATCTCAGAAATTAATATTTTTCTAACTCATTCACAAATTATCTACATCCTTCTGCTCCTCTGCATGTTTTATTTCTTGCAAAATACAGTACTTAGATAATGATGTTTGCTTAAAGTAATTTTTGTATCCCCTTATATTGTTCAATACAAGAATCCCTTAAATAATCAATTGTGGATTAACTTGTCCATAGAGGATGTTTCTTCCTAAACCCCCTTAATTAGTGGTTGCCTCATGGCATACCTTGAAGCATGGGGGGTTTATAACCCTTCTATTTTTAAATTATCTAATATAACTACAGATGTTTTTATTGTCAACACAAATGTGAATCCTGCTAAGCTCTTCTAGTCAATATCTCAAGACACAGAGCTACACAATTATGCTCTGTGAAAAAATTAACCTTTTAACAGTTTTTAAATTGTTGCCCTCAACTTTCACCAAATGTCGTCGTCTTGTATTCCGAGAGAATAAAAAGCAGTATCCAATTTTCCTTCTCTTTCACTCATCATATAATCCCAGCATGTGCCTCTTATTTGTCTCATCTCTAAATTAAACAGGCTTAATCTTTTCAATCTCTTCTCACCTGAAAGTCATTCCAAGACTCTAATTTCTTCATTCTCTCTTTTGCACAATGGGGTGATCAAAAGTGAACACAGTATGGCAAGGGAGGATCCCACTGAAATTATTCATTACTGATGCTTTATGGAAACAGAGCTACAGACTAGGTAGGCTACAAGTAAACTTCTCTACAAAATTAAGACAACTGGAATGAAATCCTAGCCATGCTAAAGTCAAAGGGAATTTGCTATTGACTTGAATAGGGCCAGAATTTCACCTGTAGTCATCTCTGCTTAACCAATCTCCTCTGTTGCCCATTGTATTGGCACTATGCATGGTTCATGCAATTACTTGAACTTTTTAAATTTTGCACTGAAATTCTGAAAAGGAACCTCATTTTACTTTTGCCCCCATTGTCTGATAACCTCAAACTCTAGATACTTGCAGCCAGGCCTGACTGAAAAGTCCATCTTAATGGAGCTGACTGATTATTAACACCGTGTTGACTTATCATTTTGAATCTTTTCTACAGTGGTAAAATGTCTCTCTTTTCCTTCTTTTTGGCATGACAATGCACATGGGGAGGGAGAAAAGGTCCTTGGTTGTCACCTACCCAGTCTTGGACTACAGTGCTTATTTTTCATGGCTATGCTCCAGTCTTCTGTATTTTGATGATAGAATCCTGGTTTCTATCCCAAGTCCTCCCAGCAACTCTCCACCTTCCCAGAAAGCAGCAGTGTGGTGCAAGCAGAATAAAAAGATGTTTATAAAACATTCATTCCTCTGCCCAACACTACATTTTGATTAAAAAGAAGTGGCAACCTTGCTTTGAACTTTGAATGTTATTAAAAACCCATCATATAGGACCAAAGACTTAGATGTTGTCATTTTCTAGCTGTATCTGTTAAACTTTTCTGCTCTCGAAATAAAACATTAAGATCTTTTGTACAATAGCCAGGCCTTCTTTAAAATATTATGCTAAGGGTTCCCTTTCTATTTTCATAACACCACAATCCTTAAAGTACTCATGCCCCCTGCCACCTCCTCTCAGGAGTAATAAAGCCTTACATTTGATACATTTCTTGTTTAAAATTTGCAATACTACACTATCAACCGGGTAGACTCTGCTCACCAGAAAGTAAATGTCTTTGAGAAATCTCTGTGTAGACTATGGTGCTTCACATTTAGTTTTTTTCCCACAGACTCTCTCTCACCGACACACACACACCCCTCAAGAGAGAAAGGGAAAGGGCAGTATCTGATCATGTTACTTTTACACAACACTTATCCAATGTTTCATCTTAATCTGTAGTAAACACAAATCCACATACAAATGAACACATACTCTTTTTAACATGTCTAGAACAAAAATCAACTGAAAGTAAAATCATGATGTTTTACATGGACACATTTTTGAGCTAAGCAATGCCCCTTAAATAAAATGAAACCCAATAATCTCCATCCAGTTGTAATGGTTTTAAATTTAGTATTGGAAAGCACTGGCATGTGAGGAACATGTAGTCAAATACAAGAAACTGCTACAATTATTCCTACCTTGCAAAATCCAAATATAAAAAATAAACTCCCTTCAAAACAAAACAAAAGAAATATACATTGTACAGAGAATGCAGGGTTATTTCCTATTCAGATGATGGCTTGTACTAATTAAATATTTTAAGCTAAATCTGGGCTACATAGTAAGAATTAAAATACACTCAACTTCTTCATGATAGATCAAAGCTGATGTATCCAACACCATGTATCAGCAAAAGTACTCTAAACACAGATGGTGAAAATGGATCACATTACTATATAATATCTGCCCTCTTTAATCAAATACAAAGAAATGTGAGCTCCAGCAAACAACAAGAAGTTAGTAATTTGCATTTGATTAAGAGAACATTCCACAGGTTGTGTCAGAAAAAGGAACTGGAGGGATGTAGTGAATTTTGGGGGGCAGATGATGACAAAAGTTTATTTGTATTTCTAGGGCTATACAAACCATATTGTCCTCTAGGCAGTATAAAAACAATATTGTCATCCCTTGGGACAGTGAAAATGAACTAGAGTGACTAATAACTGGGTGAACACCAACATCCACAGACAGAGGAAAAGCTGACTGAAGGTTCTTTAACTCTTAGATTGTAAACTCTTTGTGGGGACCTTTTTGTGCAGATTGATTCAGTAGGGCCTTGGTCGTGATCAGATTCTCTCTGGCACTACAGCAGTACAAAATAATAACTGCAACAAAGAGGAGTCTTTCATCATGCCCATATAGTGGCAAGAATACACAAAGATACATAAACAACAACAATCTACCGCTTTCCCGGACAAGTTCCCCCTGGCGAATGAAAGCTGGTGGCATATTTGCCAATGTTAAGGGACAAAACTAGAGACAGTCTTTCTCCATAAAGGAGCCAATAATTTAAGATTTCAGAAACTAATTAATATCCATAACTGCACTTGGAAACATCCTGGACACTTGCACAGAGTATGAAGCACTTGCATAATAAGTTCTCATTGGCATACCCTCTCTGTGCTGCTGTGCCCTGCACTTCTAGAAGCCTCGTAGAGATCATCACTGTAGCACCATGTACAGCACATAGGTGGAAAATTGTGGTCAAGTCTATATTTGAGGGGGGACACAATCTCTTGCACAACTAAAGATGAAAAGAGAGCACTTAAAAAACCTGACCTATAACTTTCATTCTTAGTTGTTAGCTACAGAAACACTACAGGACAATTTATATGACACAATAATGGTATCCATAAAGTCACATCTATAACTATCTGTATATAGGAATAGCAACAATAGAGATCTATAGAACAAAGTGAAGAGGATCAAGAGATGTATTATAAAGTGGGAAAATGGTTCAAACTAAAGAGATGAGCTTGGGGAAAGATAGATACAGATCTCTGTCTCTCTCGCCAGAATCCCAAGAGAAGCCAGCAAGTAAATGTCACAGTTGTGATGCTATCTGAGAGATTTATTTCTCTAGAACACATAAACCACCTCTCTCATAACACCAGGGCAGTGAAATAGAGCTGACTTCAGGTATAAAAACAATAGCACAATAACCCAAAGAATTGGTGTTCATGATCAAATCCCACTTACAGTACACTAGGTTTCTATTCTATTATATAAATGCTACTAAGGGAAATAAGCGTTGTGGGTATGTTGCTAAAGGCAATGAATACATTTGGCCAAAGACTTGGGACTTAATTGCACTACTGATCAAAACACATTGGATGAAACTTTGTTCAGCAGTTATAAATGAAAATCCACATTATTTCATCCTGAAACAAAGCAGAACAAAAAATTCCAACACCATTCACCACACAGCAGAGAAATGAAATGAGCGGTCAGGGAGAACTAATCCTGTAGCGGTGTTATTGATACTTTGGGCAGCAACCACATGTTGCCTTTCCCATCCGTTTACAAGACCTCAGAGTCACAGAAGTAGCTACACATGTCAAAACTCCTCCACATACTGTCCGTTTCCATCTTCCCAACAAAACTGTCAAAGGCTGATCTCAACATACTATAGAGTACTTCCCAATTCTAATTACACTGCAAATTAAAAGAATTAACAGGCCTGGGTCACAACCCTACTTTGTTAGTGGGCTGGGGGCTCATTTGTCACTGGTTGGGGTCCATGCCAGGTCAAGGAAACACAACGCACCAACAGATCAGTTACACATCACTGGTGCAAATTAGAAGCATGAGTTTGATGCAAGAACAAGGCTTTAATTTTCCTCAGAAGTGTAGTGTCAACAATGATCCCTCTTTAATTAAAGAGAAACGGTCTAGCCCTACTGAAGAAAATTAAAATCTGTGGAAAATATGCCTGTTTACAGAACAGACTTCTGAACAGTTTATCTTACAAGTCTGCCTGGTTTTGAACTAATCACATTAAACACATGTTGTCCGTCAGAACCGAGTGCAGTATCAGCATGTTGTAGTGTGCCGGCTGTCCAGATTGTAGAAAGCGGTCACATGTGCTGAAAGGGTTGGCAGGCAAACATAGAAAACATTTTGGGGCACTACTTGATTCCTCTAGGTGCCTGTAGGTATAAATTCCATTAAGACAGAGCAATGGCTTAGGTGTATCGTGTAACTGATCACCTTAATCACCCCCCATTGTTCTTAGTTCCTGGTGGAGCTGTGGCAACCCCTCTCCAGAGTTGCAGGCATGCATAAATCATTCATACACTTAATACAATATAGTCTCCAAAGATTTTGTATATGGTGGCAATATATTACACACATATAACCCATTGATTATATTAAATCTAGCTTGTATGTTTTATGCATTTTGAAAACATGAAGCCTTAACAAAAGTAAAATGTCCCTACATTAATTCTGCATTCAAGTGCCTCATGGATGTTTCATTTTTTCAGGTACCAATAGGTCAACAGACTGATAGGGAATTTTAGGGGAAAAAAACAAACCTTCAAAAAACACTAACATCCTTAAAATCTCAGGCCACTTGTTCACAGCAGCTACTGTTCAACTGTGAACTCAGTGCAAATCAAACAATTTAGTCTGTAATAAATGAAACTGAGATAATCACAAAGTGCCTGATTCTGCCACACTGCCTCATGTTGAGTTGTACCTTACTCTGTGAATAGCTCAACTGAATTCAAGAGGCTACTTATAGAGTTAGGGTAGCAGAATTGAGCCTGAAATGATTGCAGCAAAATAGTCAGAGATGCTTGCTGAAAATATGAAACAGTATACAAGTTGTTTGCATTTTTTTAAACCTAGTGTGCTCAGTAATAAGTCAAATAATGAAACCTCTAGCATGTAGTATAAAAGTACATCATGATAAAGAATTGGGAAGTATCAAGGTCTATCATCAGACCTGGGAAATGTTTACATGTTAATTAAACAGTTATATTATATATTATACACTGCTAATTATACAGGATTTCATGAGAGATGATAGGGATGCTACTAAAGAATAAAAAAGAATTCTCAAATGTCCATGTAGAACAAAGCAATTGAGGAAATGAATTTTGTATCCCCAATGATAGGTACAAGTGGTGCTGATTACTTGATCCCCATGCTCATACGATCTCGATGGGTCAAACCTAGGAGCAACACCAGTTCTAATCTGAAAGACCCCCCAGAGAGTTGTAAAACTTGACTGTTTAGAGAAATGGGGCCATAAAGGCACATCTTATAGCTAACAGCATCATTGGACTGGAAAACAATCAGCATTCTCAGAAAAAAAACAAGTGAACAAAACCACACAAAATTCTTTGAATGTTGATGCATCAGGAACACTCGAAAGATTTCCTGCCCAGTTCCAAATTTTTTCAGTACAATAACTTGACATTTGTATGGATTACATCTTAAATCTTTTTCAGCAAATGTTTCAGGAAAATTTCCCTGCCGTGAACTCTAGGAAATATATTTCTCATTAAATAAACAGCCTGATTTTGATACGTAGTGAGCTCGACATGTAAACTTATGCTCACTGAAACGAGCTGTAGTACTGTATTGCATTATGCGCCTTGTTCAACTGGTTGTATAGCCAATATTGGAAATACTTGCTTTTCTCTGTCTTAAAATGGCTATTTGGGAATATTTCTAGTGTGCCAATCTCTGTACTTCTGAGTCCCAAAACAGTTACAAGTATCACATAGTATCCACAAGGCTCCTCACCTCTTCCTAGGTTTAACTTCCTATTTTTGTTATTGTTGCTATTGTTTGTTATTTGGTTCTAGTTCCTTGTTCAGTTATTGCAAGGAAGCTTTTGGAAACAGGTAAATCTTGCAACATATTTTGAAAATATTCAGGCTTGAGCTTAGCTATATCTTCTTTGAGCAGGGGGTTGGACTAGATGACCTCCTGAGGTCCCTTCCAACCCTGATATTCTATGATTCTATAGGTCATTCAAGAAGAAGGTAGTATTACTAATGTATGACTTAATAAATGACAACATCAGTGATATATACAATGTTGGGGGGGAGTCAAAAGCACCTAATTGTGCTACTAAATTACAAACCCTCAATTGATGTAAATGGTGCGATGGCCATTTACACCTTCTGAGGATCTGCCCCTTACTCTTCCAGAGTGAATTCATGGACTTCAGTGGGTCTACTCACATGTGCCTCAGTGTTTTACTAGATACAGACCAGAGAAGCAGGGAACAGAAGCTTGGATAAACCAGACTTGTAATTTGGATCAACCCAAGAGTGAGTAGTCATCTTTTTAGACTGAAACAGTATCAAAGGGTAAAAAAACAATCCTGTAGCCTCTCTGGGGCAAGTGCTCATTACAATCATGCTTCACTACAAAAGGGAATATTGGCTAGCTCCCTCTGGGGATAAAGATTATTCCATGCTATTCATGGGTTTATTTATTTTCAGCATCCTAGGGCTCTTTTGAATTCTACCTGAAAACACAAATAATCAAAAGAGACATTGGTTTTCTTCATCTGATTGATGGCACCCCTCCAACAATGGAGAATACCCAGTGCTTACATTATATTAGTGTGATACTTCCGGTGGTACCCAGAGTTGAGAGGCACCTCAACACCCGCTGCCCTTAGCGTGAAGGAGTCTGGTCTGTGCTTGCTGTCACTCAGCTCCATGAAACCAACAGACTCTGACAGCACAAGCACTACCTTTTAGGCCTCCGCAGGCTTCGTTCTTTCTGTGTGGGTTAGTGAAAGGCACACACCAACCCCCAAGCCCTCTCTGAATGTTCCCTGTAGTGTCCAGTCCCTTATCCACTGAACACTCACAGAAATACCAGACTTGCTGTTCCGAAAGGAACAGTGCACACCAGCTGGTAAGAGTCAGCTCAGAATGAGCACTTTGCCTAACCAAAACACTGAGATATATTTATAGTGACAACAACAAGAAGTTTATCATCAAAGCCTAGAGATTCAGGAGATCATAAGAAAGCAAATGGTTACATATAACCATAAAATTATAACATGCTTTCCAGAGACTAAAAACTTAACTTGAGATTAACCTCCTGGCCAAAGAACTTTATCTAACCCAAAGACCTCTCCAGCATTTTCAGCCAAGGTTGGATGAGATCACATTTCATAAATGTAATCACACTGTCCACTTACACCTGCATCCAGGAAGTATCTTTTCCTTTAAAGATATACTCCCAAAGGTCACTATCTTTACTGAGAGACAGAATAACCTCCAGTGGCTTTTTTCCTGCGTGCTCATTTCCCGTTAATTTCACATCTCTTCATATGTAAATGGCCATCCATTGTGTTAGGTTACAAAATTTACATCCCAACAGAGAGAGAGGTGAATAAATATCTCGTTTTTCACCTGTGCTGGAAGCTAATACCTTGATACAGACTCTAGGAACACATTTTTGTATATATACACATAACACTGCATAATTTCTGTAGATATATCTCACCAGTGTGAAGCTGGTTTTCATTTGAGACCTCACATGATATTCTTCGGTGTAACAGAATCTACATACCGGACTCATGAGATTTCTGTAACCCCTTGCCAGATTGCATTCAGAGATTCTTGGGTCACAACTACATGTGGCAAAACTATGCCATTTTGTCCATGAATAGGATTTTTTGAGCTACTGTTGATAACATCTTTTAGTTAAGCCATTCACTGCTACTGCTAACTTTTTGAATGTCTCCATTTTTGGGACATTATCATATATAAAACAAAAAAATGTAGAAAATCCAGGTTTACCTATACTAATTGAGTAATTCTACAGAGAGAATCCATTTCCCCCCTCTAAATGTCTAAGACATTTCCATAGAATGTCTTAAGCATCTGTAAGATGCCTACCCTGAATCCAAGATTTGACTACATTTTATTTTACCTGGGGTTTGTGGAAAAAAAATATTTTTTGTCATAGAACATAAAATTTTGTTTTTGGCGTCACTAGGTGAAAGGCTGATGCAATCTGGTCATGTGTGGCTGAAATCAGGATGCACTGTTCACTGCTGTGATATCATGATTTTAAAGAATTGCAAATTTTCTATAAAATACATTCACTTTATCCCCCGCCAAGGAAATGTACCAACTAAATAGCAATAGTAAGTTATGTAACATATACTTACTTCTCTTACATAACAATGGAGTCCCAAACAGAGTTTTATGTTTTAGTTTTATCGTGTTTGATCTTTTATCTTCATTTTCAGTCCTTCATCCTGCAAAGAGATGCACGCAGGGAGACCTTTGCCCCAAGCGATGCCTCATTTAAGTCATATTTGACCAATATGAGATTCTTAGGAGAATCTGCCCCTCCTCCATGCATTTTTTCAGCAATTTTGAATGTCAATCCTCCACCTCAGATCAGTCACTTTCCATTCCCTAATGTGAAATTCTACCACCATTATCATGATAGTTGTCGTCCAAGGTCATAGCTCTGATAGCTTTGACTTTAACCAAATCCTACTGTTACTTTCTGCATGTTGTTTCCAAAATGTGTACACTATTTTCCATTCTGATCCCAAAGCATTAGTTCCTGCTCTGTCATTAACTCTCAGCTTGATTACTGTAATTGATTAAAAACAATGGCTACCGTGCTGAGAGCTGACACAGCAGAATCTGATCTTTTATTGCCTAAATTTTTGCAAGCAGTCTACATTTTGGGTGGCAGGTAAATATTGGCCTAAAAGCAAAACCAGAAGCCTTACTTACAGTATAACATAAAGGCCACACATTGCTTATTTTTCTCTCATATTCATGTGTCTTGTAGTATTGTCATGTTAGAAACAGCAAGCTGACTCCAATAAACATGCCATAATGTCACTTTAAAGGGTTATTGACCTTACAGATGGTAGAAGAACAGTCACAGCAAATACAAGATTTCTATCAATGGGGGTCCAGCTGTGCTCTTAAACTTTTACTGAAGCTAATTTTAAGTCAGATGTACAGTATTCTCACTTACCAAAATAAACATCACAAAGTACATCTATAGTAAATAGGCAAAATTTCTAAAGGCAATTCAAATTTGCCTACAGATCTGTATCAAACACTAATACATACACTATGAGGGACAGCACAGTCAACTAGAAATGTGCTTGGGCCCAATTTTAAAGCTAGACCCAGCCCCAAACCTAACTGGAAAGTGTCTAGTCATTTTCAGACCCAACACTTCCTCCCAACCTCTTATCAGTGCTGCCACCTCGTCTTTGGGCGTTGGCCTGGTGGGGGCTTCCTGCTACCCATGCCAACAAGCCACATCTTCAGCTACCTCCTGTCCGTTGGGCTAGTAGGGTGGCAGCTGCATGCTGCACTCCTTCCAGGGGCTGCAGCCACCTCAGAGCACTGTGCACACTCAGGAGTCAGAGGCGCAGTGACACTCCCTCCACAGCACAGTGAGGTGATCATGGCAAGTAGGAGTGGGTCACACGGCAGTTGCTGCACTGACCTTATCGGCAGGAGGTGGTGATCAGAGACTACCCAACTTGAGCCCCAGAGCGTTGGGTTGTTTTCTGACTCAACCCAAACCCAACACTTGTAGTCAGGTCCCATCAAGTTGCAAGGCTCTATAATCAACCATAAGATTAGTGAAATATCATAACGCAAGTTTCATCAGTACTTCCATCCTAGCAAGGGTTATTAATAGTGTTAATAGGCTTATTATGGTAAGAATAGCATGATGCATATGTTTTGTGTTGCTGATTCCTAAGCAGTTTCAGCACTGAAACTTGCTTTTCTCTTGTAGCAAAACTCCACCAGCAAAAAAAGGAATCAATTTGGTGGTAAAGCTGGCAAAATGGGTGCCAAAATCACCAGGTTCACTTCACCTTCAGAAACTCTGATAATATTGCCACATTCAACATGAGCAGCTTAGAAAAAATGACTCTGGATCAAGAATTTTATTTATTTAAATAAACAAGAGCAAAGGAGGGGAAGTAGGGACTCTCCAATCTGGGATTTAAAAACTAACATTCAAAAAACCCTTCTCCAATGGATGTCTTCTATAACTATGTGTTTATTTTATGGATAGTCTAGTACGTTGTTTTCATTGGAAGGATACTCTGTGTTTTTTAATCCAAAAAAGAGTCATCACATCATGGTTAATTTGGGTTAACATTCCTCTTACAAACCGAGAAGCAATAGAAGGGGAGCTTGATTGGTTGTAGTATTATGTATCTGATGTTAAAAAGATAAAGAATATCACCTCCCAACCATAATTTTTAAAAAATGTGCCCAAAGCAAAACTTCCTTAGTCTCTGTGTCTAAATACATGAGAAAAAACAATTGACAAACTGAACCTGGATTGCTCAAGCTGATCCTTGAAGTGCATGCATGATATGGGAAAGATTAGATTATAGACAAAGGTGCTGTGCAGTGATAACTAGGGGTAATTGATCAGGTGTGCTCTGACTTTTGGATAGCTTTTTTTAAAAAATTGATAGAGCTCTGATTCTGTTATGGCTAAAATGAATATTTTTGCTCTGCTGTGGAACGTTAGAAACAAACACATAATTATGGTTATACAACATGTTTGTCATAGCCTGTATGTGCATCAGGGATACAGTGTTTTCCATCTTGACCATAATATGGAAAAGTCTGAGCATGAGAGACTCAAAATGAACATTTGAGCTGCCAATTGTTGGTTGTGTGTGTCCTTCTGGACCCCTTTATTCAAACATATGTACTCGGAGCTGTATTACTTTGAAGAAACACATAACCATTCAGCCCGACCCTAAGATTAAATCCATTAATAAATAAAATGGGGACATTAAGTGCAGCATAGGAAAACACTAAAGCCTGGTTTACACTACAAAGTTAGGTCACCTTGTATCAACCTATTTGTACATATATCTATATTCAAATTTGATTCTGGCTGATGTAAGTGCCATGGTAAGGTGATGCAGTAACAGCATACCTCCACCGAGCCATGGTCAACCTACAGAGGTCAATGCAGTGTGAGTGTAGAGACTGTGTGGCCAATGTCAACCTGAAGAGTCCACCATTCTGGTCACAACTGTGAACTCCACTGCCCAGGGGTCATGGAGATCAGAGGCCACCTCCCCTTTAAAAACACCATGTATTATTGAAATGCCTTTTCTGGATTGCCAAGCTTGGGAGCACACGTAGCAACTAGCCAACTACCCAAGCAACTATGCCAGCTCCACACACTAAATGTGATCCTGATGTACTCTGTGGCATGGTGGGCTGGTGCCAAAATAAGGCTATGCATGCTGTCTACTGCGTCATTGCAGTTCAGGTACCCCATTGCTGCCAATCTATCCACTATGACCTGCACATTGCTGAGAGTCATAGTCCTGCATAGCAGGATATGATTAATGACCCTGCACACTTGCATGACAACAGCCCCCACTGTGTACCTTCTACCTCCAAAATGATTTCCCACTGACTAGTAGCAATCCAATGTTGCAAGCTTTGCGAATGTGATTGCCACTCACTTCTCAGCTATAAGTGCAGCTCTCATTCTGGCATCTCTGCCCTGGAACACAGATTCAGTAACATGGCCTTTTGTATCCAAAAGTTCTGCAGCCACTGCTCATCATCCCAAACTTGCATTACAATGTGATCCCACCAGTCAGTGCTTATCCCTTCATAATTTGTCCTCAAAGAAATCATCATGTCTCCCTGTTGTGTTTTTTCCTGCAGATCTGCAAATACCAGAGGACCATTCTACCTGCATTTGCAGTATTCACGAGAATAGTGCAGAATTGTGTGGGCTCCAGGCTACTGCCAGAGATGGCAGACAGCAGGAAGTGCCACATGGGATTGTTGTATTTAAAATGGGGGGGAGGGAATTATGGGATATGTATGGCATTGTGGGATGGAGAAAGCTGCATGCAAGGAACTTGAACCCCACCTTCCAGAGATCCCTGAGCAAGTAATTTCTATGCCACAACACACTGCAAAAACATCTGACAAAGCATTGCACTGGACAGCTGAGCAAGGCACCCTGGGATACCTACCTGTGGTGCACTGCACTTTGCATCGACACAAGTACTCCTGGTGAGTATATGTAGTGCCAGCACAAGCAGCCATGTATGCACGTGCATGAGCAGTACACTCCTTTTGGTAGCTTCATGCCAACATAAATTATATTGACCAAAGTTTGTAGTGTAGGCATGGTCTAAGTGCCAAGCCTGCACTTTTCCATTAATTTCAATGAGAGCAGGATCAAGCTTTAAAGTATAAATTAAGTAGACACTTGCTCCAATCTTTCCAGTGTGATAAACATCCATCCCACTTGTGCTTAATCAGAACACTGTATGTGACACTGAGCTGAACACTCCATGTGGTTAATCTTCACTTTGTAATAGTGAAATCCCTCACCCCGTTAATAATAAAAATAAATAAACCGAGTAGATATTCCCACTAAAGCACTTGGAATGCTTTACAACAGTGAAAACAAATACAATAAAAGCAAAATAAAATACCACCTGCTACTGCTACTATTTTTCTCTAGTAAAATTGTTGTTGACTTTTTAAGTCATATGTTTTGCCAACAGCATCTTATGCTTTTTATAGTAGTTTCCCATCACTCTGCATTTGGCTTTTCAAGTCTTAACACTGCAGCTAATTCCTATTGTCCTTATTTGGTGAAAGCTATGACAAACCTGAATTCTTGAAAGCGATTTTACATTCCCTCTCTTTAGTGGATCAGATGCTGATCATGGTACAATCTTTCCCTTTACATTTGCAAGTCTAATTAAGGAAGGGTTTTAATAAATATTTAGGAATTTTATGAGAAAATACATCTGTACTAAATCTCCGACTGGGATTAATTCCACTTTATTCTAATCACCAATGTCAAGGGTCGCCTTTTAACTTCGCTTACACACACAGCTCAACCATTCCCTGGCAGAACTTTTACAATGTCTAATAGGACAGGACTCTGTCCTGAGGTTGGGTAAAATATGTGGTGCATGTCGACATCAGAGTCATGGGAAAGCTTGACAGAAAGGCTGAAATCTGGCAAATTCAGATGGTCTTTGAGATTTCTTTTCCACATACAAAGAAAGAATTAGTCTTCATGGGTTTTCCATTTTGTATGCAATATTTTCCCACAGTCAGAAACTGTCTGGATATCGCTTCAACACTATGGGCCAAACCATTCCATTTAGGTACCAGTCCACATTGCATATGGAAGAGAGCCTCAATTTCCCCAGGGGACTCAGAGGGATTGTGTGCTGGCCCTATCTACCATTTTGCTGATGCTGTGCCCATGCCTGCAACTCTGCTTTGATAATTCAATAGGAATTGCAGGTGCTCATCACTGCTCAGAATCTAGATCTTTGGCAATGACAAATCGGGATGTTTATACTTGGTGACACGTTTTAGTCTTAAGTTGTGTTTTATTATGAAATTCTTATCAAAACACACTTTAGATTTTTTTAAGCTAAATAAAATGAAATTGTAGAAAAAGAAAAATTCTGCTTCAGAAACCACATATTCTGGGACTAGAAAGAGACAGCTATTGGGCCCTAAAGCTTCTTTAGCACAAGGACAGCAGGATACCAGTGCAGCATAATTTAACAAAGAGAGATGCAAGAAAATGACATGGCCAGTTTATGTAGTCTCTTTTCATGAGTAAATCTGACGTACCCAGATAGGTATCTCACATTCAACACCAAGACATCACAGGTAAAAAATACTGGGGGCCTAATGGAAGACATTCAGGAGAATTGCTTTTGCTAATTTTCTAGTCCTTAGCAAGCATCATGTCCCTCCTTGATAAGAAGGCTAGAGACAGGATTTATTGGCCTGAGGAGTTTATGATTAGTCTGAAACCTGCTGCTCAAAAAAAATTTCACTTTGATGCATGTCTATTGGCACATTCAGCTAACACTATAGTAAAATGTTTTTCTTTTTAAATGTGGGTTTCCGCTCCTGTGTCTGGCCACCATCTGATTTAGACGTGAACGTCCTTAGGCTGCATACCATGTTGTGCGTCTACCTTATACTGTATATACAAGAGAGATTATCAAACTGCAAGTGTTCTCTGAGTTCTTTGTCACAAAAAAGACTATTCAAATTGATAGCAAATATTTACTCTTAAAAATATGTTACAATTCAGACATTGGGATAAAAGCTCTATTTCTGTTTACATTTTTAAATACACATAGCATAATTTCACCATAATTTCCTCCTTTTCTTCTGTGTGAATATTGATGGATACTAAAAAAAATAAAATACATCAGGATGTTTGGGTCATGGAATTAGAATAAATACCATGTTCACTGTACTAAGTGGGAAAGTCAATCTGTCAAATGTTGCCCAAAGGGATATCTCATGGCTATTCAGGAATACCATTAACTGAGCTCTGAAAGGTACTTATTACATCCCTCCTGTACAGAGAGAATCAGTTCTGATGTCCCTATATATAAGAAGGGAAAGGATAATATAGAAGGGGAAATAAAAGCATACATGGAAACACCTAATTTGACCCTAACTTGCCATAGCTTAATCCTCATAGTTCATAGCCTAGAAATTGGCCAGATTGGCTAAAACCATTGGTCCATCAGTAGCAGCCTAGTATACTGGCTGTTAGTGGCCAATACCTTATGCAATTCAGATTAAAGAAAGGCCAAAAGTAAAACATAATATATACTCAATTAAATGTGCTATAATTTCCATGGGAGGAAAATTTCCCTTCTGGCTCATGCAATGATAACTTTATGCAGCCCTGAAGTCTGACCTTTGATCATCCCTATTTTAGCACACCACGAATACAGATGCTGACTTGTTTTTACCAGTGAGTGCTTTCTACCTTCCGGTTTCTCTGTACATGCTCCTGCCATGTACTGGTGGCCCGTGGGTGCTGAGCACCCTCTATTTTATTTCAGTGGGTGCTTGAGCCCCAGAGCACCCACAGAGTCAGAGCCTGTGACCACAAATGCTGGGCCAAACTGACATCTCCTTACTCACCCTGCATAGGGTCATGCTCTAAAAATATCCCATTGAAATCAATAAGGGACAGTAATGAAATGATACACAATTCAATGAAAGTAAGAGGTCCACCATCTACTCCATTGTTAGGAAACCTAGAATAAAAAAATCTTCAAATATGCACTTGAAAAAAAGCATGGCATTTCATGCTGAATACAGCCAGGTGACTTTCCAAATCATGTTTAAAAACATAAAGACCACATAGGTAAAATATATGTGACTACATATAAAGTATTTTAAACCATGCCAAAACTTTATTGCATTTATAAATGTACAGCAGAGCACGTAAACTACTGAATAATTATAATATACCCCAAATTAAAATATGTGCAATCAAACCCCATGATAAATGTATTAATTTTGCATATGGTCACAGATGCAGAATCTTAAGCATACTCCAGGTGCAATAAAGATAGATATATGACAAATATATTAAAACCCTGAATTTTCTCACTCTCAAAAAATCACTTAGTACATTAACTGAATCAGAGCTTGTAACACTCTTCAGCAATCTGCATACCAGAGCAAAACAATGCCCTATCAAAGTGCCTCATCACCCTCTGTCTTACCCTCTGGCTTCCCTGATCCAAGAGTATATTAAAATTGCCATTTAAAAAAAGTAGAAAAAACTGCAGCAGTGCTAAGATTCTAATAGAGGTTATGTATACTGAAAAGGAGAACGAGAGACAAATTTGTGCATGTGTTTGGTAATTTATAGTTTCAGTGCTCTTGATTAAGTCGATTTCTCTCCCCCAGCTCCCCTCCTTCCCCCCCCCCCGCAGTTAAACTGTACATGAGAGAGTTAATCAGAGATAAGGAGAAGGGTGGGTCTTATTTTATAGTAACAAATGGGACTCAGGAAATCTGGGTTCTGTTCCTAGCTCTGCAGCAAATTTCCTAATTGGAAATGGACTGAGCTGGCTGTGTTTAGGATTTGAGGCTAGAGTTCAGGTTCAGACCCAATGGAGAAGGAGCTGCTAGGTGCAATTTTGGCCACATCTGGAATGGGAAATTCTGACCCAGAAGCAAAACTATGTGGTTGGATTTAGATCGGGGTAGGTGGGTGGACATTGGATCCAACCCCACCTTCCAAAATTCAAATAGTTTCAGGTCTTTGGTTGCCTTTTGGCCAATCTGTAATTTTAATTGAATACAAAGGTAAGGAAAATAACTGATTAGAATCTCCTGGGGACCCCACATGTAGCTTCCCCATTGAACAATGACAACTTTCTCTCTTCTAGTCTGTTTGAAGTGACTGCTGGCTAGGTTTATCAAAACAAGCTCTCTATATTTGTGTGTGTGTATGTGTGTGTGTGTGTGTCCTCATTAAAAAGAGTTGTGAAAATGTACTTGTGACTTCTCTGCACACTTTTCATTAGGCCATGGAATCTGCTGGCCAATTTGTTTCTCCAGGGTATGCTTCCGACCCCCTTGCTGCTTTTTTCTGTGACAGACGCCTCAATCACAAACCATGATAAATCTGAAGACTTTGTAAAAAAGCATGAAATGGTCTAGATATCAGTAGAAACCAGTTGGAATGGTTTGAGCTGCAGCTGTGTACAAATGTTTCAAAATTTGAGACACATACCCGCATCTCCCCATACACTTTGAGTCCCACAGGAAAACCACGAAAGGTTCCAAGCACAAATTGCACCCAGAGCTCATGCAGTCCATGTGGGAGATGTATTATTTTATGGCTGTGTGTAGTTTTACTGTCTAGCCATTAGCTTGTTGGAGTACAGATTACACAAAGCTATAAAACCATAGGGACTGTTTAATGGTAGTTCAGTGATTGCAAACAGGCAGAGGCCCTATCCTGTCCACAACAAAACACACAGAGTAGTGTCCAAACAGGGGTATGGCTTTATTGATAACCCAACAACATAAACAATCTAAATTTCTTCTTTTAGTTTAGCTATCTTTAGGGGTTCCTCCAGAATCTCCTCAGTACTAGCTCCATTACATACTCGTATGCAGTTCAGGTAGACTAACCAAGCCATACCTGCTACAATCCACATTAAAAAAAAATTCTACCCTTTTCCAGCAATGCTGCAGAAATGGTGTTAACAAAAGTATAAATACTAGTATAGTCAGGGCTCAAGATTGTTTGGCATAGTATCATGAAAACCTACTGTGCCCATACAATGAATTAGGGGAATAAAGTCTAGCCTAGTAGAGTGGGGTAGGCTCACATTTTAGTACAGGATATATCTACACTGGAATAAAAGACCACCAGCATGACCAGGTCAACTGACTGGCTTACAGAACTCAGGCGGTGGGGCTAAAAATGCTGCGTAGATGTTCTGGCTCCAGCCCAAGCTCAGCCATGTACAGAGAAATTTTACAACCCCATAGCCTGAGCCCTGCAAGCCTGAGTAAGTTCACCTGGTCCAGCCATGGGTGTTTACTTGCTGTATAGATGTACCCACAGAGGCAAAGCAGGGTAAACAAATACTATATATTGCTACATTTAGGCGGAGCCACTGGATTTTACATTTATTGCTTTAGACTGTAAACATTTTGGAGTAAGAACTGTCTTTTTTATTATATACGCATACAGTGTCTGGTCCAAAGAGGTCCCAATTCTGATTAGTGCCTCTAAGTGCAACCACAAAAATAAATTATTGTTTGTGTGTAAAAACACTTAAATATTGTTAAAAATGAATTTTGTACTAAAACAGAATTCCATCACAAAATATTTCTCATTTACTTTGAACCTATTTTGATCTGTCCATAACCTTTGATATTTATAATACAGTGTATAAAACATTTATTATACTTTTGGTGAATCAAGTTAGGAAGGGATCAGTTGTGAGTGATCATATAAACCCAATATAGGACTCATATAGGTATATAGACAGTAACCCTTTGTTGTTTTAAGAGTTTAAAAGCTGGTTGTTCTAATTCCCCCATCCTCAAGACAATAAAAAATTATATTTTATGCATTACTCATTTGCCAATATTTTAAAAATATTTCATAGTAATTGTTGAGTAAAAAAGCATCCGAAACTAGTAAACTTTTTGTGGCTCTCATAAATCTGTTATTTGTAACTTTCATGTTTACTTTAAATCCTCTCCAGCCCCAACATATATTCTGGTTTTTAGCCCAGACGCATTAATACATACATTTCTAAAAACAGATGTTTATACTGCAAAACTCTTAAATACTAAATCAACAACAGAATTAATGCATAAATTAAAAATGAGAACAGAGTTGACAATCATTTGCTGCTTAAATTACTTTCCAAGAACCCAGAATGATTCTGTCCACAATAGTTGATGATATCCTGACAATGTAATGGGCAATGCAAGGGATACTCTGAGTGAAGGAGAAAAAGTTGGTTTGGGACCACTGTCATCAAGTTTTGCAGGAGAAACACAGAAATCTGAACTCAGGTGAAGAGCCCTTAGATCATTTTTAAGGTTGGAACACATAACCCAAAAGTCCCCCAAGAAGTGTCAAGTTAAGACTGGCATATTAGTAGCATGCCTGGTTCCTGCTTCCATTGAAGTCAATAGACATTTGCCACTGACTTCAATAGAAGAAAGAGGAGACCATGAGTGTTGGATTCAGTTACTGCACATTCTTTTCTTGACAACTACATGGAGGTTCAATATGTCTTGTCTTCTTCTGTAGACATCTTTGTATTAAACAGGTAGGTATTCAAAGGAACAAATAGTTTAAGCTCAGCTGGGGCTCAGTTGCAAGGTGATCAGGTCCAGAGGCTTCAGCAAAGAGTGCACATAAACATGTAAATACTCCCATTGAAGTCAATGGAACTTCTCAACGTTAACTTGAAGTGGAAAGACTTTGCTGACTTGAGGCAAGAAGCCTTGCTCTCAGGACCTTGCAAGCGCAAGATCCTATAAGGCTTGCTGTATTCAAAATTGTATTGGAATTGTAAGCTGTCACTTAAAACGTTCAGGGGGTTTTCTTGGTCCTGCTTGCAGGCTAGGAGGCTGTGTGTGCATTCTGGGCAGAGCAGCAGTCAGCCAGAAGACAGACAGCCTAAAGCAAGTTGGGGAGAACTTGAGATAGCAGCCTGTTTTCTCTCTTTCTGTTTTGGGGTTCTTCTGGGTTATCATTCTAAATTTTAAAAAATAAAATAGCATTTCATCGTGACCTTCCAGCAAGAATATTTATGTTTTCATCTAATTTTTCTGGATATATGCTGTGAACATAACAAAGGACCCTTGTTCTCCTCACATACGGTAAAGTCTCTTTGGTTTTGTTATGCAGGAAAAGGTTCATCCATTTCTGGACTTGGAATACACTGGCAAACTTAATATTAGTCAAACTTGAACTAATTAAGCAACAATCATATCTCTCAAATTTGTTTTTTACTCTATGTTTTCAGGCATTCAGTGTCTGAAGTGTGGGCCACTGTCTAGAAAAAGGTCATCTTTTACCAATCAGATTTCAGCTCCTGTCTATGCAGTTTTATAGAGTGGCAATGTTGAAGTCAAAGAAAGCAAAGGAAGGGTGCTGAAGGAAAGAGTTTGGAAGTGAGGTAGAGTGATGCTCAATTAGTGACAGCAGTGGAAAATGGGTATGGAGAAGATGCTGATGCTGGGAGGGCAGTCAGACCAACAGCTGGAGACAATATAGGGACTAAGGTGCAGACAAGAAGTTTAATGATGATCACAGAATCATAGGACTGGAGGGGACCTCAAGAAGTCATCTAGTCCAGTCCCCTGCACTCATGGCAGCACTTAATATTATCTAGACCATTCCTGACGGGCGTTTGTCTAACATGCTCTTAAAAATCTCCAAAGATGGAGATTCCACAACCTCTCTAGGCAATTTATTCCAGTGCTTAACCACCCTGATAATTAGGACATTTTTCCTAATATCCAACCTAAACCTCCCTTGCTGCAATTTAAGCCCATTGCTTCATGTCCTATCCTCAGAGGTTAAGAAAAACAATTTTTCTCCCTACTCTTTGTAACAACCTTTCATGTATTTGAAAACTTATGTCCCCTCTCAGTCTTCTCTTTTCCAGACTAAACAAACTCGATTTGTTCAATCTTCCCTCATAGGTCATGTTTTCTAGACCTTTAATCATTTTTGTTGCTCTTCTCTGGACTCTCTCCAATTTGTTCACATCGTTCCTAAAATTTGGTGCTCAGAACTGGACACAATACTCTAGTTGAGGCCTTATCAGCGCAGAGTAGAGTGGAAGAATTACTTGTCATGTCTTGCTTACAGCACTCCTGCTAATATATCCCAGAATGATGTTCACTTGTTTTGCAACAGCATTACACTGTTGACTCATATTTAGCTTGTGGTCTGGTCCACTAAGACCCCCAGATCCCTTTCCACAGTACTCCTTCCTAGGCAGTCATTTCCCATTTTGTATGTGTGCAACTGATTGTTCCTTCTTAAGTAGAGTACTTTACATTTGTCCTTATTGAATTTCATCCTATTTACTTCAAACCATTTCTCCAGCTTGTCCAGATCATTTTGAATTATAATCCTATCCTCCAAAGCACTTGCAACCCCTCCCATCGTGGTATCGTTCACAAACTTTATATGTGTACTCTCTATACCATTATCTAAATCATTTATGAAGATATTCAACAGAACTGGACCCAGAACTGATCCCTGTGGGACCCCACTCATTGTGCCCTTCCAGCACAACTGTGAACTACTGATTACTCTCTGGGAATGGTTTTCCAACCAGTTTTGCACCCATCTTATAGCAGCTCCATCTAGGTTGTATTTTCCTAGTTTGTTTATGAGAAGGTCATGTGAGACAATATCAAAAGCTTTAATAAAGTTAAGATATACCATGTCTATCACTTCCCCCATTCCACAAGGTTTGTTATGCTGTTAAAAAAAGCTAACAGGTTGGTCTGACAAGATGTATTCTTGACAAATCCATGCTGACTGTTATTTATCACCTCCTCTAGATGTTTGCAAATGGCTTCCTTAATTATTTATTCCATTATCTTTCCGGGTACAGAAGTTAAGCTGACTGGTCTGTAATTCCCCGGATTGTCCTTATTCCCCCCCCCCACCCTTTTTTTTTAAATAGATTGGCACTATATTTGCCCTTTTCCAGTCTTCTAGAATCTCTCCCTTCTTCCATGACTTTTAAAAGATAATCACTAATGGCTCAGATATCTGAGTGTTCTAGGATGCATTTCATCAGGCCCTGGTGACTGGAAGAACTCTAATTTGTCTAAGTAATTTTTTAATTTGTTCTTTCCCTATTTTAGACTCTGATCCTACCTCATTTTCACGTCCAATCACCACCAACCTTTTTGGTGAAAACCGAAACAATGAAGTCATTAAGCACCTCTGCCATTTCCACATTTTCTGTTATTTCCCACCTCTCATTGAGTAATAGGCCTACTCTCTCCTTGGTCTTCCTCTTGCTTCTAATGTATTTGTAGAATGTTTTCTTGTTACCCTTTATGTCTCTAGCTAATTTGATCTCATGTTTTGCCTTGGCCTTTCTAATTTTGTCCCTACATACTTGTATTATTTGTTTATATTCATCCTTTGTAATTTGACTTAGTTTCCACTTTTTGTAGGACTCTTATTTTTAGATCATTGAAGTTCTCCTGGTTAAGTCAGGGTGAACTCTTGCCATACTTCATATCTTCCCTTTGCAGTGGGATACTTTGCTCTTATGCCCTTAATAATGTCTCTTTGAAAAACTGCCAACTGTCTTCAATTGTTTTTACACATAGACTTGCTTCCCATGGGATCTTACCTACCAATTCCCTGAGTTTGCTAAAGTCTGCTGCCTTGAAATCCATCGTCTTCATTTTGCTGTTCTCCCTCCTACCATTCCTTAGAACTGTGAACTCTACCATTTCATGATCACTTTCACCCAAGCTGCCTTCCATTTTCAAATTCTCAACCAGTTCTTCCCTATTTGTCAAAATCAAATAGAACAGCCTCTCCCCTAGTAGCTTTCTCCACCTTCTGAAATAAAAAAATTGTCTCCAATACATTCCAAGAACTTGTTGGATAATCTGTGCCTTGCTGTTATTTTCCCAACAGATATCTGAGTAGATGAAGTCCCCTATCATCACCAAGTCCTCTGCTTTGGATGATTTTGTTACTTGTTTAAAAAAAGCCCCATCCACCTCTTCTTCCTGGTTAGGCGGTCTGTAGTAGACCCCCACCATGACATCACCCTTGTTTTTTACCCCTTTCATCTTTACCCAGAGACTTTCAACAAGTCTGTCTCCTGTTTCCATCTCAACCTCAGTCCAAGTGTATACATTTTTAATATATAAGGCGACACCTCATCGCTGTCCTTCCTGAGCAAGCTGTACTCTTCTATACCAATATTCCAGTCATGCATATTATCCCACCAGGTCTCTGTGATGCCAACTTTGTCATAGTCGTGTTTATTTACTAGCATTTCGAGTTCTTCCTGTTTATTCCCCATACTTCTTGCATTAGTACACAGACATCTAAGATACTGATTTGATTCCCCTCCACCCCAATTCTGTCGTATTTCTCCTTTAACCCTATTATAACAGCCTATGCTCCCCGCAAATGTGATCCTTCTCCCAGGTCTCCATGTTTTTTTACTTAACCTGTGGGTTTTGGTCACCTGCCCCTTCAAATCTAGTTTAAAGACCTCCTCGTGAGGTTAGCCAGTCTGTATCCAAATATGCTCTTCCCCTTCCTCAATGGGTGGACCCCATCTCTGCTTAGCAGTCCTCTTTCCTGGAACAGCATCCTGTGGTCAAAGACACAGAAGCCCTCCTGGTGACACTATCTTCGCAGTCAGGCATTCACCTCCAGGATGCATCTGTCTCTGCCTGGGCCCCTACCCTGCACTGGAAGGACCCAAGAGAACACCACCTGCATTCCAAACTCCATCACCCGTACTCCCAGAGCCAGTGATGAGCTGCCAAATTTTTAACAACGGGTTCCCTCCTCCCTCCAAAATTTTAACAACGGGTTCCCTCCTTCCCCCCCCTCCGTGGGGGGGGGTCGTGCCCCATCCAACCCCTCATGTTCCTTAACACACACACTCCGAGACCCCTGACCCATCCCCCCCTTCCCTGTCCCCTGACTGCCCCTTGCCGCCCCACCCAACCCCTCCTCTCATTCTCAATGGCCCCCCAGAACTCCTACCCCATACAACTACCCCTTCTCTCTGTCCCTGAGTGCCCCCACCACCTCATCCAACCCTGCTCTTTCCTGACTGCTCCCCGGGACCCTTGCCCCCATTCAATCCCCCTGTTCCCTGCCCTCTGACTGCCCTGACCCCTATCCACCCCCCCACAACCCACCCCCTCCCTGCCCCCTTACCACACTGCCTGGGGACTGGGTCCACTCTGCCAGGACCACGACCAGCGCCGCGGGGCCCGACTCCCCGGGCCGGCCCGGCACCGGGGCCCAGCCACGGGGCCCGACTCCCCGGGCCGGGCCGGCACCGGGGCCCGACTCCCTGGGCCGGGCCGGCGCCGGGGCCCGGCCGCTCAGCCCGACTCCCCGGGCCGGCACCGGGGCCTGGCCGCTCGGCGGCAGCCGCGGGGCCCGACTCCCCGGGCCGGCGCTGGGCTGGAGGGAGCCGCGGTCTGGGACCGGGAGCTGCTGAGCCAGCCGCACCTCCCCTCCCCCTCCGCGCCCCAGCTTACCTGCTGGCTGCCTCCATGCTGCTTGTTCAGGCTTCCCGCGAACATCTGATTCACGGGAAGCAGGGGAGGGGGAGGAGAAGGGGGCGGAGCAGGAGAGGAGTGGGCGGGAACTTTTGTTAAATTTAGCAGCCCTTAACAAGCGGTTCTAAAATGGCTGCTAAATTTAACAACGGGTTCCCGCGAACCCGTGCGAACCCGCTGCAGCTCACCCCGGGCCAGAGCCCTTTAGACACTTCTGATCTGCGAGGGTGATACCTCGCAATATCATTAGTGCCCATATCGATGAGTATCATGGGGTAGTAGTTAGAGGGCTGGATGATCCTCTGTAACATCTTGGATACAGGCCCCTGGCAGGCAGCAATACCTCCTGGGATGCCATGTCAGGGCGACAGATGGGTGCCTTCATCCCCCTTCAGAAGAGAGTCACCAACCAATACTGGGAGTGATGGCTGCAATCCTCCCAGCCTTGGGGATACATGGCTTCTCCTCCTCCACCTTTGAGGGTGACTCCTCATTGCTCATTGCCAGGGCAGCATATTAGTTTTCCATCACAATGGTGGGTGGGTTGGTATGCCAGGAGCAGAGGTTGAACCAGAAATGGTTGTGGGAGCAGAAAATGTGTGTTTAAATGTAAATTTATACTCAAATTTACATCCATACATCTGGTCTCTCCAGATTACAGCATTCTCGTTAGAGGCAGGTTAGGACTTTAACCATGCACACTTCTTAAATCCAAGTTCAGCTGTGGGGATCTTGGGCACAGCACAAGTCAAGCTGCTGCTCCCTTCCAATCACATTCCACAAGAGAAACTTAAGGATAGAAAGAGGGGTCTTCATACGCAGTCCATACATTTGGAAACCTCTGCATGCCATATAACCGGAGGTATATTTGGTAGTTAAGGGAGATATTAATGGTAAATTCCCACAGCTAAGTTTTTAATACACAATAGAAGGAGGCTGTCAAAGTGGAATGTAATCCCTCTTTAGTCACATTTATTAGCACTTGGTGAATAGGAATAATGTTTTTACAGTGACTATCTCAGGAAATATTAAAATGGATGATATAAAAAAATTATTCAAGCCATAATATTAAATGTTTGCCAAATACAACAAGAACAAAATGGGAAGGAAAAGAAATCTTATTTTCAAGTTTCATAGGATGGATTATGAACAGCAAGTAAAACATGCTTTTTATTAAAAAAAATTGTTGGCAGGATCCACGTGATGATTAGCCACCCACTGTAAAAATGTTACCAATAATTCTTGCTAAGAGACAATATTATTAGCTTCAAAAACAAACCATGTTCCTCCCCCGGCACAGGGCAGAATCAGTCCATACTGGGACCAGAAACCACACAATCCTATCAGGAGAGGAGAGGATTTTTTCTTGTGGCTGGTAGGGTTACTTACTATCATGAACATCTGAAAATAAGGTACACATAATTCATCTAACTATTAAAGCATTTCAGTTTTAGTTAATCAGCATTTGAAAATTTTCCAAACATCGTAAATCATGGACTGTTTTCCCCAAGGGACACAAGTTAATAAATATCACAATGGAAAATGTAAAAAAATTGCTTAAATCTATTTTTGGCAATCAATGAAGAAATGAATGCTTATACAGTTCAATCAAAACATTTTAGAGAATAACTGCATTTATAAGAATGCTAAATAAAAAAAAAAATCTGCCCAGCATTCAAAATCCTTGGCAAACTAGAAAATCTCATTCTTATCCCCCATCTGGTTACCAAGCACTAGAAAGTCCTTCTCAATGTAATGCATAAAACTACTCAAGAGTGACATTGTATTAACATTATAGTCATATATCACTTTGACCTTCATCCTGTCCAGTGATAAAAATGACATTGTGTTTCCATTGTTTCCCTAAACGTCTATAGTTTTTCTAGAAGGCAGCCATATTTTTCCCATTTAATGTCAGAGGGAGACCAGCAGACACAATTCACAAAAATTTATAAACATAAATCAGCTTTCATACAAGCTATCCTTCCTGTTTAGGGGTCCTAGGAGATTACCAACAATCAGGATAAAGACATACTGTAAATTTCCCTAACAGTAAGTACTATGCATGACACTGAGGAGTGCTTGTTAAACATTACTGTATATGCTGTCTCTTAGGATATTATCAGATGGTAGGACTGAGTTATGTTAAAACACTTCCCCTAGCTTTCTTGAGATTCTTCTACAAAAAGGCATAGCATTAATATCAAAGGTAAGGAGAGACTAGGGAAACAAATACACACAATGAATTTGAGTCTCTTCACTAGTTCTGGCTGGATGTGAAATTGATGAAGATGATGTGCAAGGGAATATATCTCACTCCTCTTTTGATTAACCCTTTATGCTTAACAGATGTGAAGAGTAGCTGAAGAAACTCATTAAGCCAAAAATCCACTATGACCAGGCTCCCTTCTTGACTCGGAGAGACCACTACCAAGATTTTAGTCAGGTGTAACGAAACAAAAAGGAATTTATTGGGCTGTCACTCCCCGCTCCCCCCGGAGGCAGGGCACTACCTGCTGCAGTCTGACTCTACAGCAACAACCAAGGTACTGGTAGGAAACAATAGCCTCGCATCAGGCCTACTTCCCTCAGAGAGACTCTGAGAGACAGCCAGCTCTCAAGCAAGTCTCTTGGAGGACATGTCAGGCCTCCTAACTTCCTTCAAGAAGGCTCTGACAGGGAGCCACCTCTCAAAGCAGTTCTTGACCCCAAGGAGGCCTCTGTTACAGAGTTAGAGCTAGAAATCTGCTCACCTTCCCAGGCAGTCTCCAGATGAGCTGTGCTCTCCCCTTTGAACGCTTCCTCCAAGACACACACCTACTGCAAGTATAGCAAGGCAGGGCTGACTTGAGTCTACAGCAGCTCGTTAAACCTTTCCTGGCCAGTATGCAGGTTTGTATATCCCATCACAGCCATGTTTCACAGAGGAAATTTTCACAAATGTCTAAAGGGTTTGATAGTAGTACAGTCCTAGTGAAAGTCATTGGGAACTATACTCCTAAATTATTTAGGCACTTTTGAAAATCTCTCATTAAAACAACTGCAACAGCCATAAAATGAACTGAATATCATTTCTTTTTTAAATTGCACATTTTCCATATTCAGCTGCGAACTTCTGCTGAGAGAATGGAATCTGTAGATATATGTTTCATTTCAAGATAAAAGTCAGTGTTTTAAATTGCCGATGTTTTGAAAGGAGTTTTTAGAAAATAATTTAGTAGACAAATTCAGATTTTTTTAAAAATAGAAAAACCTTTCACAAAGCCTAATTAAATGGTATGCTCATGAATAAATAAACCTTCAGGTGAACATTTTCAAAAGTGCTCCGGTGACCGAGGAGCCTAAGTCCCATTTTGAAAAGTGTCTTGGACACAGAGTACAATTATCTTCCAAATTCCTCCTTATGAGTTTCCTCAGCTATGATGCCTACAAAACTCTGACTACTGTCATGGCTAGACAAGTACCAAGCTGTGGCTATTTCTCTTCCCCTTCTTTCCTTTTCCTACTCCCTTCCCCTCTGCCTCTAATCTCAAATATTTTTTAAAAAATAAATAAATCAGTCTAAAGCAATATACATATTTACTAATAATCATAATAATCTTGTAACAATAAATAGCAACAGGTGTTGCTTTTTTTGCATTCTTTAATGAAAGACAGTTGCAGAAGTAACAATGTCTGGTATGATGTTTGAGATAGGAGAATAAATTTAACAAGCAGTCCTCTTGTCTGCTCTGCAATCAATTCTAGATGAATCTAAAGCATATCAACAAGGCATGTCACAGAACAAAAAACACAACAAAATGTTTTCTTTCCCTCATGACAAAAAAATCAGTTTATTTTATAGAAGTCAAATTACCATTTTTTCCAGATGATGAAAACTGAAAATTGATACTGAAAAGAAATGGCTAATCCTTGATTGAATAAGACATTACTCCCACCAAAAAGTACCTCTCTCCACACTTCCAACTCTTAGCTATCACTCTTTTCTACTTGTGAATTACTCTAGGGTACACTGCTACTTTTTTCACTGAATATTTTACATAAAAACACATACCCTAGAAGGAATCTATGAAGTTCACCATTACAGTTTATTAATCTGCCTTGCTTGACAATTTCAGCCACAAGTCTTGATGCTCTTAATTTTTTTTAAATTGTTCTACAGGCATTGTTTGTTCCATAGCAATCAATGTTGTTTTGAAGTTTTCACTGGATGGGGAAAGGAAGTATATACATTAATTAATAACATTCTGACTTTCAATAAAAAAACGACAAACATATTTTGATAAATCTCAAGCTTCCATTTCTATGCATCAGATAGGATCTATCAAGAATTCCTAGAATGAAATCCCAACAGGGTCAAACCAATCTTTCATTGTTTTCATTCCACAATGTTTACAATGTATTGCTCATTCAGATGAGAAACTCAGCTCTTATCTGCTTTGCATGGACATAATAGATCCCACAACTATTTTAGTAAGATCAGGGTTTATCCCAGGGGTCTTAAGCTACAAAAAAAGGCAGTTGGCAAACTGACAGTGCTATAATGGAATAATTTCTGTCCCCCTTTCCCCTCCAATTGTTCAGTGTACTGCCGGCACGTTGTCTGTCTAGTTGATGACTTCCACTCCAGAAGTGACTACATTTCAGTGGTGAAGTGATGGCATAGAGTCTGGTAAGTATTCTGAGATTCTTCAGAACTCACTGTATAAGTGTAAAAAATTATTCCTTCTTGTAGAAATGAATTCCCTTTTACTTAAGACTTAAAACAAGCTGCAGCTTTACTACTTTACTACTTTCAGTTGGGTTCAGTTGGGTTCCTGTATATATATATTATACATCTGAATACTATACATCACTTCTTAGGTATACATCCCCTGCAAATTTTTCAAAATTGTGTGGGATTATGGGTGGGGACAGGGAGCGAAGCAAAATGTAAAAAATTAACTAAAGTTTAACATATTAGATGAAATATTACAAAGACCACAAGCTTACTAAACACAAGTGAACATTGGTCTGTTTCTCTTATCCATTAATCAAGAAGTTCCTAAGCTAAGTGACTTCATCCTAACTGTGTAATAACTACTGTTTCAGCCTTTTTTGGAAGATGTTTCATATATTAAATGCTCTTCCAAGACTTGAGTATAGCAGCAGCAATGCATTTTTCAAACAAACAAAAAATTCTTATCACTGTCCTTCCAATTTCTTCCTTTTCCAGGCCAGATCATTGATGATGATCAGCATGCTGCTATGCTATCTATAATTAGTTCTCATACTTTATCCTTACAATGTGAAAAGCATAAAGAATCTAATTTCTAAGTGACAATTAGAGCTGATACAGTTATCCATTATGAACAAATGATCCAAATTAATTTGCTCCTTTGTCCTGTTTGCCAATATGATTTCTGTAAATATACTTCATACTCATAAGATCTCCTAAAATATTTTGGCCAAACAATCTTCACCATATGAATAGTTTGTGAACTGACCCCCTTGTTTTTTGTGGTGTGTGACTGGTCATCTTCGCGTTGCTTCTGCTTCCAGACTAAATGACTATTGAGAGTGACTAACAAATAATGATTAATGAATAGTCCTGTTGGCTCAGAAATGCAGTTTTTGCATGTAAACTCTTACATGAATGAAAACCTGTTCATGAAAAGATGGAAATAAATAAAGGGCGCACACATGGTTGAACAGAACGGCTCTTCTGGATTCTAGTGACTGTTGGTGAATACTTTTTTAGCAGTACTTAACCATTTCATTATTTAAGCTCTGAACTTGCTCTGCACCTCTGTAGGACCACAGCGACACAACTGAATGGTTCTGAGAACTAAGCTGATCTATAACACTGAAGAACAGTGCCCAATCCTTGTTTCTTTAGTAACATCCATCACTCACTTAAAGCAGTTTTACTAGCCTGGACTGAATGACTTAGTTCCAGTGTTTTGCTGTGCATTTTGTAACAGTTTCAGATCAGTAAAATAGATCTATAGCCAATCAAATCACAGAGTTGGTGTTGCTTTTGAAACTTCAACCTATTTGCCACAGGGAAGAATTTTCATATTCTTCTGACACATAAGTACCATTATTGTTTTCTTAAAATCTATATTAAATTTACAATATAGGCCATCAAGAAGATTCAAATGGCAAAAATTACACTTGATAGATTACAGTAGGCACATACTGAGTGTATGTGTCAGTCCAAAACAAAATTTCGGATTTAAACATGCCCCCAACAAATTTCATATCATTTAATTACCAGTATATACTTGATCATAAGCTGGTTCATTTACAAGCTGACCCCCCCCTAAGATGGATAAGTAAAAATGGAAAATTTTTATGACCCGTTCATAAGCCGACCCTATAATTCAGGGTCAGCAAACTTTGGCTCCTGGGCCATCAGGATAAGCCGCTGGTGGGCCGAGATGGTTTGTTTACCTTGAGCGTCTGCAGGCACAGAGGTAAACCTAAGTAAACTAAGTGTCCCGGCGCACCAGTTGCTTACCCTGACGGGCCGGGACAGCAACTGGTGGGGAAATTTTTTTTGGGGGGGGAGAAGCTGGGGGTCAGGGTAGTAACCCTTGTGACCACTGCCCACATGGCCCTACCCCTAGCCTGGGATCCCCACACTTTCCCCATTCCATCCTTTCCCACCTTATCTGGGGAGGGCCAGGAGAGGATGTCTCTGACCTAGCTGGAGCTGCTCCAGCAGGCTGGGCAGCATGGCCGCAGCCTGCTCTGATGGGCCAGACCAGGCAGCGTGGCCACAGCATGTTCCAGCGAGCTGAGCCAGGCGGCACAGCCACAGCCTGCTCCAGTGGGCCAGGCGGTGCGGCCGCAGTGTGCTCTGTATATATGGTAATCTAAGCAGCTGGAGTTGACCTTAACCATGAGCAACTGTATAGGAATCCATGATTTTGGAGCCCTATATAGACTTGCAGCCATTCCTGGCTAAGTTCAGGCTTTTGGCATCAGATTTGGTCTTCTGGGAGACTTTACAAGCCAACAAGACTATCCCAAAAATCTCAGGACTTTTAGGCTGTCCTGCACCCAGAGTTTTGGCAGCACAAGGTGACGACACTGTATAGTGATGCTGAACAGGATTAAAGGGGGAAGTGTGTGTCCAAAAAGACTGCAAATGGTTGAGCCACATCCTGCTTCACTTAAAACAGGTGCTAGGTTATCTTCCATGTTTAACACATTCAAAAACAAATGAACAAAAAAAAATTAAGGCGGAGAAGCACAGAGGTCAGACAAAAATATCAGTTTTTTTGACTCCCCGAGTATACTTGCAACTCATGGGCTGGCTTTTCCAACAGTGAGTCTGGATCTGACAGAAACTCATGCTCTTCCACCATTCTCAGGCAGCCTGTAGGTTGTTACACTGGCCCTGGAAACAGGGCTGTAGGTCACACACAGTGTATTGCTGGAACCGGCTGAGCTGTGCATGCTGATGCTGTACCAGCTCTGTGATACTTAATCCTTTTGTGCCAGGAGTTGAGTTTCCCCACACAAGGTTTGTTGGCAACAGTGCCAAAGAACTAACCTGAGGGTCTGTTTAAGTCATGGGTTTTTTTTATGTGACTCCAGAAATAGACAACTTAAACAGAGTAAATTGTAATTGTAAACCTACTAATTGGGCTTTTTAAAGCCTTATCATAGAAATTAATTTCTGCAGAGTGGAAATTGGCATCACAATGATTTCCAGAATGGTTACATTCTTTAGCTCAAAGCCACAGACGCAGTTACTGAGATAATATGCCATTTATTGAAATCTGAGACCTAATGGTAATAACTTCAGGGAAATATATTTATGTAAATCCATTCCAAACAATCACCACACAGCACTATCCAAAGGTATTTGCCTACAGCTTCCCTTCACAGAGCGTTTAGATCCCTGCAAAGGAAGCTGGCTCACATGAGAAGGCAGTATATTTTTAATTTACTAATATTACCAAGAAGCAGCAAAGAATCCTGTGGCACCTTATAGACTAACAGACGTTTTGCAGCATGAGCTTTCGTGGGTGAATACCCACTTCTTGCATCTGAAGAAGTGGGTATTCACCCACGAAAGCTCATGCTGCAAAACGTCTGTTAGTCTATAAGGTGCCACAGGATTCTTTGCTGCTTCTACAGAACCAGACTAACACGGCTACCCCTCTGATAATTTTACCAGTTTTCATACAGGCAATTTTGCTACAGTATCTGAGTTGTGGAGGGTAATTTACACCATTGTGAAGTATTTCTTCAAACTGGAGCTTTAGACACAGGAGCCTTTCTACAGAAAATCTTTGGTTTGATATCTTGCCATTTTGATGTAACTTGTCTCTTATCAAGGGATAAAATTTTAGGAATTAGGTGACAATAATGCAATCTAAACTGGAACATTTAAGCACATTTATCAATGGTTTGTTTATGCTGCTGGAGTTTTCTACATAAGAACGGCCATACTGGGTCAGACCAAAGGTCCATCTAGCCCAGGGGTGGGCAAACTTTTTGGGGCGAGGGCCACATCTGGGTGAGGAAATTGTATGCAGGGCCGGGGCAGGGGGGGTGGAGTGCGGGATGTGGAGGAAGGGGCTCAGGACAAGGGATTGGGGCAGAGAAGGGGTGCAGAGTGTAAGAGGGGGCTCAGGGAAGGGGGTTGGGGTACAGGAGGGGTGCGGAGTGCAGAAAGGAGCTCAGGGCAGGGAGTTGGGTGCAGGAGGGGTGCAAGGTACAGGCAGAGGGCTTAGGGCAGGAAGTTGGGGGGCGGGGGGCAGGAGGGGTTTGAGCTCCAGCCCGGTGCCGCTTACCTAAAGTGGCTCCGGGGTGGCAGGGGCGCACACCAGGGCCAGGGCAGGCTCCCTGCATGCCTGCCCTGTCCCCACGCCACTCCAGGAAGTGCTGCGGCCCCTGGGTGGGGGGGGCAGAGGGCTCTGCGTGCGCACATGGAGCCCTTTGCCTCCCGGCCCGGGGGCTGCTTCTGAGAGCAGCGCCGGGCCCGCAGCACCACCAGGGGTAATCCTGCGGGCCGGATCCAAAGCCCTGAAGGGCCGGATCCGGCCCGCGGGCCATAGTTTGCCCATCCCTGAATTCTAGCCAATGCCTGGTACTCCAGAGGGAATGAACAGAATAGGTAATCATAAAGTGATCCATCCTCTGTCGCCCATTCCCAGCTTCTGGCAAACAGAGGCTAGGGACACCATCACTGCCCATCCTGGCTAATAGCCATTGATGGACCTATCCTCCATGAACTTACCTAGTTCTTTTTCAAACTTTTATAGTTTTTGCCTTCACATCATCCTCTGGCAAGGAGTTGCACTATTGACTGCACTGTGTGAAAAAATACTTCCCTTTGTTTGTTTTAAACCTACTGCCTACTAATTTCATTTGGTGACCCCTGGTTGTGTGGGAAGTTTTTCAGTAAAAGGTCCCAGTAGCTACATCACCTGTCTCTCTGGGGCTGGATAGGAAGGCAAAATAAACTGATTCTACATTTCAAAGAAGTGCATGAGGGATACATGGGTTAAAGCTTGTATTCCAAGTTTAGTGGACTTTTTTTTACTTAGCCTTATATACAATCTATTCTCTAAGAGAGGTTGTTGGTTTTTTTTATTTCACTGCTCTCAGCAATTATAAGGTAGATTAACACTAAAAGCACAGGTTCCTGTCTTATGGTATGCTTCATTAATTCTATTTTTATTACCTTTGTGAAAAGACTTAAATAACAACTTAAAGATAGATATAGAAAGGTGATGTAGTGATGAAAGTTCTCTCTCTCTCTCTGCTTTGAAGGGTAGCAAACAGCACAACTACCGTCTGATCAGGGATTTCACCTGAACACCTCTAGTACAATCTCTAGTACAATCTCATCAGTGTAATTTGTCCCATTTTCTGTGTGTTCACACTGAAATCACATCTCATCTGCGTATTTAGCTCAGTGTTGCAACTCAGCTGTCACAACTAGGGGTCTGCATTATTTTAGATTGACCTCCTGCCACCAGAAATGCTGAGGGTTCTTCTGGAACTACTGACTCTCTACCAATGGCAGGTCCTTCATTCATTCCAAAACTAGCCCTACTGTTGCATGAGGCTCTTAAAATTCTGTAATGTCAATCAAGACTGAATTAGAATCACTACTTATAGGAGGCTGGTACTTTGCTGCTGTTCTGTGTCCATCTCCGTTGCTGGTACTATCTAGATAAACAGTAGGGGGCTCAAGTTGAGCTTCTGAAAATGGAGACAGACTGAATTAATGATCATTTTTGAAAATATTGGATCCTCTCTGGGGATCCTCTATTTACCAATTGGAAAAACAGAGCTAATGCTATGTGAGGCTTCATTAATTTTTGTGAAGTGCTTTGAGATTCCCGGATAAGTGGTCCAATATAAGTGTAAATTAGTCTATTCTTTTAATTGGCATTAAGATAATACTTGAATAGCTCATATCTCTAAGAAGCACATAACTTTCTTTAAAATGGCATTTGCTGCCCAGTTCTTATACAAGTCTCCCCAGGGAACAGTAAAAATTTTAATATGACTTTTTTTTTTTTTAACAACCTGAAACACCTTTTGAAGTGCACACTGAAATCTGTATGAGTGCCCTGGGAAATACACAAAACTAGGCACAACCAACCAATCACAATACCCACTTTGGAAAAAACTGCTGTGACTTGTCCAGTATCACATACTATTGTCATTCATTAAGGTCCTAAGATATAGAAATAATATCAAGAGACTGACGAAAGGTGAATTACTGGTTTACTTCCATGCACAAAAGCGTAAGCTAATATAAGTATCTAATGCCTAAGTAATGCAGGAATTAAGAATTACTACTACACTATCCTGCTACACAAAAAAACAGAGCTTCAGAGGAAAAACTATTCATTTTAAGTACTTTAACAGTTATCCACTTATTTTTCATGAACCCGGAAGAATGTTTTTCATGTGATTTATTGTGGAGATTTAAAATTCCTCCCGGTACAAAGCGAGAGCCGAGCAAACCAGAAAAAAAAATAGTTCAGCAGCTTTACACAGGCTTCAAATCCAAAATGATGTAGTGTGTTAATCAAAGAGGGAATATCATCTTTCCCTTGTTATAACTAAACCCTTAATTTTCAAAAAAAACAACACATATGAAAACTGAAGGTCATTCTGTGAAAAACATAGTTGTACTTTTTTGTTACACTTTCTTTTCCTTAAGAGACCACCCAAGGCACTAGAAAACTGCAGTTTCACTTCAGAGAGGGTGATGTGCGCATAAATAATGTCATGGGAAAAGACCTATGGACAAAACGGAATGGGAAACTGTCCCATTAGGAAGATGATGGCCATAAGGACAGGTTTCAGCCTCATCCCACATGGAAACACAGCTGCAAAAGATCACTCTCTTTATAGGGAACATTTTACTTAGCATCTTGTTTTATGCATTTAAACCAGTGATGAAGCAGCAGGTGATGGCTGCAAAAGAAAATGAAAAAAGCTGACATCAGAAGAGTGAGCACAGCATCCCCAATTAGTGGAAAGGTTCAAAGCTGAGCCCTTCACCTTTAAAGGGCATGACATATGCAGTCTGTGGTTGAATTTGGCTCCTGATGGCACACGTGGATTTTTTTTAACTGCTTTGTGAGCAGCCTTTCCCTGATGATTAAAAAGTAGTGTGTGTGGGGGGGGGAACAAACTGTCAAGAAGTGTAATTATTAATATTTTTTCCGTCTTCAGAGGCTGTTGTTATGGCCGCCTGCTGAAGCCTGTCCTCTACCAGGCAGATAGCCTGGAACACACTCCGTGGGTTGCTTACTTTCTCTTGAAAGACATTTTGAGTAATGAATTCTGATGGCCTTGTCATTCCCCAGAATCATTTAATTTACAGCCCATTAAAAACCAAATGAATTTCCATTAGTGATTATTATCTTAATGAATAAAAACTGTGTTCTTTCAAGCAGATTCACCACCTATTGTTAGGCATTTAGGCTTCCTACCAACCATTTCCTATTACAAAATAGATGAATGATTATTTCCTATCCTGCAGGTTTCTTTTCTGCACTTCAACAAAGAACTTAAAGGTCATACAACAGCCCACCCATCTGTCAACCTGGTACCACAGACTATACATATCACAAGATTACCTCCACTCAGGTGGATCCTCAAGCTGCCAAAAGGTTATTGCCTTGCCTTTTAAGAATAAAACTGTAAAGTTCTCCCATGTGTAACCAGGGGCGGCTCCAGGCACCAGCGCTCCAAGTGCGTGCCTGGGGCGGCAAGGCGTGGGGGGCGCTCTGCCGGTCGCCGCTAGGGCGGCAGGCAGGCTGCCTTCGGCGGCTTGCCTGCGGAGGGTCCGCTGGTCCCATGGCTTCAGCGGACCTCCTGCAGGCGTGCCTGCGGGAGGTCCGCCAAAGCCACAGGACCAGCGGACCCTGCTTGGGGCGGCAAAATGTCTAGAGCTGCCCCTGTGTGTAACACTATCCATATGCACATTGCCATAATGTTAGCTCAGTAATGCTGACTCCTCAGCAAAGGCAGAGGGTGCCAGCAATTAGCATTCATGATTGGCATGCAAAGGCAGAAGCAGCAACCACAGACACATGTTGGGCCTCTCCTGGACCTCATCAGTGCAGCACAGCTTCACAGGAGCCCAAGAAACTGTCAGCCTTGTAGAAATACAAGCCTTATAGTTTCAGTTTGCTTGCAAAGGAGGAAATTGTTTTCAGAAATATGAAATCACAAGCACTGTGGGCACTATTCTTCCTGCAAACTGCCAGAACCCTTTCTTTCAACCATCTACTCTTTGGACACACTGTACATCCTGGAACTACCTACACCCCTCCCCCATTCCCTTCCATTAGGATGACAGGCCCTTCAGAGTAGGCCCATACCTTGTATCACCTAATAAAACCTCAAGGTATCTTGTCATTACTGATTGCATCCACAACCATCATATGCACAATAATTAGTTACTCCCAAACCTAAACAGTTGTAGGTCAAACCTCATTTAATGCGAGTCCCCAGAAAAGAAAACATTCAGTCTTCAAAGGCTTTTATATCCCTGTGTGTTTGAGAGCTCTGACTAAATCATTTAGCGCCTGATTTTCCATGACAGCATTTCATTCTGGGGAAGCACAAGCCCCTTGACTCTAACTAGTTTCAGCACAGGCCAAACAGAAATTGATTGGCACAGTGTGTTCTTCCTTCCATACTTACATAAAAGGAAAAAGCCAGTAACTCTACAGTCCTGCAGTGGAGAAGCAGCTAAAACGAGGTTTAGCAGCTGCTGTCAAACTCATCAGCACAACATGCTAATCTTAGAATAATTAAATGATGTTTGTTTTCCCACACACAGATAAAGGCAGAAGATTTTCTTAAGACCTCCAGGAATAAGCAAGACACTGCTCTTGCTAGCACTCTGAATCACACCATCCGTCAGAGTATTGTTATTCCAGGTACAGCAGCCTTTTCATTCACTGGGTAGCAAATCATATCTTCAAATACGTTGGCTAGGCAAGGATTTTCCCTAGCCAATGAAAGGAAAGGATTCCCTTCCCATTCAGATCAATGAAAGGAAATTATTCCTTTCAATGCCAGTACAAAACAGACCACCCTTTTTGCTCTCAGTTTGAAATGGATAGGACTGGCCTCTGGAGCATAATGTTAGTGGAAACCAAAGGGTCCACCTCTTCGTAGTTCATAAATTTAAGGAAAGCCCCAGCCCATCAACACACTGAAAATATTCATTTTATCTGCTCCCATCTTATCTCACTTAAAAAGACTGTCTCAAGGAAAAAATTTCTCACCATTTATTCCCAGATCTGGAAATCCTACAGCTACTGGTTACACATCTTGTATTTCAGTGGAACAATTTCATTAGGCTCCTAGATCAGTTATGCCACTTGTTAAATATAAACTTCCTGATACACTTGCACTGTGTTCCAGAATACCAATAGCAGCCAAGTCTGCTTTTATGAATTAGTCTAAATTCTGAGATGAAGTCTTTCTGCTCCCTTGATTATAGAGATTTCTCTCTCTACACATGTCCTTTTCTATGGTGAGTCTAACACTTTTAAATACACAGGGTCAAATTCATATCTATTATTAACTACTGAAGTCAATGGAGTTAGACCAGTGATAGATTTGATCCAGTAATCTGTCACAATTTTCATGACTGCATAGGGTTATAGCACATCCAAAATGGTTTACAAAGTCCTTAGTATAAGTGAGAATCAGGCCCTTTCTACAGTTTAGAATAAGGTATTTTACTATATCATCTTTCTAAACATGGAAGAAACATATAACTTCAATAAGTGTGTGTGTGTGTGTGTGTGTAGGGGGGTGATAGGGCTGCATATTTTATACTTTACTTTATTTTACTAAAACATGTTGCAGTTTCTCTTCTAGGAGGAAATTTCTAAAATTCTGTTTACACTACAATATTTGGCAGAAGAGTGCCGAGGTTTTTAAGTAGTGATTTGCAGATGGCCATTTTCAAGCACACGTGGCTAATGCAGTCTCAGATTTGCCAGTCTAAATGTATTATAAAATAATATGTCTTCAAAAAGATAAGCACTGTATACAATATACTATATGACCATTTGGTAATAAATCCATCTAATAGCAAAGTATACCAGTCACAGATTAGCAGGCTTTGTTCTCTGCCTCTTTTTGCTTAATCAGCACAGCAGACATCTGTTATCTGGAGAGCTGGTTCACTATGTCCGGTATCCTCCTAGTTCTAGTAGTGGTTAGTACTAGATGCCATTGAGGGAGGTTCTGCAAAACAAAAACAAAAACAAACCCCAACACCTCACCATAAAACACTTAGCTAATTGTACAGTGACATATTAAGAAGGATGACAGAGGAAGAATTAATCCTCACCTGAGGGTTAATGAATTTATGTTCCAAACTGTAAGATCTGACAGATGCTCTTGGCATGTAAAGTGGTTGCAATTACTTAGAAAAGAAATAACTGAATTCTCAGATTACATGGGTATGGCAACTTTTGGTAAATATGGACTTTTTAATAGTGGTCACTAGGCAAATGTTATTTTTTGGCCAATAAATTATTCATACATACAGCTACATTATATTTAACTTTGACTTCTCATTGCAACAAACTCCACAGGTTGTTTGTATGCATATTAGTTATAAAGTTACTTGATTTTAATTTCAAGTTCCCCTTGTGCCTGCATTAGGACATCTGAAATACATAGCAAGTGTTCTAAGGACTGATATCATACAATGGGTAAAGAAGCCTATCTAGAACTAAGTAGTGTACGTGTATTGTCAGCTGTTCTTGGTACTGCTGATTGTAAAACTGGGTATAAAGTTATTAGTAGGGGAGTACCATGCAATGAAATGATGTAACGTTACTATGGGAGTGACTATGCTGTGAAATGGATACTGTGTCTTGTGTGAGCTGCATATGTCCCAGTAGCCGGAGCAGATTCAGGTTGAGCTAGATGTGCATCCAATTAATAGAAAGAGATGTTCTTCCTCTCCTAGAAAACCTGACTCCAGGGTTTCTACTAAACCATTTACAGTGCCGAAAGTTATGTCAATGGAACAATTACTTCCATCAACACAACTAGATTTGCAAGGAAACTTTGCAGAAAAAATGGCATTAGTTTAAGCAATAGTTTGACAATATTCTCAATAGTTCTGGCTGAAAACCAGGGAAGGGAGCGGGTATAGTAAAAAAAAAATTTTTAATCTTACATTTTGAATTTGGAAATGTATGGAAAAAAGTAACTAACATTAAAAAAAACAAACAAACAAACTGATCCCCTCTTTTTCCCACCACTAGGGGCAGTTGCGGAGAAAGTACTTGAAATGGTTGTAAGGTTCCTCTCCCTGGTGAACCTTGCACCACTGCAGATATATAAGCGCAAGAGGAGGAAAACAGAGGATTTAGACATTGGTTTGTTAAATGTCATAATCAAGGGCTATATGATTCACTTAATGCTCAAACATGAACTTTAAGAGCCATAAGCCTTATTAATAAAATATGGGCTTGTGTCTAGTATACAAACCTACTATTCAAGCAGAAACTAACGCAGCAAGCAGACTGAACTTAAACTCAAACCATAGATATGGGTTCTAAGTGACCTTGGTGCAGAAAGAACAGCTGGTCTGTGTGGCTTCATTTGGAGAAAAAAGAAAATTAGAAATGAAGGAAACCAAACCAGCAATCCAAATAAGAATAAAAGGTTTTGTATCCTTTAAACTGTATTTTAGATAATGATGCAAGCTTAATCCAAGGAAAGTATATAGAACTGAAGTCAAGAAAATGGTGCAGAAATCTAAAACAGAGCTTCATATTCAGGACATGCACTGGGAAGCTGAGAACACTTCAGACAGGATCAGTACTTTTTATAGAACTTTCTAATATATCATTTGCATGCAAAAGCAAGAAACTTTACAACTACTTTTAAAAACCAGCATTGTTCAGATTTCAAAGAATAAGATCCTGACTCAGGAAAATGCTCAAGCATTTGCTTAAGTCCAAGTGTACTCGGGAAATCACTTCAGCACATTCTTATTTGTAAGGGGCCTAAATGCTATGCACCATCTATGTGATGTGTAAAAATATGCAAAGCCATGAAGTTGAAGACGTTTGATGTAAATGTCACAGATTCACAACCAAAAAAAACACAGATAAGAGGAATTTTCAAGATCTATAATATCTGGAAGGATAATACCCCTAAAATGGGTTAATATGTTCTCCGTTGTCCTATGAAGCAAGATAAAAATCAAGTTCCTGAACAGATAACATAAAATTGCACTTTATAATCTGGAAAAATAGGAGTTACTGAAAAGGGAGAATAACCTGAATATTGAGTTAATACTTCCAACAGAAGATCTCTATCAAGCATTCTTAAAACTACAATACCCACATGCTGAAGTGAAAAAACAGATTGACAGATCCAGAAGAGTACCCAGAAGTCACTTACTACAGGACAGGCCCGACAAAGAAAATAACAGAACGCCACTAGCCGTCACCTTCAGCCCCCAACTAAAACCTCTCCAGCGCATCATCAAAGATCTACAACCTATCCTGAAAGATGATCCCTCACTCTCACAGATCTTGGGAGACAGACCAGTCCTTGCTTACCGACAGCCCCCCAACCTGAAGCAAATACTCACCACCAACCACATACCACACAACAAAAACACTAACCCAGGAACCTATCCTTGCAACAAAGCTCGATGCCAACTCTGTCCACATATTTATTTAAATGACACCATCATAGGACCTAATCACATTAGCCACGCCATCGGGGCTCGTTCACCTGCACATCTACCAATGCAATATATGCCATCATGTGCCAGCAATGCCCCTCTGCCATGTACATTGGCCAAACCAGACAATCTCTACACAAAAGAATAAATGGACACAAATCTGACATCAGGAATCATAACATTCAAAAAACAGTAGGAGAACACTTCAACCTCTCTGGTCACTCAGTAACAGACTTAAAGGTGAAATTTTGCAACAAAGAAGCTTCAAAAACAGACTCCAACGAGAAACTGCTGAGCTTGAATTAATATGCAAACTAGATACCATTAACTTGGGTTTCAATAGAGACTGGGAGTGGCTGGGTCATTACACATATGGAATCTATTTCCCCATGTTAAGTATCCTCACACCTTCCTGTCAATTGTCTAAAATGGGCCATCTTGATTATCAATACAAAAGTTTTTTTCTCCCGCTGATAATAGCTCATCTTAATTAATTAGGCTCTTACAGTTGATATGGCTACTTCCACTTTTTTTCATATTCTCTGTATGTATATATATATATCTTCTTACTATATGTTCCATTCTATGCATCTGATGAAGTGGGCTGTAGCCCACGAAAGCTTATGCTCAAATAAATGTGTTAGTCTCTAAGGTGCCACAAGTACTCCTGTTCTTTTTGGAGATACAGACTAACATGGCTGCTACTCTGAAACCTGTCATTAGACAGAAAGAGCAGCCAGTTGTATTTGCAGGAAGATTCCTAAACAAAGCTATGTCTAGACTGAAAAGGCGATGTAGGCAGCTGGTTTTGTCTGTCTTGAATAATACTAATGTATATTGGATCCCTCCTAGCTTTTGCTAGATGGTGTTAATGAGAAGGGTCTATGTTCTTCAATGCAGGGGAGATTGAGTTAATATGATGGTTTCTTAATTTCTATATGTATACATTCTCCCATAGACTTTTTGATGGTCACTCATTTTATGAATTGTAAAATGAATTAAAAATATTCTAGAAGGTGAGAGATTCTGTATTTATCTACACACTGGCTGCGGGATTATGTATCTGTACATGGTAATATTTTTTTTTAATTAAACACTAGACTGAGAGCATCATGTATGGAATCCTATCCCTCTACTTTGCTGTGAGTATACACTGTTTGCTTTTAGCATGCAGTGTCAGTAAGGAAAAATAAATAAATCCCAGCACCTGGCCATTAAGACTATTGACTCTTTTCTGAAAAAAAAAATGTATATGGATGCCTGGAAGTCATTCTGCTTTAACCAAGTGGCCAATATAAACGGATTGCCTCAAAATCCAGGAAACTATACTCCAAGTATAAACCCATATACTCTCTGGAAAGCTGCCAACTACTTTTACAGAGACAAGGTGAGTGAGGTAATATCTATTATTGGCACAACTTCTGTTGGTGGAAGGTAAAGCTTTTCTTCGGGTCTGGGGAAGGAAGCCCTGACATTGCCTCACCTACCTTGTCTCTCTTATATCCTAGGACCAACATGGCTATAACAGCATTGCAAACCACTACTTTTAAAGGAATTTAGACTCCTAGCATTGCAAGTCCCAACCCACTCCTTTAAAAAGATATTTAACGTCTACCTGACAAATGCTGATGACACAGAAAGTGTCTGCTTGGGGAAGCTGGATGTGGGTGAAAATTGACCCTTGGGTAGTCAGAGATCTGACTGCCTGCAGAGATGCTTTTGTTAGGAGACCGGGCTGGTTGGAAGTATTTTGCTTTGGGAATTTGCAAAGGTTTCTGTTTGCAGATCATGGTAATATTTAATTTGTATGTTGGTTTGTATTTACATAGTATCCTAAAACTGTAGTGGCAACATAGGATTTTGAATAAGTACTAGCCTCTGGGTTCTGTCAATTTTTGAGTGAAAACATATAGAATTTTTAAAACTTTTTTGGGGTGGGGTAGGGAGGCAGAAATAATTATTAACTAGGATTTGGTGCTGGCAGCATTAAACAAAATGAGCTGTTTCACTAAAGCCAAATTCATTGTTACATAGCGATGACTTTGGTCCAGTAACCTAGGACAGTTAAAGTGTTGATCTGAACCGAGAAGGAATCATAAACTTACATACATTGGAAAGGGGGAACCATTGTCTGGCAGGAGAAATCTATTTTCATTTTCAGTGTACTTCTCCAGGAGCTGCAGAGTGCTTGCAGCCTTTGACAAAAAATTGTTTTTAATCACTATTGTGATCTTTTTGCCTAGTTTTTCTATAAGCAATTGTAGACCTGAATTTATTACCAGTGTTATTTATGAGAGGGTGTTTTAAGTAGTTCTTATATATCAATAATCTGGAAAACATTAAAGACATCAAATATGCAACAAAGTAATCACTGTTCATAACAATATTTCATCAGGACCATAAAGAGATCTGTTTTAGAATTAAAAACAAAAGATACAGAAGGTAACGTACGTATAGGTTAGAAGATATATGGAAAAAGTCTAAGGTATATTATGCTTCTAGTCCTGCTTCTTGTATCTGCCCCCAAGCTTTTCAAATACAGATGTGAAGTTTCACTACTGGCTTAATGCTAAGGGTCTAAAAATAATTCAACCAAATGTGTGAGTCTTATGACTAAACCTGCTGAAGTTTTGATTCTAGCAAAGTTGTATGAACTCATTCTAAGTGAAACACAGCTTACCAGAAAACATCAAACTCTCTTACTGGCCTCTGATTCAAGCCTCATTTCTGTTTGTATCAACAGGAAAAAAAATGGGGGTGGGGAGGAAGTAAGAGAATCTTCTTTTATTTGGAGGGTGCAAGTGTTACTGTGTGTCCGAATTCTTCAGTGATTAATTTCTCAAAATGTTACCATACCCTTGACACCTGCTTGCCATTTGTGGTTACACCCAAGAAAGGCAAAATTCTGTCTGCTACCATTGTGTGATGTAGGCTAATTAATTTCCAAACATGATTGGAGGAAGGTTTTCATGAGAGCCTCTTGTTAGCTAGGCTTTGTGCCCTGTAAAGTTGATTCTCAGCTTTAGGAGTAAAGCATGAGCTACAAGCAATTTGTACCAATATTACTATTTCAGTTAGCATGTGATATTTTTTTTTACCCAAACAGTTATACTAGTACAACTCCTAATGTGGATGCAGTTATAATGGTGTCTTATAGCAGTATAGCTTATTCCCATATAGGGAATAAGCTCTACCAATACAAGTACCTTTATATCAATCTAATTGCATTCACACTAGGAAGGTTGTACTGCTTTCATTGTACCAGTATCACTGAAGTGGAACAACATTTGTGTTTAGACGAAGCCCTAAACTCTAACCTCCTTGTAAAGAAAGCCTTGAAAACACAAACTGCTTGCTAAGTTTCAAAGGAATATGTAGCTGGACTTTACTTCTTGATCAAAAGGCTGTGGAGGACCTAAAGACTGCCCTTCTCCCTCCCTCCCTCACTTTTTATAGAAAATTAGTCTGGTAAATTTATGGTGCACCCAAAGGATCACCTTGCTAACAGTTAGGCCAGCCCTGTGCATAGTGCTTTTATACTTGTGCAAACTGTTTTAATTTTCCTATTGTCCCATTCCAATATGTAATTATTTGTAGATGCACTGGCCTAGGTGAGGTCACATACACATCTAGCTGACAGGGTCTGTCAGCTTGCAATAACAGGAGGGGATTTTTGGGAACCCTGTTGTTTCAAGCTGTGACCCCATTTCATATAAATTACGGCACTTCTGGTACAAATACTTAAATGTGCAAGTTCAAAATTCACTTTCCACAGACATTTGTGTAAGTAAAACTTGTTCACTAAAATGGTCATAGAAAGTGAACAGAAATGGGGCATGAATACAGCCAAAGTGCATTTCTATTTAAATAGAGTGAATAATCATGGTTTGCTTATGTGGTCTCTACACACTTGAACACCAACAAATTATAATGGCATATCTTCAAAGCATTCTACTTCAGACATTTGATTGATGGACCTGGTCAAGTAAATCAGAGGAGCACTACAGTTTAATAATTCATGTTTCAAATTGTCTGTACAAAAATGTGTGTGTCTAACTCACATTCAGTGAAGGATAGGGAAAGAGTTTGATAAGGGGTAATGAAATCAGCTGTGATTGGAGCACAGAGCTGGGTGGTCAGCAAATTGGAGTTCTAATCCCACCTATGACAGGCCCCAGCCCTGGAAAACACTTTGCCATGTGCTTAACTTTAAACACATGAATACTCACATTTCAATAAATGAGAATACTCACATGCTTAAAGACAAGCACATGCTTAAGTGCTTTGCTGGACTGTAGCCAGAATGACTCCCTCTGTGTACTTGAGTAAGTCCCTCAAACTCTCTGCTTCTCTTTTTTCCATCTGTATTATGTCCGGTATAGCAATACTTACCTCACTAGGATATTGTGAGGATTGTGTATAGAGAGAGTTTCCAAGATTAAACTTATGCTGTAAGTGATAAGTAACATTATTGTAGCACACATGGCTTTGTGGTGACAAGATATTTACATAGCTATCAGGACTATCATGGAAGCAGTAATTCAAGTTAGCAGTGTATCAAAAAAATCTGGATTTTTCATACATATACATTAGGTTTGGATTGGCTGAGATCCAATCCCAGTGTAAACAATATCCTTTAAGAAAAGCAAAACATCAAGTAAATTCACAGACAAAAGCTACATTGAAAGAACATTAAGGCTATGGCTTAAACCTACAAGGCATTCATGTTTAGGGACCACACTTTCGCTATCCAATCACAACAGGAAGTCACATTACTATAGCTTAAATGTATTGCGCTGTATCTAGATAGTAAACATCTGATTCATAATTCTTAATTTCCTAACTTTGATGGATTCAAACTTAAGCCTGGTCTTTAATGTTTTCTTATGGTCATTTCTGAAGCTGAAAATGGCCATGTTTACAAAATGTAAAGTATTGTACAGTGCAATGTATTTTCTTATTATTATTGTTAGCAAAATAAGATGCATGCTACTGTTCTGTTTATCTTGGAGTATTTGACTCATCCCTAAGTTCTGTTGCTAGAAATTTGGTTTAAAGATTATGGCAATTAACCCATGGTAATCAACTAACATAACATGTTCAAATAGGATAATTTATACATGACCAAGGACTTGAAACTGGCATGTGCCAAAATGAATACAAACCATAGACAAAAACAATTTTGTTGCTAAGCTCCTAAATGTGGAATCAATTATTGACTTATGAAAAATAGAGAGCTTTTCCCACTTCCAGATAGATGCATGCATCTAAGGCGTTCCAAATGGTATGGCCAGTCCCTTTTTCATTCTCATCCTTTTATAGGGCTAAAAGCCTCCTGCACTTGGTAGCCTTCTCCCATCATGGGAGTTCCTCTTTTGCTTCTTCAGCCTCTTAAGGATTAAACACTATCCTTGCAAGACCCCTATACATTCTGCCGCCCCATTCACAGGGCATCACTTTCTGAGGCACATCAAGTTCTTGATCAAAGAAGCAGCAAGTGTTGCAGAGAAGAGAAAGTTACTGGAAGAGACTATGGAAAGGCAAAATGCTCATATGTCCCTTCATGGCTGCTGCTGCTGGAAAGTTGAGTCAGTGAAATCTTGGAGGAAAGGGGGGTAAATGATGGAGAACAAAAACAGTGCGTGTGTGTGGGGGGAAGCCATGGAAAACTGTTTAGCATCTGAGAAGGAAAAGAGAAGAGGTGATGAGAAAATGTTGGAGGGGGCACAAATGGAGGGGAAGATTAAGGGAAAGATAAATATGGTAGAAAGCATTTGTGAGAGAGCAAGAAAGTAAAAATACTTTCAGCTGGGATGAAGACTGGCATAAAGGTTGCTGTGTTTGCCTAGCGTAACTTCATTAAATTGTTGCTTTTCAACATTTATTTTTACACTATTTTCACAATTTATAAATTAAAAGTACTGCAAACAAACAGGAGGGTATAACTCCAGTTTTCCTCCTGAAAGAATGAAACTATATAGGGCTAAAAACAAAACGGGCCAATAGTTAAAGATCCCCTAACTCATTGTTTTAGAAAGGGCCTTGACATACTTTGAGTACCGTAAGCCACTGTATAAACCCAAATGTTGTTCTACACTTAGCAAGTGGAAGAGCCAAGCATATACTGTCAAGAATATTAATTAGCTCCATTCTTTTTCACCACCCAGCTTCTATTAGTCTGAGTTGCTGCAGGTCATACTCATGTCATTACAAACCAAAGAGGAGAATCGGTTAAAAAACATTCTAAGCCTATGTCTACACTACAGCTTATGTCGGCAAATTTATGTTGCTCAGGGTGTAAATAAACCAACCTCCTGAGCAACATAAGTTACAACAACATAAGCGCCACTGTGGACTGTGCTATGTCGGCAGGAGAGCTTCTCCCACTGACATAGCTACTGCTGCTCGCAGTGGTGGTTTTACTATGGGTATGTCTACACTACGGGATTATTCTGATTTTACATAAACTGGTTTTGTAAAACAGATTGTATAAAGTCGAGTGCACGCGGCCACACTAAGCACATTAATTCGGCGGTGTGCGTCCATGTACCGAGGCTAGCGTCGATTTCCAGAGCGTTGCACTGTGGGTAGCTATCCCGTAGCTATCCCATAGTTCCCGCAGTCTCCCCCGCCCATTGGAATTCTGGGTTGAGATCCCAACGCAAAAACAGTGTCGCGGGTGATTCTGGGTAAATGTCGTCACTAAATCCTTCCTCCGTGAAAGCAACGGCAGACAATCATTTCGCACCCTTTTCCCCTGGATTGCCCTGGCAGACGCCATAGCATGGCAACCATGGAGCCCGTTTTGCCTTTTGTCACTGTCACCGTATGTGTACTGGATGCTGCTGACAGACACGGTATTGCAGTGCTACACAGCAGCATTCATTTGCCTTTGCAAGGTAGCAGAGATGGTTACCATCCCTATTGCACCGTCTGCCATGCCATTGTAAATTGGTGATGAGATGACGGTTATCAGTCGTTCTGTGCCGTCTGCTGCATCATGGGTGCTCCTGGCTGGCCTCGCTGTGGTCGGCTGGGGGCGCATGGACAAAAATGGGAATAACTCCCCAGGTCATTCCCTTCTTTATGTTTTGTCTAAAAATAGAGTCAGTCCTGCCTAGAATATGGGGTAAGTGTACTAGAGAACCAGAGAGCACAGCTGCTCCGTGTCAGAGCCCCAGAGATCCTGCAGAAATGATGAGCTGCATGCCATTCTAGGGGGTGCCCCTGCAACAACCCCACCCGTTGCTTCCCTCCTCCCCCAACCCTCCTGGGCTACTGTGGCAGTGTCCCCCCATTTGTGTGATGAAGTAATAAATGCAGGAATAAGAAACACTGACTTTTTAGTGAGATAAAATGAGGAGGAGGAAGCCTCCAGCTGCTATGATAGTCCAGGCGGTACAGAATCTTTTCTTTAGACATGAAAGGGGGGGCTGATGGAGCTCAGCCTCCAGTTGCTATGATGAAGACGGTTACCAGCCGTTCTGTACCATCTGCCGGGAATGACCGGGAGTCATTCCCATTTTTACCCAGGTGCCCCTGGCCGACCTCACCAAGGCCAGCCAGGAGCACTCACAGGCTGATGATGATGATGGATAGCAGTCATATTGTACCGTCTGCCACCGGGAAGGGGATGCTGGTGTTCAGCGCTGCAGCACCTCGTCTACCAGCAGCATGCAGTAGACATAAGGTGACATTGAAAAAAGGCGAGAAACGTTTTTTTCCCCTTTTCTTTCGGGGGAGGGGAAGGGTGTAAATTGACGACATATACCCTGAAACACCCGGGAAAATGTTTTTGACCCTTCAGGCATTGGGAGCTCAGCCAAGAATGCAAATGCTTTTCGGAGACTGCGGGGACTGTGGGATAAATGGAGTCCTCAGTATCCCCTCCCTCCCTCAATGAGCGTCCATTTGATTCTTTGGCTTTCCTTTACGCTTGTCACACAGCACTGTGCTGTGGCTTCTGTCTATCATAGCCTGGAGATTTTTTCAAATGCTTTGTCATTTCGTCTTCTGTAACGGAGCTCTGATAGAACATACAGCGATCAGATCCAGTATCTCCCGTACGGTCCATGCCGGAGCTCTTTTTGGATTTGGGACTGCATCGCCACCCGTACTGATCAGAGCTCCATGCTGGGCAAACAGGAAATGAAATTCAAAAGTTCGCGGGGCTTTTCTTGTCTACCTGGCCAGTGCATCCGAGTTCAGATTGCTTTCCAGAGCGGTCACAATGGTGCACTGTGGAATACCGCCCGGAGGCCAATACCGTCGATTTGCGGCCACACTAACCCTAATCTGACATGGCAATATCGATTTCAGTGCTACACCTCTCGTCGGGGAGGAGTACAGAAATCGGTTTAAAGAACCCTTTATATCGATATAAAGGGCCTCGTTGTGTGGACGGGTGCAGGGTTAAATCAGTTTAACGCTGCTAAATTCGGTTTAAACACATAGTGTAGACCAGGCCTGCTGATGGGAGAGTTGTCTCCCATCAGCATAGAGCATCTTCACCAGATGCGCTGCAGCACTGTATTTGTAGACAAGCCCTTCATGACTGGAAATAGGTTTTAGGTCCCCTTGATGGGATGAGATAATCCCAAAGGTATCTAAAGACAGACAGTTCAGGGGTTGGTCTGCCTGAAAGCCACTATTTTTGGAGCATCACAACTCACTATAACCTCAATCCATAGTTTTACTTTAAGCACGTGAATTATCCCACTGAAGACAACGGTGTTTACAGTAAAGCATGCGCTTAAATGCTTTGCTAGAGAACAGTCAAAAACATCATTACTAGTGGCTTGTTTGATGCAATTCTTCTCAATAATAGACTAGATGCAATTTATCACTGAAGAGATGAATGGGAGTTTTGTGACTAACTTCAGTGGCAATAAGATTTGGCTGCATGCTTTGAAACCAACCTGATCCCTGAGTAGCAGACTGAGAATCTGTTGCTTCTTTGCTGATGATTAGATGCTAAGTGTATAATCCATATTAAAACAATCATTTAATTTATATAGAGTCAAACAATTATTCCCGCTCTCCCTACACCTTTACTAAATGCTGGCATGCCACCACATACAGTTAATTTATTCATTTATTTTAATTATGTGTGCCACGAAACCAAAAGACTCATTTGGCCTTGTTTAAATTGAATACAATTAAGTTCCTGTCACAAAGCAGCCAAACAACCTTTCAGAATCCCAGAAGGAACACAAAAAACTATTTTTAGATAAGAACTTCATAAAATATTTCATTTTCAAAATGTTTACAATTACCATCACTTCAACAAGCGAATCTAGAAATTCAATAGATCCCAGCACAAATTATGTGTCTGGGTTCCTCAGGATGTTAGGGTCTTGGTCACTATACTAAACAAGCTACAGAGCAAACTACTTGGAGCATAGAAAATGCAAAGGATTTGCTTTGTACCATCTCAAATTTGCTCCCATCCTCCCTCTGATGGAGACAGCCAAGGTGCAAACTACTCAAAGCTAGTCACAAATCCACAGAAATATTTAGATACTACTCTGTGAAATGTATATTCATGTAAAAGGACAAATTGTGATGCCTGTCAAAAACATGACAAAGTATGAAATATCACTAACACTCAAACTGTTTAGATCTCTGTCTCACCCAATTAGTGTAGTATTATGTAGATGAAAGAGTGCCATAATTCATTCCTCCCACAGAATCAATTTTCTGAAAACATATTTTTAACTTCAATGGCTGGTTCAAAGCTTATACTCAGGCTGGTTAGAGTCCTTTCAAAATAAAAATACTGTTTATTGGTATCTCACTATTTCCATAACACAAAATGCCTCTGTCACCGGAATACAGTGCAGACAAAAAGCCAGATTCTTCTCTAAATTACACTAATATAAATCTGGAGTTAATTCATGCAATCAGAGAAATATAGGGCTTGAAGGGACCTCAAAAGAGTCATCCAGTGCAGGGGAAGGACCAACTTTACCTAGAACATCCCTGACAGGTGCCTGACTAACCTGTTCTTAAAAACCTACAATGACAGGGATTCCACAACCTCCCTTGGTGAACTATTCCAGAACTTAACTATTCTTATAGTTAGAAAGTTTTTCCCTAATATCTAACCTAAATCTCGCTTGCTGCAGATTAAGACCATTACTTCTCGTCTTACCTTCAGTGGACACGGAGAACAAGTGATCACTAACATCTTTAAAATATCCCTTAAGACATTTGAAGACTTATCTGGTTCCCCCTGGACACCCCATCTTCTTTTTCTTAAGACTAACCTTGCCCAGATTTATTAAACTTTTCTCAGAGGTCAGGCTTTCTAAATCTATCATCATTTTTATTATCTCTCCAGTTTGTCCACATCTTTCCTAAAATATGGTGCCCAGGACTAGACAGTACTCCAGCTGAGGCCTCACCAAGTAGAGAGGGACAGTTACCTCTTGTGTTTTACATGTGACCCACTGTTACCCACAGATCCTCTTCACCAATACAAATTCCTAGCCAGTTATTCACCACTTTGTATTTGCGCATTTAATGTTTCCTTCTTAAGTGTAGTACTTTGTATTTGTCTGGATTGAATTTCACCTTGTTGATGTCAGACCAATTCTCCAATTTATCAAGTGCTTGAGACCCCTCACAATCAGGTGTCATCTGCAAATTTTAAAAGTATGCTGTTCATTTCTTTATCTAAATTATTAATGAAAATATTGAATAGTACTGGACCAATGACAGACCCCAGAAGGACCCCACTAGATATGTCCTCCCAGTTTGAGAGTGAACCATTGATAATCAAGCCCAATGGATTTCTACAGGGATGTAACAAAGCAGAATACAGCCCAAAATATTTGTAGCCAGGTCCTTGAGAACAATTGTTATGGTAGATAGAATTATATGTAGCTATTTATTCAATTAGTAATATAAGTTTAAATCTAGACTACCGTTAAGGCCAGTGTGAGGGAAATCCAAATCTGACAAAGCTAGCAGAGCCCTGGCTTAGGGAGCATGTCAAGGCTCAGACAGAGTACAACAGAGCTAGAAGGGAATGGGATAAAACTCCACTGTTCCACTAGTACCCGTTTTGGTTCCCAGTGGCCCCAGATCCTAGAAGTGGAAAGGGGGCTTAGAGTCCCCAGGCGCTGTGCGCTCAAGAATCTAATTAATTATAGGCAAGTCTGCAGGCCTTACTTTAGAGATTGGCAGGTCATACAACAGCAATGTTCATTTAGGGTATATTACCTTTGTCCATTTACTGCTATTTGCATTGAGAGACTGCACACAGAAGTATATATTGCATAGCAATATAGAAAATAATAGTTACAGCCTGGATATGTTTACACTACAAAATTACTCCGATTTTACAGAAGTCGATTTTTGGGAACATATTGTATAAAGTCGAGTGCATGCGTCCACACTAAGCACATTAATTCACCGGTGTGCATCCACAGTACCGTGGCAAGCGTCGCCTTTCAGAGCAGTGCACTGTGGTAGCTATCCCACAGTTCCCGCAGTCCCCGCTGCCCATTGAAATTCTGGGTTGAGCTCCCAATGCCTGATGGGGACAAAAATTTGTTGTGGGGGTTATGGGTAAATGTTGTCAATCAACCCTCCCTCCGTGAAAGCAACGGCAGACAATCATTTTGCGCCCTTTTCCCTGGATTGCCCGAGCAGATGCCATAGCACAGCAAGCATGGAGCCCATTTAACCTTTTTTCACTGTCACCATATGTCTACTAGATGCTGCTGACAGACGCAGTACTTCACAGCAGCAGCTCCTTGCCTTTGCAAGTTAGCAAAGATGGTTAGCAGTCATACTGTACCGTCTGCTGCTTTGCAAGTTGGCAATGACGGTTACCAATCATATTGTACCATCTGCTGCTGTCATGAGTGCTCCTGGCCAGCCTCGGTGAGGTCAGTCAGGGGCGCTTAGGCAGACATGGGTGCTCCTGGCTGGCCTCCGTGAGGTCGGTCAGGGGCACCTGGACAAAAGTGGGAATGACTCCCCAGGTCATTCTCTTCTTTAAGTTTTGTCTAACGGAGAGCTCCTGCCGACAAAGCGCTGTTCACACCGATGCTTTTCATCTGCAAAGATTTTTATTGCTTGCGGCAGGGGGAGGTGTTTTTTCACACCTCTGAATAACAAAAGCTTTTTCATTCAGGTTCCAGTGTAGACAAAGCCTTAGTGACACACACACTGATTTGCTTAATTTACAAATTAAAAGGATTTATTGTTGTTGCTGTTCTAATAAGCAGCCCTACAAATACAGTTTGACTTCCAATCCTTGGTTGTGTTCATTCCTTTCCATTCATCATCAATAATAAAAACCGTACAGGCCAAATTCTGCCTTCAGTCCAACTTATTCAAACAAGGCCCTCAATCACTCCTGTTCAAACCTATTGCCTTCAACCCTTCAGTGGAGTAATGCAGTATAATATGGCAAGAATCAATTAGCTCTTCACTAAAAACTCTTTTGATGATGTATGAACCAGCAGCAGCTTCAGCTCACATGCCCTATTTTTTTGGATGAAAAAGAGATGTGGAACGAACTGTCTGTTGTTGTAGCTGTAAACCAATTCTTGTATTCCTTAAAGAGGATAAGCAATTTTTGAACCAATGTAAAACATTATGTTTGTAAACAGGGGAAAAGGGACCATGATCTTCCTTATTCGAAAATGACATAAAAGCAGCTCCTGCAGCACCAGAAGAGTTCCTGAGCAGCATCTTGCATGCTGTAGCTTGCTCTTAACACCCAGACATATAATCTTCTCAAGTCTGACACCTATAGATTACACAGATCTTGGACTTTAAGACAGCAGAATTGTCTGTTAAGACACAAAAGGCCAAATATTCTCTTCAGTAACATCTGCAAAACTCGGTGAGTCCCAAAGGGGGATGGGTGTAACAGAGGGAAAAGTTAAGCTGTAAGACTCTTCTGTTCAAAAGCATAGGTGACTTTAAATAAAGACAAACAGATCTGTTGAGTTTGAAATTGCCTTTGCAGTTACTTTTCTATCAATATCCCTATTTTAAAATAACTCTGAAATCTGCAACAAAGTGTAATGTTTCCACAGCTCATTTTTTTCAGTACCCCTATTCATGAAGCAATAGCAATGTATGCTACACAGTTTTTTCTCAAACTGCCTTTCACCCCACTTTAGTTATCCATATAATAAGATTCCAGAAATGTCACACTGTGTGTCACTCTGAAGCCTGAAATGTCAGTAGTCAGTGTGACGTGAGGGAAGCAGTTACAAGCATGGTTGAGAGCTCATTTTGTTGAGGATACCACCAGGTACAGTCATCACTGGGATTCGCAGTGTGTTATCATTGAATTTTTAAGTTCTCAGCAATTTTGCCTTCACGAATTGCACCCATCCCCCAGCAATGCATGTATCTATGCCATGCCAAGAATTCTAGACCATTATGATAGAGGTGATTCAACCAATCACCACTCCTATTCTACAGCTAATTTGCATGCAACCATTTTATTGGCTGAATGAGGGATACTGCATAGATAGTCAATTACTTGCCACAAATGCCACAGTTCTTCAAAACACAACACAACTAGCATACACATGAACTTCAAACACACACAGCCCCTCACAGCAGCACATATCACTCATTTGCCATCAAACACAAATCTCCTAACACAACACCCCAAGACACAAGTCAACACAACCACCCACCCAATAACATAACCAGCACAGATTACTTCAAACATCACTCTAAAACCTAGAAACAGAGTCATTGTGAAGTAATGGAAACAGATACATGCATGGCTGATGGCTCTTTTTGCACAGAATATCAGCAGGTTCAAACATCCCTGGGATTTGTGCTCTGTTACCATTCACTTTTTAAGTTCTCAGCCATTTTTTGGCTTTTTTACATACATGACTTGACAAATTGCACCTGGGCAACAGCACAAGATTTCAGCTACTAGTGTAATATAATGTATCAATCTCACTATAAGGGCTGCTACTGTTCCTCTTGCATGGTATTTTATTTAATTCCATGTAATAAAAGAATATGTATTGCCAAGTCTTTTCTGCACATTAAGAAAATTTCTAATAAAATTAACTTTAAAATCCTGTACATTTTTCATCACTGCTATATGCTGATCTTTTTAAATAGCCCAGAACAGTCTTAGGCCTTGTCTACACTACAGGACTATTTCGAATCTACTTAAGTCGAATTTGTGGATTCGACCTTATGAAGTCGAATTTGTGTATCCATACTAAATACACAAATTCGAACTTCTGAGTCCACATTCACCGGGCCAGCGTCGACTTTGGAAGCGGTGCACTGTGGGAAGCTATCCCACAGTTCCCGCAGTCCCCGCTGCCCATTGGAATGCTGGGTAGAGCTCGCAATGCCTGCTGGGTGAAAAAATGTGTTGAGGGTGGTTTTGGGTAACTGTCATCATTGAACCGTCAATCACGCCCTCCCTCCATGAAAGCGCCGGCGGGAAATCTGTTCGCGCCCTTGTCTGGTCGGTTACAGCGCGGACGCCACATCACTGCGAGCATGGAGCCCGCTGCGATCATCGCTGCACTTATGGCCGTTGTCAACTCCTCGCACCTTATCGTCCACCTCTTCCACAGCCAGCTGATGAGAAACCGGGCGAGGAGGCTCCGGCAGCGCGGTGAGGAGAGTGGCGCAGGCCTCTCACAAAGCAGGGTACGCCGGGCAGTGGAGATCATGGTGGCAATGGGTCACGTTCATGGTGTGGAACGGCGATTCTGGGCCCGGGAAACAAGCACAGACTGGTGGGACCGCATAGTGCTGCAGGTCTGGGATGACACAGAGTGGCTGCGAAACTTCAGGATGCGTAAGGGCACTTTCCTTGAACTGTGTGACTTGCTGTCCCCTGCCCTGAAGCGCCAGGACACACGCATGCGAGCAGCCCTGAGTGTGCATAAGCGAGTGGCCATTGCTCTCTGGAAACTAGCAACGCCAGACAGCTACCGGTCAGTAGCGAACCACTTTGGCGTGGGCAAATCTACCGTGGGGATTGCTGTCATTCAAGTAGCCCACGCAATCGTTGAGCAACTGCTCTCAAAGGTAGTGACTCTCGGAAATGTCCAGGTCATCATAGATGGCTTCTCCGCGATGGGATTCCCAAACTGCGGTGGGGCTATAGATGGGACTCACATCCCTATCCTGGCACCAGCCCACCAGGCCAGCGAGTACATTAACCGAAAGGGCTACTTTTCAATGGTGCTGCAAGCTGTGGTGGACCATAGGGGACGTTTTACCAACATCAACGTCGGGTGGGCGGGCAAGGTTCATGACGCGCGTGTGTTCAGGAACTCTGGTCTGTTTAGACGACTCCAGGCAGGTACTTTCTTCCCGGACCACAAAATAACGGTTGGGGATGTGCAGATGCCTACAGTGATCCTCGGGGACCCGGCCTACCCGCTAATGCCCTGGCTCATGAAGCCTTATACAGGCGCCCTGGACAGTGCGAAGGAACTCTTCAACTACCGGCTGAGCAAGTGCAGAATGGTGGTGGAGTGTGCTTTCGGACGTCTCAAGGGGAGATGGCGGAGCTTACTGACTCGCTCGGACATCAGCGAAAAGAATATCCCAGTAGTTATTGCTGCTTGCTGTGTGCTCCACAATCTATGTGAGAGCAAGGGCGAGACCTTTTTGGCCGCTTGGGAGGTTGAGGCAAATCGCCTGGCTGCTGTTTACGATCAGCCAGACACCCGTGCCGAGAGAATATCCCAGCGGGAAGCGCTGTGCATCAGGGAGGCTTTGAAAGCGAGTTTCCTCGCAGAGCAGGGTAACCTGTGACTGTCTACTTGATTTTAAGAGAGCCTGATCATGGGCCTGTGTCTGTATGTGTCCAGTTAGATCTGAGCTCACAAACCCGGTTCTCCAAGTTTCCCCCACTTCCAAAGCACGTTTTAAAACTAATGAAACGTAACAGTACTTAATAATAAATCTTTCGTTGACTTTGCATTTCTGTTTCTTGGTTGAAACATGTAAGCATTCTGTGCTGGGTAAGGTGTGCACTGATGTACAGACCGCTTGTCCAAAACAGGACGGACAGCCTCCTGCTCCTACATAGGTCTGTGGGGTGGGGGACGGTTTACGGTGGTTCTGCATGTAGGGGGAGGGTTGCAGGAATGGGTGGGTTTGCAGGAAGGGGCAAGGGGTGCCGTCTTTGGATAGGGGTTTACATGACGGCTGTGGGCTGTGGGTTTGGGCGTTGGAAGGGGTGAGGGGTGTGGGGGAAGGGTGAGTATCTGCCCCTGGATGAAGGCTCTTTTTGGGGCTCAGGGCACCGGGGAGGATCGTGGCTACGGTCGAAGTGCATGTGAAGGGAAGCCTGCCTTTACATTCAGGGATGGCAGGCACCAGGATCCTGGACAAGCATACACATCAACGAAAGACCCGGGGCAGCATACACCACACAGACTGACCCTGGTGCCTAGTGACTGCAGTCTGTGTGTGCCCTGCAGTTGACCCTGCACCCAAGTCTGTACCATGGTACTGTGGGCTATGCACTGCAATTACAATCCCCCCCCCCACACCCACAGAAAGTCTTCTGACACAAGAAACGTGACGGAAACAGTGAGTAACACCAAACCGCTGTTAATAATGTAGTACACAGTGGGGGGTTTAAACTTGGAGTTGGGACTGGTTGATGCTGTAAGGAAAGAACTTGTACAAATTTACAGCGCGAGAGGTGTCTCGAACATTAGCGGTCTGCTGCGGTGCAGGGACAGTTCTCACGGCCCCTACCGCCCCTCCTTCTTGTAACTTTGGGTGAGGGGGGGACAGGACTTCTTGCCGTTGGAGGGCGGTTGCAGATGCACTGCAGGGGGGCTCTCTCCTCCTGCCTGCGGTCTTGCAGAACATCTACAAGGCGCCGGAGCGTGTCCGTTTGCTCCCTCATTAGACCAAGCAGCGTTTGAGTCGCCTGCTGGTCTTCCTGCCGCCACCTATCCTCCCGTTCCATGTGTGTGCGATGCTGCTGACACAGGGTGTCCCTCCACTGTCTCTGCTCTGCCGCCTCCGCTCTGGAGCAGGCCATCAGTTCCTGGAACATGTCGTCCCTAGTCTTTTTCTTTCGGCGTCTAATCTGAGCCAGCCTCTGCGAGGGGGATGCCGGGGCAGTCCGGGAAAGAGCCGAAGCTGTGTGATGCGAAAAAGTAGGTGATTTCCTTGAACACATACATGTTTGCCAACAGTAAACACAGTCTAGTCAGTTTCAGTTAACAAGACCAAAGAGGGAACCAAGTCTCAGGAGATCTCAGAACTAGTCCGAGATTTCGGAATACGCTCTCATTGGCGGAGCCATTGCACTGGACAGCACACAAGCGAGGAGACAGCTGCATCCCTCTTGCACAAAGTCCTGGTAAGCCTTACAGTACATACTGCTTATCAGTTAGTGGTTAGCTGTGCTCTCCTGCTAAAGGAAATGTGCAAAGCAGAAAGGATGAGCCTTTTGCAGCCCCTCCCGCCAGTGCACGGGAACGATCAATGGATGCTTGTTCTCTGTGGCCTCTCGCACGTGGCTGTTAGTCGAGGGTCATTGTTATGCAACCTAATTGTAAACCATTAACAATAGTAACACTACACTAATTGCCCTACTTAGATGCAGTATTTGCAGAACGAGATCACCCTGAGGCGGGTCACTCGTGCCCAGAAAGACAGGATGTTACGGGACGCACTGCACAGACCAGGACCATATGCAGCAATGCTAGTCGAGGCAATGGTTCCACTCTATATTCGGATGTCCTGGCGTGGAAGAGTCTGCTTCCACGGAGCGCCCAACAAGGCACCTCTTCCGACGAACCTCATGCGGAGGCTTTGCGAGGAACTGAGTGACACCTTCGTGGAAATGTCGCTAGAGGATTATTTTTCTATCCCCATTTGTGTGGACCTTCTCTTTATATAGTTTAATATTTAGAATTTTGTAAATACAGTTTCTATTTTTTCTATAACAATGTTACAAAAAATAAATGTTTATACGTGTGTAGCACTTACCGCCTGATCCTTCCCCTGATTCCGAGTCCGGGTTAACGGCAGGGGAGGGTTGGTAGGGGATCTCTGTGAGGGTGATGAAGAGATCCTGGCTGTCAGGGAAAGCGGGAGTGTGTTCGCTGTCACCTGCGCCGTCCTCAAAAGACCCTTCCTCAGCTTCCCCATCGGCGAACATCGAGGAGGAACTGTCCCGGTACACTATTCCGTCCTCGGAGTCCACCGTCACTGGTGGGGCAGTGGTGGCAGACCCACCTAGAATGGCATGCAGTGCCTCGTAGAAGCGGCATGTCTGGGGCTGTGCTCCCGAGCGTCCGTTTGCCGCTCTGACTTTTTGATACCCTTGTCTTAGGTCCTTGACTTTCACGCGGCACTGCATCGCATCCCGGCTGTATCCTTTCTCTTTCATGGCTTTCGAGACCTTCTCGAAGGTCTTCGCATTCCGCTTGCTGGAGCGCAGCTCCGAGAGCACAGACTCCTCGCCCCACACAGCGATCAGATCCATGACTTCCCTGTCAGTCCATGCTGGGGACCTCTTTCTATTCTGGGATTGCCCGGACTCCTCTGCTGGAGAGCTCTGCATCGTGGCAGGTGCTGCGGAGCTCGCCCCGATGTGCAACCAGAACGTCAGATTCAAAGTGCCCAGACAGGAAAATGAATTCAAATTTTCGCGGGTCATTTCCTGTGTGGCTGGGCAGAGAATCCAAGCTCGGACTGCTGTCCAGAGCGTCAACAGAGTGGTGCAGTGTGGGATAGGTCCCGGAGCTACTAAGTTCGATTTGCATCCACACCTAGCCTAATTCGAGCTAGCCATGTCGAATTTAGCGTTACTCCACCTGCCGGGGTGGAGTACCAAATTCGAACTAAAGAGCCCTCTAGTTCGAATTAAATGGCTTCCTGGTGTGGACGGTTGAGCGGTTAGTTCGAATTAACGCTGATAAATTCGAATTAAAGTCCTAGTGTAGACCAGGCCTTAGATAAACCAGCATACTTTACCTGACCAGAAACTAACCAAAGAATAAGAATTCACCTACCAAAAATGATGAAGAACTGGCAAAATAAACTGGACTAAGAGTTATCTTGCCCTATAGTCATTATTTGTAATGTCCTACTTTACTAGAGATTGCCTTCCTGGACCATGTAAAAAATACAATGGCTATGCTTTTAAGTTTGGAAATATGGGGAACTGTTCATGACCAAATCTCTACTTCTACGTATACTAACACAATGAGCTAGCTTAATCTTTACAGACAGTTCTAGCTTTTTCCTTTCTTTTAAACAAAAATTTCATGGCATCCAAGGAAAACAATGCCTCCTTGCCAACATACAAAATAATGAGCAGCTGTGAACCCTTCCCCCTTAATTTTATATTTACATTGTGCTTGCAAAACTTTGCTTATGTTTCAATATCTGCATGAGAAACAATACATAATATACAGAAAGAATGTGCCATGATTTTAAAAAAATTCAAAAGTTATCCAAACTCAGTTTCCATTGGCACTACATTAAGAATTTTGAGCTCTGCTCAAACAAGAGAACAGTAGAAAGATAATGGGACTCTAAGTTTCTGGATGTGACAACACTGAATTCATTAATGTGTATTTTCTCTATACTCACATCTTTATAAAAAGTTCTTCCTTTTTTCTATAAGATGTTACTATAAAGTGATACATAAACTTATTTTAAGTCATTGTGTTGTCATTAAGATTGAGTCTGAATGCATTAAGAATTTCAACAGAGTGTCCTGGCTTTCAAGGTACAATAATAAAACAACTAGCTATTTTTTCCCAGATCAAAGTGATGAGGTTTGGATAAAAAAATATTCTTCCTGTATTTTCTGTTTAGTTTTTAGACAAATACTCTGCTTTGGTGAAATGAGACCCGTAAATAGCTGCTACACTTTGTGAATCCTAGATTTCAAAACAGTATCAATTATATAATAAAAGACAGTATCAAAAGAAATACCTAGTTAAGTCAATGACAAATTCTGATTGACTTCAATGCAGGCAAAATAAAGTTTAGAGAATCAGCAACTGCTCATCCTGTGTTAATAAAGGATTAAGAGCTTGTCCTAGGTTTTGCAGCCTCTGCGCAAGGTCAGAAATATTGCCTTATGGAAGTCATCATGGCCCTAATCGAACACTATTCAAGTCGATGGGAAGACTCCCATTGACTTCTGTGGATGTTGATCACACATCCATATGTCAGTTACTGAATATTAAACACCACATGATTATTTAATGACAGATATTAGGTCTAATGGTAATCTCAGTTATCTTGATGTAAATCAAGAGTAGCTCCACTGAAGCCAATGGAATTACACCAGTGTGAAACTGGTTTGAATTAGATACGGTTTTTTAATCATTGTTCATATATATAATTCTATAAGAGGTATGCACCTAACAGACTGTTAGTAAAGTAATGTCTTAATTATAAATTAAATGCATATTTGAGACCATTAATGCAAAGTATTTCCCAATACAGGTAAACTGTTTCACATTCCAAATTACTTTCTTTACATAACTCACTTACCAAACTGAATTCTGGTTGCAATTTTTGGAGAGTAAGCTTTACACCACATAAAACTGGAACCATATTTCATGGGATATCATGATGACTTACTACAATAATGCACACTTTCTCTGGGCTTACTTATTCTCAGTATAGTCATATCTCCTACAATGCCCTTATTGTTATTGCAACATTCTCTTCGCCTTAATTCAGACACACAAAATTATGATTAACAGGAGTCTACATCATGTTTGAAAGTGTTTCAACTGTAATTCTTAATAAGGTCAAGCTGAACTTTAGCAAACCAAATAGCCTGTCAGAATATTCCTCTGGTTACATTTTTTTTTTGCCGTTTTAGTCAATGCCAATATGAGAGCAATGTGACTTTGTTTACCTAAGTTATGAAATATAGTATTTTTTTAAAAACTACATTCAGGACACAATCCTTCAGAATGTTATTACGTACAGTTCACTTCCTTTACACATTGACTCAGATATAGTCAGTGCCACCTTTAAAAGGACTGCTAAAATTTATTGCAGTGTTAAAGTAACTGGCTCAGGACTTTTGGAAAAAAACAACTAGTTTGTACCTACACTTCCAGAAAGCTGCATCACAAGCAGTTTAAATTGCTTTCCCAAAAGGTGCTGCTGAGAGTTATATGAGCCTGAAACTTCTCAACCACTCTTAATTATGTGCTTTGTTTTCAGAGTGAAAAACAGATTACTCTGTATTTTCAAAAAGCTCCTCTCAAGGGCTAGTCTACACTAGAAGAGCTACATCAGCACAGCTGCACTGATGCAGCTATGCTGCTGTAGGACATCTGGTGAAGACACTCTGTGCTGATGGGAGAGAGCTCTCCCACCCACAAAATAACTCCACTTCCACTGGAGGTGGTAGCTATGTCGGTGGGAGAGCTGCTGTCCACACCAGCGCTTAGATCGGAGTAACTTATGTCACTCGGGGTGTGTGGCTTATTCACACCCGAGTGACATATAACAATGTAAGTGGTAGTGTGTACAAGCTCTTGGTGAGTGCTGAGAATTCTTAGCACTCATTAACAGTATTTCAGGCACTTAGCACACTGCAGGATCATAGAATCATAGAATATCAGGGTTGGAAGGGACCTCAGGAGGTCATCTAGTCCAACCCCCTGCTCAAAGCAGGACCAATCCCCAATTAAATCATCCCAGCCAGGTCTTTCTCAAGCCTAACCTTAAAAAGCTCTAAGGAAGGAGATTTCACCACCTCCCTAGGTAACCCATTCCAGTGCTTCACCACCTTCCTAGTGAAAAAGGTTTTCCTAATATCCAATCTAAACCTCCCCCACTGCAACTTGAGACCATTACTCCTTGTTCTGTCATCAGGTACCACTGAGAACAGTCTAGATCCATCCTCTTTGGAACCCCCTTTCAGTTAGTTGAAAGCAGCTATCAAATCCCCCATCATTCTTCTCTTCTGCAGACTAAATAACCCCAGTTCACTCAGCCTCTCCTCATAAATCATGTGCTCCAGACCCCTAATCATTTTTGTTGCCCTTCATTGGACTCTTTCCAATTTTTCCACATCCTTCTTTTAGTATGGGGCCCAAAACTGGACACAGTACTCCAGATGAGGCCTTACCAATGCCGAATAGAGGGGAATGATCATGTCCCTCTATCTGCTGGCAATGCTCCTACTTATACAGCCCAAAATGCCATTAGCCTTCTTGGCAACAAGGACACACTGTTGACTCATATCCAGCTTCTCGTCCACTGTAACCCCTAGGTCCTTTTCTGAGGAACTGCTGCCTAGCCATTCGGTCCCTAGTCTGTAGCAGTGCATGGGATTCTTCCGTCCTAAGTGCAGGACTCTGCACTTGTCCTTGTTGAATCTCATCAGATTTCTTTTGGCCCAATCCTCTAATTTGTCTAGGTCCCTCTGCATACTATCCCTACCCTAGGATCAACCCCTATGTTTCCATTCACAGACTTCTAAGAAAAAAATACCTTACTGAGAAAACGCTTACAAATAAATAAAACAAAAACTACTATCTAAAGGGCTGCTTAGTGCTGCCTTGTGACTGTTCCTTCTTCAATGAATTAAGGGAATCTGTACATTAACCACATTTCTGTTTTACAGTTGCACTGGTGTTTCAAATGAATAGAAATCTTTCTTTAGCAGAGTTCCAAACCCACAAAATAAGGAAATATTATCCCTCAGGCTGGGAGTACTGATATGGCAACATACTTAGGTTCTGGGGATTATTACATTGCACAGTGATCCCACTGTAAAGTGAAGGAGATGCACTAATGGGCTCTAAAGAGAATCCCACCCAGCTGGAAAGGTGAGTCTAAGTGCAGGACCTCAGAGTTGGAAGAGCTGGGTTTGCCATACTAGATCAAACCATTAACTGCTTCATATATCCCCAGTACCTGATGTCTCAGAAGGGGGTGGCAGAAAGCAAACCAGCAAAAGAAAACTGTACAATGTAAAGCACAGGTTAGAAATTCCTTCAGTAATCCGTGTGGCAGTCAGTTTATGTTTCCAACGTTTGGACACTGTGTATTGCATAATCTGTCTTTGGTACCAATACTGGTGTCAGCAACATATCACAGATTTTGAGGGGAGGGAGCATCTTTTTCTGTGTGAGTACAGTCCCTAGCACACTGCAGTCCCGGTCCAGGACTGGGGCTCCTAGATGCTACATTAAGAAGAATAAATAATAATTAGTAGGAACAACAATTTAAAAAACATAACTGGTTGCAGTGGGCCATTAGTGTTAACAATAAAGAACAGCTTACTCACATTCTAACATGCATGTTTATGGTGTAAGCATAAAAGATACAACCTAAAAAAAAAAAAGAGAGAGAGAGAGATATACAGACAGCCTAGTTTGTCATTTGGCAGAACAGGAAATGTGGTTATAGTAAGAATGATGAATTAAGAACATGTGTGTCTTAATTGAGAACAGTGGTTTAAATATTCATTTATGGGAACAAAATGTGCTCCATCATTTGATTGTAATTAATCCTGAATAATTTTACTCACTGTCCTGGAACAGCATATCTATTTTAAATGTTCTAGGAGCAGAATATAAGGTTATGTCCAGTTTGCTTTAGCTGATACTAAATATATGGAAATCTAAAATGTGGGATGGAGGAAATAAATATTATCTGTAACAGGAAAGGGAATAGGAAAAGTCTCAGCCAACAAAATACTTTAACAGGACTAAGTTTTAAATATTCATTATTTTCTAGCATTACTTGCAATTGAAATTCTCACAATATATAGGATAGTGTCAATTTGAAAACTAGTCAATTTCAAAAAGGAGCTTAATGTAATTTCTGACTCTGTACCTATCCCTGAGTCTCCCTACTAATTTCTGTGGATTTTCAGTTATATTTACCTTAAAAATGTCACTTCCCGCCCCATTGCTGTGAAGGAAATTCACACAAATAGGGGAAACTGACTGACTTTCTACCCCAGGGAAAGCAATGAAACCAACTACACTCAGAGTATTGTCAAATAAACAAAGTGAACTAGAGAGAGAGAAGAATCACCTTTGTCCCTAACTTTCTTCTGTGAAGAGTAGAGCCCTGCAGCAAGACTGTGATCCAATGGGTCCTGAAGGACCCACTGCCATAATAATGGGAGTGGGTAAAATTAACTGTGTTGTGGGCAGGATTGGGTGGTTAAAAAAACAACAACACAAAAACAGACTGATAATTTGTGGGAAAACACAAAATCTTTATTTTTTTAAAATATTTATATACTTAAATTTAAGCGAGAAATAGAAAGATTTGATGTCCATTATAACAAGAATTAAAGTATTTTTACATGGTTTAAGCAAGATTTGTTTTATTCTTTTAGTGGTAAAAATAGTGTCTGAATTCCATTTATATGAATAATATATTAACCAACTGTGGTGGGTTTTTTGCTTTTTTCAGTAGCATGGGGGGATTTTTTTAATTCCACTCCCATTCCGTCCCACAATATCCAATCCGACCTGCTCCTGCATTTTCTTGCATTTTATCCCACTTCCACCTGCAAAAACAGGTTTTTGCAGGTGGAAGTGGGATAAAAATGCAAGAAAATGCAGGAGCAGGTCGGATTGGATATTGTGGGACGGAATGGGAGTGGAATTAAAAAAATAGTCTTGCACAGGGCTCTAATGAAGAGGCCCCTTGGGCCTTGATTATGCAATCCAGTATTTTGGCATATCTGCCCTCTCAGAGCAACCCTGCAAATACTGAAGTAATTCATATGCAAATATGAGACCAATTCTGATGTATGTACAGCGGTGCAGAGAAAGGTGATTCTCTTTGACAGAGGGTTTAGAAATGTTGAAATTTGATTTCATTCCAATTTGAAACAAAAAACAAGAAATTTAACTTCTTAGTAAAAGGGAATGGAGCCTGGCTTCCTGGCTGCCCCAGAGCGACAGACCCAGAAGTCGCCACCTCAGAGGCAATCCAACTAGCAGGCTTCTCCAGAGCCATGGATCCTGGGAGCCCTGTGGTTCCTGACACAGAGGCAATCTGATCATAGGCACTGACTCCATAGGTGCTCTGGGGCTGGAGTACCAACCAGTAGCCCCCCATCAGCTCCTCCTCCTCCTCCAGCTCCTCCCCCTCTGGGGTGGCCCCGCCCCAGCGCTTCCTGCCTGTTGGTGATCAGCTGTTCAGCAGCATGCAGGAGGTGCTGGGAGGAGAAGGGGAGGGGACAGAATGGGGCAGGAAGAGGCTGGGCAGGGTTCAATCACCCCCAGGCACATTAGAAAGTTGGCACCTTTGAATCTGATTAGTGGGTTGCTCCTCAGCAGCCTGGGCTTCCAGGAGGAAGCTGAGTGGGAGCTGGAAGCCCTGCGAGCTCCCCCTGAGCCAGGATTCTCATAGCTGAGTTTAAGAGACATGGCAAGGTTCCCAGCTCCCTGTCAACCCACCTGCCAAGACCTGGAAGCCTAGGCCCTTTAAGGGGAATCCCGGCCCAGGCTACTCATGACAAGCTGATTTAAGGACCCAGTTAGGCAGTTAATATACAGCACGGTGGCTTTAACTCCCTGAGGCAGGGGTTAAAAAGCAGTAGATGTTTCATCCTTTGAAAGAAAGCTAGTCACACTGAGTCAATTTTTTTTAAAAGTGCCTAAGTGACTTGGGATCCTGAGACCCATTTTCAAAAGTGACTTGGGCAATTAGGAGATTGAGTCTTACTGAAAGTCAGCAAAACTAGGCTTCTGAGTCACTGGTTCCACACCACGGTAACCTCTTGTTATCCCTGATTTACTCTGGTTTAAGCAAGGGTGGAATCAGGTTCACAGACACCAGTGCATTACTCATGACTCTACCCTCAGACACACACGCCTTGCCAAACATCCTGATCTGGATAGGAAGTTGTAATTTTTTTAAAAGGGTCATTCATATCCTGTTTATTTGCTAATTTCCCAGCAATGATCTACTTAAATCCTGCTGGCTGAGTCTTTCATTGCTACTTCACTTTACAACTTCAGTCATCTAAACTGCCATAAAGTGAAAGGATAACCCTTAAAAATAAAATCCAGAGAACTCATAAAATGCAGAGAAAAAATGTGTTTATAGTCAGTAGTCTGAGCTGAAGCTTTACATTTTAACATTCACATTTTCAGAAAATAAAATATGCCCTAAAAACACAAACCAGTATGTTCTATATCTCTTGCTGGAAGTATCAAACACAAGTCTTAGAATGTAAGTGTTCAGCTCAACAGTGTAAATAAAGTTAAACAAAGCCAATTGCTCCATCCAAACATCCTCACTGGGTGGAGAAACATCTTGTTTGCTACAAAATTTGACAGCTTAACATCAGAACAAAAGTTCCACTGGAAATCACAAAACCCATTAAAGTCTTCATTGCACAATGTAAAATTCATAGAAGTACACTGTTGCCAACAGCTGCTACTGTTCATCTCAGCTTGTTTGCTTTAGTGGTCATAATGTTGATTGTAATTAATACAGCAATAAAAATAACATGCATTATTAGTCTCTCTGCCACTCTGGCAGCTATCAGAAAAAGCAAAAAAGGAAATGCGGTGGAGACGTCCCTCAAGGGCAACAAATTTTTCTTGGACAGTCGGAAGGCCAGTGGCCCTTGTTAAGTCTGACAGCTAATCATAAGCTCTTAAGGCAAATCCTCCTGCAGTACGTTAGGGACAAATCCTGCACTCTGATATGCACATAGAACTGGAAGGGACCTTGAGAGGTCATCTAGTCCAGTCCCCTGCACTCAAGGCAGAACTAAGTATTATCTAGACCATCCCTGACAGGTGTTTATCCAACCTGCTCTTAAAAATCTCCAAAGATGGAGATTCCACCACCTCCCTAGGCAATTTATTCCAGTGCTTAACCACTCTGACAGTTAGGAATTTTTTCCTAATGTCCAATCTAAACCACCCTTGCTGCAGTTTAAGCCCATTGCTTCTTGTCCTGTCCTCAGAGGTTAAGAACAACAATTTTTCCTTCCTCCTTGTAACAACCTTTTATTTACTTGAAAACGGTTATCATATCCCCCCTCCTAGCTTGGTATCGTCCGCAAACTTTATAAGTGTACTGTCTATGCCATTATCTAAATCATTGATGAAGATATTGAACAGAATCGGACCCAGAACCGATCCCTACGGGACCCCACTCATTATGCCCTTCCAGCATGACTGTGAACCACTGATAACTACTCTCTGGGAACGATTTTCCAACCAGTTATGCACCCACCTTATAGTAGCTCCATCTAGGTCATATTTCCCTAGTTTGTTTATGAGAAGGTCACGCGAGACAGTATCAAAAGCCTTACTTAAGTCAAAATATACCACATTAATCACTTCCCTCCGATCCACAAGTCTTGTTACCCTGCTAAAGAAAGCTATCAGATTGGTTTGACATGATCTGTTCTTGACAAATCCATGCTGACTGTTATTTATCACCTTATTATCTTCTAGGTGTTTTCAAATTGATTGTTTAATTATTTGCTCCATTATCTTTCCGGGTATAGAAGTTAAGCTGACTGGTCTGTAATTTCCTGGGTTGTCCTTATTTTCCTTTTTATGGATGGGCACTATATTTGCTCTTTTCCAGTCTTCTGGAATGTCTCCCATCTTCAATAACTTTTCAAAGATACTTGCTAATGGCTCAGATATCAACTCAGTCAACTCCCTGAGTATTCTAGGATGCATTTCATAAGGCTCTGGTGATTTGAAGACATCTAACTTGTCAAAGTAATTTTTTACTTGTTCTTTCCCTGTTTTAGACTCTGATCCTACCTCATTTTCACTGGCAGTCACTATTTTAGATGTCCAATTGCCACCAACCTTCTTGATGAAAACCGAAACAAAAAAGTTATTAAGCACCTCTGCCATTGCCACATTTTCTGTTATTGTCTTTCCCTCCTCATTGAGTAATGGGCCTACCCTGTCCCACATGAAGTCAGTGGGAGTGATTTACACATATCTAAAGGCAGAATTTGGCCCCTAAACAACTAATCAATCTCACACATCTTTGTTACATGTCTGATGACATACAGCACATGAAAGAGGCCGGATTTGTAGATATAGATGTTTTTCTTTAAGCTTTTAACCCCAACTAAACATTCTGAAACCTCAAACTAAAATGTAGTATTTATGGTACTAGTATCCTCTAGTCCTGGACCTGTAACAGAACATTTACTCATCTTAAAAATACTTCAGAACTCCAAAATGCAAACTGCATGAAGAATGTGAAATTAGACAAACATCAAGGGCCGGACTGTGAACTCCTTATTCACATGGATGAGTTAGTGACAGCTCATCAACTGGAGCAAGGAGTTCACAAACTTGGCTCTAAGGAAATAAGTCCAAGGGTGACATAGAAAGAGTCAGAAAGGTGGTCTAGACCCCAGACTTAGCAGAAATTAGTTCTGATATAGATACTGTTTTTTCCATATATAGATAGATAGATAGATAGACATTTCGTATTTTATCATCTTCAACCAATCTTCCTCTTTCTTTTAACCAGAACTTTATCATCCTTTTTGACTCTTCACTTCCCTTGTAACACATATACAAAGAACCTGTGGTCTAGACTCTCACAAATACACATGCTGTATGTACGTATTGTGAATATAACAGTATTAGAAAAACAATGAGGAGTCCGGTTGGCACCTTAGTCTTTAAGATGCCACCGGACTCCATGTTGTTTTTGTGGATACAGACTAACACAGCTACCCCTCTGAGTATTAGAAAACTGTTTTAAAGATTTGATACATTTTCTGATTTATTTCTCTTTTGGCCCCAGATCCAGGATTGCCTGAAAGCCAGACTTCACATAAGATATCTATTCTAAATATGTACACACTGAGGAAGTTGTTTGCATAGCAACAGGAATCAAATGAATTTTCCCTCAAGAATAGGAACCCTCAATACGGTTTTCTTTCTGCATAGCAGGCCCACAAATACAACTGGACTTCCAGGACTAGATTTTCAAAATTTTTCACAGGAGAGGCATGCCAAAACGTATCAAGAAAGCAGCCAGCACCACCAGTGCAGTAAAATCCAGCCCCCTCCCTTCCAGCTGGAAACGGGAAGCCAAGATGATATTCGAAAAGATCATCAATTCCAACTTGGCCATAGCCCTGTGAAATGATTTAATTCATCTTTCTCATTTACATTTATCCAGACTAAAGCTCAAATGCTACAAATACTATGTATGGTAGACTGTACCTTGTATTTTAACTGTATATACAGCAAATGACCAAAAATAATGCAGTGACTTGCAGAAGGCATTAGGTCAATGGTTACACAACTACAGTTTGTATAGTTTTTCCATTCCTGGAAGATACAATATATTTGGATCAGATATCAAAGAAAGGATGTTGTCATAGGCTTTGGCTACACTTGCATTTCAAAGCGCTGCCGCGGCAGCGCTTTGAAGCGCTAAGTGTAATCAAAGCACCAGCGCTGGGAGAAAACTCTCCCAGCGCTGTCTGTACTCCACTTCCCTGTGGGGAATAACGGACAGCGCTGGGAGCGCGGCTCCCAGCGCTGGGGCTTTGACTACACTGGCGCTTTGTAGCGCCGCAATTTGCAGCGCTGCAGAGGGTGTGTTTTCACACCCTGCTGCAGCGCTGCAAATTTGTAAGTGTAGCCAAGCCCATAATATACTTACCTTTTTTCTTTCAGTGTTGTGTAACAAGCTCTGTATACTTTTATTATAGAGTACATTTACACTTACTGTGGTGCATTGGGTCAATGAAGTTTGATGTAACTCAGCAAGTGGTTAACAATGCACATCAACACTACACATCAGTTTTTGGACAGAAAGTAAAAATATTGCATTCAATCACAGAGGGAAACTAAGCAGGTAAGAAATAAACACCAGAGCTGGAATTTCACAACGCCCCGTAACCCTTGCAAAAAGTGAAATCTTTAAATGATCAGGATCTCAGTTTTACAGCTCATCCAAACACCACCCACTAGATTATCACCGAGCACTCAAATCATTTTAGAAAAAGAGTACCAACTACTGCGTCACCCAAAACCTGCAGCACAAAGTGATTCTTGGAGCCTCCCTACGAGCATTTAGTTGACCAGATTCTACTTAGTTTGTAAAATCCTACTGAGTGGATGAGAAAGGTATGTAAAACTTTACCTTCTGAAGGGACAATTATCTGTTAGTCATTCAGCATATTGTAGCTGATAACATGGTGAACAAGGAATCAGGAGAAAATTAAATAGCGGTATAAATTCTAGAGACAGAGACTTTCCATATTTTCATTACATCAGTATTATCAATGTGTTTTATTTCTAGTCTATAATGTCTTAGAAAAGAAATTCCATGTATCTTAAATAAAAACATTCTGCATTTCCATTTTGAAAGCAATAAACACTTACTATAAACATTTTAATGATTTGCTGTAGACAAACTGCTTACAGGCAAAAGTTAATATTTGAGTTAATAGCTACTAATTTTCCAGAAGAAAATTATCCTCATTTGATGGGTTTGGTCACAGATACCCCCTTGGGACTGTCATCTGATGTGCTGAAACTACCTCTAAGCCCATCTTCCCTGTCAGCTTGGGACTCCAGAACCCTGTCTTGTTGAGCCAGACACGCAAGCCTTCTGCAACACAGACCCAGGGTCTGAACCACGTCCCCAAAGCTACAGGCTTTAACTGAAAACCACTCAGCTGGTACTTCTGTCTCCAGCACCCAGACACCCAGCTCCCAATGGGATCCAAACCCCAAATAAATCCATTTTACTCTGTATAAAGCTTATACAGGGTAAACTCATAAATTGTCCGCCCTCTATACTGATAGGGAGATATGCACAGCTGTTTGCTCCCCCAGGTATTAATCACTTATTCTGGGTTCAATAATAGAGGTGATTTTATTAAGAATAAAAATTAGGATTTAAGTGGTTTCAAGTAATATCAGACAGAACAAAGTAAGTCACCAAATAAAATAAAGCAAAAAAGTCTAAGCCTAATACATCAAGAAACTAAATACAGGTAACTCTCACCCTCAGAGATGTTCCAATAAGCTTCTTTCACAGACTAGACGCCTTCTTAGTCTGGGCCCAATCCTTTCCCCGGTACAGTTCTTGTTAGTTCCAGCTCAGGTGGTAACTAGGGGATTTCTCATGACTGGCAGACCCCTTTGTTCTGTTCCACCCCCTTTTATGGCTTTGGCACAAGGCAGGAATCCTTTGTCTCTCTGGGTCCCCACCCCGCCTTCTAAATGGAAAAGCACCAGGTTTAAGATGGATTCCAGTACCAGGTGGCATGCTCACATGTCCTGTGAGACCCCAAGCCTCCATTCAGTCCGGCCTTACTCACAGGAACATAGGAAGACTTACAAATAAACAGAGCCATTTACAACCAGTTATCCTGGTCAATGGGAGCCATCAAGATTCTAAGCCACCATTAATGGCCCACACTTTGCATAATTACAATAGGACTTCTGAGTAATACTTCATATTTCTAGCTTCAGATACAAGCATGATACATTCATACAATTAGGATGAACACACTCAGTAAATTACAAGCTTTATAACAGAGGCTGGCAACCTATGGCACATGTGCCAAAGATGGCATGCGAGCCGATTTTTAATGTCACGCTGCTGCCTGCCAGGGTCCCGCTCAGCCCGCTACTGAACCCCAGCAGCGGGCTGAACCGGACCCCAGCAGGCAGCAGCGTGCCATTAAAAATGCTGCCCGACCCAGCCCTCTCTTCTCCATCTCCCGCCTACCACTCTCTCTGGCGGGGGCGGGGGCAGGGGGCAGAATCAAGCTTGATCCTGCTGGCTGCTGCTGTATGGCAGGCTCTGCCAGCAGCCAAGCTTCCCCCTCCCCCACCTCTTCGTCTTCCCCCAGCATGCTACATCGAGCCCCGTCTCCGCTCCCTCCCTGCCGCCGATGGCCCTTGCGAGGGAGGGGAGAAGAGCAGCCCCAGCGCCCTTACTGCTCAGACCAGTAAGGAGGTGGGGAAGGGAGGCAGGAGCAGGGCCTTGGGGAAGGGAGGCAGGAGCGGGGCATATCCCTCCAGCCCCTTGCCGTGAGCTGCTCAGGGCAGGGGGCTGGGAGCACGCCCCAGATCCCAGCCCACCCCCCACCCCAGCCCTCTGCCCTGACCCCTGCACCCCAGCCCCCGCATCCACCTCTATGACCCCATCCCTGATTCCTGCACCCTCCACACATACCCAGACCCCCCCACACCCCTTCCCTGACTCCTGCACTCCCCACACATACCCAGCCCCCCACCCCCCTGCCCTGACTCCTGCACTCCCCACACATACCCAGCCCCCCCACACCCCCTTCCCTGACTCCTGCACTCCCCACACATACCCAGCCCCCCACACCCCCTGCCCTGACTCCTGCACTCCCCATACATACCCAGCCCCCCCACCCCATGACCTGACTCTTGCACCCCCCACATCCCCACCTCCCACCCTGAGCACCAAATGGGAGCTCCTGAACCCCCCACACATTCCCACCTGCACCCCTTGCACCAAATGGGAGCTTTCCAGGTAAGTGCTCCGCACCTAAACCTCCTGCCCCAACCTTGAGCCCCCTCCCTCATTCTAGCTCAGACCAGACCCTGCACCCCAATCCCGAGCCTACTCCTTCACCCCAGCCCTGTGCTCAGTGCACCCCCACCCTCAGCTCAGTGCAGAGAGAGAGAGAGAGGAAGAGAATGGGCCAGAACCAGGGAGAAGGTAGGTACCACCCACTCTATGTGGGCAGGGCCGGGACCCCAAGCTGGCAGCGGGCTGAGTGGGGCCAACAGCTGGAACCCTAGCTGGCAGAAGCCAGTGGAGGGAACCCCAGACTGGCAGTGGGCTGAGCAGCTCAGCCCGCTGCTGGTCTGGGGTGCCGGCCCCACTCAGCCTGCCGCCAGTCTGGGGTTCTGGCTGCCGGCCCCGCTCAGCCCGCCGCTGGTCTGGGGTTCTGGCTGCCAGCCCCTTGCCAGCTGGGGTCCCAGCCGCCGGCCCCGCTCAGCCCACTGCCAACCTAGGTGAACGGAACCCCAGGCCAGTAGCCGGCTGAGCAGGCGGCGGCTTAAGATCAGCATTTTAATTTAATTTTAAATGAAGCTTCTTAAACATTTTGAAAACCTTGTTTACTTTACCTACAATAGTAGTTTAGTTATATTATATATAGACTTATAGAGAGAAATCTAAAAAATGTTAAAATGTATTACCGGCATGTGAAACCTTAAATTAAAGTGAATACATGAAGTGAATACATGAAGACTTCTGAAAGGCTGCCGATCCCGGCTTTATAATATCATCTTACAAAAGACTTTTTGCATGAAGCGTATTCCAGTGACATCATATTCACACTTATAAACGTATTTCCATAAAACATATGGAGTGCAACATTAGACCTCATTTTTGCTAAACAAAAAGTTTCTTTCCCAAATCAAAAATAGCATGGAATTACTGACACCAAACCTTGAGAATGAAACCTTTATATTAATAAAATGAAATATTTGTATAGAATTAAATAGGGCACATGAATTACAGAAAAAATCCTTACTATGCAGCCATTCTGGAAATCTCATTCCATTATTACTATTCTGTTCAGGAGTTGGTCTACATGTGTAAGCTCTCTCTCGCTCTCTCTTATAATGTTACTTTTCCTTGTTTCTTTTATTTTATGTCAAACCACTGCAAAAATTGTAGCGACTAGAGTTAAGAGTTTCCTATTTCAAATGTTTAGGAAAATTCAAGAGTTCATCTACCTATCCAGTAGGTACTTATATCACCATAATGTCTGAATGTCTCCTAAGTATTAAAATATAGAAACAAATAAAAATCTCTCTCGTTCTTACTTCCTAGCCTGTAAGAAAAACAGTTTGATTACCTATCGGGTTGTTTATGCATGTGAGTGGGTAAGTTGGCTCAATGTGTTTGTGTGCATACGCATGCCGAACTTATTCTAAAGCTGAACATTCATTAGACTGTATCATAGATGTTAGCTATAGACACTTGGTAGGAAGAGGAGGTTACTTATCTGTAACTGGAGTTTCTCCAAGATGCGTGGTCCCTATTTGTATTACATACATGGGTGTGCCTGAGTCCGGAAGTGTTTCTTAGTACTGTCTGTTGACCCGCATGTGAGTACCGTGTCCCCTCGTGCTCACAGCTGAAGGTATAATAGGGGATGGAGAGTGGTTATTGGAATACAAATAAGGATCACACATCTTGAAGAAACTCCAGTTACAGGTGAGTAATCTCCTCTTCTTCGAGTGATAGTCCCTAAATGTATTCCATATGTGGGTGATTAGCAAGAGGTGATCAGTGTGGAGGCGGTGATAGGAATCTTGGGAGTGTGGGTATTATGGGCAGTAGAGGTCCCAGGATGCCCAATACAGCCGGGGGAAGGGTTCTGCAGGTGCGGTGGGCCGCATGAGTGTTAGTACCAGACCCTCGCAGCAAAGTAGTTCATCTGTCAGAGTGGGGATCTCTCAAGTGAGTGGGGGTCCAGAGAGGATTGAAGAGGGTAGGTATAGGAGTATCATCTTCTCTGCCAAAATGAAGGGCTCCGAGCAGTTGGGAGTCCATGGAGATGCCAGAGGGCCCTGGTGGTGTCTATGGGATTGGCTTGTCTGAGTGGCGCAAAGGTGGTGGCGGGACGGGCAGTGCACGTGTTGAGGAGCACTCTGGACATGCGGGTACCAAGGTGACCATCGGTACTACCAGGTCTCATTTGCACCAAGCTTTACCCTCCACCTGGGGAAGCTTGGGTTCCGGTCCATCTGGATCCACATGGGACATCTCACCTGACCTGAGTCAGGGTTAAGCTAAGCTATTCTCAGATAGGGGATGTCTATTGTCCATCAAACCCTTTTGTTACTTTAGGGTCTTACAAAACCCTTGATACTCTTCAGGCTTGATCCCAGCTTCAGGTACAGTTCTTCAAGGTGGGATCCCCCAACAGCAATGATTTGCCCATTCTGTGGGAGTGTGAATTGTGTGGAGCCTCAGTCTCAGTGGCAACACCAGCCAGCACAGGGCCTTGATCTTTTAAACACTCAAGGCATAATTAGGGTTCGGTTTATAGGCCCCTCTCCCATGATATGTGTGGTCTGCTTCTTCAGGCACAGACAAATCCCTAACTGGGCCTCCATGTACAGCTAACTCATAGGCAATGGTGCTTAACTCTCGGCAGGCCCTAGCAGCCTTGTATCCCTTTCTGGATGCAGCAGATGGACTCCTGCAAGTTATTTCCATGTTATTGGATCTGCTGTGGATTGTGGCGAGTATTCTCAGCAGCACAGCAATGCTCTGCACACTCTCATCTCCTTCATCAGCTGCTGCAGCAAATGGGATCCTGCCCTCCTTGGCCCTTCCTCACCTCTGACACCTGTTTCGGTGGAAGGAGGAGGCAGCTCATTCCATGGCCCTGGCTCCCTGCTGTGTCACTTCTGTCTGTGCCATGGAGCAGTTGGCTAGGTCTGTAATTTGATATCTTGTGGAAGTGGTGTATGGTGAGGCTGTTTAGCCCCGGCATAAATCATTGCAGTGGTAGGTTTTTCATTTAGTTCTCATTCTCCACCACCCACCAAGGTGGTATCTGCAGTCTCTTCTGTGCAGCTGGGCAGCGTTGTTTTTCTTCCTCTCTGGCTACATGGTTTGTTCCTTTAATGCCCACATCTCCTGCCTAGTTGGGGTTTTTCTCTCACCCTGCCACTTCCTGCTGAATGTGAAAGCCCTAGTAGGTGGTCTTTCCTGTTAATCACATACAAGGACACTCAGGAAAACCTGTAGGTAATCTGAGACCAAGGTCATTGTAGGGGGAAGAGGAGAATGCAGTATTTAGTACAAGAAGGATGTGGGGGGAAATAGCACCTTTTGGCATAGTGCTTCTATATCCCTGGCAATAAGAAAATGTCCCTTGTACAAAGATCCAGGGCTTTCATATTATTTTAGTACTGTTCACTTATATGTTCTGACTAGGGCCAGATGACCCTCTGGAAGCATAATTTGGAGGAAGTACATTCTCATTTCTCTTGGGTGTGGACACTCCTAACTGACATCTGTTCCTTCTGGACTATCCAGGGTTTTGTTACCTTTTGATCAAAACCAAGAAAGTAATAATAATAGACAAGTTTGCTTGTAGGAAAATCACGTGCTAAAAATGAAACAGGCACATGATTAAGTGGTCTGACTGATCACAAATGATGCGGAGTTGTACTGGAAATGATATACTATTACTGTGTGTCCGAGTTGGCCATCACTGCTGTAGATTTGACAAATCACGTTGGGTGACTCTAGATCAGTTTAGACTATAGTGATGAAGTCTGGCAAATCCAAGAACTGCCTATGTCCTGAGAGAATGACGTTTGCACGATGACACAATATAGTCACATGACAAAACTGGCCTGGAAGAGCTGATTCTGTGAGGATAGCACATTCCTAGAGCACATGTGGCAGGAGACAAGTCGAGGAAGTTTCAGAGATGGGCACCCAGGGCTCAGGCTATTCCAAGTTGGCAAAGCGCCATGCTTTGCTGCGCCAGTTTAGATTAGGGCTCCAGCTTCTGAAGGAGCTGCTTCAAATTTTCACTGGAGCCCTACTGAAAGCCTGTAACTTGCCCTTCTGGCAACACATTCTTCCTATTCAGGGGATTTTCCTCTATGTGTCCATAAAACATGAAGAAAAGGTGTCTGCTATTACTGACTGTAAGCATTTGGTGATACCACCCTCCTCTATACAAAGCCTGCATACCTTGTAATAAAGTCAAACTCATCCCTTTCCTGGAGTTTAATTAACAAGGTAAATAATACAAGTAATATAATCTAGCTCAAGCCTTCTCCTCAGGTGTGGCTGTTCCCATAGGACCTTTCTACTCAGACAGCCACTTCCACTTCCTTGAAATACAGTTTGGAGTTAATTAGCCGTAGCAGCCAAAAGGAGTCAGCAGGAGTCAGTCAGTCTCCCAGCAGGATTCATACACCTGCTAACAGGATGGCCTAGAGACGATTCCTGGCATTACACAACTTTACCAAAAATCTATTCATTGTCAACAGGTGATTTATCTTGGAATAGTGCCTCTAGAGAACAGGGAGTGTTGCATTTAGAATACCTTGTGCAATACCAGCTTTATTAAGTATTTTGCTGATGAAATGATTTTCTGATTAGTTGATTATTCTGCTGTCTATGTCCTTTGCAATGATGTCAGAAAACGAGTCCACAGGAAGATAAGTTCTGAAACTTTTTCTTTTTTTAATCATTTTGCTTACCATGTTGTAGCCATGTTGGTCCCAGGATATGAGAGAGACACGGTACCTGATGTAATATCTTCTATTGGAACAACTTCTGCTGGTGAAAGAGACAAGCTTTTGAGGTACACAGAGCTGTTCTTCAGGTCAGCTCGAAAGCTTGTCTCTTTCACCAGCAGAAGTTAGTCCTATAAAATATATTACCTCACCCAGCTTGTCTCTTCTTTAATCAGGCAGTTCATGGTCAGGGAAATTGAAGGTGTTTCCTCTGAGGTAATCTTACAACAAGTTTGCTCATCTGGGAAATAGTAATGAATTTATATCCAACTGGTTCCAAACAAATCAGCTAAATATCAAGCATTGTTTAGCGTTTTAAAAACAGTTTTATCCAGTGTTGAAAGATTACTGAACAGTCTTTGTCTAAAGCTCTTTCCACAGTGTGAATGTGACATTGTTAATATTTGTAAGATTGTTTATACTTGGATAATTTCTTCCATATTTAAAAAGAATGCGCACAATTCTTTTTAACCAAAAATATGTTGGAGGCTTTCAAACACTGAAATCCTAGTACATGTACAGTGCAACGAAGACATCCTGGTGTACTGTATTTTGTCTAAAATTATCTTTCCAAATCATATGGTCTCCCTGAGTTTTTACTGTTATGAAGCCAGAGGCAAGCTGAGCAGAAATGTTATAAATTGAAATACATTATATAGGCTCCTGTTGGAAAGCTGCATAGCTGCTATAGTTCCAAATGAAACAGCTGCAGAATTCCACCAGGAATACATAAAGCATGATGAGTTCTTAAAGGGTGCAGGCTAATTAGTTGATGGAATGATGTCATAGAAGCTGCCATTCAGCATAGGGTGACTCAAAGCCCCAGAGTACTTTTTTGGAGTGTATGGCACTAACAGTATTGACAGTGCCCCCTGATCCAATGAAAGTCTGACTTACCTGTTCATACAAACAGTTTTTGGACATGCAGACAATGGATTGGTTTAATTAGATATTGTATTGTACTCAAGTTAGAAGTTAGGATACTGGATATATGTTACCTGATGACTTCAGTTCTCATGGTTGAAATGGATTTTATGGTATAAGAGGAAAATATAAGCAAGCATATTTTTCTCTTATGTAATCTATAGCAGTATATTAGAAAACAAAATGGGCCAAATTCCCATCGGTAGGAATTGCACAGATGTAACTCTGAGGAGAATTTAGCCCAATGCAGTAAGTTACTTTACAAGAGACAAATTGAACTGTTCTAGTATATGTCATATTTTGTAACTGACATCTACAGCACCAAGACCTCACCTCTGTGGAGATAGTCCATAGACACCAAAGACTTGTATAAATACAACCTAAGACTGTAGAAGCTCCTGCATCTCCTGTGACTCCATCGTTACAAAATGGATTGTGCATCTGGTTAGTCATTAATCTACTGGCTTTGTCCTTGTATCTCTCTCTAGCTGCATTGCTGAAGAAAAAGGGACCCTGTGGCTCTGGACTGCATGGCACACAGGGTTTGTGGGCTCCTGCCCACCACCACCTCATTCAATGCCAACACCACACTGATTCTACTACTGACAGGGGCCTTGACCAGGGAAGGAGATAATTTGCTCTGTGGGAATGGTCGCCAAGACAGGCTCTTGAAGGCTCCACTTTCAGAATTAAACATATTTTTCTAGACATATATTTAACAAGTTAATCAATTATAGAACTTGACTTATTGGAAGCCTCATAAATAGTAACAATAAAGCAGTTAAATTCAAACAGTAGTGCAAATGACAAAGATATTTACTAAATTGAGGATGAAAGTTCTCTCCTGTCAGGGTCACAATCATTGCTAGGATGGTTAGCTTCATAGAGAAACTGTTGGTTCAAAGGAATGTTATATCTGTGGCTTGTGCAGGCTACGTTGGAATAAAATTGTGATCGCAACTGCATATGGATCTGAAGGTTGATGCTTGTGTTTAACGTTTCAAGAAGTTTTACCTCAAAGAATAACCACAAGACTAGAGATTGCAGCTCTTCATTCATTGGAAAATCTGGTTTGGTAAAGACATTTTCAACCACTAATTTGCCTGAACGCGTTAACATCTGAATGCTGCCACTTCTCTATAAATTACTTAGGGCCACACTTTGTTCTCATTTATACCAGTGTAAGTACAAAGTAACTGCACTGAAGTCAATGAAATTACTCAGGTTTCCAAAGCGTAACTGAGAACAGAACTTTCACGCTGCTTATGAATTATACTGAATGTAAATATTGTCCTCTAGCTTTTTCATTCTGTCCTTTTAAGGGCAGCAGTGCCAGAGCTGAATAGGAAAACCAATAAACTCTCCCTTGGGGTGAAGCACAATGAATCATATCGACAAAGACAAAATGTAAGGTAGGCAAACTGCAAGACACAGAATACAACTTAGCACTTGTGAGAATTCTGCAGTGAAAATGAAGGCATCTTGTCAAATGTATTCTGCAGCCATTTTCACACTTCAGCATCACGTCCAGAAAAAAGAAAGTCTGCTGCTATTCAGACAAAGGGTACATCTACAATGCAATCAGAATTGTGACTGCAATACATGGAGTTTTGATCTAGCTTGAACAACAATAGCAGTGAAACCATGGCAGCATGGGCTAGCCACTTGAGTACATAGCCAGGGTGCCAAAGTGGGCTTGTACAGCCCATGCTGCCACAACTTCACTGCTCTTGTTATTTAAGCTAACTCCAGTATGTCTACACGTGCTGCAGTCACACCTTTGAGTGCAGTGTATACATACATAAAAAGGATAGCATCGTGGGTCAAATAAGGAATCACCACTGTATAAGACCAAAACCTTCCAGGACAGATGCAGCAAGAAGAGGGGACTATCCTCTGTGCTGCAGGAATCTCCAAGAGATAGACCCTGTAGTAGTGTCACTGCAACCTAATGAAAAGTCTGCACTGAACTTGCATTGGAGACTGAAATGGGTCAGCATAAAGATGTGAACTTTTGGGAATGGTGGGGCTGAATATGTATTTTAATGTGGAAAACCTCCCCAGCCTTGTTGGGAAGTAAAAAGAGATCTACCTTACCATCAGAGATGGTGATCATAACATGAAAAGTCTGGCGCACATTTCAGACTGATGCATAATTTAAGCTATCATTTAGATAGGATGAATTTATGCTGAAGATATACTTTGATGTTTCTAATCATCCAATAACAAAGGGCTCAGAAATCACCAAAGTTGCTACATACAGGCTGCTCCCAAAACAATTGTGCATGTTCATGTTTCTGGCACTTATTTTCATTATACAGGTTTAACACCACCTTTTTATGTATCTGGCATAAAAAAAGGAAACATCTGAGGAAAATGCCATGCTCCTGTCAGCTCTGTCAGAGCTCCAGCGAAACAGAATAGAACACAGAGCACTGGAATCTGCATGCAACATTACCTTGCAAAGAATTTTTGTAATGAAATTTGCAAAACATACATAGTGCCAGCTTTATCCATGGCACAACACCATTGGTGTTAGCAGAGTTATATCAGGAATAACATGATCCCCACGATATAATATTCCAAATTTAAACCTCTATATCGTATGTTTTAAAAGCACCAATCCACGGTGAGAGAGACAGACTTTTACATTCAACTTTGTTTTTCAAAAGCTGATCTTTCTCCTCTTCCCCCCAGCAAAACCAACGAGTATGTGCACAGCACAGCACAGCCATGTCTCCACTGCTGCTACCCAAGCTACCACAGCCACACTGCTGTTTATACTTGAGTTAGCTCAATGAGACCTAGTGCGAGTATGTGTACACGAGCAGGGGAATCATGCCCCTAGCTTGTAGTGTTGATGTAGCCCTCGTTAGAAAGTTTTTCCTAATATGTAATCCCTAGCTGCAGATTAAGCAGATTATTTCTTGTCTACTTTCACTGGTCCTGGTGAACAATTGATTGCAGTCTTCTTTGTGACAGCCCTTAACAGGTCCCCGTGCGTACATAGACAGGGTACCAAGGTGGGCTTGTACAACCCATGCTGCCACAACTTCACTGCTGAAGTTTTCTTTTCTCAAGACTAAACGTGCTCAGTCTTTTTAACCTTTCATCATAGGTCAGGTTTTCTAAATCGTATCACTTTTGTTGGTGTCCTATAGAGTCTCTCCAATTTGATCACATCTTCTTTAAAGTGTGGCACCCTAAACTGGACACAGTATTCCAGCTGAGTCCTCACCAGTGCCAAGTAGAGCAGGACAATTACCTCACATGTCTGATATCTGACACCCGTGTTAATACAACAGGCTATTAGCCTTTTTTTTTTGCAACTACATCACATTGTTAGTTCATTTTCAATTTGTGATCCACTATGACCCCCCAGATCCTTCTCAGTAGTACTACCAGCTAGCCAGTTATTCGCCAACTATTCACACATTTGATTTTTCCTCCCTAAGTGTAATACTTTTCACTTTTCCTTATTGCATTTCATCTTGTTGATTTCAGACCAATTTTCCAATTTTTAATTCTAATCCTGTCCTTCAAAGTACTTGCAGTGCTCCCCCTTCCCCCCGCCCACATTGGTGTCATCTGCACATTTTAAAAGCATACTCCACTCTATTATCCACGTCATCAATGAAAGCATTGAATAGGACTGGATCCCACTAGATAGTCCTCCCACTTTCTCAGCAAACCATTGATAAATACTCTGAGTATAGTTATTCAACCAGTTGTGTACCCATTTTACAGTAATTCCATACAGATCCTACTTTGCTCATGAGAATGTCAGGTGAGACTGTTTCAAGAGCCTTACTAAAATCTTGAATTGTGCACAAGCAATTCCCACCAAAAACACAATAAATCCTAGCGTGTCCATGTCATAAAATAAGAAGAGGGAGTTGCATTGCTGGTTTCCAAAATAAAACACAATTGCCACCTAGCATTAGATCACAGACAATGGACAGGGAGGAAAAATATGGTAAATGTAAATCTGTCATTAAAACTTTTTAACCTGGAAATGGCTTTACACAAGAAAAATTGGTCAGCACATCTCTTAAATCCCTTCCTTTTCTCTGCAAGCCAACATCTCACAGTTCTCCTAATTAATTATAGTGTGGATGCCAGGTTTCAAGATCAGAGCCAAAGTACAGTAGGAAACTAAAACGCATAGCTCAAAAGGGATTAAATTTGCACATTGTGATTCCACAGGGCCAGCACATTAACAATGAACTCAAACACATACCAAAGAACTATAGGCAGATCAATAAAATCGCTCTCCATTTTTTATTTTCTTATAAAAGTATTCCATCCCCTTACTCCCACACAGAATCCTGTGGACGTCAGTGGAAAACCTCACTGCTAGAAGGAAATGATGGCATACACCCCCTCAAAAGATCACAGAGAAGAAAGGGAATGCCATTTCAAAGGTAACAAGTAAAAGATTAGCTGGGGTGGGGAGGGGAGAGAAACAGAGCTATGACTATTTATACCAGCTGAGGATTTTCCCAAGGTAAAGATGAAGGCAAGTGTGTAGTGTCACTGACTTCAATGTTGCAGTCACAGGATGTGCTAGTCACTGGATAAGCCTACAATTAAGGCTCCAGTCCATCAAGGCACTTAAGTATGTGCTTCACTGCATGTAAGCAGTCTTCATGGCGGGCAAGACAACCTTTACATAACAAGGAGGGTATTTCACAACAGAAGGGCAAGAAACAGCTGAAAAAGCTCAGATTTGGTAAAATTAATCAATCTCTGTGGCAATAAAAAATTGTTATTGTAGCTTTAATTATTTGTCAGCAGGCATCTAGACACCCCTTCTCCCCCCCAAAAAAAGGAACACAATTGCAAAATGACCTTGTATTTTCAGTGTCCAGGGATTTTCTATCTTACACTTACACTGGTCCTGATTAACATACAGTGCAGTTTGGGATATAGTGACAAAGTAGGAAATGTAGTCAGCCATGCCAAAATTACTAAATATTTGGAACATTAAAAAGTAGATTGGGGTATGTTTTAGGGGAGAATGTTTGTTTATTTGTTTTTGTAAAGTATATGAGAAAAGATCTGAAGATCCACTGTTGTGTTTGACTGTTCTGGACCATGTGTCGAGTGTTCAATGCTGTTCAAAACAATATACCATAATATATATAAATATATGGAGATTACCTATCTCATAGAACTGGAAGGATCCCTGAAAGGTCACTGAGTCCAGCCCCCTGCCTTCACTAGCAGGACCAAGTACTGATTTTTGCCCCAGATCCCTAGGTGGCCCCTCAAGAATTGAGCTCACAACCCTGGATTTAGCAGGCCAATGCTCAAACCACTGAGTTATCCCTCCCCTTGCTGCCCCAGATTAGCCAAGATTTAGAATTGATGTGGTAAAACTGAGGGATGAGAAGACATAAACCAGCAGTAAAACACCAGAACAAGCCAGATGCCGCCCTGATGGAATACCATTGGCTTCAAAGGAGTTACAATTGTGATGGGCATTAAGTCTACAAAGTTGCCTCCCATCTTTTAAAGATCTTTAGGCAGACACGGCTGCAACTGCCTGGAGATGTTCTATTTTAACTGTTTGAAAAGAAAAACTAAATAGCAACTAGGGAAAGGACTTATGTGACAGGGCCTGTTAACTAACTTAACCAGGAACAGCCGTGTCACTGCTGGGAAAGAACCCCTCCTTCCTGTTTTTATAAAAAGCAGACTTTGGCTGGCCTACCCATTATAAAGCCAGAAAGAGGTCAACACTCAGAATACAGGGTCACTCAAGGAACTTGTTTGTTGATTTTTAGTGGTCCAGTGTAAATCACAGAGACAAAAAGTCTCATGTGTATCACTGTCAGCTCTTGACAGAAGGTTACAACTTAAGAAAGGATAAACTAAGCTACTACCTCCATAACTCTTGGTATTGGCGGAGTATAATTATGCCCTGCTGTGAGACAGACGTAGCAAATAACATGTATGCTGGTCTTTCTATTTTGACGCAACAGTCTGCAGAACATCCCTTAAGGGCTTTGTTTGTGTCTCAATAAATGGTTTGGTTTATTTGAAACTCCTTTTTGTATCTTCTGTAACTTGTTTTTCTTTTAGTCACCACACACTTCAGCTTCTCCCGGAAATATGGCCATTTGAGCTTTCTATTAACATGACTGTGCCTAGAGGAACTTTTCAGTACTACAGTCCTCATCTAGTCACTAAGGGCATGTTTATACAGCAATTAAACACCCACAGCTGGCTGGGGTCAGCTGACTCAGGACCAGGGCTGTAAAACTGCAGTGTAGACATTCAGAATAGAGCAGGAGTCAGCTAACCTGGGCCAACCACGGCTAATTGCTGTGTAGAAATTCTCTAAGTCTCTGATTCATCGAGGTACCTAAGGACATGCCTAACTTGAAGTACATGAGCAGTCCTCACCTGCTTTGTTAGAGACGTGTTTAAGTACCTTACTGAATCAAGGCCTATGTGAGCATATTTGTGCTATTTGGCACAGAACCAGGGCTTTATGAAAAACAAACCTGCACAACAGAGAACAAATAAATTTTAAGAATGCACACTAGCTTTTTAGAGAAACAGGACATTGGTAACAACCACCTTTTAACTGTTGTTGCTGAAAATCATAACAACAACTAGCGTCCACTGGGAGTTCACTTGCTGGGTCCTCAGTGCTGCTTCCCATGCCTCAAATGGGCATTTCCAAGTGTGTTTATTTAGTGGAGAAGCTGCAGGTGGAGCTGAAAATCATCCTAACAGAAGGTATAGGCAAAAAGAATACAAAGTGCAAGTGTTAGGCATTTCCCTACCAGAGTTTATGCCTTTTTCATGTGGATCACCCCTTATGGACAAATGTATATGCCGGATGTACAGCACTCCCAAGGCAGGCATTTCACTCTCTATTATGTGCAGTGACTTATTTGGAACATTACTTTTTGCTATTTTCATCTAAATTCGGTGACCTAATTTCATATGTATAAATAACCTTTATCCGGTAGGTGAGGGTCAAAACAGACATGCAATTTTTGTTAGGGTTTTATTCAAAAGAGATTTACAAAACCTAAATAGGAATGAAAATGGCTTTATAAATTTTAATGTAACTGAAAACAGCCTTTTGCAATGTTGGAACTGTGGTATACTGCAGGGTTTGTCCTAGCTCTTCACCCTCACTTCTGGTGGTATCCTAGAGCTTCAGGTATCATTCTCTATGCTGCTGATTCACAAATCTACCTTCACTTCATCCATCCATTCCTGCAACTCACACCTTTTCCTGAATGTCTCCCTGTCAATTTAAGATTAAGATAGCCTAACCTAAACTCCTTATTTTCCCTCACTATCATTGATACCATAATTTAGGGGAGGGCATAATCTGACTTCTCCTCCTTGCTTGCCGCCAACATCCAAACCATATCCAAATCCTGCTCCTTCTTTTCCCAAAAACTTTTATTTTTAGCCGTACAACTTATCCAGGCTCTCATCTTGATTACTGTTTCCTCCACTTTCTAGATATCCTGCCACTCGGACTGTATATTCAAATTTACACAAAATGCCACCACTAGAATAAATATTCCTTGCCCCTTCTGCCCAACCTTCCTTTCTGTCAGCCATTGGCTTTACAAATCAATGGTGGAAGCAGAAATGGTTTTAAGTAGAGATGGTTGAAAAATGGGAGAAAGTTTTACAAAACAAAAGAGCCCCTTTTTCATAAAAATGTCAATACTTTTTTTTAACTGAAATTCAAAATTTGGAAAATGTTTATGAGTTCTAAGGATAGTCAAAAACAAGATGAATTTTTGATGAATACTTTTCTGAAAAATTCATCCCATTTTAATTGAAATTTTAACAAATTTTAACAAAAAAATCCACCAAAAATTTAAAATTGGGAAAATTTCAACCAGCTTTAAAGTTGTTGTTCATCTCACCTTGCTTACATGTTAGCCTGATAAAAACACATACTGCTCCAAAAGTGTATAATTTTGCCTGCAATACAGAGTGCCATAAAAATCACAATAATAGTGCTTCTCATTCCCCAATATATTTTCTTTCCATGCTATCAGTTCCCAGTCAATGTATGGACCTGACATCTGTAGAAATTCTGCACACAACTCCAGCATGGTATAGTGTAAGGCCTTAAGAGTCATTTATATAAAATGGTGAAAAATCAAGGGTAAAAAGTCAAAGATTAGACTTAGAATCCCTGATTTTCCTGACTTATGTTCAATTGAACTCCCACCCATAACACTACATTTAAGAGATTTCTGAACTAGATATGTCGATAGATTTCATTGACAGTGTGTGGTATGCCAAGCTGAAGTAGAATAAATTATGATGTATCTGTAATTTTAGCAAATAATTCATTAAACGACTTAGGAGAGCTCCAGAAAGACTGAACCAAAATGAGAAAACTTGGTACCTAATTCAAGTCTCTAAATTCAGGAGTGGTTATCAAAACTGCATAGGAAAGGACATTGCCCTCCTCAATTTTCAAAAACAAAAACATTTTCTACAAAGAAAGAATCAACAGTGCAGCCTTGGGAAATGGAACATATTCTAAGTGGCAGAACTCAAGGCAATACTTCTAGATACATTAGATTGTGGAATATTAGAGAATATAGCATATTAGAAGTTAGGATTTCTTGCAACTGACATGTAATATAAGGTAGACATCAACACTGACCATGCTTTCTCTCAATCAGAATACATGTAGGTAAGTGAGGTTTTGATAAAAAGCTATTCCACAGCAGCTCTGTTTAACATGACTAGAATCATGGTAATTATTTCACAGGAATGATCTCAAACTGTGTTTCATATGACCAAGAGAATTTAAATATTTGACAAGAAGTGAAGATGACCTAATGCCTCATTTATGGGATTTGTACACCTTTGTGAAAATCAGACACCAGAAGTTTAGCATGAAGACAATAGTTCCACAGAAAATGTTTATTGAAGGAAGAGCTCCTAAAGTTCCTATTCTGGCCTGATTTTGCTAAATTATGCTGCACTCCAGGAGAAAGTAAATAAGATGAATTCATTTTTGAATAATGACACTCGGAGCAATAATAAAGCCAAAGCTTTTCTTAAGTACTGTTTTCAGTGACTATCATGGCTGATATCCCAGTGCAGAATTTAAAACTAAGCACAATGACTTGAAGAATTAAACACCAAGCTGTAAGCTTTAAACTTCTAATTTATTAGATTCACTGAAATAAGTGCATTGCTGAGTTTTTACTGGCTCCTGAATGATTCTCAATGAACTTTACATAGTTCTAAGTATATGTCACAAATGATAGAGTATTAACATTCTTTATTTAAAAATTGTGTGATGAATTCAGCCCACCATTCTAATAACTTGGAAATTTTAGGGTTCAGCTTAAAAATAAAAGGAAAAGGTTTGTTAAAAGTACTTACAATCAGGACTATAGCGATAAATAGTTTGTAGACATAGAATATCAGTTGTATCAACTGGGTTTTTTTTCTTTATACCATAGTCTCAGAACATAGACTGTTCACAGAGCATCTACACAACTGTGCAGCACTCTCAAATGACACTGTAGATTTGTACTGTGTTTTAAAGTGGCTGAGCGAACAATACACTTGAAGGAAGTGTTCACCCAAGGCAGGGAGGAAGTTTTGAAAGCTGTAAGAAAGGTGAGGGCTCATCCTGCTGCTCTCCCATTTTGTTGCAGTGACACACCAGTCAGAAAAATCTCTCCACGTGTTCAAAAGTCCTTACATACAACAAACCATGAAACAAGGTCTCAGCACAACACATCATCTAGGTTAAGAATCAACGCCAAACACTCAAAAATATGAACATTTAGCAGAGGTTGGCAAGCCTTTTTACAGAAGGGGATGAACGGGCATTGTTACCCTAGGTAGATCCAGTCGACTGCCTTTACTCTTCTTAATTTACTTTGGGCTCACTTCAGGTATTTTAATCTTGGTTCTAGTCAGCATGATTGGATGCCTTGTGAACTATTTCCCAGTGAAAACACTGAAAATGACATTAAAGCGTGCATTATGTATATTTGTCCATTCAATTTCTGCTGCTTTTAAAAGCTACAAAGATGATAAAGGGTCTGTAATATAGTCACATTCTCTTCACATTTCATTACTGATGGACTACACGTTGCACTGACAATTATGTAAAAAATAATTGAACAATACACACATCTTAACCATCTACTCTGGATACATACTGTTAGTACCTCATTCATCAGCGAAATGCAGCCAGGGAAAGGAGGCAGTCTTTAATGGCAAACACCATCACTGCACAACTGTTCAGGACAAAAGGGAACAAATATCTTACACATTTGAAATTCCAGGTAATTTTCTGCAGACAGACAGTCATTCAATATTGGATTTTATCCAGGATATACGGATAAACCTCTCAACAACCTCTCAACAACCTGAAAAGGGGGCATAGAGTTTTTAGGGACAAATGTTGAGCCATGGCATCTAAATTTGCACCACAAAAATTCATGTGCAAAACCCATATTTTACAAGTGAATGGGGTGCTGTACTTAGGCACTTAAAGGGAGGTATGTGATTTATGTTTATGCTGACAGGTTTCTTTTCCAAAGTTAGAGACTGGACTGGCCTGTAATTACCATAAGTGGTCAGAGTTTCAGTTTTAAGTCTCATCTTTAAGATAGTGTCCCTACACCATGCTGAGAATTTGTTCAGTACCACCTCAGAGGAAAGTGAACCCCATTCTGGATCTTTAACACCATTTCTTACAATACCTAGTTTTTGCTGATAATCTTTAATAATGCCTCTCAAAGTACTTCCCTGGCACAAACTCAGTTTATAAAAGCTGATGAAATCGGACCAAAATCATTGAGAAAACTAACTACATTAACATCCTAGAAATCAGAAAGTTTTTAAATCAGTCATCAACACATCTCTTCGGTTAACATTTTAAATAGGACCGTTGATATTATGGGATACTGTGACCCTCTATTATTTACAGTAAACATGCACAAACACCATATGTGAACATAAACAGTGCTTTAAAAATACTACCTTTTGTTTAGTACACGAAGTATCCACAAACACAAACAAGAATAATTGAGAACACTATGTTATTATGAAGCCAACAAACATCTCAGCAATTTTAAGGGGAAGAATATTTAAAGCATTTTCCAGGGTTTAAAAAAGTCAACTCAGTACATTAAATATAAATCCTAAATATCAGGGAGTAAACTCAAGTAGGTTGGAAATGATGACTAAGCTGTCCTCACTGTATGGAGAGACTGCTTCACATGCTATACATAGATACAAAGTAAAGTAACCAAAAGAAGCCTTCATAAGGAGGAGAGATGCATGCAAATATACAAAAAAAATGTGCAAAGAAATAAAATTAATGAGCAGTTAGCATGTAAATGGAAGAAAGGCGACATCCAAATGATATAAAACCCAAACACTACCCCAACCAATTTTGTCACTGGGGAGAATGAAGGATCTCAGAGCAGCATGGAAAGTATTTTAAAAATCCTAATATTTTAGTTCCTGCCACTGTGTATTTTATTGCTGCTATTGAAGTAAAAATAAATGTACAAATACCACTCTCAAAATAATACCTTTTTTCTGTATATTTCTTTCTGAGAATGAAAATGTAAACCCTACAAATTATTTTTATTCACGGCATGTGAAAACTTCAACAGCCAGTTCCGGCCCAACTATAAGATCTGTGCAAATTCATTAGAAGTCATAAGAGAGGCGAGTGACCTCCACACTAAACACTGTAGAGTTCAGAAGTCATGTCTGACACGGTATGATTTTGTGTTGGTAAAGGGGCTTAAAAAGAATGGAGCATGCAAGATAAACTATATCTGCCACATACAGTGAATTCTAAACAAACAATTCTTGTAGTAATAACATATATTTGTTTTCATAAAATTCTATAGGCTGTAAAACAATATCTTTATGCAGATAGGATTTCCATAGGTCAAGGACTTTTAGTCATGCCCCATTTCTTGAAATGGTAGGATAAGTTACAACAAACCCTTACACATAAGAGCTTAGGTAGTAGATTCAAGGACACTACAACGATTATGCTGTCTGTTTGCCAGTCTAATACACTAACAGTTCATATAGTTCTGAATTTTCACACACTAATATGGCTTCTGTTTACATATAAAATTGTTTTTCTTTCAATTTTATCATGAGCCAATGGAAAGATCACATGTGCCTACTAAAAGATTCAAATGTGACTTATTACAGTCCCCTGTGTTTATGCAGAAAGGTTGTCCCCCCTCCCCACCCAACACTAAGAGTAAGATTTTCAAAAATGACTCACATGGGCAGCATCACAATTTGGCTGCCCAACTTGATCATTACCTTAAAAGAGCATGATTTTTAGGAAGTGCTGAGCACCTGCCTCCTCAAAGTCAGGCACCAGTAAGATATCTCAAACTGGGCAGTCAAAAATGCAGGCACCCAAACCCCTGAGTCATTTTTGAGAATCTTGCCTAAATCTATTGATGAAGAAAACTTTTAACTATTGCATAAATGAGTTTGAATTGAATGTCATGGAGTGGGACAAAATGGGCCAAATTCTGCTCTTATTTAAGATTAGGCAAATATCGACCAGGGATATATTTAATTCTGCCTCTGCATAGGGAGACAGACTAGATGATCTCGTGAGGTCCTGTCCATCTCTACAGTTCTATGACTCTGTGTGTACAGTCCCACGGACATCAGTGGAGGTTACATGAATGTAACAGAATCAAATTTGGCTTGTCATTAGCAAATACCTGACAGAAAAATTTTGACATGGCTGAAGTTAGTTCAGATGAAGTAGCCTTTGGCTCTAAATAGCCAAGATGGTGAAAACATAAAATCCAAAAAAGTTTCTGCCTAATTAAAGGCTTTTATGAAAAAAACAGTCCCTTTCACTGGCTCAAAAAATCAGTATCATGATCGAACATTAATACAAATTGGCAGAACTTCTAATTTAATTTTAGCTTTTTCTTTACTTTCAAAATAACAGGAGCCATATAGTCTTCGGCCTTGTCTACACTACAAGACTATTTCGAATCAACTTAGTTCGAATTTGTGGATTCGACCTTATGAAGTCGATTTTGTGTATCCATACTAAATACACTAATTCGAATTTCTGAATCCACATTCACGGGGCCAGCGTCGACTTTGGAAGCGGTGCACTGTGGGAAGCTATCCCACAGTTCCCGCAGTCCCCGCTGCCCATTGGAATGCTGGGTAGAGCCCCCAATGCCTGCTGGGGGGAGAAATGTGTCGAGGGTGGTTTTGGGTAAGTGTCGTCATTGAATCGTCAATCACAACCTCCCTCCCTCCCTCCTTGAAAGTCCTGCGGGCAATCTGTTCGTGCACTTTTCTGGTCAGTGACAGCGCGGACGCCACAGCACTGCAAGCATGGAGCCCGCTGCGATCATTGCCGTTTTCTCCTCCTCGCACTTTATCGTCCACCTCTTCCACAGTCAGCTGCTGAGAAATTGGGCTACTTTTCAATGGTGCTGCAAGCACTGGGGGACCATAGGGGACGTTTTACAAACATCAAAGTCGGGTGGCCGGGCAAGGTTCATGATGCGTGTGTTTTCAGGAACTGTGGGCTGCTCAGACGCCTGCAGGAAGGTAGTTTCTTCCCGGACCACGAAATAACTGTTGTGGATGTGCAGATGCCTATAGTCATCCTCGGGGACCCAGCCTGCCCGCTAATGCACTTGCTCATGAAGCCCTATACAGGCGCCTGGGACAGCGACAAGGAACTCTTCAAATACCAGCGAGCAGCGAGCAGCGTGACCTGTGACTGTTCAGTTTCTTTACAGAGAAGCTGAACCTGCCCCTGTTTCTTTACCCAGTTACTGTTGACTCTCCTCTTCGGTTACATACCCCGTTCACCCCGTTACCCCCACTTCCAGCACACGTGTAAAAATAAAATACATGTCCCATTATTACTTAACAAAGGTTTCTTTATTCATGACTTTTCGTGAAAGGGTTGAAACTGGGACGCAGACTGTGCTGGATAGGGTGTGCGGTGATGTAAAGACCGCCTCTAAACTCAAGGACTGACAGGCTCCTGCTCCTAGAGCGGTCCACAGTGCCGGAATGCTTCTTTCAACGGAGCCTGCCATCCCTCTTTATGGAATTCTGTGTGCGGGCGGATATGTGACCTTGTGGTGGAGGAGGACGGATACAGATTCCTCAGCTGCGTGACTCAGCGGTCCAGGACAAGGACCGCTGTATAAGATCTGTAACCGCCCTCCCCCGCTGCAAAGTCACATCTCCCCCGCCCACACAGATCCTGGAAACCACCTCCCATACCGACCAGGGTGCCTACTGACTGCACCGTGTGTGTGACCCGCTGCTGATCCTGCCCCCGTGTCTGTACCCTGGGAAAGGTGACTGTCCTATGCAATTAACCGCCCCCTTCCCCATGCCCCCCATTCAAACACAGTCTTCTTTGAAAAAACATAACGGAAACAGTAATTAACAGCAAATCATTTTTATTAATTAAGTAGACAGTTAGGGGATGGGACTGGGATTGGGACTACTGTGAGTCTGGAAGTGAAGGACTTCGGCAAATGTAGGGTATGAGAGCTTTTGGGTACTTGAGCACTGTGCTGTGGTGCAGTGACAGTATTCACGTCCCCGGCCGCCCCTCCTCCTGATTATTTTCGGTGAGGGGGGTATGGGACTTTGTGGCACGGGAAGTGCGGTTGCAGATACACTGCAGGGTGTCTCTGTCCTCCTGCAGTCCTGCAGAACATCCACAAGGCGCCTGAGCGTGTCCGTTTGCTCCCTCACTAGTCCAAGCAGCGTTTCAGTCGCCTGCTTGTCTTCCTCACGCCACCTCTCCTCCCGTTCGCTGTGTGAGCGCTGGCACAGAGAGACGGTCTCCCTCCACTGGCTCTGCTGGTCTGCCTCTGCTAGGTAGCAGCCCATACGTTCCTCGAACATCTTGTCCCTTGTCTTTTTCTTTTGCCGCCTAATCTTTGCCAGCCTCTGCGAGGGGGATGCTGTGGCAGGTCTGGAGACAGTGGAAGCTGTGAGATGGGAAACGGAGTGAATTCCTTGCAAAGATACATTTTTGTGAACAATTAACTGAGTCTAGGCTGTATCTGTGAATTCTGGGTTGAGACCCCTGTGCCTGCTGGGGCACAAATAATTTTCGCGGTGGATTCTGGGTAAATGTCGCCAGTCATTCCTTCCTCCGGGAAAGCAACGCCAGACAATCATTTCAAGCCCGTTTTCCCAGAATTGCCCTGGCATACGCCATAGCGTGGCAACCATGGACACTGTTTTGCCTTTTGTGTATGTCACCGTATGTGTACTAGATGCCGCTGACAGAGGCGGGCCAGCAGCGCTACACAGCAGCATGCTTTTGCTTTTGCATGACAGCAGAGATGGTTACCAGCCATATTGTACCATCTACCATACCATAAATTGGTAATAAGATGGTAATAAGATGGGCATGGTTACCTGTCCTTTTGCACTGCACCATTTGGTGCTGTCATAAGTGCCCCTGGCCGAGCAGCCAGGGGCGCAAAAGCAAAAATTGGGAATGACTCCCTGAGTCAATCCCTCCTTTTTGGTATCTAAAAATAGAATCAGTCCTGCCTAGATTATGGGCAAGTGTACTAGAGAACCACTGTATCATAGAACCAGAGAGCACAGCTGCTCTGTGTCCGATCCTGCATAAATTTGGAGCTGTATGCTATTCACAGGGGGTGCTCCTGCAACAACACCACCTGTTCATTCCGGCCTTCCCACAGCCTTCCTGGGCTACCATACCATTGTCCCACCACTTGTGTGATGAAGTAATAAAGAATGCAGGAATAAGACACAGTGACTTGTTTGTGAGAAATGAGTGGAAGGAAGCCTCCAGCTGCAATGATAGTCCAGGCAGGACATTAATTACTGTGGATGAAGGAGCCCATCATCCCTCTGCTAGTCCAGGGGCAATTCAATCTTTTCTTTACACAGGAAGGGTGGGGGCTGATGGAGCTCAGCCCCCTGTTGCAATGATGAGGACGGTTACCAGCCATACTGCACCATCTACCATGAAAAATTAGGGCCAGGCGCCCTTGATCGACCTCACAGATGCTAGTACGCATGGTTACCAGTCCTTTTGCACTGCCCCATGTGCCAATAGGCTGATGATGAGGATGGATACCAGTCGTTTTGTACCATCAGCCATCCATAGCATGGGGGGAGCAAGGATGTTGGTGTTGAGTGCTGCACCATCGCGTCTATCTGCAGCATTCAGTAAAGATAGGGTGACATGTAAAAGAGTCAACAGAGGATTGTTTTCACTTCTGGTGGTGGGTGGGGTGTGTGCGCAAATTGCCGAACTATGCCCTGACCCACCGCAGACACTGTGTTTGACCCTAGAAGCATTTGGAGCTCATCCAAGAATGCAAATACTTTTCGGAGACAGCAGGAACTGTGGGATACCTTGCGTCCTCATTCCCCCCTCCCTCCATGAGCATCCATTATATTCTTTGGCTTTCCGTTACGCTCGTCACGCAGCTGCGTGCTGAGTCTGTGCTATGCCGTCTGTCCGTAGATTTTTTAAAAATACTTTGGACTAGGCGTAAAATTACAGTAATTACCCTAATTAGATGCAGGAGTCTCCGAGCGAGATCACCCTGAGGACGGTCACTGAAGGAGATAGAGAGCGCATGCTGCGTGAAAGCTAGCACGAACCAGGGCCCGATGCAGCCGTGCTCGGGGAGGCAGTGCTCCCTGAGTACCTCATGAAAGCCTTGCGCGGAAAAGTGTGCTACCACGGAGCACCCAATAAGGCAGCTCTCCCCAGGAACCTCCTGCTGATGCTTTTCGATTAACGCAAGGAGAGCTTCGTGGAGATCTCCAAGGATGATTTCTGTTCTATCCCCATATATAGAGAGCCCTCCTTTTCACACACTTAAGATTCCTGTTATATTAAGAATAAAAGTTAACATGGTTAAAGCACTTACCGACTGCTCCTTCCCCTGATTCAGGATCCGGGTTCATGGCCGGGGAGGGTTGGTAGGGGATCTCCGTGACGGTGATGAATAGATCCTGGCTGTCGGGGAAACCAGCGTTGTAAGCGCTCTCGCCTGCCTCGTCCTCCACAAACCCTTCCTCATCTTCCCCGTCTGCGAACATCGCCGAGGAACTGTCCGTCGACACTGTCCCATCATCAGAGTCCATGCCCACTGGTGGGGCAGTGGTGGCAGGCTCCGTAGCGTCCGTTTGCCGGTTTGATTTTTTGGTAGCCTTGTCTGGGGTCCTTTATTTTCACGCGGCACTGCGTTGCATCCCGGCTGTATCCTCTGTCTGTATCATGGCTTTGGAGACCTTCTCGTAGGTCTTTGCATTCCGTGTTTTGGAGCGCAGCTCCGAAAGCACAGACTCCTCGCCCCACACACCGATCAGATCAAAGAGTTCCCAGTCAGTCTATGCTGGGTCCCTCTTTCTATTCACAGATAACATGAACTCCTCTGCTGGAGAGCTCTGCATCGTGGCAGGTGCTGCGGAGCTCGCCCCGATGTCCAGCCAGGACGTCAGATTCAAAGTGCCCAGACAGGAAAATGAATTCAAATTTTCCCGGGTCATTTCCTGTGTGGCTGGTCAGAGAATCCAAGCTCCGACTGCTGTCCAGAGCGTCAACAGAGTGGTGCACTGTGGGACAGCTCCCGGAGCTACTAAGTTCGATTTGCATCCACACCTAGCCTAATTCGAGCTAGCCATGTCGAATTTAGCGTTACTCCACCTGTCGGGGTGGAGTACCGAATTCGAACTAAAGAGCCCTCTAGTTCGAATTAAATGGCTTCCTGGTGTGGACGGTTGAGCGGTTAGTTCGAATTAACGCTGCTAAATTCGAATTAAAGTCCTAGTGTAGACCAGGCCTTCTAGTTGAAATTGGTGTGTGACATTCATACTGGAGTAGCCTGAAGATATCAGTGATGAACTAAAAGAAGCAAACAACACTGTGGAAGTTAGAATGAACAGTGAAGAGCTTATATATTTTACTGTACTTGAAAACATGTTTGAAAACAGGTGAACAAAAACCCAATAATGTGGGATTTTTACACCAAGATAGCACGAGTACTAATCAAAACAGCCTAATGCATGCCCTAAAAATGTACAACTGGCAAGTGACAGGAAGTGTATTAAACTTCAAGATCCAAAATAACTATAGAAGAAATGCAACAAGACAAAAGGTAAGGAACTCACTGAGTTCCTATAAACACTCCTAAAGCAACACTAGAGCTGAGCAAAATTTCAAGCAGACTTACTGCATCACTCATGGGTTTTTATTTACTTTTTCCTTAGAATGGGTTCCAACAGTTCTCTAAGGGTGTATGCTACTTTTTATAGAGAAGTGATTAGCATCCAACAGAGAATATTGGGACTCACACTGATAACAGTTTCTTTGCTTTTGCAGAAGCTGCCAAGAAGGCAACTCTTCAAAGTCATCATCACATTACGGAAAAAGAGGAAAAACAAAGACGGAGATTTATGCAGGAGTATGATTGATCCAGAATACTTATCACTCCATTTCAACAACATTGTAATGAGAACCTACTGAGTTGCTCTTGACCTCTCAGTTCTAAGAATGGGGCTTAGGTCATAATTACATTATCTTAGACCACAAATACTGGTCTAAGATTTGAGTAACAGTTCTGGAGTAACAGAACCAACAGTTTCAAAAGATTAATTTCTTTGAGGAATTGGAGAAAACTTTCACATTCCTAATGGGAATGTGAGATTATTAAATATTTAATAAAAAAAGAAACCAGAGTCACTGCCCAAAAGCTAGATGGTAAGATTCTATGGCTGGGACTACCTTTATTTTAATTTAATTTTATTTACATTTTGTTGTAATCTACAGTACTAAGCACAGTTTCACTCAAACAAATTCCATCACCACCACTGTGTAAATGAATGGGAGCTGAGTCCTCCTTTTTCCACCAGCATAATACTTATTGCTACATAGTTGTAATTAAACCCCATTACGACCTGACCCTATTCCCCATTGTATTATCACCAGCATATTGCTAATGGACCCAATCGCTTGGTACCATGCACTTATAAGCCAACTAGGTCTGGCCAGAGCCTAATCACTGTTCTAACTCGGGGATTACAGGACACACTTCCAGGCTCAGACCTCATCTGTCATCCTTTGGGACATAGGGCACTGCTACCCAGCTGACCTAGACTCTAAAACCAGTGAGACACCTCCCAAGCCCACCCACTCCCTCAGCATTTGATCTAGACTGTGGGAACTCTGGTCTGCTAGTTTAACCCCCTTGGGGATATGTGGCAGGAAAGCAAAGAACACAGGCTTAGCAAAGAAATGTCTTAAACTACAGTGACTTTACTAAAACACTCAAGAGTTACAGAACTTTGAAAATAAGACAAGTCCTGAGATGTACCGCACCTTAGTTTGATCTCACCTGCTTCGGTGAGCCCATGGTTCATCAGCATCTCACACTGGACAGTCTGTTCCATTCTCTCTCTCTCCAGTAAGTTCCTCTTATGTATGGTGTCTGTTGGCCAGCGCTGGTGTTGACCAGCCTCCTGCTGCATAGAGCAGACTCCCATTCTTAAGTAGGCCTCTGTCTCTGTGTAATGTGCTCAACTTGAGAAGCTACAAGCCCAATTATGCTTGCCACACCTGCCTTGCAAGCCCGTGTAGAAAATTCACTGTTCAATGGGAGTGGGCCAATAGTTGAGAATTATTCAAAGTCAATAGTCCCAGATGATTCTCCCTCACTGATAGCCCTTCAATGAGTGGCTGAATACTTTTTCTGGATGAGGCAATTGTCTGGAACACAATGCAATAGGCTGCCCTCAGCCAGGTTTAGCTTTGTATTCAACAACTACTACAAAATGAAGTTCATAATTTGATACAGATATATCCCATTCTGTCTCTCTCACACATATCATTAGAAGTGAAAACCTGAGCTGGAAACAAAACTCTTCAATTGATGTAGAAGAAATTTTGCGGATTTTTTCCCATCTGCCATCTGATTTTCCTAAATGTATATCATTGCCTATAGTTGGAGGCAAATCTGTTGAACGGGTATCTCTACAGGGTCTGCTTTGTACTGCTGTCTAATATAAAACATTAGGTCATTATGGACTAGGTAAACAATTTTCAGTTATTGATCACAGTGAATGCTTACAGTGGCTGTGTACAGATGTTAGGCACCAGCGAGGTTTACTGCAAAATTTCAGTGTTCAATGACCTTCAAAATTCCATTTGGACACTAATCTAGGAAATAATATATATTGGGATAGAGCTGGACTTTAAAAAAAAAGGGTTACTATTCTGAAAAGCAACAGGTATAAAAATGGAAACCTTTTGCACAACAGATCTGTTCCCTGTGTGTAATCAGAGTCAAAATGCTAACTTATGTATACTGCTGCTTACTCCTGTTGTCACTGCTGAGCCAACACAACTATGGCAGAATGAGCCAGATTTTGCTCTAACTTGTGTATCGTCAACAGAGTTGCCAATTAAATTGCAACTGGGGAAATCCCAATTAGGTCTTCAGTTATATCTTTCCACGCCCACTGAAGAGGGTAAGATTGCACATGTGTAACTGAGGGCAGAATGGCCCTGCAGCATCCTGATTACAGGTGATGTGTGAACTAGAAAATCAGCTTCCCTTTCTGGTTTTCATGCATTAGTAAAATACTTCTTTACAGGGCAGGTGGAAGGAGTGTTTGAGGAGTTGGGATGGGAAATAGTTCTGGAGGAGGCCACGTATGACCACTTTTTATGAGATCACAGCATGTTATGGGACTAAACTGTCGTGTGTGTTGCCTGTGCTGAGGTACTGTTTTTAATTTTTGTACAATGCCCAGAGCACTGGATGGGCACTTTGTAAATATAAATTAACGGATTAGTATGGCACCTTGGGGAGGGGAAGGTGGGGAGGAGAATGTTTAACCCCTTCAGAAAAAAAAAGGCTGTTTTCACTGCAATTTTCAAAATTAAAACCAAGCAAAGAAATTCTGTCCAGAGGACAGTCTGACCCGGAACCTGTATTAACAAACATGGCAAATTCCTTTGACTGCATAACTGCAAGAGGACTCCCTGGAGGCTTCTCTGATTCTGGGGTAACATGTAGCTCAGGGACATGATGATACTTTAGGGCAGCTGACAAATGTCTGCATTCCATGTACAGATATTGTGGTTTAACAGAAGAAACAATCCCTGTAAGTCCTGACATTGCTTCTGTAAGGAGGGCAGCTACTGTCTATTTCACAAGATGTAGAAAGCAAGCTATAAAAAGATAGCAACTCTCTGTAAATCTGCAAAACCCAAACTGTATGTACTGAGGGAATCTACCATCACAGGAAGAGTTTGATTCCAAAAAATATTCTAGCTTGATTAAATTCAGTTTAGAGCTATTATTCTATGACTCAACCAACGGTTTTAGATAAAGCTGCTTTAAGTGTCTTAACCTGACGGGAATGTTTGGAGGGAGAAGGGTGAGAAGACATCTAGTTTGTGGAAGTTTATTAAATCTTGTGGTAAAAGTTTAATACAACTTTGCAAAAATGAATATACTACACAGATAATTCACCTAGCACTTTGTAGAGAGGTATGGGCGCAACCTTCAGCCATCAGCACAAATGTATTATGCTGTCTGAATGTTCAAACCTCTCTACATTGAAAGGCGCAGTAGTTTGGTTTGAAAAACTTTATAAGCAGCTAAAGCCTGATAAATAAGAGCCTGTATCATAGATTAAGTTAAACATTCTGCCCCTGAAAATGCCCACACCTCTGATTTTATCTGTAGCTTGCTAGTATTTTTTGTTGTTGTTTTTTGCATGAGGAAGCCAGCCTATAAAATTACCATATGTACTTTTGCTTCAGGAGTACCACCTGCTTTTAATATTGTATAGACTAAACTGCATAGAAAATTAACCTGTAGAAAACAGCCTGCATTGGCAAGGGCATGGACTAAAAGACCTAATAGGTCTTTGCCATCTCTAATTTCTATGATTCTAACAGCCTGGTAACCTGCAGTTATTACAATTACAAGCACAGGTCTGGTGAAGAAAGGGGAAAGACTGCATCTGGACAAACATTTTATGTTCAGATTATAAAAGAAAGCAGATTTCTGTTTCAAACCCATCTTCCCCTGCTACGAAATATACACATACTTATGTTTCTAATTTCCACTACATGGGATTTGTTAAAACTACAGACAAGCCAAACTACACTAAAATACTGCCAAAGAACCATTAGGTCTGCCTGCCTGTGGGTACAATAGGCTTTCACCCACTGGCAAAGTTTTCATGTTATGAAAAGCATTTGAATGCCATGCTACACTGCAGCAAACTACAAATCTGTCTTAATGACATGTGGCAGACACATTATTGATACAATTAAATGCACCACCATTTAAAAAAGAAAATCTATCAAATTTAATATTGTGTATGCAATTAGAATTTTAGTAGGGACTTTCAGCAGATCAAGTGTCACTGTCTGCAACATGGAAGGAATGGGAGTTTATCCACAGGCAATTTAACCACTTCTCTGCTGAGCAAAGTACAGAAAACATTCAGAGTTGCCAGCTGTGGCTGATATATCTTGGCCTTCTTTTCTTGGTAAAGTGTTTAAAAAGAACGGCCAGGAAACATGAATTTGCTAACCATTCATGGGTTATAATAGCTACATTATTCAAGAAGCACAGACTTGTGACTGTGAAGGAGCCTTGCTCATACAAAATGGTGGTTAAAAATGTTAGTCACATATAACAGCACCACATTCGTGTTGGTCTGGTTCCAAATGTGACAGCATTTCTACTCTTTATGACTACTCCTTAACTAGGGCAGTGAGCATCTTTCTTTGTTTCATATGAAATCCTGTACTACCAACCCCAATCATTCAAAACCTATAGATCAGCCCTTCTCCTCTCCAAAATATCATGAAATTGGCTTAAAAGTCAAGAGATTTTATAAAAACATCATCTGGGTTTTTTTTATTTGCCTTTTGGGTTTTGAACTTTTGGGGGACATTTGTTCATATTGTTAAGCTTTTCTCCACAACCATGTGGGCTAGAAACTTAAATTTTTTTTAAAAATTGAAAGCTGAAATTCTCACATATTCACTTATCAGAGGGGTAGCCGTGTTAGTCTGGAGCTGTAAAAAGCGACAAAGACTCTTTGTCACATATTCACATGACTCTAGTAGCTAAGGCCTTGTGAAAATCAAACAACACGAGACTTACAATAAAATCATGAGAGCTGGCAACACTGGCAATCCACAGCTTCATTAGAAAGCCACGAAAATGTTTGTCTAATTTTGTTATGAAATCCAGTATCAACCAAGCTTGATCAGGCTCAGTTTTCCACCAAATTTATAGTCTCGTATCCAAATCCTATTCAATTTCACAATTTATGGGTGAAACCAGGTGATGTTCAGAGTTTTAATACAATGTTTGTTGGTTATATATTGTAATAAAGTTGGTTGACAAAGCTGTTCTCTCTCTCTCACACACACACAGAGGATTACAAGGACTTGTTTTTTTCATACAAACGAGTCCAATTCAGTCTATCAAATACATAATTAATACTCTAAGAGAAATGCCTAAATACATATTGGATGCATTCCAGTCTCTCAAATAAACACTGTAATATACTTAAATGAAAAACACAGCCTAAATACTTTATTTCCTGTGAGATCAGAAAGGTTTAAAAAAAAAAAGCCATTCATGTTTGTTGATTAAACGACAGAGGTTTTAGAATCTTCCGTAACAGTTTTTATTTGTATTTTCAAACAAAGATTAAAGATCTAATACTAATGTTATGTTATAATAATTTAATGCATGTTGTTGCCTCTGGTGGCAGTTTGTATCACAACTTTACTGTAATTTAATGCCAAAATTTGCTCAAAAAGGTTTTGCTAATTAAAAAAAAACAAAAAAAATCACCAAAATGAAATTAAGAGGGTTCTTGCTATTTAGCTCCTTAATAGAATGCAGTTTGGCTCTCAGACAGCATTCCAGTGAGCTGTCATTACTTGTTTTACTTTTTCTGTTTTACTTGAGACTTCTGTGGTGTTGGATTCTTACAGCTTGTTACAATTCCTTTTAAAGTAAAACTCATGCTAAAATTCTTTTTGATTAGCCTTTCTATACATCGAAATTGGAGTCAAGTCCTTATTTCATATAAAGCATTTACAGCTTTTTGAAATTCAGCCATGCTGCAGTTCCAAAACAAAAAACAAAAGAACTTTAAAAAAAGAGGGTTGAATTTATACTATTAACTTCTTACTATGAAAACGAGCAGTGTATTTTACTAGCATTAAACAGTAATTAAAATACCATAAATATTACATCCATCCAATGGTTCAAATGTATAATTGTATAGTAGTGGACAGAGCTAAGCAAATAATTAGTTACAAAATTTAACTGATTAATTTAGTCTAACTTAGATTGCAAAGTATCAGTGAGCAGATTGAAATGGCCTTTATTTGGGAGTGTGGTGGGGCCACATTCTGTCCCTGTCCTCCAATGCCCTAGAAACTGCTAAGAGTCACTTTCATCTTGTGTGCAGGCTGTATTTTATTCTAAGCTAATTCACCAACACCAGAATAGTGCAACACCACAGTTTTAACCTCTACTTCTTACAGCTCTTCTTTCTAGGAACCTAGGAGGGAAGGAGGTCTCCCTCACTCTAGGGAGCTCCTTCATTTCAGGCTCAGCTAGCCCTGTTCTCCTCAACCTGTACACTTCCTTCCTGGCTTTTTATCAGGATGGTCAGCTGACAGCTAATTAGTTCCTTACCTCCCCAGCCACTCCTTCTGATTGAATAATTATTTAATCAGCTGTTACTGGGGAAACTAACTGAGGCTACAGCCATCAGAGTGCTGACCCTGCTGTCAGAGCTCAGCAATCTGTCACAGGGAGCATTCAATACAATTTATTATTTTTTAAAAAGCCATGCCTAGATGGTGAACAATTCTCTAGGACTATTCAGTATTCAAAACAGCTCAAATAAAAATTTGTTGTGATTGGTCAGATAACTTACATGGTTTTATTATGTATTTATATTGTGGTAGCACCTAGTAACCCCAGTCGTGTACCAGGACCACTCTGTGCTAGGTGCTGTACAAACACAGAACAAAGAGACAGTCCTGCCCTAAGAAGTTTACAATCTAAGTCTTAGACAAGAAACAACAGATGGGGGAACACAAGGAAACAATGAGATAATAATTAGGTATTATTCATATTTGGTGCTTCAAGAAGTGTTTTAGCACTTCCAACATGAATACTCGTAAATGTAAATCTGAAATTCAGTTTCTGCAAATACTCACACTGGCAACTTTGTGATTTGTCTTCTATTCATGACAGTGTTATCACCTATGGGCATTGGTCATGCACTAGGGACCCATTGTGCATTAGAACTCCAGCATTCGGGGTTCTCAAGAAGCAAACAGAAAAGGTGTACACGTATGACCCAAACCAAAATCAGAGTGAATATTCACAAAATACAATACATGGTATTCATCCCGCTCTAATAATGAACACAATTTACATTTGTCTTTGTCAAGCTGTGATAGTAACAAGACTCACCATTGTATTAACAAAATTCTCGGTTAACTCAGGGGTATTACAAGTTTAATTTTTCCACTTCCACTTCTGAGTACGGTATACTATATGCCCCTCGGTGAAAAAGAAATTCTAGCTCACAGCTTTCCAACAGCATGTTGACACAAGGTATTAACATTAACAACAGGAACTCATGAGGCCCAATTCTGTGCTAATTTACAGCTCACAACCCCCCATTGACATCAGTGGAACACACAGGCTGTAAGTCAAGGTAGCATTTGGCTCATCAAGTTCAACTTATTAGGCCACATGTTGACTAGTTTTATATAAATATATATACCTCTACCGCAGTGTTTCTCAATCTTTTCAGGTTGGTGACCCCTTACTGGAAGTCACACACTTTCACATTCTTTTATAGCAAGTGTAAGGGGAAAAAACAAAGAAAAAAAGTAGCAGTGATAACAATGTAACAATGATATGCCTATGTAATACAACAACTACTCCTACCACCACCCCACCACCCACCCAGGGGTGCAATCCACTGGTTGAGAAACACTGCTTTACTGTAACTAAATATACAAATAGAGGGGTTAGAAGAAGGAAACTATTATGTTTCTGTAAAAAGTTAAAGGTACAGCTTGGATAGAACAGGACTGCGTACCTGCAAGGACTTATGCAGTAGTAATTCTATTGACTGCATGTGTGGAGTATTTGCAGGATTGGGCCTACACAACTAAATGGATTCAAACTGAATTTACTATTTGTGAAATTTCCCTCTGTGCAAAGGACCAGTACACCTCTGCACCTTTGCAATACTTACATGACACTTAAGGCCTCAAAATAAGGCTTATGTGCAAGTCAATGGAAATTTTGCCTTCATCAGGAATGCAAGATAGGCAGAGGCCACTGGTTAGACATTTTTAGATACTTTAAAAGCTTGCTTTTTAGTCAGTTTAGACAACTGTGTTAGAATAGCCACACCACTTCTTTAAGATACATCATCGAGTGGTTGCTGTTGCTGCTGCTGGTTTTAATTTTCACTGAAATCCTGGAAGACATTTTTGGTTTTAGATTTGCACTTGCAACCACTGCTATCTGTGTAGAAAGATTAAATATCCAGAATTTTAAGGATGGATCTTCCACTACTTAGGAAAGAGGCAAACACCACCCCCCGCCCCACCAAGACTAACAAAAGAAAGCAAATAACTGACAAAAGAATTCTTAGAAAGTTAAAAATAAAGTTTTTGAAGACCCATTGGCAGCTGCCAACTCTCTTCATTTTTCTTGGTAGGCTTTAGACACTTCATAGCCGACTATGAATAAGAACATTACCATTGGAACTGTACACGTTCAGTGATTATATATTTTTCTACTTTTTATTTTGCTTTTTCATTTCTGGACATGATTTTTAAAAAGCCTCAAACAATTGAATTCTTACAATCCAAACCAATCTTTTCAGTACAAAATAAAATTATTTACTTCTAGGCTAGATAGAGCCACCAAAAATTCTGACCCCACCCCCATGAATCTAATAATTACAATCCAGGTTTAGTAAGCTTCTGTATAGTATGGCAGGCATAAACTCTCACTCATTTATTATCAGCCTTCATCCCCTACTCCTTACTTTCCTAATGGGATTAGCGGTAGAGAGAGAGAGCATCCTTTTCATTTACCTCCAGTTTTATATTTAGTATAGTGGAATTTAATTAGGACACTGTCTCCCATGTCATACATGGTTTAATACATGGACCGTACAAATGATGTGCACCTTTTCACAGCGATTTTTTTTTTCAAAATAGGACTTAAGCAGCACATAGGTCTCATGCTGGCTCTCTGCACATGGGTGGATTTTACTAGTTCTGCTATTCACTGCAGACATTCTCTGCATTATGTTAAGAATTGACACTGAGATTTCTGAGACACCCCCCACCAAGCTACATGAAATGGCTCCTGAATGACTAGACTGAAGGAACCACTAAGAGTACATCTACCCAGCAAGATGCAGCTCACAGCAGTGAGTCTCAGAGGTTGGGTCTACAGACTCAAGTTTTCAGGGCTAACACTACAAAACCAAAAATAGCTGTGTGGATGTTCAGCTTCTGGCTGGAGCGCAGACTCTTAAGCCTAGAGCACAAGGTGGGCTTCAGAGCTCAGGCAGAACCAGAGCCACATCATCAACAAAGCTGCTTTTCGCACCAAGGACAGGCTGTGAGACTTTCTGCTGCGGGCTGCCGCTTGCTATGTAGATATACCCTTAGTGGTCACTCTCTTCTTTAAACACAAGCTCTAACATCTGCTGCATCTAAACAGAAAAGAAGGATCCTGAAATTGGAGGCCCAGGACAGATTTTCTGTATGAAATTCCTGGCCTATTTCTAAGTTTCAATCCATATTCTGTTGTAACGAGGAGAGCCAGCCAGTACATGCATCTCTTAGTAGTAACCAATCTTCCCTTTAAAATATCTCCTCCCACTGTTTGTCCAGGTGTTAAATAGAACCCTTAAAAATCTGAGTTGAAACCTATTTCTTTTGTAGGCTTATTGATTCTTTACAATAAAAGCTCAATTATGTTGTTTCTCTTTGCTATTTAACCTCAGAACAAAGGTCTCTCACTAGCTGCAAGATCCTCTTTTACAATTGCCTTCCTGCCTCTTCAGAATGAATTTCAACAGGCTGTGTTTTCTTGTGCATTTTTTCTTTGAACTGCTGTGCTTCCTTCATTTTGAGTTAGTTTAATATGAAACAGATTTGGTTCTCTTGTTTACTTAAAAGGCGTTAACTATAAATTAGTAATTCTTGAATGTGAGGCATCATGTGTGCTGCTGCCCCCTCAACCGCAGTGCAGATGTGAAAGGGGGCCTGTTTCACTCTTCATTATTCCCCCTCCCTTGCAAATGAAGTACCGCGATGCTCTCCCTCATTCCGAAGGCTATCATATTACACTAATGTACAGACACAGGTTTGTTTGGCTAGAATGTGTCCTTTTAGCATTTAGGAACGGGATTCAGAGAGACAGAATGGCTTTGAATTCAGCATTCTGGATTATTTTTTCCACTTTCTTATGTCAGTTTGTACTGGATTTGTCACCATGGCACAGGACAGACATTTAATTTAAAAGTGACACCACTGATCATAAGTTGTTGACCTGCCTGTGGATCACAAAGGGAGTGGATGGGTCTGCTCTTGGGTGGCTCCATTACTTTCTTGCTGAGTGTTTCCAAAGGACGAATTTTAGGTAATTGTTCATCATCCCCAAGGACACACTTCACAGGGCTACCTCTTCTCTCATTACTTTGAGGTGTAGTACGTGAGCCTACTGGGAGAGTTAATAAGGTGGCATGTCCTACTGTGCTTTTAGTATGCTGAAGACCACCATATAAATTTCTGTCTCCTCCTGCTGTCAGTCAGTACAGTTAATTGCCTTACCTGGTATCTCACTGAGATTTGAGCATGCATGAAGGCTTCCTGGTCAAAGCACAATTCCAATAAGAGGGAAGAAATGCTAATAGGTTAGAGAGAAGCAGTAGGAAGATGTGGCGAAAAAAAACCCACATCCTTCCCTCTGATTGAGGATGTGTGACTGTCATTTATTACATGAGTTTGCAATCTGTGGGTAATGATGAATGATCAGCTGTTATTAGATGATCATACAGCAGCAGTGACCAGGAGAACGCTGTTTATTCGTGGTACTTCAATGGGAGTTCTGGGTGTTCAGTGCCTCTAAAAAACTAAAGGGTGTTAAAGGTCTCAAAAATGGAAGCACCATAAATACTGAACACACTTGAAAGTTTTTGCCGTGGAGCATTGAACAAATTGAGAAGCAAACTGTGAAGACCAGAGTCTGATATGAGCAGAGAACATGGGCCTTTGGGCTGAATGAAAGGAGCAGGAAAGAGTGAGCCAGAGGTGGCATATGATAGAACAGATTGGCACAGAATGACAGAGGAAAAAAATGGTTCTTCAGACAGTGGAATCATAAGGGAGTCCCGAAAACAAAGACAGAAATAGGACACAAGACTGCAGAGCCTAGAAACAGAAAACAAAACCCAAAGGGGAACACTCAGATACTCTCGCTTGGAAATATTTCCAGGGAAAGCGTGTAATACATAGGGGATGTTTTTACACACAAGCAAATGTAAATTGATTTGTTTACTCAGGGAAAAAAAATCCAGGTCCTACAATGTTTGGTAAGGTCGTTTCATTTTATATTCCTTTAAGGTCCCAGGGTTTTCTGACAACACTTTTCTTTGGCCTTCTATCCCTGATTAATTATGACATGGTCTGACTCACATTCTGTGATGACTGAAGTGAAAGACCTTTAACATTACATTAGTGTTGCTACTATTACTGCCAATAATCAGTGAATATTTAGCTCAAGGGCTACCTACGCTAGACCAAAAAAGTATGCGTTAGTCCAGTGCTGAATAAGCTTTTTTGTTAAAACCACTATCGTTCATGTATCTTCATCTGCCTAGGTATTGCAGACTAGGGTTTCTTTTCTGTTTGATTGGTTATTTTTCTAAACATATTTAGGTTCCAAGTATAAATCTTCAAAAGTATGGTTAATTTGAGTTTATTTCTGTGTTAAGTGAAATCTGCCTTAACTAATTTATAGTAAACACACACCCAACTCTTGTACAGCACTTTTCATCTCTGGGTCTCAAATTGCCTTCCAAAGGACAGTTAAGCATTATTGTCCCCATTTTACAGATGGGGAAACTGAGACAAAAAGTGAAGAAAAAAATCACATTTCCTGACTCAGAGATCATCATCCTGTCCTCTGAACCACACCTCCTCCCTCAGGTCAACAGGGTGCAGGACAAAGGGCATAGAAGTTTAAGTCTAGGGCATACTCATCTTCCTTGGGTTACCTGATCTGTCAGCATGCTTTAGATGTTCAGGTATTTCCTATCATCAGACTTTGCACCGGTTTCAATTCAGTTCAAAGCTGCTAATCTGATACTGAACAGAGGGAGATGTTGCAGTATATTTTACATAAAGTAGTTGTATATGCTGTGTATCATATTCCAGAAGAAACGTAAATTAGGGCATGGCTGAAGATAATATCCCAACAATAAGATGATCTTGTTCTATACCTATAGGAAGGCAAAAGACAAGTTGAAAGATACTGATGTGTGCAAAGTCTTCTTGGACAGGGAAATCCCAACAGAAGGAACCTATCTACAATATAACAGAGGCTCACTGTCTTTGGAAAACACTGTTAACATGAAACTATACCAGGAGTCAAAGGGGCGGAGGGTTCTTAGCTCCCAGGAACCTGTTTCTTCCATTAACACCGTATTAATGCCAGGCAGGTGTTTCCCAAAGCAACGCCTGGCATTAGCAAGTCGTTATGGGGAGAAACAATGGAGAGTTCATATTTCCAGCAGCCAAGGAAACATAACAGTGTATGCAGAAAGCACAGTCAGAGAACACATTCTACCATAATTAAATATATTTGAATTCTCTTTAGTTTTGTACACACTGGTTATTTTTGTTGCACATTTAGGAGCTCTACTTTTTTGCCAGTAAATATAACCATTCCTAACAAAGTCTCCAACAGCAGCAAAATCTCAGTCAAAACAAGGTATGAAAACAGCAAGTGAGCTCAAGTTGTTCTGCTTATTTTATAGTAAAGGAATTCTACTTTTTTATATGAAGAAAACAATGTACACCACAAAAATTCAGTGTTAAGCTCTCAAGTTTACAGCATGTTATGTTTGGTCATGGTGGACATTAATAAGACCCCAAAACAGACAATTTCTGAATGTTTCAATCAAGCCATTTATTTAATTCTTAAAAGCTATTCAATATATCAACAGTAACCTATTTCTCCACCTCCGGGATGCACATCTCTGTGTGTGGTCCGATCCTGACAAAAGCTACCAGTAACATATAGCTCTATGCTAGTCTAGTTTTCAAGATAATGTAAATTATTGCATATTCCAGGACTAGCTTTTAGAATGGGGTCAAATACCTGTACACACACCCCATTAGATCTGCCCTTCCTCAAAAGCAAACAAAGTTCCAAACCTCAGACCCCCACTGTGTCTGTGTGGTTCCAATTAAACTCTGCAGACCTGATTGTGCCATTAAGGCACAAGCCTGGGTTTAGGGTGGTGCAGAACTGCTGTGGCCCCACAGGGAATTCAAGAGCTATTGTACCTCAGGCACAAACCTTTACAAAAGCTCCCTGCATGTTGGAGAAAGCACACCCACTGTGCCAGCTCTTAGATAGGATGAGAAGGAGCATGGAATAAGACAAGCAGATAGCCATGGTCAGCTAATTCATTTGACTGGGTTCAAATGGGGAATAAGCCCATTGGTCCACATGCTCTTCCCCCTTACACACTAATGCAAGGGACAATCACACACTATTATTGCTATTAGTCATGTTTATTATGGTAGTGCTATTAATCATGTTTATTATATTTAAAATGGAGCTCCATTGACCTGATACTGTATATGCACAGTCTCTGCCCCAAAGCACTTTCAATCTATACAGATAAGACAGACACAGGGTAGGGGGAAAGGATATAAAGTCTGGCCCTTAATATTAGAAATGTAATAACCTTCAATACTGGAAGTGGAATAAGCAGTATATAATGAAGGTGAGATCCCTATGAGAAATAGGTTTTCCCACATGGGAATGACCTCTCTTAACCTTTCCAACGTCTACCTTCCACCACTTGTGAGTTATGAGAAAAGTCCTAACACCTGGAAACTGCACAGTTCCTACTGTTATGTTTTCTGGCTCTGATTTATATATATAATCTTTAGAACGTCCTAATTTATATTTATGGTGTGGTCCATAGTTTTGCTAACTTGACACTGGCGTCTAGGTCGCCGTGGGAGCTCCTTACCTAACCACACTTTTGTATGCTACAGCTGCAGAAGAATGGACCATGTTTCATATGGCTGACTGAATCTCTACCCTGTAAAGTCTGCTAGGATTTCAGTATTTGATACGTGCTTTCCTCAGTATAAATTATATCTTTGAAAGGTTGTAAAATAAAATATCTACAGCTTGACTGAGGGTCCTTTCTTTACCAAATTAAAGCTACTTACTGGCTGCATCATGGAACTGCTTTGATATTCACCAATTCAGATATTACAAGAAGTTACCTGGAGGGTGAAATATCAACAAGCACTCAAATGAGAAAATTAGACACAAAAATGAGAAGAGAAAGGAAATAGCTTCTTCATATAATTTAGACAATTTACAAGAGCCTTTTAACTGCTGTCTAGTGCAACACCAGGGGAGAGAGATCATTTCTATCTCAATCCAGACTTCATGTGATGTCCTCTTGTAAAGTGCGCCACTTTGTGGCTGCTAGTTTCTCTGCAAAATCAACTGCTTTGTCATTTGCTTTACAGCTTTGGAATAACTATTTTGCTCTTTTCAAAACTACATTGCTCCACTGTTCACATGCCCTCTCCCACTTATTCGTCATGAGTGGGAAATATCTACAGTACTGTAAATTGTCTAGAATTTAACATTCAAAACTTCCACTAACTGTACAAAAATTAGATCAAAGTGATAGCCTGTACTATAAATTATTTAAAATAAATCTTTCCTCAGATTTTCTTCCCTTAGTGGTTAAAAACCCTTCAGAATTCCATTTACACTCTTCTTTCATACTTTTAAAAGTCTTTGAAGCTCACCTTCCTGACTTTAAAAAAAACAAGAAAGGCTGATATTGACGTGAAGCTAAAGGGGTCTCCTGGCATTAGAATCAAATGACCCTTATGGCTGGAGGAGATGCTGGAGAAAGACAGATTTGTCCTTAATCCAGGGATATTTCAGTCATTGAAACTTACTTTTATGGAGGTTTAGGACATCTGAGGGCAAGATATAGCAAAAAAGACAAATATAAAAGATTATATTGACAAACTATTTCCAGACCTGTATTTTGGTGTACATGTATTAGCAATGCACAGCTATTCGGCATTTGCCATAACAACAACTAACAACAATAGTGAAGCAAAGTTTAATGAAAAGACCACCCAAAAGGTGAGATCTTCCCCCAAACTCACCAGGCAGTATCCTGTTCAAAGGCTGCAAATTATGCGCGCACACACAAAACCCACAATATCAATAAATACATAATAAAACTGGTTCTTGGGAGATTTCTGGTACTTCCTGCTTTTGGGTGGGCGGAAAAAAAGTATTAACAATCTTTCCTATTTTTTCCAGGGTCATTTTTAAACGACTAAAATGCTTGTGAAAGAGGCTGGTATAATTTCAAATTCAGAGTCCAGCCCAGGAAGCACATGATAATTGTGATGGATGTGGGGCAGCTCTGTAATAATTTGTTAATACTGTATGTGGTGTGGCTACTGAGATGTTAACTGTATGAATTCAATGGTGTAGTTTAGCATTAGGCTGTTGGAAAAAACAATCAGGAAACAGACAGTAGATTGAGATAAACTACCTCCCCATAAAAACAACAAGGAGTCCTTGTGGCACCTTAGAGACGAACACATTTATTGGGCATAAGCTTTTGTGGGCTATAACCCACTTCATCAGATGCATGGAGTGGAAAATACAGTAGGCAGGTATAAATATACAGCACATGAAAAGATGGGAGTTGCTTTACCAAGTGGGGGATCAGTGCTAATGAGACCAATTCAGTTAGGGTGGATGTGGCCCATTCCCAACAGTTGACAAGAAGGGGTGAATATCAATAGAGGGAAAACTATAATAACAATAACAAACTCAGTAACAGACTTAAAAGTCGCCATTATTCAACAAAAAAACTTCAAAAACAGACTTCAACGAGAAACTGCAGAACTGGAATTAATTTGCAAACTTGACACCATCAAATTAGGCCTGAATAAAGACTGGGAGTGGTTGGGTCACTACCAAAAATAATTTAAGCAGTTATAAAGAGACACTTTGTCCAGAGGTCAGGAAGTTGATGCTGTTCTGAGAGTGACACACAGAGACAGTGCTGGGCATGTCTGAAGAGCCAAAGCCAGCCGGGTCACCTCGGTCAGCCTGGATGGTAGGGCTTTAGGTAAAACACAGGCATGTATATAGACACTGTTCTAAAATCTTTCCCCCCACCTCATGTTATGCTACATTTCTACTGTTAAGGTTAAATAATACTTTGGTTTAAGAAGGCTGCCTTGTCACTTAATTCACCACTGGTCTCAGATTCCAGACCATTGCTGGGGTAGCATGATTGATCCACGGGGTACTGTAGCCCAGAGCCCAGTCTAAGTTAGAGAAACCATATGGATTACACCCCAGAGAAGTAAAAGTATGAGGCCTGACACCTGCACTCAGAGGGATGGGACAGAAGTGCAGCTAGCCCTGTAACCGTGACACCCATAAAATGGCAACAGTGATTTCAGAACAAGAAAGTCTAGCTGAATAAATATAACTCCTTCACACACCCCTCCCATAGAAAATATGGAGTCTGCTAAAAAATACACAATATTAGAGGTGGAAAAGCCTTAGATCAAGTTTGTCCCCGTACATACAAGATCATGTACCCAGCACATCACTTTCTGAAATGATCATTTCTGTCTTACTTGGAATGAGATGTGAAGAGTCCACAACAGAATTTAAAACAATTGGTGGCGTAAGTATTACTCCCCCTCCCCCATGATTATCTGATTACATGGGGCCCTTTAAATAAGAGCAGCTAATTCATGTTTTGCCTAATTGAATGGATTTTCAATAGAATAGATATTGGGAGACAAAACTCCATGTTAAATGAATTTCAGTAAATCAACACTGATCTGGGCTGTAGCACACTTTTAATCCTGAATTGGCAAGAAATGTGTTACTCTATAGAAATATGATTTTTCATTGACATTGAACCATCATCTCTCTATTTGTAATTTGCTGCCTTTACAACCCATTCCTTTTTCTTACTCAAGTTTATGAATGCATTTTCCCCTATTTAGCTTCAACTATTACAAAGAGCAAAAAGGAAGCAAACAAACACAAAACACAGACCACAAATGTCATCAGAACAGATTGTGTTATTTGAAATAGGGATTTATTCTTGTTATACTAAAGAAACAAAGTGTCCAGAAGATGGTGATGCAGACCATGTAAACTGGCTCTTTAGACAGTGTATTCAGCCATTTTTCTAACTTATTTTTCCATAAAATCCATAGCAGCACAAAATAATGTGCAAATTAGGAATAACTGCAGTGTATAACCATATTCTCAATAAGCTTGATCATTTTGAGATACATTTTATTGTAGTCTGTGAGTGAGCAGATCCCAATACTACTAACAGCTGTTGTGTGGTATATTTTTGTAATGAAAAAATATTTTTAAAGTTTAAACCAACCTATTTAGCCACAACAGGGGGCAGGGCTCCAGGTCAGTTCTTATTTCATCCAAACCAGTTTGACCATCCCTACTTGTAAAAAAATCATTGGCATCTACAGACAAATTAAGAGAATCATTTCATATGTTGCTAAGGGGAAAACTGCCAAGCAAATCATAATGGATAAGACTTGCTTAATAAAGTAAATATATGTGTAATTGAATATGCTGCTTCATGTTAATCAAGCTATGCAAGTAGCATCCACTCCAAAAATCGTTAAAAATTTTAAAAAAGACATTTTCCCAAACAGAACTCTGTGCATGTGTGTGCAGAGTCAGAGAGAAAGAAGGGGGAATACTTCTTTCAGAAAAATAGCCGCTCTTTAGCACAAAAGACACAAATCTACTGGTTCCTTAATTTACTTCATTCCTGTGAAGTATCATTGTGTTCATTCTACAATCCATGTAGACTCTTGTTATTGATATTTACAGAGTTTTTAAAAGCACAAGGTGCTTTCCAAATATGTAAAAAACAAAACCCCCAAACCAAGCAGACAGGCAATATTTCCTGCCTTAAAGATTCGCTTGCACACAGGTTACTTTCATAAGAACTCCCTAAGGTATGAGACAATTAAATTAGGTAAAACTTGGCTCCCTCAATAATTTCAAATACAATGGGAAATGGCACATGACTGAGACTGCATTGTTTAAAATTTCTCATCACAAGAAGAGGTAAATTATTCTCAAGAGGCAAGGCACGAAAGGAGAGACAGCTCATCTGATATGTAAGTTACAATATCATACACCAACTTTGTTTCAACACAGAAGGTGAAATCCCACTGTCACTGATGTCAATGGAGCCAGGATTTCACCCGTATAGTGTCACTCTACCATGAACCTCATCCTGCAATCAGAGAAATCAATGGGAGTTTTGTAACTGACTTCAGGAGGAGCAGAACTGAGCTGTAAATGGGGCAGGTGAAGGGCCGGCTCCAGGCACCAGCCCAGCAAGCAGGTGCTTGGGGCTGCCAACGGAGAGGGGCGGCACGTCGGCTCTTCAGCGGCGGGTCCCTCACTCCCTGTCAGAGGGAAGGACCAGCCGTCGAAGACTGGAGTGGTGGCGGTAGAGCGACCGCGGCTTTTTTTTTTTTTTTTTTTGCTGCTTGGGGCAGCAAGAACCCTGGAGCCAGCCCTGGGCAGGTGGGATATGGTAACTACAGTACCTGTAATAAACACTAGGTGACACTGTATACTAAGATTAGGGAAATATAATATACTATCCATGAAAGATCCCCTTCAAATACCAAATTGGGGCTTTGAAACAATTAAAAATAGACAAGTTCTGAAGAATCTATCCAAGACAGGTCACACTAGCAGTTCAGCTTAGTTTCAGACAGCAAATTGAGAATGCTGCATGTATCTACGAAGTTTGCTTTTACTAAAATACCACATCCTACTGCATTAAAAGGCACCTAGTAAACTGTGACATATCAGATACAAGTCATCAACTGAAGAGGAAGGGTTTTTTGTTTGTTTTTAACTTTACACAATTTAAAGAGTATTTACAGAAAATCTAAAGGTATTTCCAGGACCACTATTACTTTAATGACATCTATTCTTTGTGGTATTTATCTTCACGGAAAAAAAAAAAGAGAGCTAATATAAAGATTAGGAGCCATATCCTAAACTGCTGTAAATACAGCATTGCTTCACTGACATCAGTGAAATCACACTGATTTGCACCAGCTGTGGATCTGGCCCATTTAGACCAGTCTCCATTGGCTGCACAAGTGATTTATGCTTGTGAATTCTACCAGTGTAATAGGAGTTCTATGTGCAACCCCCCTCATTTCATCAGGCAGTACAACACAGCCAGGCAGGAAATGTCTGAAAGATTCAGAAGTGGCAAAAAACACCCCAAACCCTCTTTACCCAGTGCTAATGCCATGCAGCCTGATTCTGAGCGGTGCTGAGCATCTGCAATTCCCGTCATAGTTTTCCAAATGCCAGATTTATGAAAAAATAGCAACCTCTTGGTTAACAGTATTTAATTTCCTTTTGAGAATGTGTGTTGGGACCATCAAACAAAAATGCTATCAAACAGTAGTTAAATGCTTCCTCCTCTTAAAATTTACTCAAAGCTTTTTCTGAGCAGCACACGTGTAGCGTTATAGTCATGGGCCACAGAAAGATGCTATAAACACTGAAAGCAAACTGCAGAAATTTCAGCATTAGGTAATACGTTTGGATTATTTCATTCCTCCCCATTTTATTTTCCCTATTTCCATCAACCCCTCTGTACGCATGAAAGCAAACTGGTGCTGGAGGTGTATATATCTGGACCACTGAGTCAACATTATGGTTTCTAAACTTTGGTATTTTATAGACATTACCCAAATGCCTTTTGAGTGATGAAAGCCTTATACCTTATTTAAATAAATAAAATACATTAAACAAAACTCTCAGTGCAAAACTATAAAAAAATTTGACTCTAAAAATATAGTTTATTCAAATATCTTAAGTATACAAGGAGGTTGAGTTGGCTTTCACCCAGCCCAGTAAATGCAGAATTCAAATTTACTCTTTTCTCCAAAATTTCCATGGGGTATTACAAATAAAGCTAAAACCCACATTGCTCAATTTCCCATAAACGTGTGAAGTTGTTTAATTATGTTCACATAGACTTGCTCATTACTGATCCTAGAACTGATTGTCAAGGGATGGTCTAGAATTTAAAAGTTAAAAAACCACCACCAACAAAAACCTCATATAATCTCCACTACCAATGTCACTACTCACTAGTACTAGCTACCCTCACAAGGGGCACAAGGATGAATATTTCATGAATAGCTCCTTCAGCTACTTGCACAATGATGGAAGTGATATGTGCCATATTTCTAGCTGAGGAAAACTTAATGAGATTCTCTGTAGTTTCTATTAGTACCACTCTTTAATCCCATGGAAGATTCATTGTTCCGCAACATGCGAGGATAAATGTATTGCCTTTACCCCAGCACCTCTCACACAGATTATATTAATATTCATTGTGCTGCAAATAGCAGTGTAACTAATGCTTTTGTCTGCTATGTACCATCCCTTTTTACATTTCTAGGAGACTATTGGATGCAGCTACTATTGTTTGTTTAGAAGCAGCAAAGAATCCTGTGGCACCTTATAGACTAACAGACGTTTTGCAGCATGAGCTTTCGTGGGTGAATACCCACTTCTTCAGATGCAAATGACTTGCATCTGAAGAAGTGGGTATTCACCCACGAAAGCTCATGCTGCAAAACGTCTGTTAGTCTATAAGGTGCCACAGGATTCTTTGCTGCTTCTACAGAACCAGACTAACACGGCTACCCCTCTGATACTATTGTTTGTTTAGTTCAGCCAAAGATAGGAGTAGATACACATACTATGCTGTCTCAAGGATACTTTACTTTTTTTTTTCCTTGATTTTGATTTTAGTTTCCCTTTAATTTAAAATTAAAGTCATTCACACTGAAATTATAAGGTTGCTCTTTGTGCACAAAAAACATAACTGAATTATCATTATAATGAATACAACCTTGTAAGTGATAGGTCCTGCACCACTATTACTCTTAGGGTAAAATCCTGCAATTCTCCCACTCACGGCACAAATCCACTGGCTACAACACCCCTGTTCACCAACCAGGAGTCCTGATATGGCTCAACTGGGTTTGGTTTGGCATTTGCAAGAGACATCCCTATGGGAGATGTGACCAGTAGGTAAATGCAACAATTTAGAATAGCTTCACCAAAACAAAGTATTATTTATTTATCCATAGAAACAAAGCATTCAGACAAAAAGATTTTAACAACAAGAAAGCCACATACGCCTTACCTAAAGCTTAGGTAGATTTAACTTATCACAGACACCCCTGTTTCTGGCACTGAAGGGTAAACCTTTAAGACCAGCAATCAGTGCCTTCTTCTGTCTCTTCAGCTTTAGGGCCGAGGTTTTTAAACCCCCCAAGGTTCATTGTTTCATCTTCCCTGATTGGATTTTCCCTGACCCCACTTTGGAGCTACCAGCCAGCCTGTTGATCAGAACATGGCAGGGGTAAAACTTCAAAGAATCGACACTGTATTATTTGTTAATTACCAGCGCTTGGATTATCTGAAGCCATTGGCTTTGGTTCCTGCCAATGTGCAAAACCATCTAAGAATGAAGGAAATTATCCTCTACTTCTTGTTTAGCAAGCAAAATGATAACTATAAAGCAAGCAAACAGAGGATTGTATAATAAACAAATTATATTACAGCTACCCCTCTCCTATATTCTTGATAATACACATGTAGGAATCGCTTCCCAAGTAAATAGAAATCCTTCTGCACAGCCAAGCAAAAAAATATAGAGCTGATGGGGGGAACAAAATTAAGGACGTAGAGGGAAGGTTACCAAATAAGATCGTATGGATTTTTTTTTATAAAATTAAAGCAAATCTTCACTTCTAAATGAAGCCAGGAATCAAGTATCCATACCTAATGCATGGCACAGGATTGAAACATGAACGCTGCCAGTTGGAACTTTGCTTGTAAAGATATGTTTTGAATAGCTGGAGAAAACAGAACTAGAACATGAGGAAGTGTGTTGATGATTTCCCTTGCTAGCAAAGAGAAAGGCCATGAGGTACAGTATGAACTGTTTATCCCCTGAAAACTTGGATGTGCAAATATTTGTTTTAATCACTGTAATCTCTTGCTTGTCAGCAGCTGATAACAATGCATAAACATTTTGGAGGAACACACTGAGGTCAGGGGAGTTACTCCAGATTTACAATGGTGTAAGTAGGAGCAGAAGTTATCCTCAAATCTTTCCAAGACTGTTAGTTAAACTTTAAAAACCTGTGAACCTTTTTGTTTCACTTTAAAGGAGGAACATTTCTAATGGGAAACAGTAAAGTAAAAGAGAAAGCTGTCAAAATTAAAGATCAGTTTCCAACTTCCTGGGTTTTATTTGTTTTTAAGTTCTTTCCTCTTCACCCCCATAAGATCTTTCTTACAACTAAGGGCAAGTTTTTTAATAACTGCCTTTCAGTAACCTGTGGTTAAAGTGACTGACCCAATAAAAAATGTAATTTAATACATTCCTCCTGCCTGTCAACATCAGGAAACAAACTGCTCTAGTTACTCTCCCATCTTACTATTAGAAGTCAAGTTGAAATGGCTCATCTCAAGATAGAATGCAGTGAAACTTACCTCCATACTGCTGTTCATCTGAAACACAAGCCTGCTTGCGTCTTGTGTTAGGGTTTTTGTTCACTAAAGTCCAATTGCAAAGAGGCTAAGAGCCAGATTCTGCCTCCATTATTCATGTTGAGTACTATCTTAGTCCATTATTTCATGGTTAATAAGGTGGACGAATCCAATCCTAAATTAGTAACTATGTTGCACCAAGACATTGGGGTGAATTATGCCAATATTAGTGAATATTAGGTTGCACATGTTTCCACTTGATTCCGAATGGGAGCCCTGTTCACCTATCCAAAGGCAGAATCTGGCCCACTGTGTGCCAGAACTACAAATGAAAAATGATTTTTGCCACAGTTCCATAAAGAAGCTAATTACTCACTCTGAAGGCTTTTCTAGTCAGCTGGCTCAGTGCAGTTCTGAATTTGACAATTTGCATCCCATTATCAAAACCCTGACATGTACCATCCGACCCAAAGGTGGTATGTGAAGTCAAATACAGTCATGATCCCTAAGGATCCCATTCAGCTGTGCAGTTTTATTGGCAAGATTTCTTTGTACCTTTCAGCTCCATTCAGAAGCAGTTTCCTGCAATGCAACCAGCTTTTGTTTGAAGACAGAAGCTTTAATCTTGTGCTGAAAATATCCAGCTCCTCCGGGCACCAATGCTTGTTGGGTCACATCTGGAGTACCCATGACAGGTAATGTGATAGCAAGGGTTTGTTCCCACCAATTCCTTTACTGCTATGCCTAGGAATATTACACTAATACTAGACAAGCTTGACTTGTTTGCTTACTCGATAAGGAAAGGGCAAGATCCTACAAATGTTATTTTTAATGCATTGACCCAAGACATTGTCTGGGTATACCCCAAGGAGGACAGGAGACTTGTTATGGGTTTTAATCAGGCCACAACTTTATTATATAGATGTCTGGGACTACCCGGCAGATAAAGTGTACAGTGCAGGTAAATCCATGCTTATTCAAATCAATTCTCCGGGGCTTTCACCAGCTCCACTTTGTTTCCATCCAGGTCCCCCAGCTGACCAATGGCTTGGACCTTACCATCCATCAGCCTTGTAATAGGGTTAAGGAGTGCTATGAGAACCTGAACCAAAACTTTTTTAATTTTATGCATCTTCATCTTCCCATCCAGAACCACAGACAAGAAGTGCAAAAATACTACATGAAAAACTGTGCTTGCAGTATTTCTGTCTTAACAAGGAGTGCCAGAAAGTTTGCATCAAAAGCCTGTTCTCGTGAGAAATCTTGCTCAGTTTTGCAGGCCCAAGTGATTAGGACAGAGCAGGTGAGAACCCTAACTTTTTGAGGTTCACTTATCATTACTGCAACTAGCAACAAAATCATTGGGATAAAAAAACAAGAACAACAACAAAAAAAGGGTAGAATAAGATGGTGCAAAAATAGTGAAAAGTAAGAAAGATGTATCAAAGTAGAAAACATCAAGCAGAGAAGAAATGCAAGTTATACAATCTAAGCTTTTTACCTAGTGAAATGGAGAATAATGAGATAATTGCACACCAAATTAAGCTAACTGATACATGTGATCAGTTATGACATGAGTTAACATCCTGTAGTTAAGCAAAACTGCACAAGATTTTGTAGCAAGTACTGTGCAGTATACAGTAGTTTCATTGAAAATAATGGTAACTATAAACTACTCCATCACATAATAATTATGCAAACAACTCATGTTACCATGCTGGTCAAAGAAGGCTAACAGCCAGTATTGAGTTACTGACCTCACAGTGTTTGCAAAAGAAGGTCCGAGCAGATGAGGCTAAGAAATGCATTTACCAAAGCAGGAAGAAGGAATTCTGAAGGGAATCACAATCATGTCAGAACAGGTGGTCAAGAAATTAAAATACGGACAAAACTCCAGGAGCAGACAGAATAATCCCAGAAGTCTGAAGAAAGTCACAAGAAAAAAAAAGGGATTTCATTAGTGAGTATAGTTAAACTAGGAATAGTTTAAAATAGGTTCTCTTTTCTGAAACTTGCATTTTCAGGATCAGTTTAATATTCAAAGAACTTGGTTAAAGTTTCTGGCTTGCTTGCTGGGGAGCCCACCCTCCTCTGAATACACTAAAAAGAGTGACTAAATTTCTAAATACTTATCCTCTTTCTAGTGCTTCTCTTATGTAGAACTTGGTGTGAAAACTTTTCCATACAAAAACAGCATTTTTCACAATTTCAAAAGGGGAGAAGTCACATTTGTCCAATAATTAAATAGGTTTTAAAATTTAATTTTTTTTCAAACCAAACAAGCTGTAGCCATATCTCCAAATGCACATGCAGAGTGCAGAAAAGCAGGCCCAACTTAAGCCAAATACTCTAAATGCACACACAAACTGAGCTAAGGATGCATATACACAACATCATACATTGAGTATTAATCAAAAATTGAGTTCCACAAATGGAAAGCACTATGGAAATGCAAATTGCTGTATCAATTTAATAATTCCTGTGTACATACTAACATGATAGGAGCTGTTAGAGTTTATCAAGTGTAAGTGTTTTTAAGTCACCTTAATTCACATACATGATAAACTAATTATTGTGTCAACTTCTAAATATCTGCATGACAGATTTCCCTGTCTTTTTTTTTTAAGATCCTATAATGTTACAGTTCTGATTTAAAACCACAAAGGAAGGATTCAACATTAAGTAAAAACATTTAACTTATTTGATGTAATCTAGCAAGCAGAACATATTCTGCCCTTTTGATACACTAACACCACACATTAAATCTAGGAAAGAAGATTTTTTTCTGTCCAAGTAGAAATGTTACACATTGCAGAGATTACAATTACACTGTTGAATGCATTAGATTTATTAACCCATAATAGGAAACCTTTACTGAAGCTATACATTTGTGCATACACGATATGGATAATTTCAATGTCCAAGTGCCTGATTGTCCCTATGAATGAAGTACATTAATGTCTAAATAACCTAAATTGTACCTGCAAACAATTGAGCCCCTTCTCCTGCCCACTTGGAGACACTATTCATGTCCTTAGCTTATCTTACCTTCTCACTCTACTCTGATGTGGAGAGAATCAATGCAGAATATAGAGGTGTAGAGTGCTTTTAGGGCCTTTAGCACCTATAGAAGTGGGCAGAATTGGTTTCATTTAAGTTCTTTTGGGAATGCTATGCTATGCCAATTCATTGAACATTACTGAAATAAGTTTTAAAAATAAATACAGATGTGACCAGCATAATAGTAAGTAACAAAGCACAAGAATCCCAGGTAGTATCCATTTCATATTCACACTATCGATTTGGAACACGTATTAGGTTTTTGACATCTCATCCAGAGGTTTGGAAATTAACAAACTGCATATGAACTTCATGATGGCAAAATTCTGAACAATATTTCTCATTAGGCTCTTGAGAAGCCATCATTCCTTTTTACCCTAGACTTCCAAATATAGACACATCATCCTATATTCCGTATTTGCAGAAAGCATCAGGAAAACAGGACTGCTGGTTCAATAAAAAGTCCATATCTCAATTCCGCTATTGGCCACCGATCAGAACTGTAATTTTAAAAAAATTCTGGCTCCTTATGAATCAGTTTTAGATCAAGGGACCTTTACTGATAAGCAACTTCATACATATCTATCATCTACAAAGAAAACTCAAATCTAAGACTGTCTGTACTGCTAAAAATACAAATATAGACATATGCATGGCATTGTCCAGATGTGTACAAGTAGGAGGAATAGAAAAGGGTTCTAATTTATATGAGATTTCTTCTGGCAAAGCAACAACTAAATTTGTCCTTTTTCATATTTGGATTCATATGTCACATTTCACCCCACCTGTTAAAACTTTCCAGTGTTTCTTCTGCCTACTGATACTGGAAATGTCAAACATTGAATGCCACTTCTTTGCAATTATTAGGTTTCTTTTCTAAACCCCTTCTCATATACCAGAGACTCGAAAAACAAGCTGTCTTTTGCAAATTCAACAGATAAGAGCTTTTTACATATTTTTCTTATCTTATTGCATCAGAGGTTTTAAATAAACATAAACATCACATTTTGCATAAGAGTGCTATCATCTCACAGAAGCTGCAGGACATTTACCGTTTATGATGAGAATCCATACAGCAGATTGTGTAAAGTTAACACAGTACCTCATTTGGACTCCAAAGAAATGACTGTATATCCAACATACAATAATTTATGTTCTACCAACAGAACAGTAGATAACCAATAAAGAGAATAATTTGCATCTCTTAACTGTGCATATGGGCTGATGGGAAAAATTACAGTGTTGCTGGTTAAATGACATGTACTTTAACATTTAATTGAATAAAAGTGAACCACTAAGTCTTACCATCTGTTTCAGCTGAGAAAGAAGAGAGATATCTACATTCCAAAGCTAAAGCGAAGTTGCTTTCTTACTATTTATTTTTACTTCCATTGTTTAGCTTAAAAATTACTGGGGAGTTTAATTTGACATAGGGATAAACACCTCTTTTGCAGGAAGTTCACTGAAAGCCATCTTAATTCTGGTCAGAAACTTCCACACAACCTTTCAAAATTCTCTCAGTCTCTATTTTTACAGGTTTACATATAATTAAAGTATGATAAGGGCACGTATTTTTCCTATCTATGAAAAATATACAGTACATGTAAAGTTAAAAAGACACCAAACTTTCACAAATCAGATTGCATCAATTATTATTAGAACTCACATAACACGTAAGGGACTCCCCAAGATGAATTGCTAAAGTTCACATATTAAGATGCTGGACTTACCTTGCATTGCCCAGACACACAGACTGAAGTTCCATTTTGATCACATGGCGTGCCGTCTATTACTTTTTCAGCTTGTCTCACATAGAACCGGTAGCCTATTGCTCGGCAGTTCAGTTCACACTTCTGACTTCCCTTCACTAAAGAAAGAAAAAGGCATAAGTTCCTGCTACCAAGTCTACAGATGTGGTTTAAAAAAGAAATTAAATATTAAGCTAAGACCTCCCCCCTGATTTGGAGAGGATAAAAACCAAGTAGGCAAGTAGTCTATAAATTTTCTATCTATATCAAACAAATATTGGATAGGAAAATATCATTTTTAACCTCAAGATTTTGGAGAATTCTACAGAAGATTTTTTAAAACAACAGAATAGCTTTTCCAAACACCAGCCTTATAAACCCCTGGCCTTCACTCCAAGTAGTTTGAATGTAATACTGTAGCTGAGAGAGAGACCCAGAAAGAGAGGAACACACACATATTATACAACTAACATGATAAATGCCTAACTTCATGGCTCTGTCACCTGGTAGTGATTGTTGCTTTCCTTGCCTGTTCCTATTCCTTTGTCTACATGATTTCTCTTTGGATTAGAAGTCCTTCAGAGCAGAGACTGTGTCTTCCCTTTTGTCAGTTAGTGAAACTTGGGAGATATAAAATTAAATAACTAAAACAACAATGGGCCCTAACGAAGAAACGTCAGCAAAGAATGAAAAACTAAAAATTGGATATTTTGGTTGAACAAAACTCTCCTCTAAGATCCTGACACCACTAAGACCATGACACAGCAAAACACTTATGTACATGCTTAACTTTAAGCGCATGAGTAGTTCCATGTTCAATTCATGTGCATAAAGTGTTTTGCTGGATTGGAGCCTAAACCAGACCTTAAATCAAAACTGAGGAAATACATCCTCAAATCTGAGCCCATCAAAATATACTCCAGTACAATTGGGCCACAGCTTATAGGCACCCTTCAGAGGCTCATCTGTGATTCTAAAGTCCCAGAGATGGATGATGATAAAGAAAAAGAAAAAAAAAGGGAGAAAGCGCAGATTCCACCTTAAATCACATCTAAAGAAGAAAGTGCCTGGAAGTCAATTGCTCAGGATCAGTAACAGATCATTCTTAGTAGCTGTCTCTGAGCTTGAAATTCATTCCCTATGATGGCCAGAGAAACCCTGCTATTGATGAGCTTCAGGTCACATTGAAGTCTTCTCTGCTCAATCAAAATACAACACATAGTCAGTTTATTTATTATTACAGCAGGTGAGTTCCCGTTGAGAGTTAGGACACTGCCAATTGTTCGAGTCGGTTTTAGTGACCAATATTTGTGTATGTTTTTGATTCTGTTGGAAAGTGGGTAACTAGTCAAATACTTTAATAAATAAAAGCTGCACTAATAACATATTTGCAGAGCAAACTGGTTATTTAGGAAATGAAAGCAGGAAGAGCTGTCACCATTACAGAGGTTCATTTGAGGTGGACTGGTAAGAAGGTTATAAAGTGTATTAATAAGGGACGTCCGTGGGAAGGCACAACAGATTATATTAAGGCTGATGGCAATCTGTACATACAAATGAGAGTACATGACTATGTAAGGGTTACAATATATCAGCAGACAACATCTGTGGGTGTGCTAGAGGCATAATAAAAGGGATACAGTCTCAGAGAGAAAGAAATTTGATATCTTCAACTCCATCCTCATCCCTCCATTCCTGGTATCAAGCAGAGCGCCCCAAGGGTCGGTCCTGGGGCCAGTTTTGTTCAATATCTTCATTAATGATCTAGAGGATGGTGTGGACTGCACCCTCAGCAAGTTTGCAGATGACACTAAATTGTGAGGAGTGGTAAATACGCTGGAGTGTAGGGATGGGATACAGAGGGACCTAGACAAATTAGAGGATTGGGCCAAAAGAAATCTGATGAGGTTCAACAAGGAAAAGTTCAGAGTCCTGCACTTGGGACGGAAGAATCCCATGTACTCCTACAGACTAGGGACCGAATGGCCAGGCGGCAGTTCTGCAGAAAAGGACCTAGGGGTTACACTGGATGAGAAGCTGGATATGAGTCAAAAGTGTGCCCTTGTTGCCAAGAAGGCTAACAGCATTTTGGGCTCTATAAGTAGGGGCATTGCCAGCAGATGGAGGGATGTGATCATTCGACGTTGGTGGGGGCCTCATCTGGAGTACTGTGTCCAGTTTTGGGCCCCACACTACAAGGAGGATATGGAAAAATTGGAAACAGTCCAGAGGGTGGCAACAAAAATGACTGAGAGGCTGGAGAACATGTCTTATGACGAGAGGCTGAGGGAACTGGGATGTTTAGTCTGCAGAAGAGAAGAATGAGGGGGGGATTTGATAGCTTTTTTCAACTACCTGAAAAGGGGTTCCAAAGAGGATAGATCTAGACTGTTCTCAGTGGTACCAGATGACAGAACAAGGAGTAATGGTCTCAAGTTGCAGTGGGGGAGGTTTAAGTTAGATATTAGGAAAAACTTTTTCACTAGGAGAGTGGTGAAGCACTGGAATGGGTTACCTAGAGAGGTGGTGGAATCTTCTTCCTTAGAAGTTTTTAAGGTCAGGCTTGACAAAACTCTGGCTGGGATGATTTAGTTGGGGATTGGTCCTGCTTTGAGCAAGGGGTTGGACTAGATGACCTCCTGAGGTCCCTTCCAATCCTGATATTCTATAATTCTATGAACTCTTAACACTATGCATGAACAAAAATATTTGTTTAAAAAAATCCATGCAAAAAATTGTGCAACTAACAAGACATTTTCTAAACATTATAGTTTAATTACCCAGGGCCAAGCTACCCTCCACTGAGGCAAAACCCATTGGGACCTGAGGGAGTTTTCTCCAAATTCTTCCATTGTGGTAGGTGTGAATGGGTTGTCAACACAAACAAAATAAACAGGGGCTGTAGCTCCCAAAGAGAGTGGATCACTAGAGACACAAGGACTTCCAGGAAGAAGCTTTGTGTCTTCACACTGATCCTGGGTAGCCCGCCACGACCCCTGTGACAGTATAGATTTGGCATTAGCAGTCATCCCTGGACTCAGTTCCCCATCTCTTATCTTTTGCGTGATTCCCTGAGGTGTTTGAGGGCACAAAGCTGGTCATCCACCCACCCCTCCCCACTTTTAAAACCTAGACCCCAGGCTTTTATTGCATCCCAGCCCATCACCTAGCCTTCATCTGTAAGTGGTCTTTCTAGATTGTAAATCCTTCAGTGCAAGACCATGTGTTCTTCCAGTCTGCAAAGGCACTTGGCACACTGTTGGTGCCATACCAGCAACAGAAACATTTCCAGAGTATGTTTTTCCCTTCATGATCAAACATCAGCAGTTCAAGTACTGAAGAATAGCTGAGCAGTGCAGCAGACTGTCCTATTAAGTTCGGTATTATATGCCCTAAATTTTTGCTTGTTTATTACAAGTGTTCAGCTTAGCCTCGTGTTCTAAATTCTTTCTAAAACAGTCATATAAACTCCTGTCTATCAGAATAAACCCCTGTCTCTAGAAAACTTCTTTTTGGCAGAAAGAAAATGTCTGTGGACCCTTCTTTAAAACAATCCTCCAGATATCAGTGTTTCCTTTCTTGCAAATGCAACCAACATAAAGTGTTTTATTACTGCAACTACTTTCAATAAAGCTACTGTACCACCTTAATGTCAGGGATCAGGCTCTCCAGATATCAACATACAATAATCCTTAAATAAGAATTGATTTCAAAGCATGGGAAATACTCAGAGGGTGTCATCTGGCCTTCTCAACAAGAGAGCAAAAAGTCTCCATGGTCATAATGTATATTCATTTATCCCCAAGTTCAGTGGCAAAGAAATGGGAAGAAGAAAGTATTCATTCTGCTATATATGGATGAAAAACATATGGACCAAAGTTGATGTCGTTTAAATGAAAGAGAGTCTATCCACCACACTTTTAAAGGTATAGTGTTATAAAGGGGTAAATTGCTCATAATGCTCACACAGCAGATGAAATACACAATTCCTGTAGGAAATGGATGGCTCATGGATTTAGAAATAAGCTAAAAAGCCTTTCATTTTTAAGTCACCAGTTCAAACCTACCCTTAGGTGAAAGTGACAAAGTCATCACCATTTCATGGCTGTTCAGTGGCCTGCATGTATTGAGTTAATGATCTTAGTTCAGTCCAATTGTCCATATTGCAACTGGCACTTGCATTACTGATACCTCTGGATGACCCCGTTATTCCTACTAGTAGATTCTCAAAAATGTGGCTGAGATATGCTTGAGGTCCAGATGAAGTAAATTTTCAGTGCTTCTTCCTTATTAGTCTGTGGCTAAACACAGGACTTCAGCACCTTCTATAAGGAATACATTACTTTTAAATAATGCATATTACAACCACCACTAGGATGTCTGGGTATTATGGCCCTGTTGTGTGCTTAGCTAGATTGGGGCCTATGGGCTTCATCCACTGCAACATTCCCCGAGGTCTGCTTCAAAAAACAAATCACACTTGATCTGCAAAGTACTTGAACTTCCTATTCTGTTTTAAAGTGCTCAATTTTCCACTCTCCAGGCAGAGCAGGGGCATGGGGAAGAAGGAGAAGGGCAGCACATATCATTTTGGTAAAGTTCTTGGCCTCTTATGGAAGAGTTTGACACACATGCTGTTCTTGCTACATATTTAACTGCTCTTTTGAGAACAAGCCAGTTGTAAATCCAACACAAGCCCTGCTGCATTTCTCTTGGGCCACAACACAGGGTAGGAAGCTGTAATGACATAGACAGGTTCTGAATTTAAGATGAAAAGACAATGTGACCATATACGAGATAACAGAGTTCCTTTCTCTATGGGACAGGAGCTCCCAGGGGCTGGTTCGCATTCTGACGAATTTTTAAAAGGTAGTTTTAATTCATTTACTTTTTTTGTTATTAGATCCTCTGAGTTACTCTCAATTTATTAGGTGAGATGAAGTCCCATTTGTGTGACTACCATATATAGTTTGAGAAATCCTGATTTATAGCTTTCACTTCACAGCATTAAATTAATGATGGAAAAAATTTGCAAGGGCTCTTAAAGCACTTGAGTTCATTAAGCCTATAAATTGGGGAGCGGAGGAGACCGCTAAAGTCAGGAATTTTTTTTGTTTTGCAAATCCAGTAACATTTAGCTTTCTTTAAAAAGCTAAATGTTATATGGCATTAAACTAAACACTTAGCAGACTATTTCTGTGTGAAGGACTGATCATGCAAAGGTGCTGAGAGCCTCCTCATCTCAATGGAAATTGAGGGCATTCAGCAACTCATGTGAGCACTTCACTGGAGTTGACCCCAACCTGCAGAAGTACAGTTCCCAGGAGACCTGTGCTGAGATGAACTGTACTGTAAAGAGTATAATTTTTTTTTGAGGAAACATATTTATGTATGTTGTTTAAAAAAAGTGAATTTGGTGCCCATGAAAGATGCCAGGATGACAGCTCTAGACCATGAAGATGTTAATGTATCCAGAGCAGGTTTGGTGCCAAGCAAGCTTATTTCACACTGGCCTACCAATATCCCTAAACTGTAGGATCCACTTGAAGGGCTGAGATTTTTCATTTCCCTGCCCACTCAATCCTTTGCTTCTCTGCTGTTACTGGCAACAAGGGATTCAATTAATGCCAACTAGGATTCCAGCGAATAGAGAGAAAACTATTAGGGAAACTATTCCTTTCCTACTCTCATGTTGTGGATGCCTACCCATGAAGAAGTGGGTTAAGATAGGTCATTACACACAGATTGCTAACCATTCTTCAAAGGACAGCAGCTTTGGTCACCATTAATCGGGACTGGCTTTGAACTAGCATCCCCAAGTGAAAGGCACCATTAGTTCATTAACTACTGCTAACATCATCCAGTCCCCCAAGGTAAAAACATTCATTAAAAGTGGAAATCAGGGTGGGGATCTGAGCAATAATATTTGACACACGAAGACAATGTTTCCCAAACTTGGGACGCCACTTCTGCAGGGAAAGCCCCTGGCGGGCCGGGCCGGTTTATTTACCTGCCGCATCCACAGCTTCGGCCGATTGTGGCTCCCACTGGCCGTGGTTCGCTGTTCCAAGCCAATGGGAACTGCTGGAAGTGGTGCGGGCCGAGGGAGATACTGGCCACTGCTTCCAGCAGCTCCCATTGGCCTGGAGCAGCGAACCACGGCCAGTGGGAGCCGTGACCAGTCGGACCTGCGGACGCGGCAGGTAAACAAACTGGCTCGGCCCGTCAGGGGCTTTCCCTACACAAGCGGTGTCCCAAGTTTGGGAAACACTGCACTAAGAAATTAAAAGGCCACCTGTTTGGTATATTTTAATTCTTCTATTGAAACACTGTTTGTTCTTTTCCCCTTAGAACATAACATAAAAACATAAGAACGGCCGTACCGGGTCAGACCAAAGGTCCATCTAGCCCAGTAGCTGTCTACCGACAGTGGCCAATGCCAGGTGCCCCAGAGGGAGTGAATCTAACAGGCAATGATCAAGTGATTTCTCTCCTGCCATCCATCTCCATCCTCTGACGAACAGAGGCTAGGGACACCATTCTTTACCCATCCTGGCTAATAGCCATTTATGGACTTAGCCACCATGAATTTATCCAGTTCCCTTTTAAACATTGTTGTAGTCCTAGCCTTCACAACCACCTCAGGTAAGGAGTTCCACAAGTTGACTGTGTGCTGCGTGAAGAAGAACTTCCTTTTATTTGTTTTAAATCTGCTGCCTATTAATTTCATTTGGTGACTCCCAGTTCTTGTATTATGGGAATAAGTAAATAACTTTTCCTTATCCACTTTCTCAACATCACTCATGATTTTATATACCTCTATCATATCCCACCTTAGTCTTCTCTTTTCCAAGCTGAAGAGTCCTAGCCTCTTTAATCTTTCCTCATATGGGACCCTCTCCAAACCCCTAATCATTTTAGTTGCCCTTTTCTGAGCCTTTTCTAGTGCTAGAATATCTTTTTTGAGGTGAGGAGACCACATCTGTACACAGTATTCGAGATGTGGGAGTACCATGGATTTATATAAGGGCAATAATATATTCTCAGTCTTATTCTCTATCCCCTTTTTAATAATTCCTAACATCCTGTTTGCTTTTTTGACCACCTCTGCACACTGCATGGACATCTTCAGAGAACTATCCACGATGACGCCAAGATCTTTTTCCTGACTCGTTGTAGCTAAATTAGCCCCCATCATATTGTATGTATAGTTGGGGTTATTTTTTCCAATGTGCATTACTTTACATTTATCCACATTAAATTTCATTTGCCATTTTGTTGCCCAATCACTTAGTTTTGTGAGATCTTTTTGAAGTTCTTCTCACTCTGCTTTGGTCTTAACTATCTTGAGTAGTTTAGTATCATCTGCAAACTTTGCCACCTCACTGTTTACCCCTTTCTTCAGATCATTTATGAATAAATTGAATAGGATTGGTCCTAGGACTGACCCTTGGGGAACACCACTAGTTACCCCTCTCCATTCTGAGAATTTACCATTAATTCCTACCCTTTGTTCCCTGTCTTTTAACCAGTTCTCAATCCATGAAAGGACTTTCCCTTTTATCCCATGACAGCTTAATTTACGTAAGAGCTTTTGGTGAGGGACCTTGTCAAAGGCTTTCTGGAAATCTAAGTACACTATGTCCACTGGATCCCCCTTGTCCACGTTTGTTGACCCCTTCAAAGAACTCTAATAGATTAGTAAGACACGATTTCCCTTTACAGAAACCATGTTGACTATTGCTCAACAGTTTATGTTTTTCTCTGTGTCTGACAATTTTATTCTTTACTATTGTTTCGACTAATTTGCCCGGTACCGACGTTAGACTTACCAGTCTGTAATTGCCAGGATCACCTCTAGAGCCCTTTTTAAATATTGGCGTTACATTAGCTAACTTCCAGTCATTGAGTACCGAAGCCGATTTGAAGGACAGGTTACAAACCTTAGTTAATAGTTCCGCAACTTCACATTTGAGTTCTTTCAGAACTCTTGGGTGAATGCCATCTGGTCCAGTGACTTGTTAATGTTGAGTTTATCAATTAATTCCAAAACCTCCTCTAGTGACACTTCAATCTGTGACAGTTCCTCAGATTTGTCACCCACAAAAGCCAGCTCAGGTTTGGGAATCTCCGTAACATCCTCAGCCGTGAAGACTGAAGCAAAGAATCCATTTAGTTTCTCCGCAATGACTTTATTGTCTTTAAGCGCTCCTTTTGTATTTTGACCTTTTTGAAAGGGTTACAAAATAACCTGAATAAACCCCATGCATTCTAGAATTACCAGTTTAATTAAACCAGGCCTGGGAAAATTATATCATAGACTGTGTCTACTCCAATTAAAAGGAAATGGTCCAGATGTTTAGGCCTCAGCTTGACTCTGCTGTAACTCAAAGTTTGTTTATTAAATTTACAATAGCTCTTCACTGCCAGATTCTATACCATTTTCCCCTCAAATGATTTGTTGCCCAGTTTTATTATTACACCGCACTTCCCCACTGTAGTAGTTGAATGTAAACTACGTTATGCTTGGCACCATTTTACTGCAATTGTGAGTGCACAAACAGCCTGATAGGACCTGTTGGGCAGCATATGCAGCCTCAGGGAACCCAAATAACTAATATTTTCAGGAAAGCTGGTTGAATAGTCCTTATGGTAGAGATTATAATCTTCCAAATGCAATGCGGTATGCAGTGTAGTTTTAGCTGTGTCGGTCCCAAGAAACAAGGTGGGTGAGGTAATATATTTTATTGGACCAACTTCTGTCTCTCTCACCAATACAAGTTGGTCCAATAAAAGATATTACCTCACCCACCTTCTCTCTCTAAATGTGAAGTTGTGAGTCTGAGTCCAAGACAAATCTGAAGGGAAAAAAAAGAGTGGTGTAAACTTCCAGCCTGAAGCCAGAACAAGGCCCATGCAGCCTAGCTGAATGCTGACATTTTTCTTTTGGGCAGCATAGGGGTGGGAAGGAATGTTCTTTCCCCAACCCTGCACAGGAGTATAGTAGTTCTGCAGCTATTCTAGCCTAGGAGCAGCCTATGTTTCATGTCCTCAGAATTGAGGTACATTTGAAATTTCTGAGAGGCTTAACCAGGGGAGGGATAGCTCAGTGGTTTGAGCATTGGCCTGCTAAACCCATGGTTTTGAGTTCAATCCTTGAGGGGGCCACTTAGAGATCTAGAGCAAAATCAGTACTTGGTCCTGTTAGTGAAGGCAGGGGGCTAGACTCGATGACCCTTCAGGGTCCCTTCCAGGTCTATGAGATAGGTATATCTCCATGCCTCTTTCTCTCTCTCACACCTCTTCCAAATTGTGGGTATAACTGGAACACTGGCAGTAAGAAGGAGAAAATATCCTAGCTAGCAGCTGCCTAGATGATTTGTCAAGGGTTAGTCCCCTGGCAGTTCAGAATATTCAAACAGGTCTGAAGCCATTAATTAGCATATTTCTGTTTCCCATGTAGGGAAACTACTAAGAGGTTGTGACAGGCAGGTCTTCAGTGGCTCAGCCTTCCAGTTAAATCACACAAAATCTAAAATGGATGAACCCCTTCTGCAGGGCCGGATTAACTCTCCGGTGGGCCTGGGGCTATTAGATTTTGTGGAGTCCCTGTGGTTTTGGAGTGGGGGAGTGGGCTCAGGGCTGGGGCAGAGGTGTGGGCGGGCGTGCAGCTCCAGCTGGGTGTTGTGCTCTGGGGTGGGGCCAGGGGGGTTGGGGTGCACCAGGAGGTTCGGGGTACGCGCTCTGGGAGGGAGTTAGGGTGCAGGAGGGGGCTCTGGGTTGGGGTAGGGGGTTGGGGTGCAGGAGAGAGTGTGGGGTGTAGGCTCCGGCTGGGAAGCGCTTACCTCAGGTGGCTCCTGGTTGGCAGCGCAGGATGCCTGCCTGCCCTGGCTCCGTGCTGCTCTGCTCCCCGAGGTGGCCAGCATGTCCGGCCCCTAGGTAGAGGGGCCAGGCTGTTCTGCGCAGTGCATGCTGCCCATGCCTGCAGGAGCTGCCCCCGCAGTCCCATTGGCCACAGTACCCAGCCAATGGGAGCTGCGGAGCCAGTTCTGGGGGGCAGGGGCAGTGCACAGATATTCCCTGAATGCCCCTCGCCTGGGGACCTCAGGGGCACATTGGCGAGCTGGCACTTACAGCTCCAACCCGGGGGGGCACCGAGGCTCAGGGACCGGTGTCCGGCCCATGCCATGGAGACTTACCGCGGGCCAGATGAAAAGAAGCAGCAGGCCGCATCTGGCCCATGGGCCTGCGGGACCCCCTCTTAGTCCAAAGCTCTGGGCTGCAGCCCCTAAAGCCCCTGAATTAATCCAGCCCTGCCCTTCTGGGGTAAGAAAGGTCCACCAAGGACAACTGCTCTACCCTTGTTGGTTGCAGCCCTGTCTCTGGCCTCAATTCTCAGCCTCTTCTGGGCTAGCTATAAGTCCATCCCTGTCCTGTTAGGAAGCGTGCCAGCAGAGATTCCTCTCTGAAGACCCAGCTCTCCATCCAGGTCACCTCTCACATTCAGTTCCCTTCAGGAAGTGTGTGGGGGAAGGAGGCAAGGTAAAAAAGTTCAACAAATGGTTGGCTCTCTCTAGGGTCTTAGTCCCATCCTTGGGCCCTTTAAATTCCAGCCCCTTTCTTGGGCTTCTAAACAACACTTGTGCCCTTCTCGGGGCCTGTTCACTACTCTGGGTCCCAACCCAGGAACACCTACAAACAGTAGGCATGTGCTGCTTCCTTTAATAATTGCTACTGCTATTCCCTAGGCCTCTTCCCATCTAGCCATTTCCTCTTCACCTTTACCTCAGGGCTGAAGTTCTATCTTTTCCCTGCTTGAGCAGGGTCTCTCCCAAGCCTGATGACCTGGAGATTTCCAGTCTTCCTCATCCTTCTGGTCCATCCAGCAACTGTTCTGCTTAGGCCCTGCAGCTCCTTTTAACAAAGCCTGTTGTGCTCTGATTGGCTGCTTCCTCACAATCTTTCTAGGCAGGCCTGGAGGACTCACCTTTACTGCTCCTTTTTTAGGGTGGGGCATGGTAGGACCATGATGATTCAAGAAGGGCCTCAAAGGGCCTTGTAAATCCAATCACAGACATCCGTACTGTATTTCTGATGATGGAAAACTTAATTTGGTAAGGAAGCATTTTCCCTTCTTTGTCAACTAAGAAAAATTCATGCTACTGCTATGGCACTGCCAACTAGAAACAGCGTCTAAACAACATGGCTGAATCAGAAACATACAGTTTGAGTGGTCCATAAATGGGTTATATCCTTTCTACCACCACGTCTTATGAGATATATGAATACACAGTCTCTCTAAATAATTTAGATGAAATAAAAAATGACTCTTCTCAGTTTTTCAATATGCAACTTTGAAAGGCGAGTTTCCATTGTCATATCTGCAGAAAAGGACCTAGGGGTTACAGTGGACGAGAAGCTGGATATGAGTCAACAGCGTGCCCTTGCTGCCAAGAAGGCTAATGGCATTTTGGGCTGTATAATATGGGGCATTGCCAGCAGATGGAGGGACGTGATCATTCCCCTCTATTTGACATTGGTGAGGCCTCATCTGGAGTACTGTGTCCAGTTTTGGGCCCCTCACTACCTGAAGAATGTGGAAAAATTGGAAAGAGTCCAGCGGAAGGCAACAAAAATTATCAGGGGGCTGGAGTACATGACTTATGAGGAGAGGCTGAGGGAACTGGGATTGTTTAGTCTGCAGAAGAGAAGAATGAGGGAGGATTTGATAGCTGCTTTTAACTACCTGAAAGGGGGTTCCAAAGAGGATGGATCTAGACTGTTCTCAGTGGTACTAGATGACAGAACAAGGAGTAATAGGGTCTCAAGTTGCAGTGGGGGAGGTTTAGGTTGGATATTAGGAAAAAAAAATTCACTAGGAGAGTGGTGAAGCACTGGAATGGGTTACCTAGGGAGGTGATGGAATCTCCTTCCTTAGAGGTTTTTAAGGTCAGGCTTGAGAAAGCTCTGGCTAGGATGATTTAGTTGGGGATTGGTCCTGCTTTGAGCAGAGGGTTGGACTAGATAATCTCCTGAGGTCCCTTCCAATCCTGATATTCTATGATTCATTCCTTAGTTTGGGGAAAAACTGAGAGGGCAAAGAAAAGCTTTAAAAAACTGCCACATCATTGTTCAAAAATTGCTGAAATCTCATCACAAGTAAAATCTACAGAACTGTCTGGTGCCAGTGTTCACTGTTAACATGTAAAAACCATAAGAAACACTGACCCCCTGAACCCCTAGGTGAGAGCAGCACAGAATTAAATTCTCCTCAAAACAGAAACAAAATCCTATGCGCCGTGGTACCAATTTATCATTTAAACAGAAATATTCTAACAACTACATATTGCATGCTATCAAGTTGGTAAATACACTTAACCAGTCACTATCTTTCCAATGTTCTGTAGTGTTTAAGTTGTAGCAGATTAATCACCCCTGATTTGCCAAGGGAAATGGCACTAGCTTAACTTTCCTTCAGACTGAGAGTGATAGTGTTCCATAGTGCCTGATGAATCAAAAAGAAATTCCTTTTATTTTGGCAATGTAGGTTTCTTCTTTTGCCTAGTCAGGGACAAAGGACCAGACTCAAAGCCCATTGACTTCAGCAGGAATCTTTTCACCTCACTTCAATGGGCTTTGGATCAGGCCCTAATGGCATATCTGGAATCTGGAGAATGTCACTGTTTAGTCCAGGGGTCGGCAACCTTTCAGAAGTGCTGTGCTGAGTCTTCATTTATTCACTCTGATTTAAGGTTTCACGTGCCAATAATACATATTAATGTTTTTAGAAGGTCTCTTTCTATAAGTCTATAATATATAACTAAACTATTGCTGTATGTAAAGTAAATTAGGTTTTTAAAATGTTTAAGAAGCTTCATTTAAAATTAAATTAAAATGCAGAGCCCCCCGGACCGGTGGTCAGGACCCAAGCAGTGTGAGTGCCACTGAAAATCAGCTTGTGTGCCACCTTAGGCACGCGTGCCATAGGTTGCCTACCCCTGGTTTAGTCTTTGTGAAAAGGAGATATCACAAACTTTAATCAGCTGCAACGAGTATGCTGCTTCCATGACTTTCTGCTTGACCCACAGGGTATTAACCTGCCCGTAGATGAGAGAAGCTTCTATGCTAATTCAGTGCCACGTACTCTCCAGACTGAAGTTAGACAGTATAAACAAAATATTTTACAGAATTCCAACTACTCCATAACATGTGGAAAATAATGTAATAATAATATTCCTTTTTAAAAGACTAGCCCATGGCAAAATTTTAATGGGACGTGGCAATAGGGACCAGTTCAGATAAAATAAGAAGTGATCCAAATTTCTAACGTATGATAAAATTTCTGACAATTACAAGAACAAGTCTACAGCTCTACTCTACTAGGTAAAAGCCACAGCCAGAAACAGAAGAAAGTGCCAAATGCCATGCAAAGGCTGCTTTTATTGTATTTCAGTCCTGATCCAGAAAGTACCGAAAATACCATGATGGAGCCAGTACTTGTGGGATTTCCAGTCCATTTTCACAGACCCAAGAGATTCAAACTATTCAGATAGAATCTTGGCTGGTAGGTGCTTCTTTGAAACCAAATCCACAAAAGCTTGGATGGTTACCTGAAAATGCTAGATATTTTAGGTCTTCAAAAGAGGATCTTCTAATCTATTAAACCACATCAGTCTTAAGACAGCTTCTTGGGTCACCCAATTAACAACGGGCTTTCAAGTCAAAAACTGACCACTCATTTCAATTGTGTTTCACTCCTATAACCAGTTTCTAATCCATGATAGTCTTTACCTCTCAGCCCATAACTACTTCATTTTAACGGCCACTTGTGTACACCTTGTCAATTGAAACTGGTTTTCTTTGGTTAAACCCTTCAAATAATTGTAGTAAGTTGGAGACAGACAATTTTCCTTTGTGGAAGCCATGCTGGCTTGTCTTTAGCATATTATTATGTTCAGCTAGATGATTTTCAAATAATATCTTCAATTAATTGGCTTGGTATTGAACACAGATTCACTAGTTTGCTACCTACAACATCACCTTTAGCACTTTAAACAAAATACTTACATTCCCAACCTTTCAATCCTATAATGCATTTGAATGATAACTGGCATATTTTTGTTAGCAGCTCAGACACTTTACTCTTAAAAAGTCCAGAATTCTCAAGTCCATATCAAGGCAGTCCTGATTATCATAATTTAAATCCTCCATTTGTTCCATCATCGCCTCTTTTGTCATCTCCATCTGATAGTGCCCCATTTTTATTACCTGCAAACAACAGTTAGAGCAGCAACTCTGGAGTATACATTTCCTTATCTCCCTGCATAGTAAAAGCTGGTGCAAAATAGTCATTTAGCTTTCCTGTAATGTCTTATCCTCCACGTTTCCTCCCTTCACCCACTGGTAACCTAGAAGTGATTTTCCTGTTCTTTCTCCTCAAATATATTTAAATTAATTTCTTATTTGCTTTTGATCCATTAGGTTATTTGTTCTTGAAAATTCAACCTTAGTCCTCCAAATTGGCTTCACTTGGGCAGATTTCCCAGGAAGTTGAATAAGTTTGCCATTTGACCATAGTATTCTTTCCTTGCATCTCTGGTTTTATTTTCTTGTTTTGAGACGTAAACTTTCTATAGCAGTAATGTAGCATGTTTAATGTAGTCATCTGCTTTGCGGAATCAGGCTTTTATTTCTTAACTTTTGTCTTTACTTCTAGTTAATTTCCTCAGTTAGGCCCTGATACTGTTCCCATTGAAATCAATGGTAAAACTGACTTCAATATTACAGAAATAGGTCATTAACAAAATCACTTTACCTAAGTTTAATGTCACAGTACAAGTTCTTATGACTGTCTCAGCCTTCAGCCACTCTTTGATATTCAGATTGTTCCTCAACTGAGAAAGGTTGTGTGGTCAGCTGATGACTCAGATCATATATAACAAGCCTCTTATGGCCTAAAACACTTTTGGAGGGATTTGGACCTTTCCTTCACACAAATGAGGCCTCTTTTATATACTCTGCCCCACTGCCCCCTGCAGGCCTAAGGGTTGCAGAACACATTGTGTGACTAGAGCCCCAAGTGGTGAGAACTCATCTGTAGGTTTTATATGATCATTGCCATGGTGCATAGTTAGAACTTACTGTGCTGGGATCATTAGCAAATGCATCTTAGAACTCCATTGTAAAACTAGGTGCCGAGCTAGTCGAAAAAGAATGCTCCATTACTAATTAGCCTCACATGTATCTTAACTTTTTTCAAATTATTTGTCACAGCTCTTTGGTTCCTCTAAATCCTTTAGGCTCAAGTCAAACTACACCATTTGCTTGGCAACTGTACATAAAATGTCAATTAAGCAATGAGCTGTGAAGCGATTGATTCCATAACAGGCAGCACATTAAGTACTATGTCATCTGATCCAGGGCTTCACAAAGGGGCTATCTGACTTTGGGGAATAGAGTAAGACTTCAAGGTGAAGATTTTCCAGACCAGCTGGCAAGAAGATGCATTTCCACTCAAAAGCAGACTCTCTTTAAAACCATGACATATTCACAGAGAAGGCTCACTATACAGGCACTGTTTCACATGCCACATAATGGATCTCTGCTTTTTCATTGTCATGCCTGCTTTACCCCAATTCAGCCTTTGCAGTAATGCTCAAGTTACCCTGTTTTAACTACCTTATGACTAGAGAACATAGATGGAATTTAACACTATCTTACACGGCCAGTCAGTGCTAATAACTATTTAATGAATTGATAGAGGCATCTTTAATGAATAATTCTGACAAAGTGCAGTATTTCTTTTCTGGCTCTTGATTTCCATTTCACAGGCAGAAAAGTAGTTCAAGTTTCCATCGCAATTTTAACATAACCAAAAATCAGACAATGTTTCTCTTGCAACCCCCTGGTCAGTGTCTGCTCCAAGTTCATAAGGGTCACTGAGCCAGTCCAGGTACTTCTTTCTGTTCAGATTTACCACCACAGGGGCTTTTTTGCATGTTTTATCAAGACCTGGAAACGGAGCACTTTTACTCATTTAGAAGTCATAATCTCTCAACAGGGCCGCAGTTGGAAATCAGTCATTACCAGTAGTAAGGTCAACAAGTAAGCAAATCTACTACGCTCCCCAATTAATTTTGCCCTATTCATCAGTGTATTAAGGTTCACGTTAGCTTTTTGACATGCTTTCTTCAGATCTTTTCTGCATTTCGTGTGCTTACATAGGCTAATGTGTGCAAGTGTGAGAAAGAGAGGCAAAAAGGTGATTTTCTAGAACACTATTTATCAAATTGACACAGTCAGCCATACTCACTTTAAAATGAATGCAAGACAGAAAAAAACCAACATGAATTGTTACTTTGCTTTTATTCTTCGAAGGTGCTTTAAACAAATCAATCAACCCCAAAGTCACAAAGAAATATAAACACATTTCATTTCCGTAATGAAAAACAAAGTTAGTTCAAATGGAGATTTACATAGGCTTGAAAAGAAAACCCAACTGCACAACCCCAGTACACTTCTTCCTAAAAAGAAGGGGAAGGATTTCAATTTTACAGCACTATAAAGAACTGTATGAGCTCATCAAACCAGGACTTAATTGAAATTTCAGTCTAAAGCCTTCTTTGTTGCACTGGGTGAAAAGCAGGGTGGGAACAAAAGCACAGTTTGTTTGGGAGCATAAAAAAGCATGGCAAAAACAGCCCTTCCTCCACTACCATATTCTACAGCCCACAGGCCAAGAGACTTACTTAAGGACTGCCTTTGAATCAGCTTCTCCAACAGTTAAAGCAGTACCACCCTCCAACTGCATATACTTGCTCATGACTAAGATTGTTCTCTTTAATTGGGCTTCAGGAATGGCCAGGTCTGCTCCTTTAAAAATAAAAAATTACAAGAAAAGTAAACTGTTCTTGCTGCCATCTGTCTATTTTTAAAGCCAGGGCATCACAATGCATGTATCTGACCACTGAAGTTTAGTGAAGACCAAAAAAATAAAACCTAATGGAAGAATAGCAACAGGAAAAATCAGTTCATTGTTTGTTTAAACTCTTGCTTGTTTGGCCTTATCTCAATTTCTTGGCTCTTACACATTCAGTAGCAGAATGTCATTAGGGCATTTCTGGCTCCTGCTCGTTACTGCTGATATCCAATCACAATACAATGTGTACTTGTTCCTTTTCCATATTGCTGCTGTTAGACACTAACGTATGCCTGATGCCAAAAGACGCTGACTGCTTCCTGAAATGGGAAAAAGCCCTCAACTTCCACTAAGAGTGAGGGCAAAAACAGCACTTTCCAGAAGCATTCAGCACCACAGCCCCTCTCATTTCGGTGGTGGAAACAGTCACTGGAAATACTATTTGGTCATCTCAGACATTATTTCCCAACTCACTGCTTGGGACAGGCACAAACATACCCCTTTGTAGGAGAAACCCATATGATCCGAGTTTCATCCTGGCTAATGTCCATCATCCACCATGACCAATTTTACTGTACTAGGTTTTCTTTCATCAACCTGAAGTCCTCCAAAAGTATCCACCCTTGCAGTATGTGTTCCCATTTTACTCTGCTACTGTTTTCTGGTTTATTCTTTAGTGTGTTAATGTCAATGTCTAACCTAACTAAAATGTTAGAATTAAGGACCAAATTCTAAGGTCAGTTGGGCTTCATTAAGGGGGATCAACATAAGTTGGAGGAAAGGAGGAGAATGCAAGAACCCCCCCCCCCACAGCCAGTGCATTTCATCACCAACGAATGGCCAATGAGACCACAAAGTCAAATATAGAGTTGGTAGGAACATTTTGGACTAAATGGAAACAAATGTTTTGTGGAAACATATTTACTTTGATGAGATGTCTGACAGAAAAGTTTCAAGGTTCAGGGTGGACTCTCTGGTCAATTCCAGAGAAAGAAAACAGAAACTAAAAATCTGCCCTTTTTGAGCCAAAAACCAGATATTTCAACAAAATTCGATCTTGTGAAAACTTTCAAAAGATTTATTCTTGTTCTGGTGAGAAAAAAACTTCCAAAACCTCTAAAGTCTTCATGAAACAGAACTGTCATTCTCCAGACTGCTCTAGTCATATTTCAGTGTCCCCTTATGCCAACCTCAGAATATGCAGGCTGTGTAGACCCCCGTGTAGGGGCCCCAAGTCCAGCCTCACCCTCTCTGCAGCAGAATTGCATTGGTCACACTTGGTCAAAGTCAATGCAGCCCCAGAGCATGGAGACAGAGGAGATAACTGAAATGATTACCTACATTTGTTCATACTGTGTCCTCCTGAGTCATTTTATACTCCTACTCCTCTTCTGCAGGATCCCCATCTTTCTTTCTGACCTTTCTGCTCTCAAAGTAGGCCTCTCTCACCTCCCTAGCCCTACTTTATCACTCCAGATGAGGCCCTCATCCCAGAAATCCTATACTAAGAGTTAACTACACAGAGCCTTTCTGAACTTCATGCCAATGACTCTCTTCCCTCAGCCTCCTATTCCAATGCATAATACCCCTATTTGCTAGCCCCTAGCCTAAGAAAATAGTCAAGATCTGTCTGTGGTAAGAGACACAGCACAGTGAGTAAGCAGGCCAATGCTAAGCAGTGCTGCTGCTCTATAATGAAGAAAGAATCTAAGGGGATACAACTAAGAAAGTGAAACAGGCAGAGTGCCAGTGCAAGGCATTTCAATCCAATTACATTCTTTAAAAAACAGAAAAAAAAGTTACACAAGATAGTGAGTTCCAAGTGCAGGTCATTTGCTAGATAATTTATTCAATCGTTTAGTGGGAGTTAAAAATAGCCCAGTACCAAACAACATCCAAACCAAAGCAAAATGCAACTGATAACAAAACTGATAATTAAACTAATAAAGAAAGTTTAACCATAGTGCAAAGGGGTCCCCCACTATATATGGATAATAACTTCTGTCCTCTCTCCTCTGTCTTAACTATTTGGATTGTAAGATCCTTGAGAAAAGGACTACAATGCACCTACCACAATACAGCCCTTGATTTCAGTTAGGATCTCTAGGCACTTACCACTACCATAATAAATAGTAATACAAAGAGAAAGTTCTCATTCTGTGTGTCACAAAGTAGGGACGGGGAAATCTGTATGGTCACCTGGCTGACTCCCAACCCAAATCTTAGGCCTCGTCTACATAATAGTTAGTTTTCGGCAAGCTGCAGTGTAAATCTATTTTGTGTTAACTTGCCAAGGACTAACATGTGGATCCTGCTGCTATGTTGATTAGTTCACTTTGATCTACTCCCATTTGAAAAAAGACTAGATCAAAGTGAACTAAAACTGGTAATGCATAGCAGCATGGTCCACACGGACACTCAGGATATGTCCACATTGCAATTAAAGATCTGTGGGCCAGCTGACTCAGGCTGTGGGGCTTGGACAAAGGGGCTCTTTAATTGCAATGTAGACTTCTTGGCTTGGGCTGCAGCCTGTGATCTGGGACCCTTCCACCTCAGGAATCTACACTGCAATTAAACAGCCCCTTAGCCCGAGCCTCACAAGCCCGAGTCAGATGGCATGGGCCAGCCGTGGCTTATTAATTGCAGTGTAGATATACCCTTAGTGCAGGGGTTCTCAAACTGGGGGTCGGAACCCTTCAGTGGGTCACAAGGTTATTACGTGGGGAGTCACGAGCTATCAACCTCCACCCCAAACCCCATTTTGCCTCCAGCATTTATAATGGTGTTAAATATATAAAAAAGTGTTTTTAATTTATAAGGGGGGGTCGCACTCCGAGGCTTGCTGTGTGAAAGGGGTCACCAGTACAAAAGTTTGAGAGCCACTGCCTTAGTCCACGGCAGGTATTGCAGGATGGACTTATACCCCAGCTTGCTGTAAACTAATTATTCATGTAGACTATATCTTAAATAACTATGCAATCCGAACCCTCTTACTGTAATCTGCCTGGCCACAGTAGCTCCCCACAGTAGAATACTACCAGAGGCTTTGGCCATTTTTCAGGTCTTCTCACTCTAAATAAATATCTGAAAATAGCTAACAAGTGCTGCATTTTCAAAAGCAGGCACACAGGGCACCCAAGGAGAAATTGTATACAATACCCATTTTGCCTGCAAACTTCACATTAGCACTGCTACTACATTATGGATTTAGTGGTTCCAAATTAGGATGCCCATTCTGTTATTTAACAGCCTGCGTACACATTGCCTTACAAAATCAGCTGCAGCACTTCTCCACAAATAGTCAGTGAAACGTGCCTAGAACCCAAGTCCTAGGGCCAAATTCTTCCCTAACTTGCACCCTACGAAACCCTGTTGATTTTAGGGCAGAATTGGCTTAGTCTGCAATCAGTATTTGCCCACAATAAACTTTTGAGTCATCTGAAGAGAGGTCTAAGACAGGAAGCCTAATGGGGGTTGGCAGATATTGGCCGTACTATTTGGTAAAGCTTTCATGGTATCTGACCACACTGCTTTTAGTTAAGTTTATCCATGCCTCACTCAGTCCAGCATCTGAGTAAGTGACATTGTACAGTTCAGGTTTGAGCAACAGAAGGCACTGCTGGGCATCCTGCAGTGGCTTGGATGGAGGGAGTATAAGGAAAGGAAATCCTGCCAAGTGATGGACCCTCTGTATGCGGGAACCAGAAAACCCTGAAAATTCATTATACATTTACTAATTAACCCAACAACATACCTTCACCTAGTGGTGCCCCTACTGCAAAGGTCCAGAATAAGCACACCATCTCTCTAGACCATTCTGTCTAGAAGACACGTGATTGTACTGTCATGTGGGAAATAATTCCAGGCACGCAAACACCACATGGGACAAGAACAGGTCAAACACTCTTCTATTAATCTAGCTTTTAGCAATTTGCTTTTATGCACTGTAACAGTTTGTGCATTAGAACCCCAGACCTGAATAAGAGCTCTGTGTAAGCTCGAAACCTTGTCTCTTTCACCAACAGAAGTTGGTCCAATAAAAGATATTACCTCAGGCATCTTGTCTCTCTACCTGCAGTATTGGAGTTCTAAGCTCACAGCTATATGGTAGCTTTAAAGCAACACACTATGGCTTGACCGCAGTTCAACTGGAATAATTCAAACTTCACCATATTAAAAAAAAATAAAAAATTAGTGATTCCCTACCCATTCATAACAGAGCACAGATGTGATAGCAAATATTGGTGTGCTAAATCCCCACTATCTAGTCATTTTAGTCATACTGCTTTGTGCAAGAAGAGGGAGACAAAAATCTTATAGATCTTCAGCATCTCTAAGAATTAATTTAAAGCCTTAATTATTTAAGATGAAGTTCCTGTGCTGGTTTAATTAGTGAAGTTGGAAGGTTTTGTCAATTTTTGGTGGTTGGATGCCAGAAGTCCATTAGGCCAGTAACATAAAACTCATTCAGAGTCAATCTGCTTCTCCACTGGTTTCCAGTTAAAAGTTTATAGGAATGGCCCAGATGGAATATCATGTATTTACAACAATAAATTATTCTGTTTCAAGAGATTCAATTAATAATATGCAAACATTATCCAACAAACAGCAGCTTAGACCAGTCATATGATATAACTACATTTGTATGTCCCAACAGAAGGACTAGTTCTGTGAGGAGTTTTCGGCTTCTTTTGATGCTTTGTCCTTAGTAGGGCTAACATTTGTTTTGGGAAGATCTTTTGACAATAACCATCAGTTCTGTTTATTTTTTGCCATGTCTCTTTCATTTTTGTTTGCTTTTGGGAAATTTTATTCCTCTCTCTCTTATTTTTAAAGTTAGTTCACCCTCTTCTTTCCACAGCTGTACACAATATTTCCATTTCTTACAGTCAAGGTTTCCTTTCTCCCCTTTTAAAAATGCTGATTGCTTCTCATTGCATTAGCAACTTTTTATTTCATATATTCTATGTTGTGCTAAGACAAGCTAAATATTTGAGCTTTTACAGAAAACCAAATACAGCCAAGCTCTAACTCCCATCTGTACCCCCATCTAAAAAGGTAATGTTTGGGTAAATCCAAATATTTTGTTTTTAATGCATCAGGGACATATTTATGGGGACAAAAGTGATATGAAGTCTCATCTTCTAATGTTATTTTCATCATCTGGAAACTGAAATACAGTAAGAAGGACTAGCTCTTCATTTATTTCATTGCCATAGACAGTAAAGAAAAGATAAAAGTGAAACATACTTCTGTTTGGATTACAAATATTAGGACACACAGCGTTAACATTGGGATTTCCTTTAAAGTACTGGAAAGGCCATGATTTTTGTTTTAAAACAAGTGGATTTTTTATTTTATTTTTAAAGGAAACAAAAAACCCAATTTTATATATAGATAAAAATATATTATGCAAAAATTGATCACATAAGCAGTCCTATTCATTTCAATGGCACTACTTGTTTGTGTAATGATTGACCCTTAATTATTTCACAAATGCATACGTTGTATATCAGTGTAAGTAATTTAATAATTCTGAATGAGCAGTCAGACATGGGCCTATCTTCAGATCCAATCCTGCCATGTGCTGAACACTCCTAAGCCCCATCAATTTCAGCAGGAGCTGAAGACACTCCACTATTTCGTACGATTGGGCCCCTAAACTGTTAGCTGTTAAGAATCCGACCAATGTTCTTTGGAAAAGTGATTTTAACTAGATTTTCTCTAAGACTGCAATGCCCTGAGTTAATGATCTCTCTGAAGGTAACAGATGTGGTGGTGGGGTTTAATAGATTCATTAAATCGTATTTTTTCAGAAGGATAAAATCTTTAAATTTAAATGTATTTCTACTTAAACTCCACTCATCAGATTGCAATTTCCACTACCTATTACCTCATCTTGGTGACTTGGCTCCATTGCAGAATTTCTTCCCAATACTCCAAACTCATTTTCCCCCTTTAAATAGAAAATGAATGGTGCAGCAATGCATATCTAAAGGGTGTGAATTCTAACATGCTTCACCATGTTGTGCCCAACTGGCCCACGCAGACCCTGCTAGTGCACATCAAAAATTTTCTTGCACGCATTAATGTAGTACACACTATGGACACAGTACTAGGTTAACACCCACTAGAGGACTATTTGTGTGCACCAGCAGGGTCTACACCAACTAATTAGTGCACAGTTTGTTGGAGCACATTAGAATTCACATCCTTCTGGTGCACACTGCTGTATTGTTTAGACAAGCCCTTAGATTCTTCCACCCTTACTCACATTGAAGTAGTACCTTACTCCAATAACAGCTCCAATCAGGATATTTGCCAGATAAGAGGCGGCTCAGTGTAAGGGTAACAGAATCTTACTGTGAAGGCATATTTGTTAACAAGCATCTTCATGCAGGTATAGGAGTTACAAATATGGCTAGCTTATATATATCAAATTAAGCTTAGAGTGCAAAATGTTTCTTTCCTTCCTGATTTTTCATCCCAATTAATATGTATTTTTATATATTTAGAACCATAAACAAGTTCTGTAAAATAAAAAAATAAGAGGGAGAATATCCAAAAATCACACAGACTCCTTATTTAAAACTGAATTGACAAGGAGCAAATTTTGTACTTGCTCTTACATAAGCAGGGCGGCTCCAGGCCCCAGCACGCCAAGCATGTGCTTGGGGCGGCAAGCCACGGAGGGCGCTCTGCCAGCGCCGCGAGGGCGGCAGGCAGACTGCCTTCGGCAGCTTGCCTGCGGAGGGTCCGCTGGTCCCGCGGCTTTGGCAGACCTCCCACAGGCGTGCCTGCGGAGGGTCCGCTGGTCCTGCGGCTTCGGAGGACCTCCCACAGGCGCCACGGGACCAGCGGAACCTCCGCAGGCACGCCGCCGAAGGCAGCCTGCCTGCCATGCTTGGGGCGGCAAAATGCCTAGAGCCGCCCCTGTACATAAGCCCTGTGTAAATTACACATGAGAATCTATGAGGCTTTGCTAGCTTCCTTAACCAAGATGACATCCTAGAACCCCCACAAATCCTGAGTAAATGGAGAGCTCTAAAGACATTCCAGAGGAGAGAAGGAGTCCTCCTGTATCTCTCTCCTCCAACAGATAGAGAAGCAGTGAAGAGCCTCCAGGGGCACTATTGCAGCTGCAACGGTTGCAGTTCCTCTACACAGAAGAAGGGTGGGATGACTACTTGTAGATCCAGTGGTCATGCCCCTCCTTAAGCTCCAAAACTCCCTATGCTCTGTGGTCAAGGGAATTTAGGGAGCATGCAGGCTTCTCACAAACTGCCCTCCCTCACAATGGAACTGGGCCAGGTCTGCTGTTACTGGCACTTCTACAATCATGTGAGATAATGGGATGGGTGCAGAATTAGCTTCTTACAAGAGCAGTACATTAAACATCAGAAAGAAAGCTTTCTCAAAATGAGCCCTATCCAACTCTCACTGAAGTAAATGGCAATACAGAAGTAATTTGCTTCAAAATGTATGACATTTTATTTATCAGTACAAGATCTCCTCCCCACCCACCAAAGATCAATCATTACTAAAACCTTTTGGGGTCCATTATATGTGACATTATGCACCTTAGCAAGGTTGTAACTAAAACTTGTTCTGTTTCAGTAGTGAGTGGATTAAGGGGAATCTGAAATTACTGGCTCTTTAAGGTCTTATCCATTACTTGTAAACTAGAGATGCTGGAGATTTTGCAGTAAATAGCCAGCAATGCCTCTCTGCCATGTACATTGGACAAACCAGACAGTCTCTATGCAAAAGAATAAATGGACACAAATCTAACACCAGGAATCATAACATTCAAAAACCAATAGGAGAACACTTCAACCTCTCTGGCCACTCACTAACAGACTTAAAAGGTGGCAATTTTGCAACAGAAAAGCTTCAAAAACAGACTCCAACGAGAAACTGCTGAACTTGAATTAATATGCAAATTAGACACCATCAAGTTAGGCTTGAATAGAGATTGGGAATGGCTGAGCCATTACACACATTGAATCTATTTCCCCATGTTAAGTATTCTAACACACCTCTTGTCAAACTGTCTGTAACGGGCTATCTTGATTATCACTACACAAGTTTTTTCTCTTAATTAATTACCCTCTTAGAGTTGGTAGGACAATTCCCACCTTTTCATGTTCTCTGTATGTGTATATATATCTCCTTACTGTATGTTCCATCCTATGCATCCAGTGAAGTGGGTTGTAGCCCACAAAAGCTTATGCTCAAATAAATTTGTTAGTCTCTAAGGTGCCATGAGTACTCCTGTTCTTTTTGTGGATACAGACTTACACGGCTGCTACTCTGAAACCTTAAATACATGGGAATCTTTCCATTGTCTTCACTGAGAATTGGATTGGAGCCAAAATGACTTATCTTGGAGACTAAGGAAAGCATACATTCATGATTAATAATGTTAATCTTACCCTGGAAGCAAAATCTCCAGCAGCTCTAGTTTACAAGTAATGGAGAAGACCTTAAAGAGCCAATAATTTCAGTTTCCCATTAATCCACTCACTATTGAAACAGAAAAATAAGTTTTAGTTACAACCTTGCTAAGGTGCATAATGTCACATATAATGGACCCCAAAATGTTTTAGTAATGATTGATTTTTGGTGGGTGGGTGGGAGATCTTGTATTGATAAATAAAATGTGTGTCATACATTTTGAAGCAGAGTTCTTTCTGAGTACTCTACACTTACCAAAATATCAGAGGGGTAGCCGTGTTAGTCTGGATCTGTAAAAAGCAACAAAGAGTCCTGTGGCACCAGTATGTCTGTTAGTCTATAAGGTGCCACAGGACTCTTTGTTGCTTTTTACCAAAATAGGTATTTTTACATCACAGATTTTGAGCTGGGTATGTACAATGCTATTTGTACAGTCTCTATTTTGTGCTAGCAGACCAATGCATGATACACATTCATTTAATCGACATATACCAGTGATTCTCAAACTTTTGTACTGGTAACCCCATTCACATAGCAAGTTCTGAGTGCGACCCCCTGCTCCTTATAAATTAAAAACATTTTTATATATTTAACACCATTATAAATGCTGAAGGAAAAGCAGGCTTTGGGATGCAGACAGCTCGCAACCCCCCATGTAATAACCTTATGATCCCCGAGAGGTCCCAACCCCCAGTTTGAGAACCCCTGTACTGTTAATCCCAATTGGTTCTGTCTCATCTCAGTTCCTTCAGTGATATGAGAGCAGCTACTGTTGGTGTTTCCCTAGTGACTCTCTTGCCATTCTGTACCTACAAATCACTCCTTTATTTACTGCTTTTCTTCCTTCCTTGAATCATTTGATGTTATACACAGTAGATTCTATTAATTTTGTAGATCTAATGTTTTCAACTCAATTTTTATTGGGAATTAAAAAAGATGGCACAAAATTAGGATGCCAAGAACATCCAATGAAGGAAGAATAATTAATTTTTAAATAAAATGTATCAAAGTATTTCTAAAAGGCTCTGATCCCCCATAATCAAATATACCTGATTCATTTTTAGTGCCTACTGAGAGTTATGCAATTTATGAAGCAATTTGGAAAGACTGTCATTTATTGCAAGCTCCCCCAAATGCTTTCTGTCCAAAATCCGTCTGTTTACTAATGACTTCTACTGATACCATTTGCTACCAGATTTGCTGTCAGCCAGTAGAAATAGCTAGAAAGTTGACCATTATTCCTTGGTGAAATTAGAAAGAAACCTATTACAAAAAAATTTATTCACAGAAGTGTACGTGAACAAAAATAAAAACTCCTTTGCCCAATAAGTTACCTGGAAACCAGTAAAATGGCACAAAAACTGTACAAATTTGTGAAATTGCTCTTTGTTCTAGTTGGCTTCAAATATGACTGACCATATCATCAATATTACATATGGTTTCCTTTTTGACAGAAGAGAAATGAGCTGGCTGTTTTGGAAGCTTGGCTTTTTAATAAAACTCCTGAAATGGCTGGAATTGACTCAATCATATCTGCCACCTTTAACTACTTTTGTCAGAGGAAGAAATCCAAAGAGTTATTTTAGCAGCTTTCAAAGGCTTCCTTTTCTAGCATGTAGAAATAATAATTCATACAAAATGTGGGTTTTTTCACAGTAACAGTAGCATAACTACTTCAAGAAATAAACATCTGGCATTTACACAGTGAATGGTGCTGGTCGTTACTGGAATAAAAACTCAACTTCTGTAAATGTTATTACCTAAACAGAGTCATATTTATTAAGGGAAAAGCTCAAAGAAAGGAAACATTTTGACAGTAGAATTTTCAGAAACGTTCCACACAAAAAAATAGTTCACCTTGGTAAATTTTGTCCTTAAATTAAACCTTAAGTACATCTGATATCCTTTATTAGTCCTCAAGTATTCAATATTGGGTAGTTATACAGAGAGCTGTTTGGCCTTATATTACAACAAATTACTAATCTATTCCAGCTCACCTAAAATATAGCAAAACTGGAAGCCATTTATCTTCAAAAACATCTTTACATTCGGTATAATATCCAGTGATCTTTTCCACTGGTAAAGTGTCTTTACCAGAATTCATTAATGAAGGGCTGGACAGTGTCCTGTTGTCCAGATTTTAAAAATATAGTTGTGTGTTAGGACTAATACTGTTTTTTAAAACAAAACAAAAAAAGCAGAAGTTGCAGTGTGACTGTCCAAACTAATATCCAGAAGATAAAGCTTAGGACCCAAAGGAAGGAGAACTGGGAATATATTACTGAGCTCTCCATAAACTGCTTTCCAAACATTTTGAATTCTGGGACAATGCCAGAGGGAACTGGTAAAAAGCAGGACTAAGTCTGGTTACACTTTGTATAGACATTAGGCGAAATCCGATGAATATCATTATAAAGGTGTAGTGAAATAAAATGTCTATTAACAATAAATATTTGTGACTGCTTCAGATCATTGCATATTGTAAAGTTATGAATAGATTTTAAGGTATCTCACCATTCTTTCACAGTGGATGGTATTTCTATATCTTTAAATCACTGTGATTTAGTTAAAGGTTTAGGAAAAGTCACAGCCTCAAGAATTTGGTAACATGATACAGGTAAATTTTCTTTGCTGACCCTCATTTGCACCAGTTTCTCCAATGGACACACAGGAATAGGTTTTTTACCTTCAAATTTTAAATCATTATAAATACATTTTTGTCCGAGAAATTGGTTTTCATTCTTTTTTAAACAAGAACCTGTATTTTAGTCCAAATTGACCAGATACTGACCCCAATTTAGCAAAAGCACTGAAGCATGTAATTAATCATAAGCACATGTGTAGTTCCATTGACTTCATAGGTCTATCACATGCTTAAAGTTACCCATATGCTTAATTGCTTTGCTAGACCACGGTCAGTACCCCTTTAAACTGCAAGTGGACAGACACTGAAGTGGCCTTTAAGAACCTTAGTTTTTACCATGTTGCAACTGGAACTCTTCTCAAAATTAAAAATAATCCATACCGAAAATGCCCAAATCTAATGAGGGTTTTGGAATTGTTGTTGTTTTTTAATGTCCACTCTCATAAAAATTCCCATGTGTTATGTGCTCAGGATTCAGCCATCTACCAATACAAGCAATTGTTGAGCTATTAAGGTAACTAGCCACTGGATGTCTCCACTGCTCCACATAAATACAGTATAAAGTACTCCTCTGGCAGCGAAAAATATGACTCTAAAAAGGCAATACTTTGGTGTACCCCTACAGCTCACATTTATGGATACGGCTGGTTTCTGCACAATAATCAAAGAGATCCATATCCTCACATCGCAGGGGACAATAATTCAATGTGTAATGCATCTTTAATGGTAGCTTTGATTAATAGCCCAGTCCACAGCACATACAATGCAATTAAAAATTACCCAAATGTCATTAGACCTTTAGAAGAAAAACACATTGCATTTTTCTCAACACAAATCGTTTATGCCCTGATTGATAGCAGAAATTGTAACAGTAAAGCTCCACAGCAGGAATACATGGAAAGTGGCTTATTCTAAAAACTGAAATAGATTTATCTCCCATCATTTTACTCTTTAATTGAGGCGACTGGCCAATTAATGTAAAACTGAAGAGATCCACTGCCTGATAATTTAGTCATTTGGAGATTATGGGACAGATTAGGATTCATCAAATCATCTCTTTCACAGGAATATCAGAGAGAGATTCATAAAATGAGAACATTTTTGAAAAATGCTTGGAATACGTCAGGAAAACCCTATTAAGGTTAAAGATAGAACAGCTGACAAGTATTTTAACATGACCTGCTTTCAGGCTTTACTACCTCTATTCTGTCTCTCTTCATAGAAAAATATTGTATGAATTGCACTATCTGATGTGAGAAATACAACCATAAATGGTTCAATCCTGTGAGATGCTGACCACTTCCTGAGAGGTACTGAGGGCCACCAGCTATGAGTTGCCTTGAGTAGGAGTTAGGTGTTCAGCCTTGTAGGTATTCAGTCCCTTGCAGGATTGACTCCAAAGGCAGCACCCTGCCACCATGTTCTGTTAGTCTTCAAAAATTTAAAGATTAGAATGTTTAAATCCGATCCTCCCCAAATCTTAGCGGCATTTGAAATCCAAACTTGTCTCTAGATCTGAATTCTGTGGTTTGAGTCCATCTCTGTTGGAAAGAGAGTAGCCAAAAGCAATATGCAGAGGGGAATCATGCAAGTTACCATGTTAAATGACAGACTTTGCCAGCTCTTGTAAATGTACCTTCAAATGCCTGACAGAGTCTTTCCCTAAAGTGTGCCTAGCAGCCTATTGTGTTGCTTGCACATTTTTGTAAAATACAATTCCATTCAACAAAGACATCATGTCACATCAGAGAAAAGCAAGTACAAGAGGTAGAGGAAGCGACGAGAACATTCAAGTTTGGGCTTGCAAAGCCTCCAGCAACATTCCAAGCAAGAGTTCCTAGAGTCCGCATCTTGAGAAAATATTTATGCTTACAAAGTTAAAGGGCTTAGGTGTCTCCAACTGAAACTTGGGCTCTATCTTGAATCAGTAACAATGCACAAGGTAATGATTTTAACTGAAATTAAAAGTAATGAGTATAATACTCAGATCTCCAAGACTATCAAATGCTTTTTGTGGGACTTCCAAAGAACCCAAGAAAAAGGAGGTTGACTTCTGTGTACACAATAGCATGCTATTTACAAGTTAAGGAAATGCATTTCACCTCAATGACTGTTTAAGGCATGTCCTAGCCCTCCCTTGATATAAAGGGAAATCTATCAGAGAGATTCTTACTTATTAACCAATTCTGACTGTGATGGAAGTGTGAAATACTACTGTAGAACACTTATCTAGCCATCAAGTTCCTGTACAAAGTGGGTCTGCTAGACTATGAGATAACAGAGCAGATTCCAGGGAAACACTCAGGATTTGTTTAACATACTGTAAATCATTTCATAGGATTATGATGGCTACCTCCCCATTTACAGCATAGACTTTTCTGCAGCTAAGAAAATGGTAGCAACACTGGATTTACTGTATCAAATTTTCTGTTGGTGTAAATCCTGATTTCAGTGAAGCTATGCTGATTTACACCTGCTAAGAATCTGGCCCACTATTTCATAGTGGGAAACCATAATTCCTGGTACCAAAACGAAGACAGGTTCCGTTTTATTAAACAGCTTTGTTGCTTTTTCACAAGCAGATTGTTGGCACAGTGTACTCTTGTAAATACACCTGAGTAAAGAACGCAGTGACTACAAGGAGCAAGTGGGGACCCTTCAAACCTTAGAGAGGGACGAGGTGGGAGAGGAAGAGTGTACGCCTGCGTATGTTGGGGGAATTAGTGAATATATACAGGAACAAACAGACAAATATTGAAAATACAGCAATTTTTAATCCAGTAAACCAACCTTGTATGTTAGGTATGAGACTACGAAACAGAACACTGGAATTATTTTGTTTCTCTGTGTGATGTGCAATTAATTGCTAAAAAGCCACACAAAAATCTAAAAACTAAAATGCCCCAAAAATATCTCATTTAATCCTCCACAGAATTTATTTTTTCTGTTAATATATAGTTGTGCACATCTTGATTGGTATGTTGGCAATGTGTGTAAACTAATGCTCACACATTGATTAAACATTTTACAGTACAAACAGTAACTGCAACACACACACTAGACAAGATATCAGAGCCTTGTAACAGAAAGGTCTCTAGTGAAAGTTAAATTGCCTGAATGCAAGTGCCAGCAATGGCTCAGCTCCTCATTATTCTTTCCCCTTAGGCACTGTTACATTATATGTTATAAACTATGCAATGATTCCATTAACATTTTACAATTGTCGATAGACAATTAACAGGGATATTTTTCTTCCTGGTAACATGGTGATTTTTTTAACTTTTAGTCAGTCTGACCTTTTGCTCTTTACAAATATCTTTCCTTATAATCAAATATGAACAATTGCTCCCATTCCTATAGTTTATTAAAAACGCAAGAGGCAGCAAATGTGCCAGACACAAAGCTTACTATCTAAGTGCAAAGTTTCCACTTGACATTTTTCTGACCATGCTTGGACAATGATGAATCCCTTCAACCATAAGGAGACCGTGTACTTATTGGCAGCATTCACTTAGCTATTGAGAAACACGAGAAACACACAGGTAAGGTGTGCAAGCAAGAAGACCAAATCCCTTTTTACAGTGACCAGACCCATCGGTCCTTGAAGCTTCTGTGGCAAAATATCAAACAGCCATCTCTTTGGGATTCATCTGGGGACACGTACAGAATTCAGAATCGGAACAGTGACTAAAAGTGAGCCCCATATTGAAAGGAAAGTGGGTTCTGTCACTGCTACAATCCATTAGGAAATAAATGTGTATATACCTGGAGGGATAATTACATTATTAAGATATTGAATTAAATGAAAACCATTATTGAGGTGCTGAGTTTTTCTTAAATACTGGAATATGCTTCTGTTTAGTTAAATGTTATTAAGGCCTTTATTGGGCCTAAAATGTCTCAGTGCATTTCCTTGGCCTCCTTCCACAGTCTAAGAGCCAAACAAAATCTTAGGGATTAGTTGAAGCATTCTGTGCTTTAATATACTGAGCTCTCTCCCCACCCCCGACATGTTGCCCACTCTAGCATGGGAGAGTGATGGCTGGTACAGGAGCTGCCTCCACCAGTTTTAGCCCATTGAAGAGCTTTGCTCCACCAAGGGAACTCTTTGCTGGCCATTCAGAGTCAGAATTTGCCCCTTCCACTGTCTGAGTGCTGCAAAGGAGCCAGATTGCCACAGACTGATTAGAGATAACTATCCAACAGCCAACTTAAAAGAGGAGAACATACACGTGTCCGGAAATCAAGAATCTTGACTAGTTCTGCTGTGCTCCCATGTACTCCCTCCTACAGAGATTATGTACGAGAAGAAGAATGAGATGTTTCTATATATATACACACATATATATACATATATACATATATATATATATATATACACACACATACACACACACACACACTGCAAGTTCCAAAATGTTGTCCTTTACTATTCTTCCTGATTATTAATAATAATCTTAGTTCACCACTGGCTCTGCATGCACGAGCCACCCCCTGCAGCTTCTCCCAAGGAAGTTTAAATATCCCAAAGCTGTCAGAGAAACATATGTGCCCAGTGTCCAAGTGAAAGACTTTCCTGCCTCTGGTGGTGCTCTTCCCCCTCTCTCTAGATCAGGGGTCGGCAGCCTTTCAGAAGTGATGTGCCGAGTCTTCATTTATTCATCTAATTTAAGGTTTTGCGGGTGGGTAATACATTTTAAAGTTTTTAGAAGGTCTCTCTCTCTAAGTCTATAATATATAACTAAACTATTGTTGCATGTAGCGTAAACAAGGTTTTTTAAATGTTTAAGAAGCTTCATTTAAAATTAAATTAAGATGCAGATCTTATCAGTTTAGAGCAGTGGTTCTTAACCTGGGGTGCACGAACCCCCTGGGCCTGCGAGATGCCCTTTCTGGGGGTGCGAGACATGCGAGATTTTTTTAGAAGGTAGATCATCAAAAACACAAATTAAGCACAGACACATAAGTACAACTACTTTGTTTCATCAAAACTACGTATTTATTAGCATTCTACATTTTGTAACGATTACTGTAACATACAAATTTTTTAAGTTTTCAAGTTTTTAAGCTAATTGTAGTGTAATTTTTTATAAGAGCTGCAGAGCGCTGGGACCAGGCCAGAAGCAGAGCCCTGGGCTGGCTGCCGGTACCCCACGCCGGCAGGAGGGCTGAGGAGGCCAAAGGCCCGGATCCCAGCTGGCAGGGGGCTGAGTGGCTGGACCCCCAGACCAGCAGCGAGGTGAGCAGGGCCGGCGGCTGGTATCCCAGCTCAGCCTGCTGCCGGCCTGGGATACCAGCCGCCGGCAGGCTAGTAGACCCTGGCTGGCAAGGGGCCAGCAGCCGGAACCCCAGACCAGCAGCGGGCTGAGCCGCTCAGTCCGCTGCCAGCCTGGGGTTCCGGCCGCCGGCTCCTTGCCAGCTGGGGTCCCGGCCGCCGGCCCCGCTCAGCCACTGCCAGCAGGGGTTCCGTTCACTCAGGCCGGCAGCGGGCTGAGCAGGGCCGGAGGCTGAGACCCCGCCTGGCAAGGGGCCAATGGCCGGAACTCCAGACCAGCAGCGGGCTGAGCAGGGCCGGTGGACAGAACCCCAGACCAGCAGCGGGCTGAGCGGGGCCGGTGGACAGAACCCCAGACTGGCGGCGGGCTGAGCGGCTCAGCCCACTGCTGGTCTGGGGTTCCGTCTGCCGGCTCCTGCCAACCGGGGTCCTGGCTGCCGGCCCCACTCAGCCTGCTGCCGACCGGGGGTTCCATCCACCCAGGTCACCAGCGGTCTAAGTGGGGCCAGTGGCCGGGACCCCAGCTGGCAGCAGCGTGCCAGTAAAAATCGGCTTGCATGCCATGCCGCAGGTTGCCGACCCCTGCTCTAGACACTACCAATCCAGTATTGTACTCGAGATGACTTTTAGCCTGCCTCATAAAGATGACTCCAAAGTTTCAATTTGTGCCTCTGGAATGCACCAAACTGCATTTTTTTTTTATAATAAAAATCCTTCTGCTACTTAACAGTCTTGCAAGTCCCAAACCTAATTTTGAATTACGGAATTCAAATACTAAGTGTGTCAAATAGTAGGGTGGGACATAGCAATAGATGGTGTAGATCTCAAGCGAATGTAGGATAAAGAGAATTGTTAACTAAGCCAGTGCCGGCTCCAGGCACCAGCTGAGCAAGCTGGTGCTTGGGGCGGCAGATTCTAGGGGGCGGCATTCCACCCAATCCTAGGGCGGCACGGACTTTTTTTTGTTTGTTTTATTTGCTGCTTTGGCCGCCCTGCAGCAAAGGAGGCAGGGCAGCCCACGTCCTTCCCTCCCCACCGACCGGAGCAGCTCGGAGCCCTCCCGGCAGGCGGTGCGGAGGTGGTGAGCGCCCCCCTGAAGACCTGGCTATCCCCTTCTCTCTCTCTCCCCCCTCGCTCCCTCCCCTTCCCCCCATTAGACCGGGCGCGCACTCTGCAGCACAGGGAGTCCCCTGGCTCCGGCCGCCCTGGAGGGATTTTTTGTTTTGTTCTCCCCTGCTTTGCCGGCCGTGCTGTTCCCCCACCCCCGCTTTGCCTCTCCAGCCGCGCCGCAGGTTGTTGTTTTTTTTCACCTGCTTTGCCGCTCCAGCCGTGCAGTTTTTTTTGTTTTTCCCCAACCCTGCTCTACCACTCCGGCTGTGCTGCAGGTTTTTTTCCTTCTTCCCTGCTTTGCCATTCCAGCTGCGCCGTTTTTTTGTTCCCCCCAGCCTGCTTTGCTGCTCTGGCTGCGCCGTGTTTTCTTTTTCTTTTTTTTTTCTTCACCTGCTTTGCCGCTCCAGCGCCCTGTTTCCGCCCCCCCTTTACCGCTCCAGCCCCACCGCGGTTTTATGTTGTTGTTTGTTTTGTTTTTTCCCCTGCTTTGCTGCTCCGATGCCCCCCTCCCTTTTTATCTTTTTTTTTTTTGCTTGGGGCAGCAAAAAAGCCAGAGCAAAAATAGTCTAGGATTAGCACCCATTGGCAGCCAGCTTCCCCCGCAGTGCCTCCTGTGCACCTGCGGCCCCACCAAACAGCTCCCTCCCAACACCTCCCACCCACGGTGATCAGCTGTTCTGAGGCATGCAGGAGGCGCTGGGGGAAGGGGAGAGGATCGGGGATGGGACGCACTCGGGGGAGTGGTGGAACTGGGTGGGAAGAGAAGTGGGGCAGGGGTGAGATCTTGGGGGGAAAAGGGTGGACTGGGGGCGGGGCCTGGGGCTGAGCAGGGGTTGAGCACCTCTAGGCAAAGGAAAAAGCCAGCACCTGTGAGTAACAGAAGTTTCATCAACGTCCACTTTTAATTCAAACATTCATTTTTAAGTTTGAGGAACAATATAAGAGTGTTCTTCTATACACAAAAGTGGTAGAAAGATCCATCAGTGATGATATGTGTACAATTGTGGCAATTTGTGGAATCTATCCACGTACAATATGGGAATTCTGTTTGAGATTATGAACTCTGTTAAGTTCAAATCCTTATGACTATCTGTACTGTGTTCTTGCATTATACTATGTTTTTAAGGAGACAGGAGAGTGGTGCATGCATGTCTGGTTTGGGTGAGTGGACTATCTAGACTCATTCCCATTTCAATAGGCCTACCAGGGCAATACAATCGATACGCGGAAGAAAATGGCCAAGCCCTGAAAATTAGTTCTGCCCAGTTGGCCTGATATCTAAGCACTAGATCTCCTGGTGGGGGACTTTGATCATCTGATCCTGGAGAGGCTGATCGGGGTCACCTGACAAAGAGGAGTGAAAGTTATAAAAGCCAGGGTCCCTCAACAGCCTTTTCATCCCTTTTTTCTTCCACAAACACAGTTCTAGAAAAAGGCAAACATCTAACTGGACAAGTCATTTTAGAATCCACTAATTAAAGTATACAGCACATTGAAAATATAACACATGAGGGGGGACAAGTACCATCACAACACTCTCAGATTATATTAAAAACAAACAAACAGTCTTAACACCTGTCACCACATTCCCTCCTCAAGCTGTCACAAGCACTATAGTACAGAGAGTGCACTCCCCTTGAGTCTGGCACTAAAGATGCAGCCAAATGCATAAACTATTCCAAAAATATTTGCTGAGCAGGAAATAAAGCACCACAAATCAAGAGCTGGGAGCAGAGTTAGGGTTAAATGCACAAGCCTCGTTGATGAAGAGAGTTTTCATGTCTAAATGGCCTGGGGTGGCTTTACTAACTGTAAAGAGTCAAAGGGGGGAAAGAGGGGAAGCTTCAGGAAAAGTCTGTTGTGAAAAATAATGAATTGCATACCCAGGCTGCAAACTATAAATTGCCCATCTTTTAAGCCAAAAAAGCAGCTTCTACAAAAGTTGATATTATCCATGTTCCATGGCCACGTACTCCCTCGGATACTTAAAACTATGCGCGCGTGCACACACACACACACACACACACACACACACACACACACACACACAGAGCCATCCAGCAGTCTCCCCTCACCCTTCAAATGATTGCCAGTTCTTCTGAGGAAAGTCAGCTAGTAAAAGTCCTCTAACCGCTTGGTGAATATGATGCCCAATCCACACTGAATAATTAAGGAAGTGAAATAAATATCAGAAATTGCTTTATTTTCCTTATAAAGAAAACATGAGAGTGTTTTAGGCTGCTATTCAATACCCCGCCAGCATAATTAAAAGCATTAAACATCCCAATGCACCCAGTATTCTTCTATTATCTGGCATTCTCCTCAATCCTAAAACACTCTGCAGTGAACCAGTAACACCAGCATGAGCTGGCACTATTCTACCTCACTGCAGGAAGAGCCAAAACCTGTACCCAGCATATAAATGCTCTGGGGCTGAAGCACCCACAGAAAAAATCCAGCAGGTGCTCAGCACCCACCAGCAACCCCCTGCTGATCAGCTCCTCCCACTCCCACCCAACACCTCCTGCCTGCTGCGGATCAGCAGGAGGCGCTGGGCAGAGGGGGAGCAGGCCCACTGAGTGGGAAGGTCTAAGAGGGCAATTGCCCAGGGGCCTGGGTGATTTAAAAGGGCCTGGGGACCCCCGGTCACTGGCAGTGCAGTGGGACTAAGCCAGGCTTCCTGCCCGCCCTCGCTCCATGCCGCTCCCAGAAGCGGCCGGCGCATCCCTGTGGGCTCTGGGGAGCAGGGGGGTCTCCGCACGCTGCCCCTGCTCTGAGCTGGGAATTGCGGCCAAGGGGAGCTGCAGGAGCAGTGCCTGCAGGCAGCGGCGCACGGAGATCCCCTGGGCCCCCTGCATAGGAGCCGCTGCCAGAGGGGAGTGCTGCTCACATTTGGGAGATGCCCGAGTTAAGCACTGACCCCATGTACCCCAACTCCCTGCCCCAGCCTAGAGCCCACACCCCTCCCTTACCCAAACTTCCTCCCAGAGCCCACACACTGCACCCCCTCCCACACCCAAACTCCCTCCCAGAGCCCGACTCTGCACCCAAACTCCCTCCCACAGCCTGCACCCCTGCCACACCTCAACCCTCTGTCCCAGCCTGGTGAGAGTGAGCGACGGAGGGAGTGGGGATGGAATGAGCAGGGGACACGGCCTCAGAAGGGGCAGGACAGTGCCGGGAAGGGGGCGGGGCAAGGGTCTTTGGGTGTGCATGATTAGACAGTTGGCAACCCTACTGGACAGTCCTGTGGAAGCCCTGGACGTGCCGGAAGAGTGTGCCCAGCAGCACAAGTGCAGCACTGCCCAAATGTCAGGTGGACTGCATCCAGGTGGGCGTGGCTTGTACGTGTGTGGGGGCCTATTGATTGTTCTGCCCTGGGGCCCAGAATTGCTGTCGGCGGGCTTGAGAGGGAGGGTCGGGGGCAGTGTGCGCTTAGGGAAGGGGGCAGAGCAGGGGCAGGAAGAGGTGGGGCAGGGCCTTGGGGAAAGAGGTGGAGTCGGGGCAGGGCTTCGGGGCCAAGTGGGGGTGGAGCACCCCCGGGGAAAGCTGAAAGTTGGCACCTTGGAGCCAGTGGAAAGTGTTGAAAACACATAACTAAAAGCACAGGAAAAAATATAGCAGTTTCACAGTCAAAGTGGCTACCATATAATGTACCACGCTTCTGGGATTAGTAGTGTATCACTGATTCACTAGACAAGAAAACATGGCACGCTATTTAAACATGACCAGCTATATTCTGAAAAGAGACTGCTGACAAAAAACACACTTTTCACATACTGTGGCTTTCCAGAATACCAACAAGACAGGCAGCCTCTGTAAAGGCGATTGATACAAAATACCAAAGAGGACCAACTGTTCAAAGTGCTCATGCTAGAGGACCCTCATACTAACACTTCACATGCTCTAAAACTGGCTGTCTCTATACTGATTAGCTTCAGTGGCAGTAACACACTTAATACAGAAGTGAAAAGGAAAAGAGATTATTTTCCTTGATGATAGAACCATACAGTACAGCACAACTATTAGTCGTAGCAGACATTTGGCACTCATTGTACCCCTGGCTTTGCCACGGACCTAGAGCATGACCCTTGGCAGATTTTCTCCTGAGCCAGAATTCTGCACTGTGCAAGGAGGTGTGTATGTGTCGAGGACTGGATTCCAGTTCCCTGATTCCAAGCGCCAGTCCCAGCCATGATTCAACTTAGAACTGTTGCCAGGCAGCTCTAAGTTATGCCACTGACGTAGGGCCCTTAATGGAAGATTGGCATTGCGACTGGGTGGGGGAAGAAGCAGAGGGCCAGGCTTTCCAGCAGGGATTTCCTTACACCAATAGAATTCTCTGCTGGTGATTTGTGGCTGGATTACAGCCCTTTTATGCCACATGAGTGGCACAGTGGGGCCATAACTGGACTAGACCTGCATTTCAATCATAAAATTTGGTTGATACTATATAGCTCAGAGGTGGGCAAACTATGGCCCGTGGGACCCTCCTGCCCGGTCCCTGAGCTCCTTGCCTGGGAGGCTACCCCTCGACCCCTCCCCTGCGATTCCCCCTCCCCCGCAGCCTCAGCACACCATGCCGCCAGCGCAAGGCTCTGGGCAGCCGGGCAGCACAGCTGCAGAGCCTGGCCTAACCCAGTGCTCTGTGCTGCGCTGTGGCATGGCTGGCTTCAGCCTGGCAGCTCGGCTATAGCGTCACCAGCCACTGGTGCTCCAGGCAGCGCGGTAAGGGGGCAGGGAGTGGGGTGGGGTTGAATAGAGGGCAGGGGAGTTCGGGGTGTGGATAGGGGTCGAGGCGGTCAGAGGGCAGGGGGGTTGAATGGGGGCAGAGGTTCTGGGGGCAGTTAGGAAGGAGGGGGAGTTGGATGAGGTGGCGGGGGGGAGTCAGGGGCAGGGGACAGAGAGCAGGCGGGGTTGGATAGAGGGCGGGAGAGTTTGGGTGGTGGTCAGGGGGCGGTGGTGTGGATAGGGCTCAGAGCCGTCAGAGGGCGGAGAATGGGGGTTTGAATGGGTGCAGGGGTCCCGGAGGGCAGTCAGGAAGGAGGGGGGATTGGATGGGGCAGCAGGGAGCAGTCAGGGGTGGAGGTTCCGGGGACGGTCAGGGGACAGGGAGCAGAGGGGTGGATGGGGCAGGGATCCTGGTGGGGGGGCCATCAGGGAACTGGGGGTTGGATGGGGCAGGAGTCCTGGGGGGGGCATCAGGGGCGAGAAGTGGGAGGGGGGTCGGATAGGAGGCGGGGCTGGCCACGCCTGGCTGTTTGGGGAGGCACAGCCTCCCCTAACCAGCCCTCCATACAATTTCCAAAACCTGATTCAGCCCTAAGGCCAAAAAGTTTGCCTGCCCCTGATCTAGCTCATTCGCAAGGATGCTTTGAGACTACATTTATTTGTGTTTGAAAAAAGAAAATGAAGCTCCTCATATGAAAGTACCATGGAAGTGCCTATTTGTATATGTGCAAGAAAGAAATACAGACAGACAGACACACAAATTATATATATATATATATATAAATAAAACACAAAGGCAGTTTACCCTATAAACACCTAAAAGTCTGCTTTAACTTCTAAATATTTTCCAGTGTGCATTTGTGTTTAAGTCAGACACTCCTGTTTTCACTGCTGCTTGAATCCCATCTGCCCTCGTAGACCTCTTTCCCAGTAAGTCCCAAGAAGTGATCTCATTTTGAAAACTGAACTACATTTTGACTCATTCCCTGTGGAAAATTCCCACACCATTTTGCTTTACGTTGGCTGCAAATCCCTTCAGAAGGACGTGAGGACTGCCCAAGGGCAGGTTGAATGGGAATGGGATTTGGCTAAAATATGAGGTTCATCAGAGCAAATAATGGCAAATAATCAGAGTCAAAAGGTAAAATAATATTTCAAGAGATATTTCAATTGAAAGGCTGTGGAATGCAGTCTCTATTACCCTTTTTGTTGATGATCGTTTGATAGCAACACTAGCATGAAGAATTTGTGTAGCCTTGCATAGGCTTTAATTCTCTCCCTTTTAGACTCAATTAACTAACTTCTGAACAATCAGAGGTTTTTTACATGGATTCCAAATAATTGCCAAGAAAGTTCACAGCAGTTGGATAGGCAGAATTCTTCACCACCAGAGATTCCACTACCCACTCAAACCATGATGATATAAAGGATTAAACAAAGCATTAAATGTGATCTGACAGCCAATCAAGTCTAGAATACATGGTGATTCATTATGAACAGAACCATCATTTCTCTACACTCAAAGGTAGTTCATCTTCCTATTTTATTCAGTTTCTCAGAATTTTAAGAGTCAGATTTAGGGGCCGGAAAAATGTACTAGTGGATAGCACACAGGACTGGAACTCAGGAGATCTAGGTTCAGATCCTGGCTCAGCCAGACACTTCCTATGTGACCTCTACTACCATGATGAGGGCAATATAAATAGGTAGAGTCGCCACCCTTTCTAACACTGAGTAGCACCTTACTCTTGCAAGTAGTCATATTTATCTAAATGGAGCTATGTGCAAAGTAAGGTAGTACTCAGGTGAGTAAAGGTGACAGAATCTGGAGCACAGTGACAAATCATCTTTCTCAAGGGGAAGCAGCACCAGCCCTATCCACAGCTGTTTTAGGCAGGAAAAAGCAAGCTGACAGTTTAAATATTATCACAGTGCACAGACTCTCCTCATCTTAAACTGGATTTTATCCAGTGTTGCTGCAGTGCCCTAAGGATAGATGATCCATTGATAACACAAACTAATTTTCATACGACTGATCCAATGTATTCTTTAATTTTCCAGTGGCTAGCAAACAGGGGAGGTCTGAGAGGGAGTTTCCAGGTGAAGGAGGAATGACTACGTGAACCCTGGGAGCAAGTTTGCTGTCTGTTTGTTGTGTGCTTGCTTGTTTGCCATGTGCTTGCTCGATTAAAGTTTATAGTGTGGTCTGTTTGGGGGTCTATGTGCTGAGCCTAGTGGCCTGCTATGCAAGGCTGAGAGCTTCCTAGGGGGGCTCTAGCCTGCCATTCTTGGATCCGTAATCCCTTTAGGATCCCTTGATGAAGGTGGGGAGCTAACTCAGGGAGAACAGAGGTTTAAGAAGCTTGTTCCTAAGTGACCAGAGGGAGTTTTGCAGGGAGTGTGACAGGCAAATACATCATACAAACATTCTCTAAACTTAGGCCAATAAATGCCCCCTCCTCAAAAAACAAAACAAAAAGCCACAAGAGTAAAAATCATGGAGGCAGAAGTCAAGCAGCAGAGTGAGTGTGTGTGTTGTGGGGGAGGGAAGAATCCAGTTTATTGCACTGAATGCAGCATGTATGGATTACCTGCCTTGTGGGGAGGTAGTGTGTGTGTGCGCAATTCATGGCCCTCAGAGACCGAGTACTGGTTACCGACACCTGTGCTGAACTGGAGGAGATAAGAGAGACCAAGAGGTACAAAGACAAGACTTTCCGGGACACAGTAGAGTGGTCCGATTCCCTGACTGACAGCCTATTTGCTGTTGAGGGGGAAAAAGAACATAAGTTAGAGTGAAGGGAAACAGACTGAACAGTCCCATAGTTGGGAGCCTTCTTTCATATGATGTCATCATATCCTCTCATACTGAGGATACCTCTCTCGGGGAAGGAAGCCAAGTTATTATGAAGAGATAGGTAATAGTAATGGAGGATTTGATTATTAGAAATGGAGATAGTTGGTTTGTGATGACTGGGAGAACTGCATGGTGAATTGCCTGCTGCGTCTGAAGGTTATAGACCTCTCAGGACGTCTAGACAGACTTATGTACAGTACTGGGGAGCAACCGGTGGTCATGGTGTATGTAGGTACCAGTGACATAGGGAAAGGTAGAAAAGAGGTCCTGGAGGCCAAATTTAGGCTGCTAGGTCAGAAATTAAAGTCCAGGATCTCCATGATAGCATTCTCTGAAATGCTTCCAGTTCCACACACACAGCCAGTTAGGCAAGCAGAACTGCAGGATATCAATGTGTGGATGAGATAATAGCGTTTGGAGGAGGGATTTAGCTTTATTAGGAACTGGGGAACTTTTGGGGAAAGGAGGAGCCTATGCAGGAAGGATAGGTTTCACCTAAACCAAAATGGAACCAGATTGTAGAATTAGAATTTGAAGAGCCCAACTACCAAAAGACACAAACTAACAGCAATTTAAAAAAAAAAGACATCAGAAGCAGGAAGCCTGGAAACAATCAGTGGGATGACAGGACATTCAAGGTGCTAAAGGTGTACTCAAGGAAGACAAGGCCATTGTAGAGAAGGTAAATTAATTCTTTGTATTGGTCTTCACTGCAGAGAATCTCCCTCATATCCCCACACCTAACCCATTCTTCAGACAAATCTGAGGAACTTTCCCAGATTGAGGTATCAATAGAAGTGTTAAAAAAATGATAAATTAAAAAGTAAGTCATTAGGATCAGATGGTATTCACCCAAAAGTTATGAAGGAATTTCATATATGAAATTGCATAACTATTAACTGTGGTATGTAACCTATCACTTAAATCAGCCTCTGTACCAGAAGACTGAAGATTAAATAACGTAATGCAAATTTTTTAAAAGGGCTCCATAGACAATCCTGGCACTTACAGGCTGGTAAGCCTGACCTCAGTACCAGGCAAATTGGTTGAAACTATAGCAAAGAACAGATTTGTAAGATGCACAGATGAACACAATATGTTGGAGAAGAGTCAACACAGCTTTTGTAAAGGGAAATAATGCCACACTTATCTATTAGAATTCTTGGAGGGTGTCAAGAACCATGTGGACAAGGGTGTGTGCCAGCATCCCTGGCGTACAGCCTGGGACTGAGGGACAGCTGTACCCCCCTAACTCTCCAGCCTGGGCTGACTCTCACAATGCTTTGCTAGTGACAAGCAGCAAACCCCTCCAGGCCTGTGATTACTCAGCACAACAGCATATGGAGCCCCACACCCAGCTATATTGCATGAATGCTCCCAGAGTCACTCATGAATCATACAGGGAAAGGCACCAGCCAAATGCCCCCAGCTCTCAGCACTGTATCTCAGGAATATACTATCTTGCACTGCTCAAGACAAGCAGTGCAAATTTATTAATTGGTTCACCACTTCATCAATAGAAAGTGGATATACACCAGCTTTTGCAAACCTGAGCAGATTTGCAACACTCTTCAGGCAAACTCACTGGTAAAGATAAACAGTTAAATGTATTGACTACAAAAGATAGATTTTAAGTGATAGGCAAAAAGTCAGAGTTAGTTACCAAAAGAAAAGAAAATATAAGCACACACTCTAAACTCTCAACCCTATTAGACTGGGCAACATCTAGACTAAGCAGTTTCTCTCATCCCACTGGATATTGCAGTCTTTAATATACAAGTTTGTCCCTTAAACCTGGGCCAGTCTCCTCTGCTGGAGTCTTCAGTCTTCTGTGAGTGTCTTGGTTGCCTGCAGCATAGATAGGAGCAGGAGAAAGGCCAAGAATGGAGCGCCTGTGTTCTGTTTTATACCCTCACTCCCATGTGCTTGGGGTCCACAAGTCCAGGCATGTCTCGTGGGCATTGCTGAGTCCCCAAGCAAGTTTGAGCAATTCCCCTGATGGGTTGTTTGATACCCTGCCCAGGTGTTGGTTACTTTCCTTGTCTCTGGGGAGTTAATATCTAGATGATTCCCCAATTTACAGCATGTTTTAGTGACAACCATACAACACAATTCTCATAACTTCATATGCATTCATGATAGATATATATATATGAATAAAGAAATGACTTCCATCAGATCATAACCTTTCCCCGATACCTCACATGACATGCTTTATATGCAAGAGCACAATTATATCTAAATGAGGAATATGGGAGTTACAAGAGGCTCCCCCAAGGTATAGTATGTCACAGGGTGATACAGTGGCTACAGGGTACTTGGATTTTCAGAAAACCTTTGACAAGGTCCTTCACCAAAGGTTCTTATGCAAAGTAGGCAGTCATAGGATAAGAGGGAAGGTCCTCTCATGGATCCATAACTGTTTAAAAGATAGGAAATAAAGGATAGGAATAAATGGTCAGTTTTCACAGCAGAGAGGTAGATAACAGGGTTCCCCAAACATCTGTGCTGGGACCTGTGCTGTTCAACATATTTATAAATGATCTGAAAAAAGGGATAAACAATGAGATGGCATAGTTTGCAAATGATACAAAATTACTTAAAATAATCAGCTTTGGACTTAACTACAAAGAGTTACAAAGGATCTCACAAAACTGGGTGATTGGGCAACAAAATGGCAGATGAAATTCAATGTTGACAAATGCAAAGTAATACACATTGAAAAACATAATCCCAACTACACATAAAACAATGTGGTCTAAAATTAGCTGTTACCATTCAAGGAAGATCTTGCAGTCATGGATATTTCTCTGAAAACATTTGCTCAATGTGTAGCAGCAATGGGGGGAAAAGCTAACAGTGTTAGGAACCATTAGGAAAGGGATAGATAATTAGACTGAAAATATACCACCTCTACATAAATCCATGGTCTGCCCAGACCTAGAATACCATGTGCATTACTGGTCACCCCACCTCAAAAAAGATATATTAGAATTGGAAATGGTGCAGAGAAGGGTAACAAAAATTATCAGGGGTACGAAATAGCTTCCATATGAGGAGAGATTAAAAAATCGACTGTTCAGCTTGGAAAATAAATAACTGAGGAGGGATATGATAAAGGTCTATAAAATCATGAATGCTGTGGAGAAAGTGAATAGGGAAGTGGTATTTATCCCTTCCCATAAACACAAATCAGGGGTCACCCAATGAAATTAATAGGCAGTGGGTTTAAAACAAACATAAGGAAATACTTCTTCACACAATGCAAAATCAATCTATGGAACTTGCCAAAAATATAATTCTTTTTTGAACCCAGTTAAAGTAGTTCATGGAGCTGTTAGACAAGATGGTCAGGGATTCAACCTCATTCTGGGTGTCCCTAAACCTCTGACTGCTAGAAGCTGGGACTGGATGACAAGGGAAGGATCACCTGATAAATTGCCCTGTTCTGTTCACTCCCTCTAAAGCAGGGGCAGGCAAACTTTTTGGCCTGAGGGCCACACTGGGTTTCATAAATTGTATGGAAGGCTGGTTAGGGGAGGGGGTCATGGCCTGGCCCCCACCTCCTATCTGACAACCCCCAGGACTCCTGCCCCTCCAACCTCCCCTGTTCCCTGACAGTCCCTCTGGGACCCCTGCCCCCATCCAACCACCCCTTCTCCCTGTCCCCTGACTGCCCCCCAGAATCCCTGCCCCTGACTATCCCCTGCCACCCCATCCAACCCCCCTCCTTCCTGACTTCCTCCCTCCCCAGGACCCCTGCCCCCATTCAACCCCCGTCCCCCCCCAACCACCCCAACCCCTATCCACATCCCTGCCCCCTGACCACCCCCCAAAGTCCCCTGCCCTCTATCCAAACCCCCCCACTCCCTGCCCCTTTACTGCGCTGCATGGAGCACCAGTGGCCGGCGGTGCTACAGCTGCACCGCCCGGCTGGAGCCAGGCCATGCTGCCACCACCATGCAGCACAGAGACCAGGTCAGGCCGGGCTCTGCAGCTGTGCTGCCCCAGAAGCTCACAGCCCCACCGCCCAGAGCATTGTGCTGGTGGTGGAGTGAGCAAGCTGAGGCTGCAGGGGAGGGGCCAGGAGCTAGCCTCCTGGGCCAGGAGCTCGGGGGCTGGGCAGGATGGTCCTGCAGGCCAGATGTGGCCCGCGAGCTGTAGTTTGCCCATCTCTGCTCTAAAGTATCTGGCACCTGCCACTGCTGGGTTAGATGGATATTGGGTTAGATGGACCATAGGTCTAATCCAATACATTCTTATGTCTGATGTACACTGTATTCATTTTGAAAAATACATATTCCAGTAAAAAAACTCCAAAACTGTATATTTGTTAAATTCAGCTTTTCCCTAAACATTCCATACTTATTCTGATCTTTCCTCCCATCCTCCACTTCTGCCCCAAAAGAAAACAGAGGACTTGAATCATAGAAAGACAGACTTGTCAACCTGATTATAAGGTCCTTCCAAACTAGCCAGTTTCAGAATTCTTTATGTGGCAATAACTGCTGAGCTTGTTTATTCATTGTCATTTTTCAAACAAACAATAATCAACTAAATCCCAGACAATAGGTACTTTGACATTTTGAAGTCAAATGTTCCAGCTTAACCATCATCACTTGGAAAATGTTTCCAACTCTTCTTTACAATGATGTATAAGGCGGGCACTGTAAACACATTGGAAAAGTGACCATGAAAAGGTAGCTCAGAATTTATTTTGATTTTAACAGGAGCTACTTGAATCCTTTGGTAGGAGAACAGGACCAGTAACATGGTAACATACAGGAAAACAACTATAGTGTCATTTGTGAAATGCTCAGTTTCATACACAACTCAAGGTATTTAAATTGTTTGCTTTACTGAACAAAATCACTAGGGTATTTGCTCAGTGCCTGAAGGAACTCTGTATTTCCTTATGTTTAATCCCCCCCCTCACAATTTCCCTTCATTTCCCCCACTTTCTCCATAGAATTGGAATGCACTCTCAATATATATTTTTCCCTTGTGCTGCCAAAAAGGACTCCTGTGGCTATACTTTGCCAAAACACTTCATTTAGCCACCACCCTAAATAAAAAAAGCCTCAGTGATGCCTGAGGGACTTGATTTTAAAACGTTGTAATGAGTCTAAGCCACCATAGACTCCTGCTTCCTGTGCTGGTTTTAACCAAGGGAAGGTAGTTATGCATAATCGTGTCATATTTTATACAACAGTAGAAAATTAAGAAAAAAATCCTGCATGTCAGTCCTCCCCAAGGTGAGTATCAATAGCCAAAGGAATTCAGTAATTCCCATTTCTTCCACAGACAGGATAAAACAGAGAGCAATCCTACTGGAGTCCTGCCCAATTTCAGTACAGCAATGATCTTTTAATATTGCTTAAAAACAACCAGAGATTCAATGTTCTGCAATAAAATTTCTGTCTATGACGTTAACGAAAATATTACATTTCAGCAATATGCTGACTATTTAGAAAATAGACATCTGTTTACATTTAGGATCTTCATGTGATTGTACTCAATACAATGAAAAGATGAGAGCATTTCCTTCCCCCATGTCTCTCAAATACTGGTGTGTGAATGTCATGCTTAGTAAAGTGAGGAATTAACAGCATTGAAGAGCCAAATCATGCAGTCCCTCCTCAGGCAAAACACTCCTACCGAAGTCAAAGGAAGGAACCTAAATAGAAGTCAGTAGACATTGTACCTGAGTAAGGACTAAGGAAAGATTACAGGGTTTGGCTCATAGTAAGGGCATGTGCTGTACAAACTGTCAGTGCTTCTCAATCCTGACCTCCTGCAACATCTCATTACTGTAGTCTTGGGTTTCTGCCACCTGTGCTAAATTGTGAAGTAGCTTTGACATGTGTACAAGCTTGGAGGAGACAACAAAATTCCATTTTGTATTTGATGGTGTGAAGCCACTTCAGTGTAACCTGGTCAGTTTGTAGTTGGAAATGCTGTCCCCAAACGTATGGGAATAGCTTTTCCAGCACACTACTCCATTGTGTACATTCCCTTTTGCTGATTGACCAGTGGCTTTCCCTCTCAGACAGTATCTTGCTGAGAAACATGACAGGATGGAATTCTTGATCCGGTTTGTTGTAGAACAAGGACTTTTATACAAGGAGACTCTTTCTAGTGGACACCAGGAAGACTGGCATCCTCAAAGACAGTTGGTAGTTCCAACTAAGTATTGGGTAAAGCTCTTGAGCTTAGCCCATGATCCTCCTAGTGGCCATTCTGGGGTAAACAGAACCAAAGACCATTTGGGAAAGTCCTTCCACTGGGAGGGAATGGGCAAGGACGTTTCTAATTAGGTCTGGTCTTGTGAGGTGTGCCAACAAGTGGGAAAACCCCCAAGACCAGGTCAAAGCACCTCTCCAGCCACTCCCCATAATTGAAGTTCCATTTCAGCGAGTAGCTGTGGATATTCTGGGTCCTTTACCAAAAAAGACACCCAGAGGAAAACAGTACATACTAACTTTCATGGATTTTGCCACCCAATGGCTGGAAGCAGTACCTTTAAGCAACACCAGGGCTAAAAGCAGGGGTGAGCTCCAGCGGGTTCGCAGCGGTTCGCGCGAACGCGTTGTTAAATTTAGAAGCCATTTTAGAACCGGTTGTTAACTTCCAGGACAACCAGGTTCTAAAAAGTTTTTAAATGTAACAAAGCTCGGGCAGCTGTCCACCCGGCCTCCAGCCCCAGCTCACCTCCCCCTCTCCCCTGAGTTCTGCCCTCCTTCTCCTCCCCATTCCCTGCTTCCCGCGAATCAGATGTTCGCGGGAAGCCTGAAACGAGAAGGAAGCAGGTAAGCCGGGCCTGGCGGACCGGGGAGTCGGGTCCCGCGGTGCCGGCCAGGGGAGTTGGTCCCGCAGCGGCGGCCGAGCGGCTCGGGTCCCCCGGTGCCGGTCTGGGGAGTCGGGTCCCGCGGCGGCGGCCGGGCGGCTCGGGTCCCCCCCGTGCCGGCCCGGGGCGTCGGGTCCCGCGGCGGTGGCTCGCCCCCCCCCCATGCCGGCCCGGGGATTCGGGTCCCGCAGCGGCGGCCGGGCGGCTCGGGTCCCCCCCGGTGCCGGCCCGGGGCGTCGGGTCCCGCGGCGGCGGCCCCCGGTGCCGGCCCGGGGAATCGGTCCCCAGGTGCCGGCCCGGGGAGTCGGGTCCCACGGCGGCGGCTCAGCCCTCGTGCTGGCCGGGGGAGTCGGGTCCCGCGGCGGCGGCCGAACGGCTCTGGGAGTTGCCCCCCCCCGCGGTCGTGGTCCTGGTCCTGGGGGAGTGGACCCGGTCCGGCCCCAGGCAGTGTGGGGGCAGGGAGGGGGTGGGTTGTGGGGGGGTGGATAGGGGTCAGGGCGGTCAGAGGGCAGGGAACAGGCTGAATGAATGGGGGCAAGGGTCCCGGGGAGCAGTCAGGAAAGAGCAGGGTTGAATGAGGTGGTGGGGGCACTCAGGGACAGAGAGAAGGGGTAGTTGTTTGGGGTAGGGGTTCTGGGGGGCCATTGAGAATGAGAGGAGGGGTTGGGTGGGGCGGCAAGGGGCAGTCAGGGGACAGGGAAGGGGGGATGGGTCAGGGGTCTCGGAGTGTGTGTGTGTCAAGGAACATGAGGGGTTGGATGGGGCACGACCCCCCCCCGGGGGGGGGGAGGAGGGAACCCGTTGTTAAAAATTTGGAGGGAGGAGGGAACCCGTTGTTAACAATTTGGCAGCTCATCACTGGCTAAAAGTGTGTGCCAGGCATTAGCAGACATTTTTGCCAGAGTAGGTTGGCCCTCCAGCATCCTTACGGATTCGGGAACTAATTTCCTGGCAGGGACCAAGAAAAACCTGTGGGAAGCTCATGGGGTGAATCACTTGGTTGCCACCCCTTACCACCATCAAACAAGTGGCCTGGTGGAGAGGTTTAATGGAACTTTGGGGGCCATGATACGTAAATTCGTAAATGAGCACTCCAGTGATTGGGACCTAGTGTTGCAGCAGTTGCTTTTTGCCTACAGGGCTGTACCACAACCCAGTTTAGGGTTTTCACCATTTGAACTTGTGTACAGCCGCAAGGTTAAGGGACCATTACAGTTGGTGAAGCAGCAATGGGAGGGGTTTATGCCTTCTCCAGGAATTAACATTCTAGACTTTGTAAGCAACCTACAAAGCACCCTCCAAAACTCTTTAGCCCTTGCTAAAAAAAAAAACCTAAAGGATGCTCAGGAAGAGCAAAAGGCCTGGTATGATAAACATTCTAGAGAGCGGTCCTTCAAAGTAGGAGACCAAGTCATGGTCTTGAAGGCACTCCAGGTCCATAAAATGGAAGCATTATGGGAAGGGCCATTCATGGTCCAAGACCGCCGGGGAGCTGTTAACTATCGCATAGCATCCCCCACCTCAAAATTAAAGCCTAAGGTATACCATGTGAATTCTCTAAAGTCCTTTTATTCCAGAGAATTAAGGGTTTTCCAGTTTACAGCCCAGGGAACAGATGACGCTCAGTGGCCTGAAGGTGTCTACTACAAAGGGAAAAGTGACAGTGGCGTGGAAGAGGTGAACCTCTCCATGACCGTTGGACGTATGCAGCAACAGCAGGTCAAGGAGCTGTGCACTGGCTTCGCACCAATGTTCTCAACCACCCCAGGACAGACCGAACGGGCATACCACTCCATTGACACAGGTAATGCTTGCCCAATTAGAACCCCACCGTACGGGGTATCTCCTCAAGCCAAAGCCGCTATAGAACGGGAGATCCAGGACATGCTACAGATGGGGGTAATCCGCCCCTCTAACAGTGCATGGGCATCTCCAGTGGTTCTAGTTCCCAAACCAGATGGGGAGATACGCTTTTGCGTGGACTACCATAAGCTAAATGCTGTAACTCGTCCCAACAACTATCCAATGCCACACACCGATGAGCTATTGGAGAAACTGGGACATGCCCAGTTCATCTCTACCTTAGACTTAACCAAGGGATACTGGCAAGTACCACTAGATGAACCTGCCAAAGAAAGGTCAGCCTTCATCACCCATGCAGGGGTGTATGAATTTAATGTGCTCCCTTTCGGGCTGCGAAATGCACCCGTCACCTTCCAGAAACTTGTAGATGGTCTCCTAGCAGGATTGGGAGAATCTGCAGTTGCCTACCTTGATGATGTGGCCATTTTTTCTGATTCATGGTCAAAATCAGGACACCTGGAGCACCTGGAAAAAAAAGTCTTCGAGCGCATAAAGCAGGCAGGACTAACTGTTAAGGCTAAAAAGCGTCAAATAGGCCTAAACAGAGTGACTTACCTTGGACACCAGGTGGGTCAAGGAACTATAAACCCCCTACAGGACAAAGTGGATGCTATCCAAAAGTGGCCTGTCCCAAAGTCAAAGAAACAGGTCCAATCATTCTTAGGCTTGGCCAGATATTACAGGCGATTTGTACCATACTACAGCCAAATCGCTGCCCCACTGACAGACCTGACCAGAAAGACACAGTCAAATGCAGTTCAGTGGACTGATGAGTGTCAGAAGGCCTTTAACCAGCTTTAGGCGACACTCATCTCTGACCCTGTGCTAAGGGCCCCAGACTTTGACAAACCATTCCTAGTAACCACAGATGTGTCCGTGGATGGTGTGGGAGCAATTTTAATGCAGGAAGGACTGGATCAAGAATTCCATCCTGTCATGTTTCTCAGCAAGAAACTGTCTGAGAGGGAAAGCCACTGGTCAATCAGCGAAAGGGAATGCTACGCCATTGTGTACGGACTGGAAAAGCTACGCCCATACGTTTGGGGACAGCATTTCCAACTACAAACCGACCATGTTGCGCTGAAGTGGCTTCACACTGTCAAGGACAATAACAAAAAACTTCTTCGGTGGAGTTTAGCTCTCCAAGATTTTGATTTTGAAATACAACACATTTCAGGAGCTTCTAACCAAGTGGCTGATGCGCTCTCCCATGAAAGTTTCCCAGAATCAACTGGTTAAAATAGTCCTTGAAATGTGAAAAATATTGTTAGTTTTTACATAATCAGTAGTATATATAAAGGTGCATGTGTCTTATTAAATCTGTTTTCTCCTAAAGTTCTAGGAAGAAATCACAGCCAGTGTGGTCCAGCACCGTCTATGATTTGGGGGTTGTAAGGGTTAATTCCTCTTTTACCTGTAAAGGGTTAAGAAGCTCACATAACCTAGCTGACACCTGACCAGAAGGACTAAGTGGTGAGGGGACATTCTCATGCCTTCCCAGGGAAAGGGGTGTAGGGGATTGGGGAAGATTATTCTCAAGTCTACCCAGGAAAAGGGGTGTAGGGGCTTGGGGGGAAATCATTCTCAAGCCTGCCCAGAACAGGGGGGTTAGGGACTTGGGAGATATTTGGGGAATGGCAGAGTTCCAAGTGGCTCTCCCTAAATATTTGGTTAACTCGCTTGGTGGTGGCAGCGTACTGTTAACCTAAGCTGGTAAAAATAAGCTTAGGGGGTCTTTCATGCGGGTCCCCACATCTGTACCTTAAAGTTTAGAGTAGGGAGGGAACCTTGACACCTCAAGGCTTCCAAGGATGAAAGGTATGTACTCGCCCACTATCTAATTCTGCCCACTCCAGAACACCTACTATTCTAAGACTTCGTGGGATAAAGCTGAAGCAACGCTTGTGGACATTAAGACCCTCAAACTAGCATAAAACAGAAATATCTGAAGTGCTTATGCACTCAAATCCCCAAGCGCCATGTTGGAAATGCATTTTCAAATGTAGTTTATCAAAGCACATGAACTAGAGAAATTGCACAACATTTACAATACAGTCTGTTTTATGTTAGCAATTTATGTTTTACAATTTGAAATTCAGATCAGTCTGCCTTTAATGAAACCAACCAAAGACATCTAGCTTTCAACCAGGATTTATGTACTCTGACCACAATTATCAACACTGTGGTTGCCTAGTTTTGAGGGTTTGTTGCCAACCATGTTAACTCTCAAAGTCAGCAGAGGAAACTCAGTTCTAGATGCTGTATTTTTACTGCTGTAACAAATATCATTGAGACATGGATTGTTTTTGTGCTTTTAATGGGAAATTTTAAAACAACTCAGCAGTGTCATTAGACACCATGATGTTCAATTTCTCAACTGCACTGAACAATACTGCAGTTCAGCTAGGTATGACGTTGTATTTAATGGGTCAGCATTTGGGGGATTAAGACTAACTTATTTGGTGACAAGCTAAAAGTAAGAATGTTTCCACATTGCCTAACGGTCCCATAAGACACATTGTAATTGGCATGTCTACAGTCATTGGTCTTTTGTTTCTAGTATGAAGGAAAAGGGTTTTTTTGTTTGTTTTTACTGTGAGCAGAGTTTGCAAGTTTAAAAAATAATAATGTAAAGGTATTTTTGTACGTGCAAAATTTCTATGTTTACTAATGTCAATATTAAATTTCTTGATTAGAAGTAAACCTCATATCATATAGCAATACCTGCCAACATATTCATATTTAAAATGAAATGTCTCCAGAAATAAAGGAGTTCTCATGTACTATAAAATATCAGGACATGAAGGAGGACATGCACAGGTCCAATTCTGTGCTCAGTTACACTGGTATAAATCTGGACTGACTCTATCAAAGATACAGAATTTATACTAGCTTAATAAGGATCAGAATCTGCAACCATAACTTCAGTGCAGAGGAGTGCAGACAAGTTTTGATTACAGTGTAACTCATGACCATCCAGACATTTTATTCATGAAATTACAAAAACAGATTAGGAAACTAAGCACTGGGATGTTCTTCTGATCATGTAAAATTATAAGTATTTTAGTTGCTAGTTTATTATTATTACTACGGTCAAAACAAGCTCTGTGTGGCTCATTAGAGATCTGTACAATCAATGTCATTTTAAAATCATCTTTTCTTAGAGAAGCTGGAAAGGTTATAAAATTTTATTAGGAATATTGCCTTAGTTATAAAATTACAATATTAGGAATATACCTTATTTATCAATCATGCAACATCTCTATACTATGAGGTAAGCTATGGCATAATAAAAGAGACAGATTTCATTGTGGTGCCACTTAGCTAAGGTTGTGTCAGCACTTTCATAAACCTGTTTTCAAGGACTTATGTTAATGAGCTGTCACATTTTGTTCCTGGTTGACACTCATACAAGGATACCCTCTCACATCCCTCTATACAAAGGGCCAGTCCCCCCAGCCCTTCTTTGTTCATCACAAGTCCTCAGCTCCATGTAAAAGTTTTGCCTTCCCAACCTGCTATAGAAATCCTTGAACCATACACAAAACAGTCTCCCACCATTAACCTATACAGAATGACATCCTGGTTCCACTGAAGTCAATGGCAAAGCTCCCATTAATCTCAATGGAGCCAGGATTTCACCCAAAAAGTCTTGTTAAATCTGTTTGTTTCAGATATTCAACATTTTGGGGAAACTAAATTTTGTTGGTAGGTTCTTCATTCATAATGCAGACCAAGCAGTTTCCTTTTCTTTTTATATTTTAAGAAGCTTGAACATTTTTGTTGTCACACAAGTCAGCTTTTATATTACTTTAACACAGTGTTATTAATGTCATAGCTATTCATATTGCAGGGATATATAATTAGTTTTTATTTAATAGATTAAACACTTGCATTACTTTTGAATTAATTTTTTAAAAGGAATTTTCTGATGCAGTATGGACCAGGATGGTTCTAACTGGGCAGTAAAGCAGAATAGGAGTCATCAATATTCAACTTCAAGAAATGTAAAATGCTCTTTACTTTTAGTTGTTTATATGCTGAATTCCCCAACTAGCTTCTGAAAGGAGTATAGACTTCTTACGGGGAATAGCTCATATCCACTACACACAAAGCCCCAAGGTTCTGGAACTCACTTTGCTTATAGAAAGATATGATCAGTACATAAGTCAACCTTCCCTCAGAAAACAAACTGTTCCGGCACCAGAGTCAGTTTCATGGGATCACCACAAGGTAAGTCACAGAGAGATCTCTTCTTCACTCCAAGGACTTCTCAGGTTTGGAACCCTGATGTCTGGGGAGGGAACATCCAAACCACACAGGTTTTCCATTGTATATTGAACTCAAAAAGTCAGCAAAAGCAGAAACAGAATGCATATAAAAATCAAATAAATCTAATTATCAGGTTGATTAAACCACAAATAAACCAACAATTCCATATAAAATCCATACAAAAATTTGAGAGACAGCTGTCTTGTTTAACTGGAAGACACAAAAATCACAGGACATTGTTAGTCTCAATGCCAATTGATCAATTTAGGTTTCAGGGAGAGAGGCTAATGTTGATGCCAGATAAAACAGCCTGTGCCTGCCCAAATTATTGGTAATTAGGTGATAGTGGAGAGAGAAGAGGAGAGATTGGTTAACACACAATTACAAAGAAACATTTCAATAGAATTAAAGATACCACATCTTTTTATAGTTAATATTCAAATGACAAATTTAGATGAAAATAATATTTCTCAGGATTAAACATATAACTCCTAGCCATGAAAATAAGTGTGCATGATCTTTTGGAAAGCAAGGTTGTTTTATGAGGGCTATTTTAGGTATTTGAGAAATTATTCTTTAAGCACTGTTCTCAAGTTTAGTGGGTTCCAGACACACACATTCTTGCACGTTCACTCTCTTACACACAAACAAAAACACCAGCCCCCTGCTGGTCTTAAAAACAAGTGCAAGACTGCTCTATTAAAGATTGGAAAAGAAAATCAAAAAGGTTGGTAGTTATGCAGGATGGTTGCCATGACTCCTGTGGTTTCATTCACCTTCAGGAAGCTGGCACATGGTTGAAAAGATCAGCCAGCGGTATTATTGGCTCTGATGTTTTACATCAGTGGATTTACTGGCTGGTGAGAGGTTACTAGCTGGGATATGTCAAATGTTAACCGTTGCCGGTTGCTGAACTGTGTCTCGGTTCTCAGGGTGCTGACAGGCACCTCTTACTGTACAGACACTGAAAAACCCTTAGGGCACCCCCATCTGCCTAAGCAGGGGTCTCTGTGATACAAATTGAGCAACAGTCTGCTTATTTTTGAAGGGGATGGGGCTCCAGGCTCCCATTGCCCTTGTCCCTCTAAGTATGGTCTCAGATTCCCTAACCCCAAAAGGGGTAAAAGGTAGCCATACCAACCACTGAATGGCTCGCTGTGGGGCTTGCCAAACATATCCTGGCCAGCATATCACAGTCATTGTCTCCTTGTATGCATGGGGGGGAGGGTGGGTGGCTGGTAAATGGTCTTCCTGAGGGCAGTTCCCTGAACACTCCCAGGGGTCTCCCTTAGGTACTGTGGAGCCACCACCTGCTTAGTGGACAGCCTTATAGAAATCCTGGGAATGGGTGTTTTATTTGCTGATCCCAATCAGGGGCGGCTCTAGGAATTTCGCCGCCCCAAGCATGGTGGCACGCCCCGGGGGGCGCTCTGGCGGTCGGCGGTCCCCCCGCGGCTCCGGTGGACCTCCCGCAGGCACGCCTGCGGATGCTCCACCGAAGCCGCGCGGGAAGTCCACCAGAGCTGCGGGACCCAGCAGACCCTCTGCAGGCATGCCTGCGGGAGCTCCCCCAGAGCCGCCTGCCGCCCTCCCGCGGCACGCCACCCCAAGCACGCGCTTGGCGCGGTGGGGTCTGGAGCCGGCCCTGTTGGATAGTCCACAATTCCTGTTTCACCAAGGCCCAGCCAGCTATAACCCAAGAGCTGGAATGCTGCTAGCTGTAGAGACCCCAGACTTTTGTTTGCTGACAAAGCTCTAAAGTGTTTGGGAAAAAGTAAGATGCTGCTGTTCCTCTAACTGCTGAAGAGTCCAGGTGACACACACTACATACTATGGTCACACACTAAACACTGAGAAATCATCTCTGATAGAATATCAGAGAGGAATGTGTTTTCTGTACTTTAGCACATATAATGTAGTGGTATGTTGCAACTGAGCATTTAAACATGTAACAGCAACAAATTGGGAAAATCTATATAAGGAACACTAGTAGATTTGCTGTCTAATAGCTTTTGTTTAAGTTTTTCAGGGTATTCCAAATGCTATTTACAATGTTTTATACTATTTGCAATGTTATGTGTTTTTTAAATGTTTGTTTTACTAAGAAACTGTATGGTACTCTCTCTTTGATGTTGACTGGGAACTAACAACAGTTACATTCAGGATTTAACGTACAATACCTCTGAGGTTTAACACTGTGTAATGCTTTTTAAAAAGATAGAATTCTGGCCTACACTTCAACAGAGTTAAGCTAAGGTGCAGGAAGTGGGGGAGTGTAATAGAATTATACATAATATTGCCTCACCATCCCCCTACCCCATCACATTTGCTTTTACTATTGACACTTTTTTCCCCATGGTCCGAACCCTTGAATGTTTCTATTTCTTTTAGTAATTTATCTGGAAAATCTCAGCAGAGATGGTCTGCTGCTTGGTCTTGCATTCTGCGCATTTCCTGTTGGCTTTATTGAGACACAATGAGGTCAAGTGATTGCTCAAGGTCAGGCAGGGAGCAAGTTGCCCAAATCAACCCCTTAACTCATCTCTTTAGTTCTTTGTGCTAAGTTACACAGCCGCCTCCTTAAATTTTCCCTTCTGAAAGCTTGATCTGTTCCTTCCTAGCCCCTCCATGTTGCCATCTCTTCATTGCCTTGCTAGAGCTGTAACACACATAATGATATACTTTGTTTCCTGTACTGTATTTCTCAAGCAAATTGAATGAGAGAAGAATTATTGCATACTTTAAAAAACACAACTATTTATTTCGTTTCCTTTCTTTAAAAATACTGTTAGCAACAGCCTTTTGGAAGCCTGAAAATAAACTGCTTTTCTCTACCAGTCATTTCCATTTGAAAAAAAACACTCTCCGCCCTCCCTTAACCTTAATTGGTTTGTTTTCTTGTTGCTGAAGTAGCTTCATAATGTTAGAATAGGTCTGGAAATGGTAGTTAACTCTTGCTGTAGGGAAGAGTGGGAGAACTCTCATGTATAAAATTAAACACTTTCATAAAGACCTTAAAAACTAAGTTACCAAGATACCCACATTTTAAAAGAATTCCTTACCTCTCTTACTAAAAGAATATTTGTTTGCAGTGTTGTTGCTCCCAGGATCTGAGAGAACCAAGATAGGCAAGTTATGGGACCAACTTCTGTCTGTCCCAACTTGTATTTAGCTCAGACACACTGATTTCTTTCCCCAGACCAGAAGAGCTCTGTGTAGTTGGAAAGCTTGTACCTGCCACCAACAGAAGTTGGTCCAACAAAAGGGTTACCTTACCTACCTTGTCTCTTTCAAAAGATTACTTAAAATTTGTTTTTAAGATAGGCACTTCACATAAACATAGAAAGTCTGTTCCAGAGAGCTTACACTCTAAGACCCTGAACCTGTTACCACTTATGCATGGATGTAACTTTACTCATGTGAGTAGTCTTACTGAAGTCAAGTCCATCTTCTGCATCCAGTTACTGAAGGGTTTTGTGATGTACCTACCCAATGACAGTTACGCCTTTGTTTTCTTTGTACCAACCCTTACGTTTCTATGGAGTCTGCCTGTCTGCAGGTGTTATGAATGAGACACGGCTCTCCCTTCATCTACTAGCGTATACGTCAGCAGCACATGCTAGCAGAGAGATAAGCATTTCTCGTTCACTGATGAGCACAACCCATCCTTCACATATGCCTAGTGAAATCCTGTCCTGACTAGCAATATTTCCAGAGCTGAGCACCCTTGTGCCATATCCCTGCTCCCAAGGATGGAGCAGGACAGGAGTCGGCCCTTATTGTTCACACCATGTGTTCCTTCAAAACCGGAAGAGCAGGAAACACCACAGTAGTTACCTTAACTGGGTTCATCCCTTTCCCAGATTCTCTTTTACTGTATGAGTCAAGGTGAGGGCAGAAGTGAATACACGTCATAGTACAAAGAGAATTAACTGGGGATAATGCAGTCTTTGAAGTAAATGAAAGTCGATCTCTCATTATAGCTGAAATGGTAACAGGTAATCTAGCCATGCAATCAGCATTTCTAGCTCCACAGAAGTGTTTCTAAAATGCTTAGAAAAGTCAGGCGGCCGTTGGAGGAAGGAGCAACTAGCGATCTTCACGCTTTACATCTTTATGATGTAAACTGAGAAAATCCAAGCATTTCAAATTGTGACCGATAGCTCATCTAAAAGATTCCCTATCCAAATTTCCTCTTCAGCCAAAACAAGCCCACAGTGAGCAACACAGCGGAGACCACATACTTTCTATAACTAGACTGAATTCATTTGTTCTCGATACTTTATCTGAATAGTTTCCTGTTCTTTTTCAACAGAACAGTGTAAAGTAGGAGGGGTCAAAAAAGTGCAATAGGTCAGCATGACATAAGAAAATCCTCAAGTCATATTGGACATCTTGGTAAAAGAACATTTTAAATAATACAAAGATGCTATTAAATGTATTATCTATTTCGTATTGCTACTTGTTTTACTGAAATTAAACACACACCCCCAATCAAATATCAGCACCCCATATTCTTTTCCCGTTCACTGAGTGGAGAAGACTGACTGGGCTGATCAGCCCCAGAGGCACAAGATCCAATAGACAGCACATAGTTTAGCATTAGTAGTTAGAACTATCTGTTCGACCTTGTATTTAGCTGCGACACTGAGTACCCTTCCCAAATCCGAAGAAGAGCTCTGTGCACCTTGAAAGCTTGTCTCTTTCACCACAGAAGGTGGTCCAAGAAAATATATTAGCTCACCCACCTTGTCTCTAATAATCCATGGCTGACAGTTTCCAAAACAAGCTTCAAGAAAGAAACTTGTTAGTTTGCGAAGTTTCTTCATCAGCTGAAGAAATGTTTTAAATTCATAACACGATGCAGATCAGACACTAAATGGAACTAAACTATCACAGACCTTCTCACTGAATTTTAGCTCTGAAGGGTTATGCAGAGTTAGTCAGGAGTCCATAATTGTTCTTTGTTTTAACACTATATTTTATAAAATGATGAACCTCTACTATAATAATATGAATTGCATCTGAAAATAACATGGATGCAAGCAAGACTTACTGACAATAATTCAGATTTTTAAGTATCAGAGGGGTAGCCGTGTTAGTCTAGATCTGTAAAGAGCGACAGAGTCCTGTGGCACCTTATAGACTAACAGAAGTATTGGAGCATAAGCTTTTGTGGGTGAATACCCCTTCATCAGACACACTTCGTCTGACAAAGTGGGTATTCACCCACGAAAGCTTATGCTCCAATACTTCTGTTAGTCTATAAGGTGCCACAGGACTCTGTCGCTCTTTACAGATTTTTAAAAATGGTTTACTGCAGGCCTGAGTTGCTCTCCCAGTGCTGGCTATCTATTCTACCCATAAAATTTTGTCATGCAAGAGGTAGGTTCTGGAGTGTTTGGAGGCTATAAGTAGGCAGCAGCTCCTTAAAATACCAACCTCTAGAAAAGATATGTAAAAGCAGAATTGTCACACTTAGGCCATCTATTTACCTTCCACGTTTACCTTTTTAATTAATAAATAGAATTATGAAATATGTGGATTTATTTGCCCTGATATATCAGATTTCTCCAAACTTTGGATGCAACACTACCTTTATTTCACCCCATGCAATACAAAAGAAACATCAGACAAAATGGAAAAGAATCAGCAGAAAAAACAAAAGACATTGATTTAATTACATCTTTACCACTGTAACTATTTGGGTGGGTCAAATTTTATTTCCAGCACACAGCTGCCAAAAATAAGGATGAAGGCAAGTTATAACATGAATCTACCCATTTATAGACAGACATAGAACTCTAATATTACAGGGCCTGATGTTGTTTTCCATAGTTTCAAGCTTATGGATCTTTGATTATTTCAGAGAGGTTTAGAAATTTGAGTTCATTAACCGACTACTTCAGGCTTTAACTTAGATTCTTCTGACATAATTAACCTTTTTTTCTTTTCTAAATTAGACAGTTAAGGGCCAAATGAATCTAATTTAATTTCACATAAATGAAATCAAGATTTAGTAACTCCAGGTCCAAAAATATGCCTCTATCCCAGGTTTATTTAGCTACATTTCTTAGAGGTTTCTAATAGGGTGGAGGCTGGGGAGGAAGAGATAAGAGTTATTAGCTCTGTGGAAAAATTAAGTAGCTGTGGGTAATGGAAAATGTGAAGAGGAAGAGAGAATTACAGGATCAATCTGAATAATTTTTTCATTCATCTCGTAGTATTTACAACTGTAGAAACGTCCCCTATTTCTGGCTTCTCTTCTTACAATATCCCCCACACCCTCTTTTTTTTTTTTGCGCAATACCAGAAGAAACTATTTCCATCCACTGTAGAGGAGACGTAGACTACATGAATTCTCATATGGCCAAAAATTCTGGTCAATTGCAAAAGTCTGACTTATTTCAATGGGACCAAAATTTGTCTCGTTAATAATGGATTTAATCTTTTAGTTTAAGTGTCTTTTCTAGAGATCACGCTCCTTCTCATTACCCAATAGGAAGCTCATCTCCCTGGTTTCTGTCTGGCTTTAGTTGTAACCAACATTTTTTGAGGATAAACTTACATCATAACATGGAAATGAAGATTTTAAACACAGAAACATATCAGTCTTGAAAGTTCCTGTTGATTTTTGTTTGCATTTTTCTGGTAACTATGTTTACCTTCTGTTCATCTTAAAGCTAAGTAGTTTTCCTTCTGGACTCAGGGTGGGAGGGGGGCAAAGTTATGGTATGCAAATCTCACCTTGATAATTGCAACAACAAGAAGACCCCTTAAAGGAAATTGATTTACTAAAATCTACAGTATTTAAACTGAGACAGTTTGGAAGCAGCCAAAATTGAAACCTGCCAAGAACTGGCTTCAAGAGTACATTAACTATCTAGAACAGGGGTCTCAAACACGCAGCCCGTGGGGCTATTTCCTGTGACCAGCGAAGCGGAGCCCGCCCCCCCCCTCGGCCTACCTCCAGGCCAGGTGTGGGCAAACTACAGCCACAGGATTGTCCCCCTCGAGCCCCATGCTGCACCCTGAAGTGCTGGCATCACATCCCTGCAGCCAGGGTGTGGGGGGGGAGAAAGGAAGCAGAGGCCTCTGTCCATGTGTTGCCCTAGCTTTCAGGCACCGCTCCCCCCCCCGCCCACAGCTCCCGTTGGCCTGGAATGAAATTTGTTAGTCTCTAAGGAGCCACAAGTACTCCTGTTCTTTTTACAACCTAGATAGAGCTACTATAAGGTGGGTGCATAACTGGTTGGAAAACTGTTCCCAGAGAGTAGTTATCAGCGGGTCACAGTCAAGCTGGAAGGGCATATTGAATGGGGTCCCGCAGGGATCAGTCCTGGATCTAGGTCTGTTCCATATCTTCATCAGTGATGTAGATAATAGCACAGAGAGCACACTTATAAAGTTTGCAGACTATACCAAGCTGGAAGGGATTGCAAGTGCTTTGGATGATAGGATTAGCATTCAAAATGACCTGGACAAACTGAGGAAATGGTCTGAAATAAATAGGAAGACATTCAATAAGGACAAATGCAAAGTACTCCACTTAGGAAAAAAACAATCAATCAGTTGCACACATACAAAATGGGAAATGACTGCCTAGGAAGAAGTACTTCAGAAAGGGATCGGGGGGGGGGGAGGGTCACAATGGACCACAGGCTAAATATGGGTCAACAGTGTAACACTGTTGCAAAAAAAGCAAACATAATTCTGGAATGCATTAGTAAGAGTGTTGTAAGCAAGACATGAGAAGTAATTCTTCCATTCTGCTCGGTGCTGATTAGGCCCCAACTTGAGTACTGCGTCCAGATCTGGTCACCACGTTTCAGGAAAGATGTGGACAAACTGGAGAAAGTCCAGAAAAGAGCAACAAAAATGATTAAAGGTCTAGAAAACATGACCTATGAGCAAAGATCGAAAAAACTTGGTTTGTTTGGTCTGAAGAAAAGAAAATGGGGGAGGAGGACATGTAACAGTTGTTACAAGGAAGAGGGAGACATTTTTTTCTCGTTAACCTCTGAGGATAGGACAGGAAACAAAGGGCTTAAATTGTAGCAAGGTAGATCTAGGTTGGACAGTAGGGAAAACTTCCTGTTAGGGTAGTTAAGCCCTGGAATAAATTGCCTGGGGAGGTTGTGGAATCTCCATCATTGGAGGTTTTTAAGAGCAGGTTAGACAAACACCTGTCAGGCATGGTCTAATTAATACCTGCCTTGAGTGCAGGGAACTGGACTAGAAGACCTCTTGAGGTCCCTTCCAGTCCTATGATTCTATAATCAGTGTTTAATTCAGGAAATGGTAGGATCTTGTTCCCTCTTCTTATTGGAGGAATTGTTTGGTATGCCAGATACTACATTATATGGCTATACAGGACCCGAAAGGCTGGGGAAATCTACTGCTGAGGCCTCCTCTATACTGTAGAAAGGAGAGACTCCAGTATAGCTGGTAAGCACACAGCTCCACCTCCAGCATGAAAGGAAGATGAACAAGTCTGTACTGGACTAAGTAGTCCCTTAATGTGACCCTTCCACCATATTAAGCCCATAATTAAAGCACTTGCTGATCACTTGGACTCACTAAAATTAAGTCCAGTTAGATTTTAGATTAAAATAAACCAGCTATGTTTTTATTACTGCTTAATTTACTTCAGCCAACATGTCTGTTGGTTGTACTGCATTACAATATGAAGCTTTACGAAATGGGACTGACAATGCTTAGAACAGGCTCTTACTCAAACAGTGTGAAACTTCTGTTACTAAACCCAAAGCCACGTGAAACTTGCCCAGTTTCAGGTAGGGTTACAAACACAAATCTCAACCTGCATTCACTGAAAGGTTCACAACCTGGGTTGACAGAGATGCTTGTATCTAAACCCCGCAGCAGTCACATTCGCACAGAATTGTTCAGTTCAGCCATTTCATCTGAATCTCACTTTAAGCTTCCAGGTTCATTCAAATCCAAACTTCCAAGCAAAACTTCAAGGCTGAAAATCCATCCAACTCAAAACAGAAGGAAAGCTTTCAATGAACCTTGTGAACTAGAACCACTGAGTTTCATATAGCTCTTCCCTTTGGATGCTGTGTGGGCTTTACCACTAACTCAAATACAGGAATTTCCTGTTTAAAAGATATTCAGTTTTTAAGGCTTATTTGAGTGTGCAGTTTGGAACTCCATGGGCCTTTTAAGAGATTTGGTAATGACTGTAAAAATGTGTATTTGCCCAATGGAGTCATTAAGGTGTTTTGCAGAAATACATATTGCTATTCAGGCATGTGCAAGTAATAAAATTCCTTATAAAATGTTTTAAACAAGTAATTACTACTCAAGTGCAGTAGCTACATTTCAAAGACTAATATCAATGCTTCCATTTTATTTGCAAAGTACTAATTAGACCATATTAAGATGATAGCTTCTTTTCATTATTTAAAGTCAGCTGTGTTTTAGTTCTAGCATACACAATTAATGTATGTTATATCATTCATGCACCTCTCCCCCCGCAAACATCAGAGTCCTGTCTTCACTCCAACCTCAATTGTCCAATTCTCCACTTCTCCATACTGCCTTTTTATCAGTGGGTAAAGCTCCCAGTCAATATCCATAAAGTCACCATCTTGTCCTCTTTCAAGACCCTCCCTAAGGCTCACTTCTGCCATAACCCATACAGCAAACAGCAAGCTGATAATAGCTAGGCTGGTGAAGAGCTGTGATCACTCCTGCTGACCAGCTAAGAACTGCCAGCATGCCATTATATTATTTGTTATCCCGTCACTCCAAACCCAAGCCAGCCCACTCGTTTGTCCCAGCCCCGTTACAGCATTAATGCCTCTAAGTGCTACTGCTAATGCCTTTGTTGTTTAACATTTAAGTCTAATATTTGTTTACATAGGTGACTGTAGTTAGACACCTAAATCGTTTTTCTGCATTTAGACATAAATGGGCTTGATTTTCAGCAGTGACAAGCATTCACAGGTCCCACTGACTTCAGAGACACACATCAGTATTGTGTGTGTTTAAGTGTAATTTCTATGGAGCTTGTCACCCATCTGACTTTCAGTAATGAAAAACAGGGACCATTACAGTGTTGCCAACTTTTGGGATTTTACCATGAATCTCAGGATATCTGGTGTTTTTCATAAGTTAATATATGATAAACTCTACTTCCATTTTAAAAAGGCAAGTTTCTACTCCTCGGGGTTGCAAAGAAAAGCTTGAAAAAATTGACATACACATCCCTTTGTAGGTTCCAAATACCAGAAGGAAAACAGAGAAATCTGTGTCTCATGATTTTTGGCAGCCTGGCTCATGATTTTTTAATGATTTGGTTTGGCAATATTGCGACCACCAATAATTTTCTTTGCAGCCAAGATATTGTATGCCAGAATTTAGCATAAACATTTCCTACCATAACCCCTAGAAAATAGAGATTGTTTTCAAGAAATGGGTGCTACAAGTAACTAAGACCCACATTTTAAAGTGCATTTAGGTGCATATAGTGTGATTTTTAAATCAATCTGGGTGCTTAACATCCACTGAGCTCAATGAGTTTTAGGAATCTAGGCACTTTTCAAAATCCCCCTAGATGCCTAAATTGTCCTAAGAGTCTCGTATAATAAACATTATTGTAGATGGAGTACTCTAAAATAAAAATAACGAATGCCTAAAGTGAACTGTAATTAAAATGACTTGGTTACCAAAATAAAAAGCTATAGACTGGCCAGATGGAAAGTCTCTTTCCTGGAGAGTGGCTATCATACCCGTCAGATATTTACAAGGACTGATTATCAAGGCAGCGATGGGAAAATAGAGATGAGCTCTCTTTATAAATTCCCCTACACTGTGAGAAAATAGCCTCCATATTTTACTAGTAGAGTCACAGGTTTACAGACTTTCATACAAATATTTATGACATTCTTACAGTTTGCTGGGGGTACATATGGGAGGGAAAAAAAAGGAGTTTTTCTACTGGAAACTCCTCTATAAACTTCTCAAGATGTCAAAACTCTGAAGCCAAACTAAGTAAATGAATAGGGCTACTCACAGGAATAAAGTTAAGCACATGCGTCGTTTTCACATTCAGGGCTTTACAGAAGATACAATCAATCCCATTTATAAGAAAAATGGGGGTAGGGGAGAGAGAACTTGGAGAAAAATATTGAATTATTGACCCTGAAAGGAAAAATAAATTAATATTTGCCCTGAAAAGTCCATCCTTGACTTTGCCTTGCTATAGTACACACATCTATAGGACATGCATCAACACATACTCTAAATATTTTGCATGCTTTCTCCACCCTAACATTCACAAAGGCAGCCTTCCAACTCATGACTTCATACAAACCAAACAGTTCTAGCATTTCTAATGCACTTTAGATAATGTGCAGAAGTCTTTACTGCATGTGATGTTATAGTTTCTTTCATGCAGCTGCAAACTATATATAACTTGTGTGCCAGAAGAGCTCCTACAAACACTTCTCTACTCTGCATCTAAACAGTCTTGCTTCTCTTTGCTATAAAATACATGGTCGCTCTCTAGATTACCACCTAGATTATTACCACTGATTATTACTAATTTTATTCAGTTGTATTTATACACAGATTGGCATATATTTACATGGGTAAATCCTCTTTATAAGCCCAGATTTATGGTTAGTTTCTAAAAGCAGATGTGAATTGCAGCTCTTATGTTTTTTCCTTTTTGAGCAGGAGTTCTTCCCCTTTGTCCAGAACCAAGGTCTAGGGATACTGCCTTCAAATTCTAATCCTAATATCCTGATGGAGAAAGATTTTCTTATAGGTGTCTAACCTCATTGTGCATTTACTGGATAGCATTATTCATTCATGTGCATAGGTAGAAATATTTTACGTTAATCAGCCAAGTACAGAATATGGCATCCTCACTGGATTTGGGGGGGGGAGGTAGATCTGATTTAAATCCCACACTGTTTTTACACCAAAGTCCATTGATTTCAGTGGAGTTGCTCCTGATTTACACTTGTGTAAGTGAGATCAGAATCTGGCCTAGTATCATTGGCTTATCACTCATTCCTACCATGCAATCCATTCTCCCTTTCTGTTCACCCAGATTCAGTAAATATTCTCTGGATCTTTCCTATTCAGACAGATTGATCGCAAACATTACTTACAACCACAAGGGGTCAGACTTTCACATCTGTCATTAACTGTTCCCTACAGGTGAACAATAACTAATATATAATTCACAATCGAGAAGTATATTTTAAAAAATCACATGTTCTCCAACATCTAGACAGGATCAGTGCCACCAAACTTTAAGTGTCATTTCATTACACCCATGTGTTAAAAGATGTACATTTCCCAATTAACTGCATCTTCCTGGCTACTATGCAGGGGCGGCTCTAGGTTTTTGGCCGCCCCAAGCAGTCATGCCCGGGAGGCGCCCCCGAGCCGCGGGAGCAGCGGACCTCCCGCGGGCATGACTGCAGAGGGTCCACTGGTCGCGCGGCTCGGCTGGACCTCCCGCAGCTGCGGGCGGTTCGCTGGTCCGGCGGCTCCGGTTGAGCTGCCGCAGTCATGCCTGCGGGAGGTCCAGCCGAGCCGCGGGACCAGCGAACCGTCCGCAGTCATGCCTGCGGGAGGTCCACTGGAGCCGCCGGCCGAACGTCCCCTCCGCAGTCATGCCTGCGGCAGGTCCGGTCCTCCCGGTCCTCCTGCCGCCCCCGCCCCCCCCCGGGAAAGGGCCGCCCCAGGCAGGTGCTTGCCCCGCTGGGCTCTGGAGCCGGCCCTGCTACTATGGTCAGTTTTCCCTGGGTTTATACTTATTTTACATTATTTTTAGAGATGTATATCCCACCAACTAACTGTGTGTTTGTGGGAAATCTATTTTTCTAGGGATTTAGGCTTCACCGATATATATTTTAAACTTTCCTCTAAATTGGTCTGCTGGGAACTGGGCTCCCAGATAAACCAGCCTGCAAAATCTGAAAAGGCAAATAAAGTTTTGTAAAGTAAAAACCAAATGATTTCTCCATTTCTAGATGCAATTCCCTGACACTCTCTCCCCAGGTCATTTTATTTTTCCAAAAACCACAGCCCTCAATCCACACAATTCTCTTCTTCTAGAAGTCCTCATTATTGTGCTTCTCTATTACTCCAAAAACCTTGTCAGATAATAAAAAACAAAGCACAACAGGCCTAAGCAAGAGTTAAACCCGAATTCCTTGTCAATGGTGCAATACAGTGTATAGTCTGGATTATCCTCATCTAACTGCATTCTAATTTCTCTTTCCCACTCAAGAGACACAATAAAGGAGAAACTGGGACAATGTCAAAATTTTGCTCTGTAATATTAGTTTACTTCAGCTCATATTTTGTCCTTATTTCTAGGCTATAACTCTGCTGGTCTGGATTTATAATCCTGGTTCATGAATGGTTATAAAGTCATCCAATCATAGACTCTCTGTGTGGCATCTGAACTGTATTTAATTTTTAAATTATGGCTAAATCAGAAGGTCATTTTGTTTGATTTCCTCAATAAATTATTTGCTAGATTTTCAGTGGTTATCCATTATTGTTCATTTTAATGGCACATGTCCCCAGGAAGGACAATATACAGACTTGTGACTTTTAGATGGACATTTACTAGGACACACACTGTGTGACCTTACCAAATCTAAAACTACAGTTCAAACAAAAGCAAACTCTTCACTGGAGCTTCTCCAGCAAAGACAGAATTTTAAGAAGAGTTTTATTGCATCCCTTGAGTCTGCTAATTTGGGAGATATCAGAAGAAAGAACACGTCTTCTAACACCAATATGCTATACAATGCTGTCCTGGTAACGTGCCATGCATGATTAGAGTGGAAACCAAACCTTTCTGTTCTGCTAATAAACTTTGGAAAGCTACATTTTCTTTGATTCTCAGATTTTATTAAATGATTGCAATAAAATGTAAGTGCATTCCTAGAATAGATTTGAACCTAGAAAACGAAGATAAGAAGGTTCACTTCCTACAGCCAATCAATTATTTTAAAAGAAACAGAATTCTCATAACATATGCTTTTTTTTAAGGCTAGAATTTTTATGTCATAGCTGCAGGACAGATTTCTGTTCCAATACTTTGGTTTCTCATTAGGAGTTCTGTGGGTGCAGGAAGAGCAGAACACCAGTCAAAATCCATTGTGCATTGATTGGGATGATGTCAAAGGCTGAACACATTAATACCCTAGTGATAAATCTTTTCTGCTACCCCAGAAATATCAGAACATTAAAATAATCCTAATGTTTTGATTTGAGATTGCTGTTTGCATACCAATATATTCCACTAGATCTATCCCTTTCTCTTTGTTATTCTACAGCCCAGTTAGTGGAAAGGCTCTGTCATAAAGTAGTTGCTTGATCTTTTAACTGAGATACATTTATTTCAACATAGCTTCATACATGAAAAACTGATTAAAAATGAAAGGCATACTGTCTGAACTGTGACTCGAAGCCATGTGGTAGTTATAGTAATACAATACTGCAGCTGTGGTTGAAATTTCACTATTTCACATATAAGTGTAAGGAACTTACATGGCGCCAGCATTCCATAAAACAATTATTGTGAATCATTTTTGTGAGGATGCCCAACTAGGGAGTAGTGATGTATTTATTTGTCCTTACAAGATCTCTGTAGCTGAAAAACACTGGCAAGAGGTAATGTTCAGAGATCTGAAGCAACAAGTCTGAGCATTTTTTTTTGGATTATTAACTTTGTTATAACTTGTATAAAGGACTATTACAGGGAGTGAGAGGGCAAGACAACTGAATTCAAAGATTTCCTCTTCCTCCTGTGTTGCAAGAAAGACAAAAACCAGCAAAATAAACATTTATAATATGGCCTAGCTCTTTGCAACTAGCAGAACATTTCTATTATTCCTCCTTCAGTAGAATGTGACCTGATGGGCAAGTTCTAGCCTACAAAAACACAGCTTTCCAAGATTTCTCATCTAATCTTACTACCTTGGCATGCAAAGCCCTCAGCAAAGTTGCTGATGCGGTAGTACTGTCATCTTCCTGGTTCCTGAACTGTAGGAAAATCCTTATGCAAATCTGATTTTTTTTTCCTATTTAACAAACTATTCACATTTGAAAACTTTAAACCTTGTTTCAGAACGCTGCTTCTAATTAGGCCACTCCCCCTAGGTTACCTCAATGATTCAATATCCAATGCAACCTTTCATATGCAACATACACACACACAGGGATATAATTAAATAGAGGTAGGAGAAGTATAGTATAAATGCTACAATAGGGGTAACAGATCTGAGAGCTGGACAGATATTTTTATAATCTGTTTCTGAGCAGTTCTGAGCACTTGAAACCAAGTTTCAATTCAGACCAATCATATCCCTTTATTAATTATTATTTGTAAACTTCCATAGCATGGAAGTTATGTCCATGTGCTGCAAGTTAATAGTTAATTAATTATAGTCCTATGGAAGAGATCCATTTATCTAAAAGCCTGACCCAGCAAACATGGGAGAGACTTCACTCCTGCAACAAGTACCATGGGAACTGTAAAGGGGTATAAACAGTCTGATCTGAAAGCTGGTTCTTAATTCAGTGACCTTGTTTTATTGTGTTGCTTTGCATTGCTTTTTGACAGAGTCTGTGTCTACACCGCAATATATGCCTTGGGTTAGTGGGACTCAAGTGAACTGACCCATGTCAGGGGACCCTGGGCTTGAGCATCTACATTGCATTTTAACCCCAGGTTAAGGATTTTCTGAACTGTGCTCATATGTAGGGCTTTGGACTAAAGTCCAGACTGCAGTGCACGGACCCGAGTCAAAGTAACCCTATCCCAGAGTGCCTGGTGCTCCTCCAGATGTGACACTCTAGCCCTATGAATGTGGTGCACTGTGGAAAAACTCTTCTGCCCACCCTGTTTCCTAACTGAGCAGTGCTACTGTTAAGCTATTCGTAAGGAGCCCATGAATACATAAACTGCATATTTAGCTCCTTTGATGGCTGTCTCAGTAGAATAACTGCAGTTTGTGAAAGCTTTATACTGAACTACCACCTAATCTGAGGCTACTTCTACACTACCACTTATGTCAAAATAACTCAGGTCTCTGAGGGGTGTGAATAAGCCACCCCTGAGCGATGTACGTTACACCGGCTTAAGTGCCAGTGCGGACAGTGCTATGTCAGCAGGAGAGCTTCTCTGGCTGACATAAATACTGCCACTCGTTGGGCATAGATTAATTAAATTGATGGGAGAGCTCTCTCCTGTCAGCTTAGAGAGGCTTACAGTGGTGCAGCCGCACGGAAGTACCAGAGCAGGGAGCAAAGCTGACAGGCAGGAGGCGGCTCCTGGTTGCCACGATGTTGGGGATCATCCCTCCCTTGGCCATACTGATCCAAGAGCTCTGTTGTTCCCCCTCCCTGCAGGGTAACTGCTTGGTCCCTCTCAGTTCTCCATCTCTTGGTCCCAGACCCTGCAGGCCCTCCCTGGGGCTGTGTGTGCAGGGATGCCCAGGCAGTGTGCACCAATATCTGGCTGTGCTCTTGTGACAAGGAAGCAGCTCTCTTTGCAAAGAGTTTATCGGTCTCCACTGAAGACCCTGCAGGCCTGGAACCCTAGGTTCGAGCCCTAGGTTAAAACAAATGGGGTGTGGATGCGAGGGGGGGGTTTAAAGCTTGAACCGAGGCTCAAACCTTGGCTTACTTTGATGTGTAGACACAACCAGAGTAAATGCTGAGGCAACTAAATCAAAATTTAATTAGTAATCAGGTAAAACTCCAATTGATGAGCAAGTTATTTTTTTAATTTCACTTACACTAACCTGAAGAGTGGATGTGACTGTGGTATTCCTCAGTGTTACCACATCATTCCAGCTATTTCATTTTATAACATACTAAGTTAATTCATCACCTAGAACTTAAAGTAATATCTGGCCTTGGGGGTAACAGTGGTAAAAATACAAAATTAATGTTACTACTGTCTGAGCCAGAGCTGACATCATAGTAAAGTATGTGTTTAGAACAAGCGCCAAAAAACAATCCTATACGACAAAAACAATCCTATTACTCTGAGCCCAAAACTCTCCCAAAAGGATAAAACTTCATATCATTCTAATATAATGCACACCATAGTCTGTGCAATAAGAGTACAAATACTTCCAACAATCCACTGGATCTCTGTTCCTGTGTCTCAAAAACAGTGGACAGACACTAGTTTACAAGGACAGAGACATGTTCACTGATGTACATTTCCGTATGGTACACATTGTAAGGCATGCAAAGTATTATAGACCAAATTGATAATCTTTCTATAGTTTTTCCCACGACAAAATTGAGTAATGAAACGTGTTTTCTGCTGCAGAATTTTAATATTATGTTACAATAGCACTGGGGCCCATCTGGCTAGGTGCTGTATGAACATATAGGAAGATGTTGTCCTGGCCCCAAGCATCACACAATTTAGAAAGACAAAGTGATGACAGGTATGGGTGGATGCAGGCTCTATTGCGTATGAGTTCCAGATCTTCTTTGTGCTCATGATGGAAGTGAGAAAGACTAGAGGGATTGTCAGAGTAAGAGAGAGGGAGAGGAAAGAGGAAATCCAATATGGAGAAAGATATTTTCAACACAAGACAATTCAACTGCAGCTAAAACCCTAGTGATACAAAAGAAACATCAAGAACTTTTGAACAATCAGCTAAAAGAAAATTTTTAATTCACATTAAAGAACCTTGAATTGCAATGCAAATATCTACCAGTGAATTCACATCATGAAAGTTCATCTGGTGGAATTTTGTGTTTGTATGTTTGGCTCTCCTGGAGGCAACATATGGATTAGTGATTTTAGGATACATCTATATTTCAATAGGTCTCAGTTCTGTTTTGACAAATTTTTTTCGAAACTAAAGTTCTGCAGAGTAGATAATACTACTATGCACACTGGGGAAGTACAGGCCACACCTCCACACAGGGGAGTCTGCCTCCAAATCAAATGCTTTAAAACAGAGCATAAATCTCACTCTGAAAAAAAAGTATGCACACACCGCATATTCTCCAGACTTACCTCCACTCTGGGATTTGACTTTGCTGCTCACTTGAACAACATCACAAACCTGAGCCTGAGCTCTCTTCCCAAGCCTGGCTGTTTAACAGTTCCCTGCAGGACTTTCTCTGTCCCAGCCATAGTTCTCTCTGATTTAGAGAGACACTTGCACATACACCCTGGCCAGAAATAATAAGATCCACCAGCCAGATCTGCCAGCAGAAATTACTAAGAGCTGGACTGTAATTTATAGTCTGCCCCAATTAAAAAGTTGGTTCCTAGCTATACCCATCCTCTGAATAGACCAGAGATGGAACTCTGACTCACTCACAATGCATCTCTGCTCTCCTCTTGCAAATTGCTTCAGCTCTATCGTGAAGCAGCTTCGGCCAACCTGTGCGACCAACTCTGGAGTAAAGATATGGTCCCTGGGTTCCTGTCATTCCCTACCCTGACCACCATCTCCCAACTCAACTGCTCATGAGAGGTGAGAGTGAATAGCTCCAGCTCTTCCCCCATGCAGCTGAAATCACCATCTAAGCAGGACTAAACAGGAATGTAAGGGAGGGATTTACTCGCAGGGCAGCTGGGTTAGGACAAATGACACAATCTTGCCTATGTATTTTATGCAAGGTTCTAGCATCTGATTAGGGTGACTCAAAAGAAGAGCTTTTCATTCTTCAGAAGGGTCCTAGTGCCTGCCTCCTCTGCCCCATTACAAATCCTAAGAATTACTGTCAACCTTTTCCTTCAGTTTTATTTTTAAGCTAAATATGCATACAGTTGTATGGCTAAGTGACAAATAAGGGGGTATTCCATAGCCATCTGCACATCTAATCCAGGGGACCTCTTGAGGTCCCTTCCAGTCCTATGATTCTGTTCTATGACACTAGAAGTGCATAAACCCAGGAATGAAGCATGATTAGTAACGGTTATACTAGAGGTGGTTGATTAGACGAAAGAAGATTCAGAAAGAACAAAAAATAATTAATCAGACACAAAACCTGACAGTGAGATCTTTTACATAATGGAACATTCTTCCAAAGGGAAGTGGTGAAACCTTTAGGATATTTAAAACTTAGACTACAAAGCATTAAAAATGTACTATAATGCAAAGTCAAGCACTGGAAGATGAATGGACTCAATACATCTTTTCCATCACTACTTTCTAGTACTCGGTGGTCATAAAATTAATGATTGTTCTGTGAGCTTGCTGCTGAAAAGTATGTTTTGTGAAAAGATGACCACTAGGCAACATTTCTCTCATATATACTCATTGACTTCCCTGGAAAAGCCATTACTTCTACATTAGGCACAAATTTGCCTGTAGACTGCACAGATTTTTCAGACTTCTAGTGCTTGTACTGAAGGAAAAACCATGTAGAAAAACATGGGATCCTTCTCTGACCCATCACTCCCCTTTTCTCCCCATACTTTAATTGCCACAGCAAGAAGGTACCCATCTCACAGCAAGCACTATTTATATCTAGGTGGTGTGTATCACACACATTAAGCCAAATACAAACTGAGTGTCAGTTGATAGAAGTTTGTTGATTCAAATGGAATTATAGTAGTTTACTTCAGATGTATGTGTGGCCTGCAGGGGTGGTTGTTTGTGAATAGCTAACACAAAATAATCCAATTACCCCACATAAAAAGTCAGTTGAGGAAAGAGATATTTCTAAATAATTCCTCTGAAGCTGATTTCTTTTTTTTTTTTTTTTAATCATCATAGCTCCACCTCTGGTGCTGTGGACTAGGCTACTTTTGCCTATTAAACTCTCAAAACCAGAGATATTTTCCACAACCTATATTTCAATAATATGATGCAGATCCTCAGCTGCTGTAAATTGTCATTGCTCCTTTGAAATGAACAGAGTTATGACAATTTATACCTCATGAGCATCTGTCCTCAGAATCTCTCTCCATCAGCAGAGTTTGGTTTTCTGCCTTAAACTACATTAAGACTCTGCATGGATATTTTAGGTAACAATAACATCATTAAAATAAGTAAAACAATTGAAACACTGCAGAATAAATAGTTAAAGTTATTCTGAGTAGAAGGCACAAAGTTAAACTGGATATTTATATCAAGTTATGGCCACCCACAATTCAACTCAGGGAGAAAATTCTTCTCCTCTTTAAAGGGAGAATAGTTTTTAGAAATTAGAATCATAGAATCTCAGGGTTGGAAGGGACCTCAGGAGGTCATCTAGTCCAACCCCCTGCTCAAAGCAGGACCAAACCCAACTAAACCCAACTAAATTCAATTGCAACAAGTGTTGGTTAGGTGATCCAATTGTTCAAAGCACCTTTACCCTGGTCTCAAATTGCATGTGCAACAGGCCAGTATCCATACAAAGAAAAGTTTGGGAATGAACCAAGGAAGAGTGTAGGGGGAATAAGAGGAGCTGATTCCAAGATGCCAATGTAAGTCACTTTAGAGTAAAAAGGAGAAACTGTGCCAGACAATACAATGAATTGCTCTCACTATATTATTTTACAAGTGCTTTGGAGGGTGGTAGTAGTTAAAAAGTAATCTCAACTGAACTGTATGCAACTGAACGGAACATGAACCAATGGTTTATTCTCTTATTCTGATGTACATTTAATCAATCTGGAATCAGCTTCTCTTCCTTTTTAAATGATTTGGCAGGGAATATAAAGAGCTGTTGGAAGCAACTGAAGTCCCGTAAACCCCTTGTAGGCGTATTTAAATATTGTCTATCACCCCAGCATTGAGGAGTCTGTTTATTCCTGGGGCTAACTCCTTATTCCCAACATGGAAAAAAAACACCACACAATTTGAATTCATTGCTCATGATCTCCCACTTAGCTCCATCCTTTTGGAACACATTATCTCAAACCACCCACACTGAAATATGGCTGCTTCCCTTACTCATGTTGTTGGGAGAGGTCTCTACAGTTAAGAATCTTTCCTGAGCTATTGTTAACTGCCCTGGTCTGAGTTTATTAGCTACTTGCAAAAACACACTGTGCTGGCTTTCTAGTACACCCAAATGCTTTTCAGCTTGAGATCTACCTTATAGAGATAACTGTTCATGGGGAAAGAGGGCAGATTAAATCCTATCTGAAATAAAGCATTTCTAGGAGCTCTGGAGACCATCCCTAGAATCACTGCCAGAGAAGATAATTGGGTAATTAACAATTAGAATAATTTAACTAGTGACATAGTGGATTTTCCACCACATGAATTCTTTAAATCAAGACTGGGTATCTTTCTAAAAGATATGCTGTAGCTTATCCAGAAGTTATGGGCTTGGTGCAGAAATCACTGGGTGAAATTCTATGGCCTGTGCTATGCAGGGGGTTAGGCCAGATCATCATAATGGTCCGTTCTGGCCTTAAAAACCCCTATGAATTTATTAATCTAAGATTAAGGAAAATTCTGAATCCAGAATGGCCAGTATCATTTGGGAATTACCACTGAATACATTATAGTCCAGAAGGTTTAGTACAGGGGTGGGCAAACTTTTTGGGGCGAGGGCCACATCTGGGTGAGGAAATTGTATGCAGGGCCGGGGCAGGGGGGGTGGAGTGCGGGATGTGGAGGAAGGGGCTCAGGACAAGGGATTGGGGCAGAGAAGGGGTGCAGAGTGTAAGAGGGGGCTCAGGGAAGGGGGTTGGGGTACAGGAGGGGTGCAGAGTGCAGGATGGGGCTCAGGGCAGGGAGTTGGGGTGCACGGGGTGCAGGGTGCAGCAGGGAGCTCAGGGCAGGTGGTTGGAATGCACAGGAGTGCAGAAAGGGGCTCAGGGCAGGGAGTTGGGTGCAGGAGGGGTGCGAGGTACAGGCAGAGGGCTTAGGGCAGGAAGTTGGGGGGCGGGGGGCAGGAGGGGTTTGAGCTCCAGCCCGGTGCCGCTTACCTAAAGTGGCTCCGGGGTGGCAGTGGCGCACACCAGGGCCAGGGCAGGCTCCCTGCATGCCTGCCCTGTCCCCACGCCACTCCAGGAAGTGCTGCGGCCCCTGGGTGGGGGGGCAGAGGGCTCTGCGTGCGCACATGGAGCCCTTTGCCTCCCGGCCCGGGGGCTGCTTCTGAGAGCAGCGCCGGGCCCGCAGCACCACCAGGGGTAATCCTGCGGGCCGGATCCAAAGCCCTGAAGGGCCGGATCCGGCCCGCGGGCCATAGTTTGCCCATCCCTGGTTTAGTACATGTTTGTACCTTGGATTATGTTATAGTTCCTAGAGATTAGGAGCTGGGGAAAGAGGAAGGAAAGGAAAATAGGTAAGAGTTTTCCTTTTCTTTTCCATGTGGCATTGTGTCAGTGAGGTGACAAGGATGGTGTTAAATCTAATAGGAGTAAATCCTATTGTTCCAGGGAAGGTATAGTCTCTCGCTGTACTCACTGACCTTTCTGTACTCTTCATGCATTCATCAGCACCAGTATTACATTGGATCTTAAAATTTATAAGATGCTGGTTGGTTGGTGTGGGCCAAATCCAACTTCTATTCAAGTCAACAGGAGTCTTCCATTGGCTTTAATGGGAGTTGAATTGTGCCTTGTAATCCTATACGATATGTTTGGACTCTATTTCCTATTGTTAAATAAAACAGCATTAGAGCAATAAAAATTATTTGGCTACTTAGTTTTAAAAGCATAGTAAAAGGCAATAGCCTAAATTGCCAACTTTGAATTTGCCTCTCCTGCTACAGATCCCTACTCCCTGCCAGCAGCAGGCAGTTGAAAATATTATTTCCCTTCCCCTGTATCTTATATAAAGTGTACTATGTAGAGAGGTTTCCAAGCTTTGGCGGTCACTGAATGAGCTTAAGATGCCTGGTAGAATGGGAAAAAGTAGTGTAGAAACCCCTCTGAATTCTAATTCAGCTGACACATATTCTGGCTTCAGTAAGGAATTTGAAGGCTCTGTCATGCCTCATTGTTACTGTGACCTGATGGGTCATGTCACTGACAGGAACATAATGAACAAATAAAATCCTCCACAGTTGTGCTGAACTCCCACAAACACCTCCGAGAGATTTCTTTACATCCCTCATGTGTGGAGCTGGGCAAAAGTTCTGGATTGAATTTTTAAATTTTTTTGGCCAAAAAATGCAGATTTGGATTGACCAAACATTTCACGAGTTTGTCAAATACTACAAATTGTTTTAGTCTAAAAATCCCCCCCAAAATTAAAAAGAACACATTTAATTTCAACATTTTCCAAATGAAATCTTTCGATTGTCAATTCAAATGACTGTTTGAAATTGAACCTTCTTTTTAAAAAAAAAAACCGAGCTAAAAATTTTAAGATTAAGTGTTTTGTTTTCAGTCAAATGTAACATTTCATTCAACCCCAAATAATTTTTTAAAACTTTTTCAGTTCTCCAAAAAAAGTCAAAAAGTTTTTGTTTTGGGTTGACTGAAGCTATTTTTTCCCCAATTTTTCAGTTCAGCCAGCAAACCCCTCCCCACCTCCCAACCAGTTATTCACACAGCTTTATTGCCCTGCAGAGAACCATGAAGTGTTATAAGCCTAAATGAGAGCCACTTCAAAGGGACCACTGTGGAGTATGTCTACACAGCAGTTTGGAGCGAACCTCTCAGGTCAACAGACTCGTGCTCTAAAAAGAGCTGTAAAGACAGAGCTTTGAAGTTGCAGCTTGGAGTGGAGCTCAGGGGACAAGTTCAAAGCACAGGCTAGAGAGCTATTTTTAGAGTGCTAGCACGAGCCCCACTAGCCCAGGTCTGTGACTTGGACTAGGAGGTTTGCTCCAGAATGCTGGGTAATCATACCCAGTAAGACCAGTTTAGAAGGGTCTTTGTCCAGTTCTGGCTGATTTACACAGAGCCATATTATTCTTAGACTGACTAAAATCACACACCCCTGTATGCCATTCGAAACTTCCACACTTTTTATCAACAGCTTTTACCAAAGCACCATACAACTCCTCTATTAATACAGCCTGGCCTTCCAGGAGCAATATTCCAGTATCCTGTCAGATTGCTTCACTTGGTAATGGATAATCTGATATGAAAATGAAGTAAGTGGTGGGTTTTGATTTTCAAGTAGCTAGTGAGCCATTTCTTTCCAATTAATATGCATACATGTTTGAAAGTTTGGCATATATTTGGCTCCACACCGATTTTTATCTAAATTTAACTTTATCTCTATATCTATCTATATATTAACCCAAAGAATCACACCGAGAGGCAGTTCAATATTTCCATGACAACATTTCAAAACAAACACTTGACGTCTCTCAGACTCTCTGGCACAGAGTTAAAATAGTAATTAAAAAAAAATCAGCATTCAAAAAAAAAATGGGGGGGGAGGGGGGAGGGTAAAATCTCGTAGCACTGCAACATACAAATCCTCAGGGAAACCCTGCACTCAATGAGCTATGTAGAATGCTCTGGGCTGGGCTCCATGACTACATTTCAGCAATTATAGAAGTAAAAGTTTTTGTATGTTACTGTTGCACATAACCCAGCCTATTTTAAACCTAACTTCAGGCCTCTAATGTCAAAATATACCGAATGCACCTCAGATTGAATGCAATTAATAGAGGGTTTCAAAGAAATTAATAGAGCATTTGTTTCTGAAGTGAGAGTGAAAGGTTAGTCATCAGAACAATACATTTCTCTTACTTCAAGGATTCTGCTTAAACAGTCCACAGCATATTATTTCTGTATCTATTTTCCCCCCAGTACACATGCATAATTCCCATGAGCAGTAAATCAACATATGGGGACAACAGATCATGTACACAAAACTTTTGAAATGTCACACACATATGGTGCAGGTGATAAGATGATTTATCCAGGTAGGTGACAGCAACTATAAACAATCAATGCAACTTGATATACTGCTTGCAACTTTGTATCCTGGCTGGAGGGTTTTTGTGAATGCAGATCTGTAAACTGGTATCTCATTTACATTAATCCAGCTCTCCTGCTTGTATAGGTAAATTGTGCCTATACAATGCATTTAAAAGTTATTTTTAAAAGACATTTGAATGAGAGAGAGAGAGAGAGAGAGCACATATTCAATATTTGTCCTCGCTTTTAATGTTTTGTTTTGAGTCTGAGCTCAAACTGGGATTAATTTCCTTAACACAATATGCACATTCAGAATTCAGGCAGTTTTAATGCAATATGAAGTGAAACAAATAGAAGAGAATTCATTTTAGCTGACAGACAATAGATGAAAGGTGGGATTTATTACACCATAACGTCTATTGACTGAGTTGTGATAATTTCATAGGAGAATGGATGTTATACACACTGCTGATCATTTCAATACTTCTCTCTCTCTCTCTATATATATATATATATACACACACACACACACACACACGTGCACACACTTTCTATATTTTAAAGATTTACATTATTGAAACAAAAAGATTTGATGCTGCCAAACAAAATATTCTTTGAATTTCTGCTCAGAATGAACTATATCTAATCATTCTGAGTCAGAAGAAAAACAAATTTCAAAACGTTGAAATTCCATTTTCCAACCAACTCTAGTTACAGATGTGACCATTTAGATAGGTCATCACTTCACTGAAGCCAGGGGTGAAAGTAATACTAAATTCTTACCAGTAAGGGGGCTGGCTACGACCCCTGGAAGGGGTGGGGCCTCAGGCAGAAGGGGCAGGGCTGAGGCATTAGCCTCCCCCAGCCAGTCCATCCACCCTGCCTGGCCTCTGCCACCCAGGGCTCCAGTGGCGATTTAAAAGGGCCCAGGGCTCCGGCTAGCACCGCGGTAACAGCAGTGGTGGCTGGGAGCCCCGGGCCCTTTTAAATCGCCAGCCCCGGAGCAGCTGCCCTTTTGCCTCCCCCACTGTCGGCAGCCCAGGGGGTGCTGTGGCAGTGCTTTAACGTGCGCTGCGTACAGGACGGTACCGGCTTCTTACCGGGATGCCGTACCGGCTCACTTTCACCCCGACTGAAGCTGACCTTACTTGCAAAATAATCAGTTAATATCTACCATTAAAAATCTTGTGCCATATTTTCACCTAAAGTTTGCTTTGCTGTTTGTTTATAGGCTTTCCTCTGGTACCCAGAGTATTTCAGAGCCTCATATACATTAATGAATAGCAAAGCCCAAGTGAGGAAAGAACGTATTTTTAAGCCACATTTTACAGATGGGGAACCGAGGCACAGAGAGATTTAATTATTTTCCTCAGTGCCACACAGGAAGTCTAATGGAGCCAGGAACCAGGCTTACAAAAGAAATCCAAACCACCAGGCCTGTGCCTTAGCAACAAGACTATAAATAAGCAGTTGCAACTCATCTAAAAAATTGATAGATCTACTCCCAGTTTTGCCAGATCTAAATTTGGCTCATTATCTAACATTTTATTACTTTATTTGATCAAAGTGGTGGGTTGGATGTTGAAGGTTTAGCTGTTTTGGCATCATTGCTGGAGGAACTTGTAATTATTAAGCAGATGTTATGTGACATAACTGGGGGCTTATTCTGCTGTAATGAGATACAATATTTATTACAATGAAGGGAATTGGTAAAGGATTTGCTAAATTACATTTTACATACATGGAGTTACCTTTATATCAGGGGTAATGAAAAAAATCATAGAAGTCCATATTTTACATCAGATTTGATGTCAGACTTGTATCGTTCTCTTTGGGGCCAGGGGAAGGAGGGGAAATCAGGCTTGACTCTTTGAGGTCTGTTTTTATACTTGATATCTAACTCAGAGGCGTAATGTATCCAAATAGTTTGTTCCTTGTTATCATCCAGCACTGTTACAATATTATTTCACTGGTACTAATCAGACAGCGAGATACCCCTGACATTTCATAGAATTGAAGGACTTGCAGGGACCTCGAGAGGTCTTCTAATCCAGTGACCTGCACTCATGGCAGGACTATATATTGTCTAGACCATCCCTTACAGGTATTTGTCTAACCTGCTCTTAAAAACCTCCAGTGATGGAGATTCCACAACCTCCCTAGGCAATTTAGTCCAGCGCTTAACCACCAGAGCGTTGGGACGTTTTTCCTAACGTCCAACCTAGCCTTTGACCAATTGTTCAGAAACAGATCTCCTTTCTTTCTAGATGTATTAACAAGTTTAATGTATAGCTTGCTTTGGACCTTTCAAACCTAATTTAAATTAGTGGTTTCTGGATTTAAATTTACAGTTACTAAGCACAATATGGAAAGCAAATTAGATTCATGTATTGATCCTGTGGGCAAATGCTTGATAGATTTGTATCTATTTGGGTACAAAAGTGAGGTTTGACCCCAAAAATGCTGTTAGCGGACACAATCTATCATTTGTTAAATGATTTCCAACTGTGGTTTAGATATTTATGTACCACTGCTTAGAAAATTTCCAAGAGGTCTAATGGAAATAGTGCACAACAGAAGCTGGTTCTGCTTTTTGTTATATACTACTATTGGCAATCTGTTTCTTCTGACATATGACCATATTATAACCTTTTCTTTCACAGTGGGTAACATTTTCCTTTCTTTGGAAATAGTAATTCACCAAAGCCAATGGGAATATCAAGCATTTATAAAATGCCAGTCCAGTTGCATATGCTGGTCAAGTTGTCATAATCTTCCTTTCTTACTCTGTTTATAATAGTCTCAGCACAGCTGAATTCAAAAGTTACCTGAACAGTACCAAAAAAATTAATTACAAAATACTTAAGTCACATTTTAAGTGTTGATGCTCAAACGTAGCTGTCCAAATCCCTGTTTGGGCACCTAAATAAGTAGTTTGGTTTTCCAAAAGGTTCGCCACCCCTAATTTCCACTGAAGTAAATAGAAGCTGACAGTACTTGGCAGATATGAAAATCAGGACACATATTTAGGTGTCTAACATTAGGCACTCACACTTGAAAATGTTGTTCTAAGCACTGTTTTAGGGATTTCCATCTTCCAAACGAGTTACAGTATTTAAATATTTAATCACTACCAAAACCTCTGAAATATTTGATGTTTTAAAATCCCACACACCCCTCCCCAGATCATGGATTGACTTGCCCAATGCAACTGTAATCCACACCCACTCTGTGTGGGGCTGGGACACAGTGGTTGATGAGTCTTCTACAGCCTTACCTAGTAGAGCTTGGTCTTTCTACTCAGGCAGTAGAGGTTCATGCTTTAAGACCCAAAGGTCTGAAGTCACCACTGCCAATGACCCATCCAAAGATGCTGTTGTAAAATGGAGAGTCAGTGTCACAGCTAGATCAGTCAGAAGTTTCTGGCTCCCAGACCAGCACAAGTCAGTAAACTAGACCTCCCTCTAGAGCAGTGTTTCCCAAACTTGGGATGCCGCTTGTGTAGGGAAAGCCCCTGGCGGGCCGGGCCGGTTTGTTTACCTGATTCAGCTGACTGCGGCTCCCACTGGCTGCAGTTCACTGCTTCAGGCCAATGGGAGCTGCTGGAAGCGGCTGCCAGTATGTCTCTTGGCCCGCACCGCTTCCAGCAGCTCCCATTAGCCTGGAGCAGCGAACCGTGGCCAGTGGGAGCCATGATAGGCCAGACCTGCGTACGCGGCAGGTAAACAAACTGGCCCAGCCCGCCAGGGACTTCCCCTACACAAGCGGCATCCCAAGTTTGGGAAACACTGCTCTAGAGCTATACCACTTCTTTAAACTGATCAAATGAAAACTCTAATTTTCAGTATGGCCTGAACCTAACCTTCACTTGTGTATGTTCATTTTTTCCAGCTCTTCAGTTTCTAACATCCGTGCAACACAACTACAAATAGCATTTGGATAAACAGGTTTAGTACATGAATGTGCAGGTGACCGGTAATACTGAAAAAGTTAGGGTGCAGGAGTGTGCACACAGGTAAAATTGTGAACAAGTGGACAAAATGAGTGCACAAAGAGGGAGGGATAGCTCAGTGGTTTGAGCATTGGCCTGCTAAACCCAAGGTTGTGAGTTCAATCCTTGAGAGGGCCATCTGGGGCAAAAATCGGTCTGGGGATTGGACCTGCTTTGAGCAGTGGGTTGGACTAGATGACCTCCTGAGGTCCCTTCCAACCCTGATATTCTGTGAACTGAAAAATGTTAAGGTCTCATCCAACTCCCACTGAAGTCAGTGGCAGTCTTTCCTTTGACATCAATGGATATTGGATCAGGCCCAAAGTGAACAAATCATTTATTAAAAGTATTGTAATATGTAACTCTTTCAATATGATGAAAAATATTCAGAACTAATCACCCTCCTTAAGTAGATTGGAAATAGTCTATATTTAATGGCAATCACCAGTAGTTTGTCTAAAAGCTAGTGGTTTAGGTGGGTGTTTTTTTTAAATGAAAAGTTAATTTCCTAATTTTATGTATTTTAGGGGAATTAATACTTTAAAAATATGAGTTTCCACAACTGTCCCTACCCAGGACCACATACAGTATAGCTCTCAACTAATACACAAAATCCCCAGATACTGCATAACACAGAGCATTGGAGTAGATATAAGGTACATGGTGGCCATCAGGCCCCGGTGCTGCAAAGATGTATGCACATGCTTAACTTTATGGAAAGTGAGTAGTGCCACTGAAGTTCCAGCAAGGAATTGGACCTATGCCACACTCCATGCTAACCTCTATGCCACATGGGCAGTTTCCCACAATGTGGGAATCCTCAGCTGCCCAGTTGAGGCAACTCTTGGGACGCCACCGGCAAGGCACAAGGCTACCTCAGGGCTAAACAATCTGGCCCATAAACCTTTGTACCTCATGTTGGATCACATACCGTGGAACTTCTTGTCAAATGCTCTGCCTTATGACTAAGTCAGGCATTGAGAAAGCTGTTCACTGTTTACTCAATGTAAGGTTTTAAGGATCAAAAACTATTACACTGAATTTATTTTTGGTTTAGTAGTGTAAGAAAGTATTTTTCTAGCAAATGGTGGCAACTGATTAGAGCAAGAGAATCAAATTACCCCTGAGAAACAGGTACGGTATGTCTCCTTTCCTCACTTCTCTCTGTCCTGACACATCCCTTCACAATACCCTGTAAACATAATCTTTGCTCAAACGTTAATGTGTTTCAGAAGAACACTATGTTTTTCAATTTTATCTTGATCCAATCATTGAAACCAGACATGTCTTTCATTTATGGTTTCAATAATTCAGTGTTAGTCAACACCTAATTCCAGTGTTTATTTCTCTCCCCTGCAAAAAATCTGGTTGTCATAAATACCATTTACAGCTCTTACACAATGAAATTAGCACAGAATATTTCACAAGAGTGACACAATGGTAAGCACTTTATATACCCATTTAAAAAAAAAAAAGGACATGGTTCCTCTTCAATCCCTTAAAAAAACGTTATAAATATATATATTAATTTGACTACTAATAGATTCTTCTCCAGAAGTTATAAAACTGAAGGAGAGTCATCCATTTGGCAATGTATTATGAAACAAACACATCCCATGCATAAATAGCCCTTACAAAAAGTATGTTTTTACTTATGAAGTTTTCCCCAAGATTAACAATCCACGTCTAGGGCATTACCTTTATTATATTGGTAACATACATCATTTACTCCACTATGTTGTAATGTGTTAACACTGCAGTAAGTTATCACTGCATCTGATGAAATTATTACATATATGCAGCATGTAACCAGAGCAAAACGCCACATAATATTTCACAGTAGTTCTGTGCATAACTTGTCACCACTTTACCTTACTATGCAAGACCGACAGTATCTTTGGCTGCCAAGAAAGGTTTTTGTGCAGGGCTTGCTTTATGGCTGGATTTGAACATGCACTTCCATTTGCCATTGTTAGAGGAACACTATCAGGTCAAATTTGCCACAGAGTTTAAGTTTTGTAAAAATAAATGTTTACAGAGTGTAAGACCAATAGGAATAATTTATTTATTTTTAAATTCCAGTGGAAGTAGTTAAATCACACACCCCCAATCCTCACACACATACATACACAAAGGCCTGGTCTACACTAGGACCTTAAATCGAATTTAGCAGCGTTAATTCGAACTAATCGCTCAACCGTCCACACCAGGAAGCCATTTAATTCGAACTAGGGGGCTCCTTAGTTCGAATTTGGTACTCCACCCCGACAGGTGGAGTAACGCTAAATTCGCACTTGCTAGCTCGAATTAGGCTAGGTGTGGATGCAAATCGAACTTAGTAGCTCCGGGAGCTATCCCACACTGCACCACTCTGTTGACGCTCTGGACAGCAGTCCGAGCTTGGATTCTCTGACCAGCCACACAGGAAATGACCCGGGAAAATTTGAATTCATTTTCCTGTCTGGGCACTTTGAATCTGACGTCCTGGCTGGACATCGGGGCGAGCTCCGCAGCACCTGCAACGATGCAGAGCTCTCCAGCAGAGGAGTCCGGGCAATCCAAGAATAGAAAGAGGTCCCCAGCATGGACTGACCGGGAAGTCATGGATCTGATCGCTGTGTGGGGCGAGGAGTCTGTGCTCTTGGAGCTGCGCTCCAACAAGCGTAATGCAAAGACCTTCGAGAAGGTCTCCCAAGCCATGACACAGAAAGGATACAGCCGGATGCAATGCAGTGCCGCGTGAAAGTCAAGGACCTGAGGCAAGGTTATCAAAAAGTCAGAGCGGCAAACGGATGCTCCGGAGCACAGCCCCAGACATGCCGCTTCTACGAGGCACTGCATGCCATTCTCGGTGGGTCTGCCACCACTGTCCCACCAGTGACCGTGGACTCAGTGGATGGCATAGTGAACCAGGACAGTTCCTACTCAATGTTCGCCGATGGGGAAGACGAGGAAGGGTCCGTGGAGGAAGGCGCAGGCGACAGCGAACACAATGCCGCTTTCCCTGACAGCCAGGATCTCTTCCTCACCCTCACAGAGATCCCCTACCAACCCTCCCCGGCCGTTAACCCGGACTCAGAGTCAGGGGAAGGATCAGGCGGTAAGTCGTATAAACAAGAAAACATTTATTTGTACGAAAACATGTATACAAAAAATAGAAATTCTATATATAAATACTATATCTAAAAGTTTTTAACGGGAAACTATACGAACAGTAGGTCCACACAGATTGGGATGGAACAATAGTCCTCCATGGACAATTCCACAAATGCATCAAAAAGTTCCTCAAATACCCTCCGCAGGAGGTTTCTAGGAAGAGGTGCCTTATTTGGTCCTCCGGTGAAGCACACTCTTCCACGCCACGACATCCGTAGATACAGGGGAACCATCGCCTCAACCAGCATGGCCGCGTAGGGTCCCCGGTCGGTGAAGTGCTTCCCTTAACATCCTGTCTTTCTGTACTTGAGAGACCCGCCTCAGGGTAATCTCGTTCATGAAGTGCTGCATCTAATTAGGGCAATTAGCGAATAGTTACTGTTCTTAATGGTTTACTTATACTTTGCATAACAAAGCCCCTCGCTTAGCAGCCACGTGCTGTAGGCCACAGAGGAAAAGCATACATTGATCTTTCCCCTGCAGTGTCGGGAGTGGCTGGAAAAGGGTCATAGTATCTGATTTCCAGATTGCCTTTAGCAGGAGGGCACAGCTATCCGTTAACTGATAAGCATAATCTACTGTAAGGCTTACCAGGACTGTCTGCTAGACGGATTCAGCTATCTCTCCCGACTTCTCCACTCTCCTGTGCAATGCCGCAGCCAATCAGAGCGTAGCCCAAAATGTCGTGCTTGTCTTGAGACCACGTGAGACTTGTTGCCCGGTACGGTCTTGTTCATAGAAATTGACTAGACGGTGTTCACTGTCCGCAAAAATGTATCTGTTCAAGGAAATCACTAACTTTCCCCATCACACAGCTTCGGCTCTTTCCCGGACTGCCCCGGCATTCCCCTCGCAGAGACTGGCAATGATTAGACGGCGAAAGAAGAAGACTAGGGACGAGATGTTCGCTGAACTGATGGCCTGCTCCCGAGCAGAGGCTGCAGAGCAGAAACACTGGAGGGAGACCCTATGTGAGCAGCATCGCACACTCATGGAACGTGAGGATAGGTGGCGGCAGGAAGACCAGCAGACCACCCAAACGCTGCTTGGTCTCATGAAGGAACAAACGGACACGCTTCGTCGCCTTGTTGATGTCCTGCAGGACCGCAGGCTGGAGGACAGGGCCCCCTTGCAGTGTCTCTGCAATCGCCCTCCCCCGCCAAGAAGTCCTAGCCCCCCCTCACCCAAAAGTACAAGACGGAGGGGCAGTAGGGGCCGTGAGAACTGTCACTGAACCAGAACAGAGCGACCGTGTACCCCGCACTTCTCACTTCCCTTATAGGCTCAGCCAGTCCCAAATCCAAGTTTCATCCCCCCACTGTTTATTAGATTAATAAAAGATGTTTGCTGTTAATCACTGTTTCGGTCATGTCTTTCCTGTCAGAGGATTTTTCGGTGTATGGGGTGGACAGGGGTTTCATACTTGCACGGTATAGCCTACAGTACCAGGGTACAGACTTGGGGAAAGGATCAACTGCAGGGCACACACACACTGCAGTCAGTAGGCACCAGGGTCATTCTGTGTTGTGTATGCTGCCCCTGGTCATTCCGTAATCTGTATGCTTGTCCAGGGTCCTAGCGCCTGCCACGCCATTAATGTAAAGGCAGGCTGGCCTTTCCATGCACTTCCAACGGATCAACGAGCCTATCCGCTGCCCTGAGCCCCAACAAGAGCCCTCATCCACGGACAGATACTCACCCTTCTCCCACACCCATCACCCCTTCCTACGCACAAACCCGCAGCCCACTGCCGTCATCCAAACCCCTATGCAAAGAAGGCACCACTCGCCCCTTCCTGCAAACCCTCCCCTTCATGCAGAACCACTTTCAGCCGTCCCCCACCCCAGAGACCTATGTAGGAGCAGGAGGATGTCAGTCCTCTATGGAGGAAGCGGTCTGTACGTCAGTGCACACCGTGCCCAGCACAGTATGCGTCCATGTTTCAACACCAGAACAGAAATGCAAAGTAAAACAAAGATTTATTAAGAATATGTGTAACAATTACTTTGCTTTAAAACGTGCTTTGGAAGTGGGGGAAACTTGGAGAACGCGGCATGTAGCCGCAGATCGAAATGGACACAAACAGACACAGGCCCAGGGTCAGTTTCTCTTGAAAGCAAGTGGAGAGTCATAGGTTACCCTGATCTCCGAGGAAACTTGCTTTCAAAGCCTCCCGGATACACAGCGCTTCCCGCTGGGATATTCTCTCAGCACGGGTGTCTGGCTGAGCGTAAACTGCAGCCAGGCGATTTGCCTCAACCTCCCATCCGGACAAAAAGGCCTCGCCCTTGCTCTCACACAGATTGTGCAGCACACAGCAAGCAGCAATAACTACGGGGATATTCTTTTCGCTGATGTCCGAGCGAGTCAGTAAGCTCCGCCATCTCCCCTTGAGACGTCCGAAAGCACACTCCACCACCATTCTGCACTTGCTCAGCCGGTAGTTGAAGAGTTCCTTCTCTCTGTCCAGGGCGCCTGTATAGGGCTTCATGAGCCAGGGCATTAGCGGGTAAGCTGGGTCCCCGAGGATCACTGTAGGCATCTGCACATCCCCAACCATTATTTTGTGGTCCGGGAAGAAAGTACCTGCCTGGAGGAGTCTAAAGAGACCAGAGCTCCTGAACACACGCGCGTCATGAACCTTGCCTGCCCACCCGACCTTGATGTTGGTAAAACGTCCCCTATGGTCCACCAGTCCTTGCAGCACCATGGAAAAGTAGCCCTTTCGGTTAATGTACTCACTGGCCTGGTGGGCTGGTGCCAGGATAGGGATGTGAGTCCCATCTATAGCCCCACCGCAGTTTGGGAATCCCATCGCGGCGAAGACGTCTATGATGACCTGAACGTTTCCCAGGTTCACTACCTTTGAGAGTAGTTGCTCAACGATTGCGTGGGCTACTTGAATCACAGCAACCCCCACGGTAGATTTGCCCACGCCAAAGTGGTTCGCTACTGACCGGTAGCTGTCTGGCGTGGCAAGTTTCCAGAGGGCTATGGCCACTCGCTTCTGCACACTCAGGGCTGCTCGCATCCGGGTGTCCTGGCGCTTCAGGGCAGGGGACAGCAAGTCACACAGTTCAAGGAAAGTGCCCTTACGCATCCTGAAGTTTCGCAGCCACTGTGATTCGTCCCAGACCTGCAGCACTATGCGGTCCCACCAGTCCGTGCTTGTTTCCCAGGCCCAGAATCGCCGTTCCACACCATGAACTTGACCCATTGCCACCATGATCTCCACTGCGCGGCGTATCCTGCTTTGTGAGAGGCCTGCGCCACTCTCCTCACCGCGCTGCCCGATTTCTCAGCAGCTGGCTGTGGAAGAGGTGGACGATAAGGTGCGAGGAGTTGACAACGGCCATAAGTGCAGCGATGATCACAGCGGGCTCCATGCTCGCAGTGCTGTGGCGTACGCGCTGTTACCGACCAGAGAAGGGCACGATCAGATTTCCCGCCGGCGCTTTCAGGGAGGGAGGGCGGTTGTGAGTGACGGTTGAATGATGACAGTTACCCAAAACCACCCTCGACACATTTTTCCCCCAGCAGGCATTGCGAGCTCTACCCAGCATTCCAATGGGCAGCGGGGACTGCGGGAACTGTGGGATAGCTTCCCACAGTGCCCTGCTTCCAAAGTCGACGCTGGCCCCGTTACTGTGGACTCAGAAATTCGAATTAGTGTATTTAGTATGGATACACAAATTCGACTTAATAAGGTCGAATCCACAAATTCGAACTAAGTTGATTCGAAATAGTCTTGTAGTGTAGACAAGGCCAAAGACTCATCTCCTCACCTGTGTTTGAACTCTAAACTTTGCAGCACTAGGCTAGAGCTGGGGAACCTGGAAGTGAAAATCAGTAAAGGACTCTAAACTAAAATGAGATCAACTTTTCTGTTTTCATTGTTCAAGCTGAAAAGTAATAATCGAACAGAATAATTAAAAGTCGTTTGGATTTTTAAAATACTTTCAAGTTTGAGTAATCATTAGCGTTACTCGTCACATAAAGACCTCTTTTAAATATATATATATTATTTTAACCTGACAATTTCCTTATTATATTTGGCTTCTGAAAATTAGGTGCCTATAACTTGTTTGTTTCAAGGGTTTTTAACAAGTAATATTCTTAATACATAAAATATAATTGTTAGCATCTGGATTCATTCACTTAATTTGTTTATTTCACAACAGGAGATCACACCACCAGCAACACACATGATTACTGAATCCTTAAACTTTACCACTCTTGCATAAATTTGCAAGTCACTTTGGGATTAATGATAATAAGTTGTATTTGTAGCAGTGTTACACCATGGCCGAGGTAGACACTCAGAATTCATAGAAATTATATGGGTGCATATTTTCAAATGGTTAAATGAAATCAGAGACTATTTCATAGGAAAAAGGATAGACTGTGATGATGTGCAGTTGAACCTTTTGACCATAAGGTTTCTCAGGACCACCAGCATCTGAACTTTTGTTAATGATGCAGCCATGAACGCTGCATGAAAGCGGCACTGTAGGTAATAGCAGAGGAAGAGACAGACATTATCAAAGCAGACCACAGAGATTATGTTTCCATAATTTCCCATCTTAATGTACATTTAGAAACAATGCTGGTAATAATAAAAAGAACAGAAAGAAGGGCCAGATTGAAACCCAATAAGTGTACTGATGTCAGCAGAAACTCTCAGGATGAAATCCTGGCCCCACTGAAGTCAATAGCGATATTACCCAATGACTTCAGTGGGGCCAGGATGTCACCTTCAGATTTCTCATCCATCCATTCTAGCTAGATAATTCAGTGATACAGAATTTTTCACTATCAAATGATATGCCATTGCTCTTTACTGAGTAGCAGCCAGGAGTGATGCTGAAAGTTCTGTGGTAAAAGCCAAGTGCAATGACATCAGGATCATCAGATGTACCATCTCCAGCAATAGAACTAGAGTAGCGTAATATCAGTTCTTTTTCTACCTGCTCTTCTTTCAGATTGGCTTTATCTACATGCATGAGGACTTGCTCCAATTACAAATAACCAGGGGATAATTTAGAATCTGAGCAGAAGGAAAGACAGGTACTCTCGTGGTGACAGTATTGAACTGGAGCTCAGGAGATGAGGGTTCAGTTCCCAACACTGCCACAGGGTCCTTCAACAAGTGACTTTGGCAAGTCATTTAAGGCCCGACCCACTGCTACATCAATGGGAGTTTTGCTACTGACTTCAATGGATGCAGGGTCAAGTTCTTAATCTCTGGCCTCAGTTCCATATTTGTAAAATGGGAACAGCAATGCTTTACCAGTGTGATTATTTGTATCTATAGTAGCTAGCTCAGTGGAGTCCTGATCTCAATTGGGGACCTGCTGCCACTACCGTAATACAAACAAACAATAGGCATGAGTTACAAACAGTTTTATGCTCTAACCACAATAAAGGCCCAGTTAATATTTCAGAGAATTTAAATCCATTTGCAATAAGAACTTCTCTCTTTCTTTTGCCAGAGCAATCCATTTGTTTTATTATTTCCCTTGTAAATTCTAGATGTAGAGTTCACTAGAACTATAGCACTTTCCAGAAATACTAGAATGGGCTTTGAAGTGGTTTTGGGTCTTCAAAAAGGGCATATAAAACAATCCTAAATGATTTTCAACAGCATTTTCACATTCATGCTATTGATTGATTAGGCAATTTCTTCTTCTGGAGGAAATATAAAACATAATCTGACTTTGCCTGAAACTTGGTCTATTGGGGCTTCATGGACTAAGTGGAAACAAAGCTAAATCAATGCTACATCAAACACATTGACTTTTAAAAATATATATACTTAAGAATATTCATATTAATAGTAGTAATTTCACAATTTATTTAGATCCTGAATGTAAAGTACAGTAAACGGGACACTCCTCTTATAAAGGTGTCCCCTAACTACATGGAAATTGTTCATTTATTGGCAGTGGGAGTTCTGCATGCAGAAGAAGAAACAGACATTTCCCATATGGATCAGTCAGGAGAACGCAAAATGCAGCTCTCAAAGTTACATCTGCAGAATATCTAATTTAACCTAACTATACTATTTATTTAAACTAATGTAGATTTGACCCTAAATATTCCATATCAAACTGATTTTGCTTCTGTGACAAAGTTGCTGCCCCATCATGCCACTTCCTGGCTAGAGCATTGCTTCAGTTCCCCTCACTGTCTTATGGACTACCCTGGCCATAGGAGTGTTCTGGCCCTCTGACCAGACCACTTTACAGAATCCAGCCCTTCTGAGGCCACATAGTTCTTTATCAAAGTCCAATAAAAAAATACATAGACAAAACAAACCTTCAGCATGGCTGGGCTCAGCAGATAGTCACCTCAGTGCAGGCATGCCTCTGCTGGTGCTGCTACTTCTCCGTGGTTCTATCAATCCCCCCAATCCAAGGGCTTGGCATAGGGCCCATCTCAGTCAGGCTTCCAGCTTGTCCCTGAAGAAGCCTATCAAGTCTTCTCTATTTTTCCCCTCTCCCAGCCTTCTTTTCAAGCTGCTCCCTGAGACAAGGCACTTCACACCTCCTCTCCTGGGGTTCTCCTCCCCCACAGCTGGGCTCTGCCTCCTCTTTATGGAGACAAATCCTGCTCTTGCCCAGCAGGGCTTCATTTCTAATTAGACATGGCCCACCCTCCAGGTGTACCCAGGCTGGTTAACTGGCCTCAGGCCTACATTAACCCTTTCAAAACTTGTGCAGGGTAAACAATCCATCATAGCTTCATGTTTAAAAATACTGAGACTAGATCTGAAATCTTTACCTTAAGGTAAAATGGCGGGTTTTGCTGAATAAAGGCATCATTTTCAGATCTGCACAGGACTCGTCTTTGGTTTTGGCTCTCCTCACGTATGTAAATGTTCCACAGATGAAAGGGATAATTTTGCCCCAGCAAAGAATTCCATATTGTCCTAAATTCTTGTCAAATGGGTGCTGAATACCACAATGGGATATTAAATATTAGTCTTGTGCTCTACTTTCTGTACTCATGAAAGTACTGCATCAAGCCTGGTATAGATCACCTAGTGTAGATCACTGTGCACTGGTTTGGCATTTATCTCAACCCTGATTTGCAAGCACATATATAATTCAGTCCTAGCCTCCTCTTCCACAGACATGCAGTCATGTGTCTCTGGTCTGAAGATAAACCATTGACCGATCACTGACAATAATACAATTTCAAAACAAATCCCTAGTTTTTACATTACAGGTAATGTTTCTAATACTCTGTCACTGGATATCACCCTTGTTAGGAATGATCTATTCTAACACTCCCTTAGTCTATCTTGACTTTAAGTGAAAGTTATTGAGATTTGTGCAGCTAACCCACTAGGTGCTTTTGAAAAAAATCAGACCGATCATCCACATTCTGTTCTGTTCTAATAACCTTCATTACCACACAAAGTATTTGGCTACAGTTTGTAGCATCTGTAAGGGAGGTGCAATGAGTTATGTGGATGGGGGGAGAAACTTTCCATTTCATACTATAACTCATTGTCTGCTCACTTTACTAGATTACCTTCTGTAAGTGGCCTGCTACGGTAGGAAGAGACATGATTTTATACAGTGAATTATGGCTTGTTTGAATAAGCAACATTGAATAAAACTGAATGAATTGCAATCGAGGAGATCCAATCATGGATCACGACCCCATTGTGCTAGATGCTGGCACTGTACTGACGAAAAAAGATGTAAAAGTGCCGTTTAAAAAAAATTAGGAAGAAAACTGTGATGCTGGCAGACCAGGTGCTAGCGCATACCAAGTCCCCTGGGCCCCAATGAACACTGACAAATGGATAGCAGTAAACCAGTCTGGTTCACCTGTGTATTAGTACTGTTAATATAAATTAGAGTTACAAGAACATTTAGGGTTTAGACTTTATGGAATGCTTGTAGAATGCTTCATGTATTAATCTGTCTTATAATATCTGTATCCCATGTTATAAGATTTATTTAAGTGTTTGCTCTAACTATAAAAATGTTTGCTAACACTGTAAACCCCCTACCCCAGTCAGGGGAGAAGCATTTCAAGGGTGAAATACTAGCTCACCACAAGAGGTGTTATCTCCTTTCCAACAAAAGAAGGTTTATAGACACCAGACAAGCCATTGTGGAACATCAGTAGACAAAAGACTTTGTTGATTGCTTCCCCCACATTCTTGAAGAGGGTATGTGCACAAGTGCTCCTCCCATCCCAACTTGAAAGCTGTGGGAAGGGGATAACAATCCCTTTTATGTGGAATTGTTATCCCTGTGCTGCTTGAACTCTGAGGGGTGAAGACTTCTAAGCATAAGCAAGGGGCTCCCAGCTGTTTAGTGTGGACATATAAAGGACATATAAAGCTTGTATATTATAGCAGCTACTATTATCTATTGGAACCTAAGACTGTATCTCATCTGTGTACGTGTATGTTTACCTGCTTTAAACTTGTAAATAACTCTTATTTCCTTTTCCTAATTAATACATTTTTAGTTAGTTTATTACAAGCTACAAGCCTCTGTGATTTGAACCCTGAAGTACAATTGATCTGCTCCTTTGGAATATTGAGTATTGTTGTGATTTTTGGTGGAAGGGACTATCTATCACAAAGACAGGCTTGCCTGGGTGGCAAGATAGACTGGAGTGCCCAAGGGGACTGTCTGACTCCATGTTAAGGCTGTTCCAGTGCTTGAGGAGTTCACACTTGATGCTTGGTTGGTGAAATATGATTACAAAACACACAACAGGGATTCGTGCTCTGTTTCTTGACAGCCTGCTCTGAGGTTGGTACTCTCAGTTGTGAGCCACTCCAGACATCTTGACAAATACCATGAAAGATAAGCTGCCATGTTGAAGCAATCAGTTGAAAAGTATACAAGTCTCCATGCGTATTTATTATTAAAGCCTCCTACAGAAGGGATTATATATTTCAGTAATACACAGAATACTTACAAGTGTCCAAACTCCACATAACCAACGGCCAGGAAACAGGAATATTGATTAAGGATCAAATTTGAGAAATGCCTCCGATATTTTAATATAGCCAGTTTTAAAACTGCCAACTCCCATCTGCTTTCTCTTTGATCCATTCACAAATCAAGATTCCATGAAGCAAAAAGAACAGGCATGATATTAATAAGCGTACTTAGTGTTTGTAGTTAAATGCTTTCTGTTCTTACAGTTCAACAGTTTTAAAATAGGTTTCATTTGAAAAACGTAACTACTTTACATGTACAGCAGTTTAAAAAACACTGACATTTCATTGCCTCAGTTACTTAGTTTTCTAGTAGACTGGGATTTTCAAAGTAGCTCAAAGGAGTTAGGAGTCAATATTCCATTGAAATTCAATGGGACTTGAGCACCTAAACCCATTAACAGCCCCCTTTTAAAAAACTCAGGAATATCTTTTAGAAAATCTTTTGATACAGACCATTTCTCCTTTCCCATTTTCTATTAATATGCTATAACCAGTTTAAACCGCACTTGTTTTTAGAGCTACTTTGGTATTGAACTACCTGGCGTTAAGAACAGCCAAACTTTACAATATGCTAGTTCAGCAGGAAAATGAAAGATTATTCCATTATGGTTAGTATATAACTTCAGCAATAACTGAAGATCTGATGCTATATTTTTCCATAATGAATATTACAAATGATATTTTTGCAACCATACACACTGGACTATTTTCTAAGTCTCAAGTTATTACGATATACTGTGATGGCTACCAAAAATGTGTGTGGAGCTGTAGCAACAGTATAGGATGGGATGACAGAGCATGTGAATGGAGCGACATCTGGATGGTTGTTTAGAAGCTTTTTTTTTTTAAATATGTATATGTATATATAGCCTGATTTTGATGTTTGGTTTGCATGCTTCTGTGTGGTGAGCTAGTTCAGTGGAGAAACTAAGAGATCTGAGAACCCAGAGTGCTGCTTTCTACACAGACTCTAAAGGCAACAAAAAATGTTGGTAAAAAATCATTCATTTGCTTTCTTAAAAGGAAACGTCATAAATCTCAAATAGTGTTGTCATCTATGTGCTGGTTTGCATAACTGCAGAAGGGTGGTATCCACCATGTAACTAACGAATAGAAATACCATCTGTTCATTACAATCCCCCCAGACCGCTCTGTTTGTTATCGCTGATGAATCTGGCTGATTGCAGTAGTTCATATAATGTGGGATAACAAAAAAAAAAGGCTTTTAAAACAGTGTATGCAATTAAAGCATAAGCTTTAAGAACAACAACTAATCCAAAAATGGAAAGAAAGCAATCAAAAGGACTTCTAACAGGTGGAGATAAAGAGTGGGTAGGGAGAAGGTCTGTTGCCTTGAGAAATGGAGATTTAAAACAGCTGGCCCATTGGATGTAATACCTTACAGCTGAAGGAATTGCAGCACAGCTGGATTATGTCTTGAGATACTGTGTATATATTCAAAACATCTGCATGTCCACTAACTAAAAATAATTTGCTAAAGAAAATATAGAGAGGAAGACTTATTTCATTGTTTGAAAAAAGTCGCTATGAAAATGTCCAAGTTTTGCACCAAGAACTAAGTGAATGCTAATTCACATATCAAATCTTCAGTCACAAATACAACTGGCAGGCACTGTTCAGGAAAAGCCAAGAATTCGTAAGCCTGGACTAAATTACCTTTGCCTCAGAGGGCTTGCACTCTCCCAGCCAAGAAATCACAGGTGTGCAGGAAACATACATCATCAAGGCCTACCTTGCTGTATTTTGCTTATGGACAAAATGAGGACTTGAAAATATTCTACGGCCAATTCCTAGCCATCAGAAGCTAAGGTTCTACTCTCCCATCCAAAAGGCGTAAGATGATAAAACTGACACCATTCATCTCCAAATACTCAAGATAAATCCTACAAGTCATTTTATTTATGGAGATGTTATATATGCAGATACCCCCCACACGTGAAAATGGGTGCCAAAGGAATGCTTGTAATAATGTGTATATAAATATATATCATACAAATAATTTGTATATTATATATACATACACATCACTTATGCACACTTCAAACATGCAATGAGAAAAAAAATCAACATCCTAAGCTAATTTAAACAAGTAATAAAATATTCATGGTTAGCACATAGCATTTACTGATTTACTACTCCACACAGAATTCTGTGGGCCAAAGATTTAGCTGGCTTTAAACCAGGTTCAAAAAATACATTAGCAAGTGTTAAGTACTGGAAAATTGTTCATGCAAAGAGCCTTGCTGGGACTCTACATGCAAATACCTGATTGTGAAGGGAAAACAGATGACCACACACTTGAGTAAGTAGAAAACTAGGAAGTCACAGCTGAAAATTTGACATAGATATCATAGAATCAAGGAAATGTAGGGGTGAAAGGGACACCAAGAGGTCCTCTAGTTCCACCTCATGCACTGAGGCAGGATTGTATGTTTCTTATGATAACCTTGTCCCATACCTAACTGAGGCCACATTTGTAGCTTACCCTCTAGAGACATATTTAGTGATATATGAGTCATATATTACTCCTCTACTGGGTGCAAATCTCTCATTTCCAATTTATTATTTGTATTACCATAGCAACTAGGAGCCCTAGACATGGACCAGGACCCCAGGCACTGTGCAAACACAGAACAAAAAAACAAAAACAACAAAAAACAATCCCTGCCCTAAAGATCTTACAATCTACATATAAGTTAAGAGACAATAGATGGATGTAGACAGACAGAGTATCAGAGGAGTAGTATTAAGTATCAGAGGAGTAGCTGTACTAGTCTGTATCCAAAACAACAACGAGGAGTCCAGTGGCACCTTAAAGACTAACAGATTTATTTGGGCATAAGCTTTCGTGGGTACATGTAAAACCTCACTAAAATTCATAAAGCTTTGAATTGAGCAGACTTGACTAATCTGCATCAAGATCATGAAAAATTTGCTGTTTCATCTGATTTGTTAAAATTAAACCATTTCAGCTGCATTTCACTTTGAGATTTTGAGTTAGTTTGTTCAATTTTACATAAATTTCAGAGTGAAAAATCAATGCATGCAAACCTACATGAACTGAAAACAAACAAACTTAAAGGAAACTCCTAGAGAGAGAAATCTTCTGTAGAGAGATCAAATCAAAAGCACAGCGGGCCAGATCCTCAACTTGTGGAAATTGGAGCAATGATTTACACTAGCTAAAAATCTTGGCCCCATATATTTAAAAAATAATGAATCCATCTACAAAACCTTGGGAATTCAAAGATCAAGCTAAAACTACGTCCTCTTTCTGCTGACCCATGAACCAGACTTTAACAAGGTCTATATCTTGCTCATGAACCAGACTCCAATAATCTTCTATGATGAGGCTAAGAAGGGGAAAATATAAGCTTACTAAACTTGTGAAGAAAGATATAGTGACTTTTAACTGAGCAAGCAATGTTTTAATGGCAATAGATGGGAAGATAGACAATGTAACAGCAACAAATTAACGAGTAAGCAGCAGATGTTAATTATGCAGTTAGGAAGTTTATGAAATACAATGTCTGGAAATGTACTGAAAAACAAGATATACTGTATTTGAATCAGAGCAAGGGAACTACTAGGAACCAAAATTGCAGACATCCTCAAAAACTGTAAAGAGACAATCAGAAAGCACTGTGATCAGTCTGTCATTTGTCATCGGCTGCAAGCTTCAGTTCCAGACTTATAACTTATATGCCTTTCTATTATGTGCCATACTATTGATTAATAAATACCAATCAAGCTTGGATACCTGAAGTCTCTTTAATTACTAAGTAAAATAGAATCTGAATTGATAATACTCATTCATCATTGTCTTCTGTATTGCAATATTTTGGGTACATAGATCTATAGCATCCACTCTTAGTGGACCTCTACAGTATCATGACACAAAAAGATAAAGTTGATATTCTTTGTTAAATGTGTATCTTCACTTTTGCTTTTTTAATTCACTCTTCATGTTATTTGAATGCATAGTTTGATTTTGGTTTATTTTGCTGTTGCACTGTGCAGATGCTTCTGTCATCTAAAAGACTGCAAAGATATTCTCTGAAGTGCCTGAATGAATATTGGCATTGCAGAGACAGGCCAAGTACTTGGGTCAGCACTACTAGGATATTTTACTCCAAGAAGCAAGTCAATTATATTCGGGGGTGGTTTTTTGTTTCTTTTGTTTTGACAGGAGTACGACAATGCAAAAGCTGCCCTGAAACCTTGTCAGAAATGATATGGTGATCTGGCTGTGCTGATCTATTACAGAACTTTGTAAGTAGCACAAGATATGTACATTTACATCAAAGTGCCAATTTTTCAATCTTGATAGTAGAGATGGACTGCGTACGGAAGGTTTTCATTCTGTAACAAAATGAAATAAACTTCCCCTTATCTCAGTCTCCACACTTCAGGGAGGTTTGGATAAAAGGTTCTGGGTTCTACCTGCAAATATATATTTAAATTTTAAAAAGGCATTATTTTCATGGCAAATATAATGGACAATACAACCATTTGGCAACCCAAAGGAAGCATTGATTTTAAAAAGTCAGGGGGAGCTATGGGAAATGCAGCCAGATTGCAATATACAACATATCCCCGCTTCACTTACAGTGAGAAAATTGATGGGACTTGGAAACTTGTGTAAATTATCCTGGGAGCTCCCACTACTTTAAAGAAGACAATACTATAATATACTTCAGATAAGGCTAAGCCTACAGTATAAAGCCTTTATTCTTCACCACTGAAGTCAATGGATGCTTTGCCATTGATTTTAATGGGCTTTCAATCAGGCACCAAATGAAGCAGTCCAAATTGTCAAAAATGACTTCGGCACTTCAAAGCCTAAGCCCTGTTGCTCTGAAGGAGAGGTTCTTAAGTCCCTATGCCACTTTTGAAAATAGCACATAAGTAATTTTTTCAAAAGCACCAAAGTATGAGGGTAAGCATCCTGTGCATGACTACACAGACCCTTCCCAGATTAAAGGGTAAAAGCAATTGACTCAGTGATCCTGAAGGGTAAGTGGTAACAGAAAGTGGTAGCAAGGCAGGTGTCAACGATGCGGATGCTGGTCATTTAACTAACTGGAATTGGTAATACAGCTAAGAATGGCTTATGCAGCAAAGCTTTCGAGGACAGATTGACTGGAGTTCAAGACAGACAGCACTTAGCAAACTTGCAGCATTTCCAGGAAGAAGTGTCCTGAGGTCACCAGTCTTGGGCAGATTCAATTTGCTAATTGGTCGGATCTAAGGATACTCCATAAAATCTATTCAATAGGTCTCCAAGGGCTATATCCCTTTTAGTGTGGTAGAGCTCACATGATTTCCTCTCAGGCCCAAACCCTCTCCTTTGCACAAGTCTGAGTAAATGAGCTTGCATACGAACGCTCCACAGGTGTCCAGGGGACAGAATCCTCCACAGGTGAGAAAGCACCAGTAGAGCTGCTCTGCAGTTCCAGACCACTGGCAATATTGCCTCTAAACACCCTCCAGTCCCTTGTTGTATTTAATTATGGATCCACAGGTAATGCCACCACTGCTTCTTTACACTTCTCTACACTTCCTCCACAATGAACCGGCTGCACGGTTTCTTGGCCTGCCATTTCCCACCGACTTTGTCTGGTACCATCTGATAAACCTTGTTGCTATATTATTTACACCTCTCACTCACTGATAGAGACTTTTAAAAGATCAATTTCATTCCCTTTTAGATTTGTTATAATTGTATTAATCAAGATGAGCTCCTTTACTTGTGCACTGCAGGATCTCCATACAATTCACCATTAATTACTTAACTAGGCCATTATTACAGAGTGCTACTTATTAAACCTGCTATACTAAGCTGTCTTTGTTGAATCACGAACAGTGAAACTTCTCGTTAGAAATCCAGCAAAATAAATATGTATAAATAAATGCAGCGGTCTGAAGAGCAGAATGATAAAATCACAAGAATATTTTTTGCTAATAAAACCACTCTGGATCATGAGAAATAAGAAGCATTTATGACATGCCAAAGTTACACCAAGTACAGTATCTGCTGCACATTTTAGCAAGTAATAGATTTCATTTTGTTTAGAGCCCATATGCATTTAAAAGCACAGGAGGTAAATCCCCCCTTCCTTGAGTAGCTGGGTTTGGCAACAGAAACGTCCAGGGAAGCAAGGGTGGAAGAAATATTCCACAGAACAGGAAGTAGCAGGAGCAGCACTATTCTAAAGCCGCCACTGCAGCTTCAAGGTTGCAGTAACCTCCATTCAGGTCACTCACTCCCAGCCATGCTGCAACCCTGCTCCAGGAATCAGAAAAACTTTTCAGGTTTTGATTTTTTTCTCCCCAAAGTAGAAAAATTTCAAAAAGAAGCAAATTCTCTATTTTGTCCAAAAAAAAAAAACCACCTTTGCAGAAAGTTGGTCTCTGAAGCTTTTCCTTGTGGGCTAGTTCTCCTTAACCTACAATGTCCCAGTTTTGAAGCTTTGGTCTGCAAAATTGGAAACACTTATTTTAAAAATCGGGACACTGTAGGTCAAGTGTAATTAGCCGCCAGAAGCAAACATGCTGGGAATGTCACACCTCCCAACCTGTCTTGCTGGTAAGATGTGAGCTCTTCACGAAGCCTGCCTGTAAACTGTAAAAACTGTAAAAACCCCAAATGGTACATTCTTAAAAATTTCACATTCAACACAATAAGGGCTCAGTTATGCCTCCCCCTTTGCAGGGTCCCTACCAGAGGGCGAGGAAGCTCTTCCCTGGCTCCCCAGGCTGGTTTAGCAAGGCCAGGGTGGAATGCAGGAGGGGCACAAGAGCAATCTCTCCCACCTCTCCTAATTAGAATGCTGGAATAACTCCCACAGCAGCTAGGCTTCTTGAACCAGCACAGATTGCAATGCTGCCCACACGGTACCCAGAGCACCTTTGCCCTTTCAAAGACACATTCTCATCTCCCCGAAGCCTCGCGTGCATCGAATCCCCTCCCTAGCACAGATGACTCTCTTACAAGCCATAAATAAGCGCTGTATGTTTAGCCTTTCAAATTCCAAACACATTCTATTTTAAAAGCCTAGTAGTTGAAAGTCCTTTCCCCCGTTATTTATCTGCCAAGCCCTGAATTCAGGGTTTTGTGTTTCTTCTGCATTATCAGTCACATCTAAACCAGTACTGGTGATGCTATATCAGGGGTTTAACAACTAATATATCACTAGCAAATGGAACTGAAGGTGAACCAATGGCTGTCCTTGGCAAATGGTGCATCAGGAAAGAACTGATTTTCAAACTTTTGTGTTTCAACGTGTATTTGGAATGTGTGTGATTACCTGTGTGTTCTGCTATAGAGGTAGGATTTTGATTGATTTAAAAAGCACTTCATTTCACCTTTAAACCTGCACAGCTTTTCTGATAATGAACTGGAATCTTCAACTATTCCACCCCTCTTCCCCACCAAAAAAATAGCATTAGTTCATCTGCCTTGACAGATTCTATTTTGGTCAGATAAACCCATACATTTTTAAAGGAATTAGCAGTTCTGCTTCTTCTTGAACCTTCAGTTACCTATTCATAAGCCATCAAAATATATTAGGGGTTCTCTTTAGGTTAAAGAACCTTTTCCCCCAATCCAAAACAAACATGATTACAATTACATTTGATTTAAATAATGAGAACATTTGCTGTTATGGTAATTTTGAAATGGCTTGCTGTTTTTATTATACTCCTTTTATTCAGACTTTTTCCAATATGACTTTTCTCCCAAAACCTGGCCTTAAATCCATTTTGTGCCATTGTTCCTCCAACATCAACTAGTATTTTTCATTAGAGAATCTAAATTGACAGGGTTTATAGTCCCTTTAAAAGGTTTTTTTTTAATAAAGACAGAAGTTTGTGTTGGAGCAGAAGTATGTAAAATACAGTTCAGAACTGCAACTGCACCAATCTAAACAAGGGAGAAATAAAAAACTGTGTATTTTTTTAATAATACTAATTATACATAACTCACCAGCAAGGCTGGGCTGTAAATCATCGTTTAGCTGCTCTCACTGCTCCAACATAAACACTAGGGGCAAAATGCTCCCCCTCCCAAATCCTTCTTCATTGGGATTGTGCGATGTGTGGGAAGGAAAGAGAAATGGTGGTGGTTGTGTGTGGCTCCACAGATTTTTTCCAGCAGTGAGAACCTCTTCCAAGTTGTGCCCTTCGAGAAGTGGTATAGAAATAGAGGAGCCCTGCACTAAGCCAGCTTGCTGGGACCCTTCCTCGCTGAAATGAAATCTTACTTCCTGCCTCCACCATACAGCAGGTTGATTTGTATTCCATGTCAGCAGGCCCACATGTTCACCTTCAAAGGAGTCACAATTTACCATCTCTGGGCTTTTACAAAAATCAATAATATTCCACCTCCTCTTCAAAGCTAACAGCAGCAACAACACATCTTTTAAAAATATTTGTTCTTAGAAATGATCAGCCAAGAAGTTGTAAAGACTCATTCCCTAATTGCACCATAATTTTTTTCAAATGCAGGTTGTAGTGGGGAACAATGGGAAGGAAGAGGACTTCTGTTAAAATATAACTGACTTCAGTATGTAGGAAAGAAACAATTAGCCTTCCAAATGTGTTTCACGCAATTTAAGAATTCCATTCCCTGAACGTGTATTTCAGCATATTCTGTCCTACTTCACTTCCATTTAAAAACAGGCCTTTTATAAATTAAGGCCCCAATCTTCCAGTTCAGACTATGTAGCATTTCAGTAGGTCTTCTGAGGTACCCAAGTTCTACTCAACATGAGGGGTGCAGAATTGCAACCCAAGAAGAAATTGGTGCATTTGAAAATGCATCACTGTATTTATTATTAATTATTATTATTATTATTAAGGAGATTTTTGTAATCCAATCTAGTCGCTAGCTAGTAGATGAATTTCCCTATGCTAAGTAAGGAATGTTTGTGAGTCTCAATTTACAGTGCTGCACAGACACAAATCATTAGTTAAAATATTATTAAACATCAATATGAAACAATTTCTCTCTCTCCATATGCTAGACATTTTTGGATGAGGAGGGAGAAAACAAATCAATCTTTGGCTTGGAGACACTAGACTCCCGAAGTGGCAAAGAGAATCCTTATGACATTCTAAGAAAAATCTTAGGAATTTTTTTCCTGTTTGGATTAGGGAAAGCAATGTTACTCAATCAACTGCATAGTGCTGAACCTGGGATTAAGTAAAACATATCCAAGCAGCTAATTAGTAGGTTCAGTCCAGAGGTTTTACCTAGAGAGTATAAAAGATCTCTAAATGGAAGACATGCACAAAACAGGCAACATTGTGGCTACACTGACTTCAGGTTTTAAAGGGGTAGAGTGTGAAAGTAAAAATACCTCTTTGCATTAATGACTATTATAGATAGCTCCATTGGAACCTGCCACTGTGATTCAAAAGCCTGATGCAGAAAGAGAAATTCCTACAGACATTAACCAAAAGAGAGGGTCACAGTATCCAGTAAAGTAGATTTAGCTACTAAAAAGGCATCTATTCAAGTTAATCTGGCTGTGGCAAAATGTGTTACTTCAACTACTGAGTGCTGCATTATGTTGAAGAAGGGGGCAGTTGAAGAAGCAGGAAGCACAGCTAGTAAGAAAAAAATCTAATTAAATCATCCAAATACATTCTCTTCCCTGGATTGTGAATTTCTCAGGGCAGGGTCCATCTCTTTGCTGCATGTTTTGCAGTGCTACCGCAATCCAAGTGACAGGAGTAATACAGGGCTCTCTATAGCTGAGAACAGCCAGAATGAGGGGCCTGAGGTAAAGATTTAAAAGAAATACTAAAAGAGGAAAATGGATGGATCAACAAACTCTTCTTAACATCCTCCATTTTCAAAGTTCAGGGTGACAGTCTCTGCTACAGTCAGAGGTGCACCACAGAAATCACAGCCCAGTGGGAAAGGGGACAGGGATAACTAAGTCTCCTTTGCTCCCTTGTAATCCGGAGCTGCTCCAAAAGCTGGAACATAATGGGCCAACAGCACTGTCTAGAAACTCCATAGTGGTGCAGTCCAAACCCTGAGACACCACCAACACCAGATCGTCTGAGCGGTACCTCAGAAGCAGCCTGCTGGCTGTCTTCCACAACCTCTACAGCCTGAGAAATCCTCCTGCAGCCAGACACAAGGCTTTTTAGGCCTCTCCAGCCCTTTTACCCAGGAGTCAGCAGGGAGGATCTTACCCTGATGGTGCACATATTTCTCTACGCTTGAGTTATCTTTGTTCCACTGATGTCTTCACCGCCTTTTTGACAAAGTTAATAAAGCATAACATGAACTAGCCTCCTCTCAGCCCACAAAGAAATATTTGAAGAATACATTTCTATATACACCATAAATATTTATACAGTGATAATCACAGATCTCGCCTGAGGGGGGCCCAACCATTGCTTACACGAAGATGAATAAATAAATAATTTCAACCTCAAAGTTCAAAAAAAAAATGTCTCTAGAAGAGAGGGGTTCTAACCCCCCTCACCTCCGGACCATCTTCCTGCTAGGGATGGCAAGCCACTAGTAAGCTGCTGATGCTTTTATATCCCAGGGTGTTCAGTTCTAGTCCCAGCTGGGCAAATTCCTAGCACAGTTATCCTCTGCTATTGCCCATCCCAACTGCTGAAGATGTCCATGGAAAGAGCATGCATTATGACTATCCAGAGAATCTCGAGTAGGTTGTGTAAGAACCATGGGCAAGATGCTAATCTGATGTAAAATTGTTTAGCTCCATTTATTTAAATGGAGTGACACTCTGTTTACACCAGTTGAGGACACAGCCCCCAAATGTAAGAAAGCAGAAGAGAAGATACAGAAGTTAAAAACAGTCCCCTCTGGTTGTACTAACTAAGGAGGTAACAGGGAAATACTGGTGTTAGGCTTTTTTATCAGTCGCATATACCTACTGTGGATGAAGAGAGGAAGGTCAACAGGGTTTAAGGACAGTTAAAACCTGTTGATATTTCCTGGGTTAAAGATGTTTCCCTTTCCAAAATGCAGTACATGTAATAACTATAAACTGGATTTAACTTCTTACCTTCTGCAAAAGGTTCCCACTCATAAAATCGACCCATAAATGGTTTGTTGTTGTATGATGCACACTGTACCTCTCTGATATTTCTGCTGCTTTCAGGACACATCTATTACAATAAAGAACAGGGGTGTTATATTATATTTTCAGTGAGATCATTATCACTTTCTTCTTTATTAATTACTTTTAAAGGTATCCCAAGCTCAGATCCAGAAAGCTACATTACAGGGGGCATCTTTTCTGCAACGTAGGTTAGAAATTAGAAGCACAGTAGAGGAATTGTGGCTGTCCTGTGCAGTCAAATCTCCTGTTCTCCAGTAGAAATCTTGCCAGGAGGGGGACCTCACCAGCAAAAGTCACTAGTGAATATGCCTCTGAGCAATCATCATGTGGATTGCCTGGCCCGTCCCATATTCCATAGACAAAAGCAGGCAGTGAACACACTGGGGCTAAGCGTGCCAATTGCCTCAGCTACTTTGTGCAGCATGTGGAATAGCACTACTGCAGTGACTTATGTACTTGCTCACCAAAAGTCATGCAAGAGATTCTGCTACAGGGGATCATTAGTATGGCTTGGTAGGATGAAGTCTCATGTACAGCTGAGTGAATATTGCTGGGGGGTTTGATTAATTGGCAGTTCCGAATTTAAAAAAAGTCAGGTCCAACTGAATCCAAAAATTGAAAAACAAAATGGCTGAATAAAAAAACAAACAACAAACAACAACAACCTGGTTTAGTTCACCACACACCATCCAAGTCCCCCCAAAATTTGGGGCGAAAACTGTTTCATGAATTCATGTCAAATCTGTGAATAATTTTGGATTGACCAAAAAATGGATTTTTTTTGGCAAATAAGCTATTTGTCAGAAAAATTTCACTCAGCTCTGGCCCAATGTTGATATTACAGTGATGAGCACCATAGAAATGTAAGATCAAGAAACAAATGAGTACATTCATGCCATGGTCATAACCAAAATTGTAATTATTATTTACAATAACATTAAAATCCCAAGTATCCAAGGAAAGAAAACATTCATGAGCTTTGTGGAGTTATTGAGGTAATAGTTGTCCAAAATAAGCAACTTTGTTACTGAACTGTCACTTTTTCAATCAAATGATATTTCAAGAGAAATACAATAAACAAAATTTAGTCATTTCCCTTTCACAATAACTTTGTATTATTCTATTTACTGGGCTCAGATTCAACACAGTCGAAACTCAAACACTTGCATGAAATGTTAAAAGCTGGCCACAGTTATTTCTTAGCTTATATTTAAAACTCATTCCATCTTACGGTTTGTTTATTTTTAATACCTATCTACATACAATTCTATTATTTCCATTACTGGGTATTTCAACTTGTGTCTTAGTCCCAGCTGCAATATTCTTGAAACTAAACAACGACAATGTCCAAGACACCAAAAATGCATGTGTGTACACATACAAAGACTATGGGATGTCACACACAGAACCAGACCAGCATGTCAAGTTTCTCTACTGAGAAGCCATAGATTTCAAAAGAATGGGCCCAGAATTCTACAAAAGCAATAAGTACCATTGATTAACTAATTCATCTGTATCTACTTTATTTTGAAAAAAAAGCAGTGAAAAGAGAGATATTGCTGAAATTCTGTGTTGGTTTTCATATAATTATGTCAGGTGAAGGAGCAGAAGACAGCGTACCAAAAGTCCCACATAGGAGCTAGCTGGTCATTATCCACCCTCTGTCTGCGGAGATGTATCTGTTTGGCTGATGGAGGTATCGAAGCCTAAGTCTCTCCTAGTTGGCAGTACATGTGGCCACATCCACATGTCACAAATTGTTCTTTTAAATGTCGCTGGTTTTTTTTTAAATTATTTTGACACCTGTCTTCTGACAGTCTGAGGTTTTGTATTTGCTTGTTCTTCCTTCTGCAGTCTTGAGCTAATGCTCTTGCCTATCTGTACTGTATTTCTGGCACATAAATCATTTCCTGTACACCCTGACCCTACTAACTGCAGACAATACATGAGTAAAAAGATAAAAATATTCACTGCTGGGTTGCCAAAAAGTAGTCATTTTTTTATTTTATATCACTGGATTTTCTATTTTAAAGTTATGGAAGAGTTACCCAGGGGAAATGGTGAAAATCCCAGCTGTTGAGTCATTAAAAGTTGGACAGGACAAAGCTAGGAAAATACATTGTTCAAAATAATCCTGCACTAGCTGAGCAATGCACTGCCTTAATGAGGTCTTGGCTACGTCTAAAAGTTACAGTGTGATGGTAGGAACAAGCCCATTTGCTAGTCTGTCTCTTTTAAATCATTGTGAACTATCATATGTACATATGAGTTGGTAAGCGACAACAGGTCTGAAATGATTCTTTGCTTTTTTTTTTTTGGAAGATTTATTTCTTTATATAGATTAAGGTCACAAGCATTTATAGCACACTCTGCTGATGTGCTAATAATAATCTATAATACATACTGCTTAGGTCTATAATAGTCTCAATACTTATGACTCATTTAACCTTTATAAACCATTTATATATGAATATATTATAAATAATATAAAACATGAGCCATACAATATTTTTGTGCAGGCTGGCTGAAAAACAGATCTTTTAAATGCTCTGACGGGAGGACTGAAAGTTGTGAGAGCTCCCTGTGTCCTCTTAAGCCCAGTCGTAGCCTTTGCGGTATGCGACAGTATGTCACTACAAAAACTAAAAGCAAACAAAAAAATTAATCATGCTGCTACAAAACCAAGTGCAAGATTTTGCAGGTGCCACAAAACCCCATCAATTCCCTTGGTTTATTCCTTTTTTTTTCCCCCATCAGAGGCTACAGTCCGTTTTTAAGCTTCCCATTCCTTACCCCCATTTATCACACACCCTTATTATTGCCTCAAGAAGAGCTTTAAGGAGAGACTCCAATGAAGAGGTCCCATTCACCATTGCCAGGGCCAGCGCTTGGGGCGGCATTTTGCCCGCAGGCGGCTCCGGCGGACCTTCCGCAGTCATGCCTGCGGGAGGTCCACCGGAGCCACGGGACCAGCGCGCCCTCCACAGGCACGTCTGCAAGAGGTCCCCCGGAGCCGCGGGACCGGCGACCGGCAGCGCGCCCCGCACGGCGTGCCACCCTGCTTGGGGCGGCCAAATTCCTAGAGCCGCCCCGACCATTGCCGCAGCTTTCAGTTTCTTACAAAATTCCCCAGCAACTCTCATGTATCTAGCAGTTTTTAATCACACCTCCCACCATGATATCAGAGTGTCTGCTAATGATAGATGCCCTATACTTGCTGATCCTTGCAATAAAGCTATGCAGGGGTGGCTCTAGCTTTTTTGCAGCTCCAAGCATGGCAGGCAGGCTGCCTTCGGTGGCTTGCCTGCGGGAGGTCCCCGGTCCCGCGGCTTCGGCGTACCCGCCACCGAATTGCTGCCAAATCCGCGGGACTGGCGGATCTCCCTCAGGCAAGCCGCCGAAGGCAGCCTGACTGCCGCCCTCGCAGGGAACGGCAGGGCACCCCCTGCGGCTTGCTGCCCCAGGCACGCGCTTGGAGCGCTGGTGCCTGGAGCCGCCACTGATGCTACAACATAGGTTCATTGCAAATGTGTTGCTTGAAATATATTTTAAAAGCATGTTTCAGGAGGCAGGATGGTCTTGGAGTGGGACTCAGGAGATCTGGGTTCATGTCTCACCTCTGCCACAGACTTCTCATGGGACTTTGGGCAAGGTACTTAATCTCCTTGCGTCTTTGCAGTGAAGTTCCCCATTTATCATTATTATTGGGATAATACTAACTCCTTACTAAATATGGATGCTATGAGTAGGGATTGGGGACAATTTTCAAAATGCAATTTTTTATCAAAATCGCAACTTTTGATTTTAAAAACAGATCCAGAATTTCAAGCATTTTTTTCAGAACTGACATCTTGTATTTTGGTCAGCAACAGAGCTGGTCAGAAATATGTATGCAAAAATAGAGTGACATTTGAGAGAAAGTTTTTGTAGAAAACACACACACACTCACTCACTCTTATCTTAACCAGCTCCAATTGTGAAGACACACATTTAGGATCAGAGCTCATGTGAAGCAATACTTATCTACACCTACTAAGTTAAGATTTCAGGTACAACTGCAATAGGGCTCATAGAAATTAACTAGATAAATCAATCTCATATTGGTAGAATGTTTAACTTTCTAACATGTTGAAGGAAAACAAAAACTAGAACCCATAATTGTGTAAGTTTTTTAAGTCACCTCCTTTTCATAATACACTTGAAAAGAAAAAGTGTCAAGGCAGCGACAAATTATTTTACTCAACTATCAGGCTAGCTAGCTTAAAGTGTTAAACATTTTCTATAAAGGTTGATTTTCAAAAATTTCACTGCCTCAACCCGATAGATTTGTAACAGATACCTTTTCAGCAAACAGTCCTCGCCCATCAGTGAGAAACAGCAGAAACAGGATGATAACCTGCCACTTAAAGTCCTGAACCTTAGTGCAATGGTAAAATTTACAACTCAATATACAGGATTTTATCTACGTAGCTAGAGTACCACTAAGCTGCAGCTGAGAACCACAACCCCATTAACATGAGACTATAACCCTCATTGTTTTTGCCCAGCCAGCAAGTGATGAAAAGGACAACAGCACACTGGGGGTTGGACTAGATGACCTCCTGAGGTCCCTTCCAACCCTGAGATTCTATGATTCTATGAAACTGAGGCTCGGAGAGTGTAAGAACAAAAATTTCAAAACAAGACACCAATTTTTGTTGCCCAAATTTGGGTAACTAAGGCCCGATTTCCAGAAGCACGGAACCCCTGAAGCTGTCTGAAATAGAGCAATCAAAATCAACAGACACTTCTGAATGTTTTACCCTATTTCTGCCTCAATTTACTCATCTGCACAATGTGAAGATTAAAGGTTACCTAGTTCAGGAAAGCACTTTGAGATCTAGGATTGTGATGCACTTTATTATATGTGTCACATATTGTTAGTGTTGCCTCAAAATCAGCATCAATGGGGAGCAGATACCACATGTAACATTTAAAAAATGAATCTCCTCATTTATTCCTCACCTTTCAAAAATATTTGAAACGGAGGGGTTTTTAAATTTTTCTTGAAATCTTAATCCGTTTAAATAGCTTTTGGCTAAATACAGAAAATTACTATCACTTTCCCAAACTGGACACATGCCTGCAATTAGCAAAACTGTTCCAAAGCTGCACTAGGATAATTCACTTTTGGAAATGCATAAAGGGGTTGTTCTAACTCAAACCACCTCTAAAAGCAATTAAACCATTCACTAAGATTTTGGCACTGTTTCGTTTGTCTGGCCTACAGTCACTGGCAAAATCTTTTTCTTAGTCCTTACAGTCCTACTGGATTTCCCCAACTCAAGTACGGTTCACTGATGAATACTTTCCAGGGTGGATAAAAATCAATTATTTAAATTTAAAGCAGAGTTTTGAGGAAAAAACCAATCTAAAGATAGTTTTAATTAAGATACATTATAGCTCAAAGATATCTCAATGGAATATGGGTTATAAATTCTAATTCTATAGTATGAGACAATATATTCAGGAAATGTTTAAGAAAAATTTTTTAAATGAATTCCAATAGGTCATGGATTACGGACCCAATCTTATGGTGTTCCAGGGGCTTCTGTATAGATTATTTAGGTTAACCTTTCAATCTACCCAATGGGACTCAGTGCTCAGCCTAGAAGATACCATCTGAGATGCTTAGTTTTGCAGTTCTCAAACTGTGGATTTGTGTCTCCAGAGATAACATGCTTGTTAACAGCAAAAATGTATTTAATTAATTAAATAGAGGTGAGAAACAACAGACCTCAACCCTATTGTCCCTCTGCATATTTGTGTACAGAGTCAATCCCTTACCTCTCTCTAAAAGTGCAAAGTTTCAAAAAGTTCAATCAATAGATGATTGTTGGGGGCGGAATAGATCTGGACAAGGAGAAGTGTCGAGATAAATGCGAGAAGGGAGGGACAGGCAGTAGAAACAAAAGTGCAACTGTTTGAGCAGCATATTCCAGAAGTCTTGAGGTCTTTCTGAGTGTAGCCTTCATTGATTTGAGATCTACCACACCATTCTCTCACTAAAAGGGAAAACCTATAATGGCAGCAGTCCATAAAAGAGACCCAGTTTGGGAATATTTTAATGAAGTTCCTCTACCTGTGGGTAAGACAGGCATGCATGCAAAACGCAAACAGTGCAACAAAGAAATGCAAGGCCTGATTGCCCGAATGAAACAACATCATGAGAAGTGTTCCTTCTCCGGAGGAAGCTGCATCAAAGATGATGAAAGGAACATGTCTGAACATGCAGGATCTTCAGGTTGGTAACAACCAACAAGAATGCACTTTTATGTAAGAAATCCATGATTAAATCGAGTCTTCCTGACTAGTGATTTAAATCATGATTTAAATCAAATCCATCCTGATACTTTTAGTGTATATAAATAAATAAATGGGGAAAAATTCACATCAGCTTTGAAACCTTTGTTACAGTGAGCTCCTAGCCTTTCATGAAAATGGTTTAGAAGGGATTTTCTAAAAGTGATAGCCAAAAAACAGTCTTCCATGTATTTCCAGAAAGTAAATGCTTCATAATAAAGTGAAATCATGCAGGCGTCTATCTAGACTTTCTTTGTTTAGTGGCCCATTTAATTTCTTCTCCAGTCCTATCTATTCTTACTGACACTTGATCATTCTTAAAAGGAAACAAAAGGGAATTTCTGAAACAATGATTCAGCATCTTCTTTCTTTAAAAAAAGCAATGTGCTATCAAAAGCAGAATTCCCTACCTATGTTTATATGAGTCTCTCTCCAGCTCTTTACATTATCACCCACTGTAATCCAGGGTCATATTTGGCTATCCAGTCTGATGTTCAGCCAAACTCTGCCCCAAAATGCATGTGCATGAGTCTCACTGAAGTCAATGGAAATCACATGCCAGTATCTGAGAGTTCTTGAGGCCACAAGCTTTTTCTTCTTGTATGTCCAAAGCACATGCACAGCAACGTAATTATATACTATAAAGTAAATATTATGTAACAGCATTTCTTCTGCCTAGCATGCATCAGAATTCAGTGATACAGATGGCTGAAAAATAAACTAATTTCATTAAGTTGGTTTTGTTTAGAAGGTTTGAAACAAACCCTTTTTAATGTTTAGTTTTGTATTTTTTTCATTTAAAATATTTTTCTTTTTTGTTTTTGTTTACAAAACAGGTTTATGGTAACTGACATTTTTGTTGTAAATGTTATTCTATATTTTCAGAACACATTTTGATTAAAAAATGTAATGTAAAGCAAAACAATTGACAGTGTTCCAACTTCTTGCAAAAACAGTTATAAAAGGGCCATTATTAAATGGAAAAAAACCTTAGAAAAATTTTGATCAACTCTAGTTACAGACCATGACCATAGATAGTAAACCATGAACATATGGGTTGGCAAGAAGTGAAAATTACCAGCTGTGAGTAGTGCTGTATCTTGGCATGTTTAGAAGGAATTAAGCACCTGAACTGACTAAATCACAGCCCTGCCTGAAGCACTGAGGTTGCATCTATATGTCCGCTGCAGTACTTTTCTATGCCTGGTTATGGTTATCCAAACAAAATAATTAAGGAATGATGTTCTTTGAAGCAAGAGTTTGAGTAGAGTTTGAGGCGGCAGGTAATGCAAAGAGACATTCACTTCTTTATAGCTAAATCGCTGGTTTCAAGCCTATGCTGTGTCACAGAAGAAAGCAACCTTGGTGGTCTAATTCATGTTTCCTGGATAGGCTTGTGTCCATATCACAAAATCACCATACTTCTGCCAAAATTCAGAACAGCTGGAAGTACCTACTTGGGGAAGGTTCATTAAGAGGCTATATTTCAATCCATACTGAGTTGCACTTATGCAGAGCTAGGGGAAGATAGTGCATGCAGGCAGGCAGGCACTGATAAGCTATTTTAGATACCTAGATGAACACCATCACTGTAGTACCTGAGCACCTCATACTCTGATAAAACACTCCTGTGAGGTAAGGAAGTGCTATTACCCCCTTTTTACAGATGGGGAACTAAGGTACAGAGAGACTAAGCGACTTGCTCAGGGTCTCACAGGATGTTTGTGATAGAACAGGCATTGAACCCCAGTCTCTCAGACCAATGCTCTAACCATTGGACAATCCCTCCTCACTATGGGTCTTATTCAAAGCCCATGGGAGCCTTTCCATTTAACTCAATGGGCTTTGGATTAGACTCTATGTGAGGTCCTAAATTCCTGTATTCATTCTTTGCTTTCATGAATACTTATGTTCTTCCACAAACGTTTAAAAAGATGAGCTTTGACAATTTACACTCACTAGGTATGTCGTAACAGTTTAAAAAGAGTTTCTATATTTCTCCAGTAAATCACACAAATGACAATAACTGCGTCCTTGAATAAGCAAATGTTTGCCCTTATGTTTTTGGTTTTTTTGGTTTTTGTTTTTTTTAAAAAGAGCATACTTTTCACAGTATATTTACTGCTTTTCAAAGTATATTTAATACACTAGATTCCTTAACCTGGTCCTGACTTCACAAGAAAGCTTTTAATTTCCTTACAATTCACTTAAAGAACAGTTTCCAAATAAAACCTACTCAATTTATTAAATGTATTTAAATACATTTTATCCACACATAAAATACCCATGATCTACTAACTCTATTTTAGTCAATGACAGACAAGAAAAAATTTGAAAAGAGAAAGATAGGAATTAACATTTTAGCTACATGCCTTCTACACAGATTGAAACTCTGGCATGCTTAGCATGCTTTCCAAATACATATCATACACTTTTAACATGCTCACACATCATCAGCCTCTTTCTCATTCAGTCTTGTCCTTCTGCAAATCAACGTCACTGACAGGGCAAATATAAATAATTAGACCTTTTCACTTCAATCAACTCAATGTCATGCCAAACATTTCCATTTATAATTCCCATTTGAGTAACACTGACAGTGTTTCCACTATGTCTTTCAGCAGTCTATTGCCATGCCTAACCTCTCCCTGTTCAAGCCATTTTCCTAAGGTACAATGTGAACTTCATGGTAGATGGAAAAGAACAGTTACCTTATCAAGTTATCTAGTCTAATTCTTTCCAATTTTAGCTGTAGGCCATTTTTTCTCCCTTTTTTAAACCACTTTCAGATAACTCAAATAATCTTTTCTTGACAGTGTTTCTTTGAAGGGGTTCAAACAGTATAATGCAATAGCTCTCAATCTCCATTTTTCCCAGAATGAAAAAAAATGAAACTTCTTCAAGCTGTCTTTGTATGTTGAATTCCCAATAGTTATACCATTCTGGAGATGGGCCCTTCAAATTTCATCAAAGATTTATGCTCTTTGGGGCAGAAACTGCCATGTATTATACATTTGTGCAATGCCTGGCACAATCGAGCACTGGCCTGGTTTAATTACCCCAGTAAATCATAAGTATTCAACAGTAGTGGGTTTTTGCTCTTATATAATGCCAGGACTCTGATTCACACACAATATCTCATGAGCCATATTTTCTGAGTGGGCACTACATTTGAGCTTATAGACATGCAGAGCTTGCATGTTACAGCAGCTTCTATTTCTTTTTGATACTTAAGACAAATTCATTTGTGAGTGTATGTTTACCTGTTTTAACTTTGTAAATACCTCTCATTTCTTTTTCCTAGTTAATAAATCTTTAGTTTTTACAGGATTGGCTACAAGTGTCTTTGATGCAAGATCTGAGGTACAATTGACCTGGGATAAGTGACTGGTCCTTTGGGACTGGGAGTAACCTGAATATTGTTGTGACTTTTGGTGTAAGGGATCATCTATCACAAAGACAGGATTGCCTGGGTGGCAAGACAGACCAGAGTGCCCAAGGGGACTGTCTGTGACTCCATTTTAAGGCTGTTATAATGCTTGAAGAGTTCACACTTGATACTTGGTTGGTGAAATCTAAGTAAAAAACAGACAACCAGTTGGGGCTTGTGCCCTGGTTTGTAACAGTCTGCCCTGAGGCTGGCACTCTCAGTTGTGAGTCACTCCAGACAGCCTGACAGCATCATCTAATTTATATGAATCCCCTACTATTTGTCTTTTCTCCCAAGTATTCACAATCCTGCTCTCTTAATTTATGTTGGAATATTTTATATGGTATGGAAGTCAAACTAATTGATCAGCAATTTCCTGGGCTTTCCATTTTAAAGATACTGGTACATATTGTGACGGGATGGATCACAGAACCCCCCTGGAAGCTGCCACCCGATGTGCCAAGACTACTTCTGCCCCTGCCTTCCCTGCCAGCTTGGGGCCACAGCACCCTGTCTTGCTGAGCCAGACACTCCCGTCTGCTCCCACAAAGACCCAGGGTCTGAATTACTTGCCCCAAAGCTGCAGGTTTACCTGAAAGCAGCTAACAGAAGTGTTCTTGTCTTTAACACTCAGATGCCCAACTCCCAATGGGGTCTAAACCCAAATAAATCTGTTTTACCCTGTACAAGGCTTATGCAGGGTAAACTCAAATTGTTCGCCCTCTATAACACTGATAGAGAGATATGCACGGCTGTTTGCTCCCCCAGGTATTAATACATACCCTGGGTCAATTAATAAGTAATACTCTGAGTTAATTAATAAGTAAAAAGTGATTATATTAAATACAGAAAGTAGGATTTAAGTGGTTCCAAGTAGTAACGGACAGAACAAAGTAAGTCATCAAGCAAAATAAAATAAAACACGCAAATCTATGTCTAATTAAACTGAATACAGATAACCTGACCCTCAAAGATGCTTCAGTAAGTTTTTTCCTCAGACTGGACACCTACCAGGCCTGGGCACAATTATTTCCCATGATACAGCTGCTTGTTCCAGTTCAGGTGGTAGCTAGGGGATTCTTCATGATGGCTCCCCCTCGCTTTGTTCTGTTCTGCCCATTTATATATCTTTTGCATAAGGTGGGAATCCTTTGTCCTTCTCTGGGCCCACCCCCTCCTTCTCAATGGAAAGACACCAGGTTAAAGATGGATTCCAGTTCAGGTGACATGATCACATGTCACTGCAAGACTTCATTGCCCACTTGCCAGCACACAGGTATACAGGAAGAATTACAGATAAAACACACCCATCTGCAGACAATTGTCCTGGTTAATGGGAGTCATCAAAATTCCAAACCACCATTAATGGCCCACACTTTGCATAATTACAATAGGCTCTCAGAGTTATATTTCATATTTCTAGTTTCAGATACAAGAGTGATATATTTATACAAATAGGATGATTACACTTAGTAAATTATAAGCTTTGTAATGATACCTTACAAGAGACCTTTTGCACAAAGCATATTCCAGTTACATTATAGTCACTCATTAGCATATTTTTATAAAACCATATAGAGTGCAACGTCACACATATAACATTTACCTTTCAAACTATCTGGTACCTCTCCAAATTCTTATACATTATTGAAACATATTTCTAGAGGTTCAGCAATTTCCTCTGCCAATACATCTAAACTCCTGGTGTGCAGCTCATCTAGCCCTGCTGATTGAATATGTTCAGTTTTACCAGGTAACTCCTTTACCAATCCTGTGTTGTTAACCTTTCTTCCTTTCTCCATCTGTCAACTGCATTAAGTTTTCTGCATTCCTTGCAGCTAAAATGCAATTAACAGAACATGCCTTTTGGATGTATGAACACAATACAGGCAATGCCAATCTCCAGATTGGAGTTTGTCTCCAGCTTTTTGAGTGCAGCTCGAACCTTAAACCTTTTGTTCTACTATTGATTTCAGCTTTGCAGCACTGAAGAGTTCTCTGAATTCGCTTCCAAAGCATTTGAAGTGTTACTTGAACCTAATCTTTATTAACTTGTGTGTGATTTGATTTCGCCATGTCTGGTCGCGGTAAGGGTGGTAAAGGCTTGGGGAAGGGGGGCGCCAAGCGCCATCGTAAAGTGCTTCGGGATAACATCCAAGGTATTACCAAGCCAGCGATCCGTCGCTTGGCTCGACGCGGGGGGGTGAAGCGTATTTCGGGCTTGATCTACGAAGAGACCCGGGGAGTGCTGAAGGTGTTCTTGGAGAACGTGATCCGCGATGCTGTCACTTATACTGAACATGCCAAGCGAAGGACTGTAACGGCTATGGATGTGGTTTATGCCCTGAAGCGCCAGGGCCGTACTCTCTATGGTTTTGGCGGCTGAACGGGTCACTAAAGTCAACAGGATCAGGAACAGGGACAATGCAGCAAGTGTATCTGTTATTGCTCTAGCCAGTTGTTTTCCCACAATAACACTTCCCAGCTTAAATCACAGCCCTTCCAATGTCAAGGAATCTCAGTTAATAAAGCACTTGAAAAATGAAAAATTCTTGCCTAGCTTTTATCATTATTGTATTTTATTCTGAGTGTGCAAATCTGCTAAACAGAGAGCTGTTTAAATGACTGGGGGGAAACATCTCATCTCACATTTTCCACTGCCAATGGGAGGATTCAAGTACAGCCTCAAGTCTTGCATAAAATTTAGTGACTCTGTTCAGTCATAGATAAACCATCCATATCACTCCATCATGTATAATTTAGCATACTTGGCATTTCAGTATTGAATAGGTCCACAAGCGAAATGGTGTGGGAACACGAACAATACAAGTGCCTCTACTGCACCTAGTCCACAGTTTTAAGAAGGACTCCTGCTTCCACTGCTGTCTATTACTAAAATTTCACAGTCACAAATATTTATTCCCAGGAAAATAAAAACCCACTTGAAAAAAACCCAGCTTCTACGTTACCTATTTTTAACAATAAGAAAATGGAAAGAAAAACTAAACATGTGGGAACATCTCTTCAGTTGGTGTAAACAGGAATAGCTCCACAGAACACAGAACTACATTGATTTACACTTTTGCTTGTCTTTCCAAACCCTTGATCCATCAGATGGCCAGATGTCGATCACCTCACTCCAGAAGAAATGAATTTAAAAAAAAAAAAAGTCTTCACATTTTATTTTTCCCAAGTTTTTGTCAGTGCCCATTTCACTGTGAGACGGATAGGCCATTAAGCATTCAGATTGGGCTGTCCAAGGGATCTTCTTTGGCTGATCTTAGCAAATTTACTAAAAATTCTTAGCTACCTTTGTACCCTGGCTGCTCCCATTCACATTTTTATAGAAATATGCTGCAGGAGTCCATCCAAATTCAAAAATCCTTTCACTAAACCACATTTATAGAAACCGTGTGTCATGCTTGAGGCATTTAAACAGCACACTGTTGTCTCATTTAATGAGAAACCAATGAGAATTATTTCTATTAGAGAAAACCTGGCAAAAAGTCTTAAGAATGTCTAAACATGAAACCCTTCAGATTAGCTGGTTCTTCAGTGTCTCATCTGGCTTTATTGTTCAAAAACACACACAAAATTATGGCATATATTTATAGTCATCACCAAAAAATGTGCCACAGCATATTTGCCCTAATACAAGAGAGAAAAACAAATCAAAATGTTTTCATGAGCAGAGTTTTTATAAATTAAAAAGTGTTTTCTTTATACAAGAAAAAGTATTGTCAACTCCAACATTGTGTAAGCAGAGTCAGGATGAGCTCTACCCTGACATCTGGTGGTAGATTATGGGGAGTGCAGAGTGGAAGTTTCAAGTATTCGTATTAGCATTTCAGTTATTTGCATGGGCCCTCCCACCCCACTTAGCATACCGCAAAGCAGCATGGGATGGTTATTTTCACAGCTGTGGGAGCCCCAATTTCGTTGTTATTGGGGCAGGAGGAATGAAATGTTGTCACCCTGATTGGGTAAATGGGGAACTACAAAATTGTCTTGTGATGGGGGGTTTCATTGTCAGCTGGATAGCGCTTGCTAGATGGGGCACATAGGTTCCAAAACCCATTGAAAGGAGAGAGGCTGTGGACAGATGTCTGTACTGGGTGGTGCAGGCTTCTTGTGTGAGCCAGAAGCACCAGTTCCACCTGTGTCTCTCTCCACTGTGGAATGTCAGAGTTAATTTTTGGTTCCCTTAAGAATCTAGATACAGGTTACTGAGCTGAATTCACTGGCATTGGGGCTCCCCTACTATGAGCTGGAATCACTAAGAGCTGAAATCACTGAAGAGCTGGACTTGCTGAGCTGAGAGCACTAAGTACTGTGCTAATGAGTGGGGGAGCCTGAAGCAATACCGTGGAGCAGAGCAGCTGGCAGAGCGGAGTGGAGCAGTTTGTGCAGCCACTGGGTGAGTGGAGCCAAGCAGCTCGCGAAGACGGCTGGAGTGGCTCACAGGACAGCTGGTGGACCAGAGCAGCTGGCAGAGCGGAGCAGCCCACAGAGCAAGCGGAGCTGAGCTGTTTGTGGGGACGACAAGGGGAAGCAGAACCCCACAAAGAGGCAGGGCAGTTGGCCCCAAAACCACGTAAGGTGCCCCTTTCTACCCAGGCTGGGGAGGGGGACCGCTGCAGAGAGACTCTTGAACTCTGGGGCTGCACTGACCCAGGACAGAGACTTTTGGATTGTGGGACTTTTGGGACTGTGGGTGATTTGGGGGTTGCTGGACTCAAGGACCCCGAGAGAAGGACATGGCCCAATGTGCTGGGGTGGGTCTTTGCTCACGGTTTGACCTATGAACTCTAGCTGAGGTATTTTCCCAATTTAATGCTTGTTGTTTATCTTATGTGATTAAACCTTTTCTGCTACACCAAGACTCTGTGCTTGCGAGAGGGGAAGTATTGCCTCCTCGAGGCGCCCAGGGGTGTGTGTAAGATTTTCCCAGGTCACTGGGTGGGGGTTCGAGCTGGTTTTGCATTATGTTGTGGGGAAGGGACCCCTATGTATTGAACCCGGCCCTTGCTGCTATTGTTTCGGCCCGGCAGAAGGGTTACATTTTTGGGGGGCTCGTCCAGGATCCCTGGGTCAGTACCCCTCGCAAGCACATGTTGAGTGTTCCACTGTATTGGGAAATAATTGTGTTTATATTTTGAGGAAATTACTGTTGGTATAATGGCTAATATGTCGGGTCTGATGGGCCCCAGTCCTGCAGTCTCTAGCTCAGGGGCGGCAGCCGCAGCCTATGATTGGGCAAAAGCACTGGGGCATATATTGGAAAAGATTGTGCTGGCATATGCTACGTCAAACTCTTGTCGTAAGTTAAGGCTATTTGATGGGAAAGAGGAGTTTGATCCCTGGTTGGAGCATACCACTGAAAAGCTGCGGGAGTGGGCCGTACCCGATGTAGAAAAGCGAAGATGTCTAATAGACAGCCTTAGTGGCCCAGCACTAGATGTAATTCGCACCCTGAAGCTAATTGACCCTGGGGTTAGTGTGCAGGACTGCCTAAAGGCCCTTGATAATACATTTGGGAGCGTAGAGAGCCCTGAAGACAGTTACTGTAAATTCCTTGATTCCCGACAGCAAAGGGGTGAGAAAATTTCAGCCTATATACAGAGGCTGGAGAGACTGCTTCAGAAAGCTGTTATGAGGGGAGCAGTGACTGTTGAGCAGATGGATCAGACCAGACTGGCTCAAGTTGTAAGAGGGACTCAATATCAGAACCCGATCCTACTTCATCTCCGACTAAGAGAACGGCAGGAACATCCCCCAAGTTACTCCCAGCTGATAAAGGAGGTCAGGGAAGAGGAAGAAAGGCAGACTGTCAGCGAGTGTTGGGAAGCCCAAACATTGGAACCAGGCAGCACAACGCCACTGCAAAGGGCCAGCGTACTGATGGTGAGCACCACAGAGGAACTTGCCCAACAAATGCAGGTCCTGACAAAACGGATAGCTGAGCTGCAAAGCATCATTGACCGAGCTAAGATTTCCAGGAATAAGGAGCCTCAGACTATGACAATGGAGAAGTCAGTATCTAGAGCCACTGTCCCACCCCGGCGAAGGGGGAAAGGGCAATTCTTTTGCTACCGGTGTGGTCAGGATGGGCACAGTGCTGCTAACTGCCATAAGGAAGAGAACCCCTCCTTAGTGTATGAAAAGCTGAGGAGCAGTTGGGAGAGACCCAGTAGCGGCCAGAAGGTCTGGGGACGGAGACCACCCAGACCTACAGGATTTGAAGATTCCCCCAAAAGAGACCGTCCAGCTGGGATCCCTGCAGGACTGATAGGGCCTCGAGCAGAGGTCATGGTGAGGATTGAAGGGGCGGAGTGTAAAGCCGTGCTTGACACTGGATCTCAAGTGACTATTATATTTCGGTCATTCTACCAACAGATGCTTAGGCACCTGCCTATACAGCCACTGACTGGCATTGGTCTGTGTGGCCTCAGCATGGATGAATACCCCTACCAAGGGTATGTCATAGTGCACCTGGAATTCCCAGAGGAGGTTGCTGGGGTAACGGAAGAGGTAGACACAGCTGCCTTAATATGCCCTGACCCTAAAGGGACCTCTGATGTGTCTGTGCTGATAGGGACCAACTCCAGTCTCTTCAAGGTGCTTGCGGACTACTGCAGACGACGGGCTGGGGACCAGTACCTGAGTACCCTGATGATCCATACGCTTTGTGCTGAAGCCTATAGGAAGATTGAGAGTGCTAAAAAGGAGACATCTGAGCTACCGACTGGGGCACTGAAGTACATGGGCCCAACCCCCTTAGTAGTGCCCGCAAGGACAGAGCAGGAGGTGCTTGTCATGAGTACCAGGCTGAAAGGCAGTAAAGGGGCATTAGCAATGATAGAGCAGCCAGTTGAAGGAGAGCTCCCGGAAGGAGTGCTGGTCCCCAGTGGAGTCATTACCCTACCTGCTGAAGCCCAGGAAAAGGTGACTATACTGATTGCTAATGAAACAAGTAGAGATGTTGTTGTGAAGCAAGGACAAAAGATAGCAGACCTCTTCGAGCCTGAATCAATTGTAAAACCCCAGTGCGAGACTCAAGTTCCAACAATAGACCCAGCAAAGTTTGACTTTGGAGATTCACCATTGTCCGAGGAGTGGAAAGATCGCCTGAGGAGGAAACTTTGTGAAAGACCCAAGGTGTTCTCATTGCATGAGTGGGATGTGGGATGCACAAAAGGAGTAGAGCACAACATCAGACTACATGACTCCCGACCTTTCAGAGAGAGATCTAGGAGGCTTGCTCTCTCCGAGATGGAAGATGTGCGACAACATCTTCAAGAGCTGGTTGCAAATGGCATCATTACAGAGTCCCGCAGCTCATACGCCTCGCCCATTGTGGTGGTACGTAAAAAGAATGGGAAAATCAGGATGTGTATTGACTACCGCACCTTGAACCGCCGTACTGTGGTTGACCAGTACACAATGCCTCGAGTCCAAGATGCCTTAGACTGTTTGCTGGGAAGCCAGTGGTTCTCTGTGTTGGATCTTCGGAGTGGATACTACCAGATCCCTTTGGGTGAAGAAGATAAGGAGAAGACAGCCTTCATCTGCCCATTAGGGTTTTATCAGTTCGAACACATGCCCCAAGGGATTTCTGGAGCACCTGCCACATTTCAACGTCTTATGGAGAAAGTTGTGGGAGACATGAATTTACTGCAAGTGTTAGTTTATTTAGATGACTTGATTGTGTTTGGAAGAACTTTGGAAGAGCATGAAGAAAGACTTCTTAAAGTGCTTGATAGGTTGGAGGAGTATGGTTTGAAGCTTTCCATTGACAAATGCCAGTTCTGCAGGACCTTGGTGAAGTATGTGGGCCACATCGTGTCCCAAGAGGGTGTGAGTACTGATCCTGATAAAATAGAAGCACTCACTACATGGCCCCATCCAAGCAACTACAGAGAACTCAAGACTTTCTTTGGCTTTAGTGGCTACTACTGCAGATTCATGAAAAACTATGCTACAGTTGTAAAACCCCTCAATGATCTTACCAGGGGATATCAGTCCAGCAAGAACAAATCTAAGACCAAGAATAAAGGGCCTTCCGTGCAGAGACACTATGGCCCCTTCGAACCCTTTGGGCCACGGTGGAATGAGAGATGTGAAAGGGCTTTTCGAGAAATCATTACTTGCTTAACTCATGCCCCTGTCCTAGTCTTTGCTGACCCAAGCAAGCCATTTATCCTGCATACTGATGCCAGTTTGGAGGGTCTGGGAGCAGTACTGTACCAGGAGGTGGAAGGCAAGCGTAAACCTGTAGCCTTTGCCAGTCGAGGACTGTCTGATAGTGAAACCCGCTATCCCACCCACAAGCTGGAGTTCTTGGCCTTGAAATGGGCCATCACTGAGAAATTTTGAGACTACTTGTATGGTGCTCAGTTCCAGGTGTGGACAGACAACAACCCACTGACTTATGTGTTAACAAGTGCTAAACTGGATGCTACAGGGCAAAGATGGGTGTTGTTTTTAAAAAGGTATCAATGCCAATTCTGAAAGACACTAAGCCAGATTAATACTTAGTGAAACTCCACTGAAGTCAATAAACTTAAAGTAGAGATGATGTGTTTGGCACATTCAGTTTGTAGAAAATTATACTGACAATTAAATCTGCACTAAGACTGCCAGTGATATTTGATTTGGTTTTAAAAGACCGTCTCTACTAAGCAACTGATTTTTACTGGGTCATTAGGGGATACCCAAAAGCAGGTTTAGATGTACATTTTTACTTTCTGGTTTTGCCTTTCTTTTCTCATTTTCTATTTATGGTCATTAGCATAAGTATAAAGCCTATGGCCATGATCCTATCACTGGGTCTGTGCACCTATGTGGAGTTCCATTGATTAAACATGTATCTATGTTATGAAACTCTGCTTAAGTCAATTGGGCTCTGCACAGACTCAGGGCTCTGTCTACATAGATCCCAGTAGCAGGATAGGAGTCTTGTGTTTGCTCATTTACTCCTGCTTTTTATTTCACATTTGAAGTAATAATCCTAATCACAGCAAATAGTCCTGATGATTCTAATGGAGGATCACAACTTCAAGTGAGGACCAAGCAGCAGGAGCAGATGAACTAACCACAACAATCCCGTTTCCATGTCCCCAGCAATGCAAATGAAGGAAAACCACCAACTAAAATTCACAGGTATATCAGCAGAATCATTTCAAAGCAAAATGCTTACAGTTTTCTACAAGGCATGAACGGAAATTTAGTATTTCTAGTGGGCATTGTGTGCAAATCTGCTTTGAGTATGTACTTTGTTCTAACCCATTGTTCCTTAATACAAATAAGGAACTAGACAAAAACCAGACAAAAAGCAACTTTCTTTAGAACACATTGTAATACACAAAAAAATGCAGCTTCCTCTAGGCTTCTGCTCAGCACTATGCTCCTCAATCAGCATATCAAAGAGTTACCTGTGCCACACCTTTCAGTTGCTTTTATGGATACTATGCCAGTTCTCATGTTGGGGTTTCTTTCTTTCATAAAAAATCAAGACCCTGAATATCTGCTGATGCAATAAGATCTTACTATTAGTGCTTTGCCAACACGTTGTATTCACCCCGTTTCATACTTAAAAATAAAAAGATGTTCAATCTAATATTTCTGTTTATCACTGTGTTAGAAGTGCTTTGTTATTATTATAGGCGGGACCAGTAGCACGACCCGACACTTTCCATTATAAGACCCTTGTTTTAGTTGCTTATCACTTTGCCAGATTAATTGGTCAGGCTGAAATATTCCATGCCAAGTGTCTGCATTAGGCTGAAACTTTTTGGAAAATTTCAGCCTAAATGGTTCAGACATTTCCAGGAATGAGGCAAGTCAAAAATATGGTTTTTTTGCCAATGTTAAAAAAAAATCGTAGCGAAGCTTGAATGCCACCTGGTTTTGGAGGGGGGACTGAAAATTTGGAAAGGGGTGATTTTGTTTAAGTCTTTTTCAGTTTGTCAATTTTTTTTCCCCCTTTTTTGCAATTTTGGTTCAGGTCAAACTCCGCTCCTCCCCCCCCCCCCCCAACTGCCAGCAAACTGAAAAATCAGTTATTTGACCAATTCTAGACAACACACTATTTTTTCCTCCACAGGACTCCTGCCTCATTTGGTCCCTATGTACACGTTGGATCCCCCAAAGAGATCCCTCTAGTAAACCAGAAGGGCCTCATTTGTTCAGAGGGGAAATACCAGGGGGGAAAAATAACCCCAGAGAATCAGGGATCAACTAATTCCAGGTGACAACAAATGGAATGGAATGGGAGTGAGGGTCATCGGTTTACAATTGGGGTTCCAGACGGGGACACTGAGCAGAGAACCCCAGACAGCATCCACCACACCTCAAAGGCGTCTAAGGAGTCACTGGGTACTGCTTGGAAGGTGCGTCATGAAGGTGGCGGGGAACTGTAGGAAGAGAAAGTCTCATGGGTAAGGCGCTGCCTTGGAGCATTGGATTCTATCTCTGTCTCTGCCACAGAGTTCCTACATTTTACTAGGCAAATCACTTAAACCAAACTTTTCACAGGTGATGTTTGTGCGTTTCTGTCTGACTCAAGTCCCTGGTGTTTGATTAGCAGAAGTGCAGAGAACTCACAACTGCAGCTGAAGTCAATGGGAGTTGTACTATATAATGCTAAGCACTCTGAAAAAAAATCATATCCTCGGTGTTCCATATTGGGCACACAAAATCAGTGGATACTTTTGACCTTACCATATTTGCCTCAATTTACCATATTATTTTTATTAATAAAATAATAAAAACAACAATAACAATAAAACCCCCACATCTCCAAAGGGGGGAATTGTGAAAATAAATTAATATTTGGGAAGCACTCCAATATTAGAGTGATGAGCACTATAGAAAAGCCCAGGAAGAAGTTAATTCTGTTTTCAGAGCAGGGTTTGAACAGTATGTGGTAAATAAGGCATGGAGCCATACATTGAATAATATTGAGAAAACAAAATATTGAACAGCAGCTCATTAAGTGAGCACCATCCATTCCGGGCACTAGATAGGTAGGGGTCCTGTAGAAAAAAAGTAACGTGATCATGTAATTAAAGATGAATAATGTTCTTTTAATATATTTGTGTGTAATTTATATAACTCCACAAAAATGTTGCCACCAGAAAGCCACCAAGCAAAGATCTCACAGCTGCAGTCCAAGGTAATTAGCGTGCTTTACTATCTTCAGCATATGATAATGCAAACCACAGACAAATAGAGGAGGAGAAAATTACATTCCTTGGCTGGGAAATTATTGCAAGTTTAAAGTCAGAGACACAGACAGTTGGCAGGAGAGAGTTGGGGATATTTCCTTGGCTTCTTCTCCCTATAAATCAATCACTTCCCTGCAAGCATAGTAATGACAGAACTACTGTTCATATAGTGTGCCCAGCTCCTTTCCTCGCCTTAAATAATACAAGGAATTTGCGATTAGCTTTCCCATAACTGTAAGGTAAATGTTTGTGGAAAAATGGCATTATTGTACGTGTTGCTCAAAGGAAAGTCAAAGAAAGTTCAGTACACGTGAGTGTGTCTCTTCACATACGGTGTGGCTTTCTCTTCTGAGAAATTACTGCATAAGCACATAGCACACTGTCTCAGTACCTGACAAAGCCGAAACAGAGCACTGCAGGTTTGCTCTAATTTGTCCTTTGCAGTGTTATCTATGAACTTTGCCCTGATATTCAACATAGAAAAGGCCTATTCAACTGCTTTTCTCATCACAGTATATCTAGAACCAGCCTTCAGTTCTCAGCTCTTCTGAATGAGCAGGCTGTCTATGACACCCTTGAACCAAATTATCCTTCAGCTCTGTCCCAGGAAAAACCCTTACTTAGGTCCATGCTCCCTAAGTATTTGCATCACTCTGACCCCCTGCTAACAAACAGCTGACAGCTTCAGTAATAGAGCTCCACATATACTGCCTGCTCTCTCAGCACCCTCCAGCCACCCTCTCCCCAACTCTCTCTCACCCCACCCCCCAGTTCAGTGTTTCTGTTCCTTCCCCACCCATCTTTGGCCCAGCACAACAGGGTGCCAAGGGAGCGTTCTTTCCCTGCCAGGTCTCATCTGCACTCTTTTTGTGCTCTTTGCCTGATGTCTGGCTTTTGTACAACCCAATGCTTGCTTGGCAGTTAGTGGCAGCAAGGGTGGAGGGTGGGTAACGAATGTGCACATGTTGAAGGAATGTAGTCACAATTGAGGAAGCTGGATGGCACACTGCATACCTTACTTTGGAGAAGTACCTTCAAAACATAGGATCAGCCTGTTCTAATTACTTCTGAACCTGTCCACACAGCCTTAGAAAAGCAAATCACCTTAAGCTTGTGGTACTGGGCAAACCTTCTTAAAATGTCAAAGAAAAATAGATTCTTCCCCTGAGTAGACTTGCTGATACCATAGTCTGCTCTCACCAAAACAGACATTCCAGCAGAAGGTGCTGTATGACAGAATGTGTATTTTATTGTATTCTTTTTGAGCGACGATGAATAGTTACCAAATGTTCAAAAAGCATCATTTTTTGGAAAACAATTTTAATGGCATTTGTAAATGAATTCACAGGATCTCCCTTGAATGAGGTTTCCAGAAGACAGATTTCCACTGCTTCCAAAGCCTGGATGCAATTAAACCAATATATAAGTAAAAAGTGAATTTCTTGTTCAAATTATGGCTGTGTTTAATATTAATGCAGCAAAATTCAGACAAAGCATCTTGTCTGAAAAGACAAAAGAGAATTTAAGACGCATTAAAATGCTTTAAAATACCTTCTAGGACATTTGTGTGTGCAGATAAATGACAGATATTCAAATTTACACACTAATATTAAACATACATTCCTGACATATTTGTCAGTGTAACAACCTGACTTTAGGTAGTTGAAGTTTTTATTTTAATCGCTTTTCATCTTTAAAATATGGTACTAGCGGTTATCTTCAAACAATAACAAAGCTGTGCATCTAAATCATTTTATTGTGAAAAAATTAATTCAATTCAACTTGACAAGCGGCAGAATGATGACCTTTGAATCACCATCACAATTCAATCTTTAGTGCTAAAACTGTTACTTGGAACTGATGAGGTGATCAGATGTTGCAAGCCATTTCCCCCTCCCCTTCCCTCTAACGTGACATATGAATTCCATTGACTTTAAGGTAACTTCCCAGACATTTCCAATTACTAAATCAAACCGACTATACTTAGTTGGCCAAAAGCTCAGGAAACAATCTCTTTAATCATTTGATATGGATTTGGCGCCAGTTATAAAAATGTTAGTCATTCATCTATCACACTATTTCTAGACTCATATCAGGGTCTGAGTCTTCAGAGAAACAGATTCCCCGCCCCCATCCAAACTCAAACAGCGTACAGACGTCCCTCAAACTTCAGAAGAAGGCTACACACCAATAGAGACAGATCCAGTGACAGAACCGTATACCATAATGAACCCACACGAAGAGATACTTGTAGTTTTGGGAGAATTTGATTTTTTTTAAAAATAGTTTCAACCGGTACTATCAATGTTTATTTTTTAAAATTTTCTTCAATTTTTATCTATTTAAATTTTCTAGTTGCACAAAATTAAGCACAGTACCGGGGTGAAAGTAAGTTAGGACACTTAATGGTATGGGGGGGGGCGGCGCTCCAGCCTCCGGAAGGGGTGGGCCTCAGGCGGAAGGAGTGGGGCTTGGGGTCAGCATCCCCCAACCAGCCCTTCCAGGCCGCCTGGCCCACGCTGCCAGGGGCTCCCATATTGATTTAAAGGGCCCGGGGCCCCCCAGCCCGTCGGAGGTTGCAGGGGAGGAGGGGACCAATGAGGCAGGGACATTAAAGCACTTCAGGGCCCTTTGCCACCGCAGCGCTTTAATGTTGCTTCCCATCCCTCCTCCCCCTTCGGCGGCCCTGCCGGTATGGACCCTACCAGCAGGGCTGCCGACAGGGGAGGCAAAAGGGGCAGAGACATTAAAGCGCTGCTGCAGCAGTGCTTTAATACGGGCTGGGTATGGGGCGGTGCGGGTTCTTACCGGTACGGAGTACCAGCCTGAACCAGCTCACTTTCACCCCTGCACAGTACACATATAGCCTTTCTGTTCACTCTGGCATTGCAACAGAGCAGAGTGACACAGGGTAGATTGCAATGGGGATAATTTTTTTCAGAGCAACTTCAACTTCAACAGCAATGGTAGCAAGAACAGCTGTGCACCAATCAATGCAAGCAGTTTTGAGTGCAGATGGGGTGTTTTATAGGCACACTGAGGTGCTGCAAAGGTGTTGCAACACCAAAATGTTCTATTGTAGATAAGCCCCAAGATGTTACTCCAGGAAATCTTAGCTGCATGCAGGCTTTGCACTGCATAGTGAAGAAAAAAAGGTTCTGAAGAGTTACAGAATATAAGAAGAATAAACTATCCTCTCATTAGGATTTTGGAGATTCTGAGTATTATGTGCAAAATATATTCCTGGGACAAACTTAATCTTGACAAAGCATGGATGATGTACGGGAGTGTTATGCATTCTCTTCCTTGGTGATTCAATACAGAAAATGTACATGCTAACTCAAGGTAACCAGAAACCTAAAAAAGTGTTAATTTTCACCACTTCACAAGAAAACAATTGACTTTTCTTGTATTGGTCTGGATGAAAACACTTCCTCAGCCACACGCAGCACTCTCCGGCATCATAACGACTATTACTCTCTAAAAGGTCCCAATTACGTTGTGTATGTAGCAGAATAAATGCAATGTGGATTATAGCCATGTACATTCAATGATCTGTAATTGAAAACTCCTGGATTTACAAAATGGCTGGAGAGCAGGAATGCCAATATGTGAATTTGATGAAGTACCTGAAACCCTTCCACCAAAAACAGAATGGATTCTGTACATTGAATTCAAACTGCTTCCAATATTGTGTGGATGCCAATGAAATATTTTCAGACAGAGAATATGAACCAAATGTCTGACTTTCACAACAAGTCCCAGAAAGATTTAAACTATTCAAAGAGAATTCACAGAAGAGTGTGGAAGGAGTGACTTGAGGAAAGACTAAAGGAGCTAAACATGTGTGTGAATTGGCTAATCTTATGGGAGGATATGGTAACTGTCTACCAGGTATAAACTCCAAGAAGAGACAAGGGAACCTTTGGCTGGTTCAAGGAGGCTATACACCAAGGAGCGATGGGATGAAAGGGAAAAAAAGGAAAACTTAGGGTGAATACTAAAAAGAATGTCTGGACTTTTAATAGGAGGGAGGGGTTTCACGAGAAAAGGAATCTGATCTTGTTATATTTCACTGAGTTTTAAAGAACAGATTTGTTTAAACTACATAATATTGAAATTAAAAGTGACCATCTATAACAACTATTTAAAGTGGAAAACGGGAAGATTTTGCCAGGTTTGACAGCATGATCCTGATTTTATCAGCTGCAGCATGTAAGAGGAGGAGTAATAATAATGTCCACCTAAGGTATTCACCCATGGGAACTTGCAGTAAGCACACTCGGAGGCATTTGCTACATCTGTACAAAACGTAGGAAATGCATCTCACTCATGACACCTTGAGGAGAAAAATATTAAAAATGTCTCTTTATAAATCTAAGCTGGGACAACATGCCATAAAATGCCTTAATGATAATTGTGGTGTTATTACATAATATCACTACAGGACAAAGTTAAGGTTGCTTGGTTCTCTTAATTAGTCATTTCTTACCATAATGTGTGAAATTTAAGTGTAACCTTAACTCTGAATTTTCTGGGCATATAAATGCATATACTGGTTTTGGGACACCTATAACATCTTTATTTATCCTTCAGTTATTGATATGCACTCTGAACCTTTACATTAAAATGGAGGGTGTTGATGGTGTATAGTTTTTTGGTTGTGTGTGTGCGCATGCTCACCTTGAAATATTCTACACAATACCTAAAATATTTTTGGAGAAGACTGAAATCCTGTCATCTGGGGTGCAGAAAGCCCTGGCTAAAGCATTAGAGGTTCCTCTACTAATTACTTTTCTCCGGCCTGGAGAACATAAATTTGCCTAGGATTGTAATAGGCATGCATACACTATGTGATTGTAAGCTCTTTGGTGTTGGTGCCATTATTTTGTTCTCAATTTGCACAGTACCTACCACAATGGGATCCTAGACAATGCCTGGATCTCCCAGGCACTATGGCAATAAAAATAATAATGTACATTCCCTGGTGAAGAAGTATTTTAAATTTATTTTCTTAACACATGGGTAGTCCCCATCCCTCGACCTATGTTAGTGATCATTTTGTGTAATGGACATGCCTACATTTGGAGTTTATGGTCCTATTGGGGGTGGGGAGGTAGGTCAACACAAAACTGTCAAATGGTTAACTACATTTGTTACGATCCACAGTCTTGGGCCTTTCTTCATCTGTAATTACATTTGATGCTACAATATATCGTGATGACTGACTGACCATGAGCTGGTTTTATAGGATAGATCACTACTTGCTATGAAACAAGTTCAGATTAGACAAAACACATTAAAATGAAGGCTTCTGAACTGCAACCCTGCAAACATTTTCCCCAGTGTTTTAACTCAGCCAAGTCCCTGTTATTTAGTCAGACTCTAATGAGACCTGCCTAAGACATTGTGTTCTATGGAATATGGTAAAGAGATTCAACACAGTGAGCCCAGTTTATCCCCGGAGTAATTTCATTATAGCCACAGCTATAGAGTTACAACAGAAATTAATTTGGCCCAGTATATTCAATAAAGATACCCTGAAGAGTGACATATAGGTTAACATCTAAATTGAAGGGACAAATCATCAATTGATGTACAAACAGGAGAACGTTTAACCATTATTCCCATAGCAATGGCTGGCATGTTACTTCTGCCAGTAGCACTAATGACCTTTGAGCTAATACTTTAAAAAATCCCACCCCAAACCTCAAAGAATCAAAGAAACCACAGTACAGCCTAAAGTAATGTAAACTTATGAGCTTTCCTGTACACCTAGAAATGTCAAACTGTTAAATGCACATGCAATCCTACACAGTTCAAAAGGAAACTCCCAAACTAGAGTCAAAGCTAAATTCCTTGGAAAAAGATCTTAACCTCATTTTGAAATTATATCAAATACAGAGCCCACACAACGCTCAAAATGAGTAAAAATAAGGTACACAGTTGTCCCAAACAAAAAGTTTTTAATAACAAAAGTTCTCGCTGACATTCTTACATGCCACTTTTTGTATCCCACAAATATTAATGAACACATCCTCACCTCACCCCTGTGCTGGTAGTGAACAAAGCAATACTGGAAACAGAATTTCCACTCCATGGAATATTGTACATTTCCAAAAAAATGTTTTTTCTGAATCAGAACAAAAAGCCTCAAATGCAAATTTCTGTAGAATGGAAAAATTTTCAAAAAATTCTGGGCAAGGAGCCAGCCAGCTCTCAATCTGGCTAGGCATATGGGGAGCGAGGCAGCCTAGTGTCCCATGGAGGTGGGTAACATGGGAAGTCTGGAAGCTCAGCAGGCAGACCAGGTAGACTGCTCAGCTATCAGCTGGCTGACTGGCAGGAAACACACATGCAAGTGCTGAAGAGATGAAGCCATTTGTACAATGAGAAAATGAGTTTAGTGATCTGCAAAAACACTTGAACAAATAGAAGCTCTTCTCAGCCTCTCACTAACCAAAATCTATAAGCTTAACTTTTTATGAACCAAGCTGTCAGTCATGCAAAACGAGTTCAGCTATAAATGAAAGCACATTAAATGCACAATGATGAGGAAATGACCTAACAGGCCAAGGCAGATTGAGTTAATTTGTAATTAATTAACTACCCTTAGGAGAAACCAAAGAGCGGGGTACCAGTTAATAGAATCTTTCCCCCTTGATAAATTATATTTACCTCTTGGAACATACAAGAGAAGAGGAAAAGAAAAGAAAAGGAAAGAAGAAGCTAGTGTTCTCTAGATGCCAGCAGCAGCTCTGGAACACGTCACTGAAGATAAATTAAATCAAAGTCCATGTATAAAAGTGGAGAGACAGGAAGAACAAGTAAATAAGGACAAACACTATCAACTTTGCTTTGCTCTGGTCTGGCCTTCACTCCTATGATTGCTCCTCCATAATTATTGTTTATAGCTATTAAATACCACATCCTAGGGAGAAACTGATCCCTGATGGCAATTACAGCTTCCACTGGGTTCCTGAGAACGTCATCATCGGAATACAGGGCTATGTGAAGGGCTATGTGCCTGCAAGGACTTAAAATTCTAGCTGCATCACCTGCAATTTCTCTCTTGTTAAAAAGATCATTGAATAGTCACATCTATTTCTTTAGAATTTGGTTACATTCAGAGGTGCAGGGAATCATGGGGATATGCTCACACCTTTTTTTTTTTTTGGTTATCCTGTTGCTGTCCTATCCTTAAATGTAGCTTCAAAATTTAAAATTATTTACTGTGAATGCATATTCACTCTAGCTTCTCCACGAACACTGAAACATATTTAAGTTACACTGAACTGTATGTCCTGCCACCATCCAAAACTTCACCAGAGCTAATTTCTCCCTTCCTTCTCCATCAGTGCTGACCTGTTCACTGTTCTCCTGTTCACTGTTGGGGGAGGGCAGGAATAGCTCAGTGGTTTGAGCATTGGCCTGCTAAACCCATGGTTGTGAGTTCAATCCTTGAGGGGGCCACTTAGGGATCTGGGGCAAAAATCAGTACTTGGTCCTGCTAGTGAAAGCAGGGGTCTGGACTCTATGACCTTTCAAGGTCCCTTCCAGTTCTAGGAGATTGGTATATCTCCTATTATTAATCTCCCAAGCCCACATTTACAACTTTCTCTTCACCCCACTCTCTGGATGCCACTTCTTGCCAAATTTCCTCTATAATGACCTTTCTTCATCATCCCCACTATTAGAACATTGGGTCCATGCCTTGATCACTCCTCTTAGCTACCTCCTCCTTTCTAACTCCCTCTCCAATCACCTTCAACTCTATCTGAAATATTTCTGCTGTAACCTTCTTCCCCTCATGCCACTCAATCCACATCACCCACCTCAGTGCTTTGCGTCATGATCTTAATATAATTCAAAACAGTAAAATCAAGATCTTTGCACTTGTTTTCATGGCTTTACTGTAAACGTTTTCACCCCCCCACCTAATCTCTGCTCTGATTTTCCCTTACTAGAGTAGCAGAGAGTAACCCCTTTGAATAGAAACCTCCTTTTCTTTTGAGTTTGGAAAGCCCCTTGTATATTGTGGGCATTACCAATAATAATGATAGAAGCATCCTCACAGTCCTCTCTTCCAACTTTGCCCTTCACCATCTTCAGAATAGCCTGTCTCACATCCATCTTGCAAACTCCTCTACCCTCATTATGCCTCACTACTTTAATAGAACCTTCCAACTCTGATCTCCATGACATCAACCCATCTTCATATAGGTATGTCTCCATATCTCATAGAACTGGAAGGGACCCTGAGAGGTCATTGAGTCCAGCCCCCTGCCTCCACTAGGGAGGACCAAGTACTGATTTTGGCATGGATCCCTAAATGCCCCCCTCAAGGATTGAACTCACAACCATGGGTTTAGCAGGCCAATGCTCAAACCACTGAGCTATCCCTCCCTCCCATTTCTTAGGTCTGAACTGTTATCCACTGTTCTCACATTTGTCAGCCTGGTTTAGATTTTAAGCTCCTCTGGGCTGGGACCATGTCTTGTGTGTCTGGCAGGGCTGTGTACAATACAGAATAATCCTTTTAACTATTCAATAACTTGACAAACGACAAACCAATGGTGCGTCTATCCCACATAACACTCTCACACAAGGGACAGACTGAGACTTGGGAAGGTGCTGGTTATAGTATTGACTAAACAGAAGTTTCCACAGAGAAGCCTGTAAAGAGATCATTCTTGAAAAAGCCCTTTCTGATGCTTTATGCGTAGTCATGAGGATGATGACTATGTGCCTTCCTGCCCTGATATGGCTGAGGCTGAACTAGAGGGAAGAACAAGAGGAAGCAGGATTCAGGGCTGAAAAAGCAAGGACCTACTACAAAGAAAAACACAACTAGAAAGGACTTAGAAGCAGAACTTCTCACCATAGAAACTGGAGTCTTGGACACCAGTGTAACACAGGGTTTAGAAAGGGCTGTGTTACAAAAGCACATAGCAGAGGTACTGAACCAGTGGGATCAGAGTATAGTGGTAAAAAATTTTTTTTAATTAAACAAAAAAAATGGGTAAACTAGTCTAAGCTAAACTCCATATTCCCCAAAGAAAAGTGGTAAACTGTGTTTACCTGCCGTTACCCTCAATTAGATGACTGACAGATGTATTTACTACCCTACCTGTGCACCAGTGTGCAGATTCACCAGCCACAGCAGTTTAAATTAAAGCCCAAATTCCATTCCACGTCCTTTTCCCCAATGCAAGTTTATTAATTAACAGAAAAGGCAAAAAAGGTTCAAAATAATACAACACACTAGGTAACAGACTCTTCCCAGTTGTGGCAGCCAGAGACAGCAGGAAGAGGAAACACATGTATCTCCTCTGGTAACTTTTTCCTGCCTACTGATGGAGAAACATACAGCAAAGCATCCTTGACACTGGATCTCTCCTGTATGCTGCCCCAACCTAAGAAACAGGAAGTGTCCATCTGGCTTCCTGAAGGTCATATGCTTGTCCCTAGTCATGTGCCCCATGACTACATCTCCCAGTTTTAAAAGGCCCAAAGGCTATAAAGGCAGATTAGGACTCACATATGCACCCTAAGGCCGAATTGTCTGTTACATCAATGTACAACAGCACTAATACTTTAGAAAAAAAACATTATTAATATCTAAATAGCATGGCTCTTGAAGTCAACAATATTAATTCACTAGAGATTGGAAAGGAGGCCTCTTGTTTTAGGTTAAATGCTGATAAAATCCAGCCAAGGCAAACACTGGAGAAAGACATTTTAAGAAATTTTCAAGGAAAACAGCCAAAAATTACAGCTCTTACAATGTTGAAATTTGTTTGTGGAGCAGAAGAGCAGACCCTGAGGGGTCTCATACAACTAACTGGGAGGTCATCCCAGAACACAGCGTAGCACCAAAGCCAAATATTTTAAAACAGCTTTAAGAAAAATATTATTAAAAAAAATTCTAATACAATAGATTTTTACTCCTAAAAAAGCCACAATTTATCCTAAAAATAGACACTTAAAATCAGAAACCTTCGTTTGGGGTATATGAATTCCCAATATATGGCAAAAAGGAAGGTCTGTCACAAAAAGGCCATGTGGTCTTGTGGTTAGAGCATGGGACTGGGAACTGGGAAACCTGACTACCAATCCCATCCTGTTCTCTGCCTACTCCTGTCTGCGAAGCAAAGTCAGTGCCTCAGTTTCCCCATCTATCTAACAGGAATCATACTTATACCACCGGTGTGTGAGGTTTAACAACCATTTGATACCCCTCGGATGGATGCTGCTATGCAAATGGTAGATTATATAGCCACTCTTCTTTTAAATCAACATACAGTTGGTTCTTTTATTCCATGACTAACAGAATGAAGGGATTTTTTTTCCATAGTTAAGAAGATCAATATATATCTTTTGATTTTAAGCCACAGGAAGAATAGAAATCCAGCATGCTCAGGGAGCTGTCTTTAAAATTGAGAGAGAAAAGAATGGACTTACATTTGTGTTGCAGAGTTTGTACTGCTTGTAGGCTCCAATGCACACAATACCTCCAGCCCTTGGAGGGTGAGGTTGACCTTGGAAGGGCTGGCGGGATGCAGAGCCATGGTGGGTTGAGTCAGTCCCATGAAACAAACTTTGAGATGCAGGAAAGGCCTGTGAATGGGTTGAAGCTTGCTGATAAATTGAGGGCCCCAACACCTGAGGTCCACGTTCTTCTTGGTAAAGATTCCCATGTTGGACTGAAGGGTTAGATGGATGATTGTGTGTGTTCCCAAGACCCTGATTCTGCTCATACGCTTGGTTCCTTGTTGACTGTCGCTGCCTCCGTGTTTTTTGAGGCAGTTGCCCAGTGTCAGTTTGCAATGGTAATATATATGGCACTTTTCCATATCCATATTTCCCTGGGCCTATGGGACTTTGGTTTCTGTTTCTAAAGGAAGGTAAAATAAAACAGTTACTGCACTGATAAATGTATGAACATTTAAATACACATATGAACTTTATCTACAGCCAACAAACTAGACAAAAACAGGTGAACCAAAAGCTTTCATTTATTTTTAACAACATTTGTACAAAGCTCTGGTCTCATTTTGTATATTGGACATCTACACAGCCAGCAGAAGTGAGCCTCCCAGCCTAGGTCAACTGACTCAGGCTAACGGGGATCATGCTAAAAACTGCTGTGTAGACAGCGCTTTGGAGTTGTGGCTTGGGCTGGATCTCAGGATCTGAAATCTAGGGTGGTGTTTGGGCTTCAGAGCCTGAGCTCCGATCAAGCCTCAACTTCAAAGAGCTATCTACACAGCAATTTTTAGAGTTAGCCCTGCTAGCCCGAGTCTATTGACCCAGACTGGGAGGCACACTTCTGCAGGCTGTGAAGGCATACCCTCAGAGAGTGCAACAACTCCTGCTTCCTCTTTGGCTATAAGCGGTCTTGTGGTAAGTCACGGAGTATATACCAACAGAGGTAAAGACTGAGGTCTGGAGCAACGTCAGTCAGTCAAACCGCACACCTAAATTGAGTGTAGTTCAGTTTTAACTATATTTCACCATTGCAAACCCATGCAAATCTGTGGTTCAGAGATGAACAAGTTTATGTAAGCGCTAACCTTCTACTTTAACATGGTCCAGTTCATGGCTAACTTGATCCTCATCTTTTGCCTGTTGTAGGATCCATTGGAACTGAACATTTATTTTAAGTATGTAACGACAAGTTAAGCAGAAGTCACATAATACACACACATATCCCACACTTAGAATGTCACATTATATGACTTTACTACAGTATATATGTTAATCCCAGTATTCTAATCACTGTAGGCAGCGGCTATTTTTTTTTTTTCCCCCTTGTCACCCACTGTAACTCAAAATCACTTCAGGCCTGTTTTTTTTTTTTTTATGCTGCAGTCCTGGAGAGCTAGAGCTGATGCAATAGTTTTCTTCCAACTGTACAGCAAATGCTTATCTCCTGATGCAGCTGTTCATGAATAGCCTCTCCACAGGTCAGTGAGGAATACATTTTTCACAGAAGGAAACGTCTCTCCTGTCTAAAATTTATTCACCTGTTTTATTACATATTATATATAAATTTGGATTACAATGAAAATGACGTTATATTTTAACATATATTTTCTAGAAACTGGAAGTTACAGATGTCAGGCATTAGTCCCCAAATCAAAGACGCTCTTTGGATTCATTTTGCCTTGTGTTTATTTCCTTCCTATCTCTTTTTTATTGTCTCCTAAGATGCTTGTTACATAAAAACCTAGGAAGTAAGTTACTTTACATTCTAACTTTAGTGGCCATGTGGCGTTTTAATCCATCTTCATGCCTCAAGGATGTGTGAACAAGAGTGTTGATCTACCCAGCCAGATAAGTGGCTAGCACTCAATTGTTTATATGAGTTAATCTGCTCTGTGAGACTGATGGTCATTGTTGAGGCAAGATTTCTTCCTCTACCTTAACATACTGAAATATTATGGGTTTGTAAAGTTAAGGCGGAGGTGGAAAGAAAGGTAATTACTAAGATGACAATTCAGGAGGACACAGGAGTGTGTATCAGAAAGAGACAAACCAATTCAGAAGTTCAAATAAAACAAGCCCAGGTATAAGCAGACCTTCATCCAGAACCTGAATTTAACTGAACTAAAAACTTCTTTTTTGATGATTAAAGAAGCTTACATCAGATTTTTCCCCTTACTTCTCATTTTCACATCCCTCCTCACTTCCCAATTCTGAGCAAAACCAAAAAAACAGGACGAACCAGTAAATGTGGTTACATGATATTTCTAAACATATTTTGCAGACTGGAGAGAGTCAGGTACTTTAGTGGTCAAAACATCTGAAATTATGGCTCTTATTCAAGCTGAACCTCCAAAACTTCTTACCTATCAGTTTTATGCATATAGTATGAGAGAACCGTCCGATCAATTGGGAGAGTCTACCTACATAACCCAATAACAGAACTGTAGGTTACCAAGACAGCTTTCCTCCAAAGCAGTGTTTCCCAAACGTGGGACGCCGCTTGTGTAGGGAAAGCCCCTGGTGGGCCAGGCCGGTTTGTTTACCTGCCCTGTCCACAGGTCCAACCGATCGTGGCTCCCACTGAGTTTGATCCAGCCTCTCCTTAAGCATTTCATATTTTATGCCTATTTTTCACGGCTACTGATTTTTAAAAAGGTAATCCCTTTTTCCCCACACCATACCCATTTTAACTAATTCGATGTCTTCATTCTCTCATTTTAAGTCTCAACCAGCTTTAACAAGACTAAACTAAAAATCCCAGGGGCTTTAATGAAAAATAAGTGTCTTCTTTCACAACACAGTAACTCCCCCTACATGGTCCCCAGCTTTTTCCAAAACATCGCTATGTCCATCTACCTGGGGAGAGTTTTTAGAGAGGTTCCTCACTTCCTAATGGGGCCTGCTTCCACCAGCTCTCCTCATTACTCCTACATGCCAAAAAAAAAACTTGATCAGAGTGCAAATTGCCTGCTTTCTAATGCTCTGGTAGAGCCACTGTCCTCACCATACCACCAAAACACAGTCCACTCTTGCACATTGAAAGGAAAAAGAGGAGATAGAAAAGTCCTTGAACTGAACTTTGGACTTTGTTATTAAAATCAAAGTCACAGTAACTCCGAAGACTGACCTGAGCAGTTTAGAGCTGGATCAAGATCTGAATCGAGGTTGTTAGGATCCAGGTCTTGGGATGGACATTCTACACATGAGCTCAGTCCAGAGGATGACATTGCCCTTAATGTGAGAGTTGGTGTCTCTCTCATGGCAGGACATACCACATTTCTTTCACTGTATAAAGCTTAACATGCAGCTTCTAATTATTAACATCTTTATCAGTGTTCATGTCCTCATTTTAACTGATACTGTTTAGAATGAACCACACAGCACTGTTTGTTTTGCCTTAAAGCATTTTTCATTCACTCTTGGCAACATCCTTACAAGTTAGGAATGTGGTTTGTTGTTGCATTAAGAGATGCAATTAAGATGCTAGTAAAAAAAATAACTTGGATGCAATTAGCTTTTTACATCTCTTGGGGAGTGTCAGGAATAATTTATGTCGTCATGCAAGACTGTGGGAGAGAAATAATATCTAGATTCGTGCAGATACAAGAACCATGAAAAAAAAAAACCATTACTTATCGAATGATAAGAGCCGTGTTCATTACCCAAAACTGAGCCCACTCCCAAGCATCTGCTGGAAGGGAATGAAAGTAGGTTACGCCTAGATGGCTTGCTTTGTGATTTGACCCATCAACAGGATGGCCCAATCACTAAGGACACCCCTCTTTCTCACAAATCCTCAGGGCCCAATAAACTACATGCCTCTAATTCCTCACCACAGCCTGCTTTTGAGTGCTCTCCTTTCCCAGTTATTCTGAAGAAACCAGATGGCTACTTCCCATTATCCTTTTTTGGGCAGTCTGTAATTAAGGGTGCCACTCCCTTCCATCATAACAAAGGTGGGAGTTAGGATATGCCCTCACCCTAGGCAGCGAGCAACAGAAAAAACGAGTCAGCAGGGAGTGGCACCGCCTGAAGCACAGTGCACAGATAGCAGGGAACCACTGGGAGTTAGATTCCAGAGCACTGGTGCAAACAAAGAAGATGGGTGTGTGCAGGGCTGAAAGTAAGGCAGTATGGACGGCAGCAGCAGACGGAGCCCCGGGTCCTCTAAATTGCCACTGGAGCCCTGCGCGGCGTGTGGGTCAGGCAGCCTGGAATGGCTGGCTGGAGGACGCTGACCCCCAGCCCCACCCCTTCCAGGAGGGGTGGAGCCGGCCCCCATACCGGTAAGTTTTCAATTTTACTTTCACCCTTGGGTGTGTGTCAGATCTGGTCAAGCTCCAATAGCTGCATACTCGCCAGGCTGCTGTGAGGGGATCTAAATGCTGAATCCCACCTGCCCTTAGTTTGCTGAGGCTGGGCACTGTTTAGGTACTGCCCCTCGCTTTGGGCCAGTAGGTGCGCACTCCAGGTGCATACCATATGTATGATAACCCTCTTGGCCCTGGGGACTCTGTGGTCAAATTGCACAGGCCTTGAAACTAGTACTGTTTTTCTCATGCCTCCCCAGCTGCTCTTGCACATTCCTCAGCATGCTACTAAATGTGTGAGCCTTCTGGTTTCTAGTTTAACTCTAAAAGTGTGTGAGATAGTTTGAAAGACAGCACACACATACTTTACACAGGATTCTAAAACATCACACCTCTTCACTTAGGAAGCATGAGAAATATACAGCTCTATATAAAGTTATAAACACCTACATACATTTTCCTGCCTCAGATTCCTCACCACTCGGGAAAGTTCTTTGGGCTTGGAGAGAGCCCTCTGAGTGTCCAGGTTCCTTTCCTTGCAGCTCATTGGTTTCCCTTCAGAACCATAACTCCATTTGAGCTCACTTAGCTTTCCCTAACTGCAGTTGAACAGGACCTCTCCAGCCCACAGATTCCTGTTCCTATCTCAGTGAGTCTCTCAAGTGAATATGTTCCATCAATAGCACCTGGTTCCTTTGTTCTGCTTCTGGGAATTTTCCACTCCACTTCTTGCTCCTGTTGACAAGTTAGAGGAATGAGTTTCTCCCAGCCTCAACCAACCTCCTTAGCATGCCCATATTCAGTCAGAGCGGTGGTTCTCAACCTGCAGCCCAACCAGCACACAGCTGCAGCCCATGTGACATCCTCAGGACCATAAAGGTAGTATTGGATGCAGCCCACAATGGTAAATAGGTTGAGAACTACTGAGTTAGAGCATAGTTCATTAAGGTTAACTACTCTCCATTGTCCCTGTTCTGGTAGCAGAGATGACACATCTCTGTTTATAGTGGGGGTCTACAATTTAAAGATGCTGGTGGTAGGCAGCAGAGTTCAGGCCAGGGCATATAAACCCTGGCAGAAATCTGGGGAGGGTGGGTCACATAGTCACTTCTGTCTGGTAGGGATGTGCTACGTCCCTTGTCAGCAAATGGTAGATTCCAGATCCATATACTGGCATTCTCCGATACAATAATTTCTTCATAATATGAACCAGAATTCATAAAAACAGAAGACATATTCCCCATGTTGTTACAGGGAGCATAGCCACCCAGCACACCCAGAAAATCCAGAGTGGGGGCCAATAGCTTGCAGAAACAGCACATGTATAAAAGACCACAACTCCCTCTGAAGATAGCAATGGTAAGAAGAGGGATCCTTGGAGCTTGGGAAGAGAAGATGACTGGCAGTAGCGGTTATGGCTGTGTGAATTGCACCAGCCCAAATCCGCTGAACTTTCAGCCACTCGGACAGATGTTCATAGGTATACTAGAAACCCAAAGCCAGCCTGATCTGGTGTATTAGTCTAAGCTTTAGCATAGCTCTTTTGGCAAGGGGCCAGATTTTGCCTTCACCCACAACTGCAATTCCCAGTACATCAATAGGAGATGTTTGCATATATCTGAGCACAGGATTTGGCCTAGTGTTTGAAAATAATTTACCATGCCAGGCTGTACTGACATAAGAATTATCCATCTCAGAGGCTTGCACCCAATCGTGTTAAATGTACTGACACATATCAAAGAGGGATTAATGTTTCTATAGAAATTCCTCATAACTCCCATTAAAATAGGCGTTCACAGTCATACTTACCCCTTTTAAAGTACATATTGTAAGCCTCTCCTGGTAAAATAGCTTGCTACACTCAGTACAGAACAGCTTTTGTGTATAGGAGGATTCATTTAGGTATTAAAACTAAAAGCTGGAATGTTAAGCATGAGATTGATTGCAGGATTGAACTCAAGTAGATTCGAGGAGTGTATAACTGGCATTAAGTCAAGGATGATCTTTTCCATGATCAGGGTTGCCTTGTTTTAAAAAAAACAAACTTGTAGCTAATTTAACTATATAACAGACAGTTAAAATACAACAGGAGAGAAAACCCCATCTAACATGCATCTGAAAGCTCAAACTGCTTTTGAAAAGGTGAAACAACTCAGGTAATAAGGAGAGAGGCATGGGAAGGTCACTAAAGCATCCTCTGATTTTATTCCAGCTCCTTCCCTTACAATTACAGCATCCTTACAATGGTATTCCTCTGTTGTGTAAATTCAGGGCTCTTTTGCACATGCTTTTTTGTATCTCAGAGCACACTTGGTTATCAGTTTACCTCCTACATAAATTTCCTCAAAGGCACTCCCATCCTCATCTGAGTCCAATGGTGGATTTAGCACTTGGAGAACAGCCACAATTTTATTGTACTAGTCATAAGTGAATTTTGTCAATCTTTTATTGTAAAATGTGTACAGTCCAGTGCTGGTCTCACTATTCGAGCTGTCCAAAGGATGATCCTTCCTTTTGGGGGCAAATTTTGAGGTTTCAGAATTTGTTTTTGTTCTGCATTGGTTGGAAGGAGGAAAGAGAAAGAAAGACTGACACACACATTCTTTAGTCTGATGGTCAAGCCAGCAGCCAGGGATATAGAAGACCCAGCTTCAAGTCCCTGCTCTACCTGATTTAGCAGAATTTTTCACCCTAGACCATTCAGACAAGCAGGGTTTTGACCTGGAGGTCTCTCATCCCAAGCCTAGTGCTTAGGGTACTGGCCATCAAGTGAGAAAGTTAGCCCTTTTCTATACTTACAAGAATTTTCAATGGAGTATCAGTATAGCTCTACTAGTGGAGATGCAGATTATAGCAGCAAAAAAGATCCCTGAATGAAATAAACTACACCAGCAAAAGGAGTTTTTGCTGATATAACTGCATCTACACTACGGCTTTTATTAGCATAGTTATGAAGGATTTTTTTTGTTTTTGTTTTATTTTTTAAAACACTCCTCGCTAACATAACTATGCCAGTAAAACTTTCTAGTGTAGACTAGGCCCTACTTATTTAACTGATTCCAATAAACACTTAATATTAATCAACAATTTTCTGCAGTGTTTTGGATAGACACAGACACCAAACACCAGTGCAAGAGACAGAAACGTACAACAAATCCCAGAAAAACAGGTACCCATTGCCTAAGGATTATAAAGCTTGTGCATTCTATCTATCTATTTGCAGGCCAACTGTGGTAATACTGTTGAGTTGTTATAAGTGCTGATTATCCTGCTATTTTTAGTCTCAAATAAACCCTTGACAATAAAATCTTGCCCTTGTGGTACAACCCTTTGCAAGGGCAAGAGTTCAGTGCCCTTCACAATCAGTGTTGAGAATACATCTAATATGCACAACTGAATATGGGAAGAAAGTGCCATCAGGGATACAGTTCTCATCAACAGACAAATTGCTGCTTAACAGAAAACATATGTTTAAAGACAAGTGCCATCAAGTGTTTCATGCCAGACAATAGTCATCAAGCATCCCTTATCACTGTGCTTTAAACAAATAGAGGCATTATCTACTTGTTTAATTTAAATCTGGAAATATCCTTCCTGCAGGACAATTTGCCCAACAGGAGTATTCAGACAAATCTAGTCGCTCCCCATGGTAGCCTAAATGACTGACACATTAAAACTTAATGCAAATTATAGGTACTATTTACATTCACAGATGAGTGACAGAAGACCAATTTGACAAATCAGTTTCAGTGTTCTTAGTTTTAGCATTACAGTAAGTGTATTAAAATTACTATGCATTTTAAAATAGAGTACTACATTGATCGACTTGATAATTCAGTAAAGTTCACAGAGGTAAAACAACAGAGCAAGCAATGAGCAAAAGCAAAATCTATTTTAGTTACCACCATTACTGTAGTATCTGAGCAGTGCACAATCTTTAATGTGCAACACCTGTGTGAGGTAGGGAAGGACTATTATCCCCATTTTACAGATGGGGAACTGAGGCATATAAAGACTAAGTGACTTGCCCACAGTCACACATGGTGGAGCAGAGTCATCCAGGGTAACCCCCGAACTACTGGACCATTCTTCCTCTGACGTTGGGGTAGATCATGGTAGCGCCATTGACTCACTACAATCACAATCCTAAGAATTTGGCTCTAAAGGTAAATTTCCAAAGGATTAAACTGATCTATAGCTGTAGCAAGGCAACTCCCCTTGTTTTTAGTTATTAACTTAGAACCATAGACATGCATGGCCATTTTTAAGACAAAAAATGCATGGTCCTTTCCTCACAGAGCTTTGATCGAGGTTGGGAACAATGCTGTCAAACTCAAGTGTTCTTGAGTTTTGTTAGGTAATGAAGTTGTGTATTGAATTGAGGGATTGTTGTTTACATTGAAAACAAGTATTCTTTGAACTGAATCATTTATTCAGAAAAAAACTTTAAATGAAATGCAGCAGTAAAGCTTCCCCCTCCCCACCCCTATCTGTTCCTTTGGTTGCTCCCCCCAGAAATTCCGCCAAACCTCAGTACTGTCTTCATTTTCCTCAGCCTCTTCCCTTTCTCCTTTCATTTCTCTTCCAGTTCTCTGGACATATCCTACCTGGCTTGCTTAAACCTGAAGTATACTGATTTCTCACTCTCTCTCTCATGTGCATGAGCTAGGGAATATATTTTCCATTAACACTTGTGACAAAGTTCCTCCTCTCCCTTGGTGGGTCCTGCACTTATTGGCAGATTTGCTCACCTCAGTGATCTTCCCCTCTGGTGGAACTCCTCCTGTGTTTGATCAGGAGTTGGGAGGTTTGGGGGGAACCCGGGCCCCTCTACTCCGGGTTCCAGCCCAGGGCCCTGTGGATTGCAGCTGTCTATAGTGCCTCCTGTAACAGCTGCATGACAGCTACAACTCCCTGAGCTACTTCCCCATGGCCTCCTCCAAACCCCTTCTTTATCCTCAGCTCCTTGCACCTCTTGCTCCCAGCTCCTCACATGCACACCACAAACTGAAGTGAGCTCCTTTTTAAACCCAGGTGCCCTGATTAGCCTGCCTTGATTGGCTGCAGATGTTCTAATCAGCCTGTCTGCCTTAATTGGTTCTAGCAGGTTCCTGATTACTCTAGTGCAGCCCCTGCTCTGGTCACTCAGGGAACAGAAACCTCTTTTTCCAGTGGCCAGAAGATCCCCCGTCTACTCCTCTGCTGTAGAGGCTAGGAGGGAGAGGGCTGCTGCTGCTGCTGTTCCTGCTGTGACCTCGCTGCTGCTGTTGCTGCTGCTTCTGCTCCGGCTGCTCCCCTGGCTGGGCTAGACACCACCACCCACCCCCTTTCTCTGCTACCTGCTTGTTGGCTGGCTAGTAGATTTCCCCCCCACCACCTCAATTGCTGCTGTTACTCCACCTACAGCCCCTGGGGGGGGGGGCTGCTGGGCTGCTGGCCTGCTCCCCAGAGGAGAGGAGTGAGGGACCCCAGCTCCAGCCCTTGTTGCTGAGGGCTCCACCACCACCATCTTCTGAGCGGGGTCCCTCCTGCCTGGCCACCAGACCACCACCTGGAGCTGCTAGAGCTGCTGTGTTTGCTGCTGGGGAGCTGCTGGAGCCCCGAGGAGGAGAAGGAGAGTGCTGCCTACTGCTGCTGGAGGACCTCGTAGAGACTCTGAAGGCCACCGTGGAGGGGGCACCTAAGGACTGAGTATTTTTCGGACTGTGCTCTTGTGGTGGGGGCTTGGACTGTGTCTGTTGGGACACTGGGGGTGTGGCGTGGACCTGCCCCCGGTCCATCTGTGTCCCCCTTCGCCCCCACCACCGTCGTTGCCCCCTCCACCACCCCCGCTGGCGTTTTTCCATCTGCCTCATTCTCCTGCCTCTGGGACTGAGCTGCTCACCTGGCTTGCCACGCCCACCTCCACCATTTGGGCCTGCAGCAGCAGCCAGCTGCATTGACTTTTTGCACAAGTGCCCGTGGGCGCACCCCCCACCCCCACCCCCTTGGCCTGGCCCCCTTTCCTTTGCCACATTTGTCTGCCCCACCCATTTCCTCTGTGGCCCTGACTGTCCTGCCCCAGCCCTGCACCTAGCCCCGTGGTCCCACTGCCCTGTTCCTAGTTTGATTTCCCCCCCCGGCCCTGTGATCCCCCAGCCCTGATTGGCCCCTCCCCTCGTGTGCCCATGCCCCCTCCCATGCGCTTGTGCCCTTCCCCCATTTGAGTTTGCCCTTGTTCACTGCACCCCCCCCCATGTTGTTAGCCCCCCTGATCCCCTAGTGCAACTAGAGGAGCCGGAATTCCCCTCTGGGTCGGTGGCCTGCCACCCTCCCGCCCCTGGGTCCTTGCTTGCTCCCCACGCCCCTTTAGCCTTCCCTTTCTGGCACCCTCCTCCCCTGCCTGCAGCCTAGCGGGGAGGGGTGGTCGCCTCCTTTCCCTCCCCTCCCCTCACTGTTTGTCCCCCTTCCCGCTCTCGTTATGGCGGGGGACGCGGCGGGGGAGACCCCTCGCGATGCTCCCACCGCCCCTCCTCCCGAAACCCCCGTGTCCAATCCCCAAGCCTCTACCTCGACCGCCGCTGCCGGTTTACCTGCCACTGCCCTCGCTGGGGCACCGGCACCGGCGTGTATCGGGGAGACGTCCGCTGCTGCCACGTCCTTCGCCCCTTCCGATTCGGAGGGAGCCCCCCCAGCCGGTCGGAAAGGTCGGGGTGGGAAGAAGGGTAAGGGCCCAGCTATAAAGACCAGGCCCTCCATGGCGGGGACTGCCCCCGCTGCCGTGGTCCCGCTACCGGCCGCGGCATCCCTCCCCGCTGTTCCCTCTACCAGCTCCGCAGGTGTCCCTCCCCCGGCCCCCAGGGCATATGCCCAGGTGGCGGCGGCCCCCCCGCCTGCCGCTACTCCTCCGCCTGCCGCTTCCACTACCATCTCTAGCGGCCAGGGCCCCTTTCCCACCTTGACTAGGAAGCACGGCGTCCGTTGCCTCCTGGTGCCCGCCTCGCCCCACGTCGAAACCTATGTGAGGGCGTTGGCGAGGGTAGTGGGGCCCACGGCCATTGTGGCGGCCTCCAAAATGTACGGGAAGGTGGTCTTCTTCCTGGCATCGGAGGCCGCTGCCCAGGAAGCGGTAGAGACGGGTCTGGCAGTGGGGGGCGTGTTTGTGCCCCTGGAGCCCTTGGAAGACCTGGGGGTCCGCTTGGTCCTGACCTCCGTCCCTCCCTTCCTGCCCAATGCCGCCCTGCTGCCCGCCCTTTCTGCCCTGGGGCACCCTATTTCTGTCATCAGCCCTCTCCCGTTGGGCTGCAAGGACCCCGCCCTCCGTCACGTCCTCTCGTTCCGCCGGCAAGTGCAGCTTCAACTGCCGCCGGCGGCACGTGACGGAGAGGCGCTCGAGGGGTCCTTTGTGGTCCCTTACCAGGGAGCCCGCTACCGGGTGCATTATTCAACGGGGGAGGCCCGGTGCTACCTCTGCCGGGCGATGGGGCACGTCCGGAGGGACTGCCCCTTGGCCCGGCATGGAGGAGCGTCCGGGACCCCCGAGCCCCGTTATGGCGCCGGCCCCGTCACCGCCAGTGCCCCTAGCTGCCCAGCACCTGAAGCTGCCCCTCCTCCTTCTCAGTCCACCGCTGTGGAGGAGGGTGCGGCGGAGATAACGCCGGGCGTGGGAGAGGGCCCGCCCCAGGGAGACTCCTCCCTCGTTCCTGTCGCCCCTCCGTTGCCTCCCCGAGTCCCTAAGCCGCTGCCCTTGCCCCAGACCTGACCCCTGTTAGCCAGCCCCTGGATGATGCCATGGAGGGCTGGTCCTTAGTGCAGGGGAAGCGGGGCAAGCGGAAGGCTCCGGTCCCATTACATCTTTCGGATTCGGAGGCCCCTCGGAAGAGCAGGAAGGGGGTCTCTGATGACGAGCCTTCCGCTTTGCCCCCTGACGACGCCCGTTTTGTGGTGCTGGCTGGGCACGACGTGGCAGCACCGGATGGTGACGCTGTCCCTCCTCCGGGGTCCCTTCCCGAGAACGCCCCCAAGGGAGCCCCTCTTGCCCGCTTGCCATCCACACCCCCTGCGAGCGCTGAGGTGGGCGTCGCTTCGGGTGCTGGCGGGGAGGGCCCCGGGGTGGCGGACGGCGATCTCCCCTCCATCTATGAGGAGATCGAGGCCCTGGGTCTGACCCCAGTTACACAGGGGGAGGACGACCCTTTGCAAACGGGCCTCGATCTGAGCAACCTCACTACGGTCCCCCTGTCCCCGGGTTCCCTACTCCTGCCTGATGCTTCTGCTCCCGCCTCCGAGGGTCCCCTGGGGTCTTCCATCAGCCCGGCTGCAGGTGGCACCTCGCTGACGGCCGCCGAGCCCATTGAGGCGACGGTCGGTGCCCCGCTACCTGGACCCGATTCCCAAGGGGTGTCCCTCTTGGGTGTGGGCCAGCCGACCCCTGGCCCTACTCTTGTCCCCTCCACCTCCCGTGATGCCACTGCTGCCCCTGGGGATACTCCCCGGGGTGCGGCCTTAGTTGTTTTTCCCTGCTCTGACCCATCAGGGGCTGCTGCTCTCCTTCCGCCGCCCCCTGTTGAACTGGGGAGCGGGGCGGGCCGTGTGGCGTCGGCCCATCGGACGCCACGTCGAGGGTCTGCCCCCTGCCTGCCCGCCTCGGTGGGCCACGGGGCTGTGACGGGGGCCCCGCTGGGGGACGGTTCTCGATCCATTACCCCGCCCCCCCATGCGCTGAGGGAGGAGCTGCGGGAGTTCCTTGAGGACGTCCGTGGCTCCCGTAACAAAGTCCATCTTGCGCTCCAGCGGTGGGGGGATTTCCATCTAATCCTCCGTGCCGCAAAGGCCCTCATGGGGGAGGGTAAGGGGACCGGGAAGCAGGCCGCCGCGGCCTACCGGCGGGTCTGCTTCTTCCGTGACTCTCTACTCACCCACGGGTTTGGTCACGGATTGCTGCGCGGCCCGACGGAGGCTGTGGGCGTGTCTGCCAGCGAGGATCCCCCCCAGCACTCCTCATGGCGACGATCATCTTTGCCACTTTGAACGCCCGGGGCTGTAGGATGGGTCTCCGCAGGAGCCAGGTGCTCTCCTTCCTTCGGGACGGAGGGTACTCTGTGGTTTTCCTGCAGGAGACCCATACGGATCCGGCCGCTGAAGCTAGCTGGCGGCTGGAGTGGGGGGACAGGGTCTACTTTAGCCACCTCTCGGTTCGCTCGGCAGGAGTGGCGACCCTGTTCTCCCCCGACCTACGGCCCGAGGTGCTGGGGGTCGCCGAGGCTGTGCCGGGCCGCCTGCTGCACCTCCGGGTCCGCATGGAGGGGCTTGTGATTAATCTCGTCAACGTCTATGCCCCGACATCGGGCCCGGAGAGGTTGCGTTTTTATCGGCAGGCGTCCGCCTTCCTCGGCTCCCTGGATCCTCGTGAGTGCCTGGTCCTGGGCGGGGACTTTAACACCACCCTCGAGGAACGGGACCGCTCGGGGACCGAGCAGTGCCCGGCCGCAGCGGACGTCCTCCGGGAGATCGTCGAACGCCACTCCCTGGTGGACGTCTGGCGCGACCACCACCCGGACGACGTCTCGACTTTCACCTTCGTCCGGGTGGAGGCCCATCGGTCGCGCCACTCCCGGCTGGACCGCATTTATCTGTCACGTTTCCACCTTTCACGAGCCCACTCCTCCAGCGTTCGGCCGGCCCCCTTTTCTGATCACCACCTTGCCACCGTGACGGCCTCTCTCTGCGCGGAGAGGCCGGGGCCGGCCTACTGGCATTTTAATAATAGTTTGCTGGAGGACGTGGGCTTCGTGGCGTCCTTCCGGGAGTTCTGGCTGGCCTGGCGAGGGCAGAGACGCGCCTTTCCCTCGGCGCGGCGATGGTGGGACCTGGGGAAGGTGCGCGCCCGGCTCTTCTGCCGCGACTACACCCGGGGCGCCAGCCGACGGAGGGATGCGGCGATAGAGCAGTTGGAACGGGAGGTTTTGAAGCTGGAGAGGCGTCTGGCCGCCAGCCCCGAGGATCCATCCCTCTGCGGAGCGTGCCGGGAGAAGCGGGAGGAGCTCCGGGCCCTCGAGGATCATCGAGCCCGGGGTGCCTTTGTTCGATCCCGCATCCGCCTCCTTCGGGAGATGGATTGCGGCTCCCGCTTCTTCTACGCCCTGGAGAAAAGGAGGGGGGCCAAAAAGCACGTCACCTGCCTCCTGGCGGAGGACGGCACCCCCCTCACGGATCCGGCGGAGATCTGCGGGAGGGCCAGGGCCTTCTACGCGGCTCTTTTCTCCCCGGATCCGACCGATCCTCACGCTTGCAGAGTGCTCTGGGACGGACTCCCGACGGTCAGCACGGGCGACCGGGACCGGCTAGAGCTGCCTCTCACTCTGGCCGAGTTCTCGGAAGCCCTCCGTCGCATGCCCACCAATAAATCTCCGGGCATGGACGGGCTGACCGTGGAGTTCTACCGCGTGTTCTGGGACGTCCTCGGCCCAGACCTAGTCACCGTCTGGGCCGAGTCTTTGCGGAGCGGGGTCCTCCCTCCTTCGTGCAGGCGAGCCGTGCTCGCCTTATTGCCGAAGAGGGGGGACCTCCGCGATTTACGGAATTGGCGTCCCATCTCGCTCCTCAGCACGGACTATAAAATTGTTGCGAAGGCCATTTCGATTCGGCTAGGGTCCGTGCTGGCGGACGTGGTCCACCCGGACCAGACCTACACCGTCCCGGGCCGCACGATCTTTGATAACTTGTATCTGGTCCGGGACCTTCTGGAATTAGGGTGTAGGGATGGTCTGTCGTTCGCCCTCCTGTCCCTGGATCAGGAGAAGGCGTTCGACAGGGTGGATCACGGGTATCTCCTGGGCACTCTGCAAGCGTTAGGCTTCGGACCCCAGTTTGTGGGATTTCTCCAGGTGCTGTACGCTTCCGCGGAGTGTCTGGTCAGGCTCAACTGGACCCTGACCGAGCCGGTCAGCTTCGGGCGAGGAGTACGGCAGGGGTGCCCCCTCTCGGGTCAGCTGTACGCTCTGGCGATCGAGCCCTTCCTCTGTCTCCTCCGTCGGAGGTTGACGGGGTTGGTGCTCCGGGAGCCGGAGCTGCGGCTGGTCCTGTCGGCGTACACCGACGATGTGCTCCTCGTGGTCCAGGACCCGGGCGACTTGGCGCGGGTGGAGGCTTGCCAGGCCATTTATTCGGCGGCCTCCTCCGCCCGGGTCAACTGGGTCAAGAGCTCTGGCCTGGTGGTAGGGGACGGGTGGCAGGCGAGCTCCCTCCCACCCGCGCTTCAGGCCATCCGGTGGAGCTCGGGTCCGCTGCTCTATCTCGGCGTTTACCTTTCTGCCACGCATCCGTCTCCGCCGGAGAACTGGCATGGTTTAGAGGGCGGGGTGAGGGCGCGGCTCCGGAAATGGACAGGACTACTCCGGTGCCTCTCTCTTCGAGGGAGGGCGCTGGTGCTGAATCAATTAGTCCTGTCCATGCTCTGGTACCGGCTCAACACCCTGGTCCCGGCCCCGGATTTCCTGGCCAACCTCCGGACGGCGGTTCTGGAGTTCTTCTGGCCAGGAACGCACTGGGTCTCTGCAGGGGTCCTCCACCTGCCCCTGGAGGAGGGAGGGCAGGGCCTGAAGTGCCTGCGCACTCAGGTCCACGTCTTCCGCCTCCAGGCCCTGCAGAGGCTCCTGTACGGTGTGGGTAGTCCGGCGTGGAGCGTATTGGCACACACCTTCCTCCGCCGCTTCCGAGGGCTCCGATACGACCGGCAGCTCTTTTCTCTCCATCCGAGAGGTCTTCCGCGAGACCTCTCTGGGCTGCCGGTCTTCTACCAAGACCTCCTCCGGACCTGGAAGCTCTTTTCAACGACCAGGTCCGTGGCGGCCACCGTGGGGGTCGATCTCCTCGCGGAGCCCCTGCTACACAACCCCCAGCTCCGTGTGCAGGTGGCGGAGTCCCCCGCGGTGCGCCAGAGGCTGGTCTTGGCAGGAGTCACCAGGGTCGGAGACCTCCTGGACTACGACCGGGGAGACTGGCTGGATCCCCTGACGCTCGCTCAGCGCATGGGGCTCTCCAGCCCTCGTACCCCCCGGCGCGTACTTCAGGAGGTGAAGGCCGCTTTACTGCCCGCTGCTCGGGTTTACCTCGACCGGGTCCTGCGAGAGGGCACGCCCCGCCCACCTTCCACCCCGGGCCCTGTGGATCTTTTTATCGGGCCCTTGCCCCGTGGCCCCAATCACCCCCCTCGCCCTTTCACTGCAAGCCGGCTGCCCGATCTGCAGCCGGTTTTGTTCCAGACCGCGCCAAGAAAACATCTGTACACGCTCGTGCTCCACACGCTTCACTACCTCACCCTCGCGTCCCGCCCCGATACGAAATGGCGGGACCTCCTGCCACCTCTCGAGGGTGAGGAACCCCGGTGGGCCAGCCTGTATTCTGCCCTAGTCCCGAGGCCCGCCGGGGATGTCAGTTGGCGGCTCCTTCACGGGGCCGTGAGCACGGGCGTGTACTTGGCGCGGTTTACCCCTGTCCCCAACACCTGCCCCTTTTGCGGCGTGAAGGAGACCCTGGCGCATGTTTATTTAGAGTGCGCCAGGTTGCAGCCCCTGTTCCGGCTCCTCTTGGATCTCCTATTGCGTTTTTGGTTGCACTTTTCCCCTCACCTGTTTATCTATGCACTCCCTATCCGTGGCCCCACGAAGTCGCGGGATCTCCTTGTCAACCTCCTCTTAGTCCTGGCCAAACTGGCCATCTATAAAACCAGGGAGAGGAGGTTGGCCGATGGGATTTCCTGCGACTGTGGGGCCTATTTCCGCTCCTCCGTCCGTTCACGCATCCGGGCGGAGTTCCTCTGGGCGGTGTCCACTGGCTCCCTTGATGCCTTCGAGGAGCAGTGGGCGTTGTCCGGGGTTCTCTGCTCGGTGTCCCCATCAGGTTCCCTTCGTTTAGCCCTATGACCTCACTCCCGATCCTGTTTTTTTCATTGGTTGTCCCCCGTAATTAGTTAGTATCCCGGCCCTGTGGATCCTCCCCTTAGGCTGGGGGAAGGTCCTTTAGCAGTGGGCGGGCTTCGCCCGCCCACTTCCTGGATACTAATAGGACCAGACTCCTGTACCCCACTGGTCTGGGTCTGTCACACACCGTAGCCTTTTATACCATTCATCATCACTATTCTTGGTTACCATTTCTATCACAGTAAATAAAATATGAGAGCTGGACAGTGGCAAACATCCATTAGTGATACAATGACAGATTTGTTGTACTGCAGTCAAAACGTTTTCTTGGCAAGATTCCACAGAAACTTCCAATTTTCCCCACTTTCAGTTCATAACCTTTCATCCTATTTTTCAGAGGCTTCTGTTCCTGAAACATTACCGTAAGTGTAACACCCCTAAGTTGCTAGGCCATCATGAAGGAGGAGGAAAAACTGAAGGGGGAGCACCAGACTCAGTAGTGCCTTTCCTGGATCTTCTCATTTCCACCCACAAAATACTCCTCCATGAGCTGAGGGGAGGCTGCGGTGCCTTGTCTGGGGACATTGCCCTTGCCTGGTGGTACAGCCACGGGGCAATTCAATTCAGATTGGCAGCTATTCGGAACAGGCAATGCACGCTCCCCACTGAGAATTCAAACAGACCCCAAAGCAAAGAGATGTGATTGATAGTTGAGTGAATTTGTAGCTTGACAATGGTGGTAGCATCCTATTTACTACAGGCTTCTTCAGAGATTAGCTTTGCAAAAGCACTGAGCTTCATTGACTCCCTGATCACAACTCCTCTAATATACTCGCAAGTTCCCATGGGGGTGGAGGGGAAGAGTATGGGGTGAGCTGTGCTGGTTTCCCAATCAGTGATAATGATACAACCATATAAATCACGGGTGGCGTCAGCAGAGCCTTAGTAATAGCACTGCCAAGAATAACTTGCTGATTGTGGCAGGTACATGTAGGACTTGTGTTCAACAGAACAAAGGAAGTGTCTTAAGTAATTACATTTAAGTTAATGATAAACTTAACTGTCTTTGTGGGGGGTCGGGTGGGGAAGATGGAAAGGGACCAGAGAACAACAACATAAATGGAAACTAAAGCAAATAACTCTCTGAGACTGGCCCAGTCTCCCCACCACAAAATCATATCAATCCCCCACCAGTTTATATTCCTTACCTGAGGGTATGTACAGACCTATCTACATGAGGAAACTATGGTTCCTGAAATGTGCTGTCCGTGGTTTAGTCCTGTCTAGACTTGCAATTAATCCATTTTCAGTGCCGGTTTTACCCATGCCTGCTACCGACACCTATTGTCAGCAATAGCTACATTTCCTTGGGTAGGCAAGGCTCAAGGGGAATGAGAGTAGGAAAGAGATTTGGAACAGCGCAGGTGCATAGCCTAGAATTTACCAAGTTTCCAAACTGCTGCTCTGATGTGCCTTTTAATTCATACAGACATGTGCCGTTTCAGTGCAGTTCAGAACAATACATGCACACCAACCATATGGTAACTTGATCCTACAAGCTGCTGAGCACTTGGGCCTCAATCCAGCAAAGCACTTAGGCACATGCTTGGCTATTGACTTCAGTGGGACTATTCAGACTATTAAAGGTGCTTAAAGTTAAGTACATGCTTAAGTGCTCTGCTGGATTGAGGCCAGAGTGCTCAGTATCTTACAGGATCAAGCTACTATTTCAGTTTTCTAACTTCACACTTAAATGAACATTAAGATACTAAATCTGATCAAACACTGACCTGAGGCACATATAAGCCACTGTCATCATCAATGAAGGGTACAGGCAGTCCATGGACTTACGACACAATTGGTTCCTTACAATTGCATCGTAAATCGGAACGTCGTAACTCGGAACTACAATCATTGCAGTACTGAGCATCATAAACTTGAAACCGGTAGTTGTAAGTTGAATCAGGGTGTCAATGTAGAAGCGGTGTAAGTGCTGTTCATCATAATTCAAACATTGAAAAGTCAAGGACTGCCTGTATTCCTGACCACTCAGAACATTAATAGTGACACTTTCCACAGTTTACGACAACATTGTGCAACGTCTTCAGCAACTGACAAGCCAGGATGTACTGTTTACAATCATTTCCCAGGAAGACACATTGTGTTTTCAGAACTATGTCTAAAATTCAGTTCAAGCACAAAGTCCAAGTAAAAAAAATACTTTTAGAGTCTAGTTGAGGCCCAAACAGTATTACATTCCAAAGCTGGAATTAGTTTTAGTTTATCACATCTTGGAAATGAGACCCAGGAGCTAAATGAAATATTTGTATTTGAATTCAGACTTAGATTGCAATTAAATCTTCAATCCCAAATCAGATGTTTTTCCCCCCCATCTGATGAGAGTAACACACAATTCAGGAAGAACGTTAAAAGTGTTTGATACAAACTGAGGAAAAAAATTATTCTGAGTTTGTTGTTCAACTTCCATTAGGGTAAACGAATCTCCACTCTCGTACTATATTACTTAATAAAAAGACAATCAAAATGATCAGCAAGGACTTATAGTGCAATATATACAAAACTCAGTACCAGGAGCCTTCTTTAATATCAGAGTAATGCCATCTCTAAGCCTCTGTAATACATGGATATTTTACTGCACCACTAGACTCCAATAGCTTGTAAAATACCTTTTTGCTAGAAACATGCAATCTAGGGTTTCCTACTTTTAACTAAAATTGTATTACTATGCCATTAAAGTTTATTATCTTTTCTTTATCTTAAGGTAACTCCTTATACTTAAAAAATGCAGTTTTTGTTTTAAAAACGTGAGAGAGAAAATGTTTTATTTTGTTTATAATGGGCAGATGCCTTGACCGTTTTCTGATTACATGAATAGTCCCCTGCTTTGGCTTTTGTGGAATGGAAATGTTGCCAGTGAGAAAGAGAGCTTTGCCCCAAGTATTATTGCCTCATCACAGAGGGACCAGTTGTACAAGTCACAAAGGGACTTGGCCTTGGCCTTGTGACAATGAGCAATGCATACTGCCTATAAGTTAGGTGCCCAGAAAATCACAGGAACATCACTGTGATCCACAAAGCCTGAGCGAGGCATAAGGTTGCCAACTTTCTAATCGCACAAAACTGAACACCTCTGCCCGTGCCCTGCCCCTTCTCTGAGGCCTCTGCTCACTCCATCCCTCCTCCTTCCGTCACTTGCTCTCTCCCACTCTCACTCACCTTCACTGCGCTGGGTTGGGGTGCGGGAGGGGGAAGAGTATTCCGACAGAGGGTGCAGGCTTTGGGCTGGGGCCAGGGATGAGGGGTTTGGGGTGCAGGGAGGCTCTGGGCTAGGATAGGGAGTCAGAGTGAAGGGCGGGGTATGGGCTCTGGTCTGGGGGGGTGGGCTGTGGGTGGGGCCAGAAATGAGGGGATCAGGGTGCGGGTGAGGGGTTCAGGCTGGGGCAGGGAGTTAGAGTATGGGGGGAGAAGAATTCGGGGGGGCAGGGATGAGGGGTTTGGGGTGCAGGAAGGGCCTCAGTGCTGGGGCAGGGTGCTGGGCAAGTGTGGGGTGTGGGCTTCAGGAAGGAGTTTGGGTCCAGGAGGGGGCTCCAGGATGGGGCCAAGGGTTCAGAGTGGAGGAGGTGGTGCGGGCTCTGGGATGGGGCTGGGGATGAGGGGTTTGGGATGGAGGAGGGGGTTCTGGGCTGGGACAGGGGGTTGGGGGTGCAGGGGGAGGGTGTTTGGGTGCAGGAGGGGACTTCACGCTGGGACAGAGGTGCGGGAGGGGGCTCAGGGTGTGGGGTCCCGATGGCGCTTACTGCGGCTCCCATTGGTCACAGCTCCCAGCCATTGGGAGCTACAGAGCCAGCACCAGGGACAGGGGCAGCACGCAGAGTCTCCCTGGCCACCCATGCGCCATGGGGCTGCAGGGACCTGGCGGTCACTCCTGGCAGCCACGCAGCGCTATGGCAGGCAGGGAGCCTCTCTTAGCCCCACTGCACCTCCAACTGGACTTTTAACCGCTCCCCTCGGCGGTGCTCACCTGAGCCACCAGGGTCTCTTTTTGACTGGGCGTTCTGGTTGAACACCGGACACCTACGCTATAGGGAGAGAGAGAAGCCTAAGCCAGTGATCCACAAAGGCCAACAACTAGACATGGAGCCACCTCAGCTAGCCAATGGGAGATGCTGATAAGAGCGGTGTGCCCTCTCATGGAGAAACATGCCCAAGTGTGGGCTGCAGGGAGGCACCCAGCTCTGATAGTGATCCACAACTGGGAACTCCTGTCTTGGAATCAGGTAGCTTAGGTGCCTAAGGCCTGGTCTACACTAGGAGTTTGTCGAATTTAGCAGCATTAATTTGACTTAACCCTGCACCCGTCCACACCAGGAAGCCAATTAGTTCGACCTAGAGGGCTCTTTAGTTCGAATTCTGTACTCCTCCCCGACGAGGGGAGTAGCGCTAAATTCGACATGGCTATGTCAAATTAGCCTATGTGTGGACAGAAATCGACCTTAGTAGCTCCGGGAGCTATCCCACAGTGCACCACTCTGACGCTCTGGACAGCAGTCCGAGCTTGGATGTTCTGACCAGCCAACAGGAAAAGCCCCGGGAAAATTTGAATTCCTTTTCCTGTCTGGCCAGTTTGAATCTCATTTCCTGTTTGGACATCGTGGCGAGCTCAGCAGCACCAGCAACGATGCAGAGCTCTCCAGCAGAGGAGTCCAGGCAATCTCAGAATAGAAAGAGGGCCCCAGCATGGACTGACCGGGAAGTCTTGGATCTGATCGCTGTGTGGGGCGATGAGTCTGTGCTTTCGGAGCTGCGCTCCAAAAAACGGAATACAAAGACCTACGAGAAGGTCTCCAAAGCCATGAGAGACAGAGGATACAGCCGGGATGCAATGCAGTGCCGCGTGAAAATCAAGGACCTGAGACAAGGCTACCAAAAAATCAAAGCGGCAAACGGACGCTCCGGAGCCCAGCCCCAGACATGCCGCTTCTACGAGGCACTGCATGCCATTCTTGGTGGGTCTGCCACAAATGCCCCACCAGTGACCGTGGACTCCGACGATGGGATAGTGTCGACGGCCAGTTCCTCGGCAATGTTCGCGGACGGGGAAGATGAGAAAGGAGATGAGGAGGAGGCGGCAGTCAACAGCGCTTACAACGCTGGTTTCCCCGACAGCCAGGATCTCTTCATCACCCTCACGGAGATCCCCTACCAACCCTCCCCAGCAGTTACCCCGGACCCTGAATCAGGGGAAGGATCAGTCGGTAAGTGCTTTAAACATGTAAACTTTTATTATCAATGTAACAGGAATCTGAACTATGTGAAAAGGAGGTCTATATATATGGGGACAGAACAGAAATCCTCCTGGGAGATCTCCACGAAGCTCTCCTGGAGGTAATCGAAAAGCCTCCGCAAGAGGTTCCTGGGGAGAGCTGCCTTATTGGGTGCTCCGTGGTAGCACACTTTTCCGCTGGGAACATTGCCTCGAGGAGCATGGCAGCGTAGGCCCCTGGTTTGTGCTGGCTTTCACGCAGCATGCGCTCTCTATCTCCTTCAGTGACCCTCCTCAGGGTGATCTCACTCGGCGACTCTGCATCTAATTAGGGGAATTAGTGTAATGTTAGGCCTGGTCCAAAGTATTTCTAAAAAAATCTCCAGACAGACGCCATAGCAGAGACTCAGCACGCTGCTGCGTGACAAACGTAACGGAAAGCCAAAGAATCAAATGGACGCTCATGGAGGGAGGGAGGGGGGACTGAGGATGCAAGCTATCCCACAGTTCCTGCAGTCTCCGAAAAGCATTTGCATTCTTGGCTGAGCTCCCAATACCTGTAGGGTCAAACACATTGTCCGCGGTGGTTCAGGGCATAGCTCGTCAATGTACCCCCACCCCCAGAAGGAAAAGGGAAAAAAATCGTCTCTTGACTCTTTTAAATGTCACCCTATGTGTACTGAATGCTGCTGGTAGACGCGATGCTGCGGCACTGTACTGTAGCATCCTCGCCCCCCCTCCTTGGTGGCTGATGGTGCAATATGGCTGATATCTGTCATCATCATCAGCCTTGTGGCAGATGGTGTAGTGCAGAAGGACTGGTATCTGTCCTCATCATCAGCCCATAAGTAGACGGTCTGGTAACCATCATCATAGCAACAGGGGGCTGAGCTCCATCAGCCCCCGCCCTTCATGTGTAAAGAAAAGATTCTGTACTGCCTGGACTATCATAGCAGCAGGATGCTGGTCTCCTCTCCCCCACACTGCTTAATGTCCTGTCTGGACTATCATAGCAGCTGGAGGCTGCCTTCCCCTCATTTCATTTCACTAACAAGTCACTGTTTCTCATTCCTGCATTCTTTATTACTTCAGCACACAAATGGGGGGACACTGCAATGGTAGCCCAGGAAGGCTGGGGGAGGAGGGAAGCAACAGGTGGGGTTGTTGCAGGAGTATCCCCTGTGAATGGCATGCAGCTCATCATTCCTGCATGATCTGACATGGAGCGGCTGTGCTCTCTGGTTCTCTGATACACTGGATCTCTAGTACACTTGCCCCACATTCTAGGCAGGACTGATTCTATTTTTAGATACCAAAAAGGAGGGATTGACTCGGGGAGTCATTCTCAGTTTTGTCTTTTGCGCCCCCGGCCGATCTCAGCCAGGGGCACCTATGACAGCAGCAGAAGGTATAGTGCAATAGGACTGGTAACCGTCATCTCATTGCCAATTTACAATGGCATGGTAGACGGTACAGAACGGCTGCTAACCATCTCTGCTGTCATGCAAAAGCAAATGAATGCTGCTGTGCAGCGCTGCTGAATCGCCTCTGTCCGCGGCATCTAGTACACATATGGTGACAGTGACAAAAGGCAAAACAGGCTCCATGGTTGCCATGCTATGGCGTCTGCCAGGGCAATCCAGGGAAAAAGGGCACGAAATGATTGTCTGCCGTTGCTTTCCCGGAGGAAGGAATGACTGACGACATTTACCCAGAACCACCCGCGACAATGATTTTTGCCCCATCAGGCACTGGGATCTCAACCCAGAATTCCAAGGGTCGGGGGAGACTGTGAGGGGGTGGAACAAGGGCAGAGTTTATGCTTTCCGGATTGCCTGCAGCAGGAGTGCGCATGAGATAGGTGCTGTGCATGGTCTTGTTCACAGAGACAGACTAGACTGTGTTCATTGTTCACAAAAATGTATCTTTGCAAGGAATTCACTCCCTTTTTCCCATCACACAACTTCGACTGTCTCCAGACCTGCCCCAGCATCCCCCTCACAGAGGCTGGCACAGATTAGGCGGCGAAAGAAAAAGACACGGGACGAGATGTTCGCTGAACTTATGGGCTGCTCCCGAGCTGAGGCGGCCCAGCAGAGCCAGTGGAGGGAGAACCTCTCTCAGTACCAGCGCTCACACAGCGAACGGGAGGAGAGGTAGCGTGAGGAAGACAAGCAGGCGACTCAAACGCTGCTTGGACTAATGAGGGAGCAAATGGACACGCTCCGGCGCCTTGTGGATGTTCTGCAGGACCGCAGGCAGGAGGACAGAGCCTCCCTGCAGTGTATCTGCAACCGCCCTCCCCCGCCACAAAGTCCCATACCCCCTCACCCAAAATAACAAGAAGGAGGGGCGCCAGGGGCCGTGAAAACTGTCACCCAAAAGCTCTCATTCCCTAAATTTTGAGAAGTCCTTCCCTTCCTGACTCACCCAAGCCCCAATCCCAGTTTCATCCCCTGTCTAGTTGATTATTAAAAATACTTTGCTGTTAATTACTGTTTCTGTCATGTTTTTGTACAGAAGACTGTGTTTGAAGGGTGGGGTGGGAAGGGGGTTGGTGATTGCATAGGACAGTCGCCTTTACCAGGGTACAGACACGGGGGCAGGATCAGCAGCAGGTCACACACACAGTGCAGTCAGTAGGCACCCTGGTCGGAATGGGAGGTGGTTTCCAGGTTCTGTGTGGGTGGGGGGGTACGTGACTTTGTAGCGGGGGAGGGCGGTTACAGATCTTATGCAGCGGTCCTTGTCCTGGACCACAGAGCCACGCAGCAGGGGAATCTGTATCCGTCCTCCTCCGCAACACGGTCACATAGCCCCCGCACACAGAGTCCCAAAAAGGAGGGATGGCAGGCTCCGTTGAAACAACCAGTCCGGCACTGCGGACCGCTCTAGGAGCAGGAGCCTGTCATTCCTCAAGTTTAGAGGCGGTCTTTACATCACTGCACACCCTACCCAGCACAGTCTGCGTCCCAGTTTCAACCCTTTAACGCAAAAAGTCATTAATATAGAAACCTTTGTTAAGTAACAATGGAACATGTATTTTATTTTTACACGTGTGTTGGAAGGGGGGAAAACGGGGTGAATGGGGTATGTAACTGCAGAGGATAGTCAACAGTAACTGGGCAAAGAAACAGGGGTAGGTTCAGCTAGTCACAGGTCACGCTGCTCACTGAGGAACCTAGCTTTCAAAGCCTCATGGATGCACAGCGCTTCCCGCTGGGCTCTTCTAATCGCACGGTTGTCTGGCTGAGCGTAATCAGCAGCCAGGCGATTTGCCTCAACCTCCCATCCCACCATAAAGGTCTCCCCCTTGCTCTCACAGAGATTGTGGAGCACACAGCAAGCTGCAATAACAATAGGGATATTGGTTTCGCTGAGATCCGAGCGAGTCAGTAAGCTTCGCCATCTCCCCTTGAGACGTCCGAAAGCACACTCCACCACCATTCTACACTTGCTCAGCCGGTAGTTGAAGAGCTCCTTGTCACTGTCCAAGGTGCCTGTATAGGGCTTCATGAGCCAGGGCATTAGCGGGTAGGCTGGGTCCCCGAGGATCACTATAGGCATCTGCACATCCCCAAGAGTTATTTTGTGGTCCGGGAAGAAACTACCTTCCTGCAGGCGTCTAAACAGACCAGAGTTCCTGAAAACACGCGCGTCATGAACCTTGCCCGGCCACCCGACGTTGATATTGGTAAAACGTCCCCTATGGTCCACCAGTGCTTGCAGCACCATTGAAAAGTAGCCCTTTCGGTTAATATACTGGCTGGCCTGGTGGTCCGGTCCCAGGATAGGGATGTGAGTTCCATCTATAGCCCCACCGCAGTTTGGGAATCCCATCACGGCGAAGCCATCTATGATGACCTGGACGTTTCCCAGGGTCAACGATTGCGTAGGCTACTTGCATCACAGCAACCCCCACGGTAGATTTGCCCACGCCAAAGTGGTTCGCTACTGACCGGTAGCTGTCTGGCGTTGCAAGGTTCCAGAGGGCTATGGCTACTCGCTTCTGCACAGTCAGGGCTGCTCGCATCCGGGTGTCCTTGCGTTTCAGGGCAGGGGACAGCAAGTCACACAGTTCAAGGAAAGTGCCCTTACACAACCTGAAGTTTCGCAGCCACTGTGATTCATCCCAGACCTGCAGCACTATGTGGTCCCACCAGTCCGTGCTTGTTTCCCGGGCCCAGAATCGCTGTTCCACAGCATGAACATGACCCATTGCCACCATGATCTCCGCGGCGCGGGATCCCGTGCTTTCTGAGAGGTCTGTGCCACTCTGAGACTTCATGTCCTCACCGTGCTGCCGGAGCCTCCTCGCCCGATTTCTCAGCAGCTGACTGTGGAAGAGGTGGACGATAAGGTGCGAGGAGTTGACAACAGCCATAAGTGCAGCGATGATCGCAGCGGGCTCCATGCTCGCAGTGCTGTGGCGTCCGCGCTGTCACTGACCAGAAAAGTGCGCGAAAAGATTTCCCGCCGGCGCTTTCAGGGAGGGAGGGCAGGAGTGACGGTTGAATGATGACAGTTACCCAAGACCACCCTCGACACATGTTTTCCCCCAGCAGGCATTGGGGGCTCTACCCAGAATTCCAATGGGCAGCGGGGACTGCGGGAACTGTGGGATAGCTGCCCACAGTGCACCGCTTCCAATGTCGACGCTTGTCCCGTTAGTGTGGACTCACAAAGTCGAATTAGTGTCCTTAGTATGGATACACAAATTTGACTTTGTAAGGTCGATTCCACAAATTCGACTTAAGTTGAATCGAACTACTCTTGTAGTGTAGACATACCCTAAGTCATTCCTTTTGAGTACAAGTTAGATGCCAGCTTCACTCCACATGAAATGGGGCTGGAGAGTGCAGGGAGGGAGGGTACCACTGCCCCCATGATAACTTTCAGCCCAATGATTAGCACACTCACCTCGGATGTGGGAGACTCAGGTCTGGTTCCCCATTCCGCATGATGGGGAGACAGAATTTGAACAGGGCTCTTGCACTCCTCTGGAAAGTGTTCTAACCACTGAGCTATAGGATATTCAGATGTTTGTCTGTCCTATTGGACTTCTCGCAGCCACGCCGCCAAAAGCCGCCTGCCCCTCGTGCTTGAGGGGGCCAAAAACAGAGCCACCCCGATTCAGTTTCACAGAGAGAGAGAGAGAGAGAGAGAGAGAGAGAGAGAGAGAGATTTGAAATGTTGATTACTATTTTAAGGGAGAAAAAGCTGAAGTTACAGAGGGTGATAGGTCATAAAATAGTACGATAAGCAATAAAAAAATTATTAGAAGCTTGAAATGTGCTGGCAGAGGAAAGAGACAAAGATCAAGCAATAAAAGCCATTTTATTTGAAACTGCAGCATACATACTGCAGGAGGGAGCAAGGGGCACATGTGGCCTAGACCTTGCAGGGCCTTTGATTGTTTCAAGAGTCTTTGAAGTAGTCACTGGCAGTGCTGCAGCAGCAAGCAGCCTAAATGAACAAAGAAAAGGAGGCTATGCCTCATTTGAAAGGTTTGCCTGGAAACTTAACTATCTGCACCTTCTGGGATTCTCACCGACCCATGAATTATATTGCAGCTACCCACTTGCAGCAAAAGGCAGTAATGCAATAGTAACTGTCATAGAAAGAGAAGAGGGATAGATAACTAAAAAGCGTAATTGAAATTCACTACATTTATCGCTCTTATTAACAGACATCCCATCAGATGCATACATTTAATAAAAAATGGTTTTCAGTTGCTTTTTTGGTGGGGGTAAGGGGGAGGATTATTTTTAAACACATTTATTCTTGAAATCATAAAATTGCTGCCAACCAGATACATTTCCTTACTAAAAGGAATCTGTGCTCTAATGTGACAGCAGCAAATATTAAACACATCTCAGACACAGTGATATAGTGAGGGACCCACCATTTCTGGTCCCTTGGAACGCTGATGTGTATTTCAACACCTTTAAAAATGTTTCTACAGCACAGACCTTACCTTGCAGTTTTTCACTTCAGCAAAGCACTTAAACTTAAACATCTACTTAAGCACATGCTTATATCCCATTGACTAGAATATTTAAAGCGTAGCACATGCTTCAGTGCTTCCCCCTCCACATTGATTGACTCAGCAGTTTCACTGATGTCACTGTGAGTATAAGAATTGCAGAATTAGACCCAGTACAAACCTTCCAGGACCAATTTAAAAAAAAACATGAAGATTCCAGTATTCCCCAATGTACATCATTAAACAATGCCCAAAAACAAATAGCTATCACATAGTCCACACTACAATTTTATAGCCGTGCAGTACCAGCCTCTCAAACCCAACTCAGCTGACACGGGCCAGATGGGGGTGTTTATTGCAATGTAGACATATGCTTAAGGATGTCTCTCATACAGAACATAATGCAAGATCATCATGATTGGCCTTTACCGAGCCAATTGGATTGCAAATGCTACATTTTGTCACCCCTGGTCTTTGAATCAAGTAACACCTCCTCCTTGACCATTCTAAGCCATTAATACACAATACTTCGGGGTTAATATACATTATATTTTTGAGTTAACATGGTAAAAAAAATGAATGAACTAGAACACATGAAAAAATGGAAAAGTGAAATGCATAGTTTTCTGTTACTATTGAAATGAAAATATCTTGGGAATATTCAGGGGATAGCTTGATTGGGTTTTTGTTGTTGTTTATAAACCAATTTAAGGTTGTCATACTTTGTTACATCTATTTTTTTTAAAACAAGAGGCAATTTGGAGTGTTTTATAGAATTGAGGCATAGTCAATGCCTGCGGGAAGGGAAGCCAGCACATCCCTTGGACCGCACTGCTTCCCGCAGCCCCCATTGGCCTGGAGCAGCGAACCGCAGCCAGTGGGAGCCGCGATCGGCCGAACCTATGGACGTGGCAGGTAAACAAACTGGCCTGGCCCGCCAGGGGTTTTCCTTGAACCAGCGGCGGACCAGCTTTGAGAACCACTGATCTAGACCATCCCTGACAGGTGTTTGTCTAACCTGCTCTTAAAAATCTCCAATGATGGAGATTCCACAACCTCCCTAGGCTTACCCACCCTGACAGTTAGGAAGTTTTTCCTAATGTCCAACCTAAACATCCCTTGCTGCAATTTAAGCCCATTGCTTCTTGTCCTCTCCTCAAAAGTTATGAACAAATTTTCTCCCTCTTCCTTGTAACAACCTTTCATGTACTTAAAAAAATTATGTCCCCCTCAGTCTTCTCTTTTCCACAAACCCAATTTTTTCAATCTTCCCTCATAGGTCATGTTTTCTAGACCTTTGATCATTTTAGTTACTCTTCTCTGAAAGTTTGTCCACATCCTTCCTGAAACATGGCGCCCAGAACTGGACACAATACTCCAGTTGAGGCCTAATCAGTGCAGAGTAGAGCGGAATAATTACTTCTTGTGTCTTGCTTACAACACTCCTGCTAATGCATACCAGAATGATGTTCACTTTTTTTGCAACAGTGTTACACTGTTGACTCATATTTAACTTGTGGTCCACTATGACCCCCACATCCCTTTCCGCAGTACTCCTTGCTATGCAGTCATTTCCCATTTTATATGTGTGCAACTGATTGTTCCTTCCTAAGTGGAGTACTTTGCATTTGTCCTTATTGAATTTCCTCCTATTTACTTCAGACCATTTCAAAATGACCTGGACAAACTGAAGAATTATAATCCTAATCTTCCAAAGCACTTGCAACCCCTCCCATCTTGGTATCGTTGGCAAACTTTATAAGTGTACTCTCTATGCCATTATCTACATCATTGATGAAGATATTGAACAGAACTGGACCCAGACCTGATCCCTGCTCAACCCAACTCGTTATGCTCTTCCATTATGACTGAGCCACTGATAACTACTCTCTGGGAACCGTTTTCCAACTAGTTATGCACCCACCTTATTAGTAGCTCCATCTAGGTTGCATTTCCCTAGTTTATGAGAAGGTCATGTGAGACAGTATCAAAAGCTTTACTAAAGTCAAGATAAACCATGTCTATGTCCCCCCCATCCACTAGGCTTGTTACCCTGTCAAAGAAAGCTATCAGGTTGGTTTGATATGATTTGTTCTTGACAAATCCATGCTGACTGTTACTTATCACCTTATTATCTTCTAGATGTTTGCAAATTGATTGCTTAATTATTTGCTCCATTATCTTTCCAGGTACAAAAGTTAAGCTGAGTGGTCTGTAATTTCCCAGATTGTCTTTATTTCCCTTTTTATAGATTGACACTATATTTGCCCTTTTCCAGTCTTCTGGGATCTTTCCCATCTTCCATGACTTTTCAAAGACAATCACTAATGGTTCAGATATCCCCTCAGTCAGTTCCCTGAGTGTTCTAGGATGCATTTCATCAGGTCCTGGTGACTTGAAGACATCTAACTTGTCTAAGTGATTTTTAGCTTGTTCTTTCCCTATTTTAGCCTCTGATCCTACCTCATTTTCACTGGCATTCACTGTGCAAGATGTCAAATCACCACCAACCTTCTTGGTGAAAACTGAAACAAAGAAGTTATTAAGCACCTCCGCCATTTCCACATTTTCTGTTATTGTTTTCCCCCCCCTCATTGAGTAACAGGCCTACCCTGTCCTTGGTCTTCCTCTTGCTTCTATGTATTTGTAGAATGTTTTCTTGTTACCCTTTATATGTCTAGCTAGTTTAATCTTGTTTTGTGCCTTGGCCTTTCTAATTTTATCCCTACATACCTGTGTTTTTTGTTTACATTCATCCTTTGTAATTTGATCTAGATTCCACTTTTTGTAGGACTCTTTTTTGACTTATAGATCATTGAAGATCTCCTGGCTAAGCCAGGGTGGTCTCTTGCCATATTTCATATCTTTCCTATGGAGTGGGATACTTTGTTCTTGTGCCCCTAATAACGTCTCTTTGAAAAACTGCCAACTGTCTTCAATTGTTTTTTTCCCTTAGACTTGCTTCCCATAGGATCTTACCAACTCCCTGAGTTTGCTAAAGTCTGCCGCCTTGAAATCCATTGTCTTTATTTTACTGTTCTCCCTCCTACCATTCCTTAGAATCATGAACGCTACCATTTCATGATCACTTTCACCAAAGCTGTCTTCCACTTTCAAAATCTCAACCAATTCCTCCCTATTTGTTAAAATCAAATCTAGAACAGCCTCTCCCTTAGTAGCTTTCTCCACCTTCTGAAATAAAAAATTATCTTCAATATATTCCAAGAACTTGTTGGATAATCTGTGCTGTGCTGTGTTATTTTCCCAACAGATGTTTGAGTAGTTGAAGTCCCCCATCACCACCAAGTCCTGTGCTTTGGATAATTTTGTTTGTTTGTTTTTTAAACAACTATCAGTCCCTGAAAATTTAAAAAGTGCAATTATCTAAAAAAAATAGGAAGATGGATATTTATTTTCAATAAGGAAGATGCAGCAGTAAATACAGTGAAGGGCTTTTTAAAAAAATGTTTAAACTCCTGTAAACATAAGATTTACATATACATTATATATCTCCATATAAAAAATGTTCATCTTGAACCAGTGCCATTACACAAGTGATACCAGGCTTTATTTCTTGGCATTGTCAACTCCATGATTCAAAACTACAACTGCTCTAAAATTGTCCCACTCATACACACTCTCCAGTTCTTTTACTACTTCTGCATTGTTGTGTGTTCTAAATACTCTTAAAGCATCCGATTCAAAAATAAAAGTTTAGTCTGGAAAAACTGTACCTCACAAATTTTTGCCCTGTTTTCTTAAAATCTTAAGTCACAAGATAAACGCCATCTACTGCTGTCAAGCTTATACTTTGTAGTATTTCAGCAGATTCTGACACACAGAGCATATTTTTACTGAAAATAACTGATTTAGTAGTCTTGGAGAGTGTAGTGCCATTTACTCCCCTTAGAAAGGGAGAGCTCTTAAGAGCCAGGTGGATTTGCACCACTGTTTTGAGGCAAAGACCACCATATATCACCTCACAGTACTATACCACAGCACAGCTTTGCATTCCACACTCGCCTTTCACCAGCTTTAAATCAATCAGGAGGAAATAGTTTAAACATGAACAAAAGAGGGTAGAACTTAGACTCCGTTTTGTGTTGTAAAAATATGTGCAGATATGCACATTAACCTAGACAATAGCTCAAAGTGATTAACAGCCACCTTTGACAAATCTTTGGTCACATTAATCTATAGCCCCTGGGAAAACACTAGTCCATCTTCCTATGAGTAACCACACTTTTCTGGCCCCTTATAACATTGTTTGCACTTTAATATCACATTTCACTGCTATTAGCCCAATGCAGGCATTTGAATAATTAATTACTGAAGTGTAATTAAAATTATACCACTAACTAAACAGGTTGCTTAATAATTTTAAACTTGAGTGCCTAAAGCCAAGCTCCTCAATCCATATAAAAATGGGCTGATTTTCAGAGGTAATAAGCATTGGGAACTTTCATTGGCTTAATTATAGTTTGCACCGTTAAGCATCCACTGATCTGAGCATTAACAGCAGGAATTGGTATACATATAAGATAGCTTCAGATTTAATACAGAGTTCTCCTTTGCATTTTTTTTTAAACTATACTCCGAGGAAATGAAAAACTAATAAAATTTAAAAGACTCTCTGGAGTCCTTGTTAACCTCCCATCAAGAACCTTAAGGTAAAGCACTACACTAGAGTTATTCTGCTTTTCCAATAACTACATGTAAAGGTGAGCTCACCCAAACCCCCCAACTACAAGGGCTAGGCGATGCATCAGAATTTGAACTTAGATCCAGATCTAATTTTCACAGCTGGTCCCCATTTCTGTAACAGGTTGAATAAAACCCCAAATCCCAACATCCTGAGAGTTTGTTTTCAAAATCTGTCTCCAAATTTTGCAGCTCAGGTCCTTGTCTATCGTGTATATCAAAGCTGCAGCCACATAATAGAAAAAGTGCGTGGGGGGGCGGGAAAGAGGGAAACGAGAGCAGGAGTTTAAATGCATACAGCCTCCAGCTGTGTTATGGGGTTCATCCACAAGGTATTCAAATTATGGTAGGAGACATGTTTGCCTTATTTCACCCCAGCAATGGTGCCTTCCCCTAAAGCATTCCAAGGTGCTTTACAATTGTTAGGGGTTTTTTAAATTTTTTGACAGCACTGTACAAAGTCTGCTCACAGTACTGTAATAAAAACCAGTATTAATTAGGAAAAAAAAATTGAAGCCCAGGGTACTTCCTGAATTAATAGCTGGATGGGAGATGGGGTAGCACAAAGTCAAGTTGAGGCCAAAATAACCTCAGTTAGCTATTCATTTCCCAGGAAATACCTTGCACTGAGGTCTTTATTGCTATTAGAACCTGTTCAGAATTTTTTTCAGAAGGAAAATAAACGTTTTCCTCCTGATGCTGTCATGCCTTCCGAGTGTCGTGGAAATGATGTCTCTGAATAATGCTGATCCTGTTGACCTGGATACTTTTAAAGAACTTACATCCAGTAAAGCAGCAAATCCTATTTTATTTTTTAAAAATTCAGTTTTCACATACAAACACTCTACGTAAGTTACAATACATCAAAATTTTATTCCATTAGAATAGAACAATAATGCTAACCACTGGGGAAGTATTTGAGCTGTGTTTCTAGTCCAGAAATGTAAACAACTTGAGAACTTAGTTTATATTGTTTCAAACAAGGTGATGAGATGTGTGTTCACTTCCACAAACTGGAGCTGACAAGAGTAGGTCAAGATAAGTCACGTCAGAAGACACAGTTAGTGAGGTGTAAATTGGTTAAGGGCATGACAGCTGTATTGTCCCTACTGAGACTGAGGTTAAGTTTAGATGGTCCAACCAAGGGACCTACATTTCCCACACCAAATACACTAGCAGATGAGACAACATAGGTAGCTTCAGAAAGGAAAAGCCACTTTTGATCACCTATACTCTCTCCCCTTCCCTTATGTACAGTGTTAGAACTACCCAACCTCAGGCAGAACCTACGTGGTACAAAGAAGCACAGCAGACTTTCCACTTCAACTGCTGGCACCAGAAGAAAGGAAATGCAGCCGTAGCAATGTGAAAGGTTGATAATTTTTGGATTCTTTCCTCAGTACAAATCCTCCCTCTCACCCACTTTCCACATACAGAAATGCCTTAAGGAAACTCTTCCCCCATTAATAGGTTTCCAAAACTATAGTGAGACTGATTTTTCATTTGTGTAGGGATGGGGAGATGTAATTACTTTCAACTTGCACTGTTTATCTAAGTCTGTGTTACCAACCCACCTCATTAATGTCTCATAAATCTCACTGACATTTGCAATTTTTCCTTCTTTCAATAAAAATACACATACGCACTTAGTTCAGCCCAGAGTCCACATCAGCTTCTGCCAATGCTGATGCAGCCACAGGGCTCCACAGTAAAAATTCCACTTGTAGAGGGAGATGAAGTAGCAGTGACAGAAAAGTTGCAATTGTCTCTCAACTGCATGGGGGTGTGTAGGTAGCCAGTGCAGCCCAACTTGTGGGTGCCACTAAAAGATATGCTGACTCTGCACAGTTTCTTAGCAGGCTCAGAAAATCCCCTCAACAGAGAGCAGGCAATGGCAACCCCACCTTCTCCACTCAAGTTGAATCCCTCGTCCTTTCTGGTGCCAGAGATAATTGACACCTTCCAGTATCCACATCAATGGAACTACCCATGTTCTTTAATATTTATCACTTTCATAGCTGCTAGGATTTGAATTGCTCTTTTAGGACCCGATCCTCAAATTTAAAACATATGAGCAGGCCCCTGCACCCTGAGTCCCTTTGAAGCCAGTGGGGTGCTACAGAGGCCCAGCATGACTGGGGCCTCAACTCTCTTCATTTCTGCAGTTTCACTGGTGAGAAAGGCAGAGCTCTCCGAGCTTTAAACACTAGTCTGTCAACGCTATTTCTATTGCAAAGGTGTTTTCTGTTTTCAACGCTCTGCCTTTCTGCATGGTCCAGCCCCCTTTTCAATGTGGCTGCTTCTTTTTTAGATGCTTTAGTACCTGGATTTTTACACTACCGATTTTATGCTGGTTTGTTCCTGTTCCTATTGTTTTAACTGTGAAGTGCTCCAAGTACCTCAGCTGGCAGAGATGATGCTTTAAGAAGTAAAATAATTACGTAAGATTATCATACAGTTAAACAATTGTAATGGGCACTTAGCTCTCCAGACAAAGCAAGTGTGCTCCCTATTCTACAGTTAGCAACCAAGGGATCTGCAGCATTTTTAACTCCTACCCCACTTTCAACTTACTGAATTCATGGCTTCCGAATAAATACATGTACTATGAAGAAATTCTAGTTACAATGCTCCAAGAGAGCAGCAATTGTTAATGAAATGTATTATTTGCAGTCTGTTAACACTAACAGTGTGGTAGGCGCTATCCAAACATACCATAAAGAAGCCCCCTGCCCAAATGTTTTTTTCAGACATTACTATAAACGCGAAAAAAGACAAACTGAGGTGATTTGGGACATTTTTGTAGTATAACTCAAAGATGTCCATTTTAAAATCAAAGCTTTTGGCTTGCCCATTAATCACCAATAAAATCTGAGCCCTTTGGAATTAAAACAAATTAGAATGGCCAAGACTGAGGTTTAAAAATTGGCCATTGCATATGAAAAGTATTTTTTTCCAATCAGTTTCACAAGAATTTTTATTTCATGCCAAATAATGTAATTGCATTCAAGTGGGAACAGATTGTAAGCAACTTTGGTTTGTTTTTTTAAATGTATGTTATTTAATTTTTATTATCAATTTTCTGATAATCAGTACCATAATTCTTTTTAAAAGATACAGGGCCCAGTTCTGCAGTCCTTATTCACATAGGTCCCGATTCAAGAAAACTTCAATTTTTAGGGCCAATACTTATGCATGTGGTTAACTTTTAAGTCCTTTCCTGGATTGGGGCTGTGTTGTATCACTGAATCATGCAATAGTCCTACGGAGTATTTGAAAAAGTATGTACTACTCAGTGTGAGTAAGGATTGCACAGTATACAAAACAGTATTAAGAACAAGACTAGGAACGCAGGTAACATACCAATACTATATATTGATGCCTTTGAGATCCGTATAGGACCTGCATTAGGGGAACAAGAGGACCTCAAGATCATATGGTAAACTCTAATACAAAAGCATTCTCCTGAAGGATTATTGATGGGGGGAAAAGGAAAGAAAAGAACAAAATCCCATATCAATGCCCCTTCACAAGACCTGGGAAGATAAAGCAAGTCAGCAGGACTGTATTTTGGAGATGCTTAACTGCTTTGCCCCACATTTTAAAGAAAATGTATTATTTTTATTGTCAACAGCTTCCTCAACAGTCACAAAATTCAGTATTTTTCAAAGCCATTTCTGAAAGAGAATCTGCGTCTTTCCATTTCAAACAGGATTACTTTTTAGTGACCATCAGTGCTGCTAAAAGCAGCTTTTTAAAAACTCCCTTATTTGCAGCCTCGAGGTTTTTATTAGGGCCCGTTTAAAAAAAAAAATCTGTCAAAAATTAGGTTTTTGAGTAACACTAATTTTTCATGAAAGGAGTCTGCTTTCCACAGCAAATTTTCCACTTCTCAATCAAAAAAGTCTAACACCAAAAAAATCAAAAATTATTCAGAATTATGCCCTGGTTCCACTTGAAAGTTGCCGTTCCATGGCAATGAGTACTGGATGCCTCATGCCTTCATCCTTCTCCATGGATCAGGCTACCCAGCTGGACCATATCTCCTATGACTCACCACAACAAGAGAGGAGACCATAGTGCATCATGGAAGATGTGCTCTTGCCAGAGAGCCTGGCCTATAGAGAAGAGTGGGGACATATCTCCCCCAAACCACAACTCACATGAGGCACCACAACGGTACTTCCAAATAAAAATGCTCAGTGGTCAGCTGAAAGTTTTCCCGTTTTCTATTTTTTACCAAAAAGTTCAATCTTTCTGTGGAAGAAAACCTTATTTTCCAATGAGCTCTCACTAGTATTGTTTAGTATCAGAGGGGTAGCCGTGTTAGTCTGTACCCACAAAAACAACAAGGAGTCCGGTAGCACCTAAAATACTAACAGATTTATTTGGGCCTAAGTTTTCGTGGGTAAAAAACCTCACTTCTTCAGATGCATGGACTTAAAGTTACAGATGCAGGCATTGTATAATGACACATGAAGAGAAGGGAGTTACCTCACAAGTGGAGAACCAGTGTTGACAGGCCAAGTCGATCAGGGTGGATGTAGTCCGCTCCCACTAATAGATGAGGAGGTGTCAATTACAGGAGAGGCAAAGCTGCTTTTGTAATGAGCCTGCCACTCCCAGTCTCTATTCAAGCCCAAATTAATGTTGTTAAATTTGCAAATGAATTTTAGTTTTGCTGTTTCTCTTTGAAGTCTGTTTCTGAAGTTTTTTTGTTCAAGAATAGTTACTTTTAAATCTGTTATAGAAGGTCCAGGGAGACTGAAGTGTTCACCTACTGGCTTTTGTATGTTACCATTCCTGAGTCCATTTATTTTTTTACGTAGGGACTGTCCAGTTTGGCCAATGTACATGGCAGAGGGCCATTGCTGGCACATGATGGCATATATCACATTAGTAGACGTGCAGGTGAACGAGTCCCTGATTGTGTGGCTGGGTCCTCTGATGGTGTCACTAGAGTAGATATGGGGACAGAGTAGGCAACGAGATTTGCTACAGGGATTGGTTCCTGGGTTGGTGTTTCTGTGGTGTGGTGTGTAGTTGCTGGTGAGTATTTGCTTCAGGTGGGGGGGTTGTCTGTAAGCGAGGACTCGCCTGCTTCCCAAGGTCTGTGAGAGTGAGGGATTGTTTTCCAGGATAGGTTGTAGATTGTTGATGCGCTGGAGAGGTTTTAGCTGGGGGCTGTACATGATGGCCAGTAGTGTTCTGTTATTTTTATAGCACTTAAGTCTGTGCTAGGCAATTTGCTTGCTCCCCACCACAGAAGGTTTAATCCTGCACACACCTACTATACACATAGCACCTATTATGGTAGTATTCCTTCTTCAATTTCACTACTTACAAAAATACGCAATACACCTGGAATAGCAAGGAGGGATGAGTTTTGATAAGGTTCTTGCAGTTTTTCCCAAAAGAAAATATTTTTGGAATCTTCATTCCACAATAAATTATGACACTTCATCCCAATTTGAAATTCCATTTGCTGACTAGCTCTAATCAAAACAATGCTTAACTGAAAAGCCCCTCTATGCTCTCCTAGGGAACAGAGCTAACATCAGAACAATAAATGGCAATGATGTCCTGTAACAGCATGTGCTGACTCAGGAACTAACTCAGCACCTTGTCACTCAATTCCCCACCAGTTTACATTAATTGAGTTCCGACTGAAAGACAAGGAGTTGGCAGAGGAGGTCAATTAATGGAGTGGAGATCTTGCTGAGGGGCTAACAGCGTGGAAGACTCCCCAGAAGCTAGGACTATATAAGCAAACAGGAAGTTCCTGAAGGAGATAGAGAGATTAAGGAAGGCAGAGGTAGGGAGGACTGGCTGCTGCTATTACTCTACGGTACCCCAGAAGCAAGTGGAGAAGCTGGCCACGGATTGTAAACCTATATATAACAAAGCACAGTGGTGGTTAAAGCAGCAAAGAGTCCTGTGGCACCTTATAGACTAACAGATGTTTTGGAGCATGAGCTTTCATGGGTGAATACCCACTTCGTCGGATGCATGTAGTGGAAATTTCCAGGGGCAGGTATATATATATGCAAGCTCCCTGGCCACACAATAGCAGATCTTAAGGTAGCCATCCTGCAGCAAAAAAACTTCAGGACCAGACTTCAAAGAGAAACTGCTGAGCTTCAGTTCATCTGCAAATTTGACACCATCAGCTCAGGATTAAACAAAGACAGTGAATGGCTTGCCAACTACAAAACCAGTTTCTCCTCCCTTGGTTTTCACACCTCAACTGCTAGAAGAGGGCCTCATCCTCCCTGATTGAACTAACCTCGTTATCGCTAGCCTGCTTCTTGCTTGCATATATATACACCTGCCCCTGGAAATTTCCACTACATGCATCCGACGAAGTGGGTATTCACCCACAAAAGTTCATGCTCCAAAACGTCTGTTAGTCTATAAGGTGCCACAGGACTCTTTGCTGCTTTTACAGATCCAGAGTAACACGGCTACCCCTCTGATACTTCAGTGGTGGTTAAGAAGAGCTGAAGTGATTGTGATCAGTTACTGAGGCTGGAAAGTACTCTCAGGAGACAACCCAGGACAGAATCACATTCAGAAAAGCATTTAGTATGAGCTTAAGTGCTTTCCTGAACAGGAGAATCAGGGCCTAAATGACTACTACTTAATTACGATAGTAATAGAACTTTGCATGAGACAGATATGAAATTCTACCATCCGGATATACAGCGCAGAAGTTGCCAAAGTCTAAGAAGAAAGTTCAAATGCTGTGGATATCATTTTCATTGAGTGTACTATGTTACTTTAAAAAAAATTCAGACACTTTCTTTAATTACCTCTTCTCTTAATTGAGACAGGCCACATAATTCTGTCTCAACTAAAATAACAGTATAGTAAGAGAAGAATTTCTGCCCCAAAGTCATCAGGAGAGGACAAAGCATGTTTTCAGAGCTCTTTTCCCCCAGCATACCCACAAAAAAGGCATCCATAATGTGAAGAGAGACCATCCAAAACTACTGGCTCTGATGCAAACCCCTGAAATGATTGAAAGAGGGAAGGACTTCACTTTGGCCCCTCTTTCCTGCAGTTATGTGCAGGACACAAATGCGGGGAGGGGCAAGCCATCTATAGCTGTAGAAGAGATGCCTATAGGAGGATGCGCAGCAGCAGCAACTACTGCGCATCCTCCTATAGGCATTATGCTTGCCATTTGTCTTCACATGCATAATTTATCTAGGCCAGTACGTCCCCGCCGCTTCCAGCGGCTCCCATTGGCTTAGAGCAGTGAACCGCGGCCAGTGGGAGCCACGATTGGCCTGACCTGCAGATGCGGCTGGTCAACAAACCAGCCCGGCCTGCCAGGGGCTTTCCCTACACAAGCAACATCCCAAGTTTGGGAAACACTGCTATAGGTATTCCTGTTGGAGCAGTACACCTCTCTCCCCACATATACACAATACAACCAGAGCCACAATCGAGCACTAAGGTCCAAACTGGTTTATTCGTCCCTTCCAAAAAGGAATCCAGTTAAAATTTTAAAGTAGGTCAAAATTTGGGCTAAGCTCTCCATTCCCTCGCCCCCGCCATTTAAATTTTCTAACTCTACCCGATTAGCCATTTATAGTTCAGTGTTTCTACATTCTCAATTGCATTAAGAGACCATTCACATTTGCTGATTTCTCTACTTTCCTGGTTGGCTGCCTGAGAACTTTTCCACTTCTTTCCAAAAGGTACAAACGTAGTTTGCTTCTTTGAAGGACACCCATTGCTCGTGGAATATATTTGACTTGGAAGCAGTCCCATTTCATCTTACTATGCTTTCAGATGTTAACTCTTCTCAGTCACAAATCTTAATTCCTATTTTATTGTTTTAAAGAAATCTACTCAAGTTATGGATCATATATAAATCTGAAAACAGTAATTATAAATATTCCAAAAACTTTGAACTAATTCTCTACATTATTAAAATACAGACTTTTTTGAATGACTTGGGACAGTTTCTTATACCTCCCCATTTTATGGGCTATTGAAGAACAAATTTTACAGTATATAAATCGTATGTAGAGCTCATTAATATTTGGAATTCATTTTCTACCCACCAAATACAGTACCCTCCCTTGCAACAAACATTTGACCTCTGGACTTCACAAAATTAAGAACACATATTAGGCCTGCCATGCCAATCCATTTCATTTTAAATTTTAAAAAAATTCCTAGTGTCTTTACAGTCACCGGCAAAACATCTCAAAAGTTACACAACATAATAGGCTCTAAAGCCACAAGGGACCATTTTACACAAGAAAGAAATAATTTGTTACATAAATAAGACTTAAACATCTCAATATCAATCACTCTCTTTTCAAGACTTCCTCCTTGGAAAAACTTCTATACATCTGTACACAGATTTGCATCATAACTAGAGAAGTGTAAAAAAAATTAAAATCCCCAACATAAACCAAGAGGACTGCCATCATACAGGAAAGCAGAGCTGAATTAGGCTTTATCCTCATTTTAAGATTCCATATTACAAGGCTGTTGTACTGTATCCTAACTTCTTCACAATGTTCAATACTGAGTTCTGCCCATTCTCCTCTCCTAAATGTTCTGTTCATCTCCTTTTCCAACTGCAGAGGCTGCTCTAAGCTGCGCCAGCCACCAATCGCCCCCAGGAGCTGCTACCACAGCTAGGGATAGCCAGAATGGAGAGGAAAACACCAGACAAGTCCAGCAGGTTGATAGCGGAAATGCTACCGAAGCTGTAGCCCACCAGAGGATTCCACCTGGGCAGGGAAGGCCCCCCACAAGCTGGATCAGACAGACAGTTTTAGAATGGCTTTGCACTGCTGATTCAGGGACATTCATCTATTTTATGTCTTTAATTTCTATATTTTGGGAGAAACAAGAATAAAGTGAAATTGCCCGGAACTAGAAATGTCAGCATCTGAACCTAGTTTGGTTCCAAGTAAGCTTTGATGTGCAGAACTCACTGAGACAAACATAGGGGGAATAAGTATGCTGCTGCTGTTTGACAGGAGAGAGTTTCCTGCAAGCTGTCAAGTCAGCCCCTTTTCCCCAGAAATGGAGAGTCACGGGTGTATTGCTGGGTTTATCTCAGGGTAAGCGCAAGGGTTCTCAACCAGCAAGCCAGTTGAAATTGAAGGAGCAAAGAAACAGAGCATAGAAAGGCAAACTTTGACAAGGTAGCACAGGATCGCACGTCTATCCAAGAAATTAGGCCTCAAAGGTGGGCATGGCCACAGGTTGCTTGAGGGTAAGTGCATTCTCAACTATATTTTAAGCTTTGAGATTCTGGCATGAACTAATGAAGTTCTGTCTTTGGGGAGTGACAGGAACATAGAGTTAATATTAAATCAGAAGAGGGGAGCTGTTAGAGATTGAATTGTTAAAATGATATACACTGACTTCAGTGGATATTAAAATAAGGGCTAGTCAAGGTGAGCATTTAAAAAAAGGTTCATTTACTTTAAAAAAAAAATCAGTTTTTCCTATAGAAAAAGCAAAAGGGATATGAAAAAGAGAAGGGACGACAAAACAAAAACAACAAACCAGAAAACCAAAACGTCCTTTTTATTGAAAGACAGGAAATTTTGACCAGAACGCAAAATTTGGTTTAAAAGCCATTTTTCATCACAAGTAGGTTTGAAGACAAAATTTCAAACTAGTTCTAATTAAAATAGGCTGATGAGATTGGTACCTGAGGGGCATAGCACAGTTATCCTTTACTAGGTTTACTATGAGGTTGGCAAAGGGTAATGGATCATGGGGGGAAATTACTAGATCACAAAATTATATTTTAAGCGGAGATATTAAAATAGCTTGCAGTTTTATTTTGCCTGCAGGCAAAATTATCACACTCATTTTTGGTTTTAGAACATAAACAGCAGATATTGAAATATAATACACTAAGGCCTGGTCTACACTGGGGGTGGGGGGTGTCGATGTAAGATACGCAACTTCAGCTGTGGGAATACTGTAACTGAAAACGTATCTTATTCCAACTTACCTCCCATCCTCACGGCACACGATCGACGGCCGCGGCTCCACCATCAACTCCGCTACCGCCACTCCGGAGTTCTGGAGTCGATGGGGAGCGCGTTTGGGGATCGATACATCGCGTCTCAATGAGACGCGATATATCGATCCCCGATAAATCGAACGCTACCCGCTGATACGGCGGGTAGTCTGGACGTACCCAGAGTATCACAAGCTCTCTCTTAGACAGCCCTCCAAAACAGTTTGTGGATATTACAGACCCATGCTATTCTTCCCTGAGATTTGCCCATCAATTAATTTAATATCTGGCATGAAGAGAGACATTCTTCAAACACACCATTCACACCAAGCTATGGAATCAATTACACGTGCAAGAACAGTACCTCCTCTCTGGCTTGGTTCTGTGCCTTTGAGAATGCCGGCTGCCTCTCAATGTTCCTCTGTGCAGATGGCTGTCATTGCGGCTGGTGGAGGAAACTGAAGCCCAAAGACCTCTCTGAAGCTGCTCCTCGTTTCTGTGAAGTGGCACGGATGTACGGATGGCAGAGATGACATGGCCAGAATAAGAGGTCAATGGATCTTCACGATGGTGGGAATGCTGGGGTGCAAGAGTTCTTTCCAAGGCTGGGTACTGTTGCCCCGGTCTAGAATAAGCCCTGTCATGGTAATAGCTTGGGAGGCAGGGCCGGGTTTGCTCCATCACCCCACCACTGCAACTTCGAGAGCAAGCAGACCAGGGGCCCCAACTGCCCCATATGCCTGGGATTCCTGCACTGCTGTCTTCAGAACTTTGTTCTTCTATCCTCTGGGGAACCTGAGGACACAGATGGACAGAATTAGGGTAACTAGAAATTACACTGCAATATAAAGGAAAGCTCTACTTTGGCTTTTAAAAGCCATTCATTCCATCCTCATGGAAATTGAACCCACGCTGACTGAGAGCTGATTAATTTATATTTATTCAGATGCTATGTCAGACATTTGCTTCACTCTGCTAGCACAAGAGGTAGCATCCCTCTTAGAACCATCAACCCTTCAGACTAAAAGTTGTTTTTGGACTTTCTGGACAGGGCTGGATTTCCCTTTGGCCTCCATGGTGGAAAATGCTGCTCAGTGCAAAGTTCAGAAGCGTGGAGATGGAAAACTATTTTTTTCCTCCACATCAACAGCAAAGTCAGATGGGAGGGGAAATTAGTTAAATAAAAAAACCTCAAGTCACTTACCACACAGTGACTGAAAGACAACAAAAGATCTGAGTTACATTTTTGTTCTCTGTGACAGAGACTAAGATGTCTCTGCTTGTTTCTCCCCTGCTTGTGACTGAACAATAGTGATCGCATGTGGTGGATTGAGGTTTACGTGACATTTCAGACTGAACTTTTTACAGAAGCAGCAAAACCAAAGAGGACAAGAAAGCTGCATTATTGAAAAAGTGCACTGCATCCTCTTCTTTTTCTGTTAATGCAATCTGCTACGGGCTGGATTGCAACCTTACAACTTCAGAAGCAGGTCAGGAACTGGATTATTAATCTACTTCTGTGTTGTTCAGAGAGAGAAATAAGATGACGCAGCTTTCACTGGAGCAGCTTACTTCTCGCAGCTGCACAGCCTATTCCCCACTCACCTGCATGGCATGAGGAGCAGCAGATAACCCAGGCCTGTTCTTCCTCATGTGCAGTGTCTAGCAATGAGGAGAGCCTGCGCAGGGCAGTAATGGGTTTCCTAATTCCTCTGTATGGCCCGGGGTCATGACGGAGACCTTTTAGTACTGGGTTGAGTATTTCATATTTGAAATTCAAGAGTTAAGGCATTTTGATTAGACATAGTTCATAACAAGTTTATTTGCTTTTAATGGATGAGCCTTTAGTCTTCTAATCAAGTTTCCAAGGCAAATACTTATGGATTATGGATATTCAGAAGTCTTTCTTTACACAAATATCTTGTAATGTTTGCTGAAACTTGTTGTTTCAGGTAACGTTCCTGTCAATAAATTTGTTCACTGGTCTATCCGCTGAACAAGAATACAAGAACCACACACTCCAAAGAACATTTCACTTGGAATGGTAAAGATGGAATAGTCGTGAATAATTTTTTATACTCTTTCATGTACAAATATGCAGCCATCTCATATCTTTAAAAGATGACTCACAGATCTCTCTCTAGGTCACATTTTCTTTTCAAAGGATGTCCTCTTAATAACATAACTGTCATTAATGGTTTTGTTCCATGCATCATTATGTGTAGGGTACAGATTAACAACTAAATATTTGTCTCCAGTCAAAGTCTGCTTGAACTGCAAACCCCCTCAACCAGTCAGAGCACATTACTGAACAGCTAGCTATAAACATGGGAAGGCTTTAGTGGAATGTGGTTTGCAAATATGGCTTGAATACACTACTACAAAATGAAAACCCAGGCCAGAACAGGGTTTGTGGTGGACTATGTAACTGTCAGCTGTGGTCTATATAATCTGAAACATTCCCCTCCTCCGAGGTTCTTCTCACTCTTTCATCACGAACCACATTAAAAAAAACCCTGAATTTAATTGTAACTAGCAAATAATAAAAAGCATCTGTATTAATGTGATGTGTTCTCAGTTTCTGCAATGTTACTTAGAAAACAGGAGCAGATGTCTCTGTATTTAATATTTCTTTTTCCATGGGTAGCCCATTTGGCATCAGCCTATTAAATTCAATTGCCTGTACAACCAAATAACTACATAATGTTGAAATTATGAACAATATGCAACAAGGTACTGGTTTCTGGCAATTATATTTGCATCTATTTCCAATAATAGAAAAGCACTGGCTTATAATATGACCAAACAACTAAATCATTCATCAGTTTTCAGTTTCTTCACTGAACACTTACTATTTATATATAAAAACTGGGTTAACACAGCACTATCATAAATATAAAACTGCCACATGTTAGATTAAGATAATCATCCATCATCTTTCTTGCACCCGGCCCTAGTTTGCAGTGAAATTTCCTTGTCATGGAAGTAAACATTCATTCTCATCAGAAACATCAAATTTAATTTGTCTGGATTGCTTAGTCATCATTTTTATGGTGATTCACTGCAACTTTTTGCAAAGCCACAGGCATTCATCCAGGCGATGATTAGAATCTATCAGTTTGCAAACAAGCTCAAACAACCACTTAAAAATTAACCATTTTGTTCCATAGAAAGAGTAACAGACATAAAAGTGACAAGTGTTGACCTGTCAGAGAAAGACCCTCCCGTCTGTCAGACCTCAATATAGCAAGAATTGTTTCAGACAAAATGAAACTTTGACTGGCTAAAGGCAGCAGAAAAGTAGTTTCACCCACCTTCATGTCTAATTTTACTGCTGAGATAGCACCGCGGGCTTTAATCTAGGTATTTAAATCAGAAGGCAATAAAACAAAAAGTCACTCTAGCATGTCTTATACTCTGGTATATTCATTAATGAGACTTACGCACACAGGTTGGGGAAATTCTGGGAAAAGAGGAAGTTTAGATAGCAGATCTGACAGCATTTACATAGCATATTTCATCTTCAAAGCACTTTACAAACATTAACTAAATCCTCACATCAGTCCTAGCAGGTAACTGAGTGGGCATAATTCCCAGTTTGCAGACTGGGAAAACAGATTTTAATTTGCCCAAGGCTGCAAAGGAGTTGGAGTCTGAGGGCTCATGTACATAGCACCGCAGCTTGGACTACATAGACCTCTTTAAACTGAACTACGTTAATTTAAACTATGTACCTTTTAGTTCACACCCACAGCATCCACACGGAGAAGTTACCATACAGCACACTAGCATGTGCTGCCATTCACCCCCACACACCTGCCCCCAGTTCTAAATGCAGAGTTATGTAGACGTAGCCTAAGATGACCTATGTATTCAGAGGTCCCTGGCTCCGAATCCTGTGCTCTAACCATGTCTGTTACTCTCCCTTCAAGACTTCAGTTGTCCCTTGTGTAATATGTATTTGCCTGAAGGAAGAACCTGACAAGAGACAGTGGGAGCCTCGTTTTCTTTATCACTATGACCTTTTGTTTGCAGTTAAAATTATCTAGAGTTCTTATAACATTTATTCCCCCCCCTGCATATATGTCAGGGGAGAATGTGAAACACATCGTGAACCTAGTACCTTTCTCCACTAACCTAAATCCATCTGTCTACAGATTCAACAAATTGAAGTAATCGATTAGGCCATTTAGTCCCTCTTCCCACAGAGAAGGGTTGCTTCCTACTGTATATTAACTAGTATTATCCAGTCTAATTGTAAATGCACCAACAGAAGAGGTTTTCCTCTGCTTCCCTCAGGAGATTACCCCACAGCTAGGATGTCTACACTGAAATGTTTCTTACTGTCATACCCTTATTCCTAGTTATATCCCCTTTTGGTATTTTAAATTATTCCCTTTTCTCTCCTTGGTATGTACACTCTAAACATGTGCCCTCTTAAGTTTTTAGGCGAAGATACTGCCAAGTGATTTCTTGTAATCTTGCTTCATTTGGAACTGTAATCAGGTTTATGCTCTTCTTTGAACTTTCTTTTTTTCAATTTGTTAGTAGCTTTCTAGTAGAGGTGCCAAACTGAACAGATGTTACCCCTGCAGGATGGTAATTGCCATGATCTCTCCTTTTCCCCCTCTATTGTACATCAGTACAGTAACTCCCCACTTAACGTCCTCTCGCTTAATGTTGTTTCGATCTTACGTCCCGCTCAATTACAGAACATGCTTCATTTAAAGTTGTGCAATGCTTCGCTAGAACGTCATTTGGCTGCCTGCTTTGTCCACAGCTGACAGACCCCCTATAAGCTCCCCTACCCCCCCCACAGCACCTCCCACCCACCAGCAGACCCCGCGGATCAGTGCCTTCACCCCCTCCCCCCGCCCATGGCAATCAGCTGGCTTGCGGCATTCAGGAGGGAGCAAGGAGGAGCGAGGACTTGGCGTGCAGGCTCCCCATCCCTCCCGAATGCCACAAACCAGCTGATTGCAGCGGGCAGGATGCAGAGGAGGGAGAGGGGAGCCTGCGCACCAAGTCCTCGCTTCTCCCCCCGCCCTCCTGCCCTCTGAACATCGCAAGCCAGCTGCTTGCCACAGGCAGGAGGGTGGGGAGAGGAGCGAGGATGCGGCGTGCGGAGTAAAGGGGGTGGAGGGGGGAGGAGAAGAGGCGAGTTAAGGGTAGGAGCTTGGGGGAAGGGGGAATGTGGACGGGCCAAGGGTTGAGCCCCCAGTCCCGGTGCTTGCAGAGTAGGGGAAGCTGCTACTGCTGCTGTGCAACGGGCTTCTCCTAGCCTACAATACCTTCAGCCCCCTTGCCTGCCTCATTGTCTCCAGTGCCAGTGGGTGGTGCCTGTGTGGGGTAAGGCAGGGGAACCTCCCAACTATAGTACTGTACTGTATGGCAAAAAAAAAAAAAAATTCCCTGGAACTTAACCCTCTTCCCTCCCAGTCTTATGGAGGAATTGGATTCGCTTAACATCCTTTCACTTAAAGTCGCATTTTTCAGGAACATAACTACAACATTAAGTGAGGAGTTACTGTACTATATATGCCTTGCTCCAATCTTCTTGTAGCTCCCCAACTGTCCATTATTTATATTAAAAAATGTCAGTGCTATAATAAAAGTAATTTGCCAGCTCTCTTAATACCTTTAAGATGTACAGGAACAATCCTTCAGGAAGCCACACTGAATACTTCCTCTCCGTCCATGTTTCCCCCACCTGGAACCAAAAGCCTTTTTGATGTGGGGTTCCAAGTTCATGTAATGCAGTTGTGGGACTACCTGAACCCCCGGAGCCAGCCTGCTTCCAGACTTGGGACCTCATGTTGCAGCAATACATGCTACTCCAGGCTGCAGCCCTGATCTGTAAGCCTTTCAGAAAGATAACATTTTCCCCATCTCCAGTTCCATCAGCACTGCTCCAGTGTGGTAGCAGGCTGCCTGAAGCTGCTCTCATGCAACCAGAAAATGGGTACACGGTAAGAGTGAAGTCTTCTGCCAAGCCTCTGCAGCACACCTGTACAGGGGAGGATGAGCAGGGAAACAGAACACACTAAAGACTGATCAGTCAGTTGTGTGTGAGTAAGAACAACAGAGTCAGTGATATCCTTCACATGTTACTCCTTCATAGTGGCTTTTGTGATACTTGTTAACTGAGTTCAGGGGAGAACATACCGTATGAGTGAAACGCCTTGTATGAACTCTCAGCCAAATTCAGACACAAGTAAAATTAATAAATAATGTTTTACTTTTACTCATGAAAAAAAAATCTATCACCTCTCTGAAACAAAGGCTGCAATACAGACAAACAGCAGCTTCTTAAAATCCAAGGTCAGGGATTTTCTAAAATCTCCCCTCCCCACCCTCCTAAAATAGCTTTTCTACATATAAAAATGTCACTAATTTAAACTCCAAAATATCAGGAATTTCCAGGGCCAGAAGCAAGTGCAAAGAAAGATAGGCTAGATTTTCCTCTTTCAGGGGTATAAATCTCCCATTTCTAACTCTGCTGGGTTGTGAGATATTAGATCTGTCACAGCAAACAGACAATTGTTTGTCCCGGGCATCAGCTTAGAGAAATATTGTTGGCAATTCCATATTTGGGGAAAAGCAAGTGGCTGCTCAAAGCTGCTCAGAGATTTAGACTGTTCAATTAGCCTCAGCAAAGATGGAGCAGTGGGCAGAGTGCAGGGGAAGTGCATACTGAACACAGTTTATTATTACTAAATAATAATAAAGGTAGAATTTTCAAAGCCCGAGAGTTAGGCACCCAGTTGAATAGGATTTGTCCACTAATACCCTTAAGCTCTTTTGGAAATCCGAGCCATAATTTGGATGAGAATTACTTGGGCATGTGGGACTACTGTAACTTAGACTGATACCTGAACAGATGTTTTATGTAACCACTCAAAAAAATTACAAATGCACAATCAGGGCATGATTCAACATATTAAAAATTCACAAGTTTAAAGTCTGGTCTCTTGTAGCCCTTGTGAGAGGTAAAACAGGAGTTTTGCAACATAGAAAAGGGGAGGTCTCAGGCACCAACAGAATCCAGCACGTACTGGTCCTGGAAAGACTGAGATTTTGGACTTTAAATTTGTCGGTTTAAACACCTCTAAAATGATCTGAAAAGGGTCTTCTATCCTTAAAGTGTACAGGGATTTAATAAATCCCTCTATGCCTGGTATAGTAGGACTCATGGTAACTAAAAAGCACCTCATTTTATAGGTTCAGGTATATTTTAAAAAAAAAAAGTCCCTATAGAATATTTTAAAATTTTCTAAAAACACATTTGTCGGGTCTGGAGCATTAAATGCGGCTGTGACCTTTAAGTGGTGTGACAGAGTATGGCAAAGTTCAAAGCCATCAGCTGCCTCTGGAGCTGGGGTGGATACCAAACTGAACAACAAAGAGGTGCTGGTGACAGTTTGTAAAAAGGAACTGTACTAACTCAATTCATTTGTGTTTTATTTAATCATTTTTATTCAATAAAAGTCACTGTAGTTAATTACAAAGGCATGACTATCTTATTTGGAGCTAAAGACAACGCCTAAAACAGTTTTTCTGAAATGTGCCATATACAGAATACATAATGAAGTTGAATAGTAAAGGATCTATCAGCATGCATTTAGGGTTATTTGTATTACTCATTTGTAATTCACATGCCTCTCCCAACCTCATGCTGGTAAGACTGACACCATCCCACACCACCCTCTACTCTGTGGTAGAAAGCTATACTTTTTTGTGAGAGGCCTCATTAAGACCATGTTTCTTAATTGAAACTGAAAGAATGAGTGTGTGTGTGTTTTTACAGCTCTTAAGCTAGAGGACAAATCCCACATAGCCTTCAGCTGTATTTGAACCCACCCAAGTATAATCACGAGACTTGATCTGTGCCCAAGATAAGGCTAAAAATGTGCCCAAGATTAACAAACTGAAGTCTCTCTCTCTATAGCAACAGAGAAAAAGGCCATGAACATACCCCAACATTATGAAATATGCAGTCAGGGAAACTGTTAATATACTGGACTGATATTGTGGGAAGTCTTCATCTTAAGTATAACTAGCAGCAGATATCTGCAAAAGTTGAAACTGATGAAAGGAACTATCTAACCAGGTTGAAATAGACGCGTGAACTAGATCTCAGGACCAAACTCAACCCAACTTAAGCAAGTGCAACTCTGTTGATTTAAGCAGGAGCTGCTGGATGCTCAGCACTTCAGAAGAATCAGGTTACTTATTTAAGAGCCTAACGTTAGGTTTTGTGCAGGTTGGTGGGCTCTTTCATCAGTCAAGGAAAGAACCAACACCAGAGCCAAGTCTGTTTCAGGCACTTGCCTTAATTCATTGGTTAAGCCAAATACCTGGACAACATATCCAGCTAAAGTAGCTCCTCTGCCCCACCTTGGCTACAGTGCTCAGAGACATGTTCCTCTCCTGTCTCAGCCCCTCCAGATCTGTGCCCTGATTCAAGGACTTCCTGCAGGCACCTATCTTCTCCTTCAATTCTTATGTTCCAGGCCATCTACCTGGGAGTCACCCAGTAGCTGGGTTCTTTTCCCCTACTAGAGAAGGCTTCTGGCAGTTCTCTAGCCCAGCTGAGCGCTTGCTTTTATAAGAACCAGGTCCTCTTCAGGCTATCAACTGACCCTTAGCCCCACAGCCTCAGCTGGGATGCAGCTAATTAGTCACATGTGGGGCTGGGCCCATCTCCCCTTAAAGGGGCCAGTAACCCCAACACACACTTTCTTGACCTTAATAAATTCAAGTTCTTAACTATGCACATGAAGGCTGATGTAGTACACAGGCAGCTAATTAACCCTGTATGTTAGGGGAATTTACAGGCTCAGCTGTTGAAGCTAGAAGAGAGGGTAAGATCAGGAGGATTAATCACTTTAGAGCAAGGGGTATGGGGTCTTGTAAAGATGCAGCCAGCTGCCAAGCTTCAGACCAAGGAATTTACAGCACTTTTGTATAGTAGCTCCATAAATTCATTAGCTTCAGAGAAATTTACAAGCTCCTCTGGCAATGCATGCTGAGTACATAAAGCAAACAGCTGCAATGTAAGGAATTGACACATACAGCTGATTGAAAATTGTTAAAGAAATATTATGGACAATAGTTTCATCAGGTCCAGGGTTGAATTTGTGGATGGAGGTGAACAGAGTGACAGAATAGCCAATAACCTAGTGTTTAGGATGTTTGTCTCGGATGTGGGAGAACCAGGTTCAACTCCCTGCTCAGCCTGATTTGGAGTGAGTACCCCAAACAGGTTGTTGGCTATTTGGGTAGAGGGGACAGTGTTTAAAAAACGAGTTTTCTAAAGGTCTCATTTTTGTTTCATGTTAAACAATTTCAAAACTTGGAATTATTTTACAAAATGTTTCTCGACCAGTCCTATGGAAAAAGTTCCATTCATGAAGGCTACAGAGCTTGTAAGCTGCACAGCTCATGATTTTTCTCTTGAGAAACTCAGGGGAATGAAAAGAACACACGCTCATCCTAATACTATGTTAAAAATGTGAAATAGAGATTTCAAGATTTAGTTTCTCTTACAATTTTAACTCCCAAAACTTGCACATATATAGTATTTTGTTCTCTTATTTTCCTAGTAAAATGTAAACTTTAAAGCATTGTTATTAATGTGTACAATCTTAGCATATGTTATAGAAGAAAATTTAATATGATAGATTGTGTGTGCTTTATTACTTTATATATTATTCTCAAAAACATTACGAAGCCAAAGCATCTAGAAATGGGTTATATGCAACTATTATTGACATTACAATAGTACCTAAAGTCGCCAACAAGGGATCAGGGACTCATTGTGCTGGGCACTGTACAAATGGTGGGGGGTTGGAGGGGAAGAAAAAAAAAAACAAACAACAAACAACAACCACCACTCTAGAGAGTTTATAGTCTGGAGAAGAGTCCTTGAGTGAAATCCTAGGCCCTATGAAGCCAATGGCAAAACTCCCTTTGGAGCCAGGATTTCAATCCTGGTGCTGGGTGCAAAAACCAGTCATTCCAGGATTAAATTTTACTGTAAAAAAATGTCCCTAAGGAATCATAGCAATACAATAGGTGGGGAATGTCACACGGCTCACACCCTTGAGCAGTCAACCATGGCAACACAGGTGAAAGCCAAGACTATAACAGGGTTCAAAAAAGAACTAGATAAGTTCATGGAGGGTAGGTCTATCAATGGCTATTAGCCAGGATGGGCAGGGATGGTGTCCCTAGCCTCTGTTTTCCAGAAGCTGGGAATGGGCGACAAGGCATGGATCACTTGATGATTACCTGTTCTGTTCATTCCCTCTAGGGCACCTAGTATTAGCCACTATCAGAAGACAGGCTACTGGGCTAGATGGACCTTCGGTCTGACCCAGTATGGCTGTTCTTATGCTTATAGCCAGAGGAGGGGAGCTCTGCTTTGGTGGGCCACAAACTCTGTCAAGAAGGGCTCTCATCCTGTTCATCTTAAACGCCAACCCAGCTTAAACTTTTGGCTTTTTCCATTTACAAATCTTCCTTTTCTTTTTAAAGATTTTTTTTTAAAAAAGACAGACAGACAGGGTTAAAAGTGCATTTCCACAGAATCCAGAACAGTCCCTAAAACACATTACATATTTTGGGGGGCGAGGAGGGGGAGGAATCCTTTACAAAAGACTTAGAAAAAGCCTGGAAATGAACACCTATGGAGCCAGCCAGTTTCCACCACCACACACTCCATCACCATCACCCTCGCACACACATAAATAATGCTCATGAAGTCCCAATACTGCCTCAAAGAAAATTTGTACAAATATGCAAAAAGGTGAAACTAATTAGTAGGAGATTATCAAAAACCCATCTATTATATTTACTACTGCATATACTTTTGAAAATTTTACTGGTAGACAATGTTAAGTTTAAGTGGGTGGTGTAAATCAGAGGTGGGAACAGTAAGTGATGAAGAATGATACGACAACAGGGAATTGGACAGATACCTTAGTGTAAAAGTCTGGCAGTGTTCTCCTGAAAACCCACTCTATCAGCAGGTGTCAAGTGGGTCTTGCTGACTCACTTATGCAGATTCCTCCACCCAGATATAAAATAGATGTCTGTGGCACTCCAGAGGATGAGAGGAGTGAGGGTGTGAACTAATATTTTAACTGTGTAGCGAGAGGTTTTTATGAATAATAATAGTAATAGCTAGATCAGTGGATCTCAAATAGGTTCATAAAGGAGGTCAAGATCATTGTCCCCATTTCACAGATTGAGAAACTGAGGCACAGGAGGGGGACATGAATAAAAGTGAAAAGAGTCACCTTTGGAGCTATGAAATATGTTGAGTATATGGGGATTTATTTAAGTCTACTTAAATCTACTATTTATTTAGCTCTAATTCTTAAGATAATCAATTAATATTTGTATTCTTCCCCTGCCTCCCAAAAAGTAGCAATACTATTACAAGTTAGAATTGTAGCAAATTGGAAATGGACCTCTTGATAAGATAAGAGGATTTTACAATCACCTACTCACATTTTTCCAACTTTACATATATTTATGTAAATTATAAGGGAGCAAAGTTGAGACTGAGTGGAATGGTATAACTTACATTGGTTAATAATATGGGGAGAATATGTGGCTTGAGTTAGGCAGCTGTACCCCTTCATTGTTCATTTCCCAACTTTTGAAGATTTGGGGGATTTTAAGTTATTCTATGGAAATCTGAATACTTTTCTGGCTTTTACGGCAGATTCCATTAATACAACCTAAAAACTATTTCGTTGTTTACTAATAATACTTAGAGATCTTTATCAGAGCTCTCAGAGGACTTTCACCCCTTATGCCATGTTATAATTAACCTTTGTTTATATTTTATGAAATATGCCCTCGGTGGGTTGACATAGGTTGCCTGTAGAACAGAAAAGCAGTTTCTCATGCCTTCATATATTTCCAATATGTATAATCACTTTGGCTTTGAATCAAAAATTTCACTGCAACCAGCAGTCCATAAGCTATTAAAAATCCAGTGCAATTTCTAACATTGCCTCCATTAGACAAGGAAGAAACAAGATCCACATCTTGGGATTTAGACAGCAGTTATTGAAACTATGTGAGAATGTCCCAAAAGAGGAAATAACACTAGTATTTTAAGCCAGAAATATTTCACATCTAACTGGTTGTGCATGAAACTGAAGATGTAGTAATGTTTCATAAATGAAAATTTCGTAATATTTTATAATATTTGGTCATATTAAAAAAACTTAACAGGTATGGAAATAAACACTTGGGTAAACACCTCACACAGCAATGAACATGTTAGCTTTATCTTTATAGTAATCTAGTAAATTCTCACTACCGGCACTCAAGGGCAGAGACCGCTGTTTTGTGATTTCTGCATGACCCCACTGGCCTCAACTCTTCAGAAAGCCACAACTGGCTCATTCATGCTTCTCATGCCAGTGAGCTGAGTCATCCTTACTACCCATTCAGCCCAAGATGACTAACATTTATTTCCCTCAAATCATCTCATTCTCCCCTCCTCCTCAAAACCTTGGGAGAACAAGTAACTCTTCAACCCAGTCTATCACCTGGTAGCTCTGTCAGAAACCGCTTACCCTCCTCCCTGGGTCTAAGGCTTAAACAAGACTTCTTACTAAGAACACATTGCACCATTTCCCTTCTCTCTAAACTGAGATCCTGGTGGCTCAAGAGCCTCACTGGATATTTTCTTTCTTTGTACCACACAAGATGTAGCATCTAAGCTAGCTGGGAGTTAAACAATTTAGGGATCTCAAGGTCATGAGGAAAGAGAGGAAGTATGGTAGTGGTTAGAGGACTAGTAGAGATCAACATATTTTTCCTGGGTCAGGTCAAGAATCAAATCAAGCCAAATATTTAGAAATAAATTATTTTGGATCATAAAGTGGCAATATAAATTATTTATATTGCAGTAGCACAATGGGGACCCAATCGGGGATCAGGGCCCCACTGCACTAGGCCCTTGTACAAATGCCTAACAAAAAGACTTACCATGAAGAGCTTACAGTCTAAGTATAAAATGAGAGAGAACAGGTGGACACAAGTAGCAGAAGACACAAAGTAACAGTGAGATGATTTTTTCACTTCACTTTTCACTACTGTCAGTGTTGTGCGCTGATCCAAGGCCACAGTATATTTCTCTCGCCATTCTATTCTTCTCCATGGAAAGATCTGATCCCACTTTTAGCCCAGCTGATTTCTAATGAATTGACTGCTATATGTAATGCAGGCCATGCATATATTGGACACAATTTATAGCCAGCAATTTAAGTTAAGTCTGCAGAGTCTACATTATACAAGTTCACTTGGAACAGCAGCATTAATATTTAATGACAATTACAAGAAACACACTGAATATTTGTGGCTTTTATTCAGGAGTGCCTGACAAACTAGTCCAAGCACTTCTAGATAGCAGTTGCTCAGATCTCTGATGAGTGGCTGAAAAATGGTGCACAGGCCAACTAAAACATCACCACACAATGTCTACATGTCTGCCTGGTTAGTGAGCTCTGCTATTTTAATCCTTTCATGCATTTTTGGAAGCCTTTAATCAGAGATGCAGTAAACTGTTTGAATTTTACAGTACATGGTAAGTGTAAATACTACCAGATTAAATGGTTTGGGTTTCCGTTCTTTGTATTAAAAAAACCGAGCCTAAACATCTGTGCCTGTGAAGATTAAAGGGCTAAAAACCCTGGAAATAGAAGATTTTTGTATCCATGAGTCACTGCAGAGAGCTACAATGCCTGAGAAGCTTAACTACCCCACCAACTGATTTCATCCACATCTGAAGGGACTTAAATATTTTCTAAACACTTGAGAAAGTAAGCTGCTCTGAATCAATTTAGCACAGTCTTTGTGTGACTAGAGCTTGAGACTTCCTCCTAACAGTGCCTAATCTTTCACACCAAGAGCACATCCATTGTTGGCTGTGAGCTCAGCGTTCAAGACAGAGAATGTTGTCCACTGGGAATTCAGCTGAGATCACGTACTTTCAAAGAAACTCACAGCCCAATTTTGATCTCACTTGCAGCCATTTTACAGTAATGCAACTTGACTTCTCCTGATTTTCACTGAGGTAAAGGAGATCAGCATCAGGCTCTCAGATTCTAGAACTGGTTAAGTCACTACCAAATTCAGGCCATCGGTCAAAAATATTTTAACAAAACTCTTTCTTTCCTGTCAGTGATGTTCACATGTCCCTGATCCTTTAGGCTGCTGAACATCTTCTCGGAAGCCATCAGCACTCAACTCCTAGTAGGAGTTGGAGCTCAGTACCATGCAGGATCAATCCTGCTATGCCAAAATGATGCTCTTGTCACTGCACAGTGTTTATTCACATGGACCCCAAAAGTATTTATTTTTATGAACACATTGGCACAGATCCATGGCCCCGGCTAAGTCCCTTTTGCATCATTCCAGCAGCAAAAAAGGGGCCTTAAAGCTGCCCTAAAGGGGCAACTAGCAATTCCCCCAATGTAGGCAGTCTGATTAACTTCCCTCCCCTAAATTTACATTGGGCCCCAAGGCTAGGAAAGACAAAGTTAGGTCCTGTACCTGGGATGCCAATCTTGGTTGGATGTATTCCTGGAAACTTCATCAAATGACAATCTTCAGGAATTAAACATTAATTTTTTAATTCCTGGAGACTCCAGGCCAATCCTGGAGGGTTGGCAACATTACTTGTACCTGTGAGATATTTAAAGGTCCAATATCTCACAACTCACCTGATCTAGAAATGGGAGATTTATACAATTGGAAAGGAGAATCTTCCAGCTTTCCAGTCACAGCACTTGCTGTAGGTCCTGGAAGGTGCCAGGCTTAAAGTAGTTACAGTTCTGTGTATATGAAAACTATTTTCAGAGCTCCATGATAAAGCTGTTCAATAATCCCTGATTGTCACAAGTGTTGATGAAAAGATGAGGGATAACATTCTTCACAAACATTATGTGAAAAAAAAAAAAAGTGTGTGGCTTGTTTCCACCAGTTCTATCCCACAACTTAAAGGATGGGAAATTTGCTGATAATCTACCTCTTGCTGCTGTCAAGCTATACTCTAGAATCTAAGCTTTCACTTAAAAAGAAACAAAAAACTTCTCTCACCTCTCCATAATTCATCTTCACTAGACTTTTGAGCATCAAGCTAATAGTTTGTTAATTAACTTGAGGTACTCACTATATTCATAAAAGCTAGTGTGGATTCTTCCCACATGTTTGTTCCAGTGGTAAATTCTTCTACATGTGCATATTATATGTATGGAATATATGAATATGCAAACATTTGTCCTTTACCCTACAGATAAGTCTCTGCGTTAAGGAACATTTTCAAATGCAAACCCTGTTCCTGAGTCGGCAGACAGCCTGGAACAACAGCTTAGAGGGATGTGAATGGCCTTGGATCCTCAGCTCTGAAACCTTAAATAAAAATAACTTTCTATTTTATTCAGATTCAGAGTTAATAGCAGAGCAGTACAAATAGCATGTTAGTTCCTAAAGTCACGTGAATACGTTCTTCATTTTTAGTTCACGGGGTCTGGCCCCTATAAATTTAACAATGCTCATCAGTTTCTAGTGACCACAAAAATTCTAAGTGAAATTCAATTGCAACTAACGTGTTTTCTGATCAAGAGCAAAACTTCTGTTTAAGGCAACAGAAGTTCAGAATAAGAAACTGCAAAGAAAAAAAAAAACTCTCCCAACTAGCACTGTTGTCCCTACAGCCTGTTTCCATTTGCACTTCTGCACTATTTAAGTAATTTGGCTAATTTTCCTCTCTAGCTAAATTTAGGCTAGAGTGCCAAAAATGGATTATTTTTGTGTTTCTGAGCAAAGTAACCTATTCAGCTCAGCTCCTGGAGGATTTGCTGAAGAAGAGTTTTTCCTCTTCTAAAATATTTTTTACTATATGTTGGCATGCAGGACCAGACTTTCATTTCTCTCCTAATATTAACACAGCCAATAAGCCAAAACCTATTGGAAACATATCCAAAGCAGTGACTCAATTTAATTAAAACAAATGTTAGTGTACATTGGAAAACTACAGGTGAACTTTAGTTCAAAAGCAATATTACTTCCAAACAAGCTAAAGTCTGATGTAAGCTTCCAAACCAGCAGGAACCTATTCCAAGCTGCTTTGAAGGAAAAAAACATTCCTACCACTGATACCTTTGAGGGAAGGATGGAGGGAAAGGGTGTTAAGGAAGAGAAATAAATAATAAAATAAAATAGTAAGACCTCCCATAATGACAGAGAGAGAGAGACACCACCCAAAACCTCTGCCTATAAAGTCATAAACTACAAGGTCTCAGCTGCACTGTAAGTGGGTTAACTGCACTGAAGTGCAGTTAAATTGGATTCCCATCAGCTGCTTTGGGGATTCTCTTCATTTTTGAGAAAGCTTCAGAGTAAGAAAATAACTGGACTATTTCCAAATAGTTTAGCAGAACATTCACCCAAGTATTCACATCCAGGACTCAAGAGTATATTTCCTGTCTTTATCTTTCAGAGCCAAAAACAACTGCGCAAGGTGCAAACTGAGCAATCATCAGAGGTGAAAGTGGGCTGGTACGGGCCGGTACAGCATACCAGTAAGACGGGGTCGCCACTATAGGCCCGTACATAACTGACGTTCAAGGGCTAACACGGCAGCGCTTTAACAACGCTGCCCCTTTTGCCCTGCCCAGGGGAATGGGAGCAAAAGCAGCAGCTGTCCCATGGCCCAGCAATCTAAAAGGGCCCAGGGCTCCCAGCCGCTGCTACTGCAGCAGCGGCCAGAGGCCCAGGCCCTTTAAATCGCCTCTGGAGCCCCAGCAATGTGGAAGCGCTGGCTGGAGGAGGCTGACCCCCAGCCGCATCCCTTCCGCCCAAGGCCCCACCCCTTCTGCCCGAGGGCCCAGAGCTGGGTCCCTGTACGGATAAGACTTTTAAGTTACTTTCACCCTTGGCAATCATACTATTTCCAGCACCACAAACTAAAGCACCAAAGAATTATGAATATGCCAAAGGCACATGCATAAGGACTAGTGTCTAAACAGTCTCTTTATTCCCGGAGACTGGCTCAGATTCACCCATTTAATGTGTACTCTAATTTTTAACTCCATAAAGCCTTGTAAGAGTACATAAGAAAGATGCCAAACAATGTTAAGTTGTATCATTCACTAGAATTTTAGAAACAGCTACTGCTCCACTGCAGAAAACCTCTCTCTGAACATATCTGCTGTTCTGCAATTTCTGTCCACAGAAGCAAAAGGAGCTCAACACAGATATACATATAGAAGCTGCTAGCAGGGGGACAAAGTTACTCCCTCAGCAAACATACACCAGAATCTCAACACACAAGCAGGAACAACTGCCCCAGTGACAAAGCTGAGAGTTTACACTTAATTAGGCCTGGTCTACACTACGGGGGGGGGGGGGGGAAATCGAACTAAGGTACGCGACTTCAGCTACGCAAATAGCGTAGCTGAAGTCGAACTACCTTAGTTCGAATTTCCTACCTGTCCAGACGCCACGGGATCGAACTCCGTGGCTCCCCCGCCGACTCCACCACCGCCGTTTGCGGTGGTGGAGTTCCGGAGTCAACGGGAGTGCGTTCGGAGTTCGAACTATCGCGTCTAGATTAGACGCGATAGTTCGAACTCCGAGAAGTCGAACTCTCCGCGTTGACCCGGCGGGTAAGTATGGACCTACCCTTAGAAAGATGTCTCTCTTAGCCTGAGCAGCTAACAACAGTCTTGTTGTCTGGCAGTTGATAGTGGGGTCCGACAGGTTTGGGGAAATTTAACTCATAGACTTTAAGGCCAGAAGGGACCATCATGATCATCTAGTCTGACATCCTGCACATTGCAAGCCACAGAACCTCACCCACCCACTCCTGAAATTGACCCCTAACCTCTGGCTGAGGTACTGAAATCCTCAAATCATGATTTAAAGACTTCAAGTTACAGAGAATCCACCATATACAGTACTCCTAGTTTAAATCTGGAGGGTTGGCAACGCTACGATCTGTTGCATGTAAGGGACAACATGTAAAACCAGAAGCATCCCAGAAAACTGGTAAGAAACTGCACCACAAATTGCTCCCAATGGTGAAACGCCCAGTAAGTGAACTCTGTCAAATTATCATCTTTAGTGACATCGCAAGGAAGAAAATGCCTCTAGGGAAGAAGGCTAGCTGGTTGGGGAAACTTCCTCCCTATGATGTCATTTTAGCAGGGACATTCCCCTCCTCTCTGCACTTTAAGATCCCGCCTTGAAGGTCACTTCTTTGAGTTTGCAGAGAGTGAATAACAGAGCCCATCCAACACCAGTCCACAATCATCCAGTATGGAACGCACTAGTCAGTCTCTCTCCCAGCAGGGGACTGGGAATCCAACCTGCATCTGGCAACAGAGTATGTCAACCAACACAAGGGCACAGGGCCAGCCCGCCTCCCATTTTTTTAAATAAGATCCTGCATATAATGCCTAACAGCAGAGGTATTTGCACCAAGTTACTGTATGTTTCTTGCACTAACACACCATACGTATTACTTCTAATGATACAAAACCCGAATTTCTGTAGCTTACCTTTCTGTGTTCAATTGACGTCTGCGGGATGACCAGCTGAAATCCTAATACCACTATGAAACTGAGAAGTCTGCAAACAATAAATAAATAATATTGATTGTGTATGTATTGCAGATAATCACTGAACCACACCACGTAACCCAGCTACCTGTCTTAAAGCTTGAGCCTACAAAAGCTTAGGCACTTGAATAAAATTTACTGACTTATGAGTAGTCTCACATGAAACATCCACATAACACAATTTCTTGGCCCATATATTGTCTTTTTCTGCAGCATGCTTGTGTCCTTCTTAAAGGCAAAATATACCAAGCAACTTACCAGCATGATAATAAAGAGGGTAGTACTAGGTAAGCCACACAACTACGCACACACACTCTTTTATTACTACAAACCTCATCTTACTTTATGCTTGAATGAAGATGAAAGCTAACATTTTCAGAAGCATTCCATTAATTTTTTGTACTTCCATTTTTGGGTGCCCAGATACATTTCCCCTGATTTTCAAAAGTGCGAAGGAAAATTTGACTGTAAACATAAAAAACCAAACCCCACTTCTTCGTTCCTTCCTGGGCCATGACTCCTCCCTCCTCAGTACAGTTGTGTAAAATAGTGTTGAGGAAGCACTGAACACGCACAGAACCTCCATGACTGCAAGGGAACAGGTTCCTCTCCAGTCAGCTGTGGAGACTGACTAGACTTTATAGTACAAGATCTGGGAGGCAGCAAGACAACTCACTCGTCACTTTCTCCAGAGACTCTCACCACACCCAGGTGCCCAATACATGGTTCAATGTTTATAAGCCCCATTCCCCCTGCCTCTCTCCATCCATGACATGTCAACAAAAGAGAAAGAGTGCCCAGGATTTGCAGATAACATCTGAGCAACCTCTGCTCCCCACTCCAAGTGGAGCTATAGGCCCCAAAGTCCAAGCTGCTTTTGAGCCTCTCTGGCCCTTTTTCCACCAACCAGGCAGACGCTGATCCATCATCAATAAGGGGCTTCCTTGTCACATCTATATGGGTCCAAATTTAGCTCAGTGAGGGGCCTCATTCTTGGCCCTGCTGCCAGCTATTTTTTGCTGCTCAAAAGGCTACACAAAAGGGATTGCTGGTCAGAGGCACACCAGTTGCACCTAATATTTTTCTGTGATGGGGTTCAGTTCAGGAGTGCAATCCAGACCACTGAGAGGTTGTGTCACCACCTGCCCTGTAACCCTGGGTGTCTCACAATACTTTGTTGCTGTAGCTCTCAACCAGCCTACAAGCAGGAGGGTCATATTCTGAGTGTCTGTGTATAGCTGCAGCCCTGGTCTAGCAGACTCTGACCCCAGCAGCTTGAAGCAACACACCAATCACACGCTGGCTTCCACCAGCTTTAGTTACAGCCAGCACACTCCGAGTCCCAAATTTGTGCGCTCTGTAATGTCCAGCCCACTCCTGGACAGCTCAGAAAAATAAGGTCCATTTGTTCCTCTAAAGACACAAAACCTACCAGCTTGCCACATTAACTGGAGTTAAGATTCACTTTAATTCAAACACAGCACTGGTAATTTAGATTAATGGTAAAACAAGTTTATTTACAAAAGATGACAGGATTTTAAGGGAGTTCAGGTACAAAAGGAGGAAAGTGAAAAATTGTTCTCGTTAACCTCTGAGGATAGAACAAAAAGCAAGGGGCTTAAATTACAGCAAGGAAGGTATAGGTTGGATATTAGGAAAAAAAAATTAACTGTCAGGGCAGTTACTGGAACAAATTGCCTATGGTTGTGGAATCTCCATTATTGGAGGTTTTGAAGAACAAGTTAGACAAACACCTGTCAGGAATGGTCTAATTATTACTTAGTCCTGCCTTGAGTGCAGGGGACTGCACTAGATGATCTATCAATGACCCTGTCAGTCCCACACTTCTATGATTAAGTTAGAAAGGGTTACAAGCAAATAAAATGAAAACTCAGATCTAAAAGTGTCAAACTTAATCTATCAAGGTATAACCTTTACCTATGCAAGTTTCTCACCTATAATCAGTTTCCAGACACAGTTCAACCACCCCTTGGTTGAAGGACCCATCTTTCTCAGCTTGCATGAGCTCTGTTCTGTGTGTTTGTCTAGTTATAGATGCAAAAGATGGCTTCTGTCTTTGTTTATCTTCCAAAGTCCAATGACTATTCCAAGAGGCAGGATGACTTCATGCTATTTTTTCCCTTCCTGTGGCCTTCCCACCCCTTGACTGATTTCTGCATAAATGCAGCTTCCATTGGTTTTGGTCACACCTGGCTTAATCTCAGGAGACAGCTGCCTGCCCTCCTGTCTGAGAGGGAACCTGTTTCTCCACAGACTTTAAAACATAATATAATTAAGTATCCATATTTCCTCCTATACTTTTAATACATACATTTCACAATAATATTAATTAGTGTGTTGTTAGCTTTCAGCAAAGACCTGACTCTATACACTTCATTAATATAGTAATACTGTATACGATCAGTTGATTCAATTGCTTAACATCTGAGGTTCAGCCAACTGTCTTTATAAACCAGTAAACCTTTTAAATGGATTCTTCCAAAAAGTAAAACCCAGACCAAGCTCCTCTCTCCCGCTGGGTGTAGACACCATGCTGTCTCCTCACCCACTTGTTAGCATGAGGTTTGCCTCCACCCCTTGTTAGCTCATTGGGTATGTTTATGTGATGTGTAAATACATTCTCATTGTCCTTAAAAGTACATAAAAAGTAATTCCCAGTGGGGAAAACACATTCCTTTGTTTAGGGCAGATCAGTTTACCAACTCCCCCTGACATATTTGGTTTATCTGCACTTTGGTTGTAATTCCAGCATATATTCATAACTCTCAATGCCCACTGCACATGTACATCATGCAAGAATTTTAATGATCGGTGAGTCAGTTATCATACCGCACAAGGCATATTTTACACAAGAATTATTACAGTAGTGTGAATACAGGGGTGCTTACAGTCACACTCTCACCCAGCCTTGAGGAGACCACAATGACAATGAAGCTCAGAGAAACTCTGCTGTGTCTAGCCTCAAAATCACAATACCTCTTAAGTGGCCATTACAAGTTAGCCTAAATTAGAACAGTCCTTTGGCTGCTCTAATTTGCACCAGAGATTGGTGTGTCCCCTAGGAAGCCCCAGGATCTGGGAAGGCAGACAGGCAATTTATGGCCACCTTTATCTCTCTCTACACTCACTTGGATTGAGCCCAATGAATTTACAGTAAAAATTAACCTGGTCCTATGAACACCTAGTAGTCTGATGAATTCCAAAAGCAAAGACAAAAATGGTGGAAATGATGAAACATAGTACACCACAAAGAATCCAGCTGCAAACTAAGGGCTTATCTACATGGTCAGGTAATTTGCTTTACGGAGGTGATATTTCTAAAGCGCACCATGCCCTAGGTAACCTTTAGTGCACACCAGTAGGATACACACATCAATTAATGTGCAACGTCTTAGTGCGCTTTAGAAATCGTCACCCCATAGGGCATATTACCCCATCATGAAGACAAGCCCTAACAGATCAGACAGAATCCAGCTGCACTTCCTACTCACAGCTCCCTTCTCCACAACCCTTTAAAATAATCTACATTGTTTCAGACACTTTCAGAGTGGGGCTGACAAAACTACAGCGACCCCTTGGTAGTCTTGAAACAGTTAACTGAAATTCTACTAAAAAAGCCAGCTAGGCATTTAAACTCCACAACAAAAATGAACAGGGTGTCACAAGCTTTAAACCAAAAGTGCTGTTGAGTTGTTAGGTCCTGACCCAGGCCTAAGTATTCTGGGTTAGGTCCCAGGAAATCCTCTCCTGACCCATCTTCACCCAGCACTAGGGTTACCACCTGGCTGGTATTTGACCAGCCTGGCCCTTTTTTTTGTTTGTTTGTTTTTATGTATTGCCAGAAACAGAATTTAATCTGACAGGATTTTTGAACTGGTTGTAAAGATTTTCATTATCATCATCACAATACACTGGGATATCTAATATTAGAAGTTTTTGTGTCCAGCTAACAATGCTATGATGTTGCTGTTAAAAATAAGAAAATGCTGCAAATGGCAAATTCAAACAGCAAATATAAATTCAAGAAATAGACTAAATAGATTTTATGTATAAAGTTCCAGAAAGTTCACATTCAAGTATACACTTAAAAATATAGAATCAATGAAGTTTGGGGGGTGGGTGAAGGGATCTCAGTGAAGACGGAAACAAAGCAGCTTGGAGAAACACGACCAAGGTAAGAAAATGATGTTATCAATCTTATCTATAGGTGCTCTCTCTCTAGATACTATAAAGTGGCTGTTGATGTGGATGTGTGGAGTTACTTTTGGTTGGGGTTGTGGTGAGCTTGCCTTGTGGGGAGCATGCTAGGTTTTTTGCATTTCAAAAGGTGGTAATCCTACCCAGCACTCCTCCTTAAGATGGCTTGCCTGCTTCTCCTATCTTGTCTGGTAGATCCTGATTGCCTATTGCCTCCTCCTAGCTCTTCTAACTGACAGGAGGGGCAAATCTTGTTGGTTCCCCCAGTACCAAACTTGAGTCACTTATCTAGGCAGTGTTTGGAGGTCTAAACTCACTACCCCTCTTTCCCAGGTCATACGTCTCCTTTGAGAGGGTGCGTCAGGGCAGTGACAGCTCCAGCAGGGGCAGAGAAGGCCTGTCACTGTCACAGGGGTCTAATAAACAGAAATACTTTTTTTGCACTTGCCATTTTGTTACCACAAACATAGAAAACTCAAGAAAAAAAGTTCTCTACATTAGAAAGATATTTGTTTGCCTTCACTAGCATACTGGGGTGGGGGAACTGGCCATTGGATAATATTATATAGTGCCTATCACCACCTCATTATCATGTTCTAGTCCTCTTGCACAAACCAATAACCATGAAAAAGGATAAAAACTAAAGCTAAATCATTAGGCAGTGCCAGTCTTGTTTTCTTTGTTTTTAAATCAGAACATGTTAAAGCCCTTTTAAAAACCATGCTGCATCTTTTATTGTTATTAGCACCCAGACGTTCCAGAGCCTCTGCATACATAGTAAGAGACAGTCCCCCATCCTGAAGAGGGGGCACTTCCAGAAAAAGGGAGGGAGAAAACAGAGGCATAAAGAGGGGAAATAATTTGCCCAAGGTCATATAGCAGATAAAAGGCAAAACTGGAAATAGAACTCAGATCTTCCTACTCCCCGTCTAGTGCCCTAACCACGGAACACACTGCTTTCCCAAGTGTGTCCTGTAATCCAGGAGCCACATATGCTTTTTCCCATGGGCAGGTGATCTCCTTCATAGTGCCCCATTTCAATGAAGTTTTAATGGAAATATGACAAACTCCTAGCTCGAACACAAATCACAGACACCCCCAGGCAGCCTCATATTATATGATCCCCATAATAGTTTTGGAACATTTGATTTGCTCCAGTTGAATACCCGATTTACTTTTTCAGAGGTCTTCACCCTCTGTCTGGCTTCTACACTCCCTGTTCCCTCAGAGGGTGCAATAGGAAGTTCAGCATTTGCATAGGGAAACAAACGTTCATGAACAGCAAAAGGCCAGGCTCTGTCGATGGGCAGCACATTTCTATGAATACATTTTAATAAAATCCTGCATGAGGGTGGCAGTTCTAAAATGAGCAAGGACTATAATCTTCAAAGCAAATTATTTACCAGATTAAAAGTTCCCACTTCAAAACTGAACTCTTTAGCATGTGTGTGATTATTCTGTGCCAAGCTTTTCCTGAACAGTCTCTAAAAAGGGAGATTACAATTCAGCATGTGTGTGCACATGCGCACAGGGACAATGAGGGTAGTTTATAGTTTGTCTCTGTGTATATGCTTGGGTCTGCCAAAAATATTTGTTATCAACCTACTGTTTCAAGCACATAGGAAATCTGGCAGGAATACTTAAGCCTTCCTGAGGAAAGCCTCTGGGTTGATTTAGGGGTTGTGATTTTTTTTTTAATTTTGTGTTATTTCACTTTGACTTAGTTGACTTTGGCTGCTTCTCTGGAGTTGGTAATTTTATTTATCATGCTTGACTAGTGCTAGGTTCCCTAAACTACAAAAATAGGTTTATCCTGCTCTGAAGATTTGTTACAGACGTTCTAAATACGCCAAAAAAATACCAAGCACACATCAAAATTAGGAACAACATTTGAAGTGGAGTATGTAGGGATATATCAAACTGTCAAACCAAAACATCCATCTCACACTGGGTGGAGAATACAGTCTTACTCCCCCATAGTGGCAATGCCATCTTTTGTTTAAATCAATGTCTGGGGGGAGGTTTCCTGTTGAAGACACTAATGCTCTTATCTGGGGAGAAATGTCATAGAATTCATAGAATATCAGGGTTGGAAGGGACCTTAGGAGGTCATCTAATCCAACCCCTGCTCAAAGCAGGCCCAATCCCCAGACAGATTTTTTCCCCAGATCCCTAAATGGCTCCCTCAAGGATTGAACTCTCAACCCTGGGTTTAGCAGGCTAATGCTCAAACCATTGAGCTATCCCAAAAGACTCCCCTCCCCCACAGAAAACCCAAGGGGGGATGCCCCTCAGTGAGTTTCTCCCATATTATTGATTATGGTATGGGGGATGGTTGTCTCCTCATGGTATAAGCTGTGGGGCCACTCTGTATCATACCCTGTGCCTCTGGCAGCCATGGTGAGTGACTTCCCTGAGCATGGGGGCTTCTTGGTCTGTCTGTGTGGGGGGAGGCTTGGAGAAGTCTCCACAGAAAAGGTAGCACTGTTATAGGCTGCAATATATAGAAGATCCATTAGAGTGTGAAATCCGAGCTGAAAGCTCAAGACAGAAGCAGGTCTGGATCTGGGGATTTGGGTCCAAACCCTGGCATTTGAAATTCAAAAGAGAGAGGGTTGGTCCTGAGGGGTCACTTCCAGTCCATTTTCATACAAATGAAAGGAAACACGCAATGCCCTAGCAGTCATGAACATGTGAGTGAATCATTCCAAGAACATACAACTTTCAACTTTAATGCATACACTGCAATTCAAAGTTTAAGAATAAAAATTATTCAAAAAGGCATTTACTATAAATAGGAGTCATTAGATCTCACCAAAAATGGTAAAAAAAGATCTGCAAATTACAAGAAATCCTGCTAGGACACTGACAAGGTGAAAAGAAGCCCTCCTAGAACAAGACATTGGGAACTTTCCAATTCTCCCCTCAAAGATTGCCCTTGCCTGATTGTTCTAAGTGATCTATGCACTTAACCATTCAATCATTTGGACTGGACTTTGCATTAAACTACTAATGGTCCAAATAGTTAAAACAACACTTGCTTGTAAAGTCTACAGATATATAGTCAATCAATAGTTATTGCACTATGACAAGAGCATATTAAATCATTAAAAATAATTTTATTGTACAACTTACCTCAAAGATACTATTAAACTGTCTACCATGATCCTTGACTATGAACCTTTTTGGGGTGAACAAATGCCTTTTGGTGTGTTAGATTCCAGATTGCAGATTACACACAAATCCTACAGAAATAGAAAAAAAAATAAATATTTGTCAATACTTATTCAATACTTTCCAGGATGCCAATGAAACTAAAGATGGGTCCCAACCAAACATCTGTAGCTGAACTCCTTTGGACTTTGCAGCAATTCAGATCAGAATTTACGGTCTACCCCTATTTAGCAAAAGCACTTGAGTATGTGCTTAAATATGAGCAAACATTTAAGTCCCATTGAAGTCAAGGGGACTTAAGGAATGGACTGGTCTGAATAACAAAGTATAAATAACCAGTGTCAAAAAAGGTACTTGTCTTTTTATTTCATGCCTCTGTTACGGCACTTTGGTGGCTTCAGTTCCCCTCTGGTGCGCCAGCATTGCACCATGCCATTATTTCACGACTGCCTCACACAGGCTCAGGTCGTTTATATTTTTTTTAGGATATGACAAAGATTCTTTAAAAGGGTTTCCAAATGTTAGTACCAATATCCTTTCTAAGCATTCAAGTGCACACTGCAGAAGATAAGACTTCTCTGTGGTCCAGCCAAAATGCAAGAGCCAATACATCCTCTCTGAATTCATCACATAGTCTGTGCAGGTATCTTTGGCATTTCTATGGCCCGATTACCATAGTTACCGGAGTGCCTCACAATTTTTAAGTATTATCCTCACAACACCCCTGTGATGTAGGGCAGTGATATCAACCCCACATTACAGATGGGGGAAATCGAGGCACAGAAAGGCTAAGTGACTGGCCCACAGTCACACCAGAAGCCTGTGGCAGAGCAGGGAATTAAGCCCAGGTCATCCAGATCTAAGGCAGTGCCTTAACCACTGGACCTTCCTCTCCTAGTTATAAAATGCTCTATATTTGTGCCGTTTAGTTTTGCAAACACAAACATGAGTTCTGTTAGCCCATTATATCATGTGCATAAGTTCTGAATTGTTGGGACACTGTGGATTCTTTCTCTGGTAAAGTTGCAGTCAACATACTGGGTGTCCAGTAGCAGCAGTGGGATTTCGAAATATGAATGAGACGGGGGTGACAAGTTGTATGGGCCCGCGGTGCCCAGGCTCCAGGAATATTCAAGGCCCAGGTGCCCACCTCTACCAATGTTCGGAGCCAGGTCTCTCCCCCGGCCCTGCCTGCCGCCCCCAGACGCCTCCCCTGTAGAGGCCCCCAACTCCTGTAGAGGCCCCCAACCCCTGCCTGCCGCCCTCTGAGTGTACCTGCCTACAACACAAGAGCGGCACTGGCGGCAGGCTGAGGCAACTGCTGCACCTGAGGAGGGAAAGAAGAGCGCGCATGACTGGTAGCCCTCCCCTCCCCCAGCACCCACCGGGAGGCGACACCGAGGGGCTTCTGGGAGATGCAGTCTAGACCTCACCTGAGCAGCTGCTGGGGTTTGGGTGAGAGAGTGTCTGACCATCTGATCCCCTCTGCCCACAGCCACCACTCCTGCCCCACGCTGTGCAAGGGGCAGCCCTATCCCCCATGAGGCTACGGTGAGGGGCAGCAAGCTGCAGCGGGGTTGGAGGCCACATGTGATGGCAGTTCCCACCCCCCCAGCACCCACCACAGGGGAGGTGAGGGGCTTCCTGGACCGGAGAGGGGTCCAGACTCTAGGAGTACATGTAGTGACAGTGCCGGGTGAGTGTGGCCCTGGGAGGGCGGGGGGTAGATGGGGCCCTCAGAGCTCCTCTCTGGGACAGGGCTGGGGGGGACTGTGGAGTCCTCCTCTCTGGCCACAGCCCTGGGACAGCCTGCCTACACCCCAAACTCCTCATCCCCAACCCCACCCCAGAGCCCGCACTCCCAGCCAAAGCCCTCACCCCAACCCTCTGCCCCAGCTTTGAGCCCCCCTCCCACACCCCAAACCCCTCATCCCCTGCCCTGCCCCATCCCAGAGCCCACATCCCCAGCCACAGCCCTCACCTCCCTCACCCCAACCTTAGCCCCCTCCTGCACCATGAAACCCTCATCCCTGTCCCCACCCTACAGCCCTCACCCCTGCACCTTAATCCTCTGCTCTAGCCTGAGCCCCTCCCACACCCCAAACCCCTCATCCCCAGCTGCACCCCAGAGCCTGCACCCCCAGCCAGAGTCCTCATCTCCCTCCCACCACACACCCCCCCACAAGGCAGGTGTGGGGAGGCGGGACTTGGACCCATTTGGGCACCACCAAAAATTATACAAACCTGCTGCCCCTGAGAATCTAGAAAATCTGCTTCAGAGGAGCACAGCATAGTTCTAAATTTAATTTCATGTTAGGATTAAACCTATATCTATGCATCTCAGAGCTGGATCAAGCCCAGTCTGCGTTTTGCCATTTGCAAGTAGCTATGTGTTGAAATGCAATGCGGTGAACAGAAACATTAGAGCAGTGGTTCTCAAACTTTTGTACTGGTGACCCCTTTCACATAGCAAGCCTCTGAGTGTGACTCCCCTTATACATTTAAAAAAACCCACTTTTTAATATATTTAACACCATTATAAATGCTGGAGGCAAAGCAGGGTTTGGGGTGGAGGCTGACAGCTCATGACCCCGCCCTCCATGTAATACCCTCGTGACCCTGTGAGGGGTCCCAACCCCCAGTTTGAGAACCCCTGCATTAGAGCATTGCTGCTCAAACATAAAGATCTAGTAACTTCTGTCAACCAGACAGACAGACAGACAACTAAAAGCCGGCTAGAGAAAGACAAGGCTTATGAGAACTTTTTAAAAATGGATATAGTTAGGTGCCCTATACCAGAAATATGGATTGTTTATAGGTAATGGGACAAGCTGCACATCCCATATAATCCAGGAGATTGCCAAAGTCAAATCTGAATGTATTAAGAAAGATCTATTGTGTGATTTTTTTTACCACCACCAAAAAGTCTCCTTTTCATGGTTTTTCTTAATCAATTAATCAGAAAGCAGAGCAATAGCTGCAAATGAGATGCCTTAAAACAATGATTCACAACCTTTCCAGACTACTGTACCCCTTGCAGAAGTCTGATTTGTCTTGTCTACCCCAAGTTTCACCTCACAAAACTACTTGCTTACAAAATCAGACATAAAAATAAAAAGTGTCACCGCTGACTATTACTGAAAAATTGCTTACTTTCTGATTTTTACCATCATTATAAAATAAATCAATTGGAATATAAACATTGTACTTTTCATTGTATACTATATAGAACAGTATAAACAAGTCATAGTCTGTATGAAATTTTAGTTTGTCCTGACTTTGCTAGTGATTTTTATGTAGCCTGCTGTAAAACTAGGTAAATATCTAGATGAGTTGATGTACTCCCGAAAGACCTCTTCGTACTCCCAGGTGTATGCATACCCCTGGTTGAGAACCACTGCTCTAAAAGGCACAGACTAAGAACAGTAGCCATCCAGGACAGAATATACTTTTGTACAAAAGTATATTCTAATAGAGCCCTGGCACCACATATCAAAGTTACATAAAGTATCTGGTACTCAGAGTACTAAATCATCATAATCACTTGGAGAGATCTGAAGGGTCTCAGGAAGTCAAGAAAAGTGGAAGCTATTCTAGGGAGTCAATAGAGTGTTAAAAAACACAATATTCATAAGAATAAGTAAGTTTAAAAGAGTTCCTCCTAAGAGAAGGTTTGAAAATATGCAGAAAGCTAATTTATTAGATATCTTTTAAATCTCATGGGACCTCTCACATGGCATTCTGCAAGTGATTGTACCTTTTGTATATTGTGAATAGATGGCATTTCACTTTCATGAACTCCCATGCAAACTTAGTCACTCTTTCAACCTGTACATTTTCCTACATCCTGTCATTTGCCATTATCTGTATATTAGCTATGAACACAGAACCTCTCTCTTTAATCTGTGTGTACACATGTGCAATAAGAAAGTTCATAAAACTACTTTAACCTGAAGTATGAAGCTTCCGTCATCTAGATTTATACATAAACTCAGAATAGGTATGTGCTGTGTAACCTATTTTATTTTGTTGACTTAAATATATGGAAGCCGAGCTACATTTCCCTTGATATTTATCTTTCTGGTAGTATTGGGTACCTTGCCAGCTACTGACAATGGCTATTTGAAGTAGCTATGAAACTTGAGTGGCTTTTAAAAAGTATTTTCTAGTGATTTATAATCTCTCTTTTTAACTTTAGGAAAGTTCAATAGCAAATAACATTGAGCAAGATTTGTCTTTTAAAAAGAAAAATCAAATATCCCTCAAAGCATAGATAGTCTGAATAAAATGACAGACATGTCAGTAAAGTATGGTCTACCTATTAGCTGCTCCTCTCTATTAATCTATGCACAGTATGGGTCCTTTGGATCACCTCCAGCGCACTACATTAACAACACTCTCAAAAAGCAGTGTGTACCACAGCAACTTTATCAAGCTGGATAACTTGTATATACCCTGCACATCCGGTATACGCTGTGGGACACTGAATTTTTGCTGTTGGTGGCATGGGGGCTTGAATCATACAATAACTCTTAAACTGTTTATTAATTACAAAAACCAAACTCATCTCTGAAATCTGGATGACAGGGATCTAATTCCCACAAAATTCATAAACACTGTCATGTGAAAATGAGGTTGTGTTGTGCTGCAGATTGCCATTGTTAAAGCATATTCTTGCATTAGCCATGTGGAGCAAATACACATTTTACTGCAGAAATTACCAGAGCTCAAGCATTTACCTTGTAAAATGCAAAGGAATGACTACAGTCAAAATTTTCAACAGATCTAGCCTAAGCTAATGGTTTCCTGTAAGACAGAGGAATCAGCGCCACATGAGAGCACAAAGGCCCTGTTTGTTGGGAGGCAGTTTCCCTTGGCTTCTTCATAATGTAGGAGATCCCTATAGGATAGGGATTAAGCCCTGGAACAAGAGAAGTAGAAATATTACTAGTATCTGTATTAAACTGGTTGTCCCTCCCAACATATTTGGGGGAGACAAAATTCTGTTTGGCATAAATAAATATTATAAAGTAAAACCTCCCTTATAAAAATCATTTTAGAAAGCAGCTGCCCAACTGAGGTCAAACAAAATGCTTCTGGAACCTCTGGACAGATTTTAAAGTTATCATCTAAAACAAGGCTTGTACAGGAGGCAGTCTCACTGTACTGGGAATAACCAAGTCCCTTAGTATTGATGTAGCTTTCTTATGAATTGTTTTCGGTTCATTCATCAGTTCATTTAAACTTACACTACCCCGTGAGTCATCACTATGGGAATCAGAGAGAAGGTTATACTGAACATGTATTTGTACTTGATGATGATATGCCTCTAAAATCCATTGAAGAGCTTTTCAACTCCATAAATATGCTAATTGTTGAAATGTGGATTTAGTAGATGAAATGATAGGGTTGATGATGACATGATAAATGTATTATTCTGACATGAATCATGAGCAGAGAATGAATTAATTGATGTCAGGTGAGGAGGAAACCCACAGGGATGATATCAGTATCAAGTTGATTAGGAAGGTTTTAGATTTATAAACCCACAAGTCCTGAGGAGGGTAGGTCAAGTTGATACCCAGTTCCCAAAATAGGGTTGCTTTGAAAACACTAAAGTGAACGGAATCGTCTCATAACAGGACAATGCATCTCTCTCCATGGTCAAGGTTGTAACAAGCTTTTCCATTTTAAGCTTATGTTTGTTCCCCCTTCCACTTCTCTAAATGACTTTTATTGGGTCAAGTATATTGCTCATGTTCAATTTTTGTATGTGTGGCTTATTTAGTAAGAGGAGAATTTTTTGTCAAAAAGTATGAGATGAATCACACAGAAATGCAATTATGAAGCCCCCAGAATTGGCAGGGGAAATCAGGGGAAAGTGTCCTACCTGAAACTACTCCCAACATATCTTTAGAAATTGACTAGATTTCAGATTGATAGTGTCCCTTTAATCTTAAAAAAAAAAAGTCAAAATATCTTAAAATTTGTTTTTTAGTAGCTACAATTCTTGAGGTTTTCTTACAATGCTAATATGCACTTACAATCTCATCTCCAGTTCAACAACTTTTGCCTAGCAGTCTTAGCTCTGATTAACATTAATAGGTATTTGAATCAGTCTGTGTTGTCCTCCACTGCAACCTTCTTAGTAAAGCTTATGTAAAGGTCAAAATCAGGGCTTGGCTATGCCTTTGTCACATGACTGATCTTTTCCTGGCTTTACTGTACTCCTTTCATAAAGAAACAATAGTCAGAGTTTAACATTTTCCACAATTTTCTCTGAAGTAGGTAAACTGAGCATTATGTCCTATTAAAACAGCCCTCATACTTCAAAAGACCTTGGAGACAGAATGAAACCAGACAAATAATAATACCTCAGATCAAGAAAGGATAGACAAGCTGACTATGTCCTATATTTAAAACCCTTGTGCTGTTGTGAAATGTTGCATTATATTGTATAAATGTTCCCGATATGAAAGAGGTGGGGAAATAATTTGCCACAAAAGCATCACTGGGCAACCCATAAGCCGATCCTTCGTGTAACGACTTTGATTCTAATAAATGAAACTATCCCAGCCAAAGCCATTATGAAAAAAGTTATTGGAAAGACTCTTGCTTTACCAAACTGAGCAATAGAACAATGGCAATTAATAGCCATATAGTCTGCGAAGGAAGAGAGCGTGGTATTGCAAAGTATTCCATTCTGAAGTGCCTAGGATCCAACATTTTTCATAATAAAAGCATCCCAGATAAAAGGAGAAGTTAATATAATGTACCAACTGTATCAAGAGTCAATTTATGAAGATACCACGGATAATTGGTTACAACGAAGAAGAAAGCTGTGAGTTACACTGGGAATCCAGTTCTCCCTCACCCCAGAGTATAAAAAGAGTAACTCCTCTGCAGTCAAGTCACTTAATACCAGTGTAAAACTGAGTAGAGCTAGAGTGCTCCCAATACGTAGAGACTGCACAAAGGCTTCTTCAGGAAGTCTTTAAAAAAAAACCACCAAGTTTCTTTTTCTGGTTATTGATTCTAGTCCTTTGTATAGAAACATGCACTTGTATGGAGGTATAACAGGGTACTCTGGAAAAGAAAGCAGCAAAAGAGATTATCTTAATTTAATGTCTGAAGGCATTAAAGACTCTCCAACATGCAGACAGATCTATGGAAAGCAGCTCACTGAATTCCAAGCATTGCTCCTTTCTAACAGCTTTTGGAGTCCCCAAACAACAAAATGGGTCAATGGAATCCAAACAATGTTTTTTTGAGAAGAGTCCTATAAAAAGAGAGTGATCTATCTGAAGTAATCTGTCCTCCCATGTCCTTCTGATATGAAGGGAAAAAGTCTGTTCCAGCAGGTAATCTGAACTGGGTGGAAAATAATAGCCCAGTTGCAGCAGGTGAGCGCACAGCACAACTCAGGAGGGAGAATCATAGAATATCAGGGTTGGAAGGGATCTCAGGAGGTCATCTAGTCCAACCCCCTGCTCAAAGCAGGACCAATCCCCAACTAAATCATCCCAGCCAGGGCTTTGTCAAGCCTGATCTTAAAAACCTCTAAGGAAAGAGATTCCATCACCTCCCTAGGTAACCCTTAGTGCTTCACCACCCTCCTAGTGAAAAAGTTTTTCCTAATGTCCAACCTAAACCTCCCCTACTGCAACTTGAGACCATTACTCCTTGTTCTGTCAACTGTCTATATCCATCCTCTTTGGACCCCCCTTTCGGGTAGTTGAAAGCAGCTATCAAATCCCCCCTCATTCTTCTCTTCTGCAGACTAAACAATCCCAGTTCCCTCAGCCTCTCCTCCTAAGTCATGTGCTCCAGCCCCTAATCACAGTACTCCAGATGAGGCCTCATCAATGTCAAATTGTTCTCCTCTATCACATCCCTCGATCTGCTGGCAATGCCCCTACTTATACAGCCCAAAATGCTGTTAGCCTTCTTGGCAACAAGGGCACACTATCGACCCATATCCAGCTTCTCGTCCACTGTAACCCCTAGGTCCTTCTCTGCAGAACTGCTGTCTAGCCATTTGGTTCCTAGTCCATAGCAGTGCATGGGATTCTTCCGTCTTAAGTGCAGGACTCTGCACTTGTCCTTGTTGAACCTCATCAGATTTCTTTTGGCCCAATCCTCTAATTTGCCTAGGTCCCTCTGTATCCTATCCCTTCCCTCCAGAGTATCTACCACTCCGCCCAGTTCAGTGTCATCTGCAAACTTGCGCAGGGTGCAGTCCACGCCATCCTCCAGATCATTAATGAAGATATTGAACAAAACCAGCCCCAGGACCAACCCTTGGGGCACTTCGCTTGATACTGGCTGCCAGCTAGACATGGAGCTATCGATCACTACCTGTTGAGCCCGACGATCTAGCCAGCTTTCTGTTCACCTATAGTCTATTCATCCAGCCCATACTTCTTTAACTTGCTGGCAAGAATACATATCAAAAGCTTTGCTAAAGTCAAGGAGTAACACGTCCACTGCTTTCCCCTCATCCACAGAGCCAGTTATCTTGTCATAGAATGCAGAGGTGGCTTTTAGCCTCTTTTGTCCTCCCCCTGTTCTGGCCCAGCAGCATGCTAGACTGGTCTCTCGGCATAAGCCAATGGCCCCCGAGATGCTAATACAGCAGCTGGGTACAAGTGGGTATAAACATGCCCTTGCCATGCCTCTTATCTCAGCTATATCTCCTGCAATTGCTGCAAGAAGGGAGACAGTGTAGGAGTCATTACACTAGTTACATAAGAACATAAGAACATAAGAAAGGCCGTACCGGGTCAGACCAAAGGTCCATCTAGCCCAGTATCTGTCTACCGACAGTGGCCAATGCCAGGTGCCCCTGAGGGAGTGAACCTAACAGGCAATGATCAAGTGATCTCTCTCCTGCCATCCATCTCCATCCTCTGACGAACAGAGGCTAGGGACACCATTCTTACCCATCCTGGCTAATAGCCATTTATGGACTTAGCCACCATGAATTTATCCAGTCCCCTTTTAAACATTGTTATAGTCCTAGCCTTCACAACCTCCTCAGGTAAGGAGTTCCACAAGTTGACTGTGCGCTGCGTGAAGAAGAACTTCCTTTTATTTGTTTTAAACCTGCTGCCTATTAATTTCATTTGATGACCCCTAGTTCTTGTATTATGGGAATAAGTAAATAACTTTTCCTTATCCACTTTCTCAACATCACTCATGATTTTATGTACCTCTATCATGTCCCCCCTTAGTCTCCTCTTTTCCAAACTGAAGAGTCCTAGCCTCTTTAATCTTTCCTCATATGGGACCCTCTCTAAACCCCTAATCATTTTAGTTGCTCTTTTCTGAACCTTTTCTAGTGCTAGAATATCTTTTTTGAGGTGAGGAGACCACATCTGTACACAGTATTCGAGATGTGGGCGTACCATGGATTTATATAAGGGCAATAATATTAGTTCTTCACCAGTGGAACAGCCCCTACACTATAAAGATCGTCTCATGGTCAACATCTTCGGAGCTGCTTTGCATCAGCATTGCAAAGTGGCTGTAGCACAGACCAGGATCTGGACCAAGAAATTTGGTGACCACATGGCCATCTGAAAGTGTGCAAGAATATTGCATTCTCCCTACCTCCAACTAATGTACTCTAGAAGCATCAGGTAGAGAAAACTGCATACTCCTTTCCCTTGCAGGCCTCTAATTTTCAGTCACTGCACGAGGAAAATATTATGCTGTTCGGGCACTTAGGCGCATGGTCTTCCACTACACTTGGATGTGGGGAGAGCTGAGGAGGAAAGGGGAGTTATTCTGACAGCTTCATCATGGTGAGGGGTTGCTTATGACTTTGAGGGGGGCTACCAACTACAGCTATGTAAACACATTATGTGTCAGTCTCTCTACTAATCAAGACACTTGAATATATTAAAAGATTAATTTGTGTTTTACTTGGAAGGAACCTCTTTTGCTGCAGTGGAACATTCCACAACAAGTAAAGAGTGGGAAATCCTGTGGGGATTGGTGAATGGTGTTTAACGTCTTCAGTTTATAAACCACTTTGAGATCCTTCGTGATGAGGAGGTTCTATGTCAAATGCTCTGAATAGTGGAAAGGCAGTCTCCTCTAACTGGTCCATTGCTCAGTGGGAAAGGCATTAAAATAGGTTGTGTTTTCCCTGCAATCTCCTAATAGATTTCTTGTGTGAAAATCAAATAATAAAAATACCTTTTAAAATACAGGAGAGGCTGCATTTCAGAGCATTTCAGAGCATTTAAGAAAAAAAAATCAGTGTTGTATACAATGAAGCCCCAATGTTACTGCAAGGAGATGACAGAGACAACAGGTCTGACTGTAGTCCTAGAAGTGGTATAATATACAGTATAATATACAAAAAATGAGTGGCTATATAAGAAATTTCCCACACCCTTAACTTTCTTTGATCCATACTCATTTCATCTACTGCTCAGTACAGATACTTAACTTACAGAAAATGGTCTTTATCTTATTCTCTCCTTTCAGCACTTGCTAGATGAAGAATGTTTTCACAAGATAAGATTTCTCTTTGAAGTCAGATAATTGAAAAGTTTATCACCACATACAGCAGTTTGCCTCTACCATTACACAAGTGATCACACTGGTGCTGATGTTCAGAAAGGAAATGTTTTGGGGATGGCTATAACCTATGACACTTGGCAAAAGTTTCCCAACTTATAACTGTATTACTGTCAAGGTTATACAGATCCTTGCTAGAGCTGAAACTAAGATCACTGGCCTGAACCCACTCCTTTCAGCACTGGACCACAGGTAGCTCATGGAAATTGATGGATGGCTTTTCTTGTTTATTTTCAGGTTGGAAAGCTACCAAATGATGTTACATGCCAAAAACAGAACAGGATTTTACTTTTTACATTTACACACACATCTTTTCTCAACATTTATTAATAAAAATCTTAGCTTTACAAACCCAGCTGATTTTTCACTTTCCCACAAAAAGATACACTGAGCCACTTCTAGTATCCTGTCCCTAGATTTTCTACCATGCCATATGCTTTGAGAGTCAAGAACGGCCCATCAAACATCATCTGCAGATAGAGAGAAAGCTAAAGCTAAACCTGTTTTGGGTAGCTGTTGATGTAACATTTCCTTTTCTGTTTGGTGCAGATGTAATAGATTTTGAAATGCAACATACCCACTAGCAAATTCAGTCTGGATGACTCAAATACCTGATCATTCACCCTACTTACTGAGCCACATCCTCAGCAGTGCCATAGGTCCATTTCAGTTGGCATACATCAGCACTATTCCACTGACTTCAGTGGAGTGTTCCAGTTTAAGTCGACTCAGATCTGGCCATTACATCTAAAATGTTTAATTTATATTGTAATGCCCCGAAATGATTAGGATAAAATTTTTAAAAAAAAATAAAAAAGGGGGACAACTTTCCCGGTATTGAACTTCCCTTCTTTTTAAAATTTCTCCAACACATCCTAATGTGCAGTATTATATTTTTACAATAATGTGGATTCTCACAAACCTGGGTGACTGGGCAACAAAATGGCAGATGAAATTCAGTGCTGATAAATGCAAAGTAATGCACATTGGAAAACATCCCAACTATACATATAAAATGATGGGGTCTAAAATATCTTGGAGTCATTGTGGATAGTTCTCTGAAAACATCCACTCAATGTGCAGTGGCAGTCAAAAAAGCAAACAGAATGTTGGGAATCATTACGAAAAGGTTAGATAATAAGACAGAAAAATATCACATTGCATCTATATAAATCCATGGTACACTCCCGTCTTGAATACTTCATGCAGATGTGGTTGCCCTTTCTTTAAAAAAAAAAAAAAAAAGATATATTGGAATTGGAAAAGGTACAGAAAAGGGCAACAAAAATAATTAGGGATATGGAACAGCTTCCATATGAGGAGAGATTAATAAGACTGGGACTTTTCAGCTTGGAAGAGAGACGACTAAGGGGGAGGATATGATACAAATCTATTAAACCATAGAAGATTAGGGTTGGAAGAGACCTCAGGAGGTCATCTAGTCCAACCTCATGCTCAAAGCAGGACCAACCCCAACTAAATCATCCCAGTTGGGGCTTTGTCAAGCAGGGCCTTAAAAACCTCTAGGGATGGAGATTCCACCACATCCCTAGGTTACCCATTCCAGTGCTTCACCACCCTCCTAGTGAAATAGTTTTCTTAATATCCAATCTAGACTTCCCCCACTGCAACTTGAGACCACTGCTTCTTGTAGCCTACATGATGCATGTGCCTCTAGGAACTCTTTCAGTCACATGTGTCTTAGATGCTTATACTTGATGATATTTCCTATGCTAGGCAATTTGTATTTACACCTTTATCCTCAAAGATGTCGTTCAGAGAAAAGAAGAAGTTTTAAGTGTCTAGGTTCCTAGCTTCCTATTGGACAATCAGCTTCTCTGCACTTCTATGACACCTCTTATGCAGGCTTGGCAGAATTTGATTTTTTTTTAATCATTTCAATTGGTTATATCAATGTTTATTTTTTAAGAATTTTTTTGTTTTTATCAATTTAAATTACCAGGTATGTAAAATTATGGGATTTAAGCATTTTTTTCAGTTTTATGTATTTAAATGTTCAGAATTGCAGGAAATTAAGGGGGAGCTCACACAGTTATTTAATGACAGAGGATGCTGAGATTCAAAAAGTTAAAGATTTATAACTGTTAAAACACAAATTGTCAACATCGCATGTGAAAATATACAAAGTAAATAGTCTTAAAATCAAGCTAAAATTTTCAAGCAGCATTTTTTTTTAACTCTGCCTATCTGTACATGTCCATGATTATTGATTGAAATATGTTTTCATTGGTTTGTACATAAGGGGAAATCAATGTCTGCTGATGCTTACCAATAAAAAACAAACTTCTAACCAACTGTTCTATTAGCCCCTCTCCTCTTCAGTTTCACCTTTGCAACTCTATTGATTTTAGTGGGGTTGCTGAAGTGTCAGGGAAAATCTAGCTCCTTAATTAATCCTCAAACCACCCCTGTGAGGTAGGTTAATATGTAGGGAGGGGCAGTGGGAACTGAAGCAGAAAGTTCATCCGTATATCATTTGACAGAGTCACTATCAGAAATGGGATTAGAACACAGGAGTTTCTGGCTCCCCATCCTGTATTGCAGCCACAACTCTCTATAGACCAATTCTCTGCTATTTCAACCAACTTCACCCCCTCTGCATATCAGACAACTCCTGAATGGCTGCTGTTCATAAATCTTTCCACTGTCTGTCTCCACATCTTATGTAAATCTGGTAGCTTGGGGGTTGGGGGGGGGGGGGGAGAGAGAGAGAAGAGAAGAGACCATCAATGACTTTACTGACACTTGAGCATACTGAAAGATGCTGTCCAGTCTGCCTATTTGAGCTTTATTACTCAGTCAATTTTCAGCTGTTACCTAAAGCTGAGAAATGAGTGATATTACTTGACAAGTCTTAATATATTTTAAATTGCCATAAGTCATTTTTGATTGAGTTCTCTGTTAAGGAGCCACTCAGTTAAACAAGAACTCATTATGTTTTTCTCTGATCATCAGCATGAGTGACTTTCCCTGTAAAAGCAGCTCTCTCTTGATGCAGTGCCATCTAACATGGATACATTCACTGCACAGGTGCAAGGGAACTAAAGGAGCTCCACGTGGTCAAATTTGTTTTCACTCCAAAGATTTAATGAAAAGTAAACAGTCTAACAGATGCACTCTATTAACCAAGATTGTAGACATTGTTCTTTCTAATTTAATTTGGCAATCAGCACTATTATCTTATGCTCCTTGATTCTTGCAAGGAGGAGCAGAATGCCAGGGAGAGCATGCATGCATTCTGCGGTCCTGATCCTACAGGACACCTTCAGAGGGCATGGCGGAAGGTGGGGGAGGAGGGGCAAAGGAGGAAAGGGGAGAAAAGATGGGATAAAGAATTGAGAGAATGGGAGGAGGGGTAGTGAGGAGAATAAAAAAAACCAAAATGAATTAAAAAAAAACCCCAAACCTCTAGGTACTGTGGTGTAAATCAGGAGTAACTTTACTTCAGGCAATGCAGCTAAACTAAACTAAAACTAACAAATCAGAGGAGGATCGGGTCTCTAGAAAGAAAGGGAGGTGGCAAAGGCAGAGAGAGAATGGATAAAGACAGGTAAGACCCAGCAATTACAGCAGAGAGTAAGCTTCCTCCAAGCAACAATGCATCACAAAATGGGGGCACTAACCAAACATATTTGGGAGCCACTTATCTAGGTGTCCCATCATGCAGTCACTACTCAAACAACCTTCTCAGAAAAGCTTTGTTACAACTTTTTAAAATCAAAGTGTAAATACCCATTCGCTATTGCCCAAGATCAGCCTCTGTAGAACCTAGCCATTCTAAGAAGGTGCCCACCTTTGAAAACAGAACCCTGGGTCCAGTCAAATGAATACTCATTACTCTGCATACTGCAAACGACTGAAATTTTTTTTTAAATGTAAATTATCTAAATCACACAATGCTTCCAAAATTAAAAGTTCCCAAGACATTTAGGGACAGATTTTCAGCAAACCTGAGATTTAGGGAATCCCATTTTGTGCATGCAGCTGATGTACACATACACAGCATCAGTAGCAGTGCATCCCAACATGTGCGCACAATAGCTATTTGTATGACTAAAAATGGGCGTACATTCACATCTGAGACTGCAGGCAGCTTTATATGCAAAAATGAGTGTGCAAGGTCAGTGGCTAGGGCTGAACATCTGACCATTTTATTTGTCAGCAGTATTCTTTGGGGCCACAGGACTCCCAAACCACCTAGACACTGATCCTCAACCAAATCATGGCATGGATCAAAACTTCCTCATGGTGAAGTCATAAATGAAACACCGATCGATACCTGCAATTAATCACTGAAAACTGAGAGTTTGGTCTCTCCCAAAGCCAAGCAAGTTTTCAACTAGGTTTCTGACAGTATTGTTGGACTCCATTCCTGCTCAGTTTCTATTAACCATCATATTTTCTACTAACCTCCCTCTGTCTCTCACCTTCTCCACAGTTTCCAGAATCCACTTTCTTTTCACTTTGTCTTCCAACTACAGCAGTTCGGGGTGGGGGTGGGGGGCTGATTTGCCCAGACCTAGATGACATCAGTGAGAATTACCCATACATATCCTGCAGTAGGAGAACTGGGCCCCAGAAACTGTCTTTGAGAGAGAATTTATTGTAAGAAAAGTTTCTAATTGCTATATTAGCCTTCATAGGCAACTTCACTCCTGATCACCTAAGCCGGACACCATGCTGTGGGCCTTATCCCTTTCACCTAACCAGAATGTACCCATTACTTGATCTGCTTTATTATTACACCAGAGGTTTCTCATTCCAGGGTCTTTCCTCCACAACCCCACGGATTAGTATAATTAGGCCTGGCTGAATTCATTTTTTGTGTTTTTATAATTTCAACAGATATCAATGTTAAAAATAAAAAATAGATAATTTTTAAGTATTTAAATGTTCACAGTAGTGGGAAATTAAATAATTATCTGACCCCACCCCATAAAGACAGCAGACTAAGATTTAAAGCAGCAGTTGCCAAGCTTTAAAATGCAGATACCCTCGCTGAAGTCCTACTGCAGCTAGTCTGGAGACCCCATTGGACTGCAGACTCACAGTCGAGGGCACTCAAACACATACTGTATCTCGGGGGAACACCCTGCAGCCCCCATGTTCATCCTTATAATATGATTGTGTGGTATCCAATGCAAAGTTTGTCATGTTGAGTGTCTTCAGAAGGCTCTTGATGGACTGGGCATTGTTACTTCCTTTTATGGACACCCAGCCAGACAGTTAGCTATAAAAATCCCTCTTAGTAGCTGTTCTCCACTTGCTTTACCTGTAAAGGATTAAAATGTCCACAGGTAAAAGAGAAAGAGTGGGCACCTGACCAAAAGAGCCAATGGAAAGGCTAGAACTTTTTAAAATTGGGAAAAGTTTCCATTTGTCTGTTCTGTTGTTGTTCTCCGGAGAGAAGGGACAGAGCAAAGACAGGGCTGGGATTATGTTGTAAAAAGCTTTTGGTCAGGTATGGAAATCATCAGATCACACCTAAAACCTACTCATAAATCAGAAAATGTCTAGAAAGATGCTATTAGGTTTATTTCTGTTTATTTCTTATTAGCTTGTGGATTCCTCTGTGTTCACCCCAAACGCTTTTTGCTTTGCTTGTAACCTTTAAGCTGGACTTCAATAAGGTTATTCTTGATGGTTTTGTAAGTGGGTTTTTTAAATCTAGAAAAAGCCTAAGATCCAGATGTATCTTCTTTCTTTTTGTTTTTAATAAAATGTACCTTTTTTAAGAACAGGATTGGATTTTTGGTGTCCTCAGAGGTGTGTGCATATGTTGTTTAAATAGCTGGGGGAAACAGCTAATTTCCTTTGTTTTCTTTCTCAGCTCTTCCCTGGAGTGGATGAAAGGGCTTGAAGGTATCCCACAGGAAGGAATTCCCAAGTGTGCCTTCCTGGGTTCCAAGGGGTTTGCATTTGGGTGGTGGCAGCATCTACCCATTCAAGGTCAGAGAGAACCTGTAACCTTGGGAATTTAATACAAGCCTGGAGTGGCCAGTATTAATGTTTAGAATCCTGGCAAGCCCCCACCTTCTGCACTCAAAGTGCCAGAATGGGTAATCAGCCATGACAGGAGGTTCCTAGGGTTCCACCTTTGGCACGTGAGCCGATTTTGCCTGGCACGTGGCTGCCAGCCAGGGTCCCAGCTGCCAGCCCCGCTCAGCCTGCTGCCGGCTGAGTGAATGGAACCCCAGGCCGGCAGCGGGCTGAGTGGGGCTGGCGGCCGGGACCCCAGACCGACAGCAGGCACGCCCCCCGGCTCCCCCTTCACCGCACTTGGGTTCTGCGGCTCCCGGGAGTGTGAGCCACCAGGTAGTGAGGCCCTGAGCCTGCTGTGGGAGGGGCGGCAGCGGCGGCTCGCATTCCCAGGAGCCGCAGAGCCTGAGCGTGGCAATGGAGGAGCCGGGGGATGCACCGGGACCGCCACCCGCATGCATCCGCTGCAGGAGCCCCCCCCTGGGGGGGGCACCGGCCTGCAGCCCGGGCAGGCGCCCCCCCAGCTACCCCCTCACCGTGCTCAGGCTCTGCAGCTCCCAGAAGTGTGAGCCGCCACTGCCGCTGCCCCTCCTGCAGCTTCCCCACCCCGCTGCCTCAGCACTCCACGTGGAGCCAGCGTTTGACCGGCATGGTAAGGGGAGTCCCGGGGAGCAGTCAGGGAGCAGGGGGAAGGTTGGATGGGTCGGGAGTTCTGGGGGTCCTGTCAGGGGATGGGGAGTGGTTGGATGGGGGCATGGGAGTCCATGCGGGTCTGTCTGAGGGAAGAGGTGTGCATAAGGGTGGGGCAGTCAAGGGACAGGTAGGGGGTAGGGTCTCAGGAGGGGGCAGTCAGGGGACAAGGAGCAGGATGGGGTTGGGGGTTCTGATGGGGGCAATTGGGGTGGAAAATGGGAGGGAGTGGATGGGGGTGGGGCTAGGGCAGGGCTCTCCCCTCTTTTTTGATTGTTGAAATATGGTAACCCTAGGCGACGGCGGAGCCGGGGGGGGCGCATGGGGGCTGGTGCCCACATACATCCACTACAGCCTGCAGGAGCCCCCGGGGGTGGGGGTGTGCTGGGCCGGAGCCTGGGCAGGAGGGGCACAGCTGCTCCCCGCTAGCGGCGCCGCTGCCTTTGCAGGGCTGCTGCCCCCCTGCACCGCGCCGGCTCCTCCATGGCTGGGGCTCGCTGCTGCTCCAAGTGGGACGCTCTGGCTCTCCGGCGCCAGAAGGCAGCTACTCCCTGCCGAGCTGCTGCAGCAGCCCAAGCCCGGCAAAGCCAGTGAGTGGACTCGGGGCGGGGGCCACCTGGGTGGGGTGGGGAGGGCTCGCAGGGGGACTGTGCACCCTCCAAGGGAGTTCAGGGGGCAGGAGGGGGGGAACCTGGTCTGGGGAGCATGGCTGGCCCCTGGGGTCTACATTGGGATTTGCCCCCAATGAACCAGTGTGCGGGGGCGGGGGGGCCACAAGGTGAAAGTTTCACCTAGGGCACAAAATATCCTTGCACCGGCCCTGCCCCAGGGGGTGTGAGCACCGCAGGTTAAGAACCACTGCACTAAACTGATAAGATCTGCATTTTAATTTAATTTTAAATGGAGCTTCTTAAACATTTTTAAAAACTGGTTTACTTTACATACAACAATAGTTTATAGACTTATAGATGGAGACCTTCTAAAAACATTAAAATGTATTACCGGCACACAAAACCTTAAATTAGAGTGAATAAATGAAGACTCGGCACACCACTTCTAAAAGGTTGCTGAACCCTGTGCGGGAACAACCCAGGAGTGGGGGGGTTCTCACAGTGGAGCAGGGTAACGCTGGCTCCCAGAGTCGAGGATTGGAGTGACCTGGCGGATCACTGGTCCGGGTAACACCAGGGGAAACGTCACACATGCCCCTTCTCCAGAAGATGGAAATACCAGGCTGTGAAGTGACTGGGGTGAATGACAGACTAGGATGAAGGCAGATGGATTTTACTTTGATTTCTCCCCCATTTTTATAAATGGTCAAAGTCCCTATGCATCCCAATAGCAGAAACATTGCTGTTTTTAACACAAAGCATTGCTTTGCTGTGCTGGTTCTAGCAGGAGCAGTTCTACAACCAGAGCTGCTAACTGTTTATAAGCTTACCAATGCCTTTCCCTGCACTCATTTGGTGCTGTGAGATGCAAACAAAGGAAGACAAAGCCTCCTAGAACTATAAAAGTCTTCCAGCCTTTGTCCTAGCTTAGTCAGGGCCTCCCCTAGAAGATGGGTTTACCAACAGCAATTAATAATGTCTGTTTCTCTCATGAGGTGGACGCTAGTTCTCAGAGGAGCTAGGCTAAACTACCAAATGTGTATTTGGGATGAGAACCAAAGGCCCACCAGCCTCTCTAAAAAATTGAGCCATCTTATTAGAAAAACCTAACTAATTAACTGGCGGCATGTGTACCTGGAAATTCAAGTACAACATATGTAAGCACTACCATCAGCTAATTTTCAGGAGCACCAACACCAGATATATCCAGTCAAAAGATAAAGACAGTTTCTCTCTTTTTACAGTTTGGTTAAAATATGGAAATACAGCTTGCCTGCTGCCAGACAGAAGCTTTCATTAAGGAGGGGTGGCAGGAGGCAAGCTGTATTTTCATATTTTAACCAAACTGTATGTACTAGTTCAGACTGCCCAAGTTGCCTTGATTATACTTCCGAGGGCCCAATCAGCAGTTCTCACAATGCTGGGAGTAAGGCAGCAGCAGTAGTAGTAAGCAGAGGCCAAGGAGGATCAGGGGACTCAGGAAGGGAGCCATGTGCCTGTAGGTTAGATTTTTGAATGCTGCCCAGGTTGGTGATGACCGCAAGTCATTATTTGGTGAAGTGTTTTAGTTCCTAGTAGGCATCCATGTCATGTAGCCACTAAAACTGGCCCTCCATTGAGGACTGTCTCAGGAGAAATCCGGCATGAAGAATGATGAGCCCTCTCATCCCTAAATCAGGGCTGGTGAACATTGACAAGGCAGTGTAAGAAGCTACTCCTGCTCTGTGGAAAAACAGAAGAATGTCCAGTGATGTTGAAATCCTGCCCTTTTCAGCTAGGATTTTCAAAGGAAGAAATTAAATGAGAGTTGGATGCTCAACTCCATGGGGTGCCAGTGAAACAGTAACTAAAGATTCCCACTTTTCTACAGGAAAGTCCTATAGAATGAAACAGAAATTAACCCAATAGAGATCTCTAGGTATCACATAGGGTTCTACAGAAACTGATATAAAAACCTATGGGGCCCAATTCTAAGTCACTTAAACTGTTGGAACTTCATAAGCTTCAGCAGAATTCTCTCCAGTTTATACTGATGCAAATGGGATAAGAATCAGGCCCATAGAAAGAATTATCTGTGAAATTCTCTTACAAAATTCTGTGAGCTGGATTAAACATTTGAAATAATTTAATACGGCTTAGACACAAGGGTCATTTATTAAACAAGGAAAATAAAAATTCTTCCTCAGTACAGTTACAATCAAGACAATTCAGTGTTGGATTATTGGCATATCTACGTATAGACAAAAAAATTATGTTTACAGATGGATAGCACTGGGCTATGGCCAAACAAATATCCTGCTCCAATATGTTGAGACTGCCAGAGCAATGCACAGAGGCTCTGTAGTCTGCTTTACAGTACAACGAGCACCCCATTGTGACTCAATGGAGTGCTGCATTACAGAACACTGGCTTCCTGTACTTTCTCCAATGGAAATTAGTATGGGCGCACATCCCAAAATAACTCATTAAATCCTTTTCAACACAAAAGTTTTAGTGACAAATGTTTTATCACACATTTCAGTACTGCCATAAGTGGCAAGGGGAGGAGGACTGAAATTAACAGCTAGTAGTTATTGATGTACATTTTTCACTAACCAGTGTCCAGAAACTGTGACTGGGGTTCAAGTGGTAAATATTAAATAAGGGGAGCGCCTCTCCCCTTCAGTCCTCTCCTTTCAGTTAAGAAAGTCAATGGCTTTATTTTGGCAGCAAGAACCAAATTGCCCCACCAAATCCCATCTAAATCAAGCCCCACTTAAACCAAACTAGCACTGCTCAGACATTCTTGTAACTCAAATGCCATTAGAAGGACAAATTGTGGCTTTAAGCCACAGTTCTATACTGAGGGTCAAGCAGAAGTCCACTGCCTCAGTAGGAGTGCTCACAGATACTGTGCCCAACACAGGCACAGAGGGGCAGGGCTGCTTGAGCCAGAATAGATCCTGCTACACCTCTTGAAGAGTAGCATGAGAGAGCATCCTGGAGTAATGAAAAGCCTCTGTGCAGGAGTGAAAGTAGAAGCTTCTTGTGCACCCATCTGGGGTAGACTTTAGGTACCACTGAAGAGATGATAAATGGCACATGAAATCTGTGTTAACTTCAGGTCACCTAATACTGCAATACTATGGTAGTCAGATAAATCTTAAGTATGTCAATTCTGATTGAAATGCAGCTGCAAGTCTGCTCCTAAAGGAATTCAAATTACCTAGTAATGAGTGATGGGTGTTGCTTTTCATTTTTAAAAAAAAAGTCAGTATAAAGATAAGGAACAAACTCAGGATCATGGACAGAATAGCAGCCAGTGGCATAGTTTATGCACATTTCCTGGCACATTTTAGAGCTTGGACATGGCATTTTGAAACAGACTAGTTGCAGAATATTGCTTAAGTTAATTAGTTAATGAAGTAGTTTAACAACAAGTCAATATGCTTGATGAGTTTCCAAATTCTTCCTCTTTAAAAAGTTGTCTGCTCAGACTCCCCATATACCGCAACAAAATTACAACAAAAACATTTTGAAGATTTATGACTTTCTTTTATGTTCCTACAGAATGATAATGGATCTAATGAGAGGTCTGAAGAGCACTGTGAAACCAAATAATCTATTGCAAAATTGTCAAAAGTATCAGAAGAGGAAAATGAAGGGCTAAATGGATCTCAGAGCCACCTGGATGAGTGACAAAAAGTCTACTGAATGCTTGTGATGTCAAATTGCATGTGCATCTGCAAGTTGACTACATGCCAACAAATAATGTGAGTGCAATCAAGAATACCTGTTTGAAGACTGCTCCATACAGTTTTATTTACATAGGTAGCTTCTGCCCCATAACAAGCCGCAGGCCAACACTCCCAACATGACAAAATAGACACTGAATATCTTTATCCATGGAAATACAAAGTCCGGCAGGCCTGAGCTCACCAGTCTTACAAAAAAAGTCTCTCCTCTGAATCAACAGGAAAATATTTAGGAAAAAATCAAGAGAGCAGCAGCATGTGTCAGAACTACTTTGCTGACCCTCTATCACCCAGAGAGGGGCTATTTAATCCTCAAGAAACCTATATTTGCACCTCTGCCCCTCACTGTTAAAGTGAGCAAGTTGAAACAGGAAGAGAAAAGAAAGGTTAAATTCTCTGGCAGCCCTAAACAACAAGGATAGCAGAACAAGATAACATGCTCGTTACTGGCTAAACAAGAGAAAGGAAGAGACAGTATGGTATTTAAGGCAGCCTGGGATATATTTAAGGCATAAAATTTGCACACCTGCAAAGAGAGGGCCAAACTATGTTCTCAGTTACACCAATGTAAGCCTGGAGTGATATCTGTGGACATTTTCAGTGCATAGTTCTCATTCTGGTGCAGGCTTGAAACAGAAGAGCCGCTCCTGGTACCATTCATCCCTGGCTTATACCTGCCTTCTGACCTTTACAACCAAGATGTGATCTCATCAGATGTGAAGGCTCATGCTGTTTATTCCTATCCTGTTAGAGTCTGGGGAAAGATTTTAGACACACCCAGATTTTGGTTCACTGCTGTGCTTTGTGCACTCAGTGTTCCTATCATTTTAATGTAAACTACATTGAGTGTTACAATCCTATGAGGGCTCAGACACAAAAATATAGATAACCTTGTGTTGAGACTCTCAAGTTATCAGTCATCAGGGCTAAAAAGTTTTACAAGCTGAATATTAAAGTCTCCCTCTTTGGAAAGAGGTTGTCTGAGGCTGCTGTCCAGGACCCTGAGGAAAATGAGTTGATGGTCTTAGCCGGAATAGTGGACAAAACAGTCACATCACAAACCCACCACCAAACATTGGCACTAGAGTGACCAGATGTCCTGATATTTGGGGCTTTTTCTTATATAGGCGCCTATTACCTCCCACCCTCATCCCAATTTTTCACACTTGCTGTCTGGTCACCCTAATTGGCACCCTTATTAGTAGTCTCAATAAAGAAGCTAAGAAACGAATGGGCCATGAAGCCTGAACTCCACTTTAAGCCCCAGTTGTTGTCCTTTTCAGATCAGGTTTTAGTCCTGAGATTCTGCCTAACTCTATAAGTAAAATTTCCCTTGACTTCAAAGGGAGTTTGCCTGGTGGTATATCCGAGTTGGGACCTTAGAATTGGCTAAATAACAGCATGGTCAATTCAAACCAACCCGGGGTCACTTGCAGAGTCACTCGCAGAGTCACTCAATCAGAACCCACATCTGCAAAGCCAAGATGCAGTCTATATACACCACAAAAACTCATATGCTGCATAAATTGCACAAGCAGAGTAGGCTGACGAGGGAAAATAATAAGCAACGTGTCCCGAACTACTGGATGTGCTTGTGAAGAGATTTAGGCTGATGGAAGTTTCCGATAACAGACAGGAGAAACCCAAAGTGAGCTTTGGTCATGGACACAATAAAAATGGGAAACATTCTGATCCTCCAAGTTATTATCCCCACACATCTTTCAGTCAGCATGAGATTGCCTGTCTTCAGCATCATCTTGCACTGCAACATAATCAGTAAATATTACACCAAGCTTTGTGGGGCCCTGAAGCTACAGGCTTAACAGCACTGTCCTGAATAGCAGAACTGCCATGCCTATGTTCTTGGAGAGACAAGACAGGTGAAGTAACAGGTGACATAACAGGTGAAGTAATCTCTTTTATTGGACCAACTTCTGTTGGTGAGATGGGACCTGAAGAAAATCTTTTGAGCCACACACAGCTTGTCTCTCCGACCAACAGAAGTTGGTCCAGTAACAGATATTATCTCACCCACCTTGTCTCTTTAATATCCTGGAACTGACCTGGCTACAACTACACTGCATACATGCCTATGTTCTAACTCAGGGGTAGGCAACCTATGGCACATGTGCCAAAGGCGGCACACGAGCTGATTTTCAGTGGCACTCACACTGCCCCGGTCCTGGCCACCGGTCGGGGGCCTCTGCATCTTAATTTAATTTTAAATGAAGCTTCTTAAACATTTTAAAAACCTTATTTACTTTACATACAACAATAGTTTAGTTATATATTAAAGACATAAAAAGAGGCCTTCTAAAAACATTAAAACGTATTACCAGCACACAAAACCTTAAATTGGAGTGAATAAATGAAGATTCGGCACACCACTTCTGAAAGCTTGCTGACCCCTGTTCTAACTGTTGAAGAGAGATATTCTTAGGGCCTGATCCAAAGTCAATTGACTTCAACAAGTCTTGATCAGAACCTTACCCTTCTGTGCTAGTAATGGAGTATCTTTTATAAGCACTCAATTCACTAATTACAAAAAGTTGGTTTCTTTGGAGAATGAAATGCTGCTCCTCACTAAATTTAGCAGTTCCATGTTTAGAATAGAAACAAAAATAAAAAAAGTCTTAGCTTATTTCATTCAACCTTCAATAAAAATATGTAGCTTAACTCTGGATTCTCCTTCCTTCTTACATTATCATTGGGCAAAGCTGCTTAGTTCACTAATTAAGTGCTAGTGACTGTAAAAGAATATAAATCCAAAATACAGGATTACACCAGCATTTTCACATGCTGAAATTACAAAAACGTACAGAGGTAACTTAAGATCAGTTCAGATAACAAGGTAGTCAGAGGGACTTCACCACATGTTCTGCCAAAATTGATGACTTGCCATTGAGACAAGATGCATTATTAAACTCAAGAGATTTGTGATAAAGTGCAATTTAAATGGACATCATCTGTTTACGTTAAAAAATGTCTCTCGTAAAGGGAAGGTAAATATTATGTAGTGTCTCTGGAGGATGCATTCCTATGTGAATTTTTAAAATATTTTAATAGACTGAGGACTAGTATAAAGATTATTACTGTATTCACCGATTGAGGCCAGAAGAGATCATTAAATCATCTAATCTGCACTCAATTATAACCCAGGCCATAGAATCATCATATTTAATCAAGTATTAGTCGTGTGTGTGTGTGTGTGTGTGTGTGTGTGTGAGAAAATCTGACAGTCCTGAAAAATCAACTTGGACACTTCATGTAGATTTTAAGATCCGAAATTTGCCCTCCTTTCTTTTAAAAGGGAGGTAATGCCTATCATCCATGGCAGACATACATATTTTGATACTGGATGCCTCAGCGTGGTGGATGTCCAACTTGAGACACCATGGGCCACTGAAAAGAAAAATTGCACAATGGATGCAAGACTGTTCTTGAGGAATTACAAACTGGAGAGATGGCCCTTTCTTATGTTCATCTTTCTTTTCCAGCACAGTGGAAAGTCTCATGCTTGCCTTAGCCAGGGCTTTGCAGTGGGCTGAGTTTTGCTGTTCCCTTTCTTGCAAATTCAAGAAGTTCCTCATTTAATAAATTGTGAATCCCCTTTTTTCAGTTGTATACAGATGGGTATTTTGCCTGCAGTTTCAACTGATGGCAGGTGAGGGTCACTGCTCTGTAATAATTTGCCCTTGAGCACAAACTAGTTCAACATCTGCCAACAACTGACCTCTTTTTCACCTGACACAATCAGGGCCCTATTCAGAACCCCTCACACAATACTTAAGAAAAGCTACTGAAATCCCTGGGAGTTTTGCACGAGTATGGAGTTCTGCAAAAGGCCCTAAATTATGTGTAGTGGTGGAGGCTACTGCACTGTGGATAATTTAGAAATGCTGGTTTAGTTTCAGAATTTATTGTATCTTAAAAGGAGAATTGAGGGGTCCAAGTTGATTTTTGTGTTTGACCCAAACTTTTTTTTTTTTTTGGCCAGTAACACAGAGGTTTATTCGATGACAGGAACAGGGTCTAAAACAGAGCTTGTAGGTTGCAGGACTGTCAGATTTTTTTAAGATCCAAAATTTGCCACTCCCACCACATTGAGGCACCCAGTACCAAAGGTGAAAATTTTGGGGGTACTTTTCCTGCCACCTCGCTTACTGAAGCTCATTTATAGAGTTTGTTGATAACTGTGCATACTCATTTAAGAAAAGTCAGAGGAAAGCGGGTCATAATACCAGTGACACAGGAGCTTCCATTTCAACCCATACAATAGCAGTTTGGGAAAGGGGCATGTGAAAGCAGAAATGTGAAACACTGCCAGAACCAGCATAACCAATGTGCTTAAGGAAACTTAGTTTGTGGAGCAACTAAATCATCTAATCATCTTAATTGTAATGGCTCTTTGGGAGCTGTTAAAGATCTACTGGATCAATACAGGTGCTGCACATGCACAGTAAACTTGAGTAATAAAACCCATCTTTGTGAAATCTCCATTAGGAGAAACAAAAACTACTGAACATTTATTTTAAGTCCTGGTTTCTGAAAAGAGTCTTTTGAAATCATGTTTTTGTTTTAAACTATTAGTCACAGGTAAATATTCAAAAGAAGTTGAACCAATCTCAGACCCTGAGTACAGAAGTAGCATCGTACAACCAAAGATTTTTTTCCATACCCCAATCATTCAAAACTGCCAAATGGATTTTTTTTCAAAATTATGTTAAAAACACAGACTCAAACTGTGCTCCCATGCAGAGCCCTGCTGTGCTAAGCCCCCATCAGCCAACAGCAGATCTGAGCAGACAGGATATAAACTCGGTAATGATGATGGTTAGAGATAATTAACAAGAGCAGCGTTGTCAGCACCACTGTAATAAATCAAGGCCTGAGCCTGCAATAGTCTAGATCTCCCCTGCATGGTGCTTAGTGCTCCCAACCCCCTGACCCCAACAAGAGTGCTCAGCACCTCACTGGATTGGACCCCTAACCTGTAGGCTAGCAAAGAATAATAAAAATCTAACTTTTGCTGAGTAACATGGATTAACAGTTAAAAGCAATAATAGTAACATTAAGGAGTAAAGGAAATTGCATTTTAATGATCAGGTATCACTACAAGATCAATACGGACATTCATCCTGAACCCCCACAGGTATCAGGTCTAGGAAAAAAAAAAAAAAGCACAGTATTTCTTTGGCTGCCAAACTTGAACAGTACTAGTGACCTAAGAGTTAATAGTTAATTTCCTTTTTTTCTTTTAAGTCATAATCCCCTTGGTGCTCTAGTTGAATGTTTAAATTCCATGTACAGACCCAAAGGGGTCACAGCAAGCAGGTTTACCCGCTGTTCCACGTTCATTTATCCAGTGCACTATTCCATGGGGCTAGAGAAGTATTAGATACAGTTTTCACTGCTGCCAGATTCAATAATTGAGTCCATCCTGTAGGATATCCTGACTTCTGGGCAGCTTATGGAATGTCATTTTATTATAATTACTTGGCGTGGGACTGGACACCTGGTTTCTCTTAGCCAACCAGATAGGCAGATTAAAGATAAGAAAAAAAAATCACACTGTATATCTTATAGACAAAACAATACCTAAATAAAAGTACAATTGATGTATATGACCACCACCTTAGCAACTTCAAAAAAAAAAATAGAACTGACGCAGTGGGCGTTGCCATGAGAAAGAACTGGAAATCAGAAAGTTTCAGAGTTATCTTCAAGTAAATTCTCACTGGTTTTTGTAAAAATAAATTAATTAAATTAAATATTTAGAGGCAGATTCTGCCACTAAGATAATGGGACTGCTCAACAAGGTAGCTATTACTCAGCACAAGTACAAGGGAGTAGAATCTGGTCCTTAGCAAACTTCAAGTCCCAAAGGGCTAGATTACAATACTCCTATTCATTCTAAGTAGCACCTTACTCTGAGAGTATCCAACCTCCCGGGCACTGCTCAGGTAATAATTCAGCGTGAGTTTAACATCAGGCATTGATGGGAGAGACAATCACCATGCAAGATACTGGAACAGGTGCTCATATGGATTTTTAAGGATTTTTAAGACAATTTTAGGAGATTTTTTGTTTTTGAAAAAATTAAGACCCCACAGAATTGCCGACCTCACACTATGCCATCAATTTTTAAATACAGTCTTAGTTAACTATTTAGCTATTATAGACCCAATACTGAAATCCTTATGCTTACAAGTGATCTTGAGCTCACACTAGTCCAAATGCAGTCAATGGAAGTGTTGCCTGAGTAAGAATCGTAAATATTAGGGTACCTAGCTGAAGTTTTCCTGTAAGAGAGAACACTACCATAGCCCTGCTTCTGCATGGATGCAGCAGACTGAGGGGGTGATGTCAGCTGGCATACTGAAGGGAGTGTTCATCAACCAGTAGTCATCATGAAGAAAAGCGTTTTAAAACAGCTACATTGAACCCTTCCCTTCCCAGACCTCTGGCAGTGGGAGCCAGGAATACATCCATCTAGGTCGGTGGCACACTGGAGGATGGTGAGCTACCACGACACTTGTATTTCCCTAAAGCTCTTTTCTCTTCATCGAGGTCCCATTCACCCAGATTTCTCTGCTGAACTTTGTTCTTTGTCCTCTGCTGTTAAAGTGATCCCCAGATGTGGGTTCCACAGCAAGGGAGAGGTCAGCCAGTGCAGAAGTTTAACCATTCAGTATTATAATATGTACCATCAGATTTAATAGCAGCCATGTCTTATTAACAGCAGTGTTTTTAGAAGTCCAGGAATCATGTGAAGAACTGAACAAAATCAGAAAGTGAACTAAACAAAGGGGCAGTAGAAAATCCAGCACCTTACAAAATAGTATTACACTGTCCAGTTACAGAGTCCCATGGGTTATATGGAGTTTTACACGATTAACATCTTTATTAAAAAGGGGGGGGGGAATCTCAGAAGGCTTGCAATTCCTTCCTACTCTTATTGCAGGGCAAAATTCACCTCTACACAGAGGACAACTGTAAAGCTTGTTCCCTGGTTAAGCTCTCTGCACAGGGATGAATTTCTCCCAGCATTGCCAACTCTCAAGAGTTTAATCACAAGTATCACAATATTTAGAGATTTTCTGGAAGAACCACCTCCTGGAGCCCTGAATGACATCACCATCCCAGCTTTCATTACAAGAGTAAGTTTCTAACTCTCATAGCTTCAGAGAAGAGTTTGATAAACAATGACAACCCTAAGGGCTCAAAAAACTATAAAGCAAAATGTATTTAAAATCTCAAGATTTGAGGGGACTAACATGACTTTTTATGCATGGTGTTGGCAGTACTGCACAGTAATAAATTGGTAGTGAAGCAATAGCAGAGCAGGGCCTCAGAAGTGCCTATATGGCAACATCTGTAATCTCACTAGAAACCTTTATTTCGAGAGGATTAAGACTTGGCCATTTCTCCAAACAAATCACATAGAGACTTGCTTTCCATCTCACTAGCACACATACATTTCTCTCTATAAATAAGTGTAAATAGAACAAACAGTTTGCTCCTTAAAACTAGCACATAAGATGCAGGGGCACTACCCAGTTGTGGCAAACAAGGGGTTAACACCTCTCCCATTGCACAGATAGTCCCTTGTGCTGGGGTAACAAGAGGGTTGAATACCTCTGAGTCAGGAGAACTCCAAACCCAAGTCTCTTTAGACACGGCTCATCTCCAAGGTGGGGAGTTTGTCCATTTACTTTCTGATCATTTTATCATGCTGTAATATGATAATTTTACATATTCATGCTGTAAATACTAGTGTGCGCTCCAGAGATTTATGCCACTGGAGAATCCAGCCCTAATGCTGGAGAAGATGACCTTGTTGTCTACATCTCTTTGTTCTATCAAGTCATTCCACCAGTTTGTATCACCCGATTAGTAATCACAAAGTGTGCTTTTAATTTGGCTCTGACAGTTACTTTTCCAGCAAAACAGAAGTACCCCGTGTGCTAACAGAAAGAGGACACAGGTGTAATTACTACCTTCCATGCCTGGGTAAAGACACCCACAGGCTGACAATCTGTAGAGGACTGTGTTTGGAGTTCTGATACACTGTGTAGAAGACCCTTCATTTTCAGTTTCTATTTTGTTTAAGAAGTTTCCCATGAATTTATAAGTATTTATAACAAAAAATTGCTAAAAAAAAAAAAAATTAAATTTTTTTTTTTTTTTTAGAAAATCAGTGAAAAAATAACTTCAGTTTTAGGGGTTAATATTGGGGGATAGGAAGACAGAAAAAAGCAACAAAGAAAAATGAAAGTAAAGTATTGAAAGTAAAAGCAATTTAATGCTGTGGTTTTTTTCATGGAGTGCACAAACAGAACGTAAACATATGCACACACGTGTATCTTCCGCTACGTTGCCTTACTTTAACAGACAGCCTTGCAGTAATACTTAGACTAATTTAATAACAAATACAGCTAATATATGAAAATATTGATTGTATTAAGAAAATTCAATACGAGTGGTCCAAATTTGGGTGAAAAATTGGTAAAGTCCGAACAATGACTTTTGTAAAACTTGGGGATTTTTAAGTTAAAAACAAATCTGTAACACACAAAAATGAATGCCACAAACCAAGCACTGTTCCTTTTCACTGATCCCGTTTCCTTTCCTACATCATGCATTTAGGGCTTGATCCAAAAGCCATTCAAGTCAATGAGAGCTTTTCCATTGACTTCAATGGGCTTTGGATCAGGCCCTTACAGAAAATAGATTGTTTTCTCAGTATCTGTGGGAGCCACTAAGAATTTACAGAAGTAATTTTTTTTAAACTTGTCTTTCCACATAAGGGGTATGGAATCTTCCTGTTGACAGAATATCCAAAATAAATACAGGAATGGGATGCCAAAAGGTAGCAGCACAGAACCACCAGGCTCATGTCAAATAGCCAAAAAGCAAGTGCTAAAGCTGCAATTTAAAAAAAAAAAAAGACATTAATAAATCCAAAGGACACACACTGTATTATGTGATTTATTTATACATTAAAAGAATTTGCATTATAATTTTGATGCCTAATATACTTCTCATGTGAATACATTAAAGCACTAGTTTGTAAATATTAATATCCTTCTGGAATATTAATTAATATTTGGAATATTATTATCCAATATGGGGACCAGAGAAAGAGGCTACATGACTAGAGCAAGTCAGTGACAGTGTTGAAGAGTAAAAGCCCAGCTCCTGACAGCCAATCCAAGCATCTAGCCAATATTGCCTATTTACAATGATCATTCACGCCCAGTTTGCACTGCACTGTAACATTTCAAGTACAACGCTTGCCATTAAGAAGTCAAACACTTGTCAGTAGTTACCACTACTTGGTATCTCCAGCTGCCACTACGTGGTAGAGGTTGGCAAGTGTTGATGGTTTAATGGCAACCACTGCCAACCTTATTAATACTGACCAGCGCTCCAAGAATGCCACAATTCTGCAACTGTAGAAGCCAATGTAGAAGTGGGTGCCTTTCCAGCCTTAAATTCACAGGGCCCCAAAAGCAAAATTGTCCTGTTTTTCTGCTGGCAGCTTTGGAGCCCAATGCTGGGCGGAGGGAGTGCAATAGCAAGTGCATTAACCACTGGATTGCCAATGTCAGTCAAAATTGGAAGAGGAACTGTGATGGTTCTCAGGAGACCCAGGACTGCAAGTCACCTTGTTGCCCCTTGTCTCTAGCGAGAGGGAGTCTTGCCTTTGGTAGCTGGGTGTCAGCTCCCTAACACTGCCAGCCACTCAGCCACGGTCGTCCAGGCTATGCCAATCCTGTCTTTGCCTTGCAGGTTAACAAGAAGTGCACCCCAATCTCCTTGAATCAGTCCCCTGTGATCTCCAGCCCAACACTGGCTGCTACTCAGAAATTCCAGATCCTCTGCTCCCAAAGGAGCCATGTACTCCAGTTTAACCTTAAATCACTGCCCCTGTAGAACACACAGCACTTACACATACTCATAACAAAACGTAAGAAGGTTTATTTAAGAAATAATAGAGGTTCCACTAGAAACAAGAGTGACTAATAGAAACAGATGGTTACAATACAAAACAAAAATCATAAAATGTAAACTAGGGCCTACACTTATTTCCTATGTAATAAAGTAGGTTTCCCTCCCACCCCCCGAGTTCAGTCTGTTGGAGACCTGGCTTGCCTCCCAGGAACCAGGACTCAATCTTTCATGAAACATACCACTCAACAAGATGTCACCTCAGTGAATGGATGCAGAGTGTCTTTCTCTATCCTGTGATACACTGAATTTGTCTTTTGTCCTTATTCACAGACAGAGTGATCCCGTCTAGTATAATGCTCCTTTTTACATCCAAGTGGTTTTGATGTTTATAGTACATCTTTGATGGTTTTCCATTGACTTTTCTGTGTTTTTGTGATAGTGGGAAATTGGCTAGTTGGGGAGGGGTGACAACTCCCTCCCAGTTGAATGGGCTGTCACAGACACATACGATTTGCTCATGACATCACTTTCACTTCAAGACCATAAGGGCATAATTTTTCAATAGAGTTAAATTATTCGTAAAATATTACTGGTACACACATCTCACAACAATCGTGTGTGTTGACAAGAGACAAGCTGTCAGTAGAGCCCTCATATGCAACCTTTCATGGATAAATACCATGGATAAATATCAGGTGTAGTGAGTTTGTCAGGTCTGAGACAAGAGTTGCTTCTAAAGAACAGTGAACACTTTGCCCGTTGGCACCAATGGGCCTCTGTTTACCAAGTGTAGTATACAGTTCCTTTCCCAGCCCTGAAGAAGAGTTCTGTGTGGCTCAATCAATGTAGTTCTTTCCATTCCCTGCAATGGGCCTTGGATTGGCACGCAGGGTGGGGCAGGGCATTGCAGTGCTGTGTAGGCAAATATTTCCACCTTTTGCCAGGTATCGCAAGCCAGATGAGCTTTGGAGTCCTGGAGACCGAAGTTCCTATTTACCTTTGTTTTTTCTCTCCTCTCTTTTTTTTTTTTAGAAAAAACAAACCAGGGAAGTTCTATTAGACAATTAGGTTAAAGGAATGATTAGGTTACTAGGGTAAGGGCGCGCAAAAAAAAAAAAAAAAAAAGGAAATGCCAAAGCAAAGGTTGCACAAAGCAGTACACAGTAGGATACAAAGCCAGAGCCTTAGGCAGTATTAAAAAACACCACACACACGTGTAAATGAGTAAACTGAGCCACACAGATTTACACCAGTTGAGGATATAGCTAAAGGGCCTTAATTATATAATATTTCTCAGTACAACATAATACCATAATTTTTTTCTACAACCTCATGACAGATACGTGCAGGATGAGCAGATGCCCTGATTTTATAAGGACAGTCCCGATACTTGAAACTTTGTCTTATATAGATGCCTATTCACCCCACCCCTATCCAACACACGTGCTATCTGGTCACCCTAGTAAGTGTCATTTTCTAGCATCATGTGCTAGCTCACATGCCAGAGAAACAGTCCAGGGAAGTCATTCAGATGAGAAGTACACAATAAACCGCTTGTACACAACATCCCACAGGCTAACTATATAGCCTAAAGCAGTGGTTCCCAGACTGGGGTTCGTGAACGCCTGGGGGTTCGTGGGAAAAATTCCCTAATGGCGGACAGAGCTGTCCCTAGGGACCCGGACCCCGGGCACCATGGGGCCAGGAGCCCAGAGCCCCTGGACTTCCAAGCAGATCAAAGCAAGGATATCTATCACACTGAGGAGATTTAAACTTCAAGACTCCTTATAAGAAATGGAAAGGGAGCTGGATATTTTTTGCTGTTTTTTAAATTAAATAGGCAGCTAGCATAGTTTTTAAAAATTATGAAGAACAAGTTTAAGCTTTGTTGTAATGTGCATTGTTTGCCTGGACTGCTCAAGACCTGAATGCTTATGTAGGAGGAACTCTTTAAGTTGGCTTCGTAAATACCTTCTTGCTGGTTTCACATCTGATACTCCTTGATGAAACATAGCAGCCTTGTCTTATAACAGGCTTATTCAAAGTGATACAAGCTACGAAAGTGAGATCTTGGAAGAGTGTTGCCGTTTTCATAATATAATAAAAATACTGTAATGATAAATAATACTAATAAATGTGTGTAATAAGCATGTCATCAAAACAAATTTTATATTTCCAAGATCACTGCTTTTATAATTTATACTCAGGTAAAGGAGAAAAATCTCTGGAAATATTCATTTTTAGAAGGGGGTTCACGAGATTTGACATTTTAGTGAAAGGGGTTCACAGGTTGTTAAAGTTTGGGAACCACTGGCCTCGAGTAATCAGCTGGCATATATAGCCACTAAATTCACAGCCAAATTAACTTCATAGTTAAGTGACTCATCGCCTCATTTGCATTTATGGCAGGCTGTGCTGTCGTTGGAAAAGAAAATTGTTCAGACACATATGAAAAGCCTTGCGCTCTCACAGGTACGTTTTCAAGCTTGTTAAGAACATTACGAGGATGACAGGAGTGAAGTATAAAAGAATGAAAAGTTACAAAATGTTACATATGCATCTAAGGTGACCGAAAAGATACTGTCAGAGGCAGGATACTGATTAGATGGAACACTGGTCTCAGCCAACATGACCATTATCTTCCTGTGAGAACAGCATTTTCTCTATTTGCCAAAATTGATGGCCTTACATAATTAAAGCCTATGACGATAGTGCAGATGCCATTGTTACCTACCCAAACTTAATGTTCTCGGAGGGCCTGATCCAAAACCCTGGGTAGTCTTGACTTCAGTGGACTTTGCATCAGGCCCTTAATGCAGGGGACTTTGGGCAGAATTTTTGTTTAAATGCAGAGCCTAATCCCACACTCCATTGCCACAGTTTTACACTCACACAGCTCCACTGGGATCACAGGGCCTACAACACCACAAAACCAGTGTAATGGAGTGGAGGACTGGGCCCAAAATGATGACAGCAGATAAACTGTTATTTTCAACATCTCCAGAGTTACTCTCTTGGGCCACTTCCAAGTCTTCCAAAGGGTTCAAGTCTCTTTTTTTATTGTAGCTTTTAATTGACAGCAGGTTTAAAAAAAAAAAAGACACAGTTATCCATATTCTCTAAAGCAAATGTTTTATACTCCCATCATAAAACTCAGCACTGCACATCAGTAACCCTAATTAATTTTCTGCAACTAAATCAACTGTTGTGAGCAAACCTGTTGTATTAAGTAGGAAAAGAGAAAAAAAACTGAATACATAGCTAGTGCAAACACTATTCAGCATTTTGATGCCAATGGAACTACTCCAGATTTAAGTCAGTGTAAATAAGAGCAGGATTTGATCGGTTCCTAAAACCTAACTAGCAAGAATCAGGGGCCAGATTAAGGCATTAGGTTCTCAGGTAAATGTGCTGGGTATTCTGACCATACTTAGGTTTAAGGCACCTATAAGATACCTCAAGTCAGAGCAGCTTGTCTGGTCTTTCTAGCCCCCTCATACTTGTTATTTTATGGCATTTTTTCCTTGAAGGATATCTGGTTTTTCACTGAAGACGCTCACTCTCAGAGCATAGTTTAGAGAATCAGGATTTCAACTTTATTGTTACAACAGAATATTTGAAATTTTCACAAGCCTGCCCCCACCCCCCACCCCCCACCCAAAAAAAAGAAAGAAAAAAGAGTTGAGCATTACGAAAGTCTGGATAATGTCACCATTTTTAGCTTTCATTTTGAATCCTTGATGATATCTAAATGACCTGGAATCATATCCATCACCAGACCTTGTGCCAGGGAGAACTCCAAGTTGGCAGAAACATGTACCATAGGACTGATGGACCAGTTAGGTGAGTAAGAATGCACTGATGGTACCATGGTCAGCAATAAACTCAGCTAAGCACTGGTCTCTTCCAATGCATTCTCTTGTCACTGAACACAAGAGAGGGACAAGAGCACTGTGCATACAAGACTGGTGGGATGTCGGAAGATAATAAGCACTGGCTTCTCTCATCCACACAACTGTGTAATCATAGAATATCAGGGTTGGAAGGGACCTCGGGAGGTCATCTAGTCCAACCCCCTGCTCAAAGCAGGACTAATCCCCAGACAGATTTTTTGCCCCAAATTCCTAACTGGCCCCCTCAAGGATTGAACTCACAATGTGGGGTTTAGCAGGCCAATGCTCAAACCACTGAGCTATCCCTCCCCCACATGCTTAAGACACTAGCAAAATTAAGTGATACTATTCTTCAATCCAAAGAACAAAATCTTATCAATAGAGGGATACATAGAAAACAATGATGATTTCTACTATTTCTGTTGAGAGTTCTTATCACCACAGTGACTATTTAATTCTGCCATGTCAGACCTGAAACTTCTTTAGACTAAAGGAAAAACTTATATTTTTAGCAAAGGACATGTTCATTTAAGGGCTTTTTATTTAAAAAAAAGTGGCCTGGAGAAAAGGACTATGGCAATGTCATTTGTGAAATACTAATCCCAATGGTAACAGTGAGCCAGATTCTACAGTTCAGTGTAGCCAGTTTGCTCCATGCTGCTGGTATAATCTGGCTCTAAGGGGAGTTTACCAGCCCAGGGGAGATCACCCAGGGAGTGTAAAGAGGTTCCTCTGGTGATGTAGAGCTGGAGTAGTGACTTACACCACTCGTCCTTGCTGCTAAATACTTGTCTCCCAGCAGTATAGTCATTATTTAAGTTTATACGTGTCAATTATAGTGCGGCCAGAGGAAAAGTGGCATTTTGAGATGTTTCTATACTACCCCAATCCTGCACTGAATTTTCAGCCCCCTGGAGCCACTACAGCTCCATGTAAATTGGAGCAACTCATAGGCTGTTCTAGCACAGTTTCCAGGGATCAGCCTGGCACAGCACGGCACAGCATCAGGGGAGTACAATAGGGAGCTGCAAGACACCCACCCACCCTTCCCAATTTGCACACTGCATCAAGCTGGACCCCTGGATATGGCCCAACGTGTCTATTACCAAACTGAAGAGATTATGGTCACTGGTTCTTCATCCTCCATAAAAATAACTAACTTTTTCCCCTTAACCTCTTGTACAAAACCCTCTGGAATGAGCTCTTGGGTTATCTAGATGGGACCAATTCCAAAACAAGAAGAGGCTCCCTCTTCCTTACATGCACTATGATTACAACCACCCGGGGTTAGTCAGTGTGAAGGGGAAAGCAGCTCTGGAAATGGTTCCTTATGGGAAAAGAATCAAGTAACAATAAAAGAAGGGCCAGGAATCCCCCTAGATGAGATCAGAAATGTGTCAAGACAGAACACGCCTTCAAAAGCTACAAACCACGTGATCTGAGATTAACTAACCTACAGGGCAGGAGCACATTAGCCTGCTAGCAGACCAGGACTCTGACTGTGCCATCCATTGCGGGACATCAAGGGGGCCTGGAGAGCGGATGCAGATTGGGAGACAGGGGTGCTGAATAGTCACTTACGCCCTGTGGGGCCCAACAACTGGCCAATTTCCCCTCGGAACTGTGAATATACAACGTGTCCCCCCCCAGAGGCAAACTCCAGCCTCAGCACGTGGGGCTCTCAGCAGCCCTTCAAACCACCACCAGAGAGACACGTTCAGCGTGTTACCAAGAGGGAAATGACACCGCGTACGCACCGGCTAAAGCCTCTCGGATCAAAAGCACCAGGTCACCCTCCGATCCAAGTGACCTGCCTCTCTCCTCTCCCATTCCCGCGGCTGGAGTGGGGAGCGGGGCAGGGCTGGAGACCTGCTGGAGCAAGCAGAGCGGTTACCTTGCCAGTGTCCCTGGGAGCTCACGTCCAGTCCCCCCACGGTGAGGACCCCTCTGTGCTGCTGATGCAAAGCCTGGTGCCCAAGCAGCCTCAGTCCATGGAGAGCAGCGGGGAGCCCAGTGCACAGCCAGGCAGCGGCTGCTGGAAACCCCTGCGGGAGCCGAGGCAGGTTCCCTGGCTGCGGGGAAAGCGCCTCTCTCGCGGGCGCCCTTCCTCGCTCCCTTTTCCCTGCTGCCTGAGTGGGCAGAGAAAGACACAGGCAGCGGCGGACGAGCTGCTGCCCCTGCTGCCACCCGGCGGCTCTTCTGGAGAACAGCATCTGCCGCTCAACTCAGCGGTTCCCTCCGCACCTCGGCACAGGCTGAAACTACTTAGCTACCACCAGCCTTGGGCATTTAACAAACTGCAAGTCAGAGCCAGGCAGCGCCTCGTCATCTCTCCCCCACTCCTCCTCCGCCTTCATCCAGGGGACCTGACCCTCACCTAGCAGGGCTAGTGCTGTCCTCCTGGGCCGGGGTGATTTTAAAACACTGCTAGATTTCTAGCTCTGCTAGGCAGGTGCCCTGGAAGGGTGAATCCCAAGCTCCTAGTAGCTTTGCTATGTGCAGAAGTGGGAGCAAAGAGGGAAAACGACAATAATCTGAGTAGTAAGGGACTTGCTGAGAACGCACGCTTGGGGCAGCCCTTCACAGGGGAAATACTGGGCTAGACGGAGGAGAGGTTCAGTGATGAGCTGCCAAAATTTTAACTGGTTCCCTATAAAAAGTTCTGATTTAAGGGGGGGAGCGGAGGAGGGGCCAGGGCAGGCGGAGACATACTTGTGGGGTCAGAGGCCCCTGCAGGGCCTGGGGCAAATTGCCCCATTTGCCCCCCCAGCAGCCCTAGAGCTTGCAGCCCCCTCCCCCCTTACCTTGCCGGCAGCTCAAAGCAACTCCAGAGCTCAGCTGAGCTGCCCATGCTGCAGCTGGGGGTAAGCGGGGGAAGGGCCAGGGGAGCCTCAGTCTCCCCAGCTGGGAATCCTGGGAGCAACAGGATGGTCCGGCCCACGGACTGGAGTTCTTTGCTCACCCCCTGGCCCTTTAACAACCAGTTCTCCACGGAGGTCTAATTTTAGCAACCGGTTCTTGGGAACCTATGGGAACCTGCTCCAGCTCACCACTGGCTGACCCTGTATGGCAATTCCTCTGTTCCCTCCTGGCTTAGCCTCTGGTTTAAGGCGAAAGCTCAGCCAGGATTACAATAAGAGATTCCATTCACGCACACGGGCTTAGTTAGAAATTCTTTACTTCACCCCCCTGAGCAGTGCAAGTTTCAGTGCTGTAAAGTGGCAGTGTAGACAGTGCTATGGCACTGGTAGCTGGGCTCCCAGTGCTTTAATGTCAGCTGTGTAGACATACCCTTGGTAACTAGCACCAACCCTACTTTTAAAGTGAAAAGGGTTGGTAACACCACACCCAACACCTGCCAACCAACCCTGAGAGATTACAGAAAAGAATAATCAGGCTAGAGTCCTCTGGCACTTCAAAAGGCTAGAGCAGGCAGAGTAACTCACATGTATGCTCTTACACAATTAATTTATTGCAAGGAGCATATTTGCTGTGTGCCAAGTCAGTAATGCCCTCAGCAGCTCTCTTTCATGGGATGGAGTGCTGGAATACTTGTCTCCCAGCAATATAGTCATCATTTAAGTTTATACATGGCAATTATGTTAGCTGCTACAGTCTTGCAAAGTGCCAAAGTGTTTTGTGTGTGTGGCTGTGATCTCATTTACAGACCATTCTCTTCCTGGGAGACTTCAACAGAAAAAAGTCCCTATTAGAATTGAGTGAATGATTTCCAACAAATAATGTATTCAACTATTTTAGCTCTTTTTTCTGATCATGGGATAGCCATAGATTTTTGATTTATTCATTACAAGAACCTTTTAAGTTTTTCTTATTTATAGATTGGTCATTAAAGATCACTGCAAGTTTGCACTAATGAATATTTGTAATAAGAGTTGTATTACCTGGTTTTAGATTTGAGCTGGTAAACCACAGCCTATGGTTTGTTTTCTGGATGGATGAGTGGGGAAGTACTTCTAACGTGAATACTCACTAAGGAAAAGTTAACTTTTTATTTCTGCCAATATTTACACAGGGGACTCTGAAATTTGATGCTGTCAACATTCATGCTCTGACATCTGTGGAAAGTGGAACACAAAATGAGTACAAACACAGGGAAGAGTTCTGTTTGAACTTCAAGTCCATGTACAATGGATTTTAAGTATTTGCCTGCCTCTCCACACCATATTAAATATATTGGAACCTAAATTATAACCTAGCTACAGTCCAGTACTACTACTAACAATCTTTCCTTATGATGAAGTGTCCCATAATGAGATCTCACTATCATAACAAGATATCCACAGGGAAAGACTCCTTGCAACGTAGGAAGTTAATCACTATTATTCTGGTGCTGGGTGGAGCCATTTTGTTACTTGCACTTAAACCAAAGTAAAACAGGTTACTTTTCTTTACAAAAAATTTGGGGTGGAGGATGTAGCATTTGTATTATAGTAGCACTGTCCCAGCAGGGCCAATAAGTTGCGCACTGTGCTGTGTATTGTGTTCACCCACCACACCAAGAAAGGACTGTCCCAGCCCCAAAAGCAGCGCAAAAATGACATAAGCAGATACAAACAGAAAAGGAGCACAAAGTAACGAGAGATTTATAATAGGGATAAGAAGCAGCTATCACAGCACAGTCCAGGCTACCTAAGCACTCTTGAGTGTTTTGTTGGCACCATAGTGCAAGAGGTGAGTTTTAAGGAGAAAGCTGAAGAACAATGCAGAAACTTTAAAGATTTTTTTTGACTCGCTGTTGCATTGCTTCCTACTTCCCATACGCAACTTTAGGGGGACTATAATGACTGTTTAGTGCTCAGAAGCACAGAGCTAGGCTGTACAGTCAGGGGATTCATATAGCTTTCTTTCCCTCCTGGAGACCTTTGAATCTTCATAGGTGACATGTATAGCATGGTTGGTGGTATCTAGAGTGGACACTTTCAGTATGCACCTTACTAAGCCAGCCCACAGTTCGAGCTGATTAGAAGTTTGAGCTCAGGGAAAGGTGGGATAGAAAGGAAGATTGAGGCCAGCCCAACAGTAGATTGGTAAAGCTGTACCAGATAGCTAGCAGAATGCTTGCTTAGCTCTCGACCCTGCCCAAAGCAGTATCTTTAGCCAGGTATAGTGTGAGCAAACATTCTAAAAGCTTCCCCCCATAGACAGGCCTCTTTTCTGATCTGCATTACCCCTAGTTTATCCACTCTGGCTCTGTCCTGGGCAAAGAATGCCAATTACCTCATTTTATGCCATTCAAAGGGCTTCAGTGAACTCTATTCTCTACTCAGCACCCAGGTTCTGCTCTTTGTCAAGTACCATGCTTGTTTCCTGGGTCCTTGCATAGTCAGAATGGATTGTTAGTCTTTTCCTAAAGAGCAGAGTACTTCACTGCAGAGCATTTGCCATCCTGGCACACTCTGAGTGCAGCACTTTCACACCTGAGGTTGAAAACAAATGATTTAGTCTATAATTGAATGCTGATGTGAAGCTGGGCCACCTAATCTTGTCAAAACTCAAGCTGAAGGACAATATTGTTTGAGTGGCCCAGGACAAAGAAGTCCAACCAACAAAAGTTTATATGCTGAGAGGTATGTGGGATGAACAAAATGCCAATTGAAACAGATGTTAATAGCATTCAGAAGAAGGCTCAGTGTTTTGAAGTTCACCATTCACAATTAGTCACAAATAACAGACTCACAACATTGGTTATCTGAATATCAGGAAAAGCAGAGGACAGAGCATATACCCAATCACTCACCCATCTCACCTTTCTTCTTGTCTCTTTTCCTCCCCTCCCTTCTTCTGCAGTCATTTCTGGCCACAACTCATCTTTCCCGCTGCACTATTCATCTCCCTTTCCTCTTTGGGAGAGAGTTCTTCCCCCAGTGCTAAAGCAGGAGCCTGGAGGTGAACAGAACCCCTAGTTTGCCTGATTAAGTACTGGCAGGTACAGCTGCCATCACTTTTTCCATCGGCCAAAGAGGAAATTTGTTGCTGAGCTGGTGAATGGAAGAGGAACAATGTTTCCATAGCTATGTATCTGTTCTTCAGATTAGCTGACATGCAGAATTTATTTTCAACAAGTATAATACTATGAATGTCCCTTTGTCATCATGCTCCAATAAAATCCTAAAGCTTTCATCAGAGATTTCATAATCTCATACAGTTAGTTTAGAAAAAGGCAAAAGTCCATTCCGATTGTGGTTTTGTGTTTCTAAAATATAGACAACACTAAGGACCCTGCGAAACAGATGCCATTCTTTCCAAAAGCAGAGCATGGGTGCTAGGAGGAAAACAGGATTCACTGAAGCACTCCAGGGCCAGAACTGATGGTGAGTTTAGAAGTATTTCTCCTGCAGTAATCCCTAAAGAAAATATTTGACACTTCAGCTTGTGACTGTGAAAGTTTGAACCAGTATGCCTTTGGGGAAGGCCTGAGTGAAACCAATGCCACTAGGCACACAAAGAACGTGATCATTCACTCAGCACATCATGACCAAGCCAGATTCTGTCAATCAGGTCATAGGCAGGAGTATCCACAGCTTAATTTAAAGGGCACATTGCAATCCATTTGAAATTCATAGGATAACCCAGGGTCCTTCTGTCTCCACAGCTGGAAGATACTCCTGCCCATGAAGACATGGCAGCTCTTAGGCCAGCTGCTGCAGTGAGAGAATAGTTTCCTGTATCTGTAGGGTTTCATTGAAATGCTTTGGTCACAGCAGCCTGGAAAGTGGACTTCAGGGCTCCTTTGAAAATCCCACACTAGGTTCCTGCCCAAGGTAAAAGTACTGGGGGGAGTGACAAGAAATGTTATGGTACAACAACAGGGGATTTTCCAGGAAAGCCCAAGATTTTGTACCCATTACTATTCACCAGGAAGCGTCTTGCCCTGCCAGGGACCCCTCTCCCTGTCCTTTCCCTCTAGTAGTAGGGAAGGAGAAAAAAACACCACATGGAGATGAGATTGTGAGAATAAGAAACTCTTGTACTGAAGTTTTCCCTCTTTTAAAATTGTCTCAATCCCTTATAACGCATCCTCATCTCTCTTTGTGAGCCACTAACAGATGAAATAGGATCTTTGTACTTTTAAGACAAAGCACATGCCATAGATCTATTTCCAATTCTTCGGGAGAGCAGGAAACAACATTGCAGAGAGTTGGAAGTCTGCTGCTCAGTACAAGGAAGCCCATTTTAGATCTGCAGGAGGATCCAACAGATCAGTGTCATAGTTAAGGCTGGGAAACCTGCTCCAAGGCCTTATAATGCAGAGCCAGATACTGAGCAAGTGGAATGTTAGACCCTACATAGGCTTAGACGGAGCATGCAGTTTCTACAGGTTTCCTCTTCATCTCTATGCTAATCAATCACTTTATCAGTGGCAAAAATTCACAAGTCCACATCTGGGTATTACTACTTGATAATCAGGTTTTAACAGAATTGCTGCTTTGAAAACTTGAATAATAGTATTTAGCACTTCACATCCAGAGGTCTCAAAGCTCATGTCAAAGGAAAAGTATTATTGCCCTCATTCTACAGAAGAGCAAACTTAGGTACAGACAAGATAAGGGACTTGCCCCAACCCACAAAGTAAGCAGTGGCAGAACTGGGAAGGAGATGTGGATTCCAGGACTTCCAGTCCAGAGATCACATGTCACATTGCCTCTTAAATAACAGACAATTATTTGGAAAAGAACATAAGAGCGGCCATAGTGCGTCAGACCAAAGGTCCATCCAGCCCAGTATCCTGTCTGCCAACAGTGGCCAATGCCAGGTGCCCCAGAGGGAGTGAATCAAACAGGTAATGATCAAGTGATCTCTCTCCTGCCATCCAGCTCCACCCTCTGACAGAGGCTAGGGACACTATTCCTTACCCATCCTGGCTAATAGCCATTAATGGACTTAACTGAGACCATAGGAGGGTAAAAACAATAATTTCTACTGGGTGTGCACTTCCTCTCATCAGTGGCTGGAAACCAGCATGAACCAGACAACCAGAAGGCAAGAGAGATCCAGTGAGAAATGAATGTAGAGACTCAAAGAGAATCCATGTTTTCTGTGACTTACAGTGCTGAGGCTCACAGTGTAAAGCAAAGGACCTTATCTTCCTCAGGTGTAAGTCACTGTAAGTCAATCAAGGAATAAAAATGTACACCAGCTGAGGAGTGGCCCACAGTTCTTAAAGCTTAAAGGGCATGCGATTAAGCATAAAGCCTCCCACTGGGATCCATGGGACTAATGTAGCCATGAGCATAGCATCAGGTTGGGGACACTCCATTACATGAGTACAGTTCTCTTCTCTTTTTTTCTAGTTTAAGGAATTGATCCTCCAACCCCCATATTCATGTTTGAGAAAGAGCTTCTGAGATAAATAGATGGAAAGTTACACAAGACCTAAGTTGTCCTATTGGAATGAAAGAGGACACCCGTTTTACAATCCAAATTCTGGTCTCAGCTATGATTATGTAATTCCAGAGTAGCTCTTGAGACAAGGCAAGGAGGATGTGAAGAATGCTTCTCTGATGGCAGACAGGCTGCAGTAAGTATTATGCCAAGTCATTCTCCATTTATAAATATTGTGCTGGAGTGTGATATAATACAAAAATGATTTAAATTATACAACAGAAAAATAAGAGGAACACCAATATAAGACAGCAGACTTGGTACATGCTGTAGGTCAAGAGTCTCGCTACAGACGGTGAAAGTAAAAACAAGAGATAAGGCCACCCTATCTACGGACTCTGATCTTATAAATGTGTATCTGCACTGCATCATGCTCACTTTATAGATCCCTTTGCCTGACATTTTGAGCTCAGATTAAGGAGAGATAGTTTGGCCTTTCTCAGAGCCAACAGGATATTGTTTGTGTCAAGTAAAAAGTTTATGTAAATTTCACTTCAGGGCTTTGTAACTGCCTGCTTAATTCATTTGGCTTATTTGACTCCTTTTTTCCTTGAATAAAATCTTCTCTTCTGTTGCTCAATTAAGGAACATATGCATAGTTCTCTTTCCTATGGATTTTCTGACATCTGGCTGTCTGACCACCACTGCTAGTGTTTGGATTATTGCTCATCAGTCATTGCTAGTTTAGCATAATGGATCTCTGCTACACCTGACTGACCAACGCCCAAACCAGTCATGTGGAAAGGATTCTTCCCCATATCAGGGTTAAGGGGATAAGAATGGTGAGATTTCATTTCAAAGATTATATTAAAGAATAGAAGGGGAAGTACAAATAACTGTAGGTTATCTTACTAAGTCTGCACTCTCTAGTGAGTCCTCAAGTAACCATATTTTAGATTTGAACTTCTTCCTAAATCCAAGCAAATTGGCCTGAGAGAGACAGAAAACAAAAACTTTAAACAATTGCTTTTGGTTTTCTAAACTTGTCCCTTTTGGACCAACCCATTCAGACAATTAGTAACCATACTCTTAAAAGTGCCTTAAAGCAGTGGTTTTAACCTTTTTTCATTTGCAAAGCCCTAAAAAAATTTCAAATGGAGGTGCGGACCCCTTTGGAAATCTTAGACACAGAGTGCAGACCCCCCAGGGGTCCATGCACCACAGCTTGAAAACCATTGCCATAAAGACAAAAGCATCCTCGGAAGTGTGATAATTGTGTTAGATACTAAAGAAATTGAGAGTTGATGATCATAAGTTAAGTAATTATATTGGTAATTTGCCTTGTTCCGAGGTATAACCAATGAGCCTCAACTCTAGTCTGTGATAATTGCTTGCAAGGCTACTGCATGTGTAGTACAATCTAGAACATTGGTTGTGTCTACACCTGATTGTAGACAGTTGATTGTATACTAATGTGGTTCTGGGCGAATTAATAAATTGTTGGCTGGTTAAGAATAAGCAAGTCCTGATTTGAGAAATACTGTTTGAGTTGAAAGTTGACCTGAAAAGAACCCAGCATTAAAGTTAGTCGGCTAATGCCCCATGAACTCAATAGAGGGGCATTATCCTTTAGATCAGTGGTTCTCAACCAGGGCTCCAAAGCCCCCTGAGGGGCCACAAGCAGGTTTCAGGGAGGCCACCCCGGAGAGCCAGCATTAGACTTTCTGGGGCCCAGGGCAGAAAGCTGAAGCCCCACCCAATGGGGCTGAAGCCCAGTGCCCCGAGCTCCGCCACCCAGGGCTGAAGCTGAAGCCTGAGCAAAGTAGCTTCACGGGGCCCCTTTCGGCATGGGGCCCAGGCAACTGCACTGCTTGCTACACCCTGCGCTGCCCCTGGCTTTTATGTGCAGAAAAACAGTTGTTGTGGCACAGGTGAGCCATGGAATTTTTATAGCGTGTTGGGGGTGGGAGGGTGAGGGGAAGGCTCAGAAAGAAAAAGGTTGAGAACCGCTGATTTAGATTCTATTCTGTATTGGCTAACACTGACCCAGTTGGCAACCCTAGACTTCAGCTTTAAAATCTAACTGGCACTACAGCAAAGTTGACCCCTTTCACACTTCCCTGGAGCACATGAAGTTCTGACGCAAAAATGAAAATCCAACTGCTGGGGGGGTATATTAGGAAAACATTAGACTGCACACGCCCTACATGGTCTGAGCAAGGAGGAGACTTGGTTACAAAGTGGCATGGTTCTTGTTGTGAAGTCATGTTAGGGATCTCGCTCTCTGTCCTTGATGTGTCTGTGGGACTCCCACAAGCACTAAGGAACTTTACAGTTGCACATCAAGAGAAGACGGATGTTTTTCATTATTACCACTTACAATACAGAGCTAGGAAACTTAACCAAAAAACCCCCCAAAACAAACAAAAAAGAAAAAAACAGTGACCATCTCTTATGCTGTTGCCTCCTCCTGCTCCCCTTCCCAGAAAACCCCAACATTATAGCCTGAAATTATAGTATGGTAGCTTGTGAAAAGGCTGGCTGGAAACATCTTAAAGGGGAGGCTGCCCCACCGTGGAGGAACTCTGCAGAAAATAGAGCGCTGCTTTCTGCAAGTAAACTTCGGGGAATGATACTAGGGGAATGTAAACATTCCCCCGGCTCAGCTCCTCAGCCCACCTTCACCTACCCAAGCTTCCCCACTGCTGCTCCCCCCTCTGTGGGGCCCCAGAGAGAGACCTCAATGTGGTCTAAGGAAGGAGAGGATGCTGCTACAGAAGTGGCTGAACCACTTTTCAGTACAGGCAGGGTGCAACCCTTCTACATGCAGCAATGTGGTCTGGGCCATTGAGAGGAGAAGCTGTTCGTACATTAGCTGCCTTTGTAAGTCATTTGCCTGTTGAAAGGTGTGAAAACACCTCTGACATCCTGTGACAGGCCGAGGGTCCTGAAACAGCCAGGACTCCTCCTATGGCATTGTGGCTTCACAAATATTGATTTTGGATAAATCTTGACAAAATTCTGATTTTTTTTTCCCTCTTCCAAGTGGATTTCCAGAGCTGATTTGCCTAAGGCAACACACATGACACAAGAATGAGCCCTTTGAATAGTGATGCAATTGCTCGGTCATGAAATGAAAAGGCTGAGTTTTGATGGATAGCCTGATTTCATGCTGTTTGATTTACTCCGGATTCTTTGTCAGCCCATTGCTATTCCTGCCAACGCATGTCAGAGTTCTATTGATTATGGGCTGAAATACTGTTTTAAAAAAAGCTTTCTGAACTTTACACTTGATCAATTCTCTTATTTTCTTTTCCATGGAAGCTATGCACTTTTACCCATAAATCTTTGCCTTACAGTTACTTTGTAAGTTACAACCCTTCACATGCTAGGAGGCCTGATTCTCCTCTCTCTTGCAGTAATATAAAGTCAAAATAACTTAATTTACTTTAGTGACGTTATTCCTAATTTATACTTATGCAAATGAGGAGAGTCAGGTCCATTATGGTTAGGAAAGGGACTATTTCTGTCTACATTAAATGAGTTTGGTTGTCTCTTTTCAATTCCTGCTGGGTAAGTTCCCAGTCACAACAACTTCCATCCCAGTTGGCACATAATGACCCCTTAGTTTACAGGCTATTTTATATGTTTAAAACAGGAGTCCACCCTAGGATTTTTCCACTGGGCTGGTTTCCATGCTGCAGATGAAATCACAAAGGCTTAACAGTTATGAGAGACTATTTATGTCTCTGAAATGTGAGTTCCAGGGTAGATACATTTTCTTAAAGACATTTTTCAGAGTGTTACTTTTATTTCAGCACCCGAAGCTGTCTAGCTAACAGAACAAGATAGCAAGCTCATAAACAAAGTTGACTGTTATTCACAGCTCTGAAGCTTAGTATAAACACACTGTATATCAGCCTTTTAGGCAGGAAGCCTCTGTTGCCTACGGGTGAAGGAAATGTTCAATTAAACTGAAAGGCAGCAAGTTTTAGGCTGATCAAAATAAATAAATTCTGGATCACACAGTGTGCAGTTAGCTTGTGGAACCGCCACTGGGCCTGGATCCCCAATCACACCCCCTTCTGAACCAATGTGGTGCTGGAGGGACTCCCTGCCTCGAGGTGGGTCCTCTCGGCCAACCCTGGGACAAGGTTGGTAGGATGATAAATTTTTAACCCTTCTAGGGTAACAAAGTCCAAACAAACAGCTAAACATCCTGACCTACTTGTGCTACTTTTCAGCCCATCTTCTAGACTCAGCTCTCACTCCTTCTAGGCTGTCAGCGCTTTCCTGCTCTGTTCAGAGAGCCACTCCCAAGCTCCTTTCCCTGGAGTCCTTCCCTCTCATGCACTGGAGTTCCCTGTTCTTTATGTCTACAGCCAGGCCCTGCAGAACACTTCCTTGCTCTTTTGGAAGAGCACAGCCTCCTAGAGCTCTCTCCCTAGAAGCCCTTTTTCCTAGCAGTTCCCCTGGGGATTCCCAAGGACCTTCCTGTAGACATTACCTCACACATCTACCTTACTTCCTGGAGCACCTTCCTCTCACTGAGTTCCTTGCTTCCCTCAGCTCATTTTATAAGACCTACATATTTGTCATGGTAACACCTGACCCTGTTAGTCCGACTCCTTCTGGGTGGGAGGCAATTAATTATAGCATAGGCAGGGGTAATTGAACAAAGCAGGCTGGCCCAAGGTTCCCTGGCTCTTATAGGGGCAGGCCACGCTGTTACAAACTCATTGCCACATGAGATCACTGAGTTCAAGTGCTTGGTAGGCTTCAAGAAAGGACTGGACATTTTATATAGATAACCATATGCGGAGTTATGATAGCAAAGATGAAAAACAAAAAAATAAGAGTTTAGGAAGGGATATGAACTCCCAAACCTCAGGCCAGAAGCTGACCTCTAACTGAAAGGGGTTAGGAGAAAAATTTCCCTGTAGGTAGCTTATCCCAGGACTGCCTATGGCGGGGTTTCTTACTGTTTCCTCTGAGGCAGAACTGTCTACTGTGGGACGCAGGATCGTAGATTCGCTGTTCCCCTAGTCTGATCCAGTATGGCACTTCCTGTGTTCCTATGCCTCTTGCCAGCTTCAAGCTCCAATAGGAAGTCTTTGTCAGATTCCAGTTAACTTCTGAGACAAATCATTGGCCCATTAACGGACACACAGTTGGCTGAGCAGTGAGATCCATGTTTAGTTTATTCTATAAGGAAACACTCAGATTTGCAGATAAATCTTACAAAAGAGAGGATGGTTGATTTCTGTTTCTGTACACCAGGCTTCATTAGTGGAGGGGAAACAAAGCAAACATATATCAAAGTTTTGCACATTTGCACATCTCTTTTGAAAAGCAAACTATCAGGACAAGCTTTGTTCATTCAACAGCTTTTGAAAATATAAACAAATCTATACATATATCTCAGTGTTAGCATGAATCACATTATAATGCATGGACTGAGGCACAATGTATACAGGAATACGGATTGTTTTTAATCTTGTTTATTGTACGTGTCCCTTTTAAAAAAAAAATCACTCCTGCCTGGAGCCTCCCAGTCCAAGCATGGTAACCAGCAAAGAACACTAGGTGGCTCTGATCTAGTGCATGTGAATGGAGGCTACATGTGGATGCAGGTAAAGTTAAGCAGAAGTAAGACTTTCAGGAAAGCACTTAACCATGTGCTTAACTTTAAGCATATGCTTAAGTGAGTTGCTGAATAAGGAGAGACTTAAGCACATGCTAAAGTTATGCACATACTTAAGAACTTTGCTAAATTGGTCCTTAATCTTCAGTCCCTTATTCTCAAAAACACAGGATGTGATTAGACAAGCTGCAGCTGAGGAGACATGAGATTAAGCGTGATCCACAGCAAGAAAGGAGGCACGTAGCTACATATTCCTCTCTATAAGAGCAGGAGTAGCTTGGTAACCTTCAGCAGAGCTCTTGTAAATGCAAAATTAGGTTACTTAATACTGCCCGTCCTGCTCACTATATTTTTACCTATGTGTGCAACACTCTGAACCCAGGACATGCAGGCTCGAGTCCCTAAAACTAAACTCATCAGTCAACTTTGAGACAGAAGGTCTCTGCATGTCCAGGGCTGCTTCCAATCTACATGTAAGGGCAGTTAGCAAATAAAGTTCAGGAGGGAGACTCTCTGGTCTCATGGGTAGACTCGCTGAAACTACAGTCTCAGCCAAAATCATGTTCCTTAGCTAGGAAGAAAAGTTTTAGGATCTGAAACTGAAACAGCTGTATTCCTGAGCAACACTCTGGGGAACTACCTAGAGAACAGAACACAGAATTCCAATCTCTGAGCTATGGCTCTGAACAGATACAAGATTACAAACCGCTGGCGACGGTATTCCTGCTCATCGTGTGATTTCATGCTGTACGCAGGCAACTCACTGCTAAATATCTTAATGTTTGTACCAGCAATTCAATCAGGATATTAATCTGAAGCATAAGAAGCTTGTTTACAAAAATATAAATAAGAAGCTCGTGCCTGATCTAAGTGAAAAAATATGTGCCTGCTTCCCCATGAGGTGGAGATGCCTACATGTTTTACGCCTGAGTCATGAAAACAGTTGGAGCATAAGCGACCTGCATACCAATCTGCAGGCAAGCCTAATATCAAAACATTGATCTAGGCCTCAAATATTTTGACTGCACGAGGACTAGCATGAAACAAAACATTTTGGTGCATGTTTCCCCCACAAGCGTGTATTGATAAGCAGATCTGCATCATCTTTTACTGTCAATAGTGAGCGTTAGCACTCACGGGTCATCCTTTCTCTCCCACACTGCAGACAATGACGGTGCAATGGAACACTATGTGCCACCTGTGACAAGATGGCTGATGTTCGTATGATGGGTCCTGCGCTTTTCTTGGGGGGGCTGAGACTCCACCCTTTGCCCCTGCTCTTGGGCACCGAGGGCCCCACTAGTGTCCCGGGAAGGTGATAGAGGAGGGAAGTGGGGGAGGGGTCTGGGTTTGCTCCTCACTCTGAGTCCCAGCCCCTCCCAACTCCTGTGTGTTTCTTATTCTCTTCCCCCTTAGGTGGGGTTACCCTTGGTCCTTAGAAGTTGTGGGGAGGGAGTCTCCCTGCCCTGCCAGGGCAGGGTCTCCTTTACTTTGGTTCTCTGGTCTTCCAAATCTCACAACACGCCTCCAAGCTCCAGTCCTCTCTCCTTCCTCCACACTATACACAAGCATTAATGAAAGAAAAGAGAAGTCCCATTTCTGGCCCAGTCAGGCCCCACACCAACCTGCCACGCAGGGAGCACTTGCAAAGCACAGTATGTTCTCCCATATCCTGCCCTGTGCAGCAGCACAGCATCACTTCCATTGCCAACGGGCTTGCCACACCCACAAATAAAGGCATGATTTGGCCCTGAAAGGAAGCTTTTTCTTCTAAAGGGCAGAGTTAAGCCTCTTTAGCCCCCACAAAGTCTCTTGTATCCCCTGCAGGGAGGGAGAGGCATTTGTTTCACTTGAATAGTCAAGTTCTCTTCCTCCTATTACTAGAACATGTGTTTGTCTTTGCACAAATATGTAAGTAGATTTCAGTTCCTTTTAATTAGATGTCCAAGATACATTTCATACAGGCATGTGCAAGGTATACTTGGATGAATAAGGTGGTTAGGGCCTTCAGATCTCCTCAATCTAGCTACATTCTTAAAGCCCTTATTCATTACACACCATGCACTTAACCCAGAGTGCTGGCCTCTTCCAGATCACACACAAAAGTCATTATTGGGATATTCAGTGGGGAAACAAAGCATTCCTCCCAGGCTTAAAGATTTCACCTGTTTGAGAGGGAAAGCAGCAAAGTTTTAAAGCTGCAGAACTTTCAAACTGGGAGAAATGAAATCTTCTGGGTGTGCCTATAATGTACATACCTGTCTACATTTAAAAAACAGCTACTGATTTTGGGATCCTCCATTTTTGGGCAGCCAGTTTGCAGTGCCTGAAGGATGCCCATCAGGGAATGGTTGTTCAGAAGACTGAGCACCCTTAAAGTGTCTCAGGTTGGGCAGTGAAAAGGCGAGGTACCGAAATTCACAAGTCATTTTTTAAAATGTAGGCCCTATTCTTATTGCAGGGATCAGCAGGTGGTGCTCAGTTCTTTTTCCTTATCAAGCAAGCAAGCCTTGGAAAATATGTTGTATTGTTGGTTTTCTGATGAAGTTTCTCTGGGGGAGCCATGGCTAGCAGCAAGAGACTTTTCTCTCTGCCTTAAACTCCCTAAACTATGGTCAATTCCTGAGGTGAGAGTTGTTTCCTGGGGCCTGTGTATTGGTGTTTGGGCTGAGATGCCTGAGAGGTAGGCTGGGGAGTTGCCTGTGCACTGTTTGTGACCAGCACTTTTCCAGAACGGGGCTATGTATGAAAATAAAGAAGTTACACTAGGAAAATACCCAAACTCTGTGTCCTTGATTTCTCCTCCACAGGAAGCTGACCTGCAAGGCCCTGACTTCTGTCTGCTTGGCCAAAAGGCAATAATGAATATGTTAGCATATACCTAGAGTCTCACATAGATTAGATACTCTCCCACGGTCTCCAGAGGATTAAACTGTACTAATTGCAACAGAGCCCCAGGTAAAATTTGTGAGAAATATTGCTCATCTTCCTGAATGAAAGCTGTGGAAAACATGTAGATGATGACAATCTATTACTTAAATCAAATTTAATTCCTATACTCTTCATAGAAGTGAAGCTACTTTCTCAAGGACCAGCTCAGCCACTAAAAGAAATTGATCAGTAGCATTGATCGGACACATTTGTAAACAAGCCAGAAGAAAAACATAGTTTTTGAGCTACACAGCACTAGCTCAAGCTGCAGCATTCCTGGAATCCCGGTTTCCAGTTCCTTTAGCTCATAGCACGTCTGTATGGTTAACTATAACCCAGCTACAAAATCAAATAGGCATAAGGGGAGTAGAGAGATGCCATTTTATGTGAAAAGCATTTACCTCATGTGCAAACCTTGCCAAGGATGCACATACACACCTCTTAGGATAGGTGACGTTTTAGCCAAAGCAATCACTTATTAAATCCAAGCTATGCTCGTTGGCTCTTTGTGCAGAAAAGGGTTTTTGTATCATTCATATTTATGGCAAATGAGAGAAAAAGCGATGGTTACTCTGAACCACCATATTTCGTCATTCTCATGTTCAAGAGATCTTCAGTTTCTCCCTCCTGGGCAGATCATTTTTTAATAAAGTGTGAAGGGGGGCGCTCACCACCAGCACCACCTAGTGGTCCAGCAGGGGTGTAAGGCAGATTGTCTTCACCCCAGGCATCCCCCTTTTTCACTACCACTCACCCTACAGTGGTCTGTCCCTCCAGCAACTCAAGGACCAGGTGACATATTCAAGACTAGGGTATGCAGAGAGAGTCCAGCAATGGGAGAGCCTTTGGGATTAAGCAAGAGGCCTCAGGTCTCCCCCCTTAGGTTGCAATCACATAGCCCAGACCCTTTTATCTTCAGGGTCTGTCCCCCACTACTTGGTTCCTCACATCAGGGACAGGCAGTTGTAGTCATCTCTCATTAAGGGTTGATAGAGAAGCCTAGGCCTACCCTCTCCACCAGGCTCCAGTCCAGGGCCAATTGTAGACAGCTAAACCCTACACCCTGGGGTGCTATTCAGCTGCTTCCCTAGATCATTTCCTACCAGTCCTCCGTCCTCCCACAGAGTAAAGCATAGAACTATAATCTCTAGCCTCCAGGGAGTCACAGGTCCCTTCATCATAGGCTTGGCGAAGTCACTGTAGCCAGGCCTCAAGCAACGAGAGCTCCTGGGGTGTCCTCAGGAGCTCAGAGGTAAATCAGCTCACCTCTACTGAGCTGCTCTGATTCCTTTTTAAAGCTCCTCCTCAATCCAGTGCAGGCTTGCAAGTGCAGTGGGGTGGGACCACCTGGGCCCAGAGCAAATCTTTAACCCCTTTATTCCCAGTGTGGGGTTTGTACACCCCATCACATACAGGTTTGATTTTTGATGCAGTGCATTTCAGATGTAGCCTTGTCAATTTTGTGAGTAATTACAGTAAAATAATTTATTCCCTACATTTGTTTAGACCCTTAAACCTAAGGCCTGATCCAAAGCCCATTGAAATCAATGGAAAGACTCACAATGGATCAGACCCTTAGGCTGTGAGCAAAAGTTGCTTACATTTAACTTTCGAATCATCATTTCATTCAGAGGAAAGGGCCCATAATTGACTCTGAACCCTGGTCTCTGCCCAGGAAGAAGTTCTACCTGTCTTGTATTTCCAGGGTGCCATTCACTCCAGTACTTGAATGCTAGTCCTTCTGTGGGGAAGAGGATATCTTGCATTGCTCACAGAGGTGGCTCCAGGCACCAGCGCACCTGGGGTGCAAGCCACGGAGGGCAGCCTGCCAGTCACCGTGAGGGCAGCAGTCAGGCTGCCTTCGGCAGCATTCCTGCAGGAGGTCCGCTGGTCCCGCGGTTTCAGCAGCAATTCGGCGGCAGGTACGCGGAAGGCGCAGGACCGGAGGACCTCCCGCAGGTATGCCGCCAAATCCGTGTTACCAGTGGACCTCCCGCAGGCGCACCGCTGAAAGCCGCCTGACTGCCATGCTCGGGGCAGCAAAATACATAGAGCCGCCCCTGATTGGCCAGTAACAATGCTTTGCTGTAGCAGATTATAGACTGCTGCCATTGATAGACTGCAAATGTGGTGCCTCTTCAGCCAGAAGGGAAGTGGCTTTGCCCTGAGCCTTGGCAAGTGGGGGAAAAATGTGATAAACTGCATTTGAAAGGAACATTTTAGGCTAAATTCACACCAGCGGAGAATTTGCCCCTTAATCTCCAAAAGGAAAAGAAGGACCGCCCTCCCCTCCTCCCCCCCCCACAAACAAATCTTGATGAAATAACATAGGAGTGAAAAAAGATACAGTTCATACAAACCATTTCTATTCAGTTTTGCTCTGTTACACTTGGGTAGCGTCCAGTAGCAAGTTACTATAGCTGCAGTCACTGAGCACTGATGTGTTGTGTGGTAATTGCAGACCATAGCATTTCCATTGAAAACAATGGCACAAACAGTGCCATCAGGCTAAAAAAGAAGGCACTGCCATGGGACTGAACAATAGAGTTTGATGCCAAAATAGGGGCAGCCCCTTGTAGCAAAAGTTTTATTAAGTAGATTTAGACACTTTCACCCAATGTCAACACAGACATCTCTTGTTATTTATTTTTAAATTTAAACAAGTTAAGATTTCTGACATCTTGGAATTGTTCTGCAATAGGATGTTGCAATTCCCACAAGCCATTGGGCCGGGGGTCTAGAAGTTTTTTTTTTTTTAAAGTAGTGGCATTCTAACTATATGGTTATACCATAGATCAGTTATTGGTGGATGTTCACGTAGCTCTGTTTTGTTACTAGAGTATGTATTCATAAATATAGTTGCCTGTGCAGCTGCACCATTTCTTGGTATTTATAAAACTGTTTATGGCTGTGCAGCAAAACAGAAATACCACTTTGGAGTAGTGCTGCTACACAAACAAGTTCCACAGGTCACTCTCATATTGCTTTGCATGTTATTGTGTATATTTCATCCTCGTTTTCTGTAGCAGATGCATTCACTGTATCATGCACCAGTTCAAAGGTACAAAGCACAGCTGGAACAAATCCCATACTTGCATGCTGCAACACTGAGATGTGTAGATCCTGCCCTTTTTATGTAACATTTTCCCAAAGCTCGAATGCTCATTTATAAAAATCTGCACATTTCCACAGAGGGCAATTGAAGACAAGAACTTAATAAAGAGCCAAAATAGGTGTTTAGAGTTTTCTTTATGAATTATGGATGCAATTTCCATTTTGAGAAATCCATGGAGAAAAATACATCTCCATATATAGTCTATATACTGCCTGTGTAACATGCAAGTACAGCTTGTCAGCACAAATACCTATTGCCAAACCACAACCTCCACTTTGAGGCATGGAGTGGATGAAAGGAATAGAAAACCCACTAGAATGGCCAAAAATCTGTCAGAGGGAGTGAGTGGTCTTCAAGCTAAATGGCACCCTTTCCCTCTGTGGCCCCAAAGTCCTAGGCATTTGGGCTTCCATGGTTTCACAAGGAGTGTGATAGAGAGAGATCAATTGCTCTGCACAGCATGATTCCCTGTCAACCCACAGCAAAATGCCCAGAGGAATTAATGTTGACTCTGAAAGTTACTGACACATGACCAGGATGTGGGTGGTCATGCCTAATGGTCGGAGAAGCTGTCAGGCCTGTTAGTTATAACAGGAGCCAGCAGGCAGGAACCAGATTCCACAGTCAGAGCTGGAATCAGAGGCCCAATACCAGAGCCAAAGTCAAAGGGCAGGGCTTGGAACAAGAACTGGGTTACTTGGAGGCAAGGTAGGGGCTGGGCTTGGAACAAGGTTAGGAAGAAGCAGGCACTATCACAGCCATGGGCAAATGCTTTCAGCAGCCAGTGAACTGCTGCTCCTGCGCTTAAGAGCCAGTCTGCTGACTCTTCCAACTAAATAGGTAGCATAGGCAATTAGGCATCCTACTACAGGCCAGCTGTGCTCATTAGGTCACCAAAGACTGGCTGTGCTGCAGGCCCTGATTCCTGACAGTTAATTCCAGTGAGTGTCTGATCTGCACAGAGGGAGGCAGGGAGCGGGTGTCGTGTTTGTGCAGGCAGGAATATGGAGCTGTTCACATGGGGCAGGGATCCAGGGAATTTCCTGACTGTCAGCGTCCCATAACATGTCATGTGCGTAAGGGGTCAAGACCTCTGCCCATTCTGCAAAGATGCAAACCCCACTCCATCTCAATCTCTGACTAGAGGTGGTCTGAAAACCCAAACATATCTCCCACAGGAAATTTCACAAGAAAAAAAATCCTTTTTTGAAACTTTTCAGCCAAAATATTTGGGGTTTTCCATGAGAATTTTTATTTTATTTAGTTTCCAAATAACACTAAGTTTTCACTTATAAAACATTTGGAAATTAAAATTTCAGTTTTCCATTTTTTGGTTTTCAAGATTTCTCTCTCATTCTATTCTTTTACTCTCTATTATCTCCTCTGAAAAAAGTAGGGGGAACCCACTTCTCACACTAGGAAAAAATAGGAAAACAGTTGGAAAATGCATAAAAGTGGGGGAATTTCCCTGTGGACAAAAAAGATATGATTTAGTCAAATCCACATTACAGTGCAATTTTTTCTATTTCAGAGACATTACTCCTGGTTTACATTAGAATGCTTATATTCTGAGTACAGAATTTGGCCCATTAGTTTTGTTGAGTATCTTCAATCTATGGAAATTTTTCCAAGGGATGGTGGGACCAGACTCCCTATCTGTAGTAACGTGCTAGGTCACTGTCTCTTCATAAATTAATTTGTGTTAATTAAAATATATCCAGCTTCCCTTCCTCTAATTCATAAAATATGCCTATGGCTAAAGTAACCCAGGAGAGTATCAAGATTCTAAATTTAAAGTATTATCAGTGAAAGTTGTGAAATGCAAATAATTACAGCATTTGGAATTCCAGGATTATTGTCAGTACAAGGTAAAGCCAAGCTCCAAAGCACTTATTAAGCAGCAGGAGGGAAAAAGCAATCATAAAACTTTGATAACCTTAAGAGTAATGAGGCCTTTAAAGACCTGCTGACACTAGATGGAATTTTTTGGAAAAAAGTTGATTTTGAAACAATTTTTCTTATATAATCACAACTAATTGCTGCAGAAATTATAGTATCAGAGAGGTAGCCGTGTTAGTCTGGTTCTGTAAAAACAGCAAAGAATCCTGTGGCACCTTATAGACTAACAGACGTTTTGCAGCATGGCACTCTTGCATCCGACGAAGTGGGTATTCACCCACGAAAGCTCATGCTGCAAAACATCTGTTAGTCTATAAGGTGCCACAGGATTCTTTGCTGCTTTTGCAGAAATTATAGTGTCACAGAGGATTATGATTTCAAGAAAGGAATATACAGCAAGAGCACATGATTTCTTAGGCTAGAAAATATCCTGCTTTTCATGCTGGTGTCCCAAACAATAAAATATGAAGCAGGAAAAAACACCAGATCATGTGACACTGCAGAATTGTTTTCCAGAAGACACCAATTGCTCTTTAACACGCACGTCAAAGAAAGTAAAACACTATAGTCAGTCTGCCTCATGAGAACCTGAAAAATAACTCCAGCTCAGACCCCAGGCAGGCACAACTGTACACTGCAGAGAGTCAGAAGCTGAGCAGCTAAGGGAAATCAGATGCAGAGGAATACAGAGGAGATTGCTTTATAGTTCTTTTTATTAAGTAAATTTGGATGAACATATTCTTTTGTGGAGTGGGAAGTACATAGAACATCACAGTTACTCTATAGGAGCCCAACCCTGAAAGGTGCTAGGCATTGCTGCTAACCCCTCACTTCAGTTTCTGAGGGAGTTCAGCACCTCACAGCAAACATCCAGTACCTTGCAGGGTTAGGTAGGAGGTGGGCATATAAGCATTTTCCTGACGTGTTGCGCCCCGCTCATTTTTATCTGGTAGCAAATAAGGTTTCTTAGGAGAATCATTCTTCCTTACCTTACAAAAGGGGTCAGAAAGCAGAACATTGCTATAATTAGATAGATCATGGCAACAAATGGTGTCATGTTGCAAGAAGGCTTTTTACATGTACTCCATGAGGCATGCAATGAAAATGTTCTTCTTTAATAAAGCTGGAACCTGTCTGCACAAGCTGCTTTGTTTCTGAGTAAGTGGAGTCTCATGGTAACAAGGAAATTACTTGTGAGTGTGATTTACATTGTACAAGTAATTATTTCATCTCCCTCTCTCCCTCTTCCTTGTTTTACCAATGCCTCTCAACTTCCCTACATTTCTAACATTATTTATCCTTTGCATTGTGCAAAATAGGTTCAAGTTAAATCATATCCCCTCTCTTAGCAATGGTTGTCTTACTAGGAACATCCTGGTCATTTCAAAAGTGTTACAATTATCTTGGGTATAGTGTATATATTCTATGCAGGAGATGAGAGTGCATAAATAATCATGTGCCACAAAGGTTTTATCATCACTTGTTGTAGACGACCTGAGTAACTCATTCATGCTTGACCCGGTGTGAGTTATTCACATGAACCCAAATTAATATTTTATTTAAGACATAAGCAGGATCTAGGCAAAACAATAAAATACTACCCAGGACAACCATTAAAATACACATTAGACAATTCCATAGCAGGTACTACAGAACACACAGCCCTTCCACAAAAAACATAAAAAGAGGCCATCCTTCAGGTCTCCAAAAACCCCATCTCCATCCCACACACTTGAGCTACCGTCAAATGCCTTTCCAAAAAGATGGGCTTGGGAGCATGCAGGGTTGGGTTATCTCACACCAATGGAAGGGAACTGAAGCTAAAAATGAGGGATCCTACCAGCAGCCCCCTTATAAACCAGCTCATTCACATCACTGATTGTTACTGAGGCAGTATCGGATGGGGAGAGAGGTCATTTCTCAGGCAGGCAGATCCAAAGTCATTTACAGTTTCATATTTCAAAACTACTAGTTTATATTCCATGTAAAAGGAAGACATCAGCCAAGGCAGATCATAAAGTAGTGGTGTAATGTTCATGACAGGATACTCCACTTACCAACCCATCCAGTGCATTCCTCAGTAGCTACTGAATAAATGTAAGAGGTAGCCCTCCTTGCAACAGTCCAGCATAGAGTGACATTGGCATGGATTACTGTGGCAAAGTGCACATCCAGGAAACAGAGGTGCACCCTTCTGATTAAATGCAGATGGAGAAATGCAGTCTATTGAAACTAGTAGTGGCATAAAGCATCTGTTTGTAACCTGGGCAGGTTCAAGAGATTTCAGACCCGGAACCTGTCACTGGCCCAGGTCTGTTATTTATCAGTCCTGAGCCTTGGATGTTTTTAATTTGAGGAGGATACACCTTTAAAATGGAAAGGAGGGAATATTTCTGTGACAGTTTCTTTTTACAGAAATAACGATTCTTGTCTGAAGCTGCTCAGAGACTTGGAAAGTTAGAAATAATTTTGGAGGTAAAGGATTAGTGAAAAGAGCACTGATGGCAGAATCAAACCTGCAAAGTAAAACGATGTATACATCGAGAATATTGCCCCGTTCCTTTTCTACACATGGGCATTCACTTGCACTTTTAAGAAGATGTCACACAAAAGCAGAGGATATCTTGTGGCATACATCCGAATTTCTTTATAGCCAACTTAGTGCTATACCCCTCTCCAGCCCTTCCCATCAACTCTACTTACATCAAGGAACTCTCAGCCATGGCAGAAGAAGTGCCTGTTTTGGGGGACTTATCTTACTTTGAACCCAAATCTCACTTAGGCCAACTTCCTGATGATGGCTCTGGGGAACAGGAGAGGCAGACACCACCTCCAGACTTTCATACCGTGCCCTTCCAAACCTCCTGTCAGACTTCAACTATTTGACCGTCACAGAAAGTCCACAGTGAAGCGAGGCGGGGGGGGGGCGCACCACATATTGACAAAATCTTTTGACTGCCCTGTGAGGTCTTCTCATGGCATGATTGCCTCAGGATCCAAAATGTTCTCGAGCCTTCCTTGTATGAATACCTTCCCTAGCTGCCCTTCCTGAGGAGCAGTCTGCCCAACCAACAAAGTCCTCTCAGGTTGTACCCTTGCCTGAAAGACAGCCAGGAGGTCTGCTGCTACCTCTAAGCAGATTGTTTAGGTGAGACATTCTGTTCTCCTAAGCTCTTTGACACGATGATACAGTCAGTAACATCTGTGAGCACAAGCAAGACTTAATGAGTCCTCAGAGTCAGTCAGCAGGGTGTGCACATCACACTGTCCCAGACAGCCCTCCCACACTTGTGACCCATCTTCACAGTTGAAGTACTGGGACTCTGAATGAAAAGGTGTGGCACGAGGTGTATCAGAGTTTGAGGTGAGGAGGGGAAGCCTCCATAGGAAATATCATGGGGGCTGGGGGATTCTTGAACTTCCTTTATAAGCATGCAAGACTGGAAGTGTAGTACATCTGCTCCACCACATACACACTCCCCTGTCCAAGCCATGCACCATGGCTCATACCATAAAGCACTAAGCCATGTGAAAGGGGAGCACTATGGTATAATATTATCCAGAAATATCACTGCTTGACAAGAACCTGTCAAACTCCTTTCCTCAGGAGCAGCCAAGACCTTGAAAAATAGACAAGCAGTACTTCAGTCCCTCAGCTGCTGAAGTATAAATTAAAAACAATGAGTCAAGAAAAACTGTCTGACAGAAGAAACATATGTCAGCCTCCTTCCCCACCACATCTTCCACAAGCTGATTGTCATCCAGGGACTGATGATCCTGCTAAGCAACCTCTGCCATCCCATCCTGAGCAACAAGATCCAGTTTGAAATGGAAAAAACAAAAAATAGTTCTTGTGGGTTGAAGCATTTCCAGAGATAAACTTATATATGCCTAATGCCGCAGCCTTTTGGCTTTGGAAAAAGACTTTCTGAAAATATATCAATTATGTAAAAGTTGATTAGAGCTGTGAAATGCAATAAATTTCATGTGTTTTGTCACGTACATGATAAATTATTGAAATAGTTTCACCTATTGTGGCAATTTGCCGGCGCTGGCCCACATAGCAAGGATGAGTGCCAACTCCAGCTCACTCACTCTCTCCCATCACTTGCTCTTATGTTTCTGTAAGGGTCTTTGCAAACCTCATACTGAGCATAGACAGAAGGGAGCGGACTGGGCTGACCACACCCCCAGACAGTTGTTAGAACTGCCCATCTGTGGAGAGAGGCACCTGTGATCAATAAACAAGCCCAGCTATAGAGGAGGGAGAACAACATGGCAAAAAGAGGCAGCAAAGCCTAGGATAGCAGAGCTCTATAAGAAGCTGCCTCTGAGAAACTGGCAGGGAGACAAAAGGAGACTACAAGCCTTGGAGTTTAAGAGCTAATCGGCTCAATTTAAGTTAAGAGGTTCTAGACGGGTCTAACTGTAGATGAATTGAAGGGGACCAATTAGGAGAAAGTTGGGACCCCTCGAGAGACGGCACCAAGATCAGCTGACAGTTCCTTTATCCTCTTCTCCCTCACTGCCCTCTCACGGGGGTAGCTGCTCGAAGAAGTGGCCCTTTTACATGGCATGCCAGTATGAAAACATTACAGGCTGCAATTTCCATTCTTCCTAGCTTAGGTATATCAAGTAATTGTATTTAGTCTGCAGTTCATTCATTTCAACAACTGGTCCCTAACCCCATCACCATCTGTTCATAGCGACACACCCCACTAGTTGGCACTGAGTTTGCTTCATACGATAGCCATATGTTCTTTCCAAAGAGGGGTAATTGAAATGTGACACTGGTATCATTTCCCAAGATCAAGAGTTTCATCTAGCCATCAGTCACCGCTGCCCAGGAATAGCAAATGTGCCCAAGAAATCAGGCCTTAAAGTTTGCTGTCAAGTGATTCAGTTCTAATGCTAACATCTATTAGTCAAAGCCTGACTGAAGCTGGTTGGATATGCATATTACCCGTTATTCATGTTCTCTGACTTGTAAGAGTTAGATATGAGGTGGAAAGGTCTACCTGATCAATGTCAGCGTACAGCTCACATTCAAGCCAGCAGAAGTTCTTTCTCAAGCACCCTAGTGTAGAAACAGCCGTACAAACCAACTGAAAACATGTAGGTATGGACTAAAAATGCTGATATTTGATCTGTGTGAATTGCACTTTTTATATTTGCAATATCCCTAAATTGCAACATAGTATACATGTTCTGTTATAGGATATTGAGTGCTCCCTTGATATCACATTAACCATTTCAGTGTTATACTAGAGTTAGGTCAATCAGAATCAGAGCAATTGGAGAAGGCAAAGACCTACTGGTCGGCCAACTCAGAATTGTTCCCATGCTGCACATGTTTAATCTAACCTAGTTTTTAATGCCTCAAGTGCTGAGCCCACCCCCTCACTTCTTCCTGGAAAACTATTCCACAGCCTAATAGATCTCCGCACAGGCCAAAAACCCTACCCTGTCCTCAGCAGATCATATACCCTGAGGTCATGTCCAAACTAACCCTCTCCTGTTGTTTGGCTAGGTGCCACTAGCTCAAATGATACCTCCCATCTGCTTTATACCCTGGTTACATAATAATAATAATAGGATCCAACTGTCAGCAAGAAGTATTTATCCTGAATTTTATGCCTGGTTTTGGCAACTGAATCCAGACTAACAACAGAAAAGCCCACATTCCCATAGACAGTCTACCAGCCTTGCACCATCTCTACCTATTCCTGATATTTAATCGAAATTTCCCTTTGTCCTTATCAGCCCATTACTCCCAGTTGCTATTGGTTATTCTGTTGGATTGGTTTTGTGTTTGTTTGTTTAAATTACATGGGGGACACAATTATGCAATTATTCTATTTCAAATGCAGGCTGTGTAAGCAAGTCTATAAACAAGAGACCATGTATGCATCTTGTTATGAAAATGTAAAGTTCCTCCTTATTACCTTTATTTGCCTCTGCCTCTACACCGCCCATCTAATGGGAGTAATAATTGGGAGTATTATTTTGGGTGTTTAAATTTTCTTGACAGTTTGCCTGGAGAGATTGTGATTGGCACATTGTGTAGATATTGGCAAAATAAACTAATTTTAATGCTGTTTTTGGAGGGTTCCCTCTGCACCTTAGCCTACCTACAAGTCTGCCAGGAACACTGTTGCTCTTTGTGGGCAAAGGCATTCCTGTGAGGCAATAGTTACAAAGGTTTTAATCCTACCTGACATTAATCTTATTGTGCTTACCTGCCCATTCACAGAAATAAGCAGCCCCAGGGCCCTCAGTTACCTCAGAATCCACACCAAATGCAACCAGAGCTAATAGGCAGCCTTAGTGTTAGTCTTAGAAATCACACACTCTTGAGAAATCCTTTTTTAGTCTCCAATTGTGTCTCTGGTTTCTGAGGAGGAAGAAACAGACATTAAGTAGGTTACAGAGCATGTTTGCACAAAAGATGTTTGACTTCAGAGACGGGGGTTTTCTCTCTTCAAACAAGCCAGGGAGTTTAAGTGCATCAGAAAGTATCTGTGCCTCTAGGCAGGAGATGGGAGCCATGGAATTAAACCTATTTAGGGACAAAAAACATTGTTATAACTCTTAACATTTTGGACACAGCTCTGTCTGCTGTAGGTATTGATTAGGGGAAAGAACCAGCATGACTTGACTTGTTCTGTTTTATTGCGTGCCAGCATTCAACGCAAGGCACAGGATTAAGAACAGACTCCTTGGCCCTTATTCTTGGTTGCAGCTGAGGAGTGCATAACGACAGCAAGGGGCTTTGTGCATCTCCTATCCTGGGCTGTCTCTGTGTTGGTCCTCTGGCATAACTTAGTGCATTCTATAGGCTACTCTAAGTTACACCAGTTGTCAACCGCTCCAAAGGATGGCAGGAGATCACCAAAGCACAGAGAAGCCCCAGCTGAGATCCTTTTCCTCTGGCCAGTCCCTCCTTTTCCTTTATATGCTAGCCACAGGAAGGTGGGGTGGCAGGCAGGGCTGGTGCAAGGATATTTTGCGCCTTAGGTGAAACTTCCAACTTGTGCCCCCTCCCTTGCACATCGGTTCATTGAGGGGCAAATCCCAATGAGCCTTTATAGACCCCAGGGGCCAGCCTGCCCAGGGGCCAGCTGTGCCCAGGGGCTGCTCCCCAGACCAGGTTCCCTCCTCACCACCCCTGAACTCCCCTGGACGGTGCACAGCCCCCCTGCGAGCCCTCCCCTCCCCACCCCACCCCGGCGGCCTCCACCCTGAGTCCACTCACTGGCTTTGCTGGGCTTGGGCCGCTGCAGCAGCTTGGCAAGGAGGAGCCACCTTCTGGAGGCACCGGAGAGCCAGAGCGTTGGCGTGTGGCGGCGGCAAGCCCCAGCCATGGAGGAGCCGGTGCAGTGCAGGGGGGCAGCAGCCCTACAAAGGCGGAGGCGCCACTAGCGGGAAGCAGCCGTGCCCCCTGCCCCTCCTGCCCAGGCTGCGGCCCGGCAACCCCCCCGGGGGGCTCCTGCAGGCTGCAGCGTATGCATGTGGACACCGGCCCTCATGCACCCCCTGGCTCCCCCCTCACCTAGGGTTACCATATTTCATCAATCAAAAAAGAGGGGGGAAGCCCCGACCTGCCCTCATCCACTCTCTCCAACTTCCCACCCCGACTGCCCCTCTCACAACCCCCAACCCTCCTCCTTGTCCCCTGACTGCCCCCTCCTGGGACCCCTGCCTCAACTGCCCCTCAGAACCCCACCCCCTACCTAAGCCTCCCTGTTCCTTGTCCCCTGACTACCGCCTCCTGAGACCCCCCCAACTGCCCCCCCAGGACCCTACCCCCTGCCTGTCCCCTGACTGCCCCAACCCTTATCCATACCCCTGCCCCTAGAGAGACCCCCGGGATTCCCACGCCCCATCCAACCACTCCCCACTCCCTGACAGGACCCCCAGAACTCCCGACCCATCTAAACCCCCCCGGTCCCTGTCCCCTGACTGCTCCGATCCCTCTCCACACCCCCGCCCCCTGGCAGCCCCCCCCCCCAGAACTCCCGACCCATCCAACCCTGCCCCTGCTCCCTGACTGCCCCCCGGGACTCCCCTTACCATGCCCAGGCCAGTCAGACGCTGGTTCCACATGGAGGCAAAACACGCTGCCGCGCATAGCCCCTTCCCCGCAGAGTGCTGAGGCAGCGGGAGGGGCAGCAGCAGCTCACACGCCCGGGAGCCACAGAGCCCAAGTGCAGCGAGGGGGGAGCCAGGGGGGCGCGCCTGCCCAGGCTGCGGGCGGTGGCCCCTGTGCACCCCCCGGCTCCCCCTTCACCGTGCTCGGGCACTGTGGCTTCCAGGAGTGTCAGCTACCGCTGCCCCTCCCGGAGCAGGCTTAGGGCCCCGTGCCCCGGCGGCAGCCGCTCACATGCCCTGGGAGCCGCAGAGCTTGAGCACAGCTAGGAGGGAGCCGGGGGGCATGCAGAGGCCGCCGCCCGCATGCATCTGCTGCAGCCTGCAGGAGCCCCCGGGGGGGGCACTGGGCCGCAGCCTGGGCAGGGGGCGCAGCTGCTCCCCGCTAGTGGTGCTGCCACCTTTGCAGGGCTGCTGCCCTCCTCCCCCACCCATGCCATACTGGTTCCTCCATGGCTGGGGCTCACCAGCCCCCGCAAGCCAACACTCTGGCTCTCCAGTGCCTCCAGAAGGCAGCTGTTCCCTGCCGAGCCAAGGCACCACTTTTTGGCGCCCCCAACCACTTGGCGCCCTAGGAGACTGCCTAGTCCGCCTAGTGGTTGCACCGGCCCTGGTGGCAGGGAACTCTGAATCACGAGGGGATTCTCCTTTGCTGTGGTGATTTCTCCCATGCCTGGTTACACTGGCTTTATTCCAGTGGCATGATGCAAATCGTCTTTAATGTAGGGGAGAATCTAGGAGGATAACTCTACTGTGTGGGTTTGCAGATTGAAAGGAAGGAATCTTTGTAAATTAAGGAGAATTTACATCTCTATTTTAATTCTTCTCTTTCACCTTGATTTTCTGGGAACTAGGATTGCACAGAATAGGAATGTAAGTGGGAGTCAAGCCCTTGAAGCTCTTAAATAGCAAAGAAATTTCATCTTGTTTGTCTGTAATCCAATGTATCATATGACAGCTTTCTGAAAATGCTAAAGTCTTATTGTACCTGTGTACATGTGCAGCAGGCATGCATGAAAAGGGTAACTTGTATCAGTCCAGCCATCTCCTACTGTCAAGACATGCCTAAGTCAGATACTGTATTCTTTAAGCTGCTTACGAATATAAATCCCTCAGCTTCTGTTACATGTCAGCAAGACTGAGCATGTATCAATGTGCTCATATAACTCCTTTAAAGCAAACACACACACAAGAAAATTATAGTAAAAGGTCCATATGAGTAAACTTGATGTGCACTCAAATCACCAACCTGTATGATGAGTCCATTTCAGTTCCTACTGAATATTTTCACTGACTTCAGTATGAGTAGGACCCCACTCTCAGAGACTGTCACCAATCAGAGATAGCAGAACCCACAACCCATATTTACATTCTTTTAGAAACTGCAGGACTGTAGTTTACCGCCCACTCGGATGTATTGTGGCAGTCTATTTAAAGTTAGTCAAACAAGAACTGGCCTGAAAACTAGAGAGTAATTGAGTGAATATTGTGGTATGTATTCCAAAGGTATGCTTAATTATTAATTTTATAAAACATGATTATACTTCGATGGTAGAACCTTACAGTTCTTTCAGGAAGAGTTGGTAGAATGTAATGAGGTTATCAAATGTCCCTGAATATATATTTATCCATTTTTAAATGCATATGAATCCAAATTCAGCGATCCTATAATTCCATTGAAACTAGTGGCGTGACAATAGGGATGAATTCTGGTTGATTGAGTTATAGTATATACGCAAAGAAGTCGTCAGGTGACCATTTTGAGACATTTGTTCTAACACAAGTGATTTTGGTCGCACTAGGAACATAGGCCTCACCACATTGGATTAGTTTGATGGCTCATTCAAAGCTGGTATCTTCTCTGCTACAATTACTAGAACCAATGCTTCAGAGGAAGGTGCTTAGCTCTTGGCTTCCGTAGCACTATATGACAATGGGTTGCGCTGGGTCATGATGTGTTGTGCAAAAAAATAGTATTTTCTTGTCATAATTTTAAATATATTGGCTTCCAGTTTCATCAGATGGTCTCTTGTTAGTTTAGCCTAGTTTAGTTCACAGAATTGGAAGGGACCTCGAGACATCATCTAGTCCAGTCCCCTGTTCTTCTGTTATAAAAAAGGGTAGCTAAGAAAAACAGATGGGTTTTCTCAAAGCATTCATTATTATATATATCACATCTTTTCTTATTTGTGTCCTCCCTAAATGTAGCAGTCCTAATCTCTCCCAACCTGGGTCAACAGACTCGCATTAGCACTCCAAAAATTGCTGTGTAGACAGTGTTTTGAAGTTGCAACTCAGGTTAGAGCCTCTGCCCTAGGCTTCAGAGCCTGAGCTGCATCCTGAGACAAGTTTAAAGCTCTGTCTACTCAGTTATTGTTAGCGTGCTAGTGCAAGCCCCACAAACCCGAGCCTGTCAATCCAGGTTAGGAGGCTTGCGTCTGCAGGCGGTGTAGACATAGCCTAGGTCTTTCTCCTGAGAGCTTACAATCGATTTAAAACCCAGGAGTGGATATGACTAGCTCAAATTATTTGGTCCAATGCATATTACTCTGCATTTCTCAACACAGAAGTTCATCTATCACAGGGGTGAGCAAACTTTTTGGCCCAAGGACCACATCTGGGTATGGAAATTGTATGGCGGGCCATGAATGCTCATGAAATTAAGGGTTGGAGTGCAGGGTGGATGAGGGCTCCGGTTGGGGGCGAGGGGTTGGCAATGCAGGAGGGTGCTCTGGGCTGGGACCGAGGGGTTCGGAGGGAGGGAGGGAGGGGGATCAGGGCTGGGGCAGCAGGTTGGAGGTGGTCAGGGGTGCAGCTCCCAGAAGCAGTGGCATATCCCCCCTCCAGCTTCTATGCGGAGGCACAGCCAGGCATCTCTGCACGCTGCCCTGTCCTCAGGCGCTGCCCCTGCAGCTCCCATGGGCCACAGTTCATGGCTAATGGGAGCTGCTGGGACAGCATACAGAGCCCCTTGGCTTTCCCTATGCATAGGAGCTGGAGGGGGGGACATGCCACTGCTTCTGGGAGCTGTGTGGAGCGGGGCAAGCCCCTGACCCCACTCCTGGCCGGAGCAGGGCAAGCCCCAAACCCCACTCCCCAGTGGGAGCTCAAGAGCCAGATTAAAATGTCTGGAGGGCCGGATGCGGCCCCCGGGCCGTAGTTTGCCCACGCCTGATCTATCATCATGCTGTCCAGTCATGTGGCTCTGTTATGACCCCCCGGAAGTTTTTTTACACTCTTCTTTAGGGTTGCCCATCCTAAATATTTTTGCGAAGATACAAATTAAAAATTGCCCATACCCAGTTTGCCAAATTCTTTCCACATTCAAGTCCCTCCTAAAGATTTATTCACAATGCCCACAAGAAGTGAGTAACAACCACCAAGTTACTCCTTCCTCTGGCTTTCTCAGTGCACTTCTGTGTATGTTTTGTAGGCTGTCATCTCATCAGAGCAGTGCCTAGAGCATGTGGCTGGCTCTTAGCAATAACAGCTACTGCTCACAAAACAGGTATAGATTCACTAGGAATTCTGCTCATGTGACAAACACCAGGACATAGCTGAGATTCAGCAAGCTAGTATGGGGAAAAAACTAAAACACAGAAATCCAACCAGGCCAACACATGTTCATAAACTCATTTCAAGTGCGTAGGCATTTCTGAAATCATATATCCGTAGATGTTATTATAGTACACACTGTGTCCTGGATACAGCCAGATACAGGCACAAAGGTCACAAGTTAAGGTGCAGTATTGGAATTAACTCTGAGAAGTGGTTGCATTCTTTCTACTACTGTACTAGGGCTAAAGTTGTTCTGACACAATTAGCGACAGATTCTACTGTGATGGACTCTGTGGTGAGGAGCACAGGGTAGAAAGACAGGTAGCTAGATAAGATATTTAAGACAGACTGATAGCTAGAACACAGAGAATCAGTTGTTAGTAACAATTACTGGTACACACACACAAATGTACAATATCGTTCTGCTAGTTCTTTTTGTTTAAATTGTCACAACATATTAATATCCCTGGGATACTGGCATCAACTTCAAAAGTTCAGCAAAGCCCCAACTCACTGTTTTATTTTTACACCTCAGCATGTTAACATTAGTAATCTATTGCTCACTTAACTTCTTTGTAGGATGTAATGGCATCTGCAGATGGTTCAGAAAGCTGCTGTTAGGGTACTTACTCCCTCTAATCTATCTCAGCAAATCACTCCCACTCTGCAGTCACTTCACTGGCTTCCTGTTAGCTAGCTTATTGACTATAAAATTGCTCTCCAACTGCACCAACAGTTTACCACTTTACCCTTCTGATTCAGAAGATTTGCTTTCTCATTCTGCTCCCAGGTCACTCTCTTTATCCTGGTCTCCACTGTACCTGTGCTGAACACTGCCAGGATAGCTCAGAACGAACATGTTCAGCAACCCTGGTTTTAATCACAGTTTCTGAAGTGGTGCTCAACACACTTTGTCCTTTCCTACGGGTGCAGCTAAATCTCATTCATCTCCAGTGCAGATGCAATACGGCCAACACCCAATGTCAGCAACTGGTAATTTTTCTAGTGTAGACAAGGTTTATGTCCATCGGATACTATGCTTCGTACCATTCATAAATACCAGCTTGAATCACAAGCCATTGTGACTAATTAACATCCGAGTTCACCAAGCATCTGGTTGTTGTTGACCTTGAAAGGGAGATAATGAGGTAGACGACCAGATCCTCAGCTGGTGTAAACTGGTGCACCTGTGTTGAATGCAAATGGAACTATGCTGATCTAGTCCATCTGTGGGTCTGGACCATAGTCTATTCTTAAAGTTTTTTTTAATTAACATGGTCTTATTCATACCATGTAACGCAAAACATAAAATCCCTTGGATTATTTGCACAAGAGGCCATATGCACATGTCAGTCTACCTTGCATGCTAAAAAATAATTTCTCACACGAGAGCCTGCTCGCAAGCAGTCCCAGTGAAGTCACTGACATTTCTCTGCTCTAAGTCGCTTTATTGCTTGCAAACCAGTCTTTCTATGGCATACTGATCTATGCAAAGGGTACGTATCACCTGGTACACCTTAGCCTGCAAGGCCCAAATATGGGACTTGTGTATGCAGGGAGAGGAGGTGGAGTGGCAAAATCTTAAAATATATTTGGTATTCATCTCTTTCTGATGAACAACATTTTCTACCTCCTGTGTTTCACAATTCTGCCTTCCCAGTGTGAATTATTGACAGTAATTTTAATAAGATAGGAGCCAGTCATTGTAGGACAGGAGGTCATTTGGGTCCAAAGTGAGAGACAGCCTTCGTCATGAAGAGCAGCTGGGAGAGGGTACAGAAGTGTTTAGTGATCATTTAACAATTGTACTCCACATTCTGATGTGAAGGACTTTGGAGGACAGAATTAGAATTCCAATGACCTTGACAAATCGGAGAATTGGTCTGAATGCAACAAGGTGAAGTTCAATAAAGGTAAGTGTAAAGTACTGCACTTAGGAAGGAAAAATCAAATGCTCAAAACACAAAATAAGGAATAAGTGGCTAGGCAGCAGTACCGCTGAAACAGATCAGGGGATATAATAGATTAGGTATCACACATTGAATATGAGCCAACAATATGATGCAGTTGAAAAAAAAGAAAGGGCAAAATGTCATTATGGGGTGTATTAAGAGGAGTGTGACATAGAAGACGTGGGAGATGATTTTTCCATTTCACTCAGCACTGGTGAGGCCTCTCCTTGAGTATTGTGTCCAGTTTGGAGCACCACACTTTAAGGAAGATGTGGAAAAACTGGCAAGAGTCCAGAGGAGAGCAACCAGAATGATAAATGGTTTAGAAAACCTGACCTATGAGGAAAGGTTACAAAACTGGGCATATTTAGTCTTGAGACAAGACTGAGGGGGGACCTGATAACTGTCTTCAGATATGTTAAGGGCTGTCATGAAGAGGATGGTGATCAATTGTTCTCCATGTCCTTTGCAGGTAGGACAAAAAATAATCAGCATAAATCTGCAGCAGGGAGACTTAGGTTAGAAATTAGGAAAAAAATTCTAACTATAAGAACAGTTCAGTACTGGACTAAGTTACCAAGGGAGGCTGTGGAATCCCTGTCACTGGAGATTTTTAAGAACAGGTTAGACAAACATCTGTCAGGAATAGTCTAAGTATACTTGGTCTTACCTCAGCGTAAGGGGAATTAACTAGTTGCCATCTCAAAGATGAACCTTTAAGCCAACAATCAGCATATAGATGACGTTCCCAAACTACTGTGGACTGGGAATCCTTTTCCTGCCCACTACCCAGAGTTCACTGTATTTAGACAGATTTGGGGTATTTCTACTGCTGATGATGCTAATTTAAAGAACTGAAGCCTATGGGCCTAATTCTGATTTCACATATGCTGGTGTAAGATTAAAATCAAAGCCTTTGTTTAAAAGATAAACAAACAGACAAACCGACCCTACATTTGTACAAAGTTTCATGCCAGGTTAAAAAAAAAAGTGAGGTTTCACCTTTTGAAGTCCTCTCTAATTCTTCCCCTCTGCCGGGGATGATCCTTAGAATTAGCATTCTGTAATTTAATTAGTGTTAAATGGCAAGAGTTCAGAATTTTTTAGCTGTAAAAGGGATAAGAAGAAACATTTCTAAGGCTATTTATGTAAATTCTTATTCAGACTTATCTGTCCAGTTCCCATGATCTGAAATCTTAAAGCTAGTCTCAGCACATTTCCTTAAATATTCTTAGCATGCTTTACTGATTCAGAGTTGGTTTTTCCATTGTGCTGATCACAAATCATCAGACAGGAAAGGCCCCTCTTTCCTCTCTGACATGGGGAATGAGTTTGCAATCCATCTGCCTTTATCATTCACTTGGGTGCAAGTATGATATGATTTGAATGGAGAGCTTCAAACAAAGGCTTTTACAGCCTTTCAAAGGCAACATAAATGGATAAGGACTGGCTAACTGAAAAATTCACTGTGTTTTTCTCTGATCCATATTAGGAGAATCTCTCCAGCGTCCCAAGAGAGATTTGCCCATGTCACAGAATAGCCGTACACTTTGGAATAAGCAGCTGCTGTTGCATCAGAGATTCCCAACTTTCAGTGAGAGAAGGCACTGATTCGCCAGCCCTGGGTGGTTCCCATAGGATCAAGGTTGAGGTATATAGGCAGAAAAGTATGAGAAATCCCTGAAGTGTCCTCTCACAGTTTCCAGCTCAGGAAGAAGGAAGTGGCCTTTGTTTAAAGTTGTTTGGTAGTCAACACATACACAAAATATTAATCAAGCAACATCAACAAAAAAGAGGTAAGTGTGGCAGTTTGACATCTTGGCCCCTCCCACGTGGAGTATTAGGGTTCAGTACGATTGTGTCAATCACTCAGGGGCAGTGTTCATGATTTTTTTAAAAAGACTCTACATGACTGAATTTCCCCTTCAGCCTCCCACCACCAAAAAAAGAGGTGGTGAAAAAAAGACACAGAAAGAATAGACTTCACTCAAATACTCCCTAATATAGCTTCACCTAAATCCAAAGGGAACTGAGATGGTCGTGCAAAGAGTATCAGAATGAAATGTATAATCCTTGATCTGAGGAACAAATCTCATTCCCAGAAGATGGAGACAATTGCTCTAATAAGAATAAACACCAAGGGTCAAATCCTGAAGCCTTACAGAGTTTTTACTCAGTCCCAATTCAGACCCTCTTCAGAATTTGGCCCTAAGAATTTAGCCTACCAACAACAAATAGTTCTATAGATTTATCTATTAAGAAACTTTTCATATTTTTATTTCCCAGATGTTACAGTGTATCACAGGGTCATTTAAAAAAAAACAGACCAACTCCTAACCTCAGGCTCTCATATATTGTTCTGAAGAACTGCAGATTCATACCAGAGTCCTTCCTTTTGCCAGCTTTAGTTCCAGGCAGAAAATTTCTGTCAGCTGCTGGATCAAGGATATACAATATTTTATGGCAAATGAAGGTCCTCTGGCAGTACATGTCTAGAATGTACAACTGTATTCCTCAGAACAAGGGGTCTCTCTGTTGTGTTAATCTCTAGAATGTACACTGGTTTCAATGCCTTTCCATAACAACAATGTGTTAGCAAGAGGTCAAATGCAATTGTTCTTCAAGTATGCATGGGGTGTTTCAGTATCTGCGTCCATTCAATCCAGGCCTCTGTGATAAAACTACCAATAAGGGAGTCCATTTAATGGCAATTGTAATGGTAGTTTTTCTGAGCTGAACAGCTGTTCACTAGCAACTTGACTTTGACTACCAACAATTTTCACAGGCTGCTGCAAAGCCATCAGATGCTACTGACTTGTGCTAGATATTAAAAGAAAGAAAGAAAAGACACTACTCAGCCATATTTTCTGTAATACTTTAAGGTTTTGGAGCTCATTTGGATCAGATAGTATAGATTTACCATTTAAAAAAAAATTAGGAATTGCAGTAGTATTACAGTAACTCCTGTTGTCCCCAGCAAAGATTGAGGCCCCATTATGGTAGGCCCTGTACAAATTCATAGTAAGGGCATGTCTACTGCATTGTCACCCTGGATCAGACTCAAGTTTGAGCCCAATCTTCACAGCAGTCCACACACAAATTTTTCTGACTCGGGTCTGCAAGCACTCCAGATGCAGGTCCTTGGATCCACCTTGGGGGGGGAAGTCCAAGTTCAAGTCCCACTGTGACTCAGGCCCAAGCCCTGTCATTTTGCAGTGTAGATGCATCTTAAGCCGCACACCTGAGTCAGAAGGACTGCATAATGCAGTATGGACATGTTAGCATGATTGTGAGACTCAGGTCCAGCAACTGTAAACTCAGGTTTACAATGCTGTGTAATGCTCAAGCACAAGTTCCACAGACCCATATTTACTATACAGTGTAGACATACCCTAAGCGATAAGTGCCTAAGCACAATGAATGAGGCAGGGAAAGTGTTACTAGACATGTAGTGCTAATCCATGGATGATAGGTCACACGTGGTTCAAAAAGAGCATGAGTCATGTGGCCACATGCATTTGTGGTGGATACAAAAGCCAGATTGATATGATGATGGTGAGGAAATCTCAATGGAGTTGAGTTATGGACTGCAAAGTGATACTTAGCAAGATGGTAGTGCTGCAACACAAAGCTCTTGTGGCAAAGATTGCAGTAAAGCGTTGGACAAGGGGGGAACTAAGCTCAAAAGAAACAAGATTTAAGTACAGAAAGTTATGGGCAAGTGCAGCAGAGAAGTTTGTGCAAGCAGGACAAAGAAGGGTGTGTAAAGGAGAACAAATGAACCCACTGGGTGTAAATGAAAGCGCATACAAAGAAGCAAAGCAAGCTGCCACACTGCAGTGAAGAAGGCCAAAGAGAATGTCCTAAATGACCTGAACTCCAAGCTTGTAAACTACTCACAGCTGGCTGGCAAAGAGATCTATAGCTCTGCAAAAATGAGACCCACAGGAAGGAGGAGGATATTGTAACACCATTTGCAAATGATTACTGGGAAGCTCGACTTTGCTGGCTCAGACACAAACAGAAGATGAAAGAAGCCCTAGTGAAGAAGGGGGTAGGAAAGAGACACGAAGGTAAGATGAAGAAGTGATGGATTGATTGTGTCAAAGAAGGTGATAAATAGGTGCATATAGTGCCATCACAGACAGATGAGGGTGGAGGATGCTTACCTGACAACCCAACTCCAGATGATTGCATATGGAAAAGAAGCAGCAGCTAAGTGCCTGCCCTAAAGGTCCTACAGTATAAATTGACAAACAGACCAAAGATGGGAGAGAGGAGTATTATTATCCCCATTTTACCGGTGTGGAACTGAGGCACAGAAAGATTAAGTGACTTGCCCAAGGTCATAGGAATTGAATCTTGATCTCGCAAGTCCCAATTCAGTGCTGGAACCACACAACCATCCTTCTTATAAAGCTTTTCCAAAGCCAAACAATAGAAAATTTTCCATTTTTTTTAAATTCCAGTGCAAACCATTCACACACAAATATTTCCCAGCTGTATTGTGAGATACAACAGCAGGCACCCTAGAGGCATCTTGGTTGACTTAGTCACATTACCTGGAACAGTGTCCGCAGCATTTTCCAAAATGTTTCAGTGTGCAGATCCCTCACTTCACACTGGCCTTGGGTCATAGCCCTATCCTCATCCATCTTCTCCCCACCCCTCTGCGGCATGTTTTAAAAACTCCATATAAAAATAATGCACAGGAACTCCACTCCACATACTTCAGTGTTTTGTCTATTAACCAATTATTTACATGCAGACAGAGCACTTCTGTGATGGAAGTCAAGGACTGGATGTGTGGGTGGCCTCTAGGAATGTGGCATGAGCTGGGATGTAAGTAAGGATAGAAGGTATGTGCCTTGGGCTCTGTGCTTAATTTGTAATGAAAGAGGTGCTGAGGCTCAAGCAATTAGGTGCAAGAGCTCAAGCAATTTTTTTTACTTGTGTAACCTACACACATTCTGGGTGTGGTGTACTGTCCCATCTAGTGGCACCGAGACCACTTAGAGATTGTTAAATGAGTCTGCTCTACATCCTTAGCTAACAGCCAGTTGGCTTTTAGCTCATGCTGTAGAAGCTCATGCACTAAGCTCCAGAGAGCCTCAGTTTGATCCTGATGGCTGGGGTCTGTGGATGTTACACTTGCACAACTGATGTGGTAAGCCCAGAGGTGCCAGGGCTATGAACCGTCAAGTTGAGAGATGTCAGGGCTTAGCCCTGGCAAAATTAAGCACTGCTCAGGCTATGGTATGGCTCTGTTACCATGCCAATCCAAAGTGTGGACAGGATAAAGAGCTATGTAGCAGGTCCAGAGTTTCAATAGTCCTACTCCCTGACTCCCACAATGCACTGAACCCTTTTTCCCCCCACTGCTGGGCCAGCCATGATCTAAACTAATTATTATTATTAATGTTTTCAGCCCAAGCACTGCTGCATTTAGCTAGTGTTTTATTTACTGTGCACTAGGTAATGACTGGAGACAATTCTATTCTTATCTTATTAAACTCTCTCTATTAAAGCAATTATTTATTGTACTGCTCTAAAACCAGCTCAGCATTCCTAGTATTGACACACAGACTGACTTCCTAGGGCCTTCATCCAACTCTGCCCTCTAGCAACCTGCACTCCCCATCCAGGTTCCAAACAGGTTCCTACAGCTAGTTCAGGAGAAACCGAAAGAGAAATTGACTAGAATCTAACTAGTCTATATACATTGCCCAAGTTGAGAGTAATGATAAACGGTAACAACATAAAACACTGAATTTGATCTTTATAATTTTATTCAGTTAAACAAAGGGTTCTATGTGAAACATAGGTCATGAATTTTTAAGTTTATAGGACTAGACTCATCCATGCTGGCAAAGAGGAAAGTAATTTTGTAGCTTGTGTGCTGCCCCTGCCTCGATCCTCCCACTCAGAGATTCACTCTGGTGATGTCAACTAAGGAGATACACTTAACACATCCTGAGTGGAGCCAGCACAGCCCAATAACTGTGATATTGGCTGGAGGAAGAGCGGGTAGGGCATGGCCAGCTCAGACACGTAATATACTTTTTGACTTAATATACTTAGACTTCTGTAAGGCATTTGACTTGATACTGCATGACATATTGATTAAAAAACTAGAATATCAAATTAAAATGGCACACATGAAATGGATTAAAAACTGGCTATAGGGTAGTCTCAACATGTAATTGTAAATGGGGAATCGTCATCAAATGGGTGTGTTTCCAGTGGGGTTCCATAGGGAGTCAGTTCTTGGCCCTACAGTATTTACCATTTTTATCAATGACCTGGAAGAAAACAAAATCTTCAAAGATAAAATTTTCAGATGACACAAAAATTGGGAGAGTGGTAAATAATGAAGAGGACGGGTCACTGATACAGTGTGACCTGGTCACTTGGTTAACTGGGCACAAAAGCAACCAATACACAGTTTAATGTGGCTAAATGTAAATATATCCATCAGAACAAAGATTGGGGGAATGTATTCTGGGAAGCAATGATACAGAAAAAGCTTTTGCAGGTGTGGTGGATAATGACCGCCCTGCACTCCAAGCAGGAGGGCCATTGCCCAGGCTTGCCGGAGGAAGGCAGTAGAGCTTTATGGTGGGGGGTAAGTGGAACAAGGTCAGAAAGTGCTGCAAAAAAGTGGTGTTGGTCAGCTTTGAAGCACTGACTCACCCCCTTGGAAGGTAAGGGCAGAAAGTTTTAAAGGTGCAAGCTCTGGCACAACCATTTGCGGTAAGTGGTCAATGAGGTTGTTTCTGAGGTTGTTTCCACAGCACTGCAAGGCTTCCAAAATGTACTGGGGCCCCCAGAACTACAACGTTCTTCTACACTGAACCCAGGAGATGGGAGTGCGGCTGATTCCAGGAATGAGTGTGGTTGGGGGGACAGGTAATAATGTGACAATGTGTGGTGGTTGCACGGGCCTCAGGGAAGTGCAGCATCCGGGCTCAAATTGTCCATTTCCGAGTGTACTCAAGGGGGACAGGAGTGAGCCTTGCGGGGTAACCAACAGGCCAGGGCCAGGAATGGGAGTCCCAGAATCCATATCAGATGAATCTGGAGGGTGCACCCCTGTGGGGGACACTAATGGTGAGGCAGCCCCACCACAAGGGTCAAAAAGGGGAAGGTAGTGGTGTGGTTGAAACCCTGGGCACATGTCAACTCACTGGTCATTAAGACAGGTAGCCTTCTGGAATAGGGTTGAGCTTCCTGAAGGGGCCGGGGCTCCTCATTTGATCAGACTGCTTCTGAGATAATTTAATTGCTACACGTTGAAAATGGCAGCAATCATTGATCTACATTGGGCCCCCCAACATTGCAGTTGCACTAGTTTTAGCAACAGGGACATTTTTAGAAAATTCCTCTAGGCAGACAAGATTTTATAGGGCTTAATATTTTCTATGGCCCAAAACTCCCATTAAGTGCTTTTGATTGATTAGATAGATAGATAAACATCTCTCCCTTGATATATCAGTCTAATGAATATGTAGAACAGGAGAATGTTGACCCACTGCTTTCCACCAGTCTGAGACTTATAAACAATCCTAAATTATCAGTGGGAGCCTTGTGTGAAAAAGCTGGGAAGACGGAAGCTTGTTAAACTTGAAGCTTGATCTGGATGTTCTCATCATATAAAGTTCTGTCTCCTCAGCACATAGCATGCCATGAAGCAAGCCTCTGCTGACAGGAATAAAATCAGCACACACTAAAGTGAGAATACACCTGGAGAAAGCCTGGTTGCCAAGTTAGCTGCTTCATCCAAATTATTCACAGCTGCTTGGTTATTCTCAAATCGAATGGCAACAAAAAACACCTCACTGTAGTGTACAAAGCCAAGTTACTAAATCACTAACAACATAGAATCATTTCACCATGCTACTTCTGGTAGAAGCACACACACAAAGAACATTTGTAATAAGTGGCAGAGGTTAGAATTGCTTAACTGCCTTTTTATCCTCACTTTCAGCCTTATAAATAATCATCTATTTAAAAAAGACTTACAGGAGAAACTATAAAAACAGAACAAGCACATAAATGAGCCAAATCCTGCTCTCCTTGAAGTCAGTAGAAGAGAATCTAGGAATTACATGTGAAAGGTCACCAATTCAGGTAAATACTGTTCAGTAAGTCTTCATTCAAATAAGTTCTTACTAGTTTTAATGTCACCTTTTCCCATGGAATAACAAGGATCTTGATCTAGTGGTCCAAATTAAAGTGATGAGTAAATATTTTTTCATATTTTAACAAAAAATGAATTTCAATTTGTTTCATTAACTATTTTCAAATTCTAATGAATTGTAACAATAATTACCAAATATTGGTATTTCTAAAAAATTCCCCCCACCTATGTCAATCAGGTCCCAGTTCTGTCTGATGAAATACAAGGTATGATAAATATAGAGTTTTGGTAATTATAATTAGAGTTACCCATTAATAAGGAGAAAGCATGGTACAGAGGTTAAAATACAGGACTCTCAGTCCAGGGACCTGGGCTGTCTTCTCATCTTGGCCACTGATTTGATATGTGCTCTGGAGCAAGACACTGGGGGTCTGGTACTATTCAATATTTTCATTAATTATTCGGATGATGGAATGGAGAGTATGCTTATAAAATTTGTGGATGACACCAAGCTGGGAAGGGTTGCTAGCACTATGGAGGACAGGATTAGAATTTAAAATGACCTTGACAAATTGGAGAATTATCTGGAATGAACAAGATGAAATTCCTTAAAGATCAATGTAAAGTACTACATTAAGGACCGAAAAATCAAATGCACAAATACAAAATGGGGAATAACTGGTGGTAGTACTGCTGAAACAGAGGAGAGGAAAAATTAATTTAAAAGTGTCTCCAGATTTGGGGGTTGAGTTATGTAAGGCCTAATTTTTCAAAGGTGCTGTGCAATTTGAATTGTGGACTATCCATGGGAGTTACAGATTCTCAGCACTTTTGAAAAGTCAGGACTTGGGTATCTCATACCAAGCACCCAAGAAAGTCAGGAACCCAAAAACCACTGGATGCTTTATTTTTTTTTTTAAATGTAGACTTGAAGTTTTAAACCACTTTGAAATCCTTTGGTGGAATGTTGCAAAGGGGTGCAGCATGTTACTTTGACTATTACTACTGAAAACAGACTGAACAGAAATGACAATTATTGTTAAAACTGGAAACACACACAAAAAAATTGTTCTGATGCTCGTTCTTTGGTGCAAATCAGAGACAATGGAGTCCAGTTCACCCAATAATATGCCTGTGTGTATAACATCCAGGGTTAGCTTGAGACGTGCTGAGAGCCTGATCTCTTTCCATTGACTTGTATGGGTCCTGCTCTTTTGAGAGCACATCTCCCACGGCACTCCCTGACAACATGCACCAAAGGCTCCCCAAAGCACCACCATCTGCTTCCCTGCTATGAACACCACTTACCTCTAAAGATGAACTTGGAGACCCTCTAAAGCCCTACAAGGACAACTAATCCTCTCTGGTACGCCTCCAGTAAGAGATGCACCAATCCCTTCCCCAATGACAAAACCTCTACAACAAACCCCTGAAGCCTGCTAAGCAACATGGTCCCACCAGCTGCCAGGTACACCCCTACAAAGCATACTCTGCTGTTTGCCATTTGTGTTCATGGGAGTTACTCAGATATATCAAAGAAAGAATACAGTTTGGGTTTTTTAATCTCTTAAACTCAAAACTGCTAAACACAGGTTCACATCACAGTCAATTTCCCTACAGCTATTAAAACTAATTATCTTCCTTGCAAACGTTTAAAATAGACAATAAAAATACCACTAGCCTATATGCTTGGGTTCCTGTTTTAATGGATCTTCACCAATGGCAAGATGGAGCAATTGTGTCTCAATCTAACAATTAGGGACTTCAAAGGCAAGCAAATTCTTCACATGGTGATTTTAACTGTATATCATTTTCAATGTTAAATTGCTGCATTCAAACACCTCTTGTCATAAACAGATAGTTAAGGGTTAAGGTCTCTTTTACCTGTAAAGGGTTAACAAGCAGTACCTGAGAAACACCTGACCAGAGGACCAATCAAGGGACAGGATAATTTCAAATCTCTGTGGAGGGAAGGCTTTGTCTGTGTTCCTTGTTTGCTCTGTGTGCTCTCTTTGGATCTAAGAGATGCCAGACATGTCTCCAAGTTCTCCTGGAGTATTCCCTACTATCCAGTATAGTGAGTATTAGAAAGGCGAATTAGTCTTATAATTTGATTTCTACATTTGCAATTGTGTGTTTTGCTCAAGGAATATCTTTATTTCTGTTGTTGCTACTTTGCTTTTACTGAGAAAGAAAGGGGGAGGGGGAGTTCTCTCCAGGTTTATAATTTAGACTCTGTGTATTGTTCCATCCTGGTATGACAGAGATAGTGTACTTTCTTTTTTTGTTCTTTTTAATAAATTCTTTTCTTTTCTTTGGACTTGGTTAATTCCTTCTCTTGTGGAAATTCAGGGGAAGGGGAGGGGGGAAGAGTGAGTTCCTCCTGGGTTTGATTCACGGAGTTGAATTGGTGTGTATCTCTCCGGAGTAGGCTAGGAGAGAGAGAGGGAGGGGGGAAGTGGGCTGCTTCCCTTTGTGCTGAGATTCAAGGTGGTTGGATCTGTGTTCCCCAGGGAAAGTTCAGGGGAACAGGGAGTGTGCTAGACACTTAAAAACCTAGCTGGTGGCAGTGTAGTAGATCTAAACTAGGATTTTAGTTTAGAGGAGTCCATGCAGGTCCCCATCTTGGAACCCAACAGCTCCAAGTGGGGGAGAAGACCTATGACACCTCTGTTCTTTGCCCTTTATTACCACCTCATTCCGTCTTGATGTTCATTTGTTCTCTTTGCCAACAAGGCAGTAGAGATGCTATTTTTGATGTTATGGGCACCTGTCTATAAGAAGTGAACAGAGATCAACAATATACTACACATATGAGTAATATCAATGATGTAATAGCTGCCAACCTGGACCAGAGCTGAAACGCTTTATATCCCATTACCAGTCACCTAAACCATCCAGCCCACAGTGGGCAGTTTTCCTGCTGATTAAAATAAAAACATAAATAATACTGAACTTGTAAATGAACACATTCATCTCCCACTTAATTTTCTTCCCATTTCTCTTCTCTAACAATGGAATCAGCACATGGAGCTGTATTTATTCCTAAGGTCCAGCACTTGGAGCCTACAAACCCTTCCAGGGAATTGTTCCAAAAGATTTGATGGTTTTCTCCACAAAACTATATGCTGCCTTTAGCACCACTCCCAGTGTGAAGGCCCTTGGATTGCTTCCTTCTGAATTTAATCAACACTTTCAGAGAACCTGCCATCGCCTGTGTGGCATTCAGTGAAATCACACAGACACTCCTGCCATTGAGCAACAAGTTCAAAGCTAAAACCCTTATGTTCTTTGCTTGGTTTCTTACTCCTCCTTTTTTCCTAATAAAAATCTCAAATTTTATAAGATAGCTGAGCTTACGGAAGGGCATGGAAAAGACATCATTATTATTACACACACTGTGCAGAGTGTGCGGTTTTTAAGAGGCAAGCTAAAAGTAAGTGCACTTTAAGAGTTAAGACAGAAATACCTCTGATTTTTCAAAATAAATCAGATCACATTTCCCAGGAACACCAGACTCCCTTTCCTGATTAGCATTTATTTTTCTTTCCTTCTTTCCATCCCCCACATCCTCCTTTTTTTTTTCTCTAATTAATAAAAAAGAGAGAGCACAACTGCAAGGTCCCCTAAGGCACAAAGAAAGCACATGAAACTTACTTTTTCTTCAAACCCTTCAAGGTATGCATCTGTTCTTGAAAGTGAACTTTTCTTTGTTCTGTGTAAGTGAGAGGAAACAGGTGAGAAATATTTGGATTGGTTAAATATATCTCCTGAAGTGAATTTCATGTCCTTCAAGGGGGAAAGATGTGGCACAGATTACCTGGAACTTGCATAGCAGCACGCAGAAAAAGGAAACTCAGCTGGTGAAAAGAATGAAGTAGGGAAGCGACAATGGGTTTGTATTTCTGGGTCATGTGTGAGGACATAATGAGAGTGGAGCAGATTCTGATCTCATCTAGACTGGTGTAAATCCAGAGTAGCTCTACTGAACACAATGGTATTAATATCTAGGGAACTGATGTCAGAATTTAGACCAGTGAATTTTCTTACTTTCCCCAAGTACTCAATCCTGCAGTCCTTGCAAAGGTAAAATTACCCAGTTGGTTCAAATATGGATTGGGTCCTTGTGAAGAACGTGGGAATTATCGGTCTTAATTTTTATTAATGTTCTCTCTCTCTCTCTCTAAGTGTGGCAATTATTCTGTTGCTGGCTAAAGAATTAAATCTCCCTTAAATTATGTCAACACTAGTGACTGTACACATGGCCATGCATGTGGTTGTCTCGTACCCTCTGTTGTCCACATCTGTACCCCAGAAGCATGTGCTGAAGGCAAGAGAGGGCTAATACGCCTAAGGGGTGTAGGTAAGTACATGCCTTGGGCTGTGCCACAGCTCTGTACACATGCCAGCGTGCAGCATGATCAGGGGAAAGGGGCCAGGTCACAGGTTTCGATAGGCCTCCATCTCCATTCCCGCAATGCACTGAACCCTTTTCTTTCTGACCATTACACCCCCCAGCCATAGCAGCCACCGTTCTCTGGCCTCCCAGCTGTGAAGGCAGAGCAGAGACAGCAGCGGATGCTGGCTGTGCCCAGCTCTATCTCAGGCTCCTGGGCCCCACGGTCGCTGATCCCTGAGGACTCTGTGGCCCCCAGAGCAGGGTCCCCCCGCCCGGGAGGCTGTTACCAGCTGCAAACAGTGAAAGGGCAGTGTGGAGCTGAGGAGCAGCCACAGACCTGAGGCCCTGGGGGAACCAATAGGAACAGGAGGAGAGGGGAGCATCGCCCACACCATGGCACCAGCCAGTGCAGTAGCTGCCCCACACTGCCCGGCTCCAGCTTCCAGCCTCCAACCTGGCCAGGGGGCACGGCCCAGGGGGAAGGGTGGGGGTGGGGCTGACACTTACCTGAGGAAAAGGGGCACGGCCATGGAGAGGGGCAGCCCCCCAATTTTCTGCCTAGCCCACCTCAGGTCCCCCACTGGGAAGAGACTGGCACTGCCCCGAACAGGTTCATGGAGCAGGAGGCACAGCACAGAGAATGGGAGTGTTCCTTAATGGAGAGGCTGATTGAGCTGGTGGCCAAATGAGTTCAGGGTCCACTTTCTGCCAGGGACACTGAACCAGTCCATGAACCATCACCTCCTCCTCCTCCAGGTGCCACCCAGAGTGCTGCTGAGCCAGAGAACCCTTTTTTTCCCAAGGACTCCCCTCCCCAAGGTGGCTGGGAGAACAGGAAGCCTGCAGGACTCCCATCACCTCACGCTCCACCCAAAACTCGAAGCAGGGTGACTCCCTTGAGCATGCAGGAGGGCAATGATGAGCTGGCATGTGTCCCAGAACCCCAAGTGCCCACCACCCAGATTCCTCACACAAGACACCCTCGATGAGTCACTTTTTCCCCTCTCCACCCCCGCCCCTCCATGGCAGGAGGAGGCCAAGAAGACAATGCACAGACAACAACATCTGACCGGTGTTCCCGGTTGCATTCCCTTCATTTTTTTTTTTTTTTTTTAAGATTTATGGTTGGCCTTTTTTTAAAAAAACATTTCAATTATACATTCCATCTACTACTTTTAATCAATGTTATAGACTCCTTGACTTGTGCGTGGCCCCTCCTGCCTAAGTATGATGAACTGAAGATGTGTTCAGGTTTGGGATTGGGTCCCACAATTCACAGCACATGAAAGTAAATGGTGCATAACTATCTGGTACCATAATACTGCAAACACTTTTTTGTCTATCCCCCACCCACCCTGCCTCCAGGTTCAGAACTATCCGAAGTCCCAAGGATACCTAGGAGGGATGGGGAAAGTGTGGTTAGTGTTATGTGCTTACAGAAAGCACTACCCGTTTTCAACACAGCAAAAGTGTAAAACACAGATAAGGGGTAGATGAATGTCTATGTGGCTTAGTTCACATGCAGAAAATTAAAACACAATTCTAGTAATACAGGAAATGACAGCATCTGCCCTGCCACTACCGTGTGCATAAACAGCTTTCCCTCCCCAATGAAACCTTAACCAGTTTCAACCTTCGTGAGGATTAGTTCCGTTAACAACCACAAAGTGCAGTTAGCTCCGCTGACAATGAACAGTTAAAAAAAAAAAAAAGAATAGCTGCATATCACCCCAAAGAAAATCTCCCTAAGGCAGGTAAGAGAGATTAAGTGCTCACAATAACAGAGGTTTGTAAACAAGCAGCGGCAGCTCCAGGCACCAGCACTCCAAGCGCGTGCCTGGGGCGGCAAGCTGCAGGGGGCGCTCTGCCGGTCCCTGCGAAGGCGGCAGTCAGGCAGCCTTCGGCGGCTTGCCTTCAGGAGGTCTGCTGGTCCCACGGCTTCGGCAGCAATTCGGCGGCTGGTACACTGAAGGCTTTGGACTGGCGGACCTCCCGCAGGCAAGCCACCAAATCCATGGGAATGGGGAACCTCCCGCAGGCAAGCCGCCGAAGGCAGCTGTCTGCCATGCTTGGGGTGGCAAAAAATCTAGGGCCGCCGCTGTAAACAAGTGTGAATACTAAAGGCAAAAACACTGCACAATCACTGCATTACAACTTGGCTGCCACCCCGCACAGCACAAACCCAACCCTGTAGTGATATAACATGGCATCTCCACTGGGTTAATTGTCTTTAATGTGTGCAGTGCCCCAGGAAAGAATGGTTAATGACCTTCAGCCACCCCACAGGGGAACAAAACTCTCACAAAGCTATGTAACCCCATAAGTATACGCCAACGTTCACTCATGCATTTTCAGCAGCTGATACAGGGTGTGCAAGTGTCCCCCAGCACAGACCTATGACCTTCCCTGTCTCCCCACTGTGCGCACATATGGCATCCCTGATTTCCTGTACCCAACAGCAGCCAGGGCCCACAAAGAGTTTGTAAACCAGCCTTGTCCTGAAGTTTGTTAAGAAAAGGAATTCCCCAGTGTTGTGACCTGTATTTCTTCTTAAGACAGATGCCACTGCTCCAGACTGTGTGTCATTGTGGAACATGTAATTGCAGCTCCATTTGCTGATAATTACTTGATAAAGTTCTTTGCAATACATTCAGTATAAAAGCATATAGGTATGTATATACAAACCAACACCACCAGCCCAAATTCTGTTCCATTAGCTTCACCCACACAAAACAAGTTTTATAGGAAGAAGTTACAGATGGACTTTTAGACACCTTCTGAATTTCTGGGTTTATGCCAAATCTTTATAGTTTAAAGATTTGTTTAAGGTAGAGGCTGAGGTGTGCAAACAAAAAGAAAATTCATGCAAATGCACAAATACCTGCTCGTGTTCATGAATGCAGGTTTGCACTTGTATTTTTTGCATTTAGTCTGCGTTTCTACCATTTAAAAATGTGACCTTTCATTTCTCTTCAAACATTGTTCACATGTGGATTGTTTTAGGCTTTCCATACAGAGAATTTATTGTTGGTCAAAAGAAAATGTGAACATGATACTGTAGGGTCTGAGCCAAAGCTTACTGGAGTCAATGGGAATCTTCGCATTGACTTCAATGGGCTTTGTGTAATGCCTATAAAGATGTTTCCTCCCTACCAATAAGGCCAGAGTGAGGCAAAGGCTGTAGCATGGGAAGCAGGAGAACGTATTTCTTTATCATATTGTCTAAATTGTTGGCTTTCTGATAAATGTTACAAGTGGAAGAAAGAAAAAAAAATTAAGGGAAATATTTTCTTTCTGCAAATGAAACACTTAATAAAACAGAGAATTAAATTTGTGGAAATTAGTTTGTGCACGTTAACATACTTGCTTCTAAAAAGACAAAACATGACAAAGTCTCAGCTTACAAACATTAGGAGGAAACTAGCCTGCATTTGAGTGGAAACATGCCATACTGTGTACTCCAGGCCGGACAGGGGTTGCAATAGTAGGTCAGCCTTATTAATAAAATAAAATTTAAAAAATTAAATAGTCATGCAAAATCCAGCATCCATGGGGAGTGCAAGATAAGCTGTCTTAAGGCAACCTGAAATTATGTTCAACTATTTTAATTTCTCAGGTTCTTTGGAATATAGAGTTCTGAGCATTAACAGAATGCTGGCTTTTTGGATAACTGCCAACTAAGTGTTTTGATTTTGTTTTACTTTGGAAGTTCATAACACAGGGATACCTTTGTGTTTGTTGAAAAATCAGCTCTTCAAGGCCCTGATTCAGCAAGATACTTAAGCACAAGCCTAGCTCTAAGCATGTGAGAAACACCCACACACACACACCCCACTAGGGTGACCAGATAGCAAGTGTAATAGGTGCCTATATAAGAAAAAGCCGTCAAAATCAGGACTGTCTCTATAAAATTGGGACATCTGGTTACCCTACCCACCACCCATGATTAAGTACCTTACTGAACTGGGGGATCCTGTCTGCAAGTGCTGTTTTAGATTGTATGCTCTTTGGGGAAGACACCATTATTTACTTAAATATAAATTTTGAATAAATAATAATAATAACTAAGGGGAAAGTAGAGTTCTCATGTGGGTACAAAAAGTCTGAAAACCCCATGCAAGCAGAGCAATTCTTATAAGTCACAGTGGTCCCAGCAGGATCTGGGAGTCTCTAGGGCTTCTCCATGCAGTTGAGCCTAAAATCAGTGTCAAAGTCTGAACATGATACTCATGAAGTAAGATAGATGCTCTGATGCCAAACAGTAGAGCAGAAGGAGTTAGACTCATAGACTTTAAGGTCAGAAGGGACTATTATGATCATCTAGTCTGACCTCCTGCAAACCCCTAACCTATGTCTGAGTTACTGAAGTCCTCAAATTGTGGTTTGAAGACCTCAAGGTGCAGAGAATCCTCCAGCAAGTGACCCATGCTGCAGAGGAAGGCGAAAAACCTCCAGGGCCTCTGCCAATCTGCCCTGGAGGAAAATTCCTTCCCTACCCCAAATATGGTGATCAGTTAAACCCTGAGCATGTGGGCAAGACTCACCAGCCAGCACCCAGGAAAGAATTCTCTGTAGTAACTCAGATCCCACCCCATCTAACATCCCATCACAGACTACTGGGCATACTTACCTGCTGATAATCAAAGATCAATTGCCAAATTAATTGCCAAAATTAGGGTATCCCATCATACCATCCCCTCCATAAACTTATCAAGCTTAGTCTTAAAGCCAGATATGTCTTTTGCCCCCACTACTCCCCTTGGAAGGCTGTTACAGAACTTCACTCCTCTAATGGTTAGAAACCTTCGTCTAATTTCAAGTCTAAACTTCCTAGTGTCCAGTTTATATCCATTTGTTCTTGTGTCCATATTGGTACTAAGCTTAAATATCTCCTCTCCCTCCCTAATATTTATCCCTCTGATATATTTATAAAGAGCAGTCATATCCCCCCTCAACCTTCTTTTGGTTAGGCTAAACAAGCCAAGATCTATGAGTCTCCTTTCATAAGATAGGTTTTCCATTCCTCGGATCATCCTAGTAGCCCTTCTCTGTACCTGTTCCAGTTTGAATTCATCCTTCTTAAACATGGGAGACCAGAACTGCACACAGTATTCCAGATGAAGTCTCACCAGTGCCTTGTATAACGGTACTAACACCTCCTTATCTTTGCTGGAAATACCTCGTCTGATGCATCCTAAAACCACATTAGCTTTTTTAACGGCCATATCACATTGGCGGCTCATAGTCATCCTGTGATCAACCAATACTATGAGGTCCTTCTCCTCCTCTGTTACTTCCAACTGATGTGTCCCCAGTTTATAACTAAAATTCTTATTATTAATCCCTAAATGCATGACCTTGCACTTTTCACTATTAAATTTCATTGTAGGATTATGGGCAAAAATAAGATGAATCAAGACAACACACAGGACTAATAGCCAAACTGCAAGAGGAGAAGAAAAGGACTCACAGTAGAAACAAACCTCTTTATAAAGAAGAGGAAAAATAATTGTATATATTTCCTCATTTGGGCCCAATTCTGCAATGGAATTAGTTCCCGATAATGACAGCCTCACAGGTGTTTTTTTGCCAACTAGGGATCCATTTACAGGATCAAGGCCTCAAGTTGAGCCCTTCCATTAATTACATACCCAAAAAAGTGAACCCTATCAAGGAAACATTCACTGAGCAAAAGATACTGGTTTCTGTTCTTTCCTCAGTACAACTCAGAGTAATTTATGACATGTAATTTCTGAGACATACCAGCTAGCAAACTACTCAAACATGTGCAACCAAATAGATGACTATCTATCTTTTATATTGGTGTCCATCATCTTAGTGCAACTATCAGTGGGATTCTGTAAGGTGAAGACCTCATGAACACTGAGACTGACTAGCATACCTCAGATGCTCAGGGATTTACACACACAACAAGAAAATCATGAAAATATTAACGGTACAGTGCCCATGTTTTTCTAGTTGTGTGTGTACACCCTCAGCTATTTTGATATAAGTATTTTGTATGGCCAGTTTGTATTGGACTAGTGTGAAAACTATATGAGGGACTTTCCACTGGAGAAATAACATTGTGACTCCAGTTTTTCATTAAAAGTATTCTCTATTTTTGTGTGTGGCAGAGTTACTCAGATCCTTCACCTCATCTACTAGTTTATTGAATGTTGATTCTTCTTTCCCATTCCCCCGATGCTCTTTTCCACAAGCGGAGAATAGGCCTTCATATGCTCAGATATTAGTGTCAGTTTTGTTGGCACAATAGATTGAAGTGAATGTTTGTGTGCACAACTTGTTTTGCACTGTAATCTACTCTTCCTTTTTCTGGTTGCTATGCTGATAATGAGGTATATATACAGTGCTGGTAAATTAAATATCCAAAAAGGAATGCACAATTAAAAATCAGAGAAGACCCTGAAATGCCTGAATTAAGCAGCATTACTTCAGCCATGACAAGTTGTGACTATGTACTCTTTTCTATTATTCTTCGTGTTAAACAGAGTTCCATATATTATGGTTTGTGTCATAAAGTGTATCTGAGAAAATATGCACATGTACTTGAGTTGATATCCCTGGTGGGTGCCAAAATTTAGATATTCTAGGGACTAATTTTCAGAAGTTCTGAGTTTTAGCACTTCCTGACTTTTCTTTCCATTTAAGTGTTCATCCTTAACATTGCATTGACAGTTTGAGTAGTTGGCTAGCCACACCTCTGTTCAAGAACTTTTGTGCCGTTATAAGTTATGCTGAGTTACGCTGGGAAAAGAACAGAAAAAAAGAAAAAAAGAACCAGGTCTGGTTTGCATCTTGCAAAGTCTATGAAGCCTCAAATCTGCACCTAAGTACCTTGTGCCTGCAGGTAACAGGATCCATCTAAGTGTCCACAGGCAGGGTCAGATTCTAATGTAATTTGCACTGGTGTAAATCAGTAATTCCACTGACATCAACAGCGTAAACTTGTTTGGAACCAGGACTATAGACTTAAAGGGCAGATTCTCTGCTATATCCTTCCTTGTATTCAGCATGTCTGAAAATTAATGCCCAAAACGTCTCAACTTGGGTACCCAAAACCAGAGGCCCCTTTTGAAAATGCTGACCCTCAAGACATGTCTTATGCCCTTGAAGGCATAGGCATGTGCAGCACATTTCATTAGGGTGTTGTAAGCCGGGGCGTCCTCCGATCCCGTCGCTACCGGCTGCGGCGGGGGGTCCGTGGCACGCCCCTCAGGCAGGGGATGTTGGCAAAGGTCCACAGTGCGCCCCTCAGGCAGGGGAGCACCAGCAACTGTCCACAGCGCGCCCCTCAGGCAGGGGAGCGCCGGCAAGTGTCCACAGCGCGCCCCTCAGGCAGGGGAGCGCCGGCAAGAGTCCACAGCGCGCCCCTCAGGCAGGGGAGCGCCGGCAAGAGTCCACAGCGCACCCCTCAGGCAGGGGACGTTGGCAAAGGTCCACAGCACGCCCCTCAGGCAGGGGAGCGCCGGCAAGTGTTCACAGCGCGCCCCTCAGGCAGGGGAGCGCCGGCAAGAGTCCACAGCGCGCCCCTCAGGCAGGGGACGTTGGCAAAGGTCCACCGCGCGCCCCTCATGCAGGGGAGCGCCGGCAAGTGTCCACAGCGCGCCCCTCAGGCAGGGGAGCGCCGGCAAGTGTCCACAGCGCGCCCCTCAGGCAGGGGAGCGCCGGCAAGTGTCCACAGCGCGCCCCTCAGGCAGGGGAGCGCCGGCAAGTGTCCACAGCGCGCCCCTCAGGCAGGGGAGCGCCGGCAAGTGTCCACAGCGTGCCCCTCAGGCAGGGGAGCGCCGGCAAGTGTCCACAGCGCGCCCCTCAGGCAGGGGAGCGCCGGCAAGTGTCCACAGCGCGCCCCTCAGGCAGGGGAGCGCCGGCAAGTGTCCACAGCGCGCCCCTCAGGCAGGGGAGCGCCGGCAAGTGTCCACAGCGCGCCCCTCAGGCAGGGGAGCGCCGGCAAGTGTCCACAGCGCGCCCCTCAGGCAGGGGAACGCTGGCAAAGTCCACAGCGCGCCCCTCAGGCAGGGGAGCACCGGCAAGTGTTCACAGCACGCCCCTCAGGCAGGGGAGCGCCGGCAAGTGTCCACAGCGCGCCCCTCAGGCAGGGGAGCGCCGGCAAGTGTCCACAGCGTGCCCCTCAGGCAGGGGAGCGCCGGCAAGTGTCCACAGCGCGCCCCTCAGGCAGGGGAACGCTGGTAAATGTCCAGGTCCACGAACCTCCGACTCGGTCGGATAGATCGCGGCAGGCAGCTCCGGCTCCGCGGGGGTTGCCGGGTCCTCTGCCTCCCCGGAGTCGGCAGCGAAGGCGGGCGGAAGCGGCTCGGCGTCCGCGTCTGCCTCCGTCCGTGATGCCCCCCTCCTGGGGCAAAGGGCCCTGCCCTTTGTACTCCCTGCTCTGCCCCACCCATAGCTGGGGACGGGGCGAACGCGCCCTGGCCCCGCCTCCTCCGGCGGGGAGCGCGGCGCGACCCGGTCCGCTCCGCCCCTCCCACCGCCGGGGTCGGAGCGAACGCGCCCTGGCCCCGCCCTTTCGGGCGGAGAGCGCGGCGTGTCCGGGTCCGGCTCGGTAGGGGGCCACCCCGGCTCCCTACATACCCCACCCCTCAAATCCAGGTCCCGTACATCGGAGCTGGCACCCTCAGCCTCGCCGAGGCGGGACAGGAAATCCGCATTAGTGTGCTCGCGCCCCGCCCGGTGGCGAACCGAGAAGGCGTAGGGTTGCAAGGAGAGGTACCACCGTTGAAGGCGGGGGTTCGTGTCCTTCATTTCATTGAGCCACTTCAGGGGGGCGTGGTCCGTAATAAGCGTAAAGGGGGCACCAAGGAGGTAATAGCGGAGGGCGTCCACTGCCCACTTAACTGCCAGGGCCTCTTTCTCCAGAACGGAGTAGTTCCGCTCCCGGGGGAACAGCTTCCGGCTTAGGTAAACCACCGGGTGCTCCTCCCCGTCAACCTCCTGGGAGAGGACCGCCCCAAGTCCGGCGTCGGAGGCGTCGGTCTGCACGACAAAGTCGCGATGGAAGTCCGGGCTGAAGAGTACCGGCTCGCTACACAGCCGGGCCTTGACCGCTAGAAAGGCCTTCTCACAGTCGGCCGACCAGCACACTCGGCGGGGGCTATTATTCGTCAAGAGGTCGGTCAACGGGGCCGTAAGGGTCGCGAAGTGGGGTATGAACCGGCAGTAATAACCAGCTAGGCCCAGGAACTGCCGTACCTGTCTTTTGGTGGTCGGCTGCTGGCATGCTTTCAGTGCTTGAACCTTTCCGATGAGGGGCCGCACCAGCCCTCGGCCTAACGTGTAGCCCAGGTAGGTAGTTTCTTCTCGTCCGATTTGGCACTTCTTGGGGTTGGCTGTAAGTCCGGCGGCGCGAAGGTCGCGGAGGACAGCCGCTACCTGGTTGAGATGGCCCTCCCAGTCGCTGCCGTAGATGACTACATCATCGAGGTAAGCCGCCGCGTATGTAGTATGGGGCCGCAACACCCGATCCATCAACTGCTGGAAGGTTGCGGGGGCCCCATGGAGGCCGAACGGCATTCGAGTGAACTGATAGAGCCCCGAAAGGGTGGCAAAGGCAGTCTTCTCCTTAGATTGTGGCTCCAGGGGGATCTGCCAATACCCTTTCGTAAGGTCCAGGGTGGTAATATATCGGGCGTCCCCAAGCCGCTCCAGGAGCTCGTCTACGCGAGGCATGGGATAAGCATCGAACTTCGACACGGCGTTGACCTTCCGAAAGTCGATGCAGAATCGCCGGCTCCCATCGGGCTTGGGGACAAGGACAACAGGGCTCCGCCACTCGCTCTGGGAGCGCTCAATAACCCCCAGCTCCAACATCGCTTGGACTTCGTCTTCCACGGCCTCCCGCATTCGCCTGGGTAATGGCCGCGTCGTTCCCCGGACTACCACGCCGGGGTCAGTCTGAATCACGTGTTGGGCCAGGGTAGTTCGCCCGGGCGTTGAGGTGAAGGTCGTGGGGAACGCGTTGATCAAGCAGGTAGCTTGGACCTGCTGCTCGGGGGTGAGCGTCTCGGCGAGGTGGGGCCGGTTGACTCCCGAGTCCTCCGGGAGCTCCGGGCCCAGGTCTGGCTCGGGGGGGTATGGGGCAATTAGTAGCCCTTCCGGTTCCTTCCAGGGTTTTAACAGGTTTATATGGTATACCTGTTTTTCTTTCCGGCGGCCGGGCTGTCGGATTTCGTACGTAACCGGGCCGAGTCGTCGAAGCACCTCGTAGGGGCCTTGCCAGCGGGCGAAGAGCTTCGACTCCTCCGAGGGGAGTAGGAGGAGGACCCGGTCCCCTGGTGCGAACGTCCAGGCTTGGGCGCCCCGGTTATATTGCCCTTCCTGGGCTCTCTGGGCGGCGCTCAGGTTTTCTCTGGCCAGCTCACCCACCTGTGCGAGACGCCCCTGCAGTCGTAGGACATACTGCAGGAGACCCTGCGTCGCGGATGGGGTGTGTTCCCACGTTTCCCTCAGGAGGTCCAACACGCCGCGGGGTCGTCGCCCATAGAGGAGCTCGAAGGGCGAGAATTTCGTGGAGGCCTGCGGGACTTCGCGGATTGCTAGTAACAGAGGGGGAAGTAGTTGGTCCCACTGGCGGAGGTCCTGTGTGGGGAAGCGTCGTAGCATCCCCTTCAGGGTGCGGTTGAACCGCTCGACAAGTCCGTCTGTCTGGGGATGGTAGACAGAGGTTTGCAACTTCTGGATCCCCAGCAGGGCACACACCTGACGGAACAGCTTAGATGTAAAGCTGGTTCCCTGGTCCGTGAGAATCTCCCGAGGGAGGCCTACCCGGGCAAAGATTTTCAGAAGCTCGGCGGCAATAGAGCGCGCGGTAATACCACGTAAGGGAACGGCCTCGGGGAAACGGGTGGCATAGTCCATCACGACGAGGATGTATTGATACCCCCTCTGGCTTTTGGGGAAGGGCCCGACGAGATCCATTGCCACCCGCTCGAACGGCACCCCTACGACTGGCAAGGGGACCAAAGGGGCCTTCCGGACACCGGCGGGGGCAGCGTGTTGGCAGTCCGGGCAGGACACACAATAGTCCCTCACCTCACGGTGAATACCAGGCCAGAAGAACTTGGCCAGGATCCTGGCTGCGGTCTTCTCCGGTCCCAGATGGCCTGCGGTGGGGATGTCGTGGGCCAGCTTCAGGACGGCTCGTCGGTGAATGCGGGGAACCACGAGTTGGGTTCGAACCTCCTCGGTTCGGGGGTCTCTCTCGATGCGGTAGAGGCGGTCATGGCGGAGCTCGAACCTCGGCCAGTGGGTAGTTCGGCGGGCATCCACGACATCCTCGTCGACTCGGGCTAGCTGCTCGTATGCGAACCTGAGGGTAGGGTCCTCGCGCTGATCCCGACTAAAGTCCTCGGTGCCCTCCTCGGGGGCCCTGGTCGCTCGCCCGTTCCAGCCGGGAAGGGGGACGGGGGCCTCGTCCCGGTCCGGGCGGGTACGGGGGCCAATATCGGGCTCGGAGGATGCGCTCTCGAACGCCTCGGCCGAGCCCGCGGACCGGAGCACGTCGACAAATCCGGGCCAGTCCCGGCCTAGAATGACCGGATAGGCCAGGGACGGGGCCACGGCCACGCTCAGCAGCTGGGTGGCCCCGTTCAGCGTGAGCGGGAGCTGAGCCGTAGGATACGGTTTCACGTCCCCATGGATGCATTGGATCCGCACCTCCCCCGTGGTCTGCTGGCCCTCCGGAAGGAGTGCCTGCCGCACCAGAGTCTGCCCGCAACCTGAGTCGATCAGACCCACCACGTGGGTCCCGGCGACCTCCATGGGAGCCATTAACTTGGCTGCTGAGGGCAGGCGGGCTCGATGTTCCCCCGCATACACGTGACCAAAGTCACACTCCATCGCGGTACAGTCCCGTTGCAGGTGACCGCTCTCGCCACACCGGAAGCAGGGGCCTAGCTCCGAGCGCCCGGAACGGGTGGGGGCGCTGGGGGCCCCGCGGGGTTGGCCAGGTCCTGGGGATTGGGTCCAGCGTCCGGAGCCGGCACGCGGAGGTGGCTCAGGGGGTCGGGCCCAAGAGGTCCCCCCGTTTTCTGGGCGCCGGGCCCGGGGCGGGGTCCCTGGCTTGGAGCTGGGGCTCCGCTCCGGACTCTGAGTGCCTGGTCCTGCCGGGTGGCCTCGGGCAGCCGGCCCTAGAGGGGCCTCGGCTTCTAGAAAGTCCTCCATGAGGGTGACGGCTGCCCGCAGGGTCTGAGGTCGGTGTCGCAGCACCCACGCCCGCCTGGGTGTCGGGAGGATGTGAGTGAACTGTTCAATGACAATCTGCTCTATTACTTCCGCCGCGGTTCTACGCTCCGGCTGGAGCCACCTGCTGGCTGCATCCTGTAGTTCCTGGGCGATGGCTCGGGGCCGGACGCCGGGAGGATAACGCTTTCCCCGAAACCGCCGTCGAAAGGTCTCGGGGGTAATGTCAAAGGCGTCCAAAATGGCGGCCTTCACTCGGGCATAAACCCGAGCCTCATCATCGGGGAGTCCCCGGTACACCTTCTGCGCAGACCCCGTCAAATAGGGGGCAAGGAAAGTCGCCCACTGGTCCGGGGCCCACCCAGCCACTGCCGCCACCCGTTCGAAGGTGATGAGGTACGCCTCGGGGTCATCGTCGGGCCCCATCTTGGCCAGACGTACCGGCGGTGCGGGGGGTCCAGGGGCAGCAGCCCCCCCGGGCGCGGCGCCACTGGGGCTCGACCACAGGGTGGCGAGCTGCTGGAGGCATTGGGTCTGTTGCTCCAGGTGCTGGACCCCCAAGGTCTGGAGTAGCTGCTGTTGGTGGGCCCCCAGCTGCTGCACGAGCTGCTGCTGCTGTTGCTGCTGGCTCTCGGCCAGGAGTTTAATAAGGGCCTCTACCTCCATCTCCCGCCCAGGGACGCCCTGGCTCGGATCCCTTCCGGCAGGGATGGGTCGAGTCCCTGGTCAGGTGCCACTGTAAGCCGGGGCGTCCTCCGATCCTGTCGCTACCGGCTGCGGCGGGGGGTCCGTGGCACGCCCCTCAGGCAGGGGACGTTGGCAAAGGTCCACCGCGCGCCCCTCAGGCAGGGGACGTTGGCAAAGGTCCACAGCGTGCCCCTCAGGCAGGGGAGCGCCGGCAAGTGTCCACAGCGCGCCCCTCAGGCAGGGGAGCGCCGGCAAGTGTCCACAGCGTGCCCCTCAGGCAGGGGAGCGCCGGCAAGTGTCCACAGCGCGCCCCTCAGGCAGGGGAACGCTGGCAAAGTTCACAGCGCGCCCCTCAGGCAGGGGAGCACCGGCAAGTGTCCACAGCGCGCCCCTCAGGCAGGGGAACGCTGGCAAAGTCCCCAGCATGCCCCTCTAGCAGGGGAACGCTGGTAAATGTCCAGGTCCACGAACCTCCGACTCGGTCGGATAGATCGCGGCAGGCAGCTCCGGCTCCGCGGGGGTTGCCGGGTCCTCTGCCTCCCCGGAGTCGGCAGCGAGGGCGGGCGGAAGCGGCTCGGCGTCCGCGTCTGCCTCCGTCCGTGATGCCCCCCTCCCGGAGCAAAGGGCCCTGCCCTTTGTACTCCCTGCTCTGCCCCACCCATAGCTGGGGACGGGGCGAACGCGCCCTGGCCCCGCCTCCTCCGGCGGGGAGCGCGGCGCGACCCAGTCCGCTCCGCCCCTCCCACCACCGGGGTCGGAGCGAACGCGCCCTGGCCCCGCCCTTTCGGGCGGAGAGCGCGGCGTGTCCGGGTCCGGCTCGGTAGGGGGCCACCCCGGCTCCCTACAGGTGTGCACTCAGAGATTTTATTTTTTTTAAGACAAACATTTATTGAATACTCAATCATAAAGGACATTATTTTTATTCATCAAACAAACTAAAGAAACTAAAACTTAACTAAACTTAATTTTTTTAAAATTAACAACTAAACTTTACTTAAAAATACAAACTTAAAAAATGACAGAAATTACTAAATTTTTGCTGTAGGGATAACCAGGCATATACAAAGATACAGACAATTTTCATAATCTTTATCTTTAACCAGATAATGAGCTAACCCAACTTGACCAAAACAGATTAAGGTTTCTTCATCTTCCTGTCCTAGAGAATGAGAAGTCGCTCACCAGGTGTTATGGACTTAAATTCCTCAATCACGTCATTGCAATTAACTGACGAAGCCAATTCTTGTTCAATGTACAAAATCATAAGTGAGTTGAGGCGCTGTTGGGACATTGTACTTCTTAGTTTATTTTTTACATGTGCTAGTTTCGAAAAGGCTCTTTCACATGAACAGCTTGTAACAGGTAAGACTGCAAAGCATTGAATAGATTTGTAAAAGGCCTGGAACATGGAAGACCGATCCGATTCCTTTAGCCAATCAAGCCACTCTCTGGTGGTGTTCGTAGTGCTACCTTTACGAACAGATCCGTCATAACCCCGAAGCAATACGACTTCAGCTTCCAACTCATCCAAGGACACTTTAAATTTGTTGGCAATGATTCTCATATTGTCCCTGCCAATGTCTGAGCTCAGCAGTTTTCCCATTGCAGTCAAATTTTACAAGTCTCCTGTTCAAATCTCTGGTCAATGCTGGTAATCATTGAGTCTAGGAGAGTCTCCTGCTCCTCTTTTGTATCAAAGTGATGCTGGGACTCAAATGTGTCATCAATACAAATGGACATTTTTCTCTTCTTAACTGGGGGAATCGATATACCATTCTCTACACATATTTTCACACTGTCATTGAAAAGAGATTGAAAATATTCTGGGCCACTTCTCATCGCAGCCAAAGAGTTACACAAGCTTTTCACCCCTGTCATTGCAGTAATTAAGTTGAGATCTGGAGCTTGAAGAGCCTTACTCACTTTTACCACCATCTGGAGAATAGGGTGCATCATGTGAAGAGCAAAGATGAACTTAAATGAATTTAGTTCACGGATAAGGCCCCTGGCTTTTATTTTAGCATCAGCAAGGCGAGTTGTTTCGATAATCTCTTGTAAAGCTTGTAAAATGATGGAGTAGTTTTGTTTTACAGCAGTCACTGCTTCTGCTCTGCATGCCCATCTTGTGTTTGATACTGACTTCAAAGTCTTCAACTAGGATCCTACTTCTTGTGAAATCTTCTTCATTACTGCATGTTGCACAGGACTCCTCTCCATGAAGGCATAAAGAGTCTGAATAACACCAAAAAAATCAAAGACAGTTCTGTTTTGTTTACTTGAAGTGCATGCATCTACTAGGATGAGGTTCAAACAATGTGCATAGCAGTGCACATAAAGTATTTCACTGTTTCTTTCTTTACATTTCATTTGAACTCCCACAGTACATCCAGAAATAATAGATGCGCCATCAAAACAGACAGACATCACTGATGACCAGTTAATTTTAAGAATGCCCAGGACATCATTTAACTGGTCAAAAATAGACTGAGCATCAACTGTTAATAGTCTCTGAACAGACACAAAATGTTCAACTGGACTATGTTTTTCATTGTCAAAATACCACACCACAACAGACATCTGTTCATGGTGTCCACAGTCAGTAGTGTCGTCAGCAATTCTTGAAACCAGTTTTCCATTTAGTGAAGACACAATCTTTTGTTGCACCATGTTCTGCAAGGCCACAATTAAATCATTTTGGATGCAATTACTCAGATAAGTAGCATTTCAAGGAGATTGTTGCACATGCTTTGCCATTATGGGATCATATTTTTGGAGCATATTGACAAGATTTAGAAATAAATCTTTCTCAAAACTGTCAGCTTTTTCATTGTGACCCCTGAATGGTCTCCCACCTTTCGCCAAACACAGAACAATGTCAATCAGTCGCTCCATTACACTTTGGTTATGGGACCGTTGTTCTTGTTTAGACAGAGAAGCCTGCTTGCCCTATGGGCAAAATACATGGAAAGAAGAGAATCAATTTATACAGAGGGCTGAAGGGGGACTCCCATAGTGCATTAATTAACACTTAATAAATACATCAAAATTAAATACATTACAGAGATAAGAACCTGTAATGACAACTTTACTTCATGAGAAGCTCCAGAGAAAGAAGACCCAGAAGGAGTAATGGTAGGGGGAATCCCAGGGAGACCAAAGGGGCAGAGGTAGAGGGAGCAGACAGAGAACAAGGGTAGAGGCAGAGAGGCTGCAGGGTTGGCCCAGTCTTCTGCATCTCCCCTGTGGGTGGAGACACTGATCTCTATCACTGTAAGAGGGAACAATAGAATGGAATGCCCAGAAGAATGAATGACTTGAGGACAATTTCCTGAGGGATCCATACCCTTGAAGAGCTTTTCTAGCTCTGACATTTACATTTCTACATGGTTTGGCCCACAGAAATAAAAATCTGCACATCTTCCATGTGTTTTTGGACCAATGGAAAAAAACAGTTACAATTCAAGTTACTTTTAAAATTCTCTATGAAACTGAGTTAACAAAAATAAATGAGCTTATGAACAACCAGAAAATATACTTCTCAAGTGAAAAACTATAACTGGACTTCTTTGCAAATAAATTGTAAGTTTTCTTACAGGAAAAGCTACAAACTGTCTGGAAAGGAAGAGTAGATTGAATTACTTGCCTCAGTGAAATTCAATATCCAGAGAATTGCTGTGCCTGTGATGATGACGACTGGGGTTTGCTCACCTGTGGCTCCCCCTCCCCGTGCTGTGGAGACACAGCCAGGCAGGTCTGCATCTGCAAGCAAGCCCCCTGCCTCAGGTGCAGCTCCCATTGGCCTTGGTGGCCAACAGTCTGGGAGCCTCCTGCCGAGTGAGCTGGGGGCAGGAGGGGGAATGCAAAGGGGAAGATTGTAGGTAGCTCGGGAGCAGGAGAGGCAGCGGGGAGGGAAGCTCTTTCTGGAGGCACAAAGCAGGGGCTTTCTGGAGAGGGGTGATGGGGAGGCGCAGTCAGGCAGCTCTAGCACTTCCCCCCCCACAGCTCCCATTGGCCAGGTTCCTGGCCAATGGGCTGAGAACCGGGTCAGCTCTGGGAGGGGGGATGGAGGCAGCGTGCGGAGCTGCCCTGCCTCTGCCGAGGCTCTCCGCTGCACGCAGGGATGCCTGGAAAGGGGGAGCTGCTTCTGAGGTGAGAGCATCCTACCCCACGTTGCCCTACCGTGGAGCATGGACACATCCTGCTCCCTGTCCCCTGACTGCCCCCACCCCTTATCCAACCCCCCGGCCCCCTAACCATGCCCCCGGGAGCATGCAGCCCTGCCACCCCAGAGCTCTGCCCTGCATTAGGGTGTGCCTGGGCACACCTGGCACACCCCGTGCACACGCCTATGCTTCAAGGGTTTAATTAATATTATTTCATGGATATTTTCATGGCTTTCTAGGTTTCTCTCTTCACAATTTTGTTGTCATTGAGAAAGATTATTGGCCAGATTTTCAGCTGGTGTAAATTGAGAGTAAGTCCATTGACTTCAATGGAGCTATACTGATTTACACAAGCTGAAAAATCTAGCCCCATATTCTTCTGTGGCCAACTCACACTCATTCCCTTTGTTTCTGGAGGAGTAACTTGGAATCACTCCTGGTGAGCGCAAAAATCTAGTTCAGGCAGTTACATGTGAATTCAAATCTGGGAGATGCCTCTGCCATTCTGACGTTACTGCCGACTTTACTGGCTCTCTCTTCACATCTTTCAGAGCTGGATTTAAAGTTTGATTCATTGTGCTTACCAGTTCTATAGACAGGGGAAAACATTTGAGAGCTGACCATTCCAACCACTGGCATCATGTAGGCCTTCAACATCAAGTAGGTTCCATTCACACCTGGAAGCAGATTTTGAGCTTGATACCACTTTCCTTGTTTGCTCAAAACTTCCACTGAAGGTTCTGGGTGTACAAGGAATACAGAATTAGGCACTTCAATATCTAGCCATGTTCATCATTCAAAGTGATTACACAGATCTTAATATGAGTTTTACAATTTTGAGAGTTACATTTAAAGCATGAAAAAGGATGTGTCCATGTAAACAAATGGCTCCCCAGAGGAGCTCACAAAAAAGTTCTTCCCAGCTGCCTGGACTCCTATCCTAGAAAAAAACATTACATTTTCCTTTTCAAAACAAGATAGGAGATTAGAATCATTAAATTTTGTTCTCCCAAGACATTTATTCCATTCCTGGTGTCCCCATAGCAACTGTAGCCAAGTTAAAAACAACTGCCCAGGAAAGGTTCATTCAGGCTGACTGACCTACCACTAATACATCTTTTAACTACAGAGAAAATTGTTGACATTAAAAGAATGCTTAGCTCTGATCTAGAAGAAATGTACACTCTTAAGAGGCTTTTTAACTCCCTTTTTTATTTAATATTCTTTTAATTGACGAAGGGAGATGACACAAAGTGCTAAAAGCTGCCCAAGTGATATGCTGGATTCTCCACTAGGTGGAATCTTAAAATCAGCTGGATGTCTGTCTCTGTCTGTCTGTCTAAAAGATATGCTCTAGGTCTATTATAAATTGTTGTGCTAGAGTTAGGAATCACTGTGTGAAATCCTATGGTCTGTGTTGAGCAAGAGGTCAGGCTGGAAGATTATGATGACCCCTCCTGGCCCTACGTCTAAGAATAACTATTTCTCATAAAATTGGTACCTAAACTATAAATATTAACAACATTTGAAAAAACAGAAGGGGAGGAAAGCTTCACTGTTTGTTAATTTTGCTGACATGTTAAGTGCTTTCAGGGACAACACACTGTTATAGAAAATCTGAGAATGGGTAATAAAATATGCAAGATACATTAAACTGAGAATTAACACCCCAGTAAAGGCGCCCATTCCAGAGCGCTGTGCCTCACTGTGAGATGAGTGATCATTTACAACCTTCCCCCTCCCCTCCACAACAAATACACAGGGAAGCATGGCAAGATTTCTTTCCATCTCCCCTTACTCCAGTCTCATCTCTTTCCTCTCTTCCTTCACTAACTGGCAGTTGGGAGGGGCCTGAGTGTCTCCTCCAATTTTAATGAGTTTGCTTTCTCCCAGTCCATCACCCTCACTGATTTCATCTTTCACATGATGAAAACATGCTGCCTTTATCCTTTCTCTAACCTCCCTATCTGACCTTCAATTCTGGACCACCTACAGACAGGGCCACTGCCTGGACATGTCTTTACTAAACACTGCTAACCCTCACTGATGGTGCTCCTGTCTTTACAATCCCTGACACATTTCTTACAGTCTGTAGTCCATTATAATCCAAAGTCAATCACTAGCTAAACACCAGAGTGATTCCCCCAGTGCAAAAGGTCAGGTAGGAAAAGCATAATAGTATGCTGAGATGAACACCCAGTAAAGCCCCTTGCCTCACAATTAACCAGTATCCTAGACTAAAGGAGATTTGCATTCTTTTTACAGATAACTTGCTAAGCACTAATTGTATGATCTCTACACTAGATGGAGAAATCAATACAGTTTCTCATTGGAATTTTCCAAAGGAACAAAATAAACAGCTAAAGCACAGTTAATATCATACAGTCAAGAGTGTGTGTTACAACTCCTCTCTGTTTTCTCTATTTCCAGCTTTGCATACAGCAATTGCTGGCTTTTCTAGTCAAGTTGCTCTCCTGCAGTAATGAGACGTGATGTCTCTGTCCTGGAAACCTGGCATTAATCTGAGCTTGTGTCCAGCAGTTGCCTGGGAATGAGTGATTGTAAATGTTTCAGTGCAAGGGCTAATTAGAGTCCCTGCTTGGTTCTGTGAAAAAACCAAAAGCATTTTCGCCTTTTTTTCCTGTGACCTAGAGGGAAGGAGAACTTGTGTGTCACAACATGGGGGAGGGGTGAAGATCAAAGGGGAAATTCAATTTGCTATGACATTTTGGGAGCTAGGTCTTACCTCTGTGATCAGCTGCACTCGGGCTCACAACAGGGAGAGATGGGTGGGGGGTCTGGGAGAGCACAGAGGCATATGGAAAGAAAAAGCTTTGTCAGTGCCACAAAATACTCTGGAAGAAGTGGGACTGAAACGTAATCTGGCTTCATGGGTCACTCATTTAATTCTTAAATATTCTACTGGAAAAAATACATGTTGCTTGTTTGCTTCCCTAGTAAGTGATGGCCTGATGTGGGGAGAGGAGGGTGTTAGTGGGAGAGTAGACAGAATAAGCTCCACCCAGGTGAGTTGCTAAAAGGAGATGCCATTTGCAGTAAAGCGTGCAGATGTTCAAAGTCTGACCATGGTACTGCTTGGATCCACTACGTTCCTTGAGCTTGGCGCCTCTTCTGTGGGGCTTGAATACAACATTGGGCTCTGCTGGCTCCTGCTTAATTAGCAGGGAGAGGAAATAAGTGGAGGTATCGTCCAAACGTCACTGACTTGTGGCATCAAAATGAGATGTCACCCACCGGAAACTGTGCAGATCTCTGACTCTCTCTCTGCTTTCCTCCATGAGGGATGAAATACTTAATGCTGACTTGTAAAATCATCACCACTGAATACCTGAACTAACACCTCATTGAGATGAATGGGGAAGTTCATGCCTCTCAGAGCTCTGGTTCCAGGTGTGATGGGTTGGATCACAGAAAACTCCCTTGGGAGTTGCCACTTGATGTGCCAAGACTACTTCTGCCCCTGCTTCCCTGCCCTGTCAGCTTAGGACTTCAGTGCCCTGCCTGGTTTGAGCCAGACTCGCTAGCCTGCTGCAAACCCAGACCCAGGTCTGAATCACGTCCCCTACCAGCTGTAGGCTTGATTGAAAGCAGCTTACAGAAGTGTTCTTGTCTTTAACACTCAGATGCCCAACTCCATGGGGTTCAACCCCAAATAAATCCGTTTTACCCTGTATAAGGCTTATCCAAGGTAAACTCATAAATTGTTCGCCCTCTGTAACATTGATAGAGAGATATGCACAAATTCCGCCCCCACAAGTATGAATACATACTCTGGGTCAATTAATAAGTAAAAAGAGATTTTATTAAATACAGAAAGTAGGATTTAAGTAACAGACAGAACAAAGTAAGTTACCAAGCAAAATAAAATAAAACACGCAAATCTATATCTAATCAAACTGAATACAGATAATCTCACCCTCAGAGATGCTTCAGTAAGTTTTTTCCTCAGACTGGACACCTTCCAGGCCTGGGCACAATTCTTTCCCCTGATACAGCTGCTTGTTCCAGCTCAGGTGGTAGCTAGGGGATTCTTCATGATGGCTCCCTCCCGCTTTGTTCTGTTCCACCCATTTATATATCTTTTGCATAAGGCAGGAATCCTTTGTCCTTCTCTGGGTTCCCAACCCCTCCCTCTCAATGGAAAGACATCAGGTTAAAGATGGATTCTAGTTCTGGTGACATGATCACATGTCACTGTAAGACTTCAAGCCTTCATTCCTCCCAGCCTGACTCACAGGAAGGCTTGCTTGCAAACAGAGCCATCCACAGACAATTGTCCTGGTTGATGGGAGCCATCAAGATTCCAAACCACCATTAATGGCCCACACTTTGCATAATTACAATAGGCCCTCAGAGTTATATTTCATATTTCTAGTTTCAGATACAAGACTGATACATTTATACAAATAGGATGACCACACTCAGTAGATTATAAGCTTTGTAATACCTTACAAGAGACCTTTTGCATGAAGCATATTCCAATTATATTATATTCACTCATTAGCATATATTTATAAAATCATATCGAGTGCAACGTCACACCAGGCTCTCTGCAGACCCGTTTCTGCATCATTTACATTCATTTTGCATTTTTTAGCTTTCCTTCCTCACCATAACAGCTAGAGACTTTTTACAAGACAAAATTAAAGCTGGGATTCTGAAGAACAAGATAGAAGCCTAAGAGGATTCCCTATCTAGAAGTCTTCTGGAAACCCAGGTGATGTGGGATAAAAAGGAAGAAAAGCAAAGAAGAGAGTTCTCAGTGGCAGTACCCCTACACCAAGTTTCTAGTGTTCCAGTGTTGCACTAGTACTTCCAGTGTCAGTAATGATGGGAGTACTAGTATTGGCTGCATTTTTACCATTATGTTGTTTAACCATGCGCATTGGAAAGATGCTGCGGCCAATCTGCCAACGCTAATGCAAGAGGAGCCGCACCAGTGCTACAGCAATGGGGAGAAATAATGCTATATCCTCAAGATAGACAAAGACTGTTGGCGGTAGCAGCAACACATTTTAGGTAAATGAATGCAATCACCATTCCTCATTCCCTTCCCTTCCTTGCTCCCTACTGATGCATTAGAGGTGCAGGGTGATGGACTTGGACACCAACTTAGAAGTTGTGATTCCAGAGTAGAGGAAGAGGTAACTGAGCCTAAAGCCAATGGATTGCCTGTTCAATGCTTATTTAGCACTGGAAGTTTCCAAAAAAGAGTGAAGATGAAAACATCTACAGCATATTGCAAGGAATACCCCATGCTTCAAGATGAAAATATACATCTTATTGTTTTGTTTATCCAGTAATAAAAACTTTTGACTATATGTCAAGACTTTTGACCAAACCACATTGAAATATAAGTAGTTGTTGATGGGAATATTAAAAAACAATCAAAATAAACGGCTAAGTTTAAAGAGTCCAGAAAAATGTTTTAACCTGTTTGATCTACAGCCTAAAGCTCAGGTTCTGCCAGAGAAAATACATTTACATTTTTAAAAGGTCTGGGGGAGGGATAATGGAATAGCACTGCCACATTTTGTAAAACAAATGGTCCCATTTAACAGACATTTTGGATCAGTTTGGAAGCTCTTTGGGTGTTTGAGTTTCTGGTTTTCCATGGCACCTAATCTAATTCAGTGATCAAGAAGTATCCCCATCTAATCTATAGGACTCTGTCTCTGCTTCTAGCCTTTGGCTTGTGCAGACTCCGTAGGCTTGTCTTATTTAATTAGAAGGAAATATGGTCATCTCTGAGAACATCATGAGAACCATGGATGTCAGGGAGTCCAGTGCCTCCCATATGAGGGGAAATTATTCCAGAGGTTGTTTGTCTGTTGGCAAGATGATCATCTCAGGACAGCATTAAAAGATGATTGGCTCAGTTCTGCCCTCAGTTACATGAATGCAACTCCCACTGAAATCATTATAGGATCCAGATTCTGCCACCCTTATCTACAACGAGTGAAGATTCACTTATTCTGTGAGTTGCCCCCACAGAAATATATGGGAGTGCTCCAAATGTAAGTTATTCAACATAAAAGAGAGACTATATGGGAATTGAATTGGTGCTTCTGAAGATAGAGCTGTGAAGATGTTTTTTTACATGATTCAAATGCTGAAATGCATGAATTTCAGCGAGGGTGGAACAGTTTCCACTGAGATAAGCAGGTAAAGTGGTGGTATACACTAACATGCAGTTCTGCACAATGACTTTAGGGTTTGTATGAAGTAATGGTGACAGAAGTGTTGCCTATATATTACCTGGAGATAACTGATACTGGTCTTAAAAGTTCTGGTAGCTTGGGAGTTTAGGGTTGCTTTCTGTGAATGAGAAGGGCTATTAATCTGGTTTGTGAGATCCATTCTGAGCTATTTTAGAAACTGGTTATTGGGAGTTTGTACTATCTCAAATAGAGGCTTTCTACAGTAAATGGAGCATGGAATACCCACCAGTGAGCTAAATTAGTAACCTGACACATGGCAGAAGCATCCTGTTTTAAACACATGGTCTGCAGAAAGCTTTCTTCTAACATGAGTTGAGAGTGCAGTCAAAGAATACTGCTAGGGAAAGCTATGAGCTATGGGGTTGTCCACATATTTCTCAATGAAAAAAAATATAGCTTGGGCCAATCTACTCCAGATCTCCTCTACAGCCAGCTCTGGGGTGGAAAGGCACTGAGAAAACTGAACCAATATTTGTTTGTACAATCCAGATGTATTTTTAGCTAAATTACTCTTCAAGGTTCAGATGCAAAATCCATGACCTTTCAACGCTTCTGTACTATAACACACCATGGAACATTTCACATTAGGATCCAAAAATATCATCACTATTTCTTGATTTCAAACCGCTTTGTAATTAAACAGTCTCTATATTCCAGAAGGCAGCTCTAAATTTCCAGAAAAATACTTGTGAAATTTCTGCCTGCAAATTCATAGTTTAAACTTTTATGAAGCTTATTTCAATTGGCAGATTAATTGATTCCTTCCTTCCTTCAAACTTTAAAGCAAGAAAAAGTTGACCTCCGTGGCCCCAAGTAAGTGGGTTAAATACAAGGAAAATATTGGATCACAGTGTTACAGTATGACAGGGGATTTGTTCTTTTCCACAGCAGATCATCCTGTCTCGAAATCCGTTTGCCCTGGCTGAGATCATGAACATAGTTTACAGTGCAGTGATTACCTGCCACGCAAATGACACGTTGTTTTGGTCAGGTGAAACAGATGTTACAACTTTGCAAGCTCCACCTTTTTCTGATTTAAAGCTAACACCATCAAACAATTCTAGAGTGGAGTGAAGCCAAATACTGTCTTGCATATTATGCAGCTTTAACCTAGGAAGAAAACCAAGGTTAGTGGGTGGTGGCAATGCTGTTTATTTCTAGAAGATTAAATTACATAGAGTCCTTTCAGAAAAATCCATGACAGGAAAGACCTGGCCTTGAGTATATCACAGAACTGTCCATGAAAGATTATGGAAACAAGTCTGTAGGAAAGCTTTGCCCAAAAAAATAGGTTAAAAAAAAGAAATTTATTCAGGGTTCTGCTAAAATCATTTTTAATTGAGCTGCTCAACTCAATTTTCCACTAACCTACTTAAAGATTTACAAGATTTTAGCAGTATAATAAATTGCCATAAAAATTACTATACCATGAGATTAAAACACCAGGACTTGGCATCCCCATTTCAGGTATCCAAATGTTTCTGAATAAGGATCATCTGGATTAATTGAATTTTGAAGCAAAAAAGGACCAAATCAGAAAACTGAAAATTTGTAAGACGAGACAGTGAGAGATTTCCACTCTAAATCAACAAGAGTTTTAATGCAATGTCAGGTACTTAGCACATTCTAGCATAAGCACACAAAAATAAATTGGTTTATTTGATTTACTGGGAGTTCCCCACATCCCTCCAGGTTCAGGTGAATAATAAAAGGACAGAAACACAAATCCTATCTAGAATCCAATTCAGACTAGTACAAAAAAGCCAGGCTCAATTTCACCTGTGACTGTTACAGTTGAAAGTCTTAGGCTTGGTCTACACTACGATTTTAGGTCAAATTTAGCAGCATTACCTCAATTTAAACCTGGATCCGTCCACACGACGAAGCCCTTTTTTTTTTTTTTTTTTTTTTTTTTTTACTTAAAGGGCTCTTTAAATCAATTTCTTTACTCCACCTCCGGTGAGGGGATTAGAGCTGAGATTGGCCTTGCCGGGTCGAATTTGGGGTAGCGTGGATGCAATTCAACAGTATTGGCCTCCGGGAGCTATCCCAGAGTGCTCCATTGTGACCACTCTGGACAGCGCTCTCAACTCAGATGCACTGGCCAGGTAGACAGGAAAAGGCCCGCGAACTTTTGAATCTCATTTCCTGTTTGGCCAGTGTGGCAAGGTGCAGGTGAGTGCAGATCTCATCAGATCTCATCAGCAGAGGTGACCATGATGGCGTCCCAGGACTGCAAAAGAGCTCCAGCATGGACCGAATGGAAGGTACGGGATCCGCTCACCATATGGGGAGACGAATCCATGCTAGCTGAACTCCGTTCCAGTAAACAAAATGCCAAAATATTAGAAAAAAAGTCTCAAAGGACAGAGGCCATAACAGGGACGCACATCAGTGCCGCTTGAAAATTAAGGAGCTAAGGCAAGCCTACATAAAAACCAGAGAGGCAAACGGTCGCTCTGGATCAGAGCCCCGAACATGCTGCTTCTATGATGAGCTGCATGCCATGCTAGGGGATGCAGCCACCACTATCCCAACCCTGTGCTTTGACTCCGTCAATGAAGAATCACGCAACAGGGAAGTGGGTTTTGGGGACAAGGAAGATGATGATGCAGAGATTGAAGATAGCTCACAGCAAGGAAGCAGAGAAACCGGTTTCCACAACAGCCAAGATATGTTTTTCACCCTGGATCTGGAGCCAGTACCCCCCGAATGCACCCAAGGCGGGCTCCTAGACCCTGAAGGCAGAGAAGGGATCTCTGGAGAGTGTACCTTTGTAAATATTACACATGGTTTAAAAGCAAGCTTGTTTAATGATCAATTTGCCTTGGCATTCGCGGCCAGTACAGTTACTGGAAAAGTCTGTTAACGTGTATGGGGATGGAGCGGAAATCCTCCAGGGACATCTCCATAGGTATTATACAGGCCAGTAGCACGTAGTCGGGAATCATTGCATAACAAAGCATGGCAGCATATGGTCCCGGTGTTTGCTGGCTCCTCTGAAAATTTCACGCACATTCAAATTGTAATTCGGACTAGTTGTGTTGGAACTTACTAGTACAAAGGGTGAAACTGAAGTAACTTGCATAAGGAGGAGACAGAAGAAAACTACTAAACAAACAAACAAACAATAGTGTATGGAGATATACCTATCTCTTAGAACTGGAAGGGACCCTGAAAGGTCATCAATTCCAGCCCGCTGCTTTCACTAGCAGGACCAAGTACTGATTTTGCCCCAGATTCCTAAGTTGCCTTTAAAAGGACCACGACTTCACCCCATAGCAGCTGTCTTGTTTGTTTTAGGGGTTGCTTTGTGATGCTGAATCCCAGTGACGGATTCAAATCAACACAAACTGTTTTCTAAAATCTGTATTGGTCTGTGAACTTGCATTTAAACCTTATGATTTTCTGTTTGCCTAGGAATTAATTGACAACCATAAAATAACCTAACAAATGGAAACAGATGGTGGCAAACCATTTCAACAGCTGAGTTATGGAAGTTTTCCTTGGGGTTACAATAATTGTTTTAGTTACTACAATTTCAGTCTACAAACAAATAGAATAGAACCAAAGTTTATACACCATATAGTAGCTCCTTTAATACTCAGGGCATCCCAACATGACCTACAATGGAATCAAGATATAATTATACTACTCACTTTGCAATCGTAAAAATCAGCATTGAAGTTTTCAGTGGCTACCACTGATATTCCTTGTTACCATTTTATTTTGAAATGTAAATAACCCTTATGTTCCACATATTTTCAGGTTAAGCTGCAATATTCTCCCCCAGATGAACTACATGGGTGCTCTGTGGTATTTACATGTGCTGTTGTTTTGATAAACTGTTTCCTTCTAGAGCACTCTACTTTGCATTTTATTATCAAAGATACAGCACCATTTCATGGGAAAAGTCTTTTTTATAGACTCTACGTTTCTCAGGGCAGGGATTGTCATAATTTACATGAATAAACTATAAATAATAGACTTTTTTTGGATAACTATAAATGTCCACTGCAAGTAAACCATTTCTGAATAAACTAAATATAACTGAGATTCTGCCAAGCTCCATCTTGGAGAGCATTTCATATTGGTTAAAAACCCCATTAAACGGGCTTTAAAATCAAAAAGGCCCTGATCCAAAGATCACTAATGTTAATGGAAACACTCCTATTGATTTACAGGCTTTTGGCTAAGGTCCAGTGAACATACAGTAAGTGTACTAGGTCCCAAGCCAGGAAAGCATTTGGAGCCAATAGGAATATTCACTTGTGCTAGAAGTTAAGCAAGTGCTTAAATGCTTTGCTAGGGCAGGGCCACACTGAATTGGTGAATCTTAGCAGTGCCTGCATTTGCACTGCTAAAATCTAAACAACTCACATATAAAAGGTACCACTGGCCCAGACAAACACATCAGTAATGACAGATTCTGTCTCTGGTTTCAGCTGGGAAACTGAATAAAAACAAACTTTCGCATTTATTGCTTAGCTCTTAAATGCACTAGAACTACAGGTCCCAGACAAGAGAGTTAACATTCTACTCCGGGGCGCCAACCTGTGGCTCCGGAGCCACATGCAGCTCTTCAGAAGTTAACATGTGGCTCCTTGTATAGGCACCGACCCCAGGGCTGGAGCTACAGGTGCCAACTTTCCAATGTGCCAGAGGGTGCTGCTCAACCCCTGGCTCTGCCACAGGCCCTGCCCCCACTCCACCGCTTCCCTCAAGGCCCCTGCTCCTTTCTGCTCCCTTCCCTGAGCCTGCCATGCCCTCGCTCCTCCTCTTCTCCCCAGAACCTCCTGCATGCCGCAGGAGGCATGGGGAAGGCAGGGGAGGTGCTGATCAGCAGGGCTGCTGGCAGGCAGGGGTGTGGGGAGCTGATGGGGGGCTGCTGATGTATTACTGTGGCTCTTTGGCAATGTACATAGGTAAATTCTGGCTCCTTCTCAGGCGCAGGTTGGCCACCCCTGTTCTATCTTATAAAACAGTAGACACGCCCTGGCTATCGAATGTACTGTATATAGCTATGGTAGGTCAATTTGACAATATGAAAAAGATGAACACTGAAAGCAAAGGGAAGAAATAAGATCTCCACAAAGCAAGTCATCCTTCACAATCACTATCTTATGGTCTTGTTATTCTAGTTTTCGCTGCTCTTTGCGTAAATCCAATAGTGGTGGCAGTATTGTAGCATTGTGTTTGCACAGGTAAATTTTCTATATATACATGCCTGCCAAGGGGTTGCCATCCTGTCAGGAGAGGTTTTCATGCTCACCTCTTTAAATTGGCAGTTATGAGGTTTGCCATGTGTTTACAGGGTCCATAGTTTCCAAAGGATCACACAGAGAATACAATTGCTTTAATAAATATTGTGTTCAGTAGTCAACCCATGAGGCAGCTGGAGATCCTTTCTCCATTCCCCCTTTTCTCCAAAGAGGCAAGCCAACTCCTGTCTTCCAGATTATACAAAACAGTGGAAATTCACCTTTGATTATATTGATTAATGTCACCACTATTATCGAATTGTTAGCGCCTGGACTCTAATGCATCTCTGTAAGGACTTCATAGTGTAGATCTACACAGTAGCTTGGTGACCTGACAGTCCTAAAATATGTATTTTACACTAACTATGACAATTGCATGATGTTTATCATATCTTGCTGATATGTGTTGAATTAGTAGGAGGGGGAAGGTTATGTTTAGTCTTCTTTTGTTCCCATCACGTTTTAAATCCTTTTATGACTCCATTAGGAAACATAGGAAACTCGAGATTGGTATAGTATCAGAGGGGTAGCCGTGTTAGTGTGGATCTGTAAAAGCAGCAGAGTCCTGCGGAACCTTATAGACTAACAGACATGTTGGTATGGTGGACTTCCCATCTATACGCTATGGTTCAACGCCTGCTGCATGGATGCAGGGAGAGCACACATGCTAGCTATGGAGTACACTTCTTAATCTTTTAACTTGATATAGCAGCTAGCTAACAAAGCCACAATGATTCATTATTGGCAAGTCAGAGCTTCTCTATATGCTGCCATGGTTTGTTTCACTGAGTGTAAATTATGTTAATACCATAAAGTCACTTGCACACCCAAATAAGAAGTCTAGACTATGTGAATGTATATAAGTAATGCAAACATAACATTCACAGGCACAATTTCCTCACCACTTTGAGAATGTATTTTGAATTAACTTTACAATCACTTGTCCAATGGTATATTATAAATAGATGGAAACCATATGTGAATCTGGGCTATCCCCCCTTGTCCTTAAGTGTTAAAGGCACAGTATTACATACAGAAAGGTTTTTGTTATCCTGATCCTAGTAAAAGTATAGTTCTCACAGCTTTGAAAAGGTTACTGCTGTTTATGTTATCCCCATCTAGCGTTCCAGAAAGAGAATGAGTTTGTTTATGATCTGTTCAGTGTTCATATGAAGCCCCACATGTGAGTCATGTAAAACGAAGTATGACTAATGTCCCAGCATTTCACATTGAGGATGCTAAACTGAAGGGAATAATTTGTCTGAAACTAAAAACTTCTCACATTTATAGATGTGACAATTTACTAAGCTCCAGTAAAATGCACCTGTAATTACATATCGATAGACTGAGTATACTCTATATACCAGGGTATAGATTCTTCTACCTTTCTCATCACTGTAGTATTTGAGCGTCTTCTATTAGTGGATTAAGTAACATGACTAACATCTGTCAGATGTTTGCTCTCTCATCACACAAAACTACTTTTTCCTCACTATTATTAGGAGGAGGCCAAAGAGGTCAGTATGAACCAAAGGATTAGCAAACTAGGCAGGATTAAGGTCTGGCGCAACTCTATTAACCAAAATGTAGTAGCACCAGAGATTCATCTGGTTCCACTCTCTTGATTTAATTCTTCTTTTGTACTGTACCTTAGCCAATCAATGTCCAAAACACACTCAAAGCCAATTAATTTTATTTTTGCAAACAAATTGTAGAGCATACTTGTGCATTGGGTGGCCTTGAGTCAATGCAGTCACCAGGTGGAGAAGTTGAGCTATCTTGTATAATGGCACTCCTTGGGTACATTGCTTTCAATGAAACCGTTGACTAAGGTGTCCTAGCCTGAGCTGTCTTCTGCATCTCTGCACAGAGAGAATCTTCACTAGCTGAAGATATTCCAGCTTGCAATATGTCTATGGGTCATGTAGTCTGCAGACAAGACAATAGGTGGACAACCCACATCAGTGACTGGATCCCCAGACACCACAAGTGACCACTTGACAGACCGAAAATGCGCTGGGCTGATCCCATGACAAAACTCTTTGGACAGAAATGGAAAGAACGTGCTCACAACAAAACAGAATGGTGCAGCATTGACTTGCATTCGTGGAGGGACAGATGAGGACAAGCTGGACAAAGAGACAAAGAAATAGGTCTATCTGTTACCACCAGGTGAGAAGAAAAATGCTTTCCTCCCTTTTAAACCTCTCACTCTGTTTACTGAACCAGTACTTCCCAGGTGTGGTGTCCATCCACCTCTCTCTCTCTAGATACACACAGCAAATATGGCAACTCAGAACATGAGTGGTAACATAACACTCTGATGTTTTCCCATGGCTGCTGTAGCACATTTACAATGCTGGGCCAAATACAGAGTGATGTATGAGGTGGTATAAGTTACATATTGGTAAGTGAGAGTAAGGAAGTTGAAGCTAGTGTAGTTACATGCCAGAGAACTGGAAGAAGGAGCTGTGTGGGGTTTTCTTTACCTGCACCTTCTTTCACGAACTGGTTATCTGCTCCTCCTGCTATACTTCTATTTTGACACAACCCCCCACATATTTTCCTGACGATGTAGGGGAGGGGTGAGAGAGAGACAGGATGGGACATCACTTCAACTTCCTTAGACTTGTGCTCAGAAAGCCAAACTCAGAGGTGATCTGCAAGTGGGTACTAGTTACACAGAATACCTTCCTCCCCACTCCTCAGTATGTAGAATAACCAGCTTAGACTCACTTCTTAGTTCAAATCACTGTATTGCCCAATAGTAAACAGTCACAGCCATTGTATTCTTTCTCCTCCGCCTCCAGTTTTCTCTTGTTCTGTGTGTATAACAACTCACCAAAACTTACACACTCCAAGAAGAAAAGGGGAAGAACTAACATCAAGGAATCAGATATAACCATTGTTATTGTATTATAAAAACACAAATATAAATAGCCAACATTTTTCTTTAAATCTATAACCATTTAAATTCAGAGAAAAAATAAGAGACGAAATAGACAAACATGTGGCTTTTGACAAAAAATATCATCTAGAGAGAAAAACATTTACACTGGAAACTGTGTTCCAAGACACAGTATGGCTCACTCAGTCAAAAGTAACTGCAACCACTCCAATGTTGAATACTCCCACTGAGCTGCTCTCAAACCAAATTCTTCACACAAATAGTTTAGTGAACAATTTCAAATAGCAAATAATTAGTTTTATTTTCTTTAAGAACTGGTAGTTCAACTATGCAAGCACATAAGTATAGCAGAAAGAAGCAACGTAACCTACCAATTTGACTGATGAAAAATACATTGCTGAAAACAATGAATATCAAAGTAATTGTTAGCTAATTCTCTTGTAGAATGCATTTAATATTTATGTCTGGATGTATTTTGTACAACAGCGTCAGTATAGCTCCTTCTATAGAAATCTAATGTTTTAAGGTCTTGAGGGCCTTTTGTTATAATTAATGTGATGAAAATGGAATCACTCATAGCTGTGAGCCAAGGTACTTCTGAATTATATCAGAGACTAACAGAGGATGGAGAACAAAGAGTTGATCTCTTTCAAGATACAAATCTAAATCCTTTGTCCTGGAAAGCAAAGCAGCTTTACTTACTTTATTGCACATAAATAAAACCTCTTCCTAGTGCTTTTCTCCACATAACTGGCAGGATTGTCTTGTGGTTCCTATCAGATGAATCACCACTCCTTTTGTTCTGTACAGACTGGATATATGAGTGTACCCCAGCTCTGTTCTTTTTTAAGATCCCGTATCAAAAGGAGTGTAGGAAATATTGCTCTGCAACTGAAACCTTGATCCTCAGCAAGGAGAGCTATGCATAACAAACAATGAATCAGTCCAGCAAAAATAAAGTATTTGAAATGAATTCAGATAATGGTCTAATTAACACATGGAGTAAAAGCAAGAAATAGCCATATCTGTCCTTGTCCTCAAAGGAAATCTCTTGTCTCAGAAAACATATAAAGCAAAAGCTTCATAAATAACCCAAGACAAAGTGGGTTTTCAGAAGGTTTAGCGGTCAAGATCATACTGTACCTTTTCCACCTTTAGGAGTATTTCAGATTGACATTGGCAACAGAATTGTGATTGAAACATGCACACAAAGGTCTCAGTTAAGCCATCCTCAAACAAGACAGCTTTGGACATAATCAAGTGGTAGATTCATCACCACTTGGAGTCTTTACATTGAGCAGGGACGTCTTCCCAAATTATACCCACTAGTTATCAGGCTCAATAACGTTCACTTACTTGAGAAGAAGAATTTTCTTCCACTGCAGAAATTATTGGTTGGTATTCTACGGCCCGTGGTATGCAGTGTGGTCCCTTCTGGCCTGGAGATCTATGTATGCATGCATCATTCCAAATAGCAAGGCTCATATTTGCCTATTATATATTAGGCTTTTCATGCTGAAAAAGAACTGCTTTTCCAGAAGTGAAAATCAATGTATTTTCTCAAGATGGCACATGGTCTTCAATGTTGCATATGTAGTTAGCTCGGGTCCAACTGGACCTGAGTTTACATATGGAATGTTAAAAAGAGTTAAACAAAGAGGTGCCTGAGTTTCACAAATGATGAGCCCCTGCTGCTCATGCTGATTTCAAATGGAGTTGTGGGTGCTCAGCAACTCAGGCCTCTAGTGATTAGCACAGTGGCTGCAGTAACCTATCACACATTTCTGTCTGAATGGACTCAAGTCATTTCAATGTGTACATTAACACCATATAGTCTATTCAAAATTTTATTTAGACTGTGTTGCTGTTAGAATTATAAGCTCTCTTATTTTTAAAACCACACTAATGTCCAAACCCAGTTGTTTCCTAAACAGCATGTGTAAATTTAGGGGGGAAGGGAGAAAGTGACTGAACGTATTAGCCCTACTAAAAAAAAATTAGTAACAGTTACACAATTGTAATGTTTTTCATTATAAACTGATCAGCTACTATCATTTAGCCAACTAATAATCCTACCATGACAGCTGTCATTGAAGAGGAGAATTTGGGCAATGTGGACCTGCAGCATTCACACCTCATAGTGAACACAGCACCCTCAAGAAAGGAGGTTCTACAGCCCACCCTTGTATCTTCTGGGTCACTTCATTCAGCTTTATCAGGGTCCTTAACTCACACCACAAAGTCCTGAAGCAGGACCATACTTCTTAAGGGCTTAATATTATTAGTGCCCTGGCTCCCTCTGGAACCAAGGTGTCTCCTTCCAGCCCTACAGATTTTTTTTTCTAAAGAGGATTCAACCTTTTATTGCTGCTGAATGGGAGCAAACAGAACCTACCTGCTCTGGCTACACCACAGGAAGAGCTCTGCACCTTCACACAGCTGGTGATGTTTCTGTCCCCCATGCAGAAGCAGGATTGAGAAGTTTCCCCCCCCCCACCCCCAAAATGGACATGCTGCAACAGGAACTGATGTACCCAAAAAGTTTTGTAAATGCACATTTTTTCAGATAATTTCAATACCCAGTCTGCATTTCTACAGTGTGAACTCCACTTTTGTTATGATTTTGTAGGGAATGGACTTCTCCCTTATGGAAAAGTACTACAGCATTTAATAGAAAAATAACTTTTCTATTGGGATTTTTGGATCATCCTAATGATTTCATATGTAATATCCCTGCTATAAATTTAATTGGATGGTTCAAAAAGCCCATTGAAAGGAGATCGTTCTCTATTAAATTCTACTGACTGGAATAGTTTATATAGACTTCTTAAAATTTCTATAGGACCCAACTGATTTAATCTCTATTAAATTCTGCCAGGATTTAATATAAAGGGTAAGCTCCCAGGCATCATAGTTTTCCAGTTGAGGAACGAAGGTATTATACTTAATAGCAGTGAACTAGAATGAATTAAAGAGCAGAAAAACATACATAAAACAGGAAGACCTTTTCTGAAGCAGGGAAGTCAGCGATGATGCTGGCAGGTTAAGGAAGTGCTCAGTCACCCAGGCCTCTGTCACCCTCAGATTGCCTTACTGTAATGTGCTCTTGACATGGGGCTATTTCAGACCACTCAGAGGCTACAGTTGATGCAGAATGTGGCACCTGAATTGCTTAGCTGGGTTGGTGAGGAGAATGTACTACACCAATGCTCCCATGACTACATTCAGAGCCGGTGCGAGGCATAAGCAGGCTAAGCAATTGCTTAGGGCCTTGAGCAGCTCAAGGGGGACCTCTATTCACTTTTAATTGTGTGTTGTGAGGGGGACAAAAATATTGCTGTGAAGGGCCCCCAAAGAGCTAGCATCAGCTCAGACTACATTGTCTCCCTCTAGTCACTTTCAGCTACATTTCAAGGCATTGATATTGATTGAAGATCCTATATTTTGAGTCTCTACAGGTGCTCTGACAGCTGAGGCCTTATCTATATGCAAGAAAAAATGCAAGCTGATTTAGTAAACCAGTGCAACCCCTAAGTGGCCATTGTTATTTTGGTTTAAGAGTATTTTATCTCAGTTTAGCAGATTTGTAATAGACTTAAGCTAAAAGGAAATAATCCCCATTTAATCAAAATAAGAGTGGCCACACAGGCTTTTACATTGGCTAAATCACACCTGGGTTCAACTGGTGCAACTTTCTCACGTAGATGAGCCCTAACCATTGAAGTCAGTTGGAGCACTTGAACTGACAGTCCCTACCTTTAAATGTCTGGAAGCAGCTGGCAGGGTGTTGTCAGGGGATGTCCTTGTACTCTGGAATTTGTCTCTCCCATAAGAGCTCCCATCAGCTGACTTCTAGGGCAGCATGCACCACACATCTCTGCAGGCTTTTGACTGATGGTTTATTTTTCGGGCGGTGGGGGAGGAAGACATTAGACTTTTCTTTTGTGAACTGTTTCTTAAAGTCTCTGTGCCTTGAGAAGCTGTGAAGGATGTATTTTTAGTCAATTGAAAAAATACATAAATAATGCAGTTGGCAGGCAATGGTGACGCTAGGTGATAGCCAGGCACATTTCCTTACCAAACGTTTTTTGTCTCCTTAGGGAGCGGTTAAACAGTTTGAAGCAGTGGCAGGGGAGAAGCTGCAGCTTTGCTTGAGAAATTACTAGCTGGCTGCAGGTTAAAACACCGGACTGATTTACTGGAGCCGTGAAAGAGAGGCTGCATTTCTGTCTGTGTATAAACTTTTCTACTGCTTTTAACCATTTTTTAAAAAACGTATTTGTTCTTAGCAGTAACAGGATTTGTATGTATAAAGGGGAAAAGCCTCCTCTTCCTCAGCAGCCATGGAGAGCCCTGGGCATAGTGGAAGCAGTGCAGTTTTGCTCTGTGGAGTCTGGGTATGGCTAGGAACCTGGGAGCTTGCATAGAGGGTCTCTCTGCACTCCTGGAGGGGTGAGGATAGGTGGATCTACGCCAAGGACCCCCCCATTACCCTCTCCCATACAGGGTACTCAGTTGAGGAGTGTAGAACTGAGGGTGGGGGAGCAGAGACTTTCCTTCCCTCATATCATAAACTATCTGGGCTTGGCACTGGAGACAGGATTTGTCCTACTGAAAATAAAAAACTCTAAAAAAGAACATCCCTCAGTCTCAGTTTACCCATTTCTCTCCCACCAGGAGTCTGGCTAGGGTGACCAGATCACCACACGAAAATATCGGGACACACTGGGGTGCCATCAGCTCCACCCTCAGTCCACCCCCACTCCTCCCAGGCTTTGCCGCCACTCTGCCCTAGGTCCCGCCCCCTCCCTGCTTGGCCCCCCCCACTGTACCCTTCCTCATCCCCCGGCTACCGCTGGCTTGGTGCGTCCCTCTGCAGTCCCCCACCCACAGCTCACCTCCCCGCCCGCCCGCTCGTCGCTCGCCTCTTCACCCCCCCGCCCACCACTCATCCCTACGGCGCCTACTTCCCCTCTGCCAGGTGGGTGCTCGCCCACCCACCGCCTCTTCCCACCCCTGCACCGCCCTCGCCCCGCCCTTATTCCAACCCCTTCCGCCAAGTCCCTGCCCCTGCCTCTTCTCCGCCTCCTCCCCTGAGCGTGCCACGTACCCGCTCCTCCCCCTCCCTCCTGGAAAGCGCCGCTAAACAGCTGTTAGGTGAGAGGAAGGAACGAGGACGCAGCGTGCTGGAGAGAGAGGGGAAAAGGAGGCGAGGAGGGGGGGACTTTGGCCGCAATTTTTCCCCGTGGGTGCTCCAGGGCTGGAGCACCCACGGGGTCAGCGCCTCCCTCCCGCTTGCCTCCTTACCTGAATATCGGGACAAATGGTGTCCTGATCATACATTGATCGGGATGTGGGACAAACGGTTAAATATTGGGACAGTCCCAATTTTATCGAGATATCTGGTCACCCTAAGTCTGGCCATTCTTAACTGCTCAAAAGCCAGGGCCAGTACTGTGAAAACAGTACCAGCAAATGAGGTGCTACACTGTACCTCTGCTGAGAAGATAACTATCTACAGTACATTATTAAGGCCAATATTTTCAAAGGTATTTAGGTACCTAAACACACAGACAGACACCCAGTAGGATTTTCAAAAGTGACTAAGCACATAGGCACTTAATGCGATTGTGCCTATCTGCATCTTTAGGCATATAAATATCTTTAAAAATCCATCCCTAAGCACTTAAAAGGAAACATCGTGTTTCAAGATGGAATTTAATATATTGTTTCTATGTCTCATGTTTCAAAGAATGTGGGGTGAGCTGGAAATTCATCATTTACTAGCCAGAAGGCAGAATAAATTATATAAATATTTTGTATGTATCCTAACAGAACAATGATAAAATTCATCAAAGCCCCCTTATTTTACTTTGGTATTTTACACATTATAGTTCACATTTATACACATATAAAAGAAAAATAATGAAAAATATCTGGAATTAAAACTAGCATCACAGTATGTTTAGTTGAGGATCTTCAATTAGTTTTATTTTGGTAAAATGTACTCCTTTTATAACAATACTGAACTGACAATCCATTGTATTAAATAATATTAAGTCTTAAATGATTAGGGTTAGGGAGTGTAAACATAATAAGTTATTAGCTTCCGCTCATAAAAAAAACAATATTCTGAACTGTGAATATTTTTAATCACAGCAGCAAATAGTCAAAAAGGAAACAACTCAAAAGTGTTCAATAAAAACCATAAGGCAAACATCAGAGTGTAAACCAATGCTTTAGCACTACAGCAATAGCATCAGAAACAACAAAAAGCAAAAGACTTAGTAAACCATGGCACAGCTGTCAAGTTATTTCTATGTTATTACTTTAGCTAAGGATGCACTGTTAGAATTGTATACAAGAAAACTTGTATAAAAGAAAACTTTTGTTTTGAAAACTAGAGAGAGAAACATTAGCTGTAAAAACAGAGCTCATTGAATTGAAAGGCATCCTTTAAAAAGTGTCCTACAGTGATGGTAATTTTATATTCTTTTGTTTTATGTCTTTGTGAAACATAACATACAATACTGACCAATAGCTTGCAAGTCAGCAGGAATCAACTTTGCTATTTTTGATCAGTGATCCGCTGTAGGCAGAGTTTCATGTAGGAATTTTTATTACGTATTTCTATCACCGCATCCCTGACAAGCTCAATGAACATCTGAGGCCACAGCTTCTGCAACAACTCATTTTTCATATTGATGTCAGCAGCTTCTTTCACTAAGTCTTGTATGTATGTCTGGCAAAATTTCTTTCTCTCCTTGATTTCCTGGATGGGAGAACCATTATAGATGACATAAGACATACAAAAAGGGTTAAATAACAATAATGTTTTATTAAAAAGGGCCAAACGAACTTTAATGAATCAAAGAAAATAGCGATCTGCACAAAAACAGAACACTCCATGCTTTTCTCTAACAAATGAATTTAATTGCAAATTGTACAGCCAGGTTTTTTTAAACAAATAGGGCCATAGATCCAAGTTTATAACCATTTAACTAACCACCCTCAAACTGTTTTTTCTGAAATTCCATTTGGAAGTAACAGTGTTAACTTTCTCTAACAGAATTGGATTTTTTTGTTGCTGCGGGGGATAGGAGTGATAGCATATTATGCAAACTATTAAATTTTAGATTATTTTTAAATCTAGGCACTGCAAATGCATTTACAGAAAAAAATATGTTTGCCTACGTAAAATTTCAAACAGCAGCACAGTAAACTACAGTAGGGTACAGTAGGGTACTAGAAATAAACCGGTACACATATACCTTTCCATATTTTCTCTGATGTGTGCATTCCGTACATTTTTATCAGTAAACATCAATTTCACCTTTTCTATTGACCATAATTGAAATTTACAGATAGGTAAAATAAGAAAAATGCTGCTTGAGAACCTATTATAGTTTGGTTTAAGGATATTTATTTTGTATATTTTGAAATGTGATGTTTCAATGTTTTAATGGTTATAAATCTTTAACTTTTTGAATCTCAACATCTACTGTCAGTAAATAATTATTGTCTGGCCCCCTGTAATTTCTCACAACTGTGAAAATTTAAATCAATAGAAATAAAAAAATGCTAGCAACCCATAATTTCACTCAACTGTGAAAATGTAAATAAAAAAATTGAAACGAATCCTTAAATATTAATATTTCCACTGAAATTTATAAGAAAATAAACATTGAATTCTGCAAAGCCTATGTACAACATACAATATGCAATGTACAAAACCCACCTGAACTTCTAGAAACTAACTTCATGACAAAAAAATACATTTTGAGCAACTACTGGCACCACATTTTAGTCATTCTTCAATTATACTAATTCTTTTTTATGGAGGATTTCCAGAAAGTGCCATAACAAGTTGTCCTTTGAATAGTTATACTGGTGCTAAATACCTAATCCATCTGATTTACAATACTGTTAAAAACATTAGGTCATGCCTTGGCCCATGAAAATAACACAGACCATTATTTATGGGAGAAAAAGGAGAGTAAATGCTTTCCAGCTGCTTAGTTTGAAAATTTAATAATCAATAAACCTCATCTACTGTCTTCAGTAATTAGGTCTGACTTGATCACATTTAGTATGTTAGTTTACTGTTAATGTGAAGCGGGAATTGGCAGTTCTTGCCTATCTTGCTTTTCCCTTGTGACAACCAGTAAAATCGGCAGCCACATATGGAATACAGTATTATAATGAAGGATAAGGTGTGAACTACTATACTGGTAACAAAAACACATCTATAGTTTTAATGTAATCACATGAACACCAAAGCATTATTTTATTATTATCCTCTGATTCTGGTAAAGTGCAAACAGGAGTAACTCACTGGCTTACACCATTAATTATTTTAATTACCTTTACCATTTAGCCATCACTACTACTCCTTTCAAGACTAAACAGCTTTGGTATCTTTAATCTCTCCCATCACACCTCCATGCTATGTCCTTTTTGAGATGAGGTGACCAAAACTCAATGCAATAATCAAGCTGAGTATGTACTATTGATTTACTTACCAGTATTGTGAAGGGATTTATACACCTCATAAACCTGAGGAGTAAGCAAGGGACAAACCTGGGTACTAGAATGTATCTCAGTAGGGACTGGAGACAGCTGCTATTAAAGACTGTCCCCTCAAAAGGAAGAGGAGGGAAAAGATGTTCTTTCCCCCTGCTTAAGGACAGAGGTTTGCAGCCAGAAAAGCAGACCTAGGATGGGCTTGGTTGAAACAAGACAGTCTGTCATTTTATTATTATTTAAATCTGGGCTGCACTACGATTTCCTCTACCGAGATTTAAACAATTTTTGTCATGGCTCTATTCTGTATGGAACAATACTAACCCCAGTATTGGATCTATAAGGCACTCCACTGTTAACCTTTTCCCAAGCTGGTAATGATCATTTATTATTACTCTGTGTTTCCTATCTCAGTCTTATTTTAACCCGCCACATGTATCTCTCCACATAACTAGGTCTCTACCAGACTCTTGGGAGGCACTGTATTAAAAGCCTGTCTAAATTAAAGGATTCTAACGTGTGAGAGAAATCACTATACCCTTATAAAAGCTGTGCTTATTTATCCCTATCGTATTCCATTATTGTAAGTAGTTTAAAATTCCAGTTTGAATGGTACCAACAAATTGGAGAGAAAATCCAAGTAAGGCCATACTTGCATACTCCATGTACAAGTCCTGCATCCTGAATGTATGATCCAAGTATGTTTCACAGTACGGGTAAGACCCTTTTTTAAGGGGTACAGTGCTGACCACCTTGCCCTCTGGGATAGTTATTTTTATAATGGTAAGCTGAACTGTTTGATCATGTGGTTGAAAAACAAACAAATATGATAAACAGGGATATGTAAGAACTAACACTCTAAAGACACCCACTAAAACTGACATATAATAAAATTTCATGGGTGGTCTTTGTACACAGGGCTAGTAGAAGGCTAAGTTAAAAGGACTGTCTGATGACAATTTCTTGAAATATGCTTAAGTCTGCAATGCAAAGTCAGAACTCAGAGAGGGAGCTCACAAGCAGAGCAGAACTAGACTGAGAGCCTAGGAGTGCCGAAGGAATGACAAAGATTGCCCTTGGCTGAAGTCAGTGGGAGCCATGCTGGCACATCTGAAAGCAGAAATTGGTCTATATACTTATTTTTAATAAAACATTATTTATTTTTAACTGTATTAGATTATTAAAATTTACAGATTTTTCATGGCACCATTGCTATAATATAGATGTTAGTCACTGGGTCCCAGAGAAGTCTGGAAGTACCCTGAAAACTCTTTCAGTTGGTGAAAGTGAATAACATTATTTCAGGCAAATAAAATATAGGAAAACTGATTAAAAATTAAACAAGCCACCCAAAAGAAAAATATATATATTTGTAATGTTTCAGAGTATATGATATTCACAGGATCCTCAAACTAATACGTTTACCTCAGGCTTTTCTGTATGAAGCTCCCTTGTGGTATAATTCAGTATAGCTCGACTTGCATTTTCTCCTCCAACTCTTCTGTCGTCATTACTTTCTTCACTGACAATCCCAGATTTCTTCCCCTTTGCCTCTAGCATATAACAGAATTGTTTCTTCCTGTAGAAAGACAGTAAAAAGATTTACAGATTTAATTATCTGAGACTTTATTAAAGCGCAAATGCTTTTCAGTGTTTTTATGTAATACCCCCCCTCTTTTTTTTTTTTTGGTTGCTTTGAACATTGAGTTTAGGAGTTTTTGGTTTATTGCATCCTGCAGCCTTGATATATACAGAAGGTCCCAGAGATATCCATCCATTATTTTGTCCCATCACAACTGCAGACTATTAAGACAAATGCTTGTTTTGACACATACCATAACAGGGCTCCAAAATGGAAAAAAAATCATACAACTTAAGAAAGGTACTTAAAGTAAAAGTACTCACAGAAATCTAAAAATACAATTGAAACTTCTTTTCCACAAACTTTTAAACACCTTTTATTTTACAATGTCAAAACTGTTAATTGTCATATATTTCAACTATGAAACACCCATTAAAATTATTTCTGTGTCTCTAGTATGTAACTCAGTAAGCGCTGCCCAACACATGACACTGGAATCAGATAAACAGTGCACTTATATGTATGGACATCTTCGATCATGTCCTATATCAGCTCCCTATTAACAGAAATGCATATATATAGTACATTATATACCCAAGGACTTTGTTCAACTTGTATGACTACATTCTATTTGTGAATCAAGAAGAAAGTGCTCAATATTTCTGCAATGTACAGAAAAATTTATGGTTTTTTAGTAATTTTATACAGTGGGATCTGTTTAATATTTGTCATTTTACTTATATAGGGATTTTCATAAGAGTATGTTAACCCATGTGTTCTGGCCAAATTCTTATTAATTATATTTTGCCTACATAAGTTTCAACTGTCTTTGCTTTCTGTCCTAAAATTTCTAACCAGTATTGCTGTATACTGTTAAATAGATGCTTAGGAGACCGCAGTTCAGTGGTGAGTGAAGAAATCCATATTTTTATATGACATTAGAGATCTCTTATCTCTTTTAATTACCTTGCAGGCTCTCTAGCGAGGCTTAATAAATGTTCGCTAAGTACTTTGAGATCCTTGGAGGAAGCAGTAAAAGTGTAAAGAATTATTTGTATATTGTAAATGTGAAAACAACAGTACATGACGGAACAGACCTTCAGGAAATAAATGTAGGCAAACCTACTTCTGCTTGTGACAGAAATGCTATGGAGAAGTGGAACAAAACAAAATAATGTAAGGGCTTGGCTACACTTACAAATTTGCAGCGCTGCAGCAGGGTGTGAAAACACACCCTCTCCAGCGCTGCAAATTGCGGCGCTGCAAAGCGCCAGTGTGGTCAAAGCGCCAGCGCTGGGAGCGCGACTCCCAGCGCTGTCCGTTATTCCCCACAGGGAGGTGGAGTACAGACAGCGCTAGGAGAGCTCTCTCCTAGCGCTGGTGCTTTGACTACACTTAGCGCTTCAAAGCGCTATCGCGGCAGCGCTTTGAAGTGCTAAGTGTAGCCACAGCCAGAGTAAAAGTATCTTTCTTCCAAAACAAAACATTTCTCACGGTTTAAGCAAGCAATATATATTTGGTAGTAACATATGCCAACAAATATCTGCAGGGTTGGGGACATAAAGGGAAGCAGTTGCCCCACTCATGAAGACAGGAACAGTTCAGCTGGTCACCCAGTAAAACGCTGTAGTGGGTAAGTTGTGGGGGACAAGGCTGGAGGCAGCACTTTTTGGGGCACAAGCAATGCATGGGAGAGCAAGACTCCATGTGAGCTTAGCACAGGAAGTGCCGGTATGTTATAGAGATGTAGGGGGTTGCACGACAGCAGTACTAGGGAGTGGAACTAGTTGGACTGGTTGTTCCTGAGAAAATATTGCAAAATCTTCAGTGTAAATATCCTAAGGAGATGTGGACTCGTTAAGGTCCAAACAGTAACAGGCTTCACACCCCAGTACTTCCATGGATTCCAAGAGAAGAGCTCAGTGGACACTTACATTGTGGACCTTTTAAATGCCATCACCTCTAGTATCAGAGGGGTAGCCGTGTTAGTCTGGTTCTGTAGAAGCAGCAAAGAATCCTGTGGCACCTTATAGACTAACAGATGTTTTTGCAGCATGAGCTTTCGTGGGTGAATACCCACTTCTTCGGATGCAAGTAGTGGAAATTTCCAGGGGCAGGTAAATATAAGCAAGCAAGAAGCAAGCTAGAGATAACGAGGTTAGATCAATCAGGGAGGATGAGGCCCTGTTCTAGCAGTTGAGGTGTGAAAACCAAGGGAGGAGAAACTGGTTCTGTAATTGGCAAGCCATTCACAGTCTTTGTTTAGTCCTGAGCTGATGGTGTCAAATTTGCAGATGAACTGGAGCTCAGCAGTTTCTCTTTGAAGTCTGGTTCTAAAGTTTTTTTGCTGCAGGATGGCCACCTTAAGGTCTGCTATTGTGTGGCCAGGGAGGTTGAAGTGTTCTCCTACAGGTTTTTGTATATTGCCATTCCTAATGTCTGATTTGTGTCCATTTATCCTTTTCCTTAGAGACTGTCCAGTTTGGCCGATGTACATAGCAGAGGGGTATTGCTGGCATATGATGGCATATATTACATTGGTGGATGTGCAGGTGAATGAACCGGTGATGGTGACCATCACTTATTTGCACCGTGGTGTCTAGGAAGTGGACCTCCCGTGTAGATTGGTCCAGGCTGAGGTGGAAAATCATGGTGGAATCTTTCCAGAGTCTCCTTCCCATGGGTCCAGATGATGAATGGCAAATGGCTTGCCAATTACAGAACCAGTTTCTCCTCCCTTGGTTTTCACACCTCAACTGCTAGAACAGGGCCTCATCCTCCCTGATTGATCTAACCTCGTTATCTCTAGCTTGCTTCTTGCTTGCTTATATTTACCTGCCCCTGGAAATTTCCACTACTTGCATCCGAAGAAGTGGGTATTCACCCACGAAAGCTCATGCTGCAAAAACATCTGTTAGTCTATAAGGTGCCACAGGATTCTTTGCTGCTTCTACATCACCTCTAGCATTCCCTAACTCCATTCCACTCCTACACTGCTTCTCTTAACATCCTCTGCTGATTCCCCACATCTGTTTCCTTTCTATTCTCATCCCCTGCATTCTCCTCTTTTCCACATTGCCCTGTCTGTATTCCACCCACCCCGTCAGCTTTCTGCCCCAGGCAATTTAAGCATTTTAAAATTAAATGTTTATATTGCTGAACATTAAAAAACTATAGAAGTGGACCAGATGAAAGCACATGAGCCTGATGGGAATAAGAGTTAAGACAATAAAAGCACTGGCTTTGGTGGAACAAGAGAAGCAGGCAAGGAACCTCATTCTCCCTTCAGACCTGGCCTGCACCCCCCCCCGACAAGATTTGGAAGGTATCCAGTGTCAGAAAGGCTATGGAGTACTAATTCTGACCTGGGCTCATCCCAGTCTCCCTGCTCTGAGACTTGAGCAAGGAGAGTTCAGATCAGAGTGGGTGCTCTGCAGCTGCACGTGCTAAGTAGCACTCACTGAGTGTCCTAAACCAACCAAACCTGCAGTCTCTCCTGTGTAGTCCCCAGTGAAGAACTATCAACAGTTTTCATAACCGGTAAAATGCAGGAAGTAAGATCAAACTTGGCCTTATACAAGCCAATATGAAATTTACTTTTGCTCTTCTTCATTATGTTAATATCATACTCCAAACAGTCTAATTGTATGTGTAAGGAATTAATGTTGGTCTGAATAAATATAGGTCAAGCCTGTAAGTATTTCTAGTGCACACTTAGAGTACAAGATCTTTGAAACTATGAGCCACTGAAATATAAAGTGGCATCTCCCTCTGTGATTATTTTCTGTATCATCCTAGAAGTTCACTGCACATATCAAATTGTAATTGAGCTTTTTGTGTGTTTTCTCTATTAACTACTTTATTTTATAAAAAAATGAAAATCAAGTTCTTTTTGAAAAAACTGATTGATTAATCTAACCTAACCAAAAGGAAGAGTGGACTGATTTAACTGTTAACTTAATTCTTAACGCACTTATACAAACAAAATTATGGTAAAAAATATCATTTCTATGGCTATAAAAAATGTTTAAGCCATTTAAAATAACGTTTTACCTGGATTCTCCAAGTAGCAAAAGCAGGCGATACTGGGGCACATCAGAAGATGCTACATGTGCAAGAATGCCAAAGAGCCTTTCAGCCATTACTATATCATTTTGAGTAACCTGTGAAAAAAATAGAAATGGAAAATTTTTACAAATAGTAAGACCTGCTCATGTTCAGAAATGACCAGCACAAATCAAATCAGTTAAAATATGTGCTATAAAACACTGCATACCAGAGATATTCCAGGCATATTTAAGGAAAGGAAACAATATATCCCTACGACTTTTTCAAAATTTAGATTTACTTTTATTGGCATCTTCAATATATTCAAAGAGCAATCACACAAGTTACTTTTGCTTGTTTTACTTATTATTTTCTACCAACTCTGGAAACTTTGATGCATACAATCTGATATTCTGTGTTTCAAGATCTGATCATTTAATGATCAGTTCTTCCACCCTGAGTGTTCCAGCCCACACAGGTTAATTCTTTACCATGTTGCATAAATTTACAGAGATATAATAGAAAAGTTTCTGATCCAGTTGTGATGCAGAAGTGAAAGGTCTCTAAGCACTTAGCTGATGGAAGATAAGCCATGGTCTCTGTGACTTTGGCAGCACTATGGGACAGTCTTTACAGAAAGATTTTTTTTTTTTCGGTAAGGGCTAACTGGCTGGCCTTTCCCAGTCCAGTAAAATTATTTCTTCCCCTAATACTTTACTTTCCTAAACATGAACTATACTGTTGCTCCAGCATAAAATTACAGCTGTGTCTTTAAGATAATTTCAAACTGTTGATGAAATGACACCATGTACTTTAAACATCTGTATTCAAAGCCCAATTCTTTTCCCCTCCAAACTCTCTAATGATGCTCACCCCTCCCGACATCTAAATAAAATCTATTCAATTTCAAATAAAAAATGAGCAACACAAACATTCCCCTTGTCTGATGTCTTCTTTCCCAGCATCGTGTTATGTTACTGTAAAATTCCCCAAGGCAGTCAGTGTGTGCTATATGCAAACGTTAAATAAGAATGCTATTCTTCAGTGAAACTTCTAGTGTGTTCTTGGTACCATTTATCACCAAAGGATGCAATGGTAACAGCACTTAGGGAACTACAGATGCATTATCAATGCTCCTTACTAGCATATAATGTCAAGAAAATATGCATACAATACTCATTTAATCTACCCTGTCATTTGCAAACTATACATCTTTGCTGCTAAATGTCTTGTAAAGTTCCACAATTAAATGTGCACTGGTTTGTTATGTTGTCCAGGGGTTTGTCAAGATTAGGAAAATTTACACTTGTGAAACTACATTAAAAGAGGGTTGGGCACTTCACGGCCAGCCCATATAGTAGGGTGAGGCCTGGGAGTACAGACCGTTTGTTGGGGGGAATGGGGAGCTGGTTAGCACACAGCTCTTCTCTCAAGTGTGGGTTTGGCTCGTGGATAAGTTTCATGGCTTTTCTTTCAAACCTGAGTTTGTTGACAGAGCATTCTGGAAGGCCTAATTACTTAGACGTTTTCTGAGGAGTTGTGGGATAAGCAGGGAGGATTTATTTTATATTTTATTATTGCAGGCTGAAGAACTCTTTAAAATCTAAAAACATGTTTGCACTTTAAATGGTGCAGTAAATGTTGCATGGAGATACAACATTTAAATACATACATAGCATAAATTGACAAGCAAGCTTTTAAAAGCCATATTCAGTCTTACAAATCCAAACTTTTTAACAGGCACCTTTTAAAAGAGTTCATGATCAGTAAATTTAAAGGGGAAAAAAACAACCTTATACTGTGCTACTTATTTTATTTCAAAATGTTCTCCTGGGGTTATTTATGTTTAAGAAAAAGTCCACCCAAAATAGTATTAGAAGTTTAATGACTTGTTTTCTTTTTAAGATATAGCACAATTAAAAGGAGACATTTTTGCTTTCTAGTTTCCTCCCCGTGGGAGCTTTTAGTTCAGTTTAGCTCTTTAACCCTCTCTTCCTATGTTGCATGATTAATGTGTGCTGGATACAGCTAAAAAAAGAGTAAATTATAGAGTTCAAATGTCTATATACTTTATTAGTTATCTGATACAGTCAATTAAAAACAAAATATAATGATCAATTTAAAATACTAGACATTTAATGTACGATTTCTCATAAGATTTTTACAATGTAATTATTTAAGTTTCTGGTAGATATTTTGTTAATGAGAAATATGGATAAACAAATATAACTACTGCACTTTAGCTTCTCAACATCCATAGGTACAACTTTTTGGAATTACACTCTATATAGACAGCTCAAATCACTGTAATCCTGAAATTGGTATAATCATTTACACAAATGCAAAGTGAGATTTCAGTCCTACAAGGTGTTGAACATCCTGGCCATGATCCCACAAAACACTTAACTGTAAAGCACCTGACTAATCTCATGCTTAAATTTAAGTATGTATTTAAGAGTTGTATCAGGGCTATAGTTCTCAGCACCTTGCTTGACTGAGCCCTTGGTGCACGACAGATGTATAATTTATCCAGATCAGATGGTAGCTTTTACACCCACTTTGCACTGGTGCAAATGGGTACACAAGGTGCTGATGTGTACCAGTATTAATGTACTCCCTTTCTTTGCACTTTAAACAATGATTTTGTGTAAGAGGTAAAAAATCAAGGATTCCATTTCATGGAGTGGTGATGAAGAAAATATTTGAGATTTTATGTATATGCTGTACCTGGAGTTAAAAAATACTATATAAATAATAATGTGCTGTACTAAAACCAGCTGTCAAGTATGCTTATATATATATTAGGGCTGTCGACTAATCGCAGTTAACTCACACGATGAACTCAAAAAAATTAATCACAATTAATCGCAGTTTTAATCGCACTGTTAAACAGAATACCAATTGAAATTTATTAAATATTTTTCTACATTTTAATATATATTGTATTCTGTGTTGTCATTGAAATCAAAGTGTATATTATTTTTATTACAAATATTTGCACTGTAAAACTGATTAACAAAAGAAATAGTATTTTTCAGTTCACCTCCTACAAGTATTGTAGTGCAATCTCTTTACCGTGAAAACGCAACTTACAAATGTAGATTTTTTTTTTGTTTCATAACTGCACTCAAAAACAAAAAAACGAAAAACTTCAGAGCCTACAAGTCTACTCAGTTCTACTTCTTGTTCATCCAATCGCTAAAAACAAGTCTGTTTACATTTGCAGGAGATAATGCTGCCCTCTTCTTATTTACGTCACCAGAAAGTGAGAACAGGCATGTGCATGGCACTTCTGTAGCCGGCATTGCAAGATATCTACGTGCCAGATATGCTAAACATCAGGGCCGGCTCCAGGCACCAGCATTCCAAGCTGGTGCTTGGGGCGGCAATATGCAAGGGGCGGCAGTCCCTGTTGTTTTGCCCCCAAGCAGCGCGCCGAATTGCCGCCACGGACAGCGGGGGCAGTCCGTGCGCCGTTAGGGTGGCAGGCGTGTTTCGGTGGTGGCGGCAATTCGGTGGCAGCTTCTATGTTTAGCTGTCTGCGGCGGCTTCAGCTAAACATAGAAGCTGCCGCCAAACTACTGCCACCGCGGAAACGCGCCTGCCGCCCTAAGGGCACACGGACTGCCCCCACCGCCCACGGCGGCAATTCGGTGCGCTGCTTGGGGCGGCGAAAACTGTAGAGCCGGCCCTGCTAAACATTCATATGCCCCGTCATGCTTTGGCCACTATTCCAGAGGACATGCTTCCATGCTGATGACGCTTGTTAAAAAAATAATGCGTTAATTAAATTTGTGACTGAACTCCTTGGGGAGAATTGTATTTCCCCTGCTCTGTTTTATCCGCCTTCTGCCATATATTTCATGTTATAGCAGTCTCAGATAATGACCTAGCACATGTTCATTTTAAGAACACTTTCACTGCAGATTTCACAAAATGCAAAGAAGGAACCAATGTGAGATTTCTAAAGATAGCTACAGCACTCAACCTAAGGTTTAAAAATCTGAGAGGGATGAGGTGTGGAGCATGCTTTCGGAAGTCTTAAAAGAGCAAAAATTCCAATGCAGAAACTACAGAACCAGAATCACCAAAAAAGAAAATCAACCTTCTGCTGGTTGAAGCATGAAGAGACATATACATCTTTAGAGCATCTGGCATGTAAATATCTTGCGATGCCAGCTACAACAGTACCATGAGAACGCCTGTTCTCACTTTCAGTTGACACTGTAAACCAGAAGTGGGCAGCATTATCTCCTGCAACTATAAACAAACTTATTTGTCTGTGATTTGCTGAACAAGGAGTAGGACTGAGTGGACTTGCAAGGTCTAAAATTTTATATTGCTTTATTTTTGAATGCAGGTTTTGGTTTTTTACATAATTCTACATTTGTAAGTTCAACTTTCATGATAAAGAGATTGCATTACAGTACTTGTATTGGGTGAATTGAAAAATACTATTTCTTCTGTTTTTTACAGTGCAAATACATGTAATAAAAATAAATATAAAGTGAGCATTGTATCCTTTGTATTCTGTTTTGTAATTGAAATCAATATATTTGAAAATGTAGAAAACATCCAAAATATTCAAATAAACAGTATTCTATTATTGTTTAACAGTGCGATTAATCACAGTTCTTTTTTTTAATCGCTTGACAGCCCTAAATACATATATCCAGTGCCAATATTTAAATTCCTTTCAAACATATTATAATAAACCAGAGAAAAACTTGTTACAAGAAACTGAAGAGGTGAAGTGTATGAATTCTTTAAAATTAAAAAAAAAATAGACACATTGATTTGTGTTTCTTTATCATATGTACTCAGGAATAGGGTTGAATTGTCTTTTCCAATTACCAAGAGCTATAGGAACAAAGGTATTTTGGGGGGGCTACATAAGTAAAAATAACAGATTTAGTTTGACAAATGCAGAGCAAAGTAAATTATGTGGGGAAGTATATTTACATCTTTTTTACTTTTGCATTAGAATGAATGGAGTGGCTCTATTAATTTTATTAATATATAATCAATATAAATTTATGAAATAAGAATCTGTTCTTTCCATTAATGAGCATTCATTTTATAGGAATACTTTTGAGAGGGAAGTTACACGTTCTTTGTATTCCTAAAAAAAAATATTACTTCCTCTTACCTCAGTTCCATTGATCTTCTGCAGATTAAAATGGTTCAGTCTAAACAGAACATAGTATTTCCAGAGAGTAAAGTTGACAACTGGATTTCCCTGAGGATCAACTGTCAACTGTTCAATGCGACGCACCTGTGCTAATGCATTAAACTGCTGCATCATGACAATATTTGTCTCCTTAAACTTCAGGTGCTGTAACAAAAAAACAGACATGAACTATGTTATATTTACTGAGAAGGACACATAATAGTAAGGCAACACAACTGTGTTACAGACATCAAGCTCAGTGTTAGATCAGCTCCATTCCATGCTACTTCAATTCTCCTTAGACATGAATAACCAGCTCTTGGGCCCATCTAAGCAACTGGGCTCACTTGATGTGTAGAGCTTTTAATACCTCTTCAAAACAATGTGACACATGATGCCTTCCCCTCTTTAAAAAGAAGCCCTCTCCCTTTTGTATCCAATATATTAAAATAAAAACTAGAAAATAAAATAAGAGATCTTAGTGATACAGACATCTGGTGGTCTCAGAGTGGGAAAACCTTAGCATTTACAATCTTCTTCACTTGAAAGAGTAAGTGCACAGTCATAGCTTGTCTGTATTCTTTATGAAAAAGTGATGAAAATTAATCGAGTGAGCATTAAAGCATGTAAAATTAAAGGCGTTAATTGGGTTGTACGTTTTCAGCAAGGTGTGATCATAACTTTTTCAAGTATGTATAATGCTATGGTCACTTAATACAGTCACTTAGCCGTAACTGTTTTGACTAAGTTATAGGTGTATAGGATTCAATTCCCCAGTTTTTTGGATGATTGGTTTAATCACACATATTTATTATACCATCATTGTGATTCCTTGGGTTTAAATTGGGTCATTAGCAATAAGAGAGGCAAAACCCCACGCCCCTCTGTAGAAGTGTTGCAACAACAAGATTTGCTTAAACTTTGCATAGAAAGAAAAGAATGAGATATTTCTACATTGCAAGCAAGGAAATAAGCAAGAAATATTTTGAGTATGTAGAGTTTGATTGCTTCCTGGTTGTACAAGCTGTACAGGTCATAGAATCGCTCAATTATTCTGCTCCTTCCAAGCACCCCTAAAAGGAGACCACGATGAGCCTGATAGCAGAATGAGATTTTGAGGGGTTAAAAACCTTTGCTGGGATTTTGAATTCGTAGCTGGAGATACCTGCCTGAACTGAAGCAAGGTATGCTCAATTAAGCTCAGAACCTTCCAAAAAAGAGCATGGGGTATCTTTATGAGAAGGAGAGACAGAGGTTTGTTGACCAGAAACCAAGACAGGGAACTATGAAGGCACATGAGCCTACCTGTTGATACTGTTCTAGTTAGTTTTATGTTATTTGCTTTGATTTTACAGACCCACATTGCCTGGAGGGAATGTGGCCAGAGACTTTGCACATTTAGTTTTTTCGGTTGAGCAAGAACCACAGAACTCCAGAGAGTTCTTTGCTTAACCAGCACCACCTCTGACCTCTCTGTCGCCAGCTGTTCAGATGCTTGCCTTGATACACAAACAAATACTTCTTGATACATGGAAATAATGGATCAACAATGTAAAAGTATTGTATTTCCATCTCACAATTTAGCAACTCTTTTCTATTTTATGAAGGGCCAAAAGAAATGTTTGTGTCAGAAATAAATTTCCAACCTAAGAGGAATCCCTCAATTCCCTTTGAGAATTCTGACTCAAGTCTCTTGCTCAATCAAGAAGGCCTTATCAAGTCAAAAGTACAATATAGACAAAACTGAAGAGTTATACAAATAACCCAAATTCATATACATAAGTGATAATAGGCTGAAAACTAAAGGTTACTTGACCAAAATAAGGTGTTAATAAAGATCATCCATATATTCTGTGGCTATTCAGATTGCTGAAGTCTCAGAGAAAATGTCTTACCGCAGAATTAGGAAATCTGATCTTCAGTTTTGGTAGCACTTGAACAATTTCATCAAATTCTATGAACATAAAGGAGACTGTGATGACAGTTCCAGCTGTCTGAACGCTCCAGTTTCGATCCAGGGATTCCAGAGCTCCAGAACCATACAAGTAAAGAGTGTCTCCCTCCACTTCGACTAAGTGAGAATCGAGGACAGATAAGCCTTGTACAGCATTGCTCAGTATTGTGTCAAGAGACCTGTGAGGGGAAATAAACAGATGTAATATAAAAGAGAAGATATCTTTTGGGGCATTTGATTGAAGTGAATATTAATATTCGAGAAGTCCTACACTTTACACCAAAGCCTAACCTCTCAAAAATATCCACAATTTTGGGTTTCCAACTTGAGACACCTAGACCCTGATTTTCAGAGATGCTATAAATGCCATCAAATAAAGTGGATGCACAGTATCACTGGAGCTGGGCACCCCAACTCTGTGGCACCCAAAATTAGCAATCATTTTAAAATTGTGGCTCAAGTGTTTGACTATTTTGTATTGGTTTTGATTGCTACAAACAAAACTTCAATGAATGCATTTGCTCAAATGCCTTTACATTCAAATTCAGGGAACAAAACTAAGGACTCGACCTGTAAAATATACCCAACATGAATAATTTCTCATGCAACTAATCCCATTACATTGGTAATTGTTTGCAGGATCAAACCCTGTTTTAAGATCAAACACAAAGACTACAAAACCAAGGAAACAGGGATAATAATGCTATTAACCAAAAATGTTGAATAAATAGTTTCATTTTTTCTTATAAATTGCATCATTCACCACTTAAAAACCCTATGCCATGTCTTCTGACCAAGACATTACTTGACTTAAAGATGAGAATACTAAGTCATTGCCTACACATCTTGGGTCTTATTGACCCGATTTAATCCTGTGGGACTGGAAGCAAGGATGACTTCTTAACAGCCTATGGCTCTAGATTAATTTAATATTAAAAACAGTGAATCCAACTCTATGACTAACTGCTTTATCTGAACACCTTATTGTATCATCTACAATCTTAAGTCACACACAGATGGGAAAATGGCTTGCTAAAAGTATTTTCTACTTACAACTATTCTTTTGGGGCCTGATTCAAAGCCCATTGAAATCAGTAGGAAATCTTCCATTAAATTCTATGCCACAGAATTTATGGGCTTTAGAATAGGCCTCAGAGTGATGGTCACCCAGCTCCAGGCTTGGTTTTGGGGTTTTCCCCCCTTGACCCAACTTGTCATATTGAAGCAACAATATGTCAAGGTGCTGTAGACAGCCATTTATAGGTTTCAGATAGAAAAAAAAAACAACACTGATTCTTCCAGGGACCATCACTTAGGCCTGGTTTATTTCTACCAAGCAAGAATCATTTTTACCCAACAGGGCATTTTCTTAGCCCTGCAGTAAGACAATCTGTGTCCGCTATACACACAGGCCACTCATTTCAACTAGATCCTTACCCTGATAGGGCGTGGTTATTGCTCCTTAAAAAGAGCCTGTCAAAACCTCTTTTGATTGACCAGAACTACTCAATTTTTGAAGATCAGCCAGACACTTAAGTCTAATAGCCTCACAACTTTCCCAGCTTCTTCTGGCCTGAAGGAAATCTAACATTTTAAAGTGACTAATTCTGGTGGTATTAAAATAAATTATAGCCCAGACCCATAGCTGGAAGAACTCCCTTTTTTTTCTTCCCAACTAATCGGCATCAAACACGCTAACTTCTGGAGAAGTAGGGCTCAATTTTTCACAAACTATACGTTGGCTCACTACTACTTAATAAATTTTTTTAAAGGTCTTGTACAGCTGTGTTGAATTGTCTTCAAAGATAATATATCAAATTCCAACTGTGCGTTTTCTCTGCTAGATATCTTCATTTATTGTAAATCTTCATTTCTCTTGAGAGACAGTGTATCATTCTGAGAAAGAAGATGAAGAATTGAACTGGACCTATCTTTCACTCTAACATTCACCTATATGAGTAGAGCCAATTGCTTTTTGTCCATCTCCAAAAGCATTTTTGACTTTCTTCCACTTTTACAGCAGTCAGACTCCAGATATGCAACTGTGACCTCTCCCCTTTGACTATTAGAACTAACTGCAAAAAAATTTGATTAAACTTTCTGTGTTGAAAAATTCCATTTTGTTGAAAAATTAACTAGGAACATTTCTCAGGACCGAGATTTTTTTTATTTTATTTTTTTTGGGAGAATGAAGGGATGTGTGTTCGGGGGGGCGGGCGGACACACGACACAGACACACTGACTCTACAGCTGAACTGTTAGGGCATGGATATTGGAGACCCAGATTCAAGTCCCGTCTTCAAATCAGGCAGGGCAGGGATTTGAGCCTCTGTCTCCCACTTCCCAGGTGACTTCCATAACCATCAGGATGTACGTGTGAGTGAGTGTGAGTGAGGAAATTCAGAAGATCTCCTGTTTATCCCAATGTGGAACAAAAACAAATGTCAAAATACTGAAATATTTTGCAAAACAGAATTGCTGTTTTCTGGCTAGCCTTACTGACTATTCAATTTTAGCAAAGAGCATAAGAGAAAGAACTTTTAAAGAAACAGAACAGCTGACTGGTTTGATCAGGTAAGAGGATTTATACCTCACACTATCACCCTCCACACCAAAGCCAACTGCTGCAGTTTATCACAGTGACATGGATTCAGAAGCATCTCTACTCTCATTGCATTATTTAATTACCTACTGGCCAGATAAAGGATAAAAATGTTTCCTTCACTGACTGGGCTGGAAGAAATGTTCTTGTTTTGTAGAGGAAAGAGAATATTAAGATTTATAAAAATAAAACAGAAATTCAAAATGAAAAAAGTGGCTGAACAGCTTAAAACTCACTCAGATGGGAGCCCCGTAAATTGGTACTAGGCATACAGAGGGAGAGATCAGTCTTTAGTGCCTAGATCACCAATACAAAAAGTTAAGACACCCAGAATTGCATGAAGACATTCTAAAAGGTGCAGATAAAGTTTGCTTTGTTTGAATGTTTAGTATAATTTGACATTTTTGTAATTTTTTAAAAAAAAATAAGCAGTATGATTTCTACAACACTGATTTTACAAATTTAAATGACAACTTACAAAATAGCATGAAAGTTTATTTTATACATTGTATTTTATTATAATAGGTTTGGCTAAAAAAAGTCACAACATTCATAGTCAGGAAATTACCAAAAATAAACCAACTTCACAACCAGTATCCAATGTAAGTAAAGAAAATATTACACCAAGATCTTTCCTACAACTGCATGGAAAATATTTTTTAAGTTCTATTAAAGAAGAGTCTTCTCAAGCAGTCCAAACAGTGAATCCATTAACATATTAATGTTAATCTGCTGAAGCTGTAATATTTTGCATCTTGTATTGATTAAGATATAATTTGCACAAGTGATTTAGAATTAGGATAGAGGACTTTGTTCCAACTTGTTACCCACTGAATTTGAAAATGAGAGGGACCTTGATTTGTGTAAAAGTAATTTCTGGTGATCAATAAATCAGCACCTCCTGTGGTTATGAGGCAGTACATACTTAATACATGCAGACTCACCACTTTACTCACTCCCTGCTTTAATCTTAAAATAGCTGATATATGGATATTCTACAGCTATGTTGGATATACTGTCGAATTACTATATTAAATACCCCGGCTGTACATGGCAATATCAATATTAGGATACAATAATGTTTGAACAAGGTGTCTAATGCTAACAGTGGTATTTTAATGAAGTTTTGAGATGTTTGGTTAGAGAAGCAATCTAATAAATCCAGTTATTTAGCTATAGTGGTGGTTAGCTAGTTAGATAGCAACAAAAAATAAAAATAAAAAAATAGCAGCATTGCATCTGGAAAGCAGAATTATACTTCAAACATTTTGTGGTCACACAACTGAGAAACAGAGTCAGAACTCCAAGCAAAGGAAGTGTGGGAGTGGGAAATCATTTGGCAATCATTGATATAATTCTAGGCTAGAGACTGAAACATTTTTGTAAATTACCAGCTGAAGGATCTATGGGTTAGTGGCAAATAGCTGCAGAAATCTGGGACCGGGGACAGCAACTCTGGATGGTAAAACTATTGTTCATCATTTGCATGATCAATGTATAACTGTTGCATACACACAGAAATTGTGTAATCCTGTCTTTGTACGGCTGACATAAATCATCTCTTGTCTATCACAGATTCCTACCACTTATGATCATTCTTATATGTGCCCTGGCTAGGATGATTTAGTTGGGGATTGGTCCTGCTTTGAGCAGGGTGTTGGACTAGATGACCTCCTGAGGTCCCTTCCAACCCTGATATTTTATGCTTCTATGTGTGAGAAGTTGCACTAGAAATAACTGACCTATTACTATTATGACATAGCAGAATAAAGGAAGAAGGGTAGGCTAGAATGACGTAATTATTTATATTTTGAAGCAGTTTTCTGAAGTCCATTGAACAAATCTGACTTTAGAGCAGGACATTAATACCTCTCAGATTACTCTGGGTATCACCTTCTCTGTGGAAATAAGTAACAAAAAATTACAATTAAAAGCCTGATTTGGACATGGGTTTTATTCAACTGAAGCCTTTTCCCAACTTAATTAAATGTAACAATTTTATGTGATTCATAGAAATCAGCAAGAGTTGTTTCATTCAGTCCTCTTTTACTTTTAATATTTATTTCAAAAATTTTAACAGGTCTTTGTGCTCCCTTCAATTCTGAAATCTTACCATTGTTCTCTAATGTGAAAAGAGCAGTGTATATTTCACAGGGGAGGAGACTGATTATGCAAGTGTATAGTCACAAAGAACAAAAGGGCCAACAGGAGATGGAAAGGGATTAAAATGAATGAAGAATAGTGATCTAACTTCCTAAATTGTCTAAAAATTTATCAAAACTTTGAAGTTTGATAAATTTTAACTCACTCTCAATTTTACCCAATTAGTAGCAAGAATTCCTTTATAACAAGGTAGAGATAATGCCTCTGATACCACTAATGAAACAAAAAGAATTATGCAACTATCAATGTACATAAGTAGCAGGAGTCCACACCAGTGCACCTTATGCAGGATCTGAGCCTTTGTCTGCTACTTATGTGAATGTGAGATTATGTCTCTCTTTTTATTTCCCCCGGCATTATCAGAAACATTGTTCTCTGACAAATCATGGCCTAAATATCCATCTAGGCGTATTAGACAAATTGTTTTCTTCTAAGTAGTTGTACAATATAAAAAAACACAAAATACCAGATTACTGCTTCTCAGGGTGTTACATATAACAGACACTGTATATTAGAATGAAAATATTACAAAGACGTTAAAAGGAAATTCAAGTTGCTAGGTCCAACACTCAAAAGTTAGGAAATGTCAGAATTAAAGTTGCCTGTGTAACATTAATTTGCCCCTCCTGTGATTATTAATTGTGACAGTCTTTATGTATATAATCATATAGGTCTGTCGCATCTTAGGCGCATTTAACATGCGCGATTTCAGCTTTACGCGGTCAGCAAAAACAAGAAAAAAAACAAAAAAAGAGAAAAATAATTTAAATACTGTACCTCTAGTGCGGGCGATTCTGCCCGCCATTACACTCAATGTAATTTTGACTATATGCGATTTTCGCTTTACGCGCTGACTGCGGAACGTAACCCCAGCGTAAGATGAGACAGACCTGTATAACTCTTTCTACAGGACCCCTGCCTCATTCAGTCCACAGAATGGGCAGTGATCAATTAAAGAGCTGCTATTCAATAGCTGTTTTTTCCTCATTGTTCAATGTGCGGTCATAGGCCTTATTTCCAGCACATTATTCAAACCCTGCTCTGAAGATAAAATTATTAATTTCCTCATGGGCTTTTCCACTATAGTAGCTGAGTGCTTCACAAACATTAATTTATCTTTGCAAACTCCATGAAATGAGTGGCACTATTATCCCAATTTTACAGTTGGGAAGCTAAGGCATACAAAGATTAATATCAAAAGCTTCTACTAATTTTGAGTGCCAAATTTGCGACGGCTAGGACCTGATTTTTCAGAATACTTACCATTATATAGCACTATATTCAAACGTAGAATCCATTAACTTCAATTGCAGTTGAGAGTAGAGCTAAACAAATAATTTGAAATCTTCTGATGAAAGTTCTATATAAGAGCCAGGTATTCCCATTAATATTAATAATTGATTTTTCAGTTCATTAGCCGAACTGAAAAATATTTGGTTGGTTTCAAATAGAAACTATTTTTTTCAGTTTTTCCTCAACGAAATAACTGGAAAAATTTCATTCGGATTGAATGGAAACACTGAAACAAGTTTTGACGTTTTCAAAATGAAATGTTTCAATGTTTTCAAAATTTTTGTCTACAGTTTTATTCCAGGCAAAACTATACAATGAATTTGACCCAAATTCATTGCAGTGCTCCACAAAGTGCTATTTGCTGGAAACATATTGCTCAGATCTCGCTGTGAGCATTCAGCACTTCTTCAAAGAGGTCCCAAGGGTCTGAAGTTAGACCCCCAGAAAATGAGGGAACACACGATTGTTTAGTCATAGGCTTTAAAAAGTATGATTTAAATGACTTGTTTAGTATCACATAGGAACTCTGTGGAGATAGAATCCCATTCTCCAAGGCAGTACTCAACTGCTTTAACCATGAATCTTCCCTTCTCTTCCTGCAATCCCTTACCTCATTCACTACACGCTTTGCAACTTCTGCAACAAATGAGGCAGGGGTCCTACGGACAATAGTCTCCTTTACTTCACTAGCCTGAGTCATCCAAGAATCCTGCCCTACCCTGGACTGGAGCAGCTATTACACAGGGAAAGTTTTTCTGGGTGCTCCCACGAGCCCTGGCCTGCAGCATGTTCAGTTTGTTTGTGGGGAAGGTGCATGATCAGTGAGGACAGAATTTTTGGAGATTTTAGTTGTTAAAACTGAAGTTCTCTCTACTGAGCATGTGTGAACTGCTATTTTTTCAGAGGCTTATACAGTGGCCAAATTTGGGCAGATTTTCACTGGGACAGCAAGAGGCACATCCCTGAAACACCTGCCAAATTTCAAGTCCCTAGTCCAAAGCATGGGGTACTTGAACATTTCAAACAAAAGGTCCCAAGAATTTTTTAACATGGGGAAAAAAGCCTTGTTCTTGGAAATAGCTGAACTATTTTTGGCTGAAATTTTTCCCCAAAATATTTAGCCTGAGGCAGACATCCGGCGTGGAAAATTTCACCCCAAATCATTGAAGTTACGCAAAGTTATAAACCACTGAAAATGGGGTCTTATAAATAGATGTTTCGAGCAACCTTAATAGGAGGCAGTGCTACTAGCTCCACCCACAGTACATAAAATATGTATAAACTACTATTATGTATATAAATATATATATCCTTTTTGCAGCAAACTTTCATAAAAAAATGAGCTTACATTTACCTTCTCTCTCATTTTTCCTTTCCTTTGGTCTTTTTATTTCTTTTGCTCACTCAAAATAGCTACCCCTCAGTCTCTTTTAATGTGCCCCCCTTAACCTAGTAAGTCTGTATTCAATATTTTCTAAAATTTAAGTATTTAAGAACATCGTTTTTAATTTTTCCTCTCGCTTCAAGATTCTATTTGCTTTTCAGAATCTGCCTCTCTTCAGCCTCTTCTCTGTTTCCTTCCCGTATACGCTATCATCTATTACCATATCCTTCTCCCCCCATCACACACACACAAGACTCCACTATGGCACTGTTCTCTCAAATTTTTCTAAATGTACTACCCTCTTTCTCCTATGATCATTCACTTCCTTTCCAACACTGTGTGAATGCCTGGGCTATAAATGGTCAAAGTACTGTATTCTCTCCATTTTTAGGGACCTCCTAAGGTTTTCAAAGCCCATACAGGGATGATGCATAGACATTAAAGAATACATCTACGGGCTGTAATTATCCTTTCATGTCTTTTAATGATTTCAGTGGAGCTATGTCAGTTTACACAAGCTAAAAATCTGATCCTGCTTTTTACAAGCAGCAAACATTGTGGGGTGTATATTCTTTCTTCAATGCACTTTTATCTTCTTACACAGTTACTTTTATAACTTCCAATAATACAAGTATAATGTATCAACTAGAATACACTGCTAGGAGATGACAAAAGGATATTTGCTGGCAGGGACATGACTCCACTCCCTCATCTCTACACATGAATACTGATAGTAAGTAAATCTACCATGGGTATACCTGGTCCTGCCTCAATGCAGGGGACTGGACTTGATCTCTGAAGATCCTTGGCAGCCCTAAATTTCTATTGTTCTACAAGTGCAGAGCACACCTTCCTTTTATGATCTTTTGAAGACAGACTTAGATTTTTTAAGGCCAGAAGGGACCATTAGAACCTCAAGTCCAACTGCCTGCATAACACAGGTCATAAAATTCCACCCAAATACCCATGTACTGAACCAAGTAACTTGTGTTTGTCCAAAGCATATCTTCCTGAAAAGTATCTAGTCTTTATATGGAGACAGCAAGAGATGGAGAATCTACCCTTCCCTTGGTAGTTTGTTCCAATGCTTAGTGGCTTGAAGGCAAAGCAAACTTGAAAATAAACATTAATTTCTTGGAAATCTGTTCCCACCTCGACAAGTGTGGGAAATACGGAGATTGTGAATAGATCCCTTAGGAATAATATTTTCAAAACTTCCCCCCCCTTTTTCCAATTAAAAAAATACATAAATTTCAACTAGCCCTATCTAGGATATTACAAGTGGGACTGAATGAGCCAATGACCACCTCTTGTGAAAGCAAATGCTATTTTAGGACCCCTAATCTCAAGACAGAATTTGGTCTATATTCCTTTTTCCAGCATGTTCAGACACCAGTATACCTACTGGTAGCTAATATCTGGGCCCTTTGCAGGTCAGCTTTCCGGTGGAAGAGAAATCAATGCTGTAAAGATATAATAAACTGCCCTTTCTCCCTCAAGGCACACCAGACTTTAAGCAATCTCAGTACTTCCCAATAACTTATTGATCTAGAAAGCAAGCTTCCTGTGTACCCCTTTATACCTATCAATGGATCTCAACTGGGAATTGAGGTCCCTCTCCTCTCACCTCAATTAAAACTACTCACGTACACCTAATAGTAGCCAATGTAAAAGTAGGAGAAGCCAATGAATGGCAGCAAAGCTGTGCTTTCTGTAAACTCTGGTGGTATGTCTACACTGCAGTAAAACACCTACAGCTGGCCTTTGTCAGCTGATTTCGGCTCACAGGGAATGGGTTGCAGGGCTATAAAATTGCAGTGTAGACATTAGGGCTAAGGCTAGAGCCTGGGCGCTGGGACCCTGCCTCCTTGTGGGCCAGCTACGGGTGTTGTATTGCACTGTAGACATATCCAAAGAGGTTTGGTGGCCTTTTATTCTGTTTTCCATTTAGTTTTGAAATTGTGAAGCCTGTTCAACTTGAACTGAAATCTTTTCATTATCATAACACACATCATAAAAGGAGTGTAATGGGCTCCCTTGATAATCTCACATTATAAGGTATAACAGTGTCTCATGATTATTCTGAATCACATCATATTGAAATGGGAACATAACATGAGTTTTCTCAATAATCTTCCATAGCAACATATTTTAACAGGGACTGCATTTTAAGTTTGTATTATATTTGTAATGGACTTTGAATCACTGTAAAACAATACATATACAATATTAGAAAATGCAACATCTGCACATGCACACTGTTAAGTTTCAGCTGAAGTCTGATTTTTCAAAATATGAAAAGACAGAAGGATAACAGTAGCAAACTGTGAGGAAAGTTGAATTTTTCATCAAGTAAGCAATTTTAAATTTGAATAATTTAAAAAGCACAATTTTGTAGTTGTATGGCTACATAACTAACTTGAAGTTTATGTAGAAAACAATAGACTTGAATGCTTTGAAAATATGCACATCCACTATTTTTGCAAGGCATACCTGGAACATTATATTGGTACCTTCATTTGAACAGATTTAATATAGAATACTGCTGATGGATATATATGTTTGACCTATTTATAGCTGCCCAATCAGTTCACACTTTTTTCTTTTAAAACATCTTGTATCCAGGCTGACTTTTAGGCCTGTATAACAAATAGATGCTGTAACAAAGCGCGCTCTGGCAGAACACTAATGACCGCAGTGGAATCAGGACACCTTGATATATGTTTTTGTACAAAGGAAGAATTTATATTAGGAGTACCAGAGTTAGACACATCACTACACTAACTCTGCCTTAATAGTCTACTATCTTTGGAAATATTCTAACTAAAAAGATATACTGCAGATACCAATATAAAGCAGCTCAACTTTACTTAAAACCTGCATGGCACATGATACAGCTCACTACTACTTTTTAAGATCCAAGTTTTTAATTTAACAATAGTAAACATGTTCAATTGTCCTTTTGAGATTTTTATTGAAGGAACTGGATGCAAAAGTAAAAGTGTGAGATTTATTTACAATAAAAAGTGAACAAATACCTAATCATAAATTTATCAGTAGCAATCAGGAACAGTATTTAATGCTCAAGCACATATTCATGCATACCTAGCTAACATGCAGAAGCAAAAAACTCACCTAGATCCTTTTACATTTTGATAAACTGATCAGAGTATTAGTGTTTAACATGTTCTCTAATTTTTACTGATAGAAGCTACTGAATGCATCAAAGTGAAAATGCAGAAGAAAAAACAGCCTAAAGTAAGCCCTCAATTTAATGAGGACTCTATATTCAGCAGAAATCATACATGGGCTCTCAAATGAGAAAACACTTTGAGTGACTGGGGGGTAAGGACATAAGTTGCTGAAAGGATGGAAAACGGAAAATTTTCTGAAGTTCCACTCAAGCATCCTGTCTGCTAATTAAAGCTCAGGAGAAGCCTATGATGCACTTTTGTTTTGCAGGAAATGCACTTAAAGTCCTGGACAAAACCAGACTGGTACTTCTCAAGTCATACAACAACATACACAACCTTTCACCACGTATATCATGCATAATGTCATACTTGAAATCCCTCTTCCATTTACAGAGAACATAGCCTAACACAGAGCTTTGACCTAATCATCTTGAGAGGCAGTATGGCAAAATGGATGAGATGGATTTTCTTTACAACTCTGTCAGAAATGATCTTGTCCAACCTCATAGATGCTCAGTTATTTCATCTGTAAAACGTGGGAAGAATAACTAAAGCTTTACTCAATAAGGGTGGGAAGTGCATAGAATTATTCCAAACAGCCAGGAGAAGAGGCAAGAACTGAACTCATGATGCCCTTGATTTCGCACAGTGCACTCTCTCCTTTGCTAAAGAGTACTTTTGAAAGGGTACTCTCTCATGCACACTAAAAAACAGCAGCTTTGTTTAGCATTTTTCTTTCCAGTTAAGTAGAAATTGTGAAGTTTTTTAAAGAAAAGGTCTAAAAGACTTTGAAAAGGGGGAAGTGAATGGCACATCTACATTTGTGTGAATTTTGAAGTTGAGACTGCTATAATTTTTGTGCAAAAGGGGTAACAATTTTGAGAGACATCCCAGGCAAGATTTCTGAAAAGTGAATTTTACCATTTATTTTTCCAGAATCACTTATCAGTGATCATAATACCCTTACAAAAATTCAGACACCCCCTCAAGGAGTGCTTTCCATTTTTAGTTTAAAGCAAGCCACTGTTGCAGCTCCAGAGAAGTTTTTCAGGTCTTGTCAAATGGCAAAAACCTGGCTCAACCCCACCTGTGGTGCTATAACTATCAGTGTCTCCGTAATAGCTACACTCTATACAACTATCTCCACTGTTTAGGGCCAAGATGAAAATGTGTGCGTGTGTGAAGGAGAAAGGGGGAGAAAGAAAGTGGATTTCATAGCTGCTATGTGTGAGAGAGGCTTTTACATTATGACCCTCCTGAAAGAAAGCCATGATTGTAGCACCTGGAGGACCTCAAAACAGAGAGCAATATTACATACTACAGGTGACATCCTGGATCCACTGAAATCAGCAGCAAAACGCCTACTTACTTCACTGGGGCCAGGACTTTGTTAAAAAACCCAGGCATGAGTTAGGTACAGTTTTGTATGTGATCTTTTCTCCTTTTCAATGCTCATTGTCTCAAAATATCTACATTGTTTTAACACAGGTTTTTTGTATTTAATTCCAATTTAGTGTAAAATTTGTGTGATACCGAATGAAGGTAAAGAGGCATGTACAAAGAAAATAAGTACTGTCTTTGTATGTGTTTGAAAAAAAGATGAATAGTGAAGATTTTCAAAAGCACTTAATTGACATAGTAGCCTAACTCAGATTTACAAAGGGACTGAGGCATTTAGGAGCCTAAGTATAATTGAAATCAATGAAACTTAGGCTCCTAAGTTTCTTAATCACCGTTGAAAATTATAGCTCTAGTCACTAATCTTCGGTTCCCTGCTTCTGGATCTCAAACTGCTCCTTCAGTCCTAAGTGTCGTCAGTGGTCATAGGCATATTTTTCAGTCTGTATTTGGCTACATTCTTGTGAATAGTTCTTTCAAATATGGACCCAACCACTGTTACAAAAGCACCTGCGAGCTACATATTTATAACATACTCTTTATGGAGCCACAATTCCTCTTGTAGATCACTTGCAAGGTACTGCTAGTGGAGAATGCAGCTGCTTGCTTAAACAATGATGCTAGATGTAGAGAGCACATTACACCCATTCTCCAAAGTCTCCCTAGGCTTCTTGATACATGTCAAACTTTTGCTTTTGACCTACAAATTCCTGACTACCTACTTAAGTTTTCCTATATAACAGACTTCGAGCTGCTCTGTAATAATTCATGAATACTATGTGTTGACTGGGTTAGTGGAGACATTTATAGTATGAATATGTTGGTTCTGTAGTAGGAGCATTGTCCAGAAAAACAAGCAAGAAGGAAAACAATGACTCAAGATAAACTACCCTCAGTAAACACTTACAGATTGTTAAGAGACAGTGCTGGACAGGAAAAGACCCAGGAACACAAGAAAAATCAAAAGGACTATAGCAGTTGAGAGAGAAACAGAGACAGAGACTGCGCACGCATAGTTGGTTTGGTTTTTAGGAGGGTAGTGGAAGGAGGGGTGGGGACAGAGGCTGTTCTGGGAAACCAGACTGACACGCAGACACTCACTAGGTGTTTGAAGAAGCTAGACCTACCTACATTATCATCAGGCAATTGTGACCCTCAAATAAGAGACACACATAGGTAAGACACTTTGTGGTTTGAAAATCCTTTTTCTCTTATGCTTCATTCCTTTCTACCATTAAAATAAACAATGCTTTGATATTCAGGAAGCTGTCTGGTCACTAGACACAGCCATTGGTCACAGACTCCCAAAGGAATGAATGCATGTACCAAAACCAGTCAGACCTGCAGGGGTAAGCACAGCTGATAGACAGCACACTGTAACCCAGAGCAAGAAGGTCTAAGAGAGAGAAAAATGGAAACCCAGCCCAGGAGAGGTAAAGGCACACGGCCTGACCTTTTTTTTGGGGGGGGGGTAAGGGGGGGTAGAGAGAAAGGAAGAGGGGAGGAGGGGGAGAGAAGAAAATGGGGGCGGGACACTCAATGAAACAAGAAAGGGGACAGAAGTGCAGCTAGCCCTGTAATCGTGACACCAATGACAGCAGTTTCTAAACCATGTTCATAGGGATCAGTCCAGGCTACTTAAAAGACCAGTTGTCTTGAACTCTAAAGTTGAGACTGTTGAGATCAGCTGGGTGCTTTTGTACATGCACTTCACCCAGACTGACCGTGCTGAAGTTGTTCAGGCTACTGAATCTGTTCTATTTTTTTCAGACTCTACCCTGAGCAAGCTAAGGGGAGAATGTGTTAGTCTGGGGTGGAGTCCATCTGAGGCAGACATTGTTCAGTAAGTCTTGAAATTGTTTTTTTTTAATTATGTAGAGTGCTAAATGGACACATTTTAGAAATCCAAAAATAAATACACATATCTTTCTATACATACACTATTTACACACACACACACACACACACACACTTACATGAATGGAAGGATTAGTGTTTCCCATTTTTATTATATATAAAACATTAGCTAGGAAATATACTTCCAAGAAAACACTTGTATACCTGGTTTCTTCAGGAAATTCATATGCGGCACTGCCATTAATCTGACAGGAGTCACTGTCTTTTTTATCTTGATTTGAAGAAGTCACAAGGGCAACTCGATTCTGCTGAATCTCCCATTGGCGAGCAATGTTGCCAATTGTCAATCGTTTCTTTTCCTGAAACATGATATAAAAGCCATATGAAATTCTCCGAATCCATTGCTAGTATGTTGGTTTGCACCAGAAGAATACATTCCATAGTCAAACACTAATTGATAGATGAGAGGGGGTGCCTTACTCCCAGGGGCGGCTCCCGGCACTAGCGCAGCAAGCGCGTACCTGGGGCGGCAAGCCGCGGGGGGTGGCCTGCCCGTCGCTGTGAGGGCAGCAGTCAGGCAGCCTTCAGCGGCATGCCTGCGGGAGGTCCACCGGTCGCGTGGCTTCGGCAGCGGGCACGCCAAATCACCCGCAGAAACACCGCCAAATCCGCATGACCAGTGGACCGCCTGCAGGTGTGCTGCCAAAGGCCGCCTGACTGCCATGCTTGGAGCGGCAAAAGACATAGAGCTGCCCCTGCTTACTCCTCCTCTGCTCCTGGTATTTGCATGCTGGACGGGCCATGATCTTGCCCAAAATTATCCTTCCTGAAACTGAAGCCTGATCACAGAAAGAGTAACACAACCACTAACTAACTAATCCTCAAACACTGGAGGGAGGAGAACTCTTGCTCTGCTTTAGCAAAGAAGGGTAAGCTGTCTCTCCCAAGATCCTCCTTCCCTTTAACTCCTGGGCAACAGCAATTTACATACTGACTTTTTTCTGTAGATGTAGAAAATTTGACAAGGGATTAAGTTCAAAAGCTGTCCCCTTTTTTTTTCTTTTGTCACCAAAGGATTACTCCAAGAACAGCATTCAAATGACATACAGTTCCAGACAAATAATCAATGACAGAATCAATTATATGTTATATTAAACGTTTTATGTTGTATGTTCACGCAACTCAAGACAACTGTCCATGTATCGGCCTTTTAATACACCCAGCTCGCTGTGTGGAACTCATTGACTGTGAGATTTAAGCGTAAGGCAGGGGTGGGCAAACTACGGCCCGCAGGCTGGATCCAGCCCATCAGGGCTTTCAATCCAGCAGGCGGGATTGCCAGCTCCATGGCGCAGCAAGGCTAAGACAAGCTTCCTGCATGCCCTGGTCCCGTGCCATTCCCGGAAGCGGCTGGCACCACATCTCTGTGGCCTCTGGGGGGTGGGGGAACAGAGAGCTCCGTGTGCTACCCTCGCCTGCAGGCACCGCCTCCCACAGCTCCCATTGACTGGGAATGAGGAATCATGGCGAATGGGAGCTTTGGGGGTGGTACCTACAGGCAAAGGCAGCGTGCAACAGAGCCGCCTGCCCCACCCCACTCCCAGGAGCCACTGCCGGACATGCTGGCCACTTCTGGGAATGGCGTGGGGCCAGGGAGCCTGCCTTATCCCCACTGCACGCCGCTGCCACCCCGGAGCTGCTCGAGGTAAGCAGCGCTGGTCTGGAGCTTGCACCCTGCACCCCTCCTGCATCCCGCACGCCAACCCCCTGCCCTGAGCCCCCTAACCCCCTGCCCTGAGCCCCCACTGCACCCCAAGCGCCTGCCCTGAGCTCCCTCCTGCACCCCAGCCCCCTTCCTGCACACTGGACCCCCTCCCACACCCTGCTCTCCCGCCCGCAACCCAACCCCTGCCCTACGTTCATGGCACTGCATACAATTTCTCCCCCAGATGTTGCCTTCGGGCCAAAAAGTTTGCCCACCCCGGTGTAAGGTTACTGTTGATTTTACTAGCTCATGGACCAGCTTCTGAACTGTTCTCAGATTGAAACTTTAAACCATATAAATGTTTTCAAAAGGTAAATTAATTGCTTGTTTTAGTTCAGTTGATTTTGCTGAACCAGATTTAACTGGCCTGGCTTAGCCATCCCACTGTTACAGTGCTTCTTAATGAAACTTGAATAGATATCAATCTTTGCTATATAAAAGGGAAAAACTACAAAGATCTAAGTTCAAAACACCATCTCTTTTTATAGAAAATCAAGGTTATGACATATTGACGAAAGCTAGGAATGTCAAACATTAGTTGATAATATTTCAATCTAAGTCATGCTGCCATAGTAGGGTTGCCAACTATCTAATCACACAAACCCAAACACCCTTGTCCTGCCTCTTCCCTGAGGCCCCGCCCCTGCTCACTCCATCCCCCTTCCCTCCATCGCTCACTCTCCCCCACCCTCACTCACTTTCATCAGGCTGGGGCAGGGGGTTGGGGTGCAGGAGGGGGTATGAGGTACAGGCTCCGGGAGGGAGTTTGCGTGTGGGATGGGTGCAGGCTCTGGGATGGAGTCTGGGTGCAGGCTCTTGGCTGAGTCAGGGGGTTGGGGTGTAGGACAGGGTGAGGGCTCTGGGAGGGAGTTTGGGTGCAGGACGTGGGCTCTGGGTTGGGGGTGAGGGGTGCTGGCTCTGGCTGGGTGGCGCTTATCTTTGGCATCTCCCAAAAGCAGTATATAAACAAACAATACTTTGCATTTCCTGACCTGGGTGCTTATCTATGTAGCCTAAACATTTTCTTTAAGGAGTTTTTTGTATGGAATTGTTTTTAACTTACCCATTCGTTGTTACACAATAAAGGGATTAAAGCCAAAACTTTGAAAAGCACATCACCACCCTCAGATTGTAGTTATTGTACTCACCTGTGAAAGGTTCATTTTTCCCCCTTTCTAAAGCAGGGGTTAGTCGACTACATTTTAAAGCCTTATGAGAATATGAGTTTCAAGATGCCTAACAGGAAAAGTCTTCACAATCAGATTTAACGTCTATGTGAACTACAACAGATTATTCAGAAAGGTAGAATTTAAAATGTTTCTACTGGTTTTCAAGTCTTTGCTAGTTTGAGACATATATACTATACATGCACTGGGGAATGCCAGTTAAGCCAACAAGATCTTTGAAATCAGTACAAACTTTTTAAATGCAACCACTACATATGACAGAAAGACCGAGAAATAATATAAAATCATATGAGTAAAACATAAATTCCAAGGCATTCAAAGGTTTACACTACTCTTCCAAAGGGTTTCAGATTAAAACCAACAGAATTACATCTCTTTAATTTCCAAAGAGATTTGAAAGGTAGGAATTATTTTTTCACTGGAAAAGTGAACTACAAATGAGAGACAAAGCCCTTATTAGTATGAACATCTAATTTAGTTCAAGTTTATCAGACTAAACCATTGTTTTGACAGCCTTCTGTATATATTACATCTCGTGAAAAGAAACCAATGCTGTTCTCTATAGCTAATTGTTTTGTCCATGCTTTAGCTAATCACTAATATTTTATATAGCAAACTTAGAGACAAGCCCAGGAGTTTACTGAATAAAAAATGATTACCTATCTTTTTGTAGCTGTTGTTCTTCGAGATGTGTTGTTCACGTCCATTACACATTTGGTGCGCGCACCGCGTGCACGGATGTCGGAAACTTTTTCCCTCAGTGGCTCTCGTTGGGGCGGCAGGTGAGTCCCACCAGAGTGGCGCTTCATGCTGGTGCATATATACCCCTGCCAACCCGACCCCCCTTCAGTTCCTTCTTGTCGGAGACTCTGACAGAGGGGAAGGAGGGTGGGAAATGTAATGGACGTGAACAACACATCTCGAAGAACAATAGTTCTTCCATTGTTCACGTCCATTACACATTAGGTGACTCACAAGCTTACCATAGGAGGAGAGTAGGAGTCATGGAACAATTGACTGAAGCACAGCCCTGCTGACCGCTACGTCCTCTCTGGCCTGTTGATGGACTGCGTAGTGGGCTGTGAATGTGTGCACCGATGACCAGGTGGCTGCTTTACAGATCTCCTGGAGTGGACCCTGTGCCAGGAAAGCTGCTGAGGATGCTTTAGCCCTAGTCGAGTGAGCCATGATTGCCGGGGCTGGCACCTTGGCGAGCTCATAGCACGTGCAGATGCAATCCACAATCCATGACGATATCCGCTGCGCCGAGACAGGGAGTCCTTTCATTCTCTCTGCAATGGCAACGAACAACTGTGTCGACTTGCAGAAAGGTCTAGTTCGCTCCAGATAGAATGCCAGGGCCCTATGGATATCCAGAGTATGTAGGCTACGGTGACTCGGGTCCGTGTGTGGTTTGGGAAAGAACACTGGCAAACAAATGTCCTGTCCCATGTGAAATTGAGAGACTACTTTAGGGAGGAATTTAAGGTGTGGCCTAAGTTGCATTTTGTCCTTATAAAAAACTGTATAAGGGGGCTCTGAGGTGAGGGCCCTCAACTTGGGCACTCTCCTTGTGGACGTAATGGCCACCAAAAACGCGACCTTCCAGGAGAGGCGAGTGAAAGAGCAAGAGGCTAGGGGCTCGAAAGGGGGTCCCATGAGCTTGGTCAGGACCAGGTTAAGATTCCAGGGAAGTACCGGAGGGTGTGAGTAGGGAAACACCCTCTCCAGCCCCTTGAGAAACCAGGCTACCATGGGGTTTGAAAACACAGAATGCCCCAACTCCCCTGGGTGGAATGCTGAAATGGCAGCCAGATGTACTCTAATTGAGGAGGGGGCGAGACCTTGATGTTTAAGGTGCAGCAGGTATTCCAGGATAACTGGAACGGAGGCCTGAAGTGGCTGTATATGTTTTGGTTCACACCAGCAGGAGAACCTCTTCCACTTAGCGAGGTATGATGCTCTAGTGGAAGGTTTCCTACTGCTGAGGAGAATTTGTTGCAGCTGAAGAAAGCACTGGCTCTCCGCCGCGTTCAGCCAGAGTTTCCACGCTATGAGATGCAGAGATCGCAGGTTCAGGTGGAGCAGGCACCTGCGGTCCACCCGATCTTGGTGCAGGGGCAGGGCAATCGGGTCGGCTACTAACAGCTCCAGCAAAGTCGTAAACCAATCTTGGCGGGGCCAACCTGGGGCAATGAGAATCATTACCGCCTTGTCTCTGCGAACTTTGAGGAGAACTCTGTGGATGAGCGGGAGTGGTGGAAAGGCATACTTCAGGCTCCTGCTCCAAGGGATCGCGAAGGCATCTGCGACCGAGCGCGGAGTGTGGTTTTGGAAAGAGCAAAACTGCAGGCATTGACTGTTGTCCCTGGTGGCAAAGAAGTCCATTTGGGGAAATCCCCACTTCTGGAAGATCAATTACAAGACATCCGGTCTCATCGACCATTCGTGCATACATTACGACCTGCTGAGGTGGTCCGCCAGCTCGTTGCACTTCCCCAGGAGGTATGACGCTACGAGGTGTACTGAGTGGGCTATACAAAACTCCCATAGGAGAAGGGCCTCTTGGCAGAGGGGAGAGGATCGGGCTCCGCCCTGCTTGTTTATGTAGAACATGGCGGTAGTGTTGTCTGTCAGAGCTGTCACATTGTGACCTTTTAAAGCAGCGTGAAAGGTTTGGCAGACTAGGTGAACCGCCCTGAGCTCCTTTACACTGATGTGGAGCAACATTTCATCCTTGGACCACAAGCCTTGTGTCCAAAGGTCCCCCAAGTGCGCTCCCCAGCCAAGGTCTGATGCATCTGTTACCCGCATCAGAGTGGGTTGCGGTGCGGCGAAGGAGATCCCATCGCAGACTACCTGCTGGTTGAGCCACCAGTGCAGGGAGTCCAACACCTAGGCAGGGATTGTCACTACAAGGTCTAAGGGATCTCTGCCCAGGCGATATGACCGGGTTAGCCAAAATTGCAAAGTCCTGAGCTGTAGTCGAGCATGTTTGACTACGTGGGTGCATGCTGCCATGTGTCCTAGGAGCTGCAGGCAGCATCTGGCCGTGGTTGTGAGGAACCTCAGCACTGAGTCTACGACATGCTGTGTGGAATAGGTCTAGACGTTTAGCCTCCTTGGCCTTAGAATCTGGGGCTTGCTGACCAAGTCGTTCTCATTCATTGACCGCTGAGACGATCAGCGAACAGGGGGCTGGGTGACAAAAGAGGAAGTTGTATCCCTTGGAAGGGGCAAAGTACTTCCGCTCTACGCCTTTTGCTGTTGGCGTGCTAGAGGCCGGGGTTTGCCAGACCGTCTTGTAGTTGGACTGGATTGTTTTTATGAGTGGGAGCGCAATTCTGGAGGGGCCCTCGGGCCTTAAGATTTCCACCACAGGATCCTCCTGCTCTACTGCTTCCTCTGCCTGTAGGCCCAAGTTCTGGGCTACCCTGTGGAGCAGCTCCTGGTGCGCTCTGTGGTCAATCGGAGGAGGCCCCGACACTGTGGTGCCTGCCACGGCTTCATCTGGGGATGACGAAGAGGTGAGGGCCTTCTGCATCTCGTCTTCCAGCCCTTCTTGTCCTTCCTCGCATGCTGAGGGCTTCTCTGGGTCCTGCCTGACAGACTGCTTCCGGGACAGCGCCGGGCTCAGTGCCACTTCTGCTCTCCTGTGTTCCGGAGAAGCGGCTGGTGGCCTGGATACCGTGGCCTCCTTGGGCACAGAGTGGTACTTGTGCGGGAACCGAGACCAATACACTTAATAGCTGAATCTCAAGGCTCTGGAGGAGGGCCCTTGCTGTTGGTGATAGGCCCATAGTGTCCAAAAGGACCACTGCCCTGGCAGGCCCCATTGGGGATGCCATGGGGCTTGGGGCTCCCTGCTCGCCGGTGGCCTGCGGGCATAGCTGGAGAGGCCTGAGTCCACCTCGGATTCCAAGGATGCCAACCTGGAAGGCCAAGGTGGTGCCGTAGAACGGTGCCACTGAAGGGCTGGAGAACAGCTCCTTGTTGACCGGTACCGGTACCGATACTCCCGGGACCGGGATCGTTGGCTTCTGCTCAGGCCAGGGGACTTCGATCTTGTGTCGCCTCGGAGCCAGCCCGGTGATGGCGCCGGGGAGCGGTGCCCTGGTGGGGCCGGTGTCATATGCTGGTTGGGATCCGGTGCTCTCGAATCCCGCTGGGTCAGGGGCAACTGGGAATCTGCAGAGGCCAAGCTCAACTGGGACCGACGCTGGAAGCAGAGCCGGGGTGGTGACCTCAATCAGCGCACCATTGCTAGCTTGCCTCTTGACGGCACTCTAGGAGACGGAGGCTTCTCTTTGGCAGGGAGGGGACTTGCCGCCGACAACTGAATGAGGCCCTTTGCCGCTTCAAACGTGTCTAGTGTGGAGGGCTGTTCTAGGAGCTCCTCCAGCCCGTCCTCCGTGCTCAAGGCGCTTAGCCCGGGGCTTAACGGGCTCTTCAGCGCCGGAGCCACCAGAGCCAGAGCATGTCCTGGGGCAGCGCTTCCCTTCTGAGCGCTTGTTTGCTTGGGCGGTGCCGGCTTCTTCTGCGGGGAGCACCCTCGGCTTGTAGGCTGGCCCTTTGACCATGCCGGTGAGGCTGAATGGTGCCAGGGTTTTTCTTGTTGCCTCGGTGTGGCATGCTTGCGGTGCCCCACTGGTGCCAGATTTCAAACTGACACCGGGGCACTCCGCACTGAGGACGCTGGCGCTGAGGCTGGATGGCCTGAGGACGAAGGTTGCAGCACAGCCTCCATGAGTAGATGCTTGAGGAAAAAGTCTCTTTCTTTCATAGTACTTGGATTAAAGCCTTACAGATCTTGCAGCGTTCTGTTTGATGCGATTCCCCCAGGAAACGGAGACAAGAGTTGTGGGGGTCACTAATCGGCATAGGCTTGTGGCGCAAGCCTTAAAGCCTTGGGCCTGTGGCATGCCCCGCAGCCCAGGGCTGGTGCTGGAGACAACTTCCAACACCTAAACAAAGACAGTTTATCTATTATTAAGAAGTGCTAACTACTGATAACTACTAACTGCTGATAACTGCTAATCACTATGCTAAGGGACACTTGCAAGCGAGAGATAGAGAGCTGTTCCAACGCCACCCCGGATGGTAAGAAGGAACTGAAGGGGGGTTGGGTCAGCAGGAGTATATATGCACCAGCATGAAGTGCCACTCTGGCAGAGCTCCCCTACCGCCCCAATGGGAGCCGCTAAGGGAAAAAGTTTCTGATGTCTGTGCATGCGGCACCTAATGTGTAATGGATGTGAACAATCACTTGAAGAAGAACTGCTATTCAGAAAAGGAAACAAATGAGTTTCACTTGAAGATTTCCATTAAAGTGAAAAGAATATTGAGAAATATGACAGATATTTTATTTTGTAACCACACCATGAACATTATCATATAGTATATTGATCCATAAGACTGGAGCTACATAAGAATACACTACATAAAATGTGTTATAATTAACCAAAAATGACATTGGGTTTCTGCCAGCATAAACTCTGCCACACAAGTCCTTGGTGGTGGAAAGACTATCAGGGGTTGATGTCACTGAGGTATAAACCACCTCAGCATCCATTACAGTGGGGAATTTATTTCTCATTTAAAATTGGAAATAAAAAAGAGATACACATTCATCAGATCCAATTTTAAATTAAATGTGTATATACAATAACAACGTACACAGAAAACAAAAAATAAAAAGTGAGTCAAACACAATGTGGCCTGCCTATTCCTGCAAAGTACCAGAATGTCCTCCAAAGACAATAATACAATCCCTAGTGGAAGCCTGGATAATAAATACTGAAAAGAATAATTTCATCAGGATAGTACAAAAATGCAATTATGATGGCAACCAGCATTGCATATGGCGATATTTTATTCTATTTGGAAAACTAAGTAGTAACGGGCTCTATACCTTTACTCATTCTATATACTGACAGGTTTCCACGCCTTCTTTTTGATTTATGTCCTGCCCTCTAGTTTCATTTGTGGATGTGTATGCTTTTGGCATGGCAGCCATTTGGAATTCATTTTATTTTATTTTCTATAGGGAGTATTAGGACTGCTTGTGTGTTGTTTTATTTACACATTTAGAGCCAGTTTAAACATTTTAAGGCTTTTTTAATTTTAATCTTGTGATTAAAAAGTCTCTGTGCAAAAGTTAAGTTTTCAAAAAAAGCAGGAGGGCTATTGGGAAACATGCTGCTTAAAATATGTCACATGCTCATCTCTCTCTTTGCCACAGTTAATCCTTCACATTGACACATGGCTTTGTCGCAACCCTAAACTCATGCTCAAACATGGCGTCTGTATGGCCAATTGTCGGTCAAAAGGTCACATTGGTACTGTGTGCAACACCATAGTGCGGTGTGCAACATTATAGTGCCGTGTGCCTATTCCCGAACCTTCTATCTGGTCAATTGTGGGTCAAGTTGGTGCCGTGTGCTACAATACCAGCGTGTTGTGTGCAGAAGAGTAGTGTGCTGGGTGCAGCTCCTGTTGACGTAGAGGGCTCCAGCTTGGAACCTGGAGGGCGAAGGAGCTAGGGACCAATTAGACGCTGGCACGAGTAAGAGTCTTCAAATAAAACTGTATCTCGCGCCAAAAATGGCAGGAGTGCCTGTGTGTTAGCTGGAAGGCCTGATCACCCTTTCAGCCAGGGTCTCCTCCGGATTTTGCCGGCTTGTGTCGTGTCGTGTTAGGATTACTTCCCCTCAATTCGTCATGCACTCTGTGTCTGTACTGCCGGTCAGCTGCGCCTGGAGTGTGGTATGTGCATTTTAATTTCTGTAAACACTTTGTTTGCTTAGCCTCTTCTTTTTTTTTCTTCTCTTTTTCTTTCTCCCTTATTTGGTGCAAAGTTGCGTATACAGTATAGGAGAATCAAATTGCTGTATTGATTACTGTTGTGGTTAGTTGGTGTATTTCACAACATTTGGTTAATGCGTGCACAGTTTACTCAGTTTGCGTGTCTATTTTGGATTTTAGTAAGCGGTTAATCATAGGTCGTTTAGTTCTTGTTGTAAGATGCAAATAGACTGTTTTCAAGGTGTGTGTGGTTTATCTTGATAGTATTTCTAGTTGATAAATTACCTCCCCCCGGCCCAAGCTGTAACTTATCCCTTGTTAATAAACAGCCACGTGGTTTGAAATTTCAATCTGTCACGTTTTGATTTTCCTCTCTCAATTAAATACTTACTCGAACCTGCATTTGTCTCGGACAGGCTTTTGTCTTTTTAAACTAATTTTTTTAGGAAAACACATATGTAAATATGGGCTATCTATAGTGACATTTTCCTCTGTGCTTTAAATATTTAGAAAAAGTCTTAAATTATTCTTTCAATGACAATAGTAGTTTTAGCAAAAAGGAGGAGATAAATTTCTTCAGATAACAAAAGTGAAAAGGGCCATCTTTGAATAGCTTCTCTTTTTAAACTTTTGTTTTTATTGTAAAACTGCTCTGTAAATGAACATTTAATATATTAAGTTCTTATTTTTATCTTTGTTTTTTTAAATCAATTAAAAATGCCGAGCTGGATAAATTTTATTTTTACATTTTAATTTTATTGTAAATGTGTTTTGCATATTGACATGATCTTATTTTTATCTTTGCCTATTAAGCATTTCAAAAGTTATGACTTGTGTCTTTTAAAATAACACACATTTGTAAAAGGAGATATTATTTCTTCACAAATTACAAACTACAAACTATTTTTATAGGGTTTTTTTCTTACTATGTCCTTTGTTTAAAGAAAAAAAAATGCTGAAATCTTTCTAACTGGGTTATGACAAAGGGGTACCTCTGCTACAAAATGCTGCTTTCTTAGTGTCATGTTTACATCCAATATAAATATTTTTTGGTTTCAAATATGATATAATTTCCTTTGAAGATGCCTCTGTAATGTTTTTTTTAAAAGGGCGAGGGGCTGTTGGAGTTTCTGGACCATTGCTTCTCTGAGAATATGAGTAAGGAAGGAAAGGAAATGCCCATTGAAAACTCTTGATTTAGGCTGATCATGGGGAAAAATCTGGGAATAAATCATAGCTATGTGTACGATGACAGCTGCTTTCACATACCAAAATATGCATGCTTGCACAGAGGAACCTGGGAAAGGCTGTGGAGAAATAGAAAAAAGCTTGTTGCCACATGTGCCCCAGTGAAGTTTGCTCCCTTTGAGGTTCCACAGTAAGCAGAAAAGGGTGACTTCTCCCTTCCAGTACTGCTGAGGAGTACATCATGGTGAACTTCATGTCAGCAGAGTAAAATGGGTCAGAAATGTGGAAGGAAGGAGGCCTAGGTTAAGGGTGACCCTTCTGTGACTCCAGCATTTTTGGAATCAGGGAGAACATTCAGGAGTACTGAATTAGAAGAAGACATAGTCTGACACATCACTGTGGCATTCTTTCCATCTTGAGAGTCCCTGTTGCTTTTCTATTTCATCTTCTGTGCTCGTTGGCCTTCTTGTGAGCCCTCAGCTGTAGAGCTGCTGATCTCTTGTAGTGCATGTAAAGTAAAATATCACACCCAACACCTTATTCATTTGAAAGCCAATTAAATTTAAAGTTTTGGTGGCAACTCATCATTTTTATGCCAGAAAATACTCAGATAAGACCCTGTCAAACGGGAGCTCTTACCCTGTGCAAGCCTCTGGAGGCAGAGAATTCTGGGACAGGTTTTTCTAGAAAGTACTGGATTCCACCTTCAAGTGGTGGAGAGGAAGAAAAACCCACCATGCAGACAGACAGGCACGAACAGGAAAAAAAAAAGGGTGAGTTAGAACTTGTGAAATGAATATGGGAACATTTATGAAAATTCAACAGTTGTTATTAGCATGGTAAGTTTGATGGCAGCCACTTTTGTAAAACAGCAAGAGTCACCTTATTAAATGGGCCCTATGCCATGACATTTCATTTAAAAGGAAGCAAGGTAAAATTTTATAGTTTCTTGAGAAAGCTTCTTGAGAAAGCTATTTTATTGCTGAATACAACTCCACAAAATTTCCATTCATTGGCTGAATTTTTACACTTCGCACATTATTTCACAGCCACTTAATCCCACTGTTAGATCTGTGGGAAAGAAAGTTCCATTCAAATAAAACAAGAGTCTGAAACAGAGAAAACAAAATCTAAACACACAAGGATGGAATGGAAATTTACATAGGAGAGAGATAGGAATCATCTTTCTGATGCAAATAAAAGAGAACAGCAGTTGGCTGTTATGCTTCTTTATCCCCTGGAAGACAAGAAAGAAACCTTCACTAAAAAGAATGAAAACTTCAATTTCCTGTTCAAGCTTGAGCGAGTATGGCATTACACATTAACAATACATGCCCCTTTCCTCCAATGGGAATTTTCATTGGCAAAATGGTTTGAAAGATCTAGGGCATTGAGAGAAACAACAGCATCTCCTACGGTAAGGAAGCATACCTCAAAGCTTAAGAAATGGAAATAAAAATAAATCACACTTTCAAAAATGTCTGTTGTTCAGTAAGTGGGCCAACACATTAACATCAGCAAACCACCAGATGTATGTGTCTGTGTGACTCTTCCCTTCTCTATGCCAGTACAAACTGACACCAAAACTTCAAAACCAGATAAATTTAAAACATATCAGTCATCTATAGTAAAAATAAAATAAACTATGCAAGTATTAATTTTCAGAATGTGTGGGGGGGGAGGGGTATTTTCTGGAACCTGTTTTTGAACTGAACAAATCCAAACTCAGAAAAATCTCTTTTAATAGGTAAGATACAGGAAAAACAGAAGTATACTAGACACACTGTTGGATTACCATATAACAATTAACTCCACCTCTTTATCTATTTACTTTTTCCTATTTTTTAAACCTACGGCTTCCAGTTTACAATACCTACCGTTAAAATTCTGCATGTGTGCCCTTGGTTTGAACAAGGTCCAATTTTACACACATGCTATATTTCTCACCCCACCTCACCTCCAACTACTCCTTTTCTTCTAAACTCCTAAATGGTGGACACTGAACTCACATTCTCCAGACCCGTGATACGAAATCTTACCTTGACAAACCACAACTTACCTAGCCAGTACCCTAAGTCATGGTTGAGTCACCCCTTTGCAAGATGCTTTAGGACAATACTATCCCAAACTCTAGTAGAATCTTTTCAGTACTCAACATGGCCAACCATAAGATACTGCTGTCTCATCTGATAAAAGTAGAAGGGCCCAGGGTAATGTGTTAAAATGGTTTCAGTCTTTCCTGGGGAGTCACACTCAACAAGCTGTAATAAGAAATTGCACTTCCACTACTAGACCTCTCATGTGTAGAGTCCAACAGGGATCAACTCTTTTACCAATCCTATCCAACATCTACATGAACTGGTCAGACAACATGGACTCAAGCATCAGCAATATGCAGATGACACATCGCTCCATCTATCATTCCCCACTTATGACTATACCACTACCCAAAGATGGCCAGCTTCTCTGGTTGAAGCTGAACCCGAATGAGACAGAGGCGATATTGGTGGAACAGTCTCCTCTGATTAAAGGTACACACCCCACAACTGGTTAATTCAGTCTGTAGCTTAGGAGTGCTCCTGAATTCCTCACTAATAATGAGCTCTCATACAGCAGTGCTTTCTACAGTCTCCAATTGGCTAAGAGACTCCAGCCAAACAGTGACCTAGCCTCAGGTATTCATGCCCTCATTAACTCTCAGCTGGACTACAGCGATGTAACATATCTGGTAGCACTTAGAAAATTCCAACTGCTATAGAACACTAGTACATCTCCTCAGCAACACAGGCTATTGTGAACATATCAAACCTGTCCTCTGCTCCCTACTCTGCCTTCCCTTAGACTATCAAATCAAGTTCAAGGTCAGACAGAGCCCTTCTCCCCAGACCACTGTTCCTCATTCTTCCCCACAAGGCAGTGGCTCAGTGCATCCCCCCATTCCCTCCTTCTTCCCATGGCAGGGCCTCTGTGGGTTTGTCTACACAGCAAAGAAAAGCCCGCAGCTGGTCTATGCCAGCTGACTTGGGCTCATGGGTCTCGGGCTCAAGGTTCTTGGGCTGCAAGGCTGTTTCATTACTTTGTAGACTTCAGGACTCAGACCCTGCAGGATGGGAGGGTCCCAGGGCTTGGGCTAATGCTCAAGTCCAGAAATCTACACAGCAGTGAAACAGACCCTTAGCCCAAGCCCTGCAAGCCTGAGTCAGCTAGCACGGGCCAGCCACGGGTTTTTCTTTGCTGTTTAGACATATCTTGTGTGCACCCGTTTCTCCCTCCTCAATTCCATTCCTCCCCAATCACATATCCCTATCTTCCTCAATCCCTGCTTTCTCCTCCCCATCTCCATCTCCATTCCCCACCCCCAGTACGGGAGATGGGGTGTCACGTGCTGACTATTCCACTGGTGCTCGTAATCCAAGTAATCCAGGGTACCCACCAGTACCACTACAAATTTCTATGCTCACTTGACCAGCACTTCTCCACAATCTGTCTTGCGGATATTACAGCTAGAATGGTTGAGAAAATTAGGGCAAAACTTAGCCTACCACATACACAGACCTGTTCAACCACCCAAGAGCACACTTTTCATTAAGGCATCTGCTTTGGGCCCTCTTGCCTTGCCCAGATTTCTCTGTGACCTCATTGTGGCATGAGGAATAGTCAGCACGTGACATCAAAAACTGACCCAGACCATGCATGTACCCAGCTCTGATTTGCCATGCTGCTCATGGGCCCTTCTGAACAGATTTCAAATAGGCCAGGGTCAACGTGAGCCAGCGTTCACACCTGCAGGGTCTGAGAGGCTGTGGCCAAAGACCGACAATATCACACATCACTGATAACTGCCTTCTGACCAGATCTGACGGTGGTCTGAGAGCTCTGCACTTTGCTCATGAGGCTGCCACAAACTGGCTTTGGCAAGCTCTGCATCCAAGAAGAAGAATTAATATCATGTCAGTTTCGACTTATTATCATAGGTGTCATTTTTCTTGAGGTTAATAATAAAAGTAGGTATAATTAAACTACAGTACCAAGATATCAGAATCTACCTTATTATTATGGTCAATACAACTAAGAATTTTATGAAATTTTATCTAATCTCAATTAGTGTTAGAACAGAAAATACCTTTAACAAGGTCTGTTTGTGGCTTTCACGCTTCTTCTCTTCTTCTTTTCTTGCTGCAACAGAGGCCATGCGCCTTTCTTCTTCCTAGATGAAGAAATAAAATCAACTTTACTAAAGCAGGAGTAACCTATGGAAAATTTAATTGACAAGCTTCTAAATTCTGATGTTTGAAAGGCAAATATATCTTCAGTGGTCTATTCACCAAAGGGTGACATGCAGGCACTACTAAACATGGCTTGGTAACACTCCTATTTGTACCTTTATCTGACAATTTCCAAAGCTAACACTTCTATTCATGATGTGAACCTGAATGCTGTGTGCTGTAACATTTTTGGTATAGAAATGTAAAGCTTTCTGTGTTCTAAATAAAAAGTGTTAGTTATTCATTGAAATGTTTTAATAAGTAAAATATACTCCCTCCGACACTTAGTGTTTACACAATTAATTTTTATACCAAGTTCTATCAAGAATTTATAGTAGTTTTGTAGTTTAAAGGTGATCTGAAAAGGGAGTGAAAAAATGAACGTTACCTTTGTTGCTTCTTTAGAATATATAAAGAGAGCCTGAAAGTTTTTCTTGGTTTTTAAAAAAAATTCTGTTTGGTTTTTACATTCAAAATTCAGATAATGGAAAATTGAAGCAGTGGTTAAGTTATATTTACTTAAAGAACTTAAATAACTGAAAGGAGCATCAGTGTTTAGTTGGACTGTTTGAAACTCTGCTGTGGTTTTATTAAAAACACAAATATTTCTCTTACTAAGGTTTAAAAATATTTTTACATATATTGAAATATTATTTATTATTTTTATTAACACACACTTATTTCAATGACTTGCATTTTAAATAAAGCATACCTCTGTAAAACATTCAGCACACCCACACCTTCAATTAAGGTGTTACAGCTCACAAAACATGTTGTGAGAATGACTGCACCACAACTAAAGTGGGGCTTACCCAAGGAAGGGCAGCTCTGCTTTGCGGGGGAGGGGGGGAAGGTGGAGGTCAGAAACTGCTGTAAAAAAGGTGTTCGGTGGTCAGCTTTCCATGAGTGACTCCCACCGTCCTCCCCCCGGAATGTGCATAAAGGTACGAAACCTGGGTGGGGCAAGTCTCTTTGCTCTACGCAGCGAGGAAGCATCCACCTTCAATTACGGTGTTACAGCTCACAAAACATGTTGTGAGAACTCCCAGTGGATCCCCAAGAAAACCCAAGGAAGATTAGACTTGACCTTCCTGATTTTTCTAAGCTGAAAAATAAACAGAAAAACCAAACAAACAGAACAAAACAAAAAACAATGCCAAACATATAAATAAACCAAACCCTTTATAAAATATTTCAGGGTTTTTCCCCTACACCATAATGAAGCAAAAAAGAGGCAAAAGCCCAGATCTATAAAGTCTTTTGTCTTTAAGTATGAGAACAGTAAAAGGAAGATCTACTTTTATTATTCTGGGCTTTTGATTGTCTGGCCTCGTTTTTTCCAGCAATTTATTTTCAACAATATATAGCACATCCTCTAATTTTAGCAAGCTGCAGCAATTGTGTGAAGTTTCTTTGAGTGCTGATTCTTGTTATAGTATAGTTCTATCATTATGATACAATAAGCCAAATTGAAGGGGAAAAGAGATTAGGGTTTTTGTGTTTATATAATTATTAAACAACTTTCCTCTTGGATATCTATTTTCACATATTGAGTAATTCTAATGCTATCACCCTGATATATACAGAACAACTGTCTATATAGTCATAACATATTTGAATATTGTTTAGAACATTATTTATTAACATTTTACAAATGAAACAAAATAAATAGTTAATCAATCCCTATAATCTAGACCACATTTCTGGGATAAACACTTCATCTTGTATGCAGTAACAGTAAACAATAAGATTTTTCTAGAAAGGCTCCAGTTTTCCTCAGGCCTCTGTCCAGGCACAGACGCCAAACAAAGAGAATAACTTCTCAAGGTTAAGTAGGAATTTATCCCAACTATTTCAGGCTGTGCCGTACTACACATTGTGAGTAAGAATAAAACAGGTCAGGGATCCAATTAGCCATTGCCAAGAAAAACAATTAGACAATTTAACAGACTCAGATACTTAAAAAAACTGCTACTCAAACAGGGGCGCCATGGGGGGAGGGGCAGGGGAAGGTTCCAGCCCCCCTGAGTTTCATACCACAAGCTGGGAGAGACGTTGCTCACTCCACTCCCCTCTCCCCTCACCGGTCAGGAATAGTCGCTCCCCTCACCTCACTGGCCTATTATTTGCTCAGCAAAAAGAATGTAGAGGTATATCTGTCAGAGCCAATAGCAGGACTGGTAGCTTCTGCTGCACTTTTTCATTCCTGAAACAAACATGCTCAAGGAGTGGTGGGGGGAAGGAAGCTCTCAAGCTCTGTGCTTTGGTCGGAAGATGCTTGCTACAGATTTCATCATGATCTGCCCCTCACCTTCACATGTCTGTGACACCCTGGCACCCAAATATTAATCACTGTCATATAATTAGGTACATTTTGCACAAAGCATGCCTCATTCTAAAAGTCTTGATCTGCCAGACATTAATACCTCTTTGGATCATATGTGCTATCATTGTATGTGAAGTTATGTTACGTATGTGCCACTAAAACATGTTGTGAGGTTGAGAACACCCACAAGCAGCCTTTCAGGTACAACGATAAAAAAGGCCAAACCATGTTATTATTGAGGAAATGCACACAAGCACAAGGATTACCCCAGGAACTGTGTACAACAGAAACCTATCAGAGATAGCACTACACAATGGGAACTGTTTGACCCAGGTCACAGCAAAAGAGCTTTCCTGCAAGTTGGAAGAAGATATAAAAGAGGAAAATGACATCATGACTGGACCTCTCTCCCCCTACACCACCACACTTGAAAGTACCAGAGGAAAAGGACTGAACAGTGAGGGGCCTAGATTTTAAGTGTCTTTGGGCAATTAATACAGTAGAAATCCGACAACCCTGAATACACATATCTAAAATGTGAAGTTTGACAAGTCATGTTCATTTTGCTGATTTCTCCCAACCTGTTCCTACAAATCCCATAATCCACTTCCTCATGGCACTCTTCACTTCAGTGGGAAATTTATTAGTTCATGGTGCCAGTTCTTTAGATGAAACAGTCCCACATGTGTACACACACTGCTGGAGGTTGAAAGAATTCTGCTTTTCAGATGTGGTTTTCTGATCTAAATTTACACATAATCTTAAAACATAGCTTTAATTGGTGTTTGTATATATTTTTTCTTTCAGGGCTGTCAATTAATCGTGTGAGTTAACTGCGATTAATCGCACTGTTAAACAATAGAATGCCAATTGAAATTTAAATATTTTTGGATGTTTTCTACATTTTCAAATATATCAATTTCAATTACAACACAGAATACAAAGTGTATATTGCCCACTTTATATTATTTTTTATTAAAAATGACAAACAAACGAAATGGTATTTTTCAATTCACCTCATGCAAGTACTGTGATGCAATCTCTTTATCATGAAAAAACTTTCAAATGTAGGGTTTTTTGTTACATAACTGCACTCAAAAACAAAACAAACAAACAATGTAAACTTTAGAGCCTACAAGTTCACTCAGTCCTTCTTGTTCAGCTGATCGCTAAGAGAAACAAGTTAGTTTACATTTACGGACGATAATACTGCCCACTTCTTAATTACAGGGTCACTTGAAAGTGAGAACAGGCGTTCGTATGGCACCACTGTAGCTGGCATTGCAAGATATTTACGTGCTAAATGCACTAAAGATTCATATGCCTCTTCATGCTTCGGCCATTGTTCCAGAGGACATGCTTCCATGCTGATGACGCTCATTAAAAAAACATGCATTAATTAAATTTGTCACTTAACTCCTTGGGGAGAACTGTATGTCTCCTGCTCTTTTTACCTGCATTCTGCCATATATTTCATGTTATAGCAGTCTCAGATGATGACCCAGCACATGTTGTTTGTTTTAAGTACACTGTCATTGCAAATTTGACATAATGCAAAGAAGGCACCAATGTGAAATTTCTAAAGATAGCTACAGCACTGGACCCAAGACTCTTAAGTGCCTTCCAAAAATCAGAGAGGGATGAGGTGTGGAGCTTGCTTTCAGAAGTCTTAAAAGAGCAACATTCTGATGCAGAAACTACAGAACCCGAACCACCAAAGAAGAAAATCAACCTTCTTCTGGTGGCATCTGACTCAGACAATGAAAATGAACATGCATCAGTCTACACTGCTTTGGATCATTATCGGAAAGAACTCGCCATCAGCATGGATGCAGGCCTCTGGAATAGTGGTTGAAGCATGAAGGGATATATGAATCTTTAGTGCATCTGGAATGTAAATATCTTGAGACACTGGCTACAACAGTGCCATACAAACGCCTATTCTCACTTTCAGGTGACATTGTAATTAAGAAGCAGGCAGCAACAAATGGATATAAACTGGACACTAGGAAGTTTAGACTTGAAATTAGATGAAGGTTTCTAACCATTAGAGGAGTGAAGTTCTGGAACAGCCTTCCAAGGGGAGTTGTGGGGGCAAAAGATATATCTGGCTTCAAGACTAAGCTTGATAAGTTTATGGAGGGGATCGTATGATGGGATAGCCTAATTTTGGCAATTAATTGATCTTCGATTATTAGCAGGTAAATAGGCCCAATGGTCTGTGATGGGATGTTAGATGGGGTGGGATCTGAGTTGCTACAGAGAATTCTTTCCTGGGTGCTGGCTGGTGAGTCTTGCCCACATGCTCAGGGTTTATCTGATCGCCATATTTGGGGTCAGGAAGGAATTTTCCTCCAGGGAAGATTAGCAGAGGCTAAGGAAGGCTAAGAGGCTAAGGTTTTTCACCTTCCTCTGCAGCAGAGCCAGTGCAACCATTTAGGCGACCTAGGCGGTTGCCTAGGGTGCTAGGATTTGGGGGGCGCCATTTTCTTCGGCAGCGACCGCGGCGGCCAGATCTTCGGCCGCCCTGGATGCCCCCGGGATTTAGGCAGAGGGAGCTGGGGTAGGGAAGCGCAGGGAGGGCCGCCTGCAGCAAGTAAGGGGGGCGGCACGCAGGGGAACTCCCCGCCCCAGCTCACCCCTGCCTCTCCTCCTCCCCGAGCACGCCGTGGCTGCTTCACTTCTCCCGCCTCCCAGGCTTGCGGCGCCAATCAGCTTAGGCGCGGCAAGCCTGGGAGGCAGGAGATGTGAAACAGCCACGGCATGCTCAGGGAGGAGGAGGGGCAGGGGTGAGCTGGGGTGGGTGCCTCAGGGTGGAGGGTGGGGAGCTGCCGCAAGGGGGGGGTGCCTCAGGGCGGAGGGGGGAGTTGCCGTGGGGGGTGCCTCAGGGTGGGGGTGTGGGGGGGGGAGGGCGCAAGGTGGAAGTTTCGCCTAGGGCGCGAAACATCCTTGCACCGGCCCTGCTCTGCAGCATGGGGCACAGGTCACTTGCTGGAGGATTCTCTGCACCTTGAGGTCTTTAAACCACGATTTAAGGACTTCAATAACTCAGACATAGGTTAGGGGTTTGTTACAGGAGTGGGTGGGTGAGATTCTGTGGCCTGTGTTGTGCAGGAGGTCAGACTAGATGACCACAATGGTCCCTTCTGACCTTAAGTCTATGAATCTATTATATTCTGCAAATGTAAACAAACTTGTTTGTCTGAGCGATTGGCTGAACAAGAAGGAGGACTGATTGGACTTGTAGCCTCTAATGTTTTACATTGTTTTATTTTTGAATGCAGGGTGTTTTTGTACATAATTCTACATTTGTAAGTTCAACATTAATGATAAAGAGATTGCACTACAGTACTTGTAGAAAGTGAACTGAAAACTATTTCTTTTGTTTTTTACAGTGAAAATACATGTAATAAAATTAAGTGAGTACTGTACACTTCGCATTCTGTGTTGTAACTGAAATCACTATATTTGAAAACAGAAATCATCCAAAAATATTTAAATAAATGGTATTCTATTATTAACAGTACAATTAATCACGATTAATTTTTTTAATCATGCAATTAATCACAATTAATTTTTAATCGCTTGACAGCCCTATTTTTTTTATATGGGAATTAGATACAGTGCTCTTGTCAGCTAATTTCTAACTTCTTATCTGCAAAAAAATGCTCAAGTTTTCAGATGCCTAAAATGTAGCCTCTGGAATCTCAGTTAAAGTTGGACACCCCCTCCCCCACAATCTGAAATGGCCCCTGTCCTTCAAGCAGTCTAAAGACATGATCCTAACAGGTTACAAGTCTCCTCAATTCGCAGTGAGAGTTACTTGTGCTAATCACTTCTCAGAACAAGTTCAATAAGATATAACAATCAAAGTTTTGGGATAAGAAAAATATTGTAAAGTTGGAGGTGAATAGCTCTTGTTTTCTTTAGGTGACTGATCTTACTCCCATTAAAGGCAATGGGAGTGTTTCCATTGACTTTAATGGGTTGGATTAGGCACTTAAGAGGTAAGTGTTGCTAAAAATCTTGCAGAGTACAAAGCTGGAACATAAAATGCCTCTGAGAATCTACTCCCCAGTAAATATTGGTTCTAATATAGAACATTTATGACTGGACTAATCAAAGGCTGTCAGTTAAATTAAATTTGCTGTAGACCTATGTTTTTCTCTTCACTTCTCCCACCACTTTTGCAGACTGTAATTCTAATACCACAATATTAGATTATCTGGTATATTTTCACAAATATTTCTACAAATAAATTCATTACTAAAACAAAACTAAAAACTATACAAAGCCAGTTTTTTTCTTTCAACTACTATCAGGAAAAGTACACCTTCCTATAATGAAAATAAAGACGATAATAAAGCACCAAATTTGGTGTTTTCTACAGATTAACATTCATACAGTGCTTTGAAAAATGTAACATTCTGTAAATATGTTAAGTACTCTTCTTAGTCAGAGGACATTCATAACATATTATTTCATTACATCCCAACATTGTAATTGGAAATATTTGAGAGTATTTTTTGTAGGCAACTAATTTTACACAATTTTTTTGGTAAGTAAAATACAAATAAAATGAGTCTGTCGTATTCAATTTATGTCTGAATCATAATCCAAAAGATTCATTTTAATAGTTAAACTGTTCCTGCCCCCTTTTGTTCCAGTGATTTAACTAGAATTAAAAAGAGAGAAAGCAAAGGGTATTTTCTGTAGACCATTCACTGGACTATATTAACTATATTTTTCATATAACATTGCTACTTACTAATTCTCAAGAAACCTCATATTTGTCCCTAAATACTGGCATTTGGTAATGTTTGTCTCGCATCAGGACAATTAAATAACACAGTAGAGCCATATTAGGCTAAATGTTCCTTGTTTACAGAAATCCAAATATTCTCATAGCACAGTATTTTTAGAACACATATTTTCCAAGTAACAAAGAAATGTTAGCTATGAAGTGAAAAGCAAAGAGGTTCTCCAACACAAACATTTGAGAAGTATACTTTTTAAAACTTACCGTATATACTCGTTCACAAGCTGAACATTTTTGGTAAAAAAGTGACGCATCAAAGAGCGGGGGTCAGCTTATAAACAGGTCTACACCAAAATGTGATGATTTTAAACTCTATGGAATCATTGAATTGAATATCTAATACATTGTCGTTTTGTTCACCTGGAGCGGCTGCAGGCATGGAGCCCCTCAGCTCCCTGTGGCTGCGGTTCGCCGTTCCCAGCCAATGGGAGCTGCGGAAAGTGGCTTGTCCCTTCCTGCAGCTCCCGTTGGCTGGGAACTGCAAAACGCAGCCATAGGGAGCCAATGGGCTCCATGCCTGCAGACACTCCAAGTAAACAAAACGTCCCACCAGCGGCTTACCCTGGCAGGCTGGGAGCCAAAGTTTGCCGACCCATTTACTGATGTCAATACTGCAGCCTTTTAAAGTTGCAAAGGCTTTGTTTAGTGGACTAGATTGGCTTGAAAGGAATACTAAAAGAGCAGTGCTGCAGATCTGCACGACATTTGACCCATGCATTTCACAAAATGCTATGCCTTACAAATCAATCAGAAAAATACAATGAATTATAGTACTATAGCACTGGTGTCAGTCCGCTACTGTGTAATTTGATCTCTTCATGCATTTCTACCAATGGACCTCTTGGAGTGTCTGCAGGCACAGAGCCTCTCAGCTCCCAGTGTCCGCGGTTTGCCGTTCCCAGCCAATGGGAGCTGCGGGGCCACTTCCTGCAGCTCCCATTGGCTGGGAATGGCAAACTGCGGACACTGGGAGCTGAGGGGCTCCATGCCTGTGAATGCCCCAGGTAAACAAAACATCCAGGCCCACTAGCAGCTTACCCTAACGGGCCAGGAGCCAAAGTTTGCCAACCCCTGAAATATAGGGTCGGCTTATGAAAGGGTCAGTTTTTGCTATTTTTACCTAACCATCTTGGGGGGTTAGCTTATAAACGAATGGGCTAATGAACGAGTATATACGGTAATTTTATTTATTTCATAACCCCCTGAAGTGTTTATGAGAAAATATCTTCCAAAACTGTCAGAGAAAAGTTTTTTTGGGGGTTGGGGGGAGGGTCCCCTCTAAAACAGAAAGGCCCTGTAAGAAATATCAGACTTAACTTTTCACTTTCATTTTTCAGAAACTTAAGACACTAACAGAGAATTTAGGCAATCTCAAGAAATAATCTTGATATGTTAAAGCTTAAAATGAACTGTTGTATTTGTACAGTAGTTTTAAGTAATGTGAAAGCACGCAGAGCAACTGGATAGTTGCTCATTCTAAGATGAAATAAACAAGAACTTCATGACACACTTATCACACTTATTAAACTTATTAAACTTCACTACTACTAAACCATTACCACAGTATCTGATGGAAAATGAGATAGAGTACAATATACTTTAAATTACGTCCACAAGCACTGTACACTTCGTATTCTGTGTTGTGACTGAGATCACTATATTTGAAAATGTAGAAATAATCCAAAAATATTTAAATAAATGGTATTCTATTAACAGCATGAATAAATGATTAACAGCACCTTCCTTAAAGGGGCAACAGTCCTTTCCCTCCCTGCAGGTCCAGACAATCACTCTCACCCTTGAGGATGCAGGTGTACTTTTCACTCTGTAACAGCCCTGGTGATTTCTTTGTATTTCCTTGTTGATTCTTATTTTTGCATTTTATTACTGTGTCCTTTTGTTACCTTCACCCAAAGTTTTATATTAAAGGTTGCATACAAACAAGAAAGTGACTATATCTGTAGGTCTACCATGCTAGCAGCTGCCCCAATGCTAATATGGCATAACATTGATAGTAGCACTCCAAATACTAATTGCAGCTGAACCCATTGCCATGAGGTAGGGCATGCTGGAGAACATTACAAATGAGCTCTGAGTAGAATGATAAATAGAGCACGCTGAGATGCACGTTCGGTTCCCACTTTAGGGTTATTTTATTTTATTTGTTGTATGTTTATTATTATTCTTCTTCACAGAGGTGCTTCTAGTGAATGCCACTACCTGAATATCCAGTGCCAAGGATAAACCGACTATAACTCCGAGACTGTGAACTAGCTTAGCTAGTTGAGTACAGCTGTCCACCCATATTTCCATAGCATGTCTTATATAAAAATATTCCAAACAGAGAGTTCTGTTTAAATATCTGTAACAAATATCTTATATAGGTATACATTTATGTTCAAGAACATACATTAATATATTAGAACTAAATAAAATACAACTACTGATACTAGTCAGCTCTGTGTTCTTGGGGAACAAGGGTGCAGTATCTAGCCTGTCTGACTCATGATGCCAACCTATGTTCAAGTATGTGTTCTGATGCATAGACCCAAACTCTGCATCAGTTCCACTGAGACTCCATCTTCTCCTCACTGATCGTGCTGGGGACTCTGCCTGTCTCCAGCACTCAAGACCCTGAGCTACCACTATCACCTGGGAACTCCGACCAGTTTAAGCCTCCTGGAGTGGGTGAGATCCCCCTCTTTCTCTCTCTCTGTTTTCCTTTCTATTTAGGTATTAACCCTAAATAAGGTATGCTATGTTGCTTTAGCCTTCCTTGTGTAGTTATCACTATTATTCAATAAATAACTTTTATGGTTAAGCTGGTTGCTTCTCTCTCTCTTGCTGAACTTTAATCTTTTGTGTTTTTAGCTTCCCCCATTTACTCTGCAGCAATGGTTCTTTTACCTAAGCTAAAGATCCCTGCAGCACCCAAAATACTGTGGGGTTTGCTCATCAAGTAGGTTACTACCAGTACAATTGTGATGTGAGAGTGGGGATAGTGACGTGCGGAATCTGGGACACATAGGGGGGGCAGCTTGAAAGTGCTGCTTGACTCGATTCGCTCAGACTTGCTCTGTTAATGTATGTGTGGGTGTTCATCCGGTTCTGGGGCTGGAGGAACCCAGCCCTAAGGAACCTAGGTCCTGCAGGATAGCTCCATTGGGAGGGGACTTGCAGAAGGGAGAAGTAGAGCTCCATATGGAAAACACAAAAGTGACACAAGCAGTACATTGATAGAATTATAGACCTTCCCCTCCCTAACCCCCGAAGAGTAACCCGAATAAATGAGCATACCCCAAAGTAACAGGCAAATCTGGTAACATTAACTAAGTCATAAAAATCTGAAGAATAGCCTGGGATACTATAAACTCATAGGGAGACTGAATGCATATAAAATATAAAACAGTACACTTCTAATACCCAATAAGTTCGTATCATCCGTATCTTGGAGATAACATGCTGCTCACTAATGGAAGTTATAGCATTTTGGTTTCATGTAATACAGGAATGAACAAAGACATGCCTCCTCAGAAGATAGAGAAGCCAATTTTTTTTTAAAGTTTTCCTGATCTACAACTGTTCTTTGTAAAAATGGTATTTGATTAAAAAGGTGCATCTCCCATTATTTTTATACTAGCCTCTAAATTTCCTAAATTATGTGAATTAAGGGACAGGATTATTTCTTCTAATAATTTATTAGGAAATTCCTGAGAAGTCTGTTTTTCTCAGAGTTGCGAGGGAGATTTTGTTTGGGGTCTTTCTATAGCATTGCCCTACCAGTGCTAAAACACTTCACAGGTGGAAGGTCTCTCAATGAAAAAATGTAACAGCACCAGGAGGGAATTCCATTCTGAATAAAATAGGAGAACCAATTCCCTATTCTAGAAAAATTTTCAAGCAATAATAGCTGTGTTCATTTCAAGCCACAGAAGTCTTTAGGATATCAATAAAGAGAGGCAAAGAAGTTTTACTTGAAATATATAACTGTTAAGTCTACATTTAGAGCTGGGAGCCATGGCAAAGCTTTTTAAAATATATGTATTGTACTTAACAGATTTTGTTGGAAGGGCAAATTACATACATGGTGCACAGTCCATATATTTCTTTCTGGTTAACTCCTCCACAGTAAGTAGGCTTAGAAGGAGTAGATTTTTTTCAGTAAACGTCAATTCACCGTTGATTTTGTTCACAAATCAACAAAAAATATTTTCATAGATAATAATCAAAATGTATATATAGGCAAAGTAAGAAAAATGCTGCTTGAGAATTTATTAGAGTTTGATTTAAGGATATTTACTTTGTATATTTTGACATGATGTTTACAATTTGTGTTTTAACAGTTATAAAGCTTTAACTTTTTGAATCTCACCATCTACTGTCATTAAATAATTACTGCCTAACTCCTTTGTTGTCTGACCACCCGGTAATAGGGTGTTCAGGGCGGCTGGGTGGGTTAGGGCTTTGTGTACCTGGTTTCCAGTCACTAGTTGCAGAAAAAAGGGTGGGGAAGGATAGACATGCCTGGTCCTACCCCAGAGGCATCGTGGTCTCAGCCCACCTATGGGCCTAGTTCTCAAGCAGGATGTAGTAGGGGAACCAGGGCCAATCCTCTCCATGGGATCCCAGCCCAGGGCCCTGTGGAAAACAGCACCAGCCAAGTCCTCCACACAGAGAACCCAAGTCTGCCACCCTGGACCACTTCCTATTTATCTGCTCCTTCAGCTTGGGTCATGGTCCCCTAAAGTTCAAACAATCAGAAGTTTAACAGAGTTCAAATGAGCAGACCCTCTCAGGACCTGTCGGTTCTCAAAAAAGGTGTGGGCGAGAGGTAGGTTATAGAAAACACCGTCCGTGGGGCTCACCAGCACCACGGGTCCATCTCAAGCTCAGCCTTCAGTGTGGCCTGCCTTTCCCCCAGACTGTTTGCTCTCCCTCTCATTGCCTGGATTTCTGAGCTTCTTTTTAACCTGTACCTCCAGCCAGAGCATGCTCTGTAGGGCTGGAGGGGCAGGACTACCTGGGCCCAGTATTGCCCTTTAGCTCCTTTGGGCGCAGTGTTAGGTTGGTATACCCCATCACACGAACCCCATAATTTCTTGCAACTGTGAAAATGTATATAGATAAAAAACAAAAAAATGCTTAAAACTAAAACATCAATATTATCGAAATTACCAAAAAAAATGAATTCTGTGACGCCTACTTATAAAGCTGCACCATATTCAATTCAAATTTAGACATCTGCAAACTGTTGTACAAAATATATCTTTGATTTACTTTTCTCAATGGTAGATGGCAGAGAAGGGCCATTTTCCTGCTTTGAGGAGAAAAAAAAAACTTACAAAGTGTGTCATCCAAAAAGGTTCAGTTTATTTTATCAACTGAAGTCTGAGGGGGAAAGAGCTGAAGACTTGCTCTTGGGATGAGATTTATCTACAGGTTAAACAATTGGATAGGTTTGTTTTTCTTAACTGGAACTGGTCTCCTAGTGTGGACAAGAGATATACACTTGCAGCCCCAGGGTAATATTTTCACAGTCCATACATGACTTAGGAACCTAAGTCTCATAGGAAGTTAACAGGACTTAGGTGCTTTTGAAAAATGTTACCCTTAGCCTCTGCTCTCACTTCAGTGAAAACCTTTGCCAGCACAGATGACATGCCAAACAGAAATGAAGGGGAATATGCAGTATATATATAATTTTCAGACAAACAGCTTCTTCAACTTTCTTGCAGAAGAAATGAAGAAATTTCTAAAAGAGCAATGACAGGTCTATTAGCTGTCTGCAAGGCAAAGCAAGACTGGGGAATTCAGGATATTCAGATGGGCCATACAATAAAGGAGAAAAAAATTACAATCCAAGTAGAGTTCTGGTCTGTTCATCAAGTGAAGTTGGACAATGACCTTTCCTATTAGTGTGAAGTAAACTCATCCACTCAGAAACATCAAGCTAGATATTGCCCACTGTATACCCGTGCAACATGCTGTTGCCACTCCGAACACCTGAATTCAGTGTTGCCCACGCAATTTTGTCATGAGCTTCATGACATTTGGTATTTTTCTTACAGACCTAGCACCTGAAGTCATATATGTGAGAAACTCAGCTTTCATTTTTAAAAAAAGTTAATTTTTAGTCCCCATGATTGTGGGAAAAGCTTGAAAATGTGAAACCCTAAGGCTCAAAAACCAGAAGGCACATAACAAGAATGATATAAATAAATCTCATGATTTTAAACCAATCTCGTGGGTTTTGTGAGGGGGGGGAGGACTTGAGTGCTTAACAATACTGTGGATCTTAAGACAACTATGGGACAAAAAGTTGGCAGAGATCAGACATAACAGAGCTGAGGAACTCAAAGATGTGGGCCTAGTTAGTTAAAGGTATTAACAGAGGGCTGCTTCTTCCAACAGGTGATAACAACAGTACAGTGGTTGTGAGGACACGTACTGTTACTTAAATCTGCAGAAGGAAGCCAAGAATGACTGGGATGGGGAAAGTTCTAGGCAGAAGCACTATACTGAACCAAGGAGTCAGTAGTTTTAGTGATAATATATTTTCCTTATTGTAATAACATTCTTTTGTTCAGTGTTTAGAAGAAAACACCTCTGATATTCTTTACTGTTGTCATGCGACAGCTGTCCACAGTATGGGTGAAGAAAAATATTTTTAAATGGTTTAATAAAAATAAATGAGTTAAGCAAGAAAAATACATACTCATGTAGCATAGAACAAAAACAAGTTACAATATTGTAATGTTCAAGTTTCATCTGAATTCAGAGGCAGATATAATGTACAATTTTTTCCATACATAGAACCTAGCAATCCTATTTGCCAATTTTAATGCTTACAGCATCTGATGAATACTTTTTTAAAAAGTTCCTTACCGTGATTCTCTTCATATCTAACTGGCGGAGCTGCATCATATGATGGAGAATAGTGTTCTTGTACCATGTCTCCTGAGCTATCGGATTGCCATCAAGGGTGATATCAGACAGGGATGAGGAATCAGCAAGGCACAGAATGTTGTCAAAACTGCACACAAAAAAGGGAATTGCTTTTAACGCAAATGAGGAATCAATTTTCCTCACAAAGACATGCAAGCTACAGGACGGCATTCTCTAAACGCTAAATATGCTTACATCAGAAGTGTGTTACAAATGAATATGAATTGTTCTTGCTTCCCTCTCCTCTATCACTAATGCTTTAGGAATTGGTAGTTTTTTGAAACAGGATCTCTCAACATAGCAAACAAATATTTCAACAAGGCATTTAAAAAATAAAATAAGGAGTTGCAATAAAAACTATCCTTGCTCAATTAATTTCATGATTTGATAACACTATTGCTCTTCATTTTATATCTTTATATATTGGTTGACGTCAATTAAAATAAAATAATAAAAATAGTAATAGAAAAGGAGTTACTGGATGCATTTACTATTGTAGCATGATGTTAGCCCTGTATTCACAAGATACTGTCTCTTGGAAGAATCAGAAAACTGAAGTTCATAACTACTTGCAGGCATTATAACCCCCAAAATAAGAATGATTGTCATTTTCTTGGCTAAATTTTACCTTGAATATTTCATTTTGCCTAAGTAAATTTCCCCACCACCAGCACTGGAGAGAAATGTTACTTTTCTTAATTTACGGCCCTAAAAATATTATATAGAGCTTCTCAGCACTGCTAAACATCTGCCATAATTCACTTTAACAGAAGCTGATTCAGTGGTGGGTGAAGGGATTCCTTTTTACATAGTTCGCACAGTAGTTTGGAATTTTTCAAGATCTTAAAATATAAGATACGGCAGCATTTTTTTACCTAATTAGAATCACAGAATATCAGGGCTGGAAGGGACCTCAGGAGGTCATCTAGTCCAACCCCCTGCTCAAAGCGGGACTAATCCCCGTATCCCTCAATGGCCCCTCTCAAGGATTGAACTCACAACTCTGGGTTTGGCAGTCCAATGCTCAAACCACTGAGCTATTCCTCCCCGTTCCAAACTACTGAATTGTGTGAATTAAAGCAAAATAATAAATTAATTCAGGATCCCTGTATCATAAAATATACATTGTTCCTTTATTCTGACACACATCTTTTTTTCTGATATTTAATAATGTGCAAGAACATGCACTGCTCAAATATTTTGTAAAAAATAAATTCTTAGTAATGAGACCATAGTACATACAGTACTCATCTATTTATATATTTTCTGAGAAGAGTGCAAAGACCACTAATGTTTGTGTGTATTATAAAGTGTGCAGATTAGTGAAGTTCTGCTCATATTTCATGTGTCTGAGTATATCAGAAGTTGATGGATAAATGCCATTAGTTAGATAAGAGCCTACGCTTGCCAACATCTGAAGGACATTTGCAATCTTATTATGTACATTTATATGTCCTCTATGTAAAAATATGGCTGCCGAAATTTCATTGAAACCTGGCTATGTGCTGGTCTAGATAAAAGACAAATACTATATGAAAATACAAGAAGACTCCTTTGAGAAGTGGAGAGAGAGATTCGAGACACCCTTTCTAATCCTTCAGAAAAGGAAAAGCAGACAGTGGAAAAATCCAAATGTTCTAAGATAAACAATGTAAACAATAGCAAAAACATTTCTATTCGAAGGTATAACATCATGTTGCCGCTTCGATCTGTGTATGGAAGACCATTCCATGCAGAAAAAGGGCTCTGGTGCCTTCATCCTCCTAGAAGGCAACAAAAAATACTGTGCACCCTACAGAAGCTGCAGTCAAAAGAGGACCTTGCAAGTATGGTTCCATTGCAGACACTGGAGACCAGAGCTGTAGGAGAGGTCCAAGGCCTCCATGCAGATGGCCAGGCCTCCTGCAAATCCTTGGCGAGACATCGTATTAAGTGTCTTACCACCCCATAACAGCAGACCTTTGTGGGATACAAAATTTGTATCTGCATCTGATCCACAATCCACAAAAATGATCTATGGATATAAAACGGATATCTGCAGATTTGCAGGGCTCTACAGAACAGTGCAGGAGAATGTCTATAAGGAAATCTTTTCAGAGTTTCTGTGAATGATAAATCCCCTCTTTTAAAAGCCAACTATTTAAATCAGGGGTGGGCAAACTATGGCCCATGGACTGGATCCAACCCGCCAGCCATTTTAAGCCAGCCCTTGAGCTTTCACTGGGGAGTGGGGTCTGGGGCTTGCCCCACTCCAGCCAGGGTGCAGGGTTGGGGACTGCTCCACGTGGCTCCCGGAAGCCATGGCATGGCCCCCCTCCAGCGCTCCAGCCAGGAAGCAGGGCTGGGGGCTGCTCCACACGGCTCCTGAAAGAAGCGTCATGGTCCCCCTCCAGCTCCTATGTGCTCCAATTGTCCCCTCTGGTGCTCCAATGGGAGCTGCAGGGGCAGTGCCTGCGGACAGGGCAGCATGCAGAACTGCCTGGCCGCACCTCCATGTAGGAGCCGGAGGTAAGTGCTGCCCAGAGCCTGCACCCCTGAGCCTCTCCCCAACCCCCTGCTCCAGCCGTGATCCCCCTCCCACCCTCTGAATCCCTCGATCCCAGCCCAGAGCACACTCCGACACCCCAAACTCCTCATCCCCAGCCCTATTCCAGAGCCCGCACTCCCAGCCGGAGCCCTCCCCTGCACTCCACTCCCCTGCCCCAGCCCCAGCCCCAAGCCCCCTTCTGCACACTGAACTCCTCATTTCTGATCCCACCCTGGAGCCCACACCCCCAACCAGAGCCCTCACTCCCTCCTGCACCGCAACCCCAATTTTGTGAGCATTCATGGCCCGCCATACAATTTCTATTCCTGGATGTGGCCCTCGGGCCACAAAGTTTGCCCATCCATGATTTAAACTATGATTCTTTAATATACACAAGTGCTATGATTTAAATATCAGCCCAGGGCAATTGTGCCACATGACCATGGAAAACCATGGTAGTATTAAAGCATCATGTTATTACCTAATAATCATACAATTAATACTTGCCACCACAGTATAAAAGATTACAAATATCTTCTGTATTAAATGCTTCCTCTTTTGGTAAACTTTTAAAAAGTATTTTCTCCATCCAGTTGCTAGTTTTATGAGTAAATACTTGTTTCAGTGCTGCATTTTCCACATTTCTCAACCAACAGCTTGATCTACCTTATAGATCTACAGGACACATATGACTAGACTGCAAATACATCTACATTCTATACAGCAAGAACTGCTTTGGTATGCTGTCCTTTGTGACTCACAAAATCAAAACAAAAGCTACTCCTTTATCCCAAGATACATATTTCTAAATACACTATATTAAGTCTTATCACAGAATATCAGGATTGGAAGGGACCTCAGGAAGTCATCTAGTCTAACCCCCTGCTCAAAGCAGGACCAATCCCCAGACACATGTTTGCCCCAGATCCCTAAATGGCCCTCTCAAGGATGGAGCTCACAACCCTGGGTTTAGCAGACCAATGCTCAAACCACTGAGCTATCCCTCCCCCACAAATATTGTGCTTATCATGATAAGCACAATGATAAGTCTTGCCAATTTAAAACAACTTACAAAAACAAATGTTAGTATAAAAAAAATTAATAACTGGGCAAAACAGGTTTCACATAGTGATATGTTGCTGAAAAATATAACACAATGAGCTACATAAAAGGTGCACTCAAGGAATGGATGAACGGCACTACGTGCAAAAAGTTTTAGTAATACCCACTGCACTAAAACTGGATAATGAAACTCGTGCTGGTGAAATTATTTGAGAAATGATATAAGCAATGAAGAACAGAGGAGAAAAGACTATTAGGATTTGTTAATAATTACATTTTGCACTTCTATAATGTCTTCCTTCTGAGGGCCTCAAAGAATTTTACAAAATAAATGACACCAAGCCTTATTACATTTTCTATCATATTTCTGTGCAACAACAAACTAATGGGTATAGCACCTACAAGTAATGAACCCATGTGATGGAGCACCATAAGATCTAAACAAAGGAGTTACTTGGCAAAGGGGAAAAGCAGCATCCTTTCACATCTAATTATATTTTAATGTAGGGAAACTGATCAGCTAAACGCTTTAAATACCTAATGTGAAAGCCTGGCCCTACTAAAAATCAGTGGACATTTTGCCACTGATTTCAACTGAGCCAGCATTTCACCAACAAAGAGTCCTGTGGCGCCTTATAGACTAACAGACGTATTGGAGCATAAGCTTTCATGGGTGAATACCCACTTCGTCAGTTGAATGTAGTGGAAATTTCCAGGTATAAATATGCAGGCAAAGATCAGTCTAGCGATAACGAGGTTAGTTCAATCAGGGAGGATGAGGCCCTCTTCTAGCAGTTTAGGTGTGAACACCAAGGGAGGAGAAACTGCTTTTGTAGTTGGCTAGCCATTCACAGTCTTTGTTTAATCCTGAGCTGATGATGTCAAATTTGCAAATGAACTGAAGCTCAGCAGTTTCTCTTTGAAGTCTGGCCCTGAAGTTTTTTTGCTACCTTTAAATCTGCTATTGTGTGTCCAGGGAGGTTGAAGTGTTCTCCTACAGCTTTTTGTGACTGTGAATGACTGCGAATGGCTAACCAACTACAAACGCAGTTTCTCCTCCCTTGGTATTCACAGCTCGACTGCTAGAAGGCCTCATTCTCCCTGATTGAACTAACCTTGTTATCTCTAGACTGATTCTTGCCTGCATATTTGTACCTGCCTCTGGAAATTTCCACTACATTCATCTGATGAAGTGGGTATTCACCCACGAAAGCTTATGCTCCAATACGTCTGTTAGTCTATAAGGTGCCACAGGAATCTTTGTCACTTTTTACAGATCCAGACTAACACAGCTACCCCTCTGATACTCGACAGCATTTCACCCTTATTCTTCATTATTGCATTCTATAGCATAAAATGACTAGACAATAGATTCTAAATATACGTATACTTTTTTTTTCTCTTTTTTTTTTTTAAGAGAAGGTTACTCACCCTGTGCAGTAGCTGAGGTTATCAAGATAGTTGTCTCCGTGGGTGTTCCACTTTAGGTGACTGTGCGCCTCAGCACTTGTAATTAGAGATTTTTAGTAGCAGTGCCTGGTTGAGTCACACATGCACTGTCCCCGTCTCAAGGAGTCTCAGGCAGTTACACAGCGCTGTGCAACCAGCCCTCCCTCGGTTCCTTCTCTACTGCAGAGTCCATGGTGTGAAAAAAAAAACCCTCTGAAGTAGAGGGGAGACGGGAGAGTAGTGGAGCACCCACAGGGACAACCATATCGAAGAACCTCAGTTACTGCACAAGGTGATTAATCTTCTCATTCTTTGACGAGTGTCCCTGTGGGTGCTCCACTTTTGGTGACTGTAGAGCAGTGCCTCTTGGTGGAAGGGATGGGCTTTGGAGTTGCAGTGGATGATAAAACTGTATGTCCAAATAAAGCGTCTGATGACATGTGCTGCTGTATCGCATAATGAATGTATGGGCCCAGGTTGCTGATTTACAGCTGTCCATAATGGGCACATTGTTAAGGAAGGCTACTGAGGCAGAGAGTGCTCTGGTGAAGTGTGTGCAAGTCCCTGGTGGGGGTTGTAGCTGTTGATGGCCATAGCAAAAGTCAATGCAGCCGGAGAGCCATTTAGACAGCCTCTGTTTGGATACGGCATCTCCCTTAGATCATTCCATGATGGAAAGAAATAACTTTGGTGACTTTCTGAAAGTCTTTGTCCTCTCAATGTAAAATGCTAGCACCCTTCGGACATCCAGGCTGTGAAGCACTGCTTCTTGTTTATTCCTGTGAGGTTCTGGGAAGAATGATGGGAGATGGATGGGTAATTCAAATGGAATGAGGAAACTACTTTATGTAAAAATTTGGGGTGTGGTCCTAGGGTAACTTTCTTTTTGAAAAATATCATGTATGGGGGCTGGTGCTATGAGGGCCCCATTTCTCATCGAGCAGATGTGATAGCAATGAGAATGGCTGACTTCATCAAGAGATGGAGAAATAAACACATCGCTGATGGTTTAAAAGGGGGTCCAGTAATGTATCACAGCACCAGATTGAGGTCTCATGATGGAGTAGGGGCTCGTATTTCAGAGCAAAGGTTATAAAGACCCTTGAGAAAGCGTTTAATGGTCAGGAGAGTGAAGATCAAGAACTCGTCCACTTTATGTTGAACGCTGGGATTGCTGCGAGGTATATTCTGATCGAGCTCATTGAGCGACCAGATTTCTTAAGTTCCAGTATGTAGGCCAGTACCAGTAGTAAAGGAGAGGTAGTTGCCACTGTTTGTCTATTCTGGAACCATGTATAGAATCTCTTCCAATTGTGCAGGTAGATATGTCAGACTTTCTGCTGTTTAAAAGAATGTCCCTTACCTCCTCTGAACAGGTCATTTCACTGTCTTGGAATCATGGAGTAGTCATGCCTTCTGGTGGAGTCTTGCCAGGTTTGGGTGGTAGACCTGGCCTGCATCCTGAGACAGGAAATGTGGTAGAAGGGAAAGAGTGCATGGTGGGCGCACAGCCATCTTCAAGAGGTAAGGAAACCACATTTGTCTGGGCCATGGGGGAGGAGGGGTTTATCAAAATGACTCTGGTGTTGTCGGTCCTGATATTGTGTATGACTCTGGAATAGGAGAGAGGTCGGGGAAAAAGGTGTTCAATAGGGGTGTATCCCATTTGATGAGAAAAGCCAAAGTGCGGGCACTTGGCATTTTGGGTTGTCACAAAGAGGTCTATAGTTGAGATTCCCCAGTGTTTGAATATGCTCTGTAGTGCTCTGTAGTACTCTGGTGTTCATTTCCCACTTGTGGTCCTAGGAAAATTTTCTGCTCAGTGCATCTGTAGTGGCGTTTTGGCATCCTGTAGGTAGGAGGCTGAGATGTCAGCATTGTGGAGGATGCACCAGTTCCACAGTAGCATTGTACGGGGAGACTTTGGCAAACCAGTAAAGTGCCTGAAACCACTATGGCTTATTGTTAAAGACAGCCTAGTCAGCAAGCTGTTAAAAGCAAGTCTCAACTTGACCAAGGCAGGACGGGAGAGGGGTTTAGAGTGCCACCGAAAGGGCAGCTTGACCCCACGTCCTTCCTGAGAAGAATTGTGTTGAAGTTGCTGATATATGCGTTTTAAAAGAGTAGGATATGCCCCAGGAATATCTATTGAGGTCTCAAGGCTGCAAGTTCTGGAAAAACCCACACCTGGTTAATCAATAATCAGAAGGAACCTCTTGCTTGAAACTGCTTACTTAAGGGACATGTCATTCTATTACTAATGTATAAATAAGGAGACTCGTTTGGGGGGCTCTTCGGGAGTGGGTCTCTCCCTCTGGATGCATCTCCTGTTCCCCAGAGGCGGACAGGCTGCCACTGTGCCACTCGAGAGCCACACTCAGCTTTGGTAATTATCAAGGGTTGGGGGTGTTTTACAAATCTTGCTGCAGACATATGTAAGTGCTTGAGACTAGTAAAGTTTAGCTTCAAGTGAAAGCACTCGTGTTGTCCTGTTTGTGCCAGCCATCTATCGGTCGGACGGCCGTGTCTCCCTTGATTTATTTCCTGACACCTCCTCGCACAGAGTAAAAGTTACCAAGCACTTTGGGTTGAAAGAAACCCAGGTAACAGCATGGCTTCTGCACACAAGAAGTGTGACCATACCCCTACTTATCAGTTTATATAAAACATAAAAGTGACATGGTCTATCAGAACCTATATGGCCTTGCCCCTGATCATGGGTAGAAAGTGTGAGCATGCACTGCAGACTGCCCACAGCTCCAGCAGGTTTATGTGCAGTGTTGATTCCAGTGGGGACCAGCGGCCTTGAATCATGTGGTTGTGCAGGTGTGCCTTCTCCCCCGCCCCGCCCAGCAGAGAAACGTCTGTTGTGAGTATCACTGATGGAAGGGTCTGTATGAAGGGAACTCCTGTGCCAACATTGTGTAGTTGAGTGCACCACTGTAGATAATTTTTTTACTGTGGTTGGCATCATAAGACGCTTGTTTATGCTGTGTCTGTGTGGAATATATACTGCCCTCAGATAGCCTTGCAAGCATCGCATGTGCAGTCTGGCATATTTGACAACAAATGTCATCACTGTCGTATCCTAAGAGTTGGAGGCAGATCCTGGCCAATGTCTATGGGCTGACTTGTGGTGATTAGATTGACTGGAGTGGTAAATCTGCATTGGGGCAAAGAGGCAGTAGCTTCCAGAGAGTCCGTCATATGGGGGTGGATCTGGAATGGGACTGTCTCCCCCACTCATTCATGGTCTCTACCACCGGAGAGTTTGGTGTGAAGTGTGAAAATAGAAATTCCATCCCCTTGGAAAGAACACAGCATTTTTTAATCCACTCTTTTGCAGGTGGGAAGAATTGTTGCTGGGGTCTGCCAGATGGTCTTGGCTCGGTCCATGAGAACCTTGTTTATTGGGAAGGCAATCTTGAATCTGGAGAATATCCAGCAACTTATGTTGGGACTCCACCACTTCTTCCAGCAGTATTGCCAGGAAATCTGCAATCCTATTTAAAGTCATCCCCCATTGTGGGTGGTGGGGGCATGATAGCTTCATCCAGAGAAGAGGATGAAAAATTGGCAACTGGTGTGACTTCCTGATCCAAAGTCTTCTCCAATTCCTCTACTGCCTCTTCTGGAGGTTCAGAGGGTCCAGGTACAGAGGGTGATGGAGAATGTCTCAACCTCTCCTTGGGTGGACTGGGCAGCTAAGGATGGTGTTGGTGGTACGTTGCCCATGGGTCCCAGTATGGCCACTGTGGTGGAAATGGCATAGGTAGCAGCATTCATGGGTGTCTGTACCATCTCTGAGTTTCAGGTCTGGGGTGGTATTCATGTGCTTTGGCTGGTCTGGTAGCTGTGTGGAAAGGCAATATTTCCCCTATATCAGTCTTCGTCATCATCAATGGATAAAGGAGGAGCTAATCTGGGTGTGGTGGTAAATTGGCACAGTACCAAGTGTGCTGGAGTGAGGTCAGTACCAAGGAGTGGAGATTCCAGTGCCAAGGAGACCAGAAGATCTTTATAGCAGAGAAATTGCTGCAGTACCAAGAGCATCAGTACCAAGGAGGGTGTTGTCAGTGGTATCGCTGCCTTTACCACAGTTGTCGGTGCCAATGGTCATGCACTATGACAGATTGGGGAATGTCTCTTTTTGGCAGATTCATGAGGAAGGGAGGTCAGCATCTGCTTCTTTGTCGCCTTTTTGGTGGAGTGCTCCGTCCTCTGAGAGGGTGTTGGGGAACTTCTGTCAGATGCCGCCGTTGCAGACAAATGCCCAGAAGGGGTCTGTGATCCTGAATCGGACGCTGGGTGCAGTGACTTCTCCGTCATGAAAAGTTTTAGGTGCAGGTCCCTTGCTTTCGTAGCGTGAGCCTTGAGATTGTCGCAGTGTGAGCATTTTTGTGGATGTGTGTCTAGCCAAGGCAGCGGACACACTGTAAGGACTGGCAAGTGAGGCAACGTTTAAAACCCGGGAAGCTGGGCATGCCCCTTAGAATAGGTTTCTCCCAAGAGGGAGAGTAACTATACCACACTAAGGGGTATCCTAATAACTGAAAATTAAAGTCCAAAGATAAAAAAACATTTTAAGAAAGAATGAATGGGGAAGAGGTAGGGTAGTAAAGTATTGACTATTAACTATTAACTATAACTAACCAGTATTCTAAAGTTAAAGCTAGACTATGATAAGATCAGAGGTGCTGCCAATTGCTCAGTCTCAAGCCAAGAGCCACAGAGAAGGAACTGAGGGAGGTTTGGTGTCACAGCGCTATGTAACCACCTGAGACAGCATGAGACAGGGACAACACATGTGCAACCCAACAAGGCACTGCTATTAAAAATCTCTGATTACAAGAGCAAGGGTGCAGATTCACCTAAAGTGGAGCACCCACAGGGACATTCCTTGAAGAAGTGGGGTTTTTTCCCCAAAAGAAGGGCACTACGGTTCAGACTTCCACTGAAAAAACAGCACACAAACTATCATATACTAAATTAAACATGTTCTTGAAGGCTCTAATGACTTGCTCAATTTTTTTTCTTTTCTAATTAGAGCAGGAAAAAATGTGCCTATATCCTAGATATGCCAGTCCTCATGAACTAAACTCTGGAGATCTACAAAGAGCTATAAATATCCATCTGTAATACAAATGCACAAACAATACGGGCTAGGAGTAGTAAAATATTTCCCACAACTGAATAAAGTACTGTAACCATTGTTCTCTAATTAGCTGTTGGTTTTGATTATGACCTATACGTGCATGTTTAAACTGACCTTTTAAGGGGAAAAAATAAAGATATATTTGATATTATCACTTCTAACAACAGATTCTGCAAGGATCTTCCCAAATTACTTTGGTGACATAACACTCCAAAAATATTTACAAATGATAGAAGAACATTACTACTACTAAAGATTGTCTTTGATAATAAATAAGCCATTCTTGACATATAATGAAATATATTTTTCCTAATTAGCCTGCAAAAAACATGAGAGGAAGAATTGTCTTGCCATTCTTGAGGAAGAAAGATTGAGATTCTCCCTGTGAAATTCATAATGTTGACAATGTCCAGTGTTTAAAGGTATCAAGAATTCCAGGCTAATCATAAAATATTTTTAATACACTATTTGTTTAAATAAGCTACTTTACAAACTACACAAAGTTTTTCAAATAACAGTAATATATACAATCTTCTCCCTATAAGGAAAATAAACCAACTTTTCAGTAAGTTTAAAATGTTCTACTTCCCAGAAGATGGCTCAATTTCCTGTTTGAGGCAGGAGATGGTAAGGGGCATTGGACCATAACACTGGGACAATTTCCTCTTATATGACAGGCAAGCCATGAAGGGGGACCTCTCTCTCCCTCTAATGACTTAGCTACAGAGCTGGGCAGAAAACTGTTTTCCTGTGTCATGCACATTTTCAAGACCTCCAAAATGTTTCTGCTCCATATCTGGGCGAAACTGAGACCTTTTCAAAGTTTTATGTGGAATGGGGGGAGAGGGAAGAGAGAGAGAGAGACCCCAGAAAAGCCAACATATCCTAGATATGCCTGATTCACCGCAGGAACATGAATATGAGTCTCCCACATCCCAGGGAGTGCCTTAGCCACTGAGCTATTGACTATTCTCAGGCGGGTGTCCCCTCATGAAATTCCATCCTGGATATAAGAAACCATCCTAACAAAAGTTCCGTGAAACAGACCCTCTTTCCCTCAACAAGTTTCAGTTTCAACTAATCAGCATTTTCTGATAAAAAACATTTCATCTAAAAAGTCCTGACCAGCTCTACATAGCTAGAGCCTTAGAAGAACAGGACTCTTCAGCCCACTTCTTAGTTCAATAATATTGCTAAGAGTATAACAGCAGAGTTATAAAAGAAATTGGAGGAAATATATTTTTGAAGAAAAAAGATTTAGGGGGGAAGCATGTGAAGATGCAGGCAATAACTGGACTTAGTTATCAATATGTATCCTCTTGTTTATTGAAATTGTGTCAGTGGGAAAAGAAAATAAATGTACAATTTTCTTGAAACTAAATTAAAAACTCAATTTTAGATCTATTTAAGTTTACCATAGACTTCAAAAATATTTTGTACACAATGCAAAGAATCCTGTGGCACCTTATAGACTAACAGACGTTTTGCAGCATGAGCTTTCGTGGGTGAATACCCACTTCTTCAGATGCAAGTGGTGGAAATTTCCAGGGGCAGGTTTATATATGCAAGCAAGAAGCAAGCTAGAGATAACGAGGTTAGTTCAATCAGGGAGGATGAGGCCCTGTTCTAGCAATTGAGTGAAAACCAAGAGAGGAGAAACTGGTTCTGTAGTTGGCAAGCCATTCACAGTCTTTGTTTAATCCTGAGCTGATTAATCCTGAGCTGATTCTCCTACAGGTTTGGCCGATGTACATAGCGTTGTTCCAGGTCAGCCATAAAAATATTGGCATATTGTGGGGCCATGCGGGTGCCCATAGCAGTGCCACTGATCTGGAGATATATATTGTCAGATCAGCCACACCATCACCGGTTCATTCACCTGCACGTCCACCAATGTAATATATGCCATCATATGCCAGCAATGCCCCTCTGCTATGTACATTGGCCAAACTGGACAGTCTCTAAGGAAAAGGATAAATGGACACAAATCAGATATTAGGAATGGCAATATACAAAAACCTGTAGGAGAACACTTCAACCTCCCTGGCCACACAATAGCAGATCTTAAGGTGGCCGTCCTGCAGCAAAAAAACTTCAGGACCAGACTTCAAAGAGAAACTGCTGAGCTCCAGTTCATCTGCAAATTTGACACCATCAGCTCAGGATTAAACAAAGACTGTGAATGGCTTGCCAACTACAGAACCAGTTTCTCCTCTCTTGGTTTTCACTCAACTGCTAGAACAGGGCCTCATCCTCCCTGATTGAACTAACCTCGTTATCTCTAGCTTGCTTCTTGCTTGCATATATAAACCTGCCCCTGGAAATTTCCACCACTTGCATCTGAAGAAGTGGGTATTCACCCACGAAAGCTCATGCTGCAAAACGTCTGTTAGTCTATAAGGTGCCACAGGATTCTTTGCTGCTTTTACAGATCCAGACTAACACGGCTACCCCTCTGATACTTGGTACACAATGTTTCTGCCAGTTTTATTAACATAATGAACTCCACAATAATCACTTTTACTGACTTTAAAAGATATTCTAAGGTATTATCTCAACTCAATTACAAAGTGAGAACGAGCATGAGCAAGGCAGACATGAGTCAAATTATGGCATCAAATTCTTTAATGTTATTTTAGTGATATAATCAAATTGCTTATTTTATAACAATAAAATTATGTATTTCTATTTTTACTGCTCATCAAATATTTTGTTTAAAATTATGGTCTGGTAAAATACCTTGGTTATAATTCATTGAGCTAAGAAATGCTTAAACATGCTACTATGCAATTCTAAGAGTGATCAATTTAGATTTTTGTTGGACATAATACTGAACTAAAATTATTTTTAAGTTAATAAACTATAAAAGATTCAAAACTCAGTTGAGGAATACACACAAAGATTTAAAATTACAAATAAATACAGTTTAAAATTAAAGAATATTTACTCATTTAGTTACCTGCTAAAACTATATTTTGGAATTGTGGGCTCTCTTTGCTACACTTGGCCATGTCAAAACCACCTAAAACAGGAAAAGGAATTAAGAGAATGCAGATCCCAGCATTACGCTGGGTGTTTCGGATATGATCAAATGATGCAGGAGAAACAAACGTGACCTTTGATAATTATAAAAAGCATCTCAATTAACCTTTAAAGTTGATCAGTCTGTTGTAAAAAACACAGTGCAATATAGGGATCAACTCCATAAACATTTCCTCCTGAGTAACTTTAGTTATCTGAGCAGACTCAACAATTTCAATGGGATTATTCATGCATGAAAACATCTTTATTATCAGGCCAATAGTCTGCAACACAGTCTGACCACCTCGCTGGTAATTCCATAATCCAAAGGTAAATAGTGTATTTTCAGTAAGGTCCATTATTTATTACAAAATTTGTTTCCTTCTAAAAGTTTGTTATGTAAGAATGTCTGTAAATAGAACATAACTGTGCACAATCTTACATCAATGATATTACTGATGATCAGACAAAATGGTGCTAGGCACAATATGAAAACCTAAATAGACATATTTGTGGACTGAAAATAGTAACTGCATTCAAATAATTCCTCCTTCACTTACTGAACAAATCTGGTTCTGTGATCTCCTGCAACAGTTAACAACATAAGCACCTAAGAATCAATCAATGCTCTGGATTTATGACCTTGGTGAAAGAAAAAAATCCAGCCGTAACCACGACTCACTGTGTCATACATAGACAAGCGTTGGCTGCTAAAACCCTTCCAGATTATCTACATGACTCGTTGAATTTCGCCATCAAAGTTGTCAATTTTGTGAAGAACAGCACTTTAAATATGAGACTTTTTGCAGCTCTTTGGGAGTGGATCATAAAATTATTTTGTTTCACAGAGAGGTATGACGGCTTTCCAAAGGGAACATGCTTTTGAGATTATTCGAACTGAAAGACTAAGTGGAAATTTTCCTCAAGCAACACCAAAAAGACGAGTTATATCGTGCGTTTACGGACCAAACATTTCAACTTTCACTGGCATACCTCGTGGACATTTTTTAATCTTTGAACAATCTCAATTTGAAGCTGCAAGGAAACAACGCTGCAAACATTATAGCACACCACAATGCCATCAAAGCGTTTATGGAAAAAATCAAGCTTTGGAAACGTCAAACACAAGCTCAGATTCCTAACTTTTCGTCTTTTCCAACATTTTCATCACTAGCTGAAAATGAAAGTTTCCAAGAACTTTGTAAAGAGGATGCGAAGAACAAAACTGTGTTTCATCTGGACTGCCTTGCTGATGAATTCATCCGCTATTTTCCAGACAACTTTTCTGGCAATCCCATTAATAAATTAGCATGTAATCCGTTCAACATTGATGTCGATTCAATGCCAGAAGTATTGCAAGAACAAGCACTTGAAATGAAATATGATTCAAGTGCTAAAGATATTTTCGAAAACGTAAGCCCCAAGGAATAATGGATAAAATGTTTCCCAATTTACCCGAAAGTAAAGCACTACATATTATTCTTCCGTTTTCGTCGAGTACCTCTGTGAAAAAAGCTTTTCAAGTTTTTCAAGCTTTTCAAGTTTAGTCATAATAAAAACTAAAAGGAATCGAATGGATGTCGAAAACAATTTGCGTTCCACACTTTCATCCTTCAAACCTAGGATTTCCCAACTTGTGAAGGAAACGCAGCAGCATCCTTCACATAAATTCATTTTGTTTATGCTATTTCTTATTTTAAATTACATTTTTAATTTTTTGTGCCAAGAAAACCTATTTGTGCTTATTTTTAATTTTAAATAAAAAATTTGTATACCAAGTTTGTGTGTTTATTTTTAATTTTAAATTACGAATTGAATTTTTTAAAAGGGGGGTTGGATGATGGTAAAAGAGAAGTGGGGGGGGGTGAGGGTTTCTCGAAAATTAAAAAGGAGGCATGATGCCGAAAAGCTTGGGAACCAATGATTTACAAGATCCAGAATAAAAGACAGTCCTGGCCTTGTAAAGTTTACAATCATTGGCAAATTAATTTACATGTCCAAGACATGGAATAAAAATAGCCTTCTTGGTTTTCATATTAATAAATACCAGTAATAACCACCCCCCTCTCTCTCTGAGCTCTAGTGCCACAAGTTAAATAGGTCTGCTCTAAAAGAAAAAAAAATCTCAAAGTTCTGCCTGGGAATCTAGATGAGAAGTCTGGATAATTCAGCAATAGTCCAAAAAATGATTTTTATTGTGTTTGTACAGCACCTAACACAATGATGGTCCTTGTCCCTGGCTGGGGCTCCTAGGTGTTACGATAATACAAATAAATAATAATTAATAATAGTTTATAAGGAACCATCAAGCTGTGTAATGATAATTGGGCCTACAATATTTTCCCTAATTGTGAGCTCAACTGTAAAAAGCTTCCACTCGCCCGCCCCCGGAACTTCAATAGGTGTAAAAAATGCATGAAAGATCATAAGTTGTCACAAAAACTTATAATAGCAAGTGTTGATGGGAAATGGTACAAAAATAACTGAATTAGTCCAAACAAAATGGCTTAGTGATATAACTCAAGGCCTGTTAAGATCATGCTCAATAATCAGAAATAGTGTGGATGCAGGAGGGTGAACCCCTGCTCCTCCCCTGAAGGGGTTAAAAACAGCCCTGGGAAGGGGCTGTGGTGGGAGAAAACAGCCTTTAGGCTGGGCTGATTGGAGAAATGACTGCAGCTGGGGCCACGCCCCAAACAGAGCTGCAGGGCCTTATAAGGCAGCCAGGGAAGCCAGAAGGAAAGACAGTCTCTCTCTGCCTTCAGAGAGAGAAGGGCCTAGCTGCAGGGAGCTTGAGACTGGATACCTGAGTGAAGTAGGGCTGGGGAAAGGCTGAGGACCTGGGGAGCTCCAGCCTGGAAAGCCCCAGGCTGCGGCCTAGCAGAGGGTTAACAGGTACTGGGGGTTGCAGAGGGCAGCCCAGGGGTAAGCCAAAGCAGCAGGTCCAAACCCTCCTTGCCAGTGATGAGTTGGCTGATACTGCAGTCTGCCCCAGGACGTAGGGATAGACAATGACTGGCAGTAGCCATACACTGAGGCAAGGTAGGGATGGGGGGGGTTCCCTGAGAAGGGGAAGCCCTGAGAGAAAAGGGGTTACTGCCAGGGGGCAGCACCCCCATGTAAAAGGGCACCGGGTCCAGGGATGGACACGGGGGCCTGAGGACAGGTGGATCACCAGCCTGCAGAGGTCGCTCCTGCGCTGGAATGAGCTAATTCCCGGAGTCACCAGCAGGAGGCGCTGCAGGGGTGAGTCCGGCCTGTCTACAGTGGAACCAGAAACCAGTGAACCAAAATTGGTATATTGGAAACTAGGTCTAATTGGTGGACAAAATAATGAGAGGATGGGCTATTTCACCAACCATTCCCTTGGTGGTTCTTAAAGAAAGAGACTTTTGGGAGAAAAATTGTCTAATGGAGTGAGCTTCGCCATCATGGCTGCCAAACCCACCATCTCTTGGAACCCAGGGCCTTCGTCATCCTGATAGTCCGGTCCTGACCAGACCATGCCAGAGAGAGGGACCCAGATGATATCACCACCTCTACAGGCTCCAACTGAAGCCCAAACACCGCCTGGGATGAAACAGGATTGGACTTTAACAACAACAGCAACAACTCCAGCTCATCTCAACGAACTTCTTCTCTTTTCCCCAAAAGGACAGTTATTACCCTCTTTAATACAATCTAAAGAGACTGTCAAACAAGGAGGTGGAGGATTTCCTTCTAAAAACTCTCCAGCTAAAGAGAAGGGGAACAAGGAATATTGTTAAAATGAAAGGCTTATTTAACAAGTACTTCACATTAAATGTTTTAAGTGTTTTTCCTTCTTTTCTAGATCTTTAATAAAAGGTTAAAAGGATTCTTAATGGTGTGTTTGCCATGTTACCAAACCCCCAAATCTTGTTTAACACTGTTTAATGTTGGACTGTCACTGGGTTACGTCAACACCTTTAGCCCTTATATTCCATCTAAATTAATGTAACAGGTGTGAATGCTATCAGTTTGCCTGACTATTAAATCTGTCCAGGCTGAGGATGGAAATAAGACACTATTTTCTTTGTTCCAGTCCCCAAACCAGTTCTTGGTTTGGTTTTAACTTATGAGATATAAATGACATGAATACTTGGGAACTCCTGTACAAAAGATTTCTTTAGGAACAGCAGCATTCTGGGGCCTCCTCTGAAAATGAAGAGGAGAGACTCTCTTATTAATATTAAGACCGTAACAGCTTGAAATATATGTCCTCATCTGTAAAGAGCCACGTTACAAAGACATTCCGATTCATACATGTCAGTGTTCATCAATACATGATGCAACAGCTCTTGCTGCCATGTGACAAGCACCAAACTGATGCTCCAATGTGAACTTTTGCTATGTCAAAACAATTCATTCTAAATTAGTCTTTTAAAAATGTTCTACACCTCCTTGGGAGAAATTCTCATTTAACATAAAGGCCGTATTATTACATCTTATGAAGTGATTTTTTTTAATCAATGTCTGATTAACTGAATCTAAGGAAACTAAGCTGTGAATACAACCAGACTTTTGCAAAATAACTTGCTAGCAGAAGCAGCAAGTTATCATCAGGTACCTATGGGTAAATGCTTTAGATCATTGCATAAGTATCGTTGTTTGTTTGAAATAATTTTCGTCTTTTTCAGACACACACATACAGAATTGCTTCTTGAAAAAATATTTTCAAAATTTACCACAAGGCATATGGTAAATCTAAATAGATAAATAAGTCTTGAGAATATATACAAAGAGTAGTGGGAACTTTCATGCTTGCTGATCTTACTACAGCAATACTCAATGGTAAAATTGTGTCTGAAGTTCCCACTAAACTTGCCAATTTTCAGTTTAAACATCTTGGTCAAGTCAAACTGCATCAGGCAAAATATTAGTACACAATCAGTCATAAAAACATATTTTTTAAATTATTTCCCTGATAAGAAACATGTCACACATCAGTTACATAACACAAAATATACATTCAGTGCTGTTTCACCTCCTCAGTGAAATGCTGTTGTTCAATGGCATGCCAACATTTCAAAACCTCAACAAGCCAAATGCCACCACCATCAAGATGTTATAATGGTGACTGGCAAGTAAAGTGTTAAGTTGGTCCAAACATACAGTGGAAAAGTGCAATTTTCATCTGATTTCAGTTTTTTTTTTAACTAATTCAACTCTAAACCAAAAACCAAACTAAACATTACATACTTGCAAGACAATGTTTAAGGTATGCATATCCCACTTAGGGACAAATTGTGCAGACATAACTTCACTGTAATCCCGCTGAATAAATTATAAAAGCAAGCAAGATATTTGTTTGAAAATCAGCTACAGACTATGTAAACTACTGGATTTTCCAAGCTTCTTTTTAGGTCCTTTTCTCTCCTTGTATACTGCAAAAATAATAATAATATAATTTTGTATAAAACATTGTGGGAGAGGAGGCTGAGAGCTGGATGAGTTACTAGGTCAGTTACTTAAAATCAAAGTAATTACCACTCACTGCAGCAATACTTCCTGGTGACAGGGGAACTGGCCACTGCAGTTCTCCAACTGCTAAAACCAGGCTAGGACATTTGAGAAACAAAAAGCATGTTTGAAATTTGGGAACCAACCATTATTCAACAGAAATAAAATGCTAATCTGTGTCTGCTACTATCCAAATTTAAAACATGAAGCAGAGGCACAAGAAAATTAATTCATGTGCAATATCTATAGTTTAGTAGAAGCTAATATTTTATTTTCAATTTTTTTTTTAATACCCAGTAATTTTAGGGGTAAATGCTGCATCACTGCATTAAGAACATAAGGCTCATAAACAAGTAAATTGGAGGTCTTTGCAAGGAATAAAATGCAGGTCTGCATAAAATACTCTAACTTATTAGTATAATAACAACTTATGATAATTATAACATAAATCATTCCTATGTTTCATCTCTACATAGAGAATAAGTACAGCAAAAACATCCGGTCTTTCCAGCAATAAAGGAATGCAGTGCCTTTTCTAGGTCTCTAATAAAATCATTTGATGCTGTTAAATATAGAGCTATGGAGAAATCTATGATGATATATTGAGCAACCATAAGTTGCTCTCTAAGGAAAAGAGTGTATGCAGTACTTTTAAAAATTAAGTTTTTTTTTTAAATTTTGGGATATCTATAAATACAGAATCCAGTAACATTTGAAAATACAATGAGAAGACAGATGTAGATGACAAACGTTTCTATACATTTATAATGAAACATGTTCATCAGTTCTTAGAACAACAGAAGTCTTACTGAGAAAGCTGAGTTACTATGTTCTGATGGCCCGGTTTGAAAGAGTGACATAATAATGAATACAGATTGCAGCCTTAGGTAACAAAAGATGTTCAGAAACCAATACAAATTAAGAATAATCTAGTCACATCGATTAAACAGATTTTCATTAAATATTTTATGTTGAAATGAATGTATATAGTGATGAATATAAACAAATGTAATTTATATACTGTTAAACTTAAATTAACACTAAAATTATACAGTATTTATGATCCTATTTTCATAACTATAAACTGAACAGGAGAATTTTCATAAATATACTGTACATTTAAAGGATGAGGGTTTAGAGAACTTCGGTTTCACACATTTTGTATAATCCAGACAGTGTATATTTCTTATACAATCTGCAATATTAGAAAAATTTAACCACCTGCAAAGTATTCCAATTTTAACTTAATACAGCTGCAATATTATACTTAAGTTACCGATAAGAAGCAAACTGGTAGCCCCCTTACCTAGATATATTGTTAAAGCTGAGAAACAGATGCTGGAGGCAGGGCAAAGTATCCACATCTTTCTAGAAAGAAAGAGAAGCATAAATTCAGCAGCTGAAAGAACATATTTTGAACCTCTCTACTTGTCCTGATGATGAAATATACACATTTCTATTTTCTGTAACCTTGCTGCAACATTGATTTCTGTTGAACATGCAGCTCCATTTCTCTCTGGTGCAGACTCAAAGGGAGTGCTTCAGTGCAGATATGTACTCTGCAGAACAAGCTGCACCACTTGCAAGGTAAATAGCGTTAAAGAGAATGAGACTGCTGCTAACCTTTTTTAACAGGCTTTCAGGAAAGGAGCCAAGGTGCTTGCCTCAGCGTTTAAGCTTCAGGGCAAGCATACTGTAATCAAACTGCATAAATATAAATTTGATTTTGTGACCATTCTGCACTAAAGCTTCAAAATGCAAACTCATAAATTAGCTTCCAAATCACAGTGGCTGTACTGTCAGTGAAAGACTTAAGTAAGGATTCTCTCCTATCAACCAACTCACTCTTTTAAATTATATAAAAATCTACACCATATGCACTAAAAACATATAGACAGACTCTGAAGTCCAATCTTCCAAAACCTATGTATTTTAAGAGTGTAAAATTGTTACTTGCGGTTTTACATGCTATTATAAACCTTTTGGAATACTTGAAATACTATCTAATTCAACATATTAATAAAGCAAATAAGAGCAAGCTGTATTCGCAAAATACAAATCCACATTTACTAGGGATTGAGGTTTGTCATTACTCATCCAACACACATTTATGCCATTAGATGCATCTCCCTCCCCTGTAAAAACCCATTCTCCAACTTGCAGCTTGTGGATATGAACACACCCAGTCCAAGTGCTTGGAGACTGGTGCAGGGGCAGGCCATTTGTATTTTTCCAGTAGCTAGGCCCATATTCCCACCCTCCATCAGATTTAGTCTCCATGACTTCTAGTTGTGATTATAGTTGACATGGGGAAAGAGCAGGGCAAAAATACACTTAAAGGCTAGATATTAAGAGGTTGCGTGCATGGTGATTCTTACTCAAATCCTCAGTGTTTAACTTACCACAATACTGTGGGATGTGAAGGTATTTTCTTTGGATAGCAGTTTGCCACAGCCACAATTGTTTGCTTCTCCCTGTACGGTTGCCAACCCTACAGGACTGTCCTGGAGTCTCCAGAAATTAAAGATTAATCTTTAATTAAATATTATGTCATGTGATGAAACCTCCGGGAATACGTCCAACCAAAATTGGCAACGCTATCATGGGGTAGCTTGCAAGCATCACAAACATGGGTGTAAGTTTACCCTAAGTACTGTAAGGAAGTTACAGAGTAACTGAAGTTCTGTTTCATCAATTTAGCTCATTCAGGCAGTAGCTCTGTGGGATTTATCTATTAGAGTCATGGAGCAGGAGCCCTTGTGGAAAGATACACAACTTGATTTTGTTGAGGGGTCCACTGGGAGTGGGACAGGGAAGGGGAGGAGGCCAAAAGGCCCATCTGCAGGGACAAGAGCCCAGCGGGGGGCGGGGGGGGGGTTGGCTAGAGCAGGGCAAGAGGTCCAGCTGGGGATACAGCTCAGACTAAAATTTTGGAACCGATCAGATGTCAGATGCAGTTTTCAAACAGAAAGACAGACAAAGGCCCTCAAGTTGAGCATACGGCCACACTTTGGCCAATGAGAGTCTCAGCTATCAAGAACAGTACGTTTCTAAGCCCTCACAGCATCAGAGATAAAGCCTGAGAAGAACACTACTAAAGGCTCATAAATGAGATGGCAAAGAAAAGAAATTTAAAAATAATTGTCTTCAAATATATTATTTTAAAAATATCTCATGTGTTTGGGTGTCCAACCCGATTTCTGAAATATTGGGGTTAGCAATACTGCTGTTTATCTAAGGTTTGAAGTTACAACAAAGTTGTGATATATTTTTATTCCATAATTACTCTGTCAAGTTATATTAGGTACTGCCACCCATGGCACTATCTGAATACAACCTATGCATAAGAAAGCTAATCCATTTTAGTACCAAAATTAAGTGATAATTCTGCAATTTTAGTCCTATATCATGATTCAACTGTAAGGAACAAAAACAAGACTGATTCTGTGCTATCGCTGGTAAAGAAAAACCAAAACTGTCCTTAAAAATAAAGCTGCACAAGAAATCCAAAAGGGACTAACTAACAATATTTAAGAAATATTCTTTTCAAAAAATAATAGCATGGATTGCAGATGTTTGGATAGTTGTCACATGGAATTGTGGGATACTTCCAGCTGACTACTGGGACCCAAGTCAAGCGGGGCTGCGTCTACACTGCAAAGTAACAGGGCTCACACCCTGGGTCCCAGCTTACCTCAAGTTTGGACCTTCCAGTGCTGTAGAGTCCTGGGACCTTGGGTCCAAGCCCTATAGTAGTACAATTGCAGTGTAGACACAAGGGGGTTAGGCATGAGCTTATGTTGCAGCGTAGACATATCTTCAGAGTCCCCAAGAACTCCACATACAAATTGGTCAGTTCAGTTAGCTCTCCAGCCAAGTCATAAACAAACTTATCCCCTTCTGGGGTAGCAAAACTCCAATTAACCAAGTCCCAACAAACAAAAAAGTTGTTCTGTCCTTCAGTGGTTCCTCTTCAACCAGCCCTCTGGGTCCTGTACCCATCCCCTCATTGTGTTACCTTTGAGAGTCTTTCTGGCTCTGGAATAGAGCACTCCACCCCCAGGCTGGTTACCCTGGAGTACATTCTCAGCTCTTGCTGGGCTCCATTCCTTCCATCGTTCCTTGCTCCAGTATGGAGCACTGGGCCTCTGCCTGGTTCCCCTGGTATAGCAAACTTCCTGCAGACCATGGCTCAGGGCCTTCCACAAGAGCATACCCACTCTCTGGGTTCCACACCAAAATAGATCTCTCAGCCCTCTTATGAGGCTATTGGAAATAAATTTCCCTAATAATTTACTAAGGTTTACCACAACTCAGTTTACACAAAAGCATTCCTTTATTAGACCAAAGGCCACTTGGTGTTGATTACACCCAAAATACAAATATATGCATACAGAAACTTATACATAACATCCTAGTACAGCAGTTCTCAAACTGTGGGTCGGAACCCCAAAGTGGGTCATGACCCCATTTTAATGGGGTAGCCAGGGCCAGCATTAGATTTGCTGGGACCCAGGGTTGAAGCTGAAGCCTGAGCTCCACCCCCACCCATGGCAGTGGGGCTTGGGCTGCGGCCCCTTCTCTTCCAACCTGGAGTGGCAGGGTTTGGGCTCCGGCCCCCTCTCCCTCCACCCAGGGTGGCAGGACTCAGGCTCCTGCCCTCCTCCTGGGATCATGTAGTAACTTTGTTGGCAGCAGTGGGTCATGGTGCAATGAATTTTGAGAACCCCTATCCTAATATCAATCCAGTTATAAGTATTGGCCAAAACATACCTCTCTGGAGTCACAGCATGATGGGAGACAAAGAAACTCCCCAAAACCTTGTCTTTTATATACTATAATAAACAAGTGATATCACTGCTAGTTATCAGACCTTAGCCAAAGCCAGAGGAAGTATTTTTAAGGCTGTGTCCTGTCCTTTTACCCAGTCAAGACAAGACTTGTGGCTGGGCTCCCTTCTCAAGGTTTTCTTTTTATTTTATTTTGCCATATTTCTTCAATATCTGAACTAAGCATTTCTTTTTAAACAACCCATATATAACCAATTATTTACTGCACCTGGTATCCAATTAAGCAAGTTTTCTTTATTTCTATTACCTCATCCCAAACGTTAAATAAGATAATGCTGGTATTTCAAGGGTCACAAGAAATTTAATACAAACAAGCTCTTCTTTCCCATGATCTCACTCTTTTTTGGTCACATGCTTTTAGGCCTATCACTTATGCTAACATTCAAACTCAATTTAAAAAAAAAAACAGTTCAGCCAGGCCCAGTTTAGGCCTATATTCCTGCAGAGGCCCAGGTGTCCATTAAGCTATCATCTGACCCCTATAATCTCACCCCCTCAGGTTGGGAAGCAGCTAATTAATTATGGCACAGGTAGACTGACCCCATCTCCCATTAAAAGTGCCAGTCACCCTGTGAAAAAAGGTTACAGTAAAAATATAAAATAATATACTGCATTCATTAAATAATCAACACCTCCTAGAACACAATTTCTAATACCTTTGAATTAAAACAGGCCAAAGAGAAAGCATTTTTACTAAAATTAAAATGATCCAAGACTTGCCTGAACTGAGCATGAGGATAATTTTTCTTTAACGGAGCCAAAGTAGATTGAGAACAAGAACAGATATCACAGATACTATAGCCCAACCATGCTAATTCTTAAAAATTTAGAGTATTAACTGTCTGGGTATAATTTACAGAAACAAAAATATCTGCCATACACTAGTCAATCATTTCCATGTTCTCATTGTTTCAAGGAACAAAAACAATAGTGGATAATTTGGCATACTACATGAACAGTTAGACACCTGGGAGATTCAAGAAAATATTCCTGAGGGAAAGAGAGCAGGGACTAAGCATGAAGCTGAGCAGTAGTATGACACAGGAAATTTTGATTACACAATCAACATTTCTGTGTTTGTTTTTAATATCCTTCACTGAATGATAGAAAACAAATACATAATCAAAAACCCACAAAAAAATGCTGAGTAAAATCTTGGCACCGCTGAAGTCAATGACTAAATTCCCAGATTCATAGCAGTACCTGAGGTAACTCAGACTTACTTAAAAAGAAAAAAAAAAAGCCCTAGGTGCACTAAGAGTTGCAATCTACTTATAAAAGACGATCCTATCAACTTGGAAAAAAAGCAGTCAACATTCCTACAGGGAAAGCTCCATCAGTCCCAAGGAGGAAGTTTTATTTGAATGTCATATCTGACCAGAGAGATGTATACAGAATTCTGCTGGCTGCACATGTTATAAAGGAGATTGAATTTAAAAGGACCAAACCTCCCATTTTCTCAACTCTCAGCTCAGCCACGGCTTTGCTATTATTATGAAGAAAAGCTAAAAAAAAAAGAACAAGCAAACAAAACTGAAAATAGGAGCTGAAGCCTCCATTTTCTATTGAGCAAAACTGACAGTTCACTTTTGTCAGAAAATCATATACCAGTGGTCAGATTAGTTGACATGATCTAAGACACAACTCAAGGCAAGAGCTCTAATAAAGAAGAAATTGGAACAAGACTCACTGCATATATTAACCTCTCTCTTTTGTTGTCATGTTCCATTTCTTTCTTTCCAGGCAGGGGAAAACATTGTTCTAGGTATTCAGCAAAACAGCATTCTTTTATGCAATGTGCTCTTATTATTGTATAATGAATCTGTTACAACTTCTTTATATTAAGGTTATGTAGTAAGAAACTGAAACAATATCTTTTGTAGAAACAGATCTTTAATTATTACTCAGGTACTTTCTCACTGACAAAACGTTGGACACTGATGGCCTTTTCTTTTTGAAAGCATTGCTTAATGTTAAGTGAATCTGCAAAGTTTAAAATAGTATTTTTAGTTTTCTTTTAAGATCATACTGACTTTCTCTAACTGTCATATTAAAAAAAAGAACGGCAACTACTAAAAAGCACTTTATACGATCAAGAGCCATAATTTTTAAATGTAGGGTATAGTCAGTATATTGTTTACTATATTTTTAGATGCCTACTCAATCTATGCACCAGAATTGTATAGCTTCTTCAAAATTTCCTCACTTTTGGCACTTTAATTAGTATAAAGACAGCTTCACAGCTATAAACGATCATTTATATAAAATATCCATGTGTTATTTTTGGTTTCATCCACTTCTCATAAAACTAAGCATAAGAGCACCAAAGTCACGGGACAAATGAAAATAATATAGTTCTAGAACTGTGTAACACTAACATGGTTCAAATCAAATGATAATATTACTGTATTTTGCTAACTTTTTTGTGGGGGGAGGACAACAAATATTAATTGAGTTTTATCACTTACCATGGAGGTGATTTGATTATGACGAAGGTTAAGTTCTGTCAGTGAATCCAGTCCATTAAGGTTTTCAACATAGCTTAAAAGGTTTCTGGCAAGATTTAACACTCTGAGTTCACCCAAATGATTGATATTTTCTATTTTGGCAATCTGTAATGAGAAGTATAATTAATCGCATGCATATTATGCCTAGTTTGCTTAGACACCTGTTAGATATACATTTTAAAGCAATGGAGATACTAATATAATTCTACATTAGTTTTTATGTAATTTTTAATAGTCTGACATTTATGTGTTTTAGGTTGCCTTCTACTGGATTTCTAGCAGCCCACTGGAAATTACACATTATCATCCAGTTTACTAATGTTCTTTCTGGTCACAGAATGATGCAGTCAAGTCAGCAGTCCTTATTCTTTATCATCAGAGATTCTGTGTATTTCTGCTATATGGGCCAAATATGTGCTGCTTCTTAAATGTTATGTCTGAGAGCCTTACTTCAAACCAGACTTGCAAATTCACTCACTTGCCTGAGGCAAGCATGGAGCTTCCTTGGGTTAGTGCGACCCAGGCCATCAATTTCTGCAGAATGTAAGCTTCAACTGAAAAAATAAGTCTAGAGCCCTTATGATTGTGAAGGGAACCTTAAAAAAGGTGAACAGATTGCAAAGAAGCAGTAAAATGGTAGTGAGCAGCTGCTGCTATTATATTACTGGGCCTAACTGGGGAGCCGCAATGACTGCCTCATTTGGTCGCAGAGGGAATGTCTTTGGCCAGCTGAGGGGAGAATGGTAAATCCTGCCATTCACTGAGCTGAGTCCATTGCACCAGGCACACATGTGTTAGTGTAATTGTAGACATTGATCTGGGGAGCTAGGACCGTGCTTCCTTGACAATAAACCTTCACAACTAAACCAAGTCTTGTGGTCTTATTGGGCAGTTCGATCAAGGTCTGCTGTGTCAGCTATCTGTGCAGAGCTGGGACAGTGTACATCGGGAACAAACACGCAACCAATGACTAACTACACCAGGCAGAGTTAAGGGTTCTTTAAATGTTAAATTGTTTACTGTTATATGTCTGAATTGAGAATACTGGTATGTCAGCTATTTCAGCTATTGTCCCAGGTTTTATTTCATGACAAAAAATTCTAAATGAAAGTATGTACAAAGCCAATAGATGATAGAACCAAAACATCATTAATCAGATTAAACATTCCCTAAACCAATTTGATTATAGTAACATGAGAAAAATAGTAACAGGCTTCTCCTCAGTGATGTATAATAGTTTAATATTAGTCTTCTCTGAAGAAACAAAAGATATTTTAGAAGCACAAGTAAAGATCAACTCTTAATATACTGGGGCACCAAAATAATAGCAAAATTCACAGTGAACATTATTGTTTAAAATTGTGTATTCAGACAGATTTGTGAAACTGAAGCCAACAGCAGATGGTTAGCATAAGTACACAGCTGTCTGCAAATGGCAGTCTAGCTATAACTACAGCAAACTGCAATGCACAAGTTCTAAATGGTCCTAGCTTCTACTGGTACTGCAGAAATCTGGGTTTCATCAATAATTTATAGAGATGTTATTTATAACTTTTCCGAGTCAAAAGCCTGTATCAACAGTAATGGAATTCCTTCCCTCCTTCCTATCACACTTTTTTTTTTTTTTACATAAAGATATACCTGCTTTTAGCCATTATTTTATTTTTAGGTAATAAGTCATTGCCTTTTCATTCTAGGCCATTACAAGTGATATTCCCTTTAACAGTTGTAAATGAAACAGATCTAACTTCCTGTAGACTATTTTCTACTGACCATAAACAAAAGTAACTGATGGTCAGTTTTTCAAGCTCCTTTTTTGCATTAGGTTTTAAATAAGAATGAGAAATGTTGATTTTAAATAAATGTACAAAACAATACTACCCCGGATCTTCATGTTGTTTGTTTCTGAGAATTACTGGATATTTGACTAGTGAGAAAATTTGAAAGGCTCAAAGAGTCAAGATAAAAATGCCTTAAAAAAGATTTTTATGCAGCACATAACTCATCAATAATGGAATACCATAAAGACAGCATCAGTTTATGACAGATATTTCTTGTGTACATTCAAAAGAGGTCTCTGTTTGCTTAAAATAATGTTGCATATATTTCTTATATTTGTGTTGTTGAGCTTTCATTTAGGAAAGTATGGCATAGAATTAGATAAAGGACTACACGAAGCAATTCCAACAATAATTTTATTTTTTAAAATTAAATGATATGGTATAAAATCTATTCTATATGCAATAGGCCAAATTTTCCTGTCAGTTACAGTGGGCCAACTACATCCATTTTGATGGGGCAGCCTGGGTGTAACTGAAGGAAAGAATTTAGCCCAATATGTCTATAGCTAAAATACCTTTGGAAAGATTTAATGAAATATTGAAGAGCATACCTATCAATTTAATGAAAGGCTGTTGCTTTGCCACACAAGGGATCAGAACTAGTGTTCAGTCCCTCTCTTCACAGGGCTGCTCAGGCTTGGAAGCACATTGCTTAGAAATGAAATGTTGACCTGAATGCAGTGCTGCTGTAGTCCTGTGGGTCCCAGGATATTAGCGAGACAAGGTGGGTTAGGTAATATCTTTTATTGAACCAACTTCTGATGGTGAGAGAAAGGGTACGTCTACACTATGGGATTATTCCGAATTTGCATAAACCGGTTTTGTAAAACAGAATTTATAAAATCGGGTGGAGCGCGGCCATACTAAGCACATTAAATCGGTGGTGTGCGTCCATGGTCCGTGGCTAGCGTCGATTTCTGGAGCGTTGCACTGTGGGTAGCTATTCCCTAGCTATCCCATAGTTCCCGCAGCCTCCCCCGCCCCTTGGAACTTCCGGGTTGAGATCCCAGTGCCTGATGGGGCAAAAATCATTGTCGCGGGTGGTTCTGGGTAAATGTCGTCAGTCACTCCTTCGTCTGGGAAAGCAACGGCAGACAAGCATTTCGCGCCTTTTTCCCCTGGATTGCCCTGGCAGATGCCATAGCATGGCAATCATGGAGCTTTTTTTGCCGTTTGTGACTCTCACCGTATGTGTACTAGATGCTGCTCACAGAGGCGATTCAGCAGCGCTACACAGAAGCATGCTTTTGCTTTTGCATGACAGCAGAGATGGTTACTAGCCATATTGCACCATCCAAACCCTTCCATAAATTGGAACTGAGGATGATCATGGCTACCAGTCCTTTTGTACCATTTGCTGCTAGTGCCCCTGGTCAATCAGCCAGGGGCGCAAAAGCCAAGAATGGTTACTAGCCATATTGCACCTTCCATCGTTTTGTACCATTGGCTGCTGTCATAAGTGCCCCTGGCCGATCAGCCAGGGGCGCAAAAGCAAAAATTGGGAATGACTCCCTGAGTCAATCCCTCCTTTTTGGTATCTAAAAATAGAATCAGTGCTGCCTAATATAGGCAAGTGTGCTAGAGAACCACCTGCTCTGTGTCAGAGCCCGCAGAAATTATTATCTGTATGCTATTCACAGGGGGTGCTCCTGTAACAACCCCACCTGTTGATTCCGTTCTTCCCCCAGCCTTTCTTGGCTACCGTAGCATTGTCCCCCCACTTGTGTGATGAATTAATAAAGAATGCAGGAATAAGACACACTGACTTGTTAGTGAGAAATGAGTGGAAGGCAGCCTCCAGCTGCTATGATAGTCCAGACAGGACATTAAGCAGTGTGTAGGAGAGAAGCCCAGCATCCCACTGCTAGTCCAGGGGCAACTGAATCTTTTCTTTACACATGAAGGGTGGGGGCTGATGGAGCTCAGCCCCCTGTTGCTATGATGAGGATGGTTACCAGCCATATTGCACCATCCATCCACCAGAAAAAATTAGGGCCAATAGGCTGATGACGAGGACGGTTACCAGTCCTTTTGTACCATCAGCTGAGGCTGATGATGAGGATGGATTTCCATCATTTTGTACGATCAGCTTATGCTGATGATGAGGATGGATTTCCATCCTTTTGTACCATCAGCCGCCCATGGCGGGGGGGGAGCAAGGATGTTGGTGTTGAGTGCTGCACTATCGCGTCTATCTGCAGCATTCAGTAAAGATAGGGTGACATGTAAAAGAGTCAGAGGATTGTTTTACCTTTCGCTTCTGGGGGTGGGTGGGGGGTGGGTGAGTAGATTGCCAAGCTATGCCCTGACCCGCGGCACTGTGTTTGACCCTAGAAGCATTTGGAGCTCAGCCAAGAATGCAAATAATTTTAGGAGGCTGCAGGAACTGTGGGATAGCTTCAGTCCTCCAGTCCATGCGCATCCATTTGATTCTTTGGCTTTCCGTTACGCTTGTCACGCTGCAGTGCGCTGAGTCCCTGCTATGGCGTCTGTCTGGAGATTTTTAAAAAAGGATTCTGAATTTCATCTTCTGTAACGGAGCGCTGATAGAACGGATAGAACGGATTTGCCTGCCCTTACAGCGATCACATCCGCATGGTCCATGCGGGAGCTCTTTTTTTTATTTTGATTTCGGACTGCATCGCCACCCGTGCTGATCGGAGCTCCACGCTGGGCAAACAGGAAATATTCAAAAGTTCGCGGGGCTTTTCCTGTTTACCTGACCACTGCATCCGAGTTCAGATTGCGGTCCAGAGCGGTCACTGGTGCACTGTGGGATAGCTCCCGGAGGCCAATACCGTCGATCAGCGTCCACACTAACCCTAATCCGATATGTTAATACCGATACTAGCGTTACTCCTCTCGTTAGGGAGGAGTACAGAAACCGGTTTAAAGAGCCATTAAAATCGATATAAGGTGCCTCCTAGTGTGGACGGTTTTGGCGTTAAATCGGTTTTACGCTCCTAAAACCGATTTAAACGCCTAGTGTAGACCAGGCCAAAGAGACGCTTTCGAGCTTATACAGAGCTTGTCTTCAGGTCTGGGAAAAGTGCTCCCAGCATCACAGTAAAATGCTATGTGGAACAGACTGTTTAGCATAAGTAGTTAGCACATATTTTAAGGGGACCATTCAAGGTAGAGTGGCCTGTTAAAACCTCTGCAGTCATCAGACAAAAAGAGGGGGTTAGTGAGTTACAGATTGTTGTAATAAGTCATAGATCCAGTGTCTCTGTTCCGTCCTTGATTTTAGTATCTAGCAGGGTAATGAACAGAGAGACACATTGAAGCAGTAAACAGACTCATCAAGCAGGAAGGGAAATAAAGGAAGCTCAAACAGGTGACCAAAAAAACCAGCAAGGAACATCCTTCCACACAAACTCTTTGTCTCCTAGTGCCCAACTGGAAATGTTTTTTCAGGAAAGGGACTGAAATTATAAAAGGATAGGACTAATATCTCCCAACCTATCGCATTCATGACACTTGAAGCAACAAAGGAAGCGTTTGTTGGACTCTGGGGGGAGGGGTCCTGACCTAGACTGCTGAAAACATGTGGTGAGAAACTCTGCTTGAATCTGATATAGTTTGTTAAGTCAGGCATTAGTAGATGTCTTATCTTTTTCTTGTAACCATTTCCGCCTTTTATGCCTACTACTGATACTCACTTAAAAACTCTCTCTGTAGTTAATAAACTGGTTTTACCTATACCAATGTGTTTTAAATTGAAGTGTTTGAAGAACTATTTGAGATAATGCGCTGGCATATTGTTCCCTTTAAGGGCTTAAAATATTTTGTACTGTCCAAGAGAGGACTGGGCATTACAGGACATAAATTTTTGGTGGAAAATCTGAGACTGGGGGAGTGTTGGGGGGTCACCCTGCAATTTAACCAAGGCTGGTCAGAGACAGAGTGTAACCCAAGTGTGGCTGGCAGGCTGCAGTTACACACAGACACTCTGGGTGTGGCTTGCATGCTAGAAGGCTGTTTGTGAGATGCCCAGGTGGGAGCCATTTCAGTAAGGCATTGTAAGGCACCCACGGTTGCAGGCCAGGATGACATAACTGCTCATTAGTCTGAATTGTAACCTGGTATGTCACAACCCCCCATGAAGCTGCTTCAGTGGTAGTGCAACAGCAGGAAATCCTAAGCAAGAGCTTTCACTGTCACATGTCCCTGAAAAGGTGAACTGTAAAACAAGAGCACCCACAAGGTTGGAGCTCTGGCAAAGGTGGTGCTTAAGCTATTGGGGAGTTGATGGGTGGTGGGGAGTCAGCACCAGCCCTGGGCATCCAGGGGCGGCTCCAGGCCCCAGCACACCAAGCGCGTGCTTGGGGTGGCAAGCCACGGGGGGCACTCTGCCAGCGCCGCGAGGGCGGCAGGCAGGCTGACTTCGGCGGCTTGCCTGCAGAGGGTCCGCTGGTCCTGTGGGACACCTGGGGAGGCGGGACCAGCGGACCCTCTGCAGGCAAGCCGCCGAAGGCAGCCTGCCTGCCGTGCTTGGGGCAGCAAAATGCCTAGAGCCGCCCCTGTGGGCATCTAGGGCAGTTGGGCTGCATGGTCCCATTTCCAGGAAAAGGTATCACAGAATGTGTACCCAGGAAGTGTGCCAGAGAGGCCAAGGAAAGAGGTACTGCTGGAGCCTATTCAGACCAAGAGATGCTTAAGAGCACATGGGTCTAATATGCTGGGACCCAAATGCAGCAAACTGATGAGTGTCCAGCTGGGGGACCTCTACCAGGGCCATGTGTGACACTCAAGTTTACTGAAACTTCTGTAAGAAGAGCAGCAGCAATCTCTCTCATTCAGACACTAGGAATGGGATTGGCCTTTCTTCTGGGTCATTACAACATTTACAAAGGGATGAGAACTAACAACCCTTTCCCCATAGATCATAAATACCCTCATCTTCCCTTGAGTTCAACAAACACATCTGAACATGAAGCCATTATTCTCCTTCTGTCTCTGTTTCCCATCTTTAGAAAGCTACACTACACAAATACTTTCTTCTGTCAACTTTAAGTGATAAGTACTATTGTTGTTAGCAGAATTCTGGCAAACAAGATTCCCTAGTAAATAATATTCTCAGGACAAGAGTGTTTAGCAATCAGGCTCACCCTGAACATGATTCTTTGTTATGGACACTGAGCCAAGTCTTGGGAGTGAGAGAAAGGATAACTTTAAAGGGGCCATCTGTGGTTTGATCAAAGTTTTTTTGTGAGCATAAGGGAGACTCCAACCTTCCTCAACACTTACAAACTTTCTGTTTATTAACAAAAACGGTGAACAACAACTAGCTTTTTATACAGTGTGTTTCTCTGCCAGACAAGTTTTCACGTGACAACAATACATTGTTCAATGTCCTGGTGAGGTGAATATGCCTCAGGAATTACTAGCAATTTAAAACGCGCACAGACACGAAGAGATAGGCAACAATGTGAAAAGTTCTGCTTTGTGTTCCAACTTTACTTCAACAAAGTCACTCTAGTGGAAGGTAATTGTGGTTAATGATATTAAGAAAGGAATTACTATTGGATTATAATTAAAATTGCTCATCTGGGGTCTAATTCTGCATTCCTCACTGACTTAAAATCAATGGGACTCCTCACAAATTAAGGTACTAATCAACATGAGTAAGGGTGGCAGGATCAATGCCATAATAGTCATGTAGCTGTTTTGACAAATATATTAGTTATCATATTATAAATGTTTGATATTGTTGATGTGTCCAATTTGTTAGGGTTCTCTATAGCTCCACTGGATGACAAAGTGGCTCTTTGTTAAAGGTGTGGTTACAGAGGCTATGCCAACAAATGGAATTTTGTCGCATCATTAAAGAGACAACTTGCCAAGGTTATCAGTCATTGCAACAAAGCAAAAACAATTATTGTATTTAGTCCTACTGGAAAGATCGCATATTCAAAACCCAAATTTAATTTTGGACCATAAAGCAATACTTGACTTTGGACCCTTCTGTTTTGTTATTTTAGTTGCCATGTTCCGGAGTCCTGGATTACTTCTTTTTAATGTTCTGAAATTTAATTCTGTGGTTGAAAGGGGATTATTATGGAATGTTTGGTTTGGAAATAGTACATTTTCAATACTAATATAAAAATCAAAGGCTACCTTAAAGAAAGATCCCAAGAATCTCAAGATGGAACAAAAATATATAGTCTTAGTTCATTAATAAAAACAAAAACAAAAAAAAACCCACAGACAAGATAGCAATAGAATAAGAACTAGAAAAATTACACTTTTTCATGTTATAGCAGATCTGCCTATTTTCTTACATAATAATGATTTATATAATCATAAACATTTTTGTTTTAAAAGTATCCATTGATCTTTAAGCAAAATTCCCTCTTCTTCTGTGTGCATTTGTACAAAATTAAAGGAATATGGATAACACAATATTTTTAAACATATAGCTTCCTTGTGAAATTGACAAATACATTTACAAAAGTTACTGTGACTTAATATCAGACCTCACCTATCCCCAAGAGATGTAGGTAGAGAGATGTAATTCGTTAATGTAATATAGTTTAACACTTTGCATACTGTCTATTCAATGAGAAACATCCTGACCTTGCAAAACAGCAGCAAGCTAAATATACCGTTTGAAGGTCCCAACCATGTAATAGCCTCATATTGACATTGTTAGCCCTTCTCAACTAGATAAGTAACACTCATTATGGATTTCTCCAATATTCCAACTCCTGGTACAGGATTTTCCCATAGCTACATAGACTTCATGTACCAGCAGCTGGATCGGGCACCATGTGCACAACTCTTACTTAAGTCCCAGTAAATTTAAAGGGAATTTCACAAATATATCTGAAGAAAGAATCTGATTAGATTAACATTTAAAAGAGTTGTGTATTATTTGTTGATTTTTTAAAAATATACTTTCATTAATAATTTTCCAAATTTCCATTTTTGTTTATAACCACCTCTGCCTGCACAATTCTTTGTATCAAAGCTTAGGCTACAGATCTATATCAAAAGTTTAAAGAAAGTGTACATTTATTTGCAGTCACAAAACAGTGTGTGCATTTGCATGCCTAACTTGCATGTGCATTTACTGCAAGTGTATAACAGTACATACAAGTAATGATATGGATGCATAACTGGTCGTTCTCAAACACACAATCCCATAAAAATTTAGGCCCTCTCTAAAGTAGACACTGACTATGTTTTTATATTGCCCCATCACAGTGTATTTGAGCACATACTATTATTCCTAAAAATTCAATAAAAAAGCTAATCCAAATAAACAATTATGTTTTCACATATGTAAATTGTTCATTAATGCTTTTATGTAGGTATTTCCAGTCCCCACTCTCTACAAAGTGCATCAGTAACACAATAAGGAGCAACATCAGCACAGAGCCTTGTCAGATCAAGAATCCAGAGTATTCACACATTGATTTTACAGATTCAAGATAACCACAGATTATTTTAAACAGCTCAGCTATTTAAACATTTTGTATTACACATTTTACATTTTCCAGAAGATTACTGTATCTGACTTACTTATCCTTACACACTTTTCCACTGGATACATCAGAAAAAGTACTGAGAACCTTACAGTCGCCTTCCTCTCTCTCAAACATATCTATTATAATAATACTTTGCTCTCAGACAGCCTCTTCATCAGAGTAAATAGAAGCAATATACAAAGATGACTACATATCCCTATTTTAGAGACAGGGAAACTGATGCATTCTTCACAGGTGAAGTGATTTGCCCACGTCATATTGGATATTCTTGGCAAACCTGGGAACATATCCTGGATTTCCCAAAGCTCAAGCCACTGCACTAATCACAGACAATACTGCCTCCCTGTATTACTCACTGTACAGATTTTGAATTATTGTACTTTATGGTGACCAGACAGCAACTGTGAAAAAACAGGACAGGGGATGGGGGACAATAGGTGCCTATATAAGAAAAAGTCCCAAAAAATGGGACTGTCCCTTTAAAAACAGGACATCAGGTCACCCTTGTCGTTTGTAAGGTGAGATACAGCAGATGCAATATTTCATTGGTTACTGTAACCATTTTAATTCTTCTACCATAAAAGTGACTGCATATTATTTTAGCTACATCACAGCTATTTTGCACTAGATGAGTATGTTGTAGCTCTAACTGAAATGATCCTGTTATTTTTAGTTGTATGCATATTTAGTAAGTTTATTTTTTACTTTTCATAAACTTCTGCAAATAAGAAATTAAAGACCAAGATCCAAAATAAACATCATGCTTCCTTTGATTAATTTATAAATCTCTGTGAATTCCCTAATAAAAGCAGTTGTAAAGCTATTAAATCCTCCTTCATAAAAGCAATACTACAGGAAACCACACTGGAGATGCAACATGTCTAAATCAGTGTTATTTGCAAATGGTTAAAAATAACAGATGTACTTACTGTACAGTACCTGATTTCCATGAAGATCCAAAACATCAAGATTTTTCAGGTTCTCCAGATTTGAGATTTTCTTTATTCTGAAACATTTAAATGTTGACAAAAATTGTTTTTCATTTTAGATTAAAGTATTTTCACATTTCTTCTACAAAAACATTTAGCTCATCATCTATTCCTACCAAGTATAAGAAAATAAGAGGATAACTGTCAACCAACTGAAATAAATAAACTTCTGTATATAGCCCATACCCATTCAAGACATTTTAGGAACCCAATGATACAGGTGTTGAGTAAAGGCTAAAGTTATTATACCAGGATGCTACTGCCCCTGGGGAAAGAGAAAAACATAGCATCTTTCTCTATAAAAAATAATGTAACAGCTGTTGTGATTAATTGAGGAATATTGTTTTAGGAAGTTTGAAACGAAACTGCCAAAATGTCACCACCAGACCCAATTTACTTCATAGGAATTACAAAATGAATTTAATAGTTATTTTGGGAAACACTACTCAATTAGTAAATCAAGATAATTATAACAAAAGAGGGTCACTAAGTGCCACTATTACAGTTTTCTGATATATTTTCTCCCCCAAGTATGGCCTGTAATTATGTAATCATGTATTAACTTTTTGGTGTCTGTCAAGCATTCAGTATGGGAATACATATGCAGTACAGGTCTGATTTTCACACAGCAGGATGCTTTCTTGCCAACAAGCTAAAATAATACTTAGGACTTACTTAGGACTCGAGTAGAGTACATACATATACATATATATATATATATGTGTGTATACACACACCCTAAAGTGATTATATATGTAGATAAAGCTCTACCCACAAAGCAGAATTACATTTTCCCAGAAAATTATTTTTTGTTTTAATTTTAAATAAATATATCACAATTTATGTCAACTAGAGTGAAACTAGTCAATTCTTTAACCAATGTATAAAGTTTCTGAGCTCTCAAGAGACCCTTCACTTTAGGGAATGCAGAGTGGTGTCCAGATGTCTAGGGCTGGAATGAGGAACAGCAAGAGGAGGATTTAAAAGCATTTAGGAGTATGGGTTCTTTTCCCCAAACCCGAGACTGCTTTCCTGAGGCCACTTCCTTTTCTTCAGTGACTATTTCTCTATTCTAGAAGTACTGTTCTTGGAACAGTATTGCTAACCTACCTATACAACCTTAAAGGGCCAGTACACTTTTTTTACTGTAATTAAAAAAACAATTACATCTGTTGAAGTTCTGTGAGATTGTTACATTTACCCTTAATTCTGCAATTCTAAAATAATATCTGAATCTGTTGCATCAAAGATAAAGTTTACCCAAATGACCCACTTTGTTGTGAAACAGCCTTTTCACTACATTAAAGGCCCTAGGAAATGGATCTTCCATTATTACAGCAGGTCTGCATTTACCAGTATATCAAAAGAATCTGGTGCACCAAAAATTATCATCCAACTTATTTTACATCACTTTGAAAGTGAACAGCTTGCATCCATATCCATTTCACTATGGCTGATACGAGAATAAAGATTAACTTGCTGACTTACCCTTTCCTTTCTCCCCTTGGTTTACCATCTACACATCCTAATTTTCACATCTTCCATCTATTGCCTTACTAGGTGTTTTTATTTTAATCTACCCTCCCTTTATTTTCCATGGTCTCTTGTTCTGCAAGATTAAGTGCTTCCTTCTCCTTTTGTAATTGCTATGTTACAATCTCCAGCTTCATGCCTCAACTCACCCATTACAAATTTAGTACTTGATGGAAAACGCTAGTTCCAGCCATCACATGAACTTTACTCCCCAAGCCAAAACTATTTAAAAAAATTAGACATTAACTGTAGGGTATTTTGCCTGCTTTGAACAAATATATTCTTTCATTTACCGTTAAAAACATATTCAATTCACCAACCCCCAAACTTGCCACTAAGGAACCTGTTGCTTAGTCTACTCTAGAATGTAATGAGATCTAAAGCAACAGTTCAAAATCCTCATCCTAATTCAGCCTTAAAACACTAAATAAATGTACTGACTACTGTATTACAGAAACAGCCTGAAACTGCAGTTTTAGCAAATGGCATATTACAGAGACAGACTCCTTAATTTTAGAATAATAATTTTAAATCTAAGATGCATTTATACCAGTTTTAGTCTGTGTTACAGCTCAGGCTAATTAAAGAAAATATACAGGACAAATTAAGTCTATAGTCTTCAGTATAAAAAATATGAAATATACTATTAAACTGTAACTAATGCTGGCCTGTTGGTCTAGCTTCAACGTAGCACACTGCCACTTTGGGGGAACGCGATAAAAGTCAGGGACCTAAGCTCTTGACTCTTTCTGGCTGCCAACAGTAATACAGATCCAGAGTGCTCAGCCTCTGAGGAGGGGGGGAAACTGGAAACGAAACACTTTCTCCATAGAAAACCCCACTGGTTGAAGCAGAACACTACTGGCAAAGAGCTGATCCTGTCCCTTCTCAAGGAAACCAATAGCGATGCAGGCTTTTGAGAGTTTGTAGTAAGGGAGATTCTAGTCAGAAAAGCACTAAGAATATTAAAGTGAATATCACTGGACTTCTTGTAAGTAATACAAGATGTCAAAAAAGGGAGAGGATTTCTGTGGTTGGCAATATCGCTTCTCAAGCACATTTCACTCCTTGTCAAGACCTAACTCAGAGCCCTGAGGAGTTCTACTATTTTATGGCTTTTGTTGTTGTTGTTGTTGTTGTGTTCCATTTGCTGAGATTCCAACCTCAAGTCACCATAGATTATTATATAGCCAACAGCATCATCTACTGGCAGACTGTATTAAACATCCCATGTACTATTCTTCAAGAACAAATTAGAAAAACCACACACACAAGGTGAAAAAAGGGTTCTTTCTAGCCATTTAACTCTGATGTTATTACTATTTGGAAACTTTGACCTTTCATAGCACTCTTAAAAAATGGTTGTTTTATGTAGTACTAGGCATCATGCTTAAAATTCATAAGTAAAATATTTGATGCTACAGTGCAAAAAGCTAAGGCCCCCAAATAAATAGGAATAATACAATACATTCTGACAACTCTATAGTGGTTTGGGGTTTTTTTACATTAGAAAACACTTCCTTGGTAATCAGGTGGATAAACCACCTAAAATTTGCTTAATGATTCTTCCAATGCAAATGATAAAGTGCAGCCTTTTGCTGGAGATGGTCGATATGAATGACTTGAACAAACACCGAATCCCATCATAACAGCCTTTAGTGACACAACTACGCCTATTGATTAGATAGGAGTACTCATATGAGTAAAGGTTTCAGGATTTGGTCTACATTTTTGTAAATTTATGCTACTTGCTAGTTGTATTTCCTACCATCACAGCAGAATCCATGTGGGACAATCCACTATCCAGTCTATTTACTGTCTTCCCATCTAAAGATGAACTACTTGTAGGAAATATTTAAACTGGCTGGAAGGGACCATTTAACAGCCTACTTTGTGTGCAGAAAGACAGAGACCTTCATCTGTAGCAGAGAAATATGCAAAATATTAAAACTACTTTTAGAGACAATCTTCAATGACAAGATTACATGGGCTCATGTGTACATTTAAAGTAGGAAACTTTTATGGAAATATTGATAAAAGTTTCATGTAAAAAAGTACAGCAGGAAAAGATGGCTGTAAGAATTGGAGCATGTATATCTTCTGTAATGTCTTCAACATTTACTACTCTAAGATGATGAATTGATATGCAGTTAAAAAAAAGGAAAGTTTGATGACTAGAGATAGATAGTATGAGATTAGAAGTGGCTAAATTTACTTGTGACTACCACCTTGCTGCAGTGAAGTCTGAGGCAGACATTAGCTTGTTCTGTAGATTAGATTCTGGCAATAACTAGAGAAAAACTTTCTTCCAACCTATACACTGAGTGAAAAATTAATATTGACCTTTTTAAAGAATTCAGGCACACAAAAAAAAGGTCCAAATGAGACCTTTTATCCGGAAGAGTGGAAGGGAAGGACTGAAAAAGTGTAGTGTGCTTGCTGGTAACATATCTATTCTGACAACATCACATACTGTTTTTGGCACTACGCTGGTTTTGGCAAGATCAGCTTTAACTCTTTAAAATAAAAAGCCTAACAAAATTAAGACTAAACTATTCCTACAAAGGCTAAATACAAAGGAAAACATTGAACAAAACTAAAGCAAATGTAAAGTGGTTCAGAATGCCAACAGCTGGAAAAAATGGAACAGAACTTGATGGAGCTATGTGCACCCAATGGGTATTTAGAAAGGAAATGGCCAATGCTCAGAGCATGTTAGAGCCAAAACTGACTTTCTGCAAGTTCCTTTTCAACATCTGTTAAGAGTGGACATCTGGAGAAGACAGCAAGAATGGAAAGTTCATTATACAAAAATAGAATAGGTTTGGTTTTACAGAACCTTCTTCGGTTATATCTTTTGCAAAAAGAAATGAAAGTTGGAATGGTTCAGGTATGGTCCTGTTTTAGCTGAGGAGGGATACAGAAACATAGTTCGGGTTTTGGCCCATCTTAATATTAAAAGAAAAGAATAAATAGAGCAGTCTTTGATAAACATTGGTATAAATATGGGAAAAGTGGAACACTTATGTACTTAGTGGGACTGTTAGTGTTTCCTCAAGCTTTTTGACTAGAAGTATCCTCTTGTTTAAGAGAAAAAAAAAAAAAAAGTTGAGTTTTCCTGGGACCCTGCAGTTGAGAAAACCCTACTGAGAAAATATATTCCAGCAAAGAAGGAAAGGCAACCTCTCCTCTTGGCATGAAAGCCTTATTTTGGGAAAATAGCAAAATGCTCTCAACCTCATTTTGGCTGACTGAAGCGTGGGATATAATTATTATGGAAAGACTGACTGATATTACATGCTATTAATACATGATTATTAAACAGAGGGGTCCCATTCTTGAATTAATGTGAACAAATGGAGGACTCACTCTCTAAGACTCAATCTTTTGACTTTTAAAAAACAACTATTTTTCTTAATAAAAATGGAAAAAAAGTCTTATTATTTTTAGCCAATACACAAGCGTTACTGTGTTCCCCCAAAATATATAAAAGTTAATCTGCAGACAGCTTTCCCAATTTTTGGTTATTTAAAACTATTTGGGACAGGGTTCTAATTTTTGTTTAGGTTAAGTTTTAGTTTTGTATTGTGCGTACCTGGATGTCAATACAAATTTTGTTTTAATGTAATATTCTTAGAAAAGCACTGTACTTTGGACAGACTGTTTCATCACATTTGATATCCTGATTGTGTGTATTACCACCACTGTTGCAAAGTTAAAAAAGTTTTTGAGAAAAAAATATAAAACCTGATGCCTAAACATAATAGTCCAGATTTACTGTTTATGGCCTAGCTCCATCATCTTTGTTGAGTTATATCAAGGATGAATTTACCCTAGTGAGATTATTAAATCTCACAAATAAAACATAAAATAGCTCAACCAAGTATCAACAAGTAAAAAACCTCCTTTTAATTGGTGTACATGTGAATGTATTCGTAACATCCTTGAAGGCCTTCTGCTTGAAACAACCACTTCAGTTCCAGAAAGAAAAGGGTTAAATTTGTTGCTCCTATGGGTTTTTCTGAATTTTTTTAAACCACCAAGGGAAGATGAGGGTAAGACAGATAAGACACCTGTTTTAATGAGTGTTTCCATGGAAACTTCCTGGAATGGTGCCTGGTGGCTTATAACCCAAGGTCCTTCTCTATTTTCATTCCTTTCAAACTAAGCTGATTTATGTTTATGTAGATTCCACCCTCATCAGTAAAGTGAAAAAGTATCCATGTCATCGGAGAAACTGGGATTTGGTTTGAGCTGAGGTGACAAAGGGGGGAGAGAGAGCTTTAAGATTCAGAGAGGAGATGAAAGAAAGAGTCAAAACCAGGAATTCCCGCAACATAGTACCATCCAAAAGGAGACAAACACAAGTAACAGACTGGCAAGCCTAGCAGTTAGCGACAGTGAACAACTACTGGGGAAAACTGGTAACTCTCACCTTATTTCAGTGAAAGGTAGTTCAGTGTCCAAGGCACCAGGGAGGAAACTCCTGTGCCAAAGAAGATTTATAAAGAAGTCCGTAAGCGACTAATTTCTTTAAAACCAACATCCAGTATTCCCTGAACGAGTCTGACCAAAATCAAAAGACAACCTGACCTGAATGCCAGATCTGAGACAAGAATTGATCTGAAGTAGATGATTTCTAGCATCTCCCACAGATAAAAGCCATTAACAAGGAGAACCTAATAGTGCACAGAAATTGATACCTAGGAGAATTCAGAGTTAATCCAGAGAATTTCCACTAAATATCATGCCTCATCTAAGCAAAGTAAAGTGTTAAGATCTCAAGCTTAAATCTTTTCCTGAAACCTTATATCCAGCCATGTGTACGGTGCTTAAGAGTGAATGAAATTTAACGTCACAATCCTAAAACTGTAGAGGCATTTACTCCACTGAAATCTTCATATTTGTATATTTACATACTTTAAATTAACTGACATTCTAGGTTTAGTTTTGAAACAGATTCATTCCTATGTTGATGGGCCAGAATCTGTTATCAGTTACACTGATGTAAACTAATTCAATTTACAGTAGAACCTCAGGAGTTACCAACACCAGAGTTATGAACTGACCAGTCAATCACATGCACCCTTTGGAACCCGAAGTTCGCAATCAGGCATCAGCAGAGATACAAAAACAAAAAACAAAAAAGCAAATACGGTACAGTACTGTGTTAAACATAAACTACTAAAAAAATAAAGGGTAAGTGTAAAAAAAGAATTGACAAGGTAAAGAAACTTTCTGTGCTTGTTTTCATTTAAATTAAGATGGTTAAAAGCAGCATTTTTCTTCTGCATAGTAAAGTTTCAAAGCTGTATTAAGTCAATGTTCATTTGTAAACTTTTGAAAGAACAACCATAACCTTTTTTTTCCTCCTCAAAGTTATGAACATTTCAGAGTTGCAAACAACCTCCATTCCTGAGGTGTTCGTAACTCTGAGGCTCTACTGTAAACAGAAAACTTCAATTTACACTGATAAAACTGTGGCCAGAATCTGATTTGATTTCCTCCACTTGACAACAAAAAGCGCTAAAATGATATTTCTGTACTAACTAACTGGTTCTTTTTTATTCAGCACATGCAACAAACCTGCTGTAGTTCAGAAAAAGTCTAGGATTTCTGTTCTTCAAAAAACAATGAAGAAGAAACTGGGCTTCCCTTATACAAGCCAAGAAGACGTTCTGCAGCTTCATTAGATCTTTGATTAAATTTACAATAAATTTAGATTGTTAAAAAATTAGCTCTTCTCTTTCCCCACATCTTTCCCATTTATAATCAATCGCTGTCCTGAATGCCACATTCACATTCCTACCCTCACCACTATCTTATTCTTGGTCCTTTTTTCCCCCATGATGTTTGTCATTTGTGATCCTGCATTGCATTGTTCTAGACTCTTCACAATTTTCAGTATCTATAAAATTTAGCACACTTTTCCATGGTTTCTTTTGATTTTTGAGATTTCTCTTTTCCTTCTTTATTTTCTGCATCTCTATTTCTGTGTCTTTACTTTTTGTTTCTTGCTCATCCTACTTAAGAACACAGGAATTTCCATATTAGATCAGAACAAAGGTCCAGGTGGGTTAATACCAAATGCTTCAGAGGAAAGTAGAAAATCCTCATAATAGATATGCCATTGGCATATACTTGTACCTGCTACCTGTCTTCTCCATTCTGTCTTCTCTTTCAGACCATTTATTTTTCCCGCTCCATTTTTCTTGCCATATTATCTACTTAGATCTGCCACATCTCTTTCCCTTGATTTAAATGTGCACTTTCTGTCCATCCACATCTATTCTATACTATACAAGTTCTTATATCAAGCTCATCACTGTAGCATCTGATCATTACCCAGTAGTGCATTGAGCAACAGGAGTACATATTTGTCATGTATTTGTTCTTTTGTTATGGCCCTCATTTCCTATGGGATATTGTTCCTGTGGGATATTGTTTAGAGCATCCCTTTAATCTTTTCTCTGTCCCCTGCCTCCCTCCCCGTTCCCTTCCCCTGACCATGATTTAGAAGTCTTACTCCTAATTAAAATACCTCCACTCTCTCTTAAATTTCCAGGTGGAACAGGGAGTGCCAATCAGAAGTGCTAACATGTATATCCTACATTGCAGGAACACTCAATCTCAGTGTTCTGCACAGATGAGCATCCCTCAGCTGTATTATGAATAGCATATCAGAAATCATAGCTAGTAACATCATGAAGGAAAAAGGCCCATGAAAGTTGAAAGATAGGCTCACCCTTAACTATTCTTTAGGCTACTATTCACCAGTAAAATGTGCTGAAGGCATAACATTAAAACTGTGAACTCTAAAGACCTTTGAGGATTGATTATGTCCTAAAGTAATTTTATGTTTTTTAAAACGTATTGTACAGGTGCAATCTTGAATATAAGTAAAATTTCCTGTTTATTTATGAAATAATATATTTAATATATTTTAGCCCTAATCTGATACACAAGAGACTTGTCCAGGTCTCTGAAGTTTCATCCTAAAGATTTCTATTAAGATTTTTGACAGCCAAACTATTCATATCACAAAACAATTTTTCACTCCTAGGAAATGTTGTTGGCTGGTTTTGTTTCGGTTCTAGAATTGAGAATTGTACAGTAAATACTTGAATGTCTGCTGCTTTAGCATATGCAATGTATGTTCTGTTCTGTTAACACATAGCATAGCTGTAATGCACGATGGCCAAAGCGGGCTAGTGGCAGTTCAGAGCAATGGCCGAGCATACACAGGTGGTGGGCAGCCAAGAGGTCAATAGGTATCAGAGGCAGTCCAGGGCACTGGTCAGAGTTCTCGCAGAGGTCACTAGTTAGGAGGTCCAATCCAAGGGGCTGGGTCAGCAGGTTTAGGCGATGAGCTGATAACTCAAGGTCAGGCAACACAGCAGGGCAGCCAGGCAGGGTCAGGCGAGGCAGCAAGGCAGTAAGATAAGCTTATGCAAAAGTAGCAAGGCAAGGAAATGGCCTGTTGCTCAGACAGCTTGCTCTTCCTGCTGGGGTCTTTATATAGCCCAGATATCCTATGAGAATGCTCTCTGTCCAGCCAATCAGGGGCCTGGCACATGGCTGCGGTGAGGCTAAAGGCTTGAGCACTAAGGCTGGTGTTAGGACAGTTTAGGGGCGATGGTTCAGTGTTCTGTCATGGCATGGAGGCTAGGGACACCATCAAGAGACTCAGCAGAATGGGGTTCAGTACTGCCGTCCTGACAATAGCTAACCAGAAAAAAGTACAAGTCCCATGCAAGATCACTGGCAAAGTCAGATATAATCCTAAAGCTTCAGCAGACAAATATTATAGTTAGAAAGTACCTTACTTTATATGAAATATTTCACATTCCAGTACATATACTCCCTTTCTCAAAGAGCATAACTACAGATTAAATGGTGATAGCAAACATGAATAGATGTTTAAAAGATGTTACTAAATAGCAGCAAAATCATAATGATCTTAAAAAAATCCTTAAAAAAAAAAAGGGGTGGAGGGATATTCACTATAGAGGAACAGAATCGTTCATTCCACAGCACACGCCCCCAGTATTACTGCAGGACATAAAAAAACAAAAAGATCACAAAATGGGACTAATTGGTTAGCCCACTCAGGCTTTAGTCATTTAGCATCAAAGATGCCAAGCCCTATTGTGTTGGTTAATTTCTTCAGGTTTAAGATGCACTTTTCAGCAGGCTGTACTGGAGCAACCTATGCCCTATGCACATGAGAGACAGTGGCTCTGTCTGCATGCCCCCACTCCCATGCTATGGCCACCGCTTCCTCTTGGAATGGTTGTGGCAGAAAAGAAGGTAGCAGCTTAAGACTCCCATTTTCCCCCACCTCAGGCTCCCCCTCACCTCAGGACAGTGGGTCCTGAAGTTAACTCCCTACTGAGATGCAGTTCACCTCTCTCGAAGCTTGCGTTTCAGGCTGACTGCAAAGTCAACCAGCTGTCACTGCACAAGTTATATGTGGGTCACATTTTCAAGTTTTTCTTTAATGAGTGCCAGAAAACAGAGGGCTAGAAAATTATTTTTACATTTAAATGAAAGCCGAGATTCTGATGTAACCACATAACTTTGGGAGCTGTGAACTTAAACCAGCCTTTGTTCTCAGAATAATGCAGCTAGTTTATTTTTTTTTAAAATAACCATTTTACTGAAAGTGAGCACATCAACAGAAATTGCTAAAAAATCTTGTACAATAATCTGAATTTGTGCACTCCTTGCAATATCCATTGTCCCGTATTACAATATAAATATATTAATATTTCAATTTTTAACTTATTTGTTACACTGTCAACAAAACTATATAATTAGAAGCACTATCAGACTCAAGATCATTCATATTACCGGTATTTAGCTCTACTTACTAGTCTGCTCCTCCATATTTAAATGTGGTATAGCCACTCCATTGTATCAGAAAACTATACTCAACTCCCCGGGGCAGAGTGGCACAATGGGATCCAATTTCACGTCAGCAAAACCTAAATTTCACTGAAACATTTATTCTACCATCATGAAATACCTCGCATTCGCATCCTCCCTTACTCATACAAAACCATGCACATCTCAGTTAAAAATACTTATTCATTTACAACTCATCATTATAATTGACAATTTTTTAAAACTATGGTCTCCAAGTAGTTTAGCTCCATTCCTGTAGTCTCTACTCTCCTTCCTCCAATATATGCCAGGAAAGGGGGAGACTGTAGCCAGCTTCTGAAGCTCCTTTCCACTACTCCCTAGGACTTCATTATTGTGCTATTCTCTACTTGGCTTACACTTCTCACTCCCTCCACTGACTCTCTAGCTGCAAGCTGAACTCCAGCTCTTGGTTCTCCAACTCAGTGCTACCTGGATACATCAAACAATGCAGGGATTATGCACTGTAATTCAATTAACGCCCTCTTGTGGGAAAAGCTAGAGAGCAAGAGGCACCAGCAGGCAGTTCCTGGCAACACAAGGATATAAAAGTTGTTCAACACCTGGCTGCAGACAAAATGGCAAATTCCATAGCAAAAATGCTGAGTTTTGTGGCATTTGGAAAAATCCCAGTACCATGCTCCACCTTGGTCTTAAGAGATGAATGAAACAGTTTGCAGTTCTCATAACTAATCTGACAACCAGGACCTTTAAACAGAACAGATATGATGCAGGCTACAGGTGCTACACCATAAATAATATATACAGATTTAGTTTGTTTTTTTTTACCTGTTCTTCCCCAACAGGAGGACACGTAGACACCTCAGAGTTGAAAGCCCACTTATTTCCTCTATCTGATTATCATATAAATCTAAGAAAACAAGATGCTGCAGATTAGAGATATTCTGGATCCGAGTTATAAAGTTATGTTGGAAGTTCAACAGGCGAAGATGTTCTTCCCCATCGATAACTGGACAAACTGTCAGCTTTTGCCTGAAAAAGAAAGATTATAAGTAATAATTTTGTAATCATTAGCAAATTTAAAAAGGTAAAGTAGGTGACAGAACAAACTCTCCCTAGTAGGAATGAAATATATTTGTAAAAATAATGTACAAATGTAAATTATATCACAGAATCCTGAAGAGATCATTACAATTTTCAATATTCCATTTTTGTTTTGTATTTAGTGTTCTTTTAATAATCTTAACTACTCTGATAATGAAACATACAGAATAAAGTAATTTCATTGCACTATTTTGTTAAATGTCATTTATTTTAAGAACTGTTAGAATTACGGGATGTTAACTGAAATTAATATAATTTGATGCAAAATTTATATTTTAAGAAGTATGGCCAGAGGCTTCAAAATGTTTCCTAAAGCCTTTCTTTTAATCATAATTTATTTAATTGTTACTCAGCAGTGTTACTACAGAGTCATCTCAGTATCAGCCCCTTTGTGTCAACATTATCATCTTCCAACAGACAGTGGCTGCCTGGATACCATATCAGCAGTCCATATTTATACTAATGCCAATCAAAAACTATGCTTTTACTATTTTGGGGGGGATTAATTGGTTTATTGAACTTTTACTTTATAAAATTAATAAATGAAACAATACACGTTAAATATGACAAGTAAAAACAAAATCAATCTAGGCTATACACAAAAGTAAAACAAGTTGTGGGAGTGGTACTGCAAAAGGTTACAGCCCCTCTGACAGTGGCTTCTAGGAGGAATCCCACTGAGCTCCTGGGACTCCTTTTGGGAGTAGCTACATGCTGGGATATAAACTTTTGCAGGCTTGGGATTTATACTGTTTTACTATTTCATTTTTAACACCTTTGCTTTTTTACTATTATTCTAAAAGTTATGCCACTACAGTTATGTAGCCAGAAAGGACATCATAGCCACGATATGTAAGCCCAGAAATTCATAAAACCCAATAGACAAGTTAACAAGTGAGGGTAAAATCTTGGCCCTGCTAACCATAACAAAACTCCCATTGACCTCAATGGGGCCAGGGTTTTACCCTGAATGTGTAGATAATTTTTCTAATCTTTCTACTAGTTAGGAACTTGACTTTTAAAAGAATTATGCATCACTAATGCAGGACTTTATCAACCTTTACATGAAAAGGAGCAGAATATAATACACCTCTACCTTGATATAACACTGTCCTTGGGAGCCAAAACATCTTAGCTCATTATAAGTGAAACTGCGTTATATCGAACTTGATTTGATCCGCCGGAGCGCGCAACCCCACCCCCACAGAGCACTGCTTTATTGCGTTATATCCGAATTTATGTTATATCGGGTGGCGTTATATCGGGGTAGAGGTGTATTTTTACAATGTAAATATGGGATGCTCATTTATAAGGCATCTATTAGGGATGGAAGAATCAAAACAAGTTTGCACTAGAGAAGAGAAAAAAATCTCCTTTAAACAAATTTATATAAAATTAAGATTTTGCAAAATTCACAAATTCTACTGTGACTTGTCACCATTTTTTCCAGACTGTTGGACAAAAGATAGTTACAGGGCACTCCACTAGCTTTTAGCACTGGCTTCAATTTCTACCTAGGGTTTTGACACCAGCTGGGGAGCTTCAGTGCACATTTTGACATGTTCACTCACGTTGTGACATGCTTTCTCTCTGGTGTTTCAATATCTGCCACAGCACCTGCCCTCCATGTTTCAGCACAGTATTTTTCTTGTAAAACCATAAACAATGCATGAACTAGCTTTCTTTGTGGCACTTAAGTGTTTTACTAAATATTTCTCTGTACACTGGTGCCCAAGCTAGGGTGTTCCTGCACCTCCCGTCTCTCTGCCATTCAGACCCCTTGGTGCATCAGTACCTGCTCCTTGTTACTGATGCCAGAAAACAGTATAATCAGTTTTAGTGTTAATGTACATCAGAACATTTCTGATGTGTCACCACCAAATTTGGAGGGAGGGGGAAAGGGAATGTCTTGGAAGGAAGGAAGGAAGGAAGGCCGTTCAGCTTCTCCAAAGCATATTACTATGGCAGAATGACGTCCAGGAGGCACGATCACGTTCCTTGCATTGCCTGACTCCGAGTTAATCATAATTTTTATGTATACTTTTTCTTTTGGGACATCTCTTGAGCATCTTAACTAGGGGGAAATAATTATCTATATGGAAGAATGTTATGGTCAATTTATTGGACTAGGACTCAGGAAATTAAGGTTTCATTTTTGGCTTTGCTACAGACTTCCTATGTGACCAGGAGTAACTCACTTACTCCTCAGTTCCTCATCTTTAAAAAGCATAACCTCTTCTCTACCTCAGAGGAGTGTTATGAGAACAAAATTTTGGTAGTACTCAGCCACCACAGTAATGGCAGCCAACATGAACCATGTCTTCATATCTGTGCACCATCTACCAAAATGGGGGCCAAATTTTAATTGGGGCCTCTGGGCATTACTTGAATAATACTAATTAATAACAACAGAGACAGTCTTTAGTTTAAAGATTCTGGCATGTCAGAATTCAGATTACAAAGCAACCTATAGGAGTTAAAATGCAAACGTTTGCCCATTAACATATAACAAAAAAGATATCTGTCAAACTTGAAAAAAAGTTAGCTCTCAAACTGAGACCAGGCACGAATGGAATATTTGTCAAAGTTATGATAAATTACATTGAAGTTTTTTACATAGAAGCTTTCAGTACCCTGATAGCGTGACACAATTAAAAAAAAATCCTTTTAAAGTGCAGTGCACATTTTTCTCATCTACACAAAATGATACTTATACCATTCTCAAATTTATCTTATCGGAACATTCCTCACCTTTCAAGGGTCAGCCTATCAGAATTCAGTATTTTTTCATCAGCAGCACGATGCAGAATGGGAAATGCTGTGACTGATGCACTGCTCCCAAAATTTATGTTATCTATTAGAAAATCATCAAAAAATAATTTGAATTAGAAATTTTAAAAGTTGCTTTATTAATTCTGCAGAATAAAGGTAGAATATTCCTGTGTGTCAAAAATTAAAAGATAACCATTGTTCACATGTGTGTTAGGACTCCCATCATGGTACCTAATTGACTCCACCCAATGTTTAAACTAGAATTAATATTTACCCATGTTTTCTCTTGTGCTATTTATAAGTTACTACAACCATTCCGTACATATGCTTTTAGAAACGTAACTATTAATTTGGTTGATTTTACACAGCTTGATACCAACTGATTGTTTATAGTATGTTGTAAACTTGGAACCTGCTCAAAGTTACCTTTATTTGTATTAGAATGCTCCAGAATCATTCAGACATCAGGTTACAGGTTGCATTCATGGATTTAACTGCAATATCTGAACTCTGAGGAAGACATCTTCCAAATGAAACAGAGGTGAACTAGAATTATTTTATTTTACTTCACCCCAACTCTGAGCCTATAACTGGCTATTCCTCAATTTAGACATATTTTTAAAGGGGGAAACATGTCATGTGGGTGTGGAAGATGATATTTTAATTTTAAAAATACAACAAAATGAATCAGCCTAACATTATAAGGTTCAGTCAAGTAAGTGCTGAATGGAATTACTCGCAAGGTTAGGAGTTCACAGCACCTTATAGGAATGGGCCCTATGTCTCTCTCTCTCTGTTACAGTGAAAGAAAGGAGGGGCTATTTTGATGACATAATTTAATTGGTTACTCTGTGTTATATCCTTGGGGCAGCCGGTGTAGGAAGCAATCACTTGAGGCCAGAGAGCAGGCAGCTAACCAAAACCTCCATTTTATTTACATATATACAGAGAGCACCTCAGCCGGTTGAAACCGGTTGAGCTAACCCATAATAATCTAACTCAGTTGCCATAGCAACAAAACCATGACAACCAAATACACAACATATTCCTCCCCCCTAATAAGAACATCCCCTAAATAAAACACACACTAGACTAGAGAAGGAGGGTAGACTGCCTCCATTCCCGGCTAAACCCTGGGGATTATTTTGCCCCATAACCGTGGGTTCGCCCTAGCTAAAGGTCCAGCCGATGAGGAGGCCTTCTGTCTCTAGGTGGATTACGGCGAACTACTGGTGTTATTGCACCCGAAAGCACTAGGGGCTCAGGGTCCGCAGCACGAACAGGTGAGGAGGTGGTATCAGCTCGTGCTGGGCAAAGGGGTATCTCAGCCGCCGGCAGTAATGGAGGAGAACAGTCAGAAACAGGTGACTCGTGATTCAATCCCTCACCAGAAGAGGTGAAGTCAGACCCCTCAACTGCAGATGGGTCCTGAGGACTGGCATGACCTGGCAACAGCTGATCTACATGTCGCCGCCAGGTAAGATTCCCTGCAGTCCGGACTGTGTAGGAAACAGGTCCTGTTTGAGTGATGACTGTGGCCGGAACCCATTTAGCTCTGGAAGTATAATTCCGAGCCAAAACTGGCTGTCCTGGGCTAAAGGTTCGGTCTTTTGCTCTGGGTGCCCGTCTGATGACTTGATATTGCTGCTGATGTTGCACAATTTGTCGGGGTTCAGAAGGTTTCAGCAGATCAAAGCAAGTGCGCAGCTGTCGTCCCATCATTAGAAAGGCCGGAGATGCGTGTGTCGTAGCATGAGGTGTGTTTCTGTAGGAAAGTAAAAAGGTATCCAGACGCTTTTGAATGGAGTGTTGTCCCCTTGCTGATTTCAAAGCGTTTTTCATTGTCTGCACAAATCTTTCAGCTAATCCGTTGGTGGACGGATGATATGGTGCTGACGTGATGTGGTGTATCCCATTTGCTTTCATAAAATTTTGAAACTCCTGAGAAACGAACTGCGGTCCGTTGTCGCTCACAAGTTGTTCTGGCAGACCAAAACGACTAAAGAGTCCTCGTAGTTTTTGGATAGTACTCTCTGCAGAAGTGGACTGCATTATAGAGACTTCTGGCCATTTAGAATGGGCATCTATTGCCACCAAGAACATGCTTCCTTCAAGGGGGCCAGCAAAGTCAACGTGAATACGTTGCCACGGGTTTTCAGGCCAGTCCCATGGGTGTAGGGGTGCCCACTGGGGTGCATTCCTCACACCCTGACATGACATACAAGCTTTTGCCTTCTCTTCAATAGCGCTGTCCAGTCCAGGCCACCAAAAATAGCTTCGTGCAATTTCCTTCATGCGCACTATTCCACAGTGACCGGAATGTAGCTGTTCTAACATCTGTGATCTCAGTGGTGGTGGAATAATGACACGTCTCCCCCACAACAAACAACCAGATTGGACCGATAACTCCGTCCGCTTGGACATGTAGGGAACAAGGTCGGATGAGACCGGAGAGGTTTGTCGAGATGTGCCATGCATCACCAGGTTCATAACGTGGGACAATACTGGGTCAACGCGAGTTGCCTTCTTTATCTGAGTAGCAGTGATGGGTGTATTCTCTACCTGTTCAAAGTAGAAGATTTCCTTGTGGGCACTATCTTGGTGTTTGACCGGCAAAGGCAACCTTGAGAGGCCATCTGCATTGCCGTGTAGAGTGGATTTCCGATATTTGATTTCATATGTGTGTGCTGAAAGTAACAATGCCCAACGTTGCATACGACTAGCAGCTAATGGGGGAATGCCTGTGTAAGGTCCAAAAATTGATGTCAGAGGTCGATGGTCTGTGAGAAGAGTAAATTTTCGCCCAAACAGGTACTGATGAAACTTCCGAATTCCAAAAACAATTCCTAATGCCTCACGTTCGATTTGGGCGTAGTTAGTTTCTGCTTTGCTTAGAGTGCGTGAAGCAAAAGCAATAGGTCTCTCTTCTCCTGAAGGCATAATATGTGACACGACTGCTCCCACTCCATAAGGGGAGGCATCGCAGGCCAATTGCAGTGGTAAGGATGGATCAAAGTGCGTTAGAACTTCAGAATTTAGCAATGCATCCTTAGCTTTGTTAAACGCAACATCACAGGCTTCAGTCCATTTCCAGGCCTTGTTCTGTCCAAGGAGCTCATGAAGTGGTTTTAGCAGTGTGGCTAACTGTGAGATGAACTTTCCATAATAGTTCAGGAGTCCTAGAAACGAGCGCAGCTGGCTTACATTTCGAGGTGGGGGAGCCTCCACAATAGCTTTAACTTTTGCAGGGGCCTTATGAAGACCTGCAGAATCAATGATATGTCCCAAATATTCAACAGAGGGCTTGAAGAATTCACACTTGTCTTTGCGAACTCGTAGGCCATACTCTTCCAGTCTTTGTAGGGTAGCCTCTAAATTCTTTAAGTGATCCTCTTCATTTCTTCCAGTGACCAGGATATCATCCAGATAGCACTGAACTCCTGACAAGCCACACAAGATCTGGTCCATAGCCCTCTGGAACAGGGCGGGAGCAGATGTTATTCCGAAGGGTAGACGACAGTATCGATAAAGCCCCTTATGAGTCACAATAGTCAACAGCTCTTGGGACTTTTCATCGACGTGCATCTGTAAATATGCTTGACTCAGATCAATCTTACTGAACTTTTGTCCCCCAGCCAGGCCTGCGAAGAGGTCATCGATGCGGGGAAGCGGGTATTGCTCTGCACACAACACTGGGTTGACAGTGACTTTAAAATCACCGCAAATCCGGAGAGAGCCATCTTTCTTCACGATTGGAACGATAGGAGTGGCCCATGAGCTATGGGTAACTGGTATTAGGACTCCATTGGTGACCAGGCGCTCCAGGTCTGCTTCAACTTTTGGCCTGATGGCATATGGCACAGTTCGGGCTTTCAGATATTTTGGTGGACTGCCAGGTTTAATGTTCAATGTCACAGTGATTCCCTTCATACTTCCCAAATCATCTCCAAAAACAGCAGCATGTTTCCTTAGTATAGGGGTTAGACTGGTTTCTTCTTTAGTCATCCGGTGCACTTCTGCCCAGTTCAGTTGAATCTTCCCAAGCCAAGACCTACCCATTAAGGCTGGGTAGTTACCTCTCACCACAAACAATGGCAATTTAGCCACCTGTCCATTGAGCTCCACCTTAACATCAATAGTGCCCAGCATAGGCACAGCTTCTCCCGTATACGTCTTCAGAACTGTTTTTGTTGCCTTAAGCGGAAGATGCTGTAGCTTTTCTTTATACACAGTCTCGGAGATCAGTGAGACGGCTGCACCGGTGTCCAGTTCCATGCGTATACGTTTGCCATCCAATAACGGGGTTACCCAGTATTCATGTGAGCCCATTGCCAAAGACAAAACATGCAGTGGCACTTCCTCTTGCGATGAGGTGTCACCTTGATCATCCTGGGTCTGCTCTAGGGTATGCAGGGTTCCTCTTTTTGTCGGCCAGACCACAGGCCTCTTTTTCTTTTGTTTACAGGCACACTCAATGTGTCCCTTTTTGCCACAGTGTCGACACACCAGGTCCTTACACCAGCATTCTGATGCCTGGTGACCCGGCTTACCACAACGGTAACATTCTTGACTCTGCACAGTTTTGTGGGTCGGTTCTTGTGACACTTTTTGCACCCTAGGGGGTGCACCGATGTATTGTGCCTCCCTTGTAGCCAGTTCCATGGAGACAGCAATATCAACAGCCTTCTGTAAGGTAAGCTGAGCCTCTGTCAGTAGGCGCTTCCGTATAGCTTCACTGTACAGGCCACACACTAACCTGTCACGCAGAGCATCATGTAACATTTCTTTAAATTCACAGTGTTCTGCTAGCTTTTTTAAAATGGCTACAAATTGTACAACTGTTTCATCTTCCTTTTGGTCTCTTTTGTGGAACCTATATCTTTCAGCAATTACCAGTGGTTTTGGGGAGAAATGAGACCCCAGGATTTCCACAATGTCACTGTAAGATTTAGTCTCAGGCTTAACAGGGTGCAGTAAGCTGTGTAGCAGAGAGTAGGTTTTAGCCCCTACAACAGTTAAGAATATTGGCACCTTCTTCGCTTCTGTAATGTCATTTGCAATACCAAAAAGCTCAAAACGCTCAGTATACACATGCCACTGCTCTGTATTCTCATCAAAAGGCTCCAGGGGTCTCACCCTCGTCGCCAGTGTTATATCCTTGGGGCAGCCGGTGTAGGAAGCAATCACTTGAGGCCAGAGAGCAGGCAGCTAACCAAAACCTCCATTTTATTTACATATATACAGAGAGCACCTCAGCCGGTTGAAACCGGTTGAGCTAACCCATAATAATCTAACTCAGTTGCCCTAGCAACAAAACCATGACAACCAAATACACAACACTCTGGAATCTATAGTTAAATAATTGGCAGGGAGGAGAAGGGGCTTAAAATTCATTAAAACACGTACAAAACGAAGCAGCATGCAAACCTCTGACTTATTTGGAGAATGATTCACTGAAAAAATATTCTTCTGAAATAGGTCACTATGCCCGTACCCCACCATAAGAATGGGGGCTCAAGACCTATAGCTGATCTCACAAATTCCTCCTTCCCTTATAATTAAAATAAGTTTAAATTGGGGTTGGGGTGAGGAAGAAAGTTTGAAAGAAGCAACAAAGTTGACACATCAAAAAGTTCATTCCTTCTTGCTTTAAGCCTAAAATCAGATTACACATACTGTGATTAGGTATAATTCTTGTTTTTAAACATAACACTTTCAGCACTTTCCCTTAATTTTTATGCTAAATTCCTGGAGGAACCCAAACTTTGTTTTTATTTCTTTGTGGGGAGCAGAAAGGGAGAGTAAGATAATTAGCACCAAAAAAAAAAAAAGAAAGAATGATGGGGGAGGGGGAAATATAATGAATAGATAGAACCAAAGAGAAAATTAAATAAGTTTAATCATAGCTGTTTGGACCAATACATGCAAGATCAAAGACTTGAAAATCAATCTGAAACTTAACAGGAAGCCTGTGTGGAGTACAGTACAATACTGGACAATGGTTCATACAGACAATACAAAATTTAGGGAAGAAGAAGAAATCTACATTTAAAAAAAGGTGTCCTTTTAATGTAAAACTATAACTAACAATTTATTGATAAGGCTCATTCTGATCCTCATAATACAAAAACATAAAGGAGTAGTAGCCAGTGCTTTCTGTTTAGCCACACATACTGGCAGCTGGAGTTGCATAAGAAGTTGTAACCTATAACTTTTCCACAAGACGCATAATTAGAAAGAAAAAAATTGGACTACCCGTCAAAACAGACTAGTCTCCAAAGTTACCTGAAATATTTGGACCGGCACTATGACAGCCCTGTCGGGTTCTGGATTTTGTAGGAGTATGAATAGAAGAATCCCCAAATGCTGATAGACAGCCTGCACCTTGTTTCAATTCCAGACCAGAAAGATCTGCCAAATTGGCTGCTACTGGGACATACACCTGCTTATTACGCAGCAAAGGGGTCAATAATCTTCCATCTCCTGGAGCAAAAAAAAACAAACAAAAAAAATTACCAGAAATCTGCAGTTCATTGCACAATAAAATAAACCACAGGCGCTGACTTTTCAAAGTGCCAGGCGATGCTCGACCCCTGGCTCTCACCCAGACCCCGCCGCTACTCCACCCTTCCCTTAAGGCCCTGCTCCACCTCTTCCTGCCCCCGCTCCACCCCTTCCCCCAAGTGCGCCCCGTGCTCGCTCCTCCCCCCTCCCTCCCAACCTCCTGTACGCCACGAAACAGCTGTTCACGACAGGTGGGGGGGAATGGGGAGGCACTGATCCACAGGGCCCGCTGGTGGGCAGGGGCGTTGGAAGCTGATAGTGGCTGCCGGTAGGTGCTCAGCACCCACCTTTTTTCCCTATGAGTGCTCCAGCCCCAGAGTACCCACAGAGTCGGCACCTATGAAATAAACTACATAAGCTATCTAGAAATCAGTAGTTTATTTGTCTACAAAACCATTACGTTAAAGAATATTTTGTTTATTTGTATTCTTTAAAAAGAACTGGACATGCTGTGACAGAATACACCCCTGTATTCATACCCTACACACTACTGTAATAACCTTTGTACAAGTATGCCTTGTAAGGTATCATCTGAAAACTCATAATTTGTTGGCGAGTATCATCCTGATAAAATGTGTGGCAACATTATATGTGAAGTTATAAAATTTCCCTGTATGATGTTATTAACAAATGTTCCAAACCCCCTACTCCTGCCAAAAGATAGGTTGGCACACAGGTCTGTCCTAAACAAAGGAATGTGTTTACTGCTTAAATACAAATTAAGCAGAGCACAGAGTCATCAAGCATGAAGTGAAACAAAGGAAGCTCAAACAGGTGAAAAAACCCAGAAGGGAATAACCTTCCACACAGAATTCTTTGATTCCTAGTGCCCAACTGGAAATGTTTCTCAAGAGAGAGACTGAAACTAGAAAAAGGAGGGACAAACATCCCAAGGCTCCCCTTTCTCTCTCCCTGCCTATCACTTCACTTAACTTGCAGCAGCAAAGGAAACATCTGGGGGAGGGGTCCTGACCTACAGGGTTTGGTCAGTCAGACTGCTGAAAGCATGTCCTGAGAAACTCTGCTTGAATCTGATATAGTTTGTTAAGTATTAGTAAACATTATTTGTCTTGTAACCATTTCTGACTTTTGTGCCTCATTACTTGTACTCACTTAAAATCTCTCTCTTTGTATTTAATAAACTTTTTTTATTGTTTTGTCTAATCCAATGTGTTTAAATTGAAGTTTCTGGGTAACTCCATTGGGGGCGACAAGTTGTGTGCATATCTTTTTAAGGAATAATGGACTAAATATAACTTGTACTGTCCAAGAGAGGGCTGGGCAGTACAGGACATACATTTCTGAGGGAAATCTAAGACAGGGGGTATTGGGGTCACCCTGCAATAAAACCAAGGCTAGTGAGAGCCAGAGTGTAATCCACGTGTGTCTGGCAGGCTGCAGCCATAAACAGAAACTTATGCTGGAAGGCTGTTTGTGAACAGCCCCGGTGGGAACAACTTCAGCAATGCAATGTAAGGCACCCAAGATTGCAGGACAGGGGTGACAGTTGCTCATTAGTCTGGATTGTACCGTGGTATGTCACACATGCATAAAAAACTGAGTGGTGTTTGGAGACTTCCATATCACTGTAATCTAACCAATCACAATTCCTGTAGGATTGCAGGCAGCAGCAACATGGCAAAAAACATGATGAATTTTATGGCTCCTTCCATCCTCAGTACAACTGGCAGTGAAATCTTAGATGGCTTATTCCTCCCAAAGGCCAAGATGTTTTGTTGTTTAAAAAAATTCACTAGGAAAATAACCCTTATTTTCTTCCCACTGGAATCATTCTCCTCTTTAAACAGGACTTTGATCTCAAAACTGTCTTGTCTAGTTCAATCAACCAAACAAAAATCTTCTTCTGGCACACACAGTTAAAAGTTACAAAGTGCTCCAGAAAGAGCTATTCAATTATCCCAATTATTGAAACACTGCAACAGATTTAGGAGAAACAGTCTCTGAATTTTTTGAGCTCATGGAGCCTATGGGTACTGTGGAAGCCAGTAAATAATTAACAAGGTTTTGAAGAGATCTTAATGAATGTTAGTTAGCAAGAGTCAGGCCATACTGTGACCCTTATGACGTGAGATTTGTAGAAGCAAGATAATGTAAGACAGAGTGAACTGTGTGAAAGTATTACGACCTTGCAATGTGCAGTCTTGCTTTTTCTAGTAAGATAGCAGAAAAGCTTATGTATAAACAAAATGTATTTGTTGCTTTTTACTGTCTCCATGATTGTCTAAGCTTGTCTGTAACGAAGGTATAAAGGCTTGATGTAACTGTTTACCAGTTGAGAGACCTGTCCAGGACCCTGTGTCCTATGGCACTCTCTCCCTCCATGGTAATTACTGGAGAAATAATAAAGTATTTAATTTTGCTGCACCCAAACAAAAAGCGAGAACTTAGTTTTTCTTCGACAGTACTGATAGAATAAGAGACAGTAATTATACACACACACACATCAGTTGAACATAATACATTCACATAAAATGAATATTGGTTACTTTCTTACTTTTGATACCGAAGGGTATCATCAAAGTAGATGGTCCCCATATTTAACATATTTCCCCAACCTTATTCAAAAGAAAACTATTAGTTCCCCAAAACTAGGACTGTAACTTTGTTAAAGAGCTAGTTCCCCAGCTAAGCAGCAAATTAACAGAGTGTGATATGTCGGACACCTAGGTTTACACTGAAACTTTTATTCACCCTACCTGTTCTGGTAACTAGATAGGACTGCAAGTGACAAAATTCCTGATTCCAAAGTACTTCAAAAAAGTGTCAAAAGACCGAGAAATAACCTTCTTCCAAGATGATGGATTAACACCCTCTTAAACATTTAAATTCTATCATTCAAAGATTAGACACAGCACAGACTATGACAGTGCAAAATTCCCTGTGTTGCCCTACAAATGTAATATTACAAAGTTTCCATGAAATGATGGACAATTTATATGATTTTTATAAAGCAAGACATGATTATTACATGAAAAACTACATTACCAAAATAACGTATTGGTAAATAGCATTACATGGTAAAGCAGCAAACATCACCAAGATTACATTATTACAACAAATTTGAAAACAAACAAAAAATAAAAACTACAGCTAGTCTCCCCCTTGGCCATGCACCCAGGTGAGAATACAGTCAAGTCTTTCATATGCCAGAAATAATAATTATTTTTTAAGTGTGCATGAAATAAGTTTCTGTTTGCTAATCACACTTTTTCTTTCTATAATTAACGCTGTTATAGACGTTAACTAGAAAAGGAAACTTTACCTTGTTTTCCTGAATAGTTTTTTTCCAGATCATGTTGCAAGAGCCTGTTGTGGAAAGACGACTGGTCTTTATTTACCCTGAATTCAAACTGCAACACAATGTTTAAAATATGACATACATGAAACAAGATTTTTAAAACACACATATTGTTTTACAGTTAACTGTATAAATTTGGCACACAGTTATTATAATTTATTTAAGATAGATATTTCTTTTCTGGGGAATGATAATTAATAGCAGATTTACCCCATGTTAAAATGTATTATTCACTTCAATAAAGGCAGTAATATTCAGATTTCACTGTATAGTACCAGAAAGACTTCATATGACAAGTTTATTGAATAGGCATATTATAAATATCTAAAACAGATGAGATAATATTACGTTCATTTAAAATATTTCATTATCAACAAGAAAATGGACGGAAGGTAAAAACAGTACTGCAGTTAGGCTGAGGTTTTCAAAGCTGCCTAGAGAATTTGAACAACCACTTCCCATTAAAATGAATAGCTACTGGGTGTCTACATTATTTTGCTGACTTTGAAAATCTCAGCCAAAATATGTTATTTATAAAACAGATATCCATTAAAAGAATAATTCTATTGAAGATCAGCTTTATTTTTAGAATATAAATGCAATAATTCAGTAGATTAAAATAGACAGCCTCCAATGTCAAATCTTGCATGGGCAATATACAATTATTTTCAGGGTAGTAGGCATGAGTACAGTAACAAGAAATCAGTTTTCCTTAATAATAATAATGAGTCAAACACATCCTGGAGACTGGCACTGGAGGGGGAGCAGTCTCCACTTGGCCACTCTTCCACTTCCTCAAGCACATAGGCAAGAGGAAAAAGATGGGGATTGAGACTTGACTTCACCCCCACAATACACTGGGCCAGCATAGCTGAACTGGGGAACATGTACTGCACCAGATAGACTCCCACCCAGAGCAGTAGGAAAAACAGAAGGGAGGCACAACAAGATGCTGAAACTTATTCTGGGCTCATAGCAAAGCAATGATTGACCCCAGTGCTTTTATTTTATATAGCACCTGTCCCCATTGGTTGAAAAAAATCATTACAGAACAAAATAATAAAAACTAAATATTAAGAACTATTTTAGAAACAAGAGTATTTTTGCATCTGTATTAACTAACTAAGTCAGTTATGTTTCAGTAATTAAAAAAAAAAATGTATTTGGATCTTACTGGTTTATTTCTCTCTGCCACTGATGAGGTTTGGATAACCAGATGAAGCCCACAGTTGTTAACCTGTAAATTGAACGAAAAAAAAAAACAGACTGCATTTTTCAAAAACTGAATGCTTAAAACAAAAGGCCAAATATACCTTATTAATGAGGGAAATTCTCTGAATATAATAATTCATCCAATAAAGAAGTCTGTTTTAGATAATACCGTCAGAATGGACAAAAGTATATTCATTTATGGTAATCTGTACTCACTGACCCACCCCCATCATACTTTCTTTCCATTTTACACTCAAATGGAACTCTGGTCTACACTGCATGCATCTTTTGGCAGTATGCAGAGCAGGAGTGGGCAAACTATGGCCCACGGGCTGCGTCCAGCCTGTCAGACGTTTTAATCCAGCCCTTGAGCTACTGCCGGGGAGAGGGGTCTGGGGCTTTCCCTGCTCCTCACGGCTCCTGGAAGCAGCGGCATGTCCCCCCTTCGGCTCCTATGCATAGGGACAGGCAGGGGGCTCCACATGCTGCCCCCGCCCCAAGCGCTGACCCTGCAGCTCCCATTGGCCGGGAACCGTGGCCAATGGGAGCTCCATGGGCAGCAGCATGTGCAGAGACACCTGGCCGTGCCTCTGCATAGGAGCCGGAGAGGGGACATGCCACTGCTTCCAGGAGCTACTTGAGGTAAGCACCGCCTGGAGCCTATACCCCTGATCTCTTCCTGCACCCCAATCCCCTGCCCTGATCCCCCTCCCACCCTCAAAACCCCTCGATCCCAGACCACAGCACCCTCCTACACCCCTCATCCCCACCCCCACCCCCAAACCCCCACCTCCAGCCGGAGCCCTCATCCCTCCCTCACACACCCTGAACTCTTCATTTCTGGCCCCACCATAGAGTTTGCACCCTCAGCCAGAGTCTTCACCCCCTCCTGCAACCCAACCCCAAATTTGTGAGCATTCATGGCCTGCCATACAATTTCCCTACATAGATGTGTCCCTCGGGCCAAAAAGGTTGCCCACCCCTCATGAAGAGTATGTACTCAAATAACCCCCCAGCAGAGGTTTAAACAGCAGTGTAAACAGTTTGAAATAAAGACACATCTGAAGGGTGTGACTGAGGTACATAGCTACACATACCCTATACCCCACTGAAAGTGGTGTGTAATGTATATGTAGTCCTAGTCTCAAAGCACACACACAAAAACCCAGCTTGAAATAACCACTTATTTTTGGTCCTCAGAGGTAGTTACATTAGGTCTATTTTTAAATGGAAAAATATCCCTCAGACTTTTTTTTTGAGGGACAGATATCAGGTTTTTTAATGTTTATTATTTACATTACAAAGCTTAAAGCTAATCTTCCAAAACATTTCTAAATAAATAATCACAACTGTTTAGTAGAAATGTACAAAGCAGCTCCCGCACCCAGGGGGCACAGTATGAAACATACACACGTAAATATACTTCCTCCTCCTGATCATAATCGCTGCTAATGTACTAAACAACCTGGCAAATTTTAAGCTGTCACTGTGTTGCAGTGTTCCCTGGGGTACAGTGGTACAACCAAGCAGCATCCAAGGGCAACCAAACAGCCGCTGTGACTACCTGCCCACCTGCGCAATTCCCCATCTCTAGGAGTACGAGATGCAAAAGAAAAAAATCCGAGCATTTAGCACTAATACGGTAATTAGTCCTGACAAAGATAAAATGTTGACGTGCGTTTAGCAAAGGGAGCAGCTTTCCCAGCCTGCGTTTTCACAGGCGCAGGAGCAGTGAGGGGAGCAGCCCCGGCGTGAGACGGGTGGGGTGGGGCTGGGCACGGCCTCGAAGGGGCAGCAAGCCTGGGCATGGGGGGGGGGGATCCTGCGAGAGAAGAGGGGATGGAGCCATGGCCACTACGGGTGTAACAGACCCAGGGCGCTGGGGCACTGCCCCGCGCTGGGCGCAGACAGGCAGGATATGTGGGGCAGGGACCAGCGAGCCCGGAAGCACAAAGCTCCCCGAGGAAGCCAAGATCGGAGGCATCCAGCTCACAAGCCCCGCACCTGCCACTGGCGGGGCCCCTCCCTCCCGCGGCCGCGGCTAATCCTCTCCCCTCACCCCCGCGGCACCTACAGTGCTGGGCCCGGCCCTGCCGCTGCCGCCGCCGCCGCCGGGCCGGAACTTGCTGGGCACCATGGAAACGAATCTCCCCGACCGGCCACCCGGCCACCGCCTCTTCTTTGGCCGGCGGAAACCTCTCCCGAGTCGCCATAGCAACCACCACTTCCGGCCCAGTCCTTTCGCGCTCCGGCTAGTCCCCCCGCCCCTCGGCGGCGGCAGGGCCAGGTGAAGCGAGCCGCAGCCTGAGCTAAGCTCACGCACGGGCCCCGGAGGGGAGCGCTGGCCGCGGTGCTGAGCGCCGGTGTCGGGCTCTGCTCTCTGTGCTGCCCGGGCCTTGTTCATCTCACATCAGTCTCAGCTGCCTCCTCCGTCGCCCCGGCTCTTCCTTTCCCTGCCCGCCGGTAGCATTGCCCCGACAGGGCGGGCTCGGGCGTTATTTTTCGTTCCCTGGCTCTTGCTGCTCCGTCAGGGCCAAGCGATATTGCGAATCATGGGGGGGGGGGGGGTGATATCTGTTGTGCTTTGTTTTTTTAAAACCAAAATCAACTTCTGGTCAAATTTGAGTCAGCCCTTTTAAAGCTAAATTATTTTATTAGGATTCTCTCAGAGATCAAGCACACTTGATCAAGGTGTGAGTTATGTCAACTTCCGTATTTATCAATTTCAGATTACATATGAATTTGAAACTAAACAAACACAGCTAGATACTGATCAGTCTAGTGAGCTTACACCTGCTTCCAGTCAAGAAAGTTTGTTGTCAGTGGATGCTGATATTCATACACTTAAAAAGGAGTACAAAAGTCTCTTTGAAAAGACCATTCCATTGTAGCATAGGCAGGTCCGTTTACTGTTCCTTAGATTTCCTTTGAAATCAATTAAATTACATTGCAGTTACACAAGTATGATCAATTTACTCCAGATTTTCCCACACACACTCATTTTTACAGGTATTCAAGCAAAAGTGAAAGTATCTGGTAAACTACTCTGTGATGCAGCCACTCAGACAGATTAGTATGTTCCTTTACTTCATCCCTTTTTGGAATTTACTCCAGTGACTAAGAAACTGATACTGAATGGGATGGAAAAATTGAACAGAGTGACTTGTCACACACAGCTGTTCAGGTGAAAGAAGAGATATTGAGAGAGTGAATCTTAAAATAATTTGCTAGGCTGTAGTTCTAATCTCATTAATCCATATGTATTCTCTTTGGTCTGTAAATTCTGTTCTACATGGAAATTTGATGAAGTCTCACCCAAGGCAGCCTTTAGGAACATGCAGTATATACATATGAATTGGAGACAGCTGTAAAAGCAAATCAAAGAGCAATTTTAACTAGTTTCGTCAAGTTAAAAATATGGCTTTTTCCCTAAGGTAAAAGCAAAAATCCCCCTATTTCACTGGGAACAGAATTTAGCCTAAAGTCGCAATAGCTTGACATGCAAACCTCAAAGCAGAGACACCAATGGTATATTTGGAGTGTTTCCTGGCTGAAGTTAAAGCGAGATATGAATATCACAATTTAGAAATAGAAGGGCTGCATAGACAAGAAATATTTGTGGAGCAGGACTTTTATCAATTTGGCCACTTAATCTGGCAGACTGAATTTGTAAGAGGCAAACATTTTATGTATGGTAAGATTAAGGCTATGTGCTAATTCTGCATGCTGAACTTCATTGATTGGAGTTTAGTTTCAGTAGAGCTTACTACTATTAACATACTGCATGAGGACACAATAGTAGCAAGCACTAATGAAAATAAACTCCACTTTCAAATTTTTAATTGGACTAATTAACACAACAAAGAAAAACACCAGAAACATATAACGGATCTAGTTTTAAACAAATGACCCAAACATTTCCCTGGCCAGGTGATTGCAAACCAGCTTTAATACTAATTGGCTACATATAAGTTTCTGGGATAACTTATTCTACCAACTAATCTTTTGCTGTGTTGTATGCAAAAAACTTGAACTTTGTAGTTCATATAATGCATGTTGAGTGCAGAGAGGAAAACTGGACATGTAATGTAACTTTTAAAAAAAAAACTATTGTAAATAACATCTTTTTTCAAAGTTCATTTCAACTATAACTTTGAACAGCAATGTACAACAACATTTTTAAATACAATGCAAAATATTTTTTCAATTACTTTTACAAGTTGGACTCTGGTTAATTGATTTGACAGGTCTGAAGCATTTTTATAAAGTATAATTCTGCACTTTGCTCAGCTCATAGTCCCTGAATCATACATCTGTGCACTATAAAGGCTATAGATAGAAGAGTCTGCTTTTAGTTCTTGATCTCATTAAAGTTTTAATACCAGTGCTTCTGGTAAATATGGTTATTTCCATATCTATGCCATATGTATTCCCATACTTGTTCTGTCGAGTATACACCAGGTTATTTCTATCCAGTCCAGAGCATACTTACTAGCCACTTTCTTGGATGTAACCTAGGCAAGTACAATTGCATATTATAAAAAATCAAATTGAAACAGGCTCCATACAGTTTAGCCAATAGATGTATGGAAAGAAATAACTATTTCTACTCCAATCCCCACTTCTTACATCTTATTCCCCAAAAGTAAAAAAGTTCACATAGTAATAGTATGCATGACCAATGTCATCACTTCTATAAGGATTGGTGCTTTTCATGTCTCAGTGGAGTTAAAGGACTATTGCACAGGCTTTTAGACTGAGGTTAAAATATTTTAAAATGCCTGTCTAGCTTTCAAAACTGATTTCAGATCTATTGGATATAGATTCTAATGCCACCTGCGCATAGTAGTATCTGAGCATCTTCCAGTAGTACATTAAGCAACATGACTAAAATGGCATGTGGTGTTTGCGCGCTCATACTCTCCCAGGGGAGAAGCATGTGTAATGGAATGTCTAGTTGTGGTAGGGATTTGTTTGTTGGATCCAAACTGCTAAGTCATTTTTGAAAATGAGACTTCAGCTTTTAAGTTACTTAGAGACTTCTGAAAAATTTAGCCTGTGACAATAGCCTGTAGCCGAAAAGTCAGTGTACGATGACTTAGTTTTAATCAATTACATGCTGAAACCCTGTTATATTTTTACTTCAATTTTGTTAAACACTTAAACAAAACTAATATTTTTAGCTTGTATAGAATTATCCTTTTACTCATTAAATTCAGATTATCTAGATTAGTCACCTCTTTAAATTAATCATCTTTCATAATTATTTGTAGAGTTCTCATATGTTTCCTCTAATTCATGGTTTTTGAAAATGGTGAAATTCAGTAGGAAGCAAACTAAGATTTAACCTAGAAAATAAAATATTATTATATAAAAACATAAAAATAGTTTTTGCATTATCTAAGTGAAGGGTTAGAAGAGTCCAAACCCTTTTGAAAGGCATATTCTGAATTTATAGTAATGTTTGATTGCAGTGTTTACCATAAATTAGTCCACTAAAATCAGAACCACAGGACTACAGAACTAAAGTTCTGTAAAAATCTTTCCATGTAAGTTTCCACGTGTGTGTTATTTCTATGCTACCTTAATTCACCCAAGTTTTATTGGTTTCTCAGGCCAGCAGGATCTGAGATCATTTCAGAGGTGATAACCTCATTCCTTTGAGGGTTAGTGTGCTGTATAGGCAGTAATTTTGTCCACCTGGAGGACTCTGTTCCTCTCTATTCTCTGGGGCTTCTTGCTGCTCTCCCCAGCTCTTTAGTATGGCTCTATTACAAAATCCTTAAGGGACTCAGGCTGCCACTAGAAATTGCCCTTACAGGAAAGATTCCATAGGAAAGAGAGGCTCATAGGAAAGCTAAAACAGCCTGAGACCACATTAACTTTTCAAACAGTTTGCAATTAGGATGGAGATAATTCCAACCCACTCCCTCCCTATAGACAAATCCTGTAGCCTGCTGATCTTCCTACTAGGTGGGCAGGGACCCATCAGTGTATAGAGGGTCCCTTATGCTCACAGATCAGGTGCAAACAACTAAGCCCTCATAATAATGTCTTATATCTGTTCTGTTACAGCTAGGGGGCACTGTGCCCAAGGCAAACATCCACTCACAGATTGATGTTGTCCACTTGAAGATTAAGTCAGTCAAAGGGTACGTCTACACTACGGGACTATTCCGAATTTGCATAAACCGGTTTAACAAAACAGATTGTATAAAATCGAGTGTGCGCGGCCACACTGAACACATTAAATCGGTGGTGTGCGTCCACGGTCCGAGGCTAGCGTCGATTTCTGGAGCATTGCACTGTGGGTAGCTATTCCGTAGCTATCCCATAGTTCCCGCAGCCTCCCCCGCCCCTTTGAATTTCTGGGTTGAGATCCCAGTGCCTGATGCGGCAAAAATCATTGTCGCGGGTGGTTCTGGGTAAATGTCGTCAGTCACTCCTTCCGCTGGGAAAGCAACGGCAGACAAGCATTTCATGCCTTTTTTCCCTGGATTGCCCTGGAAGATGCCATAGCATGGCAATCATGGAGCCTGTTTCGCCTTTTGTGACTGTCACCGTATGTGTACTAGATGCCGCTCACAGAGGCGATTCAGCAGCGCTACACAGCTGCATGCTTTTGCTTTTGCATGATAGCAGAGATGGTTATCAGCCATATTGTACCATCTACCATACCATAAATTGGTAATAAGATGATCGTGGCTACCAGTCCTTTTGCACTGCTCCATCTGTTGCTGTCATAAGTGCCCCTGGCTGCTCTTAGCCAGGGGCGCAAAAGCCAAAATTGGGAATGACTCCCTGAGTCAATCCCTCCTTTTTGGTATCTAAAAATAGAATCAGTCCTGCCTAGAATATGGGCAAGTGTACTAGAGAACCACTGTATCAGAGAACCAGAGAGCACAGCTGCTCTGTGTCAGATTCTGCATAGATTATGAGCTGTATGCTATTCACAGGGGGTGCTCCTGCAACAACCCCACCTGTTCATTCCATTCTTCCCCAGCCTTCCTGGGCTACCATAGCATTGTCCCCCCACTTGTGTGATGAAGTAATAAAGAATGCAGGAATAAGACACAGTGACTTGTTAGTGAGAAATGAGTGGAAGGCAGCCTCCAGTTGCTATGATAGTCCACATAGGACATTAAGGAGTGTGGAGGAGAGGAGCCCAGCATCCTGCTGCTAGTCCAGGGGCAAGTGAATCTTTTCTTTACACATGAAGGGTGGGGGCTGATGAAGCTCAGCCCCCTGTTGCTATGATGATGATGGTTATCAGCCATATTGTACCATCTACCAGGAAAAATTAGGGCCAGGCGCCCTTGATCGACCTGACGGATGCTAGTCAGCATGGTTACCAGTCCTTTTGCACTGCCCCATGTGCCAATAGGCTGATGATGACGACGACGGATACCAGTCGTATTGCACCATCAGCCATCCATAGCGTGGGGGGAGCAAGGATGTTGGTGTTGAGTGCTGCACCATCACGTCTATCTGCAGCATTCAGTAAAGATAGGGTGACGTAAAAGAGTCAAGACAGGATTGTTTTCCCTTTCACTTCTGGGGGTGGGTGGGGGGGGGGGGTGCGTAAATTGCCTAGCTATGCCCTGACCCACCGCGGACACTGTTTTTGACCCTAGAAGCATTTGGAGCTCAGCCAAGAATGCAAATGCTTTTCAGAGACTGCAGGAACTGTGTGATAGCTTGAGTCCTCCAGTCCATGAGCGTCCATTTGATTCTTTGGCTTTCCGTTACGCTTGTCACGCAGCAGTGCGCTGAGTCCCTGCTATGGCATCTGTCTGGAGATATTTAAAAAATGATTTTGAATTTCGTCTTCTGTAACGGAGCACTGATAGAACAGATTTGCCTGCCCTTACAGCGATCACATCCGCATCGTCCATGCTGGAGCTCTTTCTTTATTTTGATTTTTAACTGCATCACCACCCGTGCTGATCGGAGCTCCACGCTGGGCAAACAGGAAATATTCAAAAGTTCGCGGGGCTTTTCCTGTCTACCTGGCCACTGCATCCGAGTTCAGATTGCTGTCCAGAGCGGTCAGTGGTGCACTGTGGGATACCGCCCGGAGGCCAATACCGTCGATCTGCGGCCACACTAACCCCAATCCGATATGTTAATACCGATATTAGCGCTACTCCTCTCGTTAGGGAGGAGTACAGAAACCGGTTTAAAGAGCTCTTAGTGTGGACGGGTGTGGCGTTAAATCGGTTTTACGCTCCTAAAACCGGTTTAAACGCGTAGTGTAGACCAGGCTAAAGTTAAAACCCTGCCCATTCACTCTATAGCCAATCTTGAAATTACAAGAGAATTTTTGCTCAGCCTTCACAACTAATGTTAAATGTTTGCAACTAAGCAGGAAACACCGATAAACTCACCTGGGCTTTAGGGGGTTACATTATGAACTCAGATGAGACTCAGCAAAAGACTAACCAAAGTACAGATAGTTTTTAAATCTGAGTCAACTGATGCTTTTGTGGCAAAACAATATGAAATTTTATTTCTGCATGATCTGATGCAAAGGCAGAGTGAGTTTCACTAGGAAATACTGGGTTCATTTGAACCTGAAATTTAAGAATTTTTTCAAATGGTAACATGAACCCAGAGGACAGTGCTTCTCAACCTCTTTACCACTGTGGGCTGCATATGCAGTTCTCTGTGTGTTATGTGGCCCGCATCCACACAATATATATACACTGTACTACCTTACTCCTGGGGGAATTCTGCGGGACTGCATACCTGCAGAAGACACTGCCCCCACTGAATTCCTGTGATTCCCTGCAGAAAATGGCAGAGAAGCAAAGGGAAGCTGCACAGCTGTGGGGGGAGGGAGGGAGACAGACTAGGGTGCAGTTTTTTGGGCGTGATCCCCCACCAGAGGTGAGGCATGGGGGGGGGCACACTGGATTATGTACCACTCCCCCTCCTATCATTTCTGCAAGTGCAGAGCTGCCCAGCTGAAGGAAACTGTGTGTCTCCTCCACTCCACTGACTCTGCAGCTGAATGCCACCTCCTGGTCTAAGTGTCAGTCGTGCTCCCCTTCTATGTGCTGGGAGCCTTCCTGTTTTCTGTGCAACAGTGAGTGCCAGTGATGAGGCTGGGTAGGGGGGAGCGGGGGAATGAGGGAAGTAGGGATGAGGGAAAAGGGTTGGGGGAAAGAGGCATTGGGGAAAGAAGGGGATGGAATAGGGCAGGGGGAGGGGAATGTGGGAGTGAGGGAAGAGGGATGGGGCAGGAGGAGAGGGGGATGAGATGGGGAAGAAAGGGGGACTCACGGGGGAAGTGGAAGCCAGGCATGTGGCATCCCCTCGGAAGCAGCTGGGGCTCCCCCATTAAACAGGCCCATTGATCCCTTACCCTGACAAGCCCTACCCCCCTACACCTGGACCTGCCCCGGATGACCTCCCTCACCCAGATCCCCCACCCTACTGAGCCCCAACCAGCTGCACCTGCACCCCTCCCTATCAAGCCCCACTGCCCCAGCACCCGCACTGAGCCCCTAGACTCCTCCTGCTGAGCCCCAACCACTGTCACCTGGTTCCCCTGCAGAATCCCATTACTCCTGAACTCAGAACCCCCCAAAGAGCCCCTGTACATCCAGATCTCCCACTAAGCTGCCCACACCCAGACTGCCCCACACAGAAACCTCTCACCCCACATCTGGATGTCCCCCCACACACACTTGACTCCTGCTGGGCTGAGCCTGCCCACCCACGGGACCCCAGGGTGTTTCTGGGGCAGGCCCAGCCCTTGCACTGTGTCAGGGTTAGGTGCAGCCTCACTCCTGAGTCCCTGTACTAGGGGAGGTGGGGGCTTCAGGGTGATCTCCCACCTCAATGCAGCCAGTGGCCTGTGCCCCCCACTGCCATGCTAGAACCACATTTATTAACAAATACAATTTGCAGAATTTTAAAATACTGTGCACATAATTTTTAATGTTTTGGTGCAGAACTCCCTCAGGAGTACTGTATGGCCCTGAGGATGTCACATGGGCCGTGGGTTGAATCACTGCCATAGGGATTAGAAATGGAAAAGTGCTCCGCTCTCCTCAGAACCTCTGAGACTGTCTACCTAACCTAATTTTACTCTTGACTAGTCAGTTAATCCAACAGTGCAAAGCAGTAAAAGCAACCCAAATCTGGAAGTTATCTGGTTGATTACTAAAGTGGTTACATGCTAGTCTCCAGCCAATTTCTTCTAGACTGAGGAGGCTGGCCAGCTGATTCATGGAAATACAATGGCAAAAGTTTATTTTTAAAAAAAATCCACAGAGAGTTGCAGGGGGAAATCATAGAGATTTTATTCTCCCCCTGCTTTCTGACTGACAGCCAGACTTCAGACTGGTGTTATACTGGCCAAATTCCATCTTTCAGAGAATTCTAAAGCGCCTATCATCTAAGTGGCAAAATGTTGGTAGCTTCATTTCTCTCCTAAATGCTGTTGTATAGTTTGGTACACAATTATAACCATTTATTTCAGTGGGCAGGAAGTGATTGCTCCTATACACTGACTTAGTATTTCTGAAGCACTCTGGATGAAAGATACTATGTAAGTATGAGGTATTGTTGTTATTTTTGCCTTTGAAGTAAAATAGTTATGATGAAAAACTGCCATTGATATGAGTGAGTTTAGTGAAGTCCTTGAGTGTAGTACATTAGATTATCAATATAATCGTTTTTAAAGTTTTGATAATTGGAAGTTCAGGTGATATAAAATGGGAATACCACCCCCTCACCTCACAGGAACATTGTGTTATCTATGGTATGTGAATGGCCCTGCATCACTGCAGTATTAGAGTGCATCTCATTCTTTACTGTATTTTCCCTCATACCATCACTGGGAGATAGGGAAATACATTTTACAGATGGGCAAGACATAGTCAGTGGAGAAACTCCCATGTTAAAATTAAGCTGTTCAGAGCAGGGACCATGTCTATAGTCTCTCTGTAAAGCACCAGGCACATCTATGATCCTACATCATAAAACAATAAACTGTATGTTTATTCGTGTTTGTTATCTTCAGGCCATTTCTCAAACATTTACAACCTAAGCAGCTATTGAATAAACCATGTTGATTTTCCAGAAGATGAGGCTCGAGATGGAATGTAAACAATTTAAAACAGATATTTTCAATATATTGAAATACAGGGAAAAGACAATGCCACATTAGTTCTTTTAAGCTGTTCATAGTTACCATAAACTTCTTTGTATAACATTCACATTATACTCTGCAAGCTATGCATTGCATGCAGTGATTTCTTTATGAAGTTATTAGATGCAAAAAAATCACATTAAGCTCTCAAAGTTGTTTGCTAAGATTAACAGCATGTTGTAATATATTTAGCACATAAGAATCCAAATCAAGGAATAGATAGATCATCAGAAGTCCAACTGGAATATAGTGAACCCTTATAGCTGCACTTCCCTGATGGCCAATCACTTTCTAATGAAATTAAATTTTAAAAAAAGAAATGCCTACCTCTTATGTTTGCCAAGATAATCTATTTTGACTTGATGCAGCATTTTCTTCAGATAGCTGAAAATAACACCCAGGAAAGAAGTGTGAATAGATGCCAGTCATCTCACTGAAATGTTAACTCTGAAACCTAATGGCAACAGATAAAATAACATTATTTGGCTGATACTAATTTTGGCAGAAACATCCAGTGACTGAGTTTGAGTAGCTTGCCATCCCTCCATCTACCCTTCTCAGGCCCAAACTGACCTCGAGATATCACATATTCCTAGGCCTGGAAGCCACTGATTGTTGTTAGCTTGCAGAGTGGCCAGCTAGCAAATGCGAAAAATCAGGACTTTTTTTTTCAGGGCCAGGGGATTATAGTTATGTATATAAAACAAACCCCCTAATATCAGGAGGGTTCTGATAATATCCAGAGGTTTGGTCACCCTATTAGCTTGGATGAAGGGATTTCCCAGGCCTCCTCCTGCACAGACAGGAGTATTACAGAGGCTGTGACTAGGAGAAGGCTGGCAAACCCTGACTCTGCTTTAGAAGAGTGCAAAACCCCTTTTCCTGCCCCGTCTCATGGAAAGTCACCCAGTAGAGTCCTTCTCCAACATGGGGAGAGGTCTACTCCACGCCTGCCTGAAACAGGGGCCCACAGGGGGGAAATTCTGTCCCGAGGGGGGTCCTGCCCGGATCCCACGTCCAGAGACACTCCCCGAACCTTCCTTGGGTGGGGTGAGAGAGGCCCCGGCCCCCCTCGCAGACCCCCCCAGTAGCCCGGGATGGAGAGTTTGTGCCCCCCCCTTGCCTCAGCCGGGGCGTGCGGCTCAGCCCGGCGCCCCGGCCCCGCATATAAAAGCCCCGGCGGGCAGCCCGCCTCCTCCCCTACACTAGGCTCACGCCGGGGCGGCCATGTACGCGCTGCTCAGCGCCTGGCTCCGCTGCCTCCTCTGCCTGCTGCTGCCCGGGGGAGCGGCGGAGGGGGAGCGCTGGCCCGGCCCCCCGGCTCCCCGCGAAGGTAGGCGGGGGCCGGCCGCCCAAGAGCAGGAGGGGTCTGGAGCTGGGGGCGCCGTCGCGGCGCTGACTGGCTCAGAGGCGCGGAGGCAGCGGCGGGAGGAGAAGGCGGCGGCTGCGGCGGCTGCAGGCAGCCCGGGGGCATCGCTGCTCGCGAGGCTCCGCCGCCTCTGGCGGGCTCTGCCCTGGCACCGGCCACCGACGCCCTCTTCGCACCAGAGCCCCATGGCCGAGCTGCCGCCAGGGAGCCCCCAGGGCTCCGATCCGGAGCAGCCCGGGGTCGCCAAGCGGAGCCCGGAGCCTCTGGAGGACGGGCCCGGCGGCGCCCCGAGCCCGGTCGGGGAGGCGGGCGCAGGGAAGCCGGGGAGCGGCCCGGTGCAGATCCGTGTGGCCATCCCGGCGGAGGAGGAGGAGGACGGCGGAGCCCCGGGTCTGACCCTGCTGGGCGGGGGCAGCTGTAGCGAGGATGACTCCGGCAGATATGGGAAATCTAGGTACAGCGCGGCCCCGGGACGTGAGCGGCGCCCAGCCCGGCCCCTGGCTCGGGAGCTGTGCTGGGGAGCCCCGGGCGAGCGGGGGCAGTTAGTGCCTGCCTAGGGGGGGGGGCCCTCCTGCCGGCCGCCCTGCGCGGCCCTGCGGCTTGGGAGGCTGCCCCGCCCCGTGGGGTGTTAAACCCGGGCGGGGGGGTGCCTGGTCCTGCTCCCCCTTGGGGTGCGAGCGCCGTAGGAGGCGGGTGTTCGCCCCGCGATGGGCCTGCGGGGGCGGGAGGGGGGCAGCATCGGCGCTGCAAGGGGGCGGTCAGCGCCTGATGCAATGAGGGCTCGGGAATAGCCGCTGGTCCAATAGGAAACTTGGTGTAACTCGGGATGGAAGTCGCATCAGGCAGCGGCTGCCCCCGCCCCCCCCCCGACACACGCGCATTGCTGGAGGCGTGTCTGGCGGGGCGCCGCCTGCGGGAGGCTTGTTTTGGGGCTGAGGCGGGGGAGGGATCCCCTGCTGATCTGGCACTTCGACGGGGAGGAGGCTGGACTGGCGGGTCGGGTTTACTAGCGCTGGAAACCCGAGGTGGGGAGGAGCCGTGGGCAGTGGCTGGAGGAGGTGACCTCCCTTCCCCCCCCCCCCGTTCGGCACTGGTGCTGGGGTCTCCTTCTGAACCCTGCTGGAGAGATTCCCATGCAAAACCACTGTGGGAAAGCCAAACGTCTCTAAAGGTGCAGTTAGTGGCCAGATTGCATTCCCCAGCCCTCTGGGTCAATCAGAGCAACGTATGGCTGGAAGGGAGGGACCTGGAGAGGTCAGTTAATCCAGCCTGCTGCAGAGAGAGGACCTAGTAAACCCAGACCATCTTTGACAGGTGTTTGTCCAACCTGTTGTAAAGACTTCCAGTGATGGGGATTCCACAACCTTCCCTGGAGCTTAACTACCCTTATAGAATCATAGGAATGCAGCCCGCCCTCCTGCTGGGTGGCAAAACTTGTGCTCTGGGGCTCTACAGTGACTTAAATAAGGAATGTGGGAGGAAATCATGCACAAGTTTGGAAACTGTGGATCCAAATTATCCTTTGCCAGTATATTGCAATGCATGAATAGAGAGGGCAAATACATTTCTTTGCTGGGGAGGTTATTGGACACTAAGAGGGTGAAATATACCTGGCTGTGACTCTCTATCCTTTCCCCTCTGCAGTACTCACATAGCAAACCTCTCATATAAATCATGGATTAGATATTTCCATCTGAGCTGGGAGACTTTGCTGATCTGATTGCCATGTAAACATCACCCACTCAGAGTTCACCCAGGGTTGGAGGAGAAAGGAGGATTAGAACCAATCCAGTCCTTAATGTTGCCTCAAAACACTAGAGCTATATAGTGTGCTGCTGAGATTGGAAGCAATTTCCAGAATTGTTCATTAGCACAATTAGATTGTCACAGTCTCTTTCTGGAGTGTGATGCACTGGCCACTCTCAACAAGGAGTTACCCTAGAAATAAATGCATCAAAGGCCTCAAAACAGCTCAATCCAATGGTTTTACTTCAGATTAAAGCTGTAGTAATGAGCTGGGGCATTCCTGGCAGGTGATGTGCTGGATGCACTTAGCAAAACTCCCTTCTTTGGAAATTAGAAGGGCTTCTGTCTGCTACTAGTTTCTTGTCCTGACATTAAATCCTGTTCTGTAATCATGAAGCCTTAGGTAGGCACAGTCATCTTCCTGTATTGTGGCTATAATGATCTTTTGAGGATTGCTGATAACGTAAGGAGTGCAATATGCACTTGTCTATACTATTGTGACAATCAGACTGCTTTTAGGAAGTATCGTCTGTGCAGATATCATAGATGGGAGAGAGGTCTATGGTGTGACTAGCTAATACATTTTTAAACATGACTGACTTGGGGCTAAGTGGTGATTAACTAGTATAACTGTTTCTGTTAAGGATGTGAGGTTTTTTACTGATAGTTACACTAGTACACCCCTAGTGTGGAAACCGTTATACTAGTATAAAAGTGCTTCATACCAGTATAACTTATTCTTCTTCCCCTACAGGAATAAGCCATACCAGTATAACTGTGCACATAAGGGGGCTGAGCTGGTCTGGTTAAACCCATACAACTTGTGTGTAGACAATAACACTTCATTTTTTCAGGATAGATAATGCCATTGTCGCTGTAGGCAAGGTCTGTGGGTATGTCTTATGCTGTGTAAAAAAGATGTGTGTTTACTTTGATTTAGCTGGTTGTAAGACTACAAACTTGCCCTGTCTGCATAGGGTTTTACAGTGTGTTAGCTACCACACTGTAAAAAACATTTCCCCTACTATAGGTGAGGCCTGTGTGAGTTGTAGGCTAATCCAGTTAATCATGGGTGGAAGAAATATGTTGTCATTATTCCCTCACATGTTACCACTACTATACTTGATGTGTAAGAAATGGCTAAATGTTGCAGTTATAACTCCCCTAAATTAGTAGGTTGCCATTTCCAGTTTGGTATTTGTCATTCGTGTGTGTGTGTATGTGTATGTGTTCTCTCTCTCTCTCTCTCATATATATATATATATAGGAGTATGGGATCAGTTATTGAGCTAAAATGACAACCTGTTAATGATGTAAATACATTTAAACTTGTTTAATAAAAATATACAAATAGTGAGCAGTATTAAAATTACTTACACCTGTTACAGGTTCCACTGTGATCCATCTTGTTAATCTTAATGGAACTGTTGGGCTCTGCATTGCAATGAAACCCAGACTAGTCCTTAGTTCAGTTCACCTTCAGGTCTATGTGAGTGGAAAGCCAAAGGCAAATACACTATGGGGAGATGGCAGTGGTGAAAAGTTGGTGTGTACAGGGAGGCCTATACAGTGCCAAAAATAGGCAAGGAAATGCTGTTGGCTGGAGGGGCACCATAAGAGCTCTGACAACTTAAAATTCATAACTGACTAAGACCTGGTCTAAACCACTTTTATAACTGTTGGTTAAGGAGGGAGTGGGGGATATTTTAACCAATATAGTTATACTGCTACAGCCCCCAGGCATGGATGAATTTATACTGGTATAACCATATCCACATTCGGATTGTGCCCCTTTAACTATACTAGTATAACTAGTATAGATAAGCAGTATAAGTTTTGTAAGTAGACAAGGCCCCCAGTTTAGTTCTTGTTGACCCTTGTCAGGGTTCCCTCCCCACTCTGAACTCTAGGGTACAGATGTGGGGACCCGTATGAAAGACCCTCTACACTTATCTCTACCAGCTTAGATTAAAAACTTCCCTGGCACAAATTCTTCCTTGTCCTTGGAACGGTATCGCTGCCACCACCAAGTGAGTTAGACAAAGATTTAGGAAAAGGACCACGTGGAGTTTCTGTTTCCCAAAAATATCCCCAAAAGCTCCTTTACCCCCTTTCCTGGGGAGGCTTGAGAATAATATACCAACCAAATAGGTTAACAAGGGGGAACAGACCAGCCCTTTGGTTTTTAGGACACTAAAATCAATCAGGTTCTTAAAAGCAGAACTTTATTATAAAGAAAAAGTAAAAGAAGCACCTCTGTAAAATCAGGATGGAAGGTAATTTTACAGGGTAATCAGATTCAAAACACAGAGGATTCCCCTCTAGGCAAAACTTTAAAGTTACAAAAAAAAATAAACCTAGGAATAAACCTCCCTCTTAGCCTAGGTAAAATTCACAAGCTAAAACAAAAGATAATCTAATGCATTTCCTTCCTATTACTTACAGTTTGTAATCTTAGATGCTTAGTTCAGGTATAGCTTTAGGAGATGTATTTTACCTGCCCTGGTTCCTCGCAGACCCGGAGAGAACACACAAAGAGAACAAAACCAGAAACTTTCAAATCTGTGGGGGAAGGTATCTTCTCCCCTTATTTATGACAACCCCCCAATGAAGTGTGCTGTGCAGTGGTAAAAGAGAGAGGAATGGAGTGAAAAGGGGAATTGAGGCTCCTAACTGATCCCTCGTTTGGTGCCAGGAAAGCTGCCAAAAGCAGAAAGCTTTGGATTTGGATGAAGGATAACTTTTGCACTAGGAGTGATGCCTAATGGAATGGAATGTTGAATTAGAAGACTTGATATTTCTTTAGAAGTAGAAACATAGTAATCACATTACTGGTTAGTTATTTCTGAGCACTGGTTTGTAATCTTGTTGGAGATTAGCCTCTAGCCATTAAAATGATGTAATCTAGGATTACCACTTAGCTATTTAACTTGTGTAGAGAAGGATATCTATCTTTCTCATAAACAATCATAATTTAAATAGAACTAATTTAATAACTCAGCAATCAGCACATTTTGTGTGCGCTTTTTGGTAATACAATTGAAAGCTTCTGACCACTTAACTGGCAGCAAAATATGAACATTTAAAATATGTGCATTGACATTAGTTCCCCTCAATGCTTCATAATTATTGTAACTTGATAGTATCTGTATTTAATAATAGATTATGGGGGACAGAATAGCTTAAAGAGACAGTCAAACCAAAATATTACTCTTTGAATTTATCTACTTTTGTTAATGCCAACACCCAAAATTACTATAGCTGAAAGGCAACTTCTCTCTGCTCTAAATCCCTATGCCATGTGCTTTTAGTTTATTCATTTGATAGTCTTTAGAAAGTCAGTTTACTGTTTGCATGAAACACTTTAAAAAAAAATAGAATCACGAAAGTTGGCCAATGACTATAGACAGGTTTAGTACCTGAAATCTAGTTACTTTTAACTTAAAAATTATTTTCAAGTTGACTTTAACTTCATATTACATTTCTATTTCTAGGATGAATAGAAAGACAACTTTAAAATGCAAAGGAATACTCAAGTGTAAAAGCTGTTTGACATTAAGTGCTATCTAATATGCTAAGAGAAATTGGACAGCAAAGTTAAGCACTCAAAAACCAGGAAATTGATAAGCTATGGCTGAGCCCATTCTATGTGCTAATTTCTATAGTCTTTAATTGCAATATCACTCTCTGTTATAGTATAATACAGATGTTCACCCTCTCTGAGAACTCCAACCATGTGTGTGTTCTGGGTCTGCAGTTTACCTTTTCACGGGGGAATATAATAGATGTAACACAACACAGATTGCACAAGATTCCAAAAAAAAAAAAGCTCTTTAATTGCAGAAGAAATGCACAGATCTGTACAAAAACAGGGCTGCCCAGAGGGGGGTGCAAGTGGGGCAATTTGCCCTGGGCCCCACAGGAGCCCCCATGAGAATTTTGGGGCCCTTGGAGCAGGGTCTTTCACTCGCTCCGGGGGCCCCGCAAAAACTCTCACGGGCCCGAGCCCCCGGAGCTTCTTCCACTCCAGGTCTTCGGCGGCAGGGAAGGACACACACACACACACACACACCCCCGCCGCCGAATTACTGCCGAAGTGGGACCCGCCGCCGAAGAGCCCGGTCTTCAGCGGTAATTCAGCGGTGGGGGGCCCCCGCCGCGGGTCTTTGGGGCATTTCGGCGGTGGGTCCCGGAGCAGAAGGACCCCCCTGCCGCCGAAGACCCCCCAGGCCCCCTGAATCCTCTGTGTGGCCCTGTACAAAAATTAGAAACCCTACATTAATTTCCCTGTGTCAGTTTTCTCTCCATTCTGGAGCTTTCCTGGGGCTGGTGTCCCATAGTTGCTGCAGCCCCTACTTTCACTTTTGCTGCAATCTTTAGGTCAGCTTGCTTTCTCTGACCTTGGCCCTGCAACTAAATCGCTGCCACCCATGAAAATATACCCATCTCTTCCTCTCCTTCCCAAAAGGTTCCTGTCTGGCTCTGAGTCTTGTTCCCGTGAGTCCTTTTTAAACATTTATGCCATGGATGCTACAGCAGCAAAGTTGCAGCACTGTACCTGTCCCACTGCAGGACTATGGCATAAAGACTTCCTATATGGACATATGTTGTCTTTCTATCAATGTAGATCTAGGTAATCCATCTCCCTGAGTAACACTAGCTGGGCTGATGGACAAATTCTTTTGTTGACTTAGCTGCATCTACACAGGGGTTAGGTCAGCTTAACTACAGTACACAGGAGGGTGAATTTTTTGTAGCCCCAGAGTGATGTAGCTACATCAATCTAAATTAAGTGTAGACCAGGCTTTTGCCTTGTTTGGGAACTTTACAGTCTCCAAGTGCCAGAACCCTGCAGACATGTAAGAAGAAATAGTTTCCCAGCCTCAGCCAACCCATTGTCATTCAGGTGTTTCCACTGAGTTCTAATGATCCGCATTGTCTCTCATCTGGGAGGGACATGCAACGAGCCTTGTGGGCCTATGGCGATACACTTAAGCCTGTTCTACAGTTAAATTAGGTTAACATAACTATGCTGGTCAGAGGGTGTGAAAACTCCAAACCCTGACTGACAAACCTAGGCCAATCTAACCCCAGGTGTAGCTGCAGCTGTGCAGATGGAAGAATGCTTCCGTAGCTACCATTGTTCAGGAAGGTTACGTTCCTGCACTGATAGAAAAACCCCTTCCATCAGTGTAGGCTGCGTCTATGCTATGAGGTTATGTCATCTTTGCTACAGGGAGGTAGCTATGCCGGTATAGACTCTGTAGCGTAGACGTACCCATAGACTGACGCATTGCATGATACAGCAGTTTTCCTAAGAATAACTTCACAACATCAACCAGAATCATAAATTGTATAGACAGATTCTCCAAATCATCACAGCACTTTCAGTTTGCAATTTGAGGCTCTTGTAACGTAGCAACTGAAAACCAATTACCTCTGGGTCAAGGCAGAGAACACCTCATTGCAGACTATTTCCAGGCAAATTGCAATATTCAATCCTTGGCTATTTTGTCTGATGGGTAGTTTAAAAAGGTTACACAAATATTTTTCTAATGTTTTTCTCCCCTTATGCAAAAACAGCTTATTTGTTTTTGCTCAAATTTAAAAATGGGGCACAGACTAAGGCTGGAAATCTTCAGCCTGAAAGGTGAATGTTTTGTGATGATATGACTGTCTAAAATAGTGCTTTAGAAAGGAAATAGTTTTGCAACTTGCAAGGCGGTAATTAGTGCTGCTCCCACTACTTGGAGCGCAATCTTGAATCCATTTAAATGGATACCAAACTCATATTGTCTTCAGTGACTAAGGCAGTGGCACCCCAGTTCAGCGCTTTTAATTTTGCTGTTATTATACACGGCTTATTACTGTAGTGCAGTGTCACTTTAAAATGAGATTTCACTGAGGTTTGTCAAAAGGTTAGAATGTATCCAAACAGCTTAATATATTGATAGTCCTATGAGTTTTGATATCCAGAGGACACATTCTACCCACAGTGCACAGATGCATTTGGTTTCCTGTATGAGTAATCTCCAGATGAGTCACAACCTAAATAAGTTTGTTTTTCATTCTGCCCAAGCAGATATCCAAAGAGAGAGAAACACTCAATGCAAGTTGTAGACATTATACATCTATTAAGACACTTGTTTCTCACATAAAATCCTCCTGACCTTCTAACATTGATTCATGAACCTTTTAATATTAATTTTATATTTTTTGGTATTATGAAAATGGTGATTTCTTCAGGTTATGATCACCAGAGCTAGAGCAAGTGCAACAAGCTGGCTGTAAATAGAAATGCCAACGTTAAGTATTTTATAGAAAATTAGAGCTAAAAATTCTAAAAACCTCGTAAACTTAATGTGCCAAGTGAAACAGTCTTGTCAAACAGAATTGAAAAGGCATCTGGTGTTTGAGGTGGGTAGAACTAGCAGTGCAGTATAGCTCAGACCAATGCATCAGGAAATGAGGTATCCTGCTTCTGGCATATACCTAATTCTTGAGGGAAAAGGTAAAATGGGACCAGCTAGCATGAATTCAGTGTTTTGATATTGTGGGGGTGGTACTGACCTTTGTAAATGAAAAGATTTTCTTTGAAGCATGAGGCTCTTCCCAGATTTTCTTCCCACATTACTGAGTTAAGATTAGTTGCAAATGTCCATGCTAATAAAATCACTTCAAAAAACCTTGATAGCTGTATGTTTTGTACTTAAATTTAAGGTTAAAATAATTCCATAGTGGTAGCCAAGTGAAGATATGGATAGAGTTAAAAATCCACATTCTAATTAGATGAAATAACTTTCCGTATCTTTAGTGACAAACTGAGAAATAGTCAATTCTTTGGACTAGGATGCTAATAAGTTTTCCTTTCCATCCCCTTCTGATGCCCCTATCTAAAAGTAACTCTACTAAAAGGGCACAAAACTTTTATTATCCTCATGGCCACCTGCTTAAGACCTAGCTTGCAAACAAGAATTCTCTCTCTCTCTCTTCCCCCTGCCCTTTTCAATTGTACTTCCAACATCACCTAGCTGGCTAAAAGGATCTTAAAATATGGAGACCTTTTTTAGAATTGTTCCAGTATATTATTCTAGGGGCTTGACTTTGTGTCCACCACCGAGTGAGCAGTAAGTAAGTAATGTGTGCAAACTCCACTGACCCAAGTAGAACCTTTGTATACAAAACTGCAATCTTCATGTGATTAAATCTCTCTTGGTGGGTACAGACAGTAGTGCCTCAAGATTGCATTTGCAAGTGATAGGCTGTCTCAGTCAGGCAAGTAAGTGCTATCACTGCTTGACAAACTGCCATAGCAGATGTGCTCAAGCAGAATTCCCTCTTACCCTAAGAGTGAGCAGCCAACAAAGCCCCTCCCCCCCCCACCCCCCCGTGAAAACCCCAGGACGCTCGAACTTGCTCCCTCCATTGGTCCACAATAGCACGGATATGATCATATTTGGGGCTTGTTGCAAAAGCCGAATAAAATTTGGGGGAGAAGGAAGAATGGATGTTCTAGGGGCCTTTTCTGTTGATTTGAATTACTTGGGTGGCTGAGTTAATTTATCAATAAATCTATTTTTATGGTCATTGTGATTTATGCTGCCAACAGCTTTTTGGGTAGGCATTTTTATTTAAATCTAAAATGTATCCAGGAAGCTGTGGACTCAAGTAAATTCCAGGATGAGGCCCCATTGCAAATCAGGTCTTTAATAAATAAGACACATAGCTGTACCTGGATATCCCATGTATAATTATGTATTAAATTTCTGTGAACCTTGATATAACTTCTAGAAATGTACTGTTGGGTTGAGTTGTTTGCCCCAATGACACATGGTCACTTAATTTGCCCAGATTTGTACTTCAAATTACAGGCATTGGGAACGGTAGAGGGACAGAGGTCCATGAGAAGTGTGCCCTGGATTAAGAATTACTATTTTGGATGAGATGTCCAACAGAGGTGATGACTTGTTAACTAGAGAACTTTAGGCAGAGAGAGTCAGACTTTGGAAGATCTCTCCCAAGGGGGGCGGGGAGGGAAGGCACTTTAAATTATTACCTGTTTGTACACATCCAAAACTAATAAGATGGACACTGAACAAGAATGCATCCTGTCCCAAAACCATGGATCTGAAACTGTCAGCTCTAGCCTATCTCTGTTATATGGTTAGCATTTGAATAACATTTCAAATGCGTAAAATATAATCCTCTTATTCCTGTTCAATGTTTAAATGCTTGTTGGAATCCTAGCTTTAACATCAACTACATTTTTGCACTGCAGGTTGTTAGGACACTGTTTTCTGGCTCACTGCTTGTTATGCAACTATCCTCACAAGAAAAAATCTACAGTAATTTTTTAGCAGCTTCAGATGGAAAAGGGAAGCAATGATAGATAAATAAGCTTTGCATAGCACCAACATCTTATTTTCTTAGAAGCTGGCTGAAGACTTGGACTTGTGGTGCAGTGTTTGTGAAATGCTAAAGTACATGACTCATTGTTCTGTGAGATCTGCTCTTGCCATTAGCTGAGGACTTTGGCTCCTTAGGCTGACTGGAAAGATTCCCTCTCTGAACAAGCATCCTGCTGCAGGGGGAGAACTGACTGAACCCCTACTCATTGTTTATCAAATAATTTGAGAAAAAGGTCTTTGCTTTCTGCTCTGGTGCCCATGTGGTTCTGTGAATTAATGCATGTGCCCTTTCACTCTGAGCTGGTTGTTTTAGGTTGCTTAGGTCACAAGTGAAAATTAGATGTTTGTCCCCATAGGCATAGCTGTCATTTTCTGTTCAGAGGAGTAAACTGTTTGTTGTGATGAAACAATCTGCTTTAAATCGGTATTCTTAGTTTCTAATTTAACAGCTTGTTCTCCCCCATTCCTTTCTTCAAATTCATGTTTGATGTTACATTTGTACAGGGGAGATGATGGAATCTGATAAGATCGATTGCCAAACAAAGCTCAGCACTGGAGTTGAAGGGTGGGTTAATACTGCTTAGGTTAGTTAATCAAATTTATAATATTTCTAGCACAGCATTCTCTAAACAAGCATCTGCAGTTTGCTAACTTGCATTTTACTGATAAAGCTAATGAAAAGTAAGACAGCAATGACCAGACTAAGATCAATTTATAAAATGACTTCATTGTCTTGTTCTAGTGGCGGGGAGAATGATGGTGATGATTTCGACCAGGACTGGAAACCCCCAGATAATGAGCTGATCCAAAAGCTTGTAACACAGGTTGAATACTATTTCTCAGATGAGAACCTTGAGAAAGATGCCTTCCTCTTAAAGCATGTGAGAAGAAATAAGATGGGTTATGTCAGTGTTAAACTACTCACGTCTTTCAAAAAGGTAGGTTTCATTTCTGAAGGGCCTTTAAATCTACTCTATCCCACTTAATGAGCTATTGAACAGATATGGCACACTGCCTTTTTTGGCCAGTATGAAAGGTTGATACAGTTAACATCCTACTGTTACATTTGTTCTTTTCTTCTAAAACGTTGTATAAATAATCAGACAAAACTTCTTGATTTGCCCAAGAAATTGTGTAAGTCCATCAAGCCTAAGGGAGAAAGAAATTTAGAAAAAGCATCCCTTCCTACCAAGCAAGATCTTAACCTGTTTTTTTTCCCCCCTTAGGAACTCCTAGCTTTAGGGGAGAGACTTTTAAAATGACATGGTAGATTTTTTTTTTTTGAGCCAACACCATCCTGACTAGAGATTAATGTCTTTTAACCTATACAGACTGAAGAACATGGCTGTACAGTTTGATCCAATAGCTATAGTGCCCTGAGAGTCAGGACTTGTGGGTCCTAGGCCTGATATTTTGCCAATAATTCTCTGAAAGGCACTATGGAAGTGCCTATTTAACTATTAGAGGATAGGGACTCTGTTTAATTGCTTTTTAAAATTAAGCACAAAAATAAGGTTATGGGACAGAAGGGGAGCCTACCTGTTTAGAATTTGAGGCACCAGGCAAAGCAACTGTTGAATAGGCAGCATGAGCATGCCTTTAGGATGAGATGGGAGTAGAAAGATTCTAAGAACTCTTGAAGAGACATATAATAGCCATAGAAATAATGACTTGTTTAGGCTGGGTAAGTCTGCAGTTGTTGATGACTCTGATCTCAGTCATGTAAAAGGAACAGGAGATTCACAACATCTTACTGATGCTCACAGTGACAGCATCAGTATAGTTCTGGTGGTTTTAATGAGCTGCATTAAAGTGTAACTCTTTTCTTAAAGGTAAAACATCTTACCAGAGACTGGAGAATCACAGCCTATGCCTTGAAGTATTCAGACATTCTTGAACTGAATGAAGATAGCAGAAAGGTTAGAAGAAATACCCCAGTTCCAGTGTTTGCTAGTGAGACACTGCCTAGCAAGATGCTGCTTGTGTATGATATCCACTTGATATCTGAGCTACAGGTTCTGAGCCAGGATCAAGAAAATGGATGCACGCAAGAAAAGATGATGGAGCATCTTCTCAAGACCTTTGTTACTTTTGGTGTAATCTCATCAGTTCGCATTCTCAAACCTGGTAAGGATCTTCCACCTGATGTCAAGAGATTCAGTAATCGATACACCCAAGTTGGAACAAAGGAATGTGCCATAGTAGAGTTTGAAGAAGTAGATGCAGCAATTAAAGCTCATGAAATCATGTGTATTGAAAAGAATAATGAAATTGGCATGAAAGTTATCCTGATAGGTATGAAGCCTCCAAAGAAAAAAGTTGTGAAAGACAAGAACCATGATGAAGATCCCAGCAAGTCTCTCAACAAAATTAGATCCCTAAATAAAAGAGTTGAGGAACTTCAGTATGTTGGGGATGAATCATCAGCAAACAGCTCTTCTGATCCAGAGAGCAATCCTACATCTCCACTATCTGGACGCAAGACGAATACTTCTAACAAGTTGAGCCCTACCACTTACCAGAACAACCACCTGAGCCCTAATGTTTCACCTAGGTCAAGCCCCTGGAATAGCCCATCTTCTCTGCGCAAAGTGTCCAAGAAGTCTCCACTTGCTGAAGATGGAAAACTTAACCCTAGCACTAGCCCTGAAATCTCAAGGAAATGTGCAGATTACTCTTCAGATAGCAGTATTACACCTTCTAGTAGCCCATGGGTTCAGAGAAGAAGACAAGCTCAAACTGTAACACAAGAAAAAAGTCCAGTAAGTAGCCCAATGCTTGCCCGGAAAATACAAAATGCAGATGGGTTACCTGTAGGAGTGTTGCGGTTACCCAAAGGTCCTGATGGTACTAAGGGATTCCATAATGGATGTGAAAGGAATAAACCTATGAAGAATGAATAAATCTTGGGGTTTTTTTTTTAAAACAAGTTTCACAAATCAATTAATTTTTGTTCAAGCCTGGTAAAAAAACTAGCACTTAAGTGACTGAATGAAGTCAGTATTTAATTTTTAAAGGTTTTGTATTCATGTAGAGACTCATTTGTATATTTGTATTTGCACTTAATCTGCATTATTTTTATATATTTTTTGTTTAAAAGAGCAGAACATTGAAATGTTACTTTTTTTTATGCCAGGTATTTAAAACAATTTATGTAACTGCATTTTTGTGCAAAGCTATGATTCTGAACAGCAATGTGTAAACACTTAATATTTAGCTGTTGTACGATAGCATTTCAAAGCAATACATCTCCAGTCTGTTTACTAAGAGGTTTGAAGGCTTCCTATTTTCAGTTTGTTGAAAGGAACACTAAGCTGTAATGTCATGTCAGACACTTTACTACACTTGTTTGCTTAAACTTCCAAAGATGCTATATAATAGGACCAAACTGTATTTTCTGTGATGTGAATAAAAAAATGCTGAGCAATTAACTGTTTTCTAGGTATCAGATTCTAATGTTCAGAATTATCAGATACAAACTAATGGTTCTAAAGTGTGTGACCGTCTAAACCAAATTGTTTAAATGGGTGTTTCCTATAAAGTAGGCTGAACAGTTTTCTTTGGAATATGGAATACCTACATCTTCCAACCCCGTCTGGCCCAGGTTTAGGTTTCAAGTTTCACATGACTTGCTCTACCTATTGTGCGAGGACATCGTGTGTATATGTCAAATGACCAATGCAGTTTAGAGTGAATCCTGCATGTAAGCTAGGCCTTATATTATTGGATATAGGCAACCTAAGGGCTAGCCTACACTAAAATATCTACACTGGTGTCGCTGTACTGATGTAGCTGCGCCACTGTAGCAGTGCTAGTGCAGACACTCCATGCTGACAGAAGAGAGCTCTCCTGTCAGCATCACTCCATCTGCCCAAGCAGCTGCAGATATGTCAGCTGGACAGATTCTCCCACCAACAGCACTTTCCACAAAGGCGCTTAGATCTGTGTAACTTATGTTGCTTTTCCACACCTGTGAGTGACTTACATTACATTGAAGTAAGCACTGGTGTGTACAATCCCTAAGTTTAGCTCATTAATAACATGGCTCTCAGAAATTTGTCTTCAAAAAGAGTCCAGATGGCAAAGCTATAAGCATTCACCATATTTGAAGATGGGTGGTGTGCATGTTTTGTTTTGCTTTACCTAAGTACATATCAATATCTTGACTATTTCCTCAGGATTGCACAGGTATGAGCACACTCAGTGTTCACTTTTTTTAAAAAGCCATTGCAGCTGGCAGAAGTCCAGATTAGATGAATCACTTCATCTGGGGCAATGCATGTATTCCTAAGAAGCTGTCATAGCTCACTCTTCTTGTCAAGCAGGGTAATGTACCTCTAGGTCTAAACTTCATCCTACAGAAAATGTCACCATAACAGCAGAAACTATCTTGGAGGTATTGTTACTTACCCGATTTAAAAAAATTGGGACTGTTGGCTAACCCAGTAGAACAGGGAACTGGAGAAAATCAGGCTTCACTAAAGAACACATGAGCAATGGGGATGAAAATTAAGTTTGAGGAATAGGTAATCAAATTAGGCAAACAAGTTGGCTATTGGTGGCTTCATAGAGAAACATCTCTAGCAAAAGGGAGTAAATTAGCTGTACCTACACAAACAAGTTGTCTTGCTGGTCCCTTTTCGAGGCTGATATAAATACATACACTCTAGCATAGAGGCCTATTATTCATTTATCTGAGAATAACATACCTCATCCATGAAGTGGGGTGGAGAAGAAGCTTGGGGAAGGGTTCCTGTGGATGGAGGAGTTTAAAATCCTAAATTTGTCAAACTACTTATAGCCTAGTTGGCTAGATTTGAGTTGATATGCTCTTCAGTAGGAAATCTTAGATAACAGCACAGCTTTTCTGAGGTGCCATATAGTTTGAATAAGCATTTGTGATATAAGCAAGGGGGCATATGATATATGGCTATAAAATCATGAATGAGGGTGAGAAAATGAATAGGAAAGTGACTTATCCCCTTCGCATACCATAAGAACCAGGGGTTACCCAATGAAATTAATAGATAACAGGTTTAAGACAAACAAAAAAGTACTTCACACAAAGCCCAGTCAACCTGTGAAACTCATTGCCATAGGATGGTAGGACAGTCAAAACTGAGTTTAAAAAAAGTATTAAGTTCATGGAGGATAGAGTCATCAGTCCCTATTAGCCAAGATGGTCAGGGAATGAGCCCATGCTCAAGCTGTCCCTAAACATCCAGCTAGAAGACCCTCATACTGGACAACAGGAGATGGATCACTTGATAATTGCCCTGTTTGGTCTAGTCCCTTCAAAGCCTCTAGAACTGGCCACTGTCAGAAGACAGGATACAGGGCTAGATGAACCCTTGTTTTGACAAAACAGCCATTCTTACAAAAAACATGTTCTGCCTAGCAAGAGGCTGTAATTTAAAGTTTCCAATTGTGAGCTCCAACCTCTGTCAAATACAGCAGCATGATCACTTTTCAACCAGGCTGAAAAGTAACCACTTCATCAGTACTGTGAAATAATGTTTTTTACTCAGTAGCCTTGCTGTGTTTATTACAATCCAAAAGGAAAAATAGCATTCACTGTCCCTGGGCTTGGAGTCCATTTTTAAGTGGTTAGCTATAGCTAACAAAAACAAATTTCACTTCGTGTAGCACAACTGATATTAAAGTAGCTGTATCTTTACTTTAAAAAAAAATCAGTTTCCTCATTTATCTAGCAAAAAAGCTCATCTCTATTTGAGTGGGGAGGCAATATATGCTTACAGAGAAAACAAGTAAAAATAGTAAAGCTTACTAGAGCTGTACCATTGTTTCACTCAGTATGCAGGCCTCAAAAGTAAAATTTATTCCTGTGTATCATTGATGCTTTGAATATGAAATCTTCTCCTTGACTCAATCAGCTGGTTTTGCTTGAAACTTTTTGATGCAACAACACAACTAATTAGCATCAGAAATGTTCCACTCTGCTCAATGAGTATGTGCCAGTAGCTTGGTCCTTTTTTTAATTCACACATTAAAAAGTACTATTTCACAGACAACCCCATCAGAAAACTCAATCCTACAAAAACACTACTGAAGTTGGCAGGGAATACTAGCCCATTGATTAGAGGCCTATTTATTCCAGATGCTAAAACATGGTTAAACTATAACATCCTCAGACTGCAACAACCTTTTGTCAGGGAGCTGAAGTGCAGTCACTTTTCCTTACAGAAATGAAAGAAGGGGAATATAATCTCATAATTAGCTAGAGCCATATTCTGCTGTTTACTCTCACTAAGTATTGCCCCACTCTACAAGTAGTCCCAGAGACTTCAATGAGCCTACTCATGGTTTGAGATACTATGCTTTGTGAGTAAAGATATCAGATTCTAGTCTCAAGGTCACTAACAAGGTCCTAAACTTACTTCCAGTCCAGGTAACAAGATATCCAGGCTGATTTCATGTCATTTTCCTTACTTCACCACAACCATATACCCCCTGGTTGAGAAACATATTTTGTTGAAACCCTGATTATGCAGATTACGGAGCTGCCATGTAGACTCATTCTTTGCCAATGCCCTAGCCTGCTAGATGGTCTGCTCGCCATTCAATGGCGGTCTTTGAAGAGTAATAATTGTATTCACATATTATTTTCAGTGTAAAATTTCAGTGTAGTGTCCCATTAGCATTCCACAATGACTATTTTAGTCAATGTACTTATTTTACCATCTTAGTTCCAAAAAAGGCCAAAACAAAAGTTACCAAACATTTCAACATTCCATATTCATATTTTATACATGCTTAATAAACTTACAAATAAATAATGTACAGGCCTCGGAACTAAAGCCTGTAAGCAAGTTTGTTTAATACCAGTTGAAGAATGGGAATTAAAAATTATTTAATGTTTTCTGTCTGGATAACTTTTACTTCAGCCATTAAATATGATGGGCATATTAACTGTTTTGTTATATCTGGAGATTAGATCCAATCATGCATCACTGGGCGCCGAAACAATTGTGTAATTAAGGGTAACATTTGGTTCTTTGTATCTACAACCACACATTCTACATTTGGTTATTATGGAGAAAGCTCTCAGGCTGTAATGATCAGTTTGATTAGTTAGTATGTGTTGGTTTTTTGTTTTTTTTTAACATTGCTAAGAACTAATGATTAAATTCAATGGGAGTTTTGTTCAATAAATAACCCCAGACTTTAGTCCCTTCTGAATAGCGGGAAGGTTAATTGAGTACATATCTTAATTAAAAGGATCAATTTGGCATATTTATGTTTTAACTACACTATGATTTCTATACTTCAGCTAAGCAAAATTAGGGTAAAGTATGTTTTGCTTATAAATCAATTTCCTTTTATGGTCTTGAGTACTAATATAGCATATTGCAAATAAGTTACAATTTACTGATGAAATTCTGCCAAGAACTATTTAACATTTAAAAAACTGCTCTTACACTATCTACATAGTGTGATGGTGTCAACAGCATCAAAGAACATGATCCTGTGGTGAAGCTTTGAGCATCCAGTGTTGTAGAACATGCAAGGTAAGCATGGAGCTGAGAGAATACGATGACCGATGGAACTAATTTGGAGTGTTCACTTGTGATGGGCCCTGGCAGCACACAAAACAACTACAGATTTAAAAAAAAAAAAAGAAGAGTCACAAATGTGGTATTTCCCAATAAATTGGTCTAGTGGGTTTTCCTGGATTAAGGAGGAAAACTATTCTTCCTCTTTTTGCCATAGCACTGTAGTCCCTTTTGTGCCTGTTCCTAAGAACACATATTTCCAAATCTAAACTCTTCCTTCCTTTTTATATCAATGATCTCCTTAGTTAATTGGTGCACCTCTGTGCTAATAACCTCTTTTTAAGACAGCTTTTAATCAGTAATAACTCTCACAATACAGCAACTCAGTTTAAAGTATCAAATGATGATACTGCTGCTTCACCCATCATAAGGTCACAGACTCCATGTTAACCACATTGTGAAGTCATTACTTGAAACTAGTACAGAAATCAGATAAAACCCAGTCTCAAGCCAACACCTAGGCTGATTACATCATGTCCTTCTGTGCTGGGTGAGTAACTTTGTTTCTTTTGGTGAAATTTGGTACAATTTAGTTTATAATAAAATAGGTTTACAATCAAATTTATATTAGAATCAGTATGTATTCAAATAAAATACCGTGTTCTTTTCAAATATTTATCTGTGAATATGAATAAGTACTTTGTTATGCGCAAAAATTAAAATATATTTGAAATAGCATGTGTGTGAACTATTTTACAGAAAATAATTGAATCTGTAGCATTATTTGATTATTAATCTTTTTTATTTTATTTTTCTTACTTTCAGAGACTATCTTTAATTTCTATACCAACAGCCTTTTCAGATCATAAGATGGACAACAAATTAAACATGTATCTTACTGATCTAGTAAGTATGCTTTTCTCCTAAAAGCACAAATATTTCTTACTGTCTTGGGGACTCGCAATTGAATCCTGACCCTGTTGAAGTCACTAGAACTGAATCAGGCTCCAGAATGAGGTTTTAACTATTTGTGTGCTCTAGGGGAGGAGAAACTTTCTGATGAACCAAAATGGGGCAAATACAAGAAACATCCAAGCCCAAGTCATGAAATCCAACCTCGTTTCCACTTCAGGTACAAAATAATCAACTTTTGATTAAACCCTGGCTTACTGTACAAAATCTCAGCAGAAGACCAAATGAACATTTTGTTTTTAAATTACTGAAACCAAATTCTACCATGTATGCTATCTTATCTGTTTTCCAACACTGGAAAACCAAATGAAAGACAATATGCATCATTTCCCTCTGTAGGAACATTTTCTCCTCTTTCATATTGCTTACATCAACATTTATATAAAATTAGTAGGAAATAAATATTTAGGTCTAATTCTGCAACCCTTATACATAGAAGGAGTCCCACTACAGTCACTAGTACTAATCACATGAGTAGAGCTTGCAAGACTGGGTACTTAGTAGTTAGTACAAAAAATGTGCTAAGAAATTGTATTTCCCTTCTGCAGGTTGTGGTCCTGTAATGGACAGAAAACAACTCAGCTACATCAAAGTCATAGACTCCATCAAACCCTGGAGGACTGCTGGCAAGCCCTTTGGTGAGGAATATTTCACTTTGTTTTGTCTTCCAGTTATGGGTCAAATCCTGCTTGCAAATGACATTAGTATTAGAAAGTCAAGCAGGAAATGGTTCTAAGAGGCTATAAGTAGCATTTTCAAAAGTGATAAGACTCCCTGCTCTGAAAATTCTTAAACTGAAAAGGAAAAAAAGCTTATATCATGATAGCAAGAGTAACTTTTAGCATGAGCCATGTGTCACATAATAGTATTAAAGGCAGTTTTGAATAAAGATGTAAGCTAGTAAAGTACAAATTTTAAGTCACTTTCTGAAAAAAATCTCTCTACTTCCATCAAGCTCATTTAATGTACTGTTTCATTAGTTCTTAGTGATAATACCTGTATGAGTAACAAATATATATAGTATATTATATTTATATATACTTTGGGGGGGGTGCACGCACATACATACACACTCTTTTATACATGCAGTAGTCTAGGTATTATTACTAAGAACCAGTTAAATACATGATAATTTAAAATATACAAAAAATGGTTATTTTACAAATGAGCAAACTAATCCATCATTCCTCTATGAATTTAAACTAAATGTGCCTCTTTTATATTAATTCTTGCCTGGTTTGTTGAAAGGTCAAACAGTAAATTCATACAGTAGAATCTCAGAGTTATGAACACCTTGGGAATGGAGGTTATTCATAACTCTGAAATGTTCGTAACTGAACAAAATGTTATGGTTGTTCTTTCAAAAGTTTACAACTGAACATTGGCTTAACACAGCTTTGAAACTTTATTATGCAGAAGAAAAATGCTGCTTCCCCTCAATTTTTTTTAGTAGTTTATATTTAACACAGTAATATACTGTATTTGGGGTTTTTTTTGTCTTAGCTGCTGTCTGGATTGTGTACTTCCAGTTCCAAATGAGATGTGTGGTTGAGTGATCAGTTTGTAACTCTGGTGTTCGTAACTCTGAGATTCTACTGTATTGATTAATTAAAAATCAAATAAACATGCTTGCTTATTTGTCTGTAGAAAACCTAAGCATGCTGGCTAGTAATTTGGGGTTTGTTTATATTATAAATAAAACTATGCACAAAGTAAGTATCTTTAAATTAAAGTCTAATAAGTTCTCAAGCAGCATTTTTCTTAATTTGCATATCTAAATTTTTATCATCACTGCTAGAAATATTTTACGTTGGTTTGTGAGTGTACGGTGAAATCAACATTTATCAACATTTACCAGTAAAACTCTAATCCTTCCAACCTTAACTATAGCCCATCTATGGTAGTATAAGAAATAAGTTTAATAACCATGCTTAAACACAATTTAGATTATTTTGGGGCTTACTTGGGTTATAAACACAGAGCTTGGTTGGCCAGGGCAAAGGGACTCAAACCTTTTAAGACTCAAGTTAAAAAAAAAAAATTCTAACCCAGGTACCAGAAATCTAATTAACTTAATCAAGTCTGATTATTATAGAATCACAAAGTTATTTTGATACGTCAAACACGTACATTCTTCCATTAGCACTCAAGCCAGCAAATATCCTCAATATAGATTTCCTTACTACGAGTCCCTTGAATTACCTCTGCTTTCCAATGGACTGGAATAAGTCTCCAACTCAGGCCTTTACATTACGGACATTTTCTAAAAATGTCCTGTCATTGCTAACAACTACACTGATATTAGCAAAGGTAGAGACCTAAGTGTTGACAAAGTTCTCATGGCCAGGGCTATTTTTAACACCATGTCAATTAGATTTGCTCAGAGCAGGTGTTAGCAGTGGCATAGTGCAGACAAAGTTATAGTGAAGCAGTGGAGATTAGCATTCAAGGTTCCAGATCTGATGCAGTTTGCCAACAAGGAAATGTCCTATTAGCAGCCAGAAAAAGACTACAGGCTTTGTATTTACCACTGTATCCTGTATCACCCATGTGTAGTGCAGTGGTGCTGTCCCTCCCAAGTAGCAAGGAGGGACTTAGTTTGTCAGTGACATCTTACTTCTACTGCCAGCGCTCGCTCAACTAACAAACTTCCAGAGTTATAGAAACAGCTGCTGCCTGCCTCCAGGAAGAACCACTGCAACTCGAGTACAGGGTTGGCTGGACTGTGTAGCAAGTAAAGTATGTAACATGAATAATAAAGCCAGGAACTATTACATACAAATAATGCACATATAAGACTCATAGAATCATAAAACCATAAGGTTAGAAGGGATCGCAAGGGTCATCTAATCTAACCCCTGGCCAAGATGCAGGATTTGTTGTATCTAAACCATCCATGACAGATGGCTATCCAGCCTTCTTTTGAAAACCTTCAGTGAAAGGAGCTTCCATTAATTCTCCAGGCAGTTTTTTCCATTGTCCTATTATTCTTATAATTGGAAAGTTTTTCCTGAGATTTAATCTAAATATGCTATGCTGTAGTTTAAAACCATTGCCTCTTGTCCTGTTCTCTGTGGCAAGAGAGAACAACTTTTCTCTGTTGTTTTTTATGGCAGCCTTTCAAGTATTTGGAGACTGCTATCATATCCCCTCAATCTCTTTTCCAAACTAAACATACCCAGCCAGTTCCTTCAGCCTTTACATTCCATCCCTTTGATAATCTTTGTAGCTCACCACTGGATCCTTTCTAGTTTCTCTACATCTTTTCTATATATTGGTGACCAAAATTGGATTCAGAACTCTAGCAGAGGCCTAACCAGTGCAGAGTTAAGCAATACTATCTCCTCCCATAACTTGCATGCTATGCCTCTGATAATGCAACCCAAAATTGCATGTACTTTTTATTTGCAATAGCATCTCATGTCGAGATGTTGAGATTGTGATCCACCACAACTCCCAGACCCTTCTCAGAAGTGCTGCTGCCAAGTCAGTTATCCTCCATTTTCTATTAGTGCATTTGTTTCCCCCCCTCCCAAAGTGCAGCACCTTACATTTGTCTTTGTTGAATTTCATTTTGTTGTCAATAGTTCAGTTCTCCAATTTATCAAGATCCCTTTGAATTTTAGCTTTATCCTCCAAAGTGTTTGCAACCCTCCCTGCCTTTGTGTCATGTGCAAATTTGATCAGTATGCTCTCTATTCCTACATCCAGATCATTAATAATGATGTTAAACACCACCAGACACAGAACAGATCCCTGTGGAATCCCACTTGAGACCTCCTTCCGGTCTGACATTATTCCATTAATAATCTTTGATTGTGGTTGTTAAACCAATTATGTATCCACTTAATGATAGTTCAAGCCTGCATTTCTTCAGTTTACTTATCAGAATGTAATGTGGGGCCTTGCTAAAGTCCAGGTATATTATGTCCACCACATTCTCCCTATCCACCAAACCAGTTACCTTGTCAAAGAAGAAAATCAAGCTGGTTTAGCATCATTTGTTCATAGTAAATCCATGCTGGCTGCTAGTGATTATCTCTTCATCCTCCAGGTATTCACAAATAGAATGTTTTATACATTGCTCAAGTTGCTTCCTAGGTATTCAGGTCAGGCTGACTGAGCTATAATTTCCTAGTTCCTCCTTTTTAAAGATGGGCATTACGTTAGCCCTTCTCCAGTCTTCTGGGGCCTCTCCTGTCATCCAAGAGTTTGCCGATATTATTGCCATAATAGAAGGCCAAAGTAACTCAAACCAAATACTACCAGAACACATTGGTTAACATACCAGTTTTATGTGAGCACTAAGAACTGACACTGCTATAGGCAAATCACAGTGGGGACTGGAAAAGGGTGATTAAACTGAAGTTCTTGGGGAAATTTTCCATTGAGTAAATTTGTAAAAATTGTGTTGACACCATCTTCCTACTTCACATGAGCTGTATCTGCTTTATGTCTTTTGCAGTGTGCGACCGATTCAGTCTCTGGGCTAGTTAGAGGAAAGGACAGAAGAAAATGAAGCCCAAAACATAATCACAGCTACTGTGTCCCTCCTGTTTCACTAACCAGCCAGTACAAATCCAGGGTGCCTTGCTAGGTTTTGTCTACTGTAGCTTCTTTCCTTCATCTGCCATGAAAAACAGTCAATGAGAAGGAGTGTTGATTTTTACTTCTTATAATACCTTTTAAAAATTAACCATAAGAATATTTAATATAGAAAAATAGACTAATTAGATTGGTGTGACACAACTGTCCTACATCTGCAGTCTCCCTTCCATGCCTGTTGGGGAATTGTTATAATTTTTAATGTGAGCCAAAGTATCTTACATTTTATATAGCTCCTTTCATCCTAAAGTGCTGCCCAAACTGTATACAGAATACTACACTCTGATGATATCACTTACTTGCATACCCACATATCCATGAAAGGCTTCTTCTCTGGTTCAGTTGGATTCATTGTGTTATTCCACTTAGCTGTATTCAAAACTGAGGTCCAAATGCTGCTTATTACAGTGTAATCACTTTGGATGACTGAACAATCAGGATACTAGTCAAACTGCACCTATTTAACCATCATGCTCTTAAAGACATGACAGTTCATATGCATGATAGAATGGGTGTAACAGCTATATCTCCTGCTAGCACAGCATCTTGCATGTGCAGTGGATGGCCATAAAAAAAAAGCCCTGATTCTGGTATCACAGTCTGTATAGACGTTCAAGCCCTCTCCTTACATTACACACGTATGCATGGAACTTCCTGTCATTCCACGTAGATATCTAGTGGAGGAACAAGAACAAATTTTATTAGACCCAGGCTTAAATCCTTAACTTTTTTTAAAGATTGATTTTTATGTATGTTGAGACTAAAATAAAAGGATTATTTTTTAAATGTAGATCCAGGGAATCTGAGTATTTCTAAACTGGGGCACCAAATACTGAGGTCCTTGTTTACAAGGTACTCAATCCAGCAACTCTCCCGTTGAAATCAAGGATCTCAGGATTCAGCCTCTACCCTTAGAGCACTAAGAATATGCACATCTTTTACAAAAGTTGCAATACACCCATTACACATTTATTATGTATAAATAACAACAGTGAATACAGTACTATTTGTAATACCGGACATGGCCAAGTGCAAGGGAGGATGGATGATGATATGGCAAAAAATGAGATGCTTTCCCTGAAAAAGAACCTAATGCACTTAAACTATTTAGAGTATTAAAAATGAGTGCATTTAGACAAGATCATAATATTGCAGTAGCATTAATGATAAGCAAGGAGATTTTATTAACTCATTTTCAAAACAAGGCATGTGCTTCCAACAAAATTCTCTCTGAGCATGCAGGGTCCCAGGGTATCACCACAGCGCTTTTAAAAATCAATGAGTTTTGTTACTGACTTCAGTGGGAGGAGGACAGAGCCATGAATGAGTAGCAATAAAGATCGACAGAGTCAGACTGTAGTGAAATCCATCTCTTTCCTTACTACTTTAATGGTGTGGGATTTTTTTCAATACAAAACAGATGCATGTGGAAAGTCCATCATCCATATTTAATGTCAACCTACTCTGGATATGAATTTCATGTACTTGTAGATTCCATGTTCCCAAGTGTAATATAAATGGTTTGGATCTAGATATGGATGAGGTACACAACAACATATATTCACACATCCTCATGGCAGGAACTATTCATTATTACAGGAGTCTGTGTATAACTGTAACACACTAAGGCCCTGATCCTGCAACTTGTTTTGCACGGTGATCTACATGGTGATCCATTGACTTCAGTGGAGATCCATGGGGATGCAAGCATCAACCCATGTCGAACAAGTTGTAGGATCAGGGCCTTAAACACTAACTAAAACCAACATGACAATTCATTCAGGATTACCTCGGTTTTGCTTTAAAACAAAAGGCATACAGATTTTTATTCAAGTCTACTTTATTTATTTTCAGTGGAAAAAGCAAAACAAACAATTGGACTAATGATTTTTTTTTAACCTGGAAACAAAGCTAATTTGTATTTTAAAAGCTAGTTAGAGGGATCCAGCTAAAGGAAAGATTATACAAAGAGTTTGCCTCAGACTGGTAAGCCACTCTGCACAAAGAGGAATGGGAGGTGGAAAGAAAAATAAATCGAATACTGCTTGGGGAGTCCCCTGGAATCCTACCCACTTCAAAAGGGTTGGAAAGAATTTGCTACATAGAAAATGGAAGGCTAGCTTCTGACCCTCACTGGGTTTCGCATGGGCACAAGTGTGCATTGATAAGCACAAAACTTAACGTTTACATACCACTTTACATGTTCAGAATGCTGAACAAACAAACAAACAGATCGTAACAACCTCCATGAGACAGACAGCATTTATCTCCATTTTACAGCCTGGAAACTGGGGCAGTGAAGTGAAGTTACTTGCCTAAGGCCATACAGCCAATCAACAGCAGAGATGAGGTTTACCCTCTGAACTTCGCAGCTTCTGACCCTTTGCTCTTTTCTCCAGAGCACCCCTTCTCCCAACAGCAGTTTTAACATACAGTAGAATCTCAGAGTTATGAAACCTCAGGAATGGAGGCTGTTCATTACTCTGAAATGTTCATAACTCTGATCAAAACATCATGGTGGTTCTTTCAAAAGTTTACAACTGAACATTGACTTCATATAGCTTTGAAACTTTACTATGCAAAAGAAAAATGCTGCTTTCCTTTTTTTTTTTTAGTAGTTTACATTTAACACAGTACTGTACTTGCTTTTCTTTTCGGGGGGTGGGGGGGTGGGGGGGTCTCTGCTACTGCCTGATTGTGTACTTCTGGTTCCAAATCAGATGTGTGATTGATTGGTCAGTTTGAAACTCTGATGTTCGTAACTTTGAGGTTCCACTCTAAAGTCATATTCTGGCTGGCTTTCCAGTGGGCACACAACCCCCACACAGCAATTTATACAAATTACTTGTACTTTATGGCTGGGGCACAACTGATCCCAGTCATGGATGGCTGATAGGGTGCCGGGGAATATTTACTAAAAACACATGAACCACAGCTCCTCACCCTAGAGCGCTCTTTCCTTGGTCTCAGGACTGGGGGATGTGGGAGCAGAATGCAGCTAGGTCTTGCTCTTCCCCACATACATATAAGCAGCAGCTACCTGAAAGTGGATCACAATAAACAACTAAATCCCTAGTTCAGAAGTCAGAGAGTGATCTCCTACTGGGACACAGAAAAGAACTGGGGAGCTCAGCCAGGACAGCTCCTTCTATACAGAGCAGACGTCACAAAGCTGTGGTTGTTTCCTATGTCCAGCTGCTGCTAGGAGGTCACGTAACTGATTGTCTGAACTGACTTCTTAGCACATGAGAGGTGAGTATTCTCAGCAGAAAAGAACCATCCCTCTACTGAGTCACTCATCATTTAGTGAAAGCCAGAGGCTTCATTCTAAATGACATAACTGAGAAAGCTCATCCTGCCACATAAACATTCTAACTCTATCTCCAGTTTTTATCATCATAAACCTTTTTCCAATTCGCTCAGCCACAACAGCAAGTTGCCCTGACATCTAGAGACCAAGGACTGGGATCCTATCGCTAGGCTTGTGAAATCTGAACCTTTCACAAATATTTGGAGGTACTGTATTACCCATCCCCATGACTGTTGCAAGATCTCCCCCTCCTAAAAAGATTTTCAAGGGCCCAATTGTCTGAGTACCTGGCAGGATCAGGCAGAGTAGAAGTGACAATGACTGTTGACAGCGGCAACACATAACCCATATTAGTAGCCTTGTTACAAGATACAAAAAAATCATTATCCATGACAGTTCTCATGAGCCAACAAACACTTAAAACAGCATAGCCAGTGACTCATTCAAATAGATTGCCTTTATAGCTTCAAAACATTCAGTACGGTCTACTTTCATTAGCACTGCAAAAAATGCAGTCTGTCATAGTCCATTAATAGTCTGGTCTCCTGAAACTCAGACAGCAAAGGGATTTCCTGAAGTAATAGGACCAGTTCTACACGGTGGAATCTCTTTCCTAATCTATGAAGTGAAATCCCAATTCCTAGTACAATTACTTAAACTACTCACAAAGCACAGTCACTTAAGGGATATAGGAGCCACATATGGCAAGATTGTGTTGTCAGTGATTCTTCTCCCGAAGAGTGACAGATCTATCAATGCATAAATTAATACCACTAACAAAAACTACATCTCGTTTCCCAAACTGAAGAGCTCCCTGTGGTGTCAAAACAGACATGGTATCACTTAGTAGAAGAAAAGCATCCCTTATAAATGATACAACTTTACATAATTTGCTGCAGAATTTACATGCCTCCAATCTACAAACCCTGAGCAAAAACAAAAGTAGTGGTTTTAGAAACACACAGCATCAAAAAAGCTATTTTTTGTTTTTAAAAAAACAAATGGAAAGAAATAAACTTTAAATTGTAATAAAGCATTTTCAAAACAAAACCCCATAAATGTCAGTTGTTGATTTTGGTTTTAGAATTTTTTTCTGCTTGCTAGTGTAACACAGACACCGTAACACACTGTTAATTCTGAGTGTGTTGATAGTGTAGTTCAGTTTTATTGTCTCAGCGTATTCATTAAAACTACCCACAGAAAGCTTTGGTCAGACATCTATATCAGCAAAAACAGTTCTAATATGTCTCTTAACTGAGTGTGAAGATCTTATTGACAAGTATTTTTTTCTCCCTGAGATTGTCCATATCTTTCTGCTCACTCAGCCTACTTAAGATTGATATAGAACAGGGGTCGGCAACCTTTCAGAAGTGATGTGCCGAGTCTTCATGTATTCACTCTAATTTAAGGTTTCGCGTGCCAGTAATACATTTTAACGTTTTTAGAAGGTCTCTTTCTATAAGTCTATAATATATAACTAAATTATTGTTCTATGTAAAGTAAATGTTTTAAAATGTTTAAGAAGCTTCATTTAAAATTAAATTAAAATGCAGAGCCCCCCGGACCAGTGGCCAGGACCCGGACAGTGTGAGTGCCACTGAAAATCAGCTCGCGTGCCGCCTTCGGCACACGTGCCATAGGTTGCCTATCCCTGATATAGAAAAACATATACATACTGCTTAGTACATTGTTGCTATGTGTGTATTATGGTCTTTTCCTACTCAACGTTATTTTGCTATGATGGTTCCAATATTTGAGATATTTCAACACATTTGAGCAAAAAGTACTGTATTTACTCGATCATAAGCCAGTTCGTTTATAAGCCAGCCCCCACCACAACATGGATAAGTAAAAATGGAAATTTTTATGACTCATTCATAAGCCGACCTTATAATTCAGGGGTCGGCAAACTTTGGCTCCCGGGCCATCAGGATAAGCCGCTGGCAGGCTGAGACGGTTTGTTTACCTCAAGCATCTACAGGCATGGAGGTAAACCTAAGTAAACAAAGTGTCCCGGCCCACCATGGCTTACCCTGACAGGCCAGGACAGCAACCGGTGGGGAAATTTTGGGGGGATGGGGGGAGAGAAGCTGGGGGCCAGGGGAGTAACCCCTGTGACCACCCCCCACATGACCCCACCCCTAGCCCGGGACCCCCACACTCTCCCCATCCCATCCCTTCCCACCTTAGCTGGGGTGGACCAGGTGAGGATGTGTCTGGCCTGGCTGGAGCTGCTCCAGCAAGCCAAGCCGGGCAGTGCGGCTGTAGCCTGCTCTGGCGGGCTGGGCCAGGCAGCATAGCTGCAGCCTGCTCTGGAAGGTGGGGCCGGGTGGCACCGCCGCAGCCTGCCAGCCCCAGAGCTGCAGCTGCTTCGGAGGCAAGGGAGAGAACAGCGTGGCCAGAAGCAGAGAGACTCTGGCCCTGCCTCTTCTCTGCTGGCTGTGCTGCCTCTCCTTGCTCCCTCTGTTGGGGGGTGGGACTGTGTCCCACCTCTCCCTCTCTATGCCTGTTCATAAGCTGACCCCCTTCTCTGATGCGTCCCTTTTTTACTAAAAAAATTCAGCTTATGAACGAGTATATACGGTAATTAAAAAAACTAGTTTCTCTACAGTGAATATGGTATTTAGTACATGAAAAATCTGGAATTTTACTCACTGACAGACTTTTTTCAGACAAAGTGTGGAAAGGAACTTCTCTCTCATCCTGGTTAAATAAGGGTCTGTTCCTGTAGCCCTTAACTCATATAATCAGAGGCTGCAGGACTGGACCCTATGCTTGTATAAAAATTTAAAAGGCCAAAGACAGAATCGCTTAGGCAGATCATCCTTATTAACTGAGCTAGTATATTCTGTTTTCATCTATTTATAACTATAGTTTAATTACTTAGCAGACTTGGTTTCAGTTTATGCCATTGTTCCTTTAGCTTCAATTTTACACTGTCTGAAGCAAAGATATAGTTGATTGATTCATAGGAGAGGTCCCACATCCGTGACGGCGTCAGATTAAATGTTTTAGCAACCATCTGGTACTCCTGAGACAAATCTGTTGCAAAGACACCTTTATCGTCAGTCTGGGGGTTTAAAAAAAAAATCATTCAGTGTGTCTAGCTTTGAAAAATAGGAAATTAATTTACAATCAGTTTCACCTTACTGTATTTCACAGTTTACTGCAGCTAGTACTTAGTCCATCTTTAATTAAGTACTAACTGACAGAATAAATACTAGCTGCAGTAAACTGTGAAATACAGTAAGGTGAAACTGGTTGTAAATTAATATCAATATATCATCCAAAAATATCATATGCTGAACAAAGAAGGCTAAGTGAAAGAACAGTTCTTTTATAAAAATATATGATGTCTATAAAAACAGCCAGTCTTTGTGCTTTATTCTATGTCTCCTACTACACATGGAGCACCTCTCTAAATTAATCCATAAAGCTGTTCCTGCCGCTCCTCCTCAAGACCCACTTCTACCATGATGCCTACAGGGAAGTGATAATGTCTAGACAGAAGGCCTGTGGGGATTGCTGGCACTTATTTCAAAACAATTCTGATGATTCAGAACCATCAAGTTATTCACACGTGTAACTTATGTAAATGTGTGACTATACAACTGTTATCCTTTCCCCACCCTTCCACCCCCCACTTACTAGCTGCATCTTGTCTTATATTAGAGTATTTATCTTCCGGACAGGGTCTGTGTCATCCTGTACAACAGAGCCTAGTGCCATGGGGCCCTGACTTCGATTACGGTCCGTGGCTGCTACCATAATACAAAGGATAAATAATAACAATTAGATAAGTGTTGCCAGTTGAAAAGTTCAAGTTAGGATCATTTAAGGACTAAGTTGGTCCCTGCTCCCTAATCCAGGGCTCTTGTGTGGGTTTATGAACCATGCGAGGAAGAGAGGTCCCTAAATTTACCTTACTTAACTTGACCACTGTGATATTTTCTAACATGGATGTTTTTATAGATGCCAGCAATGGGAGCTGAGGTGCTTGTCATCTCACGGGATCAGGACTAATTACCTACAGGAGGGGTCCCATATTTTCCTCAGAGTGCAACAGAAACATATTTAATATTACAAGGAAATAATAATTACAAGGAATTACAATTTAAAAATATAAATATAGGGGCTAAGATGTTCAAATGCAATGTTCCCTGGTTCATGCCAAAACCTATATAGGCCCCAAATTTAATGTAAATCAGACTTTTAATCTACTGGGATTTGCTTCTTCAACAAAAATTAGAAGTTGAATAACAAGAATTTTCCTAGATTTTTACTATATATTTCTCCCTAAACAAGGTATCGGATTTCTTATAAGTGAGGTGAGAGAAATTCCCTGTCCGGTTGGCTCTTGTATAGATAGTAACAGGTATGTTTCTCTAACTTGGCTCCAGTGACTCAGTTTCCATGTTCTGTATGGTCAGCATCTAAGTGTATTCTGTACAATCAAAATGGCTTACACAAAGTACAGTAGGGTGGCCCATGTTGTACCAGTATCCAAAATGGTGTTTGTCACAGGAAGGTACAGTCTGACTTTTGAAGTTTGACGTCACACAAAGTTCTAAGTGAAAAAAGGAAAAACTCTGAATTAAAAGAAAAAAACAAGGATATGTATAGAACCAAGAATATGATCCTTGGGTAGATTAATGTACACATTTCAATCCATAGCTGAATAGTTCAGTGTTACCTGTTTTATATTTTTTTAAAAATTTGTGGTGATTCACGACGCTTACAACATATTGTATATGCCAGCTAAGAACATATTCAAACACGGGAACAAAATTTTCATGTGTGCACACATGAAAATACCTGGATTTATACAGTCAAATGGGTGGTTAGGTGCACAGTTCACTAGTTGAGTGCCCAATTCAGGGTATTTGAAGAACTGGTGCACACAGAGAGACACCACATGCACTGCTCAACTGGTCAAGTATGTTATGTTTTGGTTTTCTACCTTCATCTGAGGCATCCATTATTGGCCACTGCCAGAGGCATGATATCAGACTGGACAGATCAATGCTCCAGTATCACAATTCTTATGTCCCTATGTATGTGAAGCAGATATAAAACTTTGAACAGTCTACACAAATGCCACTAAATCCTTTTACATAGCTTTAAAAGAAATTTCACTACACGAATTACTAAGGAGTAGTTTATTGATATTAACCAGGTGGCAACAGGTGCAAACACATGGCAATTATGTACTATTTTAATGTTCCAGATCTCTGTTTCCTGTTGGCCTTTTCCCACTATTTGTTGATTCTACACCAAGGACTGGCATTAAACTGCTAAGAAGCACCAATATTGAGAATAGTGTATGAAAGAATGTGTGTGTATATTGAAATATATGCATATAAAATACCTAGACATTTAATTAATGGCACTCAGTAAAAACGTTTAAAAATATTCTATGACCAATTTTGTTTTAAATGAAAAGCAGAAGCATTAGTAGAACACCATATGTATCAGTTATTTTCTCACAGTATCCATTTATTTCCATATCACAAATATCTGTCCATATTTATTTCTGGGAGATATAAATCTACTCAGACTTACTGAATCATTTGCAAGATACAATGTATCAAAGCCTAAGGGCTATCAAGCAATTTTCTTATCTTCTTGCTTACCTATAGGTATGTGATTCTGTCTAACAAGCTGCACAAGGTCCTCTGAACCTGTTGTAGAGTTGAGAAATGTACCATGTCCAATTCTGTCTGGAGGCAAACCAAGGAGAATTTTGGTCTCCTCTTCTTTATTTGGGATCTAAAACAGAATACACCCCCAACGCACAGAGACTGTAACAGCACCATAATGCAGCTGAATAATCAAAGATCAGATCTGGATTCTAGGGTTTTTGAATTTGTATATTTTACCAACAAAGAAAATGAGAAATAAGTGTGTGTGTTAATTAGTGTTAGTTATTATGCTTTGGAGAAGGAAGAGATGCAGGAACTGGAAGATGGAAGTGCATTCATTGGAAAGCAGATAAAAGGACAGATTACATTAGTTATTTGCACTTCTGAAATACTTTTGATTGGAGGACCTCAATTAGCTTTACAAACCTTAATGAAATAAGCCTCAACTACCTTGTGAAGGAAGGTTACAATTATCTCCAATGTACAAATGGATTAACTGACTGTAGAACAGAGAAGTTACACAATAAGACAGAGGCAGAAAGAAGAAGGTGAGGCACTTGGAAGTACATTTTCAAAGCACTGCACAAGAGTTCCATGCAAAAAACTCATTAATAATGTCATCCTTCATTTCCTAAAGGCACTATTTATTTCAGAAATTAGAAGATTTTCATTACTCATCAGGCCTGCTAAATCAAACTCTAGGTGGATCTTCAGTGTTAGAGATCATACTCCAAATTCTCCTCTCACATACACAAACAGAGCTAAAAAAGTCAACAGAACTATTCATGTGAGTAAAACAGGTACATAACAATATCTACTATATGATATTCCAGATATACTTCAGGTGGGGGGCAATGGATCAGTCAATGTATGTGTAAATTTCAAATTAATACTGATACTTCTGAAATATATAATACAAGAAATTACAGCCAGCAGTTCCTCCAATAATCCTTAATGAGTCATGCTCTTGAATCAGGGTTTTCCCTATGATACTGAGGTCCTATCTGTTTCCATAATTTAATAAATTATGTAAGGACCTTGCAGGTTTTAAGGCAGGGTATGTTATGTTACTGGTATTCCTTCTGTGGTTCTCAACATTTATTGTATTATATCATTTACTGTATTGATCTATCCAAAATTAATACAAAATTCAAAACTGACAATAGCACCATTGAAACATTTCTTGTGACATCAGAAATCACAGGAGTGGGGCCTGCATGATTCTCTGGTGGACTGTAACATCCCTAGAAAGGTAGGAGAGATGTAGTCAAGGTTGCTTGATTAAGTTGGGTAGATGGTTGGTTTTTGGTTCTTTTAGGGTTTTTTCCCTTCAAATACATATTTATGAGTGTTTACTTTAAATTTCTCTTTCCTAACCCCACCTCTTCAAAATGCCACAAACTATCATTACTTCGGCCTGAAAAACTGAAAATCCACAGATGTTACTTTTAGTTACAGTAGCTTTTTATTTAAAGGCAGCTGCAGAAAAAGGTTAGCACAAACATTAAGAATTTACCTCTGAAAGATGCAATGCCAGTTTCAGACCTGCCTTTTTCGCTTCAAAAAGGGGTTCAAAAAATTCTTTGCCATGTCCTGCCTTGAAGAAAAATCCAAAAATGCATGATTAATCAGAAGGTATTTTTTATTAAAACCTTTCCAATTATACAATAATGAAGAAATTTCAGAATATTAATATAATTCATTCAAAAGCAGTTAATTTTAATATTTTTTCTTTTATAATCAAATATAGTGAATCAATTTTTTCACTTCAATTTGAGAACTATATTCTTCAATCTCTTTTCTTTTCTTTATAACAGCAGCATATTAGGTGCTTGTATTTTATGTCTACATGACCCCGCAGTTCAGACTATGGGATGTGAACTGGAGTGCACACTGGCATGTTGCACTGTAACCCACCAGTGCTGATAGTGCAAACTAAAAGACACCTACTGCAATTCACACCCCCATAGACCAAACTGTGGGGCCTTGTAAATCAGCTTTAGTTCTCATTTTGTGTCTATTCTCAGTATTACTCAATATGCTTCAACCTCAATCAATCTGATACAATCAGAGCAATGTATCAGAGGGGTAGCCGTGTTAGTCTGGATCTGTAAAAAGCAACAAAGAGTCCTGTGGCACCTTATAGACTAACAGACGTATTGGAGCATAAGCTTTCGTGGGTGAATACCCACTTCGTCAGACGCAATGTAGTAGTGGATGCTTTCCTGGGCTCAGAAGTTGCTTTTAAGTTCCCTTTTTTGATAGTTGTGTATCATTTTGTACATTTTCAATTTTTTGTTAGCGACAAGAGGTATCTTCACATCAGGAATATGAGCAAGACATTTAACCAACAGCCAGCAAGTTTACTGACTAACTATATAGTGGAAACAGTGAAACTGACTACAGACCAAGTGTTATTAAATGTACAAGTAAACAGTAAGATAATAGAGAGAAATGTATTTCCCTAATTCTTTTCAGTTCAGCAAATGTTACTAGTAACAACACATCAGTGTGTTTATTTTAGTTGATGGTGACCTTTATGTAAAGGGCAGTTGTTAAGAACCAAAACAACTTTGTGTCCAATCTCCTCAACTCCTTCATACATTCCCAAGTCAAGTAAAATGACTAAAAATAGGAAGATAGGATTTGCCAGGCAAGAGCCATCAATTCCAAGTACTACTTTGACTACTACTACCTGGTCTGTCTTTAGATCGTGTGTCTTTATGTTTGAAAAACACCTTATACAACATTGCTAGTACTATTTAAAGGAAGTTATATAATAATAATAGCAACAACATATTCTGCCTTCAGTGTTGGCCAATATCTGGTACTTCAGATGAAGGCAAAAGCACTCCAAAATGCATCTATACCCAGTTATATAATGGTTTAGATGGGGGGAAAATAGTCGTTCCTAACCTTTGCCATGAACAATTAATGCCCCCAAAGGAAAATTATCCAAAGCACTAAGAGTAAAAATAAAATTTGATACTATAATCATTACAATGATAAAAGTATCCATCTTCAATGAAAGTAACTTACGGTGGGATCACCACTGAGGTCAAGCCCTACCACAATCCCATTGGTGGAAAGGAGGAACTCTTCAGCAAGTTTAACAGTTTGCTTGGCCACGATAGGTCCACCTCTTCTATCTATTGCTATTAAAAACCTAGAATAGAGATATACATCTTACATTAAATCTAAACAGCAACAGCAGGTGATTGACAAAGAAAGAATCTATTACCAGCAAAAGCAACACTGCACTCATAACTTAAATAGAAATTGCTTCTTTTGTCACAACTGTTATGGTAAAGCTCTGATGGCAAGAAACAGGGTAATTATGCATGTATAGAGAAGCACACAACAATACCAGTGCACTGCGCTATCACAGTGGCTGAATGACATATCTCTAATGCCCAGATGCATACCCACTCTAATTCCAGCATTACGTTCATGGCATCTCCCTTCTAGGCATACTAGCTCCACTCTAGCGGCAAAAATGTAATACTGAAACAAAGGATTGGGTTTATATAGCTGAACACAAGGAGCTGGAGCTCAACCCTCACTTGGGATAAACTGATTTTCTTTCATTTTCTTTTAATAATTTTATTGGTATGGTTTGGTTCTTCCTTTTTCATAAAACCAAAACAACTTTTTCCAGGCCCTGGGGAAGGAGAGATCTGGTAAGCTACATCTCCAGAGAAGGACCTCTAAATACTTCTTAAAAAACATACATCATCTCACATAAGACACAGCAAAGAGTTCTCCTGTCCTCTGGACAGGCACCATCCTTTCAGCCACTGCCTATACTGGCATCATGTCCCCGTCTGGCTACTAGCCCCTGCACACCAACGGTCTGATTTTCATATATCAACTCTTTCTCTGAAGCTACTACCAATGCTGTTTTCTGGATTAGCCAGCAAGACCTACCGGCTCAGACAATTCAGCCCCTCATTTCCACAAAGAGCTTAGAATTTGACCTCTGCAACACCCTACATCTCAGGCACAGGCAGAAGATATTAAGGCCAATCCATAAGATACTAAGGAACCTCCTAACTGGCTGTACAAAAGCTGACAACTGTGACATACCATTATATTGTTATATTAAAAAAAGATAATAATTGGAGATATACCAATCTCCTAGAACTGGAAGGGACCTTGAAAGATCATCGAGTCCAGCCCCCTGCCTTCACTAGCAGGACCAATTTTTGCCCCAGATCCCTAAGTGGCCCCTTCAAGGATTGAACTCACAACCCTGGGTTTAGCAAGCCAATGCTCAAACCACTGAGCTATCCCTTAGGAGCTATCCCATTATGATGTAATGTTTACAAATGATACATGTATCTTTATACCTAGTTTGTTATTATTACACATTTACTATTAAAAGGTGCAATATATTTTGCCACAAAAAAACTTTATGGTCCAAATTTTGAAAGGCAACATGTAGCAAACAGAAAAACATATTTGAATTTTGGAGTGCAAAGAGTTAACTGTGTTCACACATAAGTGACCCTGTGTGGGATGCAATTACCTGTTCAGGCTGCACAATGTGGATTTCTGCAGGTGCACCACTGCAACACTCTTTGAAAAGGTAGCCCTGTATCTTATACAGTTTACAGAAGGCCCACGAAAGAGGTCAAGAACTAAGGACAACTTTTCAGAGCAGATTTTTAACCTGTATTATTAGTTCCTTGCAAAAAATAATTGTATAGTTCCCACAGAGGAAAGCTGGATCCCTAACTAGTGGCTGTTTATCTTCTTTGGGTTTCACACCATTTAGTTATCAAGTTTCCGACTTACAAACAATTCTGAGAGGTTTTAATAAACTCATTTTGTTATTGGTTCACATCCTTTGAGTTTCTCTTTGATTTTTCAATTCTCAAAAACAAGTGAAACTCAGAAGAAAATTGTACATGGTAACCAGTGCTCCTGCATACAGCTACACAGGTGCTCTGTACAGCGTGTGCTTTTTTTTTTCCTACATCAACTTCACTGGGGTGGGTTGGTCATTTTAAAATAATGTTAACTTTTTTAAAATTGTCCAATATATTTGTAGTTTTTATTTGTTTATGGTTGGTAGTTTTGTGTTAGTTGATTTTTTGTTTGTGGGTGTTTTTTGTTTGTTTTAAAGAGGAACAAAACTGCCCAAGGTTTATGCATGATAAAAGTCTGACAGGCCATTTCACAGTAAAAGCAGCTTTCCTAGAGAATCAAAGTAAGCATGTTAGTAAAACAACAGTTCAATGTTCAGTAATTAGCCAAACAGTCAATGGCTGCAGCACTCTCATTGTGATTACTGTATTATTTCAAAGAACATCACTAAAATTCCATAACAGAGGGGAAGACACATATCTATATTGGTGATTATTAGGTTCACTTTTGATAGCTGGTTTAAAATTCAAGTTTATATTATCTGTTAAATTACTAATAGAAACTGTAGTGTCTTTCTAAGGCCTGATCTACACACAGTCATTGTACCAGTATAACTAATTTGGTAGGAGGTTAATTTTTTTAACCAAACTAGTTAAACCAGTACAACCCTTCATCTGGATACAGTTATGCAAGTATAATGGTGCCCTATAACCATGTAGTATATTCACCTCCCTATATGAGAATAAGCTATACTGGTATAACTACATCAGCACTGGAGGGGGGCAGGGAGAGCTGTACTGCTTTAACTATACCTGTATGACTAAAGTGATACAACTTTTGTGACAGACAGGCCCTTAGTCTGATATTTCCTGAGGGCACTGCTTTTGCTAAAAAACATTGCAGAGAATAGTATCAGAGGGGTAGCCGTGTTAGTCTGGTTCTGTAGAAGCAGCAAAGAATCCTGTGGCACCTTATAGACTAACAGACGTTTTGCAGCATGAGCTTTCGTGGGTGAAGCATCTTCTTGCATCTGAAGAAGTGGGTATTCACCCACGAAAGCTCATGCTGCAAAACGTCTGTTAGTCTATAAGGTGCCACAGGATTCTTTGCCATTGCAGAGAATGGAGACTTTAGAAATCTCAGCCAGTTTTGCTCCCTATTTAGTAAAAGGGATAATAAAATATGTTTCAATATCTCAATTGCTAGGTTTTAAGTCAAAAATTATCTGGTTGCTATACAAATTCCTCCCCAGCATTCATGATCTGTAAACCTGGGCCAAACACCAGGTTCATAACAAAATCCCAAATCAGAAGATTTTCACGTTATTTTACCTGACATCTATATCCAAATCCTCCTCTTTGCACTGTTTTATTCCTTCAAGTACAGCTTCCACATATGTCCTTTTGGTCATGCCTATAAAACACACACACAAGCATATGCACACCTGATCTGAGTAGATATAAGTGGACTGATTATAAAAAGTTACGTTTGATAAAATCCCAGACTGACCATGAAAATATTTTTCATTTTAACTTTTCCCCCCATTTTACTCTTTGATCTTATATTTTATTTGCACTTTGGGATGGTAGTTTCATTTTGCATCTTGATTTTATTCTGTGATTTTACATTTTGTATAGACTGGTTTTACCAACAAATGTAATTTTACTCTGAAGCCTCCCTTTGGATTTTGTTTGCTCTGAGTTTGTGGAGAAAAGAAAAATAACTTTACACAAGAATCTAGCAATAGGGTTTCCTGATGGACCACTGAAATATTTGTTTAAAAACAATAAAAAGATTAAGAGAAATAAGGAAGAAAACGTAGCAGCTATTACAAGAAACAAAACTATAATAAGGCTATGTCTCCACTACAGCCTATGTCGCCATCATTTATGTCACTCCTGGGTACAAATAAAATACCCCCACCCCCAAGTAACGTAAGTTACACCAACATAAGCACTTGTGTGCACAGAGCTATGTCAGCGGGAGAGCTTCTCCCGCCGACATAGTTTCTGCTGTTCACAGAGGTGATTTTATTATGCCAACAGGAGAGCTCAAATAGAATAAGAAATCAGACTAAACTGAATAGCCTAAATTTATCGCTGGATAGTGAAGTAATGACAGGAAAGAATTTAATTCAATGTGTAATTCCCTTCCTCAATCCCCAAATCTTACTAAAAGGAAAATTGTATCCACATTATCACTTTCATTATTCAGTTCACTGCAAATAATTATATTTATAACACTGAACATACATGTGTGTGTGTATCTTTTATTTATATTTTTATATAAATATATGGGTTAGGAAAAAATCATTCCTGGAGCAATTCCACTGGCTTCACTGAAATTACAAGAGGAATTTGTCACTATATGAAAGAGTTGACTGTGGGATATTCACTGATTTGTTTCTAAATCTGCCACATTTACTGAAACAACTGAATTTCAATAGTGACTCGATCAGTTATTTACATGTCGGTCATAATTCACTTGGTACTTTCCAAAACATATTGTTAATATTAACTTTATAATGTGAGAAGTTCTGTAATATAATCCAGAATACTAATTAAAAGCAAGAACACTTTGTACCAGTGTCATTTTCCTCTCTAGGTGTGCTCCTTAACTCCAGATACTTGACACCATCGGCAGCAAATTCTTTAATAACATCTTTAGTTACCTGGTTAAAAACAGCATATACAATATTTTGAAATTAAAGATTTATAATTTGTTACACTGAATGAATCTTAAAGATAAAGACATGCAGGTAAGCTTTCACTGTGAAAGGGGGAGGGATAGCTCAGTGGTTTGAGCATTGGCCTGCTAAACCCAGGATTATGAGTTCATCCCTTGAGGGGGCCACTTAGGGATCTGGGCAAAATCAGTACTTGGTCCTGCTAGTGAAGGCAGAGGCTGGACTCAATGACCTTTCAAGTTCTAGGAGATAGGATATGTCCATTTTTTTTTTAAATATAGTTACATAACATTAATAGGAGTTACTGTCTAAATCCCATGGCGCTTACATCTCTGTCCAGTTATACCAGGGTATCAAAGCTGCTCTGGCCAATGGGGATTTCAGTGGCAATGTGCTGAAACAGTACATCCCTCCGCTGCCCTACCGATGGCAATGACCTCTTCCTTGGCAATCCTGACCACTTGGAGGGTTGTATTGGCTGCCTGAAAGCCCTTCTGGAGAGGAACGGTTCACAACTCACTTTGCACCACTCCGCACCCCGAGATCTGCTGGTGGGAAAGCCTATCTCCCTCTCTGTGCTGGACCCGGAAGTGAACATAGTACAGCTCTAGTAAGGAACTCTGCATATACACTGAGACAAAGAAGTATTAGGAGACTCCGCTAAATTAAAGCATAGGTAAATATGAATGGATATCACATTCATGAGTGATCATCCAGTCATCTGAGAGCACAGACTGACTTCCAATATTGGTAGCTCACTGCTCTGAAGGAAAAAAAACGAAAATGTCAGGTAGAATCTGGCATTTCTAAATTCTCACTTTTTAAAGAAATATTTTTACATGCCATTGACTGTAACATATTACTGAATCTCTGAGCTCAATAATTTACAGTCAGCTCAATTTGTCTTTTACACATTGGGCACAGATACAAGTGCAATAACTTTTCTTGCTACCTTTGCAAGGAGTTGTTTTTGAAAGAAAAATGCTCTGATTTTTTAAAACAAAGCCCTGTACAACTTACCATTAATATATCTTCGGTCCTACTGGTAATCCGATGAATAATATTAAACATCTGAAAACATCTACAACAAAAAAATTCAAAGGCTAAGCATATAAAAGTGTGCTAGTGCGATGAGCACTCCCAATTACAAACCCATGCCTGAATAACATGTATTTACTGGCTTTGCTGCAGCACAGACTGAATCATCATAATTGTCCTTTCTGGCCTTAAAAACTATTAATTCAGTAGTGATTAAATGTAGAGCATGTATAGTATAAAGCATTTACTAAGAATCTTTGTTTTCCCCTATGTGTTAAGTTACTGGCTATATTCATGTCCAACTAGGAAATCTTGCATGACTGGATTTTCTCTAAAGAGCCCATGCTCTATGTAAATATTTTCAGTCATCTGATTAAAAGGAAAACAAATTAATAAGGAAGATAACAAGGGATACATGTTCCATATGCAGACAAGTAAGAAGTGACTTCACAGATTTAAGAAATGAAAAACTATCTTCTCCTAAGGACATTTTTAAAAAGTAATAATTTTCTTAATGATTTTATGTGAAAATTTGATTAAATTACATAATGCAACCTTCAATTTTAATTATGTTTTCTACAGTCACACAGTGCAAGCTTACAGATTCCACTGGTTTCAATGTATTCATAAAGGACTTGGGGGGGCGGGTAGAATTAAGGTTGTAACGTATAGATACTCACTCTTCTAAAGTCCTTTTCTTCCCCTTGTCAATCATTGTCATTCCATTATGGATTTGAAGATATTGTTTCTGAGCCAGAAGTTTCTTCATAGTAACAGAACTGATGGAGCCATTCAAGTGGGCGTGGAGCTCCTAAGTTATAAACAAATCAAGAGGAGTGGAAGGTATATTTAATTTCAATTAGATTTCAGGGGATTTTTTTTCCTTTTATGTTGTTTGAAAATAAAACATTTCCCTACCAATCCTGTCTCTGCATTTGGGAAATAATGACTATTTTGACTTGGGTTTCTATATGTCCGTGCCCCAAATGAGATTGTCTTATTTACTTCTCATTGCGAGCATTAGCAGTGGTATCAGCAAGAATGTAGGTGCCACTGTGAAGAGTGTTAAAGTCTCAGTTAATTACTGTAGCGGAACACCTTGCAGGGTGGAGGGAAAACAAATCTTACTTTTTAAGATTTTAAAAATAATTTAGGACATGAGCACTATTCCTTACTCAATTTTATAACAGGTCAAATCTGGGCCTAAATTGGTTCATAGTTTCTTTTTAATTAGACCAAAAAAGCAGCATTTTTTCTACCCAGACATATTCTTTCTTTTCTCATACTCTTAAGAGCACATAAAAGCATAGTGAGCTCTCACTTCCCTCTATAAACAGAAAACAAAATTAGGAATTGAACTGTACTCCTTGCATTTAGAACTCACAACTTGTTCCAGCCTCTCTCTTGAACACAGTCATCCTTTATTCAGCCAGGGCTTTGGAGCGGAGCCCGGAGCTGGAGTGCGGAGCAGCTCCAGAGCAGTGGAGCTGCAGGATTTTGCCTGGAGCTGGAGCGGAGCTAGAGAACAGCTCCAAAGCCCTGTACTCAGCTCCCCACTTCATTAAGCATCACCCTCATCTCTGTCCCTTCTCACAATCTTGCTGCCCATCATTTGGAACAGTCTTCTTGTGTCGCTCCATCTTACTTCAAAATGTCTCCCCAAAATACCTAGCTTGTCCCACACATCTTCACTCTCCTGCCCCTTCCCCTTTTGGCACCTGTTTTTATTAGAGCAAAAATTGGCAAAATGTTTTCACAAAATGCTTGACTGATAAATATGACGACATTTTTACTACTGCTGTAAAATGCTTTAAAACAATATCATACTACTAAATGTACAATAAAACATAGAAGGGATGATTGTCAGAAGTGCTGAGCAGCCACAAGTCCAATTAATGGGCACTCTGGCTACTTACCACTTCTGGAAATCAAGTCCAGAAACTCTAATTCTAATAAAAAGCATGGTTGTTCCACATACTATGCAATAAAACACCTTGCAGAATTCATTATGAGAATCTGCCACCCACAAACAGACAAGACACTTTGCAAGGATGCCTTCAAAACATCTTTTTGCAATGGAAGCATCAAAATGTAGAGAAAGACAGTGTCAATAATATCTGTTTTGATCATGTACCTGTGCCAATTTTAATGAATAAACACTCAAATGGTAGACGTGGTAGACGTGAAATTTGTTGTACACAACTCCAGAATTGTTGAGCTGATAAGAGTTCCAGGAATGTATAGCAAACAATGATAGCAGGAATGTGCCAGACCACACCCTTTAGAATGCAGCCAAAACTGCTATCAGAAGCAGACTTATAAAGGTGGCCTCAGGAAAAAAAATAAAAGCAAAAAAAATTAAATATATTGAATTGATTTGCTTGCAAAATAAATCTACAGACCTTGAAAAAGAATTGTACAGAGTCAGGCTATACAAAAATTTTAAACACTTTATCGGTGGTTGAAATCAATTGAGTACTTTTGGACAAATAAACATGACACAATGGGTTGTATTGCAGCTTGTTAGGAACCCAGGAGCTATTTGCTTGAACCTTTTCCTTGAGAGATGGGCAGAAATGCCTTTTGTTCAAATACACTGCCAATAAACACCTACAGCTGATCAATGTTGTCCTCATCCTCAAATTGCAATTATGCTTTTAGTAGCTGTACAATTCATTCAATCTGTAGGCTGCAATTACAAGTGGTTCCTGTAAAAAGTATCACAGCACACTATTACTAAAAATGCTTACTTTCTCATTTTACCATTTAATTATAAATCAATTGGAAAATAAATATTGTACTTACATTTCAGTGCATAGTATATAGAGCAATATAAACAAGACATTTTCTGTATGACATTTTAGTTTGTACTGACTTCGCTAGTGCTTTTTATATAGCCTGTTGTAAAACTAGGCAAATATCTTGATGAGTAAATGTACCACCCTCTGGAAGACCTCTGCATACCCCCAGGGGTAGACACACCCCTGGTTGAGAGCCACTGGTGCAGAGGGTCCTACAGGGAAAAGGGTGAAGGATGGGAACTGCTAACCCTGTAAAAGTGGCAGCAGAAGCGGCTCCACATCAGAGCAGCAATAGTTCACTTGTGTAAAACACGTGGTGAGCACAGTCGACAGAGACCCCCCGAGGATCTGTATGCTGGTGCACAGAGGATACAGCACCATTGCAGGGGCTGAGCTCCTCTTGTCCCACCCCAATTCTGTTGGGACCAGAGGCAAGAAGGGCAGATTTACTCCTACAGGCACAAGAGTTGACAGAGTGAAACTGTTCGAATAAAGATGGGAAACACTCACATTGTAGAAGAACTGAATTGTCAATGTGAGTGACTCTTTCCCCCCCCCCCCCTCTTAAAGGCAGTACAACTAGCCCCATCTTTAAAGAAAAGTGTTCAGTGCAACGTAACAGCGTGGGTCCAGGAAAAAAAAAACTATGGAAGCCAAAAAAAGGCTGCAGCCCTTAATCTGTATGTCTTCTCGATTGCAATCTCTCTACAGAGCTCCCAGCACAAGAGCCAGACGGTGCTGGCTGATGTTCTGGGGTGCTCAAACGTAGGTGCTTTACAAAGGAGGAGTTTACAGAAGCGGGGCTACTGCCCCAGCCACTCTGCGGATGAACTCTCACTGACCACCCACCCCACTCAGAAGAAAGGCGAACTGCAGTCAGACCCAGCCCAGCGTAGCACTGAATGCTGTCAGACCCTATTCCCCGCCGGGCAAGTGGGGCGGGACATAACAGAGGCATAACGAAGAACAGACACCTGGGCTGCTGGTCTTCACGGCGCCCAGCACAGCGCATGCCGCAGCTCGGGCAGCGCCGGGGTGACTCAGGCAGCCGCAGGGAATAACCAGCCCAGCCACGGGGAACGTGGAGAAACGGGGCCGGCCCGGGGGACCTGACGCAGCTCTCACCACTTTAGGAAGCTCCCTGTAAAAGCGCAGCTGCCGCTCTTGGTCCGCGCCGGACGCCATAGTCTGTCTGCCGGGCAGAGGGAAGGACGTCACATGGCAGCGTCACTGCCGCAGACGCCGCCGCTCCCACCCACCCCGAGGCAGCGCGGGCCCGTCCCGGCCCTCAGCTGCTTCCCACACGTGTCCAGCCCCGCCTCCTCCTCCTCCTCCAGACGGGCGACAGCAGCAGGCTTCTCCCTGAGGCTCCCGCACCTGGGCTGGGGTTGGCAGGGCCTTTGCCACCCTGTCGATTTGCTTTGTAGCCAATATACCAGGCACTGAAATTAACGGAGCTCCTTCCCTGAGGGAGGTACAGGCTGGTGGGCATGACAGCTGACATCCCTGTGCCACACAACACCCTACTGCTCCATGAGGACTAGGAGACAGACTAGAGCTGGCGCGGCAAGATAAGGAGAAGCAATAGATTCCGGGGTTATTTTCCTGAGGATAAATGACCGTGTTTGATAGGTACAGCTTGATAAGTATCAGGACATGAAACAGAAAACAGGCACATTTAACCCATCAACACCCAATGGAGAGCTGGCTAGAGATAGAAGACCTCAAGACCAAAGCACTGAGGCAATAGGTAATGCTCCTAATGCTTTGCTTATAGGCTTGGCTTCATTTGAGCTGGTTTGGAGTATTACCATATAACAGCACTTCTTTGAAACTGGTATCTTGTTCGCCACAATTTCAGCTTCCATAAAAGTTAGTGACGGTTTAGTGACAAAGCCTCAAAAATGTAAACCATGTGTTCCCAACTCAGCAATATCAGTAACTCTGTGGAAACTCTGGAACAACGGCTCTGACAGGTGTGACTTGCCCATTCAACTCAGGAAAATATTAACTGTCAATGGATATCTGCGTTAAAGTTGCCATTTGAACTAATTTCATTGCTCCTGTAAGAACTGGGAGGAACACAGATCTGTAGTTTACTGTGAGTGACATCTCAGTGCTAAAAAAAAAAATGGTGGCATTTGAAATATATCACCACTTTTCTCCTTAAATAAAAGGAACCATGCCGAAGAAGCCCAATGGAGCCTAGGAGCATATTCAAGCCCTAGCAAGGGGAAGCCAAACATAGTAGAGCTCATAGTATCTGCACAATCAACTGTACAAGAGCAGCTTACACAGGTGAAGTTTATTTTGCAGGCAGAGCTGCCAAGAGCATTACTATTTTCCTCCTCTCCCCTTTCCAGATGCATGTATAGATTGAAAGAGGGGCAGCAAGAAATAAACTGAATATAAAATAAAAACACTACTTCCATTAATTTTCATCATATTTAATTCAATGTAAGTTTATCCAACTGACAGTTTTCAGTGTAGTGCAGTTTAGTGCTGCAGAAGCCAAGGAGTCTTGCCACACAATTTAAGACTGGATTGCTATAGAGGACCTTGGAAAGAGGACATGTAGGTGAGAGGTAAGACTTAAAAAAAAAAAAAAAAAGTTGAAAATATGAATTGCCTAATTTAAACAAACTAAAAATAAAAAAAATCAGAAAACAAATGTTACAGCCTTCTAGAATGTTTCCATAATGTCACTGAAGGTCAGTACAAGTAAACATCAGACAACATTTCAATAAGAAAATACTTTGTTACCAAATCTTCAGCTGATAAGTTAATTACCAGATCTCCTTTTTGGATTTAATTTTAACACCCTGTAATTTTGAGAGCACAAAAATTATGCCATATACAATGCTCTCTGAGGTCAAGGCCAAGCAGAAACATCATCACACTGGAAAGAGTCCTACAGTGTACTTTACAATGACAGCAGAAAAATTAAGTTTGTGATATCCCAAAGTGAAAAGCAGAAGAGAAACTGCATGTAATTAAGATTACAATAGTTGGCAATCTACATATTGCCCAAGTAGGTTTAGGTTTACACAAGCACTTTATCTTGCCATAAACATGAAAAAAAAAATCTTGCTAGCATATTTAGGGAAGCTAGTTAGATAGCTAAAGTCAGACAACATACAAATATGAGGTAAGCAATTCTTAATTTAATATTTTAATTAGTTTATATTTTCTCCAGGAACAGTAGTCAACTTGTTTAGCTGTGCAACTTAAACTTTTTTCATAGAAAAAAACAGTACTTGCAAGCCAAAGGAAATTAATTACAAATAAACACTGTTCAGTGATCCACTCATTTATTTTACCTTAGTTCAAGGCAGGCTAAGTACAGATACTGTACATTAAAATACGTGCACACAGGGAACGTGTTCCTAGTTCTACCTTTAAGGACCAATTTCTACATTGTTTTTTAGGCCCTTTCCCAAATTTGATCCTTCTCTGAAGCATGTTTTCTGTGTACTTAAATGTAGAGAGATCCATCTGCAGGCCCCACGTATCCAACTCCTATTAGTAGCACATCTATTAGTGTCCATATTCCCAATCCACCAAAGCTGAAGAGTTTGCCCAGACCTTCCCTCCACTGGCCCAAGTAGAAGCGATCTGCTCCAAATCCACCAAGGGTGATGCTAGGAATACAACATAACAATTCATTAAAATAGTTTTAGAGAATCCCGAATTTGGATGTCAACTCACCTTTAAATATTTACAGCACACTGATAGTAATTTTATATATCATATCATATAGGGTCAGGAAACTATGAATATCTTATGCAAAGTGGCTGGAGGACTTTAAAAGCAATAGTGGTAAAAATGTTTTGATAGAAATATGTATTAAAAAGCACTAGTTCTTAATTTAAAATATTTATCCAAGTCTTTTGTGAAACTCTGCAGATACAAGATATGAAATAATTTATGTTATTTTAAGCTTCTTTTCATAATAATAAAGTTGGCCAGTGAGCTGCTCTGACTTTGGGCTCCAAGTTTCCTGAACTGGCAGGGGCTGGAAAACCCTCTAGAGAGGAGGAGACTCTGCTCTTGTGGTGTTTGGGTAAACTAAGCTTAGTTTCTCCAGCTGCAGGCAGAGAAGGGAATGGTTCTAGCTCCAAAAGAGAGCATGTCAGATCAGTTTTCTAATAAAACATATATTACTTTTTTTGTTCACATAACTTATGATAAATCAAGTAGTACAGGCTCTCATATCAGCCCTTATATAATTCACCTTTTAGGGGAATTTTGAATTAAACTTTTTTTTTTTAAAGAAATAATTCTTGTTTCACAGTCAAGTTGTACAAATATATTGAGGTCCTGTGACAACATCCAAACCACCACAGTGAGTACAATGCTTTGGTGCTTAGTGTGTGAAGAATAGAAAGTTACAGCCTGGTTTAACAGTATAGCATACTGGCACCTCTCCCTAGCGGTCATCTCAGTTCTCTTCTTAAAAGAGAGTTGATACCTGTCATGAGCCAGCTATAACCAGCGTTAACAACATCTACCCAAGTCTGGAACAACTCTAAAAGAGTCAACTGCCCCATTCATCTCAGTTGCCCAATGATAATTTACATCTCAACATTGTTAGCTGTTTCATTGCTCATTAAACTGTGTGAGAAAAGGAAGTGCAGTATTCACAGATATTGGCTACTCCTGCTTGTAGAAGCTAATTGAACCATGGGCCAAATCCAGATCGCCGGATGCTTTTGAATAGACCACAAATTTATTTGAACATAAGCTTTCATGGGCTAAAACTCACTTCATCGGATGCATGCAGTGGAAAATACAGTAGGAAGATAGATATACACAGAGAACATAAAAAAATGGGTGTTGCCAGAGTAATTAATTAGGTGAGCTATTTTCAGCAGGAGAAAAAACAACAACTTTTGTAATGATAAACAGGATGGCCCATTTCCAATAGTTGACAAGAAGGTGTGAGTAACAGTAGGGGGAAAGAAATTAGCATGGGGAAACAGTTTTTACTTTGTATAATGACCCATCCACTCCCAGTCTTCATTCAAGCCTAATTTAATGGTCTAGTTTGCAAATTAATTCCAATTCTGCAGTTTCTCGTACACATCATAGGACCTAATCACATCAGCCACACTATCAGAGGCTTGTTCACCTGCACATCTACCAATGTGATATATGCCATCATATGCAAAAGAATAAATGGACACAAATCAGACATCAAGAATTATAACATTCAAAACCTGTCAGAGAACACTTCAACCTCCTTGGTCACTCAATTACAGATCTCAAAGTCGCAATACTCCAACAAAAAAAAAACCCCCAAAACAGACTCCAACGAGAAACTGCAGAATTAGAATTAATTTGCAAACTAGACACCATTACATTAGGCTTGAATAAAGACTGTGAGTGGATGGGTCATTATACAAAGTAAAAACTGTTTCCCCATGCTAATTTTTTTCCCTACTGTTACTCACACCTTCTTGTCAACTATTGGAACTGGGCCATCCTGATTATCATTACAAAAGTTTTTTTTCTCCTGCTGATAACTCACCTTAATTACGCTCATTGCAGTTGGTATGGCAACACCCATTTTTTCATGTTCTCTGTGCATGCATATATCTTCCTACTGTATTTTCCACTGCATGCATCTGACGCCCACAAAAGCTTATGCTCAAATAAATTTGTTAGTCTCTAAGGTGCCACAAGTACTCCTCATTCTTTTTCCATTTAATGTAAGGCATTCATATGTAATTTGCACTTGAAGTTCTGCAATACTTTGAGTCTACCTTAGTGCCAAGGCTGTAGACCATTTATAGCCTCCAGTCCAGTTGCAGTAAAGCATCTTAGGAAAGACACGATTACCTGAGAAGAGAAATTAAATACATTCAAATCCTGATGCCATGAACAAAGGACAAAGATTGTCTCAGGAACTGAAATCTGAGGTGCAAATATGCCAAATTACTCTTCACAACAAGTATCTGTTCTGCATTTAAATAGCATCAGTAACTCAACCTATCTTTTCTGATGAGACCACAGTATGAAAGCCTGAACACGGTTTCCATTTCCTATACTTTCCTAGATGGGTTTCTACCAAAGCACCACCAAATTAAGGAAAATCAAGAGCCAAGTCTACTGATTTAGACCCTATATTAAATTTCTTGTGATTTCAAATGTTAATTGACAGGATGTTTTTAATTTATCCCATAAATAACACCTCAATGCAAATTCTGTTGACGCTGCATCAAATAATTCCATTGAAGAAAGTGAATACAGGAGAGAAAACACTCCCAATAACCCTAATGTAAGACTACTGTTGAAACAATGGTTCTAAGCATCATATCATAATTTTAAAATATTAAGTGTCAGACTAGAAAGTGAAACTAAACAATGCACAATATCTCAACAAAAACAAACTAGACATTGAAATAAGTTATATGCATGTTTATCCACTACACTGAACAAACGTATGTTCAAGAATTCTTCACTAAAGAATCCTCTCTAAACCATTCATTGGTAGACCAACTTACCTAGACAATGAATATGATCATGCACTGTACAATTGGCATTATATCGTTGTCTTGGACAAGAGACTGTCATGCAACTTGTAGAACTGGTACACACATAATCAGTAGGTTCAAGCTGCCAGCAAAACTGGCAAGTCATGTTGATTGTGAAGTTCTCCACTTCATTGTTTCGCTGATCCTATAAAGAAGAGTATTATCAATGTAAATAATCTTAAATATTATATCAAGAATGTTTCACAGGATATAAATAAATACTTCTCACAGATTTCACTGCTGTGCAAAGACAGAACAACAAGATGATACATTATATTCAGCACTTAGATAGTTGGGTAATGGATACTAGAGAAGTGTTAAAGAAATAATTATACTTGCTAGGTAACTGTATTTATGCCTAGAAATTTGTTTTGTAACATATTTTTGAGTTTTAGGACATAATTTAAACTACACTGTACCTTTAACAAGTGACAAATTCCAACTACAAAGAAATAGGTTAATTACTTACAACACAATGAATTTGTGGCTTAATCTTGCAATCAAAAGTGGCTGGCTTCCCATATACGCAGGAGAAGTTTGTTTTACATGTCATGCAGTCTGGAGGCAATTTGCTGCACAGCCCATTGCTGGGACACTTACTCACATAAGATGGAATCTCCGTAGTCTCTGAAGGGTCAAAGGATTTGTTAAGAATAGAGCTTCAGCATTACCTACACTACAGTATAGGCACACACTTCTACTGTTTGTTACTTTAAATAATTTCATAATAAAGTACTCTCCACTTACAGCTAACATAAACTAGTATCTCATATATTAAGGCATCCCGCCTCTAACAGCAACCAGTATCAGCTGCTTCAAAAGGAAGAACCCTGCAGCAGAGCTCAGCAGCAGCCAGCACTGGCCATACACCATATAACAGCATTTGTAAGTCCATTGCTACCTTGTCCCACCATGCCATCAGCTCCACCTTCTGAGACACCTCATCTATCAGCCACTACTCCCTCCTGAAAGCACAGGGCTGGAGCACACAAGCACTGATTGGAGACCATCAACTCCCGTGACCTCCTGCAGGGAGTGAAGATTCCTCCCCCTCGTATTTGTCACCTCCAAACCTGGGAAACGGATTAAGATCCTGATGCCAGTCTTCCCCCTCCCCCCACGGTCTGCATCAGTTGTGTGTGAAGTACCAGTAGGAGAGTCTAAATCAATTGGAGGAAGAGCAGAATGAAGTGGTCTGTGTTGTGGGGAGCACCAAAATTAATTGGTGGGTGTTTTCAGCAGTGGGCAAAGCACTGACACATCCCAACACTCTCCGTCCCCATACCTCCCAGCTCATACCACAGAGCCAAATCTGACCCCTGCCCAGTATGGGATAATCTGTCCCAGGGAAAATTTCTTCATACTCTAAGATCATTAAAGGTCAGTTTAAAACCTGAAGCTTGAAGGTTTATATTCCTTCCAAAGCCATTTAAATATTTTACAGTTCTAACTTTGGATGCTTATTATCCATATAAACATGGAATCCTTTTCTCTTTTTTTTCCAGCCAGGCTATGCTTTAAGCCTCAGTAATATCTTGTACAATAAAATCCTATCTAATTATGCACTACATAAAAATAATCCACTTTCTGTAAAGTTATGAATTTGGCACCATTCAATTTAACTGAATGTCCTTTTGTTTTAGATGAACAGTGCCCAAGACCAGAAGGGATCACCGTGATCCTCTAGTCTGACATCTTGCATAACACAGCCCATAGAACATTCTTGAATTAATTCCTGTTTCTAAAAGCATCTCTTTTAGAAAAACATGTAATCTTGATTTTAAAATTGCCAGTGATGGAGAAGCCACCACAAACCTTGGTAAGTTGTTTCAATTATTAATTGCCCTCGCTGTTAAAAAAAAAATATATATATATATATATATATACACACACACACACCCCTTATTTAAAGTCTGAATGTGTCTAGTTTCAACTTCTAGTCATTAGATCTTGTTATACCTTTGTCTGCTAGACTGAAGAGCCCATTAGCAAATATTTGTCCCCCACATAAGCACTTACAGTCTGTAATCAAGTCACCCCTTAACCTTTTTTGTTAAGCTAAATAGATTGAACTCTTTGAACTGTAAGGCATGTTCTCCACTCCTTTAATTGTTCTCCTGGCTCTTCTCTGAACCCTCTCCAATTTATCAACAACCTTCTTAAATTGTGGACACCAGAACAGCTGTCATATTAATCTCAATACAGAGAAAGCAATAACCCTAACTCCTGCTTGAGATTCCTGTTTATGCATCCAAGGATCATAAAAAACAATTTTGGCCACAGCATTGCCCTGGGAGCTTACGCTCAGCTGATTATCCACCAGGACCCTCAAGTCCTTTTCAGAGTCACTGCTTCCCAGGATAAAGTCCTCCATCACGTAAGTATGGCCTACATTCTTGGTTCCTAGATGAACAATTTTACAGTTGACAGCTTACCAAGTGATCCAGATTGCTCTATATCAGTGATCTGTCCTCTTCATTATTTACCACTCACCCAATCTGTGTCATTTGAAAACTTTATCAGTAGTGATTTTATGTTTTATTTCACATTAATAAAAATATTAAATAGCAAAGGGCTTGTATCATGAGAAACAGAAAATACATGTCCCTGTAGTTTCTACTTATACTTTTTGAGATGGGGTGACCAGAACTGAATACAGTATTACAGGTTACGTTACTGATTTATATAATGGGATAGAATTTTCCATATTATTATCCATCCTGTTCCTTAGGCATTCTAACACTGTTTGCTTTTATGACTGCTGATGAGCAGTGAGCTATTCAAAATGACATCCAGGTCTTTCTCCCCCATCTCCAGTTAACAGAGATAATTTAGAACAAGTAATTAGAATGTGTCTGGGTAGTTTAAAATTTTCCCTCCAGTGTTCACAAAACAATTTCATCATCCAGTGTGTTCTTCATTCACTTAGCTTCATTTAATATTCTTCATGGTCTTCTCTGGTTTTGACTAACCTAAATAATTCTGTGCTGTCTGTAAAGTTCTGACATCTCAGCCCTTTTTGAGATTAATACATTAACCACCACTAGCCTTAGTGGAGTGACACACGGTTCTGTACTGTTACCTTAACTTTTTGCCATGATGAAAATCATGAACCAATATATCTATCCAGAGACCTCAAAGTGTTTAAACATTAATAAGATCTCAAACATATTTACAGAGTTCTATTAGCCAATATCATATTTTCAGAATGCTGTATAGTCATGCTAAGTTGTATAACTATAAAATGTACTCTCAGAATGCTTTGTATTGATAATAGATTTCTTGTGGAAATTTACTTGATGTTAACCTGCTGTAACTGCTCTTTCCTTCGCATGTGTATCATCTGTCAGAATAAGATGGATATTCTGTTGAGTCTCGCCAAATATGAACAGTGTGCTAGGTATGGCTGGTAGAGATGTCTTTGTCGTCTATAAAATATATACAGTACTAAATAGAGGAAGAGTGTACGGTCTTTGGTAATGCACTAGAATTTGTGGAATATTCGATCTGTTGTAAACAAGAATATAAACAGAAGCAGAATTGAGCTAATATTTTGGAACAGACGAAAGACGTAAACACTAAGATTGTTCCCCGTATTGGTAGTATAATAAACTTTCTGTATTGTGCTTAATAAACTGATTGAGCCTGGTTATCTGACATCATATCAGTAAGGGAACTGAACTATGAATAACTTTTTATTACTGTTAAATTACTAGTCAGATTGGACACTTTTACTCTCTTCCATAAACACTCAAGCTACAAGTGTAAAAATGACATAACTTTTTATCACGACTTCTGTTTCTTATACTAGAGTCATAAATGCCAATTATTAACAGTAGCACATTTTACACTTAATTTATAGTTCACTGGCTGGGACCTGCCACTGTGCTCTCCCGTCCACCAAGTTTATTGTTCATCCAAGCCTCCCCAAGGGCACTACCCATGCAAACCCATAAAAGCAGAAAAATGATCAGTATGAGACCTTGGTTCTATACGTGGCTCTACGATGGACCTGCTGTGTGACCCTGGCCAAGTCACTCTAACCATGTCTGCATGTGTCTTGTCTCCCACCCTTTATCCGTTCTTGTCTGTTTAGACTGTAAGCCTTCTGAGGCAGAACTATCTTATTACATTTGTGCAATGGGGCTGATTTCAGTCGGGGTCTTTAGGTGCTAACAAAAGTTATTTGTGTTAAGGGGATCTTAAGAATGTGTAAATATAAGAATGGCTATGCTAAGTCAGACCAATGGTCCATCTAACCCAGTTTCCTGTCTTCCAACAGCAGCCAGTGCCAGATGCTTCAGAGGGAATCAACAGAACAGGGCAATCATCAAGTGATCCATCCTGTCATCCAGAGCAAGGTTCTGGCAGTCAGAGGTTTAGCTAAACATAGTGAATGGGAAACAGCCATTCATGGACCTATCCTCCATGAATGTATCTAATTGTTTTTTTGAATCCAGCTATTGGCCTTCACAACATACCATGGCAATGAATGCCACAGGATGACTGTACATTGTGTGAAATACTTTCTTATATTTGTTTTAAACATGGCTGCCTATTAATTTCATTGGGCAGCCCTTGGTTCTTGTGTTATGTGAAGGGGTAAATAACACTTCCCTATTCACTTTCTCCATATCATGCATGATTTTATAGACCTTTGTCATATCCCACTCAGTCATCTCTTTGTTCATCGTAGAAGCCACAGTCTTAAAAAAATCTCCTTATATTGAAGCTGTTCCATACCCTTAATCATTTTTGTTACCCTTCTCTGCACCTCTTCCAACTGTAACTGTAATATACCTTTTTTCAGATGGGGCAACCAGAACTGCATGTAGCATTCAAGGAGTGGTGTATCTTATTTATTTCATAAATACCAACATCCACACATCACATTAGGCACTCACTGGCCTATTCCGCCCATCCCCAAGGAACCCATTTCCAACTCACATCCAGAAAACTTAATTCTAACCTCATACTTTCTCCACAAAACACCTAAGTTATCACACACTTACCCAGTGCACATTTGTGAATAGAAAGTATGTAAATACTGTGGAGACTGGAGTTGAAGTTTTGCATAACAATGAATTACCTATTTTTGAATTGGGTGTGAGGTGGAAGCAGATTCTTATGGAGGCACAGTGAAGCAATTAAAATACCTGATTTTAATCAAGATTTAAATCAATGTTAATCTTGTTTTGCATGCGTCCTTTAGCTGTTTTCCTAAATGAAGGTTTCAGAATAGTGGCCGTGTTAGTCTGTATCCGCAAAAAGAACAGGAGTACTTGTGGCACCTTAGAGACTAACAAATTTATTGTAGCATAAGCTTTCGTGGGCTACAGCTCACTTCATCGGATGCATGTAGTGGAAAATACAGAAGGAAGATATATATACACACAGGGAACATGAAACAATGGGTGTTATCATACACATTATAAGGAGAGTGATCAGTTAAGGTGAGCTGTTGTCAGGAGAGAAAAATAACTGTTTGTAGTGGTAATGAAAATGGCCCATTTCCAGCACTTGACAATGACATATAAGGAACTCTGCTTGGGGGGGAAGATAAGCATGGGGAAATAGTTTTACTTTGTGTAATGGCCCATCCACTCCCAGTCTTCATTCAAACCTGATTTAATGGTGTCCAATTTGGAAATTAATTCCAATTCAGCAGTCTCTCGTTGGAGTCTGCTTTGAAGTTTATTTGTTGTAATATTGCAACTTTTAGGTCTGTAATCGAGTGGCCAGGGAGGCTGAAGTGTTCTCCAACTGGTTTTTGAATGTTATAATTCTTGACATCTGATTTATGTCCATTTATTCTTTTATGTAGAGACTGTCCAGTTTGGCCACTGTACATGGCAGAGGGGCATTGCTGGCACATGATGGCATATATCACATTGGTAGATGTGCAGGTGAATGAGCCTCTGATAGTGTGGCTGATGTGATTAGGTCCTATGATAGCATCCCCTAAATAGATACGTGGGCAGAGTTGGCAACGGGCTTTGTTGCAAGGATAGGTTCCTGGGTTAGTGTTTTTGTTGTGTGGTGTGTGGTTGCTGGTGAGTATTTGCTTCAGGTTTGGGGGCTGTGTGTAAGCAAGGACTGGCCTGTCTCCCAAGATCTGTGAGAGTGATGGTATTCAGGGGATACCATCATAGGACCTAATCACATCAGCCACACTATCAGAGGCTCGTTCACCTGCACATCTACCAATGTGATATATGCCATCATGTGCTAGCAATGCCCCTCTGCCATGTACACTGGCCAAACTGGACAGTCTCTATGTAAAAGAATAAATGGACACAAATCAAACACAAAATGGACACAAAGCTTATGCTACAATAAATTTGTTAGTCTCTAAGGTGCCCCAAGTACTCCTATTCTTTTTAAATGAAGGTTGATTCTCATTGGTAGCTAACCATTAAAACATGTTGATTTGCCTCTTAATATAGCCTTTACACTATATTTCAAACTTCTCTTTGGTGATCAGGAGAATACACTATGTCTATACACATTTAAGAAATGTTATAGCTTAATGTTTTCAGATTCTTAAATTTACTTTTTTACTTGTAAACATTATGAATGACATCTCTTATTTACTAGATTAATTTTTACTCATGCTTTGTGCCAATCTGCATTTGGATAATAATTGGAATTAAATTAAAAATGCACAAAAACATTTTAAAATTGTTTTCTATTAAATCAGACTGCTTTTAATTTGCATAAGAAAAAACGTATCAAAGCATATTTTGCATTTAAAGCTGATTTATTACACAAAGGAAGTATTATCTGTAAATAGTGAATTGTACTGATTGTCCTTAGTCAACATTTCCATCAATATTTTAGAACTAGTAGAGCTCATCCTCTAACACCTTGCTTTTATTCATAGATTCTAAGGAAAACAAAATTTCCTGCTTTTTCAATTCCCAATCAGTTTCTCAACCTTGAATAAGGAAGTCATTGAACTGAACTAGTTGCATGAACTCAAATGAAGAAAATATTTTCTGTGACTGCACAAAAGGCTACTGCTGTCAAAAGCTGGCTTAGCACTTCAAAAGTGACTTCCACCAGTTCAGTGGACTTTACAACTTTTTTTTAAAACTTCAGCAGCAAACATGTTTTTCTTGAATCTTTTATTTAATAAAACTAGTTAACAGATTACAGTAGATTGTCAATTTGAAATGTAATTTTAAATAGGTTTACTTTTAAAAAAGAAAAAAAAATCTATGTAAACAAAAATATCAGATTCAAATAAAAAATCCAATATTTTAGGTTTTTGGTTTAAAAAAAAAATCATTATTTTATATCCAACCTGTGTGGAAGCATGGAGTGTCACTGAATGGCTAATATGACATGCAGGTGTCAAGTCTGTGAATGTAGGTTCCCTTAAATTATCATGTGGGGTTTGCATGGATGGGTTTTTCATTTACATAACCCTAACTAGCAGTTATAGTCTTTTGGAAAATAATTCATGGTGCCTCAGGGTACGTCTACACTGCAATTAAAAACCCATGTCTTGCCTGTGCCACCTGACTCAGGCTCGGGGCGATCAGGCTAAGGGGCTGTTTAACTGTAGTGTAGACACTGGACTTGGGCTTCTAGGACCTCATGAGGTGGAGGGTCCCAGAGTTTGGGCTGGACCCTGAGCCCCAGCTTCTATTCACAATTAAAAAAACCTCTTTAGCCCAAGCCGCACAAACCCAAGTCAGCTGGTGCTGGCCAGCTGTGGATATCTAACTGCAATGTAGACATACCCACAGGGTGCACCGTACCTTTTAATGATGAAATACTCTGTACAGTTAGTTTTCTAATACCTCATTCAAGAATTTTACTATTAAACTCAGGACTACTAGGGAAAAGGCTTGTATGATATCATTGGAACAGTTTACCAACGGTTGTGGTGGATTCTCTAACACTAACTATTTTTAATCAAAATTCAAGACTATGTATTTCTAAGAGATGTGCTGCATGCATTATTTTGGGAAATTCTATGGTCTGTGTAATACAGGAGGTCAGACTACATTATCACAAGAGTCCCTTCAGGCCTTGGAATCTATAAATCTATTGTTTTCTTAGGAGCTTTTATAGAAGAACAGACACTTGTACCTGTTGCTCTAGTATATGGAGTATTTGTACTTGGAGATGTTACACCTTTTGTAGACATAAACTGTTGTTTTGAGTGCTCTGTTGTCATCAAGGATCCTGCTATAAGAAAAATTAACAGATTCAATGCACTTCAGTTACCGTTAAGAGGATACAATAATCCTAGAATTCAACTGGTCTTCAATCACTGTTTAATCCCAGCATTCTAATACAAAATATGAAGCTGCTTCCTGACATTAAGGGTCATTTTTGGAATAAAATTAATATTTAAATAGCTCCACAGATTTCCCTACTTTGTTCATTAGGATTTTGCACTTTACTCCACTTAAGACAATAAAAATCAATTTTAATCAGTTTTGCTTTTAAATTCTTGTGACCTAGTGGAAGCTACACTATTTGGAATGCAAATATTACAGTATACTGTCTATTACAGAATAAAAATAATTAAACATCAAGTAATACACTGGCCATTTTAGCAGGAAAACTGCACCACCGAACTGGCTGGAGACTATGGCCCCAATTCTGCAAACAAACACTTACTAAATATTCAACTCTGCTCACGTAAGTAGTGGTGGGACTACTCACGTTCATAACTATTTGGAAACCCCCCCCACAAATTATACCAATAATGCATGATCACACAGGGTATGTGGTGCACACTAGGATAGGAAAATAAACATGTGGCCTGTGTTGAGAAACCCAAAATACCTTATAAACAACATGATAATACTTTTCAAGACAAGGAATCCATCTAAACAGCACTATCTAAAAGTCATTTTAATCTACCTAACGTTTGTTGAAAATTCTCTTTAGTCCCATAGAAGTCTAATTCTTTCTTGAGTCCTTAACTCTTGGCCACAGCAAGATTCCTGTACAGATGAATTATGCACTGTACAAAACGATGTCTTTATATCACTTTGACATTTGTTGTTTATGCTGCTAATTAACTACACCACCACAATGCAGCCTCCTCCCCAACAGAGGCACCGGGACCACCAGCACACAGCGCAGCAGCGCGGAGAAAAAGGGCCGCTGGCTTATGGTGAGCGGGTCTATAGGCCGGGGTCACGTTGCCACAAAGCAGGCAGGGCCCTGGGCTAAGTCCTAGGGGCACCGTCAGCCCGAGCTCGCCCAGCTGCATGCGGACCCCAGGGCAGTGGCCGGGCGCACGGGACGCCGGCGCGGACGCCATGGCCGCTCCTACAGGCCTAGGACCGGGGAGGGCAAAGCCGGTGGGAGCGTGTACGGAGGGTAGCGGGGAGCTGCCTCGCCAGGCCGAGCAGTGCCGCGGCCCCTCCCTGGCCCTGAGGCGGCGGGTGGCGCCCGCACTCACCGCGGCCCGAGAGCACGTAGAGCTGCGAGACGAAGAGCGCGACGCTACAGAGCCGCTTCAAGGCCGACAACCCAGACACCGCCAGTGCCACCATCTTGGCTCCATCCGGGGCCTCGCCGTCCCCTTCCCGGCAGGCGCAGAGCGCGTAGACCCGGCCTGCGCGGGTGGGGCAGGAGCTGCTGAGGCAGGAGGAGGCGGCGGCGGGCGCAGTGAAGGATTTTGCTCCTCGTAGGCGTGTGCTGCGGCTGGCACTTTCCGAGCCTTATCGACTGCATTGGACGGTTACCGGATGTAGCAAATGCCTACGGGTAGCAGTTTCTTGCACTATAGACTATGTGCAATTGCTACGTGTAGAAATGGGCCATCTGTAGCAGTTAGCGATACGTATCGATTGTCAGAAACAGCTTCTGTTAAAAGATGCTACTTTATTTGTTGTACATGCTTGAAAACTGGTCTCATATTTCTATGCCATTATCTCAGTCATTGAGATTTTGAATAGAAACGTATCCAGAACTGATCCCTGGAGAACCCCACTTGTTATGCCCATCTTATTTAGCATTATGTCCATCTAGGTTTCATTTCCATAGTTTGTTTATGAGAAGGTCATGGAAGACAGTATCAAAAGCCTGACTAGAGGCAAGCTATACCACATGTACTGCTTGTAGGCTTGTTACACTGTTAAAGAAAGCTATCAGGTTGGTTTTACCTGTGAGGCTGCTTGAAATACCTTTTTTTAGCAAAGTTAGACCTTTCGCTGCTGTAGGTAGCACGGTCCTACAGATAGCATTTTCACACACACGTATGTGTATGAAACTGCAAACTATAGGGATGTGCTTACCTGTAACACTGCAATGTGATGAAGCTAATTCCTGCAGGCAGCAGTTTCTCACACCACCTTCATGTGAGACTGCTATCTGTAGGAATCAGCTACAATGGCAGCCGGTCCTATCTCCTTGCCAATGATGAGTGGCCATTACACTGCAGTCTGCCCCAGTGAGCAGTGAGTCTGCCCCAGTGACTGGCAGTAGCCACTGAGGCAAGGTGGGTTTAGAGGCTTAGGGGTTCCCCTGGGGTGGGAAAACCCAGAATAAGGGGTTACTGTGGAGGCAACACCCCAAGGTAAAGGGCACTGGGGTACATCAGGGACATGGGTACCTGCAGCAGGCAAGACACTGACCAGTAGGAGGCGCTTGGTACACTGGAGAGCTAATTCCTGAGATGACCAGCAGGAGGCACTGCGCTGGTGAGTCTTGACCTCGCTACAGTGCCATTGGATTAAAGGAGCTTTTGTGGCAAGAATCACCAGTAGAGCAATATATGTCTAATATAACTATGTTAAAAACTCCCACCTTAACCTATTACTTCCCAACTCATGAGGATAAAAGAACTAATGCACTGGATACCAATAATATTCTAAACTTTAACTTTTCTTTGTGGGTCAATTGGACAAGTCTGTACAAACTAATGAAGAAAAATAACCAAATTGTCCAACTGACTGAAATCACACAGGGCCAGGTTCAGACGCACAGTTTGGCTATTTTACATCAGGGATCTGAAATATAAAGAGTATCTGCACAAGCAGAACAAATTATAACGCACCATTGGTATGATAGTTGGTATCATAATTGGGCCCCCAATTATTCTTTTCTTTATTCTGATAAGTTTAATGTTAATTGTAATGTGTGCTATGTTCTGTTGGATGCTGAAACCACAAACTCAGATTGTTTAGAAAAGGTTATATAGCCTTGAGACAATTACATAAAGTGTGACTCATTCAATACCTCTGGATTGAAGGGTCATTTGTGAGTCAGTGTAGAACTGAAGAATGAAATTGTTTCTTTTCTTTAATTACTATTATTAATATGACTTTATTTTGTATCAAATAAACAAACCAAACTTCACTGTTTTAACATTGTAACTCCTGTTTGCCTCCCAACATTTTAAATTGTTCATTACTCTTGTTTTAATAAGATTCCATAGTGTAACTAAAACCCCATTTTAAAATGCTTACTTCATTTTGCAAAACCCCGCTGTAACCTCATTAACTTAGTTCAGTGGATGGTTAACAATGCATTATAAGAAGTTTGATCCCATAGCCACACCCCTGTCTGACTTGTTTGGTACCCAGCATACACTGCCAAACCAAAGCTACCCAAAATACAGTGGGTGGACAGTGGGATATCTATTCATGGTGCACCTCATTCTGAATCTATACAAGTGCTTCTGGTGAGTACCCTGACTGCTGAGGCAAGGAGTCCAGGAGGCATGCACGCAAGTGACATAGTAACCGTAGTGACTCTATGGTGACATAACTTGAGTTAACCCACACTTAAATTGTAGATATGGCCTTAGGTATATTAAATGTTTGGGAGTATGAGGGTAAACTAAGATTCATTCAGGTGTTTAGGCTCAAGGCATTGGAACTAGCCTTACTGCACCCACCCTACAGGCTCAGGAACAAAGAGGCACAAAAAAAGAATTTATTTATTAAAAATTTTTGACTTGAGGGTGTATAACTCATGATTTTAGAATTCTTGTGCTGCCCCGCCCCCCTCAGCGCCCTGTCTGATAGCCCTGCCGCCCCTCCCCACACTCAGCACCCTGACAGCCCTACTGCCCTGCCCCCCCAGCGCCCCCGTCTGATAGCCCTGCCGCCCCACCCCCTTCAGTGCCCCGTCTGATAGCCCTGCTGCCCTGTGCCTCAGCACCCAGTCTGATAGCCCTGCTGCCCCGCCCCCCTCAGCGGATATTGCTTGAATGCCAGCAAACACCAGGACCATACGCTGCCAGGCTTTGTCTTGCAATGATACCTGATTACCTGCTGCTAGCATGGCGTGGTAAAGCATCCTACCATGGAGGGTGGAATAAGGCTGCTCTCCCCAGAAACCTTCTGCAAAGAGTACCTCCAGGAGAGCTTCATGGAGATGTCCCTAGAGGATTTCCGCTCCATCCCCAGACACATTAACAGACTCTTCCAGTAGCTGTACGGGCCACGAATGCATCCCAAATCCTCAGGACAAATTAATCATTAAAAAATGCTTTCTTTTAAACCATGTTTTATATTTACAAAGGTACACTTACCAGAGGTCCCTTCTACGGCTTCATGGTCCGGGATACCGCCTTGGGAGGGTATTTCAGTCAGGGTGAGAAAAAAATCCTGTCTTTTGGGGAGAATGGTGTGCTGTTGTGGAGTCCTCAACCTTGTCCTCCTCCTCATCTTCCCCGTCTGCAAAATCCTCAGGCATGGTGACTGAGAGTACCCCATCGTCGGAGTTCACGGACGGGGTGGGGTAGTGGTGGCGGCCCCCCCTAGAATTGCCTGCAGCTCAGCATAGAAGCAGAATGTCTGCAGCTCTGTTCCGGAGCGTCGGTTTGATTCTTTGGCTTTCTGGTATGCTTGTCTCAGCTCCTTAAGTTTCACGCGGCACTGTGTTGAGTCCCTGTTGTGGCCTCTGTCCATCATGGTCTTGGCGATTTTTTCAAATGTTTTGGCATTCCCTCTTTTGGAACGGAGTTCTGATAGCACAGATTCATCTCCCCATACAGCGATCAGATCCAGTACCTCCCGTATGGTCCATGCTGGAGCTCTTTTTCGATTCTGGGACTGCATGGTCACCTGTGCTGATCAGCTCTCCATGCTGGGCAAACAAAGGAAATTAAATTCAAAAGTTCGCGGGGCTTTTCCTGTCTACCTGGCCAATGCATCTGAGTTCAGATTGCTGTCCAGAGCGGTCACAAAGGTGCACTGTGGGATAGCTTCCGGAGGCCAATACCGTCAAATTGCGTTCACACTAACCCTAATTCGAACCGGCAATGTCAATTTCAGCGCTACTCCCCTCGTCAGGAAGGAGTACAGAAATCATTTTAAGAGCCCTTTATGTTGACAAAAATGGCTTCCTTGTGTGGACAGGTGCAGGGTTAATCGATTTAATGCTGCTAAATTCAACCTAAACTCATAGTGTAGACCAGGCCTTAGATGAAATTCAAAAGTATAAGTCATATGGGACTCAAAGCACCTGTCCATGACAGCCCAACCAAAGATCACAAGCGATGCAAATCACTAAAATAGGGGTGTTTTCATGTCTATGTATAGAAAAGTGAGAAGACTATAAATTCAGGATTTCTTTTAAATAACTCAATCTGATATGTATCTACCACTGATTTCAATAAATTGCATAAAGATTATGTAATACCTAAATTTTTATTTATTTGGTATCTTACTACCATGTTCAGTGTTACTGAGACCATATGTTCTTCTTTAGACAACTGCTACTTCTTCCCTTTTCTCCCTTTCCCTATTTTCTCTTTGCCTGTTCCCTCTGAATTTCCTTCCTTGCAACAACTTCCAGTTCACACGCTTTCAAGTCTTCACTCCCATCCCTTTTCCCCTTCTATTTGTTAATAGGGATGTTGATATTACAGTGCCATTACTGGGCTATGAGATGACACTACATTGAGATTGATAGGTAATAGGAAAATTTACCTATCAGAGTCATTGTTTCAGACTGTCTGCAAATGCAAATAGACATATAATGGATTTACAACTGGTTATAGCTGCACTCAGAGGTCCTAGAAATTTACCCTAAAACCAAAAAAAAAAGTAAGCTTAGATTCTGCATAGCTTAAGTATGTCATGTAGGGCACATAAGTACATAAGATAGGCCAGATGCAGCCCCTAAGCCAGTGGTTCTCAAACTTTTGTACTAGTGACCCCTTTTATATATATTTAACACCATTATAAATTCTGGAGGCAAAGCGGGGTTTGGGGTGGAGGTGGACAGCTCACAACCTCCCATGTAATAACCTTGCAACCCCCTCAAGGGTCCCGAACCCCCGTTTGAGAACCCCTGCCCATGTCTATATATTTCACACCTCTTCCTTGGCATCTTGTGTAGAGGAGAAAAGCTATTTTTACTTGCACTTTTCACTCTTGGCCCTCAAAAACTTGGGGGGGGGGGGAGCGAGGGTAATCATTGCCAAAGTTCTTAAAGTTACCATGAGGTAAGAAAAGGAGAGAAAAATTAAACTTTTTTTCAAGTAACAGTATAAAGTATCTCCTTTGTAATAGAATACCCCTGCTCAGAGTTCTAGGCATGTGTCTGTACAGATCTGTTCCTATGCTTTTTCAAGGAGTTACTTGAGCAGACAGAATATTTCCTCCTCGACTTCCATTAATAGAACAGGAAGTTAAATGAAAATTAGGAAAATATACATCTTTAAAGAGGATCTGAAGATAAAGAAAGGCATTGCATAGACAGCAGGAAAACCATCACTACAGACATTATTAGTTACAGATGAATGATATTTCCAAAATACCACTTCATATATTTGCTTAGTAATATTTTTATAACATCAATTTGAACACAGCAAATTCCACAGGTTTTAAATTATGCTTCATACTAGATTAATGTCAGTATTACATACTTTTTTGATTAAATAAAAAAAAAGTGTCATTTACTGCATCATACTGAAATTAAATTGTAAACTTTTCAGGACACAAATCATTTCCAATCTGTAATGTAAAACATTTTTGAATACTGTAAAATTAATTACAACTTTTTGTGATACTGTACTCTATTAGGGCTGCTTCTTCTCCAGTTGTAGCACAACACCACTGTCACACACCTGTGCTACTGCAAGGCACTGACTCTTTCTATACAGATGAAATTATGTCCTGCTCTTCAAGGGCCAGATTAGTATAGGCAATTTTGCATGTTCAAGGACTCCCAGGACTGGGCCCAAAGAGTAGACTCAAAGGTGCACAAATGTCAGACAGAAGGTTAATATTAATTTTGAATTTTCTGTTTAAGTAAAATATTTATACATTAAATCCTACTTTCTGCTTCATTTTTTAAGATGTCAGGTAACTAATTATGTAAGCCAGTGTACCTAATTTAGATTGCTTCAGACAATTGGTTTAGTGCAATTTAGTATCATCAAGTTGAACAAAAATTAGACAAGCCACATTACTGAAACAACTGTATAAAAGAAAATGAAATAAGATCATTAGACTTGTACAGAGAATAAACATCTCAAAACAGATTGTTGTATTGAAGATTTATTCAACTGCCAGGAACAGTAAACTTTTTTATCTAATTACAAAATGGAGCCATTAAAAGTACAAATTTAGATTCAACATACACCTAGGCTGATGTTTCCAATAAACTGTGTTGTAGAGATAAAATAATTAAGGAAATTTACATGCAACAGATTTTTCAACATATTTTTCTAGTGCCCATATTCCAAACAAAGCAGAAACACCACAATGCATTCTATGGAGGGGTTGGTTGTTTTTTGTTTTGTTTTTTAAGTCTTTTAAAAGTGAATTTAGTACTTGTGAAAGGAGCCAAGTTTACAGCACTGTAAATGGAGGTTTTCCATATATTCAAAGAACAAGAACCCTACAGCCAACAACCTACATTGCTTAGACAGTATAATTCAACCTATCTCTAGGTGGTCACCTTTGAAATAAGTGGTTATTCAGTCTTAATGCCCATTCAGTGCCTGTCTTTGCTGCTGAGACTTACAATAGTACCAACACGTGTGTGGCCTGTAGACATTAGTCCAGTAGGAACTAGACATGCCCAAACAAAAATATTTGAGAAAACTGATATCAAAACAAATATATGAGGAGCATTTTAATTTTATCTACAAGCTACCAAGTTTCTGATGCCAGACAAGTAAGTTACATAGCTACTTTTGACTAACTGATTAAGTTTTTTTTAGCAGTAGCAGCAAGTACACTTTCCAGTGTTTTTCTCTTGATCACTTTAATAGAGCTCCAGCTTTATTTATATAGCAGAAACAATACATTTTGTAGCATAGATGTAGGTTTATTTTCTAAATGGAATTTTCCAGTTGCTATGGATTCATGTAATTGCTTGAGGAGTCCAAGGTTTGCATCTGTCTTTAACACTATCCCAAAAGCACCCACATCAGCTCCATTTTTGTGCATTAATTCAAAGACCTTGCAAATAAGCACAACAGTATTAGAGAGAGGAGGAAAAATAATCAGCTTCATTTAGAGTTAACATGGCTCCCAGTTAGCAGCCATTTCAGAATTCTTCCTCTGCATATAAAGCATGTGATTTCTTCAGTTTCTTTAGTTTTTCAATGGCAGATGTTATCAAAATCTCTCCATGAATCTTATTGTCTCTTGTTCGCACATTGACAGCATTATTTGCTTTTTCCTTTTCTCCAACCACTGCAAGAGGAATATTGCAGAAAGACATTAATGGATCTGCAGCAAGCTTGTAACTTTTGAAAAGTAAATAACTACTAGAGAAAAATTCATTGGGACCAATGCTGGTCACCACTCCATCCCCATATCTTAGTCCTTTCCACACATTCAAGAAGGTATGCCCTACCATTTAAACATAAAACTATTTTAAACTCATACCTATTCTTTTACTCTTTTTTTTTTAATATGTGAAAAGAAACTCTGCTTTAACTAATTTGCTAAAAATCTATTTGATCTCCTGCTTACATTATGAAATTTAAAATAAAATCAAATTCTATGCCAGCATTTGACGTTTATAACCAAAATTTAAAAAAGAAAACCACTTTTACAATGATCAGAAACCTAAATACACAATTACCTAAAATAAAATTATACTGTGCAAGCTGTGCATTTCTTATTTTCTTGTTTAATGTGCAGCTGTGATCTAGATCAACATCAGCCATAAATCCTGCTTCAAAAAATTCATGGCAAACCTAAAAGAAAGTTAAAGTTTCATTAATATTACAGTGTGTGTATATATATTACAGTGTGTATGTATATATACACACACACACACACACACACATATATCACCAGAGATCATGACACTGATTGTGCAAAGCATTTAAGTATGCATAAATATGCTCTTGCGAGGAGTTCCATTGAAATCATAGAGACTATTCAATTGAGAAAATTATACAAAAATTTATGTACTTGGCAGGATTGGGTCAAATTTATTCGGTTAGCTTAACAGACATCTTTATAATAAAACACTGATTACAATATACAAGATGGCTACTCTGTTTTTTTTTTAAATTAGAGAATTACTGAAGCCTAAGCAGCAAGAAAGCCCAAAAGAATGATTTTTTTTATTTTGTTTAGGAATTACATGTCCCCATGATTCATGACAATTTTAGAAAGTAATAAAGACTACAACAATAATGCTTTCATCTCAGTCAAGCATGTCTATATTTCCTAAGAGTTACATGTTTCTGTTCTAGGATGGAATTATAGGTTATCCAATAGATAAAATAAAAATTTATTTCTAGTTTTTAAAGGAAGTCTACTCTTACCTGCTGAGCATATTTTTCACAAGTAGGCCCCACAGGGACAACCATGACCTGGCGAGGAGAGAGCCAGAAAGGCCTGGCAAATGTAACAAAATAAAAATTATATAAAAAAATATGTTGTATATACACATACACAAAACCCACACCTTCCATTCATACCAATGTTTATATGCCCTAAGAGTAGCTGAATAATTTTCAAAAATATTTAATTTTAAAATTTAATTAGACATCTAGGCTAAGGCATGATCTTTATCCTGCTCAATTCACCTAGAACAGCAGTTCCTGAGGCCCCTGGGGGGCTGCGAGAAGGTTTCAAGGGGTCTGCCAAGCAGGGCCAGAGTCAGACTTGCTGGGGCCCAGTGCGAAAGCCAAAGCCCCACCGCATGGGACTGAAGCCTAGGGCCCCAAGCCCCACTTCCTGGGGCTGAAGCCAAAGCCTGAGCAATTGCCCTGATTGCTACCCCGTAAGGCCAGCCCTGGCTTACATATGCAGAAAAACAGTTGTTGAGGCAAAGCTGGGCCACGGCGGTTTTATAGCACGTTGGTGGGGCCTCAGAAAGAAAAAGGTTGAGAACCCTGACCTAGAACGTAATATATTAATGAATAATTTTGGAGCTGGGTTAAATAAACAGAAGCCCTGAAATTTACTGTTAAAACTAAAATAAATGTCATGAATTCAATCCACCTCTGTTGTGGCTAATTGTCTCCAAATAGTGGATGAACTTTGGACACTGCAGAATATTATATGCACCGCTGTTCCTTAGAACAATAGAAAAAAATATGGAAAGAGGTTACTAGTTTAAGTTTAAATTTACTTTCGTGTTAATGTTGTTAAAAAAAGAGAAAACGTTACCATATAATAATCAACATTTTCAGGTTGCTTTGAAGTCAGTTCATATTAGGGTGTAAAGGGAAATCACTTGTAGGTATTGTTCTCTGAAGGAAATATTCTAGTGCCACCACCACCCTTGGGTTTTGCACTCTTGCTTGTGACTTCAGTACCCAACTAGCTTAGATAAAAGTCTGGAATCCCTTGAATGAGCTCAGGATACAAACCCACAGGGCATGAAGATATATACACAACTTTGATCTCTTGTTCCTTTCCAAGTTGGTTTCATAACTAGACTGCATTTTAATTTTTCACACATGATCCATTTTACTTTATTTTATACTTTTAAAATAATAGGTGGACTGTGTGTTCATGAGTGAGATCTGTTCCCTTTCTGCCCCCCCTCCATTCAATGGTACTTCTTTATCATCAGTTCATGAAGACGTTATCTTTCAGATATTAATCATGAATAAGGGAGCAGCTTTCACTATTTATATATGTTAAGACTCTCTAATTTATGGATCTATATATGTACAACAGCCATATAAGTATAAAAAATGAATCTGCAAGCTAAATAATGAAGGGTGAATAAAATGTATTCTGCGAACATTTAAACTGCCATATTAATAATATGGTCTTACTGTACTAGTTTTATTATAATCTTGTAAAACTGAATTTCTAATCTTTTATTTTAGTCTACAATTATGTTGTTTGAGTTTGTCTACTGTATACAGTACTCTTAATATTTTAAATATGAACCAGTATATTAATGATTTTATGGCACTCAGGCCTTAATGAGACATTCCACCTTTTGGTTGTTTTGCCTGTGCTACTTTTGCTAAGAGTCTTGGTGAATTATTTTGCATTATGATGTGTTAGCTATTAGGAAGTTTCTGTATTTTCTAGCTATGTGCTTAATTGTTTCTTAGTACTGTACATGTGTCACATACCATTTTCCTCCATAATTTTCTGCTAGAATAGCTATCATTCTCTCCACTGAGCCCAAAATAGCTCTATGAATGATCACTGGCCTTTTCTTATCATCACTATCCTTACTGCAAAGAAAGAAAAACAGAAAGAAAGAAGATTAAGACATTTACCTTAATCAGCGCACATATAAGCTTACTGTCATTTTTCCATCTTCTATTTTGCTTTTTATATAAATAAAATATTAAATATTAGCAAGTTATTAATGGCATGAAATCCAACAGCTTTAACTCCAAATTTACTGTGACATACTGACATTCAGGAAATAATTGATGGCTAAATCAGTTTGAAATAATCCTGCCTACATATAATGAGAAGTGGGCACAAAAGAAAACCCTGGTTTTGTAAACCACTGTGAACTTGGATTCAGATTCCAACTCTATGACTCAGGTCCACATCTATATATCTTCATCTATGATATACTTCTTTCCACTCATTTTTACTGACATTTACATTAAAATATTATCTTCATTAGGATCTCCCCTGTTCCTACTGCTTATTTCCCATCTGAAACTTCAATCTTTTGGTTTCTGTGATGATTATCATGCTGTGAAAAATAAACAATTGGGACTTCAGATGACAAATAAGTAGCAAGAGCAGATCAAATCCAAAACAAAGATCCTGCTTTTTTATTAAAAAAAGTCAGGGGAGAGAAATTACAATCAAATGTGGCAAACCAGAAAAACAGAAAACTAATGGAAGTACTTGTCCAAGGACAACATGACTATCACAAATTTGTACAAGAAAGTGTTCTTCTCTCAAGTTGGAAACCAGAAATGGTATTTCCCTTCTCCAAAAGAACTGTTCATGTATGATTTATGCACCTCCATCAAGGATAACCAGGCTGATCTGATCTTTACTTTAAAATTGTGACTGTGTCAAGAACACAATCCTGCAAGGTGCTGATAGTTTAAAGTGTAAACTTAATGTGTTCAGTGGAGGCATCGGACTATAGTGATTGATTAGTGTGTCTGTCCCAAATAAGTTTCCTCAAAGGCTACCCAAGGTCAGATGCACTCAGTTCTCTTCAGGAAGAGCAGACCAGACAGACAAGTTATCAATTTTTTCTGCTCATTTACATTTACAATGAAACTGAGCAGCTGAACACACTAATAAATTAGGGGGAAAATCCTCCGCTCAGAGCCCAGTCCAAGTACTTATTTCCACTGCTGGGGATCTCTTGCCCCACTAATGCACCTAGGCATTTAGTGGTAGGTCAGCAGCTTGTCCAAAGGCCAGTAAATAATTAAACTACTTTTGGTTAACTCATTTTTAATGGGAGCTACAAACAGTGAAAGTAAAAAAATTATCTGTCATATAGTTGACAGATTAAGAATTCAAGCACTTACCCAACATAAGTAAGATTAAATCTGATTGGTAGCTGGAAGTCAAGTTGGATGGTAGCACACTGATGGTACCTGCCAATAGCATCTTTGATTTTAATATCAATCTGCAAAGGAAATGCCTTAGTTACTATATACGGGTTTTTTGGTTACTCTATTATGCACCCACAAAGCTGCATTAGAGCTTCATTGCAGAACTGCACCGATTTACTAACCTTAGGACCATAAAATGCTCCATCTCCTGGATTCAACTTCCATGGCTCTCCAAAGTCATTCAAACTGTTTTGTAATTGCTAATTATAAAAATCAAAAAGAAGAAGTTTAAACGTTACAGTTTTTTTAAAAAATTGTATTTCTTTAACAAAGTCCTACCAAAGCTGCCCATGAAGGGGAAGGTGAGGGAAAGAACTGTACTTCAAAGATTAAGTCATACAAAGTAAGAAAATGGGTAGGACTGACTCAAATATCTTAGCAATATAAAGAGTTTTGAACTAATACAGCTGAAAAAACATACCGTATATCCTCGATCGTAAGCCGGTTTGTTTATAAGCTGACCCTCCCCCAATATGGATAAGTAAAAATGGAATTTTTTTATAACCCGTTCATAAGACGACCCTATAATTCAGGGGTCAGCAAACTTTGGCTCCCGGGCCACCTGGATAAGCCACTGGTGAGCCGAGATGGTTTGTTTACCTCGAGCGTCCGCAGGCACGGAGGTAAACCTAAGTAAACAAAGTGTCCCGGTGCACCAACTGCTTATCCTGACAGACCGGGACAGCAACTGGTGGGGAAATTTTTTTTGGCGGGGAGAGAAGCTGGGGGTCAGGGGAGTAACCCATGTGACCACCTCCCACATGACCCGACCCCAACCCTAGCCCGGGACCCCCACACTCTCCCCATCCCATCCTTTCCCACCTTATCTGGGGAGGGCCAGGGGAGGATGGCTCTGGCCTGGCTGGAGCTGCTCTGGCAGGCTGGGCAGCGTGGCTGCAGCCTGCTCCGGCAGGCCAGACCGGGCGGCGTGGCCGCAGCATATTTCAGCAGGCTGGGCGGCGTGGCTGCAGCGTGCGCCAGCGCCTGGGCGCGCGGCCACAGCCTGGTCGGGGGGGTGGGGCTGAGCGGTATGGCTGCAGCCTGCCTGCCCCGGAGCTGCAGCTGCAGCTGCTTTGGAGGTTGCGGGGAGAGCAGCATGGCCAGAAGCAGAGAGATTCTGGCCCTGCCTCTTCCCTTCTGGCTCTGCTGCCTCTCCTTGCTCCCTCTGTTGGAGGTGGGGCTGTGTCCCACCTCTCCCTCTCTATACCCGTTCATAAGCCGACCCACGTCTCTGGTGCTTCCCTTTTTTACTAAAAAAATTTGGCTTATGAACGAGTATATACGGCAATTACTTTAAATCTTGGCTTTTGGATATATAGAGTGAGTGGAGAGCAACAAAAAGAAATTTCTGTTAGAAAGTCAGTTCAAGCTATGGGTATGTACAAGAAACTATATGAATCAGGAGATTTATTTTGTCAGTGCTTTACATCTATCACGTACAGATTTTAGAGCCCAGTCCTACAAAAAAAAACAACCCTCCTATTCATGTAAGTAATCTCACTCACTTCAGCATGACTGAAGGTTTGCAAGACTGGACATTAGACAGTTGCATGTTTCACAGATTGCAGGGCCAGACAGGACTATTGTGATCATCTAGTCTGAACTCCTGTATAATATAAGCCACAGAACTTGCCCTGAAATAATTCTTAGAGCATATATTTTAGAAAAACATCCAATCTTGGTTTCAAAATTGGCTGTGGAAAATCCACCATGACCCTTTATAAATTCTTCCAATGGTTAATTACTTACTTTAAAAAATATTATGCCTTATTTCCAGCCTGAATTTATCTAGCTTCAACTTCCAGCCATTGGATCGTATTATGCCTTTCTCTGCTAGACTGAAGAACACGTTATTTAACGTTTTCCCCATGTAGATACTTGAAGACTGTAACCAAGTCACTCCTTAACCTCCTCTTCAAACTAAACAAATTGAGCTCCATGAGTCTCTAAATCAGTGATGGGCAACCTTCGGCCCACAGGCCGCAGATTGCCCACCACTGCTCTAAAGGATTAGAAAACATGCTTTAAATATTCTTATGGCTCTTCTCTGAACATGCTCCAATTTTTCATTATCTTCCTTAAAGTGTGGGTACCACACAGGACACAGTATCCCAGCAGTAGTCACACCAGTGCTAAAGATAGAGGCAAAACAACCTCTCTACTCCTACTCAAGATTCTTCTGTTTATGCATCCCAGGATGACATTAACTCTTTTGGGAGTGCATGTTCAGCTGATTATCCACCATGACCTCCAAGTCTTTTTCAGATTCACTGCTTCCTAGGAAAGAGTCCCATATCCTGTAAGTATGGCCTACATTCTTTGTTCTGAGATAGTTACATTTACATTTAGCCATATTAAAATGCATTAAATTTCTGTGAATGGAAGTATTAAGTACCTTCCTGCGTTACCTTTTCTGCGTGGTCCCAGATCTCTACTTCTCCTAGGAAGTTTTCAGGTCTTGTAGAAAGATGCAATTGAAAGGTAAAACCAAACACTGCATAAACTGACTTCAAAAAGTTCAGACAGCCTTTCATTTCTTCCTCAATCTGAAATTTAAGCAACACAAATCAACTGACAAACAGAACATCAAAATGCTGCCACAGAGAACTGTTTGATCATTACTATTGTTTTATCACTGTAATCAGGCTTGCTTTATTTTTTCTGAATCAGAAGCATGTTTTGTAGGCCTGGGATTTTGAGACCAGGTTCTACCACTCTCTCTCACACAGTATTAATTTACTCCCCACTGAAATCTTTGGGATCACTCATGGAATAAAATACTACTCAGCATAGCTAAGTGGAGAACATCGCCATGATATACCACCTTTTTAACTGGTATACCACTTTTCATGATATATTACTTTTTTCCTGGTTATTTGATCTCTTCGGACTCTGTCATTATTGCTTCAATATCCTTGAGTCAAGATACATAAAAGTAAGATCCTGTATAGGATTTTTTCCTGTAGATATACAACTCCAGGTCGGCCTACTCAATAACCCCCAGTCAGTAACATCTCAAATACCTATTGTTCTCCTTTGCAAATAAACATTTATGCCCTAAAAGGAAAACTTAATAAAACATCAGGGTATTATGCTGTTGGCGATTTCTGATGTTAGACACTAAGCATGATAGGATACTGACTTAAGCAATTATATAGAAATCTAAGACATACTGAATCCTAGATGAATTAGAAGGATGCAACCTAGCAACAGGGATGAAACAAAAGCAACAAATGATGCACTTAAGCTACACAATAACATGCCAAGAGAAGATAAAGGCTGAAAAGTTCTTCACCTGTTCCATTGTGCAAAAGATGTGTGCATCATCCTGTTGGAAACGCCTGACTCGAGTCAAACCACTCAAAGTCCCTGAGAGTTCATTTCTATGAAGAACCCCAAAGTCTGCAAGTCTAATAGGCATTTCCCTCCATGAGCGCGGGCGATGAGCGAACATCAAGCTAGAAGAGACAAAGTATATTTAGGCAGGAAAAACTTATACCCAACAGTCTTTAGCTTCTTTTACATGCTAATATCTTCCACAAGGCCCAAGATAAAAGATTCATTTTGAACTAAATCAGCTTAGGCCAGTCAAAGAAAAAACCAAGATAAATAGGTTATCAGTTACATAACACTTTTCAAGAATCTACCACTAAGTCTCTCCACACCCCTGAAAGGTAGGCAAGTATAGCAACCATTATACAGATGGTGAAAATGAGCCACAGAAAAAAGTGACTTGACAAAGACCACAGAGCCAAGTCCCTGTTGGAGCCAAAGTTAAAAACTCAGTGGTTTCCAGCACCCTGTCCTACTCTCTAGCCATGAGTTCATCCCATCTCTATCCAATGTAAATTTTAAACAAACTGCAAAAAAACCCAAGATATTTGCAAATTATATCTTTTTTTCCCCTAAACATGTATTTAATAAACAGGAGCAGAACTGTACTCACGCTCTCTAAAGATGCCTTGGGACAGGCGCTGAGTACAGCTGATTGCCCTATAAGGGTTATCTACTGTATAGGTTTTACTATAATATAGTAATGCACTGAAGTTAATATAATTTCCCTGAGCCTCAAAACATTACCTTCACAAATAGGAAAACAGGAAAGATAATACAAACCAATGTCCTGGACAGTTCATGGGCTTAAGGGCAAATGTTTCCTTCTCAACATCAAATGAGAACATGTTTTCACTGTAGTGCTGCCAGTGACCTGATGCTTCCCAGAGTTTACTGTTGTAGATGTTAGGTGATACTACTTCAGTAAAATTACGCCTGTGATATTCCTCCTAGAAAATAAATCCAAAAGGTGATGCAGCAAAAAAAAAAAAAAAAAGTTACAGAGTGTGTGTTTTACGTAGAGTAAAAGCCTGATCCTGCAATCCTTACTTACAATAGATCTTTACTGGAGTCAATGGGAATCACACGTGTAAGGGTTAGATGACTGAGATCAAGTTATAAATGCACTGTGGTTTAATAATTAGCAAAAAAAATTAAGGTCAAATTCTTCCTGAAGTTATCCCATACAACCTCACTAAAGTTTCAGTATATCTGTACACAAATATATACACAGAGCACATATTTTTTTGTGGGGGAGTGCCTTAATGCAATAGTTGGATCAATAAGAATAATAGAAATGTAGGGCTGGAAGGGACCTCAAAAATGTGTCATCTGAGCTAAGGCCAGTCTGAAAAAAGCAACACATCTTCAAGAGAAAGGAAAGATGTTTAATTATGTTGATTAGAAATTTTAAGACATGCCCACTTACTCGTATAAAATCCATGAGTGTGTTATAAAGAAAGGCACCTTTGGGGAGGAAAAAACAGCTTCCTGGACTAAGATCATGAAAGAAGAAAAGTTCTTGCTCCTGTACAAATAAATGTAGAATTCAGTAAGCCCACTTAAATTGTATTCATTAATGTTTTTTCCAGTTCAAATCACTATTTTTAAATTGAGAGCGTTAAGACTCCTTGTTAGAGACAGTGAATGATATTTTTAGAATGCAGCAATAAGAACTACAGAGGAGAACAAGATTAAAAATGTTGAGAAAATAATTTACCAGTAATTCTGATTTTCAGAAGGCATGTGACACTAGAGACCCATCTCCAAATGTGTGACTGACTAATCTCACATTTCCTCAAAAATCTGAGCCTTTAAAATACTCCTACCCACTAGTGCACGGAAAAAGTCATTTGGCAGGCAGACACCACTCACTGGTGAGATGGTTTAATGGCCCAGGATTTTGAGCAAGTAGAAACTTTGTCAAAGCCCTGTGCTAAGAATGTGGACATAAGAGTGGGGATCTAGTACTTTACATTTTCTTTGGAGAACCTCTGTTAGTATCCTATGTATCATGTTACACCAGTTCATCCATTTTTAACTGGGAAAGAAACAAATGTAAATACATATTGAACAAAAAAAATCATACTTCATATTAAGATTCAGTTTATAAAGGGTTAATAAGTGACCAAGATGTTGTAATGCTTGGTTACTTTATTGTTATAGAGTCCAACAAGTCAATATGTGGCTCATATAGTTATAACAACTTCTACTGATGTGCTTATAACCATCTGTAACACACATAGGACTCATTCCTGGAACATACTTACGACAACTACTGATCTTTTATTAACCCCTTTAAACCTTTATAAATGGAATCCTAATATGAAATGTGATCAAACATAGATCATGTTTATTATCTGTACAATTCTCACTAGTGTATTAGGTTCCTAACATAGCTAGTCAGGTCCGTGCCTTCAGTTTACAGGCTAGAATTTACGCAAGGTTCAGTACAAACAAGAGAGGAGAGAGTCTGCTTGGGCAAGGTGTATATAGGCATAAACAGGATTTATGGAGACTCAGTGTGTGTATACTTCTCAGTAAACAAGTTTCAGATTAATATATTAATGAGTTCAATTATTTGTAGCACATATGTGCATCTAAGTCATCAAATAGTTGCTTCACATTTTATTTTCTGATTTATATTTTAGATACTAGGAGATTAATCTGTCATCTGGGAGATTCAGAGAACAGGGCTCTTGTCAGTTGTAATCCCATTGCTGATTCAGGAAGTAAGCAGGCAACAGAAAACTGGAGGGATGATATGGCAAGAGAAGAAATGATTTCTGAGATTAAAATAATTATGTATGTATAGCCTAGCTAGAAGGCAGCCACAGGTGGGTATGTGGGGAGGGGATAGAGGAGGGTTTGAACACTAAGGAGAAAGAACAATTATTTAGGGTGGTCCAAGGGAGAATAAATAGGAGTAACAGGATTAAATTACGCAAAGGAAGATTTAAGATGAATATCAGGAAACAAAAAACAAGACCCATTAGACCATGGAATAGTTATAAAGGAAGTAGTGGAAGAAAATCACCATTAGACAACCCATGTGGAATAGAGGGATAGACTAAGTGGCCTGACTAGTCATCTCTAATTCCTACATTTTTATGATGAAGAATGCATAATATCTGCAATGGCAAAGTCAGTCTCTTAGTTTTGTTAATGGGTCACCCAACTAATTTTAGCCATCATTTGGGGGTGGCTAATAGTACTCAGTTTTCAGAGGGTCTTTTGAGGAGAAAGAAATATATTTTGGATTATCACCAGGACAACGTCCTTTAAAAGTAATAAGAATATCATTACCTTTCCAATTTTCCTATGATCCCGATTTCTGGCTTCCTCTTGGAATTTTTCCCATTCCTTCATCATTTTGTTATCAGGGAAGGATATTCCATAGATTCTCTGCAATGTTTCCATGTCAGCCTTTCCCTCCCAATATGTAGAAGAATTCTGATGTTAAAAAAAAATAACATTTTTTAAAAACAGTATTATACAAACAGCTGCAGGGGAAGAATAAATGCTAATGCAATCCAATTACCGTATCTCACTGCTTCTTGGGAAAAGAATTGACAAGTCATCCAATATTGGTTTAAAAGACAAAGATACTTGCAGTTAAATGTATGCACTGCTTTTTTGTTGGAATAGTAACACAGCATGCATAAAAATAAATACTTGTTCTAATCATGCATTTGTTGTACTTGGCCACGTTATTTTAACTTGTATCATGTCATTACATTACAGATGAACGTAAACTTCACAACATGATGCAGTAAGACAGTAGAAAACAGAAGAAAACATAAAAATAACTCGTTTTCAAAGTCAAATACAGATACTGTTTTGAGGATTGAACACTTAATCTGAATATTTAAATACAACAGCACCACAGATCTCAAGCACAAAGTTAACTGAACAAAAGGATGCTGAATGTTCAAAGGAGATCAAGGACTCCGACCGCCCAACCAAATTAACCAATTAATGGTTGCCAGTAACTTATATTACCTAATTACCAGAAGCATCTGCACAAGTTAATTCTGGTTCTTTTGTGCAGAATGTCACTTTAAAGAAGCAGTACTTTCAGGTACAGAAAGCTAAGCCAGCATTAGTCATGTAAGCCCCATGCTTTGAGGGGCCTGGAAACATGAAAGATTCTCGGTTTTCATTTAGAAAAATAAATTTCTTGACTGTCTCCTTGAAAAGATAGCCTTGAAAACATAAAAAGATATAAACAGATGCTTGTCACTGATTTTTTCCTACAGGTTACACATTATTTACAGTCCCCTTCAAGCCACCCAGGGCAAACATTCCAGGTTTGGAAAAAATATAACTATAGGTCCTGTGGTCACCCACTCTACAGGGATCTTGTGGTGTGCAAGGGAGACAAGCTCAACAGTGTGCTCAGATGCACATGTGTCAGTTTCAGCGGCTCAGCTGGCCAGCAGTTGGCCAAGTTAATGGGATCTAAAAATAAAGAAAAGACAGAGCAAAACATTGTTTTCTGTACCAATAAACATGGATGTTCCCTTACTTTGCGAACAAATGGCTACACTAATAATCTATAAAAATAAATTGATCCTGTTCATTTACACCACTACAGAGCTGAGCGCAATCAGGATGGACAAGAGTCAGTTAATTTTTGGGGGGCAGGGGGGACAGAAGGAGGGTAATCAGTAATTTTATTTAGGGTGAGCGTAGGGGGGAAACGTTAAGGATGGCTTTGATGGTGTGACAATCAAGAAAAAAAAAAGGACATAGTAGACTCCAGTCTCTGGCATTTCGGGGGACGGGGAGGGGGAAAAAGGGGGGAAACCAAAAACCAAAACCCTCTAACACACACATCAGTATAATTCAATCTTGTCCCTGCTCTAGTTAGCTTTGAAAGCTTATCAATTTCTACTCTTACCTTAAAAATCTTAAAGGCTTTAATTTTTCCAGTGTGTCTCACATGTGGGCCCCTGCAGAGATCAATCAATGGACCACACCTACAACAAAATAATTCAGACATAAACCATATTATTCCTAAAATTTTACAACACTTTAAAATATAATCAGTAATAATGTACAAGAAAAATTATGGTGACTAGCACAGATTTACTAATACAATAATTATACGTAAGTGGTCAGAAATTTATGAGGTGTGTTTTACATGCAATTGTGCAGCATGAATTTCTCAGTAATTTCTCTAGTCTCAGAACTATACTAGGACCCAGTACTGCAAAGTGCTTTTCACTTGAGTCAGAGGGCGCGGACTCTTGGGCAATACTCAGCACCTACCCTCAACTACCTAATGATGCCATCTAGGACAGTGGTTCTAAACCAGGGGTACTCATACCCCTGGGGGTACGCAGAGATCTTCCAGGAGGTACATCAGCTCATCTAGATATTTGCCTCGTTTTACAACAGGCTACCTAGAAGCAGTAGTGAAGTCAGTACAAACTAAAATTTCATACAATCACTTGTTTATATTGCTCTATGTACTTAAATTTTAGTGTATAGTACAATATTTATATTCCAATTGATTTATTTTTACAATTCTATGGTAAAAATGAGAAAGTAAGCAATTTCTCAGTAATAGTGTGCTGTGAAACTTGTATTTTTATGTCTGATTTTGTAAGCAAGTAGTTTTTAAGTGAGCTGAATCTTGAAGGTACACAAGACCAATCAGACTCCTGAAAGGGGTACAGTAGTCTGGAAAGATTGAGAGCCACTGACCTAGGACTCTCCCACGAAAGCTGGTCAGGAAGTTTTCATCTAAACAAAATTGACAAAAAAAGATTTTGCCATTTTTCAGCCAACTTTGCCTTCCACAACCCCAGCTGGACAGGATCGGGGCGGCTCTAGACATTTCGCCGCCCCAAGCACGGTGGCATGCCGCGGGAGGCGCTCTGCCGGTCGCCGGTCCCGCGGCTCCGGTGGACCTCCCGCAGGCGTGCCTGCAGGAGGTCCACCGGAGCCGCCTGCCGCCCTCCCGGCGACTGGCAGAGCGCCCCCCGCAGCATGCCGCCCCAAGCACACGCTTGGTGTGCTGGGGTCTGAAGCCGCCCCTGGACAGGATTCAGATCCAACACCATGCTAGCAGTTAATGTTACTGATAGTGGGTTAAAATTCCACTTGTGACTATTTGTTTTATTCTTCTCCCTCAGATGGGAGGCCATTATTACAAGGGTGGGCATGCTCCCCTTGTCTACCAATGAAGACAGGAGGTAATTCTGAGAAGCATGTGTCATGCACCTGAAGACAAGATACAATTATGCACAAACACCAACTGCAAATCTAGGCCTCAATCCTGCTTATGTGCTTAACTTTAAGCATTGACTTCAGTGGGACTATTCATGTGCTTAAAGTTAAGTATGTGCGCAAGTATCTGTAGGATCAGAGCCCTAGTTAAAAAAAAAAAAGGGAACCTTCACAAAGTCTGGGATGTTAGTTTAATAAACGTACAGAAAATAATTTCTTCCTTCAATTTAGATGAAATCTTCCCAAATTACTACTTTCCGATTATAAAAGTACAGTGTATAGTTATTTAAGCAATGAAATAATATATGTATTCCTGTATATTTTTACCTGTATACTGTGGTAGTCGGCGTGTTAACTTTCTCATTCAGGATACGACATTTAAACTTATTATACTATATGGGGGAGAAAAAACAGATATCTGGAACTAGAACTTCATTAACTACAATGACATTCTAGTATAATGGTAGCACTCATATTTGTGTCATTAGAAGGCACTAAAACTACTAAAGCAGTGGTTCTCAAACTTTTGTACTGTGACCCCTTTCACATAGCAAGCCTCTGAGTGTGACACCCCGCCCCCCATATATAAAAAAAGTGTTTTTAATTTATTTCACACTGTTAGAAATGCTGGAGGCAAAGCAGGGTTTGGGGTGGAGGCTGACAGCTTGCAACCCCCCATGTAATAACCTCATGACCCCTTGAGGAGTCCCGACCCCCAATTTGAGAACCCCTGTACTAAAGACTGACATAATCACACATAGCAGAGAAAGCCTGACACTCCTTCCAGAAGAAGACAGTGTTATAAAACATACAGGGAAGACGGGACAATCAGACAGATATAGCTAATCTGTCTGGGTGTATGCTGATTATGTGTAGTGTCTTTCCATCATGTACCTCAAAGTGCTTTTACAAAATATTAAAAACATAATACTACCAAGAGACTGGTAATTAATACCCATTGTACAGATGGACAAAGAAAAAGTAGTAAATCATAATATTATCCAAATGAATTAAAATTCTATTTTAAAAATCATTTTTACATGCTCATTTCTCCAAGTTTTATAGTAGCTTCAAAGAATTACCTTAAACATATCTAATAGGATCTCCTTACTGACTTCTAATCTTTCAAAAGTCTGCTTCTCTTTTATGATATTTTTACACGTGTTCTCCAATGTAGGAAATTCTGTACTAGATACGCCTCTAAACAAAAAAATTAGAGAAACGTTACTATACTTTTAAATAACAAAAAAGTTTACTAGCACAATTTATTACCCTCAAATGCCATAGGGAAACCATATTCATTTACTTCCTTTTCTGTAAGGAGAGTGAACTCCTTTGATTTAATCACTACAATGGTTCCTTTAGTTTAATACAACTATGCATTCAGGCCCCCGTCCTGCAAACAAATGCTTAACTTTATTATTGTTAGAAGTCCCATTGAAATCAATGGGCTACTCGCTATAGTAGTTAAACACATGCATAAATGTTGCACGATTGGGGACTCAAAAGAATATATACTGTTATATAATTGTCCTATTTACTTTTACTGATCCCATCTTCATGGCACCTGAGTGCATTAGGATAAGTCTACACGGGGATAAAAGCCTCATGTCATGGACACAGCTGGCATGGGTCAGCTGGCTCAGGCTGTGGTGCTGAAAAATTGCTGTGTAGATGTTCGTGCTCAGGCTGGAGCCCAAGCTCTGAGACCCTCCCCCTCACAGGGTCCCAGAGCCCAAATGTCTACACTACAATTTCTCAGGCCCAAGAGACCTAAGCACCTGACGTTTAGTCAGGCTTTAAAAAATAATAATAATAATAATCACGCTTAACTCAAACTCCTGTCAAATTCATAGAAGAAGAGTTTTCTCTGCAAAAGATTCAACACTATCCCCCTTTCAGATGAGGACTGAGAAAACAGACACTTCAGTTCTTCCAACTTTTAGAGACACTTCAGGAAAGAATAGGGGAGACAACTTGATATTCATGACATTTCCAAAGTTAAACAAACCAAAGAGAAACAAACATTTAGGCCAACTTTACATATAAGGAACTAGAAAGGCACAAGCAAAAAAAAATATTCTTCTTTACTATTGACTTTTAACAACACATGGGCCAGCACTGAAAAGCTACATGTGGCCCAAGTCAGCTGAAGAGACATCCTATTAGCCGATTTCAGTTCTCAGTTTTGCCTGGCTATATATACACACAGCGGAGAGCTAGAAAGCAGACGGAACGATATAACTACAAACAATGATTAGACAAAGGGTAAACACCTAAGTCACTTGGGAGCAGAAGTCCCATTTTCAAACGTAACATAAGAGATAAAGTTTAATTGAAAGTCATTGAAGACTTAAGTCCCATTTTCAAAAGTGACAGACATTTGAGGTCCTATGCGCCTAAAGAATGAGGAGTACTTGTGGCACTTTTTGCTGACACAGACTAACATGACTACCACTCTGAAACCTTATGTGCCTAAGTGACTTAGACACCTTTCAAAATTTTATCCCAAAGTTCTACTTTCTTCCACAAAACATTCAGTAACTGTAAGTCTTAAGGAGAAGTCTGATAGGAATAAACTTCAGAAATAACTATTTCTTCCAAAAATTGCCATGAAGAGAAGACTAACCTGTCAGTTTTAAATAAAAAAAAATGGATCCACTTTACTTTCTTTTTAATATGCAGGTAAAAACCTGATTCAGCATAACTAAGCCTTAAGTACTGAAGTCAAAACCAAAATGTTTACAGACATCTGTGACATTTTACCTGTCTTCAATGTACATATCATAATAAAATCCATTCTCAATAGGTGGCCCATAGCACAAACAGCCTCCATAATAACTTTCCATGGCCTCTCCAAGGATGTGAGCACTTGAATGCCAGTAAACCTATAAATGAATAATAAGTCAGAAAAGCAGGTCACAGGACAATGACTTCTTGGTGTTACATAATTTTTAAAAAAGCAAGGCATTTCTATTGAAGAAAAGTGTTGAAATGAAGCCACGATATTTAAATTCTAAGCCGGAAATGCTGTTTCTGTCTTTATTTCTTCTGTGTTAGATGATTAATGTAGATTCGAATAACTGTATCTGATAAATGCTGGTTCAACAACATGATGGTAGCTGTACCATTGTGGCCCTGTTTTATTCTAATTTGCTTAGTGATTAGACCTCTGGTGTGATTCAGCCACAACAATTTTGTGTTTTGTTCATTTATAAATAGGCTGATTTCTGGCCAGCTAAACTTTAATTTATACCCAAATAATGATCACATACACAGCAGTCTGACTATTATAAATGCCATTATGCACATTATCTGAGGACATTTGATAGAGACACTTATACAATGACAAGTTTTTTAGCTTTTGAACTGCTTTGAATTTAGGCTTCAATCCTACAAAGACTTATTCACTGACTTACCTTTATGAACTGTGATTAGTCCTATATGGTAATCAATGAGACTATTCACAGTGCATAAAGTTAAGCACATTCTTAAATCTTTGCAGAATTGGGGCCTTCAGCCTCTACCCCACAATAACTTAGGTACATAACTTTATGCACACACATAGTTCCACTGAGATACACCTGCCTGCCTGAAGTTACTGAAGTTACTGCCTGAAGTTACTGAAGTGTTGCAGGCTCAGGCAGGCATATTTTATTCACAGATCAAATTCTGTATAAGGATGAGATTTCTGTATAAGATGCCCCACATGTTAACACATTTAGGACCTGATCTTTTGAGATGTTGAGCCACCTTACTACCACTGTTCTCCCACTCTCAACCCTTAGATGCTTCATCCACAACATATATTAGAAACATTTTTAAAACACCATGCTGCTTTTAACTTAACATACAAATCTAGGTCGTTTTTGTTTTGTTTTCAGTCAACTTCTATACATTAGCTAAAAAAAGGGAGAAAGAAAGGAATCCAAAAATTTGTGTTTATCCATAAATTCCCTTTTGAAATAGCACATATATCAAATACGCCTGGTCAAGTGACAAATAATTGTCACTTGACTAATCATTTAACAATTTTGTTGTATACAATATATTGAACTATACCGAGGACTACTAATGTTCAGGATTTTTATTAAAAAAGAAAATCAAGATAATAAAAGGGAGATTTCTTTTCAAGATATTAGTTTCTTTAATCAAGTAAAATCAAGAGACAGTTTACTTACTGCCTGAGCTTCTTCATTATCAAATGTAAGCAGCTCCAGTGAACAATCTCCCTCCAATGGACGATCCAGATCCCACAATTCACCATTCACTCTGGCTATTACTGCATTATCAGCCAGTCCTCGACTAACAAATAAAAGTAATAACATGCGTATCAAAGGCATTTGAGGCCAGATTTTTAAAAGGCATTTAGGTGCCGAGGTGTTCCTGAAAATCCAACTAGACGCTTGTCTACATTTTTAGGCACCTGAATAACCTTCAAAATCTGGCCCTTTGCCCTCTATAGACTTTTAAAACATTTTCAAACTCGGTTCACTTTTGAGTTACAGACTCTAAACCAGGGGTTGGCAACCTTTCAGAAGTGGTGTGCCGAGTCTTCATTTATTCACTCTAATTTAAGGTTTCTCATGCCAGTAATACATTTTAATGTTTTTAGATGGTCTCTTTCTATAAGTCTATAATATATAACTAAACTATTGTTGTATGTAAAGTAAATAAGGTTTTTAAAATGTTTAAGAAGCTTCATTTAAAATTAAATTAAATTGCAGATCTCCCTGGAGCGGTGGCCAGGACCCGGGCAGCGTGAGTGCCACTGAAAATCAGCTTGCGTGCCGCCTTCGGCACACGTGCCATAGGTTGTCTACCCCTGCTCTAAACCATATGATGACTTACTCTCTCCTGAAGGAAAGATTTGGAGGTTAAGGGAGGATGAGAACTCTGCTTACTGAATAATAATCCCATATTCTATCGTTATTTAGGATTGAATTTCAAGTCAGAGTTAATTGCTGACAGTTTCATTGGATTTTAAAGCTAGAAGAAACCATTATGATCATCTTGTCTGACCTTCTGTAAAACAAAGGCCAAAGAACCACACCCAGTGATTTCTGCATTAAGTCCACCTGTATCAATGCTTCCACAATGAAAGCAAGGCAAAGCAAATATTAAAAAAAAAAAAAAAAAAAAGTCAATCATCCACTCAGTGACCCTATATCATCAACTAACTCCAAAGGAGGGGGGAGAGGAAAAAATAAACAAAACCACCATTTATTAAAACACATTTACACCTTCAGTTTACCTAATTCCTGCAGCCAACTGATATGGTGTTGTTTTCCAAGATTCCCCTTCAATGACTTTACCATCAGCCAGAATCACTTTTATAGGCTTGCTCTGGTTGGCTGCTCTGTAAGCAAGCAAGGCATCATGTTCTTTTTTCAGTGTTTCATAAAGCTTCAGCCTGTCGTCTATGAAGCTTGGCTCACACTGCAGCTGCAAGAATCACACACAGCAGTCACAAAGCTATTTTTTAAAAAGAGAACACAAATGGCAGGTTAATTTACTATGTGTTTATAAAACATCTGATCTTGGTTAGTATCTCCAGGTGCTTCTAAAATATAAATAAATACGTACGTACATTCATAAACACTTCCAACCCCCAAAGTGTCAGGTTGTAATAACTATCATGGCCATTTTCAAGTTTGTTACACAGATTAATATTGAAATATTCTAAAATCCAATCCTCACCAGGGCTATCCTGGAGGGGTGGGGAGTCTCTGTCAGCACTCCCACTAAGCATTCCCCTGTATTCTTGCTCACCAAATACCACTCCCGCACAATATCACTCACAGCTGCTGAAATCCCCTTACCACACCTATAGCTGATGAAACTTTTCTGACTCTTGGTCAATATTGACAAGAATATGCATTTCAACCGTTATCTTGAAAATAACAGCTTTGCACATGCTTAAATTTATACACTGTAAGCAATACTACTGAATTCAATGGGACTAGTGCAGGGGTGGGCAAACTTTTTGGCCTGAGGGCCACATCTGGGTGGGGAAATTGTATGCAGGGCCGGGGCAGGGGGTTGGGTGCAGGTGGGAGCATGGGGTGTGGGAGGGGGTGTGGTGTGCAGGAAGGAGCTCAGGACAGAGGGTTGGGGTACAGGAGGGGTGCAGGGTACAGCAAGGGGCTCAGGGCAGGAGGTTGAGGGTGTAGGGTACAGGAGGGGTTCAGGGTGCAGCCCGGCACCACTTACCTCGAGCAGCTCTGGGATGGCAGTGGCACACAGAAGGGCTAAGGCAGGCTCCTTGCCTGCCCTGACCCCACACCACTCCCAGAAATGGCCAGCATGTCCAGCAGTGGCTCCAAGGGGTGGGGCGGGGTGGGGCAGGCGGCTCTGTTGCGCGCTACCCTTGCCTGTGGGTACCACCCCCGAAGTTCCCATTGGCCGCGGTTCCCTGTTCCCAGCCAATGTGAGCTGCTGGGGGGCAGTGCCTGCAGGCGAGGGCAGCGCACAGAACCTTCTGCCTCCCCACCCCTAGGAGCCAGCCGCTTCCAGGAATGGCGCAGGGCCAGGGCAGGCAGGGAGCCTGCCTTAGCCTCACGGTGCCACAGGACTGGCAATCCTGATGGGCGGGATCCGGCCTCTGGGCTGTAGTTTGCCCTCCCCTAGACTAGTGAGTGTGTAAAATTAAGAATGCGTGCAAGTCTTAGCCATTGCTAGAATTCTCCCTCCCCTGAGCCAGCACCAGCCGCTGCAGAAGTCATGAAGGTCATAGAATCCGTGACAGACTCGCAGCCTTACTTATGAGGCACAAGGTGTGACAAAGGGGAGGACCAGCTCTGAACCTAGCTAAAACTCTTCTTTTGTGTACTATAAAATATCTGCTTACCTCATTCCTAAGCCCATTCACAACTCCATTTTCTTTTTTCTTCTCCTTTTTATTCTTATTTTGGGCACCAGTCAGGCCTGCATTGGAAGTATTCTTTAAAAAAATTAAAAAAAAGAAGTTATACCACTATGTTTACTGGGACATTTAGATAGATATACAACAATGAAAGAATATTCAGAAAAAGGACATTGTCTTTCAACTTCTTCTGATAGGATACACCCCATGTCTTCTTTAGCCCAACATCAGACTCTTAGAAACAAATAAATAAAAACTCCGGTGCCTGTCTATACAATGTTCTGGATGTATGTCCACTGGTCCAGGAAAATAACAGGCACAGTGTCCAAGAGATAGAATCTTTCCAAATCCTCTGGAATTTTCTCACTGCTACAACATATCAACAAAATCCTCCCCAGAAAAAGACTGGAGAACAAAAAAGTCGGAAGAGCAACAAAATCAGGCTTTGGTGAGAGAACAAAAGAAACCAGTTCCACACTCAGACCACAATGAAAACAAGCTGACTATAGAGAGGTATTGTGGTCCAGAATATAGGGTAATGGACTTACACTCAGGACAAGGGTTTTATTTCCAGTTCTTCTACTGACTTGCTGTGTGACCTTGAGCTAGTCATTTCACCTCCCTGCAGCTAGTTTCCCTCCCACCCTCTAGTTTGTTTTAGATTGTAAACCCTTTGGGAATGAGCATAGTCTATTACTACATGTTTGGACAGCAAAGCTCTGATGTCAGCTGAGGCCTCTGGACATCTAATATGATCACTTAATCATAAAGAGAGAAGGATATCAATGAGGTAACTAAGTTGTAACCCATTTAAGGCTCTATATTTCAATTCCATCTGGAAATTCATTGAGAGCTAGTACAGCTATTTGAGCTTCTGTGAAATCTGCTCTCTGCAACAACACAAATGGATTGCTACTGTCATTGCTGAAGTTTGAGAGATTGTAAAGAATAAGTGCATGAAAAACATGTTGCAATAACGTAGTCTCAAAATCACAGAAATGTGAATCACTATGGCAAGGTCCTTATCCTATAATTGGCAACTACTGCTACCTGAGGATGTAGAATCATGCAGGGCAGCCAATAGGACATACAAGTTGTGAACCTGAACAAAAGGCAGGTAAACTCTCCTTATGGATACAGCTTGTATCAACATCTGCCACTACTTCTAGTATGTTTCTCCAACCTACTAAATAACCCCCGTTCTACCTGGATTGAGTAGCAGACAGTTTGCCCTAATCCTTGCTGAACAAGGATACCTAGCACCTGTCTAGCGCCTCACGTTTTCAAAGCACAGAACAAGCCACAATCACTACGCAAATATTAGTTCATTTAAAAAAAAAAGGAAGAAGTTCCTGGCACCAACCCATGTTCAATGCAGGCTCAGGGAGCTACTCTCCAGCTCCACATAATGGCCACGCCAGCATTTCAGCACTTGTCAAAAGAAAACGTTGAAATCGCTTGGGGGGACCTAGTGACCCAAACTAAAACAAGGGAAATTTTAAAGAGTCTTGGGGGACTGAGTGATAGTTGCTGGTGTTCATGTCACTGAGCCCCCACAGCTGCCAGGCCGCCCACTACAGATGGACGACCGCAAGCCCGCCTGCCCCACGGCCGCCAGGCCCATCGGTTCCACGCGCCACATGCCAGGCAGGCCCCTGCCCGGCACCCAGGGCTAAGCACGGGGCTGGCTCGGGGTCTGCCTCCCCCCCACCCGCGCGCTACCTTCCCGCCTCCTGCGGGGCCCGGCCGCCGCGGCTCCCCGCGGCCCAGCTCAGCTGTCAGGCTGCGCCGGAGGTGCAGGAGCCGGTAGCGCAGCTTCTCGTTCTCCGCCCTCAGCCTGTGCAGCTCCGGGCTGCAGCTTCCCGGGCCGCGCTCCGGCTCCGGCTCCTTCAGGCGGCCGATCTCGGCTGTTAAACAGCGGATCTCCTCCTCCTGCCGGGCCAAGCGCAAGGTGATGGCTTCTGCGGCGGCTGCCATCTTCCCCCGGCCCGGCCCGCCCCGGATCCGCGCGGCGGCGCTGGGAGCTTCGGGAGCTCCCGCCGATCAGCTCCCTCCTCCCCAGTCCCTGCCAGATTGGCTGGGCTGGGACTGCAGCAGCTCCTGGGGCTCGTCTCTGCCAGGTGCACAGGGGAACACTGCCACCGTGCCCCGCACAATCCCGCCTCCCACAAACCCAGCCTTTAGAGACCTCGGCTAAATCTCAGGCTTTCCATGGTTGGGGCTGACCATAAATTATTTAACCATTAAGAGGAGGAGGGGGCTTAATTTCTTTATTTTGCTTTTTGTTTCAGTGCTACAAGGGGATGGGTAGGTCTTGAAAATCACCAAAAAATGTGTTATGTAATTTATGGACAGCCGAGAGGGGGGTTCCCTTTCTTTTCCTTGCAGAAAAAAACCTTGCAAATGCTAAAGACTGGCCCTGAAAGTGCATGGAGTGGCTTTCATTGAAGACCACACAGTCTGCATCACAGCCATCAATCACTCATTTTGGGGGTTAAGGGAACCCAGCACAAAATGTGGTTGTGGGGATGGTGTCACCAAGACTGTGGCTGATGGTAGCAAGGCCACCACAGACTCTTGTCAAATGTGTAAAGTAAACAAAGGATTAGAAACGAGATCAATTATTATTTAGTTACAGGAACATTGAGTGTTAGTTTTAACAACAATAAGTAGAAAATTACCATATCCTTTTTGTGCTAGAAAGGATTAAGCTTGAAATGGAAAGTTGTCATACCACCTGGAGGGTATTATGCAGTGCCACGTTTCGTGTTAATATACAGTGACAGACATGCACCATACTTGCAGAGATCGAGAAAGAGAATACAGCCAAGCTACATTCCAGTAGCATCTGTACTAGATTTACTTTACAAATTATTTTTTGTTGTTACCTGAATTATCCTAAAACCTGTCATAGTTAATCACTGACATATTACCTATGTGCTTCAAGGTCTCCCTCTCTAAAATTGTCAGTAATACCTACCTAATTTGTGGTGGAATTATTAATTAGCTAATATTTAAAGCTGCCAGAATGCACACAAGCAACTCTTGTGGCTGAGGGACTGGCATCCCTCGCATTTCAGCTTATCTGGAAAATTGTTCCTTGAAAAGCTTTCTCCTGGCTGTTATGGGAGGCTGGACTGGTGATGGAATGAAGATCCCATGCCTCACTTCTATATCAAATGTCTCAGTTATAGAATCATAGAATCATAGAATATCAGGGTTGGAAGGGACCTCAGGAGATCATCTAGTCCGACCCCCTGCTCAAAGCAGGACCAATCTCCAGACGGATTTTTACCCCAGTTCATAAAGGTTCCCCAAAGAATCATCTCACTGACTCAAAATGCTAAGTCTGTCACTGTGTATAGTGGCATGATCTTAACTGACAAGTTAAGTTTATGTTTGTGGGGAGGGAAGTAAAAGGCAAAGGACACATGGATTAACATCCAAACTGACCCCTTTCTTGAGATTTCCTTTACTGTTAACTTAAATAACAATCTGAATCCTTCCTGCAACGTCAGACCTCACTCACTTAGGACATAAACAAGGCTCCATCATTCATCTGTCTTTGGCTGCTCATCACGTGGCCTCTATGTTGTGAAGTCCCATAAGATTTCTCTCTCTAAGTGGTGTTTGACGGAGGGATTCTTCTGGTCAGCCCCTCTGTGCATTTTTCTAGCTGCCCAGTAGCGCATCTGCCATGGCAGATGCTCTGGCTTCATTCTTAACATATGTCCCTAATATTACCATTTTCTTTTCTGGCTAACCTTAGAGATAAGGAGTGGTTGAACTCTCTGATGAACTTCAGCATTACTTATACATTCATTCCATATAAAACATACTATTTTGCCTTCAAAGGCATTTAGGCATCAGTCTACCTTTAGGATTTCCAACTTTCACATCCGTATGTCAAGATGGAAACAACATTTGAGTAGAAGATTCATAGTTTGTTGATTGTAGATGACCAAATCTAGTTTAATCTGGTAAATACAATTACCACCTTGTCAGTTTATGACATTATTTCTCTCTGAACATCCCCATTGCTTTGACCATTACTGCAATTTACTTGGTACCGAAATTGTCTCACTTCTTGTATGCCTGTACCCTCTAAAATAACATTTGAGTTGGGAATTAGCAGGGGTCCTCATCAGATTTCTCTCTCATAACTAATTATTGATCACATCTTTTTTGTGATGCTGGGATAGTCTTTCAATCTTTACTTACATGTTGGTTGAGATGTCACTTAGATAAGCTATGGTGTCAGCAAAATCTAGATCTCCTAGTATACTGTTGTTGAGCCATGTGAGGTCTGTGTTTTATCCACCTACACTTTTTCTGACAGTGATGTCAATGGCAATGCCAAACAGAGTTGAGAGAATGCATCCTTATTTGGCACCTGTGTCAAATAACAGTATATACACACAATCTGTCTGCCAGAGTGTGGCTGTTTCAATGGTTGTTTCCTGTGCAATACCAACATCACTACTTTGCCAATATCCTTACCCCTCTTTCTCCCTGAGAGTGGCTGAAACCCATTTTGTATCCTGCGTTGGCATTAATGGAACCTGCCTGATTGATTATCGCAAGACTCAGCAAAATAGCATTTTTATGTAGAGTCTTAGAATTTTCCACCATGGTGAGTCAGCTGAAGAGCTCTGTGGGTACATCTACACTGCTATAGAAAGGCCACCACACCTATTCTCAGAACCTGGGTCAGCGGACTCAGGCTTGTGGGGCTTGGGCTGCAGTGCTAAAAATTGCCATGTAGATGTTTGGGCTCGGGCTGGAGACCAGGCTCTCAGACCCTCCCCCCTCACAGGGTTTCAGAGCTGGGCTCCAGCCTGAGCCCAAATATCTACACTGCAATTTTTAGCCATGTAGCCTGAGCCCTATGAGTCCAAGTCAGTTGACCTGAGCTAGCCACAGCTGTGCTGCAGGTCTTTTATTGCAGTGTAAATTTACCCTGTATGTTTAGGCAGCATGCTAAACTTTGCTTAGCCAAGAAGGCTGTGAGTGTGGAAAGCTAGAGATGTTATGCCCCATTTTGTGTATTCAGTGAATATGCATTGCTTCATTTACATAAATCTTTTGCCATCAAATTCCTCACTTCCTTCCCCCTGTAGCATTTGACATTCTTCATGTCAAACCCATCACCTTCCCCCTCAAGTTTCTCCTTTATTGTCTTGCCCCAACTCCCCCATTTCCCCTGATCTGGTTCCCCCTTGAGTGTCCCCCACACCTTCTCCATCTTACATCCTCCCCCTTCAGATTTTCCGCTCACTTTTCTGGCTCTCCTGCTCAGATTTCCCTCTTCCCCACTATCTCTGGTTCCCATTGCTCTCACCTCCTTTGACCTCTGCATGCCCCACTCCATCTTCTTCAGAGCTTTCCCCTCCTTACCCCTGCCTACGCTGCAGTTTCCAACATGCCCACAACCACAAAGCTATTACTACATTGACCCCCTACATCACTCAGTCCAGTGTCAGCCAGTGATATCTCTATGACCACAGAAAATCAGGAGAGCTATTGTCTAGGAGAAGTTTCTATGGCTAAAGTTCTCCCATGTTGGGGACTCTCTAGTTAAGAGTCCTGAGGGTTACCAGATCAGAATGGAAGCATTCCATTTTGCACAGCTACTTTGTACATGTGGAAATAATTACACCATGAGCAAGGACGAGGTGAATCAGGTGTCTGTTTATGCTCTGTATTTTGTACTTGCATGTGCAATAAGTAATGCACCTTTGCTTGGCTATGGTACATCTCCTATAATATCGCTCATTAGTCTTTCTGACTTTTATAGTCTTATAAAAATGTTATGTTTAAGATTAACGGGCATCTCCTTTTAGCTGTGGAGACATGTCCTTTTCCAATGCATTATGCATACAGTGCTAGCTCAAAAGATTTTGCTTCCCTAGACAAATTTTGAAGTGTTCACCACTCACAGATCATTGTCACTCATATACTAAACAGTCACAAAACTTCTTGTCTCTCTTGTTCCATTGGCTTAGGTGACTGTGTCTTCTGCATGCATAGTACAGCTTGCTCTGTACATTAACCGGTTAATATAGCTCTAGCCTTCCTCTGTAGTTCTATTGCCAAGCACTGTTTCCCTCCAACCATTAGTATTCCAGAGCCTTCTAGCAATCTAAGACCAGTGTAGACTTTCTTGGTTTATACTTTGAGCTAAATCCTGCTTCCTTTATTGAAGATAGTTGTTCCATTGACTTCATTGTATATTATTTACTTCAGCTAGATAACTCACGCTAGTAAGGTGGGCAGGATTTAGCACTTCATCTGTGATGAAGACGTAAATATTTTGCACCTTCCCTTTGAGAAATGCATCATACTACTTTGACAAGTTCTCAGCTCTTTGAGTTGTGTACTGCAGTTATACACAATAAATGGTTACCACTATGCTATATGTTACACAATTAAGGATAACAGAGGAAAACAGTTAGTGTTTTCAGTTTAATAAAATTAATGAAGAATAAGTTTTGAAGTTAATCTGGGAAATCTGTACAGGCGTAACCACCTGTGTCTGACACAAGACATCAGGACTAGGGCGAACTTATTTCCCAAAGGGAAAACGGGACATCCACAGCTATTCATCCGAGCCCCCCGATACAGAAGGCTGTTGCTGGTCCCAGGAACACTGCCTGCCCCCTGCATGCTGGAACGTTGCCTCTTCCACCTTGTGCAGGGCTAGCATCTCCGCTCCCCTCCCGCACGTGTTCCTGTGCACCGCACCCCACATTTTTAACAAAAGTGGGCATTTGTCCCATTTGCTCTTGCCAACTGATCAAATCAGCACGGACAAATGCCCACTTTTGCCAAAAAAAGTTGGGACAGCTGGCACAGTGCTTAAAAAGGGACTGTCCTGGCCAAAATTGGACGTATGGTCACCATAATCAGGGCATTGAGCTGTGAACCCAAAAATTCTAATTTTGGGCTTGATCCAACATCCACTGAAATCAATAAGAGCCTTTACATTGACTTCAGTAGGCATCAGCTAAAGCCTTTAATGCCCCTGGGTTGGCAAGCCATTAAGGAAAACAGACATCATATATTGTAGTGACTTCTGGGGTTCTTTCTGGAACTTTATTCACAGTGGAAACTTATTAGGGGGATATAAAATGGACAATTATATCTTAGATTGAAGGATGATTGGACCATGAACTGTATAGTGCCTAACACAATGGGACCCAAAACTTTATCAGGGCTACTGGATGCTGCTGTCATATATTATGATTATGATTATGATTAAGATTATTATTAATAACAGTAATAATAGTAAAAAGAGATGGAGAGCTTGGGAAAAAAAAGTAGGTTTGATTTAGCCCACTCCAACCAATGGGGGCATGTGCACTCCAAGAGGATTCACTTAGAGGGAATGGGAGGTGGTGTCTGAACTACACCCTTCTTCTGGGGTTCAAGCAGGGCCATGGTTCTATAGGAGCCCTTACCAGTGGAGGTTGCCTGGAAGATGTGCTGAATTGCCAATGTCATAGCCATCCCTGGCTGTCCATCCACTTTCTGGGGCCATTCTTCCTAGCTCCTAATGGATATTACAGGTGCCTTGCATCATCATAATCTCTCTTAATGGGGGCTCTCCCTCCCAGGGCCCTGTACCATGGGATACACTGTAAAACCTAGCAGAACCTAGGGTCAGTCAAGCCAACGCTATGTGGGAGAGGTAGGAAGACTCTCATTCCCATATACAATAAATCATAAAATTTTAAAAGGGGGAAATTAATATGTAGCTTAAACAAATTAAAGGTTCTTGTCTTACTGACTGCGGATAAGGTGTGGGCACATCTGATGCTCCCAGGAATGGGAAGTAGACTTGTTATAGCCACAAATAACCACAAGGTGGCAGTGCTTCAGAACATTTCCATTAAATCTGGCAAATCATTTGTTTAGCGGGCATTGTTGTATTCACTGGTCAGCTGCGATTCGGGGTCGTAAATGGGTGGAAGTTCAGAGGTATAAGAGGCCTGACAGGAAGAGACAGTACTTGCTCCTGAAGATGGTGAGGACCAAACATGTTGTTATCAAACCTGACTTCCTAGAGGCTTGCTAAAATAGCTTTGAATACATTCACCTTTGCAGTACAATAGGTAAAGGCCCTAGTATCCGTCCCAGAGAAGGCCACACAAGTGAGGGCTATGGATGCAGCAGCAGTAGCTGAGCAGTGATGGAACCATATGCACCAGAATATCAGCAACAGGGAAGAGACAGAGTTTGTCCATAGGTATGGTGGGAGGAGGGAATCCAGGCGGGCAATAAGAGAATATGAAAAAAAGACTTAAAAAAATGCCCTGTAAAAATGAGAAATTCCAGTAAACTGAAGAGATTTGCAGTCCCTGTGTGAGGAGGTTATATAAGTGTGCAATCCTCAGTGAATGATTACCCGTGGCAGAACACCTACAGTGTGATTGCAATAATCTCTTCTCTTAATTCTGCTTCATCAAGTGGAAACTATGATGGGGTTTTATATTAATCAAACATAATTTAATAAATGTAAACACAAAGAAATCTTAATAGCTACAAATGCTAATCTTCACAGAGAAAGGTCTTTGTATATGCATTTTCTCCTTTATTTCCTGGTTCATATATAGCTTTTTACAATGATATGTATAGAAACTGTGTTTGTAATTACTTTTCTTTCCTATTCATTTTTAAATATGTAAATCTAATGTGTTGTAAATAGAATGCTTCCTAAAAGAGTGATAGTGGATCATTTATACTGGAATTTGTGTCATGGTCCCCTAGGAATACACAATTGAAATCCACAGAAGACATATTCTTGTCTTGTGTTCTATAGTAGTTTGGGCAGATTATTTCAGTTTTCTTGAATAAGTCATTTATTACAAAGGGGTATCTCTGAAAATCAGCTATGGAATTAAAAAGTAACAGTAGCTAAGCTATTCTCAGTCGCCTCATTATGGTTCAGAAGATGTTAACGGTTATAAAGGGCTAATTAGTGTAAAGTAATCCTCTTAAGGGGCTGCAAGCACTGAGCTAGTTTTCTTTATGATTTGGATGTAGGCCTTCTTTATTCCAGTAGAATTACAATAACTACAGACAGCAATATGTATTTGCATTCTATCTGTTCACATTATGTGTACATTGCATACTGAAGACTGCACAACACGCACAGAAGTAGAATTTTATATTTTGTATTTAAATGCCAAAATGTTTGCAAGAACAGCCAAATCTTGTTTTTATAACTGTGAAAAACCTACCAAAAAAGAAAATGGGAACAGGAATAAATGGCTTTCTGAAATCCTAAACAATCACAGAGAGAAGATACTGGAAGAGCTAGATGTGAACAAAGTGCTGTCATACTTGGTTTATGAGGGAATCTTTTCCTTGGAGGAATACAAAGATATTTGGTCCCAGGAGAGCTATAAGAAGAAAGCTGAATATTTTTTAGATAAACTCACTTTAAAAGGCCCAAGTGCTTTTTCTGCTTTCTGTTGCATTTTGGAGGAGGTCTGTCCCTACTTGCTCACATGCTTTCTCCTTGACTATAAAGGTAAGGTCATTGTTTGCTTTGAAATGCTCAAGTGTATATTGGTAATGGCTCAAAATCCTCAGACACTAATAGTTGTTTACTGTAATTAGTATTTACTTTCTCTTTTGTCCTAAACATTTGTTCTCTTTTTGGCTCCTTGTTATAAAAGGGAAATTCAAGGAAATATCTAGGTGCACAAATAAAACAAGTTATTCTATTCAAGTGATACATTGTAAGCCTAATTATATGCGCTTATTAAATCACAATTCTTCTCACAAGGTATATTTTGCTACCTTATGTACTACACTTATTTAAAATATATGTTCTAGATGAAAAATGTAGTATTCCTAAATATCCACATAACTATTTAAATCAATGGGAATTTTCTCTGAGCATTGGGCCCTACAAATATCTAAATTAATCCAAGTTGTTTATTAGATGTGAGTAAATATAATATGGAAAATGTTTTGGAGTTGTTACAAAATATGTCCTAATGCCCTAATTTTTTTAAAAGTCTTTAATATTCCAATTATCTGAAGCTTTGAAGTTAATGCAAGTTCACTGAGTAATGACTCCAAGATTGTGCTCAAAGATTATATACAGCATGTAATTTTAGAATTTCATTGAAACATGAAGACCTTTTCCTAATAAATCAAGAACAGAATTTTAAAGACTCTCAGTATTTAAACTATCTAATTAGAAACAGCAATAAATCTAGGCAATTCTGAAGCCATTTTGCCTTTGAAATAACTATAGCCTTGTGTCCACACTTGAAAACTTAATTACCTTTAAAATTGACAGTTACAAATCCAATTATGCAATAGGGTAACGGTCCGTTTACCATTATTTACTTATGAACAGATGTCCATTTATTATACTTTGTTATTATTGATTTAAAGGGCAGATTTATGCAGTCACAAGAAAATAAAAGCATAAAATGAGGTTCTCAAATATCCTCATGGAATTTGACACATACAAATTGTATTTTATGCACAGTGTCCATTTAAGGGATTGTTCATTATAAGCCATCATAAAAAGAACTCTTTACACAGAACTGCACCATCTATTTAAAACACGTACAAATCTAGATATACTGAATTATACACATGCTACAAAGCTACATTTTCAGGATGTGCATTTGGGGGTCAAATTTTGGCTCCACTTACACAGACTTCAGAGAGAACATAGGGAACCTTTTTTTCCATACCCTCTGAAGCACCCATACAGCAGCTAGCCACAATGTGGTCTTCAGTGCTCCATTGGCTACTAAGCTGGGGGGCTGGTAGTGCTCCCAGGGGTTGTGACCAGTAGAACTGAGGGGACCTGCCTGCCTGCTGATATATCGTAGTAGGTGCAGGGAATAAAGAAGAGAGAGCAGAGGCTGCATATTCCCAAACAACAACAAAGGATGCTGCTGAAACTGCCCCCCCCATCCCTTTCCCTTATCCATTCTGCCTGCCTCTGCGCTGTGTGGGCAGAATGCCCCAGGCTACCTGTCCTCAGCCACTGTGGTTCCACTGCCTCATGCCCCTCCCCCACCAGCATGCATCAGCTATTCAAAGTGACTGTTTTAGAATCTGTTATTGGAGATAATGATTTCCTGATGGCAGGGTAAGAAAAGCACATGCTGTATATTCAAATGAATACACACACACACTGCAGGCTCAAATTAATACACACACACACACAGAGCAGATTCAGTTTAACATACATAGGCATTGCAAGTTCAAATTCACATACACACTCTGAAGGTTTAGATTAAATGATCAAAGATACACAATATTGTATATTTGCATGTACAGATTTTGCATTGTTTTAAAATGAATGAGTTAATGCATTGAACAGGAATTCAATAGAATAGGACACACTATGAGGACTCAAGAGTTGCTGTGACTAGAGATGAGATGAGAAAGGATGTAGTGTACTATTTTCTTAGTACCAAATTCTTTCCTCTGTCCCCACATAAAACCAGAGTGAATGTGCAGAGTGGTGCAGGGAGAAGGAATCCTCCTCTGCAATCCAGGGGCTTGCCACATGTCTGCTAGTAGCCAGGGCTGCTGGTCCCTAGCTTATAATAGCAGCTGTGGAGAGTTTAGGCTTTGGAAGCCAAGAAATGAAGGATTCACTGGGCACTCCACTGCTGATCCCCTAGTCAGACACACTGTCCTCCCAAGTCCTCTCTCTGCTGTTGCAGAAAGAAACACCAGGAAGCAGAAAAGCACAGGTAGCATGGCATCCCACTGCATGGTTTCTCTGAGGCTTCCCACACTGGCAGTTCCACTGTGTTTAGGGCCTTCAACACTTGGGCAGGCCATTTGTTCAGTTTCAAACCAGAACACCCTGGTGTTGGAATGTTTGTCCCTGGTCAGCACCAGTTGTGGCTTTGTCCGGTATCATCATGGAGGACACCATTTTGCAGAGCGCCCTGCCCTGCCCTGCCCTGCCCCTTCTGCCAGTGTGACCTCCCACACACCATGTGGGGTGGGGATATGCAAGCAAGGGCAGGCCCATGCCATTCCAAAAGTACCAGAATGTCTGGTAGTCTGAAGATGTGTCAGTGGCCACCCTATGGAAACATATGAGGTGAGGCATCACTGAGGCCTGAGAGCTTTGCTAAATGGCACCATGTACAATGCATATATTTGGAGACAGTGCAGTATTTTCACTGCATGTTTAGGACCAGAGCCTCTGCTGGTGTAAATCGGCATAGCTCCAAGCCTCCATTGACTTTGACAAATCTATACTGATTTACACCATTTAGTGATCTGGCCGACACACACTAAAATTTTATAATGAAGTTTAGGCAGGAGGCAGCATCTGCAAGGGTGAATGAAAAAGAGATTGTGAAATGAAAAGTGTATTCTCCTGTATATAACTGCCCAACAATATTTTGGGAGTAGCAAAACACTGTGAGTAATAAGAACTAAAACCACTCTCAGACATTACTGTTTATAAAACATTAAATGCCTTGCCAGTAAGAACAGGAGTCCAAGGATTGGAATATCATTTTCCTGAAAGGTATTTCAACTTTTTCCACAGCACCTGTTATCCCGCTGCCCCAGTAGAGAGAAACAGGTGACAGGTACTGAAATTAGAGCCGGTTTCCAGATGAGAGCTTCCTCAATCTCTAGACTAACTCAGTTCAACATAAAGACAGTGAGCTGTGCCAGTGAATTGTGACCAGTGGATGGTGTGTACTATTGTTCACTCACAATTGATTTAACACAACTTTGAACTCCTCTGCCTCATTATCTCACAGAAGATTACATCCTGAATAATTTAAGAGGTGTTAAAGCCATAGTTATTCCTGAAGTTATGAGTGACCTGATTTTCCAGTCCCTCCATACCACAGAATTCTCATTAAAGTCGGTAGCAAAACTCTCATTGCTTCAGTGGGAGTGAGATTGGGTCCCTACTCTGGTGAGAACAGTGAGAAATCAGTCCTTCATTGGCCGAAGAGGAGTTCAGATGGAGTAAATATTGTAGGATTTGTTCCCAAATTTCTATAACATATTAATTCTGCCATGTGCCTTTTCAAGGCAAATGGAAATATTTATATGGAGACAATTTTACTTTTTTGCGATTCTTCAGAACTTGGGCCAGAGTAGAGTTTGTAGCAGAGTGTTTCCCAGTACTCCAGATCTTTTTACTGTGACAGTGGACTGCTGGCCAGCTAGCCCCAAATCATTTCTATAAAATCTATTCTTAAGCTTTGGATCCTTAGATTTGAAGTTAAATGTTATAGCAGTTATGTTTACTGCAAACGAGAGACTCTAACTTGAGAGCTTGAGCCAAAGCCCATTGAAGTCAATTGGAAAAACTTAGGTCAGGAAAGATAAGGCTCTTTTAGCATCATTATTACTGTTCTACCAAACAGCAGGTAACCTTAAGTTACATGTCAAGTTATATTTCTTTGTGAATTACTTCTAGCAACTCATCATAGTTATTATTGTTAGTCTTTTTATTCTTAAACTAATGTAAAGAATCAATAGGATTAACCTATTATTTGAATGTTTTGTAAACAAATAATTAAGGCCTTGATCCTGCTGTTGCAATGTTGAACTGCTGAACTCATATGGAGCAGTTGACTTGTGTGTAATGTATTGCAGAATCAGGGCCTAAATGCATTTCTTTCAGTTGCTCCTTATTTGAAAACCAGCTTAGATGAAGTGGTGTCAGAAAATAAATCAATGGGGGACATAGCTCATCTGTCTGATAAATCACTGGTACACACACAAGTGCTTTCACCCAAAAAATCCTTGTCTTTATTGAATCTAAAGCACACATCTAAAATAACAATAGTCTAGAGCACCCCAGATACAATTCCCCAATGTCTAAGATGGTGTCAAGTGGGCAGCAGCAGGTTTCCGGTGGTCCTCCTAGCCACTGGGGATTTTTATGTCAGTCTCCTAGCTCATTGAAATTCTCTCCGAAACTTTTCCAAAGTGCACACTCTAACTAATTTCTTTTATAGGTTGCTCAAAACAAAGCCCATAACTCATAGTAACCCCAATGGGCTGACAATTACCCTAGTATCAGCAAAAAAACTTATCAGCAAAGCAACTTGCTACTTATCAGCAAAGCAACTCCCAGCAAGAAACTCACAGACACCCAGATTCAAGATCAGCTATTCACGTTCCTTGCATTCTCATGAATCTGTCCTTTATCTATTCTTATTAGCAATACTGCAGCTGTGCAGCTGTTTTTGTCTGCATAAGCAAAGACCAAATTATTCCTGACTACATGATGTCCTCGCTTCCAGCTTATGGTGGCTGAGTACACAAAATGGCTGTGGTTATGTCAAGTCCAGTTCTCTCATAACAGATGCCCATAAATATAGTAATGTTTACTGGAAAATAGATACTACCCACTTGTTGCATCATAGATAGTGCCCTACCAAGCAACAGGTGACTTTGAGCTGTATGTCAGCAATTAGAAAAACGTCTTTATTGTTATTCAGACCAGATGCATAGAGGGTTCCCAGACGTATCATCAGAAAAAACAAAACTGAGGGCTGTATCAGAGATGGATCTTCATGAAACCTATGAGACCAATAACCAGGAAGGAAACCCTTCTGCTGAGGAAAAACTGAATCAATCATTCAACAGGTACAGGTGAAAGTTACCAATATTATCTGTTTTACAAAAAATGAATCACAATAGGTGCTGTTAGTCAGTTTCCATGTGTATTAAATAATTCAGAGATCCTAATAGGAAGTTTCTAGTTGCATTTGGTTTCACATGTATTTCTGACATATGTTGCTATCAATGCCCTTTTGAATGAACTTGTCTTTTGATCCTGGTGAAGGTCAGGTCTTCCTCATTTGGTATTTTGCATGGCAGAAGCAGATAACTTGATTTGCAATCATTTGAAGACAGGGAGGCTGGGAAATTCACATGCCACACGTGTCTCCTCCTGTAACCATGTGATACATGGTAGCACCATTAGTTTACAGTGGTCAGGACTAAAGTAGTGATTTAGAGCAGTGGTTTTCAAACTTTTGGTGTTGGTGACTCCTTTCACACATCAAGCTTCTGAATGTGACCCCCCATATACATTAAAAATGAGGGGGTTAATTTAATTTGATGGGAGCTCAGGGCTGTCTGCCCAAGGAGCTGATAGGTCATGATCCCCCTGTAACCACTTTGTGATCCCCTGAGGGGTCACGTCCCCCAGTTTGGGACCCTCTGATTTAGAGATACCCACTACTCATGTCCTTCTCATATTATTAACTAACTTTATAGATATCTGGTTCCTCACTGAGGAAAAGAATAAAAATAAACTACAACAAAGTTGATGTACTTAAAAAAAAATTCAAGTCTTCTACAAGCTATTGGTCCTCAGAGCTGTGTAGGGTCAATTTTGATATCCAGCTGCGCCAGTTTAGTACTTACAAGAATCCTGTCAATGTCATATAGGAAAGCTGTGTAGGCTGGGATTTGAAAAGGAGCCAAAGGGAGATAGGTACCCAACTTTTGGTGAAATTCAGTGGAAGTGAGGCAGTTAACTTTGCTCCTTTGAAGTTCCCAGTGGTAAAAACCACATGACACAGAAAGAACATACCACCACGTATGAATTCATATTCCTTTTTTAATTTACTATTTATTACATTTTCATGCAAAAAAGGTAGGAATGATGGTATGATGGGTAAGGCTGTGATCTGGGATTCTAGAGACCTGGGTTTATTTCTTTACTGTGCCATGGGCTACCTGTGTGACCTTGAGTAAGCCATTTAGGGTATGTCTACACTGCAAGTTATAATTCGTGGCCGGCCTGTGCCAGCTGACTCAGGCTTGCAGGGCTTGGGCTAAGGGGCTGTTTAATTGCAGTGTAGACATTCGGGCTTGGGCTACAGCCCAAGTTCTGGGACCCTCCCACCTCCCACGGTCCTAGAGCCTGGGCTCCAGCCCAAGCCCAAATGTCTACAGCGTAATTAAACCGTCCCTTAGCCCGATCCCCTTAGCCCAAGTCAGTTGGCATGGACCAGCCACACGTTTTTAATTGCAGCATAGACATCTATTCAGTTTCATTGTACCTCAGTTCTCCATTTGTTAGATGAAGATAACACTTTCCTACCTCACAGGAATGTTGTGAAAATAAATACATTAATAACTGTAAGATGATCAGTTACTATGATAACAAGGGCCATAGTCGTACCTTACAGACAGAAACACATCATACAAAAATGAAATCCCATGACACTCATTACAATAAGCTGTATGTTACATGAGTAAATATGGGCCCAAATTAGAATATCTGATCCAAATCTCCCGCTGATGAAATCTAGATCAGAAGTTCGTGGCTCAGGCCTATCTCTAGTTGTAAGGGTTCAAAAACCCTCTGAGGGTGTGTAATTATTCAGAATGTGAATGAGTATAACCGGACTATAGCTAGATTGATTCTACTGTATTGGTCTCATAAGTCACTTATACAAACTAACTAATTAAAAAGTATCTGCATCTAAAGAACTACATTAAAGAAGCAGTAGATGAATATGGAGGGTCTCCTCAAGCCAATCCACAATGGAAATCCTTTATAGGGCACATACACACACATAGCCCTGCATAAAACATGCAACTAGTAATAACTATAGACTCCTCAACAATCAAAGAAACCCCGCTACAATGTTGTAATTCATATTCATTCCATCTGATAAGAAATTATATTCCATATTATCGGCTACATTCTAGCTAGTCCTGTGTGTACGCTACAAGGGGAAAATGCACTGGGAGCTTTACTTTTCCAAGCACGCCCATGCAGTGTACGTACCATCACTCGTCCTCCCAAAGTGCAGAGACTGCTGATTGCTGTGGCCAGAGGTGCTTCACAGCCACAGTAGATCATGGTCACCTCTGTTGAGGATCTGGCCAGAAAGAGGGCAGGGACACAAATTAGCATCTAAACAGCCAGCTCACAGTTTGGCTCAATACCTGCAGCATACAGACTAAAATAAAAAGCACCCAGAAGCAATATTGTTTCTATTTCTGTTACAACTGTACTAATAACGTGCTTCAAAAATATGAACAAAAATCTTCACACTTATTGTTGTGTATTGACACTCCTATCCCTACACCCCAGGGAAAAACATCATTGGCAACCAGCCTTCGCTATAATTTCCATAAGTATCACACCCACATCAGTTGTCAGAAATGAAACTGTACATATCCACACACATTCCACATAGAGTGTGGAGGGAAATAGATTCCAAGGACTTGTAACACTTTATGAAAATGACAGCCCTACTTTTGAAGAAAACATTATAGCCAAAAGCAGGCCAAATGTGCCACCCACGCAGGCCTGCATTAATTCACACAATGTTAAAAACCAAGGCAACGGTCTCCCCTACCAACCAGGCAACCAATCAGAGACAGACAATATTGTCCATAAATATAACAGTACAGTAAGTATGGGTTACATGGAGACAATTAGGAAAACTAAGCAGTACTATAGCAAAAGAAAAGGCAAATACAAAGAGAAAAATGGGAAGGCCCCTAATAACATTTACAAGTATTATTTAAAAAAATATCAGATAAGGCACATGTACACTAAAGGCCAGATCCTGCTCCCATTGAAGTAAAGGGCAAAACTCCAACTGACTTTAATGGGAGCAGCACTGGGCTCTAAAGTAATAAGGAATAGATAATATGTGATGTTAGACTGTACAGCTTTTTATTACACACATAATGTGTTCATCACTGTGGTCTCTAGGGGCACTTTAAATATTTTAAATTGGGTTATCATTATCTTTCTGAATGAGAAGAGTAAAACCATCATGTTCCCATGCTGTGTGAAGCTTTAAGACATAGGATGGAAAGGGATCTGTCCTGTTGGCTAAGAGTTTAAGATTGCATAGTTCAGACAGTTAAGAGACTTGGGTAAAAAGAGAGGAAATATTTGTATGGGCTCATGCTAAATCAGAGCAGGAGGTTCTGGAGGTGAGAACTCACTACCAAAAATGCTCTGCCCCAGCTCTCACAGTCTCCACCTTTGGGATAGGGAGTTCAAGCATTTCAGACCTATGGAGGGTCGAAGATTAAGATGCGGCCTTTAAAATAATCTGGGCATAAATAATTTAGAGACCGGTGTATTGTGACCAGCAATTTGAACTTCAGCCATCTCCCGAAGTGCCCTCACAAAGATGTTGGACAGAGGAGGTGAGAGGGTTGAGCCCTGTGAGACTCTTCATCTTCACCCCATCTCTGTCTGTCACACTTGTGGTTACTCTCCTAATCTGTGGGGATGCCACTCTGCATGTTTTCTGCAAATCTGGGTCAGTTTATGGTCAGAAGGTGTTATCTCCAGATGTGCTCACACAGCCCCACACATCTAGTTCTCAGATTATTGTTGCCAAGAGGAAAAGTAATCTCCATTGGATGGGGATACGGGGTTGTGCCAGGGGTCACAGGCACCAGAGTATGTGCTCAAATTAACAGTGCTTTTGCAGCTTTAGTTTGTTAGCTTGCTTTGTTATTCCTGAAGCATCATTGCACATTTTACCTTAGCCCTGTGAAATTCACACACATCGCATATGAGAAAATGTTTAATTATTTCCCTCAGAGTCCTGACTTTCCCTCCTGTTAGCCAACGGTGTTTACTCCCACTACTTGAGGGATGAAGAACTAAGGCACATGTCTCTCGTTAGCATGAATAGAATGTATATGTGTCATTCCCTCCTGGATCAAGAGAAGACTGTGCCACAGTGTCAGAGAAATTAGCAGTGGAAATAATATCCAAACTGTGAAAATTAGATGCTGTTTTTACAGATGGTATGACATAGGCCAGTTATTCTCACACATTGAATATAATAGATTTTGCATACAACCTTTTATTTCCATGTAACTGGTGTGTGTGTGTGTGTGTGTGTATATATATATATATGTGTGTGTGTATGTGTGTGTTTTTGTCTGTATCAAGCTGCTATTTGAAAGCGCTTTACAACAGAGTTTAAGATTTTTGAATGAAAAAGAGCTTCAGTTCAGTGAGTGACCATGACCTTTCTGAAAACTATTAGAATAATATTTTACAGTTTAGAAATAAATTATTTATTTTTCAGCATTTGAAAACCAACATTTTTTCAGTGTGAAAATGACTCACATATAGTATACAAATCTGCCATGTGAAAGTCATACTGTCAGGGACAGAAGTGTGTGGAAGCAAAGACAGCTGTACTCGATCATTCAGATTACTTTCCCTCAGAATAGTTGCAAACCTTTTCTGTGCCCTACTCTGTGCAGGTCTGAGCATCCTCAGGGTTTTTCAAGCTGGTGGGAAACCCCCTATGTAGAAATAGGCTAATTTGCTGCTTATTCCCATGCACAAGAGGGTCACAGTTTGGTTTATTAATTATTGTTAAATGAATCTCAAATGAAGTAAAATAAAAATATGCAGTTTTATTCAAAGTTGTTTACACTCTCTACTGTCTTTCTTTTTCTAGAATTGGTTTTTGAAAGGGACACATGCAGAGTTGGTGCTGATTGAATAAAAAGTACAAAAATTAGGTATGGTGGTATCAGCCCCACTAAAATTGGGGCAGGACGTACTGTAAAAAGCAGGCAAAGATGCTCCTATACCACCTTTGCATTCTCTCATCCCCAGAGCTGCTGAGGCCAATTCAGCCCTCAGTGCAATTTAGAGCAGTCTCAGAGCTGCTCAATCTTATGTTGGCAGCATCTGCACCCTTTGGGCCATTATGCTGGCTTGGGATCTCTGGAGTGCCACTCCACTCTAGTCATGCTCTCTCCCCATCCATGCTTTCAGCACACCTTCTCCTGTATGTCAACACTATTCCAGTCGGCAATTGACCCATCCAAATGGAATCTTCTGCTGCTCAACTAAGGCAAGACCATATCAAGGATCTGGCCAATTGTCTTTTCATATAGGCAAATTACAGGTGCCACTAGGGACCAGATACTCAGAAAGGGTTCACAAATGGTATTGTTGAAGTCTAATTGACATTTCTTCAAGATGACTTTTTGCATGCATAAATTTTGCATGCACAAAGAGTGCATACCTGGGACCCATCACCAAAAATCTCTTTCTTTCAGGCCATTTTTTACCTCTGAAGTAAGGGGTAAAATACAAATCCAACTTTGTGATACTATGACATGAGCCAAGATGTAATGTGCAACTAAAAAGGCAGCAGGTCTGAATCTGCATTGTGCTACACTCGTTTTATGCTCGTGTAACTTTATTGATTTCAGTAGAGTGAGACTGGTATAAGGGAGTGCAGAATCAGCCCATAAATGGTTCACTGGCGCCTTTGAAGTACTATTTTGTTCTTCTTCGAGTGATTGCTCCTATGCATTCCAGTTAGGTGTGCGCGCCGCGCGTGCACGGCTCTTCGGAAGATTTTTACCCTAGCAACTCCGGCGGGCCGGCTGGGCGCCCCCTGGAGTGGCGCCGCTATAGCGCAGGATATATACCCCAGCCGGCCCGTCCGCTCCTCAGTTCCTTCTTTCTGCCCGTGACGGCCGTTGGAACAGTGGAGCACAGCTCAGCTGACCTCCACTTCCCTAGCTACTCGTAGTTTTCTCTCGTTCTGTTTATAGTTGTAGTTAACTCTGTTTGTTTGTAGAATAGTATAGTGTATTTATTTTACAGGGGTTGGGGTTTATCCCCTTCCCCTCACCCGGGGCCGGGTCTGATGCCTGGTCCACAGGGTTTTCTAATGCTCGGCCGGCCACAAGCCGCTGCCGACAAGAGATCTTCTCCTAAGTGCCTCGAGGGATCTTACCTCACAGATAAGTGCCGCATTTGTGAGGCCCTTAATCCGTGAACAAAGGGGAGCGGGGCTTTCGTTTTAAACAGCTCCTGAGGGAGGCAGCTCTTGCTCCTCCGCTCTCGGCACCGAGCGCTAGTTAGTTTTCACGGCGCGCTCCCTCGGCACCGGACCGCCGGTGCCGCCAAGGCCTCCTGGCACCACCGTCGCTGACACCGACGTACCCTCGGCATGGACCTCTCTCCTGGAGGATGAAGAGTTACTCCGGCCAGGCAAGAGCCGTCGAGTCCGGTGCTGGAAAGCTCCCCGGTACGCACCGTGGTCGAGCTCGCCCGGAAGCTGCGTCCGAGCCGCCCGCTCCGCAGCCGAGCGCTATGCTCAGTCGGATCGCCCGGCACCGATGTCTGCCGCGGCACCGACAATATCCGCACCTTTCACTCCGGCCAGGCAAGAGCCGTCGAGTCCGGTGCTGGAAAGCTCCCCGGTACGGACCGTGGTCGAGCTCGCTCTGAAGCTGCGTCCGAGCCGCCTGCTCCGCAGCCGAGCGCTATGCTCCGTCGGATCGCCCGGCACCGATGTCTGCCGTGGCACCGACAATATCCGCACCTTTCACTCCGGCCAGGCAAGAGCCGTCGAGTCCGGTGCTGGAAAGCTCCCCGGTATGGACCGTGGTCGAGCTCGCTATGAAGCTGCGTCCGAGCCGCCTGCTCCACAGCCGAGCGCTATGCTCCGTCGGATCGCCCGGAACCGATGTCGGCCGCGGCACCGACAATATCCGCACCGTTAACTCCGGCCAGGCAAGAGCCGTCGAGTCAGGTGCCGGAAAGCTCCCCGGTACGCACCGTGGTCGAGCTCGCCCGGAAGCTGCGTCCGAGCCGCCTGCTCCGCAGTCGAGCGCGATGTTCAGTTGGATCGCCCAGCACCGATGTCTGCCACGGCACCGACAGTATCCACACCGTTAGCTCCGGCCAGGCAAGAGCCGTCAAGTCCGGTGCTGGTAAGCTCCCCGATACGGACCGTGGTCGAGCTCGCTAGGAAGCTGCGTCCGAGCCGCCTGCTCCGCAGCCGAGCGCTATGTTCAGTGGGACCGCCCGGCACCGATGTCTGCCGCGGCACCGTCAATGTCCGCACCATTAACTCCGGCCAGGCAAGAGCCGTCGAGTCCGGTGCCGGAAAGCTCCCCGGTACGGACTGTGGTCGAGCTTGCCCTGAAGCTGCGTCCGAGCCGCCTGTTCCGCAGCCGAGCGCTATGCTCCGTCGGATCGCCCGGCACCAATGTCTACTGCAGCACCGACAATGCCCGCACCATTAACTCCGGCCAGGCAAAAGCCGTCGAGTCCGGTGCTGGAACACTCCCCGGTATGGACCGTGGTCGAGCTCACTATGAAGCTGCATCCGGGGTGCCAGCTATGGTCGAGCTCACTATTCCCTCCACGCCGGAGACAGTGTCCACGGCGAGGGGGCTGATTGCAACGACAGCATCTACGCTGCCTCAACCCCCGGCACCGCCGGTGGGGGTTACATAGTCGATGGGCAAGCCTGCCTTGATCAGACCACCCTACCTCGGCACCGCACAGCGGCACCGTTCAGGGTCGCGGTTCCGCAGATGTTTTCGGTCCCGTCACCGATCTAGGTCTCGGCGCCGTTCTCCCTGTTGGTACCAGTAGTGCTCGCGGCACCGGTCAGCATCCCGTTCGCCGGTCCGGGACACTCAGCTCTGATCAAGCCTCAGGCACCGCCCTCGGTCGACCGCCCGGCACAGCTTCGGTGGCAGGTCCCGTTCTCGGTACCGGTCTGTCTACCGGTACCGATCCCCGGTGCCGCATCGAGCGACGTCAGTTACTGACGGAGACTCTACCAAGAGCTTTCAGCTCCTCCAGGGCCATCCAGCCACGCATCAGTGTTGTCCCGTGCGGACACTTCATATGCGTAGCACTCTGTTTTCCGATGTGCCCCCCAGAGTCTTCGAGGAGACCTATCAGTGGTCATTCTGGACGCCGTGGGTGTACTACCACGCCAGAGGCGTACCGGTGATCCCATCTTGCTCCGTTCCCTCCGAGCTCTGGGTGCCAGAGGTGACAATTAGTCGTCCCCGTCCGACCGGTACAGAGCAACCCCCGGTTCAGCACCGGGCTCCCAGATCCCACCGGATCAGGAGGTCGTCCAGGAGCTCGAGCCCACACAGGACCCGCTTGTCCCGGGCCTTTCTTCTTCCTCCTCCCCAGATGAGGCGGGGGCAGGAACATACCCATCCGGCCCTCCTCTAATCGAAATGCGACCAGCCCCTAAATCTAAAGAGGCTGGACGTGTGGTCTTACTGGGCCATAAGATGTACCCGGAGGGGGCCCTGCAACTTCGTGTAGTGAACCAGCAAGCCCTGCTTATCCGCTACTGTGGGTGGCGGTGGGCAAATTTACAGAGTCGGTTCTTCGGAACTCCCGTCAAGAGTTCGATGCCCTCCTGCAGCAAAGGACGGAGCTGGAGAGAGCTTCCCTCCAGGCCTCGTTGGACGCAGCTGACTCCGCTGCCATGACTCTGGCCTCGGGTGTTGCCACGCGGCGCGTTTCAGGACTCCAGTTATCGAGCCTTCCCTCGCAGCTGCGGCACGCTATACAGATCTTGCCCTTCAGTGGCACAGGCCTGTTCTCTGACAACACTGGCCCTAGGCTGCAGAACCTAAAGGGCAGCAGGGTCACTTTGCTCTCTCTCTCTATCTCTCGGCATGCACACGCCGGTAATTCAGCGCCGACGCTTCCGTCCCCAACCTCCGCTCTTACCCTGCGCCTTGACAAGGTAAGGACATGGCCAGCGGGCGTGGCTTACACGGTCGTGGCCATCAATCCGCACCCCAAAGGAGCCAGAATTAGGGTCCTTCTGACCACCAATGGGGCAAAAGCCTACCCATCCTCGCCCCTCCTAAGGACCCCTCTCACGAGCGATTCCTCTGGCAAGAGGTGCGGACGCTCCTCCTCATCGGAGCTATACAGGAGGTACCTAAGGGCGAAACCTATTCCCCTAAGCGAAGGGAGGTCTCAGACCTATCCTAGGCCTGCAGGAACTCAACAAGTCACGATGCAGATGAGTTCCGCATGGTACCCAGGGCGACCGTCATCCCATCCTGGGATCCCGGAGACTGGTACGCCGCCCTCGATATGAAGGGCGCGTGTTTTTCACGTTGCCATTTCTCTTCCACACAGAAGGTACCCTCGGTTTGGGGCCTACCATCGTTATTCCCAGTATACGGCCCTCCCGGTTGGCCTCTATACAGCCCAGGGGTATTCAAGGTGCATGGCTGTAATCGCCGCCTTTCTTCGCCACCGTCTGATACACGTTCTCCGTGTCTAGACGAGTGGCTCATTCGAAGAACCCCCGGGCCCAAAGTACCAGTCATGTGGGCATCGACACGAACCTTTTCCTGTGTCTAGGCCTGATGATCAATAGTAAAATCCACTCTGATTCCCATATAGGGAAGGGAATTCATTGGGGCCGTCCTGGACTCCAGACTCGCCAGAGCCTGCTTTCCTCAGCCTTGGTTTCAGGCGAGGGTAACAATTGTACAAGGTCTACGGACCTTCCCGCCAACTTGGGCTCGCTCTTGCCTCGGTTTCCTGAGTCACATGGCTGTCTACACGTTTGCAACTAAACATACCAGGCTTTGCCTCTGTTCACTTCAATCGTGGCTCACCTGGGGGTGCCACCCGGGCAGAGATGGTATACTCGTGGTCGTCTCGTTTCCACCGAGCAGCCTAGGCTCCCTCGACCGGGAGTCGGCGTCCTCCCCGGTGTATCCGGGGATGCTGTTTCACTCACCCCTCGGGGTCCCTCGTGACAGACAGCCCATCTCTCAGCTGGGTGCGCACCTGGTGTAGTTTCGCACTCACGGCCTTCGGTCAGCGCAAGAGCTGGCCTTACACATCAATGTCCGAGAGCTGAGAGCAGTCTGCCTTGTGTACCAGGTGATTCAGCTGGCGGATCGTCTCAGCAGATCCTTCCTGTCTCACAAGTGGTGGTTTCCTCCCGTCTTTATCTATTCCGTTTTCCAGAAGTGGGTCTTCCCCCGCATAGCCCTCCTCGCTTTCGCGAGAACGGAAAGAGGGAGAGAAATTCTCCTCGTTCCAAGGCCTCTCCCCAGGCTCGGTCTTGGAGGATTTTCCTGAGGCCATGGATCAGCCATCTACCGTACGCTGTCCACTGTCCCCGCTGGTTCACAAGGTCCTGCTCAAACTCCGCAGGGACAGAGCGCCCCTGATCGGGTTCGCTCCAGTGTAACCTGGGCAGCACTGGCACACCATGTTGCTACACCTCTCGGTAGCAACCCTCTTGGCACAGACCCCATGACGCGGAATCACGACAACCTTCACCACCCGGTCTTGTAATCCCTGCACCTCACAGCAGAACTCCTGCGTGGCTAAGCCGATCCGAGTTACGTTGTTCGGCCTCGGTTCTACGGGATTCTCCGGGGTGGTAGAAAATTCGTCCATTCGATTAAAGTATCTGGCCGAGTGGAAGCGTTTCTCATGCTGCTCCGAAACGCGCAATGTTTCTCCCGCCGAGATCCCGCTCCGTTCCATCTGGTTCCTCAGGGCTTGGAGCGTTTATGCACCCCCCCCAAGTGGGGCCCCGCCATAAACCTGGCTCTTCAATCTGGTTCTACCCAGTTTTATGACTGCCCTATTCGAGCCAATGTCAACATGCTCATTGATATAACTGTCCTGCAAGGCAGTTTCCTGTAGTCTTTCCTGCGGCCACACGAGTCTCCGAGCTTCAGACTCTCACAATAGGCCCAAGGGATACTGTGTTCCTCAAGGACAAGGGCAGTTATTACCACGTCCGACCTGCCTCCCCAAGGAGGTGTCGGCCTTTTATATCCACCAGGATATCTTCCTTCCGGTCTTATTTCCGAAGCCACTCTCTGTGCAAGGAGAGCAACGGTTGCCCTCCTTCGACATCTGCAGGGCGTCCGCAATCTATATCTAGCGGACAGAGCCCTCTCGTAACGCCCCCACAACCTTCATCGTACCGGCATACCGGACGAAGGGCATACCTGTCTCCTCCTAGAGGATTTCATCTTCAATGACGTTGTGCATCTGCACCTCTTCTGTTTCGGCCCATGTGCCATAGAGCCACCTTGCTGCACATTCCGCCAGGGCTCACGCTTCTCAGCTGCCTTCCTGGCTCACATTCCCTTTCGGGGGATGTGTTGTACACCTACCTGGTCCTCGGTCCACACCTTTGCCTCATTGGTCCGGGAGTCCAGAGCTGTTGCAGCCTCTGGCTTAGCGGTTGCGTTCTGCAACATCTAACTCCGACTCCACCGCCTACGTAAGGCTTGGGAATCACCTAACTGGAATGCATAGGAGCAATCACTTGAAGAAGAAAAGACGGTTACTCACCGTAGTAACTGTTGTTCTTCGAGATGTGTTGCTCCTATCCATTCCAGACCCGCCCTCCTTCCCCACTGTCGGAGTAGCCGGCAAGAAGGAACTGAGGAGCGGACGGGCCGGCTGGGGTATATATCCTGCGCTATAGCGGCGCCACTCCAGGGGGCGCCCAGCCGGCCCGCCGGAGTTGCTAGGGTAAAAATCTTCCAAAGAGCCGTGCACGCGCGGCGCGCACACCTAACTGGAATGGATAGGAGCAACACATCTCGAAGAACAACAGTTACTACGGTGAGTAACCGTCTTTTAATTCAGGAAGTAGAATTTGAATAGCAATTTGGTATGCATTATGCATTCTTTCAGCAAAGTGGTAGGAGGATACAGTGAGTAATTTACAGTCTGAGTATTAAAATTGATATTTTAATCTCAATGTCGTTGAGAGCTAAACCTAATTATGTGATAAGGCACTAAGATCTTGAGGGTCCCTGTGCCAAACAGGTGAGTCTTACTGTTCTTGAAGTACAGAAGCTGATATTAACATTACAAATGGAAACCTGTTTTACTATTTTATAAACACCAGATAAGATCTGTAAGGCAATCTGGAAATATTCAATATATTCTAATTAAACAAGGTAAAGGTTTTTTTTTAACCTGACGATAGGGGAAATGTTCATTTACAGTATATAAATGCAGGCTATGATGACTTTGAAAGTATTAAAATAACAGGTTTTGTAACTTGATATTTTATCACTTTCTATGCCATTGATAAAATAATGGAATTAACGAGGTGGCACTTGCAGTTTCAAGTATTATTTATTTCTCATAGAAAGTAATTTTTTGAACCACAAGGCAATAATTTTCCAGAATAAATCTTCAACTCCAATCAGTTGGTCAAATTCTGGGTCCAATGAAGTCAATGGTAAAACTTTTTATGACTTCAAAGGGACCGTGATTTTGTCCAATAGTCCTTATATATGCATTCAAAATAGATATATGTAAGAGAAATATGGCTTTCCATTTTGTTAATAGCTAAGGAATCAGTACATGCTTTACCCACAGTGGCCCTGTGCTTTGGAATCTCTTAAACTTACTTTAAAAATGGAATTTCAATTATAGTGCCTTGATCAGGGGCTTCTCCAGGCACCAGCGCACCAAGCGCGTGCCTGGGGCGGCAAGCCGTGGGGGGTGGCCTGCCAGTCGCCATGAGGGCGGCAGTCAGGCTGCCTTCAGTGGCATGCCTGCGGGAGGTCCACTGGTCCCACGGCTTTGGTGGTAATTTGGCGGCAGGTACGCCGAAGGCGTGGGACCAGCGGACCTCCCGCAGGCATGCCGCCGAATCCACGTTACCAGCGGACCTCCCATAGGCATGCCACCGAAAGCCGCCTGATTGCCGTGCTTGGGGCGGCAAAATACATAGAGCCGCCCCTGGCCTTGATTATGTCTCAACATTCAAATTTGTTCCATGCTAAGTGAATCCTTTTCCCACCAAAGTATTTAAGAATTTACAAATGATGTCATATTCTAGTTGGTTTAATGATCTGAGGCCCAATCCTTTATATTTTGAGGATTCCGAAATACCCAATGATTTGGGTAGATCCATGACACAATGTCTCTCAATCCCCTAGGAATCTTGTTCTTGATTCAACAAAGCACGTGAGCACATTAAGTCTCACTGAAGTGCTTAAGTGCTGAACCAGACCCTCAGTGAGTAAAATTGTGCTGACCCTTTTAGCAGTATCTTACTCCCTTTCTCTTTCACATGATGCGAACTCTCCCTGTTCCTCTCTCCAGCAAGTAGAGTTGCCAATTTTGGTTGGAGGTATTCTTGCAGGTTTCATGACAAGACATTATCATTAATTAAAGATTAAAATTTAATTCCTGGAGACTCCAGGGCAATCCTGGAGGATTGTCAACACTGTCAGCAAGTAGGGAGGCCATTTGTCCAGTTTTAAGTCGACAGTTCTGTTTTTGGAAAAGTTTGTCCCTTTCTGGTACCATACGTGGTTTTGTCCGGTGTCATCATGGAGGACGCCATTATGCAGTGCATGTTGCTCCATTCTCTCTGGTGTGATCTCGCATAAACCGTGTGTGTGAGGTCATGCCAGGAGGAGTGGGCCCATGCCATTCTGGAAGGACCAGAATATTCAGTATTCTGGGGATGCCTTAGTGGCCACCCTACCACTGAGGTGAGTTTGAGACCAGTGGACATCAAGGGAGTCTTATAGGAGCTATGTTACCACATAGGACAGACTGGTGTGTGAATAATGCTCTCAAATAAAGTTTACTCTTATTTATACAATAATGAGCAATGGGGAATCCATTTCCTGACAATTAGTGAGTGACTAGCTACAGGAGCTGAGGCTCTTACCACAGGTGGTCCGAAAAGGACTTATTCTCAGACCACATCTCCCCACTTGCACATAAACTGAAGCCATGCTTAAAATCAGGCCTCAAATCCGGAGATATATCCGGACTCCAGACCAGAGGTCATATTGGTATAATAAACCTAATGGAACTTTCCTCCACTGTGTTATTCTCTCTCTCTATTGTTTACTGACATTGGTGTGCAGACTATATTTCTAGCTAATGTCCGATATGGTAACAGATGAGAAAGTAGGACTCTCTTCTAAATGTTCTGTTGGATTTATAATATAATTAACCAATATATTAATTAGTTTAACTGCTTCATGGAGTTCAGAGTCAAATAAAACACACAGATTAACGACAGAAGGAATAGCTTGACAGAAAAAAGTTGGACACACTGACCTCTTCTATTTAGGTTTATTTAATCTACAGCCTGCAAGCTTTTGTCAGTGTGTATTTCAGTCTCTTTGTAAGAACGGCCAGCTTTTCCCTACATCCAGTTAATGGTGGCATTATTTGTCTTTCTATAGGATTAGTACTCTTTTAGCTAAATGGTAGAACTGATCAAAAAACAGGTGTGGTTCAGAAAATGCAAATCATTTTTAAAAATTCCTTATTTCTTCATTAAAATTTGAAATGTAATCAAAATTTCAAAATTCAAAAAGATGTGTCTTAGAGCAGGCTGGAGATGTGGTAGAGGGAAATAAATATCTTTGTTATATTTAGAGTTTTAATTTATCCTTGTCTGTTTTCCAATAAGTTATGTAAGGCTGATAAGAGAGATATCTATTTGCTTATCACTGAAGTACACAAAAGACAGTTATGATGCAATAATTGGCAACTAATGTTAAATGTATTTGCTCAGTGTACCACAGTCTTAAAACAAAGTCTTTATCTGGTTTGGTTTGACCACTAGGTGGTACTATAATATAGTTGTTAAAAGATTTGAGCAAGTTATTTGAAATTATTATTATTACTTATTGTTTGTATTACTCTAGCACTGAATCGTGGACCAGGACCTCATTGTGCTAGGCATTCTACAAACGCAGAACAAAATGTACCATTGATACAGATTTTCAGAAAATACAGAGGTGTTTACTCATTTTGATACACTCACGTAACTTTTATTAGTAAGCATTAATGAGCCTTATCAATTATATGTGTTCCTAATCACACCATTACAATGCTATTATAGTGTACTTCATTGGGTGAGGTAAACTAAACAGTCTTTGACCCAGAGTACCAATGACCTCTATGCAAGAGCAAATATCCACCAAAATGGAGCTTTATTCAGGATCAGGGCCTGAATTTGTAGCAGGTGTGATAATTCAATACATGGGGAAATTGGGCCCAGTTCTCTGGTGCTCTGCACCTTGTGCAGTCATTTACACCAGTGAAAACTGGGTGTAAATTGTGACCATTCTGATTTAGTAGCATTTTACACCCACTTTTACACACACTTTTAACATGTGTAAATGACTATACTAAGTGCAGGGCAGTGGTAAACCAAGCCTATTGTGTTCAAACCTAGGCAGCAGGGATAATTATTAAGACAGTTAGGCCTTGTCTAATAACCCAATTATAATACAGCTATATTCTAACTACGTTATAATAAGATTTGCTTTTTCCTGTATAGACCAGACCAAATCATATTATAACCATGTGTTAAGAGAACCAGACTTCAACCATGGAATACAATGGGATAAAATTAAATAAAGGAAAATTTAGATTGAGTATCAATAAAATTTTCCCAGCATTGTGATGACTGAGGCTGTGCCTAATTCCTTTGTCAGGGCAGTAACACAATTAGGTCTAGTCCCTTTTTCTGTTCTAATTTTTTACCCAATATTTCTATTTCTCCCTATTTGCATTATCTGCAGGTCAGTTAGTTTGCTTCGCAACAGACAAATTCCAGACTAGTGGCATCTATAACCACAGAGGGATACTAAGTGTGATGGGTTACCCCCATCCTCTGGGGTGCCACCTGATGTACTGAGGTACCACTGAGCCCACCTGTTCCACCAACCTGGGCTCCCTTACACTGTCCTGCTGAGCCAGGCTCTCAAGCCTCCTCCAGCACACACACAGGTAGGGACACGCCCAGCTGCAGAAAGACACAGGGCTTGGCTACACTTACAAGTTGCAGCGCTGGTGGAGGCTTTCCAGCGCTGCAATTACACCCCGTCCACACTTGCAGGGCACAACCAGCGCTGCAACTCCCTGGTTGCAGCGCTGGCTGAAAACCCATCCCGGTTGGGGTATAAGGAGTGCAGCACTGGTGATCCAGCACTGCTCAGCAGGTGTGGACACTCACCAGCGCTTTAATTGTCCTCCAGGGAATAAGGAGTTATCCCAGAATTCCTGTTCAGCCACTCTGCTCATCAGTTTGCACTCTACTGCTCTTGCCTCAGGTGACCCGCCCTTTAAATGCCCCGGGAATTTTAAAAATCTCCTTCCTGTTTGCTGCAGCCAGGTGTGGAGTGCAATCAGTTAATCTTTACAGGTGACCATGCCTCCACGCGGCAAACGAGCCCCAGCATGGAGCACTGGCGAATTGCAGGACCTCATTAGTGTTTGGGGGGAGGAAGCTGTGCAGTCCCAGCTGCGCTCCAGCCGTAGGAATTACGATATCTTTGAGCAGGTATCAAGGTCCATGCTGGATAGGGGCCATGATCGGGACGCACTACAATGCAGGGTGAAAGTTAAAGAGCTGCGGAGTGCCTATTACAAAGCCCGCGAGAGGAATCGCCGATCCGGAGCTGCCCCCACGACCTGCCGTTTTTACAGGGAGATGGACGCGATACTTGGGGGTGACCCCACTGCCAATCCCAGGACAACGATGGACACTTCTGAGCAGGCTGGGGGACAGGAGGAGGAGGAGGAGGCGGATGCGGAGGCGGCGGGGGGGGAGGAAAACGCGAGTGAAGCTACTGGGATGGGGGAAGACACCCCAGAGTGGGCATGCAGCCAGGAGCTCTTCTCAAGCCAGGAGGAAAGTACCCAATCGCAGCAGCCAGCAGTTGCAGAAGGACAAGCAGAGGAGCGGGTTACCGGTAAGCGGCTTTTATTTTCTGGGTGGAAATGTTTCTGGAGAGGAAGGGGGTTTAGGGCTGCATGCATGCCAGCCTAGATGTGGAATAGCCCATTGATGTGGTCTATCACGTCGCGGTAATCGGCTGCAGTGATCTCAGCAAAAGTTTCAGCCAGAGCGTGGGCAATATGCCTGCGCAGGTTTATAGGGAGAGCCACTGTGTTCCTTGTCCCAGTCACGCTGACACGTCCGCGCCACTGTGCCGCGAGGGGTGGGGGGACCATTTCTGAACACAGGCAAGCCGCATAGGGTCCAGGGCGGAATCCACATTGCTGTAGAAGAGCCTCCCGCTGTTCCCTAGTGACTCGCAGCAGGGAGATATCTTCCAGGATTAACTCCTGTGAAAAATGTTGGGAGACTCTTTAGTGAAGCTAGTGATAGAGATAGGGAGATAGTGAAGATCACCCCTGCAGCTGCATCTTCACTCAAACCCTCTATCACTGAAGCTTACCCGAAGCAACCAGCACCCCTCTATCACTCAAGCCCCACTTCTCCCTCTATAAGCACCCCTCACTCACCATTTCGTGGCTTCTGTTGTGTTATGTGTGTGGTAAAAGAATGCTAAAGTGAGGACTAAGAACTCCCTCAGTGTATCAATTAATGTCTGGAGATAGTGAATACAATGCTGCCCTGTTAAATGTTGTCATTTCTGGCTTTCTACAGTGACCTTGACTGCTGGACTGAGCAGATGTACCACAGCACAGATGCTGCACAATTTGAGGGAAAATCCCCGAAAGAGCAAGGAGGACATGTTGAAAACTGTTCTTCATCACTCTGCTAGAGAGAGTAAAACCTTGCAGGAGTGGAGAGAAAAGGAAAGCATGATCCGCCAGAGACATTGGCGTAGAAACGCTGTGGCAAAGAGGAAAAGCACAAACCAGCTGCTAGACATCCTGTCGCGCCAAGTGGACTCTCTCCAGGCTATCGTAGCCATGCAGGCAGAGCAGTCCCGTGCTGCCCCACAGCCCCCCCCCCGTCCCAAAGCTTTTTGCCTTGTGCCCCAATGTCAGCTCAAACCCCCTTTCCCCAGCATCCAGGTTCTTACCACCACCAGCTGCCTCCAACACCTGTACGTTCACCAACCAGCCCTGATACCTACCACCCTTACCCTCTGCACTCAACCCCCATCACCATGCAGTATATGCACCCTGAAGTGCAGGATTCATTAAACAGCACTCCAGACAGGACATATGCAAACTTGTGACTGTACAGTTCACCAACCCACACCCCTGCCCTCTTGTGTTCATGAAATGTTGTGTGTCTGTCTGTCAAGGAAGTTTTTTTCTTTTCAATAAAACAATTCTTGGCTTTGAAAACAGTCTTTATTATAGCAGATAGTGAAAGATACCTTAGCCCAGTAAAGAAAGAGGCACTGCAAATCATTTTAGGGATAATAGAATAACAGTGTAAACAGTGCAATTCACTCCCATGCAAGGCAGCAAACATTACTGTTGGCTTTCAGCCTCAAATTCTTCCCTCAAGGCATCCCTAATCCTTGAAGCCCTGTGCTGGGCCTCTCTATTAACCCTGCTCTCTGGCTGTGCATATTCAGCCTCCAGGACTTGAACCTCGGTGGTCCATGCCTGACTGAATGTTTCACCCTTCCCTTCACAAATATTATGGAGGGTACAGCAAGCGCATATAACCGCGGGGATGCTGCTTTCCCCCAAGTCTAGCTTCCCATACAAGGAACGCCAGCGTGCTTTTAAACGGCCAAAAGCACACTCCACAGTCATTCGGCACCGGCTCAGCCTGTAGTTGAACCAGTCCTTGCTCCTGTCAAGCTTCCCTGTATAGGGTTTCATGAGCCAAGGCAGTAACGGGTAAGCGGGGTCTCCAAGGATCACAATGGGCATTTCGACGTCCCCTACTGTGATCTTCCTGTCTGGGAAAAAAGTCCCTGCCTGCATCTTCCTGAACAGGCCACTGTTCCGAAAGATGCGTGCATCATGCACCTTTCCAGGCCAGCCTGTGTAAATGTCAATGAAACGCCCGCGGTGATCCACAAGCGCCTGGAGAACCATAGAGAAATACCCCTTACGATTAACATACTCTGATGCCAGGTGGGGGGGGGGGGCAGAATAGGAATATGCGTCCCATCTATCGCCCCTCCACAGTTAGGGAAACCCATTTGTGCAAAGCCATCCACAATGTCCTGCACGTTCCCCAGAGTCACGGTCTTTCTTAGCAGGATACGATTAATTGCCTTGCAAACTTGCATCAAAACGATTCCAACGGTCGACTTTCCCACTCCAAACTGGTTCCCGACCAACCGGTAGCTGTCTGGAGTTGCCAGCTTCCAGATTGCAATAGCCACCTGCTTTTCCACCGTCAGGGCAGCTCTCAATCTTGTGTCCTTGCGCCGCAGAGTGGGGGCGAGCTCAGCACACAGTCCCATGAAAGTGGCTTTTCTCATACGAAAGTTCTGCAGCCACTGCTCATCATCCCAGACTTCCATGACGATGTGATCCCACCAGTCAGTGCTTGTTTCCCGAGCCCAAAAGCGGCGTTCAACGGTGCTGAGCATTTCCGTGAATGCCACAAGCACTTTAGTGTCACACGCGGCAGGAGAATCGATATCGATATCATCGTCAGACTCCTCACTGTCACTTTGGAGCTGAAGGAATAGCTCGACTGCCAAACGTGTTGTGCTGGCGACACTCATCAGCACAGTCCTCAGCAGCTCGGGCTCCATTTGCCACAGAAATCGCGATTCACACACAGAGAGTAAAACAGAAAGACACTCACAATGGCGCCAAACATTGCCGGAAAGAGTGAATGCTGGGATGTGAAGCGATGCACCACGGGGCGTTGGCACAGGAAGCGGAATGACCCGCACACTTCCTTCCCCTTCCCACAATACTCAGCGCCAAAATGGGACGAGGTGCTCTGTGGGATAGCTGCCCACAATGCACCTCTCAATACAGCGCTGGAAAGTGCTGCAAGTGTGGCCACACTGCAGCGCTGGTAGCTGTCAGTGTGGCCACACTCCAGCGCTGGCCCTACACAGCTGCATGACCAGCGCTGTAACTCCCAGCGCTGCAACTTTCAAGTGTAGCCAAGCACAGACATTGAAATCAGCTCTGCATGGGAAGACTCAGTTAGAGAATTGCCCAGCACTCAAATGCACAACTCCTCATGAGTGTAAACCCAAAGTTGGATTGTCTTGCACTGCACAGAAAACTGTACAACGTAAGCTCATGAAATTCACTCCCTCCCTCAATGTGGAGGAAGATATGCACAGCTTCTTCCCCCACCCCCGGTTATGGATTCCACAAACTAGTTTTAGAGAAAACAAAAACAAGTTTATTAGCTACAAAAGATGGATTTTAAGTGATTATGAGGGATAGCAAACAGATCAAAGGAGATTACTGAACAAATAAAACAAACATGGAAACTAAGCGTAATACACTAAAGAGACTGGTTACAAGTAGTAATTTCTCACTCTAAATGTTCTTTTAGGCATTTATTTCACTGGCCAGACACCTTTTCCAGCCTGGGCTCTGTCCTTCTCCCTGCTTTCTCCTTGTTTCTTTTAATTGTTTCCAGCAGTCATCCTGGGCGGAAATTCAGTGAAGAATGAACCCTGATTAAGTCACTTCCCTGCCTTAAATAGGATTTACATATGGCAGGAATCCTTTTGTTTCCCAGTTTGATCCCCACCCCCTATTAGTGGAAAAATACTAGTAATCCAAGATGGAGTCCAGTACCAGGTGACACTATCACATGGCCCTGCAGTGTCAAAGCAGCCAGGCATCAAAGGTTGTTTGCAGCATCCCAGGAAGGTGGGAGATTAGCATCTTCAAAGTCCTATTGTTTTCCCTAATGGGCCATCCAGGCTGATTGCATTCTTTCTGGTGGGCGTTCCCCAGGTGTAATCCCACTTGTAATTGTTACATAGTCAATATTCCTAATGTCAGATACAGAAATGATACATGAATACAAATAGGATAATCATATTCAGTAAATCATAACCTTTCCAATGATACCTCACATGACCCATCTTGCATAAAACACATCTTAGTGATGCCATATTCATATAATAATAATAGCTCTATGAAGAATATGGGGTGTAGTCAGTGGCGTATTATCGCCTAGGCCAACAAGGCCTAGGCCTAGGGCGGCAAATTTGCAGGGGTGCTTGCAACCCCTCCCCAACTCCGCCCCTTCCCCAAATCCCCGGCCCGCTTCCTCCCCCAGGTGCTCCGTGCTTCCCTCCTTCCACCTCCCTCCCAGGCTTGCCATGCGAAAGCTCTGGGAGGGATGGAGAAGCGAGTAGCGGTGCGCTTGGAGGAGGCAGAGGAGAGATGAGCTGCGGCCCGCGGGCGCGGGGAGTAACCCGGGGGGGCCGGGAACCAATCCCCGCCCCAGCTCACCTCCGCTCCACCGCTGCCATCCCCCGAGCATGCCGCAACTCCCCTTCTCCCCCTCTCTCCCTCCCTCCCAGGCTTGCCGCGCGAAAGCGCTGAGAGGGAGGGAGGGAGAAGCGAGTAGCGGTGCGATAGGAGGAGGTGGAGCAAAGGTGAGCTGGGGACGGCGGGCGCCGGGAGTGACACTTGGGCGGGGCAGGGAACCGCTCCCTGCCCCAGCTCACCTCCACTCCACCGCTGCCATCCCTCAAGTGCGCCACAACTCCCCTTCTCCCCCCTCCCTCCCAGGCTTACTGCGGGGGAGCAGCGGTGAGCTGGGGAGGGGGGCAGCAATTTCTTGAGGGCCTAGGGGTGCTAAATTTGTTAATCTGCCACTGGGTGTAGTGTCACACTAAGAGTAAGATTTTAATGTGAAAGTTCATTTGAGATATTTTACAGGACATTCCATACAAGCTGAGCAACTCCTTAGACTTGGGGACATTTAGTTTGGAATTCAACAATGACTTTCAGGAGTTTGAATTGAGTTAGTACACTAAGACTTTTATAAGATTTGAGTAGCCTATGTAGCACCACACTGGCATCTATATTTCAGTATCCCCAGAACTGTAGTTTTTAACTTTTGAACATACTAAAGACTTTTCATCCTCAGGTTCTTACAGTTTCCAGATAGAAGGTTTATTCATTTTGTATTTGTCTTGACTAGAATTCAAAGGTGAGTCGTCAGAATGAGTTAGCACATTTTAAGCAATATGTTCTAAAAAGCCACCCATAAGCTTCAGCTCAACCAGCTAGCATGTGTTGATGTGACGCTTACACTGTCTATACTAGACTTTTCGAATGTGTATATTAGTATGTGTTAGCGAACACTTTCCAACAACATGCTTTTAAATCCTGGTCAAGATAAACCTCAGTTGTACCAGACACAATATCCCCTTAGCTCTGATGTGATTTAACTTTTTAGTATTTAAGGAAATCTGTAGGGAGAGGAATCTGAAATATACTAGGGTCTGCCCAAATACCTGTATCCAGGAACAAGAAATGTCACAACAGAGAGCCAGACGAGCCACTTTTCAAAAGGAATTGTAATTTACTGCAGGTGATTTAGACTGCCTTTACATTTGATATAGTCATTCTCATATGTAGTATCTAGGAAAATTACAGTTCAAAGATAGTGAGGATCATGTTTTGGTGGAATGAATGGTTTCTCTTCAGCCCCAGAGATACCAACATTTCATGTATTGTGCCTCTTAAGTCTTCACAGAGGGAACCCTCCAAATCTGCCCCCTTCATTTTGAAAGTAGGCCTCAGTAGCCTATTTGGCACTATTCCCTTCTGCCCCCAAGATGCTCTCTGCATTGTCTGGGGAAAGAGGTTGGCTGAGTAGTGATGTAAATCACCCGCCTTCTGGCCCTGTGGACATTAGCCAGAAAAGAAAGCACCCCAGATTGTATTGTTATCTATTCTGCATTCCCACGGTTCCTGAGGGAAGCCACAGCCAGGATAGTCCCTTATAGAGAAGCTGCATTGGAACTGCACTTCTGGGGGGCCAAAGCCAGTCTTGAGGAACAAGCCCTCTGCACTGATGGCCTTGGACCCCTGCAGTATTTGTACGGATTCTTGGGGACCCACCAGTTTGGGGACAGATGGCTTTCTCCACAGGGGTCAAACCTTGCCATCCTGATGAGATGATGTGGAAGGAAGCTCTGTGAAAGAATCCTCAGAGTTTTCCTCCTCTGCAGATCCCTCCTGTAGGTTATTCTGCAGGAGGAGATGAGCTAGGCCAATGTAATTAAGGCTCAAGGAAAGCAGGAACAGCCATTTCCTGCCAAAGGTTACTCGGATGAAACCTTGACTGACTTCCTCCAAACATCCGCTGCTCTGCATGACTAATTCAGTTGCCAGTACAAACACTGTAAGATTGCCATCCTTATTTTTGTATGTATTTTTAGTATAAAAAGTGTACATTTCTGCTTGATCAGTAGTTAATGTAGCAGGTAGTAAGCATATGGGTAATGTTTTATTTACATAAATATAAAAATATAAAACATAAAAATGTCAGTTCCCAAATGTTCTTTGAAATGCATCAGGATTAGTTTCTGATGAGCTAAGTGACTGCACAGTAATGCTCTTTTATCATCTGACATTTTTATTAACTGCAGCAACAACAAAAGCTAGTCTTGACCTACCTAACAACTGTTACCAGGTAGCTTGTGACTAGTGGCACCACAGTGGTCAGGTCAAGGTAAATTTGTCAAGCAGCATTGGCTTGTTTTTGACAGGAAGCTGCTCCTCTTAGTTTGCCACCTGGAACAGTTGTGCCATGATTGTAGTCAGCATTAGAAAGAAGTGTAAAAAGCAAAATGAAGGATGGAAAGAGAACAGCAAATAAACATATCAAGACTTGCATCTTTCCCTAGTAATGTCAGAGATTTCACTTTAAGGGAACTGAAATCCCATGAGATATAGTTTTTAGTCTTCATCAGCATTATCTGCATAAACATTCCCTGCTCTGCCTTCTCATTCTGCTCACATGCAAATAAATTGCCTGTTTCTATTTTATTTGCCTTTTTAAAAAAAAATCCATTACAGATAAATCTGAGGTGATGTCTGAGCTACATTTGTTTAGTGGTGCGATCATCCCTCATGCTGTTGCTCATTCTTCCATTTTGTCACTGATATAAATATTCTTGACAATTTATTTATTTTTAACCATACTTTAGTTACATTATATTTCCTTTTAATTTCATCTGTATTTTTAGTTCTGCAGTTTTGATTGTCTATATAAACATTTCTTTTTTTAGTGCAGTCTTTTTGTTAGTAAGGCACAAAGCAAAATAGTTAAATTTGATACAGCTTAATCTAATTGCAGTGATGTCTAAAATCAGGGTAAATCTTGTAATGGTGCTGACATGTCAATTTTTCATTTGCATGTATATGTTTTTATTTTACATAATAATATTATGAAGATTCCAAAATAGTTAATCAATACAAATGTGCATGATTTACATTCAGAATCTTAAAGTAGTACGATATTATTAGCTAGAAACATGTCCGCTTGGTACAGTTCCTAGATTACTAGCCTGATTCTGCATTTCTACTCAAGTCAGTGGGAGTTTTGAGTGTGCAAGGAATGCAGAATCAAGTTTTTCTCTTTTATTTAATGTCTATGTCAAGAAGGAAAATGTAACGATTCCAAAGTACTGTTAGTACTAAAGTTCCAGCCCTGAATGACATCACTTTGGAGGTAACTGCAGAAGTTGCTGATATTCTAAATATCCTGGGGTATGTTGACAATAACATATTGTAGCCAGACTGATAGCAAATAACATGATGTGTCCTATTGTTTTATTAGTAGTAATTAAAGCATATTTTCAACCAGTTACTAAAGAACTACAGGTAACACAGGACAAATATTGTGCTTTTCCCAAGAGAAGAATGCAAAAATATATCTTTAATAACCTGACACTGGTGCACAGTTATATAAATTCTCATCTCCTTGTGGCGGGGCAACAACTTGCTGGTTGCGGCACCTCCTGCTGGTTGTCCAGGGAATTAGCTCTTCCAGCCCAGAGTGCCCTCTTCAGGCCTGTGTTTCACCTGCCACTAGCCCCCCATGTCTCTCTATCTTGGGGTGCTGCCCCCCCAATAGTGCCCCACAGTCTGGGTCTCCCCACCCAGGGGAACCCACAACCCTCTATCCCCACCTTGCCTCAGTGGCTACTGCCAGTCACTCTCTAGCCCCGGCTCCCTGGGGCAGATGGCAGTCTGTAAATCACTCATCATCGGCAAGGGGGGTTGGACCAGCTGCCTCTGCCTATCTCTGGGCTGCCCCTCTGCAGCCCCAGTACCTTTTCATAGGCCCTTTTCAAGGCCTGCAGCCTGGGGTTTTGCCAGGCTGGAGCTCCCTAGCTCCCTCTGCCCTTCCCCAGCACTGCTTCACCTCAGGTACCCTTCTCAGCTCCCAGGCAGCCTGGTCCTTCTCTCTCTAGAGCCAGAGAGAGACTCCTTTTGAGCTCCTGGCTCACAGCCCTTTTATCAGGGCCAGCTGGGCCCTAATTGAGATGGCCACAGCTGTGGCTGCTTCCTCAATCAGCCTAGCCTTTCTGAGCCACAGCCCTCTCCAGGGCTGCTTTTACCTTTGTTCTGCAGGAGTGGGGCAGCCGACCCATGACACCCCTACAAGTGTTGCATTTACTATGCAGAAAGTGAAAAGTGACCAGCTCTAATATACGGTAAAAATAAAAGCACATAATTAAGAGACAGTTTTGACTTAAATGCAAATGTGAATTGCTGTAGCACCCAGGAGCCCTAATCATGGACCTGGACCACATTGTACTTGGTGCTGTACAAACACGTAACTTATAGTCAAATGAATCTCAATGCAAATCTGTAAAAACTCTAGCAATGAACAAGGATATAGACCTTTAATGGGCAAGTGGATGATTTCTCAGTGTGTAGACAGGTAGGGCCAGATCCTCAGCTGGTTCAAACTGGTGCAGCTTGATTGAAGTCCCTGGAACTACACTGATTTACACCAGGATCTGGCCCTTATATTAAACTTTCCCATACTGGTACACATCCATTTAAGTTTTCAGCCTTACCTTAAAGCACACATGCAACATTATTTGAGGTCAGAGTATTATTATCTTTTATTGGATTTATCTATAAACAAGAAATTGTATTATCTACAAATCCACAAATAGATTAAGTAAGGTATTAAACTTAGAATGCCAGATAATCTTTTAAACAGGTTTCATATATTGATCCTCATGCACGCTCTTCTCTACACTTTAAGCCTACATGAAATGTTGAAGAGATACTGAGAGCCATCAGTTTACAATATTACATTTTTTTTACATTTTACAGGGTCAAGAGAAAATTATTAAAAGCAGACAGAGGGTAACATAAGGATTTTAAAAGGGAGAAGACATCAAGTAAATGGTAACAACTATCAATGCTTAAGATTAATTTAACATTTAAACAAGCTAGACATTATTCTGCAAGAGGAATGCAAAAATTGTGCAGAAATGTCCTAAATACATTTTCATAAATAGACCCCAAAGGTTAATGTCTTCTACTCATACGTTTTCCTTTGTTTGCCATACATCATAGCTGTATAAAAGATGTTTAACTTCAAGTTTTATTACAATATAATCTTACCCCAAAGCCTGTGATCACATGGTGATCTGAGTTACTACAGAGAATTCTTTTCTGGGTGCTGGCTGGTGAGTCTTGCCCACATGCTCAGGGTTTAGCTGATCACCATATTTGGGGTCAAGAAGGAATTTTCCTCCAGGGTAGATTGGGAGAGGCCCTGGAGGTTTTTCACCTTCCTCTGCAGCGCGGGGCATGGGGGTCACTTGCTGGAGGATTCTCTGCACCTTGAGGTCTTTAAACCACGATTTGAACTTCAATAATTCAGACATAGGTTAGGTGTTTGTTACAGGAGTGGGTGGGTGAGATTCTGTGGCCTGCATTGTGCAGGAGGTCAGACTAGATGATCATAATGGTCCCTTCTGACCTTAAAGTCTATGAGTCTATAATATGGATCAAGATTTTAACTTCACATCTAACAGTTATGATTTAGAATTGTAGTTTCTCCTAAACTGCTTCACAGCAGATTCTAAAGGCAGGTCTACACTACCACTTAAGTCAATCTAACTTGCGTCGCTCAAGGTGTGAAAAAATACCGCCCCCAAGCAACACGAGTTACAGCAACCTAAGCACCTTCCACGCCGGTGCTATGTCAGCGGGAGCATGGGCGCCAACTTATATGGGCTCTTGGGGCTAAAGCCCCAGGAATATTCATAATCAGGGGCTCTGCTCCACCAATATTTGGAGCTAGGTTTCCCCCCCCGCCCAAGCTTCCCTGCCTGAATGTAAAGAGAGCGCACAGCGAGTGTCTCTCTCCCTTGCTTTTGCTGCCGTAGCCTAAGGCTACAGCTGCAGCATTAGCATAAGAACAATGCTAACTAACTGCTGCTGTAGAGGGGGAGGGGAGTGGAGGACGGACATCACTCACCTTAGCAGCTGCTGGGGCTTCCGTGAGTGTTTGACCCTATGATTTTTTATTATGTTTGACCCTATGATCCCCCCCCCGCCCCAGCCCCAGCCCCCACTCCTACCCCCAGTGAGGCGCAGCAGGCTGCACAGGGGAGGCAGGAAGCCACATGTGAAGGCAATGCCCCCTTCCCCAGCACCCACCAACCCACCCGCCACAGGAGGGATGGGAGAGGGAGGCTTCCTAGACCTGAGCAGCTGGGGCTTGGATGAATTTTATGACACCCTGCTCCCCCACCCCATAGCCAGCCACCACCCTGCCTACCCCACTTCTGCCCCATGCTGGGCAAGGGGCAGCCCCATCACCCATCCACAGTGAAGTTATGGTGAGGGGCAGCATGGAAGGCCACCTGTGATGGCAACCCCCCCCCCCAGTACCCATCATAGGGGAGGGGAGTGAGCTTTCTGGACCTGAGGGGCCCTAGGAGCATGTGCAGTGATTGTGGTGCAGAGTGAGTGTGCTGTGGGGGGTAGGGGGGCAGAGGAGGGGTCCCTCCCCTGGAGCTTGCTGCTGCCAGTGGTGGTGATGGGGAGTCCTCTCTGGCCCTAGCCCTGGGGCAGCCTATCTGCACCCCAAGTTCCTCATCCTCAGCCCTGCCTCATCCCAAAGCCTGCACCCCCAGCACCGAGCACGCTCCTGCACTGTGAACCCCTCATCCCCAGCCCCACCCCAGAACTCTCACCTGAGGGGAAAAACATGCAACTTAAATTTGGTGGTCAGTTTGGAGTATCATTGTATTTAGCACAATATTTGATTATTTTACACCCTTCAAAGTATGTAACTGGTCATATACAGGTGTTTTCTCTGAATACTGTCTGTGTGCCTCAGTTTCCCCAATGCATTTCTTAAGGCTCTAGATGGTGGGATAAGGGGGTGTGATTGTTGTAAAGCCCTAGAGGGCCAGTGTGATGCTGTCTGCACAGAGAATGGCCGACACCCTGTCTCCAGGCAACTGATGGCCTGGGCCACTCTCCTGCAAGGTGCCAACTGAAGGTGTTGGAGAACAAAGAGATCAGGTGGCCTCCTAATGCCTGGAAAAGAGACAAAGGCCAGAGGAGGGAGAGTCAGTGCCTGTGCAGACTTCCGGGAAGCGCATAGTGTGGAAGGGGATGCTGGGATGCTTTGGAACAACTCCATACAAAGCCAGTCAGGACTCTGGGGGAGCCTCCTCTCTGAGCATACTGTCTCCAGGGCAAGAAGCTCACACATTCCTGGGTCTGACTTCAGAGCATTCAGCATGCCCTTCCACACCATGCACTTTCTGCAGCGAGTGTGCCCAAGCAGGTCCTGGGGGCAACCAGAGGTCCCTGCACCCCAACTCCGCAGTCAGACGTGACTCTCAGCCAGACAGTAAAACAGAAGGTTTATTAGACAACAGGATCACAGTCTAAAACAGAGCTTGTAGGTAAAGAAAACAGGACCCCTCAGTCAGGTCCATCTTGGGTGGTGGGGAGCCCAGACTCAAGTTCTGGGCCTCTCCCGATTTCCCCAGCCAGCTCCAAACTGACACTCCCTCATCTGGCCTTTGTGTCTCTTCCGGACAAGAAGGCCACCTGATCTCTTTGTCCCCAACACCGTCAGTTGGCACTTTGCAGGGGAAACTGAGGCACCCACACAGTATTCAGAGAAAACATTAAGAACTTTCCCACTTTGTCACAACAGGTGCAACAAAATTTAATACCGTATATTGAAGCAGGCAAGTGCTGCTTCTGACTTTCCACTTTTAATTGACCCTTGTAATCTTGTGGTGCTGACGCATTGTAGCTTCATTTTATATCAGCTTACAGGGTGAGAGCGGGGGGAGGGAGGGGGACCACCATTTTGGGCCCCACCAAAAATTATACGAACCTGCTGCCTATGGGCGGGAGAGGTAGAGTGTTTATGCCGACGGAAGAGTACTCTTCCGTCGGCATAGAGAGTCTTCACCAGATGTGCTACAGCAGCGCACCGATGTAGCGCTTCTAATGTAGACATGCCCTATGCTCCTCTCAGAAGGACAGCCTTTTTGTATTGTGTTTGTACAGCCCCTAGCACAGTGGGGTCCTGGTACATGACTAGGGCTTGTAGGCACTACAGTAATACAAATTAAAAAAAAAAAGTATTGTATCTTATTTTCTACCAGGAAGGCCCCCATCACACTTACGGTGTTAGCCCCAGCAAGAAAAATTATTCACTATGGAAAAGTTCTTTTTCTCTTCCCAGTGACAATCTCCTAACAACTCATGATGCATTCCAGTTTGAGTCAAGAGTCTGATGACATTGTTAGCATGGTATTGTATGACAAGGGTTTAGAAAAAAAAGAAAGTTTGGTAAGGTCACCTTCCTGTAGGGCTTTTCAGGGAAACCCTGATTGGGACCATTCATAAGACAAACGCAATAAGCTATCAGAAGAACTCTCTCGTAATACATTTCTCTTTTATTAATGGAATTTTAGAGGAATCTTCAGGGCTAAGGCTCCATCCTTCATACCCGTACCCACATCAGAAGACCTTGCTTACATGAATAGTTTACTGACATTAGTAAGGGTTTGTGGAATCAGCACCCACCTGACAATGCTATTCCTTGGTTGAGTGCTAGAAGATTTTATTAAAGAGCATAGGGCTAAATTCACAAAGGGGTCTCAGTATTGCAACACCTAATTCCTAGGTGCTCTGCTACATAGCAGAATTCACAGCCCTGAGTTAGGGAGCCTGGGGTCCCCAGGCATTGTATGAGGAGAGTTAGGCACTTAAAAAAGGGATTCTCAGAAGGCAGCAAGCTGAGCAGAGTGTCTCCTAAGATAGCCAGGAGTGTAATGCAGAGGAAAGGCGCAGGGCTTCTACATCATTTATTCACAAAAGGATTTAGGTGCTTAACTGACAGGCTGGAGGAAGGTACCTATCTCTACCTGGGATTCTTAGCCATGAATCCTCTCCATCAAAGCCAGCCCAGCCATTTCTTGCAAAAATGAGAGAGAGTGAGAGAAATCCCTCATCCTGTTTCAGATAATAACCTAGTGGTAAGTCTGCAGGCCAAATTTAGCGGTGCATCTCCATTGCTACAGTTACTTCAGGAATCATTTGGGCCCCATATATGCTCCAGTTACTAGTTCTCCTCTTCTAATTTTTGCTGTCTTTCTGTCTGAGTTCCAGAGATAAGAAGTAATGAGAAGATAGAATACAGTACCAGCAGTTTTAGTATATTGTTTAATAATCTTAAAGATATATCCTGAAACCACCAAATCAAGATTCTGGGGTGGGGGGGGGAAATTTTAACTTTATTTTGGTTTCTTAATCAGTTTATATTTTAAAATAATTTACAACGTTTAAGATAAGTTATTTAATGTTCCAAATTAAATGCTATTTGTCCTAAGATTACTGAATAATAGATTGTATTATGATTTAAATGCCACAGAATATCTTAAATATGTTTTCTGATAGATCTGGGGCAGTAAATCCCTTCTGGACATTTATCTCTGAAAGTACATTGAAAGGAATAAACAGCTGTCGGGAATATAAATGCTAAATCATCAGAATGCTGACTAAGTGCTGTGGAAATTACAATATGTTCATACAATGCAGAGGTAACATGTCATACACCAACTAGTCATTTTTTCTGTTTGGACAACTACAAACTAATTTAACTAAAAGGTTGGAACAAAATCGAGGAGTAGACAACAAATGAGAAACTAAGAAAGATTTTAAAGTCACTGCATCTTTTAAGTCAGTGGTTCTCAACCTTTCTAGACTACTGTACCTCTTTCAGGAGTCTGATTTGTCTTGCATACCCCAAGTTTCACCTCACTTAAAAACTACTTGCTTACAAAATCAGACATAAAAGTACAAAAGTGTCACAGCACACTATTACTGACAAATTGCTTACTTTCTCATTTTGTCTGTATGAAATTTTAGTTTGTATTGATTTCACTAGTGTTTTTTATGTAGCCTGTTGTAAAACTAGGCAAATATCTAGATGAGTTGATGTACCACCTGGGAGTCCTCTGCGTACCCCTGGTTGAGAACCACTGTCTAAGTGGCCTGGCAGATGACAAAAAAGAAATACTGACCAATAAAGCTAAGAACTGTTAAACCCTCAGCTTCTGTGGAAAAAGGAAAATTATTCTTTTAACAGGTTTCTCTCTTTTAACCATCATCTCATTAAGAGCCTCATCCTGTTCTTAGCAAAGTTAATTGAGTTCATCCATTGAATTTAATGGAAACAGGATCTGGCCCTAAACCAGTTAGGTCCTCATCCTGCCAATCCTTATTCATGTGAAAGTCCCACTAAAGTCAGTGACTCCAGTTCTCAGTTATCCTGGCTTGGTGCATCTATGGAGGGATGTGCCAGAAGCAAGGTGGCTTTAAACACCTTTGTGCTCCCCATATTCTTGGAGTACCCAGGAGCTAGCCCAGCTCTGGCATAAGCTCAAGTAGCCTCAGAGTTCCTCTAACTTATACACCTGCTGGCCATGGCCTATACCCCTTTACTCATTTCTGACTCACTGCAGCATCTCTGTGTCAGTCAGGGAAGCCTTTTATGCTGCAAAAGTTATCTTAAAGGCCCCGTATAGATCTGCTGCCTTTAATGGCCCCTAACATCACCCGAGCAGTATCAATAGGCTTTAGGGTAAGGGACAATCAGGCCGAATAGATCTAATTGCATAAATAAGGACAGATCTCAACATGAGTTAGTGTTTGCAGGAATGGGCTCTTATACTGGATGTTCAATATGAGTTAGTCTGATGCATAATAAATTAAATTTTCTAACAAGTGTTTTTCAAGAGCAAAATCTAACAACCTGGTATAAAAGAAGATTTGTTATTTTATTTTACTGACTTTCTGATCCTCTGTCAAAGATGTGAGGATTTCAAATTTCAAATCCATTTAGCTCTGATGGCTTCATCCTCATTCTCTTGGGAAACTAATTACAACCTGGACACTATTCAAGCACTTCTTATCCTTGAAAAAGTCACTTTTTCTTGCCCTTTGACTTGGGTGGAGTTGGGTCTAGAGTCAGTGAGCAGAGAACTTGGCCCAATCTCGATTTTTTTCTGAGTAAGGGATGACCTAAGAAAAGCAGTGATGAATAGAGTCTAAAGTGGAACAAATTACACTACACTTAACACGTTTGTTTCATAAGCCTTAAAAAAATGAATATGCACATTCCTAAAATAATTTCTCTCAATTGCCATTTTCCCCCTTCATGCCTCCTCACTGATCTGCATGTAATTCTTTGTCCAGTACAGTTCCCTAGGGACTACAACCTAAGTCTTATGAAGGGACACTTTCACGGTCTGGGTGTACACTCTGCCATAAATCCTACAGCCCTACTGAAACTGAAGAGTCTGCCTCTCAAAAGTATGACCCTAGGCATGTACTGAGAAATGATATGTGTGTGTGTGTGTGTGTGTGTGTGTGTGTGTGTGTGTGTGTGTGTGTGTGTGTGTGTGTGTGTGTGTAAAAGAGAGAGAGACTATTTTAAAATATGACACTAAAATTAGAAAGCCTTTCTACCTACAAAATGAAACTTCTGCACAAAAATCTAAACCAGGAAGCTTTGTAAAATGAAATTAATCTAAAAGTGAAAGATGACAGAATACAGGTGCATTGCTTAAAGAAAGAAAAGTTTTCACAAAGAAAGACTATTTCATAGAGCTTCTTTTAAACTTTGTATCTGCAAGCACAGTTTTGTGATTCATCAGACCTCCTCAAGCTATCAAGATTTCTCAAGCCGAAATCCTTCCTAGCAGAACAATTTCTCTGCTGGGCTCTCTGATCTCATGGCATCTTTGTCATGACTAAGTTACCAGACAGCTTCACATGGGAGCCCAGGGTTCTGCAAATCCAGTCTGGAGGCATAGTTTCATTCCTCTAGGAATAGTCGTCTCATTTTGTAAGCTGACTGAAATTTGCCCTGCACTGTCACGTCAAGCCTCCTAGTTCCAAGTCATCCAGCTGTTATTAATGTGTTATGTAGTTAGTATTTCTCTGTGTGATATCTATGGTCAGCTAACCTTTTCCATATGATATTAAAGAAGCTGATTTTTAAAAATGTATTTAAAAATTATATTACATGTACAAGAAAATAAACCAATTCAGTAGAAAGTGCCTTTCAGCTAAATTGAAGAACAAAATGAAACATAGCATGTTTATACACATCAGTCATATATCAGATATGTTTGACAACTTATATCATTACAAACACGCAGGTATTACGGAGGTAAGATTGCAACCAGCTCCCTTATATAGATCTACCTGAGCCCTTCTGTTCTTTTGATTTGGAAAATTGGTTTGACCAGAAATTTGCCAGATTTATTCTTCAGACAAAGGAAACTGTTTCTGCAAACTTTGAAGAAAATTTGACAAGCATATTTTGAGTTACCTTTAAAAAAATTACCACAATTTGAAATTTTGACTTTTGCCGAATGTAGTTTCCCCCACCTCAAAAATGATGTGCACTATCTCTTTACATTTCCCATATTCTATATCACTTGTTTCCTCTTATTACTTTATTCAAAAAGTATCAAGGGAACGTCTTCTGTTCACACATTTATGACACATGTATAGCTATAGGATCTATGTTCTTACCCTCTCAAACTCTCTGCCTAGAGAAGATTTTGGTGCATTGGGAAGATGGTTATATTGTCCAGACTTTGACATCTGGCACTAAGATCAGCATAGATACAGAGAATCTGAAGTAATTTAACCTCTTGCCCTAATCCCAACTTCTGTTGAGCAGCCTTTCTTCAGCTGTTGTGCTTCCAAATTAGCCCAGGATTTCTTATGTCATGGTAGCGCTAATCCTTCCAATCAGGGACATATTATCTAGGGGCAGTCCTAGAGCAAGATTTTAACCCTGGTTGTATTCTAAATAAAGAATTCCTTTCCCTTCCTTGCTTCCCCTCCCCCAATCATTCTGAGAGGAAATTATGGTCGTGTTTGTGTTCTTATACTATGAATTTGTGATTTTATTTTCATTGTTGCTGGGATGGTAGCTGGGTTCCCGCGTTATTCCTTTAATGGCATCTTTACCTTGAATAGTCCTGCTAAATAAGACTTCCTTGCTTCATTAATCATAGTCGTTTGCCTCTGGCTTCTGATTCTGCAGTTCAGCTTTCTCATTTGTAATAACTGTAAGCTTTGGATTTGCTACTGATCTCAATGGCACTTAAAACATCTCTTCACAGGGCCACAGTCTGATTCATTTCCTGCTTCCGCACTTCTGTTCCATCTTATCTGTCATCTCTGGTTTTTTTACTTTCTCCTGCTCCATTCATTTATCTCTTGTGGTCATGAAACAACTGAAGCGTAGGTTCAACATACACAGTCTCCTTATACTGTTTCTGCTTGTCCAGGTTCTTTAGGCCCTCCATTTCCATTGTGTTCTTCCTTGTCCTGAATGTTATATTATCTAAAAAATGGTTATTCTCCACCTTTTGACAATCGCATTTCCTTGATGAGTGTCTCATGTTGGAAATTCTATACATCTAATAATATTGGCGTTCTTCCTTGGGACTTTGGAGTGGGTAATAGTGAAGCATGTTTGTGTGCCTGGAGCTGTATAAAACATAAATGTGGACTGAGCACTTTTATTACCTGGGTCCTAGTTCTCATACAAAGGTAATTCTTGTGATTTCTTTCTCATTTGAAAGAGAATTACTTTTAAATTCACGCATCCCCATAACCAAACTATGGGCCAGGTCCTCATCTGGTATAAACTGACACCACTCCATCAAGGCCATAGATTATGAGAGTTCCTGTTATAGCTGGCAAATAATACCCTTTTAAAAAATCAATCTGAACTTTATGTGTGGTTGGAGCTTTAGGCGTGCCAGTGCCACAGTATAATAAAAACCTGGCCCAGAGAGATTGCTGTCATAGAGAAATGTTAGGCTGTTGCATTAACTAAAAACAATAGATGAATGAATCAGTTTGCTTGTTTTCCATTGCTGCCAGGCAAAGATTAAGTTCTCTGTTGCTGTCCAGGTTTAGTGTTTTATTTTTGTCTCATTTTCTTATATGTCTGCTTTCCTCCCCGCAATGAAATCTTGGTTCTAGTCTAAGGTCTTCTGAGACACCTCCCTATAAAAGCAACACTTACAGTAGGGAACAATCTCTAAACAGCCACAGACTCCCCTGGGTGGAGTTTGCTCATTCTTTTTATCTGGATCACTTAAAATCTTCAAAGACCAGCTGTACCTACGTATTAATGCTCATGCAGGACCATATGTTCCACTTCTGCATAAAACCCATGTAAGGAGAACACTTACATAAAAGTCTCTATAGCTTTTGTTGCTGCAAATAACTGCTGCATGCTCCCTTTGGTAAGATTGAACTTTCTGAGTATGGAAGAAGTAGGGGCTCATGACTTTAATTCCATACATAGTCCGGAGACATAAGGAACCCTAATGATCTCTGGATAAACATGGTAGATCCTCTGCTTCTTGTCTTCTGCCAAACCCCAAAATTAGAAGCATGCCCCTACTAGCCATCTGCAGGACCACAGTGTGCATAGTGTAAGTTACAGCTATGCTGCTGTTTTAGAAGTCGGCAGGCTTCTTTCCAAAGGACATAACTGTTAAAGAGTGGCAGTTCCCAAAATCTTCCAAGCCCCCTCTTTCCAGCATAAGAATTTTTCTATCTGGATCATACAGAGGTAGTGGATACATAATGCTGGGGAATTATAATATATAGATGCCTTTCTCCACCTTGCAGCCTTTTGAAGCGTAGCCCTGTGTGATTTTTGGCCATTTGCTCCCTCTACTCTACCTAAGCAAAATGGGCCATACTTATCAGAGTCAATCACTAAGAACTGTAGACAGTATACAGTTGCTAGGCACAATAGGGTGCCTTAAATATAGAGTTTCCCAGTGTCCTGGTTTTCTGGATAAGTCGGACCCTTTAATGTTTTCACGTTCTGTATGTGAATTTCCTTTTAACTTTAGTAATATTTTTATATTAGTTAATTAAAGCCATGAGAGCGATTAAATCTCTCATGGAATACAAATAGGGGGGAAAAAACCCTACAACTCAAACCTTATTGACACGAGCAGTTCTTATTCCCTCAAGTAGTTCCCATTGAGTTCAGCACTATTTGCTGTTCATGCGATTAAGATCTATTGACATGTGTAGAGGGTTGGTGGTACTTCTTCTTCTTTCTCTGGGGAAAGAGAAGTGCAAGAAGGGAACAGTTTATACTACAGGACCTAGAAATGTCCTGATAAACACAGTCAGAATATAGAATAAGGGAAAGAGAGTAATCTTTATGGTATTGTAGGCCATTCCAGAGCTTAGTGGTGTAGTATTGTGAGAGACAATCTGAGAGTAAGTTTGGGACTTGGTTTCTCAGCCAATGGGATATGGCATTGTCAGTCTGTGTGTGTAATAGAAGGCCAGTCTACATTGCCTTTTTAGAGCACTTCCTTGTGTCTGAAAATGTATGAATTAAACTTAATGATGCTGAAGGGGAGAGGCATGAAAAGCTCTCAAAACACGATCTGTCAGTATTGACCCAATGTGTGAAAATCTTCAATGCTTTCACATGGGCTCTTTTCCTATTGTCCTCCTTCTATTAGATAGTAGCCAAAAAAATGTGCTGCTAACAAGAGTCTGTGCTTCAATATCTCCTAACAAAAACAAAACAGTACAAATACAAAGCAGAAAATAAAGTTATTTTTCCCCAGAGAAGTCCAATTGGGATCAAAAGGCAAATAGTTGATTACTATAATAAAAGGTGCTAATGAGATTCAGAGAGATGGAGCTCGAGCCAAAAGGTGATAAATATACTACTGTAGATTACAAGAAAAAGGGAATGGAAAAGGAATTTTAAAGTGATGTTACATACTATCAGAAATGTATTTGTCATCAATGCAGGTTAGATATGCAAACAGATATACATGTATTATATAGTGTTTGTACCACAGTATTACACTGTATTTGTAAAGAGCCAGGCAGGGTATGTAACATGGTCCAGTGTTATGGAAAACTAAATAGATTGCAATAGATATAAGGGAAACAGTCCATGGAAGCTATATCATAATATTTTCTTGCTTTTATCTTAATGGTTAAATTATGTTATATATAAGGCTTTTAACTACATAGTGTCTTTTAAATACTAGTTTAAAAAGGAAGGGCCAGATTAATCCCTGAGGTGGCCCCATTGGAGTTACACCAGCAAGGTGGTTGGCATGAATCACCACTATGTTTCTCCCGTTTTATACTGGTGTAACACCATTGCTTTCAAACTTTGTGATATATTTCTTTTAATTTAATATTCAGTTGCTGGCCGCCCTTCCCACAGCCCCCATTGGCCTGGAGCGGCAAACCGTGGCCAGTGGATGCCGCGATCGGCCAAACCTGCGAACGCGGCAGGTAAACAAACCGGCCTAGCCCGCCAGGGACTTTCCCTGAACAAGCGGCGAACTGGCTTTGAGACTCACTGGTCTAGATGCATTTCTGTGTTTCAAGTACAACACATTTGTAATGAGATGTCAGGTATCTGTGCAAAGCAGGAGGAAGAGATGTGAAGAAATGGCTATGAAACAACCAACGGGGCTTTTTCGTAACTTCTACCTCTATATGGAGCTTAATCCTTTATAAAGGATAAAGTTCTTGGGAGGCAGAACAAGCATCACAACATTTTCATTTCACCACTACCCTGGCTTTTTACTCCACAAATTCTGCTGTTATGCTGTATGATTACCTCTGAGGGCTTCCTGCCTATCAGTGAGGAGAAAATCTGGATGACTCAATTGAAGACCCAATTCTGGGAGAACCTCGGCACCCTGAACTCCCTCTGAAGTCAATGGGAGTTGAAGATGTTCGACACGTTAGAAGATATATGGGGTATGCTTAGATTATTCTTTCATGCAGGGACTGTCATTTTGTTAAATCTTTGTACAGTGCCTACTACGGACTGAGGCTCCTAGGTGCTTCTGTAGTAGTAATAATTATAATAAATAACTTCCCTTAATGTACACAGATAACTCATTAATATCAATAGGACAAAGGAGGAGAGATATGGTGGGGGTGGGGGGCGGAATACATGCAAGTACAAGAGACAAGTTCCTATGAAGGTGATGAAAACTGAGACCATTTTTATTGGGGACATTATTCTCTTCAATGCCTAGATATTATAGTGATCACATTGCATAAATATGCAGGATAGATGGAATGTATCGCTTGATGTTGATATGTGACTTAACATGATATTTATAAAACCTTTTTAGAAATACCTCTTTGGAGAGATCACTGGAGCCTTATTTACACTGGAGCATTATCTACATCCACACTAACATTCTTCTTTAGGCCCATATAATCCGCACATAGCACTCCCTGAAAATTGTTGAAGGGCCTGTGGATTAGTGTACCCATCACAACGCCAAGCACAGCTTCCTGGAGCAGATCTGTAATATTTATGGTTTGTAGTGTCTATTTACACCTGTTCATGTTTTTGGTTTATTCCAATGGATGTGGCAAGTGGTTTTGCGTGCACAGGGATCCATGCATGATCTGTGTGGGTCAAGAGCTATTCCCTGCTACAGCTTCATACTATTAACACAGATACTATATCAGAAACACACCAGCCACTTCTAAACCACTTCTAAACCAACTTTGGGCCTGGAGACCTGGCCTTTACAAGAAAGATCATCCCCTTTGGACACTTGTGGAGATAAGGAACTTGATTTCATGATTTTAATTCAGGTATTCACTAATTTTTAGATGTTTAATTTTTTTTTCTGTTATTTGTCATTAATTAGACAGTCAACTCTTTCTGTCTTGTGTCTCCCACTAGGAACTATAGATGGGAGTGTTCCAGGCCAAGTTCTGGAGAAAAGACATACCCGTGGGTTCCTTCATGCAACCATGTGAGCTCCCTTCCAAGTAATGCATTGAGCCCTGATGGGTGATAAGTGCATGCTGGAGCATCAGGAGGAGGTAAGAGAATTTGCTTGGGGATAAAGGGAGAATAGCAGGGGGGCCTCACTGGTCATTCATTAACTAATTATCCTTTTGTGTGTGTGTGTTCTATTTTTCAGATCTCAAGAGTGTGGCAGATGGTGGTGAGGTGGAGGTTGGACTACTGTGGCAAACCTCACTAAAGTAAATACATTTGAGGTGTGGGGGGTGCATAGGCATGTCCCTGTGTGTGTCTGCTAACTGCTCTCTGAAGTTTGTCCTTTGTGTTTACAGGAGAACCTTCATGGAACCAATGGAAGAGAAGGGGAGAAAGTTTTAAATATTACAAAAATGTTAAAGATTATTTATTCTTTTATTGCATTGCATTGTTCCTTGCTGGCCTGGGAGTTGCAGTGCCAGAGGAGGGGTTGGGTAGGGTCAAGACCAGCCAAGTATCACCTTGGTTGCTCTCAGGCCTGCTCAGAGCATGGAGGACACAGGAAGGGTCAAGTACACCTTGGATGCTCCTGGAACTGGATACAGCTGGTAGGTAAATGGCATGACAGGTGACAGAGACTGTGCTTCAAGCTGTCAGTGCTGTCACTGAAGAATGAGAAAAGGCATGGTGGAATAATAATAGTATTGCACTGGGAAGAATAATAGTACTATTGCAGCTGTTATGCTGTGCAGACTAGCATTAGAACAGTGCAAAATGACATTTAACCATGCAGATCAACTGTAATAACCATGCTGGTGTGAATGTTTGTGCACTGTTGTGAGCACTTTTATATGTAGGCATGTAGTGTGTTACACACTTGCTGTGGAGTAGAAACAGTGCTTCCAACACCAAAATGTTCTGATGCAGAAAAGGTGAAATTGGGTTAAATACCAAGGGTCACATCCTCAACTGGTGCAAATTGGTGACTTCTGTGGAGCCAGCCTGGTTTACACCAGCTCAGAATCTGGCTTTGCTTTTTGTTTGTCTGTTCTATTAACAAATATTAAATATTAAATAATAATGGAAGGGGAACCAAAGAATACAAAGGCAGAAAGACTGAATAAATGTATTGTCTTATCTCACATCTTTGTTAGTTTGTGGTTGGAAAGTGTCCTTAGAAGGTGCAGATATTTTAAGATCAATGAATACTTGTTTGTTGACCAATTTTGAAGTTTGTTGAACAAATTTGGTTTGTTGACCAATTTATTTGGAAAAATAAAATCTAGTAATGAAAACATTGTATATGTTACTGTTACCTATAATACCTAGGTAAGATAGTCAAGAGAAATCGGAGCAAGAGAAAGCTGAGTAACAATAACAAAAAGAGAAAAACAAAATTCACAACTTTTGGTGTTTAAGCCTAATACACCTTGCCAGAAAAATAACATAGTAGTGAATTATTTCTTTTATCATCTGGTGGAAGTGTTAAAGGTTGTGCTCGTATGTGGAGACAGGAATAGCTGGCTCCTCAGTTCACCAGTGGCTTTTCTCTGATTGTCCTCATATAGTTTATTTATTACTTTAGGGCCTTTTTTCATATTGGTACTGTGCCATGTAGATAGTTTTATTTTTATGTCAAGGGCATTTTTTTTTAATTTGGTCCATTTGCAGAAAATTCAGAGCCAGAGTACCTATGCCAAAAGCAGCAAAAATAGCATTATGTGATGAGAAAAAACAGAATTGATTGTGTTATGTGTGAAGTAGAAGACAGAGAATTGCTTGTTCGCTACAAAAATCCTCAACTGCTTGTTTGCTTTGAGCAGGATTTTTAAACATGTTACATGTGTGTTACAAGAGGAAAAAAGGCCTCTTGACAACTGTTTGCAGAAAAACAGATTTTGAATATCTCCTGTATGCTCAGCAAAATCAAAAATATCCAGTCAATGCTCCATAAAGAACACCTACTGTTCTTTGTTTTCTATCAGGTATTCTTTAAGGAAACAAAAGAGAAATACAGTGTTTCAAGAATGTCATCTCCATGGACTTAAAAGAACGTAGAACAAACCTTGTGGATTTGTTTAATTTGGAGATATATTTAAAACATTTTTTAAAAGCTTTTTATTCACTTGGGGAAAAATGTTCAAAAGCTGCTGGTGATATTCACTACCTAGCTTGAGATACCCTAAATGAGAGATGGGCAAACTTCTTGGCCTGAGGGACACATTGGGTTTTGGAAATTGTATGGAGGGCTTGTTAGGGGAGGCTGTGCCTTCCCAAATAGCCAGGCGTGGCCCGGCCCTGCCTCCTATCTGACCCCCCCACACACACTTCTCGCCCCCTGACGGCCCCCCTGACCTCTACCCAATCCAACCACCCCTTCTCCCTGTCCCCTGACAGCCCCCAGAACCCCTGCCCCTGACTGCCCCCTGCTGCCCCATCCAACCCCCCCTCCTTCCTGACTGTCCCCCGGGACCCCTGCCCCCATTCAACCCCCCTGTTCCCTGCCCTCTGACTGCCTGACCCTATCCACACCCCCACCCCCTGACCTCCACCCCGAACTCCCCTGCCCTTTATCCAACCCCCCCTGCTCCCTGACCCCTTACCGTGCTGCCTAGAGCACCTGTGGCTGGCGGCGCTACAGTCGCCCAGCTGGAGCCGGGCCACACCACCGCACAGCACAGAGCACCAGGTTAGGCCAGGCTCTGCAGCTGCACTGCCCCAGGAGCTTGCAGCCCCGCCACCCAGAGCATTGCACTGGTGGCACAGTGAGCTGAGGCTGCAGGGAAGGGGGAACAGTGTGGGAGGGGCAGGGGGCTAGCCTCCTAGGCCAGGAGCTCAGGGGCTGGGCAGGAGGGGCCAGCGGGCTGGATGTGGCCCGTAGGCCATAGTTTGCCCACCTCTGCCCTAAATGGTCTCAAATCAAGCACCCAAAAATTGAGGAACCCACAATCACTGCCCACTTTTGAAAACATTGGCTTAAGTTTTGTTAGGATCTCAGCTTTGTCGTTTAATGGTTTTGCCTATGTGAGATGAGATTTTTTTATCTTATTTTAATGCTACTTAAGCAGAACCTGGAAAGCATTTTTGATGCCTCTGCTCTTTCTTTTCTTCTGAAAGACCTGGACTTGCAAATGCTTAATAATGTGAATAATTCTGACTCATGCAAATAGTCCCATTTGCTGTTTCCACGAGTAAAGGTTCAGACCATAACTTAGTAATGTCTTCAGACTGATTTGAACAATTTAAAGTAATAAAATCTAGCCTTTTGACAATGGCCCATGTTCATGTGCTATATCGGGGTGGCCAACCTAAGCCTGAGAAGGAGCCAGAATTTACCAATGTACATTTCCGAAGAGCCACAGTAATACGTCAGCAGCCCCCCATCAGCACCCCTCCCAGCTCCCAGTGCCTCCCACCCACCAGCAGCCCCGCAGATCAGTGGCTCCCCCTTCTTTCCTGCACCTCCCGATCCGCTGCTTCATGGCATGCAGAGGATCTGGGGGCAGGGAGGAGCGAGGGCACAGCAGGCTCAGGGGAGGGGGTGGGAAGGGGTGGAGTGGGGGCAGGACCTGTGGCAGAGCCAGGGGTTGAGCAGTGAGCACCCCTTGCAATCCAAGAACATGTACAAAAGTCCAGATGTGAAATTACTATGCCAAACTTTCCAAGTTTGTGCCTGCCTAAAATGTTAGCAGCTGTATTGGTCTACAGGTAATCCATCCTGTCTGTGATTAGGGTGACCAGATATCCTGATTTTATAGGGACAGTCCTGATATTTGAGGCTTTGTCTTCTATGGGTGCCTATTACCCACCACACCCTGTCTTGATTTTTCACACTTGCTCTCTGGTCACTCTATCTGTGATAAATAATGCCACCATACCCATCTGCTTGCTTTACACATATATTAGAATGTGAGGTCACTCTTAGCACCTTTCAACAGCCTAGATGTGTAACTATACCACTGCATAATGAAAAATCTCTATTCTAGCTATCTGTATCACAGCAAACATAAATGCAGTCTGCATTACATAAATTGTGGGGTTTGTAAATACTGCCCACCGCAGAAGAGATATTTTTGTCCTGAAACCTATATGTTGTCATACCAACATAATAAAAACAATAGCTAAAAACTTACACTTATTTTTGTTCAGAAGGATTGCAGTGTCTTTCAACAGAAGGATACTGAAGTGATGTAGAGTGTATGTAGAGATCTCATCACCCATCATAGAAATGCAGCTATTCCTGGAGTGGAATGTGGCAGCCATTCTCATCTGTAATACTACAAAACAATAATGTTTTTTTTTAGGAGAAGAAGTAAAAATACTTTATCCAGGTGACATTTAGGAAACCAGAATGTAATTATTCCCCAAGTTGGCATTTCTCTAGGTTAGAGGGGAATCAATGGCCCTCCACTTACAAAGCGTGGTCAGGGTTTTTGCCTCAGCCAAAAGAAAAGACCCAGATTCTACTCTCAGTTACAGTGGTTTAAATCTGGAGTAACTCCAATGAGTGCACTGATAGTGGAATAGCCCTACACCTCCAAGAGCATAAAACATCCCATCACTATGCTAGGGCATTGGTTCAGCAGATTCTGAGGAAAGAACGACAAGTTAGGACTTGATCCTGCAGCTTACCCCATTCTTATGGATCCTTATGCCAGGTGGAGTCCCAAATATGCCCCTACAGAGCTCTCTGAAAGACTTGGGCCTCAGTCACCACCATCACTTCTTGTACTATGACCACTGCAGCTCACTCTAGGAAGACTTTCCACTCCCAAATATGGGCGTAACTCAAACCCTTTATATTTTATTGTGACTAGGTATGAATATGTTAGAACAGAGATGTGGGTAATCATAGTGTAATCACTTGGGAATCAGTCCTGTAGTCTATACACAGGCAAAACTCCTGGAAGTTTTCCTATGTTGGAACTGCAGAAACACACCTTATGTAATAATATTATTAGAGACACTATCAGGTTTAAAAACATACATTAAAAAGCTAATTCCCTCACCTGTATTATTAAAAACTGAAAGTTGTAAAAATTTTGCTTTTCACCTTTTATACTTTTGTATTTCACTCATCATGGTTCCAAATGTTGGACACTGGGAAGAAACAGGAGCAGATCTTGAACACAGTATAAATGAAAATGTTAAAATGGATGCTTGGAGTTACAAGGCTGGACCATGTTTGGAACATACTAATTACAGAAAAGCTGATGGAAATCAGGCTTAGATGGTTTGGGCATGTGAAAAGAAGATCAGAAGACAATATAGGGCACAGAGTGTTAAACTCAGAAGTGGTGGGTAAGAGAAGGGTTGGAAGACCCAAAACTAGATGGATGGACATCATACAAAAGGACTGGTTCAAGAAAGAATGGACTGGAGAAGAAGGACTCACAGAGCCAGCTCCATATAGATTGGAGTAAAGCTAGAAGAAGAAGACAAATGGAGAATGAAACAATAGTCTGTTTCACTTTTCTTTCTAGTTTGTTTGCTGTCAGTTTCACTTTCTGATTCTACTATACTAGCACAATGCTGAACTGTTAACTCTGTTGAGGTGTAACTATTTTCATTGTAACAAATTCCATTTAACATTAGGTTTTGTAAGATTTTAAATAAACAAATATAAAACCTAGGTACAGTGGCTAAACTTTCAGATAGTGCCCTTTGAAAAGTAAATGCCTTCTAGTCTTATAAGACAAGACCTGTGTATTTTCATTATTAGGAAAAAGTGGTTATAAAGAGGGAAATTATCATATACAAAGCATCTTTAACATAGTAGACAGTCTTTTAATGAGAGTCCCTGTAACATTTTTGTCTTCTTTTTGTTATATTAGTTTATTGTGCTCTGGTTCCTAATTATAGTAAATCCTATTACATTAATTTTCATTGTAGTATTAATCTGATTAAAAAGAGTACAGTGTAACAGTCACACATATTGTAATGAGAGCTGCTTCCTTTCTGGCCACCCTCCTCCACAAGATGAAAAAGATTTTGCATGTTTGTAATGAGTGCGCAAATACAGAATTAGACATACGTATCAAACAGCCTACAACTAGAATTCTGAAGCATTTCAATACATTCATGTAACATCCAGCTAGCCTCCAGGCTCTGCAGGATCATGGATGTGGAAGCACTTCCATTAGGATTCAATCAAAGACATTAATGGAACTAAATAAGGCCCTGAACAGTTAAGTACATGTGTAATGTTACTTGTTTGAGTGGTCCAGCTGACTCCAATTGAAATAGTCACAGTGCATGTGGGGTTCAAACTAAGATACGGAACTTCAGCTACACTATTCGCATAGCTGAAGTAGAAGTATCTTAGTTCGACTTACCTGGTCGTCCTCACAGCGGCGAATCAACTGCCGTGGCTCCCCCGTCGACTCTGCTTACTCCTCCTGCCGAGGTGGAGTATGGGTGTCGATTAGCAGATTGATTTATCGCATCCAGATGAAACGCGATAAATCGATCCCCAATACATCAAACACTACCCACCAATCCGGCAGGTAGTATAGATGTACCCTAGGTGTTGGCAGGATCAGGGCCTTAAGCACTAATGCTGTACCCTCTGATTTTCACCCAATTATTTTGATGTGTACCGCAAATATGCACAAATTACACCAAAGTAAGTATAAAATGTAATAGGAAATATTGAAGAGCAGTCCCCCAGGACACTCTGTCTTACATGTGTCCCACTCTAGGAAAGGGGGCAGCTGCCTCATTAGTTGTTTCTTATTTCCAAACAATCTACAGTGATGCTATAGCATTTGCCATATCTGCTGTACATTCTGCTAGTTAACAGGCTGTTCAACAAGTTTCCCAACTAAGATTAAACTTGTATAATGATCAGTATATATTATTTTTTTATCACTGAACATCATCTGAAATACGTGTCTCAGTTATTGATGAGCAAACTTCAAAAGATCCCCTGACGACTTCTTTCATTAGAGTCCTTTTTCTGTTCACAGATCTTTCTCCTGGTCTTGGCCCACAATATTCTATATTCTATCCTCATAACCTGCTTCTCTCTCTCTTCAAAGACCCATAACAACCCTGTGTGTTCATGATCCTGCTTTCTGCCTTTCAATGTTATGTGCTCAGAGGCTTCCTTCTGAGGCATGCCACCTGTATCAAAGCAAGGTAGTAAGCATAGACACCAACTCCAAATCCAGGGCTGGAGCACCCCTGGGGAAAAAATGGTGGGTGCTGAGCACTCACCGGCAGCCTCCCTATAAACTCCCCCCCACCCTCCCAGTGCCTCCCACCCGCCGGCAGGCCCCACGCATCAGCGCCACCCACCCACTGCAATCAGCTGTTTCGCAGCATGCAGGAGGCTGGGAGGGAGGGGGAAGGAATGAGGATGCAGCACGCTGATGGGAGAGGGCAGAACTGGGTGGGAAGAGGTGGGGAGGGGGTGGATTGGGGGCGGGAAGAGGCGGGTGTTGACGGGGCCTGGGGCAGAGCTAGGGGTCAAGCACCCCCCAGCACTTTGGAAAGTCAGCACCTGTGGTAGTAAGATCTACCCAGACTTTACCTCAGTGTCATGTATTGTGGCAGTTTTGTCAATATGCAACTAAGGAATTTATTTACTGTAATTGGATCTTTGTGTACTGCAGTTGTGATGAGTTCCTGATGATAGTGTGTTTCTTAAGCTCTTTTATGTGAAGTTTATATTACTTACAGTTCTTTTTTGTAGCTTCTCACATTGAAATTGTATTCTTGGTGATTTCTTCCCTCCAGTAGTTTTCTACATGATTAAACTGTATCAGAGAGCGCTAATAGAATTCATGCATATGCTTATTTTTTTCTACATTAAGCTTATTTAATCCTACGATAGAATCATGTTTGTCAGGCATAATATAATATGTGAATAATTTTGACTTAAGGTGCTTTTTCTTTTTTAATGTAAAATTCCCCCCGCCCACCAAAAAAAAATTAGGAAAACCTAAAAGCATAGAAACTGCTGTAGTGTAGGTCCATCTCATTCCATATCTTAACTTCAGCAACAGCCTATATTTTATTGTAGTAGCATGAATGTACTCCACATAGGATCTGGCAAGGATGGTGTGATGGCCTACACTCATGGAGAGTATTGCCTATTGGTGAGGACTTCACCCTTTCAAACTGCAGGGCAGGGCTTTGGTAGGGAGCCTGAGCCCTCTCACTCCACTGGGCTCCAGCCCTGGGCCCTCTGAGGGCTATCAAAGGTCTGCCAGGGGTTCCTTAGGCTGCCTTTCCTGAGCCACTTCCTACCACCCCACTATTGTCCAAAGTTCACCATCTGTGATGAGGAGATATGCAGGGGATCATTTCACCACTTGGCACCTCCTTGCAGCTGTGCATGGTGTGGTAGTTCCCTCTCTCTCTCTCTGGGCAGCAGCTTCCTCCTCCTGTGGCTTAGTCCTCAGCCATGTCAGTTCCAACTGTCTCCCTTGCTGGGTAGTCAATAAACAAAACAAGGGGAATTTGACCATGAATATGAGTCCATGAGCAAGAGCAGGGAATGCCTCCCTCTCAGAGTATATCTGAAGCAGGTCCTCCCTTCCCTCAGGAAGGGACCTTTGGGCAGTTGTTAATGTAGGGAGAGATCCTGTCTTCCCTCAGCATTCCCTCTCTGACACTGGTCCGCCCCCACGTGAGCTGTTCTGATTCCTTTTAACTCCTCCTCCAGTCTGTGCATCTCTTGCAAGTGTGGCAGGGCTGAGCCCAGAACTGCTCCTCAACCCCTTGTTGCTCAGTGTGGGGTTTGCATACTCCATCACAGATAGTGTTAAAACTTTCTTCCAAACAGCAGGCCACCACCACAAAAATTGCTGCTTGCAAGTTATTAATGAGGATCTCAATGGATAAATTCTAGCAAGCCCCTCCTTCTTGACAGCCCACAATCAAAAACATCGCATGAATTTCTATAGAGAGCAAGTATGGACACCAATAGATGTATGGTTCTGCTTCTTCGGAGGCAACACAGAAAAAGCTCATTTCCTTTATATAGACTTTAACTGAGTGAACCCTCAGAATTTAAGAATTTAAACTTAAGGATTAAGTTATTTTAGAAAACTGTATATAATTTCGATACAGTTTACAGCAACTGGGGCATTTCCTTCACCATAGCCATGTAGAAGCTGCCGCCAACTGGGCTGCCCTGTCACAATGATACTTCATAGGCAAAAACCTGCCCTAAAGTGAATGGTCAATTGTGCAATAATATGGGTTAGGAAATTCCTTTCTGACACTACTGAAGTAATCAGTTCATGCCTTGAAGCATCAAGACATTTAGCATATACAATTTTTATCTTAGCTACATGCTATTTTTATTAATGAGTGTCCAATCTTTTATTATTATTGAAAACCAGATTTTGTGCAGCCCTTACATAGGTGAGCTGTGCTGGGAAGGGCACAAGAAGCCTTTTTACCCCATCCCTCTTCCTCCTAACAGTCCATGCAAGGGCCTGGTACAATTACAATGCAGGGCTCCTCCCTCCACGTTCTTCCAGGGCCACATTATGACCGTAAACGGGCAGGGAGGAGGCAGGGCCATAGCTCCACCAATCCTTGGGGTTAGCATGCAGAGGGAAATATATGTATATAGTGATGTATCAATAGGTATGTCCACTTTGCATACCAGGGAACATCCAGAATATTCCCTGAGGGATAAAGTTTTGCACTTCCCCCAACATAGATCTGTGCACTGAAAACCCAATTGACAGTGAGTTCTACAGGCTAATTATGTGCTGTTTGTTTAAGTTTTCCTTTGTATCTATTATGCACACACATAAAATTGTCCTTGCTTTTGGATGGGGAGATGGTAATATCAGGAGTCACCCCACCAGATGTTTCTTTAGATGCTATAGAGCACTCTTACTTTATTTTGACAGGTATGGTCTTAGGGCTGGTGTACACTTAAAATTTTACTGGCATAGCTATGTCAGTCCGGAGTGTCAAACAAAATCAAAACTCCTAATCAACATACCTAGGTCAGCAAAAACCCTCCTGTAGATGCAGTTATACCAGCAAAAATGTCCTTTTGTCAGTATAGCTTGTTTCATTCGGGGAACTGGTATAAGCCATACTGGCAAAAGAGCTCTTTTACCATAAACTGTGTCTCCCCTAGGAGTGTTTGACAGTATAGCTATACTGGCAACCCTTTTCTAGTGTAGACTAGACTTCAGTTCCCTTTCTCTTCTCTGGAAGCCTCTAGGGGTAAGTCTACACTGCAGTGTAAGCCAGTGCTTTAGCCTGGGTTCCAGCCTAACCCCCCTTACATCTATACTGCAATTGCGCTTATTGTCCCAGGGCTTGGACCCGAAAGGCTCAGGACCCGTCAGGACTGGAGGATCTGAGCTCAAGTTAAGCCAGGACCCAGGGTCTCAGCCCTATTGCTTTGCAGTGTAGATGCAGCCCTACTCTACTTGGGTCCCGGGAGTCCGCTGCAAGTATCCCACGGTTCTATGGGACAACTTCCTTAGTCCTCTCTATCCCAACAATGTGCAATCCACTCTACTGAAATGGAAGACCCCCTTCTCCACCCTTGGCAAATGGCAGCAGCTCAGGTCAGCATTAACCCATTTCTTCTGATCACTGATCTGCAAGCACACTATCAGAGAGCCTACTGGGTTTTTAATGGAGAGCAAACTGATCAAGCCTTTAGCAAATCAAGCTGCTTCAAACTTCCTGTAACTTGCAAGGTGGGCATTAAGGATTACCCATAGTGCACCATAGTCCTATGGCTAAAGCAGCCACATTTCAGTATGGCGGGGGCGCTAGGGAGTCTAGTATATGGTTACTTTGACTCAAGTCTGTGCACTGCAGTGTGGACACCAGAGGCCTAGGTTTGAGCACAGGTTAGAAAAATCTTAACATGAGGTTAAAATACAATGTAGATGCTCAAGCCTAGTTTTCCCTAACATTGGTCAGCTGACTCAAGTCCCACTGGCCCTGGGCTTACACTGCAGTGTAGACATACCTGGGTCACAGATCCAAATGACAAGACAGCCTGTTTCACAGACTTCCCTGCCTGGGAGAGCTACATTAATACTATGATTATATTTGAGTGAATGTTGAAATGTAATGGAATAACCCATTTTGAAAAAGGAAGTATTATGAGAAGGATGATTTTTTGTTAAGAAGGAAGACTTATTAGGAAATTCAACTAATAGTGGAGCACAGTTATTTAATGACAGTTTTAATGACAATGCTGTATCATGTTAGATTCTGGAATGCTAAAATGTCACTTTACCTACTGAAGTGTATAATATGAATTGTTCATGTCATATTAAATGCTGCAGTAGTGTAGAATATCCCCAATGTGTATTCTGAAAACTCTTTGCTAATGCTTGACATAAAAGCCTTATGAGGAAAAAAAGTATATACTAAGGATATGGGACCTGTTGGCCAGAGGGTTGTGGATGATACTCCATGTCCCACTGATGAATGTGTGCTACTCTGTGTTTATTCTGTACTGTGTGTGCTGTGTCCATTCCTTTGTTTAAGTTATAAATTCTGTGGCCTTGCCTGGACTTGGAAAATTGGGACCATCAACACGGTTCCAGTGGTGGAAGCTGCTGTGTAGACAGAATTTGGAAAATATTTTCCACTTCAAACTAAAGTACTATTTTCAGTAGATTTGCATATGGGCAGATTTTTTCTATTAGCTAGCCCTCTTCAGAGAGAGCTACAGTAGGTTCAGGTTAGTGTTCCACATGCTCATTATTTTTTTTAAGAACTCCTGCTTTAGGAAGAATCAGGCTTTGTGTATATCACATCCCTGCAATTTCTGATTTGGGAGACTTCAAGGGTTAGGGCAGGAGAGAAACGTGTTTTTGACTTAGAATGAAAAAGCCGAGCTTATTTTTATATTTATTATTATGCATTTATATCATAATAGTAAGGGTGCTGTTATGCATTTGTGGGCCCATTTTGCTAGGTCTTGTACAAATACATATGAAGACATAGCCCCTGCCTAAAATTATTTACCTTCTAACTAGATTGATCTTTTTATTCCATCTGAACATATAAAAAATAAAGCTGAAGGCATAATTGAGGAGGATATTGTAATGTATGTAAACACAAACACTAGTAATAGATCCACAGATCCATGTCTATCCTCCTGCACAGGCTCATAAATTGAATTTATAGTCTCAAATGTGACTTTGTAAAAATGTCATTGTAGGGCTCCATGTTTATCCTAGCAATAATTTCATATCAAGATATAACTAGTTTATTATATATATATATATATTTCTAGCTGCTAGAGCTATATATTCAACCTGGAATTTGAAAATGAAGCCAACATTCTTTGTGTAGCTTCATCAATAATAAGGACTGGCTTAACCAGCATTGCACAGGTGTAAATGATTGTGTTAATGGAGTTGCACAACTGTAAGTAAGGGCAAAACAGGGATGGTAATTGTAATTTAGCTAAAAAATTCTGTTGATGATATGTCAGAATAAAATTCAGCTTCTGCTCTCTCATAGCCTTGTGTGGGCTCTGGAGCAAAAGTGAATAAAAACAATAAAGAGTAATTCAAAGTCATGAAAGTAAACAGAGACCACTCTGCATGTGCACATGGAGCAGGTCAATTGAACAAGAAAGTTGCATTTTTTCAGTCACTTTTCTGATCTTAATCACATTTCCTGTTTCTCTTAAGGTTTATGGTACCTACCTGAGCTGGTCTGATGTTCTGTACTTTAGATGGCAGTCATACACATACACAGTAGGCAGTACATTAGCAGCATTAGTCTCAAAGGCAAAACCTAGAAAGTACATGAATGACAGTTAAGTAGAAAGTTGTATTTCTCCTGGCCAGAGTCTAATTTATTGGTTGTTTTTTAAAATTAAGTAATTCCCAATTTTGTAAGTGTTGGATCTATTAGAAGGAGAACAAGAACCCATGAACTGTGTCTTGAGAGCTATAGAGGAGCAGGCCAATGTTAGAGACACTGAGCCAGTGCTTGAATTTTCAAACCTTCCTATTTATGATATTTTGGAACCCCAGGATGTTTCTACTAATCCCAGATTTCCTGGCTCGGAGAACAAAACTGTAATGGCCCAGTCACTATTTTTGACCATAGCAATATGATTATTATTTATGATTTTAATTAACATCTGTTATACTTTGTGAGTGTAATGCTGGCATTTCTTATCTCCTGATGTATGGAATAGACCTTGGTAGAATATAGTCTATTTTGATTTTGAGGCATTAAAAAAAAAGGAAATTTCTGATATTTGAGTCTTGCAAGTGAAAATATTTTAAGGTATTTTTTTCTCTCTTAATGAGGCTGACAGCACTTATTTAAATCACCACTGTAAATACTACAGCTCATACAATTCATACATCTGTAATATCTTGGTACAGATTTATTACTTCATCATTAATGTGGGTTGATGACACCTGCACTAAATATACACACCCTTAAATAATATAGGGCCAGTCCACTGACCTATTCTGGCAATTGAGATGGGTAGGATTATGATTTTGGACTCTCTCTCATAATCTTGAGAGTACTGGTAGTAGAGCTTTCTCTATTGAGTCCCTGTGAGCCTGGAATGCTATATCCCAGTATTCACACCTGAGCATATCTGTGGCATCTTTTGTGCCAAGGCCCAAATTACTTTGTCTCCTTTTTGCTGTTGGAGGGCTTATTATATTGTTTTAGATCTTCTCTGTTTTATGTGGACATTAAAGATCCTTGGACATGTTTTGCTCTGGTATCTGCAGCCAAAAAAACTCACACTGCTATTGATCAGGCTGTCAGCTAAATGCCTACCTCCACCCCAGAGATGTTTGCACCTCAGTGGTTCTGTAAGTACATAGAAAGCATGGTATGGTGATACACTGTTTATCACTTTATATACTGTATGTCTTTAGAATGAAAGCCCTTTAGGTCAGGAACCTTGTTTAATAGTCACCTATGGAGTGCCATATGTAAATATTAGTAAACTTTGGGGTGAAAGGCACAAAACAGGTTTAAGAAATTCTTATTAGTATGTGTTCAGTATAAGATGCAACACATGATTGTTGTTAGTTATTTCTGTTAAGTGCCCAGATAATGGACATCTAGGAATGAATATATCACATTTATAGGTTTTATTTAATGGCCATCTGTCTTTCAAATCTATCATTTCTCTGGATGTGAGAGAATCAGGAATGATGTTTATGTTCTTTCTGCTGTTGATTCATTAAGCTTTGCATAGGAATTCGGATCTCTGTGGGGCGGAGGTGAATGTGGGGCAGGGCATTTCTCTCTCTCGCTCTCTCTGTTCAGGAGGTTTTGATTTAAGTGCTACTGTTGGGACGCTCCTCAGCCCCTGTGCCCGGGGCACAGTGGGCATCGCCTCTAAGCAGCAGCCAGTTTGCGTTTGATGCGGTGTTTGGCTCCACAGCCTGATTACAGCTAAATCACAAGTGATGGTGGCAGCGGGTGGGGGTGGGGATTAAAATAACATGGGGCTATTCTAGGCGCTAATGAGATTAGAGCGGTGAGGACAGAGACCCAGAGGGGAGAGGGCAGCGCCGGGCTCGGAGCATGGCAGCGGCAAAGCGGCACTGGGTAACTGAACCGTCCGTGGGATACGGCATAACGCTGCTCTGGAAAGAGGGAGGGGCAGACCCCAGCTACCGGAGACGGGCGGGGAGAGAGAGGCCAGGGGCCCAGTGATGGTGGGCGGGAAAGAGAGACCCCTCCACAGGAACCCTCTGAGGGGTGGGGAGCGGAGCAGAGAGAGAGGCCCCCAGACGCCCAGAGAGATGGGGGGAGCGGTCAGAGAGAGGTCACGAGATGCCCAGAGGGATGGGGGGGTTAGAGAGAGGCGCCCAGGTGCCCAGAGGGATGGGGGGTCAGAGAGAGGCCCCAGGTGCCCAGAGTGATGGGGGGGGGACAGAGAGAGGCCCCAGGTGCCCAGAGAGAGGGGGGGGTCAGAGAGAGGTCACGAGATGCCCAGAGGGATGGGGGGGTTAGAGAGAGGCGCCCAGATGCCCAGAGGGATGGGGGGGGTCAGAGAGAGGCCCCAGGTGCCCAGAGGGATGGGGGGGTCAGAGAGAGGCCCCAGGTGCCCAGAGAGATGAGGGGGTCAGAGAGAGGCGCCCAGATGCCCAGAGGGATGGGGGGGGTCAGAGAGAGGCCCCAGGTGCCCAGAGGGATGGGGGGGTCAGAGAGAGGCCCCAGGTGCCCAGAGAGATGAGGGGGTCAGAGAGAGGCGCCCAGGTGCCCAGAGGGATGGAGGGGGTCAGAGAGAGGCCCCAGGTGCCCAGAGAGATGGGGGGGTCAGAGAGAGGCCCCAGGTGCCCAGAGGAATGGGGGGGTCAGAGAGAGGCCCCAGGTGCCCAGAGAGATGGGGGGGTCAGAGAGAGGCGCCCAGGTGCCCAGAGGGATGGGGGGGGTCAGAGAGAGGCCCCAGGTGCCCAGAGAGATGGGGGGGTCAGAGAGAGGCCCCAGGTGCCCAGAGGGATGGGGGGGTCAGAGAGAGGCCCCAGGTGCCCAGAGAGATGAGGGGGGGTCAGAGAGAGGCCCCAGGTGCCCAGAGAGATGAGGGGGGGTCAGAGAGAGGCCCCAGGTGCCCAGAGGGATGGGGGGGGTCAGAGAGAGGCGCCCAGGTGCCCAGAGGGATGGGGGGGGTCAGAGAGAGGCGCCCAGGTGCCCAGAGGGATGGGGGGGTCAGAGAGAGGCCCCCAGGTGCCCAGAAGGATGGGAGGTCAGAGAGAGGCGCCCAGGTGCCCAGAGGGATGGGGGGGGTCAGAGAGAGGCGCCCAGGTGCCCAGAGGGATGGAGGGGGTCAGAGAGAGGCCCCAGGTGCCCAGAGAGATGAGGGGGTCAGAGAGAGGCCCCAGGTGCCCAGAGGGATGGGGGGGGTCAGAGAGAGGCCCCAGGTGCCCAGAGGGATGGGGGGGTCAGAGAGAGGCCCCAGGTGCCCAGAGGGATGAGGGGGTCAGAGAGAGTCCCCAGGTGCCCAGAGGGATGGGGGGGGGTCAGAGAGAGGCGCCCAGGTGCCCAGAGGGATGGGAGGTCAGAGAGAGGCGCCCAGGTGCCCAGAGGGATGGGGGTCAGAGTGTCCCCGGGACGGCAATGCTCAGGGTACCTGGCGAGGGGAGGGGGCAAAGCGAGATAGCCCAGGTGAGTGGGCTAAGTGAGAGAGGAAGGGCTTGATCCCAGGGTAGGGGGCAGGGAGAGAGGGAGGGCGGCAGGAGGCGGGGGAGGAGAAGCGCGAGAGCTGGAGGGCAGAGAGGAGAGGCGCGGCAGCAAAAGGAGGAGACAAGTGTGAGCTGTGGGGGGAGGCAGAGAAAGAGGGAGCGCGGCAGGAGGCGGCGGAGGAGGAGAGCGTCAGCTGGGACGGAGATAGAGAGAGCGCGGCAGGAGGAGGAGGAGAGCGTGAGCTGGGGGGGCAGAGAGAGAGGGAGCGCGGCAGGAGGAGGAGGAGGAGGGGAAGAAGCGCGACGCAGGGACGGCAGATGCCTGGAAATAAAAATTTGATGATTGCATGCAGCGGCTGGAGAGACTCTGTCGGTGGCGGCGGCGGGGACGAGGCAGGGACAGGGGGGGCGACGGCAAAATGAAGTATCAGAAATACCTGACTGTCTTGCAGATGGCCATAGGGGTGACCGCCTCCAACAGGGGCAGTCTGATGCCCTTAAAGAGGAAGCTGTGGTGAGTAGGCACAAAATGGGCAGGAGACAGCCAGGTTGCTGCCGGGCGCTGCATGCAGGATGATGGGGGAGCCGGCTGAACCTTGCACCTTGTCACACACATTGCTTTGTTACTGGGGTTGGGGTCTGGGCTGGGATGAATAAACAGGGCATCTTGTGCAAGGCGAATGAACTCATGTGGGACCTACCACTGCCGGGCATTTATTGTTGTTTTGTGGCATATGTTATGGTCCTGTTTAAAAACAAACCAGGAAATAATTTTAAAAGGGGCCCCATTTGTTTAACAGAAAATACCACAATGGAAAGGTCATGACGAATTATTTACCAATAGTTTTTAAAAAAAAATCAAAATCAAATCATTATGTTCAGCCTTTTGTTGAAGGAACTGTGCATTTACCCGCTACAGTTTTCTTTTATGAAAACGTCTTGATTTTAGGAAGCACCCAACTGTAAGCCTCTCCATGGTTCAGAAGTGTAATTCTCAGTATAATAAATGTTCTCAGAAAGAAACAACAAACATTTGTCAAAACGAGATAATGGCAGCTCCTTCAGAAAGGTACAGGGGTAGTTACAAGGAAGGTCTATTATAGGCTACAACAACACTGCATATTATAGGCATGGCAGTCTGATTGTATATTTCCTTTGATTGTTTTATAGTTGTTTCTTTGAGCTGTAGTATGAATAAAGCCTGACTTTGAAATGCCAACCCACTATTTTCTTGACAGGTGTGAATCTCAAAAAGGGAGGTGCAAAATCTAAATGTAATATTATACTTTTAATTTCAAAATATATTATTTTTTCTTTGACACATCTCCAGTGGGTTTTGTGCTTACTGATTGGTGAGCTAAACTGATTTTCTAGATGAACTGACAATATGTTAAGAAAAATATAAAGTACTGTAAAACTGCAATGTGGGTGAGCAGGACACCAGGAAGCATATGGCATTGCAATATCCAGTCACTCTTTTGTCTTGTAAGGGACCACCGATAGCTTGACTGAAGCAGTAGGATGCATGTCATTATCAGAACAAATTATATTAAGGAGAAAATCTACCTGACTGCAAAGCCAAATTTCCTGGGAAAAACATCCTGGATCTTGAATTGCATTTGCACCTTAAGAAAAAATATCTTCATAAGATTGAGAACGAAACTTGAGCAGTGGTGTTCTTATGGTTTCCTATCACCATGGCCATGGGTCACAGTGAAAGAGTGTAAAATGTCTGAGAAAGAAGTGCTAAGACATGCTGTTTAACAATGAGGTAGCTTCAAAATGAACTGTTTTCACAAACAGCATCCTGTGACAGCACATATTTTATACCTTCTATGGATCTTGGCATTATTTTATTTTGTCCTTATTCTCACATGATCATCCAGAGCAGGCAATGTCAAGGAAATACATAATGCAGAGAAGCAGAATAAAATAGCGATAGGCCAACTTCATTAGATTAACATTTTACTTGATTTAAGCTTCCTTTAACAACTGGTTTCCAAAATATATTTTGCTATATTTGTTTCATAGTTTATCTTTTTATTTCATTGCAGAAAATGTAAAATTTAGAAAACTAATTTAACATTCTGGTATTTTAAAAAGTCACTTAGGTTTGTGTGAAGTATATCTAATAATCTTTCTAGCATGAATAGTGAACCTTACTATAAAGTTTATAGAAAATAACATTATTTTAGTAACCAAAATTGTCAAAAACATATTCTTGTTAACTGTAACACACAAAATCAAACATTTTCCTTGGAAAAAATATTCTTTCATGTGGTTATCTTTGATTTTCCTAAGAAAACCTACTTTTGTACTGTATACAGTGGTTTGGGATTGATTATGTCAGAAGCATAAAGTGCTACTACCTATACTCGCCTCCCAGCAATGTCATTCCTTTTCACTTTGCTGATATTGCATACTGTATACAGCAATGTATACTTCCATTTACTTCAGTGAGAATTTGATCAGCCCTATATTTCCTAGTTTTATGGTGAATTTTCCCTGCTTTCCAAGGGACAAGTAAGACAATATAGTGGGTCCTAAATGAGGACCAAACTTTTGTTTGTTGAAAGAAAAATATGCTATATATCCAATGTCATTTGTGTTAGGTTGTTGATGGTCTAGGTGAAAGGATCAGACAAAAACATGTTGCTTTTTTCTATACAAGAATTTGTGTCAGTTACTTAAATCCTTATATTTTACATCCTTAGATTAGTGTTTCAAATTGTTATTTCCCTATCAGTGGGTGACATGATACTACAGGTTTCAACTTTGCATTAGGAGCCTGAGTAGGGTCCATATGACATTGTCTTTATGGCTATGTCTCTGTGGGTAAAATAGTAATTTCCTCTACATTTAAAGGTATGCTTAAGGGGTATTTTGTAATTAAGATTTTATTGTGATTTAAGTTTAGTTTTTTTTCAAATCATACATTATATAAAGCTTAGTTTTTGTGAAATATATTTTTATGTAAATCAATGCAATATATTACAAAAATGCAAAGCAAATGGTACATTCCATTACCATATATCATCAATAGTCTCTAAACAGATGTACAGAAATAAAATGTATAAATCAGATTAGTTCATACTTTTAATATGATCAAATGGTAGCATATTCTTCAAATTTATAAAAATGAGAATTTCAGTATTCTTTTTTGCCCAGGCAGATTCAGAAGTTGTTTTATATGTTAGTACATACTGTAAGTGCAAGCAAAATAAATCATTTGATAAAAAAAGGTTTAAAATATTTATCTTTTGTTTGTGGAGATAATCCACCTGAATCCTACTGAATGAAAATGAAAAAGGTAGCAGCAATTGTTTATTTCTTTATAGAGCATCTGCCACTCTAATTTCCTCCCACTTCCCCCCCCCCCCATAAAAATTGTAAGTCCTGTTCCATGAAACACAAAAAGCACAGCTACAAGATCAAAACAAAAAAAATGGATGCTGGATATCTTCTGGGATGGGTAATCTGCTATAGAAACTTTCATCTCTAGGATGCCAGTTCAAACCCAATCTGTGTTACCATTGTCTGACAGTTTTTTCCATCTGATATCTATTGAATAGGCTATATTAAGTGAGTCGGATGTTCCCAGTCTTATTCCCAGGTGGGAAAACTACCATCACACTTGGCAGGAATTAGCAGAGAAGCTAAAAAGTGACTAAATTCTTTCCTAAGAGAGGTCCCTCTGTACAGGTCAGAGCTGAGGTAGTGTGGGAAGCTTGCAGTGCTGCTGCCTGTGTTTCACCTGTTTTGTGAATAAAGGCCTTCACTTCCCAAGTTGTCAGCTGGCACATTTTATGAGCATGAAATTCACTTTCTATAAAATAAACTATTATTTGCTACATTACATTTAAAATTATGTTTGCAGATGTGCACTTTTAAGACTTTCTGGTAGAACTACTGCTTTCAAATTTGAAACAGGATTGTAGGTTTGGAGAATTGTGAATCCTTTATTTTGACATTGAACCTTGGCTATACCAGCTGCTAAAGAACAGAACTAAGAATCTGAGATGTGGTAATCACACACAGAAAATTATGTCAGTCTCTTTAACCTTGGTAAGACAACCCAGGATTTTTACTGTCAACATCAGCTGATAGTTGGGTTGCTTTTTTTAAGGTAGAGTGCAGCATGAATTAACACACGTGCTAAATTACTTAAGGAAAATAAACTATTGATGTGTAAGAATCTTAAAACAGTAGGCCAAAGTCAATATTTACGGAAATCCCAATACCTGCAAGCTAAATGTATTGTAAAATAGAAGATGTCATGTAATTAATACACATGTAATTTCCTACCATACTGGGAGTAAGGTTTTAATGTCTAGACTTTAAAGCCTTTCAATGGAGAGACAATTTCTGTAAGAAATATATGTGAAATCAGGAGAAGATTTTAATGAGAAAAAATAAATCACAGTCTGCAAGAGTTCTAAAAGAATCTTCCATCTTCTTTGTTTGGTCTTGATCCTGCTCCCACTTAAATCAGAATTAGAACTTCTGTTGATTTCAATGGTGCAGGAATGAACTCTTTCCAGAAAGCTCAGAAAACAAGATATAAGATTCTGTCAATTGTATCGAGATTATTATGGCAATTATTAAGACAAATGTGAGTAGTGTAAATATGAGACTCTTGTACATGTTTTGTGGTTGTCTGAGGTGACCCATAGTTTAAAGAAAAATATGTAATGTATCAGATTGAAGAAATTACAAATACACTGCTTCCACTAGGTCATTTCCCCCATTTGGGGCTATTATTAACAAGACATATGAATAACTGGGACTTAATGATTCATTTAGGGCTTGATCATGCACAGTGCTGAACATTCTGGTCCCAATCCAGCATAGCACTTAAGCAACTACTTAACTTCAAGCATAATAGTCTAAATGAAGTCAATGGTGAGCTATCCACATGTTTAAAGTTAAGTACATGCATAAGTGCTTTGCTGTATTAGAATGTTCAAGATTTTGAAGAGCCAGATCAAGTCTTTTTTGAAGGATGCATGTGGTGTCATGGCAAGAATGTGAGGAAGTTTGCACAGCAGCAGCTGTCTGCACAATGCCTGGCTTTAATAAATGTTATTAGTCTTTTTTTAATGAAAATCAAATTGGCCCTATCACTAATAATTTAAAAACAAATATTTCTGCAATATGGAATGGCTTTCAAATCTTCCCAGGGTGATCAGTAGGAATGAATGTTAGCCCTTCCTGTCTTTTGTTGATATCACTGAGTCCTACTAACATCATCACTATTTTTTTTTAGCAGTGGGGAAGTTTGGCTTCCGATGTCAAGCTACGCAATTTTCAAGTACTCATACTATAGTCAGAAAACAGATATAAGTCCTATAAGCTTAAAATTCTGATTTTTTTTTCTGTTCTGGTATTGCTTATTGTGAAAATATTCAGTTACTGTGTGACCTTCAACTGAATATTAATTGTAGTGACTTTAAATATTGCTTTAAATATTTCAGAGGAGCATCAGTAGGAATATACACAAAATGTGAAAATGTAAATATATTTATTCCATACTTTTCTGAATGAACTGTAACCACCAATAAGAGAAATAACATTTAAGTTGTTCAGCACCTTGCAGGGCAAGATCAAGCCTTTATTGAAGGATGCATGTAGTGTTATGGCAAACGTGTGATGAAGTTTGCAACAACAGTAGTCAGCAATAAGAGAAATAACATTTAAGTTGTATTTATAAGATTAAATTTGTACTTAAATATTGTATTGAAATTCTGTAATTACTCTATTCACACACATTGCATAACATTCCCACTGAAAGTAAACTTGAGTAGGCCATTAAAAGTCTGTAACACTAGTTAAATAGGAAGACGGTAAAAGAGCTGCCTTGGAAATTGTGTTAAATTCTGAAATACTATTAAATGTAACTGACATGAATAGAACACATTTTGAAATTAGTCCAGTTTGTTTCAGCCAAAATTTATCTGTGAACCTGAATGTTTTTAACTCTTTATATCACCAGCAAGAAATTAAACAGCAATGCACGTTTTAGTGCATATGTAGATGTTTTCGTGTATAATATTTAATAACTGTGTTTATTCTTTTACTGTGTGTTGTCAACAAATCAAACCTATATCTAAGTTGTTATTGTTCTGGCACCATGTAGAAAAACTGCTAAATTTTGTGGCCTTTTCTGAAAGCTATGATACCGTGCATTATAAATAGTTTATATAATTTTTGAACATACATTCTGCCTAGTTATGTTATGTCTTAAATCGTCTTTTGACACATGGATTATTCGTGAGTCAGTGAAGTTTGATATCTTGATAGGTTAGCAGATTTGCCAATAAGTGAATGGAACAAGATCCCTAAAATATATTGCATACTTGACTTTAGTTTATAGAAATATAATTTAGGTAGATTTACAAAGATACATTTTCTGATCAACGGGAATGAAATTTACAAAGATACAATATCTGATCAGGGACTAGTCATGGTCGAAGTCAAATAGACTGTTTTTGTGAATAAGGATTATGGATGCTAAGTAAGGTTTGCAGGCTCAAATTGAGATTTTCAAATTAGTCAGAATTTACCCAGCATAGTTTTTCAAAAGTTACTAGTTTGATTTTTCAAAGCTGATTTTGATTTTTGATTTTTCAATTGCCCAAACTGAGCCTCATTAAAAGGACCTGATTTTCAGGAAATACCAAACACACAGTCTCTCTGAAAATCAGGCCTGATCAAGGTGTTTCAAATTGGGCACCCAAAATCACTAGTCACTTTTGAAAATCTTGATTTCTAATATTTCTAAATCCACTAGACTGCTTTGAAAATCTCTTCCTCAGGCCCTAATATAAGAGCCCTTAAACTAGCAGTATTACAGTAATGTACTACAATTTTTTTAACAAAAACAAAAATTTAACACAAATTTCCCCCCTTTAGCTTATGATAAATTCTGTATGCCAGAGATAAATGTGTTTAAAGACAGGGACTAAATAATTTATTTGGTTTTCTAGTTTTAAACAAAAGTGCTTTTTCATAACTAAAGGGAGAGGCAACACCACCCATCAACTTGTATTATGTTTATTTGCTGTAAATGTTTAGATTATAAATGGGTTTCCCCCCTCTTACTAGTGGGTTTGCAATTGGATGTGTTTTGAGAAAGGCCAGAAGAATAGAAAGTGAACTAGAAAGTGTTCTATAGCCAGTTCTAGGGGTGCTGCTTTGTGAGGCTCTGATTGTATTAAAGAATTGTTATTTAAGATAACAGTTTCACCTCTTTCCTCTGGACACCTCTGATGCCACAATATATTGTTCCTGAAAAAATGTACTATGTATAGGAATTGCAAAATTTACTCGCCACTTAATCTAAGCAGATAAACATGAAAGATGAAAGTCATAGTGAGGCATCCACAAGTTAGGTCAAGATGGAATGCCCTATCACCCTCACTTCTACTGTCACCCTCAGGAAAGAGGCAGGTTGTTGGGAATCCTACCGGGGTGCTGTCTCCTGACCCTCCTAGAGACTTGTGATGAAGCAGAGAAACTTGCATAGGTTAAAGAAAGCCTTTGGGCCCTGTTATATTTGCAACCAATGCCAGGTCTGGAGGGGGGAGAAAAGAAGAAAACCTGGCTTAGTTTGGGGCTGACTAGTGGAGAGACAAGAGCTAGCTGCCACCTTAACTGAGAGGAAGGGTCACTAGCCTGCTAGCCAAGGCAGCCACCTGGGAGTGCATACTGTTTCCCAAGGCAGACTGTGAAAGAGACATAGGAGCCTCTGGCACCAGAGTGGAGCCCAGAGGTATTGCGGGGTTTGGCCTCACCAACTTGCAGCTGCCCTGCCCAAAGGAGCCTGGGACTGTGCCAGGATACCACCCAAGATCCATGAGAAGGCACTATGGGAGGGAAGCCCCCCAGTGAACTGGACTAGAAGGGCCATTCCCCAAACTGAAGAGACAGAGGTAGGAAGTAGCCCAGGACAGTGGATTTAGACTCCCTACTGAGAGGGCTCCCCTTGTTCAGGGGTTGATGCGCACTGGGTTCTCGGCTGGGAGCTGTTGGAGAGGGAGGGCCTGGGTTCTCCTTCCCCTCCCCTACCTTGAAGACTAAGGCTCCTCAACCAAGAAGAGGGCTGAAAGCCAAGTGCTCCAACCACTAGGATGACTGGCCCTCCAAAACTCCCGTTTTAGTAAGCCATCTTCTGTTTAAATCTATGGTTAGTAGATATATGGGAAAAAGTGGAACCTCAATCCCCGTATCTGCTGGGAATTTTCTGTTTCTTCTCCTTCGCCAGAGCCTCCTGTCTGTGACAAGGTGGAAGAAGGAAAGAGGTATCCAGGGTTGCTAGGTCTCATGATTATAATATAACTCTTGTGACTTTTTGCAATTGTCATAAAGTGTTAGCTGCTGGAATCATAAGATTAAATGAGAGTCTGTGTTCCTTTCTTTTTTTTTTAAAGTACATTTCTAGCCCTCATGAATGCAAAGGAAAGTTTGAAAATGTAAGCAAGTGCACCCTAAAGACTCAAAAGTCAGAAGGCAAATAAAAAGTACTCAACTTTTTAAAAAATATCTCCGGATTTTTGGGAGGCCAGATTCATGGTTTTTTAATATCTGTTTCTCTCCTCCAACTTTACAGCCTCCATTTTTTGAGTCCTCCTTCTTTGTGACTAATGCTAGTGTATGCCTCTGCTACTGCAACAATATTGAACTGACTTGATTCTTGAGAGTTTCACTGCTGCACACAGCATTCTGAATAGCAGCAGTGAAATGGACAAGTCACTCTGTTATTGTTTCTGCTTGGTAAAGTTATGAGCAGTAGCAAAGGCAATGGAACTATCTGCTGTAGATTCAGTAAGACAACACCGGACTGATTTACATTTGTTTCACACTTACAAGGTCATCTTCTCAACCATAAATGCAAAAACGTATTAAGTGATAACTTAAATTCTGCAGAAATTAATGGCTTAGTCTGCCTTCCCTTCCCCGCTGCTGTGCACCATGCAAAGCAGCCCCCTTTCCACTGCTAACTGGAGAGTGGCTTTTTAATTACTTGATTAAATATTATTTTGTTTTCTGTAGAGGAAGGGGGTGAAGTGAGAGGCTTTATAAAGGATTAGGTGCATCCTCTCCTAGAGATTCTTTTTAATAATACTTGGCCTAATCTGAGATCTCCAGAGGTAAAAACTGACTTTTCAGATTCATTTTTGTAAACTCCAGAGTTAAGAAATCTCTGTCAGGGATTCTTTAGCATTATGCAGTGGGGAATGGACTCCATCAGAGTCAGAAAATTATGCTCCTCCCTTTCAGTCAACAGAATTTTAACAAGGGGCTTCCAAATGTCCCAGAAAGCCCCAGCCAACACATCCTTTTTTAATATTCGATTAAAAAAAATGACCTTGATTGAACCGATTTGTTATTTTTATATGCACTCTTTCATTGAGGTTGAATGATTTTTAAAAATACAGAGGAAATGCTCAGTATGAGGCAGTACTGCAGCCTGTGGGTTAAAAAAATTAGAATTTATAGTAATTTAAATATATAGCAAAGGGGCCTAGCATAGGTGCTTTTAAAATATAAGCTAGATCTCAAAATAGTGCACATCACTCACTTAAAATATTTTAACATGATATAAGGAAGGAGGGAATCAAGACAAAAGTATCAGCATTAAAGTGACTTCTCTTAAGGTGAACATGAAAATTTATTAGCGACCCTTACAATAACAAATTACAACTATTTTAGCCTGAGGAAGAAATGTCTAAACTCATTTAAAACACACGTGCCTCCAGCTTGGCTCTGCAGTCTCTTCCAACTAACAATACCAAAAAAAATAAAATCAAAATTACATTTTCAAGGGCAGTAACAATACCCTGTATGTAATAAATCCTATGTACCAAACAACTACACATAACGCAGTCATATTTACAACTGTTTTTTTTAATGATGCAACGAATATGAAAATTTAAAGGATCTCTGTTCACGTATCAGTTTCTTTGTTTGCAATTATTTCCTCTCCCTCCCCACAAAACAAATGCCTCTCTGTCCTAAGCAGGAGTTTGGATTTTTTCCCCCCTAATCAAGAAGAAGCCCAGCACCAGGAGCCAAGCAGAGCCCATGGGCATATTTTTTCCCCATTGAGGGTGAGCCAAGCTCAAGGAGTCCAATGGAGCCAATCTTATTTTGAACACCAGCACAATCTACTGTGAGCAGCATTTCATTTTCATGATTCGCATGTGCGGAGCTTGAAAAAGAACTCCGACCTTTCCCCCCACAATTCCACTCATGAGTAGATCACTTAATCACATGATAAATACACTAATTCCAAACAAATAAACTAAAAGTTAAGCAAACACTTAAGTGCTTTTTTGAACAGGGATCTTTATAACTGACTGTACATAACAAACTGGCTACCCAAAGTGCTGTCAAATGCAAAGTAACACTGAAAATTTTTTCAGCTATATTAATCTTAAGTGCCATTTTAACTATAATTGGAAAAACATGTTTAGACATATGAATGTTCATGTTGTAGACTGAAGAGCTCTGTGTACCTCAAAAGGTTTTCTCTTTCACCAACAGAGGTTGATCCAATAAAAGATATTGCCTAATTCATCTTGTCACTGATTATCCTAGTTATTAAAGTGCTCTCTTTCTTTTTGGTCCATTTCTGATTATGTCTTTTAACGTCCTTTTCCAAAACTTTGTCAGGTTGACTAGTGGCTTACCTCACATTTCAAAATTTGACCTCACACAGGATTTAACACATTTGGTTAACTGTTAAGCAGGTTAGTTTAAAGTCATTAACAGCTCCCAACAGGTAACTTGAAATGTGAATCACTTATTCATAGTACTGTACTGCAGTTGCAGATTCAGTTTAGATTACCTGCACATGAATTGACTTTGTAAGTGTAGCTCAAGTGTATTTCCCTAATCTATTATCTTTATAATCTAATAGATCCCATTAATTTCAAAATCCATTATTAGTGGCAGAGTCATTAAAATTCACAAAATGGAAAAGATTAGAAAGCCAATGGCATGAACACTTATGGATGGTAATCTGTCAAAGTCACTGGGAGCCATAATCCTGTATCAGAGGGTTGAATTTTCCTCAAAATTGTCAGAAAAAGAAATTCTATTAAGATCCATTTCATTGTTCTGACAGCGTTTAATAAAAGGTATTATTCTATTTATTATAAGTATTTCTATGGCACCCATTAGGTTAGCATCTAAAAGCTTTAATTATTGTTTAGGATTGACAATGTGTATGGTTCTTATTGGGTGAAAACTTGGTTTTCTAGTAAGACTCATCACTTGTTTAGAGTTACACTGTTTGTGCCTTACAATATGTCTTCTTTTAAACAAGTGTTTGAGATTTCTCAAAATCTTATACATAATTGTTTTTATTTGACAGGGTAACTCCATCATCTGAAAATCCGAATGGTGCTACATGTAGTGTGAGTCAAGGAAAACCTTCTTTAAGAAGAATAAAAGGAAGAATACATAGAAGCAAAAGTCTTGATAGCATTGATTTCTGTGAGTTCAATGTAAGTATATATATCCATTGCATTTATCCTAGCTGAAGTTTCTGAGAACCCTTGCTATCGATGAGGAGGATGGTTAAGGTTTGTCCTTTTTTGGTTTAGTAGATTTGACATATTTGTCAAAATTCAACAGGTTATTATATTAAAACTTAGGGATGTTACAAGCCAAACCCTGTGCTCGAGGGTTTTAGCTGCACGGATGTTGCTCGTATAATTAGTGATCAACAATTACATTTGATTTTTTGAGAAATCATAAGTATTACAAATTAAAATGTCAAATTTTATCATTGTTTCCCAAAAGATTACACATGTGTGGAAGTGGAGGCAGAGTAATGTTGGCACACATACAGCTACATGATTATTATCATATTTCCAAACAGGCAAAAATGCAAGATGTTTTAGAATTGCATTTTCATACTTAGAGTTGGGAAGTTGTACTCATAAGAAAAGCATATGATTTCAACAGAAGTTACTTAATAGTGTCCATAGTGTATGAATACTATGTAGTTCTAGAGAAAAGAAATATTTTTAAAATGTGTACATGTGTATATAACATCTAATATAGATAGAGAGCAGATAACTTCTATTTTAATTAAGCAGTACTGTTATACTATTTGGTTCTTCTTGTCTGGAGTATTAGATCTTCTGATTGTGAAAATATAGCTTCAGCAAATTTAATATCTTTGTGGTTTTAATAGACTTGAGTACGTGATGTTGAAAGGGATATCGGAAATGAGTGAGCTTTTTGGTTTTTTTCATGACTGTATGTTGATAAAGTATTGGAGTATTTCTGAATGCTCTTCAATGAAGTGTAGCTCGTACATGTACGTATTTTAGGGAAGGCTTTTGAAAAGGGATGGCTCTTGCATTTTGCTTTGAAGATGTAATGATCTCTGGTTAGCCTGATTTCGGGGTAGGGGGTCTTCACTTACGGGGCACGGGGTCTTCTGGACTCTTTAGTGCTCCTGGACTTGCAGATAAGTGTCAGTATGTCTTCTTTCAACTTCAGCTAGCAGAAGATTAGTTTCTTATCTGAGAAGAATGGCAGACACTGATCTTGTGACACTAGACTCTTGCCATCTCCACATTAAGCTACTGCAGTTACAAAGTTGGGTTCGATCTATAAAGCCCTAAATGGTTTTGTTCAGGCTAGAACTCTTCTGTTTGTGATGCTGCTGTTGTGACTAGCCATAGTAGTTGATTTAACAGCTACCTGGTAATGACTTGCTGATGGCAAAGTGTTTCCTTTTGAGAGATCCTTGACTTTGGAGCTCACTCACTCTCTCCACACTTTGTGGTGTAATAGGTCCTGGATTTGTAACTTTTAGGATATCCTGTGATTTCAATTAAACTAAATCAATTCATTTAAATTCTTGCTCACTTGCTGGAATAGTGGAACTGGAGGTGAAGGGGAATCTTGGACCTTACTCTTAAATGGTCCTTGAGTCCATAACTGGCTAAACTCTTAATGCAGGATATTTAGTAGCAAAATTAAATATTTATCTACACAGTAGTTTTTAATTTACAGGTTTCAATTTATGCCCTCCTTTTTGAAGATTTTTATTTAAGTCTGCCTCCGCCCCTAGGGGCACATAGGAAGAAGTTTATTACACATTCTCGTGTATGCTCTGTCATCCTAGCAAAAAACTTCGGCAAGGGGAACTCATTTACTATACATTGGCTATCTTGCCACAAGCAACTCTACAGCATCTTACTGCAGAGCTGCACTTTTTCCACGCTTGCTTTCTTGGCCTCCCTTCAGGACAGGTCTTCCCAGTGAGCTGCCACTGCCCATAGCCTCCTGGGGCTAATATGGTCTATGAAGATGGACAGTTTTTCTTCTAGATCAAGCTCATTATACGTAAATGCCTCTATGTACATACATTTTTTCAGATGTTTTAAGTAATACCAAAATAAAATGCACCTATTTTAATACTACATTAAATTTCAGTAACTCCTGAAATGAATTATGAGTTAATGCAAATTAACAGGCTAATAATATAGGTTTCACAGCTGCCTAAGTCTGTGTGCATATGAGTTGTTTACTTGTGTTTTATAGGAATATTTTAAACAGAAATAAAGAAATCACTGTGTAAAAGTAAACAGAATGCACATTTACAAAACTCAAATTATCTCATTATGTCTACATATTAATAATTATGACCCAGTATGAAAGATTACTAGGTATTCTGAGGTCCTGTTAGAGAATGATACCACTAGAAATAAGCACAAAGATGAGCTCAGAATTTTACTCTGTATTTCCTTGCTGCTGTGGACTAAGAATCTTACTGACATATTATTAAAATTTTGCACAGGGATTTGAGATTCTCATTGTCTTTAAATGTAATAGTCAGAAAAATAAAGTACAGAGAAAAATGTCTGAGTGATGCTGCTAATGTATAAGCCTTCCAACCCTACTCTAGTGACATGTTGAAATTAGTTGTGAAATGTATAGTTTAAAATGCAAATATTCGTTTTCTCCTCTAAAAGCACTTGACTTCCCTCTCCAGTTATATAGATAGCTCTCTTTTTAGCAGCAGTCTGAGAGACTGTCACAGAGACTAACCTTGAAGAGAAAAGATGGACTAGAAAAGAAAAATGCTTTTATATGGGGGAAAAGGAAGACTATTCAAAACTCATTCTTTGTAACTGTTGTGCTTATAATAAATCCAGATTATGCAGAACAAAGATGAAAAGCTTCACATCAAAAGGTAGTAACTGTTATATATGCTGATACCATCTAAGAGGTCATTTACATTAATTACTGATAGTTTGTTAGATGATTGCATTATCATACAAGGAAGAAGGACACACATCAGTAATGCTGATGGTGAAAAAAGTTTCAAAGTGAAACAAGTAGCATTTCTGATAGGAAATAACTTCATAGAAATCCAAAAGGAGTCTTTTTGGAAATGTTCTGCTCCCCATCCCTGAGAATACTCTTACAATTCCCAAGAAGATCCTATATGATTGATTAATCAGTCTCATCTAATGATTGTTAAATGCTTTGGAGGGATAACGCCCCCTCTGCTACAGGCATGAAGAGCTGTGCCCACAGTAGAACTGCACTGGTTCTGAGGCACAGGGGAGAGAGATTACTGGGATCCCATGCCAGGAATGTGCATCCAGCTGCATGGGGCCCTTTGCCTAACTACTGCAGAGAGGGATGGTGATGGGCTTGGGGTAGGCTGGTATATGTGTATAATCATAGATTTCTCCCCTGTCCCTCAAAGGGGAGTTCAGGGAACAAGCGGAGTGGAGGCTAATGCAGTCTTGAAGCTGCACTAGTGGCTAAAGAGTAACTTCGCTCCTGCTTCTTGATCTGGGAGCCCTGTACCTCTGTAGAGGGTGATTTGAAAGGAACAGGTGCTGTCAAGATTTTGCTTTAGCTTTGCTGACAAAGGCCTGTCTTTGGGGTGCTAATGGTCCTGACTTCTAGCCATGGTACTACAGGTAGGTGGTATATTGATGACTAATATGAGGTCTTTATGTGTGTAGGTCATAGTCACAACAGGTTGGCAGCTTGTTGTTGTATGAGATTACTGTAAAACCCAGATGGTTGAGGAAAGCTTTGTCAAACTGAAAGGTTGCCCTGAAAATTAGTGTTTGTGTCTAGGTTGCCATCCGTAGCTGGTCCACAGATGGTGAAAATCTGAGTACTATTAATTCTAGATAACAGAAATTCTCCTCTATTTCAACTGGCTGGAAGTCTGTGGTTTCTGTAAGCCTGGGCCCTGTGTTTTCTTTCTAGTGATATCTATGGTGTCTGTATGTGGGCAAGTGGATTGTGATAGCTAGTCATGCCTCATCTCAGTCTGGCAGAGGCAGCAAACAGGACAATGAAACAGGGCAAGATTTTTGCAGTCCTCAGATATAGGGATAAAGAAAGCAACTCCTGTAAAGGACAGAATCCATCTGCAACGTCTCATATCTCTTTCCTTTTTTGTATCCCTTCCCAGCACTGCTGCCTTCAGCCTATCCAGGTTAGCCCTCACCCTCCAGTTCTTCTCTAGAAGATATTGTGCTTCTCTGGATGATAGACAACCCTTGAAATGTACAGCTTCGATGGCACATATCAGAGTACAAATCCTGTGCTGCATGTCTCTAGCTGGGCATCTACCTGCAGCTTAGAAATGTTACAGATGTGCAAAACAACTAAATTGTGAAGGCAAATTAATTTTTTTCAGCCCTTCCCACTCCACTCTCAAAACTGCAGGCTGGTTTCATTCTGAAAAGGGCAAGAATTTCAAGTGTCAGATGTGCATGGGAAAGGGAAATTAATTGAAACCTTTCCTCTTCACAGTAAATTAGGGAAAATCCTTGATACTTCTGTTGAAGTCCTTGGGTCAAGGTCAACTTGATAGAGCATATCATTCTTTAGTTCAAAATGAGGAAATTGGGCAGCTTGGGCCTCCTGAGTAGTCTTTCCATCTATCACTGCTATCCAGGCATATGACTCACTTAAGGTGTCATCTTCCTTTTGCCCACGTATGTGATCATAGATCTGGGTTAAATGGGCTAAGTCTATGTCAGGAGGCTGAACCTCCTGGAGAGGGTCCCCAGATCTGAAAGCACTTCTCCCACTTCTGATTGGGCATCATCCATCTGCCGAGATGGTTCCCCTGGTTCAGTCTCCCTGGACAAATGGGTCTGTAACCAGGTCCTCCCTTCTTCTTAGTGTTGCCTTCAAAACTTACTAATCTTCTAGATTTGGGCAGACTCCTCCAAAAGGTCAGATTTCAGTACTAGAAATGTCTTATCTAGCTGTTGGGGTATTGTTTCAGCTGGAGTAAGACCACCTGATTGGGGGAGGAGGAAACGGGAACTGTTGTCAGTTTCTCCCAATTATAATCTTCTAGGGTGTTCTGTCATGCAAACCTGAATTTTTGCTTCATGCTCACCCACTTTCAGTTGTACCCGAGCTGTGGGGTAGGAGTGGACATCCCCATGCACATATGTCACCCTGAAGGGGCAGTCATATTAGAGGTTGCTAAGGCTGAGCGGGGACTCTCAAACCAGGGTTTGGGAGTACCCTGAGTCTACCAGCTGGGCATGGTACACCCTCTGCCGGTGACTTGGGCCACATAGGCCTTATGTTGCTGGTTGAGCCTGGGCTCAGAGCTGTTACATGTTTCTGTGATCCTACAGTCAAAGAAAGTCACATTCCATGATGGGACAGGACCAGCTGAAGTGTCCTGGCCTCCCACAGCAAAAGCATACCAACGGGCCTCGAATAGGGTCTGGCTGACCCCTTCTCTTCAGGGCTTCTGGGGTACAGCTCTAGGATGCGAGGGCAGGCACCCATCAAGACTAAGGCTATGATTTAGTAACAGGTATTTTTAGTAAATAAGTCATGGACGGGTCATGGGCAATAAACAATAATTCACGGCTCGTAACCTGTCCATGACTTTTACTAAAAATACCTGTGATTAAATCTGGGGGCAAGGGGGCACTGGAGGGTCAGGAGGGCACTGCTGAGGGAGGGGAATTGGGGTGGGTCTTGCTTGTGGGGGACCGCTTGGGGCCAGTGGCACCAGCTTCCCAGGGCCATGGACCATGGCTGCTCTGGCCAGGGACTGCTGCCTGGGGCCACTGGAGCAGCAGCTGCTGTGGTTGTCCCCATGGCCACTCCAGAAGCAGCTAGTGTGGCTGTCCTGATGGCCACCTGAGCAGCTAGCCCTGGAGCCAGCTGCTTAGGCGGCTGTGGGGTCAGCCACCCTGGCTCCTGCAGAAGTCATGGAGGCTTAATCATGACAGATATGGAGCTCTAATCATGAGCAGTGCTCCAGGCCTGAATCCAGAGGGACTTTCCTCCTGGGTCAGTTTGGGTCTCTTGGATGCTCCCTTTGGCAACAGCTAGGGTCATCTGAACCCTGGGCCTGCCAGTTGTCAGACCTTGGCGGGGTATTTTTGTCAGACCAGGTAGTGAGCAGGGGCTTATGCCACCAAGTCCAAGTTTGAATTTACATTGGCAATGTGTCTCGGTACTGCTCCAAGACTACTGCATCTATGAGCGCCACAGTCGTGCGGACCGCAGGGCATAGCCATCGGGTGGCCCAGTTTCAAGGCATAGGGCTATGGCCTGGGGGCAAGCCCCTGAGGCAAAAAGCTCTGAGCAGAACCTTCACCAGTAGGTTTCTGGGGATCCAGGTAGTCGAGTATGGCAGCCGTCACTGTCTGATAATCTCTCACCTCTTCATCTTCTAGAGCCCAGTAAGCCACCTGAGCTTCCCCGGACAGGACCGGGGACAGGTGAGTGGCCCAGGTGTCTTTATCCCAAGTAGCAGTTGTGCCTACCTGCTCAAAGGTGACTAAGTAGGCCTCTGGATCATGATGTGGCCCGTTTGGCCAGTGGTATCTGGACCCAGAGTCCAACTGGTTTTGAGGAGCCTGAACTAGTTAGTTGCTGCAACAATGACTCCTGGAATTGCTGCTCCTGGTGTTGCTTGAGCTGAAGCACCTCCAGGAGTGCAGCCTACTGTTGCTGAGCAGCCTGCTACACTTCATGCTGTGCTTCAACTAGTGCCCTCTGGGTTTCAATAGATCTGTGCTGATGCTGGGCATGCAGCCTTACCAATGCCTCCATTCTCCCCTTGTTTCAGGGGTCAGTCCCAAATCCCCACTTAGTGTAACAGGGCACACTCAACTCTCACAAACACCCCCCCACCGGGGGGGAGTGTGTGTGCCTGCACACTCACTCTCTCAGCCCTCTGGCCAAGTCTCACACTGTCAGAGAGAGAAAAGCAAAAGGCTTTCTGGGGTTCAAGTCCAAAGGGGGTTTTTCTCATTGCCATCTGTAACATCTCCCTCAAGTTGTCCCTGCTCCAGGATAGAGCAGTGCCCCAGGACTTCCTCCCTGGAGATAATATCTTCACCCTCTTAGGGCCTTTCTGGCCACAGCTCTCCAGCTGGGCCACTGCAGTTCAGTTCCCCCTCTGGGGTGCCTCAATGTCCAGGACACTTCCCCCAGTGGCTAATGGGACTGGGAGGAGGACCCAGGTCCACCCACTACTCCAGGTTCCAGTCCAGGGACCCTGTAGATAGCATCTTTCCGCTGTGTCCCTTTAGCTAAGTAGCACCACTACTCTAATTCCTTGAGCCACTTCCCCATGCTCTCTTCACCCTTCCTCAGGGCCATGTCCTGATGGAGTCCCAGCAACCAGCTCAGGCTCCTGCTCACTCTCTCTGGCTTCTGGCAGCATAGCATAGCATAGCATAGCATAGCATAGCCCTGCCCTGCGCTGCGCTGCCCTGCCCTGCCCTGCCCTGCCCTGCCCTGCAGCTCCCTTAGCCAGCCACACACCATCCACACTCCTCCAGCTCCAGCAAGAAACTGATCCTACTCTGGCCCTGCAGCTCGTCTTATAGTGACCTGCTGGGCCTTGATTGGCTGTGTCCCACTCAGCCACTCTAGGCACCTTGGAGGACTCTCTCCACTGCCCTTTTCTGGGGCAGGGTGTGTCAGGGCCACAAACCCTCCAGCAGGGGGCCTCAGAGGGTTTGCTCTGTGGTATGCTCTGTCGCAAAGCTGTATAAAAAATATAAATTTACTGTATTAAAGCTTTACATTGTTTTCTTTTGCCATATTTTTGCATTTTAAAAATTATGGTAAGTTCATAATCAATTAACGTAAGCCAAGTAATAGCATTTGCATTGATTGTATTCAGCAGTTATGTTCTGATTCAGATATACCATCATATCTATTACATAACAGAAAAAAATGGCTTAAATTTCAACCAGGCATAAGGGAGTTGGGTGTTCAACTAATGGAAGTCAGGCACCTTTAAAAAATCCTGCTAATACAATTACCTGTTTATAGTGAAAAGTCATATTGAAGAGGATAGCTTTTGGATATTTGTTTCACAAACAATTGCCTAAATCCTGAGCGGTAACAAGCATCTCCAGAAGCTATTGAAGTTGGAGGTCCTCAAGGCCCTGAGATTTGGGGCCATCGTGGACAGAGTCCTGAATCTACTGAAGTCAATAGGAGTTCTGCTACTGATATAAGTGATTCTGCACTGTATTGTGTGGTTCTTCAGACATTAGTACTGGAAAGCTACAGAATTTTTATTGTCATTTGAATACTGACATACTAATGTGCTTTTTTGTGAATGATATAAATGTACGTGATTTATTTTCAGCACCATCTGTGACTCATCATGAGTCTGATTTAATTAGGAGATTGTGATCTGTTGGTATGTTTATGCTCTGGTTGTTTTATGATTCATGCAATTACAGAAATAAGATTATTGGTAATATGCAGTATATTTTAATTATACTATTGGCATTAGCAGTATTGAAAATCTTGTACGTAGTTGATTACTATTGAATTAATAGAACGTGGGAGCCATGTTACATCACCTGGTTAGGGGTTGTGTTATAAGTATTTTGAGAGGCTAGGAAGAAAATAAAAGGTTTTGATTATTTAAGCATCAAGATCCCAATTCAGCAAATCATTTAAGCATGTGCTTAACTTTAAACACATGCTTAAATCAATTTGCTTAAAGTTAAGATTGTGCTTAAGTGCTTTCATAGAGATCTAAATACACTAGGACTGCTTAATTGATTCTTGCATTTTCAATAGTGAGTATTATTAATAGGTAGTACACATTACTAACGTCATTTGCTCTTTGTAATTAATTGCAAATGCATTCTGAATTGTGTTGTATTTTAAATAATTGTATAATTGATAAATGTTACTGTAAGAAATATTTGTAATTTTACATCAGGTGAATGAGGTGATGTCATGACAACAGAGCTGGTAACCTGTTTAGACAGCATCACAATTGCACATGATGATCACATACTGTTTTAATTATTTTACATTTTAGTTCTCTAGTAAACACAGTGGTGCTGAATGCATTTGCTACGTTGCGGACAATCCACTTTAGGAACAGGAAATCAACAAAGGATGTTGGTGGGGGGGGATGTGGGGAGAGAGATTGGGGGTTTTGTCTTTTTTTTAAAATGTAATCAGCGAAATTTCAGCTTATGGACAAATTACAGTTCCACTTTTGTCTTTTATGCAAAGTAAGAAACATGTTGCTTGAGAACTTAGTTTGATTTAAGGATATTTAGTTCGTATATTTTGATGTAATATTGGCAATTTGTGTTTTAACAGTTATAAAGCTTTAACTTTTTTGAATCTGACTCTCTCTATTGTATGACCCCCCCATAATGTCCCACAACTGTGTAAATTTAAAGTGATAAAATTGACAAAATGCTTAAAATAAACATTAATATTATTTGTCAACATTAATTTAAAAAATCTAATTCTGCCAAGCCTACTTTTACTGTAAGATCTCATATAGAGAAGATGGAAGAGCTGTGAATTCCTCTTGCTGCTGCCTATGCTGACTGTACTGCTGTGGTCAAAACCAGAAGATTAACCCAGAATGCTGTGTTGTGGGGGTGGATAGATGTCTTGGGCTTTGTTGCTGCCTATATTATGAATTTCACTCTCTTTATTATGTGTAGTGATGCTTTGAGGGGTTTTAGGTCTTGCTTCTTATCAACTTTCATAGAAGCATATTATGACAGCCTTATGTCACTATTCTAATCTCTCTGTTCAGTTTTTTTAATTTACGATAAATCACTGAAAAATCACTCCCTTGTTTGAAAATTTTATTATCCCAAAATCATTGCTATTATTACAGCTGTAAATAAAATCAGCAGTGAAGAAATAAAATAATTCAAGCAGCAGACTGTGCTGTTAACTAGCTCACTGCATAGTATGCTGTATGGTTTTCTGGACTTTATTGAAAAACATGGATTTATTGCAATCTTTATTATATTTTTCTGTAGCCAATACTTTTTCTTCTGTTAAAGCTTTGGATAAAATGGCTTGTGGGGTGATAAATTTTATTTAGTTTCGTTTAATTTTTAACTAGAACAGTTCAGTTTTTTAGGTATTTTAAGATTATAACTACATCAGGAAAAAATAATTCACACATGTACATATCTATGAAATAATTCAGAATGCATGAATTAGAATATAAGTTAAATCCTTTTCAGTCTTTTCCCAGGACTAAGGCGTAAGAGGAATGACATTTTCAAAAGTCCTGCAATTATTTTAGTCTTGCCTTTGTATAAGTGGAAGGGAATACTCACTACCCCAGATGGACTCCTGTAGATGCCCTTAATTTGTTATTGTTCATGGCAGTGTAGTCATTATGCAGCTGTTTCTGAGAATTAGACCCTCTGTAGTAGCTCATACATGCTTCACAATATTATAGTACAGTACAGCAAGACATTTGCTGCAAGTGAAATAATTTAGTAGGATGATGTTTTCATCTACTGATACCCAGATTTATTCTGCATCAGTCCCCTATGATAAAGCAATTTTAATGTACTCTGGTTATCTAAGATAACTAAGATGAATCTCTCCCATCTAACTATAATTCTTACCAACTATTATCACATTTTACATTATTCAAAATAAAAATATTTTAGAGCTTTTTTCATATTTGACTAGTCCATTAAATGGAAAAACTGTTTCAAAGACAATATTTATTATTGCTATTATTTAACACATGCAATTAGTAGCATTAAATTTGTGTGTGTGTGTGTGTGTGTGTGTAAATCACTTAATTCTCTTATACTGATATTGCTGGGGCAACTTTGAAATATAAAATATGCTTTGTCTGGCACATCAATTCTTTTTGCCAGTTTGACTGAAAGGGCAAAATATTACTGACCTCTGTTCCAAGGTATCTCTCTTTCAGCACTGATGGGAAAGAGGAGAATATTTTCAATGTTCTTCACTTCTCCCATGTTGCCTTTTGATTGAAAAATATCCCAAGCTTTATTACAGTCATATTTAAATATTGAGGCAGACTGTTAGGTCTCAGACTCCATGCTCACTGTGTGAAACTGAAGTTTAATCTGAGGACGTGAACCAGAAATGAAGAACTAATTTAATTTGCTAAATTTCAAATTGTGACTGACTTTCTTCCCATTATTATAATCAGAATATCATCACAGTTATATTAGTGGAAACCCTTCAAATATATTCCTCAGAAATGCTTATGTTCTGTAATGTTAAGTAAAGAGGAACAAATTAAATGTGGTTCCTTGTTTAAAATAAACATAAAGGTTAAGTCCCTGAATAGGTTCAGAATGCCATTTTAAATCTACAGCAGACACTAACCCATTAATAATGATTACATCACCTATAGGATTTCCATTTCATTTGATTTAGAAATGTACTTTTGAGTAGATACAGTTGTACACATTAGAAACTATTCTCACTGTTCTCACAAGCAACAACCATATTTGAAATTGGAGCTGTAGGGACTCTGTTGGAGTGAATGGAAATATCTCAAATAGTATCTGGCTGTACTTCAGTGCCATCATGCTGTTTGCATATCTGTGGGTGAGTTGTCAGGTCTCTCCTTACTCATGAAGAAAAATGTCAAAAACGATCTAGGCCGTCATGTATTTTCTCTTTATATTATATAATATCAGATCTCTTTCATGTGATCGTATAGCCTTCTAGCTTACAGTATTCCTTCACTTGCAATATTTACATCCTCATCTACACACATTCACTCTCTCTTAAACTGAGACCACAAGCTAAGTGTTGTACAAACACACAAGAAGACATGGATCTTTCTTTGAGGACCTTACAGTTTATATTTAGAAATAGAGTTTTTTAATTTAGGGCCTTTTTTAAATTTACCACTATTTTACAATGTACAATTGGAATAGCTTTGTTACAAGGGTGTTAATAAGAGCCTGTTAAAATTTCATCACCATTTGAATGCAGGATTGGGGTGATTTCCCTGTCTTTTAGGTCATGCACTCTGCTTCTGGTCACTGCTAAATTACTCTGATAGCAATTACTTAATTCTGGGGCTAATTAAAATACTTTGAAGAGCATTTTTTTTCCTTTGGAGTACACCAGATTGCGCCAAATATTTGTGTGTGTGTTTGTTTTGTTTAGGAGGAGTTATAACCAGTTTCTCCACAGGGTCTTCACCCTAACTTCAGATTACACAAATTGAACACTGGGTACAGTCACTATGTGCAGAATTTACCTGTGTGCTAAAGACCAGCACAAAGCCTGAGCACTTAAGTCCCATTTTAACCTTATCCTTGGGAGTTTAAGTGGAATTTAATAGGTTTGTAGGCCTTGTGCATAGATTTTACCCTATATTTTGAAGAACTAAGTATTAACATTTCCAGAGATTTTCCCTTAAGTTTGCTAGGTGATGATATGATTGAATGAAAAAATAAATGAATAGACTCCCCAGACATTCATCCCTTTGCTGTGGGAGCACATGCATATGTGGGTGCATGGGGTTTAAGCATAGCCTCAGTGAGAGCATTTTGTGGAAGCCCTCTTGTTTCAGTCTGAGATGATCAGTCTTTATAAAGTAGCAGAACAGAAAGATAATTAGCCAGAGCCATAAGCTAGAGAAAAATGTGCCTCTCTTTCATTATAATTTGAACTATTTGAATCAAAGGATCAGATTCCTGGTTCTGGCTGAGACTCCTTTGCACCAGCTCAACAATGTAAAGGGGACTCAAAGCTGACCCTAAGATAAAGGGAAATCCTAAAGACACAGGGGATTCTTCTGGTGGCAGAAAGCTGGGATCACAGCCTGTGGCTACTCTGATGTATGGTGGGGATTAGTTCATCCCTTGGCTAGCCCCATGATCAAGAAAAACAGAAGATGGAGAGCCACCACTGCTTCCCTGCCTCATGAAGCTGAGGGTCTAGCCTCAAATATTTTAATTCTAGAACAAGAATTCTGTTTATAGCCACTCACAGTAAAAAATGGACACACTTCTCCTTCACTTAAATATAAGCATCTTGAAAACTAATGCTTTATCTGTTATTCTTCAGTTTCTGTTAGTCTTACTAAGCTAGTATTTTTACTTTGAAAAATAAGGTTTCTTGACCAATGTATAAAGAAGTGCAATGCCACAATTTCAGTTTCTTCTGCTCTTGAAAGCAGATTTTTACCTACACTTTTTATTTGTATTGGGATACTTCTTAGAAGCATAAACCAGGTGGAAACCTTCATGCTACCTGCTGTACTCCTAGAGGAGTTTATAATTAAATGTGTGTAAATTTATTCTATTTTTGAGCCAAAACCTATGTATATCTTATGCCAGAAACTGGGTCATCGTTTTAATTTGCTTTGCAGAATGGTTATATTTTTCTTCTACTGGTAGGTTATTTTATTTTCTTCCACCATTGTGTTAAAAAAGATGGACTGTTTTATATATGAGGAAACAATGACAGGGGCAATTCCTGGTGTAGGCTCACAGCCTTGTGTTTAAAAATAGCAAATAAGTGTCAGTATGAATGGGTTTTCAAATACATCACTAGATTTTATCCAGTGAAAATTCTAGTAGTATGTCTGTCTTAATATTCTATTTGGCATTCACTTCTGAGAACTATTTTGGCCATATTGGAACCACCCCTTTAGTTCTTGAAAATCAGAACTCATGAAAGATTAATTAAAAGGTTCTTTTAATACTACTTTTTAGTATAAAAACACATGTGAGTTGTCTGCTTGTGAACACTGGCTAGATGTTTCTGTCCTGAAATATGTCTTTCTCAGTGAGTTAATATAGGCCAGTCCACAGAAATCTGTTAATTATGTGTGAGTAAAAAAGAAAGAAGCATCTTTAAAATGGTAGAGCATTCAGCCCCAGAGCAAAAGAGAAGAAAAGGAAAATAGAGCTGATTTTTTAAAGACATTTTTGTAGGAAAATAAATTATTTTTCAGTCAAGAAATCTGAACGTTTTTTGACTCTTTAGAGAAGATGAATGTGTGTCAATCTGCAGCATTTCACATGGTCCCCTGGTCAACACTCAGCAGTGTTGATGAGCTTTGGAAAAAATGCATTGAGTCCTCCTGAGGCAAGGGTAGGTTGTGCAGCATGGGGAATTTGGAGTTGGTGGATAGAAGAATAGGGTTGGGTCTTAAATTATTTCCATCCACCCAAGTGAAAGAAATTAGTGTAATAAATTATGTGAAAAGATATACCTGCTATTTCCTTTGCTAAGTGTTTTCTGGGCTTTTTAGTGGACAATCAGTCTTCCCCAAGTTTTGGCATTATACAATCTCTGTTTACTGATATTCTGACCCAGCAACCCCTATATCAGGCTGGCAGCTCAGCAGAGAGTCCTTTTTGGACATTCTTAACCTTCTTCCAAAAATCAGAGAAGCATACATAGGTTTTTTTTGGAAACCATGCTGACAGAATGTCTACAAATGGTGAAGTCTGATACAATTTATATTTGATAAGCCCAAAGAAATATTTAATCAAAGAACATGAGAGAAAACATGGAAAGCAAAATGGCTAGATCTTGAAATGCAATATTAGTCCTCATGAAAAAGACATTTGAGGCTAGTTCCTTAAAGTATAAAAAAGAAATATTAATCAAAGTATTCCATAAAATGAATAGTACTAGTTACCCTGATGGAGATATGATACTCTAGCTAAATGACTATCAAATACCCTCAAAACAGGATTCTTCCTTTCTGCTCTCATTGGGCTGGATTATATTTATTTCATCACACTGCTGAAGACTTTCTCCATAGTCCCATACGTAGGGGGAGATAAGATAGGATGAGGTCCTAATTAACTACACAGTACCTCTTTAAACCTCATCAGGTATATTGAAGGTTGGCTGATACAATCCAACTACCCAGGCACATATATAGGCCTGGTCTGTGCCACAAAGTTTTATTGATAAAATTTGCCTTCAATCAGTGCAGACTGACTTACGTCCATACTGCCAACAATATCCTGAACTTCTGCCAGTCAAGTTAAACCACCTCCCCAAGCAACGTAAGTATTCTACTGACACTCTTCCAATGCTATCATGCTTATGTGGATGCTGTTTTACCTAAACCAGTACAAACAGTCCTCCAGGAACAATCCTGTAATGCCACTGCCCCCACAACATTGATTGCTCTGATTGAATTTTTTAACTATACTGCCCAGAGGTCACAGTGACTGGAAGTCCACCCACCTCTTAAAATCTCCAGCAACATTTGGAAATGCTTCTTTACCTGCTGGCCCAACTATATGAGCCCATCTTTATGAGCCCACAGATATGGCTCCATGTAGAGCTACAGCTAAAAGTCCAGCTAAAGCTCATGGGCAACCTGGTCTAGGAAAGAAGTCCTGGATTTTCTCAGCCTGTGAGGAGAAGGAGAAGTGAAAGCACAGTTTTGGAATTCCTGCAGGAATAAAGTTGTTTATTTAGATATTGTAGAGGAGATGCAGAAACTGCAGTGCAACAGGGACAAGTTCCAATGTCAGGCAAAATGGAAGGAACTGCAACAGTCCTGCCAGAAGCCAAAGGAGGTCAACAAAACATCTGGCACTGTCTCCCAGAGTTGCTACTTCTGTTCACCACTATGTGGTGCTCACTGCCATACTGAGTGGGGACCCCATCACCACGCGTGGCATGTGGAGGAAGGCATCCCAGAACTGCTCATGAATAAGAGTTCGTTGAGGAGGTGGACATGGAGGATGCAGACCAATGGATATCCAGGAGGTCTTTAAGACCCAGCCAAACCGAAAGAGAGAGCCCATTGAGGAAGGGGAAGGAGACTCAGGTAGGTATAATTTAATGCCCCCATTAATGCACAGCTTTTTTTTTAAAAAAATTCTTCAGAGACTCTGATACTTCCCACACTTCACCTTCTTAAAATCATGTTAACTATGCCTGGCTGGAGAAAAAAGGAATTCTGTTTGAAGTAGAAAAGTTTATTTTAAGAACGGGCTGGCAGTAATTATCAAAATACAACAAAATATATTTTAAGCAACCAAAAGACATACTCAAATATATACTTTAGCAGCAGCTTTTGATGCATTCAAAGTAAAAATGTTTTTAGGCAGAAAACAAGTTATAGTAAAATAATATAATGCCAATATATTTGATTGCATTCAAAACTGGAAGTAAAATACACCTAAACCAGTACCTGATCATTCAAATGAAATACATCAAAAATACAAAAGAATGCTTACAAGAAATCCAGGGCATTCAACCTACACGATTTTGCAGAAATACCACTGTAAATTGACCGGATGCAGGTTTTCTAGTCCAAAAAACAGTATATAGGCAGAGGTGACCGTGAGCTGTCTTGAGCAGCAGCCTTCTCTAGGCCTCTGGCACCTTCATGCACAATAAATCTGGCAGAGTCACCACTGCCTCTGATAAGGTTAGCATTGTTTACTATACTACTCATATACATCCTGGGAGCCCTATCACCTCATGGCCAGAGGATTTGAAAAGTACCCCCCAATATACTTACTGTGGTGTGTGCTGTTTGACAGCCCTGACTCTCTCTATATTTTTATGTGGATCTGTACAGGGATTTGTGACACTAATCTTTTGATTTGGTGTCAAGTATCAGCCGTGTTAATCTGTATCCACAAAAACAACAAGGAGTCCAGTGGCACCTTAAAGGCTAACAGATTTATTTGGGTTTTTTACCCACAAAAGCTTATGCCCAAATAAATCTGTTAGTCTTTATGGTGCCACCGGACTCCTTGTTGTTTTAATCTTTTGATGTCTGCTAACCCCTTAAAATCTTGCAATGTTTATCTGATTATTTATCAGTGATCTCATCTGGGGTGTCCTTGAGGGCCACTTTCTTCACACCTGCTGAAAAACTGGCCACAATGAGAAGAGGTAGGGGAAAGACGAGGGAGGACCATGTTTTTTGGAACTGCTCAAGAGTTCTGAGTCCAGAGCCTGTGTGACCAGAGAAAGTGGGAGGGTGGGAGGAAAACACATGCTGGAGAAAGGCAGAAGGACCAAGAAGGGGAATTTAGAAATGCACCAAAACATCATGCAACTCCTCAGGCAACAAACTTGGATGCTGCAAAGCAGTATGGAACAGAATGTCCAAAGGCCTATACCCCATTAGCCATTACACTGCATGGACAATTCCTGTTTCAAGGGCACACACACCCCTTAAAGGTGCCAGCATGCCCTGCAATCATATCCCTTTCACTCAACTCAGGGGACAATAAGAACTGCTATGAGTACATATACACCAGTGGTCCCCAACCTTTTTCATCTGGCAGCGCCAGACAACGAGCCACAGAGGACCGTGGTGGCGGATGAGCATCCGCCGAAACACCGCCGACAAGCGGCAACATCAATAGGTGTCGCCGCTGAAATGCTGCCGACAAGCAGCAATGTCAATAGGCATCACCGCCGACAAGTAGCGTCATCCAGAGGTGGCGCTGCCGAAATGCCCCTGAAAATCAGCGGCATTTCAGTGGCGACACCTCTGGATGACGCTGCTTGTCGGCGGCATTTCAGCGGATGCTCGTTCGCTGGCCAGTACGTGGGCGCACTTAGATGCCCCAGCGGGCGCCATGGTGCCCACGGGCACTGCATTGGGGACCCCGGTATACACTGACCTTTGATGCAGCCCAGAGCAGCCAGTACCTTGCACTCTTTTTTTTAAGCAGTGTGTTATATATTACTGCACAATAAAGTTCTATTTTGTGAAAACCATGATTGATTTTTTTGTCTTACAATACAGAAATGTAAACCCGCAAATCAATAACACCTCATCAGATTAATAAGTTCATAATTCATAACCTGGCCAGCTCGCTGTCTGACTATGGCAAACTGTTAGTGTGTATTCTTAAGGTCTTCCTCAGCCATATCATGCCTTGATGGCCTCTGGTAATTGCCCTTGTTTCAGGCTGCTCAAAAACAGCAGAAAATCTTTCCACTTCTCTCCTCCACCCTGATAGTAACATTTTGTCTTGGCCCAGCAAATTACTGAGATCCAACCTAGTTATAAGATGTGTCCACTGTCCCTTTAATCTGTCAAATGCATGCTCCATGGTTATCCGGCACCCGCTTAGGAGCTGGTTAAATCTTTCCTCACTGCTGTCCAGGAGCCCATTCTACAGCTTCATGAGCCACGGAAACAAAGGGTTGGCTAGAATCATAATTGGTTTGGAAGTCTCACCAATGTGAATATATTGGTCCAGGAAAAAATGTTCCTACTTGCAACCTTTCAAAAAGTACTGTATTCCTAAAGATGTGAGCATCATGCACCTTCCCAAACCACCCACCACTATTGTCAGTAAATGTGATCCATGAATGCTTGCATAACCTTGGGAAAGTGTCCTTTCCGATTATGTACTCAGAAGCCAGGTGTGGGGGGCCAGAATCAGGTCCTGTCTATTGCCCTACCTCAGTTAAGGAAGCCTATTTAACTGAAACCATCTATTATTCTTGCACATTATCTGGAGTCACAATCTTGTGTAGTAAGACGTGTGATGGCCTTGCATACTGGGATGACAACTGCCCCACCATGGATTTTCCAGCACTGAATTGAATGCCAACCTACCCAATCTGGTGTTGCAAGCTTTCGGAGTGTGATCACCACCCATTTCTCCACTGTCACAACAGCTCTCATTTTGGTGTCTCTGAACTAGATGGCTGGGGCAAGCTGAGCACACAACCCCAGGAATGTGGACTTTTCCATCCAAAAGTTCTAAAGCCAGTGTTGATCATCCCAGATTCACATCACAATACCATTCTATCACATGATGCTCATTTCATAAACCCTTCACTGCTGCTCCACCATGTGCAGCTAGTCAGATATTGCCAGCAGCATCTGGCAACTTTCATTCACATCTGCATCATCCACTCTACTGTTCTCATTTTCAGTGTTACACAGGCGGCTGCTGTGACAGTTGTCATTTCACAAGTATTGGGTTCCCTTTTAAACTGTATTGCTGTGCAGCCTGCCAAGCCTTCCCACAGGCTTCAGACTGCACTTTACCAGCACACATACAGGTAAGGACACACCCAGCCGCAGCTTTACACACAGATGCTGAGATCAGCTCTGCATGGGAAGGCTCAGCTAAGGAACTGCCCAGTACTCAAGTGCACACCCCACTCTGGAGTGTAAACCCAAAATTATACTGCCTTGCATTGCACAGAGAACTGTACAGCGTAAGCTCATGAAATTTGCCCCCTCCCTCAGTGTGGAAAGGAATATACATAGATTTCTGCCCCAAGTTATGATTTCCACACACACTGGTTTTAGACAAAACAAAAACAAGTTTATTAACTACAAAAGATAGATTTTAAGTGATTATAAGGGATAGCAAATAGATCAAAGCAGATTACACAGCAAATAAAACAAACAAGCTTAATATACTAAAGTAACTGGTTATAAGTAGCAAATTCTCACCCTAAATGTTGCTTTATGCAGATTGCAGAGATTCTTGAAGACCAGCTGCATTTACTTGCAGCTTAAAACTCCAGACGTTCCTTTCACAGGCCAGACCCCTCTAACCTCAGCTCACCCCTTCTCCTCTAGTCCAGTCTTTTTTGTCCTTAGGTGTTTCCAGCAGTCCTCTTTCTTGGATGCAGAGTCAATGAAGAACAAACCCCGATGATGTAACTCCCCTGCTTTAAATAATTTTTGCATATGGTGGGAATTGTTTGTTTCCCAGTTTGATTCCCACCCTCAGTCAGTGGAAAAATACTAGTATTACCATGGATTCCAGTACCAGGTGACTTGGTCACATGTCTCTGCAGCCATTACACAGAGGCTGTTTGCAGCGTCCCCAGGAAGGCTTCCTTGTGGGAGATTAGCATCTTCAAAGACCTATTGTTTTCCCTAATGGCCCTTCCCAACCCGCCATCTAGACTGATTGCATTCTGTCTAGTGGGCGTTCCCAAGGTGTAAACACATTTGTAATAGATGCATAGACAATATTCCTAACTTCAGATACAAAAATGATACATGCATACAAATAGGATAATCATATTCAAAACCTTTCCATAAATCATAACCTTTCCAATGATATCTCACATGGCTTATCTTGCATAAAATAGACCATAGTTATGCCATAATCATATCATAACAATATCTCTATGAAGAATATGGGGGAGTAGTATCACAGTCTCTTAATATTTTCCTTCATTCAGTAGGTACAGTGACTTTTACAGTAACAGTTAAATAGGATGTTGTCTTCTGTCTTCTGGATGTTGTTTTCCCTCAGCAACTTCTGTTGTTCATATTATGGTGATGCTGCAACACCACGATAGTTAAGCTTATGTCATGACTTCTGTTTAAAGATCAATCTTTCTAAAGCCTCTAAAATCGACATACTTAGTCAGATTCCTTTGAAATATAGTGTGCCCAGGAGGATGCAGGGTAGGGTTAGTGACCCAAATGTGGGGTCATTTGAGATGAGGGGTTGTGGGGATATAAGCCCAGAAAATACAGCCATTTTCCAAAAAGTTTCTAGTGTTTTTTTGCTTGGAACTAGAGATCAAGCTATTGATGTGATAAGGATTAAAATGTTCTCAATTTGTCAAGTTTTACCCATGGTAGTACATGGCATCCACTAAATCTTTGTGGGACCCAAATTAAGAACAGTATTTAAGAAAATGTACATTATTTACAGCACACATGAGCTAATGCAGAAAAATGACTATAGGGTTTCCATTCTCACCGTTTTATATGCTTTAAAGCTTGATTCTTGTTAGTGCTCTAAAATCTGACTGGATAAATTACTGATCTTGTTGAGACTGATGACTGTGAACTCGCCCTTCAATTAACATATCTAAGGATAAATTAATCACAAGCCTCCACCTAAGACAAAAAAAAAAGGTTTGGACTGAGTGGCTGGAGGTTGCTACAATTTGTGAGTCATGGGTGGCAATTTTATTCTGCACAAATGTAATCAAAGTCTTTGGGGAGAAAATTAGACATGTGAATGCTTCCTGGGAAGGAAGGGCTATTGGGAATGAAGGAATGGGAAAATAGGGGGAGAGGGGTTTGGGGTTGCAGTGAGGGGAGGAGTGTTAGGGGAAAGAACAAGTGGTAGGGATAGTGGTAGGGGAGGGGAGAGGTTGGGGGCTCAAATGAGGGAAGCTTAGGGGTTATGGGGAGTGGGAAGGATAGGGCAGAGGTACCTCTAAGCCCCACATTCTTCCCACCTGTGTATGCACCCAGATCTCTGGGTCTTTTGCCCTGTCTCCAGATTTATAGCAACTGAAAGTCATTACACACAGCTGTTGGACCTATGTAAAAAGAAAAGGTGTGGTCTCAACAGTTCCTTGTTGACCAAAGTTCACATTCATAAAGCCCACCATTGGCACAATTGCTGGCAGTCCCAGTGGAGAACCAAGAATTGGATAAGAAAGGAGACAGAACGACCCTCTCAGCACTAGAAGATGTCTAGGAGGAGGATATGGCACACTAATTGGTTGCTTTTATGCTCCCTGATCTTGGTACTCCAGGGAACTACCTTAATATAAATACTAAATAAAAATAAAAATGACATGACATTTAATAAATGATACACTGAAACACACATTAAAAATGAAAGAGGTCTTAGTGGTTTTATAGCCACCATAGCAAGTTAAAGTTCATCAGACATTATTAGTGTAAGTGCCTATGCAATCAGCAGAAAAAGGCCTCTAGGCCTGACTTGCAATCCCGTTGAATAGGCATCAAGGCACACACAGAGAAGGAATACAGTAGCACATGGGGATTGCTCCCAAAATGTACCTGATGTGTTGAAAAATGTACAATCCAAATGTCTAGTGAGGTGAGAGGATGTTTTAAGATTAGAAACTGGCTGTAATTTTCCTCCTGGCTAAGAGGAAAAACAGGAAGGAGTACAAGAATTCAGGAGACTTCGCTCTACTCAGGGTGCCTTGGCGTGTGCACTTATGAAGAAGATTCAGCAACACAGGGTGGTCACAAAAGCCACAGGAAAGTCAATGTGACTGTAGAAGATTATATGGATGTGTTGTTAAGATCTTTTACGCAAAGACAAAGTGATTGAAAAATGCTGGAGGCCTGAAACAGACCTGGAGTATGCTTTGTGGATTTTAAGTTTTATAACTTGATGCAGTGTCTGGGAGCTCAGGAATTGTGTAGTGTTGCTGAAAAGTTTACTATACAATTTGCTCAAGTGTGAGATGGCAGAGACTAAGAGGGTCATTGACACACAAATATAATCCCTATTTTAAGGGATCTTTTGTAATAATTTTATTTACTTTTCAGAAATAACCATGTAAAACAATAAAACAGAAAGACATGGGAGAGACCATTGAGATAACCATAAGAATACACCGAACACAAGCATGAATATGGTAAACATGGTGAAAGGAGAAGGCACCAGGAACAAAAAGGTGGTCTACATGTACATCAGGGGAAGACTGTACCTATGCAATAATAAAGAAGAGCACCTAACTTTGTCTATGTTGTTATTTTTAGGGAGTATTTTTTTTCTCATTCTGTAAAGAAGAGCCAAAGTCTGTAGAAAGGGGATATGGGCCCTCCCTCTTCACTAGGTCCTGGCCCAGGGCCCAAGGGAGATAGGCTTCTTCCTGGCACACATGACCAGTCTACCCTGAGTTACTGAGGGATAGCTCAGTGGTTTGAACATTGACCTGCTAAACCCAGGGTTGTGAATTCAATCCTTGAGGGGGCCACTTAGGGATCTGGGGCAAAAATTGGTCCTGCTAGTGAAGGCAGGGGGCTGGACTTGATGACCTTTCAAGGTCCCTTCCAGTTCTAGGAGATTGGTATATCTCCAATTATACCTTTTTTTATTACTTCCTACCTCCCCAGCCCCATTCTCTCTTTAGCTTGGGGCTTGGTCGCAGCCCTTATCTCCTCTAGTGGGGAGTTCCCAATCAGTCTCAGCAGCAAAGAGTCTTGTGGCACCTTACAGACTAACAGACGTTTTGGAGCATGAGCTTTCGTGGGTGAATACCCACTTCGTCGGATGCATGTCTCAGAGACTCAGTTGGTCAAATAAGTATTCCCTGGCCCTCTTCCTAATGTTCAGTTCCCTCCCTCAGCTGGGAGTGGGGAAGAGAAAAGGGTCAGGCCCCCATCCTCCTGATTAGGGTCTTACCTACAGTCCATACCCTTATCCAGGGATCACTCTACCCCAAAAGCTGAAAACTGGCTTCCTCTCTTCAGACAGTCTCTTTACTCTCCCCTCAGCTTGACTATCACTGTTCCCTTTTCAGAAGATCTTCAATTTTGAGCATGCTCCACAGCTGCTGAGGGGTGGGGTCCTCTTGGCCCAGTGCTGCTCCTTCATTCCCTGTTAATGTCTGTGTGGGGTCTGTAAACTCCATCACAGTCCAGTTATGCCACTCTGGCCCTTTTACGTACTGTAAAGGGGCTGGAGCAGGATGAAGATTTCACTCTGTTTGGAGCTAAGAGGAATCATCTAGTCTAGCCCTAGACGCCAGGATGAGTCAACAGAAGTAACTCTGAATCTGTGCAAAATTTTAAGCATTTGATATCAAGGTGAATCAGCAGAGAAAATCTCAGCATGTCCGTACAGGGGTCTTAGAACCTGACTCCTGGGAACACTGCCCTTTAATTAACTTGGAACAGTGGTCTCCAACCTTTTCGTCTGCCGGGCACCAGACGAAGGACTGTGGCGGCGGTCGAGCATTCGCTGAAATGCCACCGAAATTCAGTGGCATTTTGGCAGCGACGCCTCTGGATGATCATGCCTCTGGATGACGTCGCTTGTCAGCAGCAAGCGGCGTCATCCAGAGGCGTCGCCGCCGAAATGCCGCTGAATTTCGGCAGCATTTCGACGGATGCTCAACCGTCAGACAGGACGTGGGCGCATTTAGATGCCCCTGCTGGTGCCATGGCGCCCGTGGGCACCGTGTTGGGAACCCCTGACTTAGAAGAATTAATTATTTCACATTGTTTTTAAAGAAATTACCTTGATACTCAAAGAATGAAATACTAACTAAAACCTTTTTTCTTTTCTCATAAACTAATTAAAATGTGCTTGAACATATAATAAATTATTTTATATAACTTTTCACAAAATATTGGAAATGTTGTAAAACACTTGTTATATGTCAAAGATGTCATAATTATAGAATCAGAGGACTGGAAAGGACCCTGAGAGGTGTTCTAGTCCTGTCCCCTGCACTCATGGCAGGACTAAGTATTACCTAGATCAGGGGTTGGCAACCTGCGGCACACGTGCCAAAGGCGGCATGCGGGCTGATTTTTAGTGGCACGCTGCTGCCAGCTGGGGTCCCGGCCGCCAGCCCTGCTCAGCCCGCTGCTGGCCTGGATGGACGGAACCCCAGACCGCTGCCGGTCTGGGGTTGTGTCTGCCACCCGAGCTGCCGGTCTGGCAATTTATTCCAATGCTTAACCACCCTGATGGTTAGGAAGTTTTTTCTAATGTCCAACCTAAACCTCCCCTGCAGCAATTTAAGCCCATTGCTTCTTGTCCTATCTTCAGAAGTTAAAAAAAACAATTTTTCTCCCTTCTCCTTGTAACAACCTTTTACATACTTGAAAACTGTTATCATGTCCCCACACAGTCTTCTCTTTTCCAGACTAAACAAACCCAATTTTTCCAATCTTCCCTTATAGGTCATGTTTTCTAGACCTTTAATCATTTTTGTTGGTCTTCTCTGGACTCTCTCCAATTTGTCTTCCTGTAATATGGTACCCAAAACTGGACACAATACTCCAGTTGAGGCCTAATCAGCGCAGAGTAGAGCGGAAGAATTACTTCTTGTGTCTTGCTTACAATATTCCTGCTAATACGTCCCAGGATGATGTTCACTTTTTTTGCAACAGCATTACACTGTTGACTCATATTTATCTTGTGGTCCACTATAACCCCCAGATCCCTTTCCGGAGTACTCCTTCCTAGGTAGTCATCATATCACCTTGTTACGTAATTTAAAGAGCAGTGGCTATTTTAATGTCCCAACTTAAGAAAAGTGAAAGTCTAGCTAGTGAAAAATTATGCTTTTAGAAGCATTAAGTTGCAGTATTTTTTGAACTGCTTCAGAGTAATTTTCCTATATAGAGTTTATATCTTTATGTTTTATAAAGAACTGCAAGGTTAATCCTCTTGATCTTTATTTTAAATCAGTTGACCTGGTCTCTTGGTTTGAGGACCAAAACATTGTAATTTTTAGATCCCATTTACCTTCTTATCATATTTGAAAGTGTGTGTTTGTGTGTGAAATATGTAAATGTGTAGGATGCTGCCAATCTTTTGTTGCCATTAATGTGGAATAACCATATTATTCATAAGATGTGAATCTTGGTTTGAGGACCAAAACATTCTCATTTTAAGATGCTATTTACCTTTTGTTTTTTAGTTTCCTGATTTTTCCCATTTAGTTATAGAAACAATGTTCTTGGTTTGGGCATAATTTAGAGACTTCCACAACACCTTGTAAAGCCAATGTATATAAATATTTGAAATTTACATCATGACTTTTGACATAGAAGCATTTGTGATAACTTATGACCAAATATGTGGCATAAATATATTTGATTATAAATGCATGGTGAATGGTATAGTTAAGGTTTAAAAAGGTTTTCCATTTTAAGCCCCTTTTTTCAGCCATTTATAACTGTCTCAAAATATTTTGGGACTGAAACTTCCCGTCTTATTTTTGCACAATGGTGATTTTTCAGGGAAAATGAAAGCTCCTCCTTCCTTACCCCCATATCCACAAACGTAACTCAGGTCACCAGATTTATAATTTTTATGGCCAATGAAGAAGGCAGAAGAACAAGAAGTCAGAATCTAAAATCAAATGAGTTTGTCTGTTTGATCATTATTTGACACTTTGTTTGAGGGTTTGTTCCTGTATGTGCATTATACACAAAACAGAACATGATTACATTAGAAAAGGTTCAAGTCCCCTGTGTGTCAAAGTTCTGAGATTATGTCTTCCTGTATTTCAGCATACATCACCTTCCTCTTACCCCCAAACACTACAGCCTCTCTGCAAAAGAGAAAGACATTATGTCTGAACACCATAGAGAGCTGCAAAATATGTTTGTTTGATAGGAGTTTTGGAGAGGGCTCAGGATATACTTCCCAGAATGGTGGACTGGAAAGGAGTCTGGCTGGCTGAGGTCCAGCTGAAATGGTTAATTTAATGCTTCCTGGATTTTATTTATTGTGCTACATTAGGGCGCCTAGACCTAGCACCTCCCCCTGCCTCAGATATGATATATACCACTTCTTGCCACCAGCACACGCACACACACACACACACACACACACACAATTATGATGGGCAGCATTGCCTTGGTATTCTTCAGTTGGTATGAGTTAACTTTGCACTGCTTATACAGCTCAAAGTGAACTCAGTATACATATGAATCCACCCCGTTACCATTATATACAGATCTTACCCTCACATAAAATATACAAAAACACAATTTCATATAAATTAAAACCATAAAATATTGACTGCAGAAAAAAATAGAACCTGAAAACTGTTCTCCAAGTTACTGCTCTAGCAGTCATTTCAGGTTGAGAAGCCTGGAATGCTCTGTTCTGGACTATCCTTCTTACATGAGCACGGAAGGCACAAACTCTAAATACATGATGTATGTGATTTTTTGCATGTTCAAAACAATTGATTATTTCTTGTTCAGCTAAGTTGGCTCAATCTTCAATTAAACAATAACCAATTGGTTAATGAGCCATGCCTCTGACTTCTATGACTCATTCACACTATGCTTATTTAACAATTTTTCTTAGTGTGACTTTTAATTTAAACAATATAATGCACAGATATGATAGAACTAGTCCTTTAACAACAGAAAATCACTACAAAGCGTGAGTATGGTTAAACAATTTTACTGAATTTACAAAACAAATAAATATTGGAAAAGCAGCTAAATAGAGTGTGTAGAAGGGAATATGATAAAATAAGAGAATTGGTGATATATACGATATATATTATCCGTCATCACCTACAGCTCTACATACTTCATCTGCCTGTACAAAACAAGTTAACTTAAAACAAACTACACAAAACCCACAAAAGATATTTTTAATGTTGAATTGTACTAAAAACCTCTCAAAGCAGAATGCTTTTTTCCTTTTTCCACTAATGTGTGCATGTGCAAGAGAGAAAGATTCTTTATCTACTCACAGAAACAGGAGCAGCCTCCATGGAATGAATAGGATTTATTGTTTTATACTGTAAATGGTTATTTTTAACCCCCTTTTTTATAATAGACTGTATGGTTTGAAAAAAGCACTGGAGGTTTCCATTAGTGAGGCCCAGCTGCTTCCCCTCTCCCTCATTCTGCTACACCTTCTCCCAGCATCCTTACCTTGTGCCGGTTAGTTCACTACCTGATTTTTCTCATTGCTAACTGTCATTGTCCCACACACTGTTCAATGCCTCCATCCCTCTCCTTCTGTCTTATGCTGGCTCAGCTCCATTTCTCCATATGCTGAATACACAGTATTATTTTTATATATATTTGACTGGTATGTGAAAACTCCAAATGGTCATATGTGCTTCATGTAATTACATATTAGAAATTTAGATTTTTCCAAAATTATATGTAGTTACATGTACTTTACATATTAGCGCTGGGCATGTTAGCACAACAGATGTACTTCTGCAACTATATACCACCATCAGTAGTAACTGCATGGAGGCCGTTACTATTGGCCAAAAGATCTTACTCCTCATGCAACTATCACATTTAGCTTTGCCCATCAATCTCCAGCATGTCCCCTTTTAGTTTTCCAGAAGCAGGAATGCACAATGTGGTGGGCAAGGGCATGGTAGCAGGCAAGTTGGCACTGCTATCCTGCAGTGCATAGCATATTTGCACAACAGCACATCATAAATAGTACACAAACAAGCTACTGGAGGAGATGTTCATAGGGGATGCAATATCTACTTAGGTGATCATTGTCAAATGACTGCTCTATTCCTGAGAGAAAATAAACTAAATTTGTGGTGAGGCTGCACCATTGATTTTTGTAAAGGTATTATGTTTTTTGTGTTATTCTCTGTCCCATTCCTAACATCCTGTTAGCCTTTTTGACCACAGCTGTGCATTGAGCAGAGGTTTTCATTGAGCTGTCTACAGTGATGTTCAGTTGCCTCCGTTGGGTTGATAGTTACGTCAGAACTCTCTAAGGTGTCAGAATAGTTTAATTTTTTTCTTCCAGGGTGAATTATTTTGCACATGTAGACATTGAATTTCCTTTGTCATCATGTTGCCCTTTCACCTGGCTTGTTTAGGTTTCTCTGAAGTTCCTCACAGTCCCTTTTGATCCTGATTAACCTAAATAACTTTGTCATCTGCAAATTTTGCTACCTCACTACTCACCCATCTTTGCAGGTTATTAATAAATATATTAATATCGGGCTGCTACAGAAGCTTGAGGCACCCCACAGCTAATATTTTGCTAAAATGAAAATTGATCATTTAATCCTGTTCTTTGCTTTCTGTCTCCTCGCTAGTTTTTCAACCCAGATAATACTTTGCCTTTCATGCCTTGATTACTTAGCTTCTTTAGTAACCTCTTGTGAGAAACCTTGTCAAGGGGCTTTTGGGAAACTAAATAAATTATGTCAACTGGTTCTCCTTCCTCCATTACTTTATTGACTCATTCAAAAAATTCTTTATCATGCCTATCTCCAAAAAGTACTTGGTATTCCCTGTTGACAGGTGTTAATAGTTAAAAGGTGTTTTCTTTATTTTTCTGATGAAACTTTATTTTCCTCTTTTTTAGCATCTCTTCATTTTAAGCTCATGCATAAATATCAATGAAACAATTACAGTTCTCATAACCATAGAATCAATTTTATGTTGAGCCACAATGTTGATAGGTACATTGATGATGATTATTTAGCAGCTGTTATCTAACTTGTAGGGAATTATTGTACATACTCACCAGAAGAAAATACTTCTTCGAAGTGCAGTCTTTACAACCAATATAAATTCCCTTTAACATTTTCTAGGTTCTTTAGTGGTTCAAGGATTACTTACCAAATTTGCTTAGTATGGGTAAAATTCACCTGTCTGGGGGGAATTCAACTTTGTTCAGGTGGCCTGTTATTTATTATTAATTATGATTATTATTATTTGTATTGTGGCAATGTCTAGTAGCCCCATTGCAGTAGACACTGTACAAACATAGGTACAACCCGAAGAATTCAAAATAGGGCTTAAATGGATGAATGGTCCATAGTCCTGGTGCTTACCCTATGCACAGGGATCAATTGCACCTTTTACAAGTAAACAGATGTCTTCTATAGATTCCAACCTTACAAACTCAACCTGGTATCAGAGAATCAAACTGGGTTATTTTCTTCTGATGCATTAGTGTCAATAATATTCCGCAGGTCAAATGATGCCATCCTTTAAAGCTGTGCAACAGCATTACAGATAATATATTTACTTGAAGATTTTAGGTTTTCACCATTTTGCCTGCAGAATCTTTATTACAGCTCATGAGAAGTAAAAATGCCAGCTTTACTCTCAGAGCCTTGTATTTAGAAATAACAATATATGCTTGGAATGTCTGATCTTAAAACTCCAAATTTCTTTTCTTGTCAGTTTGTCAGCCATAACTATGCTAACGTGTAGGTTTTTTGTATTAATTTATCTTTCCTTTGTTTTTAAAAAGGAAACAAATATTTGTAATTGGACCACTGCAATCCCAGTGGAACTGTAAGTGTCACAGTCATTAAAAGCTTGTTAGGTCCTGTGCTAAAGATTTCATTATTAGCAGGTTTGCAAATGTGAATTCAGGAGCCTGCCATTTTTATTATTAAAAAATGCTGGGTTTAAATTAGAAAAGTACAAAAAGCATCTAAAACCAGAAAACTACTTTCCTTTTTTTTTGGCTCACGAATTTGAAAAACAGTTTAAAACTAATTTTACTTTCCCCAAGGCTGAATCACTGAATGATAAGTGTCACCCCAGGGCATATTTTTACATCAAAGGTACAAAGACCATAAAAAGCAGAAATGTGTAATGGGGATGTTATATAATACACAAAGTTAAAACATCTCATATAAAATTACTATAGCTATAAATATGAAGTTTAAAGGTATACTGTCATGGAGTTCAGATACAAAATTGGATTTTCAGTAGGGTAGAATAGTTTAAATCTGGTGACTTTTAGTCATCTGAGGTTCATAGTACTTGGTACACCTCAACAGTTCAAGAGTGTACCTTTGTTATTCTAGGAAGAGCTAAGCAGGAGAGACCTTTTAAACACAGAACACGCTTCTATCTTCAAGACATTAAATATATCAATAGCCACCATTTATGTTGAATCAGTCAAAACAATGTTTTTGCTCTACACCAGGATGACCGAAATGCAGCCCACACCCTAAGAGCCCATCTATACTAATACTACAATTACAACTAAGAAAAGGGATTTGATTTGAACACCGTTACAGTCTCTAGCGTAGGTGGTATTTTAGTTCTATAACCAAGTTATTGCCAAATTTCTTGAGTCTGTCAGAGAAAAGACTTGATTTTCTAGTGTTAATAATAAGTAATAATACTAATAATTAATAATAATAATAAAAAGTAGAACCTTCCCAACACCCTCCTTTTTGGGGGGATGGGAGAAGGAGAAGAGACAAAAAATGTTGGGGCCTTCTTTATATGTCATAAAGAAACAATCCAATGGCTGCTCTAACTTAAGCCTGTGCTGTAATGGTCCTCAAGGATATGTCTACACTGCAGCTGGGAGTGAGCCTCCCATCTCAGGTAGAAGGACTTGTGTTAGCGGGGCTCACACTAGTGCATTAAAAATAGGTATGTGGAGGTTACAGCAATGGTGAAGGCTCGAGTTAGCCACCCAAGCTTGGAACCACGGTAGGGTGTGTCTGAGCCCAATGCCACAACATCCCCATAGCTATTTTTAGCATTACCCAGGCTGGAGGGCTTGCTCTCAGCTGTAGTGTAGATATACCCTAAGGGACTGTCCTGCAGACCAGAATACTTAGAGCACAGTGTGCTCAGGCACAACTTCTCTGGCCCACAACACATCTCTACACTGGGCCTGCAAGACAGGGTGGCATACGGCCATTACAGCAGACCTATGCAGCCCAGGGAAGCCTCCTATGTTAATAGAATTTCTGGCTGGGAGACTTTAGCTGCTTTCCAGTCCCTCTGTGTTGCAGGAGAGGTGTCAGAAAGGAGCCAGACTGCAAACCAGGATATAATGTTTAAAGACTTGGGACTAGGGTACTACAATGGTGAGGCATAAACAATATCCTCAGAGCTTTGTCAGACGTCCTTTCTGAAATTGTGAGTGGATATGAAATCTATATTACACATTTCTGGAACTCTGCTGGCACCATCACTGATGCAAGTCCATAAGGAAATAAGTGAACAGGACTTTGCCATGTGATGATCAAGCTCCTGTAGACACATATTGAAAAATATCAAAGTCTGCAAAGTGGGATAGGAGAAAACTGGTGAGGGAAGCTATTAATTTCAGTCTGTATAAAATTGTAATGCTTATCTCTGACTTCTAAATAAGTAAATGCTAAATCAGCATCTCAACATTTTAGTTTTTACTGGAAACTCTGGTAATTTAATAGCTGAAGCTTTAACTGAAAAAAATTTTCAGTAAAAAGTCACAATCAGAGGACACACAAAAATAATTGAAAATTATGGGAAAATGAAAGAAACCACAAACTGAATGGAGACACTTTCTTTCAATTTTGTCAGTATTTTTCTTTTCATATTTCTTTGCTATCTTTCTCTTTTCATTGCCAAGCACTATTCAGACCTCATCGGTAGTAGCTGTCTTGCATCACTTTTAATAGCTTTCCATTAAATCCTTTAATACTATAAACGGGATTATTCTTTCTGATATCCGAGTATTTGAAGGGAATCCTCTGAGGCTGCTAGTGTTTTTTTTTAAATCTGGAAATACCTACCATTGATGAAGAAGTTTATAGGAATATTTACTTGTTATAAGCCAGAGAATCATAGAGCTAGATACTTCCCATGCTTCTGTGAGCAAGGAGGGCTATGACTAAGAGATTTGACACATAAGGAGGAAAGAGGAGAGAGTGCTAATTTTTGGGCATTACTCTGTCCTACCCATATCCACTGGAAGCAATTCCATCAGATTGCCATGGGGGCTTTCCAATGAAACAGCACTGCCCAAGAGTGGGGCCCCCCACAGATCCCCTGAGATACACCAGGTGTGTGGCTACATCCCAGAGCCTTTCTCCTCCACCCCCATCCTTTGCCTCCTTCAGGAAAACTGGCTGGGGGTGGGGGAGAAATGGGGTAGAATCATTGCAAGAGGATCCTCATGGAGATTTCCTAACCGAGACACTCGCCTCATGGGTTTTACTGGATGTTTAAAGCAGTTTCAGCTTGAATCCAAATATATTCTCCATGCCTCTGTGAGCCAAACAGAGAACAAATTAAAAGATGGCCCAATATTAGTTCAAAGAGGTTGGGTTAAAGTAGGGTTACCAGATAGCAACTGTGAAAAAACGGGACAGGGGTTGGGGAGTAATAGGCGCCCATATAAGAAAAAGTCCCCAAAAAAGGGACTGTCCCTTTAAAAAAGGGACATCTGGTCATCCTAAGTTAAAGGGGAGTGTTGTTGTTTTTAAATAAACAAAACATGTTTCATGTCTATAACGTCGGTTGGACTTGATTTCACCTAGGTTTTGGCAACAAGTCTAGCAGCAGATAATGTGCCAGTGCCCACAACTGGGAGGATAAGGACTTGTCTACACAATACAGTGCTGCAGCAGTGCAACTGCATCAATGCAGCTGCGCTACTGCAGCGTATCTGGTGAAGACACTCTATGTCAACAGGAGAGAGCTCTCCTGTTGGCACAATAAAGCCACCTCCGTGAGAGGCAGTAGCTATAACGGCGGGAGAAGCTCTCCTGCTGACATAGCTCTGTCCACACCGGCGCTTATGCTGGTGAATTTAGGTAGCTCAGGAGGTGGTGACATAAATTATGCTGACCTAAGCTGTAGGGTAGACATAGCCTAAGAAAGAGCAGATAGGAAAATCTTAAGTATAATATGGCAAATTCTGTTTCACTTTGTTGCTGCTCTCTGAGAAAGCAAGGGATGGAAGATCCCATGGAAACTTCAGTAGGTGAATGTATAGTGTGCTCAGTCTGAGAACAGACCAAAAAAACATGTTTCTCCATACACCCATTTGATGTCCTCACTCCACACTAGTAGATGTCCTCTTTCCATAACTAGAAAGGTTTATTTGCAGAATTATGGACTCTCTACTCTGATTTAGGCAAATGAACAATATACCACACAGTTAAGACTGCAGAGTTTACAGAGCTAGTATAGTCTTAAATCATCAAGGTTTCCTAATGAAAAATATAGCATTATAGCAAATGTAGGAGCTACTCTAAGCTACTCCAAGCTCCTTTTCAGAGCTGTCTGAATAAGTAGTTCAAACCAGCAATTCGTTCAATGCAACTTATATAATTGTTATTGTTTAATTTGTAGAATGCATTTAGTGCTTGTGAAAAGTGCTGTTTTAACAGTCCCATTGACCAAAGTCCTTTATTTATTCCCAGGATAGATACAGCCATGCATATCAGCTTGTCAGTGCTTGGCCACATGGGGAAATTTACCTGCATGACTACACTGCTTTGAAAGCAATTTAAGCTAAAATAGAAAAAAAGGCACTCTTATTCTCAAATAAAAGTGTCCATGCAGGGAATTATACTGGTATAATTATAGTGTTATCATTGAGATATGCCAGTAAATTTCCCCATGTAGCCAAGCCCCCAGTGTGTTTACTTTTTGGAGTTGTTCTTTCTTCATTATCCATTCACTGATATCTTGGTGTATCAGCAGGGCCAGGCTGGCCAGGATCTTATTGTACTCCCAGATTACAGCAGCATCTCGCGTGATGTTGACTGATACGATTCCCACTAAAACTGGGAGCCATGGTATTGGTGTTGATTTGAAAGAACTGCTAACATGCCTGAGCAGGGAACTGATTTCAGTGTCAGTGTGGTTGGTGTGGGAGCTGTTGCACCAAACTGAATGCAATACTATGCTGTTGAGAAAATGAGGGCTTGTATTGACATTTGAAGTGTGTGCATCACAACCGCAAGATGTGCCAGTGAGTTTCTGAATGATGTTGACCCTTGTTTTTATCTTTTTTTGGTGTTATCAAGGTGTTGGCAATAGCTCAGAATCCAATCAAGGGTAACTCCAAAGTACCGTGGATTGTGGTTGTGCGATAAAGGCAGACCACAAAAGTCCACTTTCAGTGGCACTTGGGCCTCATGGTTGTTCAAGTGGAAGGCAGAGATGAGTGTTTTCAAAGTACTGGATTTTAGTTGCCAGGCTTTGAAATATGTCTCAAATGTCCAGAGGTCATTGTATATAACCTTTTCTGTGGCCTTCAGAGAGGACGTTTGTGGTGCTAGTGCGGTGTCATCTGCACAAATGAATTTATGGGATGATGTGACCAGAGTGTCACTGGTATAAGATTGAACAGTGCAGGCACTAAAACAGATCCCTCTGGAAGGCTGTTATTCAGTATCCATGATTTGCTTGCAGATTCACCAAGATCTATGATGAATCTTCTGTTACTCAGCATCTCAATGATGATTGATTGGCATGGGAAAGCTAATGATAACTTCAGCAGGAGATCTTCGCACCATACAGTATCGTTTGCTGAAGAAAGATCAATTAATGCTGCCTCTGTTTTTAAATTTGCTGATACCTGGATTCTGTGTAGCTCGTTAAGGCCAACACATGGTCACAGCAGTTGTGACTGGTTCTAAATCCAGCCTGCTCTTTGGTAACCAGTTGCTCCAATATCAGCTGTAACCTCTGAAGTCAGAGCTGTTCCAACAGTTTATAGCAATAGCTCAGGAGGGAGATGGGCTCATAGCTTTTCTAGGCTTCAAAATGGTTATGTTCTTAGCTACCTTCCACTGTTTTAATTTTATGCCAGAAGAGTGGATGTTGCTGAAGAAGTCTGCCAGCCACCTTTTTACCTTTGGGCCAAGGTTCTTCAGAAATTCTGGATATATTCTATCAATTCCTGCCACTTTCCTGGACTTAGTGTTGGGCAGACCCTTGTCCTCTTCATCTACTGTGAAGGGGTAGAAAGAGGTGAAGACAAATAGTACTGATTTAGTGCATAGTAAAATTGTTTGTGGACTTGCTGCCTTTTGTTTTTATCCATCCGCACATGGAAATTGACAATTAACTGTACAGCAATGGCATCTGCACTTACTTGAGATGGTTTGTAAGCTGCTGAAGATGCACTGTCTAAAAGATGGAGGAGCTTCCAATCTTTGCAGCTTGACCCTGTGAAGTCAAGAGTCACCTTTTTCTTCTTGCTGAGTTCAAAGACTCTATCAATGACCTTGTGGTCTGGGGGCTTTTGTTGGCCTGATATTGACAGAAGAATGCCTCACTCTCTTCTGTCCAGCAAAGAGTGAATGCTTTTCTGAAGCCCATTGTATTGCTTGATTTGGTGATATCAGTAGGCCTACAAAATGGTGGTAATAAACTGGATATGGTGGGCTTTGGTTTATTGATCCCTCTACAATTGCCACATAGCAGGACCAATCAGCAAACTGTAAATTCCAGCATGATTTCAGGAGGGATTGAATGAATGGACCTTGCAAGCCTACACAAATCACAACTGGATGGTGTTGGCTGTTAGAAAAGTCATTGAGAACTGACCTTGTAGATGGTATTGGATGGCCGCTAGTATCGCATGACACAAAACAAAGGTCAGGAATGTAGCACTTCATCCATAGGGCTGACCTGAATGTGCCATGGTCTTTGGCATCATAAAAGAGGTGCTGATCTTCAGTGAAATTCCAGGATGTCAGCTGTTCTCTGCCATGGTAGTTCTTGTTATAGACTCACGATATGGTAGGTATTGAAATCACTGACATGGGTGATAGGATGGATTGGTGTTGGTAACTCTGGACATGGCCATTTTATTGATGGTGGCTGGTACATGTTTCAGACTTGATGGTGATTGAGTAAAGGTTTGTGATATGCATGACCTAGATGGAATACTTAAGTTCATTTTTTGCATACATTGCAAGTCCATATTTGCGATGATGGCTTGCAGATACGAGGACACATCTGTTGATCTTTGATCAGTGGCCTTCACTCTCCAGGTGTGTTTCTTGTAGTGCAAGGACATCAATGTTTTGAGCCCACAGAATCATTGTGATGTAATTGCAATTTGCATTGGATAGGCCCTCAATGTTGAGCTGCAGTGGGCCTACTGGAAGGAAGTTTTGACCCTGAGGTGGGCCGTTATTGTCATTGCTTTTCTGATGAGGAAGTCCTATAAGGTCATTCAGTCACCGATTTGATGACATTTGTAGTGCTTTTGCACTTAACAGGGGAGACCGTGTGAAGGCTGTCATCCCAAACAAAGTCCTGATTGAAGATCCAATGAAAGAAGTCCCAGGGTTCTGTCTTTCTGGTAGGCAGTGGACTGCACCAACTGCATTCAGACAATACACAGAAGGTTATTTCCTCCACAAATGGAAAATCAAAGAATCACCAAATTGTGACTGTGGGGAAGTACAAACCATACAGCACATCATGGGCAACTGCCCCATTCATGCTTGCAGTAGTGGGACAAGGGGGATCCATCTATCTGCCCTAGAAGTATTAGAATGGCTTTTGAATCTTAATGCCATACAAAAGAAGAAGAAGATCCATTCATTCTTTAATATTGTTGTTGAGGCTGCCAACAAGGTTCTTGCAATGATGGCTTTTGTGGTGTGGGAACATAGGCATTATGGCAGGGGGGTTCTCAAACTGGGCATCTGGACCCTTCGGGGGGGGTTGTAAGGTTATTACATGGGGGGTCGCGAGCTGTCAGCCTCCACCCCAAACCCTGCTTTGCCTCCAGCATTTATAATGGTGTTAAATATATTTAAAAGTGTTTTACATTGATAAAGGAGGTTGCACTCAGAGACTTGGTATGTGAAAGGGGACACCAGTACAAAAATCTGAGAGAACCACTGCACTATGGATTGTACTGAAACCAGCAACTCATATCTCACAGAGCAGCCACCTGGTGGAAAAGACTTGTAGTCACTACTGTTCAAAGCTATTTTCCACTGACTTTAAGGTGAAAGGCTCTGACTCATTACCGTTCCCTTGAGTCATAACCCAGCATACCAGAATATTTAAATATTTCCTGAAAAGCTTTGTTATAACCACTTTTAAGCCTTCCCTTATTAGCTTTTTTCTCACTCCAACTGGCATTGCTTAAGCATCTTGGCATCTGTCATGTTCTCTTGTTAAACCTGTAATTCCTTCATTAGTACTTTCTTAAAAGAAACCACAAAACCTACTGACAGAAAGGAAGTTCATTGTTTGTATGAGTAAATCTTCTTTAAATGTCAGATTACTCATGTTGCAAGTACTTGACTGTTTGGTTTTAGTTCATCCCTGGAAGAATGACTGAAGTTCACACTGTGTGGTGGAATGCTTCCCACACCACTGTGTTTTATAATATGAGTCATGAGCACACCTATGGTATCTGTATATAAGCATGGAAAATGAAATAGAAGTGTCTCCTAATGTCTCCCATTCTACATTTTTTCAGAGAATGTTGAATATGCAGTTAGCTGGTTGTAGATAAAAGAAAATCAGAAACCTGTAAGTAGAAGATAATAGCAATTCCTGAACCAAACAAACTCACTGCGTAGGCTGCTCATAATTCTCTGGTCATTTTTCTGCAACTTCTGTGGTTGCATCCTTACCTCTGTAGTATCTAATTCTTGTGGAAATATTACTGATTTCACCAAACTCTGATTTAATCATCTTGGCTCTTGGACCCAGATAGATTTTGTATAGAGAGTGTAAGCCACACAGTCAACTAGCAAACCCCCTTGACTAATGCTGTTTGCAAGGGGTGGAAGTTAGTAATAAAATTTTAACCATGTGTAATGCATAGATCATATCTAGAGCCAAGCCATGCCAATAACAGGCTACAAATTCTTTAAGACGTTGTAGTGTGGATAGGAGTGACCTCTGAGGTGCATTCACTAATTAATACCACAAAGTCACATTCTGTTTGTGTTGCACCTTCTTATTTAGAAAACCAAGAATTAGTGGAATTGCTTTTTCACCAATAAAATGCTGTTACTGTGTTAAAAATCAAGAACAGAGTCAACATTAACGGTAGCTGCTGAACCCCCACTAGCCTGCAGAAGAATTTATTCCAGAACTGCAGTAGCTCATAGGAGATTATTCTGCAACTAAGGTGGAGAAAGCACTTTTAAAATGATTTATCACAACTAAACCACTTCTTACAGAAATGTCTGTGGGAGTTTTTGCATGTAGAAGTGAAGCATTTTGGAAGCACTAGCAAGAACAAATTTTTTCCACCACTTGTGATGGCATCTCCTATTTTTCCTGGAGTGAGAGTCTGTGCTGGTCTTTTTAGAGCTGAAGCACAGAATTCATAGCTAAGGGTTGGGGGTGGACAGAAGGTGGCTTTAAGCCACCTATGCACCCTCCCAGTCCTAGGCTAATCTGGAGGCTTCTCTTTCATGTATTATGTGCTGGGTAACAACCAGGGGCAGCTCCAGGCCCCAGCACGCCAAGTGCGTGCTTGGGGCGGCATGCCGCAGGGGGCGCTCTGCCGGTCGCCGGGAGGGCGGCAGGCAGGGCTCCGGTAGACCTCACGCCTGCGGGAGGTCCACCGGAGCCGCGGGACCAGCGACCGGCAGAGCGCCCCCCGCAGCATGCCGCCCTGCTTGGGGCGGCGAAATGTCTAGAGCCGCCCCTGGTAACAACATGAGAGGATTCCATGCTTGTAAAACTAAACTGGCTTTTTATTAACAGAACTGTTCATAGAGATGTTGCAACTGCATCTAGCGTTCCCATCATGGGCCTACATACTGACTTCTTAGTGCCTTCTCCAAACTCCTCTCTTCTGCAACCTGTGCTCCTCCCTTCAGTCCATGCAGTTAACAGTTGCTACAGCCCCTGTATAACTCGGGCACTTGTCTAACTTACAGCAGCCTCCTCAGAGCAGCCATAATGAGTTCAGTGCTGCTGGGAATTTGGCATCCCTATCTAGGGAACAAAGCTCTTGCTAGCTGAGAAATGTGGGTCCTTCAACCAAAGGGAGCTGAAGTCTCTGGAGATAGGTGAATACAGGTGAGAAACCTGCTTAGGCAAAAATCTTTCACCTCAGAAGACAAGGGAAAGCATATCTTATACTTCTGTGGAAGGTCCTGACAGTGGGAAAAGTCAGCCATGGCTGGGAGGGAACAAGGAATATTAGTGAAACCATAGCTACAGCAGCAAAACAAATTGTAAAGCACCTAGGATTGCACCCCAAACCATGTGTCACCAGCCTCATCCAATCAGCATTCGCTCTCAGACCTATTGAGACTTTCTATTTGAGATCTCCCTCAGGTCCCAGACAGAGTTTCCCAGGACCACAGCAGGGTTCTGCATCCCAATCTGCTCAGTCTGCATCTGACTGCTTGGATGCCCAGTAATTAACTCACCAAGAAGCTGTCTGTTCCACTAGAATGTAAAATGTCCTGCTAAATAGCAGAAAACCCTCCACCAGATATACTTACATACTTGCCTTAAGAAAAACAAGAAGTTCTCTGTGTGGTCCCAGCAAAAAGAGGTCTCTCCTTCACAAGCTCCTATCCAGGTTATTCTGGATTTCCCGCTTCACCTGAAGGAAAAAGGCTTTCTATCAGTTCCCTGAGAGTTAACTTGGCAGCTACCTCTGCCTTCCATCCCAACTGTGGAGGGAAGATCTGTGTTTTCTAAACCTATGACTGTTAGGTTCTTGAAAGGTTTAGATGGGTTCTTTCCTCCCATTAGGGACCCAACACCATCCTGTGATCTGAATTTAGTTCTTTCAGTTTTAATGGGGCCTCCATTTGAACCTATAGCTACATCCTCCCTTTCTCATCTCTCAGTGAAGGAGACTTTCCTGCTGGCCATTACTCAGACCAGGAGGGTAGCTAACCTTTAGATTTTAGTCACCGACCTGCCTTATTTTATAAAGACAATGTTTGTTTGCATCCATACCCTAAATTTCTCACTAAAGTGGTATCAGACTTTCCTATGAAACAGACTATATCTTTACCAACCTATTTTCTGAAACCTCACTCTCACACAGAAGAAGAGCTTTAGACTTTAGATGGTCACAGTGCCCTTTACCTGGACAGAACTAAACAGTTTAGGGCATCTCCATAATTACTTGTCTCTTTTGCTGACAGGATGAAAGGACAACCTGTCACTTCACATACGATCTCTTCCTGGATCTCCTGTAATTTTTTTATGCTGTGATATTGCTAATATTCCACTACCTCAAAAATTTTTAGCATACTGTGAGAGCACAGGAAGCACTGGCTGCTTTCTTGGTTCACATTCCTATCGGTTGTGTGCAATATTGTTGTAGCCAGTTTGGTCGCAGGCTATTAGAGAGACAACAAGGAGGGTGAGGTAATATTTTTTATTGGACTGACTTCTGTTAATGAGAGAGACAAGTTTTTGAGCTACACAGAGCTCTTCCTCAGATCTGGCAAAGGTACTAAATGACATTTACAGGACTGTGATTTAGTTATCTGTTCATACGTTCACAGCTCATTATGCTCTCTCCCAGGCCTCAATTTGGGAGAATAGTGCTGCAGCCTTTCTGTAGGTAGAGTCAGATACCGTCCTCCCTTTGGAACTGCTTGTGAGTCACCTAAAGTGTAAATGACATGTGCGAGCACTCAAAGAAGAAAAAATGGTTACATACCTATTCAATAACTGTTCTGCAAAATGAATCGCACATGTCCATCCATGACCCACCCTCCTGCCTCTCTACATAGGAGTAACAGCAAATATGGCTTCCAGTGTGAAGGAACTGAGGGGAGTTGGGGCAGGTCCACCTCCTGTACATCCTTGGCTGGCAGCACAAGGGTGCAGGGGGTGCATACGCCACCCTGACAGGTACCACTATGGGAAAAAGATCTTTGGCTCTGATGCACTGGTGCACATGCACCTAAAGTGGAACGGACATGTGCAACATATTTTGAAAATAACAGTTACCGAACAGGTATGTAACTTTTTTTTCTAGAGTCTGAATTCAGTGAGCATTGGATTTCTCCTTTAGTGGTGAAACCTGACGAATGCAGTAGCTGATTTTTTGTCTAGCTCCTGCTTCATTGTAAGAAGTTAGGTTTGGGGGTTAATTTTCTGTGTCTCTTTTGCCTACATTTGATTATGAACAATACAATTTTATGGGTTTTTGTTTGTTTGTTTGTTATGGCTCTTAGTGTTTTTCTTTTATTATTTCCACATTGCATCTCTCTGCCTTTACTACAGTCAGATTGATGTAGAGAACTGACTTTACATGGATCTCATGCCCTTTCTCCTCCACTTAGTGCTTTGGGCACTGCTGGTTTATCGTGTACAAAAGTGGCAAGTAGTGAGTTCTTTTCTGAATGTGAAAGGGTTTTCTTGTTATTTTTCCCACTGCCCTACTGTTGCCTCTTGTGAACTTTTTAGTTGATGCTGACTCTTAGTGATCTTTGTCCCTCTTCTGAAGATAAATGCCTGTCAAACCTTGTAATATTGTCAACTGGCAGGAAGTTCATGGAATTATAGATTTTAGTGATGGAAAAGACCTATTAGATTATCTAGTCCATCTCTCTGTCAGTGGAAAACTGTTCCCTACAACATAGTTATAGTGCTTTGCCTACTCAGGATTGATGGTGCTTTGCCTACTCAGGGGGTTGGACTAGATGACCTCCTGAGGTCCCTTCCAACCCTGAGATTCTATGATTCTATGATCTGCAATCCCATCAGCTAGAAAGCCCAATTGCTGATACACTTCCATAGGGACATCATATTTTCTGGAAGTATTTCTTCTGTGTTCACATGAACTTTGACCTGGAAACAATCCAAATTATGATTAACTGTAGATCCAGGGCATGAGGATGACTGTGGTGTATCATATGCAAAAAGCATGAATGAATACTGGCAAAATAATAGAAAATATCCACTAGCAGTATTTAGAAGGGCAGAATTATTTAATAGATAATTATTTTATTTCTGGACCAGTACGCAGTTCTTGCCAAGGAATTGAACATCAGTGACTGATTTTATTGGTTTAATATATCAGTGATTGTCTTGTCAAATAAATAATATTACTCGTACAATGTTGAAGTTAGCAAATCTGGCTGATACCCTTAAGTTACCTAACCTGCAGTACAGTATGTCACATTGTAGATCTACAGATAAGAAAATCACTTATAGTACATGTAGATTTTAAATAGATAAATATGGGATAGTATTATTGGGAAAGATTGAAGACTGTGTTCCTGACAAAAGCCTTGAATGAACTGTTTGTACAGAGCCCATGGCCTGATGACTAAAAGAGAGTTGCTAGCTCTATTGTTATACTCCCATAGCTTTTCATATTGTGATTGATTATAAAGTAAGCACAGTTAAAAATACATATATTTTAGCTAATCCAAAAATATTTTTACTTGCAGTAAAAATGAACTAAAAATATGCTGTGTAAAATTCAGGTATGTGAGGTCTTAACTAAATTTTCTAAGCCTCTTTGGAAAGATGTACAGTAATAATTAAATTGTTGATTGGTTGTATGATGTAATTTGTAAACTGCACATAGTAATTTTATATTAGTAGTTGTCCCTACAAGCTGGCAAATAGTTACTCTCTAAAATGGGTAGATGAGTAGAAAGTTATCCTCCCTAAAGCATATGAAAAGTTTTAAAGGGATATATCAGTGTAATGTAAAAAAAAGTTCCAACTACTGTATTTAGTTACTAATATGAGTAAATTAGGGCTTAAAATGTTTTATAGTTAAGGGACTGATCCTGCAAGGTTTTAAACTTCAACTCTGAGGTGCTGAACACAACATCTCCCAGGAACTGGTTCCAAGAGAGTAGTTCTAACTTCACTCACTGAAAGGAGATACTGAAATAATAGCAGCTATTTATAAAATCTCCTTATGCATAGATAGATAAAATAAAAGCGCACACACACACACACACACGCAAACAACTTTTAATTTTTTTCCTTCTTATTTAGCTTTATAGGGTCTCAATTCTACAACTTCCTGGGCTGACCCCTGTGTTCACATAAAGCCCGGTTGAAATCAGTGGAGTTCCATCAGGGGTAAGGGTCTGCCCATACGGATGTAGTAGCAGGATCAGGGGCTAAGAGACAAATTAACAAACATTAGTTATGTTATTTCATAAGAGCTATGGATGTAGAAAGACAGATAAACTTAAAGCTTTATTAACTTTAATCCATTTGTAGCACAAAAAACAAAGACTAGGTAAAAAGCTCTTCAGCTTACAATGTCAACAACTAACCTCCTTGCTAAGTGATGTCAACAGCTGAAGTCATGTAACAGTGAGGTATCATTTTTTTCCCCAATCCATTTAGGATTTGAACCTGCAATCCTTGGGCAGACAATAATATATAGGGAATGTAAGAACAGGTCCATAATTTATTATGTATTCTCAAAGTCCTGAAAAGCAAAACAAGTTATTTGAAACAAAAGTACTATGTAATTTATGATAGTTATGGAAGGTGAAAACTTCTGACATTCCTTAAATTTTAATCCTTCTTTATTTCATGTGTTTTCATGTGATCTACCCCCTGTTGAGAAATTGCTTCATTATCTTGGTTAACAGATTGGCAGTCTTCCATTTTCACCCTGTTGAATAAAAGAGTAGCTCTTTTTAAAGACAAAAGTTTAAAAATTTGTAAGAAGGAGAGGGAGTTCCAGATTTAAAATCTGACTTTTAATTAATTGTTATCAGGAACAAGATCTTTTCACCATAGTGATGTGGATATTACTGGATATATTTTAATGGGGTTATTTTTGTTAGGAACCAAGTAAGAACAACAAAATGCTTATAAAATATTTTGAAGCAATTTTCATTCCTGTGTTAAAGAACAGCTAACTACCTTTCTCTGTCATTAGGATTAACATTACTGATAGCTGTTTAATTATTTTTCATGATTTTAAATTGGGGACTTAATTCTGATCTCACTCATGCCACTGTTATATTGGTCTAATTGCATACAAGTCAAAGGTGTTACTTCTGATTTACACCAGTGTAAATTGGATCAGAATTAGATCATTGGTGTCTGTATTATAGGCTGTTTTATGGCCCCATGTACTCACAGGTTTCTTGTTTATACAAAGAATGATATTGTACATATTGGTTACATAGACTGTTTTGCTAAGCTACCTATATTTTTAATGGAAGCTGCAAGGAATAGAATATGGAAAATGGGGACAAATAATATGTTTAGGGCCCAATAATAAATTAGCTAAACTACCTGGACTCATGCCAAAGACTTATTCTTCATATACAATAAATTCCATCTAGGATACAGAAGTACCAAAAGATAGCAGAACCTCTATGGTTACTCTCCAGGGTGGCTCTAGGCTGTGCTGGGTGACTCTGCAACTCCCTCCATATCATGGGTCTGACCTCAATAGTAGATCTCCTCATGGGGTTGTGGGTAGAGTGCACAATGGATCAAAAGACTACACAGATCCACTGGCCACAAAGCCCACATAGCAAGGATTGCCCTGGGCCATTGCCCAGCTATGTAGGTGCCTGCACACTACCTCAGTAGTTGGACTTTTTTGGGGACTGTGGGAAGAGTGTCCAGTGGGTCAAAAACTACACAGATCCACTGGCCACAATGCCCACATAGAAGGATTGCCATGGGCCATGGCCCAGCTATGCAGGTGCCTGAACACTACCTAAGGAAATGTTCCATCCCCTAAAACTCACGATTATGTAGACAGCATTAGGTCAAAGGAAGAATTCTTCTGTCATTCTAGCTGCTGCCTCTCAGGGAGGTGGGTTATCTATGCCAACTGGAGAATCCGATGGGAGTGTCCACAGTAAAGTGCTACAGTGGCACACCTGTGCCACTGTATCATTTTAAGTGTAGACAAGCCCTCTGAAACAACTCCCACAAATGGCTCATCCCCAGGGACTGATCCCCAAACCATTTAATTTTGCTAGAATGACTGCAGGTCAGCTTTGAACGGCTGCCCAAAACACCATGCATAAAATGCTGAGGAGTGATATGACCTGCAGTGCATCATTGGGGACTTAGCAAATACCTATATTAATAATATTTAGCACTTCAAAGTGCTGTACAATTGTTAACTAATTAATCTTTGCAGTGATTGACCTCTTAGATGCCTTGAGAGTGGAAAGCTTAGAACAGATCAAAGCAAGATACTTTGATGTTGCAAAATTGGATTTCTTAAATATTAAATGTAGCATTATTGTTATACAGTCATTCAGATGCAGTCTTTTATAAATATACTCTTTTATAAGTACAGCTGAAGGATGGATTAAAAAGTGAGTTGCTGAAAGGACATATAGTTTAATTAGAGAGACAAGGTGGATGAGGTAATATCTTTTATTGGACCAACTTCTGTTGATGAAACAGACAAGCTTTCGAGCTACTGAAGAAGAGGAGTTGGGACCAACAGGGCTGCAACAACACTGCAAACATAAATAGTTTTATGAGTTTAACATAATAATCTCAGCAAAGATTGCCAAATTCTCTGTGGATTTCTGCGGTGTTAGCAACTAGAACTAAACAGCCCCTGTAGAGCATGCCCTCAAAGACATAGATTGTTTCTTTTCTGTGTTTGTACACCACCCAGAACAACGGATACCCAATCCTGATTGGGGTCTGTAGGCATTATCATAATATCCCTGGATAATGGTACAACCCTTTGGTCTCAGGATGAACAGCCATTCATAAATCAGAGCAGCCTTCTAGCTTCTCTAACCAAAGATGGTGACCAGATCAACATCCAGCTATCCCAACAGTTAGTGTACAGTCACATTTGTCCCCCACATTTGAGATGGGTAATGCATGGCTTGGATACACCTCAGTGTCTAGGTTATACAGTTTAATGGAAGGACCATTCATACAATATGAGCCAACATTTCAAATGTCCTCAGTGTGATGAGTTAGACCCCCCCTTCTGGGATGCCACCTGATGTATTGGGGTTTCACTGAGCCCCTCCTGCTCCACCAGCCTGGATTCCCTCTCCCTGTTTTGCTGAATTAAGCTCTCCAGCCTTTTCCAGCACACACACAGATAGGGCCGCACCAAGCTGCAGACACAGACTGAAGTCAACTCTGTGTGAGAAGATTCACTCATCACTCACATGCACACCCCCTTTGGGAAATAAACCCAAAATAATACCGTCTTGTGCTGTATAGAAAGATCTGCACAGCGCAAGCTCATAAAAAGTTACCCTCTCCCTAAATGTGAAGAGAAATATGAACAACCTTCTTGCCCCCCCAGTTAGAAATTGCACAAACTGGGTTTAATAATAAACAAAACAAATTTATTAACTACAAAAGGCAGATTGTAAGTGATTATAAGGGATAGCAAACAGAACAAAGCAGATTACTGAGCAAATAAAACAAAACATGCATACTAAGCTTAAGATCTTAAAGAGACTGGTTTCAAGAAGTAATATCTCACCCTAAATGTTATTTTAGATAAGTTGAAGTGTTTCAGTAGCTTAGAGTTCCAGTTATTTCTTCTTAAAGACCGTACCCCTGTCTCAGTCTGGATTCACCCCTGCCTTTCCCTTCAGGTTAGTTCCTTTGTCCCTTCAGGTTCTTTCAGCAGTCCTTCTTCTTGGGTAGGCAATGAAGGAAATGAAGGAGAGTCCAGATCAACCACCTCTCCAGCCTTAAAAGCCAGCCTAAGGTAGGAATCCTTTGTTTGATCTCCATCCTCCTACAGTGGAAAAGTACCAGCAGTGTCCATTTCATCAGGTGACATTATCACCTGACCTTGTAGTGTCAATGAGCATCCAAGGAAGCACCTCATGAAGGTGGGAGATTAGTATATTCAGAGTTCTATTGTCCTTCTTAAATGGGTCATTCAGGATGATTGCCTACTGTCTAGTGGGCATTCCCCCCCCCCAAGTACACATAGAGTTGTAATATGTTTCATAGTCAATATTCCTAACTTTAGATACAGAAATGATACATGCATACAAATTGGATAATCACATTCAGTAAATCATAACTTTTCCAATGATATCTTACATGAGCCATCTTGCATTAAGTATATCTTAGTTAAGCCATATTTCTATGAAGAATATGGGGTATAACATGATACTCACTAACTGCATGCACAATATTTGGAAGTGGTCCATTTGCATACATGAAAAATCCTGTTCTGCAAAAACAGAAAAATTATGTGCAATTTTCCTATGAAAAAATAGATGTTTCTCACAGTTTTGCAGTGTCTTTGTAACTCAACCCAGCCCAAAGATGAACAAAACTACTATAATTGTTTGCAGTGTTGTTGTAGTCATATTGGTTCCAGGAGATGAGAGACAAAGTGAGTGAGGTAATATCTTTTATTTTGAGCTCTGGAGCTCGAAAGCTTGTCTCTTTCACCAAAAGAAGTTGATCCAATAAAAGATATTACCCCACCTACTTTGTCTCTCTAATGACAATATTACTAATCCAGTCTCTCTTAAAACTACTTTAAGAAATTATATCCATTTGAGAAAGAATATAGTAATACAAAAACACAGTAATCCAAATTATTTGTAGTATTCTTACAGAGTATTAAAACTGACAATTTTGCCCATTGTCAGGGCACATTTCACAGTATGTAAAATAAAAAAATGGATTGAAACTGAGCTGTAGAGTTTAAATTGCATTATTTTTGGAAGTACATCACTTCCAATACTTATCCAAAATCTATGCTGCTTTCAGAATATTTCATTTAAAAAAATACAAAGAAAAGAAAAATCACATTTGTAGTCAAATGGTTATAACAATATTTCTGTACATGGAATTTATTACATATATTACACAAAGACATTAAAGGGACACTGTTAATTGGAATTTAAAACTAACAGTGTCCCTTTAAATCATTTCTGAAAGACAAATTGCAAGAATTTAGAATATTGCCTATATCAGTTGTAGAATCCTTTAGTTCCTATATGTAAGAGTTGATCATACATTTGTAACATTATCACTTGTAAGTTTGGAATCCACCAGTTCTGAATGGGAATAACAAAAGGAAAGCAAAAGTCAACTTTCTAGTTTTGCTGGATTGGTTTATTTACCTTTCCTATCATCATTCATTCAGAGATGGTGGTGACAATGGCTCTACTAGTAGTCATTCTGGATGGAGCAAGCTTTTAGACATGTGGTATTATGAGGTGGAAAGAGAATTACAATGACAACATTATTGTATGCAGTGTAGTTGTAGCCATGTTGGGCCCAGGAAATAGAGAGGCAAGCTGGGTGAGGTAATATCTTTTATTGAACCAACTTCTGTTGGTGAGAGAGACAAGCTTTTGATATGAAGAAGAGCTCTGTGTGGCTCGAAAGCTTGTCTCTCTCACTGACAGAAGTTATTCCAATAAAAGATATTACCTCACCCATTTTGTTTCTCTAATGACAACATTACTAATCCAGTAATTGCCCAGCCTTACTCCTCCCACTATTTAACAAAGCGTAAGACCAGTAACCCTAATAATTAATGTAATGAGAATGCCAGGAGTCTATGAATCATGGTATTTCTTGCTTAGGATAAATGGTGCTGTAAAGGTGACTTTCCACGGTTATTTAAAAATCAGGTGTGTGCCCTTTTTTGTTTTTTTATTATGTATAAAGGTTTGTTCAAAAGAAGTATTTTCTTGGTTGTTTTTAACATAGATATTACTGGAATATTTTGATTTTATGAGAGAACCACTTTAATGCCTAGGATATGTCTATTATGAGCCCTTGTGCCTTAATTGAAGGGGTGGGTGTTAAATCTTTAACATACACATCATTTCTCTAAAATGTTAAACAAAAATTGGAGTTTGATAGTTAACAACAATAAAAAACAAAAAAACCTAACAAATGAAACCATGAATTTTAAACTGACTAAAAACCCTTTCCCTTCTCAGTTACTCAGCTTTCAGTCTCCTAATTATTTTGATTTCAGTAGTTTTCTCATCACCAAAGGGTCTTCCTGGATACACAAGGGTCAAATTTTTAATGTAGAAAAGGATGAGAAAAGACTATTTAATTATTTTGTTTGGGTTTTCATAAAGATGCACGGGAGGAGGAGAGAGAGGCCCATTTTTTTTCTTTGTTGGGTCCTTTTCTGCCTATCAACTCTTAAAATTCTGGTCACTGCCCATGAAGCACTTTCTAAGATTTCTAGAGGAGTGGAGAACAAGCACCTTGTCAGTAGACAGAAAAACTGGGCTGAAATTCAGGAGACCTTGGTTCTATTCCTGACTCTGCCATTAGCCTATTGGGCAGTGTTTCTCAAACTGGGGTTGCGGCTTGTGTAGGGAAAGCCTCTGGCGAGCTGAGCCGGTTTGTTTACCTGCCCCGTCCGCAGGTCCGGCCAATCGCGGCTCCTACTGGCCACGCTTTGCCGCTCCAGGCCAATGAGGGATGCTGGAAGCAGCGCGGGCTGAGGGATGTACTGGCCGCCACTTCCAGCAGCTCCCATTGGCCTGGAGCAGCGAACCACGGCCAGTGGGAGCTGCGATCGGCCGGACCTGCGAACAGGACAGGTAAACAAACCAGCCTGGCCTGCCAGGGGCTTTCCCTACACAAGCAGTGGCCCCAGTTTGAGAAACACTGCTATTGAGTGATCTTAGGGAAATCACTTCACTTTGATATGCCTCAGTTTCCCCATCTGTAAAATGGGGATGATAATTACTTCCTTTGTAAAGTGCATTGAGATCTGCAGATTATAAGTATTTGTTCATTGTTATTACAGTGCTACAGAGGGTCCATATGGCGAGGGTCTCCTCCATGTGCAGATACTGAGTATGCTACATATACCCAATGTACTTACATGGCATGTTACATCTTTAAAACATGCTGTGAACATTAACTAATCTAATTAAATATATTGCTTTAATGAGCAAGATTAGGTTCAGGGGTTTAATGTCTTAGTTTTTCATTCATGGATATAAGTTTTATGGATGCTGTAGTTAAATAGCTTCATTTCCCCCTGCCCTCCCCCTCATGTTTTTCAACTTCATTTCACTATGCTCAGTCTTCCAACTATACCTAACAGGACAGCAGTTTTTAAAATCTTTGTTTGGTGGCACAGAGTTGATGTCTACGTTATCCCTCCTGGGGTTCTGCTCTGTCAGTAGTCTGTGGCAGATTTTAGCTCATTAGCTAGCTTTAGTCCTTTCACTGATCAGGATAGCATGAGGTGTCTGCTTCAGATCTGTCCCTCTTTTAAAATTTGGTGAGGTTTCTAGAACAAAATTGCCAGGAACCCTCAGTGACTGCTCCAGTTGCCAACAGAGTGGAGGCTGCAGCCTCATTGCCCAACACTTTCTATCTGCCCACTTTTCTCTGGCCTTCTCATTGATCTTGATCTTGGTAACAACTGTATCAGTGGTATTGCACAGGACAGAAGTTTATTAGACATGTCACAGTGTGAGCTGCCTTGTTAAGTGGTTTGGGGCTCAGCCTCCCCTTTGCCAGGTTTTGCCCACCTCCTCAGGTAGAGGAAATGAGTACAAGGATCATATGAGAGCCATGGGGAGCATGTGACTCAGACCAAGCCTGCTGGGAGATATAATGGGCACCCTGTGGTCATTATGAAAAAGACTCAAAGGTGTAAGAGGGCTATATGAGTTGCTGTATACAGATAGACTTTCCTTAGTTTCTAGGTAGAAGGCTTGGGATAAGCAAGCCTGCAGGGCGAGGATCCAGCTAGCAAGGTCAGAGCGGATGCAGGACCTATAAGTAGGAGGGGAAGGCTGGGTGGATGCTTCCTTCATCTATCCTCCCCTCTACTTCCACCATAAGCCTCTTGTGGAAGCAGAACCTGGTAAGCAAGTTCACAGCGAGTTGAGTGGAGTTGCTGGGGAATAAAAAAAACCTCAGTGTGCCCCATTTCCTCAGCTGCCATTTCTGTATCAGAAGCTGATGACATGCAGATTTCTTGCTTTCAGATAGCCCTGTTATTGGTAGATTCATACAGCTGTCTGCCAGACCTTGCTGTGATTGTGAGGACATGGAGTATTGGTTGCTTGTTTTGTGCTGTGAGCTACAATGTTATATTATGCTGAATAGTAAAAAGTGAATTGTCAGCAAATTAAAAGCAAAAAGGTATTGTGTGACTTTTCTTCCTTTCATATAAACAGAATTCAAGGTTACAGAGGCCTAAGAGTCAGCGTATCTGTGATCTCAAGTAAGTGGAAAAAGTGGGTAACAAAGACTGAAAGACAGAAAGGTGGACAGGTCCAGATGGAAAGCTCAGCTGCCTTCCACCCCAATTTGTTACTGCATTTACTGTGAGAGAATGTGATTGTTAGTGCAGCAGAACCTGTCGCTGATGCCTAATGAATGAAAATAAAGAACAGTAGCTTTTTGCTACATAGTTGCTGCCTGATTGATTTTTTTTCATCCCTTCCCATGCATATTATAGAAACTTACGGCACTGCAGAAGAGCACTGATCCTTCACCACTTAATTATTTAGGTTCTTGCCATCCCCTGGATTAGTTTAGACTTTTCTTACCACAAATATGTATCTTTTTTTCCTTTAAAAAACTGTTCAGTTATTCTTTATTTCCCATTTCAATTCTTTTACCATATATTCCTTAACAGTTGATCTTCCCAGATGCAAACCACTCATCTGTGTTTTTTCTGACCAGATGTATCCTTGAATCTTCCAGATTCTTTATATCTAGGCTCCCCAATGTCATTACTATGAACACTGTTATTAGGACAGCCCCATTTATTACCTATCCAAATTCTGCCCTTTCACTTCCAAAAAATATTTTCTCAGCCCTTGATCTACCAATTAGCTAGTCACTCTCCAAAACCTTTTTCTCCATATAACCAGAGCTTCTTACTTTCCAGTTAAATGCTTTTCATTCAACCTATATCAAATCATGAAGGAAATACATTAATTTATTAAATGTCATAGGACAAAAGACACCAGCTGTAACATCAGCCAGATCTTTGCCCTATACACTCAAGTGACCAAAATAGCTATAACACCATGTTATCACCACAGGGATCCGACAGGGGCCACTGTTAAAGTCATGGTATCATATCCCTTGTAAAATCAGTGTTATCATTCATTTTATGCATACAAGTAGTAGGACAATTAAAGATAAAATTAAAGAAATGTAGGCTGGGGGTTTGGCCTAACTCTGCTCCTACTAAAGTAAAATGGAGCTTTGCTACTAGCTGTGCTTTCATTGCCAAAGAAGGTAGTTTTTATCTCAGTGTAACTAGTTGAGGACAGCCCTACACTATGAGCTTTCTATCTTTTTCTCAGCATTTAAAAACTACTCTTGCCTTGTTGCCACCAAGGTTTTACATTGAAATAACTATCCTGATGTAAAAACACCTTTTTTACAGTGAAGGCATAGCCATACTGGTAGGGAGCCACAGATCTGGTTGGGCTCTCCCTGCCAGTAGCCACTTGACTGCAGTGAGGGGAATTCACCTCTGGATCCCTAGGTGATTTAAGCCTCTGGAATCTGAACAGAGCCCAGGCATGGAGTCCCTAGCTAGGCATGCACAGTGCAGACCAGCTATCTAACATCCCTTCCTGAGAGCTGTGACTGTGCAGCCCAGCTGCCTAGCCCCTGGAACCAATGCTGATTTTTAGACTCCCTTTGTTGCTTAAAAACACCCACTCCCCAAATCCCACCAATGGCATAAGCATTCTGGGTTCTAATTTAACTCTCTCAGGGGGCATATGGTAGGTGGAGAATATAATACACACAGACACTTTGCACAGAGTTCTACAATGTTGTTGCGCTTTATTTAACTGTACAAAAATAATAAAACCTACATGCACTTCCCCTCACTCAATCTTCTTCTCTTGGAAGTCTTTTGGGGGAATTATCTGTGTTCAGCAAGGCAAGAGTTCCCCTCTCCTTGCTTCATCCAGTTCCTGCAGCAGCTTCCCTCATTTTAAGATGATGAAAAATAGCTGAAGACAGACCAAATAGAGCAGCTTCTGCCCTTCCATAATATTACAATCCCTTTGTCAGGTGACTCCTTAGTCAGCCTCAACAAGTGACCTACCAAGTGATGTATTTGCTAGGTGACCTCTCTCATTCAAAGCCAGTTCCTCTGGGCAGGAGCCAGCCTTCTGTCTAGAGCAATTACATTTCAGTGGTTGAACACTTAAGTCAACAACCCTCTTTTGTTAGCCCTTTGCCATCCATCTTTGTAATTCCAATGCAACATAAAGGTAAATGCACAATAGAGAAGGCAAAGTGCTGCCCATTCAAAATAGAGTTTGCAGTTTGGTAAAGATACATACATAGAGTTCAAAATCTCACATCAGATTCATACAATGTACAGATTCCCAAATCTTTACACCATTGATTTAATTGGTAATAGGCCAACACTAACCACTTTTGAAATTCCCACTCTACATTTTTAAATTTTGTTTATGTAGAACCACTACAGAACAAATCATTATTTTGTTTCACTATTTAAAATCCATCTTACTTTTTTCATAGGAGGGGTGGGGGCAAATTCTGCTCATCTTACTTATGTGAACAATCCCATCGACTTAAATGGGGCTGTTTGCTTGTGATGGAGAGTATTTGTCCCTAAATTTGACATTCTATCAATCACAATACCACTTAGTTTACACAAAGTATAAAACAAATGAAACATCAGTCTTCTGGGTCCAGTTGTCCTTTCTTGTTAAAACAAAATCTATAAAGAGCTGTCATATATCATAAATGTTTATAGACTTTGCATTATCCTGTCAACAGTCTCTTCCATTAGGGCTATTCTATCAGGTCTGTTGGATTTTGGCCAATGGTAAATTATCTAATTTCTTTGAAAGATTAGTCTTACTATCAGGGTATTTAATTAGTATGTTGACAGGCCTAGAGATTGCTATTTAATGGAAGACTTCCTTGGCATCCCAAGAAGGCTAGCACTACTTCAAGTATAATGTTATTATATGTTACCCTAGAGATTATCTGTAAACCTTGTAGCTGGTCTGTGCTGTAAAACAATTATACAAATATATATTTAAAAATAGGGTCTTGCCCTCTATGTAGTCAATCAGACCTGAGCAAACCAGCTTTAAAACATTACCAAATCAGAATGGCAGAGGTTCGCACCCACCTTGCATTCACTAATCACATGTGTTAATGATTACATAAGATCAGTGTGCAGTAAAGTTTGGTCCATGCGCTGAGATTTGCCTATACTAAAGAAATGTGTACACTGATATAATTACACTAACATAAACCCCCTATGGAGACACTCTTCACTGATGCAAAGTGGAGCTTGCACTAGTATTGCTTAATCTGGTAATTTACCAAAGGAGGTTTATGCTGGTAATTTACCAGCATAAACCTATTTCATGCTAGTGCAGCTCATCTGCATTAGCAGTTTGTAGCAGTTAATGTAGTTAATAAATGTTCTTAATATAGACTGTCCTAACACAGCTAGATTTCCTTAAAATACAAAAACAGGGGCTCATTCTACTTTATAAGTGACAGTAAGAAAGATACTAATAAAAGCATTTATAGCACTTTACAGAGCACTGCTCAAAACACTAAGAGTCAAATTGTCCCCTTACATGGCAAAATGTGCAAGGTCAGCAAAGGACAATGCTGTATAAATCTTTGTTCCAACCCATCACACCCTCCAAATCCTGTAAAGAACCAAACACCATATAATGGCTGTGGCAAATAAGCCTGCCTGTGTTTGAGGTGGAAGCATGGGGAATAATGCTAGGGAGATAGCACATCATCCACATGTATGCTTCCAAAATGAGATTCACTCATCTAAGCTCTCCTTCACTCATAGTAGTGGAGATGATCACCGGGGCCTATCTAATCCTCATCCACCCTAGAGAGGTAGAAAGGTACATACATCTAAATTCAGCCCTGGTGTAAGCAGGCACAACCCCAAGTTAGTGGAGCTAACTAGGGTTGAATTGCCCCAGTGAGATTAAGTCATTTGCACAAAGCCAGCTGGTGCACCAGTGGCAGATTATGCCTCCCAGATATGTGTATACTCAACTAAACCATACTTCCTTCTTAGTAAAGGGTAATCTATTCATCTTCTTGAAGTGAATAAGTTTATGCCTAATATCTAGCAATATCAACTGAAACAGGATGAACATGGAATACAGTGGATTTGCAGTATACTGTACTTATAAACAGAGCTTCTCTAAAACAGGGGAGGAGTTGCTGTGTGCCCTGGTGTCTAGGGAAGGAAGCCTGAACGTTCAAATCGCTATCTATGATTAATCATAACCAGTGCCTTATTGTTCCCATCTGGGAACAGCTTTAGACAGGCTAGAAGTAAGGAGCTTCTCCTTCCCCCAGTTGCTAATATGCAAATAAACTTCTCTTCTCCTTCCTTCTGCAGCATTTTAATATGTTGACTTGTGTTTCTCCCCATTTTAACAGATAAGATTTGCTTTCCCCAAGCTAGAGGTAGTATAAGAACAAATGAACCCAAGTGTTAAAACTGGAATAGAAATCTACTTTCTTCAGGGTTTTAATTTCTACCCACACTAGAATGAGTCAAACTCCTAACTCAGCAACTAGCACAGCAATAATTGAAGAATGTTCTGTGTAGCTGACTACTTCATAGATGGCAAAAAGCCTATGTGAGTGGTTAAACTTAGGGGATACAGCTATTTTGATCTGAGTGGATAGCTTTATTGATTACTCTGCTCAATATAAATGCCTAAATCTTGGCCAGAATTTTCACATCAGTATGCAGTATGGTAATGATCTCCAGGGAGTGAAAAGGGGATGTCTTTTGCAGGGATGATGTAATTAATTTGAAGAACATATAGATATTGTCAAAACCAGAAGTGATACAATGCATTCAGAAACCCCTGAGGCCTTGTTTGTACTTGATTGGGGTTTGTTTGTTTTGAGGGGGAAGTGTGGGGGGGGGAGCCTTGCACTGGTGCACTAAATCAATTTAGTTTCATTAGTGCAGACCTCTAATATAGACACACTTGAACCAGTTTAAATCACACTCATAGCTGTTTAATTTAATCCAGCAATTTATCAAATTAAGCTAACACAGTAGAAGTGCATCTGAAACCAGTTTAAATGCATCTACATTAAGATGTGCACTGGTGTAACTAACTAAAGTGATTTTAAATCAATTTAGATACACAAGTAAAAGCTTCATAATAAAAACAAGCCAATGGCTGCTTCTGATTTCTATTATTGGGACGGTAAACTGTTGTTAAATTACAAAATTAGACCACTCTTGGACGTAATCAATATATATGTCTACATTGTAGCTGGGGGGGGGGGCAGTGCTTACTAGCACAGGTGGACAGACATGGGCTAGCTCTGCTCAAACTAGCATGCAAAAAATAGCATTATAGCCACGTCAGCATGAGCAGCTGCTTGGGCTAGCCACCCAACTACATATCCACAGGGTCTGGTGTAATTGTACTCACGTGGCTGGTGTGAGCTGCCACCCATGCTGCCATGGCCACACTGCTATTTTTAGTGTGCTAGTTTAAGCAGAGCTAGCTATGCATCTGTCTACCCAGGGTGAGAAGCACCCTCCCAGCTGCAGTGTAGACATACTCAATATGTTTTCTAGTTTCTACATGCACACGTGTGCACGCACACACACACACACAGAAGCCATCATTTCTTTTGGAATGACCCATATGTAAAAATATTGGCAAGTGTGTTACCCTGCTGATGAACCCTACTTTTAAATCTCATCAACAATTTCTCTTCCTGTCTGATGTGAAGCAGGAGGCACTCTGTCTTTAGTTTAGTCTGCTTCTCTGTAATATGGAGAGAATTCCCAGTTGGACAGCTTCTTTTCAAATGTTATATTTTATGCTCTAATTGACAGAGAAAGGTGTCTACATTTCTCTAGTAAGTAGAGAAGGATAACACTTAACCTTGTGCGATCATTTTAAAAGCAGCTCATCTCGTCTCAAGGGAGGGATCCATGGGATTTTTTTCCTCTTCAAAGAACAGTTTTATCTTTAGAACATTATATTTAAGGAAGTCCACATCTCTCAAGATGTTTGCTTACAGGCTGTACATTTTGGACCATGGATTTGGAGAAGTGCTGCAGATTTAATAAGCAGAGAGGGAGGACATGGAGGGTAAAGTTGCATAAAACTTTGGGGACAGTGAGAATAAACATTGTGCCCTACAGAATAATATGAAGTGTTTTCCCCAGGAAACAATTGTTCCCAAGTCTCAAGCATGTCCAGTTTCTTTATTTGTTAAGATTTTGATCCAAACTATCCGTAGTGGGACAGATTGGGTGCTATGCCTCTCAGTAAGCATAGCATGGAAGCCACAGCCCAGGTGGGATAGATGGCAGTGTGGAAGTAGCTTTAAGTCCCTTTGTTACACCTGGATTTTGCCAGCATTGGGAGCTGGTTTTGATTCTTCCTGCTCTTACTACTGCCTCTCCTACTACCTGTGGGCTGCTCTACAGCCCAGAATAAAGACAGTGGAAAGCATGGTGGCCACTCCACTCCCCCCACCCCGCCCCCCCCCCGAATCCTGCTCCAGGCATTTGCCAGAGGCCTCAAGCGTGGGTAGCATAGGGCTACATTTGCTGGTCCTGCACTGCTCCTGCACTGCGTTATTTCTCCCTGTGGAGAAATATTTGTGGCTCATTTAGTTCCCATTTACAGTCCCTATATGCTGCCAGAAGCTGGCCCGGTGTCTTTCTAGTGGAAAGGGCTTATCCAATTATTCATAAAGCAAACATCTAAAATCTAGTCCCAAGATTAGCAGTGTTACATAAAAGCGGCCAATTTATAGACTGGTTCTGATTGCAAGTGGCTGCATATACATTTACTATCATTATATTTAATTCTCTTTGGAGGACTGTGGGGTTTCACAGGTGTAACTGAGAAAAGAATTTGCTTCACTGGTACTAAAATCAACCTCATAGACATAAAAATAGAATGAGTCAACTTCTTTCATTTAAAACTATGAAATCTTATTTGCTTCCATGGAGCTGCACAGGTGTAACAGGAAGATTCAGCCCAACAAGAATTTTGACAATAGTTAGACCTTTTATCCACTAAAATTCCACAACTCCTTAGACAGTTTATCTTGGTGTATTCAGAATCTGTCTGGTGAGTTTTTCCTGTAATAGAATAATGTCTTATTCTATATGCTTTTTACAGTGTAGACTAAGTCAGTTCTTTTCTGCTGATTCACTAATCCTTACCCTTCCAGCTTTTATTCAGTAAGAGATGATTAGGGAACTATATAGAAATTTACAAAAAAAATTAACATGCCTCTATCTTCTTTCCTCTCTAATTCTTCCCTGCCACCTCCAGGTGGATTGATAATTATATAACATAACATTTTCAAAATCTAATTATTTAGAACCCTAAGTCCCTTTTTCAAAAGTGGCTTATATGCTCTGAAGTGCCTCAGTCACTTTTGAAAATGGGAATTAGGTGCTTTAGAAAATGTTACCCTTGGTCTCTGGAAAGCAAAAACGTATAATTGCAATATAACAGTCTGATGATGCAAGGCGCTGAATGCCTTCGAGAGGTGCTGACTACCCTCGATTTGCATTGAGGATGTTCAGCACATTTGTATGATCGGGCCCTTAACTCTTCGGAGGCAGGGTGGCCTAGTGGACAGGGCTCTAGCTGCCTTGGCCACAGGCTGAGTGACCTGGGGAAACCACTTAGCCTATTGTACCTTAGTTTCCTCATCTGCAAAGAGGGGATAATGATGCTTACCTCCCTCTGTGAAGTGCTTTGAGAAATACTATAGAAAAGTGCTATAAGAGCTAAGTGTGATTATGCAATCCAAATCATACTGCTATTAGTCGTTTATGGTGAATTACACAAAGCTGTATTTATTAAGAGAGACCTTCCAAATACACCTGGGATTTAACAGGCATTGTTTGTGAAGGGTACAGTATGGTGAGAGCACATATAGTATCTTGGAAGCAAGTCAGCCTAAGTCTTTAACTCATGTATCAGGTTTTGTGCATTATTTACTCGCTTGTAACAATGCCCTTCCTGCCCCCATTTAAGTGAGTAATCATTTTTGGTGGATGTTTTCACACTGTTCACATGAAAGAGATATGTTTGGTGAATATTCTATGTAAATACTGCGAACAGTGCACTTCAATGGGGTGTAATTCAAAAATGAGGCTATGTTAATCTACAGTAATTAGAAACTGAATTACAGGTCCCTTTCTGGCCAATGTTCACAAGTTTTCTATACTTTAAAACATTTTTACATTTTTCCTACCTGTCACTCATGGTGATTTTGTGTCCCTTGGCAAAAATGGGACCTGTAATTCACCACTGGTGTAGTTCCACTGGTGGTAGAAGCAGTGGAATCTGTAGTGTACACAGGACTCTGGCATTTTCATCACTCTGCTTTCTTGCTCTGCTTAGATCAAAGATAGATAGAACACTTGAGCACTATCTATACTATATTTCTCCCATTTGTGTCACTGATGGAGCTGCACCAATTGTGAATTACCTGTACCATTTTTCCAGTGTTGAGGCATCCTAATGTATTAAAAATGTGTGACATTATATATGGAATTAGCTTGGATATTGTGGTGATAAGTGCTTTATAAATGCAAATAGAATTACAAAATACTGTACGCATACTTAGTATAAATTCAAACCTTCCTACTGGCTGAAAATTAATACTACTAGTTTTCCATTGGCTGTGCAATGCATATGCTTCCCAAGAATATTTCATCTGGTTGTAACTGCTAAGCTAAGTTAGGGGTGCCTGGAACTCTTTATTCAAAGCTGTTGTTTGTCTTGCTTTCTCTCTTACTACACAATATTTTAACATATGATTGTGTGTTTGTAAAACTGTAAGTACTAATGAATTTATACTAATCAGATTGTTCGTTGGGTGCAGTATAAATACCTAAAAGTGGGTAGACTGAAAAATTCATCTCTCTTTTGAAAAGAGACATTGCTTTGTGTTGTGGGTTAAGCAGCACCAAAACCTACTCAGTTTTAAAGTCCTTAATCTTTTGTTAATTTTTTAAAATAAAAAAATCAGGTCTTTATGATATATTTATATATACTCTCAGTAGCCTGTCTTCTTGTGTTAGAGTGTCATCTTGATCAAGAAGCTAAATTTCATTTTGCAGTCCTTTGGTTCACCCAAACAGCTCACAAGATGACACTAGTACAAAAGAGAAGATCTCTAGAACTTGTATAAGTGTGTGACATATCCGTGTCATATAAAAATGACAAGTCTTGTGTAATAATCCTACAGTTTTTCTGAGTTTGTATGCCTTTCTTCCAGCATGCTGGTCTTTTGATACAAAGCGTAAGTGCCTTAGGCATTCTGCACTGATTTCTGAGAATGATTTTAGACATTATATTTCAATTTACTTCAATGCAAATTACTGAACAGCAAATATACAGATCAATCAGATGACATGCTACATTAGCTGGCATGAAGATTCTCTGTCGTCTTCTCTCAAAGCAGGGTACTATCTTATCTATGATCTATCTGTCTATTGTGCATCCATTACAGTGGTGTTTAATCATCCCATTTTTCAACTGAGGAAGGATAGTGAAGACAAGTCATCATTCTATTAGTATTGCTGCCCATCTGCTGAGTAGTATCAGAATTTGTAGTCTTGCAGGTCGGTTTCCCTTTGGGGGAGAAATCAGTGATGTGGAATCTGGGTATTTTTTTAGTGTAACTTGTTTAATTACACTATATAGACCAGTCCTTGAACAGTGTGGGTCACAAATGGGTAGGCATTGCAGGGATCTCAGCCAATACATCAATGTCCTGTTCATAGGAAGCAACTCTATACCAATAATAATATATTATAGTTAGAGAGAATAAGCCAAGTGCGAACTCTCTTGCTATTTGCAACAGCTCCTCCCTTACAGAAATTGAATCACGAACTACCAATACAGCATTTCTTCAAAGACTGTCCACTGTTCATGTGGTAAAAAAAGAATGTGTAAGGCTGTATGTAACAATGTCATCTAGCAATTCCCATCATAACAGTATTTATTATTTGTATTAGTAGCACTTGGAGGCCTCAACTGAACTGGGAAGCAGAGGTGAAAGTAAGCCGGTACAAGCCAGTATGGCATACCAGCAAGACCCAGTATGCCATACAGGACCATCTTCCCCAGGTGGCGATTTAAAGGTCCTGGGGCTCCCGGCAGCAGGGCTCGGTTGGCGATTTAAAGGGCATGGGGTAGTAGCAGCGGCCAGAGCCCCGGGCCCTTTTAATTGCTGCCCAAGCCCCACTGCTGGAGCCCTGGGATAGTGGCAGCAGCTGGGAGCCCCCAGGGCTCCTTCGGCAATTTAAAGGGCCCGGGGCTTTGCTGCGGTAGTGGTGGCCAGGAGCCCCTGGCCCTTTAAATCACTGCTGGAACCCTTGGCCGCTGCTGCTACCCTGGGGCTCCGGCAGGGGGAATTGGGTGGTGATTTAAAGGACCCGGGGCTCCGCTGTGGTAGCAGTGGACAGAGCCCCGGGCCCTATAAATGGCCTCCGAGTCCCAGGGCTCCCAGCCACCTTCACAGCTGGTAGCTCCAGCAATGATGTAAAGGGGCCAGGGCTCCCAGCCACCACTATCACAGCTGGAGCCCCAGGCCCTTTAAATCTCGATTTAAAGGGCCCAAGGCTCTAAAGGCCCTGCCTCTTCCGGTTGAGGCCACGCCTGTTCTGGTTGAGGCCCCTGCTCAGGATCCAGCTTTAAGTTACTTTCATCCCTGCGGGGAAGCCATTATGTTAGGAACTGTACTTAAGTAGTAAGTACAGTCGACACATCTACACTTGAAAAGGTGTGCTGGTATAGCTATGCCAATATAGCAATACCAGCAAACCCTTCTACTATAGACATAGCTTAAACTGCCAAAAAAGTGCTTTTGTTGGTATAACTTATATCAGTTCAATGAGCAAAATAAGCTGTACTGGCAAAAGTACTTTTATTATGCATCTCCACTGGGGCTTTTGCCAGTATAGAAATGACACAGAAAATCATGCTTCTACTGCCATTACTATACTGGCAAAAGTTTTAGTGTAAATCTGGCCTAAGATATAGTCCCTGCCCCCTACATTATTAATAGAAAGACAGACAAAGTGTGAGAGGGTAAATGGACATAGAGAGGTAAAGTCACTTGTCCAAGGTCATATGCCTAATCAGGGGCAGAACTAGGAATAGAATCCAGGTTTCCTGACCCCCAGACCATTGTTCTATCAACTAGCAGAAACTGCCTCTCTGAACCAAGCAGTAGTTAGAAAAAACAAACAAGCACTAGGAACACTTCATATGTAGCTTGCTCATATTTGGGGGGGCTAAGGAAAATATCCATAGAGAAAAGGCTTCAGTAGCTACCTTTTCCAGACAATTTAGGGTTAGTGTTGACAACCTCTAAAGTGAATCTCATCCCACTGACGTAGCTTCAGTGGTGCAAGTGGTGCAGTCGTGCTAGCACCCACAAGGTTATCGGGGGTCCAACCCAATGGAGCAATGCTCCAGCATTTCACCTGGCTGCCCCTTCTTTGGACATAGGGGCAGTGGGACCAGATTTGAGTGAGTAGTGTTGAAATTTGGTGCACAGGGTCACAGTGCCACTCAGGTTTGGCCCACTGCCCATTCTTCATGACAGAGGGATGGCTGGGCCAAACCTGAGTGGTGCTGCAACCCCATTGGCCAGTTCACAATGCCACTCACTCACATTTGGCTTGCATTGCGTGAGTGCAGGACAGGCAATATTAACGAGTACAACTACTGAGCATCTGGGATCACAAATGCAACGCTCAGCCGGTAGGGACGGGGGAAAGTGTCAATAAGTGGCCAAAAAGGTACCAAGGGTGGTGGGGAGTAGGGTTGCCAACTGTCCCTTATTACAAGGGACATCCTTTATTTTTTCCATCTCTGTACAATGAGATTGAGAGTTGCTGAGTGCTACAAAAAGACGCCACAAATACCCCAGGCGAATGTAGGTGAGTACTGCTTATTATTATTAACAACAACAATAATGATGATAATATCAGGAGAAGGGTGGGGTGGGGTAGGAGTGCTAAGAAAATAGTCCCTTATTTTTGAAATACGATGTTGACTATCCTAGTGGGGAGCAACTGGTGCACTAAGTGGGAAGTTTTGGGGATGGAATCGGGAAAGGGTCTCCTAACCTCTTCTTGCACCAAGGCCCTCCAGAGCCTTATTACAACATTGTCTCATCCTGTCCTAAATCCTAAAAGTTGATAGCCACTTTAAGGGGCATGATAAAATAGGGTGCTTAAGAAGGAAACAGCAATTGGGGTTCTTGAGATTTTTCTGGTGACCAGAAAAGGCCGAGAGGGAGCTTGATGTGCTAATTGATCTTCACTCTAATTAGAATAAGATTCAGAACATAGAAAATGACAGACAGAAAACAGTTAATGAAATATGAGTTCAGTTGAAGTATAATTCTTGAACATCATTCTCCTATATCATAACACCAAAGAAAGCTTAAGATACTCAACATACACAGCTGTTAGGTTATATTGCAATTTGTAAAGGATGATAAATGGGAGTTTGCTACAAGAGAACATCAAATTCTTTCAGAATATGAAAACGTGGCATAAATATAGAGAACTATCCTCTCAAAATGATCATCTGTAGCCCAGACATTGCGGTATGACCATCTTTTAAATACATTCTTGAGCAGACAGTGTTGTGTTTGAGTTTGGAGAACATTTAAAAAAATCCTCCAGATGGCAGAATTACTGCTTGAATGTACAGTAGGTGGGGATGTAATTGTTTCCCTTGCTACAGAACATTTCCATTTGGGGGATTATAACTGATATAATTGCTGTTATTTTTCTAAAAAAATTTCAGAGGGATATTGACTCAGAGACTGAAAGGAAGTATGCAACTCAGCTAGATTCAGTGACAGATTCAGGCACCATGAAGTTAATGTAGGGTGACCAGACAGCAAATGTGAAAAATTGGGAAGGGGGTAAGGGCTAATAGGAGCCTTTATAAGAAAAAGACCCAAAAATCAGGACTGTCCCTATAAAATCAGGACATCTAGTCACCCTAAGTTAATGTTAACTAAGTCCCCTAAGCTTGTTCTTTTTTAAATAATTATAACCCAGAATCAAATTTACTGACATGCTGTGGCTTAAAAGGATCAAGAAACAACAAAAACAACAACACAAAATATGACAGATATTGTAGGAATATATACAGTTCCACAGGATTGGCACTCCATTTGTTAGTGCCTAAGATAAAAGTGTTCTGAAGATGGTAAGAAAAGACATCCAGAAGACTGAACTGAGTTTGCAATAGCTTCTATTTTGATACTTATCTCTCCCTGATGCACAATGCTTGTCATAGACAAATCAACTCTCTCCTTTCTTCAAAGACATCTCTCACCAAACATTTGTGTGAAGTATAAAATTAGGTAGGCTTGCCGTTTTGTCTGTACTTTGGGCCCAGCATTTGTTTCTGTTTATTCATTACACCTCTGCCTACATTATACTTGCAGGTTTACTCATTATTATCCCATTGGTGTAGACTACATCTTAATTAGGAGATTATCTCATAGACTGGTGTTTCTCAAAGACCCGTACGTGGACCATTGCAGGTCCCTAAGATCTCTCTGACACCAGTCTAGGAAGGCAGCAAGCTGGTCTCTTGTATCAAAAAGTCTGAGAAACATTGTCCGACCACCTTATGTCCCATTCATAGTTATAGTCCATTCCCATTCATGTGTACCACAACCCCTCCCATTGTGGCTAAAATACTATCAAATACTATCTCTGTGGCTAAAATAATTGTTGATAAGGAAATGTTGTATTAGGAAAAAGAACAAGGAGTACTTGTGGCACTTTAGAGACTAACAAATTTATTTGGGCATAAGCTTTTGTGGGCTAAAGCTTATGCCCAAATAAATTTGTTAGTCTCTAAGGCCTGGTCTACACTGGGGTGGGGGAGGATCGATCTAAGATATGCAACTTCAGCTATGAGAATAGCGTAGCTGAAGTCGACATATCTTAGATCGAATTAAAATTACTTACTTCGCGTCCTAGCAGCGCTGGATCGATGGCTGCGGCTCCCCCCTCGACTTTGCTTCTGCCTCTTACACTGCTGGAGTTCAGCAGTTGATGAGAGAGCGATTGGGGATCAATTTTTCACGTCTATTGATCCCCGATAGATCGATCACTACCCGCCAATCCGGCGAGTAGTGTAGACGTACCCTTTGGTGCCACAAGTACTCCTCGTTCTTTTTGCTGATACTGACTAACACAGCTGCCTCTCTGAAACCTGTATTAGGAAAGTGTTACATTTATTTCTAGCTTCTTTTAATGCAATTTGGCAGCTGGAAACAAGGCGGAACCAGCACCATATAACCATCCAGCTTTCCACAGACTACCAGCACAAACTCTGCCAACAACTGGTGGTCCACATACCACAGGTTTGGACTATGACAGCCATTCAGATAACCCACAGATGCATACTGCTTCTTTTACAGATAAGGAGCAATAACATGCTGCTCTCCATAAAGTTACTTCTGAGGCTTGGAAGGTCAACAATTTCTAAAACCCTATTTTGTTAAATAAAATATGAAATAGTCTTGAAAGGAAGATGCCTGTCCAGAGTTCTGTCTTGTTAAAATGCAATATTTGCTTTGAGAGGTATTGTGACACATCTGGATGCACAGCTATCTGAGCTGTAGGCAAACAGACATTGCAGTGATAAAGGACAGCTGGGCCGTGCTGGCTCAGCACACGAGGGGCTAGCTTTAGAATGCTGACATTGCATCATGACCACAGCTCCCAGGTGATCGCTGTATTGACTGTGACAATAGGAATCAGATGAATAGTTGGATGAGCAGTGATGCATGCAAACAGAGAGAGAAACAAACAGTAGTTATCTCTCTGGAGAAGGAAACAACTAGTAAATTCTTCCATCCCGTTACATGTGTTTCTGGCTATGTCCACTGGTCAGAGAAAGTTAGGATTAGGTTTAGATTTATGGCTGTATATACATTTTCACAATCCCTGCTCCCCCATATCAAGAGATATGAAAAAAATACAGGCTAAGCTTTCTAAATATTAACAAAATCTTTTCATTCATACTCTTGTAGGGTTTTTTTTTACATATCTCTGCTCCTTTCTATGTGTACTTTTTGCTGATTCCAGAAAGAACTCCAACTTCTTTACCTATATCAATTGTTTGGAAAGGAAGCAACAACATAAACAGCCATCTGGCTCACAGCCATAATTTATCAGTCTCAGAGTAATCAGCCAACTCTAATAGTGTGCTCTTTGCTGCAAAGAAGACTTTGAACATCTAATCAACTTAAGCTCCCATATCAACTTAATTGTTACTGCCATAGGTTTTACAACTATGACAAACAAAAGCTGTGATCAGTGCAGAAGGGTTAAAAATGGACATGAACATTTTTAGGTATGTGGCAAGACACATTTTAGTATTCTGTTGTATAATTCCAGTATTTATTTGTTCAGAATTTCAGGTGCAGTGTTAAGCTTAAAGCTCAAGTTTGCAAATGAACAGTAAAGTGTTACATGATATGATCTTCCTGAATTAATTTCAAAAGGGCATGTCACATAGGTATCTCAAAATAACATCAGCGTATGCATTAAAATGACATACCATAATATGAGAAAAGCACTTTTTTCTATCAGACATCTGGAACAAAATAAGTAAAATGAACCAAATTGAAGTTTACCCTTGGCAGTTTTTACATTTCAGTAGAACATAGCCCTCAATTGCCAGAGAACTGCTTTAACCACCCCAAATTAAATGTGATAGAGTACAATTTTCTTTTGAAGAAATAAGGATCTGAAAAAAAATAGGAATGTAAACATACTTGCTGCTTCAGTGAGGTGCTACTGTAGAAAATTAACAATATTCACTGTCTCCACTGATTCAACAAAGCCTGTCAGAAAAGGATAGTTCTGTCTTATATTTAGATTAAATTAAAAAAAAATCAGGGCTCTGACTGCATAAGTGCAAGGGTTCACCCATGATGATCTGATTGCAGGACTGAGGCTTAATGCTTCAATAGAAGTATTCACATTCTTAAAAGTAAGCATGTGCTTAAGTATTTTGCTGAATTGGTGCCATAGACCACTGTAAATGAGATCAGAATCTGGCTGTCTGTATATCTTATCCACAAAAATCCTCCATATCTGCTAACATTTGAAAGTTATAAACAGAGATTTGGGGAGAAAATGGGAAAATCCATTTCAACTCCTTTGAAATGTGTTAGGTTAGGATAGCTACATGTAGCGGTAGAGTGGAAAAATGGTTAACAGAGTGTTGAAAAAGAAGGATCATCTCTCCAAAGCTGGGGGAGTTTAGTTAGCATGCATGGAATTCCTAAACTTTTATTTTAAGGGCTTAACTTAAAACTTACAAAAGCCAGGAAATTGTGAAGTATTACTAACCACCAGGGTGACTTGGCCTAAATCACCCCCAAAAGTCATAACATCCAGTGTTAAAGAAAGAGCTAGCTTAAGAATCATGATTTTAAAAGAAATTCTTTATATGTGTTAAAATAATACACTAGTTTATTAAAAAGAAAATAATATTTAAATTGAAGTTTACTTTTCACTAGTGCTTTTGTTTTCATTTTCCATTTCACTTAGACAATGTCAGTTTCACCTTTTGCTGCATAGTTAATTTACTGTTTAGCTTTCAGGTTCTCATGCACTAGCACAATGATGCAATATTAGTGTTGCAAACATGCTGGAGATTTCTGTTTATTTTTAACTGTTTCCATTGGAATTAAACATATGGAAAGAGTTCTCTGGGTTCCCAGTTTTTCTAAAAAGCCACAGCCAAAATCTTAAACCTTGGACACCAAGCTAGGTACCCCATCCATATGAAATAAAATGGTACTTAAGAAGCCAGTTCCACAAAGACTGACATGGAAGCTTAACTTTGCATACTATGAGTACTTGGCTTCAATATGGATTTTAATGCTAAATATAGCTGTAGGGACTTAACACAAAGCTACCGCAGTTGGAGAATTTTAGCCTTCATTTTTCAGAACCAAAATTTGGATTGGCAGAGGCCAGTCTCCACCAAATGTTCATTTAAGTCCTAATTATTTTTGCTGCTTCTGTGTGTTTAAGCCAGATCTTTAACATTATTTAAATTTAGCTATTTGTGGCTAAATTCTCAGTCTAACACATCAAGTTTTATTTAGAGACACTTGGCTTCATGGTTCAGTAATCCAATGGAATGTTTATGGTCTTTTGGGTCACTGTGGGTGATAAGCATGTAGCTAGTCACCACCGGCAAAAAAATCTTTATGAAATTTTTAGTGTAAAGTCATTTTGCACGTGTCCACTCAAATATTTTTCTAAACAAACTTTTTTGTTCAAATTTGTAGAAGCTTATCAAATAGTTTAGACAGAATTGTGTTTTAAAAATGAATCTGTTAGGTAAAAGTGTGAAATGTGAATTGGCATATTAAGCTGATTATAACATTCTTAAAACTGAAACAAACAGTTTTTCCCCATGTTATATGAAAACAAATTTCAGCCCAGGGTGATTTGTGACCCTCCATTACAAGTTTCAGCCTGAAACAAATTTTAATGGTTGACTTATAAATAACTGCTAAAATTAACATTTTGCTGGGAACACTGACAGACCATTTAGTAGTACAAAATGCACCACCTATGGATCTGATTCTGTAAGCCCTTCACACTCTCAATGAAGCCATAGGAGTTCTGCACACAAAGGACTAGATCCTCAGCTGACATAAATTGGCATTGGTCCTTTGAAGTCAAAGGAGACGCACTAATTTGCACCAGCTGAGGATCTTCTAGGATTGGGACCTATGTATATTTGGTTCCTATAGTAGGCATCCAGTAACTGAGTGAATTTCTACTCACTCGGACACTGGCTAGTTGCATTCTTGCATGTGGAAAAATCCAAACAGAGCTCTTGATAAGCCCTCAAAGGGCAGCCTTATCTTTGGTTGCTATTTTTTGAGTCTGCTTGACTGAGATGTGCATGTTAAACTCCCCCATGTGAATGATGGAATATAATTCCTTCTCCATCTCACCATGCTATAGAAATATTTTGTGTTATCATGGTGGTTAGCAGGCGTTTTGTGAGAGGGGAAAAAGTTTTTTGCTGAGAGTCACTTTGAAGCATTTTTTATCAACTGCTTTTTTATTTTTACATTCAAACATGATCATGGCATGTGTTGTACCTGTGTCTACAGCCAGGACTATTTCGGGGTGAGGGGAACCCTATGGAGTAGTCTCAGATTTGCCTGCAAAGGTCACAAGTGAAAAAGTTAGGTATTGCAATCCTCCATGTGAATTAATGCATTGCAAGATATGCAAATAGAACAGCTTCCTGTGATGGTGTGTTTTCCGAGACATACATGATTCTGAGTAAGTGAGCAGATGAGATATATGGCCACTGGGGAAATATTGTAAAGAATCCATTGTTACAAGGGAATTTCTCTGTGTACTAAGTGAATTTTCCTTAGTGCCAAAAGGATTTTGCAGTTTTGATTGCCGTGTAGTTCCTGTTTATTCCAGATGTTTCTAGTCCTTAATTCAAGTCTTCTCAATAAGAAACAAGAATACCACAGCACCTGAAGATAAGATAACCTCTCACAAGATAAACGTAAGTAAGAGCATTAATGACAGCACAGGCACATGGACTATATAAATAATAGAATGCAATAACAAAATATTTCTTAAATAATTTCTATGGAAGGGGCTATGGGGAAGATGTTTTTGTTTTACCCATGTTTTTTGGGAAGAGTAGGAGAAGGCCAACAAATGATTTCAATGTGCACTCTCAAAGTGGGAGAAAGTTAGAAAGTTAATGAACCGCAGCTTATCATCTATCTTGTTATTGCTTAGGGCTAGAGGTGGGGAGAGCTTTCCCAGAAAAAAATGCAGAGGAAAGAAAATGAAAGTGGAGTGGAGTTTTCACTCTCAAAGGCTTTGAAAGAAACACTGATGCTGGAAAATTACTGCCTGAAATGTATTTGGTGCTGGATTAATGAGTTGTCCCTTTTTTACCTGAGTGGCTAGTCAAAGTTCGGGGCTCTGGGGAAGTTCCAATTGGGAGTAGAAATTGATGATGGAGTCTGGTAGTTTCTTTAATGCAATCTTGCTTATTTACAAGGAATGTACAAAATCCTGATTCTCTGAATGCAGGAGGGACCAAAGCCAAACGGACTAGTTTCTTAGCTTACAACCCCCAGCCTCTTTTTCCAGCATCAGACCCAGAACCTTCTGCTAGGCTTCTCCAGGGTCACAGTGTGCTTGCTTACAGGATGCTGTTTGGCTTTGCTTCTCTTACCCCTGAATCTTCCTCAGTTTCTTCTTGGCCCTCCCACACCCAGCTAGCCTTTTACATGTGAACACACACCAACACAGGTCAGAGCAATACTCAGTGGAAGCCTCTGCCCACATGTGGTGCTAGTTTCTGAACAGACTCCATTATGCCGTGTTTTAGGTGTGACCCCTTAACTGTTCTCTTACAACTATCTTAAATGAAGGGCACGTTCACACATCATTTTCAACAAGGCTTTAACTCAACTTATAACAAGGTTTAACCTACCTTATAACAAACATTCCATTTCAGGAATAAGGATGAAAATTCACTCCATCCCCATGGAGCCCAAGTACACAGGTGGTATCCAAATAGAGTGTGGCAGGTTTAGGAGATGAAATTCATCCTCATGCTGGGGCCAGGCTGAGTGGCTCTGACTATCCCCTTGTGGCTGATACTTCATCCCATGGGTTAGAATAGTGCCTGCAGTGCCCTTGTTTGGGTATTGGGGCCACTGGATATGATTAAACACAGATTTGCATGGATATCCCATGTGCTGCCCCACTGTGGCCTTCCAAAAAGGAGATTTTTTTCTGCAGCACATATAGAGTTTCCAGTCACTCTGCCCATGGTCCCATTCCCTCACATTTCCTATGCATGACTTTACTGGTGTGAAGGGCCTTGCTATGGCCCTCAACATCACTCTGCACACTGACCTTTTTTAATGTGTTTCTGTGTAGAGGGACGTTGTGACATTGTGCAGCCTCTTTAGCTAACCCTTAAGGGCTGTGACTTGTAAACCATCAGCTGGATTTTTGAGCCCCTTCACAAACCATATTGGTAGCCTATATTATTTTTCTTGTTCTCATTAAGCTGAGGTGTCACTTTCAAATGAGGGAACAACTATTTCCTGGGTTAGAGTGAACTGGTCTGCATAATCACATAACATATTGTGTGGATGAGCAAAAATAGCAATATCTCTGCATCACCCTAAACAGAAATGAGAGTGAGTGATCCAGAGTAAAAAAGTGTGTGTGTATGTGTGTATGTACAAACACCCTTATAATCTGCTCTTGCATTTGTGTAGCCAAAGAGTGCTTTATAGAATTAAACCAGGAACTTCAATGGAGCCTAAGGGAGTTGAGTGTCCAAATACTATTGAATTGCAATGGGATTTGGGTCTCAGCTCCCATAAATTCCAATGAAAGTTCCAGCCTTAAATAGTGTTGGTGGTAAGATGTCCCAATGATGAAGAACTGTCCTCACAGACCTGCCTAGTTCTAGTGAAATCGGGGTGCTGTTCTTCTTTTGCTAGGAGTGATCAGGTGTCTATTTGGTTACCTTCTCCCTGTCCCTTTCTTCATTGTCTCCCTATGTGCTCTCTGCTTCTGCTGTGCACAGCTTTGCCTGTTCTAGAACCAAACCCAGCATCTTTCTTTCTGCCAGCTGCTACATTATCAAATTGATCCAGCTACTATGCTAAGCTATATACAGTGTTAGACAGGACACTGCATAATCCACTGTATGGTGGCATGACAAATTCAGTGAAGATGTGACCTGCAGAGAGAGAGAGAGAGCTCCATTCAGACCTGGCAGAGGCACAGCTGGGAGTTGGTAGAGCAGCAGGTAGAGGCATTGTGTAGGGGGGGAGGGGAGGCACACAGGGTCATGTCCGTCCCATTCATCCCTCCCCCCCTCAGATTTCTGACAGTGTTTGCCAGCCCTGATTGGTTACATAGTGCGGCCAGGCCCCCTCCCAGCGTGGCTGTTGCTGGAGCCGGCAAGCTGCTCTCCACGCAGAGAGGCAGGAGCAAGCAACAACTGGGAGCTGCAGAGAGGGGTCGCTATTTTTTGGGAGGGAAGACTGAGGATAAGGGGGGGGGACTGCCGGGAGGGGAGGCATGACTCAAATTGTTCCGGGGCAACTGAACCTTTAAATTGTGCCCCTACCCGCTATCAGCAGGTATGGGTCATCCCTGGCAGGATCCAACCTCTGTAGCTGAGTGCTAGTGGCACTGAAGGTAGGGGCTGAGGAACAAGTAGAGAGGGAGTATTGGTAGCTAGAGAAGAAGATGGAGCATGCTACGAAAGAAAGAGAGAATTTGGAAGGACATAGGGTTGGTGGGTGGAAAGCTAAAGATTAGGGAAAACAAGTAGTCACTTTTCCTGTGACCACACTCCCACAGCTGTCAAAAACACGCTACATGATTTCCCCACCACTTCCCGACAGTGACAGATGTCCTAGTTTCACAACTCAAAAATCTGACCATGCTAACTAATGAATTATACAACTTTAATAATAAAAAATAACCCACTGCCATCACTGAAATGAGGCTACCTCTGGGCTGGAACATGGTAATTTAACAATGCACAACTGCATACAGCAGTTTAGAATGCTTGAGCCACTTATAACTGCAAGGAAAGGTAGAAGGTAGCTATCCATGTTTAAAATTTGGCCAGGACATCAAAGCTGACATTCTTAATCTCACACACACACACACAAATGCCTTGAGTTTTTTAATGACTACAAGTTGCCAGGACCTAGTTTTTATGTCTTGTATAAAGGACAGCTGCACTTTAATACCCCATGCTGTGGCATTGGTTCAGTATTGAGTCAAAGGGAATAGACCTACATATTAAATCATCATTTCTTGCAACAACAGGCTTTTCTCCATGACAGCCTCCCAAACCTATCCAGCCTAACACTACGAGGTCTGAGGGGGCTCACAGATGAGGTGCTTTTCCTGCAGTTCTGACTGCAAAAATCTTTTTGTTTTGTTTGATTTATGAAAATTTAAAATCTTTTGAGCCCGGGGGATCTTTATATGTACTGACTAGCATTTTTTGCATTATTAATAGGTTAAACTGCAAACAATAACAGTACCATTTATACTCAGGAAAAAAAGTTGTGCAGTTAAATATAACTTGAGTTATTTGTCTACAGAAAGAGATAAAAAATACTGTAATAAAAGAAGTCCTGAGCAAATATTTAGAAAGAAAAAAGTACAAAGGAGTGGCAGACCAGTGCTGGAAAACAGTGCAGAGCTTTAGTATTATCTAGCAATATGCCAAACAATTTGGCAAAGATTCAAGTGTTGTGGTTTGAACTTGGGTGGGAAAGGTATTTTAATGTAGCAGCTATTTCTACTTAGATAAAAAGTATTCTCAGTATTTAGTAATTTATAAAGGGAGATAGTGGACCTAGCAAATAAGTATTTTTTTCCTTCTCAGAAATCTTAGCCTCATATAATAATGTACAGACATTTTACATCCATTGCCTGCATACATTGTGAGTTGACCATGATTGGGTAGCAAATATCAACTCTAATGTTTTCAGGAATTAATGGTTCGCATTACTTTGACAGACGTAGACATTTCTACTGTGGTTAAAGGTATTCCAAGCGAGTAAGTAGCAGAGTCTTGAAACGGTTTTGATTATATTTTTGTATGTACAGTAAGTTGAGACTGTGCCAGCAAAAATATACCTGTGGTTTTCTGGGCTGCTTTCTGGATGCTGACTCCATAAAAGGCCAACTTTTTCAGGGAAAAGGCTGGCCTGCTGCACCAGGACACACTTCATCTCTAGCTCTATGACAGGGAGTTGCAAGTATATTCAGGGGGAGTAGGACCCATGTAAATTAACTCTCTGCCTCCCACATACCACACAATTCCCTGTGCTAGATCCATTCCTCTCCCTCTTACAAGGTTGTGCAACCTGCAAAAATCCCTATGACCCTGAACTATAGTAATTCTTGTGCACAGATCCTGCTGCAGAAAGGAAAGGGTTCTTATAGTTTCAAAGTGACAGAATGTCTTTCCAATCTCTGCTTACCCAGTCTAATTGTATCAGAACCTCCCTCACAAACACTGGAGATCTGCTAGGAGGGATTCCTCTCTCACTGATTTTTATGGGGTAGGATGGTGGCATATCTTTGGGGATAAATGGAGCTTTCAATCCACAGAGGCTGAATCACATTGCAAATTTTTAAACTTCTTGCCACATATTCCAATTGGCTGGAGGGAATGATATGGGGAGCAATAGTTGTTAACAGCTGCCACCAGGAGAGTATCCTCTTAGAACAGGGAGCAGCGTCCAAGATTAATTTGGACTGCACAGAGCACCATTGTTTTTTAGCTTGAAAAATGTTATCGTATCAGTAGAGCATTAATGAAACAAAGGTAACTCTGAGCTACATTGCAAGTAATATTATTTAATGAATACTCTCACAAACTAGGCTGATGGGAGGGATCCCAGGATCAGCGGGGGTTCAGGGTTGTTTACTGTGGGGATGATTGTCAGAACTCTTACTCCTCTGCACTGGGAGCAAGGCTTTCCCCACACCCTTATACCTCTGCTTATATTGTGATTCTAGCTGGCCACAGGGGAGCCGGAGCAGGAACTGATTGCCTCTGAGCAAATAAGTGGTCAGGGTAGTAGACAAGGGCAGGGAATAAATAGGAGAAGCCTTAGGTGGTTCTATCCCTCCCTCCCCTGCTCACAGGCTAAAGTAACTGGCTTGTAACAGAAGGAAGGGGAACAAACTGTTACCATGAAAAGGAGAGAAGTAATTTATTCCTCATCCATCAGAAATTTGGGGCTGCAGAAGAGGAATTGGTAGCCTCTGAATCACAATTCATTCAGTGCTCTTCTCCTGGGGCAGTGCAGCGTGCTCAGGGTAGATTGTAAAGTTACAATCCAGCCTATTGCTTTTAGCTGTCAGCCCCAATGCCTGTTTCCATTATTCAGATATTTTCCACAAACAGACATGCCTGTTGTTTATCTATATTGTACTGAGCACCATGCAGCAGGGAAGAGTCCCTCCTTTTAAATGACAGGAGAAAGTTTTACGTGCAATTTTAAAGAGACTGCATGGACCACTCTGTGTTCAAATCTAGGCAAATTAAATTCTGACTATATGGACACAAATTTTGTCTTTGTTTTTACAAGATTAAACTTTAAAAGGGCTCTTGTAAATGAATGGCACTAGAAATTTTAGAACAGTACTGTTCAGTGTGGTCACTGCTGTCGACCATTGAAATGTATTCACATTGTGTAACAAAATAAAATAAAATAAAAACATACGTGTTATCGTTGCAAACTGTCTCTAGGAAGGTCTGATAATGATTTGACAAGAACACCCAGACGTGAAAGTGTATTCTGTCTAACCTTATTTCTAACCCCTCTCCAGTGCTGGCTTATGCCTTTAGACCAGCATGCCAGTGATGAGTTGATTATTGCAAAATCTACTTTAGAAGATTTTCTTAAGCATGCACACATGATCTGAGATTTCCAAGAACTGATGTAGTGGTACACTGGATGCCTTTGTTTCCATCCTCTGTAGCTGCTGAACTTGCATGACCCTAATGAAATAACTGTCATGATATATTTCATATGTATGAATAGAAAATACATACTTTTCAGTCTGATTCCAGCTTGGCATAAAACAATTTTACTTTACAGTAGTTTAATGGTTCAGAGGCTTTTCACTGGAACTTAACTAGCCCTCAGAATTCTTCCATCCTCTGAGCCCAAAACCAAAGGACCAATCATACAGCTGTGAGGGCATTTCTGGTTTTATTTTCAAATATAAACGTGTGTGTGCACCTGTGCGCATGCATCTATGTGGGTACTTTCGCTTTCCTAGTAATTTAAATGCATAAAAGAATAGACTTGCATTATAGACTGTTGTATCTTCTGTTACAATTTTATCTCTAGAATCCTAAGGACAAATATGCTTCTCCTCAGTATACTGTGACACTGGGAACAAGTATATTTGCCTGGGTGCCTTAAGTTCTCTCACATCCCCTTACCACATGACTCACATCCTATTCCTTGGTTGTTTACCTCACTTCAAAATAAACCCTGCCTCAATTACCTAGTCCTTGCCTAATCCCTCTTTATGGCTCCCTAAACTGGATGTCCAGCCACAGTCCCCTTGCCTGCCCACCTCTTGGGAATAGCTAGCCTGCTCTTCAGCAGACAATTTGCCTACACTGTAAGGTAAGCCTGGGTTAATGGGACTCAGGTGAGCTGACCTGTGTTCTGGAACCCTGGGTTTGAGCATCTACATGGTATTTTAACCCTATGTTAAATCTTTTCTAACCCAGGCTCGAAGCTAGGGCTCTGGCATCCACATTGCAGTGCACAGACCCTCGTCAAAGTAGCCATATCCCAAAGTCCCTAGCGCCCCTCCCACCCCTGAAATGTGGTCATTCTATCCCTAGGACTATGGCACACTGTCGAAAAACTTTGCTGCCCACCCTACATGTTACTAGGAAGGCTTGATTGGTTAGCTCTCTGTTGCAAATCTGATAGTGGGCTTGCTGATCGATGATCAGAAGAAAATGGGTTAATGCTGATCTGAGCAGTTGCCATTCACAAAAGTGGTGTGTCTTCCATTTTCAGAAGAGTGGAATTCAGAGGATATAAGGAAGTTGTTGGAATACAGAGGATATAAGGAAGTTGTTTCATGGAATTGTGGCATATTTGCTGCAGACTCCTGGGACCTGACTGAAGTGGGGCTGCATTTACAGTGCAAAGCAATAGGTCCTGGCTTAACTCGAGCTCAGACCCTCCAGCCCTGCAGGCAGGTCCTGGGACCCTGGATCTGAGCCCTGGGTTAGTGCAATTGCAGTGTAGATGCAATGGAGGTTAGGCTTGAGCATGGGCCCAAGCACAGGCTTACGTTACAGTATAGACATACCTACAGGGAAGCTCTGAGCTCTATCCCTGGTCTTTGCTTCAGGTTCATGTCATTCTCCACCAGTGCTTCAGGAGGGGACAATACTCCACAGTAAGGGGTGCTACTGAGTTATCTTTATGGCAGGGGCAGGCAAACTTTTTGGCCTGAGGGTCGCATCGGGTTTCGTAAATTGTATGGAGGGCCGGTTAGGGGAGGGGATCGTGGCCCAGTGCCCACCTCCTATCTTCCCCCCGCCCCGGGATTTCTGCCCCATCCAACCCACCCTGTTCCCTGACAGCCCCCAGGACCCCTGCCCCATCCACACACCCCCACTCCCTGTCCCCTGACCGCCCCGGGATTTCTTCCACCCCATCCAACCCCTCCTCTCATTCCTGACGGCCCCTCCAGGAACCCTGCCCCATTCAACCACCCCTTCTCCCTGTCCCCTGACTGCTCCCTACCACCCCATCCAACCCCCCCTCCTTGCTGACTGCCCCTCCAGGACCCCTGCCCCCATTCAACCCCCTGTTCCCCCCGACTGCCCTGACCCCTATCCACATCCCTGCCCCCTGACCACCACCCCGAACTCCCCTGCCCTCTATCCAACCCTCCCTGCTCCGTACCCCCTTACCGTGCTGCCTGGAGCACCGGTGGCTGGCGATGCTACAGCCGTGATGCCCAGCTGGAGCCGGGCCACACCGCCGCTGCCACCGCCATCACGCAACACAGAGACCAGGTCAAGCCGGGCTCTGTAGCTGTGCTGCCCCAGGAGTTCACAGCCCCACTGCCCAGAGCATTGAGCCGGCGGCAGAGCGAGCGAGCTGAGACTGCAGGGGAGGGGGAACAGCAGGGGAGGGGCTGGGGGCTAGTCGCCTGGGCCAGGAGCTCAGGGGCCAGTCAGGACGATCCTGCGGGTCGTAGTTTGCCCACCTCTGCTTTATGGCCTCCTGATCTTTGGCCTACTAAATGCTGGGCCAGTCCTGTGGTGTAACTGGCAGCAAGCAGCCTCAGGAGCTGCACAATGAAGCTTTAGCAGGGCCCCAAATCTGGCCCATTGTCTATATCAGGGGTAGGCAACGGCACGCAAGCTGATTTTCAGTGGCACTCACACTGCCGGGGTTCTGGCCACTGGTCCAGAGAGCTCTGCATTTTAATTTAATTTTAAATGAAGCTTCTTAAACATTTTAAAAACCTTATTTATTTTACATACAACAATAGTTTAGTTATATGTTATAGACTTATAGAAAGAGACCTTCTAAAATGTATTACTGGCACGTGAAACCTTAAATTAGAGTGAGATATACCTATCTCTGAGAACTGGAAGGGACCTTGACAGGTCATTAAGTCCAGCACCCTGCCTTCACTAGCAGGACCGAGTACTGATTTTTGCTCCAGATCCCTAAGTGGATTGAACTCACAACCCTGGGTTTAGCAGGCCAATGTTCAAACCACTGAGCTATCCCTTCCTTTCCCTTCCTGAGTCTAAATGAAGACTTGGCATACCACTTCTGAAAGGTTGCCAACCCCTGGCCTACATAGTAATTGTAAAATAAATAAAAACGTAAAATTTACCTATTTTGTCAGTTGCATATCTGCAAAATGTTCCCCATGTGTTTGGTATATACAGCATGTGGAAAGATGAGCTATCGTAGTTCTATTGCTACGCGCTTCTTTATACAGACTTGCCTTACTGCAGCATTACAAGCTGGCAGAATAATGCCTAACACGGATCAATAAAGAATTGCAACATGAATCCCTGCAGGGCACATTGGGGCAAGTTTGTTATAGGAACTGTCTTCCTATGTTTATATGAGCAAAAGTTGGGATTGGCAGTTTCACTGTTCAGCAGCTTCAGAAGGTGTGTGTAAACTTACTGTCATTCTGCTTTACCTTTATGCAGTACCTCTTTGGAGTCTTCTTGCTCTATTCTACCTACCATAGTGAGAAATCCCTTTATGGCATATCCATTCCCCACTAAAGAGTTTATATAGGGGCTCACTGGTCTCAAGCACTTCTGTTTCCATGATAGAATAGGGTAGCCATATGTAAAAAGTTAATATCATTTTCATTGTATGTTACATTATGGATAAGGATAAGTGAAGAATGTGGTTATTTAGATAAAAGCAGGCAGTGATCCTGCCTTGGTAAACATTTGTTTAAACTAACATTCATTGGGAATTTTCTATGATTATTTTTTCATTATTAGCAGTAGATAATAGATTTAAAATAAAGTTGCAGACCACCACTATTTGGAAACAGAACAGAGTTCCAAATGCAGCACTGGTATGAGCAGTGCAACTCCACGGACTTTGACTCACATTAGGGCTGAATTTTATCCACAATGTGAGCACAAAATCTTTTACAAATAAATTTTTTAAAAATGTATTGGGGAAAATGAGGCCAGTTATTATTGCAGTTTCAGAACTCCTCAGTGTTACCTTGCAAATTCAATAAAAGATTAATTAGTGCTTCCTGCATCATGTTCAAAGAAAGTATTTTTCCGAGTTTGTATTCCAGAGTTCTGCACAGACACAATTTAACAGGGTGGTTTAAAAACACTAGTGTTGCATTAGTATTGTCAGTTGTAGTCACAGGAGTCACGTGTAAGCCAGTTATCAAAGTTGGTTTTTGTTGGGGGGAGCGGGGGTTGGTTTTGCTATTTTCCCTCTCCTGGGTCCATCAGAAATGCCTGTTTTCTGCTAGCATTCCACTGAGTTCATTCACTTCAGATGACAGAGGTCTAGTGTCTCCTCAGCTTCTGTTTCTAGTGTCATTTGCTGAGGGGAGGATAAAAGTCATTTGACTGTTTCCGACCCAATGCTGACAAAGTATTATTTCTATGGGAGCTCAAGTGATTAGTGTACAAATTCATCTGTGATTAGTGTACAAATTCACTGTCATGTGAGCTTGACAGAAATGGTGACTCATGCTTCTGTATACAGCAGTGACGGATCCCATTCTGATCTCACTGACATTGGCCTTACACTGGTGCTGTAGGAGTGAGATGGCAGTCTGTGTGTGGGAGTCATCCTGTCTCCACATCCGTATTCCCACATCTTAAAAACTTAACTCATAGTTAAGGTTGCTCAAGTGCATTTACCATCATTAGAAATCCAAGAAATCCCCTATTAAGATCACATTAGCATCCAGACTCAATTCACATGTGAACAAATGAGCATCCACCACATAAGAGAATCTTCCTTAGTAGAGCAAATTCTGCTTCTCTGCCAATTTTCATGGAAGCCTTTCATTCTGTCCCTGATCCCTGCTTTTATAAAGGCTGGGACATGTGAGCAGGGACTGGGGGCTATATGGAATAGGTAGAACAGACTGAAACTATATTATCTTTCCAGACAAGTTCCATAGTGCTAGAAGGGGAATAATGGGCCTCAGCCTGTCTACTGCTCCCACTCAATCTCTGCCCCACCAGCACGGGCCCTGGACTCCACAGAGTTGCGGATACAGCTGAGTCACCTTTTCATGCATAAGGGACTGTTCTACACATGAAGGACTGCTTTCTATATGGATCAAGGGACATGATCCAGCCCAAGAGCTTAACCAAATTCATGAGCTATTACCTATGGAGGATTGTTATTCCTGAGGGAATTCTGCAGCAATGCAAAATTTTTCAAAATTAATGTTGTGCGCACAGAATTTCCTTTCCCCCCACAGAAGTGGGCTGCAGTGCTGCTGGCCACCACTAGGGGCCGCTGGACCGGCAGAGCCCAGCTCCAACATAGAAGACACTGCTGGAAGGGTGGGGCAGGGCAGGGAGCTAGAGGGCTCCTGGCAGCTGCAGGTCCCAGCACACTCTGAGGGAGGGAGACAGTGGCACACAGGAAACTCCCTGCAAGCCTGGGACTGAGCATCAGGCTGTTTCTCCCTCTGGATCCCTGGGCTCAGGGGTGAGGGGGGCGGGTGTCTGGGCTTGGGGGGCCTATGGCTGGGCTCTGGAAGAGAGAGGGGGCAGGTGTCTGGGCTCTGAGGGGGAGGGGGTGCAGATATCTAGGAAAGGCCCCGTGGCTAGGTTCTAGGGGAGAGGGGCAGAGAAACAGGAACTGGGTTGTCATATGGGTTTTGATGGGTTCGGTCACAGAGACTCCCTTGGGACTGTCACCTGATGTGCTGAAGTTACCTCTGAACCCATTTTCCCTGCCAGCGTGGGACTTCAGAACCCTGCCTTGTTGAGCCAGACATGGTAGCCTGCTGCAACACAGAACCAGGTCTGGTCCATGCCCCCAAAGCTGCAGACTTTAACCAAAAACTGCTCATCAGGTCACCTATCTCCAGCACCCAGACACCCAGTTCCCAATGGGATCCAAACCCCAAATAAATCCATTTTACTCTGTATAAAGCTTATACAGGGTAAACTCAAATTGTTTGCCCTCTATATCACTGATAGAGAGAGATGCACAGGTGTATGCTCCCCCAGGAGTTAATCATTTACTCTGGGTTCAATAATAAACAAAAGTGATTTTATTAAGAATAAAAGGTAGGATTCAAGTAATAACAGACAGAACAAAGCAAGTCACTAAGCAAAATAAAGCAAAAACATGCAAGTCTAAGCTTAATACATTAAGAAACTGTTTACAGGTAAAATCTCACCCTCAGAGATGTTCCAATAAACTTCTTTCACAGACTAGACTCCTTCTTCGTCTGGGACCAATCCTTTCTCCGGTACAGTCCTTGTTAGTTCCAGCAGACATCTTTGGTGGAAATTAGGGGTGTTCTCATGACTGGCAGCCACCTTTGTTCTGTTCCACCCCCTTTTATAGCTTTGGCACAAGGTGGGAATCTTTTGTCTCTCTGGGTTCCCACCCCTCCTTCTAAATGGAAAAGCACCAGGTTTAAGATGGATTCTAGTATCAGATGAAATTTCACATGTCCTGGGAGACCCCAGCCTCCATTCTTCTAGGGCTGGCCCACATGTAACCAGGAAGGTTTACAAGTAAACAAAGCCATTTACAGGTCATTGATTCTGAAGCACCCTTTATGGCTTCCACTTAATGGGTTTACATCAGTAATACAAGTTTATATCTTATTTTCCTAACTTCATACATAGAAATAATACATGCAAACAAATAAGATGAACACACTCAGTGGATCATAAGCTTTGTAATGATACCTTACAAGAGACCTTTTGCATAAAGCATATTCCAGTTACATTATATTCACACTCATAAGCATATTTCCATAAAACATTATGGAGTACAATGTCACAGGGGTTTCTTTAACTCTCTACTCCTGGGGGAATTTTTGTGTTTGTCTGTATTGTTACAGACATACTTGCTGACAGGTATTCTGAAATAAATTTCCAAAATAATTGAAACTGGTGATTATGTAGTGTTATTTTGACAAATAAAATTTGCGCAATTTTGCAGAACTTTAAAATATCGTGTGCAGTATTTTTAATTATTTGGCACAGAATGCCCCCAGGAGTAAATGATTGTATATTGCTCCATGGCACATCAGCCACAATGATAGTGGGAAATTGGGTAACTGAAGAGTGAAGAGGGGGTTGCTGAAGGAGAGTTCAGTTTGGGGAGTTGACTGAGGGACACTGCATGGAAGTGCACATGGTAATAATGGCACACCCACTGTTATTGCAAACAGTAGTGCTGGGCAAACTTTTCATTCATAAGATACAGATGCATTATTGTCACCTGAAATCTCACTGTATTTCACTGCAGGAGAAAAGTCTCTACCGGAAGGTGGTCAGGATGTCAAAGCAGAATAGATACACTATGAATTTATCTTCGCAGAATAAAATGGCAAGATGGTTAAAAGCATGGACTTCATTCCATGTATGGGACTGACATGTATGCACTGTGTGATCGGATGGACATTTATGTACTAAGTTGCCAATTTTATGCATGCACACAGATGCACTTGCAAATTTTGCTGCTACAATTTAGGGGGTTCCTTTGAAAATATGGCATTAAGTGGCTAAAGTGAATTCATACTCTTGTTGCCTACTTGGACAGTTTCATATGTTTAAGGTGCTTTTTTTCCATTTTTATTGAGCTAATTAGAATTTTTTGTAACCTAGTGTCATCATTTAACTCAGGGGTTGGCAATCTTTCAGAAGTGCTGTGCCGAGTCTTAATTTATTCACTCTAATTTAAGGTTTTGTGTGCCAGTAATACATTTTACCATTTTTAGAGCTTTCTAAAAGTTTATAATATATAACTAAACTATTGTTGTATGTAAAGTAAATAAGGTTTTTAAAATGTTTAAGAAACTTCATTTAAAATTAAATTAAAATGCAGAGCTCCCTGGACTGGTAGCCAGGACCCAGGCAATGGGAGTGCCACTGAAAATCAGCTTGCGTGCTGTCTTCGGCACCCGTGCCATAGGTTGCCTACCCCCGATTTAATTTATAGTATACTCATTCTCTTTAAAGAATTATGCAATATCTTAATCAACTGGCAATAGTCCTATTGTTCTGAGTATTGATAGTAAGAATGACTAGTAGGTTATGTGAAAAGGAGCCAGACTTTAAATACCTGACTAGACCAAGAGCTATTCTGGTAATCACAAATGGGAATTTGGAGGCATTGTTGATTTTTCAGAGTGTGACATATGACGTTCATACTTTATTATACATAGGAAAAACATCCTATCATTGTTGTAAGATTAGCTCTTATGTTTTCAATAGAAATTTAAACTATAATTTGTTTGGGGAAGTGGGTCTCAAAGTCCAGTTCCATGATAAAGGGTTTGTCTTGCTGTAAGTTACACAAGTTGCCTTGTTTTATTTAAAATCAGGCTCCAAGCTATTTATCCAGTTATTTGTAAATCAGTTTTTCTTACAAGTCTATTCAAAGTGGTATAGTGACCTATTTTCTAAATTTTTGAACAGGGATCTCTAATTCATGACAGATTTAAAAACAAATAATAAATATGATATACATCATCATAGTATTACTTTAGGTGCGGATGAACAAATTGTTATAAGAGAAGGCTGGTTACCAGATATAATTAGGTGGCATAATACTTTCCATTATTACCACCTACTTATAGTTGCTCTTGTCTTCCTAAACCCCTCCCCTCTTGGGCTAAATTTTTCCATTTTTCATTTTTGTCCCCAAATGAATTTTTCTGGAAAGTTTGAGCAAACATTTTTAAAAGCAGTCTTATTGCTGGGCGGAAGGCTGAATCTGACATTTAAATAGACTTCACCAAGGAGCAGTGCATGGTCTTAGTCCATAAGAAATTGGTTTTGATTTGACCGATTAGTGAGCATTTGAAAACCAGGTTCTGAGCATGTGCAGTAGGGTGGAGGAGGCATGTTTTTGCTAAGCTCATTAAGTGTGCATCTAAGAAAGGATATGCTGTACATGCATGCACATCTAAAGGAATTTTTCAGGGAACAGGATAGCCACCTAGGGTCAGGCTGAGGCAAGGACTCCTATGTACTTTATAAGGACATGGATACAGGTTTCCTCTGCACAGTATAGAAGAACTGCTATAGTAATGCCCAGACAGGCTGGGATGTGCAGGACAGTTCATTATAAAGTACCATAGAGTAACAGTGAATTATGTTTTATATACACAGTAATATATTAATGAAACACCACTAATAATGTAGTAGTCATTGAAAGTTAGTACTGTAATTTAATCCTAAACTTCTGCAAATGGAAGCATACCTTCACTATAACCTGTGTTATACTTTTGTAGTATGATGTCTATGTGCAGTGTATTGCATACTTTTTCATATAGTAATTCTCCCAATCTCTCTTTATCAGGCATACACAAAGCAGTAAGTGGTACTAAAATATTCTATGTATATTTAAAGCAGTAGAAAAATTGTATGATATTGTATTGTTTGAAAATGCATTACAGCTCAAGTCATTTAACAGAGGAAAATAATCCAACTATTGGAGAGCCAAATTATCTCAGCTCAGGATTCAGTTAAACCTGGGATTTATAAGGAGCGCTCTCATACAAATACTGCTCTGAGTAGCTTATACTAGCAGAGCTAGTCAGAACATAGCACAGACGAAAGCATGTGTATCAAAACTAAACTGTCCACCTTCTGACTTGACTTTTGAAATCTGATATGGTAATCAATGGTTGCTGCTATTAATGACTTACAAGGCCATTATCTTCCTGAGACTCTAGATATTAACAAAAGTAAAGTTTACTCAAAAAAAACCTATTAAGATGAAGCAATAGCCTTAAATCCAGTATCATGTTTCCCTCAATTTTTCCTAAAGGAGAAAAGAAATAATTAGGCCTGTGCCTCTATGAGAAATTAAAGATATAATTAAGGGGAATGTCCCTAAGCAAACCCTATGGCCAAGATAATTTTAACATGGATTTAATCTTTTTCACAAGTTGCCACACTTATTAAGCATGCTCGCTTTTGCTATTTAAACTGGAAAAAATGCCAGACTGTGCACTAGATGTATTATCTATTCTTTTTAATCCAAATATGTTTTGGCTTTAACAACATCCTATGGCAATGAGTTCTACAGGTTGACTGTGCATTGTATAAAGCAGTACTTCCTTTATGTTTATTTTAAAACTGCTCTCTAGGTGACTTCTAGTTCTTGTGTTAAGTGAAAGGATAAGTAACACTTCCCTATTCACTTTTTCCATACCATTCATGGTTTTATAGATTTCTGTCATATTGTCCCTTAGTCATCCCTTTCCTAAATTGAATAATCCCAGTCTTTTTGATCACTCCTGAGATGGAAGCTGTTCTATATCTGTAATTGTTTTTGTTCCCTTCTCTATATCCTTTCCAATTTAATATATCTTTTGTGAGAATGCCTGACCAGAACTGCATGCAGTATTCAAGGTGTGGGTGTACCATGGATTTATATAGTAGAATTATGATATTTTCTGTTTTTTTAATCTATCTCTTCCCTAATGGTTTAACATTGTGCAGCAGCACTCAAAAAACAAACGGGAAAAAAAAACTAACATTGAGCAGGTGTTTTCAGAGAACTATCTACAATAGACCACTCCAAGGTCTTTCTTGAGTGGTAACAGCTAATTTAGATTCCATCACTTTTATGTTTATAATTGGAATTATGTTTTCCAATGTGGATTACTTTGCATTTATCAACACTTAATTTCATCGGCCATTTTGTTGCCCAGTTACCCAGTTTGTGAGATCCCTTTGTAACTTTTAGCAGTCAGCTTTGGACTTAATTGTCTCGGGTAATTTTGTATTATCTGAAATGTTGCCACCTCACTGTTCACTCACCTTTCCAGATCATTTATGATTATGTTGAACAGCACTGGGGTCCCAGTACAGATCCTTAGAGGACCCTGCTATTTACCCACCTCAACTGTGAAAACTGACTATTCCTATCCTTTTGTTTCCTATCTTTCAACCAGTTATTAATCCATGAGAGGACCTTCCCTCTTATCCAATCACTGCTTACTTTGCAGAGACACAGTAAAGTAAAGGTGAAGGACCTTGCTGAAGGTTTCTGAAAGTTAAAGTACACTGTATCCACTGGATCACCCTTGTCGAGCCCCTCAAAGAATTGATAGATTGGCGAAGTATGATTTCCCTTTACAAAAGCCATGTTGACTCTTCCCCAACATATCGTGCTTATCTATGTGTCCAATATCAAAGGGAATGATAAAATGCTGATTATAGAAAACAGAAATCTGATAAAAAGCACTTCACTTCTAAGTGCAAATGCATGCCTCTTCCATGTCCTTTCCAATTCACCTTCCTAATTATTTTTTGTTTATTACAGAATTAAGTAGGTTGGGTTCTCTAGAAAGTATGTCTGACTATTATTCACTGAAGAGGAAAAATTGATTAATATAGAGCTGTATGTATAGCTCTATGTATTAATATAGAGCTGTAAGTTCTTTAGAAAACTTGGGCCCTGATCCAGCAAAGCACTAAAATATGTGCTACAATTTAAGTATGTAATTAATAGTCAATAGGACTACCCGCATGTTTATAGTTAAGCATGTGCTTAGGTATTTTACTGAATTGAGGCCTTACTGATGATCAGATGAAAACATAGTACTGAGTACATTGGCCCGGCCAGCATATTCTCACACCACCACTAAGGGTACATCTACATTGCTGCTGGGAGGTGAGAGTCCCAATGCAGATAGACTTGTGCTTGCTCTGCTCAGGTTAGCATCCTAAAAATAACCATGTGGATGTTGCTGCATGAGCAGTGACTCAGGCTGGCCACCAGAGTCCAAACCTGCCTGATGCCCTGGGTCTAAGCTTGGACTGCTAGCCTAAACTGCCCCAGTGCTGTAACTGCCATGCATCTAACTAGCATGAGTCTGTCCACCCACACTATCATACCTCCAGCTGCAGTGTAGATGTATGCTAAGGGCTTCCCTTTGCTCTCACAGCAGTGCAATTCAGGAGTTATTCTACAGGTCTGTCTCATTTTACGCTGGGGTTATGTTCCACAGTCAGTGCATAAAGCAAAAATCGCATATAGTCAAAATTACATTGAGTGTAATGGCGGGCGGAATCGCCCGCACTTCAGAAACAGTATTTAAATTGTTATTTTTCTCTTTTTTGTTTTTGCCAACCGCGTAAAGCTGAAATTGAGCATGTTAAATGCGACTAAGATGTGACAGACCTGTACTGAAGCCAGTGCAATTATGCTGATGTGAGTGAACTCAGAAAAAACCCCAAAGCCTGGGGACATAGTGGGGTAACTAAAGCTGAAAGAACCTTGTTATGTGACAAAAAAATCTGGTTCATTTGTGGTTTCCCTCCCAGTTATTAGAATCTAACAAGCCACCTCCATGAGCTTTAAGAAATTAGTCACAGAAGAGTATTTCATTGAGTAGCTCACTTAGATTTCTTATGTTTCTTTTTCTAGCTAGGGCATGCAACTCATTCCATATTTAAAGATCACTTGGTATTATATCTCCAAGCCTAGCAATTTCAAAAATGAAAAGAATGTTAAAAGCTATTCTCTTTGTAACATTTGGCATGAGGTAGAGGCATACTGAGGCTTTAAAGAAGCAAGAGATAATTTCAGGGAAAGCAGTCTAGTCTAGTAATTTAAGGCATTGGACTGGCAATAGGAAATCTGAGTTCTACTCTGCCACTGACCTGCTATGTGACCATGGGCAAATGACTTCATGTCTGTGTGCTTCCATCTTCCCTCTCATCTTTTGTTTCTCTTGTCAACTTGGATTATAAACTCTTTGAGGCAGGATTGGTTACCATGTGTTTGTATAGTGCCTGGCAAAAGGGGGTCCTGATGTATTGAGGCCTGTAGGGATGACCATAATATAATTATAATTTTGATCCAGTGTGTTGGTCCATGTTTGAGTGCTTTTGATAAAGTTCTTCCCCTGTTGAGGTAATTTTGTATTATCTGAAATGTTGCCACCACACTGTTTACTCCCCTTTCCAGAGGATTTATTATTATATTGAACAGCAGTGGTCCCAGAGGTGTCAGGGCTGAGATGGGAATTATGGATGAGTCATACATCTCTTGACAGATCTCCAAGGAAAAAAAATTCAACTTTTTAAAATATAAATTTGCAATTTTTGACTCAATAAAAAAAATGTGAAACAAACAATCAAAAAAAGTATGTGAAAGGCAGTACCGGGAAACAAGATTTTGGCTACAAAGCTGATATGTCTGGCATGGCCAAGGCTCAGAGTTTGGATCATGCTGCCCACTTCTCCTGCTGTAACAGATGCTTATAAACGCAGCTTCTTTGGATATGCAGGATGGTTATGACACATAGTAACTTCTTTATACACTATATGATCAGATTATCTGGGAACAAGACGTTGTTTCATAACTTTTGTTGGAAGTAATGAAATATGTAACCATCACAGTGATGCACAGAGAAAGGAGGGGTGAAGGAGCCCATGCTTCTCCCACTTGGAAGAACTTGAATCCAGAAACCTGAAGCTCATAGGAGCCAGTAGTTGCAGCATTCCCTATAAGCTTAAGATACAATGGGCTGGATTCTCCACACTCTTGCACCTTGTGTAGTCATCTACACCTGTGGAAAGTGGGGGAAAAGGCAAGATAAAATGCTACCAATCAGAATGGTAGCACTCACTTAAATGTAGACACAAGGTGCCAAGAAGTGAATATCAGGCCCAAGGTGTAGCGGAAGTCTGGTGGTGCTACTGCACTCATTTGCTAGAAATAATTTTTTGTAGGCTTACCCCAACTCTGATTGCGTGGGAAGAGATTAAACAAAGCTCCTTCTGTGCCCTATACAGCAGTGGGACACAATTATATTCCTTCTGCTCCCAAGAGTGCAGGGACTGTTCCCCCTATGTGCCCCCTGGGGCTCAAGATATTCCAAAAGGAGCAGGGTGGTGGTCTCCCCTTCCCTGCCACAAACTAGCAGAGCTAGCTAGGCACAGAGTGGAATGTTCTGCACCCCCTAGAGAAGAGCAGCAGGGAGTGCTACCCTTAGGTGTCCTCATGCTCTAGAAGGAATTCTGCTGTGCTTCAGAAGCATAATTAAGACATAAATAAAAAACTGTTGGAGAGGAGGTAACAGTTTGTATAGCTTCAGGGTTTGCCACCACTGATTCTAAGTCTCACTGTAGAGCTAAGTCATCCCAATCCCCCAGCTGAGTAGGCTCTAGTTGGTTAAGAGACCCCTAAAAATATCAGTCACAGTTACCAGGTTGAGCACTCACCACTATGGTGCCTCCTGCTGGTTGTTCCAGGAATTAGCTCTTTCCAGACTCAGAGCACCTCCTGCTGGCTGGTGTCTCTCCTGCCTCAGCCCCCCCCCCCCCATGTCCCTCCCCAACCCCAGTGCCCCTTACCTTTGGGGTTCTGCCCACTACAGTACCCCCATGCTCTGGATCTCCCCTCCCAGGGGAACCCCCTCCCCCTATGCCCACCTTGCCTCAGTGGCTACTGCCAGTAATCATCTAGCCCCCCTTTCTCTGGGGAGTTGCCAGGCTGGAGCTCCCCAGCTCCTCTTACCCTTCCCCAGCACTGCTCTGCTTCATGTACCCTGTGCTCCCAGGCAGCTCAGCCCTTCTTACTCCAAGGCTAGAGTGAGACTGACTCAGTGCCTTCCCTGGCCCTTATATCAGGGCCAGCTGTGGCCTGATTGGGTGTGGCCACAGCTGTGGCTGCCTCCCCAATCAGCCTACCTTTTCCCCCAGGAGTGGGGTAACTGTTCCTCTCACCTCTCCTGGTTTCTTCCAGTGCATCCCTGCTGAGGCATGTAGCAGTCACTTCGCTCAGGATGAAATCATGTGATTCTCCCACTCTCAGAGCAGGCCCTGGCTGCAGTTCCCTGTATATGAATTGTGACTACCTCAGCAGTAGGGTTGCCAACTTTCTAATTGCAGAAAACTGAACACCCTAGCCCTGCCCCTTCTCTGAGACCACATCCCCTGCCCGCCCCACCCCTGCCCTGAAGCCCTGCCCACTACATTCCCCCTCCCTCGGTGGCTCACTGTGCCCCACCTTCACTCACTTTCACTGGGCTGGGGGAGGGGGTTGGGCTGTGGGATGGGGGAGGGCTCTAACTGGGGTGGGGCTCTGGGTTGGGGCCAGAAATGAGGGGCGCAGCGGGGCTAAGGCATGTTCCCTGGAAGCAGCCAGCAGATCCAGCTCCAAGGGGGGGGGCAGGAGGCTCCGGGTGCTGTTCTTGCCCACGTTTCCCGGCCAATGGAGTGCAGCGCCAGTGCTTGGGGTGGGGGCAGCGCGCGGAGCACCCTGATAGCCCTCCCCTTCCCCCGCCTATTAGCCAGACCTGCTGGCCGCTTCCAGGGCGCGGTGTGGAGACAGGACAGGTAGGGATTAGCCTCCATTAGCCCCGCAGCACCATGAACCAGACTTTTAATGGCCCGGTCAGCAGTGCTGACTGGAGCCGCCAGGGTCCCTTTTCGACCGGATGTTCTAACAACCAGCTGGTCTCACTTATTTCAGCATCTGCAGTTTTCTTTCTCCAGGAGCAATGACAATGGTGTCCAGTAACCCAACAGCTTCTTAAAGCAAAATATTTTTTTTATATAACAAAAGTATTGAAGAGAAAATAGTCTGGTAGATCCAACTTCTTCAGCTCTGAAGAGCTTCTCTCCTTGTCAGCCTTTCCTAAAGAACCCCCAGCGCACACATCCCCTCCTGAGAAAGATTTTTAACTGTTTAGTGTCCTTCTAATCTCTGGGGTCCCTGCTTGGCAAAACAAGGCTTACATCTTTGTTGGAGAGAGGATATGGGATCTTTTAAGCTAATAGTCTGCCCCTTTATCTTTCAAGCTTGCGCTAGGATGTTATTACCTGGGGAGTCATTGTGTTGCCTGTTCTTAGGGCTTTGGGAATAACTGGTTTTATGTTTTGCTGGCAGTTCTGAAAAATGTGGGAAAATGTGTTTTGGGTCAATCCAAAACCAAAATTTTGACAATTTATTTTGTGAATTAAGAATTTTTTTTGGTCAACCTGAAATTTTTGTTTGGCCCAGAAGTGTGTTTTGTTTCAATTTTGGGCATTTTTAACAAAAGTAAGTGAAATTAGGGGCAACAGTCATGGGGAGGAGAAGGTGGGGGGTCCCTGTTACCAATAGCCCAGTGGTTAGAGCACTCGTCTGGATGTGGGAGACCTCCCTGCTCTAGAGCAAAGACTTGAGTCTCCTACATTGCAGGTGACTGCCCCAAGCTATTGGGTATTCTGAGACCAGAGAAAGATGGGCATGACTCTATAGCCCAATGGTTAGAAGACTAACCTGGGGTGGGGGGGACACCAAGGTTCCTCTACCTGCTCCAGTGAATATTTAAGTATTTATATGAAGTGGAACAGCTTCAACAGAAGAGCTTGAGAAAAGCTCACCCCAAAAGATCCCATAGCCTGGTGCTTCAGGCACTTACCTAGAACGTGGGAGACTCAAGTTAAAGTCCTTGTTCTGAAAGCAGAGTGGGGATGTGAACCTCTCAGGTGAGTGCTCTATGTATAGAGTGTAAGGGGCTGGGAGTACCACCTCCTTCTCCATTTTGTGAACCTACCCCAACATTTCCTTTTTTTTCTTTTTTCTTTTTCTTTTTTTTTTTTTTTTGGACAGAAACAATTCACCAAAACAGACATACAGTCATGAAATGTTTCATTTGACCTAAATCTGCATTTTCCAGTAAAAATAAGCTTCAGCCAAAACATTTTGCCCAACTCTATTTATTTTTCCATCAGTCCCTAAAGCAGAGGTGGGTAAACTACAGCTGAGGTTATTTAGCAAAAAAATACCAAGTAGAAATCATAAATGGTATACAGCAGATATATCTTGACTTCAGACAGACTCACATTAAGGTAAAACTGTAAATAATATGTCCAGATACTGCTAGGTGTCATAGATGGACATTTTGAAATGTCTTATTTATCTAGGGTCTTTGAAAATATTGTATCTGATACACAGTATCATTGTTACAATCTAAGGACCAGATCCTCCAAACACTTTCTGTTAGATGTAGTGCTTACTACCATGAGTAACAGAATTGGCCTCAGTGGGATTACACACAAAAGTAAATACAATAGTAGGATCAGACCCTACATCTGTATCTACAGACTTTTTTTTAAAGGAGATTTTTGACCTGATGTTAGTAAGTGCCTAGAGGTCTGTTTAGGAGAAGAATTTTGATACAAATGGACCATAATTGTTCTTGAGGCTCCTCTCATGGCATTCTTGTGAAATATATTTACTTCTTGTCTGTACCTCTGGGTTAGATAAATAAATACAAATAAACAGAAAGAGGCTGCTAGGAAAAAAGTTAAGTCCACAATCATACTAAAAAAAAAGCAGAACAAAAAACCTTGCACACCTTATCTAAAAGCCTAAATATTTTGTTGCAAAAAAAATACTGTGCAAAGAAAGTAACTGTTCTCTAAACAGTCATTTATTTTTGCACCTGTTCTGACTCATTTAGTAGGATAACAACTAAATCACAATCCTCAAAACCAGTGAGCTGTATCTTATGTCTGTGAGCCCTCTTATATTCTGAGTAACAAGATTGCATAAAGTCATAGTTATATTATCACACAATTAACAACTCCTAATTATGCTGCAGTAGTAACAAATTTGCCTGTGAAAATATTTGCAATATTTGAATGTCAGATTCAAAAAATTACACTATTTCAGTGAAACTAAACAGCATGTGTCTAAGAACCAGGAGAAAAACAGAACAATGGGCAAGAATAAAAGTCAAAAGGTAGAGCCTTAGATGCGCTTGAGTTCCACTCAGTGTAATATAAGAGGGTTCATAGATGATTTTCTGCTATCTTTTGCCTCCCCATATCCTTTGGGGCTCTTGGGGGCTAGTTTGGCCCTACAGTGCAAGTTACAACAGTCTCAGGGATAATTTAGCTTACCATAACTGGAATAGGAAGCCCTCACACCATCTCCAGATCATTGGAATGCTGCATGTTCTGGCTGCTCCCCATCTCACCTCTGCACACCCACTTGGCTGAGCGCCCAGAAGTAGGTGGCATAGAGCAAACAATATACATTTTATACCATCTGGATCTTTCCCAACACAAGAGGAATCCCCAGTTGTCCTACAAGGGAAGCTCTCTAATCCCTTTGTTTTACTGTAACAGTGCAAAAGGAGTTGGCTCAAAATACCTTGTGCTATGGCACTATTCATCCTCAAGGTCTTATGCCCATACATGTATTACATTTGAGTCCACTTTTGTGTAATTCCCTTAAATCTTTTGATAAAGGCATTAATACTAGCAATGAATGCTGCAGTGTATTTTATGGAAATAATTATATAATATTGTAAAAATTTGCTATTTAAACAAAAAAATAACAACCCTATAATATTTGATACAGTATAGAAGTTAGTTTATTATGCAGGATACAAAGAGTGCTTTGTTATAGACACAATACAGTCTTTGGTTAGAGAGGATGATTTGCCAAGAAACGATATGAAGGAAAGGACATGTGTAATGCTGAAGAGCTAAGTAGGAGTTCTGTAAAATGCATAACTTTGTTTGCTGCTCTACATCTTTTAGCACAATTGTAAACCATTCTTTTTCACTTTCTATGTACATAACCATGAGGGAGATGTATTTATTTACAATTTAATATTAATAGGTTTAATAGCTTTTAGAGCCAAATTCTGGCTGTTGTGTAGAGGTAGAGGTGGATTCTGGGCAGAAATGTTTTGCCTTTATTCCAGTTCCTTCAAAAACATGTAGAGAGCTGCTCCCTAGAGGAGTCATGGTGTGACATTCCAGCAGGGGTATAAGGGCCAAGTTCTGCTCATGAGTATGTGTAGACTTTCCTTCATCCAGCCATGGGCTCTATTCTCCCACATACTCACAAATACTTCGTGTTCCTAGCAAAATAATATTTGTTGGAGACAAACTATATGGAGCCTATTGTTAATCAGAATGGAGGTTGGTTTTAATAGTCATTTATGTGATGGGCCAGAATTTGGTTCCATGATTTTAATGACAATTAAGATTTAGCCAAACCTTCTTATTTACCAGAGGAAACTATATTAGAACATAATTCAGGGGCGGGCTATTATAACCCGTTTGATATACTGTATCAATACTGAGCCAATTTAGAAAAGATCATCTGCTCTATTCCAAAATCTAGACGGCCAGCTGAAACCAGCAGGAAATAACTGAACATTTTCAACAGGAATTTCCAGTAGGGTTTGTGTATGTGATGTGAGGCAGGTAGATTTGGTTAATACAATTTTTGAACCCCGTTAGAGACAAAGTTATCCTGATAGAAATTTGAAAGAAATAAAAACTTGATGAGTGAATTGATTCTTTACTTGTTTAACTGTCACTTACTTCATTGTTGCAGACATTTTGGATTAAGGCCAAGCTGTAAATGGAATTGGCGTTGATAAGTCTCATTATCATCAATGGAATTATCCTCAGTCTGGGAGTTATTGTTGTGACACTAATATAAACAGTGCAACACATCACAAAACTCCTTTTGGGCCTAATTCTGCTCTCACTGAAGTCTATGGCAACACTTCCATTGACTTGAGTGGCATCAGGACCATCCCCTAAATGAACAATACATACCTATTTACAAATAATTGATGAGAACTCACAAAGGATTTGGCATCCATCCATCTACTGAGCTGAACAAGCAAAGCAGCAGAAACCCTGATATTTATTCCATAAATTTTCACAATGGAACAATGGTTGTTTACTCCTTAACGATAGTTGTGTGTTAGCAGAAGAGAATCCCAACCTTCATGTCTATTGTTTGAAGAAAGATGAATGTTTCTGGGAAGGTTTTGTTCTGTTTCCCATTTTTCCTGATTGTCTTTGTAGTCTCTCAAATACTGCACCTTATTGTTGCATTATTCTGTTTTTAAATAGAACAGAAGTAAAGTTTTTTTTCTTTCTTTTTTTTAAACAGTCTGGAGTGTCTATTAAATTTGCCATTGTCTTGATTTCCAAGGGATATTTTTAGACATCTCTTTGTTGCCATTAGCAGAGTTTCAGGCACTCTCAGTAGTCACGTTTGTGCCTTTTCAGTGACCTAAAGTATAAATTCAAGATGTTTTATGTATCTTTGGAGCCCATGACAAGACAGAAATAGAAATGCCTATAAATTATTTCATAGATTTCTAATGCACATATTTTTTCCATTGTGATATTCACAGCATTGTTCATTGGTTGCTTTTTAAAATTTGCCTACTTAGTGATCATGGACCAAATTTTGGAGGATGATGTGCATCAGGACATGACAAGAAATCCATGCCCAGTTGCAAGAGTATGGGATGAAAATATGCTGTGCCTATTCTAGCCCATTCTACTGGGTTTCACGCAGGGGTAGACCATGGTACAACACTCCTTCCACCCACAAGGTCCTGGAAGTGGGGGAAAGGTAGGAGGACCTAGGCCCTCCCTCTCCACCAGGTCATGGTCCAGGGCCCAAAACGGAGAAGTGTAAAGAGTCTCTTCCAGGTGCACCTTGGTTCTCCCCTTGGTTGCTTCTGACCTCCCCACACTCTCTTTGATTTGGGGCATGGTCACCACCCCCTACTACCCATCCCCTGGGAGTTCCCAATCAATCAGTCTCAGCAGGTCAGTCAAATAAGCATTCCCCAATTTTCTTCCTCATGTCCAGTTATTCTCCCTCAGGAGCAAGTGTGGGTGGGAAAAGGATCAGATTCCTATCTGCTGCTTGGGTCTTATCCATGAACCAGTCCCTCTCCTGTGGATCGTTTTGTCTCCAGAAGCTACAAATTGGTCTCTTTCAAACAGTATATCCTTCACTTCGCTTCTCTGCCTGACTCTGAGTCATCTTTTGAGCAGCTTCTCTGTTTGGAGTATGCTCCACAGCTGCTAATGGGTGGGAGCCTCTTGGCCCAGTATTGCTCCTTCCCTTCCTTAGTCTCCATGTGGGGTTTGTAAATTCTCTCACATCCTTATAACATGTTGTGCTCCTAGCAATTCCATATGCCTTCTCGACAGGAGCTGTAGACAGATCATCAGGAGTATTATCCGCTCCAGGACACGTTGCCTCCTGACCCAGCAATGGTTCCTATGCACATATATATGGGGAAATTATTCCTGTCTTTAGTAGGAACAGATTGCAGGAGGGATCCTGTCTTGGTCAGTACACAGACACACTTTGCTCTGCTTTTCCAATGTATATGTGCTCTCATTTATGGCTGGATTCTACTTCCGTTGAAGTCAGTGACAAAACCTCTATTGACATAAATGGAAGTAGATAGCCTCCTTGCTAGGGGACATTTTTATGTCTGCCTTCAGGCACCATACCACATAATTTAGCCCCATAATATGTATGTCAATGCAGTCCCTTCTCCATTATAGCAGTTAAAATCCAATTCTCTCTCTCCAGCATGAAGGGAGTTAAAAAATGCTTGCCATGAGTCTCTCAACAGAAGAATTACCCTCCGCTCCACTTTTCCCTATGTTAGTGACATTCAGAGCGTCCTTTGGCTTAATTTCTTTAATTTGTCAATTTTGGATCTGAATTATCATGTTATGTTCTCACAGATTTTCAAAATGTAAACCTGTCTCATTCTTGAAAAAAAGAGCTGAAATAATTTCATTATATTTCCGTTACTTAATCAAGGAAGATTGTACAAAGTTGAGATATTGTTCTGTTGAACATTGTTCCAACAAATTTGACAACAGTAAAAAAAAAGACCAAAACATAACTGGCATGTCCCAAGTATAATCAATATTACCAAGCCTTATTTGGCATTATCTGTTTGTTTTTAAATATCAGCAGCAAAGCACATTGTCAGAAGAACAATAAATCCATCAGCTTTTGGTTTCACACCATCTGAAAGTATGGACTTGGTGCAAAAATTAATGGAAAATATGCATTTCAGAGTCCCCTCCATATTGCAATCCATTTTGGGGGGGGGGCACTGAAAAATTTGAATGACTTTTCAAATGAAGATTTAAAAATCTGTGTCTGGATTATTCATTACAACAATGTGTTGGACTAAAAGTTCCCTGTAGCAATCAGACATGTCTTTTAGGATGATACAGAGTTTCAAATAGAGGGGAGAAGGATAAATGTACTGTGCGTGGTGGAAGAATTAGCTCCCCAAGACTATCTAGCTTTTATCTATTTTCGTTTGCTTTCTTCTTAAAACTTACTGCCATTAAATCAACAGGATGGCTGATTTTAAAAAAAGAATATAAAAAGAACATTACTGATATGTTCTACAATACTAATATGCTCAAGAAATGATAAATGAAAATACTTTCTACTTCCAATTGTTTATCAAGATTTAAGATACTTCCTTGGTGCTGTAGTTATCCGCTATTTATTCTGCTCACGCCAAAAAAGCTGTGTAAGCTTTTTACTAGAGGGTATGTCTTTAATATTTGTGTTATCCATGCATAATGCAAGTTGACAGGATCTATAGTTGAGGGGGGCAAGTCATATGAAATCTGCATTCAAGGGTTATTTTTTGGCAGGCAGAGGACAGGTTGGAAGTACTTTGGTAGATAGATAAAGTTTTACTGCTTTCAAATTTAGCTTGTTGTCATAGCTTGGATGCAATCAGCTGATGTACCCTTACCTGGTCAACTGTCTATAGGGTGTGATAAAGCTGGTCTCTGCAACAATAAGACATTTTAGAAGTGATACCTGGCATCACAACAGTAATTCCCCCAAATGCCTTTTTGTATATATTTTACTGGAGAAATTCTGTATGTGGAGGTGGTTGGTGACAACATTGCACTTGTCAGCCATATCAAGAGTGGCCTTTAAATTGAGTTTGGGGACTGCACTTAAACACTGTTAGGCTAGAACATGTTTTTCAAATAAGATTCAAATATAGTTTAGTCTTGTTTCCACTGACTGGCAAAACTGTTAGAAACTGGTTTAGTGGGCACAGATTAAACACTGTTCCTTAACATGGCTTGAACCATAGTTCCTGTTGCACCCCAATGAAGTGGGAACAAATCAAGGAAAGCCTGGTTGAAAGGTCTGTACGTTGTGTTGCACATTGTAAATGCTGGAAAGTCCAGTACTGTAGTATCTTTGCTGTTATGTTCTGTCTAAAGCAGGGGTTTGTACACAGAAGTGCACGCACATTTTTGCAGGAGACAGAGCTGGATGCCACCAGCAGAAATCAGCCTGGATACTCCTGAGTTGAGTTGTGTGTTTACCTTCCCAGAGCATCAGTCTATCTGTTCTGAACTGGTGCAGGAGCTCTCTTAATGCTGCTTCTAAACATCTGGCGTAGCCCATTCCCTAGATCTACTCACTGTCCTTCTGGTGGAGAAGAGGCCGGGGGTTGGAGTGGAATTCTGATCTTAAAGTTGTTTGGAGATAGATGGGAAGTCAAATCAAAGAAGGAGAGAGCATTATACAAAAAGGAAGATAGGAAAGTATAGGAAAGGAAGAGAGAGGGGAGGACAGCAAGGGATTTGGTTGGATCAAGAGAAAATACAAAGATGATAGGAAATCAAGATGACAGACAAGGGAGGAGGGGAAAGAGAGAAACTATAGGCAGAAAAAGAAAGAAGAAAAACAAGAAGAACTGAAAAGGCAGAAAAAGGAAGAGAGAAAGAGGCATTAAGGAAGAATAATGAACAGTGGAAAAAGGGATTCAGGATTATTTGAGATCTTAGGAAGTGCTAGAAGGATAGAAAAGTGCCTACTGATCTAATCCAAGAGAGGAAAGAAGTGAAAATTAAAAGACAAAGGGCCAGAAGAGAAGGGAATTGTGTTATTTCTATTGCTTATAGAAAAGAGATAATGGATTGCATAGACTAAACAAAACTCTTCTGGGAGGGTCATTGGAACGATGCCTCCACTCTTCTCTGAAGCCATATCATAAACCCTTAGGACCACCAGAAAGTTCTGCTTCTTCCCTTAGCATCTCTTCTCTCTTTCTTTCTCTTTCCCTATTCCATTTTGGCTCAGATGTAGTGTGAGTGCTAGAGTTCCCTGCCAAGGCATTGCTTCTGAACTCAAACGAGTGCTGATTAAACATTTACACCACCCCCCGCCATCACGTAATCTGCATGTGTCACACATGTCACAGAAAAAAACCACTTTAACAATCTTGCATATCTTGGGCAGATGGGATTTTGGGGGACAATAAATATACATTTTTCTGGCAGGTTGAATTTTTTAAATGGCAGCTGTTCAGAAAGGTTAGACGTTAAAAGAAGTCCTGGATAGTAGACAGAGCCCAGCTGTGTTATCACACACCTCTGCAGTTTATCACATGCCTGTGCAATTTCTGACACACACACCACCTCCTCTGATGCAGTATATCTTAGATGTATATGAAACTTGGAACTAAGGAAATGTATGAGGAATATAAATGAAATCACATGACTTATTCTGCTACATCTCTTCTACTTCCTTTTTTTTCCCCTTCTGAATTATGTCTGACTTAGGAGCAAATCCTCTTTCTAGAACGCAGCCTGAGAAACATGGGCACCGTACTGGGTGATCTGCAATGGCTGTAGGGAGTGAACAGATTCCTCCTGTCCTAGTTTGTTACTGTGTCTATTGTGCCTATAGGCCTTCCAGGGTGTTATGACCAGTGGATCTGTGTAGTCAAAGATCCATTAGCCCAAGTCATATTGCCCCCACCAATCTTCATTCTGTGTTAGGGCAAAAAGTCTCTGCATCACTCAGCTCCTCAGATTCTATCTCCTCCACAAGGTCCCCATGCTTCCCAAATCCTGGCCTCCTATACCCCATATAGCAGAAGATCAGTTCTGCTTATTCAAGCGTCTCAGTGAATTTCAAACTTCGACTGTAAGCATTTCAGGGGAACTAGTCTTCTTATAAGTTTATAGACTTATGAACGCTTATGATACTGCAGAAATAATAATAATGCAATAGAGTGAATTGGCATTTCCGAAGCCCTGTGCCTCAAGCATCCCCATTATCACATCCAACTTGAGCTCATTCACAAAGCCACTATCCTTTCTGAAATCCAGCCCCTCCTGATGACCTACTTTTGCCCTGACACCTACAAGAAACCAGTTGACTGATAATACTAAATTTCATGGGTAAATGCGAAGAGTTTTTGCACCCTAAAACCATGCTCACATTACACTGTATTATGGATAATTACCACCCTGACCACCTTACTTAGGTATTCTTTTACTTACCACAACCTTCTCTCTCTGTTTAGGTTATGAGCTTTGTGGTACAAGGACTGTTCCTTCATTTCTGTTGGAAAGTGCCTAATATAATATGAGCATTGCCAGAAATTAATAATAATTAAAATTCCTGGCTGTAAAAAAGCAACATCCACTGTTCAAGCTGATAGCTCTGGAACACTTTCCAAGAATTCCAGTGTATTAAGTTCTGATGTGACATTTGACTTACAGCATGTTAATTTATTTTTTTCTGCATTAGTGCACTATAATCACTGTGAGTTCTAGCTTAATAAACAAGTACCCACACAAATTCCTCATGACATAGTATGTGGGGAGTTCACATAATCAAAAAGGAATGTTAACCTCTTTGTTTTTCTGATAAATGTTCATGTTTCTTTACAACTCTACATCCATCATAACTAAGACTTAAACCAAAGCCAAGGCTTTTTAAAAATAGGTGCCTAAAGTTAGGCTATTAAATCCATTTTTAGGCGTCTGCATCGGTGGCCTGATTTTCAGAAGTGCTAAGTACCCAGCTGACTCATTGACAAACAGATGAAAAACAGGAAGAACTTATGTAATTATGGTGATCAGATGTCCCGATTTTATAGGGACAGTCTCAATATTTGAGGCTTTTTCTTATATAGAAGCCTATTACGCCCCACCCCCATCCCAATTTTTCACAGTTGCTGTCTGGTCGCCCTATGTGTAATGTTCAACATTTTGAAATTGCTAGGTCAGTGGGATTTGCTGGATGCTCCAGTGGCACAAAGTAGCCTTGAAGTTGGTTTAACCTTTAGGGATTCCTCAAGTGACACTGTGGCATAGAACCAGCATAGGAACAGCCACCTCAGACCCAGCTGTGAAATAGTCACTTGGGGACCCCTATTTGCCAGGTTTAATTAAAGTAGGTCTGAAGCATTTCTAAGGCCATGTCTAAACTAGGATCATTCTTTGGTATAGGAATAGTGGTATACTCTGCCGGCAAAGCTCTCCTAGTGTGGACACAGCTATACAAGCAGCTCTTTTTACCAGTATAATAAAACCACCACTCATGAGTGAAAAAATCTATACTGGGAAAACCATAGCTTTTCTGGTATAATTGTATCTGCATTAGGGACTTCTACTAGTACAGTTTGCTGCTCAAGAATCACACCTCTTCACACCACTGACTGACATAGCTATGATGGCAGAAGCCTTTAGGGTCCAAACTTTAGAGGAGCACAAAGATAACTTAAATCTTACCCGCTCACCAATCTGTGGTCAGATCAGAGCTCTGGGCTAGCTGAAGACCTAGTCTATATCACTAGGACTGAAAAGATTATATCTGCAGAACCTCATTAACATAAGAGCCATACAGCTTATCCCCCATGTACAGAGCAAGCAACCTATTCCTTTTTAATGACCTGCATTCTATTAGTCAGTGGTGGTTTTGTATCAGTTAAAAATTGCTGATACTTTGATTCTAGCCTCATAAAAAACAGTGAGTTGTGATATGAAGTTGAAACAAAGATATTCCATCCATTTAATAGTGCCTTTGAACAGTACCTGATCTTGTAAGGAATTATTTTCCACTCTAAACTGCCCTCCTTGTTTGCAGAATTGAAATCTTGGCCAAACCTGCATGGTTTGGCACCCATATGCTAACATATTTCCAAAACAAGTTAAAACCTTTTGATGTCTGACTGTTATTCTTGCACCAAGGCACATTGGAGATGTGTCAAGCTTATTAGATGGATCATAGTGTCAATTTGGACTTGAATTATAATTTGATTGTAGTTTTGCAGTTTTAATAATGTCAGATACTCTTACGATTTGGTTTCAGGTGTGCTAGAGCTTCCATATGTTATATACTTCAGATCAGTTCTTCTGACATCTTTCACCTAAAACTTTAGTGTCTGAATTTTATTGCAGAGAGCCTAAAGAAGAAATGAAAACTTGAAGCTCTGTATCAGGATCAAATGATAGTTGCAAAAGGAGGCATAAAATATTAAAAACAAAAAAAGTTAATTCCCCATGTGTGCTACAAATGAGTGTTCAGTCAATAGGAATGTCTACTATTTTTATGTGAATCCTTTGTTGAAAATTGTGTATGAATCTTTTAGTTGATGACATTGGACAGTTACAGGATAAAAAGTAGTAAACATTGTTCTCTACATTATATCTTTTATAACATTCCAAAAGTATGTTGCATTTTTCCATTGTTCTTTTGAGTTATTCTCAATCCACATCCATGCTTCTTCCCCTCTTACTAATAAATACTTAATTTAAAACGTTGCTTCCTTAGATCTTCAAATAATGACAAGAACAGAGAATAAATGCAGCACAAAGGGATATTAAAAGTAGAACAATACAGAAAGGAAACAGTGGAAATCAGGGAGTGGAGGGGCTGTCTGAGCAACCAGGTACTTTGTTACTCTAATAACAATGTACTTGTCAACTGTATAACAATTTACATTCACCAAAAAACAGAGATCAATGGGAGCAGCAGGTACCGTGTCTTGAGCGCACCCAGCCTTGAAAGTGAAGAGCAGCCTTGGGGGTTTGTTTTCTTTGGGTGTCTCCATTTTATTTTTGTTACATTTTGGATCATCATCATCACATTAAATTAAAAAGTTCTAACATTTCCATATGTTAGCTGGTGTTTCAATATTTGTTCCACTTTGTATGTGTGTAGGTGTATATATATTATGCTCATATAAATTCAACAGGAAAGCATACTAAATATTTTTTGTGCCTGTACAAGTACAACTAAAAGATTGCCTATTGTCCCCTGCATTCTAAATAGCAGCCTGTCAGGTGTTGTGACATATCAGTTTCTTATAAATGACTCATGTGATTCTGGTATTACAGTAAGAGTCATATGGAAAACACAATGACCATCTGTAGAATGGGAATCTGGAAGAACTGTAATACCATATAGTGCATCTCTTCATTCTACAAGGCAATGAAACTAGATTACAGAACACTATTTTTGAGTCAAGTTTATTTTAAATGATTTGTCTAAAGAGGAGGGCAATAAAATAGTTCAAGCAGGTGATGCAAAAAGGATCTCCTGTAGCATATTCAAAAACATCTTTGTAAGGCATGAACCATATTATAGATTATCTATTTTGCAAAGTTGAAAATGTTCGTATTATTAGTACAAAAATTGTGCAGTTAAAAACAGAGCAGATGAAAGAAAATTTTCCCAAGGGAACTCTGGATCTTAACAAGAAACATAAATGTAAAATATCTGAACAGCACAGCATTCACAGTTATGGAGCTCTTTGGCAACATATAAATTCCAAGGCCAGAGGGATTATTGTGATCATCTGACATCCTGTATAACACAGTCCACAGAACTTCCCCAAAATAATTCCTAGAGCATATCTTTAAAAAATGAAAAAAATCTTGATTTCAAAATAGCAAACGATGAAAAATCCAACACAACCCTGGGTAAATTGTTTCAATGGTTAACTACCCTTGCTGTTAAAAATGTATGCCTTATTATCAGTCTGAATTTGTCTAGCTTCAACTTCCACCCATATGATCACGTTATACCGTTGTCTGCCCATTATCAAATATTCGTTCCCCACTATAAGTAGGTACTTATAAACTGTGATCATGTCACCCCTTAACCTTCTCTTTGTTAAGCTAAATAAATTGAGCTCCTGAGACTCTTACTATAAGACAAGTTTTCTATTCCTTTAATCATTCTCATGGCTCTTTTCTCAACCCTCTCCAATTTATCAGCATCCTTCTTGGACTGTGGACACCAGAACTCGACACAGTATTCCAGTAACGGTCACATCAGTGCCAAATACAGGGTAAAATAACCTTTCCACTTCTACTTGACATTCCCCTGTTTATGCATCCAAGGATTGCTTTAGCCCTTTTGGCCACAGCATTGCACTAGAAGCTTGTGTTCAGTTGATTTTCTACCAGGATCCCTAAATCTTTTTCAGAGTCACTGCTTTCCAGGATAGAGTCTACCTTCCTGTAACTGTGGCCTACATTCTTTGTTCTTAGATGTGTACATTTGCAGTTAGCCATATTAAAACACATAGTTTGCTTGCATTCAGTGTACCAAGTGATCCAGGTCACTGTATATCAGTAACCTGTCCTCTTCATTATTTACCACTTCCACAACCTTTCTGTCATCTGCAAACTTTATGAATGATAATTTTATGTTTTCTTCCCAGTTATTAATAAAAATGTTACATAGCATAGGGCCAAGAACTGATTCCTGCGGGACCCCACTAGAAACACACTTGCTAAATGATGAATCTCTGTTTACAATTATATGTTAAGACCTATCAGTTAGACAGTTTTTAATCCACTCAGTGTGTGCAATGTTAATTTTATATTGATCTAGTTTTTTAATAAAACTATTGTGTGATACCAGGTCAAACAGTTACAGAAGTCTAAGTACATTACATCAACACTATTACTTTTATCAATCAAACTTGTAATCTCATCAAAAGAAGATATTAAGTTAGTTTGACAGGATCTTTTCTCCATAAAGTCTTGTTGATTGGCATTAATTTATATTAACCTCCTTCAATTCTTTATTAACCGAGTCCTGTATCAGCCACTCCATTATCTTGCTCGAGATCAGTGTCAGACTGACAGGCCATTAATTACCCAGGTCATCCTTTTTAAATATTGGCAAAACATTAGCTTTCTTCCAGGTTTCTGCAACTCCCCAGTATTCCAAGATTTATTGAAAATCAACATGAATGATCCAACAAGTTCCTCAGCCAGCCCCTTTAAACTTTTGTATGCAAATTATCTGCGACTGCTGATTTTAAAATGTCTAACTTTAGCTACTGTTTAACACCCTCTTCAGAAACTAGTGGAATGGACAGAGAGTCATCATCATATATATTATGTTCCTTCTGTTATTTTCCAACATATTGTGCTAGATATATCTGGGTTGCATACATGCCTAAACTGACCATAGGATAGTACTTACACAGTGCTTTGTTTTCAAGGCACTGGACATATTATTGATTGTAATTTTCAACCCACTCCCACTCCCTGTGAGTTACCCTGGTTAGATAAGTATTATTATTCCTCTTTGACAGATGGGAGGTTGATTGTGGCCCTCACCTCAGCCTCTATAATCTGCTGCAGCAATATGCAGCGGCTACAGAGAAGCTGCAAGAGGCCAAGGAAGAAGTCCGTGGCCCAGAAACTGCATGGGGTGATGCAAGTCGCTTGCAACTCCCATTGTAAGAGGTGCACTGAGGACCGGATGGGACATGTTTGTAGCATTCTACTAATTTACAGTGGGGGCAGGAGCCAAGAGGGCCCTACAGTGCCCTGCTACACAGAGAATCTGCCCCAGAGAAACCAGACACAGAGAAGTTTAATTTTAGTTATGCAGGGTCATCCAGTGTGGTAGAAGTGGAATGGGAACGCTGAAAGTCTTTGAGCTTTGTCCCAGGCTCGGCTTCTAAACCCTACTGCTTCTCTTATCAGAAGTGTTGTTTTACTTTGGATTTATACAAATGCTAAAAAAGGCTGCCGGTCCAGGTGCTCTAGCCACCCTTGATGTTACTCCTACAGATTAGACATTACGCTAGAATAGACATTGCCAAACTGTGAGCCATGGAGAACTGGTTCTGACTTTCGTCTTTGTTTCCAACCACTAACTGCTAAACATTCCTTAAATACTTTCCTGATAATATTTCCCTTTGAGGTAATTGCTGTAGTTACCACAGAGATGGCATGCACTATCATGAAAAGGAGAGAAGGTGTCCACACAGGACAATCTGTTAAAACGAAGTCCAGTTTGAGGGCCAGACTCTGCTAGCCTTTCTCACCTGACAGAGGATCTTATTCTGGGAATAAGATTGTTCATCATGAGTAGAGGCAGGGCCGGCTTTAGGCCTATTCACCAATTCCCCTGAATCGGGCCCCGCGCCCAGTGAGAGTCCCTTCCCTGGCTAGAGGCGCCTTTTTAATTTTTACTCACCTGGCAGCGCTCCGGGTCTTCAGCGGCACTTTGGTGGCAGGTGCTTCAGTGCCGCCGAAGACCTGGAGCAAGTGAAGGACCCGCCGCTGAAGTTCCGCCGAAGACTCAGAGCACCGCCCGGTGAGAACAAGCCCCACATGTTTTTTTACATTTTTTTTTTTTTTTTTAGTCATCCCTGCTGGGGCCCCGTCGAAACTGTTCGAATTGGGCCCCGCACTTCCTAATGCCGGCCCTGAGTAGAGGTGGCAGAATCCAGCACTGTGGGGAAAAAAAACCCTGAGGACCTTGTTCTAGAATCCCTTTGTTTATTTTAATATAGTGCTCTTCCTGAAATGTGCTTTATTTTGTGCTGGGATTATTGTCAAAAAGTGTGTTTTAGCTATATTTTATTAACACACCCAGAAGTAACTGAATCCTTAGATAACATTATTTTTGTTGTTGTTCAGAGTTGCTACCAAATGATATACAGAAAAAGGCAGAGTGAAGAGAGAAAAACCCCAACAAAGTAGATGCAGGAAATCTCATAGAGAGCAAAAGGGAAAATGATGCAGAGATAACAACTGAAATGGAAATGCAGTACAGATTCAAGTAAACATCCTGGCATTCTACTTCCAATGAGGAGAAAATGAGCATACGTTATGGTGGGGGAAGGGAAATGCGTTTGAACAGTCAATCATGGACTAAGGTGAACAGGAAAGTTTATAGATACGATTCTGAAGTGAGGAAATGGCTCAACAATTCAAAGGCAGGGAGGAAATGATATCTAGATAGATGGAGCAGCATAAATGAAAGTGCTGAAGATTAGAAGGGACAAAGAAAAGAACAAGATTGGAGGAATGGAGTGAGCAAGCAGGGGGTAGCTGCATTTAAAATCAGAGCAAATCAAGGTAATTTTGCAGAGTTTGGAAAATTAGGTGGGATTTTACATTGCACTTGGAGACAGAGAGGCGAACAATGAATGTGACATAGGATGGGAGAAATAATAATAATACTTAAGCATTTTTCATCCCACGATCTAAAAGTGCTTTACAAAGGTAAGTAAGTATTATTAATACTTCCTTTTTACAGATGAGTAAACTGAGGCTCAGTTTAGTGATTGCCCAAAGTTACACAAGAAGTCGGTAGCCAAGCAGAGAATATAACCCTGGTCTCCTGACTCCCAGTCACGTGCTTTAACCACTATAATATTATCCCTATTGACAGCACTCTCATTTTAAAGATACAGTGAAAAATATTTCAGGTATGGTAGCAGTTAATCTCATAGCTCTGACATTTCTCTGTAGGTAAAGTATTGGCAGATATGACAAAAACTATGGCTACTGAAGAGCTAAATCAGTATATTACCCTCCCCCATTCTGCATAAACTCAGGGCCGCCCAGAGGATTCAGAGGACCTGGGGTCTTCGGCGGCGGGAGGCCCCCGCTTCGGCGGTAATTTGGCGACGGGGGGGTCCTTCCGCTCTGGGACCCACTGCTGAAGTGCCCCGAAGACCTGCCGCCGAATTACCGCCAAAGACCCGGCACTTCGGCGGCGGGTCCCGCTTTGGCGGTAATTCACCTGCGGGGCGTCCTTCCACTCTGGGGCGGAAGGACCCCCTGCCGCCAAAGACCCGGAGCGGAAGAAGCTCCGGGGGCCCGGGCCCCACAAGAGCTTTCCGGGGCCCCCGGAGCGAGTGAAGGACCCCGCTCCAAGGGCCCCGAAAAACTCTCGTGGGGGCCCCTGCGGGGCCCGGGGCCTGGGGCAAATTGCCCCACTTGTCCCCCCACCCCCGGGCGGCCCTGCATAAACTCAAAGCGTTTCAAAATAATTTCTAAATGTTGAAACCTGTTAATTGAGACAACTTGTGATCTCCCTTTGCATTTTGTCTTCATTTCACAGCACATTGTAAGTGGCATGTCAATAAAAAATAGTTCCAGTCTTGTCAGGAACAGAAAGCAAGTAAAGAAGCAGCAGCAGTTGGCTCCCAGCAAGTTTCTTTTGGAGACAGAACTCTGAACTGCTGCTGCTTTAGGGCTCTTCAGCTAAATCAGTGTTTTCCCTGTGTCCTCTCAGTGGTGGAGCTGTTCTTGTAAGGACACCACCATTTTAACAGTATGCAACAAACAGTGAGATGCACTATTAAGAATTATGTTCTTATTGCACCATTGAATTGGCTGGTAATAGCAAATGACATTCCATATCTTGAAAATAAGATGAATCACTTTCAAGTACCCCATTGCGGACAACAAGAAAGTTCCATAAAATAATACTTTGGGGAAAAATATATCTGTGGCTGTTAAATTCCAGATTTGATTTTTTTTTTTGTTTTTTGTTTTTAAGAGAGAAATCTCTGGGGATGCAGCACATGGATACCTGACTTGGATAAAAAGCTATTTGTTGTGCCAGTATTAACGATTGGAATTCTGGAGCAAAGTTGGAATGCTAATTTGCATTTCAATACCCTTCCACTACCCTGCTATTTCATAGCATTGTGTGGATCTGAGTTTTAGGATGAAACTGAAAGGTGATTTTAGATATACTTGAGTTCTTTTTCTGTAGCTATCAAAACAATTGTTTTCTCAGATTGCTTGATCATGAGGGCTGCAGTACTTTTTCTGTTTTGCTCAGAGCTGTAAACAACCTTCAATAATATGAATAGTCAGAAAATATGTCAGACTTATGCAGCTACCCTTAAGGGAAAATTACTCACTAGAGCCATTTATACCAGCTTATATTTTCAAAGAAAAAGCTAAGATCTTAAATCTACAAAAGCAAGAAAATTGAGAGTTCTTGTGCCTGGCTACTGCTTGGTCCTTGGTGATAACATACGGTGATAACATAGTGACATATCATGTATTGCAAAACCCAAGCACAGTTAGGACAAAAGATTAAGTCTTAACTGTACATTTCCTGGTTTCTCTCTGTTGATTCTAGACTCCAACAGACTAAGTTTTCTAATATGTAAATGCATGGGACAGCGTAGGACTATAATGCCTTTGGAGTTGTTATAGTTTCTCCTGGAGAAAGGAATATAGAAAAATGTCTAAAAAGCATATTTGCAAAATTGGTTTTAATGTCTCTTATCAAAGAGTAGACGGGGAGGCAGAGTAAAAAAAGCATATTAAATAATTTTACGAGGATGAGCTGTGAACATTAGGATAGAAAATAAGGCAAAAGGAACTAGTGAGATAAGAAATATGCAGAACATAACAAAATGTGATTCATTTTAGAAAATACAGGCTAATACGGAAAGTGTAATTAATAATATATCCAGAGTTGCAGAGGCAGGCAGAATCCTTAGACTCAGTAATGCTGAAAGAGAGCTACGTGTGATAGTGGAAGGAAATTGTATATCTTTTGCAATGCAATATGGCTTCCCCAAAAAAGCTAAAGCCATTTGGACTCCATATGCAAAAGTATTATAGTTCAGAGGAAAGATTAAAAGCTATATATGTAGAGCAAATCAAAGTTCACATTGTCTGAATTTTGAAGAGCAAATAATAATATTGAGTGCTTAACTTTGTGCTTTGAAACCACTAATTAATAGCAGAACTTTGCATGTATACGAGGCTGTCTACCATAGGATTTCAAAGTACTTCAAACATATTAATGTAGCCCCCCTGAAGGATATCTCCATTTTACTGACAGAATCGGATGCACAGAAAGGTGAAAATCAAATGATTTGCCCAGTGTCACAGAGGAGGACTCTGTGGCCGAACTAGACTCAAAACCCAAGAGTTCCTGCTGTTTGGTCTTGGGCTGAACCTACTTGACCGTGCCTTTCAAGCAGGGCCGGCTCCAGACCCTTTTTGCCGGCAGGGTGGCAGGCGGCTCCGGCAGACCTTCCGCAGGCATGACTGCGGGAGGTCCACCGGAGCCGCGGGATCAGCGGACCTCCCGCAGGCATGACTGCGGAAGGTCCGCCGGAGCTGCCTGCCGCCCTCCCAGCGCACCCTCTGCAGGCGCGTCTGCAAGAGGTCCCCCGGAGCCGCGGGATCGGCAGCGCGCCCCCTGCAGCATGCCGCCCTGCTTGGGGCGGCCAAATTCCTAGAGCCGCCCCTGCTTTCAAGACCAAGTCAGTACAGTATGTACTCTGAACATTTTCTTAAACAGGGCAGAAAAACAATAATAGTAATAATAAATACTAGTGAAAATCAGCTATACCTCAGTCAAGCAACACATAGCTTTGTTTTTCTTTTAATACCTATAAATAGCAAGAAACAAAGAGCCAAATCACTGTTCCCTAAGTTGCTGCAAATGTAATTCCACTAATGCTGGGGCTATCAAAAATTGGGGAAAAAAATTATGAGTAACCAGGTGGGAGGCCATTTACACACCTACATGAAACACAAGTCTTGAACCTGACAGCTGTATCCTGCTGCTGCCACAATAAGCCCTGGGTGTGGTCACAGCTGATTGCTTTCACATTGCTTCTATTAAAGGTGGAGCTCAACAAACATTCCTGGCAATTGGAACAGGTATTTAGTCAGAACTGTAATCACAGACATTGCAGTATGTGCCAGCTGTGGTTGTAGTTGCATTTGTATTTTCACAAATGAGTTTGTCTGGAAAAAAACAATCTGTTGTATGTGAATCTGTATTTATATGATAGTTTGCCAAACACATGGGTCTTCCAAGTAGCAAAGAATGGGTTATATAGGAAGAATTTGGGGATGGGGTGTCATGTATAGATAATTTCACTAATTAAAATCAAATATATATTTTAAAACCTAAACAAATTTTAGAATTCAGAAATACTAGTATATTTTGTCATTTTCTTGTGGCATGTTGTAGTTAAATATGTTTTCATAATCAGTACTGACTCCCCTAGAGAATATATCAGAGAAAGGTATCCAAAATAATTATCAGATTGCTTGTGAAGGTTAGTGCAATATTTGTCTTGCCTATTGTTTGCTTTCCTATGCACTCAGAGGCAGATTTTTGCTTTTCCAAGAGTTGCTCGAATATGGTGCCTCAGTGAGTTGAAATCTCAGCTGGTGTCCTAGCATTTTGTGCTGCAACTCACATTGGATTTATATACACGTAGCTCCAAAATTGTAAGGCAATATATTGGGGTACACTCCTGTAGAAGCAAAGCCTCTGGGCATTGCTGGAAAAATAGATGGAAATTATGGCTTAGTTATCCAGGCATCAAGTTTGAAATGTCTAGAGTCCCTGTAACTAAAAGCTTATATACCAGTAGGATTGGTTCATCTTTTCATCCTTGCATACGTTCAGCTGCTTGCAAGTTAGTATGTGTGTTTTGGACAAAACCTTATAACAACTGAGTATTTGGCTGTTGTCCATGCATTGACATTAAAAAATCTATGGCGCTTTTTGATAGAATGCGGGAATGTTCAACTTCACTCAAATATTCTGTTCTCCATCCCAATTTTGTGCTATGTGCCAACTGCCCGCTTTGCTACTTGTACCCTAGAGCTGGCTGTATTTCTGTGTTGGTTGTATGTATATTCCTCTGGGGAGAAAGGTGCGATATAAATGTAAAAATGACATATATCACAGTTTCTGTTGTAATAAGTTGCAGCAGCTGGGTCATTTGCTAAAAATGTTAAGAAAGAAAGAGAGTTAGAGGGCTAGACTCACCCAGAGTATGAAGAGGATGACCCATGGTAGAAATTCTGTCTGGGGAAAGAGGATTGCAGTGATATGGAGCATTCTTAGGGAAAACTTTCTAACTTCTGTATAAGGATAGTTAAGTGCTGGCATAGGTTCCCAAGGGATGTTGTGGAATCACTGTCATTGGAGGTTTTAAGAAGAGGTTAGAAAAACACCTGTCACAGATGGTCTAGGGCAGGGGTTCTCAGTCTTTTTCTTTCTGAGGCGCCGCCACACCAACATGCTATAAAAACCTCCATGGCCCACCTGTGTCACAATAATGGGTTTTCTGAATATAAAAGCCAGGGCCGGTGTTAGGGGGTAGCGAGTAGGGCCTCATGCCACAGGAGCCCCGCAAAGCTTCATTGCTCAGGCTTCAGCTTCAGCCCTACGTGGTGGGGCTCAGGACCCAGGCTTCCACCCCATGTGGCAGGGCTTCGGCTTTCTGTCCTGGGCCCCAGTGAGTCTAATGCAAGCTCTGCTTGGCAGCCCCCCTGAAACCTGCTCATGACCCCCCCCCAGGGGCCTCGGACCCCTGGTTGAGAACCACTGGTCTAGGGTTATGTCTACACTAGAGACCTTATAGTGGCACAGCTGTACCAATGCGGCTGTGCCACTGTAAGATCTTTCATGTAGCTGCTCTATGTTGACCAGAGAGAATTCTCGCAGACATAATTAAACCACTCCCAATAAGCCATGGTAGCTATGTTGGCAGGAGAAGCTCTCCTACTGACATAGCGTTGTGCACACTACCACTTATGCCAGTAAAAAAGACAGTTACCTTTTCCATAACTGGTGTTCTTCAAGATGTATTGCTCATCTCCATTCCATATTAAGTGTGTGTGCTTGCCACATGCACCGGCTGGCACCAGTGCATGTGGCGAGCACACACACCTAATATGGAATGGGCATGAGCAGCACTGGAAGAAGAACTTACATTGCTCAGGGGGGTGTTTTTTCACATCCTTGAGCGACATACATTTTGCCAACATAAGTGGTAGTGTAGATGTGGCCTAGATCTATTTGGTTTTGCCTCAGTATATGGAGCAGGAGGGGATAATCTCTCAAGTTCCCTTTGAGCCCTACATTTCTATGAGTCTGTGATTATAAAGTGAATGACATTGGTCAGAAAGGGTACTTGGTAGTGAGGCTGGTTTTGTGGGGAGTGGCCGCATTCAGTATTTCCTGTAGCCAGCCCTACTAAAAGGATTTCAGCGGCGCTCTCAGGAAAAGATTAAAGCTGACTTTCCCATATGAAAACTCAGAGGAAGGTAGGTGGATGCCTAAGTTCCCTCTAAGCTGCACAACTGTGTGGCTGCACAGCAGGTTATCAAGGGCTGCGCAGGGAGGGAGCGGTGGCCCAGCCCAGCCCCACCACACCAGAGCTACCACCGCCAGGGAGAGGGGCCCTCCCCCAGCCCAGTCCCACTCCGCCAGTGCTGCCACGGTGAGGTGCCCCTCCCCCAGCCCAGTCCAGCCTTACCGGTAGGGTTGCCAACCCTCCAGGGTTGGCCTGGAGTCTTCCGGAATCAGCATTGTTGTCCCGGTGACCACTGAAAACAATCCAGGAGATTTTAATAGGATATTTTAAGAAAATGACATTATGTCATGGTGGAAAAAAAATAATCTCCCAGAATAGCTTCAGTCAGAGTTGGCAACCCTACCTGCCGGAGCTGCCGCAGCCATGAAGAGGCATCCCTCCCCCGGCCCAGCCAGAACTGCCATGGCTGGGGAGAGGGGCCCCTCCTCTGGCCCCAGCCCAGCCTGCACCCCAAACCCTCTCCTTGCCACAGTCCCTGGGCAGCCTCACCCCAGAGCCCATACCCCCACACTCCAATCCACTGCCCCAGCCCTGAGCCCCCTCCTGCACCCCAAACACCTCATCCCCAGCCCTACCCCAGAGTCTTCACCTCCAGCCAGAGCCCTCACCCCCCCACACACCCCAATCCTCTTCCCCAGCCCTGGGCCCCCTCACACACTCCAACCCCCTCGGCCCCACCCCACATCACCTCCATAATGGTGCACATAACAAAATTCATTCTTCACATGCACATAAAAAATTAGAGAGAACACTGGTGGAAACTATTACTGCCATCTGCCCTATCTCACATGATTCCCGCTCTGGGGTCCAGCCGACCAGGCTCTGCAAGAAGGTACAGTTTGCAAATCACTGCTCCCATGGAAAGCTGAGTTTAGCCCAGAGTAAATGAAGTAGTTACTCCCAACAAACCCTATATGCATGACTTTTGAAAGGCATTCCTGCTCCTATTACGACACAGGGCACTTTAATATTTTTTTATGAAGTGTAGGAAAATGTAATACATACTATAAAAAACAACATATTTACATCAGAAATCACTAAGACAGTGGCATTTTTTTCACAAATATAAATTAATATTAATTATTGTTTTAGTCAACAGGTTTAAAAGTCTACAATTTTACAGTAAGAGTCCTTCTCCCCCTTTGCTCAGGGGAAGGTGGGGGGAATGGATGAAAGTAGACTAGTACCTTTTTTTGTGGATCACTTAAATAGTTCATGTAAAGATTATACTGGCTGAATTGATTAGTTTCAGAGGCAAAATTCATCTCTTTACAGAATGTTGATGCAGTAGAAAAACATTTTACTCTTTAGTTTGAGGAACTTTCCCATCTATGGTAAGGCCCAGGATGTGAAGCTATTGAAGCCTTAGGAGTCTGCTAAACAAGAACCGTCAGACTGGAGCTGTGGGAAAACCAGAGGAATTTAAAGTCTGGAATGCTAATCTGATGGTATCCAGTTTGCAAATTAATTCCAGTTCTTCAGCTTCACGTTGGAATCTGTTTTTGAAGTTTTTTTGTTGAAGAATTGCCACTTTTAGCTCTGTTATTGAGTGACCAGAGAGATTGAAGTGTTCTCCTATTGGTTTTTGAATGTTATGATTCCTGATGTCAGATTTGTGGGTTCCCTTAACTCACCTAACAATATTGTTAATCTATCCAGCTATACTCTTAGCCCGACAGACTCTTCTGTCCTATCTCAGGGTCAGACCAAAGGTCCATCAAGCCCAGTATCCTGTCCTCTGACAGTGGCCAATGGCAGGTGCCCCAAAGGGAATGAACAGCCAAGTTACAAGTGATTCATGCCCTGTCACCCAATCCCAGCTTCTAGCAAACAGAGGCTAGGGACACCATTCCTGCCCATCCTGACTAATAGCCATTAATGGACCTATCTTCCATGAATCTATCTAGCTCCCTTTTGAACCCCTTTATAGTATTGGCCTTCACAACACCCTCTGGCAAGTAGTTCCAGAGGTTGACAGTGCATTGCGTGAAAAAATACTTTCTTGTGTTTGTTTTAAACCTGCTACCTATTAATTTCATTTGGTGGCCCCTTGTTCTTGTATTATGAGGAGGAGTAAATAACACTTCCTTATTTCCTTTCTCTATACCACTCATTATTTTATAAACCTCTACCATATCCCCCCTTAGTCACCTCTTTTCCAAGCTGAAAAGTCCCAGTATTATTAATCTCTCCTTAGCTGTTCTATACTCCTAATGATTTTGTTGCCCCTTTCTGAACCTTTTCCAATTCCAATATATCATGTGTATCATGTGTATGCAGTATTCAAGGTGTGGGCATACTATCTATCTTATTAGCAATCCCTTTCTTGATGATTCCCAACATTCTGTTTGCTTTTTTGACTGCCACTGCACATTGAGTGGATGATTTCAGAGAATTATCCACAATGACTCCAAGATCTCTTTCCTGAGTGGTAACAGCTAATTTAGACCCCATCATTGTTTATGTATAGTTAGGATTAAGTTTTCCAATGTGCATTACTTTGCATTTATCAACATTAAATTTCATCTGCCATTTTGTTGCCCAGTCACCCAGTTTTGTGAGATCCTTTGGTAGCTCTTCACAGTCTGCCTGGGACTTAACTATCTTTAGTAGTTTTGTACCATCTGCAAATTTTGCCACCTCACTGTTTACCCCCTTTTCCAGATTGTTTATGAATATGTTAAATAGGACTGGGCCCAGTACAGATCCCTGGGGGACACCACTATTTACCTCTCTCCATTCTGAAAACTGACCATTTATTCCTACCCTTTGTTTCCTATCTTTTAACCAGTTACCAATCCATGAGAGAACCTTCCTTCTTATCCCATGACTGCTTTTTTTTGCTTAAGAGCCTTTGGTGAGTGACCTTGTCAAAGGCTTTCTGAAAATCTAAATACACTATATCCACTGGATCTCCTTTGTCCACATGCTTGTTGACCCCCTCAAAGAATTCTAGTAGATTGGTGAGGCATGATTTCCCTTTACAAAAACCATGTTGACTATTTCCCAACAAATTATGTTCATCTACGTGCCTGACAATTTTGTTCTTTACGATAGTTTCAACCAATTTGCCCGGTATTGATGTGAGGCTTACTGGCCTGTAGTTGCCACGGTCACCTCTGGAACCCTTTTTAAAAACTGGCGTCACATTAGCTATCCTCCAGTAATTTGGTACAGAAGCTGATTTAAATGATAGGTTACAGATGACAGTTAGTAGTCCTGCAATTTCACATTTGAATTCCTTCAGAACTCTTGGGTGAATACCATCAGGTCCTGTAGATTTATTACTGTTTAGTTTATCAATTTGTTTCAAAACCTCCTCTAATGACACTGCAATTTGGGACAGTTCCTCAGATCTGTCACCCAAAAAGAATGGCTCAGGTTTGGGAATCTCCCTCACATCCTCAACAGTGAAGACCGATGCAAAGAATTTATTTAATTTCTCCGCAAAGGCCTTATCATCTTTGAGTGCTCCTTTAGCATCTCGATTGTTCAGTGGCCCCACTGGTTGTTTAGCAGGCTTTCTGCTTCTGATGTATTTTAAAAAAATGTTGCTATTACTTTTGGAGTCTTTGGCTAGCTGTTCTTCAAATTCTTTTTTGGTCTTTCTAATTATATTTTTACACTTCATTTGCCAGAGTTTCTGCTCTTTTCTATTTATGATGTGACCTAGGTTGCCTCATTCCCAGTCCTGAGATCTAACCAGTACATCCTCAACAATGTTTTGAAATGTCCTTAGTTCAGTTGCCTATAACTAGGCACTCCCTTTCAGGCAAAGTTGTATTAACTTAATGGATAAGACCTACATATTAGGAATCCCAATCTAAGGATCATCATGAAAGCCTTATGCTTTTTCAATTAGCAGACTATCAGTGCACAGCATGGTTAGATTCCAGTGCTAGTGTGGATAGGGCACAGATGCTTTTTATTTTTAATAGTACTATTATGGTAGCTCCTGGAGGCCTCAACCGAGATCAGGATCCCATTTTGATAAGTGCTGTCCATATGTATAGTAAAAGGCAGTCTCTGCTTTGAGCAATTTATAGTTTAAATAGACAAAGCATGGGAGAAAGGAAGTAGTATCATCCCAATTTTACAAGTGAGGAACTGAGGTACAGAGAAATAAAGTGACTTGGCCAAGGTCACACAGGAAGTCTGTGGCAGAGCCAGGAATAGAACCCAGATCTCCTGAGCCCCAGGTCCAGTATCATAAGCATTGTCTTATTCTCTATACTCTTTCTATAATCTAACCCTGCATAGGTCAGGTCAATATGACATAGTGGCAGAAATGCTGGCAGCCATTTAACAGTGGTGCTCCCACTATTGCTTTCACCAGTGAAGCTACACTAGTGCTAGAACCATAGTGGAAGAATTAGGAAAAATCCTCAATTTAGATGAGACCACTCTGGCTAACAGCACCATTTGGCTTATGCGATAGCCCATAACATTAGCCATATTTCTTGTGATAAAATAACCTCTTTTTAAGAATAGAGTTTATTTTTAAATAAAGAGAAACATCATCTATGGCTAAAGGTATTTGAGGCCTTCATTGATAAACAAGGAGAGTTTTTTACCTCAGGATAATTAGCTTGCATGAGCTATCCTGAGGTAAAAACACAGTGGAGACAAGGCACTTCCATTTTACCACAAGATAAACTAGGGGATGTCAACCCCAGGCAGGGCTATAGTGAGTTTCACTGACTTCAGTGAGTTTACCTCATGGTAAAACTAAAGTGCCTTGTCTTCTCTGCATTTTTACCTCAGGGTAGCTCATGTGCATTACTTATCCTGAGGTAAAAAAATGAACTTTTGACAAAGCCTAAGTTGACACAGCCCTAATATTGATTGTGAAAATACATAATTCCAGAATTCTCCATTCTACTACTCCTGTCCAAGAGTTCTCATGAATCAACAGGATATAGTGCTGAAATCCATTCATTGAAACTGGGTTGAGATTACCTAACTCATTTTCACATACTATTTAATTTACAGTCATCTCGCGTCACAAAAGGTGAGGATGCTAACCCATGATGGCCACAGCCCACTGGAAAAGAGGGTGTGTTTTTTAAAACAGAAATATTGATAGCCACTTATGGGATGGGAAAAAGAGAATGCAGGTTTGGGAAAGGGGAGAATAAGAAAAACAGAGAAGAAATAGAGATAGAAAAAAATGAGATCAGAATGGAAGGGGAAATTGTGGAAACTGATTTTCCTTCCTTCTCTTAAAATTTTTTTTCTTTTTTTAATATGGTCTTGATGACTTGATGCATCTTGTTAAAAAAACAGTAAGGGACATACTCTTACACTTTGGGGAGGTGGAAGAAAATATCACTCTATAAATGAGGGTTGTCCCTTCTGAGGAGAAGCATTTTAGAGGTATGGAAACATAATCTGCTATCCCAGAATAAGTTTAAACAGAGACTCATTTGAAGTGTTTCTCCACCTCCACAATCAAGAAGCTATGTAAAATGCTTCAATATCAAGCATATCTCATTGTTTCTCTTAACATTTGCTCACCCTAAATGAATTCACACCAGAAGTAACAGGTTATCTGACTCCTGAAAATCCTGACACCTGGCAACACTATAAACTCGTCTCAACTTGGAAAATACTTTTAGAAAGATTTATTCATCAGGGGCAGCATCAGGTTTATGCAGAAAGATGCTGAGCAGGTGTGGTGACTACTGGCGACTGCATAGCTTAGTGGATTGGCAGTGAATAAGAGAGACTTTCACCTCTATGTCACTGTTTCAAATTTAATTCAGGTTGGTGGTGACTGAAAAATGTAGGTATCTGATGGGTATGTTAAGTGAAATTGATTCATAAGTTCAGTTCCCTGTGGACAAGTACCACAACCCAATACCATTGGTTCTCCCAGCAGAGGGCTCTAAGGGCCAACTAGACAGAACTGTCTTTTTCACTCCTAGAAACAATTCTGCCAAATCAGAGCTGTGGCACACTGACTGGACATTGTGGGGAAGCTTGTTTTGCTTCTTGCCTTTGCTTTACCTGTTCCATAAGCAGCCTAGAGACTGAAGTGCTCTCCCTATCACTCTAGCATCTTTCACCAGCATTAACATTTCACACACGTAAAAAAATATGGCAGATGTCAATAAAAGATTTATCTAGTGAAATCCATGTAGTACATAATTTTCTTACTCTTTTGTAAAGTTTATGCTGTCTAATCAATTAGGAATTCAAAACATGAAAAAACATTCAGCATCATCCAGATGTGGTAAATACAATGTCTGTTCCCATCTAATACAATAATAAAAGTCTGCAGTGTTCAGCCGCACTCAGTCTTCAATTATACTATTTTTAGGGGAGGGACTGTGTTTTTGAATATGTTTGGAGACCATATGGCACAGAATTGTAACTGAAATTGGGAAAAATGTAGGTTGATTGTTTTTCAAATCATAAAACTGGAATCTAATTAAAGATACATGGCTCTTTGTAGCTTTCTGTCATCTAAAACAGATGATGCCCTTTGTTTTAGTATGCAAGTACAGTATCCAATTTTACAAACTATGTGGAGTTATGTACCTGTTTATTGGAGATCAGAAGGTAGTCAGCTGGTGAAACATGCCAGCTGTTAGTCTCTCTGAAAAACTTTCAGATTTGGTAAATCAGAATATATCTGCAAATCTGTTTCCTATAAAATGCCGCCTAGATATATAGATTAGATCAAATAGATTTGGTTAGGTAAAATTCCAAGTGAGATAAATAAGTGAATATTGTATTCAGTATCAGCAGGAGCAGTAATTATGACTATACAGAAGATTGCATAACCATATGCATTCTAACTTTGTGCTTTAATCACACTTAACTTTATGAAACTCTCACCTGTTAGGCTAAACAATTTTCAGGATTATTCTTTGTGAAAAAGTTTTTTTTTTTAAAAGCTTGAGCTAAAATTGTTTATTAGCCGTTTTTTAACAGAAGAAGAATGAAAAATATCCACTTTCTCTACAATGAAAAAATGTTTTAATTTTTTTTTTAACAGCTCTGGTTTCAAAATGGCTGTGGTAAAACTTAACATTTGCCATGGAAATAGCCCTCATTGAAGTCAAATATGCTAATAAGAACTGGTTTTGTACAGCCTATATTCAGTCAGTTTTCTATGGACTTTTAAGCTCATAAAATGAAGAATTAAGGAGGTCTATGATGCATATGTATGGTTGTATAATTTACCTGGGCACTACCAAGTGTAGTGCAGATGTCTTCTGTAGTCTTTGTATGATGCATAGTTCCTCTTCCCCATACCTTTGGAAATCTGCAGGAGAGGACCCCCACTACTTCACATTTTAAGAGCGGGAGGTTTGGAGAAGTGGTGTGGGTCCTCTGAGAGCCAGTGGAGCCACCAACATTGAAAATAGTTGTGCATGGAAAATGTTAGTGCCTTCCATGATTTGGCGTTCTTAGAATTTTTAAGAACCAAAGCACTACAGCAGTTCACGCATGTGAAACTCTGTGCACCCAGTGCACAAAAGGCTATATCCAACACCAAGTGAATCAATGGATAGAGTCCTATTGGCTTCAGTGGGCACTGGACCAGTCCAAAATGTTCAAGATTTAAAATGTTCTCTATTGGATGCATAAGGATTCAGTGTGAATTGCCAGGAGCCTTGTCCCATGGAAAACTTACGTGCTGGATTTCCATGTGAACCTGGTTTCAATTTCAGTGGCTCACTCTGTTTTCAGTCCCTCAAAGCCCTCCTCTTCCTAAGCAACCCTAGCTCCATGGTCCTCTTTCCTCTGATTAGCCAGGAATCTTAGTAACTGCACAACTGCTAAGGAGCACAGAAAGATGGCCCTACACTTTTCATATCCTATTCCTCTATGTTACAAGCAAAAAATACTTTTAGACCAGCAGTGCTATATACTTGGCCAGTACATATTGTATGGTATTGCAGTAGGGGTTTCATTATTTCACAGCACGTCACTTGTTGACCACCTCGAGTTGTATGGCATACCAAAGCCAACATGTGACATGCCTTTCCCTGCCCTGATAATTATGTGTCTGGGAAAACCACAGCCTCTTCCCACATAAGAAATTTCCATCCAGCTCTCTTGCACATTGTATTCTGAAACAGTTAAATAAAATGAAGAATGTTTAACTTCTATTCATAACTTTTCACACTATACCAGTCACACAGGAAGATAAATAAATAGAATATATTCCACAAGAGAGTATCAAAAAATCCACATGTTCTCCCTGACAGCTAAATTTTGCTGTTGGATTTCTGACTTACTTAGCTGAATAAACATATGCAATAACATGAGTAACCAGACAGCTCTCTAGCAGCTGCGTATTGAAGGTGGCTTAGAAGCAGTACTTACTCCAAGTGGGTTTTAGCCCACGAAAGCTTATGCTCAAATAAATTTGTTAGTCTCTAAGGTGCCACAAGTACTCCTGTTGTTCTTCCAACCAAAGAAGAAAGAGGAAATAATTTAAAAAGGGAAAAATCTGGAGAGAATAAACAATAGAAAGTTGCACATCTAGTTTTCTAAACTCTCATAATTAGGCAATTAAACCTTTATCATAAAAATAATTAGGAAACAAGATCTCAAGTCTTTAGGGTATTTTTCTGCTCATCTTCAGTACTAATATAACAATTTGAATGTATGTTTTCCTGTTCAAGATATATATCCTTCTCATCAACAATATCTGTCACAACACTTTCTTTTAGATTAAAGTAGCACTCATCATAACAGGGACATTTGTGTGCATGTTTTAGAGAACAGAGACACAAATTCAAGTTTTAAAACAATTCAGAAACAGGAAAACCACACCCTTACAGGGCAGACACTCACAGCTTTATCTTTGTGTATATTGGGGGGGGGAGGATTGCTTGGCTTTCAGAAAGCAGTTTGGCCATTTTATAGTGTGCAATTATTTCTGAAAAATATTGATTGTGAATACATTATTGCTTATCAAAAAGTGAAATACATTAAATGCTTTTGCTAACATAAAAGAAGGGCCACCTTTGGGCTGCCTTTCCAAAAAGTTTGTAGCTTGAAAGAGAAAAAGATCTTTAGACTGATATTCATACTAAATTCTGGTAATAATGAGCTTTATGTGAAGACGGACTGTTGTTCTTATGTAGAAGGTATCTTTTGTCAGGACAAGAATACGTAGGAATTAAATGCTACCCACATACCATGTACATGGTGCTGTGAGAGTGCTTTAAAACAAAACTTGACTAGTAACAATGTTTGATGGCTGGAACATATTTTCATTCCTTTGGACCAGATTCATCTTTAGTTTAACACCACTGATGTGGATGTAGCGGCACATGGAGTAAACATAAGCCCTGTTAAGTTTCAAAGCTGTCTTTTATTACTTCCACCTTTCCTCTTCCACCTAATAAGTCAGAAAAAACAAATGGAGCAATAGAAGGTAAGCATATCTGGCATTTTGGCATTCACTGAGAGAAACATAGACTATACATGCTGGATCAGTATATAAAAACAGCATAGGTTAGTCATTGTGTATTTGCAGTGTTGCCCTGGCCCAGTATTCAGTGAGAGAGAGAGGGTTCTTTGAAGACTTTGTGACATCTACACACACACAACATTTTGCAAGTCTTCTGCAGTGCATATGGGGTGGAGATTGAAGCTGCATATAGGTTTTTTTTTATATAGGGCATAAAGTATAGTTTATAGGGCATGAGCATAGTTCTTTGATCTCAGAGAATTTAAAAAAAAATCGGTACTCACTAGACATCAATAACACATGAACTTTATTCCCTAAGGACTGAGTTCACCAAGGTTCTTAAGCATATGCCTAACTTTACGCACATGGATGGTCCCATTGATTTCTCTAACCACCTTGCAATTTCTTAATGAGGAAGCCTGTTAATTTTTGTACCTGATGTTTTTCTTTCTCCTGTGGTTGAAGTGTGTATTCCACTCTGTCCCTTCCTCCTTCATTACTGAAATCCTGAATCTGGGCAATTTTCACAAAAATGTAATGTACAATTATATATATATATATATAAAACACAATCTTTTATTTCAGTTTTTGCAAGACTAATTGGTTACAGCAGCAAACACAAAGGAGTGAAACCTTTGTAAAATTGTTCTCTTTTTGGGCCACAGACACCAAAAAACCACAGAGGAAATTATCTGTACAGCCGCTGCGGTTTTTCAGTTTCCTTTCTTTCTTGACACTGAGCAATCAGAAAAGTTAAATCATGAGAAATTACAGAACAGACTTCCTGTCATCTTAGAGTACGCTGTGCATATACCATAAATTAGAGTTAAGAATCCACACATGTGATCGTTTGTCTGTGTCCTTTAAATGAATAAAAATGTTATTCATCTTGGCCTGAACTTCTTAGGAATTGTTACTGGCTGAATCATAAAAGGTGTTTTTTTAAACTCTCTTGCCCAAGATAAAAAACATAATTAAATACTTTTAGATATCTGCCAACAGATACTTATGAAAAGAATAGTTACATACTTTTTATTTCTTTAAGAATAAGATGGAACCTAGTCCTGCAATCCTTAATAAGCCAAAGTAAGGAGACCATTGACTTCAACAGGATTTTAACCTCTGAAAAGAGTGTGGGAGCAGGTCCCATTATTACTAGCTGAAGGGAACTGGAACATGAGTAAAGACACTGATCCTGCAATTAGATCTCTCTCAGGTGAACTCTTATGTGCACCCAGATTCCTACTAAAGTCAACAAGGCTCTGCATGCATGCAGTATTGCCAACTCTCATGACATTTCAGGGGTGTAAGCAATGGTTTTTTAATGTGTGTGTGGGAGACAGGGCTAAATAACCTCAATATTTCCTTTATTTATTGATTAATGCAATTACTAATTTTGTGGGGGAGGCTAAATCCCCCAGTTGTGTATTCCCACATATTTGATATTTTTTAACTCAGGAATCATGTGAACATACCATAATCTCCGTTTTTATTAGAAGTATAAAGTAAATCTCTAACCCTCATGGCTGCAGAAATGAGCTTGAAAACATGACCTATAAAGGTTCAAAAGGCAAATAAAAAGAACTCCAACTATATTGTTTTAAAAAATTTCATGATTTTAAGTAAATCTCAATTTTTGGAGTCCCCAACTCTTGATTTTTGAATGCTTGAGGTTGGTAATATTCTGGGTGCAAGGCTTTGCCTATGCTGAACCAGTTGGAGGGTTGGGGCCATAGTTATTTGATCAAAGAGTTTTCAAACTCTTTGGAAAAGAAAGGACATTCCTCAGGAAATGTTTTTATTGTTATAACTTTTTAAAGCATAATGTTCTCACAGTGTTTGGTAACGGAAAGTTAAAAAGCACTCTAGTGTAAAAAGTAACAATTAAAATTCTCCTTCTCATTTTACTTAAAGAGGGGCTAAGACACAAATTTAGATACAAATCCTTTGGCCCACATCTAGCCAGCTGGAAGAGGGAGAGGCTGTAGGAAGACAAAAGCAGTGAGAAAATGCAAAGGTTCTTCTCAAGGAAATAATATTTTGAAATGGCAGGATCAGTTTCCCTGCACTCTGGAAAATGTAATAACATTTAAAATAAAAAAGCATATGTAAAAAATTCTGCATCACTGGTGCTTATAGGGAATCCTATGCTAGCATGACTTAGCATTGGGGCAGGTTATGTTCTATTAAAACATCACTAAGTGCACCCTAGACCCAATAGATACTGACAGAAGCAGACACTGTATAAAGAAATATTTAGATAGCTAGCACCAATCTTGGTAAAAAAAATCCCAGCCCCATGAGCAACCAGGACAAAACCAGGTTATCTCCACCCTAGAATGGCAGGAATACACAAATCAACTCTTATCCATACCCAATCTCTCAAACTCCTGCAAGTCCTAGAGAATCACGCTTCCTAGATCTCTTGATGAATACAATAAAATATGCAGTATGCATTTGTAATATTTTGGCATCCAGTTTTCTATAAAACAATAAAAAGTAACGGACTGACTACATCTTCCTGTTCGTTCTGTTCTCTTTGCTTGATAGTTTCTTTTGTTTACCTGCCTCTCTTTCCCCCCAGTGTTTTTCAGCATCTGAATTCATAACAGTATTTTTTCTTTTTCTTTCCCATTCCGTTCTCTTCCTTTATCCTAGCTATCCACCTCATCTATCTCTCTCTGTTCCTCCCCAGAACTCTCTTCTTGCCCTCTGCTCACTCTAACTCCGTGGGTCCCTCTTTCTCCCACCCTATTCCCCTTTTTCACTCTTTAATCTGTGTTTCCAGCTGATTCTTTCCATCTCCCTGAATCTCAGGGGTTGTCTTCCGTTCTTTGGGGTCACTCTCCCCTTACTAAGTTTCTCCCCCTGCTCTTCCGCACTTTAGAGTTTTCCGGTTCTTTCCTGAAAGGGATCACACCCTTTCCTTCCTGCCCCTTTCTGTGTGTACTTGTAGACAATGTAAATTGAATATGTGGTTATAAAACATGACCTTTCTTCTTAACCAGAGTGTAAATGTATCAAAAGAAATGTAAAGCAAAGCTCAAAGTTATTTCAAGTAATTAATAAAACCATAAGTGTAGGTTTGTACTTCCGTCCTTGTGCAATGCTGTTCTAAAGTCAGCAGGTCTGGGCAGTGAATCATTCCTCCTCTCCAACACAGGGGAAGTTTGGGGGAAAAAAGAAAAAAAGAGCATCTGTATGCCCCAGTAATCTCCAACTGCCAGAAGAGCCCCTGAGAGTGACTAGCAGCCACTATAATGTAGAACAGCCTTGTAGCTACCCTAATCTATGCTAGGAAGTGGGCTGGCACAGAGTTTGCCCCAGGAGCAGGGAAGGCTACAATGGTCTCCCTCAGCAGAACTATGCCCAGTGCTACTTGAGCATAGCTGAGAATCTGTCTCTCCATGTTGAATTCTGACTGTTGACTCCTAAATTTGTATAAATTATTTCTTGGAAAAAATTTTCAAAAGAAAATACATTTCAGTGCAGTGCCCATAAAGTTTGGTAAATGTAAAAGAGAGATTAAAAGAATGATTAAATATTTTGCCTTATTTAAGCTTTCAGGGACATTATTTAAGGTTGGAGAGATTGGTAAAGTGGTCAGGAGTTTCAGATTCCATTTGAAGCTGTCCATGAGAAAGTACAATAGAAAAAATATTGTGAACAGAGTATCTACTCTCTTGAACCTGTGTAGTCATCTATACCTAGCCAAATGGGTGCAAAGTTCATGTAAAATGCTGCCATTCTGATTTGGAAGTGTTTTAAACCCATTTTGCACTCGCTTTCCCCACGGAAATGACATTGCTAGACAAGGCTCTGTGTGATATCTTTGCATCTCTCTAGTCTTTGAAAAGTAAAATAAACACCATAGTAAAAATCAGATCAGACCACAAATTACAGAAAATAGAAATAATACAAAGCAACAGTGATTGTTTTTGAACTAAGCCTGGATAAATATTTTTTCCTTCCCAGCTCTTACAGCAAGTTTAGTGGGGTGGGATGCCGAATAACAGACCTATTAACCTGGTCTGTTTTGAACTCCCCAGAATGTTTCCATAACTCCTGTGCAGCTAACTCCACCCCAAGGGCAGGGGGTGATCCTCTTCCTTTGTGCTAGGTTAGCCCTGTTTTATTCTCTCTATAATGAACTCCATCCAGGCCTGCTCTGTTCCATGCATTTCAAACCATCCCCCTAGCCCCTGATAGGCTTGTGTGGTCTAACTAGGGAACTCTTTGCCCCAGTCACCAGTGTCTGCAGTCCAAACCAAAGCGCTGGAAAGAATGGGGAGAGGAGGAGGACTGCGAGCTGCTATCAGCGAGACTCCTGCCCAGAGATAAGCAGGGGAAGGGGCTGCTCATTGTCAGAGCTTTGGGTTTTTCACTCCTGTGCGGTGCCATGTGGCCTGGGGGGAGGGAGAGCTGGGGGAGAGTGACTGAGAAGCAAGCTCCCCCCTCCAGGCAGGCCAGAGAATGGGCAGTCCCAGCAGTCAGACATGTCAGTGGTTGCTTGGAGAGAAAGGCATGTAGCTGCTGCTGGGAGAAGGGGAAAGGGAGCGGGCCTGCCATTGTAGGGGCAGACACTGGGGAACGGCATTAGTTTTCCCACCCCCCGCCACAGAGCCGGCGGCCCGGCGCGCAGCAGCGCTCCTGGCCAGGGGAGCGCCAGCCCCTTCCCGCAGAGGAGGAATATTGAGGAGCTGGACTTTTATCAAACTTGCATCCGCTCTCCTCTCCCTCCCCCTCCTCTCTCTTTCCCTGCCTCCTCCTCCCCCTCTCCTGGGCGATGTTTATTTGGGCAGCTGTGTGAGACGCAGGAGGAGGTGGGGAATTTCTCTCTCCCTGGCTGGAGCGGTTAGAGAGAGACACACACTACTCTGGGGAAAGAAGGAAACAAAATGTCTGCCAGGGCTGCGGCTGCTTCCTCCAAGGTAAGAGACTCGTCCCAGCACCCGCAGGCCAGGGGAGCAGCACCCCCCCCCATTGGTTTGGCGGTGCATGGGCTCCAAAGCCAGCTCCGCTCCTCGGGGCGTGAGGAGCCCCCCGGGTCAGTTGCTGTCTGTTGGCCGCTGCCTGCCTGTGTGTGTCACGCTCCCCCAGCCTCTCGTGGGGGGCTGGTGTCCCCTCCGGGTGCGGGGGGGTGTCCAGCGTTCAGCCCGTTGCGCCTTGGGAAGGGGGGTTGAGCTGCTTGCTCCCAGCAGTTTGTCCCCCCCCCACGCTGTGGTGGGGGAGCCGCAGGTAGCACGGAGCCCCCCGCCCCTCTTCGGCGCTGCTGACTGGGAGGATTGGCGCCGGCCTCTCGCGGGTTCTCCCACGGGCCCCCACCTGTTGGGTGCGTGGCTGGCGTTGAGAGAGAGCGCAGAGGAGGGGGTGGGGGGGTCCCCTTTGCCTTGTAATGGTGCCGGTTTGAGCCCTTCAGAGCCGGGAGGGCAAGCGAAGTTCCCTTTGCAAACGGCTCGGTGGGATCGTTAACTCAGGTGAGGGTCCCCCCAGCTCCCCCCTGTTGTTTTATGCCCGGGCTCTTTGCCGCGTTTTCTTTTTAGACGCTACGCTTGTGGTTGGTTTAAAAAGAAAAAAAAGTTGAAGCAAATGTTGGGGCGCAGGGGAAAGGAGGGTCTGAAGCCCCTGGGGAGGTCGGGCAGATGTGCTTTGAGCAGGGTGGGGAGTGGAAATGTGTCCGAGGCGTGGGGTGTTTGTTTCGTGTTTTAGCCGTCTTTGTCCTTAGAAGGGAGATGTCCTTGTGGGAGGGACAGGAGACGTGAAGGGAAAAAAGATGTAGCTAGATTTAAAGCCCCGTAATACAGGATGTTTCGGTCGCCGCCTCTGAATCAGCTGGGGAAGTTGCTGCTGACTTTGGGTGGTGCTAGCCCTTGAGAAACTTCTCCACGTGATCTGTAGGTGTTTAAGGTGCAGGTGCATGTTGCGGGGTGTGTACTCTGACCTCTCTCAGCAATGCCGCTGCTATGTGTAATCGCTTCACTTCCCCGGGGGAAAGGTGGAGTTACGAACATTCAACAGGTTATTTCTTCCTACGTGTGGAATGAAAGGTTTGATTTGAAAGTGCTTCAGTGTCTAAAAGCAAACTAATTTTAGCTATAAATGATCCTAGGCTGGGACCATAGACTCATTAGAACAAGTTCCATGATGTGTTGGCGAATATTGCTCGGTTTGAAATGTTTGCGCTCAAGTGAAACTATGCAGTTTCGGTCTGATGTCATTTGTTGTGTACACATATACCTAGTAGTGCTCCTCTTCAGGATGAGGTACTAATGTGGTAAGGTTTGCCCTTTGCTATGTAAGATCTGAGCATTAGAAGTCCCTATTACTGGAAGATGATAATATGATACAAATTAATTGTAAACCATAGTTAACCAGACTAATTTGCATACATTAGGATTTCTTAATTTTATTGACCAGTTAAGTTTTATTCAAAATGCCCAAATGTGACTATTGTTCACATACAAGTTATATCATTTTTATTTTAAAATTACATTTCAAACTTAAGTGGGGTAATTTAAAATGCATTTAAAGAGATTTAAAAAAATGTACGCTAATGTAGCTCTACACTGTAAGTGCTTCATATGTGTTTGGTTTTTAGTAATCCTTTTTTAAAATGTTTTGTTAAAACTTCCAAATTTATTGAGACATAATTAATTCTTGAATAAGAACAGAATTATAGTGTACCTTAGATTTCAGTATCAGATCCATTTATGTACTGGATAACAAACGTATCCAGTGAAAGTTAATAGAACAGTTGCTACCTTGCAAGTGTGCGAGACAATTAGGGTACGTCTATACTTACCGTCCGGGTCGGCGGCTAGCGTTCGACTTCTCGGAGTTCGATATATCTATCTAGACGCGATATATCGAACTCCGAACGCGCTCCCGTCGACTCCGGAACTCCACCACCGCGAACGGCAGTGACGGAGTCAACGGGGGAGCCGCGGACTTCGATCCCGCGGCGTCTGGACGGGTGAGTAGTTCGAACTAAGGTAGTTCGAGTTCAGCTACGTTATTCGCGTAGCTGAACTTGCGTACCTTAGTTCGACATCCCCCCCCCTTAGTGTAGACCAGGCCTTAGAGTTTTGCTAAGCCAAATTGGTTGAAACATTTAGTAATTTTGGTGCAAGTTTGTGTGTGGACCTATACGATAGGTTCTCTCTGCATACTGTAGTAGCAGTTAACTGAAACAACTTCCAGGCCTTGGTTCTATACCAAATCGATGATGGGCACATGTGCGCATGTGTATGAATGGCATGCACAAATGGATTTAAACAAAAAAATATATTAATTGCTTTTTCCTCTGGGTCAACAATTCAAGAACTTTTATTTTCAAATTTGTTAAGGGTAAGCTATAAAAAAAATAGCTCTCTCAAAAGGACACATTCAAGAAATCTTGTATAATTTTAACTTTTATTTTTTTTTCTTCATCACATAAGTTGTGGCTTTCTAATGTGGGTGCGAGAATGAATATTTTACAGCTCACTTGAATTTCTGTATAAAACTATTAACACTTATAGCATGCTGGTATTGCTGCTTAAGTGATTAGCCCCCAGACTGATCTTTGTGTGGTGACCTATGCCCCATGCCACTTCTCTAATCCATAGTTGGAGACATAAGGAAGACAAATTTAGCTTTAAGTATTTCAGAAATGTTAGATCTCTGGAGGACTAATGCCTTTCATATTCCAGTTTCAAATTTAGACTTTTATCAGCAGTAAAGAAGGGATACTTAATTTCTCACATTTGGACCAGAGTGTAGTAAGAATAACGGCTGTAATTTTTCCAAGTTTTTGTAAGTGGTTAGAAAAGCTTTGTTTAGCACATTCTATCTTACCTGTTGAATTTTTTCTGCATATCTCAATATTTATTTGGCGTACTGACTAATACTTCCTTTAAAAAAAATTAAAGTTTTGACTACATATATAACGACTTAGGTAGCGTACTTCTAGGAGTTTTGATTATTGTTCATTTTATGTTAGTTTTCCCTGTGTTGGCTGGTCCTTTGTTAAATTGCTCAGATTTGGTTCTCTAATTCTTCTTTTTTGCATTAGGTTAAGAACATACATTCTGATAATTTCACTATTTAAGAGTTGAAATACGAGCTCTGCCTATTAGTATACTGTAAATTTTCTCTAATTTTCCTTGCCATTTTCTCCATTACAGTCTAATCTTATGGTGAATTTGATTGCAAAATGTAGGTAGCGTAATCTCTTCTGATATGCTTTTGTCACTTAATATTAATAGGAGCTCAGGTAATGGTGATGAGATGTTGAGCTTTTTATCTTTAGGTTGCAAGTTCAAATGCAGCCCAAGCTGGTAGTGAACAAAAATTCTGATAGCTGTTATTTGGCTTATGAGAAATACTTTTGATATCTATTCAGTGCTTATTGGGTGAGTGTACTCATCATGAAAACAACCAACACTACTGCATTAAATAGTCTCTTCTGTGGCTGTCACTAAAGTTATGATGCTGTTGCCTTTGATATATCTTTGTGGTAGTTAAGTAGAGGACTTGCAAGATGATATCTTTCATCACTGCTAACTTCATATGTGATACATCTCTTCCCCCCGCACCAAGCTTCACAAAAAAAGAGTATTTTCCAAGAACAAATTGAGGAGAACAAGTCCCTGTGTGTAAAAACACAGGGCGGTAATTGAGTCTGCTGTAATAATTTGGTTTCCAGTCTGTTTTACTTTCTCCCCTTTAAGCCCATATTTAATATCCTTGCCTCTGTACCCACAAAAAAAAAAGAAAAAAAAAAGCTGCTTAAGATGGAATTAGTGCTGTGTTTAACAAAACTTGCAATAATCGTTACCCTTTTCAGATGATCCTGAGGAATCCAAGCTGCACACTTCCTGGTTTCTCTGCCTGAGGGGATGACATTGCACTCACTGTAAATATAGGTCACCGTTCCATTCCAAAACCTGAACCTTTCAAACACCCATATATTTGTTTCCTCTTGGAAACTTGCATGCAAGCCTTTAAAGGGTACAATCCATTTAAAATAGATACTTGTATGAATTTTTTACCTAATGTTGTTACAAATACCACCAAATATTAATAAATGAAATTGAAAGACTGGAGGTGAGGAGCAGGAATTTCTATAGGTTTTTTTCCATTTTACATGTGTATTTGAGAGAGCACTTCCTGTAGTGTCAGAACAATCCTCTGTTGTTTGTCTGTAAGGTTCTTTACATATTGCAACAAAGGAGAGAGACGTGTAGAAAATAGATTTGTAAAATCACAAAAACTTTCAGGGACTTGGGAATGTCTGTAGTACCCAATCCTATTTTAAACTCCTTTTGACTATAAAGAAAAACAGCTTTCACATTTGATGATGTCCTTTTAATTTGCATTGAAAACTTTTTTGTTACTTTTTCAACCTTTTAAGTTGAAGTAACAAACCTTTGGGTAAAAAGAACAGGAGTACTTGTGGCACTTTAAAGACTAACAAATTTATTTTAGCATGAGCTTTCGTGAGCTGCAGCTCACTTCTTCGGATGCATAGAATGGAACACACAGACAGGGGATATTTATACATACAGAGAATATGAAAAGGTGGAAGTATGCATACCAACAGGCAGAGTCTAATCAATTGAGATGAGCTATCGTCAGCAGGAGGAAAAAAACCTTTTTGAAGTGATAATTAAGATGGCCCATAGAAGGTGTGAGGAGAACTTAACATAGGGAAATAGATTCAATTGGTGTAATGACCCAACCATTCCCAGTCTTTGTTTAGGCCACAGTTAATAGTATCTAGTTTGCATATTAATTCAAGTTCAGCAGTTTCTCTTTGGAGTCTGTTTTTGAAGTTTTTTTTTGTTGCAAAATTGCCACCTTCAAGTCTGTCACTGAGTGGTTAGAGAGGTTGAAGTGTTCTCCCACTGGTTTTTGAATGTTATGATTCCTGATGTCAGATTTGTGTCCATTTATTCTTTTGCGTAGAGACTGTCCGGTTTGGCCAGTGTACATGGCAGAGGGGCATTGCTGGCACATGATGGCATATATCACGTTGGTAGATGTGCAGGTGTACGAGCCCCTGATGGCGTGTCTGATGTGATTAGGTCCTATGATGGTGTCACTTGAATGGATATGTGGACAGAGCTGGCATCGGGCTTTGCTGCAAGGATAGGTTCCTGGGTTAGTGTTTATGTTGTATGGTGTGCAGTTGCTGGTGAGTATTTGCTTCAGGTTGGGAGGCTGTCTATAAGCGAGGACTGGCCTGTCTCCCAAGATCTGTGAGAGTGAGGGATCACCTTTGGGTAAGTTACCTTTAAAGTTCTCTTTTAAAAACCTCAAATCTCCAACTGTTTATCTTTCTAGTAATACTTTTGGCAACTGTAGTGTTCTGATAAAAGTTCAGCTGCATTTTCAGTAACAATTGTGCTGTGAGGCAAAATTATTCAAAGGCACAACAAAGAGCCATAAGTCATGTGTTTGGAAGTGATCCACATTCTGTACATTGTTGTTGGAGAGTGTACACTGCAGTGTGTTTCCTGTTCAATATGCAGGAAAAAGATTATGGTAGTACTAACAAAGTCTGAAAACTATGGCTGTGACTAAGTTGGTTTTACTTTTATAAAAGGAAAATAAACTCACTAAGATATTTGTTCTAATTGCTGATTTGAACATCTTTGTGTCAGGAAAGCTGCTGCATAAAAATACAAGTAATCTCACTTGCAAAAATGTTCTTCAGACAAATACTGTACTGGAAGAGTGTGAGAGCGCGTCAATTCTGTTAGCTCTATTTGTATATTATGATGAACATCAAATGTTCCCTGTACATATCTTATCGAATCAGACAGATGAAATACCAAGTTCTTGTAAGGTTGAACATCTGTCCATTTTGATACTGAAAATATATTATTGTACCCAAAATGTTATGGTATATGGCTGTGACAAAAAAAAAAAGAGAGAGCAAGCAAGCTGTACTAGTAAAACACTTTTTATACTGTGGAGTGTATGGCATACATTATGGTTTCATTTATTTAGAATTATAAAATGAAGATAACAAATACCTATCCCAATTTCAGGGCACTCCTTCAAAAGTTCAATTCATCAAAATAATCAAAGACTCTCAGATGCAACTGCTTATGTCAACCTTTTGTGGTTCTTATAATCACAGTTCTGGGAACAAACATATAAATACATTAATCCCTTCCACGCCTCATCACCTTCTCAAGAGCCCAAGAAAAAAGATAAGCTTGGTAGTGTATCCAGAATGGTAACAAACCTGGGATCTAGTGGGTTACCAACATAATATGGAGGACAGTAAAACCATATGCACCGTTACACACTGCTCTAAATAGTTGTCCTACCTTGGTTTTGCTGGCACAGTGTTAGGTTTTAAGTATCCATCTAGGGCTATTTATGGGCTATCATGCTTACTTATAAGTTTTTAGAAAATATTTGATACTGTGTAATTTACACAGCCAACTGCCCCAAGATTAAATAAGGTGTTACCTGTTTGTGTCCCTTTCAGGTTTTTCCTTCAGTCGTGATAATTATGGATTTATTTTTGTTGCCATCTATACTACACCCTCTCTAATCATGTTTTTTTCAGGGTTAGTAACATTAGTAATGACTTCTTCAGTGGATATGCTCTCCATTGGTTACACAATATGTCCATTTTGATAAGGAAGAAGTCATGAGGGTGTTGTTTATAAATTTCAGGATTCCAGAACAGGGATTGGCAACCTTTGGCACGTGGCCTCACAGGGAAAGCCCCTGGTGGGCCGGGCCGGTTGGTTTACCTGACGCGTCCGCAGGTTTGGCCGATCGTGGCTCCCACTGGCTACGGTTCGCTGTTCTGGGCCAGTGGGGGCTGCGGGAAGTGGCATGGGCCAAGGGATGTGCTGGCCACCCTTCCTGCAGCCCCTGTTGGTCTGGAACGGTGAACTGCGGCCAGTGGGAGCCGCGATTGGCCAAACCTGCGGACGCGTCAGGTAAACCAACCGGCCCAGCCTGCCAGGGGCTTTCCCTGACAGGCCGCGTGCCAAAGGTTGCCAATCCCTGCCATAGAGGATATTTGAACTCCATGTCTAAAATTTTAAAATTCAGCCATTCTTTTTTTTTCTATGATAGCTTACACTGCAATGTTATTTTAGGGGCAGATTCTACAAACGCTATTGCCCATAGCATTTGGTAGTGTGAGTATACCTATTGTACATAGGATTCTTAGGTCCATCTTGGCACAGGTTCTGCAAAGATGAGGGGAATGGTGCCTTTACGTGCTCTGTTGTTCTTCCCTGAGGGACTATTGCGAGCGCTGGTGACCCTTGGAGAACAACAGTGTCATGGCCACACACCCCACCTTGCCCTCATCACAACTGCTAGTTTAGGGGGTTACATAGGGCCAGCAGTATCAGCTCTGTGTTCCATGCCAGGGGAATCCTCTGCTAACTGCTTAAGCCAGCATTATGGTGAACTGTCTATTCTATTCTGCTCAAGCCCCTTTATATACTTGGGCTAAGGAATTGGCCCAGTGTCTGTAGGACTGGGAACACAGTCAGCAAATTCATAAATCAATGGAGTCTTCAGTAATGATTTTTTAAGAGTGCTTTCCAGACTCCATGCATTATGGTCTGTTTAATCCTTCAAAGCCTTGAACAAATCATAGGTATTAGAAATGTAAATATTAATTTTTAATGTTATAATAGTATTTTTCCAAATCTTTAACAGGATTCTCTGATTACTAACTAATCCATTATAAATAGATGTATTGTCCTGGGTGGGATTGTATCAACTCCAACAAAATAGCAGTAGGGAGCATTGCATTGGAGACTTCTATATTTTTCTGAGAAATTTTTAGTTATACTGTTATCCCTTTTGGCCTAAACGGTTAGCCAGAATTCACAGTTACTTCTGTTAGGAAAAATTAATGATGGAGTCAGGTATTTCTTTTATGCAGTCCTGTTTATGTATATCCTTTCTTTTGTACATAAAGTTCTGTTTCCCTGAACACAGTAGGAATCAAACAGCTGGAGACAGTTTCTTTGTTACTGTCTCAAACCTCTTTAAAGCCAGCATTCTAGCTTTTTCCCCCCCTCAGTTTCATGCTATAAGTATTTCTCTGGCAGTCTCTAAAGGTATCTCTACACAAAAGCTAGACACCCAGGGCTGGCCTGTGAAAGCTGACTTGCTTTTTGTGGGGCTTGGGCTGCAGGGCTGTTTCATTGCTGTCTAGACTTCCAGGCTTGGGCTCCAGACCCTATGAGGTGGGAGGATTCCAGAGCTCAGGCTTCAGCCTGAGCCTGGAAGTCTACACAGCAATGGAACAGTGCAAGCTTGAGTCGTCTGGCACAGGCCAACCGCAGGTATCTAGTTGCTGTGCAGACATACAACTTTGTGCTTCTGTAGTGTTTTTGCTGCTTTTTGTGCTCGTTCTCCTTAGTCTATGGCTACACTACACTCTGCACCAATCCAGCTGTAGCGCAGCTAGTGCAGATGCTGTAACAGGAGAGAGCTTGACTTTATTACTCCAGCCCCCGTAAGTGGCGGTAGTTATGTCAGCTCGAGAAACTCTCTTGCTGACATAGCGCTGTCCGCATTGGCATTTAGGTTGGTGTAACATATGTTGCTCAGGGGGTGGCTTAGTCATATCTTTGAACAATATAATTTATACCGATTTAAGCTGTAGTGTGTACATAGTCCTTAGACTTCATGGCACATTCACTGACCAGGTTTGCATGCAGTTTAGTGTGGTGGTTTTCCTGTCACTAAACAAATGAGCATTTAATTGTTGCCTCATTTCTCCTGACTGGAAGGAGGCAGTCCTGCTCAATAGCTTCAGGGACATAATGTGATTGACCAGCATACCAATATTTAAAACTTAGGGCTGGTCTACACTATGGCAAGGATCGATGCTCTGAGATAAATCCACCTGTAAAGACCCACCAAATCAACTGCAGATCGCTCTCCAGTCGATCCCTGTACTCTACCCCTAAAGGGAAGAGTAAGGTAAGTTGATGGGAGATTTTCTCCTGTTGACCCCCTGTGGTAACTCGACCTAAGGTACATCAATTCCAGCTACGTTATTCACGTAGCTGGAGTTGCGTAGCATAGGTCGACTTACCGTGGTAGTGTTGACACAGGTCTAGTTTCACTTTCGAGGTATGATGAGAGGCAAGAAATGTCCTGTAGTGAAACCACAAGAAAATATGCTGAATATTCAATGAGGCTATAATGTGAAAGACAACTTCCCATGTTTCTGGAATTCTTTTTGGTTTTTTTTTTTATTACTAGGATTTGTGGTCTATCTAGTGAGAAGGCATGACTAGACTAGATGTGTATTTTGGTCATTAAACACACTTCTGAGATTCATGAGATGTGTTGAAGGAACTCTGTCTCTGGCCTCCACATCACAAAGCATGATAAAATTGAACCTGAACTGCCTAATAAGTATAGTGTTGCACATAAAAGCTGGTTGCTTAAATAACAAATTGTGTGTGCTGTCAAATGTATTTTTTCTATTTCTAAAATTGGAAGCTCACTCCAATCTCCTAAGCTTATTTGTTGTCCTCTTCTTGTCCTTCAGGACATTGAGTTGCTTGAGCCCAATTTACTCCTGAGGGAATTCTGTGAGACTGCCTGCAGAAAACGCCCCGCCCCTGCAGAATTCCTGTGCTTCCCTGCAGAAAATGGCAGGGAAGCAATGTGGGGCGAGAGGGATGACCAGGGGTGCTGTTCTTGGGGGGATGATTGCCCCCCATTCAGAGGTGAGGCATGGGGGGCATATGGGGTTACGTGCCAGGGCTCCCCACCCTCATTTCTGCAAGTGCAGAGCTGCCCAGCTGAATCAGGCGGCTGCATCTTGGTTCTGCAGCTGGATGACACCTCCTGGGTCCTAGTGCCAGTCATGCTCCCCTTCTGTGTGCTGAGAACCTTCCTGTTTTCAGTGCAACTGTGAGTGCCTAAGGGGGGATGGGGGGAAGGTGGGGTTGAGGGGGTGGAGGGAAGAGTCAGTGTGGAAGGAAGGCAGGTGGAATAGGGCAGGGGGAGGGGAATGGAGAGAGGGAAGAGGGATGGGGCAGTCAGGGAGGGGGATGAGATGGGGAAGAAAAGGGGATAGGGGACTCATGGTGGGAAGTGGGAGCCCAGCATTTGTACAGAAATTTAAAATATACTGTGTGCAGAATTTTAAATTTTTTGGTGCAGAATTCCCTCAGGAGTATCAATTTTATGTGGTGCTGAAAAGGTTCCAGTAACTGCATCCCCATTAAGAGTATGAAAGCGAAAGTGCTTGATAGCTTCTATCAACACTCGGTGATGCATAGACCAGCATTCCTGGTCTCCTTCTTTCCCACCCGTTCTCCTTTGTTACCACCTGATATGGAGCTTTTTGAAGGAACAGGATGCATTTTGGTGCTGCCAGTAAGACCACTGCTGTAGTTTCTAATCAAGTGATCCCCTTCCTAGGGATGGGTGAAAAGTGTAATCTCTGGGTCAGAAGTGCCTGGGGTACAGCAGTGCTGCTCTTGTGTCCAGCTCCTTGCACTTGTGTATGCTACAAGGGGTGGCAATATGGAATACAGCTATTGTCACACTTTTTTACAAGACACTGCTTTAAAACTTTATTGAAGAATGCCTTCAGCCCATACTTCAATCTGAACACTAGAAAGAGTGTTTATAAGAATGGCCATACTGGGTCAGACCAAAGGTCCATCTAGCCCAGTGTCCTGTCTTCCGATAATGGCCAATGCCAGGTGCCCCAGAGGGAATGAACAGAACAAGTAATCATCAAATGATCCATTCCCTACTGCTCATTCCCAGCCTCTGGCAAACAGAGGCTAAGGACACCATCCCTGCCCATCCTGGCTAACAGCCATTGATGGACCTCTATCCTCCATGAATTTATCTAGTTCTTTTTTTAACCCTATTATGGTCTTGGCCTTCACAACATCCTCTGGAAAAGAGTTCCACAGGTTGACTGTGTTGTATGAAAAAAAACTTCCTTTTGTTTGTTTTTAAACCTGCTGCCTGTTAATTTCATTTGGTGACCCCTAGTTCGTTTTCTGAGAAGGAGTAAATAACACTTCCTTATTTACTTTCTCCACATCAGTCATGATTTTATAGATCTCAATCATATTTCCCCCCTTTGTCATCTCTTTTCCAAGCTGAAAAGTCCCAGTCTTATTGATCTCTACTCATATGGAAGCCGTTCTATACCTCTAATTGTTTTTGTTGCCATCTTTGTAAACCCATCACATAAAATAAACAGGTTCTTGTAAACCCTCTCCCCTTTCACCTCTCCATTATATTCACTTTTAGTATTTTCTATTTCCAAGTGTTAAATAGTTGAAAGCTTGATCTTTATATTCCAGCCTTCAAATTGATATAGCCACATTTCAATGGTACAGCAACATCCTTCTTGTTGTCTTTTTTTTCTCCTTTACAGATGAAGAAATTAAATTCATAGAACTATCTCAAGTGAATATGACTTAATACTGTTTGTATTACTTAATTGTAAAACGTGAGGCATATTGTCTTATGGTTAAAAGGACACTGTCAATTTAAAAATATTGTTGGTAGAATAGGTAAAGGAAATGAATAACCTCTTAAATAACTGAAATTGAAAACATTTTAAAATTAGTTTAGTTTTAAACACCCCTGCTGTTTGACCTTGATGTCACTTTCACTTTTGTGGTTGGCTTCATTTTCAAACCTTTAATGGTGCAATGTTTGCACTTTGAACACTGCCTGAGTTTGCATTAAAAAACAAACACCTGCAAATTTTTTCTTCAAAAAGAGTAGTCACTTAAAATAACCCCAAACACATGAACAAAAATCAGTTTACACAACTTAAATTTGGTGCCAATCCTAAAAGGATATAATCAACTTAAATCATACTTCTGTCTAAAAATGAGTTGCCTGCTGTTCATTAAAGTTAACACCTAAGTTTACTATAACTAAAAAAGACTGTAGGAAAAATAAATCAAAGAACTATAAATAATAATAATAATAATACCTAATTCTAATATAATGCTTTTCATCAAGAGATCTCAGAGAAGGTCAGTATCATTATTCTTAATTTACAGATGAGGAAACTCAGGCACACAACACTGTAGTGTCTTGCCCAAGGTCACTCAGCAACCCAAAGACTAATGAGCAACTAAGGCTTTGGCTACACTTGCACTTCAAAGCGCTAGGGCTTTGACCACACTGGCGCTTTGCAGCGCCGCAATTTGCAGCGCTGGAGAGGGTGTGTTTTCACATCCTGCTGCAGCGCTGCAAATTTGCAAGTGTAGCCAAGGCCTAATATTGCAGTAAATTAGGATAGTATCTGGGTTTAAGTACATCAAGTGTTGCTTGTTGAACAAATTTCAAGACACAACAATATTAAATTAGTAATTCACTGTAGTGAATACATTAATGTTGTTTTAGATGGCTGATTTTGGTGATGTTTGGGATTATCTTTTAAAGATTGGGCGAGTGTTTTCTGCTGAATTCTGGGGTTGCTTTTTCTTTGTGCCGTTTTTTTTTCTTGGACTATGCCCCATCCCCATTCCAGCATGATGACACATAGGCAAACCCCATCCACACAGTGTGATCGTGCAACAGGATGACTCAAAGGTGCAAATCCCATCCCTATGCTCAGCCTGATGACAAATTACCCCCCCTACCCCACTGCTCTTGCTCCTCATCCCCTTGCTATTTCGAGTAGCTTTTTTAGATCAGTTATGCTTGTTTCTTTGAAATTTTCTGGCCATTATCAATCTGATCTGAAGGAAGGAGCCTTGTGCAGAAACTTAGGATAATATATTGGTGTGGAATCCCAGCATCCTCTTTGCTGTGGAGCTTTGGGCTGGAGCTTTTCAGTTGCCCATGAATGCTGGTGGTGTAGTGATAGCAGCATGTCTTTGAGATTGGCCTTTATCTGGTAGTTTTAGTCCTCTAGCTATTAGAGATGTGGCAATTTCCAAGCCCTCTTGGTTCTAAGTGCATGAGGAGGCAAAGAGGGATCATTGAGATAAGTTAGGAGAAGAATGATAGTGAGAAAATAAATTGTAGGTAAGGAAATAGAGAATGGAATGCAGAGAAGGAGAAAGAAGATAAAGGGGAAACAATATATTCCAAAGAGGAAAAGTGAAACTGTCATGGGAAAGAAAAGTGGAGTGAAGCTGGTAAGAGAAAGGAGATGTAAGAAGAACAAGACAGATGATGTAAGCATAAAATATATAAAACAAAGTAAATAAACAATATGTTGCAATCTAATATAAAAATACTCACCTGCTTTATTTGTGTGGATGGGCCTGGGATGGGTGTACGAGCCTGGTGACACATCTATTTTTCATTGTGACAAGTAGGTTTAATCAGTGAGCTAGTGGATGTTGGGTATTTTTTTTTAAACCTTATTTGTAGTCCTTATCAGTATATCACTTCCTTTTTTGTGGTGGGATGGGGAAGAAGGAAGTGTAGAGGGTGGGGGCAGGGGTGGGAGATGTATTGGCTTTGTTTTAACACCCTCCAAGTAAAATTATATTCCTTAATATCTTTTTTTTTTTGGCTTGAAAAGATTGCAGTGGGTCAGTAAGTTTGGCCTCTCCTGCTCTAGAAGGCTGTACTTTTGGGAAGACAATTGATATGAAATCCTTAAGTTGGATTGTGTGTGAGAGAGACTAAAAAGCCACTTAAAATCCTTCTGCAAGTCCTTAAACGCTTTCATAGATGTCTATAATTTTTTCCGTTGCCTTATGTTTGCTTGTACAGACAGTAGTATACCAAGTGTTTGGCATAAAAGTCTAACTTTAACTAGCCTCGTCAGAATTCCATTCCTGCAACTCAATATTTTAAATTTGTATTTTTTTTTTCAGCTTGATTCTGATCCTGCAATCTTAATTAACAGTAACCTTTAAATGCAAACCAGGGTATTAAACTTATTAATACTATCCTATGCTCAAGACTTACTCATATGAATAGTGATTGCAGAATAACTGATTACACCAGATACCTGAGAGTTTCTGTCATGGTAATTGAAGATGTGAGTTGCCTGAGTTTGAGGTGCTGTTTCAGCTAACCCATATTCAGATTTTGATGAAATTAGCCATCCAAGAAGATCAGGTTACACAGTCTAATACATGCCATGTTTCAGATGAAATCTTCTAATCCATGTTCCTAATTTCATGTTTAGTTCGTTTCTGGCAAGAATTAATGTTAAGAGGAATGTTGAGTTGAAACTTGGTGCATGTTCTTTGAAGAAATTTGTTGTGCTGGCAGTTTGGGATATGCAAAGTTAGAGATGGTTTATTTGAAATGAACCAATACTAACTTAAAAAAACCCAACAACCCTTTTTGTATCCTTCATTATCTAAAATCAGTCAATGCTTCTTTTTATCTTAAAAAAAAAAGTGTTAACAATAGTAAGAAGCTAGTGTTGCTGAGATCACTCTTGTGTTGTAGAATGAGCTGTGCTGTTTTCTCCCTAGACATCTGAGTTTCTTTTATCAACTTGATTAGTGATAATGCTAGGACTGTTTGCTTTGTGTATGTTTGGTTTTTTTAGTCTGTAAATTTACTTTGTCAACCAAACTATTTAAGGTTTACATCTTGCCCTTCAAAAGCTTGCATTGTCAATTTTTATAATCAAATGGTTAAAAATAGTTATAGAAAGCTAATTTGGTCTAAAGGCATTTCTTGACCTAGCATTTGCGCATGTTACTAAGATGTTAGCTTAAATGCCAACAGATGAGAGGTTGTTTTTATTTTTTAAATTTCCATGGTGCGGATTTTGTTGGACTAGACTTTTGATTATGGCAACAAAAGTAATGTTTCCAGAGAACATTAAAACATGTTGCTAATGACCATTTTAAGAAGAAAACTCCATTTGAAACAGCCAACCAAAGGAATGTTTTAAACAACAAATTCCTCCCTCTGCTAGTTTTCCAGATGCTAAAATGATCAGTTCTATCAGAAATGAAAGAGAGGGTACTCTGCCGGGGTCGGAAATCCATATAATGTAGAGGCTCATATTCCCTTTGTTTCTCACTATCCTCTTACTAATAAATTTGTCATTCAGACACTATTAGAGTTTTACAGACCCGTGAATTTGAAATCTATTTTAATCAAGTTAATAATGTCAAGTATTAACATACCATCTATCTCAAACCCTGTTTGATTTTTTTTTTTAAATTTAGTTTTAGAAATACTTAACTTGCCCTTTATGTACAGAACATTCTGCATTATCGGTAAGTGGTGAAATCAGTGGTATAATGGAATAGTAATAACGAGTTCCAGAAGTACTGATTTTTCTAAAGTTCTTCTTATAAAAAACAGATTGTTCTCGGCGATTATATTACATGCAAAAACTCTTAACAATAGCACTATTCCCCAATATGTCTGAGGCATAAATGCCTATTAACCTGAAAGGAATATTGATATGCAGTGAAGTTGATGGATTTAATCCAAAAGAATAATGAAGTACTTAACATAATATATGTAACTTGATAAGTGTTCAGGTTAAAAAAAAAAACTTAATTCCTGTTTCAATGAGAAATGTTTTTATTTGAGCTTCAATGTCATCTTAAATTGCAAGGAGATCTTCCAATAACATCAGATTCTTGTTGAAATTGCATTAACTTACAGTGCACCAATAAAAATAATATTTTAACTTTGAGATTGTGAATTTTTTTTTTCATGTTCTAGTAAACTATAATACTTAAGAGACCATGTGGGTGAGGGAATATCTTTTATTGGACCAACTTCTGTTAGAGAAAGAGACAAGCTCTTCTTCTGTGTAAACTAGAAGACTTGTCTTTTTCACCAATAGAAATTGGTCCAATAAAAGATATTGCCTCACCCACCTTGTTTCTCTAATATCCTGGGACCAGCATGGCTACAACAACACATCAAACATACTAAGGCATTCTTATTTCTTTTTATCAGTGTTGCTGTTGTCCTAGTTTGTCTATAATGTTGGTAACACAGGATTTACTGGAAGTGTTTTCTAAAAATAGTTCTTAGTAACATTGACCTTTTTATAAAGCAACTGATCATGAGACATGGTAACTTTCACAACAAAACATATGTATTTGCTATGCAATAGGAAGAAACATTGGAATAGTGAAGTTGTTTTTCCAAGATGGGATTTTGTGTTTATGGAAAGTGGAATCTGTACTTCTGATATAGTAGAAAAACTCCCTCAAATTATTCATTGAACTTAGATTTTACTAAAAGAAACTGATATGTTGAAATGCAGGTGAGAGGATGTGTACAGTAACTTAGAATTTCTGGACCAAATTCAGTAAGTCATATGCATCAGGGCTCGATATGACCATTTTTATGTCTACCATGTTTCTAAGGATTTTGGAATTACCCTTTTAAACCACTGTGTGTTCTGGATTGACTCATCTTAAAACATAATCCCAACCCATTTGTTCATATATCTACAGTAGATTTTGTATGGTCAAGCACTAATAGGTACCAAGACCATAAATCATACTAGCTAGGAGTATGATGAGGTTCTTATTCAGACTGATGTTTGGCAATAAGACAAGGCACCATATTTTTTTAAAAACTGATAAATGTTTCAAGTAGCTTTTAAATAATGGTTTGTCTCAGAGACTGTTAAAGGTTGTCTATTTGAATTATACCTGGATTAAATTTTGTGGGGGGAAATTCTGAAATGCTTCTTCCTGGTTACTCCATTATGTTTACTCTCATTCCCCCTCCCCCTTTTTGTTGTTGTTGGGGAGATGAAAGAAAACTTGAGTGGTGGTCTAGAACAGAGATGGCAGGAAGTAGTTTAGTTGTGTGAAGTAAGCAGGCAGTGAACTTCTGTGCAACAAATTGAATAAGATGAACAAGAATGGTTTGTACGTGATGAGGCACAACTACAGATGTTTGTTCCTGAGCCTTCCAGTGGGGTTGACATTGAAAATATCATGTATGCAAGAGCAGAGAAGCAGCCACTGCATTGAAATAATTTGTAAAGAGTCAAATCCTGATGCAGGATGGATTTTTTTTTTAAATCTTGTGCCTTCACATTTGAGTTTAGGATTAATACTATTCCTGGATGCTTTCAGTTTTCTTGGCAAGATTTGGAGTGGTGTTAATTGACTTGCTTTGCTGTTAACATATTAGATTAGCTAGGTGTGTGATCTTTTCCCTGTTTTCATTCCTGGTTTGCAGGAAGGGCCATGATTTCAAGCAGAACCTGAAGTTTAGTATGGGTCACCAAATATTGCTCGGCTTATGGTGTTTTTTTTTCTAAAATGAATGAGTTTAAATAGTTTAGGATTTGATCTCTTCTACCCTCTACTCCCCCATGAATTCCAAACTAATTAGCCTTCAATAAAAATCCATTTTTAAACAGTAGAATTTGAAACCTTAGATCTAAGTACACTCTCAAATCTTATCTATTCTTGATCATTTAAATACTCTATATTAAATACACCTCTACCCTGATATAACATGAATTCGGATATAACACGGTAAAGCAGTGCTCTGGGGGGGGGGGCGCTGTTCACTCCAGCGGGTCAAAGCAAGTTCGATATAACGCGGTTTCACCTATAACGCAGTAAGATATTTTTTTTTGGCTCCTGAGGACAGCATTGTATTGGGGTAGAGGTGTATTACTATTTTAAAAATAGCTTGTATGCTGTACAAATTGAATTCAGAATAGTCACAGCTGGTTTTTGTCCTCCCTTTGATAGCTGATACATACATAGTAGATTTAGGAAATATGAAAAAATCTAATTGTTGCTCATCAAAAATTGATTTTAGATAAATAAAACCTCATTGTCTAGCCTCCATCTATTCATACACCTTTTATGTTGCTCTGAAGTGATAAGCCAAAGCAACTTGGAAATTAATGGAATGCTGAAGACATCTGATCTTTTAGGTCAGTATGAGCACTCCTATAATGCAGAGATAGCTATTACACTGTAATAAGGTGCTGCCCATCACATGCTGATTAACTTGTAGAAAGCTACAAGACTGCTCTTCTTAAAAAAGCTGTTGCTGGCTGATGAGTGCATAAGCTTCTGACTGTAAACAAAGTTTGCTCTGATATTAGGTGTTTTCCACAAGAACCACTTCCTCCCCATCTTGGGACTGTCTCCTTCAAATTGTGTGCCAGTCATTAATTCCCATTTTATTTTTAAAGTACAAAATACAGCTGATAGCTTAATTTTTAAGCTATCCCTTGGAGATGGGTAGCTACTACAAATAGTCTCAGCAGATGGAAGTAATGGGTTTGTGAGAGAATGAAAAGAAAATGGTCATTTATGTAAGGCAGGTGAAACTTGAAAGGGAAATAACTTCACTGTATATAGCACATCATGTAAAAAAATTTGGGAAAAGATGGCTCTCTGCCTGGATCATGTGCCAAAGAAGAGGAAATACCTGACAACTGTCAAGAATGTGCTCAGTCAAGTTTGTCCACTAAATACATGAATTTTAATAAGTGTTTCAATATTGTCAGCTATCATGCTAATAAACTCTTGAACAAACGTAGGAGGAAATAATGGGGCTAGGAAACTAAATTAGCTGAACCTTTAACCAAGGAAACTGAGATGATCTAATGCAGTGTTTCCCAAACTTGGGATGCTGCTGCTGCTTGGGACGCTGCTTGGGACGCTGCCAGGTCGGTTTGTGTACCTGCCGCATCCGCAGGTCTGGCCGATCGTGGCTCCCGCTGGCAGCGGTTCATTGCTCCAGGCCAAGACCTGAGGATAGTTTTGTGAAATGTGTGGTTATTTGTATCATTAGCACTCTTTATTTTTTTAAAGTATATCTTTATTTAGGGGGCAAAAGTCAACATAAAAGGGAAATACGGTAACACCAAAGTTCAAATATGTGGTGCCATTTTTTAATCTTGAGCTAATAGTGAACTTCTAGGACTGAGCAGCTGGTATATTTAAATTTTTTTTGTTTTTTTTTGCTGTTTGGCTAAGATCACTACAATGAATGCTAGCATGCAGATTTAATCTTGTGAAGGAATGTGGATGCAGACTTCCCAGCTGCAGCAGGTGCAGTAAAGAGAATAGAGAATGAAGTTAAGTCATAACCAGACTATCCACTGCTGAATTAGACCCTCAATTCAAAAAAGTTACTGTATTTAATTTTTTGGGGAAAAGGATTAATGGCTGCTGTTAATATGGGGAACACTAGGGCTAATCACTTGTTAATACACATTCAAATAAAATTATCGGGTTTTCTTTACTTCACTATCTTAATTTCCATTGAAATAATAGTTCATATAGTCTGTTGCTAAGTTTAGAACTGATATATCATCTCTCCCTTATTCCTTAGTTTTTATTCTATTTACAATAGTAAACTACAGCAAGAATGGTATTGTCGTAAATTTTGGTTTTTTCGGTCCTGATTTTGAGGAGAGGTTTTGTTGTTTTTTTTCTTTTTTTTCCAAGGCAAAGTTACAAGAAAAATTTGGAATGTGGGGGAGAGGAAAGGGGAATAATTAAAATATCCCCATAAAAATGAACTGGATACAATGGTAGAAGCACTAAAACACTAAATTACTGTACTTCATATTATATAAATTTAGAGATTACATGCCTATGAAAATACAAATCTTACAGAAATCAGGTGAGCTATGAATTAATTAAATTAATGGTTTTGCTTTCCTAATAGGCAGTCCCCAGGAGGGGGTCTCAAAAGAAACTTTCTTTTAATATAAAATATGCAAAAGTGCATAGCAAACCAAAAATTGTGCCCTCTTATGATATGTAAACAATTTCAACGTTTCTAATAAATATGACTAGGATTTATGCGGTTTTATTCCTAATCTCCAGTCAGTCCTTCCAAACAACCTTTTCCTGTAGGAGACTTTCCTGAATCACCTGTACATGGGATTGTAGAGGATGACCTGGAATGAATAAACTAGACAGTTCAAGAGATTTCATCCATAGTCTGAGGTCTGGTACACATTCAGTTCTTTCACTAGTTTAACCAAATTGGTAGAAAGCAGTTTTTGACTTTACAAGCTGTGACTACGCTAGAAGGGTTTGCAAGTGTAACTATATCAGCAAACTTTTTCTAGCATTGCATTGGTACAAAAACTGAACATAGACTAGTCCTAAAATAAATACATGCGGCAATCTAATTGCCTTTAGCCTTTACATTTGAGAAACATTGTTTCACCTTTTGGTGGTAACATTCCTTCTTTGTCTCATGAGAAGAGGAAATCATTGTGGGGGGAGGGAGGTTTGTGTTCCGTTAAATCCCCATTTCCCTTATTGTGGTGATTCACTTATGTGCAGTTATTCTCACTTTCAGAGAATCATATTTCATCCTTACCCACCACCACAAGCATTTAATAGTGAGTAGAATAAAGAGTATTGGATGAAGTGTTAACAGCATGTGATCTAAAAACTGTAATATTTTACAGAATGATTCCAGACAGAATATAGCTGTATATTAACACTGTGCACTATCAAAGAGACAAAGTGGGTGAGGTAATATATTTTATTGGACCAACTTCTGTTGATGAGAGAGACAAGCTTTTGAGCTACACAGAGCTTTTCCTCCAGTCTGGGGAATGTACTTGAACAAGGTGGAACAGATTGTTTTGCATAAAGAGTTAAAACATATTGTAAGGGCTTGGCTACACTTACAAGTTGCAGCGCTGGTGGAGGCTTTCCAGCGCTGCAACAACACCCCGTCCACACTTGCAGGGCACAACCAGCGCTGCAACTCCCTGGTTGCAGCGCTGGCTGAAAACCCATCCCGGCAGGGGTATAAGGAGTGCAGCGCTGGTGATCCAGCGCTGCCCAGCAGGTGTGGACACTCACCAGCGCTTTACCTGTCCTCCAGGGAATAAGTAGTTATCCCAGAATTCCTGTTCAGCCACTCTGCACATCAGTTTGCACTCTACTGCTCTTGCCTCAGGTGACCCGCCCTGTAAATGCCCCGGGAAATTTAAAAATCTCCTTCCTGTTTGCTGCAGCCAGGTGTGGAGTGCAATCAGTTTTAATCAGTTACAGGTGACCATGCCTCCACGCGGCAAACGAGCCCCAGCATGGAGCACTGGTGAATTGCAGGACCTCATCAGTGTTTGGGGTGAGGCATCTGTTCAGGCACAGCTGCGCTCGGCCGGCCGTAGGAATTACGATATCTTTGAGCAGATATCAAGGGCCATGCTGGATCGGGGCCATGATCGGGACGCAGTACAATGCAGGGTGAAAATTAAAGAGCTGCGGAGTGCCTATTACAAAGCCCGAGAGGGGAATCGACGATCCGGAGCTGCTCCCATGACCTGCCGTTTTTACAGGGAGATGGATGAGATACTTGGGGGTGACCCCACTGCCAATCCCAGGATAACGATGGACACTTCTGAGCAGGCTGGGGGACAGGAGGAGGAGGCGGAGGAGGCGGCGGAGGCGGAGGCGTGGGGGGGGGAGGAAACCGCGAGTGAAGCTCCTGGCATGGGGGAAGAAACCGCAGATTCCCTGGAGGCATGCAGCCAGGAGCTCTTCTCAAGCCAGGAGGAAAGCACGCAATCGCAGCAGCCAGCAGTTGCAGAAGGACAAGCAGAGGAGCGTGTTACCGGTAAGCGGCTTTTATTTTCTGGGTGAAATGTTTCTGGAGAGGAGGGGGGGTTATGGATGCATGCATGCCAGCCTCTAGATGTGGAATAGCCCGTTGATGTGGTCTATCACGTCGCGGTAATCTGCCTCAGTTATCTCAGCAAAAGCTTCATCCAGAGCGTGGGCAATATGCCTGCGCAGGTTTATAGGCAGAGCCACTGTGTCCCTTGTCCCAGTGACGGTGACGCGTCCGCGCCACTCTTCTGCCAGTGGTGGGGGGACCATTTCTGAACACAGGCAAGCCGCATAGGGTCCCGGGCGGAATCCACATTGCTCTAAAAGAGCCCCCCGCTGTTCCCTAGTGACTCGCAGTAGGGAAACATCTTCCAGGATTAAGTCCTGTGAAAAATGTTGGGAGACTCTTTAGTGAAGAGATAGGGAGATAAGATCACCCCTGCATCTGCATCTTCATTTCACTCAACCCCTCTAGCACTCCAGATTACCCGAAGCAACCAGCTCCCCTCTTACACCCAAGCCCCACTTCTCCCCATATAAGCACTGCTCACTCACCATGTCGTGGCTTCTGTAGTGTTATGCGTGTGGGTAAAAGAATGCTTAAATAAGAACTCACTCCCTCAGTGTAACAATTCATGTCTGGAGATAGTGGATACAATGCTGCCCGTGTTAAATGTTGTCATTTCTGTTTCTACAGTGACCTTGACTACTGGACTGCCCAGATGTTCAACATCACAGAGGCTTCAAAATTTGAGAAAAAATCCCCGAAAGAGCAAAGAAGACATGCTGAAAACTGTTCTTAATCAGTCTGCTCGAGAGAGTAAGGACTTGAAGGATTGGCGAGAGAAAGAAAGCAGGACACGCAAGAGAAATGCAGTGGCCAAGAGGAAAACCACGGAGCGGCTGCTAAGCATCCTGGAGCGCCAAGCGGAGTCTATAGAGTCACTCGTTGCCATGCAAGCAGAGCACTACCGTGCTACTCTCCCCACCCGCCCCGTCCTTTGTGCCTTGTGCCCCAATGTCAGCTCAAACCACCTTTCCCCAGCATCCAGGTTCTTACCACCACCAGCTGCCTCCAACACCTGTACGTTCCCCAACCAGCCCTGATACCTACCACCACCCTTACCCTCTGCATTCAACCCCCATCACCATGCAGTATATGAACCCTGAAGTGCAGGATTCATTAAACAGCAATCCAGACAGGGCATATGCAAACTTGTGACTGTACAGTTCACCAACCCACACCCCTGCCCTCTTGTGTTCATGAAATGTTGTGTGTCTGTCTGTCTGTCAAGGAAGTTTTTTTCTTTTCAATAAAACAATTCTTGGCTTTGAAAACAGTCTTTATTATAGCAGATAGTGAAAGATACCTTAGCCCAGTAAAGAAAGAGGCACTACAAATCATATTATTATTATGGATAATAGCATAACAGTGTAAGCAGTGCAATTCACTCCCATGCAAGGCAGCAAACATTATTGTTGGCTTTCAGCCTCAAATTCTTCCCTCAAGGCATCCCTAATCCTTGTAGCCCTGTGCTGGGCCTCTCTATTAGCCCTGCTCTCTGGCTGTGCATATTCAGCCTCCAGGACTTGAACCTCGGTGGTCCATGCCTCACTGAATGTTTCACCCTTCCCTTCACAAATATTATGGAGGGTACAGCAAGCGCATATAACCGCGGGGATGCTGCTTTCCCCCAAGTCTAGCTTCCCATACAAGCAACGCCAGCGGGCTTTTAAATGCCCAAAAGCACACTCCACAGTCATTCTGCACCGGCTCAGCCTGTAGTTGAACCGGTCCTTGCTCCTGTCAAGCTTCCCTGTATAGGGTTTCATGAGCCAAGGCAGTAACGGGTACGCGGGGTCTCCAAGGATCACAGTGGGCATTTCGACATCCCCTACTGTGATCTTCCTGTCTGGGAAAAAAGTCCCTGCCTGCATCTTCCTGAACAGGCCACTGTTCCGAAAGATGCGTGCATCATGCACCTTTCCAGGCCAGCCTGTGTAAATGTCAATGAAACGCCCGCGGTGATCCACAAGCGCCTGGAGAACCATAGAGAAATACCCCTTCCGATTAACGTACTCTGATGCCAGGTGGGGGGGGGCCAGAATAGGAATATGCGTCCCATCTATCGCCCCTCCACAGTTAGGGAAACCCATGTGTGCAAAGCCATCCACAATGTCCTGCACGCTCCCCAGAGTCACGGTCTTTCTTAGCAGGATGCGATTAATTGCCTTGCAAACTTGCATCAAAACGATTCCCACGGTCGACTTTCCCACACCAAACTGGTTCCCGACCGACCGGTAGCTGTCTGGAGTTGCCAGCTTCCAGATTGCAATAGCCACTCGCTTTTCCACCGTCAGGGCAGCTCTCAATCTTGTGTCCTTGCGCCGCAGAGTGGGGGCGAGCTCAGCACACAGTCCCATGAAAGTGGCTTTTCTCATACGAAAGTTCTGCAGCCACTGCTCGTCATCCCAGACTTCCATGACGATGTGATCCCACCACTCAGTGCTTGTTTCCCGAGCCCAAAAGCGGCGTTCAACGGTGCTGAGCATTTCCGTAAATGCCGCAAGCACTTTAGTGTCACACGCGGCAGGCAAATCCATATTGATATCATCGTCGGAATCCTCACTGTCACTTTGGAGCTGAAGGAATAGCTGGACTGCCAAACGTGTTGTGCTGGTGACACTCATCAGCAGAGTCCTCAGCAGATCGGGCTCCATTTGCCACAGAAATCGCGATTCACACAGAGAGTAACAGAAAGACACTCACAATGGCGCCAAACGCTGCTGGAAAGAGTGAATGCTGGGATGTGAAGCGATGCACCACGGGGCGCTGGCAAACAGGAAGCGGAATGACCCGCACACTTCCTTCCCCTTCCCACAATACTCAGCGCCAAAACGGCGCCAAAACGGGACGAGGTGCTCTGTGGGATAGCTGCCCACAATGCACCTCTCAATACAGCGCTGGAAAGTGCTGCAAGTGTGGCCACACTGCAGCGCTGGTAGCTGTCAGTGTGGCCACACTCCAGCGCTGGCCCTTCCACAGCTGCATGACCAGCGCTGTAACTCCCAGCGCTGCAACTTGTAAGTGTAGCCAAGCCCTAAGAGACCATTCAAGGGGAAATGGACTGTTAGCACCTCTGCAGTTGTAATCCACTACCCCTTCTTTGTCCTACAGATTGGATATAGGGTTTATTACAACAGTGTCTTTAATGATTTTTAGTGACCAATAAAGTTATGAATTTAAGCTCCCAGGCCTGTCTTTTTAAGGTGTTGTGTAGGTTTCTTTCTAGGGCAAGGACTAAGGCCTGGTCTACACTACAGAGTTAAGTCTATGTAAAGCTGTTTGTCGATCTAATTATGTCGGTGTCCACACTACAGCTTTCCTCCTGCTTATGTAAGTGCTCTGCTACATCAACATCATAACTCAACCTCCATGAGAGACATAGGGCTTATATCGGTGTAGGTAGGGTGATGCAGTATCCGTGTAGACCAGTGGTGTCCAAACGTTTCCTGTCTTGCGTCCCTTTTACCAGTAATGTAATCTGTCCGCACACCCCCCTTCATTACTACACAGTTAGCTCAGCAGAGGAACTTGGGCTGATTGCAGAGTTGGGGGCGCAACTGTGGATGGGGGCGGAGCTGAGGCTGGCCTAGGGGTGGAGAGGGAATGAGGGCAGAACTAGGCTGGGGGTTGAGAATGGAGCAGAACTGTGGTTGGGGCCAGAGTAGAACTGGGGGTGGGGCAGGCTTTGCCCCTCCCCCCATGCTCTTCTGCATCCCTGTGGGGGGCGGGGGGATGCCACACAGTTTGGGGACCACTGGTGGAGACACTGTGGGTTACTTACATCTGATGTTGGCTGTCATTCTTGTCAAGTTCACAGTTCCCTGTTGGAGCCTTGAACTTGACAAGAAAACCTGGCTCACAGCTCAGGCTGTTACCACGGGGGGGGCTCTAGCTAGAGCCCGGCTGCTGCCTGAGGTCCTAGCTCCCCACTGGGAGCTCTGGTGGCTTCTGGGGTCAGGGTTCCCTGCTCCCAGATGGGCTGCCTCCTGGGAGGATGGGGGTGGGGGGAACTACATGTGAAGCGGAGAGCCCAGGCTCTCGGCCCTCCACACTGCCCCTCTTAAGTCATTGGAAGTGCTCCTGTTGAGGAGGGTAGTGTTGACATGAACCATTGTAGTGTAGACATGCCCTAGGAGGTCAGATATGGAGTGATTTGTGTAAACTGGTTTGCCTCCATGTCATATGGTGATTTTGTCCATTATTTTTCTGTGAGAGTTTGCCTACCACCCCACACTGAAACCCATGTTGGTTATCACTAAACAATTGAGTACCACAGAAAAATAATAAGACAATAACATCATATCACCTACAGGTGATATGATGTTATTGATAATAAAAAAGCATGTAATACATAAAGCATTCAAACACCCCCATAATGTAGACCTCATGGATTTGAACCTGCTTCCATTTAAAAAGCAATGGCAAAGCTCCCTTCAACTTCAAATTTGCGGAATCAAGCTCTGTATGAATCTTTTACATAGGAGTGTTCTGTGGCACAGGGAAGTTCATTGACTATAAAGGGTATGTCTACACTGCAGTTGTGTGTGAGATTATAGCACATGTAAGCATGTCTACTTTAATCTAGCTAGTGTGTGAGTACCAGTAGCAGTGATGCTACTGCAGCGTGGGCTAGCCATCTGGTACACGTCTACCTTGATATAACTCTGTCCTCGGGAGCCAAAAAATCTTACCACTTTATAGGTGAAACCGCGTTATATCAAACTTGCTTTGATCCACCGGAGTGTGCAGCCCCCCCCCCCCCGAGCACTGCTTTACCACGTTATATCCGAATTCGTGTTATATCGGGTCGCGTTATATAGGGGTAGAAGTGTATGTACGCAGGGTCATGGGCATGCTTGTACAACCTGTGCTGTTGTGGCTTCATTGTTACTGGTCTCTAAAATAGCTGGATTCAATCTAGCTCAAGTATGCCTATGTGCGCTGTATTCACACCTAGACATCCCACTAAGTCTTCACAGTAGGACTAACTTAGGTGATTAGGATCTGGGTCTGAGTACCTTTGTTAGCCTAGCATGGATGTGAGCAGCTGCACTGCAAGGCTACATTTAAGTTAGTGTTCTCACTGGTGCTGCATTCACCCATGTATCGCTAGGACTCCTTTTTGCTGCAGTTAGCTGAGCTGCTCTATGATTCTTTCCTCATGAATTATGAAAGAAGGTGCCTGTCTTCCTTGGGACACAGGGGAAATTGTGGAAAGTATTGGAAAACTACCAGCACTGGAAAGGTTTAATCTGCTTTCTCACTGCAAAGTGGATGGATTACTAGAGCCCTGCAAATCTATGGACATCCGCTTTATATCTGTGGCAGTCTGCATCCATGGATGTGGCTATCCGCAGACCATATTGGTGGATTGTGGATTGGATGCAGACACAAATTTTGTATGGGCCTAGGGCTCTGTGGAGTCCCAGCCGGAGTGAAAGCTTGACTTGGCCTTTTGCTTATACCACAGGACAGATCAGCTAAGGCCCAGGTTGAAAGTACAACCCAACTCAGGTGAGAATGTTTTGTGTGTAGATGGGAGGAAGGTTAAGGGCAACATTCGAGTAACACTACAAGTTAACTCTGCAGGGAAGACATACCTTAATTTTAACTGACATTAACACAGTTAGAAGTATATTATGAGTATATTATGAGTGTTGGAATAAGAGGAAATATCTTCACTATAAATAGAAGGATAAACTTAGTGCTGTTTATTAGATTGTGGTAAACAGATACAGAAAGTATGTGGGTTTTGCTTAAAAATGGAATGATCTATAATTTAAGAATCCACATGGAGTTTGTAACAATGGCTCAGTGCAGGAAAGTTATTTATTAAAAATGCTACATTTTCCCCAACTATCCTGAGGAGAATGGGCTGATCAGGCAGATTCAGTACTAATTTAGAAGTTCCTGGCTGTTATCTTAGCATCTCGATGCTAACATGATGAATTATAGTTTTATGTACTTAGCTTGATTAAAATTGGATGCAGTAAGGTAAAATATATTCATTTCAGTCTGACTAATTAAACAATTAATCCACTTCTTAAAAAGTCTGGAAAATCTCTAGAGGAAAAAATCTTACTCTATTGATCAAGTATCAGAGGGGTAGCCATGTTAGTCTGGATCTGTAAAAGCAGCAAAGAGCCCTGTGGCACCTTATAGACTAAGGGTATGGCTACATTTACAAATCTGCAGCGCTGGTAGTTGCAGCGCTGGTCGTCCAGCTGTGCAGGGCCAGCGCTGGTGTGTGGCCACACTCACAGCTACCAGCGCTGCAGTGTGGCCACATTTGCAGCATTTGCAGCGCTGTTGGGAGTGATGAATTATGGGCAGCTATCCCAGCATTCAAGTGGTAGCAACGTGCTTTTCAAAAGAGGGGGGTGTGGGGCAGTGTGACAGGGACCGGGGGGGGGGCGGGGGGAGAGTGGATTTTTGGAACTGACTGTGCAAAATCAGAATTTTCCCACCCCCTTACTGTTAACTGCAAACAGCCTGCATCCAACATACCCTCTTTCCCCCCTCTGCCCCCTCCCCCCGTTTCTCTCAAGCAAAGTAAACACTCAACCCCTGTGAATGACTCCTTTTCTCACTGCTGGTCAAGCAAAATGCAAACACTCAACCCCTGTGAATCATGCAGGGAGGAGGATCTCATTTGATTGTTCACAGATTGATCACAGCAAAGAGGAGCTGATAAGCAGCTCTGGTAGAGCAGCTCCCGAGGTTCATCATAAAACAAAGGGAGTAATTTAGTTAAAAGCATCTGGGATACACCCTTATACCCTGGAGGCCAATAACAGCGCTGGTGTGTGGCCACACTTGATGACCAACGCTGCAATCCTTATTCCCCATGCTGAGTGAGGTGTATGGCCAGGGAGTTGCAGCGCTGGAAGTGCCCTGCAGGTGTGGCCACTTACTAATTGCAGTGCTGGAAAGCCTCCACCAGCGCTGCAACTCGCAAGTGTAGCCATACCCTAACAGACGTATTGGAGCATGAGCTTTCGTGTGTGAATACCAAGGGAGGAGAAACTGCTTTTGTAGTTAGCTAGCCACACCTCAACTGCTAGAAGAGGGCCTCGTCCTCCCTGATTGAACTAACCTCATTATCTCTAGGTAGATTCTTGCTTGCATATTTATACCTGCCTCTGGAAATTTCCAGTACATGCATCCGACGAAGTGGGTATTCACACACGAAAGCTCATGCTCCAATACGTCTGTTAGTCTATAAGGTGCCACAGGACTCTTTTGCTGCTTTTACTCTGAGAAATTGCAGAAGAAGACTAGATGTTAGTGTAATGTAAATTGTCATATCAAATTAAAAAAGACTGTGTGCTCAGTATACTTCCTCCGTCTGTCTGGTTAGAGTCCCTACAATCAACAAGTCATTTGTCATTAAAAAAAACAGAAAAGTATGGTTGTTTTAGTTATATACTAACCAATCATGAATTTGGATCTTCAACTAGCACTGACTCCAGTTGGATTCTGTTGAACTCTGCATGGTCTAAAGGATGTGCACTTACATGGCTGCTTGCAGGATTGGGTCCATAAAGAGCAATTCTGCTACATAAAGTATTTCTGGGTTTCTGTGACTTTCGTGTGACATAGAAACCTGTTGCTTATAGTCTTCACTATTTTCAGAACTTGCATGAACGGAACATGTGCTGCACCTCTTGGCCTCTTAGTCTATTTGAAATAAACACTCAATGTCATTCTAGAAGAGAGGTAAGAAGCTGAACATATACTGGTACTTTACGTTTTTGAAGCAAACTTTCCTAATCACTTAAAATTTCTGATCTGACACATCCATTGCCTAGGGGACCACGGAGGAATGTTTGGCGTGGGCTGGGTAATGGCTGCCATGCCCTCCAGTGTAAGTGTAGTCCTTGGTGCCAGCAAACCACTGGATGCTGGTGGCCACAGTGACCATGTAGGATGGCATGGCCTCACTCGGCCTGGCTTGAACAAGAAGTGGGGCTGCACCCATTGTGCCAACTAGGGACTGAGCGCACGGCTGGACCCTGCAGCAGCAACACCCCCTTGGACATAGCCCTTGCCTAAACCCTGAGCTGCACCCCTCCTGGCATACAGCCCCTAGTTACACCCACACCTGCACCCTGAGCTACACTCTTGCCTGCACACAGCCCCTAGCTACTCCCTGCCTGCAACCTGAGCTGGCTGAAAGGCCAAAAATTGAAGATAAGGTTGAGCCTCACTAACGTATGTCCACAGCTGGTAAAACTCTGTAAGGAGAAGCAGGCAACTATTTTGTTTTAAAAGGAAATAACAGAATGTGCTTAACAGTTTTGTTAACATTGTTGTGTTGCTTATTCAGTTTTATACAAAACTGTGTTTTCCCCGTTTGAACCCCAGTTTGCTCTCAATTTTTTTTTTAAAGGTATAGTTTTATAAAAACGGTTTGGTTTCAAAGATCTTGAAGTATTTCTCTGAGTGCATAATGCTAGGGATTTCTGTCATTACAATTGTTTACATTAAAATAAAAAGGAAATGTACATTGTTTATTTACAGTGTTATAGTTTATATCTGGGTAATTAAAATTAATGATTTTCCTCAAGAAGTGTTAATAGTGCGCTGCAGTGCCTTTTGCAGCTGTACAGGTGGTCCTCAAGGGAAAAGGTTTTGGAACCCTGGCCTGAGTTGAGGTATATGTGATGGGCCCTTTTCAGTGCTGGAGCTTGTTCATGCTTATTGCAGGCAGTTGAGGACGATGATCACCTTTTCATTGATATTCTGTATTGATTTTTTTTATATGTAAGTGAAACTACTTTCTGCAGATGTTAAACACAGTAGCAGAGGGAATCAAACATCACGTTATATTTTTATAGTGTGTGTATAGTTTTTTGGTTGCACAAGGAATGCAGGATTGAGCCCCATAAAACTCCCATTGCAGACATTGGGATTTCTCAATGCAAAGAAAATGCAGGATCAACCCATTAATGCAGGGGTAGGCAACCTATGGCACTTCAGATTCTTAAACCATGGGTGAAGTGCTGTAGCTATCTTTAGAAATCTCACGTTGGTACCTTCTTTGCATTTTGTCAAATCTGCAGTGAAAGTGTTCTTAAACTTTCGGATGGGTCATCATCCGAGACTGCTAGAACATGAAATATATGGCAGAATGCGGGTAAAACACAGAACAGGAGACATATAATTTTCCCCCAAGGAATTCAGTCTCAAATTTAATTAACACTTCTAAAAAAAAAAAAAAAAAAGCGTCATCAGCATGGAAGCATGTCCCCTGGAATGGAGGTTGAAGCATGGAGGGACATATGAATCTTTAGCGCATCTGGCATGTAAATACCTTGTGACGCCTGTTACAACAGTGCCATTCGAATGCCTGTTCTCACTTTCAGGTGACATTGTAAACAAGAAGCGGGCAGCGTTATCTTCTGCAAATGTAAACAAATTTGTTTGTCTGAGCATTTGGCTGAACAAGAAGTAGGACTGAGAGGACTTGTAGGCTCTAAAGTTTTACATTGTTTTATTTTTGAATGCAGTTATTTTTTTGTACATAATTCTACATTTGTAAATTCAACTTTCATGATAGAGATTGCACTACAGTACTTGTATTAATTGAATTGAAAATACTATTTTTTTACAGTGAAAATATTTATAATAAATATGAAGTGAGCAAAGTACACTTGTTGTTCTGTGTTGTAGTTAAAATCAATATATTTGAAAATGTGAAAAAATCCAAAAATATTTATGTAAGTAGTATTCTATTGTTTAACAGCACGATTAATCGTGCTAATGGTGATTAATTTTTTTAATAACTCTACAAATTGTTGGCTGTGTCAACACTCAGCATCTATTGTATGTCTTATGGTCTTGTGACAGAATTACTGCCTAGGTTTCCCTTTTCTTCTCACTTCCTCCTTTAGGGTTTAGCTTGACCATCCAAGAGAAATGTTTTGGGTGGGGAACTGTTGGTGCAGTATCATATACCACAGAAACGCCAGAAGTACATAAACACATTTCTACCCTCCTCTTAACTTCAAGTGATTTTTTTTCTAGTTACTCACAATGACTTTTTTATTAATCCATTTGCAATTTACAGTTTTTAATAATGGAGGAGTTGGGTGGAAGGAGAGTGCTCTGGAGTATCTGTGTAGTTGATTTTAGTACCTATGGTACTTCATTCTTGATAGCATGCCATTTGCATCTGAAACAACAGACAAATGAATTGCAGCTATCACCTAGGATAAGCATATCATTGGCAAAGAATTTATATGAGAATTTCAGCTGTTAAAAGGGCTTATCCAGTGTCGTCTTCAGCTGCTTGGATAAGCAACTAGTATGTCATTCATGCTTTTTCATTAGAAATGCAGTGAGTAATAAAAATACTTTTGTCTGGTAGGAGTACACAAAGAATGTTTGCCAAGATGTGGGTACAGCATGGTAGTATATCTAAAGTTAGTCTCTTTTATTTTTATATTTTTCAGAATCCCTTTCCTCCTAACTTTTTTGCATGTCTCCCCCTACCTCAGCTTTTGACTTCTTGTTACATAAGTAGAAATATTAGGCTCTAATTTCTATCTGTAATTTCTTAATAAAATCTGTGACTGGTGTAAAGGGTTACCCTGTGCAAACTTCCAGGATGTTACCACCTTCTCCTTATAAAAACAGATGGGACAAAGAGGTTCAGATTTCCAAGCTACACTGATTGACCTTTTGAAACTTTTTCCCCCTAGTAAATGCTAAGTGGAGTCACTTTTGTTCCAGTAAGCTATAATGAATGGGGAGTAATGGAATTGTTGGGGGATGAGCTGGAGGTTGTATAAACTTGAACACTTTTCTGTTTGTAAACCTGAGTTTCAGATAGTAATTTAGACTTATGACTTAAAAGATTTAACTGAATCAGAATATATGCTAGAAAGAGGAGCAGTTTGTCTCTTTAATACTTGCTTGCTTGTGTCGGCTGACCATTCCATGTTTTAGTCTTCACTAACTATACACTTGTCTATACTAGATTTTCAAACTGTTCAAGCCTTCTCTTAGAGAGCCATGTTTTAAACCTGATTCTTGATAGAAAATTTCCGTGCTATGGAGAGGCACTATGCATATTTTAAAATAGAGCTGTGTTATGTAGCCTCTGTCATTTGTGCTCTGATAGTTTTCTAGCCTAGTAGAGGCCTATATACTAAAAAGGTGAGTAAATGTACACTGTGAAGACTTAATTGAGAAGATACCCCAGGACCCTAGTACTTTCCATTTTACTGGACAGAGTATTTCAACTAGTACTGTTGTGGTCGGGGAGGGGAGGATGCCTTGTGATTAAGGTTGCTGAGGGGTTCTGTTTTGCTTTAAAAAAGAATCTTAGGCATGTATTAACAGTTGACAAATTTGAAAAAAAAATTCCTCTGGAGCTAGCTGAAGTGACTAGTTGTAAAGATATCTCTTGATGGCTTTTTTGAATGTCTTAAAATAGAATGTCTAGTTGAAATTTAAATAGTTTCTTCACATAAGTAACTTCTTTTTTTAGTTAAAATATTCAACCTCAAAAATGTATCAGGAAGATAGTGGAGGGAATTTTGTTTAACTTGTTTTGGACTCTACACAGTTCTTGATGCTTGCTCTTTTTGTAATATCTGATTTATGAAGACCTTAGTAACTGAAATATTTCTATTAAATCGAAGAACTACTAAAATATTAAACTTGGAGCTGCTGGCCTCACTCCTAGAAAAGTGGATCATGATGAGGATGATCATTCCTGGTCACCTTGAAAAATGTTGTTTTTTAAATTTAGCTCCAAGGTGGACACCACTACTGCTAGGGAGCTCTGGGCTGGTCAACAGTCAGTAACGCTGGACCTGAGTTCTGTTTCTTTCTTTTTTTCTCTCTGCTGGTGAGGCCCATATCTAATCCCCTTCCAGCAGCCTTTTAATCTAGCAATGGAAACAGACTCATTCTATGTCGCTTTACTACAGCTCCGCTGATCTTGAGAGTGTTGAGTTTCCCCTAACCCAGTAAGAAGAGGCTGAGGAAAAACTGAGTGGGATCATAGCCACTGGTAGATAGAAGAGGATTATAGTTAGGGCTGCCCTGTGGCTGTGCAGGGGATGGCTGGAAGCTCAGTGCTCATAGCTGACTTTACTGTCTCTTCACCAGTCTTTAATTCTCAGACAACAGAGCTGCACTGATTCTCCCTACTCTAAGGCCATGTCTACACTACACAGTTTTGTTGACTAAATAGTGGATGTCTACACAGTGCAATGTTCCTCCCGCCATTTTAACTATCTTGCTGTGCTGACATACTAAAATCACCTGGAGGAGAGGCGATGAAGTGAGAACAACACAGTGTCAATGTAGAAATTGCGTTGCTTATATCACCCTAATTGGCCTCCAAGAGGTGTCCCACAATACCTATCATGACTGCTCTGGTCACCACTTTGGCTGTTGGGCAGCGGAGTTCAGTTACACAGGCATGCATCCCTCCCCCCTTTAAAGCCCTGGGAATGTTTGAAATTCCTCTTCCTGTTTGCTCAGCATGGATAGCTCATATAGCATCTTTCCAGCTGACCATGGCAACTCCCTGCAGCAAAAATTCTCCTGCTTGGAGTACGTTGGAGTTGTTGGATCTGCTGGGTCTGTGGGGAGAGGAGGCTGTGTGGTCGCAGCTCCACTCCAGCCATAGGAACTTTGATAGCTACAGGCAGATTGCTTGTGGCATAGAGCTGAAGGGGTATGAGAGGCGCGCACAAGTGCCATGCCAAAATCAAGGAGCTGAGGCAGGCACGTAGGCGCCAACTCTGTGGGTGCTCTGGGACTAGAAAAAGTAGTGGGTACGCTGCACCCACCGGTAGCCAAGCTCTCCTCCCCTGAGCATGCCGTGTCCCCGCTCTTCTGCCTACCTGCCAGCGCTTCCCACCTGGCAGCTGCCAAACAGATGTTTGGCTGCTCCGGGAGGGGGGGGGAAGAGCAGGAATGTAGCATGCTCAGGGGAGGAGGTGGGGCCAGGGCGGGGATTTGGGGAAGGAGTCGGAATAGGGGCATTGAGGGGGCAGAGTAGGGGCAGGGATTTTGGGGAAGGGGTTGGAATGGGGGCAGGCAAGGGTGAGGCCTCACGGAAGGGATGGAGTTGGGGCAGGGCTGGGTGCAGAGGTGGGTCGAGCACCCAGAAGGCAAGGGAGACTAATCGTCAGTCTGGTGCATTGCCAAAGACATGCCACTTCCACAAGGAACTGTATGTAATCTCCGGAGGTGACCCCACATCCCCCACTGACTGCCTCGTGGATACTTTTGTGGGGCTGGAGGCAGTGGTCAGTGGAGTGAAGGCAGAGGACAAAGTGGAGTTGGAGGAAGATGGGGGATAGGCAACAGGGTGGTCTGGTGGCATGGAGAGCCAGGAGCGGATTTTAACTCTGGCACACCTGGTGCAAGGGAAGGGAGCTCCGATAAGTACTCATGCTTCAATACTGCAGAGAGAAATGAGGTAGAGCTATTTTTTTTTCCAGGGTAGGAAAGGGATAGAAATAATCAACAGTACGACTTCATACATCTGCCTCTCATTCCCCTGTCTAGCTAGACAGAGGGAGCCCTGCAGAAAAGATTGTTGATGCACACTGGGATGTCCCGGGAATGCTCCATACTAATCTCTAGGAAACTTTCGTGGAGGTATTCTGCAATCCTCTGCTGAAGACTCCTTGTGACAGCTGCCTCGTTCCTTCCTCCTTGGAAGGAAACTTTGCCTCGCCAATAAGCAATTACATCTGCAAAGACCAAAGCAGCATGCAGGCTAGCAGCATATTGACCTGGTCTGCAGCTGCACGCATGCAGGAGCTGTATTCTTGCACCCTCAGTTACCCTCAAGAGCGCTTCTATCACCTCTGCCTATGGAAAATAGCACCAATATTCAGAATAGTGTCCCTTGGTGCCTAGCAGGGAATCATTACGAGACACCCCCGCCCCATGATTTGTCCTATCTTACCCCATCCCTCTCATGCCCAACTCACCATGGCTAGGGCTCTCACTGTGCTGTGTGCTTGCCAAGGGAAATTGAGAAAGTGGTTTATGTAATTTGTATGAATCAAGGCTGTGAGTGCACTCACAACAGTGCCTCTGTTGTTTCTTTAGCTTCTGTAGATGTGGCCTTGAGAGTCTCCTCCTGCACACTGGCTGAGCAGCTCTGTCTGATGATGAGACATATGAGGTGGAGTAGGGAAGACCTAGTCAGGGAGATGCTACAATCATCTGATCGTGCTGATAGCCTCTTTCCAAGCTCTCTGCTCACTATCAGTGATAAACTGAGAATGGATAGTCAGGAAAGGAAATGGTCAGGAGCAGATGATACAGCTGCTCAAGGACCATGCTGACATAGTGAGGTCCCTGAATGCACTGCAGGAAGAACATATCTATGCTCACCTCCCCCTGCAACCCATTCAGAACTGCCTTCCACGCCCATCCCAAACTCCCCTCCCACATTCCTCACATGTTCCTGGTCCACCACAGTACCGCATGCGCTCCACCGCTGGGGATATGTTTCCCAATGACAGCCTGACCTACACCCAGCTGTGAGAGCCTCGTTAAAAAGTGCTTTTCATTGTCATGGAAAAATTGTTTTGTTGATCTAGCTGTGTCTACACTGTGGTTTTGGTCAGCTTAGCTACGTCTCTCGGGAGTGAGTTGTTCATACCCCTGTCAGTTGCTGGGTTATATTTTGACTTGTCATACTGGTATTTAGAAACAAACTGTGCTCCCCCACTTTGATGTTAACACTTTTTTCCCTTGAGAAATGGTCATGATAAGGTTTGTGAACAGTTAGTGATAACTTTCATACAATTTCATTTTGTTTGCTTAGTTTTCAGTCAACCTGTTGGCTGACTTTGGGGTTTTTCCTTTGTATTCACTATTTTTGGTTTTCCCATTAAGATAGGAAGTAAATGTTTTAAGTACAGTAAAAATATGCATGTTAACTTCCTGTAAAACAATACTTGTGACTCAAAGCATGCTGTATAGAAAGAGAGAATCATTTAACACTAACTGCCTTATTAAATCAGATTAAATAAACAAACAAAACAAAACATGTGTTTGGGAAGCCAGATAACCTCAAGCTTATTTTCATTATTAAGAACTTTAGCAAAACAAAACCAAGCTTTGTTAGTGACAATAAGCTAGTCCCTTTACCTGAATGAGATGTAACCTTCTCTTCCCTTTGCCAAGGGAAGGATCTAGACAGTTTAAAACAAAGACCCTTCTCCACACTGCCCTTTATTCTGACGTCTCCCTTTTCTTGTTCTTTTGATCCATCCCCTTAAATTTCTTGCTGGCTAACTCACTCCTCCCCCTTTTTCCCTCAGCCTCCAAGCACACATTTGTATCTCTATTCTGAGGGAGGGGGAACCTCTCAATCCCACCTATTTTTAAAATTTATATTCTACAATTTTTTTCCTTCCACATTTCTTTTAGAGAGAGGTAAGGGATTGACTGTGTGTACACAAATTTGCAGAGAGGCAATAGAGTTGAGGTCTGTTATTTCTCACCTTTTATATATTATTTATTTATTTTAAAACATTTTTGCTGTTAACAAGCATGTTATCTCTGGAAACACAAATCATCAGTTTGAGAACTGCAAATCTAAGCATCTCTGATGGTATCTTCTAGACTGAGCACTGAGTCTCATTGGGTAAATAGAAAGATTAACCTAAATCTATACTGAAGCCCCTGGAACCTCATAAATTTGGGTCCCTAATCCATGAACTATTGGAATTCATTTACAAAACTTTTCTTAAACATTACATGAATATATTGTCTCATACTATAGAATTAGAATTTGTAATCCCTATTCCAGGATGAGAGATCTTTGAACTATAATGTATCTTAATTAAGACTACCTTTAGATTGCTGTATTTGCTCCCTCCTCTTCCCCCCCCCCTTTTTTTTTGTGGGTTTATGTCTTCTGCTGCCTGATTTGTGTATTTCCAGTTCCAAGTGTGTGGTTGACTAGTCAGTTCATAACTCTGGTGTTTGTAACTCTGAGGTTCTACTGTAATTCTCTCTTTCATCTCCCTGTTATATTTAACACCGTTCATTAGTTACCTTTGGTTTCTCTTCTCTTAATTTAACTCTCACTTGGCTGACTAATTCTTCAGAATAATCTTTAATACTATTAAAGTAGTATCTTTTTAATTGGGAGTCACTCTTAATGGGAGCAAAGGCCAATCACTGTGGTATTCCTGTTTAAGAGATTTTGCTGGAAGTGGTTGTCTCTGCTTGGGAATTATATGCATTTCACTGGTTCTTTATTTAAAAGCTTTAATAGCCAAATAGATATTGTACTTTTCTCATCTCTCCAGTTGTTGCAGTTAAAAAAATTATTTTGGCAATCCTTGGAATTCCGTACTGAAAATATAGTCTGCATCATTAACTAGGAGATTGATTTATTGGACTACTTTCCTCTCAAATCTTACTTTCTGAAGAACTAGATTAATAAAGGTGAAGGTGAACCAAACATGGAATTCCTGTTGAATAAAAAAAGATTTTAGTTAACCCACTTGTATAATTTGTGTGGTTTATTCTTAGCATAAAACTGTTACCAAGCCTAAGATTCCCACTTCTCTAAATTGAGCCACGTCATGCAATCCTCTAAGATGGTTTCTAGAATTGGAAATAATTTGTCTAAATTCTGTCTCCAAAAGGGGGCTTGTTCAAATGGAAATTTATATTTTGGTCTGCTAGATATCAGACAAGTTTGAAGACTAAGCCTTAGAAAAACAATGCTTTTTTTGTCTTATTGTGGTAGTCTCTCTCTCCCCCTCCCCTTTACTGAAGCCCCCCATTATCTTGAAAAACCTGCAGATTTAAAATGAGTGAACTAAAATTCTCATTGTATTCTAAAATTGATAAAATAAATTACTGTGCTAAGCTAATATCTACTCCTTGAACTGGTCTTTTAGGGTTAGAAATAGGAATGGTGAAAAGACAAGTTGTACATGTCAACAAGCATGTGGACAAGGGGGGGTTCCAGTGGATATAGTGTACTTAGATTTTCAGAAAGCCTTTGACAAGGGCATCGCCAAAGGCTCTTAAGCAAAGTGAGCTGTCATGGGATAAGAGGGAACGTCCTCTCATGGATTGGTAACTGGTTAAGAGATAGGAAACAAAGGGTAGGAATAAATGGTCAATTTTCAGAATGGAGAGAGGTAAATAGTGGTATCCCCCACAGGTCTGTTCTGAGACCTGTCCTATTCAATATATTCATAAATGATCTGGAAAAAGGGTAAACAGTGAGGTGGCAAAATTTGCAGATGATACAAAATTGCTCAAGATAGTTAAGTCCCAGTCAGACTGCAGAGAGGTACAAAAGGATCTCTCAAAATTGGGTGACTGGGCAACAAAATGGCAGATGAAATTCAATGTTGATAAATGCAAAGTAATGCACATTGAAGAACATAATCCCAACTATACATATAAAATGATGGCAGTCTAAATTGGCTGTTACTACTCAAGAAAGAGATCTTGGAGTCATTGTGGATAGTTCTCTGAAAACATCCACTCAGTGTGCAGGAGCAGTCAAAAAAGCAAACAGATTGTTGGGACTCATTAAGAAAGGGATAGATAATAAGACAGAAAATATCATACTGACCCTATATAAATCCACGGTACGTCCACGTCTTGAATATTGTATGCAGATGTGGTCACTCCATCTCAAAAAAGATGTTTTGAAATTGGAAAAGGCTCAGAAAAGGACAACAAAAATTATTAGGGATATGGAATGGCTGCCATATGAGGAGAGATTAATAAGACTGGGACTTTTCAGCTTTGAACAGAGCCGACTAAGGGGGAATATGGTAGAGGTATAAAATGACTGGTGTAGAGAAAGTAAATAAGGAAGTGTTATACTCCTTTTTCATAACATGAGAACTAGGGGTCACCCACTGAAATTAATAGGCAGAAGGTTTAAAACAAACAAAAGGAAGTATATTTTCACACAACACACAGTGAACCCGTGGAACTTCTTGTCAGAGGATGTTGTGAAGGCCAAGACTACAACAGGGCTCAAAAAAGAATTAGATAAGTTCATGGAGGATAGGTCCATCAATGGCTGTTAGCCAAGATGGACAGGGATGGTGTCCCTAGCCTCTGTTTGCCATAAGTTGGGAATGGGCAATAGGGGCTGGATCACTTGGTGATTACCTGTTCTATTCATTCCCTCTGGGCACTGGTATTGGCCACTGTCAGAAGACAGAATACTGGGCTAGGTGGACCTTTGGTCTGACCCAGTATGGCCGTTCTTACGCTCTAATTTTATTAAGGGAAGATATTAGCATTTATAAGTCAGGGTGTGGCCACACAGCAAAAGCAGTTAGTGGCATCTTTTATGTTTCTGTTAGCACAGGGGTTCTCAAACTTTGGTAACCCGAGGACCCCAATTTTCATTTAAAATTTTGCTGCGGACCTCCAAGTCCTCTTCTCATCCCCTGGCCCCTTCCCCCAAGGCCTCACCCCCACTCCACCCTTGCCCCTTCTCTTCCCTGCCTCTTTCCACCCCCTCCCTCAAGTGCCCCCATCTCTGCTTCTCCCCCTCCTTCCCCAGGATGCACTGGGGGGGGGGGAAGGAGTTGATCAGTGGAGCCCATGGACTCCAGTTTGAGAAATGCTTGTTAGCAGTTTTTGTGTGTGGGGTCTTTTTAGTAAAACTAGCTGAGCTGGTGAGTCTGAATATTCAACTGCTGCTTATATAAAAGGAGAAACTTGTTTTGTGATACTGACACTTCTGCCAACAAAACAAGTTGGCAGAATTCTAGCTAAGACAGGGGTTGGCAACCTTTCAGAAGTGGTGTGCCGAGTCTTCATTTATTCACTTTAATTTAAGGTTTCACGTCCCAGTAATACATTTTAATGTTTTTAGAAGGTCTGTTTCTATAAGTCTATAACATATAACTAAACTATTGTTGTATGTAAGTAAATAAGGTTTTAAAAATGTTTAAGAAGCTTAATTTACAATTAAATTAAAATGCAGAGCCCCCTGGACTAGTGGTCAGGACCTGGGCAGTGTGAGTGCCACTGAAAATAAGCTCGCGTGCCGCCTGCGGCACACGTGCCATAGGTTGCCTACCCTTGAACTAAGACTTACCTGAAAGGGATAAGCAGTTAATTCTTAAGAGTATCTTAATATGAGTCTGAGATCGGTAATTGAAGTTATGTCCTTAATTCATTTCTTGGATTTTGTTTTAAGACCTGTATGAAACATATGACCATTAAATAAAAAACATGGCCACAGTTTACATTAGTATTTAGAAGTTTCCGTCAATACAATGATGTACTTTAGTCATTTGAAAGAATAAAATAGGATGAATTTTTGAAGTGTGGTGGTCAGTGATAAATATCACATTCCAAAGTTAGAAAATTTTAATTAATTTCTTCCAGTAGCTTTAAAATAAGAACTAATTTTTAAAAAAAAAATGCTGATTTAATGTTTACTACTTATTGTAGTGCCTAGTCCTGGACCAAGACTCCATTGTGCAAACACAGAACAAAAAGATACCTGCCCCAAAGAGCTTGCAATCTTAAGTGGGGCGAGGGAAAGCTCAGTGGTTTGAGCATTGGCCTGCTAAACCCAGGGTTGTGAGTTCAATCCTTGAGGGGGCCACTTAGGGATCTGGGGCAAAAATTGGTCCTGCTAGTGAAGGCAGGGGGCTGGACTCGATGACCTTTCAAGGTCCCTTCCAGTTCTAGGAGATTGGTATGTCTCCAATTAAAAAAAAAAAAAGTAATTCTTTTTATTAACAGTTTTTTCTTTTTCCTAATTTGTTGTCTTTACAAAATCTGGCTTCTGATTTTGCTTTCCCTTTTCTATTTCTTTTCACTTCTGTTTTTGTGTTCAGTGTTGTAGCAAAGTGAAACTAGAATCAAGATTCCTGAAGCACTGGTAAGCACTGCTTCTGAGTTTGCCGTTCTAGGTGTTGTCATGGCCAGCTTCATAGCAAAGTGGGGAGAAGCAAAAGAGGCTAGGAACCTAGGTTCTGAAGCACAGCGTTCCCACACTTCAGAGATTGTGAGTTTAGTAAGTTTCATTTAGCTGCTGGCTGACACTGCCACAAACTGTGCTGCTCTTAAAGACCAGGAACACTCTGTGAACTAGTCTTACAGTACCTCATGTAATCACCAGTGGATTAACATTTATCCTGTGATAATTTTTTCTAAAATACATGTGCAATTGGTAATTTATTCTGGGAAACTCCGGTACTGGTTTTGTTACCTTTTTATGGTGGTCCCTGAGTGTCATGCCTCTGCCAATAGGGTTGTAGCCTTATCCAGGGGACCTACTGAAAAGAGGCCTGTGTCATGAAATTAGATGTGCATGCTTTTAGAAGTTTGCAGTCTTTAGACAGTGATAGAAATGGCTACCTCATCTTAAATTTTCTGGCTAACTTCAAAATGGTACAATATGTGGTGATTTCTTTCTGATATGAGGAGATCATTAGAGACTCTGAATCTGTATTGTTACCTAATATTATATCCTGCTCAAACATCATCTTACAGGTGAAGGTGCTCATAAAAGCTGTAATTATTAAGGGTACAGAGCATGGAGGGCATTCTTGACTTAATCCTATATGGGATGCAGCTAACAATGATGAGTGGAATTCACAATTGAATACACGACTTGCATCTATGGTGGCTTCTTTTAGCTTATATGCTTCAGTTTTCAAATTTGTCTATTAGTGCTAGAATAGGTAGGTTGAGTACCAAGACAAAAATCTGGTAGTGAAATGCAGGAAAAACAATGACCTATAAAATGTATGTGGAGGATTCAGAATTAAAGGACAACAACCAGAAGAGCATTTTCTGAATCTTATGTAAGTGATAGAACTGCAAGAAAAGGGGGAGGAGGGGAAGTATACACATATACTAATGGTGGTGCAGACTCCTAGTGTAATAATTCTGGATCTACTTTCTTGGTTGAGGACTTCTCAAGTGTCTGAAGGTGTGTGAGGGGACTCCATTGAATGCTTCCTCTAGTCTATGTCCAAGAGCAACAAGAAATCATAATCACCTGGAAGATGAGGGGACCGGGTAAGACATTCTGAAGCAAATGATACTGGTGACCCGTATGCCTTGCCCAACATGTACTTGATGATTCTGAGTGAATGTTTCACTTCAAGATAATTCCTCATTTAAAAAAAACCCAAAAAACTAACCTAAGATTCAAGTGATGGGTCAATAGATTATAAGAACTGTGAAATCAATGTAGCAAAACTCTACTTCTGCAATTTCCAGTTCTTCTTCGAGTGCTTGTTCATGTCCATTCCAGTCAGGTGTGTGTGCGCACACATGCACAGTAGCTGGAAGAATTTTTCCCCTAGCAGCGACCGTAGGGTCGGGCTGGGCGCACCGTGGCTTCATGCCTTCATGGCACCCAATATAGAGCCCTGCCGACCCTATATCCCCTCAGTTCCTTCTTACTGCAACTGATGGTAGCTGGAACTTCCCCTTTCTTTTCTCTTGCTTCGGCAAATGGATTAGCAGTGCTTTATACGCTGTACATAGTTAGTTTCTGGTAGTTATAAAGAACTACTAAACTATACTAAGTTTCAGTTATGGAGAGATTCTCCTCCCCATTTCCTCCCCCCATTTGTTACATGCCATGATCCCTGGGCTTTTAGACTTGCCAGGTTTGTGTAAAGTGAATGCCAAAAACTGTCTCCCCCCGCCCCCAACTGCTTACAGTGCCTGGGTGAGGGTCACCAGAAGGACTGCTGCAAGATCTGTCAGGAATTCCACCCGAGAACCATTAAGGAGAGGGAGCAGCATCTCAAAATTCTCCTTATGGAGGTAGCTCTCCGACCTCAGTTGGACCCAGGCGCCGGGGATCCTGCTCCCAGCATGTTGTCTTTGGTGCAAAACACTCTGACCCCATCTTTGAAGGACTCGGCACCATCATGGAGCCTCTTGGGGACATAGCAGCCTTCAGCACTGGTCCCAGTCGCTGGCGCAGAAGAAAAAGAGGTTGGAGAGAGGCCTATCTCCCTCAGCAAGACCAAGGGACCAGCCACCAGTGGCACCTCAGTTGGGCCACAACTTGGGGACTCAAAGTGGAGCCTTAATGACTTCTGCCCAAGTGAGGCAGTCGAGCCCGGGTCCTCTCGCTCACTGCACCTATCGGAACATCTACTGCTCCCATCCACCCCGGAGGCTTTTGAGGCGCCGCAGGACCTATTGAGGCTTATTGCACTGTTCTCGCCGCCGAGACAGGAGAGCATCCCGGCACTGCAGGTTCCATCCTTCCATCCATCTATCCTCAAGGAGCTGTTGAAGAGGGTTGCATCCAGCCTTAGCCTGCAGGTGGAGGATTTGGAGGAGCAAGCGGACTCCCTGTTCGCCATCCTCTTCTCCACAGCCCCTGCTAGAGTGGCCCTTCCCCTTCACGAAGGGGTACTGAAGATATCCAACACCTTGTGGCAAATCCCCTTCTCTCTGCCTCCCATTTCCAAAGGGCAGAGCGCGAGTACTTTTTCCCCACCTAAGGGGCACGAATATCTTTACTCCGATCCTGTCCCAAATTCCCTGGTGGTCAAGGCAATTAACCACAGAGAATGCCAGGGGCAACCCAGAGCTACCCCCCAAAATAAAGACGCCAGGAGATTGGACTTGTTCAGACGGAAAATTTATTCCTTGTCTAGCTTACAGTTGAGGGTGGCCAACCACCAGGCCCTCTTTGGCTGCTACGACTTTAATATGTAGCAGACTGTGGCCAAGTTTGAGAGAGTGCCCTCCCGGAAGGTTCCTGTAAAGAATTCCAGGTGATCCTCAATGAGGGTACGGCTGCTGCCAGGGCGGCCCTTCAAGCACCATCTGACGCAGCAGACTCTGCTGCCTGCACCATGGCGTCCGCCATCTCCATGCAATGAGCGTCTTGGCTGCTCCTATCTGGGTTGTCCTCCAAGGCTCAGCAGGACCTCCCTTTCAATGGCCAGGCCCCATTTGCAGAGCAGAGGGACAACAAATTATATGGGCTGAAGAACTTCCGAACCATCCTAAAAACTCTGGGGCTTTACATTCTGGACCCAGCACGTAAGCAGTTCAAACTGTAATTTCCCCGGGACAAAAGAGCCAGCCCCAACAGGACTTGCTGCACAAAAAGCCCAAGGGCTATAGATGGCTCACGAGCCACTTGCTCCCACCCTCTGCCCAGTTGGGCGTGACCCACTCCAAGCAAGGAGCTAAAAAGTCTTTTTGAGGATATGCCTGAGGGCGACCTACCAGTCTATTTCCTGGATCTGATTTTTCCCAATTATTTTGTAACTGCCTTACCTTTTTCCTCTCAGCATGATTGTCGATAACTTCGGACCTCTGGATCCTCAGTATGGTGGCACACGGCTACGCCCTCTAATATATTTCCATCCCTCTCCCCCGTCCCTCTTCAAGAAGACTCTCATGAGAAGGGTCCCTGAACAGGAGGTTCAGGGGCTCTTAGAGGTGTGGCTGGTGGAGGTCCTACCTCCTTACCGAAACAAGGGTTTCTGTTCCCAGTATTTTCTGATCCAAAAGGCCAAGGGTGGGCTGCGTCCCATCCTGGACCTGCAAGACCTCAACAGATACCTTAGGAAGCTAAAGTTTTGCATAGTCTCCCTGGCCTCCATTATCCCCTCCCTGGATCCAGGAGATTGGTATGCTGCCCTCGACCTGAAAGACTCATACTTTTATATAGTGATCTTCCTAGGATACAGATGCTTCCTCTGTTTTATGGTTGGTTCGGCCCACTACCAGTTTGCGGTCCTTCTGTTTTGCCTGGCTACAGTACCAAGAGTGTTTACCAAGTGCATGGTGGTAGTTGCGGCGTACCTCAGGTGTCAGGGTATCCAGATTTAACCAAACATCTACAGCTGTCTGGTCAAAGGCAACTTCAAGGCTCAGGTCCAATGCGACATCACTGTACTACAAACCACGTGCTGCTCCTTGGGACTGCTGTTCAACCACAAAAAGTCCATGTTAGGTCCAGTTCAAAGGATAGAATTCATTGGGGCTGTGCTCAACTTGACCCGGGCGAGAGTGTTCCTGTCATTGGACAGGTTTCAGACCCTGACGGACCTCACTGCGGAAGTGTCTGTTTTCCCCTGATAACGGCCAGGGTGTGCCTGTGCCTGCTAGCCCACATGGCAGCTTGTACATAGATGGTCCGCCATGCCAGGCTCTGCATGCGGCCGCTGCAGTAATGGCGGGCGTTGACCTATTTCCAATCCAGAGACCACCTGGAAAAGATCGTAACCATTCCTCTGGCGGTCCTCACCTTGCTGCAGTGGTGGACCGATCATGAGAAGGTCCTGGAAGGAGTCCCGTTCGACAGTCCTGTTCCATCTGTTGAGCTAGTGTCGGATGCTTTGGACCTTGGTTGGGGGGTGGACCCCGGAGGAGACAAGGTTACACATAAATGGCAAGGAGCTCAGAGTGGTCCAACTGGCCTATGAGGGCTTCCTGCTGCACCTGTCAGGCGAAGTGGTGGGAGTCCTGATGGTCAATATGGCCTCGATGTTCTACATCAACAGGCCTTGCCAGCACTGGTTCGGCACGCTCGTGAACATGGTGGTGGCCACTCTGATCTCTTCCTTTCAGTCCAGACCTGCTGTCACAGGATCACGGTTGGCTCCTACACTCCAACTTCGGGTTTCTACATCTCTCGGCATGGATGCTCCATGGTTGAACCCAGAGGAGCGTACCTGCTCGGAGGAGGTCCAGCAGATCCTCTTGGGAAGTAGGAAACCATAAGACTAACTTACCTGGCCAAGGGGACAAGGTTTTCCTGCTGGGCGTCGGAGCGTGGCATTTCTTCCTTGCATTCTTCAGTGCGGTCCATCTTGGACTACTTACTGCAGCTCAGGAACTAGGGTCTGGCGCATTCTTCCATCAGAGCGCACTATGCAGCCATCTCCACATTCCACCAGCCAATCCAAGGTCAGATGGTCTTTTCTCATGACCTGTCAGGTTCCTGAGGGGCCTCAAGAGCCTTTACCTGGAGGTATGGGCTCCTGTCCCGCAGTGGGACCTTAACCTGGTCCTCTCCAGGCTCACCGGCTCGCCTTTCAAGCCGCTGGGCTCCTGCTCCCTTTCCTACTTGTCCTGGAAGGTGGCTTTCCTGGTGACGGTGATGTCGGAAAGGTGAGTCTCGGGGATTAATGCCTTGACCTCGGAACCGCCTTACACAGTGTTTTATAAGGACAAGGTCCAGCTGCGGTCCCACCCAGCCTTATACATGAGCCAGGACGTATTCCTGCCAGTGTTCTGTCCTAAGCCGCGCAAGACTGCTGAGGAGAGGCGTCTACGCGCACTGGGCATCTGGAGGGCCTTGGTGTTTTACTTGGAACGTACCAAGCCTTTCCGGAAATCGACCCAGCTCTTCATCGCTATGGTGGATAGGATGAAGGCCTCCTGGTTCCTTCGCAGAGGATTTCCAACTGGATCACCTCTTGCATAAAGACCTGTTATGAGCTAGCAAAGGTCCCACCGCTGCCGAATGTTAGGGCCTATTCAACTAGAGTGCAAGCGTCTTTGGCATCCTTTCTGGCGCACATTCCAATCCAGGACATCTGTAGAGCTGCGACATGGTCCTCGGTCCACACATTAACATCTCATTATGCTATCACTCAGCAGGCCAGAGACAACATTGGGTTCGGCAGAGCTGTATTACAGTCTACGCAGCCGTGAACTCCTACCTGCTTCCATGCTAATGTGGAATGGACATAAGCAAGCACTCCAGGAAAAGACAGTTACCTGTTCTGTAACTGGTGTTCTTACAGATGTGTTGCTCGTGTCCATTCCATGACCCACTCTCCTTCCCCACTGTCGGAGTTTCCGGTAAGAAGGAACTGAGGGTGAGGGGAGTTAGCGGCGCCCCTTATACTGCACCATGCAGGTGCCACTGCAGAGGGCACCAGAGCCTCTCCCCTACAGATACTGCTGAGGGAAAAACTTCTGGCATTGGTGCATGTGGCAAGCACACACACCTAATGTGGAATGGACATGAGCAACACATCTCGAAAAACACCAGTTATGAAACAGATAACTGTATTTTTTTCCTCTCCAGCCTTTCCTTGGTGGGAAGTAATAGTGGGTGTGCATATTATCCTATTTGGAACAGCAATACTGGGTATTGGAATTCTTCATGTCTTACAATTCGTGACGTCAGAAATTGTGTTGTCTGTCTCCACATTGGCCTTGAGTGGAACCCATTTGCCACATGACGATTTAATGCTGTAAATATCTAGCAGCTTGGGTTAGTAGAATTGTTACAAAGAAAAGATGAGTGGATGATGGGATCAGTTGTAAGGCTACGCAAGACCATGTAAAATTGAGGTTGGGATTTTAGTTGTCTAAACTTATTCTTGATTTCTTAGAAAAACTGCCTTTGCTCAGTCCATTCTAATGCTCATTAGGAAAGTGTTAGAATCACATGTAGTTTCTAAGTTTAGTTTTTAATTGAACAAAATATGGCGGGTGACTTTAGAAGCAGGTGTGAACACGAGGGTAGCAGAAGCTGAAGTAATACTTAATTTTGCATTTGCCTCTAGAGGCCATATTATAGAGGAGACTACTATGGCACTAGAACACAGTGAAGTAAATCTAATTTTTGTGGTACTTTAGTTGACCCATAGCTACTTACCAACATTACTGTTCATAGCACAAGCAGGTGGTTTATTTGTGTGGCCCAAATGACTGACACACACACACTGCTGCAATAGAGACTTTTCTTAACGTCTAGGAAGGTGATTAAAGAAATTTAGAAAACTCCATGACTGATAAAATAGCTTCCTTATTTATTGGAACCTCTATGGATTGTCTTGTATAATCACCGTTTTGTTCAATATTTGGATTGTGTGAGAATGATGCATGCTGCGAGATGAACAAATGTAGAATTGATCAGATGCTTCTTAGTTTTTTTAAATTTAAAAACGAAAGGCCCTGGTCCTCCATATCAGCTGAGAGAGACTCAATTGCAGGTTTGGGACCTGTGTTTTTAAATGGTGATATAATGCCCCAGTATATTGGCTAATAAAGGGCATTCAGCACAGAATTCAGCCTATTCTATCTTAATTTATTTTGTTAACTGGCAAAATCGGTTCTTTGAAGTTCCATGTCTCATGGCTAGACTCCATTGGGTGTTTGGCACAGAGAAAGTTAATGCTGTGCAGCAGCTCTTATATCCAAGGCATTTTGGAAGATATCTTTAAGTTGTTTTGGTGTCACAATCCCTAGGTTCGATTTTTAGATTTGCATCTCGTGCCTGCACCTGGAAATCTCCTGGGAAATAAGCAAGACAAGGATGGCTGCAGAATGAGTAACTTTATAGTCAAGAAGATTGGGTTTCACAAAGTAACTAGTAATTAGCAAAAGGTAAAGGATGGGAGGCCAGGGAACTTGGATTAGAGGTAAAGCAGTATGTACAACATAGATGAAATGAGCATAAAAAAAATATTTTAATACATACTGCAGCAACTTGGTGTGATTACCACTGTCATGCAATGGAGTAAGATTCCTCTGCATGCTTGCTGAAAGATTCAGTGCAAAGACTGTATCCAGATAAGGCTGGTGCATTATAGTAAAACAAAATGCATATGAGTTGAGAGAATATAGTCTTTGGACTGTGTGGTGATAGTGTCTCACTCTCTGCCCGCATACCCTCCATAGGCTGTTTGGGCTCAGCTAGATTTCCCCAGCCATAGACTGGAGCAACCTTCAGTTCTTTTGTGAATGATGGTCCCTAAAGCTTGAGAATTTGAAAGTAGCAGAGTTTGGTGGTCCGCACATGCACCATTGCTCTGCCTCATGGTTTTGTCCAAGGATAAAGGGCAGAGCAGACCAACTGCACCCTGAGTTCCTTCTCAATGCCATGTAGTCCGAGTTGGAGCTGCTAGTGTCCTCTTGTTTCTGATGCACTTCGAGGAAAAATCCACCACCTGTTTTTAGAGTTGTACATAGTTCTTTTTGTTTTTTATTGTCGTTTTAGTGTTTAGTAATAGTTTTTAGAAATTAAGAGACTTTGGGAACTGTTTTCTCAGGTCCCCCCTGTGCCCCTCCCCCGCCCCCATCACCCATGCCTGAGCACTGGATTATGCCAAAGATGCCTGGGTTCAAGATCTGTGCCTCCTGACCATGTTCATTCTCAGTCAGTTATGAGCACCAGTGCTCTCCTTACTGCTTGGGAGAAGCCCACATTTTATCCAGGTGCAGTATCTGCCTCTCCTTCCCAAGCTGTACCTGGGAAGTTCAAGCTCTCCGTCTCAAACAGCATCTCATGGAGGTTGCCATGAGGCCGCAGTCAGATTGAGACAGGGGAACCTTTCATACATTGGCCTGAGACACCCAGGACTATGCCTCTGATCAGACAGGGAGTCCAGTTTCACCAGTACCAGTACTGTGGACCCCATGCCAGGGTCTAGTCATGAGACAAGGAAGCATGCCTATAAACATGCCAGTAAGTTTTTCTCCAGCCCGAAGAAGAACAATGCATCTTCCACGAGTTCGAGCTATGGACAAGCGGCATGTTCCAAGGCTCACAAGCACAAGAAGTCTCACAGACTGGTGGATCCACTGTTCATTGAGCCTTGTATGTCTTCCAAGTTGTCACCCCCTAAGTCAAGGGAACCATTGGTTCCGAAGTAGCCCTCTGGTTCTGGCTACGGAGCTTGTGCTGATAACACTGGGGAGGATGGAGTCTGTGCTCAGGCCCCATAAACTTTTTTGCATTCAGGGGAAATGAGATCCCCAGGTTCTCCTACCTTGGACTTACCTCACTTGAGTTGGGCTTCCACCCACTCTCCTACGGCACTGTCATTGGAACTGGGCTCTGACTTAGTATCATTGGAGGACTTGGAAAGAGCACAGGGGCTGCTTCTGCCCTACCGCTGATATGACTACCCTACTATTCCGCCAGCTCAGTAACAGTACCCTCCCTTTTCCCCAACACAGGTTTCACTGGTATCCCACTCAGTGGAGCCCTCCACAGCATCTGCCGGATCAGTCCTGTTGGCTGTACTGGGGGTCCTGGCCTCAATATCCAGCTTCAGAGCCTTCCCATTCAGCAAGAGAGGATTCACCCCCTTCCCCACTTTGGGCATCCCCGTGTAGGCATTCACAACCAGTTTTGGAGGATGAGCCACTTAGTCCAGCTCTGGTACCACCAGAACAGACGCTGCTGTGTCTTTAGCGCCCCCCCTCACTATTGGATGACTTTTTTTCTCAGTTCCAGGACCTCTTACGCAAGGTGGCTGAGGACCTCCATGTTCCACTGGAGGAAATACAGGACAAACAGCATCAGGTTCTTGACATACTGCATGCTTCAGTACTGGCCAGTGTTGCTCTACCAATCAACGATGTCATTCTTCAACCGGCTCAAACTGTTTGGCACACCCCCAGCCACTTGCGCATCCACTTCAAGGGGGCAGAGAAGAGGTATTATGTACCAGCGAAGGAGTCTGAGTTTCTGTTCTCTCACCCCGCACCTAATTCCCTCATGATACAGACAGTGACAGAGGGGGCCAGGCAGAAACACCCGCTCTCCACCCCGGCAGACAAGCAGGGGAAGCAACTGTGGCACAAGGTTTTCTCATGAGCCAGTCTCCTGTTTAGGATTTCCAACTACCAGGCATTATTGGCTAAATACGACTTTCTCAGTTACAGCAAAATGGAGGACTTTATGGACAAGCTCTCAAAGATTCCAGAGCCACTCCATGATGTCTGGGTATCTACGCACCTGCATCCAAAGGAAAAGTCTACTGTCTGCAACCTGAACAACAGTTCAGAACTCCCCACTTCTTCCAACAACCCTATGAACCTTCTCGCAAGCGGCAGAAGACTCATGACATACCGGAGGACAGGATCAGTCACAGCCTTCAGCATCACATGCTCAATCCTCTCAGAAGCGATATTTCCAAGCGTACCTAAACTTCCCTCAAAACTTCTACATACGTAAATACTACAGCAAAACATAAACATTAATCTTGTTGCATTTTCAAGTTGAGAAACAGTTGTTTTAGAACTGGTATTTAACTACGAAGTATGCTTACTATAAAACTGCTTATTCTTAATTTGAAAGATGACACATCAAGATTTATTTAGCCATAACTTTTCAATCTTTTTCTCAAACAACTTTTCTTCTTGGGAAAAATCTGGTTGTAGTGTAATTGTATCAACTGTTTTGGGTTTTTTTGTATTTCTCTCCTATAATGCTGTTTCACCAGAAGCTGACTTTGTCACTTCTCTTTAAAGGTGATTTTGTGGGGGAAAGCATGTTTGGATAATAGTCTAGTTTTTGCACACAGTTAACTTCCTTACTTGAGGTAGTTAAAATTTAGCAGGTAATTATGAAATTATTTTGATATGTTAGTCATTTGAACTACTTCATTTGTGGCCCTACCAAATTCATGGTCTATTTTGATCAATTTCAGGGCCATAGGGTTTTAAAATTGGTCAATTTCATGTTTTCAGATGTTTACATCTGAAATTTCAAGGTGTTGTAACCGTGGAGGTCCCAACCCAAAAGGTACCTGGAGGTAGGTCTGATCCCTCCCACCTCCAAGAGCAGCCATACAGGGGAAGTACAAATCCTATTCCTCCCCAGCCTGGCTGGGACTCGCAGGTAGGAGCCCCCAGCTGGGGTGCTCCCAGCAGCAAGGGGGAGATCAGATTTCACAGTCCGGGACACGTTTTTCATGGCCATGAAATTGATAGGGCCCTACATATATACTAGGAAAGGGATTAGAAATTGTTCTCGAGTTAAATGAATGAAGATTAAATACACAAATCTGTTGAATATTGAGCACATATATTCTTAATGTTTAGTCTCCTTTCTTTTTTTAAGCATTCTTAAATTGATGGAATTTTTTTTTGTCATTAGTCGGAGGTGATGTAACAGTGATTCTGAAGTTTAGTCAGAAGAGCTGGGGCAAAAAATGCTTCAAACTCAGTATTGGTGATGACTCAGGTAGTCAAGTAAGGACACAGCAAACCAGCTGATAGTGCCTGGGATTAGTTTCATTGTCTAATATTGCATATGCTTCTGTCCATGTCAGTTTTGTCATTCAATAAGATAAGATAATGGCGTTGCGTTCTGATTGAATTGTCTTATTCTTGAGCATACTTTTATGGCCTAGTTCATTATCATGTCTTTACCCAAGTGTATGGTGATTTATAGGTGCACAGTTTTATTTGCCTGATGCTTGTAACATTGTAGATTGTAACCTGAAGTGAAATATTAGTGCTTAATTTTGAATTATCATAAGGAATTAGATGTACCACTAAACAGTAGAAATCAGACTGCCATTATTCAGAAAAAATGAAATATGTATGTTTTAAGACCCGGACAAGTACTTGATTACTGTAAAAAGTTATGGAGCATCTTGAGTTGTGCGTTCTGTTTACTACACTCATGTTCCACCTTATAAGGCACTTCAGCAGTTTCCTCATCTCCTGCTGTTGACTCCAATGTTAAGGCCCACAAAGACAGCAATCAACCAGAGACATTAACAAACCACAATATAAATGAATGGGTGGTTTTTTCAACAAAATTGGATGAAGAAAGCTTAATTTACTGGGACAGACAATTCTTCATTAGCTTGGCAAGAGTATTCAGGCTAAAGAACTTCTTTGCGAAAACTTTTTTTTTTTTTAAAGCTAGGTGAGTAAGACCATCAGGAAATGAAAATAACAAGTAACATTTGCTTGTATTACTTGCTTAACAAACAGATGGATTTTCTTTTGTTGCTAAGGTGACTTCCTTTTTAGTATGTAAACAATCTCTCTCTAGTGCTATATTCATGATAATGTGTTCAGTGTTTAAGTGTTTGGCATAATTATACTATTAAATGCCATACTTTTGTTATGGGAAAGAGTTAAAAAGCCATAATCTTTCTAATTCAAATCAGTTGTGTAGTATGGAATAGAAAGGAAGTTGCCGTTTAGTAAAATACAGTCTACTCTAAGAAAAAGCAGTTCACTTTAGGAAACACAATGTGCACTAGGAAAAAAAGAAAACCAGGCATTTTAGTGTCAAGTGTGAAGTAAGCTCCTTAGGGTCAGGCAAGGACCTTAGTATTTACCTGTAAAGTATTCTATATACCTGTAATACTCTGATGTAAGTTTTTTAAGGTATTGAATGAGGGGATAAGAGTACACACTCTGTGTCTGGTGGTAGGATAAAGTTCTTAAAAGTAGAGCATAGTAATGGATATTATTTTCATTTTGCATCATAAGCCGTCTGTATATATTGTTGCATTGACTCTTAGTATTTGACATAGGGTGGTACAGTTAACTGCTGGCTGCCAAGTTAAGACTGTTTTTATTTCTGGTTTTAGACCTGTTTTTATTGAAATTTGTTTTGAGTATGTTCACCTATTTATATTCACTTTTATTAAATAGATGTCTGATTTGTTTGTCTATGAAAGTTTCTAGACTGACTGGACACCCACTTTGAAAAGCCAGACAGTTCTTCAGCAGGATAGGTGGAGGCTCAGTGCCACTCTAATATATTGCCTACTGACTTTCCTGCTCTTTCTCCAAAGCCCCTCCCTGGTCCTTACTGGCTGCTTTTTTCCTCCCCTCAATGCCTGCTTCTTGTGGCACACTGCGTAGACTTGCAAGTCTTTTTATTTTCAAGGCAAAAATGCAGGGCTTGTAAATGTTTTCATATTGCTACTCTCTAATCTTGTTCCCTTACATAGGTCCCTGTTTTGTTCTGCAGTTCAGATAAAAGAAGATTAGCATTCATTGAACTGCAGAGTCAATTGAATGTGACCCATATGCACGGTACAGTACAATAGCTCATGTACTGTACTCCATAGCTAGACATTCCTGATTAATGGATATAGATCTAGATCTATAAATTAGAACAGAAATAAATGGTGGAATACTAACAAAACATGAGGTATTATCAGAAGCTAATAAACCAACATTTGATTATAGCAAAACTAAAACTGGACATTAGACCAGCATCACTCACTACTGCTCATTGAACAAGTGAGAACCTACATAACAAATGTTTGTACATTTTTCTCTTAAACTTAATTATAATTCCAAGGGTTGGAAACATTTGGAATTTCATCCTTTTGTTCAACTTTTCAGACCTTACAATGAAAATGTTTAGAGTAGTGTATCTCTGATCAAATCTTGATGATTTAAAAGAAATTTTAAATATAGTTTGTAACATATCCCTAACATTACAGGCACAAAGAATAAACAATGAAATGTATTTTAAAAATTAAATTAAAATCTCCTTTTGGGGCCCAATCCTGCCAAGTGGGAATCAAGGAAATTCAGAACCTCTTTGAAAAAGTAGTACTGCTATGTTCATTTGGTATTCAAATTCTTATTGAAATAACTCAAGAAAATAGGAAGTGACACACTTAGGTTTTCTCTGTAATAAGGTAAAACCAAATGGGGACTGTCTAGCCATCTATTGGATCTGTTAGGATTCTCTGAAATTCAGTGTTTGAATTTGAGTGGAAGGAAGGGTTTGCTAAACACAGTGTTTAAAGTTGGATGCAATTTCTTTCTGTATTTTTCACTTGGTTCTGAAAAGGCAAACTTCTGTGTTGGGGAAAGTGCAGTTACGTAAGCAAAAATTGCACAGCCACTAGATGCACAATAGTACTAACTTAGTACTTGTATAGGCACTGAAAATTGCCATGCAACTAGTATGAGGTGAATATAATGAGGAGTCCTTTTCCGAATGTTTCAGTTAGAAACACAGGAAGTTCCATTGAGCTGTTTCCTGTCTTTATATAAAAAAATCTGTTTTTCCTCAGCTTTAATACTCCCAATGAGTAGCTAACTATGAATATAAATTTGTCAATTTACAGTTGAGGTACTGCACAGCTCAGAAGAACTTCTATATATTTATTGACAGCAAAATCTAACTTTTTTTTTTTTTTAAATCAGAGCACAACAATGGAAGAAACAGCTATATGGGAACAACACACAGTGACTCTTCACAGGGTAAGTTATTACAACAATTAATTCTGTATGCATAACTCAGGATACTGGCAGCTTTTGAAAACAATAGAAAAGAGCCAGATGTCAGGAAGCAAAAGAAAAGGAAACTGGTTTTGTTACATTCCTTTGTTTAAAATTAGAATTGTTGTAAATTCTCTGCTCAAACAGTAGTTATTGGTAAAACTTGCCAAGAAGACAACTTATTACCTAGTCACTCTTGAGCTTGCCTAAGTTTCTTATAACTTTTTTGTACATATCCCCACGCAACTGAAAATTATGCTGAAGTGTAGTTCATGCATTGCAAAGCTAAAAGAGTTTTAGCAGTATAACTGTGTAATTTAAACATAAAAATGTGTTGCAAATGCTTGTTTTCCTGAAACTTTTATAGGACAGTGTAGTTAAATGTAAATAGAATACAATTTCACAAATAAAAATTTCTGTTTGAGAATAGTTTGTACAAACCTGTACTCAGTGATGAGCTGCCAAAATCTTAACAACGGGTTCCCTATAAAAAGTTCTGATTTAAGGGATGTGCGACAGCATGTATTTTTTGTACCAATAGGGTTACCATACGTCCATATTTTCCCAGGAGGTGATTAAGAACCGAAAAGCCTGACATGTCCAGGAAAATACAGATGTATTTTAACCCTACCTAAAGTTCTTTTTTAAAAAGATGGGGCTGAACTAGAAATGAGCTCCGTTTCACATGTGTGAGTGGTGATCAGGGACAGTCTCAATGTTTGGGTCTTTTTCTTATATAGGCTCCTATTACCCCTCACCCCCGTCCCGATTTTTCACACTTGCTGTCTGGTCACTCTAGGGTGTGCACATGTGTGGGTCCCAGCTGCTCCCTGCCCCCCCCCTCATTAAAGCAGGTGTGCAGGGTTACTGCCCTGGGAACTGCAGGGCACCAGTGGATGTGGGGCTGGCTGCAGATAGGGGCGTGGGGCAGGGCTAGCTGGAGGCAGGGAGTGACACGGGCTGGCTGTGGGCAGGTGATGCAGACGGGCGGGCTGCGGGTGGCTGTGGGCAGGGGGTGGCTGCGGGCGGCTGTGGGCAGAGGCTGGCTGCAGGCAGGGGGTGGCTGTGGCAGGGGCTGCGGGCAGGGGCTGGCTGCGGGCAGGGGCTGGCTGCGGGCAGGGGCGGGCTGCGGGTGGCTGTGGGCAGGGGGTGGGGCAGAGGGCGGCTGTGGGCAGGGGGTGGGGCAGAGGGCGGCTGTGGGCAGGGGCTGGCTGCGGGTGGCTGGGGGCAGGGGCTGGCTGGGGGCAGGGGTTGTCTGCGGGTGGCTGTGGGCAGGGGGGTGGCTGTGGGTAGGGGGTGGGGCAGGGGGGTGGCGGGGGCTGGCTGTGGGTGGCTGTGGGCAGGGGGTGGGGCAGGGGGCTGGCTGTGGGCAAGGGGGGTGGCAGGGGGCTGGCTGGGGGCAGGGGCTGGCTGGGGGCAGGGGGGTGGCGGGGGCTGGCTGGGGGTGGGGCAGGGGGCTGGCTGTGGGCAAGGGGGGTGGCTGGGGACGGTTGGGGGCAGGGGCTGGCTGGGGGGGGTGGGGGGGGGCAGGGGCTGGCTGTGGGTAGCTGCGGGCAGGGGGGTGGCTGTGGCAGGGGGTGGCTGCGGGCAGGGAAGGCGGGGGAGGGGCGCAGATACTCACACCGGGGGAGCGGCTGGGAGCAGCAGGACACAGCCGGCGACTCACCAGGCAGCAGCAGGAGCCCCAGGGCCAGAGGTCCAAAGAGCAGGAGCAGCAACAGGGCCAGGAGGCAGCTCACATGGCTCTCGCAGCACAGCGCAGCGCCCCCCGGCGGCCGGGAGGAGGAATTACAGGCTTCCCAGGCAGAGCCCATCAAAGCTTCCCTCGCAGGGAAGCTAGTTAACAAGCGGTTCTAAAACCGCTTCTAAATTTAACAACGGGTTCGTGCGAACCGGTGCGAACTGGCTCCAGCTCACCCCTGCCTGTACTTCTGAGACACATACTTTGACCATGTATTGACCAGAATTGGCTGGAAATTGTGTTTGAGGCCTCAGTCATCTGCTTGTGGTTTTCCGAGACAAACGCAGGTTTGAGTAAGTATTTAATTGAGAGAGGAAAATCAAAATGTGACAGATTGAAATTTCAAACCACGTGGCCGTTTATTAACAAGGGATAAGTTACAACTTGGGCCGGGGGGAGGTAATTTATCAACTAGAAATACTATCAAGATAAACCACACACAACTTGAAAACAGTCTATTTGCATCTTACAACAAGAACTAAACGACCTATGATTAACCGCTTACTAAAATCCAAAATAGACACGCAAACTGAGTAAACTGTGCACGCATTAACTGAATGTTGTGAAATACATCAACTAACCACAACAGTAATCAATACAACAGCTTGATTCTCCTATACTGTATACACAACTTTGCACCAAATAAGGGAGAGAGAAGAAGGAAAAAAAAAGGAAGAGTATAAGCAAATAAAGTGTTTACAGAAATTAAAATGCGCATACTACACTCCAGGCGCAGCTGACCAGCAGTACAGACACAGAGTGCATGACGAATTGAGGGGAAGTAATCCTGACACGACACGACACGAGCCGGCAAAATCTGGAGGAGACCCTGGCTGAAAGGGTGATCAGGCCTTCTAGCTAACACGCAGGCACTCCTGCCGTTTTTGGCGTGAGATACAGTTTTATTCGAAGACTCTTACTCGTGCCAGCGTCTAATTGGTCCCTAGCTCCTTCACCCTCCAGGTTCCGAGCTGGAGCCCTCTACGTCAACAGAAGCTGCATCCAGCACACTACTCTTTTGCACACAACACGCTGGTATTGTAGCACATGGCACCAACTTGACCCACAATTGACCAGATAGAAGGTTCGGGAATAGGCACACGGCACTATAAGATTGCACACGGCACTACGGTGTTGCACACGATACCAATGTGACCTTTTGACCGACAATTGGCCATACAGATGCCATGTTTGAGCATGAGTTTAGGGTTGCGACAGTGGTGACCTGTGGTAGGCAGAGTAGATTGCTTTTATAAATTGTCACACTGTCTGGAGTGCCTCACGACTGAGTGTGCCTACCTCAGGACAGACTGTCAGAAAACAGGGCAAATACCTTATGCTGGTGGTGTGTTCTATATTTACATTTCACCACGCCAGGGACAGATGTGAACTCCTGGATCACAATACCAGTCTTACCATGGCTTCACAGACAGTCCCCTTAGACTCTCCAGTCTATCTTGCCACTCAGAAAAACTGGACTTTTATGATAAAAGGTCACTTAAACCAAAAATCACACCACATCAGGTTGCTCCAAGTTCCAAGAGACCAGTCACTTACCCCAGATCAATTGGTACTCTAGATCAGTGGTCCCCAACCTTTTTCGTGTGGCGGGTGCGAGATGACAAGCCACCGAGGGCTGTGGCCGGCGGACGAGCATCCGCCGAAATGCTGAGAAGCAGCAATATCAATAGGCGTCGCCACTGAAATGCCGCTGACAAGCAGCGTCATCCAGGGGCGTCGCTGGAGAAATGCTGCCGAAAATCAGTCGCCTTTTGGCGGAGCCGCCTCTGGATGATGCTGCTTCTTGGCGGCATTTTGGCGGATGCTCGTCGGCTGGACAGTACGCCGGCACACATAGATGCCCCGGTGGGCGCCATGGTGCCCGAGGGCACCGCGTTGGGGACCATTGCTCTAGATCTTGCACCAAAGAGAATGCTGGTAGCCAATTCTATACTAAACTAACTAAAGATTTATTATCTAAGAAAAGGAAATAAGAGTTATTGAGAGGTTAAAGCAGGTAAAAATATATGTACAGGTGAGTCAGTTTGTAATTCCAAATAGTGGCAGTGATGTTATAAACTGCCAGTTTCCCAAAAGTCTTTGTTTCTGGGCAGCTCTGCTTAGCATCTGGTACTCTTCCCTATAAGAGTCCAGAGATCCAGGATCTTTCCTTGAATCCATACTTAGAGCTTCTTCAGAAAACAAGTTGACAGTGTCACTACCCAGATGGGCTTTTCCGTTGATGCTGGAGAGTAAAGAATACATTTTGAGTCTTTGACCTCAGATTGTGTGTGATGATCTTCTTAGCACATGTGCAACATACCTCAGGTGGCACGTGACCAGGATTCATCACTGACTTTGCTCTGCTGGTTAGATCATTAGATTCCTTGGCTTGGGCCAGCTACTGACAGGGGGAGTGCGATGGGAAGGCTGGTCCATGGCCCCCATCACACAAACTGAGCACTTGCTTTGAAATTAGCACTTTTCTGTTAAATTCTTTGTTACGTTCCACAAGGCTTCTTCCTCGTTTGATAGGTTATTTAGTAACGGGTATACACAATGTAAATGTTTGCTACTACATTATACACATAATTAACAAGTTCACACATCATTAATAACAAAATGGCTTAATTCCATGTAAATTTTAAATTGATTGGACTTCAGTATCAATTGTAACACACATTTTGATTACATTCTTTTAATGCTGTGACATTAAAAACAATTCACTAATGCAATATTTTATCTAATATCAGCATTGATAATGTAAATCTTTCAAGTAAAAAAAAACAAAACTCTTGAACCTTTCTCTAGCACTAATATGGTCTAATGGATTCCCACCATCCTGTACTAATAAAGCGTTTATAGTGCACCGTTCACCCCACATACATACTTTTCAAGACATTGGGTTTGCCTCTGGAGAAAGTATGCATATTAGGATTACATGTATACATCAGGCTGGCTGACTCTTGCTTCAGTCTGCTCTGCAGCTGAGAAGTAATCCTCTTCCAAAGCAGCGTCATAAGGTCAAGACTAGTTCTAAACTTTTGTGTCTTAAATTTGATTGCCTTGTTACACTGTTGCTAATCTACAGAATGTGTTCTGAACCTCTGGGGGAGATTGTGAAGGTGAGATGGAAAAGGACCTATAGAAAACAGTTGTTAAAGTGGAAAAGATACTAAAGTCAAGAAATAAAGAGAGAAGGACAGAAAGGGGCAGTAGACACAAATTGATAGATTAGACTTGAGTAGTAAGTTCAGGGGAAAACATGTGAAAGTTGGGAGTGTGTATGGACCATAGTACTGAAACATGTTAACTTCCTAAATAGATTAATAAAATGATGATGAAATTGTTAGAGGGTGGTACTAGCCCTTTAAGAGGGAAGAAGACCGTGTGCCTGTGACTTATCAGCTAACCCCCAACTGGGCTTAAAAGAGGGCTCCTGGGCCCTAGAGCTGGGACAGACCTGGTTAGTCAGAACCTTCCTAGAGTACGGACTGAAGCAGTGTCTATATTACAAGTGCTATAGCAGCACAGCCCCAGCTATGCTGCTGTAGCACCACAGCATAGATTCTTCCTACATAGACTCATAGACTTTAAGGTCAGAAGGGACCATTATGATAATCTAGTCTGATCTCCTGCACAATGCAGGCCACAGAATCTCGCCCACCCACTCCTGTAACAAACCCCTAACCTGTGTCTGAGTCAATGGAAGGGTGATAGCTAGGTCAACAGAAGAATTCCTCCATTGACTTTGCTACATCTACAGTAGGGGTTAGGTCAGCTTAATTATGTCACCCACTGAAATACATTTTTTTTACACCCCATAGCGATGTAGCTAGGGGTCGATATAAATTCTAAGGTAGACCAGGCCTGAGGCAGTCAAGAAAAGGGCAGGTCAGAGCTGGTTGGGAGTGAGATTGGCAGGTGAGAGGTGCCAGAGACCAGAAAGAAGCTGTAGGTGGGTCCTGGGGAAAGGCTGAAGGCAGGAGATCAGCAAGAGGAGTTTGCCAGTTGACTACCCCAAGCCGGAGAGCCAGGGCTCAGAGGCTGAAGGCCAGAGAGCAGCAGCAAGAGTCGTCTGCTGACTTTTTTTATCATGGGGAGCCAAAGCCGAGTGCTGGAGAGAGCTTAAAGCCAGTGGAGGGGCTTAACCATTGACATCTCTGTGGAAAGTTGGAGCCAGGGGTGGGTGAACTTCCAGCACAGAAGTTATGGGGTTTCCAACTAGGAAAAATGGGATTGCACTCCAGCTAGAAGGGCTGAGGTGGCTGTCCTGCTAAAAGGTCAGGAGAGCACGAATGAAGAGCCCAGGTATGGTGGATGTGCTATGTAGGGCATATAGGGACTAGAGGATGTGGATTTTAAAGACTATATACATTCACTCTGAGAGACTCTGTTGTGAGACTTTTGTTATGGACTGTTTTGCCATACATTTTTGTAATAAACTGCACCCAAAAAGTAGTGGTAAGGAGCAGAAATTAGTGAGGACTCTGAAGGAGGGAAACTGATGCAGGTGCACTTGTTCAGCAGCAGCCCTACAGCTGGAGGTTGTCCCAGGAAGGGGCTGCCCTATGATATAGATATATCTATGTCTGTGCCTCTTGATCACTAGTTCAAATCTTGCTCAAACTGGTAGTGATGGAAAGTTGTGAACATCTGATATTGTGTGTGAAAGGTTGCCCCCTACCCCCTCTGGGGTTCTATCTGATGTATTGGGGTACTCTGAGCCCGCTGGTTCTGCCAGTCTGGGTTCTCTGACATTGCCCTGCTGAGTCAAGCCCTCAAGCCTCCTCTAGTGCACACACCGGTAAGGCCACACCCAGCTGCAGAAAGACACTGACACTGAGATCAGCTCTGTGTGGAAAGACTCAGCTCTGGAATTGACCAATACTCAAGTGCATGCCCCCTCTCATGTGTAAGTCTAAAATTGTATTGTCTTGCGCTGCACAGAAACCTGTACAGCGTAAGCTCATGAAATCCACCCCCTCCCTCAGTGTGGAGGAAGATGTGCACAGCTTTCTTTCTCTCCTCCCCCCCCCCCGCCATAGTTATGAATTCAACAAACTGGTTTCAGAATAACCAAAAACAAATTTATTAACTACATAAGATAGATTTTAAGTGATTATAAGGGATAGCAAACAGATCAAAGCAGATTACCTTAGTAAATAAACAAAAACCACAAACTGAGTTTAACACACTAGATAAGATATAAATTAGCAAATTCTCACCCTGAGTGATAAACATGCTGGCAGATTCTTAAGGCACAAGTTGCCTTGGCTTTCCCAGGCTTTCATACACAGGCTAAAGATCCTTCTAGCCTGGGACCATCACTTCCCACAGTTCAGTCCTTGCCCCTCAGGTATTTCCAGGTGTGTTGTTACAGGGAGAGTGAGGTATCCTCATGATGCCTTTGTCCTCCTTTTTATATCTTCTTCCCACTTGCTGTCACCTGGGTCAAACAGTTCCCATTCTGTAGGGCTATATCTGAGAGGTTTCTATTGTACACAGTTCCTGGGGTCATTCTTGTGCTTATGTGCATTTCCCCAGTAAGCCATTAAAATTGTTTGGCCTTTTTATTGTTGTACCTGAAAGGATGCTTGTGGATGTTTTTTCAACTCACATGTTTCAGTAACACACATATTGCCAAACTTCATAATGTCACATATGATAACACATACAATCCAACAAGATATTAATGTCTAGTAGATTGACTTTTCAAATGATACCTCACAAGACATACTTTGTACAAAACATATCCTAATTACATGACAGTGGTGAATATTGGGGTGTCAAGGTATCCGAGTGGTCTAGCTTACATAATATGCAGGACCCTTTTTGGCAGTCTTACCACAGAGTGAAAAATGGAATAGTCCACAAAGAATGAATTGCCTTTTCAGGTCTAGAGATGGATTTCTCTCAGAATGTTCAAGGTACATTAGCACAGCAATTTGATTAAGTTTGCATTGTCACTTTCATTGCTGTCGATATGTAGGACTTAATTTTCCAGTGCTCTGTCTATAACTTTTCATTTTGTTCTTGTTTCAAAAAATAAAAATATTCCAGATAGTTGAATGTGATAAGGTAAGGTGATCTTTACTACTTGGGGTTTGGGTTCAAATCCTGATGAGGTCGTGAGTGAATTCATATTTTAAATCATTCCCCATGAAACAAACCCATAGTGAGCTTCCTTCAGTTTTTTTGTCTGGGGCACTGTCAATAGCTGTGAACATTTAAAGTAATACTGAGTGACATACAGGAAGGCAGTTATGCAGGGCAGAATGCTGTTTTTATGCACCTCTGAATTTAGCTTTCACTATACACTACGGTGCAATGAAGTGCAGGTGCTGCCCTTCCAAAAGTTGTATTTAGCAAAAGACCCAGAGGAGCTGCTGCCTTTTTGGAAATGGTTGTATACTGGAATTTTGCAAAGCGATGTATTGTTTCAACAAGGCCTCTATTTTCATTAAGAGAGCAACAGCACTATACTAAATATATAAAACTTCATAATGTTCCTGCTTGGTATCAAAGTGCCATTTTAGTATGTGTTCATGCTTTCTGCACAATGTTAAAGTTGTTGGACACTTCCCATTTTCCAGAATGACATTCTCCCATGTCTATGGTTCTGTCATGTGTACTTACTGTTCTAGCCACTAAAAATGTATACCTACATCCACATGTTGAATAGTTGGTGGTCTTGTTGTCCTGCTGTAAACCACAAGGCTTAACACTGATAGCAAGAACTTAGCTTGTACTAAAAACCAAATGCAAGCCCCTCCAATTGTTAATGTGGGATTTTTGGTTGTGTTTAAAAATATTAAACCAGTCGCTATTTGGGATGGAGATGTGAAGGAAGAAGTAGCTTTTAGAAGGTTTTTTTGTGGTTGGTGGTTGATCACTTTCAGACTTTGTCAGCAACTCAGAAGCTATCAAGTAGATGAGGTGGCTACCATATAACCTTACAATACAGGGATATAAGAGGCTAATTTTTTACCTCAGTCACAGCCATCAATCTTCAGAGCACTAAAACAATGATGTAGGGGAAAAACACCTCCCCAGGAGTTATGGGGATATGGTTGCATGACTTCCTTGCCCTCTCAGTAGTTCCATGAGTCCAGACTATATAGACCTGCTGCAGATTCCATCCATTTAGTCTCTGATGTGTTGGCCTTCAAGATTCAAATTTCCCTTCACAGGAGTAGGGGACTAAAGGAGCCCCTCTGGAATTTGCTCATCCTGAAGCAACTGAGAGCAGCAAGTTAGTATTGAATTATTCAGATGCAGCACAGAGGGAGGTGCTGCAGAGATGGATCAGACTGGAGACACCCCCTTTCCACACTAGATTGGCTGCTCATTGTATTTCTCCAAGAAATATTTAGTCTGCTGGCACAGTTCCTCAGAATTGCCATGATTTTGTCCATATGCTTTCCTATAAGACCTAAATGCTATTAATATGTGTATTATGGAGTGAAGCCAAGTAAGGCAGTGGAACAGACTGATTTCACAGTGTGATTTTAGCGTTCTGTATTTTCATAACTCCATGTGGACTTTGGTAGTGGAGTTTGGTTCAATACTACTTAGTGACAAAAGATGGCTTGTTTATCTAAGTGGGCAACAGATGTGGCAGGGGGGAAATTTTGCCAGTTTATTTTAAATTGATTCATACATGTGTCTATCAAAGATACTTCTATAGCCCCCGCTATCATAGTATCTCAGCGTTTTACAGTCTTTAATGTATTTAGCCTCAGTGCCTTTCTTGATGGGGAGCAAATATCTTCATTTAGGTTGCAGTTATTTAAAAACTCCCTGAACTCTACTGATATTCAACTCCTCTCACTTCAAAGAGGAAAGATGGTGACTGGCAAGGACTTGTTGCTGCTAGCAGCTTTGCTGTGGACAATTTTTAGATACCATGTCTGTTACAGGAAATGATAGCAGAGTTGTTTCCCATATTTGTTTTAGAAGTTACTTTGAGGGTGAGGCAATACTGTGCAGCATAACTTTCCTAACATAAAATTTGTCTGAATCAGTCAGAGAACCATATTTAAATAAGGCTATAGCTAGCACAGTTTCAACTATACAGACAAGGCCTAAAACGTTCAAACGTACTTCTCAAACAAAAATATTTTTCAGTATAACACTGGATGGCACTACACCTTAGCGATTAAGGACTCAGAACTACAGTGGAACCTGGCTAATTCACACTAATGGCTGAAAAATTACAGCACTGCATAAGTTAGGAAATAAACACCAGAAAAACTCCACATAATAGATATGATAGAACATACCGTATGTACATTTTTTTTCATTTCTAGTTTAGTTTTAATTTTGATGATCCTAGTAAAAGTAATGTGCATTGTAAAAAGAAATACTTAGTAATAAGAACCACTCAGCATATACTATAATAAGCAACCATTTGAGAGGTAAGGGGAAAGCACCAGTACTTGGAGTTGTAAAGTGTGTGGTTCAGTGAAGGTTCAGAATTCCTCAATGACTGATTTTCATTCACCAGTGCTTTAAGGCTTACATTTGTGCCCTGCTGGTAATTGCTTTATTGAAGGAGAATTGCAGTGACGAAGTCATTTTTTTCATAAAGTAGTACATTTTGTCAGGAGGCAGCCGGGTTTTAGGAATTCCCCATTGCCAGTCTGCAAATCCATATCTCCTTTGTGTTACTTTGAAAGTTTCTTATCTGCTCTTTGTCTGCTTCCCTTTCCCCCGCATTTCCCCCCCTCTTTTTTTTTTATTTAAATGAGTGGTACTTCTTGGGGGTGCAGAGATTTAATATATTGCGCAGGATTGGGACCCAAGTGGATCTCTCTGGAGCTCCATTGACTTCACTGTGGCTCCACACAGACACATGAGTTTTACAAGGATTCAGTGATAGGGTCAGGGTCTTCATTTGTACAGCACTTAAATTATGTAAATGGCCATGTAAATGGATGCTTCTTATTTAATCATGATTAAGGCCAGTGTTTAAAGTGCAATTCATTTATGCGAAATGACATTGTGGGGTTCTGCATTAGTCCCTCAGTGACTTCAACATCAAACCTGCTCAGTTTACAAATAAAATGTGTTTTTTTCTGGCTGCCACTCCTGGAAACTCAGCCTGGTTATTTCTGGCACAGGCATCACAACAGTAAACATTCTCCAATGGGATTTAGTGAATGATTTATTTGCTGACATGCAAGCTAGGGTAAAATTCCTCTTACTGTCTCAGAGCTATTCTGGCTTTTTCATGACTTACTATGTAATAATTTAGTTAAGTCAATAAAGTCAGCAGGAAGTGGATTTAAGTAAGAAGGTGCCATTTTATACATAATTGCTTTTCAGAGCAGTACTATGCTTTAAAAAGTCAGAAGGTTTAAGTAGTAAATACTATACGGTAATACAATGTACTAACTCTACACTACCACTGTCTGCTACTGAGCAGTTGTGGACTATTAATTCAAACCCCTTCTCCACATCAGGCAGAAGAGGGAAATGGACCTGGGTCTCCCACATCCTGGGTGAGTGCCCTAAGAATTGGGCTGAAAGTTGTACAATGGGCACCACAGGCCGTTTTGTGAATCTAGTCTTTCATTTCCTTTATTTTTATGTGAAGATGTGCCCATTAACTAAACAAATCAGTTCATTTTTCATAAAACGAATGCTTTGTTTGACAAGAAATGAGTTTTTGTTAACTTTCTGATTTGCTAACTTTCTGATTTGCTGAAATGTTTCACGTTTTGTTTAACCCAAACTGACTTTTTTAACCTTTCAGAACTGTCTGCAAACTGAAAAATCAGTTATTCTCCCAACTCTGATAAGCATCCACTTTTTTCTGCTTATTCTCTAACAAATTAGAAATTGTATAACATCCTTTTGATTCTCTTGCTGCTTTCATGTGGTGAGGTAATAGTGTCTGCACGTTGAGCTCAAGTATAAATCAAATAATGACAATGGTTCAAGGCATTTTTAAAAAAGATTGTTACATAGCTTGCAAGATGCTCTTGTTCTGTTTTCAGTATATTGCTGTAGATTTGTACTGAGCTCATTTGAAGAGACAAAATGCTATTTTTAAGCAAATCTAATTGACAAGAACACTTGAAGTTTGGGGTGAAGCTCCTCTGATGCAATCCTTATGAGACTCATTGAGGGGACATCTCCACCGCTGAACCTTCAGCTAATGCCCTTCCCATTGGAACCATAAGAGGCTCACTGGCATTACCCCTGACATTCATGATTCTTAGTTTTATTCAGGGACCATACTCTCTGCTTTGAGTCTCAGCTGAAGAACTCTTGACAGACCATGACCCTTAGACTCATTGAGGAGCCCACCAGAGCCGGCGAGTCCAGGCTACAGTTAAATTTTGTGTAGTTAAGACCAGTTCATATACTTCTCACAGTATTTTTTTCCCCTCACAACAGGAAATACTGTTCTCAATCAATTGAAGGGAAGGGCTTGCTCATGCTTACTGTGTTAAGCAGCAGTTTGCCTGTAGCCCAGGTGCATCCTTCATCAGATGCTACTGGAGGCTGGCTGTAGTCTAGAGAAGACAAATTCTCTAAGCCAAATATAAAATTCCCAATATGGGTGGTCTTTAAAAGACAACACAGTAAATTCACTTTTTCCCAAGAAGAGGGGAGAGAACCTCAATGAACTTGTTTGCTGGAAAACATGACTCAAAATGCCTCTGATTTTGCTTCCTCTTTGGGGTCAGAGCACTCTTAATCCTAATAGCTGTAACCTAGGCATGTGAGTTCTAGTATTCTAATCTAGTTTTATTCTAATCTAATCTAATCAAACCTGATCCAGTTACTTTGAGTTCACCAGTTCTAGAATCAGGAACAGTTCATCTATCCATGTAAGAGGTCTGAGTGTGCTGGCATGGAATACAGTATCTTGCTGAACTCCAGTGGTGGTAGCTCTTAAGAGGTCTCTTTGAATTTTGTTAGAAAGCTTTTTACAAGAGAAAGCTATGCTTTGAAACACAAAAGATCTTCTGCTTTGACTTCTAAAAAAGAGTATTTCTTTCTTTATTACACTCCCTAACATAGTGGGCTACTTGTTAGTTCATAAGAGATCTGGGCCTGCCTTTTGATAGTTCATCTGATAGAGATATCAGCTAATTCTCCTCCTATGGAGAGATCACCCAGAAGCAAAGGTTTTTAGAAAGGAGTTCTACTTATTTCCCCTGCCTGTCTTGTGAATTTCTTCCAACTTGGAATTAAATTTTGTGCTCAAAGCTTGTAGAGAATATTCCTTTTTTTTTAAACAGTTCATATGTGCAAGTCTTTCCACTTTCTCCTAGTCATGAAAAGTTCACAACCACTTTATCTCATCTGTCTCTACAATGGCTGGGCTCATGTGGCTGCAGACTTCTCAAACCTTGGTAATTAGGTTACTTGTGTTGTGTGTGGATAAACTGCAGTGGACATAATTTTAAAATGTCCCCAGTTGTCATCAACATTGCAAGTTTTAAGATATTCCCATCTCTCAGGGTTCTTGGCCAAATTATCATAATATCTGAGGGTTTTACATGTCAGTTACTTGTAGTAAGTTGTTAAATGGAAACTTTCATACTTTTCCATGTTTTCGAGTTTTATTTGAACTTTCCAGCTTTGCAATATTTTAAAATTACAGGAAGTTTATTAAAGCTTTTCCCTAAAGTTTATTACTAGAGACTTTACTCCCACCTAATGTTGTTGTCTTTTTTTGTAACATACCCTTTTACGTATATGAGAGTAAAGGTACTCCTGGGGGTTGCTGAAGTTAAATGTTCATAAATTTAAAACCATGGAACCAATTTTCTTCAAAGGTTGACTTTTTGGGATCATTGAAATTGACACAATAAAGGGGTAAATCATGCTCACCTTACTCAAGCAACTAGTGAATAATGTTAGAGTTTGACCCAAAATTGAATTTACAGAAAATAAGTTGAGCGGGTTTTAAGTTTAATGTTTTTTGGCAAAAGAATGTTTGTTTGAAAATGTGCATCCAAGGTACATTGCTCTGTATATATGCACCTGTAGAGAGTGGAAATTCGCATACTGAGTTCTGTACAGGAGAAAGTCCAAATGGTCATAAATTTAATAAATGTAAGTTTCTTGTTAAACTATGCAAAGCCACTGAAAATTATGTCCACATCCTGTTTTTCAAATGTCTTCTGCTTTTATTTTCGCTCTGTCTTAAAGAGTAGACAGAATATTTTTTGAAATGGCAGAAAATAGTGATGCTGCTTCTCGCATCCCTACCATCTCTAAATGATAAGATTTTGCTTGACTTCCCAAGAAAATTTAATATGAAGGCAGAACTGGAAAATGGAAATTTTTTGCTCTCATGATGATGTTTCAGAAAAATTTGTGTTTTGAAATTAGACATTTATGATGGAATGATTTTTGGAACCCTAATTAAATGGTAAGCCAAATTAATGTTTTTACATGAGAGCTAGAACTGGAATCAGATTTTCTGATTTGTAGTTTCAGCTGGTAGACTTTTTTTGTTCCCTTCTTCTCATGCTGGTCACCTAAATCCATCAGTGTTCACAGTTAAGTAACATGTATTTGTATAGGAGTTGGAGGAAAAAAAGGTCTAGATTTCTGAATTAATACTGTGAAACATGAAGCATTACCTGTAATGACAGTGGAGAAACTTGGAGAGATGAAAAGACGACTTTTCACTTGAGTGAAGGACTATCAAATTAATAGAAAAGGAAACCTTTTCTGTGCTTATGCATTTACGGGAGGATAAGGTGAGAACAGATCTAAAAATAGGTTAGTCTCCACACTATCTTGTTTTTTCTTCCTCAGCCCACCAAATAAAAAGCGTGAGCCAAATTCTGCTGACACAGTAATGTAAAATCTGAAGGAGCACTGTTGAAATCAGTGGAGTTGCACTGGTGCAAAACTTGTATGGGGCTAATTCTAATCTCTGAATTTTAGTTCTTGGTCCAAGATACTCTTAATAGTCTCACTTCATGGATTCCTAGACTTTTAAGGTCAAAAGTGACTGTTATGATCTAATCTGACCATAATACAGACCGTAGAATTTCATCCAGTAATTTCTGCATCTAGGCAGTAACTCCTGCTTGAGTTAGCACATATCTTTTAGAAAGACATCCATTGATTTAAAGACTTAAGTGATGGAGAATTCATCACTTCCTTCGGTAATTTGTTATAGCAGCCTAGTTGTTTAGCTGTTTAAATGGGCTTGCTAGAGAAAAAATCCATATCTTCAGTGGTCTCGTGTGAGTGGGTCCTTTCCTATGCTGAAAAAGACAGGGAGAAGTAAAATTTTGTGATGGAAAATGAAGGTAGATTGGAACCCAGACAATTTTATTTCCATTACATGAAAAAATATACTGAACAAATATTTTAAAGTTTAATGAAAAATCAAATCTTGCAGCAATATATCATACTTACTTAAGATAGTGTTTTGTTTCCCACAAATGTTTATGCTTCCTAGGAAGAGCTAAGCAGTCAGTTTACTAAATATAACTGATTTACCAACTTAAAATGTACTTCCCACCATTGCCACTTTTGGGCAGACTAGAAATTGTAAGCATAATTGTCAAATCTTGAAATACCTAGTAGCAATAACTTTTCAGAGGCATTGACCTTGCTGCAGAGGGAGAGCACCCTAGAGGGAAAAGATTGAAGCAAATGACTCTTGTTAACATGCAGATGACTTGCCAGTGCTGACAAGGTTTTGATGTATTTAATGATACAAGTAGTCCTGCTGTTATTACTAAGAATTGAGCTTGGAAACTTACTACCTTGTGCTATGATGCTGTCCGCTATTGAGCTAAGCAGGGTCAGGTTGAGTGAATACTGCAATATGAGAACTCTACGAAACACCTAAGTGCTGCAGGAAGCAGAGTTGTACTGAACAATTACTCAGCATACTAAGGGGTATTGTGCTTGCTGGAGTTGCAGCCTTTGTGATAAGGGACATTTAGTTGTAACCACTTTGAGGCTCTCTGGAATACTGAGTGCAGATGTAGTCACGCCATCTCTAAAAAGATGTATTGGAATTGGAAAAGGTTCAGGGGTATGGAACAGGTACCATATGAGGAGAGACTAATTAGACTGGGACTTTTCAGCTTGGAAAAGAGACAACTAAGGGGGGATATGATAGAGGACTATAAAATAATGACTGGTGTGGAGAAAGTAAATAAGGAAGTGTTATTTACTCTTCATAACACAAGAACTAGGGGTCACCAAATGAAATTAATAGGCAGCAGATTTAAAACAAACACAAGGAAGTATTTTTTTCACACAATGCAGTCAACCTGTGGAACTCTTTGCCAGAGGATGTTGTGAAGGCCAAGATTATAACAGGGTTCAGAAAAGAGCTAGATAAGTTCATGGCAGATAGGTTCATCAGTGGGTATTAGCCAGGATGGACAGGATGGTATCCATAGCCTCCGTCTGCCAGAAGCTGGGAATGGGAGTCAGAGGCTAGATCACTTGATGATTACCAGTACTGTTCATTCCCTCTGGGGCACCTGGCATTGGCCACTGTCGGAAGACAGGATACTGGGCTAGAAGGACCTTTGGTTTGATTCAGTATGGCCGTTTTTATCTTCATAAGAGGTGTGAACTCTAAGGTTCTGCCCAAATTTCAACTTCGGGAGATTTAGGTAGACAATTCAAATTTTCCCCTGCACTTTCAATTGTACAGTTTGTTTGTTGTTGTTGTTGTTGTTGTTTTACCTTCTGACCTTAGGTTGTATAGTCTCCGGCTTGTTTTATCAGCTGCTGTCTTCCTCTCAAGAAGCATAATCATTTTAGGGGTTGGTGTTATGTTCCCCATTGGCACACCCTTTTACTTTACTTACAGGTCTGCTATGAGACTTAATCGTTGTAAAATACTTTCAGAACCTTAGATGAAAAATGCTATAGAAGAGGAAAGTATTCTTACTCCTTAATTACATATTATTATTTTTGCTGGGATGCGTATTAAAATGCTGGTATTCTGAATTTTTGATGAAATAGTATGAACTGCAATATGGTCTCTATAAATATAGAAGGTAATGTGGTGTCTGAGGATGGTTCTTATGTTCTGTTTTAGGCTCCAGGATTTGGATTTGGCATTGCGATATCTGGAGGAAGAGATAATCCCCATTTTCAGAGTGGTGAAACATCAATAGTTATTTCTGATGTCCTGAAAGGAGGTCCAGCAGAAGGACTACTACAGTAAGTGTTACATTTTTTTTCCTTCTATGGCAGATTACAACTTCATCGAGGTTTGGGATATCAGTGCTTGACTCAGATGAATTTCCTAATTATTTTGTGGTAGCTCTCAAAATATGATAGCTGCACAGTGATCCTCTGATACTGCAAGTGGCTTCTTCAATGACTCGTTTCTTTAAGAGGGGTAGCAGTGTTAGTCAATATCAGCAAAAAGAATGAGGAGTCCTTGTGGCACCTTAGACTAACAAATTTATTTGGGCATAAGCTTTCATGGGCTTATAACCAACTTTGGGGGTTATAGCCCACGAAAAGTTATGCCCAAATAAATTTGTTAGTCTCTAAGGTGCCACAAGGACTCCTCGTTGCCATTTCTTTAAGGTTCTCTTTCAGCTCATTGAAACTTTTTTAAATTACACATTGCATTATGGTTTTTTAGGGAAAATGACCGCGTGGCAATGGTTAATGGAGTCTCAATGGATAACGTGGAACATGCATTTGCCGTTCAACAGTTGAGGAAAAGTGGAAAAATTGCCAAAATAGTAAGTGAATGTGTTTTTAAACCTTAAATTTAGTACAAGTGCCGTCTTCATCATAGCAACAGGGGGCTGAGCTCCATCAGCTCCCGCCCTTCATGTGTAAAGAAAAGATTCTGTACTGCCTGGACTATCATAGCAGCTGGAGGCTGGGCTCCTCTCCCCCACACTGTTTAATGTCCTGTCTGGACTATCATAGCAGCTGGAGGCTGCCTTCCCCTCATTTTATCTCACTAACAAGTCACTGTTTCTTATTCCTGCATTCTTTATTACTTCATCACACAAATGGGGGGACACTGCAACGGTAGCCCAGGAAGGCTGGGGGAGGAGGGAAGCAACAGGTGGGGTTGTTGCAGGGGCACCCCCTGTGAATGGCATGCAGCTCATCATTTCTGCGGGATCTGACACGGAGTGGCTGTGCTCTCTGGTTCTCTGATACACCGGTTCTCTAGTACACTTGCCCCATATTGTAGGCAGGACTGATTCTATTTTTAAATACCAAAAAGGAGGGATTGACTTGGGGAGTCTTTCCCATTTTTGTCTTTTGCGCCCCCGGCCGACCTCAGCCAGGGGCACCCATGACAGCAGCAGACAGTACAGTACAGAAAGACTGGTAACCATCATCTCATTGCCAATTTACAATGGAAGCAGATGGTACAGAACAACTGATAACCGTCTCTGCTATCATGCAAAAGCAAATGAATGCTGCTGTGTAGCGCTGCTGAATCGCCTCTGTCAGCGGCATCTAGTACACATACGGCGACAGTGACAAAAGGCAAAACAGGATCCATGGTTGCCATGCTATGGCATCTGCCAGGGCAATCCAGGGAAAAAGGGCGCAAAATGATTGTCTGCCGTTGCTTTCCCAGAGGAAGGAGTGACTGACGACATTTACCCAGAACCACCCGCGACAATGATTTTTGCCCCATCAGGCACTGGGATCTCAACCCAGAATTCCAAGGGGCGGGGGAGACTGCAGGAACTATGGGATAGCTACGGAATAGCTACTCACAGTGCAACGCTCCAGAAATCGATGCTAGCCTCGGACCGTGGACGCACACCACCGAATTAATGTGCTTAGTGTGGCCGCGTGCACTCGATTTTATACAATCTGTTTTACTAAACCGGTTTATGTAAAATCGGAATAATCCCGTAAACGTACCCAAAGACACCCAAAATTACTCTTGAAAACTTTAAACCATAGTTTTTGATTAGCAAGACATGCAGTCAGAAGATAAAACTTTAGGTAACAGAAGCTCCTCTCCTCAATATAAAGAAGACTTTTCCCAGGCTGCCGAGACAGTTCATTTCTCAGCTTATTTCTGCAAGCATTATCAGGCTTTTCAAATGCTAGTCAGTGCCGAAGGTCTTCACTCTTTATTCAAGCCCCAACAAATACATCTTTGTGTTCAGTAAACACCATTTGCCAAAATAAGGCATAATAACCTTAATTCCTATAATTTCAGACTTATTCAGATGATATAGATGGCTTTTGAACTTGCAAAACAACAAAATTGGTCATTACTGAAAGGTAGTAATCTAGTTTTCTGTAAACTTTGCAGATTTATATTTCTAAAAAATGAAATAGAAAATAAACACATTGGCAATTGTTTAATTTTGGAAAGTGGTTTTGTTTTTAGGCCTTAAAAACTTTACTTTTTTTTTTCCTGGCCATTCTGTGGTGTTCTTTTTCACACACTCATACAAATTTGCAATAATTGCAGTGCTATACATTTATAAATTTGGAAATCCACTGAGTTTGCAGGTGTCAAAAATAACTTGCGTGCCAAGCTGTACAACTTTTCATATTAGAAAGCTGGCATTTCAGAGTAATGCTCTAAAGCAAATCAGTGGAGGCTCTGGTGGTTTTGCTACAGAAATGGCATGATCTGTAGTGGAAATACAGTATTTTTTGTACTTGTGCATAAAAGCCAACAACAATTAATGAAGAATATATTATAGTTCCCAAATATTTACAGGGGTATAATTACTGAAGTAGAATATTCAAACATAGTTAGTTCCCTCTAATGATATAGATTATCAGGATAAAACTCAACTTTGAACTATCAATACTAATGCTTTCTTCCCTCTGTGGTTTGCCTAATCACAATCCTGAAAGACTGGCAGGTTTCAAACCCAAACAGAATTACTGTCAATAAGATACTCAGTATTCAGTAGATTATATGTTAATGAGTAGAGTTTTGAGTAGTTCCAATAACTGGTTTGTGGCTTTAATTAAAGGGGAAATAATCAGACTTGCAGCTCTATGGAAATAGAATATTGCACTGCAATAGCTGTTACTCTTATTTTGTTAGCAATTACCACTTTGCTTGGACTGCAATAGGAAAACTAATGTGCTGATTTGGCAAAATGGTTAATGTAACTGACAATAAAGCGGAGTGTTCCATCAGTCTGGACTAATGGGTTTTACTCTGTCTTGCCATCTGTGCGATAGAGTTGCCAGAAAAATGCAGAAATGTAGACCCAATGTAAGTCCATCTATCGTATTTTCTTTTGCCTTCTGCTTAGCTTTATTTCTATTCAATGCAGATGTGTTACTATCTTAAAATGGATAGTGGATTTGGGGCTTAGCTGCATAACAACCACATTAGTTACACTCTGACCAAGACACAGGCTTCACAGGGGACAGCTGTACTTTTAAAGGGCAAAGCCAATTCTGTACATTAGAAGGGATTGAAGTTACCTTGGACCCCTTATGAGCTTCCAACTCTGTCCTCTCACAAACTGGATTTTCCTGGACTATGATTATATGAGTTCCTTCTCTTCTTGTATAAAAGAGAATATAAAGCTATTAGTGCACTGCTGTAGAGTAGAACTGGTTTGTTTAGAGCTAAAATGATCAAGGACTCCATATCAGGAAAGAGTGTCTTTATCTGAGTCTTATTATAGTTCATTGTTCACCATCTTCCATTCTGGGCTTCTGCAACTTGCCTTGGAGCTTGATTGCTTCTTGAGAGGCTTGTTAGACAGCTCCTTCCTGGACCAATCTCGCTGTGGCATTATTTTGCTCTGGCATATGTCCACTTTTGCTCTGCAGCAGGATTTTTATCAGATTTACCCTTCAGTCAGATTCCCTAGATGGCTTTCCACAACCCATCTTTCTTGAGGCTACTGTTGGACTCCTGCCTTGTGTTAGCAGAACTTTTTCTGCTAGCATAGCCTAAGTCTGTATTTGATAGTAGAAGGATGGGGGGTTCTGACAGCATTCTGCCTGAGTGTTGCCCTTCTTGAAAACCTTGTATAGATTCATTTTGTCAGGCTGACTACACATCCCACTTGTGGCCTTGATATCGTATGTGAGACCCATCACTTTGGACCCTTAACTGCTACATAACTTTTCCCAAGTGAAACAAACTGTTTTGAAGGCGGATATTTTTGTTCAGAATTCTAGCTGATGGCTTTTCAATCACTACTTTTTGTGGGGCCTGGAATGTTCTTTCATGCCACTGTCCTCGTAATGCAGAAGGTAATGCTATTCCCAGTTTTGTTTTTGGTTCAAAATCATTTTAAACAATATTTATAAATTAGAACAAAATTTTTAAGGAGAAGAACATACTTAAGTTAGCTTTTAATAACATGAGTACACTTGAAGTTTATTTTTAATCCAATATTCAAAGACAAACTTAACTTAAAAAATGGAGGGAATTCAAAGGACTGAAAATTAAAAACAAGTTAGCTTTCTGACTTTTGAGGAGAGAACCTACATGTCTTTGACCACTATCCTCCTACAAGATGACCAGTATACTTCTAGTTTTGGTCTTCTTGCCAGCCGCAAATGCAGATGAAGTAGTGCTGCCAATAGATGATGGAATACACTTACTCTGTTTTCCATATTTTTTTGGCCAAGTAAGATGCTGTCAGCTCACCTCTTCTTGAATTCATGAATTTGCTACTTCCATAGCTATGGTCATAGAAGCCATTTGAGCAAAGTAGCTGCTACCTCCCTTTATTTACCACTTCAAAATCTTGTGGTATCTAGATTAGCCTCCTCATTTATCCTTGGTACTTATTGGTAAGTATAAGACAGCTTTATATCTCTACTATATTACACAGCTTATGGTCACAATTAGTTTTACATTTCATAATTATTGAAACTTAAATTTTTCAGGCATGGGTAACAAGGAATGACGCTTCTATATGTAACTGGGCATTTTACCTAATGCTTGAAGAAATGTCGGTAACATTACAAAGCAGAAGGCAGTAAAATACTGGGACTGTAGTTTGACTTTTTTCAGGTGTATCATTGGTCTTATAAACCAAATTCATTCATACCTGAATGAACAATTCAGGTTAAAGTGGCTGTTAAATGTAAAGATAATAGTGACAAGAAGGCTCACAGGATGAGAAATCTGACAGTTAATGCTTCTGGGTTTGTTTCTCATCCCAGTTGGCATCATGCTTTTAAGGCATTTATGCCATCTCATTTAAACATGTATGAAATCCTTTTGTCAAATACCTAACTCGTCTCTTAGATGAACATATCCATGAACATCTGATTTTTATTTTTATTATTTGGAAAGAGAAAAAGCAGAAAGCAATCTAGTGAGGGAAGAAATGTTTTTTTTAATTGCAATGCATTATGACACTGGTTTATCCAAAAACTCTGCGTAGGGAAACACAATCTTTGAGCGAAGTAGGAAGCTAACCAGTTGGGTTCTGCAATGTTTGTATTCCATCCTCCAATCCTGGAGCAGTGAAAAGCTGTTTGCCTGATTTTGCATCCACAATAGCTCATTTCAGGTTAGCCTTGCTGCTGTTTTTTTCACTATTGGCACTTTGTTGGAGTTTTTAATGGATTTATTAGTACTACAAAGATCACTGATAACATGTAACCTGTTATAATACTGTAGCTTGTACATAGTAGCTGTCTTCCATGATAACTGGTATCTTCATGGCCACAGATTTGTAAGAAACCCTGCATCTACTTCATCCATTTACTTATGTAAAGTTGCCCTTACTCTCTGAATCCCTCCCGCCCCCCTTGTTTTACTCCTTCAGTCATCCAAATGTTTGATTGTAAGGCCTTTGGGCTATAGATGTTGCCTTCCATATCTGTGTTGAGGTCCCTAGTGCACTTTTCGTTAGATACAGCAGTATAAATCTGTGGTGGCCCATTGCCTAATTTTAAGACTTTTAAAAATATATATATACTTTACATTTAACCAGAAATTAAGTAATTAATGCTACTGGTTACAGACTATTCGAAGAATGAAGAAAATTCAGATTCCGGTAGCCCGGCCAGAACCTGAGCCAGTATCTGAAAATGAGGAGGATAGTTATGAAGAGGAAATGCATGATCCAAGAAGTGCACGCAGTGGGCCAGGCGTCAGCAGAAGGCATGAGAAGAGCTGGGTAAGAGACCGAAGCGGAAGCAGAGAGAGAAGTTTATCGCCAAGATCAGATAGGAGATCCGTTGCTTCCAGTCAGCCTGCAAAACCTACTAAAGTAACATTGGTGAAATCCAGGAAAAATGAAGGTATGCCCAATGACTTTTTGCTGTCTCCTTCATACTTTTGGTTGTAATTTTGTACCAAAATGTTAAAGGTTGAATTTTAGATTGAATTATTGATGAATGTTGCGTTGCTAAGGGCTCATTAGACTAAACTAGACTAGAGAACTACCTACAGGTCTTAAAATTACTGTACTTCTAGTACTAGGTTTTTCTCCGTTTTCTTGTACTAGTGTATGTGATTGATTGAAGGGAACGCTCAAATTTCAATTGAACTGGAATTGTAATTGCATATCCAACTTCTGCTAGCCACTAAAATTTTACAAACACATATTGAATATACACACTCAAAATATATATAGAATAAACTTTGTTAACATGGAATTAAGGTTGAGAGTATATCTGCTATCAAGCTTTTTTGAAAGATGGCCAACTTAAAAAAAAAACAAAAAACACAACGAAACAAAAATACCCACCACACACAGAATCATGGTTAATGTGTGATTTTTCCATTTAGCATGTGGCTATTTTTAAAAAAATTACACAACTGCTATATAATATGAGTACGATCTGAAAGGTTTGGTGGTCATTCTGAAGATAAACGTCAGTGTGTGAGGGGCGGCGAAGTTGTCACATAATATCTAGCTCTAACTAGAGTGGTGCTATGAGGTCAGTTATCTTGCTGACCTTTAAAAAGGAAAAATTTGGCAGGGAAGGAAGGAAGTGAGGGGATAAGGCTTTCACTTTATTTTAAAAAAAATCATCCTCTTCCAGTAGTTTGACAGCCTTATTAGGTTTTTATATATGTTGTGTAAACATTTGTCAGATTTGGGAGTCAGAAGTGGATGCAGCATCTTTGTTGCTGGAAAACAGTTTGTTTATTCTGATTATAGGGGCCAGTTAGAGGAAGAATTTAGATAATCACAGAACAATTGAGGAATATAGCACTCATGCAAATTGCTACACTGGCATCCATTGGCAGCCAGCCCATATGAAAACAGGGATTGGCATACCTTAGTTGCTAAGGAATAGCTATATGCCAATTATGCAAGTAAGATTCCCACAGTTGTTCAGAGAACAGGGAATTTCATAATAGGCAATTGTACCGTATCTCTGCCCCTGGCTTAACAATACCAGTTCGCTATAACCCTCAATACACTACTGTATTAAAAACAATTGAGTTTTTACTGGGTTCTTGTTAGGCTTTGAATGTAAATCTGGAAAGCAGTGTTGTAAATCCATAAATATTGCTTCTTTAAATTGAGATTTCTTATTTGGTTTATTTTTTTTATTCTAAATAGAGTATGGTCTGCGCTTGGCCAGCCACATATTTGTGAAAGAAATATCCCAAGATAGTTTGGCAGCAAGAGATGGCAACATTCAGGAAGGTGATGTTGTATTGAAGGTACAGTAAATGGCTATCTTTGCTTAGCAAAGGAACCAGTATGTTGATTGTACTAGAAGTAACTGCCTCACAGGTGTATGTAACTGTCAATAGAAGAAATGTCAGGTTTTGTATTTTTTGCATTGAGGGAGGAAGGTTAAGTGTCTGATTCTGTAGCCTTTACTCACATAATTAGTCCTGTTGTATTAATTTTTGATGGATTATATGGGCCCAAAGAGTCAGAGGTGCTAACAATACCCTGTCAGTGTCCAACATTAAACAGTGTTAAGCAAGGCTTGGGGTTTAGTATACAGAAATCTCAGCCCGCTAAGTGTCATGGCAAACAAGCCATTACATTTTTTTAAAACTTGTGTTAAAGATACAGCAGAGAAGGAAAAACATGTTAAAGCATTTGAAATATAAAGTATTAAGTAAGGCTTTTATTTTAACAACATCCTTTGTTCCCTTTCCCTTTAGCTGGAAAGAGTTTTCAGAAGGTAAACCCCTTGTTTGACAGTGAAAAATGGTTATGTCCTTTTTAGGGGGGGGAAAAAGAGAAAAAGTTAGTTGAGATGGGCTGGAGCTATTGTTGATGTTGTTTTTAAAGTCCAGTCCCATTTCCTAGAAGGCAAAACAAGACAAAAGGACACAAAAGGGGAAAGAAAACACCAGAGATGGAAAATTCAGCTTCTGTGGTTGCCTTTCACTTCCAACGTCCCTGCTGGAGAAACACAGGCATGGCACACCATCTTTAGTCATTCTGAGACCTGCCAAACTTGTACCAGCATCGGGCTGTTTAGGGCATTGCATTTAGTTGCCTCTTTGGTCATGGGCTCACAGCAGTGTTGCACAATATACAGTCTTTGCCTACTAAGCCAGGCTCTTGTTAGACAGAAGGCAAGGGGAGTAGATAGGAAAGAGAGAAGAAATGAGATGGGGAAGGAAAAAGACCTGAGTGGGACTAAGAGGGTGACAAAGTCTCACATCCCAGGTGTTGATTGAGATTTAGCTGGAACAAGTGGAAGTGGCCATCTGGGTCACTCTACTGTCCTCATCCTGAGAGAAGTCTCTAGACTGGTCCAAGACAGACTTAAAGGTGTTATGGTAAATCCCCTATGGTCCCAGGAGACGGTGGCAGTGGCAGCCATGATGGTAAAGCTCATTCCTTTCCTGTTCTCCTGTGTTCATCATGGTTTTTGGCAGCCAGCTTCTTAATTCCTCCAAAGTATTTTCTTTTAAGAACCTCCAAAAGGGGAGAGATGGGGGAATAGAGCATCCTGTCATTATTTTGTCCACCAGTTTAGGCCTAATTTTTGAGAGACCAATTTTGGTCCATAGATTTCCAGTCCCACGCTTTTCTTGTTTACCAGGCATGATCTTAATACAGGCCTTGAATTATATTGGTAAGCCATTTTGTTTGTACTAATTCAGTATCTCTCTCCCTTTTATGAATAACAAAGTGATGGGGGAAAAAAGTATAAGTATTTTGACATTTTATGAACGTTCACTCACTTTTCACAGTTGATCTTGTAATTAGGGTCAATTTGTAGGCCCAATCATTAAAACGATTGCTTTGTCATTGTATAGTTGGAGAACTAATTGGGGCTATTTGTCTGAGCTAGGGTTTCAAGATTAGGCCTTAATTTAGTAGTTCTAGTGCAGAATTATACCATTGTGCATCACAACCAGATGTCTTGGGCTGAATTATTTTTAATTAACTTCATAAACTATATTGTGGGGGAGGGTTTAACAGTTTTCAGTGCATGTCATTGCTACAAATCTTAATTTTATTGGTGCAATTAGTGAACAAGGGTAAGTCCTCCCCACTGCTATGTGGAGTTTTGTAAGGCTTATAAAAGAAATTGCTTTAGGTTTCTTAATCATTACAGATTAAAGTAATGAGACTTTAAATAATTTAAAAGATGCGCATTAGTTTTCTGCGATCTGTGGCTCAGATGTGTTTGCATTAATATTTTCATAATATATAAATATGTTGAGTATATATTTTATTCATTTTTCTTGACTAAATAACTGGGTATTTCTAAATCCCATCAGACTGAAAACTGTCATTTAAGATGTCATAGATTTTAATTTTTGTGCAAGATTGATCAAGGCATTCTGATAAATCAATTGGAGGCTTGCATTGCAAAGAAAGAAATGGCAAAACTTAAGAACTCAGCTGAATCAGAACTGCTGTTAGACTAGAAGTAGTTTCCCTAGGCATCAGTTCTGCAAGATAAAGTACCACTGAATTTCCTTAACTTTTTGGTCTATTTCAGTTAATCTGCTTGCCTAACCTTTTAAATCTTTTAACCTAAACCTAAAAACCTAAATCTTTTAGCTGATTCCTTAGATATTGCTAATGTTTGTTGTTTCCATTTTTAAAACAAGGTTGAAGACCATTTAACAGCAAAATTATATTTACTAATTTTGAAGGGGTAATTTTGACCAATTAAGAGTTTAAAAATACTTATTGTAGAGAGGGAGAACTCTTGTTTGTTAGCTTCAAAGGAGTTAGCTATTGGAGCTAGATTGTTTTGTTTTCCATTCAGTTCCTATCTCTAGTCTTTTTGCTCTATTACAGATAAACGGCACAGTCACAGAAAATATGTCACTGACAGATGCAAAGACTCTAATAGAAAGGTCAAAAGGCAAGTTGAAGATGGTGGTTCAACGAGATGAACGAGCAACTCTTTTGAATGTCCCAGATCTTTCTGACAGCGTTCATTCTGCTAATGCTTCAGAAAGAGATGGTGAGTATAAACTTATTTCCCAAGGTAAAAATATTTCTTATGTCGCTGGATCATGAAGATGTGAAATCCTAGTGTGGAGACAGAGGATGAGGGAGGAGAAAAGAGGAGGGATCGACATTTGAGCAGATAATAAACTTGTTCAAACACCATTGGAATTCACATCTTCAAGAATATGAAAAAAGATTATTCAAGTAAAAGCAATTGGAAGAAAAGGAACGTTAACTTTAGGTGATTTATTTTGAAGTCAGTGCAGAAGATCTGACGCACTTCATATGTATTTTCTGCAAAATTATTTCCATTTTGGGCAGGTCACATCATCATTTTGATTACAATCATTTCATGAAAAAACAACTTTTATTTAACAGACATTTCAGAAATTCAGTCGCTGGCATCAGATCATTCCAACCGATCACATGACAGGCCCCGCCGCAGTCGTTCACGATCTCCTGACCAGAGGTCAGAGCCTTCAGACCATTCCAGACATTCTCCACAGCAGCCCAGCAACGGCAGGTGATGGTAGCATTGTATTATTTTTAATCAACTATTAAAGTGACATTAAGTACCAGGATTGTTTGGGTTTTTTTTACAGTACCACAAATGTGGCACAGTATTGTGGAAATGGTAGCATGATATAGTACTGAAATTATGTATCTAGAGATGGGCCTGAACCAAACTCATGTTTTAGACATCTTTCAGTTTCAGGGAAATTTGAACCTGGAACTAAATTTTTTGGCTTGGACTCTTCTCTCCTTTATCCTGTTCTTTAAGGAAATTATCAAAATTAAATGGTATTCTTTTTATGTGCCTTACTCGGTTTGACATTAGTGATATAGTCTACTGAAGTATATAAATTATCTCACTATCTCAGTTTCAGAAAGTTAGGAGTGGACTGTAATAGCTATACTCAGGCTGAATAGTACCACAAGTCCCACTGACAATTCAGTCTGAGTAGTTATTGCGAGATGGTGCTTATTTAGTTAACAACTTTGTTTTCAGACTTTTAACACAGTCAGTTTGTTTTTCAAACATGTTTCAAAAAAGTTTTTAATTGCAGTGAAACTACTCTATTTAGGAAAAGTAGTTCTTCAAACATTTAATCTAAAATGTTTGTACTTGGTGGTAGGAAAATGATACTAGCTAAAAGTGGGGCACAATGGGTTCTCTCTGTATCTGATCCTGTTCAAGCCTAGACAAGGCTGTTACATGGAATTCAGTCTTAGGTAAGAATAATATAAATGTGTCCATTTCACTTTTGCACAGCATGTGCATTTAATACTGACATTCCAATTCAAGTTAGAAATAGGAAGTTAACCAATTTATGAGATTTCTACGTTCTTGTTCAAGTAAGTTGTGTGTGAGAAGAAAAGTTACAGGCTTAGACCAATTACAGTCTGTTGGTCAAGAAAAGATGCCAGAATTAGGCTTGAGATGTAATAGAATGCTCCAGATTATTGCTGAATGGGATATTCCTGTCAGAAAAGCTGCCTAGTTTGACAGGGTATTGCTATCAGTTGTGAGCCTCAAATCCAAACAGGGTCAGGATTGGACAATTCAAATTTATGTATGAATTTGAGCCCCAATGACAAGATATTTCAGGAAGCGATTACCATAAGGAAAGTGTATAGATGACATTTTATTAAATTCCTGTAGTTACGAGGAAAAAGCTAAACAACTTTTTTCCTTGCCAAAGCACCCCCTCAGGGTTTGAAACTTCTCTTGAATTAGATGGTAAAACCACAAACACCTAAGAGCAGGGAGTCTGAGCACTGTTAATCATTAGGCCATGAAATGGAGTAAAACACATGAACCTGTATCTTGCCAGGTAAGTAGAAATGTTGTATTTATAATGTTTAAATTTATTTGGTATAGTCTAATGATTGGAGATCTTGAACTTCATATTACAGCCCTTTGCTTACCCATGAATATTGAAGAAATGCACTTCACTTTTCATCTTCACAGGGAGGATCTACAGGTACATTACAGCAGATCTTCTGTTTGTTTGCGCCTTGTTTGGAGGCAGAAGCAGACTTGTCAGGCAGAAGACACTTGAAGTGACCATGCTCCTGAGGACCCTATCAATTGTATTCTGCCTCCAGTAGCTGTCAACAGTCTCACCCAAATTGTCTGCTCAGAGCAGTTAAACACTTTTTGAAATCTTAAATTAGGTGTGGGTAGGTTGGGCTAGAATAAGCTCTGGAGGAGATTTTTTTTTTCTCCCTCATTTCCTCCTCCTGTCAGTTTGAGACTAATGGGTGCAGCAGTGTCCCTGAGCTGGCTGCTGCAATGGTGAACAAAGAAGCACAAGCAGAAAGGCCAGCTTAGCTCCCTTTGAGGGTTGCTTATATGGGATCCTGTTTGTCTTCTGCAGGGATCATGTCACCCCATCTTTCTTCTCCACCCATCCACACGCATCTGAGAGACCTCTGGGGGATCAGAGAAGGAACAAGGAGGATAGATGATTGTCCTTCATCTCCCTGTGGGACTGATCTATTTTCACACACTAGATGTCATGCATATGATTGCTCTGGCAGGGTGTAAAGAGGAGGACACCCAAGCAGAAGAAACGTGCCATCATACCAGTGGGGAAAGGATGCTAAGATGGCCTCAGACTGAGGCCTCTGCTAACTTGTACCACTCTGCCTAACTGTAACCTCACCAAAAGAGTAGTGAGAGCTATGATAGCTCAGATGACATCCAGGCAGCCAACAAGGAGCTGTCTAGGGCATACAATTTTTGCCTCACCTTTCCAGGGGTCGGGGTTAGTGTATCCACTGGCTGTCTCTCAAGTATGGAGAACCCTGAGTATCATTACCTGCTTCAGGATTCCTCAGCACTTTTGTGGCTGCCCTTGGGAACATTAGCAAACATCCTAATGTAGGACGAAGAAAGTTCAGCCATGGGCATGACCATCTAGGACCTGGGCCCCTGCCTACCCTAGAGAGCCTTCTCTTTCTGGGTCATCCAAGGACCACATTCCTTCTTTAGATCCCGAGAAAAGAAGTAAAAACAAAGTAGACTCTAAAAAGGCTTCCATATGCAGGTGATATATTTCTTTTCTTTCACCATCTAAAAAGAGTAAGAAGTGATCCTGTAACCAAACCATAATATTCATCTTCAGACTGTAACCACAATGGTCGCTCCTCCACAGAATCCATCTGTAAAGCTCAGTTAGTGCAAGAGCAAGAGGTGGGCAGACTATTCCACATCTTCCTCGAGTTCCTGTGAGAAAGAATCCTCTAAGAAAGATTTACAAAAAGAACAAGAAAAAGGCTAAAAGATTCAGAAAGTATTCCTTGGTTTGTCCTTCCTGGGAAAGTAGGGCAGCTTTCAGATTTTTGAATCAAAATATCTGAGGAAATTCAGAACAAGCTCTTTTTCAAAACCTGTTTTGTCTACGCTTCTTAAGATTGGTTGTGTGGCTTGGCTTTCCCCCGGATGAACCCTTGAAGGAGGAGGCAGCATTTGAGAAAGTGTGTAGAAAGGAGAGTAAGGCCACTTGCAAGTACTTCACATCAGATTTGAAAACTATATGTCCTTGCATGCAGCACTTGAGGATGTAAGTAGCATTGACTGAGTAGAAAACCCAACAAAAACCAAGGAGCACTATTATGTCCATAAAACCAAATCTTGACCAACTTACCCTACCAAAGACTGATGTAGCTCTTTCATTGTTTATTAAAGACAGTTGATTCATTTTGATGGTGACTTCCTCTCTAAGGACCATACTCGCAGAAGAATTAAGTCCTTCCTCAGAAGGAACTCTGACACTATCTCAGGAGTTGCCTCTTCTGCATCTGCTTCATTCATAAGAGCATATGTATGGATGACTTCCTGTTGGACACTGTTCTTTCAAGATCAGGAAATCCTGTAGGCTGTTTGCCAAATTAAGTTTTTGTAAGCAGTGGCTTTTGTACTGGATGCTTCTCTTGACAGCCTCAGATTTGCTGCAAGGGTAATGATACAATTCCACATCACATCACATCACAGGCTCTGGCTAAAGCCATGGAAGGCCGATTTTGAAGCCAAGCTGGTCCTGGTCATCTCTTAAGTATATGGGAGGTGCGGGCACTTCAGTGAATCTTCTCTTCAGAAAGCAGCTGAAGAGAAGTCATAGAAGACTTGTTAGCATATGAGAGTTCAAAAAGAGAATTCAGGCCCTGTTACAAATCATGATGTTCCTTTAGCTCCTGTTCAGCTAAATGTCCCAGGAGGAGATTGAGGGGAATGGACTAGATTCAGAGGCTTGAGGAAAAAGGAAATTCCATAGGAAAGCACTTGGTCTTCTTGTAGTGAGGTGGACTGGCCCTCCACAGACATAGAGGAAGAGGGTGGCTCCATGACCCGGAAGCCAAGGGACAGGATCAGAAGTATCAAGGTGGGACCTGGAAGCTCAGTAGGGGCCCAGCCACTGGAGGGGACAGATGCATCCCCTGAGCACTTGCGCTGGGAGGTGGCAGCAGGCCAGTGGAGTGCAGATGACTGGCCCAGGCCACCTGGATCCTGGACTGACCTGACCCCGGAGGAAGCAGATGACTGGTCCAGACGACTCAGCCCCACAGGAAGCAGACAACTGGCCTGGACCCTTGGACGACCTAACCCCGCAGGAGACAGGCATCTGGCCCAGACCGCTGGCTCACCCAACCCTGGCAGAGCTTCTGCTGGCAACTGAGGCCCCCGCCGATCATCTTACCCCATCAGACTGGCAGGTACCCTTGGAGGGGGAGAGTGGATTGGTGGATCTCTGTCTGGCTGCAACTCTGGCACAGGGTGAGTCAGCGTGTTGTGGCTTGGATCCCCACTGACATGGTGGCGGACCCCTCTGCCATCCTTAGGGCTCTGGACTGGGACACAGTGGAGAGGGAGGGCCTGCGTCCCCCCTGCCACCCAAGCGGTGGATGACACTCTCCCCCTCCCTCAGGCTAGTTGAAGGAAAGCCTGAGTTAACTGACTTTGTTTGCAGCCCCACCTGAGTACTGGAGCTGAGTGATTTTGTTTACTGCCCTGCTCTGAACCAGAGCCTAGGCTGATTGACTATTTGCAGCTCCACCTGAGTGAAGGCTTGAAGTACTAGGGCCTCAGGAAGGCAGCCAGGGCAAGAAAAGGCAGCAGGTCCAACTCGCTTGCCAGTGATGAGTAGCCCCCTTCAGACTACAGTTTGCCCATGAGAGCAGGGACTAGATGACGACTGGCAGTAGCTACTGAGACACGGTGGGTATAGGGGGTAGGGATTCCCCTGGGAGGGGAGATCCAGAGTGTTGGGACACTGCTATGTGGCAGCACCCCAAGGTAAGGAACACCATGGTCTGGGAGGGACACAGGGCCTGAACAGGTAAAGAGACTGCAAAGGGGCAGGGAAGGGCAGAGGAGAAACCGACCAGAGGAGGGTGCTCCTTAGCTGGATGAACTAATTCCCGGACTGACCAGCAGGAGGCATCGCAGCGGTGAGTGACCCACCCTTCTACACTCCTTCATCAGGGTTAACTGCAGTTGACCCAGTGATGTGTGGCTTCCCAGGGACTAGACTGCAGGAATTTGCAAATAATTGGATGAATGCAATGGCTGAGAGATGGGTCCTGGATGTTTTCAGCCTTAATTATGCATTGGAGTGGAAGGCAGTGCCAGAAGGGCTTTAGATTTCTCCCACTCCTTCAACCAGACGAAACTCAAAAATATGATGAATGCCATATGTCACTAAAGATATTACACCTGCCTGTTCCTAGTACCCATGTATTCTGGAGAATGCAGAGCAGTACTTGATCACTAGTTCTTGGAAAAAATTATTTTGGAAGCCAAAGTTTCAGAATGAACGTATAGAATTCATATGTACTTTTCTGTAAATCATACATACAGGGAATACCTCCAATTTACTTTACAATGGGCAGCCTTATTAGTACATTGCTTTACCCTTTGGCCCAGTAACCACCCAAGGATCTCTATCAAAGGGCTTATTATCTGTGGTTTTTCTTAGGCAGGAGGAAATTCATGTGTTCCTCTTCCTCAACAACCTGTTCATCAGCACACCCTTTCTGAAAAAGGAACAGAAAATAACTTGCCTCATTACCCAGATTATAGAACAACATAGTTTTGTCCTCAATCCCAAACGACTCTCTAATTCTATTTGACATTTGGCAGCTATCATAGATACTAAGCTACACTGCATTGTTCTCTCAAAGACAGGATTCAGAAGCTGGTATATGCTATGTATGCAGATAATCAGTTCTCTTGCCATATCAATGAGGACTTTGATGTTTTTACTGGGAATAACACTATCCTGTGTGACTTCTTGCTTTGGCAAGGTTCTGTTCACATCTTCTCCAGCAGTTTTTGGTTTCCCTGAACTCACAGCATGTCCTTATCTTCACTAATTTAAGTATCCAGTGTAGTATCAAAATCTGTCCTGGCAGCCTGAAATCAGCAGATACTTGGATGGCCACAGAATATTAGTACTGTGGTGATGATAAATGCCAGTCTCAAGGGATGGGGAAATTTCATATGGGGCAAGGATCTTGGAGAGACAAGGAGCTTCAAATATCAATTGGCTCAAGCTCAGAAAAACTAAGTATGTCCTATCATCAAATTGTACCAATTATTATGTACTGGTGATGCCTGAAAACACCTCTGCTTTATCTCGTATCAACAGAGAAGTACAGGAAGCCATTTTTCTGTCACTGGCGGCCTTCCAGACAAAAGGCGGCTGAACCTACAAGCAGAATGGTCAAACAAAGGAATAGGCCTGAAGATGTGTGTATATAGTTTACATGCAAATATCTTTTTACTCAGTAGTCAAGGCTCTGTGTCACCCCTCAATAGAAGTATTTGTATCCAGGTTCAATGCAAAGGTTCTAAAGTTCTTCACCAAACCAAGGCAACAGACAATGTGTTCTCATCTGCTCCCATAAGTGTCTTTTGTTTGTCTTTCCCCCCATTCACAATGATCCTAGGGACCATTCGGAGGATAAAGAGGGAAGAAGCATATGTATTCTCTGAGCTTCACACTGGTCAGTGAGGTGCTGGTTGTTGGACCTAAATCAGATGGCAGCCACCCTTCAATTATTTCTCCTCTGCTGGAAATACTTCCTATCACAAGCACTAATTCTACATACCAAGCTAGAGCAAAGGAGAATCTAGCTACATGATTTTGTTTCACCTGGTGCCTCTTCAATAAGATTTTTCAAATGACCTCAGATGCACTCTTAGAATTCCTTCCAGAAGCTACAAACAGGGCATATTGAAAGACTTGATCTAGATTTAAAGCCTTGTGTAAGGGCCTTATTAGAAAGGCGGCAGACAAGGCAAGGGCAAAACATATATTTTGGAGTAGATGTAGAACAACTTTAACTTTTTTACAAGCCATAAGCCTCTCATTTTGAAATTTCAGAATGGCTGCCATATCTAGCATATCAGAGACAGCAGGCAAGCACAGGACTTCCTTACCCTCAGACAAGGCTTCTCAGAATAGCATCTCTTGTTTACCCTACACCAATTGGAATAATTCTGTTTTGGACCTTAATTTAGTAGTATTCCCTAAAGAAGCATCTTTTTCAATCGGTCTAAGTATCTCTATTTTCTGTTTTAAAAGTATCATGATTGGAATTGCCTCAGCAATAAAGGTTCTTACTAGTAGATGGCAGCAGTGCATTTCCCATAAAGATGAAGTTGTACCAAGAATGAAGACAACTTCCATTGCAAAAGTCAACTATTTATTCTGTAGCACACAAGAGATTTTCCTTCCGTTCTTTTGTTAGCATCCAAAATGCCCCACTGAAACTGGCATACCGTGCACGTCAGGACAAAACTATAATCTACATTGAGGTGCTCTTCAAAAAATGCTTCTCTTTCATGCTGAACCATCCATCATCTTAAGTAGTAAATGGTATTAAAATACTAAAAGCACTAGAGTGGACAGGCCCTAAATGTCAATCATACTTGAAGAGTTTGTGTACAAACTCATGAAACATTTTCTTTTTACAGGTCACAAACTTTTGTTTTCTTTGTCAGTTACTTTTTAAACAAATTTCATGGTTTAAGAGCAGTCCATTGATTAAACTAACATGAAGCTGACTTTGTTTTGTGACTGAAGGTTATTTAAAAATGCCGCAGTGTTAAGCATGCTAAAAAAAAATCCTCCCTGACACAGCACAGATGTTAGAAGTAAAAGCAATACTGTCAGAACACATACACAGCAAAATAACTAACACCTTTGATGACTCATGGGAAATGCAGCTGTAATTTTTAACAAGATTTTGTCACTTTAAAATCAAAGTCATAGAAAGTGGGGAACATACAGTAGGAGAACAGAGGTGATATATTCCTTTTTGTATATGGCACTGTTTAAATCACTATTGGAATTGTGTGTCCAGTTCCGTTGTCATGCTTTTAAAACAATGTTAGTTCTTCTCATGTACTCTAAAGTTTTTCTAAGAGAGACTGTGTCTGTAAAGCATGCTTTACAATGAAAAAAGACTTGATGAGGTCATGCTGTTTAGTTTATAAAAAGAGAGGTTGTGGTGACTCGATCATAGTCTAAATACTTACACAGAGAGAAGTGATCTAATTTTAAGAGAGCTAAAGGAGTTTTTAATCTAGCAGACCAAAAAGATAATAGGATCCAGTAGCTTGAAGTTGAAGTCGGAAAAATACACGCGGGAAGTGAAACTCTAGTTTTTAACAGTGAAGATAATTAACCACACCAGAACACGTTACTAAGGGTGTGGTAAATTGGCCATAATTTGGCATCTTTAAATTAAGACTAGATGCCTTTCTAAAATATATATTTTAGTTCAGCTATAATTTTTTGGAGTATGGGCAGGAATTCCTGGATGAAGTTCTATGTCCTGTGTGATCCCATCAGAGTATATTATGATGATGGTCCCTTCTGGTCTTAAATCTATGAATTAAGTGAAACCTTTTATTTCTTTAAATTGATGTATCTTAAAATGTGCAAAATAATCTGAATGGATAATTTCAGCAGTATGAAAAGATTGGGAGTGTTTCATTCAAGAGTATTAATCCATCTCTGGTAATTTTAGGCATGAGTTTGAAGGCAAAGCTAGAACCACCAGAATATTGATGATATCCCAGCATACTAGTCAACCTGATGTGTTAGGATTCTAAAATGACCCTTTCTAAACTTTGTGAAATAAATCATAATGTAACTTTGAAATGGTTGGTAATCCTTGCAATACTACGTCAAGACTTCAAAGTAAATGAAAAATAAATGTAGATTTCCACTTGCGATTTCCACATGTTCTTTTTCTTTTGATTTCCTTATGTAAGATCTCCTGCTGCAAATAACTTACTCCTAGGCACAGTGCTTTTATGGTGACATTGAGCTCCGTGGGACTAATTCCAGCCACCTTTCTAGGATTGACCCATTAGGTTGTTTCTGACCTCTACTTTCCCCATCTCCTTACCACCCTACATTGAAGCTTTTGTTTCTCTCTACTACTCTCTCTGATTTCATGTGGTTGTATAAAATCTAAATCTCTAATCATTGTCCAGGTGATGAGAACTAAAAATTAGAAGTGAGAGGGGGAATATGACCTGAGCTGCAAGTGAAGCACCATCTACTGCCATCTTAAAATACAGTTTTAGATTTCGATTGAAATAAAACTTTTCTTCATAAACAAAATGAAGATGTTTTTAAAAAATGTATTAATATTGGAGTCTTAAGAGTGAGTAATGTGAACTGAGTAATTGCATAAGCCTATAATTGGTGTGATTCACCATTGCATTACTCCATGTTTATGCCTGTGTTATTCCATTGAGGAGATTGCAACAGGGCCGCCCAGAGGATTCTGGGGGCCTGGGGTCTTCGGCAGCGGGGGGCCCTTCCGTTCCGGGACCCGCCGCCGAAGTGCTCCGAAGACCCGCAGCGGGGACCCCCCTCCGCCGAATTACCGCCGAAGCGGGACCCGCCGCCGAAGTGCAGCCCGGTCTTCAGCGGTAATTCGGTGGCGGGGGGCCCCCACCGCGGGTCTTCGGGGCACTTGGTCGGCAGGTCCCGGAACGGAAGGGCCCCCCGCCGCTGAATTACCGCCGAAGACCGAGCTGAACTTCGGCTGCGGGTCCTGCTTCGGCGGTAATTCGCCAGTGGGGGGTCCTTCCGCCCCGGAGCGGAAGGACCCCCCGCCGGCAAAGACCGGGAGCAGAAGAAGCTCCTGAGCCCAGCCCCGCAAGAGTTTTCCGGGCCCCCCGGAGCGAGTGAAGGACCCCGCTCCAGGGGCCCCGAAAAACTCTCATGGGGGCCCCTGTGGGGCCCGGGGCCTGGGGCAAACTGCCCCTCTTGCCCCCCCTCTGGGTGGCCCTGGATTGCAATTACACTGTGGTAAAACTGGACTAACATAGAGAAGAATCAGGTCTGATATCTTTTAGTGCATATATTTCAGTTATTCCATGTTTGTCCACTCATTTTAAATGCAGTCTGACTTTAAATCTGCTCATTATAGTTGCTACTATAGTTTTTGTTTCTGAGATGATTCTCTCTTTTAAGGCAAATCTTCCTGATAAATTGAATGGCCTGGTCTACACTAGGAAATTAGGTTCATATAATTGTCATTCAGGGTGTGAAAAATCCAACCCTGAGCAAAGCAGTTAAACTGACCTAATCCCTGGCGTAGACAGCTCTAGGTTGTTCAGAGAATTCTTCCATCAACCTAGCTACCACCTCTTGGGAAGGAGGATTACCCATGCTGATGGGAGAAGCCCTCCTGTTGGTATAGGCAGTGTCTTCACTGAAGCGTTAGAGCAGCGTAACTGTGCTGCTGCAGCGTTTTAAGTGTAGACAAGCCAAAAGAGAAGGGCAAAAGGATATAATATTAACATAGAAGAAATCTTTCACTGTCTCTAGCTTTCTCAATGCTTTGGCTATAATGTGTGTCAGTAGTCAAACTGCATGTAATTTGTATTACAGGACTATAATTCCATTGAGTGGTTGATGTTATAAAAGATGATACGTACTAGCATCCTTCATGGCTTTATAGTTCTGTAATTTGAAATGTGCTTTTAAGAAAACTTTTATTATGTAATACATAAAGATTTTAATTTAAAAAATGGTGTCCATGTGATAGCATGGGACCCTGAATTACTTTATCTCAAGTCTTTTAACAGTGGCTGTTCTTCAAAACGCTTATAATGTTTGTTTATAAATGCCATGAAGCAACTTTGATTTTTGAACTTTGATTGTGAACATCATAAACACACAATTCATGCATTTTGCTGTCACATCTTCGTGATACTTTTTTTCTGTACACGGTGTCTTAATGTTTCTGTCCTCCTCTAGTTTAGAGAATATGACAGTGAACACTTAAACACTTCTTTTCATTAATTAGAGATTGGCTGCCCGAGTGAAGAATACCAGAGTGACATGAAGCCCCTAAGTAGTACTGCAGAGTCATTCCTAATAAGTATATATGAGACAGGCTTTACATAATTGTTTCCCTTACCAGAGGGGTAGTGTATAGAGTATAAACTTCATGTTCTCCTGTTACTAACATGGCTGTATAAATAATGCTTAGATATAAATATGTAAAATACTTCATAATAGGAAACTTAAATAATATCTCTTTTTGAGAGTTTAGGATAACATAGCTTCAGTCAACTGAAAAGCTCAAATTAAACCTTCATTAAAATCAGATTCCTGAGTTGTGGATGTATAGCCATATTTGCAGGACGTGGGAAATAACTTTTTTTTTTTTTTTTTTAGAATTCTGATAAAACATTCTAGAATAAATAATTGCCTTTTGCAATGAGACTTGTACCATAGTTGTACACCTGGGATTCTTTCTTTCCCCCTCTTGCCCCCTCCCCCTATTTTTTAGGGAACAAATGTAGAGATACGTTATTTTTACCCATACATGTATGTTGAAGTCCTCTGTTATGTATTCTGTAATTTAAAAGGTGTGATGAGACAGACCAATGGCTAGAATGAAAACAAGCAGACAGTGAAGTCATGAGAATCCCTGTATAAAGAGTTAGCTTGTACATAAATTGACTAATTTATAATACAAGGGAAAATCAAAAGGGGAGTCATGGGGGGAATTTGCTGTTAGAAACTCTATTCCTTTTTATTCAATGCCGCCTCAACTTTTTATTAAATATTTGAGCTGCACTAATTAAAAATAGCAACTACATTTATGCAAGAATATCAGTAAAGGATACTAACATGCAAGAATGTGAAAGTACAAAGTCCTCAAGTTGCATGTAGAAGAGGTTGAAGATCAAAATTAACTAATATAAAAAGTCAGAAATAGTAATATTTCAAGAAGAAAAACATTTTGGGATAGTGAAAAATGCTATACCAAAATAAAAAGTTGTATTGTAGAACATCATTAACAACTATTCAGTGTTCAAAAATAAGGAAAAACTAGTTCTGGGCCACATTATCATGTGTGTTATTTTCATTTCTCCGTTTCCTCGGCTTTTAAAGGTTTCCTTGTTTCATACACACATTCAAGTATGCCCATATATTTAATTGGGAACTGGCATTTTATTTCTAGGGAGCAAAGATTCAAATCTTAGCATAGCTGAGAAGTGAAGAGACAGTCATTTGTCCACATCCTAAAATCACTGTCCAACAGGACATGTATGCTGGAAACGTGGAAATGGAATAGCAAAGGTTTTGCAGAAGAAGCTTAATGTATTACTTATGCAGCACAAGGTGGGAAAACTTGCAGTGCCTGCTCCCAGTCGTTGCTCAAGCCAATGCTATTAGTTTCACTTTCACGAGTACCAAATTACCACCAAGAAAAAAGTTGAAAATTATTCAATATGAATACCATTATGAGAAAAGGGGAGTCAGATAAGTGTTCAAAAATTATTTTATAGAAAAAGAGATTTGTTTAAATTAAAGTTCAAAGACCAAAACTTTCAAACTTGGATGCCTAAAGTACAGGTGTTTTTTAGCTATTTTTAGTATCGAAGTATAATTGGCCAGACTTGCAAAGGTGAAGAGCATCAATGGGACATACAAATTGCAGTCGGATTTGTGAATTATCAGCACTCTTGAACAGCAGGCTGTTTTTAGTTAGGTGCCCAACGTGAGGCACTTAAGTTTGAAAATGTTGGCTCTAGCAGGCACTGAATCAAATTGTAATGGTTTATCCTAAGTAACAACACATCAGTGAATGGTGGTCCTAGTTTAGCAGAATGTGTAAACCTTGCTTCTGATGCCAGCTACTTAGTATTGCCAGAGAGAGCACATCCCACCCATGTTTATAAATTTAGTGGTTTTATCTTTCGGTACAGCCTTAGTTTCAGTAGAGACTCTGACCAAAAAAAAAAAAGCCTTATTTCCCATCATTATAATTAATACACAGCTTTGAAGTAATTATTTTAGTACAACTAAAAAATGTTGCTGTGCGTAATGTGTATCAGTGGATATATATTTTTTTTTAAAGGATGCAAATACAAGTTACTGCCCAATAGCTCCATCTAGCTTCTGGAAACAGTAGTATCTTAAGAAAGGTGGCATCTTTCAGAATACATCAGTCCATGATTGAGAGATCCAAACGGAAAGCCATCTAATCATGTTGTGCTATCTTGTACAATATACTTCACCAAGGACACTTTCTACCCAAAGTCCTTCCTGGTGGCTCATCAGGAAGAAGTAACTGAGCAGGTCGGTGTCATCAAGGAAACAAATGTTTCCTAACAATGTCAAATTCAGTATCCTTTAATGCCTGACAAATATATAATTCCTTTAGAACACTCATTGCATTTTTATTGACACACAAGGTGATGGAAATAAAAGTAAACCTGCTTGTTATGCAGTATCTTCTGTTGACCATTTTATTTTTATATGCATGTGTTTTTAATACTTCAGCAGAGTTTGAATATCTTGTAAACTAATGCTTTTTTATAATGAATATGTTTTGGAATTGTGGTTTGTTTAGTACAGCGATTGATTAAACTGTTCATCAATGATGATTAGCCATAGTAAGTAGAAAGTATCTAAAATTCATAAGTGCCAGGAATTCTGACCTGACAGATTTTTAGGAAGTAGTTGTAAGTTGGTGATATACTACTTTTAAGCCTATGTAGATTTTGAATTTTGTCTGTGACTATACGGCTACGGCTCACATACAATTATAGGGTACTGCATGCTTGTACAACCCACTGAGGTTCTGTTCATGTATACAGACTGAGTTTGTTACTGCCTCTTTGCTAAAGTACTTGGTCCTCTAGCTGAAACAATGGAAGTGCTGATGCTTTTAGATCTAGAGCTCCCAGGTTCACTCCCCAGAGACTATCTAGCAAGGAATGCATCACATTCTCTTTAGATGTTGCATGCTGTAAGCCTGTGTAGATATATTCTGGAGCAGAAAATACATGAGGCTAGTCCTGTTTTCACTGAAGAAATATGAAGTAGAGAGCTGGTATGGGAGGCAGGCACTCACTCTTTTCCTCATTGCACCAATCTTAAGTGTAAAGGATTTGGAAGAGCTGTGAATTTTGAAGGCTGCTCTTTCCCAACCTCAAGAGATCTAGGGGGAAGGGAAACCTCCTTTCAGTGTTGAAGGGCTGCCATTGGCTGAGTTCCTCAGTCCTGGTTGAGTCAGCAACCACAGGAGGGGTCCAAAGGGTCGTGGTAAATCCTGGATTTTTGCCCAGAAATCACTAGACTCCAGTGTCACAGAGAATAGTGTCACAGAGAATAGCACATCACTTGCTCCCATCTCCATTCCTGCTTCTGAATTTAGCATGGAAGACTATCCACACAAGGCATGGGAATGACATGGGGTAGTGAAAAGAGCACTCTTCTACCTTGCCCTCCCTTTTCCAGGGATCTACGTGTGGAGAGTTCCCATTATGCAGATTATTTGGGGATGAATCTGTTAGCAAATCTTTTTGAACTGAAATGCAGAAATGGTGGTTTTACAATAATACTGTGAGGTAGCATGGCGTACACACTAAATGCCATATGTTTTGTTTTTCTGATATATAGTCTCCGGAGCAGAGAAGATGAGAGAATATCAAAACCAGGAGCTGTCTCTACACCTGTAAAGAATGCAGATGATATTCCTGTTTCTAAAACCATGGAAGAGGCTATAGTTGAAAGAAATGAAAAACAAACTCCACCTCTGCCAGGTAAATATGGTAAAACGCCAAGTTATGCCTGCTGCCTTTAATGAATGCTTAGTAGGGATTTGCACTACTTCATAGCTACAGCATGATTTCTCTCAAGCTGTTAAAATATACAACTGCATAAATACTCAGAATATGCAAATTCAAAGGGCCCAGCTCTGCCCCTAGTTACCTAGGTGAAGCCAGTTTAAGTAATGGCAGAAGTGGGCCCAACATTTTTTTTCATTTTTCTGAATATGCAAGACTCCCTGTGAGCATAGTTCAGCTTGTGGTATTTGTGGTTTTCAATTCTGGAAGATCACTCTAAAGCGCTCTCTGCTGTGGGATTAAAAACTGTGTTGGTTATAGCTGTGTTTAAGCATGGTTGTTCCTAAGAGGATACTATCGTGATTTCCAAAGACAAGATAAGATGGAGGGCTTTTTCCCCTAAAAGCCATACTATCCCATTTAAACATAGATGTAGTTAACACAGTTTTGATCTCAATGGAGAGCTAAATCTTTTTTTGTTTATTATTTGTATTATCATAGCACTTAAGGCCCTAATTATGCACCAGGACACCATTGTGCCATGCACTGTATAAACACAGAACAAAAAGGCAGATGCCAGGTTACAGGCAGGAGTAATGGATAAGATGGTGGTAGTGTCCACAGTAATCAAGAGAGGAGGTAGCAGGAGGATTTGGGGGATTAAGAGCTCTGTTTTACCCGTGTGCAGTTTGAGCTCATCGCAAGACATCTAGGAGGCAATATCAGAGAGAGGCAGAGATTTTAGTTTAGATGGAAGTAGGCAGGTCTGGAGTAGAGATCTGAGATTTGTCATCGTAGAGACTGTGGTTAAATTTGTATTTTATGGATTAGATTACCCAGAGATATATAGGGGGGCAGAGAAAGTGACCAATGACAACTCTGTGGAATCCTCACAGAAAGTTGAAGGAAGGATTGGACCTGTTGAAGGAGTCATTGGAGATTTAGGAGGAGAGAAGAGGACAGAGGGGAGACAACCAAGGGAGGACAAGATTACAAGGAGGAGGAGCATGGTCAACTGTGTCTAAGGCGGCGGACTGGTCAAGGAGGATGAAGTTGGAGTACTGGTTCTGAGCTTTGGCTAGGACAAGGTCATAGAGACTTTAGCAAGAGCAGTTTTATTGGCGTGAAAGGAGCAGGAGTTGTATTGGAGACGATCTAGGATGGAATTGGAGAGAGAAATTCGAGATGGCTACTGTAAACGGTGCTTTCAATGAACTTAGAAATGCAATCTTGAGAGGATAGAGAAATGAAAACATGCTTGTATTGTGAGGGGGCGGGAAAGCCAGAGGGAGGAGAGAAGTGAGGTGTAAGGAGGAGATGAGTGGGTGTGAAGGAAATGAGGGGATGGGATGTAAGGAGTTACTGGGACAAGTGGATGGGTTGGAGGAGGAGATCAGGCAAAAGTCTGCATCTGTTACGGGGAGAAGGAAGAGAGAATTGGGGGAGGAGAAAGGAAGGCAATCTGTGGAGAGGGAGAAGGTCACATCACATTTTGTCAGCTTTTTCTTTGAAGAAATGATGACAGGAAGGTGGAAAAGCTTGAACAGTGAGTCAAAGGCAGCTGAAATGGCAGGTCTGGGATTCAATTAAGGTAGCGATGTAGAGTTGTTTAGCTGGAAGATTACAGTAACTGACTGAACCCTTCTGGCTTCTCCCATTTTTGGGCAGTGGTTACCCTAGTGGAATCCTAATCCTTAATGCCCAAATCTTACATGATTAGAAAAAACAGGCGTATATGTTTTCTCTTTTTAAAAGTCTTGTATTTATCTATGATGTATTTTGCATGCCTCAAAATTTCAATGGACGTTATCAAAGTACAATGGGAAATTTGGAAAAGAAAAAACAAACAAAACCCACCCCGCAGTGCAGTAGTTAGACCAGCCTTAAAAAAAATACACACCCAAGAGGAGTAATCTTACTCAGTCAGTACAAGAGAGTTATTTTCATTACTGACACTTGTGGATGGGAGAAGGATTTTGTTCCTGAGCTGGTAGATTTTCATGATAACAATTTTGCAAGGATGAGTTAAACTGTACTGGTTCCACATCCTTTAAAGAATTAATAGCATGGCAAGTTGGGGTTTTTGTTTTTATTTCTTAATAGAGCCAAAGCCAGTGTATGCTCAAGCTGGACAGCCAGATGTGGATTTACCAGTCAGTCCATCCGATGGTCCTTTACCCAATTCAACTCATGAAGATGGAGTGCTTCGGTAATTTAATTCAAAATTATTTATTTGAACCTGATCCCACAGTCCTCAAGCAGACCAAGCTTTCATTAAGTCAATGAACATTACGTCTGAATGGGGACATCTAGGGCTTTGTGTTAACATACGTTTCTAATCTGTTTATAAGTATTAGGGGTGGGGGAGTTGAGGCTCATTTGTGAGCTTTGGGTGCTTTAACAGTTATATTACATATTTTGTAATTTAGAAACTTACTAATCACTTTATAGATATTATTTAATAACATGTTTTGTTTCTCTCTCCCAAATACTGCTTTTCTTCTCTTTTAAGCAAAAACAGTCCTGCATTCAGGAGAACCCTATAATAATGTTATCACGTTATGTGCTTTGTCCCCCCCCCCGCCCCCCTCCAAAAAGGGGGCGGGGAAGAGTGAGAAATAACATTTCAGTTGTACACTTCCAAAGGAAGGTTGACTGTTACTTCAAAATTTAAGGGTTTTTGTTTATTTTATTTAAAATACGATTTATATATTAAAGCAAACAAGAAAATCTCTCTTAAGCAAGTGAATATTACCATTATTTTCAAAAGCTCAGCTGATGAGAAGAATATTATACTATTATAGTTGGTGTGTTGCTGAAAGAAATACTGTAGCTTGGATACAATGATATCAAATTGCAATAAGGAGCAAATTCTCTGCTGGTGTAACTCCCCAGCTGCTAATCTATGACCGCATATTCAACTACTGTATGTCTGTTAATTGGAATGTGTTATAAACCTACAGGCCAAGCATGAAGATGGTAAAATTCAAAAAAGGAGACAGCGTGGGCTTGCGGTTGGCTGGTGGCAATGATGTAGGCATATTTGTAGCTGGTGTTCTGGAGGACAGCCCTGCAGCAAAAGAAGGATTAGAAGAAGGAGATCAAATTCTCAGGGTAGGTCAAAATCTTTCATACAAAGAATCTGTTGTTCAGTAATGCAACAGAATTTTGGTACATGTTGCCTTTTTAGGTAAAAGCAGCAAAGAATAGACTGTTTATCTGTGCCTACCCTGAATAGGGGTAGACGATGGTGGTAAAAATTCTTCCAGCTTCCACTGTTGCTACTAGATCACTGGTAAATTATGGCTCCCAAATTCTCTAGTTTCAGATTGGACAAATAATTGTTTAACTAACTGGCTTTTAAACTGTTAACTAAAAAGCGTGTATAAATATCTGTATCATATATACAAATAATCAACACGTAGCACTTAGCATCTTTCATTTATAGATTTCTAGCCACTTTGCAAAACTAGGTAAATAGTATTGTCCACAGGAGTCTACTGCCCAGTCATACCCACCCCTATTTCAGAGTACTGCTTCCAACACACGTTTTTCAACAGGAGAAGAATGTGCTTTATTTACCCTGCAGTTAGTGAATACCCAAGTTTTACTCTATCACATATGCTATTAAAAGTATACCATTAGAGACCTGGACCAACCCCTTATGTATAATTTGCAGAATATATGGTAAATTGTGTAAACGTGTGTTTTTTTCCCCACATGGATTAGTAAAACTCTCTTAATGCCACTAGGGCATGTTGTTGTTTCTAGAAAAGTAATTTCTTCGTATTCTTTTCTATTGATGACAAAGTTTAAAACGTGGAATTTTTATTTCTCATTTAATTTTACAAGGACTTATAGACTGAAGTACAATTTCAAAAGCAAGATGTTTGGACCTCTTTACCTGCTGTTTATGGACTTCAGTGGGGAAAAGGGATACTACACTTAGAGTTTTGAAATTGAACTGATTAAACTTTAAAGAAACATGTTTTAACAGCATGCATGTGCTAATCATTGACTACCTAATGTTGATAATCAGAACTCAAATGTTCAAATATCCTTGAAGATTAGATAGCAAGGAGTAAGGGCAACTGTAAATGAAAATCATGTGAACAAATTTGGACAACTGATCTAAGGGTTTGTCTACATGGGGCTTAAACTGGATTAAGTTGACTCTTCATAAAACCCCTGAAAATAAAGAGAGATGGAGATTGTACTTTAGATCAGAGAGTGATAAAGAAATGGATCTTGCTGTGGCCAGGGACAGTGTTACCACAGCAAAAGACACTGAGAAAGATGGGGATGCAGAGGAAACTCCTGGAGGCAATATGGAGCTAGAATGCTTTGATGCAGCACTTGCTGCTGCTGCTTCTGCTTCTGCTGCCAGGACAGCAGGCAAGGCAGTGCATCAAACCAGGACCTAGCTTTGTTCTGTACCTCCTGGATAGCACAAGATACTGAGCTCAGCCCTTTGAGCCATCTGATGCTCTGTATAGCTTCAAGCCTCACCACTCAACACGATGGATGTCAACCAGCCTTTGTGGCACCATGGAGAAATACCCCTTTCTATTTATAAATTCTAAGCCCTCGTCAGGGGAGATATGGGTGAAGTTGAAATAATAAGCATAGAGGTCTCCTCAGTTGCCCCAATACAGTTTGGGAACCCATGCATACAAAGCCATCAATCTCCTGAGCATTATTAAGCTTTATAACCTAGTGAAACAGTACTTTATCCATGGCATCACACATCTGCATGACAGTGGCTCCAACAGTTGATCTCCCTGCTCTGAATTGGTTATGGACTGCTCGCATTTGGGTTCTCTAGCTTCTAGATGGCAGTGGTGACCCACTTCTTGACAGGTATGGGGCACAGCATGTTGGCATGCTGCTCCTGCACTTCCAGAACTACTTCAACACACATCTCAAAAAAGGTTGTCTTAGCCATTCTGAAATTCTCTTGCCACTGCTGGTCATCCCAGGTCTGCAGAACGAACCTTTCCCACCAGTAGTTGATTCTCATATTCTGAGCCCAGAGACAGTGCTGTATGGTGTGAAGTTGCTCCAGGAACAGTTCCTGTAGTAGCAGTTGCTGGATGTCACCCTCTTCTTCCTCATCCTGCTTCTTCTCTTGATGCTTAAGCTCCTGCTGCTGCCACATCATCATCTTCTTGGTGCAGAAGGCAAAGTCCAAAACCGAAGTCACCTGGCTACTAGAGCTATGTTTACAGTTGCTAGCATAGAGGTGAAGAGCATTGTTGGGACCATGCTGGCTGACAGCAATTCAGAAATGGCACTAGCCTGCCCAGAAAGGAGCCTGGTGTGGAGATGATGGAGATATGAGATTTAAAAAAAAATGGAATCTGCCTGGCTTCTCTTATGCATCCTGCAATGCACAGCCAGAAGAATTCCAGAATGCAGACTGCTCAATAGCAAAGCAAAGGACCATGGAATACCCTCTAAGAATGCCACGCTGTTAGTACATGGCAAGCCACAGTCATGTGTACGCAATGCAAATTGAAAGCCTGCCATTAGCATGACTTACATATTGCATCTTAAGAAACACCTGTCAAATCAATCCGGTTTAACTCCCCATGTAAACACATCCTAAGAAGCTCCTCCATCTGTAATAATCTAAACATATGGAGATTATGTTTATGGCCCTTTAAAATCATCCATGATGGGTGACCTAGAAATACTCAGTAAAAAAGTCTATTCAGTTTGTACTCTGCAGGTACTGCATATTTTTGTTAAATAGCAATATTTTTCACTTATTCTGAGAAATATATGGAAAAACCTTCTTGAAGTTCATGCAGTTAAGTTATATTTAACAGGATAAACAACTCTAACATTAATACGTTGTAAAAAAACTGCATTATTTATGTGAAATGTATGTTTCACAATGTATTTTTCACAGTGCGTGTATATGTTTCACTACATCGTGCAGTAATTCAAAACCGTTATTGTATTCATGCCAGGTAAATAATGTAGACTTCACAAATATCATCAGAGAGGAAGCAGTGCTTTTTCTGCTTGATCTCCCTAAAGGAGAAGAGGTGACAATTTTGGCACAGAAGAAAAAGGATGGTAAGTAGTTGCCTCAAATATAAGTTCAGAAACTGCTTGGTAGGCTTTTTGAGACCAGGTAGAGACAGTATAGCTAACCTTTGATAACTGTTTGCCCAGGGGAGTGGCAACTCCAGAAGGTTGGTAAAGTGAAGCCTTTCATTTTTAGGTCACTATTTCAAATGCAGTAGAGATTGTACAGTAGTGATAGATTAATTATCTGACAACAGTCCAGTAGCTTGTTTTGAAATGAGTCTGTGGTCTCAATCCTTTCCCAAGTGAATGTGGTTGCACTGCTATAACTATTTTATTTTTATTTTTAAACCACACAACCCTAAGTGAAAGAGTTATATCAGTACAAAAGTGTGTGGACTAGGTCTAAATGGCTGAAAAACAGTGTCTGGACAACGAGGAAACTTGCACTATCAATGCTTTATGGTTCATTCATTCTGTAATAGGTGATCTCTGATTCCAGTGCTGTCAGTATGGCTTGATATGCAAAATTCACTAACTCAGCTCTGAACTCATTATATTATTTATCTTTTTTCATATAAGTACTGTGAATTCAAGGAGGATACCAACTGTTTCTGAATGCATTGCACTAACATGATATGAATTGTATGTGAATTTCACATACATTTCACATGCTGATATGTGGGGATTTAGTCTTATGGGTTTCCAAAATACCTCACAATTAAAATGGAGAATGAAGGATAGGCAAGATTTCTGCTCAGAGTCTTTTTATAGAACTGCTGTGAGAATTAGGAATCCTTTAATGTACTTCAACTTCAAGTAAATTTTATTGCAGTTTATCGTCGTATTGTTGAGTCCGATGTAGGAGATTCTTTCTATATCAGAACTCATTTTGAATATGAAAAGGAATCTCCCTATGGGCTAAGTTTCAACAAAGGTGAAGTGTTCCGGGTCGTGGATACTTTGTACAACGGCAAGCTTGGGTCCTGGCTGGCTATTCGAATTGGCAAGAATCACAAAGAGGTGGAAAGAGGCATCATACCCAATAAAAACAGGTAGTATATTGAAACTGTTTACTACAAGGTAGCTTGTGAAATCTGTGGCCCAAGTTTGTGCAAGTTCTGTGTCTGTTTAATGTTGTTTTAGTAAAATCTCCTTGTCACTCAGACATTTTATACCTTACTTAACATTTTGGAAGAAAAACAGTTGTAGAACCTCCAAATAATTTGCAATTAGACGTATCCAGTTTGAGTACCCAAATATATATTTGGATTTGGTTTAGAACAGAGGTTCACAGAAGTTCATGGCCCTTGGACAGTCCATTGGCTACTTGCATGGAGTTGTCTCTCCCTGTTTCCAGGCAAGAGAAACACAAGGATGGGGAAGTAAATCTTAGTGCAGACAAGGCCTTAAAGGTGTGATGTCAGATTGAATTAGCTAACTGAATTCAATTAACACCTTCTAAAACTCTAGTCAAGACAAAGCAATTGTATTTCAGCATGTGCTAATCTGGTGAAATTAAAACCTAGTGAGGAGTCTGTCATCTTTTTTTTCCTAGTCTAGATAGGGCCTAAAATTAATGAAGAGCAAAAGTAGACACAACATATATCTGGCTAAAAAATTACAAATACATAAGTACTTTCTGAAAAGTACATACTTTGTAAGTGCTGTAGTTGCCTCAGCTGTGTTAATTGATCATCAGTGGCAGGAGAAGAGGGTCCGCAAGGCAATTACTTTAAGATTACTGAAAAACACAGGGAACCCCCTCATTTGGTGGTCAGTGGTCCTTTAGCCTGTTGTGTCATTATAATGTGTTCACAGGTTTAAACTTTGTTAATCAAGTGTCATTTCAAAAGCTGATTTGTTTGTTGATGGAGTTGTGGTTTTCTGACATTTTTTTTGACCCCTGGAATCTCTGCCCCACCTAGAGCTGAACAGCTAGCTAGTGTACAGTACACACTTCCAAAGACAGCGGGGGGAGATCGTGCAGATTTTTGGAGGTTCCGAGGTCTACGCAGCTCAAAGAGAAATCTCAGAAAAAGCAGAGAAGATCTTTCTGCCCAACCTGTTCAGACCAAGTTTCCTGCATATGAAAGAGTTGTTCTTCGAGAAGGTAGCTTCCTTTTAAAGAGATTGAAATATTTGCTGTTTCAGTTCAACATTTTAATCTTCATGATGGAAAAATAGCATCCTAAAATACATTTAAATCAATTTACTTTGATTTTTCTTATTCTAGCTGGCTTTCTCAGGCCTGTAACCATCTTCGGACCAATTGCTGATGTTGCACGAGAGAAACTGGCAAGAGAAGAACCAGATATTTATCAAGTTGCAAGTAAGTGTCTCTCTTTGCTTATCAGATTTAATATAAAATAATTGCATAATCACCTCTTTTGCTAGCCTTTTCTGCGTTATTCCTGCAGCCATTAATGTTTTAAAGTTTCACTTTTATATTTTCAGCAATTTATGGAAACACTCTGAAAGGCTTACATTCAGTTGCAGTTAACTAGTGATTGATATAGATACTTTAAAGGTTAAGTAATACAGATTTGCTATAGGACTCTTCAGGAAACATTATGTGCATTGAGTGAATGCAACCTCAATTTATTATTATTATTATTAATGCTGTCATAGGACCCAATCCTGTAACATGCTGAACTTCCTCAGGGCTCCCTCCCCAGCCCCCTCTTTAATTCAGCACCTTGCAAAAAACATTCAGAATTAAGCTCCTAGTACAGAGGTCGGCAACCTTTCAGAAATGATGTGCCGAGTCTTCATTTATTCACTCTAATTTAAGGTTTCGCGTGCCAGTAATACATTTTAACGTTTTTAGAACGTCTCCTCCTATAAATCTATAATATATAACTAAACTATTGTTGTATGTAAAGTAAATACGGTTTTTAAAATGTTTAAGATGCCTCATTTAAAATTAAATTAAAATGCAGAGCCCCCATAACCGGTGGCCAGGACTCAGGCAGTGTGAGTGTCACTGAAAATCAGCTCGCGTGCCGCCTTCAGCATGCGTGCCATAGGTTGCCTACCCCTGTCCTAGTAAATACCTAACAAATTCTTAGGATTTTATAACTAAACTGGGGACCTAATCGTTTAATTCCTGGATTATTTTTAAGTAAAAAATGTATCTTCAGCACTGTAACTTATATAAGGTCTGAATCAGTATTATGAGCTAGAAAGAGGAGATGGCCCATTTTATTATAATGGGGGCATAGAGAGGGTTGTGTAATTAACCAGTAGGTGGCTAAGAAATCATGACTTTTAACTGTGTTCTCTTGAACAGAAAGTGAACCAAGAGATGCTGGTACTGACCAACGTAGTTCTGGCATTATTCGTCTTCATACAATAAAACAGATAATTGACAGAGTAAGTGGTAAAAATATGCTTTGTTTCATTAAATGTGTAGTTGATTCTGAAAACAAACGAGAGAAAACTGGAGTGTTGATTAATCGAATGAATAATCATATGAATAAACCTAATAATCATAACAATAAATGCTGGGGGTTTTACGTACAATAGCATAAACTACAAAGTATAAATCAGATTTCAAAAACAAAAAATGTACATACTTTATCTCCAGGCCCTGTAGTAAATTATGTACTCTTTTTACATCAATTACACAGTGACAGTAATGTTGAATGAAACAACTTTCTCTGTGTAGAAGCTTTTAAAAGTTGATTGAGCACTTCTCTGAGCACCCATTGCAGACTAGCCAATAACCTAACGGTTAGGCACTCACCTGGGAGAAAAGAGGCCTGGATTCAAGTACCTGCTCCAGAGCAGGGATTTTAACCTAGGATACCCCCTGGGCTATTGGGCATAAAATGGCATCTCAACCAACTTCCTCTGTGATTGGTGCATAAATCCCCTGTGACTCTAGCTCCCAAAACACTGATGTTTTGATAATGTTGAAAACTTTTGTTTAGACATTTCTGAGTGATTTCTTTTCATTTTGACAAACAATTTGCTGAAATGGACACAAATTTGCTAAAGTGTTTTGTTTCATCTTCAGTGAAAAAAAGTTTTACCTAAAAAGATTCTGCATAGCTCCAGTCAAGAGGTGTCTTTCAGTCTCTCCTGTTGAAGCTGTTCTACTTAGTATAAAACACTTGAATATTTATTTGTCCAGAGAGAGAGTATGAGAGTGAGTGTGTACCTCAGTGGTTAAGATACTCACGGGGGACACCCAAGTTCCAGTCCCTGCTCCAATTACTATTATCTCTTAGTGGCATGGCAATTCAAAGATGTACCAATAACAAATTTTAAAGTCATAAATTACTTAGCTGAGTAAGGGATGTACTTCAAGGTTTGCTTCATGCACCTTTTGATAGATTTTCATTAGCAGTGTCCATTTGGTCTACACATGCACTGCTCATGTCCTCGTGCCCTACACCAAGACTGTATCAAGCTGCACAGGCAAACAGCCCTCAGTTCCTTCTCAACCACCTTGGCCTGAGACACAGCTTAGCACGTCTTCATGGTACGTGCCCTGGCTACTTGCTGACTTTGGTCTAACTTAGTTGATTTTAGTTTTAGTTAGTAAGTTAGTTAGTTTGTAGTTAGTTAAACTGATTATTTGGAAGATTGTTTTATTTTCTCCTGGAAGGTCCTCCCTGCGATGAGCATGCCCAGTTCACTGGGGTTTAAATGTTGCCACACGTTTAGAGGCCATCATGGTGGGCGACAGACACTCTTTTTAAATGTGTTTGCTGCCTAGGAGAGTCTCATGTCCTACAGAAGTGTAACTTCTGTTTAGCCCTCAGATGCAGAGCTTGAAAGAACTGGGAAATCAAGCTGCAACTGTTAATGATGGAGTGCTCCTTTTATTCTGCTTTGGTGCCTGGTCAGGAGAACCCCCCTGCACATCAGTCTATGGGGATATCTAGCATCTCATCAACCTCAGTACAGCACTCTCCTGGAAAAGAGAGAGCCTCAGAGACCTCCTCTAAAGATCTCAAGAAGAGGAGCTCTAGCTCTCCTGTTAAGGAGTCTACTTGAAAACTATCTGAGCTGGTCAACAGTCTGGGACTTTGACCTTTTGGCTCAGTACTACAAAGGAAAAGGGCTCCTCTGATACTAGTGAGGCAGGAAAATCCCATACCTCTAAGGGTAAGCCTGGCTCCAAGAAAGCCCCAAAGCGGAGATGGCCAGGGCGCAAACAGATGATCAGGGTCAGACCTAACCGTTCTCCCAGTACCCGTCTCAGGTTCTTCGGTGCTGTATAAAACTAAGCCTCCGGCTACATCAGCACCTTCTGTAAAGCACTTGAAACTCTTGGTACTGTCCTGGAGGGACAAGCATGTCACTCAGTACCGCAACTCTACTCTGTACTTCAGAACTTTAGGTAACCAAAGGATCCATTCCCAGTTTCTTTCCATCCAACTACTGTCAAAATGGATTACAGGATGTATTATTGTATGTTGCAGTGCTTCCAGCATTCTACCTCCTTCTGATGTGTCAACTCATTCTACAAGGTCAAAGTCTACATCTATGACTTTACTTAAAAAGTCCCAGTATCTGAGATTTGCATGGTTCTCAGTACATACCTTCTCCAAGCATTAGGCTCTAGTTAATGCCTCTAGATGTGATGTGGCTGTTGGCAATGCAGTTCTTTCCTCAGTTCTAGACTCAATTCCAAAGCTCCCTCCTCTTTATGGGGATATTGCTTGGGAGTCATCAGACGTGGGGCATCTATAGGGACATTACTCAAAGAAAAAGAGGTTACTCACTGTGTGCAGCAACTATGGTTCTTAGAGATGTGTGTCCCTTATGTGTGCTCCACTACCTGTCCTCCTTCCCCTCTGCTTCAGAGTTCCTTCTGAGACTTAGCAGTGGAGAAGGAACTGAGGACAGTTTGTCTTGGTGCAGGGCTTGAGAATATCAGCAGTGCATGTGTGGGCCAAACGGACATTACTAATGAAAATCTCTTATCAAAGTCATGTGGGGTGCATGTTCACATGAAGTGAAGTGCCCATTGGCGGGGGGAGGGGAAATGCATCTTGAAGGACTACAGTTATTACACAGGGTGAATAACCTTTTTTTCATTGAGATGTGTAGTCCATATACATGGGATATGTGTATATGAACTACATATCTCAAAGAACATCCGTTACTGCACAGGTAAGTAATCTCCTTTTCTTCTTAGTGATTGTCCATATCATATCCTACTGCTGGTAACTCCCAAACAGTAGACCTTCCCAGACGTAGGTACAAGGAGTTCACTCCCACAGGGACTGCAGCACAGTCCTGCCAAACAGAGCATCATCCCTGTTTGCTTGCACTCATGCATAATGTTTCATGAATGTGTGCACAGAAGACCAAGTTGCCAGCCTACAGATGTCTCTGAGGGATATGCCTGCCAAAGAGGTCACTGATGTAGTCTGTGCCCTGGTAAGGTGTGCTAGTACTCCGCGAAGGAGAGGAGCCCCTGCCAGTCTAAACATGAACTGGGCTATCCAACTGGAATATTCTGAGTGAACACTGCTTGTCCCCTAGCCCTCTTCCCCCATAAACCACCAAGAGATGGAGGGATTTTCTGAAGGGCCTAGTACAAGTAGAACAGGAAGGCCTTTCTTCAATCCAATTTACGCAGCCCCTGCTTGCCTCCCCCGCATGAGTCTTCGGGAAGAACTATGACAGGTTGACGACTTCATCAATGTGCAACTCTGGAAGACCTGTGCACCCCCCCCCCCCCCCGGGTACCTGTATCCCTGGTTGAGAAACACTGCTCTAGGGAAGCTGGGTCCTTGGCAAACTGGGAGTGCTTATGGGGCCCACATACCCTATAAATTAACATTGTATAGTGTGGGAGGTCATGGGGGCTAGTATGAATGGTCACTGTACCAGTATGCTTGGAGTCTTGGGTCAGGCCCCATTTGAGGCTATGCTCCCCATTCCCAGCATTGCTCATGCTAGGTGAGACCTATGGCACATCTGGGTCATCCTGACTGGTGCTTTCTGCAGTGCTTAGGGAGTTTTTCCTCAACTTTGATGTACCTTTGATATCTGATAGCCATGTCATTTTGTGAGGCTTAGAGTCAGAGCTTAGGGAATACATTCTGCACCTCTTCTGCTCAGTGTCTGGCTGGACCTGACTCTCCCTTGGCATCAAGGCCACTTTGGGGAGAGCATCTCAGTTTGTTTTGATGGTGTGTCTGGTGCAAACCTTGAGGATCTCTGGTCCCCGAAAGGTTTGGACGTTGGGGGCCCAGGAACAAAGTCTGGGTGTATGGACTGCTCCCAACAAGAAGGCCCTCAAGCACTAGTCCCTTAAATGCTGGGTCTGTTTCAAAAAGGACCTGCAGATCTCTCACCAGTCCAGAACGTGCCACTTGCATGGGTATTGAGATGTATGATGGTCTCCCAGGAGGGGCAGTGCTTTAAACTCAGGGACTTGAACCTCACCAGAATCACAGGCAGTACTGGTCCACGCTGCCCTTTATACTTTGGTCACGCACATGAGGAAGCAAAGGGTGCATGTGCCACCCCTCCAGGTACTGCTAACTAAAAAGTTATCCAATGCATGTGGACTAGACATGTGATAACCACTTGTGGAATATAATGCAGACTAGCACTTGAAAAACTTGATTCCCCCCCCGCCCTCCCCCATCATTAAATTCTTCAAGCTGGATGTGCTTGTAGGCTCTGTTTCAAGAAGTCTCTGTTGTTCCATTACTGCTGTTCTAAGCTGCTTACTCTCCTCTACTTTCTTCCCATGAAGAAGGGTGGGACTTGCAGCTGTGGTGCTCATATGCATTTTTTTAAGCAAGTGACAGATTACTTAATTGAAGAAACTGATGCCAAACTCCCTCCTTTAGGTTCCTGGAGATGTCTAATACTAGCTCACCCCATGTGACTCCCATCCCTTTCCTCTTCTTTCATCTTATTTTAAAAACAAAATTGTTTATTGCCCCCTCTGGTGAAAAAATGTTAGCCACTGAAGGAACATCACAAGCTGGAAACACTACATGCTATTGCACTAATTGCATGTTCCTGAGATTGGCTCTGTGGCAGGGGAAAACCAGTCAAGTCCCATGTGCAGGGCAGGGATTTCTTGGAAGGAGAGTTGAAGAGACATGAAAACTAGCTCTACCTAGGAATCTGGACCTGGCCTTTCTTCCTAGTAACCACAGACTTTGTTTCTGGTACAGTTCCCTTTTATGGCTCACCCTTTACCTAGGAAAAGTGCCTGATTTATAGGGGTTAAATATATTATATGTTATAACAATTCATGTTTAAGCATACCAATTTTAAGTAGTACTGATATTGATGGGACTGATTGCATGGGCAGCCTAGCTGTATTGGGAATTCCCATATGTTTTTCCATTTTCAGAATGGAAAAGGTTAGTAAGTTAGTTATCAGTGCATAAATGCTATGGTGAATTTTGTAGGGTAAATAGAAAACAAACCTGTAGAAGACACTAAAAATGCATTATCTAGAGAGAGCGCGAGCTTGAAAGCTTTACTTGCATATGTACTATTCTCTGCAGGACAAACATGCTTTATTAGATGTCACTCCAAATGCTGTGGATCGTCTGAATTATGCACAATGGTATCCCATTGTGGTGTTCCTGAACCCTGATTCCAAGCAGGGTGTAAAAACCATGAGAATGAGACTGTGTCCAGAATCACGGAAAAGTGCCAGAAAATTGTATGAAAGAGCTCACAAGCTACGGAAAAATAATCATCATCTCTTCACAAGTAAGTAAACAGCAGGAAATGTTTATGAACCAAGCCCAACTTAAATTGGGGCAGGGGTAATATATCCAACAGAGGTTTGAACAGCATCTCTTGTATAGTGTGAATATGGTTTTTAGTTTTGCATTCCTAGGTAACTGAGTACCAATAGTACCCATTACATCAAAGCCCCTCAAATTTTAATAAAAATTGGTTAGTGGTTTTCACAAGTTTCAAAGATCTGTCAGTACTAGTGTGTATTCTGTGTGGTTCTTTTCTTCTCTTCTTGTATTTCTACTTTCTTCCTGCCTCTCTTCTTGAAGGGGGGGTAGCAGACAAAGATCTCTTCATGACCCATGGTACGTTTTGGCCCCTTCCCAAACTCTTTCCCTTGGGTATTCCATGCTGCTCTCACTGTGACTAATTCCCACTGTATCCATGACTGGCCTTCCTTCTTGCGCTCTGGTCCTGATTCACTTTCAGACTTATCTGTTGCCCCATAGCAGCAAAGAGTGGTATGGCTGGAATGGCTTAACACGTGGTTCTGCTTTGAAAGTGACTGTAAAAATGACATCATAGGGTGCTGCAGTTTTCTATATTTGATTCCTGAATCAAATATAGAAGTTTCACTAATTAAAAAAAAAAGTTGATTTTTGCTTACAGGGCTGGCAATTAATAAATCTCAATCAAGCTAGACGCTTTCTTCCTTGTATGTCATCACCAGTAATACTTTTGCAGACCAGATTACATTTGCTGTATTTGTGTAGTCTAAGATAGGTGGAATGTAGTAAAGATCTGTCCTGCTGAAGCACAGGTAGGAATCTAAGCCACCTCACTTTCTCTTAGCTGTGTTGGCTTGGCAAGGCCAACAGGAGTAAAAATCAGCAGAAACGTATTATGAAATCTAAAGGAGACAGATATGACTCTGAATTAAACACAAGAGGAAAGTATTTTAAGGAAAAAATGCCACATTAATAGTTTCTTTTAGAGTAAAATTGTGCTTGAACTCAGCTCTCATTGTTAACTCTGATAAAATGCCCAAAACTACTTTGTATAAAAGGGAGACATAAATAAATGTGTGTATACAAAGTACCCCAAGAGTTATTTAAACTCACAATTCACATTGCATTTGGTGGTAGTGGTCCAGAACTTTCTCCAACTGAAAAAGAAATGTTATATAAGAAGTCATATTAATCCCATTTTATTTTTAGCTACTATCAACTTGAATTCAATGAATGATGGCTGGTATGGAGCACTAAAGGAAGCAATTCAGCAGCAACAGAACCAGTTGGTGTGGGTTTCAGAAGGAAAGGTAAGAAAAGTCACTTTCCCTTTGAGTACGAATGATAAAACCATTACTGTTCTTCTACAGTACAGTAGTGAGCAGTCTTTCCTTTCCCTTTTTCATGATCATAATAAGATTGTTGTAAAGTATCTTTGTGGCTTAAAAACAATCCTGGTGATATTGCTGCTCTTAGTGGTCACCACTGTATCTGTACATCTCTCTCTTCCGTTCCTCTCAGTTGGGCTTTCAAGACAATTGGGTTTTCTCCTGGAATGAAAAAAAACTTTTTTATAGTTCTGCCTATCACTTCCAGGTCTAAAGGAATCAACTGACTCAGTTGACAACTGTGAACTGCTCTACACTGATTTCTACCAAGATAAAAGTAGAGACAACCTCGGTAACGAGGACAAAAAACTTAGTTATTTGCCCATGGAAATCACTTACAAAGAGGTGTGGTGGATTATCTGTCATTTGACATCTGTCAGGATTAGTGGCTTTATAAAAGATATATGCTATCTTAACCAGAAATTATGGGCTAAATGCAAGACTTAGTGGGAGAAATTCTATGGTCTTTGTTTATAAAGGAGGTCAGATTAGAGCTTGATGGTCCCTTGTGGCCTTAACATGTACAGCACAGGCAATTGCATTGTAAGCTTCCCCACACTGCCTGTGCTAAAATACCCCAACCCTGTTGCTTAGTAGGAGAAGATAGTTTTGTTATCATGTACATTCAATCATTGGTCATTTTTTTATCAAGAAGGGTGCCAACATCAGAAAGGGCCTGAAAAACTGAATAGAAATGATTGACTCATTTTGGGTAGGCCACTAAACAGCTGTCAAGTGGGAATTACTCTTAATCTCTGCTGATATGGTGGTGGTGATACTCTGAGGCAGGGGTGGGCAAACTTTTGGGCTCAAGGGCCACATCTGGGTGGGGAAATTGCATGCAGGGCCATTAATGTGGGGTAGGGGGTTGGGGTTCAGGAAGGTGCAGGGTACGGGAGGGGGCTCAGGGCAGTGGGTTGGTGTGCAGGAGGCATCTTGGCAGGGGGTTGGAGTACGTGAGGGGTGCGGCAGGGGGTTCAGGGTGCGGGCTCTGGCCCTACGCCACTTACCTGGAGCGGCTCTGGGGTGGCAGCGGGTCACAGCGGAGCTAAGGCAGGCTCCCCGGCCCCACGCCGCTCTGGGAAGTGGCCAGCAGCACATTGCTGTGGCCCCTGGGGGAGGGTAGAGGGCTCTGCGTGCTCCCCTCACCTGCGGGTACCTCCCCCGAAGCTCCCATTGACCGCGATTCCCTGTTCCTGGACAATTGGAGCTGCAAGGGACGGTGCCTGCAGGCAAGGGCAGTGCACGGAGCCCTCTGCCCTTTCCCAGGGGCCGCAGGAACATGGTGCCTGCGGCTTCCGGGAGCGGCGCGGGCAATCCCGTGGGCCAGATCCAAAGCCCTGAGATGCCAGATCGTGCCTGCGGGCTGTAGTTTGCCCACTCCTGCTCTAAGGGTATGTCTGCATTGCAGTTAGACACCTGTGACTGGCCTATGCCAGCTGACTCAGACACGTGTCTAATTGCAGTGTAGACATACCCTCAGAGAACGGTTCCTAACCTGTGGGGAAGGCTCCCTTTGAGCAGGCATATGAGATGTAGGTAGGGGCAACGGGAGCACAGGAATTCCAGCTTCATGCAATGGCTAATGCCACTTATCCCACAGCACCATTGCTGGAGTGGGCGGGGGAAGGAAGAGAAGCTCTGATTCCCTCTATATGCTGCCCCTTTCCCTGCCCCATTCTGGTTGATCCCATGGGACTGGGAAGTGACTGCGTGTAACAGCTGGAAAGCCAGCAGTTATTGAACTAGAGGAGCAATGGAGATAGGAAAACTGCAGACTCCTACCCTCAGAGCAGTTTATATGATATCCTCCAACAATAAGGGCTTGAGTTGTTGAGCACCTACAGCTCCTATTGAATTGTTCAGCACATCTGAAAATCAGACCCAGGCTTTAAAGAACCAGGCTTTTTAACTGCCCATCACAAATTGGAAGCAGATACATACAGTGTGTTGAATTTACATGGGATTTTTAGTTCTCCACGAGAAAGTATCCTCCCCAGTTTCCCATGAAAGGTGAAGGGCATCCTTTGAAAATTATTAAAGATCTTGATTTAATTTTGTTTGACACAGGCAGATGGTGCTACAAGCGATGACCTTGACTTACACGATGATCGCCTTTCCTACCTGTCAGCTCCAGGTAGTGAATATTCCATGTACAGCACAGATAGTAGACACACTTCAGATTATGATGACACAGATACAGAAGGGGGTGCCTACACTGATCAAGAACTTGATGAAACGCTCAATGATGAAGTTGGGACTCCTCCTGAATCTGCTATTACACGGTCCTCTGAACCTGTAAGAGAGGATTCCTCTGGAATGCATCATGAAAGTCAAACATATCCTACTTATGCATCGCAAGCTCAGACCCAGCCAAATCATAGAATAGATTCTCCAGGATTTAAAACAGCTGCCTCTCAACTGGTAAGCAGCAACTTTACACTTTGATAGGAGGTATTCTCCTTAGAGTGTAAGCTCTTTGGAGCAGGGACTTTTGTGTACAGTCCTTGACAATATTGTCAGTGCACCACAGAAGCTGCCAATAATAATGCCAGAATGGGTTAGAGAATTTGGGGTTTTTTTTCTTATAAAGGGGCTGTGATTTATTTTGATATGAAAATACCTGACGTTCCAGTCTACTTTATATATTTAGATATCTGCTTCATTTTGTAAAATGTGATATGATTTTCTAAAACTGCTGAAAAGTGCTAGTGCCTGATATTTTCTATCAGTGCTCTTTAAACAACTATACATGTAGTAGATGTGTTTGATGGGAACATTTAGTATTATTTTTAATATAGACTGGAAAGTCATAGCATTATACAAGAGCACTATATTTAAAATATTTTGAACACTTCACAGAAAGCAGAAGCCTCACCTGCAGGCCCTTACCTTTCCCCGTCGCCTGAAACAAACCCTGCAACCTCATCACCTTCTGCTGTTAATCCTAATGTAAACTTAACTAATGTCAGACTGGAGGAGCCCACCTCAGCTCCTTACAACTCTTTTCAACTACAAGCTGGCCCCTTAAGAACACCAAGCACTGAGGGAGTTCACATAATGCTAAGAGATCAAGAGCCATCATCCTTATCACCGCATATAGATCCAACAAAGGTACCTGTGCTGCATCATTGCACTAATTTGCTGCTATACATCAAGCTAGCACATGATTGGGTTTTTTTGCTCCTTATTGGAGAATTCCTTTTGATTTTTCTGAGGGTTCATGAACTATACAACAGTGCATCTAGATTTCTAAGAATCATCCTATTTTTTGTTTGCATGGCTTCAAATTGTACATCCTCTTCTATTTTTTCTAGAAAACAAGAAATTTTAAATGAAAGTTGGTTTTTCTGATTTTTTGTTTGTTTGCATATTTGATTTAAATTGTCAACATCCTATGCTGTTCATTAATGAGCCTTTGTCAAAAACCTGTGTTGTCCTCAAAATGATGCTAAACTTGTCTCACACCTTATGGTTTCCAGTTTACTAAATGGAAACAGATAATTATAAAATGAGTAGATCAGGGTACACTGAATATGAATGTGAATTTTTTCAAACATTAAAGTTAATTTCCATTCTTAAAAAAAAGACTGCTTTTCCCTGTAATTTAAATAAATCCCTAAACTAATTTTATCTAATTCTGCTTGCAGCATAGCACTTTAAATAAACATAGGCGCAATTGCTTTTTTCATGTTACACATGAGACTTTCTCTTTCTACAGGTATACAAAAAGGATCCATATGTTAACGAGGAGGCACCAAGACAGAACTACGTCTTGAAACAACCAGCAGTTAATCATCCAGTACAGAGACAGGAGAAAGAGACAAATCTGATCTACGAATCCCAGGCTCAGTATGCAGAGAAACAACCCAGTAGAGAGTATGAGCCATCAACATATAGGTATGATTCTACGAACTATGTAGATCAGTTTTCCCGTGGTTATGACCCTCGTCTACATTACGATGACCGTGTACCTCCCTATGAGGACCACTGGGCATATTATGATGAAAAACAGCCCTACCAGCCAAGACCACCTTATGATAACCAACCTCCTAGGGACTTTAACCCCAGACAAAACGTAGAAGAGAGCACAGAACGCAGCTACTACCCAGCACAACCTCGCTTTGAAGAACCACCTCCAATGGTTTATGACAGTAGGCCTCGCTATGAACATGCACCTAAAAACTTCAGTCTGCCACAACTGCGATATGAAGAACAGCCCGCTGCTGGATATGATATTCACAGTCGATATAAATCAGAAGCCGAGACATACCCTTCAGCAATATCTAAGTCTCCTGAACCTAAGCAGTACTTCGATCCACATATGAGGGGCTATGAACAAGGTCCTCCACAAGGATTTAATGCTAAAGCAGGACAGTATGAACCTTCTCATAGCACTGCAGGTGTGCCTCCTCCCCCACCCTCATCACAAACCAAACCAGAAGTACTGCCTTCCAACAGTAAACCACTGCCTACACCACCAACTCTAACAGAGGAAGAAGAAGATCCAGCCATGAAACCACAATCAGTGCTAACTAGAGTTAAGATGTTTGAAAACAAAAGATCAGCATCAGTGGAAAAAATCAAGGATCCTAATGATACATCAGCTGTCAAGGTAAATAATTAATGCATATACTGAAGTTAGGTACCAGATGAGGGTGTACCAGAAACAGTAAGTCTCTCTCTCTCTCTCTCTCTCTAGATATATATATATATATATAAGAGAGGGAGTTCTTTCTTTGTTGTACTACCTTCTTAGCTATCTAACTTCAGTAAACTTTATGTTAAAAATAGAAAGTGGAAGGTTTTATTGAGGGGAATTTGCTACCCTAAATGCACCCTTTCTTCAGGTTTTGATACTTTGAATCACATGGTTTTCTTTTAAACGAATACCATGGATACTTTCTAAATATAGGAATGTCATGAAGTAAACCTATATGTTTGATTTTTTTTACAGCCTCCAGAACTAGCACCTAAACCTGCCATTGTCACAGTGAGTGGTTCCAAACCAACCTCTCAAAATCAGTATGAACATGAGAAGACAATTTACAGGTAAATGTACCATTTCTCATTAACACACAAGTATGTAATCTAATAGTAAAAGAGGGGATGTTTCAATGGTGAGATATTTCTGCTTGGGTATTTAAAATTACAGTAGAAGTGTTATATCACTGTGACCTGTACATCTGTAATAGAGGCCGCCAAGACACTTTTCTTAAAGGATGCTCTGATGCAAGATTGAATGAACTTCACTGTGCCCTTTTCTCAGATCCTTTAAAGAAATAAATAATTATGGCATAAGTTGGAGACCTTTTTAATATTTAGTCTAGATAATTTAGAAATGGGTAAAGTCGAAGGAAAGGTGGTAAGGGATTTTGTGATACAACCTCCGTAGCTAACTAACCTCAATACAGTATATGTTAAAGGCTGAAAGGTTTTCCACTGTTTAGTCATATGTAAGCTCCATATCTTGCCAACTAAATGCAATTCTGTTTATTTGAGAAGCAGTTGTAATATATTTCTACATAGTTGTATGAGAGTTACTTTTAAATTGTATTGTGGTTAGCTAGATTACAAAGAAGCATTTGGGATGTGGAACTCTAATTAAAATACAAACTACTACTAAAAACCACCAAACAAACAAGAAAGCAAAGTGTTAATTATTATCATCATCATTGCCATTTAGGGCTCCAGAACCACAGAGACCTCAAGTGAAGCCATCTGAAGACATAGTACGTTCAAATCACTATGATCCTGAGGAAGATGAAGAGTACTATCGAAAGCAGCTTTCATACTTTGATCGCAGAAGTTTTGAAAATAAGCCCTCTACACAGGTTCCTGCCAGCCACCACCCTGAGCCTGCTAAACCAGTACATCCTCAGAATCAACTGAACTTCACTAACTATTCTAAGTAAGATCTTTCATCTTATCTTGTCTTATTCATTTGTTTTTAAAGTGGGGTGGAATTTAGGAGTAAAACTGAACTTACTATGTATGAATTTCTGTAACCACCAAGATGGATATCCAAAGTACCTGATGAAAAAGCATAGCTTTTGTATAACAAAAAAGACAGTTTTAGTGTCAAGAGAATTTATTTGTATGAAGTTAGTCTGAAAAACTTCATTACACTTTTTGGATGTGATGTTGATGCTAAATGTCTTTCTCTGTAGATGGAAACATCTTTTTCCTATATTGGACCACTTCTTTGATTTGGAACATTTATACAGAAACTGTGTGAAAGCTCTGACACAAATTTAGCTCACATAGTTTGTGTGTGTGTGTGTGCACATTTTTACTACTTTCTCTGTTTGTTTTTTAATTGAGAACGTCACCACCAGGTAGTCAATAGGCTTTCCCATGCTCTTTCAGTATTTTAGGATCTGTCTGGTTTCTAGTCATTTGTTCTATCCATTTACCTCATTGTGAGCACCAGTGTCTGGAGTAGTGGACTGAGTCAGGGCACCTGGATTCTATTCCTAACTCTGACACTTCTCCTCTCTGACCTTCACTTTCTCCATCTGAAAATTGAAAATGATGATAGCTTTTTCACAGGCTGTGTGTGTGCTGAGGCATTTTAGGGAAATCTCTCAATAGAACGGTCCAGCACTAGATCACCGGTGGGTGAATTCACTAAAATTCAGTGTTAGTTACAATTACAGGGTATAAGATAGTGTTAGATACATTATCAGGGAAACAACAAGAATCTGTGGGAAAATAACAATCTAGGAGTTGAGGCTTGATACCTAAAATTCCAAATGATTTACTGAATTTGCTGCACAATATCTTTTAAAGGTAGTGGCGGAGGAGAACCTAAAATTGCAAAAGTCAACCAAGTATATTATACAAATTAAAAAAGGAATAATCTTACTGAATGGTATGAATCATCTAGTTACTAGCTTGTTACTTGTTTAGATAAGATCTGCATATAGAGCAATGATCTCCTACTTTTTTTGCTCCTCCAACGTGATACTAAAGGAGGAGAGGAATGTGTTTAGTGACCTATGATCTTTGCTTCCCAGGCAGCTGTGAATCAGTCCTCTTATTTTTCATCCTACTCCATATATCTTCTGAAAGAAAGAAATGGACTTCAACCACCTAACAGTTCTTGGTAGAGGAAAGGAGTCCCTTTCTTTGCTTCCAGACATCACAAGAAGTGACCTAAACAGCTCAGCTGGCCCCCAGAGTCTACTAGGGCTTTCAGCATTGTGCTGTCAAAGCAAAACTGGGGAATTTTCTTGGCTCTTGGAGAGTATGCCCTGAGCAAGTTATTCCTTCACCATACCGTCAAGACCCTGAGGAACAATGGCTGGCAGTGGTGATACCTCAAGGAGGTGCTGTAAGTTTCAATTAATATTTGTAAAGATTTTTAATATCCATAATGAAAAGAACTATACCAATGCAAACAGCAATATGTTTATCCTCTGTGATAGGGTCAGGCCAGATGGATACAGGAGAGTGTTCCTATTGAGAACTGGGACGTGGTGCTAGTGCTCGCCCACTGCTAAAAAGCCCCTCCCCCAGCCTAGGGAGGAGCTACTAAACCCAGAACCCAACTGAGTTCGGGGGACAACAGAGGCAATAACAGGAACAGGCGTGTGGGTCAAAGGGTCAAAACTAGGGAACCAGAAGGGGACACCGAGCAGAGAGCCCTGGACAGCTCCCACTGCTCCTTGAAAGTGTCGAGAGAGCCAGTGGACACTGCCCAGAGGAACTCTGCCCGGATACGTGAACGGATAAAAGAATGGAAAACAGCTCCACAGTCGCAGCGCCTCCCCCACCCCCCCCCAACCTCCCTTCCCTGGTGTTACAAAAGGCCACCTTGGCCATGGCTAGGAGGAGATTGACAAGATGGTCCCGCGACTTAGTGGGGCCTCGAATTGGGTGTGCATAAATAAACAAGTGCGGGGAAAAGTGCAACCAGAACCTCAATAAGGGGTTCTGGAGGAGCCGGAAAAGGGGCTGCAGCCTGGCGCACTGAAGATACATGTGTGCCAGGGTCTCCCTCATGCCACAAAAGGGACAGGCTTCAGGGACAGAGGTAAACCGTGCCAAGTACACACCTGGGTTTATGGCTCTGTGGAGGAGCCGCCAGCTGATGTCCCCGGCAGGCCGCGGGACTAAGATGGAATATAAACTGGGCCATCGGGGTTCCCCACCCTCCACTGCTGGTAAAAGTTCCCACCACTTGGTATCAGGGCGGGACATGAGGGTGGGGTAATGAAGCGTGTGCAGCATGAGCGTGTAGAGATGGTCCCTTGGCGTGGTTTGTAAACGACCTGGTTGCATTGCACGCAGCCGGCTCAAGGCCCGAGGAGGGGGAGGCCGGGAAGGCTCACGGGGCAGGGGGCTGATGGAAAGTTCCACAGGACCTGCTCAAGTAAAAACCGAGCTGCGGGAGGCAGGGCTGCCTCCACCTCCTGGAGTATGCGCTGGGGGGTCGTAAGGGTGGAGAACCCCATGCGCTGACCAAGCACCTGGGGATCCACTCAACCCCCCAGGTCATAGTCCAGAAGGTCTTTGATCTTGGTGACTCCCTCCACCACCTGCACACAAAGATGGAGATTGTGTAGCAGGGGCTCCACAAGAAGATCTACCCCCTCGGTGGCCACAAAGGACCTGGTCTCTGAAACCGGCCTCCAGGTCCGGAGGAGGTCCTGGTAGAAGACTGGCAGCTCGGAGAGGTCTTGCGGAAGACCTCTCAGATAGAGAAAGAGCTGTCGGTCATATCGGAGCCCTTGCAGGCGGAGAAAGGCGTGCGCCAGTATGCTCCATGCCGAGCTACCTGCATCATAAAGAGTCTCTGGAGGACCTGGAGGCAGAAGACATGGACCTGCATGCGCATACACCTCAGGCCCTGTCCTCCCTCCTCCAGGGGGAGATGGAGAACCCCTGCAGAGACCCAGTGCAGTCCCAGCCAAAAAAACTCCAGAACCAGCCTCTGGCTATTGGCCAAGAACACTGGGGGCAGGCACAGGGTGTTGAGTCGGTGCCAGAGCATGGACAGGACCAGTTGGTTAAGCACCAATGCTCTTCACCGGAGGGAGAGGCACCGGAGCAGTCCTGTCCAGCCCCGCAACTGCCCAGTCACCCTGCCCTCTAAACTGTGCCAGTTCTCCAGTGGAGATGGATGCGTGGCAGAGAAATAAATGCCAAGATAGAGCAGCGGACCTGCGCTCCACCGGATGGCCTGAAGCGTGGGTGGGAGGGAGCTCTTGACCCAGTTGACCCGGGCAGAGGAGTCTGCTGAATAAACAGCTTGACAAGCCTCCAGGTCATCCAGGTCCTGGACCACGAGGAGTACATCGTCAGCGTACGCTGCCAGGACCAGCCGCACCTCCAGCTCATGCAGCACCAGCCCCATCAACCTCTTGCGAAGGAGACGAAGGAAGGGCTCAATGGCCAGAGTGTACAGCTGACCTGACAGTGGGCAGCCTTGATGCACCCCATGCCCGAAGCTGACAGGTGCGGTCAGGGTCCAGTTAAGCCTGACCAAACACTCTGCGGAGGCATACAGCACCTGGAGAAACCCCACAAACCGGAGCCCAAAGCCAAATGCCCATGTGCCCAGGAGATACTTGTGGTCCATCCGGTCGAATGCTTTCTCCTGATCCAGGGACGGGAGGGCGAACGACAGACCATCCCTACACCCAAGCTCCAATAGATCCCGGACCAGATAAAGATTATCGAAGATGATATGGCCCGGGACGGTATAGGTCTGGTCTGGATGGACCACGTTTGCCAGCATGGACCGCAGCCGCAGTAAGGTGGCCTTTGCCATGACCTTATAGTCCGTGCTGAGGAGTGAGATGGGAAGCCAATTCCGGAGATCGCGGAGGTCCCCCTTCTTCGGCAGTAAGGCGAGCACTGCTTGCCTGCATGACAGAGGAAGGACCCTGCTCTTCAAAGACTCAGGCCAGACGGTGGCAAGGTCCAGGCCGAGGACATCCCAGAACACACGGTAGAACTCCACGGTCAGCCGGTCCATGCCCGGAGATTTATTGGTGGGCATGAGATGGAGGGCTTCCAAGAACTCAGCCAGAGTGAGAGGCAGCTCCAGCCTGTCCCGGTCGCCCGTGCTGACTGTTGGGAGTCCATCCCAAAGCACTCCGGAGGCATTGGCGCCTGTTGGATCTGGGGAGAAAAGGCCAGTGTAGAAGGCCCTGGCCCTCTCGCGCATCTTCACTGGATCCATGAGGGGGTGCCATCCACTGCCAAAAGGCAGAGGATGTGCTTTTTTGCCCCCTTCTTCTCCAGGGTGTAGAAGAAGCGGGAGCCGCAATCCATCTCCTGCAGGATCAAAGCAAGTTCGATATAACACAGTTTCATCTATAACGTGGTAAGATTTTTTTTTTGGCTCCCAAGGACAGCGTTATATCGGGGTAGAGGTGTATATATTGAGAGAGAAATGAGTATACACTCTTAGGTGGCTTTGCAGTATCAATGAACAAGTACTGTGGTTTCTCATCTGTAAACTTTTGTTCTGCTATCATAGATGCTTGCATTCAAACAAACTAAGGTTAGTGTCTCTTCCTTTTGAAAAAATTCACATTTATCAGACAGAAAATGGTGAAATCTGAGAGGATGAACATTCTGACTTGTAAGAGGGAAATGCAAACAATTTACTGTAAACAAAATATACACTTTACATGGGAGTAGTAATGGCTGAGCAAAGTCAGGCCTGGCTGGGCTGTAAGATTTCATCAGAATTTGAGACATGACACGCTCTGGAGAGAAGGGACTAGATTGTTGGTGCTGTTTGCAAATAGGCAATTCTATCATAAAATTATGTCTTATTGATCTCAGTTAAGTTGTCAGGTTCAAGGCAGTTCAGAGCAGAGAAAAATTTAGAGACTGGATCTTTTTCTAAAAGCTTTATCTACTTTCGCAGTGAGCTCTTGGGAGTATTCCTGATGTAACTGTAGAAAAGCAGGTGGTGGGTAAATGAGGTAGGAATGGATAATACAGGAGGGAAATTCTTGTTTTAAAAAAAAATTAAACATTTTTAAAGACAAAAGTGATCCTCCACTTCGGGTTAATTGATCTACATTAGCTATTGTAGTTAAACCGTCACTGCAGTACAGTAAGGGGCATTTCACTAGGCAGGTATTTCACTATTCTTTGTCCACTGTCTCTAACTGAGCTACTATAAAAGGGCAGCAAAAGTGTGATGATACTAGAACTGCTTGGTGGTATTAACAGGGAGAGGGGAAATGTGTGCATAAAACCACAACGTAGTGGTGGTCATTGATTGTATTACTGACGAGAAAAGGGGGAAAATACTATAACACATAACAGCATCATGATGGGTCAAATTTTCAAAAGTACTTAGGAACTGAAGTCCCATTGGCTTTCACTGGGCTTTAGGAGCTTTTCAAATACATGATTTAGTCTCCTAAGTCAAGTAGGCACTTTTGAAAACTTTGCCCATTATCCTAAACTCTATTAGCATGGGGATTGTATTAGTAATTTTAATTTGTTAAACTCGCGAGAGTTAATTGTTAAATTTTCAACAACAATGATGTGATTATGGGAAGGAGGAGGCATTTTCATCTCTTCTCTTCACATTTCTGATTGGGAAAAATAGCTTTTGGGCTGAAATTTCTATGGTGCTAATCAGGAAGAGAGAGTAGCTTTTCAGTATGTGATCTTCATGTATTCTATTGAGATTTTGTAAGGGGACCTACTAGAGCAGGGGTAGGCAACCTATAGCACACATGTCAAAGGTGGCACACAAGCTGATTTTCAGTGGCACTCACACTGCCCGGGTCCTGGCCACCAGTCCAGGGGGCTCTGCATTTTAATTTAATTTTAAATGAAGTTTCTTAAACATTTTAAAAGCCTTATTACTTTACATACAATAGTTTAGTTATATATTATAGACTTAGAGAAAGAGACCTTCTAAAACTGTTAAAATGTATTACTGGCATGCGAAACCTTAAATTAGACTGACTAAATGAAGACTCGGCAAACCACTTCTGAAAGGTTGCCAACCCCTGTATTAGAGTACAGAGGCTCCCCGACTTATGCAAGCGTTCCGTTCCAGAACGCCTTACGTAAGTCAAATTTTGCATAAGTCGGGAATGTATACCTGACAATTACGCCTCCCCCACCACCACCACCACAACAACAACCAAAAAAAAAGCTTACAGAACTTTTTCCGTAAGTGCGGATTTCCATAAGTCGGGTTTGCGTAACCCGGGGAACGTCTGTATGTAACATTTAAAATAAACCTCTGAAACTGCTGAAGAGGGAAGGCCTTCTGAGAACATCTTAAAGGTAGAGCCACCTAAGAGATCTGACATGAATGCACTGCGTAGAGTTCTTGGAACATGCAATAACAGAGTTAAATACATCAGCACTTTGGGTTTGGTTTTGCATATTAAAATCATGATCTCTGTTTATCCCAATATCCAGTTATTTTTGCTAATGTTTTATAGTATAGTATAGTATTTACTCACCAATAGCAAGAAAGTGACTTAGATTTTTTGCACAAATCTCATATAGTATATAGATGATTAGTCACTGATAGATAAGAAATTACTAATTAAACAAGTAATGGAGGGGTGTTGTTAAAGAAACTCTGAGCCTAGAATTAGTGTCTACTCCTCCGCCCCTCCCAGTTTATATTTGCCTCATTAAGGCACCTAGCACATCTAGATACCTGCTGCATGAAATGTCTGTTTTTGTAAATTTCTTGGCAACTTGCCTTGAATAACCACATAGAAGCTCTGATCCTGCAGAGAGGCTCCTACTTAGCTTTATGCAGTTTTTTTGGACACAGGGGCCAGAGTCCTTTTATTCCCCATTGCCGGGCCGGGTCACTGCTACGTTCAGAGCCACGGTAACACCCACCCCAGAGCGCCCCACAGCCACCTCCTGTGGGTCCATGGCCTCCTCGGGCCCATGCGGAGCCACTCTCCTGCCCTACAATGGGCCAGCAGGTGTGAGTTGCCCCACTGAAGTCAATAGGACTGTTTGCTATTAAACATTTGTATAAGTCTTCGTAGGGCCATAATATTAACATAATTTTAATATTTAGAAAGGAGCAGTGCATTTTGGTCAGATACAACACAGTTGTTTATGACAAGCCAAAGTTAAATACTTACATGAGTCTTCTGTGTGAAGATTCACATAATTATAAATTTCTAACGCCATAACTCAGCACTTGTCTTATTGATGGCTTCTGTGGTTAGAAGAAACATACATTTTGGCATCTGGGCTTACAATTTCACTGTACATCGGTGTAATACAAAGTGGACAGACTCCATTAATTTTAAAATATTTTTCATCCATTGACTGACACATTTTGTATTAATATTTTATGTACATTTTCCTGCCCCTAACAAATTTAGATAGCTGTTTTGGAAACAAAATAGTCTAGTAAAGTAAGTAATAAAATCTGTCTACTTGGTAACAATAAATTCTGTACTGTAAGCAAACTAATCTATTTAGCAGTTTGAATTGTTTAGTGTTCCTTATAAGAAATGTCAAGTTGTAACTTTACATTTGAAAGAATCTCATATTACAGGTTCAGCACTGAGAAATTTATGTGTACAAATGTTTTTATTCATCATATTTATGTCCACCAATCAGGCGTTCTTCATGGGGGAATCATGCCAAAAAGTCCATTTTAGAAAATATGTGGCACCAGTGAAGCTCCTTTGTAAGGGTAATGTCACATTTGTGTCTTCTAGTTGTCAGCAGTTGTAGTACATGGAATAGTTTTGTCTCTTCCCTCTTCTCCTTTGCTTTATAGGCCTATTGCTTAGGAGAGTGTATTCTCAATTATAGACATTAGAGCAAAACTCTCCTTATATGCAGTGTGGCCTTTCATTTAGAGGTTGATTGTAAAAGATTGTCTGTTTTGAACTGTTAGGTTTAGGTGATGTGTTTGGAGGTATTGTTTTACTCAGTCTAGTCTTGCTGTTCACTTTTTCTTTCTCCCATAAGTTTTCTTTCAGAATTATTCTGGTTGCCCTGTAGTTAAGTGGTTATGTTAGACCTTGCAAATTTAAAAAGTTCATTAGTGCTCTTTATGAAACACTGCTGGCTGTTTCTGGTCAACTTCATCACTATTCCTGAGCAATGAACATGATTTGGCCACCTCTTCACTGGAGGTTAAACTGTGTTCAGCACTAGGTCATTTGCACCTGTTGCTAACTCCTTTATCAGCAACTGACAAATTACAGTCTTATCCACATAAGGTAAATAACATTTGAAAACACTGTCTTTGTGTTGGGTTTACATTTTAGGATAAAATCATGGCCTTCTCTACACTGGGAAAACTTATTAAAAATATTCCTCCAGTTTTGTAGAATGAAAAAAGAGGCTTTATTTTAACAACTTGAACAAATTATGTAGATTTGTCACTAAAGTAGAAAATGAGTAATATCCATTTTTATGCCCTGTTTTACCACAGAGAGGAAAGGATATTTATTGAAAAGTGGTAGGAGCCATAGTGTAGGTGAGGGACCTGCAGCTGGATATATAACACCATTTTGATTAAATTTACTTTTCAGCAGGCTTAACTGAGAGAGTGGTAAAAGTGAGTCTAGCAGCCAGAGCCATCGCTCTATGATAATGCTCAGCAGCAGGTTTTGGAATCTATGAGAATTTTTTGCTAAATTTTTTGCAATATAGACACAGCCTGTGAGTTTGATGATCCTTTCATTGGCTCTGGTATCACAAGTAGCTTAATTGAAGTCAATGTAATTGGTGTAAAAATGGTGTAAGTTAGATGAGAACAAAGCCTTAACCTTGGTTGCATTGTGGGTGTTCCTACAAGACTATAAATGGGGGGTAAAAATATCTGTACAATTTGACATAGAACCTGATGAAAGTAAAAATTCTTCTTTGAGTTCTGGGTATTCCACATGTGGGTACACATGTGCTTCATGTTTCTGAGATAGGATATTTCTAGCAAGCAGTGTCTGTTGGTCTGCGCCTGTGCAGTTGCTATCCTCATGCTCTGTACTGAGAGCATAAGGGTCAGTGCGGACCAACAGTTCTCCAGGTCCTCCTCACCACTGCCTGGCCTGAGTCAGAATCCTCTGTGTCCAAAGGTTCTAAATAGCTGCCTTATCTGTAAATATACACTGAAAATAGGTTAGTGTTTTTAATGGATTTTTCCTAGTTGTTATAATGAGCATAGGATAGTTCCTTCCCTACCTCAGGGGACCCTACCTTCCTCTCTCCCCCAATCGGGAGAAGAACTATGCCCAGAGTTCTGGAATTTAAGTGACTTCTGCCCCTGTTCCTTCTCCATCAGTGGCTAATATCACCACTGCTTTGGGGAGGCTCACATTGCCACCAAGTGCAGTATCTGACGCTCCCCCCATCCCCAAACACATGAGGGATGGGAGTCCCGTCTGAGGAAGTATCTCTTGGATAGGGCCCTACCAAATTCATGGCCATGAAAAATGCATCACGGACCATGAAAGCTGGTCTCTCTCCCTGTGAAATCTGGTCTTTTGTGTGCTTTTTGCCCAATACTATACTGATTTCACAGGGAAGACCAGAGTTTCTCAAATTGGGGTCCCGACCCAAAAGGGAGTTGCAGGGGGTCACAATGCCCCATGGATCAGATCAGGAAAGGAGGAGTCACACCCTGGGCATCAGGTGGGTGCTAGCTTTCTACATAGATAGAATGAAGCCGTTACATAAGTCAACGCAGCTGTTCGTGACGGATAGGATTAAAGGTCACCCTATGTCCATGCAGAGCTGGCAAAGGTACCTCCACTGGCAACTGTAACGGCTCACTCAACTGGAGCACAGGTGCTATTGGCAGCCTTCTTGGCACAGGTGCTGATCCAAGAAATCTGTCAGGCCATGACCTGGTCGTTGGTCCAAACATTCGCGTTGCATTATACCCTGACCCAGCAAGCTCAAGAAGACACTGGCTTCAGCAGAGCAATGCTACAATCTGCAAGGCTGTGAACTCAGAGCCCACCTCCAAAGATTCTGCTTGAGTCACCTACAATGGAATCGACGTGAGCAAGCACTACATAAGAACGGTCCTACTGGGTCAGACCAAAGGTCCATCTAGCCCAGTATCCTGACAGTGGCCAGTTGCCCCAGAGAGAACGAACAGAACAGATAATCATCAAGTGATCCATCCCCTGTTGCTCATTCCCAGATTCTGGCAAACAGAGACTAGGGACACCATTCCTGCCCATTCTGGCTAATAGCCATTGATGGACCTATCCTCCATGAATTTATCTAGCTCTTTTTTTAACTCTGTTATGGTCTTGACCTTCACAACATCCTCTGCAAGGAGTTCCACAGGTTGACTGTGCATTGTGTGAAGAAATACTTCCTTTTTATTTTTTTTAAATCTGCTGCCTATTAATGTCACTAAAAGAAGAAAAAAATTACCCACTTTTTTGTAACTGTTGTTCTTCAAGCTCTGTTGCTCATATCCATTCCATTACCTGCCCTCCTGCCCCTCTGTCAGAGTTGTCAGCAAGAAGGAACTGAGAGGGCAGCCTAATATACCAGCGCATGAATGCGGCACTCAAGGGGGCAACACAGCTGGCCCTATGGATACCGCTAAGGTGAAAATCTCCGATGACCACAACATGGGTGCGTGCGCACACCTACAATGGAATGGACGTGACCAAAACATCTCGAAGAACAACAGTTACAAAAAGGTGGGTAACCATTTTCTTCTGGTTTCTGGACGTCTTATGAATATCAGTATGTCCTCCAAACAGCATATGTCCCTTACTGCATCTGTTAACTTGGGAGAGAACTGCAATATCAAACATCCCAAACTGACCCTCTTCTCTTCACAGTGTTTGAATGAGCATCAGACTTACTGTTCATGTTCAGAAGGCCATTCAATCTATTATCAATCAAAGCAGAAAAGACTATCAAAATGCTATCTAGTTTAATGGAGGTGTTTCTCTATCTGGATGCAACAGAACCAGTTATCTCCAGCATCAGTAGATATCCCAGCTATTTCAGATTATCCCCTATCCCTGAAGATGTCAGGGATTCCTATTAGCTACCTACCAGTAATCAGTGCCTTCCATCCTCCAGTAGAAGGCCATTCTGTTTTTACTCACCCAACAACAGTGGTGCCACAATGGGACCTCAATCTTATACTCTCACTACCTATCAACCACACTTAGAACCATTGGCCATGTGTCCAATGTCCCATCTTTCCATTAAGGTCACCTTCCTAGTTGCCATCACATCAGCCAGACAGGTGAGTGAACTAGGAGCTCTTATGGCTGACCGACCACAGATCATATTTCATAGATTCTAGGGCTGGAAGGGACCTCGAGAGGTCATTGAGTCCAGTCCCCTGCCATCATGGCAGGACCAAATACTGTCTAGACCATCCCTGAGACATTTATCTAATCTACTCTTAAATATCTTCAGCAATGGAGATTCCATAACCTCCCTATGCAGTTTATTCCAGTGTTTAACCACCCTGACAGTTAAGAACTTTTTCCTAATGTCCAACCTAAACCTCCCTTGCTGCAGTTTAAGCCCATTGCTTCTTGTTCTATCGTTAGAGGCTAAGATGAACAAGTTTTCTCCCTCCTCCTTATGACACCCTTTTAGATACCTGAAAACTACTATTATGTCCCCTCCGAGTCTTCTCTTTTCCAAACTAAACAAACCCAATTCTTTCAGCCTTCCTTCATAGGTCATGTTCTCTAGACCTTTAATAATTCTTGTTGCTCTTCTCTGTACCCTCTCCAATTTCTCCACATCTTTCTTCAAATGCGGTGCCCAGAACTGGACACACTACTCCAGTTGAGGCCTAACCAGCACAGAGTAGAGCAGAAGAATGACTTCTTGTGTCTTGGTCACAACACACCTGTTAATGCATCCCAGAATCGTGTTTGCCCTTTTTTTTTTTTTTTTTTTTTGCGCGACAGCATCACACTGTTGACTCATATTTAGCTTGTGGTCCACTATAACCCCTAGATCCCTTTCTGCCGTACTTCTTCCTAGACAGTCTCTTCCCATTCTGTATGTGTGAAACTGATTGTTCCTTCCTAAGTGGAGCACTTTGCATTTGTCTTTATTAAACTTCATCCGGTTTACCTCAGACCATTTCTCCAATTTGTCCAGATCATTTTGAATGATAACCCTGTCCTCCAAAGCAGTTGCAATCCCTCTCAGTTTATCATCTGCAAACTTAATAAGCGTACTTTCTATGCCAATATCTAAGTCATTGATGAAGATATTGAACAGAGCCGGTCCCAAAACAGACCCATGCGGAAATCCAATTGTTATACCTTTCCAGCAGGATTGGGAACCATTAGTAACTACTCTCTGAGTATGGTTATCCAGCCAGTTATGCACCCACCTTATAGTAGCCCCATCTAAGTTGTATTTGCCTAGTTTATTGATAAGAATATCATGCAAGACCGTATCAAATGCCTTACTAAAGTCTAGGTATACCACATCCACCGCTTCTCCCTTATCCACAAGACTCGTTATCCTATCAAAGAAAGCTATCAGATTGGTTTGATGTGATTTGTTCTTTACAAATCTATGCTGGCTATTCCCTATCACCTTACCACCTTCCAAGTGTTTGCAAATGATTTCCTTAATTACTTGCTCCATTATCTTTTCTGGCACAGAAGTTAAACTAACTGGTCTGTAGTTTCCTGGGTTGTTTTTATTTCCCTTTTTATAGATGGGCACTATATTTGCCCTTTTCCAGTCTTCTGGAATATCTCCCGTCTCCCATGATTTTCCAAAGATAATAGCTAGAGGCTCAGATACCTCCTCTATTAGCTCCTTGAGTATTCTAGGATGCATTTCATCAGGCCCTAGTGACTTGCAGGCATCTAACTTTTCTAAGTGATTTTTAACTTGTTCTTTTTTTATTTTATCTTCTAAACCTACCCCCTTTCCATTAGCATTCACTGTGTTAGGCATTCCTTCAGACTTCTCGGTGAAGACCAAAACAAAGAAGTCATTAAGCATCTCTGCCATTTCCAAGTTTCCTGTTACTGTTTCTCCCTCCTCACTGAGCAGTAGGCCTACTCTGTCCTTGGTCCTCCTCTTGCTTCTAATGTATTGATAAAAAGACTTCTTGTTTCCCTTTATTCCCATAGCTAGTTTCAGCTCATTTTGTGCCTTTGCCTTTCTAATCTTGCCCCTGCATTCCTGTGCTGTTTGCCTATATTAATCCTTTGTAATTTGTCCTTATTTCCTTTTTTTTTATGATTCCTTTTTATTTTTTAGATCAAGATCTCATGGTTAAGCCAAGCTGGTATTTTGCCACATTTTTTATCTTTCCTACCTAGCAGAATAGCTTGCTTTTGGGCTCTTAATAGTGTCCCTTTGAAATACTGTCAACTCTCCTCAGTTGTTTTTCCCCTCAGTCTTGATTCCCATGGGACCTTACCTGTCAGCTCTCTGAGCTTACCAAAATCTGGCTTCCTGAAATCCATCGTCTCTATTTTGCCGTACTCCTTTCTACACTTCCTTAGAGTTGTGAACTCTGATTTCATGATCACTTTCACCCAAGCTGCCTTCCACTTTCAAATTCTCAACGAGTTCCTCCCTATTTGTTAAAATCAAATCTAGAACAGCTCCCCCCCCAGTAGCTTTTTCAACCTTCTGAAATAAAAAGTTGTCTGCAATGCAGTCCAAGAACTTACTGGATAGTCTGTGCCCTGCTGTGTTATTTTTCCAACATATATCTTGGGCTTTGGATGATTTTGTTGTTTAAAAAAAGCCTCATCCACCTCTTCCACCTGGTTAGGTGGTCTGTAGTAGACTCCTAGCATGACATTACCCTTGGTTTTTTTACCTCTTTTAGCCTAACCCAGAGACTCTCAACACTAAGGTCTCCTATGTCCATCTCCACCTCAGTCCAAGTGTGTACATTATTAATATATAAGGCAACACCTCCTCCCTTTTCCCCCGTCTATCCTTCCTGAGCAAGCTGTACCCATCCATACCAACATTCCAATCATGTGTATTATCCCACCAAGTTTCGGTGATGCCAACAATGTCATAGTTTGTATTTATTTATTAGCAATTCCAGTTCTTCCTGTTTATTACCCAGACTTCTTGCATTTGTATATAGGCATCTAAGATACTGATTTGATCTTGCCTCCCAGTTTTTCCCTGACCATCCTTTCTCTCTGCCATTATAGCCCACGCTCCCTCCTATTTCCAACCCATCTACCAGGTCTCCATGTTCTCCACTTTCCCCCTGACTCAGCTCTAAATTCCTTCTCCTGGGAAGGGGGGAAGCTGATATCTGTCTAGTCCCCCAGGAACTGGCTTGAGCGGGAAGGTATGTGATGGGGTGTGCAAATCCCACACTGAACCAGCAAGGGTTACCAGACTGTCATGATGCTACTCAGTCTCACTGCACTACACCTGCACTTGCTGTGAGATACCAAGTGGGCAGTTAAAAAGGGAAGAGGACAGCTCAGTCCTGGCTAAGCAGGGAGGAGAACAGACCATTGCTTTCTGAGGGAAGGACCAGCCCAGAACCTCTGCAGAGACTACTGACTGCCAGAGCCCTGTAGAGGAAGGTAGGCCTGGCACAAGACTGTTGGGTTTTTGTTTCATGAAACTATTTGGTTTGCTCCATAAAGACTACTGGTCTCTCTTTGCGGCCTAGGACAGGCAGAGGAAGCCTAATGAGACTATTGTAGGCATCCCCTGCCCAGGAACATGTTGGGAACTGGCTCTATAGACTTTTGCGCCCTATTTGAGTTTGCCCTGTCGTTTTGTCTTGGACCCCGAACAGCATGGTCCCATGGTGGCAGAAACGGGCCTGTAGTGGTAACTCCTCTTGTTGTGGGATGAGAACTGTATATGGTTGGAGATGTTTTTGCTCAAAATCAACATGTCTGGAAGTTAACATTATAAATCCAAACTGCCCATTTACAATACTGACATACTGAAATCTTAAAATGAGGATTATTTACTTTTGGCAGTCACAGGCCTTGTTTACTAGCTGTGAGAGTGGCTATCCCAGTCCATTCTCCTCACAGCATCTTTCAGAGTTAAGATTGCTGGTGTCCTGCTTTTACGTTTCATCCTGCCTATATCAGAATGGGCAAGGAGAGTAGCTCTCTTCTTGAAGCAGAACTGAGTGATCTTTCCTCTCCATCGAGCTTTTGTTTTAGATCCCAAATGGAGCAGTATTCTGGGGTTCAAATTGAGGGGAACCACAGAATGCACATGGGATCTCATCCATTCTTTCAGGAAGAGCCAAGGTTGTCTTAATTTTCTAGAATGTTCTCTACCCATTATTCAGTTGTGTATTACCCATTGATCCCAGTGCTTTTGCAATGAGTTACTATTTGTTCTTCAATATGTTGGTTATTCATTGACAATTTCTTTCTGTCAGTGGGAAAAGACTTGTCTTATTACCAGCAGTCTGTAGAGCACCCAGCATAATGGGGCCTTGATTCTTGCTTGAAGCTTCTACCTGCTACCATAATAGGGAATAAAAATAAAACTTGTGCATTTAAAACAAAGCTACATTTTTGTGGAATACTCTTCCTTCCAAGGAGATCCTGTTTTCAGATGCAGTCTACATTTTGAACTTGCTAAGTTTGTAGATTGGTGTGTTTGTGTTTTTTTGTGGGTTTTTTTGTTGTTTTGTTTTTTTGTCTATCGAAGAGTTATAAATCTTTACTAGGTTAACTTTTTAAATGTTGTAGTAGAATACTTGTGAATGCCATTGTCAGACTGTAGTCCTACAAGCTGAATGAGTTCAATCAGTTATCAACTACATAGCTAGTAATTGCCTTAAAATAAGTGACCAAAAATAAAAAATGAGAGCTACTCATAGATGAGGGAACATCAAAGGTCTTTTTAGTTAGAGGCTAGTTTTAATCTTTGCATCTGATTTATGTGGCTTAGAAAGAGAACACTGTTTGAATAGCCTCTGTATTTTTTTAAAATATGACCATAAGTGATGTTTTTGGACAATGTTTAAATTACTCCATAGAGAGGAAAGGGGTCCATTCTCACTGAAATTCATGCATATTAACATTAAGTGGAGTTGTATATATGTTGGAAGGAATATTCCCAAATTTTAATTGAAAGTGGAGCTAGTAATATTTTTCAGTTTATTGCATAAATCTTACTGCTATCTCAATGATAAAACGATATTGAACTTTTAGAACAATATACCTGCAGAATATCTGGATAATTCTTCTTCGAGTAGTGTCCCTGTGGATGCTCCACTTCAGGTTTTTTACTCCTCATTGTAGTCCCCAGCTCCCCAAGAAGGAAGAAGGGATCACAATAGTAAAGGTCACTTACAACACAAACCATGGTGTGTGTGTGTATTTCACCTTTCTTCTCTCAGTAGGCAGAATTAAAATGTGTCACAGTTATTTGGGAGAGTAACTACAGGACATGGTAATGCTGACCAGAAACCTTTTTTTAATTTGTGGACACTGATACTGGAGAGCTGAGAATTTCTCTAGGAATAAGATTGAACTCTTCACTATAAAAACTTTCGCAGCTAGTCATCTGCAGTGCAATACTGACTACAGCATATGTGTAGTAAATAGCCCCAGAATGAGATAAGCATGATTTGCACCTATAGTATATCAAATTCAGAATACTAAAATTCCTATTTACAGTCAAGTAGAATGAGTCTGAAATTCTTTCATTGCACTCTAATGTTGTTCAAGATATAATGAAGGTTTCTATTTCAGTCTGACCTGAACTTAACTACTGAGACTGGACACTTTGAGGCCTCACTTGCCTGTAATTCATGGACAAAAGTTTCATATTAAGCATAGCATATGATCACTGTACATATACAGTAAGGTCTTGTCAGAATGCTACCTGACTAACTTAATTCTGTCTCTTTGTACAATGTCTTGTCATGTGAACAGTTCTAGGACTAACATAAAGTATGAAGAAATAATGTGCTTAAGATAGAATGACCATTTTTCTTTCATTCTTCTATTGCTGTTTGCTTTGCCATCACCTAGATTTCTTGGCTCTTACACTAGCTATGACTACTTGAAAAGGAACATCAAGTGGTAAGATTGCCGTTGATGTGAGGATGTTTTAAGGTGTCCTCTCACTGTTACATTTCTCACAGGCATTATGTGCACCTAAAATTTTAAACACAATGATTTTGAAAGTAAGTTTAAGTTAAGATAGCCAAAAACTATAGGTATTTTTTTAAATTGGCCATTTCCTGAAAATCATGTGTGAGAAATATATGAAATTTAAGTTTAAATGGCCTGCTTATTTAACTAGCTAAAATTTATGCACATAAAGCTAGTGAAGCTTAAGCTGATTGCGTTTATAATTAAGATGGCATTGTTGAAATATCGGGTGTATTTAGAAGAGTTCTAACAGAAATCAGTCTTTCTATTGCACATCCAATTTATGCTTTTTTTTAAAAACTAGATAATTTAAAATTAAACTGTTTTAATACCTACCTAAATAATAGCACAGTTCCTCAATTGAAAGACCACCCAAACTAAATTGAAAATGAAGGATTTAGAGCTAAACATTACAAAAATACACCCAAAATGTCATCTGCCTTTTGTTTGCCATCTTTTGGTTTGTGTTACTAATCTTTTTAAAGATTCAGTGTTGTCTTGAAATCTCTTGTGCTTATAAATGAATGTTTTGTACTTAGGACTGGATTGTATACAGAAACAGTTAATGTTCATAGGAAGAGATGAAAATTAGGTATTATAGAAGAAGAAATAGTGGTGAATTCAGGAACTGGAAACTTTTGTAAAATTAGACAAGTCAGCCTACTGTTTTTCTTTTATTTCCAACAGGGGGAAGCCTACTGATGCTGAGCCCACAGATAGACCTGGTGGTGAAAAGCGCTATGAGCCAGTTCCTCAAGTTACTCCTCCTCCCCCACCTCCAGTACAGTATACTCAACCTCAGTCGATTAATAACCCTGTCGTACTTCAGGCACATCCCAAGTCTGCACTTTCTGAGGGTATGAAATGTGAAAGTTGGCACGTCTAATAGAAAGAAGTGTTGAATTTATGCGAGTGTTCTATTTGCCTAGTTTCCTATTCTCCAGTACAGACTTAAGTTACTGCTCAAACTTTTAAAAATTGAACTATTCAGTTCTTGCACACAAAGTTTCTGTCACTACAATAATTTCTACCCAAGTTTAAGTAAAAAAATGTAAATTAGTTGGGGAATTAGAACCAATAGGTTCGGATAAAGGTGTTGTTTAAAGATGCAGACATTTCAATTAATGGGGAATCTTACTTAGACCACTTACACTTAAAGATACAAAAATCTCTATTTGTTAGGGACTTGGATGTATAATTTAGTACAGTGGCTCTCAACCTTTCCAGACTACTGTATCCTTTTCAGGATTCTGATTGGTCTTGCATACCCCCAGGTTTCACCTCACTTAAAAACTACTTGCTTACAAAATCAGACATAAGAATATAAAAGTATCACAGCACACTATTAGTGAAAAATTGCTTACTTTCTCATTTTTTCCATATAAAATAAATCAATTTGAATATAAATATTGTACCTGCATTTCAGTGTATAGTATACAGAGCAGTATAAGCAAGTCATTATATGAAATTATAGTTTGTACTGAGCTCGCTAGTGCTTTTTATGTAGCCTGTTGGTAAACTAGGCAAATATGTAGGCGAGTTGATGTACCCTGTGGAAGATCTCTACATACACCCAGGGATACACATACCCCTGGTTGAGAACCACTGACAATACACTAATAATGGGACTTTAACTAGTTGAAATCTGGACCAATCAGCTAATGCTATACTTTGACAATTTGGAGAGACTACTGAGTTCTATGAAAAAATTTGATGGTAGCTGAGCCTCTTTCGGGGAAGTGTCCATATCCCAACTATTATATTGTAGTTGATTCCATGTTAACAGTCTCAACAGAGATAAAGCAGATTAGTCTTCCTACTTCAATTTTATCATCTTCTTCTTTATAGGCAGTCTCCCAGCTCCTCCTCACCCCCACACCTCTTTGAGCATGATGTGTGCTCTCTCTCAAGTCTGCGAAAATAGAGAATTTTCTACTTTGTTTAGGCAGCCTTAACAAAGAATGTCCTTTCTTTTAGCTCAAGCTTATGATGATGTTGCAATGTAGCTTGTCTATTGTTTGGTTCCAGCCACTTCAGCTACTTGTGGCTCTGTTTTACTCCATTTCATAAAAAGGTTAGAGCAAATTTGTGCTGTGTAAATTAGGCATACATTTTATGGAAAGCCACATATGTACAATTTGTACATGTGCTAATACAGGTAACAAAAGTGTAGGTGACATATCACTATGAAGTATACTAGTGTTGGAATTATTATTTGAGATTATTAACCACTAAACACTAATTTAACCATAAATTCCTTTATTAAACCCAAAGGCCAAATGGCACTTGTACAATTGCTCTAAACCTGCCTAAAAAGCCTAAGTAAAACAATTTACTACTTTCAAACAGTAACAAAACACTTATAAGCATTTGATCAACATACTTACAAACTGGCTAAACCCAGGGGTTCTTAAACATGTATTGGTTGGCTCAAGTGTGGTCAGGCAAGTATTAGCAATTAACCTTTTAATAATTTACTTGTTTATACCCTTTAACAAACAAGAGAGATGATATTGCCAATTACTGACTTCAGCTAAAAACCAATTTGAGACAGTTTACCCTTATTTCCAGTCTTAATCCGGATAGGCTTTCGGAAGAAGGTAAATCTTTTCTTCCCCTCCTCCTTGCTGCCTAACAGTGTTTTCCATTGCACCTGGGTTCACATAGGCTTTAACACTGGTGTGTGGGTTTGGAAAGGGTCATGTTGGCTCATTTTAAGACAGATAATCTTTAAAACCATCCACAATTATCCCTATCGGTCAGAGGCCTTCTTTTTAGAAATTTTCGCTTCTCTCATAAGTTACTCTTTGAATCAGACATTCTCCCTACTTTATTTCTTCTGACCTTATATCTTATTATTTTCAAGGCTTTCATTCTACTTGCTAGTCAGGGCCTTTCTTTACAACTCACAAATATATTTTCTTACGTAAGCTAATTCTAATTCTTAAATTTCATATTTATCCTACAACTAGGAAGCTAGCAAGGCAGACATCTAAGAAGTACATACCTAAATGAAACGCACTTTTTATAGAAGACCAAAACTAGGCTACAAGTCCTACATTTATTGAAAACTATAAATTCCTATGCCATGGCTGTGTAGGACCAGAAATGGGCAGTAAGCCTTTATATTTCTAAAAGATATTATTTTAATAACGTTTCTCTTAAAGAGTAGCTTAATTTCAGTGCTATTCTGAAACCTTTAATGCTAACTTTGTGAGTAACATACAATCACATCCTACTAAATCTACTGCAAATTAGGGCTGTCAAGCGATTAAAAAAACTAATCACAATTCATCGTACTGTTAAACAATAATCAAATACCATTTATTTAAATATTTTTTGATGTTTTCTACATTTTAAAATATATTCATTTCAATTACAACACAATACAAAGTGTACAGTATTTGCACTGTAAAAAACAAAAGAAATAGTATATTTCAATTCACCTAATACAAGCACTGTAGTGCAATCTCTTTATCATGAAAATTGAACTTACAAATGTAGAATTATGTACAAAAAATAACTGCTTTCAAAAATAAAACAATGTAAAAATTTAGAACCTACAAATCCACTCAGTCCTACTTCAGCCAGTTGCCCAAACAAACAAGTTTGGTTACAATTTGCAGGAGATAATGCTGCCCATGTCTTGTTTACAGTGTCACCTGAAAGTGTGAACAGGCATTTTGCATGGCACTGTTGTAGCCAGCATTGCAAGATATTTACTTGCCAGATGCGCTAAAGATTCATATGTCCCTTCATGCTTCAACCACCATTCCAGAAGACATGCTGATGAGGGGTTCTGCTCGATAACAGTCCAAAGCAGAGAGGATCGATGCATGCTCATTTTCATCATCTGAGTCAGATGCCACCAGCAGAAGGTTGATTTTCTTTTTTGGGGTGGTTCAGGTTCTGTAGTTTCCGCATCGGAGTGTTACTCTTTTAAGACATCTGCACACCTCATCCCTCTCAGATTTTGGAAGGCACTTCAGATTCCTAAATCTTGGGTAGAGTGCTGTAGCTATTTTTAGAAATCTCACATTGGTACCTTCTTTGTGTTTTGTCAAATCTGCTATGAAAGTGTTCTTAAAATGAACATGTGCTGAGTCATCATCCAAGATTGCTGTAACATGAAATATAAGGCAGAATGTGGGTAAAATCGAACAGGAGAGACATACAGTTCTTCCCCAAGGAGTTCAGTCAGAAATTTAATTAACACATTATTTTTTTAACGAGCATCATCAGCATGGAAGCATGTCCTCTGGAATGGTGGCTGAAGCATGAAGGGCCATGTGAATGTTTAGCATATCTGGCACATAAATATCTTGCAACACCAGCTACAAAAGTGCCATGGGAATGCCTATTCTCACTTTCAGGTGACGTATAAGAAGCAGTCAGCAGTATTTCCCGTAAATGTAAACAAACTTGTTTGTCTTAGCAATTGGCTGAACAACAAGTAGGACTGAGTGGACTTGTAGGCTCTAAAGTTTTACACTGTGTTGTTTTTGAGTGCAGTTATGTAACAAACAAAAAATCTACATTTGTAAGTTACACTTTCATGGAAAAGATTGCACTACAGTACTTGTATGAGGTGAATTGAAAAATGCTATTTCTTTTGTTTATCATTTTTACAGTGCAAATATTTGTAATAAAAATCATAAAGTGAGCACTGTACACTTTGTATTCCATGTTGTAACATAAATCAATATATTTGAAGATGTAGAAAAACATCCACAAATAATTAATAAATTTCAATTGGTATTCTATTGTTTAACAGTTCGATTAATCATGATTAAACTTTTAAATTGCAGTTAATTTTTTGTAGTTAATCGACAGCTCTACTGCAAATAAAAAATTTTCATAATAGACTTAAGTGTCTGAACTGTAAAAATTGAATATTAAGGCTTACATATTATGGATTTTTTCATGTTTTTTTCCTCATTTTGTGTTACAGTTAACTCTATGTCCGTAGATTTCCAGAATTCCACAGTGCCCAAGCCTGACCCACCTCCATCTCAAAATAAACCAGCAACTTTCAGATCTTCCAACCGAGAGGACACTGTGCAGTCTACCTTCTATCCTCAGAAAAACTTCCCTGACAAGGGTCCAATTAATGGAACTGAGCAGACTCAGAAAACAGTCACCCCGGCTTATAATCGCTTTACAACGAAGCCTTACACAAGTGCTGCCAGGCCATTTGAGCGAAAGTTTGAAAGTCCTAAATTCAACCACAATCTACTGCCAAATGAAACTCAACATAAACCAGAGTTGCCCTCAAAGGCTCCAAATTCTCCTCAACCAATTTTAAAAGCACATAACTCATTGCAGCCTTCTGAGTTTGACAGTGGAATGGATACATTCTCCATACAGGCAGACAAGCCTAAATATCAACCAAATAACATTAATGCTGTGCCTAAAGCCATTCCTGTAAGGTAAGATATATATTTTTTTCTTTTATATGTTTTTAAGAATGGAGTTGCTCATGAAATTGCAGTTTTTTAGGCAGTGTGTCCAGTCCTGGGTGAATTGCTGTTAGTTTGCCCAGACTCTCTAATCCAAAAACCAGGATGCATCTCCTGGGACTAACACTGGAGGCTTTTGGGGAGACATGGGGTGTCCTGTCTGCCTGTATCCTACTTTTTAATAATTAAGTTGCATTCTTACCTTATGTCTTTTAGTAAAAATTAACACGTCTTGCTCTAAACAACTCCTCTCCAGAAGCTGAAATTACTAAATTATTAATGTCACAGCTTAATATTGCAAGTTCAGTGGGAGTGGTCTTGTATGTGTTGAGGAAGCTATATTTTTAGTTCAGGTCAATTTTTAAAAGCACTCTTTTAAAAAGAGATCAGTCATTTCAACATCTCTGTTCTACCTGCTATGAGTAACAATATAACTGAGTAATTGCAGCTTACTCTTAAACATTCTCAAATTATGAAGCTACCATAAAACTCAAAATCTAATCATCTATAAGGGGCATACTTTTCGCTAACTTGAGCATTTCCTCAATTTTTGTTTCAAAATAGGGTATCTGTTTGTAAAATGTTTGCAAAATATTTTGTCTCAATTGCCATATGTTGTGTGATCATAATGTACGATTCAAATTTTAAATAGTTTTTGCTGTTTTTTAAAATTCAGTAATGCAACATAAGAATGAGCAGTTTGCGCTAAAGCAGCTGGAGTTCTTTTATGCCAGAAGAAATGAGTACTTCTGAAATTGACATAAAATAAACTTAAGTACAATAAACCTCCCGATAAAATGTGAAGGTTTTTTCCATTCCTCTGCAACATTCATTTCACAGCCTGGAAAATAGCAGGATTCTAAGTGGTATTTGTTGATGCTATAGAAGTTAAGGCTGACAAATTGTCCTTACTTAAAGATAAGTGAAAGAAAAGTCTCAGTGAGGGTCATATAAGAATTATCAACATTAATACATCTGCTTTGTGTTTTTATGATACTAAACTCATGACAAATGTGGTGCTGGAACAACAGAATTCTAGTAAATTTTAGTCCTCTTATGCAGAGCTCTGTAGTTGGGGTGACTATTCTGAAACAACCCTTAAAACTGAGCATTCAAAAACCTAACTAGAGATTTTGGACCACTCAAAACTAGTTAACTGATGCTGTTGGTAAATTCCAAGTTAATTTTTTTGTGGCTACAGCAGAAATGCATCTCCATTTATCCTTTCTCTCAAAAGATAAGCAAAAATTACCCTATTCCATTTGACTTATTTCTTAGTTGAGACTGATTACACTTTAAAGGGCTAGCCTGCCTAATGTAACCATTGTATTGGTAAATTAATTCAAAATACAGTGTGTGCTACTGATTTTGGGGGAGGTATATAAAACTGCTGTGCTTAATCTATGCATCTCATGTTTAGCCCTTCAGCACTAGAGGATGACGAGGAGGAGGATGGACACACTGTAGTAGCCACAGCAAGAGGTGTTTTTAACAGCAATGGTGGTGTATTAAGCTCCATAGAGACAGGAGTTAGTATAATTATACCACAAGGAGCCATTCCAGAGGGAATAGAGCAAGAAATCTATTTCAAGGTCTGCAGAGATAATAGTATCCTCCCACCTTTAGACAAAGAGAAAGGTAAGAGTTGTCTTCGTATCTTAATTAATAGCAATAGATGGTATATTATCTAAGCACTGACTGCAAAACATTTGAAGACATGGTCTCTGCCCCCAAGAAGCTCACAAACTAGAAGTACAGAGGAAGTAGTATTCTGTTCAATTATATTTTCAGGTGGGAGAATAATTCAGGATGTCTCCATTTTGACTATAATTTTTAATATCTAAGTATGTTGACATGCACAAATTAAACTTTAATATACTTTGAAAATAATTGTTCAAAATGACTTTCATTGCTTCATTATCTCTATAGTCAATGAATGGGTGTATTCTAGTCTGCCAGGTTCATGTTTTCTCACATGATATAGGACTGAAAGCATTATACAATATATCTTTTTAAAAATTAAGTGAAGTGTTAGCCAAACACATTGAGAAAATTTACCTCAAATGCTTGAAGTTTCAAAGACCTACTAACAGCCAAATTTTTTCTGTCCTTTGCTTTATAAAAATAGGCATGAGGTAGAAAATACTCAAGCAAATGAAATTTTTTTTTTACTTGGTTTTCCGACAGTCTCTGAATGACTACTGCTGTTTCCTAAAACACACACTTTTTACTGTGTATTAAAAGTGGCAAGTAGTACAGCATATAACCTACGAATCTCTTTTTATTGTAGTCAGTTTGTTTTTTCAATAGCCACTCCAGAACCTAGACAAGGACTACCTGGAAACTAGTAATCCTTTAAACATGTACTATACGTGTCTCATTTAAGGAGAAGTTGTTCTCTCCTTCAGGACTTCAATTTCAGGAATTTACAATTGAGGCACTATATTGGTACTGCGGCGCAAGATTCAAAGCAACTCTAGACCTATCGTCTGAATATGGGTTGTTTAGTCGAGGAGCATGTTCTCATTACCATGTTGAGCATCGAAATGCAAAAATAAAAACTCTCAATTCCTTGTACCATGCCTTTTGACTGTTAAGAGAGGGTTGGGCTCTTAGCTGAGCTAGCAAATAGTTGCCTATCACTTTCAACAAGTGACTTCTTGGGTTCTTGCTTCAACCCTGTGCATTCCCTTGTCAACACTAAGATGGTTGACATCCTAATGGATAAAACACCAGTAGCAGTAGCATGCGCAAAGCTGTGGTGTTGGCAAGGCACTGAGAGGTTCACGTTTGTACCTCTGGTATAGCAGCACATGTTTGGAATTATAGGTCAGAAAAATTCTAATGTAGTCAAATAGTCTGGCCTGTCTGGCCATATGCCTTTCATTTTGTAATATGATCCAGTCCAGTTGAAATACACTGGAGTATGGTAATAGGAAAGGCAACCAGAAACAATTTTGCTGAGTAGCTCTGTTTTATTTGTGCGGCTAAATTTTCATAGGTTTTATAAATTAATTTCTTTGTATTTTGCTCTTCCTTGTGTATGAAGAAATACTGAATGTATTTCAAGGTGAACAGGTTTCCACTGGTAACTTTTTATTTTTGTTTCTCTTTAACTGTAGGTGAAACACTGCTTAGCCCGTTGGTAATGTGTGGGCCCCATGGACTAAAATTCCTGAAGCCAGTGGAGCTGCGCTTACCACACTGTGCGTCTATGACCCCTGATGGTTGGTCTTTTGCTCTAAAATCCTCCGACTCCTCGTCGGGTATGCTGTCCTCCCTCTGTCCTTTTGGGGCTTTTGGGTGCTATCGTGTAATTTAAGATCACTTGGCTAAAGGTGACAATGTGTAATATATAACTCAATCATTGTATTTGTGTTAAACTCTCCATTTCACTTTCATTACTGATGGTGCAAATTAATGGCTAAAATTGTGGTTGACAAACCAAGATGGTAAAGAAAAATACAGTATTATATTATCTACCTTAACTGTGGTCCATTAAAATAGCAGCATACTTTCCACTTTTTCTTCTTCCTTGAGGACTGTTACAGCTGCAAACACTTTAAAATTGTAAATTTGCACTAAAATAAATTGGGGAAAATGATTATGTACTCCTAATTGGCTTTTAAACCACCAACTCATGTCTTCTCTTAATTGGCCATATACTTTGTTAAATTGTAAATTTAACCTTTGCGCTCCTAAATCATGACTTATTACATGTTAACTGTTTTCATATTTGCAAGTTGATGCTTACAATCAGACCATTTAAGAAAACTACAGTGTTTGTCTGTAAAAGCATTTTATAGTTCATTCTAATATGGCTGGATTTTCCACACGATTTTTCTTGTTTGCTTCCACCTGTTTCTTCACCAACCTCCTTTTTGCACCCAGAATTATGGAGAGAGGCTTTTCATAGTTGAAGTTGCAACCAGGTTTCAGTTTTGTATGCCTGTTCTTTTTTTCTGTACGCTCACTACCACTTTCACCCCCTTACTTGGAACAGAGAAAACACTGTTGGCTGAAATTCTGGGTGATCAGTATTAGGCGGAAGTAGAATTTTTATGCAAGTTTCAAGCAATTTCATGAAATGTCTGAAGTTACAGCAATTTAAAAATTAATATCTGCACATTTGAAGAAAGTCAAGGTTTTATTCAGCTACTTTCTAACATTACAATGGAAGGATTTACACCTCTAATGTGTACATATAATCTGTATATAATATTTAAACACAGTTCTTATGTATACAGTATTTAAAACAAAATGTATTGTCATTAATGTATCTATACCTGTTAACAGTGCGTTGACACTGACAGAGCATCCGTTTTGATAATGGGCATCTGATTTAAAGAAATCAACATTTGGATGGTTTTTATGCTATTATATGCATGTGTTCCATACATCTACTTAACTGTATGTACATATTTGAAATGTTAAAACATTGATACTTAAGTGGCGGGGACCCAAAAAACACCATCACAACTACATAAAACTTTTTAAAAAGCACTCATATTTTGTAACTGAAAAATCTATTCATGAATTTACTTGAAATGAAAGGAGAAACGCTAGTCCTCCCAAATAGTAATCAAAACTTCTTTAAGACGGATCATTTTCCTCTCCTAAATTAACCTGTGTTTGTGTGTGTGTGAGAGAGAGAGAGAGATAAAGCATATACAAGTACTAACACTTTCTGTATTGGAGTTATAACACAACAATTTATTCTGTTTAACTGAAATGGGATGTATCAGTAATCTTGCTTTTTGAGACGATTTCAGAATTAGGCAATTCTGTCTGCTGATATGTAAGTAGACCATACTGTGTCTTAAATAAATATTTGTTTTCTCTTTTTAAATTAGCTGGTTACAGGACTCTGATTTTTCAGGTGCCTTTATAGTAGTGGTTTCCAACACTGTGGTGCTTTTTCTGTTCAATCTTTTGCTTGATCTCAGCTATTTGCTTGATCTCGGTTGTTTCCATGTCCTGTTCTTTAAATGAACATTTAATTACATATACTGACCTACTCTCTGCTAAGTCAGAAATACTTGTATATTATCCCTAAAACATCTGAAATTCTTGGTTAATCTCATTTTAACTTTTGAGTGGAGAGAATTTAAATTGCATCTTTAAATGACTAAGAGTACATTCATTTCCTTTTATATTACACTTGTTGCACTGTATTAGTTTGATATTGTATAGTCATTACTTCAAAGGATTTAAATGCCCAAATCATGGGAAAGTAATCGTATCTTCAATTTGTGGAGTAACAGTTATAGGTTGTATTGGTTAGAATCTAACCATAGGTGTGTGTGTTAAAATGTTTGCCTCATCTGTGAGATTAAAACCTACAATTCGCAAATTTATTCAAATATTTTACAAAGACTCAGGTTTCCATATTGAATGGAATTAATGTATTTACAGAACTGAAAATCCTCCAGCAGCACTAAAGTTCTAGTTGAGAACTATTTTAAATAATTAGCATTTGTTGGCTGCAATCAGTTGACTCTTTTTTTTAAATTCTCTAAATACACATGACAACCCTAGGCCATATTTACTTTTCCCAGTCTCCACATCAGGTGTTGTCATCATTTCAGCACATTGTCTAATTCATGTTTGTTTTTCCTTTACCACAAAGGTTTGAGATGCTGTATCATGTAAATGATGTCTCCAAATCTTAAAACAGATGTATTTTTGGGCTCATCTTATTGAAATTTTATAGTGCCATTTATCCTTCAGGCTTTAAAGAACACTACTACGTTTATCTCAAGAGATTAATCTACCACTGAAATGGTGGAATGAGGACACTATATTTTGGACCAGCAACATCTTGCCAATGGTTTATTGGGTGGGGAACTTCTCAAGTTGAAACTACAAGGGACAATAAGTATAGACTGGATTAATCTTCTGAGTTCTGTCAAATGACAACTAAGAATAAACCCTCTGTTTTTAAAGAAAGTATCACAGGAGCTTTAATGACCATAAGTGGAAATATCTCAGTTGTAAATCTTATCTAAAGTAAATATCAGCAAATTACCATCTCATTGGCACATCAGTGCTTTCGCAAAGTTTCTCCCAAAGATTAGTAGAAGTTCTTCTTTGAGTTGCTGCAGACATGTATACCGTTTAGATGTGCAGGTGCCTAGCACATACAAGCTGTAGAAATTTGCCTAGCAGTACCTGTAGGGGTGGCACTGCCCTGACCCCTCTCATATCCTTCTCATTGCCTGAGACTGGAGTTGGAGCACCCTCGATAGTGTTTCTTCACACTGCCCTTTTTTTTCCCCTTCTCTGTCTTTGAGAACTTGTAAATAGTTTAGTTGTTTATTAGCAATACCACAGATTAGTTAGGGAATTTAGCAGTAGTTTCCTGGTGGAAAGCCTTCACCAGGATTTAAACATTGCCTTTTATGTGGAGGGGCTATTGGAACACCATGTATGGGTATCTCTATTCAACTCGGCCTGGGAAAGGGGCTCATTAAGGATAGGGGCTCCATCTATAAGTCCTTCAAGAAAAGGACACAGATGGCAAGGGACTTGAGACTCAAGCAGTACCTGATGGAGTAAGCCATGAGGCCTATATCAGCATAGGAGATGGTACCAGTATGCTGATGTTCCTCAGCAGGACTCTGAGGCAGCCTCTAGCAGGAAGATATTCTGTTCCTCTTCCTCAGGTCCTCCAAGAAAAAGGACCAAAAAATCACCTATGTCTGGACCTCCACGTCCTACTCCAACAGCCCGTGTGAGTCTGAAATTATAAGGCCATATGGCCACATGTATCTACATAGTGCAGCATGTGAGGCTTGTCTGTTGTCCAAGTTACCATTCACTAGACATTCTGGTGTGAGTACCTCTGGAAATACCAAACACCCTGCTGCAGTGGCAGACAATTCACGACAATGTGTGTCAAGTGGTTCCCTTTGTCGGTGCAATGCCTACAGAATGTTAGTCACTGGTGCCTCCTCCATAAGTTAGGAAGTGCATCTGGAATCATTAACAATTCAGGGATTGTGAATGGAACAGGAACGGTCCTGTCATATCGATGTGCTGGAGCTTCAGGCAATGTACAATGTGTGGCGGGCCTTTTGGCATCACATTCAGGGAACAACAGTGCACAATATTCATGGACAATATCACTGTGATGTACTATGTCAACAAGCAGGGAAGAGCCCATTCCAGTCAACTTTGTCATGAAGCAATAAAATTTTGGCATGCCTGCATCAAGGAAAATATCATCCTAGTAGTGGCTCACTGACTAGGCTCTGACTCATCTGGCTGATCACCTTAGGAGAATCTTCTTGAACAACCACTAGTGGTTACTGAAGAACAGTGTGCTGAGGGCCCTCTTCCAAGAATGCCTCACAAACGGATTTCATCTGAATTGGGGTCTGAACTAATGTGTGCCTTCCCCCATCCCTCTTATCCCTCAGCTTATCCTCAAAATTAAAATGGACCATGCCAAGCTGATCACAATTTTACCAGCATGGCTGAGATAATATTGATTCTCCAATCTCCATATGCTATCAGTTTGACCTCCCAAGTCTTTCTCCCTTACCTGTTGACTCAACATCATGGCCAGAGTGTTCATCCAGACAGTCTACACCTTACCGTGTGTATATTGTGTGGCTAGATAGGAGGACATGCGGTGTTCAGAAGCAGTTAGGGAAGTTCTGCTTAGTAATAGAAAATCCTCTACGAGGGACACCTACTTGTCTATAAGGAAGCAGTTTTCAATTTGGGTGATCTCTAAGGGAATTCTGAATCTTGGCTGACATATGATGGACGTTTTGGACAATGTTGCAGTTGAAATCTTCAGGCCTGGCTCTTTGCTCCTTGAAAGTTCATTTGGCTGCAATTTCAGCTTTCCACTCTCCTTTTTGGGAGAAGTCAGTATTTTCAAGTCCTATGGCAGGGCAGTTTCTGAAAGGCATTGTCTGTCTCTTTCCACCAGTGAAGAAAATGGTGCCATTGTGGAACCTTAATATGGTGCTGAATGCACTAATGGGTTCATCATTAGAGCTACTCATTCTCTCTCCTCTCCCAGAAGACTACCTTCCTGGTAGCTATCACATCCACAAGACAAATCGGTAAATTACAAGTCTTGATGGTGAATCCCTTGTACACCCAGCTCTGCAAAGACAAGGTAATTTTAAGACCACATCCAGAATTTCTGTCAAAAGAGATCTCTTTTGCATTAATCAGGTTACTGTGTGACTGGAATCTTCAGGATAGAACCTGAAACTGTGGGACCATGGTGCATCCTAAACTCTCCTGCGTTGGGTGTCTCCCACAAAGCTATGACAGTGACAAGCACCAACACCCCTCCAGGCACTATGATTACTCAGTCATTGCCATCTAGAGCCCAACACTCTGCTATACTGCATGAATACTCGCTGAGCCACTCAGAGAGAGAACAGTCCATCTCCCCTTGCACTGCAGAAATATACTGTCTTGCACTGCTCAAGGCTCCTTTGGGCAATGCAAGATCATTAATACATTTGCCACTTCTTTGTAGAAAAGTGGACATGCACCAGCCTTTGTAATCTGACCTGAGATTCCACAAGCACTTCAACCTACAACATATATAAAACAGATTTTAACAACTACAGAAAGACTTATTTTAAATGATAAGTAGCAGGCGTAGAGATCAAAGTTGGTTACCTAATAAATAAAAATAAATTCGCAGTCTAAATTCTAACTTTAACAGACTAAGCAAGATTTGAATCAAACAGACTCTCACCCCACTGTCTGTTACAGGCATCTTACAGTTCTTAATACTCAGACTGAACTCCTTTCCAGCTTGAAATCAATCTCCTGATCTCAGTCTTTTGTCTTCTAGATAATCTTCCAGGTATTAAGATTTGGGATGGGGCGGGGTAGAGGGAGGCGAGAGGCCAAGTGATTATGATACAGTCTCTCTTTTTATACCTTCTTCTAGCTGCTAGAAAGATCCTTGCTGTGATGTCGGGTCCAGGCAGTCTCCATTGCCTGTGTGTACCCTCTGAGAAGAATCTGGGAAAGTGGATTTTTTTTTTGATGGGGCATCAACACTTGTCAGGCCATCCTTTGTTGCAGCTGAAAGGCTAGCTGTGGGAGTTTCCCAATCTCACAACATATTTCAGTAGCACTGTGATGGGGTGGGACTCACCGGTGCGGCACCTCCCACTGGTCGCTCCGGGAATTAGCTCAGTCATGGGGAGCACCCTCTCCTGGTGGTGTCCCGTCCGTCTCTCACCCTCCGTTGGCACCTGGACCCGTGTTGCTCCCTTCTGCTCGCGGCGTCCCCTTCAGGACACTGCCCTCTGGCAGTGCCCCCCGTCTGTTCTCACCCCCTTCCGGGGGGTGGGGGGGTTAACAGCAGTCCTCCACCTGCCGCAGTGGCCACCTACACCCCCAAAGTCTAACCTCTTCCATCAAGGGTATGGTGTAGTCCAATATGGGCATTTCCCACGGCCAGGTGCAATGTAAGGGGGAAGGGAGGGACCCAGCCCACCCGCTACTCTAGGTCCTGACCCAGGACCCTCTAGCGGCAGCCTCTCTGCCCTTCTCTCCCCTTGTTTGCTGTCCACTCTCCCTGGATCACTTCCCCTCTGACCCTTTGCACCCTTTAGGCCTTTTCCTCAGGGCCTGCAGCCTGGCACTCCGCTAGTGCTGGTCTCCCAGCTCAGGAGACAGACCTTCCCTGTTGGAGGTCTGGGAGAGACTGCCTGCTCCTCTTCTAGGCAGCCTGTATATAGGGCTGAGCCTGGCCCTGATGGGCGGCCACTTGCTCAGCCCTCATTGGCTCTCCCTCAGGCCTTCCCTAATTGGCTGCCTCTCATTGGCCTGCCCTAGTCCAATCTCTCATAGGGGTGGGGCAGCCGCCCCCCACAAGCACATGCAGCAATACTTCATAACTTTGCATACAATGATAGTACATACAATTCAACAGAATATTAACATTCAACAGATGAAGACTTTTAAAATGATACCTCAAAGGCATGTGTTGTATCAAACTTATCAATCATATCACAGTGGTGAATATGAGAGCTCCAGGATGCTACTTTGAGGTACACTTTGTCACTTTCTTACCTGTATTTTTTCCCCAAATCATATTTGGGTGCAGAAGACCGTCTTAGATGTGAGAAGGTATTTGACATTTTAGCCTGAAAGGATAAAGCATTTCGTTCATTACCTCGTCTATTCATATCTTACACTGAGTGGATGAAAGGACAATTGGTTTCAGCTCAAATCATATCTAAATGGATATCTATATTACGACGACTTTTGGAGTGGCTTAGATTATGTCCCCAAGTTCAAGCAACATCAACAGCATTTTTTAGAGATGTTTCCATAGTGTATATCTACAGACCTGCAATGTGGTCTCCAGTAAACGGTCTTTTTTAGACATTATGCTATCACCACAGCATCACAGGCTGATGTAAACTTTTGGGAAGGCAGTTCTACAGTCACTGTTTTAATAGACTCTGAGCCCCACCTCCTCATTAAACGACTTGTGAGTCACCTGCGTGGCATACATGTCTGCTGATATTTGAAGAAGAAAAGATGGTTACATACCTGTGTTATAACTGTTGTTCTTCAAGATGTGAATGCAGACGTGTATTCACAACCTACCCTCTGTCCCCTCTGCCGCAGAATCCCCAGCCTAAGGTTTGGTGTGAAGGAACTGAGGGGGATTAGGGTAGCACGACCCATATATAGTCAGGGGAGGGACCATTAAGCAACGGGCACAAGCATCATCCCTACTGATACTGCTAGGCCTATTTCTCTGGCTTTGGTGCACTGGGCATGTGAACAGCTGAGTGGAATACATGTCTGCATCCACACCTTGAAGAACAGTTATGACACAGGTAAGTAACCATCTTTTTTCAGTTAGTTATACTGTACTACTGATATACTGTGTTCAGATAAAAAATTACTCATAATACAAAATAAAGTTCCCCCTACTTCATAGCAAGTAGAACTTATCTTGAGTTTTGACTTGTCTTTGTTAAAATTAATGTAGCCTAGTAAATGTCCAAATTTTCTGAGTTTTTTTAATACAAAAGTCATGTGAGTATCCAATATAGATTAGTTTTGATCATTTGAAGGGAAAGCACTATGTTGGTGCTGCTGCAGAGCAAATCTGTTTTGTATGTACAACAGTCCTTGAGTACCACCAAGTCTCTTTTGAAATACCACAACAAGAAGCAGTTTGCTAAATTAAAACTGTACCATCCTTGGACTCTTTCTGAGTAAAATACAAACTATACTTTTTATTGCAAAACATGTTGATTCTGAACTAAAAGGTACTATCCAAAAAACATGGTTCTTTCAAGATGTACACTGTTTGACGTTCGATTCTAAACACCAACATTGTGTTTTCCTCCCACAGGTGACCCCAAAACTTGGCAGAACAAGTCTCTTCCTGGAGATCCAAACTATCTTGTTGGAGCAAACTGTGTCTCAGTCCTAATTGACCACTTCTAATCCTTAAATTAGCTGACTGAGTAAATAATGTGAAACTGAGATGGACCTTACATATAAACTGAATGACTCTATCAAGTATTAACGGAACTTACTGTTTAAGCATCTTGCTTTAACTAACAATGGTTAGCAAGTACACTCTTGAACCACGGTCAGAATACATGCCACAAACAGGAAGTTTACTATGGAAACAGGGTGGGGTTCTTGTGGGTTCCGAATGTTGGGGTTTTTGGTTTGTTTGTTTTTTAAATGGACACAGCTAATGTTTCATTGTTAAAACTTTAAAGTACCAATGGAATACATACAGAAGAATTGAATTTGGTTCATAGTCCACTGGTTGAAGTACAGAATTTGGCATTTTTATTTTTTAACTTGGGGGTGTTAAAATACACAATACTATATTTCCATCTCTGGTTTTTTGATGGCTCTTTTGGTGTACATGTCCCATAAAGTAGCGATAAACTTTTGACTACCACAACTTAGATGTTTTCCTCTACTGTGAGGCTTATAAAAGCACGTCTACTTACTGTACATGAAAACATTGTTAGTTTTCTTTTGTTATGGGAAAGATAGAAAGCATGTGAGATGACTATGGTTCAGTTGCCTCTGTGGATTTGTAAATTAACCAACACACTACTACAGACATATTAACCAGCAGGGATGCCTTACCCTCATGTTTTTAATAGTCTTAGTTCTCATAGTTCTCTGTATTACTAAGTTTGTATGGCTTTTGTGCTTAACTAGATAATATATCATGAAACAGATTGATAAAGTGACTTATTGTGAACTTGCTGGTTTAGAGAACAAGTATTGTTTGTTTGTGTTGATCAACCAGAAGAGAGCCAGAAGAAAATGATGGTATGTTTTCTGCTATGCATTTGAAAATTTATAGATGTTATAGAATGCCTGTATATAAAGCGTGCATACCACTTTTGTTCTTGGTTTGTAAATTAACTTTTATAAGCTTTACCTTTTTATATATAAATATATAAAAACAAAACAAAGTTTCTTAAGGATATCTTTGTATTCTCACACCTTTTGAGCCTTGAACTTTGACATCTGCAGCAATAAAGCAGCATTTCTACATTATACAAACAAGGACATTTTTTAAAAAATGCACAATGTTGTTACCTTTTTAAGTGCTGCATTTGAAGACTATAACTCGGAATTCTCTAGTTTGATTAAAATCTTGAAAAATATCCCTACTGTAATTTGTGATAAGGATGCTATACTATGTGCCCTGAAATGTATTTTTTTACTAATAAACAATTTATTATGGCACATCAGCACTACTACTGTTTAGATAATATACCACTGCATTCTGTTAATCAGTTATTAGCTATTCAGGTGTGGCTGATTTTTTCTTTGCAGTTATTAAAATTACACATTTCTAAATATACAGAATAAAATTGTTTTTAAAATAATAAAGGATATTTTCAGTATCTTATTGTTTCCAAAATGCATTTATGTGCACACTTCCAAATCAGTTTAGTTTCTGTTTTAAGGACCAGATTTTGCCATCCTTACTCATGCTCAGTAGAACTTTATTTTGGGAGACTCCCCACTGAATAATCTTAACTATCATAATAAAACCAATTCAAGGTGCAATTGTGGTGTGAACCAACTGGGGCTACTCGAGAGTAGGATATTACTCGAAGCAAGTACAAGTGGCAGAATTGTGCCATGAATCACCATGGGTAAATTAGGCTCTTTATTGTATCAACTATGTAAATTAGTTTCTAAAACATGCTGGCAAGTTAGCAAACACATTTTAATTTCCTGAGATCTATTCCAAAACTTGTCCTATAGAGGCAAAATCCAATATAGGGCTGGCACTAGAAGGTCCTCAAGAACAGGATGGCCATGATACTATAGGCTTACAATCTATTGTATGTCTAAAACCAAAAGTTTAGAATAGGATTTACACTAAATAAAAGCCAACTATCCCTTGGGTACATTTAGGATAAAAGATAAATCATGCCCTTTGGTTGCTCTAAATTGTTAAATAATACCCGTACCCATACACAAACTTAATGAGCTGTATAATGTGCACAGTATTTTTCTGGCTTAAAACTTAAGATATTTCACTAGGATTACATTGGCAGGACTGTCACTTGAATGGTAAGTCACTGATGATTAAGGTATAGTCTGATTCTGTAAGGCCCTGCCTAAATTCTGGAAGTACTCTTAAAAATCACTTTGAAATATGGCTTATAAACCTGAAGCGTTTCCATTCTAAGTTTGTTCTTACTGGATAGATAATTAGCAGACAACAACATCCCTCAAGACTTTTGTGCATTAGAAAACACATTGCTGATACTTGCAATGGCTCAGTTGAACTATTGTGTCCAAAGTAGTGTAAAATGTGTTCCGCATATCTAAACACAGCATTTTCTCCAAATGTTTCAGTAGTTGCATGTTGTGGGTACCTGTCCTGTGGGTTCCCATAATGGGGTTTGTGGGAGTTGGAACCCAGAGTTGAAGAAATGCTGGAACATTTTTTTAATGTGAACTGTAAACTCCCAAAATATAAATTAACAGAAGCTCTCCAGAAGCTCAAAACAATAAATTAGCAATTTAAGGAGAATACAAGACATTGCAAATGGGAGTCACTAAAGGGGTTGTGGAAACCTATATGCCGGGTGGACCACTTGCATCAGTGCAGCTGAAGTGTGGATATTGTCTACACTGCTATTACGATACAATGCAGAGTACAATTGTGATGAATCTGAGTTTTGCTTTTAGTAAGTGCAATTATAGTGGGGCTGGTAATATTTGTGCACCGTTGAAAGCGCTTGTGTGTAGATGGGTGTTAGATATAGCAGGTGCTTTAAGTCCAAAAATCTGTAATGTAGATGCCATTTCAGAAGGAAGAGTGGATTAGAGAGCAAGTAAGTTAACGTCTTAGAGATGATTAGAAATGAAGCTAGGGGTTGGTAAGTGACATGGGGGGGGGGAGTTGGTGGGGGGGCATTCTTGAGTACTTTTTTGCTGCTTTATGGTATATAAAGTAGCCTGAATGACACTCTTAACAGAAGGGAAAAAAGGAGGTGGGAAAATTCAGGTCCTGTCCTTCTTGTAAAATAGACTGGCCAAGTAGTGAGATTTAAATGAGTGAAAAATGAGCAAGTGTGAAGGGAAGAGATATTTTAGTCGAACTATTTAAAGTGCTGGGTTTGGTTTTAACAACACCCATTTAACTTCAGTTAACTACAATTTTGAAAGAGTATCTGTTAAATATTCAATACTGTCACCTTCAGTTAAGGTGTGAGATCTCACAAATATACTGTGAGAACTCCCCACATGTCCCCCAGCAAAATAAAGACCAGAGTTAACATTCCTGATATTAATAATTTTAGGGCACCTTCATGCAATAAATATAAAGAGCAGAAAAAGGCACCAGATGCCTTTTTAAGATGTTTTGCAGATCATCTTTAAACCCATAGAGAAGAGCAGAGAGGAAAAGCCAAATCATACACATGGATGCAATACTGAAGAGGAGCAGTTAACAAAACAGAGGGCATAAAAAAAAAGTACCTTTTTGTTTTTAATAGGTGATTATCTTCATTCATGTCAAACATTTCAGAGTTTCTTGCCCTTAAGTAATGTCAAGTGAGTGGAATTTGATTTTACGCCCAAAAGGAAGATGTTGGAACCAGTAGATACCTTTGAAAATCAACAAGTTTTGCGATTAGCCAGACCCTTCCCCCCCCCCCCCACACCCCATTATATGCACACCATCCTTCCTCTTTGTTGCCTCTGTAGTTTGTAAGCTTCCTGGGATAGGAAACTTTCTTCAAGAGTTTTAAGTGTTATATTAAAAAAAGGTGAACTCTACTTTCTTGAACCTGGGAGCTAGATCCGTTAAATTCAGTAGAGATGTTTTCAACCAGGGCAGTAGTAAAAACTTTAAATCTAAAAGGACTAAGAGGACTTCTGCACTGCACTGAGTCTTAGAGCCTGGGTCTGTTGATTTGGGTTTGTGGAGCTAAAAATAGACGTAAACACATTTGTCTTGGGCTGGAGTCTGAGACCCTCCACCCTAGCAGGTTTAACATAGAGTATGTCTACGCTTAGTGGGGATTGATGCTGCGGTGATCGATCCACTGGGGGTCAATTTAGCGGGTCTAGTGAAGACCCGCTAAATTGACTGGAGATCGCTCTCCCGTCGACTCCAGTACTCCACAGGAATGAGAAGCATAAGGTAAGTCGACAGGAGAGTTTCTCCCATCAACCCAGCACGGTGTAGACACAGCAGTAAGTGGACCTAAGCTATGTTAAAGCAGCAAAGAGTCCTGTGGCATCACATGCATCCGACGAAGTGGGTATTCACCCACGAAAGCTCATGCTCCAATACATCTGTTAGTCTATAAGGTGCCACAGGACTCTGCTGTTTTTACAGATCCAAACTAACATGGCTACCCCTCTGATACTAAGCTATGTTGACTCCAGCTATGTTATTCACCAGGGGTCGGCAACCTCTGGCACGCAGCTCGCCAGGGTAAGTACCCTGGCGGGCCAGGCCAGTTTGTTTACCTGCTGCGTCCCAAGCCAATGGGGGTGGCGGGAAGCAGCACGGGCGAGGGATGGCTTAAAAAAAACCCACATCCCTTACTGAAGTAGTAATGCCACTATAACCTTCAAGTGTCTGCTCTTAGTCTGCATGTATTTGCTCTCTTAGGTCTGGTCTACACTGAAAACTTCCACTGGCATAGCTGCATCTCTCAGGGGTGTGAAACATCCACACTCCAGAGAGATGTAGCTCTGCTGAACTAACCCCCAGTGTAGACAGTGGTAGATTGATGGAAGAATTTTCACTGACCTAGCTACCGCCTCTCGGAGATGGATTAACTACAGTGACAGGAGAACCCTTTCTGTTGCTGTAGTGAGTGTCTACACTGAAGCTCTACAGCTGACACTGTAGCACTTTAAGTGTAGACAGAGCCAGTTGTAGGGACTGAGACTCTTGTTTCTCCATGACAGCAAGTCAAAAGGCTGCAGTGACCACTTTAAACTTCCTGCTGAAGTTTATGGAACAACTTGTGCTTTTAACACTTGTTCCTCACTCTCCACCTAACTTGCAGTCGTGTCAGAGGGAACAGGAGAGAAGTCATTGATCTTGAATTCTTCCTCCTTTACTGTGGGGCTAATGATGGGCTGCTGAGCAGTACAAGCCACACTTTGCCAGAAGGGGGTGCTATGAGGGAATGGCCAGCTTTCCTCGTGCCTACAGCACATCAGGCAGTTGCTAGTTTCTGTCATTCCTAAATTAAGTTGCGGGGAATATAAGAGATGTGCTTGCTTCCCTCCAACTAGAGATACGTTGGAGACACAGGAGATATAGCCAGAGGTCAGGTGTAGATAGATGTAAAGGGATGTAAGAAACAGGGATGGGGTGGGATATACAGGTGGGGACAGATAGATGAGAGAAGAGAACCACAGCGGTGGGTGGGGACTTTGGGGTCACAGACCCCCATGACAATGTCTGGATTACCTTGCAACATCTCTCTCCCATGCCGGGCCCAGTGTTTCAGTCAACATTAATAATCGCCCTGGAGAGTATCTGATCTCTACCTGGTAGCACTGGAGGTTCAACAGTATGTGGCACATACAGCCTTTTTGTGACACTAAGTGGTTTAGCCATAATTTATCTCTAGTGATTTGGAGTCTGATTTGTACAATTACAGTGTAGCCATAGACATACTGGAACTAGTCTACCCCAAATACTGCAGCCAACTATTTGTTCAGTTTCCAACATGGCTCTTCTGGCATGTGCAAATTGACTGTCCTTGCAACAGAACTACATCTAGTCCAGGGGTAGGCAACCTATGGCACGTGTGCCAAAGGCGGCACATGAGCCGATTTTTCAGTGGCACTTACACTGCCCGGGTCCTGTCCACCAGTCCGGAGGGCTCTGCATTTTAATTTAATTTTAAATGAAGCTTCTTAAACATTTTTAAAACCTTATTTACTTTACATACAACAATAGTTATATATTGTAGACTTATAGAAAAAGACCTTCTAAAAACGTTGAAATGTATTACTGGCACGCAAAACCTTAAATTAGAGTGAATAAATGAAGACTCGGCACACCACTTCTGAAAGGTTGCCGACCCCTGATCTAGTCCTTTGTCTGAGGCATCACAGCAGTTACTCTCCAAGCTCATAGTATTTCAGGACAAGGATATCTATAATCAGCTTTTCCAGTCTTTCAGATGTGCGCTGCTGTGGTGCTGGCCCACCCCACTCCACTTTCTGCCTGGTGAGTAAGCAGAGGGGGCTTTACTACAACTACTGCTGCTGCAAGAGAAAAATTTTGACACAAAGCTCAACATCTCTATCTATTGATGAGCTCAGCTGGAATGCCTCTTCTTGAATCAGCCTGAAGGTGACAGCACATGTTTGGTCATCTGACTTTTTTTTAAATAGGTTTTACCTGTTTTTCTTTTCTCTGCATTGCTGCAAGAATCCTCCTAAGTTTACTGTCACTCTTTTTCCCCTTCTCACTGTTCTTCTCATCTTCAATGAGGATGTCTGCGTATTCTCATCTTCAATGAGAATGGGGATGAGGATGTCTCATCTTCAATGAGGATGTCTGCAGTTATTTTTATGCCAGGCAGCTCTTAAAATGTCTTGAGTTTTTGCTGAAACACCTCAGATACAGATAGGGCTTTTTCTCATTAGAATGCACAGTCATCTGTAATGACTAAAGAATGTTAAAGGTCATCAAGTTGCTAGATTCTTCATCCAGTTTTGTTCTGGAATCCATTGCTAATAGACTGTAAGGAGTGCTCGCTAACCAAATTCAGTGGTGGGCTCTGAGAGCTCCATTTGGCCACTAAGAACACTATTGCTTGGCTCAGCGAATATGCAATGCTAAATAAACAACCTAACATGAGACTCTGATGAAGTGGGGAAGATAGGAGGGGAGTGTGAATATGCAGAAGCTCATCTTGAAGACCTTTTTTTTTTCTTTTTTTGTAGAGTGGCCTCTACATATTCCCACTTGTGGGAGTTTAGCAATCAGTGCAATGCCCAGGAAACTGGACTGAGGTATTCTAGGAAAACAGAGCCACCAGAACTGCCAAAACAACCATCAGCTCTGGCTCCAAGGTCAAGAGTGAATAGAGATGACCGAGCTAACAAGCTTAGTGATTAAGCTATCAATAATTGCATCTTCACAGAGATACAGTGCAGAGAATAATCTAGCCAATGTTTAAACAGGCTATGAGGATTAAAATTTACAATCTTTTAGTTCATGCTGGAAGGGAACACACCTGGGGTACAGTTTTTGCAATACATCCCAAGCACTACAGTGGAGTACTTAGTCTTTTCTGCAGCTCTCACAGCAAAGTAACTACCCCACATCGTTCTATATTCGTACAGCACAGCGCCATTATTCTGATGAAGTTATTCAAGAAGTGTAAGTCTAAGCTAACAGTCAGGGAGGTCATATCAGATCTACCAATTTAAGAACTGCTCAGATGGGAAAATTTTCAATTCATAAAATTGATTTAACTGATCAGACTTGTGGTCTTTTAGTCCTCAGTCCCAGCAATCTGGAGTCAAGAGGTTGACCAGAGAAACTCTGAACCTGGGTGGACACTTCCTGGCTATTGCCACCAACTTGATACCAACTGGATTAACATTTCAAAATCTTAATTCGGTAGAATCAGAGTCAACATATAGAGAACTCCCACTTTTGGTGAAGGAAAGTAATGCAACTCTGATGTTAGGACTGACTTCTTTGGATAAGAACTATAGAAAAGCAAGTTTCCCCAGTTGACTGTTTACCCCATTTGTAGAACAAGATAACACACTTGTGCTATTGCATGAAAACTCTTCAATACATCATCTTTCCCTGGTAGAGGAGATATTGGACCAATCCAATGAGGATACTAAACTTTATATCAGGAGATATCCCTGTCAGACCTGGCTACAACAACCCCCTCTTGGTGATCAGTGTAATGCATTCTATCAGAATTCAGAGAACTTTTATTAAGAGGAAAAAAGCTTACCAAGTCAGAGAAATGGTCACAGCTCCAGAATCTTTATGTACATGAACCTGGGAGTAGATGGAGATGAAGGTGAAGATTCTTTTCTACCTTCTAGAAGTATTGCTGTAGAGGCTAAGAAGAGGGATAACAAAACTACCTGGAGGACACGTTTTTTCCTGGACTGACAAAATAAGACACATGGAAAATACTGAGATATTGTGGCTCAGGTGTTCCATGTGTCAAGTAAAGGTGGTAGTCATGAAGAGCCCTGGTGAGACCTAAGATATAGCCTGGCGTTAAAGCTATCATATAACTGCATCAGTAAACAACCTGTCCAGGAAAGTTTGCAGGTCAGGATATATCAAAGCATCAGTGACTACACGTTTTCTAAGTGGGTCTGAGATACCCTTGTTTGTGAAAACTATTGGGGACGAACCATCTGGACACAGTATTGAGGATCAAGTCTATACACAGTCAAACATCCAACCATTCAGGAAGGACAGTCATGACAGCCAGGGATTTCACACAACAGTTGCTCTCTACAGAAAGGCCAAAGAATAAGGTACAGTTTTATTGACAAAGATCTTGCTTGACTCCAGTCACTCGTATGTGTAAAGAGATGTGACCATAGCACTGACGGTGAAGTACCTCTGAAACACTTCTGGAAATTAGAATGTGTCTCTGTCTCTAGAACCAATAAGTGAGTACAATTAATCTCAAGGTGTTGGTACAGTCAGACAGCATTTTGGCCAGTATACAAAACCTCACTCACCATTAAGTGTAGGTGATAGATGTCTTGACCCTTGGTATGACTGCTCCTTCAACAATGGCAGGAATGGAAGTTAGGTTTACGGCAGCCTTCTGAAATGCTGGGTTGACTGCTCCAGTGGACCAGAGTGGACCACTGGATCCAAGGAAGGCTTTGTAAAGCTAAGGATGGGTGCCCCTAAGTGTTCCTACTACCCATAGAGAGGAGTTGCCAAAGACATTTCCCAATCCTAGACACTATGTACTCCATGGTGGAGCCAGAACCAGACCTAGAAAGTCTCCTTCCTGGCTTAGAATCAGGATCTAGTTTATGGAGGTACGTAGGTCAGAGCTCAATAATGTTCTAATAGTTTTCTTCCTATGAGAGGTTATGCCCATGAATCCATCAGTATATTTGTCAGATCCAGGGAATATCAGAGTGGTTCAATGTACAGCACTAAATCTCAATAGGACCTACAGCATTCTATCTTTTCTGCAGAACTTTTGCAATGTACCTTTAGTTCCCTCGGGGGAACGAAAGTATTCCATGTATCTCAAGAGCAAAAAGAGGCTCTCAAGCTAATAGACAGTCCTTGCCGGAGTATCAACCTGATCCTGTGACACCATAACCTGTTTTTTCCAAAGAAATCTTTGGATCTGTGAGATCTCAGTATTTATCAAACTGAGGTGGGTATAGTACTGTTCCATCCTGAAAGAACTTCTGACTCAAGCATCAGTTCTTAGCCTGTCAGATCTTCAACATCTGGGCAGCTACATTTTTACTGGATCATTTACATAAGAATGGTTTGACCCAGCATGGCCAATGGTCCATCTAGCCCAGTGTCTTGTTTTCTGCCAGGGACCAATGCCAGACGCTTCAGAGGGAATGAACAGAATAGGGCAATTATCTGATTATCCCGTCATCCACTCCCAGCATTTGGCAGTCGAGGTATAGGGACACCCAAACTATGTGGTTGTATCCCTGACCATCTTGGGAAAGACACTTAAGGAAATCGAGGCTCAGGTGATCTTCAGTGGGATTCTGCCTGTTCCTAGAGAAGGGCAACAAAGGTGTGACAAGATTATGGTGATCAACAGATGGCTCAGGCAGTGGTGCTGTAAGGAGGGCTTTGGGATGTATGGCCACTGAGAGGCATTCATGGACAGAGGGACTGTTCTCTCAGAGTGGACTTTATCTGAGTAGGGAGAGAAATAGACTTCTAGGATGGAGGCTGGCACAACTGATTAAGAAAGCTTTAAACTAGGAATTTGGGTGAGATGGTTGGGAGATGTCCAGGTAATCTCCACGACAGATTTTAACATTGAGAGGAAAGAAAACGAAGCAAGAAAGGATACTGTCGTGGATAGGAGAATGGACATACGGAGGAAGGGTACTGTAGATAGAATTCTAATAGGTGATACTGGTGGTAGAACATCTGGGCCTAATTGGGTAAAGAATGTGAGTGAAGCCAAACAGCAAGAATTAAGATGTTTGTACACCAATGCGAGGAGCCTAGGTAACAAAATGGAGGAACTAGAAGTTAATGGTGCAGGAAGTGAAACTGGATAGAGATAACAGAAACATGGTGGAATAGTAGTCATGACTGCAGTACAGGTATTGAAGGGTATGTGCTGTTTAGGAAAGACAGAAATAAAGGCAAAGGTGGTGGAGTAGCATTGTATATCGATGAGGTAGACTGTAAAGAAATAAGAAGGGATGGAATGGATAAGACAGAGTCTGTCTGGGCAAAAATCACATGGAGAAAAAGGCTACTAGAGCCTCCCCTGAGAGAGTGCTTGGAGTGTGCTATAGACTGCTGGGATCTGATCTGGATATGGATAGAGATCTTTTTAATGTTTTTAATGATGTAAATACTAATGGGAATTGTGTGATCATGGGAGACTTTAACTTCCCAAATATAGACTGGAGGACAAGTGCTAGTAATAATAATGGGGCTCAGATTTTCCTAGATGCGATAGCTGATGGATTCCTTCACCAAGTAGTTGCTGAAACAGCAAAAGGGGATGCCATTTTAGATTTGGTTTTGGTGAGTAGTGAGGACAACATAGAAGAAATGGTTGTAGGGGACAACCTTGGTTTGAGTGATCATAAGCTAATTCAGTTTAAACTAAATGGAAGGATAAACAAAAATAGATCTGTGACTAGGGTTTTTGATTTCAAAAGGGCTAACTTTAAAGAATTAAGGAAATTAGTTAGGGAAGTGGATTGGACTGACGAATTTGGGGATCTAAAGGTGAAGGAAGCCTGGAATTACTTCAAGTCAAAGTTGCAGAAACTATCAGAAGCCTGCATCCCAAGAAAGGGGAAAAAATTCATAGGCAGGAATTGTAGACCAAGCTGGATGAGCAAGCATCTCAGAGAGATGATTAAGAAAAAGCAGAGAGCCTTCCAAGGAATGGAAGATGGGAGTGATCAGCAAGGAAAACTACCTTATTGAGGTCAGAACATGTAGGGATGAAGTTAGAAAGGCCAAAAGCCATGTAGAGCTTTCCCTTTGCAAAGGGAATTAAAACCAATAGTAAAAGGTTCTATAGTCATATAAATAAGAAAACAAAGAAAGAAGTGGGACTGCTAAACACTGAGGATGGAGTGGAGGTTAAGCATAATCTAGGCATGGCCCAATATCTAAACACTTTGCCTCAGTCTTTAATTGCTAACATAGCTCCTATCTTTAAGAAAGGGAAAAAAGTGATCCGGGCAACTATCAGCCTGCCAGTTTGACATCTGTAGTATGCAAGGTCTTGGAAAAAATTTTGAAGGAAAAAGTAGTCAAGGACGTTGAGGTCAACGGTAATTGGGACAAAATACAACATGGTTTTACAAAAGGTAGATCGTGCCAAACCAACCTGATCTCCTTCTTTGAGAAGGTAACAGATTTTTTTAGACAAAGGAAATGCAGTGGATCTAATTTACCTCGATTTCAGTAAGGCATTTGATATGGTTCCACATGGGGAATTATTAGCTAAATTGGAAAAGATGGGGACCAATATGAAAATTGAAAGGTGGATAAGGAACTCATTAAAAGGGAGATTACAACGGGTCGCACTGAAAGGTGAATTGTCAGGCTGGAGGGAGGTTACTAGTGGAGTTCCTCAGGGATCCGTTTTGGGACCAATCTTATTTAATCTTTTTATTACTGACCTTGGCACAAAAAGTGGGAATGTGCTAATAAAGTTTGTGGATGACACAAAGTTGGGAGGTATTGTCAATACAGAGAAGGACCGACATGTCATACAGGAAGATCTGGATGACCTTGTAAACTGGAGTAATAGTAATAGGATGAAATTTAATAGTGAAAAGTGCAAGGTCATGCATCTAGGGATTAATAACAAGAACTATTGTTATAAGCTGGGGAGGCATCAATTGGAAGTAACAGAGGAGAAGGAGGAAGGACCTCAGAGTATTGGTTGATCACAGGATGACTGTGAGCTGCCAATGTGATATGGCTGTGAAAAAAGCTAATGAGGTCTTGGGATGCATCAGGTGAGGTATTTCCAGTAGAGATAAGGAGGTGTTAGTACCGTTATACAAGGCACTGGTGAGACCTCCTCTGGAATGCTGTTTGCAGTTCTGGTCTCCCATGTTTAAGAAGGATGAATTCAAACTGGAACAGGTTCAGAGAAGAGCTACTAGGATGATCCGAGGAATGGAAAACCTGTCATATGAAAAGAGACTGAAAGAGTTTGGCTTGTTTAGCCTAACCAAAAGAAGGCTGAGGGGAGATATGACTGCTCTTTATAAATATATCAGAGGATTAAATATCAGGGAGGGAGAGGAATTATTTAAGCTCAGTACCAATGTGGGCACAAGAACAAATGGATATAAACTGGCTATCAGGAAGATTAGACTTGAAATTAGATGAAGGTTTCTAACCATCAGAGGAGTGAAGTTCTGGAGCAGACTTCCAAGGGGAGTAGGGGGGGCAAAAGACATATCTGGCTTCAAGACTAAGCTTGATAAGTTTATGGAGGGACTGGTATAATGGGATAGCCTAAATTTGGCAATTAATTAGTCTTTGCCTACTAGCGGTAAATATGCCCAATGGCTTGTGATGGGATGTTAGATGGGGTGGAACCTGCGTTACTACAGAGAATTCTTTCCTGGGTGTCTGGCTGGTGAGTCTTGCCCACATGCTCAGGGTTTAGCTGATCGCCGTATTTGGGGTCGGGAAGGAATTTTCCTCCAGGGCAGATTGGCAGAAGCCCTGGGGGTTTTTTGCCTTCCCCTGCAGCGTGGAGCATGGGTCACATGCTGGAAGGTTCTCTGCACCTTGAAGTCTTTAAATCATGATTTGAGGACTTCACTGGCTCAGACGCAGGTTTGATACAGGAGTGGGTGGGTGAGATTCTGTGGCCTGCATTGTGCAGGAGGTCAGACTAGATGATCATAATGATCTCTTCTGACCTTTCCTCCATTAACTTATCTAATTCTTCATTTTAACCTAGTTATACTTCTACTGCTTAGAGATGAGCTGGTAGCCCAACAGAATTTTAGATGGTCCTATCCCAAACCAAAGAAACTCTCAGTTCTGGAACCAAAATACTAAAACACTACCTTGTAAGTGAGAGATGCACCATCCTGGATCTGATCAGAATCGTGTAATTTGTTTCCCCTTTTTACTGTTGTGAGGACCTCCATGCTGGCTATGTTGAGCACAAAATCTGCAAGGTGAGCAGCTATGTAACGATGATGGCGTTGGAACTGCAGTTGTGGACTCCACTGATCCGGACAGCTTGAGGATACAAATGACTCAACAGTCAAAGGTGTAAGATCATCATACTAGTTGAATCCCAGGTAATCTGATCCCTTCTTGACAATAATGCTTGGTAATCTTTCATGTTTGGTTGTGTAATCTGGACCATGTTTGGCTGTTAAATCCAGATACAGGCCTGGTTTCTGACTGTGGAACCAGATCCGTGCATGTCAGCCACAAAACTGTATTCAGCTTTGTTTTTTTTCTTTACTTTTTTTAAATAGGTTTGGATCTGTGCTTGGCTGCCACGTCTAGAGCTGGGACTTACAGCTCCTCAGGTTGTATGGCTCTCACATTCAGACTTAACTGCTGGATCCTGATCTGGGGTTTGCAGCTCCCACAATCCATGCTTGGCTATTAGATCCAAGTTCTGCAGATCCAGATCCTTTGGAAACTGGAGCCAAAGGCCAATGAGCCAGTTTAAGCACATATCTACATCCCTCCTACATCAACCTGGACAGACCCAGAGACCTTGACAGTGAACAGCTTGAGAAGCCTCCCCCATTGACAGGGATGTGTGAGGTAGCCAAACCCATTCCTGCAGAACAACTTTTGAAGGAGATGTTGGGCTTATTCAGTGCCAGCTTAGGCAACTGGGCCCAAGGACCCTTCCCTGTCAGTTAGGCTTTATGAGGAGGTGGTCTTACTTGTACAGAGCCATTCAAAGCCCAGGCTATCTCCTCTTTTCCTTTGAAAGGAAAAACCCAACTGCTACCTTCAGTTATGACAAGGAACTGAAGGCTGGTGGGGTCACTCTCCCCTCCTTTTTATATTTGCAACATCCTCTAAGATGGAATGGGAATGGATGAGCGAGTGACACTGCTTTCCAGAAGGTTCCGGAAGCTTGCAGCACAGACACCTTGGATCCCACAAGTGGGAATATGAAGAGGTTCCTCGAAGAATCCAAAGTTCCTGCAGCTGCCAGGCTACATACCATGGTTTACGCTACTAGTTGCTGCACTTCAGAGCTTCTGACAAACTGCTGCACTGTATTTCATAAGCAGTAAGTGATGTGGTAGGCAGTGGGAGTTGTATGAGATCTTTACTAAGCATCCATAGAAGGCAGGGTTAAATGCTGAGGAGCCTGTGCTTTTCCATCAGGAGCCTGGCCCAACTTGCATTCCTGAGCCAGTTATCACTCAAACCAAGGTCCCTCATGAAACCTGACTGCCCCATTCCTTCAGTCCCACTCATCATACTATGAAAACCATCAGGGGTACAGAAGAGGACTGAGAGAGAGAGAGAAAAGCAGACTTAGGAGGCCTCCAAATTATATTAGGAGCTGCCAGGGACAATGGAAGAGAAGGAAAGGAGAAACCTCAGAAGAGAAAGGGGGAAAGGGAGCTTTTTAAGAGAGAGGGTGGAGGGTTATGAGTTGTGGGGCAAAAGGGGTTTGACAGGACATAAGGTAACAGGAGAAGGAAAGAGTTTGACTCCCAAGGGAGACTCATGAGAGCGAAAAGGAAAGCTAAGGAGGGGAGAGAAGGAGGGCAGAAGATGAGTTGCTTCAGGCATGTGTTACTAGGTAGAGCAGGCTTCAGCTGTCTAAGACACAAGAGAAGACTCCAAAAAATAATAATAAATAAATAAAATAAAAAATAATAGATCCGGTAGCTCTACTTGGCCTCCTCCTAAAAAGCCAACAGGTTTTTGAAGTAGTACGCAAGGCAGCTTACCCTTGTTTACACCTGCCACAGAACAGGGCTCAGTGCGAGTTCCTCTATACCCACTGCTGTGACCAGTTGCTGACAACAGGTAATTTTCATAACTCAAACTGGGCTTTGCCCTTCCCCATTATCCAAGGAGGTCCTGATCAGATGCTACAGATTCATTCAGTGCATTCTCTCCCATCTCCCTCACCTAACATTCAGCCTAAGGAGGTGTCTAGTGAAAGGAGATACTAGAAGTGCTTTGCACTGTTTAGACTGGACATAGTAGATTTCAAGTGAATATTATTGAATTAAGGCAAATTACAGTGCCTATGTAAAGTGGGGATCACAATTTGTAGGGTCCTCGGTCAAAGCGTGTTGTGCTCTCTTCCTCCCCCTTCATCACAATGCTGACTTGATGCTCAGAATCTCCTGGGTAGCAGGTAATAACCCCAAGTCTCTCTCCCTTCCAGCTGTTAAAATCTTTATATGCCTTGGCACTTTATCAATTGCCTCTCTCCTATTGATACTCCCTCAGCAAGGCTTTTGTGTTCACCCATCACCAAATGTAAGGGGGGCACCAATGAACACTGGATAGGGGACGATGAGAGAAAAATCACAAAGACTCAAGAGCAACAAGTGTTGTTCTGGGAATATATTGCCCACCAATGAGAGCCATGCATTACAGCAAGATTAATGCATCTGCTCCAGAGGCTAGGAGCATTTAAGTTTTATTGCTGGGACTGGTGCAGTGATCTGCTCGCCTGCTGCCTAAAGCCAGTACACCTGAAGAGCTCATCTTCTATTTAGAAGTCTTTTCGGAATGCTGCTTATTTCCATGTATTCTTCTAAATGTACTTATGTTATATGTAAAAAAATATGCCTTGCATCATTGTAACTCTGAAGCTAGTACTGTGATTCAGTGACAGATGAAATGGTGCCATCTTTTGGTTACAGCAAGTATATGGCCCGAGGAAAAAAACTGCAAATTAGCAGTGATTCAGAGGAGAAATGTAGTCATAGTTTTAATTTAGCTGGTTGGTAAGACCGATAAAATGTTTAAGTAAAGTTCTAGCCCAGGTTCATAAACTATTACTTAAGATCCTAAAATACCTTCTGACCAGCATAGTTAAATATCATTTACTTCTACATACACGGTATCTTTCTATTACATCACATTTTACAGCATATCCCTCCCCTTATCAAGCCTTACTCTTTCCTACTTGTCATCCTAATGATAACAATACCACTGTTCTAAAAAGGCACCAGTTTCTAACTCCCCTAACAGTAATCACTATGCAGAGAACTTCCTTTTGTTAATCTAATTTTTGTAGTGTTCTATTCATATACAGTGCACTCCTGCAGCACACCACATATAATGCATTTTCAGGCATCAATATACTACAATAGGGTTCTTTTTCTAAGTCTGTAGTCAAACGGACTTCAGATAGCCACTTGAGGTGAATAGGCTCTTCATATAAGAGTGTTTTCAAAGTCTGAACTCTCATGATGAGTGGGCATTTAAAACATGTTAGCTAACTGATTAATTAGCATATTTTAATGCTATTTAGCCCTCTGCATAGACAGTGATTTTAAAAAACCCTGAGTCCCCAAAGGCAGACCATGACTGTAAGGATCCAAGGGACTGGAACCGAGGTCTGCAGTGCCTGGAGCAGCTGACAGTCCCATACCACCACAAGGAGGCCAGACAGAGTTGCATCCCAGTGGCACTGTGGAGATTAGCACCACAGAAAGTACCACCTGAAGGGTCAGAGTGACAGCAGCCCTCTTTAATCTTGGAGGGTGCACCAGGAAGCTGTCTGGGCAAATGCAGATTTCTGGCTTGCCAGACCCAGCCTCGCTCTCTGATCTGTATACGCAGCCTGACTGACCCAAACTGTTGCCTCCTAACTCTAGCCTGATAGCTACTCCTGATGCTCAGACATCGACCTTGGCCTGAATCTTGCCTACTGATTTTGGCTTTTGCAAGCCATTTGACCCAGGCTTGCTGACCACTGCCTTATGGCTACCCCTTGACTCCATGGCACCAGCCCAGGAATAAACTGTTAGCCTGGCTGCCTATGCCCTGGTCCCTTACAGTGACTAGTTTGCAAATCCTTAACACATCATTGGCTTTTGGCTGAATTTTTTAAGCCTGCTTCTAAGGGATTTAGATGCTCAATTTTCACTAAATAGAATTAATGAGGATTGGGCATCCAAATCCCTTAGGTGGCTTTGAATATATCAGCCTCTGTCTAATTGAGGTGCTAAGTGGTGTTTAAAAAATGAGCTAACGTGTTTTAACACACCACTTATGTTTCTAGTCTAGAAGCCAACAAGTAATGCCAAAGGTTTAAAAATGCTTTCAACAAGGTGATCTTACTGCAATTGTGCTAGAAGACCATTATGTAAAAAGCAGGTGGTTTTTTGTTGGGGGGTTGGTTTTGGGGTTTGTTCTTGTTTTGCTTTTTGCACACAGGAAACAGTAAAAACCTCTACTGGCTAGCTAACAAAATAAAACAAATAGAGATCTTACTAGAGCACTTACTGTAAGGGAGGATGCAGTTGTAAAGTCTACTTTAGTGGCTTCTTACCCACATTATATCTCCAGGCCTCACTGGACTAGTGGTCATTTAAAGTGTTAGCTTTCAAATGTACAAAGATCACCACCTTAGAGACACTGAAATGAAAGTGCAATAGTGCAGGAGAATGGTACTAAACAGTCAGTGAAGGACCTACATACTGGAAATTACAGAAGGGGCATCTCAATGAATAAACACCAAGAAATCCAGGCTAATGCATAAGGAGAACTGTTTATTTTGAGTTCTTTCCATTAAGTTAATCTATCTGCAAGTGTTCTTTAGTGTGTTTTGTAAAAATGATGGTTATCTGTGCTATTAGATCTTTTCTAAGAGGTAAGGAGAAGCACAATGTACAAATCATAGCAAGATAACTGTGTAAATGTTGCATTGCTGACCCACTCCCTTTAGATCAGTAGTGCCAGAGGGAATTGTTCAGCTGCCTTTTTGTGCCCATCAGTGGTGTGTCACCGAGGGAACTCTAAGATTAAATACTTCTCAGCATTAAGAAGTATATGTAAAGGTTTCTAACCATTAGAGGAGTGAAGTTCTGGAACAGCCTTCCAAGGGGAGTAGTGGGGGCAAATGACATATCTGGCTTTAAGACTAAGCTTGATAAGTTTATGGAGGGGATGGTATGATGGGATAGCCTAACTTTGTCAATTAATTTGGCAATTGATCTTTGATTATCAGCAGGTAAGTATGCCCAGTGGTCTGTGATGGGATGTTAGATGGGATGGGATCTGAGTTACTACAGAGAATTCTTTCCTGGGTGCTGGCTGGTGACTCTTGCTCACATGCTCAGGGTTTAACTGATCACCATATTTGGGATCGGGAAGGAATTTTCCTCCAGGGCAGATTGGCAGAGGCCCTGGAGGTTCTTCCCCTTCCTCTGCAGCATGGGGCACGGGTCATTTGCTGGAGGATTCTCTGCAGCTTGAGGTCTTCAAACCACAATTTGAGGACTTCAGTAACTCAGACATAGGTTAGGGGTTTGTTATAGAAGTGGGTGGGTGAGATTGTGTGGCCTGCATTGTGCAGGAGGTCAGACTAGATGATCATAATGGTCCCTTCTGACCTTGAAGTCTGAGTCTATAAGTAAAATGGAAAATTTTCTTTTTCTGACTTTCTTCTTCTCAATCTATATTAAGGAGCTGGTAGCAGGGACGCAGAATCTAATTCTCAGCAGTACCATCAGGGTTTCCGTGCTTTACTATTGTTTAATTTAAAAAGTGGAAACAGTTTGAACAGAATGAGCTGCTGAGTCCAATCATTTTTGGGACCCAGAAAATAAAAATGACCTTTTCTATATTGTGCATTTAGGTACTTGCTGGTTTTGAGATGATTAAACAAACTAATAGATAAACCCCATTAAATCCTGAAGAATTTTCTAATCCAGTAGACTGTGGTACAGTTTAGTTTCATCCATGCAAAGTAGTCTCTCTCTAATGATGACTTGTTTAAAGAGAATGAAAATATCTAAGAGACTATTCTTTGGAAGAAGAGTGATAGTACAAGAGAAAAGAATGTGAAATATCAGCCCCTTTGTTTAAAAATGTGAAAGGAAGAATCTCTCATATTATGGGAGAAAAGTTGAAGTAGGAGCAAATCTGGACTACTCCGTCACCCTCTAGAGCAGTGGTTCTTAACCTGGGTGCACGCACCCCCTGGGGGTACAAGATGCCCTTTCTGGGGATGCGAGACATGCCAGATTTTTTAGAAGGTAAATCATCGAAAACACAAATTAAGCATGGTCACGTAAGTACAACTACTTTGTTTCATCAAACCTATGTATTTATTAACATTATACATTTTTAACGATTACTGTGTTAAATTTTAACTGCAAAATTAAAATAAATATAGAATTCTCTCTCTTTCATTCTATAGTTATGATATATCTAGGTTTAAAGAACTAACTGACTTCAATGATTTTTTGATAAGGGGTACGAGAACATATTTAGGAGAGCCAAAGGGATGCAGGCTGCAGTAAAGGTTAAGAACCACTGCTCTAGAGGAAGAAAGACTGTCGATTGAATAGAAGAATGCAGCAGCTGCAAGGATCTTGGAAAAGAAAATCACCCAGACTAGTAGACATGAATTTGTTCTATCTAGCAGGCATCTATGTTGTTACAGTGGGAGTGGAAATGTAACAGATGTAGAGTGAAATGTAATGATGTAGAACTTCACTATGCAGTACTGTAATCAGGGAGCTGCATAATGCTGACCCAAGGATGGTATAACTGGATGTTGAAGATCAGTGTGAAACTCAGGATACAAGAACAGGGACTAAACCTGATACTTAAAACATTCTTAATGGGTAGTTTATTAATTATTTAAAGATGATTTGCTCTTCATGGATAAGAGGATCATTATTGGAGGAGACAGGCTTAAAACGTAGGTTCCGTTTGTAGTTCTTCTCCAAGGTATCTTTATGGAAGATTTAACTTTGGCCATTTTTAAGAATTAAATTTATTGGGAGATAGGAGAATAGAAGGTTTTCACTCACTTTTGGCAAATGGCATTAATATGTGTTCAGCCTCTGTTCCACTGTTTCCTCTTGTGCCCTATTCCCACCCCAAATTCTAATCCTTTACATGATGGATTACCTGTAAATAAGGCGCTGTTTCTGTCATTGCTAGCAAGAGTGTCACGGGTTTCATGTTTTAAAATAACATCCATAACTAAACATACCAATCCCCAAATGTCAAGTAATCTGTGTGTGATAGTAGCTGCTGAACCAGTTTTACCAAGAACAGTGATGGTTGCAAGTTTAAAACTTTGCCGGTAGTGTGGAGAGGGAGATAAAGTGAACAGGATCTCTCATATAGGCTAGTGGTTTGTCATAGATTCCATAAATGCTACTGCTGCTGCAGTTCTGACCTTTTTTTAAAAAAAAGTCATGTAGGTTTCATGGCTGGTTTGAGAAGTTTCTGTGCAGTGTGGCTGCTCTTGCTTCCTCTACAGAGAAAGAAAAGCAACACTGCAGACAAGGCAACCAATCTCCTGCTGCCTCTGGGAGGCTGAACCAGCAAGCACTGAGATACTGGCTTGAAAAGTTTAAGGGATCTTATTTAAATATTATTGAATAGTTCTAAACGGTTTTTTATACAAACTGAAGTGCTATTCTGACATAGTCAATTACTGTTGAAATTTACTGTAAACTCATGACTTGCATTTCCCGCCTCCTAAGACAAGGTTGTGACTTTTCATATAAGTTACTTGACAAACCAGTATGTTTGTCCATAAGCAATGGCATTTGACTAATCAACAGCAAGTGGATGTAACTTTGAGGGAAACATGCTATGCAAGTGGGAACATACTAAAAGAGTTTTTGGCATTTGAAAGGGTCAGATATCTTGCCCTTCATTAGCAACTTATGTGAGAGAATGTCAAAGCACTGCACAAATAATGAATTAAGCATCCCACCACTCTTAGGTATGTTAGGGGATTAAACTGAACAGGCTTGACTCTCTTCTCACATGCACCACTCTAAAATCAGAACTCCATTGAAGTCAGTGGTGTCAAACTGGTATAAAAAAGCCTAGTAGTTCATCTTCCACACTGTGTATTAATAGAGCGTGAGATAAATATGAATGCCTAGCAGCTTCATAAGGGGGTGTTTACGTTTACAGTGTATGTATTTTTGTTGTTATAGGTATTCTTTAATATAGAGTAAAAAACAAATTAAAGGAGAGGCTGGCTAGTCTTAGAGCTTGTAATAGATTTCCATTACAATTAGGAATAGCTTTACCAGATGGACGGCAGCTGATAATAGTGTGTTTCTAATTGGACTGTCATTTGTAAACAAGAAAAATGAAGGGAATCAGCTTGCCCCAAGACAGCTAGTACATACTATACATGTTTCTAATTAACCAACCAATAAGAAGTCTCTCCCTTTTGTTATCACCAATGAATGAGTAAAAGAAAGTCAGATATTTCAAGTAAAAATTTTAGTAATTATTTAATACACTATAGTTCAGACACATTAAAAAATGTATATTTGGGGTTCTTCCTATAAAACAAGAACCATTCCCATGAAATAAATTTGCACAACTCCAGCAGATTCCTCTATGTAGTGCATAGGGGATGGTAAGGAGTCAGATAATAGAATGATTATGTTCAGCTTTAGCCAGCAATGTTTAGTCTCCAGTGAACCTTGAAAGCGTAGATTCATAAGAGACTCCTTTCAGTGGTGAGTGATAGTCTATTTACAGATCCTTCAGTAATCATGTAGCCCAGCATTCTTAGTTTTCTGTCTTTTGGTGTCTTAGTTTGAATAACCATGTAGCCACTAGGGATGAATATAATCTTAAAATAATCAACCACATCACACTGGTCCAGGGAAGAGCTTGTGAAAAGCCATGAATGCATAATATTACATTCCTAAGGCGTTTAGCTTATTTTCATGCTCTTTCCTTCTAGTTGTTTCAGTGGTGTTGAGAAAATAGAATCTTCTTGTGTATTTTTCCTCACATCTCTAATATGATTTTCATGTCAAAGATTCTAGGAGAGTTTAATGAACTTCTTTCTATTTTTGGCAGTATATAGCGTGTTGCCTGCCTGACCTTTTCAAATGTATATGTTGAATGTCAGGTCAGTGTATCCCTGCGCCATAAATTGCAGGGAAGGCAAGTAAACTCTAAGGATGAAGAAAAAGAGCAGGAAATATACCAAAATATGGGACACAGGCTTGAATTTAATGTCAACATTCAAACACTGCTAAACTTTGCCATTTTAAAAACCCAGATTGGGATGTGAATTCTTCTTTGCATTGCAATTCTGCATAAAGGCCCTAATCTAGGGTCATGACCCCATTGTAGTAGGCACCATGAACATGCATGTGCGCACACACTGTCTCTGCCTAAAGATTTTAGAAACCAAATAATTCTGTGGCTTGCATCCATTTTTATAGCTTAGAGGTGGGAGGGGCGTTAGGCTTTTTTAAAGATGGATAGAAATGGCAGTAGACTACAGCTCCCCAACCACAGCTTGAAACCTAAATAGCCACTTCTCGTTTTGCAAAAAAGTAATGCCATAAATAGAACTGCAGGTGAATGACTGTGGCTCTATTGAGAACTGACATCAGAGTTGCCAAAAGATGACACACCTTTGTAAATAAGCATTTTTTTCTTCTGACCCATTAATAGCTACAGTCTTTAAAAAAAAATTTAAGCTTTCACTTAAATTGCCCATTATGAGAGATCATTAATTGTTGCATCAGACACTTGAACAGATGAAGTACAGGTTGCCCATACTCACTTTCATTTTCAACTGGAATCAGGAGCAAAGAGAAACTTTTTCATTCTTCCCTACCAAGATGTCAATTTTCTTTATTTATCAAGATGTATCACATCTTTTATTGCCCTTTTGTAGGCAGATACCGGTACTTAGTTCGAAATATTTGGGAAGGTTCTTTACTGTGCTTGGTTTGTTTAATTTAATAGGAATATCGTGGTTTGAGTGAAACAAGATAAAGCCATTAGACACATCAGAATCGTAAACAACATAAAATCTCTTGAAAGTTCCTGCTGCCACTAGAAAGATCTTTTAGTTCAGCTACAAAGCCTTGGGGAGACGATGAAATAGGAAGCAAGAGTTCCTTTATGCAGGGTAGTACATTGTGCTGTCTCTCAAACTGTTCCACCTCAGTATAAATTCTCTCTTCCTTTGGAATTTGTTTTGGGCTACTACTGGTTCTTTAGGTGCACAGGACTGATTAACCGATCTGGGAAATATCTGACTTGTGCTCTGACACAGCCAAATCTACCCAAGCTATTGCACCTAATTTGTCTTCATGTTGGACTTGTAGGAACGGTTAACTCCTCTGAAGAAAACTGGATACAAAGTCTTATAAAGGGATTCACTGTGGCACAAGAAGAATGGTTTCCTGAAGCGTATGCAAAACTGACCGTATTTTAAGTATTTGCTTCTAAATTTGAAACCGCTAAGGCCTGTTAGAAGAATATAATATCTGCATTTTCTACTTGAGTGTAGGGAAGTTTAATTTATATGAACTGATACAGGATCTGCCATGCAAAAATTAAGATTTTTTTTTAATTTAATACTGTAGTCTGGTTGTCTCAAATTCTAAAACAGATTTGTCAGCCCCCCCTCTTTTGCGGAGGGAGAGGGGGGCAGAACAATGTATTTTCTCAAGATCTGGCCAAAACTGAACACACAAAATTGACCTTTTAAAAGCTGGGATCCCATAACAAAATATATAAACTTCATTTTTCTGACTTCTAAAATCAAGGACTGCTGCTGAAGTGAAAGATATTTGCTCTTTGACTAGGTTCAAATTAAAGCATTTTTAGATATTTAGCAGTTTGGATCTTCTGATAGACTCAGGCCAGTTGGGAACAGCAGAGTAGTAGAAGGGGGATATACTGGCCACTGGATAAGCAGTTTTCTGTTCCCTGAGTGACCAGAGCAGGGGCTGTTCCAGGCTAATGGGAACACCTGACTCCAATTAACCTGCTAAGAGTCAGGTGAGGCTGTTAAGCACCTGACTCTAATTAAGGCCCTTCTGATGCTATAAAAGGTCACACTCCAGTCAGGCCAAAGGGAGCCAGAGGAGAGGAAGTGCGTGCGAGGAACTGGGAGCAAGAGATGTGCAGGAAGCTAAGCACGAGTAGGCATACTGCTGGAGAACTGAGAAGTACAAGCATTATCAGACATCAGGAGGAAGGTCTGGTGGTGAGGACAAAGAAGGTGTTGGGAGGAGACCATGGGGAAATAGCCCAGGGAGTTGTAGCTGTCGCGCAACTGTACCAGGAGGCACTCTAGACAGCTGCAGTCCACAGGGACCTGGGCTGGAACCCGGAGTAGAGGGTGGGCCTGGGTTCCCCCCAAACCTTCCAACTCCTGATCAAACACAGGAGGAATTGACCTGGACTGTGGCTTCTACCAGAGGGGAAGGTCTCTGGGCTGTTTCCCGACCCACAGGGTGAATCTGTGAGGCGAGCAAATCCGCCAATAAGCGCAGGACCCACCCAGGTAGGGGAGGAACTTTGTCACAATCTTTATAGACAAGTAATCTCAAAACATCCACCTAAAACATCAGTTAATGACTCTTATTCAATCTAGATTAGACAATGGTATATTATTATGGAGATATAAAAATTCATGTAAGGATTTTGCATTCCCCCCACCTCCACTCCCAATTGGGGTTTTATATGGTTAATTAAATAGATTATACATTTAGATACATTTGATCTTCTTTTCATTTTTATTGTCTTTGAACTATAAATGGTAATATTGCCATCAGCAACAGAAGTTTAGTTTCAGATGTTTTATAAATATCCTCATCTAGGGTATGTATTGTGTTAACACCAAAATAATAGAATCAATTGCACATCTGCCACCTTCCCTTTGCTGCTTCTCCCCCACACTGCAATTTGAGGACAGACTGAATGAATTTAAATTAAGGTAAGGCACCAAAAATTTAACTACAATAAATAATGTTATTTATTGTAGTTAAATTTTTGTTCTGTTAAACTATTTTCTGCACTCTGACCAAAGTGACACACTAAACTGAAGCCAACCCTCTTAAAAATATAAGGTTTGATTCTGCAAATCATATGAATAGTCGCACTGAAGTCAAAGTACCTTCCTAAGTAAGGTTTACAGATCCAAATTCATATACCACACTTGTTAGAAGTAACAATTCTCTTCATAAGAAAGTTCTGCACTTAACAGAATTCTACCACTATATAAAAAGACTATAGCACTTACCCTGAGATTCAGAATTATATATTACCCTTTTCCATTCTGTAGAAAGTATGTGTTTTAATCAGAAATGCTGATAAGATTTTGAAATAGTATGATTTGTTTCTTTAATTATAGTGGATTTTATACAGAATTGTGTATTAGTCACGTAAGTTAGTAAGAGAATGGATCACAATAATATTACTACAATGTATAATATAATGATTTTCCACTTTGAAAGAGTTGCTGCATCATCACGTTACTAAAAACCAACCTACAAGCTATACCTTTAACTAGAAGAATTACTCAGTTTATCATTTCTGTCTTTATTATAGATGGTAACATGTTACTTTATGTGGCAGACCATCATTCTTTTGAGTTTCATTTGGAAAAAACACTAATTGTTAAGAAGTTGCCATTCATGTGAATGTCATATATATTGTAGATAGTCACCAACTGTAGTGCAATCATCAATTTTTTTAAGAGCCAAAATTAAACTGCAATAGTTCTGTGTTATCTTTGAACACATTTCCATGATGGGGTTAATAATTTTTAAAAACATTTTTTATGCATCAGTGTTTCATGGATTTTTTTTAAGTCATCTTTCATTGTTTTAAAAGCCCACTAATACAAGCAAATCTAAGTCTTTAGAAGGCTAATTCAAAATGCTAAGAAAGCAATGCTACAACTGCATTGTACATTAGCAGTGCTTAGGTATCCTTTTTACTAGTTATTAACCCATGCCTGACACCTTACAAATACATGTAAATTGGATTCTATTTAAGTTATTGTGAAACAATATCTGAGAAGTATGAATCCCATACTCAGTAAAACTGAACTATGGAACGTAACAGTAAGTCTGCTGGCTCCTGGAATTAGCTGATTTCTCAAGAAGAAATCAGAGAGATGGAATACTAGTAATAGAGCCCAGGTGAAGTTGCACAATGGACATTAATACAATGCCAACTGACTATAATTAGAGCCAAAGCAAAAAATAAACCTCATGGCAATTGGAAGAAAAGCCTTCTTTACTCAAAACAGTCCAAATCTCATTAGCCAAGTCAAGTATGGATTGGAGTCTTCTCCAGAGGGCCAAACCCCTTTATCTTTATTTAGTCCATAGTGAAGCTTTTCATTTTTTCAGAAAGGCATAGAGAACCTCTCCCACTCATCAAGCTGCTGCCAGGCTGCAGGCCTGAATCAGAGCGGGGAAAAGCCTGCCTGAAGTTCAGCCTGAGTTTTGCCTTAGACTGGCTCAGTTTCTCTGAGGTTTTCTCACTCATCCAATGTTTGCCTGTTGATACAGGGTATGTCTACACTACGGGATTATTCCGATTTTACAGAAACCGGTTTAGTAAAACAGATTGTATAAAGTCGAGTGAACGCAGCCACACTAAGCACATTAATTCGGCGGTGTGCGTCCATGTACCGAGGCTAGCGTCGATTTCCGGAGCGTTGCACTGTGGGTAGCTATCCTGTAGCTATCCCATAGTTCCCGCAGTCTCCCCCCCCATTGGAATTCTGGGTTGAGATCGCAATGCATGATGGGGCAAAAACAGTGTCGCGGGTGATTCTGGGTAAATGTCGTCACTCAATCCTTCCTCCGTGAAAGCAAAGACGGACAATCATTTCGCGCCCTTTTTCACCTGGATTGCCCTGGCAGACGCCATAGCATGGCAACCATGGAGCCTGTTTTGCCTTTTGTCACTGTCACCGTATGTGTACTGGATGCTGCTGACAGAGGCGGTACTGCAGTGCTACACAGCAGCATTCATTTGCCTTTGCAAGGTAGCAGAGACAATTACCATCCCTATTGCACCATCTGCCACTGTAAATTGATGAGATGATGGTTATCAATCCTGTTGTACCGTCTGCTGCTGTCATGGGTGCTCCGGGCTGGCCTTACTGAGGTCGGCCGGGGGCGCATGGACAAAAATGGGAATGACTCCCTGGGTCATTCCCTTCTTTGTTTTGTCTAAAAATAGTCAGTCCTGCCTAGAATATGGGGCAAGTGTACTAGAGAACCAGAGAGCACTGCCGCTCCGTGTCAGAGCCCCAGAGATCCCGCAAAAATGATGAGCTGCATGCCATTCTAGGGGATGCCCCTGCAACAACCCCACGCGTTGCTTCCCTCCTCCCACAACCCTCCTGGGCTACTGTGGCAGTGTCCCCCCATTTGTGTGATGAAGTAATAAATAATGCAGGAATAAGAAACACTGACTTTTAGTGAGATAAAATGAGGGGGAGGCAGCCTCCCGCTGCTATGCTAGTCCAGGCAGTACAGAATCTTTTCTTTAGACATGAAAGGCGGGGGGGGGGGCTGATGGAGCTCAGCCCCCAGTTGCTGTGATGAGGACGGTTACCAATCCTTTTGTACCATCTGCCGGGAATGACCAGGAGTCATTCATATTTTTACCCAGGCGCCCCCGGCCGACCTCACCGAGGCCAGCCAGGAGCACTCACGGGCTGATGATGACGATGGATAGCAGTCATATTGTACCGTCTGCCACCGGGAAGGGGATGCTGGTGTTCAGCGCTGCAGCACCCCGTCTACCAGCAGCATGCAGTAGACAAAGGGTGACATTGAAAAAAGGTGAGAAACGATTCTTTTCCCTTTTCTTTCGGGGGGGGGAAGGGTTTAAATTGACGACATATACCCTGAAACACCCGGGAAAATGTTTTTGACCCTTCAGGTATTTGGAGCTCAGCCAAGAATGCAAATGCTTTTCGGAGACTGCAGGGACTGTGGGATAGCTGGAGTCCTCAGTACCCCTCCCTCCCTCCCTCCATGAGCGTCCATTTGATTCTTTGGCTTTCCGTTATGCTTCTCACGCAGCACTGTGCTGAGTCCCTGCTGTGGCCTCTGTCTATCATAGCTTGGAGATTTTTTCAAATGCTTTGTCATTTCGTCTTCTGTAACGGAGCTCTGATAGAACAGATTTGTCTCCCCATACAGCGATCAGATCCAGTATCTCCCGTACAGTCCATGCTGGAGCTCTTTTTGGATTTGGGACTGCATCGCCACCCATGATTAGAGCTCCATGCTGGGCAAACAGGAAATGAAATTCAAAAGTTCGCGGGGCTTTTCCTGTCTACCTGGCCAGTGCATCCGAGTTCAGATTGCTTTCCAGAGTAGTCACAATGGTGCACTGTAGGATACTGCCCGGAGGCCAATACCGTCGATTTGTGGCCACACTAACCCTAATCCGACATGGCAATACCGATTTCAGCGCTACTCTCGTCGGGGAGGAGTACAGAAATCGGTTTAAAGAGCCCTTTATATCGATATAAAGGGCCTCATTGTGTGGACGGGTGCAGGGTTAAATCAGTTTAACGCTGCTAAATTCGGTTTAAACGCGTAGTGTAGACCAGACTACAGCCTCTTCAGTCTCGCTGCATTCCTCAGGCTTTGTAAAACCAGCTACTTTTAAGTTTGGAATAGATGCATTTTCTAAGCCAAATTCATCTCAGGTATAACCCTAATGGAGTTACATCAGAGAAGAATTTTGGTCCTTTCTCCATATCTTTATTTCCTATTGTCTCTGGATCATCTACTGTATCTTGAGGGCCCTTTCCCCAGACTTAATACTTTGAATAGATGTTATGGGGGCAGTGCTGATATCAGTCCCCATCTGCAAAGCAAACCATTAACTCCTCTTGTATGGGATTTGTATGCCCCATCAAAGAGAATCTACTGCAGTCTCCACCTTCCAGCAAAAGGTACTGATCTTCTCCACACCTCTATTGTGCATTAGATCAGTTGTGGACCCCCAGCTCATATAACTGCCTGGGTTTTGTTTTTCTTACAGCTTCTTAAACAGGCTCTGGGATTTAGACCACAGTTACTGATTATATAAGATCTTACAGTCAGAGATCACTCTACATTTGACAGGAAGGTTATTTTAGATGTACTCTTATCTTGAACAGCAAAACAGGACAAAATACATATAAAAATTTCAACCAAGCACAGTGAGAAATTATCCCAATTACTGTTTTGTAAACAAAAAAATTCAATACTGAGTGTAGATAGTCTAAAGTCTTTAATATTCTCAGCAACTTCTTTGTCAAAACAAAAAATGGAATAAGATTTGTCTACATGAAATGAAATAATGGAATGTTGCATTATTCATTATCATAGTGCTTATTGTGACCAGAATGTAGAAAAACTGAATCCAATTAAATGCACTGAAGAATGGCAGCAGATTAAGTTGACCAGAGATGTTTAAGAAAAATTTACCCTTTAAAACCTTTGTTCTTTTCTAACAGATGCGCTGCCATTTACATTGCCAATTCCTACTTCTTCAGAGGCCATAAATGAAGTATTGACAGGAGAAAGAAACATTTACACCTTACAACCAGGGATTCATGTATTCTGAGACCCTATAGGACTGAATTTCCCAGCAATGTTAATTTAATATCTCCATGAAATCCCATTTATTTCCATACCTCTCTACCTCCCACTTCTGCAGAAAATCCCAACAAACTCTACTACTTGTAGTGGGGGGGGTGGGTGGGAAACAGCCATCATCAAAATGGTCATAGACAAATCTTCAATTATTCTTTGTACAGGTCTGAACTGCCTTCTTTTGTCCAGGTGGCCTGTCTCTGAACCTCTTTTCCTACACATGCCAGGAAAGGAGAGGGCTTGCAGCCAGTTTCAGCAGCTCATGACCCTGGTTCCCCGCATCTTGATTGCTCTGCTGTTCTCCAGGTAATCCAGCTCACCAGCCAAATTTATATATTTTTGGCTCCCCCTTGATCCCTGGTGGCAAGCTGCATTACAGCTCTGGCTCCATGGACGAGTGCAGAGCGAACACACTATAATCAAATTAACTCACAATTATGGAAGAATGCTGGAAAACAAGAGGCAGCCTCAGGTCCTAGCAGGGCAGAGAGACAAAACAAAATAGTATGCCTGGCTGCAGCAAAGTTCCAGCTCCTGCCATTGAGCAAGCTATCCTTAGTTCCCCAAAATCTAAGGGGTAACTGTCAGCCCATTTAACTGTGCCAAAGGTTACAGGCCTACCATACTTAACCATATTTATGTGAACTTGCTTAAGCTAATGTTTTACGAGATACAGGCCTATAGGTTCCTTGCACTACAGAGGAATATAATAAAGGCAAGCAGGCAAGCCATCCCTATGGGATGAAGTGAGAAGAAGAATTCTTGGACTTCCCAGCCTTTACACTAAATACAATCCATAAACTCGCATGACTGACTAATATATAGAGCCAATCACTCCCCATATCCTCACTCACAAAGCAAACAAAACTGTAAGAAGTAGCTGAACTTGGGTATTAGCAGCCATGAATGCAGCACAAAATTGAATCAGGACAGACAGCCTTCACCTGCTTTGCTACTCCATTTTAACTGCTGTCTGTTGGTGGGGAGCAGGTTGAAATACACTGGTCCCCTCTCATTAGATTGTGACTCACCGCAAGTGGTTCTAACATTTCAGAATTGTTGACAGCAACTCAGCTGAGTTTGCAGTGCATATCAGTAAGATTTTTAGATGTCTACTATGTTTTGTAAGGAAAGATATTTAATTCAGTATTAACTCAGTTCTGGTGACTTTTTCTCTAGTTAGATCAAGTAACCTAGATTGCAAGCTCTTTGGGGGGCATGAGCAAAGAATGTCTCTGTTATATGTCTGAACAGTCATTTGGGGAACAGGCTTGAATTATAATGCAAAAATAAAAATAATAGCTTCGCAGAGTTTCTACTTTTTTTTTTAAAGCCACACACAAAGTTGCTGTGTCCAATGCAAGCTGCTGTTTGAATTTTTCAAACAGATATGACAATGGCAGATATGGGAGGCCCCACTAGAAAACATAAAACAGGGTTAAAAAAGAAATATTCTGTATGCACAACAAATCCCAGTTATTCTACCTGAGCGATACTAATTAGCCCATTCTGGGTTGCTGTTACTGACATTTCAGTCATATGGTTTCCTCAGTACAAATTACAATATACTGCAAGGAAGTTTGTAAGTATGTCACAGTAGATCAGAGAGAGAGAGAGAGAACGTGAGCGTGCATTTTCCTCTCTATGCTCATAGGAAAGACTTTTCCCTGTACAGTAAGGCTTTTGGACTCTGGCAACTTCAAATTATGCCATTGTAATGTATCCAGATGCAAATGTTGAGTCTGAACTCTTTATGAACTGAAACTTAACTCAGACTACATGTCTCTGTCTGAAACTTTTAATCAAAAGTTTTGACCTGCAAACTACTCATGACCCTTCCCCTCCCAATAAGTAGCCATCTCCCCTTTTTGTCTTCTCCAATTTGCATTTTAACCTGTTTTATCCTGTAGAATCTTGATTGATTATGCATGACCATTATGATCTGTTAATCACTTTGTTTACTTCTGTGTATAAACATTGATGCTCACCCCTAATAAACTTGCCACACTCCTCCAAAGCTTGGCTCTTAAGCTAAGGATGGTGTGAGCCCGTTGATCAACGAATTGTTGTCTGGTCTCTGACAGATTTCTGAGCCCTATACCAACTCCGCACAAACTCGGGTGCTGGAGAGGTGAGTAGGACTTGCTTTTTTACCTAACAATTTGGGGGCTCGTCCGGGATTCCTTCTGGTGCGGTGCCTCTGTCCAGTGGTCAGACCACTCATATACGAATTGGCAGGCGCCACGGGAGATTTCTCCCAGCCAATTCAATATTGAGGGGTCGTGTACTGGACAGCAGGATAAACGCCAGTTGGAGGGCTCCTGTCAGACACCATGGGTCAAGGGACTAGCGTGCCTCTTGAGAGTCCGCTGGGGATTGTAAATAAGTTATGGATTGAAGGGAAACTCCCAGTACAGACAGGAATGTCTAGGAGGAAGTTGTACACACTGTGTGTAAGGAATTGGACTGGGTATACCGCGGTATTGGCCGACCCGGAGATGAGGTGGCCTTCGTATGGCTCTTTCGAACAGGCTGCCTTAAGAGGAGTAAGGAGCCAGATCGAAAAAGACCATCCGGGACAGTTATGTTACTGGTTTTGTTGGGACACAGCAGCAGAGCTGTGGAAATCTTTAAAAATTATGGCAGTCAGGTATTCTTCCGAGAGTGAACCCCCTCCATGTTATTTCGATGAAGGGTGTAAACCACGGCGTGTTTTAACTCGTCAGTTGGTCCCCACTGCACCTGCCCCTATTCCTCCGCAAGGGGACTCTCTCCAGAGCGCAGAGGGGAATCTGCAGGACTCCAGATTGGAATCTCTGCAGAGGGATAAGGAGGAAATGGAGGGGCACACCTCGGGAGGAGTTTTGCATGGGAGAAAGGGAAAGTAGTAAAAAGAAAGAGAAAAGGAAGAATATAAGTTGATGGCTTTAGCTTTTTGCGGTGGTATTCGAGGCAGAAGCCATGGCCGTGGCAGGGGATCTCAGGGTGCTCGGGGGAGAGGGTCCTGGCAACCCCAGCCACCAGGACATTGTTTTCAGTGCGGACAGCCCGGTCACTTTAAACGTGAATGCCCCTGGGGACGCCCAGAGGGTCCGGTCGCATCCGCAGATACTTACACCAGGGACGAATACACTCCTGCACCACCAGCCCAGCCCGTTCCTCAGGCCTGGATCAACTACGGGCAGCAGCTGCAGCAAACTCAGCCTTCTCAATGACGGTACCCCGGGGGCGAAGGCAAACAATGTGATGGTCTTATTTCCTTAATGTCTTTAGCCGGCTCTTTCCTCACTTTCTCCCCTCCCAGCAAAGAGCCTCATCTAACCCTTTCAGTCCAGGGACTGCCTGTCTGTTTCCTCATTGATACTGGAGCTACTTTCTCTCTTTTAAATCATGCCCCCTCTCCCTGGCTATCCTCTGAGGTTAAAACTGCAACTGGGGTGGAAGGCAATCCACAGTCTCTGGGACTCACTTTGCCTCTAAATGTTATTTATGCTGATAAATGTTTTTCTCACCGTTTTCTTTTTTCCCCAGCTTGTCCGATCCCTTTGATGGGCCGGGATTTACTCTGTAAGCTTGAGGCTACTTTAACCTGCACTCCTGAAGGGGTAGGATTATTAATGACAGTGTTAGGAGATTCGGCCCTAACTCAGGGTAATTGGGAAACCCCCCCCTCTCTCTCCCCTGACCTCACTGACTTGCCTTCAACCCTCTGGGGAATTTCTGACACTGACGTTGGCCTGCTCCTTTCAGCAGAGCCAGTAAGGATTCAAGTGAAGCCCTCCTTAGCCCCCCCGTCAGTCCCCCAATACCCCCTGTCGCTGGAAGCCCGGGAAGGCATCCGCCCCATTGTCAAGGGATTCATTGCACAAAAGCTAGTCCGCCCTCAGCGCACTCCCTGTAATACCCCTATACTGCCTGTCAAAAAGCCTCCTAAAAAGGACGGAGACCCTATTCATTGGCGCTTTGTACAGGATCTACGGGTTATTAATCAGTATGTGGTCCCTCTTCATGCAGTAGTTCCTGATCCAGCTACTATCATCAGCCAAATCCCCTGGGATGCTGAGTGGTTCACTGTTATTGACTTAAAATCAGCCTTTTTCAGCATTCCTGTGCACCCGGACTCTCAATATCTCTTTGGTTTCACCTGGGAGGGACAAAGTTATGTCTGGCAACGACTTCCTCAAGGCTACAGAGACAGCCCCACGATTTTCAGCCAATGCCTACGCCACGACTTGGAAGGCTTCACCAGTCCGCAGGGATCCACGTTAGTCCTATACGTAGATGACATCCTACTAGGTAACCGCAAAGAAGCCGCCCTCCGCATCGATGGTAAGGCACTTTTATTATACCTACACACCAGAGGCCACAAGGTAGACCCTAACAAGATTCAGTGGGTCTCACAGAAGGTCCGATATCTGGGCTTCCTGTTAACCCCAGAGGGGAGACAAATGGACCCAGTCCGCATAAAGACTATCCAAAACTGCCCTCTGCCAAACACCAAGAAACAACTTCGAGGTTTCTTAGGATTAATTGGCTTCTGTCGACCTTGGTTGCCGTCCTGCGGGGAGTTGAGCAAACCGCTCCACCGACTGACTGCTAACCTTGCTCCTGACCCTTTGCAGTGGTCCCCAGACACGATCCAAGCCTTTCAGTTACTCAAGGACAGTGTGGCCTCCTCCATGTCTCTCCGCCCCCCCAATTACAGCAAACCCTTTCACCTTTTTGTCCACGAGAAGGGCGGAATTGCTAGTGGCGTCCTTACCCAGCTGAGCGGGCCCCACCATTTCCCGCTTGCTTTTTACTCCCAGCAGATCGACCCTGTCGATCAGGGAACCCCATCCTGCACCCGGACTCTGGCAGCAGCTGCCCTGCTGATCACAAAGGCAAAGAGCCTGACCCTGGGTCATTTTACCACGGTCTGGACCTCTCATGCCTTGTCAGCCCTTCTGCGTAAGGGCACGACCCAAGTCTTTTCGGCCCATCGTCAGCAGCAGCTAGAGGCCGAACTCCTAGAAGACACTAACCTAATTTTTGAAAGGTGTGGGCCCCTTAATCCAGCTACCTTGCTTCCTGATCTGCCAGTCCTCCAGGATCAGCACGACTGTGTGGAAGTAGTTCATAGCATCTTACAGATAAGGAACAACCTGTTTGACGTGCCACTGGACAACCCTGATTGCATCCTCTTCTCGGACGGAAGCTCCTTCTATGTTGATGGCAAGCGTTTCACCGGTTATGCAGTCACCTCTGAATGGGACATTCAAGAGGCCGCCTCACTGCCAGGCAACTGGGGAGCCCAAGCCGCCGAACTCTACGCCCTGGCCCGAGCTTGCCAGTTGGCCGCTGGTAAGACCGTTACCATTTTTACTGATAGCAAGTATGCTTTTACCCCGTACCAGTACCCGCTGAACTACAGTCGTGGGAGAGCCTCGGAGCCACTCTGGTCAAAGGGACCTGGCTTATGCCGGATGGCCGAGCCTGCCTCCCTCGCTCCACATACCCCGTGGCAGTTCGCTGGCACCATGATAAGGGGGGTCACTACGGCACGCACGCCCTTGTGGACACCATCGCTCGCTTTTGGTATGCTCCAGGCATTCAACCCTACTGCCTGTCAATAGTGAAAGCATGCAGCACATGTCAGCGAAATGGACCTGCTCCGCCTCTTAACAAAATTAAGGGTGGAAGACCGCCACCTGCTGTTCCATTTCAACATCTTCAAATTGACTTTGCAGATATGCCAAAGGCTTTTGGGAAAAAGCACCTCCTTGTTTTGGTTTGCCCTCTGACTTCATGGGTCGAAGCTTTTCCTACTGCTAATTGTACTGCTGCCACAGTGGCGAAGATCCTCCTTAGAGACATTGTACCCCGTTTTGGCATCCCTCTCATACTTGATTCAGATCGCGGACCCCACTTTACTGGTAATGTCCTTGGCCATTTAGAACAAGGACTGGGCATTTCACACTCCTTTCATACACCCTACCCCCCAGTCTAGCGGGAAAGTTGAGCGTATGAATAGGGAGCTTAAGCTTACATTGGCTAAATACTGTCAGGAAACAGGGTTAAAGTGGCCTCAGGTACTTCCCTTGGTCCTGTTTCACCTTCGCACTCGCCCAACCCGTGTATTGGGATTATCCCCCTTTGAACTGCTCTATGGACACCCCCCTTTCAAAGGCGGGGCGCTACCACGTGCTGATGTTTCACTATTGGGAGGGGATCATATGACCGCGTGCCAGTTTCTCTCCCTACAGGCTCGCCTCCGTACCCTTTGGAAAGCCTCACAGTTTTCCCAGACCGTGCCGCTGGAAGAACAGATCCACCCGTTCCAACCAGGGGACTTCGTCTGGGCCAAAAAGTTCGTTCGTGGCGACGCCCTCCAGCCGAGGTTTACTGGACCCCACCAGGTTCTTTTAACAACCCAGACTGCAGTGTTCCTGGAAGGACGCAAATCCTGGATCCACCACTCCCACGTCAAGCCAGCCGTAGTGGACCACAGTGACGGACCAGCAGCTCTTGCCACCACTGAGGACACTGCCTCTGACCAGTGGACCAGCTTACCTCTTTCAGACATCAGACTTAAACTGACTCGAAAAAAATGAGAGGACCTTTTATTCTGACAACTTTATGTTTTTTATTATGCCTTTTTAGTTTATTTTTTGCTTATGAAGATAATGCTTTTATTAGATATTCCCACGAGGTTAAAACTCGTATTTTAGGAAATAGAAGTAATTGCTGGGTATGTACTCAATTTCCAGTAAATGCAGAACAGGGACTCCCCTTCACACCCATTCCCCTGACCACTGCTAATATGACTTGGATGCCACCGGCTAGAATAAAAGATCCAGTCCAACACAATCTTACATGGGACAAAACAGGAGTGCCAATTAACAGATATCTCAGGGTAACAAATCAGACAGGATCACTGTGTTTTGTTAAAGAAAAAGGGTCAACTTTTGTGGGAACCAGTAAATGCAACATGTATTTTAATGGCACCGCCTTTAGTAAAAACCTTGGCTTCAAGCCGTGCGCATCCCACTTATCCCATATGTGGATCCCTCACAAGCCTTCAGAGTCAGCTTTTAAGAAACCCTGCTCAGATCACGAGGGTGTCCAACTAATTGTTAAGGGATATACGATTGCCTTCTACAACTGCTCAAGCAGTACTACACTGCACTTTGAAAACACCACTACCAAATTGGGCCCAGGCTGAAATTGCCAAGCAGCCCTTGGCTCCTTAAAATGGGGTGTAGCTGTTGGTAAATAGTTATCCCAATAGCTACAAATGGAGGAATGTTGAGTCTGAACTCTTTATGAACTGAAACTTAACTCAGACTACATGTCTCTGTCTGAAACTTTTAATCAAAAGTTTTGACCTGCAAACTACTCATGACCCTTCCCCTCCCAATAAGTAGCCATCTCCCCTTTTTGTCTTCTCCAATTTGCATTTTAACCTGTTTTATCCTGTAGAATCTTGATTGATTATGCATGACCATTATGATCTGTTAATCACTTTGTTTACTTCTGTGTATAAACATTGATGCTCACCCCTAATAAACTTGCCACACTCCTCCAAAGCTTGGCTCTTAAGCTAAGGATGGTGTGAGCCCGTTGATCAACGAATTGTTGTCTGGTCTCTGACAGATTTCTGAGCCCTATACCAACTCCGCACAAACTCGGGTGCTGGAGAGGTGAGTAGGACTTGCTTTTTTACCTAACACATATCTGATTATCAGGGCTAGAAGCAGAAATGGGGCTCAGTAGCAAGCTTCAGTTATAACCAGAGGTGAAAGTAAGCTGGTACGCGCTGGTACGGAGGACCGGTAAGAAAAGGAGACTGACTGAGGGAGGGAGAGAGAGAAGCCTGCTCCCTGGATAAGAATAGTTTAAACTCAGCTGTTCCCTGATGGTTCAGCCCCCAGGGCTAGGTTTCTGGCATCCTTGTTAATTTCACTCACAGTAGCTGGAGGGAGGGGGTCGAGGGGAGGGTGTGTTTGACCATGGCAGGGGCAGTCCTTTTCTGCCCCTTGGGGAATCTCTCCAATACTAATATACACAACAAATACAAGCATTTGGCTGCACAGCTTAAATCCAGAGCTAATACAAGCAGGTGGAAGGGGAAAAGTCACTGTCACATTGGTTTCTCGTCTCCTCCCTCCCCCTCCTCCAGCCAGACTGCAGACAAGGCTCTGCATTTCTCCCCATTTCCCCCTCCCCCCCCCAACAGAGGTTTTCCTCTAGGCTCTAGCTTGCAGTAGGGAGACTGGCTGAGGCTGCTGCTGCCTGCAAAAGAACAGTTAGGAGCCGTTTCTTGCAACCTTGTTAATTTCACTCCCAGTTGTTGTTGGGTGTGTGTGACTGTGGCAGGGGCAGTTCTTTTCTGCCCCCAGGATGAGGGGATCTCCTAAACACAATCAAAATCAGGAACCATTTCCAAGTTCAAATCTATCCCATTCCCTCCCCAGCAGAGGATCATGGTTGTGAGGTCCAAACTACTTGCAGATCCTCTTTGAAATGTTACTGTTTAAAAAAAAACAACATAAAAAACATGGAGAACATGGTGGAAAGGTGTGTCATGATGATTAGGGTTTATTTTGGGCAAAGCAATTTTGCTAAAGCAACTAAAGATTCACAGGGAAAGCAAATAGCCTCCATAGACAAAACCACAAAGGGATTGGAGGGGAAAACTGAATATTCAGGGAAATTATTGTGCCTCCTTTGAAAGAAATAGTAGTTTTCATTCCAATCCATCCTCTTTATATATTGATTTAAACACGTGAAATGTCCTTAGGACATCGGGTGCAATCTCAGATCTCTTTTTGTTTTGTCCTGCCTGCAGAGTGCAGAGGCTGAAATTGACAAAACTTTCTCTAAATATCTTGTATATTTCATGAAGGCTATTCCAGTTGTCCTTCATTCACCCCTGACTTCCCCTACCCCTCCCCCCCGGCTCCCTCCCTGGCCGGCTGGCTGTGGTTTTTGCCTTGGTTACTTACTCCTTGGCAGACCCAGCCCAGCGGCACCTGCTGGCTCTCTGCAGGCAGCAGCCCACAGGGGCCGGTTGCTGGGGTCGCTGCTGGTCGGTGGCAGGCTGCAGCTGCATTGTTTGTGACACATTCATACACATACACATACATACAGTCAGAGGTGAAAGTAAGCCGGTCCGGTCCGGGTAGCCCAGAGCCCTTTAAATCCCGGCCGCGGTTCCAGCAGCCGGTCTGGGGCCGGTATTTATAGGGCTCAGAGCTCCCCGCCACTGAGGCAGCCCAGAGCCCTTTAAATCCTGGTCACGGCTGAGATTTAAAGGGCTCAGAGTTCCCGCGGCTGCGGGCAGCTCAGAGCCCTTTGAATCCTGGCCACGGCTCTGGTGGCCGGGCTGAAATCAGGATGTAAAGGGCTCCAGGCTTCCCTCAGCGTCAGGAGCTCTGAGCCCTTTAAATCCCTGCCCCAGCCCCGCAAAGCTCGGGGTTCCCCCTGGCGGCCAGAGCCCCGGGGGGCTCCCAGCCACCTCTGCAGCTGGGAGCCCCTGGCTGATTTAAAGGCTCTGGGTCTCCTAGCCACAGCTGGTTCCCCAGGGCCTTTAAATCTTGAGAGGCCACGCCTCTTCTGGATGAGGCCACGCCCCCCTCAGGACTCCGGCAGTACTGTAAGTCCTGTAAGTTACTTTCACTCCTGGTTATAACTGAGTCAAAGTCCACATTTTGAGAGTACATTTGGAAAGCCTAATCTGCTCAATTCAGCCTCATTTTGACTGACTAAAATATAGTTAACTGTCTACCTCACAACAGTGAAAACAAAGAAGCCACACTGCAACATGAAGTATATTGTGAATGACCTCCCCGCACCTTTAAGCTGCAGGGTGTTTGGCTGGCCTGGCCGAGTGAAGGGAACAGTGCTTTATGGTGGAGGGTGGGGGATGAAAACTGCTGCAAAAGGGGCAGAGTGGTCGCTGACTCATCCCCTGGGAATGCAGGGTTTGAAGGCAGGGGTAAGGTTTGGCCATGTTGTTAAGACAATAATTCCACATGGATGAATTCGGGGGTACAGTGGCAGGGCCATCCAACCAATTGCCTGAGCACAACATGTGTGTTTTGCCTCAAGGCATGGCCCCCGGAAAGGCGCCATGGAATTACATCGCTTCATAACCTCTCTGGGGTTGACAATGGCATAGCACATGCCTTGCCTCATTTTCAGGTCCACAGATTTCTGGAGTTGGCACAAGGAACCAGCTGGGAACCCAGGCAGATGCCACTAGTGCTAAGGAGCCTTGGAGTAGAATGGTTGTCAGTGTGGCATGGAGATCAGCTGCCCTGCACGTGTGGCAGAGCTATGAGAGAAGTTTTAATGATTTCATGCAATTTCAGGATCAGGAAGGCTGGTCAACAATATGGCCCATTATAGAGGAACAGGTGCGTTGGCAACCTGTCAACTGGTGTCCTCCACAATCTTGAATTGCTTTTCTGCCATTACATTCGTCAATAGGCTAAATGGTTATCCTGATCCTTGCAGTGTTTTTTTAGTTCAAAAGTTTTTGGCTGGGAGTTCATTCACTAGTATCTGGGTCCAGTAGGGACTCAACAGGATATACAATGGCATGAGCATTTAGTGATATTACACTTGCGATGGTCAAAGACAGATCAAGTCGGCCAGGGTGAATCTGTGATCCTCTGGTAGGGTGGTGAACCTGGGGTCTGCCCAGTTTAGGCTTTGAAGGCTTATAGGGTTATTTGGCTAAAGGGCCGTTTTTATGCATGGTGACAGGAGTCCCATAAGAACGGCCATACCGGGTCAGACCAAAGGTCCATCTAGCCCAGTATCTGTCTACCGACAGTGGCCAATGCCAGGTGCCCCAGAGGGAGTGAACCTAACAGGCAATGATCAAGTGATCTCTCTCCTGCCATCCATCTCCATCCTCTGACAAACAGAGGCTAGGGATACCATTCTTACCCATCCTAGCTAATAGCCATTTATGGACTTAGCCACCATGAAATTTATCCAGTTCCCTTTTAAACATTATTATAGTCCTAGCCTTCACAACCTCCTCAGGTAAGGAGTTCCACAAGTTGACTGTGTGCTGCGTGAAGAAGAACTTCCTTTTATTTGTTTTAAATCTGCTGCCTATTAATTTCATTTGGTGACCCCTAGTTCTTGTATTATGGGAATAAGTAAATAACTTTTCCTTATCCACTTTCTCAACATCACTCATGATTTTATATACCTCTATCATATCCCACCTTAGTCTTCTCTTTTCCAAGCTGAAGAGTCCTAGCCTCTTTAATCTTTCCTCATATGGGACCCTCTCCAAACCCCTAATCATTTTAGTTGCCCTTTTCTGAACCTTTTCTAGTGCTAGAATATCTTTTTTGAGATGAGGAGACCACATTGTACACAGTATTCGAGATGTGGGCATACCACGGATTTATATAAGGGCAATAATATATTCTCAGTCTTATTCTCTATCCCCATTTTAATGATTCCTAACACCCTGTTTGCTTTTTTGACCGCCTCTGCACACTGCGTGGACAACTTCAGAGAACTATTCACGATGACTCCAAGATCTTTTTCCTGACTCGTTGTAGCTAAATTAGCCCCCATCATATTGTATGTATAGTTGGGGTTATTTTTTCCAATGTGCATTACTTTACATTTATCCACATTAAATTTCATTTGCCATTTTGTTGCCCAATCACTTAGTTTTGTGAGATCTTTTTGAAGTTCTTCTCAATCTGCTTTGGTCTTAACTATCTTGAGTAGTTTAGTATTGTCTGCAAACTTTGCCACCTCACTGTTTACCCCTTTCTCCAGATCATTTATGAATAAATTGAATAGGATTGGTCCTAGGACTGACCCTTGGGGAACACCACTTGTTACCCCTCTCCATTCTGAGAATTTACCATTAATTCCTACCCTTTGTTCCCTATCTTTTAACCAGTTCTCAAGCCATGAAAGGACCTTCCCTTTTATCCCATGACAGCTTAATTTACATAAGAGCCTTTGGTGAGGGACCTTGTCAAAGGCTTTCTGGAAATCTAAGTGCACTATGTCCACCGGATCCCCCTTGTCCACATGTTTGTTGACCCCTTCAAAGAACTCTAATAGATTAGTAAGACATGATTTCCCTTTACAGAAACCATGTTGACTATTGCTCAACAGTTTGTTTTTCTGTGTGTCTGACAATTTTATTCTTAACTATTGTTTCGACTAATTTGCCCGGTACCGACGTTAGACTTACTGATCTGTAATTGCCGGGATCACCTCTAGAGCCCTTTTTAAGCATATCAATTTATTACTGTGTTGAGATGGGGGCTGATGAAGTTGGGGCTGCCAGCCCATGAATTTGATTCCCACTCATTCAGAATTGGGGTGGCAGCAGCAACAGCAGCAGCACAGGTAGGTATGGGAGCAGAGGCAATTGGGCATTGGCATTCAGATGCATACTGAATCTATGTAAGACCTCAGGCAGTAAATCCACATTAATTTTGTTGTAATCACATTACAGATGTTGGCTGACCGGCCATGCAGATGGTGGGGTGGATCTGCAGGCACAGGATTGTCTTTTAGGCCCAGGCATGCATCGAGGTTGCTTGAGATTTGCAGCTGGGCTTCGGTGATGAAGCGATACTCAGTTGGCATGCAAGGAGGGGCATGTTATGGGATCAGCTAATACTGATGCTATATGCTGTGCATGCCTGTCAGCAGCCCCCAGATATAATTGTGGTGCATCTTGGGGAAAATGATTTGGGAATGCTTAAAGAGGTGGAACTAATACTTAGTGCAAGGAGGGACTTCAGGCTGATCCTTGAACTTTTTCCAGGAATTAACATTATTTGGTCAGACATGCTTCAGCGCAAGGTCTGGCGGGGAGCCGTGAGTAAGGCAAGGAGGTATGTGAACAGGGAGGTGGCCACATTCCTTGGGACCATAGGAGGGACAGTAATTTCACATCCTGGCATAGTATATGGAGCAGCAGAGTTGTTTCGGGAGGATGGGGTTCACCTGTCCAACTTGGATGCTGTCATGTTTTTTACTGATATAAAATATGGCATTAGGAGATGTCTGGGAACCTGACTGGGTGTGAGGAGGAGGCAGTCAGGCTAATTGCTGGCCCCTCCTTGTGGCGGATGTTCACTGCAGGTACTCCACAGGAAAGGTATACAGTGACTGGATAAATGGCTTGGAAAAGGACTTCAAAAGAGGTGTTCATTAAAGGAATGAATGGGAGGTGGTTGGAGACTCCTATGATTGGTACAGCAGTGAGACAATCCCTCCCCATTCTAATAGCCCATCTTAACCCTCCTACAAGGGGGGTGGATGGTAAGGTCCTGGAAATGGATTTGTTGGAGGAACAGGGAGGGGAAAAGAGGAGGTGCTTGTGACGGGTTGGCTCACAGAAACCCCTTTGGGACTGCCACCTGATGTGCCAAGACTACCTGTGAGCCTGTTTTCCCTGCCAGCTTGAGACTTCAGACATGTTTGCCTGCTGCCAACACAGATCCAAGTCTGAACCATGTCCCCCACAAGCTTCAGGCTTAACTGAAAACAGTTTAAGAAGTGCTCCTGTCTCCAGCACTCAGATGCCCAGCTCCCAATGGGGTCCAAACCCCAAATAAAACCGTTTTACCCTGTATAGGGTAAACTCATAAATTGTTCACCCTCTATAACACGGATAGATATGCACAGCTGTTCCCCCTCCCCCTCCCAGGTATTAATACTTACTCTGGGTTAATTAATAAGTAAAAAGTGATTTTATTAAATATAAAAAGTAGGATTTAAGTGGTTCCAAGTAAGAACAGACAGAACAAAGTGAATTACCAGCAAAATAAAATAAAACACGCAAGTCTAAGCCTAATACAGTATAAAAACTTAATGTAGGTAAATCTTACCCTCGGAGATGTTCCAATAAGCCTCTTTTACAGACTAGATTTCCTCCCAGTCTGGGTCCAGCAATCACTCACACCCCTGTAGTTACTGACCTTTGTTCCAGTTTCTTTCAGGTATCCTTTGGGGGTGGAGAGGCTACCTCTTGAGCCAGCTAAAGACAAAATGGAGGGGTTTCCCCAGGGGCTTATATAGTGTCTGTCTCTCTCTCTCCTGGGTGGAAACCTCTTCCCCTCTCCTATGCAGACTCCAGCTCCGAGATGGAGTTTTGGAGTCACATGTCCATGCATGACTCAGTTCCTTGCAGGCCAATGCCACATTCCCAGGAAAGCTCAGATGTGGATTGGTGTCTCTCAAAGTTCATGGTTAGCTTAAGTGTTTCTTGATTGGGCACTTACTGTGACTGGTCTTTTCTCAAGAAGCTGACCAACTGCTTCACTGAGGCTACTTAAAATCAAACAAGTACATCGCCAATATTGATAACTTTGAATACAAAAATGATATATGCATACAAATAGGATGAATATATCCAGTAGATCATAACCTTTGCAGAGAGATGTTACATGGCATATCTAGCATAAAACACATTCCACTCATAAGCATATGTCTATAAAGAATTATGGGGTGCAATGTCACAGAGCTAATGGAAGCCCCTCACCCCAGGTATGGTAAGATCCCGGCAATGGATTTGTTGGAGGGACCTGGATGGAAAAAGAGGGGGAACTGGTAAAAGCCACCTGGGTAATTATGAAATAAACATGGGGTTACCTGCACTGTACACTGTTATCAGCTGGGTAGTCCCAGACATCTAATAATAAGGTTGCAGCCTGATTAAACCCATCTCAAATGTCTCCTGTCCTTTCGCCATAGCCAGACAATATTGTGCTGAGCAGCCCTCAAGGAAGCCTTTTCATTGTTACATTCCCTGTAGCCTGATGTGGTGTGAGAAAAACCCTCTTGCTATCCAGTATGTTATAATGAAGATGCCTACTGCAGGCCTCAGCAGGGAGCAGAATTGATCCCTATGGTCAAACAGCTTGAATGTTATGCTAGCCTCAGTAAAGATGTTGCCTTGTTTGCAGAATCTGCATGAGTTTCTTACTCTGTGGAACCCTGGAGTCCAATCACTTGGGGGGTATTAGATTATATTATGTCCAAGACAGAACAAAAGTAAAAAAAGTACTATTTCACAGGGGCTATTTGCTTTGAAAAATTACCAAAGAGAGTTTAAAAATCAGCTAATAAAATAGCTCAGTTGGCATCATTCCAGCCTACCTTATAGCAAGCTTTAGTTTCTGCTTTTAGAGCTTCTTGTTTGGAAATAGTGTTTTGAAAGAGACTAGATTTAAAAAAAATCAATTCTAGCTCAATCTCTGGGTTATTTGGACTGTAAATTGATAGCAGCATTCGGGTTGCTTTTGATATTAGTTGGGCAATCAGTATTAGCTTATAATCCCCAACTGCTGCCCTACCTGTACCTTAATCCAGCTGTGCTAAGGCTTTCTGAGTTGAACTGATTTGCAGGGATGTTGCTGGTGGCCCCTTCAGGAAAACCTTTTCTCATAATGCTCAGGAAATTTCAACTCTGCTGCACACTACATTAGCGTAGTAAAGTTTTTTTTACTTACTCAGACTGTTTGAATGACTCATGTCTTCCTTTCTTTTCAGGTGAGCTGCCAACATTTCAGCCCTCCAGGTTTCTTCAATGCCCAATAGCAAAGGTGTTAAATAAAATGTGATACTTGAAGTGCTTTGATATTGGGCACTGCAGTCTATTGGGCTTCACCTGGGTAGTGCTGAAACTACAATAATATCTTTTTTTCCCCCAAATCACTTTGCTTAGTGTCTGCAAGCAGGAACAGAGCTTTGACAGATTCATGCTTTCATTGGACAGAAACAAATGAGATGCTGTGGATCATGCATGTCTTCAGCTGTTTCTTACTCTGTGGAACCCTGGAGTCTATGTAAATTCAAGGTCAAGGTAATGGTTACATTTTCAGTGGGCATGTGTTACCATCTCTCTCTACACATGAACGCTTTCTCACTGGCACCGAAGTTTCCTTTGCGTTACCTTTCACCTCTGATAATAAAATTTGCTATTCTTATCGCCACACTATGAATTTTAGTCACTTTTAGAAGTGGAAACTGGCATTGTTTTTCATTAAATCCTTTATTGAGGGGAAAAAGAAATCTATTTTCCTACTCTTGCTAGAATCTCAAAGTAAACTTATGTCTCAAAAAAAGCTTAGTCAGTATTTGTCTTTAGAGAGTACAACAAAAACAAATCAGTGAATTAAAATAATAGAATGGAAAAACTTCTAAGCAATAACAATAAAAACAGATCATGACACAAACACTGGCCTTTTGGGCTGCCAAAAGATTGCAACCTGAATGCAATATTCATGAAATGTAGTTTAGCAGAGGCATTCAAATCCCACTGTGCAGCATCTGCAGTCTGCAAATTTGATAAAACTGGACATCTACCAGAATCACCTAATAAATAACATAAACAGTACTGTCCCCTTGAATGTACATGACAGCATTTTTATAAATCTGTCTAATGTAGAAACAGTAGTTGAGATGGTACTAGATCAATGCCAACTCCATATTTTCTCACCTGTGTGCAACTAACTATACCATCTTAACGCTGAAGCGACATAATTTTGTAAGAAATACTTGATTTCAAGTGACAATTAATAGTAAACTAATCTACAAACTGTCATCCTGAATCAGTTAAACAATCTGTATCTCCATTTTAACTGTGCTGCTTAAGCACAAACCAGTAACCTTTCTACAGTTAATAAGCTATGCCCACATTTGTGTACAGCCATCACAGAATAATTTGTTTACTTAAATAGCAAATCTTTCTCAATTTGTAATAGGATACACTTCATTTTACTGTTCAGACATTAATTTGGGGTGTTGCTCAGACAGAGCAAATGCACACCTAGCAATTTCTGTGCACGTACTACACATCTGCTGTTTGCTACCCCACAGTAAGTCTCTCTGATCCTGATTCTCCCCTTACTTACAGTGGCTTTAACACAAGTTTAAAAGGCAAGTTATGCCTGTTGTGTATTATTCTAAGGCAGTGGTTCTCAACCAGGGGTACGTAGAGATCTTCCGGGTGTACATCAACTCATTTAAGATATTTGCCTACTTTTACAACAGGCTACATAAAAAGCACTAGCAAAGTCAGTACAAACTAAGATTTCATACAATGACTTGTTTATACTACTCTATATACTAAAATATCAGTACAATATTTATATTCCAATGGATTTATTTTATAATTGTATGGTAAAAATGAGAGAGTAAGCAATTTTTCAATCATCATGTGCTGTGACACTTTTGTATTTTTATGTCTGATTATGTCAGCAAGTAGTTTTTAACTGAAGTGAAACCTGAGGTTGTCATAAACAGATAGTTAAGGGTTAAGGTCTCTTTTACCTGTAAAGGGTTAACATGTAGTACCTGGTGACCACCTGACCAGAGGACCAATCAGAGATAAGATTTTTTCAAATCTCTGTGGAGGGAAGCCTTTGTCTTGGTGAGAACTGTTCTTGAATCTAACAGAGGACAGTCATGTCTCCAAGTTCTCCTGGAGTAGTTTCTACTAATTAATAGTGAGTATTAATTAGAAAGGCAAATTAGTCTTATGATTTGATTTCTATATTTGCAATTGTGTGTTTGCTAAAGGAAATGCTTTATTCCTGTTTGCTGATATTGCTTTTACTGAGAAAAGGGGGAGAGGGGATTCTCTCCAGAGATTGATAAGGTTATACCCTATGAGTGTCCAGCTTGGGCTCATAGAGATTCTGTATTTTTCTTTTTATTCTTTAATAAATTCTTTTCTTTTCTTTGGACTTGGTTAATTCCTTCCCTTGGGGAAATTCAGGGGAAGGGGAGGGGGAAGTGGGCTGCTTCCCTGTGTGTAGAGATTCAAGGCATTTGAATCCAGGCACCTCTGTCTCCGGAGCAGGGGAGAGAGGGAAGAGGGGGGAGGTTCCTCCTCTGTGAATTGATCTGTGTTCCCAAGGGGGGAAACAGGGGTGTCCCGGCCCACGGAATTGACCGGGTGGTGGCAGCCGAAGGGGAGACCTACCCTAAGATTTTAGGGTGGGGGAAGACATGCGGGTCCTCACTTTGAAACCGCCCAGTTTCAAGTGAGGGTAGACTCTGACATGGTGGCAGCGGTGGGATGACCTACCCTAGGATTTTGGGGTGGGGGGAAGACATGCGGGTCTGGGGGAAGACTTGGCCAACCATGTGCAGCTGGCCAAGAGGGGGGGAGTGGTCACCCACGGCCAGGCCAAACAAGCAGGCACTCCCATCCCTGTTCCTGAGCCATCCACCAGGACCCTGTTTGTGTTACCACAGACCCAGACAGAGGTGGTGGAACCGGATCCCATGCCAACAACTACAGCAGCCATAGTACATCCAGTCCCAGGACCGGAACTGGAAAAGCAACCAGCGGCAAGACCAGCGCCAGCACTGACGCCAGCGCTTGCAACTCCACCGCCAGGGGGCGCCAACGGGCCTAAACTGGCAGAAGCAGCAGACAACTCTACCCAAGAGGCTCAGCCAGAGCCTAAAATATCACCTTGTGCACCAGCGGAGAGCGGTCCACAGTCAATAGAAACAACCTCATCACCTACATCGCTCCCAAAGGAACTGGTGTCTCCCGCCTCAAGGGAACAGTTCCAGACACAGCAGGAAGCCGATGACAGCCTTAACAAAGCTTGGGCGGCGGCACGAAGCAACCCACCGCCTCTCAGCTCTTCTACCCAATTCCAGTTTGTTGTAAAACAAGGACTTTTATATAAGGACATTCTTTCTGGTGGACACCAGGAAGGCCAGCATCCTCAAAGACAGTTGGTAGTTCCAACTAAGTACTGGGACAAGCTCTTAAGCTTGGGCCCTGACATCCCAGTGGGCATTCTGGGGTCAACAAAGCAAAAACAGGTTAAAAACATTCCTTCCACTGGGAGGGGATGGGCAAGGACAATGCCAAGTATGTCCGCTCAAATGCATACAAAGTGTTCTTCAGTGTCAAATATCTTGTTGTTTACATACTTAGTAGTATATGTAATAGTGCATGTGTTTTGTTTACCTGTTTATGTTACAGTGCTAGGAGGAAATCACCACCAGTAGTTCCCACTGTTGGCGATTTGGGGGGCGTGTCATAAACAGATAGTTAAGGGTTAAGGTCTCTTTTACCTGTAAAGGGTTAACATGTAGTACCTGGTGACCACCTGACCAGAGGACCAATCAGAGATAAGATTTTTTCAAATCTCTGTGGAGGGAAGCCTTTGTCTTGGTGAGAACTGTTCTTGAATCTAACAGAGGACAGTCATGTCTCCAAGTTCTCCTGGAGTAGTTTCTACTAATTAATAGTGAGTATTAATTAGAAAGGCAAATTAGTCTTATGATTTGATTTCTATATTTGCAATTGTGTGTTTGCTAAAGGAAATGCTTTATTCCTGTTTGCTGATATTGCTTTTACTGAGAAAAGGGGGAGAGGGGATTCTCTCCAGAGATTGATAAGGTTATACCCTATGAGTGTCCAGCTTGGGCTCATAGAGATTCTGTATTTTTCTTTTTATTCTTTAATAAATTCTTTTCTTTTCTTTGGACTTGGTTAATTCCTTCCCTTGGGGAAATTCAGGGGAAGGGGAGGGGGAAGTGGGCTGCTTCCCTGTGTGTAGAGATTCAAGGCATTTGAATCCAGGCACCTCTGTCTCCGGAGCAGGGGAGAGAGGGAAGAGGGGGGAGGTTCCTCCTCTGTGAATTGATCTGTGTTCCCAAGGGGGGAAACAGGGGTGTCCCGGCCCACGGAATTGACCGGGTGGTGGCAGCCGAAGGGGAGACCTACCCTAAGATTTTAGGGTGGGGGAAGACATGCGGGTCCTCACTTTGAAACCGCCCAGTTTCAAGTGAGGGTAGACTCTGACAGAGGTACACAAGACAAATCAGACTCCTGAAAGGAGTACAGTAGACTGGAAAGGTTGAGAGCCACTGCTCTAAGGGAACTAAGATAACTTTCTAATCTCACAAAACCAAACACCCCCAAGGCCTCACTCTGCCCCGTCTCATCCTGTTCTGCCCCCTCCCTGGAGTGTGCTGCACCCTCCCCCCTGTGCTTCCTGCACACTGCAAAACAGCTGATCATGGCCGGCAGGAGAGAGGGGGAGGCACTGTTCAGTGGGGCCTGCCCGCTGGCAGGAGGCACTGGGGGGTAGGAAAGCTGATAGGGAGGCTGCTGGTTGGTGCTCAGTACCCTCCATTTTTTTCCCCTGTGGCTGCTCCAGCCCTGGAGCACCCATGGGGCTAATTAACACAGCAAGTCACAGCTGAGGGCAATCAGGTGGCTAAGTAGTTCCCTAACTTAGTGACGGAGCCCAGTTGAGGAGGAACGAGCTGGGCTAGGACTATAAAGACAGGAAATTGGTAGCAGAAGAGGTTGCTGGGCAATAGGCTGCAGTCATTGCCTGGGAGAAGTGTTTGGAGGCTGAAGAGACATGTAGCCTGCAATTACTCCCTGAGGGGAGGGAGTGGTGAAGCTGGAAAACCCAGAGAAAGGGGAAGTGCCAGGTGGTAAGGAAAGGGCTCAGGGAGGGTAAAGACTTGACTGTTGGCTAGAGGGTCCCTGAGCTTTGACTGTTGTCACTAAGGGAATGGTACTATGCAGTAGTGAATAGGAAGACTGCCCAGGATTGCTGAAGAAAGGCTTTGCTATCTCAGAAAGGGTAAAACATGTAGGGTGCCCTGGCTGCACAGCTGAGTCACGAAGAGGAGGCTACAGTTCACAAGTGACAGATGGGCTGTAGACCCAGACAGAGAGGTGGTATGCAACTAGGGGAAAAGGGTGTTGACCTTGCAAAGTGAATCCCCAGAGTAAGCAGGTGCACCCCATCATGCTTCCCACTACAAAAATATTGATACAATCCTACCATGGCCCCTTAATCTCCCATCTCCACAGACAATAACCAAATGCTTACCTTCCCCAAAGCTCTCGCCTTTACATGTGGAGATAATGTTTATGTAGCAGTTCCCCTGCTGCAAAGAACTAAGGGAATTAGTAGGCATATGCCTGTAAATTATTATTCCCTATCCCTCGAGGGCTCTTGCCCCTTCAGGAAAGAGAAGCTGTAACTTATCTTTTATTTTAAAAACAATAACTAAACAACCCCCTCCACCACCAAAAAACCCCTTCCCTCCATCAGTCCCAAGGCTATTTTAGCACATCATAGCCACATCCTCAATAACAAGCCTGCCACACACACAAGCCCACCTTCCTTCCCCCCTCAACTTTATCCCACCCATTCAACAACAATCCTCCCCACCGAAAGAATATATTACCAGCTTAACTGCTGAGTCCGAGCTTATAAAGAACTCCCTCTTGAAGAGGTAACCCCAGATCAGGTTTTTGTTGATAGGAAGTGTGCTGAGCCTGGCAGAAGTGGAATAGCAGCTTCCAGCCCTGTAAATGCAAATCAGCTGGCACAGGCCAGCTGTGGGTTTTGAATTGCAGTGTAGACATACTCACACAGGCTCCTATGTCCTCTAGTAAGTTCTGGCTAAGGGAGTGGGAGGCTTTTAGGATATAAGGTCCCAATCATGTAAAACAGTTGCCACTGGGCATAGTGCTTACTGCTGTGAATATTCATATTGAAATCAATGGGATCAGGCCCTATAAGCTATATTTTGTTGGGCCACAAACCTTTATTTTATCAGGTGAGTGGAAGGATTTAAACACTCCAGCTTGTCTCAAACCAATGTTTATGTGGACAAGCCCATGGAGTAAGGTATTACACAATGTTAGTAAGGGTTTCACAACTGGGTCCAAAACTAGTGAAACTAACTCTGTTTGAGTAGCTCAGGGTGCAAGAGGACTTAAAATATATCTTCTGAAGGATGGAATCCTGCACACTGTATTTGACGATCACAACAAATTTAGGAATCTATCATTCCTGGTTCTTTTGCTATTCTTGTAAATAATCTGCTTTCCCCTGACTTAGAGCCCCAGCAGAGAAATGTTGTTGCAGAGAGCACCGTTCAGTCTAATTTAAAACTATCCATTAGTATACAAATGGCAGGGTTGATTATTTTTTCTACTTTTTATTAAGAATAGCGTTTATTTCATTTATTTTGCTGAGTGGAGGAGTCGTGTACCATTAATAGCGGGGGGATAACATTTTAGTTTTGGAAGGAAAACCAATATAATTCTTTCAGTACTTAAACTATGCCCTCCAAAACAACCACAACAACAAAGAAAGTGAGTGGGGGGTAAAGCAATTAGAGTATGGAGAAAAATAACCTTATAGTCAAACAATCCCATTACTGATAGAAATAAAAATAGCCAAGCTCAGAACTTCTATTGAGCACTGAACTTTATAGACTTGATTATCCTCACTTGTACCAGAGTAAACCAGAGGTATCTCCCCAAAACTCCATGGATTTACACCAGCATTGAACAAGTCCCATATGGATATTGTTTTGGAATTTCCACAACATAAAATCTTGGAAATAAGGAGTTGTATTCTAAGCATTGGCAGAATTTGTATTATAAGAGTTGAGACCAACTAGAATATAAAGTGCATATTATATTTTCTTGTCTTCTGTTATACAACATTACTATCAACTGCATATTTGGCTGAATTACCTTGATCTGAACATTGGATGGGAGGGATAAGCTACCTGAGTTTCAGTCTGATATACCAAGAATAGAAGTTATTGATAAGCCTCAGCTACCAATTTCTATCTGGATTACTTGTTTTGTCAGTTTGTGTTTCCCTGCTATACTGACAGCAGTGCTGGCTGAAAAAAAATATTTTTGGGAGGGATGGATGGAGTAGGGAAGAACAAAAGTGGGCTTGTAACCAAAATGAAAACTTTAATGGAAAATATTTTGTTTTGGTCAATACTTTTAAATGAAAAATGTAAACCAAAAACTTCAGTAAAAATGTTTGGTGTTTGAAAAAAAAATTGTGGAAAATTAAAAATATTTCCCACCAGTGTGCCCAACCAAAAAAAAAATTGCATTTTTTTTACTAGCTCAAATTGAAAGTGGTGGGTGTGAGGAAGTCGTTGCAAGAGTTCCCGTGAGAGATTTTCCCCAACACGTGCCATTAACAAGGGGGAATGGGTGTGGATTGCATTTCCATGGACCATGGGGCTTTCCCGAGTCCTGTTAACCACACAGAGACCCAATATTCTGAACTGGCACAGCCCTTAGCTTCCTGGCAGTGCAGCTTCAACAGAGATTCCAATTTTTCATTTTTATTTACCAGGATAGCACCCGTGGTTGTGTGTGCGCATCACTGTTTGATGAGGGTGCATGCTCTAATTTCCATAACCTTAACTGACAATAAGAGACCATTATAAAAACATAAAATAGAACACTTAGTAATATCATTAAGATAAGCAAACCAAACAAATAACGTAATAAAATCTCATTAAAAGGATGATGCATTGTTCCAATAGCCTTATCTCTGGGGGTAGGAATTTAAGACTCCTTTAAATAGTTATATAAATCATGCTGGAAGGATATATTATATTATTTGATAGTTGAGCTCAAGAGAACATCAATTTCAGTCTTCTGGGACTCAAAACGTTAATCTGACAGTTTTTCTTTATCCTAAGGAGAGAATATCTAAACTGTGATAATGACCTCGAACTATGTCAGAAAAGACTGAAAGAGAACCTCTGCATCAAAAAGAAAAACTCTTTTCTCTAACTTTATAGATTACTGCCTTTTTCGTCACATGTGGTACCTAGAGTTTGGTTGAACCTGATTACTAATTTTCTTTTTAATCTAGACATGGTAAGTCATTTTTATAATGCCCTTATGGCAGAATATTTAAGTATGTGCTTAATCCTAATGGGACCACCCGTGTGCCTATGTTTAGGCACATGCTCCAGTGCTGCTCTGGATCTGGGCCAGTGTGCTTAGCACCTTGCAAGACCAAGCCAATAGTAACAACTAATTGCAAAAGTTATGATTATATTGTACACAGCTTTTCTAAATGTACACCTGATGCAGTCACGCCCCACTATATACTTCTACTCCAAACTTGGCAGTGACGTTTGTGGCAACTGTTTTCTTGTCTTGGAATCTGTAACCATATATTTGGTCTTGTACAAGCCTTCCAGTTTAAGATCTGTGTGTGATGCTGTGTAATTCACATTTATTGTGAGCTAAAGCTGATCCCAACTAAACTCCTAGGTACCACATGTAACACACACAGTCAACTTGTGCTAGTTCTTAATTTTAACAACTTTGCTTCAAGGATGATTGAAGGTATAAGGCTCAGGGAGTTTAAGTGATGGTTCATTTACTGGTCTTCCCTAGTCCCTAGATAAGGAGCCAATCAATTTGTTATAAAGATGGGCAAAGCAATAGTGTGGAAAGAAGTTGATAAGCAGCAATGGCCCTGCAAGCACTGTAAGGTCAATTGGCAGTGGCAACATTTGGAAATATATAAGTGGCACAAAACTATTGTGCACACAATATAAATGTATAGTTCCAAGGAGGCAGCATGAATTTACAAAAGAAAGGTCATGCCTACCCATTCCAACTGAACATGAGAAGAGTCAATAAGAGGGAGGAGTGGATGAATTTTACTTAGCCTTAGACAGCTTTTGATGTAGGGTATGCAGAAGACTGATCTACAAATGCCATAGCAGGTAAGATGCTTTAAACAATACAGAATGGTCTTTCAGTATATGTGAGCATATACTTTTGGATGAAGAGAGGGAACATGTGAAATGCCATTAGGAGCACTAATCTGGAACAATGTGAAGTAGAAATAGAAACACAGATGGGAAAGAGGAGATGCCAACAGAGCACTTATTGTTAAAGATGATTCCCTCATCCCTTAAACACACACCTCTGCACCTGATCTCTGAAAGGGTGGAGGCTTATAACCTTGGTGGCAGGATCTCCCTCCAGAAACAAGGGCTTGATTCTACAAGTTGCTAAGCACTTTGGAACTGATACTGCAAAAAGTACTTAAAAGTTAAGCAAGTGCTTACATTCTTTGCAGGAGTGTGATCAGAGTGCTCAGCAGTCTGTAGAATCATGCCCTAACACTGCAAATGTTATTAAAAAACCCAGCAGTTTGATCAGTATACAAGTTCGCTCACTAGGTGTTTTACATAAGTAGTCTATTCACAAGTATCCTAAACTTTATACAAGATGCATTGGTAGCCTTTTAAATAAATTTGAGAGTCTGGTGAACTGCAAGGGCACCCAGAAAATTTGTATTTGGTACACATTCTGAGAAATGATTTCTTAAACACTGACATGTACTGGAAGAGTCTTAACAACATTACCACAGTATTTCAGTTCTGTCAGCTTTGAGGGACGTGACCAGTGCTATTGCTTAAGCATTAGATCAACACTGAAAGCAGCCTTGATATAGTGCTGTCTGATAGTTGAAGTGGAGAGGTATTTGCTGTGCATAAGTATAGGGCTACTTAGGAGCACTACGGAAAACATTTATGATTTGAAATGCTTATGAACAACATTCAAAAAGCCTTGTTGGCTTCCCTACAAGCTTTCATCAGCTCATATCAGCCCCTTATTACAATTTATTAGTCAACATCACACACAGCCAGTTAAGGTGCTGAGATAAAAGAACTTGCTGGTAGTCCTTAATTGCAGCAAATTTTAAAAATGGGTCACTTAGAACATGTTGTCCTAAAAGATTTATTTATTTAGGTCAGGCACTATGCATTTAGCATCCACAGTAAGGCCAGGGAGAGGAGTACTAGTTTCCTTTTGAATGTGTCTTCTTTCTAATCTGCTATAGTATTTCATTCCAAAACAAAAAACTTGTTCAATAGCAAAACCACCAATAGCAAAATGGGCACTATGTGTATTAAAGCTTGAACTGCAGGTTGCTGTTCTGAAAATACAATTGTAAATTAGATATACAATTCTATTTGCAGAGTTGTATGGAATTTTTGCACTTCATGTGAGGAATCAACACAGTCTGGAGCTATGGGCTAGGAGTAAGAGAGAGACATTTTGTTCTACATTGGTCTAAATCCTGATTTGGTATGTAGCCTTGGGTAAATTATTCAACCCCTCCATCTTATTTTCTTCATCTCTAACATGGGGAGAGTATCTACCCAAGCTTGGGAAAGCATTTTGAGATACTTTGGTAAAATGAGTAACTTTTATTTAACTGGACTTATGTTCAACAATGCACACATTTAAAGGGGCTCCTGTACTTACCAGCGAGGCCAGAATAAGAGTCCTAATTATGTTAAAAGGTCTGATTCAATTTAAAAAAATTATGAAATACGGATCTTAAATAGAAAAATAATTATCACTAGAATGTAACAACATTTTGGTACAATGAATAAGTTGCTATTTATTAACATTTAAAAATTCCTCAGTATGGCTTTGGTTTAGTCTAATGCAGTGGTTCTTTACCAGCGATCTGGGGCCCGGGGGGGGGGGGGCGTGAGGTTTCAGGGGGTCCACCAAGCAGGGTTGGCATTAGACTTGCTGGGGGCTTGGGCAGAAAACCGAAGCCCCACCACCTGGGGCTGAAGTCTGGGGCTCCAAGCTCTGCCACCCGGGGCTGGGGCTAAAGCCAAAGCCTGAGCAACTTATCTTTGCAGGGTCTCCTGTGGTGTGGGGCCCCAAGCAACTGCCCTGCTTGCTACCCCTTAACCATAGCCCTGACTTTTATATGCAGAAAAACAGTTGTTGTGGCACAGGTGGACTGTGGAGTTTTTACAGCATGGGTGGGGGGGCAGGAAGGGGCTCAAAAAGAAAAAGGTTGAGAACCCCTGGTCTAATGCATTGTCTCAAGAGATCCAACTATGTGTAAATGACCAAGACTTTTTTATGGAAGACAGTGGTTGCAAGCTTTGTTTCAATTAAACACAAAACCAGTCATTTAAATTGCTTAGATAAACTGCAGTCAGATACCATTATGGGCTGTGATATTATCTGAAGCAGAGTTAGAGGGGGACTTTCAGGGAAAATTCTAGATGCAGCAGGAAGTGATCATGATGGTGGCTCTCTTCTCACAGAAGTTCAAATTGAGAAAAGAATTTAAGCATATGCTTAACTCCAGCCCTAATCAGCAAATCACTTAAGGACATACTTAATGAGCCTTAAGTCAATACCTTCCTAAGTACTATTGTGAATGCACTTTTGTAAGCCGGTTCTATATTGTCTGTATCTGATATAGTTAGTAATACTGTAGTTGGCTCACGAGTGAGTTCCTATGCAGAGAATTCACAGCAGCTCTCTTATACTGTGGTAGCCTGCATTAGGAAAATAGGTAGAGTATTAAATTAGAACATGTTTTCTGACAACTTTTTTTTGGTGTCATGTGTGGGGGTGCATTATTGTGGCATCAAGGACATTATCAGGACATTAGTTAATGCAGTGGAAATGTTAGTGTATGCATATTGTATAGTTCTGCATTATGTATAGAGTTTGTACTATGGAACATACCTGAGGGCACATGTCCCACATCTGTAGGATATTATACTTGGAAAATTATGCATGATTGAGAATTTTTTCAAAATTAAGAGAATGTCATCAGCTACTTAAAAGCCTCCTCCAGAGATAAATCTCTTCTTACACTTCTCATTGATATTGTTTAAACACTGACAGTTTGCCCACTGCTTACACAAAATCAGAAGAAGATGGGTCATTAAAATGGACAGTCTAAAGCTCTCATCCTCCTATAAGATCTGCATAAATTAATTCTTATGCATCACTATTGACTTCAATGGGACTCCTTGGAGGCATCTGCCTGCATGGATCCAGTCCCAGGATCAAGGCCTAAGTAAAAAGTATTACATGTGCTGACTTACAATAGAGAGTCAAGCCAAGGAGTGGTCTCTTTACTGTGTTTGAATCAGTGGTTGTTAGTCCTTTCAGGGAACACTGTGTCTGGTACTAATAACCTCAATCCCATGAACAAGTTCACATGCAAGTCTAAATCACTGATTGAAATCTGACCCTGTTATTGATAGCTGTTACACTGCAATTGTAGTGACCTAAGTTTGGTAGTCTCTTCAGCCATAGAAGACTAAGGTCAACATTACAAAAAACACCTCACTGTGGCCATGCTCACCTGTTCGCAAGCATTAAAATACTCACTTTAAAAAGAGAAAATATAGCAGACTACAACAATTCTAAAATGAATGGTTACAGATTCCCCCCGCACACACACACTCCACTGTTCTCTCTGAAAATCTACCTCCAAAATTGCTTACGGTGATAGAGTGGTTTGCTACATTTGTTAGGACCCAATCATGTATTATAAAAATATTTTATGCAAAATGTGTGCCTATTACCTTAAGAAGTAATTTAGTTGAATTGGATAGTGTGAACACTTTGACATTGTTAAGGTTAACGATCCAGTCATTAACAATGCACATTTGTAGTCAAATGGATTAGAATAATTGTTTCACTGAATAATGTGAACAATTTATACATTGGGCAATAATAATCATTATTACTGGAGTGGTGTCTGCCCTTAAATACTAATGACTTTGATATCTATGCCCCTAAAGTCATTGACACTTTGAAATTTTTTTTATTGGTTTAATAATATTAAACAGAGTTGAATTTAATACTATATTCTCCTTACCTGATGTGAAAACTGGATTTCTACCAAATCTTTAAAGTATGATCTCATAACAAAGAAACTGTTACAACACGATAACTTTGTATCTGTCCCATCAGTACTGCATTATTGGAGGTTTGTTTTGAAATGACACATTTTATCCTGTCAGTGTACATAGTAATTTTTATTGTTTCTCATTTGGAACTAATTCATTCTCAACCAAAAGAGCAAGATGCAATTTGCACATTGTGCCATCTTGCAATAATATATAGTTTACAAATAAGATAAACAGATGGTCAAAGCCAGAGGAGGTTTTGCTTTTGCAGCACTATCTTTGAAGTTCTAATGCACCTATCTGTGGGACTTCTGGTGCCCAAAACTTATTGATAGGGCTTGGTTTCACAAAAATTCACCCCCTCTTCATTTTTGTGCTGTGTACCATTCTATCACTGTTCTCTACTCTAGGGAAGGGTGCATTTCACTAATGCTGTGTGTACTTCAGTTGTATAATGGGGTATACAAACTTCATACTGGGCCTGAAGAGGGTAAAGGACAATACTGGGACCAGGTAGCCAAGCACTGGCAGAGACTTCTCCAACTGGAGAGGAAGCATAAAAGGGAGAAACTCAGCTCAGAAGGGGGGAAGGAAAACAGACCTACCCTGAGGTCTCCTGAACAAGCCTCTGTGTTAGGAAGAAGACTACCTGCTGAACCTGGTTGGGGCAAAGGTTTAGTTGTATCATCTTTTCTTTTGCTATCCTTTATTGGATTTTGGAGGCACAGAGGGAGGGGGTGCAGATGGATGGTAGGAAGTGACCCAGGGAGAAAGTTCTGAGGGAATTTCAGAGTGCTGGACAAAGTTGGCTCTCACAGGGCCCTGCGTCTGAACCTGGTAGAATGGGAGCGCCCAGGCTCACCTATCAACTGCCCTTGTTGCAGGAGGGGCATAAGCCTCATTTCCTCCACCCCCGCTGTAGTAAGGAGATGGTAAGGATATTGGAAACCCTGATGTGAAGCTAAGCCACATATAAGAGTTTGGAAATGGACGGAAAGCCCTTCTTGCTGGGGGTGGGGTTGGGAGCATGAGACAGGAGACTGGGTGTGCTACCACTAGGCCACAGGGCCATCTGAGGACTATCACAAATTGAGAAGCACTCCAAGTTAGTTTTTCTTTTATTATACCTATAACAGGATTTGTGATGATATTCCAATGCTGGACAAGTCAGGAACATCCTATGGATCTGTTTTTAGATAATTTGTATATGCAATACCTTTTTTCCCCAATGTAATTTGATCCCAATACTGTTAATCTAACTCATTTTGTAAATGTTTCACTCAATTATATTACTTGTTACCAAATTATACAGCACGAGGAGAGAGACTGATGGCCATTTATGCATTGTAGCTGAGGCTTACAAGAAAATCTCACTGACTTTTCTCTAGATTTAGCTTTTCACATCAACAAACATGCTAGATTTTTTTTTTTTTTTTGCCAGTGCACCAAGTATATCCATATAGACCAGAAGTCAACCCCAAAAGTTAACAGGTTAAAGTCCCCTCAGAAAGACACCTTGCAGTGCCAATGATCAATGTGTATACAAAAATGCTCAGTAGTTGGCCATTTTACCATGCTCTCTTAGAAGTCACACATCTAGGACTCGAGCTCCTCAGGACTGAAATTATGCCATTGGAGCTTTCATCTAGTACTTCTTCATAAGAAAGATCCAGTTCAACATAATAAGGTGGGTAGTAAGCTCTGCAAAATAGAGAAGTGTTATACTGTTATTGCCATAAAGCATGGCACACTAGAGATGATGGGTAGAGGCAAAATACTGCTTTTCTGTAAGATTTGTAATTGATGCTATAATTCTGCTTGTAATTAAACATATCTCAACCAAGCACAGAGCAATTTGCAGTACAAAAACTAGCAAAACATTGACAATGCATGAAGAATGGTTTGGTTTGCATTACAAATCCCCTTTGCTCTTTCATGGCCATCTCCTGTTATCTTGCAGGTATCAAACACTTTTACTCAGGTTCTTAGTTTTTTGCCAGGTTGAAGTGGTCCTCACCAGACTTCTACTTGATTGGCAATAGAAAACATTTGGCTGTTATCAACTTGGTACTTTGGGACCTATACTCTGCTCTCTAAAGAGGTAATATAATAGTACAGATTCTGGCTAATGAGGTCCACAGAAATAATTGCCACAGTGATAGCCCAAATATCTCATTTCAATATAATACTAGGTCAGAGGGCCTTTCCCCTGTCCTCACATAATGTAAAATGCAAAACCTAATGGCTCCATTGGCCATAGATTACCTCAATCTGCTTTAGGCCAACAGCAAGAACTCTAACCCCTATTTGCTTAATTTATTACATTATAGATGGTTTAATGGCAGTAGGGATTTTTTTTAAGAGTTGATATAACTGAAAATGTCCCAGTTCTGAAACTTACATGAAAATGGGTCAGTCCACTCATAATAGAGCAAAGCTATAAAAATATTTAATTGTAATTATAAGCATACGTATACCTACACCTCTACCCCGATATAACACGAATTCGGATATAACACGGTAAAGCAGCGCGGCGGGGGAGCAGCGCGCTCCGGCGGATCAAAGCAAGTTCGATATAACGCAGTTTCACCTATAATGAGGTAAGATTTTTTTGGCCCCTGAGGACAGCATTATAGCGGGGTAGAGGTGTATATATGAATGACTAAAGGTGAAAGTAATATCTGGGCCAAAATGAGGAAAGACAGCATTGAAGCAGCTGTACGTTCTCTGTGAAGCTTAGACTGTTGAGCAAAGGTTTTACTTGATGCTTAAATCATGATTTATTTATTTTTTGGTTAAAAGTTTCACATCATTTAACAGTTTGAAACAAAAGCACTGAATTAGTGAATCCATATGATGAAGCTTAACACAAAATGATGTTGACAAGCTCAAATGTTGGGAATGAGAAAAACGTTAGTGTGAACTATGCAGGGAGCATAAGTGATACTTCCGATTTTTTTTTAAATCTAAGTTGAATGCTGTCAAGATGTTCAGTCCTTATCTGATTAAAACTCACAATTTCTGTTCAGCCATACAGCACTGTCTCAACCGTGTGTGGGAAAAGGGTGAGAGCTAAAGCCTCAGTACAAAGCTTGAAATGGCTGAATGCAAACAGAGTTTTTAACTAGAACGTGGAAGGATATAAGGCAGCAGATGCAACACCAATCTGCTTAGACAAGAGGACAATATTTTTAAAACAGAAACACCAAGCATCAGATAATCATATGGTGCACAAAGAAAGGCACCTGCATATGCCAATGTACAGCAATGAGTCATCCTGACACGGAATTGTCTGACTAGGGTGTGAAAATTGTCAGTAGCAGACATAGGCGCTGACTTACATGGGGCTCTGGGGCTTTAGCCCCATGAATAAATCCCAAGCAGGGGCTCTGCCCCACCAATGTTCGCCGCCGCCGCCGCCAGGGCTGGAGAGCTTCCCCCCTCCCCGCCCGGCCCCAGAGAGCTTAACTGCTTGAACGCAGGCAGCTGCGTCTGTGTGTCTCGACTGTACCATCTCCGAGGGAGGGGGAGGGGGAGGGGGGCCCGCCGTGCTGGTGGCAGCCCTCTCCTCTACCCCACCCTGGAGGCTGGAGGCTTAAACGCAGGCATGTCTCTCTCCCTTGCCTTGCCTGTTGCCTCTGCTGCTGCCGGCTGCTGTTGCTTGCTGGAGCACTGGCCGGGGGAGGGGAGGGAGCTGTGCCATGCTTGGCAGCCCTCCCCTCCCCCTACCTGCAGGAGATGCAAAGGGCACTTCCGGCCAGGACTCGGAGACTGACCTCACCCACCTGAGCAGGTCCTGGGCTTCCGTGAGTGTTTGACCCTATGATTCCCCCCCCAGCCCCCACTCCTGCCCAACGCTGGGGAAGGGGCAGCCCCATGCCATCCCCTCCCACCGTTCGTCCCCCCCCCGCACTGAAGCTACGGTGAGGGGCTGCAGGCTGCAGCAGGGGTCAGGGAGGCAGGAAGCCATATGTGAAGGCAGTGCCCCTCCCCTCCAGCATCCACCCACCACAGGGCAGATGGGGGAGGGGGATTCATAGACCTAGCTGAGCAGCTGGGGCTTGGGTGAATTTTATGACACCCTGCTCCCCTGCCCCATAGTCATCCCCATGCAGACCCCACTTCTGCCCCATGCTGGGCAAGGGGCAGCCCCATCCACAGTGAAGTTATGGTGAGGGGCAGCAACATGGAAGGCTACCTGTGATGGCAACACCCACCCCCTAGTTCCCATCACAGGGGAGGTGAGTGGGCTTTCTGGACCTGAGGGGCCCTAGGAAGGAACATATGCAGTGACTGTGGTGCAGAGTGAGTGTGCTGTGGGGGGCAGGGGGGAGAGGAGGGGTCCCTCCCCTGGAGCTTGCTGCTGCCAGTGGTGGTGATGGGGAGTCCTCTCTGGCCATAGCCCTGGGGCAGCCTGTCTGCACCCCAAGTTCCTCATCCTCAGCCCTGCCTCACCCCAAAGCCTGCACCCCCTGCACCGAGCACGCTCCTGCACTGTGAACCCCTCATCCCCAGCCCCACCCCAGAACCCTCACCTGAGGGGAAAAACATGCAACTTAAATTTGGTGGTCAGTTTGGAGTATCATTGTATTTAGCACAATATTTGATTATTTTACACCCTTCAAAGTATGTAACTGGTCGTATACAGGTGTTTTCTCTGAATACTGTCTGCGTGCCTCAGTTTCCCCAATGCATTTCTTAAGGCTCTAGATGGTGGGATAAGGGGGTGTGATTGTTGTAAAGCCCTAGAGGGCCAGTGTGATGCTGTCTGCACAGAGAATGGCTGACACCCTGTCTCCAGGCAACTGATGGCCTGGGCCACTCTCCTGCAAGGTGCCAACTGAAGGTGTTGGAGAACAAAAAGATCAGGTGGCCTCCTAATGCTTGGAAAAGAGACAAAGGCCAGAGGAGGGAGTGTCAGTGCCTGTGCAGACTTCTGGGAAGCGCATGGTGTGGAAGGGGATGCTGTGATGCTTTGGAACAACTCCATGCAAAGCCAGTCAGGACTCTAGGGGAGCCTCCTCTCTGAGCATACTGTCTCCAGGGCAAGAAGCTTACACCTTCCTGGGTCTGACCTCGGAGCATTCAGCATGCCCTTCCACACTGTGCACTTTCCGCAGCGAGTCTGCCCAGGCAGGTCCTGGGGCAACCAGAGGTCCCTGCACCCCAACTCCGCAGTCAGATGTGACTCTCAGCCAGACAGTAAAACAGAAGGTTTATTAGATGACGGGAACACAGTTTAAACAGAGCTTGTAGGTACAGAAAACAGAACCCCTCTGTCAGGTCCATCTTGGGGGGTGGGGAGCCCAGAACCAAGTTCTGGGTCTCTCCCCATTTCCCCAGCCAGCTCCAAACTGACACTCCCTCCTCTGGCCTCTGTGTCTCTTCCGGACAAGGAGGCCACCTGATCTTTGTCCCCAACACCTTCAGTGGGCATCTTGCAGGGGAAACTGAGGCACCCATACAGTATTCAGAGAAAATATTAAGGACATTCCCACTTCACCACAACAGGTGCAACAAAATATAATACTGTATATTGAAGTAGGCAAGTGCTGCTTCTGACTTTCCACTTTTAATTGACCTTTGTAATCTTGTGACACTGATGCATTGTAGCTTCATTTTATATCGGCGTACAGGGCGGGAGCCAGGGCCGGCTCCAGACCCCAGCGCGCCAAGCAGGCGCATGGGGCGGCATTGTCCTGGCAGGGCGGCATTTGGCTCCGGCGGACCTTCCGCAGTCATGCCTGCGGGAGGTCCACAGGAGCCCCGGGAAGAGCAGACCTGCCGCAGGGACGACTGCGACGGGTGCGCTGGTCCCGCGGCTCGGACGGAGCTCCCGCAGGCATGCCTGCGGATGCTCCACCGGAGCCGCGGGACCACGGGACCGTCCGCAGGCACTTCTGCCTCGGCCGCGGGACTGGGGAAGGGCGGCGCAAGCGGCGCGGCGCGCCGCCCTGCTTGGGGCAGCGGAATTTCTAGATCCGCCCCTGGCGGGAGCGGGGGGGCACCACCATTTTGGGCCCCACCAAAAATTATACAAACCTGCCGCCTATGGTAGCAGACACTGTAGCCATCTCTCAGAAAGCACACACACATCCCCTCCTCCCAAACTAAGTAGTCACTTTCAGAATGATGGTTCAAGAGATTAGGAGATAAGCATCGATGTCATGCTGCATTGCTTTTCAGTAACTCTCTGGGCAATAAGTCTCTGAATTGTTTTGTCTTTTCTGAAGGTGAACATAGTTGCATAACTGGTACAACCTGCTAGCACAGTTTTAAAGTGATTCAGATTTCCTTATTGTCAGTGTGACTGAACTCGTTATTGAGAAAATTGTACTGTCTGCCAGCAGTACCACTGCAATTTATCAAATGAATTCTGGTGTAGTTAGGGTGGGAATTCAGTATCAAAATCTATATGCTCTAGTAAATAAATATTTGGATTTTTGCAAATGTCGTGGGACAGTTTTACTAAAATATATAGAAGATTTTGGCCATATTCTGTCCTTTAATTAAACACTTACAGTGCTTTTCACCTGCGGATATTAAAGTGCTTTATTATTGCTCCTTGTTGAGTGTGCTTTATGAAGGCTGGGCAAGAATCATTAACCACACTTTACAGATCAGAAACTGAGGAACAAGCAAAGTGACTTGTCCAATGTTATATAGTGAAGCCCAGATTCAGCAGAGCACTTGGATTTAACTTTGTCAGCAACAGATTAGCATATAGAGGTATCCTGATTCCCAGTGCCCTATTTAACTACTGGTTCACGTGCTCTGTAGGAACATACTCACCATACTGGGTCAGATCAGTGGTCCATTTAGCCCAGGAAGTTCTAGGGGTGATGCCTACCACATGGGAGTAGTGCACAGGAGTTATGGAAAGTGGTGCTTGACTCTCTTTAGTGTGTTGGATTTACTGGAGGCTGCTGGAGGCAATGCCTGCCCAGAAGGTAGCAGACTGCTGATGATTTGATTGTGATCAACTAAATATTTGCCATGGAAAAAGTACACAGGAATTGTTCTGGGGCATGAAATCTGAGTTGAAGGCAGCCGTGGGTGACTGCTGAAGCCCCCAGGAGAACAAGAATGGAAGCTGAGTTTCTGCAACTGTGGATATAGTTAGAGAAGCCATAAGAGTTTCTATCATGATCTTGCCCTTTTCAAGAGCATCTTTTCTTGAAAGGTTGCAAAAGGTTCACAGCAGACCTTCTGCTCAAAAAGACACAGTAGCTTTAGGAAGAATAGTTTTCTTTTTTCTAATAAAATCCCTTGTTTAGTGTTAGAGGAAAGCAACTATGACCTTTTACCACTGTCACATGACAGACTGGTTGCCACAAGTTTGAATTTATTAGAATTCTAATATAAATCCTGAACTTAATCTCTGGCATCTCAGCAGAGCAAAGTCTTAGTAATTTTCACTCTGCTACCTTCACATAAACTAGCACACAAGAGGGTACATGTAAGAAAAGTGTAATGGAGCAGAGGAACATGAAGAAAAATGGAGCCAGCGTGTTGCTGGCACAGCTTACCTAAATCCTCTTCAAATGCCCATGCGCTAGTTTTTCATAATGCACAGGATTTTTCAAAGGATTCAGTTACATGAGTAAACTTTCGAACAGTCTGAGTCGGTACAAAGTATACTTGAGAATGTTCATTCTCCCACTATTCCTTGAAAATGTTCATGAAGGGGTTCCTGTTTGAGTCTATCAATTTCAAAGTACTGTTTTTGACTGTCTGCAGTAATTAGTGTGGTAAGTGATTTGATATAGGTTATTCCAGTCAGAGTGTAACAGATCAATCAGCACAATCTTTTTTTTTAATCTCTGGAGAACTGGATGCAAAGGAGATTCTAACAACATTCACTTATGAAGAGATATGGAGCAGTGATGTCTAGTCTTAACCAGAGGTACGTGTCTTCCAGGGGGTACGCAGAGGTCTTCCAGGGGGTACATCAACTCATCTAGATATTTACCTAGTTTTACAATAGGCTACATAAAAAGCACTAGTGAAGTCAGTACAAACTAAAATTTCATACAATGACTTATTTATACTGCTCTATATACCATACACTGAAATGTACAATATTTATAATTATAAATCAATTGGAATATATGGTAAAAATGAGAAAGTAAGCAATTTTTCAGTAATAGTGAGAAGAGACACTTTTGTATTTTTATGTCTGATTTTGTAAGCAAGTAGTTTTTAAGAACATAAGAATGGCTATACTGGGTCAGACCCCTGGTCCATCTAGCCCAATATCCTGTCTTCTGACAGTGGACAATGCCAGGTGCTTCAGAGGGAATAAACAGGACAGGTAATCATCAAGTGATCCATCCCCTGTTGCCCATTCCCAGCATCTGGCAAACAGCGAAGTGAGGTGTAACTTGGGGGTACGCAAGGCAAATCAGACTCCTGAAAGGGGTACAGTAGTCTGGAAAGGTTGAGAGCCACTGGTCTAGCCTAACGGATAGGGTACTGAAATGAAAATCAGACTGTGGGCAAGTCAGTGTAATTTCTGTGTCACTTCTGTCCCTCTCCCACACCTTCTTTGCCTTGACTATTTAGATGGGGGACAGGGATCATCTCATTATGTATTTGTACCAGTACTTACTACACTGGGTCTCCAATGTAGATTGGGTTCTAAGTGCTAATGTAATACAAATAAAAAGAAAGCAGAAGCAAACCACAGAGCAGAACACAAGCTGTATCTCTAGGGGAGACTACAGTGTTGCATTTCTTCCACCCTGTGGTGCTATATGATGCTGTAAGTGAGCAGAACTTCTAGATTCACTTATGTGATTCCAAAATGGTTTATCTAGTAATAAGCAGGAAATTGTTGGCTTTGCCTGTAAGTCTGGACTGGAGGAGAGTTTCACATTAAGGGGAAGAACTTTCCCTACTCCATTTTTTTGCGAGGAGTGAGCAGAGATCTGTAGAAAAGGCATGGATTTTGATGTGCATGTGATGTCTGTAACAGTACAAGCAGCATCAAAGTAATGAGGTGAATCTCAAAGGTTGAATATAAGAAGTATTCAGAATACATCTGATGATACATGCACATCTGCACTTTAATTATTTTCTCCCCTTCTGACAAGGCACCATGGTTTATTTAGTGGAGGTTTTGGTCTTTTTTCCCTGTAAGCGCAGATAAAAATCATGAATGCTATATGTAGCAGAGTGGTCCCTGCAGGGAGCTAGAGACAGGGTACCTGAGTGGAGCAGGGCTGGGGAAAGGCAGAAGAGCTGGGGAAGCTCCAGCCTGGAAAGCCCCAGGCTGTGGCCTAGCATAAGGCCAACCGGTACTGGGGGTTGCAGAAGGCAGCCCAGGGGTAGGCAAAGGCAGCCAGTCCAAACCCCTTCGCCTATGATGAGTGGCTGATACTGCAGTCTGCCCTAGTGAACAGGGGCTAGATGGAGACTGGGCAGTAGCCAAAAGTGAGGTAAAGTGGGGATAGTGGGTTGGGTGTTCCCCAGGGAGGGGAGACCTAGATTGGTGGGGTACTGCCAGGGGGCAGCACCCCAGTTAAAAGGGCACCGGGGGCCAGGGAGGGGCACGGGGGCCAAGAGGACAGGCGGATCACCAGTCTGCAGAGGGTGCTCCGGAGCTGGAACGAGCTAATTCCCGAGGACAACCAGCAGGAGGCGCCGCAGGAGTGAGTCCGCACCTCTACACGTGGTGGAGAATGCAGGCACGTGCGGTCTGCCCCTGATACAAGGGGCCAGGGTAAGGACTGTGGACTATTGCCTGGAGCAGAGACTTGAGAGCCTGAAAATGGACTATTATTGGAGAGCCTGTGTGGCCCGGCTCTCCGAGCAGCAAGCGGGGCTGCTTCAGCTGCTGTGGGGGAGGCCACATGGACCTCAATGGGGGCCAGGCACCTTGGGCTGGAGGCTAGTGCCAGGGCCTAAAGACTGTTTTGCCTGTGGGCGACGGGGACACTGGAGAAGGGAGTGTCGCTACTGGGTGGGGGCAGAGAGGCCTCACCCAGCAAAGGTGCCCCCTCTGAGAGTAACAGGGGGGCCCCCAGCTTGTTGGGCTTGTGGGGAGCAGGGACACCTAAAGAGAGAGTATCCCTATAGTGCTCCCAAGGCCCGGGCCAGCCCAGAGGGAAGGGGAAGGGCCCAAACAGGCTGTGATAGAGCCGTGGAAGAAGTATTTTGTTTTTAATCTATATTTAAGAAATCTGATGTTAGGAATTACACTGCAATGCTAGATGGAAAGAAGTAATCCTAGTTATACCCAAGATGACCTTGTTAATTTTACTCTTTCTTGGGGAAAGAAATATAGGGCCTTACAGGAATTTTTCACTAATTCCTCTGTTTCTCTGTATGGGGCAGCAAAACAATCTGCATAACAATTACTGTTGGCATGTAAGACAACCCTGTTTTAACAACATTGCAGCAGTAATGAATTCTCTGTTCAAGGAATTGCTTTGTTGACATTCCTCTGTATTTAATTTTGTCACTATTACTTATACTACAAACTCTAAGAGTTTTTCCTAGCTCGGCTATTAAATTTTAAGCCCTCACCTTGCATTTTGTTTATATACATCTTGACAGATTTTCTTGTACCAATTGTTCTAAAGTGCAGTGGCTATCAGAAAACTATACAATTTTTTAAAAAAAGCATAAAGGCACTTTCCAAATATCTCGATGTTGACACTACTGTCTTTGGAAAAAAAAGTTGGTGAATTATTTGTCCAAAGTTTTAGGCTTTCTTAGCAATATATAACTCTGCATTGCCTTGTAGAATAGGAGTTTGACTCCACCTGTCATCTTTTTTCACTCCCCAGGGCTGCTATGGCTGCATGTGTTGCAGGACCAATGTCTTTGGGGTAGATATCTTCACAGCAATTTCTCTAGCTCTACAATGAGATTCTTTTAGGAAGATTCAGACAGCATTCCATTACTGGAAGAGCAGCATCCTATCCCAGCCAACAAGGTCTGGTGTATAAAGCAGGAAAATGTTGAGGGAGAATCTCAGCCTGAGTTAGGAGAACAGTTCATACAAGATTTTCTTTGAAAAGTAGCTCCTGAGGAAACTAGTATAAAGCGTATGCAGGGTAAACTCATGAATTGTTCGCCCTTTATAACATTGATAGAGAGAGATGCACAGCTGTTTGCGCCCCCCCCAGGTATCAATACATACTGAGTTAATTAATAAGTAAAAAGTGATTTTATTAAATACAGAAAGTAGGATTTAAGTGGTTCCAAGTAGTGACAGACAGAACAAGTGAATTACCAACTAAAATAGAATGGTGTGTTTTATTTTATGTCTAATCCAACTGAATACAGATAAAATCCTCACCAGTTCCAGAATGTTTCCTTTTACAGACTAATCTTCTTTTAGTCTGGGTCCAGCAATCACTCACACCCCTTTCAGTCACTGTCCTTTGTTCCAGTTTCTTTCAGGTATCTTTGGGAGTGGACTGGCTCTCTTTAGCCAGCTGAAGACAAAATGGAGGGGTCTCCCCTGGGCTTAAACAGGCTTTCTCTTGGGGGTGGAGACCCCTGCCTATCTTCTATGCAAAGTCCAGCTACAAAATGGAGTTTTGGAGTCACCTGGGCAAGTCACATGTCCATGCATGACTGAGTTCCTTACCAGCCAAGCCACATTCCTGGGAAAGCCCAGATGTGGATTGGTGTCTCCAAATTCATTGTTGGCTTAAGTGTTTCTTGACTGGGCACTTACTGAGAATAGTCTTTTCTCAGGAAGCTGACCAACTGCTTCACTACAGCCTACTTAGAATCAAACAAGTATGCAGCCAATATTCATAAATTCGAATACAAAAATGATACATGCAAACAAATAGGATTAATAGATTCAGTAGATCATGACCTTTACAGAGATATGTTACATGGCATATGTAGCATAAAACACTCTAGTTATATACATACGCACATTCATAAGCATATTTCCGTAAAGCCTTATGAGTGGCACCGTCACATCCAGAACTAGTAAAGAAGCATGGGAAATTCTGTATGGATTGTCCTGGCTTCTTGAGTTTTGCTGACTGGATCCATGCTGATCCCTGGGGATGCTTCAGATTGGGGGCAGAGTCTGTGGTCCTTTTCTGTGAGATGGGAAGCGGAGTCCTCCCCCACTCTAGTGAATGGATGTGGGAGGCCTCCATTATGAGCTCTGTTCACCACCACCACTGCTTGCTGGTTTTTAAATCAAGAAAAGGAAGTCTAGAGAGATACTGCTAACCAATTTTTTTTAATTGGACTATTTTAAAAGATTTAAATATTAAAATTATACACTGATTTCATATAATCAGGCTGTCTTTTGTGCTAAAATTCCACACAGACTTAGGTTTTTCAAATTTTCTGTTCTCACATTTGCCACTTTAGGAGAAATACGTTTGATGGTCCTTGTGCATCTATTGTCCTAGCTCTACATTCAGGGATTAAAAAAAAACACCAAACAGCTTTGATGCAGCAGCTGAGATAGAAATGCTGAATCTTTGCACTAGAATTTTCTGGTAAAGCTACAACATTTATATAAAACTAGATCTTCGGTGGAAGGGAAAAGATGGGGAGGACAACAGGAATAAGACTGAACACTTTTAATTCTAGAGCCAGAAGAAATTTCATCTTTTCCAGGGCAGTGTGGGAAAGTTATGGAGGCAGACAGACTGGCCTTCACCTTCATTAGCACAACTCAGAGTCTCTGTCCTGATATTCAAAGCCCTGCATAAGGCTGATTTCAGTTTCCTGAGAAACTGACTCCTCTGCAGCAGTGATCTCCCATGACAGTGTGTTCCCTGAATTATGAAACTCTGGATTATGAGGCATAGAACTTTCTCAGAGTTGGTCCTAGACTATGGTACTCACAACTGAATCAGATGAGAATGTTCACAGGTCTTACCAAGTTCAGAACTACCTGTAAGACTCCACTTCCTGACCTAACTTTCTTCAAAATACTTGTCTCATATTCATGGGAGCACTTACTGGCAGGGAAGGACGATAATAAGATTTTGTTTCAAGCTATATCAATAAGGGCCTAATACACAGGCAACAATATTCACGTAACATGACCACTTTCATGCCATCAGGGCTATAATGTGGCCATGTGGAAGCAATGTCTCACCATGAGAAAGAGAGTGTGTGTGTGTGTGTGTGTGTGTTTTCCTTCCAGACTCAGGACACTTGTTTGTTAAAGCTTTCATTCCACCCTCCCCTTCTTGCCCCAGCCTCCAAGAGTTAGAAGCACTACCACAGTCAAACTTGGACAATTACATTCTGTCCAACACACAACTTATTCTGAGATGTACCAAGCATCTGTAACTTCCATTGAAGACTCTGGCCCACAGTTTGTAATTCATTTTGTAAAGGACTTTGAATCCCTTAAGATGAAAGGAAGTATAAAAATATAAAATAGTATAATTAAAAACATTGCTAGAAAGTATATTACTGTACAGGAAAGGTAGGGGAGATCAACCTGTTGCAGAAGACATTTGTTTTTAATATTTTACTTCCTTTAGGCCTCACTTAGTACCTCTTTATGCTTATGGAGTGCCTATACAGTAAGTTGCATAGGAAACTATTGAGTCCAGAGAACTTTTTGTCTTAGTTCATATGCCTAATAATTCTGTAAATGCATAACTGAGTCTACAGAAGCTTTTGCCATCTCCCTGGAGAAAGGCTGTTATTTCCAAAATTGCAGGTTAAGCATTCCAGTGAGATTTCCATTCCAAATCTTCGTTTGTTAAATACGACAATTTTAAATGGAAGTTTCAGCCTCAATCTAAGACACCACAGAGTTATGCTCTAAAATGACCAGAAAATCAAGACTCATCTTAAAAGTAGTTTGATCTTTAAAATCCTAAAACCAATGCTTTAATTGTTCAAGATATTTTGTTGCTAGGCAAGGTATGGGTAATCCTTGAGTAGATTATCCCTAATTGCAGATTAAACAGGAAAACATGCATAGGGGCATGCAGCATGTTTTAGTGCTTCATCCTCCTGCCCTCTATGTAGACCATGTATGAGAGAATAACCATTCAAGATTCCGGTAAGTCAGTTGTTATGGATGAATGTGTGCAGACAATATTGACATTCTGGAAGTACTTAAATAAATTTAGGTTATAACGCTGCCCCTTCTTGCTCACTTCTACAGTGAAAGGCAACGAGCATTTCTGTATAATACCAAGGGAGCTCTGTCATATTGGGGCTGCCCTTTAACTCAAAGCTATATCTTCCTTTGCTAAGTTGTTTAAGATGTCTATACAATCCACTAGAATCTTGTTTATCTCAAAGAAACACAATTTATTTAAATTGAGTCAAGTAAGAGGTTTTCATAACGGCAATGCATTTCAGGAGAAATAACTTCTATTCAGACATGTTTGTTTTTGAACAACAGGATTCTGTTGCACTTAGGAGACCCGTTTCATTATAGTCAATATGGGAGAAGTAAACTTTTTCTTGCAATGCCTGGAAAAGAACTGAATAAAGATGGATGTTGGAGCTTAAAAATAACTTCTTTACCTGAGAGGGGGGAAAAAATGGGAAAAGTAACGGTTAAGAAAGTTGTGACTTGGTTCAGCCATGCTTACCTTGCAAGACCAGATAGAAGTGCTGCATAGGGTACTATGGCTGATGTCTTCATCATTTGCTCCACGCAGCTTTGACGATGCACCTCAGTTCTCCCTTTCGACTCTTGCTGTTCTATTTGAGTGAGTTTCTGGAGTAGATGCTGTAAAACATGATTTTATGTTGAGTCCAGATATTTTTGAAGTTAGACATTTCCAATCACCATTAAAACAGGCACAATGCTGTGATTAAATAAAACAAAATAGAAGTCACCTGGAAAGAAGATTAGAGCAGTACTTGAACTATGCATATTGAAATTCTGTGGTCCAAAGCAGGGTTCCTCACTGAGTGTATTAGTTTGCCTATACTGTCTTATGTAAGTACAAATTGTAAAGTGGCATTAGCCTCTCTTACTAATAATTTGTGGCACTGTATCTGATACTTTTGCATGCCTGCTGAAACAAAAATAAAGGTTTCTGCCCCTGAAGCTAGCTCTTCATTGCTACTAGCCAAAGTTTTGCTAAGGCCACAGTTAAGGTTATTTCTTGGCTGACAATATGGAAGGAAAGATAGACAAGCTTCTTTGGTAATGTCTCACATTTGTTGGTTTTCTTCTTAACTGGGAAACTCCCCATCTGCTAGGACAAGCAGACATTCTATGCATGAGCATGTCATGTTCATCTGATATTAAGCCTCTGTAGCATCTATATTCCATTATCAGAAGGTTTTTGTGAAGGTAAGAAGGAATTTGAACTGATTTCAGATTACAAAGGCAGGTCTAGTTAAGGTAATGTCTGGCATATCCCAGTTCTTAAAAGAATGTCAAAGAAGAAATTTTGAAAACAAGACAGATTCAAGCAAGTTCTCATCTTGCCAGGGCTATAATAATGGCTTACCAAAGTACTTGCTTGCTGATTGTAAACAGGCAATGACTATTTTTAGAGAGAGATTTCTTCTAATTGCAACACTTTTTTTCTTACTAGAATAAAAATATTGGGTAGAGCCTCTGCTGCTGACAAGATATGCTCAGTGCAATGGGGAAGGGATGGCAAGTGTCTCTAATCCAGACTCTGTGGGCTAGTCAGGTCCCTGCCATAAAGGTAAAGCAACCTTAGCATTACCCTATCTTATACCTGGCTGGCTCCAAGAGTCCTCTTGTCACTGAGGGATCACATTGCCACTGTTTTTCAAGAACAGGATGCACCATGGTGCCGTGCCCGTCCCTTCTCCTCCCCGCACACACAGTACCAGGAAATGTGACAGAGCTTCCACACTGGCTCTAGGTCTTCAGGAACTGGTTTAGGCTTGCTTTCCAGAGCTGAGTGGCCCAGTTATTTAGTTTTATATATACACCAATGTGCAGATACATAGTTGAAAAGATTAGTCTGTTTGTCCCTTGTTTCCAAAATGAAAGTCCTGAGGGGAGAATATACAGCTAACTGGGGGTGTTAGAAATATGTAACATTTGGGGAAGGTACATTATGAAACCACAGTAATGCTTCCATTAAATAATAAACTGATTTCTAATCTTAAACACAACTGGGACCCCTTCACACTTATCCTTGTGATAAATTTTAATCAGAAAAACTTTCTAACATTCAGGCCCCACAGGATAATTAAGCTGGCTGTGGAACCTTAGCTACAGGTGTCAGGTGTTTCAAATATTTGTTATTCTTGTAATCAATTCACTACCTCCACTTTGTCTGAAGATTTATTACTGAGAATTTATAATTCTAACCATCTCTTATAACATTACAATACATAGCCCTAGACCCAACTGTAGCTCTGCTTTGCAACAATAAGTTGTTACACAGGTTATTGACCTGTGAAAAGAATGGCAATACCGTGTACAACGATGATCCAAAGGGACTTCTTTACAGTTAAACACCAGTACTACTTTGGTTGATTGTAACAACTCATTTTCAGTACCAGAAAGGTGGTTCTTTAATGTTTGTTAAAATCACACAAGTACAGAACTCTAAAAAGTAATTGTAATTAAGATATTCTTACATTGTAATGATTTATTTATTCTTCCTGTATTAGTTTGCTTGTGTGACAAATTTTATGTTTATAATTCGTTGCTGATATCACAGCAATAATTCATAAGCAGTACACAGCTAGTTATGACTAACAAGTGAGTAGTGCTTAAGTCTTATGGGCACCAATCCAGTTGGAGAAATGTCACTCCAGAAAACTGTTTGGTGGTTATATCAAAAACATTTCGACAGCCAAAAAGACACTAGTTGCAGCACTCGTATACCATCTGTCACTTTAAGGGAACCCATTTTTCAGATGTATAGGTCACAGTCCCACCTGTTAGACTGTACTTTAATTTATGCATGTGGTTATTAGAGCTATAATCTAGTTCCTGACAGTAGCAATGACAAATAGTCAAGAGCTCTTATCCTCAGATGGGCAATTACAGATAAATATAAACTTCTTAATAAACATGCTCATGGTCAGCTAGTGTAGTTCTACTCACTTCAATAGCTGTACACCAGTGTTCCCCCATTTATCCCCTGCTTAAATTGGCCCATGAGTAGATGTATCTATTTCCCATTCCATTTACTATTACATTTTAAATGTAACCAGCAAAGAGGACAAATAAAAAAGGCCTATACGGTTATTTTTGAAAAAATTCACACATCTTGACAAGTTCATCTTAGATATTAAAGGTTTGTCCACCCTGTTTTCCTGGAAAACTTTGAATGGCTGGAGAACTGATAGGATAGAGGACAGGTCCCAAACATGTGAAATGCAGGGTTTTTTTGAGGGGTATGGGAAGAGAGATTTTAATTCAGATCGTGTCTAAGACATAACACAGTTGAATCATGGTAACTCCACCACCACCAAACTGCAGAAGGCAGTAACTGCTCCTCTTCTGGAGGAGGCTAGTGGGCTTTCCTAATTTGCCCCATCCTTGTCTTTCACTTAATGCACATTTGTGGGATTATGGAGAGTAGAAGGACCAGAGACAGACCAAAAGAGGATGAGATATTCCAGACAAGTCAGCAGTTTCAGTAGGGAGACTGTGCCACCATGTGACAGCAGAACAGACAGTCAAGAATAGTCTGTTCTGTGTCCTGCAAGGAAACTTGTTACACTCACTGCAGAATATATTTTGGCCTCTCAAGCTTAACTTTCTCCCAATCCCTTTTATTCATAGTACCCTGAATATAAAATTATTTACCCAGAAAATCCCTATTGTAAGATCAGTGCATTAGACTCATGTAAAACCAAAATATATTAAAACCAAACTGAAAATGTATGTAAAAAGTAAAAGGGGCTACAGAGTGCCCTAGTTCATCAAAAATGTCATGCAAATCAGCTAATAGCGATGGTCCCAAGCAGCAAATCTAAATTTAAAGAAAAGATCACATGCCTTTTGATTCTCAGCCCTAGATGTTATGCTAGGTATAGGCCCAATTCATAGAATCATAGAACTGGAAGGGACCTCGAGAGGTCATCTAGTCCAGTCCCCTGCACTTGTATGAAATTAAGATCCAGATTTCAAAGAAGCACACACCAAAATTTGTTGATTTATGGTTCCAGTTTAGGTCCATCTGTACTTAATTTACTGATTTTTCTTCGTATGATGAGCTACAGCTTTATCCTATGTTTGTGCTATATTTCTCTGTGAATAGATTACCAATTCTTCATGTGTGCTATTAGTGGTTATTCTTTCTGTGGTTTTGCATATGCCTAAAACTTTTCTGCTTGGTACTTTAAAGGTGACACTCCGAGATTCCCCAGCATCTTCAATCCCATAGAGATAACAGCAATGGAAACAAATGCTGTTCTTCTAACTTGGCTAGGAGTTACTACATAGCAACAGTTGATGTTCATGAGAAGTAGTTATTTTTCATTGTGTAGGATGACTGTGAATTCCCCACTAATCTGATGGGATTTAGAATCAAAGCAAAGCCAGTACAAACCTACAATAATTATGGTATCATGACAATGTTAGAATTATGCCAAAGCAACTCTTAGACCTTCAGAGGCAATTCAGTACAGTGTAGTGTCACAAAAGACTAGCAGGTAGAGATTTCCTCAACAGTGACTGTATCTAAAAATTGAGTGACTATCTATACTGAAGCCCAATAATCTGACAAAATAAAGCAGTTCCAGGTCTGCAGTGAGCTGGTGTCTGATCACATGGTACTAGCTTTACTCCTTGTATCCAGCTGTTAAATTGCTTTACGAGATTATTAAAAAACCACTTTCTTTCTGTTAAATGGCAAGCCATTGCTTTAGGTGCCACAGGGATTTTGTAGATTGCAAATGGGAGGAGAGATGGCTAGGCAATCACAAGTGGGTTGGTGATATGTCTATGAGACACTCAGACTATTAAAATGTAGATGATAACATGAAAAAAGTTTGAGAACTTCTGGAGTAAAAATCAGGAAACACTTCTCTCAGCATGCTAACAGTAAATTTTTGCAAGTTATTATAATTCATCCTAATTGCATAGAGATTCGTGATCAGTGCAGAATACATAATTTCTATTGAGGTCTGAACCTCTCAGTATAAGACCCTTATTCTTAGTGAGTATCTCCATTTTCTCAATGGTTGTGGTGAAAAACGCTGCTCTATATTTGACCTTTCGTGAAGGATTTTACACAGTTTTAAAACTAAAATGATTGCTATCTTTGTACCATATAGTCATCACAATATATACTGTGTGATAGACCCAGGCCAGTTGGTAACAGCAGAGTAGTAAAGGGAGATATACTGGCCACTGGATAAGCAGTTTTCTGTTCCCTGAGTGACCAGAGCAGGGGCTGCTCCAGGCTAATGAGAACACCTGACTCCAATTAACCTGCTAAGAGTCAGGTGAGGCTGTTAAGCACCTGACTCTAATAAAGGCCCCTCTGAGGCTATAAAAGGGCTCACTCCAGTCAGGCCAAGGGGGAGTTAGGAAGAGTGTGAGAGAGGAACTGGGAGCAAGAGGTGTGCAAGAAGCTGAGCATGAGTAGGCATACTGCTGGAGGACAGACGTACAAGCGTTATCAGACATCAGGAGGAAGGTGCTGTCTTGGGGACAAAGAAGGTGTTGGGAGGAGGCCATGGGGAAGTAGCCCAGGGAGTTGTAGTTGTCGTGCAACTGTACCAGGAGGCACTCTAGACAGCTGCAGTTCACAGGGCCCTGGGCTGGAACCTGGAGTAGAGGGTGGGCCCGGGTTCCCCCCAAACCTCCCAACTCCTGATCAAACACAGGAGGAATTGACCTGATTGTGGCTTCTACCAGAAGGGAAGGTCTCTGGGCTGTTTCCTGACCCACAGGGTGAATCTTTGAGGTGAGCAAATCTGCCAATAAGCGCAGTACCCACTAAGGTAGAGGAGGAACTTTGTCACAACTGTTATCAGTAGCTGATTTATTAGATAAGCAACATGGGCCAGATTCTGTTTCTCTACTAAATGAGTACAGAAATAACATCCATTACAAGTGACAAAATCCATGGTAGGACCCAAATAGGGAGTGAGGGAGCTGTGCAGTTGAAGTGACAAGCAGACTGGGAATCTGCTCTGAAACCTATGACCATGCTCCCTGATCCCCAAGTCCAGCCACATCCCTCCGCATCTTAATGGGCCAGAAGAGTTATAGTTCTCACTGTTTTGAAGGAGCCAGGAACAAGGCCAATAATTGCATGTGATATTTTTCCCTTTCAGCCCATGTCCTTTTAAATACGTGTACCCCAAAGCCAGAACGTGGTCCTATAAGTATGAGACAGGTTCTAGAAGATTTCTCCCCAGGAACTTATATTTATCTACAGGCAGTACTGCTGGAAATAAAATGATCTGTCAAGCTGGCTTATTGAAAACAATCCACCTGGGACAGACAGACCAACTAGCAACCCAGCAGAACAAGATTTGAGATTTAATGTTCCCTAGCTAATGTACAACTGACAAAAATAAATTGCAATAGTAAACAAGAAAGTGTTACAAGTGGACCAAAGAAAGGAGCAAAATTTCAATTTACTGTTAACACTGAAACTGTTTTCATATTACTCTAATACAGGGGTGGGCAAACGTTTTGGCCTGAGGGGCCATATCTGGGTATGGAAATTGTATGGCGGGCCATGAATGCTCACAAAATTGGGGGTTGGGGTGCGGGAGGGGTGAGGGCTCTGGCTAGGGGTGCAGGCTCTGGGGTGGGGTTGAGGGTGAGGGATCAGGGGTGCAGGAGGGGAGCAATGAATTCAGAGGGCGGGGGGGAAATCAGGGCTGGGGCAGGGGGTTGGGGCACAGAAGGGGGTCAGGGGTGCAGGTTCCAGGAAGCACTTGCTGCTGCTTCCAGGAGCTGCTTGATGTATGTCCCCCCTCTGGCTCCTACACAGAGGTGTGGCCAGGCGGAACCACGGGGGGGTGGCACTTGGCTGCCCCTAAGCATAAGAGCTGGGGGGGGGGGGGAACATGCCGCTGCTTCTGGGAGCCAAGCAGAGCCATGGCATGCGAAGAGCAGGGAAAGGCCCCAACCCCGTTCCACGGCTGGAGCGCAGGCGGGGAAAGCCCCAGCTCGAAGGCTGGATGAAAACATCTGAAAGGCTGGATGTGGCCCCTGGGCCATAGTTTGCCCACTCCTGCTCTAATAGTACAAGTAGTTACTAGTCCCCACATAAAAATAATAAACATTATGTAATGAAAGTCACCTTTAATGCTAAACAAAAAATGGCTGTATCAAAGCCAGAGATTTCAACCATGCTTAAATATATATTTCAACTCTAGGGAACAATTCAAAACGTGCAGTTATCAATATGATTCTGTGATCTTCAGAAGAGTAGTTATCACAATGAAGTCTATACATATTTCACTGCCTGGTCCAGTCATCAGGGCTATAAGGGAAGTGAGTCCTACCTGAAATTTCATACAGTGACATGGGAACCTGGAGTGACAATATTTAAATTGATTGTGTTTTTCAGTTCTTCCCTCCCTTAAACGTAATGCAGCAGCTAGTTCTGAGCCCTAGTCTGACAGGGCAGACTGAAATGAGCCCTGAATATCATACTACATTCCACAGAATAAAAAATTGTACTGTGAGATGAGAACAGCAGTAGCTGCAGGTCTCTTCAGGATATTTTTAAAAGACTCTTTATTTGAGCATCCTAATGAATTTTAATAAAAAAAAAGAGAACTGACCATGCTTGTTTTCTTTATTGTGGGTTTTCTTCCTTGTTGAGTGACCCTGTTTATTTCCTTTCTGAAAAGATAACAAAAGACAAAGTCACTAAATCCAGTTTTGTTCAAATACTGCTGTAAACACTCATTTCAAAAGGGACACTTAGCAGGGCGCAAGTAACCAAGTTGATCGTTTGTTAGAAGGGCAATAAAACATTTAGGAAATCTGAGACCATAACTCTCTACTTACTCTGATAAAAAGTCTATTAATAGCCTATAATGCCTTGTCCTAAACTCAGAGAATAAGAGCTGAGATTTTTAAAGAAAGGCCCCACTTTTACTGACATTACAGTAGGCTTCAGTTACAACAATCAGTTTATTTTAAAATACATTTACTACAACCTATCAATACTTTCAAATGCAATGGGTGAAATGTGGTCCTGTGAGCACAAATCTGTGTTGTATATGTGGAACAGGGTCCACATTGCAGGTAAATTCCAGGACTACAGCATAGTCACTATTCCATACTATGGGTTCCTGTATGTGCATACCCTATACAGGGATGTTTTAGGCCACTCAAGTGACTGCATGGGATTTAGAATAAAAGAAAAAGCAATACAAGCCTATAATGATTATCAAGAGAATGCTAAAGTCATACCTAGTCTGACAGGGCAGGCTGAAATGAGCCCTGAAAACAGTATTACATGGCACAGAATATAAAATTGTACTGTGAGGTGGGAACAGAAGTAATTGTGAGGCTCTTAAGGATTTTTTTTAACTAGGATTTTTTGGAGCATCCTAATGAATGTTGCTAAATGACAGGAAAACTGCCAGTAGCCCTAATATACATCAACAACATTCAGAGACCCTGCTGCATGTCCATTCTGGTCTGCTCGCAAGTGTTAACACAAATCTCATTTTGATTAATGTGTCTTTCTTTAAAGACTATGTTAGAATTCAACCACAAGCTATTGCTTTTGATGCAACAATTACAGGGTGACTGTCTATGGCCTGAGTTACGCTGGAGGTCAGACTAAATGATCATAATGGTCCCTTCTGGCCTTAAAAATCTATTAGTCTATAGTACTGCACTGTGGGTTGCATGGGTCTTATGCACACACCACATTCCTTGTGCATATAGAGATGCTCTGAGTACTCATTGAAACAGATGATACATATAACCCAAGAAAAGGCTATAGCCACTGGCTTGCCAATTTCCATTTTCACTATGCTTTAGAAAAGAATCCCTTTAACACTAAATATATATCATAATCAGAGTTTTAATTGAGGTTACAATAATATAAATATAATCACAATCCCAAAAACAGAGGAGCTATAATTTAAGAAATTTTTTTTTTTTTGAAAAATAGCCATTGGCTAGTGAGAGCCTTTCAGTATATGAAGAGGAGTCTTCCCAAGCATACTGTAGGAAAATAAAGTTTTATTAGGAATTGACTTGCCAAAAATCTTTGATATAACTGTTCTGCTAACCAAGTTAAACTCTTACAAAAGTAAGATTTTTCACAGGAGAGAAGACCAGATCCCAAAAGTTAGCATGTGTCAGGAGTCTACCCTCACTTGAAACTGGGCGATTTCAAAGTGAGGACCCGCATGTCTTCCCCCCACCCCAAAATCCTAGGGTAGGTCTCCTTCAGGCTGCCACCACTCGGTCGATTACGTGGGCCGAGACACCCCTATATTCCCCCTCCCACTCCCCTTTCCAGAGACGTTCCCTGGGGAAATACAGATCCACTCATCGGAGGGAAACCTCCCCCCCCCCTCTCTCTCTCCTAGCCACTGGAAAGAGATACCTGATTCAACTGTTTGAATCAAACCCAGGAGGAACTATCTCCCCCCTCCCTTCTCTGCCCGGAGATAAGCCTGTCTCACCACCGAGAGAGTGTCTTCGCCCCTCCCCCTATCCACAGTAGAAGGGATTTAATCAAGTCTTTATAGAAAGAATTTATTAAAAGGAAAACAAGAAAATACAGAATCTCTATGAGCCCAAGCTGGACACTCATAGGGTATAACCTTGCTAAGTTTTGGAGAGAATCCTCTCTCTTTCTCAGTACACAAAACAGCAGAATAAGAATAATCAATAACAAACACACAGAATTGCAAGCATAGGATTATTAGGTGAGGACACAACGTATCTTTCTAATACTCACTATCTTGACTAGAAGAAATTAGTTCAGAAAGATGGAAACTTGTAGACTTGATTAAAACATCTGGACCCTTGTAACTCCAGACGGCTAAAGACAAAGACCCCCCCAAACAGAGGGAAAAGTTCCCTCCTAGGAGTTTCAAATTCTCTTCCCTGATTGGTCCTCAGGTCAGATGCCCACCAGGTACTATGCTTTAACCCTTTACTAACTATTCATGACACGCCCCCCAAATCGTCACAGTGGGATCCACTGGCGGCGATTTCCTCCTAGTACTGTAAAACAAGCAGAGTAATAAAACACATGCACTATTACATCGACTACTAAGCATGAAAACATATTAAGAACAGTTTTTAGCCACTTGATTCTGGGAAACTTTCACGAGAGAGTGCATCAGCAACTTTGTTGGAAGCTCCTGAAATGTGTTGAATGTCAAAGTCAAAGTTTTGGAGAGCTAAGCTCCAGCGGAGAAGTTTCTTGTTGTTTCCCTTGTTGGTGTGAAGCCACTTTAGCGCAGCATGGTCAGTTTGTAGCTGGAACTGCCGGCCCCAAACGTATGGGCGTAGCTTTTCCAAGGCATACACAATGGCGTAACATTTTTTTTCACTGATGGACCAGTGGCTTTCCCTCTCAGACAGTTTCTTGCTGAGAAATACGACAGGATGGAAGTTGTGATCTGGTCCTTCCTGCATTAGGACCGCTCCTACCCCACGTTCAGATGCATCGGTGGTAACTAGGAAGGGTTTGTCAAAGTCTGGGGCCCTTATTTTCTCCGAGAAGGTTGATCATTAGGTTGAAGAGGGGTTGGATTGGGTGGAGTTTGCTGTTTAGTTTTTTCTAATTCCAGAGCCTGTCTCTGGATTTCCAGTTCTTTGTCTTTCAACTCCAGTTGTCTTTTGTGCTCAGCCTCTTTGGCTTGTATTTTCTCCATTTCTCTCTTGTGCTCAGCCTCTTTGGCTTGTATTATCTCCATTTGTCTCTTGTGATCAGCCTCTTTGGCTTTTTCTTTCATTTCAATCTCCTTGAGTTTTAATTGTAATTTCATGTCTTGTAATTGCAGTTCTTTGTGTCTTGTTTCCAGTTTAGATGCGGCCTTGGCACTCATTGTGTCTGTGTCCTGGCGCTGGCCACACCCCTCTGCAGTCCGTGAACTGTTTGTGGTGTTTGACAGTCCCTAACCCTGGCTATGATAACTTGAGTACAGAAAGATAAAGCAATCCTCTGTATAGCAAACTGTGGTTTGTGTAATGTGACTGTTTTGTACTGAGAAAGAGGGAAATTTGTAGACTTGATTAAAACATCTGGACCCTTGTAACTCCAGACGGCTAAAGACAAAGACCCCCCCAAACAGAGGGAAAAGTTCCCTCCTAGGAGTTTCAAATTCTCTTCCCTGATTGGTCCTCAGGTCAGATGCCCACCAGGTACTATGCTTTAACCCTTTACTAACTATTCATGACAGCATGTTCTCAAACAAAAGGACTTGGCACTTATGTTGTATCTGGACTGAAATGAGCTTGGCAATAATACATTTTCATGAGATCTGGGGCTTTGAGAAGAAGTTGCATTAATGTGCAGAAAATATTAATAGCTAATAGTTTACACAGCAGCAAGTTCTACTCTTGAGGAAACATTCTTTAGGATGGATCCTCCAGAAAGAGCACTTGAATGTTAAACATAAGAACAGTGAATGCTAGTACTTTACAGATCCAAGTAAAGTCTGTTTTTGATCTACCCTTTTTTGCATTGCCAACAACTGTTTTGCTTTTCTGAATTCAGCATTTCTTAGTCACAGTAAAAGGCACAAATATGGTTCTCCTTGATGATCTGTTAGGAGGTAGCCAGAAGCATTGGCATCTGTTGGAGACCTCAAATTATTTTCTAGCTCTTCCTCATATTAAAGCCCCTTGAAAAGCAGAACTCTTATCTGAGCCTCTGAGAATGGATCTACTAACTGCTATTGAAACCAAAAGGACAATAATGAGTTTCATTGGTAACTTTTTGCTAGTGTTTAGTTCTGTTGTCTTCTGGTTTCTCTCATCTTCAAAAACAAACAAAACAAAACAAACTAGTTTTTGCTACCCTGGTATTAACTGCAAAAGAGAAACATAAAATTCTGATACAAAGAAACAAAACACAAACACCAGAAGACAATTAAAAAGGACAATGCATACAAACTTAAGAGATCACAAAGTGTATAAAGACCTGCTCATATTACTCATTACTCCAGAGTTTGTTATGGCTCTTAGTCATGTTGAAAACATTGTATTCTGTATTATAAGGACTATAAAGTAAAGAATACACTACATAGGGTACAGAGTTAAGCACCATTAGAGCTCAATTCTTGAAGAAGTTGATCCTATTCTTAGGTGCTTAAACATTACCATGGACTTTAGTAGATCAATCTTGCAAGTACTTACTATTAGGCTGTTAAACAGCACTTATCTCATTCACCATTTGAGCACAGTCATGCCTCAGTTTCTCTCTGCACCGAACTAAGAATTCTCCCTTTACAATAAGCAGTCCTTTTCCTTTTGGTGCAGAGTTCAACAGTCCTGTTCTGTAGTCATGTGGGCTACAGAAACACCACCTCTCTAACTAGAGGCCAAACCACAAGAAATTCTCCCTATCTGCAAAAGCCCCTCTCAAAGTCCACAATATCTTTCCTTAATGAGATCCAACTGTCTGCTCCTCCCTCCATGATTGATAATTTGCATATAGCCCTCATGGTGTGCTGAATTTTCTTCTCCCTGCCTTTGCAGGGAGCTGGCTTTTCCTTTTTCTTTTCCTGTGTCATTGTACCGCCTCCCTCCTTCTAACAAGAGCACACACGTACTCAGAAACATATTCAGAAAAAGCCTTGTTCCCCTCACATTATCAAGACATAAAGAGGCTCCAAAGGGACCTCTCACTGTTCTTGGCTAGATTGAAAATGACCAGAAGGTGGAGTCTCAGGAGAAAGATGGAGGAGAAGTGAAAAATGGATACAAATGAGGGCATGACAAGGATTCTGATATGGATGTAGTGAGCCTGTGGAAAGAAAGATAATGTATTATTCAAGAAATGCAGCATGTTGTGAATACATGATTGTGAAACTCCACAGGTAAAGGACTGTTCTTTCCTTGATACACATGACTAGTGCTTGAATGTACAGATCCAGGGGAGAACAGAAATCGAATAGACCACTTAATTTTATTAGATACTAGTGACAGTTTTGTACTTCTGTTTTTCCCAGATTTATTCTTGCTTTAGAACACCAGACAGCCTTCCTGAGAGAAGTAGCTCATTCTCCCATATCTACTCAAAGGAAGATTAATATACCTCAATCATAGACACTGCCCATCGGATGCAGCAGTGTTTGAAGTGTCTAATAGCAGTACAAAATCATGGCGTGTGATATCAATAAATACAGCATAACAATGATGTGGAGTCATCTTCAGTGGTAGATTCTCAAATTACAATATGATACAGGATTATATTAAAATGTAACATGCACAGCACAGTACTTACTGACCCAACATGGAACAATTTCTATGAGCTTAATAATAAATGCAATGCACCAGGCCAGGCCCGGCTCCAGGGGTTTTGCCGCCCCAAGCAGAAGAAGGGAGAAAAAAAAAAAAGCCGCGATCGCGATCTGCGGCAATTCAGCGAGAGGTCCTTCGCTCTGAATGGGAGTGAGGGACCCTCCGCCGAATTGCCGCCAAATACTTGAAAGTGCCGCTCTGGAGTTGCCGCCTCAAGCACCTGCTTGATAAGCTGATGCCTGGAGCCGGCCCTGCACCAGGCAATTCCTTTCTATTCACTCTGAATAAGTTCATTTACAGTATCCTTAAGTCTGGTGCTATGGGGATTTATGGCAGATGATGGAATTTCTGCACAAAATTTGACCCAGACTGATGCTGCCAGCTTTATCTTAACAGGTGTTTCTGAATAAGAATGCCCTTATTTCAATATAATTTAAATCAAAGGCCTTAAGAAAATAATAAACTATTTAAGAGTTAAGAAATAGGGCACTCTTACTACACAGAGAGATATGCACCAAAATAACAAAGTACAAATTGCAACCATTTTAGCTATTTTAGTTCCAAGTTTTGTGCAGATAAATCCCAAGAGAAAGGTATAGGGCCAGAAGAACCATATTGTTTCCACAAAACAAGGCCATGATGTTTTCATATCATTAGCAGCTACCTAGGAGGTAGAAGCAAGCAGGGGAAGGAGGAACTCTGAGCCACTTGCTCTTCATTGTTATTAGTTGTACTACAGGAGTGTCACCCACCCAGCTGCACTCAGGGCTAGGCTATGTACCAACACCCAAGGAGAGACCACCCCTGCTGTGAAGAGTTTACTGGCAAAGGGGAGGGGACAGGGATGATGATTATTAGCTCCATTTTAGGGCCTGAGGCAGAGAGGCCAAGTGACTTACCCCACGTCACACAGGGAGGCTGCGGCACAGTGCAAGCATATACCGCGAGGCTCAGGCCAGTGCTGTCACAAGCCCATCCTGCCAGAGCCCTGCAGGTCCCCCACAAGCAGCAGGGGACTCCCCAGCCCCCAGCAGCGCCCTTTGGCCTCTGCTTTCACGCTGGGGACTCCCATTTTCCAATTTCTCTCACAGGCTCCCAGAGGGCACTGGAGTCCCCCAGGGAGACTTATGGCAGGAAGTAGAAGCAAGACCTTCTACCCACAAAAACTGCTGGTTGCTTTGGCTCCAGCTCTATGGTCATTGGCCAGAGCAACCTTGCTGTAAGCAGGGGAACTAGAAGAGTGTGGGTAGTGTCTCCCTGCTGCTTCCTGTTAGACCTTGGCTTGGAGAGAGCAGTGAGAGGCACCGTCCCTTCTTTGTTTAGAGGGTAGGGAGCGGGGTGGTGCTGGAGGGACTTGGCCAGTCAGCCTCCATGACCCTCCAGCTGCTGGGGGAGCTGGGGCTGAAACAGGCCTTCCTCTCCTAAGAAACAGACTTCCCTGAAGGCACCAGCTGCCTCAAGGCTCCTCCTGCGTGGGACTGGTAACTATTAGTGGAGTTAACATGGCATTTTCCTTGGTGTGGGTAAGACAGGGTGTCAGGGAAGGGACTGCTTACTGCTTTGTGGTTTGTTCTGTGCCTAGCATGATGGGGCACTGACTGTGATTAGTTCCCAGGCAATGCTGCCATAATAATAATTTCCCCTCTCTTCTTTTGACCCACCATGTTCTCTGGCCTTTCCTTCCTTAATACCTACTGCTGTTTCTGAAGGCACTGGAGAGGCCCTCATTAGGCTGTCATTGAATAAGGGCTTATCCGCACACAGAATATGTATTGGTTTAAGTTAAATCAGTTTAATTAAGTGAGTGCAACTTTTGTGGGTGGACTCTCATATCTTTTGAAAGTGGCTATATTGGTTTAACTTATGTCTGTAGCCTTAGAGGTGCAGCTAAAATGATAAATTTGTTTAAAATTGGGTATAAGAGAGACAATGCACAGAAGTTGCACTGATTTAACTTGAGTATAAAATCATACCTTTAGTTATATTAGTACAACTTTATGCGTAGAGCAGGCCTATGATTTTAAAAAATATAAATCCAGCTGTTTCTTGTCACAATGTCATTATGCTTCAGTTTCACTCTGACTTATGGCTACCAGCTCAAATGTCTAGTAAAATACAACATGCTTATCACAGCAGCAGAGGCATTGTGTTGAGGGACCAGGAGTAGAAAATAAAATCTACTTTTTAAATAAAAATAAAAACAAGTACAAATATGAGATAATGCATGTACATCAAATGTACAAAGTGGGGTACAAATCTGACCCGCAAAGTGTTGTGTTTAACTGTTAGGAAAGCTCATCTCAACTTCATTTGGCAAAACATAGGTAAAGTAAATTAGTGTATGTACAAACAAGTATGAACTGGAAAATCATTCTGGATTTTTGCATGCAGATAAGTACAAGACTTCCCCACTTCTAAGAATTCCCATATTTCCAGTACTTAAATATAATCAGAGTTACTGCAGACCAGTTCTAAATATTGAGGTGTGTATATTTATATTATTTTATTTGCACTTTATAAGCCAAGAATTGGAGACTTTTGCTTATTTTTATCATCTGTACCTTTGTTAGCGTATGGATGTGACTCTTTTGGTAGCTTTCCCTTATTCCTGATCAGATTGTTATACCATTCACATTCTAACTGAATGAAACACATGCCCATGATTACAGCTCTAGTTTGTTTCTAGAAAAATTTTTCATATGAAAAATCTGCTTGTGGCAGTATTTCATATGAGTAATGTGGCACAACTGGTGTTCTTATTACAATGCAGTACTCTTGTAGCTAACTACTGTTTTTTTTGTGTTAAACATTATTGATTACAATCTTAAGAACAAACTGAGAGGTTGGGTGTACCTCTGTGTCTCTCATTTTCTCTGTACTAACATTTTATTAATAAACTGCAATATTTACTGTTTATTCTCTGTAGGGCTTAGTCAGTGATGAGCTGCCAAAATCTTAACAACCGGTTCCCTATAAAAAGTTCTGATTTAAGGGGGGGGCAGGGGGAGACATACTCATGGGGCCGGGGGCCCCTGCAAGGCCTGGGGCAAATTGCCCCACTTGCCCCCCGGCAGCCCTAGAGCTTGCAGCCCCCTCCCCCCTTACCTTGCCTGCAGCTCAAAGCAGCAGGACGACTCCGGAGCTCAGCTGAGCTACCCAGCTGCTGCCGGTGGCTGGCCACGCTGCAGTTGGGGGGAAGCAGAGGAAGGGCTGGGGGAGCCTCAGCCTCCCCAGCTGGGAATCCTGGGAGCAACAAGATGGTCCGGCCCGCGGACCGGAGTTCTTTGCCCACTCCCTGGCCCTTTAACAACCGGTTCTCCACGGAGGTCTAATTTTAGCAACCGGTTCTTGGGAACCTGTGAGAACTGGCTCCAGCTCACAACTGGGCTTAGTGTACTTTCAATGCTATGGTACCTATTTTTTGTAATGCAGGAACTTCCTTTAAAACAATCACTTATTTGTAGCTTTATATTGCTCTTTAATTCACATCATTTATAATTTGAAAGCCACTTATAGTATTATATGCCCTCTTAATGGTTTGAAACATTAGGCTTTGTTAAAAAGATTCACACCCCAGTTTTAGGTGGGTCTTGTACTGGTAATATAAAACGCTGGATTAAGTTGCTTATATCTTTGCCACACTTTTAACTATTTGGGATGAAATTTTCCATGCTGGATGTGTGTCTCAGGCTGAATTTTTTTTAGTTCAGTAGCTTTTGAGAATAAGGCTAGGGGAAAAATAAATTTTGTCTCTGTTTAATAATAATAATAATAAAAAAAAAAGTCTGATGACATTTTCTTTGAAAAACTCGAAGACCTCTATGCTTTGGAGCAGGAACTTTGAAATTTGGTAGGGGGTGGCCTTTCTGTCAGGAATGAGCCTTTTGCTGTCTCTGAGATAATCCACCCAAATTTGGCTAAATTATAAGCCTTTGAAAAATCCGTTTCTACATGCTCAGTAGAGACTTGCTAGAGCTTTGCAGCTTAATTCCTTCAAGATTCTGTCTGCACTGTATGTGCTCTAGCTCAGGGCTGCAGTGGGCTGAGCGAAATTTTCCTGCAATTGCAGCTCTGGGCTGAGTCAGGGCCAGGTACTGGAACTGAATTGAAAGCAAGGAGACTGTCTCTGCTATGCCTTCACTGTGCCCACTGATTTTCACAGGCAGCATACAGCAAGAAGCCACTTGAATCATTTGGAAAGGGGACAAGAGCCGAACCTGGGGGAAAGGAGGATGAGAGGATTAGATTGGGAAAAGGAGCTAAGGGAGGGGTCAAGAAAGGAAGGATCATCCAATGGTTATGGCATTAGCGTGGAACCAAGGAGACCTGGGTTCAATTATCTGCTCTGCAGTGGTCTTCCTGTGTGAGCTTGGAGAAGTCACTTAGTCTCTCTGTTTCTTGTTGTTGTTTGTATTATCAGAATGTTTAGGAGCCCCAGTTGTGGATCAGGATTCTATTGTGGTAGGTGCTGTACAAAAACAGACCAAAAGTTTCCCATCTGTAAAAAGGGGGATAATAGTTCTTCCTTACCTAACAAGGATGTTGTGAAGTATTCAAATACTATGGCAATATAGGGGCTCTATAAGTACCTCAGATGGACTGGGTGACTAAGGAAATGGAGACTGTGAGCCAGAGTGGGGCAGAAAAGATTGGGACTGGATGGACAAGGAAACTGGAACTGGCAACCAGTGGGACAAGGAAAATGAGAGGGGAGGGAGACAGATTGGATGAAAAGCAGGTGTGGGAGAGAACTGGTGCTGACTGGGCAAAGAGACTAAAGATTGGAGCATGGGGGAGCTCGGTTGGTGGAAGGTATGGGGAACAGACATTGAAATTGGACAAGGATCCCAGGAAGGGAAACTGGGCTGGAAATCAATGTGGACAGGGAATATAGGTGTTAGGGTGACTGGATGCTGAGTAGGGGAGAGAGAGATCAAATGAGAAGCTATGAGAGAGGAACTGAAACTGGTGTGGTAAGAAGACTGGGGACAAGGAACCAGGGTAGTGTGTGTAGGAACTGGGACTGAGGATGGAGACTGGGCTGGAGAGTGGGAGACTGAGACTGATTGAGTGAGGAAAATGGGTCTGGGATGAGGAGAGGGGTATGGAGAAGAGACAAGTTAGAGGAGAAGAGGCAGAAGAGGTTAAACTTGGGAGAAATGGGCAGAAGAGTCTCTTCTCACCAGACACACTTCCCTTCAGAGGCTGGAAAGAAACCTAACATTCTCCATGGGTTACCTAGGGAAGTGGTGGAATCTCCTTCCTTAGAGATTTTTAAGGTCAGGCCTGACAAAGCCCTGGCTGGGATGATTTAGTTGCGGATTAGGTCCTGCTTTGAACAGGGGGTTGGACTAGATGACCTCCTGAGGTCCCTTCCAACCCTATGAGTCTATGATTCCTCCATCTCACCACTCCCCTACTGTCAGCAAATATCCGTGAAATCCTCTGGCAAAGTGTCCCGGCCACACCAAGGATTACGACCAATTATCATTTGCCCTGTTTGATCAAGTGGCATGTCTGTGTGCTAGATCTAAAGATTTCAACCATCACAAAACCCATGTAGATGTCAGTATGATGCCACATGATAGAATATCTGGATTTTCAGTTTGCTTTTTTAGAAACCTAGGGAAAAACACAAACAAAATGACATTAAAATATTAATAAGTTTGCAAAGTCAAACACTCATATGTTAGGAAATACATATTCAGACTTAATTCTGGCAACCTTGCTTCAGCACCTTCTTTAGCTACGTCGGGGTCAGCAACCTATGGCTTGTCCTGGCAGGCAGCAGCATGCCATTAAAAATCCTGCCCAGCCCAGCCTGGTCCGGCCTATCCTGCTCCACACCCAAACCTCCTGCCCCAACCCTGAGCCCCCTCCCTCATTCTAGCTTTTTGGCCGGACTCTACACCCCAACCCCCAGCCTGCTCCTTCACCCCCAGCCCTGGGCTCAGTGCACTCCCACTGTTAGCTCAGTGCAGAGAGGAAGAGAATGGGCCAGAACCAGGGAGAAGATAGGTACCCACTGTATGTGGGCAGGGCCAGGACTTTAGATTGGCAGTGGGCTGAGTGGGGCCGGCAGCCGGAATCCCGGCTGGCAGGAGCCGGCGGATGGAACCCCTGAGCAGCAGCAGGCTGAGCCGCTCAGCCCACTGCCAGTCTGGGGTCCCGTCCGCTGACCCCGCACAGCCCGCTGCCGGTCTGGAGTTCTGGCTGCCGGACCCTTGCCAGCCAGGGTCCCAGCTGCAGGCCCCGCTCAGCCCACTGCTGGCCTAGATGAACAGAACCCCAGATCAGCAGCGGGCTAAGCAGGCCAGCGGCATAAGATCAACATTTTAATTTAATTTTAAATGAAGCTTCTTAAACATTTTGAAAACCTTGTTTATTTTACAATACAACAATAGTTTAGTTATATAATATATAGACTTTTAGAGAGAGAGACCTTCTTAAAAAAAACCATTAGAATGTATTACCGGCACGTGAAACCTTAAATTAAAGTGAATAAATGAAGACTTGGCACACCACTTCTGAAAGGTTGCCGACCCCTGATCTGCATTATGAGACAATCTTTAATTACATGATCACATGCTATTTTTTCCACAAAACCCCTGACTCATTTAGTGCATAGGATGGTTCTGTTCCGGGAATGAATGAGAGCTGTGTAATGAAGGAGACTATTGTCTATAGGACTCCTGTCCCAACCTTGGACAATTTCCCAAACATATCTACATTGAGAATCTTTGTTCTGTACACTAAGTCCCCTCCAACAATGGCAGCACAACTTCAGATGCACCATTGCAAATGGCCACAAGGCTGGTTTTGCACCCTATGACCACCACACCCACACTTATCTAATGGGATTTGCAGAGCTAAGGGACTAGTTAATGTTGCTTTTCTCTGTTTTTCTCCCCTCTGCATGGTAAAGTGAAGGGAAGAACATGAGCTTTAGAAACTTAAAACTACTTTCTTCTAAAAAGTATTCCTTCTTCTGTGAACACACTGGTTTGTTATCACAGGGTTGTGAATTAACTATTTATTTATTAAAAGCATTAAAACACTTTAAAAAGTGCAGTGACTTATGCAGCATTTCCAAGCACGCACAACAATTTAAATGTCAAACTTTTTAGATCTACTAATCTCAACACTGTCCTTTTTAAAGTGAACACTTGAAATTTGTATTCTTATAACTCCTTTCACACATGCACAATCACAAAGTGCTTGCAAATTCACTTTACAAAGTGTAGCCTTTTAGAGGTGGAACACATCACCGCTTTAAATGCAATGATGATTATTTTTCTTGGCTAATTTAACTACAGATAGACAGACTAAGGGTCTGTCTACACTACGGAATTAGGTCAAATTTATAGAAGTCGATTTTTTAGGAAGCGATTTTATACAGTCGATGGTGTGTGTCCCCACTAAGCACATTAAGTCGGCGGAGTACGTCCACAGTACCATGGGTAGTGTTGACTTTCGGAGTGTTGCACTGTGGGTAGCTATCCCACAGTTCCTGTAGTCTCCGCCGCCCATTTGAATTCTGGGTTGAGCGCCAATGCCTGATGGGGCAAAAACATTGTCGCAGGTGGTTTTGGGTATGTCGTCAGTTGCCTCTCCCTCCGTGAAAGCAACAGCAATCATTTCGCGCCTTTTTTCTGTGCAGGCGCCATACTGCTTTCAGCAGATGGTGCAGTAGGACTGCTAACCATCGTCATCGAACGACCGCTTCTGCTGCAACTCTGCTCTCCTGCTCTTGTCTCGCCATACCACAGCAAGCATGCAGCCCGCTCGGCTCAGCTCAGCTAAGGGACACCGCCGCTGTTGTGTTCTGGTGCTGCTGGCAGCAGACAGTGCCATAGGTCAGCAAAACTGGCCATCCAACCACCGCTTCCGCTGCCACTCTGCTCTCCTCGTGCCATGAATCCACCCTGCAGGTCCTCTATATCAGTGCTTCTCAAACTTGGATCGCCACTTGTTCAGGGAAAGCCCCTGGCAGGCCAGGCCGGTTTGTTTACCTGCTGTGTCTGCAGGTTTCAGGCCAATGGGGGCTGCAGGAAGCAGCATGGGCCAAGGGACATGCTGGATGCCCTTCCTGCACTGATAGAAAGATATGCACAGGTGTTTGCTCCCCCAGGTATTAATTACTTACTCTGGGTTAATTAATAAAATCAGTTTTGCTTATTAAATATAAAAAGTAGGATTTAAGTGGTTCCAAGTAATAACAGAAGAACAAAGTAAGTTACCAAGCAAAATAAAACACAACACGCAAGTCTAAGCCTAATATAATAGGAAACTGAATAAAGCCAAATCTCACTCTCAGAGATGTCCCAATAAACTTCTTTCACAGACTAGACTTTTTCCTAGTCTGGGCCCAATCCTTTTCAGACCAACGTTGTAGTTTATGACCTGGGTCCAGCAATCACTCACAACCCCTTACTTATAGTCCTTTGTTCCAGTTTCTTTCAGGAATCTCTTTGGGATGGAGAGACCCTCTCTTGAGCAAGCTGAAGACAACACGGAGCGGCTGACATGGCCTTTTATAGTCTCTCTCTTGTGGGCAGAAACCCCTTTGTTTTTCTGTGCAAAATCACAGCAACAAGATGGCGTTTGTACTACCTGGGGAAGTCACACGTCCATGAATGGTTCAGCTTTTTGCAGGCCGACGCCATTGTTTACATGTTAGTTTGAATGTTCCCAGGAAAGCTCAGATGTGGATTTATCTCCCAAAGTCCATTGTCAGTTAAGTGTTTCTTGATTCTTTTTATTCAGAATAGTCCTTTCTCAAGAAGCTGACCAAATGCTTCACTGATGCTACTTAGAATCAAATACATTGAAATACAAGTACATAGCCAATATTCATAACTTCAAATACAAAAATGATACACACATACAGACAGCATAATCATAACTAGCAAATTACAATCTTTCCATAGACACCTTACTTGACCTCCTTTGTACAAAATTTGGTGCAACTATAGGACCTTGGTTGCCACAATGATCTATACGGTCACAGTTCATATCAATAATGTCACACCAACTACATCACTCAGGGGGGTGAAAAATCCACAGCCCCTGAGCAATGTAGTTTAAGACGACCTAACCATTGGTGTAGACAGTAGGGCTGTCGATTAATCACAGTTAACTCATGTGATTAACTCAAAAAAAGTAATCATGATTAAAAATAATCTCTATTTAATCAGTTTTAATCACACTGTTAAACAATAGAATACCAATTGAAACTTGTATTTTTGATGTTTTTCTACATTTTCATATGTATTGTATTCAGTGTTATAATTGAAATCCAAGTGTATATTTTTATTACAAATATTTGCAGTGCAACAATGATAAACAAAAGAAATAGTATTTTTCAATTTACTTCCTACAAGTACGGTAGTGCAATCTCTTTGTCATGAAAATACAACTTTCAAATGTAGATTTTTTTTTGCTGTTATTACATAACTGCATTCAAAAACAAAACAAAGTAAAACTTCAGAGCCCACAAGGCCACTCAGTCCTCCTTCTGGTTCAGCCAATCGCTAAGACAAAGTTTGTTTACATTTACAGAAGATAATGCTGCCCGCTTATTTACAATGTCAACTGAAAGTGAGAACAGGCATTCTCATGGCACTTTTGTAGCCGGCATTGCCAGATATGCTAAACATTCATATGCCTCTTTGTGCTTTCGCCACCATTCCAGAGGACATGCTTCCATGCTGAAGGCGCTTGTTAAAATAAAGCATTTACTAAATTTGTGACTAAACTCCTTGGGGGTGGAGGGGACTGTATGTCCCCTGCTGTTTTACCTGCATTCTGTCATATATTTCATGTTATAGCAGTCTTGGATGATAACCCAGCACATGTTCATTTTAAGACCACTTTCACTGCAGATTTGTCAAAACACAAAAAAGGTACCAATGTGCGGTTTCTAAAAATAGCTACAGCACTTGACCCAAGGTTTAAGAATCTGATGAGCCTTCCAAAATCTGAGAGGGATGAGGTGTGGAGCATGCTTTCAAAAGTCTTAAAAGAGCAACTGTCTTATTTGGAAACTACAGAACCCGAACCACCAAAATAGAAAATCAACCTTCTGCTTGTGGCATCTGACTCAGATAATAAAAATGAACATGCGTCAGTCAATACTGCTTTGGCTTGTTATCGAGCAGAACCCATCATCAGCATGGCCACGTCTCTTGAAATGGTGGTTGAAGCATGTAGGGACATATGAATTTTTAGTGCATCTGGCATGTAAATATCTTGCGATGCCGGCTACAACAGTGCCATGAGAATGCCTGTTCTCACTTAAAGGTGTCATTGTAAACAAGAAGCGGGCAGCATTAACTCCTGCAAATGTAAACAAACTTGTTTGTCTGAGCGATTGACTGAACAAGAAGTAGGACTGAGTGGACTTGCAGGCTCTAAAATTTTACATTTTTTTTATTTTTGAATGCAGGGTTTTTTTGTACATAATTCTACATTTGTAAGTTCAACTTTCATGATAAAGAGATTGCACTACAGTATTTGTATTCGGAGTTGTAATAGAAATCAAGCTATTTAAAAATGTAAAAAACATCCAAAAATATTTATATGGTATTCTATTATTATTTAATAGTGCGATTAATCGTGATTAATTTTTTAAATCTCTTGACAGCCCTAATAGACAGCTCTAGGTAAATGGAAGAATTCTTTTGTTGACCTAGCTACCACCTGTCAAGGAGGTGGATTTCCTAAGAGAACGCCTCCTGTCAGTGCCAAAGAACTACAGTGGTGCAACAGCAGCATTGCAGATGTGCTGCTGTAGCATTTGAAATGTAGACAAGCCCTTAGATGCTAACATCTCCACTCTTTCAAAAGGCACAATAGGATCTTTAATGTCCACAGAGTAGGAAAGGCCTCACTTCAACATAGGATGTGTCACAGAGGATCATTTATTACAGTATCCTGTCTTTGTCAGTGGGTTGTACCAGATGCTTTGTGAATATAAGAAAGTCTGAGGTCAGTGGGTTTTGTGTGGGTACAAGTCTGCCTGTCTGGAGCTCAGTGCAGGGTCAAAGCCTCAGTGGAATTAGCTATGGAAATAAGTGTTAATCAGGGTGGGTAAGGATGGCAGAATCTAGCCTATTATTAGTCCTAAGATTTTAAAAAATATTAAGGGAATGGTTAAAGGTCTGTTGTTGTAACTTTGAAAGACTTGGGTCAATGATTCTCCATCAATAAACAATTACCTTACATCTTGGTATGTACTTTATGCTCAAATTGGTCATTTGCTAACACAAATCAAAATCTAATTCTTCTGATGTCAATGGTTTGCAATGTGTAAAACCAAACAGTTATTTACTATAATAGTAATAGTAGTAGTAATAATAATAATAATAAGTAGGTGAAAGATTGCACCTTTAAAGCTGATCTGTGTTTCTGTAGTGTCTCATTGCTCAGATACTAATCTTTGGAAGGCAGGATACCTGTCCTATTTTCAAAAATTGTATTGAGTCATGAGGAAGCACAGTGTTCATATAAGCAATGTGACCTTGTGCTGGACATACCCTACATGGTCTAAGGGGCTTAACTCATCTCTGAGCAGTTACCCATGCAGGTAGTCATTTTGGCTTTACAAATGTCACTTCAGTTAGTTTACTGCAAAGATCATTGTGTTTTGAAAGTCAGAAAAACCTGAAATTCTAAAGTTGCAAAAGCAAGGCATTTTCCTGTAAAATTATAGTGATGGTAGTTTCTCTATAGTTTAGACTGCAATTAAATTTCACTATAAGCCCTTTTTCCTCAGGGCAGCTGTGTGGGGGCAGAGTGAAGATAGTTTGGGTGCCTCGTCTTAGAGATGCAATCTTAAGTTTACATTTCCTGGGGTTCCAGTGTTCTTGAACAACAATATGTACTCAAATCTTAATGTTTATTATCTGGGAATATATTGCAGCTCATTTCTATTACTGATGTAAACTTTTTTAGTTAGGTGATAAGTAGGGCCCTACCAAATTCACAATCCATTTTGGTCAATTTCACGGTCCTAGGATTTTAAACATCGTACATTTTTATGATTTGAGATATTTAAATCTGAAATGTCTCGGTTTTGTAATTGTAGGGGTCCTGACTCAAAAAGGAGTTGTGGGTGTATCAAGGTTATTGGGGTGGGGATTGCGGTACTGCTACCCCTACTTCTGCACTGCTGCTGGCAGCGGTGCTGCCTTCAGAGCTGAGTAACTGAAGAGTGGCAGCTGCTGGCTGGGAGTCCAGCTCTGGAGGCAGAGCCGGTGCCAGTGGCAGTGCAGAAGTAGGGATGACATGGTATGGTATTGCCACCCTTACTTCTCCGCTGCTGCCTGCAGAACTGGACCTTCAGTCAGCAGCTGCCAGTCTCTGCCCAGCACTGAAGGCAGCAGTGCAGAAGTAAGGATGGCATGGCATGGTATTGCCATCCTTACTTCTGTGCTGCTGCTGGTGGAGCACTGCATTCAGAGCTGGGCATCCGGCTAACAGCCGCTGCTCTCCAGCTGCCCAGCTCTGAAGGCAGTGCAGAAGTAAGGATGGCAATATCACAACCCCCCTAAAATAACCTTGTGACCCTCCCTGCAACTCCGTTTTGGGTCAGGACCCCCAATTTGGGAAACACTGGTCTCCCTTGTGAAATTTGTATAGGGTAAAAGTACACAAGACCAGATTTCACTGGGAGAGACCAGATTTCATGGTCCATGACGCGTTTTTCATGGCCATGAATTTGGTAGGGCTCTAGGGTCTATAAAGCCAGCTTCATAATTTTTTTAACATAGTGTTAAAAAGGCTGAAATATAGTAAGTAGTGGTGCAATACAAGGTATTCTGATAATTCATCAAATATAGATATGCAAATGTAGTAGTAGATTTTTAAGATACATACCAAGAAATGATAAACCTCATATTAGAACTCATCCTAACTACTTATTTCTTGATATTTAAACCTCTTGGATATTATACTTGCGGCACAGATACCAGAAATAGTACTACTATTGTTACTATAAAGTTCTGTATTGTGAATGGTTTAATACTTATCCAGCAAGTTCTAACATAAGTGTTTGTAAGAAACAAACATTTTTTTTTCTTTTTGGAAAGAAAATGTTTAATTAACTTCTTGTCAATAGTGATACCTTATTTTTGACCAATACCTATCGTATCTTTAGGATACACATCCTCTTTGGAATAATAGATCTCCAGTGCTTTTTTTCCTGAATGCAGAATATTTCTTTTAAGATATAGTAAAAGCTGCTTAATATAATTAAATCATGTAAAGTATGCAGTTTTGAAGACATGCTATTGCTCTGCATAAGTGACAGCAGAATAGGGCCCTCAGGCTGATTTCTTATGCCCAAGCCCTACAGGGTGCTTTTTTACTAGCTTCCTTATTAGCCATGATGAAATTAGGTATTTGAGGTTCACCTCAGCAATGAATTTATTTCCTTTTTTATTAATATCACAATTCCATCAATCTTGCAAAAGTGATTTTGGTTATTGGATTTCATATAATTGTTTTGAAACAGAATGTGTAGTATTCAGAAATAGAAATGTCCATTTTTCAGTATAGTTATTAGTAAACTACTCATGAAGTTGCTTCCTGAACTGGTTGGGAGCCAGCAAAGAGTGACAGTAATGAGACAATTTCCATAGAAGAGGGATCATTACCATGCTGGAGTCTATGTTTTGATGTTTTCTAAGAGGCTGATAACAAGGCCCTATAGGCAGTGCCCTTCTGGCTGCCTTCAGAAAATAATCAGTTTGTGAGGGTGGGGGGAATGACGTTTAGTTTTGTTGCTATATTTAAATTTGGCTACAGCAAACTTTTGTGATGACTTTCAAACCTGTAGTAACCATATTTCCCCCCTTTTGATTATAACCAACTTAATAGTCATGAAAAACTATCATCTGAAATTCACACAACCTCATAAATATACAGGACTATTGATCATTTTAAAATTGTTGGAAATTCCGTATGAAAGGAAAATCCAGCAGTTAAGAACTTTTTCAGGGGAAACAAGTATAGGGGAAAAAAGAAAAAATTGAATTCACAGCTAATGCAATGTCAAGAGTTGCCCAAGTCCTGTTCTTGAATAGTCTATAGAAGCTAAAGTCTTCAAACCTGTGCTGTCTTGGCTAGCTTGGTAGATGAGACACAGTCTCACAGGAAACATGCATTTGATTTTCCTAGTTTCTCACTCTGAAGATTTACAGGAGTTGGAAATAGGGCCTTGAATTACAAATACTCAGCAATGCAAACTCTCTCCTCAGATTCTATTCTCTCTCTATATATTCTGAAATAATGACCCAATTCTGAGCAGCAACCAAGTTGAATTCAGCACATCCCAGGGAATAAGTTCTTTTCCACCTCCTTGATTTTGGCGTTGGCCAGAGGCCAGAGCAGCATTCAGCATAATCTAGACCAGCCTCAGAAGTCACCCTAGCTTCTGCTGTGCAGTTATAGCTTGCTATAGATCCATCCAGGCTAGAATATGTAGAGTACAGCATGACCTGGCTACCTTCCACTCTCCCCTCCCTATTTGTCTCTACCTCCTGTCCTTGCACATCAATACACTGAGATCTTTGAGGGAGTGGGAATATTCATTTGACAGAACAGCCCTATGCTACCTTTGGTTTAAGCCAGTCTTGTGCCTCTGTAAATCCCTAGAGAACCATAATACAGGGATATCAGCAAAGGCTAGAATTTGGGCGATACATTTCTTTGAACAAGCATACCTTCAGTTCAAGACCTAATTTGGAGTGCTAAGAGTCTAATAATGCTGTAAGCCAACTTCTTATTGTGATCACTTTAGAAATTGAATATTTTAACTTGGGGCAAGTATGTTCTAGAGTAAAAAGATCTAATTATAGTACAGATAAACGCAGTTCTATCATAGAGTATAAAGATGGTACCTAATGTTGCTGGAAGTGTGCTACAGTGTTGTGCAGGGCAGTTCTTCAGCTCAGTTTGAGGATCTGATTAAAACACTGTTACATTGCATCTGCAGTGCACTGCTGAATTTAACCATGTCAAAGGACAAATTAATTTAACTGGTTCCTCTGACCTAATTGCTTTGTGGCATAGGCTTTGAGACAAACAGGACTAAAGCCCTTTTCCATTCTGCATCAATGCTGCCTGCAACAAGTACATAAGCAGATTTGTATTTGGCCTTGAAAGGTCACACTGAGACATGCACTTGCAGAACATGCTGACACAAATAAGTAAATGATGTGTATAAGTATAAAAGAGGCATGAACCCCATCTTGAGAAGCTCATTTCCTTGTACAGGGAAAGCTAAATTCTGTAGGACACAGAATTGGGGAAGAAGAGAACAGCCCAGGATAAAAGATATATAAGCCTCTACACCCATATTTTGTATCAGTATAAGGGTCAGGGGTATGAATTTTTATCAATAAAGTGCTACAATCCCATTAACGTGGATGCATTTATATTATTATAAATGTGCTTATACCATTATACTTATTTTTGTATAGTAAGGGGTATAAATGCATTTATACTGGTATAACTGCATCCACACTCTGGGTGTTGTACCTCTAAACTATAAGCAGAAGAAACCTCATACCTGTAGTATGGATGCAGTTATACTACTATAAACTATACTGATATAGTTGAAGTGGTACAACTTTTGTGTGTAGGTACAGTCACAGATGTATATGCTCTGGTGTTAATGAGCCACAGATTATCACTACTGCTTTAGACTGAGTGTCACCTACCTCAGCTGAAAACAGGTATAATTGTCGTCATCCTCAAAGTGCAAAGTACTGTAGTCATATCTCAACGAACAATAAATGCAACACACAGGAGTCACTAGCCAATAACCTTCTTCCACATCTTGTGGTCTTCACACAGCCTTGCACAGTGCACCATACTGAATCCCTTCTAGTTAGCCACGTTGTCAAACCACACTTGCCATCAGTGTCCCCTGGAACCTGGCACCGGTTCCTGCAAAACTTGCTTCAGCAGTCTTCCTCTACTCATCCATCCCACATGGCCTGCAAACTCAAATTTTCTTCATCTGATTGTCTTGATGATATGAGATATCACTCAAATTATGCTGTAAACCGGGGCAATTACCTGCTCATTAGTGGTGTACAAGGTATAGCTAATATGCAGCAATTGCCTGTAGCATTTAAATTCAAAGGCAGAAAGCCTCTTAATGTCTTGTTTCCCCAGTGTCTGTGTCATACATGCATATAGCAAAATGCTGAAGAAAAGAGATGGCAGCAGTTTCATTTTGGATTTCATGGTAATACCTTTACTTCTCCAAATGAGGTTGAGTGTTGGTAGAACAGCAGTTACATGTCCAGTTCTGTACTGGGTTTCTAAGTGATGTTTAGTGTCCCTTATAATCATACTACTCAGGTATTTGAAGTGTTCAATGCACTTCAGTGCCTCCTCTGATTTGGGTAGGAATATCTTCACCTTTTCAGCAGACTTGTCACCAGTGTCTTTGTCTTTTTGTGTGATATCTTTAAACCTAACTTCTCTAGTTCTACCACTCTCTCTAGCAATTTTTGCATCTCTTCTTGCAACACTACAATCAAGTCAATATCATCAGCGAAGCAGAGGAATAATTTTTTGTCCATAGATGGGAATACCCTTCTGAAGGTTTCCATCAGTGGCTCTTAAGATTTCTGTAAGATAAATGTTGAAGAGAAAACAATGAGGAGTCCTTGTGGCACCTTAGAGACTAACAAATTTATTTGGGCATAAGCTTTCGTGGGCTTATGCCCAAATAAATTTGTTAGTCTTTAAGGTGCCACAAGGACTCCTCATTGTTTTTGCTGATACAGACTAACATGGCTACCATTCTGAAACCTCTTGAATAGAGTCGCTGATAGCATATAGTTCTATCTATTCTTATTTATCCTCAGATCAAACCAAATACTTGGCTTGCTCCCCACAAACACTGAAGCCATTTGACTTCCATAAAGCTTGTTATATTTTCAATATCTCTGACCAACTACAGTAACTCCTCGTTTAACGTTGTAGTTATGGTCCTGAAAAATGTGACTTTAAGTTAAATGATGTTAAGTGAATCCAATTTCCCCATAAGAATTAATGTAAAGGGGGGGGGTGTTAGGTTCCAGGGAAATTTTTTCACCACACAAAAAACTATATATTACATAGATATACACACAGTATATGTTTTAAACAAACAATTTAATACTGTTCACAGCTATTGATTGTGAAACTTGGTTGAGGTGGTAAAGTTAGAGGGTGGAAGAGGGAGGGCTATTTCTCAGGGAATGCCTTGCTGCTAAACAATGAACTAGCACTTGGCTGAGCCCTCAAGGGTTAACACGTTGTTAATGTAGCCTCTCACACAAGGCAGAACGAACATGGGGGAGGGGAGACAACATAGCAGACAGACAGACACACACCTTGTGTGTGTGAGAGAGAGAGAAATGCATGCTGCTCCTTTAAGTAAGCTGACCCACCCTTAAGGGCAATATCTTTTTAAGTGGATCAGGAAGTTGAGACAGCAGCTGCTGCCCCAAGCTCGCTCTCTCTCTCTGTCCATGACCCTTCCCTGCTCTATATGGAGAAAGGGTAAGCAGAGTGCAGGAGCAGGGGGGAGGGTGACACCCTGACATTAGCCCCCCCCTTTCCCCTCTTGCACAGCAAGCAGGAGTCTCTGGGAGCAGCTCCAAGGCAGAGGGCAGGAGCAGCACATGGCAGTGGGGGGAGGGACAGCAGAACTGCCCAGCAATTGATAGCCTGCTGGGTGGCTGCAGCACAGGGAACTTAGGGGAGTGGGGGGCTGAGAGGGGGGCTGCCGGTCCACCCTGGTTACAAGCCCCTACCAGCTAGCTGCAACGGGCTGCTCTTCCTGCAAGCAGTGGACGAAGCAAGCGGCTGCCAAATGACGTTAGAAGGGAGCATTGCACAACTTTAAACAAGCATGTTCCCTAATTGATCAGCAATGTAACAACAAAACAATGTTAACCGGGAGGACTTTAAGTGAGGAGTTACTGTACAAGATGGCACAATCCTCTTTGGGCAATGTGCTGTCAATTGTCTTAACAAAATCCAGAGACATACTCCAGCATTTTCTCGAATAGCACATGCAGATTGAATATTTGCTCCACTATACCCCTTTTTGGTCTAAACCGGGCTTGTTCTTTAGCCAGAACGTTCTCTATATTGGGCACAATCTTCTTCAGGATAAAGCACAACGGTGTTTGGTTGTGTGTCAATAAAGAGATTGGTAATTTCCACATATAGCTGGGTTCCTCTGTTTATTAATAGGAACCATCAGGGATTGTGTCCAAGTCTTGGGCTATCTTTCAGACTTTCAAATCACAGTGCCAAGCTTATGTTATGTGCCAATGAGTACCACTCCACCACCTTTAATTGGTTTTGCTTGGTGGTTCTCCATTCCAGGGCCTTTATTACTTTTCAGTGTCTGCACCACATCCTCAACTTCTCAGCAGAAAGCAGGTCTAATAGATACTTCAAATAGGATTGGCAGAGTCTACACTGGACTCCCAGTGTTGCTAACAACAGTTCATCTTAATTGGTCTAATCAATTATGGGAAATTTTTTACATATATGCATAAGTGCTGGAGGTGCTGTTGCACCCCATGTCGTGAGGTGATTAAATTGTAGACAGTTAAGACAATGAGTCCTAAGTATTTTCAGGCACCCTGGCTGCTAATTTTGTAGGGTTTTGTGTAACTTTTTTTTTAAGTATTCTTCTTCTCTGTTGCTGTATGAAAGACCATCGTAGACAACAGCTTAAACAGGCTGGACATAGTGCTGCCAAATGCACAAAGTAAACAAAGTGGAGATTGTCCTCTAATCCATTTTACTGTAGTTAAAAGAATTGTAGGTGTTACATCTAACGGCAGATATTGGAGATTTTTTTTTAAACTGAGCTTTTAAGAGGACAGTCAATTTGAAGATACTGCTCGGCAGCTGTCCTAGGTCTCCTCCTGAATCTGACACTTTTCCCACCTCGTCCCTGGCCTGCTGTGGGAAACCCCAACAACGAGAGCTTCCATTACGCTCCCCACTTCCAGTAGAGTTTCTTTCCTCTGCATCCGGCCTTCACCCCAGGGGCGCTCTGTCCTCGCGCAAGGTGGATGGGTGTCATTCCCCCACCCTCCTCCAGGCCTGTGTCTGTGATGCCTGCAGCCAGCTCCATCCCATGTGGCTCCTCTGCCGCACTGTCGCTTTCCCCCGCCTCCTCCGCCCATGGTGCTGCTGCCTCCCTTGTTTGTTCGCCTCGCACAAGCCGCTCTCCCTCCGCAGCCGGCGGCGGCTGTTCCTTCTGCCGCTGCCTCCACCCGCCATTGGCCGTAAACACCCCACCCCCCATTTTCCCTCCCTGCCGCTGCCAGGCGGGGAAGAAGCGGGGCTCTGCTGCCCCTGTGCCCCAGAGCAACTTGCAGCCGCGGGGCTCCGAACCAGAATCAGCGCGGGTCCTGCATGCACCTGAGCCGGCCGCAGGCGCAGCCGGGGCGCGCGTGTGTGGCAGGATCCGAAGAGGCGGCGGCGGCGGCAGCTACTGCCTCAGCGTGCGGGGGAGCGACTCGCATGCACTGGCCATGCCGGCTGGCTGTGCAGCCTGGCCGGGGCGGGGAGCGCTGAGCCTCTCGGCTGCGCCCTGACTCTGCAGCGGCGGAAGAGAGGGAGCCGTTGCCTTTTGCTAGGTATGGGCTGCTGCCCTTCAGCTGGGGGCTCGCGTCTCCTGCGGGCCGTACAGCCCTTGTGCGGAGTCGGCTCCGGCTCCGGCTGCGCTGCGGGGCATGAGCGCGCAACTTAGCCCGGACTCTGTACTCTGAGTTGCCCAGCAAAGTGCATCCTCTCCTGGGAGCGCTGCAGAGACATCGGCCTGGCCGCTGCCTCCGGCCCTGCTGGGGATGAGCCCTGCGGAGAGCACCGCTGGCCCACGGGCAGCCCCCGAGCCCCTGGAGACCCTGTGAGCGGGGCCGCTGCCCTCTTGCTGCCTCCGCCTTGGCCGCGTCCTGCTTTCCCCAGCACGGTCTCTGGTGCCCCGTGCAGGATGCCGCTTGCCGGGGGCAGCGCGCTGCAGCCCCCCGGAGGGGCTCGCTCGCTCAGCCCCGCCGCCCTGTCCCGCAGTTTGTCCCGCCTGCGCGAGTATCGGACCCGCTCCCGGATCATGCTGTCCCTGGGGGTCACCCAGATGGTGCTCGGATGCCTCATCGTCGCCGTCAGCTTCGCAGCCCTGGCTCTCACCACCTCGGCCAGGGTCCGGCACTCGTGTCCCTTCTGGGCCGGCTTCTCGGTAAGTGCCGCCGGCAGAACGCGCTGGGGCAGCCGCTTGGCCTCCCCCGTGTGCCTCGCGAAAAGTTACTGCCCCGTCTGCAGCGGGAAGAGAGGGAGGGAGGTGCCTCCCCACCCCCGGGACAGGGTAAGGGCAAGGGCCGTTATTTTCCTCTCCTCTCCAACGTTGGCAATTGAGAGAAATACGAAGTTTGTTGCATACCAGTGAGGTATAAACGCCCTGCAAATGAAATGGGAGTGTGTGTCGGGAGGTTCGGGGCGGGGGGTAGTTGTGTTTTTTGCCTCCTTTGGGGATTAATATGGTGCAGGTGTGTGAGTGGGCATCTCTCCATTTCCCGCCCTGTGGTACTGCAGCTTGCCCATTATTACCCTCATAGCTGCTTCAGGAGATTCTATTGCTGAGAAGATCATTTGCCTTTGGGATGCACCAGATTGCACCAAATGGCAAGTACTTTTGGAAAATGTCATACCCCTATCCATCCACCCATTGGTAAATTACGGTATGTGATTTATATTTTGCACATATAAAATACATTATTTGACCTGAAATTAATTTTATAAAGTATTTGCAAATTGTTTGGTTTTTTTATTTTAAAATATTGGGGGGTTGAAAGAAGTACTTGGAAAAGAATGGATCTTGCCACTTTACTGGTAGAGTGAATGGATTGACTCCATAATACTCAGTGTCAAAAAGGGGATAAACAAGATAAAATATTCAAATGATAAAAGTGTTACTTTCACATACAATCTCAATCCAGCTATCTACACCTTTGTGTTTGAGGAGTTGCTGTAAGGGACATGGGATCAGACAAGAACTTCAAGTCAAGGAAAAGCAGCCTCTTATGAATGCTTTACTTCTTTCTGTAGATGACAGAAAGAGCCAGGCACTTACTTTATAAGCAAGGTTTCCTGTTCTGATTTGCTGTGACAATTACATTTCCTCTTCTCCCCTTTACTTCCCCTTCCCACTTTTCTTATGCTGTACTCATTGGGTTAGATGTGACATGATGTGGCAATACTTATCAGTGAGACCATCAAAAAAGTCTGGTCTTGCTTCTATTGAAGTCAATAGTAAAAGAAAAGGGATGGGAGCTCTACATTGTTCTGAACCTTCCTGTAAACACAGGGTTTTTTTGTTTTGTTTTTTGTTTTTGTTTTAGATATCACACAGATTCCTAGTTATCACTGTGTTGTTATTGGGTTCAGTTTTTATGTAACTACTCTGGAATAATTTTGACTTCTAACCTGAAGAACTCTGTTTTTAGAGCCCACTGGATCCACAGTTATGAGCTGATGTCTCAAGTTCTTGACACAGGTTTTATGCATGAATGAAAATGTAACTACCAGAAACAGGTTGTGTTGGAGGTAATAAAATAAAATTAGAACAGCAGGAACAGATTTTAATGTACACATGTAATGTACACAAACCCTCACAGTTGCAGAAAGCAACTGCACTGTTCCACTGGGAAATGTAATATATGCCCTTGTGTTGCTTTAGCTTGGCTGAATGTGGTGGTTTCACAGAACTTCACTAAAACACATTACTAACTTGCTAGAAGGATATAGGTCTTTAAGTAAAGTCAGACCTGGCAAAGTAGTTCATTCACCCTACATATTCAGTATATTTTGTGTAAGGAGGTGTTTAAATGATTTTACTGACTTAGTTTCCTTTTTCCTATTGTCAGTTTTATCTCCATTATGCTATGTTAGCATGTTTAAAAATTAAAATTGCTGGACGTTTTTGATCTGGGCAGCTAGCCTAAATCTGTACTTTGTGTCTGCACTTCTAATATTAAAATTGAGACAGTGAAAATTCCTTTTATTAAGAGCAAAACAGGAATACTCAAATCAGTGGCAAAACCAAAGGTTACCAGGGCATTAATATCACTGAGCAGACTCTCAGTCTTGCTTCATTTAATTTAAAAGGTTGTTGGTTCCAAGATGTTTTTAACACTTTTTAATAATGTTTAATAAGCCAGAGTATTTGCAGCTTTAAAGTATTTGTTCAGAAAACATACTATTTGGTTCAGACCCAAGTCAACCTCTGTAAATATCTGGCAGAAGTGGCACATTTTCAAAATGGTCATGCTCAAACCAAATTATTTACTTGAAGTGTTTTCTGATTCAATCTAGCTCCTTGGCAGGGGAGAAAAAGCTCTGGATTCTGCAGCATTGTAGAACCTTTTCTTGGATTTTTTTCCCTTGCAGTATTTGGTAGCTGAGTCTGTAGTTTTGAAAAGAAATATCATTTTGCAATGGTCACCTGGGTTTTATAGTCCTCACACTGCTGTCTTTGAGACTGAGCTTAGGCAAACTCAAGTATTGCAGTCAATGGAGATGTCACAGTTCATAATGATGACATGTTAATTTCTTGTCTTCTGACCCCTTAAATAGTAATGTGCTCTTAAGACAGGACAGCTGTGTCAGGTTTGGGAAGTATGCAACTTGTCTGTGTATTTCAGTAAATAATTGGTGCATCTAACCTTTTATCTAGGTTTAATGAGTATCACTTCCATTAATGTGAAGTTTAGTCAGTCAGTACAAAACAAATAACTTGTAAAAACAGAATTTATTTTATTTTTTAATTTTATTTTTCAGATCTCTTTCTCTTATTTTGCAGGACACAAAAGATGTGTTACTGTTACAATAGTTATGGGCAGTGGCCAAGTGTTGGCTGACAGTCTAGTGCTGTTATATGTATTGATGTATTTGAAATTTCAGTACATGAGTGTGGTTCTTTCTGTGTCATAACTCAGAATCTGCTTCTAGGACACCTCTAGAACCACTTTTCCATGGCATAGTGGTATATGCAAACAGTACCATAGTAGGATATTAATGCAATGACATTGCTGTGGGTCACCAGTGATAATCTGTGCCATGTCAATTGTTTCTAGTGGGATGTGCTAGAGTTCTTTTACTACGGAGTTAGGTCGAAGGAAGCCACTTTAAGTTGACCTGTTAATGTATGTTTCTACGCTACCAGATCCTAAGTCGCCTCTAATGTCGACTTCTGTAATCCACCTCTGCAAGAGGTGTAGCACTTAACTCGATTTTCATGGGTTGACTGAGAGGTAGTGCAGATGCAGCATTGTGTAATTTGACTTAATTGGCCTTCAGGTGGTGTCCCACAATGCTCATCTGTGACCGTTCTGGAGATCATTCTCAATTCTGCTGCACTGCAGCCAGATACACAGGAAACAGCCCCATCCCTTCTAAATCCCCAGGAATTTTTGATTTCCCATTTCCTGTTTGATCAGCATTGGGAGCATGCCAGCTTGAGCACAGCTGATCATGGAGACTACGCTCCCCAAACACACTCCAGCCTGGTCTGCAGAGGAGGTGGTGGATCTCATTGCTGTGTGGGGAGAAGAATCTGTGCAGACAGAGCTTCGATCCAGCAGAAGTAACGTTGACATCAGTGGAAAGATGTCTTGCGGAATGGGGGAGAAATGCTACAGGAGGGATATGAACAGCAGTGCCATTAGTAAATAAAATAAAATAACTTCACCAAGCGTACCAGAAGGCAAGGGAGGTGAACAGTTGTTCTGCTGCTGAACCCGACACATGCTAGTTCTACAACGAGCTGCATGAGATTCTCGGGGGTGACCCTACCGGTACCCCCACAAGCAACGTAGACACCTCACAGGTGTGTGAGTCTAGGGACAACAGGGAGGATGATGAGGAGGAGGAGAATGGGAGACAGGCGAGCAGTGGATCCATTCTCCCTGAGAGCCAGGAAATATTTTTAACAAAAACTATTGCATTGTTTGCCATTTATATGAGGGAGGGATATATGGGATGCTGACGCAACGTTCCCATTCTCCTCTGCGATAATGTTTTGGGCCCATGAGGTATTGCACCAACTTCCCAAAAGTTTGGGATAGCTACTCACGATTCACTGCTTTTTTGCATTGATGCAGGGCTGCTAGTGAGGACACACTCCATTGAGACAATGAGCCTGGTGTGGGCACGCACAATTGACTTAATTAATTTGGAGGCTTGAGGTCAAATTAGATTAAGTTGACTTAATTTTGTAGTGTAAACAAGCCCTATATCTGTTTAAAACTTTACCAAGAAAGGTTATCAAATATTAGCAGGGGTAATTAATACTGCTTGGAAAGCATCAGACTTGGAGAACTTCTTATGTAGAGTGTTTGTGGGGTTTGTGCAGAGGTGCTTCTGGTGGGTCCCGTGGAACAGGAGCATGATACAAAGCCACCTCCTCCGACCTGGGTTTTTTTCCGGCCTATTTACCCTTTTTCCTTTACTTTGCTACGCTCCATGCCATGTACCACATGGAAGAAACATGTTTGCTGCTAGTCTGGTTAAACCATACTGTGTACAGGGCCAGCATGATCAATGCTTGCTCACCATATATAATGTACAAGGGAGCATGGATTTTTATGAACCAGTAGAAGACACAAATATGAGATAATGTACTGCACAGCTATGATAATGTTAGGAAAACATTGTCTGTCATAGTTATTGCAGATGGGTAAAATGGGTATTGAATTTAAATTCATCTGTTTCTACAGAATGAGATAAGCATGTTTTGTTTCTTCAATAAAGCTTTTATTTTTTATTTATTGCACTTCTGCTTTACCGAGCAAGTCTCCAGAAGGGATTGAAAATAAACTCAGTTATTCTTTTGACAAAGCTTATCTCTAGATGTTAAATAGTTAACTGTTAATCAAGCAGTTTTCTTATGTGGTTAATTTCAAAGAGTCCCAGGCACTTAAAAATAGCCACATGTACAGCCTCATCCAATATTCTTCCAAGATATTTATAGTATTTTCAGCAGAAGTCAGACATGGCATTGCAACTGGAAAACTACCCTGAAATTTTTCTGCTTGCCTCTTGAAAATATGCTTAGAGAAGCAGCTGGGTAAAGATGTGAGAGAAATAACTCAAATATTCTTTAAAACTTCATTTTCAACCAAAATCAGTCACAAATATAAACTACCAACAAACAAAAGTTCTCTGCACTAAAACCAAGGTAGTTTATTTCTCTAGCTCTTAATAACCCTTCCTTGATGGTCAAGCTCCTGTTTCAGAATTCTTATTGGACTACTCTGAACTTACTTACCCTTTTGGAAGGAAAAAATGTCAGATATGGGTGTTGATGGAAAATATCAACAAAAAGTACTCCCTAGAATTCAGTCTCCCTGAATCTTGGGAAATTGTACACTGAGTCTCCTCTGGTTGAGTACATGCTGATACTCAGACAGGAGCAGTCCAATATTTTATACACAAAGATACTGAGTCATCAGTTTTAAAATAGCTATAGAGCAAGAGGAAGTAGCTTCCATGTTTCTTGTTTCCTTATAAAAACATGACAATTCATTTAATCTTTGCTGGATTTGGAAGAACTCTCTGGCAGACCTAAACTTCAAATGAAATGAGTAGCTGAATACCAAGTTATTAGTTCCCTGAGGAATGCAAAATAATAATACATTTTAAAGGGGTTTTTCCAGTAACTTTTCTTTTTCAAAGATTTAGCTGCTCTGTTGGTTTGTCATAGGGAAATCACAGAGATAAGCTGGGTGAGGTAATATTGGATCAACTTTTGTTGGTAGAAGAGACAAACTTTGGAGGTACGCATAGCTCTTCTTCAGGTCTGGGAAAGGTACTCAGACTGTCACAGTTAACTGGCCACTGAATGGTGTCTTACAGTTTGTGTTAGCTACTTTCGTTAAATAATCTATTCCACGTTGTATTTAGCTGTGACAGTCTGAATATCTTTCCCAGACCTGAAGAAGAGTTATGTGTACCTCAAAAGTTTGTCTCTTCTACCAACAAAAGTTGGTCCAATAAAAAATATTACCTCACCCACCTTGTCTTTCTAATATTCTGGGACCAACCTGGCTATAACAACACTGCAAAGAACAATAGGGAAATTATGTTAGTTTTAGCCACAAGAAGTGCAGAAGATGATTATCATAGTCCTGTACTTTGTGAGATTGGTTAATGAAGTCCAGAGCTACAAGTAGGATGCAAGAACTCGCTAAGCATCTTCTAATCACTTTAGAAAACCATGCCTTTAATTAATTGGGGCAAATCACTTCCCAACATTTGGAAAGTTTTGTTTGAGAATGAGGGTAAGAGGCTGTAATATATACTTTCTTTTTTGATTCCTGTTCAGCTCAGCAGTGAGAAGTGGGTCCAAATGAAGTCTTTCCATCAATTTCTGATGTGTATGAGCTTCACGGCTTCAGTCATCATTAAACCTTTTTATTCGTTGTCATTCTTCACCATGTCTATCCAACACATCCTCAGTCTTTCCCTGTTTCCTTGCACTCTGGAATGCATTGCCACATGTGGTATCCTTTTCAGGTCCATTCTTGCCACGTGTTCAAACGATCGCAGCCATCTTTCTTGAATCTGCTGCAACAGCATTATTTTTGTCCTAGCCATTTTCTTATCCCTTCATTTTTCATTTTCTTCCATCTTGAATCTCTCAGTATTCCCTTCAGCTAGTTAATTTCTGCAGTCAATATCTTTCGTTTGTTGGCTTTCCTCATACTCCAGCATTCTGATACGCATAACAGTATTGGCATGACAATTGTTTTATATACACTGATTGATTTTAATTTTTATTGAAATGTCTTCAGCCTTCCAGATCTTGCAGAGTTTTCTGAATGCTGTAGCGGCTAGTCTGATTCTTCTTTTTATGTCATTTTCACAAATCCCGTTCTTCAATACTAGTCTTCCACATTACCTTTTCATTTTCCTCCACAATGGCTCAGTGAATGCTTTTCCTCTGTAGTTCTGACATTCACTCTTATCTCCTTTTTTATAGATTGGCACTATTATTGCTTTCTCCCATTTGTTCACCACTTGCTCTTGTTTGTAATCCTTGTTGAATAGCTTGTGAATCAGCTTTACCATGTGTTCCTCACCTGCTTGCAGCAGCTCTGCAGTTGTGTTGTCACTTCTTAGTGCCTTTTTTCTTTTTCAAACTTTCTATCAAGTTTCTTTGAGGAATTCAAACCTCATTTCAAGATTATGCCAAATAGTTAAGATAAGGCAATATAAGTTTAGAAATAGAGTGAGAGGGAGGGGAGGGCACTACACAAGTGTACCTGGACTGTATGGGCAAGTAATGACAATATTTTTACTTAGGAGAAAATTCTTGAAGGATCTTCACAACCTGCAGGTAATGAAAATTCAAGCGGTTTGTTTGAACTGCAGTCTGTTTCATAAACTTCACATTCATATTTTTGATCTGATAGTGAGACGACTGTTAACAACAGTAAATTGTTTTAGCATTATACCACAACTGGCAGTAACTTTTCTTCTATCACTGTTCTAGGGCTCTCAAAACATCTCGGGGTCCACAGCATTGCAAAAGTATATATCACAAGTGACTGTATGTGTTTCCACATTTATTAATTGTGTCAGAAAGGCACTGTAAGATTTGAGCCTCATTAATTCTCTCAGCAGGGAAAAGTGAACACTTTTTAAAATACTAAGTATGTGAACATAAGGACTTTCTTTGTATTTCTAATAACTGGAAGAACCTATCACTGGTTGGATGATGATCAAGGGGGCTGTCAAATGACTGTCAAAATTAGGCTACCCCAGCAAACCATTGAAATACTGAAACATGTCAGAAAATGTCAACATTGAAGTTCTACGAGAGATTCTAGAAGCTTAGGGGTAGCTGATGTTTGAGAAAATATTTATTCTCCACTCTCTGTTCTTCAAAATCCAAAACATTTTGGATGATTGGTTTATATATATGATGCAATAACTACAAACAGTGCTTTGTAACTCATAGAATATGTCCAACAAAAAACAGATTAACTATTAGGCTCTGGCTTTCTGGAGATTTACAGTAACTGTAAAGGCTGCTTAATTTGATGGTTAAACTAGGTTTATGGCCACTTTGTGGTACTGGAACTACTGGTGAATCTGGCCCAGAATATCTTCCTCACAGTTTAAAATGTATTTGGTGACCATATTTGGTATATTATTTAATTCTTAATTCCTGAGTATGATGATAACTACATTTATGGAACTATAGGAGTGGTGTCTGCTCTTGCAGTTATTTCTTGAAATCGTTTAGAAGTAGGCAGTTACAGAGATAATATTCCCTTCCCCTCAGATCCCAGCATCCCCAGAAAATCACCAGTCTCATAGATGGGGCTTCTCTATTACTGAAAGGGCATGAATGAAACTGCCAAGTAATTAATCAGATTATAATGATGTGGTCTTTATTTTTTATATTCAGGATGCTCAAGTTATAATTGTAGTTTCAATTTTTCTGGTTAGAAAAATAGGCAAATTACAGGCTGTAGTTTCTTTCACTTCAGTATACATATTTGAGTACAACGTTATGCTTGAGAGCCAGCACAGCTCCAGAATTTCTTCTAAAATGTGGTCTCTTCTTTCTGTTTGATTCCATCCTTAACTCTGCTGTTTTTTTGCCCTTATCCCATTTTGAAAGTAGATATAATATACTCGCTTAAATGCAACCTTGATATCACGAGAACTTGAAGATATTGTATATTCAGAGAGTTAAAAGCTATTTATATACTGTTCAGAAATAGGTAAAAGGTGTATAGGGAGGTTGTCAAGGTGACTCATGCAAACAGTCCCCCCAGTGCAAGGTCAGACAAGATACAACACACAGAAAATGTTCTTGTATTGAGGAGACAAGTGTATATTGACAAACTTGTTGGGTAGATTTCTGGAGCACTCTATATTCTATAATCGCATTATTATAAAATAGATTTGATTCCAACAGATGGCCCATTATTGGAGAGAAGGAATCTCTATGTCTATGCATGTAGTTTAACTTAAAAAGTATCTACTACTCCTAGTCAGTAAACTTTTTTGTCCCTCACATGCAGTAAATTGCTTTAGCACATCTTTATATGTAATCATGGTAGAGTGAATGGAGGATTAAAACAAATATAATATAAAAAGACTTAGTGATAATTATACGTTTTTCTCATTTCCTCTCCATTATTGCAGCAGAATTTTTCCTTCCTTCAGTGACCCTTTTCCTTTCCTTTGGGCCTTTCATTTATTGGTTGGGTAGTCAGTTGAAGTGAAGGAGTCGCTAGGGTGATGGTATTAATAGTTCAGGGGAATGGGGTTCTTCTGTTTTGAGCTGCAGAAAAGCCTGCCTCTAACAGGAAACAGGTTCTTATGGAAGTAAAGGTTGCAGTAATGAAGAGAAAATCAACTAACTGCTACTGTTGAACAATTTTTTATTTTACTTTTATCTACTGGACTTCACAGATTTGGCAAAAATTCAATACTAACAGTCACTTAACTGTTATTTCTCCCATGCCTGGCTTTCTCATATCTTGGATTTAAATGTTAACTTTGTTGCAGGTGAATGTTCTTCTTTGAGTATGTGTCATTGTGGAGCCTATAGTGGGTTAACATGCACCTTGTGTTCAAGACTGGATTTTTAAAAAAATTTTTTTTACGGGAAGTGTCCACCAAGGCATGCACCCTGTGACACCTCGTTCTCCCACACAAGAGCATAAAGACAGTTCCTTCTTATCCCCAATGGCAGCGAGACTGAACATGGCAAATGTCTGACTCATTTTCTGGAAATCATTGTGACCATTTCTGATTCTCTCTTTCAACTTCCATGAACCATATGGACCAAACTTTTCTGGTCAGACTTTCGAATTTTCTCTAACAGCAGAATCAAAACCTGCAGGCTTCAAGTCCTGTCCATTCCTCACTGGACTTAAATCTCCCTGAGAGATAGACACAGTAAGTGGCTCTTTTGTCTGGGGGAACCACATATCCCAAGCAGATGCTCAGTATGCTTATCCTTCTCTGAAAGGACCCTCTGATCGCAAGATATAAGTTTGAAACTCAGCCTTCTGAAACAGTCCATGAATGTCTCATTAGATGTGGAGGAAACAAGCTCCAGAATCCTATTAATAAGGCTGCTTCTCCTTTCTCTCTTACCTGATTGTGTGGATGGATGTATAAGGCGCATGCGTCATGGAAGCAATAGTGCACTCAGAAGCAGAGGCAAATTAAGATTTATTGGGGCCCTGGATACAACCTGGGCACCCCTGTCCCAATGGGCCAAGACCCCTGGCCACGGGCCATATGGGCCCGTGCATTAATCTGCCAATGCTCAGAAGACAGAGCAGAGGGAGAGCAGAGATAACTGTAGCCTCCCTATTATGCAGTTTGCCAGGTGTCACTTTCATACTTGCAACACTGTTGCAAATTTAACACCTGTAAAAGATAATTGGCAGTGTCTCTTTTTTAAATTCTATTAACTATAGGCAATAGCAGTGCTCTGTGTATTTGCATGGGGAAGCATGGTGCAAGTGTAACCTTGAGATTTCCTTTCTTCAGGGCACAAGATGAAGATTCATGGAAGTCAGTGTAATTTGTTGCAGATGCGGGAGCTGCTTTTACTGCTCCTGCGTACCTCCTGCAGGCTGATTGTCATGGGGCTGAGAAACATAGGGTCATGCAGGTTGATTTGAAAACCTGCTATAATATAGTGCATGAAGCTTTTGAAATGGAATGGGAAGAAAAATACTGCACATTGTGGTGCTTGGGGAGTGTGTCTGGGGAGTGTGTCTTTCCAGTCATAGGAAAAGAGAGCATAAAAATGGCTTATTTTAGCATCCCAGCAGTATTATAAATGATCTAAGTTTTCAAGTTTTGTTGTTTTTCTAGGCAGTCAGACCTGAAATAGTATTACAACTATGTCATGCCATATGAAGCTGTTTGTTTTATTTTTTTACTTTGATGGCCAGTTGGGTGGACGACTTGGACGTTTTGGCTAAGAATGAAACATCATGCCTGGATTTCAATTCCCTTTGCCTTATTGCTTGCTGGAAATGTGTGTGAGCATATTTACCTCAGAAATGCACTGGGCTGCACACCCACAACTAGCTACATGTAATGTGGTATATTGAAAAACTTGAGAATGGGCAAGTTCAAACTAGCATTTTCAAGTTCATTTATTGAGTCATTAGCAGCTACCTAACTAGTTATATCTTTCTGTGATGAGGTGTACCAGGCCCTCTGAGGCCCCCTGCTGGACATCTTGAGGTCCTACCACACCCCAACCAGGAAAGGAGTAGTGAAGTTGGGTCCTCCAGGCCTACCTAGAAAGGCAGCCAATCAGAGTGCAGCAGGCTTAGATAAAAGGAGCTGCAGGGCCCTAAGTAGGTCAGTTCCTTGCTTGGACCAGAAGGGTGAGAAGGGATTGGAAGACTGTGAAAATCTCCAGGTGAGGAGGAGAGGGAGGGACCCTGCTCAAGCAGGGATAGGACAAAGAAACTTTCCAGGCAGGAAGCTTTTGGAGAGTGCTCAAGCAGGGAACACATGGAGAGAGACCTGGGACTATAACCCTAAGGTAAGGGGTGAAGGAGTTGGACCAACTGGGAAGCAGCACAGGGAATTTAGGAGCAACTATTAAGGGAAGCAGTACATGGCTGCTGTTTACAGGGTCCCTGGGTTGAGACCCAGAGTAGTGGGTGTGCCTGGGTCCCCCCAGTGGGGAAGTGGCCTAAGTCCCAAAGGGGGGGACAAGACTCTGCTAAAAGGCCAAGAAAAGTGGCTAGATTTAAAGGGGCTGAAGAGAAAAGGCACCCTGCGGAAGGAAGGGCTGAGTCCAGTTTAACAGGGAATTGGAAGACTTTTGTTTGTGGGGGTTTTTTTGGACTTGAGTACCCTGGAAGGGGTTTGTCCATTTTAGACTGTGAGACTTGGCAAAGGGTCAGAATGTAGGTCTGTAATACAACTGCAGTAGTGACCATTATCCCTTGTTGTGTTTAGTGCTTCTGGAGTGATACTGTTTCTTCCCTCCCCTGGCCTAACCCATTGCTATCCTCTAAGATAGTGTGTGAAGCAGTATTGAGGTATTCACCCACGAAAGCTCATGCTGCAAAACTTCTGTTAGTCTATAAGGTGCCACAGGATTCTTTGCTGCTTCTACAGAACCAGACTAACACGGCTACCCCTCTGAGTATTGAGGAAATACATTAAGCTTCCCCTAACTGTGACTGTACTCTGTGGTACGTAATGGGGCGACTTTAAGTAAAACGTTATTTGTAAGCTTGTTTAGGTTCTTGGTCAGTACTAATACACACAGCTGTTCCTGTGACAGTTACACTGAAAAGTATGACATTATTATCTTAAAAAGCATTTAACTTAAGTAGATTTGTTCAGCTGTTACACTGCCAACTTGCCCTTATGAGCTTTTCTCTCCTCTGGAGCTCCGTTAATGGACCTGTGTACTCACATAATTGGAATTTGTTTCCATTGTAATCAATGAAAAATGTAGTAAATATAACATGTCTGGAAAATCTTTTGTCCTTTCTAAACTGTAATTATTATTTATTGCCTTTTTATTTCATTCTTTGAATAGTGGATCTATGTACATAGACTGATTCTGCAAAAGTAAAATCCTTGTGAAATGAATAGTATGCACATGTAACATGTAGTGATCAGCTCTCTAATTCAGGGTAGATTTGATTTAAATCACTGGTGAGGAAGACTCAATTTAATCATAGATTTCTACATAAAAGTGCATTCTTGTTGGTTGTTATAACCTTAATACATATTCTTCACAACTCAGAGATGTAGGTTTCATTTTTAGAAGGTACACACTATACATTTTTAAAGTGATTTATTTTGAAAACTTTTCAGAGTAGTTTTACAGCTATATCAGAAAATGAATGATTGTTTGGTTATTTCATTTACCAAAGGTAATTTAAATATATATTTATGAAGTCATTGAGAGGTGAACTATCTCCAATTCAACAGGTTAATATTTGGAGGATTTTCTTGCCATGCTGTATTAGGAGGAGAACATCACAAGACAGATATTTAAATTGTTTTATTTAACTAAAACAACAACGTTATGTATTCTGGATTTTTTTCTTCAACAGCAAACATAATATTTTAACAAAACAAGCATATGAGTTTTTGAATTTAGTTAAACATTCAAGTTTTTTAAAATCATGGTTTTTTTTAATTTTTAACTAAAATAGTTAAATGAAATATACTTTAAAAAAACCCAAAAATTAAATCGACTATGTCAGCCAGGTGAACATGAGAAACTTAAAATATTGGCTTCTGCAGCTAACTCAGTCGTCTTCACCTTCATTTTCTTTTTTATTCATAATCTGGAAAAGAAAAACCAAGCTATCCTGCTTTTTCAGGTCCCAAACAATTTCTCAATTTGGAATGAATTAGTCCAAAGGAAGAAAATATTCTTTCTACACGGGCAGAAGAAGTTACTGCTGTTAAAAGTGAGATTAGCTTGTTAACAGTCTCAGAATCCAAGCGTTTAAGTGACTTCGACCAGTTCACTGGTGAGACTTTCTTTAAAACATCATCAGCAAATATATATTTCTTGACTGGTTCACCCTTAGCTCTGAAGTTTATTGTAGTTGGCATTATTGAGGGATGATTGCTAGATGTCCATGTCATAGCCAACTCCTCTTCTTCAGCAGCTAAGGTTTGTACCTGATACCAAGTATTGAGAATATTTGCAAGAAAATGAACTGGAGATGGTGCTTGTCCCATTTGTTTTTTTAATGCTTGTAATTTAACTCTGTTATTGCATATTTCTCTTTTTAAGATCTCACTAAGTTCCTTCCAAATTTCAACAGCATTAGCAATAAAACAGCTATTTCCCTGCATTTTGTTCCAGGCTACAGAAATAGGCTTCAGGGTACTTAGAATGTGTTCAACATTTCTCTTAAGTACAATGTGGAGAACTTTGGCTGTGACAGTGCCATCTATTTTTTCAGGATTTTGTTCACAAACAGTCATCAGATTAGGCCAGTTCTTGATACAGTGCTCAAAACTGTCCACTATGGAGTTCCACCACAAATCTTATGGGAGAGCTAGTGTGGTTCGTTCCTCTTTTTTCAGAACAGCTGCTGCAAAGTGGTTGTTACGGAAGTATTTTGCAATTTCAACAATATTAGCCTTTATTTCTGGAACACTGAAGTCTTTGGCTAGGGAGGGGGTGCATCAAATGAGCACTGCAACCATATGTTATTAGCTTGGGACTCTTTTCACTCTCTTCTAAATAATTTATTCTCATCTTGGATACATTTGCAGCATTGTCTGTGACCAAGCTGCTTACTAGACATTTGAATTTTTTTTTCGCAGTTTGTTATAGCTTTTACTACTACTTCTTGTAAGTATTCTGCTGTGTATGCATTTCTTGATGTATCAATTGTTTCTATAAGGAAGACATTTCCTTCTTCTGTTGTCACACAAGTGCATACAACAGGATCATTGTGGACATTGCTCCACCCATCAAGACTCAGGTTAACAATTTCACCCTCTAGACCTTTTGCACACAGCTCAATTTCTCATTCATACACTTTATCCAGCAATTTTCCTGCGACATCTGCTCTGTTGGGTGGACTGTTTCCTGGTCTTAATGACTGAACCATGTTAATGAAGTGTGGGTTCTCAATCATACAGAAAGGAGAGTTTGTTGCATAAACAAACCGGGCAATTTTTTGATCAATTACCTCTTTTTGTAATCTGCTGGTTCTTATCACAAACTTATCTATGGTTGTTTCTGAATGATGGAGATTTTTTTTTCTTTTTGCTACAGGTAAAATACTGTGGCTATGTGACATACATGATGTGACTGGAACACTATTATTGGCAGATAACTCTGAAACTATAGAAAATGATGGTGATCTTGAAGGTGGATAGTCTTCAGAATCCTGTATGTTGAGGATGGATTCTCCTAAACAAAATAAGCCAATGCAGTTATTTAATTATTATTACCATACTGCTTATTTAGTATTACTCATTGCATTCACTGACACTCAGTACTACTTTCAAGGTGAAATTGTAAAAGAAAGATCTGCCTATTTCAGCTATTTATTTTTTATTACAACTGCATCTAAAATGATAGTACCATAGAGTAACTATATTTTTTGCTCAAACATGAGAATTCAAGAATAGTCCAGAAGGAAGACAGGCAGTCCTTAAGAAAGAAGTATGAAATAAAAAAGTTTACCAACCTGAAGATCCTGCACGTTCAGACACATTCCTTTCATCATCTTCAACACAGCTTCCTCCTGAGAAGGAACACTTCTCATGATGCTGTTTCATTTGGGCAACCAGGCCTTGCATTTCTTTGTTGCACTGTTGGCATTTTGCACGGATGCCTGTCTTAGCCACAGGTAGAAGAACTTCATTAAAATATTCCCAAACTGGGTCTCTTTTATAGTCTGCTGCCATTATAGGGTTTCCCTTCTAGTGAGAGAATGATGGGGTAGATCTCAAATCAATGAAGGCTACACTCAGAAAGACCTCAAGACTTCTGGAATGTACTACTAAAACAGTTTCACTTTTGTTTCTGCTGCCTGTCCCTCCCTTCTCACATTTATCTCCAGACTTCTCCTTGTCCAGATCTATTCCTCCCCCAACAATCATCTATTAATTGAACTTTTTGAAACTTTGCACTTTTAGAGAGAGCTAAGGGATGGACTCTATGCAGAGGGACAATAGGGTTGAGGTCTGTTATTTCTCACCTCTATATATTATTTATTTAAAAACATATTTGCTGTTAACAAGCATGTTATCTCTGGAGACACAAATCCACAGTTTGAGAACTGCAAAACTAAGCATCTCTGATGGTATCTTCTAGACTGAGCACTGATTCCCATTGGGTAGATAGAAAGATTAACCTAACTAATCTATACAGAAGCCCCTGGAACCACATAAGATTGGGTCCCTAATTCATGAACTATTGGAACTCATTTACAAAACTTTTCTTAAACATTACATGAATATATTGTCTCATACTATAGAATAAGAATTTATACCTATTCCATGATGAGATCTCTTTGAGCTATCATGTATCTTAATTAAAGCTCTCTTTAGATAGGTTTTTTCCTCCAAAAGCATTTTATCAAAAAATCCAATTTAAATTAAAAAAAACACATTTATTTTATTTTTTTTAATTGATTTTTATCCAGCCTGCTCTAATTTTAGTACATTGGCCATTTCTTTGGCCCACAAACTCAAAAAAACTGAACTTCTTTCAAATTATTTTCACTGTCAAGTTGTTGAATGTGAAAGGTCAGATGTGAGTAGGACACTCTGAAAACACTTTACACATTTATAATAGCAATATTAACAGAAGTGTAACTATGGAAGCACATTTTATGTCGTCATAACATACACTGCTCTTACTGTCTACAAATAATCCAACAGTATGAGAGTTTGAATAAACTTATTGGCTGAGATTCCCAAAGGGTCCTCAGTTTGGTTTCCAAAATCTCACTTTTCATTTAACTGTAGAACTTTACTTTGTGTGTATATGAATGACAGTTGTATGCTCAAATAAGGTAGTTAGGTGTCTACTAAATTTGTGTGTGCACATCTGAGATTTTCAGAGTGCAAAACATTGTAGAGGTAATTTTCTCAGAGTTTATACGTTGACAGACTGCTACTATAAGATTATTTCTTTTTAGGCCTTGTCTTCATAAAAAATATTTTGAATATGGTCCGTGCTCAGACACCAGAGTGTTTATTGTACATGTTGAAATTCTTTTGCTGTACATGCAGAAAAATGGAAAGCGTTCCTGAATTTGGTTATCTGTTCTAGGAATTTATATGGTTTGCATACCACAGTATTTGAGCACCTTTACAATCTTTAATGTTTACATCCACACAACACCCCTGTGAGGTGGGAAAATACTTATTCCCATTTTACAGATGTGGAACTTGGACTAAGGGGCTTGCCCAGCTTCACACAGGAAGTCTGTGGTGTACCAGAACCTGGACATCACAGGTTCCACACTAATGCCCTAATCACTGGACCATCCTTCCTCTAACTCAGTGGTTCTCAACAGGCTACATAAAAAGCAATTACTGACCGGGATCTCTTCTAGAGCCCTTTTTAAATATTGGCGTTACATTTGCTATCTTCCAGTCATTGGGTACAGAGGTCGATTTAAAGGACAGGTTACAAACCCTAGTTAATAGTTCCGCAACTTCACATCTGAGTTCTTTCAGAACTCTTGGGTGAATGCCATCTGGTACCGGTGACATGTTAATGTTGAGTTTATCAATTAATTCCAAAACCTCCTCTAGTGACACTTCAATCTGTGACAGTTCCTCAGATTTGTCACCTACAAAAGCCAGCTCAGGTTTGGGAATCTCCCTAACATCCTCAGCCGTGAAGACTGAAGCAAAGAATCCATTTAGTTTCTCCGCAATGACTTTATCATCTTTAAGCGCTCCTTTTGAATTTTGATCGTCAAGGGGCCCCACTGGTTGTTTAGCAGGCTTCCTGCTTCTGATGTACTTAAAAAACATTTTGTTATTACCTTTGGAGTTTTTGGCTAGCCGTTCTTCAAACTCCTCTTTGGCTTTTCTTATTACACTCTTGCACTTAAGTTGGCAGTGTTTGTGCTCCTTTCTATTTGCCTCACTAGGATTTGACTTCCACTTTTTAAAGGAAGTCTTTTTATCTCTCACTGCTTCTTTTACATGGTTGTTAAGCCACGGTGGCTCTTTTTTTAGTTCTTTTACTGTTTTTCTTAATTTGGGGTATACATTGAAGTTGGGCCTCTATTATGGTGTCTTTAAAAAGGGCCCACGCAACTTGCAGGGATTTCACTTTAGTCACTGTACCTTTTAACTTTTGTCTAACTAACCCCTCATTTTTGTATAGTTCCCCCTTTTGAAATTAAAGGCCACAGTGTTGGGCAGTTGAGATGTTCTTCCCACCACAGGGATGTTGAATGCTATTGTATTATGGTCACTATTTCCAAGCGGTCCTGCTACAGTTACCTCTTGGACCAGCTCCTGCGCTCCACTCAGGATTAAATCTAGAGTCGCCTCTCCCCTTGTGGGTTCCCGTACCAGCTGCTCCATGAAGCAGTCATTTAAAGTATCGAGAAATTTTATCTCTGCATTTCGTCCTGAAGTGAAATGTTCCCAGTCAATATGGGGATAATTGAAATCCCCCACTATTATTGGGTTCTTAATTTTGATAGCCTCTCTAATTTCCCTTAGCATTTCATCATCACTATTACTGTCCTGGTCAGGTGGTCGATAATAGATCCCTACTGTTATATTTTTACTAGAGCATGAAATTTCTATCCATAGAGACTCTATGGAACCTGTGGATTCGCTTAAGATTTTTACTTCATTTGAATCTACACTTTCTTTAACATATAGTGCCACTCCTCCCCCCTGCACGGCCTGTTCTGTCCTTCCGATATATTTTGTACCCCGGAATGATTGTGTCCCATTGATTGCTCTCAGTCCACCAGGTTTCTGTGATGCCTATTATATCTATATCCTCCTTTATCACAAGGCACTCTAGTTCACCCATCTTATTATTTAGACTTCTGGCATTTGTGTACAAGCACTTTAAAAACTTGTCCCTGTTTATTAGCCTGCCTTTTTCTGATGTGCCAGATTCTTTTTTATGTGACTGTTTATCATCTGATCCGGCCCTTACATTATACTTCTCATTCCTCTGCTCCTGACTATAACCTGGAGATTCTCTATCATCAGACTCTCCCCTAAGAGAAGTCTGTGTCCGATCCACACGCTCCTCTGCAGCAGTCGGCTTTCCCCCATCTCCTAGTTTAAAAACTGCTCTACAACCTTTTTAATGTTTAGTGCCAGCAGTCTGATTCCACTTTGGTTTAGGTGGAGCCCATCTCTCCTGTATAGGCTCCTCCCATCCCAGAAGTTTCCCCAGTTCCTAATGAACGTGAACCCCTCCTCTCTACATCATCGTCTCATCCACGCATTGAGACTCTGAAGCTCTGCCTGCCTACCTGGCCCTGCGCGTGGAACTGGGAGCATTTCTGAAAATGCCACCATAGAGGTCCTGGATTTCAGTCTCTTCCCTAGCAGCCTAAATTTGGCTTCCAGGACATCTCTCCTACCCTTCCCTATGTCATTGGTACCTACATGTACCACGACCACCGGCTCCTCCCCAGCACTACACATAAGTCTATCTAGATGCCTCGAGAGATCTGCAACCTTCGCACCAGGCAGGCAAGTCACCATACGGTTCTCCCGGTCATCACAGACCCAGCTATCTATATTTCTAATAATCGAATCTCCCATTACTAACACCTGCCTTTTCCTAGAAACTGGAGTTCCCTCCCCCGGAGAGGCAACCTCAGTGCGAGAGGCAACCCCAGCACCATCTGGAAGGAGGGTCCCAACTACGGGAAGGTTTCCTTCTGCTCCCATTGACTGCTCTACTTCCCTGGGCCCTTCTTCCTCCTCAACAGCACAGGAGCTGTCTAAGCGGAGGTGGGACAATTCTACAGTGTCCCGGAAAGCCTCATCAACATACCTCTCTGCCTCTCTCAGCTCCTCCAGTTCCGCCACCCTGGCCTCCAAAGCCCGTACATGGTCTCTGAGGGCCAGGAGCTCCTTGCACCGACTGCACACATACGCCACCCGCCCACAGGGCAGGTAATCATACATGCGACAGTCAGTGCAATAAACTGGATAGCCCCCACTCTGCTGCTGGGCTTCTGCCTGCATTGTCTCCTAGTTAGTGAAAGGGTGGTTTACGGAAGTAGTCTTGGAATGTAGTTTGGTTTATAGGTTTTAGGATTTTGGGGGGGGGGCACAGGGAAGGGGTTACGGCTGGCGAGGGACTCCCGCTCCCTTCCCACTCCCCTTCTAAACTCCCTTGCGAAACTCCCTGTTAGCAGCCCCTGGTCGCTTGTGCGCGGCTTTATAAAGCCCTGGCCTGAGTGAATGCCCCGCCCACTGATTAAGGCTCAGCCAATTACCAGAGGCTTCGAGCTTTCAAACCTGCCTCCAACTGCCAGCCAGAGCACACGGTCCCTCAAACAACCAACCAAACAAACAGACTGACAAACACAAGCTCAGCACACAGCAAGTAACCCCCAAACACAAACAAACACACACTACAGACAGTCACTTACCCCACAGATGCTGTATTAGCTCCTCCTTCACCTGGAGAACTCCCTTGCGAAACTCCCTGTTAGCAGCCCCTGTTCGCAATGCTCCCACTATACCTCAGGATGGCCTGGCGCGGAAGAGTGTGCTTCCACGGAGCACCTAATAAGGCACCTCTCCCCAGGAACCTCCTGCGTAGGGTTTTCGAGTACCTGTACGAGAGCTTCGTGGAAGTATCCCAGGAGGATTTCTATTCGATCGCTATATGTATTGACCTTCTTTTCGTATAGTTTTTATTCCTGATTTAAAAAAAATAAATGTTTATATGTTTATAGCACTTACCGACTGATCCTTCCCCTGATTCAGAGTCCGGGTTAACGGCCGGGGAGGGTTGGTAGGGGATCTCTGTGAGGGTGATGAAGAGATCCTGGCTGTCGGGGAAATCAGTATTGTAAGCGCTGTCGCCTGCCTCGTCCTCCACAAACCCTTCCTCATCTTCCCCATCCGCGAACATAGCTGAGAAACTGCCCCTCGACACTATCCCATCCTCAGAGTCCACGGTCACTGGTGGGGCAGTGGTGGCAGACCCACCGAGAATGGCATGCAGTGACTCGTAGAAGCGGCATGTCTGGGGCTGGGCTCCGGAGCGTCCGTTTGCCGCTCTGACTTTTTGGTAGCCTTGTCTCAGGTCCTTGATTTTCATGCGGCACTGCGTTGTATCCCGGCTGTATCCTCTGAGTGCCATGGCTTTGGAGACCTTCTCGTAGGTCTTTGCATTCCGTTTTTTGGAGCGCAGCTCCGAAAGCACAGACTCATCGCCCCACACAGCGATCAGATCCAAGACTTCCCGGTCAGTCCATGCTGGTGCCCTCTTTCTACTCTGAGATTGCATGGACCCCTCTGCTGGAGAGCTCTGCATCGCTGCCGGTGCTGCTGAGCTCGCCCCGATGTCCAACCAGGAACTGAGATTCAAAATGGCCAGACAGGAAAAGGAATTCAAATTTTCCCAGGGCTTTTCCTGTGTGGCTGATCAGAACATCTGAGCTCGGACTGCTATCCAGAGCGTCAACACAGTGGTGCACTGTGGGATAGCTCCCGGAGCTACTAAGGTCGATTTCCGTCCACACATAGGCTAACTCGACATAGCCATGTCGAATTTAGCGCTACTCCCCTCGTTGGGGTGGAGTACCGAATTCGAACTAAAGAGCCCTCTAGGTCGAACTAATTAGCTTCCTGGTGTGGACGGGTGCACGGTTAAATCGAATTAACTCTGCTAAATTCGACATAAACTCCTAGTGTAGACCAGGCCTCATACTCATCCTGGACTCAGGGGGAAGATGTGTTCTTTCCTGTTTTTTTTTTTTTGGTTTTTTTTTAAGGCATTGCTACCAGTAATTTTCTACAGAACAAACTCTGCTCTCATTTATATCTATGCAATTCCACGGTCTTCAAACCAGGTACTCAGGTAAAACACTGGTATAACCATTTAGTATCCAGTAAAGTTGCACTGGAGGGAGGGCATAATTTGCCCATGAAATGGTTATTGCTGTGGAAGTGCAGGAAGAGAAAAGAATGTGGCTGTCTTTCAGATCCTAGGTGAGCCTGCAGGGCTGGTGGTTATAAAAAATATCTCTATTTTTAAACTGACAATATTTGATCTGGAGCCATGGGAAGTTATAAACATGTAACCTCTACAATGTCACTTTTATAATAACTTTTCAGAGAAGAACCTCACCTTAATGTTTTCTTCTAGATTAAAATTATAAATAAAGCTATTCTTTTATTAAGATTAATGTTGGATTTTTGGCCTGCTGCAAAAAGCTGATCTGAGTGTTTAGTAAAATAAAGCCAGGGAAAAAACAAATGGGAATTTAATAACAAATTGGAAATAATTATCCCATTGTAATGCATTACTATAATTGTGATTACTGTGAATTTAAACTGGTCAGCTTTATTTCATTATAATTTTTAATAGTGAAAAATTTTGGCCAATTGTATGAAAATGAAGTATAAGAACACAGAAATTTTTTTTAGTTATGTGGAAGCTAAATCATGCCTTCTACTTTGCTGGAGTGCAAATGCTAAGAGGGCACAGGAACTCTATTTTCTCTGTGTATGGAGCAGGCAAGATCTTTCTATAGCACTCCTGAAAGCACAAAAAGAAATGTCTGACTAATGCATTGGCCCCTTCACCAGGCCTCAGGAGTGTCTGATCTGCAGGTAAAGGGCAGCAGTTGGGGAGCACATAGCGGTACTTCTAAAAGGCCACAATATCTACTGAATGTTGTGTTGGCTTTCTGCAAAACATCAGGCACAGTGTCTTGGATGGCCTCTGTCCTGCTGCTGGTCCCTTCCCTCTCTACAGTTGTTTTCTGAAAGGGAAGGGTATAGCCCTGGGTAAATTACTGGTTTGGGGAGGGAAGGAAAATAGTGAGGGGGGCATTGACAAATGCAAGAAAATTGTCTGCCAAGTAAAAGTAGTAACATACTCTGCTTTGTTACTGTGTAGTTTCCTCAAGAGAAAGATAAAATGACGTCAAACATAAGAGTGAGAGACAGAAACACTATGGAATTTCCTGAAAGGAAAATATTAAAGTAGTACTTGTATTGTCATTTTTTAAAATGGAGTCTAATAGGAAGAGTCACATTTAATATAAAATACTAATTCTAATTACACATTTTTGAGCAAACGAAAAAGATCAACTATTTACTAAGAAGCTGCTGCCGCAAGAGTATGGAGATAGACATTTTTGGAAGTAAGGGCTGGGAGAGGGGATGTAATTAAAGTTTGACTGATCTGTGTTGATATAGTTATTTTTAAACGGTCAGTTTTCTTAAAGCAAACAACTACACACATACACACAGTGGGCCAGATCATACCCCATAGATCCACATGCAGAAGGGACCTTTTGTATATGCAGTTATCCCCTATATCTGTATGAAGATAGAGATCCAGACATATTGATGTCACTGTTCCATGGTCACTCTCACATAGTCTGGAATCCATGTCAGGAGAGGTGTCATAGACTGGGCACATGGAGGGGACAGATGGGAAGGAAGATGCATTTTCTCCCCCATTCAGTCCCACATAAATTAGACAAAATTATTCATACAGTTGCAGGCTATATTAACTTTTTTGGATTGCCTCTTTGGGGTATGAGTGAGGGTGAATTTGTCCCACAGACAGCTGCGGTCTAAGAATGGCCCTGGTTCTGCAGTGCCAGTGGCATATGCTGGCATGATGATGAGGTGTGGGGCAGATTTGATGTAGAGGCATAGGGACTTCATCCATTCCCTATTGGCAAGCCCTGCTGCCCTTCCAGCAGGAAAGCAAGACCTGACCCTCAATGGGACAACACTTTTTGTAAAGGTAATCATTTCCTCAAGGAATTCTGCAGGGAGATTTCTTCCTTTTTAAACCCCATCTTGAGTTTTCTGCAGTAGGGAATAGTCTGGACCAGTAGAATTTCTTACAGCAGCTGTTAAGTTTCTCATGCAGTCAAATACTGAATTGAATTTTCCATCTCTCAAACTGGACTTGAGTTTTATTGAGATACCTGCACTGTTTATAGCAACTAGCTACAATTCTCAAGCATTTTAAATGTATATATTTATTTAGTAAATATTTTCTTAGCTGTTTAAGGGTATGTCTGCATTACAGTGGCACAGCTCTAGCTATGCCTCTGTGGCTGTAGTGTAGACATGACAGTGACAGATGGGAATTTTCCATTACTATAGTAAATGTACCCCCTTGAGAGGTGGAAGAATTTTTCCATTGACCTAGCTGCATCTACACTGCGGGTTCGGTCAACCTAATGACATCACACAGGATATGACATTTTTCAGAACTCTGAGCAATGTAGCTAGGTCAATCTAGTTTTAAGTGTCGGCCAAGCCTAAGATATTATAAGTAATCACTGCAGTTTTTCCTTTGATAGAAACAAACGAAACCAAGAACAACACTTCTGATGAGACTGTCCTGTAATCCCTGTTGCAGCAAGTACATTAGGCATTCTAGTATTTGTTCTTTGAGTGAAGAGTTTTCATTGTGAAAGAAATGTTGGCAGTTCAAACAATGAAGAGCTATATAAATGAATTACTAAATCCATCATAAATTTTTTTTTGTTGTCCATTAAGGACCTTGTGGTCATCTCTCATAACCTAATTTACTGTGAATGAAGCAGTTGAAAACGTAAATATCTGAACAGCCATCAGGAAAAAAATTCCCAGTGGATAGTATCTGGCATGGCAGAATAAGATCGCCTAAGGCATTCAGTCATACGGTAATTATCATTGGCACCATGGGATGGATAGATACATGTAAAGTAATTGAGACAAAGATAAAAGGAAACAATAAGATTTACCATTCTGACATTGAAATTAAAGTAGATGTAGTATGCTTGTGTACATGCTTGTGAAAGTAGAATTCCGCACTGGAAAACTGTAGGTATCAGTCAAGATGTATTCTAGTTAATTTCTTAGTGTTTTTAACATGAGTTTGAATTAATTTCTGACTCATGATTCATCTTTGCTATAGCATACATCACTGAAGATGGAAAAATTCAATCTAAAATGAGCAAAAGTAGTCACATTTTAAAATGTCTGAGTGAATTTAGGGCTTCTGAAGGTGAGAAGGAACTCAAGGGTTTGGATATACTCAAGCATATGATATATTACGAACAGTGTGAGATTCTCCACACACTGTGTTTTTAGTAATCCACCTTACTTTGCACCTACAGAACCTCTCTCCTTCCAGAATGAAAATCTAATTGGGCTGTTGCAAACCACATTGTGTTGTCATGTTCAGAAATAGATATTAGGCTGAGATCACATAACCAATTTTCCTTAGAGACTTGAGCGAAAACTTGAGCTCAGTTCCCCAAAGATGATGATAGTTTTGTTCCCTAGTTCATTCAGACCATGATGTATGTACTGATTTTTTGCATGGTAGCTTCATATATATATAATATAGTAACCACCAGCATACAGAGGGGCTGTGAAAGAAAATAGGTGACACTTCCCCCACCCCTGCTTTTTAAATTTATGAATGACAAATGTGTCAAACCTAAATCATCCAAGCTGTCATTAATCACCCTTTTAAGAGAGCAGCCAGAGGTCTGGTTTTGGTCTCATTGATTTCAGTGGGAGTTTTTCCATTAACTTCAATGGGAACAGGATTAAACACGGAACATCAGTTATGAAAAAGGTTAACTGTCTTATTTGTGGCCTTGGACATGTTAAGAATTGAATTGGCTGCATTACTCTGAGAGGTGGTTTCTCCAGGACAAGGCTGAAGTACAGTATTTTGTGATGGTGTGGTAGAGGTCTGGACAATGAGGTGGTCAGTTCTATGGAAGCTTACATAGTTATCAGGATTATCCCACCTTTCATGAGCTTTACATTCTTTAAATATTTTTAAGTGCCATGCATAAAATTCTAAGGACATTACAGATGAATAAGTTAGGCAAACAAATAAGACAGAGATCTACCTTTCAGTAAGGAGAACTGTATAGGAGATGCACATGATCCATCTCAGTCATCAGCCCACCAAATTCAACCTGCCAAAAACAAACAAAAAGCCTGCTGGTAAGAGATCTGGAGTACCTGTAATTTCTATGGAAGTCAAAGGGACTTTCAGATCCTCAGCATCTCTCAGGATCAAGTCCAAAGTCAGAATCCGCCCCCAAAAAAATAATAAAAAAAGAATATTGGCAGCTATTAAGGTAGATGTTCAACCAGATATCCAAGTACCACAGGAGACTGAGTCTGAATTTTAGAACTTGCGCTGACTTCTACTTTATGTAGTTTTACAGCAAGAAGCAAAGTTGAAATTGATGCAAATTCTGACTAGTGTAGCACATAGTAACCCCAAAGTTGAAGAGGATATAAAATAATATGGTGCGTGGTGAAGTGTTCTGCTCTCTTAAAGTAAAGTATATCAATCAACAATCACTATAATTTTATTTCTATCAGATGCCCAACAAACAACGAGTAGAATAATGATAATGGACAATGATTATATTAATCAGCAAGTCCTTTTGGATGTAAGTGGTTCTCTGGTGTAAAATATAATAAAGCTTTTGGAGAAGTAGGAAGAATAGAATATTTTTTGTAGAAATCAGTTGAAGATGACTGAAAAAATATTTCTAGTAACAAGGATTTAAAAATGAGCTCACTATCTATATTTTTCTCCCAATTGAACTGTTATGAAATATGTCAACTGGGGACTCTCTATCTTTTCTCAGATCTGAGGCCCTCACAAAAATGAGATATTCAAGAAAGTAAAATTGTGACTATTGTATGAAATTATCTTAGTTGGCTTCTCACACAGATACTTTTTGGTAACGTCGTTTGTGGAATGCAGTGTTCTGTTGCTAATTTTTACACTCTTAATGTTTCCAAGATGCTACATTTCTGTTAAAACACATATCGTATCACCTAAGTGGAAGAAATATTGACTCTCCTCATTGGCCTTTTGAAATAACTCAATTGCAGGGAGGTGAAAATAAGCAGCTAGTAAATTTCCAGATAAATTCTTAAAAAGAAGCACTTCTCATCTGCCTATCCCCACTTTCTTTGGGAGATACAGTAATTATCCCCTCTTTATTTCAAGACCTGAGAAGCAATAGATATTTTTAGAAAATCATAAGATGAAATATCAAGCATATTACAAATGGGTGAGAACCAGAGCAAATGTATTAGTGACTAATTTTTGTCTCTTACTGTCACAAGGTTCATGAGCCAGTTCCACCAAAATTATTTTCTTAAATAGCTGTAAAACATAAGTACAAAATACCATATCTGCAATGAGTTTGATTATTTCAGTTTAGCTCCTAGTGGCCCATAGCAAAGCTCTGGGGATTGTGTGGTAGTTGAGAGTTAGTTAGTAATAGCATTAAAATCTATCTGTGGTTTTGCAGTTTATAATGCTTGTGGAATTTAAAAAACAAAATATTAACCTTCCATTGTAAATATAGCCATTTATCATACAGTCTTTAAATCAAGCTGGCATTTAACAGTGGCAAATGCCAATATTTTTTTTGTCACTTACCCTCTTAGGAATTGTCCCATTAGTGATTCAGTCCAAGTAACATGAAACAACAAACAAAACATCACAGTATTAAAGGAAATAATAAACCCTTCAAAATAATGCTTCTTTTTGTTAGAATTTGCCACAGATGTGCTTATGGATATTATGTGATAGATTGTTCAGAGGTCAAAATAATTTTTCTTGTCTCCTGTTGCATCAACCGTCAAAATTAATAGGCTGACTTGCAAGAGGCACTGAATAAGCTCTTGTCAGAAAATAAGTACAACACAGCAGAAAATACAATCAGACTGTAGGTGTGAAAATACTATCAGTAAATGCTACTGTGGTCTTTCTATGGTAGCAAAATGGATATTTTAATAATAGAATATTAATGTATAATATTCTATATTGCATATTATAATGTATAATCTATATATTGCAACTTAATTATAATGCTTTAGGAACATTTTTCAGGTATTATAATGAGTTATTGTAGATACAGTTCATATCATTTAAAGGTGATCTGCAAAAGATTTTTTTAATTGTTTGAATTTTTTGCTGCTTTTATGTTGTAGACAGAAGCCAAAAAGGTTTGTTGGGTTTCTTTTCTTTTTAAAACACCCGTTAACAAACAGTGTGTTTTCTGTATTTTCCCTTCACTTGTTGAAGATTTTAAATTTTTTTCTGATTTTACTGATGTAAGACATATGGAAGTTAGGAGATTTGACCAAGGTCTCTCAGCAAGTCATTGTGGACAAGAGCCAGTTCTAGTACCCAGTGAAACAGTTAGATCACAGAGCCCGCCTTGGGATCTGCCACCTGATGTGCCAAGACTACTTCTGCCCCTGCTTTCCTGCCCTGTCAGCTTAGGACTTCAGTGCCCTGCCTGGTTTGAGCTAGACTCGCTAGCCTGCTGCAAACCCAGACCCAGGTCTGAATCATGTCACCTAACAGCTGTAGGCTTGACTGAAAGCAGCTTACAGAAGTGTTCTTATCTTTAACACTCAGATGCCCAACTCCCAGTGAGGTCTAAACCCAAATAAATCTGTTTTACCCTGTATAACACTTACGCAGGGTAAACTCATAAATTGTTTGCCCTCTATAACACTGATAGAGAGAGATGCACAGCTTTTTGCCCCTCCCCTGATATTAATATATACTCTGGGTTAATTAATAAGTAAAAAGTGATTGTATTAAATACAGAAAGTAGGATTTAAGTGATTCCAAGTAGTAACAGACAGAACAAAGTGAATTACCAAGTAAAATAAAATAAAACACGCAAATCTAACTCTAATACAGTAACACAACTGAGTACAGATAAAAACCTCACCAGTAAGCTTCCTTTTATAGACTAGTCTCCTTCTAGCCTGGGTCCAGCAGTCACTCACACCCCCTGTAGTTACTGTCTTTTGTTCCAGTTCCTTTCAGGTATCCTTGGGGGTGGAGTGGCTCTCTCTTTAGCCAGCTGGAGACCAAATGGAGGGGTCTCCCCTGGGTTTAAATCGTCTGTCTCTTGTGGGTGGAGACCCTCTCCTCTCTCCTATACAAAGTCCAGCTCTAAGATGGAGTTTTGGAGTCACGTGGGCAAGCCACATGACCATGCATTACTCAGAACTACAGGTAGCACGTGAACAATGGCTGCTACGTTGAACGTTCTCAAGTAGACTTCTTATGTGGATTGGAGCATTCCAAGATCCATTGTTCATTAAGTGCTTCTTGATTGGGCACTTAATTTTGCAAATTCCTTTCTAAAGAAGCTGACCAAATACCTTACAAAGCTTACTTAGAAATCAAGCAAGTATACATCCAATATTCATAACTTCAAGTACAAAAATGATATATATGTACAAATAGGATGAATAGATTCACTAGACCATAACCTTTACAGAGATATATTACATGGCACAGGTAGCATAAAACATATTACAGTTATGTCATATTCCCATAAAGCATTACACCCAGTACTCTTTATGGGAGTAATACACCCAGTATTCTGCTCCAGACAGTAGATGAGCCTGTGACTCCTGTGTTTCACAGTAGCTGAGGTCCCATCTTGTGACAGTATGTGATCAATAAAATCATACCAGTGAATACCAGAAATCATGAATAGGGTGACATAGGGCTTGAACCTGAAAGGTGCTAAACTCCTCCTACAGAATGGTCTCAGCACTTGGCATGACCAGGCCTTCAATCTTTAATAGGTTTTGGTTTGCAGTTTGGGTATTCTGGCCTTACCAGTTTGTAAATAGTGGTCAGTCCATTAAGGTGGCTGGCAGCAAAGAAACTGTCTGGTTTCCTAGTGTGAGAAAACTGCAGAAATAGTAGACCATTAGTGGTGATAGAAAGAAATAAGAAAATGATGCAATAAATCAGTTTAGGAGAGCAAGAAATGTGAATAAAAGCCCAAACCCTGGTGCTTGGGGATCTTTCTACCACGAATACAGAACACAGAGAAATAATATTCCTGAATCATTGAAACTTAGTGCACTAAAATAATATGAGAAAAATTCACATGAGTTGTAGGGTTCACATGTAGTCTGAAGAGTAAACAGACTTATGTAAGTAACTTGAGTTTGGGGGGGGCAGAGAAGGATCACTCATAGCTAAGGCTATGTGTCAGTCACAGATATTTTTAGTAAAAGTCATGGACAGGTCATGGACAAAACAAAAATTCATGGACACCATGAGAATTCTCCAGCATCTACCTTTGATAAAAGAATTCAAAACTGGCTTATGACTCCAGTTGAGGCACATATTTGACAAAGGAGCCTGTATGGTAAATATAAAAAATGAAAACAAAAGGAGTAGATTGAGTTAAAATGGAATCTACATAGTTACATTCGTAGCAAAAAAGCAAGCAACCCTAAATTATCACAGGAAGTAAAACTAACATGGCGCCTAAACTAAAATAACACACAGCACAGTTAGTTTTCCCCATTTTTGACATAATTTGGTCAGCAGGAAGCAGAGTAATAGCACTTTAAACGGGTTTAAATTAGTAGATTTGAGATGTATTGATTAAAAATGCATTTTGAGTATTAAACTCTATGTTCTTTGGACACCACTGGCCTGCATGAATTACCTGGTGATGTATGATTGTCTGGGCAACAGCAGGAGCTTAGCAACACCAGCTCATGTAGCTGCCAGAGAACAGAGTTGGCTTTTGTCATTTTTTAAATGCCAACTGGATCCTTTTAACCATTTGTCTATATTTAGAAATTTCCTCTGTAATTTTTTTAAACTTCCACAGCCAGGGCTGAATTTTAATGCCAAGTCCATGGCAAGAGAATTGTGGAAGTCCAAAGGTTTTAATTATAGCCATCTGTCAAGGAATTGGACAGGCATGACAACGTGAATTAGGTTTGAGCTGCATCCTGAAGATAAATGGAGGCCATCGTTGACCATATTTGTCTTTAACTCTTTGGTGTTTCAGATTTGGGGCCAGATGTGTCAAGTAGACGCTGCTTTGGAAAGTAGGTAATGCAGAGTTGCACTGCCACAGTGGGAATTCAGATACAACAATCCATCTGTAAATGCCTCAACATGCAGGAGTTTGCAAGGTGGCCCTGCCTCTTCCTTACTCCTTATTCACTCTTACTACACCGAAGATTCAGGGCTGCAAAGCCATACTGAAGAAAGGTCTAAACTGCACACACCTGTAGGAATGGGAAGGCTCCTTGCTCCCTCTTCCCCTGTGTAAAGTCCAGGCTTAATCTGACTGTTATTAAATATAAATCTCCTTAATAAGTATGTGAATAATATGTCTAATATACATAGACATTTCATAAATTATATTAATGTTAAGGAAATACTATTACAAACACAGAGGTATTTTCATCTGGATTAAACTTGAAGTATCAAGAGCACACACACGTATGTAAAAATTGATGAATGTGAAGTGCCTTCCAAAATCTGAGAGGGATGAGGTGTGGAGCATGCTTTCGGAAGTCTTAAAAGAGTAACACTCTGATACGGAAACTACAGAACCCAAACCATAAAAAAGAAAATTAATGTTCTCCTGGTGGCATCTGACACAGATAATGAAAGTGAATATGTGTCAGTCTGAACTGCTTTGGATTGTTATCAAGCAGAACTCGTCATCAGCATGGACACATGTCCTCTGGAATTGTGGTTGAGCTTATGCTCAAATAAATTTGTTGGTCTCTAAGGTGCCACAAGTACTCCTGTTCTTTTTATTGATAGTATGTATGGAGAAAAAAAGTTCGCATGTTCACAAGGGACTTTGTTTTGAGTGTTGTATGCTGAAGGTCTGATGCTGCAAGTACTAAAACATCCTTGGAATTTCTTCATATTATAGATGACAATTTCCATACTCAGAGTGTAGTAACCCACATGGGGGAATTCTGTATTAGGCCTATATTCATCTTGACAGTTTAAGAAGATTTGATAGAACAAAAAATTAATGGTGATTTAGGTACAAGTGAGGATGACTTTATTCTGCTTGCACATTACAAATGTGGTCAAGTCCAAACTAGTAATATATATGTAGTTGGTATTTCAAAAGACCCAGTTTCTCAAAGCTGAAAACAATTGTGAGCCAGATCAGCCCGGAGGAAGAATTTAATCAGAAAAATTTGAATGATAATTGGGAGTTGTCTAAGAATGCTTTGCTAGGTGTCCAAAAAGCCACAATCCAACAATTGAGGAATGAGTCTGTACTGGTTAAGAAACTGTTAAGAAACTCTTTTTTTCAAACTTCCTGTGTGGCCTTGAGAAAAAAATCACCTATTTTTGCCTCAATTATCTTATCTATAAAATGAAGATAGTGTCCTTACAGTTCTCATTTGGGGTGTTATGATGCTTAATCCATTAATTGGTCACTCTCTACCTGGAGTCTAATCACACTGGGAGAGAAAAAATAATTTAAAGTAGCTTTAGGTCTTACACCTCCTTTAGAGACAGGCTGCCAATTTTTGTAGTTTTAGAATTATATTTTCATATTTTTGTTGTTGGGCCTGGGACCCCCATAACTACCAGAAAACAGTGAAATGACTATACACCAAGAATGGTCAAATGATCTACGTAAACAAGCTAGAAAATTTTTTCTGGAATAATCAGTCATTTTTGAAAAGTTGTTTGTAACAATATTAGATAGAAAATAATTCATAGTGTGTTTTTTTTGTTTTTTTTGTTTAATGTTAATTGTGTCCCTTTAATGTTAGGTGTTCAGGTTGTTAGGTGATGAGTGGCTTAGAAATAAAAATAATGGAAACCCTTGTGCAACCCTCCATATCAGGGTGAATTTCATCCTTAGGTATTATAATTGATTAAGACCTTTTTAGAAGGCTGTCAAATTGCCTTTCTCTTTTCTTTTCTCTTTTCTTTTAAGTTAGGCTTAGTGGATGGTTAAATTATTTATCTTTTGTTTTAAGAATAATAGTAAGCAAAGACCTGCCAGAAAAACATTGAAAATAGATTTTTTTAAAATATCTAGATCTGAATGCTGGTGCAGAGAGTTTGAGACTGATACTTGAAATGACTTCAAGTTTTTACTTGGGAGATAACACTGATCTTTCTGCACTTCAGTAATTCTAGTGTCTGCAATTGATCAGAGCTGCCCTTATTAGTAGGTGTAACAGCTGTCATTGGTATTACTATAACAAGTGTGTGGGATGTACCATATTTGTAGATCTGTCAGTGTTAAGCACTGCCCATATTTTCAGTCTAATTTTTTCTTTTTGTCTCCTCAGAGAATTTATCTCACAAATGCTTAAAAATGAAAAGGACTCTTTATTTTGTTTTCTTAGAACATTTCTAGGTAACTCTCTAAATTTAAGAAGAAGACATAATATAATCAAGCCAGGCTTGATTAAGCATATCGCAGAAACTGCATCACAACTTCAAACATTTAATGGTTTCCAAATAGTGTCTTCTATTTTGATGTTAAAATAGTAATAAGAAGATGATATATTCCAACCTGTTTGGCTATTGAATGCAATGTGTAAACGATATTCTTGTAGCATGCGGGGTAGAAGTCAGGGTACAGAGAGCCTAAGGCAGTGTTTCCCAAACTTAGGATACCTCTTGTGTTGGGAAAGCCCTTGGCGGGCCAGGCCGGTTTGTTTACCTGCTGCATCCACAGGTTCGGCCGATTGCGGGTCCCAGCAGCTGCCATTGGCCTGGAGCAGCGAACTGCGGCCAGTGGGAGCCACAATCGGCTGAACCTGTGGATGCAGCAGGTAAACAAACCAGCCCGTCCCGCCAGGGGCTTTCCCTACACAAGTGACGTCCCAAATTTGGGAAACACTGGCCTAAGGGAATTAAGGCACTCAACTCCAGTGGAATGTCAGTGGTCATTTAGGTGCCTGACTTTCTTCTGCATTCAACGAAGTGGGTATTCACCCACAAAAGCTTATGCTCCAATACGTCTGTTAATCTATAAGGTGCCACAGGACTCTTCGCTGCTTTTACAGATCCAGACTAACATGGCTACACCTCTGATACTTGACTTTCTTCTATTTCTTTGAAAACCCCAGCATAAATGTATGTCTCCCAAAAACAAACTCAAGTTTGTTGTTGAGTGGCTGATTTTCATATAAACCATGGATTGAAATAGCAGTTGTTTGGATGGTTTGTTTGAAAAGTAGTAGATCATAATGGCATACAAAAAGTCACCTGACCTGGAGATGACTGACTATGTACTTTCTACAGACCCATCATTTTAGAGTTTGTGTGTTGACATTGCAAGTCATAGAAGCTTTAAGAAAGCGGAGAATATGGTGCTGTGTGTGCTGACTCATCTGAACACTCAATGGTCTGAAGGCTCAGATGAAGCTTCAGCTTCTTTCTGCTATTCAAAATATCAATTAGGGATTTGAGAGAAACAGGGAGAGGGGGCCACTTGGAAAGTGTGCATCTGGAGAGGCAATGTACTCTGAGAACTCTAGTTGGAGGAAAGTAAATTTTCTGTCACCCTTGAGAGTTGCTGGAGACATTGAGAAGAGGTACATAAAAGTCTGATGCTGTGATAGGAAGCTCCAAGTCTGAGACTTGCCTTTTCATGCTTATCTTTGTGATGAGGAAGAGGAGAGATTTTCAGGAAGGCATATACGATGCCTTGACCACAGTCAATAGAGAATTACATGCATGGAGTGTGGAGCATAACTCTTTCTTGAAGAATAGATAGAGGACATTTGCTATTGCTCTTGGAAGCAAGAAAATCTACTTTGGGGTGTCAATTTTCTGAAGATGCTGTTGACTACCAATTACTATCAACAGGCATTATGCTGCTCTTAGTGCCTGTCATGTAGGTTATCTAGAGGAGAGCTGATTTTGCCTGTCTGGTGAAAAGAGGTTGAGAGGGCATATTGATGAGTGCACCATGCCCAGAGGATGTGGTTTTGTGCCACAAGAGAGTGGCATATTTTCCCCTTGGAAGTTGAGGCAGTACATTGCAGATGTTTTTCAAAATGTGTGTACCGCATATCTAATATAAGAAATAAAATAATTTATTGCTGATCATCAGATCTCTCAGCGATCTATTGTATTTCAAGGTAGCCAAGATTTCTTTGTCTTATCTCTACTCTGAGTCTGTAAGCTCAAGTTATCTGGCCCTGTTGCTTGCTTGGCTGACAGAATGAAATGCACATTAAAACATTAGAAGGCACCTTCCACCAAAGAAGGGCGTTGTCAGCCATGCCTGTATATTATCTCTTCCTGACTAGTAATTTACACAGCCAGTTGTGTACAGGGGCGGCTCTACATATTCGGCCGCCCCAAGCAGTCATGCGCGGGAGCAGCGGACCTCCCGCGGGCATGACTGAGGAGGGTCCGCTGGTCGCGCGGCTCAGCTGGACCGCCTGCAGCTGCGGACGGTTGGGTGGTCTGGCGGCTCCAGTGGAGCTTCCGCAGTCATGCCTGCGGGAGGTCCAGCCGAGCCGCGGGACTAGGGAACCGTCCGCAGTCATGCCTGCGGGAGGTCCACTGGAGCCACGGCAGGAGCGCCCCCTCCTCAGTCATGCCTGCGGCAGGTCCCGGGGTTCCGGTGGACCTCCCGCAGGCATGACTGCGGCAGGTCCACCGGCCCAGCCTGCCGCCCCTGCCGGCAAATGCCGCCCCACGCGCGTGCTTGCCGCGCTGGGGTCTGGAGCCGGCCCTGGCTGTGTAGAGATCTTGTAGTCTTGCAAATGGAGATGTGCAAGCACAGCAGGCTGTGAAAACTACATGGTATGATAATTCCACAGTGTTGATTCTTCATTCTAGAGGTTGCCCTTTGAATGTTCATAAATTTTCTTTTGGAAAAGAAAGCAGTAACTCTTGTAGAGTCAAGAGTTGTTCTGATGTGTGTCTGAGGTGGGGTGAAGATGTCTTCATGAGCCAGTTGCCCAAATAAGGATTGAAAGTGAACATTTTGATGTCATAAATGAGCCACCTACATTTTCAGGTATTTGGTAAAACTTAGAGAGAACAATAATCACACTAAACAGGAGCACTGCATTCTAGTAATGGTCTGTCTGAGATTTCTTAACTAAATGGTAGAAATATCAGTCTCAAAGGTTTAGAGCCCAGAGTCAGTCTTGTCAATATAGGGAAGGATTGATGGCTGCCAGTGTCATCATTGAAACTTGAAGTTTCAACGAATTTGTTCAACCTCCTCGAATCTAATATGAGAAAGAGGCTGTAATTATTTCTCTGGTATAAGGAAATACTGTGGTGAGTTATTTATTTTGTTCAAAAAATGATCAGTGTAGCAATCTCAGGTTTTAGCAGTATCTTATGAGGGGCATCCCTTTATGGAATAGAGAGTGAGATTTGGGAGGCAGTAAGAAGTGGAATTGAATCATGTAGCCTTTTTTCCATCTCCACAATAATCTGATTTAATGTCATTCCATTCTGCAAAGCAAAATTAAATCATCCTTAACTAGGGAAAGGGTAAAAAATCTGAAGGCTGATCTATGGCAAGACTCTGGGTTCCTGCCTGCATTGCTGTCTGCTTCCAAACCCTGGTTGAAGGCACTGAGGGAGAGAGTCTTTGTTGTTTCTGGTGAATCCTGTAGTGTTTTTCATCTTGGCAATGCCTGGGAAGACATCTTCGATGCCTTTTGATATTGAAACTGCTCTGCTAGTGGAAACTGCCTCTGGTAGCTAAAGGGGGAATTTTCTTCTTGAAAGAAGGCTAGGAAAAATCCAAAAAACTAGCTGTCAGTTTGAATCTTGACAGATTCTTTTCCATCTTCCTGCTGAAGAGGCCTAATTCTTTAAAAGGTAGGAATGAAACTTTAGTTTGAAATTCCAGGGAGAGGTCAGAAGTCTAAAGACAAGGAGGGCCTCAGCCTTTACTGGTGATCTAGCTGCAGTGTCCAAGTAACAGTATACAACTCTCAAAGAATGCCTGGATACATTCTGGTTCTCCTGATGGTGGCTTTTACATTAGTTATGTGGTTGATAATGCTTCAAAAATATTCAGTGTCATTTTTAGTTTCCATTTTAAATCCGTTTCCTCACTACAGTATGACAAAGTAGGTGAGGTAATATCTTCTATTGGATCAACTTCTGTTGGTGAGAGAGACAAGCTTTCGACTCTCACAGAGTTCTGCTCTGTTTGGCTCAAAAGCTTGTCTCTCTCACCAACTGAAGTTGGTCCAGTAAAAAAATATTACCTCACACACCTTGTCTCTCTAATATTCTGGGATCAACATGGCTACAACTACAATCCTCATTACTGTGTCATTTGCTTATGATACCATGTATTGCAGTTGTATCTAGTTTGTTGGCTCTGAAAAATTTGACTAGAGAGACACACCAGCTAGAAACAATACTCTATAGTTTTGATGGATGGCTTTCTCTATTTGCAATAATCTGTCCAGATGCTGTATATTATGAATGTCTAGCCTTTATTGAAACTCTCCTCCATCCACCATAACTATGAAATGTTTATTGATTCTTAAATCTTCACTTTTAGTGACTTTCCCTTAAATAGTTGACGCCTCTATTGCAAAGAATTATTTAGTATGTTGAAACTCAGTTAATTTTTCAAATGGCATTTACCGTATCTTGTTAGCTATAATGGTTTATTTTGGAAATAAGAATTTCTCACAGATAAACTTTTCCATGATCAGGAGCACACAGAACTTGATTTATTTCCGTGTTAAGGCCACTTGAAGGCAGAGCAAGGCATGGCTTTTAGGGTCACCTGTTTCATCAACCTCTAAATGTTCCAGGTTTTCTCTCCGTTTCCTAGAGTCAGAAGCTGTGCTTTTTCTGTCAAATGCACCAGATAATAAAGGGAGACCTGAGAGAAGAACAAGAACACTGCTTCTGGTGATTAGCCTGTGTCTAGGCTGCAGCCATTCATGTGAATGATCATCATGAATCAATTTTCCTAGCCTAATAAATCAGATGTTATGTTCTCCATGAATAGATGTATATTTTTAAGTTTGAACAATATGTGGTTTCTTCTACAATGTAAAAATACTGGGCTTCTTAAACACTTTTTTCACTTGAGCTTCAATGGGAGACTTTCAATTAAATAGAAAATTTATACAGGTTTGTGATCTAGGGATTGATGAAGATTTAAATTTCTGGTCACATGTATCGACCAATGTGGTCCTTCATATTGAAATGTGGGTGTGATTTGGCACCACCTGAAACCAGAAGGATCTTCTTGCAGAAAATGTGACACTATTCTTTTAAATCTATGATTATTTGGCACCAATGCCTGGTTGAAACTGGCATATCTCCTGTGAGTGGGCACAGTGTAGTTTTGACAGATGGGGCTGAGTATAGCTGTGCCAGAGAAGAGTGGAAATCTAGTTTGGGTATTAGAGCCCTGATTCTATCCAAGAGCGCTGAAATTTAAGCCTCTTCAAAGCTTCATTTCTTTGGGTTGTGGAGCAATGTTATCAAAATGACTGGAGTAATAATACATTAATATATACTAAAGTATTTCAAAATGCTTTGAGAACGGTGTATATTTATATATGAATCCCTTCACTCTCCACTGTAGTACAGTCACCTCTGAACAAACATAGTAGCTCACTGGAATTCTACTCAGTGGTTTAGGTCAGGACGTGCAGTAGAATACAGTAACTCATCCCTTAAAGTTGTCCTGGCTAACATTGTTTCGTTGTTACGTTGCTGATCAATTAGGGAATATGCTCGTTTAAAGTTGTGCAATGCTCCCTTCTAATGTCATTTGGCAGCCGCCTGCTTTGTCCACTGCTTGCAGGAAGAGCAACACGTTGCAGCTAGCTGGTGGGGGCTTGGAACCAGGGTGGGTCGGCAGCCCTCCTATCAGCTCCCCACTCCCCTAAGTTCCCTGTGCTGCAGCCGCCCAGCAGGCTATCAATCAGCAGTTCAGCTATCCCTCCCCTCACTGCCATGTGCTGCTCCTGCCCTCTGCCTTGGAGCTGCTCCGAGAGACTCCTGCTTGCTGTGCAGGGAGGGATGGGGGGGCTAATGTCAGGTGTCCCCCTCACCGCTGCTCCTGAACCCCACTTACCCCTTCTCCGTAGAGAGCAGGGAGGGGACACGGACAGAGAGAGAGAGAAAGCTCTTTGGGCAGCAGCTGCTGTCTCAACTTCCTGATTCACTTAAAAAGACAATGCACTTAAAGGTGGGTCAGCTTACTTAAAGGGGCAGTGTGCATCTCTCTCTCTCTCACAACACCAGGTGTGTGTCTGTCTCTGTCTGCTATGCTGTCTCCGCTCCCCCGTGTTCGTGGTGCCTTGATGAGAGGCTACATTAACAATGTGTTAACCCTTGAGGGCTCAGCCGAGTGCTAGTTCATCATTTAGCAGCAAGGCATTCCCTGGGAAATATCCCACCCTCTTCCACCCTCTAACTTCACCACCTCAACCAAGCTTCACAATCATCATAGCTGTGAACAGTATTAAATTGTGTGTATATCTATATAATATACAGTTTTTTGCCTGAAAGTGAGAACAGGGGTTCATATGGCACAGTTGGAGCTGGTATCGCAAGTTATATATGTGCCAGATATGCTCAAGTTTCATATGTCCCTTCACACTTCAACCACCATTTCAGAGGACATGTGTCCATGCTGAGGACGAGTTCTGCTTGATAACAATTCAAAACAGTGCAGACCGACACATATTCATTTTAATTATCTGAGTCATATTCTTAAACTATTGGTCGAGTGCTGTAGCTAATCTTAGAAATCTCACGTTGGTACCTTCTTTGCATTTTGTCAAACTGCAGTGAAAGTGCTCTTAAAATGAACAATGTGTCATCATCCGAGACTGCTATAACATGAAATATATGGCAGAATGAGGGTAAAACAGCATGAGGCATACAGTGCTCCCCCAAGGAGTTCAGTCACAAATTTAATTAACACATCATTATTTTAACAAGCGTCATCAGCATGGAAGCATGTCCTCTGGAATGATGGCCAAAGCATGAAGAGGCATACGAATGTTTAGCATATCTGGCACGTAAATACCTTGCAATGCTGGCTACAAAAGTGTCATGCAAACACCTGTTCTCACTTTCAGGTGACTGTAAATAAGTGGGCAGCATTATCTCCCGTAAATGTAAACAAACTTGTTTGTCTTAGCGATTGGCTGAACAAGAAGTAGGACTGAGTGGACTTGTAGGCTCTAAAGTTTTATGCTGTTTTGTTTTTGAATGCAGTTATGGAACAAAGAAAAATATACATATGTAAGTTGCACTTTCATGATAGAGATTGCACTACAGTACTTGTATGAGGTGAATTGACAAATACTATTTATTTTATAATTTTTTACAGTGCAGTGAGGACTGTACACTTTTTGTATTCTGTATTGTAATAGAAATCAATACATTTAAAAATGTAGGAAAACATCCAAATATTTAATAAATTTCAATTTGGATTCTATTATTTAACAGTGTGACTAAAACATCTATTAATCACGATTAATTTTTTTGAGTTACTGTGATTTAATTAATAGCCCTAGTTTAAACTAAAACCAGCACTCCCAGGAGTCTACTACTCCTTTGTACTACTATTGAGACATTGATTCGGAGCAAAGAGCACCACTCACTGAAGTACCAACAGCATTTCCTAAATCATGTTGGGGTTTTCCTTGTAATCCTCCTATCTAGGTGCTGACCTGTTTAGTTTGCAAAATCTGATGAGATCACAGTCCAAAGTGGTATTGCAAAAGGTATTGGAATGTAGAAAAATAACTTAGAGGCTTTAAAAGGCAACATTTGGCTTTTGAGACAACGTCTGTCTTTACTTCCTGTCCAAATCATTGTAACCATGTGTTGGCATATCAATTTTTATTCCTATTATTACATATAAAATTTATGGAGAGGAACGTCAAATCAAGATTTCCTTTTAACATGCTTTCATTTCATGAGAATAGTTCCCAAAACAAAAGTTTTTAAAAACAGCGTTCATACTGTGTATATTGTGACAGGTTTGTCAGAGAGACCACCTTGGAACTGTCACTTGATGTGCTGAAATTATTTCTGAGCCCATTTTCCCTGAGGGCTTGGGACTCCAGAACTCTGCCTTGTTGAGCCAGACATGCTAGTCTGCTGCAACACAGACCCAGGTCTGAACCACTCCCCCAAAGCTGCAGGCTTTAATTGAAAACCACTCAGCACCCAGATACCCAGTTCCCAATGGGATTCAATGCTCAAGTAAATCCATTTATTATAAAGCTTATACAGGGTAGACTCATGAATTGTCCGGCCTCTATAACACTGATAGAGAGAGATGCACAGCTGTTTACTCCCCCAGGTATTAATCATTTACTCTGGGTTTGTTAATAAACAAAAGTGATTTTATTAAGTATAAAAAGTAGGATTCAAGTGGTTTCAAATAATAACAGAACAAAGTAAGTTACCAAGCAAAATAAAACAAAACATGCAAGTCTAAGCCTAATACATTAAGAAACTGAATACAGGTAAATCTTGCCCTCAGAGATGATTATAAGCTTCCAATAAGCTTCTTTCACAGACTAGACGCCTTCCTAGTCTGGGCCCAATCCTTTCCCCTGCTACAGATCTTGTTAGTTACAGTTCAGGTGGTAAGTAGGGGATTTCTCATGACTGGCAGCCCCCTCTGTTCTGTTCCACCCCCTTTTATAGCTTTGGCACAAGGCGGGAATCTTTTGTCTCTTTGGGTGCCCACCCCTTCTAAATGGAAAAGCACCAGGTTTAAGATGGATTCCAGTACCAGGTGACATGGTCACATGTCCTGTGAGCTCTCCATTCTTTCCAGCCTGACTCTCAGGAACACAGGAAGGCTTACAACCAATTGTTCTAGTTAATGGGAGCCATAAAGATCCTAAGTCACCATTAATGGCCCACATTTTGCATAATTACAATAGGACCTCAGAGTAATACTTCATATTTCTAGTTTTAGATACAAGAATGATACATTCATACAAATAGGATGAACACATTAGTAGATTATAAGCTTTGTAATGATACCTTACAAGAGACTTTTTGCATGAAGCATATTCCAGTTACATTATATAAACATATTTCCATAAAACATATGGAGTGCAACATCACATATATATTGGAACTAAAGTTGTACCAAAACATCTACAAAACCAAAAATCATAGACAAAATATTATCAAGCATATTGGTTGGTATGGGTAATGTGAGCCCAGTTTTTGACTCTAGTGAAACAAGATTTGTGTTTCCTGAAGAAGTGATACTGTAATTAAGTCTCTATTTCCTGAGTAGTTTTTGACAAATGGCATTTAGCTAAAATGATCCTATTACCTGGTCAACGTTCCTATTGAGCAGCTCCTCTCTGTAATGCATCAGCCTACATGGAAAAAAGTTGCTAAAAGATTGTACTGCACCACACTGAAAATACACTTCCATATTTAAATTGTACAGCATCAGTTAACTATATCCTGGTTCTGCAATGGATAAGGAGCCTGTAATCAGAACATGGCCTTTATTCTATAATAAAGAATCTTATTTTAAAACTTTGAAGTATGCCAAAAGAATGTCTTAATGTTACCTTTTTTCACGTTTTGCTGCAAAGTAGTAATGGATATATTCCTCTTACAGCGTGTATATAATATAAATTTGTGTGTGTATTATGTATAAAACAGATTTTGGGAATAATTCTGCCTTGATCTATACCAGGGGTAGGCAACCTATGGCAAGCTGATTTTCAATGGCACTCTCACTGCCCAGGTTCTGGACACTGGTCCAGGGGGATCTGCATTTTAATTTAATTTAATTTAAATGACGCTTCTTAAACATTTTAAAAACCTTATTTACTTTTACATACAACAATAGTTTAGTTATATATTAGACTTACAGAAACAGACCTTCTAAAAACATTAAAATGTATTACTGGCACACAAAACCTTAAATTAGAGTAAATAAATGAAGACTCGGCATACCACTTCTGAAAGGCTTTCGACCCCTGATCTATACCATCTTCAAGACCCCTACTCTCAGTGGGATAGCATTGCAGAATTAGGCCCACTATTTTTATACAAAAACAGATATTCTGAACATTGTACTTCAACAGATAATTTGAATCCCAGAGGATACAAATCTGTGAAAAGAAATAAACAATCCAAATAGTAACTGATGTGGTATGTTATAATGCAATCCATCTCAAGAAGGGTTCTTTAAATCAATAACTCTGATATTTACCACTTCCATAGATGGTCTTTTTTTTTTCAGTTGGAGAAGAAAAAATATTTGTATGTGAATGTTTCTAACTATTGAAAAGTTGCAGTTAAACTAATCTGTGGGTTAACTGGCTTTACATAGTAACCCTGAATTGTCCTGCTACATCTCTGATCGTTATCTTACATGTATTTAAATGGATTCTGAATTTATTTATAATTTAAATGGAAAGACGTTTTATTTAACAAGTGTATGTTCTTTTGCGTTAGCACTTTCAAAACATCTTTCATTTGCAGAAAGTAAGATTTGCAAAGCAGACTAAATCAGAGGGAAATGCAGAGCTATGGGCAGAAAGTCAGAATCAAGGGCAGTGGCAGAGTATTTTTGAACTGACAGTACAAAGGCAGTTTGTATTGTGTACATTAGAAATAGAAAACGTTGACATAATAATGCTATCCATGGCTTTGTCTGATAGCTGCTCCATGGTTTGTTTTTTTTAGTTTGGCTTACAGATTCAGCTGAATGGAAAACCTGAGCTCATTAAAATGTGTACAGTTCATTATCTGTGGCTGAAGGAGCATGCATTTCCTATTTCCATTGGTTTTGGACATGTAACAGATTTATTTTTTTCATTTTAATTTTGTGAACTGATCCTCAGTTCTAAAACAAGAAAAGGTTTGTTTTCTAGGTAGCTTGGCTACAGCAAAAATAATGTATGAAAAGTTGGCAACATTACACCAATAATAACTAGCAACAGTCTTAAAAACAAAAAGCAAACACAGAACCATGATCTCTGGATGTACATACTTTTAATGATCTACGAATGTTGTAGTAATAACCATAATGCTGAGAATAGAAGTATAATAATTATAAATATAAATATTCTTACATTTCTATCATCCAAGATGGTAGAAATTTTGAGAGATCAAGTGATTGCATGAGAATTCGACCACTTTCCGTTTGCTGTTTTGCAAGAACAGGTAGTCCCGCTGAAAAGAATTTGGGAGTTATAATGGATCACAAATTGAATATAAGTCAACAATCTGATGCAGCTGCGAAAAAGGCTAATATTCTGGGATGTATTATCAGGAGAGGTGTATGTAAGAAATGGGGGTTAATTGTTCTGTTCTACTTGGCACTGGTGAGTCCTCAGCTGGAGTACTGTGTCCGCATCTGAGTGCCACAATTTAGGAAAAATGTGGTTAAATTGGAGAGAGTCTAGAGGAGAGCAAGAAAAATGATAAAAGGTTTAGAGAACTTGATCCATAAAGAAAGGTTAAAAAACTGGGCATGTTTAGTCTTGAGAAAAGGAGATTGAGGGGAGCACCTGCTAACAGTCTTCAAATATGTTAAGGGCTGTTAAATTGATCCCCATCCTTTTTTATATCTCCATGTCCATTGAAGATAAGAAATAATGGGCTTAATCTGCAGCAAGGGACATTCCTAATATTTAGATATTAGGAAAAACTTTCTAATTTTAAGGTTAGTTAGGTTCTGGAATAGGCTTCCAAGGGGTGTTATGGAATCCACATCATTGGGAGATTTTTAAGAAGAGGTTAGATACAACTGTCAAGGATGGTATAGGCCAGGGGTAGGCAACCTATGGCACGCGTGCCAAAGGCGGCACATGAGCTGATTTTCAATGACACTCACATTGTCCGGTCCTGGCCCCTGGTCCGGGGGGCTCCGCATTTTAATTTAATTTTAAATGAAGCTTCTTAAACATTTTAAAAACCTTATTTACTTTACATGCAACAATAATTTAGTTATATATTATAGACTTATAGAAAGAGACCCTCTAAAAACGTTAAAATGTATTACTGGCACGCAAAACCTTAAATGAGAGTGAATAAATGAAGACTCGGCACAGCACTTCTGAAAGGTTGCCGACCCCTGGTCTAGGCTTACTTGGTACTACCTAAGTACAGAGGGCTGGTTCCTTCCAGCCCTACATTTCTATGCTTCTATGAGATTTCATTCCCCCATAACATTTCCATTCAATCTCTGATTCAGCCTCCAACCCAATCCTTAGCCTGAACCTCAGGATCTGGATATGAGCGCTGACTCCTTGGCTCATCTATGAAATCATAATCCTGAGAAATCTTTGTCGTTCTGTGGGGATTTTATTTAAGGATCTCAGGCTGTTCAGCACCCAGTCACAATGTATTAAAATTTAGGGCAGAAAATGAAGAATTTTGTGTATAATTGAAATTTCAGAAGGATTTTAAATAAGCAGTATGTAACTAATTGAGTTGCAATTTAGCCAGGACATTGAGGTGAACGCTTTTTCTCTTATGAAAACTGCTTGGAATCTTAAATGACCACAGGTGGACACAACCTTGGTTTTATATAATCTTTTCCAGGGTATGTATTCTTTGGGTCATATTCACCATTAGGGTATCTCCATGACTTTACAGGCATTACACCTAAAGTGAATTTGGCGCTTCTGTGCAGAGAAGCATGTAGAAAGCTTTCTGACTTTAGTATCATGCACAAATTATTTGCCACTTTTAAAATAAATGCTGCTTGAGTGTGTACTGTAAGTACCTGTTAATTATATACAGTTCTCATTTTAAGCATTTAAATCTTTGATTTGGCTTCATTTCTTTAAACATCTATAAAGAATAATTTGCCATGAAAGTGATTATGCAGCTCAGATATGCCACTCTGTGGCACAAATAATGAGAACAAAATTCTAGGAATCCAAGTAATCAGAATCTGCAAACTAAGTTTCAGCATGACAGGCATGGTTAATTCAGAGATGTGGGCAATGCTGCAGTTGTGCTGAGTCCTGAAGGTCATGGGGAGAAGACTGAACTTGGTGTTGAAGGTGAGAGGAAGTGATTGGAGAGGGTATGAAGTCGGGAGTGATAGACAAGGGAAGGTGGATTCCTGTATTCTAAACATGGCCTTCACTCTGAATCCTTCTGATACTTTCTGGTGATCACCTTACTGTCTTCAGTTCCCCATCTACAGATTTGGGATGATGAAGTTACCCACCATACCTGTTTAAAAAAATTGACAAAGAAAAACACATTATTCGCTCTATTTGAAACTGGAAAAAATCTTTCTACTAATCTGTCTTCTTTTCTTTTCTTAATATGTCAAGTAAATTGATGTTCTTAAGCTTGTGGTATGTGTGAATGAGAACCCTAAATGCCTTGGGAGGGCAGGTTAAGTGTTGAATAATAATATCCTTCTATGAAGCAGGAGAATTTTGATGATTTTTCTAAATATTAAAAATAACTTCTTGAATTGCATTAATGACTTGGGTAGTTAGAAAAGTTTATGAGTAGAAGAACTAAGTTACTGAATTTAGTTCCGCCCCTTGCCCCCCGAACTTGTTTGTCCAATTCTAGTAATATAAGAAACAGGAAGAAGGCAACCATTCTAGCATTTTCTGATTTTTAGCAACTTCAACATTCTTTTAACATAGGGAGGAGTTTTTTGTATATATATTCTTATATTTTTAAAAAAGCAAACAGGAAAACCCACAAATTATATTATAGGGTGCCATAATGACATCACCTAGACCACAGGGTCATCAGCAAGGTTGTAGTTTACATTACCACTTAAGTTACAGGAATAACTAGTACCAGTAGTAGGCAACTGACAGAACATACACTTTACTACTGGCTCATACAACTATTTGCTAGACAGCAGAGGAATGTTGGTCCTGCTTCTGGAGGTCTAGTGGTTACAGACAGCAAAGTTAAGTGCACAGATTTGACACATTCAGCCTGAAAAGCCATATGCTTAAGTAAAGGAGAGTTGGCAATGCCATATTAGAAACAAGATTCCATTCCCAGACTTGCCAGAAGTGACTTTGTGCAACCTGTCAGGTACACTGTCTGTAAAATGTGGGGAATAAACTTTGCCTGCCTCCGCAGAATTAGTATAGCCATTCAATGGAAAATGTCCTGGTTTACGGCCCGGCTACAACTTCTCCTTGGGTAAAGAGGGAGGGGGGCACAATGCTGCTATGCCTGTGCCCCTTATTGATCTCATATTCTCAGTCCACCATGTAAGAGACTGAGTGAAACTTGAAAGCACTGTCAGTGCAGTTGGCATATAGGAGCCTTTTGTGGCCAGAGAACATGCCTGGTGCATTCAGAATGGTTGGGTATTTTAGCAGTAACCTTCTTGGAAGCTCTTCTATAAGCATAAGCTAATAGCAATTTGCAGAAGTTTATAACACCTCCAAATCTGGATGGGATTTCATGGGGACAGCAAAAAGCACCTCTGCTTCTCTTAAAACTGTTAGCGCTGGGGATGTTTGAAAAATAACAGAGCTGAAAGTGAGGGTTAACACAGATAGCAGGGCCATCCCAATACTGTATTTCCAAATCTCAAATTTGTGGTTGATGATGTTGATAGAACTCAAGAGTATTAAAAAATCTTTTGTGTGGTTCGCTGCCGGTGGTAGAATTTTTGAATCATTAACAAACTTCTAGACTTTAGATACATCAGCTTCCCATTTCTGTTTAAAATAGTGTCTCCCGCCTTTAAGGATATATTGCCTTAGAGCTATGTTTCAGTCCGGTTGCATTTTTTTAAATGTTCAAATATGATCGATTGCAGTGCCATAGTGAATGTGTTAATTGGCTACTAATAGTATGGTTAGAGATTAGTGCATGTCATTTCTTGACTATTAAATAACAGCTTGGGGGTTCGTAGAGATGAAGAAGTAAGAGGACAGATGCACCTGTGGTGTCAATTAATATGAGCATTTGATGTATTTCCTACAGAAGGAGGAAATGGCTGCTTTAAAATAGTATGTATTTAAGCTGTTTAATTTCTGTTTAAAGTGTGAGATTACAATTCGGACAATTTAAGAAGCAATAGTATGGGTTTTTTCTTGTTTTTCCTTGTATACTCAATGGAAAGACAGTACCAAATTATTTAAAAAATAAATTTTTTGATTTCCTTTCTTGTTCTATGGGGATCTATATTAGCACTGTCCTCTCCCTCTCTTCTACCATACGGACAAGCAGTGATACCTCTCTTTCACTCCTGCTTGGGTTTTTGCTCTTTTTGCCAATCAGGGTCTGTCTGATTCAGTGGGAGTCAGCAATATAGGTTGGTTTTATTTTCCCCTTTCAAATTGCTCCAAAGTTAAGTGCTTTTCACAGAGACTTGACTAGGAAGAAAATAGAAATATCAATGTACAACTCTAGAGTCTTCTCCTGGATGAGATTGATGAAAAGGCTAAGTGACAGCTCTTTTTAGAACAACACTGTCCAAAATGTCAGACAAGAAAAATCTTGCAAGGGCAGGAATGCTACAGTTGTGCAACACTTTGAGCCCAAGATTAATTTTGTCTTACAAGTTTAATATATCTAGCCTAAAGACTGGACAAATAGTGGTGAGAGGGTTTATTTTGGCGCTCATTCTGGATGAAATTCACCCTTTCTAATAAACTGCCTGCTCTGTTAGTTCTATGTAAGGCTTATAGAGAAAACTCTGTTTGTTATTGCAAGTACTGTCTCCAAGTCCAATTTTCCTTATGTTGAATTTCATATTCTAGATCCAGCTCTTATAAGTTCTGACTCCTGCAATTATGAGCCTCTTCAAGTGGTCAGTGGTTTCATGGCATCAGTGGAATTTAGCTGTTAATGAGAGGTCACGTGCGGATAGGTGACCTCTCAAGTAGCCTGTGGCAGTCCCAAGGAAGACTGTGAATATAAAGTATACTTGTATAAATAAGCATGTTAAATGTTAATATAAAACTTTACTATTTGCGTCCTTTGATTATTTTGGGGGATGGGCAAGGATACAAGTTCACCACTGTTAAGCAGTAGAGTTGTGCACGCTTATACTGTATCTGTAGTGAATAGTTCCTGTGTGCTGATGTAACATGACATTATATTATCATAGTTTTTTTTATTTACATGTATGCAATATAGATATACAAGGATAAATGTAATAAAGTGATTGGTGGTTAAGTATATGGTGTTTTTTTAAAAATGAAGTAAAATCTTCCTAGGGACATAGTATTTTATCCTACTCAATGTTTCACTGCATTTTTTTTAAATAGTTTTGGTAATTTTCTGTATTTTAGGTTATAAGAGAACTTTTTAATACTAAATTGTTGCATTGAATGTAAAAATCTTTTAGCTTGAATTTTTTGTAATTAGACATTTTACAGTAGTAAAACAATGAGCTATAACTTTTCTGAAAAGATTTACACAAGTGATTTACCTATGGGTTGCTCATATTTAAAACATTCTTTCATTAAGTTTTGTTGCAAGAGCATATCTAGTGTTAATGGCTTTTGAAATTTCCATAGTTTTAATAATTAAGAAAATCCTTTTAGTATAACAACTGTGGTATCACACAATAATATGTCACTCTTTCATGTGTTTGATCCAAAATATTTAATGCTAAAAGTTTAAAAAAAGAAGAGTAACCATTTTAAATATGTATTTAATTTAAAAAAATCATATTAGAAAATCATAAAGAAAATATTTTAAACAGGCAAAGTTAGGAGTAAGATTAAGTTGGTCCCACTCATCCCCCATTTTAGAGCTCCCATGCTTGGTTTTATGAACCGCCTGAGAGAGAACCACGTTAGCTCTAATTGTGTCATATTTAACTTGAAAATGTCTGTGGCTAATTCATTTCTAACATGGTGATTTTTATAGATTTTAACTAGTGACCCTTGACATATGAAGCAAACACTTTATCTGTTAGACTGCACAGTGTTATGTTACAACTAGGTAAATGTACATGTTGCAGTAAGAGACCTTCCTTCCCTGTTGTTACTGCAGTAGAAGTGTGCTAAGTGTTTTCAGCACTGACTGGGGCTTATTACAGTGCTGACCATATTTTGATTGGTTCCTGTAGTGAGTCGGTGTGGCTCCCCTCCTGCCCTGAGGAGGAGCTCCCTTGCAGACACCCAAGTGGGCGGAGCCACCACCACCAGTCCCCGCCCCCTGGAAGTCAAGGGGCGGGACAGGAAGTAGAAAAGCCGGCCGGCAGAGCTCAGTCAGAGCCCAGCTACCGCTGGGAGCAGACATGCCGGCGGGAGCTCCTGACTGGGAACCCTCCAGGACCCGAGGCAGCTGTCCTGACTGGCCGGAGCTTCCCCGTGCCCACTACGATGAGGAGCCGCCGGAGCTTCCCCGTGACAGGTACTGGGGGCAGCCGCTGGAACTCCCCCACACCCCCTACGAAGAGGAGCCGCTGGAGCTTCCCCACCCCTGCTGTTACCCGGAGGAGCCGCCTGAGCAGGCCTCGCCGGACTTCCCCGAGGAGCTGCCAGACCTGCCACCAAGCCCTGGTCCCGAGGAGCCTATGCTTATTGACTGGCCTGGACCCAGTGCAACTGACGAGGTAGGCCCTGAGGGGGAAATGGAAAGTAGCCCGGGGGTAGCCAACCCCTGTCAGGCTGCAGGCACCGAAGTGCCGATGTCAGTGTGTTGCGGTCAGGACCCCACTGACCAGCAGCGGTGATAGCCGCTGCTAGGGCCCCAGGCTGGGACACAGTGGAGTGGGTGGGCCTGTGTCCCCCCTGTCACCCCACTCGTGGGTGGCAGTCTTCCCCCTCAACCCACCGCTCAGGTCTAGAGACCTGAGCTTTCTGTACGGTTTGCTGCTCAGCCCCTGCAACCAAGGGCCTGAGCCTCCTGTACTATTTACTGCTCAGCCCCTGTCACAAAGGGCCTGAGCTCTCTGTACTGTCTACTGCTCAGCCCCTGCCACAAAGGGCCTGAGCTTCCTGACTTTGTTTGCTGCTCAGCCCCTGCAACCAAGGGCCTGAGCCTCCTGTACTATTTACTGCTCAGCCCCTGTCACAAAGGGCCTGAGCTCCCTATCTACTGTTTGCTGCTCAGCCCCTGCACCAAAGGGCCTGAGCTTAGAGTACTGCATTGCCACTCAGCCCTGCACCAGAGGGTCTGAGCTTCCTAACCCTGTTGACTATTGTTCAGCCGGTTCCACAGAAGACGTGGAGTGAGTCGGTGTGGCTCCCCTCCTGCCCTCAGGAGGGTCGAGCCCCGGCGCGATCGATTACAGTTCCTCTGAGCACTGCTGATATATCACTACTCACACAATTACTACTACTAACAGTTCCTGTAAGAATGTATGTAATTTTTGGTTTTATAAATATATTTAATCCTGATAAATGTAGTATTTAATTTAATTTGTTTAGGGTCTTCAGTAAACAAACGAGCTGAACAATAAAATATGCCTAAATTCCAGTTATACATGTCTCTATATACTTTATAGGGCACTTATTAAAATAATTGGTATTATTAGGTCAGTTCACAAGATTTCTAATCAGTTTCTGTTCTGAATACATGGAAATGCTGTTGTGCGTGTTTTTGTAAACATGGCTCTAGTTGCTGCTCTGACTCGCTCAATACATCATTTAACAGCATCTTTAATTAGGGTAAACAGATTGCTTCGAGCTTCTATAAGTGTGTCTTACTGATGGATGCTAGGATTTAAGAATTTGTCTGCCTATGTATGCCAGGAAGTCTGTTATTAGTTTGATTACTGTCTGACTGAGGACTAATTATAGAATTCATTATCAATGGAATATAAGGTTAAGCCAATCACTCTTTTCGGATGCACTGAATCAGTGTTTTTCAGTAGTGTACTGAGTGTCTACAAAGAGAAATGTGTTCAAACATGCTCTGGTTACATTACAAGTTAATGGCATATATCAGAGTTGCATGTGTTGGCTCTTTGATACATCTTGACTCTGGCCTGGAGTTGCTCCTAGCATAGACATATTGTTTAGCTGACTTTGTGTTACCTTTTTTTTTTTTTTTTTTAAACAGGAAGTACAATAAAATCTTCAGATAATAGGGAAAAGGGACAAATACATGCAGAATACATATACTTAAAATTTTTGGATAACAACTAAATCTCCTTTAGTCATTTTATATATAATAGAAACACTTACATTTTAAGTACTTGTAGTACACATTTATTATGGCTGATCTTGCATGGTGCTGAGCATCTTCTCCCATTGGCTGTTCAGGGAGCTCAGTACCTCTGGAAGATGCCCAACACATTGTAGCATCAGCTGCTATCTAAAGATAAGAAAGTGACATAACCCTTTGTCTTAGGAGGGTTCAAAAGCAATTAGTTTCAGAAGTCGTCCCTGCCTTAAAGAAAAAGCCCTACTCGTGATGAATAATAATCAAAGCCCTTATGGCTAGTCAGATAAAAAGGAAACATAGGGGTTAATAGCCACAATTAATATAAGTGTTGTTAATGGGTCATCAGAAATGAAGAGTAACAAAGAGAAACGTAAAGTTCTAAAATAATACCCCTCTGAAGTAAATCTGTAGTGTGTTGAGGACTACAAGTGTTACCCACCAGGAAGTAGGCAGAGCTGAGGCCGGGAACCGCTCGTGGGCTGGGGGCACAAGGCCAGGTGGGGGGGCTGTCCGGAGAGGTGGGGGCGCTGTGCTATGTTTGGTGCCCCAGCACAAATGGATGGCGTGGGACCCTATCAGGTACTTGCCCAGTAGGGCCCAGAGCCCAAGAGTCATGACTCTATGATCCAGCCAGTCCAATTGTCTCCATGACAAGCAGAAAAGTATTTGAATTAGGGCCCCTGCAGTGCTGCCCCATTGCTCCCTGATTGGAGGGGCCGGGGTGTAGAGGAGACAAATTAGGCTGCACATGGGGTGTGTGTGGAGATGTCTCCCCACGCCCAGTGTTGCTGCTCGCCCCACCCCCTCCCTGTCCCAGCGCTGCTGATGGTGGGGCTGTGGCTGCACAAGCATCTACCCATGGACATGACTGCAAGCTGCAGCCCAGCCCCACCACCACCTCTTCTGGGGAGTAGGCACAGCTCCACATGGCTCCAGCCCTGGCTTGGCTTCAGCCCGCATGGTCCATTGGAAAGTGTATGGTGGTCTGGATTTGGCCTGTGGTCCCCCTAGTGACCACCCTTGTTTTAAAGGATTCACTCCCCCCGTCCCTTTTGATATTATGTCCAGAACACTTCTGGTCATGGTTTATGCATTTCATTCATACAGAGGGGTATATTAGGACAAAACTCTTTTAGGTTCCTTTCAAGGCAAGAAAATGCTATTTAATTATATAGACTTAGCAGTAAATCACTTGAATAAATTTCATAAACTGAATTATATCATCATTCAGCAGATCACTGTAGCCCAACAAGTTCACATCATCTTGCACCAACCCAGGAGATGCAATCATTATAAAACCTCTCACACCCTAATTGTTTCCAGCAGAGGAAGCTTTGTATCGTATGAGTCTCCACAGCTTCAATTCAGCAGTGAGCAGGACTCCATACTCACAAAGCTTAATCCTCTGTCACCTAAACTTCTAAATAGGAATAGTAATAAGCACTACATTCAGGGTATAAGGTGTAAGATGATTGGTGCATTTTTTTTATTAAACTGGGGTTTCAGGATGTCCTGTCAAAACAGACATTCATCAGATTCCAAAGAGCCACTGTTTTTATGCCTTCATTTGGTAACGTGAGAAAGAGATGTACATAACATTAAAAATTCAGTAAAGGTTATTGTGTAATTCAGGTTTAACAGTGAATCTGCAGACTCCAGGTTCAATTTTGCTCAGAGTTACACTGGTGTAAATCTGTGAGTGATTCCAGATTTACCTGGGGTGTAACTCATTTTGAGCAAAGTTCAAGCCTCCTTGTTTTGAGGATGCTGTATGTATAATTTGTCAATGAAATATTAGTGTAGATGACACCTTTTTAAAGGGAAGTTTTTAGATTCTCTCCTCTTGCATTGGTGGACAGTTTCCCCCATGTTGAATCTTAAGGACCAAATACAATACTAACTTCATCTTGTTTCATGTCTCTGAAATCCTTATGAATCTGCACAGGTTTTGTAATTTCAGGGCTATGTCATGCAGAGCTGGTGGCATCTCATTTTTATTGACTCAGTATGCAGGTAATCAATTTACTTCTTATGGAAAGGTGTAATAATCAAATGCATAATTTATTCACAATTGAAAGCAGACAAACAGATCACCTTACAATATTTACAGGGATAAATTAAGCTGAATGGGAAGCCCTCTTGATGGATGCATAAATGATTCATGGCAATTTTAAGGTATAAAATTGTCAGCCCCACAAAATTTAAAACATCATTTTGACTAAACCTATGGTGTCACTCTGTTCTCATTTACATCCATATAAACCTGGGATAACTCAGTTGAAGTCAATTGAGTTACTTCAGATATACACCACTGTAAAATGAGAGACTAAAATTCAGTCAAAGGGTTTTCAATTATAGGTTTAAAATACAGAGTGGATGTGAAGTGAAACATTTAGGTTTCTGAAGTAAAATTAGGATTTATAGCTCATTGTCACCACAGATGAAATAAAGGAAGCTTTTTACCTTGCTCATTAGATATAGGTCAATATTAATTGTTCAGTGTTCCGGTTTATGCACCTCATTGATGACTTCATTAGCTCTGGCTCTTTTGTAAGACTAGTGCTGTGTTACATAGCCACTGTAGAAATGAGCTAATTTGGTTGAAGATTATAAATATGTCAAGAAGTTTCACAGTTCATATACTTGTAAAGCTTGCAGATGTATTTCCTGTAAATGAAAACTTGTATTGATGAATAAAATAGATGCTAAAGCCTAATTTTCAATTCTGGAGTTTCCATTTGTGCATCTGGTTCATCTGTGTTACATTTACTCAGTTTAGTATTTATTTATAATTAATTATAAATGTTTAGTCTGTTCACAAGTTTCCTTGGTTGGTTGGAAGGAAGCCATTTTAAGATGCTTATAGCAGTTTTGTGCATAAATAGCATTGAGTTCCTGCTACTTATTTGAGGAAAATCAGTGGTTTCAGCTTTTAATTTTGATTGTTCATGTATGTTGATCTTTAAAAGGGGAAGGAATAAATTTTTTAGAAGCAGTGGAAAAAATCAGGCTGTTCTCAATTAAGGATAGTGGTTTATGTTTGGGAAAATATTTATTCTTTAGAAACCTATAAGTGAAAATCTCTACAGATAGATGGAATTAAGGGAATACTTTTAATTTGCATATTTGATGGGGGCCAATCCAGCACCATTAAAGTCCAACAGGAGTTTTGCCATTTTACATCAGTATGAGTAGGAGCAGGAATAGGTTCTGAGATTTCTATTTGTTTGTTAACTTAACCAATTCTCTCAGTACTTCCATTTTTTTGTGTCCCCTGATCTCAGAGAGCCATTGAGGTTACTAGAAGTAATGGTGATAGTCTGTGGAAGGAAGAGGTTGTACTGTAGTGGCAAGAACTCCAACTACTGCAGATGTGTGCAGTGTGAGCCTAGCTACCGTATGGCTGAAAAGGTTTGAAGCAGCTGGTTTCAAAGCTGAAGAACTTCTCACATTCAGTCTAGCTTTACACACTTTTGGTTGGGTTGAGGTGATTAACACAGACCATCCATGGATCCCTGCAATCCACTCTGCAAGAAAAATATGACATTTAAAACACGAGGATGCGTGGGCAACTTCTGTTGCTAATCAAGAGGATAATGTTATGGTCTTAATGGAGCTTAATTAAACTTTTTTTAATGTGGACACTTAAGTGAACTTCAGTTGAACTAGACATCTAAATGTGCCATGAGTATTGTCTTTGTTGTTGCAGTGTAATTTTTGGCCAGTAACTCAGGTGAGGGGTAAGTACTGTGTGTGGCACAGACACCTAAGTTGTCAAGCATTGGAGAAAGATGTTAAGGAGGCTCCAGCTTAATGAAAAAAGTTATCACATTTCTGATATATAGGGACTTCTGGGGGTCCCTGCCTTTTTGGAATTTGCTGCTCTTGGCAGTTTATTGGATCCTAGGGAGCTTCTAGGAATAATACAAGAAATATCTGTGGGACTGATCCAAAGTCCATTGCAGTCAATAGGAGTTGATTAGGCCCTATTTGATTTTAGCTTTTGTATGCATTTGGCTTTTGTAACGATTTTATTGAGTACATCATCTTATTTACAGCACAAATGAGCGCCTGGTAGTTATGGTGACCAGTCCTCTATAAATCAGTAAAGTAAATATTCATTTGTATGTATTTAATATTTTGGAAGGATCATCTTGTTAATGTTCAGTGCTAAAGAGCAATTATTTGGATATAGCAATGGAGTCTGCATAGTATTAGAATAAGCAGAAGGTTTGCTGGGGTTCCTCTGCAATATACTATGAGGTCTGCTTGTAGCCAGCCCTCATTTTTGGTGGTGATTGTAGGTTGCTGGGCGACTATGGTAAGACACAGAGTCATACATAATTTACAAATGTGTCTGAATAAAAGAAAGTACTAGTTTTAATGTAAAGAATTGTACTCAAGTGTGTGAATCTCCTTCACCCACGTACATATGCACAGTCTTATGTAGTAGAGTCTATATAGTGAATATTGTGAAACTTTCAGAACCTCTTGCATGAATAGATTAATTGAATGGAAGACAAGTTGAACCCGTGAAATAAAATCTTGTGTATGTGTTATGGAAGTGTTTTGTATTTATATTTGGGGGTAGCAGGAAGAAGTTCCAGAATACAGTAAGGTATTAGATTACATTTTCCATTGGAGTTCTGCTTGAAAATATAATAGTGATATATTTTCAGACTGCTGGCACTTAACATTAAAAAGATTGCAGAGCAGTTTTAAAACGAAGAGATGGGGGAAAGCCGACTGTTGCAGAGGAGCATGTGGATCGGACAGAGACTTCTCTTAGAGGAGAGTTTATTGATAGAGATTCTCTAGGTTATAATCAGGAGCAGAGGATGGAAGAGGATAATGTAAGGGCCTGATCAGATGAGAGACATTCACATAAAATCTCGGACACATCAGAAAAGGGCAGACAAATAAACAGTGACAAGTTTTTAAAGTGCTTGTACACAAATGCTAGAAGTCTAAATAATAAGATGGGTGAACTAGAGTGCATCATGATAAAGGAGGATATATATTGATATAATAGCCATCACAGAAACCCGGTGGACTGAGGACAGTCAATGGGACACAATCATTCCGGGGTACAAAATATATCGGAAGGTCAGAACAGGTCATGCGGGGGGGGGGGGGGAGTGGCACTATATGTGAAAGAAAATGTAGAATCAAATGAAGTAAAAAACTTAAGTGAATCCACATGTTCCATAGAATCTCTATGGATAGTAATTTCATGCTCTAATAAGAATATAACATTAGGATTCTATTATCGACCCCTGACCAGGATATGATAGTGATGATGAAATGCTAAGGGAAATTAGAGAGGCTATCAAAATTAAGAACTCAATAATAGTGGAGGATTTCAATTATCCCCATATTGACTGGGAACATGCCACCTCAGGACGAAATGCAGAGACAAAATTTCTCGATACTTTAAATGACTGCTTCTTGGAGCAGCTGATACGGGAACCCTCAAGGGGAGAGGCAATTCTCGCTTTAGTCTGGAGTGGAGTGCAGGACCGCTTGGAAATAGTGACCATAATATAATAACATTTAACATCCCTGTGGTGGGAAGAACATCTCAACAGTCCAGCACTGTGGCATTTAATTTCAAAAAGGGGAACTATGCAAAAATGAGGGGGTTAGTTAAACAGAAATTAAAAGGTGCAGTGACTAAAGTGAAATCCCTGCAAGCTGCATGGATGCTTTTTAAAGACACCATAATAGAGGCCCAATTTAAATGTATACCCCAAATTAAGAAACACAGTAAAAGAACTAAAAAAGAGCCACCGTGGCTTAACAACCATGTAAAAGAAGCACTGAGAGATAAAAAGGCATCTTTTAAAAAGTGGAAGGCAAATCCTAGGTAAATAGAAAGGCGCATAAACATTGCCAAATTAAGTGTAAAAATGTAATAAGAAAAGACAAAGAGGAGTTTGAAGAACGGCTAGCCAAAAACTCAAAAGGTAATAACAAAATGTTTTTTGAGTACATCAGAAGCAGGAAGCCTGCTAAACAACCAGTGGGGCCCCTGGATGATCGAGATACAAAAGGAGCGCTTTAAGACGATAAAGTCATTGCGGAGAAACAAAACAAATTCTTTGCTTCAGTCTTCACGGCTGAGGATGTTAGGGAGATTCCCAAACCTGAGCCGGGTTTTGTAGGTGACAAATCTGAGGAACTGTCACAGATTGAAGTGTCACTAGAGGAGGTTTTGGAATTAATTGATAAACTCAACATTAACAAGTCACCGGTACCAGATGGCATTCACCCAAGAGTTCTGAAAGAACTCAGATGTGAAGTTGCGGAACTATTAACTAGGGTTTGTAACCTGTCCTTTAAATCGACCTCTGTACCCAATGACTGGAAGATAGCAAATGTAACGCCAATATTTAAAAAGGGCTCTAGAAGAGATCCCGGTCAGTAATTGCCGGGTAAGTCTAACGTCAGTACCGGGCAAATTAGTTGAAACAAGAGTAAAGAATAAAACTGTCAGACACCTAGAAGAACATAAATTGTTGGGCAAAAGTCAATGTGGTTTCTGTAAAGGGAAATCGTGTCTTACTAATCTATTAGAGTTCTTTGAAGGGGTCAACAAACATGTAGACAAGGGGGATCCAGTGGACATAGTGTACTTAGATTTCCAGAAAGCTTTGACAAGGTCCCTCACCAGAGGCTCTTATGTAAATTAAGTTTGTCATGGGATAAAAGGGAAGGTCCTTTCATGGATTGAGAACTGGTTTAAAAGACAGGGAACAAAGGGTAGGAATAAATGGTAATTCTCAGAATGGAGAGGGGTAACTAGTGGTGTTCCCCAAGGGTCTGTCCTAGGACCAGTCCTATTCAACTTATTCATAAATGATCTGGAGAAAGGGGTAAAAAGTAAGATGGCAAAGTTTGCAGATGATACTAAATTGCTCAAGATAGTTAGGAACAAAGCAGACTATGAAGAACTTCAAAAATATCTCACAAAACTAAGTGATTGGGCAACAAGATGGCAAATGTAAAGTAATACACATTGGAAAAAATAACCCCAACTATACATAGAATATGATGGAGGCTAATTTAGCTACAACAAATCAGGAAAAAGATCTTGGAGTCATCGTGGATAGTTCTCTGAAGACGTCCACGCAGTGTGCAGAAGCAGTCAAAAAAGCGAACAGGATGTTAGGAATAATTAAAAAGGGGATAGAGAATAAGATGGAGAATATATTATTGCCCTTATATAAATCGATGGTATGCCCACATCTTGAATACTGCGTACAGATGTGGTCTCCTCATCTCAAAAAAGATATACTGGCTCTAGAAAAGGTTCAGAGAAGGGCAACTAAAATGATTAGGGGTTTGGAACAGGTCTCATATGAGGAGAGATTAAAGAGGCTAGGACTTTTCAGCTTGGAAAAGAGGAGACTAAGGGGGGGATATGACAGAGGTGTATAAAATCATGAGTGATGTGGAGAAAGTAGATGAGGAAAAGTTATTTACTTATTCCCATAATACAAGAACTAGGGGTCACCAAATGAAATTAATGGGCAGCAGGTTTAAAAAAAAAAAAGGAAGTTCTTCACACAGCGCAGTCAACCTGTGGAACTCCTTGCTGAGGAGGTTGTGAAGGCTAGGACTTTAACAGGGTTTAAAAAAGAGAACTAGATAAATTCATGGAGGTTAAGTCCATTAATGACTATTAGCCAGGATGGGTAAGGAATGGTGTTCCTAGCCTCTGTTTGTCAGAGGGTGCGGATGGATGGCAGGAGAGAGATCACTTGATCATTACCTGTTAGGTTCACTTCCTCTGGGGCACCTGGCATTGGCCACTGTCGGTAGACAGGATACTGGGCTAGATGGACCATTGGTCTGACCCAATACGACCGTTCTTATGTTCTTATATCTTATCTACATTATTTTATAAAAATGATTTTTATGCATATTTTTACTGTGGGTAAATTAATATTCAGCATGGTTTGGTATATAAAGAAAATCAACTGCAGTTTAAAATGTAGTTACATTTTGAGCTTAGAGAGAGTAATGTATTTCCTGAAGGTATGATTGCTTTAATGTATTTTGAACACATGTATTCCTGTCAGGAAGGAAAAATGCCAGGGATGGTGTTTTGGCTATCTTGGTTGCTTATTACTTATGATAAACTTAGTGAAATCCGACAGTTGTATTAGTAGACCACACAGTTTTGAGTGTGGTGCTTATAGAGCAATAAACATTCCTAAGGGGTTATGGGCAACAGAGAAATCAGTAGTGAAAAACTGTATTGTGTCAAAAGCTGGATGACATTTGAGTTCTACACTAAAGCTTAAAAGGATGACATCTTCCCAATTAGTAGGATATCCAGGGTTCAAGAGTGCATTTTTCTTTCTCGGCATTTCTTATCTATAAAATTAGTTTTGCATAAGCCTGTTCTGAATGAAAGCTGAAGGGCAAGGAGAAAATCATAACACTCTTTCTCAATGTTTGCTCAAAAATTTCTTAGTTCTCAATTTTTGTTGATATTGTCTCTATAGTGTTTGTTATATGCATCTCTGCAAATACAAAATAAAGGGTGAGATTTCATTCCCCAAGAGCCCAAACATTCAAAATTTCAGTTTCAAATAACTTTCTTCTCCTCACTCTGGTCACTTGTCCATGAACATTACAGTAAGATTTAATTCTCAGAACCACATTAAGTACATGTAGTGGAACAAAATACTACGTATGTGTTTCCAGGAGAAAAAGTAATTGTGTGCGTGATCTGACTTGCACATCACATTCAATTTTACTAGGGCTGAATATTTTTTAGAAGACTTTTTTTTTTTTTTTTTTAAACGGCAGCACTGCAGATGAAGATGGCTGTTGCATCATTGTCAAAATATTTAGCAGACCTGCTTCATTAGAAAGGAGAAGAGACCAAAAGCATTGTTAAAGTAGAGCTTCAGATCTTCAGCTAGTTTGTCAGCCTAACTTTACTTATGTTAATGGGAGCAGGCTGATTTGCTCCAGCTAAGGATCTCGCTCAAAATGAGAAAAGTTGTCCCTTTTTTTTTTCTTCAATTAGAAGTTCTTTTCTTCACACTTACAGATGTTAGTCTCAATCATCTATATCCAACTCCCGTTTCTTTTTTCAGTTTATCTATAACAGGCCTGCACAACATACAGCGGAGGCTCACTGTGTGGCCCGCGGGGGGATTCTAAATCCCGCGCACATGGCGCTCTGCAGGCAGCCCAGAGCCCTTTGAATCCCGGCCACGGCTCCAGTGGCCGGGCTGGGGCTGGGATTTAAAGGGCTTGGGCTCCCCTCAGCGGCAGGAGCTCTGGGCCCTTTAAATCCCTGCCCCAGCCCTGCAAAGCTCTGGGTTCCCCCAGCTGCCGGAGCCCTGGGCCCTTTAATTTGCCCCTGAGGGCTCCCAGCCACTTCTTCAGCTGAGAGCCCCTGGTTGATTTAAAATCAAGTATCACCTCCCCACCCCCAACCTTCCTTTTTGGCCCACAGCTGTTTTGGTGGGGCGGCGCTGGGAAAGGAGGGTTTGTTTCTGCAGGGCTGGGCGGCGCTGGGGCGGGGTGTTTCCGTGGGGCCGGGAGGTGCTGGGGGTGTGTGTTTCCATGGGGCCGGGGGGGTTCAGCCCTCAGCTGTTTTCTTTGGAGTAATGTGGCCCTTGCCGCTTTACGAGTTGTGCAGGCCTGATCTATACCTTTTTCTACATGTCAATCAAAATATTGTTGACTCTTTGTTGTAAATCATACTGTAATTAGTGATTCCATTTCTGAAAATCTTTATGCATATGAATAACTTTTACTTGAGTTCCTCTGTTGATCTCAATGAGAACCATGTGATTAAAATTGTTTATGCTAATTTTTAGGGATCTTATGTATTAATGGAAGAAATCTCTCCCAAATATGGTAGTGGAAATCACTGAGTTATCAGTATAACTCCTTCGTATACTGAGACACATATGTTATGTTTTTACTTACACACAGCCACAAATAATTGACAACTGTACATTGAAACACACCTGTAGAAATTAAATGGTACATAACATAAGAATGGCCATACTGGGTCAGACCAAAGGTCCATCTAGCCCAGTATCCTGTCTTCCAACAGTGGCCAAACCAGGTGCCCCAGAGGGAATGAACAGAACAGGAAATCAAATGATCCATCCCCTGTCACCCATTCCCAGCTTCTGGCAGACAGAGGCTAGGGAAACCATCCCCGCTCATCCTGGCTAATAGCCATTGATGGACCTATCCTCCATGAATTCATCTAGTTCTTTTTTGAACCCTGTTATAGTCTTGGCCTTCACAACATCCTCTGGCAAAAAGCTCCACAGGTTGATTGAGTGTTATGTGAAGAAATACTTCCTTTTGTTTGTTTTAAACCTGCTGCCTATTAATTTAATTTGGTGACCCCGAAAATGAAATATTGTAATTGTTTCTAAAGAAACTAGTAGGAATGTATGTTAATACATTAAAATAAAACTATACAGATTGTTCCAAACATAAAATTAAATCCAAACTATAATAAAACCTTGGTATTGGGGAAGGGGAGGATTTATTGTGTGAACAACTAGCTACACATCTGGTAATGATAGACATCTATGTAATATTGGTACCCAAACAAGTGGTGATGTTCCTTCTACCTCCAGCAACAAGAACTGATAGACTGTAGCATCCTGTACCTATAGTATGTGGTTATAATGATTGTGTAGACTTTTCTGTTTTTCTTGCTTTTAAAGGCAATCTGAGTGCCAAATATACAGCTGTATTAAGACCAGCTTTTGATCTCTCATGTGTAAATGTGGAGCCTGCAATTTATTTATGAAGCAGTTGGTTATCTTAACTGCAGATTACTGCATTTGTACATGTTATTAGCACTTGCTATTTAATTTGGTGGCTGTAAAATTTGAGACCATGGCTGAAAAATGATGCAGCTAATTCAGACCATTTTCTTCTCCTAAAACGTGTCTAAGCATTTATGCCCTGATCATCAGCCTACTATCAGAGCATTTTATAAGTCGTAAAACTATACAGGTTAGGAATATCTGTATCTCTTTCTCTAGTCCACATTTGGTGAGTTTTTATGTTTTTTGGGGTTTTTTTTATTGTGGCAGGCAGGGTAAATAAGTTTTAGATTTTGAACTGAAGATGGTGAAATTCATAGTTCTAATCTATGATGTAACTATCAGTGTAAATGGCACCATCGCTCTTTACAGAACATGTAACTATATTTTCATGCAAAATAGTAATTGAATTCCAAACGATCACCAAATTGTATTATTTTGCAATATTGTATTTCTTTTGCAATAATATAAGCATTTGATTTACTTTAAAACATGCTTATTATTTACAAAGGTCCATTATAAACATTTTTCAGAAAAAGTAAAAATTCACTAATCCTTTGCCTAAAATTCTAAAGTGACTCTAAATCAAACTGAGTATCAGAAAAGGTTAGGTAACATGCTCTGTAATTTTGGATGACAGAAAAATAAAAGTTCAGACCTATTTGTCCACATCATGAGCTGCTGCTGAGGAACACCCAACAGAGCTCAGGAGATGGAGATAGAAAAGGTGGTTTTAACACTTCACTGATCCTGGAGCCATTCTGCTTCTCAGTGCAAGTCAGGAACCCAAGGAGCTGTTCCAGCAGTTAGGGATTTCCAGGGTTTAAAGGAGCCTTGGGCATAACCTATGCAGTTGTGGCAGGGTGGGAGTGTTGGTGTATATCTACATTGCAACGGGGATTGAGCATCCCCTGCTGGGTAGACAGACTTGTGCTAGTGGGACTCGAGTTAGCATGCTATAAATAGCCATGTGGATGTTGCAACTCAGGCTGGAGCTTGGACTCTCAAGCCCACCCATCCCCCTTAAGTTGACAGAGCAAGATGCAGCCCTCACCACAATGTCCACACTAACCCACATCTTATATATTTGCAAATTGAAATCTTTTGTTTAAACAAACATCCCCCATTCCTTCCAGAGAAGTAAATGTCTTCAACATCCTGAGACTGTCTGATATAGATATTTTGATGTCATTTTATAAAATATTTTATACTTCTACAGTGCCATTTATCCAAGTATCACAAATTAATTCACACACAATTAATTAATTCTCCACCATGTGAGACAACAAACGAATCTTACATACATTTTATTAAAGGGTGGAGGACAGAGTGGAAGGTGACGTGTTAACACCTCCTACAGCACCTGTGCTCAGATCACCCTCTCTAGCACAGGAGCACCCCTTCTCCAGATTGACTGCAGAGTGAGTTGTATTAAATATCCTACTTTGCTCATTTCATGGGCTAGATGAAGTTTAAAACCGATCCATTTGTATATATTTTTATTCTCCTTTTGAGGATAGCATAGATAAAGCTATTCCTTAAAAATATAAGGAATATTGGAATAACAGTATAAGAGAGCCAAAGAACTCTCTCTGGGAAGCGTGAAGAGGCAGCATTAATCGCGATTAATCACAGTTTAGTTGCACTGTTAAACAATAGAATACCAACTGAAATTTATTAACTATTTTGGAATTTTTTCTACATTTTAAAATATATTGATTTTAATTACAACAAAGAATACAAAGTTTATAATGCTCACTTTGTATTATTTTTTATTATAATATTTGCACTGTAAAATGATAAAAATATTTTTCAGTTCACCTCATACAAGTAATATAGTACATTCACTTTATTGTGAAAGTACAACTTACAAATGTAGATTTTTTTGTTTATGTAACTGAACTCAAACAAAACAATGGAAAACTTTAGAGCCTACAATTCCACTCTGTGCTACCTGTTGTTCAGCCACACTAAGAGACACAAGTTTGTTCACATTTGCAGGAGATAACGCTGCCCGCTTCTTGTTTACAGTGTCACCAGAAAGTGAGAACAGGCATTCACATGGCACTTTTGTAGCTGGCATTGCAAGGTATTTGCGTGCCAGATATGCTAAACATTCATATACCCCTTCGTGCTTTGGCCAGCATTCCAGAGGACATGCTTCTATGCCGATGACACTCATTAAAAAAAGTGTTAATTAAATTAGTGACTGAACTCCTTGGGGGAGAATTGTATGGCTCCTGCTCTGTTTTACCCACATTCTGCCATATATTTCATGTTATAGCAGTCTCGAATTATGATCCAGAACATGTTGCTCGTTTTAAGAACACTTTCACTGCAGATTTGACAAAACGCAAAGAAGTTACCAATGTAAGAAATCTAAAGATAGCTACAGCACTCAAACCAAGGTTTCAGAATCTGAAATGCTTTCCAAAATCTGAGAGGGTCAAAGTATGGAGCATGCTTCCAAAAGTCTTAAAAGACCAACACTCTGATGCAGAAACTACAGAACCTGAACCACCAAAAAAGAAAATCAACCTTCTGCAGGTGGCATCTGACTGAGATAATTAAAATGAACAGGCGTCGGTCCGCTCTGACTTACCTGGATCCACTGACCACCTACTCTACTCTTCAATAGAATGGGAGAGTCAGTGCTGCAGATGTTAAATAAAGCATTTCTCATCTCATCTCTTGAATGAATTCTCACAGAAAAACGATAAAAGACAAAAACACCCTGTCACCCATGGGTGAATACTTTCTACAAAGTGATCAGGCTATATCTGACCTGTAAGTCCTCATCTTCAAAGGAAACCTATACAACACCTTCAAAAGATGAGAGCCTAGGAGCTTAAATTTATAACTTTTCTAGACATTGAAAATCATGGCCTTAATGAAAATACTGGATTTATGGCTTCTTATAACAATCTGTAGCCCACTGACTCCCCTTTTTTGTCTTATGACTGCAGAGATGTTAACTGGCCACTTTACTTTGAATGGTCTCTTACAATATGTGTTAACTACTTATGCTTAAGGCTACGATTTAGGCATGGGTATTTTTAGTAAAAGTCACGGACAGGTCATGGGCAATAACCAAAAAGTCACAGCCAGTGACGTGCCCATGACTTTTACTAAAAATACCCGTGCCTAAATGTTAGGTGCTGAAGGGGTGAGGAGGGAGGTTCCAGCTAGAGGGGGTGCTCCGGTGGCTGATGCTGCTCCTGGGGTGGGGTGCGGCCCAGGGCCCTGCCACTGCTGCTCCGGGCAGGGGGCGGCCTGGGGCCCTGCTGCCACTCCTCTGCGCTGGGGGGTGGCCCGGGGCCACGCTGCCACTGCTGCTTCTCTGGGCTGGGGCGGCCTGGGGCACCGCTGCTGCTCCCGGACCATTGCTGTGGGGCAGTGCCTGGGGCCGTCGGAGCAGCGGCCGCTGTGGCTGGCCCCAGGGCTGCCCCAGCTGCTCAGGCTGCCCTGGGGTCAGCTGCACCAGCCACTGCAGCTGCGACAGTCACAGAGGTCCCCAAAAGACATGGAATGCATGACTTCTGTGACCTCTGTGAAAGACTCACAGCCTTACTTATGCTAAACAATCTGTTCCACCTTGTGTATAGCTGTGACACTGAATTCCTTTCCCACATCTGAAGAATTCAGTGTAAGCTCAAAAGCTTATTTCTTTCACTATCAGACGTTGGTCCAATAAAAGATATTACCTCACCCACTTTGTCTCTAATATCATGGGACCACTACGCTACAACACTGCAAACAAAAAATTTACATTGTTAAACATACATAAAACCACAGTAATATGGTCAGAACACTCTTAGGGAAGGGATTTAGGGAGCATGGTCTGGTTGTCTTCACTTTCTTCACACCATGGAGCACAGACGATGCAGCTATTAAAGAGGACATTGCAGACAATGGATCTATCCCAGCATGCATCTACCTGGTGGTGGCTATTGCATATTTGACCTGTCTTCTGCCTTTTGGGTGAAAGATTAGAAACTCGTCCACACTACAAAACACCAAGGTGAAATCCTGGCTCTACTGAAGTCAGTGGCAAAACTTCCACTGATTTCATTAGTGTCAGGATTTCATCCCATGAATGTCTGTCCTTTAACTATAATGGTTGTCATGATTCCCTTTTGCTTGGATAAGAAAAAAACCTTTTGGCTTCACATTAAAAGATGTATGTGACCTCTGAAAAGACCCACTTATACATATATTCTTGATAGATATGAACTTCTAAGAATTGCTGGTCAGAGCTGTTGGAGATCTGATTTAATTATGCTATGGCTTCCTCAGGATAAGCAGAGTAAAAGAGGTTCACACTGGCTCATATGACATTTTGGGTTCTCTAGGTCTCATACCAGCAAATGACCCTTTACTCAGTCCTCTATCCCTTTAAGTATTCTGTTTCCTAAGCCTCAGCTGGCCCAATTAGCAAGGCCTACAACATCAGTCAGGAAGGGAATTACAAGAGTCTTCTGTCCAGGCCTTAATCCCCTGCTGCCCTTGGCCCCACTCTGGAAAGATGCTGTTCAACTTTTTTTTCCAGGCGCTATGATGCAATTTCAGTTATTTGTACATTTTAAGCACAGGTATTGGTATTAGTAAATGAAGTCCTGATGTAACTTAAACCTTTATAACATATGGGTGTTTTCATCACTGGCAAGACCGTTAAAAATGTTTTCCCTATAGTGGTGGTGTTGCTACCTAATTTGATTAACGTGGTGTTGCTTGAGGAACTTATGAAACACCATTTCTTCTGATAATACAAAAGACAACATGAAATTAGACAACCTTTCATGTCACATGATAAAGACTTTTCCAGTCTCAAGTCAAGGTTCTGTAAGTGAAACAATGAGAAATACCGATTAAAATGTGAAATGATATTCTAGGACATTAATTAAACAAAAAGTAAGTGTGGGTGGTTTGCATGGTGCGTGGGTAAAGTACCTTCCTCCAGTAGTAAGAAATAGATATGTTTGCCTGTATTAAAAAACAAACAGACTATTCTTTCTTTTCAGTTGGTGTTTTTGCTGTCTGTCTCTAGAGATAATACTAGCACACATACAGAATAAGTTTTATTCTCCAGAAACTTTCCCTCTAGATCTGACAAGGGACAAGCTATAATCACTAAACACTTCCAAAGGAAACTGCAGTTGCAGTCGGGGGAGCAGGAAAGGGAACAAATATTTGATTAACGTTTGTCTGTGCTGGAGAAGGAAACTTTGTAGTCATTAAGCTGGTATTAAATGGCACATCGCATCCAGGTGTTTTTTTTTTTTTTCAGGGGCACTAGAAAAATCCCCTCATGTAAATTATTGAGATTTGTGAGCAGCTGTTTCTTGTTCAGTAGGAGATGTTGAAACTTATTAAAATAAACAGAGCAATTTACCTAAATAACTTTTCAGTTGGAACTGTATGCTACCTCCCTCTCTGCCCCCCCCAAATATATACTATGGTCTTAAAAGACCATGCAATAAAGCTACAGTGTATTCCGAAGCTGCTTTCAGGACTCTAATGTAGAAAGTACAGTAAAGTACTTTGTTTTGCATCCCCCACTGTCCAGTGTCTTCTACAGCACAGCATAATTAAAATGTTTCTCAATATATAAATTTGTGGGGTCCTTTTCCTTGCTGCCCTTCTTTCCTCTCTGGAGTTGGAACCCCTTTTACTGTAAACTTGTCCAAACCGACATAAAATAGTGGCATATGGCTCTGACAAGTGACATGGCCTTTCAAGTTCCTTTCCAAGAAAAGGAATCCATACCCCCTTCTCTAAGTAGAACCACAAACAGTATCAAGTCACTTGAAGAAGAATCCATCAAAGCACTCAAAATTAGAAGGTATGAATTGCCTCCTGAAATATTTTAAGTGACTTTAATGCTCTTGATATATGCTCAGTTGATGATGCAAGACAAAGTCTCCTAGCCGCAAACAAGTGCAGTGCAGACAGCAGCAGCAGAAGCTTCCCCATACTGACTCATCAGTATCCATGTTTGTTCCAGAGGCACTCGTGTACTGATGACCACTCAAAACATATCTAAACCAGATAAGGTATCTTTCTGCCTATGCCATTATCCACTTGTGAGTGGTGACACTACTTGTACAGTATCAGAGGGGTAACTGTGTTAGTCTAGATCTGTAAAAGCAGCAAAGAGTCCTGTGGCAACTTATAGACTAACAGACATATTGGAGCATGAGCTTTCGTGGGTGAATACCCACTTCGTCGGATGCTTGTAGTGGAAATTTCCAGAGGCAGGTATATGCAAGCAAGAATCGGGCTAGAGATAATGAGGTTAGTTCAATCAGGGAGGATGAGGCCCTCTTCTAGCAGTTGAGGTGTTAGTCTATAAGGTGCCTGTAGCAGGGTGGACCCTGCTCCTGCCCGGAGGGGCTTGAAATGCTGCCTGACAGGGCTTGAGAGGGGTGGCTCTGGAAGCTGGGCTGATTAAAGAAGTGGCTGCAGCTGGGGCCACGCCCCAAACTGAAGCCCTGGGGCTTATAAGAGGCAGGGAAGCCAGAGCACAGACAGTCTCTCTCTCTGCCTTCAGAGAGGGATGGGCCTGGCTGCTTAGCTGGAGGATAGGTACCTGAGTGAAGCAGGGCTGGGGGAAAAGGCTGAGGAGCTGGGGAGCTCCAGCCTGGAAAGCCCCAGGCTGCGGCCTAGCAAAGGGCCAAAGGTACTGGGGGTTGCAGAGGGCAGGCCAGGGGTAGGACAAAGCAGCAGGTCCAAACCCCTTTTGCCTGTGATGAGTGGGCTGATACTGCAGTCTGCCCCAGGGTGTGGGGCTAGACCATGACTGTCAGTGGCCACTACTGAGGCAAAGTGGGGATAGTAGGGTGGGGGTTCCCCTGGGAGGGGGAGACCCAATGATAGTAAAAGGGGCACCGGGTCCTGGGAGGGATACGGGGCCGATAGGAAAAGGGGGGGATCACCGGCCTGCAGAGGGCGCTCCGGGCTGAAAAAGAGCCAATTCCCCAGGAAAACCAGCAGGAGGCGCCGCGGCGGTGAGCAACCCGTTTACAGTGCCACAGGACTACTTGTACAAAACCTCAGATGCAACATAAGAACTCTCTGAATCCCAAGTGGTGAACTGACATAACTTTGAGCAATCTAGGTGTTGGGTAAAATATTCAAAAGAATCTATGTGCATGGCAGAATGACATACTTGTGTAGATCTAGATGGTTTATACAGCCATCAATCAAAAGCTCACCTTAGATCAGGGGTTCTCAGACTTCATTGCACCACAACCCCCTTTTGAGAACAAAAATTACTTCATGAACAGTGGAGGGGGAACCGAAGCCTGAGCCTGTCCGAGCCCCACTGCCCAAGGTGGAGCCAAAGCCTGAGCCCCACCGCTCCAGGCAGGGGGGCCAAAGCTGAAGCTCAAGGGATTCAGTGCCAGGCAGGGAGCCTGCAGCCTGAACCCTGCTGCCCAGGGCCGAAGCCATCGAGCTTTGGCTTTGGCCCTGGGCGGTGGGGCTTGGGCTTCAGCCCCGGGCCCCAGCAAGTCTAAGCCAGCCCCAGCGACCCCATTCAAAGGCGGTAGCGACCCACAGTTTGAGGATCGGTGCCTTAGATAACAGAAAGGAGGATGACTTCTCTTTGGGCTGATGGGGAAATCCTTGCCTGGGATAGTAAAAGAAAGAGTGTTAACTGGAGAGGCATCAGTGTAAATCATTCTGCATGAGTCACAGAACAGTAATAAGAGCGCCTTGCAGTCTACATAGGTTGCTTTGACATAAACAAATTATTCTTCTGTGGATTGTGCATTCTATTATGAAATGTCTATTCAGCTTCTCCCTGGCATGAATTCGGTCATATCTTCTGGAGTTTTCAAAAGGTCTATTAGAGAACTAGCTTAGCTTTAATCTCAAATTTCCTTCTTTTAAGTTAAATTGTTTCAACTACAGTGGGAATATTTCTAAATTTTGATCTAAATGGGTTTTGTTATATCAAGTTAAATTATTCTTAATGAAATGTGTTCAGTTTGTTTAAAAATAATTTACTTGTGTTTATTAATTTAATGTAACGTTAGTTTGAAGCTGGATCTCAATGTTTAATTACATCGTCTAAGAAAAGCCTGTATAATCAATTATTTAAAATTCTACGGTAATCAGAGTCAGAATTATTTAATAGAAGAATTGTAAATTCTAAAAAATGGTAACCATCATCACTGGTCACTTGGAAAGCTGGCATGGCAGTCTTATTGTTTTCCCCTTCATTGTTGTCCCTCCCCAATTACACAGATCTGTGTATCTCCTTCTGTAGTTCTGATTAGATTATAAGCAGTTCTGGGCATGGAATCTATTGGTTGTGTGATGCTATAGAAATAAGAAAAAGAATAAATGACTTTTCATTATGTTGAATTGCTGCAATTAAAATTGCATTGTCCATTGTGACAGGCAAAAAAACCTATTGATTAGTGCTACAATAGACATTTTTGTTTTTTCCCCCTGCCTTTATTGATACGGTCTCAAAATATTTAACAGCCAAATAGTGGATTCTTACGGAATCAAATAGCTCTTCATGGGTTAAGTATTCATTTGAGATGTCTGAGGAATTTGTTGCATAACTCTCATAATATAAGGAAGAGTTGCACCTTTATTATGTATGTATGTATTTATTTATTAGGGCTAGTGCTTAGGGCCCTAGAAATAGATCAGGAAGGACCCCATTGTGCTAGGCACTGTACAATCACAAAACAAAATGTCAGTTCCTGCTCCAAGGGGCTTACAATCTAAGAATAAGACATGAGACAGCGGATGGATATAGCCAGATATGGGAATACAAGCAAAGAGTGAGACAATATTGTTCAGCATGGTAGGCAGTGGTCTCTGCAGTCCAGGAGCCTAACTGTTGTGAAGTTTTTTGTAAGCATCATGGCAAAGGAGAGTTTTTTGAGGAGGGATTTGCAGGTGTTTAATGAGGTACCATTATGGATGTTTACAGGGAACAACTCCTAAGTGTGTGGGGCAGCAGGGAAAAAAGCACAACATTATTTGTTTGAAAATTCAACAAGTGGATGGTGGAAGGCTGATCATAGGTGAAAATGAAAAGTTCAGTAGTGAATGAGAGATGATAGGTAGGGTAGGGATACAAGCAGCTTTTGTTTGATGTGATAGACATCGGAATGCCTTCCTATCATTGCTGGAAGTTTGACCATTTAAACCAAATAACCATAGTGTGGCTAATTAATTCAAATGTTGTGGGGTTATGTAGTAAATAGTTTAGTCACATTTAGAGTGAAATATTATTCGCTAGCAAAGATTTCACAGATTATCACTGCAGTTTGTCAGTTGATGTCTATGTTAAAAGCAAAAGATGGCGTCAAACTAATATACAGCTTTATTGCTGCTGCCTTAAAATTTATCATAAGCAACTGGAAAGACATCATCTCCTCTGATGAGTTGTTAAATCTGTTATCAGAAATATCTAAATATATAAAGGTGTTAAAACACCATCAGGAATGGCCAACTGGTATTGTTCATGGTACTTTTTAAGAGCATAATGATTGCATTTTTACTTAATGTACTCCTTAAATGTTAGGGACTATACATGACATGTTAAAAGTATTCTAAAAATATAACTATATGATGAGAATGATTTAAAAGTTGGGGTTTTTTTTCTGTTAGTGTTTCCTGGTGGAAGGAAGAGAACAGAACATAGTTCTTCAAAAGCTAGGATATTTGAGCTTAAAAGTTAATAATATTAACAAAACAAAAAAAACCCATTCAAACTAGTAAATTTATGCTTGTTTCAATAATCTCTAATCACATTTCCCTGCTCACTGTCAGTTCTTTTTTAGTAACTAGTATCTTATAGTGCCCTTTGAATTCCTGATCAGTAACTGAAATGTAGTATCTTATTTTTTAAAAACTTTTTATTTAAAAAATTGTGATATCCTACAACCTGACCCATGTAGCCAGATCCATCTGTGGCCTCATTGATTTCAAAAGGGCTTCTCGTAGTTGTCTGGGTCTGCCTGCGTGGATCCATTTGTAGGATCTGGTGAGTACGGGTGCAGTAACAAGTCAGTTACAGACAAATCAAATTCACTCCTAATATACTGGAAGGATTAAAACATGTGGGCCGGATCTGGCCCACCAGCCGTTTTAAACTGGCCCTCGAGCCCCCTATGGGGAGCGGGGTCTGGGGCTTGCCACGCTCCGGCGCTCCAGCTGGGGAGCAGGATCAGGGACTGCTCCATGCGGTTCCTGGAAGCCACGGCATGGCCCCCCTCTGGCTCCTACATGCTCCAATGGCCCCACGCCAATGGTCTCCGGCACGCCAATGGGAGTTGCAGGGGCGGTGCCTGCGGACTGGGCAGCATACAGAGCTGCCTGGCCATGCCTCCATGTAGGAGCTAGAGAAGGGACAATCCCCTGCCCCAGCCCTGATCCCCCCTCCCGCCCTCCGAACCCCTTGGTCCCAGCCCAGAGCACCCTCCTACACCCCCAAACTCCTCATTTCCAGCCCCATGTCAGAGCCTGCCCTCCCCAGCCAGAGCCCTCACCCACACCCCCTGCCCCAGCCCAGAGCCCCTGCCCACATCCCCAGCCAGAGCCCTCACCCCTTCCTGCACCCCAGTCCCAATTTTGTGAGCATTCATGGCCTGCCATACAATTTCTATTCCCAGATGTGGCTCTGGGGCCAAAAAGTTTGCCCATCCGTGGATTAAAATGTGTAATTAAAAGCAAACATATAGTAATTATATAGTGGTTTAGTATGTGAGGGGTAGTAAAAGGAGAGCATTTGAGAAATAGTTTGATTTTCCAATAACTGTGTAGCTGGGAGGGTGGTTGACGTTATTAGGTTGTCCAGCTCCTAGTAGAACTGTGGATGGGATATTGTGTTGTCTCTGTTCATAGAATATCAGGGTTGGAAGGGACCTCAGGAGGTCATCTAGGCCAACCCCCTGCTTACAGCAGGACCAATTCCCACCTAAATCATCCCAGCCAGGGCTTTGTCAAGCCTGACCTTAAAAATCTGGTGTTAATGGAATGTTCAGATAAAAATAAGAAAGGAGAACTCCTATTTCTTACTATCCAGTGGGCTGTTGAATTGGGTGGAGGGGGGTTTTCTTGGTTTAAGTTACGATAAGGTTGTTTTCAGACTCTTAATTCTGAATTTCCTGACCTTATTAACTGTTACATTCTAATTTGTTTATTTTAAATAATTATCTTTAACTCAGTTTCATTTAGGAATATCCTTTATTTGTTTCAATTTATTTTTACTGTAGTTGAATTACAGTGATACATTTTTCAATGTGTATATCACCCAGTCTTCCTCTTTGCTTCGTATAGAGATCCTCTGCACTTGCCTGTCTGATGCCACAGTTAATGTCCATGTCTCCCAGGGACTGAAGTGAGGTTGACCAAAGTGAGGAGGGTTGATCAGGACTTTCTGTACTCTGTTTTACACATCTTCAGGGACATGGGGAGCAGCAGAAGCAGACCTGCTTTGCTGCCACTTCCTATACGTGCAGGAGCTGATCTTAGAGATTCATAAAGTCAAAACAAAAAGTCCTTGAATCTGGCTGTTTAGGTTCCAGAGTTTAAGCAGTCTGCTGGCTGTGCCTACAGAGTTAGGCCTTGGAACAGATTATTAGGTTTGTTGAGACTCCAAAGTTAAACCCATAATTTAGCAAAAATATTCACAAGAACTATTCCTCGTAAAATAATCTTGGAATTTCTAGAACAAGCTGGTCTGAGCTATTCCATTAGAAAATAAAGTTAGAAGCTATTCAAAAAAGTGAGAGATCTATTTGTTTTTCAAACCCTCTTCTGCACTGTCCCATGTGTATTGTTCAGTTAACCTCAAACTTTGCAAGAAGAAACACCTGTTCTGGTAGGATACCACATATGCAAAATATTGAGTAAAAAAGAATTATAAAGTAGAAGGTAAAAATGGATTTATAATGGAAAGAGTTACAACCTTCACCATGGACTCGCTATCATGGCTCTGTAATATAACTGTTTGCTGTGGTGAATACGAATTGCATGTTTGCTGCTAGTTTTTTTATTTTATATTCATATGTCATATATACTTTTATTTGATTATACCAATAAAAATTTTAAAACAGACACATCAGAATTCTGTTTGCTTAGAATTATACCAAGTAATCTAAAATAACTGAGCTCGTCAATAAATTATATTGAGAAATTTTTCTTTGCTTCATTCTTATTCAGTACAGTGTGTCTAACCAAATTCATAACAGATGTCAAATCTAGAATATATTTCAAAATGAACTATAATGCTGTATAATTTACAGAAGACACACACTATAGCATGCATTAAAGAAAAGAGTATCACTAATGACAATGGCATATAATTAACTGCAAAACGTGATTGGTCCAGTGGCTACCATGCCAGTTCAATGGATTGAGCATGCTGGAAACTCATGTTCAACGACTAGGTCTAGAGAGCAGGAGGAACAGAGATAATTCAGAGGTTCTGTGATCAGCCCATGACATAAGTGCTGGAACTAGGGGTGCTGCTGCACACCCTGGCTTGAAGTGGTTTCCATTATATACACGGTTTACAGTTTGGTTCAGTGGCTCTCAGCACCCCCACTGTACAAATTGTTCCAGCACCCCTGGCCCCTAAGTGGAAGGGAATGCCTTGCTCAACAGTTGCTAAGGACTAGGAGCTTGCCTCATTCCGGTGCTCCAGCTGGGGAGTGGGATCGGGGGCTTGCCCCACTCTGCATGGCTCTCAGATGCAATGGCATGTCCCCCCTCCGGCTCCTACGCGTAGGGGCAGCCAAGGGGCTGTGCATGCTGCCCCCACAGCTCCCATTGTCAGGGAACCGTGGCCTATGGGAGCGGGAGGGATGGCAGGGGGTTGGGTTGCAGGAGGGGGTCATGGGTGCAGGTTCCAGGTGGCATGTACCTCAAGCAGGTCCCAGAAGCAGCAGCAGGTCCCTCCTCCAGCTTCTACGCGGAGGCGCAGCCAGGCAGCAAGCCCCCGATCCCACTCCCCAGCTGGAGCTCTGGAGCAGGGCAAGCCCTGGACCCCAACCCCCAATTTTGTGAGCATTTGCAAATAAAGTACAGTGGATTTGTTATATAAATCATTAGTAGTTAAAGTGAGTAGCATTTCTGTAAACCTGAATATCCTAGCCAGGAGATGATATTGTGATTTTTTCCCCCCATTTACTTTATTCTTTCTGCTGGGGTTTAAGTGTTACTCCCTAATACAACTGGTTTTATACTTCTGCTTTTTTTAAGTATCTATTAATACTTTGTAACAGTGTGCTACTTTAAGATGTTGTTATTGATTACACCGGTATACTGATTTTGCTAGTGTCATCGAGAAATCAGTACACTGTCCCTAAGAGGATTGAATCAGGCCAGGTAAGCCCAGTCAACCAATGATATGACAAATGGGGAGAGATTCAGGCTAGGACGAGGCCACTGAAGGAAGTAAGCTCACTTGTGAGGGAACAAGTGAAGCTAATAGGCTGGCAACAGAAAAAGAGTGAATAGTGGCAGTCATTCTAAGAAGGGATAGGAATCCCTGAGACCTAGTAGATCCTAGGAGAGTGGGGTCTGACTAGGAATAGTGGAAGCAAGGTAGGAAGTAGTCCAGGGATAATAGCAATAATGTTAGGGAAGCTGGGGTCCTTGTCTGCTTGTTAAAGGACCCTGGACTAGAACCCAGAGTAGAGGGTCCCCAGAGCCCCGCCCAAGCTCCTACTCTCTCTCTCTTCCCCCTCCCCCAGCGGTCCTACCCCCGGCCAGGCCAGAAGCCAGGGCCAGGCTATGGTAAGAGCCACCAAGAATCGCAGGCCACTATGGAGATTCCTGGACCTTCCATCTGCCCTGGGTAGTGGTGACACAGGCCAGGGGCTGCTCCCAGGCACCCCTGCCTAGGGCATGTGGAGGGTCCAGGGCTCCCCACAGCAGCCCAGGCTATCTTGGTGGCCCTTACCATGGCCCATCTCCGGCTTCTGGCCTGACCAAAGGGGGCGAGGGCTTCGGGGGTGGGAAGAGGAGGAGCAGGGGGTGAGGTCTCATAGCACGGGGGGGCTAAGGCCCACCTTGGTCCCCCCACAGGAAGAGGCTGGCACCGCAGGAAGGGGTTGTACTTCACAGCCGGGGTGCTGATCACCTCCCTGCTGTGAAGTGCAGCCCCTGCTGGCGCCGCTCTGTGTCAATCCGAGGCTTGTAGTTGGGGGTCATCATGGCCCACTGCCTCCCAAACTATGCCCGTGTTAGAAGTGGGCTGGTATAGCCCTCTCACTTTTAAAAGTGGGAGGGGGTATGGCCACACGGATTCTGGCGTCCCTGCAGGGCCGCCCAGAGGATTCCGGGGGCCCGGGGTCTTCGGCGGCGGGGGGCCCTTCCGTTCCGGGACCCGCCGCCAAAGTGCCCCGAAGACCTGCGGCGGGAGCCCCCCGCCGCCAAATTATCGCCGAAGCGGGACCCGCCGCTGAAGTGCAGCCCGGACTTCGGCGGTAATTCGGCGGAGGGGGGCCCCCGCCGCGGGTCTTTGGGGCACTTCGGCGGCGGGTCCCGGAACGGAAGGGGCCCCCCGCCGCCTAAGACCGGGCTGCGCTTCGGCAGCGGGTCCCGCTTCCCCCCCGCCCCGGCCCCAGCCTCTTACCCCCGGCTCCCTCCTCACCCGGAGTCTCAGTGCCTCGCCAGACAGCCGCAGCGTGTGGCCGGCGGGGCCTGAGCTCCGCCCCGCTCAGAGCCGCGTGGGGAGGGGGCGGGGCTGGGAGCTCCACACCGAGCAGAGGCAGCTGAGCTCAGCCCGGAGCTCCCAGCCCCGCCCCCTCACCACGCGGCTCTGAGTGGGGCGGGGCTCCGGGGCTCCGCCGGAGACACGGCGCTTGATGTGCTGAGGCTCCGGGAGAGGGGTGGAGGCGGGAGCCTCCGCTGTTGTCTTGGGGGCCCCTGCGGAGCCCGGGGCCCGGGGCAAATTGCCCCCTTTGCCCCCCCCTCTGGGCGGCCCTGCGGCCCTGGCCTGGGTTCCCTACTAACCACTGTCAAGTGGTATTGCCGGGGACAGTGAACTAGCAGGCTCTCTGAGTCCTGGAAGGAGTGATAGGTGAGGGCAGTGGGGATGAGGACCGTTGAATGCTGCTTGTCTGGAGAGACTTGGAAAGTACACCACCCCTCCTCCCCCAGAAGGGGAGCCACAGTTTGACCTGGCCAGAGGGCTGAGTCGTGAAACACCTGTGCAAAGACTCTGTGAGTGGGAGGAGAGCTGCAGATGGCGGAAGAAAAGGAAGGGGGTGCTGAACCTGGCAAAGCTAATCCCCAGAATCCCCCAAAGGGGGCACCACCCAGCGGTGAGTAGAGCACCCCATAACAGGGATAAAGGAGTAGGGTGGCTGTATGAAAGCTGAAGACCTATTGAGCGGGGAAGGGGACTGGCTAATAGCTGGGTGGAGGAGCCTAGGGCTAGGCTTCCCACACCTTTGGTCTCTGATATGACTGTGTTGGCTGCTGCTTGCCCTCTTCTCTTGGTTACTCTTTTCTTACTCAGATCCAGCAGTGATCACGACAGAGGTCACTTGGCTGCTTGCTCAGCAGGTGCCATCATGTGAGCCACAATTGTAAGTCATTCCTACAGATGGGTTGAATGCTTAACATTCAATCTGGGAATGTGGGAGAGAGGCCTGCATTTTCGAGTTTCATGCAAATACATGACACTTGTCATGTCTGTATGAGAGTAAAACCACTAGAGTTTCGCATAGTGGTTTTACTTTCTTTGCTCAGAATTATGGGGATGTCTCACATTGGAGCCAGTTACAAAATACAGCAAATTTCCTGTATTTCCAAGTGCTATAAAGGAGGGACTTTTAAAACAGTGGGAAATACTGCCTTTTTAATATATGGAACATCACTGCTTCCTGAAATTTTTCCTACTGCTTACGGCTGCAGATTCACCTGGTGTTGGTGGATGGATAAGATGTAACTTGTTTTCTCCTTTTCTGGAATAGTTTGGGAGTGTGTATTTCCATGTTTGTGTTTTGGCATAAAAGGGGGCAGTGGGTGTTATAAACCTTTGCTGTGGAACTGTGCAGCGTGAAATAAAAAGGTGAGGACATTGTAATCATTCTTTATGACTCTCTGAATTATTTATTAAAAGAAACAAATATGTTTTAGTGCTCAAAACTTTTGGCTTCTTTTTTTAACTCTACATGATCAGACGTATATGGAAGAGTGCTGCATAAATCAAATAGGCATCTATACCTAATGACATGCCTGCATTGAATGTATGTGGATAACACTTTCATACCTGATCATTTGAACCTCCTTTGAGGAGCTCAAAGAACTTTCCAAACAACTTATCATTTGTACTGTTTATATTTTTTCTGTATTTGTTTCATTTCTCACTTTAAGGGCCAAATATTCAAAGGTCAGTAGAACCAGCAAGCTGTTCAAAATGCACATACACCCATTGTGCCCATAGAACCTCAGAGTTGTGAGTGCTTCTGATTGTTGGTCCATCCTGACACAAGGAAGAAAGGAGAGCAGCAGAATACGGACCCTGGACTTCAGAAAAGCAGACACTGACTCCCTCAGGGAACTGATGGGTAGAATCCCCTGGGAGAATAACATGGGGGTGGGGGGGAAAGAGTCCAGGAGATCTGGCTGAATTTTAAAGAATCCTTATTGAGGTTGCAGGAACAAACCATCCCGATGTGTAGAAAGTATAGTAAATATGGCAGGCAACCAGCTTGACTTAACAAGTGAAATCCTTGCTGATCTTAAACACACAAAAAAAGCTTACAAGAAGTAGAAGATTGGATAAATAACCAGTAGGAAAAATTTCAGGAAGCAATGATATTCCATATATTAAAAAGGCAGGGGGTTCCAAAGAGGATGGATCTAGACTGTTCTCAGTGGTACCAGATGACAGAACAAGGAGTAGTGGTCTCAAGTTGCAGTGGGGGAGGTTTAGGTTGGATATTAGGAAAAACTTTTTCACTGGGAGGACACTGGAATGGGTTACCTAGGGAGGTGGTAGAATCTCTTTCCTTAGAGGTTTTTAAGGTCAGGCTTGACAAAGCCCTGGCTGGGATGATTTAGTTGGAGATTGGTCCTGCTTTGAGCAGGGATTGGACTAGATGACCTCCTGAGGTCCCATCCAACCCTGATATTCTATGATTCTTTCCCAATGAATTGCAGGAGAACTTACATGTCCTCCTGGGCACATGGGGAATTGTGGGGAAACACTGGAGGCCTAACAGCCATTGAGCAATTTAATCTGCGTCCTCACAGCAAAGTGGATGGATTACCAGCCTGAGTGAAAGCCGCACCTGGGCTCAAGCCTATACCACTATATTGCTGATATGCTGCCTATCATGCTGATTAATTTTGTCTTATTGTTTCCTTGTTCTCTTCTGTACATCTGTCTCCAACCCTTAGATTGTAAGCACTTAAAGCAGGGGACTGTCTTCTTGTTCTGTGTAGGTACAGTGCCTAGTACAATGGGATCCTGGTCCATGACTGGGGCTCTGAGGCACTACGATAATACAAATAATAATACATCGTGCCCCAGCCAGGCCACTTAGCTTGGGTTGAAAGCAATCCGAAACTTGGCCAAAAGGATTCTGTGTGAGATGAGAGAGGGGCTCAGGGCAACACTCAAGTAGGAGCTTAAATTAACTCTAAAGTGAAGATACTCTCATTCTGAAAAGGTTCTCCTTTTAAAAATTACTTTCAGACAAAGTTTGTAAAATGTTTATTGCTAAATGACATGTAGAGCAGTGGGTTTCAACCTGTGGTCCACGGTCCCCTGGGGGGTCCAAAGACGATGTCTTCAAAGGGGTCTGCACCTGCATTTGAAACTTTTTGGGGTCCACAAATGAAAATTTGGGTAATGTAATGTAATCTATAATATATGGTATTAGACATTATTTTTGTAAGTGAAGGGCACTGCAACGTTTTTTCCTTAGTGTTCTTATGGAGAATCTCTGCTGTTCCGAAGTACCTTTTAAAATCAGTGAAAAGAAAGTTTTGAAGAAATTATGCACTCTGGAATAAGAGGAGGCAGATGAAAGACCCCTTACCTATATGCTGAAATGCAAAAATGGGTAAAAAAATTTTAATTTTTTTACCCCAGGTGACAAAAATAGTTTAATTTGAAAGTAGTAATTGAAATTCTGTACAGGAGTGATTTGATGAGGTACTATCTAAAACTGAAAAGATTGCCAATGGGATGATTTTTTTTCTGAACAATAATAATAAAGGCTGAATACTGTATATTATTATTTATTGTGCTTAGAGCTTGTACCATTCTTTACTCTTCTGCTTCTCCCTTGCTGCCTGTCTAGGGCACTGTCATTCATTTTGTGAGCCAGAAGCTGTAATTAATTGGTGTACTTTTATCATTTTAGTTAGGGACCAAATTGTACTTCCATTATAAACCCAATTTTTCATTTGTTTTTACCATAACACTTCTGATAATCACTGATTTAAAACTTGGTATGCAAGCTTTGTATTAGCAGCATTTTTGCAAATGTATCTCAAAAGTTTTGTTTGTTCTTTGGCAGTAAGCCTGCTCTTAGATGGTGCAGAAAACATAATTGTGTATAAAAGACAGCCCAAATTATCTAGTTGATTAAGAAATGGTAGATGTGAGGAGAAGAAATGAAAGCTTTGACTAAAAGTGGTGTGAGCCACCTACTGTATGGATTCTTTGTTTTATCGTGAAGCTAAATAGTACCGAGTCCACGTATGTGAATTATTTGTCAGTTCTACAAAATGCACTTTAGCAAAGTTGAAACACAGGGAGATCAACTTACAAATTTAGAACAATGCATCACATTGATTTAATGAGAATCTTTTGGGTTTCCTGTAGAGTATACACGTCAAACTTCTAAAGATAAGAAAAAGCTGGAGGTTCCACTAAAAATTGATGCACTGATCATATGAGGGTTGTCACTGTTCATTCAGTCTGCACCAAAATTATTTTCTCTGGGATTTAAACAGTGTTCTTCATAAATAAACATAGGTGATGAGAGAAAAAATCCATAGCCTGATGTATTTATATCGCATGCAGATCTTCAGGTTCTGAGTTGTTAACCAACTCCAGTTCTGATGGAACTCATAATGTGCCTTTAAATTGATTCAAGATTTCCACGGTTTCCTTTTGGAAGCAGAAGGGATTACAGGAATGGGGAGAGACAGTGTGGCATAACTAGAATGAAAATAGTTTTAGAAGAAATGGCTAGAACTTGATTTTGAAGCTACAGCTGGGTGAAACTTTATGGATTATGGTCACAGCTGTTCTGTGTGAACTTGTTTTCATGTTGACTCTTTCCTGGGTTTGTATATCATGAATTTTACTTTGTTTCAAGTTCAAACTAAAAACCTCAAAACAAAATTTGAGAGAAACTGACAAGTTTTTTCTTGTTTTTGTGTGAAACCTTTGGAAGAAGATTTTTGCCTAGTTTCCACTCAAACTTATAAAATCTGTATTTGTCACTCTGAAATTCCATCACTTAGTCTAGTTTGGCTGAATTTTTGCAGGTGCTAGAAAGCATTTTGGTGATTCAGTCAAAGATTCTTGAGCTCCATCTGTTTTGGGGTTTTGCACAGCTGGAAATGTAGCACAAGCAGCATTTTTCAGGTCATTGCATGCCTTAAAAATGGCCTCTTTTTGTTTAAAAAAATAGTGCACATAGATGAGATTTTATGTTACTGACTGCTGGAGCTGGTGGTGCTTAGGGGAAGAGACTTATGAAAGCTACTGTAGTTTGTCGGCTTAGAATACCAAATTGCCCTAGAATCCTGTTTAGAGAGAGATTCCACCTCCACCTCTAAGCCTTGTATAATAGCAAATGAAGCCACCTCCTTCTTTGTAGAATAGCTGAAGTAGTTTCTTTCGGAAGTGATCATAAATTTCTAGAAAGAAGGTGGGTGAGGTAATATCTTTTATTGGACCACCTTCTGTTGGGGTGAGAGACAGGCTTTGAATCTTACATGGCATCTTCTCTTTCACCAACAGAAGGTCATCCAATAAAAGATATGACCTCACCCATGTTGTCTCTCTAATGTCCTGGAACCAAGCAATTGACTGCACCTCACTTAGAGAGGCAAATGTTGGCTGGGCTTGCTGAGGGAAGGAAGCTGTGCTTTATGGGCAGGGTGGGGGGAGTGAGGTCAGAGATTGCTGCAAAAGGTGAACCGTGGTCAGCTTTGTGGCGCTGACACCCCCCAGGAATGTGAGGTCTGAAGGCCATAAATGTGCAACATTTCTATGCAGCTGTGACACACAGATTAGAATGTCAATGTATTGACATTTTGCAAGAAAATGTAATTGTAATCGGAAAATGTAAATTTTGGGTAATTTTAAAAGGAAATTTTAGAAAGAAATAAGTAGATGGCAGAGTAGCCAGTTTGGAAAATAATGTATCTGAATATTATGTTGTAAATGAAGAATTTCTAAAGCAAAATAAAGTGGCAATTGATAGGTTTTGATCACTTGAAAATCAGAATTGGAGGTTTGGGACTTGTCGGTGTACTGAAGTCAGGTGAACATGTTAACTGTAGTGTACAGTGTTGTAGCCATGTTGGAAATCAGTTTAACAAAATATATTACTTCAACCACCTTGTCGCTCTTAAATGTAGTATGTGGTTTTTGGAGATTCTTGGACTTCACCTGAATGATTCCAAAATGATCCCTGTTTTTTTCCAAAGTGTTACTTCTCTAAATTCTGGAACAGATATTCATGTATAAAATACTGTCTGTGCAATATGAAATATTGACTGTCTCAAGATGAAGGAAAATTGAAATGTAATGGACAATATAGTAGTGCGGCTTTGAATTATATTTACAGACCAAAACAAGAAAAGGGAACAACTTTATGGCTTCACCTGTACTCCATTGTCCCTCCTCCAATCTGAGGAAAACATTCATGACCTTTTGAGTTGTAAGGTATTAGTTTTCAGGCAGTTGTTGGTGTTGTCTGTTGTTGAAATCTGTGAATCACTGTTACGGAGATTTGGTTTAGGGATTTGTTATTCTTCATCCACTATTTGAAGGGTTTTTTGCAACTGCAGATGAAGTATATTGTATTTGGTTTATAGGAGACATTGTTCCATTGTTTCTTTCCTTTCTTTGAAGTGTCTCCTAAGAAGTGATTGAAGAAGGAAGAACATAAAGGAGTTGATAAATATTTTATCAGCACTTTCTGGAAGTACTGCAGGAGAGAGTAGCAGGAGAAGTTCTCCTGTTTTATTCAGTTCCTGCAGGAACTGTAGGAGAGGCCATACAAGCTGCAAATCACTTGGCATCTCACCTCAAGTGTCTTTTAAAAACGTAGTATTTCTATGGTGCTGAGTTTCTGCTTAGACTGAGGGTTTGTCTATATATGGCTGTGGCTACACTTAGCGCTTCAAAGCGCTGCCGTGGCAGCGCTTTGAAGCGCTAAGTGTAGTCAAAGCACCAGCGCTGGGAGAGAGCTCTCCCAGCGCTGTCCGTACTCCACCTCCCTGTGGGGAATAACGGACAGCGCTGGGAGCCGCGCTCCCAGCGCTGGGGCTTTGACCACACTGGCGCTTTGCAGCGCCGCAATTTGCAGCGCTGGAGTGGGTGTGTTTTCACATCCTGCTGCAGCGCTGCAAATTTCTAAGTGTAGCCAAGCCCTATGTTGCCCCGCAGGGACGCAAAGTGCTGCACCGTAACTCCCCTATGTGGATGCTAAGGGTGTGAACTAAGAGATTCCTAGTTCATGTTAATGTAGTGATGTTAGAAGAGAATTACATTAATGTGAACTAGCAACCTTTTAGTTTGCATCCGTTGCATCCACATGGAGGAGTTACAGCACATCACTTTGTGTGCTGCTGTTTGCACCCTGTAGGTCAGACTGCGGGGTAGTATTACACATAGCCTAATTTGAACAAAACAGGCAGAGATGAATAGGGATAAAAAAAATTTTTTTTTAAATCTATGAAAGATGTGTTGATGTAGAAACCACTCAAATGGACACTATTTGATTGGACTTGTTTGCCTTTTTAATAGTTTTTCTGTGTATCTGTGTTAATGACTTTGTAATAAACAATATTTTGCTTATGGAGGACTTGAGCAAGGGACCTGTTTACCTCTCAGATGAACAGAAAATGCAGCATATACGGCTCCAGAGGAGACCTAGGACACCATTCGTAGGGCGACACGCCTTCCATGGCCAGACAGTCTAAACTATGGTTTCCCTCTGTTGCCATTCCTACCTAGGGTCTTATGGAAGATTCAGCAGGACAAGGTGTGAATCATTCTCATGTCCTCCAACTAGCCCAGACAATTTTGGTCTCCAAGCCTCCTACACATGTTATTGTCTTAACCACTGATCAATATTCAGCCCTTTTCTGTTCTTCTGACCCAGAGGAAGGCCAGAGTCAAACATAGGAACCCCAGTCACTCCAGTGCATGATTTTTGGATGGGTGTTGACCTTAGAACAGTCATGTTCTGAAGTGCAAAGTGTTCTTACCAATAGTTGAAAAGGATTCTCCTGGAAAATGTTATTTAGCTAAGTGGGGACATTTCTCTAACTCAGCACAGCCAAAGATGTTTATCCCCAGAAGCTGTGGATATTCCTCTTATTTTGGATGATCTTATTTCTCTAAAAACTGCAGGTCTTTCTATCAATTCTTTACAGGTCCCCTTCACAGCTATCAGTGTATACTATCCACCTTTACAGGGTTGCTCAATCGTTGCTCACCTACTGACTAACAGATTCTTGAAAGGTCTAATCAGAACTTTTTCTTCCAGTGTAAAAAAAAAAAAAAAGCCTACTCCTCAATGGGACCTGAACCTTGTTCTTTCTGTGCTCATGAGGCCTCTCTTCAAACTGCATTCTTGGCAGCCATCATCTCCGCCAGGAGTGTGGGTGAGCTTGATGCACTTGTAGCAGTTCCTCCTTCCACAATATTTCTTAGGCCTTGTCTACACTACAGGACTATTTCGAATCTACTTAAGTCGAATTTGTGGATTCGACCTTATGAAGTCGAATTTGTGTATCCATACTAAATACACAAATTCGAACTTCTGAGTCCACATTCACGGGGCCAGCGTCGACTTTGGAAGCAGTGCACTGTGGGAAGCTATCCCACAGTTCCCGCACTCCCCGCTGCCCATTGGAATGCTGGGTAGAGCTCGCAATGCCTGCTGGGTGAAAAAATGTGTCGAGGGCGGTTTGGGTAACTGTCATCATTCAACCGTCACTCACAACAGCCCTCCCTCACTGAAAGCGCCGGCGGGAAATCTGATCGCGCCCTTCTCTGGTCGGTTACAGCGCGGACGCCACAGCACTGCGAGCATGGAGCCCGCTGCGATCATCGCTGCACTTATGGCCGTTGTCAACTCCTCGCACCTTATCGTCCACCTCTTCCACAGCCAGCTGATGAGAAATCGGGCGAGGAGGCTCCGGCAGCGGCGGTGAGGAGAGTGGCGCAGGCCTCTCACAAAGCAGGGTACGCCGCGCCGTGGAGATCATGGTGGCAATGGGTCAAGTTCATGGTGTGGAACGGCGATTCTGGGGCCCGGGAAACAGAGCACGGAGTGGTGGGACCGCATAGTGCTGCAGGTCTGGGACGAATCACAGTGGCTGCGAAACTTCAGGATGCGTAAGCGTACTTTCCTTGAACTCTGTGGACTTGCTGTCCCCTGCCCTGAAGCGCCAGGACACCCGGATGCGAGCAGCCCTGACTGTGCAGAAGCGAGTGGCCATAGCCCTCTGGAAACGTTGCCACGCCAGACAGCTACCGGTCAGTAGCGAACCACTTTGGCAGTGGGCAAATTCTACCGTGGGGGTTTCTGTGATTGAAGTAGCCCACGCAATCGTTGAGCAACTACTCTCAAAGGTAGTGAAACCTGGGAAACGTTCAGGTCATCATAGATGGCTTCGCCGCGATGGGATTCCCAAACTGCGGTGGGGCTATAGATGGGACTCACATCCCTATCCTGGCACCAGCCCTCAGGCCAGCGATTACATTAACCGAAAGGGCTACTTTTTCCATGGTGCTGCAAGGACTGGTGGACCATAGGGGACGTTTTACCAACATCAACGTCGGGTTGGCGGGCAAGGTTCATGAGACGCGCGTGTGTTCAGGAGCTCTGTCTCTTTAGACGCCTCCAGGCAGGAACTTTCTTCCCGGACCACAAAATAACGGTTGGGGATGTGCAGATGCCTACAGTGATCCTCGGGGACCCAGCCTACCCGCTAATGCCCTGGCTCATGAAGCCCTATACAGGCGCCTGGACAGAGAGAAGGAACTCTTCAACTACCGGCTGAGCAAGTGCAGAATGGTGGTGGAGTGTGCTTTCGGACGTCTCAAGGGGAGATGGCGGAGCTTACTCACTCGCTCGGACATCAGCGAAAAGAATATCCCCGTAGTTATTGCTGCTTGCTGTGTGCTCCACAATCTCTGTGAGAGCAAGGGCGAGACCTTTTTTGGCCGCTTGGGAGGTTGAGGCAAATCGCCTGGACTGCTGTTTACGATCAGCCAGACACCCGTGCTGAGAGAATATCCCAGCGTGGAAGCGATATGCATCAGGGAGGCTTTGAAAGCGAGTTTCCTCGCAGTAGCAGGGTAACCTGTGACTGTCCACTTGATTTTAAGAGAGCCTGATCATAAACCAAGTTTCCCCCACTTCCGAAGGACGTTTTAAAACTAAAGGACATGTTTTAGTAATTAATAATAAATCTTTCGTTGACTTTGCATTTCTGTTTCCTGGTTGAAACATGGAAGCATTCTGTGCTGGGAAAGGTGTGCACTGATGGGTGGGTTTGCAGGAAGGGGCGAGGGGTGCCGTCTTTGGATAGGGTTAACATGACGGCTGTGGGTTTGGGCGTTGGAAGGGGTGAGGGGTGTGGGGGAAGGGTGAGTATCTGCCCCTGGATGAGGTCTCTTTTTGGGGGCTCAGGGCACCGGGGAGGATCATGACTACGGTCCAAGTGCATGTGAAGGGAAGCCTGCCTTTACATTCGGGGACGGCAGGCACCAGACCCTGCACAAGCATACACATCAAGGAAAGACCCGGGGCAGCATACACCACACAGACTGTCCCTGGTGCTAGTGACTGCAGTCTGTGTGTGCCCTGCAGTTTTGACCCTGCACCCAAGTCTGTAGCACGGCACTGTGGGCTATGCACTGAAATTACAATTCCCCCCCCACACACACACAACAACAGAAAGTCTTCTGACACCAGAAACGTGACGGAAACAGTCAGTAACACCAAACCGCTTTTAGTAATGTAGTACACAGTGGGGGGTTTGAACTTGGAGTTGGGACTGGTTGATGCTGTAAGGAAAGAGCTTGTACAAATTTACAGCGCGGAGAGTTGTCTCGAACATTATCGGTGTGCTGCGGTGCAGGGACAGTTCTCACAGCCCCTACCGCCCCTCCTTCTTGTAACTTTGGGTGAGGGGGGGACAGGACTTCCTGGCGTTGGAGGGCGGTTGCAGATGCACTGCACGGGGGCTCTCTCCTCCTGCCTGCGGTCTTGCAGAACATCTACAAGGCGCCGGAGCGTGTCCCGTTTGCTCCCTCATTAGACCAAGCAGCGTTTTGAGTCGCCTGCTGGTCTTCCTGCCGCCACCTATCCTCCCGTTGACACAGGCTCTCCCTCGACTGTCTCTGCTCTGCCGCCTCCGCTCTGGAGCTGGCCATCAGTTCCTGGAACATGTCGTCCCTAGTCTTTTTCTTTCGGCGTCTAATCTGAGCCAGCCTCTGCGAGGGGGATGCCGGGGCAGTCCGGGAAGGAGCCGAAGCTGTGTGATGCGAAAAAGTAGGTGATTTCCTTGAACAAATACATGTTTGCCAACAGTAAAACACAGTCTAGTCAGTTTCGAGTTAAGAAGACCAAAGAGGGAACCAAGTCTCATGAGATCTCAGTGAAACTAGTCCGAGATTTCGGAATACGCTCTCATTGGCGGCGCCATTGCACTGGATAGCGCACAAGCGAGGAAAGACAGCTGCACAGCTGCATCCTCTTGCACAAAGTCCTGGTAAGCCTTACAGTACAGAGTGCTTATCAGTTAGTGCTTAGCTGTGCTCTCCTGCTGGAGGCAATGTGCAAAGCAGAAAAGATGACCGTTTTGCGGCCCCTCCGCCAGTGCACGGGAAAGATCACTGTATGCTTTTCCTCTGTGGCCTCCAACACGTGTGGCTGTTAAGCGAGGGTCATTCTTATGCAAAGTAAAAGTCTGTTTAAGCGAGGGTCATTCTTATGCAAAGTAAAAGTCTACCATTCACAATAGTAACAGTACACTAATTCCACTAATTAGATGCAGCACTTCCACAACGACATCACCCTGAGGCGTGTCAGGCGGATGAGAGAGAGCGGATGCTAACAGAAGCCCTGCACAGACCAGGACCATACGCTGCCATGCTCGTCGAGGCGATGGTACCCCTTTACCTGAGGATGGCCTGGCGTGGAAGAGTGTGCTTCAACGAGCACCCAACAAGGCTCCTCTACCAAGGAACCTCCTGCTGAGGCTTTTCCAGCTGCTCTCTGAGAGCTTTTTTGAACTGTCCCCCAGAGAGGACTATTGCTCCATTCCTGTATGTGTAGACCTGCTGTTTGTATAGCTCCTATATGTGTAGACCTGCTGTTTGTATAGTTTCATATTTAAAAATTTTTGTATAGTATAATTATAGTATAATTTTTTTTGTATAGTATTCTATTTTTTCTATTTTTTATATAGTATTTCTATTTTTGATATATATCCCTGTTTCTTAAAAAAATAAATGTTTCCCTGTTTGTAGCACTTACCGCCTGATCCTTCCCCTGATTCCGAGAGTCCGGGTTAACGGGCGGGGACGGTTGGTAGGGGATCTCTGTGAGGGTGATGAAGAGATCCTGGCTGTCAGGGAAAGCGGGAGTGGGTTCGAATGTCGCCTGCGCCCGTCCTCAAAAGACCCTTCCTCATCTTCCCCATCGGCGAACAGGCAGGAGGAACTGTCCCGGTACACTATTCCGTCCTCGGAGTCCAACCGTCACTGGTGGGCAGTGGTGGCAGACCCACCTAGAATGTCATGCAGTGCCTCGTAGAAGCGGCATGTCTGGGGCTGGGCTCCGGAGAGCGTCCGTTTGCCGCTCGCTCTGACTTTTTGATACCCTTGTCTTAGGTCCTTCACTTTTCACGCGGCACTGCATCGCATCCCGGCTGTATCCTTTCTCTTTCATGGCTTTAGAGACCTTCTCGAAGGTCTTCGCGTTCCGCTTGTTGGAGCGCAGCTCCGAGAGCACAGACTCCTCGCCCCACACAGCGATCAGATCCCTGGACTTCCCGGTCACTCCATGCTGGGGACCTCTTTCTATTCTGGGATTGCCCGGACTCCTCTGCTGGAGAGCTCTGCATCGTTGCAGGTGCTGCGGAGCTCGCCCCGATGTGCAACCAGAACGTCAGATTCAAACCGCCCAGACAGGAACATGAATTCAAATTTTCGCGGGTCATTTCCTGTGTGGCTGGCCAGAGAATCCAAGCTCGGACTGCTGTCCAGAGCGTCAACAGAGTGGTGCACTGTGGGATAGCTCCCGGAGCTGCTAAGTTCGATTAGCATCCACACCTAGCCTAATTCGAGCTAGCCATGTCGAATTTAGCGTTACTCCACCTGCCGGGGTGGAGTACCAAATTCGAACTAAAGAGCCCTCTAGTTCGAATTAAATGGCTTCCTGGTGTGGACGGTTGAGCGGTTAGTTCGAATTAACGCTGATAAATTCGAATTAAAGTCCTAGTGTAGACCAGGCCTTAGAGACAAGGTTTCATTGTGTTTACACCCTAAGTTCACCCTAGAATAGCTTTGAATTTCACCTGAACCAATTTATTTACTTACCTGTGTGCTTGCCAAAGCCCCACACATCCTTAGAACAAAGGAGGCTTCATTTCCTTGATGTATGATGAGCTTTAGCCTTTTATTTAGCAATATGTCTGACTAAATAGCCTAATGAATCACGTATAACTCTGATTTCTATGTTGTTTCTAAACCTACATTTAAGTACAGTCAGTTTACTTTTATGGGAACATTCTAAACAATTTAATATAAAACTATAACCGTTGTATAGGTGTTTTAAACCACCCCGTAGAAATAAATTATATCCTTGTTTTAAAATTTTGTAGAGTGGTTGTGAACACCCATTGAAAGTATCAATCTCTATTAAATTTCATTGTTGTTGAAAGTATATTCTGTAGAATCCTATCACATTTCTAACATATTCTGTTTGTTACATACTTAAGTTCTATTGTACTCTTTAATAAAGGTTGTGGAGAGCCATTAAAGATTTTTTTTTTACCATTATGGGAAGCTAAATTTTCCTGCTCAGCACTGCAGAGTTCAGTGCAGTCTATTCACTCTGTGTTTGAATTCATCAGATTTAGAAATGAAAAGTAATGTGTATACTTGAAATAACTGTCAGAACTGTAGCAAGAACTGTAGGAGAGTGAGCGCTATGGCGATACAGTATGGCATCTGCTGTTTGAGAAACTCCTGGGCTTAATAATTATCTTTACTTTTAAATTTTGGCAAAACAAATCCTGTAGAAGGTGTTTCACCACATTTAATGGGTTCAAAGAAACATCAATACTTATAAAGTATCCAGAAGTTCTAAAAAGGATTACCATTCAGGATACTCTGGTCTAACACTCTTTCCCAGTGCTAAACTATAAGCAGAGCTATCATTAATTCTTCAGCTATTGAATGAAATAAATAATAAACATCTCAACAAATCTTTTATTATATGTTTGCTGTTTTTAAACATATACCACTATTGCCTCTGGATGGAAGTCCGTTCAGAGTCTCAACACAGCCTTTATCCCACTCAGTTGTTTTATTGATTTCTGCTGGCTCTGTTCTTTCCCTGCTTTCCTTTGTTTTGCATCTACTGTTAAATATCTCATACACCTACTCTACAGCTGAGCGCCATTATTTCTAGTCCTTGTTCATTCAATAGGCGTTGTTGAAGAAAGCTGTGGTCATCTGAGGCCAAGCTCATCACCATTGTATGCACCTAATTTCTACTAGCTCCTGGAATAACAATGCCCATGTATTTCCAGACATTGGGTATCCTTTCTGTGACCACAGCAGGGCACCACCATGCAACTGGACTGGTTAATATGGCTTTGACTCCTATATATGCTTGTAGAAAAAACATAAGAGCTGCCCAGTTTTGTTTTAGAAAAAGTGGTTTAAATATGATTGCTGTAGTGTCAGTTCTTAAGTTTCTTGAGAAATGACATGTTGCCTTGAGCTCTGAAGAACAGTAACTATAAGTGAGTTTAAAGTTCAAAATGTGAAGGCATTCAGGTTATAGCTCTGTGCTTTTCCTGGGAATGCAACTTGAATAAGTTATGCAGAAACAAATAAAAATGTTTACAGACTAAAACAGGTGTATGAAAGCTGTATTTTCTTTCTTTACAGTCTGGCTTTTCCTTCTCCAATAAACCAAAAGCAAATATGTAATAGAAAGTTATAATGGCTGTCACTTACAGTTTTTAATCAAAATATAAGCTTTTATTTATTTTAAATATAAAGTTTTGTAATGATTGTAATGGGAGCCTCCTAAATGTGAACTGACGGGAACTAATGTGTTGTTTGAAATCTTGATTCTGTAATGAGCTTTGCATGGGTGGACCTATGCCAGCTCCAGTGCTCACAGGCTCGTGGTTTCCCTTCAGCCCGCCAGGTGGAATGATGAGTAGCCCAGAAGCCTTGTGTGCTGACTTCTAGGCTTCTGTCACCTTGACAGACAAGGCTACGAGTGTCTGTGACCTCCACCCCCACCTGATGGACTGCTCCTGAGCTGGAGCTCCATTCCCCTTTTGTGGAGAATTTCAAAATGTTGGGGGTTTGTTCCAATTTGGAATGAAACAAAATTTCAAAATATTGAAATCCTCCATGAACCAGAATTACCTTTCTTGGCAGAGCTTTAAATATGACACACTCTTTAATTACATGATCACATACCATTTTTTATCAGAGGACTCTGCCTCATTCAAGGCATAGGATGTATGGTCCTCACTTAATGAGCAGCTATTCAATTATTTACTGCACACTAATCAAACCTTGCTCTGAAGACGGACTTACTAATTCCCTCATGAGCTTTTCTATGGTGTTGGCCACCAAAACCTGCATCATAAACATTAGTTAATTAACTTCACAAAACGTCAGAGAGATGAGAGGTGGTTATCATCCACATTTTACAGATGGGATACAGAGAGAGTGAGATCGAAAGTTTCCATTATTTTTGGGCGACCTGTTTCAGACACCCAAAGCCCTGATTTTTCAGAGTACTTAGCATTATGTAGAATTTCCTATGGTCAAAGCACAACTCCCATTGTCTGTCTGCAGTTACAGATGTGAATGCTCAGCACTTCTGCAAATCAGGCCCAGGGTATCAAGTCTGGGACCCAGCCAGTGATGACACACATTTAGTAACCACCTGTGAAAAGCTTGGTTTCAATGACTTGCCTAGCATCACACAGGAAAACTTTATGGCAGGGGCAAGGATAGAATCCAGTTCTCCAGGGAAGCATTTAACTTTCTTAACCATGAGACCCTCCTTTATCTTCCTGCAATCCTCTGCCTCATTCTCTGTACATCTACCAATTTCTGCAACACACATTGCAAGGCTGCTACACGCAAATTGTCTTTATTATGCATCCCTGATTCATTGCCAGAGCATATCACAGAATTGTAGAAATGTATGGCTGGAAAATATCTTGAGCAGTCATCTAGTCTGCACCCCGGTGCTTCCCTCCCATCCCCCATACAGAGGCTGGCACATGTGTATCTTAATCACCTCTGACCAATATTTGTCTAATCTGTTCTTAAAAGCCTCCATTGAGTGGGATACCACAATCTCCCTTGATAACATCTTCCAGTATTTAACTATCCTTATAGTTAGAAAGTTTTTCCTAGTGTGTAACCTAAATCTCCATTGCTGCAGATTAAGCCAGTTACCTCTTGTCCTACCTTCAGTGGTCATGGAGGATAATCGATCCATTTTGTTAACTGAATGAGACAGTGGCCCTGCAGAAAAAATGTGATAATTTAATAAAATACTGTATTATAATGCATGTGCACAAATTGGGTCTTAATTATTCTGGCATTTCCTAACTTTTAAGTGCAGAGTTTGCAGCTTTAGTAATGTTCTTTAGATGTATTTTTTTGTGTGTGATTATTCTATATTTTTTACAAAAGCAAACAGAAAAAAACAAATGTCATCAGGTGGCATCACATGGGTCCTCAGCAAGTTTGGGACCATTAGATCCATCTCAGACATTTCTGCCACCTGAGTTAACAAGATAACTGATGACAGTAGTAGGCCGATCAGCCGCTGTGTTGAGGGGGATGAGACACATACTTTGCCAGTAGGTGCCACAGATATTTGCAGACAGTAGGGGAATGGTGAAACTCATGAATTTTGAGTTCTATTCCAAGCTCTTGGAAAGGAGTGTTTTCTAGAGGGCATGGAGTCTTTTTCCATTTCCCCCAAGCCTTAACATTTTCTGTCCTGTTGTCTCCAACCTGTCCTCCTCCCTGCTTTCCCTATCCCAGTCTCGTTGGCCAACCATACCCAGTTCCACTCCCTTAGTCTCCATGCCCAGTCAGTCCCAGTTTTTGCCCTCCCAGCTCCTTGTCCAATCTGTCTTTTCTCGCCCTCAGCCTGCAGTTATTGGCACTCCCGCTTGTGTTTACTGTCTCCATTGGCTCCCAGTCTCCTTCCATTCATTTCTCATCTAACCTGCACACACTCTGGGCAAAGGATAAATGGACACAAATCAGATATTAGGAATGGCAATATACAAAAACCTGTAGAACACTTCAGTCTCCCTGGATACACAGTAGCAGATTTAAAGGTAGCCATCCTGCAGCAAAAAAACTTCAGGACCAGACTTCAAAGAGAGACTGCTGAGCTTCAGTTCATCTGCAAATTTGACACCATCAGCTCAGGATTAAACAAAGACTGTGAATGGCTAGCTAACTACAAAAGCAGTTTCTCCTCCTTTGGTGTTCACACCTCAACTGCTAGAAGAGGGCCTCATCCTCCCTGATTGAACTAACCTGGTTATCTCTAGCCTGATTCTTGCTTGCATATTTATACCTGCCCCTGGAAATTTCCACCACTTGCATCCGACGAAGTGGGTATTCACCCACGAAAGTTCATGCACCAAAACGTCTGTTAGTCTATAAGGTGCCACAGGACTCTTTGCTGCTTTTACAGATCAGACTAACACGGCTACCCCTCTGATACTTGACACGCTGGTTCTTTGTCCCAGCCTCTTTGCCCTACCTCTTGTCTTTACCCCCACCATGTTCCTAGTACTAGTGTCCTTGCCCAGCCAGTCCCAGTCTCCTCTGAGGTCAGACTAGATCACCTAGTGCAGAGGTTCCCAAAGTGTGGGGCATGCCCACCTAGGGGGGCATAGCAGGACCTTGGGGAGGTGCGGTGGGTCTGGGCCAGCTGCCATGGGGGCGGGGAGGGAGCACCCCCCATCCCCCCCCAGCTCTGCTCTGTCCCTAGCCCCAGCTGCAGTCCTGGCTCCCGTCCCCAGCCTCAGCATGGCTCTGCTCCCATTGGGGGCAGGTCTGGGAGCAGAGCTGCACCCAGCCATGGATCCTGGCTGTCAGCCCCCACTGCTGTCTGGTTGCGGCTCTGCCCCCAGATTCGGCCCCTGGCTGCAGCTCGGTCCCTGACCCCAGACCTACCCCTATACCCTTGTCTGTGTCCCAGCTCCGGGCTGGGTGGTGAGTGGGCATGGACGGGAAAGGGGGGAAGCGACCTTCAAAAAGTTTGAAGATTAGTGACCTAGTGGTTCCTTCTGGCCTTAAAATCCAATGAATCCTCTGCCTGCCAGCTCCCAGTGCCTATCCTCCCCACCCACCAGTCTAGAGTCCCAGTCATGTTTGAGCTCCACCCTCAGTTCCTTGTCCCAATCTGTTCTTCCCCCACTCTCCCCACAGCTCTTGTTCTCTTTGTGTTCAAATCAGGCTGCTTCCTTATCCACACTGCCTGAGCCTTGGGATGTCCTTGAGAGCACAGGAGACAGTCTTCTAGTTTCTGGCCCTGGCACAGCCTCCAGCAGCCCAGAGTTGCAAGTGCAGGGAAAGTCCTGCTGAGCCCCAGGCTGAAGCATGCTTGATACACCTAGAATATTTGGAGTTTTTAGCTGTGATGGTCTAGTAAGTCTCTATTGACCATGTGTGAACTGTGGGTTTTTTTCAAAGGCATATCACCTGACCAAACGTGGGCAGATTTTCCTGGGGGCACATCCCTGACACACAGGCCAACTCCTGCCAAATTTCAAGTCCCTGCTCCAAAACGTGGGGATATTAGAGCATGTAAAAGAAATGGTCTCCAGAAATTTTGTACAAAGCAAAGCAGCATATTTTTACCTAGCCTCATTCTCTAAAACATCTGAACTATTTTTTGTCGGAAATTCTTCCACTCTGCTTCCCCCTCCCCCACAAAAAAAAAATCTGCCTGAGTCAGAAATCATGGAAAATTGCAGCTGAAATGATTAAAGTTTGGCAAAGTTATAAGCTACTGAAAACAGGGATGTGTTGGGCAACCTTAATCATAGGTGGCACTACCAGCCCCACCGATAATTTATGAAATATGTGTATCTACATGTGTAATATATGTTGTATTGTCACAGTTACAGGGCAAGTTGTATCTTCAACCACTCCCTACTCTCTCCTGAGTGCACCCTCTTCAGATATAAGACCTGTTGTTTTCACCTCTCCTGGGGTGGAATCTCACTATTTCTCTACTCTTAGGGTATGTCTACATTGCAGTTAAAAACTCGTGGCTGGCCCATGCCCACTGACTCGGGCTCATGGGGCTGGGGTTAAGGGGCAGTTTAACTGCAATATGGACAGACATTTGGGCTCTGGCTGGAGCCCAGAGTCTAGGACTCTGCAAGGGGGGAGGACCTCAAAGCTCTGGCTGCAGCCTGAGCCTGAAAGTCTAATCTGCAGTTAAACAGCCCCTTAGCCCAAGTCCTGAAAGCCCAAGTTAGCTGGCACGGGCCAGCCCCGGGTGTCTAATTGCAGTGTAGACATAGCCTTAGACCAGGATCCTTGTTTACAGAGGGCCAATTGTGGTAATTCAGCAGGCCCAACTGTATGCAGTTACTGTGAACAAGAAAACAGGTTTAACACAACAAATAAGCTACATGCATCTATCTTACCTGAAGCTTATCATCCTTCTAGAAGCTTAAGGAAGTCTATCTCCTTAAGATCCATCTTGCAGGGCCTGACTTTGTGTTAGTTTGCTGTCTGTGAACAGTACCCTGACAATTCCCTCTTCCTGTTCTTCAAGCTCATCTTATCCATTTCTAAGATCCTTGCTATGCTTTCCGGCCTGAAGCTTCTCACTGCTTCCTTGTGCCAAGCCAGGAAGCTGATCCCAGCAGGGATGAGGTAAATCTTCAAAGGTCTTTACACCTGTACTTTTTGAGTGTTGGGGTTATATAAACCCATTATCTGATTTCCTGCTGATCTGTAAAACCACCCAAGATTGAATTAACCCATTGTAATTCTGTAGCAAACACGTAGTATTCATAAAATAATACAGGCATCCTTCACACACACACTATTTAGATAGATATAAAGTGAGAGTGTGAGAGAGAGAGTGTGTACATCTCCATAGATATTGAAGACTGGCGAGACAGACAGAGCTTCTTTGAGTTTTGTAGAAGTTCAGATCCAAGCTTTGTTGTTTTGGCCTATCCCGAATATATTTTAAATATAAAATAATATATCAAGCTGGGGTCACTGTGTAGCTTCCAACATTTGAAAGTGTTTTCAAGGTACAGCTGTGGAAGCTGGGAGCCATTAGCTGTTCATTTGCTGGAGAGATTTTGTATGCTTTCTGATTAATTTTGGGTTATTTCCTCTGTCTTTCTGTCCTGCCTTATCACAACAGAATGTAGTGTAATGAGAAATATTAAGGTAACATTCATGTTCAAAATACTGACGTACCTCATCATTTTCCCCAAATGTATAGATATAGAATAGAGGATGTCTGCCAGGGAAATAAAATAAAGGAACATATTTTAAATTCATTAATCAAAAATATTATCTTGGTTTTTTTCCATCTTTTTACCATTTTTATCTTTATCTCATTCATTCTGTCCATCTTTGTCTATTGTCTCCCTCTCTCTCCTGTTTGTTCAATATTCTTACTCCTTTTCTTTCTTTGAGAAATAGCACCTACTTTCCTCTAATTTGTTGTCTTTCATATAGAGCTGCAGTTCTCCATTCCCTTTATTCTCTGCCAGGTTATGTTTGTTGTACTACTTATATAGCTAACTTATGTATTACAAATTTTTCCTAATCTTTTGCTAGCAGGGTACCATTGTCTGATATCCACCTAACTAGCAAAGAAATCTATTGAAATACTTCTCTGTTCATGAACTTAAATTAATCAGCCATATGAGCTGGGAGAATCTTCCAGAATGAAAGTGAAGTGATGAGGGTGATTGTCTTCATTTTAGCTGCCAATTAGTTGTTAAAGTTTAGCTGAGGGCAAAAAGTTCACTCATCAGTGAAACAATGGGACCATTTTAAAGTTTTGATCTTATAAGAATCTATTTGATATTGCTGAAGAAGCCGGTCGTTCTGTATTTAGTGCTTTTGGCATTTAAGGATGTGTGTCAGGCCAGTCATTGCTGTCAGTCATCTTCATCAACTTGGTCAAAGTGTAGTACACAAAAGAAAGAAGTCGGCTGTATCACAGACATTGGCATTGAGGCAGGGCGGTCTTCCTCATCATTCTGCAGCTAAAATATAATTTGCTTGGTGAAATAGCAGCTCTGGACAGCCAACTAGACTTCTTGTCTAATGGAAGATGCTCTCTTCTAAGGCATAATAAATGTGTAAACCCGCTCCAGCATTCCGTCACAAAGATTTAACTTCGCTAAAACTAGGTATGTAGAGCACCACAGAAATGCAACCATTCCTCTCCCTCACTCCTCACCCCACATATATACAAAACAGCCATTGTAAAATAAAGGTTAGGGAATATTTCAAAAGTACCTAGGTGACTAAGTCACGTTGGATTACGACAGTTAGGCTTATAGTGAACTCTTAAGTGCCTAAAGTCAGTTTTTGAAAATTGAATTAGGTTCCTAAATAGCTCATGCACTTTTGAAAATTTTACTTTTTTTGTTCTTCTGAATGTATTTTGACATAGAGAACAAATGTTTCTGCACTTCTGAGCTGTGGACATAGCATCTGTTATGAAAATTGTATGCATTTCTCTCTTGTTGAGTCTGTGGCCAGTCAGGCTGCAGCAATATAAGCAATAGAACTGTGAGAATCTCATTGGGATGGTAACTTCAGAGCTGTCTTCTGAGTTTTTAACAGCAACCAATCACAAGCAAGTAGAACAGGCCAAAAAAGTCCCCAAGATAGTCTCTGAAATGTAATTGTTTGATGCACTGCATGTTCACTTACATTCTTTCCAAATAAGTCTGCAAAGTTAGTTAAAATAAGAACACTCTGAAAGTATGCAGTGAAGTTAAAAAATGGTCACATTTGAGTTAAATCTATAATTGACATATTTTAAAATTATTGTAATCTCTCAAGAAATAGCCTCCAGACTCTAAAAAATTCATTGCTTAATTGCCAAGATTTCTGATTGCTCAAAGCATTCACGCGTGACTCTGTTAGCTTCTGCTCCTGTCTTCTTCCAGTCCCATTCCTGCCTTGTTCCAGCCCTGTCCTACCCTCGCTACTGTCTCAGACCCAGCCTTGCTCCTGCTTTCCCAGACAGTCCGGTTCCACAGCTGTACCTTCAGTGCTGATTCTTGGCTCTGACTCTGGATTGACCCTGGGCTCTGGGATTCGACCCCTGATTCTATTCCTGACCTTCAGCTCTGACTCTGGTTTGACGCCGAGCTCTGGCGTTTGGCCTTTCACCCTGGTTCTGCCCCTCAGTTCCACTTCTCTGCTGCTGATACCTCCTCCGACCACGAGACCTGACTCATGCTGCAAAACACTAGACAAGACTGCCAATGTCCCAGTACTTACCATAGGGTGTCAAAAGTATCTGAGTTCAGAGAGACAGTACTGATATGCAAGTAAGAAATTTAGGTTTGGGTTCAGTTTTGTGGCCAAGCCAAAGGTAGCTGGGGTCTGGAGTCAATCGTATCAAATCTCTTAAGCTGTTGTTGCAAGAGTTCAACACAAAATGGCAGAAGTCTTCAGGAGATCAGATAATTGTGACCCGGGGCCCCTTTGGTGCCAACTGGCAGAGGGCACAGGGGTGTTTAGGGTTTTACAGCGATCCCCCTGTGTCAGATATATGCATAATAGTTCACTGAAAGGTGGCAAGTGAGGTCTCTACTGAGAGCCAGCAACCCACCAGTCATCATAATCATTGTGAAATGTATGTATGGATAATATTTAAGGAGTGTTGTATTTATACTAAAAAATATGTTTTGAAGTTCTTGGAGTTAAGGTACGTCACCAGGAAGTGACATACTTTGAAAATATAACTTTTGAAGTGACATACCTTGAAAATGTTACCTTTCACGCAAAAGGTAACAGACACTATATTCCTGTCTGATTATTTCTGTATTGTATGCCTCACAATTTATACGTGTTTGTGTACTGAAGCACATGAAAAAGAAGAAATTGTGAAATCCACAAGAGAAAATCTACAGAAATAAACAGCAGGTGGTGTCCTTTTTATGAATAGGGGCAGAAGATAGTTTTCATATCTCTTGGAGTGCAAAGTGACATACTGGCTCCTTCACCTAGAGGAGACAATTGACATTGCACTTGTTGCATGAAAGGAGGGTCACAGCCAAGCTGGCTGTAAAGTGTCGCAAGGATTTTGGATGAGCAATGCTCTACAAGACATGAGGGTATCTTGTAAATTAAGTCTAGGCTCTAGGATGCGTGTCATGGTTTTAGTTTATAGGCTACCATTTCTTTCCAGTAATTTTACTTGCTACTACTTGAATCTCTACCTGCTTGCTTAATCCATGCTTGCTTAAATTTCTCTATAAATGTATCTAAGTGCTGTGTGTTAAGCAGAGCAGTGATCTAAGGTGGAACTGGTAAGTTAAGATGTACTGTTACTTTGGAGGCAGCGAATCTGTGAATATTATGAGGTTCTTTCCATCTTGTAAATCACTAACAGCAATAAACCAAAGTGTAAGGGTGGGATAAAATCTAAGTATTTGGCTTTAAATCTCCCTCCCAAATTCAGTACTGGAGAAGTTTGGATTTGAGGATCCAACTTGGGCTCATTGCTAGTTCCATATAAAACTGGTTTAAAGCTGTGCTGCGATGGTAGGCTGACCAGATGTCCCGATTTTATAGGGGCAGTCCCGATTTTGAGGTCTTTTTCTTATATAGGTTCCTATTACCCCTCACCCGCTGTCCTGATTTTTCACACTTGCTGTCTGGTCACCCTATGCGATGGTCCACCCTGGGGGAAAAGCATGCAGAACAGTCCTCTCTAAAATAAAGTAGACCTGTTGCTATTCTAAATGGGTTAAACAGTATTCCAAGCACTCCTATGCATAGGAATTACTGTGAATTTGTTTATGATATGCTTGTATGTCTGTCACCTGAATTTCCCTACAATGTCTTTTTCTAGGATTGCCTTCTTTTTGCACATTTGGGCCTGAACTGCTTCTTGCTTATGCCTTTGGGAGCAGCCCATTACTCTGTTTAGATACTAGCATGACCTTGCCTCAGGGGGCCTTGTCTGCAATAACATCATTGGAATAGCATTGGCAACTTGTTACTGATCCAGTTACCTGCCAATAACTCAAACAACATATATAACCATGGTAGCCTGAAGCCTGTTTAAATTCTTTGTTCTTCTGCTCAGTGTTTACTTTGATTTTTCACTTGTCACTCACTGAATTGCATATTGTGTGTAGGATACCCCAGAGTTTGCTACACTGATTGCTTATTGCACCTAATGTCTACAGAATTCCAGTTTTGATTTGTATCCTTTCTGGATGAAATTTGACCTGTCTACACCCACTTTAGAGTACAGCTATAGAATCTAAGCCATTAAGTCTATATGAGCAGGCCATCAAAGAACTTGGTGCAAAGGCAACTTCTCTATCAGCTAGGTCATTCCAATAAAGCACATTCTCTTGTGTGAGCTTGATGGCTTTCATTACAAAGACAAAATGCGAGTGGAAACTCATTTTCTTGTGATAACACTGTCTATAGATCTTCATGGATGATTTGACTGTGTTGTTGGAATGATATTGTGTTTCCTTCAAGCTAAAGACCTTTCTTTTTGTTCCTTTTACTTTCCAAATAAATTGGAAATAGATTTGAATAGAAGTTAGTGGCAGGAGTCAGTCACACAAAAGGACATATTATTATGTTTTTCTTTAGTGGGTTAAAAGCAGTGTGGTTCTGAAAGTTTTCATTACTAATTAATTGCAGCTAATTATGAAACTGACCCTAAAAGTCATGTGAATTGTACTGAATTCTGTAATACAGTTCTTTTTGACTCTGTGCCACCATGATTTCAAATTTACAGTTTACTACAGACAAGATACAGACCAAAATGTTTCTGCATGGTTACTACTGAGAACATGTGTTGGGCCCAACATTATATCCATCTTATTAACATGAATTGACATGAAATTTAATTTCCATATTCCATGAAAATAAATCTTCTGGCTAACAGAGTATACAGATGAGTCTCATCTTACGCGCATTTAACATGAGCGAATTCAGCTTTGCGCGGTCGGCAAAAACAAAAAAGAGAAAAATAACAATTTTAATACTGTACCTGTAATGTGAGTGATTCCGCCTGCCATTACACTCAATGTAATTTTGACTGTGCGATTTTCGCTTTACGCACTGACAGCGGAACGTAACCCCAGCGTAAGATGAGACTCGCCTGTAAATCAAAATATCAGTATTGTATGTCATGTGGCACTAGAAAAAACCCAAACCACGTCTTCTGCGGTGTGTTGTTGTAAATAACTTGCCAGGATAATCTGGGTATATCTCACCTAATTATTTCCCTGCCATTGCAGGGGCTTCCAGCACTGGGGCACCTAGGTCCCTCCTATACTCTGCCTGTGGCACATAGTAGTGTAGTGACCTGTGGGCTGCTATAATTTGCTCTAATTTCAATTGTTGGGTTTAGTGTTGAAGTATTTGGTGGTGTTGGCCTGTGAAATGCAGGAGGTCAGACTAGATGATCTGATGGTCCCTTCTAGCCTTAACCTCTATGACTCTAATTTGGGTCACTACTGTAATTATTTAGGTGAACCTAAAAAAAAAGTATCAGAGGGGTAGCCGTGTTAGTCTGGATCTGTAAAAGCAATCTGTAAAAGCAATTCACCCACGAAAGCTCATGCTGCAAAACGTCTGTTAGTCTATAAGGTGCCACAGGATTCTTTGTTGCTTTTCCTAAAAAAAAAGACACCACAAATCCATCCGTGTACTTTTCTGAGTTTGAGTGTGAGAGACACTCACAAAAATAAGGAAACTCACAGGTAAAGGAATATCTCCAATACCTCGTCATTGGGACATAGACAATAATGTTAAGGAGGCACCCAACAGTGCCACCTTTGAGGTCTTCTTTGCTTTTTATGAATCTGTAACAGAAATGTAACTGAACGCAGTTTTTTGTGGATTTTTTTAAAGACTTAATATGTAGATTTAGGAAACAGTGTAACAAAGTACTGGCCCACAGGAAATTTAATGTGAGCCACCCTTAATACAGCAGCAGAATCTGTATTTCCAACCATTTGGAATTCATACATTCAGGTATAGGTTTTGTAGGATTGTGCACAGGTACTGTGCAGATTACTGTTGCTTAAATCTAGTTATTTTTTTCTAATATCAAACAGAGGAGGAGTATGGATTACATGCTTGTGAATTTTTTCAGCTATGGTATAAAACACATTAAACTTCAAAACCTCAATTTTCAACAAAGAAGCAGGATTTGTGGAAGGTTTTTTTTGTTTTGTTTTTCAAACCTTTCCCCCCCCTCGCACCACCCCAGTTTTCCAGTCAGCTCTAGTGAGATGTTACCATTTAGTTGTTCAAGTTACTCAGCTGTATGTGATATGACAGTTTGTGTTTGGGTTTGTTAATACTGTCTGCTTCTTGTTAAAGATATGTCCTCTAAAATAATATGTCTTCTGTTGAAGCAGAGAAGAGAAAAATATTATTCCATTTTTATTTGCTTTCAGTTTTGTGTGTGTGTGTCGAAACTTGAAAAGTAGGAACTGCATTTAGGTCACAAATTATCTCCACTTATTTTAATGTGGAATTTTTAGAATAGTAAACTGATGAATCCACATTTTAGGCTACCTGTCTCATATACTACTACAACTGATTTTGTTATTCATGCAAAAACATGCATATAAACATAATTTACACATTTTAGTTATTTTTCAGTATATTTGGTTATGAACCTTTATGCTCAATTTCAAATCAAATTCTGGCAACCTGAGATTTAATCCCTTTCTCCTTTACCTACAAATACTGGGAGAGGCCTCTAAAAGAGCCACACCATGATTTTCCTTTAGAAGTGCATTGTGCTATCCTTGTTGTGGTGTTTGTTAGTATGTAAGATATGATTTACAGAATCTTGTGCAAACTAGAGTTAAGTGGTTAAAGAGCTCAGAATTAGTGTATTTATTTTTTGTGTTGCAATAGTGCCCAGGGCTTCATTGTATTAGACACTATATGAGCACATGACATACAGTCCCTGCCCTGAAGAGCTTATTATCCAAGTAATTTCATAAACCAACTTTAATGTAGTGTAATGATCCAGTAGGTCAATGTACTAGCCTGCCACCTGTGCAGTGCTTTTTTCAAATCTGTCATACTTCAAAAACTTTGGGTGATCTTAACCTATTTCCAGATCTATTAGTCTGCAACAAAAAATCATCACATAACTCAGCATGATGGCCATTGTGTCCTCAGGAAAGGCCCTGAATTAGAATAGTGTTACAGGTCAGAACTAAGGTGAATGGAGAGAGCTGTTTGTGGCAGCATGCAGATTGCCTGTCCATGCTATGCTCAGCATAGCTATATTTATCTCTTTCATTATTGGGAACATTAAATTAATCAACTTAAAGAGAAACAGGCTAATTGGGTAAAGCAGTTCTACACGAGAATCCACGTAGGATGCTATTTCCTAATTGGAAAAGGCTTTGTAAAGGGTGATTCTCTCACATAAAGAGAAAATTTAGCTCTTTATGAAGCCTTTTCCAGTTAGGAAATAGCATCCTAAGTAGATTTTTTCAACATTTCATACTTCTCTATATAAATTAAATTATGAAGTATGAAATGTTGAAAAATAAACTGAAAAACTCCTACTTGGAAAAATTAGATGAAATAACACAAGGTCAGAGTCAGTGTGGATTTTAGAAGACACCGCTGTAAAACTGAAAAAGAAACTCTGCTAAATAGAGGGGGAAATGGGCAGCTTGCAACCTTCAGAATGTTTTGAGGGAGAATCAAATTGAAAAAGGATTTAGGTTTTGACCCTTAACCAATTAATTGGAGGCAAGTGTAAAGAAACTAAAATATATATATAAAACCCTTTTAATACACATTAATCTAGTTATACCCTCAAAAGAACAGAAAGCTATCATAAACATATTACTTTCAAGACAGTAATTGCCTATAATAGGATAATGGAGCTTTCAAGTTTAAAATAGCTGGCTTGAATCTGGTCCTTCCTGTTAGTAACAAGAGTTAGGTGGTAAACAGGATTTCAAATATTTTCCTATTCCACATCGAGATAAAACTCTGATACCTTTTGTATTGTTTTGCAAAAGCCAGAGAGAGACTGACCAAGCAAGACCCATCCCAGAGTTGGCTATAGCTTGGTATTTAGAGTACTAACGTGGGATGTCGGAGACTCCTGTTTAAGTCCCTATTGGCTATTTTCAGGTGGGTCTCTTTCTCACCCCCAAATCCCCATGAGAAACCTTTCCCAATAAAAGTTTAGTTGAAACTGATGCATGTTTGTGAAAAGGTTTTTTTTGGTTAATGAAAAATTCTTGACCAGCTCCAGTAGTAACCAGACGCTGTTAACATGTGGTGACTGCAGTGGCTTATCTGAAATGAATTAATGGACTTAGTGCAACTTAAAGAGGACAAATGGCCACATTACAAAAGCCAACATCACAGTTGGGACTAATTGGCAACTCTTGTTAGCATTCTCAGCAGAGAAGCCAAGGACTGGATTGGCATAGTGATTTTAACTATAGTAACTCCTCGCTTAAAGTCGTCTCGGTTAATGTTGTTTCCTTGTTACGTTGCTGATCAATTAGGGAACATGCTTGTTTAAAGTTGTGCGATGCTCTCTTATAATGTCATTTGGCAGCTGCCTGCTTTGTCCACTGCTTGCAGGAATCTCTGGAAGAGCAGCCCCTCCTTGTGGGGATTAGAACCAGGGGGGGCTGGCAGCCCCCCCCATCAGCTCCCCTAAATTCTCTGTAAGGGATGTGGCTCAGCAGCTGCCCAGCATCAGTTCAACTGTCCCTCTCCCATTGCCGTTCTGCTCCTGACCTGGCCTCTGCCTTGGAGCTGCTCCCAGGAGCTTCCTGCTTGCTGGGGGAGGGGGAGAGAGGAGTGCTGATATCAGGATGTCCCCCTGCTCCTGCTCCGTACCCCCTCTCCACAAAGCGGAGGAGGAGACAGGGCTCAGGGACAGAATGGAGGGAGCTTGCTCGAAGCTGTTGCTTCCTGTCTGAACTGGGTGATCTGCTTAAAAGGGCAACATACTTGAAGTGCGGTCAGTATACTTAAAGGGGCAATGCACATCTCTCTCTCTCTCTCACTCTCTCTCTCTCTAATGCACACGCCCCCCAGAACTTTTGAAAGTCAGCACCTGTGCAGCCATGCATGTGCTGTCAGGAGGAGGGAGTGGTGTGCTCCAGCTGGATAGCATGGGCTCATCATCATGTTCAATTTTTGCAGGGAAGTGTTTGAAGCAACTGCCCTGCATCTGTTGTTTCCTCCCTCCTGCCTCAGTCCATGCTGCCTCATAAGAGTGTGAGGCTATATTAACAGCATATTAACCCTTGAGGGTTCAGCCGAGTGCTAGTTAATCATTTAGCAGCAAGGCATTCCCTGGGAAATATTCCACCTTATTACTCCAGCACCTCAACCAAGCTTTACAATCATTCATTGCTGTGTATAATATTTAACTGGTGGTTTAAAATTGTTTAAAACTTATACTATATATGTATATAATGTCTTTTGTCTAGTGAAAAAAATGTCCCTGAAAGCTAACTCCCCCCCCAACACCCCCATTTAAATTAATTCTTATGGGAAAATTGGATTCGCTTAACATGGTTTCACAGAAAGTCGCATTTTTCAGGAACATAACTACAACATTAAGTGAGGAGTTACTGTACATTCTCCAGGTGAGGACTGAGGCATGTGATGAGGGTATTATGAAGAGGCATATAGAGACTGTGCTGTACCTTCTTCGTTAGAGAGTGGACGTCAGTCTCCAGAGCTGTCAGTTTGGCAACTTACATGAACCCTGAAGTTATTTTTTAAAATGTTGCTGTTAGTTGCAAAAATGGTCATGAATTTTGATCGGACATCCTAAGGTAGTTATTCATCACATAGTGTGGCTCCAGAGCTATATAAAGTAAAATTGTTGCCATCGGCATTTGCTAAATGGCACAATGCTCTCCTAAAAGTGAGAATTTGCCAATGTTTTGTGCTAGCGGTTTGGCTTGTATCCTCCACCTACATGCAGACATATAAAAGACACAGAAGCGGATAGCATTCCAAAAAATAAAGATTGGCTCTTGGAAACACATTAGCTTTGTGTCTCTAAAGCTTATTACATTGCAACTGATCCACCTGTTATCCTCACAGAAAGAAAGATGATGTAACCATTAGATAAAGTTGACAATTTGGCAGCACACACTAAAACCAGAGATGTTTTGTTCAGGAGTACCCTCTGAGTGATATGCGTGCATTAAGTAGGGCTGACCCAACTGTGCCTCAGTTCCTTCTCACGACCTGTGACTTTGAGTCAGAACTTCACTGCTTAGCCTCTTAGCACACTGTGTGACCTATTTTTTTGTAAATAATTTGTAATTACTTAGATTAGCTGTAAAATTGTTTACAAAGAGGACTCAGTAGAGACTTGGGCAAGAGATCTTCTAAAAGGGTTCTTGCTTCTACATCTTCTCAGATTGTTGAGAATGCCAGTAATTCTTCTGATTTGAGGAAACCCTTTGGAGACCTGAGTAGAAATTGACACAAGATTCATAAGGAGAAAAAAACATAGATCTCCTTCTCCAGGCCCATCTTTGAGACTTAACAAAACCTTGAGGTAAAGGTAGCTCAAAACTCAGAAGAGGTTCCCTGGGTGCCCGTTCCGTGGTTGGTTTGACTGACATTACCCTGGGCTCACACTTACCTCAGATATCCCTGGTATAGTGTGAGCAGTTGTTGAATCTTGGTACTAAGGATACATGGACAGATCACTTACCATGGTACAAATGGCATTGTTACCAAATATTCCAGAATCAATGACGACAGTACCAACATTGATTGTATCTGTGGCTCCAGTGCTGATGGTGCCCACTCCTCTCCTGCCTTCAACTTCATTATTGATGCATTGTCCCCCTTTTCGGCACTTAGACCATGCCTTGCTGCCAGGGACGTGACTAGTTTATCGGTTCTGGATCTCCACTACTAGCCTCCATGAAGTTACTGCCATTGGCATCCCCTTGAGAACTGACCCCTGGCTATCTTACTGGCACTGGGAAGAGCTCTCTCTCTCTTTAAGTTTCCAGTACTCCAGGAACAGATGAGAGGACAGGTGAGACTTTGCACTCTCTCAAATACACAAGTGCAACCCTCGGGTCACTGGGGGTATACACTCCTACTCCCAGATCACTTTGGAGGCCACACACTTACTGCAGACAGCCTGCTTATTTTCAAAACAAATCATCAGGTCCTTCAAGGAAATGACAAACCTCATCATCAACAACTACATCATCTCATCCACTTCCATCATTGTTGAGGCAGCAAATTTGACTGCTTGCTCCGGAGCAGCTTAACAGTTAATAAAGATCTCCCTACCCGGTCTCTTCCTTTTTGTTGACTGCCTGTCTTATTTCCACCATTTTTAGATTGCTATTACAACAGATAGGATGGTGTTGGAAATTGTAGACATGGGATATGTGATTCAGTTTCGGTCCCTGCCTTACTCTCATCCACCTTCCTAGTCCCTGTGCTGGGATCCTCTCACAAGAGCATGTTAGACCAAGAAGTCCAATCACTTCTAGTTTTTTGTGCAAGAGAAGTGGTCCTGGTGCATCTCAAAGGGAAGGAATCTTATTTGAGGTACTTATCCACAATGAGAAAGGAGGACTTCAGCCTTTCTTAGACCTGAGAGTACTGAACAGTTATATCAGGAAGATCATGTTCAGAATGTTATCCCTAACCACCATCATACCCTACCTAGATCCAAATGACTGGTACACTGCTCTCGACCTTCAGGACACATACTTTCATATTACAATCCACCCAGCCTGCATATGGTATCTGAGGTTTGTTGTTGGGAACTATCACTACCTATACTAGGTTTTAGCGTTCGGCCTATTAACAACATCAAGGGTATTCACAAAGTGCCTAGTTGTTGTAGCAGCCTACCTCAGAAAAATTAGGATCCAGGTATTCTCATGCTGGGACAATTGGTTAGTTTTCAGGAGATTGAAAAAATATTAGGGAACAACATACATCAGGACCTTCTGTTTTCTTGGTTGATTCTGTTAATAAAGAAGTCAGTGCTGACTCCTATGCTGAAAATAGAATTAATCAGAGCCAAATTGGAGCCATATTAAATTTCAGGACTTCTGTCAGAACATGCTTCAGACAGTTGGGGATGATGACATTATGTACCTTTGTGACTCAAAGTGTATATCTTCATCTGTGCTGCTTGCAGAGCTGGATGGGGGTCACTTTATCGACCAGGCAAGCATCATATGGACACGCTAGTGCAGATCCTGATCAACTCTGCCACTAGGCATGGCAGATCACTTGCAATGACCCTGTGCTGGCACTGGCTTAACAATCCCATCATCCTACCAGTGTGGTTCTACTGCAATTGGGCTACCTGAGATTCCCCTGGTTGTGACTGCTCGAGGGAGAATGCTGTAGTAAAAAACAATACAGGTACAGGCAGTAGAATATTCTCTGTGGACTCTTCACAGCAGCAGTGGAGTAAGGGGTGCAGATGTGCATCCAGTCTCCAGTCCCTTCCTCAACATACATCCTTAGCATCATCCTTTCCCCATCTCCTCTCATTTCCTGAGCCTTGAGGAGAATTCCTAAGTTAAATAATGTAGTCCCAGGTTTATAACTTTTCTCTGAGGGTCTTAGAGGAGTCCCTGGTAGTGGTAGTACAGCTCCAATGCAGTCACGGTACTAGTTGGGTGGATTTATGGTTTATTACAACAATCTGTAATTCACTAACCCCCTCTTTTTGTCCTTTGACTTCAGAGGTGTTAATGCACCACTATACCTGGAATGGTCACTTCCAATATATGCTAACTACTTATGCTAAACAATCTGTTCCACTTTGCATTTTGCTATAATGCTGGGAGTACCTTTCTCAGAACTGAAGAAGACTGCTGTGTGGCTCAAAAGCTTGTCTCTCTCATCAACAGAAGTTGGTCCAGTAAAAGATGTTACCTCACTCACCTTATCTCTCTCCAAGATTTTTCTGGTTATTTTAGCTATTTTGAACACTAATTAATTATTTCAAAGCTTCAAGAAATATTGAAATGAAATGTTTACTCTTTGCTAGGCATTGACCGAATCAAACATTATCATTCTTGGTGCTAACATCACTTTACAATTCACTGCAGGCTTCTTCCTTTGAAAACTTTTGTCAGTAATTGAAAGAGCCATCTCATTTCAGTTATCTAGTGCAATCTCAATCCTCATTCTTATAATTATTGGAAAAGGCCAGCAACAAAAATCTGATTAGAGATTTCCTAACACTATTGGGAAACAGCATTCCTGGTGTAATTTTGCCTACTGAGTTAATGATACAAGTCAAGAGTGGTGTGAAAACAGACGAGGAAAATTTTTAAAGGTATTTATCACAGCAACATTTTTCTTTGTCACAACATGATGAATGTCATAGTTCATTTTGGCAACTGAAATGTAAAATGAAAATTCATCTGAAAGTAAAATCCTCATAGTAGGGTAATGTCTTTACAATGAAATGGAGATTGTGGTATCTTCTACTTTTGTAATGTGGTTTGTTTTCCCTTTTTTATTGTTACTTTAAGAACTTTGTTTATAATGTTACTAACAGACTCAGAAAAAGAGTCTTCAAAAGGGCAGATAGATATTAATATAAGAAGCTAGTGTATTAAATACAAAAGTGATTGGGCAGTACGTATTTACATTCATGTTGTATTGCACCAAATGTTTCCATAGTCATTAACTTAATTGGAGTTACACCAGAGAAGATCTTGATCCACTCTGTATAAAATGGCACATGGGTCTGTGTCATACTGTAGTGATAAATTTCTATTTTCGAGGAGGCTGATCAACTGTCTTAAAATTTATGTAATTTTTAAAAAGCAGCTTACTTTAACCTTCTCGAGGGATATTAATATATCACATCCACTAAGATGTTTATGATCAGTGATACTAAAGTAAACTGGTTACCCATAAGCAAATTATTTTCTATCCTACTACAGCAGGGGTGGGCAAACTATAGCCTGCGGACTGGATCTGGCCCACGAGCTCCCACTGGGGAGCGGGGTCTGGGGCTTGCACCACGTGGCTCGGCCCTGCTCTGGCGCTCCAGCCAGGGCCACACCACACGGCTCCTGAAGCAGCCGTATGGGCCTGCTCTGGTGCTAGCTGGGTCAGGGGCCACTTCATGCGTAGGAGCTGAAGAAGGGACATATCACTGCTTCTAGGAGCCGCTTGAGGTAAGTGCTGCTCAGAGCCTGCACCCCTGAGCCTCTCCTCACACCCCGCCCCCTGCCCCAACCCTGATCCCTCTCCTGCTCTCCAAACCCCTCTATCCCAGCCCGGAGCATCCTCTTGCACCCCAACCTCTCACCCCCAGGTCCACCCCAGAGCCTGCACCCCCTCCAGCTCCCTCCATACAATTTCTATTCCCGATGTGGCCCTCAGGCCAAAAAGTTTGCCCAGCCCTGTACTACAGTAACTTGTAATCCAATTCATTCAAACTAGTTACAGGAGGAAGGGGATTGGACAAATTGAACCACTGAGGACACCAACATCTTGGTTTTGGAAAAGAATTGTGAAATGCTGCCAAAATCCCCAAAAAGCACTTCACATGATATTTCCCAGTATCCTGCTATACACCAACCTGTATTGAGCCTCCCAGTTTATAAAATGGTATATATTGAACTGGGTCCCCATTTTAATAATTTTAAACTCATGATTGTGGGTTGTATTGGTACTTTGGCTGTCTCAGAGTAAAAATTGGTTGGTAAATGGTAGGATAGAAATGTGTAGCAGAAAAATATGTGTCTTTCAGTAACAGGTTATATTTTTACAGATGCACATTGAGTGCTGCTGTAGTTAGCATTTCTGATTTGAAGCTAATATTATAAAGTTTTCAATATCTTAAAATTATGAACAGATAGTAAAATACTTTTACCTTCCTAAATACTTTTAATGTAGTAACTGAAGTAGATTTGATTGTGAACTCTGCATGTGAGAGTGAGGGATGGTGAGGGTCGGGGGGAAGGTCGCTTACCATATTCTGTTGCTTGCGTAATTCAAAATAAAGAGTTGAAAAGCACCAATCATCAGTTTATTATTTCCTGTTCTCCACAAAAGAGCTAATAAATTAAAATTGAAAACACAGGCAAATAGGTTCTGAACTGCTCAATTTTTGTTTTGTTTTAGGGACTCCCAGGCTCATGACCATGCTAATGACTCTCTGCTTTTGTTAATACTTGGGAGTTAAATACTAGCACTATTTAAATACTGTCAACTGTGTTTGCATATTTGTTTAATCAAAATTAGATTAGGAATAAGACCATATTATAATCAGTGATGTATGACGCCGTATTTGAAACCCTAGCTAAATCCTTGTACACTATTTTTTAATATGATCTTCATATTGCAATAAAATTAACAGTGTGTCACTCTTTGAAGTATCAAAGTACAAAATCTTATATGGTTCTTCATATTCACAATGGAAAAATACAAATACTTCCAAATAAAATATTTTCATTCATTCATCTTCATTGTTTTCCCTTAATATGAGGGATAATAGATGGAAAGGAATCTCAGGTTCTAAAATGAGAAGAAAAATACTTGCTCTTTCCTTTCCTCCATGCCCTTGTTGCCCTGATGTCTTTTGTAATTTTAGATTTCAGGTAGTATGTTCTGGTGGCAGTAGATTAATGACATTCGCTTTGTGTTCAGGTTTCCCTCAGTTGCTGTTTTCCTCAGTCTCATTCCCTTGTGGTTTCTTCCCTTTCTATCTTCAGTAGTTATGTTTCAAATAAATATTTTACCTTTTTATACATCAATGCAATTTTTCTTACATGACAGTGACTTTTAGTTCTCTTGTTGGAAATACTGGGCCAGATTTCTCCTCCTGTGGGGAATTCCCTCCTTCCTGATTTCTCCCTCCTTAAACTGTGAGCTCCTCAAGACTGTCATTTTTTGTTTGCTTTGTTTGTTTGTTTTTTTGAATGTCTGGAAAGTGTGTCGCACATGTTAATAGTAATAACAATTGTGAAGTAGTCCAGAGAGGCAGGAAAACTGCCAGGTTTAGTCCAGTGAGTTCTCTGCAAATTATCCCTCCAGAAAAAGGGTTTTGAGAAGATTGTTGGGGGCCTGTGCTAATTAGCCTGGCTGATTCCCTGATTTCATTCCTCTTACACCACCCAAATCTATAACGTTTAAGGCCCACAGACCTTCCTCAGTCAAAACTCATTTCAAGCTGGTGATTTGTTCTGTCTCGGTAAGATTCAGGCCCTTAATTTGTATTGGTGATAAGTATTATTGCATGTAAATATTTTTTGTTTAGCCTACCAGTGAATGATCCAAGTTCAAGGCTCATGAGTGACATTTACTGAATGCATAATAAGACTAGGCTGATCCTGCATATTCATATGCATATTATGTATTTTCCCACTTCTGGGAAACATGTTCCTCAAACAAGAAGCTGCATACTTGTTGCACAGCCGCAAAGCTGTGTGTCCGAGACAGTTATCTTCCATAAACACTTCATGTTATGGAAAATATTTAATGCTACACTCTAACTTTACAATAGTTGTTGGCCACTTTCATAAATAAACTACAGATGTGAAACATGCATTTTCCTGAAGGGCACTGAGCATGTTAAACAGAAAAAAAATATAAAGATGGACTTAATGAGATCAAAAGTGCATGCTGTTAATAAACTCTGGCAGCTGTGTGAATGTGCAGGTAATTGGAATGTCCTGTTCATGAGAGGCGCCGAGGGACTTCATTTCTCTGTTCCTGTTTCCATGGCAATTAGGATTAGATTAGTTGTAGATTCACAGTGGATGAATGAGGGGGACCAAGCAATGATGTGGTGTTTGTTCAGCTGGGACATATTGAGCCTGATGTCTAGAAAATAACTCTGAATTGATGCTTAAATTGTTGCTTCCTTGTTTGCTGTTCTTTGAATTGTTTTTGTCTTGCAGTATGCATAGTTTGCCCTAGTGGGTAGGCAGAGTTGTGTTCATAGAATTCAAGATCAGAAGGGACCATTATGATCATCTAGTCTGACCTCCTGTGTTGCCAGTGTCTTTTGGATTTCACAAGTCTGGTATGTGCTTTAAATGAGGGAATAGTGCCTGTACATAGGAGCTGGAACTAGAGGTGTTGCACCACCTCGCTTAAAGTAGTAACAACAACCCAAGTACCTGGTTTTCGCTTTCAGCACCCCCACTATAAAAACTGTTCAAGCACCACTGTGCCTGTACTCTCCTGATACTTGAGTATAGAAGCCCCGTTTCTTGTACATAAAATGTCAATAAAATTTGTTCTAGTACCTGTTTTTAAATCTCCCTAGAAGAGTCCTAAAACAGTTGTTCTGTGTATCCTGAACACATGGTAACGTAGAGTGCTATAAGGGTTGTATAGCACAGTGCAATGGCTTTCACTAGCAATAACCTACATAATGAAACGATCCCAAAGTCATGCTAAGACATTTGTACTTCAGCATCATGTATATATTCTCTGTGTGTGTGCATGTGTGCGTGCATGTATGTATATCTGTAGAGAGGATGCTGCTTAATAGCCATCCTGAAAGTAACAGCTTTTGATTAATAACGTTTTGCTGGGAACCAATTCAGTCCCATTGACTATAATATTAAAGAGATTCTGATATTTGCAACTTATTAGCAATTTATTAACAACTTTTTTTAAGAGACTCTGGCTGCAGGCAGGTTTGCAGGGCTACCAGAAGGGAAGGCACATCCCAGCACTTCTTTCCCTCCAGCCCTGCAAACCTGCCTTTTACTTATTGGCAACTTTGGGGTAATAGCAACTTTTTGCTGGGAATCAAGAGGTGGCTGATAAGTGCACTCCACTGTGTGTGTGTGTGTGTGTGTGTTTTTCTCTTCTCTCTGTAAGAGAGGCTTTATCAAGGGATTCTTTTTCCCTTGGAAACAAGGGATTCTTTATCATTTTCCCAGGAATTTCCCCCCCTGGAATGAAGTGAAGCACTCTTGCTGAGCTGACCCCATATTAGCAGTACTCAGTGGCTTCTCTCCTGCCGCCAGGGGCTTAGCTGCCTGTTTTTTGCTGCACAGTAGAAGGGGTTCCGCAAAGCAATTTTAGAACTTGACACCAGCCTGCCTCCCCATATCTCTCAATCTTCAACCTTCCGATGTGCATCACATGCCATTGATACAAATGACAAAAATGGGAAACACTTATTTTGTTGTTCTTTTTTGTCATAATTTACAGATTATTAGGGTTATTTTAATTTTTAAACTTAAGGATGTTTTCTCAGTGCATTCATTAAATAAAGCAGAGAATAGAAAAATGCCACCATGTGCAGTCTGTTTTAGGACACACACATTTGTGGTTTACCCTAAGCTGAGCTGAAGTCAGTAAACTGGCAGTTAACTCTAAAACCAGATGACAAATTGTAGTTTAGACATCCCCCCTTAGACTCACTGAAGTTTTTTTGCACTCGCATCCCGCATCCTTCCTTCTTCACTGAGCCCTCCTCCTTCCTGAAATAAAGAGGTTGAGTGTTGATGAAATCTTGATTTCCGCCATCTCATTCCTGAAATGATGAATAGGAACAATTTATATTGCTCAACTGCGTATCAATTCATATTATTTGAGAATAATTAGTAATGACTGACAGCCTTATTTCCTTTATTTCTAATGTATAAATATATTGCCTTTGTTTGACATCCATTTATTTCTTGTTTTATCTTAGTTCTTCTGTATAACAGTATCACAAATAAACAATTAGGAAATCTGTTAAAAAAATCTTTCTCTTCCCAAAAAGCATGTAAAATACTGTTTGTGTACTGTTTATTGTTTTCAAGCTAGATTGATATGAATAGTGGAGATTTGGTAATCTTTTGATTATGTCATACAGATGTTACAGCATAAAAGTTCCAACCAAAAGGTTATACATTTTATTCCTTTTGAGACCCTTTGTATGCATGTGTTGAAAAATTTTACTTATCAAGGATTTTAAAAGCAAGAGGACATCTACAGACAAGCTAATTAGTCAAGAGATTTCATTGCCTCTGAGGAAAAGATTGAGCTGTGCAGTCTGTGAATCTTTATAAAACACAGTGAAACTGAGTATTTTGTCCCAGACATGGCTAAATTGATTATGACAGGATTTAAAATATAGTATATAATAATACTTTGTTCCTGCATCTGATGTTTAGTGCGGTAGAGATTTTAAAAAACATTTTGCTGCTATTTGTATAAAATATATTTAAAACATGATTTTAGTCTGAATAGTGAATCTGTAGAAATTTAACAGATGTTTCTTTTATGTATTCAGTCATATCTGTTCACTTAATTGACAAAAATAAGGTTTTTTTACTCCTTTTAACTATGCCAAGTAAACATAGCTTAGCCTTAGTGAGCAAGATTCTCTTCGGTCTTTAACATCCTCATCAGAATTGTTTTAGAAATTCCAGTCAGTTTACTCCCTGTGCAAGCTGATTTGAAGACTGCGAGTTTGCAACGGTTTCACTTGGGTTGTAACTGTAAAACAAAGAGGTTGGACAAGTTTAACTAAAGTTCTAATTCTCAGAACTATTATTGCTGTTAGTGATGCACAAGACGGAAAGAACCTAATTTGACTCAGAATCCTTGTGTTGCAGCGCAATCAGAAAAAAACCCATCTTGTAAACATAAGGACATTTGATGCAGCAATCATTGAGAGATAACAACCATGGACTCCCACAGTGTCCTTTTTTATGTAACTACTTTTCAAAGTTGAACCATACTTAAAAAAGAGAAAAGAAAAAAAATGCTTTCGATGTACACTGGTGATCCAAGCCTTTTCCCCCTAATTTGCTACCAAAGATTTTGAGTGATAAGATCAGATGATTTACCAAGGGTCATACAATGGAAAAACTGATCCCATAAGCCCTCCATGCTTGAATATCTACTGACATCAATGGCAATTCTGTGTGTGGAGGCCTTGCAGGATTTGGCTCACAATACTTGTTTGCATCCTTTTGGCTCCCACTTCTTTGCCTAGACCATTAGCATTCACAGACTTTCTTGCAGCTGATTTTTACACTAGAGTGCTTTGTTTGTTTGGTCCAGAAGATTAAAAAGGAGAAGCTGAATTGAAACTTTTTTTAAAAAAAGTAAACTTTTCAAGCAGTCAATATTTAACTGATCACGTTTATTATAAAATGAATTAAGGTGATATATATACACAATAAGGAATGAAATGCAAAATCACCACATGATTCATGTCTTATATACATGCTCTTGGAATGCTACTAAAATTAATAGAATTTACTGTGTATTAATTCCATCAAGGGAGATTAGACCACTATTATGTGTTGGTATTATGTTCATTTCCATATTATAATAAATGCTGTTGGATAGTAATGTATATTAGAAAGGAATGCATTTTGAGCATACGTTTCTTGGCATGTACAATATAAATTTATATAACCATGTAATGTGCCCACACTATGGTCTCAAGATATTTATGAACGTATGTACTCTTTTAGATAGACGCTGTTGACTTTCATGCTTCCTTGTGTTTCTTTTAGTTTTAATAGATTCAACTTTTGGGACTATGCATTTTAGCATAATCAAATTTGAGCCTACATTTTTGAACTACTTTGTCAATAAAAGTGTACCCTTCATATGACATGCTCAAACTAAAAGTGTTGAATCCCCATGGTGTCTTGTATGGGAGGTAGCACCGTGTGGAGCTCTGTTGGATTGGAGGGACAGGAGAGTTTTTTTTAAAAGTACACGGGCACTTCGCATTTCCTGAGCTGCATGAGTTGGCCACAAGGTTTAGCGGACACTTTGATTAGTACTTTCTAGTTTCAGAATGTTTTTCTCTTCCCATTTAAAGTGTTTGAATTGCCATCATTTTTAGAGAGGTGAGCATAGCAAAGATTATACCACTTTGACTTTTTTTGTTTAGGAAAACAGAATTGTAATAGCAGAAAATAAATTGATTGATATAATCCAGGATAGAATGACAATATATGTTTGGTAACAAATATTGCAAAAGCAAGCTAATGTAACTGAAATGCAGCCATATATTTTACCAGAGCTCCCCTATAGTTTTTAGATTATAATCCTGGAAGATAAATCCAGAGAGGTCAATGAATAAAATTATTATTTGTAAATGCATATTTTAAGGTATAATTTCTATGAACTATGCATAATCTTGCAGACATTTGTTTGGCATGGTCCTTCCTACCAAGAGTAGTTTTGCTTAAATTACCATTGTTAGTCGCACTAGTAGTTGCTCGGTTCAGGCGTTTTTACAGGATCAAGACATACAGTTGGACTAAAATATATTGATATTTACAAATGAGTAAATAAAAGAAGCAATACTGTCTTCCTGTTAGAGATTGTGTATAAGCAGGTCTCCATAAGCCATTCCCACTCTAGATTGAGATCTTTGTAATAGAGTGTTGCTAGGGAATGTTGCTAGGCATTAGGCTGCCCTTGCTTAGGGTTGATTAACCAACTGCATGTAATAGTAACATTTTAAATACATTTTAAAAAACCCTTCATTTAAAAAAAAAAAGGCATCGTAAAAAGCAATCACTCATTTAAGACATTAGAAAAGCCTTAATCTTTCTGAAATGCAAGATGCTTTCACCATTTTTTAAGTGTTTTTGTTTTGGGTGTTGCTGGCCTCTATTAAACATGAATGGACTGTACTTTTAAGATAAAAATATTATTGGATAGTTGGTACTAACAGTTATGTGGCTGCAAAAGTGAAAGCTAATTTTAAAGTAATATAATTTCTTGCGAATGTTGAGGGCAGACTGTTAGATTCTAGATTAGATATTACAGTAAAATCATACAAGTAATGAACAACCACAACTGCAGTTATTTTATATATGGACAAGAACACAAAGACTTGTATACCTTTTACAGATATAGAAGCCAAATTCTGCCATCAGATACATGGTCATGAATCCAGTTATCTTCTTTGGGAATCGTAGAGACACATTTGTTCACTGAATTTGCCCTTTGTGTGTGTGTGTGTGTGTGTGTGTGTAACGTTGTTTATCTGCCAAAAAGCTTTTACATTCACACTGATCATCTGTTACTTACATAACACTTTTTTCAAAATAGTTTGCCGTAGCCTTTTATAAAGAAGTTTTGATTAAATCCTCCTTTAGAGGATGATGTAATGAATATTTATACTGTGGTTAATATTATTGATTGAGCTGTCCAACTCTAGTTTTACAATATTAATACTCTCATTTTTTCTTTTGATTTACTGAGTTGCTAAGAAGTATAAAAACAATTGGCTAAAAAAATAAAAAAAATTGGAGGGAGTCAAACTATTCATAAAAATATACTAAGCTAACATCTTTATTTTGAGGGCTCTACAAATTGTTACAATTCTCCTTCTAAAAAGGTAAATAGTTTATTATTGAAAATAGAGAAAATATTACTAGAGTTGATGTGCATGTTATTGATAGTCTCCGTCCCCTAGTGATGATTTTGTGAATTTTATTCTGGTTCCTTGAATAAATATAAAAAGTTAGTTATGCCATTAATGGCATTTGCTTCTCTTCATTTTATCCCTGGCTAATGTGCCTTAACAACTTTCTTACAAACTGTGTTTTCATTACTGCAATAGTTTGTACTTCCAATTTGAATGTTTGATTTAGCTCTCATTTCAAAGTTGCTTGACTCCTGTAGTCAAAAGTCCACATTTATTTGAAAAAATCAGAATAGTTCAAGATGGACAAGACCTGCTAGGTCAATTAGACAGTTCTCTAGTGGAAAGTGAAGGGTATTTCTCATAAGAATGTAGCATGCTATTGACCAAACTCTAATTTCATTTTTCACAAGAGTTAGAAGAAGTTGTGGCAAGACTATAACAAGTACATTTAAATGATGGTGATATTTTGGATAATTTCTAGGATAGGGTTCGTTGCATCATAGTACAGAGACCAACTTTCTTTGGGTTACTTTTGTATAACTGTGAACAAGGAGCTTTCCCCTGCTCCTGATGGCAGGCTAGTTGTCTGGTTTTTTTTTTTTAGATCCTGGGATTGGGCTGTTCTAACATGCACATCCTAAGCAATTTTGTAACAAGAGAGAGCGGATACCATAGCTATATTTCTGACACTATTTAAACTGTGAAGTCCTGTGGGACTTTATCCTTGGTGCTCTGATTTAAGGCATATAATTCTGGTTCCACTCAAGACAGCAAAGAGCACCAATGGAATTGTAGAATTTTGTGGCATGTATTTAGGCACCACTACATCTCTCTTGTGTGACCTATTTTTCGTCTGCCTTGTAGGGTGAGAACAACAGGAGTACCTTCTCTTGCTTCTTGCCCTCTAGATTTTTTTTTAATACCTAGCAGGATAATTCTCAACCAGTTCATTTTGTTTGTCCAAAAGATCTTGATTATGGCCAAAAAATTAGATAAAGCAGTACAATCTACTAATGCTATGTCTCTGTCTTTCACTGTGAAGGCTCAAAATCATTATCTATGGTAATAGTTTATAGTTCTCAAGCTGCTCAAATGGAGACTAGTTGCTGTCAGTAGCACTGGTCAATCCAACTGGTTTTCTCTTCCTTCTCTGTTAGAGATGTGTACTTCTATCTTCCTTACTCCTTGAGGTGTCTTCCATCATTGCCAGGGCGTATGTGGAGATCCTACTGCACGAACAGAGAAACCAGGTCACAGTGGTTAATTGAGTTTCCCAAAATAACACAGGAAATCTGTGGTAGAACTGGTATCTCTGTTATCAGGACATACTTTATAGTGTCTAGATTTGCTAGAAATGACATTTGAAAATGGGAACATATACTCCATTACTTCCCCACAGAGCACTGAACTACCATAGATCAATTTAAGAGGAAGGGAACCAAACCGCCAGAGGGCTAAGTGACATAAACGTTCAAGAATTTGGATTTAGTGGCAGGCTTGGACAAAAAGATGTGTTGTGCCAGGCTGGGCTCAGGTATATTTCTGGAGGGGAGTGAGCTGCAGAAGTGAAAGCCTATTACTGCAAACGCTCTGTTCCCAACAAGTTTCAAACTTCAGATAGATGAAGTATTCCAGCCCAAACGTAGGTGATGATATGGTGGGAGATAACTAAAGGCAAGACCATTTGTGGCTTTATTGATGGCAACCAACACTTACATTAGAGCCAATGCTGATGTAGCCCCTCTCCTGTTCACTGACCCAGTATGAGATTGTTCAAGATAGGGGAAGCCTGACTTACGACTCTTCACACAACTTTGGGAAACTGCGCCTGAGGCGCCTTTGGGTGCTGTGTTCTGCATTGTGTAACAGTGTGTGTTCATCTCAGACCAGACCCACTCAGGCAAGCCACCAGGAACAAGGCTTTATTCTGTGAAGAACACAGAACAGGATTACAGTCCAGCAGCCTCCTCTCTGCTTGCCTGCTATGTGCTCCCAGCTCAGTCAGTGCTGAGACCTCCTGCTGGGGGAAGCGGGGGCAGAGGGTACATCCTGGCAGGAACCAGGAAGTTCTCTGAACATGCCACAGTTTGTAGTCCATGACTTGTAGTTTGCCGGGCTGCTGCTGAAGCACACTGGACCTTGGGCTACATTGAGATAGGAGCATAGGTGTAAAATGTTCTTGGCCTACCCAACTCAAAAGGATGTGAAGACTTTTGTTATCTGGTTCTTAAAAACCACCTCCAAAATCAGACTTCCCCTTGCCTCTCGGAAATAATAATTTTCTAGTGCAGAGTTTTGAACCTTCCTCTCAGAGCAGTTAAGTTCTGTTTAAACTTCTTTCAGTGTCCTTGGGTTCTCTTTCCCTTAGAATGCTAACCTGTCAGGGAGGTTTCTTTGCAGTTACCATTGTTCCTCTAAGATGAACCAGTAAATACTGATTCTGTTCTGTCAGCCTCTTAAACAATATTTCACAAAGATAAGAGAGTTTAGATCACAGTCCCTTGATTTGTTTCTAAATGTATTTACTGATTTCCATCTGATCCAAGAGATTGTTCTCCCCTGCTTTTGTTCCTTCCCCTCCAAAGATTTGCAGATAAAGTGTAATTGTTTAGATTTTAGAAAGGTGGTTATGGTATTTTATCTCAAGAGAACAGTGAGTTTTGTATTGGCAAACAGCTATTTATCCACTTCAAGCCAGAAAAATATTTTGAAGGAATACTACCAGGTCAAACTTGGCTTCTAATTGAGGTTTAAAGACCAATTTGAAAGAGAGCTTCCATTTATTTTCCAGAGTCCAGTATTTTATCCAGAGACTCTTGCAGCATTTTGCAGTGCAAATGCCGCAGTATTGTGAAATTGACTAGACACTGACTAATCTATGTTCATTGGTGGACAGTGAAAGAAATGCTCAAAGTGACAGAAATACATAAATTAAACATTTATAATCCCTTCAGTTTTAAGCAGCTAAAGTGGTCTTAGTAAGAAAAGAGAAGAAATCTGTTTTGTTTGTTGTTAAATATGATTTTTAACCTGACAGTGCCTTAAAAAAAAGCCTTGCTTTTTGAAGAAAACATACCAAAGAAAATGGTATGTTTAAAGGTTTATACCTGTATAATAAGACTCCAAAATTAAGACAGCAAAATTAAGACCAGTAATTCATAACTGATAGTAGTAAGGTGGAGATTATAGTTTAGACTGTGCCCTGGCATTTTTACCACTATATCCTGTAGTCAAGCTATAAGCATTTACTGTGCTTTTCTTAATGTGTGCTTTTAAAGGTTTAAATGCTCTCCCAGACACCTGAGATAAAAGTCATGGTGGTGTTTTTAATTTGAGGCTGTCTTGTCAGAAGTGCATTTTCAAACATTTTAAAAATTATTATTGCCATTTTAGTAATGTTTCTGGCACCACCTGTTTTTAGTCAGGATGAGGAGACTTTGGTCCAAACTCTGGATTTCTGCTAGAGTTGGTAGTTGTAACTACTACTCTTTAATAAGAGGTGTTCCTGTTTCAATAGTTGTTTACATATTTGATTAATCTTTGTAGAAAAAGCTATAACTTGGTCAAAATGGTTCATCATATCACTCAGTCTGGCTAGACAGCATTGATTGCTGGTTTGTCACTTTGGTAGAATTAACAATTTTATGGATTTACTGGAAGGCATAAACCAAAGTACTGTCTTGAGGACTCTCTATGCTTAGTTTCAATGGAGACTGTTGAAAAATTGTTCTGCTTTGACTTCCTGTTTTGTTGCTTGGGCCTTGTACGTTAGGCTTCTTGCCTGTTGTATTTTCTGTCCATTAATGGACTTGAAGTGCAGAACCCCTTGTGGTTTTTGAAACTCAGTTAAGATCCTATATATTTAGTTGTGCTTTCAGTTAGTTTGGTATGTTACTACCTGTTGTTTTTTATTGCTTTGAAGTACTCTGGGTGCATGCACTAATGACTTAAGGGTACCTATTATACTGTAAAATGAAATGATTGATTGTTGTTGCTTCATAAATTATACAGGCTGATGTTTGTTTACATGGCCATGCTCTAAATACCTAAAGTGAGAGGGCAGCACAATAGTTTAAATATAATCTCTTTATTTAAAGCCATTTGTTTTTCTATTTTATTTATTGCCAATACTGAGCAAAAGTTTTTCCTATGATCATTGTGCATTTGGGCTTGATCCCGCCCCACAGGACTTAGTTGGATTCTTGCAGCAGAAGAATTGGCCCTCAGAGTATGAGTTCGGAAATTGACTCTCTCTCCCTCAAAACGGTGTAGTTTGACAATATGCACACTCTTATATATTTTGGTTAGAAAGAAATGCAGTAATATGTAATGTGTCATGCTAGTGATGGTGTTTATATGGCAAGATAAATAGTAATGCTAATTATAAATGTTTATGCTTTATTAAGTATGTTTAAAATCCTAGAAAGGATGAGTTTCTGCAGTTAACTATACTTTAAAACAGTGTATTCTGATTGTAACATTAACTGAATCCATCACATGTAGGTTTACTCTCTGGATTTTAGAAGCTGAGAAATCAGGGAACTGTTAAATGTGCGGAAAAGAAGCAGATCACCTCAGCATATAACATCAGCTTTAACAAGAAACTAGGAGTATGAGTAGGCAGCAGAACCTATCAAGGGCTTTCTTGTGTATGGGGCTTCTTGTCACTAATATACTGTTTATAACATAGGATACATGGAATTATCCACACTTGTATCAGCATAAATGTTCAATTTGTCTACCACACAAGTTCAATTCATATTGTAATTCCAGTAGTTTTAAGACCTTACAGTTCTGTAAATTAGTTTTCATAATTATACTTCGATAGCTTTTTCATTACATTTAATGGAATTAATGTTCTGTATCAACAAGTACATTGTTTTTATTGTTCAAAGAGGAAATTTACACACACACAAAAAGGATCAGAAAATGTGTTCTGTTTAGAATGCATTATGTAGAATGTTTGGGGGGGAAAGCTGATGGTTTCGAATTTGACAATAGACTAAATCACCTGATCGGTTCCATATCCTAAATGTAGCGTTTTGAATTTGTAGAGACAACTTAATTTGACTGACTGCAGAGAACTGCAAATCTTAAAAGGATACTCTCAATGGCCTTCTTAAAAAATAATTTCTCATTGTGGTTATTCTCCATTGCCTGCAGTCCCTTGACTTGAAAATAAATTTACCTTCTACTGATTTTGTCTTGCTTCAGTATGCAAGCATTAAGGTAAATTTCTCCTCTCCATGCACGAGCACAACTTGCACTAATGATGATGGGTATTTCATATGCACACTGAGAGGCATTTGTAGTCAGTGTACGTTGTTGTATTTCTAATGCAGAAGAAGCTAGTATGGATGGCGTCTGTTAGTTTTCTGTCTGTGAATCAGCACCATTTCTGCAGACCATCATTTCAGTCTGCAAAATGTGCTGCTGTGGGAAGAGTGTTTTGTTAAAGGAAACTCATAAACTCTGTGTTGATATTTTATATCAAAATAAGAGCTTGAAATTTTTTTTGAATGATGGAATAATTTATTTTTTTAAACGTGGAAAATAGGGGTATTTCCCTCATGTCATTATGGTTTGAAGGCAGGCCCAATGTGTTGCTGATGTCCTTTTTTTAGTAAGTATTCATGATTTTACTTGTTAAATACAAGAAAAACAAATATGGAAAATGATTTCAGTGTATATTAGGTGCATTAACAAATTGCTGACTCTTAATAGTTAGTGTCTTTATACTACATAGAGCTCCAGATCATGGTCCCGTGTTAAAATCCTGTGATGGGTGGGAGAGGGGTTGGGTGGGTGGGATGGGTGGGCGCAAGGGGCAGGGGAGGAATTATATAAGAGTTAGGAAACAATAAATCTCTCCTCTCCTCTCAATCCACTTTACAGAACATAGATGAAGCCAGTACTACAAGTTATGGGCTGCTCCCAGTGTTCCCCTGGCTGATTTTGGCCCACATATCCACATAATGGCATAATAAGCACTTTAGGTTTTGGGTCTCACAGGTCCTATCCCTCACCTACTCTACTTTTCTGCTGCTGCAGAAACCTACTATGGAGCACCCTCCCTTTCCATGGTTTACATGATCTAGACATGAGAACAACAGAGGTTTTCCTGCATTTACATTTTTTTCATTCTTCTGGATGGGGAGGCAACACTTGGACAATAATGAGCAGAGTTTTTTCAAATGTTCTGTAACATGCAATCTGAAATAGGGATATATATTTACTTAGGCCAAATTCCCATTGACATCAGGATTCAGTTCCCAAGCTCTTGTTCAAAATGTATATGAATTTACTGGGAAGGTTTGTGAAGAGCCATGGGTTGCTTGTTCTTCTGTATGCTGAGGACACACAACTATCTGAATCTTAGCTAGCCCCACTGATGTGTGGAGTTGGATGACTAGGTGTCTACTGGCAATTGGAGGCTGGATGACAGCTATCTGGCTGAAGCTCAGTCCAGATAAGATAGCAGTAAAGTTGCTAGTCTGATGAAAATATGCAGGAAGAATTAGCAATTCTGTTTGAAGTAGTGTGGCTGCCATTTGTAAAAGAGGCTTGTAATTTGGGGTCTGGTTGGATTGAGGCTTGGTGCTAGATGACAAGATAGCACCCATGGCTAGAAGCAAAGTTTGTTTGGTTAGGCAAACACGATCATTCCTTATAGGTACAAGGATCTTACTATATTTGTCCATGCCTTTGTCACATGGAGATTAGACTATTGTAGTGGGCTATAAATGGGATTGAATATATGTTCCCTCCTGTGGGTTTCCTTCCAGGAGGAATTCAAGGTGCTGGTTTTGAGCCCTAATCTGGCTCCAAAACTATCTATATGAGGATCTGATCCAAATCACATTGAAGTGAATGGGAGCCTGATCTGGTTCTGGTTCTGAGAGACTGCATCTGTCCCTATGCCATACTACCACAGTTGCAATTCGCAGAAGTGATAGCAGCAGAGTTCTATTAACTCTGGCATATTTCTTTGCTTTCTCTTGAACCGTTAGCTTTTGGGACATGCTATAAAGCCTGTTTGTTCTCTAGAGCATTTGAAGAAAATGGAAGACATTGAAGGGATGGTCATGTGATCATAGAATAATAGAAGTTTAGGACTGGAAGGAGCTTGGGAATCCCCTGCACTCAAGGCAGGACTAAGTATTATCTAGGGCAGTGCCTCTCAACCTTTACAGACTACTGTACCCCTTTCAGGAGTCTGATTTGTCTCGCGTACCCCCAAAGTTTCACCTCACTTAAAAACAACCTGCTTACAAAATCAGATACAAAAATACAAAAGGGTCACAGCACACTGTTACTGAAAAATTGCTTACTTTCTCATTTTTACCATATAATTATAAAATAAATTGGGATATAAATATTGTACTTACATTTCAGTGTATAGTATGTAGAGTAGTACGAACAAGTCATTGTATGACATTTTAGTTTGTACTGACTTCACTAGTGCTTTTTATGTAGCCTGTTGTAAAACTAGGCAGATATCTAGATGAGTTGATGTACCTCCTGGGAGACCTCTGCGTACCCACAGGGGGACATGTACTCCTGCTTGAGAATCACTGATGACCATCCCTGACAGGTGTTTGTCTAACCTGCTCTTACAAATCTCCATTGACAGAGATACCACAACCTCCCTAGGTAACTTATTCCAGTGTTTAACTACCCTGACAGGAAGTTTTTCCTAATGTCGCAACCTAAATTGCTGCAATTTAAGCCCATTGCTTCTTGTCCTGTCCTCAGAGGTTAAGAAAAACAATTTTTCTCCCTCCTCCTTGTAACAACCTTTTACGTATTTTAAAACTCATTCAGGGCTCAGGCTGAACTCACACAAGGGATGATTTAAGGTTGCATCAGCAACTGAAAATCACATATTTCCTAACTTTCAAATGCTAGTGTTTTTGTATATATAATATTTAATCAGTTTATTTCTATTTACTTTGTCCAAAATTGATATGGTATTAGTATTTTCTTTCATTTTCATATTATACGAAAGACAAAAGATGCTGAACAGCAGTATTTTATAATGCTTGCTTCTGAAAAACTGGGTGTAAAGAAGAGAGGGGCAAAATCACTTTTTACAGTAACTCCTCGATTAATGTTGTAGTTATGTTCCTGAAAAATGCGACTTTAAGCAAAATGATGTTAAGTGAATCCAGTTTCCCCATAAGAGTTAGGTTGGGGGAGTTAGGTTCCAGGGAAAATTTTTTCACCAGACAAAAAACTATATATTATATAGATATACACACAATATACATTTTAAACAAACAATTTAATACTCTTCACAGCTGATGATGATTGTGAAGCTTGGTTGAGGTGGTGAAGTTAGAGGATGGAAGAGGGAGGGATATTTCCCAGGACATGCCTTGCTGCTAAATGATGAACTATCACTCGGCTGAGCCCTCAAGGGTTAACACATTGTTGTTAATGAAGCCTCTCATCAAGGCAGCACGAACAGGAGGGAGGGGATACAGCATAGCAGACAGAGACAGATACACACCGTGTGTGTGTGTGTGTGTGTGTGTGTGTGTGTGTGTGTGTGTGTGTGTAATGCACACTGCCCCCTTAAGTAAGCTGACCCATGCTTAAGTGCAATGTCTTTTTAAGTGGATCAGGAAGTTGAGACAGTAGCTGCTGCCCCAAGCTCTCTCTGTCTCTCTCCGTCCGTGTCCCCTCCCTGCTCTATATGGAGAAGGGGGGTGCAGGGTGCAAGTAGGAGTCTCTGGGAGCAGCTCCAAGGCAGAGGGCAGGAGCAGCACATGGCAGTGGGGGGAGGGACAGCTGAACTGCCCAGCAATTGATAGCCTGCTGGGCGGCTGCAGCACAGGGAACTTAGGGGAGCAGGGAGCTGATAGGGGGAGCTGACGGGGGGCTGCCGGTCCACCCTGGTTCCAAGCCCCCACTAGCTAGCTGCAACGGGCTGCTCTTCCTGCAAGCAGTGGACAAAGCAGGCGGCTGCCAAAGAACGTTCGAAGGGAGCATTGCGCAACTTGAAACGAGCATGTTCCCTAATTGATCAGCAACATAACAATGAAACAACGTTAACCGGGACAGCTGTAAGTGAGGAGTTACTGTGCTTCCATAATGAAATCCACTGAGTTATCCTAATAAGTTTTGCCATAATATGCTCTCTGGACTCTACTTTTCTAACTAAATGGTTATGATCACTACTGCTTAAAGTGCTGATGGCTCTTGCCATTGGAGGTAACTTTTCGCATAGTCTCTATTTACTTAGTAAAGAATGCGCATAAGCAATGAGCCAAATTTACCCTTGATTAAATAGATGTAAAGTTTTGTGGAGTAAAAAAAAAAGCTAAATCATCTGTAATAATCAGAATTACAATTGCTGCTTGCGAAATGTACAGTGATAACATTAAAGACATTGTTGCCGCATAAAGTATCAGTGGAGGGGACTTTTTATAGCAGGCCAGATTGTGCTGGCCCTTACGTTGTGCACAAGCAGGGAGGGTGGGAGGAAATTCCCATTCAGACATACCTTGCAGGCCTATGTTAAGGCCAGCACAACTGCAGTTCAGAAGACCAGAGGGACTTCTCCCTTCCTCTTTCTGTAATGCCCTAAATGTGGTAGGTGCTGACTTGCAGCGTGGGAATAATATGGTAAATAGAAATAAAGCAGAGAATTGTTGCAGACAGTTAAAAATTGTACATATCAATTTCTACTCATACGAATTACAATATAACAAATCACCTTTTGAAATTACTCACTTGTATTGGGTCTGAGAAATAGTGTTTTTCTGTGTGTTTTATACCAATACTTACCTTGTTATTTTTCCTAAAGGTGTTTTTTAATGGCCTTACAGTTTCAGTCAGCCCATTTGTTCAATTGAGAGCGTGTTGCTGACTAACCTGAAGTTGAACTTGCTAATCCTTTCATTTTACCTTCCTGAGTGCAATTCTGCATTACAGGATTATCAATCCAGGGACACTTATCATAACAGTAATAATAGGCTATCCTAGCTATGTGAACAAATTTAATTAACTGCAAAAAATAAATTCCTTTTCTCTGCCTTTGCCAACTTTCAGAAAAATGTAATACTGTAGTAAAATTCCAGTAATCAGAGACTTCTAGCATATATGACATGGGAAACATTGTAGAATGCAAGCTACACACAACTATGCTTGATATTACCTGCATATTGGCTTTAGTATCAAAATCTATAAGCTGATTTAAATTTACTTTTTAGTATGCTCTCATGGGTTTTCTCCTGTTGTATATGTACTTTGCTCAGATGCTAACACTGAAGTCTCACAATGAAAACTATCTTAAATTTATGCATTTACAGGTTCTAATGGAAATACAAAAAATGTCTTTTCCAATGTGCACTTTTCTTGAATAAAATCTTCAGCAAACTTAAATGTCATCAAATCTAGTTATTGCTAAAATGTGAAATTTATTGCTCCAGACGATCAAATTAATGTTTTGTAGTGTAAAAAACACACGAAAACACCTGACTTCAGTGAACTCATAGAGCAGATACAAATATTTTTCATGTCATAATTCTGCAGCATTGTTTGTTAAGTAGCAAGTCCATCTAGCCATACATTTATAGTAGTGGCTTATTTGGTGCTTGTTGATATAAAAATTGGGTTATAATTACAGATAGGATGAGCAAGTTGTATTATATTGTTATTATATAAATTATTTATTATAAATTTTAAACCTAAATTTCTGGACCAAATTTGGTTTTCATTTATAAGCATTCAGTTCTCATTGACTAAATGTTGCTATATTTGCATGTCTGAAGATAGAATTTGGCCCAAAATAAACTTTAATTTATTTAGGTTTCTTGATATGCCTATCTTTAGCTCTATATGCTTTACCATAATTGAAAAATGCAATATAAAATTACTATCCACTAATACATATTGAATTTCCCATGTAATATAACAGAGGGCTTGGCTACACTTACAAGTTGCAGCGCTGGTGGAGGCTTTCCAGCGCTGCAACAACACCCCGTCCACACTTGCAGGGCACAACCAGCGCTGCAACTCCCTGGTTGCAGCGCTGGCTGAAAACCCATCCCGGCAGGGGTATAAGGAGTGCAGCGCTGGTGATCCAGCGCTGCCCAGCAGGTGTGGACACTCACCAGCGCTTTACCTGTCCTCCAGGGAATAAGGAGGTATCCCAGAATTCCTGTTCAGCCACTCTGCACATCAGTTTGCACTCTACTGCTCTTGGCTCAGGTGACCCGCCCTGTAAATGCCCCGGGAAATTTAAAATCTCCTTCCTGTTTGCTGCAGCCAGGTGTGGAGTGCAATCAGTTTTTAATCAGTTACAGGTGACCATGCCTCCACGCGGCAAAACGAGCCCCAGCATGGAGCACTGGTGAATTGCAGGACCTCATCAGTGTTTGGGGGTGAGGCATCTGTTCAGGCACAGCTGCGCTCCGGCCGTAGGAATTACGATATCTTTGAGCAGATATCAAGGGCCATGCTGGATCGGGGCCATGATCGGGACGCAGTACAATGCAGGGTGAAAATTAAAGAGCTGCGGAGTGCCTATTACAAAGCCCGAGAGGGGAATCGACGATCCGGAGCTGCTCCCACGACCTGCCGTTTTTACAGGGAGATGGATGAGATACTTGGGGGTGACCCCACTGCCAATCCCAGGATAACGATGGACACTTCTGAGCAGGCTGGGGGACAGGAGGAGGAGGCGGAGGAGGCGGCGGAGGCGGAGGCGGAGGCGTGGGGGGGGGAGGAAACCGCGAGTGAAGCTCCTGGCATGGGGGAAGAAACCGCAGATTCCCTGGAGGCATGCAGCCAGGAGCTCTTCTCAAGCAGGAGGAAAGCACCCAATCGCAGCAGCCAGCAGTTGCAAGAAGGACAAGCAGAGGAGCGTGTTACCGGTAAGCGGCTTTTTATTTTCTGGGGTGAAATGTTTCTGGAGAGGAGGGGGGGTTATGGATGCATGCATGCCAGCCTCTTAGATGTGGAATAGCCCGTTGATGTGGTCTATCACGTCGCGGTAATCTGCCTCAGTTATCTCAGCAAAAGCTTCATCCAGAGCGTGGGCAATATGCCTGCGCAGGTTTATAGGCAGAGCCACTGTGTCCCTTGTCCCAGTGACGGTGACGCGTCCGCGCCACTCTTCTGCCAGTGGTGGGGGGACCATTTCTGAACACAGGCAAGCCGCATAGGGTCCCGGGCGGAATTCCACATTGCTCTAAAAGAGCCCCCCCCGCTGTTCCCTAGTGACTCGCAGTAGGGAAACATCTTCCTGGGATTAAGTCCTGTGAAAAATGTTGGGAGACTCTTTAGTGAAGAGATAGGGAGATAAGATCACCCTGCATCTGCATTTCACTCAACCCCTCTAGCACTCCAGATTACCCGAAGCAACCAGCTCCCCTCTTACACCCAAGCCCCACTTCTCACCATATAAGCACTGCAAACTCACCATGTCGTGAATTCTGTAGTGATATGAGTGATGGAAAAAGAATGCTTAAATAAGAAATCACTCCCTCAGTGTAAACAATTCATGTCTGGAGATAGTGGATACAATGCTGCCCGTGTGTTAAATGTTGTCATTTCTGTTTCTACAGTGACCTTGACTACTGGACTGCCCAGATGTTCAACATCACAGAAGGCTTCAAAATTTGAGAAAAAAAATCCCCGAAAGAGCAAAGAAGACATGCTGAAAACTGTTCTTAATCAGTCTGCTCGAGAGAGTAAGGACTTGAAGGATTGGCGAGAGAAAGAAAGCAGGACACGCAAGAGAAATGCAGTGGCCAAGAGGAAAAACCACGGAGCGGCTGCTAAGCATCCTGGAGCGCCAAGCGGAGTCTATAGAGTCACTCGTTGCCATGCAAGCAGAGCACTAACCGTGCTACTCCCCCACCCGCCCCGTCCTTTGTGCCTTGTGCCCCAATGTCAGCTCAAACCACCTTTCCCCAGCATCCAGGTTCTTACCACCACCAGCTGCCTCCAACTCCATGTATGTTCCCCAACCAGCCCTGATACCTACCACCACCCTTACCCTCTGCATTCAACCCCCTATCACCAATGCAGTATATGAACCCTGAAGTGCAGGATTCATTAAACAGCAATCCAGACAGGGCATATGCAAACTTGTGACTGTACAGTTCACCAACCCACACCCCTGCCCTCTTGTGTTCATGAAATGTTGTGTGTCTGTCTGTCTGTCAAGGAAGTTTTTTTTCTTTTCAATAAAACAATTTCTTGGCTTTGGAAAACAGTCTTTATTATAGCAGGGATAGTGAAAGATACCTTAGCCCAGTAAAGAAAGAGGCACTACAAATCATATTATTATTATGGATAATAGAATAACAGTGTAAGCAGTGCAATTCACTCCCATGCAAGGCAGCAAACATTATTGTTGGCTTTCAGCCTCAAATTCTTCCCTCAAGGCATCCCTAATCCTTGTGTAGCCCTGTGCTGGGCCTCTCTATTAGCCCTGCTCTCTGGCTGTGCATATTCAGCCTCCAGGACTTGAACCTCGGTGGTCCATGCCTCACTGAATGTTTCACCCTTCCCTTCACAAATATTATGGAGGGTACAGCAAGCGCATATAACCGCGGGGATGCTGCTTTCCCCAAGTCTAGCTTCCCTATACAAGCAACGCCAGCGGGCTTTTAAACGCCCAAAAAAGCACACTCCACAGTCATTCTGCACCGGCTCAGCCTGTGTAGTTGAACCGGTTCCTTGCTCCTGTCAAGCTTCCCTGTATAGGGTTTCATGAGCCAAGGCAAGTAACGGTGTACGCGGGGGTCTCCAAGGATCACAGTGGGCATTTCGACATCCCCTACTGTGATCTTCCTGTCTGGGAAAAAAAGTCCCTGCCCTGCATCTTCCTGAACAGGCCACTGTTCCGAAAGATGCGTGCATCATGCACCTTTCCAGGCCAGCCTGTGTAAATGTCAATGAAACGCCCCGCGGTGATCCACAAGCGCTGGAGAACCATAGAGAAATACCCCTTCCGATTAACGTACTCTGATGCCAGGTGGGGGGTGGGCCAGAATAGGAATAATGCGTCCCATCTATCGCCCCTCCACAGTTAGGGAAACCCATGTGTGCAAAGCCATCCACAATGTCCTGCACGCTCCCCAGAGTCACGGTCTTTCTTAGCAGGATGCGATTAATTGCCTTGCAAACTTGCATCAAAAACGATTCCCCACGGTCGACTTTCCCACACCAAACTGGTTCCCGACCGACCGGGTAGCTGTCTGGAGTTGCCAGCTTCCAGATTGCAATTAGCCACTCGCTTTTCCACCGTCAGGGCAGCTCTCAATCTTGTGTCCTTGCGCCGCAGAGTGGGGGCGAGCTCAGCACACAGTCCCATGAAAGTGGCTTTTCTCATACGAAAGTTCTGCAGCCACTGCTCATCATCCCAGACTTCCATGATGATGTGATCCCACCACTCACTGCTTGTTTCCCGAGCCCAAAAGCTGCGGTCAACGGTGATGAGCATTTCCGTAAATGCCGCAAGCACTTTTAGTGTCACACGCGGCAGGCAAATCCATATTGATATCATCGTCGAAAATCCTCACTGTCACTTTGGAGCTGAAGGAATAGCTGGACTGCCAAACGTGTTGTGCTGGTGACACTCATCAGCAGAGTCCTCAGCAGATCGGGCTCCATTTGCCACAGAAATCGCGATTCACACAGAGAGTAACAGAAAAGACACTCACAATGGCGCCAAACGCTGCTGGAAAGAGTGAATGCTGGGATGTGAAGCGATTTGCACCACGGGGCGCTGGCAAACAGGAAGCGGAATGGACCCGCACACTTCCTTCCCCTTCCCCACAATACTCAGCGCCAAAACGGCGCCAAAACGGGACGAGGTGCTCTGTGGGATAGCTGCCCACAATGCACCTCTCAATACAGCGCTGGAAAGTGCTGCAAGTGTGGCCACACTGCAGCGCTGGTAGCTGTCAGTGTGGCCACACTCCAGCGCTGGCCCTTCCACAGCTGCATGACCAGCGCTGTAACTCCCAGCGCTGCAACTTGTAAGTGTAGCCAAGCCCAAAATTAACCAATGTTAATAACTCTGAGTATGGCTACTTATATCTCTCAAACCACTTCTTCCTCAGATGCTTGACAGGGAGAATACTGTATCCTCAGGAAACCACTGGAATTAGTCAGTTCAGTCCAGATCTCAAGGATTTTACCCCCAGAGCTCTATGTGGAATAACAGGGAGGAGGCTTATGTGTTTGGAGAAGTGGATGTAAATGAGGATGTAATGTGGAGAGGAAGAAATCACTGTTGTAGGTTGCAAGGGTTGGATGAAACTTTAACTTAGAGGAGTTGTTGCTTTACTTCTTTGTTTTAGTATTTTTGGGGGGTGCGGGGGTTGCCTTGTTTTGTGTGTGCATTTGAGCACTCTTAACTGTTTTTAGTTAGTTTGGTTGGTTTTTTGTTTGTTTGGAGAAATTAATAGAGTGAAATCCTAACCCCATTGAAGTCAATGGAAGTTTTGCCATTGACTTCAGTGAGGTCAGGATTTCACCAATTATTATATATAATTACATTTTTTTAAAAAAGTTTAAAAGTACACTTAGTTCACAAGGTCAACCTCTCAAAAGTTAGGAAATGCCAAATCTAGGTTACCCATGCTGCCTCCTAGTGTGTATGCATTCTGATAGTCTTTAATTCTATTGTTTTCTAGCTCTTAGCCTTATACAGTTGAATTCATGGTAATTCTCACCTGTCTCTGAAGCCTGAGGGATATGGAAAGCTAGTCCCAATACAATACTTGAAAACAATTTCAAAATAGTTTTGGGGTTTTATTTTATTTCTTTTTGTAATATGTAGTATATACATATGCATGATGGTAAGTAAGGTATGACTAGTAAGTAATGCAGCTGTCTCAAACTCATGTGAAATCATCATCCTTATACCACATATTCTTTCTCTATCAGTATGCATTACTTTTTGATTAGTCCCTTGTCTTTTTCTCTACCTGTTCCTGTTTGGTTTTTAACTGTTTTTTAATTTGAACCTAATCTCTCTCTCTCTCTCATGTACACATACATACACTCTCTCTCTTCTTTCATCTCTCCTTCTCCCCTTGGCCAATTTTTTTTAATTTAATCCTCGCCTTCCTTTTACATGGCAGAAGTTATAAAGTATAGTGCAAGTAATCCTAAAGAGTCCAAAGCAGATTAATTCTGATAGTGTCAGTGAGCTACTGAATATTACACTTTGTCGTTGCTCTATATCAACAGGGTGCTCCAGCTGTGTAAGATGTCCCATTTTGAGGCTCCTGGGGGATTTTCCATCCATGGGAGAATGGTCCTGAGGCTGCTCTCGTATGGGTATTGTGGAGGAGCTAGAAGTCACTGGGCCTTTGTGCACTGTAGCAGCTCCACTGGCTAGATGGTCTTAGTACAGGTGAGAGGGCAGAGCATAGAGCATTCTGTGCCTGCTGTCTCCATGTCTACTGCTGCTATGCTGTTCCCAAGGGGATAGTGACCTCTTTCTGTGTCCTTTTCCCCCCACCATAAAGGGATTACACCACTGTAAATGAGAGTATGATTTAGCCTTCACCATTTTTATTACTATAGATTTTGTGTGAGAAGGAGAGAACATGCTTAATTCTCAGATCCCCATTTGGTTTCCATGGGTGGATCTTGGACTGGGTACCACACTTTTACTTGGAAACTAAGCAATCCGTATTTGAGTAAAACGCCAATGATTCAGTTCTGCTGAAGTAAGGGCTGTAAAACTTTGCCCATATGAGTATTTCCAAATTCTGATGATATGCTCTATAAAACATGTCACTCAGTTGTGTGGTGAAGGGTCCCTGCATAAACCTTAGATGGTCACTCATCTGTCATATCACTGCCTAAGATCTGTCAATCACCTGAATAATTTAGAAGATCTCCTGTAGACCACATTTTTTCCTGTTGCAACAAAAGTCTTCTGTGATTACAAATAAGTAATGGCATAATACTGCACATTAAGACAAGGGGTGTGAGTGTGTGTATTTGAAGTGGTATGGCTACACATTATGAGCTATTAAACATTTTAGATTGCAGAGATAGAGGTTTTTGACTGGCACTAATGCATATAGCAAATAAATGGTAGGAAAAATTAGGTTTTATTATTACAATATGTTGGTGCTAAATTTCACCTACTGTTTATCTATTAACTTGCAATGGAGGACCATGCATAACCATTCTGGTAGTGCAAAAAAAATCTCTGAAAGTTTTCTTTCAGTTCATGTTGTTACAGAAAATATTAATTAAAATAAACCATACAGCACATCAGGTGGTGTGACTTACTAGTGAACAGTGAAAATGGTTCTGAGACTTATTCGGAATTTATAGAATCATTTTGATCTGGAAATCAGATTGAAATCTCTATGGAAACTGGGAAGGGGGGGTGAGGGAGGAGAGGGGTTGTGATATTTACAGTACCATGTGTTTTCATCCATGTTGGAAATAGAATGAAAATTCATAGATTCTAAGGCCAAAAGGGACTATTATGATAATCTAGTCTGACCTCCTGTACAACACAGGCCATAGGACTTCCACCAAAATAATTCCTAGAGTGTATCTTTTAGAAAACATTCAATATTGATTTCAAAATGGTCAGTGATGGCAAATCCACCATTACCCTTGACAAATTGTTCCAAAAGTTAATTACTCTCACTGGTAAAAAAAATATATATATATCTTTTATTTCCAGTCTGAATTTGTCTAGCTTTAACTTCCAGCCACTGCATTGTGTTAAACCTTTTGCTGCAAAATTGAAGAGCCCATTATTAAATATTTGTTCCCCAAATAGAGACTGTAATCAAATCAGCCCTTAATCTTCTCTTTGCTAAACTAAATAGATTGAGCTCTTTGAGTCTATCATTGTAAGAAATGTTTTCTAATCCTGTAATCATTCTCATGGCTCTTCTCTGAACCCTCTCCAATTTATCAATGTAATTTTTGAATTGTTAGCACCAGAACTGGACACAGTATTCCAGCAGCAGTCACACTAGTGAAAAGAAAGAGATAAAATAACCTCCTACTCGAGATTCCCCTATCTATGCACCCTAAGATCGCATTAGTTCCTTTGGCCACAGCGTCCTCCCTGGGAGCTCACCTTCAGCTGATTATTCACTATGACCCCCAAATATTTTTCAAAGTCATTGGTTCCCAGAGTAGAGTCCCCCATCCTATAAGTATGGCATACATTATTTGTTTCAATAGCCTATCTTGCAGTATTTACCTGCCAGTCTCAACACTTTTGGAAGCCAATTACTTGTCTTACAGTTAGTTTGAGTATTGTTCTTTTTCTTAAAAGATACTGTTACTTTTTTTAGGTGTTAGTATAAAATCTGTGTCTCTTTGCTGACCCTTTTCACTTGATTTCAGGTGCTGTTGTCAGGACTGATTGGCGTTGTCTCATGGAAAAGGCCTCTCTCACTTGTGGTAAGTGATATTGCTTTCTTAGTTATGTCAGGCAGTTCCTTGACCTGCAATAGATGTTAAACATTTGAAACGTATACTTAAAAATTGTGTACATCTCATCACTTTTCTCCTTAGGCATTTGTGTAAATATTTTCAGTGGCTTTGTGTTGTCGGTTTGAACCCACTGAGTTTTCACTTTGAGTTTGGAGTCCAGTTTAGCTCAAATCTCAAAGTAAAACTGAATCAAAACCATTGCCAGGTTTTTCTTTACATTAGGCAAGCTGCACATTTCACATTCAATGCAAACCAAAACCCCAATTTAGATTTGCTCAAAGTTTTAGTGAAATTTAATTTGCAACTTAACTTGAGCCCATATAGTGTCAGTTACTTTACAATTTTGTTTTGAACATTTTGCACAGGTCTCGTGTGGTATCCTCAGAAATTGTGATTTCTATGTAGAATAAATAACATTGGGTGCACAGAGAAATTTTTACAATCAGAACATTAATGAACTTGTAACTTTCAAGCTATAGCCCCACCATTTGGATATTACAAATTCTTGTAGAAGAAGGCACACTAAAAAGATACCTTTACAAGGCACACTAAAAAGATATCTTTCAGCTATTTTATTGGTTTGCTTTAGTTAATGTCCCAAATAAGTAAAATAATGTCTTGCTAGTATTATTTTAAAAGAGGTTTTGTTATATCACATGCTAATTATGAATTGACTGGTTTTCATTAAATATATTCATTAAAGAACCAATAAAGAGATGTGGGACTGTTTTCATATTTACTACAGAATCATAGACTTTAGTAAAAAGGACCATGTTGCCTACCTCTCCCTGATTATGTACTAAAATTACATTATTCATAAAAGCTGGTGTTATTAACTAACAAAAATAAGTGTTTTGAACATATTCTTTTTGGAAATTTATTTCCATTTAACTGATGAACATTATGTATTATTTGTATTTGTCATCGTGTTAAAGCATGGTACAGGGAACCAATGAAGCTTTCTCATGTTTGAATAGGATCTATCCAGCCAATATTGAATAGTATTCATTTTTTATCCTTTGGATAATAATTTAGCAAGCCGAGTTTGCTGATGAGTTTAAAAAACCTTTAGTAGTCCTCACTTTAATCCAAAATGGATAGTAGCCTCAGCTGAATAATTTATCATGTTTCAGCTTGTCAAGCAGACAGTTGAGTATGAATGAATATCTAGAATATAGATATTCTCTCAACAAAAAGAGCAACCAAAATGTTATATGGAGCCTGTCCATTAATTCGATATACTTAGGGACATTCACTTAGGGAAAAAGGATTTATTTGCCAAGAGCAAATTAAAGCAAAACCTTGAATACTTTTGACTTTGGGCTACAACACTTTAGACGGAAACCAAATGTACTCCTACTTCTGTGTTGTACATTAAAAAATTCCTAACATATCATATAATGTGAATACTGTATTGAAATCCGAGCCCTTGAAACAAAGGAGCTGTGTTGGGGGTTCTGTTCGTTTGTGACAGCAAAGGAAAAAGATGTTTTATTGACAGTAATGTAGCCATTAATAGACCTGTGATTTATTCACCATTTACCTGAACAGGAAATGCCCTCTGTTGCTCCAGAGCCGGCCTGGGAAAACACTTGTTGGGGATGCTCTCCTTCTCCCATGGGACCAGGGCCTTCTATACACGTTTCCCACATTCCCTCTGATGCTGAAGGTCCTTATAAAAATAAAGAAGGGGGAAAAGCGAGAGTTATACTGATTTCTCCCAGATGTGGTACCCATACTGACGCAGCTAGCGATGTGTACACCAATCCCTCTTCAATTCACTCCTCACCTCCTTTCACTGAAGGGCGGACTAACTCTCCATCCCAGCCTATGGATTCTTCAGCTCAAATCTTGGCTCCTTAATGTTTACGACACATAGAGAGCTACTGCTCCTAGGAGATACAGGAAGTGTTATTGCACAGTAGAAAATCAGCTACCCGCTGCACTTCCCTACAAAAATGGAAAAGATTCCAGTCTTGATGTACTTCTATACAAATTACGTCAGTATCCTCCTCCCTCCCCATCACACTAGACTACATACTAGGCCTCAAGAGGGCAGGGCTATCCCTCAGGTCACTCAAAATACATCTTGTCACCATAACAGCCTTCCACCAGCACATAGAAGGTTATTCAGTCTTTACCCATCCAGCGACAAAGATTCCTCAAGGGCACAGGGTACCTCTTCCCTCAATCCAGACACCCCAAACCAACGTGAGACCTGAATCTAGTTCTAAGGAGTCTAGCTAGACTATCTTTTGAACCTGTGGCCATGTGTTCTTTTGCACATATATCAGTGAAGACAGCAATCTTAGTAGCTATCATCTTGACAAGGAGAATAGGGGAAATAGTGGCATTAATGGTGCACAAACACCCCGTTTCACGATTTTCTTTAAAGACAAGGACACTCTCAAACCACACCCAAAATTCATTTCCCAGGTGACTTTGTCTTTTCACATGAACCAACTCATTCATCTTCCCATGTTTTACTCAAAGCCTCACTGTGATAACAGGGAGGCTATACTACATAGACTTGATGTTAGGAGAGCCTTGGCCTTCTATTTGAACAGGACGAAGGCCGTTAGGAAATCTCCGAAGTACTTCCTATCAATTGCAGAAAGATCAAAAGGCACAGAAATATCTGCTCAGAGATTCTCTAAATGTGTCTTGAATCATATTAACTACTGCTATCATGCTTGTAATTTGGTACCTCCACCTGGAATCCATATACATTCCACAAAGTCGGTTTCTACCTCAGTCACCTTCATTAAAGATGTTCCCAGTCCAGAAATCTGCTGGGCAGCAACCTGAGCATCTGCTCATACTTTTGCAGAACACTAAGCAGAACAAGAGACTTCTCTTCTGATGCCATCATTTTCTCCGCTGTATTTTCGTCCTTAACAGACTCGACTCTGAAGCTCCAACCCTCCATCAGAGATACTGCTCGGGAGTGACCTATAGTGGAGAACCTATAGGGACACTACTTGAAGAAGAAAAGGAAGTTACTCACCTTGTGCAGTAATGACGATTCTTCAAGATGTGTCCCCCTATTGGTGCTCCGCAACCCACACTCCTCCTCTCTACTTCGGAGTTCTTGTTAGTGACTCTGTGACAGAGAGGGTGGTTCATCCATGCAGTGTTAATTAGTCTCAAGCAGAAAGAATGCATGTGCGGGCCAAATGGACACTGCTACCAAAGATCTCTGATCAGGGGCACAGATATACCTACAGTGAAGCACCCAGAGGGGAACACATCTCGAAGAACCATTATTACTGCACAAGGTGAATAAGTTCTTTTACATCTGTCACTTCAAACTACATATCAGTATGTGTTGCATGTAACTTAAAATTACTGAAATGGATTTCCATTCAACGGAATGAAAAGTTAGATTGGCTGGTTTTGTTTTTAGGGTTTTTTTTCTTTTTGTTCTCCTGAGACTGAGCACCGAGTCCATTATTTTTCACTCTGCTCCTCTGCTGAGTGCAATATATTCTGGGCACAGTGCAATCAAAGAAGAATATCAAGGACCTTTTCAAAGTTTCATCAGCATTTTCCTGTTTTGTTCTCATTGGTGCCATGTTGATCAGAGTACAATCTAAGAAGCTAATTTAAAACCATATTTTCTGTACGTTATCTTATTATCATTAGAACTGCTGAGAAAACTTATCTAAGCCACTGAGAAATGTCTACAATAGAGTATCTAATTATGAATTGTTTCAGATATGTTATATTCTGTTCTGTTTTATTCCTGTTAGTCCCTTCCCCATGGAATAGCACTGTGGATGCTAGTCCCATCTATGTAGCAGCTTTTTTCATAATTCATCTGTAAGAGCTTTTAACTGCATGTACCAACAGTATCTTCTCTCTATAGGCAGTAGTTGCAAACTATATGAATTATAATAACCTTTGACATGAATTCTAAAAGGTCTGTAGGCTTTTCTTTCAAAATTTCAGAAATAGAATCAAATGTAACTTTATGATATTAGCAAAAATCTGTGCAAGTAAAAGGTTAATACAATGTAATATAAGTGTATTAGTGCTCAAAATTTATTCAGAAAATTCATTATACATCCACTTTGGGGGCTCATTATACTCAAGATCATGACCTTCATCTAAGTGAACACACGTCTCTTAGTTGGTCATATTAAAACTAGAGTCTTCGTTCTTTAAACACCGACACGGTATGAAATATGTAAAATGCTCAAGGTATTTGAGGTCTTCCATAGGATTCCTTGTACTAGTAAAATAGTTTGAGTATTTTTTAAAAAAAGTGAAAACTAAAACCTTGCTTATCGGCTCTCTGAACTAAGAGGTGAAAACATTATCTAAAAGTTGTTTCTGCTCTAAGTCACCAGTCTTATTAAATGTTGGTAAGAAAAATAGCCTAAATGGAAAACTGACATAAAAGAGCACTTATTAAAATATGCAGATAGAAACTCAAAGATAAAAAAGAAAATGTCAGGACCCAGACAAAACCAGAAGCAAATAAGAATGTTGATTTGTAGAACTGTCTTGCCCCACACAAGTAGAAACCATTGTGAATGTCAGTGTTCCTAAAAGCACTCCTGGCTTCTAATAGTTTGTACTCCTTTCATTTTGGACATAATGGATTGTACCAAATTTTTGGCAACAGCAGAGTAGACCTGCTTTTTTACCCTTAATGTCAACACCACAATCATGGTACAGTAGGTTAATTTATTTTACAGATTGTATTAAATAGTTTGGCATTTTATGATGCATCCAGAAGTGAGTCCCAACATTTATACTAGAATAAGGTGCATTTAATAATGGAGTTCAATTAGGCAATGCAATTACTGATTTATTTGCATCAATTCTACAACATTCTAAAAAGCCTTTGGGGACAGCTTATCTTGTAGCATTATGTTTATAAATATTACTACACACTGAGTACAAAAGCTTTTGGGACTTAAGGTCACATTTCATAAGCTGTCTTTGATAATATTTTCCCCTCTTTATACGTGTAAGAAACTACAGCCTTCTTTGTGGGTAAAACAAAATGTTTGTAGACATTGATACTGACTGTTCATCTGCCATTGCCATCATTGTATCTTCTTTTGTGTAAAAGTGTATGATTTTTACTATAGAATTAATGAAGCATGAAAATATTTTGGCAAATGTGTATTTTTAAAGATAAATACCATATGCACTGCAAATAATGTGGATAACTTTTGCCTGGCTGGGAATAGCTGGAAATATTCATTTAAAGTATAGCACATTTTAATCTCATCAAGTTTGAGTATACTGAATTTATAACTCCATTATGGTCTATTGGATTCATTCATATCTACTGCAGGATTCACATTCATAGGTACTCTTTAATTACATAAATTGTGTAATGTTAAAAAGAATTTTTATTAATCAACTTTACTACTAGAGTGGTGTAATTCCGGTACTGTACTAAGTTAGTTCTATTCATTTTTTCTATGATTCTAGATAAGCCAAGATCTTGGTCCATATTCAGCCCTGTTTTAACATCATCATTGTAAATAGAGTTACACCAGGGATGAATCTGACATGTTATGTGGAAGATTTTTTTAAACTGTATTGCAACTAAGAAGTTTATTTTCTTTACCTACAAAATATTTTTCTTTCTTTACAAACTTCCTTGTTCTGTCCTCAGGTCTACGTAGTGTGTTAGTTAGGAAAAATCATTAATACATACATGCATATATGTTAGTAAGGAAAAATCATTCATACATATGTTCCTTACTAACACACTAAATAGACCTGAGGACAGAATAAGGAAGTTAGTGTGTGTATGTGTATATAAAAATATAAGATAGCTGGCATCTAAACAAAGTTTAACCCAAAGATTCATTAAATTCAGAACCTATTGGATTAAAAAAAAGGGGGAGGGTGCAATTACTATAATAAAGACACAGTACCAGAAAAAATTACTGCTGAAAAAGTATGTGTGTAACTGTCTGTAGCACAATTAACGTTAAATATACTACCAGGAATACAAATTAATAGTATACACAGCATGCTGAGTGTTATTAATTGAGAATAAATCACCTAAATGATTTTTGAGCACATCTTTTACTGTTACCAACAAAAATATTTGGATGAGAGGCTTTTGAGATTTTGCTTCTCCTTTTCATAACTCAGATTTCTTTATTCTTGATTAAAAGGCATAGCTGACAGATTGTATCTTTGACTAATTTAGGATCATAGATCAACTACTTATAATTCAGAATTGTTTAAAGTACTTAGGGCCAAGTACTTAGGGCCAAGTGCAGGACAGTGTCTTATAACACAGACCACGGCTTCCCTCTCACAGTAACTGCAAAATGAGGAAAAAATTGATCGGCTAAGTTTTTTCTTGGTATTGTACTCTAATAAGCAATATCTGCTCATCTAGCAAGGAAAATCTACATCCACATATATGACTGTGATTTATTTTTATAATATTGTTTGTAAGATAATTTAGGAGTGGCTCTCAAGATCCTAGTAAACTGCCAGTACAACCCTGGGTTTCTGAAAATGTGGGCATCCCAGCTGTAATGAATGCCAGCTATAATTTACTGTTAACCAAATCCTGACCCTTATGTATCCACAAACTATATTCCCCATCTTTCCCTTGACATGCACCAATAAAATCTGTTCAGTGGCATGGACAGTGGAGCCCGCAGTTCTGCTGCCTTTCAGTCTTCTGGTCAGGAAAACATCTTCTGGAAGAAAATATTGGCTAAAGTAAAATACATCTTTATCATCTGAAAGACGCCATCCGCTTCCACTATGCTGAGAACCTCAAGCAGAAGCTGGACCAGGGCAAGGTGTTTGAGGTGTCCAGCAAGTGGGATGCCAGCAACCACTTCCTCCCCAGGGGCAGCTTCACCAGGTTCGCCAACTGGTGTTTCGTCCACCGGGCCTGACTCAACTGTGTTCCCCTCAACGGAGCCATCCGCCACGGCAATGGACAAGCGCTGCAGGAAGTGTGGTTACGCCAACAAGACCCTGCTCCACGTCCTGTGTGGATGCAAACAGCGCTTCGGAGCCTGGCGGCACCACCACAATGCCATCCAGAACCATCTGGTGAAAGCCATCCCACCATCCCTGAGGAAGATCACCGTTGACTCCGCCATCCCTGGGACAGACAGCTGACTGTGACCCGACATCGTTGTGATGGACACAGAAAAGAAGAAGGTCCTCATGGTAGACGTCACGGTGCCATTTGAAAACAGGTCACCGGCCTTCCGTGAGTCCTGAGCACGGAAGGCTGACACCCTGAGAGCCCAGGGCTACAAGGTACAGATACACACCCTGATAGTGGGAGCCCTGGCTCGCTACACCCGGCTCATGAGACAGCTCATGGTGTCCGACACCATCAGGTGGTCCAGAGACATCTATACGGAACACATCATGGGACACCATCAATACCACATTGAGTAATCAAGACCACCGACCAGGGAAATAACCCACTTCCTCCCCTGACGAACTAAGGAACGCACCCCACCCATGTACTTATTCGCGACACTGATACTAACTTGGACTCTTTATACATTCCATGGGTGGCGTACCTGAGACCACTTATCCACTGCTGCTTTAAAACCCCCCGAACCCAATCTAGGTCTATACTGGTTATGTGATATGCATGTATCTCGTGATCCTTGTAACTGATACCTGTAATCCTTCATAACTCAAGCTGGACCCCAGATATACAGTACCTTTCCTCTTAACTTGTGTATATTTAATTTTAACTTTAATAAAAAGTTATATTTAAAAGTATATTTAACATTAACTTTAATAAAAAAACATTTCTAGGTATACATAGATTATGGGCCAGCATCTGTTCTTTTTACAGCAGTGTGTATTTGAGCAACTCCATTGATTTTAATGGAGATGCTTCCAATTTAGGCTGGTGAATGACTGATAGCCATTGTTGAGGTTCCAATAGCATCCCTTACTAAGTCTTGATACATCAGAATAGCACAAGAAAGTAAAACAGACTGTAGATGGTCCTGTATATGTAAACAAATGGAGACAGACAAATGGGTTTGGAGCTGGCAGCATTGAACCACAAAAGCTGACACATATCAAAAAGGAATGACAGTAAACAAATGAGGCCAAAATAAGGCCAAACTGAAGCAAATTAGTGAAGCTAATGAATATCTATGAGGCAGTCATCTCACACACACACACACACACACACACACACACACACAAAAGGTTGGGGGAAAGCTGACAAATGAGTGGATGGAGTACAGGAAAAGACACATTTGGCTAACAAATGATAAACAAACAGTGCTGGCATATCAGAATACCTAGAAAATGATAACTGAACAATTGGTGAATGAAAATGAATGGAAAAATCTGACAAATGCCAAATTAAAAAGAATGAAGCTGATACATGATGAATGAACAAATGAGAAACAGTAAAGGAATGGAAGTGGGTGGTCAGCATATGAGATATATCATGTAATAATATATCATCTATTTTTACTGCAATTGTTATAATAATTTTTGCTCCTTTTTCACACTCTCCCAAGAAGGTTCTGAATCTTTTAATATTTGACTTGAGCAGATCATACCTGTCCTCCATTTTCTACACTGGCTTTTTGTAGAATATAGAATCAAATTCAAGGTCTTGATCTTTATCTTCACCTGGGCCACAAGATATCATAAAGGTCACTTAAAGCTTGGAGATGAGCACTGGGACCATGGTCGACAGCTCTGCTACGTGGGCATAATAGAGCAGCCTACCTCATGGGTACAGCTTATTTGTGCAAGAAACAAAGCATAGTATGGGGTTGATGCAAGCCTGGAATGAAGTCAGTTCCTTCTAAACTAAGAACCATCTGAAACGTAACCATCTTCTCCTTCAAAGGCAAGACACTTCTTTGGCTTTACCTTAACTCATTATAGACGCATAGCAATATGTACATATAATTTTTAAAAATCCTATCCAAACAAAACACTACATTGTGCACACAATTTTTCCCCAGAGGAAAGAATGAACCACACATGGCAGAAGTTAGTCACATTGCTTAGTGCACTTAAAGACACTCATACTGTGGTGATGAGGATGGTATAAGAGTCCATGTAGAGTAAAATGGATTCAAAACTAGAGTAAAAAAGTTTGCCTACCCTTGTTTGCTTAGAAAGAGGGCATATTACACAGATTTGAGCAATGTTACAGATACATGAAGGTGTTCTGATGACAATGTTAACCATAAGAGTGAAGCTGAAGTGTTTCATAAGGTCTTCAGAACCCTGGCAGGTATATAGCCTTATTCAGAGACTTTCTGACATTCTATGTATTTTTGAAACAGAGCACAATATTCTGAGTGAGGACAAAATGTAGTTTTATTATAGTTGCATCTTAAAGGTCTGTTGTCAGTAGAATATGCTGTGTAGTTTTGTTCCCATGAGGAAAGGGAATGCTGCATGTCACTTTTGGAATGACTTCCTCAGGCTGATGTTCAGGACAACGTTGACATGTCTTGGGGTATGCCTTAATGCTGCGTTATCTTGAGTTACTTCTCAGGAGTCAGTGCAGCCACATTGTGAGATAACATTCAAACTGATATGTTCACACTGGTGCTGCACTCACTCGTGTGGCACTAAGACTTTTCTGAGAGCTTGTCTTCACTACGGTCCAAATAGGCGCTGCTGCAATCGATGCAGTGGCATTGATTTAGCGGCTCTGGTGAAGACATGGTAAATCAGCAGGAGAGTGCCCTTCTGTCAACCTGAGTACTCCACCTCAACAAGAGGCAAAGCTATGTTGGCAGGAGAGTGTCTCCAATTAACATAGCGCTGTGTAGACACCATATTAAGTCGATTTAAACATCGACATAAATTACGTAAGTTATGTAATTTAATAGCATAACTTTCACCGATTTAACCCTCTAATGTAGACAAGGCCAGAGTTTATCCCATGGTTCTTTTCACTTCACTTCACTGAGCTGCTCTATGAATTCTGTGCAAGTTAATTTTTGGGTGAATTAGTCTGTCCTTTCTGGGCACACGGAATTGTGAGAAGACATTGGAGAACTAGTGGCACTCAAATAGAGCTAGCCTGCTCCATGCTGCAGAGTGACCCTGTTAACAGCTGATGAGTTGTGCTAATTTAAGTGTTAGTCTGAATCCTAGCCTTTAATTCAAGTAACATCATTACCCTGCTCAAGTTAAGCATGTTTATTGTGTGGATGGGACTTGAGTTAACTGAACTCTTGAGTTATAACTCAAGTTAACTTTGTAGTGAAGACAAGATCTTGGAGGAAATGTTTCCATTTCTGAAACTTTGTTTACTTTGATGTGGTTTTTTTCATATGGGAAATGTGTTAAACAGGGACAAACAGGAAAAGAATCCTAAAATACCATCAAACTTTTTTATGTATATGAAGTCCTTCCTCCATATGCATTTATTTATGAACTACTTTGATAGAAAAATATGCTGAAAACTGAATAAAGAGCTAAAAATAATAATTTACTTAGTTTGATTTCAGGATAACAATCTCATATTGTGATAAGATTGTGACATCGGGGTAATTTAACATTCATAGTACAGATGAGAATAATATCTGTCACTGATTTGCTGTGTTCCCTGGGATAAATCACTAAGCCTCTGTGTTGCAGGTTCAGCATCTCTAAAACAGGGTTATACTCACCTACCTTACAGAAATTGTGTAAAGATTTGTTAATATTTGTATAGTACTTCGAAGACAAAAATGTGAATTTCTTCTTGTGGCATAAGTGGACCCTGACCCTGATCATAACTTTTGGGCACTACTGTCATATAAAGGTTAAACATGTAATACGTATTATTTTGCATACTCCATGCCCCATTGGATAGAATGCTGTGAGAGATGACCTTGGCTCTTCTCAAATTTTTAAATGAAAGTATAGAACTCAATGCTCATGAAAGTATGTGATGATCTGTACAACTTATGATATCTGGCTGATATTGTAAAATTGTTATGAGAATTGTTATAACTGGTCAGTACATACACCAGGGAGGTTGGGTGGAACTGGGAGAAGTCACTTTCCCTAGCTTGTCATAGGGCACTGGGGTTTAGAGAGTGGAAAATTACCAGCAACAAGAAAAAGAACCAAGTGTTGGTAGTGGGACATATACACTTGAGGGGCTCAGCGAGAGATATAGGAAGCTTTGGGAAATAAGGGAAGAGCTGGGTATGCGGTCATAGGAGGGTGAAGGTAGGGGAGCTAGCTGTGGGACCAACCAAAATCAGAGAAAGCAATCTAACTTAAAGGGGGGAGAGAGGTTCCATGGTTCAGAAAACTGAAGCAGGGAAAGATGTACTGGGTTTATGATGTTTGGATTGATCTATTCATTTCTCAAGCTATTAAAGAAAGAGCAATGGTGTTTTAGAATCCTGTGCAAAGTGTGTCTGTCTGTTTGTTGTGTTACACCTATCAAATGCCCTTGGGGAGTTAGCCTGTGGATCCACAATACCCACACACAAGGAGTTCTGGGAGAGGAAGTACTTCCTCTATGTCAGGAGTCTGAGCTGTCAATATTGGCCCAAAGGTAGGCAGTTGAACTGTGAGATCACAGCTCTTGAGAAGTGCTGCTGTGCAAGGGATGCCATTATCCATGCCTAGCATGTGCTTGGAAGAAAAACAGATGTTGAAGGTTAAGCATTGTAGTACAAACACCATTACCAACTTCATAACCCTGTGCGATCTGGAAGTTTGGCGATTGATAACCTGTACCACTGCTATGTTGTCGCACTAGAAGCACACCCTTATATTAGCCAGCTCCGATCCCCAAATGACCACCACAGCTAAAATGGAAAAAATTCCAAGAAGATCATGTTCTTCAGACAATCCCATTTTGTGTCCAGGTGGCGGGCCATTTTGTATACACCATTTGCCTTGATAAAACACCCCAAAACCTGCACCCCTGCCACATTTGAGTGGATTTTAACCCCCTTTGTAATAACCATTGTTCTCTCCACAATGATACCCCATTAAATTGACTCAGAAAACTTTTCCACACCCTCATGTGTTCCTTCATATATCTAGTGACTGAGTTGAATGGTGTGGCTTGGCTATGCCAGCCGTTGCTGCTGCCTGCTGGGCACAAAATGGGGCAACAACCCTGCAAGCAAAGTTCAGGTGCCCCAGGTGAACCAAAAAAAAAATACAAATAATGCACTACTTCGTTTAGTCCCACTGACCGCACCACTGCCCAGTGATACTGAGTAGCCCATGTGCATAGCCTTGTCAAAATATAATTCGAAATATAATTTGAAATATAAGTCATCTCACAAACATGCCTGTATCTACAGGGGTTGCGAAAACAACCACCATTATTAAATGCCCAGCAAATACTATTACATGCCTGGGGCCCCTCCTGAGCTTGTTGCAGTATGAACAAACCCCTGGCACCCTTGGTATCATCCACTGTAGCCACAGTATGTGATGCCACATTATCCCAGTTTATGTTGCTGCCCTTAATTAAAACTGCTAATTATAATTAAACCAGGACATGCTCCCAAACATATTGTGTGGCTGCCTAATTATATCCATATACTTAAGTAAGGCAGGGCTCCTCTGTGGGTAGGCCTGTACTATAATGTCTCATATATGAGGAAGGCAGCCTCCCAATTTTCTCATGTTCTAAGTTATTTTGCTTGCCTTGCCCATGTTTACTGTCTATTAACACCTCCCTGTGCACTAGGGATAATATATCCATGTATTTGCCTCTCAGGATTTTATATTTAGTTGTACTGAGTAGGTGAACTCCCATCGGGTCAGCCACCCTGGCATAACCGTACTCAGGACTGCATGGAGGGAGTTCCACAGAGCCCTTCTCCCTCATAGACCCCACTGGGAGTCTCTACTCTGTCCCATGAGGTTACATGCCCTGATGGCCGATGAGTCCCCATGTGCCCAGGGGCTTCAGTTCCAACATGGGCTTAGCTACCCTTGCCAGGGGCCTGCCCCTGTACTGCTGCCCAAACTTGAGCCCATGCTGGGCCTGCCCTGTGACCCCGTGCAAACCCCGCACACCTAGCTGCCTGAAACTGCTGTAGTAAATGCAAATTAGTTGCAGCAGCTGTGTAATACCATCCATGCCCCCACTGAAGATGCGGCTTCTGGACCTCCCATTCCTGGGCCCAGAGTATTTACTACCCCAATAGGCTGACTCCTGTCTCCCTCAGGTGAAGTCACTGAGGGATTGGTTGAGCACAGTCCCTGCACCTGGCAGTGGCCCCTGCAACTGCCACCCCTTGACAGGCTGGAAGGCCGGATACCACCTCTGCCACCCATCCCCTCAACCTCTGTCTGGTTCAGATCACACTCACCCCTGGGATCAGCATTCCCACCATCCCTTGTGTTTGGTGGAAGAGAACATCCTGGGGCAGAGAGATGCTAGTTCCCCTTGTTTCCACTGTTCCCTTTCTGTGTAATTTGCCTTTGCCTGCCCTTTCCTGTCTCTGGGGCTGGGGGGTGATAGCCCCCCGTTTTCTTGAGCTCACCCTTCTCGTTCCCCTGGAGCCATGCTGTCATTCATTCGGCATAGCCAGACAATAGTCTTACCTATTCACAGCTACTTTGGAAAAAAAAAAAACCCCTCTCCAAACGTGTTCCATTCAGTAAGGAAATACAGCAGTGACTGGTACCTAGATTACATCAAGCGGTGTAAAGTTTACTCCCCATGTATTTATTACAAATTAACAAATCAGAGAAAACAAAATCACTCTCTGAGTTGACTGTGTATGGTAACCATGAGGGTCCAAGTTAGCCTAAGACCAGTATAATGGTCCAAAACAGTCAGCTTCTAAGCTGCTGTAAGTTATCTTTTTCACTGAGCTTAAGAGGTTTATCAGTGTCGTTCACAAGGTCTTGCTAGATACATCAGTCAATTTTTATGAGACTTGGCTTGTTCATTCCCCAAATCGTGGGATGACCCAAAAATCAGTCTTCAGAATGTCCATGAAATCTGATTTGGCAGTTGCAGAGGTGACGTGGGGAGGGGGGAAGTGGGGTCACTTGCCTCCCTAGATTTGCTGCTTGGCTTGTACTGAGTATGCTCACATGGACTGAGCATGCTCAGTAATACTGCTGAAGCCGGCTGCCCTCACTCAGCCTCACCTACCACTTCACTGTCAGCCGACACAGGTCGTCTCTGGGCGGTTGTTCAGTATTCCCTATGAAACTAAAAATCTTGCAAAAGGAAGGAAATATTTAAGTAGAATCACTAGGTTTTTTTTAAAAAGTTCATCTTTTTAAAATAAATTCTAGGTGGAAAAGTTTGTTTGCAAGATGCAAGGTTGATGCTTATGTATCAAACTGATTCTGTTCCATAATTGTGTGTTTGCACTTATTGTATGATAATCAGTTACTGAAAAAAAATGTTGGCACCAAGTGATTATGCTGTGAAATAACCAATGCTTATTGATTATTTCCCAAGGCATAGTGTGTTTACCTTGTTGTTTTTTTCATTGCTGACATTAATGCCTGATAACTCTACTGCCTCATAGTACAAAGTACAACTGACATGCTAAGGAATTATGTTGCCTGGGAATTGCTTGTATGCAAATATTTAAGTATATTGGCAGTAATTTTGTCTCATTCCCTTTCTGCATTACTTGTAATAGGTTCATTGGTACCAAGGTGGGAAATATACATTTGTTGTTTGTCTTGGGGTGTTAAGATCTGGCATTGAAAGGAAGATACTACAGAGAAACATGACTTCAGTCATTTTGTTAATCAGTTTCTTATTCTTTTTTCCTACGTTTGGCACATACCTTGTTTTATTATAGATTTGTTCATCTGAGGACAAGAACCAAGTTTATAAGATCAAATATTAAATCAGTTTGCACAATACAAGCAAACTGTTATCTATAAAGTTTTGAGAACTGGCTGCGTATTACAAACTGGCATAGACACTTTTGTTATATAAGCCAAACTTTGACTATATGAAGTCTGTTTTACTCAGTATTTTAGTCACATCACTTTTTTCAGACATAATGGGTTCTTTCTAGGAAATCTTGTTGTTTTCAGCAAACAAAATGAATAAACAAAATGAATAAACAGTTGAATAAACTGAAAACACTGCTGATAGCTCGATCAGCTAAGAGACCAGGTTTGTAAGCCATAACAATAAAGAGATTGTGACGTTACACTCTATATGATTTTATAAAAATATGCTAATGAGTGAATATAATGTAACTGGAATATGCTTTATGCAAAAGGTCTCTTGTAAGGTATCATTAAAAAGCTTATAATCTATTGAGTGTGATCATCCTATTTGTATAAATGTACCACTCTTGTATCTGAAAGTAGAAATATGAAATATAACTCTGAGGGCCTATTGTAATTATGCAAAGTGTGGGCCATTAATGGTGGTTTGGAATCTTGATGACTCCCATTAACCAGAACAATTGACTGTAGATGGCTCTGTTTTACCTGTAAGTCTTCCTGTATACCAGTGTGCTGGCAAGTGGGTAATGAAGTCTTGCAGTGACATGTGATCATGTCACCTGAACTAAAATCCATCTTTAACCTGGTGTCTTTCCATTGAGAAGGAGGGGGTGGGAACCCAGAGAGGGACAAAGGATTCTAGCCTTATGCAAAAGATATATAAATGGGTGGAGCAGAACAAAGAGGGAGAGCCATCATGAAGAATCCCCTAGCTACCACCTGAGCTGGAACAAGAGCTGTTCCGGGGAAAGAATTGTGCCCAGGCCTGGAAGGTGTCCAATCTGAGGAAAAAAACTTACTGAAGCATCTCTAAGGGTGAGATTATCTGTGTTGAGTTTGATTAGACATAGATTTGTGTGTTTTATTTTGCTTAGTGACTTACTTTGTTCTGTCTGTTACTACTTGGAACCACTTAAATCCTACTTTCTGTATTTAATAAAATCACTTTTTACTTATTAATTAACTCAGAGTATGCATTAATGCCTGGGGTGGCAAACAGCTGTGCATATCTCTCTATCAGTGTTATAGAGGGCGAACAATTTATGAGTTTACCCTGTATAAGCTTTATACAGGGTAAAAGGGATTTATTTGGGTTTAGACACCATTGGGAGTTGGGCATCTAAGTGTTAAAGACAAGAACACTTCTGTAAGCTGCTTTCAGTCAAGCCTGCATCTTTGGGGTAAGTAATTCAGACCCTGGGTCTGTGTTGGAGCAGACTGGCGTGTCTGGCTCAGCAAGACAGGGTGCTGGGGTCCCAGGCTGGCAGGGAAAGCAGAGGCAGAAGTAGTCTTGGCACATCAGGTAGCAGTTCCCAAGGAGGTTAGAGGGAGGGATAGCTCAGTGGTTTGAGCATTGGCCTGCTAAACCCAGGGTTGTGAGTTCAATCCTTGAGGAGGCCACTTAGGGATCTGGGGCAAAAATCAGTACTTGGCCCTGCTAGTGAAGGGAGGGGGCTGGACTCAATGACCTTTCAAGGTCCCTTCCAGTTCTAGGAGATTGGTATATCTCAAATTATTATTTTTATTAGGTTTCTGTGATCCAAACCGTCAAATAAACACTTTCTAAAAAAAGCTATCATTACATAATAGGATCATAAGTAGGTTCAGATATCACCATTAGCTCCCAGAGAATGACAATTCTTAGTACTTACATTGGGAAGCTAAGTTTAATTTTGAGTATGGGGGGGAAGATGCATCTCTCAAAATTATGATACTTTACATTGCCATAATGCTTTATAAACATTAAAAATGATAACACCCCATTATATGCTGTGGTGTTGTAGCTGTGTTGGTCTGAAGATATCAGAGACACAAGGTAGGTGAGGTAATATCTTTTATTGGACCAACTTCTGTTGGTGAGAGAGACAAGCTTTCAAGTTTACAGATCTCTTCTTCAGGTACCTCGTTTAGGTAGGTAGGTAAGTTTCATTAACTCCATTTTACAGAGAGGGAAACTGAGAAATAGGGTCTAGATTTTTATCTGTTACACTGGTACTAACGCGGCTGACATCAGCAGAGTTGAACAGGATGAGAATCAGGCTAGAACTTAGCCCATAAACTTTAGGTTACTTGCCCAAGTAACACAGTCAATCAGCACCAAAGTAGTCATTACAATGTAGATGTTCCCATCTTCCAGCTCATTATCAGACTCCCAAACCACAATGCCTTTCCGTATATAATTTTTATTATTATGTGTATTACATTAGACTTGTTTTGTTGCTACACAAGAATCATTGCTTTTTCAGAGTTTTGGGTTATGTTACTCTTTGCAAATACGAACTACAGGAAAAAGTCCAGGAAGAACAATATTTTTGAACACAACACTCGAAGTATTTTTGTCCTCCTGTATTGCTTATTGTCTCAACTGATTTCTCATTACAGATTAATTCACCTTTTAAAAAATTTGTGATAGCCAGTGCATTCTGAGTAATAGCACGTGTCTAGTGGTTAAAAGTTCAGCTTTCAGGGTTCAGATTTAGTCTTTTCTGTACTCATCTGCCAGATTCATTCTGACTTCATGAGTTCCCCATAATATTCAGTACTTTTTTCCATTAGCTCTCATAATTAAAAAACATAGAAAACCTTAGATGCTTCAGGGGAAAATTTGAAAAAGCAACTTATGTAGGAACAGTTCTGTCAAGAACCTTTCCCTTGATTGATTGGTTCTTTATTGTTTAGGAGGATTGCATTAAAATAGGGCATTCATTACCAAAAAATTAATCTGCTGCTTTTGCTTATTCCTCAGTTAAAGCTTTAATCCTTTGTTTCTGTCACTATAATAATTTCCACAGCGAACCATGATGCCATATTCTGAAGTTATGATATCAAGTGGGGAATCAGCGGCAGGCCAGATGAACTTTTTAAAACAAAAGGCTGATTTTGGATCTGTGACATCTGCATTTTATCCATATCCCTGCTCAAAGCAGACTTAAATGTGGGTGGGTCTGACTTAGGGTGACCAGACAGCAAATGTGAAAAATCAAGACAGGGGTGGGGGGTAATAGAAGCCTATATAAGAAAAAGACCCCAAAATTGGGACTGTCCCTATAAAATCGGGACATCTGGTCACCCTAGTCTGACTCATGGAGGTATCCCGCTGTGGCATGTCCCTGCATTCCAATGCTCCCTGGCTGTCACAACAGGACCTGGTGTAATTTAGCACAGCCTTGAGAATGCTCTAAAAAATATCAGGGACTGTGCAGATGAGAAACAGACTACAGGAATGGGAAGCTGAACATGACTTTGCACCACAACACTCTCATAGCACACTCCTTAACTACACTCAGTGGATATTATGTGCAGCTGAGAATGTGAATCTGGATTCTATTCTCATTTATATTTCCTTGATATCAAAAAAAGGAAGGAATAGAGCATATAGAAAATACATCCTGAGTAAACTGAACTATTTTAAAACACAACGAATTGTTAAAACTTTTTCAGAGTGTTCAAGGAAGTTTTAAAAGAGTTTTAAATAATATGATGACTTAACCAGGAGATCTTCAATTATCTAAAAATCAAAAAAGAGTCCTACAAAAAGTGGAAACTATGTCAAATTACAAAGGATTACTATAAACAAATAACACAAGTATGTAGGGACAAAATTAGAAAGGCCAAGGCACAAAACAAAATCAAACTATCTAGAGACATAAAGGGTAACAAGAAAACATTCTACAAATACATTAGAAGCAAGAGGAAGACCAAGCACAGGGTAGGCCCGTTACTCAATGAGGAGGGGAAACAATAACAGAAAATATGGAAATGGCAGAGGTGCTTAATGACTTCTTTGTTTCGGTTTTCACCAAGATGGTTGGTGATTGGACATCTAACATAGTGAATACCAGTGAAAATGAGGTAGGTTCAGAAGAGGCTAAAATAGGGAAAGAACACTTTAAAAATTACTTAGACAAGTTAGATGTCTTCATGTTACCAGGGCCTGATGAAATGCATCCTAGAATACTCAAGGAGTTGCCTGAGGAGATATCTAAGCCATTAGCGATTATCTTTGGAAAGTCATGGAAGACGGGAGAGATTCCAGAAGACTGGAAAAGGGCAAATATAGTGCCAATCTATAAAAAGGGAAATAAGCACAGCCCAGCGAATTACAGACCAGTCAGCTTAACTTCCTTACCCAGAAAGATAATGGAGCAAATAATTAAGCAATCAATTTGCAAACATCTAGAAGATAAGGTGATAAGTAACACTCAGCAGGGATTTGTCAAAAACAAATTGTGTCAAACCAACCTGATAGCTTTCTTTGATAGGGTAACAAGCAGTGGTGAGCTGGAGCCGGTTCCCACAGGTTCTCAAGAACCGGTTGCTAAAATTAGACCTCGGTGGAGAACCGGTTGTTAAAGGGCCAGGGAGTGGGCAAAGAACTCCGGTCCGTGGGCTGGACCATCCTGTTGCTCCCAGGATTCCCAGCTGGGGAGGCTGAGGCTCCCCCGGCCCTTCCCCCGCTTCCCCCCAGCTGCAGCGGGGCCAGCCGCCGGCACCAGCTGGGCAGCTCAGCTGAGCTCCTGAGTCGTCTTGCTGCTTTGAGCTGCCGGCAAGATAAGAGGGGAGGGGGCTGCAAGCTCTAGGGTTGCCGGGGGGGCAAGTGGGGCAATTTTCCCCAGGCCCTGCAGGGCCCCCCGGCCCCACAGGTATGTCTCCCCCCGCCCTGGCCTCTCTCCCGCTCCCTCCCCTTAAATCAGAACTTTTTATAGGGAACCGGTTGTTAAGATTTTGGCAGCTCATCACTGGTAACAAGCCTTGTGGATTGGGGGGAAGCAGTTAGTTAAACTTTTGATATTGTCTCGCATGACCTTCTCATACACAAAAACTAGGGAAATGCAGTCTAGCTGGAGCTACTATAATGGGGGTGCAAAACTGGAAAAGCGTTCCCAGAGAGTAGTTATCAGTGGTTCACAGTTATGCTGGAAGGACATAATCCCGCAGGGATCAGTTCTGGGTCCGGTTCTGTTCATATCTTCATCAGTGATTTAGATAACGGCATACAGGGTACACTCATAAAGTTTGCGGATGATACCAAATTGGGGGGGGGAGCTGCAAGTGCTTGGGAGGATGGGATTAAAATTCAAAATGATCTGGACAAACTGGAGAAATGGTCTGAAGTAAATAGGATGAAATTCAATAAGGACAATGCAAAGTACTCCACTTAGGAAGGAACAATCAGTTGCATACATGCAAAATGGGAAATGATTACATAAGAACATAATGGCCATACTGGGTCAGACCAAAGGTCCATCAAGCCCTGTCCTCTGACAATGGACAATGGCAGGTGCCCCAAAGGGAATGAATAGACAGGTTATCATTAAGTGATCCATGCCTAGGAAGGAGTACTAAGGAAAGGGATCTGGGGGTCATAGTGGACCACAAGTTAAATATGAGTCAACAGTGTAACGCTGTTACAATAAAAGGGAACATCATTCTGGGATGTATTAACAGGAGTGTTGTAAGCAAGACACGAGAAGTAATTCTTCCGCTCTACTCTGTGCTGATTAGGCCTTAACTGGAGTATTGTGTCCAGTTCTGGGCACCACATTTCAGGAAGAATGTGGACAAATTGGAGAGAGTCCAGAGGAGAGCAACAAAAATGATTAAATGTCTAGAAAAGATGACCTATGAGGGAAGATTGAAAAAAACCGGGTTTGTTTAGTCTGGAAAAAAGAAGACTGAAGGGGGACGTGATAACAGTTTTCAGGTAGGTTGTTACAAGGAGGTGGGAGAAAAATTGTTTTGCTTAACCTCTGAGGATAGGACAAGAAGCAATGGGCTTAAATTGCGACAAGGAAGGTTTAGGTTGGACTTTAGGAAAATGTCCTAACTATCTGGGTGGTTAAGCACTGGAATAAACTGCCTAGGGAGGTTGTGGAATCTTAATCATTGGAGATTTTTAAGACCAGGTTAGACAAACACCTGTCAGGGATGGTCTAGATAATACTTAGTCCTGCTATGAGTGCAGGGGGCTGGACTGGATGACTTCTCAAGGTCCCTTCAGTCCTATGATTCTATGATGTTACTTTTACAGCGTCAGTATTATTTGTGTGCTTTCCTTATTGTAACAAGTATGTAAATGCAAATAAAAACAGACTGTGTTTATTTTGATTTACCATTTTGCTGCAATTGTCTTTGTTTTTGAAGTCTTCTCTGAAAATATGTATTGGAGATGTCAACATGAGGGTGAGACTTTTATCAAGATTCAGATCTGTGAAGTGATCCTCATGTCTTTTGTCTAATTCAGTGTTAGTAAAGGTTTTATAGAAGGAGGAATAAAAATAATGTACTTATTGGCTGTTAACTTCAACAAAATTAGTAACTCGAAAGCAAGTCATTGACAGTTATGGGCAAATGTTGTTGCTGAATGTCAGTTTTGTTGCATAATAGTTTACGGTGGTAATCATTTGCAGGTGTTCCATGCAGATTTTTTTTGCAAATATGCTCAATTATTTAATGGGTTTTTCTGATCCTATGTTAGATGTATATTGCTGAATTTCATGAATACTTTAACCCTCTGGTTGCCAGGAATCCCTAGTTTCTTTCCATATTCATTCAGTAACCACTGAAAATGTGCCTGAAGGCAGCATTGCACATTAGCTTAAACACTCACAAAATGATAGCAGAGAAGCAAATTAAAGAAACCATATGGGTTGCTTTCTAGAAATAACATTACATGTGAAACTATTGAAATGGTAGGGAGATATAGAAAAGTTTATTTGGCAAAACTGAAGTGCAATCTGGTCATCTTTACCTTTATCATAAAAGAAAATTACATTTTTTGTGCTAAAGGTTTGGGTTTTGTACTCACAGGGACTGAATTGATTCAGCACCCAGTCAAGTCAGTGGAAATCTTTTCACTTCTTTGGAATTTGGATTAGTCAGACAGAAGGAAATTTTAAAATTCTAACTGCAAGCATTTGCACTGAAAAATAATTCTGAGTAATACTCATCCTGTCAGGGAAGACAAAGAACTTCAGTCAAAACAACTAGAATCATGAATATTCTGAATCCACAAATACTATACAAGCTGACCACCGTGCTATACTATTAATATATTCTCAGAATATTTATCTGAAATAAAGTATAAATATTTCTGGTGAAATGCATTTAACACAAGGCAAAATTAACATTTCTTTACATGCATGACTTAGATATGTGATTTCTTGATGTGTATATACACACACAACTGTACGTGCAAATGCAACTTGTACATAGGTATTGAGGCATTTTCATGCCTACGGTGGGTGTGCATGCTTCAAAACCTGGCCATACATTCACTGCAGAGGAGTTGAGGGAGAGTCCCACACCTGAGCCATTCTTTTTAGGTGACAAATCTGAGGGTCAGTAGAGCAGTTTTGAGAACAAATTGTTCAGTTAAACAGTAGTTAAGTTCCTGGAACCAGATGGCATTCACCTGAGTTCTGAAGGAACTCAAATATGCATTTGCAGAATTACTAACTGTGGTCTGTAAACTATCATTTATATCAGCTTCTGTACCAGATGACTGGAGGATAGCTAATGTGACAGAATTTTTTTAAAAGGCTCTAGAGGCGATACTGGGAATTACAGGCCAGTAAACCTAACTTCAGTACCAGACAAATTGGTTGAAACTATAGTAAACAAAAGAATTATCAGATACATAGATGAACACGATTTGATGGGGAAGAGTCTGCCTGGCTTTTGTAAAGGGAAATCATGCCTCATCAATCTATTGGAATTCTTTGAGGGGGTCAACAAACATGTGGACAAAGGTGATATAGTGTACTTAGATTTTTAGAAAGCCTTTGACAAGGTCCCTCACCAAAGGCTCTTAAGCCAAGCAAGCAGTCATAGGATAAGAGGGAAGGTCATCTCATGGATTAGTAACTGGTTAAAAGACAGAAAACAAAGGGAAGGAACAAATTATCAGTTTTTCAGAATGGAGAGAGTGTATAGTCCAAGACTAAAAATGCTTCATGTAGAATCTCTGTGGCTGGAGCTGGGTGAACAACTCATCACAAACAAATTACGATGCAAATGTAGCCTTATTTCTTGTTCACAGAATACGCTGGATTTTTTTATACAAATTTTCCATCCAGTGTACAAATTTTCCAGTGTTTAGTCTGAATAAATTTTCTGCCTCACTAGTAATAGTGTTCACAAACTTATCTCTGCAGATATTTGTGAATTTTATAGTTACCATTCTATATTCATGTGATGATAGGTCACTTAGTCACATTGTGGTTGTAACAGAGCCCTGGGTGGTTCCTCCCTCAGGGGAACTTGACCACACCCAATTAGCTATATTGGATGGTCATAACCTGGGCCTCACTTCCCCACTATTGGCATGTGGGTGTTCTGCCTTGAGCTTCAAGTCTCTCCAGCTGGGGGGTCAAAATGAAAGCCCGCCCCCCAAGTATTCAGGGATATTTCTTCCCTGCAGTCCCAGCAAAGTAGTGGGGGTGAGTGGCAAGTCTGTAGTGCTGCCAACAATCCAGGCCCAGACACTGGGTTTGTGGAAATTGCTCTGGCTGGGTCTCTGATACCAACTCAGCCTGTCTCTTACACAGGGAGTCTGTTGCACTCTCCTCAGAGTTGGGGTGAAAAGGCTTCCTGCCTAAGACTTCCCTCCATGGCTTCAGGAGTTGCTCCTGCCGTATGCTGCTTAGGGCATTTCTACATCTTTCCCACCTGCTGGTTGCTGCTTTCCTCCTTTTAAAGGCCTCCCTATAAGGCATGATTGACCGGGTTGGCGGGGTGGGACTAGCTCTGGTGCCAAGGCCTCTCTGGCCCCTTTGTCCATGTGGGACCTACACACTCTATCACGATGGTATTTCTGTTCCCTGATAAATTAATATTGTAAAGAGGTGTCTAAGGTGACTACTGCTTTACTTCTTCATGAAATAAATTTAATTTCTAATTAAATAAATCTCTACTAAACCCCCCAAATTGATATGTGAATGTTCATATGAGCAAAAGTTCATTTGCACAAATATTTATGCAAATTGAGTAAAAAGAAGTGGTGAACATAGTTGAAAGGCATTTTTAGACACAAACTAATGAAGTGAATTTTTCTCATTATTTGCAATAATCTAGTCATACTGGTATAGTTGCTCTTTTATTAGCCAGAAGATCACTGGTCCTCATACCTTAAGAGAAGGGTGAAGGTACAAGGAGCTGTGAGACAGAAGTAGAGATAAGAAAGTGAGAGGTGTAAGCTCTGAGGGGAAGGAAAGGCTGTGTAAGGGAGAGGAAAGAGAATTGTTTAAAAAATGGAGGAAAATAAATGCAGAGAGAGGATAGTTAAGATTGTACAGAAATTGTAGATGTAGAACAAGTGTGTCATCAGTGAAAGTTTTATTCTGAGTTTGTCAATTTTATTTCTCAATCTCATTTGATCCGTTAATCTGGATTGATGGGTGGTGGTCTACAGCAGCTGAGCTGTATATATAGGGGACCAGATCCTCACATAGTGTAGATTGGCATAGCCTATTGACTTCCATGTCAGTTTATACCAACTGAAGATTCCTAGCCCTCACACTGAAAGTGGAGCTGTCATTGGTTTTTCAGAGACTATTCCACAATCAGTTCTGCACTAAATAATAAATTATGAAATCAATTTGAAAGCCATTGAGGGTAGATTTTACCAATTGCCTGTGATTGTATTCCCACAAAATTTGGTGGATACTTGTTTTTGATGCATAGTGGAAAGAGTGAGCACTGATCCACATCTCTGATTTGTACATAAAAATGCATGTGCTTGTGCAATATTTTTGGTGCAAACATTTGTATATGTATTTTTACACTGATAGCCTCCAATTTTAAGTCTGCAAGTAACTTTAGGCCAGCTGAAATTGTATTCCCCTGGTTGGATCATTAACAGTTTTCATAACTTTAACAATGGTTCTCTGCAAGATAGCTTACAAATGTTCAGGAATTGATTATTTTGCTTTCTAAGCTGGTGGAAGGAACAGAAAAAATACTTTAGTGGTGAGTGGCCTTCATAATACAAGGATGTTGGGGTGAAAACTGGAGGTAAAAAGCATTATTCCTGTCAATTTTCTTTTCAATAAGCTTTTGTTTGGTTATTTTGGACTTTAGAACTGCAAGAGAGGAGAGAACAGTGTGAATGACAGTTGAAAAGAAAGCTGTAACTCTTGATTTAGCCTGAGTTTTAACAATTTAAAAATGGGGCTAGGTTATTTTAAATGAGTATAGCTAGGAAATAAGCCTGAACATATTTTCAAATCAACAGATGTCTACCATTGGGCCAGCACATTTCATTTGTCAACACTGTATACACTGTATCAGTTAGAAATTTTGTTACATTTGTTAACATTTTGGAGTTTGTTTTTTCCTAGTGCAGAATCCGTTGCTGGCAGTAATAAGTAATCACACACACAAGAGAGAGAGAAAGAAATATAACTTGCTCTTATCGTGTATGAAATAAGGCAAATGCGGCACATTTTATCACTGCCTGTTTCTAGGTAGTGTCATAAAATGTTCCAGCCAGCCCTAGAAATATTGCTGAAAAAATGTCTATATCACCATACCAGAGTAAAATAGAAGAACATCTCTTTTGTGTTTTACTCTTCAGTAGTTAAAGTTGTCAGGATAGTTTCACTTTGAGACTTTGAATTAAAGTGTAATGTACGCTTGATGTTAACCAAAATGGATATAAAATTGCAGAACACATCTGTGGGCACACAAGATGATGTCACTGCAGTGTGAGAGTCCATTGCTGAAACCAAACTTCTGTTGAAAAAGTGAAAGTCAATTAAAAATGTTAAAGTAATTGGATTGTTAAAATAGTGCCACCCTGAAAAGTAAAGAAACTCTTTGAATTGTGGTACTTTGGTATCAGTATCATGGCTCTTCTTTGTCTATACATTTTAGCATCTCTGGTCCTCTATAAGAGGCAAGGATGTACATGTGGAAAGGATATTAGATAGATGTTCCCCTGGGAGAGTCACTGGCAAAGATTTAAGTGCAACTGAGCCAAGTTACATGTGTCTGCCCATCTCTTTATCATTGAATGAATACTAACCTATGTATATTTCTCTACATATTTTAATGCAGATCTATTCTTTATTTTGTTTTTTGTCTTTAATTGTCTTTGCATTACTTATGTGTCTGTCATAAGAATTATAATGCCAGTTTAATTTAATATACACGAGTGACATTTTGGAAGCAGTTGATATAAGTGCAATTTGATCACAGTCATGATATGGTGAGGAAATGCAAATTAATACACATCCTTCTGTAGTCATTATGTGTAATATGTCCATCTACGTTTATAGCCAGGATGATGACATGATGTGAGGAAATGCTAAATGATGTCACTACAAGTTTATACATGCCATTTTACAACATGAGAAAAGGCAAATTGGAGTCATTTCAAGTCTATGAACATCAGGTTCAGATATGAAAAAAGACAAAGAATGTCAGTTCCAGTTCATGGCTGATGCTTTTACATGAGGAAATGTTACGGCATATAATTGCAAAGTCAGAGTCTATACGTTATATGAGTAAAATCAAAATAATGTCAGTATAACCTGTGTAGATTATAAAAGTGATGCTAAACTGATGGGATATAAGGACAAAGTGATGGAGATACAAGTTTCTGGGGGTACCTGTATTGCAAAGCCTTGGAAATGTCAATATAAAGTATCATGTTTTTATATGTAGGAAAGCAAAACAATGTAATTGTAAGTCTGTGGCAATAGCAGACTTAATCAGTCTTCTTCTGTCGACATAGCTGCATCTTAGGCCTGGTCTACACTAGGCGTTTAAATCGGTTTTAGGAGCGTAAAACCGATTTAACGCCCACCTTATATCGAAAAAAAGAGCTCCCGCATGGACCATGCGGATGTGATCGCTGTTTTTTAAAAATCTCCAGAGACTCAGCGCACTGCAGCGTGACAAGCGTAACGGAAAGCCAAGAATCAAATGGATGCGCATGGACTGATAGCCAAGAAAGGCTGGAGCACCCTGTGAATAGCATACAGATAATAATTTCTGCGGGCTCTGACACAGAGCAGGTGGTTCTCTAGCACACTTGCCTATATTAGGCAGCACTGATTCTATTTTTAGATACCAAAAAGGAGGGATTGACTCAGGGAGTCATTCCCAATTTTTGCTTTTGCGCCCCTGGCTGATCGGCCAGGGGCACTTATGACAGCAGCCAATGGTACAAAATGATGGAAGGTACAATATGGCTAGTAACCACTCTTGGCTTTTGCGCCCCTGGCTGATTGACCAGGGGCACTAGCAGCAAATGGTACAAAAGGACTGGTAGCCATGATCATCCTCAGTTCCAATTTATGGAAGGGTTTGGATGGTGCAATATGGCTAGTAACCATCTCTGCTGTCATGCAAAAGCAAAAGCATGCTTCTGTGTAGCGCTGCTGAATCGCCTGTGTGAGCGGCATCTAGTACACATACTTACACTGAAAAGCACCACCAGCCTAGCTGCGTTGGTTGGTGTGAGGAAAAAAAAACACATCCTGATCAATATAGCTATGCTAACATAACCACCAATGTAGATGCAGCTACATTCATTGAAGGGTGCTTCCATCGGCAGAGCTAACGTAGTCTGGGGCCAACAAACACTTCAGGTTTATGCTGGCATAGTTATGCCAGTGGTTTCTGTAGTGTAGACATAACTGAGGCACTTGGCTCTGCTAAGCAGTAACCCATATGAGCTTTTATTATTATCTCAGCAATACTAGTATATTTTGACTTCTTTGAAGCAGAAGTTATTTGCCTGCAGGTACCACACAGTTTCCACTGTTATTTTATAGTCTAAATATAGGGAAAAGTGGTAGTATTTTAGATTCTATTGCGTGGTAACTCTTGTTGAGTTCTGACTTTTTAATCTTCATGATGACTACTCTTTTTAAAAACTGATCCAACACATTGCAGATACAGAGTATCTCTACACTGCAATTAGATACCCGTGGCTGGCCTGTGCCAGCTGATTCAGGCTTGCAGTGCTCAGGCTAAAGGGTTGTTTGATTGCGGTGTAGACGTTCAGGCTTGGGCTGCAGAGCCTGGGACCTTCCCACTTGCACAGTCCTAGAGCCCAGGCTACAGCCCAAGTCCCACCATCTACACCGCAGTTAAACAGCTCTTTAGCTCGAGCTCCACGAGCCCAGGTTAGCTGGTGCAGGCCAGCCACAGGTGCCTAATAGGCATAACCACAGAGGTTGCACATATAATTGTAAACTGAATAGCAAGATCGGAGTTCAGGGAAATCTGATCTCACTGCAATGAGAATGCTAGTGTGCGTACCTCTGACTTTTTAAAACCTGCCAATGTATCATAAAAGCAATCAAGCTGTGTGATAACTAATATGTTCTTCACTTACGTTTTGTTCCACATTGTACCATAATGAACGCTCTTAGATTTGGCACATTCACACAAAGAGTCTGTGTGGCTGAATGGGTACTCCTGATTCTTCTGTGAGAGACCTGGGTTCTGTTCTTATCTCTGTCTAAACTGACCTTGTGCAATCTCTCGCTTAACTTATTTGTAAAATAAGAAAGGGGGTTTTGTGTATGTATTAGGGTAGGATATGAGACCTTGTTCAGTAGTAAGGACTGTGAAGTGCACAGAGATGTGAACAGCAGAGGTAAAAGTGGAACTCCTGGCTCTCAGTTCAGTGCACTTTCCCCATACTTCATGATATTGGAAATGGAAAATCTTTTTCTCATATCCAAGGAACATTCCCTGACGTGGCAGTTGAGTGGAACAGGCCTGAAGTGTGGAATGTTTACTAAATCTAGTACACATGAGAGATTTACAGCTATGAAGATGCCAAATTTTTCTGCCTGACAGCAGAAGTAAAATGTAAGAAGAGAAAGCGTAGTCAAGTTCCTCGTCAGTATAATGGTATTCATGCTTAAACCCGTGTCCCCACCTACTTAATTTTTTTTAACCTGCAGACACATGAATAAGAGAATGAATATACATTAGTCTTTTATCCAACACCAGGATTTGCAGGGTTATGTCATTAGTGTTTTTCCACTCACTCTAACATACATTCCTGCATAAACAAATAGATCGTGGTCTGTTATGTGCACGGGTGCAAGGAATTTGAGGGAATGTTCTTCCTTGCACTGTTGTGACATACCACCACTTCCTTCACTTTAGGGGAAGCAAGCTCCTCAGAGCTACTGTATTGCCCTCTCTTTAGGTGGGTGGAAGAGAGCCTTGACTCTGCTCCACCAACTTTCCCAGCACTGTAGCTGTGCTGGCATACTGGGGATTGTACACTACAGATATAGACCTATCACTGTTTGTCTTCCCTAGAGCAGTGAAAAGACCAGGAGGGAGACTCACTCCCCAAAGTCATAATCTCCTTCCTGGGCTGCACTTATGGCAGAGCAACAATGCTGTCCGATGCTATGATTAGATTGCATACTTACGATGTAGCCCAAAGCACCATCCAAACAGGGTCAAATTCTGAATCCCTTATTCAGTTTTTGCTCGATCCTTATGCCAGCATACAGCTGATTTTAAAAAAGAGTAAAAAATGATGAAAAATGCAGATAATCTGTTTTATAGGAGTGAAAATGAACCCATTTTTGTTTTTCTAAAATAAATAAAAATTTGCACATTTTTAATAAAAAAAATTCCGGAAAAATTAGACCTGCTCCAGTCAGTAAAACTTCCATCAACATGGTTGAGCATGTTCCCAGAATAAATGATGAGTAAACACTTCAGGATTTGGCCCACACAGAAAGCTGAATATATAAATAGAAGCATGTCTTCATATTAATAATTTAGAATATTATTTTTTCTGAGTGGAATTTAGTTCAAGTCCACACAAGTCTGAAAGTCTCTTTGATGCTCGAGAAAGAAACAGCACTGGACCAAGCAGTTTATGCTGTAGACAAATAGGCTTCCTTACATTGAGGGAGAAAGGGAGTGGTGCAGAATCTATTTGGGAATATATTGGGAGACAGTAATAACTTGGAAGTGTTCTGAAGGGAGAAATAGCTATGGTGGAATCAGACTGAAAAGATGGAGTTTCTCAAGCAGAGATATGGCGTTAGTGGAAACTGGAGTAGATAAGGGAGTCGGCAGAGGAGACAGAACTTTAGCACAAATGGATCAGGAGTTTGAAAAGGAAGCCACTAGTGTGGGGGAGCAGTGAGTGGGCAGCAGAGCCACTTGTGGCATAAATTCCCTGATATGCCATTTTTTGACTTGAATCATTCCGTGGTTTTGATATTTTATGAAGCATATTGCTCTGCTTAACAGAACCCTTCTTCACTCTCTGGGGGATAATCTTAACAAATGTAATTTTGTAAATTTATTGATGTGGACACTATCAGGAAATGTTGTTGTTAGGGTAAACAGTCTTTCTTCTTCGAGTGATTGCTCCTATGCATTCCAGTTAGGTGTGCGCGCCGCGCGTGCACGGCATCTCGGAACTTTTTTACCCTAGCAACACCGGCGGGCCGGCTGGGCGCCCCCTGGAGTGGCGCCGCTATGGCGCTGAATATATACCCCAGCCGGCCCGTCCGCTCCTCAGTTCCTTCTTACCGCCCGTGACGGCCAGTTGGAACTGTGGAGTGCTCTCTGTCCTCCACTACCCTAGCTTTCGCTAAAGGTTTTTTGTATATAGTTAGTTCTTAGTTCGTGTAGATAGTTGTTATAGTTAGTTAGTTAGGTTTAGTGTTAAGGTTAGGGGGGTTTCCCCTCCCTTTCCTCTCCCGGTGCGGGCTCATGCCCAAGGCACTGGGCTTTAAGCCCTGCGCAATCTGCCAGAGGCCTATGCCCATAGGGGACCCGCGCGACGCCTGTCTTCGTTGCCTCGGCGAGGGTCATCGGACAGACAAGTGTCAGATCTGTTCTGCCTTCAAGCCGAGAACACGTAAGGAGCGGGACTATAGACTTAAGCAGCTCCTCATGGAGGCGTCGTTACAGCCCCCGGCACCGGCCGCGCCGGCACCGAGAACCTCATCGGTGCAGAGTGCACCGGCTGCTCCGAGCCGTTCCGGCACCGTGGCGCCGTAGCCTCAGCCGGCGGCTCCGAAGACCCGGCACCGCTCCCTTTCGCCTGCTAGGAAGCGCAGGCTGGCGAAGGCGATGGCTAAGTCCCGCGCTGAGGACTCAGCCAAGACTGTTGCGCCACCTGCCACTCCCGCAGTGGCCGTGCACCAGGCGGGCACCGGGCCGTTGACTCCGGCGCCGCAAGGGCCGTCGAGTCCGGCACCGCCACGCTCCCCGGCACCGTCCGCGGTTGAGCCACGACTGCTGTCGACGCCGGAGACTTTCTCCGCGGCGCGTGAGCTGATACAGCTCGTAGAGGCACCGAGCCTCCGGCCCCCGGCACCGCCGGTGCGGGCTGTCGCGTCTGCAGGCAAACCAGCAATGATGATCCGGCCGCCCTCCGCGGACCGCCGACACAGACGACGCTCCAGGTCCCGGTCACGCTCCAGGTCCCGACGAAGGTCGCCATCCCGCCGATCTCGCTCTCGGCACCGCTCGCCGTACCGGTTGCCATCCCGACGCCGGTCGGAGTCCCGGTACCGTTCGTCATCCCGGTACCGGTCGCACTCTCGGCACCGATCCAGGTCCCGATTGCCGTCGCGTCGGCACCGTCGGAGGTCTCAGTCCCGGCACCGTTCCCGGCACCGCGACTCTCGCAGCCATTCCCGGCACCGCAGATCCCGCTCCAGGTCGAGCTCCCGGCACCGGTCGAGCTCCCAGCACCGCGGTGGCCGACGGTCTCGGTCACCGTCCCGGTACCGAATGGACAGACACTGTTTCTCGGCACCGTCTGCAGACAGACTACCGCCTTCGGCGGTACAATCCGTCAGCGCCTCAGCACCTCCTTGGCCATCCCGCCCGGCATCGGTGGCTTCCGGCGCGGACAGTAATGCGCACTTGCCACCGACCCCTCACGGTGATCCTCAAGGGGCTCAAAAGTGGGGCTTCTGGGTTCCCTGGGCCCAGTATGAAGCGCAGGGGGTACCGTTTCCCCCGAGAGACTCGGCCTCCGAGCGCAGGGCCCCCGAGGCAACGGTTAGCCAGGCGACCCCTTCGCCTCGACGTGAGCCCTCCGTTCCGCCGGACCGCCGGTCCTCCGTGCAGTACGACCCAGCCGAGGTGCAGTCAGCAGCCCCTGCGGAGGAGGCCGTCGTGCAGGGCTTGTCCTCATCGTCCTCCCCGGACGAGGCGGTGGCCGGTGCTTCGACCAAGGAGCTGCCGCCCATTGACCTGAAGGCCCACCAGGACCTGCTTCGCCGGGTGGCGACAGCCATGGATCTCCCAGTAGCGGAGGTCCAAGAGGACGAGGACCCTATTACCAACGTGGTTGGTGCGGACGCTCCCGTGCGGGTGGCGTTGCCCTTTGTGAAAACAATCCAAAAGAACGCCACCACGCTTTGGCAAACACCCGCTTCCATCCCTCCCACGGCCCGAGGGGTCGAGCGTAAATACTCAGTTCCCCCTACGGGCTATGAGTACCTTTATACCCACCCGACCCCGGACTCCTTGGTGGTGCAATCGGTTAACGACCGCGAGAGGCACGGTCAACCTGCCCCTGCGCCGAAGTCCAAGGACGCCCGGCGCATGGACTTGCTAGGCCGCAAGGTCTACTCGGCGGGTGGCCTACAGATGCGTATTGCTAACCAGATGGTCCTCCTAGCCAGATACGTCTTTGATATCCTAACGTCCCTGGCGAAGTTCACGGAGCTCCTGCCGTCAGCCTCCCGCCAGGAGTTCACGGCAATGTTAGAGGAGGGGAGGAGATCATCTAGGTCCTCCATCACGGCAGCCCTTGACGCTGCGGACTCCGGAGCTCGGACCTTAGCCTCCGGCGTGTCGATGCGGCGCATCGCCTGGCTGCAGTCCTCCACCCTGCCACCGGAGGTGCAATATACACTGCAGGACCTGCCCTTCGACACGCAGGGTCTTTTTTCCAAAAAGACAGATTCACGGATCCAGACCCTAAAGGACGGTCGCGTTGCCATCCGCACCCTAGGGATGCACACGCCGGCGACACAACGCAGGTCCTTCCGGCAGCAACCCTCCTGGCCCTTCTACCAGCAATGCTATCGGCCGTACAATAGCCGGCGACCAGCTCAAAATCGCCGTCGTCCTTCCGGCAATCGGCGTAGCCAGGGCCAGGCCTCTTCCAAGGCCCCTCAGGGGGCCAAGCAGGCCTTTTGATGGGATGCTCGAGGACGGCCCATCACTCTCCCTACCGGATCCTTCCCCTTTATTTTACAACCGCCTTTCCCATTTCTTTTCGGCGTGGTCCCAATTAACAACAGACAGCTGGGTGCTTCAGACAGTCCAGTCGGGATACCGCCTTCAATTTGTTTCACCCCCGCCTTCCCACCCACCCTCCCGGTCCCTCTTCAGGGACCCCTCTCACGAGCAATTCCTCTTACAGGAGGTCCAGACTCTGTTGAGCGTGGGTGCCATAGAGGCAGTGCCTCCAGACAGGCGGGGCAGGGGATTCTACTCCCGTTATTTTCTCATCCCCAAAGCGAAAGGGGGGCTACGTCCTATCCTGGACCTTCGCGAGCTGAACAAGTTCCTGCTCAAGCCCAAGTTTCGCATGGTTACCTTGGGGACCATCATTCCCTCCCTGGATCCGGGAGACTGGTTTGCCGCCCTCGACATGAAGGACGCCTACTTCCATGTCGCGATTTATCCTCCTCACCGACGTTACCTCCGGTTTGTCGTCAACAACGCCCACTACCAGTTCGCCGTGTTGTCGTTCGTGCTCTCCACCGCACCGAGGGTGTTCACCAAATGCATGGCGGTGGTTGCCGCAGCCCTCCGCCGTCGTCGGATACATGTCTACCCGTATCTCAACGACTGGCTGGTTCGCGGTCAGTCTCAACAGCTGGTGATGGGCCAGTTGACAGACATTCTGTCCCTCTTCCGACGGCTCGGGCTTCTCATCAACGCTGAGAAGTCCACTTTGGTTCCGTCACAGCGGGTGGAGTTCATTGGAGCGGTCCTCGACTCCGTGATAGCCCGAGCCTGCCTGCCGCAATCTCGACATCAGACCATGGTCTCCATCATCCGGGACCTCGTCTCCTTCCCGACCACGACGGTGCGCTCCTGCCTCCGCCTCCTAGGCCACATGGCATCATGCACGTATGTCACCGCGTACGCGCGGCTCCACCTCCGCCCGTTCCAGTCTTGGCTCGCGTCGGTGTACCGACCGAATCGCGATCCCATCGATATGGTGGTCACAGTCTCCAGGCCGACCCTCGACTCCCTCGACTGGTGGCTAGACCCGCAGGTCGTCTGTGCGGGAGTCCCGTTCCATCCGCCTCGCCCGTCCGCCACGCTGACCACGGATGCCTCAGCGCTCGGTTGGGGGGCTCACCTGGGCGACCTTCACACCCAAGGTCTGTGGTCGCCGCAGGAGCTCGCTCTCCACATCAATGTACGCGAGCTGCGAGCGATCCATCTGGCCTGTCGCACCTTCTGCACCCACCTGCAAGGTCGCTGTGTGACAGTGTTCACGGACAATACAACAGCAATGTTCTACGTGAACAAGCAGGGCGGAGCCCGCTCCTCCCTCCTCTGCAAGGAAGCGATGCTCCTGTGGGACTTCTGCGTGACCCACTCCATTCACCTGGAAGCGTCCTTTCTTCCGGGAGTGCAGAACACGCTGGCCGACCATCTCAGCAGGTCGTTCCTCTCCCACGAGTGGTCCCTCCGTCCAGATGTCGTACGCACGATCTTCCAGAGGTGGGGGTTTCCCCAAGTAGACCTATTCGTGTCCAAGGAGAACAGGAAGTGTCACCTGTTTTGCTCGTTCCGGGGTCACTCGCCGGGCTCCCTGTCGGACGCCTTCCTGTATTCCTGGAAGGATCGCCTACTCTACGCCTTCCCTCCATTCCCCCTCGTTCACCGAGTGCTTCAGAAGCTGCGGAGGGACAGAGCCACCGTCATTCTCGTAGCTTCGGCCTGGCCGAGGCAGCATTGGTACTCCCTGCTGCTCGAGCTCTCCGTTCGGGATCCCATCCCCCTTCCATTGTGGCCGGACCTCATCACCCAGGACTTCGGCAGGCTCCGCCATCCGAGCCTGCAGTCCCTCCATCTTACAGCTTGGTACCTGAGTGGTTGACCCACGCAGAGAGGGACTGCTCGGCGGCAGTACAGCAAGTCCTGCTAGAGAGCAGAAAGCCTTCCACTCGCTCCACCTATCTGGCGAAATGGAAGAGGTTCGCGCTCTGGTGTGACCAACGAGGCCTCAATCCCTTCGTAGTCCCGGTCCCTACTATCCTGGACTACCTTTGGTACCTTAAGGAGCAAGGTCTTGCGGTCTCCTCCCTGAGGGTTCACCTGGCAGCAGTGTCCGCCTTTCGTCCATCGCTGGAAGGTCGGTCCATCTTCTCCAACCAGATGGTTTCCCGCTTCCTTAAAGGCCTGGACCACTTATACCCGCCGGTCCGGCGCCCTGCTCCGACCTGGGATTTGAACCTCGTGCTGGCCAAGCTGATGGGTCCCCCCTTCAAGCCCTTGGCAACATGCTCCCTGCTCTACCTCTCCTGGAAGACGGCCTTCCTTGTCGCCATTACATCAGCGAGACGAGTTTCTGAGCTCCGCGCTCTGACGGTTGGTCCGCCATACACCGTCTTCCACGGGGACAAGGTGCAGCTTCGACCACATCCGGCCTTCCTCCCAAAGGTGGTGTCAGCCTTCCACCTCAACCAGGAGATTTTCCTCCCGGTGTTCTTCCCGAAGCCGCATGCCTCGCCTCGGGAGCAACAGCTGCACACCCTCGACGTCCGCAGGGCGCTCGCTTTCTACATCGAGCGAACTAAACCATTCCGGCGTTCGCCCCAGCTGTTCGTAGCGGTTGCTGACCGCATGAAGGGCGAGCCGATATCCTCCCAGCGGATTTCCTCTTGGGTCACCGCGTGTATCCGGACCTGCTACGAGCTTGCTCGCGTGCCACCATGCCGCCTCACCGCACACTCGACGAGGGCGCACGCCTCGTCGGCTGCCTTCCTGGCCCACGTTCCGATCCAGGACATCTGTCGAGCGGCCACCTGGTCTTCAGTCCATACCTTCACCTCCCACTACGCGTTGGTGCAACAGTCTCGAGACGACGCAGCCTTCGGCTCAGCGGTTTTACACTCCGTCACGTCTCACTCTGACCCCACCGCCTAGGTAAGACTTGGGAATCACCTAACTGGAATGCATAGGAGCAATCACTCGAAGAAGAAAAGACGGTTACTCACCGTAGTAACTGTTGTTCTTCGAGATGTGTTGCTCCTATCCATTCCAGACCTGCCCTCCTTCCCCACTGTCGGAGTAGCCGGCAAGAAGGAACTGAGGAGCGGACGGGCCGGCTGGGGTATATATTCAGCGCCATAGCGGCGCCACTCCAGGGGGCGCCCAGCCGGCCCGCCGGTGTTGCTAGGGTAAAAAAGTTCTGAGATGCCGTGCACGCGCGGCGCGCAGACCTAACTGGAATGGATAGGAGCAACACATCTCGAAGAACAACAGTTACTACGGTGAGTAACCGTCTTTTCTGGAGTCTGAAACAATTACTTCATGTTTTTGTTAAGTTAAAAAAGGAGGGAATGTATTTCATATCCTCCTATATTTAAAAGGCCAAATGTTAAAAAACACAGCCTCAAGAACAGTTGTACAGTAAATCTATATGTGACTAAACATTAACTTCTGCTTGCTGACCACATGTGTCAGCTACTTATTTTTTTCTTATTTCCTTTCTGCTTGAAATTTACCCAGATGGAGGAAAAATAGTCCTGGGGTTCTTATATTTGCTCATTAGAAATCCCCTTCATTATAATTAATTTTCTTTTGTGTCTTTGGTGAACTGCTGACAAAGCTCTGTAAGAATAACACAAAAAATTGGCTCTCAAAATCATTTTAGAAGCTTCTTCCTGTGGAGGTCATGTGTAGAAAATACTCTTTTCTCTTGGATGCTTTGGCAGATTTAAGAGCACTGAGAAACCTAATGCAAAAATGATCCTTGTTGTAATTAGTACTTGTTGAATATTTGATACATATTGCAATTTATGCCTACAGAAAACTAATGTATGGATAAGATAAAATTCATGCCTTTGGAACAGCTTGACCAGGTTTTTAAAAAGTATATACGCTGTATATTGTATCTTTATATTGTAGTTCCATGAAATGAACCTGAAAATATAAGAGTTGTATTGGTGAGTATCATTAGAAGCAAAATATCTTAAAGAGGCAGTTCTCAGCAAAACTTGCCCCCAATTAATGTGTATAACAATGATATGCTATCCTTAGTTTCTTAGATAAATGTGCATGCTCAGTTAGAAATTTTATGAGCTATTATTTCAACTTTTACTCACTGGTCAATGATCATGCCTTTGGAAATTAGGTAAATGTGTCATTTCCATTAAATTGCCATGATAGAGTTTTTGTTTTATTGAGATTTCACATTAAGGCAAGTACATACAAAATATGCAAAACTTACATTCTGTGGATCTAATCGAAAGCCCATTTAAGTAATAACTTCCCAACTATTGTCAGGAGTTATACAGACCATAGTACCAAAGCATTAAGAAACCATGTATTCTAACTCATCCTTATATGCAGTGACCAAAAGGACCACACAGGGCTAGCATTAATAATAAAAAATAAGGGAAGGATTCATTTCTGAATCCTGATAACATTCGGTGCAAGTCCACAGAAGACAAGCAAGAAGGCTGTTGCTGCTACGCGGCTGGCAGAGCGGAGCAGTTTGAAGCAGTGATTTCAACTCTTAGTGATATCAGCTTGTGCACAATAGGCTCCCCTATTACAAAATAGGGGGCTTTGTATTAGGGGCCCAACATGAATTCAGCTCAGCAGCCTCTAGATGGACTCCTAATGGATTCAAAATTAGCTCTGCTCTTCAACAGTGGAGAGAGGAGGATGTGCAATTGGTGTTCCAGGCCCTCAAAAGGGGCCCATACCATCAGGTGTACACACCAGTCCCCAACCTTTCTCATTTCACTGGGTTTTGACACCCATGTCTCTTGTCTAGCAAGTGCTACTTAATTGATGTTGAGACAGCTCTGTCATAAAGCAGTCTCATAGTTCCTCATTCTCATAATCAGGGTGACAACACTTTATTCCTCCTGCCCCAATAAAAAAGAAATTGGGGATCCCAGAGCTGTCAAAATAACCATCCCAGGCTGCCGTGGTCTATGCTAGATGGGGTGGGTGTGCCAATGCAAATACCTGAAATTCCTTTCCACACTCCCCATAATTCACCACCAGATGTCAGGGTAGAGCTCATCCTGACTCTGCTTACATCTTTATGAACAATCAGTTTTAAAATGAGTTAAAAATAGTTTAGAGATGCTGACCTTGTTCAGTCTCACTGACTGTAGGACACAAATTCTTGATGCTCTCAGGTCACATCCATTTCTTTTTCCAAGCTCTGCGTAGCTCAAAATCTTCTCTCTTTCACAAACAGAAGTTAGTCCAATAAGATATTACCTCACCTACCTTGTCTCTTTAGTCTGTTTTTAGGTGTTTCCCTGATCTGAGTGTTATCTGATGAAAAAGAATGGGACCAACTGGGTAATCTGTAGATTGTCAGGCAAAGCAGCAGAACAAAGCAGAAATCATGAGCGGACAGCAGGAAATTATTTCAAGGTTAGAAAGCAGCAATCTAGTATGAAATGATTTTAAGAAGGAACTGTCTCTCAGGACTCAAGGAAGTGTGTTTTATTGGAAAACACTTAGTGCAAGGGGGGAAAAAAAGAAATTTATGGTTACACTGTAAGTATGAAAAGCTTCAAACCAAAGAACCTTTCTCATTCAGAAGACTTATTTGCATCTCCTGAATAATGTAAGATTTTCTTGGATTCATTTAATTGATGCTTTGACCCCCATCAGTTTATTTGGTTGAAACTATTTTCATGGGATAAACATAGTGATTATTATCATCTGAAATTGTTGGTCTAGAATAATATACTGTTTTGTGTTAGAATATTGACAGTCATGGCTATTTTATCAGCTTTTAATTAAAGAATGACAAACTGAGAGAAAAGCCCTTCATATAGAGTTGCAAGTGTTTGTACATGTAAAAGTGGAGAATACATCCAACCAGTGTGCATACAAGGATCATTTTGACTTGCAGGCCAGGCAGATGGCCCACTCATGCTGATTTATATGCAAAGAATGAATGGGTTGGTGTACACTTTTTTGGTTACATTTAGTTGAACTGTCAAAAGTGGGCCTGCAGAAAAAGAGGCGTGTTTGAATACTGCTGAAAATTTGGTCCATAACATGCAAACATAATTTAATATACATTTAGTAGGAACTTTGAGTTGAAGCTCCAAACTTTAGAAGGCTTGGTTTGGATAATTCCTTATAATTTTAAATACCTATCTGAAGGTAACTGACAGCCAAACTCTCAGTTTACTCTCACAGAGAATTTGGCTCTAAATGTTTTTTTAAGGTCTTTTTCCTCACTATGACCCAGTCCTTGGCTTATTTCCTTTCTATTCATAAATGTAACAGATTTTTTTCCATTCTGTATTATCATCCTTCTTTAATCACGTGATTAGACCCCGAACCTGAAACAACATAAAATTCTTAGAAAACTGTCCTGGAAAGAAGTTGGCCACCTTTGATGTGGATTTTAAATTACTTTTCCCTAAACAAATAACTGTCCATATATTTACTCCACTCAGTTTATTTGATATTAGTAAGTATTTCATCTAGTACTGCAGTTACTATCACTTATGATTTATTTAACCCATACTGGAAAGGTATATGCATTTCTAACTGAAGAGTATTTTTCATGGTTTTGGGTTTTTATATACAATTCAGGTTGACATGAACTGTAATAACTACCTAGGCAATTTAGATAGGTAGAATATAGTTTCACCTGTACGTGGTATTTTTCACTCCCAGACCTCAGTGTCCGTGTCATGTTGGTGTGGGCTTGTTAGATTTTTCACCAAAGAGGCATTTCAGTGGTAGATTAAATGATTCCTGCATTAAGTTGATAAAGCACTGTGGGATTCTTGAGAATAATAGGTGACATGCAGATGCAAGTTGTTATTGTTATAAATCATGTCCTAGTACAGATTCCTTTTGAATCTGCCAAAGCATTTCAAAAAAGGTCACCAGACATTTTTGTATGGGCAAACAACATATTTTTTGATATATTTTTTGATATTTTGGCATATTCCTTTTGAGCTGCTAAATCTTTTTGTTGTGTGGGAGTTATATAATGTCCCTATTATAGAATTATGTACATCCCATTGCAATTGTGTCAGTGCTGTCAGAATCAAATTTAACTGTGAACATGCGCTCTGGTGGACTTGATTTTGGATCTAGGATCTAAATTAATACCCACTGCAATTTCATCCAAATCACACCAAGGATACTTTTGACCCAAGGACTTTATTCTGATGCAACATACCAGTTGAGGCTTACAGGGTCCAGAACACAATGTGAAAAATGGCTCCCCATTCTGAATATACATCCACCCTTACTTACTGCTGTTTCCTCTGCCTCTTCTCACCCGCTCCCATCCCACCTCATTTTTACTAGCTTGTTTTTGTTCTTGTTCTCAGAAATTCTTCTGGAACCAGTATTTTGTATGTTTTTTTTATTTAATAGGGGAGGGCGCCACTGGCAGCACTGCCTATTGTTATATTTGTCTGACACTTCACATTATAAGACCACGTTTTCTTTTCCGTATGACTTTGCCAAATGTTAACCATTTGAGCTTAAATTTTCCATGCTGGATGTCTGTCTCAGGCTGACTTTTATTGGAGAATTTCAGCCAAAATGCTTCCGCCATTTCTAAGAATGAAAATAGGAAAAAATATGTTGTTTGCCCATACAAAAATGTCTGGTGACCTTTTTTGAAATGCTTTGGCATATAAAATTTTGCAAAGAGGTGGTCGTTATATCAGGGTTGTGCCTTTTGTTATCAGCATGAAAATCTGACCAAATTTGGCCAAGTTATAAAAATTTCAGTTTGCATACGCTCAGTAGAGACTTGCTGGAGCTTAACAGCTAAAATCTCTGAAGATTTTGTCCTAGCTGAGCATGAGCCTAATGCTGACCAGAGTGTACATGCGCTATCCCTTCAAAGTAGTTGAGCACGCTTCATCTCCTCATAGTTCCTGTGTGTGACTGGACTGTGTATGCACCATCCCCACAGAGCAACTGAGTATGCTCCTTCCAGTCCAGGGCTTCAGAGGCTCAGAAGGACTTTCCCTGTAGTGGTTGCTCCTGGCCAGGGTTGGGCTGGGCCCCTCTCTCCTGTGATCTGTGACACACCCACACCTTGTTTGTACCTAGGCAGCATGGAGGAGGAAGTGATCTGATCCAAATTATTCAGATTGGACAAAATCTGGACATGGGAGGAGAAAGGAGTAGATTGGGACATGGAGTCTGGTGAGACTGGGACTGGAGGGAGGTGAAACTGGAGATTGAGGGGGAAGATGGACTGGATGAGTAAGGGACTGAGAGAGAGAGGTGGCTGGGTCTGGTTGGGCAATGAGACTGGGACTGAGAAACCAATGAGAGAAATGTGGGGGACTAGGAATCATTTGACTGCATGTGGGGGAGCATTCAGATTGGACAAGTAGGTTGGTGGAGGGAGAGAGACTGGGACACTGGAATGGGTTACCTAGGGAGGTGGTAGAATCTCCTTCCTTAGCGGTTTTTAAGGTCAGGCTTGACAAAGCCCTGGCTGGGATGATTTAGTTGGGGATTGGTCCTGCTTTGAGCAGGGGGTTGGACTAGTTGACCTCCTGAGGTCCCTGCCAACCCTGATATTCTGTGATTCTATGACATACTGGAAAAGGAGACTGGGACTGGAAACCATTGGAAGAGATTAGGGAAGAGAAGAGGAGAGAGACATCTGCAAAGGTGCTGCAGTGTAGGGGAAGACTAGGTCTGGCTGTGTAAAGAGCCTGGAACGAGGAGGTAGGGGGGTGTGTGTGTGTGTGTGTGAGAAACTTGGATACGGAGTCTAGGGAGGAAGATTGTGACTGAGAGCCAGTTGGGGCAGGGAGAAAACAGATTGCATGAGAAACTGAGAGGGCCCACTGGGACTGGCGGGGCAAAGAGACTGAGAGTTGCGGGGGAGACTGGGATTCAGAGTGATCCCAAAGGGGGAAACTAAGTGCTTGGGCAAGGTGACTGGACTAGAATGGGAAGCCTGAGGAATGAAGAAGGGGACTGGAACAAGACGCCCAGGGTGGGGAACAGACAGGATTGGGACAGGGAAAGGTTGGAGAAGAAGAGGGAGAAGGGGGTCAGACTTGGGGAAAACCAGCAGAAGAGCCTGTGCTCAATAGAGCCCACTCTGTTCCAGGGCCTAGAATGGAATCCAAGGGTATGGCTACACTGCAGCTGGGAGCGAGTCTCCCAGCCTGCATAGACAGGCTCTCATTAGTGGGGCTTGAGCTAGCTCTGTAAAACTGGCAGTGCAGATATTCCAGCTCAGGCTCTCAAGCCCATCCAAGCCCCTAAGCTTCAGAGCCAGAGCTGGAATGTCCATACTATTTTAGCATGCAAGCTCAAGCCCTGGTAGTGCAAATTTGTCTACTTGAGTTGGGAGGCTTGCTCCCAGCTGCATTGTAGACCTACCCCAAGAGTCACGAGTCTTAACATTACTCTGCTGTCAGCAAATTTCTGTGAAACACAGTGGTAGTGTGTTTCTTCCTGCTGTAGTACTAGTCTACATAGAGGAACACAACCTTCTGTTGCTATCAGTTACTCACTTCCACAACTTCCCTTGGAAGGGTGTTCAGAGCTTAACTACCCTTAAAGTTAGAAAGTTTTTTCTAATATCTGACCTAAATCTCTTTAACTGCAGATTAAGCCCATTACTTCTTGTCCTACCTTCAGTGAACATGGAGAACAATTGATCCCCATCCTCTTTATAACAGCTGGTAACATATTGTAAGACTGTTTTCAGATTCTCCCCCCGACCCCTTTGGTCATCTTTTCTTAAGACTAAACTGTGCCCTATTTTTATTTAACCTTTCCTCAAGTAAAATTTTCTTAACCTTTTATCTCTTTTTTGCACTCCTCTGGACTCTCTACAATTGATCCACATCCTTCCTAAATTGTGGCACCCAAAATTGGACACAATACTCCAGCTGAGACCGCATGAGTGCTGACTTCTATCTTACAATTTCTGTTTTACTCCTGTTAATACACTCCAAATTTTTTGATCCACTATAGCTCCTAGCTCTTTTTCAGCAGTACTACTGCCTAACCAGATATTCCCCATTTTGTATTTATGCATTCAGTTTTTTCCTTCCTAAGTGCATTTATCTGTATTGAATTTCATCTTGTTGATTTCAGACCAGTTCTCCAATTTTTCAGGGTCTTGTTGAATTCTAATCCCATCCTCCAAAGTGCTTGCAGTCCCTCCCACTTGAGTGTCATCTGAAGATTTTGTAAGCATATTCACCACTCCATTATCCAAGTCATTAATGAAAATACTGAATAGTACCAGGCCCTACTACTCCAACCGTCCCATCTAGACCCCATTTCCCTGGTTTGCTGCTTGGAGAATAGGATTCTATCCCTGCCTCTGCCAGAGTTTGGGTGTGATGCTAAGTGAGCCACTTAAATCAAACTTTTCACAGGTAGTTACTAATTTGTGCTCCTCTTTTTCTAGGGAATTTGACACCAGGGCCTGATTTGCAGAGATTTTGAGTACTCACAATTGCAACTGAAGTCAGTGGGAACCGTGCATGAATATATAAATACTATATAATGCAAAGTACTCTTAAAAATCAGGTCATGGATACCCAGAATTAATGGATTGGGCACCCAGAATTAGGGATTTTTTTTTCTTTACTCTCTGCCTCGGCTCCCCATCTGTAAAAAAGGGGGATAATGCTACCTCCTCACCTCGCAAAGGTTTGTGAAGATAAAGTTTGTGAAGCACTCAGATGCTATAGTGATAAGTACCATATGTAAACCCACAAGGAAACTAATAATTCTGTCTTTAGAGCAGGGTTTGAATGATCTGGCCTAGGACCACACATGGAACAGTGAGGGGAAAACAAAATATTGAACAGCTGCTCATTAATTGTGCACCATCCATCATGTACACTGAATGAAGCAGAGGTTCTATTGAAAAAATGTGATCATTGTGATACTTCTCGAGCACACCCAGGATTCTGAGGCATCTCACTTCCATCTGCCCTTAGCATGAGGAAGCCTTGCCTGTTCCTGCTGTGGGTCAGTTCCCCAACTCCACCAGCCTCTGGCAACACAGGCACTGCCTTGCAGGCCTCTGCAGACCCCGCGGTCTCTTTACGGGTTAATGATAGGCATACTCCAACCCTAAAGTCCTCCAAACATCCCAGGAGGTCCAACCCACAAATCCTCTGCTCCCAAAGGAACAGTACACCCCAGCTTACCAGATACACCTTAGATATGTTTATGGTAAAAACAAGAAGTAATTTATTTAACAAAGAACCAAGATTCAAGTGACAGAATATAGAAATATTGTAAACAAAGGCTTACATACAAAATAAAATCATAACATGCATTGTGGAATCTTGATGTACTTAGATACCCCCTTGTGCAAATAAAATTTAGCTCACTGCAAAGTACTTCCAGCATTTTTCAGCCTGGCTGTGATCCTTTTTTGATGAACCAAATATAGTCAGCTTACTACTTAGGTGAAGAATGCAGAGTGAGTCCCTATATCTACAGTTAAAGTGCAAAAATCCATTGTCTTCACTTGTAAGAAGGACGTCCCGCCTGATGATTTATTTCTTCCTCTAAATTCCTTCTCTTGAAGATTTTACAATCCCCTCATTAGCATTCTGCTGAGACTGTAAATTGTAAACTGCATAATACTCAATTTACATATAACGAGATGGATAGATAAACATCTTACCTGAAATAAACTTGCTTATCACCCTGACTTGCCCCAATTCACAGACCTTAAGAACATAATTCAGCATATAATCACAATTTTGCACATACTATCCATATATACATTTTGTAATGATTATGATGACAAGTGTGACAGGGCTTTCAGAAGAGAATTTACATGACACCATTTGGTGAACATAGTATGAAGATACAAGACCCATGTGATGCCTGTAACCCTTTTACACCAAGAGGTCCTTGGATCACAATAATGTAATTAAAGACTGAATCATAATGTCCTAGGGTGCTCCAAGGACGACAAAATTAATTTTACCCAGGCAACTCTAGTGCTGGCATTTCCAAACTTTTGAATGCTTCACTTTGCAACCATAATCCTCTAAAGGTATTTTTGTGTGTAACGTTTATATTTATTTTATCAAAGAAAGTGACTGAGATAGCTGTAGTGATGCAGCCCCATAAGCTGTTATCTGATGCAGAGAGAGCAGGCAGATGAGTCAAGGAGCAAGATTTCAGGCTGTTCCTTTCAGTGGGGAATGTGCTGTTTTGCTTAAGAAAATTATTCACAACTACCCCAAATTTACACACTTGCTCTCAGATCACACAGCAAATTCCTCTCATCCATTCAGACAGAGCTGCCTGGATACTACCCCTTCAGTCAGTCACCATTCTTACATTCTCTGCAGTTCTCTCTTCCAGAGGCGGATATCTTCCCTTTCTCTCCTGTGACAAAGTTCCTCCTCTACCTTGGTGGGTCCTGCGCTTATTGGCAGATTTGCTCACCTCAGTGATCTTCCCCACAGTCTGGATCAACTCCTCCTGTGTCTGATCAGGAGTTGGGAAGTTTAAGGGGAACCCGGGCCTGCCCTCTACTCCGGGTTCCAGCCCAGGGCCCTGTGGATTACAGCTGTCTATAGTGCCTCTTGTAACAGCTGCATGACAGCTACAACTCCCTGGGCTACTTCCCCATGGCCTCCTCCAAACACCACCTTTATCCTCACCACAGGACCATCCTCCTGGTGTCTGATAACGCTTGTACTCCTTAGTCCTCCAGCAGCACACCCTCTCACTCTCAGCTCCTTGTGCCTCTTGCTCCCAGCTCCTAACACACACTTCCTCTCCTCTGGCTCCTCCTCGCCTGACTGGAGTGAGCTCCTTTTTAAACCCAGGTGCCCTGATTAGCCTGCCTTGATTGGCTGCAGGTGATCTAATCAGCCTGTCTGCCTTAATTGGTTCTAGCAGGTTCCTGATTACTCTAGTGCAGCCCCTGCTCTGGTCACTCAGGGAACAGAAAACTATTCATCCAGTGACCAGTATATTTGCCCTCTACCAGACTCCTGTACCCCACTGGTCTGGGTCTGTCACACTCCCCAAAGCAGTATCTTGTACCCTGATCCCCTCTGCAAGGGAATCTGAGGGCAGAATTTGTCTCGGAATCTAATGATGTTTGAGTCCTCTCGGTTTTTGCTGTTTCTGCTTCCAATTTAATTTGTCATTGAGTTAGTGACTGCAGTTCAACTGTAGTGTGAATTTATTCTCAGTAATTACTTTTGTGTTAGTCATTTTTCTGCATTGGCATTATTCTAGCAAACAAGCTTTAATCAGGGCAGTGCAGATGCCCTTTGTTATTTCATTTTCAAATAATATCAGAAAACATATTGTCTATAATAGAAAAAAGCTCATGACATCTAAAATATCATCTCTCTCTTCTAATAGCTCTGTGGTGTACTTGAGCTGGGCAGAGAATGGTAATTCTGTTCATGGAGGATTTTGAGATTTCAAAATTTGGTGGTGGTCTTTTTCAGAATGAAAGCTGCATATTTTGAAATGCTCTGTGAAACTGAATTACCATTCTCCACCCAGCTGTACTGGGAGCCCCAGCTCTGATGCAGTTCTCTTGTCAGGGGGCTCTGGAAGCCCTGGATTGGAGGTTGTACCAGAGTTGGGGAGACCAGGCTGCTGAGGAGCCATGAACCAGGGCTTCCAGGTTCTCAGCTTCCTGTCACCCTGCCAGATGGTCTGCAAGGAGCCCAATGGACCAGTAGCAGGAAACCAGGCAAGTTTTGAAACCTGCCTTGCAGGCAGTGCTCCGCTGGAGACAAGCCTGGTTTCCTGTGGAACTTTGTTGAAATCAACCCAGTCCTGCAGAACATTTTAATTTAAAAAAATTGGCAAATTCCAACAAGAAAACATTTTTTCAAAAATTTTCAAACCAGTTACTGTTCTGAACAGCAAAGGTGAATCTTAAATACAGGACTGACTGAAGAGTGCATTATTTTTAAATAATGTGTTTGTGATACAAATAACAGCTTTGGGGAACCCTCATTCTACATAACCACTTTACTCTAAGCAGTGGTATATTGTGATGGTAGTGCTAGTGTGTTGGTAAATTGGCTTTATAATGTAAAATTGGATCTCTTAAGCTGACAGATGCCCCATATTTGAACATCTTATTAATTATACCATTCAGGATGTTATATACTTGTCTTGAAGATGTGCCTGACTGTTGCTGTGGTATTAGTTTGTTAAATGAATCAGTATATTTAGTTCAGTTGTTGAGCCTGGAGTATTATGCACAGGATTATATAATGAAGAAAATGTGAAGTGTATTGCAGTGTGACTAGAGAGAACTATCTCAGGTATTGTAAGGTAGAAAGGAATAGAATCATTGCTGTTCCAGTAGGTTGGTGTAACAGGTTGGACTCACCCCCGCGGCGCCTCCTGCTGGTGACTCTGGGAATTAGCTCTGTTCCAGCATTCGGAGCGCCCTCTGCAGGCTGGTGATCCACCTGTCTTCAGGCCCCCGTGTCCCTCCCTGGACCCGGTGCCCTTTCACATGGGGTGCTGCCCCCTAGCAGTAACCCCTTTCTCACTAGGGGTCTCCCCTCCTTAGGGAACCCCCACCCTCTATCTCCACCTTGCCTCAGTATGTGGCTACTGTCAGTCATTGTCTAGCCCCACATCCTGGGGCAGACTGCAGTATCAGCCTACTCATCACAGGCAAGGAGGGTTTGGACCTGCTGCCTTGGCCTACCCCTGGGCTGCCCTCTGCAACCCCCAGTACCTGTTGGCCCACTGCTAGGCCAGAGCCTGGGGCTTTCCAGGCTGGAGCTTCCCTAGCTCCTCAGCCTGTTCCCAGCCCTGCTTCACCCAGGTACTCTACCTCTGCTCATAAGCAGCCAGGCCCATCCCTCTCTGAAGGCAGAGAGAGACCGTCTGTGCTCTGGCTTCCCTGCCTCTTATAAGCCCCAGGGCTTCAGTTTGGGGCGTGGCCCCAGCTGCAGCCATTTCCCCAATCAGCCCAGCCAAAAAGCCCCTTCCCAGGGCTGTTTTTAACCCCTTCAGGGCCGGAGCAGGGTCCACCCTGCTACAGTTGGATTTGCTGAAGAAGCTAAAATGTCTCTAGCTGACCCCTGCCCCTACTCCCAAAAATCCATTTTATGCCTTATACCAGTGTTTCCCAAACTTGGGACGCCGCTTGTGCAGGGAAAGCCCCCGGCAGGCCGGGCCGGTTTGTTTACCTGCCGCGTCCGCAGGTTCGGCCGATCGTGGCTTCCACTGCCGTGGTTCGCTGCTCCAGGCCAATGGGAGTTGCTGGAAGTGGCGGCCAGTACATCCATTGGCCCGCGCCGCTTCCAGCAGCTCCAATTGGCCTGGAGCAGCGAACTGCGGCCAGTGGGAGCCGTGATTGGATGGGACAGATAAACAAACCGGCCCGGCCCACCAGGGGCTTTCCCTACACAAGTTTCCCAAATTTGGGAAACACTGCCTTATACATAATATGTTCCTAGTTAAAGAAAATGGCTTTTTTGAGTGAGGGATATAGATAACATATTTTAACTACCCAGAATATAATTCAAATGTTTAGGCTGTCATTAGATAAATAATAGAAATCTGTTTTACTAAGCTAAAGCTCCCTTAATATTACTGACGAATTGAAATGCTTACTAACGTGCAAGCAGATTTACAGCATCTAACATGCACTTCTGAGTACAACAGAAAATACTGCATTGATGTGAACATCCTATGTTAAGCAAAGCTAAAGCTCCCTGAATTTTACAAGGGAACAATAAACCAAGTGGAGATGATCAGCTGGGAACTTCCTCTGTGTCAGGACATTTTTGAGTGGTGTAGAGCTGTCCTAATAAATGTAAGCCACCTCCCTGCTCCTCCTCCATCTTTGCATAGGAGCATGGCCCGTGTGAGTCTTGGTTATAGGCAACCCAGGTATTTGTTAAAGCAACTCTGGAACATTCAGCTGCCCTGAATAGTGGAGCTGCGAAGATGGGCCTGTGTTCCTGTGGAAGCAGGGAAAGAATTAATAAGGATTTGAAGGGGATTTTAATGCATGTTAGTCAGTTAGCAAGAGTCAGGCCATACTGTAACCCTAATGACGTGAGACTTGTAGAAGCAAGGATAGTGCGAGGCGAGAGGACAAGAACTGTGTACAGAGTTATTACGACCTTGCAACAGTCTAACCAAATATGCAGGCTTGCTTTTCTTAGGAGTGAGACAAATAAGATAGCAGAAAGGCTTATGTATAAACAAAATGTATTTGTTGCTTTTTACCGTCTGTATTATTGCTAGAAATTGTCTGTAACAAAGGTATAAAGCTTGCTGTAATTGTTTACCAGTTGAGAGACCTGTCCGGGACTGGGGTGACCCTGTGTCCTATGGCACTCTCTCCCTCCATTGTAATTACTGGAGAAATAATAAAGTATTTGATTTTGCTGCACCCAAACAAAAAGCGAGAACTAAGTTTTTCTCCGACAATTTGGGGGCTCGTCCGGGATGGCAACGCCCACGGACCCACAGATGGCTACTACGGATCATTCCCCTTCGAACCCCATGGCGCCACATGAGAGGTATGAGACCTTTTGAAATCTCTATTGGGGTATCGGAGGAGGACTGTCCGTGAGGACGTCTGTCTCTGTTGGGCTCACGCCATCTGAACTTATTGACTGTGCAGCAGGATCAGATGCAGAGTGGTATTGGGGAGAGGCCCCAATAAGGTTAGTTTATAGCAGTACTGGGAACTGCTGAGTTGGCCAAGGTAAACGCATAAGGTAATGCATAGGTAAATGCATTAGAATGCACCGGTGCTGAGGGGTTTTTACCGCCTCAAGAGGGGTTGTCATACCGCCTCATGGTATTGGTCCGGACCAGGTAAAGATGCATCGTGGTTTAAAAAAAAAAAAAATTAAAAAGAGATAAAAAGGTTAAAAAGGGTTAAAAAAAAGAGGCCTTGGTGTGTGTGTGTGTGTGTGTACACCAGTGTGAGTGATCGTTATCGGAAGACGCCCAGAGTACCCTGTGAAGCGGAAGCTCATGATCAGGACTGCTCTAATGCAAGCCTGGTAACTAGTGGATCTTTAGGAGATCCGATCTTTAGGAGATCCGACCCTTTAGGTGGGCTGACTCAGCCTGGCATAGTCCGGCGAGGAAGCTACCTGGGTCTCGGAGTGTGTGAACCCATCTTCCCTCCCCTTTCCCTTCCGTGTGGGCTACTGACAATCTGATCATCTCACTGGATGCAATCAGAGTAAGCGGCGCCGTCTCCCAGAGACTAGCCAACGCTCTTTGCTGAAGGTAGGTGTAGGAGAGTCGTGGTCATTTTTGTGAGTCTCTCCTGTGTGAGTACCCTGTAGGGAGAGATCCTTAGATTCTGATCCACTAGCGCGGACAGGGCACCCCCCTGAGTTTGTGTGATTGGAAAATGGGGGAGGGACAGTCTAAACATTTCACCTTACCCCCTAAGGGTACCCCAGCATATTACATGTACGTACATTATGGTCCTAAAACCTGCAGGTATTTAGAGAATTGGAATCTTCACACACGTTCTTGTCCCTGCTTCCACATTCCTTAGATCTGGCATTTTCTACTGGCAGTTAAAATTTACACTACTATGTGTAAACACTCTCTATATTTTATATTTCACAAAGCTTTTATACATATATGAACTTTGGCTTTTAGATTAAGAAAATTACAGACCTCAGAGTCGCAATACTCCAACAAAAAAACTTCAAAAACAGACTCCAATGAGAAACTGCAGAATTGGAATTACTTTGCAAACTGGACAATATTAAATTAGGCTTGAATAAAGACTGGAGGTGGATGGGTCATTACACAAAGTAAAACCTATTTCCCCATGCTAATTTCCCCCCTACTGTTACTCACACTTTCTTGTCAACTGTTAGAAATGGGCCATCCTGATTATCACTACAAAAGTTTTTTTTTTCTTCTGCTGCTAATAGCCCACCTTAACTGATTACTCTCATTATAGCTGGTATGGCAACACCCATTTTTTCATGTCCTCTGTGTATATATATCTTCCTACTGTATTTTCCACTGCATGCATCCGATGAAGTGGGTTTTAGCCCATGAAAGCTTATGCTCAAATCAATTTGTTAGTCTCTTAAGGTGCCACAAGTACTCCTTGTTCTTTTTGCTGATACAAGTATCGGGGGAAAGCCGTGTTAGTCTGTATCCACAAAAACAACACCGGACTCCTTGTTGTTTTTGCTGATACAGATTAACACGGCTACTCTGAAACCTGTTTTTTCTTGTATTCCCAACTTCTTTTTCCCCCCGCCTACATTGTGAGAGGGAAACAGTTCATTAAAATCATAATGTCCTGTTAAAGCTTAGTTAGTCTTTGTATATTGGTATCCAAATGCCTGTCTCTGTTGTTAGCACAACATGGCTGATAGAAAACTCTCACAAAATGGGAACTTGCCTGTTTAACATCTGGTGAGTTCTGCAGGAAAACCTATTTTTTCTTTCCCTTTTCCTTTCATAGGGACCACTTCTTTGATCAGTTTCTCTCTTTCCCTCCCTGGTCTTGTTTCTCCTCTCCAGTTTACTATATTTTATTGTTCTGTTCTGTTTTTGTATTTCCTTCTTAAGGTTTTTTGTTTCCTGCTAGTGCTCTCTCTCTCTTTTGTCTCACCCTTTCTTCCAAGGCTACCTGCTCTTCAGCCCAATTGTCACCCTGTCAGAATCCAGGCTCCTCAATGGAGCACCCACATGCTAATTAGCTATCTCAGATGGCAAGACTTTAAAAGACCAAAACAGCTTTTTGCTGAAGACCAGACAGAACCTGCTGAGGCATTTTATTGTTCATTTCCTAAACAAGGATACCTTAGTTATCCTTAAATTGAATGTGATACTCCCCCTCTGCTCTCATTGCATCATGTTGCCATGGCAACATTAATACTGGCACAGCACTACACAACATGGAAATCTGTTACAGTTCCAATATCTTTGCTGCTTTTTAAATTAAAGGTCTGATATGGTGTTATATTTGCCTCTCTCCAGTATTTCAGTAATTCCCTTGTTCTCACATACTTTCTAAATATATCTGTTAATGGTTCTTCCATCTCATTTACTCCTCCTTTTAGAAATCGGGGCTGCATCCCATCTGGTCCTACAGTTTTGGCAGCCTTTACACTTTCTAATTTCCTGAACACTTTCCTGGCATGAATCTGGTTTCCTTCAGTATTTCTTCTTCTTCCCTGGGAAATTAATGTCTGTTTCTGACATCTGTCTCCCATCCTTTGTGCACAGTAAAGCAAACAAATTTTGTTGAGCAGCATCTCTCTTTCTCTTTCCTTTCAGTAAAATACCTTTCTCATCTCTCAGAGGCCTACAGCCTCATTCACTGTTCACTTTTTCTTTACGTGCTAGAAACATTTCATAATATTTATCTTTACCTCTTGTGCAGTCTTCCTTTCGTTCCTTACCTTTGTTGTTCTAAGATTATTTATTACATTTTGGATTTTTTCCAGTTTTCCTCCTGTACTTCTTACTGTAGGCCTGGATGCAACAAAGTGTACATATACTAAGTAAGAAGTTTAATAATTTAAAATCCTAATTGAAGTATTGGGACTAGGTCTTTCAGGCAAACATACAATTATTTGATTGTGTGGATAGGACTGGTTAACCGTACCAGCACAAGTGGAGAATAGGGTCTTTCAAAGATGGATTCAGGAATAAAAGGTGCATAATGAGGGGGAGCAGTGCCTAATGACTTAGGAAACAGGAAGGAGCAAGTGTATTAATCAACTGAGAAATTTCTAAATGCTGTATAAAATCATGAAAGGAAGGGACACTTGTAAGACATTGCAGATTCTGAACCAGAGGGAAAGAGCAGGATGTTTGCTGTATTTTTGTAGATGGCTATTGTTTGGAAGCATGGGACATATGTTAGATGTCAAGTGGACAAAGCTGGCTGGAAAGGGAACAGAACCATATCCCCAGATTGGACTGAATTAGTACGCTCTTATCACCCAAAGCATGCCAAGGCTGCTTCAGTGACTGAAGCTGTGACAGACGACAAAGTATAAGCAATGAACCAGACTCATACTCTTCTATTTTATGAGAAATTAGGTCCTGGTGACCAGTGTTAATCAAAGAACCAACAAAGAAAAGCAATATGGGACAGCTAGCATATGTGGCCGGGCCTGACCTCATTCCCAGTTGGGGAGCCTGAATTTTCCTGCACAGCAAGGAAGGAAAATGCAGAATCAGAAATAAAGCATTTTTCACAAAGATCCCTCTTACCTAGATCTCGTGCTTTTCCTCTACAGATGCCACATTTAAGTTTCAGAACTTGTTGGGTCACCCGCTCCCCAAGCTGCTAAACTGAAATGGAGGCTCCAACTCACTGGGCTTGTTTCTTCTCCTCTCATCAATTTTACACACATTTTTACTCTATTGACTTCAATACAGTTACTCCTGTTAAAGTTACAGTTAAACTTTTGTAAGTGAGACAAGAATCCTCAAGATAGACATTAAGAGATATGGCATCAACACCACACGCTGGGAGACAGTAGCCCAGGATAGACATAACTGGCAAAGACTCGTCAGAGAGGGGACATCCACTTTTGAGGAAAATCACCTTGCCCTGGTTGGAGAAAAAGGCCACGAAAGAAAGGAAAGGCAACTGTCATGCAGCAATTGCAGCCCAACTCTGATTTCCAACAGCACCTACAACATCTTACCAATGAGCCTGTGGCTCAAGGATCGACTCCTCAGTCACCAAAGGACCGATAAAAAATAAAACCTGTGAAAGAGATCATCCTCAACCTCAAGGGCTCACCGACAACTGGAAGGCACTCATACAACAAGGGAGGGACCATATAAGAACCTATATAGAATAGGACAAAGGGAAAAAAATTTTTGGTGTCCTCCTCAACAGGAATTTAGGGGTATTCCTGAACATCAAAGGGTCTCCAAGCCTGTTTCAGAAAGTCTAGCTCATATCCTAATGAGAATGGGCCCCTTCAGCATTTGGGTGGATATTGGTGGGTGTTCTAAATTTGTATCTGACAAAGTACTCAGAATTTTGGCCGTTTTTATTTGTTTTATGGGAGACTGCCAAAAAGGAGGCTAAAACTTTTAAAGTCACCATTTCAAGTTAGATTCATCATTGTATTTTGGGATGTTTCCCTATGGGGCTGTGGCTTCTTGGTTGGAAAGCGAATTTGTGGATTAATTCAGTAGGGCAGCAGTTTGTGTACTGTATGGATACAGTTTGGATATTTTGCCTCTGAGGATGTTGTTTGAAGACTCTTGGCCAAATGCATCAAATCTTTGATGGGCGATACCTACAGCAGCTTGTAGTAGCAGTTTAAGTAAAAGGAACTATAAATGCATCCTCCATTTCACTGTCTTCAAGAGAGAAGGAAGTAAAATTAATATTTTCAGATATGGGGTGTTGTGAGAACCTCAGTTTCCTACCAGTTGAGGTAATATGATATAAAAGATCCAATTTGAATAATGAGCACACAAAGTGTCCATCCTGCAGAGGAGGATGAGAACAAACTTTTAAAAATGATTATCATTTTATTGTTCATAATGAAAGCTTTGTGCTAGACCTTGTCTGCACATTCCTCTTTCTTACTCTGGTTGCAACTTCTAATAACAGAAGTTCCTGCTCATCCCCCTATCAGATCCAGCCAAGGGTTAGGGTTAGGGTTAGGGTCAGATCCAGCCAAGGCAATATTTGACATGTGTTATTAGAAAGCAGCAACAGTTTTGAAAAGTTCCCATTTTGTGGGACCTTGCAGTATTTTCTTGCTCTTAGTTTTCCAGTGTACAGGCCCATAGCTCCAGATGGTATATCTTGAGATGCAGAATCTTTTTGGAGTAAATCTTTTTTTCTTTTGTTTAATAACAAAATAGTCCTGTGATGGGGAGAATTCAAAATGTTATAACTTTATTTACAATTTGTGGGTGAGTCAATGAAGCTCAGGCCTGGGAGCCAAAGACTTCTGGAACCTTCTGCTGGCTGTACCTCAACTTGCTGTGCAGGTTTGGGAGAGTCACTTTACCTTGAATTCCTTAATTTTCCCATATGTAAAATGGGAAGGAGAGTTCTTGCCTAACTCCTAGGGATATTATTAATTAGCTAATGTACGTATAACAAATTGAAAATATATATGATGCTACTTGTGCTAAGTATAGCATCATAATTATTTTTTTTTCTTTGATTTCTTATGTGTGAGATCCTTTCTTGGTCTTGCGTATAGATTTAGGGATGCCCTAGCTTAAAATAGTATGTGAAGTCAAGTTTGCACATTTGTGAGAAATAGTAACAAATTGTACACCAGAATTGCATCTTTAAATATAATGAGGCTCTTCATAACATGTTGATGCCAAACTGATTCCACAAATTGTCCAGTTTTGATCTTTTGGTATTAAGTAAGGACAGCCATTAAGGCAGTAACACAGTACTCAATCTTCCTTTAGAAACCGAAAGAAATAGCAATTAAACTGTCTTTTCTTTCATAAAATGTGCATTAAGAATTAGGAAAGATTATTTAATATTTGTTGGCATGTGTGTGGAGGTCTTAATGCTAATGTATAGTTTATTGTTACTGTAACTGGTGCCATTTTACAATCCTTCTTCATCTTCAATGTTTTAAAGCTATTTCTGCATGAAGATAAAGAAAAAAGTCCTTAAACAATTCATGCTTTATATGTAGAATTTCTTCATTAGTATCAGAGGGGTAGCCATGTTAGTCTGGCTCTGTAAAAAGCGACAGAGTCCTGTGGCACCTTATAGACTAACAGACGTATTGGAGCATAAGCTTTCATGTATTCACCCACAAAAGCTTATGCTCCAATACGTCTCTTAGTCTATAAGGTGCCTCAGGACTCTTTGTCGCTTTTCACTAGCTAGATTTTCAAATATGTCACTTAGGGCTTGTCTACACTGGCAAGTTTCTGTGCAGTAAAACAGCTTTTTTAACTCAAACTGCAGACGTGTACACACTGCCAAGCCACATTGTGCGCTGCAAAAAACCCACCTCGATGAGAGTCGTAAGGCTATGTGCACAGAGGCTCAAACGCTCTATTGTCAGTGTGAACACTTGATTGCTTTCTGTGCTGTAATTGGCCTCTGGAGCTGTCCCATAATGCCTCAAGTGACCGCTCTGCTCATTGTTTTGAACTTGGCTGCCCTGGAGACATGCACCCCTCCCCTTTCAAAGCACTGTTTCTAACAGCCATTGCATGCTGTGTTGATCTGCTTTGGGACACAAAGCAAACCATTAATGTGGAATGCTCGTGCTGTTGAACACAGAGGCAGGTGTGTGTGTGTGTGTGTGTGATTGTGTGTGTGTGTGTGTGTGATTGTGCTGTACGGAGCCCAGGGAGGGAAGCAGGGGCTGATGTCGGGTTTTCCCCCACCCCCTGCCTCAGGACTGGTTGCTTCCTGCCGCTGTCTGAACTTAAAAGACAGCGTGCTGATACACTCCCTGTCCCCCCAAACACACTGTCTCTCTCCCCCACTCCATACACTCATACACTCCCCCCTCTCCTTCAGTTGAAAAGCAGCTGGCAATGTAGTAGGATGCCCATGGAACAATGGGATTGGAAAACCTGCATCATGTGATGCTGTGCCTGCCCCATGAGGCATTGCAAACCCTTCCCAAAGCACCCTTCTGCCAGTGCACAGTGGGATAACTACCACAATGCACTGTTCTCTTTGCTGTTGCAAGAGCTGCTAATGTGGATGCGCTCCAGCGTCACAAGGAGCACAGTGTGGACACGCAATAGTGGTTTAATTCCAGTGTTTTAATAAAAGTGGTATAACTTGTGGTGCAGAAACTTGCCAGTGTAGACATACTCTTAGTTTTCAAAAGCTGAACCTTCAAATCTCATTCTATTCAGATGCATGTGATAAAATTAGTGTATTTGTTTAATATTTATAATTTGGGGTATTTAAAATTCATACTGATGACTTCAAGCGATGCTTCTGAAGCTTATTGTAGTTGAGGGACTGTTAGGTGTCAGGTTTATGACAAGGCATTGTCTTTTAGTTTTATTCATAACTGTCAAGTGAATCTTTGACTTTAAATTCTCTTAATTTCCTAATGAAAAATAAAAAGCAATTAGGCATGAATTTTCCTGTTACTACAACTATAACCGCCTTTGGGGAAGACTTGATTCACTGCTACTTGAATATTTACAGTACATAGAAGTGGCCTGTGAACTTGTTTCTTGAAATACAATAAGTAATGGTATATATTACCAGCATTATTGTTTAAAATAAGCACTTACAAACTCATTAGGAAGACAGATTGGTTTTTATTTGGCCTTTTTAAATGAGACTACAATCAGTCATGTTGATTTAGTGGTGTTATTGTTTTAAAGAGTCCTGAATCTTTGTGCCTTGTAACAAAGTAATCATTAGTGCTTACATGTAGTCAAGTATATCAAGCCAACATTCCTCAGACTGCAGTATTCTGTAATGGAGTATCCATCAATTTTATAATATCTGTGTTGTCCAACTCAGAAAGATGTGATAAAATTCAAGTCGATAATAAAAAGCAGTAGAAACTAATTCAAACGGTAATGTAACAAAACTTTACCAAAGATAAGAAAATATCCTCTATTTCCTCAGACATCTCACCCAAAGTAGAACTAAAAAACAAAACTGAATATTCATTTTTACTTCAAGAATGGCACCTGCAATTTACTGCATTGTGGTGCAAATTAAACTATGAACAATGAGCAATGCAATAAAGGGGGCAAATTCTACATTAATTTCACTGCGGGTATGGCTACACTGGCGATTTGCAGCGCTGGAAAGCCTCCACCAGCGCTGCAATTAGTAAGTGGCCACACCTGCAGGGCACTTCCAGCGCTGCAACTCCCTGGCTGCAGCGCTGGCCGTACACCTCACTCGGCATGGGGAATAAGGATTCCAGCGCTGGTGCTGCAGCGCTGGTCATCAAGTGTGGCCACACACCAGCACTGTGATTGGCCTCCAGGGTATAAGGTGTATCCCAGAATGCTTTTATAAATTACTCTCTTTGTTTTGTTATGCAGCCTCTCTTTGTTTTGTTGTGAACGAGCTCCACGGCTGCTTATCTAAAAAACAAACAGAGCTCCTGTTTGCTGTGATCATCTGTACCTGGCTGTAAACAATCAAATGAGAGGCAGGCAGGGAGAGTGAATGAAACAGAACGGAGCCAATCGGAGCTCCATTGAACTGCTTATCTAAAAAAACAAACACTGATCACAGCAAACAGGAGCTATCTGTACCTGGCTGTGAACGATCAAATGAGAGGCAGGGGAAACAGCGTTGGATGCAGGGTTCGCAAACATTTTGTGATTTTTCCAATCTCTCTCTTCCCCGCTCCCTGTTACAGTACACCACAGGGAGTGAGTGAAACAGCAGGGAGTCCGTGTTGGAGGCAGGCTGTTTGCAATTAAGAGTTAAGACTAAGGGGTCAGAAACATGTTCTGATTTTTCAATGCAGGAAGCTAAACACACAGTGTTGGCTCCAAAAATCCCCTCTCTCTTTCCCCCCGCTCCCTGTCACACTAGACCCCACTCCACCCCCCTCTTTTGAAAAGCACGTTGTGGCCACTTGAACGCTGGGATAGCTGCCCATAATGCATCACTCCCAACAGCGCTGCAAATACTGCAAATGTGGCCACACACCAGCGCTGGTAGCTGTGAGTGTGGCCACACACCAGCGCTGGCCCTGCACAGCTGGATGACCAGCGCTGCAAACTACCAGCGCTGCAAACCGTAAGTGTAGCCATACCCTGAGATTGTATAAGTCAATACAGGATTTTCCTCTTTATTATACTCTGTATAGCATTAATACACTGTATTTGGCATGCTAGAATATAAGGGTTTGATACATGGGTGCAAAACTCACGCATTGGGATTTCACCCATGCATATGAAGACAAAATTTGGGACCTAAAAGGTTTTTTTTCCATTATCTAATTTAAGATTGCTTAAATAAAGGTATCTTTGCTACCTATCTGAGAGAAATGCTTAGAGGGAAAAAGTTTCAAAAAATGTACAAAGTAGTTACATTGATGATGTTTTTAAACATCTGTTGGTACACCAAACTGAGCACAGCACTTGAGTTTAATTGGTCATATATTTGCTATTTGCTATTTATTTGCTATTCTCATTTGCTGTTCATTCTTTGAAATGTTGGAGGATACACAAAACATCACTGAAGGATCTGTGTCTAATTGTTTATGTTGATGGAAGCAGAGAAGTAAATGCCACGATAGAAATTAAGAAGGGAACCTAAAACACACACACAAGCAGCAAAGAGTTCTGTGGCACCTTATAGACTAACAAACGTATTGGAGCATGAGCTTTCGTGGGTGAATGCATTCTTCGAACTTCCAGCTGTACATAGTTTGTTCTTATTGTAGATTAGTTAGTAAGTAGCTGTTAAGTACTGTAGTTAGTCAGTTAGGGTCCCATTTGGAATTTTGCCCCAGGTGGGGCCTGCCCCAGTCTCTGGGTTTTAAGCCGTGCTCTGACTGCAACAGGTCTATGCCTGTTAGTGACCCACTTGGTAGCTGGCTGAAGTGCCTGGGGGACTCCCATGTTAAAGAAAAGTGTTGCATCTGTAAGAACTTTTGTCCCAGGACACAGAAAGAACGCGACATTTGCCCCTGAGCTGGCCCGGCCAGATGCGACCCCCAGCACCAGGCTCTACCCAGCACCGATCCCCTTCACCGGTGCCCAAGAAGAGGGACCCAGCACCGAGCAAGTTGGACCAAGAGGCTGCCTGCCCACACTGGAGCCACAAGGGGGCATGTCCCCGAATGGACCTTCTACTAGGGATGTAAATACCACTCCAGCCCACCCGGCCTGCCTGCCGCGGCTAGGATCACTCCGTCCCACCCACTGGGACTGGGGTGCTGCCTGCCCACTGTGGCTGGGGGCCCACTGGCCTGGCTGGGGCTGGGGTCCCGCTGGCCAGCTGCCATCACGCAGCTGGCTGGCTGGCCACTGGGGTTAATGTGAAGGCCTCCCAGAAGGCTAGTGAGCGCTACCTGTCTCTGGTGCGAGGCAGAGCCCTATGTGGCCGTGTCCTTGGTCTCCACATCAGCCCAGGTCACCGGTTCACCGCTACATATCACCGGCACCACAATCCCAGACTTTGCCCTCATGCCAGACTTGCCCAGAGGGAGGCACCGGTAGCCATACAGTCGGCAGCAGTCATCTTTGCGCCGACGGTCACTATCCTCGAGACTTCGGGGATGCTTTGCAACCTGGCACTGCTCTCCCTATTCTTGGCCCTGGTGTGACTATTTAAGGCACCGATCACCCACGGCAATGTTTAGCCACCAGACTCAGGCATCAATAGCCCAACCCTGGTCACCGGAGGAGGATTTTTCTGGCACGGAGAGGGAGTTCAGCCCCTCGCCAAGACAGCACTGTCGTGATTGGGCTCTGGAGGTTACATCCGCCACAATGATGCCGACCTGGCAGCAGGGCCAGTGGCCAGATCAATGACCTTACTGGAATGCCTGGGGTGTGCCAATTATGCCGATGCCCCCATCTCACCTGTCGTCGCTCACTGCATCGGACCGGCACCTGTGGCACGGGGATCGGTGCATGAAGCGTTGGTGAGCGCTGAGGTGGAGAGACACCCGAGACCCTCTTCCCCTATGGGGGATAATGCCCCAGGCCCTCCCCAGTGGTTCAGTTGTCCTCCTCCTCTCCAGGCGAGGCAATTGCGGCGCCCTCCCGTGCTAGCCCACCAGAGGACTTTAAGGAGCACCAAGCCCTGCTCCGACGGGTGGCCACTAACTTAGGCCTAAAGGCAGAAGAGATGGTGGAGCAATCAGACACTTTGTTCAATGTGCTCTCTGCATCCACCCCTGCACATGTCACGCTCTGGTGCACGAAGGAGTCCTGAACATTGCCAAAGCCCTCTGCTAAGCCCTATCTTCCATCCCGCCCACTTCCAAGAGGGATGAGAAAAAGTATTTTGTCCCCCCCCAAGGGGTTTGAATACTTATACACCAACCTGCCCCAGCGTCATTGATTGTGTCGGCGGCCAACGAAAAGGACGAGCAAGGGCATGCTAGTTCCACCCCCAAAAATAAGGAAGGCCAAGAGACTGGACCTTTTTGGGAGAAAAATTTATTCCACAGCCAATCTCCAAATCTGGGTAACATACCACCAGGGTCTTTTGGGGCATTATAATTTTAACCTGTGGGACTCCTTCCACAAATGTAAAGTGCCCCAGGAGATTACCCAAGACTTTGTGGAGCAGGGTTCTGCAGCAGCTTGGTGCTTCCTCCAGATGGCCTGGGATACAGCTGATTCAGTGGCCAGGGTGGTCGCCTCGGCGGTGGTCATGAGGCTCAGCTTCTGGCTTCAGACCACCGGCCTATCCCAGGAAATGCAGTCCTCCATACAAGATCTCTCATTCGGTGGAGTCAGGCTGTTTTCAGAACAGACGGATGTGAAGCTGCACAGTCTGAAGGACACTTGGGCCACCCACCACTCCCTGGGGTTGCATATGCCTCAGTCAGTGAGGAAGCAGTTCCGGCTACCCCCGCCACCAAGGCCCTTGGCAGCCTTGGCAGGGATCTATGAGGAGAAGAGAGACTGGGTTCAGTCACCGTCTCCTGTTCACCTGCGCAACCTGGCCTGGCGAAACACTACGGGGGCCAGAAGTGCATTTTGAGGGTGCGGTAGGGAGCTCCAAAGCTTTTAAACTAGTGTTGTGATAACTGATGAGATGAAACTGTCATGAATGGATAAGGATTTTTCAGGGCATCACTATTGGTGTATATTCAGTTTTTGGGTTTCTTGTACATTTAGTTTTAACTCTAAATTTCGTGGGTTTCTTTTGCTTGGTATTTCTGATAATTACAACATTCTTATAAGTTGTTTTCCTCATTAAGTTTCCAATATGTATTTTCAGCTCCATTTTAATTATTTTTTGTCTATGAATCTTCTTAGTTTAAAAAAAAATAGTTGGAAAAACTTAAGCTCACTGGGTCCCATGCATGAGAAACCATGTCAAGGGTTCACTTCTCTTTCTTCTCTTTATTGTCCCCCCACCCCACCCCAACCCAACCCCACGGGATCATCTCCCTAGAGTCATTGTAGCATCTGAATGTAGTGAGAGGAGCAGTTCTTCACTCACCATTATCTACCCTCCTCCTTCCATCGCAGTTAGCCTTATTAGGCTCTTCAGCTGAGCAGTAATCCTACTGCAATCCATCAGGAAGTTGTCAGGGGACTGAAGAATATACTAATGCTGAGGTGGGGGGTGGGGGCAGGAGGGAGAGTCTTGTGTTTTTATGACTCCCTGCATGAGATCCAGGTAGGAACAGCTGGGAGAGCAGGGAAGGAAATCTCTCCCTGCAGCTCCTTCCACAGGGGCCAGAGACCAGTGTAAGGGGAGTGTGGAGGGTTCCTCTCTCTGGTTCCTTACCTTTTCTTCTCTGTCTCTGAATTCTCCCCAGTAGCTGGAATCAGAAGATCAAATGAGACTCTCAGCTTCCTTTTTTTTTTAGACCTTCAATGTTCAAAGTGGGACTAGAGTATTAAAGAAAGCACTCTTGTTTTCTCTTGATCATCATTTTTTGTGCATTTATGTTCATTTCATGTATATTCATTCTTGAGAGTATGCTGAATTTAAAATTGGGTCCATGGCTTAAGTTGATCTCAAAAGCAGATCTCTTTATTAAGAGGTTTTTTAAAATCAAAACCAGATTGTGCATGGTTTACATGTCTGAGACAGATGTATAGGATGCTTTTACAACAGAGACCAAATATAGCAAAATTCTTCAGGGGTCTGTAGGAATGCTGCTACTGAGAAATATTTGCCATTACTGAGGGAAGTCAGCGTAATGTGATGCATAGGCAATAGAGCAAACAGGAGTTTGCTCATTTATTTTAAATATAGCACTGAATTCTGAAATTAAGCATAATAGGTGGAAGATCCTGCATTGAATTTCAGGCTATCTCACATCACTGATCTCCTAACTGAAGGATGATCATAGAATCATAGAAATGTAAGGCTGGAAGGCAGAGGTGAAAGTAACTTAAAGGACTTACCGGTATGCAGGGCAGCCGGGCTCCTGGGCAAGGTGGGGGGGGGGCTCTTGACCCCCAGAAGGGTGGGGGCTTGGGTGGAAGGGGTGGGGCTGGGGCTGGGGCTAGACTCCCCCAGCCAGCCCTTCAGCGCTGCCTAGCCTGTGCCGCCTGTGGCTCTGGCAGCAATTTGTATGAAGGATACACAATTCCCTATTGCTCCCTGCCGCATTCCTATTCCAAATCACCACCTTGCTTCACTTCAGTTGTTTTGCCATCCTCCTTCCAAAGGTACATTTGGGGTCTAGTTGATGTATGCTTCAAGTTCTCATGGACTAATGAACTATAAAGTTTCAACTGTGCACGTGTGTTAGGGACAGCTGGGATGTTGAAATCAGGCTATAGAGTTGATTTGTGTATGAGTATTGTTCAGAGCTGAGAATCAAAGTCAAGGTTAACTCAAGATTGGTCCAAATCAATGATAAAGGATAATGTTTGGTTTGAGAATAGAACAGATGTATGGGGAACTGTTTTAGGATCATTAGATTGATTGATAAACAAAATCCCATTGTTTATTTCAGTTTCCAAGGGATTCAAACCAATGATTTTTTTTTCATCCTGAAACAGGAAAATGTTGTGTTTTTTTATTGTTTGTTTATGTTTTAAATCTCATTTAACTTCCAAGGAGGAATTAAGTCAGAAATTATGGTCTGTCCAAGGTGGTTGTTTTTTTGTTAAATAATTTTTTCTCTCTTAGGACTAAAGATGTAAATTTCTTATTTCACTGACATTTGCAGCTTGGGCTGGATGATGCCTAATGCTCTGGAGGTTGGCAGATGATTGCTTTTTTACTTTTAATAGGGAAGTACAGTATACACAGTATACAATGGAGAGTAGAAGGAGAATAAGGAACAATCATATCAGGAAATAAGGCGCTTTAAGTCTATGAACAGGAAGGCTTATATAAAACAGAATTTTACATGAATCTGAAGCCATTGGCCATCCTGTAGAATGGAGGGAGTATAGTTTTGTTTATAAGAAATCTCTACTTGACTACAGAAAATGTTCATATACAGATATTTTTTACTGATGGCTATAGAGTCAATTATTAAAATATGTTATGAAACTGGGATCTCCTCTTGGCAACCTCTCTATAATAAAATAGCCTAATGCTTGTGACTGTTTTCCTTCAGTGCTTGTCTCCAATGGTTATAAAAGCCTACTGCCTTCAAATAGATAAAGAAATTCTATTTTACTTTCCTGGCTAGAGAACTATGTTTTTATTGTGGAAGAGCCCAGGTTTGATCCCCACTGGTGACTGTAAATGTCTCTGTGCATTTGGCCATGTGGTATCTGGAACGTAGCCAACAGTTGCAGGTTCATTACTCTTAGGCGCTGAATGTTACAGGCAAGCAAGTAGGGAGGTGTATCCTATCACTTCTTTCCAGTTGTAGCATTCTTGAGTTAGCCTCTTAATCAAGCTGATGCTGCCCCTTCTCAGAGAACTGTAACATGCAATTGAGCTCGTGTTTAATGTACTTTGACCAAATCAGAAACCAGAGTGATATAGATAATTTTGCAGAAAGAAACATTATTTAAGAACTTTATAGAGGCAACAGAGACTGGAAAGAAAATTAAGATCGGGGGGGGAGTGCATTTCTGAAAAAGTCGCTATTTAAAATGATCTAGGATAAATACTAGTTCAGAGAGAGTTATTAATAATGACTGTAATATAATGAGCACTAGACAGAAGATAGGGCAATGTAATCTGAGCTGGAAGTGGCTCAAGGGAAGGACAATTTATTCACAGTCAGAACAATGTTGGTCAGATTGTGAATAGGAATGAAACAAAGTAGCAGGGGGAAAGTGAAAGGAGAGAAGAGATGTGAGCTCAATTTGTAGTGGTTGTACTATTGTATGTTTTAAACAATTTTCTTATAAAAAAAAGTTGCAAATTCATCTCATATATAGCGATCAAGAATAGAATAATAGAGGTGAATATAAATGGCTGAAAGAAGAAATGGAGTGTGCATGAAGAGACAATTTTACTGGTGCAGCAAATTTTGCGTGCCATATTGAGTCCTTATGAAAGGCCAGGTGAGGTTTCATGATCTTATACTTAGTATTCAGGTCACACACTTGGCATAGAGCTTTAAGTAGTGGGAAGGACCCCATGCAGGCCCTCTGCACTGGGTGAAATTCACCTTGGATGAGCACTGAAGTTAAACCAATTCTTGAGGTGAAAATACAGGTTTTTATTAAATCTGATCATCTTTAAGGGAACATTAGCTGTGAAGTAGAGGGAAGCTCTAATTCCCCTATCCTTATTGTACCAATTAAGTAGATTAATGGACTTTAATTTCCTGTGGTTATAGTTTAGAAGTTTTTTAGGAACGATTAAATATTAAATTCTAGATTTAAAAAAAAATTATTATTTTGGAGAAGCCTGAAAGAATCCATAAGAGGGAACAAATAAAAGTGGGAAGATTTAGAGATGTGTCATTATAGAAACTAAAATAAATGATAGAGATGGATCTGTAACGAAATCCTGGATACACACAATCCCAAATTTATAAATTGAAAATCCAGATTGAAATCTCATAGATACATATACTTTAAGATCAGAAGGAAACATCATGATCATCTAGTCTGACATCCTGCACATTGCAGGCCACAGAACCTCACCCACCCACACCCATAATAGATTCCTAACCTCTGGCTGAGTTACTGAAGTCCTCAAATCATGATTTATAGACTTCAAGTTACAGAGAATCCCTCATTTACACTAGTTTAATCCTGCAAGTGATCTGTGCCCCATGTTGCAGAGGAAGGCAAAAAAAGTCTCTGCTAATCTGACATAGGGGAAAATTCCTTTCCAACCCCTAATATGATGATCAGTTAGACCCTGAGCATGTGGGCAAGACTCACTGGCCAGACACTTGGGAAAGAATACTCTGTAGTAACTCAGAGCCTTCCCCATCTAGTGTCCTATCACCGGCTGTTGGAAATATTTACCGCTAGCCGTCACAGATCAATTACATGCCATTTTAGGCACTCTCATCATACCATCCTCTTCATAAATTTCTCAGGCTTAGTCCTGAGCCCAGCTAGGTTTTTTTGCTTCCACTGTTCACCTTGGAAGGCTGGTCCAGAACTTCACTTCTCTGATGGTTAGAAACCGTTGTCTAATTTCAGGCCTAAACTTGTTGATGGCCGGTTTACATCCATTTGTTCTTGTGTCCACATTAGTGCTTAACTTAAATAACTCTTCTCCTGCCCTGATATTTATCCCTCTGGTGTACAGTATTTAAAGAGAGCAATTATATCTCCCCTCAGCCTTCTTTTGGTTAGGCCAAACAAGCCAAGCTCTTTGAATCTCCTCTCATGAGGTAGGTTTTCCATTCCTCTGATCATCCTAGTAGCCCTTCTCTAGACCTGTTTCAGTTTACATTCATCTTTTTTAAACATGGGAGATCAGAATTGGACACTATTCCAAATGAGGTCTTACCAGTGCCTTGTGTAATGGTACTCACATTTCCCTGTCTCTACTGGGAATACCTTGCCTGATGCATCCTAGGACTACGATAACCTTTTTCATGACCACATCACATTGGTGGCTCATAGTGATCCTGTGGTCAGCCAACACACGGTGGTCTTTCTCCTCCTCTGTCACTTCCAACTGATATGTCCCCAGTTTTATGAAGATTCATGATGCAAGTTCTGGATCCAGTTCTGGAGCATTGATTGAGGCCAGTCTCTAATAAGAAGAGTGTTACAAGAAGAAAGTTCCATCGCAGAAAGAAAATTGCATAAAAAACGAAAAGATGGATATAGGTGAGAGAGATGCTTAAAAGACTGCTAGTTATAGGGGGAGAGAAGAGAGAGGTACCGAGCAAACAAAAGAATAAGAAGAAAGGGAAGAACCTTAAAGTAATTATTGACTAATACAATATTGGATTTCAAAAAAGAAAACTCATTAATGGAATTAGAAGGTTAAAAGTCTACAATAAAAACACATGTTTTAATGGTGAACTGCAAAACTTTCAGTGAAAATTCAAGATCCCAAACCTGGAACAAAATATATATGTAGATTTACAGGGTCCAGATAACAGCCTCTGGCTTTTTTACTTCTACTGTCTCAGCCACCAAGAAGCATTCAATAAGGTTTGAAAAGGCTTAGCCATGGAAAAATGTATGCATTAAAAAAAACATATAAAAAGAGACATTTTCAAAATATATACAGACATGGGAATTACACCTTTCTACTATAGAACCTAGTCTGGTTACATGCCCAATAGCCTAAACTAAAACAAAACAAAACAAATTATATTTTAAGTAGAGTATATGTGGAATGCATAAATACTCTTAATTTTCCAAACAGATCTCCATAGTTGTAATAATGTATATAGACCAAATTCAAAAAACCCTTATATAGGCAGAACTCCTGTGGAAGTTCGTGGGAGATCTTTCTGATTAAGGATTTCAGGATTAGTCCCTGTATACATGTAGATCCTTTTCTAAGTAGAGGGGGGGAATGTGATATGTCTTGCAAACATAAAAATTAAATAAATATAAAGAATTACATTTTAAAACAAAATAGCGAAAAGAAGGATAAATATAAAAATGTCAAAGATAAATCAGTTTCTCTTATGATCTACTTTTCAGCTTTTTGGTTTTCAAGTTCTTCAGTTGTTACATTTATTTAGTGAATCCAAACCATACAGAGGTCAAAAAGTTTGTGTCTGAAAGCAGAGACATATGTATATATGTAAATGCGATTTACTCTCCAGAATAAATATAAGATTTACCACTAGTTTACTTTTGAATAGCTAGTGATTACAACATTTACTGAGCAGGGCATCTTGCTGGGAGCATAAGATACCAGTGATCTGGGATCTTCATTAACTGCTTATTTGTCTCTGGGTTGACTTCAAGATGTAGGTTATGACCTATAAAGCCCCACATGACCTAGAATCAGCTTACCTGAGGGTCTGCCTCTCCCCACATGTCATTCTGCTACAGGAGTATTATCTAAATCATCCCTGACAGGTATTTGTCTAACTTGTTCTTAAAAATCTCCAATAATGAGGATTCCACAACCTCCTTTGGAAACCTATTGCTTACAGTTAAAAGATTCTCCTAATATCTAACGTAAATCTCTCTAGCTAAAGACAAATCCCATTACTTCTTGTCAGGGGCAGCTCTATGTATTTTGCCGCCCCAAGCACGGCAGTCAGGCAGCTTTTGGGGGAGCAACTATGGGAGGTCCGCCAGTCCTGCGCCTTCGGCGTACCCACCGTCGAAGCCACGGAACTGGCAGACCTCCCACAGAAACGTCGCCGAAGGCTCCCTGACTGCTGCCCTCACGGTGACCGTCAGGCCGCCCCCCGCGGCTTGCTGCCCCAGGCACTAGTGCTTGGAGCCGCCCCTGCTTCTTGTCCTGCCTTCAGTGAATATGGAGAACAGTTGATCACTGATAACTTTATAACATGCTGTAATGTATTTGAAAACTGTTATCTGGTCCCACCCTCAGTCTTCTTTTCTCAGGACTAAATATACCCAGTTTTTTTAACTTTTCCTTATAGATTTTCTGAACCTTTTATCATTGTTGTTGCTCTTCTCTCGACTCCAATTTGTCCATGTCTTTCCTAAAGTGTGGTGCACAAAACTGGACACAGCACTGAAACTGAGTCCTCACCAATGCCAGGTAGAGCAGGACAACTGCCTCTTTTGTCTTACGTACAACAATCCTGTTAATACACCCCAGAAAGACAGTAACCTTTTTTGCAACTACATTGCATTGTTGGCTCATATTCAAGTTGTGATCCACTATGACCCCAGATCCTTTTCAGCAGTACAACTGCCTACCAACTTATTCCCCATTTTGCATTGTGCATTTGTTTTTTTTTACCTAAGTGTAGTACTTTGCACTTATCTTCATTGAATTTCATCATGTTGATTTTAGACCAATTTTCCGGTTTGTTAAGGTTGTGTTAAATGCTAATCCTGTCCTCCAGAGTGCTTGCAACCTCTCCCAGTTTGGGGTCATTTGCAAATTTTATAAGTATATTCTCTGCTCCATTAGCCAAGTCATTAATGAAAATGTTGAATAGTAGTGGTCCCAGGACTGACCCCTGCAGGACCACACTAGATATATCCTCCTACTTGGACAGCAAACCACTGATAATTACTCTTTGAGTGTGGTGTTTCAACAAGTTATTCATCCACCTTATAGTAATTTCATCTAGACCACATTTCCCTAGTTTGTTTATGAGAATGTCACGTGGGACTGTGTTAAAAGCCTAACTAAAATCAAGATGTATCACCTCTACTGCTTCCCCCTCCATTCCACTAGGCCAGTAACCCTGTCAAAGAAGGCAAGTAGGTTGGTTTGGCATTATTTGTTTTTTACAAATCCATGTTGGCTATTACTTATCACCCTGTTGTGCTCTAGGTGTTTACAAATGGATTGTTTAATAATCTGTTCAATATGTTTCCAGGATCCAAGTTAGGCTAATTGGTCTATAATTTCCCAGTCCTTTTTTGTCCCTCCTTTTAAAGATAGGTGTACTTACTTGCCCTTTTCTGTTTGTCTGGGACCTCATCATCTTCTATGACTTTTCTAAGATAATTGCTAACGTTTCCAAGATTGCTTCAGCTAGTTATTTAAGTATGCTATGTTTAATTTAATCATGACCTGCTGAGTTGAATATATTTAATTTACCTGAATATTGTTTAAACTATCAGAGGGGTAGCCATGTTAGTCTGGATCTGTAAAAGCAGCAAAGAGTCTTGTGGCACCTTATAGACTAAAAGACATTTTGGAGCATGAGCTTTCGTGGGTGAATACCCACTTCGTCGGATGCATTGTTTAAACTGTTCTTTCCCTATTCCGGCTTGTGTTCCTTCCCACTTATTGTTAATGTTAATTGTATTAAGCATTTGATCACAATTAACTTTCTCAATTAAGTAGTGAACTTACACTTTCCTTTGTCTTTCTCTTGCTCGTGATGTATTTATAGAACCGCTTCTTATTGTCTCTTATGTCCCATGCTATGTACCTTAGACTTTTTTGTACTTTAGACTCTGATTTTGTCCCTATATGCTGGTGCTATAATTGGCCATTTATCAGTTTCCACTTTTGGTAGGATTTCTTTTTGGTGTTCGGGTCATTAAAGAGCTCCTGATGGAGCTATATTGACCTCTTACTATTTGTCCTATCTTTCCTTCACATTGGGATAGTTTGCTGTTGCATCCTTAATATTGTCACTTTGAGAGACTGCCAACACTCCTGAAACCCCTTTCCCCTCAGATTTTCTTCCCATGGGACGTTACCTACCAGTTATTGAAGGTCTCCTTTTTTAAAGTCCATTGTCTTGATTCTGCTGCTCTCATACACATACATGTGTGTATGTATAATGGAAAAGAAATATATATAAACAATCTTATGTAGATTATATTATTCTTAGGCTCCAACGTTCTAACAGCACCTTCAGAATTGGAGCATCCCCAGGGGCTGGTAAGTATTTCTTACCTCACCCTGCAGGGGCTGCAGCTACTAGGCTTGTTCTCTGGGTTGGGGAGCAAGTCTCCCTGCTGCTGGTTGCAGTGTCCAATCAGATGAGAAAGGGATGGGGCCACCACCCTCCCTGGCTGGAGCAACAATAGGGCCAACAGGAAAAAAACTCCAAAACTCAATGCCTGGAGCTCTCAAGCCAGGACAGTAGGTTCTCAGGGGCCAGCCAGAATCCCTGACAGTTGGGAGGGATGTAGGGTGACCAGACAGCAAGTGTGAAAAATCAGGACAGGGGGTGGGGGGTAATAGGAGCCTATATAAGAAAAAGACCCCAAAATCGGGACTGTCCCTATAAAATCAGGACATCTGGTCACCCTAGAGGGATGTGATTGTTTCAAATAACTATTTTGAAAAAGTACTTGCAGATAAAGCAAGTTACTTATGCTTTGAGTGCCTTTTAAAATATACCTAAATACAGGTACTAAGTACAGAATACATAAAGTATTTTCAGTACATGTATGGTACTTCAAATACTTAAGTACATGAGAACACTGCTTTATGGGTCGTTATGTTTTTTACAAAATTAAGCACTAAAAATACCTTTTCAAAGTTGAAGATGAGCTGTATAATTCTTCCTCATTGGGTTTATGAGGGTGTGATTAAGGTGCTGTGGGAATTCCCTAGCAAGACATACTTTTGTATAAGAACAAAAGGTCTTCATTAATCTGCCTAAGGTTAAGCCTGCTGTGGCCTCCTTAGAAAGGACATAGTTGTCCCATAGTATTCCTGCCAAATCCACAGATGGAATAAGATAATCACTTAGCGTTATCATGGAGAGTATCTACTGCAGTCTCTTGTTGTGGAGGTGTACTGATGCTGAGAAGCCATTCTGAATGTGTGTTTTAAAAAAATATCCTACTGTATACTGGATTTCCCCAGCAGCCTTTTTAGGACCAATTTGATATATGTTCAAAATTTCCAAGGACATGCCAGACAGAAACTATGGCTCCACTTGCAGAAATCAGAATTGCAGGCTGCTAAACTCTGATAGCTTTACAAATATTCTGTTGGTAAGTTCTTTGGGGAACATAGAGAGAAAGCGATTACTGGGTCTTCAGAGACCAAGTCCCACCTCCTTCTGGTGAGAGAACCTTCAAACTACTTTATTTAGCAGGAGTTCCCTTTGAAGTCTCTGCTTCTCCGGGTTCCAGTGTAGAGATTACTCATTGGAGGGGGTCATTGCTGTGTTTCCTGAGATTTAGAAGACCGTGGCTGGGATTCTCTGGGAAACCATCCACTTCAAAAAACTTGTTTTGATTTTGGGTCTCCCAGATCTGGGCCAATTCCCCCCCTCTCTGAAGAACACCTTCAGGGTGGACCGTCATCTGAGAGTGACGCACCTCAAGTACCTCAGAAAATGAATGCCTGAGATAATATAACAGAACTCCCTCATTGTCCCAGGGGCAAATTTATCCTTTCCCTTCCTTAAGTAAATTTATATAAACCATCACTCTCAATAAGACCCTTCATGTAATCTGAAGATGAAGGATGCAGTAGTTCATGTCCTACACTTTGGAACAATAGAATCAGTTGTGTGGAGAGAGACATTTTGGAAAGGGCACAAGATTTTTTGTGCTACAAAGAGAAACAATAGCATGCAGCCCATTTTGGCTCCCAGGTCTCTCAATTCCATAATTAGAGCAATATTCCAGGTGGAAATATTGAGATCCATCACTACAGCATTATCTTCCCAAAATTTCAGAATATGAAAATAAACCTGGAAATCTACTGAAGATATGATTAGGGAGAATCACCCATTCACTTCAGCTTCTACTATAACATGAAGCATTTTCAATATAGTGTACTGCCTTTTTGGACTCCTTACTTCTACGCAGGTATTCACAGAACCATATCTTTCCTCCCTTCAGGTGAAAGGGATACACGTCTACCCTTGTCGGGACAATGTTCTTTTCAGCCATCACTAAAAGCCTTCAATAAATGGCTTTGAACAAACAAATGCAGGTGCCAATTACAGCCCTCATGAAACTCCAGTGTTTAAGCCGTTGCCCAAGACTATCTTTATTTCAAGAGTGAGATGGGAAAAGATAGTGTCTGATTTGCCAAACATCAGCACATTTCTCCTAAGATAAAATCTCTGACTCAGTTCCTGCATTAATCATGGATGACTGTGTTAGTCCTGGGTCTCATGTGGATATCCAGCACATATCTTGCTTTGCTTCCAGTCAGCAATTGGAAAATCAGTATATAAAGATCTTGGTCCAGATGCAATACTAGCATCTGTTGGTGAAATCATTTTTAATATTATTTAACCTACCTGAGGTCAGGTCCAGGAAAGAAGCTAGTTATCAGTACCTTGTAGAGAGGACATGTCTGAACTTTCATATCACTGTGGGTGGAGGGTTGTGACCCAAGGAGGAGACATGACATATAACCTGTCTCAAGCTCTGAACTATCAGGCTCAGTCCTTCATTTCCAACTGTTATTGTTCAGAAACATGGTGTGTCTATAACTGCTAAGAATGCAGAAAACCTTCAGCGCTGCTTTGAGAAATAACCTCATTCATGTCCTAGGCAGAATCTCTCTATTCCTGAGAGTCCTACATCAAGAAAGTAATTCAGGGTCAGCTGTTGGAAACAAAGTAATGCAGTCTAGACTTGCTAATCTTTTGATGTATTGTAGGCCAGGTTGGAATCCTTTGATGTATCAATTTGCATCCAAATCCAGTTGGAAAACCAAAAGGGAAACTAAATGAGCAAGAGAAACTTGAAAGAAGAGGATGTGGTCTTCTTATCTCAGAAGTGGGTTCCTCCTTATGACTTTTTTCCAATCAGCCCCTGAGGGTAAAGATGATAAAGAAGATTGTGAAGAATTAGGCCACAGTGATTGTAATCACCTTCTCATTAACCTTCAGGTCTCCGTTCTCAGATCTGGTTTAGATATATCTGGAACCTCCTCTCAGTCTCCCAACATATGCACATAGTGTAACGGGGACGTATCCTGAACCAATATACAGTACTGCGTAATCTGCCATCTGGGAAGCTGAGAGGAAGGAACACTACACTCACGTATTTTAAGAAAGTGATAAACACCCTGTTAGTATCTTGGAGAAAATTCACAAATGCTATCTATCTACTTGAGTATTGGATGCTGGTGTTACAAGAAATACATCAAGGCAGAGTCATCTGATGCAAAGGACACTGAGGTGTTTTATTTTTTAACAAGATTTCCTTCTACATTGTCAAAGGCTAACGCTTTTTGGAACGACAAGATAACTTCAGGCATGTTGCACTATAAGAAACCCATGAGAATCTCTCATTATGGACAAATCATAGATTCTTGAGAATTATCACTCTTATCAGTTCTTTGGCAAAATGTAGATTCCTGTCATGATCTTGGTCTGTGGGTTACAAGTCTTAATAAAAATCACCTTCCAACTTCACAGATGGTAGATTTCTCACTGAAAGTAACTTGCCTACTTGCCACCTCCCCATCCAAAAGCGTTTCAGAGCTTGGCGTGTTCTCAGTGAAACCTCAGTTATGTTCTGTGAAACACTATAGTTCTGTTAGCTATCCAGACCTCTATCCCCACGGTCACCACAATTTTCCTGATACAATAGGAAGTGATATTGTTGCCTTTCTCATTGAATCCAGACATCCTAAGGAAGTAGAAATGCATAGGTTAGATATCAACATAGCTTACAGAGGAATAAAGCTGTATATAGCAAACATTCAGAGCCTTCAGATATAACTCTTCTCATTACTATGTTGTGATGGGGTATATCAGGCCCCTGCGGACCTACCACACCCAACCCCAGTAAGGAGCAGCAGAGGTGGATCCTCCATGCCTGCCTAGAGAGGCTGCATAGAAGCAGTCAATCAGAGCATAGCAGGCTCAGATAAAAGGAGCTGTAGGGAGATGAGTTCTTGGCTGATATCAGAAGAGCAAGGAAGGGTGCTCTGCTCTGCTCTGCTCTAGCCAGAGGAGCTGTACAGGTCCTGGGAATAAGAGGACCTGAGAATTGTAACCCTAAGATAACAAGAAATGAAAAAGCCCAGGGAACAGCAGCAGTAAACTGGAGGCACCAGTATATGGCTGCTGTGTGTAAAGTCCCTGGGTTGGGACCCAGAGTAGTGGTAGGCTTGGGTCTCCCCAGTACTGCAGTGGCCTAAGCCCTGGAAAGGTGAAATGACTAGTTTAAAAAGCCCAAGAAAAGGGACTAGATTTAAAAGGCCCACAGACAAGGCTTAATTCCGTTGTGGGAATAAACCGACAGTCCCAGCTGGATTTTACTAAAAGCCCGAGAAAGGAGCTAGACTCAAAGGACCTGGAGACCAGGCTGAAGACCCTAGTGATGGACCTTCTTCACGTGGACCTGTGATACTATTAGCGTAGCATTCCCAGCAGCAAAGAAATAAAGAAATTGTCATATCAGATCACACCAGAGAGCCATCTAGTCTAGTATCCCGTCTCTGAGGCCATGTTTATGTTGTGGGATAATGTGCTTTAGAGTCGTGTGATTTCGTACGTGCACTAACATGTTGCACATTGTTTGATCAATGTAGACCCTGCTGGTGTGCACTAAAAGTTCTCTAGTGTGCTTTAACATAGTACTGTTTCAAACAGCACCAAAAATATCTGCATGCAGGTGAGTGGGCTTCATTACTACAGTACATATAAAAGCTGTCATATAACTTTATGGGTCCAATTCTGCTCTCAAATACACGCTTGTAAGTTTCATTAATTTTAATGGGTGTTGCATCTGTGTATATCTCAGCAGAAACTGTGAGTCCTTATTACTACAGCTTTTTCCTCAGTACAGTTGTCTGTGTGAAACAAAAGTTCCACAGAAATATGATTATTTTGGAACTTGACATATTACAGCCTACGAGACATGTATTTGCCACACAGATCTTCTCGTATTGATATGGCTTATGTAATGTAGATAGAATTTTAGAAATAATAGTGCTATTTGCCTAACAGATATTTTCTTTCACAGTGACACAGGTTTCAGTATTTTGATGTTATAGTCTTCTGAGAAATCAAGTAATTGCTAATTAATAGGAAATAATATGCTGGGAAAGACTAATGCAAAATGTCTGCATAGCTAACCTTTCCAACCTGCCTCTCTTTGATTAGGCTTCTCTCAGGAGAGTGTGGTGGTGCTGATCTATTTATGTCTTTTGATTCCTTTCCTTGTCAGATGCTACATTAAAGGGAAACTGAGACAGTGTGAACAACAGTGTGCACCTTCGTTTTCTCAAGTTATTCTGCTACAGCTGTTGTTGAAGCTTCCTTGAGGCCTCTATTTGTGCCAGGGGAGAATCATTACTGCAATGTGATATTACAAAAAAAATTGTATGTGACTGGCACAAAAGGATATAAATTCGCCATTAAGAAGTTTAGGCTTGAAATTAGACAAAGGTTTCTAACCATCAAAGAAGCAAAGTTCTGGAACAGCCTTCTAAGGGGAGCAGCAGGGTCAAAAAACCTAACTAACTTCAAGACTCAGCTTGATAAATTTATGGAAGGGATGGTATTATGAGACTGCCTCCAATGGCATGTAGCCAATCTGCAACTGCTAGCAGCAAATATCTCCAACAGCCAGTGACTGGACACTAGATGGGGAAGTCTCTGAGTTATTATAGGGAGTTCTCTCCGAGGTGTCTGGCTGGTGCATCTTACCCACATGCTCAGGGTCTAGCTGATTGCCATATTTGGCTTCAGGAAAGAATTTCCCCCTGAGTCAGATTGGCAGAGACTTGGGGGTTTTTCATCTTCCTCTGCAGCATGGGGCATGGGTCACTCATGGGTTTAAACTAGTGTAAATGGTGGATTCTCTGTAACTGGAAGTTTTTAAACCGTGATTTGAGGACTTCAGTAACGCAGCCAAAGGTTTGGGGTCTATTACAGGAGTGTTTGGGTGAGATTCTGTGGCCTGCAATGTGCAGGAGGTTAGATTACATGATCACGACGATCCCTTCTGACCTTAAAATCTATGAGTGAGAGAAAAAAATGAATCTGTTAACCAGCTACTATGAATTATGTGTGGGCTCTGCTGTATATAAGCCTTCTAAAATAATAAACAAGATGTTTCTTTTAATTTGTTAGTTTCTGGTTGCCTGCATTTAGCTGTTTTCCCTGAAATATGTTTCCCTATGTACAAAACCAATAATATAAAAACATGTTTTTCAATTGCCATGAAGCCTTGTTGAGACAGTGTCTTTTCAGTTGGTATTAAAAAGAGTTGTAATAATTTTACTCCTGGGGGAATTCTGCGCCACTGTGCATGCGCAGAATTTATGTTCCCCCCAAATTTCTTTGCTTGCTCGCAGAAAAATGACGTTCTGATGGGGAAGCAAAGGGAAGCCACAAAAGCGGTCATGCAACCCTCTCCAGCTGTATGTTTCAGGTGCCCAGGGCAGCTGGCAGAGAGGTAAATCACTATGGGGTAGGAGGCGGGACTGGGGAACACCTGGCTGATGGCTCCTACCCTACGCTGGGCTCAGCAGCTAGGCTGGGCTGGGGAGGATGGGACTTCCTCTTCCCCTGCATGACATCCAGGGCCAGGTCAGGCCCACTCCCAGATTTCTCCCCCGGCTGCAGGAAGCTCTGCAAACTCCCCCCTCCCCGCTTCCTGCACCCATTGCTCCTCAGCTGCAGGGGGAGGAATTCCTGTATAGAGAGCTGCTCCTCCATCTGCCCAATCCCTATGCATCCAGCCCCCCCCCACACAGACCCCCCTGCCAAGCTCTATACCCTCAAACCCTCGCCCCCCGCTGAGCTCCCACCACCTTCACCTGGACTCCCCCTGCAGAGTCCCATTACAATTGCACCCAGAACTCCACCCAGAAAGCCCCTGTGCATCCAGATACCCCCTGCACCCGGATCCCCCACTGCACTGCCTCCACCCAGATTGCCCCACACAGCACCCTCTCAACCTACACCTGGATCCCCCACAAACTAAGTCCCTCCACACTTGGATCCTGCCTTTCTGAGCCTGCCTGCCCACACCTGGTGCACCTGGCATGGAGGGGCAGGGCCCCTTGTGTGTTTCTGGGTCCTTGCACTGTGTCAGGGTTGGGTGCAGCCTCACCAGTGGGTCCATGTCCTGGGGGTGGGGCAGAAGCTGCAAGGTGATCTCCCACCTCTGTGCAGCCAGTGGTCTGTGCTCCCCAGTGCCAGGCTGGAGCATCCACATTTATTTCTCAAATAAAATTTGCAGAATTTTAAAATATTGTGCACATAATTTTAATTTTATTGGCACAGAATTTTTTTCGGGGGGCACAGAATGCCCTCAGGAGTCTAATTCTTGTGTTTCAGGAAATATATTAAAGGAGAGATTGAGCCATTGTATACTTGCGGCATACTTACAACTTTTCAGTGTGGATGAAGTTTTCAAAATTCCATTCAGAAAGCAATTCTATTGATGTGTTTACAGTCAAAGAAGATATAGATACTGCTTTTCCCACCAGAATGTAGTGCAGTGGATTTCTCAAGGATTTCCCTTAAACCTTGCTATAGTTTGTATGGCATTAAAGTAGTTGGTTACTGCTTGCTATCTATTGTTTTTCTCAAAATGATATTTTCTATGAAAATTAACTACTCTGCTTTCCATGCTATATATTTTTCCATTTGGGGAAGCTTTGGTGTATAAATTCAAATAAGAATGATTAAAGTAACATGCATAAGGTACTATATCAAACAGAATTCCTTTTTCATCAAAATGATTACAGTGATTACCCATATGGATAATCACTATTATCTGATTAATTTGTCCATATAACTAACTGTGTTTTTGCTGATACAGATTAACATGGCTACCACTCTGAAACCTGCTAGAGCAGGAGTGGGCAAACTTTTTGGCCAGAGGGCCACATTGGGGTTGCGCAACTGTATGGCGGGCCAGGTAGGGAACGCTGTGCCTCCCCAAATGGTCTGGCCCCCGCCCCCATCCACCCCCTCCCACTTCCTGTCTCCTGACTGCCCCCCTGAGAACTCCCAACCCATCCAACCCCCCTGCTCCCTGTCCCCTGACTGCCCCGACCCTCTATCCACACCTTCGCCCCCTGACACCACCCCCGTGACTCCTACCCCCATCCAACTGCCCTCTGCTCCTCGTCCCCTGATCACCCCCTCCTGGGACCCCCCACCCCTAACTGTCCCACAGGATCCCACCGCCTTATCCAATCCCCCTGCTCCCTGTCCCCTGACTGCCCTTCTGACCCCTATCCACATCCCCACCCCCTGACAGCCCCCCCAGGACTCCCACTCCCAACCCTCCCTGTTCCCCATCCCCTGACCGTCCTCCTGAGAACCTCCGCCACATCCAACCGCCCCATCCTCCCTGACTCCCGTTCAGGACGCCTTGCTTCCTTACCAAACCCTCCTGCTCCCCACCCCTTTACCAGCAGCAGGAGCTCACAGCCGCGGCACCTGGCCAGAGCCAGCTGCCCTCCCAACGCCGCCCAGCAGGAGCAGTGGGCCCGTGCAGCGGCTTGGCTGCAGAGGAGGGGGGACTAGGCTCCCCGGCTGGGAGCTCAGGGGCCGGGCAGGATGGTCCCGCAGGCTGGGTGTAGCCTGCGGGCCGTAGTTCACCCACGTCTGTGCTAGAGAGAATAAATTGCCTATTCAGTACTTCCATGATTTCACAGAAATAGCTGTGCCTCAGGTACTCTCGTCTACCAAGCTGTTACCTTCATTTCATAGATATATTTTTATTTGGTAGTATTTTGATTTATTCCCTGTTATCAAAATACATACCAGAAAACTTTGTTTTGTTAAAAAAAACTGCTATCTGAAATGGCATGTTCCAAATAGGATAGATTACGTACCTACTTTTACAATGTAGTTTGGATTTCATCTTACTGTAAATTTTCTGTCAAAGGCTGTGAACATCTTCTATTTTACACAGCATGTAGAGTCTGCTTATGTTGTTTAAAGATCAGTGTAAAATATCCTGTTCACATTAGCAAATCTGAAAGAAAAATATTAAGTAAGGCACATTTTTCTATTTTTGAAGGTTTGGGCAATCTAAGCCAAACTTGTCCGTAGGGTAACTCCACTGACCTCGGTGGCACCCATTTACTGTATATTGATTATGGAGCTCCGGGATCAAAAGCTCATATTTAATTATAATACTCAGCATGTGTATAGCACTTTTCATCTGTAGTTCTTAACCTTAGTGCAAAAGAAGGCCTTTCCCTTCTGATTCCCTTTATAAATTTAACCTAGACTTTGTACACACCTTGCCAAATTTAGGTGGAATCTCATACTCTAATCCCCCTTTCATTGCTATATATATTTTGAATATCTATTCAGCATTATTATTTCATACTAATTTTTTGATGATTTTTAGTAATGGTCAACATATTTTGAAATCCAAGATCTTAAAATGGTCCTTCATTTTGTAGATGCAGAAGTGGGAAGTGGGGAAAGAGTAAAGGAACATCTGCGTAAGGTGTAGTCATAATCCCATTATGTGTGCTGTTTGGATGAGATACAAAGTCTATTGAGAATCCTTCCGCTGACTTCAGTGGGGTTTGGAACAGGCTCTGTGAGTGCAAATGGCAAGAGTTTTAGTGTTACCAGAGACCCTGGGGATGAAGGCTGTTGTCCAATATCCATTCTGCACCATATAGCAAGTTATACACTGCACCATTCTAATGGGTATCATGTTTCCTGCTCCCACATGTGCTTCCCCAGCACTCTTGGAGGAAATCTGTTTCCTGCTCAGGCAGAGTTCCTTCAGTCACTGTTGCAGGTGCTAGATGTCCATTATGGCAATGGTGGGGCACACTAGAACTAAAAGAATTTTTAAAAAATCTAAAAATGCCTTATTATAAAATTAACTTTTGAATTCTCAGATATAGCTAAACCTATAACTGCTGATTAGCAGACTACAGGCTGAGCTGAAATATGCTGTATTACAGTTTTTTGTTTACCCACATTGGAAAAATGCTTAGGGAACTGAACATCCTTGAATTACTGTTAATTCCTTTTGACATGCACTTCTGGGAGGTATGTGTATAAGGATGTAAGTTAGAATCAACACAACAGAATGGGAGCTTCCAGTCAGCATGAGGGCACATTCTGTGCCATCCTTCTAAGGTGCCCATGTGTACAAGGGGGGCAAAGGAATGTGGGTATTGTGTTCTTTGGCCAGCTGTTCATGAATGTCAGAAAGACCCATAAGGTTTTGTTGCAGACGGGGCAGAAATTAAGGTACAGGGATTTGGATGATAGAAATGTACAACTTGAAGGGACCTCAGGCAGTCATCTACTCCAGCCCCCTGCGCTGAGGCAGGAGCAAGTTTACATGGAGCATCACTGACAGGTGTTTGTCTAACCTTGCTGTTTTCAAACTTTTTGAGCTGAGCCCCTCCTTTGAGTTACAATTTTTGGTCATGCCCCCTCGAATCCTGTCAAAAATAGACACAATACCTGCCTCTTCCCCCCCTTGGATTTTCAGGGTGGGGGAAGGCAGATGCGATGGTCTCAGGGCAGAGCCAGTGCTGGGCACAGAGGCTGCCGGGAGTGAAAATTAGTTCGGCTGCAGCAGATGTTGACACTGACCCCAGGCAGCGGGGCCCACTGAGATGAGTCGGGGTGGAGCTGGCATTGCCTCCCTGAGCCCCCCCTTGGGGGGCAGCCCCACAGTTTGAAAACCTCTGATCTAATCTGTTCTTTAGGTACCTCATGCCTGCTTGGTGTGGCACTCTGTCCCCTTCTAGTGGCACCCACCCCAACTAGAGATTGATTAGTCTTCTACAGCCTTAGCAAAAAATCATGTTTGTAGCTCATGCAATAGAGGCTCATGCATTTAGCTCCAGAGATCCCAGGTTCGATCCCAACCACTGATGACCAGGGTCTGCTGGTGTTCCATTTAAAATCTCCAATAGTGGGGATTCCAGAACCTCCCTTAGAAACCTATCCCAGTACTTAACTACTGTTATGGATAGAAAGATATTTGTAATAACTAACCTAAATCTCTCTAGCTACAGATTAAGCCCATTAATTCTTCTCCTGTCTTCAGTGGACATGGAAAACAGTCACCGTACTCTTTATAACAGCCCCCTTGAATTTTCTCTTTTGTGAAGGCATCATTTCATTTTAGCTGAACATATATTATTTTGCTAGAAAAACATGTTTTATATTCTTCAGTGTAAAAAGTTAATGTCTTAAGAAGCTCTTTCCTAATTCTCTGGTTCTTAAAGACAGTTCTGACAACTAATTGGCCTCCCAAAAATGCTTAAAACTGATCAGATGCATGTCACAACCTACTTATAAGGTTTAGCAATCAAATTTCTAGAAAGTTGATGTACTCATCAACTAGGTTTGTTTAGATAACTTCAGACCACATGCACAGGGAAACCTAGAGGCAAGGAGGATTTAACCCATAAAAAATAAATTAAATTTAAAAATAAAATAAAATGATACGTTAATTTTTGTAGGTGTTTTTGAAGAAATGTGTTTTTTAAGGTATTTATCTTCACAACATCTCTCTGAAATAGGAAAGTGCTATTATTCCCATTTTATCCATGGAGATCTAAGGCACAGAGAAGCTACATGACTTGAAGGTCACAGAGAAAGCTTGTGACAGAGCAGGAAATTCCAAGTCCCAGGCTAGTGTCTGAACCCCTGGACTAGAGGCACTGTGGTATGATGCAGACAGGGACAGAGTTGGAAAAGGGGGTTTTAAGCAAAAATTGTAAGTTTAAACTTAGGCCTGGTCTACACTAGGACTTTAAATCGAATTTAGCAGCGTTAATTCGAATTAACCGCTCAACCGTCCACACCAGGAAGCCATTTAATTCGACCTAGAGGGCTCTTTAGTTCGAATTCGGTACTCCACCCTGACGAGGGGAGTAGCGCTAAATTCGACATGGCTATCTCAAATTAGGCTATGTGTGGATGCAAATCGAACTTAGTAGCTCCGGGAGCTATCCCACAGTGCACCACTCTGTTGACGCTCTGGACAGCAGTCCAAGCTTGGATTCTCTGACCAGCCACACAGGAAACGACCCGGGAAAATTTGAATTCCTTTTCCTGTCTGGACACTTTGAATCTGATGTCCTGGTTGGACATCGGGGCGAGCTCAGCAGCACCTTCAACGATGCAGAGGAGTCCATGCAATCCCAGAATAGAAAGAGGTCCCCAGCATGGACAGACCGGGAAGTCCTGGATCTGATCGCTGTGTGGGGCGAGGAGTCTGTGCTTTCGGAGCTGCGCTCCAACAAACGGAATGCAAAGACCTACGAGAAGGTCTCCAAAGCCATGGCACTCAGAGGATACAGCCGGGATACAACGCAGTGCCGCGTGAAAATCAAGGACCTGAGACAAGGCTACCAAAAAGTCAGAGCGGCAAACGGACGCTCCGGAGCCCAGCCCCAGACATGCCGCTTCTACGAGGCACTGCATGCCATTCTAGGTGGGTCTGCCACCACTGCCCCACCAGTGACCGTGGACTCTGAGGATGGGATAGTGTCGAGGGGCAGTTTCTCAGCGATGTTCGCCGATGGGGAAGATGAGGAAGGGTTTGTGAAGGACGACGCAGGCGACAGCGCTTACAATACCGCTTTCCCCGACAGCCAGGATCTCTTCATCACCCTCACAGAGATCCCCTACCAACCCTCCCCGGCCGTTAACCCGGACTCAGAATCAGGGGAAGGATCAGTCGGTATGTGCTATAAACATGGAAACATTTATTTTTTTAAAAACAGGAATAAAAACTATATAAGAACTATCTAAAAAGTTTTCCATTTAAAACTATATAAAAAGAAGGTCCACACATATAGGGATGGAACAGAAATCCTCTTGGGACACTTCCACGAAGCTCTCGTAGAGGAGCTCGAAAAGCCTCCGCAGAAGGTTCCTGGGGAGAGGTGCCTTATTTGGTGCTCCGTGGAAGTACACTCTTCCGCGCCAGGCCATCCTAACGTACAGCGGAATCATTGCCTCCACCAGCATGGCAGCATACGGTCCTGGTCTGTGCAGGGATTCTAGCAGCATCCTCTCTCTCTCTCTCCGAGTGACCCGCCTCAGGGTAATCTCGTTCGGCGACTGCTGCATCTAATTAGGGCAATTAGTGTACTGTTACTATTGTGAATGCTTGACTTTTACTTTGCATAGCAATGACCTTTGTTTAACAGCCACGTGTTGGAGGCCGCAGAGGAAAAGCATACAGTGATCTTTCCCGGGCACATCCGCGAGGGGCTGGAACAGGGTCAGACTTTATGCTTTCCAGATTGCCTTCAGCGGGAGGGCACAGCTATCCATTAACTGTTAAGCAGCCTATAGTGTAGGGCTTACCAGTCCTGGCTGCTACACGGATTCAGCTGTACCGCCCCGCTTGTCCGATCTCCTGTGCAAGACCGCAGCCAATGAAAGCGTATTCCGAAATCTCGAACTTGTCCTGAGAGCTCGTGAGACTAGGTGCCCTGTATGGTCTTGTTCACAGAAACTGACTAGACTGTGTTCAGTGTTCGCAAACATGTATCTTTTCAAGGAAATCACTTCCTTTTTCCCATCACACAGCTGCGGCTCTTTCACGAACTGCCCCGGCTTCCCCCTCACAGAGGCTGGCGCAGATTAGGCGGCGAAAGAAAAAGACTAGGGACGACATGTTCTTGGAACTGATGGCCTGCTCCAGAGCCGAGGCGGCCGAGCAGAGACAGTGGAGGGAGACCCTATGTCAGCACCAGCGCTCACACAGCCAACAGGAGGACAGGTGACGGCAGGAAGACCAGCAGGCGACTCAAACGCTGCTTGGGCTAATGAGGGAGCAAACGGACACGCTCCGGCGCCTTGTAGATGTTCTGCAGGACCGCAGGCAGGAGGAGAGAGCCCCCCTGCACTGTATCTGCAACCGCCATCCCCCGCCACAAAGTCCTGTCCCCCCCTCACCCAAAATAACAAGAAGGAGGGGCGCTAGGGGCCGTGAAAACTGTCACTGCACCCCAGCAGAGTGCTCATGTACCACACAGCTCTCATGCCATAAATTTTGAGAAGTGCTTCCCTTCCTGGATCACCCAGTCCAAAATCCAAGTTTCATCCCCCCACTGTGTAGTTGAGTATTAAGAGTAGTTTGTTGTTATTCACTGTTTCCGTCACGTTTTCCTTGTCAGAAGACTTTGTGTGAAGGGGGGGAGGGGTTTTTTAATTGCATAGGACAGCCTCCATTACCAGGGTACAGACTTGGGGGCAGGATCAACAGCAGGACACACACAGACTGCAGTCACTAGGCACCAGGGTCAGTCTGGGAGGTGTATGCTGCCCCGGGTCAGTCTGTGAGGTGTATGCTGCCCCAGGGTCCTAGCGCCTGCCATCTACAAATGGCAAGGCAGGCTGCCCTTACCATGCCCTTCCACGCTGGCCACGAGCCTCTCCGATGCCCTGAGCCCCAGCAAGAGCCCTCATCCACGGACACATACTCACCCTTCCCACACACCCCTCACCCCTTCCTACGCCCCAACCCCCAGCCCAGAGCCTGCATCCAAACTCCGTCCCAAAGACGGCACCCCTCACCCCTTCCTGCAAACCCACCCCTTCCTGCACACCCACCTGCAACAGTCCTCCCCCCAGAGACCGCTGTAGGAGCAGGAGCCTGTCATTCCTCTAGTGTAGAAGCGGTCTGTACATCAGTGCACACCGTACCCACCACAGTCTGCGTCCATGTTTCAACCCTTGAACAGGAATTCATAATTAAAGAAAACTTTGTTAATAATCAGTGTTCCATTAAATTTATTTTAAAACGTGTGTTGGAAGGGGGGAAACCTGGAGAACGGGGTATGTAACCGCAGATCGAAGTCAACAGTCACTGAAACAGGCTCAGGTTCAGCTTCTCTGTAAATCAACTGGAGAGTCATAGGTTACCCTGCTCTCTGAGGAACCTATCTTTCAAAGCCTCCCGGATGCACAGCACTTCCCGCTGGGATCTTCTATCGGCACGGCTGTCTGGCTGAGCGTAATCAGCAGCCAGGCGATTTGCCTCAACCTCCCATCCCGCCATAAAGGTCTCCCCCTTGCTCTCACAGAGATTGTGGAGCACACAGCAAGCAGCAATAACAACGGGGATATTTTTTTCGCTGAGATCTGAGCGAGTCAGTAAGCTCCGCCATCTCCCCTTGAGACGTCCGAAAGCACACTCCACCACCATTCTGCACTTGCTCAGCCGGTAGTTGAAGAGTTCCTTCTCACTGTCCAAGGCGCCTGTATAGGGCTTCATGAGCCAGGGCATTAGCGGGTAGGCCGGGTCCCCGAGGATCACTGTAGGCATCTGCACATCCCCAAACGTTATTTTGTGGTCCGGGAAGAAAATACCTGCGTCTAAACAGACCAGAGTTCCTGAACACACGCGCGTCATGAACCTTGCCCGGCCACCCGACGTAGATGTTGGTAAAACGTCCCCTATGGTCCACCAGTGCTTGCAGCACCATAGAAAAGTAGCCCTTTCGGTTAATGTAATGGCTGGCCTGGTGGGCTGGTCCCAGGATAGGGATGTGAGTCCCATCTATAGCCCCACCGCAGTTTGGGAATCCCATCGTGGCGAAGCCATCTCTGACGACCTGGACGTTTCCTAGAGTCACTACCTTTGAGAGCAGTTGCTCAACGATTGCGTGGGCTACTTGAATCACAGCAAGCCCTACGGTAGATTTGCCCACGCCAAAGTGGTTCGCTATTGACCGGTAGCTGTCTGGCGTTGCAAGTTTCCAGAGGGCTATGGCCACTCGCTGCTGCACAGTCAGGGCTGCTCGCATCCAGGTGTCCTGGCGCTTCAGGGCAGGGGCCAGCAAGTCACAGAGTTCAAGGAAAGTGCCCTTACGCATTCTGAAGTTTCGCAGCCACTGTGATTCATCCCAGACCTGCAGCACTATGCGGTCCCACCAGTCCGTGCTTGTTTCCCGGGCCCAGAATCGCCGTTCCATGCCATGAACTTGACCCATTGCCACCATGATCTCCACTGCGCAGCGTACCCTGCTTTGTGAGAGGTCTGCGCCACTCTGTGACTTCCTGTCCTCACCGCGCTGACGGAGCCTCCTCGCCCGATTTCTCAGCAGCTGACTGTGGAAGAGGTGGACGATAAGGTGCGAGGAGTTGACAACGGCCATAAGTGCAGCGATGATCGCAGCGGGCTCCATGCTCGCAGTGCTGTGGCGTCCGAGCTGTAACCGACCAGAGAAGGGCGCGAACAGATTTCCCGCCGGCGCTTTCAAGGAGAGAGGGCGGGAGTGACGGTTGAATGATGACAGTTACCCAAAACCACCCTCGACACATTTCTCCCCCCAGCAGGCATTGGGGGCTCTACTCAGCATTCCAATGGGCAGCGGGGACTGCGGGAACTGTGGGATAGCTTCCCACAGTGCACCGCTTCCAAAGTCGACGCTGGCCCCGTTACTGTGGACTCAGACAGTTGAATTAGTGTATTTAGTGTGGATACACAAATTCGACTTCATAAGGTCGATTCCACAAATTCGAATTAAGTAGATTCGAAATAGTCTTGTAGTGTAGACGTACCCTTAGTGTGTTCAAGGTGGACATAGTGCAGGGATTTAAAGAGGAACATGAAGTGATTAGATTGGGCACAGAAGATCATTTTGGTGGCTGTCGTTTTGGACAGGTTGCAAGGGAGTGATGAAGGTGTCAATGAGGGGGGAGAAGAGGCTGTGTTGAAGAAGTCGAGATTATCCTCTTGGTGGATATTACTTTGTGAGGGATGATGAGAGAGATGTTTCTTGGGCCTTGTAGTAGCAGTTTAATATCTGACAGGTCATCTGTTAGCCATCTGTATCCTGCATTGGCAGGGCTATAGATTCTATGATCTAAAATGACAGGTCTTTTCCATCTCAGTTTTTCATTTCAAAACTGAGAGAAGATTTTGAACACATTTATTCTTGTCTCTTTCAATTGAGCTAATGAGTTGGAGATATAGAAAACTATTAGATCAGAGGTTTAAAAGCACAGACGCTTCAAATTCAACCTCAATGATTTATATAACAAAAGTAGGAACAACATTGTGATTATGTTTGATAGTCCTTGGGGTAATGAAAAGTGGCCTAATTAAGTTACTGAAGGCTTCTCCAAATTTCTACAAATGAATTCTGATAGACCCATTTCAGGAGAGTGTTCACTCAGAATGTTTGTTGTGACTTGATATGACTCAGGTCCTGAAACCTCAAGCCATTTATCTTAATCATTGAAATTATCACATGTCCATTTATTAATTGTACAGTAGCTGGTCTCACTGGTCTGTGGCACATCCTGCTCATACACCTGTAATTTCAGCTCTGGTTGTGTCCACCCAACTCCCTACTGTGGTTAATCTGTTGTCAAAACCATTAATTCTGTTAAGGTTTTTAGCTTCCACACCACAAGTGATAAAAACATAAACAACATTGGGTTTTTCTATGTGTGGGCTACCAAACCTATCAGCTCTATGGGCAAGATGACTTACTGCTAGCTAACTGTGAGACCAAACTGCATAGAGTGAAAGTTTCTTGCCCCTTGTTGTTTTATACTGCAGCTTCCCTATAATACTGTAACCAGCCGAACAAAACACACATACAGTAACACAAACGTAGAGAATTGGACCTGTGACCAAAACACAATGCATTAGAGTGTGGATTAATGTGTCCCCATACATTACTTCCAGGCTTCTTGGTGAATTTATGAGGCTTATGGAATTGTAGGAATGGCCTTACCTTTTGCTTTTCATGTTGACAGTCTTAGCTTGTATGAATTTCCAATATTTAATAGTTATAGCAGGGAGTAAAAGCTTGTTTTGCAATATTCAGACATATGGTTGCTTCTGATCTAATTTATTCATCAGTTTTGAAGGTTCCTAATTACTTACCATATGGAGGCCTTTATCTTTTGATTGTAATAAATTGCCCTCCCTAGCTTCATAGTGTAGGCGATACTTGGTCTTCCTTATCTCTATCTCCTTATATTTGCTCTGTAAGGGAATTATGCACCAAAAATAAAAATTCTGTACCAGTAAATAAATGTGGAGGCTCCATCATGGCAGTGGGGAGCACAGGCCACTGGCTGCATGGAGATAGGAGATCACCATGCAGCCCTCCTCACACACATGGACTTCTGGGGCAGGCCCAGCCCTTGCATTGTGTCAGGGTCAAGTGCAGCCTCACCACCGAGTCCAGATCCTGGGGGGTGGAGAGGTTGCAGAGTGATCTTCTGTACAGCCAGTTGCCTGTGCTCTCCACTGCCATTCTGAAGCCTCCACATTTATTTATTGACCAATACAATTTGCAGATTTTTTTTTTTTTGGTGCAGAATTCCCTCAGGAGTACTCTGTATAAGATTGAAAGCTTCTCTCTCACCATCAGAAGTTGGTCCAATAAAAAAGATCTCCTCACCCACCTTGCCTCTCCAATATCCTGGACCCAACACAGCTACAACACTGCATATCATACAATAATGTTGTATTTTGACATTCCACTCAAAATTAAAATGTAAACTATTCCTCCTGGGAGGATGGCTCATCCTACAAACAGCTTCTTGCTTGAAATCTTTACCTCATCTACTTTAAGTGGCTTTCTTTACAGGAACAAAATGTATTTTAACTGAGTAAACAGACACTTCCCTAGTATTAGATGTGCAAGAATCAGTATGGTGTTATTTGGTGCATTGTTCATCCTAGAAACCTAATTTTTTACCAAGCTCAACTTTGGATCTGCAGGAAGCTGGATGAAGAGGAAACTTCTATTGGTTTTAGTTTTGTTTGATATACTGTGTTTGTGTAATAATTCTGTTTATGTAGCACTTTATACATGCAAGGCACGGTACAAGCCAATCTGTATGAGCTGTTATCATTCCTTTTTTATGTATGTGGAAACAGACATAGAGGTGAAATGGCTTGTCCAATTCCACACTGTCAACTCTGTGCTCACTCCTCTGGACTTCAGTTCGTTGCAATATTTACTCAAGACATAGGTTGGTCTGTTTTGATATGGAAGTACTTATCTAGTCTATATCCTTTCTCTGATAATGGCAGGTGCTACAGAAAAGGCACAAAAACTGTATTCGGCAATACCATGCCATGGAGGAAATTTTCACTGTGATCAGCTAGCAATCAACTTATGCCTTTGATTTTGGGGTTTTAAAAATTATATTCTTTTAATTGAAGTCTAATAACAAATAAAGTAAATATTAAGGGCTGAATACCCACTGACTGCTGTGCAGATGCCTCTCACACCTTGCACACCATGTGTCAGGACAGCACCAATGTGCACTTTGTGTTCCAGGAGAGGGGTCTGTAAGTGTTTCAGACGCAAGTGCTAAATGGGGGAATGGCCAGAGTCCCACAGCTTCTGCAAACCTGTTACAGGGCAGTGGTAGAAGAGGTAATATACGTGCTTTACAAGATAAAACATAATAGTCTGTCAGACTTGGCAGATTTTAAAACACATTAATTTACAGAAAACCATTTAATCTTAGTTCAATTCTTGATTATGAGTGATTAGTATGGTGTTATCTGGCACATAAATATTTATTATCCTAATTTCTTTCCCTTGCGAGGTTGATTTTTACTGTCCCTCATCACCAGACTCCTTATGTTTAACTTAAATTTTACAAGATACACGTACAATCTCACAAATTTTCTTATTCACATGGAAACCCTCGTGTGTGTGGTGTTTCAGGGTTTTTTTAATAAAATATGAACTAAATGAATAGCCAATCCATCCTGCACTTGAATCTAACTTCTTCTTTAGGAAGATTATATCTCTTATGTAGTAAATCAATATCACACTGTCTGGCTGTTAACAGAGACACTAAGATGTTATTACTTTACATGTAAATATCTAAGCTATTTGCCTCAATAATATCTTGCAGCATGGAGTTCTACAGATGAATTGCATTTAAGTTTTATTGTTTTGCTGTTGTTTCTGTGTAACCAATAATGGAGAAACATATGTCATGAATATCCATTTATGAAGTTTGGGGATTTGCAAACTTTCTGGTATGCTAGTCATATGCAATGAGAAGTTTGCTCAGCAGGAACGCAATTCAAATATGTAATGTTTTATATACTAATAAATGGTAATTCAATTGTATATATTTTCAAAGGACATAAACGTGTAGTAACAACTATTCTTCTTCAGCCCTTATAGAGAAAAATATTTTTTTTCATTAGATGCATGTGTGCTCAGTCAAAATGGAAAACTTTTACAATGTGCAGCATTTCTTTAACTAATTATGGGTTTCATAGAGCAGGTGAGTGTGGATACTGTGAAAAGCAGAGCTTTGAACTTCCTGACTCCTGTGCATGTGAAATCTTAACCATAATTTGCATTTAAGTAGTTTTTGCTTTGAATGATTAGTTTTATTGTGTTGATAACACTGCAAGTCATTAGTATAATGGGGTATGAAATACTCTTGATTATCAGGGTTTGGGTGGTGGTGGTGGTGGTAGTGATATGGTATTTTTTGTTTTGTTTTTTCTGTCTGCTGAACAAGAAGTTACTAGAGCCATATCAAGTCACACTGAATTATTGTAGATTTTCACTTATATAACGTCTCTTCCATTTTATTTTGCTCTGATGTGCATCTTCAGTGGATTGCTTTTTTTATCTTTTTTGTAGAATGCTGTACATTGGACCTAAATAAGATGTTAATGTCTGTTACTGGAGGTCAGAAACTGTTACCATATGTTAGAGCTGATTGATATCTTCCCATTTTTTGTATACTTAGAGAGCAAATAGTGAAAGATGCCTGGGGTAAGGGTAAAAAGGTAGTGTTTCATGGATTACGGATTTCAGTTTTGCAGATAATATATCTTGAATTAAGCATATGGGAAACTAGATGAAAGGAAAATCAAAGAAGAGGGCAGAAACAAATAAGAATTTGCTAGAGGGAAACTGCAGGAAAAAAGCAATATTAAGAGACCAAGAAGGAAAGAAATGAAAAAATGGATGGAAGAGGTATAACAAGTTTAGTAGATCCTTTTGTTAATTTGGAATCATCAATGAAAATAATGGGATCTACTTAGGGAAGGTCAAAAGACTGATGTGTGGTTCTGTCTACAATTAAAGAATAAAATGTACAAAATAAGGAACTTAATTTGTAAGCTCCACAAAAATGCTCCTGTTCAGAATACTAATAATTTTCCTGAAGACAATAAAATCAGCAGATACACTAAATTATTTGATTATATGTGAGCACTGGACAGGGAAAGTTTTTGGAGAAGATTGGGATATCTATGTGAGCATGCAGTGAGAGTATGTAAAGTGAAGAAAGAGAACTGCATGCTAAAAGCTGATTATTCTCCACGCATCCAGCTAAAACAAGTAATGGATAATTGTTCCAAGCTGTTGTAGAAATAATTCCTAGACAGAACCGATGTTAAGATGGACTGATGGTTGAGAGTACACGTGACTAATTCTGGGATAAAATATGTTATAAGTATGTTGTAATTTCCCCCAAACCAAGCATTATGAACCCAGGAATTTTACTTACAATAAAATTTCAGAGAAATCTGGACACGGTAAGGTATGGAAATGCATAGCAAGGACATTTAGACATCCTTAACTCTGCTTTATCCAAGACTCTGAAAATTTCCCATGTAGTTAGAACTCACTGAAATATGCATAGGCTATGTGTGAATATTTTTACTTTTAGGACCAATGGTCATATTGCCTGTTGTTCTTCATAATTAAGGTTTCTGCTGAAGGAGAAACTTTAACTCTGCACTGTAGTGGCACTGCGCAATAGCCACATGATTAAGACATTTTAGTGTTGCAGAACCCAGATTAGATTAAGCTGATTTTTTAAAAAATCTGTTAGCTTTTTAATATTTTTCTGCTTATAGTGTCACTAAATGGCAGAATTAAGGTTGTTTGGGTGCCCTAACGCTGTGTTTCCGGTGTTTTGCTATCTTTTAAATTTAATCTTAACTGTAAATTTTCTGGTTTCATAATGCTTAGTTCAGGGATAATTACATAATCCTTGTAATTTTTCCCTAAATTACTGATATACACTGTCATCCATAACTCTGTTTGAAAGTAGTTTTTGTTTGGGATTTTCATATCTGTTATTTGTATTACAGTAGTGCTGAGACCTGCCCTATTGTGCTCTGCATTGTACAAACACACAGCGAGAGGTAGTCCCTCGTCCCTATTTCGGACATTTGTGCCAGAAGTAAATTTGGCCCCAAGGTTGTTCAATGCTATTAAATGTGTCTATATAGAGAGAAAGACTCAGAGATTCTGGGTGAAATCCTGGCCCCACTGTAGTTAATGGAAGTTTTGATTTCAGTGAGGCCAAGGTTTCATCCTTTAATTACAGTAGGTATTATAGCTAGAATTTTCATAAGCCTGTGTGACTGAATTTGGTGTGATTGAATATTGAGACCCCTAACAGTAATGGGTGCTTTTGAAAAGGTTGACTTGGAACTGAGAAAACTTTGTAGATATTTCATCAACAAAGAACTAGCATAAGGTCCCAGTTCTGCAAATGTTTACACGTGTTTAAATTTAAGCATATGAGTAGTCCAAAGTGCTTGCAAGATTGGGCCCTAAATTACAACCACTTATATAATTTGCATGAAGATATATTTTTTGTAATAGGCTTTTTAGTCTTGCTTTCTTCACCACTCTTGATTGACCTACGCCCAAAGAACAGAGTCCTCTAAGGGAGTGGTTCTCAACCAGGGGTATGCATACCCTTTGGGGTATGCAGAGGTCTTCCAGGGAGTACATCAACTCATCTAAATATTTCCCTAGTTTTACAACAGGCTACATAACAAGCACTAGCGAAATCGGTACAAACTGTATTTCATACAGACAATGACTTGTTTATACTGCTCTATATACTATACACTGAAATGTAAATACAATATTTATATTCCAATCGATTTATTTTATAATTCTGTGGTAAAAATGAGAGCGTAAGCCATTTGTCAGTAATAGTGTGCTGTGACACTTTTATATTTTTATGTCTGATTTTGTAAGCAAGTAGTTTTTATGTGAGGTGAAACTTGAGGGTACACAAGACAAATCAGACTCCTGAAATGGGTACAGTAGTCTGGAAAGGTTGAGAGCCACTGCGCTGAGGCAGAGGTTTTCAAACAGTGGGCCCTGTCCCTCTAGGGGGGGACAGAGGAATGTTCGGGGAGGGGGGGAAGGATGAGCAGCAACGCTAAGTGGCTCGGGCTGGGAATCACCACATAAAAACAGTAGTCCAAATCTCTGATGTAATATCGGTTCTCTTTGTAGATTGTTCTCCTTCAGACTCAATTATGACCATTCCATCCTGTATGCAGGTCCTGAGATGTCTTTCTACCATAGTAGTGCCTGTCTTCTTTAGGGATCAGAAGCAATATGACTCCCTTCCCACTTGGTTCTGCACTTCCTTGAGGCAGCTCCCTTCATCTTTCAGGCATTAATCTATGCCTAGTTCCACCATTACTGTGATATATAACCCTATTGGCATTGGGCTGGCACTGCAGGCTTTCTGTCACTGATCATAGTCACACTCCTCTCTTGACACGGGCCTGTCACTGGATCCTGCCTGTTACTCTTTGGCCTGGTCTACACTAGGACTTTAATTCGAATTTAGCAGCGTTAATTCGAACTAACCGCTCAACCGTCCACACCAGGAAGCCATTTAATTCGAACTAGAGGGCTCGTTAGTTCGAATTTGGTACTCCACCTCGACAGGTGGAGTAGCGCTAAATTCGACATGGCTAGCTCAAATTAGGCTAGGTGTGGATGCTAATCGAACTTAGTAGCTCCGGGAGCTATCCCACAGTGCACCACTCTGTTGACGCTCTGGACAGCAGTCCGAGCTTGGATTCTCTGACCAGCCACACAGGAAATGACCCGGGAAAATTTGAATTCCTTTTCCTGTCTGGGCACTTTGAATCTGACGTCCTGGCTGGACATCGGGGCGAGCTCCGCAGCACCTGCAACGATGCAGAGCTCTCCAGCAGAGGAGTCCGGCCAATCCAAGAATAGAAAGAGGTCCCCAGCATGGACAGACCGGGAAGTCCTGGATCTGATTGCTGTGTGGGGCGAGGAGTCTGTGCTATCGGAGCTGCGCTCCAACAAGCGGAATGCAAAGACCTTCGAGAAGGTCTCTAAAGCAATGATAGAGAAAGGATACAGCCGGGATGCGATGCAGTGCCGCGTGAAAGTCAAGGACCTGAGACAAGGTTACCAAAAAGTCAGAGCGGCAAACGGACGCTCCGGAGCACAGCCCCAGACATGCCGCTTCTACGAGGCACTGCATGCCATTCTCGGTGGGTCTGCCACCACTGCCCCACCAGTGACCGTGGACTCTGAGGATGGCATAGTGTACCTGGACAGTTCCTCGGCGATGTTCGCCAATGGGGAAGATGAGGAAGGGTTTGTGGAGGACGGCGCAGGCGACAGCGAACACAATACCGCTTGCCCTGACAGCCAGGATCTCTTCATCACCCTCACAGAGATCCCCTACCAACCCTCCCCGCCCGTTAACCCGGACTCAGAATCAGGGGAAGGATCAGGCGGTAAGTGCTATAAACATAGAAACTTTTATTTTTTAAAAAACGGGTATAGAAAAAATAGAAATACTATATACAAAATTTTACATGTCAAACTATATAAATAGTAGGTCCACACATATAGGGATTGAACAGTAATCCTCTTGGGACAGTTCAAGAAAGCTCTCAGAGAGCAGCTCGAAAAGCCTCCGCAGGAGGTTCCTGGGGAGAGGTGCCTTATTCGGTGCTCCATGGAAGCACACTCTTCCGCGCCAGGAGATCCTAATGTAGAGAGGAATCATCGCCTCCACCAGCATTGCTGCATATGGTCCTGGTCTGTGCAGGGCTTCCAGTAGCATCCGCTCTCTCTGACTGCGAGTGACCCGCCTCAGGGTGATGTCGGTCTGGACAGGCTGCATCTAAGTCGGGCAATTAGTGTATTGTTACTATTGTTAACGGTTTACAATTAGGTTGCATAACAACGACCCTCGCTTAACAGCCACGTGCTGGAGGCCACAGAGAACAAGCAGACATTGATCTTTCCCGTGCACTGGCGGGAGGGGCTGGAAAAGGCTCAGCCTTTCTGCTTTCCAGATTGCCTTTAGCAGGAGAGCACAGCTATCCACTAACTGATAAGCATGATCTACTTTAAGGCTTACCAGGACTGTCTGCAAGACGGATTATGCTGTCTCTCCCCGCTTGTTCGCTCTCCTGTGCAATGGCGCCGCCAATGAGAGCGTATTCCAAAATCTCGAACTTTTCCTGAGATCTCGTGAGACTTGGTGCCCTGTATGGTCTTGTTCAGAGAAACTGACTAGACTGTGTTCACTGTTCGCAAACATGTATCTGTTCAAGGAAATCATTTACTGTTTCCCATCACACAGCTTCTGCTCTTTCCCGGACTGCCCCGGCATCCCCCTCGCAGAGGCTGGCTCAGATTAGGCGGCGAAAGAAAAAGACTCGGGAAGAGATGTTCGCGGAACTGATGGCCTGCTCCAGAGGCGAGGCGGCAGAGCAGAGACAGTGGAGGGAGACCCTCTCTCAACAGCATCGCACACACATCGAACGGGAGGATAGGTGGCGGCAGGAAGACCATCAGGCGACTCAAACGCTGCTTGGGCTAATGAGGGAGCAAACGGACACGCTCCGGCACCTTGTTGATGTTCTGCAGGACCGCAGGCAGGAGGAGAGAGCCCCCCTGCACTGTATCTGCAACCACCCTCCAACGCCAAGAAGTCCTGTCCCCCCCTCACCGAAAATTACAAGACGGAGGGGCGGTAGGGGCCGTGAGAACTGTCACTGCACCACAGCTGAGCGCTAATGTTCCACACACCTCTGACGCTATAACTGTTTAGAAGCGCTTCCCTTACAGGATCACCCAGTCCCAAATCCAAGTTTCATCACCCCACTATGTAGTAGATTAATAAAAGCTGTTTGCTGTTGTTCACTCTTTCCGTCACGTCTTTCGTGTCAGAAGACTGTGTATGTAGGGGGGGGCAGGGGATTTATAATTGCACGGGATAGCCTACATTAGCAGGGTACAGACTATCGGGGGTAGGATCAACTGCAGGGCACACACAGACTGCAGTCAGTAGTCACCAGGGTCACTCTGTGTGGTGTATGCTGCCCCGTGTCATTCTGTGATGTGTATGCTTGTCCACGGTCCTAGCGCCTGCCACCCCATAATGTTAAAGCATGCTGCCCTTACCATGCACTTCCACCGTAGGCGCGATCCTCTCCGCTGCCCTGAGCTCCAACAAGAGCCCTCATCCACGGACAGATACTCACCCTTCCCCCACACCCCTCACCCCTTCCTACGCCCAAACCACAGCCCAGAGCCTGCATCCAATTCCGTATGCAAAGACGGCACCACTCGCCCCTTCCTGCAAACCCACCCCTACATGCACAACCACTTGAAACCGTCACCCACCCCAGAGACCTATGTAGGAGCAGGAGGCTGTCCGTCCTGTATTGTACAAGCGGTCTGTACATCAGTGCACACCATACCCAGCACAGTATGTGTCCATGTTTCAAACCCTGAACAGAAATGCAAAGTAAAGGAAAGATTTATTAAAAATAACTGTTCCGTTTAATTTGTTTAAAAACGTGTTTTGGAAGTGGGGGAAACTTGGAGAACGGGGTATGTAACCGCAGATCTCACTCAACACATAGAGACACAGGCCCAGGATCAGCTTCTCTTAAAATCAAGTGTAGAGTCATAGGTTACCCTGCTCTCCGAGGAAACTTGCTTTCAAAGCCTCCCGGATACACAGCGCTTCCCGCTGGGATAGTTTTTCGGCACGGGTGTCTGGCTGAGCGTAAACAGCAGCCAGGCGATTTGCCTCAACCTCCCATCTGGCCAAAAAGGTCTCGCCCTTGCTCTCACAGACATTGTGGAGCACACAGCAAGCAGCAATAACTACGGGGATATTCTTTTCGCTGATGTCCGAGCGAGTCAGTAAGCTCCGCCACCTCCCCTTAAGACGTCCGAAAGCACACTCCACCACCATTCTGCACTTGCTCAGCCGGTAGTTGAAGAGTTCCTTCTCTCTGTCCAAGGCGCCTGTATAGGGCTTCATGAGCCAGGGCATTAGCGGGTAGGCTGGGTCCCCGAGGATCACTGTAGGCATCTGCACATCCCCAACTGTTATTTTGTGGTCCGGGAAGAAAGTTCCTGCCTGGAGTCGTCTAAACAGACCAGAGTTCCTGAACACACGCGCGTCATGAACCTTGCCCGCCCACCCAACGAAGATGTTGGTAAAACGTCCCCTATGGTCCACCAGTGCTTGCAGCACCATTGAAAAGTAGCCCTTTCGGTTAATGTACTTGCTAGCCTGGTGGGCTGGTGCCAGGATAGGGATGTGAGTCCCATCTATAGCCCCACCACAGTTTGGGAATCCCATCGCGGCGAAGCCATGTATGATGTCCTGGACATTTCCGAGAGTCACTACCTTTGAGAGCAGTTGCTCAACGATTGCGTGGGCTACTTGCATCACAGCAACCCACGGTAGATTTGCCCACGCCAAAGTGGTTCGCTACTGACCGGTAGCTGTCTGGCGTTGCAAGTTTCCAGAGGGCTATGGCCACTCGCTTCTGCACACTCAGGGCTGCTCGCATCCGTGTGTCCTGGCGCTTCAGGGCAGGGGCCAGCAAGTCACAGAGTTCAAGGAAAGTGCCCTTACGCATCCTGAAGTTTCGCAGCCACTGTGATTCATCCCAGACCTTCAGCACTATGCGGTCCCACCAGTCCGTGCTGGTTTCCCGGGCCCAGAATCGCCGTTCCACACCATGAACTTGACCCATTGCCACCATGATCTCCACGGCGCGGCGTACCCTGCTTTGTGAGAGGTCTGCGCCACTCTGTGACTTCCTGTCCTCACCGTGCTGCCGGAGCCTCCTCGCCCGATTTCTCAGCAGCTGACTGTGGAAGAGGTGGACGATAAGGTGCGAGGAGTTGACAACGGCCATAAGTGCAGCGATGATCGCAGCGGGCTCCATGCTCGCAGTGCTGTGGCGTACGCGCTGTAACTGACAAAAGAAGGGCGCGAACAGATTTCCCGCCGGCGCTTTCAGGGAGAGAGGGCGGGAGTGACGGTTCAATAATGACAGTTACCCAAAACCACCGTCGGCACATTTTTCCCCCAGCAGGCATTGGGGGCTCTACCCAGCATTCCAATGGGCAGCGGGGAGTGCGGGAACTGTGGGATAGCTTCCCACAGTGCACCGCTTCCAAAGTCGACGCTGGCCCCGTGAATGTGGACTCAGAAATTCGAATTAGTGTATTTAGTATGGATACACAAATTCGACTTCATAAGGTCGAATCCACAAATTCGAACTAAGTTGATTCGAAATAGTCTTGTAGTGTAGACAAGGCCTTTGTGTTTGAACCCCTGTCATTTGTGCATGCACTTGGAACAAGTTGTCGCTCCCTACTATTCATTTCTACTTCTCTGCTGTCTAGAATGTGGGCTGGCACAGGGTCTGATTCCTCACTACTGCTCTCCGCTTCACTGTTTTCTAGGCTATGACCAAGTATGAGATCCTGCCCCTTCTCCCTACTATCTAGGATCTGGTGTGAAATGCAATTCAGCTCCTCACTAGTGTTCTGCATGTTGTCTAGAATCTGTTGTCTAGAATCACTGTTGTCTAGAATCTGACCAAACATGAGATCCTCCTCTGACTATTGGCAACCTCCATAGGGAAGAGTTCTTTCTGTAGCTTTTTCTAACCCTCCCCATGGTCAATGACTATTGCAATTGTGAGAGGGAGAATGAAGTTCCCTGATTTAATTCTCATTGGTTTTCCACTGAAGATACTGCTGGGGATTCCAAAGGCTGCCTCCACTTGGTTGGTGCTGAACATGCTTCCCCCTCCTCTTTCTCAGTAAAATTAATCTCTCAGACAATTCTTGATTGTTTACTCTTTTACATTGTGCTCTGTGTAAGCAGTAGACCAGTTCTTGTGCACTAGCACACTGCTGTTCTGAGTTTGCAGTTCTGCAGAGGAATAATTAATTTAGAGAAAATGCCAGTAAAAAGTCAAGAAAAGCTTCTGTACATATTGGGTCTCAACTGTTTTTTATTTCTCAGGATTGCTGTAACTTACACAGGAAGCCCTGTAACTTACACAGGGAGCCCTGTAACCTTGGTGCTAGTTACAAGTTATATGCTAAGGAGCCCTGTAACCATCACAGTGGAACCAATTAAATGCCTAGTATAGAAGAGTATGGGTGATGGGTGGGTAGTGCCCTTCTCTGTGTTATAGTTTAATGAAAGTGGTGGCCTGCTGCTAGTTCCATGTATGTATCTGTCCTCATTTTGCCTCGTGTCCACATCGATCCATGCTGTATTTGATTGTACTGAAAGAGAAACAAAAGGAATTTAGGAAGCAGACTCGATAACCTCTTTTTCATATATGCAAGCATTCCTCAAGACAGTTGCCAATTTGTTTATTTTAAATTAAAAAGCATGGTAGAAATGACTTCTCTCCAGTCTTTATCATGTGGAAATTGTGCATCATCTTCCCAGCTAGAACCTCTTCAACAAGACTGCAGAGAAGGTGTAATCCTCCATTTGCCTCCAACAAAGAATGTTGTGGCAGATTGTCTTTGAAATTATTTCTACTTCTAAAAGTCACTTGCACTTCCTATCCTAAAGCTATGTTGCTCTCTACATAGAGAAAGGAGGTTATTAGACATTAGCATACAAATGGTTCCAGGCATGTTTGCTACCCTCTCTTCTTCTGTGTCCTTAGTCACCTAGGAAAATTGAGATTTGCAGATATATCAAATGTTCTTCTAAGTTACTTGCCACTGTCAATAGTGGCTCCACTCTCTGTAGGTGTTGCTTCACCGATTTCTTTACAAGTTAGGGTAATTATATTTTAGTCTGTCAAATTCAACCTCCGGGAAATTGAAATGTATAAATTTAAAAAGCCAGTTCATTTGTAGATATGAGGACTTACCCATCTCTTTCTGAAAAGAGGGGAATCTATATTTTTTGACATTTATTTGGACTCCTTAATACACTACTTCTTTCTTGGAAGTGCAACTTAAGCTTTTTTTTAAGTTCTGTTTAAAAAACATTTGGTAGAAAATATTGTCTTAAAAAAAATTACCTCCAGGACTGTTATGTTGTTTGTGCAGTTCATATTCAAATGCACTACAGATATTTTCAGACTTGGTGCTGTCTTTCCTGAATACAAAACTCATTCGGTTTTAAGACTGTAATCACATTTATAGATCATCTGTAATGTGTGAGACCTGAAAAAGGAAATGAATAATTAGCTTTTATCATAGTCTTTGATGTGGAACAGTTCACCTCTCTTTCCCTATCTCTCTAGGACCCATTTGTTAATAAAACAGATTCTATTAAACAGAGATAAATAGTGCAGAGTGACTTCACAATGAATAGACCTCTGTACAGTGGAAAACGTGCCTATATACAAATGGGGGAGGGGAGTGGAAAGACAATTTTCAACTATTATTCTTAAGGGACAACTGACTTCTTTACAATTAAAATTAAGTCTTGAAAACAGTTCACAGTTAAGTGCTTTAACTTATTGATTTCTATTTTCATATCATTTGAACCAAATTGCTTAAACTCCTTAGACTTTTTTTAATCAAGATGTACTTTGAAATAGGAGCATATGTTTTTGCATGACACCATACATTCTCACAAATCTAATAGAATATACAATCTCATATTTTGCTTGTAACTATATTAGAATGTATACTAATGTCTGCCATTAAAGGCCTGACTATACAATGTTCTGATCACCTATAACTTCCATTGACATCTCTTTGGTCCCTTAGATGCAGGTCTGGGCCTGTAGAACTGATCCAATACATGAACAGGACTGCTCTGTTTCTCATGTGAAATCCATGGAAGCAGAAAAGGTCACTTTTTCCAGGAGAAACTCCTGGAGAACTGAGATTATCAAATACTTTAAAGTACGCTATATATGGAGACAATCTCAGTGCTTTTTCTTGTAGAATATAATTTGTGTGATAGCCAGTTTGACATTGATTTATTCTGGATATTAACGTCAAACAAATGTGTTTGTCTTCTTATAATGTAACTCTCCTTCAGTGAACCACTGGAGACCACCCTAAAATTAATTCTTTCTGCTGTATTGTTCAAGAAAGAATGATTGAAACATGAATTGCAAATGATGTAGTAACAAGGATGGGAAAGGTGCCACCCGTAATGCATATGAAATGTGAACATTTTATTTTTCTCCAAAATGCATGGTTTTAAAAAAACTTAGATATGTTCAGGAGAATTCTATTTTTACATGGTTAAAAATAGGCATTGGTGAATTTGTTTTTCCTAATTTTGAGCCTACTCCAAAAATCATTGGTTTAAAAATTATGCTTGGTCTCAAAGTTTATCAGGTGTGAGTTCCACTACTAAAAAAATTCTGAGAAAGTGTAGCACAAAAGGGAAGAATGAAAAAGATAAATTATTTTAAAAAGAACAGAGGGGAAATTCAATGGTAACACTACAATATATTTCATGATCAATCAGTGGGACATCCTTCCTTAATTCCACTGATTTCTATGGTATTATTCGTGTAGTTAAAGCTAGGCAGTGCTTAAGAATCTAGCTGAATTGGTGCTCCTGCACATAATTTTTACACAACATTGAAAATATAACATGCTCTGTGCAGGGCCACCCAGAGGATTCAGGGGGCCTGGGGTCTTCAGCGGCGGGGGCGGGGTCCCGCCGCCGAATTGCCACCGAAGACCTGGCACTTCGGTGGCGGGTCCTGGGGCGGAAAGACCCCCCGCTGCGGGTCTTCGGGGCACTTTGGTGGCGGGTCCCAGAGCGGAAGGACCCCCTGCCGCCAAATTGCTGCTGAAGACCCGGAGCAGAAGAAGCTCCGGGGGCCCGGGCCCTGCAAGAGTTTTCCGGGGCCCCTGGAGCGAGTGAAGGACCCTGCTCCAGGGGCCCCAAAAAACTCTCGTGGGGGCCCCTGTGAGGCCCGGGGCCAGGGGCAAATTGCCCCACTTGCCCCCCCCTCTGGGCAGCCCTGGCTCTGTGCATACTTTTTGTTGGTGTCAATTCTCACTACTTCATGGGACTCTGCATTAAACTTTTATGCATGAAGCAGCACTGTGGTAAGGCAAGGTCTGTTGTGATCTTCACTAAATTTTCACTACCCTCGTGCACACAGAGCAGTCTTCTTTAAATGGGCACTTTAGGAACATAGTGAGAAAATCCATGCTTAACATATTGTGCATCTGCATACGTCAGTTTCCAAAGGATTAAAACTCATTTAAATCAAATCTATTCATCACCGGTACACTCTGGGGATGGCACTTCTTAATGAGAAGAGCTTATTCCACTTCAATTTTCTACCTTTCGTTAGAGCCCATCAAACTACTCAATTTATTCTTTCTTGAGAAAAGTACATTTTTTTAAGTCCTCTCAAAAATAGCTCAACCATTTTTGTTCAAACTTTAAACAAAACAAAAAATACCCCAACAATTCTCTCTAAAGCAGAAAATAAACCTGGCAAATTTCAGCCCCAAAGGTGGAAGCTTCAGAATGTTATGAAAACGGGGTTACATGTTTAATTCCAACTGAAGTCAGTAGGACTTAAGCACGTGCTTATGTGCTTTCTTGAATGAGGGCAATAATTTCACATAAGCCACCCACCTTAACTTTTTTGGGGGTGAGGGAGAAAAGGTCTTCTATCTCTAATATATAGTAATCTTTGCAGCGAGGTGAAAGAAAGTAACATGTTTAAATTACAGGGAAAAGGTTAATACACTCAGTCTTTTTTTTTTTTTTTAACAAACCCTGAAACTAGTTTCTAAGGATTACGAAACCTGGTTCCCTAGGAAGTTCGCTTATCCCTAGTTAAATGAGTTGAGTTGTTATCTTAATAGTTTTGAATAATTCTCTGTGTATGATTGGTAGTGCTACCATATTAAAGGGTGCATCAACTATAATGTAAAGCTTTATGTTGTTGGATTCATAGTTACTTTCATATGGTTTCATGTCAAAGAGGTTTTGTCCCCCTAGTTATGAATTACGTTACAAAAGAAATTACATACATTGATTCAGCTGTTTGGGCTACTTTTGGTATTGTTTAGAAATTATCAGGTTTTCATTGATATTTTTGCCAGCTTGAAGCATAGAAGCAGCTAATTTTGAAAAAGTAATATTCTATGGTTAGCTTCTAAAATGGGCTAATTCCAAAGGATATTTCAGAAAAAAATATTTTTTTTCAGTAGAGCTTGAAATACTTTCCAGACAAATACCAGCCAGAGACTGCTATCTAAATGGATAGATCTCCAATGATAACTCCAGCCTTCCCCCTTCACAGTTCAGGCTGTTGGGGAAAGGACACTGCTGTTCCCAACTTTGAGAGCTCCATCTTTTGCAGTGGCATTGACTGGTAAATCTGTATCTGAACCATTTACATGGAGCTAAAAACCTATTTCCTACCCTCAGAATCATACTCTTTATTCTCTTTTCATCTATTTCTTATTTATTTTATATCGTAGTGACAACCTCTGAAATGAAATTAGAGTCAATTAACATTGATTTTATAGAACCTGTAGTAGATTTCCGCAAGCCTAATGTTTTCTGTAAACTTATAGTCTACATGTATCTTTGTATTTGCAAGTTCTCTATGACAATGCTTTGTATGTATCAGGCAAGTGATTTTTTTTGCTTACTTCTCTTCATCCGTCTAATTCTTCATTATGTTAAAAAGTGCATACATTTTGCATTAGCAAACTTTTATTGGACTTAAAATTGGTTGGTTTTGGAACAGACTGAATTGTTTGAGCTTATTTGCTCTATAAGAGTACAGTATGGGTTATCTCTTTAAACAATATCTTCTTATTCCATGTTACTGCAGAAATATTACATAAATTAGATTATGAAACACTTTAAAAAAAATCCCACCAATTTACAAAATAGACATGTAGAAACTTTAACATTATCCTTTCAGAAACAAGTGAATTGTGAAGGAAAGCCAAGTAAATGTGAAAGGATGTGGTTGTTGAAGGATTCTCTTTCCATTCTTAGCCATTCCCAGTGCTGCTATATTAGTAATATAGGAACTTAAGCAAATGTTTTTGCAATTCACTAATCAATGGTGCCCAAAATTAAACTGCACTCTCTGGGGAGGCAGGATTAAGCCTACTCTATAGCATTCTCAGCCTCTTCCTCCAAATGTTCTTGGAAGTTATTTGATACAATACTAAAGCAATACAAATGTTTTAAAAGTGTGTATGCTGCTTTAATCTGATTACCTCTTGTCTGTGAAACTGTATCACTTCATTTTATTATCAGCACAGCAATAGTAACAGAAAAATGTGAGCTATTGAGGAAGAATAGATAAAATCCTGTGTATAATAAAACTCAGTCAAACTGATAGTGCACATTCAGTTACAATAAAGATCCGTGTGTACTGCCATTATTTGAGGGAAGGTGGGAACTGTGAGTGAAGACTTATCTTCACCGCTAAAAAAAAAGGTAACTAATACTTGTGAACTATCCCAAGGTAAAACATAGTGGAGACAAGGCGCTTTAGTTTTACTGTCAGGTAAGGTAAGTGAGGTCAGCACAATGCCAGTCTCTGATAGACCTCATGGTAGAACTAAAGTGCCTTGTTTCCATTGTGTTTTTACCTTGGGATAGCTCATGCATGTTAGTTAGCCTGAGGTAAAAACACACCTTTTCTTAGCACTGAAGATGTGACCTAAGAGATGAGTTGCTGGGTCCACACATTAAATGTGTGTGGTATAGAGAAGTTCATATTGCATTAAAAAAGAAAATGAATTACTTATGTTTAATAGAAACAAGTAATTTCTCCCCCTTAATTAAGTCCACTAACCCTATACAGGTCCTGGAAAACCTGGAAGAAGAACTAAAGCTCTAAATCACTGTCGAGACGAAGCATCATTTCCTAGTAAATTTCCCAAGGTTTCTTCTGCCTCATCAGGTTTCAATTCCCTCCCCCCACACACACTTTCAACAGAATAAAATAATGTAATATTTCCTTTCATAGAAGTTACCTATGGTAGAGGTCCTTTCCTGGTAACCTCTTCTTCAGAGCCCTCTTGAAAGTGTAAAGGCTGTACAGGCCAGTTAGGAAATGATTCCTTTTTTCCAGGAACACAGAGTTTCTCAGTCAACAGGAAAAAGTCCTCCTTTATTCTTGCTTCAACGGTAAGTCCCTTCTGAAGTGGTCACACAGTATTCATTTCAGTATTCATGATCAGTGTTGCTGTCACTCTGTCATTGGCTCCATGCCTTAAGGGTTGACTTAACTGACACCTTCAGTTCCTGAATTTGCAGTCTGCCTAATGAATATACAACATTTCTAATTGTCTTTGTTGTGGTGGTGTTGGAAAAATCCCAGATAACTTTTTAAAGGTAGAGTTTAACTTCTTTTTATTCAGTTCATTTTCTGAGATATTTCTTCAGTTTAATAGAGTTCAACAGGAAATGAAATTCTATTTTCAAAAAGTCCAAACACTCCTATTTTTATAAACGTTTTTTGTTCTCAAAACAGTCTTCTTAAATTAAATAACCCTCAAAGTCTTTAGCTTAAATAATTGAAAAATTATTGATTCTTATAACAATTTTTGGAGAGATGATTCTTGTCTTCCTGCGTTGGGCAAGGGATTTGCTTGAGCACTGCCAGTGATTAATTAATTCCCCATTAATATAAACTAAATTATTTCTTAAATTAGTAGTTATTTGAGTAAGGTCATTAGATTCCATGTTGGTACATACAATATTTTACCATTTATCTAGCAATGATATTAGGAGTCTTGCACTTAGGTAACATATTTACAGGCATGCGTTTCACAAAGGTATTTGTCATTTAAGAAATAAACAAAAGTTTTAAAACATTTTCAACTACATATGATTTTCCTAGTAGCTTTTCTGCCATTTTTGGCCCCTTCAGCCTTCTCCACCACTTTAGTGCATCCCCTCAGGGTATCTGGCACTTCCTTTTGGCCCTTTCTTGACCCCTTGCCCTTCTCCTGGATTGTCTCTTTTTTGTCATCACCCATCAGGACTCCGCCCTTCCCTGGGCTACTGTCCTGTCTGTGAGGGCTCTATGTCCTCATGTGTCCTGGTTCCTCACAGGTAAAACAAGTGCTCCCCCCTTCCTGTTTTCTTCACAGGTTGGACACCTGGGGGCTTTCCTGCTTTCTTTCCCTTGGGGCTAGACTTCTCCCAATAGGGGGACACTCTCCTAAGGTGTCCCATCTGCCCACAGGTGTAACCTTGCCTTGCTTGGGCTTCTGGCCTTCAGATCCTGGGGCCTCTTTTCTTGCCCCAGCCTCTCTGTTCAGGGCCCCTGTTCACCTCCTGAAGGATCTTGAGCAAATATTATTGTTCTTCAACTAACTGCATCACATAGCTTTGCAAGAATCTCTGCACCTCCCTCTGCAGTTGCTACTGGTTCTCTAGAATCTGCCTTATTTGGGCCTGTATCTCCATTTGTTGCTCATCAGCCCCTTTCATTGGGAGCAGCAACTCTGTGGTACACCTGCCTTGTGCAAAAAGGGCTTCTGCACATGGTGGCTCCATTGCCCCTTTGCCTCAAGTGTCTCTCTTACAGCATTTCCTACTCCACTTGTTTCGGGGCAGCACTCTTACACAGACTCATCCTGTCCCTTGTATCAGAGGCAATCGCCTGTACAGTCTTTCAGATGCCCCAGCATGCCCGCATTCTCCACCACTTTGTGACAGGGTGCTCCATTCACCACTAGGATGGCACTTCCTCCTGGTACTCTCTGGGGTATAGCTCGCAAGGTCAACACCTCCTTCCGCAGTTGCACGCCATCTCTCCGCCTCTCTCTTTGGGTTTGCAGCCCCTCTCTTGCTCCATGAGCTGCAGCCTCTTTGTGATGCAGCCCTTTGGCCAGGTCATTATATGTGTTTTCCCCTTCCGTGGTGTCAAAGTCTTTCTTTAGTAATCTTGAACAATCTTCCCATTCACTGCCTAATTGCCCAATGGTACCATGTCCTCAGCAGCTGGTAGGGGAACCACTGCAGGTTTTACAATGTTTTACATTACTACAGAGGAGAAGTGGGCATAGCCAGGAGTGCATTATATGTTGTGATATTTTTCAAAAAGACATGAATAGAATTCTGATAATCTTTTTAGGCTTCACTATAATCTTTTTCACTTCATGTCTTTTTTATAAGTTAATCAAGATATGGGAGCAGAGTAAACAGCTGCATTTAATAAAGCTGAAGTGTGTTGTGGGCAGAGTGAACAGCAAATCTGCGTGTGATCTGGCAGCTCTCCAGCTTCCTTTATTGTTGCTGCTGAAGGAATGTAACAAACCAGTGGGGTTTTCTTTCACTGAATTGAAAGTGGATCTGCATAAATTTCTGTGTCTGACTGTCTGGTCAGTTTGAAGGCACATTACTATATGCCTGAGTTTCATATCAACATACAAATTCCCACTTTGCAATTCTCCACAAACATACTTGTACACATTATACTTGATATTTCCCCTTATTGTAGTGCACCCAGAACCATGCTGTCCTGCTCATTTGAAAAAAAAAAAGGGAGGCGGGGGGGTAACAAAGCCCAATGCAGTAGTTAGTATTTTGCTCACATTTCTTGTTGTATAGCATGTTGTTTCATTAAAGGAGGAGGGAAATGGCTTCTAATTCACATTTAAAAAGACAAAGATGAGGTCAAGACCTTTCATTAGTAAATAAAACTAAGCACATACAATGTTACAAGTATAAAGTTACACAAGTTGTAAATCTTACAGAAGAGAGAAATCACAAGGCATATGAACTTGAAAGTAGATACTACCAAAAATAGAAAAACTAGATGCATGCAGTTAACCTAGAACTATAAATTCTATACAGGTATCAGAGTGGTAGCCGTGTTAGTCTGTATCAGCAGAAACAACGAGCAGTCCTTGTGGCACCTTAGAGACTAACAAATTTATTTGGGCATAAGCTTTCGTGGGCTAAAACCCTCTTCATCAGATTCATGGAGTGGAAAATACAGTAGGCAGCACATGAAAAGATGGGAGTTGCCTTACCAAGTGAGGGGTCAGTGCTAATGAGCCAATTCAATTAAGGTGGAAGTGGCCTATTCTCAACAGTTGACAAGAAATCGTGAATACCAAGAGAGGGAAAATCACTTTTGTAGTGCTAATAAGGCCAATGCAATCAAGGTGGCCCATTTCAAACAGTTGACAAGAAGGTGTGAGTATCAGCAGAAGGAAATTAGTTTTTTTAGTGACCCATCCACTCCCAGTCTTTATTCAGGCCTAATTTGATGGTATCCAGTTTGCAAATTAATTCCAATTCTGCAGTTTCTCGTTGGAGTCTGTTTTTGAAATTTTTGTTGTTGAAGAATTGCCACTTTTAAGTCTGTTATTGAGTGTCCAGGGAGATTGAAGTGTTCTCCTACTGCTTTTTGAATGTTATAATTCTTGATGTCTGATTTGTGTCCATTTATTCTTTTGCATAGAGACTGTCCGGTTTGGCCAATATATATGGCAGAGGGGTATTGCTGGCACATGATGGCATATATCACATTGGTAGTTAATGGAACAATTATGCTAAATGATTATGAAATTTTTGGAAAGTTTAGATCCAGATCTAAAGTTCCGGCCACTGTCTCTCCAATAGTTTGAACCAAAACTCTGGATCTGAACACTGCCATATTTTGTGAAAGTTGAGATTTGGATCTGAATTGAAACTCAAGTCCATCTCTGTTAAGAATTGAGCTGTGATAGTGTAGCTGAAGCCAGGCCATTGGTTAGTCATCTTGTGTTTTTGTTTACAGATGAAAATGAAGAAGGGTCTAAGGGAGTGTGCGGTGTCTGGTTTTTGCCCTTCTTTTCCATGAGCAGCTGTGAAGAAATGAAAGCATTCACTAGAAATGCACTAAGTAGCACAGGTGCTGGAACTAGGGGTGCAGGGGATGTGACAGCACCCTCCACTTAAAGTGATTTCCATCATATACAGAGTTTATAATTTGGTTCAATGGCTTTCAGCTCCCCCACTATACAAATTGTTCCAGCACCACTTCAAAGTCATCATCATCACTCCCATAACTGCACTGGTCCTTGGGGCACCATCATTGATGAGCAATCAACCAATTGTCTCCATCCCTGACGATTGTGTGTCAGTGCTTGAGTCTCCGCAAAGTCCATTTCTGTCCACTCTTTTATGGTGTCAGTCCTTCTCTTCTTCTGTCTACCTCTTCTTCTCTTCCCCTGTACTGTCCTTTGGAGGATGATCTTGAATAAGCGAGATGATCTTGTTACATGGCCGTACCACATCAGACTACACGGCTACCCCTCTGATACTTGACACCATGCAAGGCACTGCATTTAGCCGTATGGAGTGGAAATCCATCAACCTCATGAAGAAACTTGCACAAATACAGACAGATATCATCTTCCTTTCCAAATGCAAACGAATGGACATCATACCAAATGGACTAAAGGTAAAAAATCCACTGCTATCTACATACTACACAGACCACAGTGAGAGATTATGCCATACTCTAGCAAAGAAACTGAGGAACCACCTGATCAGCATCCTATACAGCAAACAGGAAAACATCAAAAAAGAGCTCTCCAACCTGGAGACTCTCATTAATAACCAAACTTCCATACAAACGGACTTCACTAAAATAAGACAGGAGATCTACATTAGGTCACTTCACCTCTCTGCAAAGGAAAAAGGACTGTAAGCTGTCTAAACTCCTACCTGCCACATGGAGCCACAACCGTGGTAGTACCCCTAACCCACCCAGCAATATCGTCAATCTATCCAACCACACACTCAGCCCAGAAGAAAAGTCTGTCCTATCTCGGGGACTCTCTTTCTGCCCTGCCACCCCCACCAACATGATATAGTTCTGCGGCTATCTGGAAGCCTACTTTCGCCGTCTCCGACTCAAAGAATACTTTCAGGACAACACTGAACAGCGCACTGATACACAGTTACCCTCCCACCAACAGCACAAGAAGAAGAACTCCACATGGACTCCTCCTGAGGGTCGAAATGACAGTCTGGACCTATATATTGAATGCTTCCGCCGACGTGCACAGGCAGAAATTGTGGAAAAACAACACCGCTTGCCTCATAACCTAAGTCGTGCAGAACGCAATGCCATCCACAGCCTCAGAAACCATCCTGACATTGTAATCAAAGAGGCTGATAAAGGAGGTGCTGTTGTCATCATGAACAGGTCTGACTACCAAAAGGAGGCCGCCAGACAACTCTCCAATACCAAATTCTACAGGCTACTTCCCTCAGATCCCACTGAGGAATACACTAAGAAACTGCACCATCTACTGAGGACACACCCTACACTAACACCGGAACAAATCAACATACCCTTAGAGCCCCGACCAGGGTTATTCTATCTACTACCCAAGATCCACAAACCCAGAAATCCTGGACGCCCCATCATCTCGGGCATTGGCACTCTCACTGAAGGACTGTCTGGATATGTGGACTCTCTACTCAGACCCTATGCCACCAGCACTCCCAGCTATCTCCGTGACACCACTGATTTCCTGAGGAAACTACAATGCATTGGTGACCTTCCAGAAAACACCATCCTAGCCACCATGGATGTAGAGGCTCTCTACACAAACATCCCACACACAGATGGAATACAAGCTGTCAGGAACAGAATCCCTGATGATGCCACAGCACAATTGGTTGCTGAGCTCTGTGCCTTTATCCTCACACACAACTATTTCAAATTTGATGACAATATATATCTCCAGATCAGCGGCACCGCTATGGGCACCCGCATGGCCCCACAATATGCCAATATTTTTATGGCCGACCTGGAACAACGCTTCCTCAGCTCCCGTCCACTCACGCCCCTTCTCTACCTACGCCACATTGATGACATCTTCATCATCTGGACCCATGGGAAGGAGACTCTGGAAAAATTCCACCACGATTTCAACAGCTTCCACCCCACCATCAACCTCAGCCTGGACCAATCTACATGGGAGGTCCACTTCCTAGACACCACGGTGCAAATAAGTGATGGTCACATTAACACCACCCTATACTGAAAACCTACCGACCGCTATGCCTACCTTCATGCCTCCAGCTTCCATCCCGGGCACACCACAAGATCCATTGTCTACAGCCAAGCACTGAGGTACAACCGCATCTGCTCTAACCCCTCAGACAGAGACCAACACCTAAAAAATCTCCACCAAGCATTCTCAAAACTACAGTACCCACACAAGGAAATAAGGAAACAGATCAACAGAGCCAGACGTGTACCCAGAAGCCTCCTACTGCAAGACAAACCCAAGAAAGAAACCAACAGGACTCCACTGGCCATCACATACAGTCCCCAGCTAAAACCCCTCCAATGCATCATCAGGGATCTACAACCCATCCTGGACAATGATGCCACACTTTCACAGGCCTTGGGTGGCAGGCCAGTCCTCGCCCACAGACAACCTGCCAACCTGAAGCATATTCTCACCAGTAACTGCACACCGCACCATAGTAACTCTAACTCAGGAACAAATCCATGCAACAAACCTCGATGCCAACTCTGCCCACATATCTACACCAGCGACACCATCACAGGACCTAACCAGATCAGCCACACCATCACCGGTTCATTCACCTGCACGTCCACCAATGTAATATATGCCATCATATGCCAGCAATGCCCCTCTGCTATGTACATCGGCCAAACTGGACAGTCTCTAAGGAAAAGGATAAATGGACACAAATCAGATATTAGGAATGGCAATATACAAAAACCTGTAGGAGAACACTTCAACCTCCCTGGCCACACAATAGCAGATCTTAAGGTGGCCATCCTGCAGCAAAAAAACTTCAGGACCAGACTTCAAAGAGAAACTGCTGAGCTTCAGTTCATCTGCAAATTTGACACCATCAGCTCAGGATTAAACAAAGACTGTGAATAGCTTGCCAACTACAGAACCAGTTTCTCCTCCCTTGGTTTTCACACCTCAACTGCTAGAACAGGGCCTCATCCTCCCTGATTGAACTAACCTCGTTATCTCTAGCTTGCTTCTTGCTTGCATATATATACCTGCCCCTGGAAATTTCCACTACTTGCATCCGACGAAGTGGGTATTCACCCACGAAAGCTCATGCTGCAAAACGTCTGTTAGTCTATAAGGTGCCACAGGATTCTTTGCTGCTTTTACAGATTCAGACTAACACGGCTACCCCTCTGATACTTCACATCAGCTTGTGCTTCTTAACGGTCATCAGGAGGTCTTCATATGACCCAACACATTGGGTGATGATGTTGCGGACCTCTTCATTAGTAATGTGGTTGAAGGAGGAGATGCCCAGGATTTTACAGAAGTATCTCATTTCTACTACCTACATTTTCTGTTCAAGATCTGCCATAAGGGTCCATGTCTTGCATACATACAGAAAAATGGGGATGACCAGTGCATGCAGCAGTTTCCATTTGGATTCCAGGGAGATGTTCTTGTTCCTCCAGATTGGCTTTAGCTTTGCCCCTGTTGCTGCTGTTTGCGCAGTTCTTGCCAGTATTTCTGCCTTTGATCCTTCATCAGTGATGATTACCCCCAAATACTTGAACTCTTTCATTGTCTCCAGCTCTTGTCCACTGACAGCAATATGTGAGCTGATCCCATCACGTTTGTTGGTCATCAGCTTGGTTTTCTCTACACTGATTTCCATGCCGTATTTTGTGGAGGTTTCATCAATCATTTCACAAGGTTGGCAAGTTCATCTTTGCTACCTGCCAGGCCGTTAGTGTCATCAGCAAACCAAAGATTTGAGATTGTTCACCCCACTTCCTCCCCAGTGCTGACTGTGCATATGTAATCTTCTAGGGCATCAGTCATTATGCGCTCCAAGTAGATGTTGAACAGTTTAGGCGAAGGAAGGTAGCCTTGCCGGACTCCAACAGTGGTACAAAACCACTCTCCTGTTGTGTCATTGATGAGAACTGCACTGCTGGCCTTGGCATACAGTTGTTTAATGAGACGAATAAGCTTACGACCAGCATTGTACTACTTCATAGTTGCCCCAAGAACTTTGTGCTATATTCTGTCAAACGCCTTCTTGAAGTCAATAAAGATGTGGTAGATGTCTTGCTGATGTTGGCAGTACTTCTCGCATATAAAATGAAGACTGAAAATCTGTTCTGTGGTACTTCTTCCAGCATGAAAGCCAGCCTGTTCTTCAGCAATGATATTCTCCGCTTACATCTTCAATCTGTTCAATATGACTTTCAACATCACTTTGCTGGGATGGCTAATTAAGCTTATGGTCCGATAATTTTGAAACAATTGCAGGTTGTCTTTCTTTGGCAGAGTGATGATTAGTGACTGTGTCCACGTGGAGGGCCACTCACTTGTCTGCCAGATCTGGTTGCAGATCTTGGTGAGTACATCTATTACTATTTCTCCTCCGAATTTCATCAGTTTGGCTGGGATGTTGTCAATACCTGTAGCCTTTCCATTCTTGAGTGATATCACAGCTGTCTCTATGCAGTATTGGAAAGTCATCCTCCTTTGTTGAATCTGGGCTATCTAGGACATTAGGATCTCCATTTTCTGGTGGTTGTATAGATTAGAGCAGTAGTTTGTCCACCTATTGATGATGCCCCTTACTTCTGTAAGACTGTTCCCTTCTTTTTCTTGAATTGCATTAGCTTTGGTCCATCTTTCCTTTGTCAAAGGCTCATTTGCTAGTTTTATTATTGATACACTCTTCAATATTAGAGCGTTGTTTTTTGATCCATATTTCCTTGGCCACCTTCACTGCTTTCTTGATCTTTCTGTCAATCGCTCTGTTTTTATCAGCTCCCTCAATGCTGTTCCTGTCTCTCTTGAGTTTTAATGTAGTATTTTAGTATTTCATTTGTGACCCAAGGTTTTGTCTTCTTATGGTGTTTCCCAAGGATGTCCATTGCTGCCTTATTCATTACAGCATTGAAATTGTTGGTCATTGTTTCTACGTTGACATGTTTGTCCTTTCCTCTGTATTAGAGTACATGGCCTTCTTCTGTTATTACCTCTCCAAAGTTCTTCCATCTGACCTCACAGATTCCTAGGAGGTGCCTGGTGTATTGTTCATTTCATACGTGAGTTCTTTCAACCTCCCTATTTGTTTCAGTGCTCTTACATTCCATGCAGCTATGGTGATGTTATTTCTTCCACGAAACCTCTTTGTTGGGGTTACACCAGTAGTATACTTGTTGCGTACGCCCTGGTGGGAGACAGATGGCGTGGTCATTATTAACCCGGGCTGCGACCAGTTTGGTATGGACATGGTTGACTTGCTCATCATATGGTGTGTCTTGGGCAAATTTCTAACCTGGCAGAGCCCATCCCTCTCCATGCAGCCCCCTTTTAGTTGTCTCTTATGACATGCAGGAGGAGCAGTGGGCCTATTCTGTCCCTGGACCCACAGGGGAACCACTGCAAAGTAGTTTTCCTTAAATAGAAGTGAGGCCTTTTGCTTGATGACTCAAAGGGATAACACCAGACTCTACAGTCCTAACTTTCCAGAGACATGGTGGTTCCCATTCTAAGGTTACAGTCTTGGTGGATGGAGATGTCAAGGAAAATGCAGAAGAGCTGGTACCTCTTTCTGATCATGCCAGAGTAAAGGCAAAGCTTACTGTCTATCAGATTTTCATTTTGCCTTTGTTTCCCTTTAGTAAGCAGGCATTATTTGAAAATTTTTACATCTTGTCTCAGATGTCTGTTACTAAACCTGGGCACCAGGCCAAGTCATCACAGAATCTTGTACAGTGTGGGGATCTGATTCTTCATTAAATGTTTTTTAATAATTTGCTTATGTTTTATTCACATACAGTGGAAATCATTATGTTTTGGGCATTCAAAATTAGATTGGACAGAGCACTGGAAATGTACTGAAGGAAACAGTCTGCACTTGCAAGAAGATAGAGCAGCTGATACACTGCAATAGCCTTTTTCCATCTCTAAGTATTGACAACTCTTGGCATTTTTTTTGCCAGTCAGAGGAGTTTGTCCAGGGCTGGAGCCAGTCTTATTATGACATGAGAAATTCCACCCCTCTTTTGAATTTCAGCTCCGCCTTGGGGGAAAACCCTCTAAATGGCTGTCTTCCCCGTGGCCCCAGCTCCTGCGGAAGAGCAGCCAATCAGAGCTGCTTCAGGAAGCAAGCAGAGCTCTTACCCCCCCCCCCACACACACACACAGGAGCAGACACCATTCTCACAAGAGGGGAGGAGAGAGCTGAAAGAGCCCTGCTGTTCATGTTGGCTCAGCTCCCTCCTCCCCTCTCTCCTCTTAAGAGCAATTGGACAGCTCCTCTCTGCTCTTCTCCATCCATGCACCCCTAGGTCTGGGAAATTAATAGATAGAGGGGATTTAAGAACCCCTGGAGCTGCAGAAGGAGCAGATATGAGGCTGGAGAAAAGAGAGGATAATTGATTGGCGGCACAATTTGGAGTGGGAGGTATCAGAACAGACATGGGGGCTCAGGACAGAATTGAGGGGGATGCAGGCACAGAACTGATTGTTGGGCAGTAGGATGGGCAAATGTAGGGTTGCCAAAGATGCTGAGGTATTGTACAACAGTTTTAAAAGGAAATAAAGTGACTCTAAAACACCCCCAAAATACAGAGCAATTAAATATAAATCGAATCAGAATTAACTATTAGACAATTGATTGCCATATCTTTTACAAATATGAAAATGATGTTCTCCTTGACCTGTGTATTCTCAAGCAGCATTTCAAATGGATGTACTAATACAGTGTGAGACTCATTTCTCTCCTTCATTAATGCCATCTGTTTTGAAACAAAGCTATATACACACTGCAGCTTATCGGTATAAGTTATGTTGCTCAAGGGTGTGAATAAGCCACACACCCACGAGCAACGTAAGTTACACTGACTTAAGGGCCGGTGTGTACAGCGTTATGTTGGCGGGAGAGCTTTTCCAGCCAACATAGCTACTGCTGCTGCTCATGGGGGCTGGAGTAATTAAGTCGACTACAGTAGTGTAGCTACATCAATGCAGCTCTGTCGTGCAACCATAGCCTAAGATAGACAACAGGAAGTAAACTAAAAGACAGAATAAACAGGATGATGATGATACTTGAATAATGTTTATTTCTCATTACAAGTAAGATGATTCCCCCATGTCAAGATGGTTCCTTCATATAAACAGAATGAATATGAAGTATACATTTTTCCAGAATGTCTTTTTGTGGCCTTTCATTTTAGTGAAACTCTCCTGATTCTGAATTAGTTTAAGGTTTAAAAGAAAGTTACTTGAGTTCACATGTGCCACATATGCAGTCCATTTATGTCCAGGTTCTGCAGATCTAGGAAGATAATTAATTATGTCTAATGTGCATGTACATTATTATGTGCCTCTTACAGCACCACCTTTGGTTTTATGACAAACACTTTGAAATAAAGTACTGTATTTGCTCAGTTTCCTTAAAATATTGTTTTCCCTTTCCCATCATTTATCATGTGTTAGAAATAATTTGAAAGACTTTGAAACCAGGCTTTCATCCCAGATAAATACTCCTTTTTGTTGTGTGACATATACAAGATTTAGGAATTTAATGATGCTATTCTGGCAAATTAGGATCTTAAACAACTTCCTGAAACAAAACACTATCATTAAAGTGCTAATGCAGTTACTGCTCCCTTTTTAAAAGTGTTCCAGTAATTTAAAAAAAAATGTTTTTGATCTATGAAGAAAATTGATGCACCTGTTTTTCCCCTTCGCTGTTTCATTAGGATTTGTGAGAATTAAATATAAACTTATAAAATATAGCATTTATTACGGTCTCACAGTTAAGGTTGCATAAAAAAATTCTGTTTTGCAGGGTTTTTACTTCAGTTTCTCACTCTTTTTGGGAACCCTTTTATGTAAACATGTCATGGGGAATTTGAACCAAATTTCAGCTACTAATTAATGTCTGTATAATGCTCTCCAATGTATATATAATGTGTGTGGAATGATCTCCTATGTGTATTTTGTGTTTGTATGCTGTTGGCTGAGCAGTGACATCAGAGACAATCAGCCACTCGCCACTCAATCCCTCCAGTTCATTTGTAAACTTGGGGAGAGTCACTATTGCTATGGTTATCATGGCAATAGTTGCCTTTGGTAACTAATTTACCTCAAATTACCATAACGTTATTACAGACAAGGGTCCTAGGAGGACCTTGTAATGAAAGCAGAGTGGGTTTGGATAAACTCCTGTTCTGCTTGTTTGCGTTTGTACTATAATAAGATACAGTTTCTTTTTAAAGAGTAATAGTTAATTTCCTCAAAAAGGGTGTGCCAAGCTGTCCTAAGGTGATTCAAGAGCATGAGTACCAACCTAAGGGCAGATTCTTACAATTCCCAGATTGCTTGTGAGTTCTACACTTAGATTTCATCAACCAAGTATTAAGTGTAAACTCCTCAGGCACTATAACATGGAGTGCCAGAGTGTCCCCTTGGGTACTCCGATCTGTCTTGTCACCTAGGCAAGTTTACCTCTGTGATAGATAGTCCCTTACATCATGAAACACACTAATATTCAGGTTACTCCAGCTCCTAAAGGACCAGTCAGTTACCGCAGGCCAGTTGTATCTTAGATTTCATGCCAAAGACAATGCTTGTAGCCAATCCTATTTTACATCTTTAGATAGTTTATTGGAAAGGAAATGAGTTATTTACAAGGTTAAAGCACATAAATATACATACACACAAATGATTTCCAATCTTAAGTTTTAAAAAGTAATAGAAGCTTCTGTAATAAGCAAACTCTATATGTTTTCTAGGGCTAACCCAGGCTAAACACTGGGGATCTCTTGGCTATGCCTAGAAAAGAGTCAAGAGTCCAAGCAGCAAATAAATACCGTTTCTCCTTGTTTAGGGGGTTTTATCCCTTCCTCCCTTCTGCTTCAAATTGCACATTCAGCTGGTGGGAGGAATTCACTTGCATGTCTCCTCTTCATTAAGGGGAGAGTTGTGAACAATAAAGTCTTTTGTCTTCTTTGATGTTCCACAGTAATTTATCTGGTGTGGGGGGCCTTCCTTGTGGGGCAGAACATAACACTTGCAGTTAGAGGCCAGCATTTCACAGAGGCTTACAATGCAAATGCGCAAATATTATTTTACAATATGGGATACCGATGTTTACAAGTGAGACTAATACATGCAGCAACTTACAGTAATTCAGTAAAGTGTAAACATGTTTTTATAACTCTAATTCCTTTTTTAACAATATTAACATACAGGTGAACCTGTCCATTTCCAGCTATGTGTTTGTTGTCAGTATTTACATGAGGCCTGGGGACTTTGATATAAACTTGCACCTAGTTTGCCACCATCACAGGGTTACAATAAAATAAGATACAAAATTACAGGAGCTCCTTTCCATGTATATTGTTTATCTTTTCTTTATAAATTGGGAGCTATGGCTTTTGAAAATTTATCTTTTTAAAAGGCAGGAAACTACCCGTATATACACCCTATTTGGTATTGTTATAAACTTTTAAAAAGTCATTTAGAAGGTCCTCTAAAGCTGAAGTTTCATTAATAAAAACCACATTTTGTTTGACCATAGTTTAATTAGTTTCAATATATTGGTCAACATGACACTGAAAAATAAAATATGGAGCGCTACAGAGATTACAAAGGCAACAAAATATACACTGAAGACAATAAATGTGTAAGGGCTTCACTATTTAAAAAGAACATACATAAAAGATTTTTGTAACTTAAAAAAAAAAAACTAAGGAAATTCCCAAACAGAAAGCTTTGTATAACAATAAAGTTCCTTTCATCAGTAAACTAACCCATAAAAAATAGGAAATGCAAAGTTAAGAATTAAAAAGTATCAGATGGTTGCATAGTCAAGCACTCTCAAGTTAGAAAATGCCAAAATTGGTGCTGTCTACTGGGACCCTAACAGTATTACAATGGGACTCACTGGTATCTGGTAGTGACCAGTGGGAGTTTCAGCTGGCCTGACTTGTTCAGTGTACCCCAACTCACTAATGTCATAACCTGTATCTAAAAGGTGTCAAGTAAGATATCAGTAGAAAGCAAATCACATACTGATCATTACTACTATTGTGTGGTGTATGTATGGAACACAAATGCAAAATTACAAAAATATTGGGAACTATGTTCTTAAAGTGTGTCTGCCAGGCAAAGCTGAAGTTATCCTACCCTACACACAAAGGAATTTGGGTGTACCACCTTGAAAGTACTACCAAGATACATTGAGACAGTGGGAGTGTATTTATATAAAAGGTAAACAAAACCATAACGCTAACAAGGTGAGGAGATAACCACTCAGAATCATGGCTTGTAACCCTTCTTTCTTTTATTTGGCATGACTTAATGCATGTCCTGTTGTTAATAAACTTGTTTTATTTTAATCTAAACGAACCCCGTGCTGTATTTGAATTGAAGTGATTGTTAACTCCAGTTAATGTGGCAAGCTGCTGGGTACTGGCTTGGAGTAAACAAACCTTATTATTCCTCTGAATGGTCCAGGAGAGGGCTAGACGTTGTAGAGCACACAGTTTTGGGAAAATATGGAAGTTGAGGGTGGTGAAATCACATAGATATTAGTAACCAAGGCAGGTAGATACCAGTGTGTGGCTGGGGTGTAACAAGCAGGCTGCTGGAATCAGAGTGCTGAGGCAGAGCTGCTTAACATATAGACACTCAGTACATGCTTGTCTGCTGGCTCTGTGTTCCAGGGTTACAGGGCAACTGGTGGCACAGCTCCTCACCGATCTGAATTGTCCCCCAGAATGTGACACCCAGGCAGCTTTACTTTGGCCCTCATATGCATTATGATATACTCTTTAATTACACAATCCTGTATTTTACACAGGACCCCGGTCCATTCAGTGCACAGGATGGATCTGCTCTTGGGGTGAATCAGAGTTGTGTAATGAAGGAGTCTGTTGTCTGTAGCATGGGGCACGGGTCACTTGCTGGAGGATTCTCTGCACCTTGAGGTCTTTAAACCACAATTTGAGGACTTCAATAACTCAGACATAGGTAAGGGGTTTGTTACAGGAGTGGGTGAGATTCGGTGGCCTGTGTACATAATGGTCCCTTCTGACCTTAAGTCTATGAATCTATGTATTAATCTGTATGACCTCTGCCTCATTAGTTTCAGAAATTGAAATGTGAGTAATGAATGAGGGGGGACTGCAGGAAGAGAAGGGATGGTCTTGTGGTTAGGGATTTGAATACTCAAATGGGATCTGGATACTCAGATTCTCTCTCTGCCTATGACATTGAGTTGCTATGTGATGCTTGGGAAGTCACTTACATCAGACTTGTCATAGATGGTCACTTCTTCAAAAACAAGAGGACCAAATTAAAGGTTGCATAGGCAATGTTCATTCTGACTTTACCTTACTTGAGTGGTTGACTTTGCAACCTTTCAATCCTCAGCTTTGCATTTCCTAATTTATATAGCATCCTTAGCTAACATTAAATGAAGGCTTTTTGTTTGTTAATTTAGATAAATTTCAAACTTAGAGGCAAACCTGCAAATCCAAGATAGAGCAAACCATTGCCTTATATCAACGCTATCTGGATTTAATAAACTGGAGTTAAATCACTTTTGTGTTTCTGTATTTGGAAAAGTGCAGGATTCATTTTTTCTGAACTCATTTATACAGCCAGTTTGAAGAACTTAAATAATTCTTAGTAGAAGATGAATATGACTTCAGAGAAGTTGACACAATTCTAGTTTACTTCCATATGTAGGGTTTGCAGGAACCATTAGCCGTTTGTATACACACGATACTTACACGTGCATCCAGAAGAAAATACACTGTACAAGAGTTTATTGCATTTTCTTTTAATTCAAGGTAATTTGAAGACATGGTTCCTAACTGATTCCTATCAAGAGATGCCGCTATTTAACTGGAAGAAATTAGCAATCTTCTCTTAGGGGGAAAAATCATCCAGCCAAAATTTTGAAAAGAAATACAAAAGAGTTATTATAGCTTTAATAAAAAAGGAAGAAAACTCAGAAAATATTGTGGAATAACTAAATTGTTACCAGACAGAATTTCTTGCAAAAATTTAATGAAGTGTACAAATGGCTCTTTACATTAATCAAAATTATGACCAGAGAGCTCTGATGCTTAGTAAGAGACACAAGATCACCATTACTGGCACAACATCGTACATCAGATGATTCCTTCCATTCTGTAATTGCTCAGTGTATCTTAGAACTGAACTATGATTTTCATAAATAGTGCTCTACAGAGTCCTAGAAATGTTGGTCTGAAAGATCTTGAGAGGTCATCGATTTCATCTCCCTGCACTGATCCATTCTGGCCCTTTGTCAGAACTGGACACTTTTTTTTTTAAGTCAACATGTTAGCAAATTATAGATAGCACAGGGTTTGTGACTGTTACACATATTTTACACATATTTGCAATAAATTGGATCAACTGTTAGTTGCTGTTAGAGGCCTGAAATGATCCGGCTACTTTGCTCTGATTAGGACACACGTTTGACCCTGTTTTATTGCTTATAGGTAAAGTAATGCTCTAAAGGACTACTGCAGATTTGATTGTCATGATTTATTTCTTCTTACCATTGCTTTTCTAGTTAGAGATAAGTTGTTATATAGACTCAAAATTTACCTAATGTGAGTTAGGTTTATTTTTCAGTTTATAAATCTCTGAGAGATGTGAGTTTGGTGAAATTGCATGCAGAGTTACTTAAGTGAGCAATCTTAGTACAAAACTCTGATTATTCCCTAGGTTTGAGGCTTCATCATATTTATGGTTAATAAATGCTAACAATCCAAAAACTAATGCTGTCAGACAAGGAGAGGTGCGAGGGAAAGTAGTAAAGATGACTTGCCTTAAAGCAGTGTGTAATGCCTCTCTCTGTCAGCCATCTTGCTGAAGCTATGAATGTGTATTATTGGTATGAAACCTGACATCAACCATAATGTACTGATGGTACAAGATAATCCCCTGGAACAGGCTTATTATAGGACTCTTGCATCCATGACAACATTTTAACTTGCAGTATAATAACTTACTACTCTTACAAGTTTTGAGGAAGCATTTTTATTGTTCTGTGGTTGAGTAGTATCTGCATTTAGTATCTGCATCCTGAACAACATTTCTGAACACACAACATGCCAGTACTGTGTATACGCTGTGGCAAAGTAGCTTCCTCTCCTCAGCAGGCTCAGTCCTTTTTAGCCTTGAAGACACCAGCTTGGGCAAGGCAAATCCTTAATGGTAGCACAGGGGCCAGTTGTTCCTTTCCCCAGTCTGTCCCTTGTGCTTGTTTTCCTTCCCTCCTGGGAAGGTTCAGGGTCTTGCTGCACCCAGCCTACTGGCAGCTTCCCTGCTTCTCTCAATCCCCCGCCCCCACTTCCACAGGGGAGGGTTTAAAAAGGTCACAAGCAGTTGGGGCCAGCTGAACCTAATTAGTTCCCAAGTAACCCCTGTTCCAGCTGTACCTTATTTCCCTGTGGTTCTCTCTCCTCAGTGGATTGGGAGAGGCCTTTTAACCCCCGGGACTAATTACTACCCCCCCTTGTAGCTGCTTGTCCTGGGTTTACCACAATGCTTATGTAGAATTCCACAATGCAATAATTTGTTAAGAGAGAAACATCCTTTATATTTCAGTTCTTCAGTCATCTGCTTTGCTACAAATATATTAAAAGCTGATGCTTGGGTTAGGGCTCTAAGTGTTGTTTCATGGTATAGAAGCAGATTAAAGGGAGGGAAGGGACTGCTGCCTATCTTTCCACTACAACCATTAGGCCTCGGAGAGAAATTGCAGGGGCCACCATAAGTGTTCAAAAATCATAACTCAGCCCCTCAAAAATCATGAGATTGTCTAAAGACAATGAATTTTTTAAAAATAAAATAAATTTGGGATGTTTTTCTCTTTTTTGGTGGGGGGTGCACTTAGATTATGCTTTCAAGCTTTTTTTCTGCAACCATGAAGCTTAGCAACTGTCTAATTTTAAATGGAATTCTCACATAATCACAAGATTCCAGGAGCTGAATCTTTCAGAAGAAAAACAAATATCACTAAATATATTGCAATAAATAGCAAAATTTGGCAACACGGCTGCAAATTGCAGCTGCTTCCCTGAAATAGCTGTCCTACCTGCAAGTGACAGTTTGTTGCATGCAGTGCTGTTTAAGTGGATTCAGTTGGCCCAGCAGGTGAAGGATTCTCTGCTCCCCTTTTACATAATAGAAGGGCAGGACAGAAATACTTCCTCAGTTTCCCCATCTCTAAGAGAAGAGAGAAGAAAACAACTCAACCTTTCCAGCACCCTCTTTACACAGAAAGAGTGGAGGGGAAATGGAATGAGAGAAGAGTGTGGGAAATGGGTTGGGATGGAATGGAGAGATTAGGGATAGGGAGGAAGAGGATGGGAAAGAGCATGATATGGTGGCTACTACGGAGGAACAAGATATAGGGAAAATGGAGAGCCAAGAATGAGGACAAAGTAGGGGAAAATGTAGGGAGGTCTTGGATGAGGTGGAGTCGTCTGGGAAAAAGAGTGTCTAGGTGTTCAAGAGTTTTGGAGGCTCATACATTTTACTGGACCCTGCTTTTGGTTAGCCTTAATCCATCCCTGCTCTTCAACGACTTTTAATTTTCTCCTTTAGTGTGGAAATTAAACTGTAAACAGCATATTTACCACTTGCTGTGGTGTGAGCTCTTTATTTGCCTATATTATTGGTAGGTAAGACCTGAAGAGTCTTCCTCCCACCCTTGGTTTCACCATTTGAGTGTGGAGAGTTGGGAGGTATGTGTGTGACTGTATATTAGTACAATAAAGAACATCATGATTGATTGTTCACAACTTTTGCTGCAAAATAAGATAAATCTCAATAATAATAATGAGTATTTTGAGTTTCTGCACCTTTTCACTGAAGTGCCTCCCCCTATATTGCTCTCTCTTAGGATTCAGTTTCTGTTAGTTTATTATTCTCCAGCTGTACAATAGGCATCTTCTTTCCTGATCTTAGCACAGACACTGTTTAGAAACTATGTCAGACTTTGTTTCTCTTTAGGCTTGTAAATGTTTTTATTACAGTAGTTTGGATAACTTCTTTCCAAGTTATCTGCTCGCCTGACTCCAGACATTCAGTCTTCCAGTAGAGGATTACAGTAACTTGATGCTTTTGTCCCTCTCCTCTTGTTAACCTTTCTAAATTCCACTTTGTGTAGAGGAGTACTTGTAAGATGGAGTCCCATCTATCAGGTTATGCCATATGGTCTCAATAACGTTATTGCTAACCAGTGTGCTATATTTCTGTAGCCTTCCAATACATTGCAAGGACTATCAAACTATGCAGTCTCAGATGAAGCTTTTATTATTTTTTTCTAATTTATACATACATCCAGTATGCATACTCTTACAAAACTTTTTGAAAGAGGATTGAGTGGTTCACAGACAATAAAGCATTTGATACAATTCCACATGGAAAATTATTAGTGAAATTGGAGAAGATGGGGATTAATATGAGAATTGAAAGATGGATAAGGAATTGGTTAAAGGGACAACTACAGTGGGTCATACTGAAAGGTGAACTGTCAGGCTTCAGGGAGGTTACTAGTGGAGTTTCTCACGGATCAGTCTTATTTAACATTTTTATTACTGTCCTTGGCACAAAAAGTGAGTGTGCGCTAATAAAATTTGTGGATGATGCAAAGTTGGGAGGAATAGCCAATAGGGAGGAGGACTGGAATATCATACAAGATCTGGATGACCTTGTGAACTGGAATAATGGAAATGGGATGAAATTTAATAGCGCAAAGTGCAAGGTCATGCATTTAGGGACTAACAACAAGAATTTTTGCTATAAGATGGGGACTTAACAGTTGGGAGTGTCAGAGGAGAAAAAAGACCTGGGTGTATTGGTTGATCACAGGATGACTATGAGCCATCAATGTCATGCGGCTGATGCAATACTAGGATGCATCAGGCTAGATATTTCCAATAGAGACATTATACAAGGCACCAGTGAGACCTTATCTGGGATATTGTGTGCAATTCTAATCTCCCACGTTTAAGAAAGATGAATTCAAACTGGAAGAGGAGCAGAGAAGGGCTACTGGGATGATCCAAGGAATGGAAAACCTACCTTTTTAAAGGAGACTCAATGAGCTTGGCTTGTTTAGCCTAGCCAAAGGAAGGCTTAGGGAAAATATGATTGCTCTCTGTAAATGCATCAGAAGGATAAATACAAGGAAGCGAGAGGAGTTATTTAAGTTAAGCACCTATGTGGACACAAGAATAAATGGCTATAAAGTGGCCATCAACAAGTTTAGGCTTGATAGTAGGCAAAGGTTTCTAACAATCAGAGGAGTGAAGTTCTGGAACAGCCTTCGTAGGGGAGCAATGGGAGCAAAAAAATCTAAGACTGGGCTTGATAAGTTTGTGGAGGGGATGGTATGATTACAATGGCATGTGGCCCATCAGCAACTGCCTGTAGCAAAAATACCCAATGTCTGTAGACAGGACATTAGATGGCGAGGGCTCCAGTCTACTACAGAGAATTCTTTCCCAGGTATCTGCTTAGTGGGTTTTGCCCACATGCTCAGGGTCTCACTGATTGCCATATTTGGGGTTGAGAAGGAATTTTGGATTGACAGAGACCCTGTTTTTTTGTTTTTTTTTCACTTCTCTACAGCATGGGGCATGGGTCACTCGCAGGTTTAAACTAGTGTAAATTGTGAATTCTCTGTAACTTGAAGTCTTTAAACCATGATTTCAGGACGTCAGTAACTCAGCCAGACGTTAGGGGTCTATTTCAGGAGTGGGTGAAGTTCTGTGGCCTGCAATGTGCCGGAGGTCACAGTAGATCAGCAGTTCTCAATCCGTGGGCTGCATGAAGTCTAATTAACACACAGTTGCAACCCAGCTTTGTGCTAAAGGATGCCAGGCCATGCGGCAGGATCTGGGTTCCTGGCTGCCCAGCCCGGCGCAGCAGGGGTTCAGGGTTTGGGGCTGCCAGCTGGCCCCGCAGGGTCGGGCATACGTGAGGCCAGGTCCAGGGTCAGAGCTGCCGCATGGCCCCACACGGCAGGGTCTGGGGTTCCTGCCGCCTGGCCCCCTACCCAGGGCTCCACTCTGTGGAGGGCTCTCTGGGCGAGAGTTGCTGGGCAAGGGGTCGGTGGGGAGTCGGGGGGGGCAGGGGGATGTGTGCTGTGGTTCTCAACCTGCGGCCCACAATGATAAATAGGTTGAGAACCACTGGACTAGATGATCATGATAGCCTCTCTGACCTTAAAGTCTATGTGTATATGAGAAACAACTCTATATGGCAGTGAAATTCTGGATGTCTTTCCCTTTGATTTCATGCTGTTACTGTTGTTTTGAAGGATTCTAGTGATACATTAATTAAGACCCAAAATATAAATGTGTACGTGTTTTCTCCAGTATTGTTCCAGATACCAAAGAATTTTAATTTTATTATCCTTTCAAGTCAGCTACCGACCTCTTCTGCCTTTTGGTCCCGACCTCTCCTTTGGTCCAGGACTTTGCCTGTGCTGTGTCAACTATAGCCCGTTTGATTGAAGGAGCTGCTGAACTCTTGAGTCTGTCATGTCAGCATCGCACCCCAATGTTGGGGTGGAGATGGCAGCCTTCATGGGGCCCAGTCTATTAAATGAGAATTCACAATGAATGCCATCAACTTGGCGACTGAACATGGCTCAGCGATCTCCCGATCATCAGAGCAGCAACTCAACAACCCCAATGTTCCCCTTCCACAGGTTGTAGAAGTACGGCTGGCACCAGGATTGGTATGGGCGGGAGGGCTCAGTACAAGGAATCTGCTCAGCACTACTGCAGTCAACACACAGATGCTTCCATGGCAACATTCACTGCTCTCAACCTCGGTGCAGTCAGACACCCAGGTACCACTGTTCACTTCGGGACCGATACTGCTTCTGGCACCAGCATGTTTAGTCCTAATGGTGTTACTTCCATTGGTAGCGCCGCTTTCAGCCTCATTCTGGGTGATGGATGAGTCAGACCACCTACTTGCTCCTTCTGGTCTTGCCCCACTGTTATCTCTGCAATCCTGAGGTTCCTCTCTGTCTGAGTTGAGGTTGTCATCCTCCCACTCACCATCACCTGACCAGCACTGACGGCTGCTGATGGAATGTTACGGGTACCAGGATTGGCACATGTCTCATGGCTGGGGTGGAGGTCCCTGACCCCATGTCTAACGGTCACCGATGCCTTATCTATGTCAGTGGCCTCCATGGAATCTGTGGGATGCTCCTCGATCATGGAGGTCCTGCTCTTTGTCTCATTCATAGGCAAGATCACTGGCCAGGTCTGCAGTGGTGACCATAGATCCACCACAGACCCAGGCACTGGTGGTCCTTCCTATGGAGCCTCCAGAGTTGTCCTGTCCAGGTCTGTCAGCCCTGGAACAGGATCTGGCTTTGACTCAGTTAAGGGCCTCGTCTTCATTTCTGAACAATGCTGTGCTGCCTGGCTCATCCTCCCCTTAAGTACTGGAGGATTCTAAGGCATACAAAGACCTTTTGCAGCATGAACTGCTTCCCTTGGTGTCTAAGCAGAGTTCTTGCAAGAGAACACCCACAAATTGGTGGACAATCTCTGTGACATTTCCATATTGGACATTTGCAAGGCTGCTACGTGGTCATCAGTACATATGTTCATGAACCATTACACCATAACCACATCTTCAAGGGCAGATGCAGGCTTTGGTAGAGCAGTCCTGTACACCCTGTTTACATAAATTCTAAGGCTCACCTCCTGGGTCAAGGGATATTGCTTGAGAGTCACATAAGTGGAATACATGGCTGCATCCACTCAAACAAGAAGAAACAGTTACTTACTGTAACTGGTTCTTCGAGATGTGATGCAGATGTGTACTCCGTAACTGCCCCTCCATCCCCTCTGCATCAGAGTCACATGTCCAGGCATTCAGTGCGAAGGAACTGAGGGAATATTGGGGCGGCACCACCTCATTAGCCAGTCGAGGGGCTATGGCTATGATGCACAAGCGTTGCCCCTCTACAGGTACTGCTAAGCAAATTTCTCCAGCTCCGGTGCACTGGGCACACACACACTTAAGTGGAATACATATCTGCATAACATCTCGAAGAACCACAGTTACAATTAGTAACCATTTCTTGCACTTGTGCATGGATGCAAAGCAGCAGCTTATATGAGATGCGTGTCAATGCTTGCTGCATATTAGGGGAACGAGCACTTAATGTTTTTTTTAAACAGTTAGATGAATGAAAACATATATCATCCAGCTGAGAAGTGACAGCAGCATCTCTGGGTAAGATCATAAAAAATAAACAAAGAATGAAAGCATGGCACCAGTTTGCTTGTAACTTTAAAGATAGCGCTTTCTAAAAAAATCTACTGACAGATAATTTCAATGAGGGTCTTCAGTGAAAAAAATCACATTTCAGTACCAATTAACAAGAGATTTTTCTCACTAGTTTCATAATACTTAGTGTTTCCCATTCTTCTGTAGTTATATATTACATTTATTTTAATACACACTATAATATTTTAATTTGGTGATTATTGTTTATCTTGCTTATAACTAGCCAGGGATTATATAAAAGGTATAATGGTATCTAATGTTGTACATTAATATGTAACATAAAATCACATATTAACAAAGTACATTTCTTTATGTTACAAATAGCAACTTAGATTACTAACACTAAAATTTGCTTTTCACTATTGTTGTTTGTTTATCATCACTTTAATTTTCAGGGTCTCAGTTATTAATATTTGGGTTGCAAATGGAATTTTGGGGTGAGCTATTCATGGAAGATCAAGTGGAAGGACTTAAAGGGTTTAAACGAAAATAAATGGCAGTCAAGACTAGTGTCTGCATTGCGTTTCTTATGGTGTGAAGCCCAGGACCTTGTAAGATTGAAAAATGTTTCATGTAAAATGTTTTATGTTATTCTTTAAAATGTATAAAATGTTGCCATCCATATGATTATTTGATAAGATGGAAGCACTTTAAAGGCTAAATTAATTTTTCCCCTTTTGCCTTTTGCAATGAATAATCAATGGACTGGGTTTTGTTTTTTTTCCTCCCCAGATAACCTTTTTCATGCTACTGTCTGCAGTGTGTGTAATGTTGAACTTGGCTGGTTCCATTCTCTCATGTCAGAATGCTCAGCTGGTAAATTCCCTGGAAGGCTGTCAGTTGGTGAGTAATGAAAACCCAACTCTTTTAATAAGGGCAAAGGCTTTTCTTTTTCTTTTTTGGCAATCATAAAATTATCAGTTTAATTCCTGTCATTGCTTGTGCATGTATTTGATGCTGCCTTTAAGCCTAAAAACATGATTATTTTGTTGGAAGAAACTTTAGAGTAAAAGTGCTACAGTCTTTAAGATATTGTTTCCTCAAAACATACGCTGTTACATTAGAAATGTGTGCTTATGCTGCAATAATATAAAGGAGACACCAATACACAAAGGGTGAAATCTTGGCCTCAGTGAACTCAAAACTCCTGTTGACTTCAGCAGGACCAAACTTTCAGCCAATCTCTCCTTCCTCTAGTCAATGGAGTTTCATGGGCATGTTGTTAGTTATGTTTCAGTATCTGTGCAATAATATTTTGGTTACCAACTTTATTACTACAGTCTGCTTTTAAAAAATCTTCCAGTGTAAATACATTACCTATGTATCTAGTCTGATAGCATAGAGATTCGTAAAAATATGAATTTATCAAGCCATGTATACTATGACTTAATAAAGTCATATGGTGTGAAGGTATATATTAGATTACTGTATGCTAACCCTTCAGCGGGGAAAAAAAGTATAGATCACCTGTAAGAATATTTGTGACAACACTAATATATAGAGCTAAATTAATCCCAGAAGTAAATGCACTGATTTAAAGAAGATGAGGGGGGAATAACACAACTTTTGTCATGAATGTGATGGTTCTTGGTGTCTCCGGGAACAAGTCAGATTATTACCCCGGTCTCTAGAGAGGAGGGGGTCTTCCTTGTCGTGGCTGTGTCAGCTCCCTAATACCACCAGCGTTTCAGTCACTGAAACACTCTCCTCTGGGCTGTGCCATCACTAACTTCACCTTGCAGGTTAACAATAGGTAGACTCCAACCCCTGGGTGCCTGTGAATCATTCCCCTGTTATGTCTGCCCCGACACTGGCTACTTACAGAAGTTCCAGATCTTTTGCATCCAAAAGTGAAGTGTACCTCAATTAACCAGTTTTACCTTAAAACACCACTTCTCACAGGTCATGTTTTCTAGACTTTTAATAATTTTTATTGCTCTTTTCTGGACTTTCTCCAATTTGTGTCCATCTTTCCTGAAATGTGGTGCCCAGAACAGGACACAATACTCCAGCTGAGGCCTAATCAGCACAGAGCAAGAGCAGAAGAATTACTTCTCGTGTCCGGCTTACAACACTCCTGCAATTACAACTGTAGCAAAATGAGACTCACCTGTGTGGCACCTCCTGCTGGTTATCCTGGGAATTATCTTGAGTTCAGCCCAGCCCACCTTCTGCTGGCCGGTGGCTCACCTGCCTCAGGCCCCATGTCCCGCCCAGCGGTGCCCTTTACCTTGGGGTTCTGCCCCAGTAGTACCCCCGCTCTGGGTCTCCCCTCCCAGGGGAACCCCCAACCCACCTTGCCTCAGTGGATACTGCCCGTCATCATTCAGTCCCTGCTCACTGGGGCAGACTGCACTCTGTAAACCACTCATCATTGGCAAGGCGGGGTGGGTTTGGACCTGCTGCCTCTGCCTAACCCTGGGATGCACCTTTGCAACCCCAGTACCTGTTTTGGCCTTTCACAAGGCCCACAGACTGGGGATTTGCCAGGCTGGACCTCCCCAGCTCCTCTGGCCTTTCCCCAGCCCTGCTCTGTACCCTGAGCTCCCAGGCAGCCAGGTGCTTCTCCCTCCAAAGCTGGAGAGAGACTGCCTCAGTTCCTGGTCCCCAGCCCTCTTATAAGGGCCAGCTGGGCCCTGATTCCTGGCCACAGCTGTGGCTGCCTTCCCAATCAGCCTATTCTTATTGGCGCTCAGTCCCAGCCCTCTCCAAGGGCTGGCTTTTAACCCTTTCAGGGTGACTGCCCCGCTACAACATCCCAGAATGATGTTTGCTTTTTTTGCAACACTGTTGCACTGTTGACTCATATTTAGTTTGTGATCCACTGTGACCCCCAGATCCATTTCTGCAATACTCCGTCCTAGGGAGTCATTTCCCATTTTGTATGTGCACAACTGATTGTTCCTTCCTAAGTAGAGTACTTTGCATTTGTCCGTATTGAATTTAATCCTATATACTTCAGACCATTTGTCCAGTTTGCCCAGATCATTTTTAATTTTAAACCTATCCTGCAAAGCTCTTGCAACCCCTCCCAGCTTGGTGTCGTCCACAAACTTTATAAGTGTACTCTGTATACCATTATTAGAGCCCTGTGTGGATAAAAATTTATACCCGCAGATGCAGGTGTCCGCAGATATAAATCGGTGTCTGCGGAACCGCAGGGGTCTCCTGGGAACCGCAGTGGCGAAAGGAGCAGAACATGGGGCCACCGCTCCCAGGAGCCAGCACCCTGCATTGGCAGCTCCTCCAACATGGCTGTACCACCCCTAGCCCCATCCCCAGTCCCGCCCCAGTCCTTTCCATGCAGCTATCTGCATCTCCTGTCTGGGGGCTTGAACACAAGAGCACGACCAGGGACAGCTGCCGGTGAGTCTGGTGCCTGCCCCAGTGGGTGGGGCTGCGGGTGGTACAGGCGTGGGGTGCTGGCTCCTGGGAGCGGAAGCACCATGTTCTGCTCCTTTCACTGCTGTAGTTCCTGGGAGAGCCCTGTGGTTCCACGGACATCAATTTAAATCTGCGGACATCCGCATCCGCAGGTAAAAATTTGTATCTGCGCAGGGCTCTAACCATTATCTAAATCACTGATGAAGGTATTGAACAGAACTGGACCCAGAACTGCTCCCTGCAGGAACCCACTTAATATGCCCTTCCAGCTTCACTGTGAATCACCAGCCTTTGGATGCCTTGTGCTTCCAAGCCAGCTGAGTCCAGGCACTGTTTCTAACTCTGCACTTCTAAGACACACTCCCCAGTGCAAACCTGTGTTCCCTCTAAGCTGTGCGGTCCCCAGGAGAGATTCAAGTGCTGTGCAGTTGATTAGCGGCGCATGCACATTTGGCAGGGTGTGGTCAGGTGCCCCTCCCCAGCTGCTTTGCAGCCATATTCCTCCTGCAGCTGCTCCTGCTGGCTGTGCAGAGGGGAAGGAGAGTGCTGATGTCAAGGTGTCCCCTACCCCCCTCACCCTTGTACCCCATATCCACAGAGCAGAGGAGAGGGGACAACCTGGCTCAGGACTTGGAGCTGCTGCAGTCCATCTCGAGCTTCTGGGCAGTGAGTGAGTGAATGCCTTTATTAAAGAGACAGTGAGCTGTCTCTGAGACTTCCCCAGCAGCCAGCTTACACACTCATTCTCTCCCCCCCCATTGCCCTTGTACCCCATCTCTGCAGAGCGGGGGAGAGGAGACAGCTCAGCACAGAGCAGCAGAGATTTCAGTGAGTGCCTTAAAGAGACAGTGCACGGCATCTCTCAGAAACTTCGCACGCGTGTTCTCTCTCTCTCTCACACACACACACACACACACACACACACACACACACACACACACACACAGTCTCTGGGTCACACTCACCTCCCAACACATACTTGTATTATTGTTGTTCTTACTTCTTGGTACTTCCCGCAATGCACATATATTCTCTGTAATTTTATTCTTTCAAAGTGTGTTATTTTAGTGTTTTGACTGGTCTATGCATTTCATAATTTTTATTTCTCTTACACTGAAATTTAATTCTTTTGAGTAGTGAGTTCTAAAATGCCTAACCTGTTCTGTACGGAGTAATTATCCCAATGGTAACTTTTTAAAAATATATATTATATCTAGGTTTTTTTGTTTCTGCTGGTGGCACACATACCTTGGTGACATAACAAAATTTATTCCCAACATGGATGGAAAAAATTAGAGGGAACATTGGTGCAAACCTCCTGCCTGGCAGTCTTCCTTGGGATCTGGGAGTCTACAGTTCAACTACTCTAAGTGCTGAAACTAGTGCTGCAACTTTCCAAGCTTCCCAAATCATGTATGCATGTTCCCCCCAGAGTTGCATCTGTGGGGTATTCTGGTTTAAAGTTTAACTCTTTGGAGACTAAATGGCAAGTACAATAAGGAACACAGGCTTCACCCAGGCGTTTCTAATACTGCAGTATCTCTTAGGGCAGGTCTACACTACAGAGAAAATTCGATCTAAGCTAACGCAATTTGAGTTACGTTAGTAGCATAACTCAAGTAGATTTAGCTTAGATCTACTTACCACAGGGTCCACACCGCACTGGGTCCCCTTACTCTTTTCGTTCTGGTGGAGTACCGGAGTCAACAGGAGAGCGATCACTGGACCCGTTAAATCGCCCTCTGGTGGATTGATCACTGCAGCGTTGATCTCACCAGAAGTGGAGATCTCAAAGCATAAAAGTGTGACAGATTTTTAGGTATAACAACAAAAACCTATACGGTCTCTATCCTGTGGCTATGCTCACCCCTTCATGTGTATCCCAGTCCATGTGTCAGCTGGGTAGGCCACTCCGCCTCTTGCAGCCCTCCTGTTGCCTGGAGATGTTTGGTTTGGGGGAGTAGGGGAGAGAGAGAGAAAGAGAGACTGCACAGATTCTGCCCTTAAATAAAGATTCTGTCCTCACTGTCAATATCCTGAGCCCCAGTCAAGTGATTAACTGGGAAGTCCCAGCCCCCTGGGAGTGCAACAGGGAAAAAAATAAGTTTCCTTTAACCTGGCCATGCCTTGTAGCAAAATCTTTGTAAAGACAATCATATTGATGACTCCTGAGTTAGTCACCTCAGAGAGGTGTCAGACTTTACAATAAGCTCTCTTGGTCTGTCCTTGACATCTCTAAGGGTACGTCCATACTTACCGCCGGGTCGATGGGTAGCGTTCGACTTCTCGGAGTTCGAACTATCGTGTCTAATCTAGACGCGATAGTTCGAACTCCGAACGCGCTCCCATCGACTCCGGAACTCCACCACCGTGAACGGTGGTGGCGGAGTCGACGGGGGAGCCGCGGACTTCGATCCCGCGGCGTCTGGACAGGTAAGAAGTTCGAACTAAGGTAGTTCGACTTCAGCTACACTATTCGCGTAGCTGAAGTCGCGTACCTTAGTTCGACCCTCCACCCTAGTGTAGACCAGGCCTTAGTAGTTACAGTTACATACCCAAAATGTAAGTCATATTCTTCAAAATAGTTGTTACAATGTCAGGTGAGAGTCATAATTTGATACGGACTTGTACTGACATATACAATTTTTGGAAGCAAGGGTGAAGTACAAGGTGGAGGAAAATATTGGAGAGGAGCAACATCGACTTAGGAAGGGAAGGAGTACTATAGATGCAGTATTTGCAATGAGACAGAAGTCTGAAAGACTGATACATGGAAAGAGTAACTGATTTGTGGATTTATTGATCCTGACAAAACATATGACTTGGTTCGACGGGCATTGGTTTTTGGAGTATTCAGATGAATGAGAGGATTAAGCATGTAAGTCTTCAGGATCAGGACTAAAGCATTGTCTAAGGTAATTGGCAAGGTTTTAAACTACTGTAATTGTGACCTGTAGGTAGGGTGATTAGACAGCAAATGTGAAAAATTGGGACAGGGGGTGTGGGGTAATAGGTACCTATGTAAGAAAAAGCTCCAAAAATCAGGACTGTCCATATAAAATTGGGGCATCTGGTCACCCTACTTGTAAGTCATTATTTTGGAAATGACAGTTAATTGTAAAGAGTATCTTGAGATTTGTATCTAGACAGCTACATATTGATCGGTGTGTGGTAGTCCATATTTTCAGATAATGGAATCTTGACACATCTCTAGAGTAGAACAGTATTTAAGAAAAGGACAGAATGTGGACAATGAAAGGAAAAATATATAATTTATCCCTTTCTTGGTCAGATAAGGTACTCTTCATTTGCTGCCTGGTAACCACCTCTTGAGGTTGCAGTGGAACTTTCTTAAGGGCCCCAGGAGTAGTTAGAAATGTTACAGTGTTTACTATATATAAAATACTGCACAATATAAAATTGTGTTTAAAAATGCTAAATTATTGATTTTGACTTTTGATTGATCACAGTAAAAAATTCATGAACACACACAGTAACTGAGGGGTTTGGTAATGCGATATATAAGATTACACCTGAGTCACTTGTATGACTTGAAATTTGGTCAGTAGTAACAAACTGTTCTTATAATTTGACAGCTGTTCAGTGATGTATATGAAAGTCCATTCTCTGGTCGAGAGAGAGCCTTACTATGAAAACAATGCAGTTGGCACAAAATGTTCACAGTCTTTGCTAAGAGGATTGAATGGGAATGGAAACTGAACAGCTGTCTTACCAAAAAAGGCAGATTCTTGTATGCAATGCTATGTTAAATGTTAATACTTAGTGGGAAAGAATATGGTAGGTTGAAAAAATGGAAAATTAATCATTAACTTTTTTCCCCTTCTGGTAAAGTTTAGACAGGCAATGGGATATCATCATCATTGTAAGCAGATGTTGTATTTTAAAAAAAGTTCTTTCATACAGCGCTAACATTCTGCATATGCCATGAAGAATCTGTGTACCAAAACTGTGAAGTCCTGTTTTCAAAAGTGACTTAAGCTCTTGAAAATTTTACCACCCTGGGGAGGGGGGAAAAAGATAAACATAGCTATTTTCAGTATTTACTTTTTAAAAAAATTATCTGTGGAAAAAAATAACTTTGGGTTGCTTTTACCTGCTTATACCTAAAACTGGAAGCCCTTGACATAAGGAATTGCATTTTAGGTCTATAGTTGACATTTTAGGAATATTATTCCCCTGAAAAAAAATATTTCTCCTGTGCTACAAGATCTGTTTGATTTTAGCTTCTCAGTTTTTCTGTATTAATTATTTTAATCTAAAGCTGTTTCTATTTCTGCATTTTCTATTTCCCATTTATCTATTTTCCTTTTATTAACTAATGCATTAATTTGCCATGACTATTATCCTCAAATCCCCAAACTAAGTAAAAGAGTTAGTTTTAAATGAATGGTGTTCACTAATGCCTGAACTATAATCAGAGGTGCATCTCTTCAACACCTTCCAAAAGGCTGAGGGAATCTTTTTATGTTCTAGCTATTTAAACCAGACGAAAAACCTTAAATTATTTGCCTCTTTTTGCATTTTAATAAAACAGTCTCTTTTCAGCTCTAGACTTTAAAATATTTTTAAATGAATTATCAATAAAAAAGAAGGTTGTCAGAAAATAATAATAGTTTTACCGCTCTAGAGTTCCTTCACGTGAAATATCAACTAAAGTTCAGAGGCACAAAAATATGGTTGAAATGAAAGCTTGAGAGAGAAAAAAATTATTAGTATCCCTGTAAAGAGTTGGCTTGGTGCCTTCTGCAGAAGAAAAATCTATGATGGGGTCTAGGGGAGGAAATCCCTATGAGACTTACCCCCTTTGGAGAACAAACTCTGGGCCCTGCCCAACAACCCTTCAGATGCATCACTATCCATAGGTCCATTGAATTGTCTCTGTGCCTAGTGGCCTGTAGAACCATAGGAATCATAGAATATCAAGATTGGAAGGGACCTGAGGAGATCATCTGATCCAACCCCCTGCTCAAAGCAGGACAAATCTCCAGACAGTTTTTTTTTTAAACCCCAGTTCCTTAAATGGCCCCCTCAAGGATTGAACTCCCAATGCTGGTTTTAGTAAGCCAATGCTCAAATCACTGAGCTATTCCTCCCCCCTTCAGTATGTTTCTCCTTAAGTATCTCCTGTGGAGATATTATTTTCCTTGGAATCTGCTTAGCCCTAGCCTGCTCATGGTTGCTGTCCAGACTCTACCCATGTTTCCAGCATGGCCCAAGCACCCACAAAGCACTTCCAAGGTGACTGAATGAGGATGTGCAGCTGTCAAAATACCCTCTTCTCCACCACTCTCCCCCAGTTCTTTCAGCATATACCGGTAGGTATATGGCGTATATGTGTCTATGTTTATTTATTTATATATGTGTATATATAAACATATTGTGTATATAAATTCCCACAGAAAACAAATTAACTTAGGAGTTCATGTTGCTTATATATTTCTTCACAACAGCACCAACACTAGCAATCAAGCTAATGATCAATTAAGGTATCTTGCTTGGAGGTTGGCCATTGTTTTGGATATGCATTAGCTTTCTCAGCTGCACAGAGACACTGTTGCCCTTCCTAATAGACACACACATTCAATAATATGATCATCAATTTATGCATCAAAGAAATAAAAATCAAACTGCAAGATACAATATTAACTCTGACCTTCCTGTTACATTATTGAATCATTTAATGAGAATTATAATCTTAAAGTTACAGAGTCTTATCTCCTCTCCCTACCTCATCCATGTAAACATCATGGATAAATGAGAATTATCAAGGAGACAATCTTAACATCTCTGTGTACTGTATACCAGATTGAATACAAAGTTGATTGCACTTAGACTTTTCTTACCTTTTACAAGCTTCTACTATATATTTACTTTATGACTTTAAAAAGATTAGATTAGCTATTCAATTACTCCTTCAGTTGCACTAACAGGTCATCCCTAAGATAATAAGAAGTTAAGGGAGGGGAACATGTCCTCCTAATTTCCCAGTGGTTGCATTTATAATCCCAACTCATTCAACAGATTCACACCAGTTCCGTTTGGTGCCTCCCACAGTACTATGTGATTGAGCAATTTTTCTTCCTTAACCATAATACTCAGAATAATGACACAGAAGACCATGCTAATTATTTAATCACAGATATAAAATACAACTTGGTGCTGATTCTTGATAACTAGACATGGTTTAAATTTTCATATTTGGACATTTTTTGACAAAAAGGGGGAAGTGGAAAAAAATCCATTTTTTTATCAGTTGTAATTGTCAGGTCTTAGCATCAAGTCATGCCTTATTTAAAGGAAGAAAATCTAATTGGCAGAGACTCTCCATTCCCCTAAGTATTCTGAGGATTGCTTGATGGCCTTTAATAAAACAGAGCTCAACTGTTGTTCTGGTGATCCATTCTGGTGCTGCACCTGCCTGTAGCTATCTTTCTTTCTGCAGTGACCTCATTTCCTTGCCTGCAAATCACCTGGCCATATCATCATACACATTCAGTGCATATCTTGGGTGGTGTTTGGCATTCTGGCTCACACTTCATACATGTCCTTTCACTTTCAACTCAGAAATTCAGTGCTGTCTTTCAGTAGTCGCTGCAGGTGATGAATAGCCATACTCATGATACAATTGCCAAAGAATGAACTATTTCCTTTCAGTCGTGTATTTTTCTTGCTATGACTTTGGTATCATTTGCCATTCGTCTCTCTCGCGCGCACGCCAAGAGCATTTGGGGAACGTTATGTATGTACTTTATACAATCAAAACAAAACACAATCCTCCCCACATAGCTTTAATTTAATTCTGTGTCTGACTCATGATTTTATGAGTAGGTTCTTTATGCTAAGTCAGAATAAAAACATGGACACAGAATGTGCAAATATGTGAACTGCATTTATTTTAAACAAATAATTGAATAAAATAAAATAAAAAAATATTTTAAACAAATAAGCATCATTAGACCCAATCCTCCATACCTTGCATGTCTGTTTCTCTGATTTAACTTTGCTTGGTATGTATCAGGAATTTGATAGCCCAGGCATGGGACTCATTTGAAACAACATGGTTTATGCTTTTTAGGAGGGCATATTGTAAATTAGGGTGCATTGTGCCATGATTGGCATTCTGAATTATGATTCAGGGAGCAAACTTAAATTGAAGCACAGCTGAGTGTTGAGCTCTGAGAGCCTCCAACGCAAAATAGACAGTCACCGATCAATTAGATTATATATTCCATTAAAAATAAATTAAAGCAAATTTGTTTTAAACAAACAGTGATTATTATTAAAATGAAAATTATTAAAATGGCTTGGTGGTAGAGAACTTTGTCAATAACAACTTGAGAACTAAGTTTGTGTTTTTTAATTGTAAATATATCAAAGAGAGAGGCAGTTCTCAACCAGTGGTCCAGGGCCCTCGGGGGGGCTGCGAGGACGTTTCAGGGGATACGCCAAAATGAACCAGAAAGGAGGACCAGCGTTAGACTCGCTGGGACCCAGGGCAGAAAGCCCAAGCCCTGCTGCCCGGGGCTGAAAGCTGAAGCCCGAGCAACTTAGCTTTGCAGGACCCCTATGATGTGGGGCCCTGGGCAGTTGCCCTGCTTGCTACCCTCTTATGCCAGCCCTGGCTTTTAATTTACGGGATATGCAGAGAAACAGTTGTTGTGGTATAGGTGGGCTGGGGAACTTTTACAGCATTGGGGGGAGGAGGGGCTGAGAAAGAACAAGGTTGAGAACCCCTGATTTATCCTTCCTTGAGGGGAGATGTTTCTTCTTGCCAATGTGACTGTTATTGGAGTTATAGCTTATTATACTAAGAGTTTTAATATATGTTGCCAGGGCCACTTCTGAAACCTGATTATACCTTTATATGACTTGCTCTGCAACTCCTGTGAGGGCCTGTGTGCACTCTCCACTCCCACGGAATTTGGTGAGACTTGAGAGCATTGAGTACCTTCCATGATTGCCCCTAAGATTTTGGTTTACATTATCACTTAGGTCACTCGCACACAATATGTGAAGTCCCATAACTATATAATTTAAAGACTTTTGTGGAGGCAAGGATCACATCACCTTATACAATGGCTTTTGGATCTGGAGGGCATATAGGAGTGAGCAAATTATCCAACAGGATGTAGCTTCATAACGTGGAAACACGCACACACAGAATTAGTGAGGCTGATTACTACATTAAGTTTATATAGTAAAGTAAATTGACATCAGCCCCATTTTCTAGTTCTATGAAAAAATAAATGTGTCTTTTATTCATGTTTAGGGATGAAATGCTATTTTTTATTTTAATCTAAAATGAGTTTTTATTAAAGATTAATAAGTAGCTTCTAGAGTCAGTGTTCCTCTTGTGTTTAACTTTTTCAAGAGCAATAAAATTTAGAATCTCTTATCTGTTACCTTCATCAACAGTGATTTTCTTTGTGCATGTTACCTATATTTTAAATAGTAAGTGGCTTATATGAGGGGTGTCATTTTGTTTTGAAAGTGAAATACAAAAATATCAGTCATTCAGTAACTAGTGTGTGTAAAATGGTTCAAATGATACCACTCATTTCCAACTGAACATGGTAGAAATAAGAAACACAAGTTTTCAGCCTGAGTATTTTAAATGGGGAAAATGGAAATAGCTCCGAAGTGCAAACCTGCTTTCCCATCCCAGATTTTTACCTTTAACTTCTAGCATCTTTTCTTTGAATAGCTCTATCTGTTAAAATAGTTACATTTTAATGTTGCTAACAGTTATTACTGGTTTTTGTATTTTTGCAGAATTAGGGCTAAAAATTAATAGAATTATTTGAGTAAACCATTAAAAGTGTTACAGCATTAGAAAGATTGTGCCTGAATATATCAATAAGAATCCAGCATGATAGACTGGCAGCAAAACCCAGCAGTACTGACGCACTTTATCAATTTTGAGGCTCTCTCTTGGGACTTCATGCCCAGCAAGCAGGTGCTTAAGAGCCTTTTTTTTTTAAAAAAAAGAACAGGAGTACTTGTGACACCTTAAAGACTAACAAATTTATTTTAGCATGCGCTTTCGTGAGCTACAGCTCACTTCTTCGGATGCATAGAATGGAACACACAGACAGGAGATATTTATACATACAGAGAACATGAAAAGGTGGAAGTATGCATAACAACAGGAAAAGTCTAATCAATTGAGATGAGCTATCATCAGCAGGAGGAAAAAAAAAACTTTTTGAAGTGATAATTAAGATGGCCCATAGAAGGTGTGAGGAGAACTTAACATAGGGAAATAGATTTTTGTTGAGCGCGAACGCAGTCCCCCACTACCACAAATTATGCAGTCGAGTTTCCCGCATTTGGGGAAATCGCAGGGGTCAGCACACCCGCAGGGTCAGCACACCCGCAGTGCAATGGATGAGCCTCACCCTGGGAAAACCACCTTCGTGATCATGGTATCTCCCCTACCAGGTAAGTAAGGAAAGAAATGCTGTGTATTATTCTGGGTAAGTCAATAGTGCTATTAGCAAGTTCCAAAGAAAGGTATTTCCACCATCCCTTAGCTGGAAGGATTGTTAGTATGACACAAGGTCATTGATTGGGGGAAAGAATATAAAGGGTAATAAAGGAATCTTTTGAGCTACTATAAGGACTTCGTAAAATCCACAAATGTGGAGGGAAAATCCAAACGATTGGAGAGAACAGGAATTGATGGAAAAGGCATTTCTTTAATGCCAGTCTTTCTTCAACTACTTGGAATGGCTATTAAAATTCAGAGCCTTTTTAAAGCTCACATTCTTTAATATGACACTTAGCTTGGGCTAAAGTCTCTCTCACTGAGGACACATTGGCTTTGAAAAGATATCAAGAACATCTTACAAACTGGAAAATGACTTACATGTAGATCATGAGGGCCAAGACATTTTTTTTAATTAATGTTGTGTATAACAAAATATTTTGTTCAAAATAATTATTTTCAAATTCTGAGATTAAATTTATTTTAAAATGCCCTTACTTGGCTGCATATTCTCTCCATGGTTTCATGCCAAGCAGAAACAGATGGAAGTGAATGTATCTTTCAATCAAGCTCTTGTTTCAGGTTCAGCTAAACTGGGAAGAAAACAGTCTTTTCAATATTTAAAATACAAGCTGCTAAACACCCTTGAAAGTTTAAATCTCCTGCAGCTAGAGCAGGGAAATAATACAGCTCCTTTCTAATGTCTGCCCTGAGGGCTATGAGCTAACGTTGCACAATACCTAAAGTGGGGGAGGGGAGAAGGTTAGGGGTTGTTGTTGGGGTGGATAATTGGGGGATGTTTGGTTGGATTTTTTTGTTTGTTTTTTTTGTATCAAACTAAAATAGGCAGACTGGGAGAAGATTAATATAATAAAATAATTTATGATGGTGTGTGTAATTTTAAACTATTATAATTTCAATTTATCCTGTTAAAAATCTTTAATCCAGAAAAAAATGCAGCCAAAAAACTATTTCCAAATTAGAAAAATACACATAGTAGACTGGATGACTTGGGGCATGTCTACATGGGGATTCTGAAAAAAGTTAAAAAGATTAAGTGATTAAAGCTGTGATGTTAATGTGCATAAATTAAACTGCATTAAATTGTGTGTGGATGCTCTCATTCAGAAATAAAGTGGCTTCAGTTCACTGAAGTGTAATCCTTCTTCGAGTTTAACTTTTCTGAGTGTCCCTGTGTAGACAAACCCTCACTCGATTGAAAATGGGATTCAGAGTCTTGGCCACAGGTTTCAAATCCAGACTATGTTAGTAGTGAATGAGTATTACCGGGGGCGGCTCTAGACATTTCGCCGCCCCAAGCACGGCAGCATACCGTGGGGGGCGCTCTGCCGGTCGTCGGGAGGGCGGCAGGTGGCTCCGGTGGACCTCCCTCAGGCGTGCCTGCGGAGGGTCCGCTGGTCCCGCGGCTTTGGTGGACCTCCCGCAGGCACGCCACCGGAGCCGCGGGACGAGCAGACCCTCCGCAGGCACGCCTGCGGGAGGTCCTCCGGAGCCGCCTGCCACCATCCTGGCGACTGGCAGAGCGCCCCCTGCAGCATGCCGCCCCAAGCACGCGCTTGGCATGCTGGCGCCTGGAGCCGCCCGTGAGTATTACTGTAAACTGGCAGCCATTGGGTGACCTATTTGAAATGAATAAATCCTAGTGAATCCGCAGCACAAAAAAACCCCAGTCATAATTGTAATTAATTGGCATGGTAGCAGAATCTCTGCAGAGGCCCAAGATTGAATGTGTCTGCAGACTGAAATAATTTCTCTACCCTCCAAGTCAAAGTTGAAGCACACTGATAGAGTACTGTGGGGCAATTTGCATTGCTCCTGACTGTGTTGTACCTATTCTGTGGATAAACAGAGGACCTCAGAGTCCAAAGTTGTGAATTTGACACCTTCACAAGCACTAAATTGACTAAGCTCTCTACCTCCTGCCCACCAAAGGGGAAAGATAATAGGTGAGAAAGGTGGGCATTAAGTGAAAGATTTCAGTTTACACTGCAGATTTCTCTTTAGGCTGAATCCAAATACATCAAATATTCCAATATTTGGGAATGTTTGGATCCAGGGTTTTGGTTAGCCACATCATGGAGCGAAGATGTTTAGATCCCGGGGTTCATCTCCACTATGAATGAAGCCTCTGTCATTGTGATTGTTATGTCTGGTCTGCAGGGGCCTGTTGAAACATAAAATCTCAATTCCATGGACTAGCAGTGTTTTGCAGTTACATTTGGAGGTTTCATTGTAAGTTTGGACATCTCTAATTCCTTGATTGTTAGTGTTGCCTGAATATGGACTAAAGGATCAGGCACTAAGTGAACAGCTTTTTTGCTTGATGTCACACTGCCTCGTCTGTTGGGGAGCAAAAGATGGTAAATAATAGTCCCGTATTCACCTCTCTGTGCAATATCCAGTGCTTGTAAATTTTTTTCCTTTAATGGGAAACATTTATTACAGTGTGTAAGAGAGTGTGGATAAAAATAACAAACAAGCCCATAAGCACATAGACTCTATAAATATTGAAGAAATGTAAAATAAAAAAAGATGATGTTGCCCAATCTCAAGCGATCTCCCCTGTAAGTCTGAAATCTCCTTTCTACAATGCCGTTCCTGCCTGGATGTGATCAGAGCCAGATCTGTATAGTAGGCTATAATCCAATGCAAACCCTAAATAGCATAACCTCTCCTGCAGGAGAGGCTTCTATAAATAGAATGCCCTCAACTGTTTGTTCTTCCCACACTGAGAACTGCTCCTGATGAAGAGGTTGTCCAGAAGCTGGAAGTTTGTAAATAAATAGCAAGAAAAAGGGGAATGGGGAGACAAAGACCAAATGGATGCGTGAGATAGCAAAGCTAGGGCTAGTGTACATCTTATTTTGATGCAGATTAACATTGTTTTCCACATTCATATAGATTCATATCAATTGTGTATATATATAATGAGAATTGGTCCCTAGTTAGAAAATATATATGTATCCCACAAATCCACAGAGCTGGGAGAAGAAAGGGAGAAATATTTTAGTATTTCCAAGTGCCTTTTCCCCATCTATTGCATGTATATACACTCCAAACCTGGAGATTAAACAACATGTATTCTATATTTCCTGGACAGCCATATAAGACATAATGTTTAATACTATATAACCTGATCCTTTAAAAAAGGGTCTGTACCCTACAAAATACGTGACCAATTCATTGCTAAACATTAACCCTCATGTTTAATGCTTGTCAGCACACAAATTAATATTTTTAATCCGTGGAATTTCAGAATCTCTCAGTTCTAATGAGAGAGAGAAAAATGATTCTCCCTTTTTATTATATGATGTAAAATATATAAAACAGAAAATATGGATTATTCAAATGTTCAAGCTACAATTCTCAGAACGTTAAAGAGGGATAGTAAAAGAGAATAATGTTCCTGTGAATCTATTAGCAAAAAATACACACTAAAAATTATTACACAAACAAGTCATTTCTATTTTTTCCTTTCATAGGGCTTGGCCACATTTTTAGTCAGAAAATTAAGATAGATAAAGGCCCTTTCAGTTAAAATGTATAGAGTGGGAATTGAGATTGTTCTCTTCAGGTTGGCTATTTATGTATCAGGTCACTACACAAATATAAATGTAAACTCCATGTACATTTAAAACAAAAGCAGAAGATTGGGAGGTACATATGGTGCTCAGAGATAAGGATAAGCTATCACCATTTGCTATCTAAATTATCCTTGAATCATAAGCTCATTAAAATTTTCGAGAGCAGATTTCTTTTATGGGAAGGGTAGAGAAAAGGTTGTGATAGTCAATTGAGTTTCCTTATTATGTAAAAAACAAAAAAAAACACTAGTCTGTGTCTGTGTTGAATGATTATTATTAGTACTTTTATTTAGAGCTCGTATTTGGAAACCAGGATTTTCAGTTCACCTCCACTATCCTTTTTAAGCTGATATGAGTGACAGGATCATTTTTCTATGACAGCACTTGGGAGGATTAGAATTCACTAATTTGATCACAATGATAATTCACACAAATGTGAAAATGTAGTGTGTGTAAAGAGGCTATATGGAGTATTGTATGTTCCTGGTTTGAAGGGAAAGATTGTTCTGCATTTAGGCTGCGTGATGTGAGTAAGACCAGAATACACAGAGTATTTATAGAAATGAATTGAATGATATTGGGCATGTTTTAATACAGGATACAGTAAAGGAGATTCAGGATTATAGCATATGAAGAAAGATTTCACTCTTAAATTCTTACAGCTGCTGATACCTTAGAGAAAAGTTAATAATAATTCTTGTATATGTTGCATGATTTTTATCTGTCATTATTTTGTACAATGAATAATTGCATGAACATGAGAAGTTTTTCTCAGTAGTTCATTTTCCTGTTGCCTAGAGCAGACCTATAAATAAATAAATCACATTTTACCAGATAATCAAACATTCTAAATGATGATTTTGCAAAAAAACCTTTTCATTATGATGAAAGTCAATTTTTCACAAGTGAAACAGGCTTTCTTATTCTTTCATATAAAAATAGCAATAATAACTGGTACTTTTCACATGACGATCTCAAGGTCTTTGTACACCCTAATTAGTATCACCTCACAGTTTCCTTATAAAGTAGACATTATCACATCTCAGTCAACATGGATTTGCTTTGAGGACCTGCTGATTGGAAACCATATACAAGAAACGAAAGAAAAATTCCAGAATGAAAATGAGAGTTCCCAGGTTTTTTGCTGGTCTTCAGTCGAGAATTTTATTTTTTTTTGCTTTGTAATCATTTGTGTTCCTGAAAGTTATAAATGAAGGCTACTTGTTTTTAAGGTGAACCCTGCTACTCCATCTCAGTGACCACAAGCAAAATGTTACTAAGTCTGAATCTTTAGTTTGATGCAGGGTGTCTCTAACAATTAGATTTTTGTGGTTCCATATAAAAGATGCAGAGATGAACAGAAACCTTCTGAAATGGCTCCAGTCCTTTTCTTTCTGACTGAACCAAGCAGGAGGAGTTAGCTCAGTAGTTTGAGCATTGGCCTGCTAAACCCAGGGTTGTGAGTTTAATCCTTGAGGGGGCCATTTAGGGATCTGGGGCAAAAATCAGTTGGGGGATTGGTCCTGCTTTGAGCGGGGGATTGGACTAGATGACCTCCTGAAGTCCCTTCCAACGTGGATATTCTGTGATTCTTTGAAACAACAGTTTTCCATTGGAATTTGCTGATTCATCAAAATCAAAACATTCTGCAAAGACACTTGTATTTTTACAAAGTTCATCCAGAAACCAGGCAGAATTCTGATGGAAATGTGCCTGGCTCCTTGCAGGCTGCTGAGGGTCTGCAGCTCTGGGGCAGCCTGCCAGGTAGACTGGCCTGGGGTTGCGAACCCAAAGGCTTCCAGGATTCTGTGGCTGCAGGGTAGCCTGCCTCAGGGTTGGAGACGTCAGGGCTGCCGGGTTTGTTGCTCTGGGCCCAGACTGCTCCAGAGTCAGTGTCCCATCCCATCCCATTTTGCAGAGAATCTTGAAAATTTTGTTTTTTGTTTCAAATCAGAATTAAACTGATTTCAAAATAGCGAACTCCTCTGTGAAATGGAATACGTTTCTCTGCTCAACTATCATGCTATCTGGAGTGGCTTCAAGGCAGACACCCCAAACCGGTGGTGAGTTCTATATTTAGATTTCACCAGGTCAGTAATAAATGTGAACTCCTGGATCACTGTAGCAGTCTTTACATCGAGTCACAGATAATCCCCTTAGACTCTCCAGTCTATTTTGCCACCCAGGCAAACTGGACTTAGTGATAAATGGTCACTTACACCAAAAATCACACAATATTCAGGTTGCTGCCAGTCCCAAGAGACCAGTCACTTACCCTAGATCAGTGGGTACCCTAGATCTGACACCAAAGACAACATCTGTAGTCAATCCCGTAATAAACTATCTAAGGGCTTATTAACTAGGAAAAAGAACAGAATGAGTTATTTACAGGTTAAAGCAAGCAAACAGAAGCACAAATGAGTTGCAATCTAAATCCTAAGAGTGACAGAATTGTAGTGATCTGTCAAGTCAAAGTGTCTTTCAAGGTGGACCGAGGAAGTAACCCCTGGGGATCTCTGGCTTCAGTTTGGTGGCTCTGGCCCTGTGTGAGTTCAAACAGCAAAGAGATGGAAAATTTTCCTGTGACTGTTTTATTTCTTTCATTCAACTTCCAAGTCCACAGAACAAACTTCCTTACATGTGACATTTCCAGGGACATGATAGGACCATTAATCAATAATTTGTATTGCAATGTTCCTTGATGGCCCATCTGATTTTGATGGTCTTTCTGGATGTGTAGGCGGGGCGGGGAATACAAGTGCCTGGGTTCATAAATTTAAAGCAAACATTTTCAAAGTTATAAAGCAAAACTTAAATATTTTCTTATAGCATGGAATACCAACATTACAAAGTGAGATTAATACATGCAGCTACTTGCAAACATTTAATAAAGTCTAATCAGTAAATGCGTTCTTATAAGAGCAAAAGCATTGAACGGGTCTGGTCTCCAGCTATGAGTTTGCCAGTTCTTAACTAATGCCAGCAGCCTGGGCAAGAGTTGGTATCTGGCCTACCAGCATCACAAACTCTGTCTGGGTCTCAGTAGGGTTCTCAGGCCTAGCCTGAAGAAAACTTCAAAAGAATAATCTTGAAAAGTATTCAGTCTTACTGTTCTGGAGGCTCACAGATTGCTGGGCGGTTAACAGTTCTCTCAAGTATCCTTCTGGGTTAATAGCATGCCAAGAATGGAGTTGCATCGTTTCTTCAATACCAAAAGATGTAAACAAACATGCGTGAACATATACACACGTGTGTGATATGTTAACTTCCGCTTATTAGCAATCCCTCAGTGGGATGTGCAGAGCTTGGGCCCTCAGTGCCAGGGCAGGACACAACACAGAGTGAGTACGGAGAGGTACCATGCAGCCCAAGAACGTCCTTCCCTGGCTGTAGCCTCACAAACCTGCCTGAGGCTATGGCTCAGCATGTCCCAGCACTTCCTTCTGAGGCGGCAGCCCTGCAAACCTGCCTTCTGGGGCTGCAGCAAGAGAAGGAAGCACTGGGACATGTCAAGCTCTGGCTGTAGACAGGTTTGCAGGGCTGCAGTCAGGGAAGGAAGCACTTGGGGCTGCATGGTACCTCTGTCTCTTCTCTCCAGGCTGCGTCCTGTCCTGGCCCCAGGGGCCTATGCTAGGCACATCCCAGGATTCCCAGCGCTTGCTTGCTTCCCTGGCTGCAGACCCATAAACCTGCTTGCATCTGGGGCTTTCCATGGGGAGGAAGGACCCCAGGATGTGCCAAACCCAAGCCCCTGAGTCCAGGATGGGACCCAGTCTGGAGAGTGCACGGAGAGCTACTGTTCCTGCTTCCTGTGGAAAGCCATGGCATCCAGTTAGCAGCTTCCCTGTCCACAGCATCCCCGGAGCCTGGGCTCCATACATCCCAGAGCTTCCATTCCTGACTGTAGCCTTGCAAACCTGCCTGCGGACGGGACTTTCCCCCAAAATATTGTCAATAGCCAGCTTGCCTGTTGACATCTGGACCAATTAACATGTCTCTATTGGACAGTATCAGTTCCTGGCAGAATGTTTCCATTAACAAAAAGGTGTAATTAATGGGGTTGCTATTCAGCGGAATCTACGCACGCACACACACACATATATAAACAAACAAAAATTACATTAAAAGACCATTATTACACTTGTGAAGTGAACCACTCAGAGGTTAGGACATACACTGTCAACCTTAATTCAGGCAACCTTAATTTGGCCTCCTTGTGTTTATGCTTTATGATACATGCTCATATACTGTTGTTTTCACAGGACCCCTACCTCATTGAGTGCACAAGATGGATCCTCTGTGAGGATGAAAAAAGGAGGCTATTGTCTGCCTCATTTGTTGCATACATTGGAAGATGTGGGGATTGAGGCAGGAAGAGAAAGGAGAGTCTCATAGTTAAGGCTGTTGAATGCTGCCCTGGAGAATTGGATTCCGTTCCTGCCTTAGCCACAGATTTCTTGTGTGATGCTAAGCAAGTCACATAAACCAAACTCTTCACAGGTGGTCCCTAATTGCATGTTCCGTATTTTCTCAGTGAGCAGCTTGGGGCTTTGTGGCCTGAATTCTACAGGTGTTGAGCACTCCTAACTGCAATTGCAGTCAGTGGGAGCTGTGCTTTGAGCATATGAATGCTATATAATGCTAAGTACTCTGAAAACTCAGGCCTTAGGGATCTCTCATTGGGCTCCCAACATTTGTGGATGCATTTGACTTTAATCTCTGTGCTTCAGCTTCCTATTGGTAAAATGGGGATAATACCATCCTCTCAGCTCACAGAGGTTTTGCAAAGATACATTAATGTTTGTGAAGTACTCAGATACCATAGTGATAAGTGCCAGAGATGAGCCCATGAAGAAACTAATAATTCTGTCTTTAGAGCAGCATTTTCAGTAATTAAAGAAGAAGCCCACACACTGAACAATGAGGACAAAAAAAATAAACTATTGAATATCTATGCTCATTAAGTGAGCACCATCCATCTTACATCCTGAATGAGACAGGGATCCTGTGGGGAAAGAAAATAGTATGTGATCAAGTAATTAAAAACTGTCATAATGCATATGCACAAGGGGGCTGAATTAAGATTGCACAGGCAACCTTAATTTTAGCATTTCCTAACCTCTGAGTGCTTGATTTTGCAACCTTAATAGTGTTCTTTTATGTAGGTGAGGGTGTACAGATCCCAAGTTTCAAATGTAGGTGTCCTTATAGGAAGTCCAAATACCATATACTATACAGAAATCAGTAATAAAGAGGATAAAGGTGCCTAAACAATTTGGGCAACCAAATCTAGGATTTGAGTGTCCTAATAATTTGTCCATGTTCGAGAATTATGTTCCCAACATAAAGTCTATATCATCAGAGATCATGTATCTGTTTACATGGTGTGATACCACTATAACTCAACATACAAAATCAAGACTGCTGGCAAATGCAGAAAGGGGTGGTTATAGTGTTGAACCTTCTCTTGTGTATTTTAGGAATAATCTCAGAAACAAATTATCAGCACTTCTCTGCTCTATACACTCCCACTTTGTTTTATGAGACACACAGTAAGGAAAAAGTTATTCCAACTTCATTTTAAATGAGTTCTAGTTTACTTTACGACTTAGGCTGTTTAATCTTCTAATGATGTTTTCCTTTATTCCATAAAAAGATGTACATTCTAGGCAAGTTAATACAGTAGGACCTCAACGTTATGAACACCTTGGGAATGGAGGTTGTTCATAACTCTGAACAAAATGTTATGGTTGTTCTTTCAAAAGTTTACAACTGAAGATTGACTTAATACAGCTTTGAAACTTTACTATGCAGAAGAAAAATGCTGCTTTTAACCACCTTAATGTAAATGAAACAAGCACAGAAACAGTTTCCTTATCTTGTCAGATCTTTTTTTAAACTTTCCCTTTAGTTTTTAGTAGTTTACGTTTAAAACAGTACTGTACAGTATTTGCCTTTTTTTTTCTTTTTTTTTTGTCTCTGCTGCTGCCTGATTGCATACTTCCAGTTCTAAATAAGGTGTGTGGTTGACTGATCATTTCGTAACCCTGGTATTCATAACTCTGAGGTTCTACTGTATTCATATTACCATTTACCTTTCTTGCTTCTTTTGATATAGTGAATTTACGGCTTTTCTTAGCACAAAATGTTTTACCTTAAATTTCCAGAATATCATTGCAATAATAACCAATAAACTTCCCTCTGTTGCCATATATTGATTACCTTATATTTAATCTTATTTTAGGAAAAATGAGATATTTCACAGCATTTTTTTATTTATTTAGTCTGAGCCCCATAGTGTTTTAATAATATCCTTTTATTACAGCTCCATCACTTTTATTTGACTTTTGTTACAAAGTACATTCTTCTGAGTTGAATGTCATGCTGTCATCAAAAATTGCAGCATGAAAGAGCTTTTACTAATATTTTTAGGAAAGGTCTGCTTTGTGCAACTGCAGTCTTTTGAATTAAAATGAAATATAAAGAAAGAGTAACCAAAGGACACTACAGTGCCAAGTAAAATAGCTCAGTCTGGGGATCTCCATCTCTTGGCCATTAAGCCAGTAGAGGTACAAAGATGTTCCTGCATCTAGAGCAGTGCAAAATGTGGCCCAAAAACCTTAAAGCACAGTTTACCAGGTTTGGACTTTCGTTACAGAGCACTAAACAAAATTTTACCTTTCTAGCAAACCAAGGTGCCTTTATGATTTTGTTTTAAAACTATTTGAAATTTTTTTTTCAGTTTCATTGGGAAGCTTGGATTTCCATCTGAGTTGGCTTTGACCTTTTGGGTTGTAACCTGAAACCTGAAGCTAAATTTTAGGGGACCCATATTGATGACATGCACTGCAATTGAAAACTGGGGTAGCCAGAGATTGAGTTCTAGGAAGATGAAAAATACAGTTAATTTTTACCTACACTTGAATGCAGATGGGAGTGATAATTGTATGCAGCCAACCCTGAGGATGTTAATTTGAGAAGCATAGGGAAAACTTTATGGTATTCAAATAGTACCTTCATTTGCAGAGTCAGTGTCTTTTCTGTGTTAACAGCTTTAACTTTTAGACATCAAAAAGTACTGCTGCCTGAGCCTGTTTTTTGCTTCATGCATCACAAGAGAAGTCATTTGGGAGCTAGGTGTGTAGGCACTTTTGCAAATCCCACTAGGCACCTATCTGCATCTTCAGGCACCTAAATCATTTTTAAAATTTGGCCCTAGAATGCTATGAAAATATTGCAATCTCCAAGCTGTGAGATAAAACAAGGGTATCATTGGACTATTTAAATCTGGCTTAGACCTGACCGTTGGAACACAAGAAAAATTTACAAGGATATTTTCATTGTCCTTTTAGTAACAAAATCCCAGACAAATGAAACCACCCCAGTACAATTAATTAATGGCAGTATCAATGAATAGACTGTTTTGTGTTGTGCCTTAGACAGCATGTTAAATGTAACCTCTTAGCATGGATTTCCTAGATTCTCTCCTTCACGGCTGCAGAATCTAACAAAGGTGGGAAGTGCCATTTCACTAGTGTGTTCCCCATTTTCCAAGTAGAAGCACTTCCCTTGGGTTGCTCTGTGTTCTGGCTGCATAGGTCGGGGGAAAGCTGGGCTCTGTCAGATGTCCCCCTACTGCCCTGGAGAAAAAAATGAAGGAAAAACTAGTATAAGTTACTGCATGCAGATAGGGTTGCCAACTTTCTAATCGCACAAAACCGAACACCCTAGCCCCGCCCTTTTCCCAAGGCCCCATCCCCTGCTCACTACATTCCCCCTCCCTCAGTGGCTCACTCTCCCCAACCCTCACTTACTTTCACTGGGATGGGGGAGGGGCTTGGGGTGTGGGAGCAGGTGAAGGCTCCAGCTGGGGGTGCAGGCTCTGGGGTGGGGCCAGGGATGAGGAGTTCAGTGTGCGGGAAGGGGCTCTGGGCTGGGGCAGGGAGTTTGGGTTCAGGAGGGGATGAGGGCTCCAGCTGGGGGTGTGGGTTCTGGTGTGAGACCAGGGATGAGAGGTTCAGGGTGTGGGAGGGGGCTCTGGACTAGTGCGGAGGGAGTGAGTCTCCAGCTGGGGGTACAGGCTCTGGGGTGAAGATGGGATAAGGCATTTGGGGTGCAGGAGGGGCCTCCAGGTTTGGGGGGGCTCAGGGCTGGGGCAGGAGGTTGGGGCACAGGCTTACCTCGGGTGGCTCCTGATCAGCAGCGCAGCGGGGCTAAGGCAGGCTCCCTGCCTCTCCTGGCACCACGCTGCACACTGGAAGCGTCCAGCAGGTCCAGCTCCTAGGTGCGGGGGCCAGGAGGCTTCGCGTGCTGTTCTCACCCACAGGCACCACACACACCCCAGCTCCCATTAGCCGTGGTTCCCAGCCTGTGGGAGAGCAGAGCTGGTGCTTGAGGTGGGGGCAGCGCACAGAGCCCCGTGGCTCCACCGCCTAGGAGATGGACCCGTTGGCCTCTTCCGGGGCGCAGCGCGCTGCTAGGATAGGTAGGGACTAGTCTGCCTTAGACCCGCAGCACTGCCAACTAGACTTTTAACAGCCCGCTCAGCGGTGCTGACTGGAGCTGCCAGAGTCCCTTTTCAACCGGGCGTTCCGGTTGAAAACTGGACATCTGGCAACCCTACATGCAGAGCTTGAGTAGCTTCCTGTTCCATGTTGTGGAGTTCCTCTGCTAAGGAGACTCTAGGGGCAACCAGCAGTGAGGGAGTCCCTGACTGCATGGTTCTAAAGGGGCTGCAGAGAGGAAGAAGAGGAATAGAGGCAAGTGTCCTACACATGAATGCTCCATGCCTCTGTAAGATCCCCAGAGATTATCTGGTTTAGTAGGTGCAGCTCATGTGATCTCTTCCTAGGAGAAAGGTTAGAGCCCTCTGACCATTGGAAGAATTCAAAGGGAAGTTTGGTTCCTACAGCAAATCAGTGACAGAGCCAGGAATATAATCTGGAGATCCTAACACCTTTTCTCACTCTTTAAGCAATAAACTTTTAAACTGCCAAGAGGATGCCCTCAACTACTAGCACCGAAGTATGAAAGGAGAAATGTATCTAAAAAGCCACCGGCTTTTCACTCCTACATCTCCTGTTCTGGCTTCCGTCCAGCATGAGGAACAGTGAAGATGATGGAAGAGGCTGAAATAAAGTTCCTGGTTATCAGTAGTCAATCTTCATGTCTGAGATGAAGTTCTAATCAGTAGCTTTTCATAGAAGTTGCCCCATTGTGCTTTATAGAAGTAGGACAAATCAGCTTTGCTGTTACTTTCTGTTTGCCACAGTATAATCATGATGATAATATTAGTTCATGTAACAGAGTCTACTTATTTCGTTTTACCTTAATCAGCAAAGTCACATTTCAATGAGGGTATGTGTATGCAAACCTTACTCATGAGAGCAATTCCACTGAAATCAAGAGGATTGCTTATGTAATTAAGAACTGCAGGATTTCATTCCAAATTGGTGAAGTGTAACTCTGTGTATGGTATATAATTTAACACTTTTTCATTCAGGGTTTTACAGCTGCCGGTATTGTGGAAGCATACCTTCAGTCTAAAGTATGCTTCAGTCTAAATCCTTAGACTACTCAGTTTAATAGTGTAGACATAATGCAAACCTGCATCTCGTCACTTTGAGTGCTCATATTAATTAGCATAGTGCTTTAGGTCCTTTAACTCTGCCACTTTGGAGGATGACAGCACTTGTAAGCTCTAGACTTACTGTAAAAGCGGTGTCAGCTAGCTGTGAGGAGCAAAGATCAGTCTTTAAATCATACTTTTTGTAGGTTTGATCAACAAACATTAATTCCTTTTAAATGATACTCTAACTACCAAACTAAAACATGGTAGTGAACTTCCAAGTGGTAGTTTAGTGCAAACGTCAGGTTCAGAATCACTTATGTATGCAGTTTCTTAAAATAGAATCAATGAGGGAAATAACAAGCTAATGCTCTGAATCACGCTCTGGTGTTCACAGGGTGCTGGCAAGTACAGTAGTCTCAATGCACAAGGCAAATAAATGTTCATCTTGACTTGACATATTTCTGTCAGGCTTATTCATTTTTACAGCAAAAGGAGTTCTTGCAGAACAGCTGAAGTGTTTCTGAATTTTTCCACAGGGATCATTGCTGCAAAGCCTTGAATACATATGGGCGATTTAAAAATAATATAGTAAAGTTTCTTTATGGTAGATTTTAACTATAAAAGAGTTTCACAGAGAAGGGAATTGTTTTAAAAACAATAACAACCTTGGTTTAACTGAGAAATGACAAATGAGGGACTTCCTCAGTGTTTAAGGTAATGCAGTAAGAATTGTTATCTACATTATATTTTCACATAATTTATGAGAAATTTTACTATACACCATGTGTTAGCATTTTGAATATGCATTTTGAGATCATTAGCATTTATGGCTACTTTTTATGTTGTTTGTACTACATGTTAGTAACACAACCCGCTAACAAAACTACCAGCATAGATTTTAATGTTGATTATGAAAATTTAATTGGGAAAAAAGTTTCCTGCAGCTGCACTGTTTTTAGAACCTCACTTGAAGTCAGTGGGAGCTCCATGTGTACATAGCAGCTGTATGCTCTATCCCTTCATGAACATGTGTTTGAGAAACATAATTCCAGTGCTTTTAGAAACTTTCTTTCACACGCACAATGTTAGATCTGGTAGTAATTTTACATCAATAGATGCTATGGCCCAAGATTTGATTATTTTAATCCACTTTCCACCATTGCTACATGCTGTATAGATTTTTTGTTGTTGTTGCTTTATCTCTTAGCCCATATTTTGGTGATTTGGGCATAACTAACTTACTCGGTGTTTTTAACATACTGCCCTAGGTCCTCAATCAAATTTATAGCAGTTCACTATCATCCAGGATCTGGAACTCTCTGTGTTGTCAATCTCCTATTGTGGGTTGCCTATTATTTGTATTCCAGTAGTGCCCAGAGGCCCCAACTGAGACTGGCACCCTATCGTGCTAGAACAGGGTGTGACGGGTTGGATCTCAGAAACCCCCTTGGGAACTGCCAACTGATGTGCCAAGACTACTTCTGCCCCTGCTTTCCCTGCCAGCTCAGGACTCCAGCACCCTGACTTGCTGAGCCAGACACGCCCGTCTGCTCCAACACTGACCCAGGGTCTGAATTACGTGCCCCAAAGCTGCAGACTTAACTGAAAGCAGCTTACAGAAGTGTTCCTGTCTTTAGCACTCAGATGCCCAACTCCCAATGGGGTCTAAACCCCAAATAAAATCCCTTTTACCCTGTATAAAGCTTATACAGGGTAAACTCATAAATTGTTCACCTTCTATAACACTGATAGAGAGAGATGCACAGCTGTTTCCCTCCCCCCCCAGGTATTAAGGCATACTCTGGGTTAATTAATAAGTAAAACATGATTTTATTAAATACAGAAAGTAAGATTTAAGTGGGTCCAAGTAATAGCAGACAGAACAAAGTGAATTACCAAGTGAAATAAAATAGAACATGCAAGTCTATGTCTAAGAAACTGAATACAAATAAAACCTCGCCACTTCCAGTAAGCTTCCTTTTAGAGACTAGTCTCCTGCTAGTCTGGGTCCAGCAATCACTCACATGCCCCTGTAGTTACTGTCCTTTTTCCAGGTATCCTTGAGGGTGGAGAGGCTATCCCTTTAGCCAGCTGAAGACAAAATGGAGGGGGCTCCCAGGGGTTTAAATAGACTTTCCCTTGTGAGTAGAGACCCCCTCCTCACTCCTATGCAAAGTCCAGCTCCAAGATGGAGTTTTGAAGTCAATGCATTACTCAGCTTTTACCAGCCAAGCCACATTCCTGGGAAGGCTCAGATATGGATTGGCATCTTCAAGTTCATTGCTGGCTAAAGTGGTTTTTGATTGGGCACTTAATTTGCACTTTTCTCAAGAAGCTGACCAAATGCTCTACTAGGCTAGTTAAAATCAAGCCAGTACACAGCCAATATTCATAACTTCAAATACAAAAATGATACACACATACAAATAGGATGAATACATTCAGTAGATCATAACCTTTACATAGATATGTTACATGGCATATGTAGCCTAAAACATATTCCAGTTATGTCACATATACAATCATAAGCATATTCTTATGGGGGGCACCGTCACACATGGATTCTCAAACTTCATTGCACTGCGACCCCCTTCTGATAACAAAAATTACTACATGACCTCAGGAGGGGTGACCAAAGCCCTTCAGCCCCAGGTGGTGGGGCCTGTAACCTGAGCCCTGCCACCCAGGGCTGAAGCCCTTGGGCTTCGGCTTCAGCCCTGGGTGGTGGGGCTTGGGCTCTCGCTTCATCCCCAGGCCCCAGCAAGTCTAACGCCAGCCCTGACGACCCCATTAAAACGGGATCACAACCCACTTTGGGGTCCCGACCCACAGTTTGAGAACCACTGTGCTAGAAGACTATTTGGATAGGTCAGTTGTATTCAAGTTGGCAGGCCAGGTTGAAATTCATCCTAGGGTACTTAAGGAGCTAGCTGATGCAGTCTCAGAACCATTAGCAATTATCTTTGAGAACTCCTAAAGGACAGGTGAGGTCCCGTATGACTAGAGAAACGCAAACATAGAACTTTTTTTTAAAAAGAGGAGCAAAGAGGACCCAGGGAACTATAGACCAGTCAGCCTCATGTTAATACCTGGAAAGATACTGGAACAAATTATTAAACAATCAGTTTGTAAGCATCTGGAGGATAATAGGGTTATAAGGAATAACCAGCATGGATTTGTCAAGAACAAATTATGCCAATGCAATGTGATTTCCTTCTTATTGGCCTAGTGAATAGGGGAAGCAGATGATGTGATATATCTTGATTTTCATAAGGCTTTTGACAGTCTTACATAACATTCTCATAAGCAAACTAGGGAAATGTGGTCAGCATGAAATTACTACCAAGTGGGTGCACAGCTGGTTGAAAGACCACACTAAAAGAGTAGCTATCAATAGTTCGCTGTCAATCTGGAAAGGTGTATCTAATGGAGTCCTGCAGGGATCAAACGTGAGTCTGTTACTATTCAATATTTTAATTAGTAATTTGGATAATAGAGTGGAGAGTATGCTTATAAAATTTGCAGATGACACGAAGCATACAAATACATAATGAGAGAGGGCCCCTAACCTGAATATTTTTAGACAGGGCAGATAGAGAGCAGGAAGATGTACTGCCTTCCCCAAGTTCACACAGCAGATGAATGGCTCAGGAAGGATTAAATCTCAGCTCTTCTTATGCTAAAGCCAATGCCCTAGCCTGTAGACCACACTGTATCTTAAGTAAGTTTGAGAATTAATAGTGAAGATTAGTTCTCAGGTCAGTGAAAGATCAGAATAGTGGGAAAGAGTTTTATAAAATACAATAATAAATGCTCATTTAGTAGTTTTCATACAAATGCTTCTTCTCCATTCCTCTCCTTTCTAGTCTGATCTCTTGATGGCTCTCGTCCATTAAACTTTTCTTTCTTGCTGCACTCCTTTCTCTTCCCATTCTCAGAACATAAGAACTGCCAAACTGGGTCAGACCAGTAGTTCATCTAGCCCAGTATTCTGTCTTCAACAGTGACCAATACCAGAGCTTGAGGGGGAATCTGTACAGAACAGGGCAGTTGGCGTGACCCATCCCTGTCTTCCCCTAAAAGCTTCTGGCGATCAGAGGCTTAGGGTTGCCTCGAAGATGGGATTGCATCCCTGAACAATCTTGATAGCTACTGATGGACCTATCCTCTGTGAACTTACCTAGTTCATGTTTTAACCCAGTTATACTTCCCATGGTAATGAGTTCTACAGGTTAAATGTGTGTTGTGTGAAAAAGTACTTCCTCTTGTTTGTATTAAATCTGCTGCCCAGGGCTGCCTTATTTATGTGTTACACTACAGTACACACCAGAAGCAGGGCTCCCACCGCATTTATCCGTTGTGTTGTCAACTTTTGAACTTTTGTATTTCATCTTTCAATTTTGTCCTGGAGTTTTTTTATGCTCCCTATTTAAGCATCTGAAAGACAATATAAATATTGACAGCTGTTGCCACAGTGGGTGAGTACTGCAGGAACCCACATCCAGTAGTTCTATAGGAAACAGACTATGGGAAAATATCATAAATTGTTGGTGGGATGTCACACTCATAAGTTTGAGGGTTTGAGGACTGTGCTCAACACGGCAACCTCCATGTATTATTGATTTATAAGAAAATCTATATTGCGTTATCATTACGATTTGTGACATGGAGAGAAAAACAGTGGCGCAGAGGTTGTTACTTTGTCCCCAACTCACCCTGTTGTGGCGAGGTGTTGGAGTACACGTGCTACGTACAGTAATAGCAAACTCTTTTCTGAAACTCTTGTAGAGGCTATACTAAAATTTAGTAAATTAAGACAAACAAACAAAACATTTTATGTCCTTGCCTTTGTCATTTTGTGTCATAATGTAATTGTACTGTAGATTATTTTTTTGTGTGTGCAGTTAATATACTTGAAGTTCCCAATGTCCTTTCCTCTCAGAGAAGCCTTTCATCGTTTTCATCCCCTGCTAGGTAAAAGTCACCTGCTGCTTTAAGTGGTCTTGATCAATTCTGACAGTAACGCCAACCAAGTTTCCTTAGAGATGCAATATATTTAAGGAGCTACAACTACAGCTAAAGTCTGTCTAATGCACACTACAGAGTTGCCCTTCAAGGTGAGGTTGCACAGTTGAGCCAAAAGTGTATATATTCTGGGAGTAATTAGAAAAAATCAGTTGTTCTCTGTGAGAGGGGAGGAAATGGGAAATGAACAATGCGGATCACAAAGCCAAAGATGTAGTGCAAGAGCAGTGAAGACAAAACGTTCTTAGCCAAAGGGATTTGTCTGTGAAACAAACTTCTGGAGGAGAGTAGATGAATCCAGAATCTAACCATCTTTAGGAAAACATTCAAAACCTTCCTCTTCAAAAAGGCTATTCTGCCTAAGAAGGACACACCCTTTATCCACCCCCAGAAACTCATCCAAGCACTCACCCTCTCCCAAGCAAATTTTGACCCCAAAAAGTTTAGAAGTGCCAGCGACTCCATTAAGTCCACTTGGAACTTCACTATTGCTATCAATTTTATGAGGAAGGTGCTCAGATACTATGGTGATTGTCAGTAGTATAAAATCCTAAAATACACAGAAGTTAGCAATGCTGTTTTGGCCTTAAGACGGTCACTTCATGACAAAGGCGTTGGAGCCTTCCCAAAAGTGAGGAGGGACAGGGGGTCCCACCCTTCCTCTTCCCCCCAAGGCCCTGCCTCTTCCCCAAAGCCTGCCCATGCTCCTCCTCTTCCCCGAAGGCCCCACCCCTGGCCAAGCCGGAGGGGAGCCTGGGAGCCCGCCTATCCTGCCCAGGGTGGGGCCAAAAGCAGCCCCCTGCCTGTGTTCCTGGACCCTCTGTCCAGGGCAGATGGAGGAACCCAGCCTCTCCACAGCTGCCCACAGCCTGGCCATGGTAAGAGCCGCGTGGGGAGCTGCAGCGGACCCTCCACCTGCCCGCAGTGCGGGGGGCCCGAGGAGAGCAGCCTCTGGCCCGTGTTCCTGCCCTTGGGGCTCCTCTCCCAACGCAGGGAGAGGGTCCGTGGCTCCCCACAGCTGCCCATGTGGCTCTTACCATGGCCAGGCTGCGGCTCCGAGGATCCCTAACCCTGACCAGAGCCGGGTCAGGTACAGAGCCACACGGGCAGCTGTGGGGAGCTGGCGCAGAGTCACGCATTCTCCACCTCCACCCGCCCTGGGCCAGGCGGGGACATGGGCTGGGGGCTGTTCTCGGGACCCCTGCACCAGAGGCAGGTGGAGGGTCTGTGTGGCTCCCTCAACTATCGGGGCTCCACCAGCAGCCGGGGGTGGGGCCACTGTTCCGGGGCCACTGCTTCATGAACACTTTTTAAAGGAAAAGGTATATAGTTGTGCACAGTGGGTCGGATTATCAAAGGCTCTCCAGAAATGTGCCTCTGATATATATGTGCCCTTTTTTGTACAAGCAAAGCCACCAATTGCACGGTGTTTGCTGCGCAAATATATATATTTTTGCATGTGTAAAAATTATGATGTATTTTTGGGGGCAGCCCTATATGTTGGTGTAACTTTAATTTCAACAGTTTTCATTGTGCATTTAAGAAACCCTTTAAAAATAGTTTTAGCAAGATACAAGGACAGGTACTGTGCTATACAACACGGTTGTAAGATTCATTTTAGAGTGAATAGAGAAGCAGTTGCAGGTCAGACTCTTGTTAGGAAGCTTTAGATATTGTTTTTCAGCCTTTGTTTATGTGATACCTGTTCATTACATGAGATAAAAGTAGACCTAGGATCTATTTTTCACATTAGAAGTGTTAAATACGTACCATGATGTGTGGGTGACTATCTTTCATTGAACAGACACAGCATGTATCAGAGAATAAATGATCTTGGTGTAGACAGCTTTGTATAAAGTGCATTTTCCTTGTTAAAGTAACTTTTTACCAGCTCAAGAGCGTATTGATTTCGCTGAATGCTCTCTGCTGATATAGCAGGTGTGCTGTAGCTCTGTGACTGCTGAATTTGACACAACTCTAAATTCAAAGTGAGAATTTCAAACCTGTTCTGTAGTAGTTATCTAACAGCTAGCACCATTTCCAACATTCCCAGAGGAGTTCAAAGGCAAGACCTCCTTTAGTTTAACAACTTTTTGTATTTATCATGGGATTGAAGAGTTGAAGGTTGTCTGATCATATACCACAAAGCCAAGCACAGATCAGATCTCATTCATTTGTTTTAAAAAAAAAGTATTAGAAACCGACAGGAATTGAAATACCTATCTTAAAATGTTAAAAATGTTATGAGGAAAAGCTACACGTATAAAATTCTAATCTGATTATTTAAAAAAAGTAAGAAATCAAGGGATCAGTACAAAAGATGCTCACCATTTTAGTTGGCTATTTCTTTGTTTCATTTACAATATTTATGACTCAGGGCATGACCAGGCTACATAGGGTGCAGCAGAAAGCTGCATCCACTTCTGCTCATGAATGGCTAGAAAATGGTTTAATTTATGTTTTCTGCATTTTTAAAAGCATTCTGACTAATTACACTGGTTAGAGGGCATTCTAGAGGTTCATGAGTTCAAACCCACTGAGACAGCAATTTGTCTGGAGTATGCCTTTATTCTGATATATGGCATGATATTAACTTATCAGCCTGTTTACTTAACATAATTTTTTTCAAAAATAGCCTTGTATTGCTCTCTCAACTGCTTATCTGTTCCGCATCATTGAAGCAGAGACACCAAATTAGTCTGAGAGATCACACATTTTCTCTTCTTTTTTCTATCTCTGTATCTTTCTTTTACTTGGATGTAAAATATATATATTTAAAACATCTAGCTACTAAGAAGAGATGAATGATTCAAGCTTTGTATGAAGACAGAAAAAAAAAAAGCTAACTAGTAAGAATGAAATCTGTTTAAATATGCTGCTATACGACCTCAGATGGGACACTTCCATTTCCTGGAAGTGCCAGAGCCCATCTCAGTTTGTTCAGCCAGTCATTCAAGCAGAAGAAGATGATTTGGGAAGAGGTAAAATGTTAATCATGACACAAATACAATATGCAATTTAGGTGCTCTATTGGTGGCAATAAAGATCAAAGTGCTGTCTCCATGGTACATGGTACACAGCACAGATGGTCACTATACAGTCTCTTCCACTCTGCACCAGCTATTGTGCCTTACCCTGACTAATTCAGTCTACATGGCCCATTAAATCCCTGACCTCTGCTCAGACTCCCATTAAAGCTTCTAATTACCACCAGTTTTGGCACTGTTTTTTCCAGTATGAAAATCTGGAAATTGAGACCACTAAGCTCATTTCACATAGGCCATTGAACTGCCATCTGCTGGTAATAACTCTTACTCAATAGTGACCCAGGCTGGGTTTGAGCCAGTGATCTAGAGGGGAGGCAATATATCCTGATACCAATCTTTAGAATCCTCTGCACCAGCATAAAATGGCTTAAATTAGGAAAGGAGAAAGCATCTAAATGTGTAAGTGTAATTAAGAAAAATACAAGTGGCTACCGTCTTATATTAGTAAGCTGAGGAAAAATTCATATAGAGTTAAATCTTAGCTGAAAACCACTATAGCAAGGCAATAGAAAAACACAGTCCTGTTTTTGTTTTTGGGGAGTTTTTTTGAACAAAGACATCAAAATGAGGATAATTAATCCAATTCTGCACTACTTACATGGATAAACCTCCCATTGAGCTGAATGGGAATATTGCAGTTTTAAGATTACACAAATCAGAATTTAAAGAAAGTCAAAGTAAAATAAAAATGTTGACTGGGGTTCAGTACATTCAATAAAACACATTTTAATCAAAATCTTAAAAGAAGAACAGATACCAGAAATGCCTAGTGCCTTTTAAAGCCTCAAGATAAAGGGGAGACATAATTAAAGAAAGACAAAAAGAAGAACTTCGTGAAAATTAAAATTTGAGGCTGCTGAATGTTTACTGTATTTTAAAGGGTTTTCAAAACAAACAGAACTTGAAACAAAAAAGATAAAGTAAAAATTTTTCAGAGTAAAAATAAATTAAAAGTGAGGTCAGTCTGTACACACTCTCCCTCACACACACACACACACACACACACAAAATCTTGTATGCCTTTCACCTTCCCTTCATGTTCCATTCTCTCCTGTCTCTATTTTCATAACATTAACCTCTCTATTCTAATCATCTTCCTGGTTATTTAAATATGATTTTATTTCTGATCATGATTTCTCACATTTCCTGCACCTGTTTTACCTCCCATGTTTTTCACACTTACTTACTCAATTCATTTCTCCTGGTTTGATCTGGCTCTGTAGAGTACAGTAACTATCTTCTGCCTCCTAAAAACAACCTTTCTCAACAGCCCACAGAAGGGCTTAAAGATACAGCTACTTTTATCTACCTTACTTTTCTACAATATTTTTCTCTCACCTAGTTTCATTTTTGTAGCTTCTGCTGGTCAACAGACGTCATTCTGCTTCAAGCTATATCACTGATTATATGATGAATTGTGTATTTCAAATAGCAGAACATTGTTGTCACTCATTGGTGCCGCCTTGTGTTGAAGATAAATGTTATAATGATGGTTGGAATAAAGGTGTGGCGTTGATTACTAATCCTTTCTCTGATTTTTCTACTTTTTTTCAGATTAAATTTGACAGTGATGGTGTCTGTGTTTGCTGTGAAATGCAGCATCAAACATCGGGCTGCAGCAACCTTGGAGAAACGCTGAAACTGAACCCACTGCAGGAGTGTAATGTTGTGAGGCTGACCCTAAAGGTGGGGAGTAAGAAGGATTATCACTTTATTATAATTTAACACAGCAAGTGGATTTTGATAAAGGCATGTAGTGAAAGTTTGTGCACTGTCAGCTGCTTACTTATTCATAACAAAGAGACTTAGCGGAAAATGAGAACCTGATCCTGCAAACATGAAATCAATAAAGCTATTCATGTGGCTAAAGATACATGCTCATCTGTTTGCAGGATTGTTGCCTATATTTGTACATCATAACCATTTTGTTAAAGGTTGAGTATGCCCCAGGGTACACCTACAAACATCTTATTGGTGGAGGGCTTATAATTGTAATCCTGATGGTGCCATTTTGATTAAATGTTTCTTAAAATATTCCATATGAGAGAGAATAATTTAGGAAAAACAGATTATCCAAAAAGCTTCTGTAAAAATCCTTCCAGTGTGAATTCCATATTTATTATTTCTGCTGTGTGGCTTTGAAAGCTGTGTTCCCTGACTGTTCATATTAGAGAAAAATATCTCACTAGGCACATGAAGAAATTACAGCTAATCAGGCAAACAACTGACAGTGATAACGCACACCTTCTATAATTATGATTAGTAATGACTGTTGATTGCTGCAACAGAAAACAGCTGTTGTATGTACTCAGGGCTTTATTCTGCCTTTTGTTTGAAAATAAGCACCCCACTTGAAACAGTACATCTGTAACGGCATGCAGGCTCTGTCTGCGCTGCCTTTTTTTAAAAAAATTCTGTTTTTCCACTATCACCACTTCAGCCCCATGGGTGGTAGCAAAGGTGGGAGCCCTAATGTGGAAATTTTACCAAAGCTGACTAATCTTGTTCACAACAAATCTAGAGAGCATAGTAGGAAAAATATCAGTGGCTGCCAAAAACCTTTTCCACATTAAAATGTGTGTGTGAGAGAGTATGTACGCACACTCATACATGTGTGAATTTGGTTTTGAGTCAGTCTTTGTTTATGGTGCCTTTGATAAATATGGCCAGTGTTTAGTTATTAATTATAATTATATATGATGACTTTGGGCCTCTTTTATGTGTTTTTTGCAAACCATATGCCTCATTCTTGCTGTTAATCCAGAATAAACTACCCAGCCATTTCAGCTGTGGATATAACATAAAGCAGTAACATATCTACGATTATACATACTTGAGTAATAAACAGTTCTTCTTCGAGTGCTTGCTCATGTCCATTCCATATTAGGTGTGTGTGCTCGCCACATGCACCAGTGCCAGAAGTTTTTCCCTTAGTGGTATCCGTAGGGGACCGGCTCTGGCGCCCCCAGAACAGCATGCATATGCATGGTATAAGGGGCGCTACTGGCTCCTCCCACCTTCAGTTCCTTCTTGCCACCAGTGATGGTGCTGGAACGTCTGCTTCTTTGGCTAGCATTGCACTTCATTCAGTGTTTCTTTCGAACATTTTCCTGTAAAATAGTTGTACATAGTTAATAGTTCCCTTAGAAAAAAATTATCCTTTTTCTCTAAGGAAAAGGATAAATGGACACAAATCAGACATTAGGAATGGCAATATACAAAAACCTGTAGGAGAACACTTCAACCTCCCTGGCCACACAATAGCAGATCTTAAGGTGGCCATCCTGCAGCAAAAAAACTTTAGGACCAGACTTCAAAGAGAAACTGCTGAGCTCCAGTTCATCTGCAAATTTGACACCATCAGCTCAGGATTAAACAAAGACTCTGAATGGCTTGCCAATTACAGAACCAGTTTCTCCTCCCTTGGTTTTCACACCTCAACTGCTAGAACAGGGCCTCATCCTCCTGATTGATCTAACCTCGTTATCTCTAGCTTGCTTCTTGCTTGCTTATATATACCTGCCCCTGGAGATTTCCACTACTTGCATCCGAAGAAGTGGGTATTCACCCACGAAAGCTCATGCTGCAAAACGTCTGTTAGTCTATAAGGTGCCACAGGATTCTTTGCTGCTTCTACAGAACCAGACTAACACGGCTACCCCTCTGATACTAGTTCCCTTAGTGTTAGTTTAATTTCGTCCCAGATGAGACTCAGCTTAGGGACAGGGCATGCCCCAGTCTTTAAGTACTGCGATTGTTGTAAGCAGCCTATGCCCATCAGCGACCCGCATGGTAGCTGTTTAAGGTGTCTAGGAGAAGGACACATAAGCAACAAGTGTTGCATCTGTAAATCCTTTAAACCCCGAACAAAAAAGGAGAGAGACATCCGTCTCAGGGCACTCCTGATGGAGTCGGTGCTGACCCCGGCAGCAGAGCAGAGGTCTGACTCGGCCCCAAGCACCGCAGCATTGGTGCAGAGCACCCCGCCGGTGCCACCTACAAGCTGGCACCAATCCCCCTCCCTAGCTCTGGCCAAAAAAAAGCCAAAGAGAACCACGAGGGGAAGATCTCCCACTTCCTGTAAGGGAAAGGAGAGGGCTGGAGGAGAGCCAAGACCTGTGCTGGATGGCTCAACACCTCCAGCAGGGAGTAAGGCCCCAGCTCAGGCCGAGCAGTCTAGCCCATCCCGTACCATGGCTGCCACACTGGACAGTGAAGAGGGCCATCATCATCTAGAGGTCCCATCGACACCGGAGGCACTGCCGGGAGAGCAGGAGATCCTGACACTACTAGTGCCACCCACGCTGGCTCTGGTGGTACCCTGGTCCAGGGGTAAACCCTCCTTGGGATCGTCCCATATATCCCCACCTCAGCGGCACTGCTCCCCATCATGGGGGACGTCCCGCCAGCACTCGCCTGCATGGAACCGTCGGGTCTCGGAAGCAGGGAGGCAGGCTCAGCAAAGCCCTCGTCAGTGTCCGGACCCTGGGCATCAACAGCGGGATTCGAGGCGCAGTAACCTGGCACAGACCTATGGAGGCATGCACCCCCTGGCAAGAGCATCTATACCTGCCCTTTGTGTCTCTAACGCTTCGGCACCGATCACGCAACCAATCGTATGAATGGAGCCACCAGTCACCTACCCGGAGGCACCTCTCACCAAGACATGGATCCCCATGTTCGGGGAGATCCTCTCAGTGACTGGACCACTCCAGCTCCCGGTCCTGCTCCATGTCCCGATACTGGTTGAGCAGCATGAGGTGTAGATTGCCAAATTACCAATGCTGATCCGCCAGATACTGATGGTCCCCGAGGTCCCGTGCGAGGAACTCGTCTCAATCGGACAGGTTGAGACATAGCAGTCGGCGCCGCACAGAGAAGTGCCACGGGTCCACCCGATCATGGTTGCCTGACAGCGACCACTACGCTTCAGGCTGGGGCACTGAGCAGGAGTCCTTGGCAGCGGGACAAGCCCCGGCCCCGGCAATACGGTCTACATCATCGGCACCGCAATTGACCCCATGGCCCAAGGCCAGTGGCCGGAAGCTTGATACCCCTGGACCCCTTGGAGGTTTACCCAGCCTTCGCAGACAGTCCAGTTGGTGGCAGGGGCCTTGGATAGACCTTCAGCCTCACATCCCGCCCTCCAGCAGAGGTGGAGGCCCCAGAAGGGCAGACCCCCCCAGGCCCATGACGACCCAGAGGAACAGCTGGCTGGACCACGAGGGGATGTGGCAGATCCCACGGCACTGGCTTCATCCTCATCATCGCCAGATGAAGCAATTACGGGTCCATCTCACCCAGTACCACAAGATGACGCCAAGGATTATCAGGAACTACTGAAGAGAGTCGCCTCCAACCTGGGCCTCCAGGCAGAAGAGCTAGAGAAGCCATTGGACTCCCTGTTTGATGTCCTTTGGTCCATGGCATCCATTAGGGTGATGTAACAGGGTTCACTACCTGCCGTCTTCCTGGGGCCCACTTGCTCTCCCCAGTAAGGCTCAGAGAGGCTTCAGAGTTGTGCAACACCCATGTCTTTATTTACTTAAGGTTGTCCCACCACCAGTGTCCATCTGTATAAAAGCTTTACAGGCAGTGTCAGCCTTCAGCTAGGAGGCCTCCAGCTCCCTTCCTGCCTTCTGGCACCTTTCCAGCCTTTATAACCCTTAGCTTGTCAGACCAGCAGGTGTTGTCAATCCTCAGGCCGGCATCAAGCCTTTTCCATCAGCCCCAATCTGTTTTCCTTGATTGGAGCTGACCGGGCAGGGGCTAATTAGGTGTTTTTGCACCAGCACCCTGCTACGTACCTCCCCACTTAAGCCAATGCCGGGCCTGATCTTACCCAGCCCCGCTTTTCTTGGCCTGGGGTTTTACTCTGGGGATGGCCTCCCTGCCCATCTGGGTGGTCCCTGGGCTCAACCCTGTGGGGTTTTGGCATGCTCCACCCACAAAAGGTGCATTGGGTAGGGGGTGGGCCACCCCACAAGTCCACCTCCACCCAGAGGTCGTCACACCAGTCACAACCTTGGGCCAGTTGCCCCAGACTTTCTCTTCCCTTCCCTGGTAGGGGAGACAGATCAGCACCAACTTCCCCGTGGTTGCCTCATGTCTCCAGTTCAGGGCCTCTGCCTATTGGAGTTTGAGCTTCCCCCTTTTGGGTTCTGACCCTATAAACTTTCTTCAGCTTCTCTTCCTCTATCGCAGGGATTCCCTCCCCTGGGTGGTCCCACCTCCGTTCCCTCTTTGGTCCCTCCTCTGGGTCCCTATCCTGGCTGTGTTGTCTAGGGTTCCTATCATTTTCCTCTTGAGGGTGTGGGCTTTCCTTTCTCAGGGTCCACCCCTGTAGGGGCCTTGCCCCCTCCCTCCAGGTTCTTCCCTCTCTCTTTCTCTGTTGCTCTCCTCCCGGTGCCCTCTTTCCCTTTTGGGACAAGGTTCCAGTCCAACCCCAGGACCATAGGGTAGGGCAACCCTTCTATTACCCTCACCCACTTCCAGGCAAACCTTCCCTGCATCTCCAGGGGTACCTGAGCCACGGGACAATACTCCCCATCCCCATGGATACATTCCACCAGCATTCTTTCTCCATGGATAAGCCAATGCGGCTTTACCAAGCACCGCTGTATGAGGGAGCGGGCTGAGGCCGTATCCACTAGATACTATCCTCTGGGCTTTCTCCCCACCCGCATGGGGATGGTGACTATTCTGCTGAGTCCTCAGTACATTGGCGCAGGGTTATACGGTCCAGTTTATTTCTCTCTCCTTCCCCCCCCTCGTTTCCCGTCCCTCACAAGAGTCTTCTCACATAGGAGGTGGAAGGGTTGCTGCAGTTGGGTGCGGTGAAAGAGGTTCCTCACAAGTACAGGAACAAGGGTTTCTGTTCCCAGTACTTTTTAATCCCAAAGGCCGAGGGCGGTCCATCGCCCATCCTGGACCTGCGAGACCTCAGCAAAGTTCTGCATGGTCTCCCTGGCCTCCATTGTCCCCTCCCTGAATCCAGGAGACTGATATGCTGCCTTCAACTTGAAGGACGCATATTTCTACTTAGCGATCTTTCAAGGTCACAGACACTTCCTATGATTCATGGTGGGAACCGACCACTATCAGTTTGCGGTCCTTCCATTTGACCTTGCAACAGCACCAAGGGTGTTTACCAAGTGCATGTTAGTGGTAGCCGCTTACCTCAGGTGTCGCAGTATCAAGATGACGACTGGCTCGTCAAAGGCCACTCCAGGTCCCAAGTCCAAAGGGATGTTGCGGTGCTGCAGCCATGTGCCGATCCTTGGGCCTGCTGGTAAACCACAAAATGTTAACGTTAGTTCTGGTGCACAGGGTTCATCGGGGCGGTGTTCAACTCTCCCTGCACCAGAGTGTTTCTGCTGCAGGAGAGGTTCCAGGCATTGTTGGACCTCATCACGGGAGTCTCCGCATTCCCTGTGACCATGTTCAGGGTTTGCTTGCACCTGCTGGCGACAGTCTATTCCCAGTCCAGAAATCACTTGGAAAAGGTCGTTACCATCCCACCAACGATACTTACCTTGCTGCAATGGTGGCCTGACCCCAGGGCAGTCCTGGAATGAGTTTAATTTGACAGCCCTTATCACTCAATCAAGTTGATATTGGACGTCTCGGACCAGGGCTGAGGAGCGCACCAAGGCATGTGGTCCCTGGGGGAGATGACATTGCACATAAACGTCAAAGAGCTCAGAGCAGTACCTTCGGCCTGCAAGGTCCTTCCTACAGCACCTGGCAGGCAGTGTGGTGAGAGTGTTGATGGACAATACGGCCTTGATGTTCTACATCAACTGACGGGGAGCACACTCGTCAGCCCTCTGTCAAGAGGCTCTCAGATTGTGAGATTTCTGCATCGACCACCTGGAGGCCTGTCACCTCCTCAATGTCAAGAACATGCTGGCAGATCACCTCACAGGTCCTTTTTCTAGCACCATGAGTGGTCGCTCCATCTGGAGATAGCACGGATGCTCTTCCAGAGGTGGGGAACTCCCCAAGTAGATCTGTTTGCCACCAGACGGAACAGGAAATGTCATCACTTCTGTTCCCTACAGGGTCTGGGCAAAGACACCTTCTCTGATGCCTTCCTCCTGTCATGGTCAGAGGGACTGATGTATGTGTTCCCGCCAATCCCCTCATCAACAGAGTCCTCTCAAAAGTCAAGAAAGACAAGGCCCAAGTCGTCATGGTTGCCGCGGTGTGGCCGCGCCAACATTGGTTCAGCATGCTGATGGGCCTGGCAGCGGCCGCTCTCCGGCCCCTTCCTGACCAACCAGATCTGCTCTCATAGGATCATGGGCGTCTTCTACACCCCAACCTTGCCTCCCTCCACCTGACATCGTGGATGCTGTATGGTTGCGCTCAAAGGAGCAGGCCTACTCTAACAAGGTCCAGAAAATCCTCCTGGAAAGCAGGAAGCCTTCCGCTAGAGCAACCTACCTGGCCAAATAGACAAGGTTCTCCCACTGGGCATCTCAGCGTAGCATCTCTCCAGCACGCTCCTCTTTACAATTTACCTTAGATTACCTGCTCCATCTTAAGAACCAGGGGCTGGCCCTCTCTTCCATCAGAGTGCACCTTGCAGCTATCTCCACTTTTCACCCGCCGATCCAAGGTCAGACAGTGTTTTTGTATGACATGTCGGTCCGATTCCTGAGAGGCCTCAAGAGACTCTTCCTGTCGGTCCGGGCTCCTGTCCCACAGTGGGACCTTAACTTGGTTCTCTCCAGGCTCACGGGTCCGCTCTTTGAGCCTATGGGCTCCTGCTCCCTCTCCCACCTGTCATGGAAGATCGCATTCCTTGTGGCAATAACATCCATGAGACGAGTGTCGGAGCTTAAGGCTCTGACATCTGAGCCACCGTATATGGTGTTCTACGAGGATAAAGTTCAACTGCGACCTTATCCAGCCTTTCTGCCAAAGGTGGTGTCTTCCTTCCACGTTAACCAGGACATCTTCCTCCCGGTGTTTTGTCCCAAGCTGCACACCACTGGGGAGGAAAGAAGGCTGCACACCTTGGATGTCAGATGTGCCCCGGCGTTTTACCTGGAGCGTACCAAGCCCTTCCGCAGGTTGACCCAGCTCTTCATCGTGACAGCAGATGGGATGAAGGGCCTTCCAGTTGGAAATCCTCTGCGATGAACGGGATCACCTCCTGCATCCAGACCTGTTACAAGCTGGCACAGGTCCTGACACCGCCGATTGTGAGGACCCACTCGACCAGAGCTCAGGTGTCCTCAGCGGCCTTCCTGGCCCACGTTCCTGTCCAGGACATTTGCAGAGCCGCAATGTGGTCTTTGGTTCACATGTTCACAGCACACGATGCCATCATTCATCAAGCCAGAGATGTGCTGGGTTCATCAGAGCTGTGTTGCAATCTACACATGCGTGAACACCTACCCGCCTCCATTGGTACTGCTTGGGAGTCACCTAATATGGAATGGACATTAGCAAGCACTCGAAGAAGAAAAGATAGTTACCTTTTTCCTTAACTGGTGTTCTTTGAGATGTGTTGCTCATGTCCATTCCATGATTCATCCTCCTTCTCCATTGTTGGAGTTTCCGGCAAGAAGGAACTGAGGATGGAGGGAGCCAGTGGCGCCCCTTCTACCACGGCATGTCCACGCTGCTCCAGGAGGCACCAGGGATGGTCCCCTAGGGATACCACTGAGGGGGGAGAATTCCGGCACCGGTGCAGTGGCGAGCACACCCACCTAAAATGGAATCGACATTCTGTGAGCAATAGCTGGGGAAAGCAGGATACCTGGCAGACAAATGCTCTAATCTGATATGATAAATCCTATGGTGGATAAAAATTTGGAGCCGTGCAGTTTCTCAGGAAAATTATTGATCTTAGTGAAAAAAATATCATTTTAATATTGTCAGCCTTGCATAGCCAATTGGTTCCTTTCTGGTTTGCGTATAATCAAGAACATTAACTAAATGTCTTCATTGCAACTCAGTTGTCATCAAAATATGCCCTCAGTTACTCCTGCGCAATCCCAGTGAAAGTATTAAGGTTGAATGGTAATAACCAAAGGCATAATTTGAAGACAATGGGGTTGCACAGGTGTAATGGAGGATAGCACATTGCTTGCAGAGTCTTTTTTACTGGTAATGGTGCACAAGCCAAAAAGAGCACAATTTAAATTATGAAGTGGGGTCTGCAGAGTGGCAGTTTGAAAAAAGTCTTACTTTGTAATCTGAGCATATTTTGATATGGAAGTTTTTGAGATAGAATAAATGTGGAACCCCATGATGCTGTTTTTACAAAGTCACTTTTCAGAGAAGAACTGCACTTTAAAACAAAGCTGTAATGTATGACTCTAAGATCTCCTGTGGCAGTGGATTTCATGGGATTTGACCTCAAATTGTGTGAATTAATGTTTCCTTTAATTTTTAGACTCAGGAAATACTATACATATTATAGAAAGCTGTGAGTTATAAAACCTGGTGCCAAATCCAATTTCTCTAACAAAAATATCAGAAAGAATATGTCTTAAAGGAATTGAAGGGCTTATCTATACTGACTTTTGGCTCAAAAGCTAGTGTGTGATATCGTCTTTGTTTCACTGAGAAAACTGCCCCAACTCATTGCTACTTTCTCTCATGCTTGTGTAATGCTGACAGACCATGGTCGGTGGCAGTCGGGATCTAACGTGGGATCTCTGGAGGCATGAGCCTCTACTGTATGAGTTAAAAGACACACGTCTCTTAGCCAAGGCTGTATCAAACTCATCAATCTCTAGCTGCCACTAGAGGGGGACAGAGTGCCACACCAAACAGCCATGGGTTACACTTGCATGAGCAAATTCTGTGTGTAACTTAAACTGGAATTTTGGGGAATCAGCATGAGAAGAAGCCATTTTAGGTGGAGGACATCATTACTGTGATTATCAAAGTTATGATGTAGCTAAAACATTATTGATTCTTATGGTCTGTATACTAGCACTACAGGGGTAATAAAACACAAAATATTCATGAATCTAATTAGCATAGTAGCTCTTCTCCAATCCACCCTTCACTGGCTCAGGAGCCCCGAAACCATAGGTAAAACATTCAAAAGTGGCTAACAGGTCAAGGAACCCAATTCCCATTGACTTACAACCCTAACTGTTCTCTGTGCCTTTGAAAATCTTTACCATAGCTGGAGATCCTGAAAAAATGACTCCGAATGGCTTCAGCTACTTCTCCTGCACACACACAATAGGCACAATGAATGGCGGCAGTAGAAGCTATCCCATCTCACTTACATGGCCAATCAAAATCTATATCAACCAATTTCAAAATTGGGGATGGGAGGAAAAATTTGTCACAGCATTTTTTACATTAGTCTTAGTAAATTAAAAAAAAATCATTAATTTTCATCAAGAATTTTAAGAATGTGGCTAAATTTGCTATTCATTTTTTGAATGTTTAATATTTTTAAAATAGGCACATTTTATGGGAAATGATGTTAGAAGTATTTTGCCTAGCTCTACTCAAATTTAATATATACCACCTTTGTATTATTGGTTGAGAGAGGGAGGAAAGGATGTAGCCTACACGGAACATATGACAAAAAATGTGCAAGAGGAGACTGTGAGCTAAAACATTAAATATTGCAAAATACATTTTATTGATTTATGGCGCATCACATCTTACAATTAATTGGCTCTTCTGCAGCTTGACATTAGAAAAATTGAAAGGACCCAGCACAAGAAGTCACTTAGGTACAACATAAAAAGGGTCATTACTTAAATTTCTGAAATACAGTGTCCTTGAAGTAAATAACTCTCCAAATGCTAGAAGAATTGAAGCACTAACTTGTTCTTGTTTAAAAAAGAATCATCATACTAGTGGGATGATCCACATTAGCTCCCCCTTCCTCTTTCCCTCTCCCTCTAACTTTTTTCATCCCTCCTCTCTTCTCTTGCTTTCTCATTTCTCCTCCCTTTCTTCTTTTGCTCTTCTTACTCCTGTTCTCCTTTTTCACTTCTCCCTCTTCTCCATCTTGTTCTATATATCCTCTATAGCAGGGGTCTCAAACTCAAATGACCCCGAGGGCCGCATGAGGACTAGTGCATTGGCCCGAGGGCCGCATCACTGACACGCCCCCTTGCTGCCCCTGGCCCCACCCCCAATCCACCCCTTCCATGAGGCCCCGCCCCTGCCCTGTCTCTTCTCCACCTCCTCCCCTAAGCGCGCGGCTCCCCGCTCCTCCCCCCTCCCTCCTGGAAAGTGCTAAGCGCCACCAACAGCTGTTTGGTGGCTTGGCGGCGGGGCACTTAGGCGGCGGGTCCCGGAACAGAAGGGGCCCCCCACCGCCGAAGACTGGGCTGCGCTTCGGCGGCGGCGGGTCCCTCTTTTCCCCACCCCGGCCGGTCCCACTTCCCACCCCGGCCCCGGCCGGTCCCGCTTCCCTCCCCCACCCCCCGGCCCGGCCCGGCCCCGGCGGGTCTCGCTTCCCTTCCCCACCCCCGGCCCGGCCCCGGCGGGTCTCGCTTCCCTCCCCACCCCTGGCCCGGGGGGTCTCGCGTCCCTTCCCCCCCCCCCCGGCCCGGCCCGGCGGGTCTCGCGTCCCTACCCCCCCCCCCCCGGCCCGGCCCCGGCCCCGGCGGGTCCCGCTTCCCACCCAGGCCCCGGCCCGGCCCCGGCAGCTCCCGCTTCCCCCCCCCCCCACTTACCCGAGCGCATCTCCGGCGAGGCCTGAGCTTCGTCCCGCTCAGAGCCGCGTGGTGAGGGGGCGGGGCTGTGAGCTCCACGCCGAGCGCAGCGCTCAGCCCAGAGCTCCCAGCCCCGCCCCCTCCCCACGCGGCTTGGATCGGGGCGGGGCTCAGGCGCTCGGACGGAGACTCGGCACTCTATGCGCCGAGGCTCCAGGAGAGGGGCGGAGGCGGGAGCCTCCGCTTTTCTCTTGGGGGCCCCTGCGGAGCTCCCTTTGCCCCCCCCTCTGGGCGGCCCTGGGGAGCTCCGCGGGCCGCAGGGAAGAGCTCCGCGGGCCGCATGCGGCCCGCGGGCCGCATGTTTGAGACCCCTGAACTAGAGTGAAAGCTAGCCATGTCCCTATAAAGTTCCAAACAGTGGTGTGTTATCTTAAACTCAATCTTCTATTAAGCTGTTGACAGAAATACAAAACATTTGTATGAAAATAGTGCTATAAATGGAACCCAGTAATCATGGAGAGTCTTGAGTCAGGTGAGTATAGTAAATACTGACATGCAGGAAGAACAGGCTTACTTCAGGAAGTAATAGAATGCAGTGTGTTCTCAATATATCTTGAGACGACAGGGGCCACAAAACAACTTGGAACAGTAAACTGGATTGAGTCTAATGATACTACATATCTTGACTAACCCAGTCAAGCAAGCATTCTTTCATGCTGAGCCTGAGAAATAATATGGAAGACAATATTAAAGGAAAGTAAATTGCAGAATCATTACAAATTGCACTAACAATTTTCTTCATATTTACTACCATTACGAGAACAGGTCTAGCAAAGCAGTTATTAAAACATCAGCAGCATTTTATCTATGCTAATGCTGCCACCGTTATTACCATTGTCAGAGTTGCATCAGTGGTAGTGCAATGCTACCGAGTTTTGTGACATACCAAGGTACAATCCAGACTAACAAGTAGCTGTGTTACCCTTGCCTTCTAACCTAGGGTGCCCTTTGCTACTGTAGCCGCCAGCCTGGACTGCTCACAAATAGTTTCCAGAATGCAAGTCACTGTATGTCCGAGCCCTCTCTGGGACAATACAAGTTTATATCAAGTCTTGTTTCTTTAATAGAAATAATATGCACACAACTTGCCACCCCAAATGGAGTTTCCCAAACACTTCAATTTAAACACACTGGATTAGAAAAAACAATAAAACAAGTTTATTAACTGCAAAGAGAGTGATTTTAAGTGAGTGCACGTAATGAGGAATAAAATCAGAAATGGTTACAAGAAAAGTCAAGATAAAATGCATGTTAAATTCAAAGCAAGTTTTCTCTACTACATGCCTTCAGCAGTCTTACTGACCAAACTTCTGAGGTCAGGACGACTCCTCCCAGAATCCAATGAATGGTTCTTTTGTTGCTTTGGGAGCCATGAATGCGATGGGCAGGGAAAGAAGAAGTGGGGGTGCCTTGGGGTGCTTTTTCCTCCTTTTATAGTTTCATACATTTCCAGCTGGGTTCCAGGAAACAAAAGCTCTAGGGGGGAAGGATGTTCCCTGCTGCTTTTTCCTCATCTGTTTGAGCTTCCTTTCTTTTCCTTCCTGCTTGATGACTCTGTTTACTGCTTAAATGCAAATTAAGTAGAGCACACATTCCTTTGTCTGAGATGGACCTGTTTGCCAACCTCGGTTTGAAACGTGTTGTTAACACCTTACAGTGGAATCTTATAACTTCACATTATGTTCACAGTGTTGCCACATACATTTTATCAGGACAATACTGACCAGCAAATTATGAGTTTTCAAATGATACCTCACTAGGCATACTTTGTACAAAGATTATTACAATAGTGTGAAGGGTGTGGACATGGGTACATTCTGTCACAAGTATAGTTTGTATAGTTGGCACATCTTTTATTGTAAGAATCAGATAGCCAGCCACTAAGAATAGCAAAATGGCAAAGGAGATCCTTTCCTTCTTAAATAATGTTACTGCACAACTAAATCCATTTAGCTCTAGTTAAATAAAAAGCTCTGTGGACCCTTCAGAAGGGACTGGAACAAAAGGTCACATGACTAAGAATTGTTGATTGAATTTAAGTGTTTTCTATCAAGATTATGCTGCTGCCATTTTTTTGATCTGAGAAAGATTCAGAAAAGGGAAAAGAGCATTCCTTTTTTAAGGTAAATCTTCCAAGCCTTGGAAAATAAATCCCCACATTCTGAGAATCATCTCATCCATACTGGAGAAGAAGAAAGGTTGGCTTGTAGTTGTAAAGATAACTGTTAGCTTGGAGGCTGATAACCCTTAGTTAGGGCAATATCCTTAGAAATGGCTACTTCAGAGAGAGGAACTTAGAACGCAGGCCAGTGCCAGACTGCTGACAAGATCTGACACGTTCAGGGCATTTGACAAACTGTATAATCTACCCCTCTAACCTAGCTTGATACAAGATATCAGTGGCTTAGTGACTGCTCAAAACCACCACCTGTCTACAAGCCAGAGTAGGTTCAACAAAACTACAGTGAGTCAGGCTGATTCTGATCAGTGCAAGATTTGTGGTGAACAAACAGAAAGGAGTTTACAACTGCATCACTGGTGAGACACCCGCCCCTCTCCCCCCCCCTCCCCCCGTATTACCGAGACCTGGCTGGATGGTACTGCGAGCTCTGTATTCTTTCAAATTATCCTGCCCAGCCAACTCAGCTCATCACAGGTCTGCAAGTGGCACTGAACTTGCCTTCTCCTCTAACTTCAAATCAAAAAAGTACTTTACATAAGACAACATGAATTCACTTATCTAACAAGAGAAAGTTGTGCTCACTAATAGACCTCCAAAGACTAAAGGTTCAGACCTTGATATATTAGGCAGTAAAATACCCTTCACCAGTTGTCCTAGGTAACTTCAACATTATCATTGACAAGGCCTCAGATACAACAACTCCAAACTCATTTCCTTGCTTGACTCCATAGGACTTTCACAGGTCATTTCCAGAGCAACCAATACACCCTGGTAACACATTGCACCTGGTCTAGTCAAGATGTAGATGACTACAAGCAGTGGTCAGAGCTCTTCCAGATTCTAAGCAACTCAAGAGGCCTTTGATCCTGCTCCTTCTGTGAAAGCTCATAGATCCAACCAAATTCTATTAAATCATCCAAAGTGTCTCCTCGAGAAGAGCTTTATGTAACATGAAAGATTTCACCAATAGAAGCAGGTCCAATAAAAGATATTACCTCACCATCTTACCTCTCTAAGGTCTCTCCAAGGCAATAATGTTCTGGACCTGAAATAGTTAAAAAGATCACCTAAAGTTTTGGGACAAGGACCGCAACCAACATATCCATTCTTCAGGCACAGTAGATTTATCTACTTCAAGAGTAAAGCTGGGTTGTTCAGGACACAGCAATGTCTCAGGAACTAACCCAAGACTACGGAACAAACTCCTGTAGGAGCTGAGAACCACTGCGAACCTCGCTGTATTTTTTACTGAGTGAATGGCATACATGGGACTTTGCCTTTGCTAATGAACACAATGAACACAAATAAATAAATATAAATTTTGATCCACATGCAGATTTTTTTTCTCCTTGGGAGAGAGAAAAATGATAGAACAAAGGGATAGAAAGACACAAATCACATCACTACTGAAAAGTACTCAAATACCATTGTGAAGGGCGGTATAAGAACCTGAAAGGAATAGGATAGAGGGAAATATTGTATGAAAAGACCATGAGGAGACAAATTGCAGTAAAAGAAGATGAAAACCAAACAATATTGAATTCCAGCAACTGGAAAAAAATATGCTGCAGCCTAATTTTGACCTTTTGCGTTATTAGCTTTGTGATAATCAGGCTTGTATTGTACCATGCTACAGAAAAAGCAATGTAGGCATTCTGAATAAAAACACTTATGCATAAAACCCGATCTTGTCACAGAGGAACAAACAGACTAATCAACATAATAAAGCAGGCTTTGCTACTGTTAGAAAATCATATTAAGAAAATTGAATTTATGCTCTCTCTGACACTGCAGCAGCCTATTAATTTACATTTGATAAAATCATGCTATGCCGAAGAATGTTGGGTCAAATTCTGGGTGTTACTGTATGCCTGTAACTTTTCACCTTGGGACAAACTGAGTGTTTGTGTAAATCACAGAAACATTACATAATTCAACACTATTGATTGCCTCTGCTTAAGAAATTTCCTGGGTTGGAAGAGGCAGATGTATATTAGGAGTAAGGTGCACTGCAAGAGCCATTGATGGATGTTTACTGCGCCTTTCTGTACTATCCTTGACTCTGTCCATTGTTGTTAGACCAACACTTTGATAAGCAACCACACACACACACGTCAAACAATTATTTTTTTCTTACAAAGATCCTGTCAGTGTACATGGCCACAACATACAAAAACAAATACCGGTATGATTAATGTAAAACATTTGTGTATTAAGGTATTTTTATCATCTCCTGTGAGAATGAGGGAATGAACTTGTGTTTCTGTGTTTTATAAACATGGACATAGTAAGGAGGTATGGAATAAAATGTGTTCAGTGTGCAGATGACACCTAGCTTTAGATCTCTCTCTCTCTCTCTCATATCTAGCTCTATGATTGCAGATAAGCATTTTCCCCAGTCCCTGGGTAAGAATGGGGGCTTGGATTGGGAAGCTGTCAGAGACTCATTCTGGCCAAGAAGGGGGTGATTATGATGGATTAGGGGAAGCAACTAGTGGATTTGGCTGAGGTTATATCAGCTACTCAAGTGTGTTACATTCTCAGCTGTTTCTTAAGAATCAAATAGCAGCAGTGACCAAGTTGCCATTTCCTAATCTGTGCCTGGAAAAGAATCAGGAAGCTGCATCCTTTCTTCTAACACGCCTTTGTCATCTCTGGATTAATATGTGAAAGAATGATTTTCATGTGATATGCACAGGTTCATTCAAAGCTGGGCCCATATCAGTGTGAAAGGTTTACAAGCTGAGTTGTAAGTCTATAACTTAGGTGTTGGGCTTTATTATAAATATTTCACATGACTCCAGCTATTGTATTTATTTCTGGGCATTTTCTGATGTCGCACAAGTTACTTTTTTTAGAATAGCACACTCCTGAACAATAGATCAAGGAGTTGCTTCTAGGGAGTACATTTGCAAAATAGTATGGAGTGATTCTAAAGAGAGGAGTAGGGATAAATGTCTACATATCACTCTGAAAATATTTCCCACCCCGACCCCAGATCTTGTAGAGAAGCCCATAGCCAAGTAGTGGTTAGCTGGTGAGGTAAGAGCAAAAGCAAAAGGTTGCTGAATGCTAATAGTTGCTTTCTAGTATAGACGAGGCTGTCTCAAAGATATGTATGTGGAATGAGACTGCATTCCTTGTCAACGCTTTGTGAAAGGGATTTGAGAACAAAAAGTCCTGTAGAGTTTAATAGAAAATGATAGCTTTATATAGGTTCTTTTGAATGATCATACTAAATTACATCTCTGCTATAGAATTCTACAGAATTGTTTGAAAATCCTTTATCATTCTCTGTTCATTTCTATAGCAGCCTACTGGTTTCATGCCTATTCTGTAAGGATAGAAGTGAATCCCTGCAATAGAGATGTGGGGAGCTGAAATAAGAGTGGCAGCTGGGATTTCCATTGTATTGCTCAATCCAAATATGTTTGTACAAAGAAAGAAGAAAAAGAAAACAGCCAATGCTAACTTTTACGGAAAATATGACTGTACACAAGATGATTTTGGATAATCTTTGCAAGAAGAGGCCAAATGTATTCAAAAGTTTCAACAATAATGGTGGCTATAGTTGTCCCCAGTTAAGGTCTTACGTTAGACCTGTGTAATGGCTGTTCAAGCTATGTTGCCTTTCTTTTCCAAAAATATCCTTCACTTTTATTCATGAATCCTCATTATTTGCTTGATAATGTCACATCTATTCCTTCTCTGATTTCTTCCCACTGTCACCATATGGCTTCAGTCGTATACTGGACAAATTTTTCATTTCACACCATGCGGACATGGATTTTGAAGATTGATATTTACGTTATATGAGAGAGATGACCAATGTGTTTTTTCCTCTGTGACTTCAATGCATATTTTGTAATTAAGAGTATAACTCATTGATGAATAGGACCTATATTTTCTTTTTCAACCTGCATGCAAGAATCTTAGCTGTGCTATGAAATATACAATAGAGTTTGTTTTATTTTTCTGCTAAAGGTATACAGACCATGGCTATAATGTGACACTCCATTGGATTACTTTAGAAACTAAATTACCAGATCTGCAATGCTAGATAATTGTACTGTCTTCTAAAAGGCATTCTTAATATCTTTGCTGTGATAGAGTACTATCTGTGCATAAAGTGAGTGCTTAAGCCTTCATTTTAATAGGCAGGTGAAAGTCATATCTTGTGAATTTAGTTCCCATTTTTGTGCATATCTCTACAGTGGAATATGACACTCTGGTATTGCTCTGATATACAAGGCAAGAAGCAGTGCCTACAGATATTTTTTTGGCACATGAAATGCACACTTAATTTTTTGGTGGTTTGAGCTATAACTTTTAACTTTACAAAATCAGTTTGTAATGATTTGTTCAACCATTCCACTTTCAGTCTTCACTGTTTCTTTGCAGACAAGGTCATGATGACACTTTAAGGTGCAGGTGTTACTTCATCTTCCTCAACATCTGACCAACATATGTTGTCTTCCTTCAGAATTAACTTGCCATATTGGAGCATATCAAAGATAAAAGTAAAGGAATAGAGTCTTATAGAATGGATATTCAAACTGTCATGCTTATTTATACGTGTCTGAAGCTTCCGAAAATCAATTGTATGAAAATCTTTAAACATACTCTCTAGTTTGGATAGAGGTTTTTAATTTAGGGTACGTCCACACTACCCCCCGGATCGGCTGGTAGCGATCTATCTGTCAGGGATCGATTTATCGTGTCTTGTCTAGACATGATAAATCGATCCCTGAATGTGCTCCCGTTGACTCTGGAACTCCACCAGGGCGAGAGGCAGAAGTGGGGTCGGTGGGGGAGCTGCGGCCGTCGATCCTGCGCCGTGAGGATGGGAGGTAAGTCGATCTATGATACATCGACTTCAGCTACGCTATTCTCGCATCCCCTTCCCTCCCCCCCGCAGTGTAGACCAGGCCTTAGATTGTCCAGGGAAATCATGAAGTGCAGATATAATAATTTATTCTGTGGGTTGGTATGTTATAAAACAAGTGGATGTCTTCCTTGGAGTAGGAACTATTTGCACATATATGTTATAGCCTATAACATTAAACACTGAAATAAAATACTTTTCTCCATTCTAAAAGCTTGATTAAAGAAACACAATTTCTTCATCCCTGGAGTAACTAAAAAACAAACATTAAATCAAAATAATTTCCTAAATTGGTACAAAACTCCAGATATTAAACAAAATAAATTCTTTTATTTAGTCTTGTGACATGTCTGTAATGTTAATTGCTAGGAAATTGTCCGAGTCTGAACTAATTCCAAATAACATTTTGTAAATTACAAAAGCACCTCCCATCCCAAGAAAATCAATGTGCCCTTCCATGTTAATTTGGAAAAAAAATCATTGATGCAATTTTGGGGTTGCAACTTTTTTAGGAAGTTGGAGTTTTTTAGCACTGTCCCCTTGTCTTCCATAATCTTTTCCTCAGCCTTTAGTGCTGTTGTTCACTACCTCTTTTTAATCATTCTGTCCTTAATTGCCTTTCGTGGCCTGTTATACCTTGATCTCCTCCTATCTCTCTATTTGCTCTTTCATCATCTCCCTTGGTGATTATTTCTCATGCTCTGTACTTCTTCATCTTGAACATCCACAGAGAATAGTTCTTGGTCCTCTCCCCCCGAACCCCAATCTTACCCCTGGGAGACATTATCCATTCACCTTCCTCTGAGTTTCCCTGTCCATCTTGTCTCACCTCTGTCTGTGTTTTTAGATTGCAAAGTTCTCTGAGGAAGGACTGACTTTACTTGTGTTTTTGTACCTCACAGATATTAAGTCCTTAACAAATAATAAATAATCATTGAAAAACAGTACTCTTGCAAAATGCAAAATCCTTCCCATGTGTGAGTGATTTTTGTTTGCAACTGAATTTGTTACTAAAATCTGCTTATATACCTCTCCCTTTTAATGGCATTTGAACAAAGGGTCAGTTGTCCTATTGCATTTTGGGAGAAGGCAGCACTTCTAGCTCCACAGGCTCCTATTTCCTCCTCCTGGAATTAGGTGTGAGTCATAAACTGGGTCTCAGTTCAGCATTGACCCTTTGTATGTATAGACAATATTCTAGGATTTATGGGAACCAATTTCTCTAATTCCTTTGACTCTTCCAGTTGGAGCAACTGAGTTTATAATCTAAGTTAAAAACACCGCTGCCCTTGAATTCATGAGTAAAAGAGGCACATAGAGAGTAATTTCATGGGTGAAAAAGCTTTACTGCTCATTATCTCTTTTCAGGTTATTGTGATATAAGAAGTGAAACACTGTAATTGAAGTCAATCAGGAGTAAAATAAATCGTCTTTACAGAACTGCAAAAATGGGGTTTCTTTTAGACCTTGATCAGTATTGATGTTTATCCCATTGTGTTCAGGGCTATTGATTACAGCCATGTGTTTACACATCTACAAACTTATTTTATTCCCATTCATTTGTTGATTGTACTTCCAAAAGTTCATGGGAATTAAGAGCCTTCTAGAAGCGATTAATCTTTTATTTCTCCACAGGAAACCAATCTGTTGTGCAAGCAAAGTAGAAGCCTATTGTAGGGTTCAGTAAAGAGTTATCAATTCAGTAACAGTGTGTTTAGGCTAGGACTCTTGAGCTAGGATTTTTTTTTCCTTCAACTTTTTGTAACTAGATTTAACAACGTAAATAAAGCACTTTTTTCCCTAAAAAATACAGTATTTTAAAATCAGAAGAATAAGAATTGAGAAAGTAAAATCTGAGGCTCAACATTGGCCTCTGTTATTTCTGGAGTAAAATAATCCTGGGTAGATTGAGATATAATTTCTCAGTTCTGTATATTAGTGTGGTTGGGCAGCTTTCCATACAATGTTTGACAGAAATAATAAGTATTTTATAATAAAAGTGATTCATTTGTAGTGGCATGTTTGTGTTCTGAATGTTAAATTCATTGAGTTGCTATTCAGGCATATAGTTTAATTGACGGTACAATTTATGTGGTGTGATATGAGGAGGTGAAGGAGTGATTAGGTAAATACAGTAAATTCTACATTTGTTTGAGTGTTGTAGAGATGTTATGAAAAATCTGTTTTTTGTGCTGTCCCCTTCCCAAATTTTCCTTAGTTTTTTGGCACTGTACTCCCATGTGGCATACAAAGGAGTGGAACACTATGAATTGTTTTGATAATAAGACACACAATAAAGAAAGCCAATCTATATTTTTCCCAAATAAAAATTACATTGAAATGTGTCCTTTTCTAGAGTTGGTTCCAAAGCCCTTTTGAGTCTAGCATCTTTCTGACACTCACATAGGTGCACAGAGGGGAAAGGCTCAAAGAATGTCTTTCTGTGGTAAGACCAGCCATATTCACAGCCTCTGCACTTGTTGAATGGGATGTTTGTAGAGATGGCGGCGTGCTGTATCGTGTTAAATGATGTTGCATCTTGCTGCATACTTTATGCCTGGAAATTCAGGAGGGATTGTACCTGCTGTGGCACAATCCCTCAGGAACTCACCCTGTGGCACCACCCCCAGTATAGGTTCTTTGTAAATTACATAATCTTCTCCATTTTGATCCTAAAATTGTGTTGTTTTTCTGTCAATATTGAATGTTCATATTATACCCTTAACTCCAGATGTGACTAGCTAACAAGATTTCCCTACAGCTGTTTTTTGCAGGCACTCAGTATTTAGCAGAGAGAAACTGTATTATAATTTTCTATTTACTGTAAGATGAAAGAGAGATTTTGGGTATGAGACAGCATTTTACAGCAAATTACCATTCTATTAATATCATCTAGATATGATAAGAGGTACCAATTTTGAGGAGTGAATCTTTGAAAATGTGAATGTACTTACTTAACATTCTGTGTTCTTTGATTACATAGGACCAGATTCTGCCATCATTTCCAACACTGAATTAAGTCTCATGGCATTTATTTTCTTTGGATTCAGTATTACATCAGAATTTCTCTTTTGTTCCCATCATGTAATCGTATATGTTAGCAGTTGCTGTAAATTACTTTGGCAAATTATTTTTTCTGCAGTTGAATTCTCTGAGTAATAAATTGATCACTGAGGTTTTTTTCCCAGTCAGTTTAATAGTGAAATCAGAGGGTGTTTTTCATCAGCTTAATAAAAACAAGCACAATGGTTTTTTTGTGACAAAATTATTTTTATTGTATGGTACTGCATATTTTTATCATATAACATAGTCTCCAAAATATAATATTAAATGACTGTTATAGGTATTTTCAGGAACACAATGCCTGCAAAATAATGGTTAATTAAATGATACAGGCTTAAGAGCTGCCCTCGGCCTTGAGGTGGACAGCCATATGGTGAGATATGAAAGGAAAGTGAGGATGTGGGAAGGGGGCTTCAAGGGGATGAAGAAATGTGTTTGCCGGGGTCATTTGGGGAGAGAACAGGACTGTGCAAAGTTCGTGGGCTGGAGCAGGGAACCCAGCTCCCCAAGACATTGGTGCTTCATGGGTTCTTCACACTGATGTCTTGCCATCTCAGTGCACTGAGCCCAGAGCAGCCGGGGGAGCCAGGAGGTGTGCAGTAGGGTAAATGGAGATGTGAATAAGGATGTGCACAGTTTTTGGGGTCAGAGTGGGGGTGATATGAGGATTGAATTGTGGGAGAGGAATGGCTTTCAGACAGACTTTCTGTGGTTTGTCAATCTGGTGCACCTTTCTGATGAAATACAAGAAGCTTGTCAAAGAGGAGATTTTCTCCACTCTACAACTCCCCCAAACTCCTTCTGACTCAGGGTATGGCTACACTTGCAGCTGTACAGCACTGGGAGTTACACCTGTCTTTGTTCAGCTGAGTAGGGAAAGCGCTGCAGTCTGTCCACACTGACAGCTACCAGCGCACAGTCGTGGGCACATTTGCAGCATCTGCAGCGGCATTGGGAGCGGTGCATTATGGGCAGCTATCCCAGCGTTCAAGTAGCTGCAAAAGCGTGCTTTTCAAAAGGGGGGGTGGGGTGGAGTGTGACAGGGAGTGTGGGGGAGAGAGAGAGTGGATTTTTGGAGCCGACACTGTGTCAGCTCCCTGCCTTGCAAGTTCCGACCCCCTCCCCCACCCCTCTCTCACTCACTGAAAGCAAATAGCCCTCTTTGTTTTTTTCCTCACAGAACAGATAAGCAGCCGCTCCGAAATGGACCCCCCCCCCCTCCCGCCCGCTGAGCTGCTTCTCTCCTCAAGCCCCTTTCTTCCCCCTCTCTTCAAGCAAACACTAGCTGTGGGCGTTCCAAAGGGAGCTCCCTGCCTCTGCTCGTTCACAGCAAACAGGATCTGTGTTTGTTTTTTTGATAAGCAGGTCCCGGAGCCCAGAGTTCACAACAAAACAAAGAGTGTTATCTTTACTTAAAAGGATTATGGGAAGGTTCTGGAGGTCACAGCGTAGTATGATTATTCCCTGTTTACACAAGCACCCCAGCGCTGCAGCAGCAGTGCTATACTCTTTATTCCTCTTGTCGAGGTGGAGTACAAGCAGCGCTCTAGCTAGGGAGATACAGCGCTGTATGTGCCTTGCCAGTGTGGACGGGGAGTGAGTTACAGCGCTGTAAAGCCACCACCAGCGCTGTAACTCTCAAGTGTAGCTAAGGTCTCAGTCTTCACTTCTCCCTATCACCTCACATGTCGGTTAGTGTGGGTTAGAATTGGAGAGCAGATCTGCCTATATGTAGACATGAGGCAAGCAGGTTTGTTTGGGATGAGGAACTACGGGCATTATATTGAGGGGGGACACGGGGAGACTAGAGATGCTACTATGGGGCATTGAGCTATAGCATATGGAGCCTGTGATAGGGTGTACCAGGCCCTTTGAGGCCCCCTGCTGTCAGCCTTAGGTTCCTACCATCGCAGCTCATCCCATCCCAGAAAGAAGCCGTGGAAGAGAGTCCTTCAAGTGGCCTAGAGAGGCTGTGAGGGATGCAGCCAATCAGAGAAGGGCTGTGCTGGCTGCTGGGACTCAACCAGGACAAGATCCTGAGGTAAGAGTGAAGACTGTGCTGGTGCTGAGGAAAAGTGGCCCAGGGAAATGTAGCAGCGATGTGGTTTAGTTAACGGGATGCTGTGGACGGCTGCTATCTATAGCAGTGGTTCTCAAACTGGGGCCACCGCTTGTATAGGGAAAGCCCCTGGCGGGCTGGGCCGGTTTGTTTACCTGCCATGTCTGCAGGTTCAGCCGATCGCCACTCCCACTGGCCGCGGTTCACTGCTCCAGAACAATGGGGGCTGCTGGAAGTGGCGGCCCCAGTTTGAGAACCACTGATCTATTGGGTCCCGGGGCTGGAACCTGGAGTAGTAGGCAGGCCTGGGTCCCTGCCATTAGCCACTGAGGAAGTGGCCTGGACTTTGAACTGAACTGTTTAGTGGCCTAGCTGGCTTTGTGCTTTTTTGGGAATGCTTCATCATTGAAGCTTTAATTTTATAGAAACCAAAATTCAGAAATGAAAATTTAATAGGCATCTTTTTTTTCGTATTAGTCATGAGTTTTTCAGAGTGAGTCTGTTCAGTGGTGCAAAGATGCCTTTATTTTACAAGAGCATTTTACTTCCTTTCTTCAGTTTCTTGATATATAGTGTGTAAGTTCTGACTATGCAGTAGTGTTCAGTTCAGAATAATTGGGTTTTTGGGTTGGTATTTGTCTGATGATATATTTCTATGTGCATTGCATCGTTATTTCTTAATCACACACAAAAAATTGAATCGTTCTACTACTGTAAATGCCACTATGGATTGTACTTTCAAGTTAGCTGCTAATATAAAAAAAAGCAGCACATTTGACATTTGAATTGTCTTAGCTCTCAGGAGCCTTGAAAAGATGTAAAATATACTATAGATACCTGTTGCTCTAATTGTGCAATTTTGTGCCTGTGCTAATAATTTGAATCTAAGAAATATGATAATACAATAAAAATTTGTTCAGACATATGATTAATTGCAAAATTGTTTTAAGTATGTTAAATTGAACTGCTTTTGCTCTCCATGGACTGAAATACCACTAACTCTCTCATCCTAATGTACTTGCAGAGTTCGAGGCAAAAAACGTACAAAGAAAATAAAATGACTCTCTTGTTAGGTCAAATCAAGTATTTTGTGCTGGGGTTCTGTTTGGGCCAAGGATGTGATAAAATCCTCCTCTGGTAATACCTCACTGGTATTATCTGCAGACTTTGGGCTACAGTTTTGTCTTCAGCCCCAGCCCATTCCCCCTCCATGAGCAAGTCATTTGACTACTGAATCTATGTAATCACAGATCCACTGTCCCTGTCGCTTTCCAGACCACTCCCCAAATCCCTTGCAAGCACACACATGATGGATCATTGCTACCAAGTGCGTAAGAAGGGGAAGATTATCCTGTTTGGGTTCTCAATGGCACACTGTGCAGCTGAACTATGTTGATTCTGATTTGAAGATGTTTTGAGGCTTTTCACATTTGACTCAATGAAAGAGATTAATGAACTCTTCCCTTATTTTTTTTCTTTAAAACTCGTAGTATTTTTCTTTGATTCTATTTCTCTCCTTTGTTATCTTCTCTACTTTTCCCTTGATTGTTTTTGCTCTACAATACTCTACTCTGAATGTTAGTGGCAGAGCGATGACAGTTCTGTCCATCTTCTGTATACTGAAGGGCAAGGAGGTCTCTTCCTACTTCACTATTTACTACAGACATTTGCATAGAAAAGGATATTTTGTTTCTTAGGAATTCAGTAACTTTGCTGTAGGATAACCTTTATATTCCCTCTTCCATCTTACTCCTTTCTTTTTTCTCCATGATCTTTCTTTCTCCTAAATTTCTTTTTGTGGTTCTTGAGTGCGATTTCAGATGTTCTGAGGCCAGGGCCAGCTCCAGGGTTTTTGCCGCCCCAAGCAACGAAAAAAAAAAAGTCACCATCGGTGGCAGCTCCACCACGCCTCTTTCTTCTTCAGCGGCAATTCGGCAGCAGGTCCTTCCCTCAGAGAGGGACCGAGGGACCCACCGCCGAATTGCCGCCAAAGAGCCCGACATGCCGCCCCTTCCCCTTGGCCGCCCCAAGCACCTGCTTGCTGAGCTGGTGCCTGGAGCCGACCCGGTCTGAGGCCCATCTTCCTAGATTGTGCCCTCAAACTTTACACTTGCATTTTTGCTCCTTGTGATGTGGTGTTCACCCCCATACTAGCCTAGATGGAGTTACTGAGGCTGAGAAGGAGCCAATTTACTGGATAAGCAGCAAAGAATCCTGTGGCACCTTATAGACTAACAGACGTTTTGCAGCATGAGCTTTCGTGGGTGAATACCCACTTCTTCGGATGCAAACAGTGCCACTGCTTGCATCCGAAGAAGTGGGTATTCACCCGCGAAAGCTCATGCTGCAAAACGTCTGTTAGTCTATAAGGTGCCACAGGATTCTTTGCTGCTTCTACAGAACCAGACTAACACGGCTACCCCTCTGATACAATTTACTGGATAGGCACTGCTGAGTGAAATTAGGTCACCTAAGGCCTGGTCTACACTAGGAGTTTGTCGAATTTAACAGCGTTAATTCGACTTAACCGTGCACCCGTCCACATCAGGAAGCTAATTAGTTTGACCTAGAGGGCTCTTTAGTTCGAATTCTGTACTCCTCCCCGACGAGAGTAGCGCTAAATTCGACATGGCTATGTCGAATTAGCCTATGTGTGGACGGAAATCGACCTTAGTAGCTCTGGGAGCTATCCCACAGTGCACCACTCTGTTGCCGCTCTGGACAGCAGTCCGAGCTTGGATGTTCTGACCAGCCACACGGGAAAAGCCCTGGGGAAATTTGAATTCCTTTTCCTGTCTGGCCAGTTTGAATCTCATTTCCTGTTTGGACATCGGGGCGAGCTCAGCAGCACTGGCAGCGATGCAGAGCTCTCCAGCAGAGGAGTCCATGCAATCTCAGAGTAGAAAGAGGGCCCCAGCATGGACTGACCGGGAAGTCTTGGATCTGATCGCTGTGTGGGGCGATGAGTCTGTGCTTTTGGAACTGTGCTCCAAAAAACGGAATGCAAAGACCTATGATAAGGTCTCCAAAGCCATGAGAGACAGAGGATACAGCCAGGATACAACGCAGTGCTGCGTGAAAATCAAGGACCTGAGACAAGGCTACCAAAATATCAAAGCGGCCAACGGACGCTCCGGATCCCAGCCCCAGACATGCCGCTTCTACGAGGCACTGCATGCCATTCCCGGTGGGTCTGCCACCACTGCCCCACCAGTGACCGTGGACTCTGATGATGGGATAGTGTCGACGGGCAGTTCCTTGGCGATGTTTGCGGATGGGGAAGATGAGGAAGGGTTTGTGGAGGACGAGGCAGGCGACAGCGCTTACAATGCTGATTTCCCCGACAGCCAGGATCTCTTCATCACCCTCACAGAGATCCCCTACCAACCCTCCCCAGCCGTTAACCCGAACTCTGAATCAGGGGAAGGATCAGTCGGTAAGTGCTATAAACATGTAAACATTTATTTTTTAAAGAACAGGAATATAAACTATGTGAAAAGAATGTCAATACATATGGGGATAGAACAGAAATCCTCTTGGGAGATTTCCACGAAGCTCTCCTGGAGGTAATAGAAAAGCCTCTGCATGAGGTTCCTGGGGAGAGCTGCCTTATTGGGTGCTCCGTGGTAGCACACTCTTCCGCGCCAGGCTATCATCAGGTACTCTGGGAGCATTGCCTCCACGAGCATGGCAGCATAGGCCCCTGGTTTTTGCTGGCTTTCACGCAGCATGCGCTCTCTATCTCTCTCAGTGACCCTCCTCAGGGTGATCTCGCTCGGCGACTCCTGCATCTAATTAGGGGAATTAGTGTAATGTTAGTATTGGGAATGCTTCACTTTTCCTTTGCATAACAATAAGCGTCGGTTTACAGCCACGTGGTGGAGGCTGCAGAGGGGCAGCATACAGGGATCTTTCCCGGGGATAGCCGCGAGGGGGTGGAACAGGGGCAGAGTTTATGCTTTCCGGATTGCCTGCAGCAGGAGAGCACTGCTATACATTAAGTTTTAAGCAGCCTAAAGTCTACGGCTTACCATGCATGGCTGCTACACGGATTCTGCTGTCCTGCCCCGCTTGTCTGATCTCCAGTGCAAGACCCCAGGCAATGAAAGCGAAGGCCGAAAATTCGAACTTGTCCTGAGTGCGCATGAGATAGGTGCTGTGCATGGTCTTGTTCACAGAGACAGACTAGACTATGTTCATTGTTCGCAAAAATGTATCTTTGCAAGGAATTCACTCCCTTTTTCCCATCACACAGCTTCGACTGTCTCCAGACCTGCCCCAGCATCCCCCTCACAGAGGCTGGCGCAGATTAGGCGGTGAAAGAAAAAGACACGGGACGAGATGTTCGCTGAACTTATGGGCTGCTCCCGAGCCGAGGCAGCCCAGTAGAGCCAGTGGAGGGAGAACCTCTCTCAGTACCAGCGCTCACAGAGCGAACGGGAGGAGAGGTGGCGTGAGGAAGACAAGCAGGCGACTCAAATGCTGCTTGGACTAATGAGGGAGCAAACGGACACGCTCCGGCACCTTGTGGATGTTCTGCAGGACCGCAGGCAGGAGGACAGAGCCCCCCTGCAGTGGACGATAAGGTGCGAGGAGTTGACAATGGCCATAAGTGCAGCGATGATCGCAGCGGGCTCCATGCTCGCAGTGCTGTGGCGTCCGCGCTGTCACTGACCAGAAAAGTGCACAAACAGATTTCCCGCCGGCGCTTTCAGGGAGGGAGGGCGGGAGTGATGGAAGAATGATGACAGTTACCCAAAACCACCCTCGACACATTTTTTCTCCCAGCAGGCATTAAGGGCTCTACCCAGAATTCCAATGGGCATCGGGGACTGCGGGAACTGTGGGATAGCTGCCCACAGTGCACCGCTTCCAATGTCGATGCTTGCCCCGTTAGTGTGGACTCACAAAGTCGAATTAGTGTCCTTAGTGTGGATACACAAATTCGACTTTGTAAGGTCGATTCCACAAATTCGAGTTAAGTTGAATCAAACTACTCTTGTAATGTAGACATACCCTAAGTAATCCCTGAATGGCGATGGAGCCCTGCTGAGAAGGAATAGGTGGGGCGAATATAAAGCCAGGAAGCTGGCAACAGAAAAGGCTGCAGTGGAAAGCCTGCTTTACTGTCTGGGTATTAAAGAAGAAAATGAGGAAACCCAAAGAGGAGACTAGAAACCCTGGCGATACAGGCCCTAAAGGAATGGTTTACCTAGAAGGGTGGTGGACCAAAAGCCTGAGAGAAGCAGAGTAGAAAAAGGCTCTGGGAAACAGCAGTAAGGTGGGATGTTAGAGACCTTGGCCACTGATTAGAGGGTCCTTGAACTGGAAGCTGGAGTAAAGAGTGGGCCTGGATTCCCCTACCAGCTGCTGGGGAAGTGGCACAGTTGGGGCAATGGATTTGAAGACTGCCTGGGGAAGTTCATCCTTTGGGAGTTTGTTACCCTTGAAGGGGAAAAACACAGTCACCAGGCTGGAGGTCCAAGCCACCAAGAGGGAATAGCCATGCCATGAAGACAGAGCACCCCGAGGTGCAGAGAGAGCGGCTGTGGGGCACTTGAATGACTGATAGAAGGGAGCATTGGACCTGGAAGGAGATAATTGAAAGAGTAGCCAGGAGGACTGCTCCATAGCGCTGAGTGTACCTGTGACACTCCTGCAAAATGAATTATGGCTGGAAATCTGAGTACTTGGTCCTCCAACTCCCTGATTTGCATTGTTAAAAGAAACCTGCCATTGAAAATAAGCCATGGCCGCCCGGCGGGGGTGGGGGCAAGAGGGGCAATTTGCCCCAGGCCCCGAGCCCCACAGGGGCCCCCACGAGAGTTTTTTGGGGGCCCCTGGAGCCGGATCCCTCACTCGCTCCGGGTGGCCCGGAAAACTCTTGCGGGGCCGGGCGCAGGAGCTTCTTTGCTCCTGGTCTTCGCCGGCGGGGGGTCCTTCCGCTCCGGGGCGGAAGGACCCCCCGCGCTGGCGAATTACCGCTGAAGACGGAGCGGGACCCGCCGCTGATGTGCAGCCCGGTCTTCGGTGGTAATTCGGCGGCGGGGGGCCCTTCCGTTCCGGGACCCGCTGCCGAAGTGCCCCAAAGACCGGGCTGCGCCTCGGCGGCGGGTCCCGCTTCGGCGGTAATTTGGCGGCGGGGGGCCCCCGCCGTGGGTCTTCAGGGCACTTCGGCAGCGGGTCCCAGAACAGAAGGGCCCCCCGCCGCCGAAGACCCCGGGCTCCTGGAATCCTCTGGGCGGCCCTGCAAAATAAGCCCTCAAAGTATGAACTTCATATAAACAGTATGTAATTTAGAAGATAGATTTCAACAAATTCTTTTAGTTTATGTGTTTTTGTCCATTTTGATTGTTCATTACCTTAAACGTGCGTGCATGTGTCTACAGATTCCATAGAGAGACAAGCTAACTGACCATAGGCCACATTTCCAGCCTCTAATTCTGTGCCCCTAGTTTTTCCAGCATAATTTAGGTAACTTAAATGTCTAAGTACCCTATGGTGTCTGAAAATAGGTATTTAAATATCTAATGTGTCAGTAACTGTGGGCACAAACCACTGCTGGTGCAATTTCAAACCCACACCTTGTAGGCACAAAAATGAAAGAGGCTCTTCCTGATACTTTTGCTATAGTCAGTTATTATAATAAAAAAACCAAAACCTATATGTCATCATCAGGCAAAAGTAACAGTACCAGCTCCAGAGTGGCTGTGGCAAGCATAATGTTCAAGTTTAGTACACTTGCCATTCAAATAGTTTACAGTTTGCACCTAAGTCAGAACATGATACTCCAAATCATGGGGGGAGAGATAGCTCAGTGGTTTGAGCATTGGCCTGCTAAACCCAAGGTTGTGAATTCAACCCTTGAGGGGGAATTAGAGATCAGGGGCAAAATCAGCATTTGGTCCTGCTAGTGAAGGCAGGGGCTGGACTCAATGACCTTTCAGGGTCCCTTCCAGTTCTATGAGATAGGTATATCTCCATATAATAAATAAAAATTCTGCTAAGCAGTTTATATCCTCAGAACTGCATATATATTTTTTAAATTGGTCCATATTATGTCTGTCAATCCTTATTTGAGATAAGGGAACTGCCACTTATATATATATATATATAGGGGTCAATGTTTATTTTGGACATGCAAAATATTTCAGCAGATCCACCTGTAGACATGTATAAGTCTGCTGAAGATGAGTAGGGCACAAAAAAGGAGAAAACCTATCCTTTAAAGAATGAGTTTTGGTGTATTTTATATAAACTTTGCAGAGTTTTTTGAATATTTGTGAGATAGCATACGTTTTATTTTTCCATGACTTCTTAGAGAAATGTAGTCAGAGGAATAATGCAGTGGCAAATTACAGTTATTTTCAAAAATTATAGTTTACGCTATTTACATTCATCAACTAAAGTCTAAAAGCAGTTGCTTCAAAGAAGTAGTAAACATGTTTTGAATGATTAGCCAGCATGTAGAATGTCCAAAGGAGGAATTTAGATCTCTTTACAGGGTCATGGTTTAGAGTTCTGAAAGAATGGCAGTGCAAAACATTAAGCTGTCAGTTTGCTGGAGAGAAATTGTTGTTGTGTGATTGGATTTGGATTAACTGTTGGCAGCACTTGACAGGACACAGCAACACAAAATGTGACTTATGTCTGTTTAAATTGTCAGGGATCCCAAAAAGGAATTGAGGATTTTCAAATCACAGCTTGCAGAGCCTCTTCTGTGAATCATTTAACCTTTCCAAGTAGCAGCCTAGCTTCTTTTGTAGGTATCTGGCTGTATGTCATCCACGCAGAATTCTGTGTGCAGGAACTGCTTCCAGCAGTGGCCGACTTCACAGCTTGGGATCTCTGCCAGGCTGTGTTTCCATAACTCTGGAAAATGTGTGGAAAAATGAAAGACACAGTAGTACGTTTTTAGATGTGTTCTGCTTGCATAGGCAGCAGTGCTTGTTTATATACTGCAGATCAGCTCCCAAATCCTGATCTATGACTGATTTTGATATTTGTAAGCTAAAGCCTCCTCCTATCGGTGAGCTGTAGGGAGATTAGGGTTCAGTGTGTGCAGCATGACCATCCATGCAGCAATGAACAAACAAAATCTATGGTTAGCGACAGTTAAGGTTGTGGATGAACCCATCCCATCCACCTAAAACCATAAAATCAAGGAAATAAGAAGTCAAGGGGGAAAGCTTGTGAATTCTATCAATAAGATACTCCATATGACTTTCACTTATTGATATCTATTGGAAATGGAAGTAATACATACTGCAACTTAATCAGACTTGCACTGTAACTTTAAAATTTACATTTGGGAGGGCGAGTAAATGGGATGGAGAAGAAAGAGTGACACTTCTACTCCTGTTTTTCATCTATCGCATCATTAATTTTTCTATCGCATAACTACTGCAATCTAGACCTGGTCAAAAGAAAAATCGCAAACAAATTCATTAAAATAAATTTTGTTGTGAAAATTTATATATTTTTGATAGAATAAATGCTAAATAAAATGAACATTTTGTTTAACTTCAAACTGAATTTTTTGTTTCATTTTGAATTTTAAAAATTTTTAATCAATATTTGTGAAACTTTTTTATTTCAACAAATCTGCATTTATTGACAAAAATTGTTTAAAACATTTCTACCAACTCTAGACTGTAGATATATGAATGTCTATAGTTGATTTTTTTTCAGACAATGAAATCTTTCCATTGGCATTTTCTTGGGGTATATGATGCAACTTCCCCAGAGCAGTCTGTTCTATACACAGACATGGATAATATCATTCACCAACAATAAGGCTCTTACTAGGTAGTGGGTTTCAGGGAGATGCACACTTTTTGCTGTCTGTGTAGCAGTAGCCACCAGATTAGTTGATAAGCCCTAGTTTAGCCCCAGGGAAAGTTTGCGCAAACTTTTTCTTAGGTTTTGACGGTAACACCAATTTTTTTTCTTTTTCAGTGTTTTGGATTTTATTAGAAACACTTCATACCAGGGCCGGCTCCAGACCCCAGCGCGCCAAGCGCGCGCTTGGCGCGGCGTCCCAGCGGGAGGGCAGCAGGCGGCTCCGGTGGACCTCCTGCAGGCATGCCTGTGGAAGGTCCGCTGGGACCGCGGCTCCGGTAGGCCTCCCGCAGACATGCCTGCGAAGGAGCTGCTGGAGCATCCGCAGGCACATCTGTGGGAGGTCCACTGGAGCCGCGGGACCGGCGACCGCTAGAGCGCCCCTCGCGGCATGCCGCCCTGCTTGGGGCGGCGCAAATCCTAGAGCCGCCCCTGCTTCATACACTCAACAGCTAACCTATGTTCTCACCTTGGCAGCATTACTGAACAAGATTTTTGCCATCTGTTTGATACAGCATTTTATGCAAATGACTTTTTTATATTTCCCCTTGAGACCTATATCCTGAATTTGACCCCCCATCGCTGAATGATTCAGCTTGTTTGCTGGCTTTACAACACACTTCATAGAAAGCCTACTAGTAGGGACAACAGAGAGCCACTGGGGACACAAGGGCACAGACTTACAGTAATGCACCATTTAGTTAGCCAAAGCTCACACTCTCATCTCAGGGTCACAATCTCCACACCTTATGTACAATATCCCTTTCTCTTTTGTAAGATCAAGGCAATACTTAATGAGTGGGTGTATCTACCCCAACATGGTTTGACAGAATCAGATCAATAAAAATGATTATTCTCCTTAGAATTTGGTATTTGCTCCAGATGCTGTCACTTCTTATTGGTGAGATATTAGGAATTTGGAGAGGTTGCCTATATATGGAAACTGTGCTATATAAATTCAGGTCATTTTAATAAATTTACTTTTTTTTATATCTGAATCTCAAGGACCTAGGGAATATTTGGCTATTTTAAAACTCGGGTAAATCTTGAAGAATATAAAACAATGGGTTAAATTCCAGCTCCCTCCCCCACAAAAAACTCACCCCTTTTTCCACATAGAAAACATTTTCATCTAGCTCATCTAATATAACTTTCAAAATTAGGTAGAATTATGGGAATTGATTGCCCTGTGAATGTCTTTGCCTGAGGGTCTCTGTTCCTTTGAAGAATTATATTTAACTTTTGATCTTCTCCTATGCAGCCTCTCTGCATATCTCCAACTGTGACATTTTATAGGGCCACAAATCTGTGAAACTAACATTTCTTACTCTTTTGAAGAAGTTCTGAACTCTCAAGTATATAGCAGCAGCTTTATTTCAACAATTTACAAACTCCTGAGTGTGCCTGTGACTGTAATGGAGGAGAGAGCACAGGAAGGCTTCTGTGAGAAAGAAATCCCTTGGGGTTAGCAGTTAATGGTATAAAGGAACTATAGGACGCAGTCTAAATTTGGGAAACCAATTAAAGGATTATTCATAAAAATAAATATCCTGCTCCTTTCTTTGTAGATCTATGTAGCTCTGGGGCAAGAGGGTGAGTGTGTAAGGAGGTTGTAGGATTTGGGAGGACTGCACAAGGTGTGCACATCACTTCTGTGATGTGAGATTCCATTCTGTGGGTTCCATGTGTGACCACATCCAAGGGGTCCAGTGATCCACACAGAGGTGGCATCCCTAAGGCTTGGGAGCTACTCCTGCTAGTTAAACACAAGCACAGCATAAGGTTTTATCAGCCAGTTTGAGACCTGGCAAACTTGTACCAGTATCAGGCTGTTTACGGCATTGCTTTAGCTGCCTCTTCCTGATCACAAGCCTTATTCCCAACCACTTGCAGAGATCCTCCACACACAGCCAAGATACCTGGACTGGGGTCTAGGGACTGGGCATGCCCCAAAGCATATCAGGCCCCAGCCTCTGGTCTAGGACTAGCATTTTACCTCCTGAATGCAAGAAACACTAGGCAGTTTGGACTCCCTGCTCCTGGTCAGGCCTACTGCCTTTTCAGAGGTCATTCATTCAAACTGCCTGCTTGAAAACAGCTGACTCCCTTACTGACATAGAGAGATCTCACCACAGTTACGTATTTAGTAATAATCAGTGAGGTTAAGATTTTATCATGGTTATTTTTAAGACAGGTCACAGCCAAAAATTCACAGAAGCCCACAATCTGTCCCTGACTTTTACTAAAAATACCAAATGGGGGTTATAACGTGGCTATAATACGATTGTATATCATGCAGTGTCATAGATTTAGGCATTCTCAGGCCAGAAAAAGGATCATTGTGATTATCAAGTCTGACATCCAGTAAAATACTGGCTGTAGGACTTCCTGGAATCAGTTCCTGTTTTATATAGAGCAGATATTTTAGAAAAATGCCCACTGGTGAAGAAGCTACAGTAACTCTTAGTAAGCTGTTGCAATGGTTAATTATCTTCACTGTTAAAAATTTTCACCTTGTTTCTAGTCTAAATTTATCTAACTTCAACTTCTAATCATTGAATCTTGTTTATACCTTTCTTTGCTGTAGTAGGGAGCCCTCTATTATCAAATTTCTGTTCCCGCTGTAGGTTCTTATAGACTGTGATCATATCACTCCTTAACCTTCTCTTTGATAAACTAAATAGATTGATCTTCTTGAGTTTGTGACTATAAGGAATGTTTTTTCCAATCCTTTAATCATTCTTAGGGCTCATTTCTGAATCCTGTCTGAGTTCTTGAAATCGGGACATAAGAACATAAACATAAGAACATAAGAAAGGCCGTACCGGGTCAGACCAAAGGTCCATCTAGCCCAGTATCTGTCTACCGACAGTGGCCAATGCCAGGTGCCCCTGAGGGAGTGAACCTAACAGGCAATGATCAAGTGATCTCTCTCCTGCCATCCATCTCCATCCTCTGACGAACAGAGGCTAGGGACACCATTCTTACCCATCCTGGCTAATAGCCATTTATGGACTTAGCCACCATGAATTTATCCAGTCCCCTTTTAAACATTGTTATAGTCCTAGCCTTCACAACCTCCTCAGGTAAGGAGTTCCACAAGTTGACTGTGCGCTGCGTGAAGAAGAACTTCCTTTTATTTGTTTTAAACCTGCTGCCTATTAATTTCATTTGGTGACCCCTAGTTCTTGTATTATGGGAATAAGTAAATAACTTTTCCTTATCCACTTTCTCAATATCACTCATGATTTTATATACCTCTATCATGTCCCCCCTTAGTCTTCTCTTTTCCTTTCCAGAACTAGACGCAGTATTCCAGTAGCAATCACACCAATGCCAATTGCAGAGATAATATAATCTACTTACTCAATATTCCCATTTATTCATTCAAGTATCACATTAGTCTTTTGGGCCACTTTGTAGCACTGGGAGCTCATATGAATTAGCCACCATGACTCTCAACTCCTTTTCAGAGTCACCACTTCCCAGGATAGTCTGCCATGCTGTAAGTATGTTGTTTGTTCCTAGATGTAGGACCACGTTTTAAAATCTGCTAATCCTGTGTCCCACTTGGGAACAAAACTGCAGTGATAGCAATACTCAAAAAGGCCATCTCCTTAGTTATGGGCCTTTTGCATCTGAAAAAGGAGTCCTTGGAAATATGGACATTCTTGCTTTGTGCCATAATTTCTGCCCCAAACATTTAATTTAACCCTAGAAAGCAATCTGAGTCACATTAAAAGAATTCAAAAAGAGGCAATGGAATATCAGGGTTGGAAGGGACCTCAAGAGGTCATCTAGTCTAACTCACTGCTCAAAGCAGGACCAATCCTCAGATTTTTGCCCTAGATCCTTAAATGGCCCCCTCAGGAATTGAGCTCTCAATCCTGGGTTTAGCAGGCCAATGCTCAAACTACTGAGCTACCCTTCCCACCTTGCAGAAGCCCTTGGCTACTTGGAATCAGCTACTCCTCCAGTGATCAGCTATTGTTCTAAAGGAGTTAGATATGAATAAAAATGAAGCACTGGTTTTTGTGAGGTCCTAGAATAATTCCCAAGGAAGACTCAGACAACTGAAAAATCCAGAATGGACAGCAACTTTTGGGTTATGTGCTGTTCCTGGAGTTTGCAGAGTGGGAGGGAGGAAGAAAGGGAATAATTTTAACCTTTTTCTTCCCTCTCTACATGTGCCAAGGGGTGGGTCATGGATGAAGGTGACTTATAGTATATTAGAAATCAAATGCTAATGAGTCATGTGAGATTTGTTCTACTGGTGTTTGACCTTTCTGTATGACCTGTACTTTTAGTGGCATCAGTGTCACTGTTGTACCATATTTTATATGCATCTCTTTATTCTGTAACCCGAGCTTCTGCTTTCTAGTTTTGAAAATATAAACTATGACAAAATAATGCTTTGTACTAAAAATAGATTTATAGCATTTATAGTGATCATCCTCTCTTTGGAGGGAGAGAATACAAAATTTATGACTCTGCACTTTGTTATGGGCTTTAGCCATCCATAATTATCTTTTTCTATAGAAAGAATTCCTAAAATCCAGATATAACTGGGCTATCCATTAGATATTTCAATCCATACTCTATAAGATGCCAATAGCAGGCAGTTGAATCATCTAGATTATTACTTAACTCAACAACAATAATAACAAAAACCTGTTGGTTGAATAAAACACTCTAGAGGTCTGACTCCCTAGTGCTTCTGAACTTGCATGCTTTTATAATTTTTGTCATCTGGCACCTTTCTGTGTTTTTCTTTAGAAGTAGTAATTGTACAGGCTCTGTTATGTTTTCTGTGTTTCATTTCTTTTCATAACTGGAATGAACTTTGCTTAACACGAGTTAACCTGAAGTTTGCCGAAAAATGAACACAGCCATCAATAATCTTCATAAACACAGTAAAGTATTTGTGAGTACAAGATTTATTTTGAGGCTCTCTTTTCCCCTATTAACAGCAATTTGGGGTTTATAGTATGCCTTTCTCTTTATCTTTTAGCAGATAAATAAAACACAGTGTGTGAGCCGCTGTCTGCTTTAGTAATTACTCCTGAGGGCCAAAAAAAGTAAAAATTCTGCGTACAGTATTTTAAAATTCTGCAAATTTTATTTGTCAAATAAATGTGGAGGCTCCAGCATGGCACTGGGGAGCACAGGCCATTGGCTGCACATCACTGTGCAGCTCCCCCACCCTCCTGGGACACGGTCTCAGCAGTGAGGCTGCGCCCAACCCTGATGCAGCGCAAAGACCGGGCCTGCCCCAGAAACACCCCAGGGAACTGCCTGTCCATGCCAGGTGCATCCAGTGTGGGCAGCCAGGCTCAGCAAGACAGGATCCAAGTGTGGAGGGGCTTAGTGTGGGGGGACCTATGTGTGGCAATCTGGGTGCAGGTGGCTCAGTGGGAGATATGGATGCACAGGGGATTGTTGAGGGGTTCTGGGTGCAAAGGTAATGGGACTCTGCAAGGGGGGTCCTGGTGAAGGTGGTTGGGGCTCAGCGGGGGGGGCTGGGTGTGGGGGGGGATAGAGCTTGGCAGGGGGGTTGGTGTGAGGGCCTCAGTGGGGGGACCAAATGCCTGGGGAGTGGGGCTCAGTGGAGTGGGGATCTGGGTTCAGAGGGTATGGGGCTCATTGCGGGGTGGAAGGTTCTGGCTCGACGGGAGGGTCTTGGTATGAGGGGGCCTGGATGTACGGGGGTTGGGTGGATGGGGGAGCAGCTCCCTCTACAGGGATCCCTTCCCCTGCAGTTGAGGAGTGATGGGTGCAGGAAGAGGGGGAGTTTGCAGAGCTTCCTGAAGCTGGGGTAGAAATCTGGGGGTGGGTTTGACCCGGCTCTGGATGCCATGCAGGGGAAGAGGAAGTCTCATCCTCCCCAGCCCAGGCGGGACTAGCAGCTGAGCCTGGGCTCAGGGTAGGAGCCAGCAGACGGGTCTTCCCCAGTTCCGCCCACTGCCCCATAGTGATTTACCTCTCTGCCAGCCCTGGGCACCTAAAACATATTGCTGGGGCAGGGTCACATGACCACTTTGTGGCTTCCCTGTCAAAGTCATTTTTCTGTGGGAAGCAAAGAAAACTATGAGGGACGTAAATACACAGTGGTGCAGAATTCCTCCAGGAGTAAGTAGTGCATTGGATAAATTGACTTAATTCCATTTTAGATGAAACATTTAAAAACCCATTATGTAAAACACCATGAGACTAGTGATCAACTCTAAAGGAGTTTCATATCTCCTGTTTTGAACGTAACGGAAAGTACTTTCTGCACAGTGCTGATGTGTGTGCTTTCAAAAGTCACTGCTGAAGCTGTACAAGTGCACAGGTGAGATCATTATAACGCCTGGAAAGAGAATTCTAAATAGGCAAACACAGCAGTGGGCCATGCAAAGTGCAACTGCACAGAACAGAACCAAACACTTTAGCTGAAAGAGGGGGAAACAAATATCTTCATGTTTTGTGTGTAAAACTAATTCACTTCATTAAGCATAAAGAAGCCTTTTCCTTTAGGAAGTGCATTATGTTTATAACACAGAAGGTGGCTTATATTCTGTTTTTGTGGGATGCTTTAAACAAACAGTTCTTTCCCTGTATTATATACAGTATTGTGTATGTAAATGCCTTGAGCAAAACAAGAGCCTCTTTGTTCTCATTTCAGTCACAGTGGAAAATGTGCTGGTGATTAAATGTGCAAGCTTGAAGGGACAGAGAGAAAACATTATTTATGTATGTAATTTACAGAACATTTCTCAAATCTGTTTTGAACCACTTAACTTTATAAATGATTGTAACAACATGTTTAATTATGTACATTAAGCATTCTTTATTGTATTTTTGTTTACAAGTAGAGTGTGTAACATTTTTTAAACAAGATATACCTACAAATACTTGAAATTTTTCATTCATTTTCAGAGGATTGCTTTTGTAATCATTTTACATACACTGTATAATATCAAACGGGAGACTAGTGAAAAAATTGTAGTCAGCCTTTACTGGGTCACTGACTCTGAAAGCCACCTCCTGATTCAGTCTTTTACGCTTTGCTCTGAAGCTCATTACAAATCACTTCTTGTAGCATATGCTGCATAACAACATTAAAAGTAATATGGAATCCCAAGAGCAGCATTAGAAAAATAGGAGTAGCATTCAGGTATTATGTCCTGCCATAAAAGGACAGACAAACCTTCAGTCAATGCATGGATTTCTCTGACCATCTCATTGTTTGAATCTTTTGACTAAAAATAAGTAATTTAAAAACAAACCGAAACATTTTACAATCCGCAATTCCCTCAGAAGAGAAACTGAAAATAAAAACTACAATGTTTACTTAAAATCTCAATGACCTTTTAAAGTGAGGTTTTCTGCTAAGAATGCTGCCTTAAAATCCCAGTCCTGATGTATGGTCAATGATATCACATCCAATTATAATGGGCTTGTAAAATAAGGTCAAGTGAACCACAGAAAAAAGGATTATTTTCTGCTTTTTGAGTGTAGAAGCAGGTTGCAGGTTTTTCAGTCTAGCCAGCACATTTCTCCTAGGCAGTACACTTTTATAATTCTCTTACCTATCTTAGAAATTTAAAAAATCCTCCTCCTTGTGCATTTTACAGTGGTATGACTGTAGAATACCTATGAGGCATTTTAGTTTCAGTATATTGTTTAAATGATGCACTCTCTTAAAACTACAAGGTAAAATTATAATTGTTGCATATTATCATAATCTGCTTATTTATGGAAGTGCCCAGTATGTGCTAGCCATTCTCCAAACAGTCAAAAAGGATGATCTGTACTCCAAGGAGCTCACAGTCTAAGGGTGGGCAGACAAACCTAACAATAACAACCCAGTTGCTCTTCTCTAACACCTTGAATTAATAAGCTCAAAGAATATAAAAAATAACTATTTAATGTTTGTTACCAATTTTATTTTACATTTCACTAAATTAGAACAATTAAATTAGATTGGGGTCTCATAACATACTAGTCCAGTCTTGGAGTTACAAAAAGTGATTGTGAATGTTTGACTCTAAAGCAACTATTTCTGTTGATTTTTTAAAAAAATATTTAAGGTATATGTGTTAATACTATATTTTGTATAAGCTTGTTTGTTTGTTTTTTTTTAAAAAGTGAAGTCCTCACTAATTATTTTGAAGTCCTTAGTAAAATTTCCTGTTGCCTTTTACTTCTGTTTTCCTTGGCTTAAATGGAACTTCCGCCTGACTCAGCAGAAACTGAAAATGGTCACTTGTAGAGAGATCCCCCCCACATCAACCTCCTCGAGCTAAGGCCAGTCAGGACCGCCTGTGCCTACTTCCTTCTGCTGATCAAAGGGCCACACACAAAAGTCCTAACAGACAACGTTGCCTGTATGTTCTACATAAATTGACAAAGGGGAGCCTGGTCTCCTTCCCTCTGTGCGGAGGTGATGAAACTATGGAACTGGTGTATCTCCCAACAGCGTCACACTGTCGGCAGCCTACCTCCCAGGTACGCAGAACTCAGTGGCAGAGTCTCAGTCGCAAATTCCCACACGACCACAAATGGGAACTAGAGCCAGTAGTACTTCACAATCCATTTAGGCAGTGGAGGACACCAGCCACAGACTTGTTCACCACTTCCCAGAACAAGAAATGTTCCAGCCCAGAAATAGGACAACACTCCCTAGGTGATGCTCTCCTCCTCCCTTGGGATGGGGATCTCCTTTACACCTTTCCCTTCCTTCCCCCTGCTATCAAAGGTCCTCCTGGAAATAAAAAGAGATTAAGTACAGGTCATTCTGATCATTCCTTTGTGGCCGAGACAGACTTGGTACCCTTACCTGTCACAGCTCGCGATGCACCCACCGATCTCTTTCCTACTGATTCCGCATTTCCTCTCACAGAACAGAGGACATACTCTATGTCCCAACCCAGCAATTCTCCATCTCAAGGTATGGCTCCTTCTTGGCTCAAACACCTACAGAGCTCCTATTTGACGGAAGCACAAGAGGTATTATTACACAGCAGAAAAATCCTCAGCACAATGTACCTACCTGCAAAAATGGTCCAGATTTCGGATTTGGTGTATGTCGGGGAGATTTGTTGGGACATCTGTGATTCTTACACACAACTTAGACTGTGCACTGGCCCTAAAAAGATTGGGGCTGTTTATAAGCTCTTTTAGAGTCCACCTAGCAGCTATAACAGCCTTCCACTATCTAGTAGGAGGGTACTCAGTTCTGTCACACAACTACCAGAAGGTTCCTTAAGGGTATAGTAAAACTCTTGCCACAAACTTGACTTCCCACTCCCACATGGGACTTAAACCTGGTACTAAAAGGACTGACCAGGCCTCCCTTCGAACCTATGGCCATCTGTTTGCTTACTTACCTCTCAATGAAAACAGCCTTCCTGATAGCAATTACTTTGGCCTGGAGAATAGGAGAAATAGTGTCTCTGAGGGCACATCCCCCCATATGGTATTATTTCAGGACAAGGTTATGCTAAGACCACATCCAAAATTTGTTCCTAAAGTAACCTCCCCGTTTCACATGAACCAGTTGATTCATCTTCCAACCTTCTGTCCTAAGCCTTACCGAGACAACAGAGACTATATCACATACCCTAGATATCAGAAGAGCCATAACCTTCTACCTGGACAGAACAAAGGCCTTAAAGAAGTCCCCCACTTTTCCTCTCCTTGGGGAAATATTCAAGGGCTCAGCAATATTGGCCCAAAGGCTTTTCAAGTGGGTCTCCAACTGTATCAGACAATGTCACCAAGTTAGCAATATGACCTCTCTGAATACTATTTGTACACACTCCACAAGGTCAATCTCCTCATCCGTCGCCTTTTTCAAGACTGTCCCAATCTCAGAGATCTGTAGAGCAGTGACATGGGCATTAGTCCACACCTTCGCAAAACATTATGTGATCACTAGGGAAGTCCGTCTCTGATGACATCTTCGGCTCCACAATACTGTCATCTGTAACTGACCCGACTGTGAAGTCCCAGGCCTCGAGAAGGGGTACTGCTGGGGGTCACCTACAATGGAACACTCATAGGGACACTACTCAAGAAAAAATTACTCACCTTGTGCAGTAATGATGGTTCTTCACGATGTGTGTCCTTATGGGTGCTTCCTTCTACTTTGGAGTTCTTATCAATGACTGTGGTACAGAAGAAACTGAGGAGATTAGACCATGTGTTCTGGCTAGCCTCATGGTAGGGCACAAGGAGAGACAGCACATGTGCTGGCCTAACAGACACTGCTACCAAAATTCTCTGATCAGCAGCACAGGGACACAAGCACACCTACTGTGGAGCACCCATACGGACACTCATCTCAAAGAACCATCGTTACTGCACAAGGTGAGTAACTTCTTTATCCGGTGACCTTTTCAGAGAGGAGGACAGTTTCTTGCAGTCATAGACCCCAGTTGAGCAAAGTACCTAAGCAGGTGCTGAGCTCAGTGGGTGAAATCCTTACCCCACTTCAGTCCCTTTATGCTGTGTAAAGGGCTGGAATGGCATGATAGGGGCACAGAACTGTGGTGATTCTGAGCAGTATTGTGGTCCCTAGAGCAGCCCAAGGAATCTGCTGTAAGTCATACAGGCTGTCTAAGTTTTGCCGGAGGCTTTTCCGGCCCCTGAAGATCAAAAGGGTGCAAAGATGGCTTAAAATTAAAGCCACCTTAACCTGCCCCCACCCCCTCTCCTGGGCTGCAAGTTCTGTGCTGCACCTCTTTTAGAGAGAGAGCACAGAATTTCACCCAGTAGGTTTTTAACACATACTTAGTTATGCATGTGTTTTAAGTGCTTTACTGAATCATGGCCTTAAGAAGTCAGCAAGACAGTTGTCCTGTACGGGATTTATTGTGGCTGCTTCTTGCTGCTGCTTTAATATTCCTGCTTCACCAAATCCTTTAGTACAAAGCTCAGCAGGTTTGATTTTGGGGTTTATGGGCAAACTGTTCAAATCTTGTTTGGTGATTTCTTTCTTTACAGGTGCCTGTATTCTATAGTAGGAGCTTTGTGAGGATCCAAGTCATACTGTGTGCTCTGCAAACCTTATTTGTGTTTTGCTATATTTGACTTGACCTGTCATTCATATCTTTACATTGATCTTTTAGACTTGGAGCTACTTCAGATTGAGAAGTCATTATTTGACATTCTTCATAGATGCTCCTTGTGCCTCCTCTTTTCTGAAATTTTGCTTTTGGGAGGGAGACAGACAGGGACTGAAATTTTCCCTCCCTACACATGCTATATTTTTTGCTCTCTGTTGCAGATTTGTACAGTGTTAAAGGATCAGAATAAGCAAGCAGTTTTGAAACAGCAGACTTTTCAATTTTTACCTACAGTTGGACAAAGAACAATGTTATTATTAGACCTTGTTGGAACTCTTTCAAAGAAATTTAATTTCTTTGAAATGAAATGTTTCACAGACATATCAATTTCAACTAAGTTTTGGGAGGGGTAGGGAGTAATTAGGATCATTAGGTGTGAAATGTGGGAGAGACACAGGTTCAAGTCCCTGCTCTGCCTGATTTAGAATGATCTAGGATTAAAAACTCTGCTCTCAATGAGGCCAAGTTCCACATCTCAGGCCAGTGCCTTAGTGACCAGGCTACCCACACACACATCCACTCTTTCTGAATCAAAAAGCTCAAGTTTCAGTTAGAAAATTGATATTTTCACATCATTCCATTTTAGCAAAAACATTCTAAAGGTTTTGGTTTTCTTTCAATGAAGAATGAAAACAAATTTTGAAATCTCAAAAGTTTCCATGAAACAGAATTGTCCTAGAACACCTCTGATTAATATTAGCTTTACTCATTACTGAATTTGTGACTTGAGCATAGGAGGTATTAATCTGCACATATGAATTAACAAGATTTTTGGGTTCCACCTGGACTATGGAACATAGTAACTATGGAGACTATCTTGATTCTATCACATCAGTTTTCACAATTATTTTTGCCTGTTTTTATTATTGCATGTCCAGACTTACAAGCCCATATTTTCAAAGCCTGGAGCTACTTTTTGCTCCAGTATGGGCAGTTTTGTACTGGCAATCTTTTATATGTGCAAATGATGGCATTTACTGAGTACTTTGATTTATGGTGTCACTCAGTTGTGAGGATGTCCACAAGACATCGGTTGCACCTGCAAATGACTGCAGGTACATTATGAAAGTCTGTTGCACACAGATGGTCAAATTTTGCTCTCATCTTCACCTGTGTAAATCTGAAGTCATTCCATTGGCTGATGGCGGGTCTCTTCTTTGTTAGAAAGCAGATTGCTGTGTGGGTAATGAAAGAGAGAGAAATTATTAAACTGGAAGTCAGTAATAGTAAGTTTTTAGAGATGATGATGTCAAATATAGTGTTCCATGAATATCTTGTGTATTCTTTGGAGTCTGCTGTGCGTTCTTCCTCACATTCTGAGTTTTCCTTCAGAATCCTTTTTAGTGAGTGATGTGTGGATTTCTGAATCCATGAACTGTACAGTTTATATTTCTGCCTGGGGATACAAATGACATATTTATTATTATTGTAATGTAGACTACTTTGGTGAACCTGTTCTAGAATTTTGTTGTGTACGAGATTTTCACTTGCATATGCTCCTCTGATGGCATCAAGTTTCTTGTTCCTGGTCATTGACATTCCTCTCCCTGTAAATCATATGTCTGTCTCTCTCCTGCTCATCACCTGGGCTCACCTATGAAGCCCAGGACTTTTACAATCTTTTCTTCTCCTTCTCTTTCTGTTTTTGTGCCACGTGCTCACCAGCTCAATATCTGCAGAGCCTCCCCAGTTTACCCCATTAAAGTATCCTGACACTCTTGATGTTTGTCAGTGCATCCTTTTGCTTGAACTAGTTCTCCTTCACTTCCATATTATGGGGAGGGGGAGGGAGACTGGCTCTCCTCCTGCCTTTCTGCTGTGGACCCAATTGATCCATTATTCCCCTGTGCCAGCCAGCTGGCTGAGAAGCCATCAAACAGCTGAGCAGAGCAGCAAGAACAGATCTGGCTCAGTGTATCTGTTAAGTGACTGGAACTTGCTGACCTATTTGCTGGATTTAGTGTGCTCCCCCCCGGGGTTGGCAGGTTTCCATTTTCAAATGCTGGTCACTTGGGGAGTATGTAATTAAGATGGCAAGGATAAATTTGCATCTATTGGTACTTTTGTTTCTGACTTGCTTCAGCAACAAGATCACAGTACCGGGTACATTGGTTTACAGCATGTAAGTTATTTAGCTATTGGAAGGGACAGAAATGTCATAGTTTTAAAGATAAAGACTTAGATTTTCCAGAATGTTCTTTACCCATTAAGTTCTATTGTGCCCTGTTTAACAGGGTTTTTTCCAAATATCCGCTGTGAACCACTTTCACCTCCTGGCCATTCAGTTCCTTACAAGCATCACTGTGCTTGCAACAATATAACCCAATATGTATATCAGCTGGGCAGCAACTGCACAATTAATAAATATGGAGAAAGTATATTAGCTTATTAATTTTGTGTTGATATTGTAAATCACAGTTATCTTTCTACAGTGTTAGATGCACTAAATGCAAAAGAAGTTGCTCTAAGAAATGGATACATTTTAAAAATTGTAAATGTGTTGGGCAAAATGGTGCTATTTTAATTTCAAGTATTTAAATCTGGGCAATATATTATTTAATTCTGTTTTTTTTCCTTTTAAATACAGCTACTAACTCAACACAAGGTAGCAGACCTAGATGGACTAATTTCATCTTTTGCCATCTTTCTGGGTTTCCCTCATGCTATTCCAGAGGTGCAAACTATCTGGAATAAGTGTGTACAACTCTTTATTCCTCACCAGTTTTTCTGCTGACATTTTTAAAAGCAAATAAAGTTCTAACTTGTATGTTTAAAATACTGAAAGCAATTAAACTGGCCAGCGTATTTCTAAAAATTAGAAGTCAGACTCATATTCTCTTTCTAGCAACAGTTATGTGTTGGATTTTGTACCCAAGAAAAGCTGTAGTAGTTTGTGTAACATCAGTGGAGTGTAGATCCAGAAACATTTAAAAAAAACATTTTTAGTCCTCAGATATCTCTCTGGATATAGTTTTATTTTTTGTTTTTAAAGTGTGTGTTTGGGATAAGAGAATGGGTTACATGCTGAGTGAATTGTACAAAGCTAATTAAGATTATATCAAATAGATAACAATTGACAGCATTTATTATCATATCTGCTAAAAATATTTGCAATCCTGTCATCTGTATCACCAAGATAAGAAGTGACATTCTGCTGTGTGTCTTTTCACAGGATCTGTTGTTCAGCGTGTGTGCTCTCAATATCATCTCCACAATTGTCTGTGCTTTGGCAACTGCAATGTGCTGCATGCAGATGGTTTCTTCTGACGTTTTGCAAATGGTGAGTGCATTTTAATGATAGTTATATTCTCTCTGTCAATATGTCTGTACGTTATATGCAGATATATTTACATGTATGTATTTATAATATATACATGGGGAGGTGTAAAGTCAATGATGGTTGATGTGATATAAAAGTTTTGTCTGGAAGATTTTGAAACTGCTAAGATGTGACCATTAACTTGACAAGTAACAAGTTCAGTTTTCAGCTATCACACTGTCTGTATAAGTAAGTTCTGGCGAATCTAGGCAGCTATCCATTAGTGTCTCAGCTGTAGTAGAGGGCATATACACAAAGCAGCAACTGCTGTATATTCAGTCATGCACTTTGGTATGCTGCACAGAGTTAGGAGGAAGGACTGGCACAACTAGTTACACAGGCGTAGTCCCGTTTAAGCTGGAAAAAATAACAATGAGTTTGAACTGATTACAGAAAGACAACCATGTGAGAGTGTAGGCCTCTGGCTGGTGCAAAATACCATTAGCTGCCATTTTACTGCATTTTAATCATGTCACATATGGATACAAAACATCTTTACAGTCAAATGTGCCAGCAACTGGTTACAAACTTGGTCAAAAGTTTTTGTGTGTATGGAGCCTTAAGTAATTGGTGGGGGAGAGTGGGGCGGTGGTGGTGGGATATATTTATTAGTAGGTGCAATGCAGTCATGGCTCCAAACATGCATATAAATGCAGTTTCTCATTGGTGCATAACATAAGTTGTGCATATGTGTGTGTTTATAAATAGACATGCAGTGCTTGTTCCATAATCCTTCTTTCGTGTCATAAACAGCATTGAGAAAGAGTTCTCTCATTTCAGTTCATGAGACAGTGTGTGTAAAATATTAATCAAAAGAAGATTTTTATCATATAGTGTATTTTGTACAGAACCATAGGTCTGTTTTTTTTCCTTTTCTGTAAATGATCTCAGCTGCAAGATGCCTGATAACTGAAGGTCCTGATCACAAAGGAGTTTTCTCACCTTTCAGTAATGAAAGGGAGAATAACTGATGCTCAGACCTGATAAGATCAGTCTGTCTAGCGTAACAATAATGTCATGCACCCAGGAGTGTAGTCATGAATATTCAGAGAAATTTAACTCATGATTGTTTTATGTCATTTAGCAGCACATTTCTCTGGAACAAAAACATACAGATGACAATGTTCCCACTGGAATATTAAAGTGCTTGGTTGCTCTTCTTTTCCCGATGGCCATGATTAGCCTGAAGATTATTCATTTCCCTACTCTCTGAACCACAATCAATACTTTTTCTTTCTGATCTCCTTTTCTGAAAAGCATGTACAAAAAAGATAGGAACTTAAATAGGAAATAAAATGAGTTAGCCTTGAAAATGTATTTATATTTCTCCCCCTTTTCTCACTTTCATTTTCTCTTGTTCTTTGTTCTCTCTGATTCTCCATTTTGAGTCTCTTTTTTCACCTTCTGTTCTGCACCTTGTTTCTGTTTTGTCTCTTCCCTTATATTTATCTTCCAATTCTACATGTTTTTTAGCTATCCCATATTTCTTTCTTCTCATAGCCTTAGACATCCTTCTTCTATTTTTCTTGCTTTCAGAGACAAGAGGTCCTGAAGAGTCTATCTTTCCTCTCCTCAAGGTATCCATATTTTTTCATATTTATCCCCGATATTTTTCCCTCTCTTCCTTTCCTTCAGCTTTCTGGGACCAGATCCCCAGCTAATGTAAATCAGCCTAGCTACACTGAAGTCACACTTTCTTACATTAGCTGAACATCTGGCCCAGAGGTTTTCTTTGCTTTTCATTGTCCTAACCCCAATGGTCCTGTTCACACACAAACTTTTAACCAAGTTTGTTTCTCCTCTTTCCTCCGTAGGCTCCCCAGTCTGATTCACTTCCTTGCTTACAAGTTCATTTCCCTGTTTCTGCTTCTTCTTCCTCCTCACTAAAGCACAACATATCCCTGTTGCCATCTTGTGACAGGAGGGTTTCACCTTGGCAGTGTTAAGATAGTAACATGGGGGAATGCTTGCAGTTGTAGATTAAAATTATTTAAATATTATAACATATTTCACTCAGTGCTCTGTTATTACTCCGTAGAATAGTTAGATCCTCCTCCTATGCCAATAGAATATACTACTACTTCATTACCATCCATAATCAGGCTGCAGGGAGCAATCCTGCACTGTTGTAAACTATACATAGTAAACTATATGGTCCAATATGTCTCTTCTATCTATGATTTTCTATTCTACATTAGTGTGTTCCTTGCCCCAAAAGTTAGCCAGATGGAAAGAACTTCTTATTTGTTATCAGGACTCCATAGTGGGCTTTGGATAACAGCTGTTGATAATGATGGTGGCTTTTTTAATCACATTATATAATTCTGTTGTAGTATCCAAATTTCCCTGTGAATGATGTAATTCCCATATGCTATAGGTGTTCTATTGCTTAGCAACACAGAGCTTAACAAATCTGCAGCTATGCTTCATGAATCATCTTCTTTCTTTATGGCTTGTGCATCCAATTGTTATCCAGATTCACATGTTGAAACTCACTGTATTTTATTGCATATAGACATTTACATTATGTACATTTGATGCACTGATCTTGGATGAGTTGTCCAGAAATGCTACACATTTGTACCAACCTTTAGGGTAAATTTGCCTGTGAATTTGAAGATCCTTAGTTGTTAAAAAAACAAACCTGTACTTTCAAGCCTTAAGGAAAATCTATTAATTCTACTTTTCTGCTAACAGCTCCCTCCTTGGAATCACAAGTCTAAAACCCATAGATTTTTGAATCACAGTAAACAGTTCTGCCATCTGTACCTAAAGGTATAAAACTGAACTGGCAGCTCCACATGAATTCATCAATATGAGCATAAATAAATGTGTTTCCAGTTGTTCTCACAGAGACTTTTTTTTTTTTACTGTCTAGACAAGGAAACTGATCACAAATAATTCTAAACTTAATTAACTACTTTGAGCATAAAGTTTAAGCTTTTTATTTGTTCCCATATGTATTGCAAGAATAAGCATGTGAAGTCAAAGACCTTGACGAAATGCATGGTGATTACACTTCCCTATATTATTCATCGCTTGGAGTCTAACAGTACCACCTTCTTGATATTTTTTTTCTAATCCAGTATTGCTGAACACAAGCTAGGCTCTCCTTGCTTTTTATGTATGCTCTTTTTAAATGTCACTTTTTTCATAGTCCTCATTTAATTTTACATTTGCTTATGATAGTCTTATAATTGATTGTGGGTGGTGTTCAAACACCACCTGTTTGTACAGTGCTGTTACTTACTTGTAAGCAATGTTTAAACTGTATATTTTAAATTACATTTAGAGCTCTGTTTTTAGCATTATCCCCCAACCCTTTTAAAATAATCCTCTCTCCAAATTCAAATTTCTTAGGGACAGATTTTGATACTCTTTGTCATCTAAGAATCCTGTGGCACCTTATAGACTAACAGACGTTTTGCAGCATGAGCTTTCGTGGGTGAATACCCACTTCTTCGGATGCAAGTGCATCCGACTTGCATCGGATCGACTTGCATCCGAAGAAGTGGGTATTCACCCACGAAAGCTCATGCTGCAAAACGTCTGTTAGTCTATAAGGTGCCACAGGATTCTTTGCTGCTTCTACAGAACCAGACTAACACGGCTACCCCTCTGATATTTGTCATCTAAAGTACTACCTTGCCCTGCAGGAAGCTGCGTATAAATCTTTAGGGCAGAGATCATCCTTCCATTACTTGTGGTACAGAGGCTAATAGAGTGAGGCCCAGTTCCTGACTGGGACCGCTTGATGCTACAAAATTCAAATAGTAAATAATAATAATCAAGGAATAAATGTACCAGAACCTTGGCCTTTGATTAGGATTAACCCCCCTTGTTTTATACTTCTAAAATTCTGCACATGGCCACCTTCAACATGACCTTGTCTGTTTGTTTGATGCTATATCACTGACTCAGTTTTCAATGCTATGTGTTGGATTCCAAACAAAAAGGCTTCCAACTGTGTACTGAGTAGTAGCTTCACCACCACCACAAAAACAAAGGAGCTGCTTGAGATCCTGATCTGTAAGTAAATTGTTCAAAAAATTAGCATAGCTTTCAAAAGAGGCAGCATGATGAAACATGCATGGGAGATTCAACTGATGATGCATGTGAACTTGTTTGATGTAGGAATGCATTTAATTTTTTAGCCCCATGGAAAATACTGACTCCTAAATAGAGCTATGTGGGAAATGGTTTTCCCATCCCACCAAAAATTTTGAGATTCCAAAAAGTGTCTCATTCTATTTTGGGGTGAAATTTCCCTGAAAAATGAGAGACACGCTCTAGAATAGCCAATTGCCCAGTGGTTAAGGCACTTACGTGGGACTAGGGAGACCAAAGTTCAAGTCTCTGCTCTAGCTATATAGCTCTAACCACCAGGATACGGTGTCATTCTCTCCGGCTCAGTGAATGCTTACTAAGGTGGACCACTCTGCTAGAAGAGTCTGAGAGAGCCGCTAGTTTGGTGGTTAGGGCACTCGTGGGGTGTGGCAGATGCTCAAGTTCCTGCCGTTAATTAGAGACTTGAACCTGGATCCCACATCCATGGTGATTGGCTATTCTGGGGTGGGTGTCTCTCTCATTTTAACCAGAAATTCCATCCTGGACCTGAGAAATCTTTCTAGATGAAAGTTTCATCAAATCTGATATATTTCTGCAAACAGGTGCCCATGAACAGTTCTTGTTTAAACGAAACAGCATTTTCAGATTAAAGTTTTCATCAGAAAATTCCCAATCAGATCTACTTCTAAATAAAATTGGCTGTTTAGTAAAATCTGCTGTCTGACTCATGATCATAAGGCAAGCAAAGACAGGCCCGGTATTTTTAACCCAAGAAATCCAGTATATTTCTGTGATTTCATTTGATTTTTTAAACCTAATAAAACCTAAAAATAAGTTTGCCTAATTATAATATATTGTGTTGCTTGATTTATTATCTGACAGCTTAATTAAAATAAATGCACTAGAACAATATCTACCCCTTACATTTTCAAAGCAGTTTACAAGGATTAACCTCCACAGCTCCCGTTGAAGTCCGTAGACACATGTAGTTAACATCCTGCACAGCACTCTTGGTAGTGTATGTACAGCATATGTTCTGTAATGATTTATATCTCAAATATACACATGGGTGGGGGTGGGGGGGGTCTCACACTTCACAGTTTTGGTAGGCCAGGTTTGTTGCACATACCACACCAGTGGCTTCTTGCATTCCTTCATCATCTCTGTTAGCTCCCATTCCCGTCTGTTTCAGCAACTCCTCCTGCCAGATATTCTGAGAGTCTCCCAATCCAGAGTCCCCATTCTCCCCCACCGTGGCAGAGTTTGTGTGTGTGTCCCCATTCCCCGAGTTTCCTCTCTGCTGCCATTCCCCCAGTCTGCCCACAGGACAGTGGCTTTGTGTACCATCTTGCCCTTCCCCCCCCACACCAGGGTCCTCAATCTCCTGCCACTAGGGGTTCTGTATGCCTCCTAGCCTCACGTTCCCCATTCTACCCCCATTGCCAGGGGCTCCGGTCTGTCCCCATCCCCCACTTTCCCACCTTCCCCCCCCCATGGGAGTGGCTCTCTGTTCATGCCCATTCCTCCCAACCTGGGATTCCCCAATTTTCCCCCAATAGGGATTCTTTGTGTCCTCCCCTTACCCTCTTACCCTCATACAAGGGCCCCCCATTCTTCCCTTAAGTCAGAGGCTATCTGCTTCCCCATTTCCTTCTCCCCCTGTGACAGTTCTCAGGGGACCTGGGACAGTGAGTTGCCTTGTTACCCCCTGCTTTCAGAGTGAAGGAGTCTTGCTTTTGCCCGGCAGATTATCAGCTCCCTAACACCACCAGCCTTTCAGCCGCTCGAGCAGTTTCCTCTGGACTGTGCCAGCCCTAACTTCAGGTTAACAATAGGGGCACCCCAATCCCCGAGTCCCTTTGAATCATTCCCCTGTGATATCCAGCCCCAGAAACTGGCTACTCATAGAAATCCCAGATCCTCTGCTCCCGAAGGGGCAGTGTACCCCAGTTTACTAGCTTTACCTTAAACCACACAGCACTTGTGAGCACTTTAAAATAAATTTATTTAAGAAAAACTAAAGATTTAATTAGAAACAAGAGAGAATGGTGGGAACAAATGGCTGTAATGTGAACCTGGTCACAAAACGAGAACTTGGGTCAACAGTTTTAATAGTTACTGTACCTGTCTAATGGAGTAGGTTTTCCTCACAAAGTTCAGCCTATTGCAGAGTTGGCTTGTTTCCCAAGAACCAGGGTCCAAACATTCATGAAAACATCCTTGCTCTACAAAAGTTTTTCCCAGTGAATGGATCCAGAATGCATCCCTCTCCTCTGTCTTATACTGAAAACAGCCTTTTGTTTCCTTTTTTTTTTTAAACCTTCGTGTGGTTTTGATTGTTTGCAGTTGCCTTTGGTGGTTTCCCATTCAAAGTCTTGGTATTGCACAAGGCTAAACAATTGGACCTTCCATCACCAGCTAAACAAGGCAGGGTGACAACTCCCCATTATCCGAGTGTGCCATCTTGGAGTCACATCTTCACAGCAGGGCCACCCGTGCTCCCTATCAGGCCAGGATTCTGTTTCTCCCCCTTCCTGCTCTCCATATCCTCCCCACCAGTCCAGGGGCTCTGTTCTCCTGATTGCATTCTCCTCCCCCATGCCAAGGGTTCTATGTATGTCCCCTTTCCCTCAATTCCTCCTTTCTTCCCCCTGGATTGGATGGGAAGAATGAACATCTGGTTTCCTCTCTTTCCCACCATGGAACATGCTTTGAGGAGGCAGGACATTAGGAGGGAGAAAGGAAGCCTGCTTTTGTCCCCTTCTGGATGAGCATCCACCCCATGGCTCTCAGAAGGAGTGCAATTATTTCTACTCTGTGTGTTGGAAAGAGAAGGCATTTGTGGGTCAACATGTTAAACTCTATTAGGAGGATGAGCAGGATTATTGTTGTTCTGATAGCCGAAAATGGGTGCTATAAACAGATGACAGTGACTTCATTTGTCCCTCGTTTCCCTGCTTGCAATGCTCTGATTTTTCCCCAAAATCAATAGTGTATTCATTTCTAGAACATTCCCTTAAATTTTGAAATTGATCAGATGTGACATTCCGTCATTATTGCATTACATGAATAGAGACAAACAGATTTATACCATTGAGTTGTGTGTAAGGCCTCACAAGCTCAGCCAATTAGATGTAATAGGTTATGGTTTTATGCTTATTTAAATGTAAATTTTATATTTAATCAAGAGTTTATTTAAGGCATTTCAGGATACAGTTTACAGGGTATTTATTCACTTATTACTTGGCTAAATTCTAACACGCTTCTGAAAAATTACCCCTTAAAATGTTGCCATATATTCTTGTATGAGTGTTTTCAAAGACTCACTAACGTATCTCTCTGATGGGATAATATTAAAGAACAACCTTGATTAATCAAATCTCATGATGGACATTTGGTAATCTAGAGAATTTTCAGTGTAATAAATAGACATCAGAGGACATGACCCTATTGTATACTAGGGAACTCAAGATATATGAGGTTTAGATATTCAAGATTGAATTGTATACATTATTTGCTGTTGTCATGATTGTCACACTCCATGTTAATAAGTTAACATCATAGGAGTTTTTTAAAACCTCCCAAATCTCTCTCAGCCTCCTTGCTTGGCAGGTGTTCCACTCAGAACATGCACCCATCAGTCTCTTATCACTTATTAGATATGATTTTGTAAAAATAATTGGTGCTTGTGTAACTAATAAAGGAATAACAGTACTTTTAAGAACCAGTGATAGAACAAACAGACCTTTGATGAGAGTGTCACATGCAACTCTGCTAATGGTATTAATTTCTCACTCACAGATCTGTTGGAAGATTGGCTAGTATTTTTAGTATGTTGTAATTTTATATTCCCCTTTCCTTTACTTTTGTACTGGCATAACAATAATTCATCCGACGAAGTGGGTATTCACCCACGAAAGCTCATGCTCCAATACGTTTGTTAGTCTATAAGGTGCCACAGAACTCTGCCACTTTTACAGATCCAGACTAACACGGCTACCCCTCTGATACTTGTCACCAATAGTAGTTGGTCCAATAAAGATATTACCTTACCCACCTTGTCTCTCTAACTTTTTGTTTAATAATTACCCCTATTTTCTATTCTCTAGTATATTTATATAGAGTCTTTTAAAGGGAAAAGGCCTTGGGGAGTGTGACTCACCTGGTCCTTTTTGGGGGAAAATATAGTGAGCCAGTTTTAGGTGGCGGTTCTTGGATTGTGCTGTTAAAATCCAATTCTGTTTAACAAGAAAAATGTTCACAGAAGGAGAGAGACAAGAATAGCAAAAGATAAGAAAATGCAGCTTTTGTTTCTGATGCTTGCAGTTCAGGAACAGGCACAGCATATGGCACAAGATGAAATTAGCCGCTCTGGAACTCCAGTTTTACTCTCTGGGCTTGGAAGAATATTTTTCTAGGTTGCTCCTGTTTCAGTGTAGTCAGTTTGGATATTGGCACATCCCCCTCCTCCTTCCCCTTTCTATTCCTGGGGGAATTCTGCACCAAAACATTAAAAATTCTGTGCACAATATTTTAAAATTTTGCATATTTTATTTGTCAAAATAACACAATATAATCCAGTTTCAATTATTTTGGTAATTTATTTCAAAATACCTGTCAGCAAGTACGTTTGTAACAATAGAGACAACAAAAACAATTCAGGAAATAGATTCCTTACTAGGCATATCAATACAAAACTTTGAGCAATCATTCATTTAAACTACAATACAGAGACATATTTCCCACACCCTTCAGAAGCAGTGCAAAGACTTGTGGGAGTCAGAGGTAATGGAGGAGTTGAGGGAGAGGGAAGTAATTGCTGGGAAGACGTCCAGGAGTGAACCTGGTGGGTTGTTGGGTGTGGGTGGAAGAAGTATGGAATAGGGTTTTTTGGGGGGAAGGGGGGATTGTTAGGGAGTTGGGGAACCTCCCTCATGCAGACCCTGGCTGACCGCTAGCCTCTCTTATTCAGTCAGGCCCCTGTCCCCATACCCTCTGCACCCTCATCAGCCACCCCTCTCCCACTTGTGCCCCCAACTAGCCATTCTGAACTCCAGTCTGTGACACACACACCCCAGCAGCCTCATGTGCCCCACGCTGTCTATCCCCCACATATCCCATGCTTCCTCACCTGGCCCCACAAGCAGGGCGCTGTGAGGAACACCTCCTCTTCTCTTCCCTATCCGCAGCTGGCTGCTCCCATCCTGGAACATCTACCCTCTGTTCTGGCACCACAGCAGCCCCTGGTGGGTGAAAGGCACAACTGTAGGGCCTCTCCAGCAAAATGTATTTTCTGCAGGGGGGCATGAATTCTGCACATACACAGCGGCACAGAATTCCCCCCAGGAGTATCTTTCAAATCATGTTCAGGCTGCTAGGAATAATTTTCAGCATGCCAATCTGGTCACAGTTATGAAACTGGACTCATTAGCTTCAAAGCAAAAAGACAAAGATAGGAAAGATATTGGCAGAATGAAGAAAGGATAGATATTGACAAAGAGGTAGTGGAAGAAACTTTAGGTTTGTGACTCAAGGACACAGCCATGGAGATGGTTCCCTCCTCTTGTCTGGTCTGATTAGAACAGGAGAAATAGATCGGGGGGTGGGGGAGGGCGGGGGAATCTCCACTGCTGTGATAGTAAATCCCTGAATACTTGTGTGGTGATTTTGGTATGATGGTGCTGACTCTGGATGATGTGCAGGTGATGATGCTCCATGCTCCCTGCCATACTTATCCCATTAAAGAAACATTCATTGCATCTGGCAACTTTCCCCTGGCAAATTTGACCAGTGAAGATAGGTTTCCAGTGGTCCATAAAATATCAGGGTTGGAAAGGACCTCAGGAGATCATCTAGTCCAACCCCCTGCTCAAAGCAGGTTCAATCTCCAGACACATTTTTGCCCCAATTCTCTAAATGGCTCCCTCAAGGATTGAGCTCACAATCCTGGGTTTAGCAGGCCAATGCTCAAACCACTAAGCTATCCCTCCCCCCATGTTATAGCCACTTACTTTTGTCTTGAAAACATTTGGGTCTGTTGTTAAAACAGTTGTCACCTCACTAGAAATTGTAAAAAACAAAAACAAAACAAACAAAAAAAAAACCCTACTCAGCAGTTCTTTGGGTTCAAGACAAACTAATTTTAAAGTATTCCTTAGTCTCTACTCTGTGTGTCCTTTCAACAGCAATTTTACATAACATGGTTATAGGTTAAAATTACATTTGGCCACCACTTTCACCTCTGTGGCCAATTTAAGACTGTATCCTGGGCTAGGGGTCATCACAGTAGCTAATGCTTTTCTATGTAAAAGCACCTCTTGCACAGAGATGCTAATTAAGTCAAATTATATGAAAATTCTGTAATTTGAAGAAATGTCCATTAATGATCAGGCCATCAGTACCAAAGATATTTTATTTGACTCTTAAGGCAGCTTTAAATTCACATCTTTATTAATGAATGACTATTGCATTAATTCATGCCATTAACTTCTAAAATTTAGCTTCCAGAATTAGGCAAAATAATATTGGAAATTGATTGTAACCATGCTAAAGCATTAATTGCATCCACTCCAGACTTTCTTCAACTCCTAGAACATTGATATACTATCACTCATAAAACCAGTGTTATCCATCATTGTGTATTCACCCTTTATCACTATCACTGTTATTAACAGTTCATCATGTTACTTATATAGTATCTGAAACAATCCCTTTATTGTGTAAGGGAAATAAGTTAATGATGAGACACAAACTGTAGCATTTAATTACTGTTGTCATCAGCCATTATAATTCATTGTGTGTCTTGTGAGGTTAACTGAACAGACTCTTTGCATTACCTAATTGAATATAGCAAATTGCTTAACGAATTTTTGTCATGCACTTGCATTCAACTTTTATGTAGTACAGTCATACCACCATAGGCTGTGATCTTGAATGTGCTGCTGCCGTCAATAGCATAGAGCACATTAAATAGGAGATCTGTAAGGAAAACAGTACTCTTCAGGAACCATTGTCTTTTTTATATGAGGGTTCTATTATTTAATGTGAGCCTAACAGTAAAGTGTGTGTGTGTGTGTGTGTGTGTGTGTGTGTGTGTGTGTGTGTGTGTGTGTGTGTGTGTGTGTGTGTGTGTGTGTGTGTGTGTGTGTGTAAGAGAGAGAGAGAGAGAGAGAGAAAGAAAGAAATATATAGGGCCACTTTCTGATCTCAATTACAGTGGTGAAAAATCCAGATTAGTTCCTTCAGTGGTCTTCTTTGGATTTACACCATTGTAAAAGAAAGCAGAATTTTCCTCCCTAAGGAGAAACTAGAACTTACATTGGGTTGTAATAGACAATTTAAAGTGCCGGACAAAGAAAGTTTTATATTCTGAGACCTTTCTACTAATTTGTATTTTCAATGGCATGAGTTTCCTATTAGTGTCCATGGAAAATTTTATTAATTGGATGTGTAAAGTTTTCTATGGTGCAAGATTTCTAGGCATGTGCATAGAAAGCTGTAAGTATTGGTTGTAAAAAGTGGGATAACTAGTGGCCTCTTCTGAAGAGATCTAACATCAAGAAATCAGTCCACATAGAAATGCAGTTTGTTGATAGTGTGGTGGGATGAAAGTCATGTTCCTTTTGTCCACATCAAATCTATCCTCTTGATTATTAGAAACCAGGGGCGGCTCCAGGCACCAGCACGCCAAGCGCATGCCTGGGGCGGCAAGCCACGGGGGGCGCTCTGCCGGTCGCCGCGAGGGCAGCAGACAAGTTGCCTTCGGCGGCATGCTTGTGGAGGGTCCGCTGGTCCCGCGGCTTCAGCGGACCTCCCGCAGGCGTGCCGCCGAATCCGCGGACCAGGGACCTCCCGCAGGCAAGCCGCCGAAGGCAGCCTGCCTGCCATGCTTGGGATGGCAAAATACCTAGAGCCACCCCTGTTAGAAACTGTACAGTATGCCCTTAATGCTGTTAGTCAGTTCAATGCCTAGGCTTTTAACCTCACCGTCCTGGCCAATTCTAATTTCAGTAACTACATTATACTTACCTAAATTTCCAGTCTCCTTTTATTGAATGAAGTGTTCTTTCTCACTGGACTGCTATGTAGCGTTGCTGGAGGTTGCTAAACATTACTGTATTTTGCCGCATAGGTGGCAGTGCTGACGCAGTGGGCAAAGTAATTCCTCTATACAGCATATATAGGTTGCATAATTATTTAGAGACTTTTGTAAAGTGCTTTGGCATCTGTTGGATGAATGATCACTCTTTACTCTTAGAAACACAAGAAAAATAAATGTTCTCTTTTAGGAAGAACAAAAACAGTCAGAAAGAAATTAGTATTTTCTTTTTCTAGTCTTTTACTTTTAAAGCCCAAAATAAACTCAATTTATATTTCACTATATAAAAAGAATAATTTTGCCACTGTAAAAAGACTATTCTATTTTAGTGTCACCTCTTCATTTAGGAAGTGCTGCTATTATGCCGTTTAAGCACCTGCTGTGGGCCTATCGTGTATTTTTAGTGCTACATTACTAAGATTAAGAAAATCTTCCACTTTAATTGTATGTATTGCACAAACCCTCTCTAGTAGTATAAATCCACTAAAGCTGTCATGGCAGTTACTAACCTTTTGTAGAGGTTACAGTTTTCAGAAAGGTATCTAATTAAACATTTATGGACCAGCGATGAACTTGTGACTTTGTGCATTGAGGCCTAATGCTAGTCAATTTCTTAAGCGTGTATGATAAAGGAAAGGTTAACTACTGTATGGGCTAGTATTTATAGTGCTGGGTTTCTACACTATAACCATAAATTGTAAATACTAAGCCAATAGAGTTTTTAAATGTCAAAATTTTGCATTATGATATAGGAAAAAGGAGGTGTCTAAGCAAAGATGACATTGTTACTTTGTGCATCAGAAGGCTATAGTGTAGTATTTTTTGTAGTTCTTTGGTATGTTGTATTGGGTGAAAGTGTCTTCAACGTGATAGTCTTGTAATTATGTAACTCTTTAAATATCTCTGAGTCCTACTCCACAATAATGATTATTATATCTCTAAAGCACCACAGGAAAGCAATGTTTCATTATGACTGAAGCAGATGTGTGTTGTTATGATTGATTAGCAGTTTTCCATTATTGTTATGGAAAGATAGTCATCTGTTCATTAAGGTGGCTTAATGTTACCAGTTAAGGTTGGTTATAAGATCAATTTCAAACCCTGCCCTCAATTGAGGGATTGAGTCTTTCCCTGGTATACAGAATCTTGTACCTAAAGTATTATTTGACTCCTGCAATATGTCCTGGGAAGAAATGCTTATTTGTGATTTTTTTCTAAGACTTAATAAAAATAAATATTACATCTTATTCAGCATAACTAACGTCTCATATATCCCCATCACAGCTGCTGCCACAATTACACTGGCTCAGTGGTTCTCAACCCGCAGGCCGCTTGCGGCCCAATTAGCACACAGCTGCGGCCCAGCTGTGTGCTAAAAAAAATTCAGAGTTTGCTGCATCTCATTCCTGGTCCCAGCAGGAGCAGGGCCGGCTGAGGAGGAGATGTGTCACGGAGCCCTGCTGGAGCGCTCCCTGCCAGCAGGGAAGGCAAAGCAGCCCCTTCTGGCAGTGGAGAAGCTCAGCTAGCTGCTTCCTCCCTCCCCGTGCTGCACAGACATGTAGAGTTGCCGAATGTCCGGTTTTCGACCGGAAAGCCTGGTCGAAAAGGCAACCTGACAGTGTCCATCAGATCTACTGACCCAATGCCAAAAGTTTGGTTGCCACAGGCAGGGGGATGCACAGGGTCATCAACCGCACAAGCCATGGGCATAGTCTGTGGGGCATTGCCTCCCCCCCGACATCCCTCTCCTGATTTCTGCGAGCGCCAAGCAGGGCTTGCTCTGCTCAGCCTGCTCGGGGGAGGGAGGCTCTGTCCTTCCTATGCTGCATCGGCTCACTTGGCCCCTTTGCTCGACTGAGGCTGGCCGCTCCAGGATGTCGTGTCTTGGTTCTAGTGTCTGTCATCATCCTCTTCTGTGTGTCCTGGGTCCAGTTTCTGTACAGCGGTGAGTGCCCGTGGGAGGGCAGGGCAAGGGGGTGGGTTGGGGAGAGGAGAGGGATAGAGAGATGGGGCAAGAGGAAGAGAGGGGGATGACTGAGAGGACTGCCTCCTCACTTCTGGGCATCTCAGCCAGAGGCATCCAGAGAAATGGGGAGGAGACATGTGCCCACCCACTAGCTACAGCCTCGTGTCACCTCTGGAGGGATGAGCATGCTGCAAGCTGCAGCACGCTCTGGGCTGTGTGCAGCAGACAGGGCCCGCCTGCCCATCCCATGCTGGCCATGTCCAGACCTGGAGCTCACAGCTAGAGCAGGAGACTGCTCTGTAAGTCCCGTCTCTAAGGGGGGAGCTGGTGGAAATTTGTCCTATGGGTGGCTTCCCAGCTAGTGTCCCCCTTGGCTCAGTGGGTGAGCTCACCCCAGCCCCTGACTGTCTGGGGGCGGCATGGAGGGACATGTGCCCAACTGGGCAGCCACAGCAGGCAGGGTGGGGTGGAGCCCTCACACACACCCATGCAATCTCTGCCATCCTCAGCAGTGCCCCTCTCTGGCCTGGAAAGTGCCTCAGTGTTGAGCCCCACGTAGGGCTGAGTGCATGCTTCTGGTACCCCCTGCACTGAGCGGGGCCCGGAGCAGCCCCCTCCAGCCCAGCTGCATCACCTCCATAGTCACTACCACCAGACAGAGGTCAGTGTCCATTCACCCATGCACAGAGACAGCAACTGGGCAGCCTCCAGCAGGGCTCTGCCCCTTCCTCAGACGAGGTGAGGGGCACCGAGGGCACAGAGCTGCTGTGTGCCACACGCCATGCACGCTGCCCCCTGCATTACAGAGCAGCAGCTCAGACGAAGACACACTGCTGACACTGCAGCTGTTTTGTGGGCCCAGCTCAGGCAAGGCTTAAAGTGGGCAGAATCAGAAGGGGTCACTATGCTGGCAAAAAAGAATTTAAAATGGTGTCGGGTCACTGAGGGGTGCCCTTTAAGCGCTGCCCTCCAAGTGCATGAACATTTAATTCAGCTGGGATTATCATAGACACCCTGCTAACATACACACATGCTTTTTCCAGTCCACTTTAAGCACTGAGCTCAGGGATTCACAATTATCTTGCAGTGATCAACAGCCCAGGACAATCCCAACTATTGTACAGAAACCGGTTAATTCAACCACCCCCCAACCCCCAAGTATTATATATCATGGGCACTGATACTGTCTGCCTCCCACAATTCTCTCACACTGGCTCTCTGTCTGTCTGTCTGTCTGTCTCTCTCTCTCTCTCTCACACACACACACACACACACACACACACACACACACACACACACACTTACTTCCTGTCTGTTTCACACAACTTTCACCTACATTCACTCACTCATTCTCATAAACATGCACAGCCACTGAGCTACATCTGTATAGTCCAATGTGTTAACAGAGAAAAACCTTTATTTCAGTCAATAGATTGGGCTAGTTTTTAAATGACTTTCAGTGATGTTAAGTGTTGTACAGGTATTATATATAGTGTGGATGCAGCCCACCCAACACACAGAGAGCTGTATATGCTGGCCATAATGATAAATAGGTTGAGAACCATTGTGGCCTGGCTGCACATGAGTAATTGATCAAAGTCCTGCTTTTCAAAAATAAGTGCTTAAAATTAGGGTCTCAAATCCATATCCATAAACTAAATCCATTGAGAGGCATTGTGGTGTAATGGATAGGGTACTGGACTAGAAACTAGGAGACCTGGATTTTATTCTGGTTGTGCCAATGACCTGCTGTGTGACTTTGGGCAAGTTACTTATTAGTTTGCATTTCCCTCCTACCCTTTGTAGGGTTGCCAACTTTCTACTCGCACAAAACCGAACACTCTTGCCCCACTCCTCCTCCAAGGCCCTGCCCCCACTTACTCCATCTCCCCTCCCTTGTTGCTCGCTCTCCCCACCCTCACTCAGTCACTCATTTTCATCGGGCTGGCTCAGGGGATTGGGGTGCAGAAGGGGGTGAGAGTTCCAGCTGGGGGTGCAGGCTCTGGGTTGGGGTCACAAATGAGAAGTTCAGGGTGTGGGAGGGGGCTCTAGGCTGAGGCAGTGGGTTGGGATGCAAGAGGGGGTGAGGGCTCCCGCTGGGGGGTGCAGGCTCTGGAGTGGGGCCAGGGATGAGGAGTTTGGGGTGAGGAGGGGGCTCTGGGCTGAGGCAGGGGGGTAGCGTGTGGGAGTGGGTATGGGCTCTGGGGTGGGGATGCAGGTTCTGGGGTGGGGCCAGGAATGAGGGGTTGAGAGTGCAGAAGGGGGCTCTGGGATGGGGCCGGGGGTTGGGGTGCAGGGGGTGAGGGCTCTGGCTTGGGGTGCAGACTCTGGGCTGGGGCTGAGGGGTTTGCGGTGTAGGAGGGTGCTCTGGGCTGGGGCTTAGGGGTTAGGATGGCAGGAGGGGGATCAGGGCTGGGGTTGAGGTGCGGGAGGGAGTGCAGGCTCCAGGCAGCGCTTACCTCAGGCAGCTCCCAGAAGCAGAGGCATGTCCCCCGTCCAGCTCCTACATGGAGGCATGGCCAAGCAACTCTGAGTGCCACCCCATCCGCAAGCACCGCCTCTGCAGCTCCCATTGTCTGTGGTTCCCGGCCAATGGGAGCTGCAGAGTTGGTGCTTGGGGCAGGGGCAGCGTGCAGAGCCCCCGACTGCCTCTACATGTAGGAGCCGGAGGTGGGATATACCGCTGCTTCCAGGAGCCGCGCAAAGCCATGGCAAGCAGGGAGCCTGCGTTAATCCTGCTGCACTGCCAACCAGACTTTTAATGGCCCAGTCAGCAGTGCTGACAGGAGCCGCCAGGGTCGCTTTGCAACTGGGTGTTCCAGTCAAAAAACAGACACCTCAACCCTAACCCTTTGCCTTGTTTGTTTAGATTGGAAGTTCTTTGGGCCAGGGACTATGACTGAATTTTTCAAGACCATAGTTAGGCTCCTACATGTGGCTTTTCAAGTGTGCATAAATGACTTAGGAGCTTTTGAAAACACCACCTTTTGGTATTTAAACATTGATTTAAGAGCGTAACGTTAGAGTCTGTTCTTGAAAATTTTGGTCTGTCTCTTACTATGTGCTTGGTGTATAGCACAATGCCCCCTAATCCCACTTGTGACCTCTGTGCTACCATAATATAAATAGTAATAATCTTTATGCACCTTCTGACTTCAGAAAATGCTGAGTACTCAGTAGTTCCTATTGACCAGTGGGAGTGGTGCCTGAATATGGATTTAGGATCCATGATTTAGGATGTAATGGTCCTATTTTAGGAAATTTGGGGCCAGATGTCAGATTACACATCTGGCAATTCACATTCATTGACTGTTTTGCACACACATAGGTTCTTAGCTTATAAGCTCTTTATAGTATGAGCCAATCTTGAGGGTTTGGAAAGTGCCTAACACACAGTGAGCGCTCCCATAAATAAACAACAAATAATAATACTTGCACATGCTAGTTAGTAAAACAATTGAATGTACATTGTTGTGCCACATGATTGTGCAGCCCTAATTTTGAAAGTGAGGGCCTATAATTTTGGCAGGATTCAGCTTTAATTCTGATATAGATGATCACTTTTCTTATTATTGGTTTGTCAGCATTCCACTCAAGAGGAAAGAATTAAGTATGACAATATGTTGCTGCTGCCCAAAATGCAGAAACATCTGTTGTAGTTATGAAGTGAGCACACAAATTCACTGTGATTAACTATGGCATCATTAGCAGATGTCACCAGTTGGGGAATTAGATAAGCTAACATTGTAAGTGCTCCCTTTCACCAGCAGGGCAGAAGATGTTAAGATTTTTCTAAAAGTGCAAATGTGTTCAGAGTCCGTTTGCTGTGAAGGATGAGACATCTACACTGCCAATGTCCAAGCATTAGAAACCAGCGAAGACCTTTGCAAACTTACGACCTGTGGCAATAGGCATTATGTTGTCATTTTCCAGTGCAGAGCGTGGCTCTTTGTGGAATTAATGGATACTTTTTACTTTTCATTTTCAGTCCTCTAGGACTACAGGGACAATGTTAAGAGGATAACAATCAGGTTTTAAAACTCATTTTCCTTTAAAGTTTGTTTCTTATTGTCACTCCTAATCTCCTTATTCTTCCATCAGTTTCTTTCAAAAATTGGTCACTGCAGTGATGATTTGGGGAAACAGGGTACTTACATTTGGCAGACTTTGAGTGGATTCCAAGAAAAACAGCTCTGCTTCAAATTACATTATAACAATGACAATTGTTGGAGTAAAAGCTGACACAGGATCAGAAGTTTAATATTCATCAATTCAATAAATTACCAGAACGGAGGCTAAAGACTGAATGTTTTACTGTTAAAACAAACATTTCTCTGTTCCTCAGGTGTTTTGATTTCTTTTGTTTTGTCTTTTACATATTCAAAAGACATGGTAACCAGGCATTTAAGAAACAACTATGCCTTTGTCTCACATCATCTATAAACATTTCCATTATCAGACTATCCTATACCCTGCCAGTTTATTAGAATATGCTAGCTCACTCTTCTTCCAAAATTCTGCATTAGTACACCATGCTGTTAGATGGTGTGAGCACAATTATGTGATAGGACAAGCCTTTTTATCTGTGAACTCTGAGATCCATTATGAGCTTGCAAGTACTTGACAAATATTCCTGGACTTTGAGACATTCCCATCAAATATTCATAAAGGTACCTTTCCTTCCACACACATTCCAACTGTTCGGTGCATCTTTGTAGATTCTCTTTAAATGAGAGGGTGTGAGATACCACTGAATTAGCAAAATATACTGTTTTTCTTTTACTGTTAGATATCTGGAAAAGGGAGCTACTTTACCCCAAATAAAGGACCAATGCTCTAAGGGAATTTCTTTATCTAGAACCTTTTCCCATTTCTTCCTGTAATTACATTTGCCATCCATTTCAAGTATAATAAGTTCACTATATAGTTTTGAAATTGATTTTGGATCTGCTAGAGTTCATTATCATTTCAATATCCGTAAGTCATTTCTAGAACCTCCCATTTCTTGGGAAGCTTGAAATATATCTTAACTGTATTTAATTAAATATTGGTATCTTAGTTATAGGAAAAGTTCCTTGTAATCTCTCTGGGTCTATCATTTTTTCCCCTTTAATTAACTACCTTACTCTTTGCAGGCTCACTTTTTCCCATTTTTAAAAAGTGGGATCAATGTCTCCTGGAGGGAAGGTTGGATTGTATCTATTTTGTTGTTAGAGGGGAAGAGGCTAGGCTGGTTTTCACTTCTACTTTGCCCCAAAATTTTCAGAGAAATCACTAAATGGGAGGTCTTGAGTGTTTTGGAAATGAAAATGTTGACCCAAATGTGATAGCAAATATTTCCTGCTCTGTGTTCTTCAATGTTTATTTCTATACCCATCATACCAGGCTATCAAGGCCCAGCCTTCTGGTATCCAATAACACTGTTTTACAGCCAAAATGCTTCTGAAATAAATGTAGTCCAACTTTACTAATTCTGGGTCACTGAGAACGAAAATGATGCTTAAAATGGTTGATTGGCTCTAGTTTTCAAGTTATGCTATTGGGTCAGTATATACGTCCCTTGACTTGGGAATAGCGGAGGATAAGTGAGTTATAAAGGGAAGGGATCTCAATTTAAACCAGAAATGACTAAAATACATCTTTGACTGGATCTATGAATAAATCTATGACTGGGTTTGGACAGTACTTGCTTTTTAGGCAAAACAATGAATGATGCAATCTGAAGCTGGTATTGCGTCATACATGATATGAATTGCATCATGTTATTCCTAGAAGTCATGGATGATGCAATCATAATGAAGCTTACATCACTGTGCTGAACAAATTGCCCTATATCAGCTCTAGGGTATGGCTACACTTGCGAGTTGCAGCGCTGGTGGAGGCTTTCCAGCGCTGCAATTAGTAAGTGTCCACACCTGCAGGGCACATCCAGCGCTGCAACTCCCTGGCTGCAGCGCTGGCCGTACACCTGGCTCAGCATGGGGAATAAAGATTGCAGCGCTGGTGCTGCAGCGCTGGTCATCAAGTGTGGCCACACACCAGCGCGGTTATTGGCCTCCAGGGTATTAGCAGATATCCCAGAATGCTTTTATAAATTATTCTCTTTGTTTTGTTATGCAGCCTCTCTTTGTTTTGTTGTGAACTCCGAGCTCCGTAGCACCGTTGATCCCGGAGCTGCTTATCTACAAACACAGCTCCTGTTTGCTGTGATCAATCTGTGAACAATCAAATGAGATAATGAGGCAGGCAGGGAGTGAGTGTTTGCTTGACAGAAACGGGGCAGAGGGGAGAGAGGGAGTCCGTTGGCTGCAGGCTGTTTGCAGTTAAGAGTCAAGGGTAAGGAATCGGGAACATGTTCTGATTTTTCAAGGCAGGAAGGTAACACACAGTGTTGGCTCCAAAAATCCACTCTCTCTCTCTCTGCTCCCTGTCACACTACGCCCCACGCCACCCCCCTCTTTTGAAAAGCACGTTGCTGCCACTTGAACACTGGGATAGCTGCCCATAATGCATCACTCCCAACAGCGCTGCAAATGCTGCAAATGTGGCCACACACCAGCGCTGGTAGCTGTGAGTGTGGCCACACACCAGCGCTGGCCCTGCACAGCTGGACGACCAGCGCTGCAACTACCAGCGCTGCAGATTTGTAAGTGTAGCCATACCCCTAGAAATCATACAGTGTTGTGCTCTCTTATTTGTCAGTGTTTGATTTTGCAAAGGGACACATTTCTGTTTAGCCAAAGTGAGCAGAGATGCCTCGTATTTGTGTGAACAGTGCAGATAACTTCTGCTATGTCTGTGGTGAAGTGACTTTTGCATCACAAAAGCGCAGTATAACCACTATGGTTAAGAAAGCCTATCACCTTTATTTTGGCTGCAAAATTGGAGATCAGGACAAGAGGTGGGCCCCACACATATGCTGCAACACTTGTGCAACAAATCTTTGCCAGTGGTTGAACAGGAAAAGGAAATCTATGCCTTTTGCAGTGCCAATGATTTGGAGAGAGCCAACAGATCATACCAGCAATTGTTACTTCTGCATGGTGCCTCCAGTTGGGAAAGGTGTGTCAAAGAAGAAAAAGTGGACTGTGCATTATCCAAACATTCCATCAGCTATACGCCCAGTACCCCACGGAGAAGGACTGCCAGTTCCTGATGCACCAGAATCATTCTCACTTGAGTCAGACGAGGAAGAGGATGAAACTTCTGGTCCTGAACCATCAATGTCACAGGACTCACATTTTCTCCCATCCTCCTCCTCTGAACCACACCTCATAACACAGGGTGAACTGAATGACCTTGTCAGGGATTTGGAACTACCCAAGAGTAAGGCAGAGCTGTTGGGCTCCAGACTACAGCAGTGGAATCTCCTGGCAGGTGATGTTAGGGTTTCCATGTTCCGTGACCGTCAAAAGGATCTTGTCCCATTCTTCTTCATGGAAGGTGATCTTGTAGCCTGCAACAACATCGATGGTGTGATGGCAGCCCTCAACATCGTTCACGATCCAGATGAGTGGAGACTGTTCATTGATTCATCAAAGACGAGTCTTAAAGCTGTTTTACTGCATAATGGCAATGTTTTGCCATCAATTCCAGTTGCTCATGCAGTCCATATGAAGGAAACCTATGACAACATGAAACAACTTTTGAGGTGCATAAACTATGACCAACATCAGTGGCAGCTTTGTGGCGATTTGAAGGTTGTTGCTCTCTTGCTTGGTCTGCAGACCGGATACACAAAGCACTGCTGTTTTCTCTGCGAATGGGATAGTCGTGCAAGAGATTCCCACTACATCAAGAAAGATTGGCCACTCTGACAGTCATTGGAGCCTGGGAGGAAAAGTGTTCAGCATCCACCACTTGTTGAATCAAGGAAGATTTTGTTACCACCCTTACACATCAATCTGGGTCTGATGAAGAACTTTGTCAAGGCCATTGACAAAACACAAGCAGCTTTCAAGAACCTCCGTGGAAAATTTCCAAGGTTAAGTGAAGCTAAGATAAAGGAAGGTGTCTTTGTTGGTCCTCAGATTCGTGAACTTCTTCCTTGCCACGCAGTGCCATGCACTGCGTGGCAAGGAAAAGATGGCATGGAAAGCCTTCCAGTTAGTGGCAATAAATTTTCTCGGAAACAACAAGGCAGACAACTACAGGTTGTTGGTGGAAAACCTCCTCAAGGCATACAAAAGCCTTGGTTGCAACATGTCACTAAAGATACATTTTTTGCACTCTCATCTAGATTTTTTTCCACCGAACTGCAGAGCAGTGAGCGACGAGCACGGCGAGCAATTTCACCAGGACATTGCAACAATGGAGAAACTATCAGGGCAAATGGAGCCCATCAATGCTTGCAGACTATTGCTGGACAGTGACAAGAGATGCTCCATTTAATGAATACAAGAGACAAGCCAAGAAGCGCCGAGTAGACACTGAATAGGACTAAACTATGTACATATTAGTTTTTTGCCTTTTGGTTCATAATAAATTTTAGTTAGATAACCCTTTTGCTGATTTTTAAAGTGTTACATAAACAGGACAGGTGAAATATTATCATGTAAAGCAACCATAAACACATGAAAAGACCTAGGTTTACAATTTATGATTAAAACTCTATTATCTACACAATATACATAGACATAAAATGTAAAAACTTAAATATCTTAGAAACAGTAGCCAATCAGTTGTTTTAATTGTCACATTTGAATTCAGCACATCAAAATATATAATAAATAGCACATTTTATCTCTGAAGCAGATGACTTCTCAAAAATTGTAGACCAGTGTAATACCCCCTTAGGTTTGTACCACTATGCCTCTTTGAAATACTGACCTGTATAATTTTTAAATGAGTGATTTTTTTACTCCAAATAATAAAATGGAGGAGATTAACTCTTCTAATAATTTTGTAGGGATTTCTATTCCAAGTGTGTGAAAAAAGAAAATAATCTTGGAGAGAAAGATTATCCAATTTTATGTACCTTTTTCAAGGCTTTTCAACAGAGATGCATAATGTGTGTTATATATTTTTCCCAGATGAGAGGTAAGATTGGCCTCAAGGTGTCTTGATGAGTTTTTTGCCCAATGAAATCTAATACTTTGGATTAGGGATAAATTGGGTGGGATTTTCAAAAACATCTAATTGACTTAGAAGCACAATTCCTGTGGACTTTGAAACTTCTCTGAGTTTCATGTCTTTCATAATATGAAGCACAACAGTAAGGGGATAAACAAACATCACCAAGGGATTGCCCATATGCTAAACAACTTGGTTCTCTGGGCTGCCTGCATTTATTACTAAGGTACTGTATTTTCTTCTCTTTTATTGTTATAAAGTTTCAATCACTATTACAAATAAGAGCAGTGACATAAGCAGCCATGTCATGTTTCTTTCAAGGCCAATCAATTCAGAATATTTGCCATTAACATTGACTTCAGCTATAAGATTGTGTAAGATTTTAACCACGCTTGCTGAAATGATGCTGATCGCAGTTTGTCCTTGTCTACAACTGTTCACCTTTATCCATTGCTGATACCTGCTCTCAGCATTGGTTCAAACCTCAAAAGGGTTTCTTGGGAAGCTGCTTCAGGGTTTCTGAAATGGTGCTGAATGCAGCTTGCCCTGTCTGCACTTGTCCAGGGCTGGTGCAACCATTTAGGCGACCTAGGCGGTTGCCTAGGGCACTAGGATTTGGGGGGTGGCATTTTCTTCGGCAGCAACCGCGGCGGCCGGATCTTCGGCTGCCCCGGTCGCCACCAGCATTTAGGCGGAGGGAGCTGGGACGGGGAGCACAGGGAGGTCTGCCTGCAGCAAGTAGGGGGGTGTGTGGCACGCAGGGGAACTCCCCGCCCCACCTCACCCCTGCCCCGCCTCCTCCCCAAGCACGCCGTGGCCACTTCACTTCTCCTGCCTCCCAGGCTTGCGGCGCCTAAGCTGATTGCAGGGGCGGCTCTACAAATTTGGCCGCCCCAAGCAGTCATGCCCGGGAGGCGCCCCCGAGCCGCGGGAGCAGCGGACCTCCCGCGGGCATGACTGCAGAGGGTCCGCTGGTCGCGCGGCTCGGCTGGACCTCCCGCAGCTGCGGGCGGTTCGCTGGTCGCGCGGCTCCGGTTGAGCTGCCGCAGTCATGCCTGCGGGAGGTCCAGCCGAGCCGCGGGACCAGCGAACCCTCCGCAGTCATGCCTGCGGGAGGTCCACTGGAGCCGCCGGCCGAGCGTCCCCTCCGCAGTCATGCCTGCGGCAGGTCCGCTGCTCCCGGGGCTCCGGTGGACCTCCTGCAGGCATGACTGCGGCAGGTCCGCCGGCCCAGCCTGCCGCCCCCCCCGGGAAAGGGCCGCCCCAGGCGGGTGCTTGCCCCGCTGGGCTCTGGAGCCGGCCCTGGCTGATTGGCACCACAAGCCTGGGAGGTGGGAGAAGTGAAGCAGTGATGGCGTGCTCGGGGAGGAGGCGGAGCAGGGGTGAGCTGCTTCACTTCTCCCACCTCCCAGGCTTGCGGCGCCTAAGCTGATTGGCACCACAAGCCTGGGAGGTGGGAGAAGTGAAGCAGTGATGGCGTGCTCGGAGTGGAGGTGGAATAGGGGTGAGCTGGGGCACAGGAGGGGCGTGCCTCAGGGTGGAGAGCTGCCGCAGAGGGGGCGCCTTAGGGCGGAGGGGGGGAGCACCTCAGGGTGTGGGCTCGGGGACGGGGGAGGGAGCAAGGTGAAAGTTTCACCTAGGGCACGAAACATCCTTGCACCGGCCCTGCACTTGCCACTAAACTGTTGAGTATTGATTCAGCTGCTGTCTGTCACAGTAACCGGGCATCTGTGCTTTGGACCCCTGTTAGTCCCTCTGGTGTGCACCTCTCAGTGGCCTGGCTTCCTGCACCTCTCTCTGGGTGGAACCACACAGTCCAAACATTTGTAGACAGGATCTCTGGAGTGTAGCCCCCCTCATTACCAGCTGTGTTAACTGGGTTTGATGACAGTGAGCTCTTTTACTCTGGGAGCTTGTGATGTTGGCTGATTAAAGTGAATCAAACAAGGCTTCTTGAAAACAAAGTATTATTTATTCATTCACCCAAAAGCCTTATGCACTCAGAGTTGTGAACAGAGGCAGCTAGGAGGAGAATTTTGGAGGGAATTTAGAGAGGGAGTGTGAGAGGCTTTCCTTCCAGGTCCAGCTCTATGTTTGATTCCAGATGGACAGCAATGGAATCATGGTTGTGACTTGCAATGGCTGTGTCCCTGCCCCCTCTTCTCCCCTCCCCCAGCCCAAAGCCAGAAGGGACTTCTTATGTATGAAGTACAAGTTGGTAGCTGTGCTGGAAGAAAAGATTATTGGATTGGAAAGGGAAGGAGAGATGCTATTGAGAATCAGAGAAGCTGAGGCATACCTAGACAGCCAGGTTCAGGAAACATCCGTACCTTAGGCTAATGGAAGAATGAAACTGGCCACCAAGGAATTGGAGAGAGAGGAACACAGAGACAAGAGGCTTTCTTAATGGCTGGATACAGACTATGATAGGCAGGTTGTGGTCAGCAGAGACAAGAAGACCAGGAAGAATTCCAAATAATTATGTATTATTTATAATTAAATATAATTATTTTAATTATATATTCCAATATTTATGTATATATTATTTGGAATGATTTTTATTTATAATTAAATATAATTAAAATATATTATAACAAATAGAAGAAGGGAGATAATGATAAATTGTACAAAATTGATAAGAGAAGCAAAGGGACACACCTTTGCTGACCATAGAGATTTCCCTTAAGGACAATAAGAAGAAGGCTTTTAAAATTGCATAAAAAACCAAAAATAATCCTAACAATTGTTTTAGTCCATTACTAGATGTTAATGGTAGAATTATCAATAATAATGCAGACAAGGCAGATGTTTTTATTAAATATTTTTGTGTTCTGTATTTGGAAAAAAGCCCGCTCATGTAGTCATTTCAGATTATGATAATAACGACATGCCTTCCATTCCATTAGTAACTCAGGAGGATGTTAAACAGCAGCTACTAAGGTTAGACATATTAAAATCAGCAGTTCCAGATAACTTGTATCCAAGAGTTTTAAAAGAGCTAACTGAAGAGCTCGCTGGACCATTAATGTTGGTCTTCAATAAGTCCTGGAACACTGGGGAAGTTCCAGAAGACTGGAAGAAAGCTAAGGTTGTGCCAATGTTTAAAAAGAGTAGATGGGATGACCCGGCTAATATACAGACCTGTCAAGCTGACATTGATCCAGGACAAGATAAATGAGCAGCTGATACAGACATGATTAATAAAGAATTAAAGGAAGGTAATATAATTAATGACAATCAAAATGGGTTTATGGAAAATAGATCCAGTCAAACTAACTTGATATCTTCTTTTGATGAGATTACAAGTTTGATTGCTAAAGGAAATAATGTTGATGTAATATGCTTAAACTTCTGTAAGGTGTTTGTAATTCAAGGATGTTGATAAATTGTAGCGGGTTCATAGAAGAGCCAAGAGGATGATTGAAGAATTGGAAATTATGCCTTACAGTGATAAACTCAAGGAGCTCAATCTATTTAGTTTAACAAAGAGAAGGTTAAGGGGTGACTTGATCAGTCTATATCTAAATGAGAAACAAATATTTGATAAAGGGATATTCAGTCTAGCAGAGAAAGGTACGAACAAGATCCAGTGGCTGCAGGTTGAAGATAGACAAATTCAGACTGGAAATAAGGAGTAAGTTTTCAAGTCAGGGTAATTAACCATTGGAATAACTTACCAAGGGTTATGGTGGATTTTCAGTCACTGGCAATTTTTAAATCAAGACTGGATTTTGTTTTAAAGATATTCTCTAGTTGAAAGGGAATTATTTTGGTGGAGTTCTGTGGTCTGTGTTATACGGGAGGTCAGACTAGATGATCACAATGGTCCTTTTGGCCTTGGAATCTATAAATCTATGAATAAGAGCAAGCATATAAAACTGTCCCTGCCTGCAGGTATATGGGATCTTGGGGAGCAATTACCACACGGGTGGGGTGCAAAATAAACTTTATTAAGAAAATACAAAAACAGGGAAAATTCAATAGTGAGGGGTATGGGGTTTGTTAAGGTAGACAATTGGGGAGGGGTTTCTTTTTGGTGAACAGTAAGGGGGTTTCAATAGTGGGGTACAACACAGCAGGATACAATACAGTGGGTAACCAATTAACACTGAAGTATAAATGTAACAGGTAGCTAGCGATTTCTATGTAAAAAGGTGTGTCACAGCAGCATATAACCAACTAATAGTTATGGAAAAATATGTTAAATAACAAACAATTTTAGGTAAAATGTGTCACAGTGGTGTAAATGTAGAATGTGAGGTGTATCAGAGAGGAAGAAAGTAACAAATGGGGTTTTATGCTAGAGAGTGAGACAGAACAGGCTGCAAGCTTAAGCAGCAGAGAGAGTGTAACAAGGTAGAAAGACACAGAGAAGCTGGGGGGGTGTGGTTTGCAGTGGGAAGACAGACAATTACAATTATACAGAACACAGCAAAATCTTATCTATGAGCTAACTTAACCAAGACTACACAAATTAAAACACAATGCAACAATTCTCTAAGCCTAACTTACAAAGTATAATGCTAAACTTAACTTAATGGGTGCACCTTATGCTAAGGATCGTTCCAGAGGGCTGAGTGGTGTGTGTCCAGGACACAGCTCCAAAGGGGGGGGGTGACTGCAGCAGTGGGGTGGTTGCAAGCAGGCTTATTTCTAGCAGCAAAGGAGCTGCAGAACTAGAAACAGATTACAGATACAGACCAAGGAGTTAGCTTGGGTCTGTCTGTTGGGGAAAGAAAGCCAGCAGCCAAGACAGGGGGAGTTTAAGAGAGGTTTTAAGACACAGACCAAGGTTTAGCTTGAGTCTGTGTGCTGGGGAGACAGAGCCAGCAGCTAAAATAATAAAATAAAAGTATAGAAAGTTTCACAGAGGGATTCTTACCAGCCCCCAAGGCAGCAGCAGCAGAGGCAGAAGCAGGTACAGCAGCAGCATCAGAGGATGCAGAGAGGACTCAATTCGTTCACAATAATCAGGAGATCTCCAGGCAAAATTCGTTGTTTGTTGGGGGGGGGGTTCAAAAAACGGGGGTACGCTCAAAAAATAAAACGAGAGCGGAGAAAGGACCACCCAGAACCCCCTGGCTGATCAGACCAGGCAGCAATGCAGGAACCTTTCTGAAGTCTGTTCAAAAAATGTCTGTTTTTAAAGGCAAACCCTGGCAGCTTCCCGCCAGTAACTCTGATTGGCTCCCCCTCTTACAGGGAGGAGAGAAGGCAGAGAAAAAACTGCAGGCAGCCACAGAGGCATGTTTGGACTAGCCCTGAGCCCAGAGGTATGACTCATGCCCAGGATCTTAAAAACACAATAGGTCTTGCAGCTCCGGACAGTGCCCACCCTACACCAAGGCCAGGTTTTAACAAGGTGATAACAGGACTAACCCTTTGAACAGGACAGTGGTCCCACTTAGCACAAGTGGCCATCCCTTTGAGAAGGGCAATGGCTCTTGTTAAAAACTTAAGGGGCCCTCCCTTTGAGAAGGGCAGAGGCCCTGGTAAACAACTTAACAGCCAGGGAGGGGCGGCCACAGAGGAGAACAAGAACAAAATGGAGTAAGGGGACAGCTGTAAGAACAAAATGGAGCTGTAACAGACAAAAACAACAGGGCTAGATGTATATTTCCCCTTACCTATACCTTAATCTTTTTTTGCAAACTCCTCTCAGCCCAGTTAACCCCATGTCTGTCTGTCAGAGAGACAGATTGTCCTGCTGCAATGTGCTCCCTGTGACACTTTCTCCCTGTACGTCTGTCAGAGACTCCACCTGGGCGACTACTGACAGCCCACTCAACCCCCCACTTCTTGCCTAGGCTAGCATCATTAAGGTTTTAGTATACCTTTTGTTCCTAGGTTCAACCTGGGAAGAGCTTTGCCAGCCTAGTGGGCATCAGACCAGTGGTAATATGTAACTATGAGTATGCTTTTCTTGTACTAGAAGCATCAGTAGAACACACTGACTGAAAGGGGTAGATTGACAGGTGGTAGGAGAATCTGGAGCATGGGAGGCTAATTACTTAGTAAACATCTTGGAAAGTATAACTTGACAGCTAATTAATAAGCCTCTAATTGTTAATTTCCCACAAACAAAGGAGACCTATATTACATCATTGAGACTGTGACCTTTGAAACATCTTATACATAGTGTTTCATGGAACAATGATTACTTTAACCTTCTAGACACAAGGAGCCAAATTAATTGCTGGTGTATTGTAAAATCAGATTTACATCTGAGATGAGTTTTTCCCAGAAAGTTACAACCCCCTGCCAAGCTAAAAATGAAAGCCATTTGCTAGGTCTTCTAAACATAAACATTTTTGTTGTCCTGTTATATGACTGCTTCTTTAATCTGTGTCAGTGGAAATTTTGTAAAAACCATAATAATGCAATGAGACAACAGGACAAATAGGTGTATTCACTTGTTCCAATATAAAGCAGAAGTGTGCCTTCAGCAAATTTCCTTAGCTCAGTTGTTTCAAAAGGTGAGCTAAAGACCCAATCATCTCCCAATCCTACAAAAATAGACTCAACAGAAGGTGAAAGAATGCCTCTGTGTGTTTTGATTGGTTATTGGTGTGCTTCTCCCCATGCAAAGCATATAGAACAGGGTCACAAAGGCCAAGTTTCATTTGATCTTCAGAACAGTCCCCATAGTATCACACTCTCATTTAAACCTGCTAACAGGCTCATGATGTCACTGTTTTTCTGTATCACTGAGTGTGCTTTTTGATACTATTGCTGTGTTAGAGCCTGATCAGCTTCAGGCCCTTGATTTATACTTCTCAGTCATTGTTACTGTTTAGAGTTTGATACAGTTGTATTTTTTGTTTTTAGTAGGGCTGTCGATTAATCGCAGTTAACTCACGCAATTAACTAAAAAAAATTAATCGTGATAAATCGCAGTTTTAATTGCACTGTTAAACAATAGAATACTACCAGTAATTAAAATTTATTAAATATTTTGGACATTTTTCTACATTTTCATATACATTGTATTCTGTGTTGTAATTGAAATCACAGTGTAGATTGTTTTTATTACAAATATTTGCACTGTAAAAATGATAAACAAAAGAAATAGTATTTTTCAATTAATCTCATACAAGTACTGTAGTGCAGTCTTTGTCATGAAACTGCAATTTACAAATGTAGATTTTTTTTTGTTACGTAGCTGCACTCAAAAACAAAACAATGTAAAACTTCAGAGCCTACAGGTCCACTCAGTCCTATTTCTTCTTCAGCCAATTGCTTAGACAAACAAGTTTTGTTTACATTTATAGGAGGGAGATAAGAGGAAGGAAGTCCTCTTATTTACAATGTCACCAGAAAGTGAGAATAGGTAATTGCATGGCACTTTTGTAGCTGGCATTGCAAGGTATTTACGTGCCAGATATGCTAAACATTCCTTGCCCCTTCATGCTTTGGCCACCATTCCAGAGGACATGCTTCCATGCTGATGATGCTCGTTAAAAAAAATGCGTTAATTAAATTTGTGACTCAACTCCTTGGGGGAGAATTGTATGTCCCTTGCTCTGTTTTACCTGCATTCTGCCATGTATCTTTAGCGCATCTGGCACGCAAATATCTAGTGACGCCAAATATCTAGCAACAGTCCCATGAGAACACCTGTTCTCATTTTCAGGTGACATTGTAAACAAGAAGCAGGCAGCATTATCTCCTGCAAATGTAAACAGACTTGTTTGTCTGAGTGATTGGCTGAACAAGAAGTAGGACTGAGTGGACTTGCAGGCTCTGAAGTTTTACATTGTTATATTTTTGAATGCAGTTATTTTCTGTACATAATTCTACATTTGTAAGTTCAACTTTCATGATAAAGAGATTGCTCTAGTCTACAGTCCTTGTATTAGGTGAATTGAAAAATACTATTTATTTTGTTTTTTCACAGTGCAAATACTTGTAATAAAAAATATAAAGTAAGCACTGTACACTTTGTATCTGTGTTGTCATTGAAATCAGTATATTTGAAAATGTAGAAAACATCAAAAATATTTAAATAAATGGTATTTTATTATTGTTTAACAGTGCGATTAATCATCATTAATTTTTTTAATTGCTAGGCAGCCCTAGTTTTTAGGTTTGGGAATGTGTGCGTGTAGGGGAGGGTCCTTTTTCTTTTCTTTTTATTCACAGGATTACAGTATTTTAAAACTGTATACTATATTAAAACATAGCAATTTCTATACCACACCAACTATGAAAATATATTAATATTGAGAACATTTATTTTATAAAAACAAATACAAATTAGGTTGAATTCTCATGTAATGAAACATGGGTTTGTGGGATACTTGTCATTTCTTTTTTTCAAAATACATATTTAGCATGTAGCACCTGATTTTTAATATGATGCATTCCAAATTGACAGTGAGAATGTGCAAATAGTTATTTTAATAGGTATAACCAAGTGTTCATTATTTCTGAACAGGTTATACAATTAATCATTTAATGCTTTAGCAAAGAAAATTACTTTACAAGAAAAACTCCTATTTTCTGCCACGCTTCAATCTGAAATGTCTGTGTTCTCAATCCTGGTGGTAGAATATTGTATTTTCCCCAAACTTTATGAAATTTTTGGTGTCCTCTAAGAGCTTAATAAAATCTTGTCTTACTTCTACCAATTTCTGATTATTCCCCTCTGTCTGACACTGGTGAGGCAACACCTGGAGTATTGCATTCAGTTTTGGTCCCCCCACTATAGAAGGGATGTGGACAAATTGGAGAGAGTCCAGTGGAGGGCAACGAAAATGATTAGGGGGCTAGGGCACATGACTTATGAGGGGAGGCTGAGGGAACTGGGGTTATTAGACTGCAGAAGAGAAGAGTGAAGGAAGATTTGATAGCCTTCAACTACCTGAAGGGGGGTTCCAAAGAGGATGGAGCTAGGTTGTTCTCAGTGGTAGCAGATGACAGAACAAGAAGCAATAGTCTCAAGTTGCAGTGGGGGAGGTCTAGGTTGGATATTAGGAAACACTATTTCACTAGGAGGGTGGTGAAGCACTGGAATGGGTTACCTAGGGAGGTGGTGGAATCTCCATCCTGAGAGGTTTTTGAGGCTCGGCTTGACAAAGCCTTGGCTGGGATGATTTAGTTAGTGTGGGTCCTGCTTTGAGCAGGGGATTGGTCTAGATCACCTCCTGAAGTCTCTTCCAACCCTAATATTCTATGATTCTATGAATTTCCTCATCCTTCTTTTGGGCCAGATTCTACCGCTCTCACACATACTGAGTAGTACTCTTCTCTCTGAAGCAGACCAATTGATTGCAGTAATGCTACTTGTGGAATAAGGTACAACTCAATGAAAATAAGGCTGGCAGCATCTGTCATCTTATTATTTTTGTCATTTCTACCATTACCATCTGAAGAAACCTTACCATTTTTATTTATTTTCAGTTTCTGCCACAGAGGTCACATTCCACCAACCCAGACTGTATGACTCCCCATGGAACTATTCTGCATCAGACCCTGGACTTTGATGAGTTCATACCTCCAATACCACCACCACCCTACTACCCACCTGAATATACCTGCGCACCTGTGATGGAAGCACAGAGGTAATTCTTTGTCCCTGAACATTAACGTCATTCCTTCATAGTTTTGGGCCACAGATTGAGACTACTTCAGAGAAAAATGAATTATACAGTACAGACAGCCCCATAGTGTCCTTCCTTTATAGTGGATGTCTTTTCCAAAAATATGAACTGCAGTTTCGTGCATGTTTCACAAAGTCTCCTAGAACATATTTTAAAACTAGGGCTGTCTATTGTGGCTGTTTTTCTACATTTTCAAATATATTGATTTCTATTACAACACAGAATACAAAGTGTACAGTGCTCACTTTATATTATTATTTTTTACACATATTTCCACTGTAAAAATGATAAACAAAAGAAATAGTATTTTTCAGTTCACCTCCTACAAGTACTGTACTGCAATCTCTTTATTGTGAAAGTGTAACTTACAAATGTAGATTTTTTTTTGTTACATAACTGCACTCAAAGCAAAACTACTGTATATACTCGTTCATTAGCCCGTTCGTTTATAAGCCGATTCCCCAAGATGGTTAGGTAAAAATAGCAAAAACTGTATGACCCTTTCATAAGCCAACCCTATATTTCAGGGGTTGGCAAACTTTGGCTCCTGGCAATCAGGGTAAGCCACTGGTGGGTCAGGACATTTTAATTACCTGGAGCGTCTGCAGGCATGGAGCTCCTCAGCTCCCTGTGGCTGTGGTTTGCTGTTCCCGGCCAATGGGAGCTGTGGGAAACCACTCCCATTGGCTGGGAACGGCGAACTGCGACAACAAGGGAGCTGAGGGGCTCCATGTCTGCAGATGGTCCTGGTAAACAAAATGACAATGTATTAGATATTCAATTCAATGATTCCATAGAGTTTAAAATCATCAAATTTTGGTGTAGACCTGTTTATAAGCCACTCCCACTCTTTGATGCATCACTTTTTTACCAAAAATATTTGGGTTATGAACGAGTATATACGGTATGTAAAACTGTAGCGCCTACAAGTCCACTCAGGCCTACTTCTTGTTCAGCCAATCGCTAAGACAAACAAGTTCGTTTACATTTACGGGAGATGCTGTTGCCTGCTTCTTATTTAAAATGTCACCTGAAAGTGAGAACAGGCATTCACATGGCACTTTTGTAGTCAGCGATGCAAGGTATTTACAAGTCAGATATGCTAATCATTCATATGCGCCTTCATGTTTCGGCCACCATTCCAGAGGACATGCTTCCCTGCTAATGATGTTTGTTAAAAAAAAAATGCGTTAATTAAATTTGTGACTTAACTCCTTGGGGAAGAATTGTATGTCTCCTGTTCTGTTTTACCCACATTTCATGTTCTAGCAGTCTCGGACAATGACCCAGCACATGTTCGTTTGAAGAACACTTTCACAGATTTGACAAAATGCAAAGAAGGTACCAATGTGCGATTTCTAAAAATAGCTACAATACTTGACCCAAGGTTTAAGAATCTGAAGTGCTGTCCAAAATCCGAGAGGGATGAGGTGTGGAGCATGCTTTCAGCCATCTTAAAAGAGCAACAATCCTATGCAGAAACTACAGAACCCGAACCAAAAAAGAAAGTCAACCTTCTGCTGGTGACATCTGTCTCAGATGATGAAAATGAACATGCATTGATCCACTTTGTTTTGGATTGTTATCGACCAGAACCCGTCATCAGCATGGACACCTGTCTTCTGGAATGGTGGTTGAAGTATGAAGGGACATATGGATCTTTAGCACATCTGGCACGTAAATATCTTGCAACGCCGGCTACAACAGTGCCATGTGAATGCCTGTTCTCACTTTCAGGTGACATTGTAAACAAGAAGCAGCAGTGTTATCTCCTGCAAATTGTAAACAGACTTGTTTGTCTGAGTGATTGGCTGAACAAGAAGTAGGACTGAGTGGACTTGTAGGCTCTAAAGTTTTACATTGTTATATTTTTGAATGCAGTTATTTTCTGTACATAATTCTACATTTGTAAGTTCAACTTTCATGATAAAGAAATTGCTGTAGTCTACAGTCCTTGTATTAGGTGAATTGAAAAATACTATTTCTTTTGTTTTTTTACAGTGCAAATACTTGTAATCAAAAATAAATATAAAGTGAGCACTGTACACTTTGTGTTCTGTGTTGTAATTGAAATAAATATATTTGAAAATGTAGAAAACATCCAAAAATATTTAAATAAATGGTATTCTATTATTGTATAACAGCATGATTAATCGTGCGAATAATCACGATTCATTTTTTTAATCACTTGACAGCCCTGTTTAAAACATTCATTTGTTTATATTAGTGCTGCTGTATAAAAAAGACCATGATGGAGAAGTGGATGAATTCAGACAAGACAGGGATAACAATATTTGAACATTAAACAAGGATACTATTAATTTTACCACAGTTGTTAGCATTATACACAGAATTTAAATGTGAGAGTTAATCTTTTGAGGAAATTGCCTTTAATTTAATGTACATTGCTACAGGGTACTGTATGTGCAAGATATTAATGCCTATAGAATAGATTGGTATAAATGGCCAGTATCCAAAAATGGAATAAAATTTTTAAACTATCCTTTGAATTTAGGCTTCATTTCACTTCATTTCACTTGTCTGATGAATCTCTTCAACAGACTGCTTTGTGATGGGTTCAGTCACAAATTCAGAGGCATGCATCTGCTAATTACATCATTGTGGAAGATGACATTAGTTTTCCAGGTAAATCCAGTGCAGTGAAATGATAATTGAACATTTATTTTCTTTAACAGAGGTCTCCATTTGGACTTTCCTCATTCCCCCTTCAGTGCTTTATATGAAGTCACCATTAACAGCCCAGGAATGCTATATCCAACGGAGCTGCCCCCTCCTTATGAAGCAGTGATTGGACAGACCCCTGCTAGTCAGGTAAGGAAAGGTCAAAGGAAATAGGGATGAATTCTCTTTGGCCATTCTCTTACTTACTAAAGAATTTAGGAGTTAAGAGTACCTGAAGGACACAATGATGAACATGTTTGAATTGTGAGCACTTTTGCATTCTCTAAACTAATAATTCCAGTCCATTGTCTTTAACTTAAATGGGTGTTTTCCTTTCCCAGTAGTAGCTTGTGACCTTCACCTATAAGTCTGCATCCTCCTAAATTCTGGGTGCATGCTTGGACAAATGTTTATATAAGACACAGCATTTCAGTTGAGGTCATTCATTTTTAAAAAATCACAAAAATAATCACAGAACACTGGACCATCACTGAAGAAAACCTAGGAGAAGAGATTTGAGCCATTGAAGCAAGGAACCTTTGTTTTAGATGTGGATGGAGAATGAAGTGAGATTGGGCTGCTTGGGCCCTTTTGGTAAGAAGAATCCTCAAGTAGGAAGCAGTTTTCCTTTATTCAAAGTAGTCTAGTGCCTCCAACACTGATTCTGGTCTCAAGTGAAAATGAGTGGTGGATTTTTAATTATTATGTGATCATGATTATGAAGCTCTTATTGGGTGTTAATCCACATTACCCCACTGTATGCCTGGCAGTTTCTAGCCAGGAAAGCTCTAAGAGTAGAATGGCAAGAGGGGTGGAAGGTGAGGAGTGAAGTGCTTTGGCAATAGTAGAGGTTGCAGAACAACTTATATTCTTGACACTTTCATTAACACCAAAGGCCCAAACCTACATTCATTGTGGACCAGAAGTCCCATTGAATTTAAAAACTGAAGAACACAGCCTTAAAGTCAGTGACAAATTTAGATCTGCAAGGAATATAGAATGGAGCCTCAAATTCATACATACATGCTACACACTCTCATATAATATGCATCAGGTTGCAGCACGATATGAATTGAATTGACCAGCTTTATAAACTCCTCAAAGTCAGACTTTCCAATGGAAATAATGTTAGAGCTTTAGCTACAGAAGTGCTGCTGGGAGCCATTAAGCAATAATAATTATTAAGCCTCTTACTGAGCATCAGGCATATTTTTTTTGTTCTTTAGAATTTTATCAAATTATATCAAATTAGACATAGCTATTTCCTGGATAGGAACAGAAAATGTCAGTGCTAGTAGCAGTGGTTGCTTCTAAATACAATTTGCAGTTGTCATCCATACTGCAACTTGTTGTATTGCCTTGAAAACAGTGCTTTTCGCACTATATTTCCAGAGGTGATATCTGCTAGGGTAGAATAGAAAGATGAATTATACCAGTAAATGTCTTGTAAGCTTTACTAATTTGTAGGCTGTGCAGAGTTGCGGAAAGCATGGTTTAGCTCAGGGCTTAAATTCTCATATAGTATTTCCCAGAGCCCCGAGGCTAGGAGCTTCAGCCCCATGGGGTGCACAGGAGCTTGAGGCTTTAAAAATATTTACCAGAGCTCTGCTCCGGACAGCTCCAGCTGAATTTAAGCCCTGGTTTAGCTATTCTTTGAATCCAGACAGCTTAGTGACTATCTTTTAATTCAGCCAGTGTTCCTGAGGGTATTCATATTCATGAAATCTATTACCGGGGTGCAGGGTGGATAAGAGAATCTGTGCCAGTACCACCTGCACTCCCTCCCACTGGTGAGCAAGAACTTTGACCTGACTAAACATTAAGGGATTGTTACTGTTAAACATGGCTTCCCTTCCCCCAAGCAAACAGAAGGTTAATCAATTCCACTTATTAGTGTAAACTGCATATAAATTACATTTCAGCAATTATTCTGATAAATAGACAGTGAAGGAAATGCAAATTATGAATACGGTGACCAGACAGACTTAAATGGATTTAATTCTAGTAAAATGGAGTATGAATGTTGAAAAAGTGCTCAATGAGAGAAAATCTGAGAACTCTAAGTGATTTTAACTCTCTCTCTCTCTCTCTCTCTCTCTCTTTATATATATATATATCTAGGCTTCCTCAGGTGATTAAAAGATATCCATGCATCTTTCCACTTTTTTGAATGCCACTGAGCAGCTGAAACCTCAGGCAGTTGATATTTTTATGTAGAGATTAAAGATATTGCCATCTTTTCTGTAAACAGAGAGGATGCTCAGGGTACTCTGTTGGTATTAAGAGAAGGGATGTTGTAAAACCCATGTGTAAAGTGGAAAAATGCCCTATCTATTCCTTAATTTGATTTCCAGTCTGCCAGCAAAGTACCACCACTGGGAAGGCCAAATATTACATTTAAAGAAAGCTATACCCCAATGTAAAGAGTCTGCACATTACAGCCCAGAGGTAAAGCTGAGAGGTCTTGTCTTTTCATTTTTCTTACCAATTTTCAGTGAAAGAGCCCTACGTTTCCAAGCACACTATCTTATTCACTCAGCCCCATTTCTTAGGAATGTGCTAAAGGAGCTCTTGGTCCATGTGGTGCTTCTAAGTCTGAGAAAGCAAGTGACTCACTTTGAAGTTGATTTTGTACCCCCAGAATAAACCCTAAAGGGTTGAGAAAGAATGATGTAATCTTCACCCTTACCCTGGAGAAAGAGTGTTACCTCCAAATTCTCACTGCATAATCCACTCCCTGAGTAAGTCACTCCCTGGAGAAGGTGGTAGTGTCTGTGTTAGCAACAGAGCCACTGCACAGGTGAAAACATTTCACCTTCTTGCCATTACTGAAAAATTCAAGTATTCCAGGCTGTGTTCTCAGTATGTTCAGGGCTGGTGCAAGGATGTTTTGTGCCCTAGGCGAAACTTCCACCTTGCACCCTCCCCCCCCCCGCACTCCCACCCTGAGGCGTGCCCCCCTTGCGGCAGCTCCCCCCCCTCTGCCCTGAGGCACCCCCCCCTCCGCCCCAGCTCACCCCTGCTCCGCGCACGAGCACCCTGAGCACGCCGTCGCTGCTTTACTTCTCCCGCCTCCCAGGCTTGCGGCACCTAAGCTGATTGGCGCTGCAAGCCTGGGAGGCAGGAGAAGTGAAGCGGCCACGACGTGCTCGGGGAGGAGGCGGGGCAGGGGTGAGCTGGGGGTGGGTAGTTCCCCTGCGTGCCCTCCCCCCCACTTGCTGCAGATGGCCCTCCCTGCGCTCCCCTGCCCCAGCTCCCTCTGCCTAAATGCCGACGTTCATAGAATCATAGAATCTCAGGGTTGGAAGGGACCTTAGGAGGTCATCTAGTCCAACCCCCTGCTCAAAGCAGGACCAAACCCAACTAAATCATCCCAGCCAGGGCTTTGTCAAGCCTGACCTTAAAAACCTCTAAGGAAGGAGATTCCACCACCTCCCTAGGTAACCCATTCCAGTTCTTCACCACCCTACTAGTGAAAAAGTTTTTCCTAATATCCAACCTAAACCTCCCCCTCTGCAACTTGAGACCATTACTCCTTGTTCTGTCATCATCTAGACTGAGAACAGTCTAGATCCATCCTCTTTGGAACCCCCTTTCAGGTAGTTGAAAGCAACTATCAAATCCCCCCTCATTCTTCTCTTCTGCAGGCTAAACAATCCCAGTTCCCTCAGCCTCTCCTCATAAGTCATGTGTTCCAGCCCCCTAATCATTTTTGTTGCCCTCCGCTGGACTCTCTCCAATTTATCCACATCCTTCTTGTAGTGTGGGGCCCAAAACTGGACACAGTACTCCAGATGAGGCCTCACCAGTGCTGAATAGAGGGGAATGATCACATCCCTCGATCTGCTGGAAATGCCCCTACTTATACAACCCAAAATGCCATTAGCCTTCTTGGCAACAAGGGCACACTGTTGACTCATATTCAGCTTTTCGTCCACCGTAACCCCTAGGTCCTTTTCTGTAGAACTGCTGCCCAGCCATTCGGTCCCTAGTCTGTAGCAGTGCATGGGATTCTTCCGTCCTAAGTGCAGGACTCTGCACTTGTCCTTGTTGAACCTCATCATATTTCTTTTGGCCCAATCCTCTAATTTGTCTAGGTCCCTCTGTATCCTATCCCTACCCTCCAGCGTATCAACCACTCCTTCCAGTTTAGTGTCATCTGCAAACTTGCTAAGGGTGCAGTCCACACCATCCTCCAGATCGTTAATGAAGATATTGAATAAAACCGGCCCCAGCACCGACCCTTGGGGTACCCCACTTGATACCGGCTGCCAACTAGACATGGAACCATTGATCACTACCCGTTGAGCCCGACCATCTGGCCAGTTTTCTATCCACCTTACTGTCCATTCATCCAGCCCATACTTCTTTAACTTGCTGGCAAGAATACTGTGGGAGACTGTATCAAAAGCTTTGCTAAAGTCTAGAAATAGCACATCCACTGCTTTCCCCTCATCCACAGAGCCGGTTATCTCATCATAGAAGGCAATTAGGTTAGTCAGGCATGACTTGCCCTTGGTGAATCCATGCTGACTGTTCCTGATCACTTTCCCCTCCTTTAAGTGGTTCAGAATTGATTCCTTGAGGACCTGTTCCATGATTTTTCCAGGGACTGAGGTGAGACTGACTGGCCTGTAGTTCCCTGGATCTTCCTTCTTCCCTTTTTTAAAGATCTGGCCACCGCGGTTGCTGCCGAAGAAAATGGCGCCCCCCAAATGCCAGTGCCCTGGGTGACCGCCTAGGTCACCTAAATGGTTGCACCGGCCCTGAGTATGTTCCATTCAGACTAAATGCCACAATGTACAAGATACGTCTGGCATTACTGGAGATGAGCATTGGTAGGAAATATCTTCTGTCTGATTCAGCAGGCAAGAAGATAGTTAGCTTGATTGAGGCCTGGTCTACACTGGAAAATTAACTTGGCTTAACTATGTCACTCAGGTGTGAAAAGTCCGCACCCCTGAGCATTGTAGGTAAGCAAACCTAACCTCCGATGTAGGCAGTGCTAGGTCAGTGGAGGAATTCTTCCATTGAACTGGCTACCACCTCTTGGTGAGGAGGATTAACTACGCTGATGCAAGGGACCCTCCCATCAGCATAGATGGTGTCTACACTGAACAGCTGCGCTGGCACAGGTGTGCAGCTGTAGCGTTTTAAGTGTAGACCAGTGATCCCCAAACTGTCGGGCATGCCCCCCTAGGCAGTCATGGAGGAATATTTGGGAGGCGCAGTAGGGCCCAGGCCAGCCCCCAAGGGGGCCAGGGAGTACCAACCAGCCCTGCTCTGCCCCCAGCTCCTGGCCCCACCCTGAGCTGCAGCCCCACTCTCAGCCCCTGGCTCCCAGCCCAGCCGCAGCTCCAGTCCTGCCCCAGCACGGCTCCACTTCCGGTCCCATTCCTGGCCACATTCCTGCCCCCAGCTGTGGTCCCGGCCTCAGCCCCTGGCTCTCAGCCTGGCTGCAACTCCAGCCCCACATCTGGTCCCAGCTCCCAACCACAGCTGGGGCGGGATGGGGACGCAAGGTAAAAAGTTTGGGGAAACCTGGTGTAGACGTACCCTTACTCATATTCATACAGGGTTTCCAGAATAGGTCCTGTGTTTGTGTTGGTGCTGTCTCCTTTCAGAGGAAGGAATTGAGTGAATGAAAAGTAGGTTTTGGTCAGTGTGACAAAGTGGGGCTTCTTAATGTTTCCTCTGAATACTGTGTGGGTGCCTCAGTTTCCCCTATGCATTTCTTAAGTCACCAGTGTGCATAAATTGCCGACACTTTGTATCCTAGCAACAAATGGCTGGGGCCCTTCATCCTGCAAAGGAATAGCTAAAGGTGAACAAAGAGATCAGGTGACCTCCTGGCCCGGGAAAGAGACAAAGACCAGAAAGGAGGGGCTGGAGGGGGTTTCAGTTTTGGAGCTGGCTGGGGACTGGAAGTGAGGGCAGATGTGGGTGTCTGCCTCGCTGGGCCCCAGAATTGACCTGGCTGAGGGATCCGGTTCTCTGTACCTACAAGCTCTGTTTTAGACCGTGTTCCTGTCATCTAATAAACCTCTGTTTTACTGGCTGGGTAAGAGTCACATCTGACTGCGAAGTGAAGTGGGGATGCGTGCAGGACCCTCTGGCTTCCCCAGGACTCTGCCTGGGCGTACTTGCTGTGGGAAGCGCACGGAGGGGCATATGCTGAATGCTCCAAGGAGAGACCCAGGAGGTGAAGCCCTGTGAGCTTCTTGCCCTGAAGACAGTCTGCTCCAAGGGAGAGGAGGCTCCCCAAAGTCCTGACTGGCTCTGTGGGGAGCAGTTCCAAAGCATCGCCCGGGGACTCCGTGACAGTCAGCTCTTTTTGTTTTACTGTCAAAACAGGGTTTTTTTACATTTCTTTAAGCCTGAAATTTAGCTTAAAAATAAGTAGGAGCTGTGGTGTAGGAGATAGGTGAGGGGATAATGGAGCCTTTTCCCTCAAGGTCACTGTGGTGTCCCTTGTGCTAAAGAAACATTAGTTCACAGAAAACATAGAAACTGCTGAGAGCATACAACACCTGGAACTCCCTGGTTCTTTAGCTTACAGATTGAGGAACGGAACGTGTGCTGCATACTGCCACCACACAAGGTCTGTTAAAATCAAAGTAAAAATCAAACAGCCACAGAATGTACATTACAGTCACTAGCGTGAATCCAGCCAGTCCAGTAATAGCTGAGAGTCACTAACTGATTACTTTTTATTAGCTGCCTAGCTTACTTTTTTTCCAGCATGGCACCATTTAACGTCAGACATGTGTGTTCTGGAAATCATCACCCCCGGATATATGATGGATATACAACAGAGTCCCTGTTCAGGGACCCTCTCACAAGGGAAGCGGACTCTCTGCTCCATCTGGGAGCCATAGAGCTGGCAACACCACAGTACATGGGAAGAGGATTTTACTTAAGATATTTCCTCATCCACAAGAAGAAAGGAGGCTGGAGGCACATACTATATCTGACAGCTGAATGACTTAATCTGCTCTTATGTTTCAGAATTATTGCCCTGGTCTCTCTAATCCCCTCACTAAACAAAGACAACTCTTTTCCAGCTCTCAGTTTGAAGGGTCGCGATGCAGTGAAGTTTGAGAATCCCAGTCTACAAGCATAGTTATGGACAATCTATGTGCCATGAAAGCTTACTCTTGGCAAGTCAGTTTCGCTCCCCCATGGGGTCCTGAGATCACTCACCTGGTAGGAAAACATGAAGTCAGTTCCCTTTGCACACACACCCTAACCCACGAAAAAAAATAATTACAGACTCCTCCCTGTGAGGTTCGGGAGCTATCTGGACCCTTCAGGAATTCAAAATTGAATACAGTGCATGAGGCTTGCAAACAATTTCTGTCATATCTCTGCCACCATATCACCCTTTGAGCAGTGCATCTTCCAGGGGTGCAAAATGCTCTGGCAGACCATGTCAGAGGACACTTCTCCAAAGACCACAAATGGGAGCTTGGTGGTATAGAACATCTTTCAACAACAGGAATTCCCATCATGGGATCTCTTTGCATCTAACAAAAACAGGAAATGTCCAGCCTCCTCAAACGGTATGAGGACACAGCTCCAGATGGGATGCATTTCTAGTACAACATTCAGAACCACTAATTTATGCATTTCCATACATTCCCCTCTTGCCTTGGGTCCAGAGGAAGATCAAACAGGACAAAATGTTGGTGATCCTAGTAGCCCCCATGTAGCCAAGGCAGTTTTAGTTCACTAGCATTCTCCTTGCATCTACATTCAAAAGCTCCTGCCAGACCTGTTAACCCTGCTTGCAAGATCCTCCATTGCAAACCAGCATCTCTTCGTCTAGCAGCTTCATATTTGGATGAAAGAACATGCATGGAGGCTGTACAATCCATCATTAGCAATAGCAGAAAAGACTCCACAAGAAAACACTATACAGCAAAATGGGAGAGGTTCTTTGCATGGTATCAACATCATCGGCTAGCCCTACAGTATTCAGAGATCCCTAATATTCTGAACTAACTCCTGTCTCTGAAAATGTCACGGTTGCCTCACCTCCTTGTGAGTACACTTGGCAGTTATTAGTGCCTTTTGCCTTTCAGTGGACAACCATGCAATCTTCGCCTATCTGATTACAGTAAGGTTTTCAAAGGGACTTATCAGAACCTTTCCTCCTGTAATGAAACCTACCCAATATGGAACCTTGAGCTAGTCTTATCCACACTAACAAATTCCCCCTTCAAACCTTCAGCTTCCATGTTTCTTTGCTCATCTATCCATGAAGGTTGCCTTTCTGGTTGCAATCATCTCAGCCAGAAGAGAAGATGAGCTGGCGCCCTTATGGCAGTCCCTCTCTATATGGTCATCCGTAAGGATAAGATCTCCTTGAGGTTACATCCTAAATTCATTCCGAAAGTAATCTTGGAATTCCATCTGACCCAGGTCATTCATTTTACCTGTCTTCCACCAGAATCTCCATGCTACCAGAGAGGATTGGAAGCTCCACTCTTTGGATGTTGGACAAGCCTTGGCCTTTTACCTACTGAGGATTAAACCTTTTAGGAAATGTCCTTAAGTATTTGTCTGTTTTGCCAAATGTTTGAGAGGAGAAGCAATCTCCTCTCAGAGATACCTTCACTTTGAGATGTTCCTATAGAGTGGCAGCGTGGGGCTCTGTTCATACCTCTATGAAGCGTTACATCCTGGTACAAGCTTCTATAATAGACACATCCTTCAGAAGAACAGTCCTTCGCTCCGCAATGCAGCAGAGCTCCTGACACCATCATCCTTGATGAACACTGATTGTGAGTCACCTCAAATGGAATACGCAGATGGACCTTCACTGGATGTCTGATTATTTAGCTTGTTACTATACAAGGTATTCATGGTAGAGAAGGAACTACAGAGGCAGTTAGTCCATCTCTCACCCCCTCATACCTTTGGTTTGGCGCATGAGGAGGAGAAGGGTATAGGTGCGGACCCAAGGACCTAATGAAAAATCATCCAGCCTCAGGTGCATAGAGCGCATATGCACCTTGAGGAATACATATCTCAAAGAACTCCAGCTACTGTACCAGGTAAGTAACCAGGCTTTTTCACATATAGGGAAAAAAGATTTTTTGAAGATAAAACTTTGTCAGTAAATCATTTCACAACAAGACCCTATTACTTTAAATATTGGCCTGCTCTGCAGTACTGCATCACAGAAGCTGTATCTGCACAGGGAATATTTCTGATACCATTTTTTATGTAGATAGTCACATTCACAAACACTTAGAGCTCTTTTCTTAATGGCTTTAGTGTAGTAATGTTGCATTCAATTTTATAGACAGCCAAATACAAATTAAGCCCTCGACACCAGAGCTTGCATAGAGGTGATTGATGATTATTTCTAGGCTCTGTCATCTATTGCAATGAACGTCTGCTAGTTAAATGTGGCCATACAGAAGCAGACGTGATGTGGTCTGCTAAAGATGACATAACTTCTCATGCTATACTGACCTCATCTTAGGGTATAGTTTGGTACTCTTGTTTTATTTATAATTACCACGTATTCTTTTCCAATAGCAGGTTCCCAAAGAACTGCTAAAAATCTGATGGGAGGGATTAAAAACAAGGTTAAGGGCCTGTTCTAAAGTCCATTTACTTCAGTAGTGTTTGAATCAGGTTCTTAAAGACTTGTCTAGATTTTTTAAATTCTTCCTCTTTGGCATGCTCTCTTTGAGCTCATGCTCATGCTCTCTTTGAGCTCTGCTCCCTCTTAGTGATTTTGCAGAGAAATCTCCAACAGGAATCCACATGAAGCTGGAGTTATGAATGTTGTATCTAACCTTAATCAAGTTAATAGCTTTTTAATGCTAACTTTCCTCCCTTAATGAGAAATAAATCAGGCATTTCTCTGTATTTTGTTTTGCAAACTCTCCTCCCCTATACACCCATCTCTATTTTTTTTAAGAAAAAAAATATTTTATCATTCCTTAGGAGGCTTTGTGATTTACAGAAACCCATCAGCTGATTTTTATCATCTATATATAAAGTGAAATTTGTAACTGCATTTCAAGGAGAAAAATATATTAAGATGTTTTAAAATGATGGGGAAAAGGCTTTGAAGAACTTTTCAAAACCACAAACTGTGCTGAATCAGTGAATAATTTGGGGTGGGGGTAATCATCCTGGAATTTCCTTCTGGCAGAAGGAGCCATTTGTTAATAATAATCCACCCTTGTAAATTGTTGGCAACTGTAATGAGTCTACTTCTATAAATAATAATAATGCCCTACTGTTATAGAGCACCATCCGTCTACAAGACCCCTATAGCATTTTAGAGATTACTACATTCAATACTTAAATGTAGGTACTTCTGCAAAGTAAACCCCAAAGCTGTTTTGCTCTAGTTGTTCAAGGACCGAAAGTGAAGAATATTATTAATGTTTATTGTGGTAGAGCCTAGGGGCCAACCAAGAACAGGGCCCCATTGTGCTGGGTTCTGTACAAACTCAGAGTATCAGGCAGTGACTGCCCCAAAGAGCTCACAGTCTAAAAAGGCAGATAGAGGGTGGGGGAAAGCAGCATGAACAATGTGATGGCAGAAGATAGCATGATAGTTCCATGATTAGTTAGGAGGGGATAAGGTACATGGAAAGAAAAGTGAAAGGAGTGCCTGCTGAACGGAAGAAGGGTGAGGCTGACAGGGCAGGGGAAAAGAGGGTATGTGGAGAACGTGTGGCATGAAGCTGAGGTAAAGAGACTGTGAGGGTGGTAGAAGAGGGTTGGAGCAAGCAGCCAATCAGCAGGGGGCAGAGAAAGTCCAGTCAAAACTGCAGAAAGTTCTCCGTGTGCACTTTGGCTGTTTCTGCACCTGCTTCTACCAGCTGTAGTCTCTGCTGGTTCCACCCTGCACTTTTTCCCCATGGCCACATGGTGTGAATAGAGCAGGGGTGGGCAAACTTTTTGGCCCAAAGGCCACATTGGGGTTGCAAAACTGTATGGAGGGCCGGGTAGGGAAGGCTGTGCCTCCCCAAACAGCCTGGCCCCCGCCCTCTATCCGTCCCCTCCTACTTCCCGCTCTCTGACTGCCCCCCTCATAACCCCTGACCCATCCAACCCCCCTTGTTCCTTGTCCCCTAACCACCCTCTCCCGGGACCCCCCCGCCCCAACTGCCCCCCGGGACCCCACCCCCTAGCCAACCCCCCTGCTCCAGTCCTCTGACTGCCCCGACCACTATCCACACCCCTGCCCCCTGACAGACCCCCCTGTTCCCCATCCCCTGACTGCCCCCTAGGATCCCCCGCCCCTTATCCAATGCCCCAGCCCCAGCCCCCTTAACATGCCACTCAGAGCAGCATGTCTGGCAGCCGCGCTGCCCAGCCGGAGCTAGACACTCTGCCTCTCTGCTCGGCAGGAGCGTGCAGCTCCGCTGCTCAGAGGTTTGCCCGCGCGGCTGCGTGGCTGTGGAGGAGGGGCCGGGAGCTCAAGGGCCGGGCAGGATGGTACCGCAGGCCGTAGTTTGCCCACCTCTGGAATAGAGTGATATATAGACCACTACAGAAAGACTGTTGGTAATAGGAGCATTGGGGGGTTATGGATCAGTTCACATTGCACTCCCCATCAGTACTGGGCAGGGAAGCTAATGATCCAACCCGCGGATCAAATTCAGAGATGAATCCTGGTCATGTGCCACCTGAGGCATGTTGCACATACGCTGAGAAGATAGGAGCATTAATTTTAAGCACCGCAGTCATTATGCTTTGTAACGTTAGCCTGAAGCCCTAAATGCCTCTGAACCCAAGATAATTTATTTTATAGATTCTGGAAAATCCAGCAATTGCTTTAGGCATGTTCATTTGCTCTGCATCTGCTGCTGATCCAAAGACATAGTAAATTACTATGTCTATGAATACCTTTTGATTTGAATAGCAACTTGTAGGATAGCTTTTTCACAGTACCAGTCATATCCTTTAGATCCATGACAGTATGTTTCAGCCCTGTATGTGTGGGTAATGCTATCTGCAGGCTAACACACTATTTATTATACACTTTCTGTACAGATCACCGGTACAGCTCAGCAAGTGACTGAATCCAGTTTGGGTGAGAGAAACACGACAGCCGGCTTTAGCACACAAGGTGATTTTATTGTTTGTTTATTTTGGGAGCATGCAGTTGTCACTAAGGCCATGTTTATCCTATGGGTGCTACAATGGCATAGCTACATTGCTGCAGCTATACTGACATAGGACCTAGCGTGAGAGGAGTTTATCCATCCATGTGTGTAAGCCATCTCCCTGAGCGGCAGTAGCTAGGTCGATGGAATTCTTCCCTCGGTCCAGCCATGTCTACACTGGGGGTTAGGTTGGCTTAACTATGTCATTCAGGAGTGTGAATTTTTCACACCCTTGAGCATGTAGCTATGTCAACCTAACTTTTAAGTGTAGACCGGGTGTTAGAGTGGGCTGTTTCCTCTTATTCATTCTTTTCTACCTAGAAGAGGAGGGATTTTGTCACATCTTGGTCATAATAAGAAACACTTTTGTCCCAGTCACTCACTACTTTCCTTCTTCACAAACTGATATTGCTAGAATGGTAAAACAGGCACAGAAGAAAGCCAGTTTTCTTCTCCAAAGCTGTCTCCAAAGCTCTGTGAAGAGCTTACTTTGATGGAAGCTTTCTTGAGGCTTTTAGTTGTCTTTAAAGCACCATGCATTCCTGTGGCACTCTATAAATAATATTAATAAGCAATTGTGGTACACTCACTTCGCTCTTCCCTACTGCTGCTCCAGAAGACCAGGAATGAACCTGAGCTCTTTTTTCTGAAGGCAGATCTCTTGAATAGGGATCCTGAGCAGCAGCAGCACAGGGCCAGCTCATTCTTTTAACCAAGTTGATCAGGACAGCCTTTCTGTAACAAGTCTGATTGACATTGAGAGGTATTCACCTCTAGGTCAATGTCTTAAATTCAGCTCAATGACCAGAACGTGTTACTACCTGATGGCTGTTGAGTGATGTATATGAAATGAGGTGATGGTCCCCAGCAGATAGGTGTCCATATCATAGCCAGCATTAACACCCTGTAGGTATTACCTCTTGGCACCGTTGCTGACAATCTCAGAAGAGAAGCTAAAGTTTTAACAGGTCTGAGGACTGAACTATCTTCTGTTATCTTCCAAAATAGGGTCAGAGTATGCTGACAAATCAGTGTTGGGAATCGGGTACTTCCCATGATGTGTCTGTTTTGTAGATAACTAGAAGGCTTCAGTCTCCAGAGTGGTCAATTCCTCACTTTTCACTAGCACTAAATATTCTTAAAAAAAAAAAAACCCATTTGACATCTTTGTGCAGTGAAGTGTGATGTTGACAATTCAAGGTGATCAGTTTTTATTATTAAGGAGGGGCTGTTTACAAAGAGTTTTCTTATATACTCATAGCAGATATTTAATTTGTTTTATCAAAACTGAATTTATTGGGTCACTGTGATGAGCAGAATGTGTCTCCTTTCTGCTTTGTATTGAAATAATATGTGATGCTGTAGATGAGTTAAGAATCAGTGATTCAGTCATAAACATTTTGTAGCTCTGTGCATATGTATTTATGTAGACATTTAAAAAATGCATACTCTTTCTTTGACACGATGGGGGATGTAAAAGTATATGTGCTCTTTTAAAAATGTAACTCTGTTACATTTTTATTAAATGTTGGTATTACTAACATGACAGAATAGATACAGTGAATATAAATCCAACATTTTCATGTATATTCTCATTTCAAAAGAGTTTCTGCCTCCAACCACAGGAATGTATTCCTTTACATACTGAGAAAGAGACAAGGTGGGTGAGGTGATATCTTTTATTGGACCAGCTGCTGTTGGTGAGAGAGAGAAGCTTTTGAGCTTACACAGAGCTCTCCTTCAGGAACTCTGTGTCAGCTTGAAAACTGTTCTCTCTCACCAAGAGAAGCTGGTCACATAAAAGATATTACCTTACCCACCGTGTCTCTCTAACATCCTGTGACCAAGACAGCTACAACAACACTGCATACATTTTGCTTAAGTATATTATGCATTAACATGCTATGTCTGTGTCTACACTAGGTTCCCCCAATGCCCGCCCTTACAAAAATGTCCCGAAATAACCTTGCCACTGTTGTGAGTGCCACGGTAAAGCACTCATTGTGCAGCTAGACCTGCTCTGAGCAGGGTTAAATGATAATGTTAGTCAAGATGATGTTGACCAGCCTCTACTACAGCTTCCTCTGTTGGTACCACTAGTCAGGGCCGGCTCCAGACCCCAGCGCGCCAAGCGCGTGCTTGGGGCGGCATTTTGCCGGCAGGGCGGCAGGCGGCTCCAGCGGACCTTCCACAGTCATGGCTGCGGGAGGTCCACCGGAGCCGCAGGACCAGTGGACCTCCCACAGGCATGACTGCGGAGGGTTCGCTGGTACCGCGGCTTCAGTGGACCTCCCGCAGGCATGACTGCGGAGGGTTCGCTGGTCCCGCGGCTCGGGTGGACCTCCCGCAGGCATGCCAGCGGATGCTCCATCGGAGCCGCGGGACCAGCGGAACCTCCGCAGGCACGTCTGCAAGAGGTCCCCCGGAGCCGCGGGACCGGCGACCGCCAGAGCGGGGCGCGCCGCCCTCCTTGGGGCGGCGGGATTCCTAGAGCCGCCCCTGCCACTAGGGGAACTGCAGCAGTGGAGTGTAGCAATCATGAGAAAGTGTAAATAAGGCCCTTATGTCAGGCTAACCAATGGGTCCAAACAGCTCCAGCCAGGATACAGAGAGAGTGGGAGTGTCTGTTTGGAAGGTTTATACTATCTGATTGTTTCTGAGTATCAATAAAACCAAATCCTGGAAAAGAGGTTTGGTGAGTTTGGACACTACTTCAGGGTCTGTGCTCTGAGGATGGGATACAGATTTAACCCATTTACGCATCTGTCTTAATATTCTAAAGATTTCAAATCATGACTTAATGTGATATGTTACAAAGATTCATTTTAACTACCCAAGTAGGAAGCTTTTGGGAGATTCTGGTATATTTAACAAACATGCTATTTAAAAATGTCTAAATAAGTATTTACATCACCAAACTTAAGTTTCAGTGTACCTAATACACTTTGAGCAGTAAATAATATGCATTTTAACATGTCTAAATAGATATTTACATAATTGACTAATGTGTCCTTTGGCAAACTTAAGTTGCCTGGCAAATGTGAGTTTATTTCCCACGTGCCCTGAGGAAAATACTAGGTCTCACTTAGCAATTTTGAGTGGGGATGAAAAGTCCTTCATAAAATCTAGCCTTTTGGATATTTGATGACATATGCAGTAATGGCTCCTTCTCCATATCTTTGGAGTGCCAGAGTAAGCCCCCAAAATACCACAGCTCCCTTTTGAAGTTTACAATATTTCCTGCAGGCCAGGAATACAGCACTAAGAGGCTTTTTTTCATTTCAGCACTTCCATTGCTTCCTGCTAGCCAGACCCCAGGTGCAGAGGCACTTTACCAAACATTTGTAAACCTGCTAACAGATCCTATTGTCCCATCCCTCAACACAAATATGAGAACCTGTTTACCTTACCAACATTGCTGGCAACAGCTATTACATGAAAGGGGGCATCCGAGATTGCTGAGCTGAATGGAACAATTTATTTTAAGTGATGTATATTCTGTATATAATTGGGGATGACACCTGGTAACTCCTCATCAGTTCTAGTCCACTATAGAAAAGTAATTGGTTGTATTCTGAAGTTGGGCAAAAAAGAACGTACAGGCCAGGATGTAGGCGTGGTTCTTTATTCTCTTGAAAATCATTTCTGGCAACAAAGAGGAGGAAAAATACAGCTTTACATAACACACACACATTTTCATTTATATATAAATGTGTGAGTATCTTGGAAGAAGAGATAAAAATCTCAGCTTCTAATACAAAGGGCTTCCACAGTGATGTATATCTGAGAGAATGTTGAGCTTTCATCTGCCACGTAGAGACAAAGAAATCTCTGATACACTATACATTTTGTATGCTAAAGAGATGGTACAAGGGTGGATTCTTTTTCAAATCTTTGATGTGTATTTGAGACACATGTGATGCCTGGTTACAAGGTGTTAGATACAAAACTAGCATTGATAATACTGGTAGGTATAAAACTTTGATAAATGCCTTGGTTACTGAGTATCTGTGTAAAGTGTTATTGTTCCTACCACACACAATCCTTTCAGCATTAAAAGAAATGTTTATCAAATAAACCAAAGGCAGGACTTCACCCCACTCTAACTGTAGTGGGAGAATATACTTTGGTATGGGCTTTATCAGTGAAAGAAAATAGATGAGAATAGCTCAAAGCATTTTGCTTAAAAGAGACTAAAAGCAGGAGGATGACTTCAGTCTTTACTATCCTGGCATTTTGTCATTTAAAATATTTTAATATATTGGTTTAAATCCATGAGTTGAACCATTAGATCATCATCTCTTTAGGACAAGGACTTTCTTCATGTTTTGTCTTGTACAGCACTGGCACATAGCTGGCTTAAAAACAGAATTAATACTAATAATGATATAGATGACTGCAATATGATAATACTCCAAATGCCTTGTTTTTCAGTGTCTGTTGACAGTACCTCTCTTATGGTCTCTGAGGTTGCTGATATCCCAGATCATAGCTACTCTTCAGAGGATCTTTATTCTCTGGAAGTTCAGGGGTCTCTTCGTTCCACAGACTTTTCTCCATACAGTACAACCCACAAAGGTGCCACAAACAGGAGCTGCACCAGTTTGAATCACAGCATTCGCTCTGGGTTTCACAGGACTAACTCACAATGTTCTCCTGATGAGGATGGCAGTTCCCGCAGCAGAGCCTCGATGGACAGGTCTCAAGGCCAGGAATATGAGAACTATGTTCATGGCAGAGCCTCAGACTGCTCCTCAGAGAATTTCAGCCCATCAGAAAGAGAATCCCAGAGCTCTGTTAGAGAAAACAAAACCACACCACCCTTGAAACAAATGAAAATATGTTGTGGGGTCTTTAACCAGCCTGCTGCTGTACACACTCAGCCCTCTCCCTGTTCTGTGCCTGCAAGTACTTCATCACACTATGGCTGCCCCGAGAGAACTGCCCAGCAGCATTGCATTAGAAAATACGGCATTCCAAACATAGTCCGATCTACTAGTGACCCTGTATCATGTTCCTCCAGCACGGAAGGTAAGTGTGGGCCACTAAGGCAATGTACTATGGAACAAATCAAGCACAGTTGATTTATCCTGCAGCTAGTATTATTGGAAATTATATCAAGTTTTGCAGCATCATTTACACATGTAGAATTTAGCTCCTTGTACATTTCCCATGTTTAAAAGTTATAGGCAGAGGAATGTGGAAAAAAATGTACAAGTGTGAAATTAATAATTGCTGATCTTCATTGTATTGACCTTTTTCCACTGAGTCAAAAACCTACACCTTGGGAAGCGTATGAAGAACAGGTGCTTCTGCTAGTCTGCCACTGTCACACTGAACACCAAGACTAAAGAGTTGCGTGGAAGCTGGGGTACCATTCAGGAAAGGGGAGTGGCCAAGCAGACATACTTGTAGTGCAACAGGCCTGGCTTCTGGTTTTTCTCCCTGAGGTGGCACTGTCTTTGATAGGATCAGCAAGCAATACACTATTAGCACTGTCTCTAGAGGCAGCAGGTCCAGTATGACTGTGTAGTGACAAGATGGTGGGTCATTTTCAGAAGGATGGTGATGAGAATAACAAGGTGGTAGCGTCTGGCTTTCCTGCAGCAGTCTCTTCTGCTATAAAACCCCCCTCAGCCAGGGAGGGAGAGAAAGGGAGGGGTCTTGCTTAGCAGCTGCCAACTCTTCATGAAAAATCAGTTTATGACTGTAAAAGAGAAAGTATTTGTTACAGTAGAATGACTTGGCCAAATGATAGCAGAGATGATACAACAGTCTATAACTATTGAAAAGGGATCGACATCACAAAAGGAAGTAAATTGTTCAGGGATCTTCAAAGGAGTAAAGTGGAGGAATAGATGGAAAGTAAAAGGAAGAAAAGTTGTCCTACCAGTGATAGCAGTTGGACTGTTGAATAATTTTCCAAGGGAACTGGTGGAAGAGTCATTGCTTGGCTAATTAAAAGCAGAACCAGACAAAACATGAGAAGAAAATAGTATGTAGAATAACCCTGCACCAGCAGAATGATGGGCTAGGCCAGGGATAGGCAACTTATGGCACGTGTGCCGAAGGCGGCACGCGAGCTGATTTTCAGTGGTACTCACACTGCCAGGTCCTGGCCGCCGGTCTGAGGGGCTTTGCATTTTAATTTAAATTTAAATGAAGCTTCTTAAACATTTTAAAAACCTTATTTACTTTACATATAACAATAGTTTAGTTATATATTATAGATGTATAGAAAGAGACCTTCTAAAAACATTAAAATGTATTACTGGCATGCAAAACCTTAAATTAGAGTGAATAAATGAAGACTCGGCACAGCACTTCTGAAAGGTTGCCGACCCCTGGGCTAGGCGATCTACTAGGACTTTTGCATCTTTAATTTCTGTGATTCTGTGAATTTCAGAGACATTAACATGTAGTTCTGTGAACTCCCTGGAACAGTGAGTTAATGCACTGGCATTTTAAATCTAGAAACCTGGCTTCAAATTGCCATCCAAGAAATGTGTATCCTTAATCTAAAAATAGTATATGTTGGATTTCTTATATGTGAATGTTATTGTAATGCTGTGTATCTGGTAAGAAGTAGTCGTGTGGGTTAAAACTAGAGATATGGGAACTCATTTTGTTTAATTTCCCACCCACTTAACTTCATGCATTGGAAAGTTGTTCTGCTTAGCAGAGACTGTAAATAAAGTGGCAGAGAAAGATCTAAAGACAACACCAATATGCACCTGTATGTAATGTATAGGAAGCTTACTTGTGCTGATCTAGCTGGTGGGAGATTCTTTCATCACCAAATTGTTTGTTCTTTAAAATTAAATCCCTTTGGAGAAATGGATGAGTTTAAGTGAAAAGAAAGAGAACTTTGCAAATTCAACCATTTTGTAAACTTCATAAACAGTTTGAGAGATTCAGAAAATCTCCAGCTCCATGGAGTTCCTCAACCCTAGTCATAACATCTGCTTGCTTTCCTCCCTGCTAGAGGGAAGAGGTTGTTGAACATTATTTGGAAATTACATAAATATTACAAGAAGTGTATTTCCAATGACATGTAGCAGCTGTTTGTATCAGCCCCTTCAGCTTCATCTTTCCTAAGGTGCTTTCTCTTGTGACAAACAGCTGGAGTTGCTTATCTTTGGCTATCTCTGCCTAAGCATTTGATCTGGATACTTCAGGGATGGGCTGTGAAGTTGTAGAGTTTAACATGGAATGTTTAGATGCTGCAAATTGCAATCTGGTAATTGCTTTAGGCTGTACATTGTTCATTCAGTGGAAAAACTCCTGTGCAGCAGTGAAGGCCTGAGGCACAGTGGAATTGGGGTAGTTTCAGCGCAGGAGAGGCAGAAGATCTGCAGCCCATTCAAGGGGGTCCACACTCCTGGGCACACCACCATGCACTGGGGCATGGGAACAAGGTGAGAGTGGCCAGGTAAGGAGTGGGGATGCTCCTTGCAGAATGGGGGAACAGCATTCAGCATGGTTGCTGCAGTATCTGGCACAGAACTCTACTGATGTTCCATGCCTGGGAAGGAGGATTCTATTTCCCCTCTACCCATGCAGCTTCTTTGCGCCAAATCCAGCTAGGTGGGATTATTGCAGTGAGGTGGATTCAGTCCAGTGAGAAGGGCCCCAATGGCTCTGTATTTTTTGAATTTGTTGGCAGAAGTAGGAAGACAGCCTTTTGACGTTAAAGCACACACAGGTCCCTGCTTTCTATAGAGGAGAAAAGTAAGGGAAGGGAAAGGGAACATCAGCATCCCGATCACAAGCCAGACCAAACAAATGTTCTCCAGAGGAATGCAAAGATACAGGAAACTGACACACTCACTCTCCTTTGTGCTTGTTTCTACTTCCACGCAGGGAGGGAGCCGTGCCTGAGGGTAGGGTAGATGTGACCTTGCAGAAATGGAACTGGGGATCCACAGAGTTTGAGGACAAGAGATGGGATGCTGGGAACTAGCTGGGCCCCACCCAAAACCCAGAGGAAAAGCTAGTTGTTGAAAGTAATTTACAGTTTAGCTTTCTTTTTATTATAATTTGTGTTACGGTAGCATCTAGAGGCTTCAGATGAGACTAATCCTGCTAGTGCTGTACAAATATATAGTGAAAAGAGAGTCCCTACCCCAAAAAGATTAGTCTAAAAAGACAAAAGAGAAAGGGAGGGGGACAGAAATTATTTGCTATCTCCATTGTATAGATGGGGAATTTCTGCACAGAAAATAAAGTGATTTGCCCAAGTTTACGTTGGTAGATTTGTGTGGGGGCCATCTTTCATGGGGGAAGACCAGGTATGTGTCTCCTGATGGAGAAGTTGTAGGAAAACGTTAATTAGAACTCAGTTTTCACACCTAGGTGCCACCTTCTCTTAGGTGCCTGCCATATTTCCACTAGATAAATCCTGACTTTTAGTGATTTATAAATGTAACGCTACACATTGATGTGGAGAGTCTCTGCCAGATTGGATCACGCGTGCTACAGCCATTGCACAGCAACTAGCTTCTAGCATAAAATATTTGAGCAGAATTATTGCACTTGCGCAGTACCTACAGTAACACAACAGCCATTACGCCTAATGTATTAATAATCCAGGAATTAAAGTGTTTGTTTCCAAGCAGGTTTAAGACTTTATGGACTTTTGTGTCAATAATCCTCAGATTAATGTGCCCCCAAGTAAGACTTGACATGATAGACCCATTCTGGTCTCTTTGGTCAATAATCCATCCAGTTACCTCTTGATGTTGGGAGTCAGATTTCTTGGTTTTTTTGTTTGTTTAAAGCAGGAAATCTGCTGATTCAGATACAAGAACATCAAAAATACCTTTGATGTAATAGACTCTCATGGTCAGTAATCCCTGCACATTGTGACTGTGGTAGGTTCACAATCTCAATAAGAAAGGGGTTCTCAATTTTAAAAGTATTTATAAATGAATTGTTTGTATTTTTTTTCAATAAGCTATTACCATAACAAAGGAGGACTAAAACAATTAGTGATGCTAGTATAAACTGCATCTACGCTGGGAGGATTTGCCACTATCGCTGTGCACATTAGCCCAGAGTAACCCCATCCATTGTTGGCATTCTCTATAGTGACTAGTGTGGCAAACCACAATGTCTAGTGTTTCATTTTGCTCTATGCCCCAGGTATGTTAAGCACCATGAGTGTGGTAAAGGCTGCCAAGACAAATTCCACTTAAACCCATTGAAATGTCACCTCTTAACTGGAGAGCCATACACCATCATGTATTGCAGTACCTAGGTACATCAAGGCAAGTTAAGGGCAGAAGCAGCCCTCTTAATTTCATTATGGCTTTGAGTTTGTGAGACTCAGTGTTCTTTTAATATTGTTTTTTCCTGGTTTAATTATACACTCTGCCAGGAAGGATTAGACCAGTTTTTCATTATCTGCTTTGCCCTGAAGATGCAGAAGAAAAACATCCTCTAATGTACCTAGAAGTTCAAAATAGTTTTCAGTGTTGGAAAGAGTAATAAACAGGCTTACCACAAATGGGTGGATTTAATCCTTTTTGACTGTCAGAAGACTGTGGTGGTAATTACTATGTGGCATCATCACATGATCATTGTGCTGGCCTCTCAGGTACCCTCTGGAGCTGTTTGCAGATGCTTTGCTAGCTCCTCTGCAGTTCATTGATGCTTTGGCACCTGAATGATAGGATGGAGCTCAGGAAAAGGTGGCAAGGTATTCTCCAGAATGTGTACATTAACTAAAATTAGTGGTGCGTGACACTTGCTCTGCAACAGAATGAATCTGTAACGGGGAATGAAATTGTTAAACAGAACTCCTGCTCCTTTAGACATAGAGGCAAGAGGAATTCATCCTGCTTGTTTCTAGTACATCCTAGATACCTATATGGTTAATTGGGTCTCTTGAGGAATTACAATAGGGCCTGTTCCCAAGATGAGCTGAGTCCTCACTGCACATCACTGATGTCAATTGGCTTTCAAGATTAGGCCTATAACATTAAATATGTGCACCTTTGATAAATATACAACAAAGAGGAAAATGCATCATAACCCTGGAAACATTTCTTAACAGGTGATAATTTGCCTGCGCTCCTACATGTAGCCAACATTAGGAAACAGGATTATTTCAGGCTGCATTAGAAACAGGAGAGGACTCAATTTTCTAAAATTGTATTATGATTTTATTTTTCAGTCTCTAAGCTTGGTATAATTATTGATTGGGGAAAAAAAACTAAGTAATTGGGACTCTTTTCCTCCAAACTCTGTTAACAATAATAATAGTAGTAATAATAATAATATACACCTCTACCCCAATATAACACGAATTTGAATATAACACGGTAAAGCAGCGCCCCGGGGGGGGAGGGGGGAAGCGCGCGCCAGCGGATCAAAGCAAGTTCGATATAACACGGTTTCACCTATAACGCAGTAAGATTTTTTGGCTCCCGAGGACAGCGTTATATCAGGGTAGAGGTGTACAAAAATTATGTTCAGTTTTGGATAACACCATTTTCAATGCACATGATGCCTAGATCCAGACGTTATCACTCTTTCTAGTGCTGAGCCTCGGCCTCTGAACTTCTTTTCTTTTACTCTAGTGCTTCATTACAGTTTCTCCAGTTAAAAGAGATGGTTCCCAAACCATCCCATTCTGGGTCACAGGACCTTAGGCACATGTATACTTCTCACGGCTCGGTGCAGAGTGAGTCCACCCTATGCTCACCCTGCAGCAATGGCTCCTGTCCTGCACCTGGGGTTGCACCACCACTTAAGTTTGGCCCTGCTGTCCCTCTATCACCAGTCCACCAAGCCACAGTTAGGGTTGCAGTGCCAGGGCGCAGGATATGTATATGTAATGGTGGTTCACAAAAAAAAAACAATGCAGTTGGTAGGTTGCCTTAGTAAAACATATTGGAAGCACTGAAGTAGGTTTGGGGGGCAGAGTTTTGTGACAGATTATAATGCAGCACACCACATATTTTGGGAAGCAGCCTTCAGGAGAAAATCAGCAGGGACCTGGATCTTTTTATTTCAGCAAGGGCTTTTGCTCTATTTTCACAATGGTTTGATGCATTATTCACTTTGGTATAAAATGACTCAGGCCACCAGCCCAGTCCTAAACTTTTCTTGGTCTGAGTAGTTGTCCTGGGAACTTGAGTCTACAGCTTTGTTTATAGCATAGGGGCAGTGGCTTGTATATAATGAATGTTTGTCTCAGCCCAGTCTGTAGTGGAAAAATTTCCCCTAACACCATTAGTATCAATTGGCATTCATGATAGCAGTATTAGCAGAAGGGTCAATGAACATGAAGATTTTTAACTATCCACTCTCCCATGTGGTGCCTCTTGGTCCTGGGGAGGAATGTTGCCCTGCCACTCTCAGTGCTGTACCTTTTCTGGGGGTAAAGGGAGAACTTTTCAAGGAATGCCAGTGTGAAGTGTTTCACCAGCATTCAGTTCCCTTATTAGAAGTCTTTAAAATAACTATTTTTAAATGTTTCCTTTGTTTTTATATATGTTTGTTGCACTGTGAACCTACTAGGAGTTATAGGTTGTAGGCTGAACATTATAATATTCCCCTGTGAGGACGTTTGATTTGACACCTTTCTTATTCTAGCCTTTTTTTAAAAGATTCATTTCCCCTGCTTTATTTTTAGTTCCCGTTTCTAGTTCTCATGTGGCTGCCTCTGCTTGCCAGGACTCTGTAAGCCGTTTCCCACCCACTGGAAAACAAAGAGAGACAAGGAAAATTGACCTACAGTTAAAGCCAAAGGCCTTCAACACAATCTCCAAAGAGCGACCGCACTCTTTAGTAGACCTTAAGGCCTATAAAGACACAAAAATTTTGGTGGCTAAATTTTTGGAACATTCAGACTGTAATCTCCCTCCAGAAGTGCGTCATGTTGTAAACAGCATAAGATCTGTAATCAAATCTGATGAAAGACACATGGAAGAAGCCATCTTCAGTGCCAACATTATAGACCAGGTAGGACCATTATGGTTTTTATAATAAGCATGTTAGCACCAGTTCCCTGCTTGTGTCCTGGGTTGGCTTTAGAGTATTAATTTTGTCAAGCAATGACATATTTTGAACTGAACAAGACATGATTTGAAAGATGGCCTTTAGGACTAAACTCCACAGAGCAGGAATTGATACTGATGCTATCCTTGAAGATTTATAGGGAACGTATTTGAGGACATAGGGTACAAAGGTTTGGAAACTGACTTGGAGCTTTTACTTCTTGAACTTCTTCAGCTGCATTGTGGAGCAGATACATTTGGATGGCAAAAGGGAGGGATGGAGTCTACCAATTACCCAAGAATGGGTAGATAGACAAGTGGTATTGGCATCTGTTCTGAAGGAGGACAGTGCTCACCCATGCTTCTGGCTAGAAGATGAACACCAGGTTTGTTATTTTTTAGGAAGCTGCCACATTCTAATTCTCAGAATTAAGGAACAGAGAATCCCCACAGACTGAGGAATAAGTTTGGTTCACATGCTTGGAAGAGACCGTGAAAAAACAAAGCATTGAACAATGCATGAAGTTTAATATGTTTTGTAATCTAAAGCATGATTCAAAATAAACCCTGTTTGGCCGTCTAATTTTCTAATGCCTATTGGCCAAATTTTAATACGACTGCAGGATTGACCTCTTATTCATTTTGTAACAAAAATATCAGCTGTAGAAATGGAGCTCCCTTCTCCCAATGGTTTGGGAGGCTGAGAGACATGCTACCCTAAATTGACTGTAAGCTGCATGGCTGGGCAAGCGCTCAGGGAATCCCCTGCCCCGGCCCCAACCTGCTGCGTCCAGGGGAGAATCGCCTCTTCTGGCAGAGAGAGGTGGGGGGGAGTCCTCTCTCCCTGCCATAGCTCCTGCACCCCAAGTCCCCCAGCCAGAGCCCTCACCCCCTGCTCCCCGGCCCCACCACGGAGCACTCACCCCCCCACCCCCACCCCTCAGCCCCACCCCAGAGCCCACACCCCCAACTGGAGCCCTCACACCCCTGCACTCCAACCCTCTGTTCCAGCCCTGAGCCCCCTCCCATACTCTGAACCCCTCGGACCCACCTCCATATTGGTGCATGTAACAAAATTCATGCCGCACGTGTGTGGGGAAAATTAGAGGGAACACTGATGCTACCCCACTACCATAAGATTCTGGGTGGAAAATTGAGGATATATAAATGGGAGCAACCCCATATCGTAGAGATAATTGTCTCTATCGCATTTGCCTGCTTGTCCACTCTTTTCCTCAGCAGTATGAAAACTTCCTGTGTCTTTAAATATGTAATATAGTGGTCATTAAATAGCATTGTGAGAGAAACTTAAGTGCTGTACAAAGTGTCCACCATTGACCAAGGCCTGGTCATAAGATAATTTGCATTAGCCTTTTGCTTGCTGGCGAATAGAACAAACTGAAATACTAACCTTACTATATCTAGTTACAGCAGTGGAAAAGCAGTAATCCTGAGATACTTAAGAATTCCACAGTGACCTTACATCGTTAACATTTTTATTGCTTTGAAATCATTATAGGTCATTAACTCCCAAAGGTTAGAAAGCTGAAAACAGTATATTAGGGCTATAATGGAAAGCCATAACTTCTCAAAAAGAAAAATACTATAGACTGAGTGTTTTACAGATAGTAAAAATGGAAACCATGCGTGTGATTTTTATCAAGTGTAGTTTTTGAGATCTGAGGAGACACATGGCTGCTTCAAACAAAGGGAACAATCCTAGTAAAGTTATTTTTCCAGTCAGCAAACATTAACAGTCACTCAAAGTCTAAGCAGCTCCATCAATCTGCTCTTGAAGCTCAGAGCCTTTTCAATAACCATTATGTAATTCAGACTTAGAGGTGTAAATGGAAATGACAAGCTACTTCACAAAAGAGTTGCTCTTTAAGTGATGGTGAGAAAGAACACAAATTTTAGTTAATGGACGGGAAAAATCAATCTCTCTTTCCCTCTCCAAAACACACATAACCCTCTCCTCTCTAAGCAAGTGGATGGAGTTCATTGTCCCAAACTTATAGCTGAGGACTAAAAGGTAAAGCTGTGTTCTAAGAAAACACCTTCCTCTCTATCTAATTCCCCTCCTTCATGCCTCAGCAGGAGTCACAATTCCATCACTTACTCTCTGATCAGCTAAGGCCAACCACAGCAGTGCTCTATCTCCCCTCTATCTCTAAAAGTCTGTCTGAAGCAGCATAAAGCACAAGAGCCTGAGGTCACTGCAGCTTAACGCAGGCTTCCTGTCTAGCTGGACCCAGGTCTGACCATTTGGAAGGCCCCCCAATTACCAGTTTGTTCCCCTATGAGAAGGGGGAAACATATTTCCTTTAATTTAAACCAAGCTTTTTTTTGAAGGAGGACGGTGGTTTCTGCATTCTTTGTCCCGGCGGCAGCTACATGGTGCTGCTTCATGGGTTGTCAGTGAGGAATGAAGCTGAGATTTCAGCAGCAAAAGCACAGCCCCTCCCACTTGAAATAAAGGCCATTGGCTGGTGGTTAGTATTAGGATTTTACCTTCTGTGGGCTAACCAGTATTAGGTAACATTCAATAAAAGAGAGTGAGCAGAAAACTGCTACTGTAACAGAAGTGACTGAATCTTTGCAGTGAAACAAACAGCTCTTATCCTCAAAAACAACGAGGAGTCCTTGTGGCAACTTAGAGACTAACAAATTTATTTGGACATAAGCTTTTGTGGGCTAAAACCCACTTCATCAGATGCATGGAGTGGAAAATACAGTAGGGTATAAATACACAGCATATGAAAAGATGAGAGTTGCCTTACCAAGTGAGGGGTCAGTGCTAACGAGCCAATTCAATTAAGGTGGAAGTGGGCTATTCTCAACAGTTCACAAGAAGGGAGGAAAAATCACTTTTGTCATGCTAATGAGTTCAATACAATCAAGGTGGCTCATTTCAAACAGTTGACAAAAGGTGTGTGTATCAGCAGGGGGAAATTAGTTGTGGAGTGACCCAGTCTTTATTCAGACCTAATTTGATGGTGTCCAGTTTGCAAATTAATTCCAGTTTCTTGTTGGAGTCTGTTTTTGAAGTTTTTTTTGTTGAAGAATTGCCACTTTTAAGTATCCTGTCTCCTTTTCCTCCGCCTCTCTCCATGCTCCCCCTTTATCAGGTAATTACAAGTTCCCAGCAGAATGTGAATACCTCTAGAAAACGACTTCAAGAAGATCTTCACCTTCAGAGTTGTGGTGCTCTAAGTTCTCCAGTTGCCTTCTTACGCAGGTCCCACATCACTCGCAATTTAGAGCGGGACAGGCCACACAGTTTGATTGGAGTTTGCCGGGAGACCATCCTTTGACAACAGTTTACAGGTATGCAGATTCCAGCAAAGAGAAGAGTCCAGCACATGGAGAAATGCAAATAATGGATGGCTTAGAAAGGAAAAAAAGTGTCTTCCTTTTGGAATTCCACTTTTTATTTAATAGCAGACCACCACCACTCTTTTTCTGAATGTAAATTTTTAAGCCCTGCATTTTGCAAAATTTAAAGGGTTATTATTAAACTTGTAACAAATGTTTTTCCCAAACAGATATGCATTGATTTGAACGTATTGATGGAGATGCTGCTGCCATGCAGCATTTCCTGAAAACCATCACCAAGAGACCTTTTGTACAACTTACAAGTTGCATTTATTTAATGTACCTCAATGGGTTTTAACTATCATCAGTGTTTTAATAAAAAGTATTTCTGGAGTTTGCTTCTGCAAAAACTGATTTGGTTAGAAATACAAAGATTCGCTCTTATTATAGGAGCATAGCTGCTTTTGCTGGTCCCTTTCTTTCCATATCTAAGTGTACATAGGTTTCATGACGCTAAGCTAATTGTTATCTTCTGCTAGAGCTGTTTTGTTTCTCAAATGCCCCTTGCCCTTTTAAATTCTAGTAAAGGCTGCACAGTGGTTTATTTTTTGCTTTCTTCTGAATCCTCGTGAGTTTGATGGGTTGGGAGATGCCATTATAAACTGAGGTCTAAATTCACTACAAATTATGTCCAGCAGGTGCACTATAGACAAAGCCATTGCACTGCTGGAATTGCCTAAAAGCTGACTTCCATAACCTTTCATGGCCAACCGCTGAGCTGAATCCAGATAGGGCTACCTGGAGGAAGCACAAAAAGGGCAGTTTGCCCTCCTGTCTTGTTTGAGAGGGCCCCACAAATGGGGGGGGGGGGGGAAGCTGAGCCAAATTTGAGTGGCATTGCATGATGGGTAGTGACTCCCCCATCCTGGCCAGGCTCAGATCCTATCATTGTCATCATCAACTGGTGGGTCTGAAGCCACCCAGAGCTAGGAGTAGGGTTGTGAATACCATTCCCACCAGTGGAGGGGCCACAACTCCTCTCTCCCTGTGAGGAGAGCAGCCACTCCACTGGCCTGGACCCTTGCTAACCCTGCTCCCCATTCCCTCCCATCTTAAACTCTTTCATCGTCACAGTAATTTTGGAAGGGAGGGGGGCACAGTTTCAGATGTTGCCCTGGGCCCTGAAAAACCTCTTTAAAACCCTGAATCCTGATACATCTTTGGCATCCTATTAGGCCCTCATCTTCCTCTGATTTGGTTTATTCCATTTGTTAGCATGGATAATTTTATTACTAAAATTTTCTTCTAGTAGTTCTTCTGCATTAAAAATTGGCCTAAAAAACTCAACTAATGCCAATACTAACAGCAGATGGTGCCTGCCAGGTCTTTGTTAAGAACAAAACAATGCAAGCTACAACTCGGCAGAGATGGGAAAGGGCATGATCAGTGTTCTCATAAGGAATCCAGTCTAATGTGCAAAATTTTAATTTTTGTAAACACATCTCTGGGGTTTAATTGCTTGGCTGTTTTCATTTGTGTCACTCTGAACTTGGCAGACAATCTGTGAAAAGGTCACAAGGCTGTGTAGCTGGAGATGGGTAGCTTTAGTTCAGAATGTGTGTTTGTCAATCATCAATACCGCTAATATTTTAAATTGATGCTGCTTCAACTACATGCACATGAAGCTACAGTGACATCCACTGGCAACAAGGTAGGGTAATTGCAAGCATCCATTCACTATGAATTCTGCAGATATACCACCTACTATAATTCTGACTTCAAGGCAGCAGACGGATTCCAACTACCTGATTCTTTGCAACTGCACTTAGAAATAGCCCCATTTAATTCTTCATCTAGGAAGATTTTTGAATTCAGTAAACTTACTAACAGAATAAACAAGATAAGCAAGTTGTCTTTATTACTCCAGATTTATTAGTGATACTATTGTTAATTCTTTCCTAAGGTCAGTTGCATGCCACGTATGTTACCCCTTGAAATCCTAAAAAGCTTTAGTTACTGCATGGTAAGGCTTCTAAAGTCACAGTGTATTTTCTTCAAGGCCTTGTCCCCCTCCCCTCCCAAAAAATCAAGACAAAGTTACATTAATGAACAATTTCTCATAATGAATACAACTTTACTACTACTTATTTTATCTATACACATTCTAATACTGCTGTTGGTGCTAGTTCCTCCTCATTCACCAGAAACAAACATTCAGAACAATGCCTCAGGAACAAGAATGTTTTTATAAAAGACTAAGGATGGCTCTCCCATTGTGAGCTAATGTAAATCAAAGGGTAATAAAAAATATTACACAAACCATGGAACACATTTAAGTATCAGAAAAGCAGTTCTGTTAAACCATGAAAATTAAAAATAAATGTAAATAAATATTTAGTTTTGTGGCATTTATTCTTTATTTAGCATCAGAAACACTTTCCTGTTCTTTTGTTATACACTTATATTCACACCTTGCTATACTTACCATTATGACAAATGTAACATGTAACTACACCAAGTACTACAACGGTTTTACTGTACATTAGAATCTAATAGCACACATTCCTAATCACTGAAATTTTAAAATGGCATCTGCCCTGGATCAGCTTTCAAATTATGCAATATGCTGTGGAGGGACCATTACATGGGACTTGGATTTTTTTTTTTTAAATTGAGGCTGCTGTTCAGTTGCTTATCGTTGCAGTAAATGTTCTGCCGACTCATTCTCACATTATCAAACATGACAGACAGATGTACACCATGCCACATGAAGATTACAAATAAATATGTATAAGTTTCAATGAGAAAAGAGTTTAGAAGATGTTGCAAAATACTATGTCTTACAAAGATTTTGGGTCAGTGATTATTGTTCTTGATAAAGATGATCATCACTTTTTGGCAAGGGAGAGACTCTTGGCCATTCAGTTTGTGAAATCTTCAGGTCCTGTTTCAAAGCCTTTCATTCATACAAAATACAAAATTCTTTCTTCTTCTGTGTAGACTTCAACTTTGATGGAATCATTTAGTTCTTTTGTCGAGAGAGACAGCCTCATGTGCTAGATGTACAGGGGTGTCTCTTGGCCAGTTAGAAGCCTGAACATTGCAGCTGGCATAGTCTTCATATGAATCTGTCAATTGATTTACATAAAATATAGTAACAATTATCAGTTGAGAATCACTAGGGGCCTGATGCACATATCACTAACACCATTTATTGACTGCAGGGGAGGTTTTCCTGGTTTCTACCTAGAGCTTGGGGGAGGAGGAATTTGTTTTCAAATGACATATCAGACTAGCAAAAGCAACTGAAAACCAGCTGCTATTACCAATTTCATCCAACCACCACTGTCCAAGCTAAGGAAATTAGCCAGGAAGAAAATCTCATGTACATGAAAATTCACCCTGCCTACTCAAATATTGACTGGCACTGGATTTTCCTCTCTCTGCCCATCCAACACAGTATCTCTAACATGGAATGTGAACCTTTGAACATTCAGTTTAAACTTCACCACCCACAATGTTCAACTGCATTCAAATTTAGGTAAAGCAAGTTCCCCCACCCCCCATTCCTACTAAATCAGCAATTTACAAGAAATATCATTTTTAAGCCTGTTAGCAAGGGTGATTGGGCTCTGATAGGAGTAAAGGTGTCAAATAATCAAAGGATGCATCTGGCAGTAATCTTGGTAAATACTCAGTAGGAAGAGTGGGAGGTAAGCAGAGATTTCATTTAACATTGTTAAAGGACATGGCATTGTATGAACAAACTATAACAAACTTTTTTGCAGGTATTAGAAACAACCAACCTATCAACTGTAGCAAAATAAGCACAGATGGAGCTGCCACTTTGGATTTTACACCAGGAGACGTATTGCTACAATACAAGCGGCAAGGAACCAAGTATGGTTGTAGATAGCAGTGATCATTTTAAAATAATGATAATCTGCACTTGTCAGCCTATTTTAAAAAAACAGACACTGCACAGTCAGGCCAAAGCCTTTTATAAATGTACAATTACTTAGGACAGCTCAAACTCTAGCTGCAGTAGTCCAAAAATCATAAATTACCTGGGCTATGTTTTTAACTGCTACAGCCTGCCATTGAAAGATTTTTATATACACAGACTACTCGGAATTAGTGATAATCATCTCACCACTAGAAGTAGGGCTATGCCAATTCATAAGGGGTAAACTGCCACCTACAGCCCTCACCACCCAGTGCTTAAACACTGCTTTACCCCTTTGGGGAGCACTAGCTCACCCTAACCAGAGGGTGGAAGGAGTACTGGCTACTGACTGCAGTAATGTGGATGCAGGGGCCACTATTGCAGGCCCCAGGGCTCTGTGGTGTGTGAATTCCATCTCCCCATCCTTGTGGTGTTCCCTGCACAAATCCAGTTAACTAAGGCTTTGTGAAGGAAGAGTTGTGCTAACTTGCTGGTCAGTATTTCCATGGCGTGAGCATAGTGATGCTATCTGAAATTCAAAAGGGATGAGAAGGCACGTCACCAACACACATCTTGTTTATCAGTCACTAGTTTCGCTAAACATGGTGAGGAACAGACACATGTTTTACTCTCCTACCCCAATTCCCTAATCAGAGTCAGAGAATCTCAGCAAAAACATTAGTCAGTCTTAATCAATCGCCTCTCTGGCTATCAATTCATTTTATGACTGGAAAATCTAAAACAGAGATGCAGACATTTTTCATAGCTCTTGGCTATACAATGCTTGACTGATATTTCTTCACCTACCTGAATGGTTGATGTCTGACTGCAGTTTCAAACATCAGAATCAGTCAGGGAAATCTTTCTTGAAAACCAATGGTAAAATGCAGCTAATGTAGCCACAACTGCTTTTCTTTTATGGTTTGATGGAGGGCGTAAGAGTGTTAGCATCAGATTGTTTTCAACAGGAGCCCAAGTATATAGAGAGAGATTCTCACTAACCTGTTTCAATATTTTGATACAATATTTTAAATTCAGACGATTCTTACCTCTCCCACTGAGTTAGACAAGGCTTGTACTATCTTCTCGTGAGCAGTGGCCACAACACTTTGCCCATTGATCTCAATAATGCGATGTCCTACTCGGACCCCTCCCCGTTCTGCTATTCCACCTCGCATCAAGCTGCAAATCTGGCAGGCAAAGTCAGAGTGTAATTAGAGTTAGCAGTTGTGAAGCTGTAGCAGGTCACTCGGAACTGGGTAGACAGACAGGTTAGCGCAGCCTGAGCTGGTGCACTGAAGATAGCAGTGTGGCTGTGGTGGATCTGGCTAGCTTCCTAAGTATGTACCTAAAGGGTTGGGCAGGATTGTATTCCGGTGCCACTACAGCCACGCTATTTTCAGCATGTTAGCTCATGTCCAGCTACCTGTGCTTAAGAGGTGTATTGTGATGACTCCAAAAGATGTGACTAGAAAAACAGAATTAGGAGTCTAATTTTAGGCTTTTAGAGGTTTGTTTTGTTTTGTTTTTTAATTTTTGCAAACAGTGTCACAATTTTGCCCTTTATTCCTAAGGAGCTGGAATACACAGGAGGTCAGATGGCTTTGGGATCGATGACTGTGTACAGATCACCCTGTGAAATATAAAATAGTTGCACTATCACCATGGAAATGAAGTTTCAGGCCTGTGCAAAAAATAAAGACATAAATAAAAAAGGCAGGGGAGGATTGGAACCTTATGAACAATAGTTCAACAGCTGCTATCTCAAAGCAGGCCAAACAGGGAGGGGAAAAAAACCAAAAGAATATATGTTCCTTTTGTCCATACCTATGCACACTCCAAATTAAACCTTAACCTAGAATTTTGTTTATACCACAAATTAATCCTTCCAAAATTACATGGTATTTAAATGTGTCTATAGAAGCAACTAAGTTATGAATGAGAAAATGTTAACTGCTAAAACATCCAAGCAACATGATAAGTTGAAATAACATTTTGTTGGGTGTGTTTCCTGTGAGAGCCCCTCCTATTGCTGAGGTGCCACTTGTAGCATATGATGCAAGGGTAGCTGTGGGCATTTCTCTCTGGGTACATTGCATCTCTAAAACTACTACATAGCGTCGCATCAGCTCCATCTCCAGGAGGAAGATTCCCTAAATCAATGGTATATGACTTTATACACAAATCAGACCAGATTATATTAAAATGTGCTTTTCTCCATGTACTCCAAGATCACAGAGAGAGAACAGGTACAGAACAGGTACAGCCAGGGTGTAGTCCAGTGAACATATTCATAGGCGCTGACTCCGGGGGTGCTCCGGGGCTGGAGCATCCACGAGGAAAAATTAACAGGTGCTCAGCACCTTCCTCCCCCTCTCCCAAGCACGCCACGTCCCCGCTCCTCCCCGTCTCTCCCAGCGCTTCCTGCCCCTCCGCCGCCTAACAGGTGTTTGGCAGCACTTAGGACGTTCCCAGAGTGAGGGGGAGGAGCGGAGATGTGGTGCGCTTACGGGAGGAGGCGGAGAAGGGGTGGAATGGGGGCAAGCTGAGGGCGGGACCAGGCAGAGGGGAAGTCGGCACCTATGAACATACTTTAGCACTGTTCTTCCTATCTTAATGGTTCTCACCCAGGGGGTATGCAGAGATCTTCCAGGAGGTATACCAACTCATCTAGATATTTGCCTGGTTTTACAACAGGCTACATAAAAAGCACTAGTGAAATAGTACAAACTAAAATTTCATACAGAAAATGACTTGTTCGGTGAGTAGGGAAGGAAGTAGAATTCCAGGAGGGAGGCTGGCTCATCTGATTAAATGAGCTTTAAACTAGCCATTGGGGGGAGACGGTTGGGAGAGGTCCAGGTACTCTCCACGCCAAATTTATACATTGAGAGGGAGAACAACAGATATAGCCAGAGGGGGAGGGTTAGGTATAAGGAAGAGGGGGGGGACGGATACTAGACCGACAGGTCATACTGGTAGTACTGTGTCCCTACCAAGTTGGGTGAAAAGGGTGAGAGGAGCCAAACAGCAAAAATTAGGATGTTTGTTCACCAATGCGAGAAGCTTAGGTAACAAAATGGAGGAACTGGAGCTCCTGGTCTGAGAATTGAAACCGGATATCGTAGGAATAACCGAAACATGGTGGAACGGTAGCCATGACTGGAGTACAGGTATGGAAGGGTATGTGCTGTTTAGGAAAGACCGAAACAAAGGTAAAGGTGGGGGAGTAGCATTGTATGTCAATAATGAGGTGAAATGTAACGAAATAACTAGCAATGCAATGGATAATACGGAGTCTGTTTGGGCAACGGTGACATTGGGGAAGAAAACTACTAGAGCGTCCCCTGGGATAGTGATTGGGGTGTGCTATAGACCGCCGGGATCTAGCCTGGATATGGATAGAGAGCTCTTTAATGTTTTTAAGGAGGTAAATACTAATAGGAACTGTATGATCATGGGAGACTTTAACTTCCCGGATATAGATTGGGAAACAAATGCTAGTAATAATAATAGGGCTCAGCTTTTCCTAGACGTGATAGCTGATGAATTCCTTCATCAAGTAGTTGCTGAACCGACGAGGGGGGATGCCATTTTAGATCTGATTTTGGTGAGTAACGAGGACCTTGTTGAGAAAATAGTTGTAGGGAACAACCTTGGCTCGAGTGATCATGAGCTAATTCGTTTCAAAATAAATGGAAGGATAAACAAAATTGCATCTGAGACTAAGGTTTACGATTTCAAAAGGGCTAACTTTACTAAATTACGGCGACTAGTTAGGGAAGTGGACTGGACTAACATATTTAGGGATCTAAAGGCGGAAGACGCCTGGGGTTACTTCAGGTTGAAGTTGCAGGAGCTGTCAGAGGCCTGTATCCCGAGAAAGGGAAAACAGTTCGTAGGTAGCAGTTTTAGACCGAGCTGGATGAGCAAGCGTCTCAGAGGGGTGATTAAGAAAAAACAGAAAGCGTACAAGGACTGGAAAATGGGAGGGATCAGCAAAGAAACCTACCTTATTGAGGTCAGAGGGTGTAGGGAAGCAGTGAGGAAGGCAAAGAGCCAGGTGGAGATGGACCTAGCGAAGGGGATTAAAACAAATAGCAAAAGGTTTTTTAGCCATATAAATAGGAAGAAAACCAAGAAGGAAGAAGTGGGACCGCTTAAAACTTTAAACGGAGTGGAGATTAGGGATAATCTTGGCATGGCACAATATCTAAACGAATATTTTGCCTCGGTCTTTAATGAGGCTAATGAAGGGCTAAGGAATAGTGGTAGAGGGACTGATGGGAATGAAGATATGGGGGTAGACATTACGGTATCTGAGGTAGAAGCCAAACTTGAATGGTTTAACGGAAGTAAATCGGGGGGCCCAGATAATCTTCATCCTAGAATATTAAGGGAATTGGCGAGTGAAATTGCAAGCCCGTTAGCGACGATTTTTAATAAATCTCTAAACTCGGGGGTTGTACCGTTTGACTGGAGATTAGCTAATATAGTTCCTATATTCAAGAAGGGGAAAAAAAGTGACCCGGGTAACTACAGGCCTGTTAGTTTAACATCTGTAGTATGCAAAGTCATGGAAAAAATTTTAAAGGAGAGAGTGGTTACGGACCTTGAGGCCGATGGCAACTGGGACAAATTACAGCATGGTTTTACGAAAGGTAGATCGTGCCAAACCAACCTGATCTCCTTCTTTGAGAAAGTAACAGATTTTTTAGACAAGGGAAATGCGGTGGATCTAATATATCTTGATTTCAGTAAGGCGTTTGATACGGTACCGCATGAGGAATTACTGGTTAAATTGGAAAAGATGGGGATCGAAATGAAAATCCAGAGGTGGATAAGGAGCTGGTTAAAGGGGAGACTGCAGAGGGTCGTATTGAAGGGTGATCTGTCGGGTTGGAGGGGGGTTACCAGTGGAGTTCCTCAAGGTTCGGTTTTGGGTCCGATTTTATTTAATCTACTTATCGCTGACCTCGGAACCAAAAGTAGGAGTGGGCTGATAAAGTTTGCGGATGACACCAAGTTGGGAGGTATTGCCAATTCGGAAAAGGATCGGGATATCCTCCAGGGAGATTTAGATGACCTTGTAAACTGGAGTATTAGTAACAGGATGAAATTCAATAATGAGAAGTGTAAGGTTATGCATTTAGGGATGACTAACAAGAATTTTAGTTATAAGCTGGGGACGCACCAGTTGGAAGTAACGGAGGAGGAGAAGGACCTAGGAGTCCTGGTTGATCGTAGGATGACTATGAGTAGGCAATGTGATGTGGCCGTTAAAAAAGCTAATGCGGTCTTGGGATGCATTAGGCGAGGTATTTCTAGTAGAGATAAGGAGGTGCTAGTTCCGTTATATAAGGCGTTGGTGAGACCTCATTTGGAGTATTGTGTGCAGTTTTGGTCTCCCATGTTTAAGAAGGATGAATTCAAACTGGAACGGGTACAAAGAAGGGCCACTAGAATGATCCGAGGAATGGAAGGCCTGTCGTATGAAAGGAGACTTGAGGAGCTCGGTTTGTTTTCCTTAACCAAAAGAAGGATAAGAGGAGATATGATTGCACTCTTTAAATATATCAGAGGGATAAATACCAGGGAGGGAGAGGAATTATTTCAGCTCAGTGCTAATGTGGACACGAGGACGAACGGATATAAATTGTCAGTCAGGAAATTTAGGCTTGAAATTAGACGAAGGTTTCTAACCATCAGAGGAGTGCAATTCTGGAACAGCCTACCGAGGGAAACAGTGGGGGCGAAGGACCTCCATGACTTTAAGAATAAGTTGGATAAGTTTATGGAGGGGATGGTATGATAGGATAACGGGTTTAGTCAATAGGTCAATAACGTGCCACACTGGTAATTAGTACAAAGGGTCAATGTTGGGATATTGTTAGCCTTTTCCAGAGGGTCTGGGTGGAGAGTCTTGCCCGCATGCTCGGGGTTCAGCTGATCGCCATATTTGGGGTCGGGAAGGAATTTTCCTCCAGGGTAGATTGGCAGTGGCCCTGGAGGTTTTTTGCCTTCCTCCGAACATGGGGCAGGGGTCGCTTGCTGGTGGATTATCTGCTACTTGAAGTCTTTAAATCATGATTTGGAGCATTCAACAGCAGAGTCAAGGGAGAGAATTAGTTCAGGAGTGGGTGGATCGGCTTATGTGGCCTGCATCTTGCAGGAGGTCAGACTAGATGATCATAATGGTCCCTTCTGATCTTGAATTCTATGATTCTATGATTTTAGAATTATATGGTAAAAATGAGAAAGTAAGCAATTTTTCAGTATTAGAGGGCTGGGACAGTTTTGTATTTTTTGTCTGATTTTGTAAGCAGGTAGTTTTAAAGTGAGGTGAAACTTGGGAGTACACAAGACAAATCAGACTCTTGAAAGGAGCACAGTAGTCTGGAAAGGTTGAGAGCTAGTGTCCTAGATCACCACTAATGGCAAGAAGATAGCTTGGCATCCTTACAGATTCCATCATTGGACTTCCCAAGGCTGGCAAGTACAGCAGGAATCTTTTGGGTGATGTATATACCTGGCCATAAGAATTGACCTGGGACTATGTTCTCATGTACACAGGCCTCTGATGGAAGGAGAAATGTTGATTATTTTATGGAGTTGGTCAAAGCTTTTCAAGTTTCAAAATTTGAAAAAATCTACTTTTAGATTGAGCCCCTACATGACTGTATTCATTATCTTTCTTCCTGTCTTCAGAACAAATAGACGCAACTTTTTAAAAATCTGTCCTAAGTAACCTGCAGGAAACCTAATGACCAAGTGTAAGTTCTGTCACTGCATCTATTATTTTGGTGACAATTTGATATATATATATTTTGACTGCAGTTGTCTATAGCCTTCCCTTGCAGAAGGTTGTAGTGGTTTGTTTTTTAATAATGGTGCCATTACTACCTGGGGGACCTTAACATAGTGCTCTCCTCTTAAAGGGACACTTTCTTCACATTAGATCCAACATTTAGGATTAGGTAAAAAGCTTTTACAGCAATAATAGCAACAGAAAAATTACAGTGACTGTTTTCTCCCAACTGGAAACAAACATCACCCCACATTTACAAGACCTTTACCCAATTTTCCTCTGAATTTTACTCTGTTACTCCCTTACCTTCATCTGAGTTACTGTCCATTTATACCAGTATGAGAACAGAATATTAGCATGCAAAAGCCATCATGTGAATTAGAAGAACCAAACAGATAAATGGATAGATTGGTCATTTTCATCTTTGTTTACAGAAAGTTTCTAATTCTTTTCCAAAAATCAGAGAAATGCAAAAAAGTAATCAGTTAATAGATATTACAATTTAAATTCTGTTTAAAAAAATCAATGTGTTATTAGCAACGTATGTGGAAAAGTTTTTGCTTTTAATATGTATTTAACTTGCCAGTATCCCTTTAAATCTAAAATGAAATCTTTCACCAAAAAAACCAGAACAGGTAAAAGGTCACAAAAAGAAATAAACAGAGCACAAGGGCATAATTATTTAAATGCTGCAGTCCTTAATCAGACTAAATTTCCATTGCCACATAAAGATAGAAAGTCACTCAGTGCTGAATGCAGTGAATCTGCTAAAGAGCACCCATAGGAACCATTTGAATGGGAGAGATTTTTGCCAATATGTGGTTCTGAAGGTCCTGTTTTAGTGGTGAAATGGTGATTGTGGCTGAGTGGGCTACTCAGGTCTGGGTCCAAATGTGATCTCTATTTGTACTGTATCCTCCATTTTGGATTAGCACATCCATTTTGTGTTATGTGCTGAACTCCTGTCTAACTTTGCCCAAAGCAAGGTTACTATGATATAGTGCCGTCAGCTACTCTGACCAGGAAAGGTGCTCGATGCCTTGGTGAAGGACAATCTCTAAGAAGCCATCAAGACAATATACTAGGGCCATTTGAGTCAGATTCGCTCTTAACTGGCTGACCATACTCATGGAACAATGGATTCTACACAGGAGCCTGGAGGGGGACAGGACACAAGCAAGCCTATGGAACACCTGGCAAAAAGGGACAGAGACTGAATTTAAGGAGGGGTGCTTCTCTGAGGGGGGACCATCCATTGCCACAATGAAGACCAAACTGGAGAGGGAGAAGGCAGGAGGGACTCTGCTTAGCCTGAAATGTTGGCAAGACCTGATTCACACAAGGGGTAAGATTAAAGGTGGTGGGAGGCTGCATCTTGGGACTTCTATTATTGTACAAAGATCTGTAAACTCTGTAGTGGTTTTTTAAAAAAATGATGTGACTGTGGTTAAGAAATTACTTTGCTAAGTCTGTGTCCCTTGCCTTCCTGTCATGGGTTTAAACTGGTGAAATTCTGGAGGAATATGTGTAAACAACTAAGGGTAGGTCTATACTTACCGCGCGGGTCGACACGGAGAGTTCGACTTCTCGGAGTTCAAACTATTGCGTCTAATCAAGACGCGATAGTTGGAACTCCCCACGCGCTCTGGTCAACTCCGGAACTCCACCACTGCGAACGGCAGTGGCGGAGTTGACCTTGGAGCCGCGGACTTCGATCCCGCGGCGTCTGGACAGGTGAGTAGTTCGAACTAGGGTACTTCGAGTTCAGCTACGCTATTTATGTAGCTGAACTTGCGTACCTTAGTTCGACCCCCCCCCTTAGTGTAGACCAGGCCTAAGGTGTTCAGGAGGTTTGAAGCTAGCGTTAACCAGACAGCAAATGTGAAAAATTGGGACAGAAGGTGGGGGATAATAGAAGCTTATATAAGAAAAAGCCCCAAAAATCTGGACTGTCCCTATAAAATCAGGACATCTGGTCACCCGATTTGAGGCAGACTGTGGACTCCCATGTCTCAGGGAATGGCTCACATAAGAGATCTGAGCTAGGGAGTGCACCTTAGAGACCCAGACCTATGACCAGTGAGTAGACTCACTCTGACCCACTTGACTTAGAAGCCTGTGGGACCCAGCCTGGGTCCCGTTACTACAAGAAGAGGGCTGAGCCAGGCTGTAAAATGGATAATTAATTCAGAGTAGAGGTCCCTTATGAAGTATGTGATTGTAAAAATATTTAACAAAATCCCTTTCACAGTTTCAGTTCCGGGCTGGGAGTAGGGAGTATGGTACAATAGGGATTAGTAAAGAGATTGGAAATTGTATGATAGGTGGAGTCCTTCAACAGATTTACATTTAGAGGAACTTTGTTTAAATTTACTTTTTTTTTCCAACTAATTGTCTACCTTAATCTTGTGAAAAATACAATACAAAACATAAGAGGGAAAAAAATGGCACATCTGTCAGCTGTCAGAAAATATTTGTTCTGAAATATACTGAAAAGAACAGCTTCCTACTTCATCTCTCTCCCATTTTTATTTTTAGTTTAGATTAGAATGGTCACTCATCAAGACTCCCCTGCAGCAAAGGAATTTAAAAGCAACTTGCATGGTCGGACGTTACACCAGTGCTGAAGTTTCAAGTTTCATTAAAGTCAAGAAGAAAAGGCTTTTTAACATGTCCCATGTGTCTGATTCAAAAAGAGCAGCTGGCAGGGAGGAAAAGGTCATTGGGGAGGTCAGACAAGATAATCACAGGTTTGTGGTTTACCCTAGGGCTCAGCTTAGTTCTCAATATAGTTTCCTAAAAAGGACTCAGCATAGGGGAAACTATAATCGTTTGTATCGTAGAATAGACTTTTGTGGAGTGTCTAGATTGGCACTGAAGGAGGCATTGGAGGCACTCAGCACAGGATCAGGAGCCCTAGTCTAGACTAGGCCTATCCTAGGAAGTGCAGGCGCTCCGATTATCTCTGCTGCACCCTGCAAAGCTTAGAGAATTTGCCAGAATGGGCTATGGTCTAAATATGGAATTCCCCTATCTAAAAGCAAACCTGCTTTGAGCACTAAATCAATCAATCTTGTTCCTGGCTTCTGTGCACATGGACCTGCCCCAGCCTTAAGTGCCTCTGCAGCTCCAGAAAGGACATCTCTCTACCCCAATCATTGCCTTTCACCTGTAAAATCAGAATCCCTTGTGTTTTGTGTCCTGTTCTGGGTGAGTCACATCAGCCCAGTCCCACATGATCCACACCACATAGCCAGCCAGCAGTCCTACTTCACAGATCGCACAGGGAATATGAACAGAGTGGAGGCTGACCTTCAAAGCAGAAGTTCTCCTTCTGTACCAGTAGTTCTGAACTAGCTCTAGTAATGCCTATTATACTATACCACCATGGATCTATTAATTAGCCCACCTGCATTTCATCTCCCCCACGCCAATGGAGACTTAGCTAGCTAATACTTCGCTCTCAAGGCAGGCCTGCCCCAGTTGGAGAATTGTAATCCTAACCCCAAAGTCTAGCTGCATACATGACTATTCAGTTCACTCAGCTAAATCTAGATTACTCTTGCTTACAATATGCCCTTTTTCAGATGCATAAATTCCAAAGAAGTGCAAAATCCTTATGCCCTGCTTGGAATAGAGTGCAATTCTCTATACTGCATAACTGTTTTATTTAATCAGGTACATGTATATTGCATGCACATGAAGGGAGGCCAAAAATGTGGCCCTTCATAGTCAAAGAAAAAAATACAATGCATATTTGGAACAGGAACAGAGACACAGATTTTACATTAAGACAGAAATTCTTAGAGCTGGACAAAAAAATAAATACATCACAATGGCACCAAGTCAATAGTTTTCCTTTCATGTCACTGACATATCTCCATATTCTACTGCTCTAAACAAAGCAGTGCAGAGCCAAGACAGCCACATCCCCACTACAAAAACATTTACAAGCAGTTCCCAAACAGCAGTATCTGAGGGCCTGTCTACACTACCTGCTGGATCGGCGGGCAGCGATCAAGCCAGCGGGGGGTCAATTTATCATGTCTAGTATAGACATGAAATCGACCGCTGAGTGCTCTCCCATTGACTCCAGTACTCCACCAGAATGAGAAGCGCAAGCGGAGTCGATAGGAGAGTGTCAGCTGTCGACTTACCGCAGTGAAGACACCGTGGTAAGTAGATCTAAGTATGACGACTTCAGCTACGCTATTCACATAGCTGAAGTTGCGTATCTTAGATCGCCCCTGCACGGTAGTGTAGACAAGCCCTGAGATACCACACTCACTCCTCTCTATTTCTAACAGACAAATAACAGCGGTATATCAGCGACAGTCAGGTAAGAAATGTAGTAAATTTTGTCTTTTTTCATAGTCAACACTGTGCAGAAGATTGTGCTGGGGTCTATTCTGTCTCCTAGTAAGAGTCAGGAAGGGCACGGCTTGATTTTGTATATCGGAGGTGCAGTTAGATTTTAAAAACTGAACAGTTTATCTTTTGTAAACTGAGAACAATAGTAAAATTGTCTTTTGATTTGTAAATTGAGAAAGAAAGGTGATCCTAGCTGAGAAAGAATCAATACTGTATAGAATCCCATAATGGCAATTTTTGCAGTCACTATCCTTATTATAATCACATGTCAAGCATTAATTTGTTGAGCTCTGAGCATTTTGTTCAGTGCTAAATATAAGCATAATAAAACATGGCATGTACCCCAAGGACTTTGCAGTCTAATTCAGATACAGTCACAATACACTGGCAATGGGGCAAGCTGGAAGCAGTGGAAGTGCCCAAGTTGAAAGGCTTTGCGTGGATGAAAAATATCCTCACAATATTGGCAATTTCCTTAGAACCCTCTCTCTCTAAATACAATGCCACAAACAATGGAATCCTTTCCTAGTCTGTCAAAGCTCACACAATATAAGGGAGAGAAAATGCCTCTCTAGTCATTGCTCCTTGTTTGTGAAAGCAGCCTCCTTCAGCCTTTTGAAAGATATTTTCATCTGTATTGTAAATAACAGTGTGAGTGGTGCCATCGAACACATAGGCTGTAATTAGATCTCAGGGTTCTGCTGTGGTTCATAAACCACTTCAGCGACCCTTTCATGGTTAAAGGAGCCAGCGGAGCCATCCACAGAATTGCAACCTTGATTTCACTCCCACAGAACATATCATTTTACAGACAGTTTTTACCTTCTAATCATACAGATGACAAAATCTTCCAGTCTGCAGTACATCCATTTAGTCCAGCTCTCTTATCAAAACAAGATTTTTCAATAAAATTAGAAGTTTATTACCTGCCACAGGGAATTTGTACATAATAATCAGACAGGAAAAAGCCATCACGTGCCCAAAGAACCCTGTAAATACATTTTCCTCACTATAAAAAGCTGCAGACAACAGGTCCACTTACAGTACACGCTTTCAGAAGCAAGCGGAAAGGTGAACGGTCAGCCCTAAAGCACAAAGGCAATGATAAGTCTGCATTTCTGTGGCATATTCCATCTGATGCTCTGATAGAGCTTTACAAACATCAGAGAATTAAAAGCCTTCACAATAGGAAAGCAGTGAGGGAAAGCAGTAATAATTTACCCTCATTTTAGAATCTGATCTAACCAGGACAAGGACCATGCCTTGCACTTGGTGGGTGTCAACAGAACCATAACTATAGGCACAGATTTTTCTATCTCAAGTTCAGTGCTTTAAGCACTGGCCCATGCCGCTGCTCCTGTATTTGCAAGACAGCCTTTTGGGCTCCTCAGTCGCTGGCCATTGGAGGCAGGGCCCATTGCAGAGGAGAAGCACTGTCTCGGTGGGGGAAATGCTGAATGCACCACTGTAATGATCACTCTCCGGTAACTAGGAAGTTAAGCAACATTAGTTCCTCAGAGGAGACCATACAGTGACAATGGGGTGAGCCTGATTGTAGATGTGAACTGGTCTCTCATGAATTAAAGACAGTGGCAGCATTAGGCATGTATGTAATAGGGTCTCCACACCACACAAACAGACAGATGCTGCTCAGATCACTTCAATTCTTCATTGCATCTAAATCCAGCACCAGTGGGGAGAGAATGAATGGTCTAACTGCCTTACCTCGCACTCTGCTTAGAAAGTTGTGCTTTGGCTCCACCTCTTGGCTTCCTGATCCAGGCCAGGCGTTGGTGCAGCAGAGGCCTTGCAGCCTCACAAACAGGTTAATGGGTGAGGGTTTCAGGCAAGTGGGGCGCCATGGGCACATGGAGGTAAGGGGTGACCTATCTATATGTGGGAAGGGAGCTGGGTGGAGAGCTGGGTGGAGAATTACATGCTTCTTCCCAGACGGCCCAGGAAAATCCAGCACTGACTGGCACAATGGACTTAGATAGCAACAGATGCAATTCACCCCTGTACATAAAGCCAGCACAAAGCCTATGTACCATTTAGGGCCTACATGCACACCAGACTGAACTGAAATCTAAAATTAACATTCTACTGTTTAAACAGCTAATCTTCATTAAGGGGCATATTCTGCAAAGCAGCCAGAGAGAGAATGCTGTTAAAGCAATAATCTGTTGTAGGTAGCAATATGTAAGCTGCTATGGTTTATCATGACAGCAGCATCTTTCCAGTGCTTATTATCAGGACACAATAAGTGAAAAGGGCCGTTTAAATATAGATAATTGTATCAGAAAGACCATTTGTTTTCATTGGATAGTATAAGTATTAATACAACGGACAAAAACGGGAATGGCTCTAGAACAATATGCTGATTTGTTCCCTCGTTCTGCAACGCTTTGTCCATTGCATCAGTGTGAGTAAAAAAAAGACTAGAACAACAAACAAAAAACATGCTGACAAGGAGACTAGATTCATACTGTAGAGAGCATAAGCATCCAGGGCTAAAATATGCTACCCAAAATTAGCCCTCCCTTCCCCCAAAATAGATTCAGATCAATATGACTTTATTAGCTATCTCCAGAATGAATACAACCAAAACCAGAAAATTTAGCATTCTAACGTGTTAAGCTTCCATCAGAACTCAAGATACATGGCAGCATACCATGTAGTCCATGTGGCCACAGTACGATTCAATTGGCAAGTTCAGAAAAGGGATACTACCATTAAGTAGTAAGCCCCTGACTTCCCCCACCCCGCCCCATCCAACCCCTCCTCTCATTCCTGACTGCCTCCTGGGACCCCTGCCCCATCCAGCCACCCCTTCTCCCTGTCCCCTGATCACCCCCAGAACCCCTGCCCCGACTGCCCCCCGCCACCCCATTCAACCACCCTCCTTCCTGACTGTCCCCTCGGGGACCCCTACCCCCATTCAACCCCCTTGTTCCCTGCCCTCTGACCGCCCAACCACTAGCCACAACCCCGCCCCCTGACCACCACCCCGAACTCCCCTGCTCCCTTACCGCACTGTCTGGAGCACTGTGGCTGGCGGCGCTACAGCTGTGCTGCCCAGAGCGGCAGGATAGGCAGCTGCGCCGGCAGTGGGAGCCAGCCACACCACCGCACAGCACAGAGCACTGGGTCAGGCCCGGCTTTGCATCTGTGCTGCCCCAGGAGCTCGCAGCCCCACCACCCAGAGCATTGTGCCGGTGGCGCGTTGAGCTGAGGCTGTGAGGGAAGGGGAGGCCAGGGGCTAGCCTCCAGGGCCAGGAGCTCAGGGGCCAGGCAGGAGGGTCCCCGTAGTATACCTGCCTCTGGCCTATAGCCTATTTTCTGGAGGAATGGGGTGGGGGGGGAAGTAGCAGAACAAAGATAGAACTAGATCTGTATGGGTTTTTTTCCATCTGTTACAGATTTTCCAGTGTGTTAAGTGACAAGCTGTAATATAGGGAAAACCTTAGCGCTTTCATAAATAACGAGTTTTATTCCAGTTTGCCCACTGTGTACTGGACAGTAATACATTAAGAATAAAACTCTGCCAGTTAAATTCTTTGTTCTTCAACCATTTATTCAGAGCAAATGGCTAAACCCTGATACATTGTTTATTTTTTCACTGAAATAATTTTGAATGTTAGGTACTGCATGTATTTAAATCCTGCAGCACACATTTTGTTACGTGTATATCTTAAATATACATGAAAGGAAGGAATTCCCTATATAGAAGCGTAAGATGAAGGAAAAAAATATTAATCACTTGCTAAGTTACAGCCATTTTACTGCACTTTTAAAACAGAACCCCTCTTTTGTAAAGAGCTTTGAAATTATAGATGAAAAGTGATAAATATCACTAGTAAAGATAGGATTGGACACACACCAACCTGATATAACCCATGAACCATAAACATAATGCCCATTTAGAGGGGAATTATTACATTTAAATGCTACCATCATTTCTAAGCAAGTGGCTCCCAAGCTTTTGCACAAAAGGTGAACCACACCTTGAGAGAGATTATCTCATGTTCACCTCCCTCCCCATTCATGATGACACAACATACCTGTGGCAACTACAGCCACTGCTTCCATCACATATGCATTTTTAGCTGACTTTGGAACAAGAACGGTTTGCTTTTGTTCTACACTTTCTACTTCTGGCTCCTTTCATCTCCTTCCGTTTGCTCCGGTTCCCTCAGCTGGAAACCAGGGAAGCTAGCACAACCTGACCAGCCAACTGTTTGCAGAGCACCAGAAAGTGTCTCCCAGAGCACAGCTCTGCACTGCGCAAGGAAATTAAATCCTACAGAGATAGGGAAGCGTTGCAGTTGCCTGCTTTTCATCCTTCCCAACCCTACATGTCTGCCTGATGTGCTATGGGAACAAAACCCAGCCTAAAAAGACTTTTTTTTTTTTAAATACATTCAGGTTGTTTACAAACCATTCAGGAATTTAATGGCTTTACATCCTGCACAAAGGAGATATGCAGAATGAAAGCAAATACAGCAAGCCTGTGTTCTGATGAGTTATGTAAATAACTAGCAGATGCATGCATAACAAGATAATGGCACAGAAGTGGAGGACATTTAATTATAGCCATTCAGGCAAGTTATCCCTTTTCTAAGCTAATGCTGAATCAAGAGGAAAAAGTGCCTGGTATTTTTTATTTATTTATTTTTAGCCCAGTGATCCTTTATAATCACATATCTAGCCATTAGAAAATTCTGCTTTTTAAAATGCAAATTATAATAGAGTTGCATTATTAGAGTAATGTATTTTAAAATATAAATCAAACGTGTGCCAGTTGTTCTTGGCCTTCAAATCCAAATTGTGACTTTTCATAACTGAATTGCATTGCAGGGCCTCCTTATTCCTCACCGCTTACTATAAATGCTGAGACTTGTTTGGTGAATTTGGTATATTTCATTTTGAACACTAATGTAAAATGTTGAGACTAACTCAAACTGAATCATGACCATACACCAAATGGTGAACATGGTAAATGTCCACTAGGTGGAACCAAACCACGATGAACTGAAACAGCTGTGACATTAAAATTTGTTAGTCTTTAAGGTGCCACAAGTACTCCTGTTCTTTTTGCGGATACAGACTAACACGGCTGCTACTCTGAAACCATTGAAAGTTCAGTTAGGGTGGTATGTGAAGATGAAGGAGGTGAGGAAGTGGCGAGGGGTAGAGAAATACAGACTGTGCCTCAGTCTGTATTCGCTTTTCTGACTGTAGTTGGGGGAAAATGATTCACACGCTCCCATCTGTGTCCATTCCTTCCCCCTACTGCCAAAGCTCACTCCAGAACTGCTTCGGAGGGATTCAGAGGGGAACTGTGCAAGTCGACAGGTGTGGAGAAGCAAATGGCCCTCAGTAAGGGAGGATTTTTTAAAGGGGATATTCTATATCCTAGTAAAGAGGAGAGGATAGAAGTTGATGAAGTACAGGTAGGAATAGAATAGAAACAGTCCAATGAAAGAAATTCTCATTCAACTACATCACATGAAAGCAGACAACTAAATATTGACACGTTTTATAAGTGCTTGTATACAATTCTAGAAGGCTAAATACTAAGATGGGTGGACTTGAGTGCCTGTTATTAAATGAGAACATTGATATAATAGGTATTACAGAAACTTGGTGGCACAATGATTATCAATGGGACACAGTAATAACAGAGTACAAAATATACAGGAGGTCACACTGGTGCGGGAGTGGCCCTATATGTGAAAGAAAGCAGAGTCAAATTTAATAAAAAATCTTAAATGAATCAAACTGTACCAAAGAATCTCTGTAGACAGAAATTCCATGCTTGACTAGTCAGAGTATAGCAATAGGAATATATTACTGACCACCTGGCCAGGATCTCTCTGCAATGTGAAATGCTCAGGTAGATTAGAAAGGCTACCAAAACAAAAAACCCAATAATAATGGGGGATTTGAACTATCTCCAGATAGACTGAATACATTAATGTGTGCTTCTTGAAGCAGCTAGTCCTAGACTCACAAGGGGAGAGGCATTTCCTGACTTGAGCCTGACTTGATCACATGATCTGCTCCAAGAGGTGAAGATAGTTGAACCACCCAGTAATAGTGACCATAATGTAATTTAAATGTAACATCCCCATAGGGCAGAAAATACCAAAGAAACCCACCACAAGTAGCATTTAACTTCAAAAGGGGGAACTACACAAAAATGAGGAGGCTAGTTAAACAGAAATTAAAAAGAACAGTCACGAGTTAAATGCCTGCAAGCTGCATGGAAACTATTTAAAAACACCACAATAGAGGCTCAAATTAAATGTATACCCTAAATAAAAAAAAAAAAAGGTAAGAGGATCAAAAACAAAACAAAACAAAACAAAAAAAACCACTACCAGAGCTAAACAACAGAGAGCCAGTTGTAGGCAAAAAGATATCATACTGGCAGGGTAGGTGGAAGATGAGAAGCAGGCTTATTCCTAGCTCCCTCTTTTAAATAGTGGATGCTCTATTTATTGTGAAACTCCTCTGAAAATGAACCCTTTTCTCCAGAGGCGCCAATGTAAGTAAGTTCCACTGCATGTGCATTGGGCACAATCTTTAAAACTTGCCATTCAATGCTTCTACTTTTATTTACAGTGTATTTACAATATTCTTTAGTCCTAGAATGGGGAAGCACCACAGATGTTACAAACATTTAAAGTTATATTACTAATGCAAAGGTTTTAACGGGCATAGTACCAGATTGTATATAGAGTTAAGTGAAGGATATGGTATATAGTAGATCAGAGGAAGCACAGACAAAGGGGTAGTAGATTTAAGGATGTCGACGTACAGTAGATTTAATAAGAAGGTTTGATAAATCAAGGGATCAAAATGGAAAAATAGAGGTACTGTGTTTGTGGAATATGGGTACAGATCAGACAAACTGAATTCTCAGAAAACAGAGATCCTGATGGCATGATGGTCTTAGTTAATGAGTGATTATGACTCAAGCACACATACAAGCTCTATACAAATTTTCACTGGCTATGAACAGCCCCTTCTCTTCAAACCTATCAACAGCAATGAATACTTCAGGGATGGGACTTATGCTTGTGACTTTAGGTCTCACTGACCTCAACAACTGGCACAGCCTAACTGCACTGCATGCCCCACATCAGTAGCCTGTCACATCCTTGACTGCTACTTTACTTCTCTCACCCTCCCATCTGTGCCTTCTGCTAGACAGATGCTAGGACATCCAATCTCCTAAAAATCAAATGTTTACTTTGAGTTTGGGTACATGCTACAACAAACAACATTACACACACACTTACACACACACACACACGTAACATTCTGCCTCTGAAATATACTGCTTGCAAGGCTACTTGATAAACCAGGAAGCTCAAAAGGTTCAAAGTGCACAAAAAGCACACCATTTGGTGTTTTTTTTTTAATATTCCAGTTATTTAGCTTTTGAACATGTTTCCACATAAAAGCCATAAACAATTAAAGTACAAACTTACGATTCCATTCTGTACACTGAAGCCCAGCTGGTATTTCAGGTCTGGTCGTTTTATGAGGACGGTTGTAACAGGAGGACAGCTGACAATGTTCAGTTTCACCTGCGTCTGGTTCTTAAGACCCTGAAAAATATCCCAAATGTTAGCATTTTCTGAAGTGGTTATAATTGGTGCTCACTGGAAGTATGTGAATTAGCTGAGCTTGAAACCCTGTATTCCTCTCCCCCTGCAGCTGCAACTAACATAGGACTGCCTATAGGAAGGAACATTCTGCCACTCCAAATGAAAATTATCCTATTGATCCTGAGGAAAGAAGTCAGGGACTCTTTCCAAACTATTAGTCCAGCTGGCCATTCCAAAACCTTACCAACAATAACAATTCACTCTTATATAAATAGTACCTGTAACTCAAGGATCTCACAGCCCTTCATAATCATTAAAGGATGCAGCTTCAACATGTCTCATAATAAGATATTGTAATCTCCATTTTACAAACAGGGATAGTGAGGCCAAGGCCTTCTCTGCGCTAACGAATTATCTCAAATTTTCCAACCATCATTAACGCTGAACCACCTCCAACAGCATTAGCAATACTGTGGGTAGTAGTGCTGATTGGCTCCCAATGAAGATGACTGGAAGTGGAAGATGTAGGATGTACATTATTATGGAGGGGGTACTTGAAAGATGTTTCATTTTTATGACATGCCACCTGGTAGGGCTGATGGAAGAGAAGATCCAAAGTTTGGAGATGCATCTAGAAACTATGGCTGAGTTTCAAAGGGGATTTGAGTGGCTAATAGAGGAAAGGAAAGAGGAGGCTAAAAGGGAACCTCAGGACTTGCAAGCGCATGCATGGATCAGAGAACTGTAAGGCTAGATTTCTGGATGAGGAAAGTGGCAGTGGAGGCATGTGATTATAAGAACAAGGGTGAGGAAAAAACAGGCTAGTAAATGAGAAATAGAGCTGAGAATCAGGTTTGCTGAGTTGGAAAATGAAAGGGAGAGGCAGGCTGGGAGAACAAGGAAGTAGACTAGTAGCTCGTTTCTTCAAGAGGAGGGGAAGAGACAATGGAGATAGCTAGAGTTCAGAGCCCCAGGAGGACAGAGGATGACTCTCAGAAGGTTGCAAGGGGGAACAGAAGACAAGACAATTTGTAGCAAAAAAAAGAACAAAAGGGAGAATGCCGGAGAATTGCATCAACTCCAGAGCGAGGCAGATCTATGTGACTGGGACTCCCAATTAAGAAAAACAGACCGCTTGTCACCAGGGCTGATCCCAAGCACAGATGAGTTTCTGTCTGCTGGGAGCTAAGATAGAGGATGTGGACATGAGGCTGTAGAGGACCCTAATGGGAGCAGGAAAAAATCCACTAATTGTCCTTCACATGGGAACAAATGTTACTGCTAGATTCTCACTTGGAAACATCAAGAAAGACTATGCCAGGCTGGGGAAGACGCTTAAAGAAAGGGAGACTCAGGTGATCTTCACTGGAATTGGTCCTGCTTTGAGCAGGGGGTTGGACTAGATACCTGAGGTCTCTGCCAACCCTAATCTTCTATGATTGGGATTCCATCTGTCTGTAGAGAAGGAGAGTGAAGGTGAAACAAGATTATGATGATCAGCAGATGGCTCGGGCGGTGGGGCTATGAGGAAGGCTTTGGAATGGTCAATCACTGGGAGGCATTCACAGGGACTGTTCTCATGGGATGGACTCCACCTGAGTAGGGAGGGAAATAGACTTCTGGGATGGAGGTTGGCACGACTCATTAAAAGAACTTTAAACTAAGAATTCGGGGGAGATGGTTGAGAGATACTCATGTAATCATCACACATTAACCGGAAGGAAAATCAAGTAAAAGAGGATACAGTAATGGATAAAGGAACAACAGAGTGTAGGAGAATGGACAACAAGAGGAAAGGCAGTGCCAACATCACTGACAGTAACAGTCAGGTAGGCAATACTGGCAGTAGAATGACTGTACCTAATCAGGCGAAGAATCTGGGTGAAGCCAAGCAAAAACAAATAAGATGTCTGTACATCAATGCAAGGAGCCTGGGTAACAAAATGAAGGAACTAGAACTACTGGTGCAGGATATAGGGATAACAAAAATATGGTAAAACAGTAGTCATGACCGGAATAGAGGTATTGAAGCTATGTCCTGTTCAGGAAAGACAGAAGTAAAGGAAAAGATGGTGGAGCAGCATTGTACAGAAGTGATGGAATGGATAAAATGGTATCTGTTTGGGTCAAAATCACTTTAGGGAAGAAACATAACAGAGGTTCCACTGGGATAGTGCTTAGAGTCTGCTACAAATCCCCTGGATCTGATGTGTAGATAGAGACCTTTTCAGTATTTTTAATTAAATACTACAATTGGGAATTTTGTGATTATGAGAAACTAATTACCAATATCCTCATGTAATACCAGGCACTCAATTTCACCCATCTCAGTACTTAAGACTTCTAGCATTTGTAAACAAGCACCTATAAAATTTGTCAATATTTAATTGTCTGCCCTCATGTGATGTAATTGAATGGGACTTTCTTTTGTCAAACTTTTTCTATTCATTTCCTACCTGTACTTTATCAACTTCTGTCTTCTCCTCTTTCCTAGGATATAGAATATCCACTTTAATAAATCCTCCCTCTAAGGGATGTGTCTGTCCAAACCATGGGCTCCTCCTACCTCTTTTGGCTTTTCCCCAGCCCTTAATTTAAAAACTCCTCTATGAGATTTTAAGTTTACATTCCAGTAACCTGGTCCCATTTTGGTTTAGACAGAGCCCATCCTTCCTGTATAGGCACCTCCTTTCCAAAAAGGTACCGCAGCTCCTAACAAACCTAAATCCCTCCTCTGAACATCTCATCCACACATTGAGACCTGCAGTTCTACCTATCTAACTGGCCCTGTGCATAGAACTGGAAGCATTTCAGAGAATGCTACCGTGGAGCTCCTAGACTTTAATCTCTTATGTAGCAGCCTAAATTTGGCCTACAGGATCTTTCTCTCCTACATTTCCCTACATCATGCATACCTACGTATACCATGACCACTGGCTCCTCCGAAGCACTGCACCTAAGTCTGTCTTGCTGTCTTGAGAGGACCGCAACCTTTGCACCCGGCAGGCAATTCATCATGCTGTTCTCCCAGTCATTTACTAACGAACTATATTGCTAGTAATCAATTCCCCCATTAGTATTACTTCTCTCTTCATAGTAACAGAGGTCCCCTCCTGCAGAGAGGTATACTCAGTGTGAGAGGGTACCATGGCATCATCCAGAAGCAGAGTCCCACCTATGGATTGTTTCCCTCCACTCCAGTTTGATGTTCTCTTTCCCAGATTTTCATCCTCCTCAACAGCACAGAGGCTGTAGATGGGGGATGGGACCGCTCTATTGTGTCCCGGAAAGTCTCTTCTACATATCTCTCAGTCTCCCTTCGCTCCTCCAGTTCAGCCACTTTGGTCTCAAGAGCCCACACACGGTCTCTGAGGGCCACGAGCTGCTTGCACCAAATGCACACATACATCACCTGAGCATAAAGCAGGTAATTATACATGCTGCATTCAGTGCAATAAACTGGCTAGCCCCCACTCTGTTGCTGGACTTCTGCCAGCATGATTTGTACTCTTGCAGGGTTGTGTGTGTGTTTTCTCCCCCCAACCACTTTTTTTGTAAGGGGGGGGAAGGGAAGGGAGGGGTTGGCCTAAATTTAGAGAATGTTTATTAGGTGTAACTGGCTGTCATGCTCAGTCTCTAAAGCCCCTCTGAACACTCGTTTCCTGCTCCTGTTTGCTAGCTCCTCTGGTTGTTTATGAACAAAGGATCTGAAAAGGATTAGGGATCAAAGAATGGCAGACTAGAACCTCATGTGGAAGCTCTCAGCCTTGCAGGTGACTAGGCTCAGCACACAACCCCCCAAACATACCATGCTATAAACTTCAATCAAGAGGCACACAGTAAGCAAGAAAGCACACAACAAAAACACTGATTTTTTTTTAAAAGCCTCCAGAGGTGATCCTGACAATTACAGGCCAGTAAGCCTAACTTCAGTACCAGGCAAATTGGTTGAAATTATAAGTAAAGAACAGTATTATCAGAAACACAGATTAGCCATATGTTGGAGAAGAGTTAACATGGCTTTTGTAAAGGGAAATCATGCCTCACCAATCTATTAGAATTCTCTGAGGGTGTCAACAAGCATGTGCACAAGGGTGATACGGTGGATATAGTGTACTTGGACTTTCAAAAGTGTACTTGGCCTCTGACAAGGTCCAAAACCAAAGGCTCCTAGGCAAAGTAGGCAGTCATGGAATAAAAGGGATGGTCCTCTCATGGATCAGTAACTGGTTAAAAGATAGGAAAGAAAGGGTAGGAATAAACCGTCAGTTTTCACAGTGGAGAGAAGTGAACAATGGTGTCCCCCAGGGATCTGTACCAGGACCAGTGCTGTTCAACATATTCATAAAAGATCTAGAAAAAGGGGTAAACAGTGAGGTGGCAAACTTTGCAGACAATAAAAAATTACTTAAGATAGTTAAGTCCAAAGCTGACTGTGAAGAGTTACAAATGGAGCTCACAAAACTAGGTGATTGGGAACAAAATGGCAGATAAAATGGAGTGTTGATAAATGCAAGGTAAAGCACATTGGAAAACATAATCCCAACTATACATACAAAAGGATGAGGTCTAAATTAGCTGTTACCACCCAAGAAAGAGATCTTGGAGTCATTGTGGATAGTTCTCTGAAGACATCAGCTCAATGTGCAGCAGCAGTCAAAAAAGCAAACAGAATGTTAGAAACCATTAGGAGAGCGACAGATAATAAGACAGTAAATATCATAATGCTATGATATCAATCCCTGATACGCCCACACCTTGAACATGCAGTTCTGGTAGCCCCATCTCAAAAAAGATATATTAGAATTGGAAAAAAGTACAGAGAAGGGCAGCAAAAATTATAAGGGTATGGAACAGCTTCTGTATGAGGAGAGATTAAAAAACTGGGACTGTTCATCTTAGAAAAGAGATGACTATGGGTCGATATGATATATGTCTATCAAATCATGAATGGTGTGGAGAAAGTAAGTGTTATTTACCCTTTCACTTAACACAAGAACCAGGGGACACCCAATAACAAACATTAAAAAAGTACTTTTTCACACAGTGCTGTGGAATTCGTTGCTGGGGATGCGGTGAAGGCCAAAAGTATAACTGGATATAACTGAATTAGGTAAGTTCATGGAGGATAAATCTATCAATGGCTAGTAGCCAAGATGGACAGGGACGCAATCCCATGCTTTTGGTGTCCCTAAACTTTTAACTGCCAGAAACTGGGCCTGGATGACTGGTGGTAGATCACTTGATAAATTTCTCTGTTCTGTTCATTCTGTCTGAAATATCTGGCACTGGCCCTTGTCAGAAGACAGGACACTAGGCTATATGGACTAGGCTATATGGACAACTCTTATTTTAAATTTCCCAGATATACATTGGAGGAGAAGTGCTACTAATAATGGTAGGGCCCAGATAGTCCTGGATGGGCTGACAGATTTCTTCACTAAACAGTCACTGAACCAACAAGAGGAGATGCCATTTTAGATTTAGTGTTGATAAGTAGAAAGGACCTCATAGAAGAACTGGCTGTAGGGGACAGCCTTGGTTTGAGTGATCAGGAGTTAATTCAGTTTAAACTAAATGGAAGGATAAACAAAATTAGGTCTGCAACTAGGGCCCCTGATTTCAAAAGGGCAAACTTGAAAAAAATTGAGAAAATTAGTTAGGGAAGTTGATTGAAGAACTCAAGGATCTGAATGTGGAGAAGGCTTGGAATTACTTTAAGTCAAAGTTGCAGAAACTATCTGAAGCCTGCATCCCAAACAAGGGGAAAAATCATATGGAAGGGTTGCAGACCAAACTGGATGAACAAGCACCTCAAACTGGTTGTTAAGAGAAAGCATAAAGTCTACAAAGAATGGAAGATGGGAGGGATCAGTGAGGAAAACTAACTCACTTAGATCAGAAAGTATAGCGGAAAAGTGAGAATTGCTAAAAGCCAGGCAGAGTTGGACCTTGAAAAGGAAATTAAAGCCAATGTTAAAAGGTTCTTTAGCCGTATAAATAAAAAGAAAACAAGGAAAGAAGTGGGACCGCTAAGAACTGATGATGGGGATTAAATGAATACCTAAATGACTACTTTGCCTCAGTTTTTAATGAGAGTAATGAGGAGTTTGGGGACAATGGCAGGGTAGCTAATAGGAATGAGGATATGTAAATAGAAATTACCACATCTGAGGTGGAAGCCAAATTTATACTGCTTAATGGGACCACATCAGGGGGCCCAGATAATATCTATCCATAAATATGAAAGGAACTGGCACATGAAATTGCAAGCCCTATAGCAAGGATTTTTAAATAATCTGTAAACTCAGGGGGTGTACTGTATGGCTGGAAATTGCAAACATGGTACCTATCTTTAACAAAGGAAACAAACGTGATCTGGGAAACTACAGGCCCGTGAGTTTTACCTCAATTGTATGCAAGGTCTTCGAACAAATTTTGTTCGAGAGTAGTTAAGGACAGATGTAAATGATAATTGGGATAAAATACAACATGGGTTTACAAAAGATAGATCATGCCAGGCCAACCTGATCTCTTTCTTTGAGAAGATAACTGATTGTCTAGACAAAGGAAATACAGTAGATCTCATCTACCTGAACTTCAGTAAATCATTTGATACAGTTCCACATGGAAAATTATTAGTTAAATTGGAGAAAATGGGGATTAATATGAAAATCAAAAGGTGGGTAAGGAACTGGTTAAAGTGGAGACTCCAATGAGTGAACTGTCAGGCTGAAGGAAGACTTTTAATGGAGTTCCTCAGGGATCATTCTTGGGACCACTCTTATTTAACATCTTCATTAGAGACCTTACCACAAAAAATAGGAGTGTGCTAATAAAATTTGCAGATGACTCAAAGTTGGGAGGTATTAGCAATATGGAGGAGGACCAGAATATCATATGGGAAGGTTTGGATAACCTTGAAAACTGGAGTAATAAGAATGACATGAAATTTAATAGTGCAAATCAGGCACTTACAGACTAACAATAAGATTTTTTGTTATAAGTTGGGGACTTACCAGTTGCAAGCGACAGAAGAGGAAAAAGCCCTGGGTCTATTGGCTGATCACAGATGACTATGAGCCACCAATGTGATACGGCTGTAAAAAAGGCTAATATAATCCTAGGATGCATCAGGTGAGGTATTTCCGGCAGAGATAGTGAAGATTTATTATCATTATACAAGGGGGATGGCAGTATTTACCAGAGGTAGTTTTTACCAGGTAAATCATGTTTTTTAAACACCACAGGAAAAACCAATTAGCCCCAATCTAAAGTATTTTCTATTTTATAAACTGTTTCATTAATGCACACCACATTGCACTTAGTTTTAGTTACTTATTCAAATTATGGTTACATCAGATGAAATTGATAGATTAATTTTGGGTTGTTCAAATACAAAGTAAAACTACAGTGGGAGTAATACTAAATATATAATTATAATACTGAACATCAGAATGTTTGTGTACATTTTGGACTGGTATTTTCTCAAGGAAGTTACACGTCATGACTCATATTTCAGATTTCAATGTTATATAAACAAACTTCAAAAGCATTTGATTTATGAAAACAATAATATACAGAGTTGCAGGCTTGGAGCATTAAGCAATCAGAAGCATGCAAAGTTGCAGAGTATCAGTCCAGGTCCATTTGGTCATGCATTATTCTGTAGCAGAAGACCAATTCTGATGTTGTGGACAGACCAAGCCTATTCCTCAGTTTTGAATAGATGTATCCAAAGTTTGAAAAGATTTGTTCTATGCTTGCTGAACTTGCTGGATGCAGGTGCAATTATTTTTTCCCAGTTTTAACTGAGTTTAATCTGGTATTTACCAGCACCCTGTCCTAAACTAGTTTTTCCTGGGAAATTGCCAACTCTATTATACAACGCACTGCTGAGACCTCATCTGGAATACTGTGTGCAATTCTGGTGTCCCGTGTTTAAGAAAGATTAATTCAAACTGGAAACAGGTGCAGAGAAAGGCTACTAAGATGATGAGAGAACTAGAGAACTTACCTTACCAGAGGACACTTCAGGAGCTTGGCCTATTTAGCCTAACAAAAGGAAGGCTGAAAGGAAATATGACTGCTCTCTATAAATACATCAGAGGGATAAACATCAGGGAGGGAGAGGAATTACTTAAGTTAAGGGCCAACGCTGGCACAAGAACAAATGGATATAAACAGATCATCAATAAGTTTAGGCTTGAAATTAGATGAAAGTTTCTATCAGAGGAGTAAAGTTCTGGAATAGCTTTCCAAGAGAAATAGTGGGAACAAAAAAGGTTAACTTGTTTCAAGACTGAGTTTGCTTAGTTTATGGAGGGGACTGTACAATGAGATTGCTTACTATGGCACATGGCCCATCCGCAACTGCTATTAGCAAGTATCTCCAGTAGCCGATGATGGGACACTAGATGGGGAAGGCTCTGAGTTACTACAGAGTATTCTTTCCGAGGTGTCTGGCTGGTGGGTCTCGACCACTTGCTCAGGTTTTTACAGGGTCTAACCCCTGCCATATTTGGAGCCAGGAAGGAATTTTCCCCAGATCACATTGGCAGGGAACCTAGGGGTTTTTTTGCCTTCCTCTTCAGCATTGGGACAAGGGTCACTTGCTGATATGAAGTAGAATAAATGGTGGATTATTAAAATCAAGATTTGAAGATTTCAGTAATTCAGACAGATTATGGGCAAATTATAGGAGTGGACAGGTGAAGTTCTGTGGCCTGCAGGGTGAAGGAGGTCGGACTAGATGGTCATGGTGGCCCCTTCTGGCCTTAAAGTCTATGAGAGTTTTAAGCACCAGGTCAATTTGATTTGCTCTGGTCAGAATTACATGGCACAATGCAAGCTGTCATCAACAGCTGGCAGCTGCTACTAACCCTGGTAGATATAAATCTGTACTAGCAACAGTGGCCAAAAATAATACAACCTGGGATTGTATCTTCTCTGGGGAACCTTCATGGGGTTACAGGGAAGACAGAGTGCATCCACTTGATTCATCTCCCAACCTGCCAACTCTTCCCTCCAGTCCACCACCCCTTCCACTTGCATGGACACTGGAGTCCAAATGAAAGGCTTCCGCACAGTTTGTAGGATGGATAGTGCTGTGAATACAGCTGAGTTTCCCTCACACTGGTAAGTGTGGAAGTCCACATGTGGTCCTCTCTGGGAGATATGTGCGGCATGGTCTGGCTCTATTTAGTCTTGTGAAATACTCTTGCAGCTCTTCCTTACATAATCTTCACTCACTTGTCTCTACTAAAATCTGCTCAAAGGAAAGGCCTGGAATGTCTGAGTCTATCTTGCATCAGTATGAATTATTGATATTACACATATAAGTGTCAGACTTTTGCCAGGCACTTTACAAAGACACAATCTCAGCCCTGCAGGCTCACACTCTACAAACATGCATGTATACAGATAGAAGTGTTGAGTACCTTTATAATCCCTTGGCATGTTGCAAGAGGAAGACCAACTAAACTGGTTCCATTAATAGACATAATCTGGTCTCCAATGCTTAGTTTCCCTGAACGAGCTGCAGGGCCTCCATTCATCATGTTAGCCAGGATAACTGTGGGTAGGATGGATCCCCATCCTGATTCCACAATCACCACCCCGAGAATTTCTCCCTTCTGCTTTTCTAGCTGCAGCTGCAATGAAAATGTATATAAATCACTGTTTTGTTTTAATTACATTTCCTCTGAATTTCAAACACTACTATTTCAGTGGTTAATTAATTAAAATTAACCATTTACAAAGAAAACTAAATCACTTTCCTATTAACCATGAGAAGTTACTTCAAAAAAGAAGAGTCAATTTAATTGTTTTTAAAGTGAGTACTTGTCACATATTCCAGTTTCTAGCACCCCTTAAATAGGATGCTCTGATTTTTTTTCTAATTCCTTTAAAATAATTTTTATAGAGGATCTTCTGCTCACCTGTTGTAATTCATACAGGTCTTTATAACAAGGGAAAAACTAAAAAACTACTGACTCTACAGGGGAAACAGTGGAACTGACTATATATGATGTGCTTCATTAAATAAATAGAAATAATTTTCCTCACTGGAACACAGCTGTCAGGGGAGATCTTAAGACTTTGCAGCTAAGCACTGGAATTTAAGAGTTCTAGGTTCAACTTCCAGCTCTGCCACAGACTTCAAGTGTGACCTTCACCAATTCACTTAATTTCTCTGAGCCTCTTACCTGTTTGTACAGCACCTAGCACAATGGGGCCCTAATCTCTGTTAGCCCCTCAAGGTGCTACCCTAATACAATGACATTATCTTCTCTCAGCTATAGTAATCTTGGGGGTTACCTGTGATTACAGGATGTGTAATGTTTCTAACCAGAAGTGTGATTTTCAAGTTGAGAGTCTTCTGTAATAAAATACTGGATAAGAACATTTCCCCCCAAACAAATAATGTGGTGGCTGCGCTACATGTAATAAGCAAGGCCTATTTATCACTGGAGGCTCAGTTGCATAACTACAGTCAAGTCAGCCTTCTAAATTAAAAAGAGACCCAGAAGGAGATTTCTTGTTTGTAAAAACCAGGAAGGCTCACTGGGTTCTGCAGAGGTTATCCCTGGATTGACTGAAATGCAGCCAGAGTGCAACAGCTTCAGCATGATCAGACAATCCATCATTACTCGTAAACATGCTCATTTAGAAGAACGGGGAACCAAGGAGCAATGGGCAGCAGGAAGGGTAGCCACTATTAATTACGCCTCTACCCCAATATAACGCGGTCCTCAGGAGACAAAAAATCTCACCGCATTATAGGTGAGACCGCGTTATATCAAACTTGCTTTGCCCCCCCCCGTTCCTTGTTCCCTGACCACCCCCTCCAGAGACCCTCGTCTCTAATCACCCCCAGGACCCCACCCCTACCCAACCCCCCTGTCCCCTGACTGCTCCGACTCCTATCCACCCCCCACCCCCTGCCCCCTGACAGGCACTCACCGGCAGCGGCGGGAAGCAGAGCAGCCCGGCCCCAGCCCGCTCCACTCCGCCACCTCCCAGCCGCAGCGCTCTGCTTCCCACTTCCGGTGAGTGCGGGGAGGTTGGGGAAAGGATGCCCCTCCGCCCCCGCACTCACCTGCAGCGGGAAGCGGAGCAACGCGGTCCCAGCCCGCTCCGATTTCCTTGCCCTGGCCCCAGCCATGTCACTGGGGGCTGGCTGGGGAAAGGTCCTGCACTCACCTGCCCGGCGGGAAGTGGAGCACCACAGCTGGGAGCTGGCGGAGTGGAGCTGGCTGGGCTGCTCCACTTCCCAACCTCTCCACACTCACCTGCGGCGGGGAAAGGATGCCCTCCGCACTCACCTGCGGCGGGAAGCGGAGCGCTGCGGCTGGGAGCTGGCAGAGTGGAGCGGGCTGGGGCCGAGCTGCTCTGCTTTCGCCGCTGCTGGTGAGTACGAGGGGGGGGGTGTCCCTTCCCCCAAACCCTCTCCCCCAAGCGACACGGCTGGGGCCGGGGCGAGGGAAGCAGAGTGGGCTGCTCCCGGCCCCACGCTAATCCCCCGGGCCACTCTGGGACTGCGGGGCCCCCAAAAGTGCCCTCCCACAGCTCCTGCCCCCTAGACCCTGGGGGGGAGCCCCTGACTGCCCCCAATACCCTCTGCCCCCTCTCGAACCCCTTGGCCCCGGCCTGGCCCAGCACCCTTAACACGCTGCTCAAAGCAGTGTGTCAGAGCCTTACCGCTTTGTATGCGAACCCGCGTTATATCGGGTCGCGTTATATCGGGGTAAAGGTGTACTCTGAAGCATGCTTAAGCTCAGAGAAGTGATTATAAAACTGGCATCTTGGTCTTACACATATTTTTATCCAATCAATTCCAGTTACAAGTAAAAACAAGATTTTCTAATTAAGTTTGTTTTCCCTTGTGTGACCAATTTGAAATATTTTTTAGTTGTTACATGTACATAAACAATACCTTGTCAAGTCCAACGACTGTACCCATATAAACCACACATCCATTTCTTTACCTTTTCTATCTGTAACTCTATAAATTACAATTTCCATATACCTGGACTGGTTTTCAGTTGAATATGGATTTTCACCTTCACTTCCAGTCACCATGATTAACACAGAAATAACTGCATTTCCTACGTATAGGTCCAAAACCTGCATCCCTTATTTAGGCAAAACCCCAGTGAAATCACATGACCCGTCGCTTGGAAATAACATTTGGCATGTAGCACTTTTCATCTTCTAAATGTTTTATAAAGCTCAATTAATTAATCCTCCCAATACCCATATGAGGCAGGGAAGTTCTACTACACCTATTATTTCACAGATGAGGAAACTGCAACAGAAAGATTAGGTGATTTGCCCAAGGTCACAAAATGAGATCATTTTAAAATGCAGGAATTATGCTTTCTGCACTCACACCATTAGAACACAGGCCAAATATTCATCACACTGAAACCAAGGAGAGTTTTGTCATTACTTCAATGGAAACAGGATTTGGCCCCATGTGCCTCTGTTTTTGAGGTACTTAGAGACCTTCTTGGATGAAAGGTAAAATATGAAATGTACATTACACCATTATTATCAATGTGAGTCATTACGCTGACATGCCATGCTAAGCCTGGTATTGACTTAAGGGAAGTTCTCTCCACTTCATATATTACCAACAATGAAGATTCTGTAATCAAGTTTCAGATGACAATTTTGCTGCTGTTATTTGTGGGGGGTGAGGGGGAAAAAGGCAGGACGAGAGGACAGAAACCAGGCTGCTCAATGCCACAGCTTTACTGGACCCACTTCATTGGTAGTACAACTCGTCCGACACAGAGGGAGAAGATGCATCTTTAAAAGTGCTATTTTTATTTTACGTAGTCACCTGTCGGAGCAGAAGTCCACTTTACCTTTGATAGTCAGGAGTGTGTTGAGTATAAGATGAATGGGATTGGAAGAGCTATGATATAACAGAAGCATAAGAGACAGCCATGCTGGTCCCACGCAGAGCCAGAACTCCATAAAACCCTTCTTTCATGGGGCTTGGCTACACTTACAAATTTGCAGCGCTGCAGCAGGGTGTGAAAACACACCCTCTGCAGCGCTGCAAATTGCGGCGCTACAAAGCGCCAGTGTAGTCAAAGCCCCGCGCTGTCCGTTATTCCCCACAGGGAAGTGGAGTACGGACAGCGCTGGGAGAGTTTTCTCCCAGCGCTGGTGCTTTGATTACACTTAGCGCTTCAAAGTGCTGCCGCGGCAGCGCTGTCGCGGCAGCGCTTTGAAATGCAAGTGTAGCCAAAGCCATGGACTAAAAACAATGCTATATTAGGGCCAGTCTATGGTATTCAACCACCAAGCAGTACTGGTGATGGACAGAAGCCCCCTAAACCCTGGAAGAGTTTTGCAATCTCTTCAGGAGACAAAATCCCTTCCCTCCCCTAGCAGCTTCCCCACGTACAGTGGGAGTGCACACATTGCGCCTACCCTTTGCCATGATCCCACTTGCTCCTCGGGGGGACTGTATCGTGGGGGTGCCTGTATCGTGGGGGTGCCCAAGAGCAGTCCCTGTTCTCCCCAAGCACATGGTCCCTATCCCTGCATGAGGAGCACTGAGATGGCAGACAGCTCACTGTTCCACCCATTGCCCTCAAATACCCACAAAACCCAAGAACAATCTGACCTTTAAGGTCATATCGTCTGTGTTTGGATCCTGTCCTGTGATTTTTGTCTAACTTGATTAAAAACCATTACTTCTATGTCAGATGACTGCTCCTCCACCCACAGCTTTGCAGGCAATATTTTGGAAGCAAGCCTCTCTTCTATATGCACCTCCAACATTTACATTAACCAGATATGATTTTATTCTAGAATGAGCATTAAAACAGACAGTCTTTATACAGAAGATACATCAAAGATATCTTACTGAGATCAGAAATGTCAGCTCATTTACAGACGCTTAGTGCCAAACAGCAGATATAAAATCTATTAAAATGTAAATTTTCAAGGTCATTAAAACCTGAATATCAACTCCCTTATTATATCAACACCTCATTATAGCACGCAAGTAATTGACACCTGAAGCACGATGTAAAGGTATTATTGTTTCTCGTGTATATGAAATGTAAATGTAATTATTATTATGATGGAGGCAGAAGGGCCTTGAAAGTAAAGTGGGTGGGAAAAATAAAAAGCTCCTAAGGCTGAATACTAATAAAACCATTTATTTCCTATGCAAATGTATTCTTAAAATGCCAATTGAGTGCTCAGTGTGTGCATCAATATTAAAAATAAGAAAACTGGATTAACAATATGAAATAAAAATTTAAAAAGAGAATTTACCTCCTTGCAGTTCTCTGAATTGGAGAAGTGTATAAGATCATCATTATACATCTCCTGGGTATTGATTATGTCACTATATTCTTTCTGACTGAGATCCTCTGGATTAATTCCGTTGGCTCTCAGAAACTCCTGGTAGGCCACGCTGAAAGCCTGACCAATTGATTGAGCTATCAGCTGTGCCTGTAAAATAAAATAAGATGCAGCTGAAAAGGAGGAACACCACTCAGTAACTATGAACAGAGCTAATTTGCTTAAAAGATTCACCCAAATTAATACAAAATGCAACAATAATATAAATCTCTCTACGGCAAACTCAATATGGCAAACTCTTGACTTCTTGACATTTCTGGTCACCCCATCTAAAAAAAGGCATCTTAGAAGTGGAAAAGGTACCGAGAAGGGCAACAAAAATGATTAAGGGTATGGAACAGGTTCCGTATGAGGACAGATTAAGAAGAATGCGACTTTTCAGCTTGGAAAAAAGAGATGACTAAGGGAATATGATGGAGGTCTATAAAATCATGATTCATGTGGAGAAAATGAATAAGCAAGTGTTATTTACTCCTTCAGCTAACACAAGAACTAGAGGTCACCCAATGAAATTAATAGGCAGCAGGTTTAAAACAAACAAAATAAAGTACTTCTTCAAACAAGGTACAGTCAACTTATGGAACTCATTGCCAGGGAATGCTGTGAATACCAAAGCTATAACAAAGTTCAAAAAAGAATTAAATTCATGGAGGATAGGTCCATCAATAGCTATTCCCCAAGATGGTCAGGGATGCAACCCCAGGTTCTGGCTTTCCCTAGCCGCTCACTGCCAGAAGCTGGAAGTGGACCACAGGGGATGATGATTGATGATTGCCTGTTCTGTTCATTCCCTCTGAAGCATCTGGCATTGGCCATTGTCAGAAAACAGGATACTGGGCTAGACAGACCATTGGTCTGACTCACTATGGCCATTCTTGTGAGCTCCTTTCACCAAGAAGCTGCAGTTGCTAGTAATATGCTGCTTATGCATCTGTTTCTATAAGCACTGAAGTAGTATATTGTAGATCAATTCTCAGACTTTTTCACAGCGTGGACCATATATTAAGAGAGAGATTGTCACATGGTCTGGACACTCAATACATTCTGACCACAACTGCAGTCCCCTGTGCAGCAGAGAGGAGGATCTGTGCTTGCATGTCTGACCAGAATAGAGTTCCCCTGTTTGTGATTATTAAGCCCACCCTCACACTGGACCAAATGGATGCATGGTTAGCTTGGGCTGCTCCATCAACAGCATCTTCAGTGCTCCTGGATCTTATACCACTGCATGTGCCACTTCTGCAAATCCATCTGCTCTCACTTTGCAGCCATTGTACCTGTCCCATAGCTTCAGCAAACCCTGTCCCCTCTTCCCCCACCCACTTGCTGATTGCCGTATTTAACCCAGAGCAGTGCCTGCACTGCCTGCCAGCATCAACAACGTTTAATAATTTGTCTGTGCTTTCTTGCATTGTATGGTTTTGTGACAGGGAATCCTTTTATAATCATAGTGCACACCATAGACACCGACTCCGTGGGTGCTCCGGGGCTGGAGCACCCACGGGGAAAAATTAGGGGTGCTCTGCACCCACCGGCAGCCAAGCTCCCCTCATCCCCCACCCCACCTCCTCCTCCCCTGAGTGCGCCACGTACTTGCTCCTCCGCCCACTTCCCAGCGCTTCCCACCCAGCTGCCGCCAAACAGCTGTTTCAGTTTGGCAGTGTTTGCACACTCGGGGCACTCAGGGGAGGAGGCGGGGAAGAGGCGCGGCCGGGGTGGGGATTTGGGGAAGGGGTTGGAATAGGGGCAGGGAGGGGGCGGAGTTGAGGCGGAGACTTTGGGGAAGAGGTTAGAATGGGAGCAGGGAAGGGGTGGGAAGAGGCGGAGCTGGGCCTCATGGAAGGGGTGGAGTGGGGCAGGGCTGGGGGCGGGAGGGTTCGAGGGCCCATGGCAAAGAGGGGAAGTCAGCGCCTATGATGCACACTGGCCAAACACTGCTAGCCACATTTAGGAAACTCTGCTGGACTCCAATTGTTAAGTCATTCGCCATGTCTCTGGTGTGTTTCTGGAGAGCTCCTCTGACCATGCAATCTCAGCAATATGAGATGACTACCCATCAAAGGCCTGGTCTACACTACGCGTTTATACCAAATTTAGCAGCGTTAAACCAATTTTACGCTGCACCCGTCCACACAACGAAGCCCTTTATATCGACATAAAGGGCTCTTAATACCGATATCTGTACTCCTCCCCGACGAGGGGAGTAGCGCTCAAATCGGTATTGCCATGTCGGATTAGGGTTAGTGTGGCTGCAAATCAACGGTATTGGCCTCCGAGAGCTATCCCACAGTGCACCATTGTGACCGCTCTGGAAAGCCATCTGAACTCGGATGCACTGGCCAGGTAGACAGGAAAAGCCCCGCGAACTTTTGAATTTCATTTCCTGTTTGGCCAGCGTGGAGAGCTCATCAGCACAGGTGACCACGCAGAGCTCATCAGCACAGGTAACAATGCAGTCTCCTGAGAATCGAAAAAGAGCTTCAGCATGGACTGCACGGGAGGTACTGGATCTGATCGCTGTATGGGGAGAGGATTCCTTGCTAACAGAACTCCGTTCCAAAAGACGAAATGAAAAAACATTTGAAAAAATTTCCAAGGCCATGATGCAGAGAGGCCACACCAGGGACTCAGTACAGTGCCGTGTGAAAGTTAAAGAGCTCAGACAAGCCTACCAGAAAACCAAAGAAGCAAACGGAAGGTCCAGGGCAGGGCCGAAAACATGCCGCTTCTACGCTGAGCTGCATGCTATTCTAGGGGGGTCCGCCATCACTACCCCACCCCTGCCCATGGATTCCGAGGTGGGGGTGGTAATCGCAGCCATGGCTGAGGATTCTGCGGACGGGGAAGATGAGGAGGAGGAGGAAGAGGAGGACGAGCTTGCAGAGAGCACACAGCACTCCGTTCTCCCCAACAGCCAGGAGCTTTTTCTCACCCTGACGGAATTACCCTCCCAGCCCTCCCAAGCAACTATCCCAGACAATGAAGCCATGGAAGGGACCTCTGGTGAGTGTACCTTGTAAATATAAGACATGGTTTAAAAGCAAGCATTTTTTAATGATTAATTTGCCCTGAGGACTTGGGATGCATTCGTGGCCAGTACAGTTATTGGAAAAGTCTGTTAACATGTCTGGGGATGGAGCGGAAATCCTCCAGGGACATCTCCATGAAGCTCTCCTGGAGGTACTCCAAAAGCCTTTGCAGGTTTCTGAGCAGGGCAGCCTTATTCCGTCCTCCATGGTAGGACACTTGACCACGCCATGCATGTAGCAAGTAATCTGGTATCATTGCATGACAAAGCCTAGCTGCGTATGGTCCCGGTGTTTGCTGGCATTCAAGCAACATCCGCTCTTTATCTCGCTGTGTTATCCTCAGGAGAGTGATATCGTTCATGGTAACGTGGTTGAAATTCAGGAATTTAATTAAGGGGACAGAGATGGGCATTCCTACTGGGCTGTTTGCCTGTTGCTTAAAAGAAATCCTTCCTTGCAGGTAGCCAAGCAAGAGGGGGGTGGTGATTGGTGCTGAGCTTTTTCGCGTTTGGCTAGCAGGGATCTTCCCTGCTACCAGCCACGCGGTGGTGGGGAGGGGGGTGTTTAGCAGTGATCTTCCATGATACCAGCCACGTGGTGGGGGGAGCAGTAAAGCGATCATCCCAGAGAATTGGATGGGGGGTGGTGGTTTCTGCTTCTGCACGTTAACAGGAAAGAAGCAGCACTGAACGGGCTTTGCTTGCTATTTGGTAAAGGAGGGCACTGGATATATGAAGGCTGCAGAAGCTGAAAGACAATGGCGTACCATGACCGCATGCAAGCCGAATTCTGCTGCCCGAACCTGCGTCTGTGAGATCTCTAACACCAGAGCCGCAGGCACTCAATATTAAGATGTAAAATGCGACCTTGTAGTGAAATCACATGTGCTATGTAAGATGCATAGTGTTGTTCACCATGAAAGAGTGTAAGCATTGTTCTGTAAAATGTATCTTTTTAAATACTTCTCTCCCTTTTTTCCCTCCCTCATGCAGCTGCAAATTTTTCAAGCCTCCCTACTCCATCCCGAAGGCTATCTCAGATAAGGCAGCGGAAAAAAAAGACACGAGACAAAATGTTCTCGGAAATCATGGAAGTGACCTGCAATGAAAGAGCTCATCTGAATGAGTGGAAGGATGTGGTATCAAATTACAGGAAAGATACCAGGGACACTCGAGATGAGAGGTGGTGGCAGGAAGATCAGAGATGTAGGCAGGAAGATCAGCGGTGGCGGGATGCAACACTGGGGCTGCAGCGTGATGAAACTGACATGCTCCGGCGTCTGGTGGAGCTTCAGGAACGGCAGCAGGATCACAGAGTGCCGCTGCAGCCCCTGTATAACCACCCTCACCCCTCACCATGTTCCACATCCTCCTCACCCAGACGTGTAAGAACGCGTGGGGGGAGGCTCTGTGCACCCGCCCACTCCACCCCCGTGGACAGCCCAACCAAAAGGCTGTCATTATTGTGAAATTTTTTTAGTGGCCTTTTCCTTCCCTCCTATCCTCCTCCCAAACCACACCCGGGCTATCTTGTCAGTTCTCTCCCTCTTTTTATAATGAATTAATAAAGAATACATGATTTTTAAACGATAGTGACTTTATTTCCTTAAGCAAGCTGTAATCGAAGGGGGAGGGTGGGTTGCTTACAGGGAATGAGTCAATCAAGGGGGGGAGGGTTCATCTAGGGGAAACAAACACAGCAGTCACACCCTACCCTGGCCAGTGATGAAACTCATTTTCAAAGCTTCTCTGATGCGCACCGCTTCCTGGTGTGCTCTTTTAATCGCCCTGGTGTCTGGCTGCGCGTAATCAGCGGCCAGATGATTTGCCTCAGCCTCCCACCCCGCCATAAAGATCTCCCCCTTACTCTCACAGCGATTGTGGAGTACACAGCAAGCAGCAATAACAAGGGGATATTGGTTTGGCTGAGGTCTGAGCGAGTCAGTAATGTGCGCCAGCGCGCCTTTAAACGGCCAAATGCACATTCCACCACCATTCTGCACTTGCTCAGCCTGTAATTGAACAGATCCTGACTACTGTCCAGGCTGCCTGTGTATGGCTTCATGAGCCATGGCATCAAGGGGTAGGCTGGGTCCCCCAGGATAACGACAGGCATTTCAACATCCCCAACTGTTATTTTCTGGTCTGGGAAGTAATTCCCTTGCTGCAGCCGTTTAAACAGAGTAGTGTTCCTGAAGACGCGAGCGTCATGAACCCTTCCCGGACATCCCACGTGGATGTTGGTGAAACGTCCCTTGTGATCCACCAGTGCTTGCAGCACCATTGAAAAGTACCCCTTGCGGTTTACATACTGGGTGGCCTGGTGCTCCAGTGCCAAGATAGGGATATGGGTTCCATCTATTGCCCCACCACAGTTAGGGAATCCCATTGCAGCAAAGGCATCCACTATGACCTGCACGTTTCCCAGAGTCACAACCTTTCGTAGCAGCAGCTTAATGATTGCTTTGGCTACTTGCATCACAGCAGCCCCCACAGTAGATTTGCCCACTCCAAATTGATTCCCGACTGACCGGTAGCTGTCTGGCGTTGCAAGCTTCCAGAGGGCTATTGTCACTCGCTTCTCAACTGTGAGGGCTGCTCTCATCTTGGTATTCTGGTGTTTCAGGGCAGGGGAAAGCAAGTCACAAAGTTCCATGAAAGTGCCCTTATGCATGCGAAAGTTTCGCAGCCACTGGGAATTGTCCCAAACCTGCAAAACTATGTGGTCCCACCAGTCTGTGCTTGTTTCCCAGGCCCAAAATCAGCGTTCAATGGCTAGAACCTGCCCCATTACGAGCAGGATCTCCAAAGTGCAGGGTCCCGCGGTTTGAGAGAATTCTGTGTCCATGTCCTCATCACTCTCGTCGCCGTGCTGCTGTAGCTGCCTCCTCCTCACCTGGTTTTGCAGGTCCTGGTTCAGCATAGACTGCACGAGAATGCGCGAGGTGTTTACAACGTCCATGATTGCTGTCTTGAGCTGAGCAGGGTCCATGCTTGGTGTGCTATGGCATTTGCACAGTTCACCCAGGAAAAAAGGCGTGAAACAGTTGTCTGCTGCTTTCACGGAGGGAGGGGTGAGGCTGTACCCAGAACCACCCGCGACAATGTTTTTTGCCCCATCAGGCACTGGGATCTCAACCCAGAATTCCAAGGGGCGGGGGGAGACTGCAGGAACTATGGGATAGCTATGGGATAGCTACTCACAGTGCAATGCTCCAGAAATCGACACTAGCCTCGGTACATGGACGCACACTGCCGAATTAATGTGCTTAGTGTGGCCGCGTGCAGTCGGCTTTATGCAATCTGTTTTACAAAACCGGTTTATGTAAAATCGGAATAATCCCGTAGTGTAGACATACCCAAAGTTAAATGTAAGAGAGTTGAATTGCACTGACTAATGTCTGGAAGCCTAGGGCAATAGACACATTAGAAATTAAAAGACAGATGATAATTAATATTAATACTTAGCACTTCACACATTCAAGGCACTGTACAAACGTTAAATAATTAACTGAGACAGAATCATAGGACTTTGTAGCAAACTTTGCTTTTTAGTTCCACTAGATGTCACTGCAGCAGTGAGAGACAGAGGTAAGAAAAAGCAGGAGGTATTTATATACAAAATTAGTTTTCTTACCTGAAATTTTTATTTCTCCTATATGGATCCACTGCAGATCACAAGAGAATGCTAGGTTAGATTTGCTAGGTCAACATGGTTTCCAGGAGCCCTATTCTTCCACCACAGGATATGAACAAATCCTACTGATTTAAATAGGAGTTGCTTATATCCTGCAGTGTAGGGTCCTCAAAATACTAGTGATGAGATATGGATCACATATCATATATAAGAAAGCAGTGTATTCAGTCCAACAACCTGAGTTTTGATGATGTTTTTGTTCTGAAAATGCAGTGCTCTTTGTCAGAGAACTGGCACAACCTAAATACAGTCAGAGATACCCACACTATCTCTACACGTGGTAGGCAATGTTATAACATCTGTAACTCTTTATTCCCAAAATCAGATGCTAAATGGTTTATTTCAAGTGTTAAACAGAGGTGGCGTTCTTGTTTAATTTGTGCTTTACAATAACGTGTTGCACTAAACTCCACTGTTTAAAGACAGACAGAGGTTGATATTCTACCATTTGAAAATAGACTTAGAAAATCCTGAGAAATGATCAGCTAAACTAGTCACGTGGCATTACTGTACATTCTAGAACTTCTTTTCAACTAGGTGACCCATCACACTATGAACAACAATACAAATCAATATGCCCAAGACATGTGAATGTCAACAATGGAGCAGTAATCGATAAAGATTTTTATAACCCATCTTATCATGGTTTGTCATCTGTCTCCCTTCCCGCTGCTTAATTGTGTTTTCTGTCTCCACTGGTATCAGTTTTTGAGGTGTTCAGTCCATTTCTCTCCCCTCTGCTTTTCAAATCCACCAACAGCTCAGAAAAAGACCTAAGTCAGATTCAGGCTTAGAATCATTTATTGTTTTTAATGATACCTTGTTCTCATGTAGTGCTCTACATCAGTACATCTCAAAGAGCTTTACAAAGGAGGTAAGTATCATTATTCCTATTTTACAGATGGGGAAATGGAGGCACTAGGAGGAAAAGCGACTTTGCCAAGGTCACCCAGCAGGCAGTGGCAGAGCTGGGAACAGAACCCAGATCTCCTGAGCCCTAGTCTGCTATTCTATCCACTAGGCAACACTGCCTCCCAATTCAAACATAAAACTGAAAGATTTTCTGCCTTGCAAAATATGCAATCTGGAGCTAAAATTGTATCAGACAATGGGCTAGCTTTATTTTCAAAATAACATGTTAAGAAATAGATTTTAAAACTGCCCATTAAACTGGTGGATTTAAATGATCACTTCTTCTTGTTACTGGTACTAGTACTTCAAAATATCTTTGTAAGTTAGAAAAAAAATTAATACTTTTCCTGCTTTTAATTTTTACTAACTTGACACTTTTTCCTTTAAAGTTAAACTTTTTCCTTTAAAAAAAAAAAAAAAAGTGCACTTGCCCATCCCAGCCTGGAGAGGTGAGAGTGTCTCCCCGAGCCCATTCATTCTTTTGCCTTTCTACGGTGAGTGCAAAGGGCCAGCTTTGTGATGTGGTCACTCCTTTTTCTTTTAAATAATAAAATGCGGAGCATTCCTATGGAATCATGTAGGGCTGGAAGGGACTCAAGAAGTCATCAAGTCCATTCCCCTGCACTGTGGCAGGATCAATTAAACCTAAACCATGCCTCACAATGTTTGACCAACTTCTTCTCAAAAACCTTCAGTGATGAGGATTCCATACCTCCCTTGGAAGCCTATTCCAGAGTTTAACTACCCTTATAGTTAGAAAGTTTTTCCTAATACAGACGCTCCCAGAGTTACGTAAACCCGGCGTTCGCAAATCCGAGCTTACGGAAAAAGTTCCATAAACTAGAAATAGAAGGGTTTGGGGGGTTTTTTTGCATAATGGTCGGAGATACATTTCTGACTTACGCAAAATTCGAGTTACACAAGGGGAGCGTCTGTATCTAATCTAAATCTCCCTTGCTGCAAATTAAGCCACTTACTTCTTGTCCTACCTTCAGTGGACATGGAAAGCTATTGATTCCTGTCCTCTTTATAACAGCCCTTAACATATTTGAAGACTGTTATCAGGTTTCCCCTCGGTCTTCTTTTCTCAAGACTAAACACGCCCAGTTTTTTTTAACCTTTCCTAATAGGTCAGATTTTCTAAACCTTTTATAATTTTTGTTGGTCTCCTCTGGACTCTCTTCAATTTGTCCAAATCTTTCCTCAAGTATGGCCCCCAGAATTGGACACACTATGCCAACAGAAGCCTCACCAGTGCCAAGCAGAGTGGGACAATTTCCTCCGGTGACTTACTCCTGTTAATATACTCCGCAATATTAGCCTTTATCACAGCTGCATCACATTGTTGACTCATTCAATTTCTGATCCACTATAACCCACAGATCCTTTTCAGCAGTACTACTACCTGGACAGTTATTCTTCATTTTGTAGTTGTGCATTTGATTTTTCTTTCCTAAGTGAAGTGCGTTGTCCTTATCTTTACTGAATTTCATTTTGCTGATTTCAGACCAATTCCCCAATTTGTCATAGTGGTTTTAAATTATAATTCTATACTCCAGAGTTCTTGCAACCCCTACCAGCTTGGTGTCATCTGCAAATTTTATAAGTATACTCTCCATTATCCAAATAATTAATGAAAATATTGAATAGTATTGGATCCAGGGCTGAACCCTGTGGGACCCCACTAGATACACACTCCCAGTTTGACAGTGAATCATTGTTAACTACTCTGAGTATGGTCTTTCAACTAATTGTGCATCCACCTGATAGTAATTTCACCAAGACCACATTTCCCTAGTATGTTTATAAGAATATCATGTGGGACTGTATCAAAAGCCTTACTAAATCAAGAAATATAATATCTACTGCTTCCCCCATTCACTAGGCCAGTAACCTTGTCAAAGAAGGAAAATAAGTTGGTTTAGCATGATTTTTGTTTGACAAAATCATGCTGGCTATTCCTTATAACCTATCATCCTCCAGGTGCTTACAAATTTCCTTTGAATCATGAAATCTATCATTTCATGATCACTTTCACTCAAATTGCCTTCCATCTTCAGATTCACTACCAATTCTTCCCTGCTGACCAGAATCAAGTCTAAAATGGCTGCCATCTTGATTTCTTCCCAAACAAAAAGTTGTCCCAAATACATTCCAAGAACTTACTGGAAATTTTGTGGTTTTCGGTATTAATTTTCCAACAGATGTCTGGGTAGTTAAAGTCCCCCATTGTACAAGGTCTTGTGTTTTGGGTATTTTTGTTGTTCTAGAAATGCCTCAACCACCTCCTCTTCCTGATTGGTGGTTTATAGAAGACTACTACCAGGATACCCCTTTTATCATTAACCAGTGACTCTCACCTCCTTCTGGACTTCAGAGCAAGGGTCTATATTCTTGATATTTTCTTTTACCCCACCTGTCCTTCCTGAACAAAGCTATAGCCTATACCAATATTCCAGTCATGAGACTTTCCCACTAAGTCTCTGTGATGCCAATTAAGTAATAATTTAGCTTATGTACTAATATTTCCAGTTCTCTAATTTCCTTGGTTTTGTATTTTCACATCAAGTCTTATCAAAGCATAATATCTAGACTAACTTTACCCAAGAGTGCTCTAAAGCTAAGAATCTGCCACCTTTTGTGAATGCACTATGAGAAACGTAATGACTATAATCATTATCTTTATTGTGCAGATGGTCTTTTGAGTGCGGGGTCAAAGTATTTTCTGTATAATCAAAGCTTTTATTTTAAAAGTATTGGTTTAGCCCTTCTAGTTACAAAGAAAACCTTCCAAATGTGAACAGCTGCTGCTCTGACCATACAGCATTAAGGGAAAGTGCAATTTATAACATTTTCAATGCAGAACATATAAATGAAGGCGTTTTGATGTTTTTAAATATAAGGGGCCTGATTCTATGATACTTTGTGCATACGTAAAATCAGCAGATGTGTCCATAAAGATTTCTCCTCCCCAGTAGGGAGACAGCAAGCAAAAGAAGACCTGGCCAGGGCCCCCTTCTACCTGGCCAATCTCTGGCTGCTGAAATAGTCCTTTTTGGGGCTGTCAGTGACTGGCCATAAGTTAGAGCAGCTCTTAAGACAAGGACCAGACAGGTCCCTGGTTAGCCCCGGGGTTGAGGGAGCACAGACATGGCATTCAGCACAACTCAGCCAGACCAAATAATTTGATTCAAGATGATCAGTTTTGTAGCCACTGAATGTAAACATATACTTTGGCCATATATGTAAAATGAACTTTAAAAAAGCATCCAAATCATTATGTATTACAATATCCAGAGGGGAGTGTAGGTTGAATGAGCACCAACAATTCTGGAATAGTGGAGGAAGATTCTGGGAGTTGAAGAAGGAAATGCGAGTGATTTGCAGGTATAGGTGGGAAAAAAATAAAGTGAGAAGAGTTTGGGATAGAACAGTAACAACTATTATAAAAGTTAGCTTGTAAACCTTTGAAAGGATCAGTCAATCAGAAAAGCAATTCTTGGTAACAAAAATGCATTCATGAGATAGATACTATTAGATTTCTGAGGTCCCTTAAGTGACATATTGTATTAAAAAAAAAAAGTTTACTTACATCCTCAGATTCAAAGACATGACATATCATTTTGTACTGTTTCTTTCCTTCTTGGGCACCAGGTGTTGTCTCTATACAGTCTTGAGAAGCAGACCTTGGCATCCGGCGTCTTGCCATTAAAACAACAATGTTACCAATATCAGCAATGTATGAGATTGTGCGCAACGCATGATCCATCATAGTTTCCTACACAAAGCAAAAGATAAGCAAAAATGTTCCACATGCACAATATTACTCCAGAAATGTCACTTTTCCCCTCTCCAATACTGTCTAATTTCTTGAGCGTGACAACAGGCAGCTAAGCTTGCATCTCTTTGTGCAGTTTATATGGGGCCAGATCCTGCAGCCCTTATTCAGCCAATTTCTCAAACAAAACTGCCATTGAAGTCATAGCCTGAGTTACTGAAAACCCATGGGCTTCAATGGAAATGTTGTCTGAATAACAACTGCAGATATTTGGCACACAGGCCCTATTGCAAAAAGTTAAAAAGCATCAGGCCTCCAATAAAAAGAAAATATGTTCCAATATTTTAGAAATAATTTCATCATGTTTGAAAATACATGGCTTTTGCAAACAATTAAACTCCAAAATAAAGCAGTGACAGAAGCTGTTTGTAACAAGATCATGAACATTACTGCTGTGTCAGGACAAGATAAAGAAGGATTCAACAAACCATAATGTAACATTTTCCGAAATACAAAGTTATCATTTTCTTTCCCCATAGTGGATTGTAAATGTTGCGTTGCCTTCTTCTCATTACGAGGGGCAAATTTTAAAATAGATATTCTTCCTCCTTCCTCCTCACCATGTAAGTCACACCGGCTAGGACACAGATATCTGAAAGGGAGTTCAGCCTAGAATCTGGATTCAGAAAGATACTCAGTGCACCCGTAGTCCACTGAAGTCAGTGGCACTATTTGCATGCTTAAAGTGAGGCACATGCTTTAGTACCTTTGCTGAATTAGGTCCTAGTCTGAGTTCATATCACCTCTGAATTTGGTCCTCTGTGGATGTCTGTTGGCAAATGTTGGTTTCCATTTGCAGTATCTGTACAGGACTACTGAAGTTCAGCCACCTGTAAGATGTAGGGGGTAGGCAGGTGGATAACTGGTACACAATATGATGCACAATAGGGGAGATAGGAAAGCTCTGGGCAAATTCTCCTCTCAGCAACATGAGCATAATCAAAGCTAATGAGCCTTAGCTAGCATAACTAGTCAAAACCTTCCTCAGCCGAGTCAAATTAGGGTTGTCAGGCTGCCAACTCAGTTATACTAGACAAGCTTTGAACCCTGGATTTTAGATGAAAAAAGCCTTTTGCTCCTTGATTTTAGGAAACAATGAAAACCTGCTCAAACTATGGTCTGAGAAAGATATCTTATATAAGAGCACGCTACTGCTCCAAAAGGTGAAAAAATAAGTCTGGAGCAGTTTTTAAACACTTTTCAAAAATTTCTACCTCTATCTCACATCTTTTAGTACTGCATCCTCTTGGTGGATTACTTCTGCCTTTTAATTTATTTATCTTTTTAAAATTTCTGACATTACCAGGGAAATCTCAGCTTACCATTTCCAGATGCTTTCCCAGGAATGTACCATTATGGAACTAATAAAGTTATCCTTGGGCAAACATGAAGTCAGCGAATGTCTGCAGTCAGGGAAGAATTTTTTTTTGTCACCAAACTTTTTTTATCCTGGATATTACTATGTATTTGTCTTTTACAATGATCTAAATCTTTGCGTTATTGATTTCTAGTTCATACTTCTGTCATTTGTTTGATCAAAAAGCAGTGATCTCGTAGAGGAAGAGCCTTCAAGGGCATTTTTAATCATGTCTCCTTTGCACCACTGGGTATAAACTTGCAGTAAGTTTTATTATTAGTGAACTTACACTGAATATGAATAAATGAATGTGGCCCACCAGCTACCTTACAAGACACTCATTTATGAGGTGTTCTGCAGCTAAATAACACTATTACAGTTCTGAAAGAACTTTAAACGTTTAGAATTGTAAAGCCAAATAGTTTTTTGTACTGATATTCTGGGTAATTGTAAATTTATACAGGTTTTAAGCAGCACTCTTGAAATATTTGATTGTTATTTCACCTGAAGAGGTAAAACATCCATCAAATCTTCTGCTTGAACTGGAATACAAACACTTGTTCTTGAATCAGTGCTTTCTGGATCTTCCCCGTGCCACGGGTATTTAGTCTGCAATCAATATATTGTTTTATTGATTCCCTTTTAAACATTTTGGGCACTTGTCCAGGAGAGAGAGGGGCGTCTGCAGCTTGTGGCCCATGTAAGGTCTGCAGCTATCATTCCTGGCTTTGCACCCAAAAGGGTGCTTTTCCATTGGTAGTGGTCATGCAGTGTGACGTTACATATGTGATGTCAGATTTCATCCAGCCCAATTGAGATATGTAGCAACTGGGCTAATGAGAGTGAAGTGATGGCACAGAGCAGATTGTTGTGAACGGAAACAGTTAAAGAACTTTTACCACCCTACAGCAGTCTGACATGTCATGTAGAAACATTAACAAAAAAATACCCAATGGGTCACTGCTGACTGAGTGAGGCTGTGCAGTCGACCATCTTGAAGGGGCTCCTATGATTTAGCTTTCCTCCCTGGCCCCTCCTCAGCAACCTAATGCACACAACACATTGGGGCTCTGCCTTTGGCCTTGTTCAGCAGGATGACCTGCCTCCTGACCTTCTGCAGAGCCACTACATATGGCTTTCTGGGACCTGTGTGACTCAGAAGCGCATGGAAAACAGTTATAATCAAAAGAGATATACTGATATCAAGGAAATCTTTCAGAGTGGACCCAGACATCAGCAACTCCAGAGCAAAATGTTAAGCCTGCTTTTGTCCTTGCTTTCCCAAATAGCACCACAATAATAGCACCAGTCCCTTCTGGCTGCAGGAAGAAGAAAGAGATGCTCTTGCATACACTTCAGAATTCTGCAAGGTGTTTACCATCCAGCATGGCAGGGGCCATATTAGAACTTAGATTGACAGACGGAGTCACCTAAAACAGAGTTGGGAGCAACAACTGGCCCAGTCAACTATGTTGATGCCCATATGGCACAGTAAGACCTCGCAAAATCTCAGTTTCTGTTAAAAATATGCTTCCAGTCTTCAGGGTTATGGAGATAATCCTGAGACGTGAAACAAGCATAACCTCAGTGTTCTCTTTCTCAGTCTGCAGGTAGCTTGACGCACTGTCTCTGTGAGGTGTGAATACCCTTAGTCTCCATGACCCGCAGTGGGATGTAAACTCAAGGCCAATTATGATACCTTGTATGTCATCAATTATACCATTGCTTACCATTTTTTCAAATGGGGTGGGCGTGAAGTCCAGGGGATCAAACTGGGAGATACTGCAGGGAAGGAAATGCAGAGGGGACAACTAAAAAAAGTTTAGTGACTACATAAGGCCATATTCTGCCCCTGCCCCTTGTGTAATTGTCACAGTGGCAGCAGTGGGAACTCTGCTGTGGATTGAAGGTCATACATAGTGGAAAATGTATGTCCTAGACCATAGCCCATAATTTAAAATGCAATTTGATCCACGCCAAAGAATGATTTGACCTTTCCACTCCGTTTCTAACTATTCATTAGTTAATTCTCCTCCTCACAGAGGTAAGGAGCCACATATCTGGGTATTCATCTATCAAATTACAATCCTTCTCTCCCAGGCCTGAGAGAATAGAACAGTTTTTCGGGTCAGGAAGAATAATTGTTTTAAGAGCCATAATACAATGTAACGTGACAGAGCTAGAAAAATACCAACACTGACAGCTTATTGGAACGACCTGGTCTATTGATTAGAAAAAATCTCTTTTTTCCAGACACTATTCTTAAAATGCTTTTCACAGTTCTTTTCAGTCTGAAATAAAATATTCTGTGTTTATCCCTACATTGTGATAGATGAAATGTGATGATGGCCACAGAAGGGCTTGGGGGTTTCTGTGAGAATTTGCATGGTCCAACAGCATCTATAAAGCTCCTCTCAGTGGAGGGGATAATGTATTATAATGGACATCTCCCACCAAGCGATGGGAACTCTGCAGGGAGAGTTTTTTTTCAGGAGACTGTTCCAAGTATCTAAATCATACACACAAGGTTCACAAGAAAGAATGGAGGTGGGGAAATAAATACATTTATGCATTTAGAGTTTCTGTCCCCCATGTCCACCACCCACAAGCAGCTCAAAGATTTTTTCCCTCCCAATCCTAAAAGTAGATTCTCTCCTGCTCCCCCCCACACCTTTCCATTGTTTACTACAATTAAATGTGGGACTAAGAATATGCCAAATAAACCGTATTAACCGCACTTGTCCATCTTTCTTTCTCTTCCTCCACCTCCATATTTTTTCTCCTTTTCTCTCTGCATCATTTCTCTTTTCTCTGCTCTCAGTATCCTCTCCCCGTTGCATTACTTTCCCCCTTCTCTCCTTGTTTCTCTCCCTATCTCCCTGTCCCTAAATCCCCCATTTGTCTTCTCTCCCCTAACCCCGCTATCTCTTCCTATCTGGCTCCTTAATCTTTCCCTCTTCCCTATCCCAAACCTCTCACCCATATGTCTGTCCTTGGAAAACCAAATATTCCGCCCACCCCCAACCTGGTTCTCCTTCTCCCAAATGGCCATCCGGGTTCCCCTTCATTCAAATCTCCTTGCCGCTATATGTTGCTCTCCTAGAAGTCCCTGTTGCTACCCCTCATGGTTTTGTTTCCCATATCCTGGTTCCCTGATTTCTTCATTCTCCCTTTCATATGTTCCATTTTTCCTTCTCCTTTGATGACTCCCTCCTCTCCCCTTTTTACCAGGGAAAAAGGGCTGTGGCTACTCTGAGGGTCAGTTGATGAAATCTGAAGCAGATCTCAAAGGAAGGTTGGGGGCAAAGGGGCTGCATGTTCTCCCACAGCTCCCCTGGTGGCTGATGGCTGCCAGGAACTAAATAGGAGCTGGGAGCCTTTACCTGTACAGTTCCTGTGGCTGCACTGTGGGAGCATAAGTCAGAGACAACTCAGAGGCCTTCATAGGACCACTCCCTAGGGTGGACACTGACTCAGAATACCAGACACTCCGGTACTTCTGGAATGGCGTTGACCCGCCCCCGCCTGTGTGACCCCCCACACAGTGTGTGTGAGATCACATCAGTGGGGGCAGAGCAGAACACTCTACAAAATGGTATCCCATTGAACATCAGCTTTACCAGTGACTGGGCTGTGGAGTCAGGGCATGTAGATTTGCCAACCTCATGTTGTTCCTCACCTCTCCTGCTGCTTCACTATCCCAGCTTTTCCACATTGTGAGTGTGAGAAGCAGGAGATGGTTGCTGTGGCACTTGTGCCAATTTCACTCCCTGATTGCAAGCCCAGCCCACAGAGCAGAGCAGCTAGAGATCAGAAGTATGGCATGCTGTCAAAAGCGGGGTTATTTCTAACACATGAGTTGAACAGGTGGTCACACAAGGCTGAAAATATCACGTGCGAGTGACTTCAGGCTGGTAGGGGAAACCATTTGCTAGTTTTGCCTATGGCAACAAGCTCACTAGAGCCATGGGTCCAAGGTGATAATATGCCTTACTGCCACTACTGACCCAGTTCAAACCCCAGCATAAAGCAAGTTAGGTATCTACATTTTTTAGTGAAATTAGAATTCTTTTAAACCTGTTAGTACCACCAGATGCTTCCATGCATGACATACAATAAAATTACATAAGGGTTAGAACACTGAATTAATGATTGCAGAAAGTGGTTTTATATAATTGACAGATATAAAACTGCAGACTGCCTGTGCCAGCTGCTACACCAGTTGATATAGAGCCACAGTAATGAAGTCAGTCAAGAAATCTCTCTAGCACTGGTAAAAACACAGTCAAGCTAAAAATGCAAATACTCATCGACAGTGAGTACTAAAAGACAGGGGAAGCAAAGCCTCCAGCTACTCTGAGACCTGCTGTACACAGAAAAATCAGCCACATTCAAAGTAGGCTTTAGTAAAACCATTTAACATAATTAATTCCAATATCAGATTTTTATTTTTGTCCAATATACAGGCCCAGACTCTGGTCCTCACTCACAGTGAATAGCACTTGTGGAATAAGGTAATACTCACCCTGAGTAAGGGTATCAGAATCTGCCTCAGGGTGCTTTTGCTTTTCCTTGTGTAAAAAGCCCATTCAGTGTAACTGCTCATATTGAAATATTTAAGGAAAGGAGGAACAAAGTCCATTGAGAGCAGCCTTCATTAAACCAATTGGAATAAAAAACCAAATCCATGTATCACCTTCATCCCATACATCTAGCTACTGAAGGTGGCTGCTCATTCACCAATAATTGGCTCTTTTCACCCTTGACCTGACTTGATTATCTGCATACAGTAGACATGTTAAATGTATGTCATAACAATGAAGATAGATTTTGCTATCCAGAATAAGCATTGATAACATGTTCTGCACTGTACAAGACAAAGCATTTTTACCATCAGGCAGGAAAAAAAATAGGACTGAATCAGTACGGCTACTGCTGGTCAGCACTGAAGTGCATTGGCAGAGCTGGGTATGGCAGATTGCAATGCAGCTGCCACATTACATGGTATAGTCTACTCTTCAGCTGTGCAAATATGGAAAGTTTATAGTATGTCCACATTAAAAGAAAAGTACACTGGTTTCAGCCAGTAGTGTTAATTCCTTACTTTAACAAGTACTAGAACTACCCAAAATATAAGAGATGAAAAATCCTCTCTCAGATTTTACCTATAGAATAAAAACAAAACAATTAGGGGGGAAAATACTTCCATATCACCTGGCAAATCTCCAGCCTCTAAGAGCTCTAGCTATTCATCTACTCTAGACATGTTCTCGAGTATTAGGGAGTTATCCTTAGGATGTATGATTACAGTCAATCAAGAAAGACAGCCACTCTATATATTCATTAGAGAATAATGGAAAGCATTAAGTCTGTCATCACTGAAAAATCCTACGAGGTCGCTGTAACGTAGCTATAGTTGTTAGTTCAGCAGTTGCCATTTCTGCAGTAGTCTTGCTAATGTACCAGGTACGTAACATTCCAGTGCAGGTGGCTTCAAAACCAAGTTTTATGATAATCATAACGCTAGTTGCAAAAATGAGCACAATAAGCCAACAATTGGGTATGAAAGTTTGTTCTGAGCTCGCTGAATGAAACTATTATAGTACATTCCTTTCTGCTATATATGCCTTCTAATTTTGTTGGTGGTGATTTCCCATCCTTTTTCCTGATCTCCCCATAGTGTAAGAGATTTTTATCCTACTTACAATTTAGATTCTATTTACTAAATTAAATTTCATTAGATTGTAAGTTCTTCAGGACAAAGACAATCTTTTACTCTGTGTAGGTACAACACACATCTAGCCCAACAAGGCCCCAATCTCGGCCTCTAGACACTACCGTAATATTGTAATAAATAATAGACCTTGGGGAGGAAGAATGACAGTTCAGATACAGTTTCTTGACAATTGGGCAGTTAAATGGAGAGAAATGAAGGGCTTGGTCCAAGTGGCAAATGACCTTTTTTAGAAAAAAGAGAGTGGAACAAAGAACCAGACCTGAAACTCAGGATAGCAATTAAGACATAACAAAGCTGAAATGGAGTAGGTGGACAACCACACGTGAATCTTGAAAGGCTTCAGGATTTTAACCTAACTGCTTTTACACCTTGATAATATGCAGATTTCTTCCCAACAGAGAAAATACAGCAAAATAAATAAATAATTAAATAAATAAAAAATAATGAAAAAACCCAAACCCTCAGCATAAAAATAAAATACTAACAAATGGCAACTTTGACAAATATAGGACAAATATTGACAAATGCCAATATGGTGTATCCTTTCCAAATGCTGGTATCCATTTCAATGGTGTGTTTAACCACATATTCAGTAAAAACAATTTCTTTCTCAACATGTGAGAACATGTTATTCTGAAGTGAGAGCCATTGTGTAAAATCAGCAATTTATTTTAAGCATTATGATTAAACACTTACCTGTGTATCTGCATTCAGAACTTTAATCCTCTGTGTGGAGATGAACAGATCCACTTCAGTCAAGGCCTGGGAATCTCCCTCAGAAGTCTAAAAGACAGTTGCATTGTAACAAAGGGAATTTTAATTTTCTATTTAAAGTATCTCCACTGATCACTTCAAGCAAAATGTAATGTTGAACAATTACATTGCTGAGCTACTACAAAGACAGCTATTCAAAGGTGTTTCCATATACATGCAAATTTATTATTAGAGGACATTTACTGCAGAGGAAGAGATTTTTTCGGGGGGGTGAGTATGAACTTTCAGAGCTCATGGATGGTGCTGGATTGACGTCCTCTATTTATTGACATAACTGGAGAAATGGCATGGATACTTTCCCACACTGTCTCATCTGCATGCCTCAGCCCTGTTCTTGAGGCACCACCAACAGATATTAGAGAGTAGTCTATTCTCCATACCTATTCAGTCCTTGCCATTGGTACTAGAATTACTAATAAGGATGCAAATCAGAGCTAATTGTTGTGGTGATTTAGTTTTTTGGTGACACCATTAATTGAGAACTGAACTGAGACCCAAATTATTTCACATAAGGCCAAATGGCTTTCAGATGAAAATGGGAAGTTCCTTACTGTGTACAGTAACTGGAGTTCTTCAAGATGTGCTCTCCATATGCAGATTCCACTATTATACCTATCTCACAGAACTGGAAGGGACCCTGAAAGGTCATCGAGTCCAGCCCCCTGCGTTCACTAGCAGGACCAAGTACTGATTTTGGCCCCAGATCCCTAAGTGGCCCCCTCAAGGATTGAACTCACAACCCTGAGTTTAGCAGGCCAATGCTCAAACCACTGATCTATCCCTCCCCCGTGATGTACATTCCACTGATGATGTACAGAAAACTGGATGGAGTAGCCATGTGTTGTTGTGTCCATGGCCCATTGGTCAGTGGTGATGAAGGATCAAGCATGCCTGAAGCAAGCTAGTGAATTTCTAGAATCATTGGAAGTAGAGCACATCTCTCAACCATACCATCAAAATGAGTGTTTCTGGGACTGGGAAGGTTAGTTAATTTGTGACAGAGCAGTGGGTTGTCCCCTCCTGTAGAAACGCTGTCATTCCCTGGGTGGTTCTGATGACCTTTGGTGGTAGAAGGGCTGGGGGATAGGTCGCTGAGAAGGATATGATTGTTTTATGTGTTTCCTCTGGAGAACTGGCATGTAGACTACAAGGGAACAATGGTGGCTTAGGAGTCCTTCAGCAAGTGCAGGGCCTTCTTTGTCTAAGAGACGAACAATTCAGCTCCTTCGAAAGGCAGATCCTCCACTGTCGTTTGGACTTCTCTGGGGAATCCCAATCCCCCAAGTCACAATGTCCATCACATAATGACCACCATTGCCACTTATCTTGCAGTTATATCCACCACATTGAGCGCTGCTTGGAGACTTGTCCTGGCTACAAATTGGCCATCTTTAACTAGCAGTGTGAAGTCCTCACAGATCTTATTGGGCAGGCTATCCACAAAGACAAGCAGTCTCTTGTGTATATAAAAGTCATACTTGGCCATTATGGTCTGATAATTGGCCAGGCAAAACTGTAGACTTGTTGAGGAATAGGCTTTCTGGTCAGATAAATCTAGTCTCTTTGGCTCCCAATCCTTTGGCGTGAACCTGAATTGTTTTGCTTTTTCATTTGTCACAGTGACGACTAGTGAGAATCCAGTAGGGTGTGTGTAAAAGAACGCCACACCTTTAGGAGGCGCCTGATATTTTTAACTGCCTTGTGAGAGGTGGAAATGGCAGAAGTTCTAAATTATGTTTTTGTTTCAGTTTTCACCAAAAAGTTTAGTAGAGATTGGACATCTAACATAGTGAATGCCAGTGAAAATAAGATAGCATCAGAGGCTAAAATAAGGAAAGAACAATTACAGGAGGGGGTAGTTCAGAAGCAGATCTCAAGATTTAATCATTAGGGAAACCTGAAGGCGGGCCTCTGTCCTTCTCTCAGGAGCTGAAAGACTTGCAAATCATACATTTACAGTGATGTGTGATTCTCCCACACAATAGCAGCACTTTGAGCTTCCATATGAAGCTGGAATAGCTCCCTCACATGAAGGCCTGCATTTGAATACAGGAATCACAGGGTTGGAAGCAACCTCAGGAGGTCATCTAATCCAACCCCCTGCTCAAAGGAGGACCAATCCGCAGACAGATTTTTTTACCCCAGTTCCCTAAATGGCCCCCTCAAGGACTGAACTCACAACCCTGGGTTTAGCAGACCAGTGCTCAAACTGCTGAGCTATCCCTCCCCACCACGGACAATGCCATACCAGTGACAAAAAGTAATTCTAACAACTAAAGGTTGCAACAAGCAACCAAATGATTACAATTAAAAACCATAAAAGCCAACACTATAAACTAAACTGTAAAAACTACTGCTAAAAACTCTAAGGGAAAGGTTGGCAGTCTTTTGGACAGTTGGGCTCCGACTCTAAGCTATGAGACGTTGAGAGGAACTGAATGGCGGTCTTTGTGCCTCACCCTTATATGCCCTCACAGCGGAGCATGAGGATTGAAGACAGTATGTACACTCTATAGGTACTGCTGGCCACAAAGATTCTGATCTCTAGCGCGCATATGAAGTGCATGCACACCATCAGTGGAATGAGCATATCGACAAGCACTCAAAGGAGAATGTCTGGTCACTTCTGAGTTGTGTTGAGTTAGGATCAGAGACCTAGAGGTGAAAGACTCTATATCCCATTACCAATATAGATTTCAGTGGAGAAGTGCCCACATCACAATGTCTACCATCACAATGGACACAGAATAGCATCCTTGTTGGCAGTCTCAGCAGAAACGAAGGACTGAATGGCCACGGAGCCTGAACTACACCTTCATCAGAAGAGGTGTTCCCTTCCAGCTGAGGCTTGGCTCACTGATGAAGCAGCATAGGGAAGCATGCTCTATTGCTGCCTGCACTCTACCTATATTTGTGGAAAAAGAGATGACTTTGTTCTCCAAGGGCTATCAATCCAGGACCACTCACCAGCACTGAATTCACTCACAAAAATTTAAAATAATGCATTTTTTGTTTTGTTAATTATATTCCAGGTGGGTCAAACAACATGCAAAGAGTGAAATCCACATTACACTTTGGCAAAGAACTAACTGCATCACTTAAAATCAAGACTATCACAAATAATGAGATTCACTCTAATGACAGTTTTGACAATTACATTTAGCCTGACCCTATTGATGTATATTTTGTGTAATTGGGTGAAATATCTCATCAGCAAATTGTGGTAGTTACCATCTTGACTTGGAAAATTACACTTTGTGTGTGCTTAAATATCCAGAATAGTTTAATTAATACAAACACAATAAGTCACAATCATATCAAATAACATCAGCAGCATTAATTGCTTCTCCTGTTAGAACAAGCATAAGCATTAGATTTTTAAAAATTCTCCCCATCATAAAACTGGCTGTTTATTCGGACTGACCAAACCACAGGACATTGTGACATTAAACAGAAGAAGAGCAGGAACAGACAAGCACTCCAGCAAGTGAAAGATGAAAGAAATAAACAAGTGTTTCTTGTTCCATCCAGTGGCCTACTATTAAACAAGTAACACCAAAATTACAACTTTATGAGGATCTGTAATGAAAAACACAACACTCCACAGGGAGCAAGGACAACAAAAGTGTAAACAAACATTAGCATTCAAGAAAAACAGTTTACACACCGCTTTTTTCTTGATTTTAGCCGCCTTTTGCATCCTCTGAGTAGCAGCATAAAAAAGAAAGCAGACAGATGCACACAAAAAAAGAGAAAAGACAGTGCATGAAGTCAGGGAAACCTTTTGATTATGATTCCAGACTCTTAAAACTCTTATTTGAAAAGAAAAAAAAAAGGGGGGGGGGGAGAGATCGATTTACAAGCTATACAGGTTTGAAGCATATTGACTTTAATGGGATAATGGACATTGTCAACTGATTACAGAAATACTGTAGAGTGTTGTCTGTTAACAACTGCTCATTACATTTTTTCCTGCTGGATACACCATTACCTAAAACTGCATACCAGGTACTTACATGTGCACTTTCAGGGTGTCCAAATCCCATATTTATTCATTCAAAAAGATATATTTGTACATACAAAAGCCATATTAGTCCCAGAAGTAACAAAAAATAAAAAAAAATGGAGATGTACCTATTGCCTAGAACTGGAAGGTCATTGAGTCCAGTCCCCTACCTTCACTAGCAGGACCAAGTACTGATTTTTGCCCCAGATCCCTAAGTGGCCCCCTCAAGAACTGAACTCACAACCTGGGGTTTAGTAGGCCAATGCTCAAACCACTGAGCTATCCCTCCCCCAAAAATACTCTTAAGGCACTAACATTTCAACATCAGGCTATGCTTATACTATGGTAGCTCTTACAAACTATTCTAAATGAAGAGTTTCATGCATCAAAATATGAAAGGCGGGTAATTCCCCTTAAATTTAAGGATACCGTTTCCTGAACAAAAGGATTTAAGGAACACTTTGTCTCTCATAACTTTTAGATCAGGACAGTGCTTAATCTGTAAGGAAAGAGGTGCAGGGGCTCAAGCAATTAGGTGCTGGGGCTCAAGCAATTTTTGTTACTTTGATGCGGCAAACCCAGAGGTGCCAGGACTATGAATTGTCAAGCTTAGAGGTGCCAGGACTCAGCCCTGGAACAAAATAAGCATTGGATCAGGATCAAGTTTCGTTGAATGCTTTTGAAATGGACACGTGCAGAGATCAGACACAGTACAGAACAATCTGTAGGTAGAGCCTGGACAACTCTTCAGAAGAGAGATTGCAAAAGGTGTTGGAGGAGAATCAAACTTCTGTCACTCGCCAAAAGGCTACTTATTTCACCTGTGTGGTCGGTGCCCTAACAAGCTGCAAAATATCACTCAGTTATGTTCACTGTATAGATGCACATGTGAATGAAAGGTCCACCTAATTTCTGTATGAGTGTGTTAATATTTGTGGGGAATCAAGCATATGAAAGAAATATATGTAGTTTTAATGTGTTTGCAGAGCATGGATGTCCATGGTAACTTAGCATTCCCTTATGAGAGTTAAGAAGTAGGATCTCCAGTGTGATAGTTATCTCAAAGGGCAGGAGTGTATGTATGTGACACAGGCTAGCAATGCACATGACACTTAGGTATGACACTGTGTGTATTCTCTTCTAGACTCTCCAAAGAATCCAGTGTATGCTGCCCATTTGGTAAAAGCCAATGGATTCCAGTTCAGTAATCTAGTACACAGCTTTTGCCACCAGTAATATCACACCTCTCTAATGCTGCACCCTTTTAGGGGGGGAAATCCAACTCCAAGTAAAGTTAATGGAAAGATGCCCATCAGCTTTAATGGGAGTTGGACCTGGCCTCTAACCAGAATATTTGATGCAGCTTGGCAGTTATCCACGTCCATATATAATAGCTTTAACATTATCCATGTTCAAATTCGCTCTTAGTTAATGACCTATAGGAATACTCATTTATTGTGGCCCTCGGTCTTCTTAAAGTATAAGCCTTATCACTGCCCTATGAAGAATGGTGAGGTAACTGTGTACAGAGATTTCCCTGGCCCTTATGGAAGGGTGTGAGAAACCATACAAACTATTCAGTGAATCCAAGCAGAAGATGTATTAGCTTTGGCACAGGGCGGGTCCATGCTTAGGAATTCCCCTCCCCTTAAAAAGCTGAACTAAAGCACTGTTTGAAAGTTGGGGAGGGGTCTGGCCCCAGGAGACTTGAGGTAGCACAGGTCCTCCCCACACACAGCCTTGTGGTCTGGCAGATACTGACACTGCTGTCGCAGCTGAGTCCAGACCCCTTTCTTTCTCTGTGGGAATGCAAACCAAAAAAGGTAGAATTCAGAGGAAATACCAGAACAGGAACTCACGATTCTCCCACCAGGGATCCCTTCTACAGATTTTTCCTCTCCCAAACAACCTCTCCACCATATTTTTCAGGAAACCTATTTACACGATGATGAAGCAACTGCAACTCCTTGGCATATCACTACCACATTTAGTGAGCTAAAAGCACCCATTAAAAAGGAATTTCCAGTAAATTAATTCTGAAATGGTGCTGCTCTGCCAGAGAGAGCCACCACTTCCATGCCCCATGAGACAAAGTGAACTTGGAAAAGCAATGCTGAAAAGCACTGTGTGTTTGGTTTTTTGCTCATTGTACAAGAAGTCTCTAAAATGACTCTCCTGGTGAAAGGCGATTTTGAAGTGAGGTTATTTCGAAGTTTGCAGTGCCTAAATAGCCCTGCTCTAGGACAGAAAAACAACGATCTGAGAAACACCTTTGAGACCTGCTGGCAGTACTTGCATGGTACAGTAGTTGCACTATCTACAAGTATCAAATACTCAGATAAAACTGATTAGTTCATAAGCTTGGTATGTACTGCCAAAGATTTTGTGAATCAAGCCATTAAAAATGCGCTATATTGAAATTAAGGTAAGAATTCACTTCTGCAGATCTTTAAATCTTTATTAACACTACTGTTGGATGCCATAATTTTCTTGTAACTGTAGTGTTTCTTTCAGCTCTGCCTCAAACTTCAGATACCTCAGGGACACCATTTTTCAAGTACACCACTACCTCGATATAACAACACCCGATATAACACAAATTTGGATATAACGCAGTAAAGCAGTGCTCCGGAGGGGGGGGGGGCGGGGCTGCGCACTCTGGTGGATCAAAGAAAGTTCAATATAACATGGTTTCATCTATAACGCGGTAAGAGTTTTTGGCTCCCAAGGACAGCATTATATCGAGGTAGAGGTGTACATCTATCAAATACATTAGGTTGAAGTACCTCCAAGTTCATCCACATTGGACTTCTATGCATCCTTTTTGTAACATGCCAAGTTACTATACCTCCTATTTCAAGCACATGAAGACAATACATGATAATGACATCTTTTACTTCAGCTACATTGGGGCTGCTCTGCACTTCACTTGAAGTCCACTTCAAATGTCACCAACGTTTTTACAAAGTATATTTACAAAAGGCAAAAAAAGATTACAATTTTATGAATAATAAAGCCAGCTACTCTTGTAACTCAGACCAGGTCTACACTCAAAAATTAAGTCAATCTATGCTCAGGGGTGTGAAAAACCCACATCCCTCCACGACATAGTAAAGCAGACCTAACCCCCAGTATAGACATTGCTAGGTCGACGGAAAAAACATTTCTGTTGACCTAGCTACCGCCTCTCGGTGAGGTGGATTAGATAGGCTGATGGGAGAATCCCTCCCATTTCTGTAGTGAGTCTCTACACTGATGGGCTGCTGCAACTGTGCTGCTGTAGCGCTTCAAATCTCGCCAAATCCTCACTTCTCTTTCCTTCTCTGTGTTTTCTATAAAAATTATAGCCACATTAATTATGTGCATACATCAGACTGCCATACAAAATATGAAGCTGAAAGCTTCTACCAGGACTGCCTTACACTTGACAGTTTAGCAGCAGAATTAATTAACAAAACTGTTTCTTGGCGTTAAATCAGTCAATGCTCATGTGGTGCTTGTGACTTCTCAAGAATCTCATGAGCAGGAATTCCAAGGTTTGGAATGCTCGAGAATCTGTAGCAGCAGAATAACAACCTTTAACGCCTTCCAAGCTTTTCTAAGGTCCAAATCAAGAATCAATACAGATGTGTGTCTTGCTGAGCAGTTTATTTGACCCAAACTGGGTGTCTCCAAACAAATGCCGATTCTACTGATTAAATTATTTTAAATGTGTATTTTTTTTCTGATTAACACTTCAATCTACACATTTCAGATCATGTCCTTATATATATGTAGATTCGATATAATGGTACAAATCTAAATAAATCAATTCTTCAAAGCATGCTTAAAAAATTCTTCTATCTGGATTATATATTCAAATAAAATGCATTTATTTCATTGACCACAGAAAGCACTGTGTGTTAAAATATTTCCATGCAAATCCATGGTTTTAAGTGATACAAACATAGATCTGGTAATGAACCTTCTTGCATTAAGAAAATAATATTTTGATGTTTTTTAAACGCTTTCAACTGCTTACATAACCTCTTACAGGATCTAACATGGCGACAGGAAGAAATCAGTCATAAACCAGTCTTCTATGCTTTACAGTTGGAATGTTTTCTTATTACTGCCTGGATTTTACCTTCAGTACTTATACTGTACAATTTGGAATAGCCTCTGTAATAATTTATATTTTGTTTTTCAGAGGATTTGTATGTTCTACAATGCTAGACCTGGAAACAGTGAGGATTTTCACATCAGCAGATACGTATTCACTTGAGTGCACCTCTCAGTAGGTTTGAAGCTTCAGACATTTCAGACTATTCAGAGTTCAGTTATCAAGGGAGTCTATTCTACAGACCATAAAAATCACCTACCTTGACACGGCTCACTGCCTCTTGAGCTTGCATCATTCTTATATTTTTGGAAGGGTTACGTTCTGAGAGCAGCTGTGTAGAACCCAAGTAATTGGCTGCAAAGATGATTCCATCAATGAGATCTTCAGGTTCACAGGGTCCTGGAACTACAGACAGGAATACAATTATTACCTTCCAAAAGGGAGTAGGGAGACAAAAAACTTAATGAAGGGTATTGCTACTTGCACAACCTTTCCTTAATACATTTCTTTCATTACAACAGCCTAATTAAAAGAAGCATTGCAAAGTCCAGCACACATTAAACAGTATACTTATTTCCCAAAATTATGTCTCAAACACCTAAAACGCAAATGTGTGGTATTTAAAAATCTGCATAATGTTTTGATCTTGGAATTAGAGAGTAGTTCATTGTAGCATGCTGCCTTGGGAAAAGCACAACAGAGCTCTTCACTGTACTAGGCCAAATACTGCTCTCAAATGCATGCACAAGCTTCCTTCCAATTGATATTAATGTAACATTCATAATACGTTACATGTATTGAGTGTTCTTATCTGTGGGCCAAATTCTGTTCTTCTATTTGGGTTTCTTGGTACCTATATATGTCAATGGGAATGAAAAAAGTGCAAGATCGCCAAACTCTCTGCCAACTACAATAGAACCTTGTTAGCTCACATTAATGACAGACACCCATGGGCAACAACTGCATGTTGTGAATCAGCAAGTAAGGAAACTCAAGAACACTTTATGTATCACATTCTAGGGTTGATACAGGTAGGTGTGATGTAGGGGGTCAAATGTCTGAGCATCACATCCATGTACAACACCTGGCAGGTCTGAGACAGAGGTATTCCTTTGCTGTGGTAGATGATGTTAATGCAAAAATCCACAGTCAAAACAGCACCTCATTTCATACACCCAAGAACTTTAAAAAGGAACAAAAGCTGCAAGTCGGGCAAAAATATTAGTCAGAAACAGAAGATTTGGAGTACATTTGTGTACTTTACTTCAAGAGAGGACCACTACTGAACTTCAAAGCCTGAGGACAATGCTACCCACAACAGAAAAGAAAAGAAGCTGTCTTTGTGCTCTCTGGCCATATGATGGACCTGAGTTCAGGAACTGATTGACAGACAGACAGCTTCCAGACTCGTACAGATGGTATACACTAATAACTGGGGGGAATAAAGAAGTCCAAATAGCCTGCCAAGGATTAACACTAAGGGTAGAGCTGCACAGCACATCAATCACCCCATCCATCTGAAAGAAGGGAAGATGCCAGATGGGAGCTGAAGAAGAGAAAAAAGTGGACAGATTAATCATCAAAAATAAGTTCCAAATGTCCTTATTTTCTCTTCATTTTTTATTCCAGTTTTTTTTCACTCAAATTTAAGCCCCAATCCAGCAAAGCACATATGCACATGTTTAGCTTAATAGATAGACTCACTGACTTCAGTGAGATTTTCAAATTAACTACCATTTTACAAACTGCTTTAGCAACTGCCAGGATAATTTTCCAGGGATGGAAAGAGGAGAGGAGGCGGGACGGAGAGAGAAATAAAGGATGGTATTTATACTGTACTTGTGTTATGCTCATCTCCTTTATTCAATGGTTAAGTCTTATTTTCAGCTTGATTACATCAACACTAAAGCGGCAGTCACTCCACAATTTTGGCACCAATCCCTTGACTGTAAATACTGTGTTCTCCAACAGCTCTACAACGGGAACTTGCTATGAGCCATATCAACATGCCAAGCTGCTAAACCATCTCTCCCAAGTAAACAAATTAATTGTGTGAGGGGGAAAAAGGGACAGTGAATGGAGATGCTAATTTAATTTAAAAAAAAAAAAACTCAAACCCCAACAATTTTCTGGTAAAGTGAACTTGCTTACGTATATAACCAACTGAACTGGTCTGATGCATGCATGGGCGAGCCCTTGAACAGGAAAAATAAATACCATGCTACTTTGATAGAATGCACTACTTGCATCTACTTTAATTAGTGGATATTTCTAATTCCTCATTGTCCTAAATTCTAATTGAAAAAAAAATCATCAAACACAAATTGAGTGTGATTAAACCCTTAAATTTCTTCATCAGAAAATGCTGCTGCCTCTTACACTTCCATACAGACCAAACATCTGACTGCTATAATGTCAGCCTCCTGCAGAAACAAAACAGTCTTTGTAATTCGGTAATCACTGTACATTTTAAAAAAAATCAATACTAACAGCCCCACGGTCTCCAGAGACCGAACATTAACTAACCAACATTAACACAAAATGGAGCAATTTGTTCGGTTAGGGAAGACTGCAGTTTCAAACTTCCAAAGGGTAATTATTTACAACAATGAGCCAGATTTTGCTATAAACTAAACTAGTGTAAATCTAGTGCTAATCCACTAACCTCAATTCAATTATTCTGGATCTTGATCAATGTGACTCAAAGCAGAATTTAGCCCAGTGTGCTGGGGAGAGAATTTTTTTAAAATAACTGAACATATCTTGATAGTACCCTCTAAAAAAATTAGAAGGAACCTCAACCAAATCTGTAGGAGTCTACTCATCAAAGAAACTGTGTGACCAGTTCCAAAGTGGGTCACATCATTTACCTACTATCTCAAGAATCAATTATAGTGGGTGCAGTTCTAAACTACTGAATGAGTAAGAACAATCAGCAAAAATTCCACAAAGACATCAGATTTTAGATTTGTGATCCCATCTAATGAGCTGATTTCAGCACAGTTTCTCTTTAAGGTGTTCTGGTCCCCTCTACCCTGCTTCACCAAAAAGGATATATATATACTTTACAAAGAACTGATGCATCTCTTTGCTGAAATGTATATAATGCCTTTTCAGGCCTAGCTTTTCATCTCATGTATCTTTGTCTCTTCTACAGCACACAACTAAACATATTGCCATAATACTTACAAATCCTCTCCTATACAATCCTTGGCAAGTCAAGCAATGACCAGAAGTCTGATCCATAATGCTGCAGGATTTGCAACAAAATGTTTTAGAAAAAGAAGTGACACTTATCTACAAATATAGGCCCCCTATCCTGTTTCCTTCACACATGCCATCTATTGAATTCAGGGGCGTCTAAGATGCTCAGGAAATGCAGGGTTTGGTTTATCCTTGACAATATCCATGCTTTGTAAATCTCTCCAGGAATAGATTTTTGTCTCCATTTCTGTTCCAAAGTAGTAAGAGACTACTTGAAAGGCACTTTACCTTCACAGACATGAGCTTACAGTTCTGCGTTTCCTCTGCTATATTTAAAGACATCACTAACACCTCAAGTGGAGCACAGGGCTATGATCCCTGCCCTACTTTAGGTGTCTATGGAATTACTGACTGTTGTAAAAGAAAAAAGAGCCATGAATTCATGTCATGTGTTCCCAGCAGTTTAGTGACAGTGAACATGACTTTCAGCAAGTTTGTTTTAAAACATATTTATTGTAGAAGTAAATTATTACTTTTAAAAGTCTCTTAAATAATTTTATTAATGCTCCAGTGGGGCGGCAACGTGTGTCTTAAAATAGCTATTTATAAGGTTTTATTTTAAGGATTCTGATTCACCTTAATAAATCTCCTTCATCTTTTCAAAAGAGAAACTTTAGTGGCTGACATCAGCAGGGGGGGAATAGCTCAGTGGTTTGAGCATTGGCCTGCTAAACCCAGGGTTCTGAGTTCCATCCTTGAGGGGGCCACTTAGGGATCTGGGGCAAAAATCAGTACTTGGTCCTGCTAGTGAAGGCAGGGGGCTGGACTCAATGACCTTTGAAAGTCCCTTCCAGTTCTAGGAGATAGGTGTATCTCCTATTATTATAAGATCACTATGCTATCAACACATGGTGGTTGACTATATTGTTATTACAACCTCAGCAATATTTTTAACATCTTATATATCAAGAGCTTATACAAAGGGGCAGTGGGTAAGGGGAAGCATGCTATGTGGATAAATCTTTCAACAGTTTTCCATCAAAAAGGAAATGGAGATATCCATGAGATAACACATCTGTGCAAGTGATGTAGGGAGCATTATTGCAAATTGCAAAGTGAAACTGGTTAACCTGAGTGGCCTTTTCTAGATCAATTATAGCTTTTGAAAATGTAACAGTTCACATACATACTTGGCTAAGGTCCCAATTCAGAAAGGCACTTAAGCATGTCCTTGACACTAAGCAAGTATATAAGTCCTATGCCTTGTCTACACTGGCAAGTTACTGCACAATAAAGCAGCTTTCTGCAGTGTAACTCCCGAGGTGTATACACTGCCAAGCCACTTAGTGTGTAGAAACTCCTCGGTTGCAGCATTGCAAAACAACCACCTCGACAACAGTCGTAAGCCTTACAGCGCAGAGGGTTCAGCGCTGCATTGGGAGTGTAAACACATTACAGCACAGAACGCAATCAATTGGCCTCCAGAAGTGTTCCATAAAGCAAACCATGAATGTGGAATGCTCGTGCTGTTGAACACATAGGCTGACGTGTGTGTGTGTGTGTGTGTGTGCGAGCGAGAGAGAAAGAGAGAGAGAGAGAGAGATTGCTGTGCAGAGAGCTGGGGTCGGGGGAGAGAGACGGGGGCTGATGTCGGGGTTTCCCCCTCCCCCAGGACTGGTTGCTTCCTGCCCCTGTCTGAACTTACAAGACAGAGTGCCAACACACACTCTGTCCCCGAAAACACATTGTCTCTCTTCCCCCACTCCAGAAAAACACACACTCCCTGTCACACACTCGCCCCCCCCCTTCAATTGAAAAACAGCTGGCAATGTAGTAGGATGTCCATGGAACAATGGGATTGGGAAACCTGCATCATGTGATGCTGTGCCTGCCCTATGAGGCATTGCAAACCTTTCCCAAAGCACCCTGCGGCCAGTTGCACAGTGGGATAACTACCACAATGCACTGTTCTCTTTGCTGTTGCAAGAGCTGCTAATGTGGATGCGCTCCAGCGTCACAAGGAGCACAGCGTGGACACGCAACAGTGGTTTCATTCCAGCGCTTTAATAAAAGTGGTATATCTTGTTGCGCAGAAACTTGCCAGTGTAGACATACCCCTACTGACAGTGAAGGCAAGGAATGGGAAAAGAATACACTGCAAAACTGGAGAAAGACAAATTTATTTTGAAAATAGGTTTGAATTTTATGCTGCCTCGTGATGTTGCTGATAAAACAGTTATTTCTTTAAATATAAACTTAAAATCATATATATACAGTATCTCTTTAAAAAGGCATTTGATGTCCTGGGTTTTTATTTTGGCAATGTAACATTTAGCAATACCATTTCTTTGCTGTAGGGTGCAAGTGTCATATAGAATGAGGCTCTTCTAGCAGTAAACAAACATTTAAAAAAAAACCCTCAAAACACAACAATACCGCACTTGGAGGCATGAGCTATTCCATGAAAAATCAGCTGAATTCAAGAGAAGGAATCTGTTACCAATGCAAATCTAATAATAGCAGACCAAATATTCAACAGGCTCCCTTAATTGTGCTTGCAAAAAGGTCTGTTTGCACCCACAAGACAAGTAACTGCATGTGCGACACTATGCATATGCAAACGGATATAACTGAAAATACTGGCTGCTACCCCAGTTAAGGAGTGCTGCTGAAAATGTGTCCCTAAACAGTTAATTGGATGCAGGCTAGTGCACTAATGTGGTACCTCTGTCAGAGGTCACTGCAGAAACAGGAAAATGTTCAGTGGTTAATGGCAGGGACTGTCTTTTCATTATGTGTGAGTACTATGCCCAGCACAATGGGGTCCTGTGCCTTGTCTGGGGGACCCAATGCAGTAATAAAACACAGGGCAATTTGGCTTTGCATTCAGAGAGCGATCTGATTTGCCAACATGAACTCCTTCTGTACCATGTACTTTTGTGACTGTACCATACCTACACGACAGTGAAAACCCAATAGACAGTTCATCCTCTCTTGCTATGCTATTAAAAGAAAAAAATCAGAGGAAACAAATGTTACTAAAACTTACAAAAAAGTGTTTCGTGCTATCCTAAAAGCTGTATGGATCCCACTTTCAACACTAGAGCAGTGAACTTTTAAAACAGAAAGAAAAAACAAAGTGTCCACAATTCCCCCCCAAAATTGTTTTTCACTACATATGGAAGCACTGTAAAGTTTTATTTTAGTTTTCTAGCATCTAATTTCTACAGTCTCTCTGTCCTCTCCTCCTTTCCCCTGGTCCACTGCACAATTCTGTTAGTGTTTATTTCCAAGTGCCAGCATTCCTTCTTGATTCTTCTGCCTGCAGGGAATGTGTTTCATTTACCTCAATTTAGGGCTTGTTAGCCAGTAAATGCCAAGAGTTAAATGTAAGTTCCTTCAGCAGTCAATCTGTGTAAAGGGGCAGTAACATGACTCAGGAACCTCTTGATGCCAACTGACAGAGGGCACAAAGGATGCTCAGAGTTTTACTGAGAACCCCTATATCAGTTATATGCACAATAATTCACTAACGGGTAGCATGTGAGGGGTTCTCCTGAGAGCCAGTAACACATTGGTCATCTAAACCATTATGAAATGTATGTAAGCCTCATCTTTAAAGGAGTTATGTACCTTTACTGGAAATTATGTTCTTAAGGTCTGTAAGTTGAAGCAGGTCACCAGAAGGTGACCAACATGTTCCTTTCATATTGGCAAGAGAAACTTACATGTCTGTTGGGTTATATGCACATTTAGTATTGTGTACTTCACAATGGAAGCTTCGGCTCTACTAGGATTTTATTTTACAGGTAACACTTTGTTTCCAATATCTCTGCTCTTTGTTAGAGAATGCACCTACACATTTATTTATCAAAAATTCTAAGTGCTGTGTGTTAAGCGGCACAGTGGTCCAAGGTGTAACTAGTAAACTGCAGCATACTGTTCCTTTGCAAACAGTGGGTCTAATACTTCTGTGTCCAGAGGATCAGGGGCTGGACATTACAGAGGGATGCTCGGGAGTTAGGGGTGCCTATCACTAACTTGCAGAGGAAAAGCAGAGCTTGCATGGGCTGAGAGGGGAGCACTTGTGCTGCCTATTTCTGGGGGTGTCAGGGAGCTGACCTCTGGCAGGCACAGACAAGGCTTCCTCAAGGGAACAGCTGGTGCTAGAGAGCTGCCTCACAGCCCTGGATAATCCCGAGAACCGTCACAGGTAGCCTTTGAACTTGCCATTTGCAAGGTCTCTCAAGGAGGCTACTGAAAACAGAAGCTGCTGCTCAAGCCAGTGAGATCAGGAAGTTGGGAAAAGTCTGCCCAAGAAGTGTATATTTCTAAATGAAAATACCTTGTTCTTGGGGAAGGACTAGTCTTAAAAATTGAATTCTTTAAGATCTATGATCTACAGGGGAGAGAACTCTATGTGTCAGCATAATAGAATTATCAAGTAAAATCCTCTCAAGTCATGCTTGAGATGATATTTCAGCTATCTGCAGGGAAATTAATCAAAACAACATAAAAACCTGAAGAGCTCCTCTTTCAGCATTTAAACTGGGCATCCAACCCTTTAGGAACAGGCCTTAATATGCATGTTTGTTCTGACAAGTGGGTGTTTTTTCAGTTGAAAACTGTAGTTCCTTTTGTCTTCTGCAAAGGTGAGCACAGGCGAGTCTCATCTTATGCACATTTAACATGTGCGAATTCAGCTTTGCGTGGTCGGCAAAAACAAAAAACAAAAACAAAAAAGAGAAAAATAACAATTTTAATATTGTACCTCTAGTGCGGGCAATTCTGCCCACCATTACACTCAATGTAATTTTGACTATACGCGATTCTCGCATTACATGCTGACAGCGGAACATAACCCCAGCGTAAGATGAGACTTGCCTGTATCATATATTTATTACTTCTGTATCTCAAAACTCACGAGAGGAGGAGTATTGATTTTTTTTTCTTTCCAGTAAAAGATAATCTTTTAATAAAGAAATCATCAAGGTTGTTGGTCTGGAAAAGATCAGGATAAACAGAAAGGATGCAACTAAAAGAACCTTGTACCCACTGTGATCAAAATATGATTGATATGCAAGAAAGCGATTGTGTGGATGACATTCACTCTACGGGAGATGTTCTAGCTCAACCAGACATCATGGGTTGGATGCAGGAATCACTTGACATTTTGTCAGGTTTCAGAGTAGCAGCCGTGTTAGTCTGTATCCGCAAAAAAACCAGGAGTACTTGTGGCACCTTAAAGACTAACAAATTTATTTTAGCATGAGCTTTCGTGCCACAAGTACTCCTGTTTTTTTTTGACATTTTGTGTTATACATGAGGTCAGACTAGACCATCATTATGGTCCCTTTTGGTTTTAAAGTCTATTAACGTCATTTGCCAGTGTTTAAGCTGGTTATTAAAGTGATACCTAAAGCCTTCATTCAGCAAAGTGCTTAAGCCTAATGTGCCTAACTTTAGGCCTAACTTTAAGAACATAACTTCAGTGTGACTACTCAAAGTTAGGCATATGTACAAATATTTTACTGAATCAGGCTAGACATTTTTCCTAATTTAATAGGAACAATGTGAATAATGAAACTAAATTGACCAGCATATTTAAAGATGGCAGCCTCCTGTGTTGAGCCTTCCTGTATCAGCTGTCTGAACATGCATGGAAGCAGTGTCATTACTTCCGATTCAAACTCTCACATGGATTCAATGAGCTCCGACCAAGATATGAGAACAGATAGACTCTTTGTGAGAAGAAGAGTGAATTACAGTCTGGGACTAACTTGTTCTGCAGAGAAAATTCAAGGACCAGCCAAATTTGGGAACAAAGTTTCGGCTGAAAATTACATTTTGTTTTTTTTACTAGTTAAGCCGAACCTAAAGAAGGGATAGGTCTGAACATTATTCACTGCATACAAGCTCTGTTGAGAACATGGTGAGAACTTTACCAGCTTATACATAAGGTATATGTTGTGCATAAATAGATCATGCTTGTTTCTTACTCAAACTTTACAGTTGCAAAATCTTGGATTTTTTGTGGGTTTTTTAGTATATTGTTTTATACTGCGGTAACCTTAGAATACAGTGAAATTTACTTACCATCAACAAAACTTGGAAACGAAGACACTTTCTTTGTCTGTTGGGAAGTAAAAATAATGCACTGTAAAACTATCAAAACAGCAAAATCAAGTTCAGACCATAAAGGATAACTTCTATTATATTTAATATAATGAAAGATCCATTTTTATACTGAATTCTTTAAAAAATATTTAATTTTCTCTTTATGGTTTTACATGGCTGCTATTTAGACAGTACAATGTTTTAAAATACCATTAATTAATTTCACAGGTCTGTAATTAAAAAAATAAAATACTAAACAAAACTAGAGTCTTGGTCTATATTGGAACCCTCTCTGTATTGGTACAGTGCCTAGCATAATCTCTTATCTTAGTTGGGGGTCCTAGGTGCTACTTTAATACTACTCAATGGAAGTTCAGTTCATAGACTCCCTTGCTGGCAATGTTATACCAGTTTGAGCATTAAGGTCTCCAATACCGGGGTTAATTTCTCCAGTGATGGAAGAGGGCTTTTTGTATGTGCAAGTCTTCATTTACATTACAGGCTACTACTACCATAACTCCCTTGTGCACTTGTGAGAGAACAGACCCCTCAGATTTTAAGTCATCATGCCTGGCCCCAAGCACATCCTCACTGCATTCTTTAGACTCCTTCTTTGCTCCATTATTCAGTGCCACTAGCCCATCTATGGTGTCTATCACAGCATCTTTTTCACAGCTGACTGAGCAGGTTCACAGCTCACCACAGAGGCCACTTGTAAGGTTGTGAATCAGCTAGGCCTTCAGCTGTGAACGATGTGATGTGTGGATCAGTTCGTAGGGATTATTCACAGAGATCTTATTCCTACAGGAATTTTAGCAATCCTTTGACTCCAAATGCAGCAATTTCACACAAGAAAGAGATGGAGAGGAAACCAGCCACATTCTGATGCTGCCCTTACTTTCCAATGGCCCCCAAAACAAGAATTTCTGAAGTCTCCTTATATCACCTGAACATTTTAGGACTGTGTTTATAAAATGGGCTGTTATAAAAAGTGACAGCTGCCGCCACTGGTTCACGGAAGCTTTGTGAGCCGCAAGAACCATGCAGTCATGGAAGCTGCTCTTCCTTGAGAGAGAGCGAGAGACAGAGATTAGGTCATCCTCCCCATTTAATGAAATATTTGCTGCCCATGGTGGGGAGAAATTTTGGGGGAGGAGGGAGAATAGGGCCTAAGGTGCTTACCTCTGGTGCATTATTGTTGTCAATTGGTCCATTTAGGTCAGAACGTTGTTGTTTCCTTGGCTGTTCTAAACCATTGCACACCTGTAAGGAATCAGAGAAACACTTTCATCTCTTTTCAACCTTCTCCTAAATAAATCACAAAGAAAATAATCAGCAGGCTAGATGTTTCCTTGAACGTTACTGATTGAAGATAAGAAGTGCCCAAAAATGTCATCTGCATTAAAGGAAGACACCCAAAAGACAGTGCAGCCACTATGTGTTTGAAACAAAGGTAGTTCAGATAAACCAAGTCTATATTGTTTTTCTCAAGCATTCAAAATAGGTCTTAAGGAGACGTAAGTGATGCATAGGCCTCATGATTAGAGCGCTGCACAGATACAAAAATGTGGGTCCACATCTGATCTGCATCCGCTAGGATCAATCCACGATCCAACCAGCAATCCACTAGCTGTCTTTTACTTGTATCCACATCCACACCTGCAGAAGCAAACCATCTCACACGGGCTAGCAACAGGGGAGGGGGGGAAGCGACTGGGGAAGGGGTGGTCTTGCAGGGAAGAGGCAGCACGAGGGTGGGGACTGGAGGTAAGGGGCAGCACAGGGGTGGGGTCTTGAGAAGAAGGAGCGGTGCAGAGGGGGAGGACTATGGGGAAGGGGCATCGCATCACATGCTGCTCCTGGGGGCTCACGAGCCCTGGCACATGGAAGCAGCAGTGTGTGTTGCATCACAGTGGGGCGGAGAGGTGGGGCGCCAGGGCCCTGCCCGCTCCAATTCCCTTGGCCGGGGGTGGGCCCTGCTACCCAGTTGCCAGCAGCCCAGGCCCGGGACAGGAATTGCAACCAGTGTGCTGGGCCGGGAAAGGGTGGGGATGCTGGTGTTGCCCGAGGGGCCCAAGCTGCTCAACAGGAAGTGGGGCGGTGAGCGGGTGAGTAGAGGCCTGCACAACTGTATCTACATCTGATCCAATATCCACAAAAATGGTCCCTGGATATCCGCATCCACGATGAAGCGGATACCTGCCGATTTGCAGGGCTATACTCATGATGGCCCTATGCACAGTGGTGAATTTCATACAATATGCATAAACGAAAGCTAAAATCCCAGTGCCAGGTCACAAAAGCAGTTTAATTTGAGTGTTATAAAAATAAGAAAGAGGGCTTGATTCTATTTTTAGTATCAACTTATTCTGATTTTGTAGGGCCCTCGTCGGCCTGACTCTTGAATGTGAAGGTTGTCTCCTATAGGTTGCTGAGTGGCCTCAACACCCTTTGACCACAGTGGGAGTTGGGGGCACTCAATGGCATGCAAAAATCAATAGAGTGGTGAGTGGCCTCACAGAAATGGATATTTCAGATCTGAGAAAGGGAACCATAACTTCGACAGATTCCCCCCGTCATCATGTCTACCACCTTTTAGGCCACGCAAGTCCTAAGGAGAATGCTGGCATAGTGGCAGCAGGGCTACCGGGCTGCCATGGCAACTCAAAGAGAAAATCTTCAAGCTCCACATCAAGGAACTGCAAAGCATTTCAGATCATTCCCTTTGTAATCCCATTTTTCTCAGGAGCAGAACCCTTCCTCCACTTCTGATATATGCTGTAGAGCCCTGACTGCTGGTACAAGGGACAACCCTCTTCCTCAGTTGCCAGGCAAGGATTGTTGCAGGGCTATGCAACACGACTCAGATTCAAGTTCTAGTCTTAGAAATCTAGAAAACTAAGTTGTATTTCTTACTTTGCCACAGATCCTCTGTATAATTTTTGGCAAGTCACTTAATTTCTGTGTCTTGATTTCCCCTATGTACAAAGGGAATAATACTTGCATGCCTCAAAGTGGTGTTGTGCGGCTTCATATTAAGGTTTGTAAACTGTTTTGAGATCTTTGGATTTAGAGTGCTATGTAAATGCAAAATATTGCCAGTTTGTTATTATTTCCAGGTGACAGTGTGAAAGGTGATTTCTGAACTGCTTAGCCCCTCTCACTGACTGCCTCCATACCAAAATGTAGCTGTAGGCTAGAAGGAGTTTGCATCTTTGAGTCAGGGACAAATTTTTTCCCTGGACGGATAATAGTCAGTCAGCAGGGCAAAGACTTGACTCTGTAGTACTACTGTAGGGGACACAAGTTCCTTTAAACTCACTGTCATTAGCTTGATTTTCAGATATGGCAACTCGGTAGGGTATAGTCCAAGCCTCCTTCCAAGAAAACATGACAGTCTCAGGAGACAAATGCCTGAACTGCCCACACTATCAAGAGTTCTGCGGGGAGCTTCATAAAGCTCCATGGGCGACTTTGAGCTAGATACTGTACATAGCTAAGATAGTCAAGAAGCTTACTACATTCTCTTAATGTCTATAAATGCTTTTCTGTTTGAGACAAGACAAATCTTATTATGTTGGATGGTTAAACTAATATGGTACAATATGTGCTGATGTGCAGTGAAATAATATGGATGAACAAATATCCACAGAGTCAGAACATCACAACTGTCATAGCCAAATCATTTTTAAAATACTGGGATTAGATCAGAAATGCTTTAAGCAGGGGTAATGATATGACTGTAATGGAAATATATCAATTTGTAAAAAAGAATGACAGTAAATATATTTGTTCAAGTATGTAAAAGAGCATTTACAAATTTTAATTTATTTATTTTAAAAAAAGACTGTCAGTTCTTATTACTGCACACTTGGCTGAACTGAAAAATGCATCAGCATGTAACAAATGAACTGGGTTAGAATAACATTGAATTGGTTTGGTGAGCATATACTCAGTGTAGTAAATTAGATTTGAGATAGCTATATAATCCAAGAAATAAAGCCTAATATAAAAAGATACAGCTGGACATTAGTCAGTCAGATGTGGCTCTTATACAAAAATTCCTTTTGAGTTATGCTCAATTTCATATGCAATTCCATACTATCCTAATGTTAGATCTAACTATTTCATCATTTAGATGAGACTTCTTTAATTTTTAAATTATTTATAGTAGACATTTACTGAAATTGCTGTTTTCAGAAGGGACCTTGGGTTTACTTCATTCCTTTAATGTTTGCAGTCACATATTTACTGTGTATGTTATATGTTAGTTTGTAGAAGCTATGACTGAGATCAGAACCCCATTATGCAGAATTCATAACCTGTAGATATCCTTTATACCACCTCTCTATTCACTATAGTACCTGCACTCAGAAATGTGTCTTTATTTACTACTTAGCCTCTATGCATGAAGGCTACAGTTTTTTCAGTGACTTCTTTAAATAATTATGAGTCCCACTCCATAATTTTATTTACACAGGATGTTGGGTGCAAATGATTCTTCTACCTGCATTGTTTATCAGTTTGATTAACTGTCGTGTTCCATGTCTGATCAATCTTTGGAGTTTGGTCTTACATACAGGTGCAAAGGGGACAGTGGGAGCAGGGGGAAGCAATCCAGCTAAAAAACAGGCGACCACTCTATCCTCTTCTTACCTCTTGACCTAGGGGAGCAGTGCTCTCCCATGCCTCTTCATTGGCTGATGAATTGAGGACTCACCAGGCAGAGGAATCTGAAGTGAAAAGAGGAGGAGGAGTTTGAGGAGTTTCTAGGCCTCACGCTCTTCCTGCAGGTAGGGTGAGCAGCAGCAGCTATAGCATTGACACTAAGGGGTGGTCTCTAAAGGTATTCCTCTCCAGGAGGAGCGGGGAAGAAAAGCTGCCACATCTACAGGACCTCCTTCTCCTCAAAGGGGCAAAACACTTAGCCTTTGATTTAGATGTCACAGGACAAGACTGTGTAGAAAGTGCAAGTTAGGCTTAGTTGCCCACATATTTCATACATAGCTAGAGCTGGAAACCAAATAGTCTTGCTTATATGGAAGGAGATAAGGGAGTTGACCAATGCAAAGCAGGTTGAGACTTTGAGTCAACTGAAGACAGATGCTAAAGCATTATTAGAATTTAGATTTTCCAGGAGGACTCCATAAAAGAGTCTAAGGGCAGGTCTTCACTACCCACCAGATTGGCAGGTAGAGATCAATCTATCGAGGATCGATTTATCGCGTCTCGTCTAGACGCGGATAAATCAATCCCCGAACGCGCGCTGTCGACTCCGGAACTCCAGCTCGCGAGAGGCAGAAGCAGAGTCGACGGGGGAGCGGCAGCAGTCAACTTGCCGCCATCCTCACAGCAAGGTAAGTCGACTTAAGATATGCCGACTTCAGCTATGCTACTCGTGTAGCTGAAGTTGCGTATCTTAGGTCAACACCCCCGTCAGTGTAGACCAGGGCTGAAGGGCCTTCAATTCCACTACTAGCACAGACATTACTGGATACACCTGTTTTCTTAATGTTAATTTACATAATTTCCAGTTTGCATTGATAGTGGAAGTAAGTGACATTCAGCTAAAGCTATAATACTTAAAAATGAAATTTGAGGAAACTACCTACAACTGAAGAATATTATAATTATCCACCTGAATGTGAGTTATTAATGTAATATGACAGGACCAACAGTCAAACTGGAAATCTGGGATCTATTATGATCATAACTCATCTAATTACTGGATTACAATGCTACAGACTTGTCAGAAATAGTCTGATTTAAAGAGAACAAGTTCTACCAAGTAAAGACTGGGGGCTTGCTCTTCTTACATAGGTGTCTTAAGATATCCCAGCCCCCAATCTGGACACTCAAATCAGGATTTAGGCATGTAAGATGCCCAGTCATGTACCAAAGTGACAATATGTTTAGGCAAAAACAGGATTCGGACATCCTGTTCAGATATCCTCATTGAAGAATTGTTCTCCTGGAGTTCAGTTAATCCCCATTAACAAACTGCTGTATGGCACATGCAACAATCCAGAAGGCTATATGACTATAAATATTTATATTTAAAAGTGATTTAAAGTATAAAAGAATTATGAGTTTGTTTATATAGACCTGTCTCAAGCTTTTTTCCCCTTCCTGTTCCCCAATCTCAAAGGCATACCTGAAAAGCACTCACCAGAAAAGACAGCAAGAATACCCTTTTTCTCCTCCTCAAAGCAGAAGCCACCAATATACTCTTACCACCAGACTATTTTAGCCCTCCTCTGCTGAACTTGCTACATATGAGTCTATTTAAAATGTTTTTAAAATGACAGCATCATAATAGCATAGTGCTATGCTGTGCAACATGATTGGTGTGATTATAGAAAAATGAAAGGTATAAAATACAGGGTTTATCCCCAAATCCGACCTCTTCAAATGGCTTTGTATAGTTATGATGAGCAAGTCTCCTCTCTCAGGTAAACAGAGTCTCTCCCACTCTTTAATGAGCCTCAGACAGACCAAATATCAAGACACTAGCTGCGTGTAGTTAAATGATGTGAGGAGGCAGGGTTTTACCTGTAGGTAAATGGGAGAATACCAAAGGGACCACATAGCTAGATCCCATGCAGGCTGAGCTGTCAGCCAAAGAGCAGAAGCGAGTTCATTAGAATTAAGATTCCTCACACCAAACAAAAAACAAAACCAAACCAGCAGTAGGTTAGGATTTGCAGAACTGAAGAAACTCCCAACTTCAAGGAAGGTAGCTCTGACAGCTTAAATATTCTTCTTCCTCCCCCCATAATGAGGCAACAGAGCTGGGTCCATCTTTAGGGTATTCATTTGTAAAAGGTGTGGTAGACCTACTGAGAATAGGGAATTTATCACATTACCTATCTTCCAACCCTAGCAGTTCAGCAATACCCCTTCTTCACAACAAACTTACAAGCTTTACAGAGCAGCTGACCAGTCTCCAGCACTGCCAATCCTGCGGTGAAGCCAACATTTGGAACATTTGCAGCCTGATGTAGCCTTGAAAGTGGTCAATATTTTCTGATGGATAGAGCCCTTAATATTTAATCAATGTCTTTTGCTACAAACTGCTGCTGTTTGTACACACAGGCTAAAAAAGCTCTTTTCCCCCTTAATCAACTCTTTCTTATTCAGCAGCTGACATAGGCGGAGCATTATTTTTAGCAAATTTCCTATTAACCATACTGTCACGTTAATTTGGGATAATGAGAAACCAATTATCATTTCTTGTGATCCAAATGCTTTCGTGATGAAGGGCTGTGCAATTTCATGCCCGCCCCTCCCCCCCCGTGGGCAGAACTGACAAGCTGGACAGTAGGGCCTTCTCCAGTAAAACATTTTTTTCCAAACATCTTCCCTGAAATGGACTATGTGGCTCTCTCATTTTACCACCTAGATAGTGTGCATAAGAACCCCAGATTTGCGCACCAACACATGCGCACACGAGGTAAGCAATTTCTGACTGAAAGCTGGGTCTGTTTTCAGGTCAACTTTTTAGTCACAGATGCCAGAACTGCAAGCACTGCCACCTGTATTTGCATATATAAATGAATATTTTGCATGCACAATTGGGTAGCTGGGCAAATGGTGCAAAAAACCTCTGTGGGAAATTTCATTGGCCAGGTTGAAGCGCTCTGAAAATTTGGTCCTAAGTATTCCAATTCCTACCTGCAATTTCTCTCTCCTCTCCCTGCCTCTAGTTCCTCTGTATATGGAAATGGCTATGGTTATCTTTATCCTAAACATTCAAAATATGCCATGATACAGTAACTCCTCACTTAACATTGTAGTTATGTTCCTGAAAAATGAGACTTTAAGCGAAACGATGTTAAGTGAATCCAATTCCCCCGTAAGAATTAATGTAAATGAGGAGGTTAGGTTCCAGGGAATTTTTTTTCCACCAGACAAAAGACTATATCTATAAAACACACACACACACAGTATAAGTTTTAAACAAACAATTTAATACTAGTACACAGTGATGATCATTGTGAAGCTTGGTTGAGGTGGAGAAGTCAGAGGGTGGGATATTTTCCAGGGAATGCCTTACTGCTAAATGATGAACTAGCAATTGGCTGAGCCCTCAAGGGTTAACTCACACTCTACAAGGCAGCAGGAAAGGAGGGAGGGCAGACAGAGACAGAGACAAACACTGTGTGTGTGTGTGTGAGAGAGAGAGAGAGAGATGTGTGTGTGTGTGAGAGAGAGAGAGAGAGAGATGCGCTTTTCCACTTTAAGTATAAAGAGTGGGGTCAGAAATACATTGCCTTGTTAATTAGATCAGCAAGCTGAGACAGGATAGCAGCTGCTGCTGCCTGGAAGCTCCCGGTTATGTGTGTCCCCTGCTCTATGGAAGATGGGGTAAGTGGGGTGCAGGAGCAGGGGGGATGGGGACACCCTGACATTAGCTCCCCTCTTCTTCCCCTTCCCCCTCTCCCCCCAGCAAGCAGGAGGCTTGAGGAGCAGCTCCAAGGCAGTGGGCAGAAGCAGCACATGGCAGTGGGGGGAGGGACAGCTGCAATTGCTAGCCTGCTGGGCAGCTGCTGCACAGGGAACTTAGGGGAGCGGGGAGCTGATAGTGGGGCTGCCGGTCCATCCTGGTTCCAACCACCCACCAGCTAGCTCCACCAGGTTGCTCTTCCTACAAACAGTGGACAAAGCAGGCGGCTGCCAAACGACGTTAGAAGGGAGCATTGCACAACTTTAAACGAGCATGTTCTCTAATTGATCAACAACGAAACAACGTTAACCAGGATGACTTTAAGTGAGGAGTTATTGTACTTGTCAGTTAAGGGAGATCTGCCTAATCTTGTACGTGATGGCCTGCAGCCATGCCCCAGTAGGCCGTACTCTTTTCCAGCTCTACGGAGGATTGTGCCTGACTTCATAGGAGGCATCTGAAGAACTTCCAGAGTACCAAAGGAGTGGTGTTGGTGGTTAAGCCTCTGAGCCAGTAATGAATCAATCAGTGTCCAGCACGGTGTTAGAACACACACTAGACAGCTGAAGGTGCTGTTTTTGGGATAAGAGGTAAAATCAAAGTCCTACCCACTTGTGGTCACTAAAGTTCCCATGGCACTTCTTGCAAGAGAGCATTAGCTTAGCCCACACAGAAGTTTGTTCAGAGAGCTTTCCCTGTGGTTAACTATCTCAGTATAAGGTAGTTAGCATGGACCATTCACAAAGCGCAACTTACTTCACTATCCTGAATACCATCCTTGCCCTGCTGAACTCTGTGATGCTCCTCCTATTGAAGAATTAGTTCTAGTGAAAGCCAGGAGGTCTGGCTGCCTTTCAGAATTTATCTGGGAGAGGAATTTGTTTTGATAGGCAAGTAAAATATGATTAGCCTTCCATTATCACTAATTGTGGTAACGGGTTGACACACTGAGTGTGCACAAACATACAGATCATATATACCAGGTTCAAAGCCAGAGTCAGGTTTTAAGACACACATCTGAATAATACACACCAGACAATCTCTTCAAGCAGTGCTGTTTAAATATTAGATCAAATAATTTTTTTTAAATTATATGCTTAAAATTTTGAAACCTAAGTTTAGACAATACCCAGCCTCTTATCTAAGCTACACAATGGGACAGAAATAGGCTATAGCTGGTTTCAGTTAGCACCCTTGCTGGAAACCCCAGCAAACACAGTAAGACATGAATGAGCTCATGGATCTAATTAACCTTTCACCCACATGTGTGGTCTTTCCAGGACAGGTGTGAAGCTGATAGGCCAGGAAAGTGTAGGGAAACATCCGTTGCCACTATGGCATCTGTCTCAGAGATAGGATTTCAGCGTGCAGTTCAGTCAATCTGGCATCTTTCATAAACCCTAAAATTGACTTAAGAAAACAATGCTATCCTAGGACTATGGCCTCTTGGTGCTGCCACTATTTAAATGTTAATGCATTTATAGACAAAGAAATGTCAAGGTGCAACTAAAATATTTTATTGCCACTGCAATAGACATTGATATTATAACGTTTCCTGCCAGCAATATTATTTCCATTAAACCAAGTGACTGAAGTAAATGAAATCATTTCCGCTAATGGATGCTGATGATATTGAATGAGAACTGCTCAACACCATTAGTGAGATGCCGCATTTAGACTACACTAAGTGACCATTTCAGCCATGTTATGCAACTCAGTCAATCAGACAAATGTAATCTGATCTACGAAGATCCATTTAAGCACAGACTTTTGACGAAGATTGTTTCTGACTGTTGACTTTTTTTTATCATGGAATAATGGCCAGCCATCAAGCAACTTCAACTGCTGTCACTGTTTCCATTAGTTATATAGCAATTTCTAACAAGTAGCAGCACATTTCAGAAGTGACAGAAAAAATTTGAAAGAAATATTTCTGTAGTTCCAAAGAGCAGCAACTAAAATGAGGGATTAGGGTTTGGAGTGATGGTATTACCTGATGTTACATGTGGTTAAGAGTGGAGCTGGTCAAAAAAAATTAACATTTAGCATTTTTTCCCCACCAGATTTACCAAAATAGAAACATTCCAAAGGATCATGTCAATTTCAACAAAATTCTGCCAAAACATTAGGCAAGGTTCTCATGGTTTCTTGTGAGCTTGCTGGACTCCCAGGGACCCAGGGCTTCCAGCTCTTCAGTAGCCTGATTGCTGGGCAAACCAGGAGCCAGGAAGTTACAGCTCCCAGGCTTGCAGTTCCTTGGCAGAATGCCGGGCAGATTGCTCTGGAGCTTGGGCTCTCCACCTGGTGCCCTGCTTGGCTGTGTGCAGTTGTTTCACAGAGAATTTCAACATTTTTGGTCAAATTTAAAAAAAAATCTCAAAATCCTCCGCAGAAAACAGATTTACCATTCTTCACCCAGCTCTGCTTAACAGAAAAGCAGTAACCAACTGAGCAATCTAATCATCCTAAAGACTGAATTTTTGTTCTCATGTACTCAAACCTGAAACAACTGGTCCTGGTAGAAGTTAAATGAGCATCTTTGGAGCTGTCAAAGTAACTGTCAGGCTGGATAGAAATAGGCATTATGGGTACCAACTCTGTGCTAAAAAAACATGTCAAATGCAGACACACTGCAGTGCACTTACTGCCTCCTACTTTAGACTTGTTGGAAGAGATCCTTTGAATAAATGATCAGGAATAGCTCATTTCAGTCAGTCGTGCATGTTTTTATTAGAACTTGCTTGAATAAACGAGCTACCGGAACAAAGCTTGAGACTATTCCAAAGGATACTCGCTGATGCTTTTCTTTATGAAATACAAATACCCAGAGCTGGTTTAGTTTCTGAAATGCTACAGGAGTGCAGTGATAGTATTAATCAATTCTAATTATACTGTGCATGTCTACAACAGAGGGGAAACAAACACAAATGATTACAAAAAAGCAGCTTATTCTGTTGGATGCCAGTACTGAATGTGCACTCTTCAGCAAACCACAAAATTAAATTTATTCATGAGGTAAATGACAGAGTAGTTTCCCTGCATTCTGGAGACATAGGTTCAAATTTTGATATGATCAGAAGCGGAAGTAAGTTTGTAGTCTTTTCATCTTCCCTAGTGAATATTTGTTGATACCACAAAGCCTCCACACAACTAGACGATCTTGAGCAGCAGAGATCCAGGACATGAGGAGCAGGAGTGAAATAGTGTGGATTTGTAATACTCTGGCAGAACATTGTGGGGAAGTGGCATGACTGTTCATGCACTATACCTCACTCTAGTAACTGCCCTTTGAAAATGCCGGCCATTCATTTTAAAATTTTAATTTGAAGACAGTGCCCACAACAGTCTAACTCCAGCGCCTAAAATGAATCTCCCATGACTGAAGTCTCTACCTTGTCCTCAACAGAACACATGGACTAGTCAGTCCAAATCCCCTCCATTTCTGGGCTTTGGCTATAGAAACACCACTACAATGTAAACTTCAGCCTACACTTTCTGACAGAACTGCGCTAGTCCTAGCTTTTCCCTCCAGAATACCCTGTCTCGACTCCCTAAATCACCCTAGCCCAAGAGAAGCTCTCCAGTCAGTTAAGGTAGCGTCTTCACTAAAGTGCTACAGCAGCACAGCTACATCGGTTCAGCTGCACCACCACATGTGTAGGTAAGCCCTAAGAGTGGCCCAATTTTCCTCTGTGCCTCCCATTGCAAGATGGGGACCGACACCTCTAAAAATCAAACCATTTCTACCTAGATTCTGCAATATAACATTAGACACCCTGATTGGAAAATGTTGGCCTTAAGTTTTCAACTAGGATTAATATAATTAAAGTAGTTTTAAAAAACTAACTGTCTTGATATATTCCTTCTCAATTCTTCCTCTTCAGTTACAGTGGAGCCTCCCATCTCATTGGACTTGGTCAGCAAGAGGTAGGGGGGCTGGGCAGGGTGAGAGAGGTGTGGGGATGGGGGGGGGAAGAGAACTGGGGTGCCCCTGCCTCCTCACTTCCTGCAAGTACCCAGCATCGCCCCACACCTCTCACATAAACTCCCTTGCAGACACTCACTATCCCCAAACCCCATGCACCTTTCCAGACACCCACTGCCACTGCTCTCCCCAACATCTCTAAATTTAGCTAGCTGGGTATCCCTCTCCTGTGGTGGGGGTGGGCGTGTGTATGCACACGAGTATGTCTGAGAGAGCCAGAGAAGTCTGCTTCCCCAATCCCCCTCCCTTTCACAGTCTCTGGACCTCAGTGGCTCAGGGGAGCCCCCACAAGCCCAGGAGCAACCTCAGCCAGAAAACAGACCGAAGCTCCACTGTGACACTGGTAGACCAGATGCCAGCTCTTGCCAGGGCTATAGGCTTCAGCAAAGAACTGACAAATTTATAGCTGGAAACCAAACCAGCTCACCTGTATGTTAGTATTGTTCACAATAGGTGTTAGAATTGTAAATATGAGTTTAGACTCTATAAAATGCTTCATAACTGTAAAAATGCCTGCTCTGAACTTGCGAACCCAGGCAGGAGTGTTCCCCAGCCCATCACAAAGGATTATCAAAACTAAGTGGGCCATTGTGAAACATCATGATGCAAAGACTGAGTTAAAGGGCCCCCTCAGATCTGTGAAGGTGTGACATGCAAGGAAGCTCATTCCGTCAGTGTGAATTCTGGAAGAAGGAAATACAGGTAGCTCTCGGGCTGGAGCTAGCAAAGAGAAGCAGAGATCCCAAGGGTCAACCTGGGTTAGCCCTAAAAGACATTCAGTGCTGACAGATTACTACAACTCCGTCACCTTTTGGAATAATAGACTACTTCATTCGTGTGTATATGTTGCCTGCTTTAACCTGTAAATAGCCCATTTCTTTTCCTAGTTAATAAGTCCTTAGTTAACTATAGGATTGGCTACAACCATTGTCTTTAGTGTGAAATCTGAGGTACAAACTGACCTGGTATAAGTGACTGGTCTCTTGGAACTGGAATCTTTTGTGATCTTTGGTATATGGCAACCAACTACAACTCAGTCCAGGTGGCCTGGGTGGCAAGATAGACTGGCATGCATAAGGGGACTGTCTGTAACTCCATGGTAAGACCAGGATAGTGCTTCAGGAGTTCCTATTTGTTACTGGGTTGGTGAAATCTAATTACAGAACATACAACCAGTTGGCACGCATGGTCATGAACCACTCCAGACAGCGTGAAACCCACCTCACCCTATGATCTGCTCTTCCTCCACTCCATCCCCCCTCTGCAGGAGAACCCCGCGTCCCCCACTCCCCTGACTCCTGACCCAGAGCCCTCTGCCCACAGCCCCTTGCCAGCACCTCCCACCAGCTCTGCTGGTCAGTGCTACATCTGCCACCCCTCCACTCCACAATACAGGTTCTCTGGCCTCAGGGGTGGCATTTACTAAAATTTTACCTCAGATGGTCTTGAAACTCATGCATAGCAAAGTTTGTTAACCCAGAATTCATGTAGTTTCACAGAAGATATCAGGGATTGTTCTCATTTAGGTCAAGTCAGGATTTAAAAATGTGGTAAGTCTCTTTGTAAAAAAACAACACACACCATTCCCTCCTGATATCTAGTAAAACTGAAAGTTTTTCTCCCCCTAGCAATGCATCTAAGCAGCTGTTTTAGATTTGATCTGAAAACTAAAACCTCGAAAAATCTGCCTACACTGAATAATCTTCTACAGTATATTGCTGCTGACTGTTTAAAGAAAAAACTCCATTCCCAAAACACACTTGGTTTGAAGCCTCCATCTCTGCAAGTCAGGGAATCTTCACAGATTAAAGAGCCTCCTCTTTCCTGAGGAGAAGAGGATTGTCAGTCAAACAAGGCTCATTAGCACTCCAATGTGCTTCACTGAAGACTGTATATCTGGCTCCTCTCTTGAAAGGCAGAAAGAATAGCTGTCTTCCGATAACTCTGTGGTTCTAACATCTGGACCGGGCAGTTGTTTAAAAATAATTTAACTAATTTTAACGTTGGTTGAATCAAGCCCCATTCCACGAATGATCCAAGAAGTTTCACAGTCGGGTAACTATCAGGTTACAGTGAGATAATCAAGCATATCTTTGCTCCACCCTTTATGGAAGGAAGCAACATGGCAAGCCAGATCCAGCTGTCTTTATATTTATTCCTTACTGGCATCTGTAAGGAATTTGCCCTGAAACATTTGATCCTCTCTCTTCAAACTTATTCCCATTTCCTAATTAAGGATTTGTATGAAAGACGTTTGTATTGCTTCCTTCCATGTGTGTTTCAAACTTGCACCCAAACTCCCTCACAGAGCTTGCACCCCTCACCCCCTCCTGCAGCCAGCTCAGCCCAGAGCCCCTTCCCACACTGCGAACCCCTTGGCCCCAGCCCAGAGCCTGCAGCCCAAACCCCCTCCTGTACCCCTGCCCCAGTCCAGAGCCCCCTCCTGCACCCAAACTCCCAGAGTTTGCACCCCTCACCCCCTCCTGCACCCCAACCCCCTGCCCCAGGCTCAGCCAAGAGCCCCCTCCCACACTGCAAACCCCTCAGCCCCAGCCCAGAGCCTTCACCCCATCCCGAACCTCAACCCCATACCCAGCCCCGTGAAAGTGAATGAGGGCGGGGAGAGCGAGTGAGAGAGAGAAAGGAGGGGGACAGAGTTTGTGGGGCAGACCTTTGGGGAAGGGGCGAGGCCTCAGGAAGGGGTAGATCCTAGGTTGCCCTTAAATTCAAAAAGTGATCTTGGACGTAAAAAGGTTGGAGACCGCTGGTCTAGCTGCCACTAGAGGGGGACAGAGTGCCACAGCAAGCAGGTTACACCCATCTCCAATGGGGCACAGTGTTTGTCAGGGAGGAGAGAGAAAATCCTCTCTTGAAAAGGACCCTTTTAAAAAAATCCACTCATTAGGGAGGAAAGGTGAATGAGAAATCAAAGCTCACAGAGACAAAAAGTACAATGGGATGATTAAATATTTTACATGGCAGGTTCCTCTAGGACCTAATGTGCTTGGTTTGTTTTATAAGGAAGAAAAAATTGCTATGACTGTCTTTGAAGTCTAAAGGGCTAAATATGATAGAGATTTCACTTGTCAGAACGATTTTTAAATGAGAAGGTCAAATCTATCTTTAAAGTCATTACTAAAATATAAACCTGGATGGAAAAAGAGAATACTTTGACTAATGAGAATTTGAAAACAATGGCATCATCCCAGGAGATAATCTAAATAAATTTCTGAGAGACACTAAAGATTATCCTGAGAATATGTCTGCCAGTCATAAATGGCATAATAAATATCAAACAAGGCCATAAGGCTGATTTAGCATCATCTATGATTACATTATAAGATCAATACGAGATATTGACACCTTCTAAACTTTGTTTAGCCCTCACTGTACGTTTTTCTTTTTGTTTTAATTGGTATGAGCTAGGACCCAGAGGTCAGAGTTACGATCTATATGGGGGTGGGGAGGAAGGATTCATCAAGCTAAGGTAACCACTACTAAACCAATGAGGAAATCATAGTGCTAATGTGCTAAAGTGCTAATCAAAGGCCTGGTCTACACTATACGTTTAAACTGAATTTAGCAGCGTTAAACTGATTTAACCCTGCACCCGCCCACACAAGAGGCCCTTTATATCGATATAAAGGGCTCTTTAAACCGATTTCTGTACTCCTCCCCGACGAGAGCAGTTGTGCTGAAATCGGTATTGCCATGTCGGATTAGGGTTAGTGTGGCCGCAAATCGACGGTATCGGCCTCCGGGAGGTATCCCACAGTGCACTGTTGTGACCGCTCTGGAAAGCAATCTGAACTCGGATGCACTGGCCAGGTAGACAGGAAAAGCCCCGCGAACCTTTGAATTTCATTTCCTGTTTGCCCAGCGTGGAGCTCTGATCAGCACGGGTGGCGATGCAGTCCCAAATCCAAAAAGAGCTCCAGCATGGACCGTATGGGAGATACTGGATCTGATCGCTGTATGGGGAGACAAATCTGTTCTATCAGAGCTCCGTTACAGAAGACGAAATGACAAAACATTTGAAAAAATGTCCAGGCTATGATAGACAGAGGTCACAGCACAGTGCTGTGTGACAAGCGTAACGGAAAGCCAAAGAATCAAATGGACGCTCATGGAGGGAGGGAGGGGGGACTGAGGACTCCAGCTATCCCACAGTCCCCACAGTCTCCAAAAAGCATTTGCATTCTTGGCTTAGCTCCCAATCCAGGGAAAAAGGGCGCGAAATGATTGTCTGCCATTGCTTTCACGGAGGAAGGATTGAGTGACGACATTTACCCAGAATCACCCGCGACACTGTTTCTGCATTGGGATCTCAACCCAGAATTCCAATGGGCGGGGGAGACTGCGGGAACTATGGGATAGCTACAGGATAGCTACCCACAGTGCAACGCTCCAGAAATCGACGCTAGCCTCGGTACATGGAAGCACACCGTCGAATTAATGTGCTTAGTGTGGCCGCGTGCACTCGACTTTATACAATCTGTTATACAAAACCGGTTTATGTAAAATCGGAATAATCCCGTAGTGTAGACATACTCAAAGAGACTAACTGTAGCCTCTTGGAGAAGGTACTGTTTATCTCTGTTCAGCTCTGGATGACTCATCAAATGGCACTTCCACAAATAAAATCTTAAAAATAGTGGGATTGATGAATTTTGAGCATTGAACATTTCTTCTTTAGTACAGTATTAAAGTTTTACAGTAAGTTTCCTAATGTTTTATGATTTGTTACTCAATTTTGACTGTGACAGATGAGAGACTTTCCAGCTGAGATCCTCACCCCCCCATTCTGGGCCCTTTATGCCACCCAGAAGGGCTGGAGTGGCATAAATGGCCTTAAAAACTCTGTATCTGTAAAGATAATGATTCCCCCCATGCATGAACTGTGGAAGACAGCTATTATAATCCTTGCTCCATAGACGACTTGTGCCTCTTCATACTGGAGGGGCAAAATCTAAACTGGAGAACATGTGATCACCCTACATGTCTCCTCTGCCCAGCAATCTCCCTGCCCTGCACCCAGTCAGGGGCCGCCGCGCTCTCCCTGCCCCACCAGAGTTACCTGGGGGGAGGTGCCCTGTCCTTCTCCCGCTGCGCCTCCCCTCTGGCACGTTTCCGGCTCACTCAGCCCCTGCCCCCCAGCAGACAGGCCTGGGCAGGGAGCAGATGGGGTGGGGTGGTCCGCCGCCGCAACCAGGTTCTCTCGCAGGCAGCTACTGCGCTGCACAGAGCAACGACCCGGAGCAGCTGGCATGAAAAGTGGCTGGTCCCTCCCCTCCGCTCCCTGCCTGGGCCTAGATGCCAGGGACAGGGGCCGAACATGCCAGGGGGCAGGTGCAGCAGGAGAAAGAAGCCCCTCTTCCTCCCCCACTGCATGACCCCTCATACTACCCCTCCCCCGCATCATCTATGCCCTGCTCTGTCAGACACCGCACCACAGTACCCAGCGCTGTGGAGATTTCAGACAGCCCTAACGGCCATCTAAATTCCACCAGCGTTTCTCCTGCCTTCAGAACAGTCCAAGATTGGGATGGTACAAATGTCCCACCTTAGCCCCCACTACTCCTGACTATGAGTTCTGTATTGCACAGCACAGAATCTGACCTTAGCGTTGCCAATTTTTTGTTGGCTGTATTCCTGGAGGTTTCATCACGACAATCTTTAATTAAAGACTAACCTTTAATTCCCATAGACTCCAGGAAAACCCTGGAGGGTTGGCAACCCTACCTTCCACGTTTGAAGGGGAAGGGTCAGTCAGTGATAACAGGGTAATACTCAGGACTTACTTTCACTCACTCAGACAGCTGCCAAGTATAATTTTCAAGCTCTCGAGCAGAGGAGAGTTACCAAATGGGAGAAATCTCAGAACATAAAGTTAAGGGAAACTAGAATTGAATTACAAAAGGCTTCTGGTTTTAGGAAAAATATAGACTTTTCTACTCCACTGCACCAACAGTTAATTAAGCAACTGTCGTGTGTATGCAAATGGTCTCTATTTTAAAATTTAGATATTAAAAACACTAAGTGACTAATCTTGATGAAAGTTACTGGGATTGGTAAACTAAAGTCCTCTTTATTTGCAAGGGAAATATGACACAGGTGGGAGCAATACAAACCTTTCCCATCATTCCACCCATGTGAATCAGTCATGGGGGGGCTGGGAGTGGAGTGGGAGGGAGGGGCTGTGGCAGAGCTCCCAGCTCAGCATGGCCGGGGATGGATGACCCCCGACATCCTGGCAGGCAGGCGCCGCCTGGCTCTGTTGCTCCCCCGCCCTGCAGGGCAGCCGATTGGTCCCCACTCTGATCTCTGTCCCTTGCTCCCAGCATCCGTTCCCCCCCCCCGCCCTCCGCGCGCAAGGGGTGCGTGTGCAGGGGCGCCCAGGCAGTGTGCACCGATATCTGGATGTGCTCTTGTGACCAGGAAGCAACTCTCTTTGCAAAAACCTTCTTCTGCTCAGTCTAAATTGAAAACACTACACGCTTTCTGACAGCATGCTTTCCGCGGACTGGTGTTCAGCAGACAGTGGGTTAACGCTGATCTGAGCTGCTGCCGTTTGCAAAGGGAGGTGTGGCTTCTGTTTGTAACAGAGTGCAATAGTCTGCACCACAGATCATCCGCACAGAGAGGACTAAGAAAGTTGCCCCAAGGAACTCTGGTATACATCTGGATGACTTCTGGGACCAAAATCAAGCTGGGGCCACATACACACAGGAAAGCAATAGGGCTTGGACCATCCAGCCCTGGAGGGTCCTGGGACCCTGGATCTGAGCCCTAGGTTAAAACAACTGGTGTGTGGATACAAGGGGGGTTAGGCTTGAGCCTAGGCTCACGCCTGAGGTCTACGCTGCAGCGTAGACGTACCTTATGAGTAAGGGTTGCACAAACAATCCCTACAAATCCAATAATTTGAGTAGCTACCATCCTTATTATCCCTTAGTTAGAGAAAGACAGATATACTCCCTGAAGTATAATTTGTTTACATTTCTGTTAATCTAGATAAACGTGATTGCAAAAACCCATGTTTAAGAGTAGTGATTTCACTGAAATAGCTTTCCTTTCTCTCTCTTTTTGCATCCTCATTCATTTTGAGTACTTCCACACCTCTGTTGAATAGTCCTTCTCTAAGCAAATGTCATTTTACTTAAAAAAGAAAACTAAGAACTACCATTAATAGCATGGATTAAATAGGCAGGCTTTGATGTTGTGTCGACAGCTATTTATGACCCCAGTTTTTATAGGTATGTTATTACGTTGGGTAAGACATTGATTTTTCTATTTTCTGTTGTCAGGCAGTTCTTACAGAAAAGCCACAACTCAGGCAGCATACCCAGAAGTGCTGTTTATAGGCAGGAGTATGATGAAAATGTCAAAGAAGCAGTAATATTTCGTAGAAGTAAACTATTACCTTGGAAATGGGAATATCCGGTCATTCATGATTTTCATAAGAATTGAAAGAATGCTCCCTTTTTTTGAAATTTTATCCTACATGTCTCTGGCCAAAGTAAATTGTAGAATTTACCCAATCCGGACAGAAATCAGAAACTGGACAACCATTTTGGTTCATTTTAAAAAATATCCTCCACTTGTACTCTTGTCCCAGTGTATTTTTGATGAACATGTTCTCATCTAATGCTTCTGTGTTGAGACTCTGAATTGATGGCAAATCAGATTATTGGTATGGTTGGCTTCTAAAATATCCAACTAACATCTGATGAGAGGTAAGCAGAGGTGAAAAATGATGGCTTGCACACCTACGAATGTTGGAGAGAGCTCACAATTGAAAAAAAATATTCAGACTTCCAATTCTGTGTGACATCACCAGCCATATTGTCTGCTGTAGCGAAGCGGTGTGGAATTTACTAAAGCCAAGCAAAGTGAATGAGCAACAGTAAATATTTTAGCCAGACTAATAAAGACTTCCATAGTATGTGCAGCACAGCAGCATACTCCTGGTATAAGCACAAAGCTGAGATGGAAATGAGAAGGAATTTCATCCCACTGAGGGTTGGTTTTGTCAACAGAAGCCTGGGCATAGCATTGTTTTTACAAAAGAACATGGGGTGAGGGATGGGGATATAGTACACTAAAAGAAGTTTTGCCTTTTATTCATTATTCGAGCAGTTATATTTTCATTTCTAGATCTCGGGAGAGAGAGTAAATTTGTTATTTGTAAACTGCAAATTAATGAAAAGAGGTGAGGCAGTGAGAATTACAGAACATACAGCCCCATCTGGCACTCCAACTGTTATGTTCCTTCAGGCCCTCAGCTTTCCAGGCGCAACAATGGGGATGAGAAGTCAAAGATCTGTAATTTACCGGATGCACTTCTGACCTCTTGCAGCCCCTCCCAAGTGCACCCCTCAGGTGACAGGCCTGACTTCCTGCACCTTACTCTTGGTGGAACCAAGTGATCCCACAACTCTTAGGTTGGATCTCTGGGCTGTAGAGTGGGCCTTAGCCCCACAGTGCCTCTGACAGATGAGAGATCCTATACCTTGGAAGAACAGAATCTCCCCATCTTCCCCAAAGCCAAGTTCCCTTATTCCCACCTGCTCCGGGTACACAAGCAGCTTTTCCTCCCTTAGCTTCTCAGAGTCACGTACATATTGACAGTGGTCTGAGAGCTCCCCTACCCTCTCAGCCACTGCTTTCTACAACCCTACAATTGCTTTACACTTAGCTGGAGCTTTTCCCACCTTTGAGCAGGTACCATAGTTAGCCAGTATTCTTTACCAGACTCGATGCCCCTTCTCCCAGAGAGGTTTTGGCTTACAGAACTTTTCAGCTGTGCCTCAATTTCCCCACTTCCAGATAGAGTTGTGGCCACAACCATGCTCAGCACTGCCTCTTCCCTAGTAAGAGAGGCAGTGAGCCCCCTTGGTCATGGGATCTGGATTGAGTGGGATTGCTTCTGAGCCTGTTTGGCTGAAACCCATTACATTATTTGCCAATACTACATCAAAAGGAATATCCAAAAACCTCCAAAAACCCCACTGTCAGGATCCCAGAATCTTCTTTGGTGTGCCTCAGAACTCCGGCCATCATCGGCACGCTAGTGGGGTTCACCACAGGGAATCCCACCCTTCACCCACACCAGTTTGTCAGCACTTGCTGGGTTTGAATGGAGTTTGAATAAACTGTCAAATGTGCTAGTGTCTTGTCAGCTCAACAATGTCTCCCCATTGATTCTCACCTCCCAATTCTACTGGGGATCTGGCTGTATGGTGCTCTCCAGGGTACAAGACACATATACCATACATCCCCTCTGTAGCTGCACTCACAGTTAGCCTGATACGCCGACGGGATAGTGTCGTAGCCTCCCTCTGGCTGGGCTGCCAGAAAGTTAATCTGCCATGGTGAAGTACCAGCTCCTTGATTCATGGTCACTTGACAGCTTATTCACTTGTGCCCCATCTCCTGACAGGTATAACACCTCAGTTGCTTGAGACCTTTCTCTGAGGGTCAGCTTGGAGCTCTAACTTCCCATGGCTTGAGTTTGCTCACTTCCCACCCCTGATGAGCACCCTCATGTCTCTCCATCTGTTCTAACCTGACAAGGTCATACATTGCATCTGTGGCAGTGACTGGCACGCACACTGCCCTATTTGCAGAGGTAATCAGCCCTTCATCTGGTTTGCTGCCTCCATATAGGTTACACCTTTGTGCTTTGGCACCCCCCCAAAAAAATCTTTCCTATAGGCCTCAAGGATCAGGTCCAATTTAAGGAAAAGAGCTGGCTCAAATCACAAGCCTTCTCAAAGGAAGTGAAATCAGCATCACTATAGCCCCTTTCTTCTTAAAACAGGGCAACAATTTAGCATCTATGCCCCCTGTGGAATTGTCATTCCATGTTCTACTCCTGCTTAGTGGGTCACTGAGAAATTGAGGTACAAGAGGTCCAATCTTCAGATCATGCCTGTGTTGTCTGTCCCAGTCAGCAAGCTTCTTTCTTTCAAACTGAGGTTTCTCCCTTTCCAGCTACAGTTTTAGCTGTGCCAGTTCGTGACCCAGGGAATCAGGTCTGAATGGGGACCAGGTGCTGCTCTGACTCCTACACACACTGGTTGTCCTCCTCCACACCTGCCACTGGGAACTCACCCTCTTTGGACTTCTACGCTCCTGCTGCTTTATACTGGTGGCTTCCCTCAAGGTCTTCCCTGCCTTCCCTCCTTTCCTTCTCTGGTGTGACAAAGTGGGACTGGTTTTAATGTTCCCTCTGAATACTGTGGGGGGGCCTCAGCTCTGGCCGACCCTCTGTTGCCTATCAACTAATGGCCAGGCCCTTTCCCCTGCAAGGGGATGCTAAAGGTGTTGGAGACAGAGAGATCAGGTGACCTCCCGGCCCGGGAAAGAGACAAAGCCCAGAGAGGAGGGGCTGGAGGGGGTTTGGTAGTTTTTGGTAGTGGCTGGAAAATGGAGGGGAGCCCCGAGGAGGCTCGGGCATCCCAGCGGGGCTGTGGCCTCGGGGCCCCAGATGGACCTAAGGGGGGGGGTTGTTGTCTGTACTGGCAAGACCTGTTTTGGATTGTGTTCCTGTCATCTAAATAAACCTCTGTTTTACTGGCTGGCTGAGAGTCATGTCTGACTGCAAGGTGGGGGTGCAGGACCCTCTGGCTTCCCCAGGACCCCGACTGGGTGGACTCGCTGTGGGAAGCACATGGAGGGGCACATGCTGAATGCTACATGTGAGCTTCCTGCCCTAAAGATAGTCTGCTCCAAGGGAGAGGAGGCTCCCCAAAGTCCTGACTGGCTTTGTGGGGAGCAGTTCCAAAGCATCGCCCGGGGACTCTGTGACATCTGGTCATCCGAATATAACAGCTCGACCCCCTGAGACTTTTTAAAGCTGTTTAGGGAAAACTCCTGGTTTTCCGCACATGTCCACTAACTGCTTTTTAGGGAGCTGTTTGTAACTCATTTTCCTTACCTGTCCTTTTCTTCTCCCCTGCTCCCCCACCCAAAAAGTTATAAACCACTTTCCCTCTTGCTTTATCTTTAGTAATATTTTTATTGCTCTTTTTTGTTAATTGTAAATTGCCCTGTCAAAGTCAGCATCTCCCCCTGAGCCCCCAAACCCATGGTTAATATTACAGGCGCACTGTGCTTAAGATCATTTTTGGTCCCACTCAAGTGCACTCTCAAGTGATAGACCTAACTCCCTGCACCTTTCTCACAGAGGTGAACGATGCAGTTCAACCGCTCTGGGACTGGATCTCTAGGCAACAGGCCCCATTTCCCAATTGTGTTAACACAAGAGCTGGGTGTGGCACTCTCTTCCTCCAAGAATCTGTGACATTGGCTGATTAAAGTGACATAAAAACAGCTTCTTCCAAATAAAACATTATTCATTTACCTAGTGTTACAAAGGTAAGATGCCTTTTTTGTACACTTCTCCTAACCTACAACCTAATCTTTCTTTGCAAACATTTGTAAGTTCTCTCAGCCCAGCTAACCCCCATCTCTGGCAGGAGGAAGCAGACAGTCCTGATGCAGCATGCTCCTTGTGACTCTTTCAGCCAGTGAGTTAACTACTCAGTTATTCCCCTCCCTTTCCTGCCTAGACTAGCATCTTTAAGGTTTTAGCAGGGTGGATAAAAATCAATGATTTAAAAAAAATCAGTTTTTTTTTATTTAAAATCAGATTTTTTGATAAAATGCTTTATAAGGAAAAAAACCTATCTAAAGATAAAGATATATCTTTGAGCTATAATGTCTCATCATGGAATAGGGATTATAAATTCTAATTCTATAGTATGAGACTATATATTCATGTAATGTTTAAGAAAAGTTTTGTAAATGAGTTCCAATAGTTCATGGATTAGGGACCCAATTTTATGGGGTTCCAGAGGCTTCTGTATAGATTATTTAGGTTAATCTTTCTATCTACCCAATGGGATTCAGTACACAGTCTAGAAAATACCATCAGAGATGTTTAGTTTTGTAGTTCTCAAACTGTGGATTTGTCTCTCCAGAGATGACATGCTTGTTAACAGCAAAAATGTTTTTAAATAAATAAATAATATATAGAGGTGAGAAATAACAGACCTCAACCCTATTGTCCCTCTGCAAATTTGTGTACACAGAATCAATCCCTTACCTCTCTCTAAAAGTGCAAAGTTTCAAAAAGTTCAATGGATAGAAGATTGTTGGGGGAGGAATAGATCTGGACAAGGAGAAGAAATCTGGAAATAAATGTGAGACGGGAGGGACAGGCAGGGGAAACAAAAGTGAAACTGTTTGAGCAGCATATTCCAGAAGTCTTGAGGTCTCTCTGAATGTAGCCTTCATTGATTTGAGATCTACCATACCATTCTCTCACTAGAAGGGAAAACCTATAATGGCAGCAGGCTGTAAAACAGACCCAGACTGGGAATAAGAACCATTCAAGAAATATATGTTTGCTGATGATGTTTTAAAGAAAGTCACACCAGTGAACTAGTGGAAGTCACTTAAACACTTGGATTCAGAGACTGTTGAAGTGATAATCTCATTTAACAGCAGTAGCTTCTTCTGCTGGTGTAGGAAGAATATTTTCTTCCTTTGGACTACAGGTCTCTCGCAACTTACGCGCATTTAACATGCATGATTTCAACTTTACGCATACGGTTGGAGTTGGGGGCATGGCCTCAAGATTTAAAGGTCCTGGGGCACCAGCTGTGGCTGGGAGTCCCAGGGCCTTTAAATCACCCAGGGGGCTCCCAGCTGCAGAGTTGGCTGGTAGCCCCTGTGGTGAACTAACGGGCCCGAGGCTTCAGCCACCGTGGAGCTCCGGGCCCTTTAAATGCCAGCCCCAGCCCGGCTGCCCAAGCTGCGGGTGGAATTTAAAGGGCGCCTCCGGGCTCCCCACTGCGGCGGGAAGCCCGGCGGAGCCCTTTAAACCCTGCCTGCAGCTCTGGCGGCGGGGCCGGGGCCAGCATTTAAAGGGCTCCACTGGGCTCCCTGCCACGGCAGGAAGCCAGGTGGAGCCCTTTAAACCCCGCCCGCAGTTTCGGTGGCCGGGCCGGGTAAGGGGCATTTAAAGGGCGGCGGGGAGCCCGGTGGAGCCTTTTAAATGCCCCCCCCAGCCGCAGGAGCTGCGGGCGGGGTTTAAAGTACTTGAGGATATAATTTTGGCTATACGCGGTTTTTGCTTTACGCGATAACCGCAGACTGGAACCCCCGCCTAAGATAAGACTTGCCTGTAATTCATTCCAAATTGAGAAATCATTTGGGACCTGAAAAAGCAGGATAGCTTGGTTTTCTTTTCCAGATTATGAACAAGAGAGAAAATGATGGTGAAGACAACTGAGTTAGCTGCAAAGCCAATATTTTAAGTTTCTCATGCTGACCTGGCTGACATAGTCTATTTAATTTTTGTTTTTAAAATATATACCCGGTATATATTTCATTTAACTATTTTAGTTTAAAACAATTTTAACAAAAACAAACATGATTTAAAAAAACTTGAATGTTTAATCAAATTTAAAAATGCATATGCTTGTTTTGTTAAAATATTATGTTTGCTGTTGAAGAAAAAATTACAGAATACATAACCTTGTTGTTTTAGTTAAATAAAACAATTGAAATGTCTGTCTGGTGATGTTCTCTTCCTAACACAGCATGGCAAGAAATCCTCCAAATATTAATGATTAACCTGTTGAATTTGAGATAGCTCACCTCCCAATGACTTCATAAATATCTGCTTCAATTACCTTTGGTAAATGAAATAACCAAACAATCATTCATTTTCTGATATAGCTGTAAAACTAAGGGCTTGGCTACACTGGAGAGTTGCAGCGCTGGTGGAGGCTTTACTGCGCTGCAACTTAGTAACTGTCCACACCTGCAAGGCACATCCAGCGCTGCAACTCCCTGGCTGCAGCGCTGTCTGTACACCTGGTCTGCTTGAGGTATAACGAGTGCAGCGCTGGTGATGCAGCGCTGCTCGTCAAGTGTGGCCACACACCAGCGCTGTTATTGGCCTCCAGGGTATTAGGAGATATCCCAGAATGCTTTTAACTAAATTACTCTCTTTGTTTTGTTATGATGCCTCTCTTTGTTTTGTTGTGAACTCGGGGCTCCGGGAGCTGCTTATCTAAAAAACAAACACAGCTCTTGTTTGCTGTGATCAATCTGTAACTGACTGTGAACAATCAATTGAGATAACCACTACCTTGCTGTGAATGAGGCAGGCAGGGGGATGAGTGTTTGCTTGAGGAGAGAAACGGGGGGGGGGGGGGGAGAAAGGGAGTCCGTTGGAGCAGCTGCTTATCTGGTCTGCAGGCTGTTTGCAGTTAAGAGTAAATGAGGGGTCAGGGAAATTTTCAGATTTTGCAAGGCAGGGAGCTGATACACAGTGTCGGCTCCAAAAATCCACTCTCTCTTTCTCCCCCGCTCCCTGTCACACTCCTCCCCACCCCCCTCTTTTGAAAAGCACATTGCTGCCACTTGAACGCTGGGATAGCTGCCCATAATGCATCACTCCCAACAGCGCTGCAAATGCTGCAAATGTGGCCACACTACAGCGCTGGTAGCTGTGAGTGTGGCCACACACCAGCGCTTTCCCTACACAGCTGTATGAAGACAGCTGTAACTCCCAGCGCAGCACACCTGCAAGTGTAGCCATACCTCTAATCTGAAAAGTTTTCAAAATAAATCACTTTAAAAATGTATAGTGTGTACCTTCTAAAAATGAAACCTACATCTATCTCTGAGTTGTGAAGAGTATGTATTGAGGTAATAACAACCAAAAAGATTTTATGTAGAAATCTATGATTAAATCGAGTCTTCCTGACAAGTGATTTAAATCATGATTTAAATCAATTCAATTTAAATTAAATCCACCCTGGGTTTTAGAATACTCTTTGATCCCAGTTTTAGCTTAGGAAGAGTGAACTTTGCCAGTGTAGGGAGCACCAGTCTGGTGACTTTCCCCAATTAATAGCCCCTCTCCTATTGCTTCCCTAAGGTACCTTCACATTCCCTATTACAGTCCCTTATCTTTGCCATTGTTTTGTTTCTTGACAAGTTCCTCCCCTTACAGTATCCTTCGATCTAGCCTTATGCACGAAGGCAGAACAACATCAAACAGTTAAACTGATGTGCATATGGTATTTATAAAAAATTATAAACATAACTCCCTCATTCTACACAGATGTGCTCTGTATACTTAAGCACAGGCAGGCGGTGATCTCCGAAACTAAGAGCTAGTCTACACTGGCAACGCTAAAGCGCTGCCACGGTAATGCTTTAATATGCCTTGTGTGGTCGCAGCGCAGCGCTGGGAGAGAGCTAAAAAAAACCACCTCCACGAGGGGCATAGCTACCAGTGCTGGGAACACAGCTCCCAGTGCTGTTCCACTGTCTACATTGGCACTTTACAGCGCTGCAACTTGCTGTGTTCAGGGGGTGTTTTTTCACACCCCTGAGCGAGAAAGTTGCAGTGCTGCAAATTGCCAGTGTAGACAAGCCCTAAGAGCAGCTCTTAACTATGAGCAGAGACTGAGTTGCTGGTCAGAGGGGAACAGGCTGGGCCTAGCTGATGTCAGCCACACAAGGAATGCCTTGCAAGAAGAAGAGGGCAGGTCCTACAGTAAGTGCAGTATTAAACAAGACTGAGGCTAAGCTTCAGTTTGAATGGGCTGTTTATTAATGCTCCAAGAGCAAGCAGCAAAGATTTTATAGCTAAGCCATATTAGCAACTTTTGGAGCTTGCAGATTTTGCAGCAACCTCTTCTGCTTCAGGTTACAGTTTGATTTCATTTGCAGAGGCTTCCAAACTGTAGGCTGCAGTCAGATAGTTCAAAGTATTTTTTTCCAAAAAGTCCTGTAATAGTTTAATTTTCCAGACAAACTGCACATTAACATTACCAGTCCCACAAGCCATTCAGTTCCCCCAGTGCTTTCCTTTATGAGAGATACTTGACTTAAGTCATAATTGTTCACCCACAAAAAGTGTCTAATTGAGCTGAGTGCACTGTTGTTATCAGAGTTTCTGACCACCTCCAACTTATGTGTGTGTAAAGTTGATTCTTATAAAATAGAACATTAAATTACAAACCAAAAAGAAAGAAAATCTAGATCTGTGGCAACTTTTATATGTGGCAGCTAAATTAATGATCTCAGAGATGTCGAATGTAAAAGAAACATTCATGATCTGGAGGTTGTTGGCATGTTTAAGAGAACTGTCATAGAATTACTAAAATATTCAGTGTTAAAAACTTCTATACTCTTCGTGCGTTTCTGAGATTATACAAAATAAGTATCTTCCTACTGATAATATGGGGGGAGGGGAGTTGCTCCACAGTGACTCTATACATATGAAAACCAGTAAGTTTTAAATGCAGTCAAGATTCCCCATAGGAGAAGGTTTCCCTGATGCAAGGCAATTTCTGCTTTTTTGGCAGATGTACATAATGCATGTAACAGAGATAGACCCATATTTTGACCTCAGACTTGCTCACATGTCCCACTGACCTGAATGGGTGTCATGAATCTCTACGAGCAGCAGTTGGCCCATTGAGTTGCACCATTACAAGAGACAGTGTCGTCTACTTTGTTATGGTTTGTTTGTTTTCCGCGTTGATTGTTTAGTGCCCTCAGACATGCATACATAAATCCCACTGAAGCCGGTGTACATTGCAAGCATCTATCGGATGCCAAACTTAGCCACTCAAAACTTGAAAATAAAATTATTTTCTCACCACTTTTGCCATTTCCATTTCCAACTCTTAAAACATGTATATGACTTGTTAATGTTTATCTTGGACTATGCAGAGTATATGTGTAATTAGTACTGTACATTTTGAAGAATGTGTAAGTATGTGCTGTGGTCAGTGTTAAAGTTGTTACTGGAAAGCGTAATATGAAATTTCATGTCAGAATTACTATTCACTGAATATACAAACTGTACAGATAGCAGAATATTTATGTGACATATATGAACTAACTAGTCATTTCCAGTTTGGTCATTATCAAAATGGATCGTCAAAGTTTACATACAACCTTAGTTTGAGGTATCATTTAAAAGCACCCAGAAGATATACAGGTAAGCTGACCCTGACAAGATTGGAACCTATTATGAGGGGGCTGAAAGGTATTCCATATCCACTTACTAGACCTCTATAACACTGTGGTTACACTTTTGGACTGTGCAACACAAGGTAACTTTTTCCTAATTATTGAAAAACTTTTAGTATGCAAGATATAATACAAAAAAACCACAAACAATTAAAATAGAAATAAATAAGTACATACATCTTTAGCATGCAATACATATCACCTGATGATTTAAAACAGTTTTTATGGCAAGATAACTTGGAGCTTTTACTATGTGACAGCATGCCTTTAATTATTCCCTGTCATTATGACAATAACCATGACATTTTCATAAGCAAGTAAGGCACAGGTCCTTTTAAAAAAAACCCTAAACATTATTTAAAATATTTATTTATATTAAATATTTAGAGAAATGAGCCTGCAAAATTATCCACATGGCCAGGTCCTTATGCCTGTCTGATTCCCCAATAAGTCACTGAGGCTCAGTGTCGGTGTTCAGGGCCCACCCACAGAGGTCCCTTTGCAGGACAGGATCCTAAAATGGCACTTGAGAACTGACAATACCAATACCAATGCAGCACTTCAGAACATTTATACTCTCACACATCCCTGCAGGAAGCCTGATCCTATTTCACCTTGACTTTAATTGGAATTGAAGGTGATCAACATGTGCAATGGGTGCATAGTACACCGCAAGATATGGCCAAAGGTTTATAGGGGTAAACATGTTCAAATTCTGAACACCAAGTTTTGTTTAGTCAACTATACATTGATTTGCTTTTTAACCCTGCCTTTATGTCCCTGGAAAGTGTTGCTCCCACCTTTCCTTTCTGTGAGGGTTTGTATTAGCATAATGAATGCTACACCACACATTAATGCTCTAATGGCCTTGATACCCTCTGTTCTCAGTGAAACCCCGTCAGCTTTGTCCTCAATAGGAATGGCTTTGCCTCTATGACTACCTCTTCTGCTGCAAATGAAGAGTATCCCTTGACTCTGTCACTCCCCAAGCACTTATCACTTCATTCTTAGCTGAAGTGGACCCCTTTATCACTGTATATCTGGCCAGAAATCCTAATCTGCTTTCTCCTGGCTAAGGCTAGGTCTACACTGGCAACTGAATGACAAAACTTTTGTCTTTCAGAGGTGTTAACTGTCCCCCCACCCCCCCAAAAGATAAAAGTTTTGCGTCAACAAGTGCCGGTGTGAACAGCGCATTGTGGGCAGGAGCGCTCTCCTGCCGACAACACAAACACCGCTAGTTGGGGGTGGAAGTTTTTTTGTCAGCAGGAGAGCGGACGAACAGCAGCTACACTGCACGACTTTTAGCGGCACGGCTGTGGTGACACAGCCCTGTCACTAAAAGCTGAGTAGTGTAGACATAGCCTAATATTTGAACAGAAAGGTACAGCATCAAGTAAATACTGTGAGTGCTAGTGCCCTGTACCTGTCTGTAGTCATTCTTTTGACAGTAGTTTTGTCTGAGGAGTGATTTGGAATAGCACTGCACAACGTATTACTGCTACATGAGACATGGTATCAATAACTGCAGCGCAATCTCCATTACTACACAGGAAGGTTTCAGTGCATCGATCCCAATCATGAATAGAAATAGCACTAAGTTAAAGCTCAGACAGGCAGCCCCTCTTTGTGTATTTTCACAGCAGAGGCAATTATAATATCAATTTTCTGGCATTCCAAAACTCCCACTTGTTAGTAATCTGACATGATTAATGTGTGTACAATGGGGCTCACAATCTCATTCAAACCAGGAATTCAGTAGTTTTCTTATTCGTGAGCTCTTCTTGACAACATGCTTTGAAAGACTATACGGCCCAATCATGCAGTCCTTACTCAGGCAATATTCTCAATAGCAGCAATGGAAGAATTGCCTAAGTAAGAACTGGGCCACGTGACAGGAATTTTCTGTCATTTGACTGCAAAATAATCTAATCAGACATTTTTAATCTTGTCCAGTAATTATTCTCCCCCTCATTAATGACCAGATTGTGCAACTCTTAGTGATATCAGTTAGCAGCACTTATGTGAGAGGTGTCACTGAACATGAATATGGTTGCACAATTTCACAGTGTTTAGTGGAATCATTTATGTTAATTTATTTTTAGTTAAATAATTAACCAGAGAATACTTAATTCAATATTATGATTTTCCATACTGATAACTTCAATGAGGGTGAAACAGAACATTTATACTTTTGAAGTTTAATAAAGAACTTTTAATTAAAATTGTTATTTAAAAAAAAAACTTATTCAAGAATATGTATTAGGTGGTCACTTAAATACATGCTCTCTGTTCACCATAAACAAATACTTAGCTATATATTTATATTCAGAGTTCTATAATTATAGATTCTGACTCCTACAGAGAGAGAAGCAGAAACACAATATTAAAAAATGTAAGCTTCTAAGTAAATGATACAAAATTATTTTTTAAAAAGAATCAGAAGTCCCTTTAAGTCCCTTTAAGAAAAAACAAACAGCATCACTTAGTTTTATCTTGTTTTTTAAATACCACAGTCCTTCTGAAAGTACTGAGCCTGATTCTCGCTTCTTCTGTCCAATACTCAGCACAGGAACAGAAAAGGGACCACATTACTGCACTGGAATTAGTCCTTAATGCCCGTCTACTTGTGAGATTTTGTTTTTTGAAAGGATTTCTCTCACTATAAAATGAAACTATTTTACCTTTCCTCTTGAATATACCATCCTTACACCTTTTTAAAAGAAAATCTCATTGGCACATCAGAATTGCTCATTGTAAAAGGAATACTGTACACTAAGCTGGCTTCATTCATTGATTCAACAGACCTGGTTTATTCTTTTTATGTCACAATTTTCTGAAAATAAAATCAACTTGTAAATCCCAAAATAGGAATGATACTTTTTTATTTCCAACATCTTATAGTTTAGAAATATGGTAATAACTCTGGCAAATGGGCAAGCTTGCAAGGCCACCCTAACAGTTTTCAGTATCCGTTATCCTCAAATGTTAGTAGACAGTAAACATTTGTGCATTTGTTTTTTGAGTATAGTGAGCTAATGTCAAGATTGTCTGCTCCAGCATGAGGTTTTCCCATACAGACAGAACTGTAACTTGCTTTTGGCTAACATTAAACATAGGGCAGGGCAATCCAGTCACAAGGCTTCAGTACATTTGTTCATTAAAGGCCAATTTTTACAGTATTTTTAGTCCCCCTCCACAAAACAAATATTGTTATGGTGACCCTGTTATGGAGGCCTGTTAGCCAAGAACGAGACTATAGTACCAGCTACTGTGGTTGGTTATGACATGACCTACAATTCATCCTCCCTTTACCCACATTCAGGCTCTAGAGACAAGAAAGCAAAAGACTGAAAATCAGCCATTAGCATACTAACCAGCCCTTCACCAAAACTAATTTCATTAACCACTTCCCTGTTCTGCCCTCCGTTCTGACCTCATTGCTGGCATGCCATCGACATATGAAAAAATCATAATGAAAAAACTTGATGTATCTACATCCTGCCAGACTATTTTGCTTGATGTGTTTGGTAACTTATTTAAAGACGACATGCCAATCTTTCCAAAGATGTCTGGTCACTGTACAAAAAACCCAGTTTTCTAATAATACTGCTAGTTTACCCACATGGACCAATTTTCTAAGAAATTCAACTTATTGAATAGTGTAGATGTAGAGTTAAGACTATAACGCAGAACAAATATTGCTTTAAATTTGCTTTCATCTATTTTTGAAAGACACAATTTAGTGACATGCTATTTGCATAATGCCTCCAAGAAGTTACTATCACAGTGGTTCTCAAACTTTTTTTTTCGTAGACCACTTGAAAATTGCTGAGGGTCTCGGCGGACCACTTAATGATCTTTCCAAATGTTGTTTGTACATTAGCTAACTATTGTAAAGTGCTTTGGATAAAAGTGCTATATAAAAAAAAACCTTAATAATTAAAGTTTTTTTGTTCTACAAATAAAAGCACACAACTCGTATTTTAATATCAGTAGTCTTACCTTTCTAATGCGATGGATGTGCCCTCTCCCCCATGCCGCAGCAGCCCCCGAGCTGCGGATGGGATGGAGGGAGGTCTCTCCCTCTCTCCCCCACCACGGCAGCCCCTGAGCTGGGGCTGGGAAGGAGAGGGGGGTATCTCTGCCGCCACAGAAGCCACAGAGCTGAGGCTGGGAAGGAACACCGTCTCACCCATGGAGCTGGAGAAAGTCGCCTCTTGCTATGGCCGCCGCAGCCCTGCATAGTCCAAATCCCCCCCACCCCCTCTTCTCACTCCACTGGCCCCTCCCACCTACCCCCTATTCTCCCCAAGGCCACCATCTCACCTTACATGTGCATCTTCTCCAGGGTCCAGACACCTAATTAGTGGAGCCAGGCCCGTGCAGCTCCGCTAATTAGGTGGGTGGCCCTTCATTTTCTCATGTGCAGCCGCCCAGGCGCAAACCTTAGAGGGAACTATCCCTGGACCTCCTGAATGGATCTCGCAGATCACAGTTTGAGAACCTCTGATCTACATGATAAATAGTTTTCTTATTAAAAAATAGAGCCTCGTACCTGTTCTTGCGGCCATTTCTGTCTGTCTTCTGGAGTTCTTGACTTTGTTTTAAAACCTCTAGGCATATCTCCAACATGCTTTGAAGCAGGCGGAATATTCAGTGATTTTGGCCTCCCTTCATGACCAACATCACCTTTTGGACAAGTCTCCTTATAGTCATTTTGCACATTTTCAGTCCCGACATGCTCAGGGCTCATTTCTGTTGTGCTGTTAATGCTGCTCATACTCATGCTCATTTTAATCTCAGCTACAATCTGATCAATGTCTTCTTCCTGCTCTTCCAACTCAGCATCTTCTTTCCTCGAAAGGTAGGGCGACATCCCATGACTGTTTCCATTAGCTTCTGGTGGATAATAGTCCTGATAGCTTTCTTCATTTTGACAGTATTGTATGTTTTCTTCTTGGTCTTGAATCTCCAGAGAAGATACTTCATCCTCCAAAATCTGAACACAGTTATCTTGGTAGTCTTGCCCTTCTGTCACTTCACTTTCATCATTGTGCTGGATGCTAGCTTCTGTCCATTCTTCTTCCACAGCTTCTTGACATTCATCAGTTTCAACTTGGTGTTCTTCATGAGGAACATACTCTTCCCCATTGCAGTCCATTCCTTCCAGATAACTGTCATCCTCTGGACAATACCTAATATAGTATGTGATCCCTTCCTCTTCCTCTGGCAAGCCTTCATCATAGTCCTCCTCTTCAGAGGTATTATTCACATAATCAGAGCTGGAATCGCCATCGCCACTGTTATCATTGCACTCATGTTCCACAGGGGTAGGACTACCTTCTCTGATAGCTGTTAGGTCTCCCTCCTTTGCTATGTAATCTTCACTAGGCAGGTCATTTTCCTCACTTTCAGGCTCCCTGTGGTGAGATGAAGTAGGGCAAGGTATCACCCTGTGATCCAGCATGCTGGTTGTAGTGCTTTGACGTTTCCTGTTTGCCATAGCCGACTTCTTAGGTGACAATCATTTCTAAGCAATTACTGTAAGGAAGAAGAAAAAGGTCATCAGCAGGGATCAGAGTGAAGCTAATGGGAAACAATGAAACTGGTACTTTTAATTTGGTATAAAACAGCTACTTAAAAAAAAACAAAAAAAACCACACAGTCTCCTAAACTATACCATCAAAACTATACTCAATGTAGTCAAAGGTTAAGTCAATGCAGTTGTGCTGTATGCACACAGGTGTAACAATGATCAGAATCTGGCCCATTAGTATATACATAAACAGTAACAACATAAAATAAGAGAAAACCAGTGATGAAAACAGTTATAGAAGTCATGAAACTCAAAAGAAGGTAACATCTTCACCTAGACAGGTAATTCTGCAACTCTGTATCAGACTTTTCCTGTACAGTATCTTTTCTATGTGGAAGATAATGAGTAATTTCAACACCATTTGTTCTCTGAGGGTGGTGATGGTTCTGTGAGAGTATTTATATATGGTACTCTGAGGGGAATTCTGTAGCACTGTTCCCCGCAGAACATGCATTCAACACAATTCATGTCCCCCGCAGAACATACATTCTGCTGGAGAGATGCTGCAATTATACATTTTGTCCACCAGGTGCTGCTGTGGCACCAGAAGAGAGAGCAGCTGGACTCACATGGGGGTAAGAGGCGGCTTTCCTCACAGCAGGGCTAGGTGATGAGGCACAGAATATGGGGGAGACGGACAGATTGGGGCATACAGGGCTGCTGGGGGGGGGGTTACACAAACTGGGTTTCAGAAGGGTTAGTGGGAGGAACAGAGTGGGGCATGGGCACAGGAGCTAATGGGGTGGCAACACTGATCCAAGGGCTGAATGAGAGTGGGGCTGCCAGGCCACATGGGGACAGGAGGAAGGGGGCTGCAGGGAAACATAGGGACAGATGTGCCTGACTGAATGGGAGAGGCTAGGGGATCAGGTACGGTCTGCATGGGGGAGGCTCCCCAACTCTAACAATCCCTCCCCCTGCAAAAAACTATTCCATACTATTCCCACCCACACCCAACAATCTTCCAGGTTCACTCCCAGGCTCCTTCCCTCTCCTGCAGCTCCTCCATTACCCCTAACTCCCCAAGCCTTTGCACTGCTTCTGAGCATTGCAGGAAATAAGTTTCTGTATTGTAGTTTAAATGAATTATTACTCCAAGGTCTGTATTAATATGCCTAATAAGGAATCTATTTGTCAAAAAAACATTTTCTGAATCTTTTGTTGTCTGTATTGTTACATGCTGACAGGTATTTTGAAATAAATTACCAAAATAATTCAAACTAGCATGATTATATTGTGTTATTTTGGCAAATAAAATATGGTGCACAGATTTTTTTTTTAATTTTTGGAGCAGAATTCCCCAGAAGTAATGTAGGAAACTGACTTGTATATTTATTGAATTCTATTGTATTTGCAAGAGGGATACACAGGTTTATAGGGTTTTTAAGCTATATTCATATACACATTTGTATTTTAAAAATATTGTTAATATTAGGCAACCAACATTTTAAAAATAATCTCTTCGAAACTGAAAGGAAGAGACAACAGAAAGCCCTACAATTATGTGTTAAATATATGCCAGTACTGTGTTGATGAATATGCCTCAGGAATGCTTAAATCAATCTTAAAAATTAATCCCAAGCTTCAAATAGGATGAAATTTAAGTGAAAAGTGCAAGGTCACCTATTTAGGGATTAACAACAAGAACTATTGTTATAAGCTGGGGAGGCATCAGTTGGAAGTAACAGAGGAGAAGGAAGGACGGACCTTGGAGTATTGGTTGATCACAGGATGACTATGAGCTGCCAATGTGATATGGCTGTGAAAAAAGCTAATGCAGTCTTGGGATAAATCAGGCGAGGTATTACCAGTAGAGATAAGGAGGTGTTAGTACCGTTATACAAGGCACTGATGAGACCTCCTCTGGAATACTGTGTGCAGTTCTGGTCTCCCATGTTTAAGAAGGATGAATTCAAACTGGAACAGGTTCAGAGAAGGGCTACTAGGATGATCCAAGGAATGGAAAACCTGCTATATGAAAGGAGACTCAAAGAGCTTGGCTTGTTTAGCCTAACCAAAAGAAATCTGAGAGGAGATGGAATTATTTAAGGGAGGGAGAGGAATTACTTAAACTCAGTACCAATGTGGACACAAGAACAAATGGATATAAACTGGCTATCGGGAAGTTTAGACTTGAAATTAGATGAGGGTTTCTAACCATCGGAGTGAAATTCTGGAACAGCCTTCCAAGGGGAGTAGTGGGGGCAAAAGACATAATCTGGCTTCAAGACTAAGTTTGATAAGTTTATGGAGGGGATGGTATAATGGGATAGCCTAATTTTGGCAATTAATTAGTCTTTGACTACTAGCGGTAAATATGCCCAATGGTCTGTGATGGGATGTTAGATGAGGTGGGATCTGAGCTACTACAGAGAATTCTTTCCTGGGTGTCTGGCTGGTGAGTCTTGCTCACATAATGGTCCCTTCTGACCTTAAAGTCTATGATTCTATGATTCAAACATAGGGTTTCCCTCTCTCAAATCCTTTTCCCAGTAATTAGTCATGGAATGACCCTCAGCAATAAAGCAATTATTATCTTTTCAACAGATAAAGTAGGCATTTCTTCAATCATACCGTATTCACTTAAGATCAGACCAAGCTCCCATTGAAGCTGGGGGGGAGGAGTCCATTAATTTGGGAGTGGGATAAGGCACTAACTAAACATAACTCACTGCTTCTTTTTTTCCCCATAGAAAAAAACTAAAGCACCTTCATAAAACCAGAGCAATATCAATAAGTTGGTGTTTACTGAGACCCACCACCTGAATTTGTATCAAACAGGATCCAAGTAGCGTTGAAAGCCAAATTTGTTTTCAAACAATTAAACCTATACACAAGGGGGGGAAAAATCAGACAGTTATAAACAGACACATTAATTACTTCCACTAGTGCCTGTTCACATTTAACTAAATATTTTACTTGTCTAAATACTGATTTCAACAACATACGACAGAATTTGTTTACGTAAGCGGCGTATCATTTTGACATATCTGGTAAGGGCAAGAGGAAAGTGGATAACACTAGATGTGTATGGCACCAGGGTTAAACTATTAGACTTGAAGTGTCTAGCTACCTTACATCATTCTCATATCAGGCTTATGCTAAAAGAGGCCGTTCTCTGTTGTTGCCCATCTCAGCCCCACTACACACCTCATTGTTGTCTCAAGCTGATGGACTTGATTAAACCAGGTGAAGTGAATCTTGCTGCTCTTCACCTGTTTAGAGTTAATTTCATTTAGATCATCATCACACCTACTTCTGAAATTATGCCTTTTACCACAGAGATATTTCAGTCACCAACACGATCATGTCTAGTTAACTAATCGTATAAGCACATGTGCACACACATAGCAACAAGAAAACTGCATAGAAACAGCAGCTGCATGAATGGAAAATTCTTAAAAAACATGAGAAGTGTCACAGGAAAAAAAAATATTGAAGACAGCTGGCACTATATATCTAAAAAAATTGATTGTTTAGGTCATGTACAGCATTTATATCTGCAAGCAAGCAGGCATGATAAGTCAGTTGAGGAATAGTCAGGAATGAGTTATCAAACATGTCATAAAAATTCCCAAGTCATAGCATATTTTATGTTATAGGTACCAAATCCAGAGCTGCAGAACTGGAATTAATTTGCAAACTGGATACCATCGGATTAGGCCTAAATAAAGACTGGGAGTGGTTGGGTCATTACAAAACCTAAACAATTTCCCCAATACTAATTTCTCCCTACTGTTACTCACACCTTCTTGTCAACTGTCTGTGATGGGCCACTCTCTTACCACTTCAAAGGTTATTTTTCTTCCCTTGGTATCCTGCTGTTAATTGATTTATCTCGTTAGACTGACCTCACACTTGGTAAAGCAACCCCCATCCTTTTATGTATTTATACCTGCTCCTGTATTTTTCATTTCATGCATCCAATGAAGTGGGTTCTAGCTGTAGTAGGAGAAAAAAATTGGCTCAGGCCTACACTTTGATAAAGTTAACTTTATGGGTGGCCAGAGGGCAGAAAAGGGTGGCGGGACGGGGGACGGGTTATTGGAGACCGAATAAAGGAGAAGTACAAAAGCAGAACTATCTGTAATCACTAGGTTTGCGAAATATAACTGCCCACTGCTAGTGTTAGAGGAAGTTTATAACTGCAAAGGGCAAATTGTGAATAACAGGAAAGCTGGCTGGTGCTGTTTTCCCTTTTATGGAAAATGTATTCCAATTATGGTAAAAATGTTAACAAGGAAGTATGTATTACTAATTGTGGTTTTATGCTATATAAGCTGTTGAAAAATTTGTATTCGGGGGGAATGCCGGTTCGCTGGTACCCCCCTTGCATGCTCGTAATAAAGGGGCTTCAGGCGGTTCTGATCCAAACACAATGTGTAGTCGTTTTTCCAAGACAATCTTGGTGCTGTTTGACTCAGATCCACAGACTACCCACCGGACTGGGGAGCCACGGACCATTCCCCACCGGACCCAGCTGGCATCTGAAAGGTGAGAGACCTTTTAAATCTCTATTTGGGTTTCCGGTGGAGGACTGTCCAGGGGCACTGTGTCGGGGTGAGTAGCATGCTGGATCCGGACCTTTTGCTGCCAGACACGCCTGACGCCCTTTTAGTTCTGGTTTCCCTGGGAAGAGCCACGGGTAAGTGGCTAGGCGTGAGTTGGAGTCCACACCAGAGAGGCATACAGCTTTCTGCGCCGGGGCTACAGTGCTGTGGTGCCAGTGTAGACACCGTGGCGATTACAGCGCTGTGTCTGGCCTCCGGGAGGTGTCCCACAATGCCTGTTCTCACCTCTCTAGTCATCGGTTTGAACTCTGGTCACCTGAGGGCAGGGCAGTAATCATCATCCCCACCCCATACATTCCTTTGCAAATTTGAAAGTCCCCTTCCTGTTTGCTCGATGATGCATGCAGTGGTTTCAGCACATCTTTCCAGGTCACCATGCCTGCTCCATGCACCAGGCAATCCCACGCTTGGAGCAATGCTGAGCTGCTGGACCTCATCGGCATTTGGGGAGAGGAGGCTGTGCAGTCACAGCTGCACTCCAACCATAGGAATTATGATACCTACGGACAGATTTCACAATACAGGATAGAAAGGGGCCATGACCGAGACACATTGCAATGTAGGGTCAAAGTGAAGGAGCTACAGAACGCCTACCAGAAGGCACGGGAGGCAAACCGCCACTCCGGTACTGCACCCACGAGCTGCCGGATCTACAAAGAGTTGGACACGATACTCGGTAGTGACCCCACCTCCATGGCGAAGGCCCCTGTGGATACTTCATTGGCTCACGTGCCAGTCGAGAGTGGACCGAGCGAGGAGGAGGAAATCTTGGACGAAGAGCGGGAGGGGGATCCAGAGGCAGAGGATGGTTAGGAAGCCAGAGATGCATGCAGTCAGGAGCTCTTTTCTACCCCGAAGGAGCCTAGCCAGTCACAGCAGTTGGATCTTGGCAAAGCAAACAGGAGAGGAGGCCCCTGGTAAGTGGATCTGATTTTGGGAATTGCTGAAGCAATTTGTTGAGGGTAGGAGAGTTGCAGAAAGCAGACTTGTCTCCCACCACATGCCTAGTCTGAGCAGTAGAACAGGCTGTTGATAGACTCCCTCACTTCACAGGAATCTCCCGCAGAGATCTCCAGGAAACTCTAATGGAGATACTGGACAATCCGCTGCTGCAGGTTCCTCGACACAGCTGCTTTGTTTTTTGCCCCATTAACGGTAATTTTCCCATTCCTGAAAATACTTCCATACTGATCACATCCTGTGAAAAGTGTGGGGACAGGAATGATTATCAAGCCCCCTGTACAGTGTTGGCTCTCCCCAAGAGCCACGTGCCCAGTGTACAGCAGGGCCCGGGAAGAGTGATTTACCCTGCCCCTGCGGCTACTCACCATTTTGGGGGTCTTGTAGCTCATGTGTGATTGCCTGGGGTCAGCCAGTTAGTGACAGGTGTGAGAGTACTGGCTGTGTTTTAAAGCACTGAATCAGTGTTGTCTATGATGCAAACAATACTGCTTCTGTAAAATGTTGCATTTAAACTTCACAGAGATGACCCTGGGAGCCCAGCTCCCTTATCGGCAGCAGAACAGCTGCATAGAATTAGAAAGCAGCCACGAAGACCTAAGGAGGACTTTCTCCGTGAGGTTATGATGCACTCTGCCACTGAGAAACAGGAACTGAAGGAGTGGCGGGACAGCGAGAACGCGGCATACCAGAAAGAAGCCATGGAGTGACTCTTAAACATTATGGAGTGCCAAGTAGACACACCCCAGGTGATACTAGCTCTTCAAACCAAGCATCTCCACGCCTGCCCTCCCTTATGGCTGCTGTCACAAAACTTTTTTCCCATGCGTCCGTCCCCCCCCCAACACCGCCAACACACTTATCAACCTCCTGGCTCCACTCTCTACCCGCAGCATTCCACTCCTCCCTCCTCACAGTCCAGCCATGTGAACTCCTACTACCCACTGCACTCAACACCCATCCCTCTGCAGTTTGGCCCTGCTGAAGTTTGGGTATGATCCCTGGACATACACAAATCTGTAGCCATCCCGGGACCCCTCCTCCTCTGGAGACCTTCCCTTTTCTCCCACCCCTCCCTGATGTATTTTTGTCATTTGACTCTCTCCTCTGGTTGTTGTCTTTTAATAAAAGAATTGTGTTGGTTTGAAAGCAATCTTTATTCTATTAAGTGAAAGCAAAAAGAGCACTACAAAGCAACATGCAATTATGTTAAACCCCTTTATTGCATCATGTGCACCAGTAACCTCCTAGCATTACAAGCACTGCAATCCCGAGCATAGCAGCAAATATTAGTGGCTTTCAGCTTCAAATTGCTGCCTCAAGGCATCCCTGATCCTTATGGTCCCGCGCTGTACCACTCAAATAGCCCTGGTCTGGCTGTTCAAACTCAGCCTCCAGGCACTGAGCCTCTGCGGTCCAGCCCTAAGTGAAGCTTTCACCCTTCCCTTCAAAAATATTATGGAGCTTACAATACATGGCTATAAGCATAGGAATATTGTCATCGGCCATGTCCAGCTTCCCATACAGGTATCACCAGCCTTTTAAACGGCCAAATGCAGACTCAACAGTCATTCTGCACTTGCTCAGCCTGTTGCTGAACTGCTCCTTGCTGCAGTCGAATTGCCCCATGTAGGACTTCATAAGCCATGGCATTAAGGGGTAGGCAGGGTCTCCCAGGATCACAATGGGCATTTCGACTTCCCCTATGGTGATCTTCTGGTCTGGGAAGAAAGTCCCTGCTTGCAGCTTCTTGAACAGGCCAGTGTTCTGAAAGATGCATGCGTCATGCACCTTTCTGGACCAGCCTGCCTCAATGTCCGTGAAATGCCCAAGGTGATCCACAAGCGCCTGGAGAACCATTGAAAAATACCCCTTGCGATTAATGTACTCAGTGACTAAGTGATCCGGTGCCAGAATTGGAATGTGCGTGCCATCTATCGGCACTCCGCAGTTAGGGAAGCCCATTTGTGCAAAGCCATTCACTATGTCACGCACGTTGCCCAGAGTCACGGTCTTTTGGAGCAGGATGCAATTAATGGTCCTGCACAGTTCCATCAACACGACTCCAATGGTTGACTTTCCTTCTCCAAACTGGTTAGCAACTGACCGGTAGCAGTCTGGAGTAGCCAGCTTCCATAGTGCAATCGCCATGCGCTTCTCCAGCGACAGGGCAGCTCTCATTCTCATGTCCTTGCTCCGCAGGGCTGGGGTGAGCTCATCACACAGTCCCATGAATGTGGCTTTTCTCATGCAAAAGTTCTGCAGCCACTGCTTTTCATCCCAGTTGTGCATCATGATGTGATCCCACCACTCAGTGCTTGTTTCCTGAGCCCAAAAGCGCCATTCCATTGTGATCAGCACCTCCGTGATGCCACAAGCAATCTTGTGTCATAGCTACTTCGCGTAGCAAGATCAATTTTGCACTCCTCTTGCCTTTGTAGTTTAAGGAATAACTCCACTGCCACTCATGACGCGTTGGTAAGAGCGAGCAGCATGCTGCTCAGCAGTTCGGAATCCATTCCTGCAGCCTGAAAGAGGCAGGGCGGTAAACAAACCGCTGAAAGATGGTACCAAATGCGGACAGAAGCACAGGGATTGCTGGGATGTGAAGCAATAGATCATGGGGCATTGGGACAAGACCCAGGATGCCCCACGACCTCCTCCGCCTTGCCACAACTCTTAGTGGCAAAAGAGAAAGAGATGCTCTGTGGGATAACTGCCCAGAGTGCACTGCTCCAAATAGCGCTGCAGGTGCCACAAGTGCGAACACGCTATTGCATAGGCAGCTGTCAGTGTGAACACACAACAGCGGTTTCCCTTCAGCGCTCTCTAAGCGGCGCTGTAACTGCCAGTGCTGTAACTTTACCAGTGTAGACATCCCCTTACTAAAGTCAAGATATAACACATCTACTGCTCCCCCACCCCAACTCATAAGGCTTGTTACCATGTCAAAGAAAGCTATTAGGTTGGTTTGACACAATTTATTCTTGCAAATACATGCTGTTACTTATCACCTTATTATCTTCTAGGTGTTTGCAAATGGATTGCTTAATTATTTGCTCTATTATCTTTCCAGGTACTCAAGTTAAACTGACTGGTCTTTAATTCCCCAGGTTGTCCTTATTTCTCTTTTTATAGATGGGCACTATATTTGCCCCTTTCCAGTCCTCTGGATTCTCTCCCGTCTTCCATGAGTTTTTGAAGATAATCACTAATGACTCAGATATCTCCTCAGTCAGCTCCTTGAGTATTCTAGGTTGTACTTCATCGGGCCCTACTGACTTGAAGACATCTAACTTATTTACGTAATTTTTAACTTGTTCTGCCCCTACTTTCGCCTCAAATCCTACCTCATTTTCACTGGTGTTCGCTATATTAGACATCCAATCGCTGCTAAACTTTTTGATGAAAATTGAACAAAAGAGTCATTTTGCACTTATGCCATTCACACATTTTCTATTATTGTTTTTTTTCCCCCGTCATTGAGTAATGGGCTACCCTGTCCTTGGTCTTCCTCTTGCTTCTAATGTATTTGTAGAATGTTTTCTTGTTACCCTTTATGTCTCTAGCTAGTTTAATCTCATTATCATCTGATTTAATTGGCATCATAATTCTATCTAGTCCTCTACAAGGAATGACTCAAATGCTTCTGAGGAAGACCTGCTCTAGTCAATCTGCCGCTACTTCTGTCTAGCCATTCACACCATGCCTCCCACTGTTTACTTGTACTCCATGCTATTTTTAACTAGGCTTTGCCATCAAATCCTTGTATTAATGTACAGATTTCCTAAGCAGGTTAAGCACCTAACTTCCATTGATTTCAACTGGACTAGGCATCTAACCTGCTTAGGCCCTTCCGAAAATTGCACCAGATACTTAGCTGTAGCTTTTGGCAAATAAATAGAGTTGAAAATCTGGCCCAGGGAGCTCGTGTTTGATGTGGAATGGACAGGGAGTGAACCAATCAGAGCAATGAGCCAGGAAGATAACAACAGCTGGTAGCAGCATTTTGAATCGACTTAAGGGAGTAAGAGTAGAACAATCTACCTTGTAGTGATATTCTATTCTGTAAATACAACCCCGTTTAATCTATGCCTTGTTTTATATGGGAATATAAGAACAGTGTTTCTGCTCTGCAGTTCTTGCGCCATCGTTTAAAATCTGAGAACAGTAACTCCTTGCTTAACGTTGTACTTATGTTCCTGAAAAATGCTACTTTAAGCAAAATGTTAAGCGAATCCAATTTCCCCATAAGAATTAATGTAAAGGGGGGGGGGGTTAGGTTCCAGGAAAAAAATGTCACCAGACAAAAAAAGACTTTTATATATATACACATACATACACACACACACATATACACAGTATAAGTTTTAAACAAACAAACAAAGCAATGATGATTGTGAAGCTTGGTTGAGGTGGTGAAGTCAGAGGGTGGGATATTTCCCAGGGAATGCCTTACTGCTAAATGTAGCACTTGGCTGAGCCCTCAAGGATTAACACATTGTTGTTAATGTAGCCTCACACTCTACAAGGCAGCACAAATGGAGGGAGGGGAGACAGCATGGCAGAGAGAGAGACAGAGACACACACCCTGTGTGAGAGAGAGAGACAGACGCCCCTTTAAGGGGCACATTGCCCCTTTAAGTACGCTGACCCCACTCTAAGTACATTAGCAAACAGACAGCCACTGCTGCCAGCAGTCTTGAGCCCTGTAGTGTCCCTCCCCTTGTGGAGATAAGGTACAGGAGATGGGGATACAGGAGCGGGGGGAGAGGGACACCCTGACATTAACACCTCTCTTCCTCCCCACCCCGCACAGCAAGCAGGAGGCTCCCAGGAGCAGCTCCAAGGCAGAGGGCAGGAGCAGCACACAGCAGTGGGGGGAGGGACAGCTGAGCTGCCCAGCAGTTGATAGCCTGCTGGGCGGCTGCCACACAGGGAACTTAGGGGAACTGATAGGGCGGTTGCTGGTCCACCCTGGTTCCAAGCCCCCACCAGCTAGCTCCAACGGGCTGCTCTTTCTGCAAGCAGTGGACAAACCAGGCAGCTGTCAAACAACATGATAAGGGAGCACTGCACAACTTTAAACAAGCATGTTCCCTAATTGATCAGCAACATAACAATGAAACAACATTAACCTGAAGAATTTTAAGTGAGGAGTTACTGTATTACAATATCCATCTTCTTCGTTGCTTTCATTTTTATGGGAAGAATTGTGCCTTTCCCCACTGCAGCAAAGCACAGTGATGACTGCACTCACATACGGGGCTGCTACTGAAATCTTTACATTTGCTGCCCGACACTTCCTATAAGCCAATATCCGGATCCTAGAGCCCATTGGAAGCAACAGGCTGAGTGCTAGGTCCAACTGGTCATGCCACACATGAGGAGTAATCCATGGAGGTCACTTTTGTTCAATGGCTGAAGTAGCCAATGCATGTAGGTGGCCCTCTGCTGGATGAGGGAGAATGAGAGAATTCAGAGCAGTGGATCCCCTGCTTCCTATATGCAAGAGGTTCTGAACCATTCAGAAGGTGCTCACACCCTGCACAGCTACTTATGGCCAGCTTTCCCCTGACACAGTGGAACTACATCAGTTCTGTTGCACAGCGGATCTCTGCAGCAATGGAAACTCTACAAATATTGCAAAACGACAGATGGATACTAGCCCTGGAGGCAGGTGACCTAGGTTCGATTACACTGAGCTGTTGGCCAAGTCACTTCCCACCTCTGTGACTCAGTTTGCCCTCCCACCCTTTCTCTCTTCCCTGAAGAGCTCTGCTAACTAAGTACACAAGAAAGACAGTCCTATGATGAGTTTGTACAGTGCCTAGCACAATGAGGCCCTGATCTTTGTTAGAGCCTCTAGGCCGGGGTAGTCAATAGGCAGACTGTGGGCCAAATCGGACTGCCAGACCCTTTTGAATGGACCCCAAAATCTTTTTATTTACTTAATAAAATAGTAATAATATTATTATTTTCTCTAGAGACTGAACCTTGACCAAAATAATTGACTACCCCTGCTGTAAGCCATAAAGAAATACAAATAGTAAACTACATTAATTTCTTGTAAATATTTTAACAACAACCATCATATCTGTAAGATTTCAACTAATGTTGAGAGGATATTTTGGTTTTTACCTGTATCAAATGAAGTTTAAACTTTCTGAACAGCAAATATGATTGCAATATACATATTTACTAGGTTCACTTTAACTTTTATTCAGTTTTCTGATAATTTTTCCCCATCAAGTTTGTTGTTTAGAAAATGCTAGAAGCTAAAAAAAATATATATTTTAAAGTCCTCAAATGATCCCATGTGTAGAGCCCTGTGTAGATACAAAATTTGTACCCGTGGATGCAGATAACCATGGATATAAAGTGGATATCCACAGAGCTGCAAGGCTCTACCCTGAACTGCAGCGGCGAAAGGAGATGCAGACCGCTGTGTGGAAGGGATTCCTGTCTGGGAGCGTGCGAACCGCTTGCACACACTAGCGCAACCAGGGACAGCTGCTGGTGAGCCTGGTGCCCGCCCCAGTGAGCAGGGCTAGGGGCAGTACAGCCAGTCCAGAGGAGCTGCCCGGGCAAGCAGCAGCCCAGCATGGTTCCTGGTAAAGCCCTGCAGCTCCGCAGATATCCGCTTTATATCCGTGGATACAAATTTGATATTCATGCAGGGCTCTAATAACCCTTTGAAAGCCAACTTAAGCCCAGTTTATAGGGAATTTGGGATAATTTTTGAGGGAACCCTTTCCTTGACAAATAGTTTCAGATAGAGTCATTTTCATCTGAAATACTGCATTACCCAGGTCAATTCACTGACTTCTGTCTGGATTTCGGTTAAAGTCCCTATGATTCACGTAGTTTTAGGGTTCATTTGCCTTCCCAAAACTCAGGTGGTGCAAATCCATATGAATTGTAACATGCACAAAGTTACCAACTTTCCTGTGAACTGAAAGTGGCAAGCTGAAATACAGCCTGAATGAGTTTACAGGTCTAGACAGACAAATGGTGAGAGGGGAAACACAGCCAAGGCAAGGTCAGTCGCAGACCTGGGAAGAGAACCCATGTTTGACTTCCACCTTAGTCTCCTGTCCGCTAACTGCCTCCCCATGTTGCCTAGAAGATGTAAGTGGAAACAATGTCTTTATAAATGTAATGCTAATTACTAAACTGAAAGAATGGAATACTGTATATGCCACAGATGCTGCTGGCACAAGAAGTGAACTTGCTCATCTTGGTAAAAAGAACATAGAAGGTTACAGCAGCTTCAAAACACTATTGATCAGAAAAGCAATCAGACACCAATCTTGGTAATACTTAAATTGTTACTGAATGTTACAATTAAATTAAGTAACTACAGCATCAGTTTATGCTGTAATATTGATTTATTACAATAAACATGATTAAAAACAGAAAAGATGGTAACCGCTTCTAATGGGCAATACACTAAATAAAATTATACTGCTAGTCACTATCATAGATAATACCCTCTAAAGCTCTTTTAAATGATCTTTTCTCAGCTGACATGTAATTTTTTCCCTTCTTTTATTACTACAGGGTCCTTCAATATTTTGCTGGCAATCTGAGGATTCCTGTTTCTTTCTTCAATGTTTTTCCTACATCAAGGGGATAATCCATCTGGTCATGAAGTGGATGAGGTTTTCGTCAAAAAAACGCTAATGCCATTTTTAATTGGTCAAAAGGGGCTGCTGAAACAAGGCACTTCTTATCTCCCTTCCTGCCTCCAAAGAAAGTGAACATGTTAAGAAACTTTTCATGTTTCCATAGTAATTTTTGTTTCTATGAAGTGTTGAATCTCCACCAAGTCTAGATTCCAAGCATGCAATTTATTAGGGCACTCAGAGATCTCTAAAACTCAAAGGGATTATAGTCGATTTTGACATAAGTCTCACAGTATTCAATTCAAAGCACTTTCTCACATTATTTCTGTATTCTTAAACAAAGTGTGATGGCACTGTATATTAAATGAGTAGTTCTTCTTACTTTGGAATTTGTGTTTTCTTATCAGTGTTGGAAGTAGAGTTATCAATCCAGCACTAGAAACAGCCGAAACCACTACCCACCATGTAGAACAATCAAACTCTGTAACAATGTCAATTTGCCACTGAGTAAAAGCTCATTTTCCAACTTCACCCAGTCAGAATAAAATTTGCTTTGTATTCATTGTTAGATTTTGATCTAAATTTGGAGAAGGATTTAAAACAAAATATAGACAAGGCTAAAAAAGTTTCACTTTCAATTATGTTTCATCCTAATATTCAAGGTTTAGGGGTATGTACCCTCTGGCAAACATAGAGCCAGATTCTCTTGTTCAATTTGGCCCCTTTGCACTGCTGTAATGTCACAGGGCTGCCATGTCTCCCCAGCTCCCCTGGGGAAGGCACCAGCTGATATAACCAGCTCATAAAACACCATCCCCAGCACAGCAGCAGGCAGGAGCACTACTGCACTCCAGATATATTCTGCTGCCAAGCAGCCCCTAGGCTGCTCTAAAGTGCGCTAGGCCTAGTGTTCCACCAGCCCCAGAACTGGCAAGCCACAAGCTGTTCCCCTGTCCCACTCCATTGCACCCAGCAGCTATTGGATACTACAAAGAATTTGGCTGGCAATCTATTTCACAAAGCTGAGTTCGTGGGGACAATTGCAGGTTTTCTGCATTCCTTATAACCGTGTTAATAAAAAAAATGTAGCAAACTTTCCAAGAAAGCGGGCATGCTATGCATTACAAAGTGCAGAAGCAGCATTAACATTTAACACATAGTGGACATAACTAGATTGTCAGTAACTGCTTAGTGTTCTGTACAGAGTCTAACATTAGTTGTAGGTCCAATATTCAAAGCTGACTTTTTCAGTTGAAAAATACCTGGGTAGGGGAAAATCCTCTCAAAATTGATAGTAGTTCTTTCCTGTTGCTTTGAGATACAACAGACAAGATCAAATGTTGTGTGCCTATCCAGTGTGTAACTTACATTGTGGGAAGCAATGAGATACAATCTCTAAAACAGCATGGTCCTAAATCACTTTGTTTATAAGAAAAGAACTAGAAACAGGCCTGGAATTGGTTCAGATGCCAAAGGAGAGCCTGGGAGAAGGAGGGTGATCAACACTTATCCCCACCTACAGTAGAAGGCAAACCACTTCATACTGAACATACTATAACTTGAATATTGCTAATTCATGGTTATCACAAGTCTCACAATATTTAGTGTCCTTTTCTTAAAGCAATATCTTCTGGAATCCTGTATTTGGCAAGAATCTTACTAAAAAATAATAATAATAAAAGGAAAGCTGTTTCTAGCCCCAGTGGTGGCAGAAAATATGCCTTGAGTGTACCCTCACCCCCGGCCCCTCCCCTGCTGTTCCCCCTCCCCCGCAGCCTCAGCTCGCCCCGGCGCAATGCTCTGGGCAGCCGGGCAGCACAGCTGCAGAGCCCGGCCTGACCCGGTGCTGTGCTGCGCTGTGGCATGGCTGGCTCCAGCCGGGGAGCGCGGCTGTAGCGCCGCCAGCCACCAGTGCTCCAGGCAGCGCGGTAAGGGGGCAGGGAGTGGGGGGGTTGGATAGAGGGCAAGGGGCGGAGATGTGGATAGGTGTCGAGGCGGTCAGAGGGCAGGGAATGGGGGCGGTTTGAATGGGTGTAGGGGTCCCGGGGGGCAGTCAGGAAGGAGGGGGGGAGATTGGATGGGGTGGTGGGGACGGGGGCAGTCAGGGGTGAGGTTTCCGGGGGCGGTCAGGGGACAGGGAGTGGGGGAGGGTGGATGGGGCTGGGGTCCCGGGGGGAGGGGGGGCATCAGGGAACAGGGGGAGTTGGATGGGGTAGGAGTCCGGGGGGGGCGTCAGGGGGCGAGAAGCGGGGTGGAGGGGGAAGACAGGAGGTAAGGGCCGGGACACGCTTGGCTGTTTGGGGAGGCATAGCCTCCCTTAACCGGCACTCCATGCAATTTCTGAAACCCGATGCGGCCCTCAGGCCAAAAAGTTTGCCCGCCCCTCCCCTAAAGGCTCAAAAACCAAAAGGCAAAGAAAAAAACCACTAACGTGATTTTTGCAAATTTTGGGTTGGCAACACTGGCTCACCCTCAAGCGTGTAATATATAAGGGAAGATATGGGCACAGGATCAGTAAATATCATATAAAAATCAGCCAGAGAAAGAAAACTGCACCAACTCACTGAATTTATGTGGAGCATGATTTCATTCCCTCAGTTATCATGCAGGGTAACAGAAGTCCAACTAAAGAATCCACCACATCAACATCTAAACAGAAGAGCTTTCTGCCCCTCTCAGGCTGTACTGAAGCTCTTTATTCCTACTCCTGAGCATTGCAGAGCTCTTCTTAGTGCCTGAGGCTGAGCATGAACTCCCAGGACTTTTTTCCTGGAGGCCCTTCTTCCTAGAAGACTTCCCCACAAGCTCCCCTCCCCAGGGACTCTGGAAGCTTCTCCCAGTGACTCCTGGCTTCTTACAGCCCTATCTCAGAACCTTCCTGTAAACGGGCTACTCACCGCCGCGGCGCCTCCTGCTGGTTTTTCCGGGGAATTAGCTCTTTTTCAGCCCGGAGCGCCCTCTGCTGGTCGGTGGTCCGCCTGTTTTCCTCTCGGCCCCGGGTCCCTCCCAGGATCCCGGTGCCCCTTTAACTGGGTTTCCCCCTCCCCGGGGAACCCCCACCCTGCTTTCCCCGCTTCGCCTCAGAATGGCTACTGCCCAGTCGTGCTCTAGCCCCAGCTCCTGGGACAGACTGCAGTATCTGCCTTCTCATCACAGGCAAAGGGGTTTGGACCTGGTGCTCTTCCTACCCCTGGGTCGCCCCTTGCAACCCCCAGTACCTGTGGCCTACCGCTAGGCTGCAGCCTGGGGTTTTTCTGGCTCGAGCTCCCCAGCTCCCTAGCCTGTTCCCAGCCCTGCTTCACCCAGGTACTTTAGCTCTGCTCATAAGCAGCCAGGCCCATCCCTCTCTGAAGGCAGAGGGAGACTGTCTGGGCTCTGGCCTCCCTGCCCTCTTATAAGCCCCAGGGCTTCAGTTTGGGGCGTGGCCTCAGCTGCAGCCACTTCCTTACTCAGCCCAGCTTCCAGAGCCACCCCTCTCAAGCCCTGGCAGGCAGCTTTTCAAGCCCCTCTGGGCAGGAGCAGGGTCCACCCTGCTACACTTCCACAGTAGCTTAATCTGTTCCCCGTGGTTCTCTCCAGCTTGCCTACGCAGAGAGAGGGGTCTCCCCTTTCACTGAGTTCTCTTCCCTCTCTATGTCCTTCTTCCAGATCAGGGGTAGGCAAACTACGGCCTGGGGGACGCATCAGGCCCTTCTGAAATTTTTATCCAGCCCTCGAGCTCCTGCCGGGGAGCTTGCCCCGCTCCACATGTACCCTGGCTCCGTGCAGCTCCTGGAAGCAGCGGCATGTCGCCCCGCCAGCTCCTACCTGTAGGGGCTGGCAAGGGGCTCCGCACGCTGCCTATGCCCCAAGCGCCACCCACACAATTCCCATTTGCCAGGAACCACGACCAATGGGAGCTGCAGGGGTGGCGCCTGCGGACAGGGCAGCCTGCAGAGCTGCCTGGCTGCACCTCCGAGTAGAAGCCAGAGAGGGGGACATGCCGCTGCTTCTGGGAGCTGCTTGAGGTAAGTGCTACCTGGAGCCTGCACCCCCAACCCCCTGCCCCAGACCTGGCTCCCACTCCTGCCCTCCAAACCCTTGGTCCCAGCTCAGAGCACCCTCCTGCACTGCAAACCCTGATCCTCAGCCCCACCCCACAGCCCACACACACCCCAACCCCCTGCCTCAGCCCAGAGCCCCTTCCCGCACACTGAACTCCTAATTTCTGGACCCACCACAGAGCCCGCACCCCCAGCTGGAGCCCTCACCCCCTCCCACACCCCAACCCCCAATTTCATGAGCATTCATGGCACACCATACAATTTCCAGACCCAGATGTGGCCCTCGGGACAAAAAGTTTGCCCACTCCTGTTCCAGACCCTTCCACAGCTGGGATCATTAATTGTAATTGAACCCAGCTCAGGATCAACTGAAAGGGCCAGCCAGCCTCTGACAATTACTAGAACAATAAAGTATCAAAGGTCAATATTTGCAGAGGGAAGAGGAACAAATTAAATTAAAATAAAACAATAAAAAAGAAGAAAATGAACAAGAGCTAAAGTGACCAGCAAAGTAAACAGGCAAGATTAAAAGAACTACGCACAAAAATATAGTCTAGGAAAACAATACAGTCAGGAAGTGATCATATAAAGTTATACAGAAAAAGAAACCCTAAAATGACATGTACTGTCATCACCCACCACTGTACTTATTTGTTATATTCATTCTCCCACTCTATTTTTGTCCATTTCATTAAAAGGTCTTTGAGGCAGGGCTTGTGTTTTTCTTTATGCTAGAAACACAGCGCACAAGGCACTGCACAGATTCTGGCCAGAGCTATAGAACTCCACCACAATATAGATACTACAAGTTGTCTGAGATTTCTAAACCAACACCCACGTGGTATGCTTTTTATTTGCCTGAAGGTTAGAAGCACTGCTCAGAATGCATGTATGTACTTTGTTCACTGAACTTCTGGCTATAACAAAATGAAGCTCTTCCAGAAAGAGTATATTCACCTCTGTGTCTGTACTGCAGCTAGCACAAGATCCTGATCCTGACAGCCCATACAACAGCCACTACAGTTTCAAAAAAATGTGTCTCATCTTTTACTACTACTTTGGCTATGAACAGCACCTTTTATCTAGGGTCTAAGAAGTGCTTCCAAATACGCTCTCTGGGTTACGCAAACCCAACTTATGCAAACCCGCACTTATGGAAAAAGTTCTGTAAACTTTTTTTTTTTTTTGCATGTAATTGACGGGTATGCGCCCCAATTTACGCAAAATTTGACTTACGCAAGGTGTTCCGGAATGGAACGCTTGCATAAGTTGGGAAGCATCTTTATTATATAAGCCTAACACCACCTCTGAGCTACGTTAGCGACTGCATTATAATTATCCATTTTATAGACCAGTTATGTGAGGCACAGAGGGTTTAAATAACTTGCCCAAAGACATGCCATGGCTAAGTAGCAGAGACAGGAAACCTGACTCCTAGTATCTTGCTGCAATCAGTAGACAGCACTGCCTAACAGTCCTCTAACAAAGAAGAAAAAATAATTAAAGAAAGGGTTGATTAAAGTAAGGAATATTCCTTTTAAACTAAATATGGTTAAAAATAAAACTACCAGGAAAGGGGAAGAGCAGTTGACTAGCACGAGTGCTTTACACTGTCATAAAGGAGACAATTTTGATGCCAGACCTTGGTGGCTTGTTTTCCAACCATGTGATAGGGGAGGGCCTACACAGCAAATTAATAAAATGACTAACTCGTACTGACTAGTCACATACCTAATGCAGGTCCCCAAATACACAAAAGGAAGTAATAGGTAATTTGCAGTGGAATTCCTCACGTTCCTATTAAGCCACATTAAAAAAAGACATATAATTAAATATACTTCATGTGTTGCATGACCTCAGTAGAAAATACCTCATCTTTAGCATTATAAAACCACATTTGCTTGAGGGAGACACTGGGTGATCATGTTTTCAACCACAACACTGGTTGAAAAGGGACCCTGGAGGCACCAGTCAGCACAGTCGACTGGGCCCTTAAAAATGTGGTCGGTGGTGCTGCCGGGCTAAGGCAGGCTAGTCCTACCTGTTCTGGCTCCATGCTGCGGCCCGGAAGCGGCCAGCAGGTCTGGCTTCTAGGCGGGGAGGGTCACGGGGCACCATGTGCTGCTCCCACCTCGAGCACCGGTCCACACTCCCATTGGCCGAGAACCAGCCAATGGGAGTTGGGGGGTGGGCAGTGGCTGCAGGTGAGAACAGCACGTGGAGCTTCCTGGCCCCCCACCTAGGACCCAGACATGCAGCTGGCCACTTCCGAGGCGCAGCACGGTGCCAGGACAGGCAGGGAGCCTGCCTTAGCCCCCCCACTGCGCCACTGACCGAGAGCCGCCTAAGGTAAGCCCATGCCCCAACCTCCTGCCCCAGCTCGGACCTCCCCCAAACCCGGAGCCCCTTCCTGCATCCCAAACTCCTCATCCCTGCCCCCCCCCGCCGAGCCCACATCTCCAGCCCAGAGCCCTCATCCCCCTGCACTCCAATCCCCTGCCCCAGCCCAGGGTCCCAGCCCACACCCTGACCCCCTCATCCCCAGCCCCACCCCAGAGTCCTCACACCCTCCTGCACTGCAACCCCCTTCCTCAACCCACAGCGTCCCCCTGCACTCCGAATCCCTCGGCCCCACCCCCCATCCTGAAGTCCCCTCCTGCATCCCAAACCCTCCATCACCAGCCCCACCCCAGAGCCCGCATTCCCAGACCAGAGCCTGTAGCCCCTCCCACAGCCCAACCCCCTGCCTCAACCCGCAGCCCCCTCCCGCACTCCGAATCCCTCGACCCCAACCCCTAGCCTGGCGCCCCCTCCTACACCCCAAACCCTCATCTCTGGCCCCACCCCAGAGCCTGCACCCCCAGCCCTCATCTCTGGCCCCACCCCAGAGCCTGCACCCCCAGCTGGAGCCCTCACCCCCTCCCGCATCCCAACTCCCTGCCCCAGCCTGGAGCCCACTCCCACACCCTGAACCCCTTATTTCTGGCCCCACCCCGGAGCCTGCACCTCCAGTTAGAGCCCTCACCCTCTCCTGCACCCCAACCCCCAGCCCAGTGAAAGTGAGTGAGGATGGGGGACATCAAGCCACTGAGGGTCAGGGAATGTAGTGAGCGGGGGGCTAGGGTGTTCAGTTTTGTGTGGTTAGAAAGTTGGCAACCCCAGGAGACACTCCAGCAAAAACAGAGATCTGTTCTTTCTTTCCATTTACTCAAAGGTATAAGTGATAGCCTACAAAGACTTAGAGTCCTCCCACAATAAAACCCAAGAAACGCAAGTTTCTTTTTCATATTAGAAGATGCAAGTTCATTCTGAACTGCATGTTTTTGGTTTAATAACCATCAGTATTTGTCATGTTTGGTTTAATCTAATGAGCATTTAAAATTAGATAATTACCTTTTAAATTATGTTCTAAAAATGCCCTGTAATTGGAATCTGACAACTGAAATAATAAATAAATAAAATAAATGATAGAACAGGCACAAAATTAAAGCTAGATACCATACATTATTAAGAATTCTTTAGGGTCTAATCCTGCAATTCCTCAATGAGGAATAATAAATCTACAGGGCCCAATCCGACAATTGCTCAAATCAATAGATTGTGGGACCCAGACTAAAATGTTTGGTCCCTCCATAGTGCTGCGAAACAGGCATATGTTTTGTCCACTACTGTACCCAAAGGGAAGAGTCTAACTGCTTGCAAGAACCCCCAAACAATACACTGAAACAGGTCAGCCACCTTCCCAGAGCCAGAGGAGGAGGAAACAGAAGAAGGTTTTGCCACTAAAGCCCCAATTCTGCAACTTGGTCTGTGCAGGGGCTCTTTCACCTATATGAAAGTCTACTGACTTTAGTGGGGCTCTGCACCAATGACAGGCGCTACTGTGCGCTGTTCTAATTGCAGAACTGATGCCTAAAACAGTAACTTTAATCTTGCAATAAAGGTAAGAATGGAGGGGAACAAATTCACCAACTGGAAACAAATAAAATCATCCTAGACAGCCAGAAAAGCTGCCTCTACCTGCCAAGTACAGGAAAAACAATTGAGCAGGGTCAGCCAGCTGGCATCTTTGAGCACCTCCCCCCGCCAGTACAAAGACAACCCTCTGTCTGAACACATGTTGGAGAATAGTACAAGGGAATGCATCACCAAAATTAAGGCAAGGAGATCCTATGGACTGACTTCGGAGTGGAGATAGTTAGATCTAACCTCAGATAATTCACTTCCAAATAGTTAAGCAGAATCCCTCACGTTCTGCCCTCAAAAGTACCCTCTTTTTTTAAACATAATGATAAAAAGAATTGCACAAAGGAGATTTAACTATTTTAATTTATTTCATACTAAAGATTTTGTTTAAGTAACTCAAAAAGGACACTTTCAGAAATACCTTGGTTCACTGGCCATTAGGGAAAATGGTCTGCTCTCCCTTTTACATTGTTACTCAATGAAAGTAAAACACATGTTCCAAGTTCCAACCTAAACCAAAATCATTTAAGATAGCCAACACACCACAATAGAGAATGTTGCAATCATTCAAAGCTCTGATTGAATTTTAAGACATTTTTAGAACTGATTGTACAATTGTGTCCAATACTTCACAGAGCCTCTCCCTGTCAGTTATAGAGATAACTCAGAAAAATCTGTGAAACCTTCCACCTCCTGCTAATTTTCATGCTTTCCATGTTTATCTTTTCCAATTTCCTGAGCAATATTTTATCTCAATAGCAAGGTCACCTTCTTCACTGACTCAGCACAAAATTATCCTTGTGTTTCTTAACAGATCAACTGTGCACATACCTCCTCAAAATTAATTTTCTGTTATGTACACCACAGGGAATTCTTTTTAAATTAGACACTTATGACAGAGCACTGAATCTTAAGGGACAGACTGTGTCTGTCCTAAGTGAGTTCATAAGGAGAGAAGGGAGGTAGGGGGTGGCGGGGGGGGGCGGAAATGGATATAGGCACCTCACTCAATCTTTTGCTTGAGGGTTCTCAAGATTACCTAAATTCAGTGCTGCCAATATTAACACTAGTCTTCTGAAAGAAAGCAGGGAGAGCCAGGTCACAGCCACGGCACTGTCCAGAAGAGCTAGCTCCATGGGGGTAAGCTGCACCCATTAAATTGGCAGCGAGGATGCCAAGCAACCCGTTGCACCCAGAGGCATTATGTCTGATTTAGGCACAATGTTTCTGGAAGCTCTCTCATCAGAGACATATACCTCCACACCCCACAGGAAGGGGCTTGGTCATACAATCCAGTCAAACACAATCCAGTGACAATGCTTAGAGCTATAGAAAGCCACACTGGTTGAAAAATGGTTGAAATTTAAGCAAGACACAATTACTGTAGAATGTAATTGGGAAAGATATTATCCAAATCCTGACTGAGGTACTTGCCCAAGGAGACATTCTGAGGTAGGTGGGAACATCTGTGTGCAGTGTCAACAGGAATTAGCCTTATGCTGTCAAGACAAGAGAAAAGACTGCATGTCCATTGAGTGTTGCATCTCAGTGCATCTCATGCGGGCCGGGATAAAGCACAACAACCAATATGATTGCAAGCAGAATCGTTTATTATGTACAATGCATCATATTATATAGGCTTCTCCATATTAGCAAACGTCAGACACACCAACATCACATTGCTGATGATTGGTTCTTTGTCCGATACACACGCTTTTCACACGCATGGCCCTTTGCTTACTGATTTCCCATTTCCCATGCAACTCATCTGATTATGGACTTGTTTATCACCTTGAAACTAATCCCAGCTAGGCCACCTGGCATCTGTCTCCCACGGGCTAGCTCTCAACTTTCTCATAACAACTTTATCTAACTCCTCTGTTCTTGATGTGCTGCTGCTGTAAGTTTCCACCAAGGCAGCATAGGGATAATGTAACCCCACATCTCCCCCTCTTTTCTTAATAAAAACATTCAATAAATCTCTCCAAACTTCATTGCAAAGGGCGTACAAAACAGGGCAAGCAAATAAAAAACAAAAAACAACTCCCAACGCAATTATTCCCATATGGAGAAGAAAAATAACCCAAGTGGGCCAGCCAAGGCCATTAAGCCAGTCCCACAAAGGATTATAATCACGCGTAAGCTTATACCATATTATCCTGCAATTGCTAAAGCAATGCATACATAAAATACAAATAATCAAATAAATTTATACAACACATACCTTCAAAATTCTTACAACCATATCTTTGCTTTCCAAGACTATTGGTATGCAAATTTTAATAACCATTCCAAAATAAAAGAGTTGGCCAATAAAATTTCTCTCTTACTTAAGAAAATGCATTAAACCTTAGCATATCAATTTTTCTTCTAATGTATCCAAACACTTTGTATTCTAAATTAAATAAAACCAGTATCTGCATTTCAATCTAACTCTTTAGCTTAATTTCAAATCAAACCATCTCATAAAAATATTAAACACAACAATTCTGGCCACAAAACAAACATCACAAAACAAAACATAAAACACCAAACTTAATGTTTACTCTATTAATAAATGCATGGTATATTAAATGCTGTGCAGCTGGCATTAATTTTCTTTAATTATCTAAAAAACAAAAACAAATCTACCCCTACTGGGCAATCAATCATTACTTAAAATATACAAATACTCTTATTACTTTTAGGCAAAACAGGGGAACATTAATACAAATGCTTTTTGGCTTGCTCTTTACTTTTAACTTCTGGTTTTAAACACTAAAAAAAAATATTACCACTTACAATGCCCTTAAAGCCTAATACAATTTTAATTACATAGCACTGTATACATTCTTTAATTAATTTAACAAAATTATTCATAGCCAAACAATAGCAAACTAATTTCTTTGCCTAAATATTTTTTACAAACATTTCAAAGACACCAAAAACTTTTCTCTTTAGCATCTTTACAAAATTCAACTGCTGTTTTCTCCAGCAACTACAAAGTTAAATTTCACTGTGCCTTAAATCACTCCCTTAGTTCTCCAACAACCACTTTTCTCAACTTAAATTACCATTTCAAGTATCCTCCTGAATATTTAAAATCCCCATGCTTGTGCTTAATCACTTCTTCTTTCCACTACACCCTTAAAGGTTTCCAACCAGTTTTCCAATCTCTCTGTCTATTGCCTGCCCGCCTGGGCCCGATCCTTTTTTCCTCTCCAAGTTCTCTGTCTGTTGCCTGCCCGCCTGGGCCCGATCCTTTTTTCTCTGAACCGTTCCCTTTCATGGACACAAACTTATTCCACTATCAATTTAACTAGGAGGGTGCGCTTTTTAACTAGCCCCCACCCTTCTGGTCTCTTCTGTGAACAATTATCTGTACTTTCCCACCGTGGGGGCTACATTCTCATGGATATAACTTTAATTACAACATCTGCTTTCTGCCTATCTTATTTAATATTGGCTACATCTAGTATCAAACAGCCTTGCAACTGCCACTAGTCAGCACATAACACAAGAAATTACAAAAATCAGGTAAGGCTAACAAAAGCACTTTACATAAAGGTACTTTGGGTCACACAGGCCCAAAGCCATCACCCGAGTTACCTAGATTTATGCCTAGTAACACCAACTCCTCCCCCCTTTGAGAATACTCAACAAACTTTTGGCTGAGTTTTCTCAAACTTTGAGGACAAAAAACAATTAAACTCTAGGAAGCTGGGGTTAGTAATGAGGGGGTAATTAGTTCCACATTCATCCTCCCCAAGGACCCGGCAGGATTCGGTATGTGAGAGCCCTCACCCCCCAACCGGTCCACATGCTGGGGAGGAGCACTGCGAATATACACACTTCCACCCAGACAATGTCCAAGTATGTCTTTACAACCCCAGATCAGATGGTACTCCTAATATATCTGTAAGGGCAGTGGGCCATCCTGGTGCTTAAAATCACTCCGAATGGCCATCCGCTGGTCATTCAGGATTTCAAACGTACTAGCTCCCACTGCAATGCTTTCTCAGCCTCAGTAATAGCCCATACCATCTCTGCCAGTAGCCTTTGGATCCTAAAACCAATGGCGAAAATGATATGTAACTCACCAACTCCAGCCTGTACTTAAATTAGCGAAGCTCCAACAATAGGAAACTAAATAAGGGCAATATCATTTACAATCCAATTAGGGAGGGCAATACATGCTAAAAAAAAAATTTCTCCAGAACACAGGGCGCAGCCTGTAAAATAAACCCCAAAATCCAATTAATACCACATTTCTCAGCAGGAGTCCCAAATTTCTTCCTGCCAGTGTACAATTCTTTGTTTCTTCACCAGGATCAGTTCTCAATGTCCTTTTAGTCAGGAATTTCTGGACTTTGGCAATGTCAGTGATGTGAGTGTTTTTTCTTCTTTTCCACCACCGTCGTGGTTCAGCTTCTACGGAGAAGATTACCAGGACATCATCCTGTAGTGGTTTTGCTTCTTTCAAAAAAAAAAAATCCAACAACACAATGGGGGCTGCAGCGGACAAGGGAGAGGTTAGCCAGCACGTCACCTTGTCCTTTTTTCCTGCTGTTTAGAAGCACAATGGAGCTAAAAAAAAAAAAATAGGCCAATCATCAGTAGCAGAATTCTCCTGATGTGAAGGGGTCTTTTTGCAGTAAAAATCATGGGTCCAAGCAGTCAGTCTTCTGGTTCCAAGGAGTGGGAGGGCTGCTAGGGTCTTTGGGCAGCTCTTCCATACCTGTAAAAAGAGACAGCTAACACATTCCGTTAGTGCCTGATAGGGTTTTTCAGCTCTCACAGCTTTTTGGGCCCAGTCAAGCCCCCCTTTGTCTTGGCTGTCCGCCAAGTCTTAGCTGTGAGCCGTGTGTCCTTGACCGGGGCCAGAAAGATTTCTTCGGTTAACTCATTCTGTTCTTTTTCCTTCCCTGCTTGGCTTCTTTTAATCTGTGAATCCTGTGTCAGAACACCCAGCTGTTGCAGCTCATACCGGAGAAGCATAACGGTTTTCCCGGCATTGTCCCAGGCTCAGACCAGCCAGCATAGGACGCCTTCTCCAGGTTCCTGCCAAAACAACTTACTTGCTTGTAGGTCCGAACGACCTCCGGGGCCACGGCACGAGCCTCTGCCTGTGCCGTGCACTCCAACGTCTTCCCGTCCAGGGCTCGCTTCCAGCGGAGCACCTCCTCGTCCTGGGCCCGAAGGGCGGTTAGGAGGAGCCTCCCCAGCTCGGAGCCTAGCCGCTCCCAGACAGTTTTATCAAAGATTGTACTCGGCTTAACGAAAAGTCCCCTTCTCTGTCCCCACCGCAGCAGGCGGGACAACGTATCAGAGGGGAGCTTTTCTCCCTGCCGTTCCGTGATGCGTATCAAATATTCATGCACCGTTTTTTCTTCCGCTGATGCAGCGGTACTCATAATTCACTAGCCGCTCACCTTTGAGCTCAAATGCGTCTCCCTTCCGGACGCCCAGGAGCTGGCTCTTCCCCAGTACCTCCTGCCGCGGCTGTTCTCCCGCCTGTTCAGGACAACGACTCAATCCGATTCGAATCACGTCGGGGTCACCATGTGTTGCATCTCAGTGCATCTCATGCGGGCCAGGATAAAGCACAACAACCAATATGATTGCAAGCAGAATCGTTTATTATGTACAATGCATCATATTATATAGGCTTCTCCATATTAGCAAACGTCAGACACACCAACATCACATTGCTGCTGATTGGTTCTTTGTCCGATACACACGCTTTTCACACGCATGGCCCTTTGCTTACACGCTTTTCACACGCATGGCCATTTCCCATGCAACTCATCTGATTATGGACTTGTTTATCACCTTGAAACTAATCCCAGCTAGGCCACCTGGCATCTGTCTCCCACGGGCTAGCTCTCAGCTTTCTCATAACAACTTTATCTAACTCCTCTGTTTTTGATGTGCTGCTGCTGTAAGTTTCCACCAAGGCAGCATAGGGATAATGTAACCCCACAATTGAGAATATTTTCTTTATTTTCAAATATTCTGATAGTATTTGCCAATTCTTTAAAATGGGAAATAAGAACCAAAATACACACTCAAAAGAATGAAATTTCCTTCTCCCAATTTTCCCTCCATACAGGTAGCAATAAATGCAACAAGAACCAGCTTTATAAAGTTGGTGTAAAGTGTAATTCAAGCATGTGAAAATGGTACCTTTGTACACAAAAGATCTATCTCCCTTTGACTTATCCTGAAATATTTTTTTATTTCTTACTTAGGAAAGTTCCCAAATGACATATATGGGTCTTGAGTAAAGACTGAATTAAAACTTAAGGAAGGATCTCTGGATTTGGTCCCATATATATTCAGAGTCTTAATTTTATTTTAGAAACAAAAATAATATTTACTTTTTCTTCCTCTAAACCAGGGGTGGGCAAACTTTTTGGTCTGAGGGCCGCATCTGGGTATGGAAATTGTATGGCGGGCCATGAATGAGCAGTGGGGGAGGGGAACTCTATGGGGTATAGCGGGGGTGGGGCTCTATAAGGGATGTTACCAAGGTGGGGGGAGGGAGGGATCATGTGGTGTGGCACTGAGTGGGGGGCTCTACAGGGGCGGTACGGGGGACTCCTCAGGGCTCTGCCAGCAGTGACACCAAGGCGGCCATACCAGGCACCGCCACGGATGGAGGCATCCTAGCTGGGACGGGTGTGGCCCCTGAGTGGCTTCAAGGCTCTCAAGCTTGGGGCCGTATTGGGTGCACTGCCGCGTGGGGATGGAGGGGGAAGGAGGGTTGCCACGTGGGGGCAGGGTTCCAATCCCAGAAACCGCACAGTGAAGTCGCACCTGTGCAGTGTGGCGCTGCGTTCCGGAAGATGGTGCTCATTAAGAGAACTGCGAGTCAGGGGCTGGGGCGCGCCGGGCGGAGTGGGGCAAGCCCCCGACCCCACTCCCCATTGGGAGCACCAGGTGGGCGGAGTGGGCCAAGACCCAATCTTGCTTCCCGGTGGGAGCTCAAGGGCCGGATAAAAACGTCTGACAGTCCGGAAGCAGTCTGTGTGCTGCAGTTTGTCCACCTCTGCTCTAAACTGATTTTTTTATGGGGTTTCATGTATATTATTTACACATAGGGGGTGTATAGAGCCAACAGCTACACAACAATGAGATGAAACCTATTCTGACTGGAATATAAAAGACAATTGTTAATCCGACCAAACGCCATCAGAACTAAACAGGCACTATTGACCTGGAGACATACAGGAAGGTGAAACATGACTTGGGAAATGCCTCAAGATTGAAGGACTTATGGCCTTTACTATAAACCAAGGTGCAGGACCCCCAGCACCAATGGGGACTGATTAATAGGAAAAATGAAGCATTTGGGGCACACAAAACATGGTCTCCATGTGAAGGAGACAAGGAGCTTGCATTCTGTTCTCTTTCTGCTGGTAGAGGATAGCACAGAACAGAAAGTAAGGCTGCTCCTACCACTAATTTTCAGTAGAAATTCCTTTGATTTAGAAAGAATGTGTGACGGGTTGGATCACAGAAACCCCCTTGGGAGCTGGCACTGGATGTGCCAAGACTACTTCTACCCCTGCCTTCCCTGCCAGCTTTGGACTCCAGCACCCTGTCTTGCTGAGCCAGACACTCCCGTCTGCTCTAACACAGACCCAGGGACTGAATTACTTGCCCCACAGCTGCAGGTTTACCTGACAGCAGCTAACAGAAGCGTTCCTGTCTTTAACACTCGGATGCCCAACTCCCAGTGGGGTCTAAACCCAAATAAATCCGGTTTACCCTGTATAAAGCTTATGCAGGGTAAACGCATAAAATTGTTCGCCCTCTATAACACTGACAGAGAGGTATGCACAGTTGTTTGCTCCCCCAGGTATTAATACATACCCTGAATTAATTAATAAGTAAAAAATAATTTTATTAAATAGAGAAAGTAGGATTTAAGTGGTTCCAAGTAGTAACAGACAGAACAAAGTAAGTCACCAAGCAAAATAAAATAAAATGCACAAATCTATGTCTAATCAAACTGAATACAGATAATCTCACCCTCAGGAGATGCTTCAGTAAGTTTTTTCCTCAGACTGGACACCTTCCAGACCTGGGCACAATTCTTTTCCCTGGTACAGCTCTTGTTCCAGCTCAGGTGGTAGCTAGGGGATTCTTCATGATGGCTTCTCTCCTCCCTTTGTTCTGTTCTACCCCTTTATATATCTTTTGCATAAGGCGGGAATCCTTTGTCTCTCTCTGGGTTTCCACTCCCCCTCACTGGAAAAGCACCAGGTTAAAGATGGATTCCAGTTCATGTGACATGATCACAAGTCACTGAAAGACCCCAAGCCTTCATTCCCTGCAGCCTGACTCACAGGAAGGCTTGCTTGCAAACAGAGCCATCCAGTCAATTGTCCTGGTTGATGGGAGCCATTAAGATTCCAAACCACCATTAATGGCCCACACTTTGCATAATTACAATAGGCCCTCAGAGTTATATTTCATATTTCTAGTTTCAGATACAAGATACATGGAACTGGCTCTGAGAGGCCTCTGAATTCCCAAGTAGGAGGCAACATATCGTATATGCTCCACTCAGCCTTCCATCTATTTTTACCTGTATTTGCACCATTCTGTGTCCTATCGGTAAGAGGAACTTTGGTCCCCATCCCCTTCGTTTCTGGACTAGGGAAAATCCTAGGAATAACAGAAACTCAGAAGACTGAGTAAAAGAGGGAACCTATGATACATGAATCGATTCAGTGTGGCCACGGTAGCTGATCACTCTGAACTGAGTCAGACATATGTGCATATACATTACACATACATCTAACTAGGGATGCTAGCCTCTCATGAACGCCAGAAAAGGTGGTGTGGAAAAAAAGTCAAGAGCTATAAAGATAAAGGAAACGAATGAAGCAAGTACAGGTAAAATGAAGAAAGGGGAAAAGGCTACCGAAGAGTTAGTGTGTGCGCGCACATGATATAGATAACACCCACAACTATGGTGAAGTTTCAATCCAACAGAGATTTTGCTTTTGGGAATACCTGGCTGAGAAAAGGTTAAGAAGCACTGATGGAAGGATCTTTCCAGATAACATACTTCAAGTGGCATTCAAGAGCTGCTGCCATGTCTTCAAGAAAAAATTCACATCATCACAGATCTGGTCAAGCTCCCTCTGCTGGTCACTCGCCAGACTGCTCTGAGGGGGATCCAAACACTGACTCCCAAGTGCCCTTGGCTTTCTGGGGCTGAGCATAGTTAGGCCCTGGTCCTGGTTTTGGGCTTCTGAGCACACACTCCACATGTACCCCTCATGTCTGACACTCTCTTGGCAGTGGGGACCTCCCCAGCCCTTGATTCAATTGCCTAGGCCCTAAAACATGTGCCAGCTCACCCAACCCTCCCCAGCTACTCTTGTACTTTCCCCAAAATCCCACCAAAGAGGAAAGACTTCTGGTTTACACAGTTTAACTCTTCAGAGGCACATGAGAGTGAAAGCGCACACTTGTACACACACACACACACACACACACACACACACAATTCTAAAACGCTATTACTCTTTACTTAGTGGCCTGAGAAATAACACCTATATGTGTTTCCCTGCCTCAGTGCCTCACCACTCTGGAGAGTTCTTTGGGCTATGAAATAGCCCTCTGCGGCATCTCATCCTTCCCCTACCACTCATGTTTTTTCTTCAGAATCCTGGAGCCTTTCTAAGTCAGCTAACTTTCTGACTGTGGCATGTCCTACAATTAAACTGGAAACCCACTCCCTAGTGAAAGTATGCTCGTCTCTCTTCTTCTCTCCTGACCAAAGCTTCTTATCCCTACCTCAGTAAGTCCCTCAAGTTTACATGTCCCCATCAACAACACCTAGTTCCTTTGTTCTGCTGCTGGGAAATTTTCCACTCTCCCCTTTCCCAGCCCACTGCAGAGAAACTTGAGCCTGGTCTACACTAGGCGTTTAAACCGGTTTTAGGAGCGTAAAACCGATTTAACGCCACAACCGTCCACACTAGGAGGCACCTTATATCGATTTTAATGGCTCTTTAAACCGGTTTCTGTACTCCTCCCTAACGAGAGGAGTAACGCTAGTATCGGTATTAACATATCGGATTAGGGTTAGTGTGGACGCTGATCGACGGCATTGGCCTCCGGGAGCTATCCCACAGTGCACCAGTGACCGCTCTGGACCGCAATCTGAACTCGGATGCAGTGGTCAGGTAGACAGGAAAAGCCCCGCGAACTTTTGAATATTTCCTGTTTGCCCAGCGTGGAGCTCCGATCAGCACGGGTGGCGATGCAGTCCGAAATCAAAATTAAAAAAGAGCTCCAGCACGGACCATGCGGATGTGATCGCTGTAAGGGCAGGCAAATCCGTTCTATCAGCGCTCCGTTACAGAAGATGAAATTCAGAATCCTTTTTTAAAAATCTCCAGACAGACGCCATAGCAGGGACTCAGCGCACTGCAGCATGACAAGCGTAACGGAAAGCCAAAGAATCAAATGGACGCTCATGGACTGGAGGACTGAAGCTATCCCACAGTTCCTGCAGCCTCCGAAAAGTATTTGCATTCTTGGCTGAGCTCCAAATGCTTCTAGGGTCAAACACAGTGTCCGCGGTGGGTCAGGGCATAGCTTGGCAATCTACTCACCCCCCACACACACCCCCAGAAGCGAAAGGGAAAACAATCCTCTGACTCTTTTACATGTCACCCTATCTTTACTGAATGCTGCAGATAGACACGATGCTGCAGCCGTCAACACCAACATCATCACTCCCCCCCTGCCATGGGTGGCTGATGGTACAAAAGGACTGGTAACCGTCCTCGTCATCAGCCTATTGGCACATGGGGCAGTAACCATGCTGACTAGCATCCGTCAGGTCGATCAAGGGCGCCTGGCCCTAATTTTTTCTGGTGGTGGATGGTGCAATATGGCTGGTAACCATCGTCATCATAGCAACAGGGGGCTGAGCTCCATCAGCCCCCACCCTTCATGTGTAAAGAAAAGATTCAGTTGCCCCTGGACTAGCAGAGGGATGCTGGGCTTCTCTCCTACACACTGCTTAATGTCCTGTCTGGACTATCATAGCAGCTGGAGGCTGCCTTCCACTCATTTCTCACTAACAAGTCACCATGTCTTATTCCTGCATTCTTTATTACTTCATCACACAAGTGGGGGGACAATGGTATGGTAGCCCAGGAAGGCTGGGGTAAGAACGGAATGAACAGGTGGTGTTGTTACAGGAGCACCCCCTGTGAATAGCATACAGATCATAATTTCTGCAGGATCTGACACAGAGCAGCTGTGCTCTCTGGTTCTATGATACAGTGGTTATCTAGTACACTTGCCTATATTCTAGGCAGGACTGATTCTATTTTTAGATACCAAAAAGGAGGGATTGACTCAGGGAGTCATTCCCAATTTTGGCTTTTGCGCCCCTGGCTAAGAGCAGCCAGGGGCACTTATGACAGCAGCAAATGGTACAAAAGGACTGGTAGCCATGATCATCTTAGTTCCAATTTATGGAAGGGTTTGGATGGTGCAATATGGCTGGTAACCATCTCTGCTGTCATGCAAAAGCAAAAGCATGCTTCTGTGTAGCGCTGCTGAATCGCCTCTGTGAGCGGCATCTAGTACACATACGGTGAGAGTCACAAAAGGCAAAACAAGCTCCATGATTGCCATGCTATGGCATCTGCCAGGGCAATCCAGGGGAAAAAGGCGCGAAATGCTTGTCTGCCGTTGCTTTCCCAGAGGAAGGAGTGACTAACGACATTTACCCAGAACCACCCGCGACAATGATTTTTGCCCCATCAGGCACTGGGATCTCAACCCGGAAGTTCCAAGGGGCGGCGGGGGAGGCTGCGGGAACTATGGGATAGCTAGGGAATAGCTACCCACAGTGCAACACTCCAGAAGCCGACGCTAGCCTCGGACCGCGGACGCACACCACCGAATTAATGTGTTTAGTGTGGCCGCGCGCAATCGATTTTATAAAATCTGTTTTACAAAACCGGTTTATGCAAATTTGGAATAGTCCCGTAGTGTAGACGTACCCTTGGTTGAACTGGTTTCCTTAGGCTTCAGTCAACCCATTGTCTCAAGGCATTTCCACCTGAATAAGAGGTATAACAATCCACCATTTAATCTGATCTAGGAAAGACTTGCTTCAGACTTGTCAGAAATTGGTGGATCAGGGGCCCATCACTTTTTACCATCCGTAAGGGCAAGTGAGGGGGGAAGGGAGCAGAGAGGAGCAAGTGGAGTCTTGAGGGGAAGAGGTGGTGCGAGAGCTGGGCCTCAGGGGATGAGGTGGCGTGGAGGGCAGAGCCATAGTTCAGGTGCCGGTGGCCCTCACATTTTTAGGAGCTTCCGTCACTCCTGTGGTAGATTCCACATCCACATAGAGGTATTCCATGACACGACAATTTTTAGTGTTTGTGATACTGTCAGCAATTGCAATGGAAACAGGTTCCACTAGGAAGCAAGGAAAGAAAGTCAGTATTTTAAAGCTATCAGACGGAACTTGAAATTTTGTTGTTCCTGTGTAAATCTAGAGGAACTTCACTGGCTTCAGTGAGTAACACCAGATTTATTTTGATGCAAACAACAGAATTTGGCCCATCATGGCTTAAAATTATTGGTTATGCTGGGACCTGATTTTCCAACATGCTGAGTGCTACCCCATGGTTCCCATTGACTTCTGGCGGCTGCTCTTCACCTCTGAGTTAAGTCTACCCGTATATTCAGTGGGTATCTAGTGTACACCACAGTGGCTGATAAAAAATTTGCCATCTACCTAAACTAAAATGTGTCTAATAGATATTTTCATACCTTTGAATCATCATCTCACCTTCCCCTCCTCGTGTTAAGACACAGACTGTGGGTCTATCGAAAGAGGTTATATTAGAAGCTCTAACTTCACAAGATGTTGGGAAGATTCACAATGTAAATGTTTATGCTTTTATATTTTTGCCCAGTATGTTTTTCTTGAAAAAAATTAATATTTCTTTTTAAACTATTAAGTCCCAAAGGCTGCAAAGCCCTTACACTATGCAATCTGTTTTCCTTCCAAAATGACAGAACATAACAATAGAACATTAGCTAATTAACCTCATTTCTTTAAAGAAATATGGAACATATAAATTTCAGTATCTGCAGTGCTTTAATATGCATCCAGTTCCAACTGAAACACAAAGACAGTGTTTATTTCTGAGATCTCCATAACCAGAATAATAAAACAGCTGCTGTTCTAACCGCTTTCGGAAAAATATATACATTTTTAAAATTACTTTTTCAGAGACAATGGAAAGCTTGTAAATATAAAATATTGCTACAGTATATTTACAATAAACACATTGCTTTTAAAAGCCATTAGCAACCACACATTTATTTTTGTGTAGACAGAATGCTACATCAAGGATTTCACACATGTAACCGAAGGTCTGACATTTTCACATTAATAAAATATAGCACACTTTCAAATACAATCACAGTTTCACTCCTCCTAGTCTTTGGGAAAATGGCTATGGTTTCATTAGACAATTACTTCTAATTCTCTTCCTGGCTAGATTTTATTTTCAGGGAGGCTCATCTGTTCCTATTTTACTGTTATAAAATTATTAAGTAATGACCTTTGTTCTCTATCAATTTTCTTCTTTGTGTCACAAAAGTGGTTAGTTTCCATGTTTTAGTGCAAATCATACCTCAGTCTACATAGAAAAGTAGAGTAGCTTATTATATCTAAATGAAATAAATGAGGATAGGAAGATAAATCAGCCCAGGGCATGAACAACATGTCATATCATTTGTGTATTTTGCAAAGAAAAAAGGAAACTGAATTCCTAAAGTAAGGTAATTATCAGGAACCTGGCATGGTATCAAAGTTCATTTTCCCTCACATACTTGCTTAGTATTTTGTGCAGCAGTTTACAGTTCACTAAAAGAACTGTAAACTGAATTTTGTCTGTATGATGCATCTATTTAACATTTAACATAATCGAGGCTAGATAGAACACTGAAATGGTTACAAAAACAAGCAATCATTTTTATAAAATTTAGAATCTAGGTTTTCCCCACCTTCATGTACAAAAAAAAGGAATGTTTATCTCAAAAATCTTCAATTCATATCCCAAGGTTGGTAAAAGAGGTCTTTGCAATGTTGTATAAATAAAATATATTTGAATCTTCATGTACAATGGGACAGGATGATATGAGAAAACAAAAAAATAAAAGCATTTAAATGTTTATGAAGAATAGAGGACTGGCAAAATACCTCAAACTGTGCTTATTTACCAACAATGCTAGATGAGAGCATTCTGAACGTCACAGCATCAGTACCCATTTAAGGAACACGTATACAGTATTAAAAGTGCCAAATTTATCATAGCTATGGTCATACGTCATTTCATAATTATGACTATTATCACAAATCAAAAGGAAGTTTAAATTACAGATTACAAAAAAGTTATCAGAATGGAGTTTGCATCTGACCATTTGCACACAAAATTGCGCACACAGAATTCCAAAGTTATGGAGATAACATCATGAATACTGTATTTTAATCAGAGTTGACCTTGAAACCCTGCACAGTTGCATGGGCATTCACTTAACCTTATTATAGAGAAAGCAAACTTTTGCCTACCACAGTTAAGGCAAAAAGATTGATGACACCATTCAAATGCTTTATGCTGAAGAAATTAGATTGCTAAGGATTTATGACCAAAATAAATTCAGTGTATTTGATTTATGATCAAAATAAGCAGTGTATACCAAAAACAGTAACAATTATGTATTGCTCAATCTACAGTAACGTACCATAAGTAACTCTTTAAAAATTGTACTAAAAATGAGTTGGAATAGTTACAGCATTTTCTGCTACCAAAAGAATTTGTTATAGTCAAAACTTTATTGTTGCCTTTATCTTAAGAGAGTTAAATGTTTAATATTAAAACTAATTATTCACTACATATGGTGAACAGGGGTTAGTATGCATGGGGAAATAGCTCAAAATAGTTACACCCTTCCACTTCCAAAGTGCATTAAGGTAAGCCACATTCTTTTAACGCAAAATAAAAGTGTCCACACGGAGAGTTATTGTGGAATACCCATTACACTTTAAATTCACATCCTAGCATATTTCACAATAGCTACCCCACACAGCCAAGCCCTAAGAACATCTTGTCCCATCTGGAAAATGAAACAGAGGTACTGGACTCATTTTAAAAAGTGATTTTACTCAAGCAAATATCAGTTCCCTCACACCATTTTCCTGTTTTAAAACCCTGACTAAAATATAATTGAGAATATATACACTCCTACTGTCATTTGCAATGGAAATTTGGAACAGTGATCAACAGGCCTGGAAGTTACATGAAGTTATTTTAAGTGCCAGACCTTCCAAAATCTTACAGAAAATACTGGCGCCCATCAAAAATCCATCCAATTAGCATAAAGGGATTATAAAACATTTTTCTGCTGTTAGCACAACATTGTCTTCCCTAAGCAAACAAAAACACTTGAACTGCTGGTGGATTATTACACATCAGTCTTAAATAAAAAGTTCGTTAAAACTAGGCTGGAAAAATATATTAATTCTTTTGGAGCAATAGTTTTCCTTGGTATTTTTAATTTGCTTTGTTAAGCACGATCAGCAAATGGCAAAATTAAAGTATTAGATATTTCATAAAGTACAGATTGACTAAGACTACTGAATAATGAAAATAATCAGAGGTTTAGTTAGCAATGAGTTTTATCTTGCTATTTTGCATTTAGGAGCTTCAGTAAAAAAATTTGTTGCATTCAGTTGGTTGTCTATTAGGTCTATCATTCCTTGGTGGGTAATTTTTTCCACACAAAAAACAAACCTAAACAGATTTTCCCCTCTGTGTCTCTGTAAAACCCATATTATGCACCAATAGAATGCTCTCTAACTTATAACTGGTTAGAAGATAAATGCTACTATCATTTTAGCAGATATTCAAGTTGGCTTGAACACTCCCACCTCATCAATGTTCCCATCAAATGTCAGCGGCAAATTTTTATACAAATGCTACAGAAATAAGACCCCTCCTCCTAAATATAAGTTTTCAATAATACAACAATGAAACATTAATTGATCAATCTACGTGTCATCTGATTAACACTGTTAAAGCACAGTAGATTTACAAATACCTGAAATTAGGAGGAACAGGCTAATTACAATGATATGCTTTAAACTATTAGTTATTTTTTGTATTACAAATGTACAAAAAAAAGAGGCCTGATGCAAGACTGGGGTCCCCCGTTTTGCTAGTGTTTATATAAACACATAAGAAACATCCCCTCCCCTGAAGAGTTCACAATCTAAATAGATATTACAGACAGATTAAGTATTTTTATCCCCACTTATTCTGCAGATGAAGGAATCTGGGCAGAGCAATTAAGGCCTCAATTCAGCAACGTATTTAATCATACCTCTAACTTCAAGGTGCTCCATCAGGATGTGAACTGATTATGGTCATGTAACAAGTATATGAAACTGACCCATCTCCTGTTTCTCAGTCCCATCCCTTCCTTCTCTTAGTCAGCCAGAATGCTTCTCTTAGTCAGCCAGAATGAAAATATACACCTAAATAAAACTCTGCCAGAATCCTCCTAGTTTGGTCAAATTTTTATAAAACAAGAGTCAAAATTGGATCTGTCTTGGTTCAATATGACCACATTGAGCTAAATTGTGCCTTTAGGCACTGCCTTGAGCAAAGGGTGGTGTGCAAACTAAACCCCAGAAGTAGCTCTGGGAAACAGACTGAGACACCCCAGTTACGTTTTCTTGCCTCTCCCCTTAATCTAGGGGAGGACTCAGAGTAAAGCCACTCAGCTAGAGAGAGATGAGGTGGAGCCAAGGTTTCTCTCTCTCCCCACCCCTCTGTGCCCCCTCCTCCCTGCCCACCTGGACTCAATAGGGGAAAAAGAGGAAACAGCAGTAGAGCCTCACTCCCTGTAACCCTCCTGAGCATCCGAGTAAGGACTCAAAACAAGCCAGACCATTCTTACCTGCAGGGTATGTCGATTTAATCATGGTTAAATGCATTCTTGTTGGTTGTCATAACCTTAATACATATTCTTCGTAACTCAGAGATAGATGTAGGTTTCATTTTTAGAAGTTACACACAACATTTTTAAACAGCAATTTATTTTGAAAACTTTTCAGATTAATTTTACAGCTATATCAAAAAATGAATGAGTGTTTGGTTATTTAATTTACCAAAAGTAATTGAAGCAGATATTTATGAAGTCATTGGGAGGTGAACTAGCTCCAGTTCAATAAGTTAATCATTAATATTTGAAGGATTTTCTTGCCATGCTGTATTAGGAGGAGAACATCACCAAAAAGACATTTAAATAGTTTTATTTAACTAAAACAACAACGTTAAGTATTCAGGATTTTTTTCTTCACCAGCAAACATATAATATTTTAACGAAACAAGCATATGTCCCTCGCTTCTCACATTTATCTCCAGACTTCTTCTCCTAGTCCAGATCTATTTCGCCCCCAACAATCTTCTATTCATTTAACTTTTTGAAACTTTGCACTTTTAGAGAGGTAAGGGATTGACTCTGTGTACACAAATTTGCAGAGGCTGTTCTTTCTCATCTCTATACATTATTTATTTAAAAATATTTTTGCTGTTAACAAGCATGTTATCTCTGGAGACACAAATCCATAGTTTGAGAACTGTAAACTAAGCATCCCTGAAGGTATCTTCTAGACCAGGGGTCCCCAACCTTTTTAGGTCCAGGGACCGGTTTCGTTTGCCGGACCCTCCGCAGGCGTGCCTGCAGGAGGTCCAGCTGAGCCGCGGGACGAGCGCTCCCTCCGCAGTCGTGCCTGCGGGAGGTCCGCTGCTCCCGGGGCTCAGCTGGAGCTTCCGCAGGCACGCCTGAGGGAGGTCCACCGGCTCCAGTGGAGCTTCCGCAGGCGTGCCTGCGGAAGCTCCAGCTGAGCCCCGGGAGCAGTGGACCTCCCGCAGGCACGACTGCGGAGGGAGCGCTCGTCCCACGGCTCAGCTGGACCTCCCGCAGGCATGCCTGCGGAAGCTCCACTGGGTCGGTTCGCGGCCCAGTTTCTAAGAGGCTGCGGACCGGTACCGGGTCGCGGACCGGGGGTTGGGGACCCCTGTTCTAGACAAGGGGTCCCCAACACGGTGCCCGCAGGCGCCATGCACCCACCGGGGCATCTATGTGCACCCGCATACTGGCTGGCGGAGAAGCATCCGCCGAAATGTGGCATCAAGAGGCATCGCCACCGAAATGCCGTTGATTTTCAGCAGTGACGCCTCTTGATGTTGCTGCTTCTCAGCGGATGCTTGTCCGCCAGCCACGGTCCTTGGTGGCTCATCGTCCATCGCCGGCTCATCGTCCATCGCCCACCACCCGGAAGAGGTTGGGGACCACTGTTCTAGACTGAGCACTGAGTCCCACTGCGTAGATAGAAAGATTAACCTAAATAATCTATACGGAAGTCCCTGAAGCCCTGTAAGATTGGGTCCCTAATTCATGACCTATTGGAACTCATTTACAAATCTTTTTTAAACATTCATGAATATATTATGTCATACTATAGAATTAGAATTTATAATCCCTATTCCATGAGATATCTTTGAGCTATAATGTATCTTAATTAAAACTATCAAAAAATCTGCTTTAAATAAAAAAAATCAAATTTAAATTAAAAAATATTTTTAAAAAAATCATTGATTTTTATCCACCCTGACACTTCCAAATAGCTTCCATATACATTCAAGAAGTTATAATTGTTGCATGAGAGGTGCTAGATAATGCAGTATGTATTTAACACATACCACACACTTTCACTTCTTGACAGCCAGGGCCAGTCACAAAGGAGACCTCTGCATTATTCATTACTTTCACACTGTGACAGCTCCTATATTTTAAGTACAGGCCACAGCTATAAGCATAGTGGCAGCTATTGGAGCACAGAAACTAGAGAAGAATTTATGTATAAAAACAAAAAAATAGCTGCCATTCCAGTAATTCAGGCAGACAGTGGGTTTCTTTTCATTTCCTACTGATAGCTTCCAACTTTAAAAATCCCACTGTGATTGGCACTTTAATTTATAAAAGCAAACATGCACAGAGAAAAAGATAGAAGGGTAGATCCTGCAGATTGCTGCTCATCTGTCTCAGGGTGTGAGTACTCTCAACTCCAACTCTAGTCAATGGGGCTGATTCTGGCTTCACTTGCACCAGTCTTGCACTGGTTTAACACCACTGAGTCCACTGGAGTAACTGCTGATTTACATCAGTGTATGTAAAATCAGGATCAGGAACAAAGAGTCTGGTTTAACTGTTACCTTCCCCATGTAAACTTGGGGTTGGGAGTTAAAATTAATATTTCAGTTATTTTTGTAACAACGGACTATGAAAAGTGCAAAAAAGTAAATGACTTACAGCATATATGTGTCTCCAAATATTGCACGGTTCACAGCATCTCCAATAGAATTATGTAATTACACAATTTTACAACCAGACAAAGCTGTAATACCACATAGACATAACATGTCAGGATGGGGGTTACAGTAATAAAACAGGATAAGGACATATATGAATAGGGAACGGAAGAAAGAAGGGGACGGGGGGGGAACGGAGTGGTTATGCGGAATGGAGGTCTAGCATTCTTTGAGCCTTCTACACACTTCTGTATCCAAATGCATCTAGGAATGGGGTCCAAATTTCTTCAAATTCATGTAATTGCTATGGCAATAAGCTATTCTTTCTTTGGCTGCTAACTCAAACAGGTCCAAATACCACTGCTCTATTCTGGACACACGCCTACTCTTCCATTTTTGTAAAATCATGCACATGGTGATCATTGTAGCCCTCAAACACCAATGTATTTGTGGCAGAGTTAAGCCCAGTTTAGCAGGTAAATAACATAGGATATAATTTTCAGCAGATGTTAGGCTGAAGCTGAGTATTTAAATTCTAGTGTCCATCTCTTTCCACAGCTGTCTTGACTCATGAACAGTCCCACAACATAGGTATCAGAGTTCCTTTTCCTTTGTTACAGCTCCAACAAACATCAGAGAATAAGGACTTGATCTTGTGCAACTACTGTAGTATCCAATATATTCTGAATAAAATATTTTGCTGTATCAAGCATAGCCTGAAATCCACAGTGGCATTTTTAACATTATGTAATATGCTCTGCCATAGGGTTTTTTTCAGACCAGTAATAAGTCCCCCTCTCATGCTTTCACAAACAACTCCCCACTAATGGAGTTCCTCTTCATTAAGTATACATAATGGACAGGACATTGGGCATTTATGAAGCATTTCTAAGACTCCTAGTAGTTCTGGGGCTTCTGGGAGTTTTAGGGCATCTGGACCAAACTGATAAGTTAACAAGTGTCTTAGTGCAAGTACTGCCATACCGCTGAGAAGTGGCAGGTCATAATTTTGATTTAGTGTTAGAAAAGAACAAAGCCCTCATCATTGACTAACTGGGAAATCCATATAATGCCCCTGCTTAGCCAATTATTCCATATTATAGATTTGTTCCCAATTTGCACAATGGCGAGGGTATAATTGTTATCTCTAAGCTAGGCTAGCCCAGACCCTTCATATAGCCACCACTGCAGGCATGAGACAAAAAGAGGAATTGAGGAGACCTGCAGCAGCGGGAATTGGATGCATTAATATAAATTCAATTTCCACCCACATGAGTATACGGCTATATAAGCATGCTGGGACCACTTTGAAATCTGTGATCTGATAAAAGCATAATAGTAATTTTGTGGGTCTGGGAGCCCAAACACCTTCCCTGCTTAGAGGGAGTTGGAGTTTTTTTAAATCAGGTGTTCTCAATTTTTTTTTTTTAATATTTGGAAAAAAACTGTTACAAAATGGGACTTTATAATTCCTTACCATGTAAATATGGAAACCTGTTAAAACTTCCTAAATAAATACAATGGGGCTTTCCAATGTAATCTATTCTACATGGAACTGGTGGCATTAATACATTGATTCCAATAAAGGGGATCCTACTTTAAATAAATCACTCCTTTGATTCTACCCACTGCATATGGGCTAGGAGACCTTTCACAACCACCTACCTTCATATCCACCTACCTTCATATGCACAAAGTTTTCAGGACAGTATTTCTCAGTTCCAGCCGAAGAGTCCTAGTAGAGTTGCAACCTCTCATGCCAGTTTGCAATGCCACTCAAATTTGGCCTGGTGGATGCTACGTCATGACGAAGGTGTAGCTGGGCCAAATTTGAGTGAGTGGCATTGGGACCCTGTGAGTAAGTGGGAAGGCTCGCTGCATCCCACCCAGTTGAAAACCCATTTTAAATGATAGTGGACACTGATCAGGGTCCCACAGGAAGGCTCTAATAATGCTATTGAATTTTCTAAAATAAGATGGACATATAGCAACAGAAAAGCTTCAAAAACAGACTCCAGTGAGAAATTGCTGAACTGGAATTAATTTGCAAACTAGATACTATTAACTTGGGCTTGAATAGAGACTGGGAGTGGCTGGGTCATTACACAAATTGAATCTATTTCCCCATGTTAAATATCCTCATACCTTCTTGTCAACTGTCTGAAATGGGCCATCTTGATTATCACTACAAAAGTTTTTTTTCTCCTGCTGATAATAGCTCATCTTAATTAATTGGCCTCATAGAGTTGATACGGCAACTTCCAGCTTTTCATGTTCTCTGTATGTATCTATATCTTCTTACTGTATGTTCCATTCTATGCATCTGATGAAGTGGGCTGTAGCCCATGAAAGCTTATGCTCAAATAAATTTGTTAGTCTCTAAGGTGCCACAAGTACTCCTGTTCTATATACAGGTAGGAAAGAGGCATATACACAGGCTGGCCCTTTAGAACATAGAGGATCCTAGGCAGAACACTCATTTTTATTGTGTTAACCCTTCCCCACAGGCTCAGGGAGAGAGAATGCCATTTGTCTGTATCACTATTTGCAAGAGTACAGGATCTAAATTTAACTTCACTGATTTAATATGTCTTGGTACTTTTATATGTAAGTACTTAAAATGTATTAGTTTGCCTATGGAAATTCCACTGAGAAAATTCCACTATATGACAACTGGGAGATTTCCAATAACTCTGATTTTTCCCCATTTATTTTGTAACTAGATATTAATCCAAATTTTGTAATTACTTATAAAAGGGCTGGAACTGTGATTTCTGGCTTGGATAAATGCAAATGTGCATCATCTGCATGTAACATCAATTTATACTCCATAATACTGAGTTGTATGCCTTGGATTTCTGTATGAGCCCATAAAGCTACTGCCAAGGGCTCAAGAGCCAAATCAAAAATTAATGGAGACAATGGGCACCTTTGCTTAGTACCCCTGAAGAAGCTGAAGGTATTCCGAAGTCAGCAAATTATTCTATTTGTAAAGTGTTGCTCAACTTAATTCCATTCAGAATAGCAAGTAATGGAGGAAGCGGCTGCTTCTACCTATAGATTTCTGAGTTTGTGCTTTACTTTTGGATTCATTTTCCTGAAAAATGTCAAGTCATATCTGAAGGCTTATTGTGATGACAGAAGCAATTAGCAGGTCTCTACACATTTTTTTTTCCTATTTGCAGTAGCAGCACCATTACTACCACCACCTGATGTAGTCAAATCTGAAATGCAATTTCCATTCTAACAATTCTCCACTTTTCAGTGGTTTATAACACAGATACATTGCTTTAGGGCCAGAGCTTCCCTTGCTTGGTGTGTCATTCAAAAGGGGAATGTTTTGTACAAACAGGATGAAATAATTTCACCTATTTGAGTTATTCTGCAGTTTTTCCACACATATTTCCACAATAATATACTCAGATAACTCAAACAGCTGAGGCTAGGAACTTCAAATGTGGTTTGTTTTATAGATATTAGTGAGACAACCTTATCAAACTTTGATTACCACCTCCTCCAGGAATTTACATATTCTACTGGTTAAGCCAGAAGAGTCTATAAACTTCAGAGGTTCAAAAGTTCCAAAGCAAGGAATTTACAAGGAAGACTTAATTAAGGGAGAATCAACACAAAATGTATTGGATAAAGCAGGGGTTCTCAAACTGGGGGTTGTGATCCCTCAGGGGGTCACGAGGTTATCACATGGATGGTCACGAGCTGTCAGCCTCCACCCCAAACCCAACTTCACTTCCAGCATTTATAATGGTGTTAAATGTATAAAAACATGTTTTTAATTTATAAGGGGGTGGGGAGGAGTCACACTCAAAGGCTTTCTGTGTGAAAGGGGTCACCAGTACAAAAGTTTGAGAACCCCTGGGATAGAGCATTATGGGAGGAGGTACAAGTAGTGATGCCTATGGTTAAGGTTGCCTAACAATTTCCATTATAAAGACTCTGTGTTTTCAATCGATTATAACTTTGCCAAACTAACTGTTTGAGATGAAATTTTTCATGAGGTGTGTCTATCTCACACAAAACACCACACAGAGTTGTGTGTGTGTGTGTTTTTAAATAATTTCAGCAAAATATAGTTCAGCTTTTCTCAGAATGAGGTTAGAGGGATATTTGTTTGGTGGATGTTAAAAAAAAATTCATAAACTTTTCATTAAGGTGCTCTAGAGCCTCTATGTTTTGGAGCAGAGACTTGAAATTTGGCAGGGGAGGTCCCCCTGGGGTCAAGATGTGCCTTTTGCAGTCTATGTAAAAATCTGCCCAAGTCTGGCCAAATTATGAGCCTCTAATAACCTCAGTTCACACAGAGTCTGGCAGGCAAATTCTCCCAAGATTTCACTTGTACTAGGCATTCTCCATGCCACGTTTGCAGGGGATGCCTGAGCAGGACTTTCCCTGCAGTTGTTCCTCTTGGCAGGTTTGGACCACTATGGTGCCAGGTCCCAGAACTCTGAGCAAAGAGATTGTCTCTCTCATTGGCTGTTCTCCTCACTCTCTGGAAACCAGCAAAGAAACAGCCTTATTGCAGTGAAGGGGGGTGAGAGGTCCTGGAGGCGGTAGACTTGGACAAGGACAGGCTGCAAGGGCTAAGGGGCAGAAGGAGTCAGGCTGAAAGTAGGGCAGACAACAATGACGACAGAGGCAGAAGTGTTTAACCACTAGAGAACACCTCCCTACACCCCTGAATTCCTGAGTCTCATTTCTCCCTTGACAGCAAATAGCTGTGAAATCCACAGGCAAAATGTGTGCCTCATCTCACTTTACTGGCTGGCCCACAAAAAGAATGACAATTTACTAGTGCTATTATTTATTGTTAACTCAACTGACAGATGTCTGTGCTGTGGATCTAAACCAGTGGTCCCCAAACTGTGGGGAAGGAGCACCATCCAGCCCCACTCTGGCCCCGCCCCCATCCCCAGCTGCAGGTCTGGTCGCAGCCCCCGGCCATGATCCCCAGCTTCTGGGCCCTAGCCGTGGCCCCAGCTGCAGCGCTGGCCACACTCCTGACCGCAGCCATGCTCCCAGCCCCCGACCAAGGCTTCCAAGGTGGGGGACGAGTGGAGGAGCACAAACAAAAACATTTGGGAACCACTGATCTAAACAAGCCCTGCTGCACCACTATGTGGCAGTCAATATGGTTAGAACATAAGAACAGCCATACTGGGTCAGAGCAATGTTCCATCTAGCCCAGCACCTTGTCTTCCGATAGTGGCCAATTTCTGTTTTGTCAATTTGCCTTTTAAGAAACCCAGGCAATTTGTTTTTGAAAAAGTAGTATGTAGTCATGCAACTAAGACTGTATCATAACGCATAGGCACAAGGAAGCTCAATTGAGGTTGCATAAGAAATCAATTTTGGCATTTCCTAACTGTTAAGGTTGTGATGTCAGGCAATGAAAAAATGTTCTTTTAATGTAGGTGGGGGGTTTTATATGTAATATTTGACATAGTTCAGTATCAGTCCTTGGCACATGTTGATAGATGATTCCCTGTGTCAAGGTAATTTTATTTTGCACAGCTGCCAAATGGTGTAAGTTGAGGTATTGTTCCAGCCACCATTCAAGGGGAAACTGCACTAAGGTCATTACAAAACAAAATTTAAGAGTGGGTTCTCTTGCCCACTACTCCTGGGGGAATTCTGCACCACAGCAGCGCAGTAGAAAAAATTGCCTCTCCCCCGCCGATTCTCTTTACTTTCCACAGAAAATGGCTTCTGTGGGGAAGCAAAGAGAAGCTGCACCAGTGCTCACTCACTCCTCCCTGGCAGCTCAGATGTGTCTGTTCGGGCAGCTGGGGGAGAGGTAAATCACTGGAGGGAGGAGGGTCTGGGGGCCTTACATTAATGCCAATGAACAAGGCTTCATGGAAAACCGATCCTAACTTGATACACATTTCTCATCAGGCCATACCAGAAGTTTGGACTACAAATATGGCTGATATGCAGGGGATCATAACCTGCTCTGCTTTCCTGATTCTCCTTGAGAGACTGGCTAGAGTCAGCAAGGTCTCCCTGGTCCCTAATCATAAATGGGAAGAGGGAAATTCTAGCTGCCGCCCCCCCCACCTCTTTGAATTCTGGCTCCATGCCCCAAAACCAGAGTCAGCAGAATTAAATTTCTTTATAAACCCAAGACTGCTTCCTCAAGACTATTTCCTCAGCCTCAGTGAAAGTGTCCCCTGACCATGGGATAAATCATAGGCAAACCTGGAAAGGAGTGTTACTGACCCAAGGACTGCTCCCTCCACAAGTCTAAAAGGACCTGTAGTCTCCACTACTATTTGGATTAAGAAACCAGAAACTACCCCAAGCTAATTACCTTCAGATTTTTATTTTATTTTTAAAATACTTTTCTTCCCCTGGTTTCTTTTTTAAAAAATTATATGCCCCTGCAAAATATGAATAAAATGTAACTAAGTGGTGCCCAAAATTAACTCGGCCATGTTGTACACATGGTATGCCACACATTCTATTCCTCTTTTCCTCATTCAGTGCGAGTTTAACATATTCTTGTTAAATTAACTATGTATACCATTTAAGAAGTTGAGATGTCACCATGGTACAGAACACACTGCAAGTGCAATCATAACTTCTGGAATTTCCTGTACTTCATGGAGCTAGTTTAAATAGCTAGACGCAAGCAGCCTTTGGCCTACCTCTCCAAGATCATACCTTTCCTTTTAATTTTCAGCAGTTCCATACCTTGGGTTATAGTCCACTGTCAACAGACTAGAAATGGCACGAGGAAACCTAGGTTTAAAACCTTATGAAAAGATGAAATACAACAAATAGACAGCATGAAGAAATTATACAGAGAGGATGCAAGACCATTTAGCAATTGGCAGAAGAAAGTAAAAACCCTTTTGTGGAAACATAACAGGCAGAGAAATAGTGGGGTAAAAAAGGTTAGCAATAGGAAATTGTATTTCTGAGATGCTGCACAAAGAACAATGATAAAATTCTCCGAGTCAAATTCTGTCCTTGGACAAGCCCCACTGACTTTCACAAGAGTTGTGTGGATGTACCCGAGCACACAGACTAAATGATGTGTCCATTTCTTTATACACAAATTCAGCAACCACTACTAGAACTGTTAATAAATATATCTATTATTTATATAGATTTGAATTATTCTGAAGATCAAATTAAAGTTCTTATGTAGACAAATGTCAATTTTCTAAATATTTAGGTCCAAATTCTCTCCCCTTATCTGCTCTGCACAGAATCTGATCTTTTATCTGCAGAGATGCATAACTTAGATTAGAGAGGATTTTGCCAACAGAGCTTTAATAATTATCACTAGAAATATTCATTAAAATTCAAAAAATGAAACGCCAAATATGAACACCATCTCTATAATCATTAGTACATCAGACAAAATCATTCTACCTCTGGTACTTGATAATCCAGGAGGTCAAATTGTTTGGGAAGAAATTGGAAATTAGAGAGAGAACTAGTAACACAACGTTCTTCTGAAATGAAGAGCATGCATGCATTCTGCAAAATGATTTTTCTAAAAGAGGTGAGCATTATTTGCTTCCAGTTTCAACCATCTGAAAAAAAATGTGCTGATATTCAAATTTCCTTACTTTCAGAGAAACTGAGGAACGACATTTCTCCTATCACAGTGACACCTTAAAAGAAACAGTTATTTTATGCATCATTACACTTCAGTGGAAGAACAGTGTGGAAGGTATGAAGCTGGTCACCAAGTATTAAGTGACAGCTATAGCTGTTCTCCATTATTGTTCAGCAGAGCTGAAGACAAGAGAAAATATGGCTGGCCTCACAACAGTTTAGGATTATGTAAGACTCCCTTAGTAAGAAAAGTGTTCCTTTAGCATGTCTTCGCTCCAAGAAGCATTTAATGCAATCACAGTAAAATGACACTCCTTTAGCCCTACTTCCATAGTTCAGGACTAAGTTTTTCTTATGAAAAGCAACTTCCCGTTTCTGACTGACTGCATACTACACCTCCACCTCGATATAACGCTGTCCTTGGGAGCCAAAAAAAAAAATCTTACCACGTTATAGGAGAAACCGTGTTATATTGAACTTGCTTTGATCCACCGGAGTGCACAGCCCTCCCCCCCCCAGCACTGCTTTACCGCATTATATCCAAATTCGTGTTATATCAGGTGGCGTTATATCGAGGTAGCGGTGTACTGAGAAGTTATATAGGCAGGCTTAATACATTTTTAAAAGATCCTTCTCAAGAGTTATCACCTGAGGACTATTTGGTGGTCTATCTGAAGTTGATTTTGTGGTCTCTGCGAATCTCCCCAGCATGGAAATGTCCAACATCACAGAAGCCATCACCACAAATGGCACTAGTAACCAGGGCCGGCCCTAGACCAAATGGTGCCCTGGGGGAGCAGTGTCTTTGGCAACCCCCCTCCATTAGTTAAACTTTTGAATACCTTATGAGATTCTACAACATTCCAGATCATTCTAAGAAGTTAGTGAAAAATGAATCCACACATGGAATACCTGAAACATGTTTTTCAAACACTCTCTTTTCCCTTTTGTCACTCCCAAGCCTGGCACCTCAGGCAGTCGCCTGGGAACCTGCCCCTAAATCCGGCTCTGCAAGTCAACTAATCTTTGTCTGTCTGTGCAGAAATGCCAAAGACTGAATGGCCATAGCCACCTAAAGGTGAATTCTTAGAATCAATTTAAAGGTACACTGGCAGGAAAAAGCTTGGATTTCGGTGCCTGCACTGTACCTATTTTGTGAATATTTAGAGGGCCTCAGTAATAAGGGGTGCCAATGCAGCACCATTCACAATCACTAAATACTGTAATTCTGTTTTAGGTTCATCTAACGTGTCTATTGCTATGTTATCCCAGCACTAGTTCTCTCACATACCAGTTTCCTTTTTAAACACCTTTGACTTTGAGAGAGAAGGAGGGAGCATATGTTCTTTCCCCAAATGGGAAGATAAAACAACAACGTAGAATGTTTTGTCACATCTATTTTATTCTTTCACTTCCCATCTTTTTAAATGTCCACCTCCCCTTCCATTTACCTTAGCTTTCAAGCCATCAAAAGGCTGTCAACAGATTCACAGTGCATGTATATTAATAACCTCATTCAATAGAAAATCAATATGTAGGTATGTGAGCTATTGAGAAACTAGACAAGTCTTTCTTCCTTGAAAATCCTAAACTGCTAACCTGTGTTATGGATCCTTGTCTGCTATTTTTCCCTTTAGAGGCCAAAAACTTTGGTATCTTACTCCACCAAATACCAGCTCTCTCTATTCTTACTGCACTTGCTTCAGCTTCCTTTCCTGCACTGACAATTTGCTCCAAGCCTCTGAAGTCATCTTGGTGCCTCATTCAGTGTTTTTATTATGGCTGATCTCTGCATCCTGTTCAATATAGGCATCAAGCAAGGAAGAGTCGGCACTTGGCAAAACAAGGAGGAAGATGAAATTCACATGCTTGGAAAATAAGTCTTTGCTGCTGCATGTTTTAAGTATTTTAGTGTCCCTTTACAATAGTCAGGCACTGCCCAACATCGACAACTGCTGAAGAAACGGAGGGAGGTTAAAAAGTAGCTGGTATCTATCTCAAATGAGTTTTCCATATCTGTGCTAGATGGAGGAAAACCACCCAAGTCTCCCTACCAGCCATAGAAAAGGTTATGTCCTCCCAAGTCACATGTTTAAGTGCAGAATACAGTAACCCCTCGCTTAACATTATAGTTATGTTCCTGAAAAATGCGACTTTAAGCGAAACGATGTTAAGCAAATCCAACTTCCCCATAAGAATTAATGTAAATGGGGGGGGGGGGGTGTTAGGTTCCAGGGAAATTTTTTTCACCAGACAAAAATAAATAAATAAATAAATATATATATATATATATATATATATATATACACACACACACACACACACACATATATACACAGAGTATAGGTTTTAAACAAACAATTCAATACTATTCACAGCTGTGATAATTGTGAAGCTTGGTTGAGGTGGTGAAGTTAGAGGGTGGAAGAGGGAGAGATATTTCCCAGGAAATGCCTTGCTGCTAAATGATGAACTAGCACTCGGCTGAGCCCTCAAGGGTTAACACACTGTTGTTAATGTAGCCTCTCACACTCTACAGGACAGCAGGAATGGAGGGGAGGGGAGACAGCAGAGCAGACAGAGACAGACACACACCTTGTGTGTGGGAGAAAGAGAGAGAGAAATGCACACTGCCCCTTTAAGTAAGCTGACCCACTCTTAAGTGCATTGTCTTTTTAAGTGGATCAGGAAGTTGAGACAGCAGCTGCTGCCCCAAGCTCTCTCTGTCTCTCTCCGTGTCCCCACTCTGCTCTATACGAAGAAGGGGTAAGGGGGAGTAGGAGCAGGGGGACACCCTGACATTAGCCCCCCCCTTCTCCCCTCCTGCACAGCAAGCAGGAGGTTCGGGGAGCAGCTCCAAGGCAGTGAGCAGGAGCAGCACATGGCAGTGGGGGGAGGGACAGCAGAACTGCCCAGCAATTGATAGCCTGCTGGGCGGCTGCAGCACAGGGAAATTAGGGGAGTGGGGAGCTGATAGAGGGACTGCCGGTCCACCCTGGTTCCAAGCCCCCACCAGCTAGCTCCAACGGGCTGCTCTTCCTGCAAGCAGTGAACAAAGCAGGAGGCTGTCAAATGACGTTAGAAGGGAGCATTGCACAACTTTAAACAAGCATGTTCCCTAATTGATCAGCAACGTAACAACGAAACAACGTTAACCGGGACGACTAAGTGAGGAGTTACTGTAGTTTTAGTAGCAACTCCAGGCATAGTATGGTCTCATATTAGTATGTCACTGGATAAAAAAAAATTAAAAATGAATAAAAATAGAACAGTGCACCTCTGCATGTGGAGAAACAAATACTTATTCACCTGAAGTGTAGTTTCCAAACCAATATCTCAGACCTGGAAGCCAAATCTCCATCCTCTTCCTCTGTCCGCCACCCTCACCCCTCTTTAGGTTGTCCTTAAAAAAGGACTTGTGATAGAAATACATTATTAACTTCATTTGCTATTTTCGGTTTGTACTTGGAAAACCCATTTGTTCCATTTTGCTAACTATGGTCCCATCCAGTTGTTCAACTGAATATTCAGTGGGTACGCCTAACTTCTGTGGCCTCCCAGCTCTGTAGAGGATACCTGTGTGGCAGGTGAAAGAAGGTAGGAGGGGGAAGATCATAGGTTGAAATATGGAGAAAAGCTGGTGGATCCATCACGACAGTGGCTCTCAAGCTTTCCAGAATACTGCACCTCTTTCAGGAGTCTGATTTGTCTTGTGTACCCGCCAAGTTTCACCTCACTTAAAAACTACATGCTTACAAAATCAGACATAAAAATACAAGTGTCCCAGCATACTATTACTGACAAATTGCTTACTTCCTCATTTTACCATATACTTATAAAATAAAATAAATATAAATAATGTACATTTCAGCGTGAGCAATATAAATAGGTTGCATGAAATTTTAGTTTGTATTGACTTTGCTAGTGATACCAGTCAGCTCTGTGTTTTTGGGGAAGCAGGGCACGGTGTCTGGCCTGTCTGACTCATGAGGGACACACACACACCTGCCCCCCACCCCAGCCAGTCTCTGCTCGAATCAAGACGGATCAGAGAAAAGGCTTGCAGAGAGCAGTGAAGGGCGTTGGGAGACACACCTAGACCCCTCCTGACAAGGGTGACAAGATTAAGACATCTCCATTAGCATACAGAATGGAGAGCAGAGACAATGCCCCTAGCCTCATCTGCATGAAAGATGGGACAGGGATTAGCATACAGAATGAAGAACAGAGAACCACACTGAACTCTGGGACCAGAAAAGCAGGGAAGCCCTGCATCATGGGAATCTCTGCTCTAGATGTTAATGAACCTATGCCTGCCCACACCCAGCTCAGCAGTTATCAGACCAATTATTGTAAGGAATCCTTGACTGATGTCCAAAATACTGAAGCAGCCTAGTTGCACTGTGAGCTCCCTGGAAGAAACCACCACCCATAGCCAAGCGTGATCAGCTCCTATTGTCTAGCCTAAAGAAAACCCTTGAGTCATGAGTTTACCCTTGAACCATTGTTGTTTCTCTACAAAAACCATTACCTATGTTCAAGTAAGTGTTCTGATGCATAGACCCAAAACTCTGCATCAGTTCCACTGGGACTCCATCTTCTCCTGATTGATAGTGCTAGGGGCTTTGCCTGTCTCCAGCACTCAGGACCCTGAGCTACCACCATATACCTGGGAACCCCGACCAATTCAAGCTTCAGGGGGCAGTGAGATCCTCTTCTTTCTCTCGCTCTGTTTTCCTTTCTACCTTACATAGTAACCTTTAATAATGTATGTTATGTTGGCTTAGGCTCTCCTTGTGTAGTTATCACTATTATTCAATAAATAACTTTTATGGATAAGCTGGTTGCTTCTCTTGCTCTTACTGAATTTTACTCTTTTGTGTTTTTAGCTTCCCCCATTTCCTCTACTGCAACGTTTTTTTAACCTAAGCTAAAGATCCCTGCAGCACCCAAAGTACTGTGGGGTTTGCTCATCAAGTAGGTTACTACCAGTACAATTGTGATGTGAGAGTGGGGATAGTGACGTGCGGAATCTTGGACACATAAGGGTGGCAGCTTGAAAGTGCTGCTTGATCCAGCCCATTGAGTCCAGGGACATATAAGGGGTCAGCTTGAAAGTGCTGATTGACCCAGTCTGCTCAGACTTGCTCTGTTAGTGTGTGCGTGTGCGTGTGTTCATCTGGTTCCAGGGCTGGAGGAACCCAGCCCTAGGAAACCTAGGTCCTGCAGGATAGCTCCATTGGGAGGGGACTTGCATAAGGGAGAAGTAGAGCTCCGTATGAAAACACAAGTGACAAACCAGTACATTGATAGAATTACAGACCCCCCCCCCCCCCACACACACACACACGCAGAGAGAAGAGTAACCCGAATAAATGAGCATACCCCAAAGTAACGGGCAGATCTGGTAACACTAGTGCTTTTTATGTGGTCTGTTGTAAAACTAGGCAAATATCTAGATGAGTTGATGTACCCCCTGGAAGACCTCTGAGTACCCCCAGGAGTGTGCATACTTCTGGTTGAGAACCACTGCATCACAGCAGACTGTCTCTCCCTTTCCCAAAGCTCTTACCACCAACACCAAACTGTGGAAGAAGCATATTATGATTTATAGAGGCTACTCCAGCCATTAGACTGCAGAAGCCTCCTCAGCCACTTTGTGGGGTGTACATTTAGAAAGGGGAGTCCATATTATTTTGAATATAAACACCATTCAAGCATGAAGCAATCCAATATCTTACGTGATGTACTACACCTCTGCATTAGTTCAGTTTTAATATTTAGTTGGAAGTCCTTAATAATTCAATTTACTGATGTGAACATGCAAACAGAAGTGCTTTTAATTTGAATGCTATCTACAAATAAATGAAATTGAATTTTCCCTCAGCCTTAATAGATTTAAAAAAAATCAGCTTTCATAACTTTTTCATCTAATTATTTCACAGATATCAAGAGTAGAGGCATTAGCCATTTCTTCAAGTTTATGCAGAACATATGCATAATAAACTATTTAAAAAGCTTCATTACTACTGATAACTGGTAAGGAATTTAATTGAGTCTTGTTGCTATAAAATCAGGCAAGAGACAGAACACTCTCTGACATTTAGTACAGTAGATTCTTTACTCATTAAAAGTGTATACTAATAGAATTATTTGGACCTTGTTTGGTTATAATGTACCTCCTGGATGCTAGCCCGCTGAGACTAGATTCTTGGCCTTGCATGGATCAAAAGTCTGCAGATAAAGAACCAACACCCACAAACCCTTCTTGTGAGAATAGTTCTGCCACTGATTTCAATTACAAGTATCTGCTCACATGAGGAAGAATTGCAGGATTATGTCTACCTTGTGCTGGATGGAGAGTCAATCGGAGCAACTAGGTCTCAATCCTGCAAGTGGCTGAGAACTCTGGCCCCTATCCAGCAAAGCATTTCAGCACATGCTTAACTTTAAGCATGTGAGTACACCTCAACTTAATGGGTCTAACTTATGACAAGCTTAGGCACTTTGCTGGTTTGGCAACAGAGTGATCACCACCTTTCAGAATCCAGCTTCCGAAGTCCAGTACAGATGATGTTTATTCTCTCATTCATAAAGTCATACATTAAACGTATTTGCCTGTATATTTTTTTTTATCTTGTGTGATCCATATTCTGTTTTCTACTGTTGCTAGTTTGTAACAATCCTTCTTCCTTCATCTCTTTTTCTCTCCTTGGAGATGAGGGGTACCTGTATGAGGGCTTGTCTACATGGCACGGAAAAGTGCATTTGAGGGGTATGCTTTGTAGAGTGCTCTAAAAGGCCCCACGTAGACCCTGCTGGCATGAACTAAGAGGTATTTAAGTTAAATGTGAACCACATATCCTTTTAGCTCACGCCATCAGAGTCTACATGAGGTCAATAGAACGCTCCACAAAAATCACACCACTCTAATGCACTAAAATTTACCACATTCTGTAGACAAGCCTTGATACTGCAAGAAGCATTTCCTTTATTCTAAGACATATTACATATTATTAGTGCAGTTTATAAGTTCGCCACAATATAGTTTTGCTGTGTCTACTAGGGCCAAATTTTTAAATGGGTCTCCACCCAGCTAGTGACTTCATTTTTGTGAACCAATTATTAAGTATATGCAAATCAAGCACATATAGTACCACATAAACGTAGAAGCCTTCTTTGAATATTTAGCCCTAATAAAGAATGTTTACAGTCTGAAAGGAATGACAGTCCAAACTGTCCTCTGAAACAGAATGTACCTGAAAACATGTTTTATGATGAGCATATCAGAAATTAAGGACTCATGTACAGCTACCAAACAAAATGAGGTTGATTGCTAATTTAAGGGATTTATCAATTGCTAGTTATTCACTACATCTGTTAGCCTGGTCATTTCCATTGTAACCAAGTAAACTTCCACTATTTATGAGAACTATGTACTACACATTATATCCCAGATTATTATATTTTAAAAAAATGTTACACAGTAGAACCTCACAGTTACAAACACCAGAGTTATGAACTGACTGTTCAACACCAAACCCCATTTGAAACTGGAAGTACACAATCAGGCAGCAGCAGAGACCAAAAAACACACAAGTACAGTACTGCGTTAAATGTAAACTACTAAAAAATAAAGGGAAAGTTTAAAAAAGATTTGACAAGGTAAGAAAACTATTTCTGTGCTCATTTCATTTACATTAAAATGCTTTTAAATGGTTAAATGCAGCATTTTTCTTCTGCATAGTAAAGTTTCAAAGCTGTATTAAGTCAATGTTCTGTTGTAAATTTTTGAAAGAACCACCATAATGTTTTGTTCACAGTTACGAACATTTCAGAGTTACGAACAACCTCCATTCCCAAGGGGTTCGTAACTCTGAGGTTCTACTGTAGTTACTGTGCCTACAGAGTGTCATGTGAACATTACATAAGTCAAAACTAAATTCTATGAAAATACTAAATGGCAGACATTATGTCTCTCTAGTGTATGTTTATTCTTTTTCCTACTAAGCTAATAAAGGCAATGGACAAATGGGCTGTCCAGTGTAAATAAAGTGATAATTATTTTAACCTTTTTTTTATTCTAAATTGGGGAGGATCGCAAAGGGGGGGAGCAAAGCAAAGGAGCTTTGACTTTTAAGTCTCATTTTCATCATAAATGTAACCAAGCAGCAAAATTCTATTCTTAAGCTCTATCTCCAAACTCTGTACAGTTCAGAAGGTTATATTGTTGCATCTACAAGGTTTCTTCTACTAGAAGTCTGTCTAGAACAGCGTTTCTCAAAATGGGGTCCATGGACTCTTGGGGGTCCATGAGGGTACTTCAGGGGGTCTGCTGGCCTTACTGATCAACTCCTCCCCTTCCTCCCAGTGCCTCCTGCATGCTGGGGAACAGCTGTTCAGCGGCGTGCAGGAGGCGCTGGGAGGGGGGGAGGAGCAGGGACAGGGTACACTCAGGGGAGGGGCAGAAAGAGTCAGGGAAGGACAGGGGTGGAAACAGGTGGAGCTGAACTTACAACAGGGAGACTGTTCTTATAGATTTATTTATAGGCAATAAATAGTTCTCAGGAACAGTTTAATGCATGTTTCTATGAAGACTAAAGAAATACATGTAGACGGGGCCTTTTGTGCTTAACATTCAACCAATATTAAATAAATAGTCCTCTTTTAGGCTCAGAAAAATTATCAATTTTTAAGATGTTTCACGTAAAATTTTATCTGATTTGGGTTAAAGTGACTTTTAAAATTGAAAACCTCTTGAGGCTGAAGCATAAATCGGAAATGCTTTTCTTCTAGCTTATTTGCTACCAGCTACAAGATTCATGCAAACTACAGAGAAATGCATTCGAACAATCAAGAAGTTCTTGTTAAATGAAAATCATTTTGGAACAAGTTAAAAGCTGTTCTTTTCTTCACGATTCTATTTATTAAGATCTTTAAATAAAGTGTTATCTCACTGAAAATACACTCGTTACAAAAAGCTACAAGGGGAAAAAAAATCCATCTAGGATCATAGGCTGCCACCATTATTTCCTTTCACTTTCTAGTCACAAATGGTGCTAAGCACCTACCAGATGCCTTCCTACCTCTTACTCCGCACCTCCAACAACAAAAGAAATCTTTCTTGTCGACACAGCAATGCTGACAACATATCCTATAATCAATGCTGAAGGTGCCTCACATAAAGACTAGCAATGCAGGCTTGAATGCAGGCTTAAAATGCCTGCAGGTATGCTGTTAATAACAGGCTGTCTTGCATAACCTAAAGTGTAGCAAAAACATAGTATTTCCATATCTACTTATGTCAGAAAAATTCTTGCCTGAACAAAATGGTCCAGTAACCTCAGCTGGTGTAAATCAATACAGCTCCACTGACTTCTGTGGAGGTGCATCAATTTATACCAGGTAAGAATCAGGCCCTACTAGTTATCAAGGTATACAAAGTATAAATAAGATCTCCCTCCTAATGACTCATTTAATTCTCACCTTTGCTAACAAGGTGTATTTATCCACCTACATCATTATGAACTGAGACAGAGAGAACAGAAGCATACAATATAAGTCTGGTTATGTTGGACCAACAGTCAGTTTAAAATTGCAAGACTGGGAAACTGACCTGCTAATATAGCACAGTGACAACATACTTTACTTATCAGAGTCATTGGAAGAAAATGGAGCTTAAGCAGAAGGGGATATTACATGAAATGTTCTGAGAGGGTATCAGTATGAACAAAAGAATATCTCTAGCCAACTTCTTTTTGGCCACCCTCCAAGATTGTATAGAGAAGAGAAGAAAAGAAAATTAGAGAGAGACTCAAAGTCTTCTGCTGTATTAGTAAGAACTGTGCTTCATATTTGTACTTGGGTCTGAATGGACCTAAATATGCTTTTCCCAGAAAATAAAGCTTTTATATTTCAGTTGCTATTGGGGTCTGGCTACCCACCAGCCCCCACCAATGCCCAATATACATAGAATGGGACACAAGACCCTTCCTCCCACACTCGTATAGGAGTGTGATGTCCTCTTCTAAATTTTCATTTTTAATGGCAGACGGACTCATATTGATATGGGTATTTTTGGAACCATATTTTAAAACTTAGAACCCCATTCCTTCAACGTCTCTCTCTCTCTCTCACACACACACACACTTTCTCTACAAAACTGCCTGTACCTACATCTAATCTTTCCCAATAGGCAAAACAGAATGCAATCATACGGGCCTCTAATTTTTTTCTATTCAAATGTATGTTGTAATTACTAGTCAGTGGCTTTAGAAGCAAAATAGATTTTATTTATATTTATTTGTAATTTTTTACGCTGATCCAACAATCGGACTGAGCGGTTTTTTAAAAAGGACTTTAAAACTTTTTTTCCATGCTCAGATAACCAAAAAACCAAAATTACAAATAGCTGAAAGGATTTTCTTCTACCTTGCCAAAGAAATTGGCTTTTTGGCTAAAAAAAGAAGCACAACATTTTTTAGCCAGAAGGCTAATTTTCCACACACAAAAAGTGTTTTAGTGCCTGAAAAATAAAGGCTTAGAATAAAAGATCATTCTCAACCCTAACTACAGTGTTGGTTCCACAACACTATGATGTTGACGTGCCATTGTCTATAAAGTCAGGTTCTACTACCTTCAAATAAAACTCAATACCCCACAATTTTGTTTTTAAATAAAAATAAAGCAATGGGCTTAAATTGCAGCAAGGGGGTTTAGGTTGGACATTAGGAAAAACTGTCCAACTGTCACGGTAGTTAAGCACTGGAATAAATTGCCTCTGGAGGTTTTGGAATCTCTGTCATTGGAGATTTTTAAGAGCAAGTTAGACAAACACCTGTTAAGGATGGTCTATATAATATTTAGTCCTACCATCAGTGCAGGGGACTATACTAGATGACCTCTCAAGGTCCCTTCCAGTCTTACGATTCTATGATCTCAAAGATAAATATTGTATTAGAAGAAAAAAAGAAGTTCAAATTCTTTTTCCTGAGAATTCAATGCCCTGAATTGTTTCTTTCTATTGTCATTCTTCAGTTCCTTCTCTGACAGATGAGTGGCCAAACGTGGTTTGTGGCGTCGTACAATATGGTACACATCCAACTCTTGTCTTTACCTTAGGTATTTACTCAGTGTTTATCAGCATAGTATCTAGGAACAGAGTAGCCTAATAGAGTACAGTCCCAGCATACAATGTTCTCACTTGACCAAATATTCTATAGACCTAAAGGATAAAATTCCAAACTGGCATAACTTCATTAAGTGGACTTCCACTGAAATCACTTTACCTGGATGAATTTGGCCCCATTCATCTCGATGTTAAACGTAACAGCTATTACAAAGCACTCTCTTTTGTCAGCAAACTAAGCAGATCCACTGATACTCCTAGGAGGTTGTCATGAGGTAGCCTTCACTTAAGTAGAGTTTGAATACCCTTGTTCTGAAACATGAGATATTGGCCACTGCCAGAGATCAGTTACAGGACCTGGTGGCCTATACAACTGATCTGATGTAACAACTCCTATTATGCGTACTTAGACACCATTATTTATTATTGGTATTTTGGTAGTGCCTTGAAGTCCTGTTGTGCATGAGGCTGTATAAACACATAGTAAAAGATTTATGATCTAAACAGACGAGAGAGGGGATTCAGAGGTCCCCAAAGTTTGTGAGAGTTTGGGCATGTCACTTCACACCTTTTTGTACCTCTATTTCTCCTCTCTTGCCCCAGTGTTAGACCCAAGAATAGAACCCAGGTCTCTTTCTCAGTCCAGCGTCCTACCCAGTTTGACCACACTATCTCAAGCTACTCATGTTCTTAAAGGAGTACTTCCATTATTAGGGCCTTGGTTCAGGGATACACTTAAGAGTATCTTGCACACACACACACTCAAGACTTGCTCCACTTATTTTTTAAATTTTTCCCTAAGATCTTGAAATTTAATATAAATATCCAAATCTCAACTCTAAATGTATCTATGAGACCCCAATACACATATAAGTGTTTTCAGGATCAGAGCCTAAAACTGTACATTTTAAATACATATTGAAGCTTTTCCCCCTACACACACAGTAAACAAAAATCCGATATTTTACCTAAAGGGATGTAAAATTATTCAAAATGGAATATTAATGCTTTTTCCAAAAAGAGTAACCTGTTTTAAAATACTGTTTAACTATGAGAAATCTTTAAAAGATGAACAAAATAATTTCCTTCCAAGTTATAGAAATGTAACTAAAACAGTACTATTAAAACAAAAGGCTTTAAAATCTGCAGTTTATTTTTCTTTAAAAACATGTATTGTAATAAAATGGAATTCTTTTCCACTGAAATGCTGTTTATTATTGGAAAAAATGCATAATATCAAGAACTTCAATTTCAGTTGTGAGCAGCTTGCTCTCTGAATTGCGTAGGCAGCATGAGAACACTGCAGACGCTTCAGTGTAGAAGAAACATGTAAGTACTTTAATAATATCTTTTTACTGATGTAACTGTGAAATATGTTCTGTTGGCATTCGTAATTAGGGGCAGAACAGATGGGTGAGAGCTTAATAATATGTTAATTAAAATAAATTACACTGACTAAATTTCGTTAGCCTATAAAAATTGGGTTGATTATTTCAATGGGGGGGTATTTTTTTATTATTATTATTATTAGGCTCAGCTTTGAAATAGTTGTTCCTGCTCACATGCTGGAAGGCATTGTTTACTGCAACTGCAGCAAAATAATAATAATAATAAAGAATGTGAAGGTCAGCCAGGGTGTGAAGGCAACATTCTGTTGAAAACAAAAAATATTTTAAGAAAAAAATTCCACTGTTTTTGTTTAAGTTGTCTTATTTTTTCTTAAACCCTGCCCTTCAATACCCTCAATCAGACCACTGAAAGATCAGTAGTATATCTGTTTTTTTTAAATTAACTTTCAATAGTTCCTTCAAAAGCTTCACATACATGAATGTATTAAAATGGGTGTTTGTTCCTGTTTCCTTCTTTAAATGATTCACACTGGAAAAAATAGGTCTCTTACATATGTGCCAACTAACATCTCGGAAATGTAGCATGTGGGCGTTTGTGTGCATGCATGCATTACTAAAATTTGTTTTATAGGAATGGCTGTTTTATACTGTAGTTCATTATACCCTTTTATCACAACAAAACAGATCACAATAAGAACATTTAATTATATTGTGCCCACCATAACCAAATACTCCTATAAATCACAAACGCTTAGCTGGCTGAATAGATGGGAGAATTATATCATCTTATGTAGAACACTGAGATTTAAGTTTCACCTCAGGACACATTCACAGAGGACAAACATTTTCTTGGGATAAATATGCAAAGGACGGTCAAGTGGGTAGAGTGCTAGTCTGGGACTCAGGTGACTGGAGTTCAATTCTCTGCTCCACCACAGACTTCTTGTGTGACCTTGGGCAAACCATTTAATCTCTCCATGCCTTTGTTCCCCATCTGTATGGGGATAGTAGCATTTTTCTTTGTATTGGCAATTATCTCAAGGGGTAATGCAGCATTAACAGTCAACTCAGGAGAAACTTCATGTCCTATCAGATGGCATTCACCCAACAATTCTGAAAGAACTCAAATGTGAAATTGCGGAACTATTAACTCTGGTTTGTAACCTGTCCTTTAAATCAGCTTCTGTACCCAATGACTGGAAGATAGCTAATGTAACGCCAATATTTAAAAAGGGCTCTAGAGGTGATCTCAGCAATTACAGACCTGTAAGTCTAACGTCAGTACTGGGCAAATTAGTTGAAACAATAGTAAAGAATAAAATTGTCAGACACATAGAAGAACATAAATTGTTGGGCAAAAGTCAACATGGTCTCTGTAAAGCGAAATCATGTCTTACAAATCTATTAGAGTTCTTTGAAGGGTCAACAAACATGTGGACAAGGGGAATCCAATGGATATAGGGTACTAAGGGCTGGTCCACACTAAGAAGGGGGGTCGAACTAGGGTACGCAAATTCAGCTACGTGAATAACGTAGTTGAATTCGAAGTACCCTAGTTCGACCTACTCACACGTCCAGACGCGGTGGGGTCAAACTCCGCGGCTCCCCCGTCGACTCCACCACCGCCGTTTGCAGTGGTGGAGTACCGGAGTCGACCGCGGCGCTTCCGGAGTTCGAACTATCGCGTCTAGATCAGACGCGATAGTTCGAACTCCGTGAAGTCGAACTCACTGCGTCGACGGGGAAGGTAAGTGTAAACCTACCCTTAGATTTCTAGAAAGCCTTTGACAAGGTCCCTCACAAAGGCTCGTACATAAATTAAGTTGTCATGGGATAAGAAGGAAGATCCTTTCATGGATTGAGAACTGGTTAAAAGACAGGGAACAAAGGGTAGGAATAAATGGTAAATTTTCAGAATGGAGAGGGGTAACTAGTGGTGTTCCCCAATGGTCAGTCCTAGGAACAATCCTATTCAACTTATTCATAAATGATCTGGAGAGAGGGGTAAGCAATAAGGTGGCAAAGTTTGCAGACGATACTAAACTGCTCAAGATAGTTAAGACCAAAGCAGACTGTGAAGAACTTCAAAAAGATCTCACAAAACTAAGTGATTGGGCAACAAAATGGCAAATGAAATGTAATGTGGATAAATGTAAAGTAATGCACATTGGAAAAAATAACCCCAGCTATACATACAATATGATGGTGGATAATTTAGTTAAAACTAATCAGGAAAGAGATCTTGGAGTCATCATGGGTAGTTCTCTGAAGACGTCCACGCAGTGTGCAGCGGCAGTCAAAAAAGCAAACAGGATGTTAGGAATCATTCAAAAAGGGATAGAGCAGTGGTTCTCAAACTGGGGCCACCGCTTGCGTAGGGAAAGCCCCTGGTGGGCCGGGCCAGTTTGTTTACCTGCCAGGTCCGCAGGTTTGGCAGATCGCAGCTCCCACTGGCCGCGGTTCGCCGCTCCAGGCCAATGGGGGCTGCGGGAAGCTGTGGCCAGCAAATCCCATGTCCTGCACCGCTTCCCGCAGCCAGGCCCCATTGGCCTGGAGCGGCGAACTGCAGCCAATGAGAGCTGCGATCTGCCGAATCTGCAGACCTGGCAGGTAAACAAACTGGCCTGGTCCGCCAGGGGCTTTCCCTACACAAGCGGCAGCCCCAGTTTGAGAACCACTGGGATAGAGAATAAGAGAAAGTATCTTATTGCCCTTATATAAATCCATGGTACACCCACATCTTGAATACTGCATACAGCTGTGGTCTCCTCATCTCAAAAAAGATATACTGGCATTAAAAAAGGTTCAGAGAAGGGCAACTAAAATGATTAGGGGTTTGGAACGGGTCCCATATGAGGAGAGATTAAAGAGGCTAGGACTTCTCAGCTTGGAAAAGAGGAGACTAAGGGGGGATATGATAGAGGCATATAAAATCATGACTGGTATGGAGAAAGTGAATAAGGAAAAGTTATTTACTTGTTCCCATAATATAAGAATTGAAATTAATGGGCAGCAGGTTTAAAACAAATAAAAGGAAGTTCTTCTTCACACAGTGCACAGTCAACCTGTGGAACTCCTTCCTGAGGAGGTTGTGAAGGCTAGGACTATAACGGGGTTTAAAAGAGAACTAGATAAATTCATGAAGGTTAAGTCCATTAATGGCTATTAGCCAGGATGGGTAAGGAATGGTGTCCCTAGCCTCTGTTTGTCAGAGGGTGGAGATGGATGGCAGGAGAGAGATCACTTGATCATTACCGGTTAGGTTCACTCCATCTGGGACACCTGGCATTGGTCACTGTCGGTAGACAGGATACTGGGCTGGACGGACCTTTGGTCTGACCCAGTATGGCCATTCTTATGTTCTTATCTAGGACAGAGATTGTATTGCTATAAATATGATCAAAGAGCAGTGATGATGAAGCAGTCTAAAACCTGCGCTCAATAAATGCTGACTGGAATTTAAGGTTGTGCTAGAAACACTGTTTATAGGATATGATGGCCAGAATTGCTACCACTTAACCAGAAATTTTTCCCATGGAGAGAACTAGTTTTCTAGAAGAGACCACACTATGCCAAAGTAACAGTTTGTGGAAGACCACTTATGACATGGGACTCCACTCAAAGCTTCACAGTAGCTTCCTCTCCCCACAATAGTCTTGTAATTTCCAAAGTATTCCACATGGTCAACTAATAGTCACAACTAAACCACATTGCTGAGAATCTTGCAACCACAAATCTGCTGCGCAGTAGGGTGACCAGGTGTCCAGTTTTGGACCAGAACACCCAGTCAAAAAGGAATCCTTGAATGTCTGGTTTGCAGCGTTGCTGGCAGGCTCCCGGGTCTGGAAGCAGCCAGCATGTCCAGCTCCTAACCTTAGGAGCTGCTGGGGGAGGCCGCATGCTGCCTTGCCCACAAACGCAGCTCCCATTGCCTGGGGCAGGGCAGGAACTATCGCCACTTGCGAGTGCTCAGCAAGCAGCTGTTGAGGGGTCACCTGGCACGTGCGTCTCCCACTGCTGCCCGGCCCTCTTCTCCTTGTGATCCTCGTGTGGCTGGGCTCAAGCTGCAGCGCATGCCCTGCTGCGAACCATGGTCTACCACCCCATCACCGACACCCAGGAGTTGGAGGTATGTGTATCTCCATCTCCGAGTGCTGGGAATGGGTCTGCACCCCCATCCCCCCCATCACTGCATCCCTCCCCTGTCCCAACTCTCCCCACCCCCATTACTGCATCCCTCCCCCATCCCATCCTGCCCACCACACCTACCCATCCCAGCCCTGTACCCCAAACAGCACTCTCCCACCCATCCTCTCCATCTCCCAAAGCTGCCACCCCCACATCCCTCACTCCCCACACTCCTGCACCCCATTCACCTCCATACACTGCTGCACTCCCATTATGTCCCTACAGACCCATGCCCCCCACATCCTCATGTGCCTGTAGCCTTCTGACTCCCCCTGCATCCCTCATCCACCCCACATAACCCCCCCCACACCCCTGCTCTCATCCTTGGCTTCGTTCCCTCCCCATCCTCTCTCCCCCACCCCCATCTTTTCCCCTCCAGCCCACCCTCCTCCCTTCCCAGCTGGGTATTTTAGGCAGCCCCTGGAAAAGTATATGAAAAAGTGTCTCTGTGTAGGCAAGTGTGCGCATGCATGCACTGTATGTATGTATGTAAGAGACTGTGTGTCTTTGTGTAGGGTGTTGCGTGTATTGCCACATGTGTGTATACCTGTGTGAATAAAATTTGCAGCCTAACTCTTTGACTTTTATTCCTTTTGCTGGCTTGCACACAAAAAAAATGATGACATGAAATGTGTGTATTCATTTCATAACAAGTTTTTAAAAGAGAAAGGAACTCTAAAAGAAATGTATTATTTCTTTAAAAGTGAATGTTGTTGACTAGTAATTGCAGAAGAAAAGACGGTTACTCACCTGTAGTAACTGGTGTTCTTCGAGATGTGTTGCTCCAATCCATTCCAGTTAGGTGTGCGCGCCGCGCGTGCACGGCTTCTCCGGAACTTTTTTCCCTAGCAACTCCGGCGGGCCGGCTGGCGCCCCCTGGAGTGGCGCCGCTATGGCGCTAAATATATACCCCAGCCGGCCCGTCCGCTCCTCAGTTCCTTCTTGCCGGCTACTCCGACAGTGGGGAAGGAGGGCGGGTCTGGAATGGATTGGAGCAACACATCTCGAAGAACACCAGTTACTACAGGTGAGTAACCGTCTTTTCTTCTTCGAGTGATTGCTCCAATGCATTCCAGTTAGGTGATTCCCAAGCCTTACCTTAGGCGGTGGGGTCGGAGTGAGACGTGGCGGAGTGCAATACCGCAGAGCCGAAGGCTGCGTCGTCTCTAGACTGCTGTACCAACGCGTAATGGGAGGCGAAGGTGTGGACCGAAGACCAGGTAGCCGCTCTGCAGATGTCCTGGATGGGGACATGGCTCAGGAAGGCGGCGGACGATGCGTGCGCTCTCGTAGAATGAGCGGGTGAGTCGGCATGGTGTCACGTGAGCCAGCTCATAGCATGACCTGATGCATTGAGTCACCCAGGAGGAAATGCGCTGGGTAGAGACCGGCTCGCCTTTCATGCGATCAGCGATTGCGATGAAGAGCTGGGTGGAACGCCGAAAGGACCTTGTCCGGTCGATGTAGAACGCCAGCGCCCGACGGACGTCGAGGGTGTGGAGCTGTTGCTCCCGGGGCGAAGCATGGGGCTTCGGGCAGAAGACCGGGAGAAAGATGTCCTGATTAAGGTGGAAGGCCGAGACCACCTTTGGTAGGAAGGCCGGGTGAGGACGAAGCTGCACCTTATCCGCGTGAAAGACGGTGTAGGGGGGGCCCACCGTCAACGCTCGGAGCTCCGAGACTCTCCGTGCCGATGTTATGGCAACCAGGAAGGCCGTCTTATAGGAGAGGTAGAGGAGAGAACACGTGGCCATAGGCTCGAATGGTGGACACATGAGTCTGGCCAGGACGAGGTTCAAGTCCCAGGTCGGTGCCGGGCGGCGCACTGGCGGGTATAAGCGGTCGAGGCCCTTCAGGAAGCGGGAGACCAACGGATCGGAAAAGATGGTTCGACCCTCCACCGACGAAAGAAAGGCGGACACCGAGGCGAGGTGGACTCTCAAGGAGGAAACCGCCAGACCCTGCTCCTTGAGGTACCATAGGTAGTCTAGGATGGTAGTGACAGGTACCACGAAAGGGTTGAGCCCCTGCTGGTCACACCAGAGCGCGAACCTCTTCCATTTCGCCATGTAGGTGGTGCGGGTGGAAGGCTTTCTGCTCTCTAGCAGGACTTGCTGTACTGCCGCCGAACAGTGCCTCTCTGCGTCGGTCAACCACGCAGGTACCAAGCTGTAAGATGGAGGGACTGCAGGTTCGGATGGCGGAGTCTGCCGAAGTCCTGCGTGAGGAGGTCCGGCCACAATGGGAGGGCGATGGGCTTCCGAACGGAGAGCTCGAGCAGCAGGGTGTACCAATGTTGCCGCGGCCAGGCTGGAGCCACGAGTATCATGGTGGCTCGATCCCTCCGAAGCTTCTGGAGCACTCTGTGCACGAGTGGAAACGGAGGGAAGGCATAGAGGAGGTGAGTCTGCCACGGATAGAGGAAAGCGTCTGACAGGGAGCTCGGCGAGTGCCCCCGGAACGAGCAGAACTGGAGACACTTCCTGTTCGCCCTGGAGGCGAAGAGATCGACCTGGGGAAACCCCCACCTCTGGAAAATCGTGTATGCAACGTCGGGACGGAGGGACCACTCGTGGGAGAGAAACGACCTGCTGAGGCGGTCGGCCAGCGTGTTTTGCACTCCCGGAAGAAAGGACGCTTCCAGGTGAATGGAGTGGGCCACGCAGAAGTCCCACAGGAGGATCGCCTCCTTGCAGAGGGGGGACGAGCGGGCTCCGCCCTGCTTGTTCACGTAGAACATTGCCGCTGTGTTGTCCGTGAGCACTGTCACACAGCGGCCTTGCAGGTTGGTCCGAAAGGTGTGACATGCAAGGCGGATCGCTCGGAGCTCGCGGACATTGATGTGGAGAGCGAGCTCCTGGGGCGACCAGCGGCCTTGAGTGTGAAGGCCACCCAGGTGAGCCCCCCAACCGAGTGCCGAGGCGTCCGTGGTCAGTGTCGCGGACGGACGAGGCAGGTGGAACGGCACTCCGGCGCAGACGATCTCCGGGTCGAGCCACCAACGAAGGGACTCGAGGGTCGGTTTGGTGACCGTGACCACCATGTCGATGTGGTCGCGATGCGGGCGGTACACCGACGCCAGCCACGACTGGAACGGACGGAGGTGGAGCCGCGCGTATGCGGTGACATAAGTACACGATGCCCTGTGACCCAGGAGGCGGAGGCACGACCGCACCGTCGTGGTCGGAAAGTTGACGAGCTCCCGGATAAGGGAGACCATTGTCAGGTGTCGAGACCGCGGCAGGCAGGCGCGGCCCGTAGAGGAGTCGAGAACCGCTCCAATGAACTCCACCCGCTGTGCCGGAAGCAAGGTAGACTTCTCGGCGTTGACAAGCAGCCCGAGGTGTTGAAAGAGGGACAGGATTTCCGCTACCTGGCGCTGCACCAGCCCTTGTGACTGCCCACGAATCAGCCAGTCGTCCAGATAGGGGTAGACATGCATCTGACGACGACGGAGGGCCGCCGCTACCACTGCCATGCACTTTGTAAATACCCGCGGTGCCGTGGCAAGTCCGAAAGGTAACACGGCGAACTGGTAGTGGTCGTTGTTGACGAGAAAGCGAAGGTAACGCCGGTGAGGGGGATAAATTGCGACATGGAAGTAAGCGTCCTTCATGTCGAGGGCGGCAAACCAGTCTCCCGGATCCAGAGAGGGAATGATGGTCCCCAGGGTGACCATGCGAAACTTGGGCTTGAGCAGGTATTTGTTCAGCTCTCGAAGGTCCAGGATAGGACGTAGCCCTCCCTTCGCCTTGGGGATGAGAAAATAACGGGAATAGAATCCCCTGCCCCGCCTGTCTGGAGGCACTGCCTCTATGGCACCCACGCTCAGTAGAGTCTGAACCTCTTGTAAGAGGACTTGCTCGTGAGAGGGGTCCCTGAAGAGGGACAGGGAGGGTGGGTGGGAAGGAGGGGGCGTAACAAATTGTAGACGGTATCCCGACTGGACTGTCTGAAGAACCCAGCTGTCCGATGTTATTCGGGACCACGCCGAACGAAAATAGGAGAGGCGGTTGGAGAACAAACGGGGGGGATCCGAGGGGGAGAGTGATGGGCCGTCCTCGGGCGTCCCATCAAAAGGCCTGCTTGGACCCTTGAGGGCCCTTGGAAGAGGCCTGGGACTGGTTCCGACGGTTACCCGAAGGCCGTCTGTGATTCTGGCCAGGACGTCTGGGCGTATACGGCCGATAACGCTGCTGCTGGAAGGACCGAGGGGGCTGCTGCCGGAAAGACCTGCGTTGTGGAGCCGGCGTGTGCATGCCAAGGGTTCGAATGGCAATACGCCCATCCTTTAAGGTCTGTATCCGCGAATCGGTCTGTTCGGAAAACAGCCCTTTCGTGTCGAACGGCAGGTCCTGCAGCGTGTACTGCACCTCCTGTGGTAATGTGGAGGATTGCAGCCATGAGATGCGCCGCATCGCCACCCCTGTTGCTATTGTCCGCGCTCCCGAGTCCGCCGCGTCGAGGGCAGCCGTAATGGATGAACGGGAGGACTTCTTCCCTTCCTCGAGCATTGCCGAGAACTCTTGGCGGGCAGTCGTCGGCAGGAGTTCGGTGAATTTTGCCAGGGATGCCATGATGTCAAACACATACCTGGCTAGAAGGACCATTTGGTTGGCTATTCGCATCTGCAGGCCGCCCGCGGAATAGACCTTACGGCCTAGCAGGTCCATCCTCCGAGCGTCCTTAGATTTGGGCGCCGGGGCCGGTTGGCCATTCCGTTCTCGGCCGTTCACAGACTGCACAACAAGCGAGTCCGGGGTTGGGTGCGAGTATAAGTACTCATAGCCCGTGGGGGGGGCTGAGTACTTCCGTTCTACCCCTCGAGCCGTGGGAGGGATGGACGCGGGCGTTTGCCAGAGCGTGGCAGCGTTCTTCTGTATAGTCTTAACAAAAGGTAACGCCACGCGCACAGGAGTGTCCGAGCCGACCACATTAGTAATGGGGTCCTCATCCTCTTGGACCTCTGCCACCGGGAGGCCCATGGACGTCGCGACCCGACGGAGTAACTCCTGGTGGGCCTTAAGGTCTATGGGGGGCGGGTCTTTGGCAGAAGTCCCAGCCACCGCTTCGTCCGGGGACGATGACGAGGACATAGCCTGTCCGATAGTTTCCATGGGAGGGGCCGTTAGAGGCGCCTCGGCTGGGGCAGGCTGGACCGGGGACTGGCGGTCCTGCGGCCTCGAGGGCTCGCGGAGAGGTGACTCCGGGGGGCGACTGATCGTCGCTTCGGGAACTCTGCGCTCCGCGGCAACGTCTCTTGGGGGAAGCGGAATGACTTGCGCTTCATGGTGACCCCAGGGCACCCAGAAGCCCCACTGCTGAGCCCCTTGAGGGTGGTCGCGTGGGGTTGGTGGCAATGAGCCGGTGCCGTCCGCGCCAGAGGCGACAGATGCCGGGCGAGACGGCCAGGGCGGGGCGGAGCCCGAAATCGAGGCCCGTGGGATATCACCAGGCGGTATGGAGGCCCGATGTCCGTCCGTCCGGTACCGAGAGGGTGACCGCGACCATCGGTCCCCGCGGTGCCGGGAGCTCGACCGGTGCCGGGAGCTCGACCGGGAGCCGGACCTGCGGTGCCGGGAGCGGCTGCGGGAGTTCCGGTGCCGGGAACGGTGCCGAGACGGGGACCTCCGGCGGTGTCGACGCGACGGCGATCGAGACCTGGACCGGTGCCGGGAGTGCGACCGGTACCGAGATGACGATCGGTACCGGGACTGCGACCGGCGGCGAGATGGCGATCGGTACCGCGACGGAGAGCGGTGCCGAGATCTTGAGCGGCTAGACGGTGACCGGCGTCGGTTCCTGGAGCCTGAGCGGGACCGAGAGCGTCGACCGTGCCGGCGGTCCGTGGATGGCGGTCGGACCATCATCGCCGGTTTTCCTGCCGACGGGACAGCCCGCACCGGCGGCGCCGGGGGCCGGAGGCTCGGTGCCTCTACGAGCTGTATCAGCTCACGCGCGGAGGAGTACGTCTCCGGCGTCGTCGGCAGCCTTGGCTCAACACCGGACGGTGCCGGGGAGCGTGGCGGTGCCGGACTCGACGGCTCTTGCAGAGTCAACGGCACGGTGTCTGCCCTGCGCACAGTCACCACTGTGGGCGCAGGCGGCACGAGCACTTTAGCTGAGTCTGCAGCGCGGGACTTAGCTACTGCTTTAGCGAGCTTGCGCTTTCTCGTCGGCGAAAGTGAGCGGTGCCGGGTCTTCGGCGCCGGAGGCGGAGCCTGCGGGGCCTCGGTACCGGAGCGGGCTGGTGCCGCTGGTGCGCTCTGCACCGAAGAGGTTCTCGGCGCCGGCGCCGCTGGTGCCGAAGGTTGGAGCGACGCCTCCATAAGGATCTGCTTAAGCCTGTAGTCCCGTTCTTTGCGTGTCCGCGGCTTAAAAGCAGAACAGATAACGCACTTGTCGGTGTGATGTCCTTCTCCGAGGCAACGGAGGCAAGCGTCGTGTGGATCGCCAATTGGCATCGGCCTTTGGCACACAGCGCAGGGCTTGAAGCCCGGTGCCCTGGGCATGAGCCCGCACCGGGAAGGGAAAAGGGGGGGAAACCCCCCTTAACCGTTTACTAAAAGCTAGAACAACTACACTATAACAACTATAATAACTCTAATCACTAACTAAACAACTAACTATATATATACAAGATAGGAGAGCTAGGGCAGTGGAGGCCAACGAGCACTCCACAGTTCCGACCGGCCGTCACGGGCGGTAAGAAGGAACTGAGGAGCGGACGGGCCGGCTGGGGTATATATTTAGCGCCATAGCGGCGCCACTCCAGGGGGCGCTAGCCGGCCCGCCGGAGTTGCTAGGGAAAAAAGTTCCGGAGAAGCCGTGCACGCGCGGCGCGCACACCTAACTGGAATGCATTGGAGCAATCACTCGAAGAAGAAACAATATATCATACATTTCTCCCCACCTTTGTCTAGCTACATTATAAACTCTTTGTTGCAGACTCTTTCTTTTTATGTGTATGTCCAGCACCTACCACCCTGGAGCCCTGATCTTAGTTGGGATCTCTACACACTAAACAACAATTGTAATAATGTGGAAGTATGTGTGTTAGTGCATGCTAGATGTGTACACATAAATATACGGTACATGTATATCTGCATATAGGTGTGGGAGTCAGTTTCTAAAGATTTATTTTTATAGGTAGCTGGACAGGTGTGCATTTCTGTGGTTGTGCTCTTGGATTTGCATTTGGGCTTTGGGAGAGGACCTTTGGTGGACCCACTAGAGGTGTGATAATGTGTGGTCCTAATTCCACACATAAAATTACAACAACTTAAGAGAGCAAAAAATATGGAGCTGGTTATGAAAAATGGAAAGAGGGGAAGGAAAGAATCATGAAAACCTTTGTGAAATTTCATTTTTTTTTAAATTACCCTTTTTGACTATTTTGCTGCCAGCTCTAACATCCTGTAACAAATAAAACCTGAACTTAGCATAATACACCTGTCAAAACAATAAATATGCCTCTTTAGGCCTTGCGGGGAAAATGAGCACATAGGAGAGGGTGGGGAAGAGTAAGCAACGGAGGCAGGGTGGATGGAGTAAGCGCAGAATGGGGCCTCCACAAGGGGCAGGGCAGTGGGTGGGGCGCACTGGTGTTCAGTTTTCTGGAATTAGAAAGTTTGCAACCCTACTTCCCAGTAAAATTAGGAACCAAAGCAACCTTACTATCCATAAAAACTGTACCAACGCTCTTCATTACAGAACATTAAAACAAACATTTCCAGTCCTAAAAAATACACACTATTCCTCAGTTAGCAAAGCAAAGGTAATGGAAGGCACTCCCGCTTTTATTCCTTCAGTTGGAAGGATCAAAAGTATCTGACCACAAACAATGGTCCCCGTTTAGTTAATTCTTCCATGCTAATACAAGAATCTCACTTGATTCGTTTCATGTTCATATTGGCACCTTAACGAACCTGAGAGAAAGACTGGGGACAGGAGGATATGTGGGCCAGATATACGTTGGCTACAGACCACATGCAATGCTTGGAATAAGGACAGGGTGGGCATGTTGGGGGAGAAGGGGAAGGCAGAACACACACAGGGTAGAGTACAAAAATCTCCACTAAAAATAAAGGGGAGAGGGGGGGCATTTATATTTGACAATGAGTGTGCACACACGTTTCAAAATGACTTAGGCATTGTATTATGTTTATAAAGGCCAGCCTGAGGTGTGGGATCTGTGACTTATTTATGAAGATTTCTTAAAATGCAATTTTATTACAGAAAAACTTCCTCTGTGTTTCTATCAAACATCTTTTAGCAAGGCAAGTATTTATAATATTTGAAATACACATTCATAAATATTTAAAAAGTGGTTAAAATACTTTTCTGAAATCTCTTGAATAAAATGAATAGTGAAAGTTTTAAAAGTTTGAGGCTGTAGGACTCTTGGCTAATTCCAGATTCAGGCATTTCTAGGAAGTCCTAACAGTTCAGGACAGAGAGAAATTAATGAGAAATAAACACAGCAGTGAAGACTGATACAGTTTGTTGCCTGACTCCAAGCAGCTAGGAAGCCATCTTAACTGCCTATATCCGGGATTCTCCTGTACAGTGGAATCTTCAGGTGGCTAGAGCACTGTAGTGGCTTTTCCCTCCAGTCATCCATATAGAAGGCATGGCTAGGGGAAAGAAGTATGGCAGAAGAACCAGTGTGTGTGGCCTATCGCTGGCTGCCATAAGAGCCCCTTGGGGTGGGACAATGCGCAGCCAGGCATAGGTCAGAGAAGCCTGTAGGACTAGTTCCCTGGAATTGAGAGAGCACAAAGAGGGTGTAAAACCACCTTTGCCCCCCCCTCAACCCTTACTCATGGGCCCACGCTAAGCATAGCAATCAAATCAGAGGATCCAGGCCACTGCTTCTACTTAGATTTCTGCTGAGTAACTTAAAAAAATTATTTTTCATAATTTTAGTTTTAAGTTAACTTTTTTTAATCTGCTTATTGTATAAGGAGTGTCTGAGATTAACTCTCATTTATGTCTTTTTTGAAAATGTACCCCTTAATGGACCTAGCTGTCATTTGTTCCTTGGAAGAAGATTTTCAATCATATTCTGTACCCCTTCTCCCACTGCCCTGAGAACTACGGCTTACCTTGCTTACCTGTGCTGGTGTCCTGTAAAGGATTTTGCTTCATGAAATGCAAATTAATTCTCTGCTTGCACTACTAGTGTCCGTCTCTTGTGATTACATCACAAAGTACACCTCTACCCCAATATAACGCTGTCCTTAGGAGCCAAAAAATCTTACCACGTTATAGGTGAAACCATGTTATATCAAACTTGCTTTGATCCACTGGAGTGCGCAGCCCCGCCCCTCCGGAGCGCTGCTTTACCACGTTATATCCGAATTCATGTTATATCAGGTCACATTATATCGGGGTAGAGGTATAATACGTACATCTTTCATTGGAAGAGTAACTAGGGGAAATGTGTTTATAATATATCAAAGCTGGTACGTAGCAGTACCTACCAGAAATATAAATAAAACAGCTCAGCCAAACAGATTTTCAAAAGCAGATATAAAAACTAACAAAATCGGTACTGTAACCCATCAAGAAAAGTGCTGGCAAATGAAAGAAATTTGCAGTAAAACATTCTAGACTGGAAGGCAAAAATGGAGTTTTGGAATTGATTCCCAAGAAACAGCAGCAGCTGTTTAATTGCCACGTGCAGCGGCCTTCCAACCAGCACAACCACCATCGAGAGGCTTGTGGCTTCACCAGGGATGAACACCATTTAAATTTAGGGTAATTCATGTAGCAATCCTAATCCTCCTTAGGATATACTAAAAAGTAAAACACAGCAATGCAGAAAGAAAGAGAACTTTCCAACAAAATGCCTGAGACTACTTATAAATATCACACAATATTACTGGGGCATCGACACTGATGAAAAGAATGCTTATGGCTCTCGTCCCATATCAATAGGTGAGGAAGCCATGCAAATAAATCCCAGTATATCAATGGGAGACTATACTTGGCGTTTCAGTAGTATACTTGTAACAAGGGGAACTCACTTTCATTTCTTGCTTATGTTGTACCAGACCAAATTCTGAACAGCTCTTACACAGAAGCCTAAAATAGGACACAACCTGTGCCTGAAAGGAGAGCAGAAGATCTCTAGAACAGGCTGTTGGAGCTGTAGTGAAATTCACAAGGATAGAGAACAGTGGACTGCAACATCCACCACTATTTCTTCCAGTGACAAGGTGCAGAGAAAAGCAAAAAGAGGGGTAGAATTTGAGAGACGTGAATGTGATTAACATCTGAGGACCTAACCCTGTGAGGATCTCGCCTGTGGGTGTATCTCCCAGTTGCTGCTTGCAGCTCTAACACAGTCAATCAGCACTCAGCAAAAGGACCAGCAAGGGAAGAACAAAGGAAGGCAGATGTCCCACCCTGAGGTGCCAGCCAGGATGGCAATGGAGCAATTCACTGGCATAGCTCACCATCTAGCTGTATTACGGCAGTGCCTACTGGTCTCCTCTATGATCGGGGATTGTGCTAAATACTTTACAAACATAGTAAGAGGCAGTTTCTGCCACTAGACAAAGGCTGGAAGGGCAAATAGAGGCAGAGTGAATTGCCCAAGGTTGAATGGCAAGCTAGGGGCAGAAAAGGATACAATCCAGTCTCCCAAATCCCTGTGCAGTGCATATCCATGGGTTGTCTATACTAACAATAGTAACTCATCTGTACTAGCTGCTTTCAAACAAAATGAATTCAGAGTAATAGGCAAACTATATTCAAGGATCCCTTCATCCAACACTGAAACACAGCCACCTCTGTACAGTAACTGCACACCACAGCAATGTTGCACAACAACTAAAAATAGAAAAAGGAGTAAGTTATCCAACTGACTAAGTAGTTAAGATCTCAGTTTTATATTTCATCTGAAATATTTTGTGCAGTGTCCCCCAAAACCATGCTGAGTCACTGATTCAACACTAATTCAGAAAAGAACACCACAAGAAGCAGATGTTTTCCTAGAAGTCTCCCATCCAACTGCTGATCAAGCCTAACTCTGCTTACTCTTATGTTTTAAAAGTTAAATGAGCTCACAATACCTTGTGCTACGGCTCTAGGCAAGGTATACAAGGACAACCTACCCCAGTCTCACTCTTTTTAATAGGCAAGGATCAGGAGAAAAGGAGCAGCAGTCGCTGAATTTGGCTTTGGGCCAGTATTTGGGCACATTTTCACTCATAGTGACAGTTCTACCTTTATCTAATCACCTCTACACTCGTTGGCTCCCTATGTTGCCTTTAGTCATTAGTGCATGTGAGAATATGGTCCATAACTTAGATAGCATGATTTTTATATTAATGATCTATATTCCTCCTTAGTTAAGAGAGTTCCTCAAGACAAACATACCAATATCACCAACATTAAACAAAACCATAATATATGTAACTGTAGCGATGCAAATAGCAAGGAACACATGACCAGCAGCTGGTGGTACAATTTTACCATTACAAATCTGACTATCCCAGTTTAAATCTATTACCATTTTGCTGCTATTAAACAGCTGGGCTTTAGTTTCACATAATTAGGTAACGAGTTTATTAGGGCTGTCAAGCGATTAAAAAATAATTGCAATTAATTGTGCTGTTAGACAATAATAGAATAACATTTATTTAACTTTTTTGGATGTTTTCTACATTTTCAAATATATCGATTTCAATTATAAAAGAATACAAAGTGTACAGTGCTCACTTTATACTTATTTTTATTACAAATATTTGTACTGTAAAAAACAAAATTGTATTTTTCAATTCACTAATATAAGTAATGTAGTGCAATCTTTGTCATGAAAGTTGAACTTATAAATGTAGACTTATGTACGAAAAAACTGCATTAAAAACAAAACACTGTAAAACTTTAAAGCCTAGAAGTCCACTCAGTCCTATTTCTTATTCAGCCAATCACTCAGACAAACAAGTTTGTTTACATTTGCAGGAGATAATGCTTCCCGCTTCTTGTTCAGAATGTCACCTGAAAGTGAGAACAAATGTTCTCATGGCACTGTTGTAGCTGTCATCGCAAGATATTTACATGCCAGATGTGCTAAAGATTCACACGTCCTTTCCTTCATGCTTCAACCACCATTCCAGAGGACATGCGTCCATGATGATGATGGGTTCTGCTCGATAACAGTACAAAGCACTGCAGACCAACATAAGTTCATTTTCATCATATGAGTCAAATGCCACCAGCGGAAGATTGATTTTCTTTTTTGGTTGTTCGGGTTCTGTAGTTTCCGCATTGAAGTATTGCTCTTTGCAGACTTCTGAAAGCATGCTCCACACCCCGTCCTGATCAGATTTTGGAAGGCACTTCAGATTCTTAAACCTTGGGTGAGTGTTGTAGCTATCTTTACCAATGTGAGATTTCTATCTTCTTTGCATTTTGTCAAATCTGTAGTGAAAGTGTTCTTAAAATGAAAACATGTGCTGAGTCAACATCCGAGACTACTATAACATGAAATATATGGCAGCATGTGGGTAAAATAGAGCTGGAGACACACAATTCTCCCCTAAGGAGTTCAGTCACAAATTTAATTAACGCATTATTCTTTTAATGAGCATCATCAACATAGAAGCATGTCCTCTGGAATGGTGGCCAAAGCATGAAGGAGCATACGAATGTTTAGCATATCTGGCACGTAAATACCTTGCAATGCCGGCTACAAAAGTCCCATACAAACCCCTGTTCTCACTTTCTGGTGACATTGTAAATAAGAAGTGGGCAGCTTTATCTCCTAAATCTACATTTGTAAATTGCACTTTCAGGCTAAAGAGATTGTACTGCAGTACTTGTATGAGGTGACTTGAAAAATACTGTTTCTTTTGTTTATCATTTTTACAGTTCAAATATTTGTAATCAAAGATAATATAAAGTGAGCAGTGTACACTTTGTATTCTGTGTTGTAATATAAATAAATATGTTGAAAATGTAGAAAAACATCCAAATATGTTTAATAAATTTTAATTGGTATTCTATTGTTTAATAATACAATTAAAACTGAGATTAATTGTGATAAAAAAATTAATCACGATTAATTTTTTTGAGTTAATCATGTGAGTTAACTGTGATTAATCGACAGCTCTAATGTTTATATATTCGAGATGTATCATAATAAAAATACAGAACAAAAGAGCGCTAAAATAAAGTGATCTGAGAATGTAAAAATGTTAATTTAAAAATATATTATAATTACAATGTTATTTGTAGTGTGGAATGACTAATCTCTGATTAAGTAGAAGGAGTTAGCTAAAAGCACACCATGTATTAATGATTAGCATAACCGTTCAAAATGGATTTAATAACTTCAAGAGAATGCAGTTTTAAAACCACAGCCACTGAAAGAATTCTGGAAAACATGGAGTTTAATAGATTATTTGTAATTAGCCTCCAAATATTTTCAGGAGGTATTTATTACTTTCCACCATTTCTTAACATAAAGACACATAGCAGGTTAGCGTCAGAGAATATTCTGGACTGCTTCAATTTCTGAAATACACTAATGTAATATTTTTCAAATATTTTGACACATGTAGAGGAAAACACTGGGCAATTTGATGTGTTGTTTTTTTTTAAACTACTTTTGTTCTGCCAGTAGTGCAAAGAGTAGCTTTTTAGAGGTATTGCATAGTGAATTGCTCGGGACACTAGAATAAAAACTGAAGTTGCTTAGATATGTCTAGTAGTACCTACTTCTAAATGCCTGATGACTGAAAAAAAAATATATAGACAGACTACATTGTGCACGGCATTTTGCCAGGAATAACCACAATACAAACAGTAAATTTTTTGCAACAAACCACTTATTTGGACAATGGAGTATTTCACATACTAAAAAGGGATCGATCAGCTGAATGTTGAAAAAGGCATGGTCCAAAAACAAAACAAAACAAAAAAATCCCTCAGCAGAAAACCAACTGATTGCATGATTCTAGGTTTTATATTTGCAGCCATCTAGTATGGCTCGTGATCTACATTAACCTTAACAGACATTATGCAGATAAATACCTATGTGTCACATTGAAAATTAACCATTCAATTCCAATCAATTCAGGCTAGGAAAAACCTATTGCTTAGGAGCCTGGAATAGCCAGAACTATACCTGGACAAATGAAATTTAATTACCTCTCTACCCCAATATAACACTGTCCTCGGGAGCCAAAAAAAAAAATCTTACTGCATTATAGGTGAAACCGTGCTATATCGAACTTGCTTTGATCCACCGGAGCGCACAGCCCCGCCCCCCTGAGCGTTGCTTTACTGCGTTATATCCGAATTTGTGTTATATCGGGTCACGTTATATCGGGGTAGAGGTGTACTTGCTGCTCTCTACGTAAGTTGCTAACCTGCACTTGGGAATCTTGGCATCTCCAACTTGAATCCATGAAGACAAGAATTGTCCCATCCCCTTCCCTCCCTTTTATGACCATGAAAGAGGCAGAGCAAGGGTATAATGTGCCTTTATTTCCTGCTACTTTGCTTAGCCCTAATCAGCTAGAGATAGCACATATCTGTGCAGGTGCAGTTCCCAACATGCAGTACTATACTGGGCAAAAAACTGACATTTAGTTAAGTTTACTAGGCAACTTAGACAAATAACCAATTTTCAGTTTCAGGTTGGACATGCTGGTCAGTCATTGCACCTAGTATTTTTAAGTGAAAGTCAGATCAGCAACTTTTCCTTAAAGGGAAGTCAGACAATGGCCCTGCCTACATGAGCCCAGTCCGACTACACTGATGTAGCTGAACTAGTGCAAACCCCTAGTGTAGACATACTACATAGATATAAAGCACAGCTTACAGCAGCACAACTTAGGCATGGTCTAAACTTAAAAGAATTCTTCCAGCAACCGCTGCTCAAGGAAGTAAACTACCTACAGTCGACAGAAACCCCCTTTCCTTAGATGTAGGAAGCATTGCTGCTACAGCAGCATAACTAGTGCTACAACTGCAGCTATACTGCTGTGGCACCCATGGTATAGACCTGCTCTTTCTTACGAGGAATAAGGGCTTGTCTACATAGGGACATTCAGAAAAGTTAATCCGAAGTAATTTTTTAAGTGGATTTAGTTAAACCATATTAAATCCTTGTGTGGACATTATCAGTCAGAATTAGTGTCACCACAGGGATTTAATGTGGTTTAACTAAATCACTTTAAAATCAAATTAACATCGTGAATTTAATTTTCCTGAGGCCTGGTCTACACTACAAGTTTATATCGAATTTAGCAGTGTTAAATCGCATTAACCCTGCACCCGTCCACACAATGAAGCCCTTTATATCGATATAAAGGGCTCTTAATACAGATATCTGTACTCCTCCCCGACCAGGGGAGTAGCGCTGAAATCGGTATTGCCATTTTGGATTAGGGTTAGTGTGGCCGCAATTCGACGGTATTAGCCTCTGGGCGCTATCTCACAGTGCACCATTGTGACCGCTCTGGACAGCAATCTGAACTCAGATGCACTGGCCAGGTAGACAGGAAAAGCCCCGTGAACTTTTGAATTTCATTTCCTGTTTGCCCAGCGCGGAGCGCCGATCAGCACAGGTGACCATGCAGTCCCAGAATCAAAAAAGAGCTCCAGTATGGACCGTATGGGAGATACTGAAGCTGATCTCTGTATGGGGAGATGAATCTCTTCTATCAGAACTCCATTCCAAAAGACGAAATGCCAAAGCATTTGAAAAAATCTCCAAGGCTATGATAGACAGAGGCCACAACAGGGACTCAACACAGTGCTGCGTGAAACTTAAGGAGCTGAGACAAGCGTAATAGAAAGCCAAAGAATCAAATGGACGCTCACAGAGGGAGGGACGGGGGACTGAGGACTCTAGCTATCCCACAGTTCCTTCACTCTCCGAAAACTATTTGCATTCTTGGCTGAGCTCCCAATGCCTGAAGGGTAAAAAACATTGTCGCGGGTGGTTCAAGGTGTATGTCGTCAGCCCTACCCCATGAAAGAAAAGGGGAAAAAATTGTTTCTCGCCTTTTTTCAATGTCACCGTATGTCTACGGGATGCTGCTGGCAGACGCGGTGCTGCAGCGCTACACAGCAGCATCCCATTGCCTTCCCTTCCTGATGACAGACGGTTCAATATGACTGGTATCCATCGTCGTCATCATCATCATCCCGTGAGTGCTCCTGGCTGGCCTCAGTGAGGTCAGCCGGGGGCGCCTGGGCAAAAATGGGAATGACTCCCGGTCATTCCCTTCTTTAAGCTTTGTCTCCTGGAGATTCAGTCCTGCCTGGAATATCATAGCAGCTGGAGGCTGCCTCCCCCCAATAAAGTCAATGTTGTTTCTTATTCATGCATTCTTTATTACTTCATCACACAAATAGAGGGATAACTGCCATGGTAGCCCAGGAGGGGTGTGGGAGGAGAGAAGCAACAGGTGGGGTTGTTGCAGGGGCATCCCCTAGAATGGCATGCAGCTCATCATTTCCGTGGGATGTCTGGGGCTCTGACCTGGAGCGGCTGTTTGCCTCTCTGGTTCTTTAGTAGACTTGCCTGATATTCTAGGCAGGATTGACTCTACCTTTAGACAAAACTTAGAGAAGGGAATGACCTGGGGAGTCATTCCCATTTTTGTCCATGCGCCCCCGGCCAACCTCACCGAGGCCAGCCAAGAGCACCCATGACAGCAGCAGACGGAACAATATGACTGGTAACCATATCTGCCAACTTGCAAAGGCAAGGGGATACTGCTGTGTAGCACTGCAGTACCGCATCTGTCAGCAGCATCCAGTAGACATATGGTAACAGTGAAAAACGGCTGAATGGGCTCCATGGTTGCCATGCTATGGCATCTGCCAGGGCAATCCAGGGAAAAGGGCGCAAAATGATTGTCTGCCGTTGCTTTCACGGAGGGAGGATTGACTGACAACATTTACCCAGAATCACCCGCGACACTGTTTTTGCCCCATCATGCATTGTGATCTCAACCCAGAATTCCAACGGGCAGGGGAGACTGCGGGAACTATGGGATAGCTACCCACAGTGCAACACTCCGGAAATTGACGCTAGCCTCGGTACATGGACGCACACCGCTGAATTAATGTGCTTAGTGTGGCCGCGTGCACTCGACTTTATACAATCTGTTTCCAAATACCGGTTTATGTAAAATCGGAATAATCCCGTAGTGTAGACATATCCTGAGTGTCCCCATGTAGACAAACCTCAAGTCACACCAGTGTAAGCCTTTCTTATTATTGGTGTAAAATATCTACATAGAATTGAATATCAGGGTTGGAAGGGACCTCAGAAGGTCATCTAAGCCAACCCCCTGCTCAAAGCAGGACCAATCCCCAGACAGATTTTTGCCCCAGATCCCTAAATGGCCCCCTTAAGGACTGAACTCATAACCCTGGGTTTAGCAGGCCAATACTCAAACCACTCTGATTCAGCTAAACAGAACAACATAGTGCAAGTCTTCAATTACCAATTCATAGGTGTCAGAATATAGAATCATAGAAGGTTAAGGTTGGAAGAGACCTCAGGAGGTCATCTAGTCCAACCCACCATTCAAAGAAGGACCAACCCCAACTAAATCATGCCAAACCCTTGACTCCTTTGTGCTGCTTCAACAACAGAAAGGACCATAAAGCCTGTTTAACTGGCTTCTGGGGATTCTTCTCCCTGCATAGCACAGAATCCTTTGAAAATCTCACCCAGTTTCATTGATGGTACTACGTAGCACAGGAACTCCCCAAAGAGGCACTGAGCAGATGAGAAAAGAAGGTTGAAGGGAAAGGGAGGAGAAAACAGAGGAAGCAAAGGAGAGTAAGGAGCAAAACAATGGAATAATGACAGACAACAGGGAGAGAGATATAAAGAGACAAACCAATCGGGCGTGGGGGGTGGGGAGGAAAGGCAAATCCTCTAATACATGAGGAGGAAAGAGGTTAAGTAAGAAAGAAAGAAAGATGACCCACGCAGTGCAGAATGTGAGACATGAATTTCATCATCTAGGGATAAGCTGTCAATGCTGTTCAGTGCTGTGCATGGGGAGCCAGGAAGATTGATCCATGTACACTTCCATGAAAACATCAGTCCAACTTTTTGAAAAGTTTTAGTAGCAACAGTGCATTCTCTTACTAACACTCATGCCAGCAAAACTCACCATGGCCAGCATTTCGGCCCCCACATGTACAATATTCTAAATTGCAGTTATTATTGTATTCTTTTCATATCTTTAAAAAACCTGTTGGCTGCTCATTAAATTCAAGCAGTGATATACTGTAGATTTCCAAGGCTAAAAATAAATACATGTATCCAGTTCTTGACTAATCTCACTCTTGGATGTCAGTGCTGTGTTTTGTGGCTGGCAGGCTCAAGTTGTTATAATTTTTAAGAGCCACAACTGTACAGTATCTGTTACTGCTCTGATATGCAAAATTACTGCAAAAGACCTGCAGGCATAAATTAAAGCGATGTAGAACTGGACTGAAATGCCACCATGCACAAATTACATTGACTCCTAGAGACAAGGTAGAATGTTCCATGCTCCTATCTCTGACTCAGAACCTTTGGGGTCTAAACACCAGCAGCTGAGTTCATGCTTTATGAGGACACTACACTCCAACACTTAGGATGTGCTGCATTGACTTGATGGCAATATTGCATAGAGGGACATGCAATCTCATTTCTCTTAACTGATCTCTCTCCAGATTAATTGGCAGCAAGGCACAGTGTGCAAACAGGAAGATTACACAAGTCTCATGAACAAATACCTCTAATGACATAAGAAAAATTAGGATTCCAGCACAGAGTATTTTTATCCCACACGATTTAAGACTGCAATATTACTAAATTTGCATTATAAGCTCTTCTGGAATCTATTACCATGAAGCATAATAAAAGAGAACTCTCCATCTACTGCTCATTCACTACATAAGCCTTGTTTTCACTCACAGCAGGTTACTTTGTGATCTGCCCCAGCTTGATTAAATATATATATATGTTTTCTATTAAGCTGGGAGAATTACAAAGCTCTCTTTCACATCCACATTCAAACCAGCTTGACAGGATGCCCCAGTCAACTGACTTGGACTTGCAGGGCTTGGGCTGTGGGACGGTAAAATTGCAGTGTAGACTTTCAAACTGGGTTCTGGGACCCTCCCTCTCATGGGGTCCTGGAGCCTGGGCTCCAGCCCAAGTCTGAAGGTCTACGCTGCAATTCTATAGCCCCATGAGCCCAAGTCAGCTGATACAGGACAGCCATGGGTGCTTTATTGCAGTGTAGACATAGCCAGTGGCTGCCCTTCTGTATCTGCATATTACTTGGAAAGAGTCAAGAAAGGGGGGAAATTGTGCTTAATTTTGTTTTGATAGCCAAATCCTGCAGTCCACACTCAAGTAAAAAACTCCCATTTCATAGGAGTTCTGATTAAGGCAGATCTGCAGGATCTTGACACCAAGACTGGACCAAAGATGGTCATGGGTTCCCTATTCCATACTAGTCCTGAAGAAACTGTACACTGACAACTCACTGAAAGAGAGACTGCTCTCCCCTTGATGCAAAGACACAAGTCCCATTGTTCACTACACCAAAGCATGTTCGCTTGTTAATCTTCATAACAGGAAAAGTGGGGATGTAGAATTTTTATTTTGCAGTTGGAGAAACTGAGTCAGAGAAGCCTATATCTTCAGAAGCTGTCAATGATTTTGGATGCCTTTTTTTTGCTTCTCAACTTGAGCCTGGTTTTCAGAGAAGTTGAGTACCTACATCTCGACTACTGCCTTCAATCAAAGTTGTGGCTATTCAGCCCCAAGGTATGTCAGACTGGCCACTCAAAAATTGAGGCATCTAGTATTAGTGGGTACCAGCCACTCACCCCTACAGACTATCCTAACAAAATATAGTCTATTTAAAAAGATTTTAAAACACAATAAAAAAAACGAATGAGAAACACCTAGAGAAATCAAAAAATTATTTATTGTCATTTTCAAAACTTCCCCCACCAAATCTGAAAGAGTCCACCTTTTCCATCAAAAGTAAACCTAAATCACTGAAACCTGGAATGACATGTGATATATTTAAGAACCTGAGCCCATCTAAGCTGATTAAACTACACAGGTCTTGAAGAAAGAACCAATAATTAAAAATACAAAATAGATATCCACCCACACTAACAGCACTGCCAATCTGTCAAGGGAACATCAGCGATCATGTACCATACTAATCACACACCAGAATTCTATAAGCCATCAAAACAACTCATAATACTGATCAGGCCTCAACTTTTCCTGGATGACTGAATCATTTGGTTTAAAAACAAAAAGTATAAACTCTTCCTAAATTGTGCAGGTGTCATACCAGCCCAATCCGCTAAATGCTTCCTCCTGCCAAACATCTCTTCCTTTTTTGTCATGGTTGAGGCATACAGGTCACTTACATATAGGTCTGTATTTCATCTAGAAACAGGTGAAGTGGTAAAACTGTAAGCTCTGGATTTGATGAAAAGGAAACTTACAGTAGTGGAGAAGTTTCCTTTTCAGTTTCTGTATCAGCAGCAACCTATGTTACTGTAGCTCAAAATATATCACCACTACCATACCATTAACACTAATACATTGATGAGATCCAGTTGAAAAGATCTTCCCAAAAGGACTAGCAACTGCCTAATTTGACTATTCAGTGGGCCTGAATTTTCAGAGACATACCAAGCTGCATACTCCTGCAAGCAAGTAAGCAGTACTTCGTGGTCAATGGTTTCCTAGTATCAAAGACTAAAGAAATCAGCACGACCCTCTTTATTCTTGTCTGCTGCCAATAAGAGAATCTCCATCAAGATCCCAGAATTTCAATTATGCTACACACTCTGATCTGAAAAGACAGACGGTTCCAAAAAGTCTGTGGATTCCATGTTTGCAGCATCACTTTCTTGGTAATGTTCTGTTAAAGAGAGAATGGCAACTGGAACTAAAATTTCAAGCTGACAAAAATATATACAGTTGAACCCTGTTATGTCGCCGGCCTAGGGGTTTGCCAAAAAGCGTCGAGATAACCGATGATCGAGATAAACCCCTATCCACCCCCCACCCCTGAACTCCCCTGCCCTCTCTCCAACACCCCCTCCTTGCCCCCTTACCGCGGTGCCTGCACGTGGCTGGATCCGGCGAAGCGGGACGGGGAAGCGGGGCCGGGCGGCCGTGGACGGGGACCCGGAGCCGGGCAGCCAAAGAAGCGGGACCCGGTAAGCGGCGAAGCGGGACCGGGTAAGCGGGGCCGGGCGGCAGGCGAAGCGGGGACCGGGTAAGCGGGGCCGGGCGGGCGGCAGGCGAAGCGGAGCGAACGGGCGGGCGGCGAAGCGGGGACCGGGGAAGCGGGGCCAGGCGGGCGGGTACGCGGGGAACCGTGGGGCTGGGGAGCCGGGGAGCGGGCGGCCGGGGACGTGGGGAGCCGGGCGGCCAGGGACGCGGGGAGCCGGGCGTCTGGGGAGCGGGCGGCCGGGGACGTGGGGAGCCGGGCGTCTGGGGAACAGCGCGGCTGGGGAGCCGGGGAGCGGGCGGCTGGGGACACGGTGGGTCGGGGACGCGGGGAGCCGGGCGGCTGGGGAACCGCGCGGCTGGGGAGCCGGGGCCAGGGCAGGAGTCGCATGGCCGGGGAGGGATGCGGCAGGAGCCGGGCAGGGCCGCCGCTGGAGTTACAGTCAAACCCATTTATCTCGACCTCGGTTAGTGGCAAATTCGGCGCTCTTCTGTGCTCGAGATATTAGGGTTCGGCGAGATTAAAGAATCGACATAACCGATGAGAAACCGATAAGACAAAGAGGGAGTTTGGCGGTTCCACTTCTAAAACGTCGACTTAATAGGATTGGCAAGTTAACCGAGGTCGAGATAAATGGGTTCGACTGTACTACATGAATGTAGAAAGATAGCAGAGCTAGTCAATCATTAATAAAGACCATCTGGCATTTTGCTCTCTACAAGAGAAGTGTTAACAGATAGAAATAATAATCAATAGAGCGCCCAGAGTCTCCCACTCGCCTTACATCAACCACAAAGGACAAGAGTCCATCTACCAAGTAGCTAGTTGGAGGATAAAGGATACATTTTTCATCTCTCAGGGTGCTACTGTTTTCACAGACTCAATCAGACCACTTCTGATCTGATTGATTCTATCCCCAAAATAAGGCAACAGCTCCTCACAAGCAATAAACATACATCACTCCTATGGTGCCAAGGCAATGCAACTCTGCTATGGAGCCAACATGCAATGGTTACGGAGCCAAGGCAAGATTACCCACAACTCAGGAGAGTTCCATCAGTAAAGATTTTGCAGATGCTGTGGATGAGGTGGGGAAAAAAATTCTTCAACTCAACCAGAGCTATTTAAAATACATGATGACTGTGACACTAAGGAACAAGAGATTGTCTCCTAAAGAGGCAAATAGTGGAAATGGCACTGATGTACACTGCCAAACTAAGGATAAAATTCTGTTCATTAAAAGAAACAAGTGTATTAAGTGGAAAGCTTACCAGATTTCTTCTGGCTACAAGGTTTGTGGAATGTGTGCACTATGATTTTTGTGGATCTGTGTTTATAGATTTGATGGAGGGCTGGTCTGCCAATCCATGCTTGTCAAGCACTGTTAGTACTAAATCTACAGTAACTCCTCACTTAACATTGTAGTTATGTTCCTGAAAAATGCAACTTTAAGTGAAACAATGTTAAACAAATCCAATTTCCCCATGAGATTTAATGTAAATGCGGGGGGTTAGGTTCCAAGGAAAAATTTTTGGGGGCAGACAAAAAGGCATTATATACTGTACAGTACTGTACTGTACTGTACTATGGTTGGGAAGTGCCTCTGGCTTACCCCACCCAGGCACAGCCCACTGCCGGCAAGGACACTAGGAAGCACCTTTGCAGCAGCAGCGGCAGCTTCCCTGGTGAAGAACAGGCTTGGACTTTGCCGGGAATGCTCCAGGCCCACCTCTTCCTGTCTTCCCCGCTCCTGCCCCTCCCTCCCAGAAAGAGGGAGGAAGCACTGGGAGGAAAGGGGAGGAGGCAGAGAAGCAACTTATGAAATGCTCCCTTGTAAAGTTGCTGCTCTTCCACAGAATCTTACAAGCAGGCAGCCAAACGCCATTATAAGGGAGCATTGCACAACTTTAAACGAGCATGTTCCCTAATTGAGCAGGGACCTAATGTTAAGTAGGAGGACATTAAATGAGGAGTTACTGTATATCTATGTTCACATGTGATCTATAAAGATTTTTTAATCTACCGTAGTCATTCTTTACTATTGATTTCTCATAAAGAAGTGAAAAACAAACAATCTTTGGTTGAAATTGAAGGACCAAATAGCTGGGCACAATACATATGCACAAAAAGAAACAGCACAGACTTTTGGAGAAATTTGTATCTTTTTCATAAAAGTTACAATCTCAGAAAAATAAATCAAATATAATTTACTTGAAGCAATATGCAAGGAATTTTTGTACAAGCAATTTCCACTGCATTGTTTTCTCTTGAACATGTTTTCATTTTAATATATGCTAGTAATGTTTACTGAATTGTGCTTTGATTTTTTTATTACATTAGATTGATCCTCCATAGTATTACTGTCACAGATGAAAGAACTGCATATAACCTCATTCGTTTAGGTGCCCAAAGTCCTCCCAGTAGCATCAGGAATAGAGTGTTCCCCAGAGCAAGCTTTTCGATCCCTGGTTGAGCTGAACGATATTAAAAGCTCAGGTAGCTATAGTAAGATATTAGAATAATTTATGCATTGCTCAGAAGTGTAGCTAAGGTTGGTAGTAATTTAGTCTCATAAAATCAGATCTTGAACAGTTGGTGCACTAAGATAGGGTACAAGAGTCTGTGGATTTGGTATTAAAGCAGCTATCTACTTTGGAGCAAGCCATGTTCTTTCTTGGGGATCTACCATTACAGATACCGAAGCCATGTGGATCTGCAGGCCTCCCCTTTCTGAACAGCAGCAGGGGACACACAGGCCATGTTTTAAGTGAGGTGGCTGCTCTCAGGCCCTCGAAAGGTGTAACCTGTTCCAGTCTTGAATGTGATCTGGGGAGCGGGGGGGGGGGGGGGAAGAGGGGAGGAAGGGGATGTGATCCCATAATGTGAATGAAAAACAGTGTGGAAGAGAAGAACCTTACTCTAGGCACCTGTGAGCCTTAAATAGGTTCCAACTATCTCAAATATACTCCTGAAGGACTAATGGTACGAAGGAGAATATGCAACATGCCTCTCACACCGAGCATTGTGGATTCTCTCACAACTTGACTTTTCTAGAGAGTTCATTTCCATCCTTCTAATAAACTGTAAAAAGTAAAACTAGGATATACTACACATACCACTGGAGGTCTCTTCACACTAGCTAGAATATACTACTCCTGGGGGAATTCTGCACCACTGCACAATGCAGAATTTTGCAAAAATTAATGTTGTGCACACAGAATTTTCTTTCCCCTACAGAAATGGGCTGCAGTGCTGCTGGTCGCCGCTAGGGGCACTGGACCTGGCAGAGCCCACCTCGCACATACAAGACCCTGTCAGGAGGAAAGGGAGGGAGCTAGAGGGTTTCTGGCAGCATCGGTTCCCAACACGCCCTGAGGGAAGGAGAGGGTGGCGCACAGGAAACTCCACACAAGCCTGGGAACCAGCATCAGGCTGTTTCTCCCTCTGGATCCCTGGGCTCAGGGGGGGAGGGGTGTCACAGCTGGACTCTGGGGAGGGGGGTGAAGGGGGTATCTGGGCTCTGGGGGAAAGGGTGAGGGTATCTGGGCAGGGGGGGGGCCCTGCGGCTGGGCTCTGGGAGGGAGGGGGGTTGGGTGTATTGGCTGAGTGGGGACCATGGCTGGACTCAAGGTGGGAGGTGGTTTGTGGCTGTCTGCTCCCCCCCCCCCCGCACTGGACTCTGGGAGGGGTGGGGGAGAGAGGGCAGGGAAACAGGAACTGGGTTGTCATGGTGGTTTCTTTAACACTCTACTCCTGTGGGAATTTTTGTGGGTGTCTGTACTATTACAGACATACTTGCTGATAAGTATTTTGAAATAAATTACCAAAATAATAGAAACTGGCATGATTATGTAGTGTTATTTTGACAAATAAAATTTGCAGAATTTTAAAATAGTGTGCGCAGAATTTTTAATTTTTTGACACAGAGTGCCCCCAGGAGTAATACACTCAGGCTACTAAAAATAAGTTAACCAATAAGGAGAATTCAGGAATGAAATTAGGTTCTCTTACTTGGCACTAAAATAGAGTTTGTGCCTTTGAATTCTTCATAAACATTAACTGAATATGGAGTTGTGTATTTGTTTCATTTTTAGACTTGGATTAAGTGCTGGGATTTGGATGAATTTTGTTTTCCAGAAGTAGAGAGAGATTTTAAAGCTTGACTCCAATTTTAGGTTAAATTCTGTTTTTAATAAATTTAGTTTGAACAGCATTTTCTACATTAACAGCCAGCCAGCACACAACACTTTGGCATTCAATGTCTGTAGAAAAACAACAGAAGACAAACAGCAGCTACTGAGATGGTATCTGGAATTTCTGCAGAAGTTAAACAAGAATACTAAATAAGGGGCATCATCCCTATAACTAGTATCATTAAGAGCCAAAGTTCTTCCAAATTATGATGGTCTCACATTGAAGACACATCAGAAGTGGTATAGGACCCAATCATGCAAACACTACGGGTGCACTGCTAAATACTGTAACTAGTTCCAATGAAGTCAACAGGACTACTCACAGTATTAAGCACTACACCTAGTAGTAAATATTGACAGGATTGGCCCATAGGTGCACAAATTTAGCGAGATACTTAAGCACACCCTACTGAAGTCAATGGGACTCAAACAGATGCTCATGCACTTAGCTAAGGATGGGACTACTCACATGCTTAAGGCTAAGCATATTAAGTGGTTTGCTGAATCAGTTTTAGATAGCAGCTGTGTGTTAGTTGTTAGGCAGAACAGGATTAAGCACCGAGGTGAACTGGCTGCAGTTAGTACCCTCTGATCTATATGACTTGACCTGCAAGGCAAGAGTCCCAAGATAATATGATTGTGATGAAAATTCTTACCAAGGGCAATGAGCTCTACAGCAATTTTGTTGCTCTACTTGACTTCAGTTCTGTATACAAAGTAGCAATAGTTTAGCTCAACATCCAAATGGATAGAAGAATAAATGAAATAGGACTGGAGAGGCATGTAGTTAATGGTAAGTCCAGTATGTCTATATACAAAAAGATGTTCAACTGATTCACCTTGTATAAAGAATTACTACCAAATTGGAAAATAAAGTTATACCTGTCTGAAAATTCTTTACCATCAATAATTACATCAGCTATGGTTACCATAAATGAAAGAAATTAGCAAAAAGACATTTTCCACCATGTTTCAATTTGTTTAATTTGTGCATTTGCCAGCACTTTGTACAGTCCATTTCTTTCTCACAGATGGGCCTTTAATAAACAAGCCGGATAACAGAGGGGTTTTGTCCATTTCTTTTTTTTAAGATTCAGGACATTCTAAAGCGTGCCCTGTCCAAAACTAGAATTTTTTTAAGTTAACATTCTAATTCACTGTTTTCCTTTAAGATGTCCAAGTTTTCATAATAAATGCACCAGAATTATTTGCCCACTTATCGAAAAGGCTGTGAAGAGACATGGAATGAGTATGGTACAGCGCTGATGGACAATACCCTGGATACTGATGCTTTCTATTGAAGTGATTTGACAGACCCCTAAGGTCAGACTTAATTGGGCTTGCTTTGATAATCTGGATACAAAACACATTCTCTTCACTTATCAAGATATATTTGTTGTACAATAGGATTCCAAACTGTGTGATTCATACTATATTGTATAACCACATTACATTATTTTATTGCAACCTGCTTGAAGAAATTAACTCATCTTAATTATACTGACATCACAGGTCCTTTACACAGTGGGGCTGAGGAGTACTAACCAAGCTAGCTGCAGTGAGAAACAATCCTGGGGCTTAGTGTCAAAGGAGGCACAGTTAGCTGTTGTACCACTGCACCATACTGCAGCAATTTCTGAAGTCTAAGTCACAGAACTATGTATGCACTCTGAATGAATAAACAGTACTCTTAGGTAAGCATTTGCTGAAGTGCTGGCAGGTTCCCTGGCAAAACTGACCTGATGGATAACTTTACAGATTCCAGCCAAACCAATCTCAAGAAAGTGTGATTGTTAAGGTCAAGGAGGAAGCAATACTCCCTTAACTTTTGGGGTACAAAATTAAAAAGTTGATAGAATCATAGGACTGGAAGGAACCTCAAAAGGTCATCTAGTCCAGCCCCCTGCACTCATGGCAGGACTAAGTATTATCTAAACCATTCTTGACAGGTGTTTATCTAACCTGCTCTTAAAAAATCTCCAATGATGCTGTAGTGTGCAGTCTCTCCAAAGAAAGCTGCTTATCTTATAGATTTATAGATTCTTAGGCCAGGAGGGACCAATACGATCATCTAGCCTGACCTCCTGTACAGCCCAGGCCTTAGACTGTCCCCAACATAAACATTCTTGGGGCTCTTCTCTGAACCTTCTCCAATTTATCAACATTCTTCTTGAACTGTGGTCACCAGAACTGGACACGCTATTCCAGCAACTTTCACACCAGTGCCAAATACAGAGGTAAAATAACCTCTCTACTCCTACTCAAGATACCCCAGTTTATGGAACCCAGGATCACATTAGTTCTTTTGGCCACCGCATCACACTGAGCTCATGTTCAGCTGATTATCTACCTTGACCCCCAAATCTTTGTCAGAGTCACTGCTTCCCAGGATAGAGTCCCCCATCCTGTAAGTATAGCCTACATTCTTTGTTCCTAAATGGATACATTTAGGCATGTTAAAACACATTGTTTGCTTACGCCCAATTTACAAAGCAATCCAAATCGCTCTGAATCAGTGACACCGGGGTGAAGTAGGAGGGAAGAACCTAAATAATGGACTAAAGGTATGGTTACATATAAAGAAAAGAAAGCAGCTATGTCAAAAACTGGTCCAGAGGAGTATAACTCTACAAAGAAACTCAGAAACACAAAGCCTACAGTATACTGAGGAAAATGGCAGTGTTAAGAAATGTTTGATCATAAACCACTCTCTCAATAATGGTTCTAGAGCCAGACAATACGTAGATAAACATCTAGAATCTACTGTGAATACTGTGCACTTCTATTTTTAGGACTGACCAATGAGTTACAGAATGGAAAAGATTCGAAGGGGTGGGGGGAGGGAAAATCTACCAACTGTTCTGTTAAAGCTAGAGATGTCAGAACCAAAACCTTGGTCTAAACTCCTTTGAATTCCAGGAGGCTCTTCATTTGAAGACATTTCTGAGACAGACCAATTTTTTCCCCGACTCTCCTATTTTCTTCCAGGTCAGGAAAAACTCCTTTCTAGTTCCAATTTAGATTCAGCTTAAATCTCACAAAAAACCACCAGCAGCAACATTTCTCATGAGATTTTGCCCATTCTAAGGCAGCATATGAATTTTATTCAAAAGAATTACCAGCTGAGAATGAATAACATTTCTCAAAGTAGCTCTGCTTGGTGGCACACAAGTTCCGCTGGTCATGTAATGCCAAGTAATGGTCATGTAATGCCTTCAGCACCCTCATTTCCCATTATCCTGAGGGGAAGATGCTCAGCACCTTGCCAAATAAATTTGCTTTCATGCACATTGTCATAGGTCTCACCCCCACTTGGAACTGTTGGGCTCCAATGTGGGGACCTGCCTTAGTTTCCCTCTAAACTAAAATCCTAGTTTAGATCTAGTAAGCTGCCACCACTCAGTCAGATATGTGGATTGAGATACAGTCCTTCCCCAAAATCCTAGGGGATTCCAAGAGCCCCAAATCCATGGAGTTCTTACACCCAGGAGAAATAAACCATTCCCCCTGCTTCCTCCCCCCTCCCTTTTCCTAGGAGAGATACCGGGATCTAACTACAGAGGGATACCTCCCCCTTCTCTTTCCCTGAGAATCCACCCAAGGAAAGACCAAACAAGTCCTTAATAGAAGAGAATTTATTAAGAATAAAAAGAAAGTAATTTGTCTCTGTAATCCAAGATAGAACCATACAGGGTCTAAACTTATCAATCTCTGGAGAGAATCTCCCCCTCCCCCTTTCTTTCTCAGTGAAAGCAAAGTAACAGCAAACAGGAATAAAGAATTTCCTTTAGCAAACACACAATTGCAAATGTAGAAAACAACTTAAAAGACTAATTCACCTTTCTAATTAATACTCACTATTAACTAGTAGAAACTACTCCAAGAGAACTTGGAGACATGACTGTCCTCTCTTAGATCCAAAGAGAGCTCTCTGAGCAAAACAGGGAACACAGACAAAGGCTTCCCTCCACAGAGATTTGAAAATAATCTGTTCCTTGATTGGTCCTTTGGTCAGGTGTTTCTCAGGTCACTGAGCTTGTTAACCCTTTCCAGGGAAAAGAGACCTTAACCCTGATCTGTTTATTTATGACACACATCATCATGCCTTAAATTTTGTAAGCAGAAGCGTAAAATCAGCCTGATGAAGTGCCATGTGCAGGCACCCTTTTTTCCCCCAGTTATTGAACATTATGAGATGCTTCATCTTCACTGAGGGTGACTAGATGTCCCGCCTTTATAGGGACAGTCCCAATATTTGGGGCTTTGACTTATATAGGTGCCTATTACCCTCATCCCGATTTTTCACACTTGCTCTCTGGTCACCCTCTCTTCATTCCAAAACTGGATTTCAGCTGTACACCAAAAATGTTTTCCGTGTGGAATACACAACACTTTTGGCACTCACTTCCTCCTACTCTAAAAATTTTGCATGAACCATTAAGATATGTTACTTCATCCTCTGTGTAATAACTGGCATGTATGTGAAAAGACCTGTATTAAATCTTCATTAAACTATAGCAATAGAGAGGATGACAATTAGTTTAATAGCACCAACTTGTATGAGTTTTACCAGACAAAGGGAGAAATATTTCATGGCAGCTTAAATCCAAAGCAATTTCTTCTTAAGGAAAGAGCTCAAGATTTGTAATTGCCATCTTAAAACTTTGTGCTATTCAGTCCCTGCATGTAAAAACTTCTTTGTTCAGTTACTTGTATTCACGACATGAACAGCTTTCTTCCTGCTTGTGCACGCAATTCAACATCAATTCATTTCTTTGATTTCTGAATGAAGGAAGGGTTTGGAGAAACTCAGGATAACAGGAGTTGGTTAATTTGTATGCTAATATATGATGATCTCATTGACAGTACTGTGCTTGGAGATCCCAGGTGCTAAATAAAACAAAGCATCTAAACTTTCATTGTGCAAAATTAGCATGTATTCTTCATTTTCTTCAAAACATCAAAAACATGTCAGTTAAACACAAACATATTAGATATGTGAAAAGAAGGGCACTGGTTTCTCATTTTGCAGCTGTGCTGGAATGATTAATTAGCTAATGTCTGTATAGTGTTATGAAGAACCTCTATTATTACTGTATCATCAACACTTATCAAGGGTCAGACGCTCCCATCCATAAATACAACAAAGGGGGAAGAAGTCTATAGTAAAGTGAATGCTCAATGGCACAGTATAATTTACACAATACATTTGCAACTTATCAAAAATAGACGCACTTACCCGGAAGCACCATGGGAAGAATGAACCCGCACCAAGTTATGATCTCTGCTCCCCCCACCCCAAAAACTGACAATAATAAGTAAAAGGAGAGAATTAATCACTACTTCTGTTGCAAAAGGCAACAGTGAGTTACTGCATGCAAACCTCTTTGAGGAGTCCTGTTCACGCACCTGATGGTGGAAAACCAATGGCAAGTTGGCAAGACAGATACTGAGGGGGAGGAAGGGTTGGTATGCGGTGCTGAGCAGAAGCACATTAGGCCTATAATACATGGAATTCCCTATCACTTTATGTCTTCAACAGAGTAGCCTGTTATTTTTCAGACCATACCCATAATTTTTGGCAGCAACTGACAGCACAGAATGGGGCAACTCAGCTTCTGAGCTTTTGCTAGTATGCACTTTTACCACATAAGCACTTGCTTCACATGTGGTTATCCCTGGCAAAGTGGCATACGGTCTTAAAGTGTAGCATGTGGTTTGGAAAACAGAGAGAGACAAGGTGGGTGAGGTAATATTTTGTATTGGACCAACTTCAGTTGGTGAGAAGACAAGCTATTGAGTGAGCCACTAGAGTTCTTCCTCAGGAAAACAATCATTGTGACCTAAAGAGATGCAAAGTGACATGACTGTATTTCATTTTAACTGTCAACTTATATTTATAAATATAAGCCAATTCAGATAAATAAATGTGCTTCATTCCTTTGCTCTTAAAGGAATAAAGTCAAACTCTTATCTTAGTTACATCAAAGTAAGTCCAGAGTAACTAGTGAAATTAATAGTTACTTTAGATTTACACTAATGTGAAATCAGAATCTGGCTCACAGTAGCCAAAAAGGTGCATGATTTCATTAAGGTCTCAACATAGTTGTTTCCTTTATCCCTTTATATTTCTATAAGGGGCATTTTAAACACAGTTATGGCAATATATACTGTATATAAGCTAAGAAAGGCATGCAGTGAATAGCAAAGTCGAGTTTTCAGTATAGTTATATGCAACAATAATGAACAGTAGGAACAAAAAGCAATTTAAAATATTCTGATACTTATTTTGGTTGCATGCTGGCAATGTGGTAAGTTATATTTTATCCACAGTTAAGATACCCACTATACCATTTGACTTGATACTCATTCCAAATTGTAAATTAACATAACTTTAACAGTAGTGAAACGCTGATCAAATGATTAACTTAAATTCAGATTATGACACTTGGCTATTTAAAATTACAACACAGGTGGGCACACTAATCAGAATACTCAGCTCCCTTCCAGCCCCCTCACTCCCTGATCAACAAGCTATTTTGATAATGTCCTGTGAGGTATCAAACTGTCATGACTTCATAATGGCACCTTACACCTTTACTGTCTCCTAACCACAAAAATTATGGTTTTTAGACATTGCAATAATCCAATTTTCCCCAATTGCACGTGGCCTCAGCTTTCTGGGAATAGACAAATTCAAAGCAGCTCAATTCTACTGTTAATCTATAAAAGTTAAGAGTTTAAAAAAAAACCTTAGGGATTCACATTACACTTACTTTGGTGTAAAGTGAGGCCTTTAGCTAAAGTTTATAGCAAGAGCTGCCCCAATGCTGGCCCACAAAAAACCAACATTCCCCCAAGCTCCTTAGTGCACATGGCCCTTGAGATGAAGCAGCCTACTCCCCGGTGCACCCACCAGGCTGGTAGAGAGAAAGGTTGGCCCTACCTCTTCCCAATCTCTTTTTGGAACGTTTGTGTCACCCTCTCTCCCCTGCCACACCAGCTGCATGGTAGGCTGAATATTCAGGGTACAGCTCCCCAGTGGCCTCTGAAATACAAACAGTAATGTACTAAAAATGGCCTTTCATATGGATACATAGTTGAACCGAAAATGCAATTTTAAAAAATTGACAAGACTGCTTAGCACTTCTCCGCACCCAGCTACTGCACGGATGATGCTGTAGAACTGAAACGGGATATAATAATTGGGGGTGAAGGAGTGGGTGAGAAATGACAGATAATAGCTATCAAATGAGCTAAAAAAATAAAAACTAAACAACACCCACACACATTACTAAACAGTAAGTAAACATATCCAGACTCTGCATGTCGTGTGAGAGAAATTAAACTAAAAAAATTCAAATGCATGTAATTCTCTCCTATCAGTTTTAAGTAGATCTGAATACATAATCAGTTGTTTTATAGCTTGTTAGGATTATCATGAGATGGCTCTTGAAATCCCTTCAAAAAATATTCCCATTTGCCTCTAATCCAAATTACTTTAGGTCACTGCAGATTTTAAGCGGCTAACCACAGATATTTCAGTTTCATCATTTCAACTTGGAACCATAATGACAGGACTTATCTAGTCTTGTTTTTTTTTCCCCTCTATTCTCTTCCAACCAGAGCCTAAAAGCATCACTAACCTCTGGAGAAGGAACTCCATTCCCAGTCTGGGGACCAAACATTTTACTGATCAGCACAGGAAGGTTAAAGCATGAGTATCCTATAAAAATAAAATGTTTTCACTTCATTAATGAACCGCCTAATCCTAAAAATCCTTCCTTACTCTCATTGGTAGTCCCACTTTACCGATATGAACAATTCATTGAAGGCAACAGAACTGCTCAAAGGAATATGGATTAGCCACTGAGCCAGTATCAGGCCCAAAGATTTTTAATCCTAAAACGTTTGTTCACATCTTGAAAAAAGATTTCCCCTCCATCCAGACACACAGGTCTGACAGGTTTTTGCAAGAAAATAAAACAGCTACTGCTTTGCCCACAGAATGACTGAATATCAATAGCAATAGACCTGCAAATAAAACGCTGGCAAGAATTCACTAAATTATACCCCTCTTGTAAATCCTGTGCAGTGCTGAAATAGGCTTGGCTGTCTTATCACTATTGTGCAGGTCTGCAAATCTGCATCAGATTTGATTGCATTGCATGACAAATGAGAAAGCTATCTCAGGCTGCCCAGCAGCCTGAGAGACTATAGCAGTGTGCATACAGCATAACCTGTACCTATATCCTTCCAAAATTGTAATTTCCTAGAAGCTATCTGGTTTGTTCAGGACAAACACAGTAAAACACAAAAGTTATTTTTCTTCTTTCATTCAAATTTAGCCAAACTTACGTCTTTTCTCGAAATTCAGTGTCCCTGAAATCCTGCCATCATCCAGGGCAATGACCCAATAAAGATACTATCCAGCACCAATAATTTTACAATTCTGAGGAATGCTTAACACAAGCCAGAAACTAAGACAAGAAGTATAAGGCAACCATTAAAAAGTGGCAGGAATTAAATAAATTGAAAGTCTAACCACAGAAACAGAGAATCAGCGTTAGCTATGACTGTGAAGATATTTGCAACACATCAACCCAAGAAAGGCAATTTCAGGTTTTAGAACAAATTAATGAGTGTTTTAGCAAAAGCAACAAGGGTATGACAAAGGATATGCAAAAATCTTAATGGTCCCATGTGAATACATGGGGGGAGAGGGGGGAAATGTAAACAAAACTAAACTTGTAAATAATATTTACAAAAGCAGAAAGGTAATCCAAAGTATCAATCTATGGAACTAGTGATCTGTAAGATAAACAGAGTCAAAAGAGAAGAAACACAAACACCAACAAGTGGTGTAGGCACCTAAATAACTCCTACACTAACAGAGAATATGGACACACACATGAAGGCAAGAAAGTAATAATATTTTCAGTACTTTATTCAAGAGTCGAAGGCTAGATCAGACTAGATTATCATAATGGTCCCTTCTTGCCTTAGAATCTATGACTATGAAAGGCAGTTCAGAAAAAAACGGAAGTCTCCCCTTAACCAAATCCTCTTTGAAAGGTCCTCGTTACACAAACCACTCAGAAGAACAGAAGGCAACAGATTTTAAAAACCCTGTAGCTATCATCCACTTTCCACATGAAAGATATTTAAGAAGTTTCTATTCAGAGGCAATAAAAACAAATCTCATGTTCTTAGGATAAAAGTGAGAAAGGGGGAACTAACATGGCAGGTTTCCGTAAACCTGCTTTTATTTTGCCTGGCTTGTTCCCTTTAGAAGTGTGGAGATGACTCAGTGTTAACAATACTGGGCCCAATTCAGATTTCACTCTTACACTGGTGAAGCCCAATTGACTTCAGTGATTATGAATCCCAATTTACACAGGTAAGAGAGAAGAATCATGCAGCATTATAAAGTAATTTGCACTTCAAATCAGTAATCGGGGCAAAATCTTGTCCTTTCTGAGGGTATGCTGATGGCTGCCAGGCAGCCTCTGCCCTTCCCAGTACACCTATGCAGCATCTGGGGTGGATATCCTGCAAACAAATGATGCAGGCTAGGGACTACTAATGTGTTTGATGGCATGTCTCCACTGGATGAGGGGGCACATTAGCCTAGATGCATAAAAGTAGTTAGGAATTTTGACAGTAAGCATCACACACCGAGAAAATCACTTTCCCCTCATGGTGGGTCTAGGAACCCAGACTCCAGGCCAAGCGACTACAATGCTGTTTTTAGCCCCATAGTGTGAACCCTAAGAACCCGAATCAGTTGATCCAGTCTCAGACTCACTGCTGCATTGTAGATTTTTGCTGCATAGACGTACCCTTTGACCGTGATTCACAAAAGTTCAGCATGATAGAGCTGAGTGAGTTTAGGCACATACAGGGTTCAGTAGAATTTTGTGCCTTGCAGTAGATCTGAAACCAGCAGATAGGCACCTAAAACAGGGACTTAGGCACCTCACTCCTTTTGTGCATCCAGGCCTGAGACTAGTTTTGAATAAGGAAGCTGATGGCGGAGCTATGGCGCATAGGACTGGGTGAGAAGCTGTCAAATTTTTCCATAGCAGTCTCTATTACAGCAGCCATGTCTGACAGGTACGTATTTTTTTTATTAATTAGTTTCCCCCATGTCACCACACACCTCCCCACCAAACTCAAAGCCAGCCTCATCCAGCCATGCCCTTAACACAACTGTTTTGCAACAACGGTAGCACTTATCTTACAAAGGAACTCCTCTCTATCCTGCGACAGAGACGCATGACACGCTTTGAGTCAGGCTGCATCTGGCCCTGTGTTGGTCTGTAGGAGTACGTTGAAGAGAACAAGGAGTCTGACAGCTAAGAGGCACACTCTCAGCCCTTTTCTTCAGGGAATTCAAGGATGGCTTGAGGGTGGGGCTGAAAGTGGCATCAGATGAGTAAGTGGCTCAGGGAAGAACCATTATTCCTTGCCTCATGCTGCACAGTGTCAAAGCTTGTAGCAACAGCTGCTCTGACCTGTGATCCAAGAGAACCACACGAACTGTCTGCCTCAAGAATTACACCACTATCCCTGAGAATTAAATTTGAGCCAATAGGATAGAATCAGGCACAAAAGACGGCAAACAGGCAGTGTAGGTAAAAACTGGGTGTAGCCAACAGCAGGCTTCCTTATGCAGTTTTGGCAAGTCTTGTGATATTATCAAAGTCTCACACTATCTGCTGGTTGGTTTTTAAATCTACAGCTCTCGGAGTGTCATGATTACATGAGAATCTCACCTTTCATTAAAAACGGAAATTGCTAGCTCTCATGGTGAAGAGAAAAGCTTTAAAACAGAGGAACCCTAATAGGTCATAAACCAGAAAACAAATGGAAGGAACCCAAAATTATTTTTAGAAATCTCATGGTTTTTTAATATTTTAGATTGGCAACACTGAAGCCCATCCTTTGGTGCACAGCAGCTATTTTGTTGGAAAGTATTTAATTCCAGTCCAATTACAGGAGTACCTGGAGAGACATACCTGAAGCAGCTGGTGGTCAGCAGCATGAGGAACACGGTAGTCATTTGCTCAGGTGCAGCTCTTTGCCTTGCACACACACACACACACACACACACACACACACCTCTCCCATATTTTTGACTAGTGGCCTTAGGAAACCATACACCTGTATTTATTTCTATTTCATCTGATAACTGCATACCAGGATGGTTATTAAAATTTCTGAGCATTTCCCCCAGTATTGTCCTGAAGGCTTTTCCCAAGAGGCAGGAGCTAATTATTGGTAGAGATATTTATTTGATACAGTTTCTACATAACCTAGAAAAGAGTGTTTAGTTCAGTTATAGTATTTACTCATTAGCTGTGGTTACTGTACACTCTTCCCTTTTTTTTTTCTGAATAAAGGACAGGAAAGTTTGGCTTGTGTTGTTTTAAATCAGTAGGAGTTGGAAATATTCTAACAAGATATGACAGATTGCAGCAAAACCAACCCTTGAGAGTTATTTCCCTTTGCCAAACTTTGAAAGAGGCATAAAGTAAATATCTGTGCCACCCATAAAAGTTTAATTAGCTAAATTAAAGTATTGCTACTGTTTAGTGGTGTTAATTTTTTTGTCCATAAATGAATGAATTTTACCAGCCCCAAAACACCTTCCAGGTGAAACAGCAAAATGTGGTCAGCAGTGCATTAATGCCTCCACTTCATTGTATCTATGAACATGATGCACGTTTGATTATAATCAAATCACTAATCTAGTCTCTTGCCGCTCACTGCAAAATGAGAAGTTAACTACTTGCTACAACCATGGATGGAATATTAATGTATACAATGCCCTGAGGATACCCCTCTATGTAGTACAAGATGCCTTATGAAAAAAAGTTTTAGTTCCAAGCTTTGAGATTATGATGCAAAACTGAGCAATTCCAAACAGGGTGAATTCAGTGAGACACTCTACACTAAAACTGAACATATTTCCAGATAGTACATTTGGTAGACACCATTGAGGTGTATGTAATCTTTACCCCAGGCTGCTCTACACCCAAACACAAACAAACAAAGATCAGTGACCAGGTCTGTGTAATCTGCTAGCCCCGCTTCCAGAACTCCTTGCCTCCTTTCATACTGGGAACTTGTGGAGATGGTGCTCAAGGACAGCTCCTGGACATTCCAGGAGTGAAGATCACCTGCACACCTGCTCTCCTCTTCCTGGAACCCCCATGCAGTGGCACTATTCTGGTTCACAGCCTTCCAGGATCATATAAGATAGAGAGAGCATGGCAATGGGACATAGAAGGCAGTACCATAAAATATTTATATTCTTGGGGCATTACAAATAAAAAAATGTCTACAAGCTTTGAAACTGCAATATGTTACAAGTTATAACATACTCTACAGTCCTGGTTTAATAGCAAAGGAAGTGATATTAAGCTTGAAAAGGGAAACTGCAGCTTTCAGCAGCTCTTCACAGCTTGAAGAAAACTGAGCCAGCATGTGCCCTGACTAAAGCTATAGGACACTGAGGTCTTATAAAAATCAGGATTGTGTGACATTCCTGGGTTGCTTTTTGGCAGTCCACAGCATCCGAGCACAGAATGAGCAACTGAAGACATTTGGTCATTTGATTATAAACCAACTGAATTCGGAGCCTCACAGCAATCTAGAGTAGCTCATGCAGCACTTGAAACACAGCATACTACGGTACTTGCCAAATAGAATAGGAGAAAAATACAAGGGAAAAAATGACATTTTCAAATTTCTAAGAAGATATTACTATTAACAAGATCTCTGTCTTAGGCATTTCTATGTTTCCCCATCATCCTGGAATCTAAGCACTGCAGTGGAGCACAAATAAAATAAATGTAAAGCTTTAACGACAAGGGAATTGGTGGTGTCCTTTTAAAAACAGCATAAAGATTTGGCTAAATCAGACAGGGAATTTCACACAAGAGACTCAAGTTTTGATTTCATCTTCTACTCTTGCATGTTAATGATTTAAGCATCCTGCTTTACAAGGTTTTCACTTACTGCATGGGAAGTCTTGGAGAGCTCCTCTCTGGAACCAGCAATTACAGCACCAGTATAATCTGATAGGAAGCAACTGAGCAGACGAGACCCCTGGCAAAGAAAAAGAAAAAAAAATGAAGGTGTAAACACCAGCTCTTCCATCTATAACACTGAGGAATATTCTCCTAAGAGAAATGTTAGAAGTCTCATCATTTGACTGTTAAAACTAGACTACAATGAATAAACCACTAATATATCAGAGTACACTGTAAGGCGTTACACCTGCAAACATATTAGCTAAGTATGTTGCATCCTCCTCTAGTAGCTTGTTTGCACAGAGAATAAGACCCCATTACTGCTTCTAACTTCATATTTCAAGTAGCTGAGGGCTTTTATGATGAAGGTCCTAGTCTTATCCTTGCCGACATGTTAGGGTTTGAGGGCTCATTAGACAAAAAGACCAGCTAGAAAATGTAAAAGTACTTTTTCATTTTTAACTGTTAGAATTCTGTGAAGATCAAGCATTTGTCTCTCATTCACCCTTAATTCTACACCCACTACTACAGTACCTAAAGTCCAGGCACACAGAAAATCCAAATCCACAAACTGGTCAACAAATGGAATAAAAGAAGACAGCACTCTTCAATAACCACAATCAAACTCAGGGAGAGACCGAAGATCACTCCTTGCCAAGCCACTGGGGTAGCTTTAGCTATTCTATTTAAATAAAGAATTGAAAAGAAATTGGGCCTATAATATATAAAATGCATATAATGTTGGTCATATGAACACTGTCACAGTCCATTTGAGATAAAATTTATGGCATTAAGAATATGGTAATTGCAGGATGTTTCAAACATTCAGCTCTCTGTGAAAAGCTGAGTGTCTGAAGATGAGGATTTATAAATTGCAAATAAAAGAACCCGTCCCTAGTGATATCAAGCAAATGAGCAGCATGTTGACAGATATTAAATCCTACTGCATAAATAATCCCCTTAAACCTGTATCAGTGAAACCCAACAGTGAATTTACAAATTTATCCATCCCTCATGTTCAATATAAAATAATTTAACTAAAAAAATAAAGGGTGGGGAACAGGGTGACCAATAGGTTTCCATCCAAGGGGTCTGCAGACCACAGGTTAAAAAACCACCATTCTATGTAGATCAAAAAGCAAAATTAAAAAAAATAGTTGATGTTGCGTCTTTCAGAAAAAAAAATGAGGGGAAAAATGTAATGCCACATCTGCTATGACAATGGTAGATTATATTAAATTGGACAACTTATGACAATCATTTAAAGGACAAACGGATTACGATAGACAGGACAAACAAATGCTAGGGGAAAGAGGTATACTTAGATTGTAAGTAGGGCTCTCGATTAATCGCAGTTAACTCACATGATTAACTCAAAAAAATTGCGATTAAAAATGGCAAATTTTTTTAACCGCACTGCTAAACAATAGAATACCAATTGAAATATATTAAATATTTTTGGATGTTTTTCTACATTTTCAAATATATTTATTTCAATTACAATGCAGAATACAAGGTATACAGTGCTCACTTTATATTATAATTGTATTACAAATATTTGCACTGTAAAAATGATAAACAAAATAAATAGTATTTTTCAATACACCTCATACAAGTACTGTAGTGCAATTTCTTTATCGTGAAAGTGAAACTTACAAATGTACTTTATTTTGTTACATAACTGCACTCAAAAAACAAAACAACGTAAAACTTCATAGCCTATAAGTCCACTCAGTCCTACTTCTTGTTCAGTCAATCGCCAAGAGAAATAAGTTTGTTTACATTTACAGGAGGTAATGCTGTCCACTTTTTATTTACAATGTCACATGAAAGTGAAATCAGGTATTCACATGGCACTATTGTAGCTGGCATTGCAAGGTATTTACATGCCAGATATGCTAAACATTTGTATCCCTCTTCATGCTTCAACCACCATTCCAGAGGACGTGTGTCCATGCTGATTATGGGTTTTGCTAGATAACAACCCAAAGCAGTGTGGACCAACGCTGCCTTATCTGTGTTGTAATCAAAATCAATATTTGAAAATTTAGAAAACATCTAAAAATATTTAAATAAATGGTTTTCTATTATTAACTGCACAATTAACTGCAATTTTTTAAATTGTGCGATTAATCATGATCAATATTTTTAATTGCTTGACAGCCCTAATTGTAAGCTCTTCAGGGCTTGATTGTCTACTACTCTGTATTCATGCAGTACCCAGCACTGAGGGCCCATTCTTGATTGGTCCCTAGGCTTTACCATAATAAATAATATTATTAATAATGCACAATTCAATGCAACATTCAAGATTCATGTTGTGTAGGTTAACCACATGGTATTGTTTGTATTTGTTTGCAATATATGTATGTAACTTTAGCGCCCTCATGGCCAACATGGAGTCTGCTCTGCAGGCAGCTCTGGCCGAGAAAAGGCCCCTGAAGGAAGGCAGCAGTGAAAGTCCCTTCCATTCCAGGGCACCTGTTCCAAACCCCCCAGAGTGAACACACACACAGGAAGACTACAATGAATATAGGAGAGGGAAATATTTATTTACCGAGGGATGAAAGGCGAAAGACAACAGGGGAAATTAGGGGGATGTTGCATTCAACACAAGGCCCCACAGGCCCAGTGGTAGCACAGTCTGAAAGAACAGACACTGCGCTATGTGTCTACACAAAGAGTTCAGGAGTCCTAGGCAAAGTTCCAGTCCAGTGGTGAGTCTTGGGTGCTCCTGGTTATCTTTGGGACCAGTAAACTTTCACCAGCAAACCCCTCCGGTGCCCTCTTCTGTGCTTCTCTGCAAAGCCACACAGAGTGACACCCTCCCCACTTAACTAGCTAACAGCCTCCATCCTTATTCCCGATGCAAAATCACAAATCCCACTACTCACGGCCCCATACAGCTCTAGGCAGCAATGATACTGTGTCCAGCTCCAGTTTGTCCTTCTCAGGTGATTCCTCCCTGGCACAGTGCTCCTCCTGGATCCTGTCCTAGGGTACCCCTAATTGGCCGCTGTGTCCCTCCGAGGCTTCGGGCAGGTTCTTTGCTGCTTCACACTCTGAGGGCCTGCTTGCTGCAACCCTTCTCTCTGGAGCTCCAGACACACACACACACCCTGTTGCTCTCTCCTCTCTCTCTGCCCCACCCCCCACTCTACCCCCAAAACAGCACTTCCTCCTCCTGGAACAATCAGCCCCCATCAGAAAAAGATTTCAAGGGACCATTCCCTCTAAATCCCAAAGGGATTACATGTATAAAATTGCAAATTTCCAATTTTACATAATTGAAAATTCACTTTTGAGCTTTGCTACTGCTGGTCTTCATGCTGACTGTGGTCTGGATGAAAGCTGGAGGCTTGTAGGTAAGTACAGCGGTCAGCAGGTTTCCAGTATAGGGTGGTTGTGACATTTTGGGTACACATATGGCCCCACAGTAGGCCAACATTTTTATGGCTGACTTAGAACAGCACTTCCTCAGCTCTTGTCCCCTAACGCTCCTACTCTACTTGCGCTACATTGATGGCATCTTCATCATCTAGACCCATGGGAATTCCACCAGGATTTCAACAATTTCCACCCCACCATCAACCTCAGCCTGGACCAGTCCACACAAGAGATCCACTTCCTAGACACTACAGTGCAAATAAGTAATGGTCACATAAACACCACCCTATACCGGAAACCTACTGACCGCTATACTTACCTACATGCCTCCAGCTTTCATCCAGACCACATCACACAATCCATTGTCTACAGCCAAGCCCTAAGTTACAACCGCATTTGCTCCGATCCCTCAGACAGAGGCAAACACCTACAGGATCTCTATCAAGAGTTCTTAAAACTACAATACCCATCTGGGGAAGTGAAGAAAGAGATTGACAGAGCCAGAAGGGTACGCAGAAGTCACCTACTACAGGACAGGCCCAACAAAGAAAGTAACAGAACGCCACTAGCCATCACCTACAGCCCCCAACTAAAACCTCTCCAGCACATCATCAAGGATCTACAACCTATCCTGAAGGACTATCCATCACTCTCACAGATCCTGGGAGACAGGCCAGCCCTCGCTTACAGACAGCCCCCCAACCTGAAGCAAATACTCACCAGCAACTACACACCACACAACAAAAACACCAACCCAGGAACCAAACCCTGCAACAAACCCAGTGCCAACTCTGTCCGCATATCTATTCAAGAGACACCATCATAGGACCTAACCCTCAGGGGATTGTTCACCTGCACATCTACCAATGTGATATATGCCATCATGTGCCAGCAATGCCCCTCTGCCATGTACACTGGCCAAACCATACAGTCGCTACACAAAAGAATAAATGGACACAAATCTGACATCAAGAATTATAACATTCCAAAACCAGTAGGAGAACACTTCAATCTCCCTGGACACTCAATAACAGACTTCAACAACAAAAAACTTCAAAAACAGACTCCAAAGAGAAACGGCAGAATGGGAATTAATTTGCAAACTGAACACCATCAAATTAGGCCTGAAGAAAGACTGGAAGTGGATGGGTCACTACAAAGTGATTCCCCCCTGCTGATACTCACACCTTCTTGTCAACTTTTTTAAATGGGCCACCCTGATAACATTTAACTCATTAGCACTACAAAAATTATTTTCCTCCCTGCTTGTCAACTGTTGAGAATAGCCCACTTCAACCTTAATTGAATTAGCTCGTTAGCACTGACCCCCAACTTGGTAAGGCAACTCCCATCTTTTCATGTGCTGTGTATTTATACCTGCCTCTGTATTTTCCACTCCATTCATCTGATGAAGTGGGTTTTAGCCCACAAAAGCTTATGCCCAAATAAATTTGTTAGTCTCTAAGGTGCCATAAGAAATCTTCGTTGTTTTCACATATTCACATGATTCCAGTATCTGGGACAATAAGTAAAAACACCAAATATCACAAGATTTACCATAAAGTGAGAGCTGTCTACACTACTTGTTTTTTTTTTTAAGATCTGAATACAGGCTCAGAAGTAAAACCTAGCTCAAGTGTTGTATTAGATCAAGTTTTTTAAAAGACAGTCACAGAAAACTTTTCCTCCACAAAGTTTTAGCATCATAATATATAAAACAGCTGTTTGTTTCCCCCAATATCAACCTCTAGCAAGCATATCCATTGTTCTCTCCAAAAGCCCAGTAAATTGTATTCATCCAGTAAAATGTACCTGTATAGAACTCACAAAAGGAATTTGTATGAGGGAAAGTTAGTCCACTAATTCTATTACTCTCCCATTAGATGAGATGCTAACTAGAAAAGCCAAAATAAAGCCCCACTTAAATGTACCCTAACGGACAGAGCACTGGACTGGGACTTAGGAGATCTGGATTCCAATCCCAGCTCTGCCACTGGTCTGATGCATGACCTTGGTCAAGCCACTTCACACCTTAGCTATCAACTGAGCATAATGATGATTACCACCTCCTTGGTAAAATGCTTTGAGATCTACTGAAGAAAAGCACTATAAGAGCTAGGTAATATTATCTAGCACATCAGTACAAAAGAATGAATGCACCAACATATACATTTCATGCTGAAATAAAACATGCTAAGCTATTCTTCCCCAGAGTAAAATAATCTTAATAGCTTTTTTGGTTCAAATCATTATTTCTAATTAGATCAGCTATTAGTTGATGGCTCCAGTTATGATGTGCAGCATAATAAACGGGGGACAAACCAACCAAAACACATGCTTTAGAGATCATTGTCTATTCTACAGCTATTTACAGTACCAGAATTGCTTAAAAAACCCACAACCCATAAACAAAACAAACACACACCCTATAGTAAGCCTCTTTACACAGATAATGGAAAGAGAACATCACAATACCCACACATTGTTCTTGCTATCTCAGAGGAGATTAGAGTGAGATTTTCTCCTACCACCTCAAGTACAAAAGAATACCTCTTCATTATAAAACAATTGATTTAAGATGTATATTGCTGATAGGTAACAGATATTTTCCTGTACGTTCAAGGCAAGTTTTCTGTGAAGGAACCAAGTAATCAATAGTATCAAGGAGCTGAAAGATTCCTGACAACGCTCATGGCATTTGAGTCAGAAAAGGAGACCAAATGCCCCTTCTGTGAGGTCACAACTACAAATGGATTCAATAAAGAATTAGGTAAATTCATGGAGAATAGGTCCATCAATGGCTACTAGCCAAGATGGTCAAGGGCGGAACCCCATGCTCTGGGTGTCCCTAGCCTCTGACTGCCAGAAGCTGGGAGTGGACAACAGGTGATGGATCACTAGATAATTGTTCTGTTCATTCCCTCTGAAGCACATGGCCACTGTCAGAAGACAGGACACTGAACTAGATTGGCCATATTGGGTCAGACCAATGGTCCTTCTCATGTTCTTCTTTATAATATGTACTAAAAAATGTACCTCCCCTCTATTGTTTGGGCCACTGCTGTAGCATGGGCTGTAAAATATCCAGTCAGCGACAGAATTCCTTCCCTATTTATCATCCAATAAGCCAAAGCTCTGATCTCTCGGGCCATAATACGTCAAGTAGTTGTGCATAATTAAAGCTACACTGATAGACTAACTGTCACAGAGTATCACAGAGATAAAATTATTTTTAAACCTGGCTTATCTGTAATCCAGAGTTATCTACAGTACAGTTAACAGTGTTTTGAACCGAGAATACATTTTCTTTTTAAAAGGCAGAACCACCAGACCTTCTCCCCACCTCCACAACCTAGGTTTTACAAGAAGAAAACCACTGTTGTGCTCTGATTCTCCTTTGTAATGCTGTATCAAAATGTATTCATTGACTCTGAAGGATAATGAGAGGGCCATGTACAGACTGAGAAAGCTATGCATTTTCCACCAGCAATAGAAGCTGTAATTTGTATTCCTCTCTTTTGGTCCTTTTAATACATATTTTTTATTACATGGGCAAATAGAAGTTAGGTTTCCATATTTCCCTTGCTTTATTCACTCCATATTTAAAAGAAGAAACAAATGAATCTGCTGAATCACAGAAGTCAACACCACATGAACAGAATAATGGCAAGATTTATAGTTTGTCAGGTTACTTTATATTTTCATGTATTCTTATAACAATTACATTTTAGAAAGCCTGCAATATCTTAAGGGTAAATTTAAATATGTAGGCAAGCAGTTCTGGTGGAATAGCAAAAAATGCATCATGCTGCATAGTAAAAGTCTGGAACCAAATAAAGCTTTTAGTTCTTCCCCATTCTGGATCAGTTTATAAAGGAAATATTTGTACCCTTGGCTGAACTGTCCTTTAGAGCCTACCATACATTAGTACTTGTAACCACATTTGAAACAGTTTGCACCGAAATAGATGGAAGGTTTTGCATCCCCACTCAAGCCAGCAATTTGAAACTGACTGTGCTTGATCCCTGTTAGAGGGTAATAGCAAGCAGTTTTGGCTGATATGATTGTAACGACTATAGAACAATAAAGTGTTCCAGTGTAGACAGAATTCTTTATAAACAATCATGTTTGACTATCATAATCATGGATTTGCTTTTCTGTACATGGGAAATACTTCAACGAAAGTGCTAGAGTATCCCACACTTTAAATGTGGACTTCATCTGATTCAGGTGAGCCTTTTCCAAGAAGAGTGCACCTCTGACCATCATCTTAGAATGGGTATACATTAATTGTTTTCTTCCCAAGGAAATTGCAATATTAACTAGCATTTTGGAAAACTCCCCTAGAAAGGCAGGTAGGCCAAAAGGTGAAGAAGTGTATCAGTAACATTGTCTGCTGCATGTGAAGCAGAGATCTATCCTCTGAAAGGTGCAGATAATGATATGTAGATAGGTGTTCTCTACATCTATTGATAGAAAAAAAAAGTCCTTTGTAAATTCCTGCTAAGGTGGAATTTAGGGTCTCCATCCCTGAACTAGTCTGTTCAAGAGCTTCTGGTTGAATGCACTTCTATCTTTTGAATGCTTGGGCACTAGGAAGAGGATGGAGTAGAGTGCTAAGCCTTCTTGTTCTCTGTGGGATTGATTGGCATTCTGCAGTCTTCATATTCTGATATTTCAAATCAGTTGGAAAAAGAGGAAGGAGGTCAATAAAATTGGTTTTGGAATTGCATTTACTTCTAAGATGTAAGCCAGGCTATATGTCTCTGCCTAAGAGTCACTCTCTTGCTGTAGCACTGCACACTTTCAAAAAAAACCACTTTGAAATTTCCTGCTAGTTGCCCTCTGTTTGGGGCACCACCTTACACAGAGTCAGGCTGCAGTCATGCTTCTTTGAAAGAAGGAGATACACAGATGCCTCTCATGCTACTCAATGTATTTAATCAGGAAGCTGGACATACCTCCATTAATTTTAGGCTGGATCAAAGGATTTTCAATACCCATAAATTCCAAATTTCTTTTTGAGCTGCAAGGCCTCAGATTTTTTTTTTAAATGGGTTTCCCATGACAGATCTATTCATAGTCATTGCAACACCTGCCCAATGGGACGCTTAAGTTACCAGCTGCCTGGGGTTTGGCTTTCCATGGCATCAGGCAGAGCTAGTGTTGTGGTTGAGAGACAGTTACAGCTCATTGCTCTTACTGTAAATCTCAGTTAGGAGAACAGGGGAGGTGGGGATGCAATCTCACAACAGAAGTCTGACTCTAGCCTGGCTCTAGCACAAGACATGGAGGCAGCAGATTAAGAAGCGCTGCTGAAGTGACCTTGCTTTTATTATTATATTATTCTTTTAACTAATGACTTGCCATGTCTTTAACCAGACACTAGATTGGCATCAACTTTGGGAGTATCAATCAGAACAGGTTTCTTGCAAATGGATTAACCCTCCTTGTCCCCCACTTCATCCCACACTTCCTTTTAGAGAAGGCCTATATGAAGGAATACAGGTCCACACAATACTCCTGAGAATGCTTTCAAATTACTCTTCCTCAAAACACTGATTCTGAGGTTCTTCCTTGGTGAGTTCTAACCCCACGCCTGTGTTATAGAAATAAGTGGAACACTAGAAATGTTCACCCTTGAGATGATCCCTAGGTAGGCTCCTTAAACTTTATAGGTGATCCATAAGCGTGTTTGATTAAGGGGTGCAGGGAAGCCTTCACATGTGGCAGCTATTTTGAATCACTGAATCCCAAAGTGAGTGAAGCAGGGTTACATAAAGGTTGATTCACACTTTGTTAAAGGGTATGGAGAAATAGTCAGAAATAAGCAGTGAGCCAAGAGGCTCCTTATCATCTGCTCATTCCTCCATGTCTGGGACATTTTCCTCTCATCCACACAGCTAGTTCTGGAAGAAAGGGGTAGAAAAAATGGTGTGGCAATGGCCAACCTGCAGCATGAGCAAGGTCCCATTAGTCAAGCAGGTGTGGTAATAGCCGACCTATGATGTTTAGCAAAATTCCAATTAGCCCAGGCATTTCTGTCAAATTTTCTATCCCTTTGGTTGTCCATGAAGTGCTCCTGCCAGAGAGACCTGTGCAAACATGTTGTGCTGGAACCTGCTGTCTCAAGAAGGAGGTGTTTGCCGCAGAGCCCCAAGGCTAAGTAACAACCCAGTAATGCTTAGAATTTAATAAACCAACTAAATCCATTCTGGTTGTTTTGTTCTCTTGTTGCTCTGAGCAGAACCTCTGGTAAAGCCTTCCTGTAGCCACTGGGGTCAATTTACACTGGCTGGATTTCAGGGATGTGATCACTCCCAGCCTGCCTTGACTGGAGGCAGAAATCAGACCTGTTAAAGAGCTGCAAGGAATAAGAACCACTGTAAGGGATCTACAGAACTTCCCTATGGTATCATGTGTCCACAAGATGTTGCTAATACAACTGCTCCATAAAATGCAACAAGGAGATCCAAAGTTTGCCACCTCATCATATACTGCGTACAGTTGCTAAGCATTTGCTTCTAGATTTAGAGGGTTGTATTTTTTTAAACCACACATACTTGAACTTGCAGGCCAAAAATAGCTTTAATCTTGACATATTATGTTAGGATAAAAGACAGACTTTAGAGGGGCTATTGCAGTGTCTCAGAAATGCATACAGAAGGCTAGTGCAGTGTACTTATAGCCATGATGGTCCCAAGATATCAGAGAGACAAGGTAATATCTTGTATTTGTAACCCTTCTGCCGGGCCGAAACGATAGCAGCAAGGGCCGGGTTCAATACATAGGGGTCCCTTCCCCACAACATAATGCAAAACCAGCTCGAGCCCCCACCCAGTGACCTGGGAAAATCTTACACACACCCCTGGGCGCCTCGAGGAGGCAATACTTCCCCTCTCGCAAGCACAGACTCTTGGTGTAGCAGAAAAGGTTTAATTACATGAGATAAACAACAAGCATTAAACTGGGAAAATACCTCAACTACAGTTCATAGGTCAAACCGTGAGCAAAGACCCACCCTAGCAAATTGGGCCGTGTCCTTCTCTCGGGGCCCTTGAGTCCAGCAACCCCCAAATCACCCACAGTCCCAAAAGTCCCACAATCCAAAAGTCTCTGTCCCGGGTCAGTGCAGCCCCAGAGTTCAAGAGTCTCTCTGCAGAGGTCCCCCTCCCCAGCCTGGGTAGAAAGGGGCACCTTACGTGGGTTCGGGGCCAACTGCCCTGCCTCTGCATGGGGTTCTGCTTCCACTAGTCGTCCCCGCAAATAGCTCAGCTCCGCTTGCTCTGTGGGCTGCTTCGCTCTGCCAGCTGCTCTGGTCCACCAGCTGTCCTGTGAGCCACTCCAGCCATCCTCACGAGCTGCTTGGCTCCACTCACCCAGTGGCTGCACAAACTGCTCTACTCCGCTCTGCCAGCTGCTCTGTTCCACGGTATTGCTTCAGGCTCCCCCACTCATAAGCACAGTACTCAGTGCTCTCAGCTCAGCAAGTCCAGCTCTTCAGTGATTTCAGCTCTTAGTGATTCCAGCTCATAGTAGGGGAGCCCCAGTGCCAGTGAGTTCAGCTCAGTAACCTGTATCTAGATTCTTAAGGGAATCAAAAATTAACTCTGACATTCCACAGTGGCGAGAGGCACAGGTGGAACTGGTGCTTCTGGCTCACACAAGAAGCCTGCACCACCCAGTACAGACATCTGTCCCCAGCCTCTCTCCTTTCAATGGGTTTTGGAACCCATGTGCCCCATCTAGCAAGCGCTATCCAGCTGACAATGAAACCCCCCATCACAAGACAATTTTGTAGTTCCCCATTTACCCAATCAGGGTGACAACATTTCATTCCTCCTGTCCCAATAACAACGAAATTGGGGCTCCCACAGCTGTGAAAATAACCATCCCATGCTGCTTTGCGGTATGCTAAGTGGGGTGGGAGTGCCCATGCAAATAACCGAAATACCAATGCAACACTTTAAACTTCTTTCCGCACTCCCCATAATTTACCACCAGATGTCAGGGTGGGGCTCATCCTGACTCTGCTTACTTATTGGACCAACTTCTGTTGGAGAGAAAGAGATAAGTTTTCAAGCCACACAGGCCTGAAGAAGAGCTGTGAGTGATTCAAAAGCTTTTCTCTCTCAGAGAAATTGGTCCAATATAAGATATTACCTCACGCACTTTGTTTCTGTATAGAAGGCTAAGTTTATTACTGTGTATGCACTGACACGTCTGTAGCTGAGTACCAATCGATGTACAACACATTTATGCAGGACAAGAAACCTTGTACTCTTTACTGACATAGTAGACTTGGAATCTGGGACAACATGCAGGGATGAAAAACAGTTCTAGGAGTTTTTGAGATCAAGGCTAAAGAATCAGATCAGTACTGGATGGCCGGAATTTGGCCTGATTGTGAGATCCTTGGGCAAAAAGACATTATACGGTTGTCAAATTATGTTCAGCCATATATATATATATATACACACACACACACACACACACACGAGACTCCATGTTGTGCATTGTGTTGGGCACAAACTTAAGCTGGAGTTTGGATTTCAAACAAGAAAAGGATTAAACAAAATGTATTTTGAAAGACATCTCTGAATTTTACTATTCAAATCCCCAAGAGGCAACTTTAAGCTCTTGATGACACCTTTGAGGCTAGAGGTTTATTTGCAGGGTATCTACCGTGTATACTGAGCAGCAAGTCAGGCCAGCGCACCAAAGTCAGTGATCAAAGATCATCTTTTAGCTGTCACCCACACAAACAAAAGCAGAAGAAGCAGAAAGCAGATAAATGCTTTTTACACAATCCAAGCAGCAACAATATCTCATTTTAATTTACTTGAAAGAATGGGACCAAACCATCCCTGCCACCCACCCTAAAAAAAAAAAAAATGTTTTCTTGGACAACCTAATTTGAAGTCTTAAATGCCACTGAACAAGGGATCAGCATTTCTCCCCCTCCCTGCCTCAACCAATTCCATTGTAGCCTATAACCCTCTGTTTCCCTAAATACTCCTTTGCCATTTCAATTGGACACAGTGTTGTTATTTTTCCTCACTTCATGCCCTAAAACCTGTTCTATAAGGCTACTGTGAGCCGCAGCTGCTTTGTTTCAGAGCAGAGGTGACTGCATTTCAGGGTACGTCTATACTTACCTGCCGGGTCGACGCGTAGCGTTCGACTTCTCGGAGTTCGAACTATCGCGTCTAATTTAGATGCGATAGTTCGAACTCCGAACGCGCTCCCGTCGACTCCGGAACTCCACCACCGCGAACGGCAGTGGCAGAGTCGACGGGGGAGCCGCGGACTTCGATCCCGCAGCGTCTGGACGGATGAGTACTTCGAACTAAGGTAGTTCGAGTTCAGCTACGCTATTCGCGTAGCTGAACTTGCGTACCTTAGTTCAAACCCCGCCCCCCTTAGTGTAGACCAGGCCTCAGTGTTAGTCAGTGAGCACAACATTTCCTTTGGCCACCTTACAAGTGTGCTGCGGGACACACCTAGTGGGGCCAAAGGAACAGTCTGTAACAGTCGTCCCCAAACTTTTTACCTCATGCCCCCCCTTACGCCTGTCCATGCCCAAACCAGGGCTGGCAGCAGGGGAGATGTGGACAGCAGTAAGGGGGCCAAGGCAGGGGCCACAGCTGGGGGTGTGAGGCCAGGAGCGGAGCTGGGTGGCAATCCCTCCCCACCCCCTGTGGGGGCTGGCCCAGGTCCCAGCTGCACCTAACCCTTTAGGACTGTCCTGGAGGCTCCAGGAATTAGAGATTAATCTTTAATTAAATATTTTGTCATGTGATGAAACCTCCAGGAATATGTCCAACCAAAATTGGCAACTCTAGCTGCACCCACCCTGAACGTTCCTCTGTGCTCCCCCCAGGGGGGGTGCACCCCACAGTCTGGGGACCTCTGCTTTATAAGGAGGCAAGACTCTCACTGAAGTTACTTCAAAAATACCATACGACTGGATCTGGCAAGACCCATCTTCCTATGTGTGGAATTCCATGAAGGAAAGGTTTGCAGCGCCAGACCCCTATTCTGTAGTGACTGCAAGATCCTTGGGCAAAAAGGCATCATAAGAGGACAAAGTAGCATTTTATTAGACGCAATTGCTCACGTAGAAAAGTCTCAATCAAAACTTTAATACACAACATCCAAAATAGATTATGGGAATCTGTAAAGATGAGGGGGAGATTTTCAAAGGCATGATGTGCAGTTAGGCACCTAACTCTCACTGAAAGTCAATGGCAGATGCACAATCAACTGCCCTGTGCCTTTGAGCATCTCCCACAATACAATATCAGACACCAGAGAGAGTCCATTAAGTTAAATAAATACAATGGAAAAAACATGCCAATGAGCACTGACTTTTGTTAAAGTTGAGACAAGCTATTAACGTACAGGTGATAAAACCTTATCTGGGTACCTGGATGGCTCGCAATCACTTAACTATCCAAGGTGTTAGTAATAACCTTCTAGACAAAAATTACCCTCAAATAGTTGCCAACTGCTCAAAGATGAGTACCCCGGTACAATTCTCCAGATAAAATGGCAGGGCTGGGGTGCATTCTGGTGGACGTCAGAGTATTTTCACAAGTGTTGGTGTTTGGCTAACCATCCAGAAATTTATCTAGATAAACGTTCAGAAGAATGTTATCTGGATATACTGAGACACACAGACAAGGCTACCTGAACCCTATTTTCAAACTCCCCTCTCCATCTTCACACTTGTCCTTAAGGGAAAGTCCTCAGAGGCTGTCAGAAGAAGCTGAATAGTAGAGGGTACACACAAATTCTTCATGTCCTGGAGAATAAGACTGCCGCATACATTCTATTTTGGTTCTTCAACCAAAAGAAAAGTATTTTTGGTCAATAAATATTTTTGAATAATAAAGATAATTGTTGAAACTTGACACAGAGCAGAGTAATATGATTTTTTTAAACATAAAAACATAACCTAAACAGGATTTGAACTCTGTACCTGAAATATAGGATCAATTGTACCTGCAATAAGATTTTTGCTTATTTTTGCTGAAGTATCACTGAGGATCACAAGAATATTATTAATGCAAGAGCTACACATTTCAAACAAAAGTCTCAATCCTACAAGCTGGTGAAGGTGGACCAGAGTGCAACACAGATCAGATATCATGATGAGGACCTGAGAGTCCCCCCAGTTCATGCATTTTCATGTTAATTAATTAAATTTATTATAGATTTCATTTTTCTTCAGCTAAAGATGGAAGAGGAGGAAGGAAAACTTTCCTATTTTGAGCTATAAATGCCTCCAAAAGTCGGGCAATTTATCTACCTACTATGTCATTTGTCTCTCTTGATCCCTGAATAATTTTTTAATGTATTTTAAGCAAGTCTCTATATATAAGAAAGGAAAAGGATGAAAGGATTACAGGAAAAAATAAGTGTTACAAAAATAAAGAAACTTAGTAATGTTGGTGTCTCCTGCCTTGTAGCATAAACTGTTGGTAGCTGAAAGTTAAGTGCTTGAAGCCTATTAGAACTAACTCTTTTGAGAACCACAGCTTGGGCATGAACTTTGAGACCATCCCACTAGGTTTCTTTAAGGAAAAAAACAAAGCTTAATGTTGCACGTTTCTCCACATAAGCTATAGTACATATCATGCAGAAACAATCTATCCTTTCACTAGGTTGGCGAAGTTGCCTTTGCTGATGGGAGGATGAGGGGTGGAGGGGAGAAAATCAGAAGCAGTGAGAAACATTCTCGGATATACTATTTGGGCAGGTTTAACCAAAGCTATATTCCCTGCCGTGAAAAGCGAAAGCCCTTTCTCTGCACATGCCCAGCCCCTCATCAAGCACAGTGGGTGAAAGTCTGTGACATCTGTGCTCCACCTCCAACAGAGGCAGAATGATACAGGAAGGCAAATCCTGGCATATTTTTACTGTGTTTTCCATCTCCAAACAAGTTTGTTTCCCCAAAACTGAGCTCAGTTTTGAAGAGTTCCCATCACAGATCTCATTTAACTCCTCTCATCTAGAGCATCCATCCTACACCAATGGCAGCAATGGTGTTTTCTAAACATTTTAATATTACTTTAAAAAGGTAAGCAGCAGCAAATGGGGAAGGGGAAAAGGTTATGATTAATTTGGTTTGCCTCTTTTTTACATGAATGAGGTTGCTTCTAGTCAGCAACATTAGTTTAAAAACAGACTGAAGAGGGGCTAATATACTAGAAAATGCAAGTTTAAGTCTCAAGGAGCCAGAGCCTACAAAGAGCAGGTCTGCAAGAAAGAAACACATACATAGAGACCAGCAGATGTACTAACACAAAGAGTGTCAGGACAGCTGCTTTTCCCACCTATCCATAGTAATACGATGAAGTTAAACACAGTAGAAGGAATAGGAGAAAAAAAAACTTATGTAATTCTCTGCATCTTCCTAAGAAAGGTCTGTACAACTCAGACATATTGAGAAGTGTCAGTTTCAGAGTTTTCAATTTTAACCCCAGCCAGTAAGACAACTCATTTCCAAAACATAGCTTCTCAGTACGGTCGACTAAAATCAGAAAAATCAAGATGTAGACAAGTATCTGCACATATCATAGCCATAACTCCTGGATGGCTTACAGTCTCGCATGGGAAACTACAAGAATATTAAACTATTTACAAAAAATCCTTTACTATTTTATCACTATATGCCATAATATACTGCACACTACAGATATCCAAGTTAAATTAAGATGCCCTGTAGCTGTTATCTTCTTTTATCTATAGTTCCACTGGCTTGCAGAACTAATAAGATTTGTTGAGCAATAGACTCAGTAAATGCCTAAAATACCCCTCCTGCAAAACCACCACCATTTCTGTGATATTCTGTGGATCTCTTGACAGGCTAGGATGATTGAAAATCATCACTTAAATTACTATGGCCTGTTTGCAAAGCTAAGATGGTTGGTCTTTTTAAACCATCTAAAGGCAGAGTAGAAAGCAACTATAAAGTATAACTATATAAAGATTATATTACATAGAAATAAGAAAAAGAAAACCTTACTGAATTCTCCTTTTATGCCCTTGCTCATATATATCCACCAACAGAAGGGTACAGAGAAAACTAACTTTGTAAATCAAAAAGTACAGATTGCCAATTGTTAAGGCAAAGCATGCCAATTCTTCCCTATTGAACATACAGCCTCATACACACAGGACCCCCTCTTCCCCTCTAGCAATACCAAAAAAACCATCATCTGATCATAGTAAAGCTGGTAAAGGGGATGGGGGGGAAATTATGTTATAATTTATTACACTGTTTACTCTAAGAAAAATGAAGTGGAGAATTTTTAATTGAGTAGTTTTTCCCTCCAGACCTCATTATGAAGGAGAAGGGGGGGGGGGGGAGTTGATCAAAAGCTCTAATTCAGTTGCTACGCTGGAGGCATGATAAACCAGAAACAAATATAAATTCTAAGAAGTGTGCATTACATGAAGACTTCTCTTCTGTGTTTTTTGATCTTAAGACAAATTAACTCTGAATTCTCCAGCACTGTAGATGAGCAATGTGTGGAGATATACATACATACACACACACACACACACTTCAAAGCGAGGTACTGACAATTAAAATATACGTACACACACTATATAAACATTCCACATCTACATATACACACATTCCAGACAACATATTAGATAATGAGGTAATAACAAAAATTGTAAAAGTCACACTCTAAAATATTGCATATATAAATTAGTAGGAGAGGGATAGAAGCACAAAATTTAAAAAAAAAACAGAATACAGCATTGACTGCAGTCAGAGAAAAAGGTGATTCCAGCAGCAGCAACTTTCTGGATAGAAACACTTCCCATTTCCAGTTCTCATCTGACTGAAATGAGGCAGCTGCATTAAAGCTTCCCTGCCACCACTATGTTACCACAATAGAAAGAAAGAAAAGCTCTTCTGTACCAGGCAGAGAACATCTTCTGAATCCATCCCTGCACCAGACACAGCTATATAAATACCATCAATACCATCACCTTTCAAGACAATAGCAACAGATCGACCAAGCAATGCCCTCTCTCATCAGCTGCTACACATTAAATAAACTATCATATTAGTAAAATTACACTCTTCCTGCTGGAGTCTCTTTCCAATCTGGCTTCTCTTTGCACTGCTGGCAGGGTTGGTTTCCTCCCCCGCAACAGCGAGAGAATGGGGATGAGATTTGGTGGCAGCAAAATCCTCGCTCTGCAAGGGTTGCACTGCAGGCAGTTCTCCGCCCCACGGACCCCTTTCAAGGAGCTTAATTTCCCCCCACTAGCTGGAGCTAAAATGTGGTTGGTCAATTGGTTTAGGGGGAGGGAGAGACTACATGCAATATCCTGTTATTAGCATCCCACCAGGACAAGGAGCTCGAGGTAGGAAAATGGGACTTGCATGCAGCATCTGCCCCCCTCCCCCTTCAGCACACACTGCAAGGAGCTCAGGGTAGGGGAGTGGGACTTGCATCCAGCATCTGTCCCCTTCCTCTAGACACACACTGCAAGGAGCTCAGTCAGGGTAGAGGAGTGGGATTTGAATGCAGTATCTGCCACACAAACAGAATGGGACTTGCATGCAGCGTCTGGTCCCCTCCCCCCACACAGACATACAAACTGCAAGGAGCTTGGGGTAGGAGAGTGGGACTTGCATGCAGCATCTAACCCCCTCCCCCCCCCCCCCACACACACACTGCAAGGCATTCAAGCGGCTTCCACACACTATTTCCCTGCCAGCACTGCAGCATCCTACTCCCCGCTCCTGAGGGAGCTCCCAGCGGGGGAGGTGTCTACAGCGGCTCCCTCCTCCCCCCCGCGCCTGGGGCACAAAGGCTCCCACTCGGCCGGCCCCTTTCTCTGCTGACCCCTCTGGGAGCAAAGCCCCAGCAAGCGCCAGGGCAGGGCTGGCTGGCTGCCGGGGTTTAACCTCCTCACCCCCCCCCTTACCTGGGCTGGGACTATGCCGCCCCTTCGCCGCCACTCCTGCTCCTCACAGACCGACCGGGACCAGCCGCACCAGCTCTTTTGTGTGACTGCTTCAGAGCAGAGCCACACACGGAGACTACTAATGAACCCAGGAAGCTGAATAGCAACAGATACCGCCTCCTCCCCAGCCGCCCCAGACTCTGCATGGCGCATAACCAAAGCTTCCAGGCGTTTGAGGAAGGGAAGCCCAGTCCGCCTTTGGGGTCTGAGAGGCGTCAGCAAGCTGCCCCCCCCCCCACTCATTAACATGATTACCCTCTCCCCTATTCCCTGGCCCTCCCACAGTCAGCAGCAGAGAAAGAATCAGGGCAAACAGGACTTTCCTAATATGACCTTCCCCAGGTTCTCTATGATATTAACTGGAGATGGCCTCAAGCCCCAAAAATCAGATCTGGGTCAGAGTTCAGATTATTACCCTTCCTTCTCCTTTCCCAGTAAAGTTTGGGAGTGTTTGATTGTGGGGTTTTGGTACAGATGCACCTCTACTATAAAGATATCCCATCTCTAGCTGAGCAAAACAAAATACCTTTTTTTTATATTTCATTTGACGTACTGTACAGGTACTCTCTATTGCCAATGGATACGGTTGCTGAAGTATTTGCTCTGTATACAGAGCAAATAGCTAGAAAATGGGTGAAAAGAATCAATTGGATAATTTGCTTTAAAATATTGGGAAGTTAGATACATTATTCAACAAATTTTGGATTAGCTGGAATCCCACACTCCCCTCCTCAGGTCAGGAGGTTCATACCTGCCCACAAATGGTAAAGTCTGAGAGCTTAACATCAGTTGCCAATACGTTTTCTCTCCACTGTTTCAAAACAAATCAGACATACAATACATTTTTATATTTAAAAAATTCAGACGACCACCAATTGGTAAAGCAAGGGATGATCTAAGGCTGGGAGTCAAGTACTGTCCTTTGGGCCATGTTTGGCTCTTTGGGTCCAGGTCTAGGTTCTGCTGTAGCTCGTTTACAATGGTACGACTTTATGGTTGCCAGGTATCCGGTTGAAAAGGGAACCTGACAGTATCCGGTCAGCACTGCTGACTGGACACTAAAAGTCTGGTTACCAGAGTAACCACAATCAGCCTCCCCGCCGAGAGGGCAGAAAGAGGACAGAGATCCTCAGTGGTATCTACAGGGGGCCTTTCATAGGCCGAGGAGGTGGCTCTGGTTGAGGAGGGGGCTAGCCCAGGGTTGGGGAAGGGGAGCGCCCCCAGGTTCACAGCGGCACTGCGAGCAGAGCAGGCAAGGGGAGGGCAAGTTTCCCGAGCATGCCAGAGAGGCCACGAGAAGGAAGGAGGCAGCCCGCTACCCATGGGCGCAGATGTAGGGAGAAGAGCCATTTGGAGAGCACCTCCTGGCCCTGCTCTGCTCACCCTCTTCTGGTAGCAGAGGGGCCCGGACTCAGCGCACTGTGCCACGTGTGGCCACTTCCCCTGAAGGGCCAGCCCGGGCTGGGCTGCTAGTCCCGGCTCTGTACACGGCACGATCACCACCCAGGTAGGAGCCCGGCCACCCCCCCGGCAGTGCTCCCTGGGAACTCGGTTGCCTGCTCGCTCCGGATGGCAGAAGTTGGCAGGCTCTGGTGCTTTGCAGCTGCAAGAGCCCCTCACTGTCGGGTGCAGAGGAACCAGGAGTGGAGGCTCATTAAATCCCTCAGGAGAAGTGGGGAGACCCCAGAAACAATATTTCTGTGTAAGTTTTCTGGAGCCAGACAGGGTGAGTGGGTGTGGCTGCTGAGGGAGGGTGGCTACAAACAATGGGGTGAGTTCCCCAGATGGTCCAGTTTTCAGCCCCTGATTCCAGTTCCACAGATCTGGAAGCGCAGGGGGTGCCTGGATGTGTTTGGGACCGTCCCTTGCCTTGGTGTTGGAGGCCTGGGAGCTAGGAGTGGAGACTAGTGGTTAGAGCGGGGATGACTGGGAGTCAGCATTTCTGGGTTCCAGTGGCAGATTAGCCCCTAGGCCAATAAGGCCCATGCCCAGGAGCTCTGACCAATTGGGGCACCCCCATGCCCTGACCCACTCTGACCACCCAGCGCTCCAGCTGGGGAGCGGGGGAAGCCTCCATGCCCTGACCCTGCTCCCCAGCAGGAGCACCAGGCAGGTGGGGCATAGCTCCCCAGCAGGAGGAGGGGTGTCCAGTTTTCAGAAATTGGAAAATTGGCAACCCTATGACTCCTTAGGAATTCCCCAGCATAAAGGAATACACTAAGAGGAATAGTACTAGCAGAACAGCTCTAAATTACACAGTTCAAATAAGGAGCATGACCTGGGCATGGCACCAGAGTGTCTGTGCCCTATAACTATTCACAGTTGCCACACCCCTCCCAATGGGCTTTTGCAGCAGAATAAGTTAGAGCAACCTGAGGGCAACTCTAGCTTCTGTGAGGGAACAGACTAGTCCCCACCCAGGTCCAGAATCTTGATGATCAAAGATAACATACAAGTGCCTTGCCACACCTATTTCTCTCTCCCACCACCAGCTATGCCAAGTTCAGTTAATCCAAGGCTCAGAATCATTTTTTTTCCTCTGTTCAGCATCACTTTCACAGCTGTAATATCTGTGCCTATGGCACCTTGAGCACCCATCATTGAAAGTGTCAGGTGTTAATATTGCCTACCCTTCCCTCACCACCCACTATTCCCTCTCTCTCTCTAGCAGTGGGAAAGGTAGGGCAAGATGGGAACTGACACTGATTTCGGGACTGCCACTAAATTGAGCAACCTATTTTTTTTCAAGGAAATGTACTGAACAAGGCTTGTTTTTAAGGGACAGCATGCCTCACAATGTTTTATTCACAATTCAAGAGTCATATTTGCATTACAGTATATATTTTTTTGCAGGTTTCTTATATCAACTAATTATTAGTATCACTGTATTGGGTGCTGGCTCGATGATATTCAAAATGCAAAACAGGTGGTACCACTCTTGCTTGGGGTGCTACAAAACATAAGGCCCTGCCTACACTGGCAAGTTTCTGCACAGTAAAGCAGTTTTCTGTGCTGTAACTCCCGAGGTGTGAACACTGCCAAGCCACCTAACGCGCAGAAACTGTGCAGTTGTAGCACTGTAAAAAAACCCACCCCAACGAGAGGCATACAGCTTTCTGCGCTGGGGCTACACCCTGGTCGATTACAGCGCTGCAATTGGCCTACGGGAGGTGTCCCACAATCAGGGGTGAAAGTAACTTACAGGACTTACCGGTACTGCCGGAGTCCTGAGGGGGGCGTGGTCTCATCCGGAAGAGGCGTGGCCTCTCAAGGTTTAAAGGCCCTGGGGAACCAGCTGTGACTGGGAGACCCAGAGCCTTTAAATCAACCAGGGGCTCCCAGCTGCAGAGGTGGCTGGGAGCCCCCCGGGGCTCAGGGGCAAATTAAAGGGCCCGGGGCTCTGGCCGCCAGGGGGAACCCTGAGCTTTGCAGGGCTGGGGCAGGGATTTAAAGGGCCCAGAGCTCCTGCCACTGAGGGAAGCCCGGAGCCCTTTAAATCCTGGCCCCAGCCCGGCTGCCGGAGCTGCACGGTGCTCTGAGTCCTTTAAATCCCAGCCCCAGCCAGGATTTAAAGGGCTCTGGGCTGCCCGTAGCTGCAGGGAGCTTTGAGCCCTTTAAATCCCAGCCGCAGCCGGGATTGAAAGGGCTCTGGGCTGCCCGCAGTGGCGGGGAGCTCTGAGCCCTTTAAATCCCCGCCCCAGCCCAGCCGCCGGAGCCGCAGCTGGGATTTAAAGGGCTCTGGGCAGCCCAGAGCCCTTTCAATCCCTGCTGTGGAAATCGATGCGGTCCAGCACGGCATACTGCCTCTTGGCGGTACGCCGTACCGGACCGCACCGGCTTACTTTCACCTCTGCCCACAATGCCTGTTCTCACCTCTCTGGTGATCAGTTTGAACTCTACTGCCCTGCCCTCAGATGACCACTCCAAGCTGCTGGACCTCATCAGCATTTGGGGAGAGGAGGCTGTCCAGTCCCAGCTGCGCTCCAGCCGTAGGAATTATGATTCCTATGAAAAGATTTCACGATGCATGACAGAAAGGGGCCATGACACATTGCAGTGCAGGGTGAAAGTGAAGGAGCTGCGGAACGCCTATCACAAGGCGAGGGAGGCACCTCTGAGCTGCCAATTCTACAAAGAGCTGGATGCGATACTTGGCGGCGACCCCGCCTCCACCACGAAGACCACTGTGGATACTTTGGTAGCTCATGTGCCAGTCAAAATGGACCAAGCCAGGAGGAGGAAATCTTGGATGAGTATGTGGCAGGGGAGGGGGACTCAAAGGCAGAGGATGACTTGGAGGTCAGAGATGCATGCAGTCAGGAGCTCTTTTCTATCCCAGAGGAGGCTAGCCAATCACAACTGTCAGATGTTGGCAAAGCGCAAACAGGTGAGGAGCCCCTGGCAAGTGGATTTGATTTTGGGAATCGCTAAAGCGAGTTGTTAGGGGAAGGAGAGTTGCAGAAAGTAGGCTTGTCTCCCACCGCATGTCTAGTCTGATAAGCGGAATAGGCTGTTGATTGACTCCCTCATTTCATGAGAATCTCCCTCAGAGATCTCCTGGAAACTCTTATGGAGATACTGAACAATCTGCTGCCGCAGGTTCTTAGGCAGAGCTGCTTTGTTTCTTGCCCCATTAATGGTAACTTTCCAGTGCCCCTGTGCCATCACGGGGGGTGGGTGACCATTGCTGCACACCACATAGGGACCAGGGCGGAAGCCGCAGTCTTGGAGAAGATCCTCCCTTGAGTCACTGCTGAGGGTCAACAGCGAGATATCTTCCATAATGATCACATCCTGTGGAAAGAGTGGGGACAGGAATGATTATCAGGCTGGCTCTCCCCAAGAGCCACATGCCCAGTGTACAGCAGGGTCCAGGAAGAGTGATTTACTCTGCCCCTGTGGCTACTCACCGTTTTGGGGATCTTGTGGCTCATGTGTGCTTACCTGGGATCAGCTAGTTAGTTACAGGTGTGTGTCTGTACTGGCTTTGTTTTAAATTATTTAATCAGTGTTGTGTGTGTTGCAAACAATACTGCTTCTGTAAAATGTTGTGTTTAAACTTCACAGAAATGACCTTGGGAGTCCATCCTCCTCTTTGTTATCGGTGGCTGAACGGCTACGCAGAATTAGAGAGCGGACAAGAAGAACTAAGGAGGACTTTCTGCATGATGTTATGATGCACTCCGCCACCAAGAAACAGGAATTGAAGGAGTGGCAGACAACGAGAAGAGTGACTGAAAAGAGAACGTGACACGGCAGAATGAAGCCACGGAGTGGCTCTTAAAGGTTATGGAGCGCCAAGGAGAGACACTCCTGGTGATACTAGCTCTTCAAACTGAGCAGCTCCACACCCACCTTCCCATGCAGCCGCTGTCGCAAAACTCTTTCCCATGCTCCCCCCAGACACTTCCAACACACTCTTATCAACCTCCTGGCTCCAGTCTATACCCGCGGCGTTCCACTCCTCCCCCCACACAGTCCAGCACTGTGGACTCCCACTACCCACTGCACTCAACACCCATCCCTCTACAGTTTGGCCCTGCTGAAGCACAGTACCCGCTGGATTGTACTCCAAAAGAGAAGGATGGGTATGATCCCTGGACATACACAAATCTTTAGCCGTCCCAGGACCCTCCCTTCCTCCATCCCCCTCCCTGCTAATGGTTTTTTTTTTGGTTTGACTCTCTCTTCCGGTTGTTGTTTTTTAAATAAAAGAATTGTGTTGGTTTGAAAGCAATCTTTATTCTATTAATAAAAAGCAAAAAGAGCCCTGCAAAGCAACATACACTTATGTTAAATGTATATATTGAATCGCCTTCACCAATCATCTCATAGCATTACAAGCACTGCACTCCCGAGCATAGCAACAAATATTAGTCGCTTTTGGCTTCAAATTGCTGCCTCAAGGCATCCCTGATCCATGCTGCACCCCTCTAGTAGCACTGGTCTCTGGCTGTTCAGACTCAGCCTCCAAGTGCTGAGCCTCTGTGGTCCAGCCCTCAGTGAAGCTTTCACCCTTCCCTTCACAAATATTATGGCGTGTACAGTTCGCAACTATAAGCATAGGAATATTGTCATTGGCCCATAGAAACCGGGCCAGCAGGCTTTTAAACAGCCAAAAGCACACTGAACAGTCATTCTGCACTTGCTTAGCCTGTTGTTGAACTGCTCCTTGCTGCAGTCAAATTGCCCCGTGTATGGCTTCATAAGCCATGGCATTAAGAGGTAGGCAGGGTCTCCCAGGACCAAAATGGGCATTTCGACTTCCCCTACGGTGATCTTCTAATCTGGGAAGAAAGTCTCTGCTTGCAGCTTCCTGAACAGGCCAGTGTTCAGGAAGATGCATGCATCATGCACCTTTTCAGACTAGCCTTTGTTAATGTCTGTGAAATGCCCATGGTGATCCACAAGTGCCTAGAGAACCACTGAGAAATACCCTTTGTGATTAATGTACTCAGTGGCTAAGTGGTCTGGTGTCAGAATTGGAATATGCGTGCCATCTATCACCCCTCCACAGTTAGAGAAGCTCATTTGTGCAAAGCCATCCATAATGTAACGCACATTGCCGAGAGTCACGGTCTTTCAAAGCAGGCTGCGATTAATAGCCCTGCACACTTCCATCAACACGCGTTCGATGGTCGACTTTCCCACTCTGAACTGGTTAGCGACTGACCAGTAGCAGTCTGGAGTAGCCAGCTTCCACAGTGCAATTGCCACATGCTTCTACAACAGCAGGGCAGCTCTCATTCTCGTGTCCTTGCGCCACAGGGCTGGGGTGAGCTCACCACACAGTTCCATGAATGTGGCTTTCCTCATCCAAAAGTTCTGCAGCCACAGCTTGTCATCCCAGACGTGCATCACAGTTAGGGTGCCCAGACAGCAAGTGAGAAAAATCGGGATGGGATGGGGAGTAATAGGAGCTTATATAAGAAAAAGTCCCGAATATCGAGACTGTCCCTATAAAATCAGGACATCTGGTCACCCTAATCATGATGTGATCCCACTACTCAGTGCTTGTTTCCCGAGCACAAAAGTGGCATTCCACTGTGGTCAGCACCTCCATGATGCCAAAAGCAATCTCATGTCGTAGCTACTATGCGTGGCGAGATCAATGTCACATTCCTGCAGCCCGAAGAGGCAGGGCATGCATTTCACAAACCATTGAAAGATGGCGCCAAATGCGTACGGAAGCACAGGGACCGCTGGGATGTGAAGCAATGCATCACAGGGCACTGGGACAGGACCCAGGATGCCCCACGACCCCCTCCGCCTTCCCACAACTCTTAGTGGCAGAAGAGAAAGAGGTGCTCTGTGGGATAACTGCCCAGAGTGCACCGTTCTGAATACCGTCGCAAGTGCCGCAAGTGTGAACACACTATTGTTCAGGCAGCTGACAGTGTGAACACACAACATAGGTTTCCCTTCAGCACTCTCTGAGGCGCTGTAACTCCTGGCGCTGTAACTCTGCCAGTGTAGACATGCCCTAAGACTGGCCCAACAAAAAGAGAGTAAAAGAGATTGAACGTTAGAGCTGGAGACATGGACACAGCTAAGCATAATCTATGGTAGGGTCATAGACTGATAGTATTAGTACAAGATGGAAGACACATCAAGTCACCATCTCCCTGGGAGGGCAGGAGATATGATTCCTATATCTTATATGGGGATCTAAGAGGATTCATTTAATATTTGAAGGCTCCTCATGGTGTACAGTGCCCTGGGAGCAGCATTTTTTATGGTGAATGATAAACATACTTGATTTCTCAGGCCTTTTATTAGAAACTATTAGATACTTCTAAGGGTGCCCACTGTGTTAGCGATTATTTTGAATATAAAGGCACATCCGGGAAGCAATCGTGACAGAAGGTAAGCTAGTGTACATATACATTGCAGATTTCTAGCTACTCCTAAAATTTGAGTGTGAGGGTGAGCATAAATAGCTCATGACACCAAGAGCAAAAAGGAATTTTAATTTAGTTGACTTGCATTCCCATCAGCTAGATGTTATGCAGTGTAGTCATTATGTATCCAACTCAGTTAGGCATGTGGTTTATACTTGTGCATTGTGGTTCACTTATATCTCATCTGCCAAGCATCTTTGTGCTGTTACTTCATAATATTTTGGTTCTCTTTCTTTCATATATAACATTTTTATGTATAAAATTGTCCACACTGGTGTATACACATAACTTAAAATTTATTTGCAGCTCTGTTGTTTACGCATATGGGGGAGTAACGTGTGTCATAAACAGAATGAATTGAGTCTTGAAAATTGATTAACTCTATAGAAATAACTCCATTTACATGGAAAGGGCAAACTTCGCTAAAGCAGTTCACCAAAAGTAGAAATCAGGGCTTGATGGGGTGGAAGCATGAGTGGTCTCTCCTTCAAGTTGCTCCTGCTGTATCATGCTGAATGTGACCTCTCCCTTTAAGACTGTGTTGCTCCAAAACTGGGGGAAGTATATTGTGCCCTATTGAAGTTCCCATGAAGTGTTCTTCCTCAGCCTCATATTGGAATTAGTGACTTATCCGGATATTTATTAGTTTCTTATTAAAATTACATACAAAAGTGAAAGGAAAAAAGGGGGCATATTAACTTGTATATTGATATGCTAATAAGCTAGTTCCCTGCTCTTCTTCAAACTCTGCAGAACCCTTTCCACATAAGTCCCGTGTGGAGACAAAAGCAGCATTCCACCTTTGGTGTAGGCCAGGGAGGATACACACAAAAACAGCCCTCCTCTCCCCACTTATGGATCCCATCAGACAATCTGGATCCTGGTTACTGAAAAATTATTTTATGGTAAGCAAACAATTAAGGATATTTATGCTTTTTTGTAATTTACTGCAAATATGAAGTAGATACAAATCAATAAGCACAACTCATTACAAAAGACATATCATATTGCCTCTATATAAATCTAGTATCAGAGGGGTAGCCGTGTTAGTCTGGTTCTGTAGAAGCAGCAAAGAATCCTGTGGCACCTTATAGACTAACAGACGTTTTGCAGCATGAGCTTTCGTGGGTGAATACTTTCCACTTGCATCTGAAGAAGTGGGTATTCACCCACAAAAGCTCATGCTGCAAAACGTCTGTTAGTCTATAAGGTGCCACAGGATTCTTTGCTGCTTCTATATAAATCTATGGTACACCCACATCTTGAATACTGCATGCAGATGTGGTTGCCCCATCTCAAAGAAGAAATATTGGAATTGGAAAAGGTTCAGAAAAGGGCAAAGAGCACACCCTTTGTTGCCCTAAGTGGAGCTATCCAGACACTTCAACTTGAACACACTGGATTAAATAAAACAGTAAAACAAATGTCTTAACTACAGAGAGAGACTTTAAGTAACTATCAATAATGAGGCATAAAAGTCAGAAATGGTTATAAAGAAAAGAAAGATAAAACACTTACTGGTGCCTAACTTAACAAACTACATTAGATTCAAAGCAAAGTTTTCTCACCACATGTTTTCAGCAGCATTACTGACCAAACTCTTTAGGTCAGGGCCCCTCCCCCAGAGTCCAACAGCTGCTTTTGACTCTTCAGATGTAGTGAATGAAAGAGCGAGGGGTGTCTTTCCCTTCCTGTCTCCCCTTTCCAGCTGGGAGCTAGGTGATAGGCAGTGTGTGTGGAAGGGAACTGCATGCTGTTTCTCTGCTGAGGTGTAGATTTTTGCCCCTGCCCCCTTTCTTTCCAAAGAGCATCCACTTAGCAGCCAATGGTCCATCAGCTTTGTTTACACCTGGCTGAGGCATCAGCTTGCCTTTTGTTGTTCAGGAACTGGTTTGGCAGCTTCCCAGACTTATCTGGAAAACATGCTTCTAGTTGCGATTTCAGCTTATAACGTTACATGTAATGCTGCTATGTGCATTTTGCCGTGATATTGATCAGCCAATTGAGTTTGTAAAATGCTACCTCACAAAACATACCTTGTACAAAAATTATTACAATGGTGTGTAGGGTGTGAACTCAGGGGTAAATTGTCACAGCCATTGCACAGATGGACCTTCCATCACAGGGTTTCTGTAGGTTTGGGAGTAGACTCTCCGTTTTTCTCTGGTCTGGAAGGGAGTTGAATTTTGCCCCACAAAGCAACAATGATAAGGAACTCTGGGAGGAGATCCTTGCTGAGGCTTCTTCCTGTAGCGATTTGGCCCTTGATTTGCCAGAGAGAAGCACATCACTCATTCAGTGAACAGTAAAATAGAAAGACAATTTAAAATTAACCAACATTCGACACAAACTTGATTGTTTTGCTAATATGATATTAATGTAAGCCAACTGATAAAAAATATTTACTGCACAGATGAAATATCCTAAAATGGTAATGTAGACACTGCTTAGCATGATATATAGTAGGCTTTATTAAACTTTGTTTAAGGTTTCAAACAGGAGCATAGAGTCATGTGGGTTATAAGATTCTGTTAGTTCCCATTAATTTTCATATAAAGATGACATATCTATGTGAATTGACCTAACATTAAAATTTTATTTTAAACCAAAGGTCTTCAGCCTTCTAGGATTTGAAAATACCTTTAAGGGGTGATAGATTTTGCAACAGGCTTTAGAATTTATGAGACTAGAATTTATCTTACTGTGGACGGGAAAGATACTGCCTCCTGGGATTAAATGCTCCTGTAACAGCTGCAGAATGATGCTGGCACCTGTAGTCTAGAATTATTAATATGCAGGGCATTGCAGACATTTTAACACAAATATTGGAAAGAATGTAGGGCAGTTTGTGCATGGTTGAGTGGGAGTCATTTCTTACACATTACAATGTACACACTTGTTTATGTATATTTTTAGGGGATAAAATGACTTACTGGATTTCTAGCTATAAAAGGTTACTTTAAAAAGTAGTGTTAACTGTTATGCTTTGTAAATATCACAAATAATATTTAAGGAATAGCTAAACTCCATTTGCACAGAATGGGTTAAGAACACAAGAATAGTCATACTGGGTCAGATCAAAGGTCCATCTTGTCCCTGCCAGCAGGTATATGGGATCTTGGGGAGCAATTACCACACGGGTGGGGTGCAAAATAAACTTTATTAATAAAATGCAAAAACAGGGAAAATTCAATAGTGAGGGGTATGGGGTTTGTTAAGGTAGACAATTGGGGAGGGGTTTCTTTTTGGTGAACAGTAAGGGGGTTTCAATAGTGGGGTACAACACAGCAGGATACAATGCAGTGGGTAACCAACTAACACTGAAGTATTAAATGTAACAGGTAGCTAGCAATTTCTATGTAAAAAGGTGTGTCACAGCAGCATATAACCAACTAACAGTTATGGAAAAATATGTTAAATAACAAACAATTTTAGGTAAAATGTGTCACAGTGGTGTAAATGTAGAATGTGACGTGTATCAGAGAGGAAAAAGTAACCAATGGGGTTTTGTGCTAGACTTCAGCAATACAATTGAGGTTTGGCAGTAGGAGCACAGAGACACAGACACACAGAGCAAACAGGCTAGGAAGAACAAACAGGCTGCAAGTTTTAAGCAGCAGAGAGAGTGTAACAAGGTAGAAGGACACAGAGAAGCTGGGGGGGGGGTGCAGTGGGAAGACAGACTTAATTACAATTATACAGAACACAGCAAAATCTTATCTATGATCTAGCTTAACCAAGACTACACAAATTAGCAAGTACAAAACACAATGCAACAATTCTCTAAGCCTAACTTACAAAGTATAATGCTAAACTTAACTTAATGGGTGCACCTTATGCTAAGGATAGTTCCAGAGGGCTGAGTGGTGTGTGTCCAGGACACAGCTCCAAAGGGGGTGGGTGGGGCGGCGACTGCAGCAGTGGATACAGCTGAAAACAGTCCAAGGCAAAGCCCACAGGAGCATAACTTAGCAGCAGCACAAACTTATTTTCAGTGGCAGAGTGCCACGGGGTTTAAGAGAGAGGTTTTAAAACACAGACCAAGGTTTAGCTTGAGTCTGTGTGCTGGGGAGACAGAGCCAGCAGCCAGGATGGGCGGGGGGGGGGGAGAGAGGTTTTAGGACACAGACCAAGGTTTAGCTTGAATCTGTGTGCTGGGGAGACAGAGCCAGCAGCTAAAATAATAAAATAAAAGTACAGAAAGTTTCACAGAGGGATTCTTACCATCCCCCAAGGCAGCAACAGAGGCAGAAGCAGCAAGAACATCAGAAGGCTCGGTACAGTCTTGATAATCAGGAGATCTCTCAGGCAGCAATTCGTTCTTCGTGGGGTTTTTTTTTTCAAAAACGGGGGTACGCTCAAAAATAAAACGAGAGCGGAGAAAGGACCCCCAGAACTCCTGGTTGATCAGACCAGGCAGCAATGCAAGAACCTTTCTGAAGTCTGTTCAAAAATGTCTGTTTATAAAGGCAAACCCTGGCAGCTTCCCGCCAGTAACTCTGATTGGCTCCCCCTCTTACAGGTAGGAGAGAAGGCAGAGGAAAAAAAAACTGCAGGCAGCCACCAAGACATGTTTGGACTAGTCCTGAGCCCAGAGGTATGACTCATGCCCAGGATCTTAAAAACACAATAGGTCTTGCACTCTGGACAGAGCCTACCCTACACCAAGCCCAGGTTTTAACAAGGTGATAACAGGACTAACCCTTTGAACAGGGCAGTGGTCCCACTTAGCATAAGTGGCCATTCCTTTGAGAAGGGCAATGGCTCTGGTTAGACAACTTAAGGGGCCCTCCCTTTGAGAAGGGCAGAGGCCCTGGTAAACAACTTAACAGCCAGGGAGGGGCAGCCACAGAGGAGAACAAGAACAAAATGGAGTAAGGGGGCAGCTTTAAGAAACAAAATGGAGCTGTAACAGACACATCTAGCCCAGTATCCTGTCTTCCAACAGTGGCCAATGCCAGGTGGCCCAGAGGGAATGAACAGAACAGGTAATCATCAAGTGTTCCATCCCCCCTCGCCTATTCCCAGCTTCTGGGAAACAGAGGCTAGGAACACCATCCCTGCCCATCCTGGCTAATAGCCATTGATGGACCTATCCTCCATGAATTTATCTAGTTCTTTTTTGAACCCTGTTATAATCTTGGCCTTCACAAGAGTTTTAAAAATAAGTGCAGTACAAAATTATTTTTGATTAAATAACCACCTATGGAACTGGATTCTGTTATGTGGCCTTCTCTCTCATTATTCTCCAGGTGGACAGGGACTGGGGTTGTGCAGAGGAAAACAGGGAGAAGATCTTTTGCATCATTTGACATTGAAGCCTTCGGTTGATAGAGTAACATTGATGGGATGCAAAGGAATTTGTGTCAGCTTCCTTAGCCAGTGTAAAATGGGAACATCCCTAGGCTCTGAGAAGGGAAAAAGAACATCCTGGAAAGCTGGAAGTGGGGGAAGAAGAGAATTTGATTATACTTGCCAAATAACCCAACACACTCAAAACCTCTTGTTCCAGAAACTATTTACAAATGGTAAAACAAATATAACTAAATTTTATACTTATGTGCATATAGTGCTTTGGCTGCATTTTCTTTGTCAAAGATGATCTGCAAAGCTGAAATAAAAATTAAGCTAAGATCATAAAGTTGCTGAATTCCTCAGCTAACTGGACTGTTACAGGGAAGGGAACTTCAGCAGAGAGAAAAGTTTTAATGTACCTTTTGAAAAGGATGCACACATACACACACGCAGTATTATGCATGTATAAAATGCACTTCCATGTTAACTACAAATAAACCAGAATGAAACATTCTAGAATGCCATCATTGATACTGGAAGTCTCATACTCCTCTGCTATGAGCAACATCCCACAATTATGAGATCATCTAGACACATGGGTGAGCATCAGAAAAGGGGACCAAAAGCAAAACACTGAAGGCAACAAATGAGAAGAGGATGACTGGATTCTTCTCTCTCAGCCGTTTTACACCACTGTCATTCCATTTATTCCATTAACATTACTCCTCATTTACATTATAGTAAATGAGAACAGAATCAGGCCCAATAAGAATAAAGAAAAGGTCCCAGATACAATTAGAAGGTCCTATGACCTTTGTGACAGCCATTTAATTTAAGGAGACTAGAATTGTTACTACAAGACTAGAGCTCTGCTCCTGTTCCCAATGAAGTCCACAAGGGTTTTGTCATGGGAACAGGTTCAGGTTCCGTATTACCCTTGAAAATGAATGAACAAAGGAACAGAAGATTAAAATCTTCAGCTCTTACAATAATACAAAGCATCACTATTTTTTCTTATTTTTGTAATTTTCCATTGTTTTGTAGATATCAGAGTACTATAAAATTATGCTGTGCTTTCTTATGAAAGAAAAGAGACGTTTGAAAGAGTCATAGTGCAGCTATCGCCTTGCACCTCAAGAACAAACTCAATATTTTAAATGTCATTTGCACAATGGAATATTTGCCATTTTGGGTATTTTACAATTTGTATTAAAATTTGAACAAACGTGTTTCTAGAGTTTTTTTATTAACTCTGATACAGTACTAACTCTCACAATGCTTTACGTTTGTTATGAGGCTACCTTATTTTTTAATTTCATAATATAAAATATATTGTACTTCAATGAAAAGTAGAACTGCTACTGCAACTTAGCAGTTCAGAAAATCAGGCTTAAATTATGCATTCTACAGCGTGTAATATTCCCATGTTTCACACACATTATATTAGATGTATGATAAATTATTCCATTTTGACTAAAGCTAAATTTATAACTGAAATCAAAGTTACCACAGCCTGACAATGCATTCGGCGAAGTCAGGTAACACCACTAAAGCAGGTTTGACCAGTCATCAAAACATCACATCCAGCTAAAAAGCTAGCTAATTCTGGATCTACCAGAAGTACACTGGGTGATTGCAATTCTTCAAACACAAGATGATTTTTATATTTACAAAGGCCTATAGGCCTTTGTGTACATCTGTTCCATCCTGCTCCAAAAAATTAGAGGGCGGGCGGGGAAATCAAACATCAGGACAGATTTTCTGATAAGTGTCCTGTGTTTAGAGGTGAGTGCAACAGTATTTTGTGCGTGCACATGATGGGAAGGTGCACATGAGGGGAAGTCCTGCAAGGTGGAAACCACCCATGACTCCCACTGCTTTGAAAGAGGAATTTAGAAAGACGCGTGTTTTAAGATTATATAGAAATTTATTCTGTCACCTATGGTAAAGTTTAGAGACAGGGAAACTTTGGTCAATGGAGCATGCGTCAAACTCCTCCAGGTGAGGGCTGCTATAGAAAAATATTTGCCATTAGAAAGCACCTTGAAATTCACCACAAAGAGGATTCCATTTTTCCCAGTTAATTAATAGTTTGCAATAGGCTGGGTGGTCTTTAACATATTCTGTTTTTGTATGCATCACAATCTCCTACCTTATCATTGAGTAAGACAGCAGGCAACTTTCCTCCTTCTTTCTTCATCCAGAGGAAGAGATAGTCTTTACATTTGTTTTACATTTATTGCTACAGCTAGCCTCTCCTCAGGCTAACAAAAGCCCAAATTGAATTCTTCACCGTTTCTCCCCTCCTGCTCTGTGTCATAGGTTCTTCACCAAGGGTCTGCACAAGCGCGTGTCCTTTCATTAAGTGGAGTGAGGAGTGACTATCTACCAGCACCAGGAACTTCATCCTTAAGCCACCCCAAAAAGAAGCATTTAGCCACAGCTCATGCCCTCTATGCTTCAACATCCAAAGCCATTTCCTGTTCTACTTCCTAGGAATCTTCATCCTTTCCAAGGTTATACTCCCACCCCAAAATAAACGAATTTCCCCCTCCTTCCCCTTCCCAGCCATCCAGTTCTCATTGAGATTCCTTCCAAGATAATCCAATTTGCAAGGTTATCCCCAGCTTTATTACTCCCAGCCTATCACTAGTCTGAAGAAAGGGAACTCCCTAAACACAGCCTGCCCCCTTCCCAGCATGCTTTGCCTCAGAGCCTGCAACTCTTATCAGCCCTTGGAACTACAAATCCCAGTATTCCTCTGAACTGGCACCAGGAACAGGTTAGAAATTGATCCAAAGCCTGACTTAAGGGGCTAGCACATCCTGTTATATTTGGGAGTAGTAGAGCGTGCATACATCCCTTTGGGGAGAAATGAAGGAAGGATCTGGTTTTCTTTTGGGGTTTATAGTTAGAGATAGGTGTGAGCCAAATGTCTGCATCTGAATAGCCACAAACTTTGGATTTGTACTTCAGGCCATCTTTAGTTAAGGTCTGGCTATTTAAGAAGTTATATATTGCTGTAAGGACCAAAGGTCAGATTTAAAGAACATTTCTAGTTTGGCTTTTGGCTGTGTGGGGACCTTTGAAAGAAAGAAAAAATTACCTCAGGGCGTAACTAGGCAAGCACACAAACAACCTGACACTGTAAGGCACTGAGCAGCCCCTGAAGTGCTGAAAGTGAGAGTAGGTATGTCCAAGTAGCTCCAATCTAGTAGCATAAGAGGGCTTGGAGAGTCTTTCCTGTAGATCGTGAGAGTGGCTAAATTTGGGTTTATCAGTTTAGGCTTATTTTTGAATGTCTGGTTTCTCTAAAGGGAGAATAAGTTTTAATGTATATAGTGTGTGCTCTCTTCAGAGTAAGGTGAGAACCCTATTTTCTACAAAGTGTTCAATGATTTAAGTTTTTACCCCCAACCTAAAATGAGATAGTTACAGTGAGCAAAGGCAGCAGTTGCCCACCCCCCATGGAACCCACCCTAAAGTCAATTAGTTGAGAACTTGCTGGTAATTGTTGCTGCAAATACTGTATGGCAGATAGATACTCATGAGTACCTAGGAAACTGATTAAGATCCGTTGGGATGCTATAGCAGACACTATTAAGAAAAACATATCAGATTAAAAAAAAAAAGAAAAAGTCCTGTTCACTCAAGATCCTCATCCAATCTTGGTCAACCTTACTTACTACCAAGTCAAGCTAGTCCTCAATCAACATAGGGCATATAAACCCACTAATGTTCTTTAGGTAGGACAAAGGGAGAAGAAAGGAATAGTAACCTGGTAGTCCTTCTACTCCAATTATTGTGATACTAGCCCAACCCAACAATCTCAGGTTCAAAGACAAGTATCCAATAATTTTAGCCAACAAAAAACCTATAATCTTGACATTTTAATTCTTGATACATTCTGAAAGAAAAAAAAAAGCCTCTTATTCCTCAAATGATCTGAAAATAAAAGCAGCCCTACCTAAAATAATAACCAGGATTTCTAGACTAGCAGAATAAAATTTCAGTGGAAAAAATTAAGTACTTACCTACCTTTCACTGGCTTAGTTATCTACGAAATTTAGACTTGCAGAATCTCACTATTCTATAAAAGTTCACTGAACAGATGTAATATCCCTGCACAAGGCTCAATCCATTTTCCTTGAAGTAAAAATTGGTTCTCAGGTAGGAATAGAACTGTAAGTACAAAGTTAACACCTTTAATGTATAAAAATTGATTTCTTGCATTATTAAGGTTCTGGCTTCAGAAGAACACCATACAAGCTTTCAGCATCTTCAAAGTCCTGATTAAATCTGACTCGGGTTACCATAATATATCTGTTTTTATTGCAGCAAACAGGAAATAAAGCAAAAATTATTTAACTTCCATAATAATTGGGCACTAGTGTAGATCAAAACTGGATTTAAAAACAACTGTTTCTAAAAGGATGAAACACTTCCTCTATATTGTATCCAGCACTCTAAGAGAGTGAAATTCAGAAATATGTTTTATCCTATAAAATACAGAATAATCTGATTCTTTAGAAATCCTTTAAAGATCTTTATTACTTATTTAACATTTAGATATGTGGCCTTCATATATGCAATTTCTATTTCTGCTGTAGATGCCCTCTCCCCCAACCTCAAAAAAAAAAATGTAAAAGAAGAGATTGAGCCAACTGGTGTTTATGTTACTCATATGATTAGCTTCATTAAAGTGAACAGGAGCCTTCTTGAGAATAAAGTGAAAAGGATTTGGCCACTTATAAACCATGGTCCCAATCTAGCAAACACTCAAACATGAGTAGTCTCACTGACTTCAGTGGAACTACTCACAGATGTAAAGTTAGTATTTGCAGCATCAGGACCTAGATGGCTTTATTTATCTCTTGTTAAAATAAAAATTCATACAAATTTTAATAAGATAGCACTTGGAAATGTTTTTGTATAGGAAAACAAAATATAAATTTAAATATTAATCACTAGCCTTTTTTTGTATGTCCCAGATATTTTCCTAAGAGTCAGGTTTCAGTGCAGGCACTTGAGATCAATTAGGAAGAAAACAGAATAAATCAGTATGGGCTAAATTTAAAAATCAGAGATATATCTGCTGACAAAACTAAAACAAAATAAACATTTGGTAACCCAGTATATTTAAAATAAACCAATTATTTCCCTATCAATCTTGATTTTTTTTTCATATACATAAAATACATAAAGCTATAAAACGGTGATTTAGAAACAACAGTTTTCTTGGCAGCAATTGTTATGATAGAGAACAGTTGCTTAGCGATCGCAGACATCCATACAATAACACAAGGATCCTATAATTGAATGAACCAATCAATGTGAAGCTTAGATAATGCTTATAATGGTGGAGACAGAAAATAAAATGTTCTCTTGTAGACTTCTTTCTTACAGGAATATCTGAGCCATCTTCTTATCATCTAGAAGTGGGTAATATAGAGCAAAATTATGTGGGGTAACCTAGAAATCTATATATAAAAATTATGCTGCAAACTGTGATATAACAAAATAAATGACTATATCTTGTATATGTACCTCAGCTCATGTTACTATTTGAATTCATAGTCTAATGGAATCCAAACACATTTAAATATATTATTTTTTAAGGTCTGAACAACAAAACAAAAGTCATAGCCCCAAATGACTAGGAGGGTTAACAGTGCTTTAGCTTCCTCCTCTATGTAGTGTTATTTCCCCACATTTCACAACTTAACAGCTGTAATGCATTTAATCAACAAGAAAGAATCAAGTACAATGACTTTTACACGGTGCAAGGCATAATACAAATTCCAACACCATCTCATTAGGTTTGCAATTAGTTCATAGTTTCATCTTTCAGAATTACAGCTCAGGCTTGCTCAAGTTCTACAAGGACGCCATCACAATCTTTAGGGTGGAGAAAAATCACTGGTTTGCCATGCGCCCCTATTTTGGGCTCTTCGCTCAATATTCGGATCTTCTTTTCCTTCAGTTCTGTCATAGCTGCTTTTATATCATCAACCTTATAAAAATAAACATGTAGACAATGTGGAACATTAAGTGTATGATTCACAGATTTTACATTAGGAACAATAGTGTAGTGCCGTAATAAATATAAAGCACTACATAATTCTAAAATCCAAAAATGCTACAGAAATATGCAGTTACCTGGAGATTTTATCAAGAAATGTAGCATGTCAAGAAGATTTTGTACTATATTTAATAGTTATGTTTGTTAAGAGAATCACCCCTATAATACATAAACCTTTTAGTTACTTTATAATGCAAAATTCATAAATAATCAAAATCAATAGCTATAAACTCCACATTGTTCCTAAATAGTAGATTGTATAGCTTCAGAATATCATTAACCACGGAATGTTTTCCCATCTAATTGAAGACAGAATCCTGACTCATTAAATCCTGGGGTTATGTACCATTCACCTAGGTTCATCTTGATCTTACCAGAGTTAGGTTTGGTATAAACTGGTCTCCTCAGAGACACCTTGAACTACCAAGAATAGTAGAGGATAATACACACCGGACTGTGGTCCATTTTCTTACTGGGCAATTGTACTTCATAGTAAAAGTAGCATCACACATATAATTTCAGGGCAACCTAATAACGGTATTTAACATGGACTAATCCTTAAGTTGTGCCAAATGGTTGTTACTTTGGATGTGCTAATATAAAGTGAGACTTTGATTCACCCAGATCTCTAATGCATGCTTGTTGGAAGAACAAAATTAACTTTTAGTTTAGCACAACTACCAGTTAATAAAATCCTGGCACTAGAATAACAGGAGCGCTGTTTTTCAAGACTGAGGTGCCTGGACATAGCTAAATGGATAAACTTAAAAGATGTAATTGTGAAAACATAAACTTTATATAATTGAATTCTACTTCCTCTGCATTTGCACTAAATCCTAATCCTTTTCAACTGAGATTTGTTTTTAAAAATCCTGAAGTCACTGCAGTCATACCCACATACTGTTACCAGTTTGCTTTAAAAAAAATGTAATTAAGGGTTCTCTAAAATTAGCAAGTGTAATACTACCCATCACAGAATGTAACCCCTTGAGATTCATCCCCTGAGTAGAGAAATCATCACAGCTGCCTGCACTTCCTGCAGAGATAGCTAGCTAAACCAGCCAGAAGGAGAAATGTGGCTGGGCTCAGCTGGAGTGAATTACTGCATCCCAAGGGATAATAATGAGAGTGACTTGTGAGAGTCTCTGGGTGCATCTCCATTAGGAAAATATCTGCTTAGTGACTGTGTATCAAGAACAGGTTCCTCTCCTGTTCCACCAGGTGTCCAATATCCTTCCTGAACTGGTGTTAAAGTGTTCTGACCATTCTTTGCCAGTAGCAAATTATTTTCAACCCCACTACAATGGGTCATTTTTCTAGGCTAGACTAGAGCTGCTCATTGTCATTTGGCCTTACAGAGGAACCACACCATCCCAATGGAAGCCCTAGAGCTGTTGGAAGCCTTTTTTGATGCTCTTATCTGAACTCTTTTGACTTTGTTTAGAGAAATTTTAGCGCTAAGAATCTCTTGCAAAGTTCTAGCTGTCAAGAGCTCCTTCTCATCCATTTAATTTAAACTCTGACCCCTGGATTTTGTGGATCTTAGCTCACTTGATCTGTTACATCTGAAAATATACATTTCTTTTTAACATAGTATTTTTACATTTCCCAGCAAATGATGACTGAGTGCCACATTTCTTGTATTTTTCAGACTTAACAGTATGCCATCCTTTGACAGTGATCTTTGGTAAATTCTGCACTATGAAAGGTCACAGCTCTCTTGCTGAACAGAGCTCTACATGGAATAACATCAGTGTTGCTAACAGTATGCTTCTTGAAGTATCTTTGAAACAAACAAACACTCCAGCTCCTAAGTAGATATAGAATATCAGGGTTGGAAGGGACCTCAGGAGGTCATCTAGGCCAACCCCCTGCTCAAAGCAGGACCAATCCACAGACAGATTTTTACCCCAAATCCCTAAAGAGCCCCCTGAAGGATTGAACTCACAACCCTGGGTTTAGCAGACCAATGTTCACTGAGCTATCCCTCCCCAGTCATTTTAAAGATTCCTAGTTTGTTCCTCTCTTTGTACCTGTAATTAAGTAGTGTTGCTATTTCTATTACTTAGCAGTTTGGGTATTTTTAAAAACAGCCCTTACCACATATTATTCCTGTCTTACCCACCCCCACTTCCTGAGTTCTGCTGTAGTCTTAAATTCTTCTAATAGCACTACAAAACAATTCTGCTTAACAGCAATTTGAGTAGATTGAATTAGTCTTTTTTTTAATTTCTTGAACTGCAAATAGATACAGTAGTTACACGAAATATAAAACATTCTGATCTACTGAATTTCTCTGATTTATTATCCACTATATATGTGTGCTTAAATTTGATTTCAAGGGGACTAGGCACAGTAGTAAACTTAAGCCTACAGCTAAAACATTGCAGCAACACAGCTGTGCCGCTGTTGCACTTCTGTGAAGACACTACTTATGTCCATGGAAGAGCTTCTCCTGTCAGCATTGGTACTCCACCTCCCCGAGAGGCAGTAGCCAGGTCAACAGGAGAATTCACACCCCGAGTGATGTAGTTATACTGACCACATTTCCTAGTGTAGGCCAAGCCTTAGTGTTTACAGGATAAGGGCTTAAATGTTCCCCTCCCTCCTCTTCATTGTTTGGGAAATGGAGGGGGGGGGGCAGTCATCCCTCCTGACACACAGCCATAGGCAAAAATTGACTCCTGTGGGGAAAAGTCTACACTTCTTGAAAAGGAACTGTATTTTTCTAGAAATGGTAGATCATAATTTAATGCAGCAAAAATGCCTCTTATTCAAAAGGACAATCAATGAACAACCTGGAAAAGAGAACTAATACAAGCATGCTTTTTGTCCCATTTTTCCCCACAATCATGAATGATACACTATATCATCGCTTGTATTAAAATTCAATATGCTTAAACAGCATTCTGCATAATTATACACTGCCATACATGGGCAAATCATTGCCCCCCCTCACTCCGCCTTTTGTCTTGTTGGTTCTGGTTTTTTTTCCTGTGTAAGTCATTAATTAAAAGGATTTATTTAAAGTAACTTCTTATTACTGCAGAAATAGACTAATATTATTTAATACTTTACCAAGGTTCTAAACTATTGAGCCATGCGAATAGAACAAATTCAGCCCAGGAACTCTGTGCTAGCCTGAATCACAAACAGAATCTATAATTGCCAATATAAAACATTCAGCCCTGGAAGGAGTTAAAGCAGGAGACTGGTAGCCATTCCCAGGGGACTTGTGTTCTATTCCCTCCTCTACCACTGACTTACTATCTAGCCTAGAACAACTAATTTAAACTCACTATGATTCATTTAATGCCTTTATACATGGGAATACCATTTTTATGTTTGTGAAATGTTTTGAGTTCCTTCTGTGAAAGACGATATAAGTGCAACTATTAATGAGCAAGATTTTCCCCTAGCCTGTCAACTCAATACTGACCTATGGTCCTTCTACTATTCCAACAGATAGTCAAATGTGGGAGTTTGTTTTCCCTGTCTCATAAACAGCCAATTGTAGCCTTTTTTTCTATATATGACAAGTTTCCAATTCATATGTAAGAACATCTGAATTAATTAAGGCTTTTTGTTTTAATCTTCACTTGCATCTGTTCTACAGTCAATGACAAATTTCCATAGCAACTGAAAATTGGGGCGTTTCCATCTAAACACTCAATACTATTTTTGAATGTTACTTGTTAATACCAATCCACTACCTTCAAGATTATTTTCTTGTTCAGTGGAGAATACATCCTAAAGTTTTAATATTAAATAATAAATATTCAGGGCAATTATAATATTTCAGTTGTGATAAAGAAAATAGGAAATACATACACAAAATACCAATTTACAGACTTTAACACAGATAAAAGGCTCTAAAAGCATGAAGGTGTCTTTCAGTTTCAGGTAAAATAGTTATCACAATATTAGGTATTAATGGCGTTAACTGTCTGCATAAAGTCTAAAGCTGAGGATTCCTATAATCCCAGGCCAAAAAAAAAAAGTTAGGATGGATTTAAGTAATTGATATTTACACCCTTATGAGAAAGATTTAATCTGACATCTTGAGAGTTGTCCCATCCAATTTTTATAATTTTGTATTAAACTGCTGATTTTTTATACATTTTCTGTAAGAATAATGTGAGCTGCTAGGTTTGTGATACCAACTGCTCTACATGTCATTTGAGCAGTGTTATACGGTGATTGGCCTGTCTATACTGACAATCTCTACTTTGAAAATATGGAGGCTTAATTTAGGGGGAAAACTTGGATATGTTATGCATGTGAAGAATTTTCTGTTTTTCTTTGTAAGTATGTAATTTACTATACTTATAGTTTATGGACACAATCTGGCAATCAATTTAACTTTATTCATGTGAGTAGTTGTATTAAGTTCAACAGGACTACTCAAATGATTAAAGATATGCATGTGTGTTTATGAGACGGGGCCCTATAAAGTATATGAGGACCATATACAATATGCAACACAACTATGTGTATATTGTGATAATTTTTAACTTTGATTCTATTCTGAAAAGTAATTGTAAAAAAACAAACAACCACTACTCCCTGTGAATATCCAGATTCATCTCTGATTACCTGAAAAAAGATAGGTTTCAGAGTAGCAGCCGTGTTAGTCTGTATCCGTAAAAAGAACAGGAGTACTTGTGGCACCTTAAAGACTAACAAATTTATTTTAGCATGAGCTTTCGTGAGCTACAGCTCACTTCTTCGGATGCATAGAATGGAACACACAGACAGGGGATATTTATACATACAGAGAACATGAAAAGGTGGAAGTATGCATAAGACTGTTATGCATACTTCCACCTTTTCATGTTCTCTGTATGTATAAATATCTCCTGTCTGTGTGTTCCATTCTATGCATCCGAAGAAGTGAGCTGTAGCTCACGAAAGCTCATGCTAAAATAAATTTGTTAGTCTTTAAGGTGCCACAAGTACTCCTGTTCTTTTTACTGAAAAAAGATGTTACTACTCTCATCTCTGAGAACCAACACAGCTCTGTGTGTTTTCCCGGGATTCTTTTCTGACTTGCATATTGAATTTTCAACTAAATATCAAATGCAGGAGCTCTGGTAAAACCCCACTGTCTTCGATTATGCCCTAATTTACACCTGTGCACCCCATTATATAAGATATATAAAAACTGACACACACAGCTTTTTTCCAGTGCATGTATTTTGAACATCCTGAAATTGCCACCTGCCTAGTGACCTTGGCAGGACATTGCTACATTCCATGAGTTTGTCCCCATTTCTTTCAGTCTGCACATTACAAATGCCAAATACAGTTTGGGCAGATTAAAAAGAAAATAAAGCTGCTTGTATAATGACAATGTGAAATTGGCCTGAATTTCATACTGCAACTTCACTTTTTATTTGCTGGTCTTCAGTAGAATTTCCCAAATGATAATGACTCAGCATAACCAATGTGGGTTTTTATTCAGGTCGACTCTATTAGAAAGTATGAAGCCCTTTAACAAGATAAAGATTTTTTTTAAAATATAATAGAAAGTATGAGTGTATTATACCTCAATGCAGATATGATGCATTCCTCCAGCCTTGTTTTTTTGCAGAAAGCCTGCAATTGGACTTTTTTCTCCCAGAGGGTGCAGCAGTTCTAGCTTTGTGTTTCCCAGCTCCACAAAAATAGTGTAGACGCCATGTTCAGGAAGAGGAACTGTCTCACTCACCTGGGCTCCTAAAACACTCTTGTAAAAAGACTGGGCCTTCTCCAAATTAGGTACCGCAATTGCTACATGATTGAGTCGCCCCAGTTTCCACAAAGAGCATGGAACTTTTTGAGTCAAGGTGTGAGACACTGATAAAGTCCGTACTGTGGGTGCTGTAGTTTTCAATCTGTTAAGAAGCCCTGTAAAATTGAATGACATCGTCATAATCCTTTCGGGGAAAAAAATTAGTGCACATCCTTTCCCCTTTTAATGAAACCTAAATAACTCCTGTGTCCTTACATTTATGAATTATGTTTCACCAGCGTGCTAAAGACAGAGATAATAAGATAGCAGGGAAGCATTTCCTCTTCTACTGCTGTCAGTTCAATAGCTTTTTTTGTTCTGAAAATTAAATTAATTCAGAGGAGGTAAATGAAGAATTTATAGCATGAATGCTCAGACGTGTCCATTACAAACAACAATAGGGATTTAAAATAAGTTAATTTTAAGCTTCAGTTGAGCTTAGTATAAGATTTTCATAATTATATGCACAAGTTTATAGAATTTAAAGGCCAGCTACACACCACTAACCTGTACATTATTTCTGTATTATTCAGAGCTTCACATTTAATAAAATAGAAATGGAAATAGAAATGAGGATGTAAAAAACCTGTCTAAACATAATAAAGAACTAATATATTTATTCCTAAAGCCCAAATACCTATAGAAAGGTGAAGAGTCTTAGCTGCCTCCGAGTGGAGGGAGATGTGATCAAGTGTTAAGCCACAAGAGTGGGAGCCAGTAACTCCCAAGTTTTATTCCATCTCTGATATTCCATCCTTCTGTGATGTTGGGTAGATCATTTTGCCAGGGCCGGCTCTAGGTTTTTTGCCACCCCAAGCAAAAAAAAATTGGCTCCCCCCCGCTGCCCCAGCCCTGGGCTCTGCCTCCCATCTGCACCCCCTGCCACCCCAGCCCTGGGCTCTCCCCCCAAACACACCCCGTGCTGCCCCAGCTCTGGGCTCCCCCTTTTCCCCCCACCATTGCCCTCCCACCCACACACCCCCTGCCGCCCAGCCCTGGGTCACCGGTAACTTGATCCAAGGGCGGGTCATTCAGCAAGAATTTTGGATGTGCACAGAACACAGACAAGATTGGTTCCCATATGGTTACAGAACTGCAGTAAAGTGGAACAATTTTCAGCTTGTGTGATTGGAGGATATCTGGATGCATATTATAAGACTGTCCTCCATAAATCAGGAAAAGTTGAGGTGCCTTTATTATTCTTTTGTTCCACTCTTTGTTTCTATGGGGAATTTGCCAATGCAATATCACTGTCTTCCTTTTAAACAAATAAAACTAAAAAAAAAGGCAATGGCTATTGAAAATAGCAATTCCAGTCTTAAAAACCACTGGGAAGCATTTCTTGCTCAATTTTATCTTATTTTTTCTACAGCAAATTACCGTGGATCAGTATATTTGATTTGGGAGAAATGAAGTAACACCTGCCCAAATTGAGCTTGAGTGCTCCTGAATTTTGAGGTGTTCAAATCTGGAAGGCAGGTGCTAGATTCCCTTTCTGAATATTAGCTAAATCTGGAAAGGAAAAGTCAATTTCTGCTTCCATGGCTCAGAAGTGAAATCCTCCTACGTGCCTGGTACTGTATCTAAAACTGCCTAGGTCCAGAGCCTCCCCTCCCTTACTTTTCATTTTAAATTCTAGTGGGATCCACATACCTCCCTTGCTAGGCTTCAGATAGAGATAGAGAGGTGCACTGTCCATTTAGTCCACCCAATTCCAAAAAACATAGAGCCGCTCCTGATGAGAGGCTTAGAGAAGGAAGGATCTCATAATTAGGAATAGTGGTTTGCTACAGTGGTTCACGGATTTTGCCATTTCTCTGGGTTCTGGGGGTTTTACGGGAGGTGGGGGATAGAGAAGTTCCCGAGTTTGCACAGCTTGTTTAAGAGGCATCTATACAGCAATACTGCTCCTGCTGCCTTTGCGGGGGATGAAGTCTGTGCAAAGAATAAGAGATATTAAGTATATTTAGAATATAGAGGTAAACTATAAATATTAATTAATGTTGTAACATGGTCCTCAGATCTGTGAGATGTTCAGCTTTGCCACACAAGGCCTTAGGCCTGAAACTGATTTGCATGACTAGTTGACTGAAAAATAATCCTGTACCAGCGAAGTGTAAAATTGCAGTAGAATATATGTTAAATACCGATGTTCTGGAAACTATGCAATAATAGACTGGAAACTATGGCACAATGTACCAGTTAATATCACAAGATGCCCAATAATAACATTTTGGGGAATTCTGTAATAACCTCAAGTTGCTATGGTACATAAATATTAATGAGAATAAGGGGTATTAAGGGGATACCCAGTAAGAGATGGAGCACCGCTAAATTAATCGAATATGGAAGTATGGATAAGGAAAAAGATGTTGGACCCTTTATGCATATCTATGAGCATTAGCAGGCATAAGCATATCTCAGGATAAAAAGTTGTTGTCCAGCCTGTGTGCTGAGGTGGGAGTGGGAAAACACAGGGGGAAGACACCAGAATGACAACCATGGTTAATGAGGACAATGAAGATAATGACTGACACTCCAAGGTCCCCCAGCAGGAGATGTGAGTGATGCCAGTCCTAGGGCTTAATACTATCTCTCTATCTGGTCTTGTATTTCAGTGTTGGTGGGATTGTTTATCTGCTTAGTGGATTTATCAATAAAGGAACGTGTGATAAATTGCAATCATTTCTCATGTGCTTCTAGGGTCTCTAAGGGTACATCTATACTACCCGCCGGATCGGCAGGTAGTGTTCAATGTATCGGGGATCGATTTATTGCGTCTAGACGAATCGATCCCTGAATCAACGCCTGTACTCCACCTCGGCAGGAGGAGTAAGCGGAGTTGATGGGGGAGCCTCAGTGGTTGACTCACCGCCATGAGGACGGAAAGGTAAGTCGAACTAAGATACTTCGACTTCGCTGAAGTTGTGCATCTTAGTTTGAAACAGCCCCCCTCCCCCCCGCAGTGTAGCCCAGGCCTCATTCTAATGATACTGATTAATATTCCTGATACTGGAGCCCTCAGGAGACTGAATATTTATTGACCACGGCAGTCCAAGAGATTGAATGATTATTTATTGATTAAAATTGATTAATCTCCAATCCATACTAAGTCTCCAGGTTGGAGAATAATACTGAAGATCTGTGCAGGGGAAGTGATTCAGTACTGGTCTAGGTCTCGATTCTACACTATTGAAGGCTATAGGAGCTTTGACATTGATTTCAGTAGGTGCAAATTCAGATCTTTGACTCAAAAGAGTCAAGACAAATTCAAAAGTCAGAATTATTACTGATTCACCTATAATAATTAGGTTGATATTCTCTTCCAAATACTGACCATTCCCATTTCTGCTTAGCTTGCTAAGAATGCTTGAGTTTTAAGAATATTGCAGTATAATTGAATTGCCAGGCCCTGGGACAGGGGTTGTAAATGGTTTAAGCCATTACTTAAATAATTTTAAACACTTTTTGTTGTAAAATAAATATTTTTATTAAAACAGAAACAGGTCATTAGACTTATGAACAGAAAATAACACAAACATATGGTCTGTCTGTGTGAATGTCTAGGGCCTCCTCAGCTGACTGCAAAGATAATCAGAGGAAACTACAGCATGAGAAAAAGGGCTTAAATTAGAATTACAAACTCCAGCAAGGGCACCCACTTTCAGGCTTCCAGCTCATCAGCCGTTACCACTCTTGGGCAGAACCCTGTGTCTTTTTCCCTCCTGACGGGTTTTCCAAGCTGCACAGTTCCCTGACTAAATTATGAAGTCCCCAGTAAGGCAGAGTGCCTAAATAGGCCTGCTTTGCTTTTATCCACAGAGGCTATTAACAGAGCAGTGTGGTCTTTATTCTTACAAATGTAAGCAGAGTCAGGACGAGCTCTACCCTGACATCTGGTAGTGAATTATGGCGAGTTGTGGAAAAGAACTTCAGGGGCTGATCTTGTTTGCATAAGCACACCCACCCCGCCTAGCATAAACCCACAGCAGCCCAAATGGTCACTTTGGCTGCTGTAGGATCCCCAGTTTCTCTGTTATTGGGGCAGGAAGAATAAAGTGTTGTTACCCTGATTATGTGAATCAAGGACAATGAAACTGTTTTATGACAGAGGGACTCGCCTTCAACTAAGTAGCACTCACTAGACAAGGGCCATGGGTTCCAAAACCTAGTGAATTTAGAGAGGCTGGGGACAGGTATTTGTACTTGATGGTATGGGCCCCTTTTGAGGGCTTGAAATACCAACTGTGCCGCCTCCTCCCCTCTCTACTGTGCACTATCAGAGCTCATTTTAATTCCATTAGGAATCTAGTTACAGGCTGCTGAGCTGAAATCAGTTTGGGCCAATGGTGCACCCATTGCCCATTGCACTGAGGCTCCCCTACTACAAGCTGAAATCATTGAGTGCTGTGGGGGGCCTGAAGAGACGTTGCAGAGCACAGCAGTTTGCAGGATGACTGGAACGGCTCGTGGGACAGCTGGTGGAGCAGAGCAATTTGCGGGACCACTGGAGTGGCTCGTGGGACAGCTGGTGGAGCGGAGAGGCTGGTGGAGTGGAGCTGTTCACGGAACGGCTGGAGCGGCTCACGGGATGGCTGGTGGAGCGGAGCAGCTCCCGGGGACGGCTGCGGCAGAACCCCATGGAGATGCAGGGCAGTTGGCCTTGTACCATGTAAGGTGCCCCTTAACCCTGCTGCGTTCCGAACCCCCCCGGGCTGGGAGGTAAAACTCTGCAGATAAACTTTTTAAAGTCTGCACTGACCAGGGACAGAGACTTTCGGGTTGTTGGACTTTTGGGTGATTTTTGGGTTGCTGGACTTAAGACCCTGAGGGGAAAAGGATACTGCCAAACTTACTTGGGGGCGGGGTTTGTGTTATGAATCCTGTTTGTGGTGTTTCCCTAACATAATGCCGCATTGTTTCCCTCCTTTATTAAAAGGATTTTGCTAAACTCAGACTCTGTGCTTGCGAGAGGGGAAGTATTGCCTCTTAGAGGCGCCCGGGCGGTGGTATGTAATTGTCCCAAGTCACTGGGTGGGGGCTTGAGCCAGTTTTGCATTGTGTTATTGAAACAGAACCCCTAGATACTGAACCTGGCCCTTGTTGCTACCAGCTCAGATGGGCAGAAGGGTTACACAAAGAAGACATTAAAAGCAGTAAAAGAACATACACACATGCTAATAAGCTTATCAGAGATCACCTCAACTCCAACAAAGGCTGATGAACACTCCTTCAAACCCCTCAAAGGGTTCTTCTGTGGTCACAAGTTCATAACTGCCTTGGCTCAAAACAGCAACCAAAGTTAATCTGTGAGTCACTCTTTTATCCAGTTTGGGTCTTTCTGATCTGTCCTCATATAACAAGCACTCAACAGACAAAAGGTGCGCTCCTTCTTATATTTGCATACATCACCCCCTCAAGACTTCCTTAACTTTCAGGGCAGGTCTATTCTAGAAGTGCTACAAGATTGGCACAGCTGCACATCTGTAGCATGTCTGGTGAAGATGCTCTATGCCGAAGGGAGAGCGCTCTCCTGTTGGCATAATTACTCCACCTCCGTGAGAGGCAGAAGTTATGTCAGCAGGAGATCGTCTCCCATCAACATTGCACCAGTATGGGCATGCTTAGGTCGCTGTAACTTTTGTCACTCAGGGGGGGTGTCTTTTCCACAAACCTGAGCAATGTAAGTTAGATCGACAAGCAGTAAAGTAGACCTGCCCTAAAAGTTCATTCCTATCTGGCCCATTGTTTAGAAGAATCTTCTGAAGCTCACAACACTTCCCAGGGCTTCCATTAGTCATGTTTCCTAAAGAAGTCCCATACAATCCCACAATAATGCATAAACATTTGCCTTTTTAGTACAATTAACTCCTAAAATACTTAAACTTAATTCAGTAAAGTTTGTCCATGATATTGCAGGAAATTGCACATCCTGATACATAAAATGGCTTGCTAAAAAGTTAATCTGTTGACAGTGGGTGCTGGAATTTTTTTGGGGGGCAGGGCGCTACACTGCAGGGTAGTGGCATGGCATATCTCCAGTCACTAGACTACTGGTGCCAGAATGAGATAAAAGTATGTATACATTAAACCAGTGGTTATATTTTATGCCAGTTTGCTTTAGACAGTGTCAAAGCTCCCAATGCCTCAAGGCCAAGCTTGAGTATCAGAAGCCTTTGATGTATTCTCAACTTCTTCACACCCTCAAATGCACAATTCTGCTATGAAATTGTGCCACGGATGCACTGAGGCTTTGGATGTTTTTTAGAACATACAGAATAACTTGGTTTACGTATTTTCCATATTATGTATTCTTTGGCTTGTTCTACACTTAAACAACTCAGGTTAACATAGTTACGATGCTAAAGGGTGTGGAAAAATTCATGCCACTGACCGCCATAGCTTGGCCAACCTAAGCCCTGGTTTTGACACCCTTATGATGGAAGAATGCTTCTGTCAACCTAGCCCCTATCTCACAGGGAGGTGAAGTTCCTACAGCAACAGAAAAACCTCTTTCATGGCTGTAGCCTGCATCTACGCTACTGGGTTACAGTGGCATAGCTATCGTGCTATAGCTATGCCGCTGTAGCATCCATGGTGTAAACATGGCCTTTATAGTCTAAAGCAGGTACGTTTGCTTTCTTCTGGTGACTGGTTTTTTGGTCTCTGGGATAGATTTTTTTAGTCAGACAAATGTCTCTCCATTGACTTTAACTGAATTATTCTTGATTTACTCCACTGTATATAAGAGAAGAACCAGGCTCTCTGCTTGTGTAGCCCAGAGCTATTTTGACTGAAACATTTTTCCTGGTTGAAATTTGCAAATGCTGACCATGTTTAGATAAATTCTTACGTGAAATTTATTTTTCTTTCTTCTAATGCAGTCAGCATCACTGTCCAAGGGGTATTTTGAAGACCTACTTTTTAAATGTACCCATCTAAAGGTGTCATGTTTCTAGGGATGGTTCAGAGACATTGCCCTTGAAAGAAAATTCTGTGGATCCTGTTTTCATGTATTTCTTTGTCATCTTCCCCATTTCACTGAGATTATAGAATGCATGCTATGTCACTTTAAAAAAATAATTCTTCATGATTCTAAGCAGTATCTATTTGGACTAGCTATTCAATTAAATTCATTATATTGGTGTTCAATGACCACCAGTAGAGTGTTCAGCAGAATTCAGACACACACAAAATAGCTCCCTCTACGAGCAGACAAAACAATTTAAAAAGCTGGGGGGGCTGATGCAGCATCCATCATAAAATTAAGTCAGCACATACTTAATTACAACACATTACAAAAATAAAATATCTGATCCTGCACCATTGAAGTCAATGGGAGCTGCATAACCAATTTAATGGTTACATCAAACACATGCAGAGCCCCATTGAACCCAATAATAATACATGTGAGAGAGGTTATACATGAGAGTCACAGTTACAGGACGGTGCCCTTAGGCACAATTCTCAAGTATGCTTGAGGAAAGCTATCTTAAAACTCCAGAAGAAGGAAGGTCCTCATGTGGATGCCACTAGTATATCCAACACCATCTCCCAGTCCCTGAGGACAGCAGATATAGTGCATGGGTTAGTTATTCCTAAACACCAGCAATCTCCAAGTGCCATTAACAAGCTAGCACAATTTACACAGCCTTTGGGCTTCTGTAATTTATACTGGGGATTGCTCCAGCCGACCCCAGAATTCAGGGAATTAGAAAGTTTGTACTATCCCATAAGGTGGACTGAGTGCTCCTAGGTATCTTAGCTGCCTGTCTCATACTAATCACCAGACAGCACTTCGCTTCTTCTTTGATAGTTCCTGTTTGAGATCATTTAGCTTTGGTACCATAATCGAGATCAAACCGTCTTTAACTTTTCAGAGAGAAAGGAGTCATGTCTCCACATAAGGGAAGGAAGAGAAGTTTACATGTAACCTCCAAGCTGAGCATTAAAGTAGGCATTATAGTTCATGTTTGCCCCATCAGGATTAACACCCTTTATTTTTCACAAGAAAACAGAAGATTCTAACCAAGACAAGATCCAATTTTAAGAGTTATTTGAACAATCTGTACATTCCAGAAAATCCTATTCATATAGTAAATACATCCACATTTTTTTTATTTTGCTTAATATTAAAACCAACCAACTGATCTAACACTCTTGCACTGACAACTTGGAGGAGTTCTTTATTTTATTTACAAATAGAAAGTTGTCTACATTTAACAACATAGCTAACAAAAAACCACTGCAAAAGTTTATTAATGTCGAAACTACACATGAAAATAAGAAAAAAATGTGGGTCTGTAGCACATTTCATCTGTGGAAAGTGGGGAAGTTTGCTTGTAAGATGCATTAATTCTACATATCTAAGAAAAATGATGTCCTGAAGTGATCCTTCAAGGAGCTCTCTGTGGATAGCATCCTGCACCTACAGGGATTTCCCTACACTCCCCTGAATTTACCCAACCTCCCAGTTTTGTAAACTAGTTACATGCAGTGTTGCAAATTTAGTGATTGTTTGGAAATTTGAACTGAAATTGAAACATTAATACACACTTTAAAAGCATATAAAGAGTATGATAAAATATGTGTATCTGAAAAAGTACAATAGATTTGAAAAGTATGAACATAGACTTGCTTTCTTATACAGCTTTTGTTTTTATGACAATGTCAGTGCATTCATTTTGGTGATGTTGGCCGACCTAATAATTTCAAATTATGATTTGTAAGCAAAGTCTAAATGAGCTCTCCCTGAAGCTAGTGATGAGCTTGGGGCTGGGGGGAAAGGCTTCAGGACCCAGATTGTATTTACATTCACACCTAATCTACCTAGGTATCCAGCTGTCATAGGTTTATTCCCCACTCTGAACTTTAGCGTTCACAAGATGGGGACCTGCATGGACTCCTCTAAACTAAAATCCTAGTTTAGATCTGGTTCTCGCTGCCACCAGCCAGTTTGTTAGTGTCTGGCACACTCCCTGTTCCCCCAAACTTTCCCTGGGGAACACAGATCCAAACTCCTTGAATCTCAACACAAAGGGAAATAACCTATTTCCCCCACCTCCTTCCCCCATCCCCTCTCCTAGTCCTTAGGAGAGACTGTTTGATTCAGTGAGTTTGAATCAAACAAAGAGGGATTCACTTTTCCCCCCTCCCCTTCCCCTGAAAATCCAAACAAGGGAAGAAATCAATCAAGTTCTAAAAAAGAAAAGATTTTATTAAAAGAAAGAAAGAAAGTACACTATCTCTGTAACACCAGGATGAAAAATATACAGGGTCTAGCTATAAACCTGGAGAGGCTCCCCCCCCACCCCCCTTCTCAGAATAATCAAAGTAACAGCAAACAGAAATAAAGATATTTCTTCAGCAAACACACAATTGCAAATGTAGAAAGTAATTTTAAGACTAGACCGCCTTTCTAATACTCACTATACTGAACAGAAGAAAATACTTCAGGAAAACTTGGAGAACTTGAAGATATTTCTGGCCTCTCCTAGATCCAAAAAGAGAACGGCAACTTAAACAAAGAACACAGACAAAGACTTCCCTCCACAGAGATTTGAAATTATCTTGTCCCTTGATTGGTGTTCCTCAGGTTACTGCGCTTGTTAACCCTTTACAGGTAAAAGAGACCTTAACCGTTACTATCTGTTTATGACACCAGCAAACAGAGCTGCATTGCCCAAGTGATAGATTTTGGCTGGGGTTGGGTTACAAATCACTTGAATGCACGGGGATGGGGGGGGGGAAATGAAATGTTGTTACTCTTATTGTTTGTATGAGTAAAGGGCAGTAGAACTGTACTTAGCCTGTGCTGATTGAGGGCATCAAGAGAGAAGGTGGGGACAGGTGTTTTGCTTGATGGTCTGCCTGAGTCACAAGTACTATTTGACGTGCCCCTCTCCACTGTGTAAAGACAGAGCTGATTAGGCTTCATAGATAGTCTATTGTTTTGTTAAGTGACCACTGCAGCTGAAATCACTGATAATCAGGTCTAAGTGCTTAGACCTGCTGTGGGACAGTGTTTCTGTGGAAGAGATGGCCCAGTCTGCACTAGCAGCGAGGTTCCCCACACTGAGAGCGCAGCTGAAAATCATTGAGAGCTGGGTGGAACCTCAAGAGACCAACTCGCAGAGGTCACAGTGGCAGCAGAAGGTGACGGTGCAGGGCCATTGGCAACAGAGCGATGGAGTGAATGGTAGCACAAACGAACAACAGTGGCCAGAGCGAACATTGAGCAGCTGAGGAACGAGCATGGTGCCTGCTTGCCCCCCACCTGGGAGGTGAACTCATGTGAAAGAACCTTTGAACTCTAAGTCTCCACTGATCAAGGACAACACCAGTGAGTGTTAATGATGCGGTTAAGAATGCTGGAGACACAATACAGTTCATGCAAACAAACATGGCTGTGGCATCATACTTTCTATTTAAGCAAGAGATATCACATACTACAAACTGGAGGCCAATGTCAAGTGTGTTGTCACTTGTTCATCCTGAAGTTGAACACTGGTTCTGAACAAGACCAGCAAATGCTCACTATCCTTCTGCAAGAAACTCAGCTGACTGGCTAGAAGCATGTGGTGCAACAGTGAAAGACTCAACAGTTGAAAAAGTGAAGAACTCTCTCCCCACAATCAAAAAATTCGCATACATGGCTGATGAATGCACCAGTGCAAATGGGCATCAAGTAGTACGTCATTGTGTATGTTATCTTGATGTCAGTGGTAGGCCAGTATATGCATTTCTAGATGTTCAAGGTATAGAAGACACATTGGCTCCATCTGTGACAACCCACATCTTAGAGTTAAATGCTTGTCAATTGGACCCCAAACAGATGGCTGCTTGTGCATTTGATGGAACTGCAAACTTCTCTGGAACACATGGTAGAGTACAAGCTTTGCTCAGAGAAAAGTGTAACCCTAATCTCTCCTATACACACTACAGAGGCCATCTACTCCAACTAGTGTTAGTACAAGCTGCAGACTCTTCTAAAGACATTTAGATGCTCTCTTGACATTTAGAGCATCTCAGGTGCTCTCTTGGGGGCCAGGACGCGGGCACCGCATTGGGGACCACTGGAATAGAGAGTTTGAACACAGAGTGGAATATCATACGACAAATGAAGATTTGACTTCTCCTTCTTTTTTATCATCACTAGTGGCTCAACCCGATCTTTATGCTATGTTTCCTGGAATGAAAGAAGTAGGAATTCATCTCTTGCTACTCTCAGTCACAACAGCTACAATTGAACGTTCTTTTTCATCATTGAATAGAATTTTGTGTTCTTAATGACATCGACTTCTGCCTGATCATGTGAATGAACTAATGAGCATACCAATTGAAGGAATGGAAGTACTGGACCCACGAGAAGCCAACAAAGATGAACGAATTGCATTCAAGAAGTTCATTAACAGAGTTGTGCAAAATTATAACAAGAAACCAAGAAGGATGTAGATGTAGTGCTTCATAGAAGGCTTGAGTAGCCAACTTTAATGTGTGATGATTTTAAAACATGAGTCAAATCTAATAAAAAAGTCATTAAACATTTTTCAGTTTTTACTATGGTGCCATACACCCCACCTTCACCCTCACGGTCTTACCCCTCATTAGTCCTGACCCCTTGTGTAAATTCAAACACCCCCCCCTAATTTCAATTCCTGGGGAAAACACTGTACACCTATTAAAAACAAGAGGGCTCTATGCAGAGATCTGACCATGCACAGCAGCTTGAAGGATCAGAATCTAAAACTGCAATACTCCACAGCCCAGCAGTTTGAATTATTAGGATCACACACTAAATAAATAAAATTAGAGTACAGAAATACTTGTCACACACAATTTCATGACTTCTCACAATGAATTAAAATAAGAAATTCTCATCTGTCAATATCAATAGCTTTCACAAGGCTACAACTATTTTACAGAAAGGGAAACTGAGTCACAGAAGCTAAGTGACTTACCAAGCATCACACAAATCTATGTCAGAGTCAAAAAAAAAATACACGCCAGGATTCTTGGCTAAGTCCCATGTCCCATCCACTGAGTCCCTACCGAGAAGCCACTTAGCATGAACAATCACCCATTTGCGCTCACCTACTCAGCATGTGTAATCTGCACCTTCCCCCTAAATATCTTTGCCAGGTGCAATTCTCCTTCCACGCCCTCCACGGCTGTCAGTACACACTGTTCCTCTGAGAGGTGTACTTTGTATATCCCGTTTTTACCCCTATATTTAGCAAGTGCAATTCCCCTGCCATGAACTCTCCCCCCCACTTAACCCGTGTCACTCCCCACCTACCCCCCCTTATTCAGCATATGTGCAGGGTCTGCGAACCGGCCCCTTGAGAGGACGCAGCTGGGCTCCCGAACGTGCTCGTGCTTTAGGGCTCTCTGCTGGGAAGGGGACAGGCGGGGCCGACTCCCGGAGACGCTAAGCCCGGGCGCCTGCAGACCCCTCCCGTTCCCGCTGCACCGCTCAGCGTCTACCTGCTGCCGCTTTCCCCACGCAGGCTGCCATCTTGACTCCTGGCTACTCAAATCTAACTGTATCGAGCGCCTCTTCCCGCGAGCACAGCCGCCAAAGGCAGGAGGGGCCAGGCTGTGCTCTCAGCGCGGCAGCCCCTGCTTCTGCCACCGCAGGGAGCTGCTCGCCTAGGGCTTCGGGAGGGGCCGAGAACTGCGGCACAAGCCCAGTTCTGCAAAAGGAAATCTGCCTCTGGCTGTGAGCAGCACCACCAGTGACCCGGTGGAGAAGCGATTCTGTTGTTTGCTCCAACATAAAATGTTTAATAGCTTGAAACATGCTGATTTTTCATTTTGTGGAGAAACTTTCTCCTGGAAACCTCGCTGGGGCCATGAAAACCAGTGTCACCAACTCTTGTGATTTTATTGTGAGTTTTGCAATAATGGTTTTTCTTTAAAGGCCTAGCCCCTGGAGTCAGGAACTATGTGAGAGAAGCAGCTGAGACAAGGAAAGATTAAAGAAGCCCAGGCACAGCAAAAGAAACCCCAATAGTAGGAGCCTCAGAAAAAAGATGAGAGAGCGCTTTTGGGTAAAGTGCTGTAGAAAGAGGCTGGGAACTGTAACCAAATAATCTTATGTTGTTTGAGTCCTACTGTATTCATGGAAACAGGATTTTATAATTCATTGTAGATAAACAGGATTGTAGCAAAAAGATATCATACCTGACTCCACCACCAATTTCTTATCCTAACTGAAACAACCTTGAAGACTCCTAAAACTGGGTAATAGCTTTCATCAAATAGGGATCTCTCTCCCCTCTCCCTCTAAGAGAGTGTGGAAGGCTCTGAGTGGAATTGAGTGTACGTGGAGAGTACACACCATATATGAACATTCTGAGCACTGTAAAGCTCAGCCTCATGACTGGAGGTGGGGGGCTCCCTTCATCCCAGCCCACAAGGGAGGTTTTAAGAGGTGGACTGCGGCAATAGCTGGGATGAGACCAATAAATCCATTACTATGTAGATCTACCTGCCAAAACTCCGCAGAATGGGAAGAACCACTCAGCAGACAAGGTTACTGTAACCCCAGAGAATAACAGTTGGAGAGTGGCTTTGCAAATTGCAGCCTGGGAGGTAGGTGAATTCTTCCCTTCCCACACCACTCCCCAACTGCTGCAGAAGCTACTGGCCTAGTGCATAGTTTGACCTTGGGTAATAATCTTGAAGGAAATTATCATGTAATGTGTTAGAAAGAAAAACATTAATCCATGCTAATACATCAGTTCTGTGAATATGTGCCTGGGTGAATTTTGAGTTTAGTGATGCAAAATATCATCAGGCATTTTGTTCTCAAAGTCTGCTAAAAATATATGTTAAAAAAATACTAGAATCTAGGTCACAGAGATAAAACTGCATAGTAAAATGACTGTACAGATACTATATTTAGCAATTGTGTTCAGTGCTAATAACTATCCAAATCTAGGGTAGTACTAAAGTCACCCAAGGGGAGAAAACAACAACAAAACAACAATTATACAATATACCATTTAGGGCCTGCTATTCTCCTAAGTACTCCCACTTAATGAGATTAGTCATTCTAGCAAACGATTGAGGATCAGAACTTATTTTTATATAGTGCCTTCCAAACAAGGGTATCCCTAAAACACTGCAAAATTAGGTCTCAATCTTGCAGTTCCTTTAGGGCAGGTCCCTGGGACTGTGCAAATAATCCTCACTGGGTCTACCCATGTGCAGGCAGCATTCAATGTAAAATCCAGGGAATGTTGGTAGAAAGATATTGTATGGTAAATAAAAAGATTCCATTCAAGAGGTGTAGACTGAGAGGGGAGAATATTTTGTTTAAAAGAAGGTTTAAAAAGAGGTAGGGTTTCAATGATGGAGAGGTCTACTTGGACAACTGCTCCAGAAGGTGGGAGTTGTACAGAAGGCTCTTACACAACCAGTGGTGAGACTATGGGAAAGGACAGAGAGAAGGCAAGTTTTACTTTAGTGGAGGGATCAGGCAAGGGAATAGATAAAAAATAAGGTATAGTATTAAAATTGTTATAATAGTAACCAATGTCCCATACTTTATTTACTATATATTACATAAATATCTATAAGTACATTATAGTGACATTACTGTAAAATCCACAATCAAGATTTCTGTCCCCACCATCTACACTCATCTTATTACATGAAACTACTAAAAAAAAAAGGTTTGTCTGAATAGAATTAATACAATTGTCAAAATAACTGGATAAAAAACATATGGTTTTCTAGACTGCAAGCAAGTTATAATGCCTCTTCCAAAAGTAACTATAGCTGGCATATTGCTTACTGAGAATTTGTTAATTGCTAACAGGCCTTGTGATTTGTCCTTTGGGAATATCTGAGATTATTTTGCCATTGCAGGTTCTTGGGGGATGGTGAGGGGGAGGAAAAGAGATAACTATAGTCTTAGGACGAACAATTATTTGCTACCTCCAAGTGAAACAAAAAGGATTTCTGAAGCTGTATATACTGAGTGGAGGTCAGGGGCTTGTGGAGGAATGGGGAGGGGGAGGATTTCATGCAAAAGTGGGTTTTGGGTGGAGAATTCTGGATAAGCATACATGTATGTGGAAGTGGAGGAGTGAGATTCCTGGGAAGAAGAGTTTGGGGAGCGAGAAGGAAATGGTAGGGAGTTGGGGAATTTAAGGAGGGGGTAATTGGAAATACAAAAAGGGAGCATCTGGGGGTTGTTGTAAGCAGGGGTTGCAATAATGGGAATGGGTATCCAATGGGTATCTATCGAAAGGAGGAAGATCAGAGATGAGTGACAGTAGAAGACAGGGGAAGGTGAGCTTGAAAGATTAGGGGATGTAGTGGATGTGTAAGAGACTGAGTTAATGCATGAGAGCATAGGTGGCAGGGTGATGGGTAGGGGGAGAGAGGATGTGATTGAGAGAACTGTCAAAACACTCCTAGCTACATTCCCAATCTTTCATCAGATCCTCCCCCTTTAACTCTCTCTGCTGGGTGTCGTTTCACTCTCAAAAGCAAGTCATCCTATGAAGGCAGAGAGTAGACCAGAGAGGAAAGGAGGTGGCAGAGGGGTGGGTCTTGGTCACCTACAGACACAGGACTTATTTGGGGGAAGAACCCATCAGTGATTCCCTGGGTTTCTCTTTGCCTATGGAGAAAAAGACCCTCCTACCATTTTCAAAATTATATGAGAAAAACCTTGTAGCCTCTATGCTAGGTGACTGGCCAGTAACACCATGTCTGTAAGCTTGAACAGCCTCCTTTGGGGGCCTTTCTCGGTCTCTCTCCTTCCATAGCATGGCCATCTACGGCAGCCACAGCTTCAAGCACGCTGGGGGTTTGGGGCGGGAGCGAGGCCGGTATGACACTGGCAGGGGCAGCGCAGCCGCCTTGTGCGCGAGAAGGGCCGGGGGGGGGGGGGTTAGGGCGCGGACGTGTGACCACGTGGTGCAGGGGGCAGTGCGGTTTCCGTGGCCACCCAGAGACTCTCCTCCGTGATCATTTGAAAGCTGTTTTGGAAGCTGCTCGCGTGGGGGCAGGAACGTGCTGGCGTGAACGAGTGCCCAGGCCTTGCAGTCCCCTCCCCTTCCTGTGGCACACACGGCCGCCCGGCTGGGGACGAGGAAGGATCCCGAGGCGGAACCCTTGCGACGCGGAACCTTTCTGCCAGTGCCCGCGTTGGTGTCCGGAGCGGGTTGGCGGAGGTGCTCGCCGGAGCCCTGGTGGGGCTGCGGCCCCGCCTCCAGACCTCTCCCCATGTGGACTCTGCGTAGAGGCTGAAGATGGCGGCGCCCAGCCGGAGGCTGGAGACGTGCCTGGAGGTGCTAGGTGCCGCCGCGGCCCAGCCGGAGCGCTTCCTCAGGTGAAACTCCCTACCGCGCCCCCCCCGCCCCCAGCTTCAGAAATCCCCGGCCCGGGGGCAGGCCGCCGCCGCCGCCGCGGCTCCCCTGGATCGCTCCTCCCCTGCCCGGCCCGGACTGCGCTCTGGGCGCTCCCTCCGGACAAGCGCAGCAGCCTCCGAGAACCCGTCCTGCCCCCTCGCTCCTTCCCTCCTCCCAGGGGAGAGCTTCAGACCCGGGCCACACCCCCTGCTTTGCCCCCTCTCTGCCTTCCCTGGGTAACGGCGCACCGCGGCCCCATTGCCAGCCCCACTCGCGGGGAGGGAGGGGGGATGGTCTTATCTCCCTGGGATTTTCGCCAGGCGAACACCAAGCCTCCCTGTCTGCTATTATTATTTTATTGCATTTCGGAAGCACTTTGGGGCCAGTCATAGACCAGGACCCCGTTTTGCTAGTTGTTGCACAAATACCTTCGTTACAAATAAAAGTAAGTCTCTAGCACTCATAGTTGCAGGGGAAAGCTTGAAAATGTGAGCTGAATATAATGTAAAAGTTTAGAAACAAGACATTTAAAAAATCTCATTATTAAGATAATCTCACGATTTTGAGGCCTTGATCTGTGATTTTTCAAGACTCTGGACTGGCAGTGCTTTGTTAATTAGCCCACCCAACCTTGTCTTCTCTGTTAGGGAGAAAGTGTATATAGGTTTCACTTGCATGATTAAAATGAACTGTTTAATTGTAGTAATAACACTAACTTTGAATGGGCCTAAATCTGTTTTTTGTCATTTAGGGAAAGATTAATTTAGGTATATGTACAAGCTCAAAATTCTGTGGCCTTCTGTTGATGTGGTGATTGAGTTAAGGTTAAAAAGGGGACTTAAAATTTCATTGGAACACACAGAGTAAAATCCTTTTTAGCAAGGGGGAGCTATTTTAAAAGCTACTTGTAAATGAGGAAATCCTTGTATATGTGAGTAAGACTTCGGGCCTGTCTGAATTCTACACAGCAACTGTAACTTAGGTCTTCGTTCCACAATTGGATGGCACTCTGCATGAATCTGGTTCCAGGATTGGGGACCTTAGGTTTTATCCTGTGAGAATTTCCATTATGACCTCTCTTTTTGAGCTCTTTTGAATAGATTACCAAGAGTATATTTAAAATTTGAAGAAAACTTAAAAACAAATGTATTTTGAGGAAAAAGATGACAAACTAGTTAATCCCTAAGCAATAACTATGGTTAAGGTGACATCCCACTTGCTCAGCTGCTAGGTAGAGGTGTGCAGGCACCACCACTGCAGCTTCCATTGGCCACGGTTCCTGGCCAATGGGAGTTGCAAAGCAAGTGCTCTGGGTGGAGGCAGTGCACAGAGCTGCCTGGCCACACCTTTGCCTAGCAGCTGAGCTAGGGGGATGTTGCCGCTTCCGAGGAGCCCCTGTCCCAGGCCCCAACCCCCTCCCACACTCAAACTCTGCTACTGCATGTGGGGAAGGGGTGGTGGCCCAAGTGGTTGGTGCTACTGGCGCAGTGGCTGCCTGAGCTGCCCATAGGCCAAGGGCACCTGCCACTTCAGAAGTCACGGAAAGTCACTGAATCGGTGACTTATGTGACAAACCCATAGCCTTAACTATGGTCCATTTCATTTCAGTACCTCTAGGTATGTGTTACACGTTTTAAAGTTTGAGCTTAATTATATACTTTTATTTCAAAGGATTTTACTAATAGGACTGCAAACGCTGTGTAATAAACAAAGTAAAACCTGCAGTTGTTGAAGGGCAACCAGGCATTTGCTGCAAAAACACTGAACAGATGTAAAGGGACCATCAGAGGAACCATTTGGTAAACCCTGCACCCACCAAGTGAACTCCACAAATATCTAAGGGCTTGGCTACACTTGCAAGTTGCAGCGCTGGTAGAGGCTTTCCAGCGCTGCAATTACACCCTGTCCACACTTGCAGGGCACAACCAGCGCTGCAACTCCCTGGCTGCAGCGCTGGCCGTACACCCAGGTCTGCTTGGGGTATAAGGGTTGCAGCGCTGGTTCTGCAGCGCTGGTCATCGAGTGTGGACACTCACCAGCGCTGTTATTGGCCTCCAGGGTATAAGGAGTATCCCAGAATGCTTTTAACTAAATTATTCCCTTTGTTTTGTTATGCAGCCTCTCTTTGTTTTGTTGTCAATTCGGAGCTCCGGGCTCCGTGCACCGCACTGGGAGCTGCTTATAGCTCCTGTTTGCTGTCATTAATCTGTAACTACTGTCAACAATGAAATGAGATAACCCCTGCAGGGGTTGAGTGTTTGCTTTGCTTGAGAGAAACGGGGGGGAGGGGGCAGAGGGGAGTATGTTGGATGCAGGTTGTTTGCAGTTAACAGTAAGGGGGTGGGAAAATTTTCTGATTTTGCACAGTGTCGGTTCCAAAAATCCACTCTCTCTCTCTCCTCCCCGGTCCCTGTCACACTGCCCCACACCCCCCTCTTTTGAAAAGCACGTTGCTGCCACTTGAATGCTGGGATAGCTGCCCATAATTCATCACTCCCAACAGCGCTGCAAATGCTACAAATGTGGCCACACTGCAGCGCTGGTAGCTGTGAGTGTGGCCACACACCAGCGCTGGCCCTGCACAGCTGGATGACCAGCGCTGCAACTACCAGCGCTGCAGATTTGTAAGTGTAGCCATACCCTAAAAGAGGAACAATCTTAAGGCTATACAAGTTTCCCTTTGTAAAAATGCATTTGTCATAACTCAGATTGCTTTCTAATTGACTTTTGAATTTTAACATTTTTTCAGTTTGCTATTGTTATGTGCAGTGATGTTTTTAATTTTGTTTTTATCAGTGTGCAAGATGGACTGGCTGCAGACTTCAGTTCATTGACAAAGACTCTTTATGATTTGCATAAAGCACAAGGGACAAAACTAGTGCGTGGGAGTCCTTTAAAAAAACTGGTAATAGAAAACTTTGATGAAGAACAGATCTGGCAACAAATAGAGCTACAGAATAATGCAGTTCTAGACTACTTCAAGAAAGCTGTTGCTAGAGATGTTAAAGACAAAGATCTCTACCTTTTCCCAGCCCAAGAAGAGGATGACTTTGAGGCAGACACTAGCAGTGCTAAGCAAGTGGAACAAGAAGATGGCATGGAAGCAGAACCTGCCTGTATTGAAGATGAAAGTGAGGCTAAAGAAAAGCAAAGTAAATCCAAAGTAAGGAAAAGGCAGCTATGTAGTGATGAGGATTCAGATGTTGACTTTGATGTTGATGAGCTAGAGCAACAGATTCAAAAGTTGAAGAAGACTACCTGGAAAAAATCAAGAGAAAAGTCCATAGTGGATGATAAATTTTTCAGCTTGGCTGAGATGGAAGCCTTTTTGGAAGATGTAGAAAAAGAAGAAAGCAGGAAGAAGGAGGAGGATGATGATGATGAGGAGGATGAGATTGATTATTTTGAAGATATTCTTTCTGATGAGGATGAAGAATCTGAAAAAAATAAAATCAAGGTAAGGGTATATGCATCCAGAATTAGAAACACTTTTGTCACAAGCCAGTATAATTTAAATTAGCTTAAAAAACTGACATGAAATTGAAATTGTAGTTCAAATTGGAAACAAAATGCAGACTTAAAAAAAAAAGTATAATTAACTATCGAAACAATTTAACAAGGTTTTGGTGGGTTCTCGTTACTTTAAATCTTAAGGTCAAGATCAGATGCCGAAAGATGTGCTGTTAATTCAACCACAAATTATTGGGCTAAAAGCAGGAATTACTAGCCTGTAATTCTATAGCCTGTATTATGCAGGAGATCAGACTAGATGACCATAATGGTCCCTTCTGGACTTAAAAATCTGTGGATCTATTAACATAATATAAATATGTGGGATCAAATAAAAAAGTCCCTACCCTGAAGAGTTTACAACCTACATTTGGATGGATCTTCATGCCTGTGCAGCATTTTACTGAAGTCGTTGGGACTCTTCATGATCATAGGGGTCTGCCCATGTGGATCAAATAGCTGAAGTAGGGCCCAACTTAAGACAAAACAGGTGGAGGTGGTAAACTCTGAGAGGTGGAGAGAGGAAAGGACAGGGTCCCTTGGTCACTTGGGTGAGTAGTATATGTGTTGTAAGAGTTTGTAGATTTTTTTTTTCTTTTTTTTTTATAAGGCTGTGAATAAACTTGAGCTGCTGTATTCTGGCTTGAAAATTACTTTCAGGCTTTCTTGACTAACATTGCTTGTGACAATTCCGTTCTTTCAGTATCTTATTTGTGATATAATAAGAGAAAAATAGGTGCTTCTGGAAGTGATAACACATGGCTGTAACATGCATCAGTTTATGTTGTCAGGGATTTATGAGCTACCCCACATAGCTCAGCAAATATGTGAGTTGTTAAAATCCACTGCTTTTCCGCTCTTTGGTCTCTGAGCAAATTAAAATAGAATTGACTATTAATTGACAACATTAAAAATGTCTCACTTGGACTAAGGCTACTGTCTACCAGACCAGTGGTTAATGTTGAAATCCATTGAATTCCTGTTGCAGATCTTATACTGCAGGTATATATAACATGGTCCTCATGGAAATGAAAGATTCTTAGTCACTTAGACTTGTCACTTTCACTGGGTAACCTCTTATTTTCTCCTCTCTCCAGTCAGTTAAAAGTTCTAGAAATTTGAAATATAAAGATTTCTTTGACCCTATTGATGACAATGATGACCTAGCTAATGATAGTGAAAATGATCAGAATGATGAAGGTGACATGGAAGAGGAGGATGAAGAAGGCATATTTGATGAGTATGTACACTTGAACGATTTGTAACTGTTCTGTGGGATCTGCCAGTTATTTGAATTGTCACTGACAATGTGACACCATCTCTTAAACAGAAAATAAAATGGAAATTTAGGAATCTCTTTGTCAGAGAAAATAGTATTATATTAAGGAAGGAGCAGCCTTTTAAAACTTGTAGAAAGTATTTCATTCACTGTTAATGTGCTTGTTTTGGCTTTCAGTAGTGCCAGTGTAACGTGTTCACTAACTACTTTTTGACTTAGAAAAGAAGAGTCATTAGACTGTTTTATTGTTGCCCTGTGGGATTTGAGTAAATGACTTTAACTAAATGAATTATGTATTGCTTCAACTGAGGCGGCATATCTCCACTAGATATGTAGGAGGTCACCCAAAAGCCTACCTTTCTGGTTATGTTAGGTCTTAAGGAAAGTGCAGTAAAAGTTTTTGGGAATCTCTGAAAATGTATTATGTACAGTACCCTCCCTCTCAACTTGTGTATATTTAATTTTAAACATTAACTATAATACCATTTTCATATCTAGTTGCAATAATACGTGGGCAGCATTATTACCTAAAAAGGGGGAGCCTGTGGCTTGTATAATATACTATACCTGTGGCTTGTATAATATATTAAACAATAAATGTCACAAGCATGTATTATTTCCATTTATGTAACAGCATTTTAACGTTTATAGGTTTGAGGAAAATAATGAAATGGACGTTATGGAGAAGAATGAGAAAGCTAAAGAAGTCTCTAAAAAAGTTACTTTTAACTTACCAGAGGACAGTGAAAAAGAAGACGATACAGATATACCAGATGAGAAGAGAACTGATCCCACTGGAATAAAATCTTTTTTTGAAAAAAGGCAGGAAAAGGTAACTAAGATGTTCTAGTATCCCTTCAAAAGCAATTGATTTGAAGTTTTCTGCTTAAACTTGAGCCAAAGGCATGTATGTTACTAATAAGTTGATTGTATTTGTAAATATCATCAAGTTGTCTGAAAGCTTCAGAAAATTTTTAGAGGAAAATATGATAAAATAGTGGCATATTTACAGAAAGATAAGGCAAAAGGTGTGTAAAGAATCTAGAAATACCTGGAGTAATTATTCATATTCTTTACTCTAACTTGATTTCCCTTTGTTTGTTGCTAAACAAGTGCATTTAACTTTTTAATTTTTTTCAACATTTAAAAAATTTTATCTTTCAGATGCATGAAAAAATTAAATCTCTAGAAAAGAAGTTGTTGGAGGAAAAACCTTGGCAGCTTACAGGAGAAGTGACTGGACAAAAACGACCTGAAAACAGCCTTTTGGAGGAATCTTTGCTCTTTGACCATGCAGTCAGAATGGGTAAATACTGTTATGCTAAATTTCAGACATTATGTTAAGTAATTTGTTTGTTTTACTGGTGAGGGTGGTGCACAAATGCTGTCTGTTTTTCCTCCTCTCCCCCCCCCCCCCCCCGTCCTCCCTCCACCATCCTTTTAAACTTGCCAAACATTGCCCAAACTAGAATATTTATAGGGCCATATTTTACCACATAGAAATTGTATTGCCTCACCCATTTGTTGAACTTTCAGATGTGAACTAAGCTTTATCAAATGAGAATGACCCATTGTTTGTGTCCACTTATTTATAGGGCAAACACAACTTGGTTATCTTTCTCAAACTTTCATGCTATGCAAGTTTTCCTGAGGAAATAAACCTACTAGCCTGCCTAGTCATCTTCATTCCAGGCCAATATGGCTCTCTAAAGTACTGTATATATAGTCTAGCATTTTTGTCAGTCTTTTTTTTTGTTTATAGAACAAGCGGTACCAGTTAAAATCAATGCAAAAATAATATCTCCAGAACTGTTAATCTCCTTTTCATTTAATTAATGATTTAGTTTCTAAATACTTTAAACTTGGTGTTTTTTTGCCCTCTTAGCTCCTGTGATCACAGAGGAAACCACCTTTCAGCTTGAAGATATTATCAAACAGAGGATAAAAGATCAGGTTAATAAAATTTGCCTTCACCTCTTTGTTTTATTTGGAAGCTTAAATATTTCAACAAAATCAAACCCTAAACACTGTCTGGTACATTCCAATGTACTTGTATTAACTTGGAGTTTTGGGGGCACAGGAATGAATTCCAAGCATGAGTTTAAGGTCCTTAGTTTTTTAGGTGTCAGTTTGTCTCCTGAGCATTTCCAGAAGAAATAAAATATCTGAATATTGCTTTTGCTTAATGCTGATAGTGTATTCTTAATGATTCCATTCTGTATCCTTTTGGGTGCTATAACTAAGCAGCGTATTTGTCACGGATTCCATGACTTTCCGTGATTTCTGCAGCAGCCAGTGTGGTTAGCTCTGGGGCAGCCCAAGCAGATCAGGCAGCCCTGGAGACAGCCGCGCTGGCGCTGCTGGAGCAGTCCCAGGCCACTGTGTGCGCCCCCTGGCAGCAGTTTGGGGAGGGGGGGCCTCAGGGCTGGGGCAGGGGGTTGGGGTGCAGGGCAGCACTTACCTTGGGGGGAGGAGGGGCTCCCCAGAAACAGCCACCAGCCTCCCCAGCACCAGCGGTGCCCCCGGGCTGCCACCTCCAGAGCACCCCCAGCCCAAGTTGTAATTTAATTAATTATATAGTAAAAATCATGGACAGCTCATGGGCCGTGAATTTTTGTTTACTGCCTGTGACTTGTCCATGACTTTTACTAAAAATACCCGTGACTAAAACATAGCCTTAGCTATAACATATCTCAATTAGATAGATAATTAAAATTACCCTCCCAGTTTACAGATTCAACTATAAAAGGACTAATTTGAGTTGTGTGCTTGGAATTTATATAATGGATATGCAGATCTCTATTTAATAATCTCTACTCAGAATATTGACCAAGAATAATTTTTTTCAAAATATATTTAACAGATCCGGTGGGTAAATAAGTATAGTATAATAGAATTTTTTAATTTTAATTACACAGAAACCATATTGCTGTTAATAATTTATACAAAAAGTACTTTCAAAATTTTATTCTTGGTTGTTAATTAGTATACCATCTTTGGTTGCATCAGTGCAAAAAAAGACTGGTGAACAGATGAGGGTGTCTATCCTTCAGTCTTGTTTAACAGGGTGTGAGCTTTTTTGGACTAAATACAATTCCTTAAAAGATACTATCTTAACTATAGTGTGGTGTTGGCAATTACTGAATCTGGTGAAGTTGTGGCAAAATAAAAGGTAGCACCCATTGTATAATAAATTGCCCTTTGCTGTTGGGTTCAATGCAATGTTGGAAAATCAAGTTAATGTGCTAGCTGAAACAATAAATGAGATGTCTGATAGAATATGATGTATAAAAATGGTCTATTAAAGCTTATTTGACGCAATTGTATCTTAACTATTTTATGGTTTTGTCTTAGGCTTGGGATGATGTAATACGTAAAGAAAAACCAAAAGAGGATGCCTTTGAATACAAGAAGCGTCTAACTCTGGATCATGAAAAGAGCAAATTGAGTCTTGCTGAAATCTATGAGCAGGAGTATTTGACACTCAACCAAGTAAGTTATGATAATGGACACACAAACACAGTGCCATTGCTGTTGGTTGGAAAAATCAAATCGTGACTGCTTGAAAGTTTTATTTTTTATTTTTAAACACTGAATTGCCATAAGTATTGGGAAATCCTGATGTGTTCAATAAGTACAACCCAGGCAGCTGAACTGATACAAAAATTCAACATTTACTGTTAAATTTGCACAAATACTGACAAGACAGAATCATTGTCTTAAAATGTGGCATAAAAATAATAGAAAGAAGTTACATTCTGGAACAGCGATTTGCTTTAAAAGAAAGTCCATCGGGGAGATTAATATTGGACCATCTTTTACGTAACTCATATTTGATTAAACCACTCCAGTTTATACTATCAGAATAATTATTTGGCTGAACCTTTTGAGTTCACGGATAATGCAAATCCTTTAAATCAATTAAAAATATTAAGAGTTCAGTAAATCTCAGACTTGATCTACTAAGGCTTTTGTTTTAATCTTCTTTACTACATCTAATGGGAGTGTGGAGCAACACAGAAATTCACATGTGAATTTGGTTTAAAGTGAATGAATAGGAGCCTAAGCTTCCCTAACTTCCCCTTCTCTAGCCAACTTCACATGATATTTGAGCTGCACAGCCACTTACCAATGTGAAACATCATCCCAGAATTTAATCAGACTCTGGGCTCCTGAGTGGTGGTCTGAGTCTGAGAGGTTTTTTTTCAAACACACAAGTAAGAGTTAGGTACCTACCTCCCCTTGATTTTCAGTGGAAGTTGGGTGCCTGACTCTTTGGAAATCTTCCCCTCGGCTGTTCACATATTGAAGATCACTTAAACCCTCTGTGGCTCAATGAACCCATCTGTAGTACAGATCTGTGGATGTCCACTTTATACCCATGGACCATGTTTGTGGATCAGATGCAGATACAAATTTTGTATCCATGCAGGGCTCTGTCCATCTGTAAAATAGGTATAAATTGCGTACTGCAACATTACGAGCTATAATGTAAAATGCTCTAATATCTTTATATGCAAGTTTCTCTATAAGTGATTTTTCTATTAACATTATGTTTGTTTGTTTGTTTTTTATTATTAACAGCAAAAAACTGAAGAGGAAGAAAATCCTGAACATGTAGAAATTCAAAAAATGATGGATTCACTCTTCCTAAAATTGGATGCTCTTTCCAACTTCCATTTCACACCTAAACCAGTGAGTCCATTAGTTTTCACACTTCATACAATAAAACATGTTTGGGAAATAGGCAGTAAAGTGAGGGATACTTCCAATGCAATTGCTTGTTGAGTATTTCAGAAACATAATCAGCCTTAATATAAATGGGAATGTATTTAGTGTGACTTAGTTCAGTTAGTAATATATTGCTGTGGCATGATATTCATATACATAAAAGACATTTCCTTCTTTCTAGCCCGTGCCAGAGGTTAAAATCGTCTCAAATCTTCCAGCTATAATTATGGAAGAAGTTGCACCAGTTAGCGTTAGTGATGCAGCTCTCCTGGCTCCAGAGGAGATTAAGGTAAGAAATTTAATCTAGAGCCGCAGACAGGCTTCCTTTTGTGTCTGCACACTGCGGGTACCCTGTACCCTCAGAACAGAGAACTCCTTTTCTCTGACATTCTTCTCTTGGAACCCCCTTCATAGGGGAACAGCTTGGCTTAACTAGATTTGACTGCCTTCCTCGCCACCTGCTGAGCTTCCTTTTCAGCATAGGTTATTCTGTTTTTGAAAATTACCCTACTATGTAGACTGTTTGACTGCCTAATACTCTTTATTGTTAAGAAATGTACTATGCTTAATCTGCTTTACCGTCTTTAGCTTTAGACAGTTAATCTGTCTTTGTTTTCCCATATGTATACATGTGTGTGTGTATATATATCTATATCTATATATGAAAGTTAAGAGAGGGTGGGGAAAATAAAATATATACATAATATAATCTGTAGGAATTTTTAGTTCCCATGGCTAGCATGAGTGAGTTACGCCATTTGGGCTCCTCTGTTTTACTAATTCAGGCACATTCTCAGCCGCAGGAAGCTGGGTACAGGAGACATGAAATAAACACAAAGACTACTTTGTGTGAGAGATGAATAGTGCTACTTCTGCTGGCTAGTCAATGAAATGTATAGCAAGGGTGCCCATTCTGGTTGTACTCGTCACTAGCCTAGATAGCACTTTTGGATCCAAAAATTATGCAGTTTTGTCTTTCTAGGAAAAGAGTAAAGCTGGAGATGTGAAAACAGATGCAGAAAAGACTACCACAGACAAAAAACGAGAACGAAGAAAGAAGAAGCTTCACAGACGTATGAAGCTAAGGGAGAAGAAGAAGCGTCAAAAACTCCTGAAAAAAACAAAGCCAGAACAAGGCACGCAACTCAGCAAACAAGCTGTTGCAGCAAAAGTAAAAAAGCTCACCAAAGAAGGCAAAACAACTTTGCTCAAGGTAAGTCTGTCTTACATAGTCTAGTAGTAAATTTCAAATGTATATGTAGTTATTGGATATTGGTTTCCTGCCTTGTCATTTAGAAAACCTTGTTGTTTTTTTTTAAATGCAATTCCTCTGTGCTGGGCCGCACACTAGCTGCTTTGTCCCATCCTGTTTCTCCTCCCCCTCCACCCCCCCCCCCCCGGTGTAAAGCAACCCTGCTCTCAAATAGCATGGGCTATCACAGGAACTCCTATGCTGTCATCTTTCCTCTGCAACCAGCTCATGGGGTGTGGTTGTGGGCATTCCTGCACCCTGGTAAACTCCAGCTTCTGCCTTGATTCCTTGGGATGTTAAGCTATTTTAACCTGTGCCGGGGACTGATCAATGCCTTTTTATTCATACCTGGGCTGAGCACTTCCTTCACAGAGAATGTGGCCCAAGGTGTCCATATTTAATTTCAAAACAGAGGCGGTCTGACCAGTTATGTTTATTGATATTTGCAGTGTTTGTGTTCTGTAGATTTTTGTTTTTTACCTTGAATAAACTATCATGATTTTAAATTATAGAAATATTTACATAGATGCTTTCTTCTGCAATTGCTATATCTGCATGAGGCTATCTTATAATATTTAAAAGCATCTTACCCATTCCTTTAGTATGTGCAAATAACTTAATCTGTAGATCCAGCAAAGAAAATGTGAACTGTAAAACAGTTATTTTGGAATTAATCTTTAAAGTATAAGTGACACACACTATTTATATTCTGTGCTGCTTTATTTAAAAATTCACAACCTGAGCTGCAATCTTGAAAAAAAAATTGCGTACATGCTTAATTTTATGCATGTGAGTAGTTCCATCAAACTCAATGGAATTACTTGCATGCTTTAAGTATTTGGACGATCAGGACCCTAGCTAGTTCCTCCTGAGCTTTATAGATATAATTCAGAATAGTACTTCAAATTCAAACAAAAAATAACATCAAATGTTACAAGAACAAATACTAGTTGTATGGGACTTCTTTGTAACACCAAAATATTGATCTTGTATCTTGAATATAGTAAAACATTAAATCTATATAGTTCCTTAAGGGTTTACCATGTACAAGAGACCATTAATTCCTAATATTAGAAGTTTTTAAAACAGGGAAAAGAGAATATGGAAAGTAGTTATCCATCTAAAACATTTGTGCATTTGCACTTTTTTTATTTTTGTAAACGCAATAAATCTGCATTTCTCTAGGGGGACTGATAATGTCCAAGGATTTGTTCCTGGATTTGCACATATACCTCTCATTAACATTTAATAGGTATTAAGCATATGCATGAAGAGGGAACACATCCCTTATCTTTTGAAATTACAGTATGACAAAAACCCAGGATGGTGTAACAGCTGTCTGCAAATCAGTTATCAATTAGATTATAAGTATGGTATATTTAAAATAAAAAAGGTTGTTTAACTAGTAATTGTGTAGTTATATCAGTCCATTGGAACACTTGCTAGCTTGTCCTTTATTATAATAAACACTTTGTCTATTGACAGGATGAAGGTAAAGACAGGGCTTTGAAATCATCTCAAGCATTCTTTTCTCAATTACAAGATCAAGTGAAAATGCAAATCAAAGGTGCCAAGAAAATACATAAGACACAGCAAGAAATTTCTGCTCAGAAACTTAAATTATAATACATTTTATACATGCTGTACCTTGTATATATTAAAGTAAATGTTTCTAATTTGTTAACATTGCACTTTGAATAGTAGCTTTTATTTTATATAGTGCTCGAAAATCTTCTGTAAGTTGAAGTTCAGTTGAGTGTCTTTCCTGCTGCAAGTGATGAAAATGTGCTAGACTGTTCATGCTCTTTCAGACTTATACTTACTTTTTTTCTACTAGGAATTCAGTCTTTCTTCTTTCTCTAAAACGGGTGGGCAAACTTTTGGCCACATCTGGGTGGGGAAATTGTATGCAGGGCCTGGGCAGGAGGTTGGCGTGTGGGAGGGGGGTGCGGGATGTATGAGGGGGCTCAAGGCAGGGGGTTGAGGTGCAGGATGGGTGTGGGGTGCAGCAGGGGGCTCAGGGCAAGGAGTTGGGGTGCAGGAGGGGTTTGGGCTCCGGCCCCCGGCCCGGTGCTGCTTACCTGGAGTGGCTCCGTGGCCACCGCGCTGCTCCTGGAAGCAGCTGGCACCACGTCCCTGCGGCCCCTGGGGGAGGGGGGACAGAAGGCTCTGCATGCTGCCCTTGCCTGTGAGTACCTCCCCCGAAGCTCCTATTGGCCGTGGTTCCCCACTCCTGGGCAATGGGAGCTGCGGAGGGCGGTGCCTGGAGGTGAGGGCAGTGCACGGAGCCCTCTTCCCCCCTAAACCTGTTGCTGCAGGGACATGGTGCTGGCCGCTACTGGAACGGTGCGGGGCTCACGGGTGCCACAGGGGTGGTAATCCCGTGGGCCGGATCCAAAGCCCTGAGGGGCCGGATCCGGCCTGCGGGCTGTAGTTTGCCCCCCCTTCTCTAAAACAAGTCTCACAGTAGGCAGATAAATAATTACAATATATCTGTGAAAATTCAGTATTTGTATATACAGTAGAACCTCAGAGTTACGAACACGTCTGGAATGGAGGTTGTTCGTAACTATGAACAAACAGTTGTGGTTGTTCTATCAAAAGTTACAACGGAACACTGACTTAATACAGCTTTGAAACTTTACTATGCAGAAGAAAATTGCTGCTTTTAATCACCTCAGTTTAAATAAAACAAGCTCAGAAACAGTTTCCTGACCTTGTCAATTTTTTTTAAACTTTCCTTTTTTTTAATAGTTTACGTTAACACAGTACTACACTGTTTACTTTTTTTCTTTGTTTGTCTCTGCTGCTACCTGATTGCATACTTGCGGTTCCAAATGAGGTGTGTGGTTGACTGGCCAGCTTGTAACTCTGGTGTTATTACTCTGAGGTTCTACTGTATTTGTCTCAAAATTATTCCCTTCTTACCTCTCCCCATGTACATAGAAAAGAGTGGGGAAAGGGAGGTTTAATTGCCTAAATCCAATGTTTTAGTATATCTGAGAACCTTAATCGTGGATGGATTTTACTATTCAGCACTTGTCTGTTGTAGCACTGCCTAAAGATACTCTTCAGGCAATCAAGGATTAATAGTATCTTACAGAACCACTTCAGTCATAATACAATGCCATTGGATAGGGCAGGGGTCCCCAACATGGGGGCATCTAAATGCACCCGCGTCCTGGCCAGTGGTCGAGCATCCACCGAAGGCATCGCCACCGAAATGCCACCGAATTTCGGCGGATGCTCGACCGCTGCCACCGTCCTTCATCTGGCGCCCGCCAGATGAAAAAGGTTGGGGACCACTGGGATAGGGTATAACACCATTGCAAATGCTACCACCTTATATTTGGGGTTCTTTTTGTTTTTAGAAAACAAGTGCCCCTATACTAGATGTTTTAGGTTTATTTCTGCCCCATAAAATTTAACCTTTTAGCTGCAGTCATAATTCTTATAACCTTAGCTTCTGAGATGTTACAGTATTTAATTTGCTGGTATTCAGAAGAAAGCTCAGTTCTAGATCAGTGTATGTATGACTCAAAATCATATCACTTGATCTTAAAGTATGAATTCACGAGGCACTCTCAAAGCAAAGGCCCAAAAGGTACCTCTTGCTGCCTTGTACTTATTACATAAAATCATAGATGTAGGGCTGGAAGGGACCTTGAGAGGTCATCTAGTTCAGCTCCCTGTGCTGAGGGAGGCCCAAGTAAACCTAGACCAGAGGTTCTCAAACTCTGGTCTGCGGACCACCAGTGGTCAATGAGTTCCCTTCAGGTGGTCCACCGACTCCGTGGGTGCTCCGGGGCTGGAGCACCTACAGGGAAAAATTGGTGGGTGCTCTGCACCCACTGGCAGCCAAGCTCCCCTCGCCTCCGCCGCCTCCTCCCCTGAGCGTGCCGTGTCCCCGCTTCTCCACCTACCTCCCAGCACTTGCTGCATTTTTGCGGCATAACAAGCTCTGGGAGGGAGGAGGAGCGGAAACGCAGCACATTCAGGGGAGGGGGTGGGGATTTGGGGAAGGAGTTAGAATAGGGGCAGGGAGGGGGCGGAGACTTTGGAGAAGGAGTTGGAATGGCGATGGTGGAGTCAGGGCGGGGCTGGGGGCAGAAGGGGGGTTGAGCACGCACTGGTGCCAGCAGAAGTCAGTGCCTATGCCATGGATAGTTCCCTCTAAGGCGCATACCTGGGCGGCTGCACATGAATGAAGGGCCACCCACCTAATTAGTGGAGCTGCGCAGGCATGGCTCCACTAATTAGATGCCTGGACCCTGGAGAAGATGCACATGTAAGGTGAGGTGGTGGCCTTGGAGAAATAAGGGGTTGGTGAGGGGGCAGTGGGGTAAGAAGGGCGGGGGGAATTTGGGATTGCAGGGCTGCGGTGCCCAGAGAAATAGGCAACTTGCTGTGGGAGGAGGAGAGGGCACATCCATCGCATTAGAAAAGGAAAACTACTGATACTAAAATATGAGTTGTGTGCTTTTATTTGTAGAACCAAAAAAAGTTTTTTTTATACATAGCACATTTATCCAAAGCGCTTTACAATAGTTAGCTAATGGTACAAACAACATTTGGAAATATTAAGTGGTCCACCAAGACCCTCAGCAATTTTCAAGTGGTCCGCAAAAAAAAAAGTTTGAGAACTACTGACCTAGACTATCCCTGACAGATGTTTGTCTAACTTGCTCTTAACAATCTCCAATGAAGGGCATTCCACCCTCTTGGAAGCCTATTCCACTGTTTAACTATCCTCAAAGCTTTTCCTAATACATGTAACCTAAATCTTCTTTACTCCATGAATGTAAAATTTTCATTTTTGTTCTTTAGAGCCTAGTAGGTAGCCAGAGTATCCCTTTTAGAATTGAACAATATTGTCTTGTTCCGCTGATCAGCAGAAATCTAAAGGTAGCTTAGTGCAGACTCCCACTGTTTAGGGGGAAAAAGATGGTTCTAAGATTGTGCTCCTTAACAACCTTTGCCCAATGTTAGGATTTCTGACAGTTCAACTGCTTAATCTTGTTGGTACTCAGAGCAAGATTACACGGTAATAGAATCTGAACAAACCAAAATGAGTGTTCTGATGACTTGGAATGTTGGGGTAGAGGCTTTCAATGTTTGTCTTGTATGGCAATGAGCACACACTTCCATATCATCTGAGAGGTAGCAGCAAATAGACTAACTACATCCTTTTTGGGAAATACCTTGAAAGCATATGAAGCAGCCCCAACCCTGCATCAGATTCAGTGCCTGCCTGTCCCATTTTAATGTTTGCTAAATTGAGTGGCTTTTTCAACACTAGAACATTCACTGGTTTAAATTGAGTTAGGGCTTGGCTACACTTCTGAGTTAGAGCACATTAAAGTAGCCCCGGGCACCCTAGCTCACTACCCATTCACACTGGCAAGGCATGTAGAGCGCTCTGACTCCAGGGGTAGAGCGCTCCTGGTACTCCACCTCGGCGAGAAGATTAACAGTTGGTGCGCATTGGCTGAAATGCCCGGGCGGCAGTGTAAACAAGGTGTTGCATTACTATGCTCTGATCAGCCTCTGGAAATGTCCCATAATCGCCTTAAGTCCAGTGGCCACTGTTATCATTGTTTTGTAATTGCTGCAGGAATGCGGATATGCCCTTTGAAAGCTCCGTTTCTGACAGCCGACATGCTTATCTGCTCCAAGACAAAGCAACCATTATTGTGGAATGTTGTGTGTGAGAGGTGGGTGGGTGGGATCTGCTGTCGTCCGAATTTACAAGACAGCTTGCTGACATGCTCAGCCCCACCCAAAACCCACTCTCTCTCTCCTCACACAACACACTCCCTGTCACTCTCCACCCCCAATTTGAAAAGCACATTGCAGCCACTTCCGTGCTGGGATAGCTACCACAATGCACTGCTCTCTGTGGCCGTTGCAAGAGCTGCTAATGTGGCCATGCCAGTGCGCTTGCAAATGTCAGTGTGGACAGATTGCAGCGCTTTCCCTACTGCACTCTACGAAAGCTGGTTTAAGTCAAAGCGCTCTATATCTGCAAGTGTAGCCATACCTTAAGAATTCAATCTGGTTAAACTGGTGTAAACCCCTAATGTAAATGCACTGAAACTGGTTTAACCCTGGCTTAATAGATTTAGCTTACAATATACAGTTTTTAAGTACCTGAAATAAAGAGATTAATTGGTTATTGGGGATTAAATATTTTTTCAGTGACTTACACGATTTATCTGATCTACAAAGGGACATTTGGAAAATTTGTCATAGTTCAAGTCATAGAAGCTAGTATTTCATTAGTTCAAACTCAGGCAAAACCAAGATAGCACAATTATCGTTAATAGGCTAGATAAAGGACTTAAGTCTACATCTTAAAAAAAATTAAAAGGACACTATATAACAGAGAAAAGAACGAGGAATACTTGTGGCACCTTAGAGACTAACAAATTTATTTGGGCATAAGCTTTTGTGGGCTAAAACCCACTTCATCGGATGCATGCAGTGGAAAATACAGTAGGAAGATATATATACACAGAGAACATGAAAAAATGGGTGTTGCCATACCAACTCTAATGAGACTAATCAATTCAGGTGGGCTATTAGCAGGAGAAAAAAAACGTGTAGTGATAATCAGGATGGCCCATTTCAAACAGTTGATAAGAAGGGGTGAGTAACAGTAGGGGGGAAAATGGGGCAATAGTTTTTACTTTGTGTAATGACCCATCCACTCCCAGTCTTTATTCAAGCCTAATTTAATGGTGTCTCGTTAGAGCTGGTATGGCAACACCCATTTTTTCATGTTCTCTGTGTATATATATCTTCCTACTGTATTTTCCACTGCATGCATCCGATGAAATGGGATTTAGCCTACAAAAGCTTATGCTCAAATAAATTTGTGAGTCTCTAAGGTGCCACAAGTACTCTGTGTTCTTTTTGCTGATACAGACTAACACAGCTACCGCTCTGAAATATATAACAGCGCGTGATCGGTAGTTCTGGGTAAAAGCCATTACAGCTACATATCATTTGTGCTTGTATGCTTTACTCTGGAACATACCACTATTTCAGTATTGGTACCTGATCAGTTCCAGTATTTGTTGCATATTAGATATTAGACCTGTAAATGGAACGTGTTCTAAAAATGATAGTTCATAATGCAGTAAACTCAGTAGGAAATGGTTGCTGAGACAATGTGAAGTCTCCTGAGAGGAAAAAAATTAAAATTGTAGCTAGCATTCACATTCCCTTTCAAAACTTTCTTAATTTGTTGAAGAGTTTATAATTTCTGGTTTATATGCCCAGGGTACAATTGTATCTTGCAGCAGCTTCAGGAATAGTTCTGTATCTCCTAATGTAAACCTATGTGGCTTCTTACATTGACATTTCTGCAGATTCTTCATTCCATAGCCATAAACTTTCCACTGCTTTGAAATCTGAAAGGTTTTCTGGTCAAGATGTTTTTCCTTATCAGTTTTGTTGACTTGCTTTACTTTAAATTCGTCAGTACTTCAAGGGCTACACTCCTCTTAAACATCTCTTTAGAATGACAATGCCTGTGCTCTAGAGGCCAATTAGTTCACATGTGGTCTGATGAAATATTTTTTTAAAATTACCTTTGTTATAACGTGGCATTTTATGAAGTCAGAGTGCACTTGAAATCCCTTTCACATAAATGAAGGAACAGCTCTTCCTTTCCCTTATAATATATGTGATTTAGGAACCAAGTATTGTGAAACAGCTAAAGTGCAGGAACTTTCAAGCTTTTAGTTATTAAGGATAAACATTTTTCTGGCTTCAAAGACTTTCTCAATAGAGAGACTTTAAAACTGGGAGTTTTGGAGATCTCTCAGCTTCTCTTTTTGGTTGAATGATAAAGCATCCAACTTTGTATTTATCTTACACTTGCCAGATTCAGCCTCCCCTTGGAGCTTCAAGACCAGCTGTTCATCTTTTAGGATTTGAAGCCTTTTTTCAGTCTCTTTGGAGATACTGTTGTAAGCATTTTTAATGCTTTCAACTCACAAAAGAATTTTCTAAGGGATGCAGCTTTAGGTTTTATTATTTTTCTTTTCTATTACTTTTCTTCCTTTTACCCATATTCCTTCCAATACCTAATAGCTATTAGAATAGTTCGTGATCTCAGTTTGGCCTTTGTATTATGACTCTGGTTTAATGTTGAATATCTTTACTGAACTTCTCAATGCTGGTCATATACTATATTTGTTTGTTATAAGAGGTAAATAAGATTTTCTGAAATCCAAAATATGTAATGATTAAAGAATTACACCTGCATATGACCAAGCATTTTGTAGCTTTTAAAAACATATTTTCTTTAATCCATAAAAATATCAAGGTGTTTTACAAACTGATTTAGGCCTTGATCCTGCAATGAGTGCATAGGTGGAGGGACTTAATGTAGGACCAAACCAGGACCCTGACTGCAATTGGATATTAATGGGCAGACCCTCACTGATTTTGCAGTCTCTGCATAGGCAAGAGGATATGGTATCCCTGTACGGACTGATTAAAAGATTAGTACCTACATTATTATATCTGTATGTATTGCCGATCTTTAACTCTAGACTGCTAACATTAAGTAAACAACATGTGAAATTTAAAATCTGTAATGCTTCTCAGACAAATAATAATAAGGCTGGACCTTTATCAACAACTATGTATAAAAACAGTTACTCCAACACCCCCATGCAGACCTAACATACAACTGCTTAAGACAAGAGGAGACCGATGCCTTATTAATTTGAGGTCACGTGGGGACTTCATCAGCAGCAGAATATAATTTGGCCAGAACACTAACATTTGCCCTCAAACCACTTTGCAAACATTGCAGTGATTTAAAACACATTTCAGCTTGGCCAGCTGATCTACAGCTGCTGGGCCGCACCGTGCCTTACAGATTATGTCCTGAGGGATCTACAACACGGCAGCGGCACCTTTGGAAAAGGCACCTTTCCCCCACTGCTTTATCAACAAGCTGATAGGTGAGGGCGGCGCGGGCCCACCCTTTCCCCACGAGGCCGCTACCCGCCTCCCGGATCCCCACGCACAAGGCACCGCACTGGTACGGCAACAACCGGCCCGTTTCTGGCTGCTGGGCCTGCGGCGTGTCCCTCTCCCGGCCGGATACGCGGGGGGGGAAGCGCGTAGGGACGCAGCCTGCCCGAACGGAGGGTCATTTTCGCAGCCGTTTCCTCGGGGCTGGGGCAGGCCCACGGCCCCGTGCGTTGCTCTCGGCGATCGCTCTCGTTCATGGTCCATCTCCCGCGTGCTCCGCTCGCTCGCGCTCAGCCTGGCCCCGGCAGCCCTCCCCGCGCTCGGCACCGGCGCATCGATCACTCCGGGCTCGGCGCATCGTGCCTGTGCCGGAGCGCGGAGATGGATGGAGAGCGCCTGGCCCTGAGCGGAGGTGAGGGAGGGAGCGCGAGGCAGCAGCGTGGCGCCGCTGCGGCTCCCCGGGGTCGGTTCCTACCCGCGTTGTGCTGGGCCGCGGGGTTGGTACAGGCTCTCCGGCCTGCCAGCGCGATGACGTCACTGCACGCGGGCCCTGGGGGCGGGGCGGCTCTTCCCCATCGCGGCCTCGCTCCCTGCCCTGGGGGGGGGGTAACCGCCCCTTCTAAACTCGCCGCTAGGGGACCCCGGGGAGCCGCTGCCTGCGCGGCTCTGCCCGGGCTCGGGGCCAGGTGACCGGAGGAGCAAAGCCCGTCTGGGAAACCCGGGAATGGGACGGAGGCGCTGGGGCCTGAAGGGTCTCGCCGCCCGGCTGGTCCAGGAGCGCCCGGGGCTCGAGCCCGGCCCGCCCCCGCTGTGTGAGCCTGGCTAGCGCTTCGGGCACCGCATAATCCCCGCTCCCCGCCAGCCGTTCGCCCCCGTTGCCCTGGGCCTTGCGGGCCGGGAAATGGGATGGCAAACGGCCCGGGGTAGCCTCGGAATCGAGTGTGACCCAGGTTTTAAACAGGGGGTTGGCATTGAAATGGAAGGTGCTGCCTTTAGGTGCTGCTTGTACTAAATAGCGAGCAAGAGCCACCAGAAAATAGCGATTGCACCTTCCTACGCCCAAGGAAGCGGCGTGCTTGGTGCTGGTGCACGGGGCGGGGTAGCATGTAGGACAGTGGAGCCGTGTGGCGGTGCTCACTGCGATCTGTATGTGAGACTCTGCCGGAGCAGCAATGTGTATATATATATGTAGCTAGGGCTTGCTTGCTGTGTAGATTTAGGAAACCTTGTCTGGGCCACACTATGCCCCGGTGGTTCCTTTGTAGGATGTCTGTGTAAAGAGCAAAAGACAACAGAAGGAGTCAGGAGACCTGGGCTGAACACTTTGCCCCTGACTGGATGTATGAGTAGGCATGTTATTTAAATGGATGCAGAAATTAAATGCCCCACATTTGCTTTCTATAAACAAGCTAATGTACAACCTAACAGTCTGTGTCAATAACACTGTTTCCATACTTAAATGTCAAATGTAAACATTTTTAACAAGCACTCCCCTACAATGTTTGACTATAAATAAAGTGAAACTTATTTCATTGATATTTGTTGCACAAGCTGATATACACACCAAAAAAACAAGGTCCTGATTCTGCAAACACGTGCATTGAAATCAGTGGAGCTACACAGGGTAGTAAAGTTGTGTGTGTGCATAAAAGTCTTTTCAGGATTGGTGCCTAAAGCCTGAATAATGGATTTTAAAAGTTCCTTCATTTCTAATAACCTATAGTGGTGGTAATAACAGGTAAAGAATCTTGTTTGCTTACAACATAGGATTTCTTTAATATTGACAATGCCCCTTCAACTATTATCGCCTAGGCCAACAAGGTCTAGGCCTAGGGTGGCAAATTTGCATGCGACCCCTCCCCAACTCCGCCCCTTCCCCCCCCCCCCAGGCGCACCGCGCAAAAGCGCTGGGAGGGAGGGAGGGAGAAGCAAGTAGCAGCACGCTTGGAGGAGGCAGAGCAGAGGTGAGCTGTGGCCTGCAGGTGCGGGGAATAACCTGGAGGGGACGGGAACTGCTCCCTGCCCCAGCTCACCTCTGCCATCCCCCGAGCGTGCCACAACTCCCCTTCTCCCCCCTCCCTCCCAGGTTCGCTGCACAAAAGCGCTGGGAGGGAGAAGCGAGTAGCGGTGCAATCGGAGGAGGCAGAGCAAAGGTGAGCTGGGGCCGGCGGGCGCAGGGAGTGACTCTTGGGGGGTGGGAGCAGGGAACCGCTCCCTGCCCCAGCTCACCTCCGCTCCACCTCCGCCATCCCCCGAGCGTGCCACAACTCCCCTTCTCCCCCCTCCCTTCCAGGCTTACTGCGGGGGAGCAGAGGTGAGCTGGGGGGAGGGGTAGCAATTTTTTGAGGGCCAAATTTGTTAATCTGCCACTGCTTCAACTGCTTTATGCCTAATTTTCTTCATTTGTCAAGCAGAGATGACACCCATCTTAGAAAAGCATTTAGTAATACCTTACTAATGCTAAAGTTACATTTAGAATGTCGGTGATAACTGCATACAGCTTAGGGGTGAAGGAACTGAAATGTTCAAATTTGGATGCAGCTCTTCAGAATTTAGAGCCAGACTGGTTCTGCATGAAAGGATGGAAGGGAGCCAGCTTCTCTGTGTTAGTCTTATTTTTCACTCCCCTGGTGTTTGTCTCTTCTCAGATGTGTGAAGATTTCTCAAATTCATTGATGCAACTTTGTGGCCTCCCAAAATGGAAAAGTTTGGCATAGTTATGCTTGGAAGCCAGGTTAACAAGGATGCACTCCAAGAGCAAAATATAGCTGTTGGTGGAGTCTGTAGGGTGCAGCTATACTCATCCTAAAAAACTGTCAGAGGATATTGGTGAGCGCTAATCCCCAAATATATATGTAATTTAAGGGCCAAATCCTCAGAGTTGCTGACCATTTGCAGCTGAAGTGAGCGGGAGTTAAAGATGCTCCTCAGCATCTTTGTCTCATGATTTGGGCATACGTGCAGCCTAAAGCTTTTGATGTGTCTGGGTCAGAGTTCAGACATTCCTGTTCAAAGCAGATCTTGAAATGTTAATTGAGGGAAGTGTTCTAACTACTTGACTGCTCCTGAGTATTGTAAAAATGTTTAGTTAAACACAACTGCATTGCTCAACATGCTAGGTTATGTCTGGAGATGGTGCAGAGTGAAACATTAATGGGATAGTAATAGCACAGCAAGCTGAGGAGTAAATTATTCCAGATCTGTGCAGTCTTTTTTTATCTGCACTGTTCACATTGGTGATGTTTGGCGGTTAATAGACTTTTCTGTTCAGTAGACTCAGAATTGTTCTTAAGTTTCATATATTTTCTTGCAGGCAGGGCAGAAGAGACAGGCAAATAACATGAAGCCAAGAAAACTCCTCTTTTTAATGATTTCAGAATAAGAAAGTATCAGTCAAATGAAGCAGCCCATGCAGTGGACGTGCTTTTTAATCCCACAATGTCGGAAGCCACATCTCCAGAAAATAAAAGACCCCGGAGAAGCTTGTCCCTCAGTAAAAACAAGAAAAAGAACGAAGCAGAAGTTAAAGGAGCACCACCCATACCTTCAGCTTCTTCCTCTATCCTTTCATTTTTTAACAACACTCCCCCTGCCAAAGTCACCTGCCCTATGTGCGGGCAGATGGTGCCAAGGTATGGGATCAACAAGCACATAGATGAAATGTGTCAGAAGAACCATGGGGATGGTGAAATGATTCTAGTTGATTCAGGACTTGACTGTTTTATGAATGAGGGCCCATCAGGTATAGATCTGAACACTTGTTCCAGCCCATACTTTGCAAAGGAAGCTTCGACTCCAGAGAAAAATATGAGTATCTTTGAAAGCAACTTGTTGAAAATGAGAGCAGGTGCAGGACAGCAGACTAGTCCTTACTTTAAGAAGAATAATGCTCCAATGTGCGATGTTCAGAATGAGCCAAGGGTGCAAATGGTTAAAAGTGTCTCTCTGGGCAACTTGGCATCTAAACTGTCCAGAAGGTACCGTATCCAGAATAGACAACTGATAGAAGAAAACGAGAAGAATTCTTCATCTCAAGCTGTTCACAGTGTGTGTGACAATTCTGCAGAATGGGGTGATGGAGAGACTTGTGCTGGGGATGGCTCTCAAAAAGAGAATCACTTTGTTCTGTCAGGATTCCAAAAGCAGCATGTCCCAAAAGACAGTTTAACAAAAGAACTTGAAAGTCAGGGAGAAACACAAGAATGTGATAAAGAGACTCTTGTGGGTTCTGCTCATGGATTAGTATCCTCAGTTAGCATTGTTGCCAGGGAGCTAGTGTCTGCTGCAGGGAACACTGAAAAACACAGTTATTCTGAAGGCATGGTGCCTAATCTTGGCAAACATACACCTCCAGCAAGTTATAATAAAGTAGAGAGATCTGATGTTTCAGAAGCCAAAACTCAGTTCTCTGTTAAGGATATTCCTCCTTCAAGGACACAAGTGATGTATGAGAGCCATACAGAAAACTGCCTAGTGAAGGATAATACTGGAACACTTCCTATGGAAGTTCATGAAGACTTAAGGAATGAGATGATTTATCATACCTTCTCAGAACCTATGCAAGAGGTGGATTTTCAGAGTCCTGCCAGTGACATTTTAGACAAAATAAGTGGTGCATTTGATTCTGCGTCTGACTCTTTTGGTCACCCATATTATCTCCAGAATTTCCTGATGGTCCTGCAAGTTGTCTTGGAGAATCATGATGATCTGAGACTCTTTGATGAGCAAGACACCAGCACTATCACAAAGTTCTACCAATTGTCAGGTATATTTTACTTTAGTCGATTTATTGTTGTGTTGAGTGTCCACTAGGGACTTTGCTATTGCTACCGATTTTACATGGAAGATGCTCTGTTGCTATGGTGATAGGCAACAGTATAAAACCCTAAGGTAGATAGTGTGAGGGGGAATCCTCCCCTTCCCCCCCCCCCAAAAAAAACCCAAACAAACAAAAAAGAGAAACAGCAACAACAGTGATTAAACCATGCTTAATAATCTTTATATGGGAAAGATAAGGTGGGTGAGGTTAAAGGTCTTATTAGACCAACTTCTGTGTGGTTTTTGTATGGGTGAAACTGGACAGTCAATATGCTCTCAAATAAGCTCTCGCAGAAAAATGATAAAAGACAAAAACACCACATCATCTTTGGGCAAATACTTTTTATAAAGTGATCACTGCATATCTGACCTATCAGTCTTCATCCCCAAGGGAAACCTGTATAATGCCTTCAAAAGATGAGCCTGGGAACTTAAATTCATAACTCTGCTAGATACTAAAAATCATGGTCTCAACGGAGATGCTGATTTTATGGCTCATTACAACAATTTGTAACCTACTAACCTTCCTTAGTCCTATGATTGCAGAGATGTTAATTGCCCACTTCATTTTAAGTGGTTTCTTGCAACATCTGTTAACTCCTTATGCTTAACCATCTGTCTCACCTTTTGTTTAGTTGTGACACTCTGGTTACCTTTCCCAGACATGAAGAAGAACTCTGTGAAGCTCCAAAGCTTGTTTCTTCCACCAACAAAAGTTGGTCCAATAAAAGATATTACCTCACCCACTTTATCTGTCTCATATCCTAGGCCAACATGGCTATAACAACATTACATGGGGCTTATATGGGAAAGTAAATTTCATTTTGAGCCAGTGAAGTTTGTATGAAATAAAGATAGATTTCATAATCTATCCTTGCAGAATTCCGTAGCATCATATATAAAACACTGTTTTGAAGTGAAAAGCAATTTGACTTTGGTTTCTGTAAAATATATAAAAGTTTTGCTAGGAACTGATAAGAACATGTTATATTTTCTAAACCTTGTAGAAATATTTTGAATTCTGGAGTGTAAAACCCTCCACATTTTGGAAGTTTGGATATGACTCATACTGCAGCATAGTCTCCTCTCTAATCAGCATATGGGGTTGGTGAATATCACAAGCACTGGGCTAAAAGGAGAGCATCACCCATATCGAGGCTATCAACCTTCAATCCTGCACTCCTGAATTATACTGTATATGTAGAGCTTTCTTTAATCTGAGTGGCTGGACAGTATGAGGGAAGTTGAGGTCTACATGGATTCTCTGGTCTTATGAGATGCTCCATTTTCTGTCCACCTGCAGTGGTCATAATTTCTCGGTGTCCTCCCACTCTTAGCTGCACCTGTGTTTAGGTCCAAGCAATCTATCAGAATGGTGACAGTCTGCAGTGAGGGCAATCTACAACAGTTCCATATATATCATAAACTACTACCTTACAGACTGCGGAGGGTGAAATCCTAGCAACTCTCACCTTCTTGCAAGTAGAGGTAACCAGCATTCTGGTGTCTGTTCAGATGAGAGTAACAACTAGCAGTAACAAAGATGTGAGTAGTGGCGATTATTGACATCAGTAGCACTCCTTTCCCTCCAGAAACTTCAGACTGGAAGTTATGGGAGTTCCCATTGCTCCCCATCTGTTTTTTACTGTTGCAGTTCTCTCCTGAGGACACTGCTCAAAGTGAAGCTGGCACCTAGTTATGTTGACAGCTAGCTATTGAGGGCACTTAATACCAAATTTCCGAAGTGCTTAAGTTTTGTTGTATTTTTGCGAGATCCCAGTGTAATGTTTGGCTCCCTCACCATGCACATTAGATTTGTGTGCATAATGGGTATGTGCTCATGCAACACCAGTGTATGCTTGAGCTGAGAGCACACAAGTGCCAGGCACTTAGTTACATACAGACTTTTTTGAAAAATCTGGGCCTGAAAGCATTGAACTGGCTGCGCTAACTAATGAATTGTGTTAACTCATTTTGGAATAACTAATGGGCAAAATGCTTCATTATAATTCAGAAAGGGGAATATTTCCCCTAATGGAATCTTTTGTATGTTCAGTTCTTTTGCATTGCTATCTATAGTGAATTATTCACATTAATTTTCTTTTTGTGCTAGTATAAAAATCTCGTGATTTTTTTTTGTTTCACTTTTAAATTAAAATAGAAGAAAACTGGCTGAATAAATGCTGTTAATGGACCATGACTCCAAAGCTGTTCCTTCTTTGTCCATTTTAATATTTTTCTGAAAGTCCCAAATGATCTTAAACTCTGATGGATGACACAATAGTAATAAAAATAAATCTATGCAGATCCAGAATTTTTGGATAGGCACCCTCTGACGTCATCACAGAAAGTAGGAAGTTTTCATTGAACAATTTATTAATGTTCATATCTTGGACTGAAGGTTAATACTACACATTTTTTGTTTCACTTGTTTGACATCACCAGGTGCTTAATACCAAACTGGAGTTGGATGACAGAATATGAAAACATTGGTTCATGCTTGTTAGGATGAGTAGTCTTATGGCTGCAGTTCATATACCTACCTAGTTCGTAAGGTTTGTTTCTTACTTAAAGATCTGACTCTATACATACCGCTATAGACAATGCAGTAATGCAATACAGTTCTTTTTGTCACTAGAGGAAGAGGGCAACATTTTCATAATTTTTATATACAGTTTTACAGAATTCATAAATGAATGGAGAAGACACATAATGGGAATGTAAGAAGTGAACAACAGATATGGAGATACTTTAGACAATTTGCTGTTTGAGAACTCTCTCCTCATTTAAACGTGTATGTGGTGACAGCTTGAAGATATGGTAAATAAGTAAAATAGAAACACACACAAAAAATGGGTTGATGTTCCTATCTGAGGTTACAAGTTGTGTAAATACAGTAGTAGGGTGAAAATCAAATTAGTTACTGTAGAAACTCTGGAATCAACCCCTAGAATAGGTCATAGCAGTTGCACTTGCCCTTTTATATAAAAGTAGACTTATTGTCTTTTGCAGTGTGTAATCCAAACAGTTTTTCCCCAGTAGCTCGGGGAACATAGAATAAGTGTTACCGCAAAGCAATGCTGATAAATTATCTGTTGTGCCCCAGCATCGTAGTAAAATGTGATCTCCTTTTCTCTAGGAGATGGAGTATGATGACTCACTGAGAAGTGTTGTTGTGAGGAAGTGACTGGATAGAATTAAAGCAAAAGATAATGGATTGTACAGAAGCTACTATAAAATTATAGAATCTTCAGTTTAATATATTTTGTCCAATATTTGTTAGGAGTTCAGATAAACTCATTGCCTGTTCCCTATTACTAGATCTTGCTGCCAAAGCCTGTATTGTCATTCAAACAAATACAGGGTGGATTAAAAACCAACACTTTTTTTAATTGGATTTTTTTAGTTTAGACTAAATACATTTTTCTTAAAAAATAAACCTATTTTTAAATTGTTTGAAATTATGATAACCTATGTTACGGCCTTTACTATAATCTATTAAAATAATTTAAATTAAATAAAAAAATAAGTAAAAAATAAGTTTTAAAGAAAGTTAAACCACTGAACTGCTGGAAGTCACTGATCATGCATCCAAAAACAGAGTTTGTTGAAGTGCTAAACCAGCAGTAGTCTCTTTTTTTGTAGGTGCAGAGACAATATTTTCTTCATTTCAGTTTATCCAACTAGTTCTGTTCAATGTTAATTCAAAGTTGAGAACCTGTTTGGCCGTTGAAAATCCAGGAAAGCTTGCTTTTCTCTTCCAATCCAGGAATGAAAACTAGGTATGAGAGGATAAGACCTACTAATTCTAAACCTTGAAGGACATGGTAACCAGAAACAATACATTCAGTTAATTAACTAGTGATAATTCTATTTTTGTGTATTAATTGTTAGTTTTAAATTCAAAACATGTTTTTATAAAAACAAATTGGTATATCCAGCACATTTAAGGTACTTTTATTTAAATATTTTTTTAAAAGCTGGTTTTGTGCCTTTTTAATTGCATTTTGACAGAAATCACAGTTTTAAAAAAATTAATAATCTAGTAGATAAGAAATGGCTTATTCACCATTTTCAATGTAGTAAAAATTAGGAATCTTAATAAATATATGTTAATATATAATTGCTTAAATACATGTGTATAGATCTACATATCCTCTTGATTAGCAAAAAGTAGTACCAAATTTAGAGTAAAGACAATATTTTGTTGAAAAACACCATGGTTTTTAGGAAAATAACTTAAAAGTACAAATGGAAAACAGGATTGAAATTTATTATTTAGATGAAAGTTTCCTGCTTGCTGATTTAAATGACGATTAAAATTGTTAATTTGCATGGCTTTTATTTAAATCAGTCCACTCTGGTGCAAAATCATGCTACTTCATATACTGCTGTATATTGGAAAAGGCAGTTTTCTTGGTGCTATATACACATGTAATACATTAGTTAAGCTACTTGCATAGTATGTATACTTCACTAATTAATTAGCTTCTGCTAAAATGCATATCTGATTTCTGCAGTTGATGGTTTTTGATATATGGAAGTTTATTAGCACAAGTCGATAGAACGAGTTAGGACATTATTGCTCCAGTCCAGTAATAATTTATTTTTACAGGGTATGGTTGCTATCTGTTCTACAGTGAGCTTTTTTAGCTGCAGTGATTATTATGCAGGAGAATTAAAGGTATTTTTAAAGGTAAAATTCCTTTTAAAGCAACTTTTCATCCCCCCCCCCCTGCAAGAAAGTGTTTAATGTTGGAAATAGGTTAACTATCCAGTTGTTTAAGCAAAGGATGCAAAAACTCAAATATTCTAAAGAAAAGCTCATATATTGGTTAGGTACTTCCTGGTCTAAATCTCATCATTAAGCAGTTTTCTGTAGTGTTGTTAGCTTTGCTAAATGTTGAGCAGCTGAAAACCTGTGAGTTGTTCTTGAGTTCTGAAATAATATAGCAGCAGTTAATGTAAAGGTGCATTGCCAAACTCTGTAGGCTTAAAACATGTCGTACTTTGTTTGGAGAATCTTGGCAAGGAATGTTTTCTATATTTTACATAACATTTTTTTTTAAATCTCTCTCTCTATTGGAAAAAATAAAATACCATTTTGGTAACACTCCTTAATGCACTATGTGAGCTCCTCATTCTAGTCTGCAGCCAAATGACATGTGCCAGTCCTGGAGTAACACATGTTCCTATAGACCTCACTGGGTACTAATGCATAGTCAGAAAACTAACAAAGCAGATATGATTGCCATTTACGCTTCATTAAAAATGCAGTGGAAATAATCACCATGTAATCACTTTCCTCAGGCTTTTTGCATCTTTTCCCAATCATATTTTCACTTAAAGCAAGATTGTTAGTTTCAGCTGAACATCTGAAACTGCTTTTCATGTGAGTGAAGCCATCTTATTAACAATAGCGACAACAACAACAAAAAACCTACCCCCAAGGTTATGTGCTGCAGAATATGAGGCTTGAGTTGAAGTATTAGCACAGGACCTTTTATTCTGCTGTCTGCCTTTCAAATCCCTTTGAGATAAAACCATCTTTCCACTGTAGTTACTGAATTTCAGGCTTAGTTTTGTCATTTTCCATGGGGGGTAAGAATGGGTAGGATGCTGTTGTGCAAGTCAGCATTCTCACTCTCTCTGTCTCTGATTTGTGAAGAATCAAAGACACTTCAAATAAACTGTAATACCACTGGGGAAGTGACAACTTGGGCCTTTGAATATATTTCTCCCAGTGGAATGATCCATCTAATTTATTGAAAGAGACATCAGACAAAAAAATATCCGGAGGAGAGAAGTAACTTTACAGCCAAAAGAAAAGTTTAATAAGTATGTATAAGACAGCTGCCATTTTCTAATTATATCAGAACTAATAGTGTTTAAATTAATATGTCTGCTTTTATTATTGATCAGTTATAGTTGAGCAGGAACAGACAGTGGTAAACAAGCTAGAAGCTCATCTGGAGTCAGAGCACTACGTGCATGCAGAAGGATGCTGAAAGTAAACACATTTTAAATCCACCAACCAGACAACCTTCTATTAATGAGTTTTTTTTTAATATCCAAATTAAATTATGGGCAGTGTTTTTGTTTAATTTTTGCATTTTTTTCATCTTAGTGATAAATAAATTCATTTCCTGTTCTGATGTTCCTATATAATCACTGCTGCACTGTTAGATTCTGCCAATACATATGAGTAACTTTACATGTGCAAGTAGTTCTAATGTGGGCCTGTATGTAGAGTTACTTACCCTTTTAGTAAGTGTTTGTTAGCATCAGGTTCTAAAACTGTAAGATCCTTGGAGCAGGGACCTGGTCTTTTGTTTGCAAAACACCTTGTACACCTATGGCATATAAATGGATAGTCATTGATCGTATTTCCTTTTGTTTTTTTGAGTCTTTCACACAGCAACAGAGGAGAGAACTTTTGTTAAATAGGAAAATTTTATCGTAAAATGAGAGAAAATGTCACAGTGCAAGCAGGTGCTATACCTGAAGCTACTTCTGTTTTTTTTAAATGATTAGATTTCAGATTCACTATATCTTTCAAGGGCAGGTTAATGCCAGCATTATGTGGTTTAACTTGCATCCTTCAATATCTGTAGACAAGAAGGAGCTATTTGGATAAGTATGTGATTTGTCCTATTTTTCAGCTAAAGCAAAGATCCAAATGCAAAATATTATAGTTAGAGATGTCAGATGGATTTATGACACTTCTTGGAAGACGTTTTGTTCTGTGCAAGAGTAAACGGATTGAAATAAGATGTATTTTTATTGGTGACAGATCTGGCTCTGATGTTTTTCATGCTGAGAGAAAAGCAAACCCTATTTGCTTTGACCAGCCATCTGAAAATTTGAAACATAATTGTTTCTCAGTAGGAATAAATTGTAAAACCTACTTGAAGATACATTACAAAATTTTTCAAGTGTGTGTGGAACTTGCACATTAAGCCAAAAATAGGATATTCCTTCTGTAAAGTTTGATCCAAAAACCTATTGAAGTCAATAGGAATGTTTCCTTTGACTTCAGTGGGTTTTGGCTAAGGCTATAGTGCTAATCGTTTACGCTAGCGTCATCTTGGTTAAAAAAGTGATTAGAAAACTAGATCAGGCTTGGACAATCGGAATGAAGCACAGTATAGCCAGAAGTATGGTTCTACTCTGAAGTGTCTGTAAAAATGGCTCATTCTTACTCAAAAGACCTAGTCCCTGGGTGTATTTGGTGTCATCTCTGTGTAAGTTAGTGGCGGTGGTGCCCTGAGTTAACTCTGAGGGAAAAACTTGTCTCTAAAACAATATTCTATTCTTGTTGCCCCAGGGTCTGAGTATGTTCAAGGTTTGGTTAATTTCCAGCATCAATGAAATTCTGTTTACCCTTGTGCCACACAATCAAAGATAGTCTGATCTGTATAATCCCGGGATATATACAGATATATATCTGTATAAACCATTGGGATTTGATGAGTCCTGTTGAGGGCATAATTCGCTGGCAGAAGAGCTGCACAGATGTAATTGACATAATTTAGCCTCTAAAATGCTGGTGTTGATACATGAGAAGGAAAGAAACAAGTTTGACTTTCTGATTCCAGATAGAATTTAGCAGAGTTAGCAGTTAAAAATATTTTTTTTACTGATCTGATCAGATTAGCTTGGACCTAGAGTCATTGAGTTGCTAACATATGACCTTAAAATGGCCTCTTTTCAGAGCAAAATTGCAATTTAAATTGAGACCTATTAAATATGTATGTCTTAATCAGTATCTGTGTTTGGCAACAATAAGGATCTGAAGACCTCATTCAGAGGCATAACTACTGATCAGCAAAAAATCAAAAATATACATATTGTTGCCAAAGCACAAAGGTACATTGAAAATCCTCTGTGTACTCCTTTTCTTCCGAACAAGAGACTGTCATTCAGTCTAACATTACTTAATCAGTTTTGCTCGTTTGAAGAGAGAGAATGTAAACATCTGGGCTATTTAAGTTTGAATAGTGAAGTTGCCGTTTAATTTTTTTTTTTGCGAAAATAGTGAGGTTAGCACTGCATGTGCACAATATATTTTAAACAGCCATTTCGTCGGTTTTGCAAGCCCATATACAAAGCCCTGTGCTTGGCACGTTATTTCAAAGGCTAAAATCTGATACTTTACTGAATCAACTTGTAAAAATATCTTAAAGCTGCCTGTCTTCTTTTAATAGACAAGCTGCATCAGAGTGATATTTTTGTAGTTATATGTATATAATGTGATTTTTTTTAATGTTTTAATGATTTTTTTTTCTCTTTCCCCATTTAAATTACAGCTGGTGGTCAGAAGTTATATGTAAGACTTTTTCAACGCAAGCTGAATTGGATAAAAATTAACAAAATAGAATATGCAGAGATCAGTGCAGATTTGTTGCCAGTAATTGGAGAATTGGTTAAAGCAGGTTTTCTGCAAACAGGTATGGGAAATGACTTTCATGTTGTTAGAATTAAATTCCCTTTTCTTGCTGCTGCCGCCAGTCTGTCTTTGGGTGGCCAATTAAGGGAGTCAAGTTGAGGACTATTAGTTGAGCAATTCAGGCAGATAGGCAGCTTGCTCTATTAAGTTAGTAGTACAAATCAGTTGAAGAGGGAGAGCTGGGCAAGGTTTTTTGGACGGAGCAGGCTAGATTTCAGTCGTTAGGACGAGAAGATAAAAATTAATTAATTTTGCTTGGACTGTCAGTTTGATTCAGATTTAACTGAACCAGATTTCTGTACACTCGTGTTTTTGTTTTGAAATTGCCATGGAATTTTCCTAAGTTTCTGTTAATTATTAATCTTCATAATAAATTAAGTAAATTTCAAACTATATTTGGAAAGTTAGTTTAAATTACTAGTCCAAAGCTATTTCATATGTAGGTAGGACTTTCTACTATCTAGAAACTCTCTGTACTTCAAAGTATCATATGTAATATTGTAACTGCATAAGTATTTTTCTTTGTACCTGCAGAATCTGAATTACAAGACCTTTCTGAGGGGCTGGACTTGCTTTCTGCTCCTGAGCTAAAAACATTAGCGAAGACCTTTCACCTGAAAAACCCAAATGGTCAGAAACAGCAGCTGGTGGAGGACTTTCTCAGACTGGCAAAACAACGTTCGATCTTCAGCAGGAATCAGGCTGGTATTGGGGCAGTGATTTTGAAAAGGTACCATTTGGGCTTTTTATATAAAATCCAGTAGTTAATTCTGCAGATGAATATAAATTATTCTTGAGAAGACCATGAGTTTTAGATGCATTTTGGAAATGAAAAACATATTATATGCATTGTGAATTAAAGCATAAAGAAATGAAGTAGCTAACAATAAAATTATGACGAAAAGCATTAAGGTTTTAAGTTAACAGTGCTAGAACATGGGTCAAATACAAAATTAAAAGGGCAACCAGAGAAAAGTCTTTAGTGCTTTAACCTTTTTCTTCTTTTTAGACTTGAGCTTGGATGGCTGTGCTAAAGGGTATGGCTACACTTGCAGCTGTAGAGCACTGCTGCGGGAGCTCCCGCAGCAGCGCTTTGAAGTGTAAGTGTGGTCGTGGCGCCAGCGTTGGGAGAGAGCTCTCCCAGCGCTGCAGGTACCCCACCTCCCCGTGGGGATTAGCTTACAGCGCTGGGAGCCGCGCTCCCAGTGCTGGGGCACTGTTTACACTGGCGCTTTACAGCGCTGTAACTTGCTGCGCTCAGGGGGGGTGTTTTTTCACGCCCCTGAGCGAGAAAGTTGCAGCGCTGTAAAGCGCCAGTGTAGCCCAGGCCTTAGTTTTGGCCAAACCTCAATCTCTTGAATTTTGCATTTCAAAGGACAAAACCATAGTCTATAGTAGTATGGAGTGTTTCCAAGTTTCCCCAGGTCGCTTATGACATTATTTTAGCTTAATTTGTTTTCCCTTTGTAAATAATTCTTGCTGTGTTTGTGGGACTACATGAAAGTAATAAAATAAGGCTTCTGCAAACCATGGCTCAGCAGCACAAATCTGAATATCTAATCCTTCTCCTCTTACTGCTGGAACTGCATCTGTGGATTCCTTGTGAAGACAAATACAGTTTGGTCGGTTATAAGAGTATGTTGTTAGCCATCCACTAGCATTGCCCCAAATATGTATTAGAGCAAGCAGCAAAAAATAGTGCAAGGTCCATCCCACCAGTAAAGTTCCTTTCATGTTACCTAAACAGCCCTTGGTATTTGTGATGGTTCTTGGGGTGCCCAGGACTGAGAGTCACCTTGGTACACCCTGCCTTTAGTGAGAGGGTGACTTGCTGCTGCTTAAGGTTTCAGCTCCCTGATGCCATCAGCCTGTTAATCTCCTCTGGGCTATGCCGGGCCTTACTTTGCCTAGCAGGTTAACAATAGGTGCACCCTAGTCCCCAAACCTCTTTGAAGTATTCCCCTGTTGTGTCCTGCCCTTAACCACAGAACATTCACAGAAATGCAAAGTCTGATGTCCCCAGAGAAACAATATCCACACCAGGCTGAATGATTCAACTCAGGATCAGCTCCTTGTATAATACCAGAGCACTGGAATATATTTATAGGGAAAATAATAAGCTTATCAAAGATTTGAGATTTTAAAAAAGTGAGTACAGATAATGGAAGCAAAAGGGTTACATATAAAAGAAAATCATAACACGATTTCTAGACACTAAACAGGATAACCTTTTGTCTAAAGAAGTTATCTTACTTATCTTTTGCAGTGTTTAACCAAGCCTAGCTGAGATCCCATTTTCATGAATGTAAACATGCTGTTCATTTGCTTCCTATCCTAAGTACAGGATTAAGAGGTGTCTCATTGCTTTCCACTTATATCCCCCAAATTCACTGTCTGTCTTCAAAAAGAACAGGAGTACTTGTGGCACCTTAAAGACTAACAAATTTATTTTAGCATGAGCTTTCGTGAGCTACAGCTCACTTCTTCGGATGCATAGAATGGAACACACAGACAGGAGATATTTATACATACAGAGAACATGAAAAGGTGGAAGTATGCATAACAACAGGAAAAGTCTAATCAATTGAGATGAGCTATCATCAGCAGGAGAAAAAAAACTTTTTGAAGTGATAATTAAGATGGCCCATAGAAGGTGTGAGGAGAACTTAACATAGGGAAATAGATTCAATTAGTGTAATGACCCAACCATTCCCAGTCTCTGTTTAGGCCAGTGTTAATTGTATCTAATGTGCATATTAATTCGAGTTCAGCAGTTTCTCTTTGGAGTCTGTTTTTGAAGTTTTTTTGTTGCAAAATTGCCACCTTCAAGTCTGTCACTGAGTGGTTAGAGAGATTGAAGTGTTCTCCCACTGGTTTTTGAATGTTATGATTCCTGATGTCAGATTTGTGTCCATTTATTCTTTTGCGTAAAGACTGTCTGGTTTGGCCAATGTACATGGCAGAGGGGCATTGCTGGCACATGATGGCATATATCACGTTGGTATATCTTTGGTGAACCAGAACGTATATGGCGGGATCAGAATATTCTTGTAACTTCCTTGCCAGTTGCCATTGCGGGGGGTCACAGAGCTGAAAAGGAGTTTTGGAATTGCCTAGTTATGGAAGGAGAATTATTATCTGAAGCAAAATGTTTTCTTGACCCCTTTCTGGAGGGGGGAGGAGAAGAAACACAAAGCTGACTTAAATTAGCTAATATACAAAGTTTCATGACCAGGAAGGTTTTGTGGTGTGTTATGGTACTTTGGGGGTGTGTGTGTGTGCGCACATTAGCTATTTAGAAGCAGATTCAATCATTGTTAGCACTTTACAATATGACATTTGCTGTTCCCCCTCCTGTTAAATATATTTTAATGGTAGCAAAGAATAGATAGCTTTTGGCTCTGGCAAGATTTCACTTCATTTAGCCTGGAGAATAAATGAAAGTGCCACAACCTGAGGTATGGTACTTCATGTCAGTTAAAACATTGGCTACTGTGACTGATTTTGCTAATAAAATAGCTTTGTCTTCAGGAGATGCAGTTGTTTAAGTGTAACCCAGTTTTAAAATAGTGCCGTCTGCCGTTTGAAAATATTTCCCTCCCATGAGATTTCAGTTTCATTCTTTGATATTAGATACTTGAACTACATTATAATTTTGAGGAGGAGAACTTTCTTGATTGACATTTGCATACTTACTTGATTTAGGAATATGGAATCCAATAAATATAGAGAGAAGCTAAAAATAATTACTTGTTTTATCAAATGAAGTTTTCTCAGTGGTTTGGATATGCTGGTCCTATTTTACTTTAAAGAACTGTCTTAACACCTTACATTAAATCCCAATATAATGGAATGTAATAAAACTGAGGAAGAATTTATTGCCCTCAATACACAGTTTGCTGTTCTACTGCTGTGTCTGGTTAGGCCATATCTTGCAATGTTTCTACCCTACCTAATGTGGATATCAGTTGTTGTATGATATTTTTTTAAAGCTTTCAAGTAATTTAAGATCAATGCTTTGTCTTAAAATTTGCCAAATATTATCTGAAAATTTCACTAGATCCTTATTACCTGTCATTTTCATTTTTTTTAAATTCACCACTGTTGATAAGAACTTAAAATAACACCACCCAAAACCACACAAAATAGACACAGTACTTTGTCCGACCCTAGTAATTTTACTGTGATTCTCAAGAGCTAACAAACAGAGCGCATCAACTGTCCTCTGCTCTGTACACTGAACACTGGTTGACTGGCCAAGTAATGTTGCATTGAGTTCAAGATCTGAGTCCTTCTTCTCTTCAAGGTGCTTAATGATGTGGGCTCAGGATACCACTAAGATTGCCTCAAGCTCGGGTATAAGGATGTGGGTCAACGACCCCACTATTCTGGCACAATGAAATTATCTGCCTCAAGGGGATAAAGTTTGTCTGTAGAGGAGGCCTAGTTGTCTTGGGGGCTGGTCCAAAACTGTGGATGAACACCTGCAGGATCAGAGAACCACCTCAAATGTCATCACTTTCCACTTTTTTGGACTACCTTCACTACTATAAACACACAGCACAGCTTTAATAAAATGTATTTAGAACATGCAGTCTTCCCCCTAAGAGCGGAGGAAGAGAGAAGGAAGGACAGAATATCATGTAATAGATGCTAGTCATGTTGCTTAATGCGTTACTGCAGGTGGTTTGGTTATTATAGTGATGATATCAGAAACTGAACAGAATGAATTGAGAAGCACAAATTAACCAACAGTTATTAACAAATGTATTTATTGACTCTAACAATGCCTAGAGATTAAGAGCAGGGGACTAGTGAGTGGGAGACCTTGAATCTGTTCTCAGCTCTGCCATTGACTTAATATGGGAGCTGAGGAAAATTGCTGTACTTCGGAGCCCTGATTTCTCATCTGACAAGACATGGTGCTTCTACCTAAGAAAATCAGTGAAGCAGAGCTGTGAGAATGTGAATCCTCAGCAATGTAGTTGGAAGTCAAAAAGATGAAGCTATCAATGCCAAGTTGCAAAATGGCCATGTTAGGGCTGTAGTAACTTGACTTTGCCAAATTTAATGGGCCAACCTCTGAAAGGCCTCTAGGTGAAGAAAAAAATCCTGTAAGGCAACCCTGCTTAAGGAAGAATTACTTTAGTGACGAGGAAGTCACCATGGGAAGGAGTTACTTCTTTGTAGTGGATATTACCACTGTATCACAAGATCCAGTGTTAGCTTGGTCTCAAAAAACATGGGGTGGGATGGGAGGAATCTACACTGGCCAAACAATAAAGGGCAAAGATAGACCTTGATAGTGCAAACATTTATGCATGTGAGCAGTGCCATTGAACTCAGTAGAACTGCTTATGTGATTGGCAGGACTGAGCCTGTGTTCAGAAATGGTATTTTTAAGCTTGCAAGAGGTAATCACGAACAAGGCATGGGAGTGTAAAAATATAACAATAAAATGACTAAAATAAGAACTTGAAAGCATCTTTGAGAGTTGCACTGCCTTACATTTTTGGAAACCTTCAGGAGTAAGGAATTGTGGAAACAGCATTGTTACTGTGTAATTGTGGCTGATAGCTAAAGAAATTCTGTTACAGTAACACTCGTGAGCTGGGTAGGATCTCTGGTAGCATCTATTTTAAAAGAATCAGTGTATTAAATTTATTTTCAGCAAGTTTATTTGTGCCTTCTAGACTTCTTGTCATTACTGGGAAAATCTGTAGAATCTTTTTCCGGAAGCCTTGAATCCTGAGACACAGACACCTTTAAATAGAGACAGGAAATGCCCTAGATTTTTTTGTTGTCTTCTTGCTGTTTCCATTATAGTTTCCAGTATTATTTACATGTGTCTGAGCCTTCCTTTTTCATATTATTAAGAGAGAAGGCTAAAGCTTCTATATTGTTGGGGGATGGTTTTTCCCCTTTGCGTTTCCTTCTAAAATAGCCCTTGTAATTCTCTTCTCTTCTCTTCCCTTCTCTCTCTCTCTCTCTCTCTCTCTGCCCCTTTTAATATATTAAGTGATATAATGTGTCTTTGTCCTTTGTATGCTTTTCTTGTCTAAATATTTTTTGGGTGCTGCTAGGTATTAAACTATTGAAGTAAGTGGCGGTTTATGACATAGGTTTGATCCTGCATGTGAGTAGCCCTATTGAATTCATGTCAGGATTTTGCCTCTGGCACAGACCTGTACTAGAATGTTGCTTACTACAAAAGACTCCTAACGTTACTTTAGTCGTACATGAAACTGCTACCTTTAAGTTCCACTGATCTGTCTTAAAGCACTTTTTCTTGCATGTACATTTCTGTACAAGTTTACTCACCCAAGATTGGACTGACCTGGGTATAGGGGCGAAAGACTAATCAAACCTGCACGTCAGGACCGCTACGGACCTCCACCAGAGTTTCCTCTGGCTTCGCCCTGCCCAGGCATAGTTCACCATCTTTCGGGTGTCACCATACATTTATACTTCCCCTTTGATTCAGTATGAGATCTTTTTTACACAGGAGCAGAGTGTGGATTTAAAATAATAGCACCTTAGGATTATGGAGTAACTACCATTTCCATAATTGTTTAAATACTCACACTCAGGAACGTCGATGATGGTCTAGCAGATAGATGTGTATTCCGACAATTGTTTAAATTCTTTTTATTTGGATTTTTCATGTGTAAACTGTATTCAAGAATGTATGCAGCTACATTTCCTTTAAGTACCATTGTATTGAAAAGAAAAATCAGTGAAATTCACAGTAATGGCCAGACTTCCATCCTTGACTACCCTTTTGTATATGTGGCATATACACGATCATATACTGATCAAGATCCTGTGATAGGAGAATTATCTACTACAGCAGGGATGGGGAACCTTTTTTCTATCAGGGGCCATTGACCCACAGGGATGGGGCTGCGGGTTGGGGTACAGGAGGAGGTTCGGGATGCGGGCTCCGGGAGAGAGTTTGGGTGTGGGAGGGGATTCTGACCTGGGGGTAGGGATTATGGGTGTGGGCTCTGGTTGGGTGACGCTTACCTCAGGTGGCTCCCGGTCGGTGGCGCAGCGGGGCTAAGGCAGGCTCTCTGCCTGCCCTGGCTCCACACTGCCCCACTAAGCGGCTGGCATGTCTGGCCCCTAGGCGGAGGGGCCAGCAAGCTCTGTGCGCTGCCCGCAGGTGCTGCCCCTGCAGCTCCCATTGGTCACAGTTCCTGGCCAATGGGAGCTGAAGAGCTCGTGCTGGGGGTGGGGGCAGCGCGTGGAGGTTCCCTGATTGCCCCTGCTCCTAGGGACCGCAGGGACAGGCTGGTTGCCTCTGGGAGCTCCACGGCGCCAACCGGATTTTTAATGGCCTGGCAACCCTGGCTTCAGCCCTGTGGGGGGGGGGGCGCCGAGGCTTGGAGGTTCCAGCCTGCAGCACAGAGACTTGCCGCGGGCTGGATGAAATGAAGCAGCAGCGGGCTGGATTTGGTCTGCCCCTGCACTATAGTATCTCAGCAAAAATCGCACATTATTGTGGGGACTGCATTTTAAATTTGATGATGATGATAATAATTAATAATGCTTTGCACTTCTTCTAAATCTTCCATATGAAAATCTCAAAGTATTTGGTAAATGTTAATGAATTAAGTCTTGCAAATCCTCAGAGAAGTGAAAGGATGTATTTTCAAAAATGGCCTCTGATTTTCAGTGCCTTCAATTTTGAGTGTTCCACTTTAGGACCTGATTTTTGTTGACTTGACTTGTCCAAAGTTACACAGCAAATTGTTGTCAGAGAGAGACTCTTACTTTTTGTTGAGCATAGATATAGATATAGATATATATATAGAGAGAGATTATTCCACTTCACTTACCAAAATGTTATATTTGCTATGTATTAAGTCCCTATATCTGGCTTTTCATTAGAGATCACATATACTATGTAGTTTCTCAAGCTCCTTCATACTGTAGGGAAAATCAAGCTGTATAATAATTGGTTTGGAAGTAAATTACATCTGGATAAACATTTTGCTTGGCTTCTAGGGCTAAGGACCTTTCTGGGAAGTCTGTCAGGGTCTGTAAAGGCCCCCGAGCAGTATTTTCTCGAGTTTTACTGCTGTTCTCACTGACTGATTCAATGGAGGATGAGGAAGCAGCTAGTGGTGGCCAAGGCCAGCTTTCCACCTTGCTTATGGTAAACATGGGTCGTACGGTGTTTCCCAGTTACACGGTAAATAGGAAAACAGCAATCTTCCAGGACAGAGAAGATCTCATCAGGTAGGAGGAACTTTGGCTATCTGGAAACTGATTCGTGGAGACAGCATGTGAAATACAGCAATGACACCCATGTGTTTATTTCTACATAAGCGCTATTATTACCTATATACCATGTCATCTTACCTGTGCTATTGCCATAAATTGTAGGGCAAATAGAAGACCAGAAGAAAACACACAACAGTATATTTGTGGTCAGTTAATATAGCGTCTACTAAGAACCCTCCCAAATTTTGTAATGCTTGGTGGCCTTGCGTTCTGAACCAGAGTAGCTTACCTCATTGCTTCCTGGTCATCTACTGATGAACGCTGCACATTTAAATTGCAGTGCCTGCTGTTAGAATGAATTCCTAGAGCAATGAGAAGATGATATAAATGTTTTATACTAGAGAAAACATTTTAAACTTAATGCACCCTGATGTATACTCCAGTCACTTCAGAAGATTACTCCAGGAATAAAGTTGGCCTTGTGGATTTTTTATTTTTTTAAAATGCCTTGGGAGATGCGGGTGGGAGGCAAATCAGATAACATTGTATAAAGGGAATGAGTTATTTTTAACTGTAAATTCTCTTTGCACCTGCTATTTATTTTTGTATTTGTGGTTTGGGGTTTTTTTGTTTGTTAGATATGCAACAGCTGCTCATTTGTCAAATGATGTAGCCACTGCAATGGCTAATGGGAATTGGACAGAAGCTAAATATCTCTATATGTGTGCAAAAGAAACCTGGCATGAACTGAAAAATCATCCTTCTTTGAGGTACTAAAGCAGAAATGCATGTCGAAATTCACATGCAACTAGCAGATACATGATCTCATTTTTGATGCAGCTCCTATTGAAGGAGGCTTGTATTCTTGTGTTCTAACCGGAGTCTGTTGAATTCAGCAGTTTCACTGTTCTTAAAAGCTTTGAACTTCCTGCTTTATTTGTTTAGCTTTTAAATGGTTTAAATTGGAGAGACTTTTTGTGTAAAAGTGTAGAGTGAATTGGTAAACAAAGATAAAGCGCTGAAACAGCTCCGTATTCTACATGCCAAAATGAAGGAGAACAAGAATCTATTATTCACTTGTCTTAGTTTGTGTTTATGGCTGCTAGACAAACAGCAATCAGCAGAATTTAAAATTCACAAAGAACAAAGTAATGTTGTAAAGGTTATGGGAAAACATATTGGTTATTCATCTGCTGAAATTTCCAAGTTGGTGTTATTCAGGAAGAATTACTAAAGATCTGAGAACTGAACATACGTGTTTTGTTGTTCAAGTATCCTTCATCAGGTTTCATTTTAATTATTTGTCTGCTAGCTTGATGATACCTTGAAAACCATAGCCCTGTGTTTGCCATCATATTCATTCTCATGGCAACTGACTTAACCTCATATTCATGGAGGGTCGTTTGGGGGCTTGATCTTGATCAGTGGCAAAACTTCCCTTCAGTGAGACTAATATTATGCCCTTGAATAGTATATGCCGTCAAACAAAGATGGCTAATATCTGTAAGTTAAATAAATTTGTTAGGGCAGGAAAGGCTATTTCAGCCTGTGGCCTTTTGTCCAGCTGTTTGTCTGCTAGCTGATCTTCTGTCTTGGTAGAGAACACCTGTAAGTAAAAACCAAAACCAATAAATAAATAAAGATGGTGGAACTCAATTTTCTTTTAACTGACCTATGATATGTGAATCTTTAGTTTCACTAGTTGTGAACCAAAAGACATGGCTGCAAAAATATTAATATTAAACCATTGTGCCAGCCACCTTAATTCTGTCACTTGCGAACTTTGGAGTGGCAGACTTTGCAACCTTGATGTTCTTTTTACTGCATTTTTATATATACTTAATGTTGTGTTGTTTTGTTTTTATAAGTACTCAACTATTTGTGTGCTTTGTAAGAAAGAGTCTGAATGATTTGATAGTCATTCCTATTTAAATGATCTCTGATGCGTTCTTTTTTTTTAAAGATGCCATAGAGACTTACCTGAGTATCTGCGACATTTTACAGTTGGGTGGATGTATACAAGGATCCTCTCTCGAGGGGTTGAAATACTGCAGAGACTGCATATGTATGAGGTAAAGCAGTGGTGCAAGACAGTGGTTCATTTTTAATTGCTAATATTTCTGTAATGAAATTACTATAGCTGTCTCTCAGATAGAAAATCCTTACATTTTCCTTGGGTGGCAGTCTTAGTACATTATAGTATAGTGTCAGACCTCATTAATGATACAGTTCACAGGAATATTGTAGAAAGGTTTGATATTGCAATAGTCAATGAAGTTTTTATCTGTTGTGTAGCTTTAGAGATGATAGGATCTGGTGCAGCTTTGCTTAAAGGTAACCTGTGAAGAAAAAAACAGTGTGCCATTTTTCTTCCTGCACTAGGATCCAGGAAGGCCTGGAAGAGTGTTTTTTTTTTTTCAACATTTTTTTCCCCACTTTTTTTCCCTTAAAAATAAATAAATATACCTATCTCATAGAGCTGGAAGGGACCCCAAAAGGTAATTGAGTCCAGCCCCCTGCCTTCACTAGCAGGACCAAGTACTGATTTTTGCCCCAGATCCCTAAGTGGCCCCCTCAAGGATTGAACTCACAACCCTGGGTTTAGCAGGCCAATGCTCAAACCACTGAGCTATCCCTCCCACTGATGTACAGAAAACTGGATGGAGTAGCCATGTGTTGTTGTGTCCATGGCCCATTGGTCAGTGGTGATGAAGGATCAAGCATGCCTGAAGCAAGCTAGTGAATTTCTAGAATCATTGGAAGTAGAGCACATCTCTCAACCATACTATCAAAATAAGTGGCCCCCTCAAGGATTGAACTCACAACCCTGAGTTTAGCAGGCTAGTGCTCAAACCATTGAGATATGCCTCCACCCTCTTGCATAACATTAGGTTTTGACTTCCCTGTTGTAGCTGGAAGATTCTGGAAGGCTGTGCAAGATCTACTTGTGGATTATTATATGGCAAGAGTCTAACACTGAGGGATTGTTATTTATACTGTTTAAAGATATCTTCTTTTCACTGGATTTTGTTAACACCTTGTAAAGCCAAACTCTTGGGTGGGGTGACAGGGGAGAAGCTGACTCTGAAATGCTCTGTCTCTTCAGTTGAGGACTAAGAATCTCCAGCTTAAGAGGTCCCTGCCAGGGAACATGACTTTATAATATAAGAAAGAAAAACACTAAGAAAACCTCTTTAACCAAAAAACAAGCTGGCAATTTTCAGGCCTTCTTTGTATATCATAATGAAACAAAAAGGGGAAAAAGCATTTTCCTCTGTGCAATTGACCTGTATATCTAAATGACTCTCTATGTGTTCATAGGAGCTGGTATAGAAAGGGATGTTAAAGGGTAAAAAGGACTTGAGCTGGGAATTGCTGAGAGTTAAAGTAGCCAGTGTAGGGGAGGAGGGAAGACACTTGGAAGGGTAATACTACTGTGTTACTACAAAACTATGAGCAATGTAGCTGGCTTAATTGTATAATGATATTTCAGCTTGCTTTCCTGTGTCATCTAATAGAGTTTTGCATTGCTGTAGGAGGCTGTGGAAGAACTGCAGTATCTTTTGTCTCAGGAAGTGTATTGTACAGACAGCAGAGGACGATGGTGGGATCGACTGGCTTTGAATTTACACCAACACTTGAAACGCAATGAGCAGGTATCCTCTATCTGCATGCTCTACTGCTGGAGAACAGTACTAGCTAGGTGTTAAAAACACTGCTTGTATTTTATATGAGCAGGAGTGCTGGGAAGGCACTGTAAGAGGCTAAGGCTTGGTCTACACTACATACTTCTGTAAACTACGTTCTTCAGTGTGGAAAAACCAAATCCCTGAGTGGTGTGGTTATACCAACCTTAACCTCCCATGTAGATGGCACTGTCGGCGGGAGAGCAGAGGTGGAGTTATTAAGGCGTTGGGAGAGCTCTCGCCCGTCAGCTTAGATGTCTTCACCAGATGCGCTACAGTGGCACAGCTGCACTGGTGCAGATGAGCTGATGTAAATTTGTAGTCTAGAGCTGCCATCAGCACTTTGTATGGATCTGTTCCCAAGGGTAGTTGATAGGCTTCTCTTGTGAAGTAGGACTTGTCTTTGGGTATGTCTACACTACAGCATAAGAACAGGCTCAAGCCAAACGACCCTGGCATCTGCACTGCCATTGTGCTAACCCAGGGTTCCAGGACCTTGCAGGGTTGGTGGGTCTGAGCTCGAGTTAAGCTGGTACCCGGGATCCGAGTCCTGTTGCTTTGCAGTGTAGATACAGCCCCGCTTGACTCGGGTCTTAGGATTCAGCCAGAAGTATCCCACAATTTCATGGGACTGCTTCCTTAATCCTCACTATCCTAACAATCAGCAATCCACTCAATTGAAAAAGGAAGCCCCCCTCCCTCCCCTTAGCAAATGGTAGCAGCTCAGGTCAGTGTTAACCCATTCTCTTCTGATCACCAATCTGCAAGCACATTATCAGAGACCCTCCTGGGTTTGCAGTGGAGAGTGAACCGATCAAGCTTTTTGCAAAGCCCACTGCTTCCTAGTGTTGTGTAAGGTGGGTAATAAAGTTTTCCCACAGTACACCATGGTCCTAGGGCTAGAGCAGTGACATTTGGCTTGGGGGGTGCTGGGGACTGGGATATGGTTGTTTTGATTCACATCTGCACGCTCTAGTGTTGACTCCAGAGCTCTAGGTTCAAGCACAGGTTAGAAGTGTCTTAACATAGGGTTAAAATACATGGGTCAGCTGACTCAAGTCGCTAACTCTGGGCTTACATTGCAGTGCAGACATACCATTTGAGGCTTGGTGAGGGATGAACAGATTCATATTTGGTCAGCATCGTTTTTCTATCACTTTGGAGAATTTCTCCTAGCTCAGGGATTATATGTAGTTGCCAGTCAAGTGCCTGCTCAGCCAGTCTGCTTCATTGTCCACAGGGAGGCAGGGAGAGCTTTTTTAGAGGAGAGCTCTCCTTCTGGATGCTCATCAGTGTTTGGGAGTATTCCTGTTAAAATCCCTGCCCCTGTGCTGAGGAGAGGCAGCTGGAAAGGAGGCCTCTTTAGCTCCTCCTCAGGCAAGGAGCTATGGCGGGAGCTGTTAGATAGACTGTTCCTGATGGGAAGCAAGGGTAGCTTTTACCCTCAGGGATGCCTTATTTCCTTTCCCTGTAAGTCTGCCAGGCCACTTATCCATGTGCTTTCACTCGCTGGAGGAATTGTGGCTTTTTGGAGAGGTTGTGGGAGATAAGTGCCATCATGCCAATCTGCCTTGTAGATGGACCAGGGGCTGTGAAGAAGCATGGCAGAGTCCTGAGGTGCCAGAAGAAGCAATCTCACAAACTGAATGAAAACTGTTTGGCCTGGTATGTTGCCTAGTGTGCTGCCCCACAATCGGGCCTGCACTGGACAACCCAGAGAATAGTGGGCTCAGTGTTCTGAACTCATAGTAGAAATGGTATGAGAAGAGTGTGATCAATAGATAGTAAACTTACTATTACCTGAAAAATGGCTCACCAAAGGGTTAAATTCAGCAAAGCCCAGAGAGAACTGGCCTTGTTACTTGCTGTTCCGTGAGGGGCAGCACTTCTGGCAAGTGGAAGCCAGGAGTAACCCAGTATTGCTCTTTAGCTATGTCTACACTATACAGCAGCTGGGAATGTGCCTCCCAACCCAGGGAGACAGACTTCTGCTACTTTGGCTTGAGCTAGAGCACTAAAAATAGCAGTGTAGCTGTTGTGGCACTGGCTGAGGTTCAGGCTAGCTCCCTGAGCTTGGACCTACCTGATATCCTGGGCCTGAGAACGGTTGGCCTATGAGTCTCCGCTGATGCCACAACCTCTACACAACGCTCCCAGCTGCAGTGTAGACATACCCTCTGTGCCCTCCTAGTGGCTAGACTATGTACAGAGGTTTGATTTTTGCTACCACTTTTGAGCTAATTGACCTGGTTCGTTAGCTCACGTAGTAGAGACTCCTGCTTTTAGATATAGGGGTCCCAGATTCACTCCCCACAAACAGCTCTTCCGGGGCAACATTGCCCAGGCCTTAGCCCTAGAGTTCCCATGCCACAACTCCAAACTGCACCCAAAATCCATGTAGAGAAAGCACAGCCCATCAGTCTCAGACTGAGTGAGAAGTTAGGATCCAGAATAAGGCATTGTAAAGGACATGTGGTGGGCCATGTTTATCCTGCTGTGTGGAACTCTGGAGCCTGTATTGGAAGTACATCGGGGAGGGATTTGCTCCGCTTTTGCCTGACAACCTTGCCCCTCCATGGGATGAGTTTATAAAAGCAAATTAATTGTGCAGTGGGTAAACTTGCCAGTCTCTAGCTGCCTGATACAATTCAGGCTTTCAGAGACACCGTGTCCATGGAGACCAGTCCTTGGGTTTCTAAGTGATTAGTTGGCAGGTGGCCAAGGGGGAGAGATGTAACAGCTTGGGAATGGCATAGCATGTTTGGATGTAATGATTATATAAGGTCTTATAGAGGCACTTTTAGGCAGACATTTGCGGCAGACTCTGGTGGAACCAGTGGCACCAATTTGCAGGTCTGGGTCTGCCTTTCACCTCCACTCTCTTTCAGTAAGCAGGTGCTGCTATTGGTGCATGAGACATCACTGTGATAAAGCAGCCAGCAGCAAAAGTCTGTTTGCTCCAAATTTTGTGGCTCAGCACCCTAAGGCTATGTCTGCATTTACGGTGGGGTGTAGAATACATACACTGCACCCTCCCCCAGCAACAATATACATAGAGTGTAGATGGTGAGGCACTGCTGTGGCGAGTAAAGACACCCCATAACCTTAAGGTATGTACCCTACATGGCTCTCTGTATTCCTAAGCAGCACCTCCTCGCCTACACTGTTTTTAGCAGTGTAGTGTCCTGCTGCCTCTCCCCACTGATAGGAGTGGGAAAGGCTCTGACAAGGGGAGGCAGTGGAGAAAGGATTTGCAGCTCCCTGTTGTGAGAGCCTTTCCCTGCTGCCCTCCTCCCCCTGCCAGAGATTCTGGCTGATGTGTCTAGCTACACACTGCAGCACGGATGCAGCCTGCTGTTCACTGCAGCATGTAGCTACACATACCCTACATGCCGCCACCCATGTAGACAAAGTCTGAGTGTGACCCAGTTGCCCTTCTCCTACCCCATCTGCACCAGCCCACTCAGAGCTGGTGCAGAATCTCTCCCTCTGGTTTCCAGATGGAGCTGAGATGCTGGCTGCAGCTGCCTGGCAACTGATCTGTTGTTTGTGTTAGAGTTGCTCCTACAAGTCCTAACTTTCATCAGTGCCCAATTGTGCTAGGCACTGTATATACACATAGTAAGAAAGAGTCTCTGCCCTGAATAGTTTACAGTTTAAATAATATAAGACAATAGAAGGTGGGAGAAAGGAAGCATTATTGTTCCCATTTTACAGACGAGGACTGAATGAGGCTTAGAAATATGAAGTACCTTGCCAATGGTCACACAAAAAGTCTGTGGCAGAGCCAAGTTCTCCCAAGTCTCAATTTAGTGCCTTAACCCTCAGACCATCTTTCCATTCGTAAGACTGAAGTAGTGCAGAGGGCCAGGGCCGGATTAACTTTTTATGGGCCTGGCGCCAAACATATTGGGCAAGGTGCAGGGGTTGAGGGTGGGATGGTCAGTCTCCAGAGGGAAGGGTGGGCTGGGGGCAATGAGGCACAGCACGGCAGGAGCAGCCCCACTCTGTGCAGCCCAGCAGGAGGGCACTGTTTACAAACCTGCAGCTGCCAGACACACACTGGCCTGCCCAGACCTGTGCTGCCAGCATGCCCCTTCCCCTTGAGGGTGGGCCCGCACCACACTGCCCCTCTGCCCAGTGCCCCACCCTTATGACCAGCTCCCCCTCGCCCAGAGACCTCCCCCACTGGCCTCCCACCACAACCGCACAGCACCCTACCCACCACACCACTCACCCAGAGCCCCCTGCCCATAGACCTCCCCGCTGCCCACCACCTTCCTCACAGTCCCACCATCACAGCTGCACAGCACCCCATATTCCTGAGGGGATTGGCACCAAAAAAATAAAAATTCTGTGCACAATATTTTAAAATTCTGCAAATTTTATTTGTCAATAAATAAATGCGGAGGCTCCAACATGGCAGTGGGAAGCAAAGGCCACTGGTTGCATGAAGATGGAAGATTACCCTGCAGCCTCCCCCTCCCCCAACCCCGGGCCAGGGATTCGGCAGTGAAGCTGCACCCAACCCTGACACAGTGCAAGGGCCAGGCCTGCTCCAGAAACTCCCTGGGGCCCTGTGCCAGGTGCATCAGGTGTGGGTGAGCAGGCTCAGCCGGGCAGGAGGATCCAAGTGCAGAAGGACTTAATGTGGGGGGATCCAGGTGGCGGTAAGAGTTTTCTCTGTGGGGCAGTCTGGGTGCGGTTGGCTCCGTCGGGGATCTGGATGCACAGAAGCTCTTTGAGGGGTTCCAGGTTCAGGGGCAATGGAACTCTGCAGGGGATCCAGATGAAGGTGTTTGGGGCTCAGCAGGGGGGTCTAGGTGCAGGGGAGGTGGGGTTCATTGGGTGGGGGTCCAGGTGCAGGTGGTTGGGGCTCCGTGGGGAGGGTGTCTGGGGGGGCTCATCGGGATGGTACAGATGCAGGGGAAGTGGGGCTTGTCAGAGTGAGGGTTTGATGGGCCTGCTTAACAGTGGAGCCCCAGCTTCTGCCAACGGGATGCTGCATGCTGGGCTCCAGCTTCCCCCTGCCCCTGCTTTCCCCATCCCATGCCTCTTCCCCACTGCTTCATCTCCTCCTCATCCCCTGCCCTTGCTTCCCCCATTACTTTCTCTTCCCCTTCACCACTGCTCCATCTTCTCCCCACCCAACCCCCTTCCTTCCCCACTGCCTCTTTCTCCCTGCCCCCACTTCCCCTGTCCCCTTCTCTACCCCATGCCATGCCCCTTCCCCATGGCTCCATCTCCTCTCTAGGCTTGGGGGCAAGGGGAAACCGCCCCCTACCATGAGCTGGCGGAGCAGAGCAGGTTGGAGCCAGGTCGCTCCACTTCCTGCTGCCCGGTGATTGCAGGGCGGGCCTGACCCTGCACTTATGGGGTGGCGGGAAGTAGAGTGACCCGGCCCCAGCCTGCTCCGCTCCCCTGGCTCCTGGACTTTGGGGCAGGGGGAACTGCCTCCCCAGCACTCACCAGCGACACGGCTGGGAGCGGGCTGGGGCTGGGTTGCTCCACTTCCCGCTGCCTGGTGAGTGCAGCATGTGCCTGACCCCTGCTGCAGTCCCCCATGGGGAAGGGGCAGGGCTGGGGCAGAGCAGGGATGGGAAGAGGCAGGGGCAGAGCAGGGGCAGCAGCAGCTTTCCTGTCCGGCTCAGCCGGCCGGGGGATCGGGCTGGCCGGGGCCTCTTGTGACTCTGGGCCTGGCGCCATGATAAACCCGGTACTGCAGAGGGCCTATGCTGGGCTCAGTTTTACCCTCCATATATTTGCACCAAGAGCTAGCAAACCTGTTCTTGAATTAAACTGCTGTTAAAGTAGCTGGGTGCCCTTGTTGAAAAATTGGCCCCAATTAACTGGCTGCTACTACCAGAGAGCAATGCTGGGAATCAAGACTTAGATGCATTAAATCCTGTGTGTTCAGTGGCATCCTCCTCTTCGTTCCTGCATGCCACTTACTCTGAATGGATTACTTTGATCCTCTCCAGGTCTTTGTTTGCTTAACTGGTACATTTAAGTGCATTGCAGTGGTTTAGGGTAGTGGGGGAAAGCCTGGCCACATTTTTTCTTGGTCAAAAGTATGTGGCATGAGGATTTTTAGTTTAGTTTTTTTAATCAAGTATCAGACACTTTAAATATTTCATTTGAATCACATCCATTTACGGAATAGAAGTTATCATTTCCAAGTACTCTTTGGGGAAGATTTTAGTTTTGGGTTTCGCTGGTGTAAATGGGGAGTAACTCTCAGATTCTGATCCCAGTAGCACTAAGCTCTGTCTTCTGCTATTTCACTGGTGCAAAATATCACTTAAAAGGAGTTTCTTCAGAGTAAGAATAAGAAAAGAAATAGATTCCCCTTTAACACCATTCGTTATTCTCTGTTGCTTTCCTTTTTTGTGCTCTTTAAATCAGGTTCAGGCTCAGTAGAAATAGACTCACATATTCTTCCCAGGTCATTACCTAAGTTCTTCTTGGTTCCTAGGCTACTGAGTGCATTAGAAAAGGGCTGTCAGATCCATTTGTGCGCACAGGCCATCGACTCTCTCTCTACCAGCGTGCACTGCGATTGAAAGAGTCACCAAGCTGCAAGAAGTTCAGGAGCCTCTTTCAGGGGCTGCCTGTCATAACTCTGGAAGATGTTACACATGTGAGTAAAGTGTTACTGGTTCCTGAGAACCTAACAATTCCAGCTGTCTTTTCCTTCTGACTGGGATAGTAATCCTGAAAACTGGGTGTATGTGTGTATACTTCCCTGTATTTGTATTATATACTCTGTAACACAATGGGCCCAACTCTCAACTGGTGTAAATCAGCAGAGCTCCACTGATTTCAATGAAGCTATGTTGATTTATACTGGCTGTAGATCTGACCCAGCTCACCACTAAAGCTATAAAACGTTGCTGTCTGTGCCCAGAAGTCAGAAGTTTCCTGGGGTCCTTTCAGGCTGTGCTTCTGACTTACTGAATGACTTTTAATCTCACTGGGCCTCAGTTTTCCATGTATAACATGTGGGTAGATATTACCAACCTCACTGGGGGTTCGTTAGCCCTCTTTGAAGGGCTTGTGAGAATGCAGGACTGGTAGAATCAGGTTTTTGATCCATTGGAGGCAGGAACTTTCACATTAGAATGGATATTATTGTGCTTCATTCTCCCCTGCCCTGTGTAGTCATTTACACATGCACAGTGGGTGTAAAGCACACCAAACCATAGTGGTAGGACATCACACCTATTGTACACAGGTGTAAATCAATATCCAATTGTCAAGGATCAGTCCCATGGTGTGTTAATGTTTGATTTTTGGGAAATTTTGCCCAAAAGATTAGCAGGAATTTACTTCTTGATTAACTTCATAGTTAAATGCTTTTTGTGTGTGTGCAGCCTGCTAGATATTATGGATGAAATCCTGGCCCTGTTGAAATTAGTGGAAGGTTTGTCATTGACTTCACCTGATATCTACCAGGTATCCTGACTCCTAACATTCCCTTCAACCCAGAAGCTGTGCTAGTGTGGTTCATTTATGAACATTTGCAATTCTAGTTTCATTTGTCATCCAAAAATTGACTCCATTAGCAAATTGCTGTCAAGAAAATGGCAGCTTAAACTCTGAATTCTTTATTTTTAGCTGACCAATAATTCACTTGTTTTTTGAAAGTTGGTTTCTCTTTGTAAAAGCAGTGCTAGGAGAGGTAGAGATACTTAAATAAGGCTGTTCACCTTTAATGTTGGACATTAACTAGCTGTTTTGATGTATTCAGGTTACAATCAAAGGAAAGATGTGTCCCCAAACAGGGGTGGGAAAATCTGTGTTTCTAGTGGAGGACGTTGATGATCAAGAGGAAGGAGAAGACTTCACTCTGTCCACAATCATGTGTTCAGTCGAGGAGCTGGCATTAACACATTACAGACAGAATGGCTTTGATCAGGGTAATAGTAACAATTCTCTTATACCAATGCAATAATGTTAAGGAATGGACTATCAGCTACAAAGAGAGAGTCTTTTAACCCAGTTTTAGCAGTTAGTGCTCCCATTGTTTGAAAGTCAGTGAAAAGGTGCTGATTTTTTTTCCTTCCTAAAAGTAGCTGGAAATTGTACTTAAGAGCCTTTCTCCTGTACTTGATTCCTTTTCTCCTCCACATCCCAGTTGCAGTTTTGAAATGGAAAAATATATTCCTTTATCTTTCTAGATCTCCAAGTGCATTAGAAGTTTCTCATCTAGTCTTTCAGATCAATAGGCTTTTACTTAAAATAGTTTAATTCACACATGTGTAGGAGTTGAGATTCCAAAAGCTGTAACTTGTAAGTTACTGTAAGTGGCTGAGTGCCAGCAGGAGCAAGAGTTCCACTGTGGAAATTGTGTAGAAAAGGATTTTATAGACATCCCATTGTGATTATCTAGACTAGATGATCATCTCCTCCAGTCTTCAGGCATTTCAGAGTCACTGCAATTAAAAGTAGACATACATCTATTATAGCAAGAGCATCAGCAACTGCTTTAGTTAAGGTCACATAACAGATTCCTTTATTTTATTTTCAGTTGCTCATAATTTTGTGAAATTTACCATCATCCCCACAGTTTCAGAGGGATTAGGGGACTAGTAATCTTTTTCTTGTTTTATCTGTCAGGCAGTAAAAGTCTGAGTGTAGTTTATAAAATGCACATGGATTTTAACCCTTCAGTAGTAGAACAGAGTAGGCAGCCATTAAAAATATCATGTCTCAAGGGAGAACCAAGAAGCTAGGCTTTGCAACAACTCTCCTCATAGCCAGAGATCCAAACAATGGAGTGGGGAACCAAGTGAAGCATCTGTTGGACCAGTGAATCAGTGAGGAAGTTATAGAGAATGACGGAGCAGCAAGTGACATCATGCATGCTACATGGTATATTAGTGGGTGTTGCCAGATTCCCTACTCCTGCCTTACACAAAGATAGTGTGTGCTCCCAGCCATGAAACTGAAATTCCTTAGAATCCCCTTTAAAATGGAATGGAGCAGCCAACCTTCGCTGTAGCTTGTTTTGGGTAATAGACGAGATTCTTAAGGCTTTGACATGTCCAAAATGTAGTTATTTGGTAACCTTCAAAAGGGTCTTGCCTTGATTAAACTCTTTGAGTCAAGTATATTGGCATTAAACAAAGAGCCTTAGCAAATTGTGAAAGTGATATCAATACCATTAAAATGTGTTTTACTACATTTTGTTTAGTGTTAGTATCTGTTGACGGGATGTATGTGTAATCCTGAACATGATACTTTGCTCTTGCTGAACATTTTAATCTGTATTTCAGGTGAGGTTGCTTTAACTACTCAGAGATTGAAATGTGCCTATCTTTGTTTCCATGGCTGAAAATCTGAATGTGATTTTTGTCCTTCAGGGATTCATGGAGAAGGGTCCACATTTAGTACACTCTATAGCCTTCTAATGTGGGACATTATTTTCATGGATGGCATACCAGATGTTTTCAGAAATTCTTATCAGGTATTTGTGAAGGGTATTTTTCTCTATCCAAAGGTTTGTTTAAAAAAAATAGATAATTATGATAAATATCTATCACAGTCTGTTCTGGATTCACAGTGTTTTATGTGATGGCAAGTTGTATCCTGTTACTGAAATGCTCTTCATTGCTAGTTGATAGTAGTTTGCCCTGACAGGCACAGTTAGGATGTGCAGCATTCACTTACCTTTGGTGATGGTTCTTGACTAAAATCTGACTGGTACCTAAGATCTCTGATGTCCATCATTTTTCCTGATTGGAGGCCTCATGCCCTCTAATATATATATATGTATGGCCACAGAATGCTTGAAACCTTAGAAATTAATCTTTTGGTGACCTATGATGGGAAGTCAGCTTTTCTTTGCGTTCAGAGGCACATATGTGAATATACCAAATTTGACGATTCTAGCTTAGTGCAAACATACATACAGCGAGTGAGTGGTCTGCGTGAGTTTTGATGATTTCCGCTAGTGCAGCTTTCCTCTGTACTTAAACTCTACTGAAGCCCATCCTTTCCTAAATCCATTCCCTTTTATAAAATTCATCTTGTTAGACACACATCATGCCCATTTTAAAAAAAACTCAGAACCTGCTTATAACCAGGATGACTCAGAATTTAAACACACACAATGCTGTCTGTAAAGCTCTTTCACAGCTGGCCCTTTGTGTGGCGAGTTTCATTTATTAACACAGCTTAAAGGTGGCAGGAGACTCATGCCTCAGCAGAGAAGAGGTTGAAAGCTCACCTCTCCCACCTCTCTTATTCTTCCTTCCCTGCTTTTGGTTCCTACACTGTGCTCTGCTCTGAGCTCACATGCAGCAGCAAAGTGAGGAAGATTGAAATCCAGATCTCTGAAGTGCGAATCAGAAATCCAAACTTCAGTCATCGTCACTATGCAGCGAGCACAGGCATGAGAGACTAGATGGGCAACTGATAGGAGGAGAACATGGGAGCTGGGATTTTTCTGCTTGAAAACCCGTCTATTCTATAGAGCCTTTGTTCTCTGTGCAGACAGGAAAACAGAACCATTGCTCTCTCCCCATCTTATGGAATGGCACGACGCCATGCAGTGTGTAGTGATGTTTGAAATTCAATACACTTTCTGGAAACGTGTGTTCCCCAGGCTGTCATTTTCTTTGTCACTCATTTCACAGGGGAATATTTTCTTCTGTGTCTACATTCTTGATGCAGACTATTACCCTGAAGGGTTAAGTAGTACCTCCAGGGGCCCTAAGTTCTTAGCTTCTCTTGTGAACCTTGAGATATGTCTGGGTAAAAGGGGAGCCTCAGGTTAAACATTGCTAAATTAACAAGATCCTAGAACTGACTCTTCTTCATTAATTAGATGCTTTGGTTCATTAGACCAATATGTTAGGCTCTTGAATGTGTTTAGTGTTTGGTGCAGTAATCTTAAATGTGTAAGTGTAATCTATTCCATTAGACCAAGATTTCGATGGCTGCTGTGTTTTTAAATTACTTTTCTTTAAACGCAACAAAGAATCCTGTGGCACCTTATAGACTAACAGACGTTTTGCAGCATGAGCTTTCGTGGGTGAATACCCATTTCTTCTTCTTGCATCTGAAGAAGTGGGTATTCACCCACGAAAGCTCATGCTGCAAAACGTCTGTTAGTCTATAAGGTGCCACAGGATTCTTTGTTGCTTTTACAGATCCAGACTAACACGGCTACCCCTCTGATACTTTTCTTTAAACCTGCAGGATTCAAGTTAAATTGTAGCTCAACATTCAAAGCAGAGTATTTACAGTTTCAGAATCTCCATTTCTCCAAGTGCCCTTGAATTGTCAGTCTCCAGCTGCTGAGGAGTGTGTTTCCATTTTCATACAGGCATTCCCCCTGGATTTGTATACTGACAGCTTCTATGAGAACAGGAAGGACGCCATTGAATCTAGACTCCAGCTACTGCACGCGGCTTCCTCAGAGACCCTGAAAGAGATGATTGCCAATGTCTGGAATGCTCAAGAGGGAAAAGCAGCCGCACTAGTTAGCTGGGACCGGTTTACTTCTCTCCAGCAGGCTCAGGTAAAATAACAAACATCTCATCACACTTAGGCCTAGTTTCATGAAGGAACTCAGGCCTGGTGACCCTGAGTATGGCCGTGCCTAACTCATAGGTGCCTAGACCATCACTGGGATTCACAAAGCCTGAGTTCAGTGCCTAGGCTCCTGTACAATGAGAAAGGTGGGGAGAAAGGTGTCTCAGAATGGGATTAGCAAAAGCAAGCATGCTAGGTGGCTTCTCACCTAAGCCAGCTAATGGGGAATGGCAAGGGGAGAGACGTGTGCTAAACCCTGCTCCTCTTGAAGATAGGTGCCTAAATTTGAGCTGGAGGGAGGCACCTCCCTCTGCTTGGGATTCTCAGGGGGGAACCTTCTCAGGGCGTTAGACCCTGTGCTGTTTTGGCAAGAAGCTGGGCAGTGGGGAGGACCACCTCCCTCCTAGCTTTGGTTAGGGTAGTCACCTGGTTCAAGTCCCCCTCCCACCTGAGGGCAAGAAGGGATTTGAATAAGTATCTGTCACCGCTCCAAGTGAGTGCTCTAACCACTGAATTCTGGGATATTCTCATGTGGGGCTCCCTCAGTCTCTCCTGTTGAAGCTGTTCTCCTTTGCAATAATAATTTTAAAAAGAAGTCATTGGATCCTGGGCCTCTCAGCTGCTAACCATCAGCCTGTAGTGTCATCCTCATGCTTGCTCCCTCTCAAGCTGGTCCAATGATTCTTTCATTATTTATCCACAGTGAAACAGCTTCAATGCTGGGCCTGAGGGAGATTCCATTTGTGAATCCAGCCCTTAGTATTAAATCACATATGTGTTTAGCAATTTAAGGACTTGTCTGGTCCCCGTTGCCATAATGTCTGAGTACCTCACAATGCTTAATGTGCATCCCAGTGAGTTAGGGCAGTGCTGTTATTTCCATTTGATAAATGGGGAACCGAGGCACTAAGCAACTTGCCCAAATTCACCCTGGAATTCTGTGGCAATCTAGGTCTCCTAAGTCTTAAGCTAGTGCTTGAACCAGTGTTCTCTTTTGGTCCATAGGTTATGTGTACACTTACGGGTAGATTGGCACTGCTGAAATCGATGCAGTGAGTGTCGATTTAGTGGGTCTGGTGAAAACACACTAAATCGATGGGCGAGCACTCTCTGATTGATTTGTGTACTCCACCTCCTCGAGAATCATAAGGGAAGTCAATGGGAGACGCTCTCCCATCGACACAGCACAGTATAGCCACCGCGGTAAGTGGATCTAACTACGTTGCCTTCAGTTATGTTATTCATGTAACCGAAGTTGCATAACGTAGATCGATTTACCGCGATAGTGTAGAACAGCCCATAGAAGTACTCTGTGACCCTGTTGCCAGTTTTCCTGTACCACAGCTGGGAATGTTGGAGGAGCCTAATTGCAGGGAATATGTGAGATGTGTTAAGCAAATGGCAAAAAAGAAAACAGAGAAATAGCATTAAGTTGGCTTACTTTTGCAAGACTGGAAATGGCAAGATAAAGGCACTTCTTTTATTAATGTACTTGCAGAGTCTAGTGGCTTGCTTTGGGGGACCTTTTCTGAGTGGTGTATGTAGGAGGCTCTCCAAAGATCTGCGCCATTGCAGAGGGGGTCTTCCTGATCTAGTCGTGTGGAGTACGCAAGAACACCGCTTCAAGGTATGTTCTTAGCTTTGACATGAATGCAGCATACTAGGGATATTCCCTTAAACTTAAATTGAAATACTCATTTGATCCTAAATGGCATGAAAGTAAAAGAAAAGCTTCCATCTGTCATAGCAGGGGTCTTCAAACGTTTTTTGTAGTGTGGTCCACAAGCTATTCATAGACCTGTGGACTAGCTTGGTTTGCATAGCACTGCAGCAGTTGCTTATATGGAAACTATTGATATCATTTTAGCTTGCCTTTTAGTGGTTTATTAGTTGGAAGAGAGCCAGCACTAAGTGACCAAGTAGGTCTCTGCGGATGAATGCCAAATGGTTCAGGGGGCCACAGATAATTGCTTTACAGTAATTTCAGTATAGTAATGCTGACAGGGCAGGTAGCGCTACACATACTGCTGACTATAGCTCTGCTAGTTCATAAGGCACTGTTACAATTCTGTGCGTGTTCTGCCGCTTTTACTCAGACTGTGGTATGTAATCAAACACTACTTTAAAACTGAAGACCTGCCTGTGGGAGGGGAGTAAAGTGAACACCCAGGAGGACAGAGGAATAAAAACGTGACATTGGGTAGAATGTTCATTGTAGAGTTCTTCCAAGGGACCCTGGGTAACTGAACATGTACTGTGTGGCAGGGAATGTAATTTACAGTGCAGGACTGTGTTGCTGTTGCTCTGGTTTGTGCACATGCAAGGGAAGTTGGCACCAGTAGCCGTTGTGTGGAAATTCACACTACCTCATTATCAAGCCTCCTGCTCCAGGCAGTGGGGACCTAATTGTTTTCTGCCAACACTACTAATCTAGAATTTTTACTTGTAAAGAAAGATACCTGCATACACCAGTCTGGAATTATTGGGTCACCTTTGCCCTAAAAAGAATTTCTGTAGCCCTGAACTAAAAATAAATAAATAAATAAAAATAAAAAGCTATAAAGACAGCTGGATTAGTATGGATTTATGAGTTAATTACCCACCATACCTTTTCAGCTAAGGCTCCATCAGCAAAGGCTGTTCCAGACTGGTGGCATATGACCAGTAATTTATATGTAAGTGCTGTAGCTCTGCTACCCCACCTGGACTACCAGGGGATTGATAAGCGAACACTTCTCAGTACCCTAGACCCAAAAGTCATGTCCTCCGAAGCACATCAGCCTGGTGGTAGCTGCCTTGAAATACTTCCACTGAGTCTTCCTGTGCTTAAGGGTACAGGTTTCTCTGCCTAACAAGAACTTCTGACCATAAGCTAGAGTGGCAGAAGTCTTTAATCTTCCTGCTGGGACCCTCCACCAGAACTGTGTACTGGAAAGCCTTAGTTTTGTCCAGATATAATGCTAGAGCTATTTTGAATGAGAGGCAAGGCAAAGGTAATTTTGTCTGGTAAGGAACCCGGTGGCTGGCTAACAGTTGTGAAAGGTAAACTGAGATGGGGGAGAGCTTACTGGAGAGGATTGTAAACTTTCCTTTTGCACCAAACTGTGGTCTTCCCAAAAGTGGTAAGGAAAGCTTTACTTGAAGGAGACATTACGTGGTATAGTTTTAGGGTCTGTTCAATTTACTGTGGATAGCACTTACCCACCTGTAGTAGAGCGTTGCATTTTTAGGTTTATAGCAACTAGGGGACCCTGGCGTAGGGTGGGCAGAGGTTAGAAAATGATGTGTTGGGCTGCTAAGGGATAAGTTGTGGTAACTTTAAACACACAGATTTCTCATAAAAGGCAGGGGAAGAGGCACTAAAAGTAGATATAGGCCAGAACCTGGCTGCAGGAGTCTTTAAGTGTGGTAGCATTCCAAAAACTGGCTGTCTGGGATATTTGCATGAACATACATCTACTTAAAGTTGGTCTTCAGCTAAACGTGGCTCAGATGTGGGGGTTCCCCAGGAATTGTGGATTATATAAAATACTTTAACTTGGTTGTTCAGGACACGTGGTCAAAGAAACAGGGACCTAATAGGATTTTCTACTATAACTTTTACTTATAGCTGTCCAATTACTAACTGTCCTTTAACAGACAATTTAAGTACACAGGTTGATGAATTACAAAAATTAACTTCCATTCTTTAACGTAAGTATTCACATTTTGTTTAAAAACTGCAACAGCTTCCTCTTACCTTTTAACAACCATTCTTATAGTGAAAGGTATGAATGCTCTTATGTGGTACAATGTGCCTGGTTGATGCTTTCAGTTCCTAAACCGAAGCATAGGATTATTTTTTTTTTTAACTTTAACATTTCAGCTGGTGGAAGTTAAGGGTCCCAATGATCGCCTCTCCCACAAACAGATGATTTGGCTGGATGAACTGAAGAAGCTGGGAGCTGCTGTAGAAGTTTGTCATGTGGCTGCAGTTGGAGCTAAAAGTAAACGCCTCAGTTGACTATAACTGTCTCAAACATGTTTGATGGGGAGGGGGGAGAATTGACTATTTTAAAAAATAAATAATGAATATGTGCTAATGGTTGCCTCTTATTTTAAGAACCTGTCACCAAGGACATTAGATAAAAATTCCATTGGTCAGGACCTAATAAAAACATTTAAGACAGGTGCTTGTTTTGGTAAAAAATGAACAGGTTTTATTTACTGTAAATCAGGTCTCCAAAGTGGAAAAAGAGCTCAAGGTTTTCTTTAAGTAGAACATAGGGGATCTTAACTAACGAAGATAATCTGGCAGCTGTGCCTACGTTTCAGTTGTCTGAATGTAATCAAATATGCTCCAAACTGCCATAACTCAAAGCATGTTTTGTAGGAAAAACAGGAGGATCCTTCCATCCCTCACCTCCCTGCAATCTAATCTGTGCCCTCCCCTTTTCTTATTTCTTTCTGGCTCAAGGTACATCTGCAAGAATGGGCAGATGTGCATGAGCAGACTAGCTCAAGGTCATGCCTGTATTACTCAGGCAGCCATCTTCCACCCCCATGGCTATACTGATATTTTTAGTTTACTAAATCAAAGCTAGCTAGTAATTACACACCACTGGATGATGTACCATGTGGGACAAATCTTTCAGCATATTAAAATTTTAAGGCTAGTGGGATAATGAGAAGAGCTGAGTTAGGGTGCAGCAAAGAGTCCTGTGGCACCTTAGACTAACAGACGTATTGGAGCATGAGCTTTCGTATTCACCCACGAAAGCTCATGCTCCAATACGTCTGTTAGTCTATAACGTGCCACAGGACTCTTTGCTGCTTTTACAGATCTAGACTAACACAGCTACCCCTCTGATACTTAACTGTAGTAATGGCTCCCATTAACCAGTTTTGATTTATAGACAATTACAGAGTTGCTTAAAGCTGATGAGTCTGGTCACCAGATGCTAAGGGCTCACTATATGCTCCTGTTTCTTCTGAGACCTTGCACAATCCCTGATATTTTGGAAGCAATTAGATGCACTGTTCACTAGTTTACAGACAGCTGTGCCATCCAATTGACTATGGTGCTTAAAATGGTTTAATTGGCTGAGCCCTTTTAGAGTTAAATGCCATTAAGTATACTTCCCCATGAGACCAACGCCAGCTGTCCTACTTCCCTGCATGGACCATTGGCGAGTCACCAGCTAAAGGGAGAGGGGCAAGGGAGTGCAAACATTCAGTTTACAAAGAATTAACTCCCTCAAAGGTGATTACACAGTATTATCATTTCCCACTAAGGCATTACAGTAGGTTAAGTGGAGGCTCAGACTAGACACAATAAAATTAAGCTTTTAACAGAAGATTTTAAAATGTCTTTATGTGGGGGGCTGTACATAAGTAAGAGAATGGAGATTTAATGTTGTCCATTGTATGATGGATGCTTTTGAGGATAGTATTGCTACTTATGCTATATGTTAGCATGACTTGAAATGATTATTCCCTTAAAGGGACAACTGCTATGGTACCTACATACCCAATACTGAATCAAATTTGCAGCTAGTTAGATGGCTACATATTCCATACGGTGGGTATTTTCTGTAGTAAGCAGCGATTACTTCCTTCGTCTAGGGCAAAACAAATATCTTTCTAACTCCTCAATAAGGATGCCAACAAAGTTACTTCACACCCTGTCTCTACGTCTAACCAAAGTAGGTTATTGGAGTTTGAAAAGGTCACACAAAAAATGACACAACATTCTCAAATCAAGAGGGGAAAAAAAAAGTAAGACGGAGGTACTGAAAAAACATCAAATGGGCTACATAGAACAAATACTGCCTCGTAATCTTTCTGCAGCCTCTTCTACTCCTGCACCATTTTTATTACATCAGTAAAACAAACAGCATTACAGTGGAAAGGTATGATCTTTTATTAACAGTCTAATTTACTTCACATTCACAACCTCAGTGCCAGGGTTTTGTATTCCTCCTGGCAATTCTACTTTATTGACTAAGTCATCAGCATTAGGCACAATGGTTTTAGTTTCAATATGGTCAACTTTGTAACCTGCTGCAGCAACACCATTAGCAATCTATTGCCCAAAGGGATTTAGGAAACCAGTTCAGTCTCTTGTTGGATACAGATTGATGTTTTATTCTTTCCTTAAATAAAAAGATTAGAAAGTTTTTGGTTTTAATATATTTCTATCTGAGATTAACAGCCAAAACCTTTGATCTTACACTGCACATCATTAAAAGCACAAAGGTGGTTTCATATTAGAGTGGTATTTTACCTGCATGTTTAAAAAAAATACACACACTCACTCCAGTAGGTTTCTAAATTTGTAGGCATTTCTTTGGTACATGGCAGCAATTCACTGAAAGACATTGCACTACCATGACTTCTGACATCAGCAGTAGCTAAAGGCATTAGAGTTGTTCTTTGACCACATCAACCAGCATTTCATATCTCACTAGGTATGTTCTTAATATCATTACAGTCTAGCAAAATAATCACAATACAACAGCCTACTTCAACCAAAGCAGTGCATGTGGTTAGAAAACAAATGATATAAAAATAAGCTTGTTTATAGTTTGTCTACTCTTACAAAACACTACTGGTATTAATAGTACCTAATTTTAAAATTGCCAACGACTTTAAAGAGATGTGAGCTTGTGTGTAGGGAAGATAGCTGTAGATATGTACTCAGTCTGCAGAGCTACTTGCAAGACATAAGGGCCATTAGGCAAATTCAGAGCAGTCGGTATTGTCAGTAAGGCAGCTTTTTACAGTGGGAAATGAACATATTAGTTTACACTGTTGGGCAGGTCCTGAACGATACATTAGTAGGCACTGCCTTTCAACCATACATTGATTAGTTCTCAGAATCAGGCCCTAAGGATGAAACAGATTTTTAGAGTAACCGGGATACCACTAACTAGCATAACACACCACTTGTGCTTGCTTAGCCCCCAAATTCTGAAAACTACCCTATTCTGGTTGCTAAATAGAGATTTAGGCAGTTTTTTTAAAGGCATAGTATTTACCAACAAGAACATCTGTATCATGTAAAATACAGATTGTATGAACTGAAAATACAAGCTAGAAATCTTTACACAAGTAGTTCTTGTATTCTTTTTTTTAAAGATTAACAGCCCAAATATTAACACAGTTTCCCCCGAGTACTTATTAAAGTAATTTACTCACCAAACTTTGGTAATTCCAAAATTGACTCTTATGAGCATTAACCATTTTAGAAAATCTATTTTACTGCTCAAAGTGGTTTATTAATTTTAATATATGGTACCAAAAATTAGCACACAGGTTGAGGTCTTGTATATCAAGAATCAGGCCCAGGAAAGCTTTGCCCAAGATAACAGAAAAGCCAACCTGTTGTTCCAACAGACTTCTGAGTAATTTTTACTTATTCTAGTATATCTCAGCTATTTTGAGGAAGACTTTGCAGGAACCAGACCTTCTTGGAAAAAATAATTCGCTACTATAATATTGTGGCACATTGATTGAAGTGTTCTGCTCAGCTTCAAGTAATGTTTCTTCAACCAAACAAATGGGAAAATTCCTAACCAGCTCTTGCCTGCTGCAAAACAAGTTTTTGTTTTTTTTAAACCTGTTTGGCAAAAAATGATTTCTCATTTTTCAATCTGCTTTATCTTTAAATTTGGAGGAAAAATAATTCACGGAGCTACTTTTTTAAAAAATGGATTGTGAGAGGAAGCCAAAAGAATACATCCCTAACTAATCTGTAGTTAGTTTAGTTGTGTCAAGGGGGAAAAAAAAAAAAAAGGACTTTCCCCGCACAACCTCCACTCCTGTAAATGGACACATAAGAAACAAAGTCGTTTTGGAAGTAGTAGAATAAGGTTCTTTATTTTCTGGGACTGACAGGAAATCAGTCTCCCTTTAGGCTAGAGAAAGTTTCCCTGCTAATTTGCATATTTGGCATTTAAGGTTTCTGTTCAGAAGGCTAAACGGCTTTTTGGTGATTTCCAGAGTTGCTTTTATGAATTATATTATGTTTACATTAGTGGGCAGTTCATTAACCTATTGAAAAACAAATAAGTTTCATGGTGCGTTAGACACATCTTACTAATATTTTATTCCAATTAAAGGCACTTCTAAGGCTACAATAATATTCTCTACAGTGAACATTTTAAGGTTAACAGTGCATATTGTCCTGAAATCAGTTCCTGTGAACTAAATGCAAGCTCATGACATTGAACAAAAATCTGAAGTGTCTCTCTAAAGGGTAACTGAAAACAAAAACCAGTACACACTACACCAATGCAACATACGCTAACTAAGTAAACCAAGTCACAGAAAGATAGTATGGATGCATATAAATGTGTCCTTACTAAACCTGTACTGTGACAAAGTAGTTTGTTCCCATATTTCTACAACTGCCAGTCAATATGGCTACATTAATGCTAAATGTCCTTGATGTTTGTTTTCACCAAATTGATTTGCTAATCTGTGTTGACGTAAGATTAGCTTCAGTCAACAGCTGGGAAAACAGACATTGCAAACAAAAAGAAAACCTGATTAGTGACCACACTCAGCCTTTGCATTAGTGAGTGAAATTGCTGATCTTACATAATGAGCCAGACCTAGGAAACAGACGAAACTGTCAGAAACCAGACAAGTTTACATGACAACTACTGAAAACAAAATTGTGCGATTTGAAGCATGATTTGCTTTGCTTTTAAATATTTGTGCAAAACTTATGTAATATTTGTAAATAAAATTATTACAGCTTCAGATGCCGCAGTTAGCAGTGTTAACTTAAGAGAAGACACAATGGTCTGTGATTTCCCCCCATATGTTTAAGCATCACAATATCTTAGTCCTCATTTGCAAGTGTCTCAGTGGACAGCCAGATTTTGGCACCACTTAAAAATTTACTTAAGGGTGTTCCCAGAATGCTCCGTCTGCATAAATTCCCTATTGGAGAAAATGGGAATGAGGAAGAGAGAAAATCTGGGGTCCCAGCATTGTCATTTAACCCATTTGCTCTGAAGTACATCCTGCTTTGATCCAGTTCTGAACAGTTCGCTTGCAAAGAAGAGCTGCTTTTGTACTGCCGAAGACTCTGGTTTAGCATGTCAACTTGGTCTGTCAGCACAGAGATTTTATGGAAGGCAGTGATGAAGCCACCGTTATTAATTTGGGCCTCAGGAACCCAGCGGAAGTAGCAAAGTTTCCACAGTTTTATGTGTGTTCCAGACAGACGTGGTAGAATTACACCATGCAAGTCGACAGGCTTTGAGAACCATTCTCTGAAATACTGCTCCATGCTATTGGTCTGGCTATCCATCTGTTGAAGAAAGTCTGGTTTCAGTTTTAGGATCAGTGAATTTCTTCTTGGAAGAAACTCTTGCTCGTTGATGATCCCATTCTTTAACGATGGGGGGATTCCTCTCAGCGTTGAGCTGTAGTTTTTCTGCAGAAAAAGATATGAAATAAACATGGTTAATTTTCCTCAGATTTAATCTGCTACAGCTGGCGCTATTCATGTGTGCCTACAGTTCCCCACTGGGGGACTAGAAGTGAGGCATCCTTTCACAGCCACAGTAAAGTTGTGAGTCTAAGCACTAGGGTGGCTTTCATGGCAAATAATTTAACTGTTCATGACCTAATAAAATAATTGTAAATAAATTTTAACTGAATTCTACAATATTAAACAATGGAAACAAATCAGTAATCTATGAAAAAACTCGAAGGATCTATGAAACAATATGGAAAACTGTGTTAATCCAAAGCACCCTTACATCACACAATAGCTGCAGTGATGCAGTAAGTCTCTCTTGTGTCGGCAGTAAGCCCAAGCATACCAGAGAATGCATTGGAAGCCATATGGTCCAACACTCTAGAGCTGTACCTCTAGAGAAATTCATTTTTAATGCCTTATCTATAGGCTGGGACATCAAGCAATAATGGCATTGTAACTAAGCTGCTAAAAGGAGAAGTCCATTGGCAGAAGTTTAATTTCAGTGTAGTTCTGTTATTACCTTTGTTCGTTTAAAACTTTTCACAGACCCATTTTGTACACATGGTGCACTTTTTCCAATATACCAGGGGTTGTGAAAAAGCTTGCGATCTCTTGTTCCAAACTGAAGAGACCAGTCCCAAACAGAAGGAAATTTTAGGCCTTTTTCATCACCCAACTGGATGTTTTTGCTTATAGCGAATTCCTGCAAGAAGGAATATTCAGACATATTAAAAAACAAACTAATTTAATTACTTACAAATCTAATTATTGCATGCAGCTCAGAGAGCAGGGGGCATGGCTTACAGCATGGGTGGCTAGAGACCAAATGTCAAATTATATAGGGCAACCAAGGTGACCACTGCAGGAGGACAGAAATGAATCCTGGTTTTATTTTGTTAAGTGGGTGGCAATGCTTGGGCAGAGTTAATGTTTAGTTGATGATAACCACATTTCCATAATTTTTAACGTTTATTTGCTTTTTAAAAATGAAACTTCTAAGCTTTTATTTCTATGCTAACATTTGTTTGAGAAAACAATGCGGGGGGGGCACTGAAAGAATACGGGTAAATATTTACAATCTTAATTCTAGGTTAAAGAATTTTGTTATTGTGTTGGTGTATAATAGAATTTACTTGCACGGTTCTAAGAGTCATTGATTCTTTTAAGCAGAGTAATAACTGTAGAAAACATAACTGAGAAACATTTAGGTCTCCTGGTTTTTGTCCTACCCTGGGAGATACATGTGACAAACTATTCTTTACCCTGCATGCAGCGTATACAAGTCACCCATTTGTGTGTGTGCTTCCTTTGAAGGTTGGGATTTTTTTAGATATCTATCAGAGGTCCTTTTTAGGCTTAAGCACTACTGTTCTCTCTTTCTGTATAAATAGTACTTGATCACTATTACTCAGACTTTTAGGATTCTTTTTATAAAGCTGTCATTGGGTGTTTTTAAATAATTATGTGGCCCTGTCACAAGAGATTTCAAAGTTTGTAGCTTTAGATACCATCCAAGTCACTGTCTATCATGCAGATGAAAGGAAGCTGCATACTAATCCCAATGCAAGTATGCAGCACTCCTATGGGATTACAGATGAAGGAAACGATGAAGCACTTGTTAATAACAATGCTATTTTAGAAATAAAGTAAGTAGAGTGCTTCCCCCCCCCCCCCCAGTTTCCATTTTCAGTATACGCAAAGAGCATTGCAGGGACAATCCGATGAACACGCATCGTGCACTGAATATTTTTGCTCAATATTTCTCTGAAAAGCTCATATTGCAATTGTGACATCATTTTGCAAAAGTGAATAAATGCCATTTAGTTTAGATTGTGATTTCCCCCCTCCGAGAAAGACTCGGGCCTAAGATCAATTATTTTAAAGATAAAGGTAACACTTCGTCATACTCACAGTGCTCTGCTTTACTCGCTGGTGAGGACAGTTGAAAAGGAAGGTGCCAAACAATGAGATCCGTGTACTATCATACAATATGGTCAAATATGTTTCAGAAAACTCAAAGGCTGATGGATATTGTTCTAGCAGTTGCCAAATCGAGTCCAGAAACATCAAGAACAAGGGAGACTTGAGAATAAATGGACAATAATTAGAAGTAATGTAACCTTTGCCAAAACCTTACCAACTTGTTACCCCCAACATCCTCATTAGGGTACCTAACAACAAATTTAGTATGCTCCTCATAGGGAAGGGAAGTTTGTAGCTAAACAGAAATCACATAGAATCTATGATACAAATACCCAATACCCAAGTTTAGCATTTTCACCCTCTTGATGATAGAATATGTGATCATATGAATCATATAACTCAGGAAACCGTAGTAACGTAAAGTGACAGGATGGGTTGATTTCATGTCCTGCCCAACAAGTGTAAGTGGTACAAAGGAATTATAGTGTCAACATAATCTCCAGACTTAGACAAATACCACATTTTGTGAGTTGCGGGGGCAGGGGAGGGGGGAATGGGAGGAAATATTTTGAAGACTACATTTTCTCAGTCTATGTTCTCATTCAAACAGATTTAAATTGCTATTTGTACAGTCAGAAAATCTCTCTGTAACAAAACCACAGGAAGGCTGTGACCTGTAAATTATAGTACTTGGAAAGGGGAGGCATCTTTCCAGCCACATTTAGAATCATTGTGTCTATTTTCATAACATTTCACTTGAAATTTAGCTTACAAAACAAATGACCCATCTTTGCTGAACTACGAAGGAAGAAAAGATGGTTGGTTTCTTTTAAATTTAGAATGTGCTCTGTAGCCATAAATTAGTACTAGAATTTGCTCAAAGCAGCCACTCCAAATCTTGGTAATAATTGTATGGGTTGTGGGGTTGCAGATAAATTAAGATGAGTTTAAGGATATCTGGAGTAGCTTAAACTATCTAAAATCTACCTGAATACCTATTTTTTGTTATTCTTCCTTGGTTATGGGCTCAATTCAGGAACCGCCTGGTAAAATTGTATGGCCTGTGCTATTCAGGAAGTGAACTGGATGATCATAAATGGCCCCTTCTGGCATTAAAACCATTGATTCTATGAGTCGTAAAAAATGTTAATTTCCATTAAAAAAAAACTTGAATGAGGTCAAAATACACTACAGAAAGAAAAAACCCACTGGATTCAGCTGCTAAGGCGGAGTGGAAATTCCAAGAGGCATTTATATATATTTTTTCAGCTCTAGCAATATTTTATTTAACTTTTTCCTTTCAGATATTTCCTCACTTTTTTTTTTTTTGCAGAGTGAACCAAGATTCATCTCAAAAGAACATCTCAGTGGATCATAATTACAAAACACCCTTGCTTCAAATACAGTAATCCTATGCCTGACAAAGTACTGGTAAAGTAATGAATGTTTTCTCTCTACAGTGCAATGAGTGTCTGGAAAGAAGTTAACTGTGCTGTCTCTTTCTGTTCTTTGTTATTTCAACCTCTCGCAATCTCATCTGCTCTTCTCCCCCATTTTCCACATGTTTTCCTGAGCCTGAGTTGTCTTTTTTTCCCCTATTCTTTTGCCTAGCTGCATTATTTCCTTTACTCCCAGACATGTTCTTTGCTGCTGGTGCATGGCAGCTCTATTCCTGCTAGTGGCTCCAATCCCTGAGGGGGGTTTCTTTTTATTCTCCTTAAGTGCCACCCCAAGAGACACTTTAGGCTGGCTCCTCCTTGTTTCCAGCTGATTTTACAGGCCTCCAGTCTCTTTCTTGCAGTGTAGAGCCTGGAATACCATAGAAGTGTCTGAAGACCACCAAAGCCAGGTACCATGTTGCCATCCACCAATTCGTGAACCACCAGCAAGTGAACCATAGATTGTAATTTGAAAATTGCGAAACAGACTATATACTTTGCTTCACATGCTTCTTTATCAGATGGGTATTGTGATAACTGCAGCAGTAACCGCATACTGGTCTGGCTTTGTATGTAAAAAAGGGGGTGAGGAAATGAACAGGTGCTGCTGAAAAGAGGCTCCTGAGATCCTTGCTTGGTCAAAGTCTTGGGACCCAATGGTTTAATTATTGTAAAACATGGGATAAGACAGAATAAGCCTTTTCAAATCTAGCATGATTATAACATCAATATCAACAGTGACACTTGATTTCACCGAGTGTATTAATGATTCTTATACAACAGTTGAGGATAAAAAGGAGATTCATCTGATTAATAATTCTTCTTTTTTTATACATTAGCTTCCTATCTTTAGAAAGTACTAAAAAAATTCACATTAAAATTTCGGACATTAGCTTATGGGGTCAAGTCATTTCACTGCATGCATGTGATCTAGCTATCAATACAACATAGTTACCTCTTTGTCAGCTCTTTTTAAGTGGTTACACCTATCTAGAAACTGATATCCTGCCATGACCCATTCCTTCTGTATCAGGCTCTGAAATCCAACAATTGTCCGAAAATAGGGATCCAGCATTACTTGAATGAGGGAGGCTACGAAACAGCTCAGGTCCCGTCCTTCGTCCTCTGTGGTAAACATTAAGAGCATTTGAATATATATGTGTATATAATTAAAGAGGTCAGAGGGCAGAAACTGGTAATTCGGATTAGTGTTCTCCTTCTAGTGAATTTCAAAATACACCATCTCGAGATTGTTGTGTTTCAATATAGTCAGAAACTTTATCTCAGTGAACCTCACACTATAGTTAAGTTTTCCAACTATATACAGTACTGATATGTGAATAACCCTTACTCAACCTGCTAAGTGTTTGTCCAAAAAACCAGATGCCTACAATTTGAGATGGGCTGAAATTAATGGAGAGCTTCTAAACTCTCTTTTTGACCTAGAGGCACTCTGAATTGGTATGGAGTACTATTTTAAATACCATTTCTGGCATTACTACCTCCAGAAGGAATTTCAGAGTCAATCAATCAACACTGCCCGACACTGAAGTAATTCTTAGAAGTAGCACATGATCTGAGGAATGACTAAGACAACATCACATGCCAAGATAATGTAGCTAGAGTTGACAAACATTCTGATCTGGAAATATTACCAGGTACTATTGGCTATGTTACAATCCAGGTACAGTCAACTACAGGGAGGGAATTTTATGAAATGGAAATATTTTAAATCATTGCCTTTCAACACTTCAGTAAAGTATACAGATCACAAATGTAGTTTACCAAACCACGCTTTAACATTCCAACCTACCAATCATGACAATTACAACATGCTATACAATTATATTACCTTGCAGAACTACTGAGACATGCTTACTGTCCAGCATATATACAAGTTCAGCAGAATGCTTAAGGAATGATCTAGGCAAAAAGAAAAAGTGGTTTAATTTAACAATTAAGTCTACAGATACTGCACATTTTCTAAGAAATGAGAATAGGATTTTCCAAAATATGTAAGGGATTTAGGAGCACTCATGCCAGTGACTTTCACTGGAATCTATGCTCCTAAGTCACTTATGCACTTTTGAAAATCTCATCCCAAATCCAATATATACCCAAATAATATAAAAACCTCAACTGTTTCCAATAGGATTGTAGTGCCACAGAAATGCCTCTTAATTGTACATTTGTCTTGGTGCCCATTATTGTCCTGATCCTGCAAAGATTTGTGTGCGTGCTTAGTTTTTAGCATACAAGTCCCACTGAAGTAGCTAAAGTTAAGCATTCATTTATGTCTTTTCAGGATTCAGGTGAACACACAGAGGCAGAATGTTTAAGCGTGTAAACCTTTAGAATCCCTGTATATCACATTCATTTTACAATATACAAATCCCATCTGTGTTTGTTTTATTGCATATCAACATTGGTGAAAAATTAAGGACACATTATTAATGACTGCTTTCTAGTAATAATATTTGTACATACCTGACATACTCTAGCCAACGAGTATTTTCCAGTGAGGATAACCATTTTTCTTCCGTTTCTTCAAAAGGTTCTGCAGCAAGAAGAGTAGGAATGTCTGGGTGCATTTTTAAATAGCCATTTACTGTAGCTAGTTTTGTTACCCCTAGCTATGCTACCCATAATTTTCCACAAGCCTTTAAATCTGCAGTTGAAGGCACTTGGTACACCATCCCTCAGAAAAGCACACAGACTATTTTATGTGCTTACCTCATGCTTGATTATCCCCAGGTCTCAAAGAGGAGCAAGAGAATGTAGATCTACAGAAGCTATATTATAATATACACATATGAACACACTTTATATAGAATTTCAATTCCAGGTAAGTTAGTTGCTTCCTAACGAAGTCTGACACTTTGCTTTCTTGAAACCATATCCCCCAATGCCTCAAACAAACAAACAAAACAAAACCCCAACACAAGAAGAATAAAGATATTGTGACCTACCATTAACACATAACTGTTTAAGTTTGATAAATGCAGCCTGGATTTCCTGGATATTAGGCAGACACTTGTCCAAATCTGATTTGTGAACGTCACTTCTCTGTGGATGACTTCGAGTTACTGCATTACAAATCCTAACAAAAAAACCCAAAACTGTATTATTGGACATGGAGGAAAGCTTTTCAAACTAAGTTCTTTAGAATACAGGGAAGTGCAAGCAACTAAAAGCTCTTAAAAATAGGTGCCCAGTTTCCTCTTTTTAAAAAAAAAGGTTTCCTTGTAGTTACAAAGGCAGCTATCTTACATAGCAAAGCTATTTGCTCAAACAGCAAAATGGAAGAGTACAAGCATCTGATTAGCATTCAGCTATAATACAAGTCATGCATTTTTGGTCATATGGAATGCTATGTGGAGGCAGAATTGTTAACACACATTTCAGAAACATTCAGTTCCCATTATTGTTGAGACATGAGCTAAATTAATTTGAAAATTTGAAAACAGTACATTGTTAAAGATCTATAAGAAACAGCTATCATAGACAGCAGTATAGAAGTGGTAAGCAACAAAGCCTTTAGGTGGTATTCAACTACGTGATATTTCTTGTAATATATTCCAGTGTATATGAGACGAGACCTGGCCTAGTGATCTGTGAACAGGACTGGAAGCCTAAACGCCTCAGTTTAATCCTGGTTCTGACACCAGCTTTCTCTATAGCCTTGAGAAAGTTACATAACCTATAACCCTAATTTTACAGTCAGGGAAACTGAAGCAAATAACAAGCATTAGGTAATGTTGAAGTATTATGACTATCACTAGACCACCAAAACCCCAAACAGTTGAAGTAAAAGTTTGAGGGACATTGTATAAATTATGAAAGCTAAATAACTGATGATCTAGAGTCAATTTTCAGTGTTCAATAGCTCTAAAAATAGCTATGATACAAAAGCAGCATATAAAAGTGTATGCCAATAGAGATGCTGACTAGAGGCCCAACTCTGCGTTTTATTTAAATGTATGGCTTTGTTTTTCCATGTATATTGAGAATGATTTTATAAAGATACCCAAACAAATGATCTTGCAAGCCGTGTGAATTTCTGCAAGGTACTAAGGGCCAGATTCACAGAAAGACTTAGGTGCCTAACTGTCACTTTAGGCACCTAAATCCCAGAATCAGGTCCCCACTAGGATTAAAAAAACTCTGCTCGGCTGACTACACTCGCTCGGCCACTAAATTTTTGCAGTCAAAGCTATCTTAGCACTTATGTTTCTGAGTGCGGTATGGTAGCCCCACACCTGGTATCTGGACATCTAAGGCCTAACACAATGCAAAAACTAGGGAAATACAAGCGTGCCTCCACCTACCCACTCTGTGTGGCCTGTTCTGGCAAGGGTGCTCACAGCTCACCTACCACACTGGGTGCCTATAGATGAGCTTACTCAAAATGGTGGAGGGAAGAGGAGGAGGAGCTCCCTCAACTTTTAGCTCAATGGTTGGGGTACTCACATGGGAGACCTTCAGTTCAAGTGCCCCCTCCACCTGAGAGGGAGAAGGGATTTGAACTGGAATCTGCAACTCTTATGTGAGTGGGCTATAGGATATTCTGATTTGGGGCTCCCTCATCGCAAGTATGAAGTATAGCAAAGTATCCCATACAGGCACTATTTGCCTCATATTATACATGTCTGGTTAAGAAATTATGCTAGGTTATTGTTTACCTTTGATCTATTTTTCTTTGTTGCAATACATCTTTAATGTTGGCCATTCTCACAAGAGCACTCCCATTAGAGTGATTCCAGCACCAAAGCTAACAGAAAAAGATAATTTGTTAGTATTGCCTGACAGCATGAGTATCTACATACAGTACACAAACCATGTTCACTCATACACGTATCACTGTCATGAACATTAACAGTGATTAGCAACAGAATAAAGTTCACACTTACGGGCATTCGTCTTCCAATAAAAGAGTAAGAATAGAGCTTTAGATCTTGATCTGCTAAGGAAGATGGGACTACAAAGTATTCCGGAAGGCTGGAGGGGGGGAAATACAACACAGATAAGTCATTTTTCTTTCATGTGTTTTATCTACTTTTCTGGAAATAAAAAGGATACAATCTAGAAGACATAACAAGGAGTGTTAGTGCATAATAACCCATGCCACAGAATGACAATCTGTTATACGGGCTACATTTTATCACAGTAAAGGGATAGCAATGCTGACTGCATGTGCCTAGTGAGTCACCCATGATACTAGCACTTCTGGTATTATCGTGGATGGGCCACTCACTCTTAGGTCCCACCACGGCAACTGCTTGGATATTAGGAGGAAAAATAAAACATACCACCTTTGCACTCAGTCCTTAGCTGCAGCCTTGTACGTGTTGGGGGAAAGGGCAAAGAGGGACATACTTCTCCCCGCCTCCAACCAAAACACCTAAAAGCATGCCAAAAAAATCTGGCCCGAACAGGAAGTCAAATCCACAGTACCACTTGCTGCACTGGTAGTTTACTGGTCTTAGTGCTGTAGTGCACCAGACCCAGATGGAGACCAAAAGCGGGCCACTGAGATAAATGAGTGTGTACAGAAGCACTTTAGCAGCAACAGTCAGAGCTGGTCAAACTGATCTCATTATTTTACTCATTTCCTGTTATAAAACTTCAAATCTTGCTAATATTTCTTTTACAGGCATGTGCATTTGTGTTAATTTAACCAATAATAATCGTTTGTACCAGAAGGATAAAAACTATGAAGAATACAGTGAAAACAAACCTTGATTTTTTTTCTGTCACTTAATTTGATATGAATATATTAGTTAGCTATGGGATCCACAAGATAGTCAAGTTGCTTTAACTCTGGTGGCATCTCTTCAAGGAGATTGCCTTAGATACCTTTATAGAAAATTCTGAACCTTTACAAACACTCATCTCTCATCAGAATACAGCTGTTTTTTTTTCTAAAGGTATCTGATCTCTCCCACAGCTACTAGAGCGCCAGAGTGATGCCAGAGTCAAATTAGCTTGTTTTTTTCATTCTTTGTTTCAACTTACCAAGTAGAGATCATGTAACCTTCATTGACTGAACAAACTCGCCATCCTGATGCGCCTGTTCTTTTGATTTCTCTATCCCAATCAGAGTAAGCTTCAAATAAAGGAGTCTGTTGACCGCTACCACTGCCGCTGCCCCCACCTCCTGGGTCTATTCCATTTACTGTTGCTAGGAAAGGGAAAATAATCAATGGAAGATTTTTAAAATCATTCCTTTCAGCTCTTCGTCATGCAAACTGCTATAGCGCTATCTCTTCCCACACAAAGATAGGTGAGTCTCTCTATTAAAAGGGATGTTGCCACTTGCAAGATTAACAAGTAGTGGTGCTGTTGGGCAATATGCAAGAGTGACAACTGCATCTTTCCTTCTGTTTCAACAGGGTATGTGTAATGCAGTGAAAAACTGCTGTGTCAGTTCCTGCAAAACAGAGGCTACGGGATAATGGAAATTGGAAACAAAAGTGTCACATGAACTCATGGGGTCTCCCTCTAAAACATGTCAAAACCACACCCATACTACAATGTTTTACAGCTATAATACGCTATTCTTTTTTTAAAAGAGGGAATTCTATGTTAAAAGTTAGAAGTCAGTTATTCTTGTAGCTCAGTTACCATCTGCCACTAAACGTAAGATTCTGAGCACAGATTGGCTATCATTGAGTCCTAACCCTTCCAAATCAGGGCTGCCTTGTCTTCCTTTCCACTGTTTCAACAGTTTTTCTTCGGGGGTTGCGTTCTAGGCAAGCTATTACTTTCAGACAGGAAAGATGTGGAAGAGGCTGTTGATAATTTTTGTTGTTGTTAATACAAAGAACTAGGGTAAAAATTGTTTACGTCTTACTAACTTGTCACAATAAATTACTCATCCTGATGGGTATTATGTAGAACAGCCTTGGTTCTACAGGCTAGAATGTTATAGCATGATACTTGTTCTCTCCTTATATGACAAGAAGGTGATCAACCATGCTCAGTGGAATTACATTTTGTTTCTTGAAACTTTGAGTTAATTTGATTTTAGTTGTAAACGAATGACACAAATTTAGCCCTAGTTTTATAATCTGATCCATATGTGCAGCCTCTTTTGCCTGTAATGGGAGTCTGCAAGGGCATAAAGATCTGTCCAAGCAGATCAGACTGCAGGATTATGGCCATATCATTGCCCCTGTAAATCTTTGCCTGCTGTTTATACATCAACAATTTAATCTTTTCAGTGGTACTGAAGCACTCTCTCTTTTTATGCTTTCCAAAAGAAGCCTATGCCAAAAATCAAGATAGAAGTAGTAGTAATGCTCCTAAAGGCTATTCAATTAACACCCAGTATACAGTTATTTAAATAGGCCAAAGCTTTAATCCTCTACCAATTCTCTGATTATCTATGTATACACAAATTTCTAGTATGGCAATCACCATGGTATCTTTTATGTAAAATAAATAGGTTAGGAGAGGGGGGAATTGAGATTACACCCCTGAACAAATGGCACCTCAAAAGCTAATTTGCTGGTTTCCAGATGGCTTAAAGAAATTTAAATTAGAATTTAACATGAACAAAGTTATGCTCAAGAATTCGTACTAAAGCAGTCCTTTTAAATTTCTCTCATTGCCATAAAAATAATGCTGATGCCCAGATCATTTGTTTATGCTTCCTCTTTTTATTTCCTAAATGTTTTATGAAATAAATAGGACATGGACAAGTTCCTGCAGATCTGGTCAAAGTTTGAGACTAGGTCATTACATTAAAATTAATTTGATAACCTCGTCCTATCATCATCTGTGTGTATCACAAAAATCATCACATAGCTTGATACCAGTAGTGATAGTCTCTGTCCAGTAGGCCCAGAAGTGGAACAGCAGGAGATGCTGCAGGCTGGGCACTGATGCACACTGACAAAACCCTGCAAGGAAGCTTACCAAAATGTCAAGCCAGTTCTATTAGTCCCATATTTTAAAAAGCTCTATATTCACCCACACATTAAAGACAAAACATAAAACATTAAGAATCCTGCAAAAGATTTGGAACCAGATTTCAAAGGTAATTAGGTGCCCTAGAGATGCAGATAGGCAGTTAGTGGGATTTTCAAAAGTGTCTGAGCAGGTTAGGTGCCCAATTCCCAGTACATTTAAGAATCTGGCCCTTTGCTCACAATATTTTTTCTTTTTTTGGGGGTGGGGGAGGGGAAGACGGAGTAAAGGGATCAGGAGGGGATTGGGAGAACTTCAACTTTTACTTGAAATCAGAACAGTGAAATATATATGCATGCAATATTCCCCCCATCTCCCTTCATGATTAAAACTCCAGTAGTTTCAGGGCAGGTGAGAAAAAAAGCTCAATTGTGTGATTTTTGTGTTGTCTTTTCACAGTGGGAAATACTAATATTATTAATCCATGTGGTGAAAATGCACTGAGAAGAAAACACAATGCAATATAACCTATATGATGTTCTTCTGTGCAAAAGCACAGAGAAGGGGAAGAAATAATGGACAGACACTGCAGCTTCCATTTTCCATGGGACAGGCAGGGGTGCAGAGTGGGTAGAATGCAGTGCTGGAAAAGTGACCAGAGGACTAGGGAATGCCAGCCATGACCACCACAGAGCACGCCTCACTGTACAGTGGGACTTCCCCCTCTGAAATGCTCTTCAGCCCCCCTACTCCAAGCCACTGCCATGGAGCAAGACCACTAGCTTCACTGTCATTGGTTCACTGCAACTCTACAGGGACAACATTAGCACACTGCTTATTTTACCCACTTTGTGCAGCTCTGCCACTGGTCCTTTTCCTTTCCCATGTGGCACATGGATATTTCCTGGAGGGGGTAAAGGTGGCTCTAAGGAGGTTGTGGTGGACCCAGCATTTTGTTTATCTGCCTCCCCCAATCCAGTTCCCAGCTGTGGTTTTCTCTGCAAGTTTGCTAACTATGGCACTATGCAGCTGGAGGAAGGATGTGGATCTTAATTAAGCCCCTTTTTATATAACTGCCCATTTCCAAGTTTCTGCAACTTTTACCTGTAACATATGAAACTCTCTTTGTGCACACACACACTGGGCTTATGCGGCATATACAGAAATGAGCAAACACTTCTTTTAAGCATGTTTGAAAATTTGGATCCGTAATTTAATGACATCCACTCAGTTTCTGGAGTAGGTAGATCATTTGTTTCTAATGCAAATGGCAGAGTAAATAAAATTGTCAACACTACTGAACCACACCTACAGCAATTTCCATATTTGCAGGCTTACTGTGATGGAATGTGTAGCTTTTAGCTGTGTATTGGCAGGGGAGCACTAGCAGTGACCTTGCAGTGTTACACTAGAAATCAAGTTCCAAAGGCATCTTTTCCAAGCTTACCTAACTGACAAGGTTCAGTTGGAGACTGGCCTTGAGCAGAGAGGGTGTGCTCCAACTCAGCAGGGGTGGTGGAAGATTTGAGTGGGAGGTTATACCTAGTAAGCCTCTAGGAAAGGAGGTATGGAGTCCCAAGTTGCACAAATCCTCCTGCAATACCACCAGAAGAGACACTTATTCCCAAAAGAAGGGCAGGTAAACAAACCTGCCTGAAGGGGGATTACCTAGGTGTCAAGAGTATCAATATAGACACACACCAGAAGGATTTAAGGATGGAATGAGAGATAATGGTACTCATGACTGGTATGGATAGTTTTGTTTTGGATAAAGATAAGATTGTTTTGTTTCTGATAATGAATTACCATCACACTGATTAATTTAGACACAAATTAGGGGGCTCAGATGCAGCGTAAACCAATTGAAGTGACCTTCCAGAGTAAACTTCAAAACACTCTTGCCATTGCTTTTGGCTAAAAGTAGCCAGCCTTACTAATATTAGAACACATGCACATATTACTGAATAGAAAAAAACATTTACATGGTTACCTGGATTATGATATTTTTTCCCAACATATTCAAATGCAAAGAGGAGCTGGAGATCTGTTGGCTGGGAATAATGGGCTACTGCAAGGCACACCTAGGAAAAAAGAATGATGTTGTTACTGTTCAGCATTATTGAATATAAAAGTACTTTAGTGTAAGAATCAAAACTGTATATATAAAAAAAGGAGTGATTACCAGGAATTATGGCACTGTAAGAATATAACAAAAGACTGAAATTAAAAAATGGTCTGATGTAATATTGCCAGATTTGACTAGAGAGAAGGACTTATGATATATTTTGATATTTGGTTAAATTGGCTAATATTTGCTGGAAAAAAGTGTCATAGCAGTAAAGATAGGTGAATTTTTGACTTACATAAAGAGTGACTTGCAGTTATGACTGATAGATGATTTAATGCTTTAACTAATATAATTTATTTGTGCTTTAATAATTTTTAGCAGAAAGGTCAGCCAGCTACAGGAGTCCCCCTCAAAATTCTCAGCATATAGACAACAACATACAGGCAGGGGATGTGAGTTACTAAGCTGGTGTGTAGGTGTCTATGTACAAACAGGAGGGGAGTAGATAGAGAAAAAGAGCACAATGGGGCTCCATTCTTGGTTGGTCCGTAGGCACTACCATAAGAATCACTAGTCTTGCATTTTAGAGCCCAACCCTCGCATTATTTCTTGAAACAGCAGCCTCTCATTTTTTACCTCCAAGGCCTGCAGGAGTTGTGTCAATCCTGCAGCAAAATAAATCCCATTTACTGCAGGGGACAGATGGCTCCAAGACTTTTGGCGTAGAAGTAAAGGGATTATCTAGGAATAAGGAATGGCCAAATCTCCATTATGATATGAGTGTTTGTCTCTGTTATTAATTATTATTATTTTATTATATGGAGATATACCTAATCTCACAGAACTGGAAGGGATCTTGAAAGGTCATTGAGTCCAGTCCTCTGCATTCACAGCAGGACAAGTACCATCCTGAACAGATTTTTGCCCCAGATCCCTAAATGGCCCCTCAAGGATTGAACTGTCAACCCTGGGTTTAGCAGGCCAATGCTCAAACCACCAAGCTGTCCCTGTCCCTCTCCCACAATAGTCACTTCTGCCTTGTTTTTCAAAGGGACGTAGCACCTCTAGCTTCCCATCAACTTACAATTTCAACCCCTCTGAAAAATCAAACTATTGCGTTGTTTTGACCAGGCATGAGCATTTATAATTAGTTAGATATATCAGTAAGTTGTGTCTTCTCCATTCCCTGAATAGTCTTGAAAATGCAATGTGAGCCAGATAGCAGCCTGATGATAACTTTGTGTCTTGCCCTTAGAAATTCCGCCTCTAGCTGACTGGTATTTAGTCAGACAAGGAAACACCTGCTTACCATATAAGAATGCCTGTGAACTCGACAAGTCCCAGCATCTCTTCTAAGAATGATACAGTGATCAGAGTATACCAGGCTGAGTCACTTGCCCTACCCTAAGACAGGCACTGCTGCAGAGCACCAAAACTGTAGAACACTTATGTCCTCACCACTGCAGCATAAACAGTTGTTTCCACTATAGCATCAGAAATTAATGTGACAGAAGCTCACTCAGTAAGGCTACACACTATGCAAAACACAGGGTCAGAATTAGGGCTTGATCCTGCAAACACAAGTATGTGTGTTTGCACTTGAATAGCACCAATGAACCCAAGAGGAATTCTCACGAGTAAAGTTAACAGTGTCCTAAGCATTCCAGGAGCAGACCCTAAATTTCAGTTATAATTTAGCTCCATCATTCTTTATCTGCAAAACTGGGTAAGCATCATAGAAAAACAAATTGTTTTCCTTCTGACCAGAATGGAAAGAAGGAAACAATAAGGGCCAAATCTCAGGAATGGAGCAAAGCCCCCATAACTTCCAAGCAACGCTCTTTTCATACCCCCATGTGCCAAGTGGGGCTCATTTTAAAGGCTTTATGTTTGCCTTCTTCCGCCTCTCCAAATAAATGCTCAGACTTTGCTGTTTTACTAAAATATGCCTCCTTCACCTCCAAAGGAAGTATCTGAGGAAAGTGAAGTAATTTTACTACATTAAATCTACTCCAAAAGTCTAGCTTCAGGAAATTCCACCTGTCAAAGTTATTAAAAATCTCACTAAAGATTTATTTATTAAAAACTACTTTGCTCTGCAAGGAGCTGGTGAGACCTATTACAGAGAGTTTCTTGACATTCAAAGCACTGAAGAGTCCTCCTGCATGGGATCTCTGCTACTGTTGGCCACAGGATAATGGACTGAACATCTTAAAGATGCTTTTGATTTTGCATGTGTATGCAGGATGTCTAGCACTTGTACTGAATGTACACTGAGGAATTTTATCTTATTTATCTTTTTTAAACACACTTACTAGTAAGTAAATAGCACTGCATTCAAATGCAATGAGACTATCTAAACCAGGGGTGAGGAACCTATGGCTCATGGGCCGCATCCGCACTGCACAGAGCTGCCTGGCCCCTTTGCCTAGGGGCAGGACATGCTGGCCACTTCCAGAGGCAGCAGAGCTAAGACAGGCAGGGAGCCTGCCTTAGTCCTACTGTGCCACCGACCAGGAGCCGCCTGAGGTAAGCACCGCCCGGCCAGAGCCCACACCCTGAACTCTCTGCCCCAGGTCAGAACTCCCTCCCACACCCCACACCCTCATCCCAACCCCAATCCCCTGCCCCAGCCCTGATCCCCCTCCCGCAATCCAAACCCCTTGGCCCCAGTTTACCCCAAACCCCTCATCCCCTGTCCCATACCAGAGCCCACACCCCCAGCTGGAGCTCTTACCCACTCCCACACCCCAACCCCTGCCCTAGCCTAAAGCCCTCTCCCACACCCTGAACACCTCGTTTCTGGCCCTATCCCAGAGCCTAGGGCAGGCCTGCACAACATGCGGCCCGCAGAGCCTCACTGTGCGGCCGGCGAGGGGATTCTAAATCCCCTGCACACGGCGCTCTGCGGGTACCCCAGAGCCCTTTGAATGCCAGCCGCGGCCGGGAAGCAAAGAGCTCTGGGCTGCTGGCAACTGCGGGGAGCGCAGAGCCCTTTAAATCTCAGCCGGGGCCAGGAGTCAGAAGGCTCTGGGCTGCCCACAGCGGAGGGGAGCCCAGAGCCCTTTAAATCCCCAGCCGCGGGGAGTCAAAGGGCTCTGGGCTGCCCACAGAGATTCCCAGCCACGGCTGGGATTTAAAGGGCTCTGGGCTCCCCGCGGCTGCCCCCCAGGACCCCCACCCCCTATCTAACACCACGGGTCCTTGTCCCCTGATACCTCTCTCCCGGGACTCCTGCCCCTAACTGCCCCCCAGGACCCCACCCCCATCTAAATGCTGCTGCTCCTTGTCCCCCGATTGCCCCCTCCCAAGACCCCTGCCCCAACTGCCCCTTGGGACCCCAGCCGCTATCTAAGCCTCCCTTCTCCTTGTCCCCAACTGCCCCCTCCTGAGACCCCCAACTTTCCCCCAGGACCCCACCCCCTACTTGTCCCCTGATAAACCCCTGGGACTCCCATGCCTATCCTACTGCTGCCTGTCCCCTGACTGCCCCCCTGAACCTCTGCCCCATCCAACCACCCCTGCTCCCTGTCCCTTGACTGCCCCCTGGAACTCCCTACCCCTTCTCCAACCCCCAGCCCCCTTACTGTGCCACTCAGACCAGCGTGTCTGTCTCCATGCAGCTCCAGACATATTGCTGCCATACTCCCCCGTGGAGCCCACAGCCCCCCCCCCCCCAGCACCTGCCTTCCAGATTTGAACACCTCAAAATTCAGGAGTGCTCAAGCTCAGTTTGGGCAGCTGTTACTTCATTTCTCCCAAATCAAATATACTGATCCACTGTAACTTGCTGTAGAAAAAGCAGGATAAAATTGAGCAAGAAATGCTTATTAGCACTGGAATTGCTATTTTCAACAGCCATTGCCTTTTTGTTTAAAAGGAAGACAGTGATATTGCATTGGCAAATTCCCCACAGAAAGAAAGAGTGGAACAAAAGAATAATAAAGGTACCTCAACTTTTCCTCAGTTATGGAGGACAGTCTTATAATATGCATCCAGATATCCTCCAATCACACAAGCTGAAAATTGTTCCACTTTACTGCAGCTCTGTAAGCATATGGGAAACAGTCCTGTCTGTGTTTTGTGCACATCCAAAATTCCGGCTGAATGACCTGCCCTCGGAGCGAGTTACCAGTGACCCAGGGCTGGGGAGGCAGGAGGTGTGTGGGGGGAGGCACTGGTGTGGGGAGCCCAGGGCTGAGGCAGCAGCAGAGTGGGGGGAGGGCACTGATGGGGAGGAAAGGGGGAAGCTCAGCGCTGGGGCGGCAGAGGGTGTGTGGGTCAGTGGGGGGAGAGCCCAGGACTGGGGCAGCAGGGGGGTACGGAGGGAGCCCAGGGCTGGGACAGGGGGCAGACAAATTTTTTTTTGCTTGGGGCAGCAAAAAAACCTAGAGCTGGCCCTGCCGGGTTCCCCCAGCCACCGGAGCCCCGAGCCCTTTAATTTGACCCTGAGGGCTCCCAGCCACCTCTTCAGCTGGGAGCCCCCAGTTGATTTAAAATAAAGTATCACCTCCCCACCCCCAACCTTCCTTTTTGGCCCACAGCTGTTTTGGTGGGGCAGCACTGGGGAAGGAGGGTTTGTTTCTGCAGGGCTGGACGGCCCTGGGGCGGGGTGTTTCTGCAGGGCCGGGAGGTTTCGGCCCTTGGCTGTTTTCTTTGGAGTAATGTGGCCCTCGCCGCTTTACGAGTTGTGCAGGCCTGGCCTAGGGGAAACCCTGACTCTCTGTACCTCCCCTCCCCCACAAGGCTGTGTGTGGGCTGAGTGGTTTTTTCGGTGGGTTAATGGTTCTCCATCCCTGATCTAAACATTAAGATAGGGAGCTAGATTTTGAGAGGCAAAAGTACTTTTTATAAAGCAATACACTTTTAATTATTTGTGTATTCAAAGTTGTATCAAATTACATATGAAAAGTAATACAGTGGGCCAGATTTTCACAGGTACTGAGTGCACTAATATTACTGAATATTGTACTGATATTACTACACTGAAGTTGTAGGTGCTCACCATTTCTGATTTTCAGCCTCATGGATGAGGAAATGGAACCTAGCCATGTATGCTGTGCCTCTTCACATCTCAAACATGCAATAAATACAGTATCGCCACTTGGACTTGTCAAAAATTATTCTGTTAAAGGTTTTATAATGAGTAAAGTCTTAAACCTATATTAAGACTTATACTACGCAGTCCTATTCAATAGCAAAGAGACATCATCAAATTAATGTAATTTTAAGGGTGAAGATCATAAGTATGACTATTAGCTCATGTGGCCCAGTTTGGGTTACGTTACAGGATGGTGACACAAATACATAGAATTACAACTGCAGGCATCACCACTAGAAAAATCACACCCCACCCTATTAGGTACTCTTTTGTACTTCATTAAATTTTGCCTACTACCTCTTTATTTTGCTACATTTTAACACCTGTACAGCAGAGATAGGTACATTTAGGACACTATTTAAAAACATTCTTTGCTTCCAAGAGGTTGAGAAAGGTCTCTTGTGTTTTGTTTCACTTGTTATGGGGGAAATTTTCTTGTAGTCATACACAGGAAAACAAGATTGCTGGAACAGGCCATTAAGGGGTTAATACAACTGATGGCACGATGCCTCAGAAAAGTCAGAGAGCACATTCAGACTTAACTCTGTGTGGGGAATACTACAGTATTTCTAGTCCTTATGCATTCTATGCATAAAAGGAACTTGAGTGGCTATATTTTCATTTTGATTTGACTTTTGATGAGAACATTCACTATTTGTAGAACCAACTTTCAATGGCTGCATACTGACTAATTGCAAACTATTTTTTGCACACTATAAATGTCATTCAAATCCTTTTAAAGGAACAGTTCCTTATACCTCTTCTCCTATATTACTGTTTTCAGTTCAACAATGAAACTACAGTACAAAACAGGTCCAGTCTGATGTCATTCCAGTCTCAAGGAGTCAGTGGAAAGTTACTTAGCATGGGGCTTTGAAACTGTTTACTTAATTAAGCAGATTCTTGTTCGGGCTTTTTTTTTTTTTTTTTTTTTTTTAAAACAGGTGGAGGAGGAGGGTTGGTCCATTTCTTTAAAAGTGCTTAAACTCAAACATGGGGCTCATTACAATACTGATTAGTATACTCCATTTAGAAAACTATTTCAGCTATTTCACAGAGATCCAAGAGTAGGAAAGGCCATTAGCCATCACAAAAAACGGATACCTCCATTTGAATTGCTAGAAGTCATGCATGTAAACTTTTGATATACTTTATGTCAGGCCTGCACAACGCATAAAGCAGCAAGGGCCATATTACTCCAAAGAAAACAGCCGAGGGCCGAAACTCACCACTCCGCCCCCCCCAACACCTCCCCCGAAACACAACACTCCCCCAGTGCCGCCTGGCCCTGTGGAAACAACCCCTCCCCCCTGCGCCGCCCGCCCTGTGGAAACAAAGTCTCCTTCCCCAGCACCACCCCGCCGAAACAGCGGTATTGAACCTTGATAATATGTTATAGCGGGCCCTTAAGGTAGTATAATTAAGGTAAATGAAAAAAGTCTTTTTGCTAGAAGTAGAATAAGATCTTCCCCCCACTTTGTAATCGATTGCCCTGTTGAATGAATGAGGTGTGACTGAGGAAGGCGTGGAAGGCAGCACCTCCAGAGAGCTACAACCCTTGGAGAGGGGTGGGAGCCAGACAAAGGACAATTAAACTTGTCAAGTGGGCTGAACGGGGAGAGAAGAGCAGACGTACTGATGGCCTTGGGGGTTAGAAGCAAGCACCTTCCTTTGGGAACCCCTCTTAGCAGTGGTGAGCTGGGGCCGGTTCCCACAGGTTCCCAAGAACCGGTTGCTAAAATTAGACCTCCGTGGAGAACCGGTTGTTAAATGGCCAGGGAGTGGGCAAAGAACTCCGGTCCACAGGCCAGACCATCCTGTTGCTCCCAGGATTCCCAGCTGGGGAGGCTGAGGCTCCCCCAGCCCTTCCCCTGCTTCCCCACAGCTGCAGTGTGGCCAGCCGCCGGCATCAGCTGGGCAGCTCAGCTGAGCTCCGGAGTCATCCTGATGCTTTGAGCTGCCGGCAAGGTAAGCGGGGAGGGAGCTGCAAGCTCTAGGGCTGCCGAGGGGGCAAGTGGGGCAATTTGCCCCAGGCCTTGCAGGGGCCCCCGGCCACACTAGTATGTCTCCCCCTGCCCCGGCCCCTCCCCCGCTCTCTCCCCCTTAAATCAGAACTTTTTATAGGGAACCGGTTGTTAAGATTTTGGCAGCTCATCACTGCCTCTTAGCATCACTGGGACAACCCCCAGCCCAGAGAAAAGCAGCAAAAAGGACCAATTTTTATGAGACACAATATCAGTAGAACAGGTCAGCCACCAACTCACCGCTTGCCTCCTGACCCCGCCCCCCAAATATAAAGCCCCCCCGCTTGCCTCCTCAGCCCCCCCGCCCCCACCGCCTCAGCCCCCACCGCCACTGCCCGCTAGCCTCCTCAGCCCCCGACCCCCCTGGCTCGCCTCCTGACCCCCCGCCACCCGTTCCCCTCCTCAGTCTCCTTCTCCCGGCACTGGCTCACCTACCCTCCCCACCACCACCACTGCCTGCCCGCTCGCCTCCTCAGCCCCCGCTGCTCCTCACCTGCCTGCTTCCCCCACCACCAGGTCATGCCTGCCCACCTGTCTAGTTCTGTTTTAACATGTAAACAAATGTTCTTGTAATTTTTTAGTTGAAAACAAAAGCAATTATTTAAGATCCCAAATCACCATGAATACATATATAAACAATCTTTAAAAATCACCTTTAATTTCCCTCTGGAACACATGCAAAACCTAAAAGCTGAAATTTTTATTAAAATTAGATAAGATTTAAGTCAGTTTTCATATACCATGAAGCAAACAACTGAAACATGTAGAACAGCAACTGCCAATTCAGGCCCCGATTCTGACAGGTGAACTGTTGCATCAATAGAAACCCCCAATGAAGTGAATAAAGTGTCTCGCACGTGCAGTAGTCCACCTGTGCTGATCATAGTGTAGAGTCATGGCCTTTCTTTCTTCAATATAAATACTGACATTTTGTTCTGCTACAATCTTCAGTTGGAATTTTAGACCAGTGAAATTAACAGAGCCCATCAAACAACAATTTATTTGCTAACAAGCACTAAAGCCGTATTTGTGTTCTATTTATTCCTGACTCTGCAACTCCATACAGTAGCTTTACTGTCTGGGACTTTAAAGACAAGCAAATTCCATAGACCTCAGCAGAATGCAGTCAGAAGCTGAAAGCTCAAACTGGAAGACAAACATGTTTTACAGGAAGTGTTCTTGTATCAAACTGATAAACGTTCAGTATTTTTGCCAATTGCAATTGTGCAAAACCAAAGATATTCAGAAACATTTAAAAAACAGGAGAACAGTTTTCACTTACAGGAGAGATTGTTGAATAAAAAGTAAAAACAGTGGACTTAATTACCCCTATCAATGCTCACTGTGCAAATTGCATCTCCTTGTACCAGCGTTGCCCCAAGAGCAATGCCAATGGAAACGCAGGTGATGTTTGCACTGCAACCTTCCCCACCACACTTCTAACAGAGAAGAATAACTCTAATTTAGGATCCAAGCTCCTTAGCCATCCCATTAGAGGAAGCTGCAGGAAGCATGTACCAGACAAGCACATCCCCTCGTCATGCAGGCCATTCAACTCCTCAGCCCACACCATCTGCTTTTATGGTTTCACTAGCAGGATGCAGGCCCCCCATGGCACTGCAACTGTCCACTCCAGGTAGAGGTTTGCCGATGGAAAGGCATGTAACAAGGACTGACTCAAGTTCCATGAATATAGTTTATTAATGTTCCATACTTGCAAATACTCTTCTGGCACAATGAAAAAATAACCTTCTTGACCCCAACACACGGGCTACATCTACACTCCAAGTTAGGGGTGTGATTCCAGCTCACGTAGCGGTACTCATGTTAGCTCTCATCTGAGCTAGCATGGTAAAAATAACACGGCAGCCGCGGTAGCACTGACAATGGCAGCAAGTGCTAGAAGCAATGAGCTCATCAAGAGGTTCAGGCAGATCTGAACTCAGGATGGCTAGCACAGTTGTGGTCACTGCCCATGCTATTGCAGCGATGCTACTATTTTTAGGGTGCTAGTTCAGATGAGAGCTAGCGCAAGTGCGTCTATGTGACTGGGAATCAGACCCCTAGCTCTTAGTGTTGTAGCCTCAGACAACTGTCCATAGCTCTTATGCCATGCGCAGTCCAATTTTAAATGTTAAGACAGTTTTCTACCACTTTGTAGTAATTCATAGGATCTGTCTACACTGCAATAAGACACCCACATGGGTTCCTGGGGCCCCGACTGTAGGGATATAAAATTGCAGTGCAAATGCTGGGCTTGGGCTGGAACCTGGGCTCTTGGACCCTATGAGTGGACGTCTACACTGCAATTTTATAGCCCTGCAGCCTCAGCCCAAGTCAGCTGACACCCGCCAGTCACATCTGTTTTACTGCAGTGTAGACAAACCCATAAAGGCCAATTATATGCAGCATCTATTTGATTTGTGTGTAACAATACAGATAGTGTAGATTGTACGGGGAGACTTTGGCAAACCAGTAAAGTGCCTAAAACCACTATGGCTTATTGTTAAAAAGCAACCTAGTCAGCAAGCTGAAAATTGGCCATTCAGCAAAATCAGTTTGACCAAGGCAGGAGGGGAGGGGGTTTTGGGGTGCCACAGAAAGGGCAGTTTGACCCCGCATCCTTCCTGATAAGAACTGTGTTGAAGTTGCTGATACATGCATTTTAAAAGAGCAAGAATGTCTATTGGGGTCTCAGAGCTGCAGACTCTGGAAAAACCCACACCTGGTTAATCAATAATCAGAAGGAACCTCTTGCTTGAAACTGCTTACTTAACAAGGTTTCTTTAAAGGACATGTCATTCTATTACTAGTGTATAAATAAGGGGAAAAAGTGGGACTCATTTGGACTCTCCCTCTGGATACATCTTGCAGTCCCTACTGGCAGACGGAAGATTTGGCCACCAGAAGCCTGCCGCTGTGTCACTCGAGAGCCACACTCAGCTTTGGTAATTATCAAGGGTTGGGGGTGTTTTACTAACTTGTTGCGGACGTGTATAAGTGCTTGAGACTAGTAAAGTTTAGCTTTAAGTGAAAGCACTCTTGTGTTGTCCTGTTTGTGCCAGCCATCTATCGGTCGGACAGCCGTGTGTCCCTGATTTATTTCCTGACACCTCCTCACAGAGTAAAGTTACCAAGAGCTTTGGGTTGAAAGAACCCCGGGTAACAGATAACAGGTAAGATCTAACTATTTCTACACACTGAAGATTAAGTTGCGTTTTTTTCTCATTTCAGAATCTTTGTTTATGCATGCATGTTAAATTATTGAATTGCACAGTATTTTCTACTAGGCCCTATGAGAAACACTAAAATACAGATTTTTTTTTTTTAATTTACTTAACTGTTTCATTTTGAGAAATCACTCCAGGGGCCCATGTCTCGAAAGACTCTAAAGACATACATGCCTTGGAGGTCCCAACAAAGATCATATGTTTGTATTACTGAATGTGACAGATAACTAATTTCATGATTTGTGCAACAAACAATTAGAGTGTGCTCAGTCACCTTTTGTGTGAGTCGGTCATACAAGCCCACTGACTATGAACTGTCCGATGTACATCAGGTACTCCTGGGGGAATTCTGCGTCACTACGCAATGCAGAATTTTGCAGAAATCAATGTTGTGCATGCAGAATTTCCTTTCCCCCACAGAAATGGTGTGCAGTGCTGCAAGCCGCCACTAGTGGCTGCTGGACCTGGAAGAGCCCAGATCACAGACAGACGACACTGCTGGGGGGAGTGGGAGGGAGCTAGAGGGTTCCCAGCAGCTGCAGTTCCCAGCATGCCCTTGAGGGAAGGAGAGGGTGGCGCACAGGAAACTCTGAGCATCAGGCTGTTTCTCCTTCTGGATCCCTGGGCTCTGGGACTGTAGGGGGCAAGTGTCTGGGCAAGGGGGAGGGGCCCTACAGCTGGGCTCTGGATGGGAGGTGTTGCAAGTGTCTGGCCCCCAGCTGTGCTCTGGCGGGGGAAGGGGGAGAGAAATAGGAACTGGGTTGTCATAGGGATTTCTTTAACTCTACTCCGGGGGGAATTTTTGAGAGTGTATGTATTGTTACAGACATACTTACTGACAGGTATTATGAAATAAATTACCAAAATAATTGAAACTGGTGTGATTATGCAGTGTTATTTTGACAAATAAAAATTGCAGAATTTTAGAATATTGTGTGTAGAATTTTTATTTTGGCACAGAATTTTTAATGTTTTGGCACAGAATGCCCCCAGGAGTAATCAGGACAAGCAGCAGAGAATAAAACTAAGGCAGTAAAAAAAAGAATCTGTTTAAAGAGCTTATTTAAAGGCATTTCAAATGAAAAATAAAGAACTGAAAGAGGATAATGCTGGGGCCTGAGAGGTTAAGAAATGTTGGGTCTCTGCAATACTATCACTGTGTACAGAAGGTGACAACTGAATACAAAAAAAGCATCTCCCCTCCTCTGCTACCCCTAAACATATTTATGACTTGTGGGGGAAGAGTTGGTTTTGATTGGACAGAAATAAGGCCTTGGCCTGGATTACTTTTTCTCCTTTTCCCTGTTTAATTATGTGATTGTGTATATAATATAGATCTCATACACCCTACACATTTTAAAAAGGCTTCTCAGAGGAATGGAGATGTGGGCATTGGAGACTGGAAAGACTGAGAAATTGCAGATATATTTAGGCAGTAGGACACTACCAGGCGTGCGCCACTCTTTTGTACTGCCAAGTCCCACATGCATTGTCAGGCAATATGCCAAAGGCAAAATCTTGCAGCCACCAAAGAAGTGATAATATCCCAGAATGATGCATCCCTGGGTCAGTCTTATTTGACAGTTCTGAAATTGGTCCATAGTATCATTAGCAAAACAGACTGATATTTAATAACAGTTCAATATTGTGGCACCAAATACTTACAAATTAAAATTAAGTGATATATTATAGAAAAATCTGTGCAGTCAGTACAATATCAGTCCTCAAGATTTCAAACATTTTAAATTGCACTTTATTTAGCCAGCTGCTATAACGGCCAGAAGACAGCAGTCCTTTTTGATTATTACCACATTTAATCGTAACTGAATTTAATGAAAAGCAAGAATTTTAATTTAAGCTGTAAAAATAGCCATTACTTCTCTTTTCAAGTTTCCTGGCTTAAGCCTTCCCCCAACCCTCTTACTCCTACTTCCCCTTCCTCCCACACTCATCTGGTTTTTGCTCTTTTGGAGGCTTCTCAGCTTTAATTTAAGGGCAAAACAGCTGAATCAAATTGTAAAATAATGATGGGTCTGGAAATTTCCCCCATGATTCAGTGGCCCAACCTTGTATCTATATCATGCCCCTTCAAACAGACATGTAACTTAAGAGTGCAAGGGAGCATTTAAGAAGCACACTGGCTGCTGTTCCATAGTTAAGACTGAAGTTAGCTTCTTATTATAATCCTGATTTTCAAACTCCTTCATAATAATTTCCCCCCAAATAAATTAATCCTCCTGAAATTTCAAACATTCTGGCATCCTCACTTAAAGTTTTTCTGGGCAGTTTGGGTATGGGGTATATGTGGGGAAAATCAGAAAAAATGAGCTTTTAAAGTTGTAACAGTATCATTAACACAGCATATTTGTTTATGGACACAGTCAAATAATCAACTATATCTCCCCTATATTGGCCACAATAGCTTCAAACTTATTTTTTTTCCATTTTAGACACAGATCACTACTATCAGTTCCTGAATGTCTCATATCTGCTGGAATACTAACAAATGGCTTTGCTAGTAGAGCCTATTCTTCCTCCTCCTCTCTCCCCCTCTCCCCACAAAATATCCCCTAAGCTCACTCTCCTTAGGGATAGACCACATTCTTTGGGCCCAAGCCTGCAACCACTGACACACACAACCTGACTCAGAGAAACAGTGCCATTCATTTCAAGGGACTACTCACATGACTCAAATTACTCTTCTTTACAGGTGTATACAGTATCAGGTCTCCAAACACCAAATATGTGAAAAGGTTAAGAGGAATTCAAAGCTAGTTTTTTAAATAATTCTATTTAAGTTTCTCTAAATACCTGCTTTTAAAAGTAAGACACAGTCTCAGTTTGCAGAGTGCAACACTTAAGTTGTCCCAGTTTCCAGCAGTGAATACGTTTTTTGATGTTTACTATGTTTAGATATCTCAAGGTCTTCTATAGACACAGTGAAAAGGTAAGTGTCTTTGTTTTGCTTCAACAATGACTTCATTCATGACACAGAGGAACACTGTCCTAAGGAGATCATGCTCACTCTCGGAGCCCGAGGGGAATTCCTCTGCTCTGACTTGCACAGCCAAGTTCAGTTATGCAAATTTTCCAAATTAAATGTCATGTTTGGGATCTGATTTATAAATCACTAAAGTTCAGTCACTACAACTGCTTCATTGGTAGACTTCTGATTTTAAATGGAGGCTGCCTCAGACAATGAAACAGAATCTGACCCTGACCCATTGTTACAGTTCTACTATCTGACTTATCGTCCCAATTATTTTAAACTGTCAAGAGAGGGGAAAAAATGCTCTCTGGGGCCATCCTTTTCTGTTATAAATCTCTCACATTTGTCTTCAGTTGAATTAGTCCAACCAATTCACAGTTCATGACACAACTGAGCTTTACAGTCTCATTACCCAGTATTTGAAACAGGCATCCTCTAAATTACATTGTCCAATCCGCAAGCCCTTGGAGGAATTTATAAATATACAATTCCATGCAGCTCATAGTTTTCATGAATAGTTCATAACCTAGCACAAGAAGCGGCACACAAATTAATTAGGCAAAAAATGGTATAGCAGACACATACATATTTTGATTTTTCCAGGGGAAAAGTTGGGATTTCTCTAGAACTTTATGTAGCTTAACACACACTATGCCACCTTCGAGCCAAAGAAAACTCGATAAGATTTTCTCCCAATAGAATTCGGAAAGCCCTGATTTTTAAAGCTGTGGCCCTCCTTTTTTGCCCCCACAAATTGTAGGCAGAATTGTAGACATAATTTTGTATCCACAATTAATGTTGCATGGACAGTGCACAAGTAATATTAAAGGAGTCCTCAAAACTGTAGGTGTAAAAAGGCTGGCTAAGTTCCCCTCACAAAAATTCACCAATAGACAAAAAAGTCTCTTACTCAGTGCTGAAAAAATGGGTAGGGAAGAAACAGAAGCCAGATAAAAAAACATGCCACAGCACAGATCTGAAAGATGTAAGCTAAACGCCTGGAGACAGAAGCATCTGATTCAAGATATCATAGGTTCCTTCTTCTCTGATTAAGCTACATCCTAAAATAATCTAATTACACAAAATCCCGACTGGACCAAAACTTCAGTTACATATATAAAAAGTGTTGTTCTTATTCTGCATTTGCCAGAAAGTTGATTTTTTGTCATTTTGCCCTCCAGTGAAGGAAAGGTGCTACCACCACCTGAATGTACTTTGGTCTTCAAAATTATGTAGGTGCACAGCATTCACATAATTAAAAAGTGAAGATTTGCAGTAACTGTTTTTTCCCCACTCCCTCTAGCGAACACACACTAATATTTGAAATTTGAAAGTTTACTCACTTAGAGATCACAGGCACCATCCTTTATAACGATGTATATTTACATAGCATTTATATATTCAAAGTACCATATACCTCCAGTCCAGACCAATGGGTCAATGAGCAGAAATGGTTATGTAAACTGAGTTTCTGCTCATCAAATACAGCTATTGAACCTTCCCAATTATTTATTGGTTAAATGAACCTGTTGGTTGGTTTGTTTTGTTAGTGCCAACTAACTAGGCATATAAAAGTGGTGATGCCAGATAGAATATACAAGTTGCATTTATTTTCCTGTTTAAAAAAGAAAAGTGCAGCGAGCCAGAGAAGAATTCAACGGGAGAAGCAGGAAAGTCTACATCATCGGAAATGTCAACAGTCTAGGTTGCCTGTTTGAGGAGTACAAACCAGTTTGCAGGTCAGGAAATTCCCTTTTATTTAAGCACTGAAAACAGGAACACAGCTAATAAACTATCTAATCTGTTTTGGATCTAGGATTTTATAGTTTTTACATCCCTCCCCCTCCCCCCCGAAGGAATCAGACTCCTTTTCTACATCAGTTTTCCCAGAATTTAAAAAGCCCAGCGCCAATGTATCAGGAAGTGCCAATGAATGGTCTTGTTGTTCAGCCTTTACTAAACTCCAAACATTCACTTGGCATTTTTGACAAATTTGGAACTCCAAGCATTTGCCAGAAAATACTTGTCCAGATTCCAGGAGACATATTTAAATTTCAGCATTCTAGCCTTTGGGTAACTTCAGGTTAAAAATTTCCACTACACACTTGGAAGTACCTAACATTTTCCATTTTCAGCTGTAATACAATCTCTGCAGTGGGATATGTAGTTCAAATATATCATTTGACTGCAGCCTTGGAAGTTATAAACCAACCTTTAAAATACTGGTTCCCCAAGTCTGCAGTCAGTTTTTAAAGTAGAAGAGATTTGATTTCACTAATGCACTGAAAGAGTGCACTTACCTGGGGTGGAAATTACACAACTGTAGGCACACAATGCAAGTGCACATTAGAAAACATTTGCTCTAATTTCCAGTTTGCACATGCACATGACTAACTACACATTTAGCTAGGTGTACACACAATAGGAGATTTTTGAGTGCACATCTGGAAAGGACCATATAAAGCAGATGTATAAATATGTACCTACATGTACCTATGTATCTATGTGAGGTCTAAAAACCAGGCTTTAAGTTTTGATGATGCAGGAAACCGGTAACTGGCCTTTCACCTTTGGGTCACGGGTCTGAATTTGACCTCTCACAATGGCAAAAACAATTAATATCCAAAAGTTGTCTGGTGGCATTTTCAAATGAGTTCCATTTTCTAGTGAACAGGTAACCACATCAAGGCACATCACTATTATAATCAGCACACTTGATGACGGCCTCAATAGAAAGAATGAATAGGAATGGAGACTAAACTACTCACCCTCCACTGAGAGCTTTCCAGAACAAAGTTGGTGTATACTGGGAAAATAAACACTTCCTGCACTGCACCTCTTAAGTGAACATACTTCAGACACTAGCGCCTTTAATCTAGAAGCATTCAAATATCTACATACGTATTTTCCTGACGTGTTAGTGAAAATACACTATAGAACATCTTCTGTTACATCACTGTTTAGGCATTTACCTCATCTGTACTAGAAAAGATTCTCATTTCATCCTGAGATGATTTTCTGTAACCAAATTATCTTAAAACACTATTATAGATACATATCTCTGTTTCAGAAAGACTAAAAGGTAGTTTTTAATTGGTGAGACTGAATTAGTCTTCTTTAATCTCTATCAAGAGCTTTAAAAAAAACCAAAATGAGAAAGTCCATACCAGAGCTGGCACTGCAGAAACCCCAACACAATAAGGAAGTTTAAGGAAAAATTGCATGTTTTTAATACCTTTTTTGCACTCTCAGGGCCTGCTTCATCAAAGCGAAATCGGACAATACGGAAATCTTTGCAATAAATAATTAATTCTGTTGGATTAAATTTAAGTTTCTGGTTGGGACCAAGGACCTTCTGTTTCCTCTTTGTGTCATTTACTAAAACAAAAACCAAAAAATTGTTAAAGATCAAGTATAGAGTATACACTTAAAGAAAAATAATGTTAGTTACATTCAGATGATACCAATACTGTAAAAATTGTTATTGTTTGAATAGAACAGATGCTGCTCCTTGTGAGTCACATTATGATCAAATGTCTAGCTCTCCAAACAAAATTGACTTATAGCTGTTGTCCTCATTTCCCCTATATCCAAATGACCATTGGTGATGAATAATTACATTCCACAAACAAAGGATTTCATATACAGCACCTCTCAGCAACCCATCTTGCCTCCCATGTTGTTCAGCATGAGTTCTCTCCTAGCAAGGTCATTTCTAAATGATTGACTAATGAAGCTTCATTACTCAGATTATATACAATTTGATCTCTGCCTCTTAAAACTTGCTTGCTCAGCCTCTGTCACTTTTTAGGCATTTCACTAACAACAACAACAACAATAAAACCCTGACTCCTGTGTAAACAGACTGACACTAATCTGTCCAAAATTTTGGAAGGGAAATACTGCACCCCTTCTAAACTCATCACAACCTAATTCAGTTAAAAAGGAAAGAGGACAACACAGCCCTGCAGATGCTCCTTGTGATAGAAATAAGGTCAAGTAGCTCACCTCTTCACTCCATCCTAATACTATCCACTGTTTGGCTATGGAGGATTAGGAATCTATGCCAACCCTTGCAAATTTCTCCCAGAGATGACCTCTGTTAATGGAATCAAAAGCCAATTTCAAATTGACAGAGACCACCTGTTATTTTATTTCCTTGGGACAAATGAGTAATCAATCAATCGCGGTGCAGCCATTCCTGAAAACGGCTTGCTCCCATGCAAATAGATTACATCTCTCCATGCAATCCACTAATCTGCAATATCTAGGATAGATTTTTAAACCATCTGAGAGATTAATTGCTCAGTAATTCCCAGGATAATTTCTGTCACCTTTTCTATATAGTGGAAAAATAACACCAGTGAACCAACCTGCAGGAAAATAGCCTCTATTATTTAGATTAATAATACAAATTATTATAAATATATTATTTATATTAATAATTGCTAATACCAAAGCCCACCAAACAATACAGTTTTTATAATTGTCTGCAGAGAGAATAGCCTTGTTGTGGTGTTGACTTATCAAAATTCTATCTGATCCAGTGGAGAGAGGGGACCATTCCACAAAGAGACAACAGGCAAGGTCCAGTGAGATAGACTGTATCAAAAGGCTGATAGATGGGAGTACTGGTATAATGCTGCTCATCCTGTAATTTTGACAATCTTAATAAATACTATGGGAGCTTAGGCTGGATCACTAAGGTCCAAAAGCTGGTCCTCCAAAACTGGATAAAAGTTTCTCTCTAATTTTAAACTTAACTAATAGATTCCACTTAATTTGCTTCAAATTTACAGCTTCAAAATCAGGAACCACACACACCCTGGCCATACTTTCTGACAGAAGACAGAAATTCACCTGCAGAGGTCGCTGATTAATGACCTGTTTAAAAACCACTATAAAGTTAGAGAAACAAGATCACCTTAAAATCAGAACTGCAATATAATGTATTTTGTTGTTTATGGCCCAATTGGCTTGGTGGTGGGAATACCACCTATAAATAATTGTAATTCTTATAATCATTAGTTATCTTTTTTCAATTTAAAATCTTAAGGTGGTGGTGATGTTCAATTATATGCAAAACAGTTATAAATGAAATGGAAACCCAACAGTTGTTAAAAAGGCACTGTTTCTTGAACAATTATGGATTCAGAATTGTAATCTCACATATTTTAAAAAGCACATGAAAACCAAGTTTAATGCATGTCTTGCAAAATTTCTGATTTGAATTTTACCCAGTCTTTAGATTGCTTTTCTGACTTGTTACAAATTAATTTAAATTTAAGTACTTCATAGAAAGACTAATGAAATTCAACCTTAACTGTGCATGATTGTGCCTTAATATAGAAAGCAGCTAATAATTTTAACTTTAACATACAAACTCATGTTTTAAGCTTTTCACCATACTTAAATGACTTTTCCATACCTGTGACAACTTGTTCAATACATGTTAGCGGCACATCATGTTCACCAAGGAGGAGGTTTTTATAATGGAATTTCTGGAACAGAGACAAACTCATGATAAATAACAGGAGCTTTACAGCAGTATTGGTTTTAGCATGGTATTTTACAACACAATTTAGAGAGAACACTGATAGATATTTCTCAGATAAAAACAATGTGGATTCTATAGAAAAAAGTTAAACAGACAATATTTCCTTGGAGTTTTCTAGCCTAATCATGAATCATTTCAGCTTCAAACTGTCTGCAATTTAAGATGAAAAACCATTACTGCAACTATGAAAAGAAAAATGTGTGTCACATTCCACGAGAAGAGTCGAAGGTTCCTTTTTATAACACCAGATGTAACAAAATAGATTAAGTGTGGAGGATTGCTCCTCAGAGCAGTTACAGACCCCAGGTTGGAAACTTCAAAAACAGTACTCCAAGCCCAAAACATAATTATATATGCTGCAATTAGCCATCTGCTACTATTGTCACATACTATTTTACAAGCGTAGGAGCTACGAAGAGTATAAGCGTGCAAAGGAGTGTAATTTTTATAGTTTACAAATTTAGTTTAAACTCAGACCACTTGAAGAGAGCAGAGAAATATTATTGGATCACTTCAAATCTAACATACTGTATTGTGGGTTTTTGTAGGAAAGAAAGAATGAGAAAAATGACAGCAGCAGAAGAGACAAAGACAAAAAATGCATTTGATAGGGAAATATAATGCTAATTTAACATATTAAAAGTATTATGCCTTTGAAGCCTTATATATTATTGGTTTCCAAAACTAAGACCCTGAATATCATGGAATAGAATTATATTAAACTTTAAGGTTGTTACAGCTATGATTAACATGACACAAAATATGAATACAATAAACTTGCTTTTTCATAAGCGCCATGGCCTTTGTCACCCAAATAGCCACTACTGAGCAAGACTCCTTCATGTATTTTTATTAATGTAGTTAAATACATGTCCAGGGAGGCAACTGAGTACTTTTTAAAAAGTTGTATATGATTACAACATTTTTATTGAAAAATAAGTATAAATGATAACTCGGTTTCAACAACCTTTATTGTATTAAAAATATTATTTGCCAAGATGTTTACAAATTAAACTAAGTTTATGACTTTTGCATGTTTTGCCATGCCTTTTCCCTTTTCTGTTATTATGAACAACCAGCCTTAATTGTTATATACTCCTGCCTCTATACTAAATATGATAATTTCACTGGTATCTTGTCCCCTCCCTCACTGACTTCAATAGGAGTTGGGCACATATTAAAGAGTTTGCTGAATTGGTGCTTATATCTACGTAAAGGAAACCTGGAATTCTCAGAATTCAGTAGGTTGTTCCATTATATTTTCCAACAAATAGTAAAGTGTTTGAGTCTTTAACAGCATTTCCCAAAACACCCTCCTCCAAACAGTAGCTCGCTGTACTGCTTTGATTCCATAGTTCAAATGACATGGAAAATAATACTCTGATATCAAAAACTTACAATCTGTAGATAAAATAGGCAAATTAAGGATTTGGCACACCAATAATTCAGGATGGATATTTGAACTTCCTTTGTTTTATAGAATGAGGTTAGACCTCTCAATTATTTGACGAATTTATTGTGGTTTAACCAAATCCATTTTGTTGATCCTATTTATCATAAATCATGATGTATCAATTTTGAGAGAAACAAACCTGAAGTGGCATGGGATCATCCGTAATAAATGAAATCTTGAAGTTACTGCAAATCAACTTCCCCCAGAGATCATACTGACTTGTATCTGTTGCAATACATTTTCTCACAAAATTGACTTCATTTACCACAATTTCACCTAAAAACAAAACCAGAAAAAAAGAGTAAGCTATTTAAATCTTTTTAAAGATAGAAACATTACAAAGTTGGTGATTTCACATAAGGTATTCCCCTTAACCTTTATTTTCAAATGGTAGGTCAGAAAGCATACTAACTTGGATTTTAACATGAAAGCTGGTCAGTGGAAACCAGAACTGCGACCTTTTCATTGAACCACCACTTATAATAGTACTGAAAGAGAAAGAATTAGGTAGTAATTAAAAAAAAAAAACACACCCCTGAGTCATGGGTCCATGAAAATTGTGATATGCCACCACTGAAGTGTTTTTGTTTTGAAACAAAACAATTTAAATTGATAGTTTAAAATGATTAAGAATGATTTGTTTAAAAAGCCTCAGCTAAAATGTATGGTATGTATAATATGTCAGAATGTTTCTAAAACCTTTACTGTTTAAATTATATTACGGTTCTTTTGTGAACCTGCAGGATCCCAAATTTCAGAATCAATCATCAGAAAGCCAACCTAGTTATCAACCAAATCCTCATTTGCACATCTAATTATCTCTGCTTAGTACTTGGACATTCAGACTAATATTCTGAGTAAATCCATGAAAGACGACACATGATTTGTAAAAACACACTCGAAAATATCACTCTCCTTTTCAGAGCTTCTACTGTGACCAGCTGATTCATGAGACTAAAATGTTCCTCTGGTAAAAGAGGTTACTTAAAATGCATATATTTAAATTCATCCAGGATTCTTCCCAGACAGAAGTCTCTCAAGTACAAAGAATAGTCTAGGAGAAACTATGCTTTAAACAAGATGAACGTACAGAGGCCGATCATATTGAAAGCTATATTCAAAAAGCCTTTATAGCTCCCCTCAGACAATTTTGCCCATTAGCATCTGGAATTGAAGTTCCTGGAAGCTAAATTACAATCTACATACAACTTCCTCCCTTTTACTTCAGGATGTGCAATCTGTTATTTGCTGAATCCCCACATATAAACAAAGTTCTCTTCCATATCAGAGGAGCCACTTGTATTGTTATAACACTTCTGTTGTCGACTGCCACAGGTAAAGAGAGCATGCCTATGGAAATTTATGTTTATAATAGTTTAAATATTTTCAATTATTAAAGTATTAAATAGTGCATACAGCTGATTTAATAGTGATGAAGACTAACTTGCTCATCTAGGGATTAATTCTGTAAGGTTATCTCCAATTGCCAGAAAGGGGACCTGATGGTGCTCAGTACCTTGGGTTCTGGTTGCCCAAAAGATTTTACCATAATATACTTCACAGATTAGTTAAATGGCAGCAGAAAACATTTATAGAATCAGACATGGAACGAGACCTTATTAGGTCACCCACAGTACAGCTCCCTGGTCAGCATATTTTCCAATATTCTTCCCAGTGTAATCATCACTTGGGAACATTACAACGTTTCAGTGCTTCCAATAGACTATTCCACAACCCAATACACCTTACTGTCAAGATGTTTTTCCTGATATCCAATCTACATAATCCCCAAATTGTATACTTTATATTTTCTTGTAAAGTAACACCAAATACCACATTAAAATTCCTTTCTGTCATTGGGGCAACCTTCATATACTTTACACGAAGTTCCCTGCCTGTATTAGTCTCTTAACCAAACATTTTTGGTCTTTCCTCATAAGTGAAACCTTCCAGGGACTTTAAAATTTAGTTGCTCTTCCCTGAACCCATCCAATGTACCAATATTTCTCTAACAATGTGGTGCCCAGAACCAAATACACTATTTGCCTTAATACTCAAAGAAACATAATTCAGAATGGCTTATTAATACATGCTAAAATTTTTCATGTATGGTATTCCTTTACTGTTCTGTCAACTGGATTTTATTTTTTTAAACACCGTGTTCATTCCTTACAGTTGTTCAGGCTTCCGTTTTATAATTTTCTTGTTAAATGACTTTGTAAGTCTGTCTTTTTATGAAGCAGTTCAATAAGCTGAGAGTCAGCTTATTGTTTCGCTCTTTTATTAATGGACCTTTTTATCATCATTACTGCCCCCCCATGCATTTGTAAAACCACCTCTCATTTTACTAATCTTCATTATATATAGTCCTCCTTGCTTCCTCCCTCCATTCCTCATGTTTGTGCAGAAATTTTAATGTATTGATATTCATTCATCTATTTCAGAAAATTCTTTCTTCTGTCTTACTTTTTATGATGGAAATACATGTCAGACCTTTTGACAGCAGTGAAAGCTCCCCTTCCCCCTTATAAACACCCCCCTCCCAATTTAAACCCCACTTAAAGTCAAATCAGTTTTGACCTAGGAATTTGGTTATCTAGCTATTCAAAATACTCAGCATGCAAAGGGGTCAGGGCTCAGTATGCTGTCAACCATTTTTTTAAAAAGTATTTTTAAGTTGTGTTTTTGGGTTTTTTTAATTAAATGTGAAAGCCTGCAATGCAGTTAACCTTTAACAGATAGTTTTTTCAAGGGCCTTAGTGCAAGTCTATATTTTTTAATAGTGGGATCCCAAACCTTTACCCTGGAGTTTCATATTAAGACACTTAACCTTTAACACTTGTTATTCAGTGGCTATACTGAAAAATATGAAGAAGGGTGCAAAGCATCTAAACCTCCATAAAATAAAGGAAACTAGCTAAATAAAGTGGAAAAAAGTATCAGTCTAATACCAGGAAACATTTTGCTTTAGCCAAATCCACAGCTTAAAAGATGTTTTTTCTATGGCAGTGTCTATGATTAAGCTATTCAGAGATATTACGCTGCACATTTTTACAATGTAGCTGCTTCTTTTTCCAGTAAACAGTCACAAGCTGTTCCAGACACGGAACAGCAGTCAACACTTTCATGTGACTTGAACAGTTAAAGAGTTATCCCAGGAAACAAGAGAGCAGTCTGTATAAACTCCGACAGGAAACTAGAACAAATTACAGGGTTACCTCCCATTATATATGAAGCGTATTCAAGTAATAAAAAAAATCTATCCAAATTAAATTCATGATTCACAAGGATAACACAAGAGCCCAAAGCTCATTAGTTATTAATCTCCCCATTTGAAAACATACAATTTTAGAGAATTACAGATTTCTGAGATTCTGGTAAACATTCAAAATTTTTTTTACTTGACTTCATAGCATCTTGGATGCAACATACAGCTACTGTTTAAGGGGACCTATGAGAACTTATTTTCCATGCCTTCAATATTTCATTTTCTAGGTAAATGAAAAGATTGTTCTGTTAACTGTATAGTTTGCAGACATGAACATGCTATGTCTTCCTATCATAAAACATGTTAGATATATTGGTTAGAGCTACATAAACAAAATGTAATTTGTTAGATAAATGAAAAAGCAATATTGTACTCAATGGAACAAGTCACAAATATTTTATTCCATTTTTTCCTCCTCATACAAAAAAAATTTTACGCAGTGCATAGATAAGATTTATGGCATGCACCTTGCCTTCATATTTTTTCTTGTAAGGTGATCACTAATTGGAGAGACCATAGTTGATTACAGGTAAGGTTAAGATTTTGTCAGAGTTATTTTTAGTAAAAGTTATGGACATGTTGTGGGCAATAAACAAAAATTCATGGAAGCCTGCGACATGTCCATAACAGGAAGCGGGGAGCGTGAGAGGGGCTGACTGCTGCCGCAGGAACTGACAGGTGCAGCTCTGCTGTGTGGCTGAAGCCGAAGAAGTCATGGAGATCCGTTAAAGTCACAGAATCCGTGACCTAATCACATCCTCACTTATCGGTAATGCTGAAACCAACTTTGCCTCTCAAGGGAAATGGATGAGCCTCCTAAATGCAGTGGATAGGCGGGGAGATGATCTCAGACATGGAAAACAGAGGAAGACTGTAATTATTCATCATGGCTACCATCCCAGCCATTTCCTGGGAACCTAGAATCCACCATGACACTACTGGGCCTTCACTGTCCTGATCATAAGAAATATCTTGACCAGACCGGGCCAGAGAGATGGACTCAGATAACATTGCCACAGGCTCTAGGTCAGGGGTCGCCAACCTTTCAGAAGTGGTGTGCCGAGTCTTCATTTATTCACTCTAATTTAAGGCTTCTCGCGCCGGTAATACATTTTAACATTTTTAGAAGGTCTCTTTCTATAAGTCTATAATATAGAAAGAAACTATTGTTGTATGTAAAGTAAATAAGGTTTTTAAAATGTTTAAGAAACTTCATTTAAAATTAAATTAAAATGCAGAGCTCCCCTGACCGGTGGCCAGGACCCGGGCAGTGTGAGTGCCACTGAAAATCAGCTTGCGTGCCGCCTTAGGTTGCAAGTGCCACACGTGCCATAGGTTGCCTACCCCTGCTCTAGCTAAATCCCAAATACTACCTGGGATATTAGACTGTCAGTCATCCTGTCCCACCCCTGTCATGTGTTTTCCTTCTTCACATTATTTCTTCTCTTTCCTATCTCTCTCCTTTTGCCTTTTACCTAAGGAGAGTCTGGTCAGGTTGGCCAAAAGTGAATATTTTGCAACATCGCTGTGAGCCTGTGATCTAAGAGGCAGATTATAGCAATGCTCTGAAAAGCCCAACGTTGGTACAAGTTTGCCAGATCTCAGTGTGGCTAATAAAACTGTGTGCCACATCTGCTATACTGACTATTTGCTTAGTACCACCATTCTGTATGTACATTGTGCCTTTCATTGGAGTTTCAAAGTACCTTACAAACAAAGTCTCACAATAACCCCCGGAGTGGAAGGCATATTCTCTATTTTCCTGATGGCACAGCAAGATTTATCAACTTTTCTCATATGCACAGAAAGTTTGTGGCAAAGCCAGTAAGAGATCTTGGATTACCTGACTCCCAGACCTAAGCTATACACAAATTAGAATTATTGAGTTTAACAAAAAAACCCAGTTCCACTAAAATGCCATGCCCCCAAATTCTCTCCTCTCTATAGTAAAACAAGTTTTTCGGGGGCAATCCTTTCACCTTCAGCCAGCAGTAATATCTGCCAGCTGGGGACTGAGCACCTATATTGTAAAACACCTGGAGAATTGAGATATGAAGTACAGCTGATTTACCAGATTGCTGGTAGTTACAGAGCCATTTTATTGCTGAACAGAGACTCTACTTAAATTGCCAACATATGGTAACTTCAATGTGTGACGAATTTGATATTAGCTGGGTGTAAGTAGGTCTGTGAAATTAGAATCTTTGAGCAATTCACATTAAGTCTTACATGTATTCTTCAAGTTTGAAAGATAGAAAAACATATTAGGAAGGGTTTTTTCATTTTACACTGAGAGTGGAAGAGAAGACAACACGTAGAATAAACCTTTTCAATAAAAACTGAAGTTATGGATCAAAAACTGATCTGAGTTCCAGAAGGAAGTAAGGCAGACCAACTGAAGATTTAAAAAAGGGAGGGGCAACATCAGGATAGGGGTGTACTATAGACCACCAAATCAGCAGGAGGTGATGGATGAGGCATTTTTTAAACAACCAAACATCCAAAACACAAGACTTAGTAGGAATGTGGGACTTTAACTACACAGACAGCTGTTGGAAAAGTAATACAGAAAAATTCAAAATCTCCAGTAAGTTCTTCGCATGTATTAGGGACAAACTTACTTCAGAAGGTGGAGGAAGTGATCATGGGGACAGCCATTTTAGACTTGATGCTGACTAACAGAGAGGAACTGGTAGCAAATCTGACGGCTAAAGGCAATTTGGGTGGAAGTGATCATGAAATGACAGATTTCATGATTCTAAGGAAAGAAAGGAGTGAGGACAGCAAAATAAGGACAACACATTTCAACAAACTCAAAAACCTAGTGCCTAAGGTCTGCTGTGAAGAAAATCTAAGAGAAAAAGTAGTTTAGGGTGCTGGCAGTTTCTCAAAGACAATATTAATAGCACAATAGGAAACTATCCAGATACGAAGGAATCTCAACAACAAGAAGGCAATATGATTCCACCCGGAGGTCTTTAATTACCTGATCAAAAAGTGAAAACATGGACAAATTGCTAAGGATGAATACAAAAGAATAATGCAAGCATGTAGTGACAAAATCAAAAAGGCTAAAGAACAAAACGAGTTACACACAACAATGGATACAAAAGGCAATCAGAAGAGGTTTTATAAACACATTAGGATCAAGAGAAAAACAAAGTGAAGTGTAGGTCCACTACCCAGCTGAGAAGGAGAGCTAATAATGGAGGACATCAAGAAAACTGAGGTGTTTAATGCCTGTTTTGCTTCAGTCTTCAATAAAAAGGTGACCAGAGGCTTAACAACAAGGGGGAAAGGAACACAAGCCAGATCAGGAAAAGGACAGGTTTAAAGACTATTTAGATAAGTTAGATGCATTCAAGTTGGCAGGGCCTGAAAAAATTCAAGTCATGTCAAACCAACCTAATTTCCTTCCTTGAAAGTGTTACTGGACTAGTGGATGGGGAGAGTGGGTTGGGGGGGCAAGTAGTAGACAGGATATATCTTCATTTTAGTAAGGCTTTTGACATAGTCCCTCACGACAATCTCATAAGCAAACTAGTCAAATGTGGTCTAGATCAGGGTTCTCAACCTTTTTCTTTCTGAGCCCCCACCCCCAAACATGCTAGAAAGACTCCAGGGTCAAGTGGAGGGCAGCCTCAGGGCTCCGGGCTTCAGACACCAGGTGTGGGTGTGGGATCCCCACAGGGCTTTAGACCTGCAGGGTGCCAGGGCTCTGGGCTTCTGCCCTGTGGGGCACTGGGCGGGGGAGGCCTCCATAGGCATAGTTTGACTTCTATTTCAGGGGGCCAGATATGCACGGTAGGGTGGGGAGGGAGTGCCACCTCCACTCCCTGACTCACCTCAGTAGGCCACCCACTGTGTTGCGGGAGGGGGAGGAGGTTTTAAAATCACTCATGGTGCAAGCAGGAAGTAGCTAGGGACTGTGTGCGAGCAGGGGTATAGCTCAGGGTGCAGGGAGAGGGACAGTGGGGGCTGTGTACAGGCAGAGGGTAGTGCAGGAAGAGTGAGCTAGGGGCTGTTTGTGAACGGGGAGGGGAGTAGCTCAGGGTATAGGGAGTCGCTGCTCCCCAAGCGTTCTGCCAGCTGGATCCGGGTCCCCCACCCAGGCAGCTCTTACCGGCAGTACAAAGAGTGAAGGGGGGCTGGGAGCTGAGGAGCAGCTGCAGCCCCAAGCACCAGCAGCAGAGAAGACCACTCCATGGCAGCAGCTGCCCTGCACTGGCTTCTGGCCTGGGGCTGGGACTTGTTCAGGGGGCAGGGCCTTGGCAGGGGAGAGACAGAAGTGGAGGGGTGGAACTGCTCTTGAGACTGTCCCACTCTGGTTAAGGCACCACAGTTTGGGGGGGGGGGGCGCCATGTCCCCTGTGCCCCTTCCAACTCTGCCCATGGGCTCAGGACTTCAGTTCTGTGGGCCTCCAGGGCTCGCGGACCCCCTGAAACCTGCTCATGGCCCCCCAGGAGGCCACAAACCACCAGCTGGTTTAGATGAAATTACTATAAGGCAGGTATACACAATTCTTTGAAATAACATATTCAAAGAATAGTTATCGGTGGTTTGCTGTCAAAGTGGGTGAGACCATATCCAGTGGGATCACACAGGGGTCTGAGCTGGATCTGGTACTTCTCAATATTCTCATTAATCACTTGGATAATAGAGGGGAGAGTAATCTTGTAACTCTTGATAAATAGGAGAATGGATCTGAAGTTAACAAGATGAAATTCAATTGAGACAAGTGCAAAGTATTTGGAAAAATCAAATGCACAAAACGGGGAATTACTGGCTAGGTAGTAGTACTGCAGAAAAGGATCTGAGGGTTATAGTAAATCACAAACTGAATATGAGCCAATAATGTGATACGGTTGTGAAAATGGCTAATATAACTCCAGAGTTTATTAACAGAAATGTCAGCGGTAAGACAAAAGAGGTAACTGTCCAACTTTACTCAGTACTGGTGAGGCCTCAGCATGAATACTGTGCCCAATTCTGGGTGTCACACTTTGAGAAAAATTAGTTAAATTAAAGAAAGTCCAGAGGAGAGCAACAAAAATGATAAAATGCATAGAAAATCTGACCTATGAGGATCAGTTATTAAAATGGGGCATGTTTAAACTTAAAAAAGAAGCCTATGGGGGAACTTGATAACAGTCTTCCAATATGTTAAGTGCTGTTATAAAGAAAGGATGATCAATTGCTCTCCATGTCCACTGAAGATAGAACAAGATGTAATCACCTTAATCTGCAGTGAGGGAGGTTTAGGTTAGATGTTACGAAAATCTTTGAAACGCTAAGCAGGGCCGGATTAACTCTACTGTGAGCCCAGGACTATTAGATTTTGTGGAGGCCCTGGCGGTTTGGAGGAGGGAGTGGGCTCAGGCCTGGGGACTGGAGTGCAGGAGGGGGTGCAGGCTCCGGCTGGGAGGCATACTTCGTGCAGCTCCTGGGTGGTGGCACAGCAAGGCTAAGGAAGGATCCCTGCCTGCCCTGGCTCCGTGCTGCTCTGCTCCCTGAGGTGGCCAGCATGTCTGGCCCCTAGGCAGAAGGGCCAGGCCGCATTGCACGCCGCCCACTGTGCATGCCTGCAGGTGCCACCCCCGCAGCTCCGATTGGCCATGGTACACGGAAAATGGGAGCTGTGGAGCTGGCGCTGGAGGCAAAGTGCAGAGATTCCCTGAACACCCCTAACCTAGGGGCTGCAGGGGCACATCAGCCAGCCAGCACTCGCAGCTCCTGCCCATGGGGGGGAGGGAATGGGGCGTGCGACAAGGCTTGGGGACCTGTGACCAGCCTGCAGCACAGAGATTTGCTGTGGGCTGGACGAAAAGAAGCCATAAACCTCATCTGGCCCACAGGCCTGCAGGGCCCCCTTTAGCCCAAGGCCCTGGGCTGCAGCCCCTAAAGCCTCTGGATTAATCTAGCCCTGACACTAAGGATACTTAAACACTGAAATAGGCTTCCAATGGAGGCTGTGGAATCCCTGTTACTAGAGATTTTTAAGAACAGGTTAGACAAAAACCTGCCAAGCATAGTCTAGGTCAGTAGTGGGCAACCTGCAGCCAATCAGAGTAATCTGCTGGCAGGCCGCCAGACAGCTTGTTTAGATTTGCACAGCCGCCTGCAGCTCCCAATGGCTGCAGTTCACCATTCTGCGGCCTCTGGGAACTGCAGGCAGTAAACAAACTGTTTGACAGCCGGCCAGCAGATTACCCTGACAGGCCGCAGATCACCCACCACTGGTCTAGGTATACTTGGTCCTGCCAAAATGCAAGAGGCTGGACTAGATGATCTCTTAAGCCCTACATTTCTACTGCAAAATAAATCAAAGACTAATTGGAGTTACTATTTAGCAATTAAGTATATATGCATCTGTATCCTGGTAGTGCATATTTAGACAGGCATTTTTAACAAGATTTTTAACTAGCTTAACAGTTTATATTTGTTCCAACCATGATTGGCAAAATATGGATCTGAACACAAATAATTAACTTGAACAATTTCTTAACTAAAAAAGTGAAGTATTCAATAATTTAATTATGAAGTTAAACTGAAGTCTTCAGGCATCTTTAATCATTTAACTGGCTTTTGCTAGTTGTCCTTGTTGGAGAGTAGAATACTAAAATAGTGTGGGTTTATTAGCATGCGCTAAGCATTTAAATGTAAATTTTCTCTCATTCACTTCTAAATGAATCTTCTGTTCAGCATGCTCAGTAGAGACTTTGAAGTTCAAAGGGAAAAAAACTCTGATGAGATTATACTTATAAGTTCATGAAGTACTTTTTAAAGCTCTTTTTAGGGAATTTTCCTGAGCTCTTACAATGTATTAACAGTACTACAAAAGATCAAGAAATAATGGTATGCTTGTTAGATGATACCACCTGTTCTTAAGATTTTATATAGTATCATTTCCCCATGAATTTAAGTTTATATGTATTCTATGTTCAGCATATTACAGTGATCAGTTTGAAAATACTAATACGCTATTTTATGCATATTTACATTTAAGAGTTGATTCTAAAATGTGAAAGTTAGACCTGTACCCACATTTTCCAATAGGATAGCCTGATACTGTGGCTACTAGAGAATGGAAAATTAGTCTGATTATGTGTTAGTATTGAATGGAGAAAATGGGATGCCATTTAAAAAGATAAAACAACAGACTCATTTTCATATGGTAGTCTGTATATCAGTTTTAATAATTTTATATAAAGCATAGTGCCTGAAGAGTGCTCATAGTTTTTAACAGAAGAGATGAAAGAGTTTAAAGGTAAATTTTAGAAACATGCTGAGTGAGAACAAACAAATAAGGTACTGGTGTGGATGGCCTGACCCAACCTTAACTTCCAAGATAATCAGTCAAATGTAATAGAGATTTATTATTTTTTTTTGGAGGTATTGCACAGTACATCAACCTGTTTACTTATATTACACAATGATTCTGCATAAACCGAATAATCATCAGTAGCTATTGGAGGAGATGGTTATGTTTTTCAATCAGTTATTTTAAGTTATAAAATAATTTCACCTTTTGTAACTAAGTCATGGATACAAAACAGACATGTTTGATAACAGCAGCAATGGACATAGAGTTATAGTAGTACAAGTTTTGTCAACTTTTACATCGAACACAAAACTAGATGTTCTCAAGAACTAAGCATATTTTAAGGACTTCTTCTCTGTAAGTCTGTTTAGTTGCCAGGAGGGAAAATAAGAAGTGGTATAGTAGTTTGTTTAGTAGGCTGTTAAAACTCATTATATGACATTTTGTTCTCTTTCTAGGCTCTCCAGTGACTTATGGTATGAACAACATTTGCCACTGGTCAGAAGTCATTGGGAGGGAAAAATTAACTGGCAGCATAGTGCCCACTTTTTTTACAAGGAAAAACAAACAGATTTAATTTAAATAGACTCAAGCAAAACCATTTTTAGGTCTGGTTTCTATACAGTCAAATCTAAACTACATGAAACCGTTCATAGCTGGAAAAATAATTCAGACAGATGTTCACAAAAAACCTAACATATCTGTACAAGTCAGAAACTTTAGAAAAAACAGATCTCAGTATTCTTGACTGTAAATTAAGAACATCAATATGAAATGGTCCACAAATGTAAGTTTGCATCCAGAATCTAAATTCCAGATAATTCATAGAAGTGGACAGAACTCATAAATCAGTCCTTTATAATACCCCTCAAAAAATAAATAAGCCGATGCACAGAAACATACCACAAAGTTTACACTGGATCTTAAGACAGGATATATATGCAGATCTATAATAGCATATAGTGTTTATAAACTGTTGCTCTGATTATGTTAGGAACTAATAAGTCAAGTGTTTGGTTCATTTTTAATTTTTTTTTGTGGTATGAAAGATCATTTTGCAGAAGTAATATGCCAAAAAAAATCTGGAAATTAATCTAAAAGAAATCTCCACAACTTATGGAACTAAAGATTGGTAATATTTGCATAAACTGAAAATATGGTGCAAAAAGAAAAATGTCAGAAAATTATTTCAAATACATATTTTTCAAATAAAATTCCATTAATTTCTGCAGTGTTGAACAGAGCTCCACACACGTGCATGGCACTGCCTTAAAAAATGAAGTTAAAACAGTTTCAGGTGCTACACCAATGCCTAACAGCTCCTGCTAGCTTTGGTAGTTTTACAATCACAAGTTATTTTCAATTTATTTTTTTTTAAAAAGGAGGTGGGTGGAAGGACTAAGATTCTAATCCTGCAATGTGATCTAATATCTAACTAAAAAGTTAATGGGATACCACTTGGCCACATGGCCCTGTGCTACTGAATTGCATTGCAGAACATAAACCTATTTAATTGACTCTGCCTGTGAATGAGTGAAATTGACTATACCCAAAGTAAATCTAAAGCCATTTTTCTTTCAGTTACAGTAATGTTAGATGTTACTTATAACATGACAAATATATTCAGACAGTGTTACTTTTAAGATCAAATCGGACCTGCTTAAATCTAACAGAGAAAAATACAATACAAAATATGAAAGTGGTTGCGATGTGGCAGAAGAGAACTAAGGATATCATACTATTTTATTAATCAAGAGTCATGGGTTTTAAAGGAGAATTGAAGGAGAGGGAGGACATTTAACGAAGAGAAAGGAGTTTTAGTTTTGCGATGGCTATTTTTAAGGCTGTATCATGGCAAAATTCAGCCTCTACCACAGTACCCACAACCAAAGTTCAAGATCAAAACTACCTCTTTTAACTGTTTGACTTCAGGCTGCTAACAGTCAAAATAAAATTAGGGGAAAAATTGTAACTGACCCCTTTAAGAGGAACAGGATCCAGTGTACCTGTGACTCCTCAGCTGCCTCCTAATTGAGTTTTAAGAGAGGGCACCCTGTCCATAGAAAATGGGAGAGCCGGACAGACTGAGTAAGAACTATGAATTGCATGTGGTGCATTTCTAATGACACTACTGTGTGTAATAATCCAGGTAGTTACTGGAGAAATGTCCATCAATTTAAGAATGAAAGTGTTAGATCTGACAGTTTGGTTTGAAGTCAAGGGAAATAGCAAAGATAAGAATACTGGAAAAATATACAAGGAATGTTGGGAATTAAAAAGACGAAATGCAGCCTGACTCAATATACTCCCTCATGCTCATAGGGTTTAAACGCAAGTAAGAGTTTAGTGAAAGAGGACAAGAAAAGAGAAAGAGTTGTCCCATATGACAGATAAAGTTTATATATACTGACGGATGTAAAGATGAAAAAACAGGAAGAGTGGGAGCAGCCTTTTGCATCTGAGACTTGGAGCTGAGAAATCAAAATACTTCATTTTGTAGCCATTATGACAGCCATTATGGTGGGAATAATGTTAGCATTAAACTGGATACGGCTCACTGCAGATCTGTTATATTTTCAGATTCATTATCAGGTATTCTGGGAATTAAAAAGGGTACCTCAGGAAAGAGGAGTGATCTAATAAATGAAATATTGTGTTTGACTGAGGGTATGGCTACACTGGCGAGTTGCAGCGCTGGAATTAGTAAGTGGCCACACCTGCAGAGCACTTCCAGCGCTGCAACTCCCTGGCTGCAGCGCTGGCCGTACACCTCACTCAGCATGGGGAATAAGGATTCCAGCACTGGTCCTGCAGCGCTGGTCATCAAGTGTGGCCACACACCTGCGCTGTGATTGGCCTCCAGGGTATAAGGATGTATCCCAGAATGCTTTTATAAATTACTCTCTTTGTTTTGTTATGCAGCCTCTCTTTGTTTTGTTATGAACGAGCTCCGCGCGGAGCTCCGTTGCCGCTGCTGCTTATCTAAAAAACAAACAGAGCTCCTGTTTGCTGTGATCATCTGTACCTGGCTGTAAACAATCAAATGAGAGGCAGGCAGGGAGCGAATGAAACAGCAGGGAGTCGTCTTGGCTGCAGGCTGTTTGCAATTAAGAGTTAAGACTAAGGGGTCGGAAACATGTTCTGATTTTTCAAGGCAGGAAGCTAAACACACAGTGTTGGCTCCAAAAAAAATCCCCCCGCTCCCTGTCACACTAGACCCCACTCCACCCCCCTCTTTTGAAAAGCACGTTGCGGCCACTTGAACGCTGGGATAGCTGCCCATAATGCATCACTCCCAACAGCGCTGCAAATGCTACAAATGTGGCCACACACCAGCGCTGGTAGCTGTGAGTGTGGCCACACACCAGCGCTGGCCCTGCACAGCTGGATGACCAGCGCTGCAAACTACCAGCGCTGCAAACCGTAAGTGTAGCCATACCCTGAGTTAATATGCTCAGGCATGAACATAGTACCAGCCTGGATTGCAGCACATGCTGGGACACATGGCAATGAAATAGCTGATAAGGAAGTGAAAAATGCTTTTAAAAAATGGAGAAATTGATATAAAAAAATTCTGAGTAAGCAGGAGTTTAAAAGTTTAGTTTAAAAAGAAAAAAGTCAAGAATTGTGGACCAAGGAGTACAGAGGAAGAAGATTCTATAAAGTATGACCCAAAATAGAGGATAATGCACTACTTCAAAGTTATCAAAAGAATCAGTGAAAGGACTCTCATTTAGACTGTTAACTGGTCATTGTGATTTGAAGAATAATTTATATTTATTGAATAGATACAAGGATACGTAACTCGTGCAAGGTTAAACAAAGATATGATCACCTGATATGAGAAAGCAATGAGTGTTCCCAGAAAAGAAAGGCTCCTTATGAAGAATTTAGATGCTTTAAGGTGACAAAATGTGGGATTTAGTGAGCGTATCAGGAAAGTGAGGTGATATTAAAGTTCTGTTACCTTTTTTAAGGATATAGAGCAGGGTAAGAGTGCAGTGGCATGAATGTAAGGACTACAGTAGGTGGTGGTTATAGATTGAGTCAGTCAGTCAGAGAAGGTTGGAAGATGACTGCTACCAGAGATCAGGAGACTGGAGGTCTTTGGGGAAAGCTGCAGAGAGCAGAAAGCTCTTCACAGGCCCTCCCTGGAAAGGGGGAAGAATTTTCAGGAAGCTAGTTGAAAGGCTAGCCTGCTGACCTTCCTGAGCCTCAGAGCCCTGGCTAAAGAAGGCTGGAGGCCGAGAGCTGCAGAGGAGATGCCTGCTGGCTCTCTGAGCTGAAGCTGTAGGGCCAGAGAAGGCTGAAGGCTGCGGATGAGGCATGGGTGAGCGATAACAGAGCTGCACCAGAGTTGAGAGTGATAAATGTCATTGAAGTCATACCAGAGACCTTGAACAAGACGAGAGGTGCCATGGCTGTACTTGATGTGTGATAGATTGCTGGATCTTCAAGACTGAATGTACTGTTTAGACCAGTGATACTCAGACTGAGGTTTGAGAGCCACAAGTGGCTCTTTAATATGTCTCCTTATGCTCTTTGCAGCATATATTAAAACACTGTGATTTAAATTATTAACCAATCAAGACATTTATTATGTTATTAACCAATTGTAGTTGATAAAACAATAATACTTGTTCAGTCACTTTGCTGTGACAGAGAGAGAGAGAGAGAGAGAGAGAGAGAGAGAGAGAGAATATGTATGAATGTGTGAATATATGTGAATTTATTGTTTCATTTACTATAATACTATATAGTCATATTTAAACAGTCTGACAGGGGAAATATTTAGGTCTGTGAGTGTAATATTTTCCCCTGTCAGACTGTTTTAAATATGACTATATAGTATTATAGTAAATGAAACAATGAATTCACACAACTGTGGCTCATTTGGGTAATGCTGATTACTAATTTGGTTCCTGAACCACTGAGGTCTGATTATCACTGGTTTAAACTATGCTGGTGAACTCTGGGTTATCGCTGTGGGACTTCTGCTACTGTTTATGTGCATGGGGATTTCTTTTGTAACAAGTTAGCCCAGCAAGGGCTATATACACACATTTGGAAAGCCTTTGTTGGACTACTTCTGGGAATCACTGAAGGGAAAACTGAGGCAGGTGTACTTGTTATGCTGTGACTTGGTGCTGGAGACTGTCCTAGGAGGGGCCAACTTGTCACACCCAGATTCTCAGTAATATCAGGCTATTAGGAGCTGCCCCTTTTCATACATTTTCAAGTATTAACAATCCATTATTTTGAATGTATTGGTGTCCTTCACCTTTATATTAAAAATTGTTTGAAGAGAATTTAAATATACTAACTCAAAGAACCATTGACAGCTACATACTTTTAAATGTTCATGTTTCATGTAGTCATTAAATCTACACAGTTGTCAAATGAGTACTACATTTAAAGAAGTCACCTATCACACACTGCACAAGCCATACTATGTAAATCTGCTCTCTTTCAAGTGACGTTAAAAGGGCAGCCCCTTGTTGAAGATATACTGCACATTTCAACCACTGCAGTCATACACGTACAAAAGAGGGAGTATGGGAAGACTGTACAAACAAAAGGGTGGGGTATAAAAGGCACTAGCTGAAAGGTTTGAATGTGCATATGTATATCTACTTTTCCACAGAGTGCTTTCCAATAGAGAACTGAGGAAAGCTATCAAATAGTTGAGTGAGAATGTATCCAGGTACAAAGTTAAGCTTACACTAAAACTTTTCTATTTTGCTAAGAAGAGTTATCTGTAGTCTTAGGAGCTGCTTCTACTCTCACCAGTTTTACACTACCTGAACAATGAAGTGAGTGCAGAAGCAGGCCCTCAGTATCACAAAATTTTTATTTGCTCTTCATTTACAATAAGAAAACCACACAAGGTCATATCTGAAGGCTCTATAGCATACAAGGCTCTCTCTATACAAAGAATAAAACTATATTATATGTAACCAGGCTCTGGCATGCTCAGCTGACATGGTTATATTGCCAGCATAGTTTAAGCTCATCCACAAAACAGTACATTTCCCAAAATTGTGGGAAACGTGATCCAGAACCATTACCTTGTACTACTGTATGTATGTGTGCAGTGTACTCACCAGTGCATTCAAGAAAACATGGTCAAATAACTCTGTGTGACTTTCACATGTTACTAAACTTTGGGATGTCCTCCTGTATAAAAGATCTAGGAAGTAGGACTGGTTAGCTCACTTTGGGCTTGTCTACACGTACCGGGGGATCAACGAGCAGCGACTCCTACATAAGAACATAAGAATGGCCGTACCGGGTCAGACCAAAGGTCCATCTAGCCCAGTATCTGTCTACCGACAGTGGCCAATGCCAGGTGCCCCAGAGGGAGTGAACCTAACAGGCAATGATCAAGTGATCTCTCTCCTGCCATCCATCTCCATCCTCTGACAAACAGAGGCTAGGGACACCATTCTTACCCATCCTAGCTAATAGCCATTTATGGACTTAGCCACCATGAATTTATCCAGTCCCCTTTTAAACATTGTTATAGTCCTAGCCTTCACAACCTCCTCAGGTAAGGAGTTCCACAAGTTGACTGTGCGCTGCATGAAGAAGAACTTCCTTTTATTTGTTTTAAACCTGCTGCCTATTAATTTCATTTGGTGACCCCTAGTTCTTGTATTATGGGAATAAGTAAATAACTTTTCCTTATCCACTTTCTCAACATCACTCATGATTTTATATACCTCTATCATATCCCCCCTTAGTCTTCTCTTTTCCAAGCTGAAGAGTCCTAGCCTCTTTAATCTTTCCTCATATGGGACCCTCTCTAACCCCCTAATCATTTTAGTTGCCCTTTTCTGAACCTTTTCTAGTGCTAGAATATCTTTTTTGAGGTGAGGAGACCACATCTGTACACAGTATCCTGTACTCCACCAGATTGAGAAGAGTAGGGGGAGCAAGGTGGATAAAAATTAATGATTTAAAAAAATAAATAAATAGGATTTTTTAAAATTTAAATAGGATTTTTTGATAAAATGCTTTTTGGAGGAAAACACCTATCTAAAGACAGTTTTAATTAAGATACATTATCACTCAAAGATATCTCATCATGGAATAGGGATTATAAATTCTAATTCTGCGGTATGAGACAATATATTTATGTAATTTTAAGAAAAGTTTTGTAAATGAGTTCCAATAGTTCATGGATTAGGGACCCAATCTTATAGGGCTCCAGGGCTTCTGTATAGATTATTTAGGTTAATCTTTCTATCTACCCAATGGGACTCAGTGCTCAGTCTAGAAGATATCATCAGAGATGCTGAGTTTACAGTTCTTAAACTGTGGATTTGTGTCTCCAGAGATAACATGCTTGTTAACAGCAAAAATGTTTTTAAATAAATAAATATCTATATCTACATATAGAGAGGTGAGAAATAACAGACCTCATTCCTACTGTCCCTCTGCAAATTTGTGTACACAGAGTCAATTCCTTACCTCTCTCTAAAAGTGCAAAGTTTCAAAAAGTTCAATGACTAGAAGATTGTTGGGGGAGGAATAGATCTGGACAAGGAGAAAAAGTCTGGAGATAAATGCGAGAAGGGAGGGGCAGGCAGGAGAAACAAAAGTGAAAGTGTTTGAGTGGCATATTCCAAAAGTCTTGAGGTCTTTCTGAGTGTAGCCTTCATTGATTTGAGGTCTACCATACCATTCTCTCACTAGAAAGGAAAACCTACAATGGCAGCAGGCCATAAAAGAGACCCAGTTTGGGAATATTTTAATGAAGTTCCTCTACCTGTGGCTAAGACAGGCATGCATGCAAAATGCCAACAGTGCAACAAAGACATGCAAGGCCTGGTTGCCCAAATGAAACAGCATCATGAGAAGTGTTCCTTCTCCGGAGGAAGCTGCATTGAAGATGATGAAAGGAACTTGTCTGAACATGCAGGATCTTCAGGTTGGTAAACTTTTTTATTTCATACTTCTCTCTTTAGGACTGCCTGTCTTCCTTCTGGACTATTCTTGAATTCTCATGTTTGAGCAAAAAATATAGTTGTTACTCTATCGTATTATCATTTTAGATAAAGTTGTGATAAAAAATAAAGAGCTGAAATAGGCAGATCTCACCTTTAAAGTAGTACTGTGTGTCAGTGAATACAATGAGTAATACTAAATGAGCAGTATGGTAATAATAATTAAATAACTGCATTGACTTATTTTGTTTAGGAGAATCCACCCTCAATATACAGGATTCTGAAGATTATCCACCTTCAAGATCACCATCATTTTCTATAGTTTCAGAGTTATCTGCCAATGATTGTGTTTCAATCACATCATGAATGTCACATAGCCACAGTACATCACCTGTAGCAAAAAGAAAAAAAAATCTCCATCATCCAGAAACAACCATAGATAAGTTTGTGGTAAGAACCAGCAGATTACAAAAAGAGGTAATTGATCAAAAAATTGCCCGGCTTGTTTATGCAACAAACTCTACTTGCTGCATGATTGAGAACCCACACTTCCTTAACGTGGTTCAGTCATTAAGACCAGCATATAGTCGACACAACAGAGCAGATGTCGCAGGCAAACTGTTGGATACAGAGTATGAAAGAGAAATTGAGCAGTATGCAAAAGGTCTAGAGGGTAAAATTGTTAATCCAAGTCTTGATGGGTGGAGCAATGTCCACAATGATCCTGTTGTATGTGCTTATGTGACAACAGAAGAAGGGAATGTCTTCCTTACAGAAACAATTGATACATCAGGAAATGCACACACAACAGAATACTTACAAGAAGTAGCAGTAAAAGCTATAACAAACTGTGAAAAAAAAATTCAAATGTCTAGTATGCAGCTTGGTCATAGACAATGCTACAAATGTATCCAAGATGAGAAGAAATTATTTAGGAGAGAGTGAAGAGAGTCCCAAGCTAATATATGGTTGCAGTGCTCATTTGATGCAATTCCTAGCCAAAGACTTCAATGTTCCAGAAATAAAGGCTAATGTTGTTGAAACTGCAAAATACTTCTCTAACAACCACTTTGCAGCAGCTGCTGTAAAAAAAGTGGGAGGAACCAAGCTAACTCTCCGACAAGACGTGCAGTGGAACTCAGTAGTGGACTGTTTTGAGCACTCTATCAAGAACTGGACTAATCTGATGACAGATTGTGAACAAAATTGTGAAAAAAATAGATGGCACCGTCACAGTCAAAGTTCTCAACATTGGGCTTAAAAGAAATGTTGAACACATGCTGAGTACCCTGAAGCCTATTTCTGTAGCTTTGAACAAAATGCAGGGAAATAACTGTTTTACTGCTGACATTGTTGAAATGTGGAAGGAACTGAGTGAGATCTTAAAAAGAGAAATATGTAATGACAGAGTTAAATTACAAGCATTACAAAAAACGAATGGGACAAGCACTACCTCCAGCTCATTTTCTTGCAGATATTCTCAATACTTGGTAACAGGGTCAAACCTTAACTGCTGAAGAAGAGGAGTTGGCTATGACATGGACATGCAGCAATCATCCCTACATAACGCCAACTATATTAAACTTCAGAGCTAAGGGTGAACCATTCAAGAAATATATGTTTGCTGATGATGTTTTAAAGAAAGTCACACCGGTGAACTGCTGGAAGTCACTTAAGCACTTGGATTCCTACACTGCCATGATCCTTGATTCAGCATCCAGTGGAGGAGTAGAGATCAGCAGCTGTTTAGACACAAATAGTAACTGCTGAGCAGAACGCTTGTAATCTGCTCTCCTTTTCACAGCAAAAGAGCTTGGCTGAATCAGGAAGATATTCAGGGTTCCATGCCAAGGAGTAGGAATGGGCTTCAGAAATTTTCCTTAATTTACTGAAACTATAAAGACAAGTTATTCCCTTGAAATGGGAGATTTAAGACTTCCACTGGACAGAGGCATGAGAAAAGCCACACATGTTTTGTGAATTCTCAGATTCCTGCATCTCCCACTAACCTGCTGTGTGTCTTCAGGTAAGTCACTACTTACTACCTGGACTTCAATTTTCTCATCTGAAAAGTTGAGATAACTAATCTTACCTGCTTTTTATAAAGCACTATGAGATGTGCAGTTGAACAGAGCTATGTAAGCGGTAAGTACATATGTTCACCATTTGGATAGACCATAGTACTTAAGATGTTACTTTACCTCTTGTAAAAACAAAAAAGGACCTTGGTTTTCATTAAGTACTCCTCCAGTAAGAACAAATTGGATATTATAATTTCAAAAGTTACTAGGAATGATACTGTCTACAAAAGCTTGGTTTTAAATCTTCATCTATATTTTTAATTTTACCGTTAGGAAGTGGAGTCACAAATGGAAGGTGAACAAATAGCACAGGGATATGCATCAGTTTGCCTGCATCCCGGCTAAACACTATACTGTGATTTAGACTTTATACAAAATTTAGAACATAGACTACGTGTGAGCAGAACAAAAGGTCCTGGGTATGAACAACATGAAACAAAACTGTTTTTAAAAACTCCACTGAGGTCTATTGTCAAGTTGCATGTTCTGTTGCACAGCGTGGTTGGCAATTCATCTAAACATAAAACAGCTAGAATATAATTCAGGACACATTTTGTATACTATACAATTTTGAAAATGCTTATGACAATGTCTCAAATGCTACAGAACTTTTTAGTGGAACAGCAACTTGTGTAACCAATTCCCTGAAGACTGCTTGTAAGCAGAAAACTTACATACAAGATTTACCCTAGTACACAATTTGTAAAATCATTAGTCATAACTACAACTCTCCAAAAATAAGCCAGCTAGTATTCTATTAACTAGGTATGTCACACTGCGGGGGGCTGTCTGCCAGACTACTTGCTGTTTCTCTACTTTGCTCATTTGAAATATGTTTAAATATTACCTGTTCAGCTCAATAAACTAATAAAACAAAAGAGGAGAAACTACTGCTGAGGCCAGTGTTCCAAACAACCGTGGCAAGCATTCTTGATCAGGAAAAAGGACTGGAAGAACATAGAGGAAGGTAAAAGAAGACAGATTTTAATTCTGAATATAATTACATATAAAGAAACTTTCAAACTTAATTTGAGAATGAAAATGCCCTGCGCCATAAAATGATTAGTTTTTCACTGTCTACTATTACAGTCCCAGTACTGACAGCAATTCTGGTTTTAAATCCAAGACTCATGATATTTGTTCTTCTTTTCTTAGCACCTCAGCTCCCTGGAGTCATGCAATTACACTAGATTCTGAGTTTTCATTTAAAAAAAACAAACAAAAAAAGGTAAGCCTCCTGGTGGCAGAGAAAAAGATTGAAAACATGAACCCTAAAGACTCAATTTATTTTTAATAACGTGCCGGGATTTTTGAATGCTTGGGGTTGGCAATACTATAGTCCAGTCACAGCACTCCACCAGCCGTCCCCACCCGCTTTCAAACACAAAGACAGCGTAATGAGTATTTCACCAAACTTCTAGCTTTGGATTCTAGTTTCTACTAACTCAATTGTTTTCTCAAAACTACTATATTTTAGGAATTAACAGTTTGAGACACCAGCTATTTGCAGTTATCAGAATTACTAAGATTATTACCCTCACTTACAGAGTTTCATCTCAAAGAATTATAAAACAACTTACTAACTATATATCAGTCTTCAACCCCTGAAGTTTAGCTCCACTGGGTTAACATACGGTGGGTTTTTTAACAGCATAGGAAACATTATACAACAATTATTGTCAGGAAATCAAGAATACCATATTCAGTTAATTGCAAGGGGAAGGCAAGTAAAGCAGAATGTAATTAAACAAACTGGAATTTGGACAGAAACTTCACTTTATGTCTCATCGAGAAGTCAACACCTATAGCACCACAGTGTGTGTGTTTATAGACTTTTCTATGGCACTAACTGTATTCAGACATGCACGTAAGCACATGCTTAGCTTTAAGCAGAGATAGTCTCATAGAAGTCATTTAATTTATCCTGTGAAATTTTGAATTACTATCCACCCCACTTTATAGATTGGCACACAAAATGAAGCAGTTTGTCCAAGATTACACAGGAAAATTGTGGAAGAATGGAACTCAGATCTCCCAAGATCTTAACCACAACACTACACTTCTGCCCTCACCATGCTGGGGCACTAATTTGAAATTAACTCACCTCTCAGACCAATTACATTACAGCTCTAACTGGTATAAGTGATTTCCTGAATAAATGCTCCTAATGCAGAAGGATGGTGACCTCAGGAAGGAATGGCAGTAATGGGAGTAAGCGGGCAAAATACTCAACAATTCAGAGTACACAAAGGCCTATTCCCTCTTGGGGAAAAACAAACAAACTGAATTTGTCCTTAAAAAACAAACCAACCCTACACTTTGGTTGTTTGCTACTATAATGTAGCATGTAAGATGTTGAACAGCATAAAGACTATTTAACTGTTTTCTACAGATAAACAACAATCTTTGCTGTTTGCAAAGTACCTACGTTTTATAAGCCCCAGAACAAGATCCCATACTTTCTTTCATAAGAAGATACAGTCAATCAATAATTACTCATTCAGGTAAAAATAAAATACTGAACTCTAGCCAAAAAGATTCCTCTCCCTGTCCCCCCCACAAATTCAGCACACTAAACTTTATCTCAATACACAACTGCATTGCAGTAGTTAGTTTTGCTTGATGATTAACAATATTCAAATACCAGGTAGTAAGTAGGTGAAATAATTAACGTACACACTTGGAACAGTTACTTATTACTTCTCTTGTTCACTTTGAGGGTTGTAATGGCTAAGTCAATTTAAACAGCTGATTACATAGAACCACAGAAATGAAGGGCTGGAAGAGACCTTAAGAAGTCATCTAATCCAACCCTCGGTGCTATGGCAAGACCAGGTAAATCTAAACCATCCCTGAGAAGTGTTTCTCCAAATGTTTTTAAAAGCTTCCAATGATGAAGACTCCACAACCTCCCTTGGAAGATGTGACGAAGTGGGACTCTTCTTAATGTTTCCTCTGAATACTGTGTGGGTGCCTCAGTTTCCCCATGCATTTCTTAAGTCTCTAGGGGGTGAGAGTGTTGCAGAGCAAAGGGCCAGTGCACATAAATGGCTGACACTATCTCCTGGCAACTAATGGCCGGGGCCCTTCCCCACATAAGGAGATAGCTAAAGGTGTTGGAGAACAATGAGATCAGGTGACCTCATTGCCCGGGAAAGGAACAAAGCCCAGAGGAGGAGGGGCTTGAGGGTGAGTCAGTTTTGGAGCTAGCTGGGGACGAGGAGTGAGTGCAGACGTGGGTGTCTGGCTCGCTGCCCCCAGGATGGACCCGGCTGAGGGGTCCTGTTCTCTGTACCTACAAGCTCTGTTTTAGACCATGTTCCTGTCATCTAATAAACCTCTGTTTTACTGGCTGGCTAAGAGTCACGTCTGACCGCAAAGTGGGGGTGCAGGACCCTGTGGCTTCCCCAAGACCCCTCCAGGGCAGCCTCACTGTGGGAAGCGCACGGAGGGGCAGAGGATGCTGAATGCTCCAAAGGTCAGACCCAGGAAGGTGGAAGCTGTGTGAGCTTCTTGCCCTGAAGACAGTCTGCTCACAGAGATGAGACTCCACCAGAGTCCTGACTGGCTTTGTAGAGAGCAGTTCCAGAGCATCGCCCAGGAACTCCGTGACAGAAGCCTATTCCAGATCTTAACTAATCTTATAGTTAGAAAGTTTTTCTTAATAAGCTAACCTAACTCTCCCTCACTGCAGCTTAAACCCATCATTTCTTGTCCTACCTTCACTGGACATGGAGAACAACTGATCACCGTCCTCTTTATAACAGCCCTTAACATATTGGAAGACTTATCAGGTCACCCCTCAACCTTCTTTTCTCAAGACTAAATATGGGAAGTTTTTGTAACCTTTCCTCGTAGGTCAGGTTTTCTAAACCTTTTCTCATTTTTATTGCTCTCCTCTGTATTCCTTCCATTTTGTCCACATCTTTCCTAAACTGTGGTGCCCAGAATTGGACACAGTCCTCCAGCTGAGGCCTGACCAGTCCCAAATAGGGTTGGACAACTACTGCCTGTGTCTTACATACAACACTCCTGTTAATACACCCCAGCTGTCTTTGCCGCTGCATCATATTCAGTCATCCTTTTCAGAAGTACTATCACCTAGACAATTATTCCTCATTTTGTAGTTGTGCATTTGATTTTTCCTTCTTAAGTGAAGTACTTTGCACTTCTCTGTATTGAATTTCATCTTGTTGAATTCAGACCAATTCGTCAAGCTTATTTTGAATTTTAAACCTGACTGACAAAATGCTCACAACCCCTCCCAGCTTGGTGTCATCTGAAGATTTTATAAGAATACTCTCTACTCCATTATCCAAGTCACTAATGGAAATATCGACTAATACTGAACGCAGGACTGACCCCTATGGGACCGCACTAGATATGCCCTCCCAATTTGACAGCAAACCATGCCTAACTACTCTGAGTATGGTCTTTCAACCAGTTGTGCAACCACCTTATAATAATTTCATCTAGACCACATTTCTCTAGTTTGCTTATGAGAATGTCATGCAGAAATGTGTCAAAAGCCTTACTAAAATCAAGATACATCACGACTACTGCTTCTGCACTATCCACTAGGTTGGTAACCCTATTAAAGAAAGAAATTAAGTTGGTGTGGCATGATTTTTTTTTTTACAAATCCATGCTAACTATTCCTTATAATCCCATTATCCTCCAGGTCCTTACAAATTGACCGTTTAATAATTTGCTCCAGTATCTTTCAGGCACTGAAGTCCAGCTGATTGGTCTATAATTCTCTTGGTCCTTCTCCCTCCCCTTTTTAAAGGTACTATGTTTGCCCTTCTGCCATCTTCAGGGACTTCTACTGTCCTCCAGCAGTTCAAAGATAATTACTAATGGCTCCAAGACTGATTCAGCTAGTTCTTTAAGTACTCTAGGATGAATTTCATCAGGCCCTGCTGACTTGAATACATCTAATTATTCTTTAGCCATGATAACAATGTCCCACTAAAGTAAGTGATAATTTAGGTCATCTATTTTTCTTATCTGTATTTAAATATATATGCTTAGATCTGTTCTAGCAAAAATACTCCCACAAAATCCAAGCAATGTTTGCAATCAACCGCCATATTTATTGCTCTAATTAGTAAGGAATAGTTTGTGGTTCAAGTAACAGCTATAGTATAGTAGGCTGATGGAATTTTTAATGTCAGAACAAGATTTTATAATTCCATGTTTCTCTGAGATAATATAGTTTTATCTTCTTAATAAAGTTTTATTTTCTTCATAAAGAGGTGGTACACGCAGTCGGACATCTTGGATTCTGATATAAACTACTGATTATAAAGCATGATAAAAAGCTACCCCTTCTTTCCATCACACTCTCTTGAAATAGTATTAGGTATTAGTATTTCAAACTATTTCACAAGTTAGAATCAGATACTGGATATTCAGTAAGAGAAAAGGAATGAAGACTTTAATACAGAGCTGCCACCCACGTCACACAGGCAGAGCTAACCAGAGGCGCAAAGGTCTGCCCATGTGGATCCGACTGCAAAATCAGAGCCTAAATCTGGTGATCCAAATAGAGAACCCCCTAAACACTGTGTCACAAAGACTATCAAATTACAGTGCTTACCTGTTTCAGATAAGCAAGTAAATATCAAGGCATAAAATTTTACAATCCCATAACAAAACAAATACTCACCTATGTTTAATTTCAAGAGTTAACAACTAAACAAAATTAGAAAACCTCTCACAGACAAGAGTCAGTAGATTTTCTTACTGAGTTACAAGCTGCAATCCCTTAATTACTACATTAAGAGTAGAATAAAAGTTATTAATTATTGGTCAAACAGAGAAAAATAGAGTTACATGCACACTATTAATCCTACAAATACTACCAGAGTGAATAGAAGGCACTAAAAAAAATAACCCTGTGTAGACCTCTGTCAAATCCTTGATAAATATTTACCTGGCAAAAGTACTGGTTCCAGCTTTTTAATCTTGGGCTCTGGGGTTATTTTGTCTTCAACCTGAAACAACAGCAACATCACAAAAAAGTAAAATACTTATAAAATTAAAGATATACATAGACTGGGAATGGCTGAGCCATTACAAACATTGAATCTATCTCCCCATGTAAGTATTCTCACACTTCTTATCAAACTGTCTGTACTGGGCTATCTGGATTATCACTTCAGAATTTTTTTCTCTTACTTAATTGGCCTCTCAGAGTTGGTAAGACAACTCCCACCTTTTCATACTCTCTGTATGTGTGTATATATATCCTAAATATATGTTCCATTCTATGCATCCGAAGAAGTGGGCTATAGCCCACGAAAGCTTATGCTCAAATAAATGTGTCAGTCTCTAAGGTGCCACAAGTACTCCTGTTCTTTTTATAGATTTTCTGATCTTCTTGGGGCCACTTTTTTAGTTTAAAAGTTTTTGAGTCTTAAGTTTCAGGTCCCGATTCTGCAGGGATTTACACACGTTTAATGCTACACACTCCATAGACTTTAATGGAACTACTAATAGGTCTGGTCTATACTGGGGGGGGTCCAATCTAAGTTAGACAAATTCAGCTACGTCCACATACTTAGATCTACTCACCGCAGTGTCTTCACTGCAGTGAATCGACTGCTGATGCTCCCCTGTTGACTCCGCTTGCGCCTCTTGCTCTGGTGGAGTACCGGAGTCGACGGGAGAGCACTTGGCAGTCAATTTATCATGTCTAGACTAGATGTGATAAATTGAACCCCGCTGGATCAATCACTGCCCATCAATCCAGCGGGTAATGTAGGCAAGCCCATAGTGTGTAAACTTAAGCACATGACTAAGTCTAGACAGGCCCTAAATTGCTGGTCCTACAATAAGATCAATGCATGTGCCTGAACAGCCCCCCAGTGATTTAAACAAGGTTCTACTCAAGTATAAGCATCTATCTGCATGAAGAAACGTATAAGATCAAGACCTAAATTTGATTTTTTTTTTAAAGGCACCTTATAAATCATTTTATGTTTAAATTCCAGTCCTTAAAAAAAACAAAACAAAAACCTCATTATCATTCATTTAAAAAGATACAGAAAATGTCATTTGACACAATGTAACTATTTACATTTTCCATAGAGACAATTATGCCCTTCCCAGAAAAACAAAACAAAAAACCAAATAGTCATTTCTATTTCACTGAAAAAATGTGAAAAAAAATCCAGTTTTCTATTTTTGGCCATACATGTTAGTATGACACAGCATCCGACTTTTCAACTAGTAAGCCACACCCCATAAATCTAGATATAAAAATCACTCCTTCTTTGGGGCACTGCAGAAACCCACACTGAAGTTTAGAACCTTTTCATAATAATTTTACTGAAACATACCATTTTCTTGTTTTATTGTCAGCTTTTGATTTCTAGTTAGTGCCAATAAGTTTAATGAGTACTGCAGCAGCTTAAATATTTGCATATAAGGAACAAGCACTTATGTTTTCTCTTTAAAGTAACCCAATATTTGGCTAGTGCTAAAACAAGGTTCTAGCACTTAATCACTGTAAAAAGGAAAGGAAAGTCATTCACATATAGCTAAAGTTAGTACAAAGCATCCGAACTTTTCTTAGGTTGACAAACTTTAATTAATTGGTGATTGTGTTTCGCTTAAAAAGTTGTTGCTTCCCTCTAGTTGCAATAGAAATGATCTACATAGAGTTTGTGCCTGATTGGGAGGACAAACCTAGACAAAAAGGGGGCACCAATGTCCAGACACCGGCCAATTCCCGGGATGCTGCTGCCTTCGCTCAGAGGACACCACCCAAGGAAAGTTTTCCTAGCACAGCCGAAGGGCCGGGGGGGGGGGGTCTAGCTCACGCGCAGGTGCTATTTAAACACCGCCGAGAGCCATTACCGGGCTGATAAGTGTTGCTGAGGGAAGCCGCCCCAAGGAGCCCCATCCTCTGCCCCCGGCCCTAGCGCGCTACGCCGGGGTGGGGGGGATGGACAGAAAGGGCTGTTACCTGCGGCAGAAGGTAGGACTTGAAGGTGGGCTTGGCTGGCTTGAGCGAAAACATCGCGGCTGCCCCCGGCAGTCCCCGCTGGAGGCTGCTCCCCGGGTGAGGCAAACAGCGAGGTGAGCCCCCAGTCCTGCCCGAGCCCCCCCGGCCCAGGGCTGCAGGCTCCCGGCGCTCTGGAGTTCCGAGGCGGCGGAAGGCGGCACCACTGCCCCCCCGTTCCCAAGGGAGGAGTCAGCCGGCTGGGCAGGTCCGGCCTGGGGCTGCCCCGGCCCCTCATGGAGCCCCCGTTAGCCCCGCTGCTCCCTCCCCTGCGGGCCGGCGTGGGGGTGGAGGCGGGGGCGCGTGAGGGGAACCTCCCCGCCCTAGCAGCTCCCTGCCTCCAGCAGCAGGAAGCAGCGGCGGCCTGGCTGGGCCCCGGAGACTGGGGCCTGAGCGGCCATGTTGGAGGCGAGGCTGAGTTTGTACGGCAGCGCGGAGGGGCCAAGCGGCCGCTCCCAGAGGCGTTCCCCCCTCCGCCGCTTCCCCTCGCCCCTTCCCCTGCTACGTGTGTGTCCCCACCCCCGCCCGCGCGCCCTGTGACGGGGGCATCTGCCAAGGAGCAGCCCCGAGGGGGGCCTCGATGATCTCCCCGCTTTCCCCTGGGCTTGGCTCTGCACAGCCTCAGCCGCGCCAGCCCCAGGGAAGGGGATGCTGCCCCCTCCCTCGGCTGGCCCCGCTGCCGTGGCTGCTGCTGTAGCTTTCCACTTGCAAGTTACAAGCCCGATTTTGCCCCACCTCCTTGGACAAGGTCCTTTCTGCTTTAGCAACCACATCCGGGGGCGGCGGGGGAGTGTTGCACGCACTTCGAGGTTAACTAGACAAGCTGCTTTTGAGATCTCCGACCCATGAGTCCCCAGAGCTGGCTTCTGGCCTGAGACGACGCGCTTTTGGAGGGTTTCAGGCCTGCTTTCAAAATCTCATGCCATTGGGTGCGGCTATGGACCTCATGGCTGCCGCCCCACAGCTGTGACAGTGGCATCAAATAGATTAGAAGGATGGCCCCTGCCAACATAGGCTACAGCAAAGGCAGCCTTTGGCACCTGGAATCCCACTGTTGTCAGGGATAATTTACTTTCAAGATTTCAAACAATAAAATATATATGTAGGTATGTTTCAAACAATAAAATATATATGTAGGTATGTTACCCCGGATGACCAATAACTGACACTTCAAACTCTATCATCTATTTTTAAACATTTTCTAATAAACTTTTAAATTTGTTTCTCTGTAAGCGTGTGTGTGTGGTATGTGCGTTCATTCATTCCAGAGGAAAACCTCAGGCTTTTCCATTCCCGGTCATAGGCAGCTATGGGTGTGTTTACACCGCTTTTGGAAAAGCTGTAATGCTCCTTCCCCTGCCCCCTCCTCATGCAATCTGACTTACCAGGATCAAAGAGAAATCTGAAACAAGAATTAATAGCTGTCTAGGCTATCCCTCAGTGGGAGAAGAATCAGACTCCCTGGCCATATTCTATTACCATTAGGCATGTTGAATTAAATCCATAGGACTACTCAAGGAGTAAGGAACTAGCCACAGTGGGTAAAGGTGGCAAAATCTGTCTCTATTGATGTTTTGTTTACTCCTACTGTATTTTGACTCTCTCTTGTAAGGGTATTTCAAGGTCACTTCCTCTAGTTTCTTTTTCAGATGCTGGGATCAGTTCCAGCACAACTGTGAAACAGATGAAGAACTTAGGAAAAGAATTAAAATACCTACAGAGAATACTTTATGTAGTACTGTGAGCCTAACCAATACCCTATTCCCTTGTCAGCTAAATAATTTCTTAGAAAAATATTTCTCAACATTAGACATTTTAGTACTTTATAGCAGTAGCTGTATGTATTAATTTTGTGTATTTATTAAAATTACAAAAATCAAGTACCTGCTTTGTCTGTAAACATAGCACACAGTAATACTTAGTTGCACAGTGCAACATTTTCAGGGGGCTGAAAAAACATTAGCTATTTAATCCACATCTTTTATTAAGTGAGTATTCTGTCCATTTCCGATAGTGAAAATGAGAGAGAGATCCACACAGCATGGAAACAGCAGAGCCAGGAAAAAAATTCAGGAGTTTTTGGTTTGCAGTCGATCAAGTGCTCATTTTGTCAAATTATTGTCTCTTTGCACTTGGCTGTGAGCAAATATGATAAATACAATGATTTTAATGTTTAATAGAATAATCCTGACTAGAGCATTCAGCATAGTTGCTGCATCACTTGGAAAGTGACACTTCAATGAAAGCTCAACACCAGTTCTGGCTGAAGAAAGTTAAATGATGGTCTGGGATGATTATTTGTTACACTGCCAGGCTTTACACACTATGAATTGATTGAAAACTTCTGGATTAACTGCTTCCCCTGCCACCTTCTCAACCAATGTCAACTGGAGAATGTATTGTGGTCTTTCACATATTCTGTATTTAATAAAAAAAAAAGTTGTACAAAATCCTAAGTGAAATAGAAAGAGATCATTAATGGTTTATAGCTGTGGCCAGATGAAAAAGTAAACATGAACACTCACATAGAAATATAACATACCTCAATAGTCTGTAACATAACATAACCTGGGTGTGGTGCACACCTATGTGGAAGATAATTTTACTCAATTCCTCTGGTGGTGCTCATGAGGCTAGTTACTTTGGACCCTGTAGTTTGGAAGGAGTACTGGGAGAGAAAATCTTAAGCATTACCTTGCTAGATACCCTCATATTTTTCTGTTGGGGGTGTGCATATGGAGTTTGTTCACAAAGGCCTGCCCCAAAATCTACAAGAGGCCAGAGCCACCCTATAACCTGGACTACAGTACAGCTCCAGGAATTCTTCTCCTGCATCTGTCCATTTAGGGTGGTTGGAGCTATGTAGAAAATATAATGCTGTCCCAGGCTGGCTGTACTATCTTTTCTGCTCAAATTCTGCAAGGCTAGATGGGAAACAATATGTGGCTAGCTGTCCTGGCCCTTAATTCATCCATACCCCCAGTTAGCCTGTCTCCAATCCTTTTCTCTGTGTAACCCCACACTTAAAGAGTGCCCTTGGCCATAGGGAAGAGTGTCATAGGCCAAAAGGAGAGATGGTGCCAGGGAGATGGCTGATGCTCTTTGGTACAGAATCTGTGGGAGTTCTGTTCATGAAGAGTCATTTTTGCACACAGACCTTGGGGGGGACAATCCAGGCCTTTTATTTTTAATGCTCCATTAGTGGGGCTGAATATTCAAGTTCATAAATGAGCTTCCTGTCCTGCTTTAACAATGAGTTAACAATCATAACAAAATCATTACTATTTACTATTGAAGCAAAAGGTTAAAAGGAAAACTGGTGTAATTTTACCTTAAACAGCTAAATATATCTCAGTATAGCTTTCTGTATGGTATCCCTTTATTAATAAAGAAATCAATATAGTTTCAAACTAATAAAATCAACACAGTTTTAGAAATACCTGCTCCTGTCACAGTAGCTCTAGTCAATAGCCCTGATTCAAGAAATATACTTAGTCAGGAAGGGTGCTTAAAAAAGTGCTTTAAGCCTAGTGAAGTACATGTGTTTTAGGCATGTACTTCATTTTAAAAAGATATGCATACATGTAAGTGCTTTCTTGAATCAGAACCAATGAATGGGAATGTTATCCCTCAGTGAGCCCTGACAGCTTATACTTTCCAGAAGAGGTTTGATGATGGAAAATTAAGCAAACACTTATGCACATGAAAAAAAAAACTTTACTCCTGTGAGAAATATCATTGAAGTCGGCCTGCAAAGTGTGATAGGATTTAGTCGTCATGGGTAATTTCCTAGTTAATTGTAATCCGACGGGGATTGAGATAACTAAATCCACAAGCAGAATTCTATCTTTAGCTAAAATCATAGGCCAAAAGAAAAAAAATGGTCTGACTGTGATTTTCTGATGTAGATTTTATGCAACAGTTGAGCTATATTTCTAATATACAGTACCTCATCCATAATGCTGTAGGGTGGTATTTAAATAGTTTTGCAGTGGTACTTTATGTATATAGCATTTGGGCACACACAGAGAAATATAGAACTCATGTATTAACATAGGGGAGCACAAAATTTATTTTGCTCAAACAGCTCTGTACTGCACATGCTGGTCCTGATTCAGCAAGCACATGCTTAAACATTGAAATTATGGGCCTGTTCACAGGCTTAAAGCTAAGCACGTGCTTTATAGACTCAGGGTTAGAGCGCTGAGAAACTTACAGGCTCAAGTCCATTAAGGACTTGTCTACATGGGGAAATTTACTGATACAATTCTATTGGTATAACTTCCCATATGGACACGCTTTTTCCAGTTTAGCTTATACTGCTGCCAAAGCAACAGACTAAAGCAGAAAAAGATATTCTTATTCCAGAATAAGTGTCTCTACATGGGAAGTTATACCGCTATAGTATAAATACTCGCATAATTATGCCAGTAACTTTCCGTGTAGACAAACCAGAAAAATGATTGTGGACTGAGTTGGAATGGCAACTGGGTGTTACGTAGTAAAATGCAACTGGTTGTCATTTGGCTGTTGTCCCATAGTCACAAAAGGGAACCACAAAGCCCACTTGGGGGTGGGGGGGAGTGAGAGCCTGCCTTCTTTACTGTACAGTTAACCTGTCACTCTATGTTTTCATGGAGGAATTTACTTTGTCTAGTGCTTAAAACTAAGGACTAAGAGGCAGGGTTCCTGCTCTTGACTGGCCTTGGCCCTGATCCAAAGTCCGTTGAAGTCAACGAAATTGAGCTTAATGAGGTTAGAATCGGGCTCTTTGACCCCAGCCTCCACCTGGCTTCTCTTTTGTTCTTGCAGTTATTTGTGGGCACAATTCACGTTACTGAGCCATCTTTGTACTTTGTGTACCCACAAACCCAAAAGGTCAAGTGACATGGAAAAGGGAGGTTAGCTTTTTATTTTTAAATTGTCCTGTAATTCTCTCTATGCCTATACAATAAGAATATATTATTACCCTTTTTTTGACCCAACTGGCTAATCAAAGTTTTGGGCCCTGAGGATGTTTCAGTTGGAAGCAGAAATTGATGATGGCATCTGTTATTTTCTTTGATGCAATCTTGTTTATTTACAAGGAACACAGGCAAAGAAAAATGAACAGAGTGCTAGCTTATTTGCTTACAGTCCCAAGCCTCTTAGGTAGCACCAGACCCAGAACCTTCCTCAAGGCTTCACCACGGTCACACTGTGCTTGGCTCTCTTCCTTCCTTTGAGTCTCATTTTTGTCTGCTCTGCCTCCCCTTTTCCCCCAAAGACCCCCTACCCAGACAGTACAATATTCAGCAAAACCCCACTGCCCTCTCAATGCAAAATTCCTGGATGGGTTCACAACCCCTTTTGTCTTAGGTGGTGGGTTTGTGATTAACTTGTCCTGATAGTCATGTTAAGTGAAGGGCATATTCACACCTGATGGTAAAGAGGCTTGGTGATCCATGCACTCACCAGTACCTCAGCATACAAATATATGTGCCTTCAGAACTTGGGTGCTGAATGTATTAATAAAATGTTACAGAGAAGAAACCTAATTACAGCTCTGGAAAATATTTCTGTTTAATGGACAATTGTATTTTTCTGTACATTGTAAAAAGCTACAAACTGCAGATCGTGGTTTTGTATCTGTTTCTGGTTTGGAGTTTGATCTCATACAGCTCCTATTATTCATGAGCCTTTTGGGAATATGTTCATCTTTTGCTTCTTTTTAGCAAGCACTGGCAGACTCCCCTTTTGGTGAAGTCTCTCTCCTTTTTTGCTTTGAACCTGTGGCTGAGATTCATATCGGGGAATGGTGCAAAATGTAAGATATGCAAAGAACAACTTCCAAGACACCACGACTTCAGTGAGTTTGGTCATGAAGATCCTTGTTCTAGGTTTGGCTGCAGTAACCTACAGAATGCAAATAGCTTGAGTCCAACCACAGGATGAAGAACTCTACTGATTGGTTAAGTCTGCTCTAGCATCTGGCTGACAACTTAATGGACAAATAAGGAGCAAGGGGAAAAAATAATGAGAAACAGATTTTACTCATGTTTTGTGTTTCATCCTTATGTGACAATGCAAAGTATTTAAAAGTTTTGAAAGTAAAAAAAAAAAAATTCTGATTCTGCCTTTGGTGGTTATCAGGAAAGCCAGAAGCTGAATATTAATTGCTTAGCTGGCAAACATATGGAAGCTATGGGAATGATCATGTGATCATCCAGTATAGGAACTCAGTACAGCCTTTCCACTGCAGATGCCATCAGGAACCCCAAACTGAGAAAGTAAGAGCCAGTCAATCATCAGAAAAGGCTGAGGGAAAAGAGACAGCAGATAGAAATGAAACTGCCAGGTATCAGGGTGCAGACCTTTGACTTATCTGCATAACTCAGACAATGATAAATAGTGTGTATTCAGTCATTCTGATTAACTGATTTTATTACTTGTGGATATGGATGTATTATTAAAGGGCCACTGTTTAGTAACTGTATTTAAAATAAAACTAATTTCACCACACAATTACATTTATTTTTAATTGTTTGTGCCATTTGTTTACTCCCCCAATCAAGCTGGAACAGAGATAACATTATAGTGTAATGTTTGGGTTGCAAACTACACATTAAATTATAAAAAATCATTTTTAATTTATGATCATATTTCTAATTTTAGTTTTACTTTTAAGAAAACCTAAATTGGGTGCCTAAAAGTATTCAGATCCACAGGCAATTAGCTGCCAAGCTAATCACTAATATCTGGCAACTGTTTACTTACCTTATGTAAAGTAGATTAATTTCTGTATATTGCCATTGTTCTGTATCAGAGCTTGCATTTAAGTCAATAGCAGCAAAAGCTCTTAAAAAATCATGATTGTCTTGTATTTTGTTAACTTGTTAGGAAAAACCCAGATTAAGACACATGCACATAGCAGCCAGCATTAGTACCATGACCAAATTATGTTCTCATTAAGCTTAATGGGGTTGCATGGGAGTATCTGGGCATAAAACATGGTCCCAGGTTTTGTGAGTATTAAAATAAAGGGCTTAGATTTCAGGGCCTGATCCTTGCCTGATCCAAACAAAACATCCAATTGACATCAACAGAGAACTTTGATCATCATGCTCTGGTGGTGGAGTTTGAAAAGGAAAAAATCCTGTATTTTTAAAATCTCATGGAGCAGCTTACAAGGGGCACCGTAGAGTAAATTCCCCACATTTCATTCTGTACTTGCTCATTTAAGTTTTTATTTGACATTTTAAAGACACTGTTAAGTCATTATCTCTTGCAGTATTTCTACCCTGCATCCTTTCTGGAATCAACAACTTTCTGTTCTAAGAGACAGAGGGGTAGCCATGTTAGTCTGGATCTGTAAAAAGCAACAGAGTCCTGTGGCACCTTTCAGACTAACAGATGTATTGGAGTATAAGCTTTCGTGGGTTAAGTGGGTATTCCCCCACAAAAGCTTATGCTCCAATACATCTGTTAGTCTTAAAGGTGCCACAGGACTCTGTTGCTTTATTCTAATAGAGTACATTTCTCTGCAAAAGCTCTTGCTGTTGTGATACTCTTTTCATGGCAGTTCCAGAGAGCACCTCTACAAATCTTTTTCTGCTTTTCTACTGGAGACAGATCCTGTTTTATAAGCTAAAATCCCTGGTGGGTTTGTTACGTGAGAAATGGTGCAGCTTGTCTCTTCTGTATTCTGCACTGAAAGCACTCTATTAACATTCAAAAAGGTCAGTGAAGGTAAATTCAAAGATGAGAGATTTTTCAGAGGGTTGTTCTCATGAATGAGGTTGACCCAAAGGGACAAAATACTTCAACAACTTGTTGCCACCATCTTTTCTTCATCCTTTAAGATGGTCACAATTTTGCTTTTAAAAAAAAACAAAAACAAAAAAGAGAGGGAGAGAGATTCCCAACACAAACTCTTGGCTTGATTCCCAGTTCGATTAGGTTACCGGTTACGATGAAGTCACGTAACATGAACACAATTTGACAGACTACTTAATTACAAATGTTTCTGTCTTTTACAGGTGATAGATTATGATTTTGTAATCTAACATGACAGTTTTGCCCTTATATATGCAAGTCCTGTTTGTGTCCTGTCACTGTGTATCTATATCATGGTGTGTCTGCAATGATTATTGTTTATCTTGTTAATTTGAAGCTGTCTGTTAAGGGGTGATACATTGTCATAGCCTTCTCTTTCTAACAGAAACTGTCAAAGTATTTTTCCTTAATCAAATAAATATTCTCCCTATACTCTTATCTACACTGAGCAGACACATTGAAATCAATTGGATTATTTGAGAAGTTAAGGTCTGACTCTAAGGAAGTGTACCATGTTCTAGCCCGTGGAAGCTTGCATTTAAATTTGGTTTCTTTAAAAATATTTTTTCTCCATTGCATGTAAACTGTACACAATGTTGTGTTATTACACGAGTCCATTATGTGAGCGAGGCTACTAGAATTTAAAAAAATATATAAAGGTAAAAAATGAAACTTTATCATGCAGCCCTTCTTCCAACAACATTGCCAAAAAAGCACAACAGCAACAAAACACACATACACACACACACAAGCCTGAAATTGCATTTATCAACTTTGCCAGTGCCTCCATATCATTAAAAATTACAACTAATTCATATCACATCAGATCTGCAACAGCATTTTGTTTCAGCATTAGCCCTCTTCAGATGAAATTACAAATGCAATTTCATTTCTTATGTATAATGGTTTTATGATGCGGACAAACATCTATTACAGAATAGATTGAAACCAATTTTATACTGCAGTTCTACTCTGAAAAAATGACCTGTTCAGCAGAGGATCATGAGGTTTAAAGGCTATTGAAAATTTTTGCACTGGAGAAGTTCTCCATTGGAAAATGCTGATTTGATGGAATCAAAATGTTCATTGTGTCAATTCTGTCAACATTTTTGACAAAACTAGGCCAGTTTCCAGAGAGCCTGCCTGTCTCTCCATTTGCTCCTGCATCCTCTGCTCCCCAGCAGCTTGGCTGGCAAGCTCCTCAGCCCCCCAAATTTCATGCTGCCTGCTGGCCTTGCCAGCCCCCCTGCATTTTTCAAAAATAGTCCATTTTGATTGTTCTGAAACAGGAGGGGTTTTTTTTAGAATTCCTTGTGGTGGAAACATTGTTTTGAATTCAAATGAAAACCAAAATGTCCACATTTAGTGAAAAGAAATTCCCATTTTCAAACCAGCTCCAGCTATTGAGTTTCACTGATTCATTATCAGATTTGATCCCCTTAGATCTTAAGTGCCAGTCAAGCTAGATTCCTGAGTGCCTGTGCACCATCTCAAGATATGGCCCGACTGAACAAGCATTGCCAACTCTCTTGATTTAATTATGAATCTGATGATATTTGGTGTTTTTCCTAAAGCTCCTGGAGTCACGAAACCTGAAATTCTCAGTCACATTGTTTAAAAAAAAGTTTCTAGCCCTCATGGTTGTGGAGAAAAAAAGCTTGAAAACATGAACAAGAAGGCAAATAAAAAGAAGCCAACATTTATTTATATATTCACTAGGATTGCAGGATCAAGGCCTTATAAAGGTATCACTCCATAGAATCCCATCTAAGTTAAAATTACTGGAAACCATTAACTGAAATTTTGCTTTGGAAAACATTTACTTCATGTATTCTGTAAAAAAAGAACAGACAGGCTGCAGTGTTTTCAGTATCCTTACAGTGACAAATTTGTTACATTATATTTATTATTTCATATCTTTTTGGTATTGTTCCTAGAGCTAATATAACTGGTTATTTGTACACAAAGAAAATAAGTTAAGTCATTTAAGAGAGTTCCATGTTAGTCTAATTCAATGGTTAATTTGAGATAAATTAATAATTTAAAATTAGAAAGTGACTCTGGGCAAATAAAACATGGTTTAACACAATTTATAAAGATGTTACAACAAAATGCATGCAACATACTGTACTGCATACTGAAATGGATACTGCTCATTTAGGAAAATGCTGAAAACCTTTATCTCTTTTGAGTTTGCTGATGAATCAGTTTCCAGCAAGAGTGTACAGGCAAATAATAAAAGGCATCTGCAAATTAGAACAAATATTTTAACTACACATATAAAAACACCATGAAATTGCATCAAACTGTCATACAGCAGTGTAGAAGTGCAACAATATCAAATGTCATTCCATTTTACAACAGCAAATCTCAAATTCTAAGAAACTGAATAAAAAAGCCCTCATGAAAAAAAAAATCCTGTCTTCAGATACCGATAACATTGACAAGCCTTTGAATAACATCATCAGGGAAAAGTGCCGTAGTTCGTGAAGAATGAACTTCTATAACTGTCCATTTCATTTAAGTTTAGCAGCACTGTATAGTATTGGAACATGTTTTAGATGGAGATATTTGATACTAATGACAAAAACATGAGGCAGCCAACACCTTACTAGAATCTTGACACATACACGTACACACACACACACCCATACCCACACACCACCTCTCCTTTCTTTTTCAAATATTGTAGTAGAGTTTTCATTGTAAATACTAGGTCCCATGCTACAGTGGATCTGATGATGGAAGAAAATACATATTAAACTCTACAATTTCAAAATAGTGCATGTAAAAATCCTGGTTACTAACAGCAGGACTTGAATGTAAACCTTTGAACAGCAGTCTGAAAGGAAAATAACTTTGTAAGTCAGTTAGCTTGTTTTCTTTCTTATCTGTTAAATGGTGCATTTGCCCTACAATAAGGAGGCTGCCTTAAATATTTTAGGAAAGTAGTCCTGGAAAGTAACAAATAAGAACTACGTAATCAAAATATAACATCACCAACAAAATTGCCAGAAACAAGTACATTTTAGTACTGCACTTTGCAATACCTTTGAATGACGACTCTAAATTTGAAAGATGTGAGTTGGGAAAATACTGACTATAAATTGTGAAATTTAGGCCCCCTTCATGGAATATAAAAGGGAGGAGCAGAGCCTATTTTGTGGAGTTTGTTTTCCCTATGTAAATTGTTTTGTAAATTCAAATTTTGTAAATCCCCCCTCATTTAGGGGAATTTAAATTTTTATAGATTTTGAGGGAAAACCACCTGATCTCCTATACAAGAAATGTTCAAAAGAGACAGGTGGGATTCACACTAATAAAACCGAAGTGGCTGTTCAGGTTGTATTTTCACAAGAGGAGGAAAATATAGAAAATATGACCAACAAAAAATTTATCATGGTTTTGAAGCACCTAAAAACAAGCTTCAGGTGTTTTAGTGCCTGCCACTTGTGCTCCCCAGTTGTCATCAAAATGAAATTCCTGAAGGAAGAAAGGTTTGTTGCATTAGATTTGTTTGGAATAAAGGTGTGTATGTACTTTATCAGTACTTGTCACTCATTTTACAGTTGTACTTATTTATTTAAATAAAGCAAATTCCATTTATTACGAGGCTCCACTGTAACCTCTGGTGATGCAAGCCACTGATGCAGGTCTTGGACTCTCATTTTCCCACTTCAATCCCCACTAAGTGTTTTGAAACAATGAACACTGCCAGTTAAAAATATATGTAGTTCCCAAAACAGAGCCTCCAGAAAGCAGTATTTCCAGTATGATGCCCAGCTTAAGGCAATTAGTTTTGACAGAGAGAGAGAGAGAGAAAAAGAGAGAGTGTGTGTGTGTGTGTATATGCATGCATGCATGCTAAGGAGGATACTACTCAAAGTAACAGAAAACAAGATGCCATCACCCATGTTCAAAGACAAGTGAAATATTTTGGTACTAGACCAAAATGATGGCTTCCAAGTCCTGCTGTTCTTGGAGAAACCTGCATTTTTTGTTTTGTTTTAACTCAGTTTATGTCTATTTTATTGACTGAAAGTCATTTCTGATGTGCATTCCTTGGTAATTTAACTAAAAGGTATCCGTGAAATCAAGGAGATTGCAAAACTTTCCTTTGCATTCAGTACTTTAAAGAAGAAAAAGACTACATCCATAAGGAAATCAGGTGCACATGTGAAGATAAAGCGAGTCCAAAAAGTTTGAATTTAGCAGCTTTCCAATGAAAAAAAAGGGAGAGAATTTTCTCAATTTTTTATGAAAATATTTTCCAGTTTTCAACCAGCTCTAATAAAGACTCATTCAATAAATGAATGTGGAAGACCAACAGACCCCAGAAAAGTCTGGACCACTTGGCATTTTCTTATCATACCTAGCCTTACATCCACCCCTAAAGCGCATGTCTTCCTTTCACCCAAATCACAAAGCGTTTGTTTGAGAACAGGGCATTAACATTTCTACAGAATTAAAAATACAGAAAATCAGTAAATGCAAGATTTTTTAGGAATTACATTTTCAAACATTTCTGTTCAGTGTGGTATATTTGTTAAACTAATCCAAACAAATTCTTGACCATCACTGCCACAACGACTGTGAACCATCTTAGCACTCAGTTTCTGCGGAAGTGTTCTCTTGCTTAGCTTTTTTTTCTTCTGTTGCACTGCCACAGGCCACCACTAGATTAGTTACACTGCTGGCGTGTCCTGGTCTATTTAATTTGTCCTTAATGGACTTGGCTTTCCGAGAATGGCTGTGTAAACTCTTTGATCGTACAGATGGGAATCTATCAGTCCTGTCTGGCTTTACTGACAGTAAGTTTTCTGTCTCAGTCCTGTCGGTGACGGGTGTAGAAGTATGAGAGGCACTGACACCTGCTTCGCCAACATCGCTGTCATCTTCTGTATCTGTCAGTAACTGTTTCTGCTCTGCTTGCCTTTCTGCTTCAGACTCACCAGGATATTCTGGACTAGGTTCATTAGAAAGTTTCTGTTCAACTTGGTATTTCCACTCACTAGTCCACTGTTCAACTGTGGAAGGGCACACTTGATCCATTATGGTGTTATATTCTGTGGTCCAGTTGTTGACCCCTCCAACCAGTTTCCCTCCATGTGCAAATATAAAGCTCCTTGACTTTAGCATGGTTGTTTGACAAGCATTGAAAGCTTCAGCAGGGTAATAGCGCATTGCCTTAGACTTGTCCAAGGGATAAGAAATAGTAGCTTCTAACTTGGTCCTTTCTACTGTTAAATGAGTGTTCTGAAAATCTGGTCTTGTGACTGACTGTCCATTCATAACAATATCTGTTTGCTTTATGCTTTGGGGAATTGTTTCATCACTCTTGGACATCCCTTGCTTGTCATCAGATGAAACACAAACATCTGAATCAGATCGGGGTCTAGTGACATTAGGTGCAATTTCTAATGTAGATTTATTGTAATCTGTAGTGGCAACTGTATTAGCACTGGAGATATAGCGAAGACTACCCTGACGTTCTGGAACCAGCTGTATCTTTGAGTCTGCACAATCTTTCTCTTCTTTTGTACCAAAATAATAGGCTTTTTTGCGCAATGCCATGGCTGGTGACATCGGGGTGGTGCTATCATCGAATGTTAACTCATCACCACTGACATGGTATCTGTACATGCTGTAGCCATCAGAGCTGTTGACACTGCTTTGCCTCAGGAGGTAAGCGGCATCACATTCAGAAGAAGCTCGTGAGCGTGTATGTGTCAGCTCGGATTTGTCAATACCCACCAGCTTTTCGAGGGCATTCACCATCCGACCAGATAGCTCCTCTAGTTGAGAAAGTCGAAGGTCAACTGTCTGAAGAGAAGCTTTCATAAAATGTTCTCTTTCATTCACTTCTTCTAACCTCATAGACATGTTTTCCACTCTATGGAGTATAAGAATAAGATTAATTAAATATACCATAGAATGTTTTCAAGTAACACATTAATTTCTGCTGAGTGATGTTAGAGTTTAATTTTGCACCATACACGTTCCTTACTAATAACTATGTCAAAGGTCAGACGTGCTGAATGTGCAATTTTCACATACGGGGTGAAATTTGCTCCTGAGCAGAAAGCCAAAACAAGATTTCTGCAGCCCCTAAGTCCCACTTAAGCTTTCAAAACAGAACTTAAGTCATGCATAAGTCTTGTGTTGGCCTCTGAATAGCGAAGAATTTTACAATATAAGGAACAGTTCACTCTTCTAATGCACAAACTTCTCCTCATTTTGTACAAAAGTTTGTGTAATGCACTCTACTATATTGTGATTTTCCAACAGTGGAAGTATTGAATATATATATGTAAACTGTTGAAAACCTCGCTTATAGCTACACTACAATGTCACAATATTTGGTATCTTACTGTCTAGTCATTTCTGTTTTACCCCATACCCCTTTTTGTTTAAGAAAAGATGTGTCATATTTGATTTTGAGTATTAATCATTATCTTGTTAAACCTATTCTGCCATTTAATTATTGTGGAAAGACTTTCAGAACTTCTTGAGGAGAAAGCTGAAAACTTCTCAGTTTACAGCTGGAGGTCGATACCTTTTATTTAAAAAAGGGAAATTATATGAAATTACACAGCACTTAATATTGCAAATGTGGAACATGAATAGCTTTCTTTTAAAATTACATTGTACCAAATTATTTGTTCCCCAAAACTTGAAAAAAAAATCAATGATGCAAGATGCTGAAGTTCTTGATAAAACTAATCAATCATTTACTTTTTGACATCTTAATTTGTACCAAAGCCAGTAGGGTTTTCTGGGGTGCAAAGAATGCAGAATCCTGCCATAAATGAATGCCAAAATCCCAAAGAGAGTTTTGGATAGTCTCTTACTTTGAGCAAGGAGTTTTAACATCAGATTCCCTTGCTGTGAAACCCTGTTTCATTTCTTATTGCCTTACCTCAGATCCATCCCACTCCAATAATTTACTGTTCATGGGTATTGGGATGGTCACAGGATATTCATGAAAATATATGAGAACCCTTGAAGTTTCACAAATTCTAACACCAATTGTTATTCATCCAAACATTCATAATGGAAACATATTAGATACTATTGCCGTTCTTTAGTCTTCTGTTTAAAAACTGTCAGACATCCATTCATGAAGCAGAAACCAGCGCACGCTTGGGGCAGCAAGCCGCGGGGGGTGCTCTGCCGGCGCTGTGAGGGTGGCAGGCAGGCTGCCTTTGGCAGCATGCCTGCGGAGGGTCCGCTGGTCTCGCGGCGGACCCGAAGACAGCCTGCCTGCCGTGCTTGGGGCGGCAGAATGCCTAGAGCCACCCCTGGCAGAAACAGTACCCACTGTGACCCAGTTGACCAATCACACACCACAATTAATAGTGAAAGTGAATAGTATCCAAAACTATCCTTGGGTTGAAGTATATTTGCATGTTATTCAGTGAATGCTTATGAATAAATTTGCAGAAATCAGATCTAGTTTCCAAAACAATCTGAACAAAGAACTTTCTAAAATAATTTTTATCAGCTCCATTTGTACACTAAAGCAGTTCATTAATCTGATTCATGTTATTGAAAGATTTTGCACTTTCTATTGAGCTATGCTCATTACTCTATACAAAATGGAAATTTAATCTCTCTCTCCCGTTAGTTATTAAGTGTCCAGGCAAGTACAAGTCATGTCAGCCTTGAGGTAAGCATGTTTTTATATTTCTTTCCACACATGCCAACCTCTTCATGTATAATAGTCATTCTTCTCTGTAAGGAACTCTATTAATTATATGGGAAGTATTTTCTAATGACAGATTCAAATGTTTACGTGATATAAGATCAAGATAATGGTGAAAAACACATTCAGTTGCTAGATGAAAGAGAATGTACTCCGGAGTTTATGGAATTGTGCACTACTTTAGCCTTTTATTTCTACTTTCCAATTATGTATGAGATTTGCAAACAGTAGAATCATTTGAAAAATCTATTTAAAAATTCTTTCCATTTTCTTGTATCATTTATCACATAATGGAAGTTACAGTGCAGGAAGACTGGATATAAAAACTACACACTGGGATGTGATTACAGATCACATACTAGCAAATCAACCGTGGAAGTAAATTAACATTCTTTTGCTCTCACATACAAAAACTGGTGGAGCATCTGGAGCAAGAAGCCATGAGAAATATGCAGATCTACTTTGTGACCATGTACTATAATGAATCAGAGAAGCATGTTGGTTCTACTCTATTCGCTGTCACAATAGCCCTGATTTTGACAAATTGCCATGGCATAAACAGTGCCGTAGCAATTACACACACACACACTTCATTTACTCTCTGACTCCCAGACTGCACATAGACCCTATTTGATGTTCACGACACCTCCCAATCAGAAAGATGTTAAAGAATTCAGAGAAAGACATTTAAGTGGTAGTGGTGTTGTGGGAGGATTAAACTTGATGTAACTGCAGCCATTGTGTGCGTCCAGCCACTATTAGCTGAAAAACCAAATACCACACAGTTAAGAATAATTGTTAGGAGTCTGAGAGGCCAAGCCAAATAGCTGCATGATTGCGGTTTTGCTAATCAGAATAAGAGGATGGGACAGAGAGTTAATGAACCATAAGAATGGAAGAGGGTTTTTGGATAGCCGACCTTGGTTTTGAGTGCCCCTGACATAGAAGTTTTATTGTTGTTATGACTAGAAATGCTTTGCTGATAAGGGATAATGAGCAATTTGCTGAAGCTAGGAGAACTGGTGACCCACTAAGAGTAACGTGCTTTATTTAAGGTAGCTATAAAAGATTAAGTAAAAGAATATACTTTGGAGCAGTTCAAGGAGCTTTTATTCGAGCAGTGACCGACATCTTTTCCTCAGCAGCTGGATGGAAGAAGGACCCCCGGACGCCTGGCTGTTGATCACTTGAAACCATCTTAGACTTTGGGTATCTATGTTTGGGGTGCTCTAAAACTATTGCCATGGCATGTGCTTGAGACTCAGTAAAGAAAGAGCTTTGGGTGAAAGCATCTTGTTTCTACTAATCATTCATCAGACGGAGGAGCTGTGTCCCCATTGATTTATTCCTGACACCGCCTGCAGAAAATGGGTTAAGTCACCACCATTTTGGGTTCTGAAAACCCCAGATAACAGTGGCACTGATTTGTGAGGATTTCTTAAAAGAAATATATGGATAGAGTGGTCACCATTAAAGTGTTGACATCTACTGCTCTGAGTTAATTACCATTACTGTGGCATTGCAGGTATTCCCTTTGCTATCACAGTCACACTGACTATTTGCACATGGTAAATGTTATAACTTGGCTAAATGATGACTGAGAGGATTATTATATTTGGCTATTATTATTCTAAAGGTGTAAAAACCAGCAGGAATAGAATAATTTAGGATGGTCCTTAGGGTGGGGCTATAACTAGGGATTAGTGAGTATGCAACAGGGTAAAGGAATATGTAGACTGAATATCAGATATCATTTTCTCAATAGCAAGATTTCTTATTTTGTGGAATAATCACCCAAGGGAATAATAGAAAGCCCATCATTTGAGTTATTTTAAAACTGCCACTGGAGTAGGTAGAGCATGTGAAAACATTCTGCAGGGAAAAACCCTGCCAGAGCAGGGTTGTTGATTAGACGACCTAGTAATCATAGGCGGCAGGTTTGTATAATTTTTGGTGGGGCCCAAAATGGTGGGGCCCCCCCGCTCCCGCCCTGTAAGCCGATATAAAATGAAGCTACAACGCGTCAGTGCCACAAGATTACAAGGGTCAATTAAAAGTGGAAAGTCAGAAGCAGCATTTGCCTACTTCAATATACATTTTACCATCACTGTATAAAAATGGTTCCCAATTGTCGATGCAATCTGATTAATTTAAGAGCACATTACAATTAAATATTTCAATTCTCAGTCATTTTAAGACTTTGCCACACACTAGTTTGTCTGTACACCAGTTTCAGACAATCCTTTATAGCAATTTTACTCCAGGTCCTATGTGAAACCAATCAATCACTTCCTCCTCTCACCCATATCATTTTGTTTTAAGCTGTAATCAAAAGTGGCTTCATCTGCTTTAAAAGTCACAGAGCAGCAGCCACAAGTCTACAGGTCTTAGGGATATTGTCCTGGTCAACTCAGTCAAAATTAATTACAACCTAGATGGGATTATGGTGAGGGGGCACGGCACGGCCCCCTCCACTCCCCTCCCCCTCCTGAGGTGCTACAGCACCAGCAGCTTGCACTGCTGTAGCCCTTAGGCGGCGGCAGCAGCAGCAGCAAGGGAGAGAGACGCGCGCTGCACGCTCTTTACGTTCAGGCAGGGAAGCTCCGGGCAGGGCGGGCTCTAGGTTTTTTGCTGCCCCAAGCAAAAAAAAATTTGGCTGCCCCCCTTCCCAGCCCTGGGCTCCCCCCGTACCCTCCTGCTGCCCCAGTCCTGGGCTCTCCCCCGACCCACTCACCCACCCACCCACACCCCCTGCCACCCCAGCACTGGGCTTCCCCCTTTCCTCCCCACCAGTGCCCTCCCTCCACCCTGCTGCTGCCCCAGCCCTGGGCTTCCCCCCACCAGTGCCCTCCCCACACCTCCTGCTGCCCCAGCCCTGGGTCACTGGTAACTCGCTCCGAGGGCAGGTCATTCAGCCGGAATTTTGGATGTGCACAAAACACAGACAGGATTGGTTCCCATATGGTTACAGAGCTGCAGTAAAGTGGAACAATTTTCAGCTTGTGTGATTGGAGAATATCTGGATGCATATTATAAGACTGTCCTCCATAAATGGGGAAAAGTTAAGGTGCCTTTATTATTCTTTTGTTCCACTCTTTCTTTCTATGGGGAATTTGCCAATGCAATATCACTGTCTTCCTTTCAAACAAACAAAAAGGCAATGGCTGTTGAAAATAGCAATTCCAGTCCTAATAAGCATTTCTTGCTCAATTTTATCCTACTTTTTCTACAGCAAGTTACAGTGGATCAGTATATTTGATTTGGGAGAAATGAAGTAAAAGCTGCCCAAACCGAGCTTGAGCACTCCTGAATTTTGAGGTGTTCAAATCTGGAAGGCAGGTGCTGGGGGTGGGAGAGGGCTGTGGGCTCCACGGGGGAGCATGGCAGCAACTGTCTGGAGCTGCACGGAGCCAGACACGCTGGTCTGAGTGGCACAGTAAGCGGTTTGGGGGTTGGAGAAGGGGTAGGGCATTCCGGGGGGCAGTCAAGGGACAAGGAGCAGGGGGAGTTGGATGGGACAGAGGTTCGGAGGGGCAGTCAGGGGACAGGCAGCAATTGGATAGGCATGGGAGTCCAGGGGGTTTATCAGGGGACAGGTAGGGGGTGGGGTCCTGGGGGGAAGTTGGGTGGGGTCTCAGGAGGGGGCAGTTGGGGACAAGGAGAAGGGAGGCTTAGATAGGGCCATAGGGGCTGGGGTCCCAAGGGGCAGTTGTCTCGGGAGGGGGTAATCGGGGGACAAGGACCAGTGGTGCTTAGATAGGGGGTGGGGATCCTGGGAGGCAGTTGGGGCAGGGGTCTGGGGAGGGGGCAATCAGCGGCCAGGGGCTGGGATTCAAAGGGCTCTGGGCTGCTGGCAGCCGCGGGGAGCCCTGAGCCCTTTAAATCCCAGCCGCCGCCGTGGCTGGGATTCAAAGGGCTCTGGGCTCTCTGCCCCTGCGGGCAGCGCAGAGCCCTCTGACTCCCGGCTGGGGCTGAGACTTAAAGGGCTCTGGGCTCCCTGCGGTTGCAGGCAGCCCAGAGCCCTCTGACTCCCGGCTGCGGCTGAGATTTAAAGGGCTCTGGGCTCCCCGCGGTTGCAGGCAGCCCAGAGCCCTCTGATTCCCGGCCGCGGCTGAGATTTAAAGGGCTCTGGGCTCCCCGCTGCAGCGGGCAGCGCAGAGCCCTCTGACTCCCGGCCGCGGCTGGGATTTAAAGGGCTCTGGGCTCCCCGCGGTTGCAGGCAGCCCAGAGCCCTCTGATTCCCAGCTGCGACTGAGATTTAAAGGGCTCTGGGCTCCCCACTGCAGCGGGCAGCGCAGAGCCCTCTGACTCCCGGCCGCGGCTGGGATTTAAAGGGCTCTGGGCTCCCCGCCGCAGCGGGCAGCGCAGAGCCCTCTGACTCCCATGCGCTCCAAGCAGGGGAGAAACCTCGCTCCAAATATTAGTGGAGCAGAGCCCCTGATTGTGAATATTCCTGGGGCTTTAGCCCCACGAGCCCATATAAGTTGGCACCCATGCTAGTAATAGGGACATATACTGCTACTGGTTAGGTCTTCATATGTACAAATATTACCTAAGCCTCCCAACACCTCAGTGAGGTACACATAGGTATGATTGCTATTTACAGATGGGGAAGCTGAGAGAGAGGTTAAATGATTTGCCTAAGACCTCAGAGGGAATCTTTACCAGATCTGAGATTAGAATTCAAGAGTTCTGGGTGTCCAGACCCGACATGCAGACCACTAGAACATACTTCTCCCGTCCTATCTCACTGCTCTTGTCATTTGATTCCACTCTATTACAATAGGGCAATCTGTTGGAAAGCGAGCGAGTCGTCATTTGTTAAACAAGTAGAGAAAACATCTCTGAACTTCACACAGTTGAGGCGGGGGGTGAGGGGGAAGGGAGAGGAAGTGTAGAAGTAAAATGTGGGCAAGGCTCTTGCAGTATACCCAGACCACAGAGAAGCAAACAGTGCTAGAGTTCTCATGAGAAAACCTGCTCTTGTGAGAGATTCAATTTTGGAGCCAGATTGTTAGGTATGGTTAAGATAAGCATAGAAACTTTTGCTGCATTTTTTTGAGGCTACAAACATCGCATAGCTTGACCAACACTAGGTGTTAATGAACAGAAAAAGAAGTTTTCTAATCACTAGTAAAGTTAGGGTGGTTTTTGTTTTCACTAGTTACCTTTCAGATGTGACTCTGATACGTTCGTCATTAGATGATTGTTGTTCATCCTCCTTTTCCTGAAAATATTCCTCAACACATTGCTCTTCAAATTCATACAATTTCTTCAGCTCTTCATCATTCAGAAACAATTCTGCATAAAATTGTAAAATGTATTAGTTGAATTGCCCAAGGTTCATATAATTTTAAATCCAATAAAACAAGTGGGTTTTGATTTTGTAGGGCATTTTGGATATTGGGGAGGCGGGGGTTGGGGGGAGACAAGGGAAGGAACTGAAGGTTTTGTTTCTGCAATCCTTGCTTGGACACTTAATAAACAGGCTATTTTGTAAACAGGCAACCAGCACTTAGCCAAAGTCCTGAGCGCAATGTTACCTTACTCAGTCAATCTGATTGCTCGTTTAGATGAGTCTTCTTTTTTACCCTCTCTCTAAAAAGGGATCTCATCACATTCAATAGATTAAATCCAATGGGTCAGTCTGTTCCACTGACAGACTTTGGGTAAGGACTTTTCAAAAAATTGCAATTATTTTTTTTAAAAAAAAAGGAAAAATAAATGAGAGAAAAAACCCCTTGGGAATGCTTCATATTGTTTTCAGGGGTGTCATATATGTAACTCTTTTGCATCAGGGGCATATGTAACAAAAATATAATTACCTACAAAATATGTTTCCCATGAAAAACAGAAACCAGAAAAGGTAAAAATACTACATGAATGCTAACATTTGTTTGATTAAATCCGTTTTTTCTTCTTAATTATTATTATGTTAAAAGTAACAATTTCAGGGCACTTCCATCTTCAAAGTATTTTACAGATAATAACTCATCTTCACATTGCTCCTGTGAGATAGGTAGGTATTATTATATGTGGGGAAACTGAGGCACAATATTGTCATACATGAACTGTTAAAGGCAAGAGAGAAGTCAATGTGACAGATAAGATTAGAAACCATAATCCCTGTATCCCCTCAATTTCTTAGTGAATGACGTCCATTACCTCCCACTGGGTGGCCTTCATTATAATTTGGTTAATCTGGACTAAACAGATGCCAAGACAGCAACTTTAAAAAAAATGCTAAGGAAGATTGGCAGCAGCAGTGCAGCATCATATTCTGTGGGCTCAGCACCCTGGAGACCTCTATGAATTTATTAGTTTGATGCAAGTGTTGTCACATACTGATTTTTACTAATACCGCCAATGGCCAAGGTGAAGAAAATGAATGGCAATTAGCACTGGATAAATGGCTGCTTTGTGTTTAAAATGATATAAAGAGCTCTATTTAAAACACAGAATCCTTCACATACTCAGTCCCCGGTCACGCTCATCCTGGTCCCCTTCTTGTTTCTTCCTACAGCGACAGCAAAGGCGGATGATGATTATGTAGAGGTGGCTGAAGATGATCATAGGTGGAGGTAGGACAGGTCTGTCATGGAATGTCATGATCAGCTGATATCGCTGGAATTTCCAAACTTGGTTGGATATGGACTTCACTTCAAAGAAGGTATTGCTGCAAGAGAGGTTATTGTTAGGTGTATTGTTTTCCATTAGGTTCTGATGATCCTTTGCCATAAACAAGCATGCAATTAAAAATACAAAGGATATTAAATAGCAGTCTGAGTTCAGATACAATAATTTGACATGAATTGCTGAGTTGTGTAGCCAATCATTTCAGCAGTTATTATAAAGCCTGGAGGCTCTAGTTGGAAGAGACTGTTAAGACTGCTGATTAAGTTGAACTGATAATTTAACTATCCTTTTGACTGTTCTAGAACAGCAGCACACTCCTCCCCAGAAGGCTATCCTTTTAGAACAGTGGTTCTCAAAAACTTATTTGATCTGCCCCCTTTCTTTGTGTCTGTAGTCGTTTATGTGCCCTCCTCCCCCCGCACAAATACATATTCCGTCACCCAGCTCTGAAGGCAGAGCAGAAAGCAGCGGCTGCTGGGTGGATGCTCAGCTCTGAATGCAGTGCCATGCCAGCAGCAGCTCACAAGTAAGGGTGGCAATGTGAAAGTTGATATTCATCAATATCACTTTTTACAGCAGACTTAGTGCCCCATTGCCACTCTTACTTCTGTTCTGTACTTCTGTGCTGCAGCTGATGGCCGGAGACCCACTACCTCCTGGCGAGGGATTGGGGCAGGGAGGAAGGGAACGAGGGCCTGAGCCTGGGCTGCCTGGGGGGATGGGGACCCTTTATCCCTGTCTCCTGCATATGCATGGTCCTTCCACACAAGACCCAGCTACCTGGGGCTGACAGCCAGAGCTCTTTAAAAAAAAAGAACAGAGCTTGCATCTTCCAGGACACATTCCTGCACTTCCATTGGGAGGTCTGCCATTTTAGAATGTTTGCCCCAGTATATAAAACCTCTCAGCAGTCATGGAGAAAAATAAGCTCTGCAAAAATATATACATCACACTCCTATTTTGAAGCATGGTTATAAACAAAGTGCTGCTAATAACACATCCCAGTGTTTGATGTTACACAGAGTATTAAACACATGAAAGGTATTTTGTATAATAAAACTCAGAAGCTTCACAAGGCATATCCTGATCAGCTTGACCTAAATAGCAGACTTTTTTCTAAAGCAATCACAAAATGTCCTCACTTCAAACTTCAATTCATACAAACTTCTCCACTTCAGAACAGAACACAGATACTTGCAAAGAGCTGTTCTTAGAAGCCAAAGATTTTCATTTTTGCCATCAAACCAGGTGTGTTGTTAAAAGAAAATATTTAGGAGTTCAGTGGATTTGGAGGGGTAGAAAAGGGACAGTGCTAGACCCAGAGACTAATAATAGACTCTCTTATATCAACTGAAAGCAAGTCATGCAGCTCTGAATGTGATGTGAAACTTTTCAAGCTATTTTAGTGTCCCCAAATACTCTATTTTTCCTAAACCATCAAAGGTTATATAAGCACTTCCTTTAAGAAAAAATTCTAACCATTTCTTTTCTGACTTGCTGTGTTTTAAAATTCTTACATACTGTTTTGTGAAAGTAATTAAAACATGACTACAATAAAACATGAATGTCATAGTTTCTTATGGCTAGGAATATGTGCATTTATATTACCATTGATACTGGCCAATTTGGCTTTATTCTACTATCTTCTCCATTGCAAGAGTTCTCTGGCTGAATATTATCATCTGCCATTATGCTGCTGACAAGCGTTAACAGCATGACCTACTTCCTAAACTGCTGATTCTTTGGTCTTTTCTGTCAATAGTAACTGACGTATGTAAGGGTTTTTTTTCCCAGTATGTGACTGGCATTTTAGTTCATTAAAATTCAAGCTACCTCCTAACTACATACACTTTGTGAAGTATACATTCCTGGGCATGACATAGGGTGACCAGATGAGAGGAAGAAAATATCGGGACACATTGGGGGCGGGGGGGTCCGCCGACAGAGCAAATAAAAACAACGAGTGTTGCCGGCGGCGCAAACAAACAAACAAACAAAAAACCGTGTGCTGCTGGCGGAGTGAAATATCAGGACAAATTGCGTCCCGACCAAAGATTGACCGACCTAAATATCTGGTCACCCTAGCATGACATGTAAACTAGGTATCATGCCCAGCAAAATGCGATCTACCTATGCCTGCAAGCACTGCAAAGCTGTATATACATGGGGAACACCACTTCATTTGTATCTCCACGAGGTGGTGCTTCTGACTGTGACTTAGTAGTAGCAGTCATTTCTAGCGTTCCCTCCCATCCCACCCCCATGTCATGATGGGAAAAACATCCAGGGTACCTGTGACTGGGCCAGCCATCTCCCCCGCGCCCCCCACCCATGGCCTAGGGTCACACTACAAGCAGATTGCCTCAGTTTCCCTTCTTGGACTGTTCAAGAAACTAATAAAACACTTTTGCCCATTCTCATCCCTTCTTAGATTGTGTCCTATTAAATTAACAAACATTCAGAATAAAAGTTTTCAAGTCCATCCAGTCTACACAAAACAAAGGCTTCTCTTTCTCCTCCCTGCTTTGGCAGCCCACTCCCAGACGCCACCTGGCTGGAGTCTCAGTCCTTACTCCCAGGGCTCACTGCTAGAGCCTGCTCCCTCCCAGCAGCCTCTAATCCCCAGGCAGCCTCTAATCCCTCCCAGCAGCCTCTAATCCCCTTCCTTATAGCCTCTTTGCTGCTGATCTCTTCAGGTGGGGCTGTAATCAAGGTTGGCTACCTGCACCTTTCAAGGGTGAACCACTCTGTTACAGTACCCAATGTAAAGAGGAAGTGGTAGAAGTGGATAAAAATTCCTTGGTTTTGCTTTCTGACTGTCAATGACAGGAATATAAATGATCAGTTTGATCATTGTGATTATCGGTTTTGCATTCCGGACACCTCTCACCAGGGCCATCCCTAGCTATTCTGGGGCCATACGCAACCCCTCGCATGGGATGTGTGTGTGTGGCCCTAGGCCGCCGTGGGGGGGGGGAAGGGAACCACCCCCCCAGCACTCACCAGCAGTGTGGCTGGGGCCAGGTCGCTGCTCTTCCCGCCACCGGTGAGTGCAGGCCCGGCCCTGCTGCAGTCCTCAGGGAAATGGGGGGTGGGACTGGGGCAGAGCAGGGGTGGGGTGGGTGCGGAACAGGGCAGAGGCTTTGAAGAAAGGGTGGAGTGGGGGCAGAGCAGGGGTGGGAAGAGGCGGGGCTGGGGCTGGAGCAGCATGCAGCTGCTCGGGGCATCAGAAAATTTGGTGCCCCACATTTCCTGGTGCCCTGCGCAGCTGTGTACTTTGTGTATGGGTAGGGATGACCAGGGCCGGCTCCAGACCCCAGCGCGCCAAGCGTGCGCTTGGGGCGACATTTTGCCAGCAGGGCGGCAGGCAGCTCCGGCGGACCTTCCGCAGTCATGCCTGCGGGAGGTCCACCGGAGCCGCGGGACCAGCGGACCTCCCGCAGGTATGACTGCGGAGGGTTCGCTGGTCCCACGGTTCGGGTGGACCTCCCGCAGGCATGGCTGCGGATGCTCCACCGGAGCCGGGGGACCAGCGCACCCTCCGCAGGCACGTCTGCAAGAGGTCCCCCGGAGCCGCGGGACCGGCGACCGGCAGCGCGCTCCCTGTGGCATGCCGCCCTGCTTGGGGCGGCCAAATTCCTAGAGCCGCCCCTGGGGATGACACTGCCTCTCAGGCTAGCCGTAAAACTACACAAGGCTTAGGCAGTTTATAAGCATCTTTTATCTGGTTTCAACTGCGGAGCAGGGGTGAGTCCTTTTCTGGGAGACATTCTACTCACATCAAGTCTTACCTTCTCTTCTAGTGACCCCTGAATTCCATCCTGCTGGACTACTAGTATATTTTGCAAAGTCAGTATAGCAATTGATGTACCTGGGATGGAACTGTCTTACATCTGAACAACAATAACCACTGCAACTTCAGTGAAATTCACTTGTTTAAACATAGTCGGTAGAGGCTGAAGTGGCTGCTAGGAACTAGTGTCACTTAGTATTAGGCATCATGGCACTGTGATTCCTAGCAGTCACTTCAGTTGCTTCTAGGGTGACCAGATGTCCCGATTTTATAGACAGTCTCCCGATTTTTGGGTCTTTTTCTTATATAGGCTCCTATTACCCTCCACTCCCGTCCTGATTTTTCACATTTGCTGTCTGGTCACTCGAGCTGGAGAGAGGTTTTAGAGTGTAATACTCCCTTGTTTGACAGTCTTTTAGATGGTATTAAAATGGTAATAACCATCCTTTTTGAGGAAAATAGAAGGCGTTAATTGAGATGGGCTGGAGCTGTTAAAGTTTGATCCAGTTTTTTAAGAAGACAAAACAAGAGAAACACTAGAGGGAATAGAAAAGAACAGCAAAGAGAGAAAATGCAGCTTCAGTCTCTGATATTGATGCTCATGTGCAACCCCTCTGCTGGAAAAACACAGACCCAGGACACAGTTTATCAGCCACTGGCAAACTTATACCAGCATTGGGCTATTTAGGACATTGCTTTTAGCTGCCTCACAGGCTCGCAGCAATGTTGCAAAATATACAGTAGTAGCTCACTAAGTCAGGTTCTTATCAGACAAAAAGAAAAAGGAGAGAGACAGGAAAGAGAAGAAATAAGATAGGGAAGGAAAAGTGGTGGTGTGGCGGGTGGAAGGATAGAAAGTCTCTTATCCAGGGTGGTGGCTAAGATTTATCCAGAGCCGGCAGAAGTAGCGATGTCATCTGGGTCTCTCGGGCCCAGTCTGATTAGGACATCTCTCAGGATCAGCAAGACAAAGGCATGGGGTCCCAGGAGATAGTAGGGATGGCAGCCATGATGGCGAAGCTCGCTCCAGTAGCCAAATTCCTCCCCCCCAGCTTCTCTTCCCCCACCTTTTAAAAAAAAAAATCCAAGCCCCAAAAGGGAGCAAGTGGTGGAATAGCCCATTCCCTCATTTTGTCCACCAATTAAGCCTAATTTCTGGCACACCAATTTTGATTAATTGATTTCCCATTCTGCACTGTTCTTGTTTACCAGGCACAATCTTAACACAGTCCTTGAGTTATAGCAAGAACTTTTTGTTTGGACTAATTCAGTCTGCCTCTCTTTTTTTAATACCTTTTCCTATTACCATTTGTTGTAGGCTATTGTGACATTTTATGAACTTTCACTCACCTTTTACAGCTGAGCTCACAATTAGGTAAATTTGTAGGCCCAATTATCACAATATCCCTGACTCCTTAACTGATTTTCAATTAAAATTCAAATATTTGTCAATCCCATTAACAGAACAACTAGGCTTTGGGTGTAGTGCAAATTCACAAATTGCTATCTATTTGCAAAACCACAGTATAATTTGGTCCTGCTGATAGGATCTCACAGGCATTTCATCTTAGTATTAAGAAACTGAGAAAGATAAGTTAACAATCATACAGTGAAGCACTTACTTGAAGACAGCAATCAGCAGATTTACCAGTAGAATGTTTGCTACCAGAAGGTAACAAGCCATGATAGCAGGAGTGAGCCAGGCCCCAGGTATGCATGGAGGGAGACGTTTACCATCCTCATCATAAAGATTATCCCCACAAGGAGCTGAAGAGACAATTGAAGCTTTACTTTTCAGTGCTTGTCTGACATTGAAAACACTGATCATATTTATGTAAAGATTAGATCTGCATAAAATTTGCTAGGACAATTATCCATGTTAAAAGTTTATTTCCAATAGAACCAAATGGAGTTTTTGGGCCAAATTCAGCTGCCAGTTACACCATGTAAATGCAAAATAACCTCCCCTCATAGTGAATAGTTATTCCAGATTTGTGGTGATGTAACCGAGATTAGAATTTAGCCCTTAGGACATTTAGATTTTTTCCCCCAATAGCAAAACTGGATCTAGGAAGAGATCTCATAACTCTAAGCACATGTAAACCTTTCAATACCAGAATAAAAAAAGAACCACTTAAAAGTGGAGAATGAAGCCCATATGGGGAAATCTGAAGTTGCTGCAGGGTGTGGAAACTAGGGCTACGTACACACTACAATTTAAGTCGGTATAAGTTACGCCACTCAGGGGCTGAAGTAGTTAAGTCGATGGGGAGAGCTCTTGTCTGTCGACTTAGAGCATCTGCACTAGCAGCGCTACCGTGATGCAGCTGCAGTGCTGCAAGCTCTATAGTGTAGCCACAGCCTAGATAGTTAAGCTTCCTCCCTCCCAAAACCCCCAGTTAGACTGTAAGTTCTTTGTCAATGGCAAAACTCCTATTGCGTTCAATGGTGCAGGATCAGAAGTATTCATCAGTGAGATTTAAAACTATACAGGGACTAAAAACCTAATATGAGAGGCAAACAAGTGGCAAGACACCTAAAAGGGGCCAGTAGATGGGGACTAAGTTCTGAAAATCAGGGCCGTTTAAGATATCTCCAGTCAGGCACCCAAAGTCACTAGTTACTTTTGAAGATATTGGCCTGTGAATCACGTTTGAAAAGTAAGGGCTTGTGTATATGGTAGGTAATGTGCTATACAGGGGTGTGATTTCTAAAGCACAGTAACATGCTGTGCATTAATTGGTCTGTATAGACCCTGCTAGTGTGCATTAAAGATCCCCCCCAGTGCACTTTTAAGTGCTCGAAACAGTACTACGTTAAAGTGCACTAGTGCATGCCAACAGGGTCTACACGAACCAATTAAGTGCAATAAGTTAGTGTGCTTTAGAAATCACACCCTTGTAGAGTGCATTCCCCCACCATTTAGACCAGGGGTCTCAAACTCAAATGATCACGAGGGCCGCATCACTGACACCCCCATCCTCACTGCCTCTGGCCCCGCCCCCACTCCACCCCTTCCATGAGGCTCCGCCCCTGCCTCGTCTCTTCTCCACCTCCTCCCCCGAGTGCGCGGCTCCCTGCTCCTCCCCCCTGGAAAGTGCTAAGTGCCACCAACAGCTGTTTGGCGGCTTGGCGGTGGGAAGAGCCTGGAGGTAGAAGAGTAATATAGTAGTATAGTATTAAAATATAGTATGCTATTAAAAGTCAATTTATTAACTTTTTTATTAACTTATTTAACTGTAATGTGAAAAGTCAGTGCTAATTTTGACAGTCATTTCATTTTTGGCCACTTAGCTGGCAGCGTTTTGCATCAACCAGAGCATCAGTAATAGGTTTGATATCCTGAGACGAAACCAATCTCAGTGTTGCTTTCAAATGCTCATCAGTGAGCCTTGACCTTAACACAGATTTGTTAATCTTCATGGAAGAGAAAAACTGTTCACATATATATGTACTTCCAAACATTGCCATTATCCTTGCGGAAGCAGAGAATAACATGGGAAATCTTCCTTGTGAAAGAAACCTGTAGAATTCTGGAATTCCAACATCTGTATACTTCTGCTTCAAAATGGTGTCACACTGAAGCTCCACTAACTCCATCTGCATTTCCGAAGGCTCTGGGAGGGAGTTTGGATGGGGGTGAGGGAGGGAGTCTGGGATGCAGACTCTGGGATGGAGTTTGGGTGCTGGGTGCAGGTTCTGGGCTGGGGCAGGGGTTGGGGGTGCAGGCTCTGGGATGGAGTTTGGGGATAGGAGGGGGTGCAGTGCAGGGGTGAGGGTTTGGGGCTCGGGATGAGCACGCGGGGAGCTTAGCTGCCATATAAAATAACTCGGTGGGGGGTGAAGGCAGTTTGGCGGCAACAGGAAGTAACTGGGGAGGGAGAGGGCGCAGGGAGCTTGGCAGGCTGCAGGGAAGAGCTCCGCGGGCCGTGTGTTTGAGACCCCTGATTTAGACAAGCCTTAAGTTTGTTCTTACTTTAAATATAGTTCCAGTTAATTTGGTTTCAAACCCTGGGCTGGATCCTACAAACACTTACCATTAGGTGGAACACTTTACAGTGGCAAGTACTCTCCCACTGAAGTCTTATAAAAGACACTGTGCCCAGCAGTAATTTTTTGCAAGATCTGGTTTGCCAGCATAAACTGAACCAATTTATTTTAAAAGTGTTTGCAAAAACTAACATTCTCAACCTCTTTTGAAGATAAGGTTTTTAGGTGATTTGAAATCAGCTTGATCCTGTCTACACTCGCCTGAAAACACATATTTACGTCTTGTTTAGCCAGAACCATATTTAAAGAAAGTTCGAACTTGGTTTCCAAACATGGTACCAAATTATACACTAATCCTGTATTTCTGGTTATCATGTGGAAACTGGACATGGAAAGTCAAGTACATCTCAAAAACACGAGTACCCAACTAGCTTTTTAAAATGTTAATGTAGAACTTGGATAATCAAAGGAAATTAAATTCTCTGTGTGCAACAACTCACATAATATAATTTAAAAAGGATCATTGTGGTGGTAACTCAATAGAATGTACAAAAATGTTGGCACTTAATTGCAAATCAATAAAGTAGTACCCAATCAGTTCTTTTTATAATTAAAAAAATTCCCTGCTTCTTTGATACTTGAAATCAATTCAGTAGAAGAACAAAAATCTGACATCTGAATTTTGTCAGAACACTATAATTAAAATACCAATATCCAGGGAAGAAAAAGACTAATGAACGCATTTAACTAAATGAGTTAATCAGCTCCCCACATAGACTTACGATTGATTTCCATGGCATAGACTACACAGCAATTTGAAAGCAAAAAAAAGGAAAGAAAACAACAGAATAATAGGGGGGAAAAAAAAACAAATGACTGACAATACAGTAGCTGTTTTGCTGCCAAGAATAGATAAGCAACTTAAATATCAGAACAGTAGAGACATATGCTTAGAAACAAAGGCTTTGTTAGAGTTACATTACATTCTGCAATTTCCTTTTCACTTTGTCTTCCCCAAATGCTACATATGGCAGCAAATTCATGACAGTAAAAATAAATCACAAAATGATGCTGGCAGATGATCCTTTAAATATACAAGATTTATCAGTAAAACACAATTGATAGTCACCACAAACAAAACAACACAAAGTTACCACACAAACTTAATCTTTCAGCTATTACAGAAACGAACTTCCTCCTGTTTCCTGGAAGCAGAGTCCTTTGCTGCCTGCTTCCTTTTCTATTATCATTCTATATTAAAACGATCAATAGCTATGATACAAATATATTGTTATAGTATCTAATATCATTAAAATCTAATTTGATTAGCATTATGGGTACTGTGTGCCTGTCCTTAGAAAGTCTTAAGCGGGATCACCCTACTTCTGCTTATGAATTTGATCCTGCTAAGTACTAAATGCTTCTGATTTCATGCTCATGTGGCTCTTTTACATTGTAGCATTGGAGTGAATTTCATCCTTAGGGCAAAATCCTGGCTTCATTGAAGTCAACTGCAAAATCCCATTTGACTACAGTGGTGCCAGAGTTTTATCTTTGATGTACAGTTGTGGCAAAGGAAAGTAACAAAGCAATGCATTTTACTGAACTACTGAAAGGGGAACAGGATATGGTACTTTCCCATAAATAGGGTGACCAGAAAGCAAGTGTGAAAAGTCGGGATAGGGAATGGGGGGTAATAGATGCCTATAAAAGACAAAGCCCCAAATATCGTGACTGTCTCTATAAAATCGGGACATCTGGTCACCTTACCCATAAATCATTTAAGTGTGGCAAAAGGACCTCACCGTATCTGACATATTGGTTGGATTGCCTACTGTAGTCACACCCAGGTAAATTGTTAAGGGGAGCTTACTTACAGTCATGGGAAGATTAGATTGAGACCTATTGTCTTTGAAAGCAGAATGGTCTTTAGAAAGTAGGTGCCTATGGGCTTGTCTACACAGGAAAGTTATACCTGTTTAAGCTAATTGTGAACTTTTAACTGATATAACTTCTCATGTGGACATTTTTATTTCAGTGCAAGAAATAAAACTTTTTCCAATTTTGATTGTGTTGCTTTGGAAGCAGTTTAAGGTAAGCTGAATAAATCCATTTTTATTCTGAAATAAGAGTGTTCGCATAGAGATTTATATAAGAATAACTACATCAGTTTAACTATACCAATAACACTATACTAGTATAACTGGAAAAATCTCTCTTATAGATAAGCCCTGTGTAACCTACCTTTTGTTAGACCCCAAGTGGTCTTTCACCTAGCTGAGGTAGGATTTTCTGAGTCCTTGGCTAATCACATTTTCCCACAATAGGACTTTATGTTGTATAGTCGGGGTCTGATTGAAGCAGAGATCAGAGCTGGGACAGTGCATGTAAAGCAAGATACAGAGATAGGGAGAGCTTGGCAACAGGTGCTGAGACCAGTATATGTTTTGGCTGACTTTTGAGAAAAACAGACCTGTCTACATGGGACTTTGCTGTTGCTTTTACCATCTGTGTTCAAGATGAATAGGAATCTGTGTACATACTGTGAATCACATGGACTGCAGCAATATTCTCAATTTTTGCCTTAGTCATTTCCTCTCAACATGAGAATCAACCCATCTGAGACTTAGCCAGACCACGTAGAAGCTGGGGCAGCACGTAATACGTAACTGGGTTGACCCAAATATTTCCAAGAACAATTTCACATATTGTAAGTTACAGTAATATGATGATAATTTATGAGGGAAAGGAAGAAGAAAAGAGTGTTTCGGTGTCCCATCTAAACAAAACATCACTACAACAATGTAACTGCAGGACCAGATTAATGGCACAGCCCATATAGCCATTTCCTCCCTCCTATGTGGCAGGGAGTTCTGACCACTAATGATTAGACCAGGGGTGGGCAAACTTTTTGGCCTGAGGGCTGCATCGGGTTTTGTAAATTGTATGGAGGGCCGGTTAGGGGAAGGGGTCGTGGCCCGGGCCCCACCTCCTATCTGCCCCCCCCCCGGGACTCCTGCCCCATCCAACCCCCCTATTCCCTGACAGCCCCCCTAGGACTCCTGCCCCATCCACCCCCCCCACTCCCTGTCCCCTGACTGCCCCCGGACTCCCGCCACCCCTTCCAACCCCTCCTCTCATTCCTGACACCTCCCCGGGACTCCTGCCCCCTCCAACCACCCCTTTTCCCTGTCCCCTGACTTCCCCTGGAATCCCTGCCCCTGACTGCCCCCTGCCACTCCATCCAACCCCCCCTCCTTCCTGACTGCCCTCCCCAGGACCACTGCCCCCATTCAACCCCCTGTCTCCCCCCGACTGCCCTTCCCCGATCCACACCCCCGCCCCCTGACCACCCTCCGAACTCCCTACTAAAGGCCATGTTTTGTCCTCAGATAGAGGTGCCAGGAGCTCCCAGTGAGTTCAAGGTGGCCAAAGCAAGGCTATGGCCCTATAAAGGTTGAGGATGGAGCTATGATATATTTGGGAATAGTTTTCTCTCTTTTCTCCTTGATTTTACTCCCCATTCCTACTTAATACACTTCATCCTGATCAAAACTAACTGGAATTACTGCTGCTAGATTTCAGCATTCTTAACTTCAGTGTGTTGCTGAGCCACAAAATCAGAGCAAAGGGCCACTTTGGTAATATTACATTTTGTAAACAGTCCAAATAGTATTTTCACATTTTAAAGTATTACCAATTTTTATTATTAGCCCTGTTTCTTGCCCCTCCATTTCATTCCTTTGTTAACAACAAGCATCTGCATTCCCAGCTGATATCACAGCTCATCCTCCAGCTGGCAGGGCTCATGTTTTGATAGATACTGCCCTACCCCCAGAAATGAAGGGAGCCAGGACATTTGTGATATATCCAGACTGTCTGGAAAAAGGATGGTATCAAAAGTTATTCATCACCTGAAATACTCTAGGAACATATGTTCTAAACTTGTGGAGTCATAACCAAAAGTCAGGAAGTTGTGACCACCCGAGCTTCACATATTGCTAAGGGAAGGGGCTCTGTACTGAACAGGTTGAGAACCCTTGTTCTAGAGCATGTGCAGACCTATGACTCCACAATTAATTCTTATAGGCCCCATTTCAGGAAAGCATGTGTTTAAGTCCCATTGAAGTCAATAGGGTTTAAACATGAATTTAGAAGTTAAGCTTGTGCTTAAGTGCTTTCCTGAATCAGAGTCTGGTGATGAACCAGGTTCAACAGTAACTCAAGGATTATCTCTTCTTGACCCATCTAAGGAAGGGGAGCATCTCAGAGATGATATTCTTAACATCCAAGATTGGCGAGCGTTTCAGATTGCACCACTCTCAACAGTAATTGAAATAGAACATATGCTGACGAGTAGAGGATTCCCATTGGTACTCTGGTGGGGAGGAGAAAGTGACGTTTGGAAGTCTGGAATCTGCCACAAAAGCAACCAAAGACAAACATACTAATTCCAAATTAAAAACAGTCATTTTCATTAATTTGGATCTGATCATCTGCCTCAGAAACAGGAAACAGAATCTTACTATGAATTCTACTCTTACGGTCTATCTGGTCTGCAAACACCTCTCCGTAGATCATCCAGTAGGGCATATAGAAGATGTTGCGGGCTAGTCTCCAAGAGGGCTCCTCATCTGGGTGCAGGATAGCTTGGCGGGCTACTCCAAAACTCATCAGAACCACAAGCATGATGACCACAAAGTACAGCATGTCAATCATCTGGACAGAGGGACCATACAAATATTTTTGTCATAATCAGAGGTTACATACATGAAAGAATGTGTGTAGGAGAATGTGTGCAGGAAAACCACCAAGAAAGATTCATGAGAATAAAAAAAAAATCCCCCAAACTAGTTGTTTCCCAGATATTATTATGCTGGTACAAATGAGCTGAAAACATACAAAGTGTAAAAAAACAACACCCAAGATCCAGTTAAATAGGTAATACGTTTTTCGACTAAAAGGAGTATCAGACTATATGGCTTTACAGACCAGATTCCCCTTGCATTAGGGACACTTTACCCTGCCCTGCCAAGCCAAGAGACCTCTCAAACCAGCATAACTGGTCACAGTGTTAACTGCTAGATTAGAAAGCATACTTGTGCCCTGGCAATCTCTTGCTTCTGTAATGGCCCTTGGGCAGAAGTGAGTCAGTTCAAACCAGAGCAGCCTTCAGGGTCCCAGGATCTGGGTTGCACAAAGGTGGCTTAAAGCCACGTTTGCAGCACCTCTCCTGAGTAAGATTGTGTGCTCCTCAGGTGGAGGTTCTGGGCCTATGAACTTTTCTATGCCTTGCATGGTATGGTGTACGTTTACGGTGCCATGAAAATGTATAACAGCAGCAATGACAATAGCAGCAAACAAATAACGTACTTATGTTCGGAAAGCGAAAGCAGAGTGAGCATCTTCATATAAGTGCTTGGGCCAGTGACAAGAGTATATATTTGAACTCTTTCTAGCCATACTTTCCCTGAACACACAGGCAACGACATGTTGGACAGCGGCTCTTGTAAAAATTCTGCCACTGACTTGAAAGGAAGAAATACAATGACTTCTCTGCTGCTGGTGGTGCTTTCCCTCTCTGTTCGCTGCTAAGCCACCTCTGCCCGAGAGGCTCACATACAAACACTTCTGAAGAGCAACATTTTGACTTTGGAATGCACCAAGTGAAAGGTATTTTCCTCTCTAAGTGCTAAAAGAAGGGCCTCATCTCTCTCAAGTTGAATACTCCCTCATATCATCGATATATACTCAATATATTTTTAGGAACAGAGGGCAAAATTTTCAGTAACCTAAGTGATCTAGGAGCCTGAAACCCAAAATGCATATGTTCCAGCAAAATTCACCTTAACAGAACTCTGTGTTGTAGTCTCACCTCCTTTCTTATTTATAGTTATATTCAATTAAATGGAAAATCAAATGGACTCTCCAGAGCCGCTCCCCTCCTCCTTATGAGTATGTGTATCCTTGGTATACTGGGTTTATTATATGCTAAGGAGGATAATTTTATGGAAGCCTATTGTTACAATATTGGCAGCACAAAGCTTCAAATATATTAGTTCCATTAACTGGAAGTGGGTTTAATACTATGCTTTGATGGAGGAAAGCCAGTCTGGCTTTGATATTAAGAACCACAAGCTCTGGGCAACCACAATTCTAACTGAAGTCAATGGGAGTTGAAGATCCTAAAAGGGCCTCTGAGAATCAGACTCTAAGCTTATAAATTTTAAATCCCACTTTTCTGAAGGGAAATACCCTAAAATGGTTCACTGAGACTCATACTGAGATTAAGTAGACTATTCTGAAGAGACTGCAATAGGACAGAAAAACAGGGTGTTAAGGATACAGGGTATTGAAACAGTTTGAGAAAAATTCTCTCTTGAATTAAGGTTATTATTAGTATATCCAAAATCTCTGTGAGAGAATGTAATTCATGAGTCAAGATTGAGAGCCCCATTCTGCAGCCCTTATTCACAGACCAAATCAGGTGAACAACAGTTGTGGGACTGGTATCTAGAAGAAGAAATGATTTTCCTTTCCCAAATCTGCTTTCTTACATAGTTTAAGATGCATCCCTAAAGCAAGCCTCTAGCTACAGAGGTACTAACCATTTTTCCAATCATCATGACATAGGGTCCCAAATACTTGTTCACACCAAAGATATCCAGTACTCGAATGTACCAGAAAATGATATCCACACAGTAGATTACTCTTCCATAACCCATGTAAGGCTGGTTCTGTAGGCGAAGAATTGCTCCAATTATAAATACTGAAATAGCCACCATATCAGTGATATTCCAGTATTCCTGCAGCCAGACTTTTATTTTCTGGCTCAGCTTGCCTGGCTCCGACATCAGAATCTAAAAACAAACGGAAAAAATCCTGAAGAAAATCTGTGGAGTGCATTTTTTAAATAATGGTGGTGAGACAGAGGGCAGTCTGACTGGGTGTAATGGGTTTCATCAGGACTACTTACGTGTTGAGCAGGATTTGCTCCTGCAGCAGAGCACATCGCTGCTTATAGACTCCATTTAATTTTTCTATTTTGACCCAACTTTCGTTTAACCAAAGGATTTCATCATTGTCAGTTAATTCACCGGCTGTGGCCCATTAACTTTTTGTCCACATTTATGTCCAAATCAAAATGATATGAGGTGTTTATTTTAGGAACATGGTGGGCCAGAGGGGAAACAGACTGGGAGGGAACTACAGTGGGGTGAATTGATTTGGCAGTGGGGTTTTTGTGCTGTGCTACCAATCTGTAAGAGCCGAGATGATAATGAATTAAATACTACTGCGAATTTACAGATAAAACACGTTCCTCCCTCCCAACCTCTTCATCATACACCATAACTGATCAATGCAACATACATTAATTGTGCATAACAGGAGGCTATTTAGGGATTATATCCTCATGCCTCCCAGGGAAATACACATAAGAAAGGGGCAGTGAATTCAGGAAACTGCAAAAATGACCTAATGGAATTTTTGACTGCTCTTTTGCTCAGGCAGGAGGGTTCTGAGAGCCCTGGAGTGGGTAGTGCCATGAAGTCCCCCGGCACTAGCATGGATTTGGAGGAGGTGCAGGGAAGGGAATCTCTTGCCTCATGCAAGGCTTGCCTGTCTACACTACTCCTCCAGCCCCCATTCACCATTTATTTATAAATGACAAGTTCTTCCCCACGATAACGTAAAATAGCAGTTATTGGTGCGATTCACATTACCTCTCTTACTTTCTCTAAAGCCAGAGTCACAATATAGGAGATGACAATCCATTCCTGGAGCGAGGGCCAGCGGTCCATCCGCACCAAGATTATATAATTGAACAGCATTAGGTAACCCAGGTATGATATCTGGAAAAAAGAATCCTTTATGTCCATGGACTCTAGGCATTAGTGTGCAGGGCTGTTACACAGTAACTGCTTTGTCCATGGCTGCATAGACAGAATTTAGTTACTTGAGATCATTCCAGAATTTGTACACAAAGTCATTTGCAGAAAGTTTAAATGTATAAAGTACAGAACATAAGTGTAAATCAGCAGAAACATACCTAATATTCAGGAAAATATTCATAATTGTCCACTAATTTTGGATTTCAAGTTTCATAGATATCAAGGCCAGAAGGGACCTTGTGAGCATCTAGACTGACCTCCTGTATAGCACAGGCCATAAAACTTCCCAAAATAATTCCTAGAACAGATCTTTTAGAAAAGCATGCAATCTTGATTTTAAAATTGCCAGTGATGGAGAGTCCACCACAATCCTTGGTAAATTGTTCCAACGGTTAATTACTCACCTTATTTCCAGTCTAAATTTGTCTAGCTTCAACTTCCAGTCATTGGATCATGTTATACCTTTGTTTGCTAGATTGAAGAGACCATTATTAAATATTTATTCCCTATGTAGGTACTTATGGACTGCAATCAATTCATCCCTTGGTCTTTTCTTGATGCTAGGGGCTGATTTTCAAAATATACTGAGTGCTTACAACCTTAATGAAAGTCAAATGGGGAAATAATGGCCACAGGTGTCACAAGCTCAAAGTCCAGAATGAGAGAAGACCTTTTAACTTTTTGGTATTGTGATAAAGTTTCTCCTCTACCTTGGTGGGTCCTGCGCTTATTGGCGGATTTTGCTAGCCTCAGAGATCTTCCTGTGATGGATCAGGAGTTGGGGGGAACCCAGGCCCGCCCTCTACCCCACGTTCTAGCCCAGGGCCCTGTGGACTGCAGCTTTCTACAGTGCATCCTGGTACAGCTACACGACAGCTACAATTCTCTGGGCTACTTCCCCCATGGCCTCCTCCCAACACCTTCTTTGTCCTCACCACAGGACCTTCCTCCTGATGTCTGTTAACGCTTGTACTCCTCAGTCCTCCAGCAGCACGTCCTCTCACTCCCAGCTCCTTACGCACACCTCACTAACTGGAGTGAGAGCCTTTTTATACCAGGTGTCCTGATTAGCCTTAATTAATTCTAGTAACTTCCCAATTGGCTACAGGTGTCCTAATTAGCCTGCCTGCCTTAATTAGTTCTAGAAAGTTCCTGAGAGTTCTGGAATAGTCCCTGTTATCTTACCCAGGGAAAAGGGACCTGCTTAACCTGGAGCTAATGTATCTACCTTCGACCACTCTCTTGTAGCCATCTGGCCTGACCCTGTCACAGTATTTAAAAAATTAGATACAATAAAGCAGATGGAAAAACAATTTAAAAGATTTTAACTATGTCTCCTTAAGTTTTAATGGGAGTTAGACCATGTGCAATGTGAATTTTGTTATGTGCTCACATACGACGATTCATAAGAGAAACAGATGCTAAGGCCAAAGTGTATTTTGTTTATACCTGTTCTTTAAACTATATATCAAGATGTTTTCCTATTATTTTGTTTTAAATTAATATAATGTAACAAATTATTAATAATCAAAAGTCAAGATGACTTACTCACCGTGTAAAACCAGAACTTTACAATAGGTGCATTATAGAATTCATAGATCTTTTTTCCAATAGGAAGGCTCCGTTGCTTTTTGTTTCCATTCTCTTCATCTCCTTTTCGGGAGCCTGTATCAGCATTTGCATCCTGGAAGACAGAAACTGGCAGCTTGTCACCAATACAATGTCACTTATGAGAGGTTCTTTCAATGATGATGCTCAATCATCTGTCAGCTACAGAAAACTTCCTTCTGAACAACAGGACTATTCTCTAATTATCCAGTTCCATTGCACTTTGAAAAATACAAGGTGAGGTTCTTAGCTGTTGTAAATTGGCATACCTCCACTGACCTCAATACAGCTACATCAATTTACACTGGCTGATAATGTGGCCCATATATTCCCAGTACTAGAACACACAGGGATTTGTGTTTCTACACAGGCAGGTGGCATGGTAAAGCTGCAGATTTCAATCTGAAGTGGCCAATGGCATCATTGTAGGCAAATCTGGATATTAAGTCTGCTGGAGAAGTTAAGAACATTCTGATAAGGTATAGTACCAACCACATTTTCCTCCTCTTTTTCTTTGCCATCTTCATTTTCTCTTGATGTCTGATAGGAAAAATCATCAGAACTGCGAAACTCTAGAAATAGGATGGTGGGTGGGAAGAGAATCCCCATTATAACCTGGGCAAGAAAAGAGGTATCAATTCAATGAATCATTGATTACATCATTAGATTTTGTTTAAAACAACATTATTTCTTTTGTTGCCTTCTCTGAATAACATTCAACATAATTAATATTTACACAAGCACCAGTATTACACATGGCACTATAATATATATTAAGATACAACATGGAGCTTGCTCTGGAAGACTCATCTCGGTAGATACATTGCAATAAAACACACCAGAAGGTAAAAGTGTTGCAGGACAGAGTTCAACAGCTCAACCTCAGTGGAACAACACACAGCAGGATGGTGAGGGGAGCAGGGTTCTTTCCAAAGCTTATAAATTACATTCTGATGTGAAACAGGTGGGTTCTCAGAAGAGTTTTGAAAGAATAAAAGGGGGAAGCTTAGCAAACAACAACTGGGAAAGCTTTCTAAGCATGAGAGATAGCATGCAAGAAGGCACATAAAGAGTTGGAGAAGGAGATGAAAGGAGTAGTGAGGGGAGGGAATGAGACTAGAAGGTTTGGGGGACATACAGATGAGGAGGATAGAACTGGAAGGTTAGGGAAGGCTGAATTGTGCATGGAAGAGGAAGGGAGATGTAACAAGGGAGAGAGATGTGATCTGAGAGAAGGGAGAGGATCATCAGCTATGACTCAAGATTTTGAGTAATTTAAGTTGGAGAGAAGTGGGAAAGTGGAAAGTGAGAGAGTTGAAGATGAGACAGGTCAAGGAGAGTGAAAAACAGAGAATGGATCAGGATGTTGGCAGGAGAAGATGAAAAATATAGATGGATTTTGTAGATGTTATGGTGTGAAAAATCAACTGGATTTGGTGATGACCTGGAAGTGAGAAAATGAGAGAGGGGTTGGAGATGACACCAATGTGACAGCCCTACATGTGGAAGGCAGTTTTAACAATACAGGATGAGAGAAGAACGTCACCTGATAATCAGGGGCGGTTCTATGTATTTTGCTGCCCCAAGCACGGCGGCTTTCGGTGGCATGCCTGAGGCAGGTCCGCTGGTAATGCGGATTTGGCAGCATGCCTGCGGGAGGTCCGCCGGTCCTGCGCCTTTGGCGTACCCACCGCCGAATTGCCACCGAAACTGCGGGACTGGCGGACCTCCTGCAGGCATGCCACCGAAGGCAGCCTGACTGTTGCCCTCACGGCGACTGGCAGGCCGCCCCAGCTCTCCCCTCTGCTTGCCGCCCCAGGCATGTGCTTGGTGCGCTGGTGCCGCCCCTGCTGATAATAGCCCAGTAAATCATATATTATCCTCCTCACAAGCAACACCAAAACACTCCTCACACTGTGTGTATCATGTGTCTCCTCTTTGCCATACTTAACATTATTCATGTTTAGCAGTTATTCATTCTTTGAACCCACCCTTGAACAATCACCTGAGTCTCATCAATGGAAAGACAGAGAAATCAGCAGAACAAGTGTTCAAGCCCTCAAAACAAGAATAGAGTCTTTTTAAAAAAATGTGTTTTTTCCCATCATTCTACTCTATACTATTCTGCATAGGTTCTTATACCACCCTTTTCACTGTACTATCTGAGCTCCTTCCAGTACTGCATTAAGAGATGTGACTAGCATCTGTCACATGTGGCTTGTTCTCTCTCTCATCCTTCATTATGTGCCCTTCACCACAGTAGTATCTGAACATGATGAATGTCTTTTAGCTTCTCATGTAATATAACTAGTTTTCAGGGCCGGGGTATAAACTTAAATGAACACTTTTCTCATTTATCTGGCTTTGCTTCCAGATTTAAAGCATAGTAAGCCTTTTATTGCCTTCTACACCCCCTCTGCCATGGGGCTGTTGTCACTTAAATATTCTGAGGTTAGGAGCCAGAAAAATTAGCTTCACAAAAGAAATACTTTTAAAGCACCCCTATAATTAGGGGGCTGAATGGTTATATGAATGAATATACTAAATCTGATACAATACTATATGCCTTAGCTGTATCTTCAACATCAGTGCCAAGGAAATTACTGCAATTGTGTAGAAGAAATACCTTAAGGCCTGGGTTTTTCCGCATGCGTAGCCGCCCCATCCACATGTCTGTTAATAACATCTGGCTGCAGGTGTGAGCTATGAAGTCCCTGTGTTTAGCTGCCACAGCAAGTTTTAGGCAGGTGGAGTTACTCCAATTTTTCAGTTCATAGGTCAGTAATTTCATGGCAACCTGTTCATCATGTTTATATGATTGATCTAACAACTCAACAGCCAGCTGGCCAAAATCTCTGAAGAAAAAGAGACACGCAGAAAGAATCTGATGAACTTTGCTTAAAAATTGTAGTGTTCCCTTAAATTTGATTGTAAACTCTTTTGGGCTGAGACAGTGTTTTCCCATGTCTTTGTACAGCATCAAGCTCAACTGGGCCTCAATCATGATTTGTACTAGCATGCAAAAGCTCCACCCACAAATAAATATAAATGATGATTAAGTCTGGTGCTTAAGAAGCTATTGATTGGAAATGTCATTATTGCTTGTAAAATATTTTTCATCCTTTGATTACAGGCACTATTAAAGTTGTAATTGTCATTTTGTAAACTTCTAACATTCTAAGGACAATTATAATAAAGCCAATTACATTTGAAAGTTTTGAAGAAATTTGTTTAAAACCACTAAAAAAGCAATAAGGTACAAAGACTAACAAACTGAAGTAAGAGTGCATAGAGTAACATGTAATTTTAATTCCCTTTAAACTTATTTTTATTTTTAATCACCTTTCTTCAAACATGTCAACTTCTTTCACAGCTCATGTGAGACTGTTTGTGATCAAACTTACTTAGTAGACTGAAACTTACCTCTTCAGAGAATTCATGTACATCAGTTAATCCTGACCTAGTGAGGTAAGCTAATTTTATTTTATAAAGGAGGAAACTGAGGCTGAGAGGTTAAGCAATTTTCCTAAGGCCACAGAGGGACTCCAAGATGTGATAACTCAAAAATTCCTGCCTCCCAGTCTTGTAAGTATATCATCAAACTTCATAGATGAAAAAAGTTGGTCAGAAAAATGGGCCAAACAATCATCCCTGTGACCCACCATCTTAAAAATTAATTGCAATTGCCCCATATATACAAATTAGCCATGCACTATGCTCCAATTAACTAACTTTGAGTTGTTGTCCAAATCCTGAGAGATGTCATCCACCAGTTCACTCTCTGAAGACTCATGGGCCATGGATTTGTACAGTTTACATGCCACAAGTGCTTTGGCCATGGTCTCCTCCCCTCGCTGCCAAAGAAAGAGTGCCATCTTCTGCCGTTTCATCAGCACTGCCCATACCATGAGTTCATGAAATGGGTACTGAAAGCGGCTGACTTCTGGGTCATCCACATCAATATCTATCTCTTCCTCCTTTTTCTTTTTCTTCTTCTTCTTCCCTTTTGTTGGAGGCTCATCATCCTAAAGGAAAGCAAACCAAAAGCCTTGCCACTGAATTCTGAAAGCTATTGTGAGACCTACTCCATGCACAAAGAACATATAGAGATGACTACTGGCATTTCCAAAAGAAAATGTGAACTTCCTATTAACAAGCAGCCTAAATTCCTTGAATTACATCATGTTCTGTAGTTTAATTTCTGATTTGTTTCTGTAAAGAATGCCAACAAAATAATGAAATAATACCTTATCAACAGATCATGCATTGGGTTAGCACTCCTGGGTTAATATTTTGGCCACAGAACCATTACTTGCATGCTTCATTATGAGTCACTAGTGTTCTATAAATACAGTAGAACCCTATTATATTAAAGTCATCACTTTACACAGACCAGCTATATTATAAGCGGCGTTGTACTGCATGTGTAATTGCACTGGTTGCTTTGCAGTAAACTGAAACACCTTAGGAATTTTCTTCTATTGAATTGTCAGTGGAGCTTCACTATAAGTAGGTTATACTGTAGTCTGATTTGATATGGTCTATCTCTATTCCTGCAGAATAATGCTTCATATCAGGCATCAAAGCAATTTTTAAACCAACATGCAGATGAAGAGAAGGGAAAACAGGCAAAGGGAAAAGGGAGGTAGACAGAATCCTTAGGAACAGAGTTAAGATACTAAAGGGAATGTTCACCTTTGAATAAGGAATCTCCTCGTATGTATGCAGTACAAACTGAAGGTATAACTATCCCATTTCCTAAAAGGATAAGGAGGATAGGCCATTACTACAGGAACCAACATGGAAGTAACTGAAGGGAAATACAGACAATGGAGCAGGATCCTAAAGGGAGAAAAGCCACGATTGGGAAAATTAGGGTTTAAATAATGTAGGAAGAATACTGCATATATAGATATAGATAAAGCTATTGATAATTTGTAGGGCTTGATTCCACTATCAGAGATGGAGTGCGAGTAGTGGTGATAAACACTTTATAACATCAATCCTTCTTTTAAGGAAGTATGCAGCAGCATGAGCTATATATGAGAGTTCAGAATTAAGTTTTAGAACCTGAGATTCCAAGCAGAAGTCTTCACTTATTCCTTAAATACATCTCACTTCTTCCTACTTTCCAACAATTTCAGAAAGGGAAAAGTGGTCCTTATAGAAATTGCAGTGGTCATTATTCACATGCATTTAGAAAAAACATCATCTGTCTTTCAAGAAAAAGGCTGTGCATACACATGCAAGCGTCATTTCAAATCAGAAGACGAGAATTGCATTTTTTTGTAGAAAAGAACAAGCAATGATTGCAAAATGCCAAATAATTTATAGTTAATAGTAAAGAAAATAATAGAACTGGAAATGAAGGAAGTTAATATTCCCTCTTCTTTCCACATGAGCACAAAAGCTTTCTTACTTCTTTGGAATTTTTTAAAAGTTAATTTTATTTTTCACCATTTCTTTTCTTTTAGATAGATGGAACTTCACCCAGTGCAAGAAGGATGAAACAGAGTTAAACTTCAAAATACTTCAGTTTCTTCTGTGTAAAGCATTTGCCACTGAAGAAAAGCATAAAAACATCAAAAAGTGTTCTTGGAAAATACCGTGTAACCTGCCTATGAATAAGGCCACATATCTCAGAGCTCGACGACTCCGTATAAAAATGAGACCACATCTCTTCAGCTTTTGTTTCCTCCCATCTGTAACCTGAGCACTTTGCCCTAAAGCTGTTAGAAAATATGAAGTAGATCTGAGAGGAAAATTAAGTTTCCTTTACACTTCCTTCACACAGGGAAAAGCTGCTTATCTGCTTTGGAAAACATAGGCCTCTGTGCATATATATTTTACAATTGACTTCAGCTTTGACATAGAACTCTATTCACTAGGGTTGCCAATTTTGGTTGGATGTATTCCTGGAGATTTCATCACATGACATAATCTTTAATAAAAGATAAATCTTTAATTCCTGCAGACTCCAGGGAAATCCTGGAGGCTTGGCAACCCTACTATTCACAGAGTGATAATACAAGCTTACTTATATGCTTCATATACAAACGTCCCTAATCTTTTCATGTACCAAGTATCTAATTGGTATGTTCTAAGGTATCTATTAGAAATATTTAGCTTTGCCTTCAGATCAGATATTGAACTTTCCCAAAGTTTGTTGGCATCTGAACCAGGGTTCTGGTTTGGGCCCATGGGAGATACAGGCCCCAGGTACAACATTTGGATCCAAATCTAAACTTCCCTGAAGTTCTGGGGTGGTTGGGGCAGGGCTCAGACCTGGGGTTCTGGTTCGGGTCCATCTTATCTCTGGGCTGTTTACTACAGAGCAGTGCTGCAATGCTCTGAAATAATCAGCTACGTTTTACAGTGGAAGAAAATAACTAACATAACACTTAGCTAACCTGACTGAAAAAGCAATTTCCCTCTCTGAGCTCTCTAAGGCTATGTCTACGCTAAATCCACATGTAAGGATGTAAGTACAGAGGCAGCGGGTCCAGCTAGCGCAGTTATAAACAGCAGTGTAGGTGTGAGACCTGGCTTAGGTGAGAAGAGCAAAGTGCCCTACATGCCTTAACCCCCAGGGTACATACCCTGCATGGCTCTCTACGTGCCCAAACGGTGCCTCCAACATCTATGCTGTTGTCTTCAGCGCCGTAGCGTTTCATTGCCTCTCCCCTGCGAGAGCCTTTCCTTCCCACTGCCGGAGCCTTTCACTGCAGTGCGAAGCTACACACCACAGGGACAAGTGTGGATGCAGCCTGCCTTTCACTGTGGCATGTAGCTACACATGCAGTGCCTGTACTTTACATGCTGCTATAGGTATAGACATAGCCTAAATCTTCCATGCATAAACTGCACTTTAAATATAAAGAGGATTTGACCATGAATTACTCAGCTGCTGTATTCTCTCTCATCACTATGTTCTCTGTGTTCATATCTAAAATTGTTTTATTGACAGTATTTTCCAGCACTGGAGTGTGTTATTACATAATACTGCTAAAAAACTGCTTGAGGATTATGTGAGCAAAGCTCTATGCAGAACTCAAGACCGTAAATATAAAGCAGGTTGCTGGTGTTTCAAAAGTAATCTGTAAAATAGAAGATCCCAGTCAGATTCAATTGATATTAAATCAGTGTAAAACTGAGAAAGCTCAGAATGATGCAGAAAGGTGTTTTTCCTAGTTATATGAAAAAAAAATCCAACTTACCTCCATTCCTAAAAGTTTAAGAGCTTTTGGCTGCATATTTAAAAAAAAAAAGAAAAAGAAAAAAAATCTAGTTAGATGGAGGGGAAAATGCAAAGATGTAACAGAGCCAAAGAAAGTAATTTTTTCATTTGCATAGATAGGAACATTATTTGGCTAATAGCTGTAACTCTGTTTTGGAAGGGAAAAAAATGTTTCTTATTCTGCCCCCTGATCCCAAATCATCCTTTGAGTCCGATACAAAAAAAAAAAAAGACCACTTTTGAATTAAAAACAAATGAAACCAAACCCATTTAATCAGAGTCATCTATGAGAAACAAGCCCTTGGTGAAACCTGTTTTCCTCTTTTTTCCCCCTTAGAAATTAGAATCTTTATTCTATTACATTTTCTTAAAATGACTCCTCTTTATATTCCATTAGCTTCATGCTGCTATATTCTGGCAAGAGAACAGTTTATTTTGGGTAATAAGCCCTTACTCTTGGAAGCAATCTTTTACAGGATATTTGCAAAGTTGTTCCTCTTCTGAGGCAGCTCCTTTGTCTTACCTGGATCGGGCCTATGGATTATTACAATTACTTGCTCACTGAGCTGTAGTTTATCCCTGTGTTTTTTGTATATATAAATATTTTATGCAGTTACAATAACTTTAGAAGGTCATACTCACAAATTAAAGCTAGGAATGGCTAAACATACATAACACCACAGTTAGAAATACCTGGATTGTTAATTACCAAGAAGTGTGGAAAGCGCACACTTGCACAACATATTTAGCACATATTGGGACCCTGAGTCTTTATTCTTTAGCTCAGATATTTTGCATTATCCTCATATTAACTCCACAGGCTGTTAAATGAAGATCAAGTGGACACACAGTAGTTCACACAAGATTCAAGAAGTGGAGAATTAGTTATTTTGATTATTAGCACTATGGGGAAATACAACATTAACTCGTTCTTACCCTCTTTGGTCCAAATAAATTATTGTAAAGGGTCCGAAAACTTTTTCGAGTATAGTTGCAGCGATAAGCTCCACCCATGAGGTATTCAAGTACAAGACCAATATCTATCAGGCTGATATGATAATCGGGTGGAAGATTTCCCTACAAAATACAAAGTGTATTTTTAGGATATAAAACAACAGTAAAGCATATACAGAGACTTGCCCTGGCTATATACAATATGACACATTTATACTCATACTTGGTAGACATTAATATTTTATTCATTATTAATATATCCATCCAGGGAAAATTTTTACTTGGGGCCAAATTCTCCTTTGGGGAGCTGTCTGTATATCCAAGGGTAGAATTTCAGCAATGGTTGTTGGTAACATATATATCAGTACAGAGTTATTTGCAGCAGTTAAATAATATGTAATAGAACTATAAATGTATCAGGGAAGGGAAGAAGACAAGAGCTTTATAGTTTTTATTATATTTCTGCTAAAATGGATACAATCACATTATTTTTAATAAATCAATGCAGCTGAAGATTTATACACATTCTGTTGGTTATGAGCTCCATGGATATTTGATGTAATTTCAGAGGTTTTCATTTTATAGATAACTTGCTTAATTTTAGTGGGGCTATCTCATGGCTGAAAGATTAAAGTGATGACCAATCTTACTAGAGGTACGCAGTGCTAAGAAATTAAATTGAAACTGTTTTTAATTCAACAATAAAAATCAAGTGTTTATAATAGCCGTGAGGCTTGGTTCTGCAGAACCTGACTGATGAAAGTACTCTTCACATGCACGCGTAGTTCCTCTGAAGTCAATGGGACTGCTCGTGGGAGACAGGGCTTGCAGGATGGACCCCAGTGGCTTTGAGTGCTTTGAATTGAATGAATAACATTACGTTCCATGTTTGAATGGGATTTCAGTCTGCAAACTAATCTGAACAGCTTTGTCTATTTTAAGGTTTTATTCATGCAAGAATTAATTTTGCTTTTGAGATGGTTTAAAGCTGGCTTTTTGTATAATGGAGTGGGTGGGTTTTTTTCCTGTACCCCTTAATAAAAATCAAAACAAGCATTTTATTAGTACAACATTTCTGCTAATACACTGCTTGAATATTTATGATCTGTGCAATAATTTAGCGAGATATCATTGTAATACTCATACTCCAAATGTATACATATTACCACTAATAATTGTATACAGTACAAGATTATAAACAATTTTAATAAGTTTGATAAACTATAAATGTACTATGCTACTAAGTATATTCAGTTATGGAGAACATTATAGTACTTGCAAACTCTATAGTATACTAGGTGCTCAGATTCCATGGTGATGAGCTTAGTAAAAGAACCTGAATATAAACAGAACTCCTATATTTAATTTACTCAACCTCAAAATGTGAGTCTCTGTGTTTTAAAATAAAAAGTGACAATTACAAATTAAAAGGGGATTGCAAATTGTGTGATTCCTCAGAGAAATCAAAGAGAAATTATCTGAATTGGACAGTATAATTTGTCCTTAAGATAAATATAATCGTTCAATGGACTTTAGATAAGTCCCCAAATGAAGTCAATGGGAAGATTCCTATTGACTTCAGTAGACTTTGGATCAAGTCTCTGATGAGAAATCCAACTACTAAATTACGATTTGTTTTAATTATTCTATTTATTTCAGGATAAGTCAGATTTGTTTACATTCCTTGCTTTTTAAAAAGAGAGCAATTATGTGTAGTATGCTGATACAAGAGTTTCCTCCTGCTTGTGAAAGGGGTCAGAATACACTGTAGCTTTTCCTGTATGGATAAGTTTTTTCCCCACCTCATTATAATCTACAATTCCCAGCCCATCATGTATAGGGAAATTTGGGTTAATCTGCAGTCTAAACTTGGTAAACAAGCAGGTTGTATAACCTATATTGTAATACTGTTAAAGATTGGTTGGACAATTACATTAAATCTCCCAGAGCTGTGACTGAACACTGTGTTTCACTGTTCTAACTGTATCCTTTTTTGCACACCACAGCAAGGTTTAGTCTAGAACACCACTTAGCAATAAACTATGATGAAAGAGCTACATTCTAGGGAAACAAATCACCTCCATGTTAACCCAACCAAATCCCCGAACTTGTCGCTGAATGAGAGTGAGCCATGGAAATGCGATGACCAGGAGGAGAAAGATGGACAGACAGATAGGAAAAATACACAGAAGAGAGTTAGTACCATTGGAAAATGTGAATAATGAAAAATTAGATAAGAATTAAACCCTGAGGTGGATCATTATGGATAATACATTGACCCAATCCTGCAAAACTTTCATGAGGAACTCTCACTGAAATCAGTTGAGGTTTTCCTTGCAATAGGAATGCAGGATATACTCTGTGTAGCAAAACAACAGATGCAAAACCCACCAAATATAGTGAATTTAACACTAAGCCTTACAATACATTTATATGCCGTGGATGGTAATGAATAACAGATTTATGACTTCTGACTCTGAAGAGTAGAAGTGACTTTCCCCCAGTGGAAGTGGTAGAAGTAACATTGCTTGGGAGTCTGAAAAACACAGTAGTAAATACACAGAAAGGAACAATCCTGCATTGGCAGGTAGATGGACTGGATAATGGAGTAGATATTTTCTCTAACTTCTGATTCTGCAATTTTGCCAGGAAATATTTTTCCACTGTAATGTTGTATGTAAGCTTCTTTTGATATGTAAAGAAATTAAGTATATTTAAATCTGGTCTGAGTATCTTACACTACTAGTGATTTAACTTCCCTTTCTTTAAAAACTATAATTTCATTTCAAAGTTTTATTTTCCATCTACATTATGTTCACTTCCCCCATTGATTTGTACAATTAAAATAATCATGAAAATAAATCCCAATATCTGGAAATAATATAAAAACTTACCTTTTTCACATCCCTGACTAGCAAATGCAGTGTATTTGGTGGACCCAATCTCTGAAAGAGAGACCATTCATATTTTGTTAAGCCTTTAATTCTTCCCTTTGATTAAAAAAAAAGTGTAGTTTCTGCAAAGCATTAGAAATTTGGATGTGAATTCCCAGAACGATCATTTGTTCATTACCCAAACAGCACATGATTATATCCTGTTCTCTTCATGGATAAAAAGATGGGAGGCCTAACTGGCCAAAAGTAACAAGTCACTAATAGAGTTTACAGCCACCTTTGTGCTGCTATGAACCTAGGAACCCTGTGCAATGGTCCAGTCCTCAGATATACATCACAGGAGCCTTCAGGTTGCCTTAACTCGCACTGGCTGCCAACAGTTACAATGGGCTGTAATCCCCACCTGGGAATCGCAAGGTGCTGGGGTGCCTTGGCAGTGACCCTTTACCTTTGGCCACACCTCCCACACTAACAGCAGGGAGAGGTGATGGAGGAATAGTTTATGGCAGCTCTGTGCCTCTGCAGGATCTACTCTTGGGGGAATTCTGCGCCAAAAATTAAATATTCTGCGCCCAATATTTTAAAAATCTGCATATTTTATTTGTGAAAATAACACAATATAATCATGTTAGTTTCAATTATTTTGTAATTTATTTCAAAGACCTGTCAGCAACTATGTCTATAACAATATAGACAACAAAAATATTCAAGAAATGTTTTTTGACAAGTAGATTCCTTACCAGGTATATTAATACAGAACTCTGAGCAATAATTCATTTGAACTACAATGTGGAAATGTATTTCCTGCACCCCTAAGAAGCAGTGAAAAGGCTTGGGGAAGCCAGGGATAGTGGAGGAGCTGAGGGAGAGGGAAAAACGGCTGGGAAGGCTGGGTGTGAACCTGGAGGGTTGTTGGGTGTGGGTAGGAGAACAATGTAAAAGGTTTTTGGGAGAGGGCAGAGTTTGTTAGGAAGCCACCACCATGCAGACCCTGGATGACCCATAGTCTCTCTCATTTAGTCAGGCACATCTGCCCCGTCCCCATGTGTCCCTGCACCCCCACTTAGCCACCTCCTGTCCCCATGTGTCTCTGCACCCCCACTCCCATTCAGCCCCTGCCCCAGTCTGTCACCCCCACTAGCCCTTCTGAATCCCAGTCTGTGACCCCCCAGCAGCCCCAGGTGCCCCATGCTGTCTGTGCCCCCATATCCCATGCCTCCTGATCTGCCCCCATGGGCAGGGTGCTGTGAGCAAGGCAACTTCTTTCTCTTTCCTATCTGGAGCTGGGGCTGCTCCTGCCCAGGAGCCGCTGCTCTGTATTCTGGTGCCACAGCAGCCCCTTGTGGATGAAAGAAGTAACTGCAGCACCTTTCCAGAAGAATGTATTTTTGTGGAAAAAAATTCTGCGCAGCACATGAATTCTGCACATGCACAGTGGTGCAGAATTCCCCCAGGAGTAAGGATCTACTGGGGTGTTCTGTCTGTGGGTTTGCGCAAAGGGGATTCTAGTCCCAAGCAGCCTATGTGTTATAAAAGAGGCAGCATGACCTAGTGGATAGTGCACTGGACTGGGATTCAGAAGAACTGGGTTTTATTCCTGGTTCTGCCACTGGCCTGCTGGGTGACTTTGGGCAAGTCACTTTGCCTTAGTTTCCCCATCTATAAGTGGGAATAATGATACTCAGCTCCAGGTGTAAAGTGCTTTGGGATTTATGGATGAGAGTTTCTATACAGCATTTTATTATTACAACAACAATAAAAGATAAAGAAATGAAAACTAACTGAGAGTCAACAAGATTGTGTACACATCAGTGAGCGAGTTAAGAATATGTAGGTAAAAAGCCACAGCTATTGGCTGATATTATGGTCTTAATGGCAATACTAGTCATTAAAGAGTTCTTAATAAGCATTTTAAAACTACTTCACTATAGTTACATGAGAAACCATAAGATTGTCTAAAAGCTGCTCTAGGCTTAGTCAAGATACTCTGTGTATCTTAAAGTATTATGAAGCCATGAGTTATGACAGTTTGTGTTTGCGTCTGTTTTGTGTTTGCGTCTGTCTTTGGGGTGCTTGTGTCTCTCTCTGTCAGGGCAGACTGCTGAGCCCTGATTAGGGGGCGGAGCTAGGCGGAGGAGGGGGCCTATAAAAGCGGCTGCCCAGCCAGGCAGCGGCACAGCTGATCGCAGCGGCCCAGGAGCCGGCCAACAGGGCGGCTAACAGGGGAGTTTGAGTGGGAGTTCCCATTGGAGGAGCCAGGTATTTGTGTTTGCGTCTGTCTTTGTGGTGCTTGTGTGTCTCTGTCGGGGCAGACTGCTGAGCCCTGATTAGGGGGCGGAGCTAGGCGGAGAAGGGGGCCTATAAAAGCGGCCGCCCAGCAGCCGGCCAACAGGGCTGCTAACAGGGGAGCTTGAGTGGGAGTTTACAGGGGGAGGTGGAAGGGGGCGGCGCCGTGTCCCCCGTGTTCCCCAGGTAAGAACGCCGAGCAAGGCTGAGACAGCAGCAGCCATGAGCCAAGCTGTGGAGGATACACCGAGGATGAGAGCATGCAGCAGCTGCGGTATGTACATGGTCCTAGCGGGGGACCCAGAACAGTACTATGTATGCATGAAGTGCCGCCTAATAGAGCTGCTGGAGGAAAAGATCCAAGGCCTAGAGCTGCAGGTAGAAACCCTGGTAGAGCATAGAAGGGGGTTCGAGCAGCTGATGGAGCAATGGCAAGCAGTGACCGAAGGGGAATGCCCAGGGGTACAGGGGGAAGCAGGGGCTAAGGCCAGTGAGGGGGGACTGCTGGATGAGGAAGATGGGCGGTGGAAGCATGTGACCGTGAGAAGCAGGCCAAGAAAAAGGAGAGCCAGTGAGGGAGAAATAGAGCTAAGGAACAGGTTCGAAGGTCTGGAGAATGAGGAAGGGGTAAAGCAGGTGGTAGGTGAAGGTGGGAGGCCAAGGAAAAAGAGAAGAGCGGCTAGTCCGATAGAAAGAGGGGAGGAGTCCATGGAGGCAGCACCAAGTGTGGGCCAAGGGAGGATACAGGATGGCTTAATGGGAACCACAAGGAATGATAGGAATGAAAGGAGCTTGCAACCAGGGGGGACGGAGGATAGGTTAGAGGACCGCACTGTCCCCAGGCAAAGGCAGGTCTACGTGATTGGGGATTCCATACTGAGAAGGTTGGACAGGCCTGTGACCAGGGCCGATCCAGAGAACAGAAGGGTGTGCTGTCTACTGGGCGCTAAAATACGGGATGTGGACCTGAGGTTGAAAAGGATCCTAAGAGGAGCAGGTAAGAACCCTTTGATCATCCTTCATGTAGGAACGAATGACACGGCTAGATTCTCGCTAGAGAGGATCAAGGGAGACTATGCCAGGTTGGGTAAGACTCTCAAGGAAATTGAGGCTCAGGTGATCTTCAGTGGGATCCTACCTGTCCCTAGGGAAGGGCGCCAAAGGGGTGACAGGATCGTGACGATTAATAGTTGGCTGAGGGAGTGGTGTTACAAGGAGGGCTTTGGGATGTATGGGCACTGGGAGGCTTTTGGGGACAGACAACTGTTCTCACGGGATGGGCTCCACCTAAGTAGGGAAGGAAGTAGACTTCTAGGAGGGAGGCTGGCTCATCTGATTAAAAGAGCTTTAAACTAGACACTGGGGGGAGACGGTTGGGAGAGGTCCAGGTGCTCTCCACGCCAAATTTATACATTGGGAGTGAGAACAACAGGATAACAACAGATATAGCCAGAGGGGGACGGTTAGGTGTAAGGAAGAGGGGCGGGGGACGGATACTAGATCGACAGGTCATACTGGTAGTACTGTGTCCCTACCTAGTTGGGTGAAAAGGGTGAGAGGAGCCAAACAGCAAAAATTAGGATGTTTGTTCACCAATGCGAGAAGCTTAGGTAACAAAATGGAGGAACTGGAGCTCCTGGTCCAGGAATTGAAACCGGATATCGTAGGAATAACCGAAACATGGTGGAACGGTAGCCATGACTGGAGTACAGGTATGGAAGGGTATGTGCTGTCTAGGAAAGACCGATGCAAAGGTAAAGGTGGGGGGAGTAGCATTGTATATCAATAATGAGGTGAAATGTAACGAAATAACTAGCAATGCAATGGATAATACGGAGTCTGTTTGGGCAATGGTCACATTGGGGAAGAAAACTACTAGAGCCTCCCCTGGGATAGTGATTGGGGTGTGCTATAGACCGCCGGGATCTAGCCTGGATATGGATAGAGAGCTCTTTAATGTTTTTAAGGAAGTAAATACTAATAGGAACTGTTTGATCATGGGGGATTTTAACTTCCCGGATATAGATTGGGAAACAAATGCTAGTAATAATAATAGGGCTCAGCTTTTCCTAGACGTGATAGCTGATGAATTCCTTCATCAAGTAGTTGCTGAACCGACGAGGGGGGATGCCATTTTAGATCTGATTTTGGTGAGTAACGAGGACCTTGTTGAGGAAATAGTTGTAGGGGACAACCTTGGCTCGAGTGATCATGAGCTAATTCGTTTCAAAATAAATGGGAGGATAATCAAAATTGCATCTGAGACTAAGGTATACAATTTCAAAAGGGCTAACTTTACTAAATTAAGGCGACTAGTTAGGGAAGTGGATTGGACTAACATATTTAGGGATCTAAAGGCAGATGATGCCTGGGGTTACTTCAGGTTGAAGTTGCAGGAGTTGTCAGAGGCATGTATCCCGAGAAAGGGAAAACAGCTCGTAGGTAGCAGTTTTAGACCGAGCTGGATGAGCAAGTGTCTTAGAGGGGTGATTAAGAAAAAACAGAAAGCGTACAAGGAGTGGAAAATGGGAGGGATCAGCAAAGAAACCTACCTTATTGAGGTCAGAGGGTGTAGGGAAGCAGTGAGAAAGGCAAAGAGCCGGATGGAGATGGACCTAGCGAAGGGGATTAAAACCAATAGCAAAAGGGTTTTTAGCCATATAAATAGGAAGAAAACCAAGAAGGAAGAAGTGGGACTGCTTAAAACTTTAAACAGAGTGGAGATTAGGGATTATCTTGGAATGGCACAATATCTGAACGAATATTTTGCCTCGGTCTTTAATGAGGCTAATGAAGGGCTAAGGAATAGTGATAGAGGGACTGATGGGAATGAAGATATGGGGGTAGACATTACGGTATCTGAGGTAGAAGCCAAACTTGAACAGCTAAACGGAAGTAAATCGGGGGGCCCGGATAATCTTCATCCTAGAATATTAAGGGAATTGGCGGGTGAAATTGCAAGCCCGTTAGCGATGATTTTTAATAAATCTCTAAACTCGGGGGTTGTACCGTTTGACTGGAGATTAGCTAATATAGTTCCTATATTCAAGAAGGGGAAAAAAAGTGACCCGGGTAACTACAGGCCTGTTAGTTTAACATCTGTAGTATGCAAAGTCATGGAAAAAATTTTAAAGGAGAGAGTGGTTACGGAGCTTGAGGCCGATGGCAACTGGGACAAATTACAGCATGGATTTACGAAAGGTAGATCGTGCCAAACCAACCTGATCTCCTTCTTTGAGAAAGTAACAGATTTTTTAGATAAGGGAAATGCGGTGGATCTAATGTATCTTGATTTCAGTAAGGCGTTTGATATGGTACCGCACGAGGAATTACTGGTTAAATTGGAAAAGATGGGGATCTAAATGAAAATCCAGAGGTGGATAAGGAGCTGGTTAAAGGGGAGACTGCAGAGGGTCGTATTGAAGGGGGAACTGTCGGGTTGGAGGGGGGTTACCAGTGGAGTTCCTCAAGGTTCGGTTTTGGGTCCAATTTTATTCAATCTATTTATCGCTGACCTGGGAACCAAGAGTAGGAGTGGGCTGATAAAGTTTGTGGATGACACCAAGCTGGGAGGTATTGCAAATTCGGAAAAGGATCGGGATATCCTCCAGGGAGATTTGGATGACCTTGTAAACTGGAGTATTAGTAACAGGATGAAATTCAATAGTGAGAAGTGTAAGGTTATGCATTTAGGGATGACTAACAAGAACTTTAGTTATAAGCTGGGGACGCACCAGTTGGAAGTAACGGAGGAGGAGAAGGACCTAGGAGTCCTGGTTGATCGTAGGATGACTATGAGTAGGCAATGTGATGTGGCCGTTAAAAAAGCTAATGCGGTCTTGGGATGCATTAGGCGAGGTATTTCTAGTAGGGATAAGGAGGTGCTAGTCCTGTTATATAAGGCGTTGGTAAGACCTCATTTGGAGTATTGTGTGCAGTTTTGGTCTCCCATGTTTAAGAAGGATGAATTCAAACTGGAACGGGTACAAAGAAGGGCCACTAGAATGATCCGAGGAATGGAAAGCCTGTCGTATGAAAGGAGACTTGAGGAGCTCGGTTTGTTTTCCTTAACCAAAAGAAGGATAAGAGGAGATATGATTGCACTCTTTAAATATATCAGAGGGATAAATACCAGGGAAGGAGAGGAATTATTTCAGCTCAGTGCTAATGTGGACACGAGGACAAACGGATATAAATTGTCAGTCAGGAAATTTAGGCTTGAAATTAGACGAAGGTTTCTAACCATCAGAGAAGTGCAATTCTGGAACAGCCTACCGAAGGAAACAGTGGGGGCGAAGGACCTCCATGACTTTAAGATTAAGCTAGATACGTTTATGGAGGAGATGGTATGATAGGATAACGGGCTTAGTAAATAGGTCAATTAAGTGCCACACTGGTAATTAGTACAATGGGTCAATGATAGGATATTGTTAGCCTTTTTCCAGAGGGTATCGCTGGAGAGTCTTGCCCGCATGCTCGGGGTTCAGCTGACCGCCATATTTGGGGTCGGGAAGGAATTTTCCTCCAGGGTAGATTGGCAGTGGCCCTGGAGGTTTTTTGCCTTCCTCCGAAGCATGGGGCAGGGGTCGCTTGCTTAAGGAGTGGGTGGATCGGCTTATGTGGCCTGCATCTTGCAGGAGGTCAGACTAGATGATCATAATGGTCCCTTCTGATCTTGAATTCTATGATTCTATGATTCTATGACTCCCTCTAGTGATATGCACCTTTCGTGGACTCTCAGTGTGCCCAGTTTTTTTCCCCTTCAATTGTTGAAGTATAAAGTGAAACCACCAGTTGGACAGTTTCTGTGCCAATTATTGGGTGGGGGGGAGGGAGAAAGGAAAAGGTGTCACGCTAAACTCAACAGTGAGAGATGCAGCAGTTTATATCAGAATCATAGCTCACTCACAGTATTATAAAGCTCTTCTAGTCGAGGAATAGTGAGGAAGCGTTGCATGTTCACTCCATTTTCAATCAAGAGTTTCACAAAATCAACTCGATCCAGTACCAGGGCATCCAGCATAGCCTGCTCCAGGGAATTCACCTGAAAGTTGAGAACAGAGAACACAATGCAAACCCTGGGTAAGCAAGTCAGAGATGCTGTGCCAGCATCTGCTAAATAGAAGTTTTTTGGTTGTTTAGTAAAAAAATTCACATGTGAATTTCAAGCTATGTTCAGTCATCTACACGTCAAATGTCATTTTGAAAAATGAGAATGCCCCTGATAGGTGTTCCATGTATAGTTTAGATATTATGGTTTTGGGGGTTTTTTTGTTTTTGTTTTGGATGTGTCTTTAATGTTGAAGTAATGAGAGCAGTAAATGAAACCTTTAGGAACATGATTGTAACGTTCAGTACTTTTTATTTGGTATCTTATAGCTAAACCAAGTGAAATGACACATTATACGAAGAGGTGGGTTTGCTTGCTATGTATGATGGGAGCAGGTTAAATTTAAAAAGAATGAACTGCACAAACGTAAAGAGTGTTTTGTACCATAACAACCCACATAAGCAGCATCCATTCAATTGACAAGCTGTTGCCTCAAATAGAGAGAAGTGGCAATATGCACTGGCTTCGGTCTTCTGAAAAGAAATCACCAAGTTCTTGCTGGAAATATTTGTCAGAAAACATAGAAGATCTTCCCTTAATATGGCCAAACATGGGAACAACCCAACAGAAAGTTCAACTTTAAAAAAAATTAAAATAAACGCATAGGAAATTCAAAACAAAAAAACTGTCTTCCTGTAAAATGTTAAGTCTCCCTCACTAATCACCGATGAGCTAGAAACATTCAAAGGAATACTTTTTTGTAATGGAAAAAGTATATATTTTTGCACGCTTTCTGTTCCCAAATATGGTTTAATCACTTTGGTTCAAACCTTCCAAAACAATTCACTCCTGAACTGAAAACAAACCTGCCAAATTTCAGCCAGGAAGGAAAAAGATTGGAAAATGTAGAAGTGTTAATAGCAACAGAAAATTACCACCTAAAATTGAAATGCTTGTGTGACCTTAGCTATAGGTAGATTGCACAGAAATATGTAATCTACCTATAATTATGAAGACACCTATAAAATACATAAAAGTAGGGCTGTTGATTAATCACAGTTAACTCACACAATTAACTCAAAAACTTAATTGCGATTAAAAAATTAATCGCGATTAATTGCACTGTTAAACAATAGAATATATATTGAAGTTTATTAAATATTTTTGGATGTTTTTCTATGTTTTTCAAAATATTGATTTCAATTACAATACAGAATATGAAGTGTACAGTGCTCACTTTATATTATTTTTTATGACAAATGTTTGCACTGTAAAAATGATAAACAAAAGAAATAGTATTTTTCAATTCACCTCATACAAGTACTGTAGTGCAATCTCTTTATCATGAAAGTGTAACTTAAAAAAGAATCTACATTTGTGTTACATAACTGCACTCAAAAACAAAACAATGTAAAACTTTAGAGCCTACAAGTCCATTCAGTCCTACTTCTTGTTCAGCCAATCGCTAAGACACAAAAGTTTGTTTACATTTATGGGAAAATACTGCTGCCTGCTTCTTATTTACAATGTCTCCTGAAAGTGAGAACAGGTGTTTGCATGGCACTTTTATAGCCAGCGTTGCAAGGTATTTACGTGCCAGATATGCTAAATATTTGTATGCTCCTTCATGTTTCAGTCACCATTCCAGAAGACATGCTTCCATGCTGATGCTTGTTAAAAAAATAATGTGTTAATTAAATTTGTGACTGAACTCCTTGGGGGAGAATTGTATGTCTCCTTTTCTGTTTTACCTACATTCTGCCATATATTTCATGTTATAGCACTCTCGGATGATGACCCAGAACATGTTCGTTTGAAGAACACTTTCATAGCAGATTTGACAAAATACAAAGAAGGTACCAATGTGAGATTTCTAAAAATAGTTACAGCATTGGACCTAAGGTTTAAGAATCTGAAGTGCCATTCCAAAATCTGAGAGGGATGAGGTGTGCAGCATGCTTTCAGAAGTCTTAAAAAAGCAACACTCAGATGTGGAAACTACAGAACCTGAACCACCAAAAAAGAAAATCAACCTTCTGCTGGTGGCATCTGACTCAGATGATGAAAATTAACATGCGTCAGTCCACTCTGCTTTGGATTGTTATTGAGCAGAACCCATCATCAGCATGGATGCATGTCCTCTGGAATGGTGGTTAAAGCATGAAGGGACATATGAATCTTTAGCGCATCTGGCACATAAATACCTTGTGACGCCGGCTACAACAGTATCATGCGAATGCCTGTTCTCACTTTCAGGTGACATGTAAACAAGACGTGGACAGCATGATCTCCTGCAAATTGTAAATAAACTTGTTTGTCTGGGCGATTGGCTGAAGTAGGACTGAGTGGACTTGTAGGCTCTAAAGTTTGACGTGGTTTTATTTTTGAATGCATTTTTTTTGTATATAATTCTACATTTGTAAATTCATCTTTCATGATAAAGAGATTGCACTACAGTACTTGTATTAGATGAATTGAAAAATACTATTTCTTTTGTTTTTTACAGTGCAAATATTTGTCATAAAAATATAAAGTGAGCACTGAACACTTTGTATTCTGTGTTGTAATTGAAATCAATATATTTGAAAATGTGGAAAACATCCACAAATATTTAAATAAATGGTATTCTATTCTTGTTTAGCAGCGCGATTAATCACAATTCATTTTTTTAATCATGCGATTAATCACAATTAATTTTTTAAATCACTTGACAGCCCTACATAAAAGGTTTCCCATGCCTCAAAATATTCCAGGCATCAATATGTCCCTCACCAGAAGTTAATTCCTTTCATTCCATGTGGGATTAATGTGTCTGTTCGCATCATTTCTAGGAGCTTGTAGAAGGTAACTCATTCTTTGATTTATCTTTGGGGTAGGCTGGGTGTGTGCACATGTAAACTGAGAAGAACAGATTAGAGGGAGGAGTCAAACGAGATAAAGAACAGAGCAGCAACTGGAAGAAAGATGCCACTTTCACCTTACCCAGTTTAGTAGTTCAAGCTTCCGTGGATCTGTTTCTTCTTCCGGCTCTTCTTTCATTTTCCCTCCCTTTTTTTTCCCTTTTCCTTTCCCTCTGGCTGCTTTAGTTTGAGCTGCTGGAGATTTCTTTTCCTTCTCCGGTGCTGTGCCATCAGTCACTGTAAGGCTTCCTAAAGGCTACATTTAATAATGCACAAATATTAAGATAATACAGTCAATTGTTTGGCAATTGGAGGATTGTATGTCAATAGAATGTTCTATTGAATCTTAATACCACCACTCTCTTTTACAGTGGTGCTGTGTGTAACCTCCCCTCACTCAGTGTGGCATGCTGTCCCCCTCTAGTGGTGGCTGGGCCACATACAGAGATTGATGAGCCTCATACAGCCTTAGCTAACAGAGCTGGGACTTTCAGCTTAGGCAGCATAGAGGCTAATGCTTTAAGATCTAGACATCCCACGTTTGATCCCAGCTGCTTATGACTTACTCAGGAGCACAGAGTAACATATAAAGAAGAAAACGGAATAGGTAGAGAATTCACAGTTGAAAAGGCAACGCCTAGTACACAATCTTTATCTGTAGTGGCAAATCTCTCAAAACACCAAGGCCCAAATTGGGACATAATGTGTGAGAAAGATCCAAAATGAGGAACACCACACTCAACAAATTCATGCAGGGATTCATGCCCTGAGTGCACCTATTCCATAATCATTTGCATGATTCTTTATCCCTGATATGAACAGCAACATTTCAAAGTGGGACAGCACCATATTTTTGTAGTAAGCAGTTAAGTCTGGGACTCAAGTGGATGTCTCAAAGTAAGGTACAACTGAGAGGTACGGTAAAATGCTGAGTATGCGCCTGGCACTTTACCTTCTTTCCACTTTTTAAACATATATAGAGCAATAGTGGAATGTCAAAGTAAAAGCAACAAGCAGATAAGGAACAGAAGGGACCAGTGTTAATAAGAATGCCACATGGCCATCAACTGACCTCTATATAGTCGTATGGGCTAAGGCCAAAAAGGGAAGATTGCAGTTAAGTGGCTCATTTACATGCTAAGATCATGCTTACATTCACATCTCCTCAAATGTGCCTATTCTTCACTACACCCTTCTCCATTTTAACCTGTGCTCTTGGGAGAAGGGAGGAAGGCATGCTTGAGGCTAGAATTGGGCAAATACCGAATTTTCAGTGAATCAGCAATTTCAAAAAGTTGAAAAAAATTCATTCCAGATGGAACAAAACATGTCATTTAGGCTCGGACCATTTAACATTTTTGAATTTTTAAAAGTATTAAAGAAAATTTTGAAATAAAAATAATTTCAAACTGAAAAAAAATCCATTTTTTCAAATTGTGTTTGTTTTTTTTCGTAAACCAACAATTTGGTGAAACCAACTTGAATTCACAAAATGCTTCAATGTCACCAAATGTGCATTTTTCAATTAAAAAAAAGATTTGGCTGAAATTTTTTGAGACTACTTCCCCTCAGTTTGGACTGCTGCACCTAGCACTTAACTTGTCCTCATACATAACTTACACAAACATTTATGCTAGACCACAACAAATTGGTTCATTGTGCAGAGAACCAGGGCTGCCCGGGGTAGGGGGAATTTGCCCCAGGCCCCGGGTCCTGCAGGGGCCCCCACAAGAATATAGTATTCTATAGTATTGCGACTTTTTTTTATGGAAGGGGCCCCCAAAATTGCTTTGCCCCAGGCCTCTGGGCAGCCCTGCAGAGAACTGCAGGATCAAGGCCATACACGTTTGCTTAACAAAGCTTTCTTTTTTGCACAAAGTCCTCTCACACTATCCTACCATGAAAGCATTTACAAGTCAGGACAGAAATGGATCTGTAAACTCACAGCAAACACTATATCAAGGGCAATCTTCATTAATTTGAAACGACAATGAATTGTAATCGGCTCATGTAATTTCCACAAAGAGTTGAAGACTACAAAGATGAAACTGGACAAAATAGTGGTAGGTTTTGTTTGCCCGTAGATGTTTTTGAATCTAAACACAATAATGTGGAGGTTGCAACATTTCCTCCAAATAAATTGATTTATAATAATACTTATATTGTTTAGGATCCCTAAATCCTCTTTATGAAAATGTTTTTAATGGACCGTGAATATTGGAAACATCACATTCCTAACAGGGAAAGAATAAAATAGCGTATACAGGAAGGATTGTTGGTTAAATTTTTAATGACTGAGGTTTCTAAATTAAATTAACCTCAATGAAGCACATAGTGTGGATGTAAAGTATTTTACTGACCATTTTATTGTACGTCATTTCAAGAAAGTCATCTAATTTAAAAAAAAAGAACCTTACTTAATTCTTATGGCCTATTTCATCCTGGTTCTTCAGAACACTTTGTAATAATTTGATACCAGATGGTTCATGTAATAAAGCAAAATGCACAAGCATATTCAGTCATCAAACTTACTTAAAACAAGGGTTTTTTTCATTACATGAATGACTCTAGGGTAGAAGTTTCAAAAGCACTCAAGTATCTGATCTTCCCCCATTGAAATCAATGGAAGCTTTACCATTAACTTCAATGGGCGCAGTATCACACTTTGAAAATGATTTAGGAGCACAAGACCCATTCCAATACCTTAGGCACTTCTGAAAATCTCACTCCTACATTCATTTTGCACCATCTCACACCCTAAGGGCCTGATATTCAGCATTTGTCTCTTTGTGGTCATGATTTTGTCCTGTTAATTCCAACTGGGATTTTCAAAGGAGTCTCCTAGGTGCCTTTCTAATTTCCAGCCCTATTGTGTAATTTATTAGAGCTAGACATCTAACCACCTGCTTGCACTCACCAGTCAGGCAGCCTGAGGTCTAAGTAGTATTACTAGACCATGCGGTTCACTATGGGTGTGATGATTGGTTCTGCTGAGGCCTGAGGCTTGGTCTACCCTACAGCGTTAGGTCGATGGAAGGCAGTTTACGTTGATGTAATTATGTCTGTGTTCACACTACAGCCTTGCTCCCGCTGATGTATGTGCCCTATTACACTAACATAATAACTCCACCTCCATGAGAGGCATAGGGCTTACGTTGGTGTAACGATATAGTGTCCATGTAGACCCTGAGTTACTTACATTGGTTGCTGGCTGTCAGTCTTGTCAATTTCACAGCTCCACGCTGAAAGCTGAGCTGTCACCGCTGGGTGGGTGAGGAGCTCCAGCTAGATCCTGGCTGCCCCTCTGGGTGCTTTGCTCCCAGCTGGGCTGTGCCCACCCTGCTTGGAACCTGGCTGCCGCCTGGAGACTCCCAGCTCCCAATGGGGAGCCCAGGTGCCATCTGGAGGCTCCTGGCTGCCTGTGCAGAGCCTGGTTGCACCAACGCTCCTGGCTCCCTGCTGGGAGGCCAGGAGCCGCCTGGCCTCAGGCGCAAAGCTCCCTGCTGAGAGCAGGGGCAGCTGGGCTCCTGGTGGTGGGGAGCAGGGAGCCGAGAGCTGGTGCAGGGGGTGGAGGGCAGCCGGGCTTCCTGCAGGGAGCTGCGTGCGGAGCCGAGAGCCCAGGTTCTCAGCCCCCAACACTGCCCCTCTTAAGTCAGTGGAAGCACTCCTGGTGTGGACGCACCACACCAACAGAAGGATGGCAGTGTGTACATGAACCATGAGAAGCATAGGGCTTATGTCAGTGTAGTTAGAGCAATGCCCTAACATAGGTAGATTTAAATTTCTGGTGTAGATATGCACTCAGCATAAATCAGGCCCCACATGATTTCCATTATTTGAATTTCTTGCCTCAAGAGGAATCTTGAATAAATTCATTTGCTAATTTTATGCTGCTACTTTTCATTTCAAAAGCACACGAGTTTTATCATTATTAACTTTTTGGAAAAGGTAGACTAGTGATATTTTATAATGAACAGTCCATATGGAATATTCCAGATCAGGCCATCATGCAGACCAAAAGAATTCAACATTACTGTCATTGCCAAGAAAATCAAAGGAAGGGATATTTGCCAGTTAATTTAAAATTATTGCTAACTAATCGGTCTAGGAAAAGCAGCTTTACCGGCCAGTGATGTCCAAAGACAAAGATTTGGCTACGTGCAATGTCCACACGGTTCCAGGCCAATGCCAAGCTCAGCTGATCTGGTGCAGATGCATTGGTACCTAAGCAAACAAAAGTATTTGGCATTTCACACTTCATGTAAATGAGTGGACACGACTGTAATTTAATTCTCTGGGGATTAGATCAGATCTTCAGCTGGTCTAACAGTGAGTAGTGATGTTGAAATGAATGGAGTGATGATTTTTTTTACACCAGTTGAGGATTCAGCCCAATAATCCTTTCAAAATTGGGAATAGTAACATTCTCCCTTGTTCCTTGTAGTTCACAGAAATGGACTTTAGTCCCTTACTTATTTTAGCAACAGTGATACAATATCATTCTCTGTAAATGTTGTTTAAATAACATTATGTAGTTTAAATGTTCAAGAATAATTGTCAGAAGCGATAAAATAATCTCAAATGGTTCAGATTAGCTCGCAAACAAAAATCTTTGTGATAAGAGCATTATGGCTGAGTGTGCGCTTTGGAATCCAGCTAACAGTCCAAACTAACATTACTTTCTTTACAAAGATTTACTTTAAAAGCAACAACAAAAACCAAACTCAAGTGTTAGAATGTTTGGAAATGACATGGCCAAGGGGAATTGGCTGGATCCCTTAATCCAGCCAGTTGAGTGATCCAGCTCATTCTGCATTGTCATATCATCCTCCATCCTCATGATCACCCATCTGATTTACACCCCACACACAACAATTTTTTAAACCAAACACTTTTGTTAGGACCTATGTAAAGGTACAGATAATTTACAAGGAGAGGATGGGAAATTGATCGATTGAATAGGAAATGGGATTTTATTCATTTGCTATGTTGAACTTCGGGTATATTTTTGCAAGTTTTGTGGGGCTAAGCTAAGTGTGGGTGAGTGGTTTCAGGGGCTAGTGCCACTCCATAACAAATCCCCACTCCTTGCTAAAAGTCTAGACGTTTATCAGAGCTTAAGCAGCTCCTCTGAAAGGCTTCTTCCTTCTCTAAAACCCTGCTGACTTTATCCCTAATGCTGCTCCCCTCCCTTCCACAGAGTATAATCAGCAGTTTGGCAGATGCCCTAACACAGGTCTGGTGATTCCTTAATCCCATGCTTCTCTTTTCCCTACATCTTTCACCTAACGTCTCTTTTGTAATCAACTGATATCAACTTCCAAAGTGCATAACATTTGATGACAGCAGTTGTTCCAACAAAGACAGACTCAGCCACAAAGGTTAGAGGGTTTAGATTGGGGGGAGAGAGAGAGCAAGCTTATTGGACAGACAAAGCAATTACATTTTTAAAGCCTCACGCCAATCCTTGAACTACATTTTTTTGAGGTTTAAAAAATCTAGTTAACTTCTTCCCTCTCCGCATGTTATTTATCATTTTGCATACACTGGCCAAGACGGGAACTGGATGTATTGAAACACCATGAGACAGGTCAGAGAGACAGGTTGGGGAGGTAAAATCTTTTAATGGACCAATGTCTGTTGGTGAAAGAGACAAGCTTTTAAGGCTATGTCTACACTGCACACCTTACAATGGTAAGGTAAGCGATGAAAAAACACCCCCCTGAGCCAGGGCCGGCTCCAGACCCCAGCGCGCCAAGCAGGCGCGTGGGGCGGCATTGTACTGGCAGGGCGGCATTTGGCTCCGGCGGACCTTCCACAGTCATGCCTGCGGGAGGTCCACCGGAGCCCCGGGACGAGCGGACCTGCCGCAGGCATGACTGCGGCAGGTGCGCTGGTCCCGCGGCTCGGACGGAGCTCCCGCAGGCATGCCTGCGGATGCTCCACCGGAGCCGTGGGACCACGGGACCGTCCGCAGCCACTTCTGCCCCGGCTGCGGGACCGGGGAAGGGCGGCGTGAGTGGCGCAGCGCGCCGCCCTGCTTGGGGTGGAGGAATTTCTAGAGCCGCCCCTGCCCTGAGCGCAGCAAGTTACAGCGCTGTAAAGCGCCAGTGTAAACAGTGCCCCAGTGCTGGGAGCGCGGCTCCCAGCGCTGTAAACTAATCCCCTCGAGGAGGTGGAGTACCTGCAGCTGGCGCCGCGACCACACTCGCACTTCAAAGCGCTGCCGCGGGAGCGCTCCTGCGACAGCACTTTGGAGTTTTGAGTGTAGCCAAGCCCTCAGAGTACCTTTGCCAGACCTGAGGACGAGCTCTGCGTAGCTTGAAAGCTTGTCTTTTTCACCAGCAAAAGTTGGTCCAATAAAAGATATTACCTCACCCACCTTGTCTTTCTAATATACTGGGGCCAACATGGCTACAACAACACTGCAAACACAAATGAGAAAGGTTCTTCTGGTATTTCCTGCCCAAGTGGAAGAAGGAAACTGTGGAAACTTCAGGGTAATGCTATGGAAAAGTTCAGATCTAGACCTTACATATTGGGCTCACATCTTATCAGACCTGAACCCAAAACACCAAATGCTTTGAGGTTACTAATCTGAACTGATAAGAACAGAACAGACAAAAGTTTTGGTATTTATAATGACCCATACAGAGCAAGTGTTTATTTTGGTGGGGTTTTTTCCAAGTTGGTTTGTTCATCCTTATTTGTTGCCTGCATAAAAACTCACCTTTAAGTAGAGCAGTTAAAATAGACATTTCAATGTCCTGTTGCCCCTCAGAACCCATGCGGAACACAGTTATCTATAGGACAGAATAAAACCAAACACACAATTAACTCAGGAACATAACTTAGAACAAAAGAAAGAAAGAGGATAAGGCTATGTCTATACTCCACAGCTTTTAGCGACAGGGCTGTGTCGGTACAGCTGTGCCGCTAAATGTCGTGCAGTGTAGCTGCTGTTCGTTGGTTCTCCTGCAGACAATGCGCTGTTCACACTGGGACTTGTTGTGGCAAAACTTTTGTCTTTCTGGGGGGTGTTTAACACCTCTGAAAGACAAAAGTTTTGTCATTCAATAGCCAGTGTTGACATAGCTTAAGGGAAAGAGCAAGAGAGAGAAAAGAAAAGAGATAAATTGTGTATTTTTCTATATTGTTTGAAAATTTTCAAAATTTGCAATTTCAATTACATTTTTCATTAAAATTTCTAATTTTGACAAATAAAAAGGGATGAAAACTTTCATATCTTTGTCCTGTTCTTTGACTGACTACACAACTAGTAAAAATAAAAAATAAAAAAATCAAATCTTTAAATTTTGATGAAATTTTTCCACTGACAGATTTTGACAAAAAACACAGGACAAAATTACTGTGCCAATTTTATTTAGTTTTCCAACCATCTCTAGTATTTTACAGTATTATGAATTGCCCGCTTATATCTGAAATAACCATTATGGCATTTCTTTGACTGAATTTAATATTCACACAAGTTTGAGAGGCAAGTTAAGTAATACATTGACAAAAAGTACAATCCTAGATGAACCTTGGGGACAACTCTCTTGTGCACAAAACTGAGTATTTATATTGATGTTTGGTTCAGTTGCTTATTAGTGAATCAAATCTACTGAGTTAAAAATGCACAATAGTGCCCTAACAAAGCAAGTTCCTTGAGACATTTTTCTGCAAACCTGCTTTCCTGTGCTTCACCTCTCAAAACACCCCTCTTTCATCAAGCAGGTAGGTATGGGTGTGACTTGCACATACAGTCAGTGACCTATGTTGGGGGTGGTGGTAAGCTGCAGGAGGCATTTGGCTCTGGCCCAAAGCATACGACTGGAGAATACACCCTTTGGATGGTACCGTTTGCTACCCCACTTCACACCAAACAAACTCTGCTGTCCGGGCCCTCCTCCCCTTCTTTGGTGTGCATTATGCCCTTGCATGCTCACAAAGAGAACACTCCCTGTGTTCCCACAAGCACTGCCAAGGCAGTTGTTCACAGCCCTTTTTTAAAGGGACAAGTGGCTAAAACAGGAACCAATCTGAACCTTAAACCAGAACGTCATCAAAAAAAGTTTGTGGAAAAAAAGCCTATTTAAGTTTTTGCCCCATTATTTTTCATATTTGCGACTGTCTGTCTGGGTTCTGGTTGGCATTAGAAAAGAAGTGCCAAATCACTATAAGAAAGGTAAGATTTCTTCTGACTCCATCAGCTTAGTGTCATTAGAAACAGAGGGCTCAAACCTGCCAGATACTGAGAATTTTGGCCTTGATCCAGCCAAGCACTTTAGTCCAGGAGTAGTCCACTATAGTCAAAGGGACCATTTAGATGCTTGAAGTTAAACATATGCTGAAGTGCTTTGCTGGATCAGGGCCAGAGTGCACAGCATCTTGCAGGGCTGAACCTAGAAAGCACAATGGGCTTCACAATGTATTTTATTAAGTACAGTTACAGTAAAAAGAATGATCTGACACTCACATTCTATGCAAACTTGATCTGGATTTGAAAAAAAAATGTGATGAAGGAACATAGGAACATTGACTTTCTGTATAGTCAGTGCTGCAAGTATTAATAAATGTCTTGCTCAGTTAGAAAATACTACTTCTGTGGCAGAGAACTGGAGAGTAAAATGGATATAAATATCTAGCTTTCAATGAAGGTATCCTATAGTGCGTCACTGATTCTGAGACTAGAGTGCCTTACACCTGTAAATGTCCTTTACTTTGTATCATTTTTATGTTACCCCAGAATATCTAAAGATGTTTTGCTTTTGCTTACTTGAGTGAGTTTTAATATATTCATATTGGCCTTCTGAAAAGTACATCTATATGCTGTAAGGCAGATGCGCTGATTTATGTTTCTTTATGATTGCCCAATATAAATAACTAGATTAGAAGAATAGTCTGGTAAATAACTTGTGCATTAGTGATTGTTATGCATTATTAGAATTAGTATTAGAATAATTATTAGAATAAGTTTTAGAATAGCACCTAGAGGACTCAGACAAGATCGGGGTCCCATTGTTCTAGGTGCTGTACACAAATGTAATAAGAAACAGTCCATGTCCCAAGGAGATTGCAATCTAAATAGACAAGGCAGACAGCAGGGTGAGAGGACAGGAAATACTATTGTTCCCATTTTACAGACGGGGATTGAAGCACAGAGAAAGTAAACAATTTGCCCAACTCAAACAGAGCATCTACTAGACTGTAAGCTCCCTGGGGCAGGGGGCATCTTTCTTGTTATGTATATGTACAATGTACAAAGCACAGTAGGGTCCTGGTCTTGTAGACTAGGGAAGGTTACTACAGGTTAATTGGAGCACCTGTAGCCAATTAAGGCCATGCCAGGAACCAAATAAAAAACCTCTGCTTCAGGCAGACAGGGCGGAGTGAGGAAGGAGACAGGACTGGAGTTTGGAGGCGTTTTGCTGAAAATTGAAAGACCAGAGAACCAGAGGAAGGGAGACCCTGCCCCAGCAGAGCAGAGAGACTCCCTCCCCCAGTGTCAAGGACCAAGGGTAACTCTACCCAAGAGGGAAGAGGATAAGAAATCCACAGGGGTTGAGAGGGGCTGAGGCTCAGAGTGAGGAGCAAACCCAGACCCCTTCTCTCTGCTTCCCTCCTCTACCACCTTCCTGGGCCACTAGTGGGGCCTTTGGCACCCCAAGAGCAGGGGTAAAGGGTGGCATCCTAGCCCCCCTGCCAAGAAAAGCATGGGACCCACCATACCAATATTGGCCATTATGTCACAATCCTTGGAACCTTACTTCAGTTTCTGTTCAGTCCTTAGAGTAAGGATTGAGTAAAAATTGCATAAGAATCACAGGACTGGGCCTTTATTTAGGAAATTAGGGTTTGAGAACTAAAAAGCATAAAAATCTAAGGAATGGAGGTAAATTTGAAATTGCATCGTTTTTCCTTGATGCAAATGCTGAACTCCCCAGAGTACCAATGGGAGTTCTACACTAGGAATGATGTCACCTTCTGATGTACCTCCAAAAGGAAATTATTGGAAGTCAAGGAAGGAAATGAACATTTGGGAAAAACAGGAGGCCACTATGACACTAAACAGGCAGGGAATTACAGACTGGCATTGAAGGGCTTAATTCTTATCTTGAAATTTGTGGGAATTGATGTTAGTACCTCCTGGCCAACTGAGGTAACTATTAGAATGAAGAGTCTGCGACTTGTGCCAAAACTGTGGATGCTCAATGACAAATGGCCAGATTCTACAAGAGGTCAGCAAATAAGCACCTCTCCAAAAGCCCCCTCCCACAACATGATAAGTGTAGGTCAGAGGTATCCATCCTAATACTGTCTCCCCACAAAACCCACAGCCAGCCTGCCCTGCTGAGCTCCTCAACTGGAGCAGAGAGTGGCTTTGGAGATTGGGATGTGGACTGGTTGTTTTTTGTGCACACCTTGGCTTTTTGACCCATCCAGGACCCCATCAACCCAGCCCACTGAAGAGATTGTTTGTGCTCTGGGCTGCCAGAAGATGGGTTCACATTAACACTGCTGTTACTGAGTGTATACGATATTCAGTGGTGTTGTGAACATCATACATTAGCCAAGATTTTTACCTAACGTTTGGATCTGGAGAAAAATATCAGATATTTAAATACTAATATCCAGCTCATCGCAGGACTAGAAAAATAGTGAAAGTCTCTAAAATTCATTCTCTCTCTATTTTATGATTCCTAGCTCTTTACCAGCATCTTTTTAATACTTTTACAAGAAGAATATGACAGAAGAAGGGGAAAGAGTTGGAGGCTGCTGAGACTCAGAGTTGATTTGATGGAAAAGATTTGATTAACTGGATTTCTGGATGTTCTGTTTGCTGCTCTTTATCCCCAAAGTGGGACATCAGGATTAATATTTAAGCTGATAAAATTGGTCTCATAACTCCTATTATTTACCCTAATTGCTGAATGCTCATTCTGTAACTTACTAAATTTTGTTTTGGCAGCAAAAGGCTATGAAAAATCATTCTTTGATTGATGCTTTGACTGCCAGAGTCAGATTCTATAGTAAAAGACAATGCCTTCCAGACTAGCATATGTGACTTGAGGATTTTGAGAACATTTCCTGATGGAATCTTTGAATGCAGGTTCATATTAATGGTGTTGGGTGAGGTTCTGTACATTTTACCTGCAATCAGGCCTGAAATCATGGCTTTATCATGCTAACCATATAACACTGTCCAGACATGAGTTTGAGATGGACAGAGATACATGGCTCATTTACACTGATGCGGCTCTTGTTGATTATAATGAGGCCAGCATTAACAGAACTGAGGGAAGAACTGACCCAGTGGAATCTTTCACTAGCATCACACATGCATTGGACCAAATTCTGAAGTCCTTAACTTGGATCTTATTCAGTCAAAACTGCCATTGAGAGTCAATGGAGTATGCATGAGTAAGGAGCAGGAGCTGGAATCTGCTGCTCTTACACACAAGGAGTAGCACCTCCCTCCATGCGTACTCCCTTTATTGTGGATGAACTGGGCCTTAAGCATAAAGTTGAGTATTTAGACTTGGGTTAAAACATCTTTGTTCATTTAATCTGCAAGAATCAGATCCCATTCTGAAAATGCAAACTGCTGCAGATATCACATAACTACGTGGGAAAAAAACAAACATGAATATACTTTCTTTTCCCTGACACTTCTCAGTGTACAGTGCCATGTTATGAGGGGGAACTAAGGTCCCACTTCTCAAAGGTATTTAAGTGCCTAAATCCCATGGATTTAAATTATTTCAATGGGAGTTAAGCACCTAAATATCTTTGAGGAGCTGGGTCAACTTGTTCACAGAGATCAGACTGTCATGGTGTGTGGCTGTCTGATCTATAGTGCCTCCTGCTGGCGTAGTATTCCACTCCTGCTCCTTGCCTCATTTTCCCTCCCCAAGGTGGGTCTCAGCTCACACACTAGTCAGTTCCAGAGGGGTTTCTTAACCCTCCGGCCAAATCACAGCCAAGAAATCCTAACTAAAAAGTCCCAACAAATAAAAAAAAGAGCTTCTGCCCTTTGGGGCCTCTCTTCAGACCATCCTCTCAACCTTATTCCCTATTCCAGGCTCAGAGGATCCTGGAATAGGGAATAAGGTCCCACATTCCCTCAGCAGACAGGGATTGGGACACTTAGTCCTAAGAAGCAGGAAGCATTTGGAAGAAGAAATAGAGGAGGGAAATACAGACTCTCTCATCATAAAGGGATAGGAGATGTTCTCTTCCCGCAAAAGAAGAGCTGCACCTCTTTCCATCTAGTGCTCAGCCTAGTTACCTCCCCTCAGGCTATTTCATGGAGATGTGGCATCACTTCACTAGGGACAGAATCAGGTATAGCAGAGATAAGGCAATTGTCCTAAATTTCATACTAAAAATTGTGGCACACCTGGTTACTGCAGGCAGTTAGGAGAGAGGGGTTTGGTATTTCAGTCCCACTCCCACCTCTAAAAATAACCAGCATTTAGAAAAGAAAAAACACTGAAAATGGAAAAAGCTAGACTTAGCCAGTTGAAACTGCTGTTAAAAACAAAGCTGTTAAAATGTCATTGTTGTTTGAAAATGGCTGCTTCAGTTTTGCAACCAAAAAGAATTAACTGGAAATCTACCCCTTGACACAAGGGAGGATATATGCATAAGACGAAAATATGAAAAAAATTCCACAGCTACAATTAACCAAGTGGAAACATTCATTGGTACACTTTGCATGCTAAAAACAACAGACTATAACCCCATGAGTACAAGCACTATTGATTGATGATGGATGAATACATTTATGAATCCTAGACAATTTTCTTTTCCTTACAAGTGAGTTTCTCCCCTGGTGGGACTTGAAGGAGTGTGACTCAATGATGTGGATAATACTGTCATGGCAAACATGGATCAGGAATGACATTGATGCTTAAGAACATTTAAAACAATTTTTTCCCCAGGACTTAAAAAAGACAAGTCAATTGTAAAAGAATGCAAGATAAAAGACTAAAATCGCTTCTTCTGGGAATCCTTCCTCCAATTATCTTTTCACTACCTTCTGCACCTGATCCTCCCATCATGTCTATTTTAGGGCCCAAATCTGTCCCACTGAAGTCCATTGGAATGTTCCCATTCCCCTAAACGGGAATCTGGCCATTAAGTTGGAACTTGTTTGGGATGGGAGTGATCTTGCCTTAGTCTATATTTGTGAATCATTGTGTACATTTCTGGCACTCTGTGAATGAAAGATAAATAGTAATAATATGTAAATGGCATTTGAAAGGAAGGGTAGGGTTGTACTAAGGTTAAGGCATTTGTGAATGAATGTTATGGCACTCACAAGTTCCTTCTTTTTCATACACTCCATGAGAATGACAAACAGCTGATGGGCTTGGTTCCGGTTGTAGTTGAAGGTTTTTTGAATGGTAACTAGAAGCTGGTCCCTGAGGGATTCACTTATTATCCTAATAGAAAAAAAAAGAGACAATACCTAAAAATAATATAAATTACACTCTATCATTAAAACAAAAAAACAACAATAATTTTTACATCAGTCCAGTTTCTTTGTTTTGAGAATATATAATTTATCCAGGATCTTCCTATTTTATGATATAAGATTATGGGACTAATGAAAAGAGTTAGCAGTACTCTCATGAGATCCATACCAAAATTGGTTCCCATATGCATGTATGAAAATCTTAACACAGGAGCCAAAAACTGAATGGCTAGGCGCCTGAACCATCTTTTCATTCACAGAGATGATAGCCACTGCAGCTACATGTTCTGTACCTCTATGTGAGGATCAACCAAGGAATTCAGTCTCCAGAGGACATTTTATAAGACCACTAATTTCACCTTAAAATGCTGCAAATGCTTTTCTGTAAAGCTGAAGGAATGGGATTTTGGGGAGAGTGGGATGGGCATATTGTGTTATGCTACTGGGTGGTACTGTATTTGTAAGTGGACTATAAACTGAGTTCTTGTCAAGGGGAGCCTGGAAGCTCATACAGACTATTTAAAAATATGACGTCTAAAGAAAAGTATATATAAAGAAATTGAAAATGTTTCAGCAATGTTTAAATGATTTGATTTGGGTCTATGAAAGTAACACGAGATGTGATCCCTCCAACCTTCACTGGATTCTTCATAAAACATTTACTTCAAGAAGATGGCAAATATTACCAACAGGCATTCAGAGCAGCAAAACTGCTGAAGCTACAAAATATAGATAAATTAAGAGCTCATCAGAAAATTACTCTCTCTAATCTGAAAGCAGCGACTCCAAAGATTCCTCATCATCAAGCAATGCATTTATCTCATCATCATCTAATAGGGAAATTGGACATAGCATCATGCATACTGCAATAGACAGCCATGCAGAAGCGAGCTATCAAACAGACTGATTTCTGATAAGTTATTTCAATTAAATTTGAATACACTAGAGAAGACTAGAAAGATGGTGAAGACGGGAAAACTGAGAAATGTGTTGGTGAATTAAAACAGGACATTTTTGTGAACATTTTATCCTTTTTGTTTTTAAAATTAAATTTTGTAACTTGAATGAAAGCTTGTGTCAAAATTTCAAAATTTCAATCCACCTCTACTGGCAACATAGAGGCAAACTGGGTAGTATCATACCACCAATGCCCTGATCTGTCCACAGCCTTTGTAATGATCCTAAAAATCTTACCCCCCTTCTTCAGAATATTTGTGTGCAAAAGACAGAATGTCAGATGCTCGTCCACTGCCATCACAGATCACAACGGGCAGAGGGGGCTCTTCTCGCAGACATTCCAGGACAATAGAGATCACATTGGGACCCCCTTCAACTATGAGCCCAACCACGGGCACACCTTGTCCCAGACCTGTAAAAGAAACAGGTGTGTCATTAAACACTAGTAATGGTACTGGGTTTGTTTCAAAGAGGTGGAATGATGTGAACGTGTGTGAATTCTGTGTTATGGCTTCCCAGTGAACCAGAGCAGCGAGGAAGCTTCAGGAAAAGAAATGGAGGGTGCGCATGATTGGGTGATGGCATGAAAGATATCGCCTATGTTTCTCCACAGCCCCAAAAGAAAGAAAGCAAAATGTCTCCCAGCTGACTTTCTTCAGTACTGCTACTTACTGTCTATTTATTCACACATGCGGTAAGTGATCCGTTTTGCAATCTCAATTGCATAGGAACCTTGTTAGAGTCCATCTGCAGCTAGATCAACTATCCCGGGGTAGGCAATCTATGGCACGGGTGCCGAAGGCAGCACACGAACTGGCTTTCAGTGGCACTCGCATTGCCCAGGTCCTGGCCACCAGTCCAGGGGGCTCTGCATTTTAATTTAATTTTAAATGAAGCTTCTTAAACATTTAAAAAACCTTATTTACTTTACATACAACAATAGTTTAGTTATATATTATAGATTTATAGAAAGAGACCTTCTAAAAACATTAAAATGTATTACTGGCACACAAAACCTTAAATTTGAGTGAATAAATGAAGACTCGGCACATAACTTCTGAAAGGTTGCCGACCCCTGAACTGTACTAACTCTAATACCTTATTACCCCAATTAATATTCTGATGGCTCCAGGCTATTGTCTCCTTGCTACTTTTGACTAGATTGGTACTTATACACCATGTCATCCTCAACATGACATCCATCTATGCTTTCTCTTCAGATAGAAGCATTAATTTGCTCTCTTTATCATTAGGTTGAAATGGCTGGCCGATGTAAGAGACGACAGCTGAGCATCCCTTTGCTGTCCCTGCCTCACTATGAACTCCAGGCATAGGATGACAAAGGGAAGCCCACAGGTCACATGGTCTCTGGAGTCTTGGTCACATGATCACTTACAACTCAGGAAAATGCAAGGCAAAAAGCATTAGGTGCAAGCTGTCTGATTTCACTACCCATAAGCATTTGGATCAAGTTCTTAATTCTGTAAAATGATCAACTTTTCATAAAGAGGTTGTCTGTTTTTTTAAGAAGTTCACTGAGAGACTATGGAAGGTACCACAACAGCAACCCTACATATTTAATTCATCTCTCTGCAGAACAGGCACAGCATGGACAGCGGTAGGTCAAGTCTCCCCACACTGTCCCGCCAACGCGTCCTACATCTGATCTGGAGGGATCCCAGAGATTGGTTCAGCCTTTATGCCCATTAAATCATAGAGTCATAGAATATCAGGGTTGGAAGAGACCTCAAGAGGTCATCTAGTCCAACCCCCAGCTCAAAGCAGGCAGGGCTGCCCAGAGGATTCAGGGGGCCTGGGGTAAAGCAATTTCGGGGGCCCCTTCCATACAAAAAAGTTGCCATACTATAGAATACTATATTCTCACGGGGGCCCCTGCGGGACCTGGGGCAAATTGCCCCACTTCCCCCCACCTCCTGGCAGCCCTGAAAGCAGGACCAATCCCCAACTAAATCATCCCAGCCAGGGCTTTGTCAAGCCTGACCTTAAAAACCTCTAAGGAAGGAGATTCCACCACCTCCCTAGGTAACCCATTCCAGTGCTTCACCACCCTCCCAGTGAATTTTTTCCCTAATATCCAACCTAAACCTCCCTTACTGCAACTTGAGACCATTACTCCTTGTTCTGTCATCTGCTACCACTGAGAACAGTCTAGATCCATCCTCTTTGGAACCCCCTTTCAGGTAGTTGAAAGCAGCTATCAAATCCCCCCTCATTCTTCTCTTTGGCAGACTAAACAATCCCAGTTCCCTCAGCCTCTCCTCATAAGTCAAGTGATCCAGCCCCCTAATCATTTTTGTTGCCCTCCGCTGGACTCTTTCCAATTTTTCCACATCCTTCTTGTAGCGTGGGGCCCAAAACTGGACACAGTACCCCAGAGGAGGCCTCACCAATGCAGAATAGAAGGGAATGATCACGTCCCTCGATCTGCTGGCAATGCCCCTACTTATACAGCCCAAAATGCCATTACCCTTCTTGGCAACAAGGGCACACTGTTGACTCATATGCAGCTTCTCATCCACTGTAACCCCTAGGTCCTTTTCTGCAGAACTTCTGCCTAACCATTCGGTCCCTAGTCTGTAGCAGTACATGGGATTCTTCTGTCCTAAGTGCAGGACTCTGCACTTGTCCTTGTTGAACCTCAGATTTCTTTTGGCCCAATCCTCTAATTTGTCTAGGTCCCTCTGTATCCTATCCCTACCCTCCAGTGTATCTACCACTCCTCGCAGTTTAGTGTCATCTGCGAACTTGCTGAGGGTGCAGTCCACACCATCCTCCAGATCATTAATGAAGATATTGAACAAAACTGGCCCCAGGACTGAACCTTGGGGCACTCTGCTTGATACCGGCTGTCCACTGGACATGGAGCCACTGATCACTACCTTTGAGCCTTTCACATCTCTGCTTAGACATCCAACAAGGGTGCCAAATAGTGCCACTTGGGGTGACTTTTATTTTTTAAATTATGTGGCCACTAGTAACTGGATTGAGGCTTCCCACAGAGCATGTTGTTAACTCCTGTACTTTGTCAGATTCCCAACTTTGGTTTTATAGATGGTGAAATGACCAAACACCGATTAAACAAGAAAGGAAGAAAACCAAACTCCAGAAGTGTATAAAACAAAGGTGCTTTAGCCTTTACCTGACACTCTTATGTTCTTCTGCTTTTTTAAGACCATTTAAAAACCCCAATTAGTAGCTGCTATCAGTCCTTATGCCACTGCTATTTTGAATTGATTTCCTCTTATTTAAGAAATAACAGCCACTGAAAGCTCCCTAGAATAATCATTACTTGAGGCACTAAAATGTTAAGATTTATTTCAGCTATAGGAAGATTTTATTTTTAATGATTTTTTTTAAATAATCACCTTATTTTTTCAATCTTGAAATTAAAAAGCCCCCTTTACATATACTAATTATTGTTGATTTGAAAAGTAATGGGCCAAATTCTCTTCTCAGTTATACCACTGTAAAAGCACTGGGTATCTGGTTGCAACTGAGAGAACAAATTGGCCCACTGGCTGAAGTTGAGATTCCTAACAGGTTCAAAAATAAAAATCATATTACTTATGTAAAATCAGATTTTCTGACCCCAAATCTCCATGTTCTCTGAAATTCACATCAAAACCAAAGTTTATTTTTACAAAACCCTGGTTTTACAAAGGTTTTAAATATTTCATAAGACCTTCATGAAATCAGGGGGTGTCAAAAAGAGAAAATAATTAGAGCTCTGCAAATCTGTGGATATCCGCTTTATATCCATGGATCGGATGCAGATACAAATTTTGTATCCAGGCAGGGTTCTAAAAAATATTATTATTTCATATTAACTTCTCTCTCTCACCTCCCTCATATCCCCACCCCACCCACCAAGCAAGATCATAGACTATTTAAAAAGTACAGTAAATTATTAATGATGCTGTTTTTCCTCCCATTGATTTTTGAGTGAGGGGGAAAAATCAATGACTATTAATATTTATTAGATAACATGGAGTATTTCCAAGCCTAGTTATTCCTGCCAGAGTTTAGGAATCCATACCTGGTGAATGCCAAATTCTGAAACTCAGGAGATCTAATTAACGTTTTTAATTGTTATTTTTAAAGTGTGCCCACTTCCAGTCCTCTGATAATAAGCTCAAGAGACTCAAACTTCAATGATATGTCTGAAGAGGCAGCAGAAAATTTTTAAAGCTGACATGTCGGTGAATGGAGTTTTCGTTTTGCCCTTGTCTCAGTTGCAGATTCCCAAATCGGCCTCCTGTTTTGAGACATTATTCAATAACTATGCATTATTTAGAATAAAAATAATTACTGCTGGGCAACCACAGGAAAACCAGCCCAGCCATCTCTCTCATTTATCTATTTACTTTTTTATATTTTTTTTCGAGCTCAAGATGTTACAGAAGGTTCAGTGGAGAAAGAAATCACTGATCAAGTCTTGAGAGAAATCACACAAATTGCATCTGATAAATGATTTAGAAATGGATAATGGGGAAGAAGTAAACAGCAGATCTGCATGAAACTTTACATGTTAAACCCTTAAACTAGATGAGATTTGCCTAGGTTAGAGATTCATTAAAAATCTAAATCTCTGGTTACATTCATCAGAAGAGTTGCAGAATTTTGATTGTGAAATTCAAAGCAAAACTCAGGGGGATACAAACCCAAATAGAGAGAAATAAAAAATGTTAGCGCACACTCTTGGAAACAGGAACCACAGAGATTCACAGAATACTGGTTAAAATGAATTAGATGAAGCATTATTCCCTAGAGTGTATTCAGTGAGGCTTCTGAACATTGGCTTGAAGTATACAAAATATCTTTACTTTCTTTTCCTTCATGACTCTCTTTCACTGAAAGTCTTGTGTCATTGCATTTCCTTCTCTCTATTATTCCTCACCTTCCCTTCCTCCTTTTCTGATCCTTACTCTTCTATGTTTCCCATCCTGTTAGATTCAAGCCTTCTGTGTCAGTAATCAGGCAGCACATGTTTTTGTTCCAGTTACACTGATCTGATCAAGTTTCAGTCTCTGGTCAACAGCCGGCACAAAAAAATCTAAATTTCAGTCCAACAAAAATATATTTTTTTAAAATCCACTTCGTTCAAGATATTAATGTTTACAGTTTGTCTAAAATCTCCCATTGAACTTACGTGTGTTAATTTTCTGAAGGGAGATGTGTTTTTCCAGTTGACGTCGCAACTTAACTTCAGCTCCATATTTACCAAGTGTGCCGTTGTCCGCTAAGATGAAGTGTGTATGAGAACTGTTGAGCACACAGAGCTTACTTAGAGGGTTTGACATTGTTTGGTAAACTCTTGACACCTGTCAAAGGGATATGTGCATAAAGATGAAAAAAAGGCTTTACTTGCTACTATATACACATGTAACAAACCCACAGCCACAATTTTCAACATAATGACATGCAGCACCAAGAAGAGAATCTAGTAATAGAGGCCTTTATAATCTGAAATAAAGAAGAACCTGTCTTTAGCTGTCTAGCCAGTAACTAAAGGATCTCTCACTTGCTCCTTTACAAATGCTAAAAACCTTCTCCATAGCCATTGTATTGTGTAATTCCCTCAGCCAAATTTGCAAAAATTTTCTTCTGCATAACCTGGAGCCCCGAGTAATTCATATTCAACAGCTGAGTGCCAATCTATAATGAATCCTTTGTGTTGCCCATGTATGGGCACCCTGGATGTCTACAAAACTCTCAGCATATGGCATTGGGGTTAGAACCCAGCAATTTCCAGTACACAAAAAACAGGCCCCTGCTACTTGCACTAAAGCAGTACTTTTTTAGCTACACATACTATACTTATTTTGTATTGATATGGCAACAAATGAAATGAATACATCTTAAGTATGTCTTTATTGAAAAAGTGTTCTCAAGAGTAATCAGCTTCCTAGAAGGACACAGGCATTGTCTATCTGTGACACATCTATTATATCTGTAGCTGTGCTGAAAACAGAACACGCTTCATAGCTTGCATGAATTGTCCTTTGTGTCATCAATAGTAGCTGTTGGAGATCACAGAGCCACGTGCAATATGCTGGAATTCAAGACTAAAATCAATCAACATCTATTAACCCTTAGGACACTGATGACAAATATACCCTCTCTCATGTCTCCATTGAGAGACTAAAGGTAAATTATCATCTTTAGCTCCTTCCTTTCCTTGTTGTACATGGAGCAGATGCCACATGCCTGCCCAGCTACTGTTACCTTCTTCCTCCTTTCCTCAGCAAAATATTTTGAGCATAATCAGATGGAGAATGTTACAATAATGTACATTAATTTCAGCTCTAGAAATACTCTGGAAAGAGGGAAAAACACAAACACACAAGAACTGCAAACAGATGAAACATGCATTTTGTTACACAGTTGATATCCCACTATGAGAGTTTTCTTACAGTAGAGACTTACATCTTTCCCAATCAGATCCTCCTTATTTTCCACAATGCCCCATGGTGCAATTCCTATGGCACAGATTCGTCCTCTGGACTTGGAAGAATGATCTTTCAAGGCATCTCCCACATGGCGAATTACTCCTACAGGTACAATTCATTTAAATTCATTATTGACACTTCAGAGGCTTACGCTGAAGTGCTGATACGTAGTTAGCTACTATTTTCGAACTTTACAGTGTAATATACTTGAAAGGCACAAACAATTTTTGAAACTGTTTTCAGAAAACTCTAGTTTCTGATAAATCATCCTTTAAATAATATGCTTTGAAATTTTAAAAAATCTTTAACTTTTTTATATGAAACAGTTTTCTGCTCCCTTGCTCTGTATACAAGGGTCTTCACATCAAGGGGGAGAAAGCACTATAAAATATACAAAGAAAACAAACAAAAATAGCAAAAATTAGTTTTTGCTAATTTTTTTCAGTTCTAGCAATCTTAGGTGCTATTTGTAACTAAAAGAGAGAGAAGTTTTGTTGCAGGGAAATGTGAGTTTCAAGTTGATAGGGTCCATTTAAATATAAAAACCATAAAATATGAGTGAAAAACGTTGTTATAACACCGCCCCTCATCCTATATTGTCTCTTCATTTTGTTGACACACTTAGAATAGCTTTCCCAAAGGTATTGACGAAAGAACCATTCCTTGAATAATTTATAAGTGAGGTGGACAAAGCACTGGATAATATACAACGGAAAATAATCCTGCATGGAAAAGGAGACGGGTCTAAACGACCAAATAAGTCTTTACCACTTCTAATAGCTATGACTTATGATACACCAAGAAAAATCAGTCAACTTTACTTTAGCTTGAGGAAATGCAATAATTCAGATATTGCTCGGAAGTCCAGGAAACTAGAAATGGAGTGAAACAGTCAAAACTGAAGCTGAGGCAGGTAACTGCCTCCTAGGAGTAGCTGCACTTAGATTACACTTTGAAGTAGTAGAGCCCAAAGAGAGAAACCATCCTTATTCCAGTTGCTTTCTTAGGCACTGATCTTATATTTTGTAATGTGTGTGGGTGAACCCTGCATCCTCATGAAGCCCCACTGAAGTCACTTCAACCCCAGTCCTGCAAAGACTCTCATTTGGAGCTTAAACTGACACACTGTGATTAGTACCATTGGCTTCAGTGTGACTATTCACAGTGTGTTAGTTTAAGCACATGTGTAAGTCTTGGCAAAACTGGGGTCTTCTTGTGTGTGAGATACGGCAGCAAGCTAAATGATAGATATCTAATAAATCAAACATTTATTTATTTAAAAATTGTTCTCATCGAGAGCAATCACCATCTTACATTTGTGAGAATCTTAGGAGAGCATGTAATATATACCCATGAAACATCTGTCAAAGAGGCCCCCACGCAGGCACAGAGATCTGCATGCGTGCATCATAATGCAGGATCAGGCCCTTAGTTTGCATACATTTTCTATGAAATAACCAATTATAAAGATATAGTGTAATTAACCCCGGCCCTATATACTAGAAATATGGTTAAAAGAAATTACATTTGAATATGTTGAAGCTCAGGCAGTATCAACACAGCACACATCAAATAGATTAAAAACTGACGGACAGTGATGATTCCCCATTTACAATTACATTTTACAATCTGAGAGTATGTGACTGGTTCTTGGCCCTCTGCTATCTAACTTTTTATCAGTGACTTCGAAAAAACCAAAATCTTGCAGATGACACAAAAATTGGGGAAGTGGTAAATAATGAAGAGTGGGGCAAAAAATCAGTGGGTCCACTGGACGAACATAAGAACGATCATACTGGGTCAGACCAGTGGTCCATCTAGCCCAGTATCCAGTCTTCTGACAGTGGCCAGTGCCAGGTGCTTTAGAGGGAATGAACAGAACAAGGCAATCATCAGGTGATCCATTCCCCATCGTCCACTCCCAGTTTCTGGCAAACAGAGGCTAGGGACACTCAGAGCATGGTGGTGCATCCCTGCCCATCCTGGTTATTAGCCATTGATGGACCTATCCTCAATGAACTTATCCAGTTCTTTTCTGAACCCTGTTATATTTTTGGCCTTCACAACATCCCCTGGCTGTGTGTTGTGTGAAGTACCACCATATATACTCGTTTATAAGCTGCATTTTTTTAGTAAAAAAGGGAAGCACCAGAGAAGGGGTGTGGTTTATGAATGGGCATAGAGAGGGAGAAGTGGGACACAGCCCCTCCCCCCAACAGAGGGAGCAAGGAGAGGCAGCACAGCCAGCAGAGCCAGAAGGGAAGAGGTGGGGCCAGAGTCTCTCTGCTTCTGGCCACGCTGCTCTCCCCCGAGCCTCCGAAACAGCTGCAGCTCCGGGGTTGGCAGGCTGCAGCCGTGCTGCTAGGCCTCGCCCCCCAGACCAGGTTGTGGCTGCACTGCCCGGCCCGCCGGAACATCCTGTGGCTGTGTCACCTGGCCCAGCCCGAGCATGCTGTGGCCACACCGCCCGGCCCAGCCCGCTGGAACATGCTGCGGCCGCACTGCCTGGTCTGGCCCACCGGAGCAGGCTGTGGCTGCACTGCCCGGCCCGCCGGAACATCCTGTGGCTGTGTCACCTGGCCCAGCCCGAGCATGCTGTGGCCACACTGCCCGGCCCAGCCCGCTGGAACATACTGCGGCCGCACTGCCTGGTCTGGCCCACCGGAGCAGGCTGCGGCTGCACTGCCCAGCCTGCTGGAGCAGCTCCAGCCAGGCCAGAGACATCTTCCCCAGATAAGGTGGGAAGGGATGAGATGGGGAGAGTGTGGGGGTACCGGGCTAGAAGTGGGGTCATGTGGGGGGTGGTCACAGGGGTTACTCCTGACTCCCAGCTTCTCCCCCACAAAAAATTTCCCCACCAGTTGCTGTCCCAGCCTGTCAGGGTAAGCAGCTGGCACGCTGGGACACTTTGTTTACTTAGGTTTACCTCTGTGCCTGCAGATGCTGAAGGTAAACAAACCATCTCTGCCCACCAGCAGCTTATCCTGATGGCCTGAGAGCCAAAGTTTGCTGACCCCTGAATTATAGGGTTGGCTTATGAACGGGTTATAAAATTTTTCCATTTTTATTTACCCATCTGGGGGGGGCATCTTATAAACGAACCGGCTTATGATCGAGTATATACGGTACTTCCTTTTGTTTATTTTAAACCTGTTGCCTATTAATTTCATTGGGTGATCCCTAGTTCGTGTGTTATCTTAGTTCCTTATTCATTTTCTCCACACCAGTCAAGATTTCATAGACCTCTATCATATCCCCCTTAGTCATCACTTTTCTAAGCTGAAAACTCCCAATCTTTTAAATCTCTCCTCATACAGAAGCTGTTCCATACCCTTAATCATTTTTATTGCCCTTCTCTGTACCTTTTCCAATTCCAATATATCTTTTTTGAGAGGGGGCGACCAGATCTGTACGCAGATGTACCCACATTCAAGATACGGGGTGGGCATACCAGGGTTTATATACAGGCATTATGAGATTTTAGGTCATTCAATAAATTGCCCTGTTCTGTTCACTCCCTCTGAAGCATCTGGTATCAGTTACTGTCAGAAGACAGAATACTGGGCTAGATGGACCATGGGCCTGACCCACCATGGCCATTCTTATGTCCTTAAGAGGATAGGTGACCGATACAGAGCAAACTGGATCACTTGGTAAACTGGGTGCAAGTCATTTGTGTTTCAATAAGCTCATAACATCCAGGAACAAAGAGTACAGGCCATGTTTAGAGGATGGGGGACTCTATCATTGGAAGCAATGACTTTGAAAAAAACCTGGGGATCATGGAGGATAATCAACTGAACATGAGCTCCCAGTCCAGTGCTATAGCCAAAAAGAGTTCATGTGATCTTTAGATATATAAATAGGAGAATCTTGAGTAGAAGTAGGTCAGGTTAGATGATCTCTGTTTTTGGCACTGGTATGACTACTACTGGAATACTTTATCTAGTTTTAGTGTTCACAATTCAAGAAGGTTGTTGAAAAATTGGAGAGGGTTCAGAAAAGAGCCAGGAGAATGATTCAAGGATTGAAAATCATGACTTATAGTGAAAGACTCAAAGACCTCAATCTGTTTACTATGACAAAGAGAATGTTAAAGGGTGATTTGATCAGTCTATAAGTACCAACATGGGGAACAGAAATTTGATAATAGTGGGTTCTACAACCTACCAGATAAAGACATAACTAGATCCAATGGCTAGGAGTTGAAGCTAGAACTGAACAAATTCAGACTAGAAATAAGGTGCACATTTTTAACAGAGAGGGTAATAAACCACTGGGACAAAATTACTAAACGCTGCAGATTCACCATTACTGGGCAATTTTAAATCAAGATTAGATGTTTTTCTAAAGTATATGCTCTAATTCAAACAGGAATTAGTTCAGGGAAGACCTATGGCTTGTGTTATGCAAGAGGTCGGACAAGATGGTTGCAGTGGTCCCTTCTGGCCTTATGACCTATGAATCACTTATGCACTTTCATGTCTTCTACCAATGAGAAAGACCATATGTAGAAACATTTACTCCATAAGTAAAATTCAGAAGATGGTAATTTCTTACCAGTACTAACTCCTCCAGTGAAAATCCAGGCTCCTGTTGTCATGGCAGCCTTGATCAGGCCTTTCCCAAATACTTGTTTCAATTTAGGTTGCAATTCAAAATTCTGGAGGCCCCCATGGACAGAGATTAAAAGCTTGGGAAGTTCCAGTTGCCAGTCTTTCACCATGAGATGAAGCAGAGAATCTGGTTTGGTGTCATACGACACACGTATATACTGCAAAATAGTTTGTAACAGTGCCTTAATATTACAGTGCTGTTTTCTTTGTTATACCTTCCATTGACTGAGAATTGAGGAATCAACAAGTTTAAAATGAGCAAGGAGGGATTTTAATGCTTTTTAAACATTGTATCACAAAGTTTCTATATTGCTTGTAATGAGAAGAATTAGTAAGCCTGAGTAGCATTGCTCCACTGTTGAGGAGCTGAGAATGTGCCATTTATTACACAGCAAACAAATATTTGATAGTAGTCAATCTAGCAGAGAAAGATATAATGTATGATCCAATGACTGGAAGTTGAAGCTAGACAAATTCAGAATAAGGCATACATTTTAACAGTGAGAGTAATTAACCACTGGAACAAATTACTATGGATTGTGGTGGTTTATCCATCACTGGCAACTTTTAAATCAAGATTGGGTGTTTTGCTAAAACAGTGTTTCCCAAACTTGGGACGCTGCTTGTGTAGGGAAAGCCCCTGGCGGGCTAGGCTGGTTTATTTACCTGCCGTGTCTGCAGGTTTGGCTGAGCACGGCTCCCACTGGCTGTGGTTTGCTGCTCCAGGCCAGGGCCGCCCAGAGGATTCCGGGGGCCCGGGGTCTTCGGCGGCGGGGGGCCCTTTTGTTCCTGGACCCGCCACCGAAGTGCCCCGAAGACCCGTGGCGGGGGCCCCCCCGCCGCCGAATTACCGCTGAAGCGGGACCCGCCGCCGAAGTGCAGCCCGGTCTTCGGCGGTAATTCGGTGGAGGGGGGCCCCCGCCGCGGGTCTTCGGGGCACTTCGGCGGCGGGTCCCGGAACGGAAGGCTCCCCCGCCGCCGAATTACCGCCGAAGACCGGGCTGCGCTTCGGCGGCAGGTCCCGCTCCGTCTTCGGTGGTAATTCGCCAGCGGGGGGTCCTTCCGCCCCGGAGCGGAAGGACCCCCCGACGGCGAAGACCGGGAGCGGCAGAAGCTCCTGTGCCCGGCCGCACAAGAGTTTCCCGGGCACCCCGGAGCGAGTGAGGGACCCCGCTCCAGGGGCCCCCAAAAACTCTGGTGGGGGCCCCCATGGGGCTCGGGGCCTGGGGCAAATTGCCCCTCTTGCCCCCCCCTCTGGGCGGCCCTGCTCCAAGCCAATGGGAGCTGCTATGTTCCTCAGCCCACGCCGCTTCCAGCAGCTCCCATTGGCCTGGAGCGAACTGACCCGGCCCGCCAGGGGCTTTCCCTTCACAAGCGGCATCCCAAGTTTGGGAAACACTGTGCTAAAAGATATGCTCTAGGAATTTGTGTGTGTGTGTGTGGGGAGGGAGGTTCTGTGGCACTGTTATATGGGAGGTCACACTAGATGATCACAGTGGTCCCTTCTGGCCTTAGAGTATAGGAATCAATTAAATCTATAAGTAAAAGAAGCTGCCATTTTGAAAACCCCAGCTTGGGTTGGAAAGGGGAAGTACTAAGTTTTCATTAGGATTTTGAACTAGGGGAAATTACCTCCCTGAAAGATCAAGATGTTTTCTTTGGTTAATCGAATCCTGTTTTGACTACCAAACTAGAGTCCTTACCTACATTGCCAAAGTTGGCTTATGCAACATTTCATTGTTTTGTTAGTTTTTCTACCTCTTAAGCATTGGCTTTTTATATTATATTTACTTCTAAAATCATGACCTTATGGCAATTTCTTTTTAAACTACTGGCATTCTAGTAAACGGAGATGGGAGAACCATATGTGTTTGTTTTCTGTAACTTTTATTGGTTTTGCAATATGTTGTTCTCCTTTGCACCCCAGCATCTCTCATTTGGCAATCTTACAGAGAGGCCATGGGACAAACGTGCACAGGGAGCAATTCCAGGAGTGGCTCCTTCTAGAACAGCGATCAGGCACAGAGGAATGCTTGAGTGGAGAAGTTTGGATTGCAGCTACGTATACTATACCTGCTCTGCTGAAAGACACAAGACTCTAGTCTCCAACATTGTCAAGCTTGGATCAGGCCCTCAGTGAGCTGGGGATCTAGATGACAGATGTTTGTATAGCATGTGTTCCGTTCCTTACCATGGCCTTATTTGAATGTCCACCTCCCTGGAACTCAAGATTTCCATAGGCATCTGTTGGACATGTTTGGGTGTGTTTACTGACGGACCATTTTTCTGGCTGAGGTTCCAATTGCTTTGTTTCCTCTCCATTTTTGTTAGCTGCTGTACTTGGAGGAATTGGAATATGTTGACTAATAAGCTGGCCACAGCAGCACCTGAAACCAAAGTTAGATTTTGCACCGACGATGAACATATTGTCTCCAATATCTGATAGTATCCTCTTTAAAAAAGAAAAGAAACTCCCCCCGAAACAAAAAATTTGATTTCAGACACAAATGATTCTGGCTTACCTATCTATTTTGTATCTGGCATATAGGACTTTCTATAAGTCACTGAAACACCTCCTCTGAGCCAAACCTAAGCACACATACCAAACCCACTTTTCAGAGGTACTGGCTCACAGGTGTTGCTTAGTGCTTAAGGACTAAATGTTTCACATCACTCCTGTAAGAGGATTGGACCCTGAGGGTCTGGTTCCTGTGCTGGGGAAAATAGCAGCTGTGTGGAGCCTGTCTCCCTTTTTCTGCTGCTATACACAATGTGGAGCTAACCTGTGCAACAGCATAAGGGGGCACCTTGAATCCCCTTCCACTTCTGGGCGGCCACTCAAGCAGGGCACAATTTAGCCAATTGATAATACAGTAGCAGTAATACTAAGTATTACAGTACAACTACATCCAGAACAATAAGGCCATGCTACCTTGCTTCATGAACCAGGATTGTACCATTCTCTGGGCTTCTCATCTATCTCAGAATCCAATGTAAAGTTGTTTTCTGGTTTTATGAAATCTCCAAGGAGTTGCTACATTCTGCTTCTCTGGCCTTATCTCCATCTTCTTCCCCTAACACTCATTCCACTCCTCTGATATGGGCCTCCTCTATGCTCCTTTTCTTCCGTTCTATGCAGAGTGTGCAAGTGTATGAGCTTGTCAACACAGTGGAGTAATGCACCTTAGGGTGTATGATTTCTAAAGCACATTAATGTGTTGCACTGTGTAGACCAGGCCTGCACAACATATGGCCTATGGGCCGCATGTGGCCCATGTGGGCTCACTGTGTGGCCTGCAGGGGGTGAGCAGGCAAGTGGCGGGGTGGGGCAAGCCAATGGCTGGCTGGCGGATGGGGTGGTGAAGAGGCCAGTGTCAGGCTGGGGAGTGAGGGTGAGTCAGCAGCAGGGGGCAGGGGCAGCAGCAGAAGGTAAGAGGCCAGCGGCGGCCAGGCAGGTGAGCTGGCGGCGGAGGGAGCTGGCAGGCCGGCGGCAGACAGGCAGGTGAGCTGGCGGTGGCCGGGGGGCGATGAGGAGGCGAGCGAGCATCAGGGGGTGAGTAGGCGAGCCGGGGGGTTGGGTGGATGATGAGCCGAGCGGGCAGGCAGAGGAGCTGGTGGTGGGGGAGGAGGGGACTGAGGAGGTGAGCGGGAGGTGAGTAGGCGAGCTGGGGGGGGTGGGGGGATGACAAGCCAAGTGGGCGGGCAGTGGTGGTGGGGCTTTATACTTCGGGGAGTGAGGAGGCGAGCGGCGAGTTGGTGGCTGACCTGTTCTACTGATCTTGTCTCTCATAAATATTGGTCCTTTTTGCTGCTTTTCTCTGGGCTGGGGGTTGTCCAAATGATGCTAAGAGGGGTTCCCAAAGGAAGGTGCTTGCTTCTAACCCCCGAGGCCGTCAATATGTCTGCTTTTCTCTAGTCAGCCCACTTGACAAATTTGATTGTCCTTGGTCTGGCTCCCATCCCCTCACCAAGGGTTGCAGTTGTCTGGAGCTGCTGCCTTCCACGCCTTCCTCATTCACACCTCATTCATTCAACAGGGCAATCGATTACAAAGTGGGGGGAAGATCTTATTCTACTTCTAGCAAAAAGACATTTTTCTTTTACCTTAATTATACTACCTTAGGGGCCCGCTATAACATATTACCGAGGTTCAATACCGCTGTTTCGGTGGGGCGGTGCTGGGGGGCGGGGGGAGGGTGTTTCCACGGGGCTGGGTGGCCCTGGGGTGGGGGAGTGTTTTGGCGGGGACCGGTGGGTTTTGGCCCTCAGCTGTTTTCTTTGGAGTAATATGGCCCTCGCTGCTTTACGAGTTGTGCAGGCCTGGCGTAGACCCTGCTGGTCTCTAATAGTACTATATTAAAGCACACTATGGTACTTTTAGTGCACTCCAGCAGTTTCCCCATGGACTAACTAATGAGCAACACATTAGTTTGTTTTAGAAATTCCTCCTCCCCCAGCCCAGCGTACACTGCTGTTCTGTGTAGACAAGCCCTCTGCCTCACTTTCACTTTTGCTCCCTTGCCTTCTTTTCCTCAAGCACAGTGAATAGAAATCAGCTTCAGCTACATCACGTACGTTCAGAACAATTCCATTGACTTCAGTGATAAGTATTGTTTTATCTACCAATGTAAATGCTTAAAAATTGTCACCTGTTAACATCTTTGTTGTTGGCAATTATGTAGATGCATTCTCTTTTTGAAAAGGTCTTCTCTATCCAAGCCTTTTGACCCTGAAATAGGAAAAGGGAAATAAAATATGGATATATTTGCTGAGTGGCCGATACTGTAAAATGTCTACCTCTAGTTTCCTTCCTGAAATATAGCTTTGATTGTCAAATGAGATATTTACAATGCATGTTTCAGGAGGATAGACTCCTTAAATTCTAATAGGGTACTCTCATCTACTGAGGAAAGCATGAACTCCTTCACCAAGGCATAGTGGGAGAAGAGAAGGAGGACACTAAGTATAAAGACAAATTGGAATTGTGTGGGACCATTTTCCCTGCAAATGCAAACCAGAACTCATCATATCAAGCTCACAATGTTTTTCAAACAGGAATTGTAGACGAGCTAAAACAATGCCACAGTTCTGTGCAATGCAATTAGAAAGTCCATTGCAGCAACATAGTTCAATTAGATTTGAAAACAATGTATGGAGAGTACAGCTCAGAAACAGCTGTATACCAAAGTTGCCCAAACTCTGCGCTTGCGGTCCCCATTCTCAAAACCTGTAACCTTGACCCTGAGCAGGCAAACCTTTGTCACCATTCTAACACTAAAACGAACTAAGTATGAAGATTTGAAAAAAATACTATGATTTTAAAGAGGTACAAAATGTTAACCACAGTCACAATTCAAGGATATGGATAAACCTGTCTTCTGGATGAAATTCATATTCTGTCCCTGGAGAGAAGAGTTTACTTCACTAAGGTCCCCAAAGAAGCAAAAGCATGTCACCAAAGAATAATTACTTAAATAACCAGCAAGGAGAGAGAGTTGGTCATTTAGAAAAGCCTGTACTCTTGCTCTTATTTCAAACAGTCAAGCTATCAATATACTAGGTAAAAGTTACCTCCCTTCATTTTGATAGGAGTTGCTGGTGAATGGAACCTGTGCCATCATAGAGCATTGCAAAAGTCAATAATTCATTAGACAGCACTTAATGAAATTCACTACAGCTTTATGAACCACATGGAACAGGTTATCAGGCATTTTCTTAGCATCGGGAATTTGATGGCATCTGAAACAATGCAGCCCTCAGGGATTAGATACAGTGCTGTGGACCAGTATGGCCTGGACTTATTTCCTTCCACACATTGCTTTGGCACCATCCGTGTAAATTGCAATACGGTCTGAACATGGAATGAAAATCGCAATGAACATGGAAATATTTGTTTTCCAAACATTTTAAATGAACATTCTCCTTGTATGTGTTTGGCACAGCTTTAGAAGACAGCAAGTCTTTTGCAATAGTACCAGCAGAAATATAGCTCAAATATGCTGGAAGGTTTGCAGCATCAAAGACATTGGATATTCATGAAGCTGAATTGCTGAGTAATCACTTTTCCTCAGTTTTGAAATCAGTTCGCTCTCTGATTTCTTGAGCCATGTGGTTAATATGGCATAAAACAGTGCTTTCTGAGAAAATATAGCTGCTTCAGCCTCTGCAACTTCTGAAACCATGTATTGTGACAAAGTTCCTCTTCTACCTTGGTGGGTCCTGCGCTTCTTGGCGGATTTGCTCACCTCAGTGATCTTCCCCTCTGGTGGAACCCACAGTCTGGGTCAACTCCTCCTGTGTCTGGGAGGCTTTGGGGGAACCCGGGCCCACCCTCTACTCCGGGTTCCAGCCCAGGGCCCTGTGGATTGCAGCTGTCTATAGTGCCTCTTATGACAGCTACAATTCCCTGGGCTACTTCCCCATGGCCTCCTCCAAACACCTTCTTTATCCTCACCACAGGTCCTTCCTCCTGGTGTCTGATAATGCTTGATTGTATGATAATTCCTCAATCCTCCAGCAGCACACCCTCTCAGTCTCAGCTCCTTGTGCCTCTTGCTCCCAGCTCCTTACACGCACTTCTCTCCTCTGGCTCCTCCTCCCCTGACTGGAGTGAGCTCCCTTTTTAAACCAGGTGCCCTGATTAGCCTGCCTTGATTGGCTGCTGGTGTTCTAATCAGTGTAGCTCTCTCCACTGCCTTCTAGAAAGATCTTAATTGGCCCCAGGTGCCTTGATTAACCTGGAGCAACTGCCATTTGGTTACCACGGTGCTAGGGATTTGTTTAGCCTGGGGCTAACATACCTGTTCCTCAGTACTTTACTGTAGCCATCTGGCCTTGCCCCATCACAGTATATTGTGAAGGAAAGCCTAAGATTTTCTGTAATGTTAAATGACTTTTGCAGTTACATGATTGTACAGATATCAGAGAAGATGTCTGAAGGGCACTCGTACTGACAATGCCAATCTGAGTAATCAAGTCTTTCCAGGATTTCTTTCCCCAAAAGTCCACAATCCAATTCAATATTCTCTTTTTAAATATTGCAATAACTTTGAAGACATCATGCTCTTGGCAGCAACCAGCATTTTACAGCACATTACAATCAGTGGTTTCAAATCAACTGATATAAAACCCATGTGTCATTCTATTCTGCATTTACTTTTACTTTTCTGAGCTGTTGTTGTAATCTGTTGCTGCTACCTTCATTTTGAAACCATCAGTCTTTCTGAATCAACCCTTGGCCAGAAGTGAGCTCCACAGACTGAATGATAGATGCAATGTGGTTACGTGACGCTCAGCAGTGCTGTCATCCAGTTCGATAGCATATTTTGCCATTGTTCATGTGCATGGGTAGTTGTGCTTTGTGGTACACATTAAAGAACGTTTTTAATTGGACTTGTACCATTTTGTGTTAGGTAAATCCAGGCACACCCACATAACCATCCTCCCATAAGAGATTAATCATGTTTCACTAGCCGAGTCTCTAGCAGCCTGTTTCACATGCACACATGTGCTGTGCTAGTCTACACCAAACCCCTAGTTGGGGTACTCATATCAATGTAGAGGTTTTAAAGGGGGAACGGCATTCCAGGCTTGTGTTTATCCATTTTTTTGCCATTTAAAATATACTGAATTTTGTGTGTGAGACCTTTCATAACTCCCCTCCCTGGGTGCTCAACTACGGTAGAAATGAGGGCCATGTAAGTGCCTGGATAGATAGATACATCCTCTCCATGAACCCCTCGAGAGATCTGTAACCCCCAGATTTGGAAACCCTACTGTAAGCATTTCAGGGGAGATAAGTTCAGGATGTGTTGATAAGCGATGCTGTGCATGTGACTCCTCCACACAGAATACTGAAAAGACAACCTGACAATCATCAGAACAACTGGATTGTACACCATCAATGCAGGTTGTTATTTCACCCTGTTCTTTTTACTCTGCAAAGAGAGCCAACTTTTTGTTGCTACTTGATCTTCTTCACGGAGAAGTATTAAAGTTGGCTACGATTTGGAGCAAGAACCTGAAGTCTAAGGCTCTCTGGTTCCTCATTTATGTTTGGAAGGAAAACTTTTGCGTTAAGTTTCTAAAGTGAGCTTTATCTGAAGTATATCTGAATTCCAGCTGTGCATTCATTGTATTATAGTTATTTTTAATAAAGTCTGTTATCTGCCACTGCACTTAAAAAAGCATTGCACACCCACACCTCGAATGCACCACATACAAATAATACATGATGTACTGCTGGCTTATTTTTTAGTGCTAATGAGAGGAAGGGAAAAGCAGGCATTACAGATCAGTGGAATAAAAACTCACAAAGCACGTTCGGTCAGCCTTTGAAGTTTCACTGCCCTTGTCTGTTTAATCTTCTTACTCAGAGCTTGATTATAATCCAGTGCAAATACTTAAGCAGACACATCCACTGTCAGAAAATAGGTACCTTACCCACTTATTTGATATGGATTCTGCACAATTCTGAAAAGCTGCTACGATCACTCTGGATGGGAATTTATTCGGTTTCTTGAGAAAAATATAAGCATGCATACTGTCCCTAGTGATTTGGAAAAACTAAATACTTTTTAACAGCCTCTGAACAGAAGAATTTTGAAAGGATTATGACAGATTAACTACAGTTTTCAGGCCAAGAGCCAGTGGGTGTATTTATGCTGAGAGGCAAATAGGTATTGCCAGCAAGATCATGCCACTAAAGCGCTCTGCAGGTTTTCTACTGATCTGTAGGAAACACAAAAGTGCAACACCTAAACTCGTTGAGTGTACTGAAGTTCAAAACTGCTTATTATTACAAACACAAAATGCTCTAATCAAAACCGAATCTTGGAAAGACACATTTCAAATGCTCAGTGGCATATTTATTGTCCTTTGTGAAAACTGACAAAGGTCTCTTCAATTAAGGTAAAACAAAACAAAACAAAACCTTTGCTAATTCTTGGCTTCCAGCCTCGAATCTACTGCTATGTCTGGAAAGAACATTAATTAATATTGGGCTTTATTCTCCCACCACAGGGTTTTGAGTAGTTCCCATTGCCATCAATGAAAGAGCCTTGTATCCTGCAGTGAGAATGGAGACCACTGTTGCTTAGTATGTAGACCATGCAGGTAATAAGACCTAGGCCTTCAAAATATGCTCAATAGTTAACCATAGTTAAAAATAAATTTGAGCAATAATTAATGTTAGAGAAGCCACCTGTCCTTTTTGCTGTGCACTGAGAGCCCACAAAGCAGCCTGCTACTCATACTCAGAGAAAGGCAGGTACAGGACCAGAGATGTGCAGCACTATTGAATTAGTAAACAAATATTTTTCATGTTTGATACACGGTCTGAGGAGGAAATCCCATTTCACTCCAGCTGGCTGGTAAAATGAAATGAAAGTTATTTGGACTGTTTTGGAAAGTCTGATTAAACAATTACAGGGCTTGATCCTCTGTCCTTACTTGGGCAAAGCTCTCATTGAAGTTTTGTGTTAAGACGGCAAGCAGCACTGGCACCAGAATTCTGTATGCGTTAGCTGAACCTGGAGAGAAGGAGACGTAAGAATCAAGCTAACCATCTGGAAATTTCATACTGCACTTTCCCCCCTCCACTCTCTATTTCATCGTCAGGTGCTGTGAATTTTCAGTTACTGTATATCTGCATGGAGCAATGGTGACATTTAGTGACCAACGGTATTAATCATAGTTGAATAGTTATTATAGATAGTGTGAATTTCCTTGGGCCATGCCTCTCTTGGTTTCAGTGCAGATCCTCAACTGATGTAAACTGTTACAGCTCCATAAAGGAGCTATGATAAGTGACAATGGAATCTTCAGATATTTTAGCTGCTACAATCTAAGTCTCGACTAAGTGTGTGGAAATAGCGGTGTGACAGATTTTCATGGGGACAGCAAAAGGCACATCCCTGACACACAGACCATCCTCTATCAAATTTAAATCCTCATTCCAAAGCATGGGGGCACTAGGGCTTTTCAAAGACAAGGTTGCCAGAATTTTTTAAAAATGGGGTAAACAATATTTTCCCTTAGCCTTGTTCTCAGAAAGAATGAACTATTTTGGCTGAAATAAAAAATAAATTAATAAAAAAAATATCAGCCCGAGGCAGACACTCAGCATGGAAAAGTTTAGCCTAACTGGTTCAAGTTTGGCACAATTAAATAATCTGAAAACAGGGTCTTATAATGGGAAATGTTGAGCAACCTTCATAACAGGCAGAGTGACCAGACCCACCTATAATAATGTTGTCACAAAGTGTCCAATGCTGCAAGGTGGAATCAATGGGAATGGAGGGAGTGTGGCCTTTGCAGGATGCGACTCCATAGGGTACAGCAGTAATTTATATTCTGCTGTAAAAGCATTAAGACTCAGTTAGGGATAGATGACCACATTAGCAAAGGGTTCTACATCATATTAATTAGCAGTCCTTCCACTAGTAACAAACAGTGTCTTTGCTGCACACACTCTGTAAGAGGAGGTAAAACTGTCGTCCCAAATGCATATATGATTGTTTTAAAAAAATGTGTGTTTAATACAAGCTCATATTGAATGGAATTTTTAGAGGCTCGATTAGCTGGATAGCAGGTATTAAATGGAAAAATCTATCCTATGCAACCCCCTAAAATATTGTGCTTTAAATGACAAATTCTTGATATTTATAAGGTCTCAACTCAGCAAGAGACGTAAGCATGTGTGTAACTTTAATAGGACTTTCATATACTTAACGTTGTGCATATGCTTACGTCTCCTGCTGAATTGGGGCCTGAAAACTAAATCTAGGGCAGTTATTTACACATACAGTCATAAAGACCAATGTGATCTCAGCTACACAGACGCAAAACTGATTTGTACTGGAGTTTTACCTCCAGGATCAAGGCAGAATTGGGCCCTGCAAAAATCAGAAATATTTGGAATAATCTCCTTTAAAAGTCACACTCTAAAAAGGAGATGAAGTTACAGATCCCAGAAAGAATAGTTACTTGACTTCTGATGAGCCAGCCTGGAAATATAGATTTGCATTCGGGATCTGATAGTTAATATTCTTTGAGACCATATTATTATTAATCTCGAGAGAGTAGTACAATTATGCTGACTCATCATATAATTGTTTTCAGCCAGTCAGGATATTTTTCTTAAAAGGTTACATTATATCATAGGCGATTTCCCACTGTTCAAGGCCCCAGAATACAGACCTATAAGAAATCATTCTTAAATCCTGCAAGATAAATGAAAATAAAGCAAAGGGATAACCTTAAACTACAACATCCTTAATTTTGTGCATTCGAGTCAGATTTTAGGGTTTGTTAAAATGGTGTTTTAAGCGTCGATTTTATTATTTCAGATTTCCTGTTTTAAAGGGCATTTTAATCTGTCTTTGTGTTCTACAAAGAAGTGGCTACATTTCCTGAAAGGATGGCCTTTCTGGCAGTTTATTATTTTATGCTGACCCTCTTTATTATAAATTACTTTAAAAATGCAACTTTATAAGTCAGGTCTTCAGCTCATGTAAACTGGCATAGCTCCACTGACGACAATGAAGTTACATCAATTTTCCACTGACGCTTATGGAGCTATGCCAATTTATACCAGTGAGGATTTGGCCCTATATCTTTTCTTTTATATATACTTTTTTACATTTGGTCAAGAATTCATACAAAAGATACACTGCTGGTATCACCAAACTGAAATTATTCTGATAGGAATAATATATGCTCCTACAAATAGCCTTGTTGAAGTGAATGGATTAATCACAGTCTTTCATTTACGTGAAAAGATATTTTAAAAGAGGACACTATGAACATGGTGTGTTAGAAAGTAAATCTACTACAGCAAGGATTTGATAAATTGGAAAAGGTGCTGCTATATGCTAAATTTGGAGTATTATCTTAGTTTGTAACAATTAAAAAAAGATGGCAAGAGGTAAATGCAGAGATACCTGTGCATGTACTTCAGAACTAGAAGATAATCATTCTATTTTAATTAACTTAACGCTAAGTCACTGGTGCAAGATTTCATGATACATGTTGCTGTACCTCTGTGATTAGAATAGGATGCTTTATTCAACAGGGAACAACAGGCCCAATCCTACACACCCTTCTGCACATGGAAGTAGCCTCATTAACTTCATTAGACTATTTGTGAGAGTAAGGATTACTCATGTAAGCGTTTGCAAGACTGGGCCCTAAATGCACAGATCTGATTAGTACTAGTGGGAGTTGCATAGTGCATTGAACATGCATTCCTCATAAGCTATCTTCACTTGGCTATGATCTCAGAATGCACAAGCACCAACATTACAAGGATGATAATGAGTGGGGAAATTCAATATTTGAATTATTCAGTCTTTCAAAGGATTTATAATTACATTTTAAAATGGGGTGGGCTGGAAGGGGAAAGAATACTGGTATGTAAATTAATGCTAGGCATGCTGTAAAATATGAACACCATTTAATTACTGCATAGTAAAATTCCTATTTATAATCAAAATGCATAAAACATTTAAAAAAAAACTTTTTGAGAAGGATGACTCCTAAAATACAATAAACTTTAATCTCAAGTGTCTGTATGACACACAAATTGATGTTTCTTCTGGAAACAAGTTGCATAAACATACATTTCAACCCCCACATCCCTGTATATTTACACTCAGGCTATATACTGTTTAGCCAATTTGGTCCCTTAGGAAATTAACATTAATTTGCAGCCCATGCTGTACTTTTTCCTGGGAGCAAGAATCTGCAGGCAAAAGTCTGCTAAATAGTTCTGTCGGTAGAGAATTTGCTACTTGCTGTGGCTAATTTTACACTCAGTAAAGCAATTACTTTACAGACACTGGTTGGTACGTAAGCTATAATCGAATATGTCATGGCAGAGTTGGCTGCATTTTGTGCCCTGCTGCCTTTTGTTATTTTGAAAACAAAGAATTTCCAAATCGTTTAACCCTTAGGCTGCTGTGATAGCACAGAAACACTCCCCACATTGTTTTAGCGGCCATAATGGAAACACTGGAACTCAATGGCTAAAACTCCTTTGTCCAGAGGCTAAAAACAAACAAAACAAATAAAACCACTATTATATAAAAAAGGATTTTCTGGAAAATGCCAACACTAGTTGAGAACTTTCTAAAAATTTGAATATTCCAAGTTCGAAATCATCCCAGAATGTGAAAGCAACAGACAATTTCAAAAATGTTTTTTTAAAAATGTTTAAATAAAGGCAACTTTCAACAGATGGGGTCAACCCTTTATCAGTCCTTACTGAAGTAAAAATTCCATAGCGGTCAATGGAGGTTGATGTCAATAGGAGTTCTGCTTGAGTAAGGAATAACTAAGCACAGCAGGCTGGGCCCATTGTGACTAGAATATAGCATGTTCTGGTATGTTAAGGCACACTTTTGTATAGCGTCCAATGAGATGGATATTTTCTGAAGACAGGAAAAAAATATAGCCCATAACTTCAACAAAAGATAATACAAACTGGTTATAAATAAATGAAATACATTACTACTAATGATGCTGATATGCTGTAAGCATTTACTACTGCATCTGTCTAAAAATGACAACTTACCAACATATTCTGCACTAAAAAATTAGTTGAAGACATGTGTAAATGGCAAACTTGATACACAGCGGGGTACATTAATCTTCACTGTCCTTTCAGGAAAGCCCCTTTGATAAAGTCTGCAGAGTCATATGTATAAAGCTCTAAAAACATACTCCAAAGACCAGTGGGTCAGAGGCAGTGGTGGGCTGATACGCATGGCTCTCCCTCTGGCCCCACGGGAGAATACAAGAAAAAGATAATTGCAGCGGTGATTGATATTACCTTTTCTGTGGAGCTCCTCCTTGGGTATCTGGGACCCACCATGGTAGGTTTTGGTAGCATGGCTGCATTGGAGTCACACTGCCAGAGAGCTGACGGATAACAAAAGCTGAACCTGGCCTGAACCATGGATCCACCATATTTTCAAGTTTTGCGGTTGAGCTCCATAGCCATTTCTGGGATGTTGTGAGGGAGGATCTCAGTGAGTTGATGCTCATTGAGACTTCTGACCCTCAGAGCCTCCTCCTATGTGTTTTATCATGAGAAGGCACCACCTGGTCCATGAGATACAGAAACACCATAACTAGAAAGGATACCGGTGAGGTAAATGTTTTTCTTCTCTTTGTAAGAGAGAACAGATAGCACTGCAGGCCTGAATCAGAATCATGCTTTTCCCACTTATCAGACTTCCATAATACTCAAGTATCATCAGAATCTGATAAAACCCAGTTAAAGAGAAGAAAGTTTGGTTATCAGAGGGTGAGTATTGAACCCAGCATGGAGTTCCAAAACAGAAAGACGATTGATTGACTTTCACTCAGTTTGGGGAAAAAAGAAAACCACCAGCCAAACTAGCATTCCTTTTGTATTTGTCGCAAATATAGTGCCAACTTAGCATTCACACATTCAGGTGGGGAAAAATATATTTTATATACTTGTCTAACAGTGACAGCATTTCTCCTTGTTATTGTCCTACAGATATAATTTGCTTATTCTGAAACATAGCTTAAAGACAGATTTCCAACTATTTACAAAATTAATTTTGAAAGTTGCCCTGTTCTCCCTTTTCCTTTTTGCAATTCCTATTTCACGTTACACCTCCTTCACAATAAACAATGAAAAGTTTAGGAAGTAGCCTAATTGTAGTATTGTAATTGCACCCAACTTAGCATAATTATTTATGCATCTTTTTAACCTAAATCTCAATTATATTTGATCATATTAAAAAAGAATGCACAACAGAAGATGGTCAAAAATACACAGAAAAGTAGTTTTAAACAGGTCAAATGTCCTACCTGCTTGTTTCCGGAAAGTTTTGATTCCGATTTTAGAAATATGATTTACATGTAATAGAAATAAGTTAAATTTAACTCAGTTTCTGTTTCACCTTTCCTTTTATTGTTCAGATTCCTCTCATCTTCCTGCTAGGACGTCCAGCCTCTCTGAAGTCCCTGAGAATCCCCAATGAGATGGGTTTCCACCACTTTAAGAAGAGAATCTCATATGATAACCATGTGAGCAGCTTCTTTGTTTAAGCCAATCTCATGACTCCTTTGAAGGTAATCCTTTAGAAGTCTCATGACCCATCTCTCTGCCCACAGGGTATTTTCATCTCTTGGTGGAACAAGGCACAACAAATCTACTTTGATAGTGCCCAAATCTCCAATTTGTTAAACCTTCTTTTCTCTCTCTAACAGTGGCTCTACTCACTGCAAGAATGCCGGCACTGCAGAAAGGCTAAATGCAGAGCTGAAACTTTTAATGTGAAGTGTCCCCTCCCTTCTCCTAAAATTTCAACGTTATTTGCATAATTGAGACAATTGGACATAATAGCCCTTTCAGGGGTCCTCATTAGATGTACAGCTCTACATTCTTTGAAAATGGGGGGAAAAAGAGGTCATACAGCATTAATTATATCTAATCCTTTTCAGAACAATTTGAAGTTCAGCAAGATGTCTGTATTAAAACAGCCAAAGTAGTAAATAAGCCATCCATTATGGAACTTTATACTTTATATATCATGCACATTTTCATCCCATGTTGCTGCTGCCACTTGAATTAACTCATTTACTATGAAAGTTTCTTCTGTATCTTCCATTACTTGTACATTATTAATGGCAGATGACACAATCTGTGGTTAGCATTTCTTTTTGCTGCTCTAACTTCCTGTGAAATGATAGATCTTGTTGTTTAGGCTACCAGTATAGTCAATGATGACAAATACAGGCCATATCTCTGATACACTTAAATGTGATCTAATTCACCCCCTTTCTTGCACTGTATCATAAAAACAGGTGGCCTGTTAGACGCTAGCCTTATTTCAAGGTTCCTTTATCCAGGCACTCAATCCCATCCTCAACATATTAACCCACATCAGTTTTTGATTGGCAAAGAAATGTTTTCACAAACAAACTTTCAATGCATCCCCTTCCCCGAAGGCCAGTAAATCCATTTAGGGCTAGACCATGCACTTCTTACTCAGGCAAAACTTCCACTGATTTCACAGTGCTGGACTTCAATGTCAGTTTTAGCTGAATGAGAAGGAAAGATTAGACCACCATCTGGGAAATGATGATGCCAAAGCAATTTTGGACTCAATTTTTGTCTGACACTTTTTACAAATATACCCCCATTTCAAAACAGTTACAAATTGAGAGCACATATTATAAATAGCCATGTAGGTTCAGAGAGAACCCTCCCCCTGCCCACTTACTCAGGGGCATTTGTCACTTAGGGCCTGATCCCAAGTTGATTAAAGTTAATGGAAGACTTTCCATAGATTGAAATTCAGTAAATTCAGAAATTCAGTAGACATTGGATCAGATTCTTAGAGATTATATTGCAACTGTACTCAAAAGCAGTATCAGTTTCTACTTTGTTTCTGGGTGTAGTTCAAGTCAGGTTCTGAGTTTTGAAGTCACATATTGTTTAGGTCCTGGTTGTCTTAGAAACCACCTTGCTCCTTGTATCCAAAACAAGCAAAAGGAATTGCTGAAGAGCTCTTGATGATGGCTCTTCAAAAGTTATGTGTCTGGAAGCTGGAGCTGTGTGGTGAAATCCTGGTCCCATTGAAGTCAATGGGAGTTTTGCCATTGACTTCAGTGAGGACACAATTTCTCTTATGGTGCCCTTGATGGAGAGAGCTTAGCTCTGGAACTCATTTTTTCTCATTGATTTTGGAGAAGTTGCCCTTTTGGGCCGACTATGGGTAAAATTTTAGAAGTGGCTAGTTATTTAGCCAAGTTTTTGACTAACAGAGTAGGGTAAGTGGGATTATGTTCCTTTTTGCTGGGGGGTTTGTTGAATGCTATTTAGCTGACACTATCCATTTTATTGGTGGCTTTACCAGTTAAGTACACGTGCCTGGTGTTATCTGGACCAGTGATCTGCTAGGTCACTCCAATCCTTGACTCTGGGAGCCTGCCTTACCATGCTCTGCTGTGAGAACCCCCACTCCTGGGTTGTTCATGCACAGCTTCTGGCATGTAAGCTGCTTGGACTGTGCAACCAAATGACCCTCACCAATATTTCCGGTCTCAGACACAACCCTAGGAATCTCCGTCTTGCAGTGTCCAGTTATGCCTGCTGGACGCTGCAATCTTATATGAGTTCATCAATTTAACAAAGAAATTGATATGTACCAGGCTTGTTATCCCAAGAGGAGTCTCTAACATGCTTCAAACCAAACACACTGCTTCAGGTAGAAGAAACAAACAGATTTATTAACTACAAAGATAGATTTTAAGTGATTATAAGTCAAAGCATAACAAGTTGGATTTGGTCAAATGAAATAAAAGCAAAACACATTCTAAGCTGATCTTAAAACTTCCAGTGCCCTTACAAACTGAGATGCCTCTCACCACAGGCTGGCTGGTTGCCCTTCAGCCAGGATCTCCCCTTTGATCAGCACTTCAGTCACTTGGTGATGATGTCTGTAGATGGAGGTGGAAGAGAGAGAAAGAGCATGGCAAACATCTTTCGCTTTTATCATGTTTTCTTCCTTCTTGGATTTGCCCCCCCACTTCAGAATCAAGTGAGCATTTCCTCATTGTAGTTCCAAACTGACCAAAGGAAGGGGGGTGACTCACTTGAGAGTCCAACAGATCCTGCCTAAGCCAGTGTCTTTTGTTCCTGTGAGGCTGGGCTGGGTTTGTCCCATACATACCCTGATGGGGTGTGAACTTGGAGAGTTGTGAACTCTTGGAGAGTTTTTTCTGGGCTTGTTTTAAGCCATAAGAACACATTTTCAGCCTCATAACTATATACATAAAATTACAACCTATAACATAACATTACTATAACAACAATGCTCAGTGCATCATGAGCCCTCCGAAGACACCTGACATTACAAACTTTGCATTGGATACCACACAATCATATTATAAGGATGAATATGGGGGTGTAGGATGTTCCCCTGAGGTACAGAATGTCACAGGGATACATTTCATAAGCTAACAAACAGAAGAGAGTCCTGGCCTTACAGCTGCTCCATGTGAAGCCACTGGAAGTTCTGTGCACAGTGCAGAAGCAAAACCAGACTCAGAGTAAAGAACATATTTTCCTAAATTAAGTTGTGATTTTTACTGATACTTTTTTTAATGTGAATTTTACAGTGATTTTTTTAATCAACAGAGTTGACAGCCCTGCCAGGGGACCTTGTACTAGAAAGCATAAGAGCACTTACACTCCATTTTAAGTAACTAGACTGATGAAAGGCAAACAAGCAGTTTCAATTTGCAATGAAAGAACAAGCACAAGGAAAATTGTCCCTGTTTAATCATATTTAGTTAAATGCAGTGCTGATCACAGACAGCTTCTGTACCCTGTAATGAGAACATCTCTACCATTTGTTGTCTCACGTTATCTAGAAAAAAGCTAACCTTATGAATAACAACAAAAAAAGAAACATCACTGTGCTCAATATCTAAAATAATCAGAATTTGGGTATTTTGAACTATGTGAAAGTCTTCAAGGTTTCAGATAAACACCCCCCACCCCTCATGAGCACCTTCCTATTGCGGGTTCAGAAAATACAGTTTTGGATAATATCTCTCAGGTAGAATTTTAGTCTCACAATATTAGAAAAACAAGTTTGTTTCTCTCACAAAAGTTGGTCCAATAAAAGATATTACCTCACATACCTGGTCCCTCTAATTTTGGGACTTCACAGTTCCCCATGTAAAATTATAGGAGATGCCCTGGGAAGATTTTGGTGGATAAAATGGTGGCCCCTCTGCTCTGAAACACTTTGGCAACTCTAGGTAAGGGAAAAAACAATTATGTATGTATGAAAAAGTAAAATAAACCATGGAATGTACTATGCATGTTACTATAATAATTAGAACAAATTGACAAAAAATATGTGCTTCCATGATAAAGCCTAAACACCTTATTGTTTGATTTACCTGTACCATAAGGTACTACATGGAAATAGGAAGAAGCCACTGGCGTTGACTTTCTAATATATAATTCTGTCAACTTCAGTCAACGTTCACGTTCGGACGTCAAATGGATAACACAAATGCATGAAAAAATGTCATTCTCAGAGAAAATGCAGCTATATAAAAGACAGTGTTCATGGATGCCTGCACACATACTATGGGAAGACTTGTGGATCTTGGAGTTTGTTTTGTGAAACAGCTTGCTATAAATGCACTGTGTACTAAAAGGATAATGATATGCATCTCTCCACTACTTCAGAGGGGCTCCCAAAATTATCTCCCTTAGTCTGTGATACTTCCTGTGTACCAGGGATGGAGGTGCTTGCAGACAACAGGAACGAGAGAGTGTGGAAATCAAGTAATTTGTTTTCCCATTTAAACAAAATGCTCACCCACAAAGACATGCCCTCGACAAAGACTGTTATATTACTTACGCCCTTCACTGCCAACATGTTATTTATTCCTTACTTCATTGATAGCATAACATCTCCCTTTAGAATCTGTTATCTTAGAAGATAAGAAAATACCTGATCTGCCATTTGTATTACAACTAATTCATGCTCTGGTTTAAATGGTTTTAAAAATTTGATGTCAATTTTGAATGACAGAATCTGAAACTTTTAAAAAAAGACTTACAAATGTATTCAAATAGGACATTGAATCAGTTATTGTGTATTTATATTAGAACAATATAAAACCCAATAACTCAATCAACCAAACTATTTTACCTAAGGCCAATGGCAGAATAGTTTCCATTTTTTGACTGGCATGCTTGGGGAGGTCTGAATCCTGCACAGAGCTTGGTTAAGAAGTTGCCATTAAGGATAAAATATATTACATACTTCTAAGGATCTGACATATATAGTGTTACAGCACCCAATGTGCCTATATAATTGAAAGAAATACACAGATGTGAATATTCAGTAGACTATGCACAATCGATTACATTCCTTCCAGAGACTCAGGGAAGGACTTTTCCAGCAGAAGCAGTTTGATGTATCTATGAAGAGAACAAACTCTTCTCTGCTTACTCTTCTAGCAATCCCTTGATCTAGAAAGTGGAACATCAGGTCCTTCCAGTATTATATAATGCACCCAGACATTATGGGGCTACTTTACATCTTAATGGTGGCTTGCTAAGACATATCTCAAAAGTAAAATGCACTGAGTAAATGTGCTGAGTAAAATGCACTGAGAAAAAATTCTCAATTATATATAGATCTGAACCCCTTCCCATCCAAAGTAGGGGGGGAGAGGAGGCTCGGATCTAGATGTGGATCTGAATTTTGCAACTATTTTTCTCTGTAAGTTCTATATGGTATCCATCAGCATGTCAGAGCCCCTGGTGCCTCTCTTCTCTTCAGATGGCTGAACAGAAAACCCCAGAACTTTGCAGCATTTGAAATATGGACCCAGAATCAAAAATTACACAAGTATACACATGTTCATGAAGATGGTATAACAGAATCATAGAAATGTAGGGCTGGACCTCAAGAAATATCTAGTCCAGTTTCCTGCACTGAGGCAGAGGGGATGGATATTATAGGATGCAACTTCATAGCAGAATGTATAGTTATTATAAGAGGTAGTATTAGACAACAGAAAAAAATTATAAGGAACCACAATTAATATTATGTGAGAACAAATTTACTCTGAAAAAGCATATATACAACTGTACAGCAGAAGGAACTGAACAAGACACAAATGTAAGCTTGCTAGGGAATAGACAGTAACCTCTCTTAAAAAAAGACCATTCATTAGCAGATCAAATACCTGTTCATTAAAAAAAAAAAGAGCTTTGCAGAAGTGTGATATTAATATTAAAGAAAGAGTGAGCAGAAATTAAGAACTCTGTAGGGATTGTGACCTAGTTAATTAAGAAGAAAAATGTTAAAATAGTACAGATAAAAACCCCACAAGCCAGTAGCCTGAGCTTCTCTGTATGGATGGAACCAGGTATTAGTTAAAAGTGAGAACATGTTATTTTGGACAAACTGTAAACCAAGGGAGTTCTGTAGTTTTTGATAACCAAACTAAATTCTGAACCAAGGACTAGAATTTCACAGAATGTGATAATATTAAACTAGTGAGACTTGTGATGAGCATTCATGCAGATATCACATAGAGGGACATCAGAACAGATGACAAATGACACATGATAGATAGCAATCTGCCTGTGAGGGAAAACAAACTAGCTCAGATATGGATGGAGATGAAAGCTAAATTGCTTATAGCAGACTTGTTCACACAAAATAGGAATGGAGTATTTATTCAGGCTAGCCTATTACTCAGTAATATTTTGAAACAGTAGAATTCCTAATCACCCACAGCAATGCTTTGATTGGCCACACAGAATCCATCATAGGAAGCAATAGTATATCTGAAAAGATAAAACCAAGCCCCGGGCTACAGTTTTATAAAATAGAATTCTAAAAATGTGCACATCCCAGCAAATTCAGGTGTAGCATGGAAATCACCATGACATCACCCAGAAATCCACAACATGGACTGGCTAGAAAGACAGGAAAGATTGTTAAAAATATAGCGATGGATGGAAGAAGCTGAAAGAGGATCCATTTCACAGTACTTTGGAACTATAGACTACTAACCAGTATGAATGCCCATGAATGGGTGATTTAAATCCAAACTCTTTCAGGGGATGAGTAAATTCCATTTCTCTACAGAGTCAATGGTTTGTTCTTGTTATTATTTAAGAGCTACTGAGTTATCTATGGGTAATGAGTTGGTAGTCTCAGTTCAGAACCTAGGGTGACATCTTGGCCCCACTGAAGTCAATGGCAAAACTCCCATTGACTTCAATGGGGTCAGGCTTTTATCCTTAGCAAACCTCATAAAAACATACTATACAATGTGGCACTAATTGTGGGGTCCCAAGCAGAAAGGCCAAGGACTAGCAATGGAGATGGATTCATCCCTAGAGGAGCTCCTCGTACTGCAGGGCTGAGGTATATTGGCAAGGTGGGTGCAGGAAAGGTTGAACCACTATGTAGCCCAGTACATTGTGTGGAAAGGTACAGGACTGCAGACCTGCAGTCTCCATGGCTGTCAAGATAGCATACTTGACAAATCCTGAACTCATTCTAGAAAGAAAAAAGAAAAAATGTTTGAAAAAAAATAAACAAATTCCATTAATACTAAATAAAAGGAAATGAAGACTCCTCCTTTCTGAACGGCTAGCTAACATTAGAACAAACTCAAGCCTTAAAGAATGATCAAATAACAGTATAACCCAAGAACATGGGGGTTGGAGAATGGTTTAGTTCCCATTTTGATTCATATAAAGCAAACTGCAGTTTCAGAATAAAAATAAACAATCTCTATATAATACTGGTTTGCATCCTCAATGGAATCCACCTAGCTCTAAGGACTAGGCTCTTATCCACAGCATATTTATTGTGATCTTCAACAGCACCTGATGGAAACTGTACAATGCACTAGCAATAAACCACGTCCTGTCTATTTAACATTATTTGCTGCATAGGATTTTCTGCCCTGCAGAGTGTGTTCTATTGAACAACATTGAGTTCCTGTAAAAAAATAACACTCCTCCTTCCTGCAAGGAAAGAGCTTTTGAATGGACAGGTCTGTAAAATGGATTTGATGGTTACTTTCACCATTAGAACATTGTCACTGCAATGCTTGTCTGAAACTAGAGTAATGGCTCTGTTTATAGTCCCCATCTACCTCTGGGTAGGATTATTACCCTGAATTCATTTACAATCTTCTTTGGGATGACACATGAAATCATCAGCTGTTTAAACTTTTGATGAATATTTCTAATGCAGAACTAAGAATGTGACACTGCTCCTTGGTCTACCGGGCTCTACCATAAGAAAGGCTGTCCCGTCCAATGAGAGATGCAAGGGCAATGAAATAACTTGTTTTCAACGAGATTTCTCCCACAGGTAAATGATTTTGCAATTCAGTTAGATGCCTTAAAGAGTTACTGCTCCCTCACGGAATTTTTTTTTTGAAACCTTGAAGAGCAACAATGAGGATTATGTATCATGTGTTCTGTATCTCTCTCCCTCCCACCTTTTCTCTCTATTCCCTAGTTTTTTCTGTTTTTTACTGAAGGCATTTGCATGAAACCATGTGGTGGTTAAGTACAACAGAAATTCAAGATGAGATGTAATGATTGGAAAAAACCACTAGCCATCACGGGCAGCAAATTAGAATATTGCATCTCCCATTAGAATGCAAGTATATGAATCCTAATCAAACCTGGACTGCAAGCAGTTAGTTCACGCTCTCTTTAATACAAATGAATATTTATCTAGTCCCTGATCCTGTAAACACTTATTCAGATGCTTAACTTTACACCCGTGAATAGTCCCATTGACTTCCGTGAGCTTATGCATGGACGTAAAGTTGTTCCAATGGAGTCAATGGGACAATGAATGAGAGTAAAACTAAACATGTGCATAAGCCAGGGGTCGGCAACTTTCCGAAGTGGTGTGCCGAGTCTTCATTTATTCACTCTATGTTAAGGTTTTGCGTGCCGGTAATACATTTTAATGTTTTTAAAAGGTCTCTTTCTATAAGTCTATAATATATAACTAAACTATTGTTGTCTGTAAAGTAAATAAGGTTTTTAAAATGTTTAAGAAGCTTCACTTAAAATTAAATTAAAATGCAGAGCCCCCCAGACTGGTGGCCAGGACCCGGGCAGTGTGAGTGCCGCTGAAAATCAGTTTGTGTGCCGCCTTCGGCACGCCTGCCATAGGTTGCCTACCCCTGGCATAAGCGTTTGCAGGTCAGGGCCTTAATAAGCACTTCATCTACACGTAAACCTAAGTAACAAAAATACTTCATACTTCTGTTGGGTCTTTTATCAGAGTGTCTCGATGTATTTTCCAAACATGAATTAAGTTTCATAGTGCCTCTGTAAAGTAAATAATTCTTATACCCATTTTACAAATGAACAAATGAACTATGTAAGGTTAACCTCATCCCAGGGCCAAACAGCAGAGTCAGGACAAGAACCAAAGAGCTCTCAACATCAGCTACTAGCTGGTGGAAAACACTTGAATAGAAGCTTGCTACCATACATGCAGGTCTGCTGATGGGATAACACACTTGTGAGTTGTTAGAAGAAATAATTAGAACCAGCACAAATTGATAAAACAGTATGAGGTACTGCTGTTTTCAGCTTTGTTAAACTCATTATTTCCCCCCAATTAATACAGAAATGCAAGCAAGCAGTAAATACTCTTGTTAGAGAGATTTTATCGTTATTAATGGAAAAATCTCTAAATCGTATTTGGTTTCAGTAAGCTTTGTCTGCATAGTTGCAAGCAAGGAATTTAGGAATTTTCTTCCCTTTGTACTTAAGTTTTTAACTTTTTATACAAATATGTTTTCCCCTCACAAATCAGTGTAGTAGTATTTGTGAACAACATACCAAACTCAGTTTTGTTGTATGGCAAAACACTATACACTGATCTTATAAGATATTTTAAATTTCCTATGTTCAGCTTAGCTTAACATTTAATAGAAGGAATGCGGGTTATGACTCCAACTAACATTTCATATTGAAAAAAATCCTCTAATCTCTACAGCTATCTGAATGTAATTAAATAACAGTAATTTATACATATGCATAAGGGTTCTCCTGACTGTCTCTTTCTGGTATTATTATAAAGTTTCCTCTGGAAGACCTGTGAATAGAATCCACCAATATCTCAAATATGGCAAACCCATCTCTTACCCACTCAATCATACTTCCTCTCAGAATGAATCTGTTAAATTCAGGGGTTTGTCTTTCCAGTACATAACAACTGATCTAACTACTACACCATACTTCCTTCCCAAATCCAGAAACAGACCCTAGGGTTCCTGATCACCAAAATTCTGCTGCTGTCTAGCAAACAGTTGTGTAACCCTCTTGCAAAATGTTTTTCACACCTTCCTGATCCACATATAGTCTAACAGTTATTCCTTTAGCTTGAGTAGCAGAGGTCTGGGTTGGGGACCTGAAGGTCTAGAGTTCAAATGCTGCTGACAACCAAGGAGGAGAGCACTTGTAGTTATACATGAGGGAATTTGTTTTTCCAATTTTTTTTAAAATATAAGTTTATTTAATGTACACAGTGAGAAAATATCCTTAACAGGTTTTACATTAAAAAATAAACCTTTATAATGAAAGCACAACACGAAAAAGTTGTCTACATTTCAGTCATGGCGAGTTTGAAGGTGGGAAGGTCTGCGACTATGCTTGTCAGCTGGCACTGAAGTGAAGCCAGTGATCTATGTGCACAGCAGACAGCACCCAGGAGTGTACTGCCTGTATGTGGGCACAGAACAAGAACTAGGGCTCTGTTTCACCAACCATGATTCTGATGAATAAGATGATGGCAGCCTACTAAGTGGTCACGTGAGAAAAGATCTCCTCTAAGGTCACAACGTAGAGTTCTGTGATGAGGAGCAGGTTGGCTTGCCAGCAGATACAGAGCAGGAGCCCCATGCTCCAAAATCCCAACCCAGAGCACCCTGAAGAGGAACAGGCAGGCACAGAAGAGAAGCCCACACTTTGAGACCCCTACCCACAGCACGGGAAAGAGGAATGAGTCAGTTTGCACAGAGGTTGTTTTAAATATAAATATATAAAAATAAAGTATAAATATATACACAATAAAAACCTTCCCTTTCCGGAGTCCCATTGTACAAGAGGATATGGAATGTCCTGCTAACTGAGCCACTGGATAGGCACAAGCCTTTTTGGGCACTTTCTGTTTATCTAATATTATGACAGCAGCACAGCAAGAAAACACCTCTAAATCTGTCTATTATGGCATAACACACAACAAAACACAGGGGATCCACACAGGAGGCAGTTGACACAAAGCAGTTATTGCAGCAGAACTGAAACAGGCAGATAGCAAACAGCAATACACTGACCATCTCACCTCTCCCAGTTCACGTATAGGATGAGGGGGTTGTGATTCTGAACACTTCTTTTTGATGAAGATTCCTAGTACCTGCTGAGTTTTACCTTTTTTTTTTTTTAAATAGCATTTGAGAACAATTCCAAGGTCTTGTATGTGACCCCTCTCGGCCTTTAGGAAATACAGAACAAAGCTCTAAATTCAGTACAATTATGGAGCATCAAGTCCTGCTGACTGAAAGGTGTATTTGAAGACACATCCTAAGCCTCAGCAATGTTCTCAAGTAGAAACTGTACAATTACTTTCACATTTCTGATTTGATAGCTGTGTGACATTGGAACACTCACAACTAGATTTACAGGCTGGCAAGGCACAGCACAGTGGTCATTCCCTTACCTGTCGCAAATCTGAAAATTGAGACTGGCGCTTAGCTATTGCTGAGAATAATATAGAAACTGAGCTACTTTCCACCCAGGGAACAGACATTATCTTGTAAAGCATCTCTATGTTTGTCAGAGAGGATCTTTTAATACCAGAGTTGAAATAGCTAGGATAAAAAAAATAAAACCAAACCTCTTGGTTGCAAAGACAGCAATTTGCAGATTTCTGACACATTTTCACAGGCTGACTCAAAAGGCACAGTTCTGAGGCTAGGAGAAATAGTGGCAAGGAACCACACAGTGTCTTCAAATGGCAAAAACTATAGAATATTTTATCCCTCAGAAGTGTCATTTCATATAATAAAGAACAAGCATATGAAAGGAAGGATTGCCCTGGAAAGACAGGGAAAAAAGCAACCTTTATTCACTCACAAAAAAAGAGAAAACCACTATTCTCTGCTTGGAAAGCGTCCACTGAACCAAAAAATTGGTTATTTGCACAGCTCAGTGTATCTATGGCAGCACACCAAAGGCAGTTATTTTCTTGTAGCATTCACTGTAAAGTAATATTATGAACGACACCTCACATTCATCTGTACTTATCTTTTTGGATGTCTCTGCTGTATTTGGTACATTTGATCATCAATTACTCCTGTCCTGCCTCCAAGGAGCCATTGTATGAAGAGAAAAACTTAAATGACTCAATCATTCCTATACCTTGCGGTAGGGCGACTGCCCCACCCCCATGTGAGAGGGGGCTAGAGTAGGCCAGAGAGGCTGTGCAGGCCAGCAGCCAATCAGGAAAGGGCTTACTGAGAGGCAATGAGGGCCGAGATTGGAGACAGCCAATCAGGGCTTAGCTTGGCCCTATAATAAAGGCTGCCCAGAAGAGCAGCAGGCAGTCTCTCCCAGATCTTCAGAGGGGAAGGTCTGTCTCCTGAGTGAGGAGACCAGCACCTGGGAAAGCACAGTGCTGAGCAGGCTTTGGGAAGTAGAAGGGAACTCCAGCCCACTACCTGCCAGGCTGCAGGCCCTGAGCGAAGGGCCTAGCTGGTGCAAAGGGGCTGAAAGGGAAGTGGCCCAGGGAGAGAGGTGCACAAGGAGAGAGAAGGAGGGCAGGAAGGCTGCCACCAAAGGGTCCCTGGGTCGGGAACCAGAGTAGTGGGTGGGCCTGGATCCCCCCTTCCTCCTTGTACTGTACCTGGCCATGCAGTAGGGTGGTGGAAACAAACTGCAACTGGCCCTTGGGGCAAGGGGATAGACTTTGGAGGTTGTGGTTGGCCAGTGCAAGGACTGTTGCTAACTGCCCCCCTCCCGGAAGAGGGTGAGGAGGGACTAGGGGGCACTGCTGGAGGGCAGTGGGCTGAAGAGGATGCTGTCGAGTGGGGAGCAACGCAGGTCCAGACACCAGCAAGGAACAGACAACGGATGGGACACCACCAGCAGAGGGCGCTCCCCATGAACTGAGCTAATTCTTGGAGGTAACCAGCGGGAGGCGCTGTGGTGGTGAGTCCCAACCCTGTCACATACCTCAAAGCATCACTCGCCCCCCTCTCCAGCTCAATCCTTTCCTCTCATAGTATGAGACAACTTTGTAAAGGCATTGGGAGGGCTGGTGAAACAATGTGGGCTAGAGAGCCAGAAACTCTATCTCCTTTGTGTCAACTGTAAAGACCACCCACTCCTAGTTCTCTGCATGCCTAATCAAAATTAATGCCTGGATGAGGAGCAGCTGGCTAATGTAGAACCCAGGTGAGACTGAGGTGATTCTGACAGTAAGAGGAAGCACTGAGGAGAACTTGCTTCTTCTACAACATCCCACACAATTTAGGGCATCTGACATAGTTTAAGTTGATCCTCTGTCTTCGGGTCCCTTTTCGACTCCTCAGTTCTACTGGCTTCCCAAACAGCCACTATGGTAAACAATGCCCAATTCCTTCCACCACTAGCCAGAACACACTTGATCCAAGCATGTGTCATTTCTGGGCTTGATTACTGCAAATTGTTATACCTAGGAAGAAAACCACACATCTTGAATAAACACCAAGTGCTACAGAATGCACCAGCCCATTTGCTTAGCTGGTGGCCATATCTCATCATTATTCCATTCTGTGTACCATCTCCCCATTGAATACAGACTCTAGCTCAAGGCCTCTGTCCCGATTTTCACAGCCATCCATAGAATTGGCCCTAGCCTCTCTTTCTGACTGATGGACCAGTAAAACTATTGACCAATGGGAGAAGACCTGTCAGTATAGAATACAGAACTTTCACAGGACATGAATCTAGGCTATGGAGTTCACCCCTTGATGAGATAAGAATGACCATGGATTTCACCACTTGTAGAACCAAATGCAATATTGATTTCTTTGACCTAGGTCTTGTCTACATACAGACGCTGTAGAAACAGATTTAGTTAAATTGATACAATTTACACAGACACTCTTAAAATCAAATGAAGAGTGCCTTTTACAGATTTAACTTAAGCCGATTCCTTACTGGATTAAGCTAAATTGATATACATGATTCAAATCAATTTAAGAGCATTCACATAAGGGATTGCACATTCATTACACCAATGTTTATACCAAATCAGTATCACTTTTGTGTAAACCAGGCCTCAGCTTCCCTTCAACACGTTTTTCACATAGACACAAAGCATACCTGTTCATTCTCACACATAAATATACACAAAAAAACCCTCACTAGAAACCAATCAAGCTGTTTCTCCTATAGGCTGCTAAATGGCTAGGAAGAGATTCTTATTTCTATTTTTAAATACTTAGGGGCCACAAGTATTCAGAAACAACAGATATTCAGCATGAAACAGATTAGTGTACTAATATAATTCTTATTTTGTATGGGTCAGACTTCTGCTTGCAGTGCATATTGGCAAATGGGTAGCTTGCAATAAATTCAATTATTTTCAGCAGAGACCTCTTTCTAAATGATTTATTTAGATGTTTCTATTTTAAAAGATTTCCAAGAACAAACTTGCTGGTATATTCTGACAGTGGATGATGTTGATGCACTTATTGGATGACCATGTCTTTTAGGAGGACTACCATAAAGAAATATCTAATATAAACAAATTAAGCCAAAACCTCAAACATAGCACCTACAGAATTTTAGAGTTTAAGTTTAATATTAATTTTAAAGAAAATAAATTGATTTGAACTTTATCTGGATCATTTGGGATTAGAACTTTAAAAACAATTTAATAGCAAATTAATTTATTTGAGTAACACAGGCTGAGTGATCAGGATTGTTTGCCAGTCAAATCTAATAACAGCTAATTACAGATCAAAGGGAAACATTAGCAATGCCAATATTTTAATTAGAAATAACCACACTCCTATCTACTAACTATAAAAGAGATTGTGGGCTTGGAACTGTGGTGTGTTTTGCATTCAGTGTAGTTATTGATGTGGACACAGTGGCAAAATTAGAACAGACACATGCATGAAATTAAGCAGCAGGTCTCAACTTTTAATAAACTTTAACACCAAGTAGGGGCACTACCCACCCATCACCCATACTCTCCTATACCAGGCATTTAATTGGTTCCAGTGAGGGGGTTATAGGGCTTCTTACCATATAACCTGCAACTAGCACCAGGGATAAAGGCCTCCTTACCATATAACCCATAACATTGGGTAAGGTCCCCTCAGCCTACTCACTCTCCCCCCCCCCTCCCGCAGAACGCAGCTCTCTTGGAGTCCTAGCATTCTTCCCATTACAGGGGGGACAGAGTGCAGCAGAATGGGGACCTTGGCCTGTGAAGGCCACAAGGCCCAACCTTGGCCCGTGAGCCCAAGGCCCATCACCAAACCCAGGTCTTTGAGAACCATTACTTTTTATTCTCTTAACTGCACTGGAAACTGGCCACAGGGGGTGCCAGCGACTACCTTGGTTGCTACCCCCTCCCAACCACACTGCCTGGTATCACAATTCCTGCCCAATCCATTCCATCACATCCTGCAGCCATGTGGCAGCGTCTCCATCTGAGGAACACATGTCATTGTCTCCAAAAACTTCCGGCTGATTGTAATGGATGTCCCTATACTGTATCCTCCCGTGTCCAGGAATATCTGGGTGACCTCTCCAGTCACTTTCTTTCTAGCCTTGTCAACATGTGCTGGGTCTGCAGCTCCCCACCAGACCTGCCTTGTGAGCATTTCCGACCATACTAGCCTCACCTCCACCCATGATTGCCTGATTAAGCTAACTTCCCTCTGCATTCTGAGCCTTAAGTTAACTGCTGGAATGGAGCTGAAAGCAGCTCCACAGGGTCTCTGTGCTGGGCTGGGAGCTGGGGAATGCTGGCCACTAGTACCCTTTCCCCCCAGATAGCCAATGGGTGCCAGAGACTCCCAGGGGAGGAGTTACCTATTGTCCTTCAGTGAGTGGCTCCCTCCCTTGCTGTTGGGAGTGTTTCCCTTTTACTGGTGGCCCCATCAATTCCCCCCACCCGTTGATGTGGCTGGGTGGCATTTTTTTGGGCACAGTCTGTATTCACAAGACTATCTCAGTACTGGAGTATACATGGAATCTCAAGTCACAAGGAGGTAAATACTGATCAGGCAATCTGGAAACAGAACTTCCTAATTCAAATGTACAGACAGATTTGCACCTAAACTGTAGAGGTCAAAAAGTCATGCAAATAAAGGCAGCCTGTCAAAATTGTTCTTGTAATTTTTCATGGCCAAGTTTTGTACAAACAAATAGTGGGATTTCCTCAAACCAACTACATTTGCACATACAAACCGGGCAACTGCATATGCAAATGATGATTTTTAGGAATGCAACGAATACTGATTGAACAAAACTTTGCCCAGAAATCACTGCAGATACAGAATTAGAGGCTTGGTTAAAGGGCTCTTTGAAAACATGGCCCACAATAAGATAAATGAATATACTGAAGTATTCTCTGGCATGCGTCATCTTCCTGTGTGACAGTTCTGTGATTCAAAGGGAACAGAACCTGGCCTGAACTCTCTTGCTGGGAAGGAGTCCTCAGTGTGCACAGAACCAGTATAGCTGTTTCCTATGCCTCCCTTCCTGCAGGCATTTGTGCAAAGGATGTATCAGGAACAGAGCAGAGATAGGGTTGTCAGGTGTCCGGTTTTCCACTAGAATGTGTCCAGGCGAAAAGGGACCCTGGTGGCTCCATCAGCACCGCTGACCGGGCCATTAAAAGTTCAGTTGGCAGGGCTGGCAGGCTCCTTACCTGGCTCTGTGTGGCTCCCAAAAGCAAAGACACATCCCTGTTATGTATGATGGCTCTGCAGTTCCCATTGGCCAGGAACCACAGCCAATCAGAGCGGCAGGGGTGGCGCCTGTGGGTGGAGGCAGCGTGCACCGCGCAGAGCTGCCTGGCCATCCCTATGCCTAGGAGCCGAGGGACACGTTGCAGCTTCTGGGGAGTCCCCCGAAGTAAATGCTGCCTGGAACCTGCTCTTCCAAGCCCCTCCCACACCCTAACCCCCTGCCACAGCCCTGAGTCCGCTCCCACACTCAAACTCCCTCCTGGAGCTGCACCCCCTCTCGCACCCCAACCCCTTGATCCAGCTCAGAACCCTCTCCCACACACAAACTCCCTCCTGGAGCCCACATCCCCTCCTATACCCCTGCCACAGCCCAGTGAAAATGAACAAGTGAGTGAGGGTGGGAACAGCAAGCGACAGAGGGAGGGGAGATGGAGTGAGTGGGGTTGGAGCCTCGCAGAAGGGATGGAGCAGGGGGCGGGACAAGCGTGTTTGGTTTTGTGCGATTAGGAAGTTGGCAACCCTAAGCAGAGAAAGACCAGAGCAGGGGTGTGTGGAGAGTAATGGCACGCTGGTGATACTCAGCTGAAGGTGTTCCCTTAGGGACCATTGCCAGTTACTGCAGTCTTCGGGCTGACCCAATCTGTACTGGGCCAAAGCTGTGGCTGAGATCAGAAAACCATAAGCGGAATCTGAGCACAGCAGAGTATCCGTCCCATTATTAAATCAGGAACTTCAATAAAAAAAAGCAGAAGGAATTGAAAATAAGGCTTAGAATGCAAGTCTAGGCTTTACCTTAACCATGGAGTTGCTACTGATGGCTCCATAGCATACATCACATGCACACAATAAAATTTAACCATCATCTCTGTGTCTTTTTCCATGTAGCCCCTTACAACCTCCCTGATACGGTTGGTCCTCTGCCCTCTCTTCCTTCAAATTCCTCAGCCCCAAGGCCTATTAGCTTCCTGAAATCACTGTAAGAGAGTGGAAAACAGAAAAACCTGGAACACCAAGATACGCGCTGAACACCATCGCAAGCTGTTGATCCCAGCTTCTCGTACTCCATTATTCATCTGCCTGCTGGCTACCAATGAGACTGTAAGCTCCTTGGGGCAGAGACCTTGTCTTTTTGTTTGTTTGTAAAGCTCTGATGACACTTTAGATCGTGTGTGTACACCCAGACCCAGACACACACACAAATTAAAGCATGTGCGCGCACACACAGAGAAAACCATCTTTCCAATTATCCCCCTGCAACAACCAGCTCTATGCTGCTTTCATGAGGTTTATTGAGTTCTGTCGAATTACCTCCTTTCTTTAGAAGGCCTGCTCTGCAATACATACTGCATATTCCAGTAGGTATATCAGGCATCCCAGTCTGCTGTTTACAAATGATTACTTCTCATATTTTACCAAATCTATACACTACACACAGAATGCTCAAATCAGTCCCTAGCCCACAATTATATTCACAGACCTATAATACTGATTACACTTTGGATCCTCCTCTAAATAAAGTATTTGGACTATCTGCCTTCTCTCTTCTGATACCTCATCTCTTTTTCAGGAACTGGTGAAAACCTCAGTCAAAGGCTTTCCTGTTTACTCTCGGCTTTCTTTTAGAGCGGCCCTGGTGCTTGTCAGTTCTTAGTGCTGTAGTTCTCTCACGTTCTTCCCTGATGCAGCATAGGTTCTTTTTTCCTCGCTCATTTGCTCAATAGCCAAATTAAACTACTGTACATCAACTTTTTACTGTTCTCCATATTTTCTAACAGACTAGAATGAAGACCCCTTTTGATGATAGGACTAGGACAGTAGCTCAGTGCTATTATCATGCCCCCCTACTGTTCATTTTCCTTACCATCTCTTCCAACATCCCCATACCAAACTTTACTGCTTTTTCTAGCACTGAAAGAAACTGCTTGCATGTGAGGGGAAGTGCCCCTTTCTCCTCTAGAAGTGGCTGTGCACATTTTGAGAGGGGTGTGCCATGTGAGGACATGGGTAATGACATCCTCCCACTCCCTGAACTGGCACCTGCGCCCACATAACGGATGCTGCTATTTTAAAGAATACAGTACAATGCATACACCCCACTATGGGTTTACTTTCCCTCCCCCATCACTTCTCACCTGAATTGTACAGACTCAGCCCTTGAACAATGCTTTCAGCCCTGCAGGTGCTGGCAACATGGCTATTCTAGCACCTTTTCTCATACAGGTGAATATATCTTCTCCCACTTACACTGTATATGCTCCCCTGATTGCTAATGCAGGTGTATTATTCAAATGTAGCATTGTATTCATATTTACTGCAGCAACATCTGAAGAATATTCAAATCTTTCTGGAAAACAAAAAAATGCCTGTTAAGAGAATGGTAGAAAGCAACAGTGTGCTTAATTTACTGGCAAGTGGGGTTTTTGCTTTTGAATTTCCCAGGAAAGATTAGATAAGCCTGATTTGCCTTTTAGTTGAAAAACCCAAGCTAAGCTAGACATGCTCAGGACATGTTCTGGCCAATGTTTGATTTTGCTGAACATACAGTTCTATGAACCTCTGATTACTATAGTATTACAACTCATTGGCACGCAACACTAACAAGAGATTTTTTTTGGCAATAAGCTGTGAAAAGTGTGAGGGGAAAGCAGGTACCTTAAAACAAGATGGATGTGGGAAATGATACATATTATATTTAAAACCTTAGTGCTATTGATTATCTACATTTTATTTTAGCAAAGCGCTACCTCCTCCCTCTGTGTGAACAGTTTTGAGCACAACATTGTTTGCTTTAAGAAGGAAAAATAAGGAAAGTATTCAGGGCTCTACATTCTTTCTGAAGAAGAAAAAAGAATACATTTGATTTCCATGTCACAGGCTGCAGAGGGAGTGAGCCCTTCAGAAAAAATCAAAGTCTTCGAGAGCTGGAATGTTGAACTGAGACAACAGCTATGGAATGCGAAGTGACTATAAGGGGCAGATGAAAGGATACTTGAATTCAGCATGCTTTGCTGCACGGCTATATTACATAACACTTATATAGTCTATCTACTCTGACAAGGAAAAGCGAGAGTTATAACATTTCTATGCAGATCATTTTATTTCTGATGGCTTTGAACGTGTTTCTGTGAGATATCTTCCTTCAACTCAATTGTTTGTTTTAAAAAAGGCAATCAGAGCTGTAGTTTTGCCCCAATGTGGATGTCAAGAAAAGTACAAGTTAATCAAAGAGAGGAGAATTAACTCAATGCTGTGAAAGAATCACAGCAGATTGTACATTTTTAAGGGGAAAAGGACAGAACAAAACCACAGCATTGAAAGGAGTAACAGATAGCAATTAAATGATCTGCCCCTTGGTTGAAATACTGATTGTATATTCAAGTCTTACTAAGCCAACCCTGCAAGGCCCATGAGACCTACAACTATGGCTTAGACTCAGAGTCACACTTCCTTGTGAATTTCAAAACCTGATTAGCCGATTGCAAACCAGTGTTAAAAACAAGGGACTTGACCCGGTCATTTAAAATTATGCCAAACTTACCTCTAAATCACAATTTACTAGGAAGGTGGGACATTTATAAGACAGCTCTTCCAAAATATCTAATAGGAGCAGAAAAGCAGGATTTGACCTTTAAGCAGTGGTGTGCCGTGACATTTTTAGTCAGGCAGGCAACTGTATACTTGCATGCAAAATGGATCCTCCAGGTAGCGTGAACTTGCATGTACAGTGTTTTTGAGGTCACACTGTGCAGAGGACACCATTTTGTTCATACGGAACATGCAAGGTCACACTGTACAGAGGATGTTGTTTTGTTCAGAGGCCAAATAGAATAATCTGATGGGCACAGTTGGTCCTGGGGCATGCAATGCATGCTTTGCATACACCAATTGCACAACACGGCCTTTGAGTGAATAGAAGGATGAGGATTTGCATTGTAGTTCAGAGTTCTTACTTTCCCATACTTCATTTAAAACTTCCTTCTACAAAACTGAATACCTGTGCCACTGGAAGCACTATTTATTTTTCATGTACAAACAGGAAGACCAAAATTTTAAAAATTACCCATCTCTCAGTCTGCACATGATTATTTCCTAGTGTTACTGGTGGAGATGGCTGTGCTGCCGTTTTGGAACTGTGTTATCAGATATCCAACATGTTCAGTGCCCCCTATGCAATTGAAATTATAGTAGTTTACAAAGGGACAAATGTGTTCTCCAAGATCTCTGGTGATAAATACACATGTCTGGCTCCAAATATCAAGGTCTACATGGCTTGGCTTTTCGAAATGGGAACAGACACCCTTTTACAAAAGAAAAATAATCAGGTACGCAGGTATAAAATTGTGGGTTAGATCAGAGAGTTTAAAAAAAGACTAATAATTCAAACTCATTTTGTTCATGTTTCTTTAAAAAAAAAGAATCCATTCAAAAAGGTTGGTAAATACTGCTCTGTAAAAGTTAGTTAACAGAAAAGATTGTGGAGTTTATCCAGATTCCTGCTAGTTGATGGCAAAACTCTATACAACGGCTTTTAATTTTTAAATGAAGAAAAGCAGTCGATGCCATAGTGATTTTTTTTTAAATAGGAATGAGCAAGCTGCTGGACTACTAGAGTTTGAAAAAAGAAATATTAGACTGCATTTCTCCCCTTTGGAGCACTGATATCCCACTTCAGAATTTTAGAAATACAGACTGACGTTTGTATTGGCTTTCATGATATCATTGAGTAGCACAAGCAGTAAGTAAAGCCATCTGCTGCTACATGATTGAGTCCCTATGCAGTAGATGACAACAAATTAAATATGCAGGCGAGAATTAATGTGCCACAGCCTCTGGCTGAGTTTCATTTACTATCCTTATCACAAGTTCTAGATGTACTGCAGGAGATCGCTTCAATTGCTTGATTTCTGGATCCAGACTGTTCATGGCTGGAAAAAAACAGTGGCGAATGCTTGAGTCTATTATTGATGTGGATTGTCAGTAGCTTAAGTTGCCAACAGCCTTTAAACACATAATGATCCACCTCTTCCTCAAAACAACCATCTCTTTACACTAATATCCTCACCAATCTGCAACTGGCTTTGCCTGGGAAAAATCAGTGAGTTAGCTACAGGTCGCCTCCAGCAGCAGCTGATGTTCAATTCTTTGGACATTAACCAGTTGGCTCCAAACCAGGAAATAGTATCCATGGCTTTGTTACCTCTAGACTACTGCAATGTGCTCTACCTGGGGTTAACAGTGGAGGCTGCCAGGAAACTTCAGTGAATGCTGAACAGTGGCTCAACTTCTGAGAAAGGTGGGCTGGTGGGTGTGAGTATATTACACTCTCCTCAAGCTTTACAACAGCTGCCAGCCACCTTTGAGGTGAAAATGAAAGTGGTTTAATATCCACAAAGCCCTGAATGGCATATGGCCTAGCTACATCAGAGATCACCTAGCCCTTTCTGACCCACAGTCTTAGCTGTGTTCTTGCAGAAGGCTCAACTTACTGCCCCAAGTATGAGATCGGAGGGAGCCGGGCACAAGCAGCTTAGGAGGACGAGCTCACCTCTATCTACAACTTTCTATCATCAGAAACGTGAACCTGATCACATTCGGGAAGTGCTGTAAGAAACCTTTCTTTACCCAGGCTTTTCATTAACACCTGACATCACTAACTAGCACCTAGCCTACAAGCAAGGTTTTCCTGCTGTTGTCCTGTAAAGATGTGGTATAATGGGGAGGACGCAACAAAGGAGTTTTGCTCCTCACACTAAAAACATGTCATTTGTAATCTAAACCATATAAAATGCAACCTATACTCTGGTGATGGAATAAATATAAATACAGATAGAAATAAAAGTAAATACAACAAATAGTATGCAAATCAGGAAGCCAATCAATCTACAATACTACTTGTGAAATACAATGTATGACTCATTAGAATTTAAACAGAAAAACCTGATATATTTTATTTATTTATTATGGCTCACTTTTTAGCACGAGGAGCATCTGATATCAGAATCATAAATCCACTGGCTGAGACTTCAATTATAACCCTCCATTTGTGACATAGTTGGAAAAGAAAATGATGTCATAAACAGATTAGAATTTCAAGTGAAGATCTTATTGGTCCAATGTATAAGTGTATTTATTGTCAAGTGCCTAGCTCCACAATAATAAAAGATAAACACATATCACTGGTGAAATAATCTCTTGGATTGGGTAATTTTTATCAGCCTGTGTTGTTTGAAAGGGAATAATAGGTTCTCAAGGTCTAGCATAATCTAAATATATACGGTAAAGAAGTGGGTTGCCAGATTTCCATGTTCCTCAAGAACCATTTGCTAGGCCCCCCAAGAGTGGAAAAATATACACTGAACACACTATGGTAACAGTGAACAATGCTGGCGATGATTACTACTATAAGCATTGCTAACATGCTCACTGCTGTGGCAGTGGTTGGTTTGACAAGGCTTAAATCAAGACATCGGTTATCTTGATAAGTGAAAAAGAAGATGTCCCATTTTCAATCATAAGGATGCTATATTAAAAATGATGTCAGGGTCCATTAGTGTCAATAACAGACAACAGAAGTGGTGAAGAAGCCTAGTAGCTGGGCCAAGCACTCTGATCTCCCCAGCACTGGTTGAATGGAGCCTTTGGCCAAGGAAATTTAAAATTATTTGTTTACTTAGAGATGTAAATTATTCCCTTCAGTTTCTGATGTTTCCCATAATAAGATTATTGTGGTTGTAATGCCTAAAAATAAATAGGAAGGAGACAAACATGGATTCTTTGTGCTATACTCTGCAAGCCAGCAAGTATATTACTGGCTTCATTATGCACCTCCCTCAGCTGAGTCCCCTCTGCCCCTTGCCTATGGGCATGGAGGTAGCTTTAAAAGCAGAACCATATTCTCTGCATAATAAACTGAATAATCTTCATTTAAGAAGAAGGTTGCATCATGTCTGTAGTTGTGATGGTCTGGATATAAGGTGGCAGAGAAGATTGAAGTGAGAGTGAGACACTGCGGGTAAGATGTACTGAGAAATCAAAGCTTTCTCTGAATATGCTGGTTCCAGGCAGGTGGTGGGTCAGCGTGGAGGGAGCCAGGGACGCTGCAGCCAGGACTGGGCAGGAGCCACCTGGATCCCAGGGCTGAGCCAGAGCCAGACAGTGTCAGGAACTGAAAGCCTGCTGCAGGGACCAGGAGTTGAGCACAAGTAACGGGGGAGGAGAGGATGGGATGAGTGCTAAGGGGAGTCACCTTCTGTTCCCCATGGCCTCTCCCAGCTCCTCCACTGCCCCAATCTTCCTCCCAGCTTCCTCTACTCTCCACACTCCCTGCAGTTCCCTCTGCTCCCTCCTGGGACTTCCCACTGCCCTGCGTTTGGGCACTTTATTTTTTTGTAGGATTCCAGCAGTGGAGCTGCTGTCAGGGCAGAATGTAAGTATTTAGAGATGAAGGACCTATTGTGATGTTCCCCTGGTGTTATCTAGACCAGTGATCTGCTAGGTCACTCCAATCCTTGACTCTGGGAGCCAGCCTTATCCTGCTTTGCTGTGAGACCCCCCACTTCTGGGCTGTTCACGCACAGCCTCTGGCATTTATGCTGCTCCTTGGCTTGTGTAACCGAATGACACTAGCCAATATCTCTGGTCCCAGACACAACCCTAGAAACCTTCGTCCTGCAGTGTCCAGTTATCCCCACTGGACACTGCAAGCTTATATGAGTTCGTCAATTTAACAAAGGAATTGATATGCACCAATCTTGTTATCCCAAGGGAAGTCTCTGACATGCTTTAAACCAAACACACTGCTTCAGGTAGAATAAACAAACAGATTTATTAACTACAAAGATAGATTTTAAGTGATTATAAGTCAAAACATGAGTCAGATTTGAGGAGATGAGGAAGCACCTTCCATCACGATCAACAACTATGAACTTGAATGGTGAACGAATTAACATACCTGGGGTCTAATACCCTAGGTCTCTCAAGACTGAAGGATACCTACTACTACTAAGCAAAAGCAGAAGTAGGAACAAAGATGATAGATTATTATGTATATGCTCAGTATTATAATTAGCTGGTGTGAAAAATAAAGGAAGTATGTACATTATTTTTATACACATCATGTGCACCTCAGTTTACCTGTGTGAGATTATCCTGTCTGAATATGTCCTGTTAAATCAAAGGCAGCGGTAAGGGAAGGAAAACTACCAGGAAATGTAACAATGGCAAAAATAAGGTGCTATCCTCTTCCCAGGTCAAACCTAGCATCAACAGGTATACTGTCAAGAGGCTAGCCTAGGGAGCAGTAGGAAGAGGGAGGGGGTATAAGTGGGATGATAACAGCAGCTGGAGAGGTCTCTCTGTCAGAGAGAGCAAGGTGCATGTGCACATATGCTGCAACAGCACTGTCTGCTTTGCCTATCCCAGAGTTGGAGGTATGTGGGCCGAATGGAGCTTACAAAAGCTTGCAAGGAAAGATTAAAATGTAAGGAAGGGGAAATATGCACATAGGCCCTTTTTGTTTTATATCTCAGCTCTGTGTGCTTTGTACCATTGGGGAAAAGAATAAATATTGCTTTGAAGAAGCTGTTTTTGAGTCACTATAATCAGCTCACTGCTCTCAGGTCCCCAGAGGAAAAGGGCCTGCATGGTTACATGGTTGAGAAATGGGAAAGGGGGGTCACTGCAGCCTAGAGTGATAGGACCACATGGCTCCACCTCGGAGAGGGCCAAAAAGGGGAGTAAAGCGCACCTTGCCTGGTAACAGTGACACCTGCATAAAGCATCAGAGTGACACTGAGCTTTCTAATCTGCAAATTTATGTAATGGTGGATGGACAGAGAGCAATATGACTTGAATCGGACTAAAAGTACTTACATTTTATTAAAAAACAGACAAAAGGTATTCTCTCTCATACACAATTTTTATCTTACTTCCAGAGGAGAATAGAGGAGTGCTAAATATGTAAGCTCTTGGTTTCTTGAAATGCAAAATACATTAAGAGAGACCAGTAGTGTATGAGCTCCATGTAAGGAACAGTTACATTTACGATGGATACCTTTAAAAAACAAAAACTTTTCAATGAATTATTTTACACCTCTATTCTGAAGGGGTTTAAACTTGTTGTTAAATCAGAACTATTTTAGTTCTTGAATTTTCCTTTTGATACAAGAGTCACTTGACTGATGGCCACACACACACGGTCTCATAACACACAATTAGTGAAAGATAAAATATACTACAGAAAAACCCCCAACAAATCCCCAGAAAAAAAAGAGGGGGGGGGGAATAAAGGATTTATTCAGAAAAGGGCATTAAAAATAAAGAAAATGTGCCAAAACCTCTTGGCATGTGGAACATACCAGCTGCAACTCACTAATCCATGGCTGATCCTTGGAGAGAATTACAAAACCACTCAACCAGCAGACTGGCTGCCATGATATTGGCAGGAAGTGAGAACAGAGCTGAACTTTAAAAATGGAGTGATATATACACTTCATGTGTAAACAGAAATGTTTGTTCTGGTCTGAAAAATGACAAAGATTTGTAGAACCAAATGACGTACATTTCAAAATGGAGACGTTTAAGTACAATTGCACAGTTCCCCTAAGAGGCGCCTGTGTCTGTAGTTAAGTCTCAAATTTAAATTGAATCTCTGTTGACAATGTCAGGGGAGGTTAAGAACTCCGAGATGTGGTCCCTCCAGTTCAGGGTTGAGGCATATTGGCAGGATAGCATGGGCCTATCTTGCACATCACTCTCCATTTTATTCCTGTTTCTGTGGAAAACTACAGGACATTGTCATTTTCCTTTAGCTGTAGCGCGGTCACTTCCCTCAGCACTAACATTTATCTCAAGCAGAAAGAAACAAAATTGTTTGTTACTAGAATTGACCAGAGGGTGACAATTCCGTTTTGTCGCAACTTTTGAGGTTTTAAAATTTAGTTCTATTCTGCATTGTAATGAACCCAAAACCTTTGGAACAATTAAATTACCGTTTCAGCTCAAAATGTACATGTGAGAGAGGTTAGGGTACTGGCCTGGGATGTGGGTTCAGGACGCTGCTCTGCCAGATTCAGAGCAGAGTTTTTCATCCCAGATCACTCAGACAGAGCAGGGATTTGAACCTGGGTTTCCCACATGCCAGGCTACTGCCCAAAACACCATACTAAGGACTGTGAGGTTCTTACCCCTTTCTCCCCCTCTGATGAAAATTTGTCAAAACTGATATGTCCATGAAACATGTCAGCTTCACTGAAACAGCATACTTAGACTAAATGAAACTTTGGAGAAAATGTTCCAACCAGCTCAATTGGTTACTCCCCTATATATTTTCAGAGTCTGAATTACATCATAATTACATCATATTCTGCAGCTCTGTGGATTTTATGTGGCTTTTACGTGGCTTTAGAACAAAAAAATTCCTAGACACAATCAAAAGACTAAGCCCTTCATTAGTTCTTTTATTGGTGAGCTATTATAATGGACACTTCTCTACCAATGCTCAGTTAAAAGTAAGTTCGCTAATATAAACTACATGAGTAGGACAAAGCACTGCAGACAGTCCTGCAGGGAACAATCTTGCACCGATAGAGGGCTTGATTAAATGGCATCATTATATTTTACTTGTCTAATGTTTATAATCTTTTGATCAACACATGAACATTTCCCAATATCACATAAAAAAAGCTAATAAGTTTTGCTTTAGAGAGCCAGGTCTATAATAATTCTAAAATGACTGTACAGTAATTGCTGCTGTGATTTAAAGACATGGCTTGTTTAATAACTGCATGAAAGGGCATTAAAGTTAGCTTTCTATATATTGAGTGTTTACATTATGTTCTCTTGTACTAAAGCAATTATTCTTATATTTACTATTTAAAAAGAAACAATTAAAGCTAATAGTACCTAGAAGATAGGATTCTTCCTCCTCTCCATCTCAGCGTTGTGTGGTACTGATCACATTACCAGAGATATTGTAACAAGGAAAAATAAGTTTTACCGTGATTTAAACTTTATAGTGCATGGAATGCAGTGCATTTATATTTACCATAGTGCTATCTAGTGGCTGAATATTCTAATTGCACTTTGTGGTTAGATGAGGTAAATGAAAGGCATGATGGGAGCAGCAGCAATATTATGTTCAATATGTGAATGATACACAGGACAAATACGTTCTCTTTCAGCTGTCTCTATTGCCTTCTGGTCATGGTTCATTCGCCTGGCATGACCAGCATGTTGCATTAGTAAAGAACGAGGAGTTAGTTTTAGTTTCTTTAATTAATGATAATGTTGCTAACTAAAGTCCTGAGTCTGGGAAATAAACTACTTACACAACTTCCGTGGCTACTCCCAGCAGAAACACTCCTCTCAGCACAAGTGTTTGCAGGAGCAGGCTCTCGGGGCTAAGGGTCTAATTCAGCAAAGTACTTGAACTTCAAGCATGCTTGAGTAGTCGCACTAAACTCAATGGGGCAACTCACCTGCTTAAAACTATGTACACGCTTTTTTGTAAATTGGGGCTTAAATTCTGCTTTGCCCACAATGAGCCTGTTTGGGGAGATGGGGTGCTGGGAGTCTCTTCCTTCCTGCTTACACACCACTGGCGTGACACCAGTGCAGAATATAGGCAGAAAACTGCCTCCTTGAGCACTGGCGGGCCAGGAGGTGGGCCTTAAGCATGCTAAAGTTCCAAGAGGACATGACAAGCCAGTTTGGGGTGTGGCCAAAGCCTTGTCATTTACACCTAACACTGAACAAGAATTTTTTTTCTAATAAAGAAAGCAGTATTATAAGATATGTGCTTTTGTGCCTAGAATCTTTTCCAACCCCATTTTGGCTGCCTGCCTGCCTGCCAGCTAGAGGTTTAAGGAAACAGTGCACACCTTCACACCACTTAAAAAGTATTTGTAGGCTTTTGGGAACAGAGACAATCACAAGGATAGCTGTACAAGGAATCAGTACATCATCGTTGCTTTAATCATCTTAAATTTAGCGTTGGTTAATCATTATAATAATGGTTTATATAAGTAGGATGCCAAAAAGCAAATGATTTCAGAATTCTGTTAAACATCTCAAGGTAAAAAAACATAGTTACAGGGGAAAAGTAGCACTGCAAATCCTGAAGCAGATCATATAATCTGTAGATGGCTAACACCAAAATGCAACATAGTGACTTTGAACATTGCTCAGGGTTAAGTCCACAAAGTGGATCAACGAAATAGCGCTGATGTTTTTCTAGAAAGCAAGGCAGCCCCATCTCCTTTAGTGCCGTTAGGACAGATGCCCATCTCTATTCTTGACACTAGTGTTAGGTTACTGTGGTCAGTGAAAGCTCTAGCGATAAACAGAATATCTTGTTGAGCTGCATGATTGCATCTGTTTCTCTACACATTGTTCCAGACAGCAACATAAATGTGAGCTTTACAAGTTCACATACAGGTAAATAGGCTACAGGAGATTAATAGCTCCGTTTCTATGTACTTCTCAGCCAACCTGATATTATTAAATATTTATATTATGGTAACACTCAAACCCTATATTTAAACTGCATACTCAGAGTGATTTGCTTTGTCCCACTCCCTTACTGCATGTTGTATCTTTAACAGTAGAGCAGGTCAAGAATTTTTTTCAGTGGGACAGTTTTCCATTTGGAACATGCAGTTGTGTCAAAATCTAGATTTTTGTGGGAATGTTAATTTTGGTTAAAGTTTTTATGGGAAAAATTTGAAACATTGAATTTCAATGAGATAGAAATGTTTTATTTTGACTTCATCACATTGATTCATTTGGACTTTTATACTATTTTAAAAATGTGAATTTGAACATATTTAATAACAGTGAATGAAATATTTTTACTATATTGAAAAAAAAAAGTTTCAACATTTGAAATGAAATGTTTCAAAAAGTTCCAAATATTTTTTAAAATATTACTTCAGCAGAAATCTCAGCTTTTTATTCCAATTCAGACCCCCGCCCCCTTTCCAAATATCCCATGGAACAGAAATTCCAGTTTCTGATCAGGTCCATTTAACAGTGACTGTTTTCAATGAATAAGTGTCTGGTTAAAGAATAATGCCTACATAAACATGCAAGGCTTGCAGATGATTGTTCAGGCCTGTTTCATGTGGCATCTCTCACGTAGTGAATGTGATTTTTTTCCATTGCTCTACCTGATCGGGATTTTTTCAGATGGTACTTAAACAAAAGTTACTGTTTGTTCCATTAATTTGTTATTGACCCTTTCTTAAAGAAATAAGGACTCAACTGAAGATCTGACTTTGGGAAAAGTCAAATGATAAATAAGCTTTAACTGAACAGCTGGTTTCTTGGTAAGGGTAGATATGAAACATTTGAACTGAATGGAAGAATATTCGAAGATTGCTATTGATTGATAGAATCTCTGAGCCTTCTGATATTCACCCACCTCTATTAGGACTTTTAAAAAAAATTATGTGAAATGTTTTGCCAGTTGCTGTTTAACTCTGGATGAGGCCATGGGATTCTATATGGGAAAGCGAGCTTCTGTTTGGATTATTATTTGACTAACATCTGTCTAGGTCTCAACCTTGGGAAAGCTCATAATGACTAATCTAATGGACTAGTCACTTGTGCAAGAGAGAAAAACCTTGTGTATTGGAATAAGTTAAGGACAATTGGAAAACTAATCCAAAACTCATAGAAATCCCTGTGCTTCTGTCCCTATGCTGGCTCCCAGCCTTCTTCCCCTCCCAATTTAAGGCAAGGGTTCTGATCTTCAAAGCAATTCATGGATCAGGTCACTGTCTACATTCAAGACTCCATCTCCTTCAGTGAATCACCAAATATCCGTGTTCCTCTGGGACAAAACAGAACACTGTTGACAGGACGAAGCAGTGAGAGCCAGAGCTAAGGCACTCTGGGTTATTGGGATCCAACAGTGGAAAAACCATCCAGAGGAGATTAGATTAATCCAGACTGTGACCACCTTTAGGTCAGGCTGCAAGACCTCCCTCCTTGCTAAAACTTTTCCAGCATTACCAGAATGATACTTACAAAATGCCATATGAATTGTAGCTGATACATCCCTACGAAAGTGTCAACGTTTAAATAGAGAGACAAGGTGGGAGAGGTAATATCTTTTATTGGACCAACTTTTGTCGGTGAGTGAGACAAAGAGTTCAAATAGAGTGAAGTGCAGGATCCTGGTGCCACCTTCCTTCCCAGAGATGGCTGCATTTCAGTGATGAATTGATTTATAGGGTTTGTAAGCACTTTGGGATTCTTTGGGATGAAGGACACTACAAAAATATAGGATACAAACAGGTTATATCCTGCCAGCCTTGTGATGGGTATGATCTTTACTACAGATTCTGTAATTCTGTCAATGTTTTCACAATGTAAAACAGTCAAGCTGTGCAGAGCATGTTGCACTATAGGGGCTTGCATATTGGCCAAGTGCACTGGCTTCTGCCTTTTGAGTCCTGAACTCAAATCCTGGTTTAAATCACAAGTGAACACCAAAAACTGGTGAGTTTTATCTGAAAAGATGCCCAGGATTAGAAAAGCTAGGATGATATAAGAAAGACTGAGCAAAATAGTTCAAGTAAGACAAGAACCAAATCTTAAACATAAACTGAGACAAAGTTCAACTGTAAGGTTCAAAGAAGTTTGGTTTCCTTTTTGTTTTATATGTCTGCACTACAGGTTTCTGGAAAGAAAGCACTGGAATACATGAGAAAGACTATTCTTGTAATAGCTTTTCTGGGCTCACCAGAACCATGATAGAGAAAAACTCACTAAAACAATAAAAGCTTCTTTTTATAAAGCTCATCTAAAGCTCGTTTCCAAGCCTTTGGAGGATCACCTATCTCGCTTCAGAGCAGAACAGAGGTACATTAGCATACGTAAATGTGCAAAGTTTTTCCAATTATTAACTATGTTATGCCTGACTCTATCCATGGTTTTTAGTCCCTTGCTTTTATGAGCACCAAATTCACAATTTAATAACCAAACATTATGGGGGAACGTCAATAAGAACCCAGCTAAATTATTAAGAGATTAAGATGCGATTACAAGACAGTGCTTCCCTTCCACTTCTCCCCACTATGAGTCCAGGCACAGCTAATCACATGCTGATTAAACCTTTGAAAATGCTTTGGAATTTACCCTTTGACCTTCAACTCCACCCTCTGCTGAGACATAAAGGAAAAATGTTATGCTGGTGAAAAATATTTACCTTGTCACATGATCAACAAAGACAAAATCCATCATTTTCCCCTTCACCTGTGACTCTTTGTGCATAGCTCTAATAAATAAGCCAATGATTCTCTGCTGAATTATATTAGGAATAGTTTCAGACATTCCACAAGCTTGTAAACTGATCCGAGTACAGGAGAAAGGGCCCATGCATGCAGATCTGCGAGCAATGCCCTGAGCTGCCATTTAAGTTATTGGTATCTATATTTTTTGGTTTTAACTTATTTCTACCCTTCTGAGGGTGAACATTTGTAACGTGACCTGGAATGATGAATATACTGAAAACAAAAAAGGAGATAAAAACTCGGATATCGTTTGGTAGAAAGTCATTTGACTTTTAAATGTCCACTCTGTAAAACATTACAAATGGTGCATTTATGAGAGCTTGGTAACCTCTGCATGCTTTCTCTGGTAAAGGTTTTATCCATACAGCTATTAATCACATGAAAGCAGATATTAAAGGAATATTAATCCACACCAGCTGTTACATCTTTTACTATGCTATTATCAGAGATTAATCTTTATACAGCAAGGCTGCCTTTTCATGCCATTTCCAAGTGAACATCACACAAGCTGATATTGTTTTACAACATAGCTGCATTAAGAAGCACAAAAAGGCAGGAGGATAATGGTTATATGGGTAAATTGTAACGTCTGTCAGCATCCTTAGAATCTGAGACATTTATATTTACTAGGGATACTGACAGTCCAGCCAGAAATTACAATTGCTCTTTTATTGCACAAATCTTAGAACATTTATTTATTTCAAAAGAAAAAAAGGATACTCTTTTAGTGACATTCTTTAGTGTATTCTTCTGTGGGGAGTGCAGTCATTTACAATCAACAGCAGGAGGGAATGCATTAAGTAAAAAGAGAAACGTCTAATAATATGTGCTATTTTATGACAGGAAGACAATGTAGGATATTTAGGATTGCAATAGAAGTTTAATAAGGAGAATTGATCATTTTCAGGTAGTACTTTCTAGTGAAGTGTAAAACCTCTTGCAGGTGGACCCAGATTTTACTAGAATTCTTTACTGCTTTGGAGAATTGGACACTCTTAAGTGGGCTGCAGATGTTGCTCTTTTAACCTTTAGGATTTTATGTGGTCAGATCTGCAGACCCTATGGAAACTGGTGTTGACTCAGTGGTTGATGGAATACAATTCAAAATCACAAAGCTATCATACAGTATTCAGCTAATGTTAAATTTCTGTCAGAAGAGGCCATCTTTCTCTGTTAAAGATGATCAGATTACCATTAAAAATAAGCTTCTAGTCAGTTTATTGACTTCTGGATGAGATACATACAGTGCTACTAGGAAAAACAGTTGTCATAGTTACTTTCTTCCCTGCTTCTCTCCTTGTGTGTGTTAAATGTTTGCAGTCTTCTAGCTCATTGCTTTGTAGGCTAAAACTGGGCTCATCTTCCCTGCTTGCCTCTCTGGAGAGCATGTAAATCACTCCTCCAGTTTTCTGGATACTATTCTGAGCCACTTTCATAGATAATGAATGATCCTGAGAAATCATGAAAACCTGGCAACTCTCTGCTGTGTCAGTTTAATTTATTGGGGAAAAGGAATGACTGATTTTATATCTTTACATTAAAATGTAACATTGTGAACTGCCCTTTCATTTATTTGATGTAGGTAAAATCCTGCCCTTGGAGGTACATGTACCAGTCCCATTGACTCCAGGGGTTTTTGCCTTGGGTGTAACTGAGAGCAGAATATGGCCCTGTGTACTTTTCTAAGAATTAGATGCAATTTTGTTTGTCGGTAATGAACAATGGTATCAATAGATTACAAATAATATCATTCCAGCCAAAGTCCGTGGAGTTCAGCATTATGGCATTCATGATGACTTTGCATGGTAAAGTCAAGAGAATTCTATGGCCACCGCATTGCTTATCCTAAATGCCTCGTGTCTGAGAATATCAGCTCCCCTCATGCCATATACTTACACACAAGCAGAGACATACGTTCTGCCTGATATTGCGTGGTGTGCATTGGCAGTGCTGGGATACAGCAAGCTTTCTTCCCCCCACACCTCCAAAGTCCAGCATTGATGTAGTGCTAGGTGGGACACCTGGTTAATTCCTGCTGATGCTGCTTGTGTCTGTGGTGGGGCCAGATCCAAGATGCGTTTTGGACCAGCAGTAAGGCGTGAAGCTGAATGCATTGTCTACAAGGTCCCCTGAACATTCTGCCTTCTTATGCCTCTGAGACTGTCTGGCTGGTTCAGAAATTAGCCCACAACATACTCCACAGCTGCGTGATGGCACAGGATCACATTCCCCTACTGCAATGTCACTCTCATGGAATAGGACAAAAAAGAAAATGAAGAGCTGACTATTTTTCTCAGAGAAGATTCAGTCAGGATGCTTGTTTCAGTAGCACTTATCCACAGCTTAGATCAGAACTGTTTTAAAATGAAAAGCTAAAAACAAAATATCTGAAATCCAGCAAGCATGACCTTTCCTATTGTAATGTTTGTTCTGGCTCGGGCTTACTTTTGAGAGAAAGCATCTACCCACACTCCCTGTCCTGGGCCTCCCTTCTCCTTACCCATTTCTTTCTCTTTCCTTACTACTCTCCCTTTACCACCTGTTCTTCTAGCCCATTACCTCACCTCTTCTTGTCACCTTGCTGTCATTCCCCACTTCTCCCGAGCCTCTGGTTGCCAATCTTTGAGCTATTTTAATACAGCAATTCCAATGCAGAACCTCATTAATGTTCTGTTAATCTGAAACTGTAAAATTTCCCAAGCACGGTGCAAAAAACCCCCAAGTATTCCTATTTAGGATTTCAGGGGAAACCCTGACTGACAGCTACATCAAGCATCCAAAAGATGTTGTTAGTGGTATAGCTGTTATACAATATACAAATACTTTATGGTCAACAACAATTGAATCACTCTGAAATAGGAATGATCTAGCTTTGTGATATATGTGGCGGTGCCAACAATATACCTGTATAAATTTTTAGGACCATCTGCCAATTATGGTTTCACAGACAAGGGAAGAAAATGTTATCTACAACATGAACTATAACTTGGGCCTGAGCCTGTCTCTGTTGCAATCTTCTGGTTAATTGATGCTCAAGTTAATATTAATTTATTTATTGGGCAGTTATTTTTCCACAACTAGCTCAGAAGCCATAAAGGACAACATACCAGAAGTAGCAGCCATTTTTACTGTCACCTAGAAGAGTTAGCCATTTATCCATTTTCACAATGGATATGGATCTATTTTTGTAGAGTCCTTCCATTCAATGTTTTGCATAGCCTCTATAATCCTCCGAAATCTAGCTGTGAAGACTGCTGCAGTGCTCTGGGCAGCTGAACTGAATCTTTATTCTAGAATAATATGAATGTATTTACTTTAGCCATTTTCATTTGCACTCAATTGTCTCTTTATTCAATATACTTTAGCAAGTAGCTTTAACTGTGGAAGAATTCATATATTATTGAGTAATTGATTTCTCACCAAAAAAGTCTTGGACAATTAAGGAAATTAGTTATTCTATTTTCCTGACAAATTGGCAAACACCTTGAGGCAGAATCAAATATGCCCGGAACCATGTAATATAGTTGACTTTAATAGGATTGCAATTGATGTAACTAAGAGCAGCAATTAGTCCCCAAATTGCAACAACAAACCTTCAGACTGGGCTCTCTAGATTCCCCCTTTACTTAAGTTGTCTACTAGAGGAGGCCCAGTAAACTACTATTCCCCTTCTTCTCCGGCATTGTTAGGAAATAGCTGAATGTCTGATTCCTTCTACTGCTTGTTTGCTAGCAGACTGGTATGTAGGCCTCCCACCTCAAATCCTCTGGAGAGCAAGATGATTGGCTTAGCTTCCATTTCTTCTATAAAGGGACAACAGAGTCTCCCCCATTCTTGCATCTCACTATGCCCCCTCCAATCCTAGAGCATACCAACATTTGGGAAACCCAGCTGGTGTGTGTGTGTGTAAGAGCATTCCTGAATCGCAGTCTGGATACATGGAGACCTGGAGGAATGAAGTCTGATCAGAAGAATATTAAAACAATCTTCTGGAGAAAAGGAGAGGTGCCACCTTTAATCAGATAAGTGTTGGTAGGATAGGTAGCCGGCTCATTCCCCCAGCTGCGAGGAACTGGGGCTATGTATATACAGCTCAAAGTCTGGTTGATATTTTGAAGTTGTATTATGAAAAACTGCTCTCATTAATTCCTATAGGTACTGTATGTGGCTCCACCGTCGCTGATAGGTCCTGTCACACCTACACACCAGCAGACAGATACATGGGTGTGCTTAGGATTCAATGACTTGATTCAGTTGCAGATACCTGGGAAAAATGGGTGAGCTATATCCTTGGAATACCATGTAGCTGACTCCTCTGAAGGGAGCAGGGAAGGCAGGAGCAGTGGAAAGTTGCCCAAAAGACAGAATAAAAGTGACCAGGAGTTTAAAAGAGGGAACACATAGGAAGGCAGGCGATGGTGCGGGGCAGACTGGAAGATAAAGCGTGGGACAGGAGAGCAAGGTCACAGAAGCTGCATAAAGACTCCATGAAGGAGAGAGACCATCACTCAGCAGGTAACAGCCTGCATGAGACATGGGACACCTTGCTTGTTTTTCTGAACACCAATGATCCCTGAGGACTGTGAGATGTATGTGGTGTTTGTTTTGTATGAGCTGTACTCGCCTGTGCTTTGTATGATTAAGTATAAAATAAAAAGCATAAATTTGTTAGAGACTCTGAGCAAAGTGTCTCTGTGTGTGTTAACTGCTTCACAACTGCTGCGTGCTCCTGAGAGAGTTAAACTATAATCAGAAGCGTCACATCTTTTGGGTATGTTTAAGTACAAGGGAATCTGAAGGGTCACCGTTGCACCCAGGGCTAGGCAGCTGGACAGTGGGTTCCGGCTCTCAGGATGGGGTGCTAGACAGCAGGTCTGCACCCTGAGTGTATGCCAAGAGACCTGGAGCTTGGGACAGTGGCTGGACTCCATTCAGGCTGTCTCCAGGGGCCCAAAACTCACTGGGAGGTCCAGGGACACAGAGGTTGGGACTCCCCTCACAGCAGTCCTAGTGATTGGCACAAGGGGGCACTTGCAAGGATCTGTGACACAAGTATGAATGGCCCAACGTAAACATGCTTCTTCTAGACTGGGGGGTGGTGGAATTAGACTACTGAGCCAGGACATTACATAATACGTGTGTGACTGTACAGAACGATTCTCAAGCTGCTGTACTGACCTTTCTGGATCATTAGTATTACAGTAGCACCTATGGGCCCCAACCAAGACTGGGGCCCCATTGTGTTAGGCGCTGCACAAACATAGTAAGAGACAATCCTTGCTTCAAAGAACTTCCAATCTAAATAGACAAGATAGACAAAGGGCATGAGGGGAAACAGAGGCACAGAGAGGGACGGTAACTTGCGTAAGGTCACATAGCAGGTCAATGACAGAGCTGGGTATAAAACCATCAACTCCTGTCTTCCAATTTAGTGCCCTATTAGCCCACACGGCCTCTTTTAAGGGCACAGCTTTCTGTCAGTTTATTCTTACCATTCCATCACACCCTATGCATCTGAAATTCTCACTTAGGCCACGTTTACACTTACCTGCTGGGTCGACGCGGCGAGTTCGACTGCTCGGAGTTCGAACTATCGCGTCTGATCTAGACGCGATAGTTCGAACCCCGGAAGCGCTAGTTCGAACTCCGGTACTCCACCGCGGCAGGAGGAGTTGCCGGAGTCGACCTTGGAGCCGCGGAGTTCGCTTCCGCGGCGTCTGGACGGGTAAGTAAGTCGAACTAGGGTAGTTCGAATTCAGCTACGTTATTCACGTAGCTGAATTCGCGTACCCTAGTTCGACCCCCGACCTTAGTGTAGACCAGGGCCTAGTCTCTAAACCTGCCTAAATGACAGGAATCCTCATTGCCTGTGGCAAATCATGCTGGTGCAGAACTTGAAATTAGAAAGCATTTGAAGTAATCTATTCCTAATTACAATGATGGTTAATTGCTAATTAGTCATAGTTTGAACAATGGAGAGCAGTAAGTCCCCCAGTCTATACTTAATTGCAAGATCATCAGCTAAGCTTGTATTAGGATATGAAACATTAACCATTTGTGAGCAAAATATTGCTATCAAGCAAACATTTGAACTATTTTTTTAAAACTTGTCTTATATAAAGAGAGTGTTTATTGGAGAGGTATGGGAGGGTCTCTTGTGAAAAGGTGTCATGGACTTGTGCTGTAAGTCTTCCTCCAGTTCCATAAGCATTTTCTAAGTCAACAACAAATGAAAATTTGTTAACATTTACATTGAAAAATATTTGTTTTTTGCTGTATTCATGGCCATTCTTTTTCATCTAGCTACTCCATGTGTCAAATTCTGGGATGACCCTTCTATAAAACCACATGCCTCAAAAGGAGAGTGCACTCAAAGCGTTCTGTCCTGATTTTATCTCCACCCAGAATCACGAGGGTCAAATTGGTTTGCACACCATGAATGACTGGAGCCATGGAGAGGCATTTGTAGGCCAGACACACCGGAGTCGGAAGCATGGTTTATGAACCATGCATCAATGGCAAGGGTATTCCAAATCAGAGCAGGAATTCGGGGGGTGGAGGGAGGCTGTGCAAGGGGCCACAGCTAGCAAGACAATACATGCACATTAATGCTACACTGGCTCTGAGTGCATGTGTGCAGCAGGTCAGAATTTGGCCAAATAGCTGAAAACAAGCAACATTGTTCCACACTTTACAAACAGGTTCTGTCATCTAAAGATGGAAGCTTCTTATGTATATATTCTACTCAAGGGAACAGCCAGCTTTTGTATTATTTGAAGAGGATAATATTTAATATTTATATTAACGTAACATCCAGCAGCCTGCTAGCCAGGTTTGGGAAGTTACTGTTTTAAGTGCTGCACGAACACACAGGAAGACTCGCTCTCAAGGATAACTCAAACCTGTGGTATCTTCACTGCAAAATCCTGGGGAGCTAGTTGCCAACTTGACAGTAGGTAGGAATGTAAGCACACCGAAGGATGGTTTAGAAACTAATATTTTTCACCACTGAGAATGGCATATGGGTTTTAGTTATCAATTCAGATACATTTCTAATGAAAGCAATAGGTCTGTCATGAGTTCTAAGGAAGTATTTTTTCCTCTTAAATGTCTGAGTGGTAACTGCTTGTGCATAGGCACTTTGGTAATCTCATTGTCTGCAAAGCCATTAGTGCTTTCATCATCATGAGCCACCATGCTGGTTGGCTGAACGGTTTTTAGGTTCAGGTTAAGGGATAATATTCCTAAATGATGAAGATCCCAATCACTTTTGGTCATTAAAGAGGATGATTTTCTGAACCACCAGTATTATGATCATTGCTTGCTTGTACCACTGCACACCCTTTCCCATGGCTACAATGTTTCTGCCCCCAAACCACAAATTTTCCTGTTTCAAAAAACAGGAGAGTGCACTCAAAGCGTTCTGTCCTGATTTTATCTCCACCCAGAATCACGAGGGTCAAATTGGTTTGCACACCATGAATGACTGGAGCCATGGAGAGGCATTTGTAGGCCAGACACACCGGAGTCGGAAGCATGGTTTATGAACCATGCATCAATGGCAAGGGTATTCCAAATCAGAGCAGGAATTCGGGGGGTGGAGGGAGGCTGTGCAAGGGGCCAATGATATTGATAAAATAAAGAGGAGTGTCAACTCCTTAATTCTACTTACCAAAATTCTGCCCACCTAAACTGGCCCAGAAATTTCAGCTGGAAAAAATATTCTCTACTTCCTGTCCTAAACTCCTGCCTTTGAATGCTGTGAAGTATTAAGATTACTGCATTTCAGTGCTGGATGAAGTAATCCTTCTGTATGCATCATTTGTATATCAGTTTAATTTTTAAAAGAGAAATAGGACCCCTTGGGATGCAAGGTATTAGATAAAGGTATGAATTACGTTCCATACAGATGGCTAAATGTACAGGAAAACTTGCAGCTCATAGTACTGCTATTTCTACTGCTGAACAGCCTGCATTTACTGTAAATTGCTGCCCTCCTATAGTATTCTGCCCAGATGTTTAGATTCCCCAAATGTTCCCTATTCCAAGCCAATGGCAACTCTACATTTGCCAAACCTGGTGCTCAAACATACTGAAGAATGTTAATTTTTACAGCTTTCAGCAACACCCCAAATGTCTCATTCATAGAAAGTCCTGGTACCACATGTTATATGTGAACAATAATCTATGGGGAAGATTTAGGTTAGAGAAAAGTGAAGGGATTACAGCTATAAAAATTTCAAAATATTGACTCAGATCCCATTCTGACACACCATATCTTCAGCCATAAGCTGTTTGTGACTTTCTGGTAACCTGTCATCTTCATGCTGGGTATATATTACTTGCAGTATGTCCATACAATGTACTATAGAATATCCACAATCTGTTGACTTTAGAAAATGGGACTGAAGCAATCTGATAGGCACAGGGGAACCTGGTGACAACCCAGAAATAAACACTATTCCAATCTCTCTCTCAAACAGTCCTTAAGCACGCAGGGTAACGCTCAAAGTGGTATCTTAAATTATTTCCATTTCAGAGGGCATTTATTGTACAGCCAATGCGTCAAGGAGTGTCATATTAGGGACATTAGACTTGACACTCCAGACTGGATTAATAGTCCATCAAATTTTGCATTCAGTCTCTGGTGGCAGCCTGTGCTTCAGAGGAACTCAGCCTCGCAGCATAATTCACCTGGCCAACTGTGCAATGCTACCTTAAAACATTCTTTTTCATTTCCTACTGTGATAAGCTTGCATGCACTGATATTTACTGGACTTCTAAAACACTTATCTAATTTCTTTGAACACATGAAATTGAAGGATGTTAAATACTAAATTTAACTGTTAAATTGATCCAATGCCTAGATCAGTGTTTCCCAAACTTGGGACACCGTTTGTGAATGGAGAGCCCCTGGCGGGCTGGGCCAGTTTGTTTACCTGCTGCGTCCACAAGTCCGGCTGATCGCAGCTCCCACTGGCTGCGGTTCGCTGCTCCAGGCCAATGGGAACTGCTGGAAGCGGTGCGGGCCGAGGGATGTTGATATTGACCTGGAGCAGCGAACTGCGGCCAGTGGGAGCCGTGATCAGCAGGTAAACTAACTGGCTCGGCCTTCCAGGGGCTTTCCCTACACAAATGGCATCCCAAGTTTGGGAAACAATGGCCTAGACAACCAAGCACCCAATTAAATGATTCAGTATAATTCTCTCTGCACAGTATTAGAACTTCAAATGATATTCTTGGCCAAATCATCAATTAGTCCCTTTTAAAATCCAGCTACAGTATGTGAAATTGCCAGTGAGATTAATTGGTCAACTTCCCACATAGGCAAATCCTCCCAGAGATGCAGGAGAATGGGAGCAAAGGGGTGCTAACCATGTTTTTTACTTCCTGGTGGCTTAGAGCTGGGGCCACATGCTGGTAGGCAGAGTTTATTGTTCCTTTGAAAAGGAGCAGCCTGTTACCCTGCGTAGTTTATTCTCCAGACAAGATCTCACAAACTAGTTGTCGTCTGAAGTTCCCTTCCGACCACACCCCTTTGGGACCATGGAAAGCCAGCTGGTGTGGAAGCTTGTCTACCCTCCTAATATTTCCTGAACACTACGTAATATATAGATCCTACCTTGCTGTACTTGTGTGCGGGGGAGAAAGGAAGATTATCCCCAAGTCATCTTCCCATTCTCACCACTGAAAACCTGTGCAGCAGAAGACAGTGGATGAGCCTTCAGGTTACTGAGGTAGTTGACCCAAATATTTGTGAGGAGAATTTCGAAGTCAGAACGAGGAGTATTTACAGAAACTGAATTTTAAGTATGCAAGTGTGAGTACCTGTGACAAAATGCTTATACAGTGACCTAATGACTTATTTAATCCATCATAACCAAGTAACACAACTAATACCAGTCAGTCTGCGAGAACTGCTCCCAATAAACCTTCAGAGTTAATCTTTTGAAATAATGATAAATTTGAGGAAATCGCAATCCACTCACAGATAGTTCAAAGGCAAAAATAGAGTCTGAATTCACTGGATATATTATTCTTTGCCAATCTCTTTCTGTGCCATTTTTAATAGAACTAAAAGCAAGCACTGAAAGCTTACGTAACTGAAAATTACCAAGAGCAATTAAGCTCCTTTAAGTGATCTTTCAGTAAGCAATTAAAAAACATTAATAAATGTACCAGAGAGCTAGGCCAAACCAGTGATTTATTTGCAAGGAGACCCAAAGACTCTCATTTCCCTGGTTTTAAACCTGTAATATGTTCCCAGCCAGGGAAAGTACCAATTCCCCTCCTATTTTATTTTGACTTGTATAATTATTTGCAAAATATATGATAAAATATTCACCTTGGTCTGCAGCTTCAAGAAATCTTTGTATCTTTTTACTCTCTGGAAATTACCTAAATAAATCACTGTTTCAGCTTATGCTGTTAAAATAAAAATTAGATGTGCTACCACCAATAGAAGTTTGAGTTTTGATTTTCAAAGCAGTCTAGGGGATTTAGACACATATCTTAAGAATATATCTCAACCACGGTTTTATTCTACACATTTTTTGTAAATGATCTGATGGCCTTCGCAATTTGATACCTAGTAACAGGGCAGAGATGTGAGGTATGAGCCACTAAAGCGTTGCTAACAACCCTACTTGGGGGAGGAATAGCTCAGTGGTTTGAGCATTGGCCTGCTAAATCCAGGGTTGGGAGTTCAATCCTGGAGGGGGCCACTTAGAGTTCTGGGGCAAAAATTGGTCCTGCTAGTGAAGGCAGGGGGCTGGACTTGATGACCTTTCAAGGTCCCTTCTAGTTCTAGGAGATTGGCATATCTCCAATTATTACCTTTATTACCTACTAAGTGGAAATCCAACATTCCAAAAGCTTGTGTTGGATACATCCCTATTTAGAAGAATTGACCATGTTCACAGACATAGAGATAATGAGGTTTCAAAATTAGAGGTGAATAGAAAAGACTATGCGGCGAGAAGGAGAGAAGCAGAGTTTCAGTAATATAATTATATCCCAAGAGCCAGGGGAAATGGATCATGTTCAGTACATTTGAAATATTTTTAGAACAAGTCAGTGGGAATGGGATATATAGACAAATGCACTGTAGAGTGTCAACACATGGCACTGGAATTTACTAGCCTAATTGCGTTAATGAGAGTTACATGCAAACTGCTGCACATCAAGATAAGATGTTTCCTCATATGATAATCTTGGAAATTTTAACATTTAAGTACAGTGAAATCGTCCAACACAACAAAACAAGAATTCCTTTGCCTAGGCACTGCCATTCTTAAGCCACACCAAGGATATTTACTTTTAGGGTAGATTATGATGCCCTTATTCACATTGCATAGTATCTTCAGTGGAACCACTTGTGGAGTAAGATAGTGCTTTTCATGAATAAGGGTATCAAAATCTGGCCCTTTGGTTGGGTATAAGAAGTTGGAACAAGTTTTGCTACAGTGATATAAGTAAAGAGTTATTGCATGGATATTATTCCACAGAAGTCCTTCACTTTCTGTCCTAAATTGTTGAGTAGAGCTGCTGGGCATTTTCTTATTACTATTTTTTTTATTTATTACGGTAACGCTGAAGATCCCAGTCATGGACCAGGACCCTATTATGCTAGCCACTGCAAAAACACTGAAAAAAAAGACAGGCCCAGCCCCAAAGAGCTTGCAGTGGCAAGTGAAATATTCCTTATAAATCTACATATCCTTCAAACACCTCACCAAAGTTATGTCATTTCATAGCTGTGATTTCCAACCTCAGGCTGAAACAACTAAATCCCAATTAAAAAACAAAAACAAAACAAAACACCTGCCTAGGACCAAAATCTGAGATTCATTTTAAACCCATACCAGAGTTAAATTTAACCCTTTCCTGGTTTCAGCTTTTCCCCTAGCTGTAGCCGCACCCAGATTTCCTACCTCAGGACATTTCATCCCATATCCCAGATCTCTCGGTCTCTTAGCCACTTCCACCTCCCTTGTATGCTGGTGGAATAATGTTCCATCTGCCTTAATGAGTCACCTGAACCCACTTGAGCCTCTCTTGGTAGGTTCAACACCATCAGCACATCAGCATAAGTCATGCTTTCATATAAATCAAGGAAAATTTTAGCAAACACTGATAAGTGCTTCTTTCTCTTGAAAGATAGGTCATAACTTGCCTACAATAAACATTAAAAGAGAGTACAAAATTCAGAAATCCTAAAATTCACAGTGCTTCTTAGAGTATTATAACTGTAGCACTGCCCACTGCTAAATCAACTTTGTTAGGAAAAGTCAAATCACATTGTATTTTCCCTCTATCCTTGATTGGCTTAATCTAACACCTATGATAAACATGGTCAGAAGAAGCTATTTTCATCTGGGTATTTCAGCTTGAGCTTTTAGTAATGGGAAATGAAATTATATGTTTTGTAATTGTGAGATGAGCTCAATGACTTTAAAAAAAATGTTGAATGCACCTGTGGCAAAAGACATTTGCTAAACAGTGCATGTGGATTTCCATTACCAATTTTGCAAGTTTAAAGAGCATCAGCATAGAAAATGATGCAAAGGGGAAAAATTTACTTTTGTTTTATTCACTTTTTTCCTTTCCCACTGATACCATATTAGTCAGCAAATACCCTCAACTTTATCAGTCTACCAAAAATTCTGCTCACCACTAACTCTGTGTATGCACAGTGCATAGCATAATGAGGCTTTGATCCCAAGTGATGCACTATTATCCACAAATAATAGGCAATTATAATGGCAAGGCCTGGCATGTAGATTTTTATGCTTGGGATGGTAAATAGTTTTGCTAGGTTTCAATAGATACAGTAACATGTTGTTTTGCTTCTATTACAGTTTTGTACATATCAGTACAGAATAAAGTTAACCCAGATGTGAAGGCTTCATTCTTCTCAGTTTTCTCTCTCAGTGTGATGTGTTTGGGAGGCATCACTTGAGTACCAACTGCCCTGAAGGACCCAATCCTATCCCATGGTTCTCGCTGGTAATCAGGACTGTAACCTGGACATCATTTTTCACCTCAGTCCTCTCTTTCTAGATCCACACAGCTCATGTCTATTTTGCTGTTTTCTCCTGTACAAGATCTCTCAGATCTATCCTACTAAACAACCACTCAAAATGCTGCTGCAAAGACTCCCCTCTGCTCGGGATGCCTCCAAAAAAATCTTCACAATAACTAGGTAGCTGGTGTACTGTGGCCACAGCTTATCACACTGATCAGGATTGTCTGGTTCTTGTACCAATTTGTTATCTCATCTTACATTAAGACTGTCAGTTCTTTCAGGGAAGGACCATCTCTGTGTTGCATGTTTCTATAGTGCCTACTATAATGGGGCTGGGGCCTCTAGGTCCTACCACAATACAGATAATATCATAGAATCTCAGGATGGGAAGAAACCTTAGGAGGTCATCTAGTCCAACCCCCTGCTCAAAGCAGGGCCAATCCCCAGACAAATTTTTGCCCCAAATTTCTAATGCCCCCCAGCATTGAACTCACAACCCTGGGCTTAGCAGACCAATGCTCAAACCACTGAGCTATCTCTCCCCCCATTAAATGGTCCTTAATGGTTCTCAACATTCCATAAACCAAGGCCCTTGATTTCAACTGCAAGAAGTCTGTCTGCTGTTGTGGGGCTCTCCTAGGCCAAGCATCCTGTCTAGCATCCACAGCTGACTACAAGATACACTACTCAACACACAGAAAGATGGCTCTAAACAAGGACACTTTTCATACCTACTTAGCTGCCTCTATCTATATTGCTTGCAGTGTAGTTGTAGCCATGTTGATATTAGATACTAGAGCAATAAGGTGGGTGAGGCAGTATCTTTTATTGGACCAACTTCTTTTGGTGAAAGAGACAAGCTTTCATGCTTACACAGAGCTTGGTCCAATAAATGATATTACCTCACCCACCTTGTCTCTCTATTTGTATTGATGATCTCCTTCCTCCAAGAAGTCACCAAACACAATTTCTCTTACTTCTGTCCACTAATGGACTTATTTTCACTCCTTTACCAAATTCTATGCATCTGAAATTCAGCAGGCAGCAGCAGCAGTTGGTTTAAAGGGAAAAGCTGCTGATTAGAGGAAAGGATTAGAGGGAGGAAGATATTTTTCACGACTTAAACTGATTCAACCATTGAGAAAAGTTCCATTTGAGTTCAGAAACCCTAGGATATCATGGTTTGAGGCAGTTCAGATTTGCTCCAAACTATCTCACCAATCCAATCAAAAAATGTATTAAAAATACTACAAGCATAAAAAAATAAATGCATCATCCCTCACCATTGACTCTAAAAGCTCATTCTGTAGTTGCAAGTTAATCACACTGAGAAGCTGAACTTAGAGATATCACCAGGACATTTCATCCAGCTCTTGTTTTTTCTTCAGTTCACATACTACACTGTACATAATCTATTTCTTATAGTATTTCTTATAGTATCTGCATGCTTTTTGACCCCATGAATCATATAAAAATCCCTTTAATATATCAATCTCCCCATCAATTGCATATTGATTTAGCATCAGCACAAAATAATCAATATTCATTAAGAAATTATTTCACACTTTTGATAGCATCAGTCGAACCCTTTTACATGAAAAACTTTCCTCATCTTAGTTGCTTAAAACACAGTGTGTGCGTGAGAGAGATGGGGGGGCGGGGAGGGGAAGGTAGAAGAGAAAAATAACTTCCACGGGGAGAAAAATAGTCATTGGCACAATCAATGCAATTAACATGATTGCTGCCTTCGTAAGAGACAAGAATACAGTGGGACGGAGAGAACTGTTCTCTTTTATGCAGTGTAGGCTCTGAAATAAATCTGAGCAGGGAGCAGAACATTTCTCCAGCCATTTGCCTCCTATTCCATCCCTCAGATAACTGCTGACTTACCTTTTGAGATCCAGATGCCGAGCCCTTTAGTGAAGTGCGTTTGAAGGAGCCACTCATCCTCCTTAAGGAACCTATGAGCTTCCCTCCTCTTCCTTTTTTAGTTCCCTGCCCCTTACTCTCCATGTGTGACCTAGCACCCTGCCACCAAGGGAAACGCTAAATGTATTCATATAGTCTGAGCTGTCGTTCACTGGAGCCAAAGATCAGCAAATTACAGCTAAAATAGAAAAAAGAGACAGCTATGTGCAACCAAAATCAAAGCCCAAGAACATGAGAGTCCTGCTCTGATGTGCACCCTGTTACAAGTGTTACAAGCCAGGCTAGAGGAGCAGAAAAACAAGGAAATGCACTGGTACAAACTGCTGTCCCCCTCCCTCCTTCTCTACAGACTCTATAATCAGGCTTAATGCACACAGCTCCTGCAAGCTATGGTTTTTAATGGATGGAGATTTAATAAATGGTGATTGAAGGTAAATCTACTTTAGAAGCAGTAGCCCGAAAGGTTTTTTTATTCATGCAAATCATGGAGTGGTCAGATGGAAATGATTTTGGTATCAGCAGAAAGGCACATGAAAAGAGCAGATGGTCCTCAGCAGTCCCTGGTTTAGAAGCTTGGTGAAATGTTCAGGATGGCTGCTGATGGGAAAATTGCCCACAGCAGATCTAGGGGTGGAAAGCCATGAGACAACAAGCTTTCAAAACCCTCAAGGTGACAAGCAAGTGTAATGTTAGTCAAGTAGCAGGTTGTGGAGAATGAGGGATTAGTATATGTAACTCAGTTTACCTCTTTGATATTATTCTGTCTGACTGCACAGATCTAAATCAAAGGAGGCTGTTTTGGGGGGGGGCATGGCAGGGGAGGGGAATGGATGACAAAATGGGGGGTGGGTGGGGAAGGGGAGTGTTATATCCTTGGGGCAGCCGGTGTAGGAAGCAATCACTTGAGGCCAGAGAGCAGGCAGCTAACCACAACCTCCATTTTATTTACAGATATACAGAGAGCTCACTCAGCCGGTTGAAACCGGCTGAGCTATCCCTTAATAGTCTAACTCAGTTGCCATAGTAACAAAACCCATGACAACCAAATACACAACAGGGAGGGGATCAAACAATGACCAAAATATGTTCTCTTGTTCCCCTAAGGGACCTTAAGAACTGCCATGCTGGGTCAGACTAATTGTCCATCAAGCCCAGTATCTGGTCTCTGACAGTGGCCATATGAGAGCTTCAGGGTGAGTGTACAGACCCGGGCAATTGAAGTGATCTAATCATCTTTCCCACTCAGCTTCTGGCAGTCAGAGATTTAGGGTCATGACATCTTGGCTAATAGTCATTGATGGACCTATCCTCCATGAACTTTCTAATTCTTTTTTGAACCTAGTTATGCCTTTGGCCTCCACAGCCACCACTGGCTAGATTTAGTTGGGTTTGGTCCTGCTTTGAGCAGGGGGTTGGACTAGATGACCTCCTGAGGTCCCTTCCAACCCTGAGATTCTATGATTCTATGATTCTATGGTGTGACAACAACTTCCACAGGTTGACTGTGCATTATGTGAAGAAGTACTTTCTTATGTTTGTTTTAATCCTGCTGCCTACTGATTTCATTGAGTGATTCCTGGTTTGTGTGTTATGTGATAAGGTAAATAATACTTCCTTATTCACTTTCTTCACATCATTCATAACTTTATAGAACTCTATCATATGCCCTCTTAGTCATCTCTTTTCTACGCTGAAAAGCCCTAATCTTTTTAGTCTCTCCTCACACGGAAGTTTTTCCATACCTTTGATCACTTTTGTGTTCTTTTTTTCCAGTTCTATTACATCCTCTTTGAGATGGGTAGCCAGAACTGGACACAGTATTCAAGGTGGGTACACCATGGATTTATAATAGAGTCTTTACAATAATTTCTGTCTTATTTTCTACCCCTTCCTAATAGTGCCTACCACACCCAGCCTTTATGAGTGCTGCTGTGCATTCAACGCTGTGACTCCAAGATCTCTTTCTTGAGAGGAACTATTGATTGGGGAATGCTCACCTCCCTGGCTTCAGCCCAGAGACATGGTCTAAAAGTGGTTGAACTACAAGGTTCTGGCCAGAGGGGAGTGAAACCTATCATCAGCAAGGTGCACTTGAGAAAGACTAAGGGGTCTAAAGCGCAGCTCGCCCTGCAACTGTGACACAGGTGAATGAGAGAATGTGATAGAAGACTACAAAATTAGATCAGTCCTCTAGACTTTATCCTTGTAAAGTGAAATCTTATAACATAAGCCAGTCTTTCTTCATATTTTTGTTAATTGATCTTTAGAGCATTTTGTGTGTCACTGTAGGGAGGTCTTGAGATGCATTGAGATTAGAACCTATCTCCCCACTGAAAATTATTTTCTGATCTGATGAAAGGGGCAAAGTTACACAGTCCACTTCTAATTCTTAAAAGGTATAGTCTTCTCTCACAGAGCATGTGCAGCACCCATTAATACTTTCTTCCTAGGGACAAAGGGACTATTCAGAATTCCCTCCCTAAATCCCCCTTTAGGTGATGTGCCCCTTGTAAAGACGACTGGAATGCAAAAATCATGAAAATGAGAAGCGAGCTTAACTTCACCCTTTGATCACACAGCTTTTTGATTCTTCCCTTTCCCCTGCACTTGTTTCTTGTCTGGCTAGATTGTAAGAGCAATGGGGCAGGGACATTGTCTTCATATCTGCCCGGGAAGTGCCTAGGAGATTACTGTTGGTGCTACATAAACCAGTAGACAATACTGAACTACAATAAAAAAAATCATTGCTGTAGTGAATTTTTCTTGCCTTAATTATTTAAATCAAAACAACTGAGATGATGCAAACTTGTAGGGTATTTTTTTTCGTTCACTGGCTTCATTTTTACTGCCCTTTTACATTACAAACTGGACTGAAAATAGACAATGTGGTACATTTAAAACATAAAACAAGAAAGCGTTTGTCTGGGAGTTTGACCATTAAGCTGGAGTGCCTGTATTTCTCCCAGGCGCTATAAGATGGATCAATTTGCCAGTACAGAAGTTAAAACCCAAATCATAGAATATTAGGGTTGGAAGGGACCTCAGGAGGTCATCTAGTCCAACCCCCTGCTCAAAGCAGGACCAATTCCCAACTAAATCATCCCAGCCAGGGCTTTGTCAAGCCTGACCTTAAAAACCTCTAACCAAGGAGATTCCACCACCTCCCTAGGTAACCCATTCCAGTGCTTCACCACCCTCCTAGTGAAAAAGTTTTTCCTAATATCCAACCTAAACCTCCCACACTGTTTCATAATGCTTAAAAAGTTTCAGAACTTCCCTAATTAATGGCAGCTTTTATCTCTCACCTTCCAGTAATGGCAGCTTTTATCTCTCACCTTCCAGTTGTGTGGTGGAGGGTAGCCCAGGTGGTCATCTTCCTAATCACTAAGTACATCTCTGTTTCATAGTCATCCACATGTCAACAGAAGACGTGAAAAACACGGTGCCATGAAAATGTGAAATTAAAACTTCATGCCCTTTTTTTTTCTTATTGGCTCTGTGTAGCGGCAAGCCCAAGAGCTGTGGATGCCATTGTAGAGAGTACGAAGCACAAAGCAGGTGCAGAGAGGACATTGTTTGAAACCACATAGCCAGATCTCTGGTTTCTTCAGGCTGTGTCCGCAGAAGAGACCATTGAGAACAGCAAGGGTAGGATGGGAAAAACAAACCCACAAAATTTAGGCAAAAGGGATCTGGTTCTTCCAATAAAACCAACACTGTGCACTAACTGCAGGGCCACGTCCTCCTGTTCTCCTAATTCCGTGTGCTTTCTCATTCCTCCTCCTCCCTCTGCTGTCCTCATTAGTTTAGTCTGCAGCATGGCTCCTTGTTTCAGCTGGCTGAGAGGGACTGAACCTTTCCGCAGTTCAAGCACTAAACAGCAATATTAACAAAGCAAAGCTCCCAAAAGCTAAAACGCAAGTGGAAGCTCTACATTTTGCTTTTCAGGTATATCCTGGGGGGTGGGGGAAATCAGTCCCTTCAAGGGCACTGTTTGGTTAATGGTTACCATTAAAATGTGTGTTTGTACAAGTTATTGTTCTCCCATGAAATTTGTCATTTTGCTCTTCTGTGGGGAAGAGGGGCGGGAACCAACCCTTTTTCTTGGAAGGTTGGGGTCAGAACCTTAGGCCCTAATCCTGTAATTGACAGCATGTGGGCAGACCACTGCATCCACGTGAGTCCCAATTGAGGTTGCTGGGACTGTCTATGGGCACAGCAATGCCCATGGACTGTCAGCTGCAGGACTCGGTCTCAGCCCTTCATCACAACCCTTTCCTGAAGTCTAATATACTGACCTAGGCTGGAGGAGCCAGCTGTAGGGTGCACACTAGAGAGCTGCCACCCAAGGCACTTCACAAGAGATGGCCCAGGCATTCTTTTACCTTAGGCGAGCATTCCCCAGAGTATTCCCACTGTCCTGGCTTTGCCCAGGACTCAGCTGTGAGGTGCCACTTTGGAGCCATGGGAATAATCCTGGGAGTGCAGAGCATTTACAGCTTTACACTGCACCCTGTATTGGCAGAGCTGAGGGACTGCAGCATCATTTGAGATGAATGGGAAACTGACATTTTCAGCTTGTTTTACCTTCTCTTTTTGGTTTTTCTTTTTCCCTGCCGGTCTCTCTATGAGTGGATGGGGTGGGTATCTATCCCATTACTTGCAGCTGGCTACAGGAGGCTAAGGAGCCATATTGGTTTGGGATTACAAAGACGAAATGCAGTGAAAAAAAAGCCCAGAGAGGTGTAGGGAGCTGATGGACTGAGGCCAAAGGAAAGCAGAGACTGTGGCCCATAGAAGTGCTCCATCACCTAGACCAGCGGTTCCCAAACTTTAACAGCCTGTGAACCCCTTTCACTAACACGTCAAGTCTCGCGAACCCCCGCTTAAAAATGAATATTTCCAGGGTTTTTCTCCTTTACCTGAGTATAAATTATAAAAGCAGTGATCTTGAAAATATAACATTTGTTTTTATGACATGCTTATTACACACTATTTATTATTAATTATTATTTATCATTACAGTATTTTGATTACATTATGAAAATGGCAACACTCTTCCAAGATCTCCCTTTCGTAGCTTGTATCACTTTGAATAAGCCTCTTATAAGACAAGGCTCCTATGTTCCATCAAGGAGTATCAGATGTGAAACAGCATGAAGGTATTTAAGAAGCCAGCTCAAAGAGCTCCTCTTACACAAGCATTCAGGGCTTGAGCAGTCCAGGCAAACAACGCACGTTCAGGGGCGGCTCTACAAATTCGGCCGCCCCAAGCAGTCATGCCCGGGAGGCGCCCCCGAGCCGCGGGAGCAGCGGACCTCCCGCGGGCATGACTGCGGAGGGTCCGCTGGTCGCGCGGCTCGGCTGGACCTCCCGCAGCTGCGGGCGGTTCGCTGGTCCGGCGGCTCCGGTTGAGCCGCCGCAGTCATGCCTGCGGGTGGTCCAGCCGAGCCGCGGGACCAGCGTCCCCTCCGCAGTCATGCCTGCGGCAGGTCCGCTGCTCCCGGGACTCCGGTGGACCTCCCGCAGGCATGACTGCGGCAGGTCTGCCGGCCCAGCCTGCCGCCCCCCTGGGAAAGGGCCGCCCCAGGCGGGTGCTTGCCCCGCTGGGCTCTGGAGCCGGCCCTGGCACATTACAACAAAGCTTAAACTTGTTCTTCATAATAATTTTAAAAACAATACTAGCTGCCTATTTAATTTTAAAATCAGCAAAAAATATTCACCTCCCTTTCCATTTCTTATAAGGAGTCTTGAAGTTTAAATCACATCAGTGTGATATATATGCTCGCTTAGATCTGCTTAGCTCTTGGAAGTCCAGGGGCTCTGGGCTGCTGGCCCTGTGCTGCTTGGGGTCCCTAGGGACAGCTCTGTCCGCCATTAGGGAATTTTTTCCCGAGAACCCCCTGTAACATTTTGCGAACCCCAGTTTGGGAACGAACTGACCTAGACAGGTCAGTTCAGCACTTTCCTGCAGTCCTTCAGAGAGACTGCTCATTTGAGTAAGCTGCAGACTGGGCTAGAGTGCCTAAGCCAGCCCATCTGCTCCCCCCATCTCATTTGTCTGTTCGATTGCCTGTTGAGACAGTCACCACTGGGGGTCACTCTCACAGGCTCCAAAAACTGATTCACTAGTCATAGCTGAGGTAAAATAACATAGTATCAGCCCAGCTCTGGCTTCTCCTGTTCCTCTCTGTCACCACTTCTTGAGGAATAACATCATAATAATGCTGACTGACAGCTTGCCAGGGTCACACTAATAACCACCAACAAAAATCTATATGTCCTATTCTCCTCCTCTACTGAGCGGACTGTTGAAAGACCACGTGCTGCTATTAACATAGCAAGAATAAAAGTTGTATATGGAAACAAAGAGCACCACAGTACCACCTATGCCTGTTTCATTCTAGCTAAAGCAACCTTCTCAGCTGAGGGAAAGGTAGAGGTCTGATTGCAAGTCAGAGTCCATGGCTCAAACATTGAGCTGGAGGAGAGTTATTAGTGCCAGTAGGCTGCACTTGCACTTTCTGTGCGACAAATGCAGGGGCTGATAGCATGTATAAAACTGAACAAATGTACATGAGTCTCACACAGAAGTCTATGGGCTTCTACCCATCCCCAGCAGGGACAATCAGAGGGGAGGGGCCAGGAGGGCCATTTGGCCTGGGCCTCAAGCTCAAAGGGGGCCTCAAATTTAGACACTTGTTAATTTTTTGGCATTTGATAAGTTTCCCAACTTATTTTTATGTGCATCCCTATCGGACCAGAAAAGCATGTGTTAAATAAAAAATTATTCAAGTTATGTCTCACTTTTTTTTGGTGCCTTATTTTGTTTTCATGTGTTGTCGCCATTTTTTATTTTTATTATGGGTAGGGGCCCCAAAAGCTGCAAGTGGCCCGAGCCCCTCTGGACCTCTGAGAGGGCCTGATCCCCAGTAGGCTAGTTTCTCACATATGAGAGAGAGAGCGCATGCACACGTGCACCAAGTAATAAAAAGTGTTGTTTATATCTTATTGCTTTCTTTTTGCATTGTGTAAGATCACCCTCTGTGCAGCACTTCAGTGCCATCTTATGCTGGCCGTCTGCACAGGGATGAGTTTTACAGATCGCTCCAACAGTGATGAGTGATGAATATTTTATGTTTTGGTTTGGCTTCCACACTCCCCTCCAGTGCAGGAAACAGTTAACTTTCACAAGGAAGCTGGAAGGATGGGATGTGTGTGTGTGTATATAGATACACACACACGCGCGCACACACACAAACACACGACAGATGATTACTAAACATATAGGAAAAGTCAAACAATTTTCCTTAGATAAGGAAAGGTTGAATGCAATGGAGCAGACAGATGGGATGGCGGAATGGCTGGCTCATATAGAACAAATAATATGTCTCTACTTTTTAGCTCAACAACAAACAAAAAGGCTGGAATGTTGCCTCTGGGAGGCGGCACAGGCTGGCAAGGATAGGTAGATGGTTATTTTGTTTTAATTAAGAGATTTGAAAATGGGGATTCTTAACTGGATTGGGAAACTGGGAGAGGGAAATGGGTATACTTTACAAAGGAGTCATTTCCACTGTCTTGGAACTATGTAAAATTAAATGTGGATCAAGTTAAAAATCAATGGGGTGGATAGGAGGGAATGTGGGGCTTTGATGGAATAACAAAAAGAGCCTTCATTTTTAATAGTTCTAATAGGCAACTGGGAGGAATATGGTTAAAACTAGCCTAGGCATAATCTTTGGTGGGAGATGTTACAGCTTATTTGGTGTTTTTAAAAATATTTATTGAGGCTTAGAGAAAAAGGATGAGGTAAAAGCTGGCAGATGGAAATGAAACAGTGATAATGTGGCAGAAGAGACCTCAGCTGGTGGCTGAAAGGAGAGGATGATTTAAAGAGTGGTTGTGATCAGTCAAGCCCTTTAAAGTATAGCACCTTGTAAATTCCACGTACAGCTGCCCTCCAAAATGCTCCATCTTTCCTGTTGTATCTGCTCAGTTAGCAGAAAAATACACTGCATTTATTTGCACTACCCTCCACAGGCACATAGCTAAAACACCTGCAAAAGAGAGAAACTTTTCAGGCCAAGTTCTGCCCTGGTGTAAGCCAGCATAACACCACTAAAGCCATGAGTAACTTCTGCTTATACTAGGGCTGAATTTGGCCTGTGCTGCTTGTTTTATCCACAAAATTGCAAGCTACATTCTCAGTCAGATCTTCTGCTGGTGTAAATTATCATAGCTCCATTAACTTTGGTTGAGTTGTGGCCATTTTTACTAGCTGAGAATCTGTCCCATGAGTCTCATGCTTTTGTTATTGATAATTATGTAAGAAGCTGAAAGATATTCAGATAACAGTTCAAGCTTGAAGTGCTGGTAGCGAGAACATTCTCATTTTGAATCATAATGTAAACAAATTCAACATGTATGCTGTTGATGAAGAATAAATATAGATCTAAGGGATGGTTTTGTAGTTACTTTTCTGTAACTACCGTCTAAGAGCATGAAACAAGCCTCTGAGGTATCTCCTCAGCACTGCATGTAACATGGTATTGAAATGTGTCTTGCCATAACAATGCAATTTCATGAGGCAACGTCAAGTTGCATTAGCCAGAAGAGGTAACATGTGGTACTTCTGGAAAGGAGGAACAAGAAGCTTGTTAAAGTGTGGGTGTGGCTTACTGAGCACAGGAAACACTGATGTAAGGGTGTTCTATTCTCTTTAAACCCTATTATGCTGACTGGATTCTCAGGCAAATTAAAGACAACAGTCAGTCTGCAAGCGTTAGGAAGAACTGTGAAAATGAGGGACAGAAAAAGATATTGTTAAAAATACAGGACCAAATATGATTGCCCAGGGGAAATTTACCATGAGATGAAGATTTCTCATGGTCACCATGAAAAGGGCAGCATTTATGTTCCCATCACACTTGAGGGTGACCACAATGCTGTATAGAATGGAGACATTTTTACATCCTCACTTAATTTGGAAAACTGGATGTGAAGTAACAGAAGCAATTCACTTTAGCCTTAATCCTGCAAGGTGCAGGGCACTCTGCCTGATCCAGTAAAGCACTTAACCATGTGCTAAACTTCATGCTTGTTGTTAGTCCCTCTGGAGCCCTCAGAGTCAGAAAACAAACAATATAGCTGGGCTCTAGGCATAAGATAAGATCACTAGCTGCAGATGCCCAAACTGAAGCCAAATGGACTAAATACATGAAAAAAATTAGGATTAATTTCTCTAATCTACTCCATTTTCATTCCTCTGCCTCCTCTCATTCTGCCTTTATTTTCATACACTTTTGCATAATCTCTCTCGAGTTTAGTAATTCTCCAAAACTGTTGGAAGTTTTCTGAATTGTGAGTAAGTTCACATCATGATTATTTTGCTGCAAGACAACACTGGTACTTTTATACTTTTCTTAATCTTTGTGTTTTGTTGCTTGATGGTACCCTCAGAAGATAAAAACTCAGAGTATTTTCTAAGGCATAATTCAGAACTTCAATGAGAATTAATTTTTATTCTAGGCATGTTGCTCTGGTGATCCTGAGAGTTTTAATTCTTCCCTCTGGGAATATTTTGTTACATACAAGAGACAATATGGATCAGATTCCAGAAGATCTCAGCACCCAACGGCTGTGAAAGTCACAATGGGAGCTGCTTGGTGCTGAGTGCTTATGAAAATCTGGCCACTTATTTAGGTGCCTAAATGGGAACTGAGCTCTTAGGAAAATTTGGCCTCAACTGCAGTTGTTAAGAACTTGAAGATCAGATCCCACACTCTTTGGAAAAATCTAGTCTCATACTTTTCTATGTGCAAAGAATAAAGTGTGTACAAGGGTGGGATTTTTCAAAAGCATCCAAGTTACTTAGAAGCACAAGTGCCATTGGATTTTGGAACTTGTGTTTTTGTTATTTAGACTATTTCAAAATTCTGCCATTAGTTAAGATACGTTCATTTAGATTAAGAAAACCCCCACATAAAGCACTACAAAATCCCTAGGTATAAAACCTCCATCAAAGAGAAAGCAGACCACACTGTGTCTCAATCAGTAAGATCCTCCACCCTAAATCTACCACACAGACCTGCCCCCTAGCAGAAAGTAGGATAAATTAATAACATTTAAATGTGCAGAACAGGTGACAGAATTATAGCTACCTATTATATACCACAGTATCATAAAATTTAACATGTTCGCCTTTATATTCATAGAACTGTAATAGAAGAGGCAGCAATAAATAAAGAATGAGAAGATATATTAAGAAAGGAAACTAGAAATATTTAGCAAATCAATATTAGCCTTGCTGCAGGCACAGTGCACTGGAGTACAAGTGACGTGCTGGTGAAACTCATGTAACGTGGCATATCAAAAACATTTGAGAAACATAATCATCTTATATTACCATATCTATTTTTAGTTTGAGAGGTCCACATTATTGATAGTTGCATTGGTCTTAACCTACAAAATATATAATGGGCTAGATCTGTTCTTATTGTTCCTCAATAAAGCTGTATTATGGGAACACATTCAAAATTATGGTATAACATTTGAGAAAGTGGTCTAAATTGTTAGGGGCCTGATCTAAAGCCCACTGAAGTCAACTGAAACATTTCCATTGACTTCAGTGATCAAGCTCCCGTGAGAAATGTTGCAGTGCACTGCTTCACAACCTTTATTCACACAAGGAGTCCCGAGTTCAGATGGGCTGTGTACATAAGGACGTCTCACATGAAAAAGTGTTCCAGGATCACTTTGTTCTCATTTCAAGGGTCCCATTCATTTTGGAGGCTCACCTTGACTGCACAGTTCTGGCCTTATTTTCTTCTCCCAAACAGTGCACCAAATCCTGAGGTTCTTAACTTGGGGCCAGATTATGGAGGCCTAAATAAACACTGACTAAAACCTGAGTACGTACATATTGGTAAGGTCTAATGTTAACCAAAAACTCCATGAGAATAAGTATAAAAATCAGTGCTATTGTATCTGAAAACTTGACTGAAATGTTTGCTACAAATATGTTTGTATCCATCTGAAATTACTGACACTTCTATCACAATCAGTTTAGACGGCCATGACAGTTAGTAGCTTTATAAAAAGTCTGCATTTCATTAAAGATGTATATCTAATGAATTAGGGTAATAAAAATGAGTTCCTCTGTATTATATACATTCTCCCCCAATAGCCCGAGCCTTAAGCTTTAGGGTGAACTGAAAAATACAGTCATTACTTATTGCACTTTTGATACCAATACATCCAGTCTAATAGCCCAGTTCTGGTGTCCCTCTGCAGACAAAAATGCCTTTTAAACTTTAATGCAAATGTTTCTGCATAAAGACTGGTCTCTAACCAAGGAATATTTGAAATAATATAGTAATGTGAGCTACCTATTACTATTTCAAATCCCTTCAACTCTTTAGAAGCTCATCTGTTGTTTTGTAACCCTCCAGGATAAATCTGCTCCTTTCCCAAAATGAGAACAAAGAGAAACCGAAATTGCTCTGCAAGATGACTTCATTCTGTTAATCCATTTATATGCTCTTTTCAGGTTGTCTGGCTTTGCCATGCCAGTTTACAAGTTCAAAATATTTGTAACCTTCTTTAAAAAACCCTCAAACTCCTCAGATCATCCAATTTTTCTGTTACTGTTGCAATCCATACATTCAGAAACTGCAAACAATAAGAATAAACATTTATGACTTTGCACAAGTAAGCCCAGAAGGAAATAATGGGAGGGCCCAATTCTGTTCCCACTGAAGTCAGTAGGAGCAGAATGAGATCAGGGAGTTGTAACATTTTAGGTGCTAGTTAAGGTGAAGGAATGAGAAAGCCTGCTGTGCTGACTCCTGACTAATTTGCTATTCTTGCCAAATAAGATACTTTCAAAGAACAGACTAAACACACACACCTCATTCCCTCCCTCTGACTTCAGAAGGAGAGGTTTATGGACATTGAGCTGTAGATGCAGTTTTAACATTTGAATAATTACAGATATCTGATATTTTAGATACAGATGTTTTTGCAGAGCTCTGATTAGTTTTGATTAAAATGCCATGAAAACAGGCCAGGAGATCAGTTGTGTGATGATAGCAGGATGGCTAGGGCTTCTGAAGTGCGTATTTCTTCTGATATAGGAAGTTAAGTTACAGTATTCTCTTAGCTCAGGCAGAGGTTTTACAGATTACATTCCTTGTTACTAATCAGTGATTTTGCAGATTAGTAGTTGTTGCCTCTTTTGTTTCTCTTCTTGGATCAAGCATAGCCAAAACATTGTTTATTACATACCATAGAAGGTGTACACACAGTCCGTTGGGATTGGAACCACTGGTAAGCAAACTGCCGTGTGGTAATTTGGCCCACTGAAGCTTGAAGACAGGTTACAGATAAATCCCTACATATCCTCAAAGTGGTGATGTGTTAACCTAAGAATGCCAAGACAGTGCAATTTTTATTTAAAATGTGGAAAATAACAAAAGAGAGAAAACTTTTGCCATATCTTTTCTTAAAGCAAGCTCCCTTTATCTGATTTAAGATTTGGATTTTATGAGTAAGAGGCTTGGTGGGAGGCTCATTGCTGCTTCAACTACTTCATTCACTCCAGTTATTGATTATTAAAACATGCAATTTTTAATTCAGCTATTTTTTGCTCAGCTATTCCAGATTTATTTTTTCTCACTCCGTTAAAATGCGGAAATAGTTTTAATGTGAGGTTAAGCAGACCATGGGAAATAAGCTCTGCTTCTTCCAAAGTGCCTGTAAACTAGTGACATTCACACTATTGCCAGCAAATTAGAAACCCTCAAGATACTGGCAATTTGAACAAAAAAACCCCAAGTTTCAGCTAACCTCTGTCTCAGAGTTGGATTTTTCCTAAGGCCATTCCCCCCTATAGGAGGTAGATGTCTAGATGTTCTCTTCATTCCCTTAGCCTCAGAGAGAGGCTCAAATCTTTTATATTGCTAGCTTGCAGATAAAGTGGACACATCTGATCTAATCTCAAAGCAGTTTTGAATTTCTGTGCTGGGTTCAAGCACCTCGCATCAGGATAACTTAGTAGAAGAAACCCTACATCCTTATGCAGGGTCCTAGAAGCTGTCACCGTCCTGGTACAGTATCTTCATAGATAGTATGATTATCTTGTATTTACATGACACCTTTCTTCCCAAAGGATCCCAAAGCACCAGGGGAGGCTCCAGGCCCCAGCACGCCAAGCGCGTGCTTGGGGTGGCATGCCGCGGGGGGCGCTCTGCCGGTCGCCGGGAGGGTGGCAAGCAGGCTGCTTTCGGCGGCATGCCTGCGGAGGGTCCGCTGTTCCCGTGGCTCCGGTGGACCTCCTGCAGGCATGCCTGCAGAGGGTCCGCTGGTCCCGCGGCTTCAGTGGAGCCGCGGGACCAGCGGACCCTCTGCAGCCACGCCTGCGGGAGGTCCACCGGAGCCGCGGGACCGGCGACCGGCAGAGCGCCCCCCGCGGCATGCCGCTGTGCTTGGGGCGGCGAAATGTCTAGAGCCGCCCCTGCAAAGCACAATAGAAACTTTACAAACAGGCTTCACAACTGAAGTGCAATCACCTCTGGAGTTGGAATGCAACCACTGTTTAACAGTACATTGCAACACCATATTGCAATCCAGCATATGTGCAACATAGCAGATGGAAAGAGATTTACATTTCCTAACTCCAAGTCCTGTGCTTTTTCACTACTATTATTGGAGGCTGATCTAAAGATTAATAATACATAAGCAGTTCTTTGCACTATCATGGTGTCCATCATCCATGTATCTCAAGATGTTTACAAACATTTGATTAATAATACTCACAATACTCCAGTAAGGAAGCCATTATTTTTTTCATTGCACAGATGAGGAAAGAAGCACAGAGTTTTTAATGGACACATTTTTAAATGGCTTACTATTTTTGGGTGCCCGACATGAGACACCCAATGCCTGATTTTTAGAGGTGCTTAACGGCTACAACTCGAGCTAACATAAATGGAGGCTGTGGGGACTCAGCACCTCTTCAAATCAGACCGTAGGCACCTCAGGTTTGGCTCTCAAAACCTGAGGCACACAAAGGCCTTGATGCAGCAAACACTTCTGCATACAAATCAAATAGGACTACATAATGTTAAGCATGTATGTGCAGGATCAGGGCCAAAAATAGTCTCTGAGACTTTTTGCTTTATGTTCAGAGCATCCTCCCTCTCTTGACACTTTTCCTAATGGGCTATTAATACCAACAGCTAATAACATCTTATTTTTATTATAGTAGCACTTAGAAGCCACAGAATTGGTTTCAGGTTTACTATTCTCCCTCCTGCCCCAAAATGAAAGGAATAGAGGGGTCGACCCGTCAGCCCATTGGTTCATTTGATATAAATGTTTGATTTGTAATTAAGCTGAGTATTGAGTGAGCACATGCAGAGCTTCCACAAATGGCATGGAACTGCTCCGATAAATCAGTCCTGTGTCTCACCCCAGGAATCTGCAAACAGCTCAGTTTCCCCTATTAATAAAAGGAAAAGAGGAGAGATTTGTTGGCTTTTATGTGCTCAAATCACAGGCAGGTGGGCTGGAACATGAATTGTGATAAAGTGGTTGTAAAGATAATTGAAAAAATATTGCATGTAAATTAAAAAGGCTTTATAGACACTTGGATAACATCACTGTCTTCATGGGGAGTAATCAGAGAATCTGAAAATAATGCAGCTGGTCAGTAGTGATGTGGGCACTTCAGGCTTTCACCTAGCATAAAACACCATGTTTTTGTTGCAGGAAAAACCTAAATTGATTTCTATAATGAAATCTTATGGTTTTGCTTATGTAGGCTCTAATGTTTCTTTGTTCTGTGTTTTTATGAACCAAAAAATGAATGAAAACTTCAGCTGTTGTTACCTCATTGAACCAAGGATAGAATTTAGGGTGAGATTTGAAAAAGTGCACAAAGTACCCTTAACTCTGCTCCCACTGAATACAAAATGCTTCTGAAAATCCCCTCTTCCCCTGGGCACAGAAATTCCTGTTGGGAATTTGGTCTAATTGGTAAGGAGAGGAAAGTAACCGAAACAGAAGCATGGTTTTGTTGTTAGAGAGCAGGCCTGGACACAGAAGTTCTGAACTCTCTTGTCCTTGACTCTCAGTGCAGACATCATCGACTGCTTTTGCAAGTCAGTTAACCTCTGTGCCTCATTTTGCCCATGGCTGAAATGACAATACTAATGTTGACTGTACATTCCTGAATAAGGTTTCATGAGTATCAATAATTCTAATGTGCTCTGAGATCCTGAAAGCCTGAAGTGCCCATGTCATCCACTGAAAGGTTCTGTGTAAATGGAAACTATTATTAGGAAATTTAAAAAATATGATAAAATGCTACGTGTGATTTGTAACTGATAGCTGTTAGGTCTTATTTATCTATGGAACAGGAACAACCAGGGCAGGGACAGTATTATCATCCACTGTCCCACTAATAGGCTTCAACTTTGCCCTGCAGGGATGAGCTCCATGTCCATTCTGTCCGCGGCCTCTCCGCAGACACTCCCAACAAGTGTGCCAATTAGAGCTATCTGTGAAGAAGACAGCTATATAGGGACACTTATTAACCGGGAACTTGAACAAGAGTTAAGATCACGTCACATAGCCTACTGCATAGTCATTATATGGTAGTCAGTCACAGCCAGCTGGATTCATACCAGAGAACCTAGATGTGAAGGCCACTGTATCCCATTACCATTTTCTGAGTTTTCCAGAAACACCCACTCCAAACAAACTTAAGTTGTGTCTTCAGAGTCAAAATGTCAAATGAGGGGCAAGGCAAACACATGAAGAGGAAAAAATTTTAAAAAATATTTTAACCTCAGATCTAAATTAATTTTCAATTACTCTGGGGATGCATTCGTCTTGATGGTGTAGAAAATAGGGTCTTTATGTTGAAAGTTAACTTGTTGGGCTAGTATTGCTTTCTGCTTCCTGTTTGACAAAGGATTTAAATTGTTCTATGTAGAGTTAATAGTCAGAAGAGTAGGGGGAAGGGTCAGCTAAATTTTTCTTTCTGTCTTTTTACTGCTGCAGTTTCAGGGAACAAGTACAGGAGTAGCCAACAGAATGGAAAAGAGAACAACCCTCCCCCAACAAACCCCCCACAACTGTTGGTTTCATTTGCTTCTGCACTCAGCTACAAGACTGATACCAAGGCAACAAATAGTTGGCAGGAGGAACCGTGTCTGCTGCTCTTGTTAAATTGACCATTGCAACCTCAGAACAGGAAGTTGCTAGGGCAATCCTAGTAAATTCTTATCTCAGAGAGGCAGCTGTGCCATTACAATTATACAGGTAGCTCTGTCTCCCTTCTTTTGTAAAACTTATGACTAAGGAACTAATGTAAAAAAGATTTAGACAGGATAAGCCACTAACAAAAAATCCATAAAGAACTTTCTAGTGGTACATTTTTGTTTACTAAATATTTTCATGTCCTTTTAGTAGGCAGCCTGCCTGGTTTATGTTAAACCCAATACAAGTATAATTCTCTTTCACTCACATTCATTATGTTGAAACGGAGTTTATTTCTGTAGGGAATAATTTCTGTGTTGTACAGATCACCAAAGGCAAGAAAAATTTACCTTTCTTTAGAGGGTAAATAGTCTTATATTTCTACACAGATTAAGTGTTCAGGAATGAGGGGTCAGAAAGAGACCACCCTGCAGTTTTTATTTTGCATCTTTCTCTGGCATCCCACCAAATTTGCGGAGGGTAAGGTAGTCTTGAGGTATTTACATTCTATTCTGTGTAACTAGATGTTAGAAATAAACCCAGGTATCAACTAGTTTCTTTAAAGAGAGAGGAATGACATAATTCTGAGAAGGAAGTGCTGTATGCTAGAGCTGGTCAAAAATTTTCCATCAATACCATTTTTTCGTGAGAAAATGGCTTTTTGACTTTATGAAAATCTTTGTCAAAAATTCAGTTTTCATCAAACAGATCTGAGTTTTCATCAAAAAGAAACAAAAACCCAGACGTCTTGAAAACCAAAAATTGCCACTGAGCATTTCAATCAAAATTTTGGTCTTTATTTATTTATTTATTTTATGAAAACACACACAAAAAATTCTATGACAATTTTCATGTTAAAAAAATTCATTCCTCAGTGAGCTCTTCTGTATGCCCATTTGTTATGTTAAAACTCCAACTAGCTCACAAGTTCCTGATCATTATAGAAAATGAAGCAATTTGGCATTTCTCTTATTTTGTTCAGGGCTCAGTCCTGCAAGGAACAGAGTTCCCCTGAATTCCAATTGATGTCACCGCAGGCTGAGAGTGAGCGTCCAAGAACCTGGCAGGTTGGTGTCCTCAAGAGGGACCATTATGATCATCTAGTTTTACCTCCTGTGTAACCTTCCCAAAATAATTCCTAGAGCCTCTCTCTTAGAAAACATCCATCCTTGGCAAATGGTTACAATGGTTAATTACTCTTAATGTTACACATTTAGGCCATATTTCCAGTCTGAATCTAGCTTCAACTTCCAGCCATTGGATTGTTACATTTCTCTGCTAGATTGAAGAGCCCATTATTAAATATTTGTTCCTCATGTAGATACATATATATTGTAATGAAATCTCCTCTTGACCTTCTCTTTGTTAAGGTAAATAGACAGAGCTCCTTGGGTCTATCACTATAAGGCACGTTTTCTAATCCTTTAATTATTCTTGTGGCTCTTCCCTGAACCCTCTCAATTTATCAGCACCCTTCTTGAATTGTGGGCACCAGAACCAGCAGCTGTCTCACCAATGCCAAACACCACCTACTAATGCATCCCAGGATCTTTTGACCACAGCATCACACTGGAAGCTCATGTTTAGTGGATTATGCACGACACCCAAATCTTTTTCAGAGTCACTCCTTCCCAGGACAGAGTCCCCCATCCTGTAAATACGGCCTGTGTTCTTTGTTCCTAGATGTATACATTTACGACAAAGCATCTTCTTGAAGTTAATTAAAATGTCTATTATCCAAGTCCACCAGATGGCAATAACTACTGACAATTTCGATTTCTGAATGAACACCATGGTGAATTTACCTGAGTAATGAAACCAAGCTCAATAATTCCTCTTGAATTTCCATATTTCAATGTTACCTTTTAAGCATCCTACTTATCCTAATAAGCATTTGGTTGTGGCAAACAGAATGCCCTTAAGTATTTCACATTAAATACTGTTTGAAATTATTTTCTCCTTCTATATCATTGGGCATGATTGGTGAAGTTAGTCTAGAAGTACACTCAGTACTTTTCCTTAATGAAAATTAAGTGCTCTGGATGAAATCCTGCCCCATTATTATGTATTATTATTTGCACTGCAATAACACACAGGAGCCCCAGATAATGATCAAAACTCTATTGTGCTAGGTGCTGTACAAACACAGCACAGAAAAGACAGTCCCTGCCCCAAAGAGCTTACAATCTTGGAGTCAAAGGGAGTTTTTCTATTGACTTACATGGGGCCAGGATTTCACCCTCTATAACTCTGTGGTCACTGTGTCCACCAGCTCTGAGACATAAAGCTTCAGTCCACACATGAGTCCAGTCCCCATTTGGATTGAGCAAAGAGCTGCCATCACTCCACAATATTCCTTGTTTTGAAATGTTCTGCCGTCTCAGTCAATAACTGTGAAAAACATTTATATTGTTTCTATATTTACTAACAATTAGAATAAAGAGTGAGGAGGGAGAAGTCAGCCTGGCCTGCCTACTGGTCTTGGGCATTAAGGTAGAGTGGGAGTTGGGGCAGGTGAAAACCAAAATCAACGTAATGAATATAAACATTAGCATTAAAGTCTTAGTCCTGCATCACTGAAGCCAATAGCAAAACTTCAAGGGTACGTCTTCCCTCCAGCTGGACAATGTGATTCCCGGCATGGGCAGACAGACTCATGCTAGCTCAGGTTGAACTAGTGCGCTAAAAATAGCAGTGTGGATGTTGAGGTTCTAGGGTGGCTCAGGCTAGCAACCCGAGTCCAAGCTTTCCTGACTCCCTGAGTCTGAGTTCAGTGGCCTGAGCCATTGCCCATGCTGCAGCGTCCACACTGCTATTTTTAGTGTGCTAGCTCAATACGAGCTAGTGTGAAATCTGCTTACTCACACGTCTCAGCTGCAGTGTAGATATACCCCTATTGACCCAAGTCATGAAGGAATGGGCCCGTAGCCCTCCAGAAGAGCAGTTTACTCATGTCCCAATACCAAATGTACAACCTGTGATAAAAGCCTCCTCACAAACCTGGCTAGCTTGGCAGGAAACTCTGGGTAACAAGTGAGTCTAAAGTTGTGGTTTGCTCGTCAACTCATTAAATAATGAAATGAGGCACCCAACAGTGCACCAGCATCGTCAAGAGGGAGGAAAGTAACCTTTTCTTAGTAGAGGAAAATTGAATTGTTACTACATCAAGCTCTAACATAGTGCTATAGATGGACTTTCCATTAGCCACTTTGCTGACCACCGAATTGTATATCACTCAAAGCATTATGATGCAGATAAATAAGGTTTAGCTTTGGGAGGCCAAATAAATATTTCACACTATCACTTTGCTCTGTTACTTTTAAAGGTGAACACTTTCTATTCTTAACATTTGCCAGCTTGCTTCTCTCAGTCATAAACAGCACTTTTTAATATCAGCAGCACCATCTGCTGGGTATTTTGTAGAATTATATCTTCTTGAAGGAAAAAAATGGAGCATTTTAGAGTGTAGTTTGTGTATGTGTTGCTACCACGACTACGGCGCTGCCTTAGTTCTGAAATGTAGATCTATTACAGCTTATTCTAATGTGTTACACTAATTTTATTTTACACTATAATAGTCTGAAATAATCACAAGTCTGATTAACTTTGTTTTTGTATTTTCAGGTTATCTGTGAAAATTGTCTAGGTTAGATTTTAAAATGGCTGGATAAAAGAAGGAACTTAATTGGCCAATAACTTTGCCTGAACTACATACCGTTCATAGGTATTCAACAGAACCCCAAGGCCTGTGACTCTGAACATCTGTCTTTAATGGGGGGTGCAGAGGAGGAAAACCATTCACACAATTATGCAATAATGAAAACTAATGCACAGATAACCCAGGGACTCTGGAAAATGTGCACACATACAAATCAGCAGGTTCAGGCTACATGCATTTTAGGGTATTAAGGCCCAAGCTGCAACCCTAACTCACATGCTAAATCCTGGAGAAGTCAAACCTCTGGCTTTTACCTCTTTGGCAATGCTGGAACACTGCTAAGAGGCTTATCTTGCTATTTAGTAAAGCCAGTGGGACTACTTGTTTGAATATGGCTTGCAGGATCAGGCCTTAACAGAATTAGCTAACAAATAGCCATCCCAGAGGCTTGGCTATTGGGCCTGTGTTGCCTTGTATACTCAGGCTGCACAGGGTACTGCTGCAACAAACTTGTCCTCTGCCTCGGAGAGCCAGCTAGAATGGATCGCTCCCGTACCCTATTCATTCATACTGGAACAACCATAGCTTAGCTTTTTAATGGGTTTTTCCGAGTTAGGCTTTCCATTAATCCAGTGTTTCTTTCTAAGGAATTAGACTTATACTGAGAATCTTTCTTGGACTTTGCTATATTGAACTCAGTGCTTTAGAGCATTAAATCAGACCACATATGAAACCCTCAATAAGGTTCCTTTTTTAGACAGACTATTGCTTTATCATAGTACAGCTGAACAAATCCCAGTCAAGGTCATTTCTATGTTTATATAAACTAAATCAGGATTGCTGCATCCTGTTAAATGGTACTAGCTAATGGTGATGAGTGGGAAGGGACACAAAGGGGGCACCAGCCAAAGGGGGGCACATGGCCTCACCACGTGACACCCCCACATGACACCCTCACGTGACTCCACCCCACCCCAGGGCACCCACACTCTCCCCATCCCGTCCCTTCTCCATGGCGGAGGGGGGAAGGGGGGCTCTGTCACGCTCCGCTGCACCACGCCAGGCAGTGTCCCCTCCCAGGCAGCGTGGCCAGAGGCTGCCTGGACTCGGGAGAGTGCTGCCGCCCCATCCTAGCACCTGGCATTGGGGGTGGGTGGGTTAGGGGGCTCTGTCCCACTGTGCTGTGCCAGGCAGCGTCCCCTTCCAGGCCACTACTAGCATATATATGCAACGAACCATACTGGGTTTTATGCATACGTTCGGTCCAATAGGTAAAAGAGGAAAATCAGGAGAAGACATTTAACCATTGGATATGATGTTGATAATGACAGCAAATGTATATTGTCACAGATGTATTCATTGTTCATTTCCTATTAAAATGAAGCCCTAGGCTTAAAAAGAACTGTAATTAAGGAACACAAGGGATATTTTGCACTTTCAGTAACACTGCTTAGCATTCACATAGCACTTTACACATATTTGCTAATTAATCTCACAACACATCAGAGAGGTAGCTAAGCATTATTGTTTTCATCATAAACATGGGGAAACTGAGGCAGATTTGTTAAGGCCAGATTTTCAAGACACCGCAGTTCCCATATAGACACCTTAATAAAGTGGCCAGATCTACTCGGGTGACTAAATGAGAGCTGAGGTCGTCTAAAAATCTGGCCATAAGTGACTGTCCTAAGACTGCCAAGGGAAACAGAGTAAAAGGCTGGAACTAAAACCCAGCAGTAGAGCTGCCAAAAACTCAGGATTTCTGTCCTTCAGGAAATTCCAACATCTGTTTTCATCTCAAATCAGGACAAAGTTGAAATTTTAAAATTTTACACAGAACAGAAATTCTGAAAAATGTTGTTAGAAAATGTTCAAATGTTTTGTGCTGACATTTTTGATCAAAACCAAAATGTTTCCATATTCCCCAAATCAAAATGTTCTGTTTGGTTTGTTGAATGGACTCAAAATGCTTCATTTTGAGTCAGTTTCAGTTCAACATGAAATTGTATTTTCCCATTGTGCTACAGTGACACATGGCAGTCTCATGTGGGAGCCTGATGCTCTTGTTCTCCCCGCAGAGTAGTGGAACTAGCGGGGCAGGGGAGAGGTTAGTGCTTCTGCAATGGAAATATTGTTGGGGGTCTGTCTGCCCCCCATGTAAATTTGCACAGGAGGATGAGGCAGAGGTGAGAGAGGGACCTAGAGGAGCTGGAGAGGTTGCTGCAGCACTTGAGACTGAGCTAGAGAGCAGGGAGTGGGACCCAGAGGGGCTGGAATAGGCGTAGGAGGAGGTAGCAACACCAGGACCATCCTTCCCAGGCAGAAGATGGCTGCTCTCCTCTCTTCACCAAAATCTTAGTACCTTCCCTTGCTCCCCCTCCTATCCATCTGTCCTCCCACTCACAGGGAACTTCTGCCCCCAACCCCCACTCTCCCCTATGTTATTTTTGGGAGGTCTAGTTCAGGCCCCCATTCTCTCCTACAGGCTGAGATCCCTGGCTGGACTACATCTCCCATAGTGCACCATGCAGCTGGGTCAGAAGGGAAACTGTATTGCATTCTGCATTTTACAGAAACTGCATTTTCTGTTTGAAAAATCATTCAGACAGAAAATTCCCAACCAGCTGCCCAAGAGATTCTTAGCTCCCCAGGCCAGTGCTTAGAGCGCTAGACAACACCTTTTCCTCAGAGAGCTGTGCAACACTGCAAATAATTTCTTTTCGAATTTTTTAAAATAAAATTTGCTTGAACTGTGTTTATTTCCAATGTGTTTCCATGAATATTCTAAACTTGTCTACACATGAAAGTTAATCCAGAATAAAAATTAATTTGGAATAAAGTAAACTAATCTTATTCTGGAATAAGAACTTCCATACATAGAGATAAATCAGCAATAGTTAGTCCAGAATAATTATTTCAGGATAACTACCTGTGTTGATAAGTAAGGTGTAAGGAATGAATTTATTGACAGGAATATTAATGGAAACAACACATAAACAAATACTTGAGATTTTTTGTGGGAATCTGTGTTTTGAATACAGAAGCATGAGTATTTATACCAGAAATTCAATTTGACATACGACTTCAAATCAATACCAAGCAACGTAAACTGAATTTAGAATATAAATCCTGTACAACAAACTGTTTCATAAACATTCCAAAATTATTTGGAGAAATTATTCAGTTGACAATTTTGATCTGCTCATAGACAATTCATAAACAAAAAGCGGTGAAGTTAATAGAATGATTCATGAATTATTCACACAGATTTTCCACTCTTCGGGATGAAATATCCAGAGACAAGACTGCTGTTCAGTTAATAGAAACACATTTTTCTTTTTGAAAGACTAATGGATTTCACAAGATTCAGTCTGGAGTCACTTTAATTTAGTCTAAATGAAGAAAACAGATTTCCCTGGGAATCTTTCAGGATGAAAGCATATATTCTCATATAAACTCATATGTCACTGAGGGTATGACTACACAGGGATAAAAAAAATCAAGTCAGATGACCCTGGCCCACCACTGGGCTTGAGGGGTTCGGCTGCAGGACTAACAATTGCCTGAGCTCTGGGACCCTGTGAGGGTGGAGGTCCCAGAGCTCAGACTCCAGCCCAACCCCAAACATCTACACAACGATTTTTAGCCCTACAGCCTGAGCCTGAATCTGCTGACCCAGGCTAAAGGCAGCCACGCCGTGGGTCTTTTATCTCTGCGTAGATGTACCCCAAGAGAGAAACTGACTAATTACTAGCCTAAGAGTTGGTAGAATAATTTTAAACTATTTTAAAAGTCTACCATGAAGCATAATTTCTGTTCAGGATATTGCATAAATAGTCACTCAGCAAACATAATTCTCTACAATGGATGGCTCGCATCACAGATATTCTAAAACAGGCCACAGTAAAGCCTAAGTAAATGGTAATAGCAGGAAAAGGAAGAAGAATAAACTGTACAGTTTTGGGTATTTTTACTTCTGTCAAATTTATTTTTTACGTTTATTCGAACATAAATAAACTAATAATTAACTTGGAAGCAGACATGCATAACGATATTTCAAAAATAGCCACATATAGATGATCCTTTGTATCTGTCTAACAACCAGCTAAAAATCATTTGCATGCCACTGAGTGAACAAGTCATGGCATATTTTAGAGAAGTGATGGCATTTCAGTTGAAAATGTGTCACATGAGAGCTAGATAAGATCAAATTAGGATGTTTTGTGTGCGTCGGTTATTGAAACCCTTGGACTGGCTGAAAAAAATGATAAAAGTAAATTTAGGGTGGAGTGTAGCTGAGTGGATAAAGCATAGGACTTGAGTTGAGCGGTCTGGGTTCTATTCCTGGCTTTGTCAAGGCCTCTCTATGTAATCTTGAGCAAGTCCTTTGACCAATCTGTGCCTCTGTTCCTCATTTGTACAACAGGGATAATATGTACCTACCCTGGGACTCTAAGTTCATTAATGTTTGAAAAGTGCTCCGGGATCCTTGGATGGAAATAATGCTATCATTATTAATTATTATTATTATTTTCAGTATCAAAACATGCTGACACTGTTTCTCACCATCCCCCTCCCCCTGATTGTTATGATCTCAGTGATATTGACAGTTTACAATCCCAGCACAACCATCAACAGAGAGGGGAGTAAAAACTGTCAAAGTAAGTAATTTCACAACATTTATCAAGCATTTTGTATTTTCAAAGTGCTTTGTAACCTTTATTTAGAGTTGAGGGAAGGAGAAAATCAGAGGAATGGCTAAGCATGTGGTCAGCAGAAAGAAAGGTTATTTGAACCAAACCTCCCAATTTTAGGGGTTTGTTTGTCACCAGAAGGAAGTGCAATGCACATACATGTGGTGCAGGGCTGCCCAGAGGATTCAGGGGACCTGGGGTCTTCGGCTGCAGGTCCCGGGGCGGAAGGACCCCCTGCTGCGGGTCTTTGGGGCACTTCGGTGGCGGGTCCCGGAGCGGAAGGACCTCCCTGCCACCGAATTGCCGCTGAAGACCCGGAGCGGAAGAAGCTCCGGGGGCCCAGGCCCTGCGAGAGTTTTCCAGGGCCCCCAGAGTGAGCGAAGGACCCCCCTCCATGGCCCCCGAAAAATTCTCATGTGGGCCCCTGCGGGGCTCGGGGCAAATTGCCCCACTTCTCCCCCCCCCGGGTGGCCCTGATGTGGTGTCAATAACACTGATCATATCTTCTGTATTGTTATTATAGTGCTAGAATTCATCAGAACTACAGGCACCTAACCTCCAACATTCAGAACCATGTAGTGCAACTCTTTAGAGTTCTCTGTAGGCCAGTGAGCAATGAATCACTGGCACACAGCATCGTTTGTCGTATTTGAGCATCATCTTTTGTTTTGCTGGTCACCACCAATTGTTACTCAAGCTCCATGGAGTCCCGTACCGATTTATACTTGTATAATGAGAGGATTTTCATTGTTACTCAGTGTTTCAGCTTTTGCCGAAGAAAACTTGGTCATGAGAAAGGGAAAATGTCCCTGACAGGAATGGAACATAACCAAATGAAGGGAGATTTTAAGACGTCAATTAGGAGAGGAATCCATTGCGCCCGTCTCCTTACCAAATGTATGATTGCTGATTGCTTTACATAAGCCACAAAAAGATATAGTACTTTTTATCGCCATTTATGTTCAATAGCCAGATGAAAGAATAAGAGAAAAAATGAAGCTGGGTTTTTTTTGCCTGATTTCATAGGTGATGTCCAGTAAGGATTACTTAAATACTTATGCCTGAGAAAGACAATGCCATGCATTTTCGCTAATGGACAGTTTGGAACATATGATCTCTTTTATCTGATGAATAAGAAATCAGATCCTGTTTGTGATCAATGGTGAAAGGTGCTGGATTAGTCAGTGGAAACCCAAATCCTCTGTTCAGCTACAGAACAGGTAAAACATGGCTTATGAAAATGTAGTCTTTCCCACACTGCCTTATCATTGTTATTCAATCCTGGAAGGGATACCACATGTGTTCCTGACAATTAAGCCTTGCTTTCTCTCCTGATATGGTACAGATTAATACTGGTTGTGATGGCTATTTTTATGACATGGACACTTGTTCACCAGATACTGGATTGGGAATTCACAGTCACCAGTTTCTACATCAGTTACAGCTTTTCCAACTATCTGTGCTAAGAACACTAAGGCAATAATATACTCCAGTGGCCAATCCACTTCACATTAATCCCCAAATTGCTGAAAAATTGTAATGACTTTCGTTTGCTACTCTCTGGATTTCAATGAGTGATATTCAATGAGAGATATGACCCCCTTCTAATCAGAGCCACTCTCCCAATTACCATCTACAAACATTTTGCTTGTCTGACTCAGGCTCCCAATCTCTTTGCTAACTGGGAAGTCTCAGAGGGGCACTGGTAATGACAAGAAATGCTTAAAAATACACAAAATGGAAAAAGTTAAACAAACAAACTGAGGCAATCAAAAACTAGTACAATCCCACCTGACCTTGCTGTAATAGGATCACATTCGGATTAGTCCATGACATAAATTGGTCCTAGTAAGTCCACTGAAGTAAACTAATCTTCCCCCAGCCCTTCAGCTAGGACTACAGTTACCCACTTGCTTGTGGAAGAACTGAGAGCATAAAACTCAGCTCTGTTGAAATGGCCCGTCCCTCCCCACATTGCGGATGTGTTGGTGTACTCCTGCTCCACTGAATGGAAATTCAAGTGGGGTCAGAAAGAAACTGGTCTTTAAATAAATCCTTAAATTGTACTGAATATGTTCATGAAACCCAGTAAATCAGTGTAGTGATATTACAGCTCACAGCCTCTTATGCTGTCTAGGAATTAGCATTTGAGCTGTCAAAAATTTGCCTAAGGGCATGAATGAAGCACACTGCCTCACTGACTTTCCATTTAGAGCAGGGGGGGGCAAACTTTTTGTCCTGAGGGCCACATCGGCATTGCAAAACTGCATGGAGGGCTGGGTAGGGAAGGTAGGGGCCTCCCCAAACAGCCTGGCTCCCGCCCCCTATCTGCCCCCTCCCACTTCCCACGCCCTGACTGCTCCTTGCCCCTGACCACCCCCTCCTGGGACCCCTGTCCCTGACCACCCCCCAGGACCCCACCCTCTATCTACCCCCCCTTCTCCCTGTCCCCTGACTGCCCTGGCCCCTAACCACCCTCCGCTCTTAACCACCCCCTATCCAACCCCCTCTGCTTCCTGTCCCGACTGCCCCATCCCCTATCCATACCCCTGCCCCCTGACAGCCCCCTCCCGGGACTCCCACACCTATCCAACTCCCCATCCCCTGACCCTCCCCCGGAACCTCCGCCCCATCCAACATCCCTCTGCTCCCTGTCCCCTGACTGCCCCAACCCCTATCCACACCCCTGCCCCTTAACTCCACCCCCCCGGGATTCCCACATCTATCCAACTCCCCTGTTCCCCGTCCCCTGACCCTCCCCCAGAACCTCCGCCCCATCCAACCGCCCCCTGCTCCCTGTCCCCTGACTGACCCCTGGGACCTCCTGCCCCTTATGCAACCTCCTGGCTTCCTTACCATGATGCTCAGAGCAGCAAGAGCTCACAGCCCCACCACCTGGCTGGATCCAGCCTCGCTGCCCACGCTGCCCGGCAGGCCAGAGCGCTGGCGGCATGGCGCACTGAGGCTGTGGAGGAGTGGGGAGGGTGGGGGAGAGGCTGGGGGCTAGCCTCCCTGGCCGGGAGCTCAGGGGCCGGGCAGGACGGTCCTGAGGGCCGGATGTGGCCTGTAGTTTTCCCATCTCTGATTTAGAGCCAAGTTCTATACTTCAGCACAAAGGCTAAGTATGGGGCAGTGCAATGCGTTTTTCTCTAGTGGGAAGATGAAGGAATCTTCCCTCCTGACAGAAAGATGCAGAGCAAATTTTGATAGAAGGAGGGAAAGGAAAGTAATTTTGTTTCCCCCTCTTTTTCCACCAGTGACTAAGATGCAGCAGGTCACATCACCCCAGCTCCACTTGTGCAAGCTCCTTGTCTGCAAATAACAATGCCCTCAGTTACGCTTTTAAACCCCCATTACCCTTCAGAGATTGAGCTGGGCATAATTACAATTTTTTTAAACCCCAAACTATTTCTGAAGTGCATATAAATGATAACTGCCAACGCTGCAAATGTCTGAAGAGCCCCTACTGTAAAGGGGGATGGGAGCAGTGCTAGACTAGCAGGGTCTTTGCATAGGGGAGTAACTGTCTCTTCACATTACCATCAGACTCTCTGCTTGTGCAAGTTTCAAAACTATTCTGCATCAGAGCTTACATTTTTAAAGAGGAATAACTTCATGTTTCTAGCTCACTGGCTTAGTAATGGCATACATAGAAGCTGCACCAGTAAAAAAGCATGTACCCAGCTGGTGTATATTGATAGGGAATTCTTCCCAATAAATACTTTCTAATCAATCGACAGAGGAATATTTTCCTCTCAAGAAACCCCTCTAAAAGAAACAAATGCAATGGGAAAAAATGTCTTTGGTAAATATTTGATTAGAGAAAACATGGCTTTTGAAGTAAATTTGTGCATAATGAATGATTTCTAAGATTTCTCCTGCTAGTGTCTCTCATTCACTCAACATAAGAGGAAAATATCTTGAACACCAGAAGAGATTTTAATGCACACGAATGCAGTTCCTCCGCTTTTGCTTTTTGCTACCAGATGGTTGGGGGAAATTTCTAGTACTGCTTACTGGGCATGACCCTGCAGGCCTTATGTAGGTAAAACTCCCTGAGTGAAATTTGTCCCTCTTCAGAAAGCCAGCACAAGGCATATCTGAGAGGACTGATGTGTGCAATACACCTTGGTGCTGGGCCTCTGGACTGGGTTGACTTTCACCCTCAACCAGGGCCGCCCAGAGGATTCCGGGGGCCCGGGGTCTTCGGCGGCGGGGGGCCCCTTCCATTCCGGGACCCGCCGCCGAAGTGCCCCGAAGACCCGTGGCAGGGGCCCCCCCGCCACCGAATTACCGCCGAAGCGGGACCCGCCGCTGAAGTGCAGCCCGGTCTTCGGCGGTAATTCGGCAGAGGGGAGCCCCCGCCGCGGGTCTTCGGGGCACTTCGGCGGCAGGTCCCGGAACGGAAGGGGCCCTCCGCCGCCGAAGACCGGGCTGCGCTTCGGCGGCGGGTCCTGCTTCCCCCCCGCCCCGGCCCCAGCCTCTTACCCCCGTCTCCCTCCTCACCCGGAGTCTCAGCGCCTCGCCGGAACAGCCGCAGCATCTGGCCGGCGGGGCCTGAGCTCCGTCCCGCTCAGAGCCGTGTGGTGAGGGGGCGGGGCTGGGAGCTCCACGCCGAGCGGAGGGAGCTCAGGCCCCATTGGAGCTCCCAGCCCCGCCCCCTCACCACGCGGCTCTGAGCGGGGTGGGCTCAGAGGCCCCGGCGGAGACTCGGCGCTTGATGTGCTGAGGCTCCAGGAGAGGGGCGGAGGCGGGAGCCTCCGCTGTTCTCTTGGGGGCCCCTGCGGAGCCCGGGGCAAATTGCCCCCTTTGCCCCCCCCTCTGGGCGGCCCTGCCCTCAACGAAGTCAATGTGGGTTTTGCTTGCCTAGACTCTGCAGGATCAGACTTCCTGTGAAGTGCGATGCTGTTGCTGCACTGTTTCACAAAAGAAAGAAAATTCCTGGCAAATACATCCTAATGGGAGTTTTGCTGTTGACCTTAAAGGGAGCAGATGTACTCCTCATACAGTATAGGAGCCTAAAGGAAGTGAAAAATAAGAGTATTTTATAAAGGTGACAAAATGAATCTGGATTTAATTTACAGTGCAACCTCATTTCTACATAATTTAACTTTACTTCGATTGAATGCTCCTTGGAGGTAGGAACTCTTTTTATTCTGTGTTTGTGCAGCACCTAGCGCAATAGGGTTTATGACTTGGGCTCATAGGTGTTACTATAATGCAAATACATAATAATAGCCTTATGGACCCATTACATCAACCTAGCTTGCAATGTAAATGTTGTGAGTTGTGATCTCACTATTCACAATGAACACTTCTAGATATATTACAACTGCAGTAGAATATTTGGAATTTAAGGAGGGCAAGCAGGAGGGTCTGGGTATGAGGGGGTTGGGCGGATGGGGGAGCAGGTCCCTGTACAGGGATCCCTCAACTGAGGAGCGATGGGCGCAGGAGGTAGCAGGGAGAGTTTGTGGAGCTTCCTGCAGCTGAGGGAGAAATCTGGGGGTGGGTCTAACCAGGTCCCAGATGTGGTGTAGGGAAAGAGGAAGTCCTGTCCTCCCCCGACCAGCTGGGACTAGCAGTTGAGCCCAGTGCAGGGTAGGAGCCACCAGCCAGCTCTTCCCCACTCCCACCCCCTGCTCCACAGTGATTTACCTCTCTGCTTGCTGCCCTGGGCACCTGAAACATACTGCTGGGGAGGGTCACATGATCGCTCTTGTGGCTTCCCTTTGCTTCCCCATCAGAAAGTCATTTTTCTGCAGGGGACATAAATTCTCTGCATGTGCAGTGGCGCAGAATTCCCCTAGGAGTAGTGTGTGGACACTCTTATTCCAGAATAAGTGTGCCCTGTTCCTGTTTAATTTAACCCCATAGGAATGAGATGCTCTTATTCTAGCATAAGAGCATCTGTATATGGAGTTGAGCAGGAATAATTCCATGTGTGGACAAGCCCTTAGACTTTTTCCCCACATGTCCCAGGGAGATAGAACCTTTTCTCACACAGGTGACTGTGTTTAAGTCAGGGGAACAGGGTTGGAGGAAGGATGTCAGTCTTTCAAACTGCTGTTGCTCTCAGAAAACTGTGCCTTAGATATAGAGAAATATTTTTATAGCAAAAATAACCAAAAGTAGCAGGGTAGGAAAGAGCTTTGAGGAGCTTCGTCTTTAGAAGCTGCAGAGGAAGTAGATAACTACAGCCATAGAGAACTTAAGAAGCAGACAGGGAGAGAAAGAGCTGGATGCAGTGTTTATAGTCATGTATATTTTTCACGTGGCTGTATGAAGATGCAGCCAGACAGCACTGCACAGAATTAAATACATGGGACTGACAATTTGACAGCATTAGGCTTTTCTATTTTCTTACTAGCATTTCTGGAAGTAATCTTGCTTTAATAGGGAGATAGATATTATGAGCTAGATTCACTGGTACCTTCTGGCTGCTTTGTGCTGTTCTGCAGACTCAGCTTGACTGGCTTGTTACACTAGGTGTATAGCTGCTTTGTATCACCCAAACAGTGCAAAGCAGCCAGAACATACTATGCATCTGGCCCATAATTCAACCCGATTTCACTGTTCGCATAGTGAGTGACCACATGCAGAAAACTGAAAATTTCAAATTTGTTGATACAATTTGATCTGGAATAAAAACAATTATAGATATTTTAGTCCAAAAGAAATGAGAATGCTTTTGTCTCCCTTGACAAGTGACGTCAAGGTGAAATGACATTCAAGATACTTCTCCTTAAAAATATGTTCTTTAGTTTGCAAAGTGGAGTTTTATTAGGATTGCTGCTATAGTCTTTTCCAATGGATTTTGAGAGACCAGTGAAAAAATGACGATGAGGAGTCCTAGTTGCACCTTAGAGACTAACAAATTTATTTGGGCATAAGCTTTCATGGGCTGGAACCCACTTCATCAGCTTATGCCCAAATAAATTTGTTAGTCTCTAAGGTGCCACAAGGACTCCTCGTTGTTTTTGCTGAGACAGACTAACATGGCTACCACTCTGAAACCTGTGAAACAATGTCACCGCACTCCCTGGTATCAAACCACTAAGCATAAGGCTGGATTTACGGGGGGAACATGGAGATGATTCTTTGCCTCCCTACCTAATCTTTGTACTGCCACCAACTCCTCTGCTATGGGAGAAGTGGAGCCCAGCTGCTACTGCTGGGGCCTGAACAGAGATTTTCCAAGAGTAAAATCTATGTAAGAACAGGGGGTTGGGGCCTGCTAGATTCCTACACCCTTGAAGGGCGTGTCTGCATTCTGGCAAATTTGAGATATTCTGTCTTTTGCTCCAATTATTTGACTCCAGAATCCAGAGTAGCCAGCAGAACTAATGAAAGGTAAGTGTTCAGAACTCCATTCCTTTGCTTCAGACTAAATGAGATCGAGGAGGACTTCAAGGAAGTACTACAAAATACAGGGGCACAAATTAGAAAAATCCACTCATTTAAAAGTTATGAGTCTTCTCTTGCTTATTCCTTTCATCCATTTCTTTCTCTCTCCTACACCCACTTATTCACTCCATCTGTCTCCATCAGCCACCTATTTCTTTCTCTGTCCTAATTTCAATATATTCTTTTCTCTCCCATTTTAATTCTCTCCTCTTCTTTCTTCATAAGCAGCCTCAGCTCAGATCAGGCTAGGTGCCAAGTCCAAGCCCTCTCAATGCCCTGGGTCCAAGCTAAGGACACTGGTCTGAGATTGGGCAGCTAGCCTGAGCAGGGCCGGCTCTACAGTTTTCGCCACCCCAAGCAGCGCACCAAATTGCCGCTGCGGAGGGCGGGGGCAGTCCGTGTGCCCTTAGGGCGGCAGGCGTGTTTCCGCGGCGGCGGCAATTCGGCGGCAGCTTCTATGTTTAGCTGAAGCTGCTGCGGACAGCTAAATATAGAAGCTGCTGCTGAATTGCCACCACCGCGGAAACGCATGTGCCGCCCTAAGGGCACATGGACTGCCCCTGCCGTCCGCGGCTGCAATTCGGCGTCCTGCTTGGGGGCAAAACAACAGGGACTGCCGCCCCTTGCAGATTGCCGCCCCAAGCACCAGCTTGGAATGCTGGTGCCTGGAGCCGGCCCTGAGCCTGAGCCACTGCTAGTACTGCAATATCCACGGTGCTATTTTTAGCATACTAGCTCGAGCTGAGCTAGTGCAGATCTGTCTACCCGTTCTGGGAACCACTGCTCCTAGCTGCAGTGTGGACATCTCCAGGTAAAAGTGTCTTTTCAAGTACATCAACAAAGTGTGTGTGTGTTTTACTACATTGGCAGGTACGTGCCGATAGATAGCTTGCGGACAGTTATGCTCCTCATTACAACATTTTCTCTGTGTGTGTGTGTGTGTGTTTTGAATAAGACTCAGATTTGTGGTATCACAATGGATCATAAGGAAACATGTGCAGATTTTGTATACTCTGCAGGGGTTCCCAAACTGTGGTACATGCATCACTGGTGTTACGTGACCTTGCTGTTCCATCTATTCACTTCATAACAAATTTGTAAGAAGTGGTACATAAACCAATAAAGGTTGAGAACCACTGATTGTCAGATAAATACTATGGGCCATATTTTACCACTGGTGTCAAAGGGGAGTTCTGCTTTTTAAAAAGATCTATAGTATGATATATCTCCCTGTAAATTAGGCAGAAATATGGAAGAAATATTGACTCAAGTCTTCATTTGATCTGAGCAGTATTAGTCTGTTGTGTGCACAATACCACTGTAATGGGTCTTAGATTTTTCTCTACACCTCTGCATTCTCACTGCAGTTCTGGGGCTGGATTAAAAGCAAGATCAGTCCCAATGTGGACACAAAACTGCAGAGTTCTTTATTTGCATCGTCTATTCTGTAATTCATGGGGAAATGGCTTTATTTCACACTATGAAAGTCTCCCTTTGGTTTTAAATGTTGCAGATATGATTAATTTTAGAGCCTCCACCTCCAGTAACAACTGCAGACAGAACTTTCAAAAGGAAAACCATCTTTATCATTAATATTTTTTAAAATCCTACTGACAACATTCAGTGCATTTTAATTAAAACCAAAATTTAATACAGCATCACTCTGAGGGAAATGAAAGTGCCTGGTGAAACAATCAGGTGTTTAAAGCATGGAAGATACTAAAGGAACCTGAACTTTGATGGGTCAGATACATAGAAAAAGTAATTTGTTTGAGCCGATGCTTCTCTTAAAACATTCTTCACCCAACTAATAGCTTAGATCTAATAATTCATGAGTATTGGATGGATGATTAATAGTAAAGATACTCAATTGAAGATATACCTGGATCTGATGTCTCCTGATTTAGGTAAATTTACTCCAAATATCAATTTGAAGTTATGCATTCAGAGAACAGCTAAAGTCCTTCTTGAACAAGTTAAATCTGAATTCCAACATTCAGAATGGTGACAACATGCCAGAGATCTAACACCGAGAGGGTTGTGATCAACACTGCACACTTTGCACATAAGCAACCAGGGAAGGGATAATGAGAGATACCGCTTTCCTCAAACTGGCAGAGCAACGGGCAAGGTGAACCCTTACAGCATGCCAGTTTGCCAAAGCCCCATAGTCATACTTTTTTGGGTTTTTTTTTGACAGATAATGTCACATATTCCCCATTCCAACAGCCTCCAGTTCATTTAGCTTTAAACTCTTGCCTAGTTTAAAAAAAGAAAAAGAAAACCTACCTTGTCAGACATAGGGAAAGCAACATAGCCTTGGGATATGTTAGTTCTACATGTATGCAGATAGTGTTTGGTGTAAAAAATAAAATAAAAATCAAACTATTCCCATCTCTCAACTCCTGGAGGGGTTTTTTTTTTAGCTCTGCTACACTGCAAGGGTAGGTACAAATGTCTGCTCTTGGTATTAGAATAAGGCTAATTCCTAATTCCCTTGACTAAGCCTCCCTGCTGCTAATGGCTACTACAGGTTTTATTCCTATTAAAGAGACTTGCTGGTTGCCCAAGGTGACAGTGCTGTGTCACGGGTAATCATGAAAGCGATATGGCAAAGGGCCTCTAAAACCTTAGCTTTGATTAAAAAGATCAAATGGTTTAGTCTTCAGCCTTTTAAGTCTAAAATAATGAGCATGCAGTTGTGCTGTACTTTTCTGTATTAGCCGATGTACAGTAGAGTCATACAAAATGTTACTCACTTTCCATTCACCAGCTAGCCTTTTGTATGAAGAGTTAGTGACAGCAGAGTGGGTCAGGCTGATAACACTCCCCAGTTGGCAGCAGTCATCTAAAGAGGAGAATATTAAACAATGGTAGTGTGATACAGGAATGGGCCAATGTATATTTGTATTAACCTGAAGATCAATGCACGTCAATCCATCTTGTTAGCTGTGTCATTTAGAACCAAGTTAAATTACAAGAGAACAAGGGGACGGACAAATCCTGACAGGTTCTGCTGACAGTGGGAGCAAGAATAATGAGAGCTGCGGGTGCCTAGAACACATCAGGGATCTGGTTCACTGTTTTTTAACCAGTGAAAAGAAGTGAGAACCTAGCAACCTAGTAAAGCATAATAAAATTCTTTAACAGCAGAGCTGTAAACCTTGTCAGTGAATAGGCAGTTTTCAAAGGCAAATGAAAGGATAAAATGTAGAGCTTGTCAAGGTCTTTCCAGATAATTAATTCCCCTTCCTATACAGGAAAAAATATACTGGTATAAAGGTGCCTTATACTGAAATAACTTAATCCAGACTGGGAAGGTTATACTTCTAGACCTAGTTAAAGTGGTACAAGTTTTATTTTTAAGCAAGGCCTCAACTTGCTCAGCCTTTTAAGCATTTTCTAGGCACAACTGGAGTGAAGCTATGGCTAGACATACGTGGAGTGTGACGTTGCACCCCATATTCTTCATACAAAAATTATGATATGAATATGGCATAACAGATATATTTCATGGGTCATATGAGATCATTGGAAAGGTTATGATTTACTGAATATGATTATTTAATTTGTATGCATGTATCATTGTTGTATCTGACGTTAGGAATATAAGCTCTGTATCAATTGTGAAAGTGTTTGCATCTGGGAAACACCCACCGGATTGTAGGCAATGGGCCATTAGGAAGAATAATAAGACTCTGAAGATACTAGTCTCCCGCCTTCCTGAGAAGCTTCCTGGGTTGCTGTTTTGACACTACAGGGTCAGGCAATCATGTCACCTGGTACTAGTCCCCATTTTGGACTTTCAGTGTTTTCCATTAAGAGCACGTCTTCACTGGCAACATTTAAGTGCTGCTGCAGCAGCGCTTTAATGTGGCTTGTGTGTTTGCAGCAGAGCGCTGGGAGAGAGCTCACCCAGTGCTATAAAAAAACCCACCTCCACGATAGGAATAGCTACCAGCGCTGGTGCACTGTCTACACTGGCATTTTACAGCGCTGAAACTTGCAGCGCTTAGGGGTGTGTTTTTTCACACCCCTGAGTGAGAAAGTTGCAGCGCTGTAAAGTGCCACTGTAGACAAGCCCTAAGAGGGGGTGAGGGGTCAGACTGTGAAACAAAAGATTCCCGCCACATGTAAATTCTATTTAAGGCTGGAGAATGAGTTAATCTGGTTCTTCATTGAATCTCCACCCATGATGACTGCTGTAAACACCTAAAATTGATTGAGGGAGAAGGACTGGGACCCAGGCTGAGAAAGGTCAGCCTGTGAAGGGTATACCTGGAGATTTAAGCTGCAAGCAGTGCAGTTTACCTTCAAGAAACTCTGCAACCTGCATAAAAAACATTTAGAGTGAGAAATTATTTGTAGCCAATTTCTTTAATGTATTACACTTAGTTTGCATGTTTTGTTTTATTTGCTCAGTAATCTGCTTTGATCTGTTTGCTATCCCTTACAATCACTTAACATCTGTCCTTTGTAGTTAATAAACTTGTCTTTGTTTTCTATAAACTAGTTTGTGCAATTCATATGGGGGAGGGGCAAAAAGCGGTGCATATCTCCCTCCACATTGAGGGAGGGATTGATTTTTATGAGCTTGTGCTCTGCAGATCTCTCTATACAGCGCAAGACAATATAATTTTGGGTTTACACCCCAAAGGAGGTGTGCATATGAGTGTTGGGTAAATCGCCGAGCAGAATCCTTCCACACATCGCTGATTTCAGTCTGTGTGGGGCCTTACCTGTGTGTGTGCTAGAGAAGGCTTGAGGGCCTGGCACAGCAAGGACAGGGTGAGGAACGGGTGGATCGGTGGGACCCCAGCACATCAGGTGGCACCCCAAAGGGGGGTACAACCCGTCATATGGAGGTATTTGGAGTTGAAGTATGTGAATGTGTGGCCAATATGTGTATCTGGTCAGCCATGCTTTAAATGAGGCATGACTCTGCATGAGCCATTATTAGATTGGACAGCATCACTTACACCTTTAAAATAATGTAGTGACATGTCTTCATTTAGCTGGACAAAACAAAAAAATAAAGATTTCTCAAGAAGTGAATAAGGTTGCCAAATGACAACAATATACCTGCCTATCACAATTCATAAAGTCAAATGTTTTAAAGCACACATCATATGTTATTAATTTGAACATATTGAACCAGATCCTCAGGTTGTGTAAGTGGGCACAGCTGCACTGAAGTCAGTGCATGCATCTACATCAGCTGAGGATCTGGGCCATGTAATGTATATTTCTTTTTAAAAAAGGGTTTGAGTTGTGTATTCATTTTGAGGTTCCTGGTGAAAGAAGAGTATTAATCTGGGGGGTCAGAGTTAAGATAAAACAATGGCATGAAGTATTCATTTCTTTGACTTGAAAAGGTTGGATTTTATAACTGATTGATTGGATGGGTGGTGGTGAAAATGAAAGAATTGTGAAGAGAACAGCCATATAATACAGAAACCGTGTGTTCCTTACATAATACTCTGACCATAAAACTTTTGTAATTTTGTGCCTTTAAAAAGTCAACACATACTGCTTAATAGTATAAATGTCTCATCCACCTAGTTCATTCCAAGTAAAGGAAATACCACACTAAGGCCAGATCTATACTATAAACGTATGTAGGTGTGACTACGTCGCTTAGGGATCTGAAAAATCCACATGCCTAAGCGATGCAGTTATACTGACCTAACCACCGGTGTAGACAGCACTATGTCGACGGGAGGGCTTCTCCAGAACACATAGCTACTGCCTCTCATGGTGGTGGATTAACTATGCAGCCAGGAGAAGCTCTCCCATTGGTGTAGGAGCATCTTCACTGAAGAGCTACAGTGGCTCAGCTGCACTGGTGCAGCTATGCTGCTGCAGCGTTTTAAGTGTAGACCTAACCTAAGCTCTGCAGCATGATAAACTGACATTTCACTAGTTCTTCAAGTGACATTTACTTTGTCATTATCACTTCATTTTGTTTTTCACAGGGCTAATAACTCCGCTCCCTCCAACCCCCGTCAAAATTGCAGGAAAAAGAACAAACAGGCAGTAAAAAAACTACTCTAATCCAGGAGAAAAATTAAGCAGGCGGTGTTGATTCCCAATTATTCTATGAGCTAGGTTAGCCAACAGTTTTAGCAGAATGAGAATTAGGCTGTTTCAGAATACTTAATGTTGCCTACTTGGCCGGTGAGAAGGTGATGATATACGTCCTGATCCAGATCCCATTGAAGTTAACTTTTCACTGACTTCACTCGGGTTGGATCTGGCCCATATAGCGCCACTAGTCAGCTCATACTAAATCAAAAATGACACATAACTGATGGCCCATTCCTTTCCTTCTAATCACTACCTAGACTTTTAAAATATTAATCAATTCACAATGCATAGCTCTGCTGTCCTGCTGTTCTACACATCTGAGGCATTCTTGTGAGCAGCAGGGTACTGAAAAATACAAGAATCCTGCCCTCTCGGGGATTCAGGCAGTCAGATTCTTCCATGCCTGCTCACAAGCATGGAGCAAAAAGGACTACACAACCTTTATGTATGTGCACACACAGTCCTGGCCTTTGTTGTTTTAATTTTACTGTAGGGATGTTCTGCATTGGAGACATACTTCTAACCTTTCTGCTGCTTTCATTCTGGGGACCCAATGGATCTTATCTCTTATTCTGCTATCATGATCAGTACTGAAAAGAAATACGGGATATTTAAAGTTAGTTGAGGCCAACAAGCCCAAAATGTGTTTTCCCTAAATATTAACATACTCACACAAAACACGTTTCCATAATTTTTCCTAAACATAATGCCGATGTTCTTTTAATATTAACTAATTCGCACAAAGCAGGTTTTTTTTAAAAGGTTTTTGCTGCTATATACGCTGTTATTTCTGCCATGCTATATGTGTGCACCACACTTTTGGCTTGGCTCCATTTTAACATACGTGTAAATCAGCAGCAAATCCACTGAGGTCAATGGAGTTACACCAGTGTAAAAATAATATATGCATCAGTGTGGAATCAAACTCAAAAACCCCGACGCACTTACAGGCTAAAGATTTGATTCTGCCCCCACTGAAGTTAATAGGAGTTTTGCCTAATCTTGCTGGCACTCACAAAACTCCTACTGACTTAATTTGTGTAAGATCAGACTCTAGTTCAGTTATACAAGACTGCTGAGGAAAAAAATGAGACAATGTTATCTAGTGAGAGCGCATTGGAAGTGGACTCAGGAGACCTGGATTCTAGTACTGGCTCAGCCACTTCATTGTGCCTCAGTTTCCCCACTTGTAAAATGGGGATAATACAACTGACATCCTTTGTAAAAGGTTTTGATACCTATGGGTAAAAAGAGCGAAGTGTTATACAAATGCAAAGAGACGGGAAAGGTGTGGACGGCAAGGGCCTAGCGTTGGCCTGATACTAGTGCTGGAAGGCTTTGACAAAAAGTGGGGCAAAAGAAGAGCACTTGGTAGGCAAGATATGGGAGGTCAATAGTGGCAATAATGAAAGGAGGGGGAAAGTACTTTGATTTGTAGCAGACCAATGTTAAAATACAACTGTTTGCTTCTAAAAATATAGTGTTATGTAAATAGCAAAGAGAACATTAATATTAAACCATGCTGATTCTAATGTTAAAAAGAAAGTAATGCTCAGGGGTAACAATATATTAACATTTTGGAGTGGGTTGCTTAGATTCTATATTTATGACTGATGATAAATGGAGGTACATTTGGCAAACCTGTTACTGCAAGAGGTTAAAACAGGCCGTACTGTTTTGGAACTGCTAAAGCTCCAGGTATTGGAGGCTTGTGTAGTCTGGTGAATGTTACTATTTTTATACCGATCGATAAACACAAACTACTCAGTTGTCCCTGTGGAATGATCACCTCCATTTTACAGGTGAGAATCTGAGGTGGTTGGAGTGCTGCCACTTCTACCCACTGCGTAGCACATTAGAGCTGGGCAAAAGTTGGTGAAGCTGTTCGGTGAAAATATTTTCACCAACACTTCATATTTTTGAATACTTTCAACCAGCTAATAAAAAAATCCCACAAACAGCATCAATAGGTTTGAATTTTTTTCATGAAAAAGTTTCTACTCAAATTAAAAAAAACAACAGTTCTATTAAATATTGTTATTTCACATTACCTTGTCCTTCCTCCCCACCACAATTTGTTTGATATAACTATAGCAAGTTAAAACTCAAAATTTCCAGTCCATAGGAAATTCTGATGTTTTGAAAAAGGTGGTGGCCTGATTGAGAACAATAACTTGATATTTCCAAAGTTTCTGAAACAAAAAAAAGAAATTCTGTTGAAGTTCAATTTTTTCAAAAACTAAATGGAGCAATTGGTTGTGAGGACTCCTGAGGAGTCAAAATCAGAAATGTATGGCTGGAAGGGAGCTCAGGAGATTATCTCATCCAGCCCCCTGCTCTGAAGCAGGACCAAGTATACCTAGACCATCCCTGGCAGCAGTGTTGCCAACTCCACATAGCAGGAAGTCACCAGACAAACCCTCAAAAGGAGTCAAAATGTCACCGAACAAAATTTCACAGAGAATTATATATATACAGCCCCCTCCCCGGCGAGTATAGTCACAAAGTCATTCACAAGCAGCTCAATAGTGTTAATAATATCCATTCCATGCTCATCTTATAATTCTGTTGCACACCAGAAGCAACTACAACAGTACACTGTCATCATCAGGAGGGTGCCCTCTGATCACTGGGAAGGAAATTGCAGCCCTCTACTCACTGGGAAAGGCGCTTTGTACACTGCAGCCCAGATTGGCTGGTGTCGGTTAATTTCAGCTGAGCCTCCCTTTCTTGCCAACCTGGATTTGAGCCGGCAGGTTAGTGAAAGGGAGAGCCCAGAGCCAGGGAGACGAGGGCATTCACCTGACCTGAGCTTGGCACTGCAGGGAGCCAAGAAAGTAGATTTAAAAACAAAAATCCACTAGCTGGACCCCTTCCCCCTCCTTCCAGGGTTTCATTTCTGAAAACAGCTGGGCAGGTAACCTGAGGCCAAGTGAGGGGAAGTAAAGGGGAATTGAAATCAAGCAAGCTCCACATTTGATCCTGTAGTAAGGGCTTCATTCCTGGAGGCACGGTTTCCTCCCTTCCCCTCCCCATTGGGGCACATGGTCCTATCTCATCCCACCCCACCTTCCATCCACGCGGCTCTCCTCGCTGGCTAACCTGCCTTCCCCGCCCAGCCCACTTCATTAGCCATCTTTCCCTGAATCACCGGGTGTGCTACCTACTATGGAGCAGCAAAAAAGAACACATTTGGGTAAAAACAAGCCCTGGCTAATGTACTGCTCTCTCCAAAGTGAGCCTGGCTTTAGCAAAATATTTAATTAGCCTCCACAAACTTCTTTTCCTCGCCTGCAGATTATAGTGATCTCAGCCCAAGAAGCCCTGGAATGTGATTCCTTCTGAGGACATGCTCAATTGAGACGTAATGACATTGACTTGGTGTGCAACAGAATGTAGTAAGAAGCGCATGGAATGGATTTTATTAACACTACTGAGCAGCTTGTGAATGATTTTGTGACTCTAGATATTGGTGACTTCTTTCTCTGAATGTCACTGTAATCGGCAGTGAAAGTCGCTAGATTTGTCTCTGGTCACTTTGATACTTATTTTCTCTCTAGGGAAACCAAAAAGTCACTAAATCTAGTAACAAAGTTGCTAAGTTGGCAACACTGCCTGGCAGGAGTTTGTCTAACCTATTCTTAAAAGCCTCCAATGACTGGGATGCCACAACCTCACTGGGAAGCCTATTCCAGTGCTTAACTATCCTCAGAGTTGGAAAGCTCTACATTGTAACCATTAGTAGTCTCTCATATGCAAGATTGCAAGTTCTTTGGGGCAAAGACTGTTTTTCATATTTCATTTGCATGCAGTAGATAGCACAGTGGGGCCTTGATCTACAGATTCTAGGAACTACCACAGTACAAATGATTAATAAATAATAAAGAACACTACAAATACAATTAGATAAAACAAATTACAGACTATAGAACAGCTGCTCCATTTGAAAAAAAACCCCACATGTGATGAAGCACAATGGCAAAATTCCCATTGACTTCAATGGAGCCAGCCTTCCCTTCGAAAAGCAAAAGGCAGCTATAATAATAATTATAACAAATGAAAGAAAGGAGAAGTTAATAGTAATGAATATAAATCAGAAGATAGGAACTGTAGAAAATTGATAGGGGAAGAAAAAGGATACATGGAGAAATATATGGCCAACAGGGTGAAGGATAATCAGAAGGAAAGCCTTTAAGTATATTGGGAACAAAAAGAATCCTAACAAAGGTACTTGTTCAGTACTACATGAAAATGATAGAATTGTCAATAATAATGCAGAAAAGGGAGAGTTCAATATATATTTCTGTTCTCTATTTGGGAAAAAACAGATATGTTGGGCTATCATATGCTGATGAAATACTTTCCATTACAGTAGTAACATCAGCTACTAAAGTTAGACATTTTAAAATCAGGAAGTCTGGATAATGGATCCAAGCATTTTAAAAGACCTGTCTGAGGAACTCACTAAACAGTTAATGCCGATTTTCAATAACTCTTGGAACACTGGGGAAGTTCCAGAAGACTGGAAGAAAGGTAATGTTGTGCCAGTATTTAAATAGGGTATATGCTGGATTCTCCATTTCTGGCCATTTTTTAATCAAGGTTGGATGTTTTTGTAAAAGATATGCTCTAGTTCAAGCAAGAATTATTTCAGGGAAGTTTTATGGTCTCTTGTTATACAGGAGGTCAGACTAGATGATCACAATGCTGCCTTCTGGCCTTAGAATCTATGAAAAAGTTTAGTGTCATTTGTCAGTCTGTGACATTCAAATACTTTTTCCACAGCTGAAACTGGTAGGTTTTGAAGTTATTCTCTGTATTAAACTTTACTCTTCTTTATACACTCCCCAAGTATTTGGCAGCTTTACTGTTCCATTAAAGAGCACATTAGAACCCAATATCTTTGGTATTTTTACTATTACAAAGCGGAGGATACTATAAAGAAGTTCTTTAGATGCTTCCTCCCACTTGTATTGAGAAAGGGCCAGATGACCCTCTCCAATGGCAAAAGCTGCAGAAGGGGATAATTGGGGAGGAAAATCTTTGCTAATCTCACCTGCTCTTCCCACCCAGCCTGCCCACTTCTTGATCTCTCTTCCTGTGCAGACCCCTGGAGCAGTGGAGGTGTCTCAGGGCTTGGAGTCTATATTGTGAAGTCAGCTGAGGCCCCATTTAATGTGGAGGGACATGATTCCTTCCCCCCCCCACCCCTCAGAACACTTCTCATATGTATTTAGTAGAAAGTCAGGATTAAGGGATCTTTCCTGCAAAATGCTGAGCACTCAGGGGCCCTGATCCAGCAAAGCACATCCTGCTCTACTTCAACCACGTTAATAGTTAAGCATGTGCTTGAGCGCTTAGACAGATCAGGGCCAGAGTGCTCAATGCCTTGCTGGACTGAGTCCTAATTTAACCACTGACCTGAAAGAGGCATCTTCTCTCTCCTTCACTTTACTAGGAAATAGGGTTGGTATTTTTTAAATGTTAATTGAATAACCAATTATCATTTGAGATTTTTGGTGGTTTCTCAAAGAAAAATAAATTTAATTGGACAAATAATTATTGAAAGTTGCCATTAACGTTCAGCCACTTTGGGAATGGAAGCTAGAGTTTTTTGTGATGCGGGTAGCAATTCAGTCATAAGAACTAGTTTTCCCAGTCTGTCAGCCACAATTCTTCTAGCCAGAAGCCATTGTTTTCTTATCTAAAATTGTCAGAGTAGCGCATTTGCCTTGGCAATGTTACATATCGAGGTTACTGTCTTTGGCATAGTATTGTTGAAACTATTCTTTGGCTTCCAGAAACTGGAAACTATTCTAGTTTCTAGTCATATTCTTCGGTCTTGAATTTCTTTTCTTCCTGGCAGTAATTCCATAAAATTGAATCTGCTCTACAAGACCTCTCCCTCCGAAGTGCTCTATTCAACGTAGGGCAGTCTATTAATCACAGTTAATTCATGCGATTAACTCACAAAAATTATTCACAATTTATAAAATTAATTGCCTCACAGTCTTTTTCCTTTGATCTTGATCTGTTGGACTCTCTTACCCACATATTTGTCAGGACTGTGTTTAAAATGCTCAAACCACCTGAGCCTGCACTCCCTCATTTTTTCCATTACTTTGAGCATCTCTAACACATTCCTCATTTGGTCTTCCTTGCTTATACCACTCATCCATCTCATCATTCGCATTTCTTTGGAACAGATCATTTGCTCAAGTTCCTTCTTTGCTGCCCAACATTCAGCATCACACACTTAAACTGTCCGGCTTCCATTGTATAGACTTTCCCTTTCAATCTTCCTGGTGTCTTCATGTCTCATTCTTCAATCTTACATTTACCAGTTTCAAATTTGCTACTTTCAGAATCTTGGTTTTCTGTTCATCAAGATAAGCCAAAGTGAAAGCCAATATCATACCGAACTGGAAGGTGTTCCTTTAGATTTAAATTATTCATTTTGGATGGTGGAAAGTGTGACTAGAGAGACTTGTGGATTCATAATTAATGTCCCCCTGAACAAGACTTTTGTTAGTCTTTACATTTTGTTTATTTCAGAAATTGATGTTCCTATTTGGTGTCTCACAGCCTTGACAAGCAGGTGTGGGCTTCTCTGAAACCATTGCCCTCTGAGTCCAGCCACACTTCCCTAGGTCTTTCACACCATCCTGTACCAGCAGATGGCGCTAGCAAGCCATTTGCTAAAAGTGTTTCCTCCGGCTGTGTGCAGGTCAAAGACAAACACAGAATGTGGTGTAATTAGCCTGCAATTTAGCAATACTGGGAAGCCATACTCCTTCAGTGCGGGTTAACCAGACCGTAATAATCTGTACCCCACAGCCCCATTCCCCAAACTACCAACCAGATCCCAGCACTGCTGTTGCTAATACCCCTCCAACCTTTCCCTCCTACAAGCATTGAGACATGGGGAAAGAGGGGACTGCTATAAGCATAAGCAGACAGTGTCCCCCCACCTTCTTTTCTGGGCTCCCCGGGCCCAGTTCCTATTGAACAGGGAAGTGGCCCCCCTAATAAATGAGTGCCCATGGTAGACCTTTGGCAAGCTGCAGCAACTTAAATATGCCTAACCTAACGTACCACACAGGGTCACTAAGGGGAAGTTGAAACAAATCATTCTGCTCAGACCAATCTGGCAGTAAATGAAAAAAATCCTTCACAGCCCCAAAGAGGTGACAGGCATGACACCCACAGCTAGGCCCAGAAACCTGGTTAATCCATGGAAGGATGCAGAAGTCAGATGCAGCTGTTCCTGGGAACATAATGGCACCATGGGTCAGGGAGAACAGACTTATAATAAATCTATCCTTCAGCATGCAGAGGCTGAGACAGGGATGTGTTTCTCCTACAGGCCCCAACAAAGCATCCACCACTGCTGGGAAAGAGGGAAGGGGACACGGGGGAAGAAGCCACATTTCCTATACGTTCGTATTCCATGGCTATGGCCTACCATGCCATCCAGCAAAATGATTTCAGAACTGGGGTGTTATATCCTTGGGGCAGCTGGTGTAGGAAACAATCACTTGAGGCCAGAGAGCAGGCAGCTAACCAAAACCTCCATTTTATTTACATAAATACAGAGAGCTCCTCAGCAGGTTGAAACCGGTTGAGCTAACCCATAATAATCTAACTCAGTTGCCATAGCAACAAAACCATGACAACCAAATACACAACATGGGGAAGCATGGATGGGACTCAAGAATGAGTGATCCAAATTGATGGAGTGGGGGTTTTTTTTTTTGCAAGTTATAAATGTTCATCTACTTTTTCCATAGTTTTCCACAGCTGTATAGCCTTTGATATTAAATAGTCCATCTGAATAAAAGTGGGGAAGAGAATCCAACTTGAAGCCCTTTTCCTAATTCAGTATCAAACAGAACCAGGCCTTATGCCAATAGTGCCTTGTCAATAAATGGCTAGATTTCCAGTCTTCTTCCTTTGCCACATTTAGCAAAAAATAGTTCTCCCTGCAGGAGCAATGTTGTTTTAATGGAGTGAAAGCAGATCTTCTGCATTTATGTCTCACTTCTACAATACTGTAATCAATCCACATTACTGCCCTTGGAGTCTTTTTCTTCTGGTTCAAGCCCAACTCAGATTTTTGGAAGTCACATTGGCAGTACTGATAGATGTCCTAAAGCTTTGCATACATGCCAAGAAACCAAGTTTCTTTTCTTTTCTTCCTGGGATTTTGATGCGGGGAAGCCAGAACTACGAAACCCAGTGATATAAACAGAATTCAGGTCTGACTTTGGAAAGGAAGCCTGGAATGGTTGGTAAGGCAGGTGGAACTTGCATGCAAGTACTTACGTGCAGTGTTACATGTATCACCTGTTTGTGTATCATGTGTAGACAAAAGAGTGAAGAGCATGAACCAAAGCAGTCCATCCTAAGAGCTCTCTCCCACATTCACTCGTGTGAACTTTACTGGTTGCTGCACTTCATCATCTTTACATTTATGTAGGTGCCATAGATTCTCGACCCAGATCAGGAGAGTGACGTGTGTTAGATAGTGTCCCACTGTAAAATATTAATTTTGCTTAAAAAGCTATTGTAACATGCCTTGTGAAGCAATTGATAAAGTAGATCTGGATAAACAAAATATGACATGCTATATTGCAGCCAAAATTCTGTTTGAAGATTAAATGACTGAAAAAGAAAATCAAACAAATCTATCTTCATTCACTTTCTTGGTGTGAAAGTTATTTTAGACCTGTTATTCAGAAGTCCTGAGTACCTATGTCTACCTCAGTTTGAGTTGTTGCTGCTCAGCACTTCTGAAAAAAAATAATAATCAGGCGCTTTAACTTTACAAGAGAAAAAGAGCAGTTGCATTCCATACGTTTAAAATTGCCATTTGTTGACTGACATTTAAGTAGTGTGATAGAACTTTTGCTTGTAGCTATGAGATTCAAATTCTAGGAGTGTTCGGTAATGGTACAGCAGTTTGTTCCAAGACAAGGAGTCATATATCAGCTAATTTTCTTGTTCATGGAGAAAGAGATAGAGGGTTAAAAATTAAAAACTAAAAAGGATTCTATCTGAGCTTAGAGCTAAATGCCTAAATCACACACTGGGTTTATTTGAACAATTCAGTCCAGAGTCTAGTCTCTTCTTGGATCAGAATAAAAACTAATATCTATGTGGTATCAATTATATTCAAGGTCTTCATGAAATCTAACCATTGTCTCCTCTTTCATCCATTGATCTGAGAAGTCTATTAGGTGAAGTCAAAGAACATAGACATAGGCTATGTCAATCAACATAGACATAGGCTGTTAGAGTCAGAGGAAGGTATGTAACCTGGTCAATTAACCATGCATGGCATGCCCCAAAAAAGCCTGTTCTTAAATACAAATTAATTTGAATTCTAACCTACAGTTCACTTTCAGAAACAGACAGTAAGGAAGGCTTCTGAAGACATTTTCAAAATATTTTTCCGTTAATGTTTTTGTACTTTTTAGTCTAGCAATAAATTTACATTGGCTATTGGAGACAGACATTTGTTAATTTCTAATAATAAGAAATGGACAGTTCTAATTGTGTTTGATCAGGATATTTATTTTTGGATACTGATCTGTTTGAATTGTATGTGTTTTTTAAATCAGGATGAAAAGCACCTGCAATGACTAATGCAGCTAACTTGATAAGTCTGACTGCAATTAATGAACAAACAGGTAAATCCTATTGAGAACAGGCTGCCCTTCTTACAGAGCTAACTTCCACAGGATAAAAACAAGAATTCTAGCTAAGAACCCAGTACCCCCGTGAGGCCTCCCTACAAAGGGAGAATTGCTTAAACTGTGTTAGTACAATTAAGCAGTATCCATTCAAAATATCAGACTTGTAGCTGGTAATAAAAGACTATTAAGAGCTATTAACATTATTACATTAACTTTGGAAAATACATAAGGAAATTTATAGCTATCATAAAAGATGATTGCTTCATTGTTATTGTACACAGCAAGTCCCAAAAGCAGGGATTAAATAATGTTGAAGGACATGAACCAGGCCAAGAAATTCAAGGTTCTGTCTGAGACTGTTCTTAACTCACAACATTCTAGAAAAAAACCCAGATTCTGTTTGTCTATTTATATTAATAAAGTGCCCCATCCACTGCTACTGGATGCTGTACAAAACAGTAATTCAATGGGTCATGGTCACCATGTCCCCAGACCTCTTTCACAGCTTTTTATAATTACAGAGAAGAGACTTTCTTCAAGATTTCTCAATTCCCATCCCAGAAAACCGCCGCTCAATCAATCTATCCCCAGTCATCCCTCCTCCTCACCGGGGAAAGCAAGTGGGGGTTGCAGCACCTCCTGCATGTCATCACATTTGGACTCTGGTAGCTCAAGGAGAGGGAAGAGAATTCCAAAGCCAAGGACCCTCTGAGAGAAAACCTTGCTGTATAAAACCTTTAAAACCCTCATCCAGCTATCCCTCAGCTATCCCACTCACTGGCCTGATTCTTAGCTCCTTTGTTCTGGAGCTTGATGCAAATGTGAGTGGGGGAGGAGGGCTTTAACTCACACTTGTGCTGCCCACATTCTGGGACAGCCAGGAGCCTGCCTGGTACCTGGCGAAAGTTAGAACAGCTTTAGGGCTTTACGCTCGGTTTCTCCCAATCCCCTACAATTGAGCAGTGACTAGTCAAAGCACACTGTGTTCCAGATGTGCCTTGGGGTCCAGCGTAGCTGGGGAGCCAGGCTGGCATAGAGCCCTTCTCTCTCTCTCTCTCTCTCCCGCCTTGCTTTGCGGGGAGTGGTGGGCGTTAGCCCTTTTATACTGCCAGCGTGGTGCAAAGGGGCTTTAGTGCGCACACTGTTTGTAACTCCTATTTGTGTCATATCTTCTCTAGAATTCAGAGGGGTTAAGACCGTCTCTGTGGTGTGTATTTTTTTTGGTTTTTTGGTTTTTTTTGAAGTAGAGCTGAGAGAATCATTTTGTACCCATTTAAATTCAAACAGTCACAGTTTGATCCCTGCTTCCCCTTGCTCCAGGGAGGAAGTAAACTGTGCCAGCTCTTTCTCTAGCTCATCTGGGTTGGCTGGCGTGCAGCGATGGGGGAGTGCAGTGGAGGCTCACTCCCTGTCCCTACCCACCTACTCTCTGGCTACTTGTGCAGGATGGGGAGTAGCAGCTTGGCAATGGCTGCTCTCCCCTGCCCCCTGCCTTCAGACCAGCGAAGCAGGGAGCTCTCAAAGGGGACTAAGGGATGCATAACCCCTTTGCTCCCCTGTGCTGGCAGGATAGGCAGCTTCCCACTGGGCTCAGTGTGAACACTATAACACACCAAGTACAAAATAACTCCGCCTACACATTAATCAGCTTTCAAATCTCCATAAACCATCTGTTTTAATATCTCCAAAGGGCCTAATCCACATTAGGAACCAATTACATTTATAAAGTCAGATTCTCAGTCTCACTCCAGCCCCTTTATGCCAGCTAAAAGGGCAGGAGCAGCTTAAAAGGGCATCCAGCCTGGGGAAGTCAGGAATGGAAAAAGACAGCTGGCTGCCTTCTGAGGACCCCCTTCCAAGCTTTGGCACTGGGTATGTGCAAGCCAGGGGCACGGCCACCGTGAATAGTGCTGCTTCCTGAAGGGCAGTCTAGGAAGTTGCTGTAACAGCCATGTGCAGCTGTCTATGTTATTCCAGGGGCCACTCCAGCCCTGAAGCAGTTCAGAGTCAGGAGAGTACAAGGGTAGCCACTGTAGTGCCCTCCCTCCCCCTGGGTTGCAAATTCTGTGTTGTGCTTCTGACAGGCACAGCCCCACGTCCCACCCATACTCTCCACACTGCAGTATCAGGTCAGGATTTTAAGAAATGATTAAGAAATCAAGTTGGACACTAAAGGGGCCTGATTTTCAGACTATGAGCTGCTCAGTTCTTTCTGAAAAAGTGAGGCTAATTTGGGGGTGGGAGTGGGGGAGGAGGAAACCACAACCAACCCACAAACCAAAAAAAAAAAAAGGACAAAAACCAAAAAGCTTGGTTACCGACAATCACTAGTCACTGCTGAAAAAAGCCTGGCTTAGATCTGTTATCCACGGAGTGGGCCTTCTTGGCACATTCTGCTCTCCTTCTACATATAAGACGTCCACTGAAGCCAATAGAAATTTCTTAGGCAGAATATGCAAGTGAGCCACAGAGTGGATCCATGAGGATTTCACCATAAACGCCTTAAAATTTAGATTAAAAAAAATATATATTTGTTTATAGCAGCAAAGTGAAAATGTCCACAGCTGGAAAGGTCTTAATTTTTATACATGCCTGTCATTTAAAATGCAGGGCTTTAATAACATTTTGTATAAAAAATAAATTGACACATTATATATATTATGCTTCAGGTACATTTGTTCAGCTGCTTTACAGAGTCCTAAACAGAAGGTATTATAATAAAAGAACCCTTGCTATGACAATAAACAGAATCACTTGACTGACAAACATTAAAGCTTAGAGCAATAGAAAGAACTAAGCATTGTCTTTTAGAAGTTGTTAGTTTCGTTGTGATTTAAGTTTTAGCTACCCAACCATCAGTTAAAGTTTAAAGGGGGATTATCAAGGTTGGCAGGCACACATCCATAGAGGAAACAGACTTCTGCAATTCTTTGTATCTGGCTTGTAATCCAGAAATGAACGGATGCCTGTGTTCAAAGTCTGGTTCGCCTGATTCCACTTTGCAGGCCTGTCTCCAAAAACAACATTTCTTCCATTCAAATTGTGAGGGCTGACCTACTTTGCCTAACTGTATTCAAAACTGGAAACCTAGAACAAACACAGAACTACTGTACAGCAGGTGCTGTGCGGATCAAAATCTTTATTCCTATTGGGGTAGGTGGGGTTTTATTTTCTTTAAGCTGTGCTGCTCAGAAGTTAACATGACGCCCAACCTCTCCTCTTTTCTGCCAGCTCTGTACTATATTCATAGGTGTGAGAGAGGCAGATAAATATTAGGATGAAGCTCAGGAAGGACGTCCCACAGAGGTAGTGATGTAGCTGGTGATTCCCCCTTCCTCCCATCTTAATTTAGAAAGAATGTTTAAGAAGTTGGAACACTAATAAGAATAAATAGTAGAAATGAATGTCAGAGTCTCCAAATTCCTGACTATACAGGAAAAGAATGAGCTAAGCTTTTCTAAGCATTTGGCAGCCTAACACTTATTGGCTTGCCAGGGCAGAACAAATAATAAACAAAAATAAAATAATTTTATTTTTTTGTTGGGGGGAGAGGGCGTGCGGGAGTGTTGGTTGTTGTCTTTGTGGAACACTGTCAGATCAGAATTAAAATCCCAACTCTTACTGAGCTCTCTGTGAGAATACGTGAAACATCTGTTACACCTCACCCCAACCCCCCAATTTTTTATTTTATACTTCCATGCTCAAATGTTAAAGAGTGCACTTGTAAGCCTTTAAATAGGTTTCTCAACAAACTGTAACTTAGTAAATAAGTTCAGTGACACCCAAAGCCCCCCAGAATGCCTTAACATTTCATAAAGAGATGGAAAACTTTATAGGTGCTACATAAGAACCCAGGGATTGCCAGACCGGATCAGATCTGTGGCCTATCTAATCCGGTATCTGGTCTCTGATGGTGGCCAGCACCAGTTGCTTCAGTGGAAAGCCCAAGAAACCCCATAGTAGGCAGATGGGGATGATGATATGCCCCCATAAAGGTCTTATCTTAACAACCCTCAATAAATACAGATTGGCTTAAACCCTCATGTTCAGGGTTTATATCCCAGCCAAAATGATTTTTTTAACCGCCTTAAACTATTATAACTCTGCATAAATGTATTAGTCTCTAAGGTGCCACAAGTACTCCTGTTCTTTTTGCGGATATAGACTAACATGGCTGCTACTCTGAAACCTGCATATCCTTGTTATCCATATAAATCTGTTTGTTATCTATAACTCTCACCTTTCATACACTATGTTATAGTGGGAGACAAAAAAAGCTGGCTACATGCACTTTCTGGGAAACCAGCAGTCTTAACACAGGCAATACAGAACAGGGCCATGAGGGGAGAAATATGTGCCTTCCCATACGAGAGTGCACCACTCTGGTATCAAATATGGAGCGAAATTCTATCTGCCATCAATCCCTTATGCACCTTGAGGGATGCTCTTTGTGATTTAACAAGTTCACGTATTTCACAAAATGTCACATTTTGTAGACAAAGGCAATGACATAACCCCCTTTTAGAGCTTGCTCCCATTAAAGCCAATGGCAAGATTCCCAGAGGAGTATGATCAGGCAACAAGGGTCAGATTTTTAAAGGTTCTTAGGTGAGAGTTCAGTATCTAGGCAGGTTTGAAAATCCCATTAGCACCTGAGTACCTTTAAAAATGCATTCAGGGTGAGAGTCTCCCCTGTGGAAAGTACCAGCATAATGCATAGGCCTTGCGCTGGCCCTCAGCACAGCAGCAAATCTCACCCTGAATGATTTCTTTAAGGTCATAAAACTGCATTTGATTACTAATTTGTAGTGCAGAGGCAAGAAATGTAGCTACCAAATGGGGTAGGAAATAATAATTTCTACACTTCAGTGCTATGCTCTATACAGCAAACTATAACTCCTTAGAGGCTTTATCTAGGGACGTATTTTCTCACTACGATCCTCCCTGCAAAGCCAGGAGAAATTCTCCCCCTGTGAGATCTCAAACAACAACAAAACTGTGTTTTCATGAGCTCCATGGACCGTAGGAGATGCTGAGTACCCTCCGATTGCAGCAAAGTCAGCAAGAGCTTAGCTCAGGAAGCTCTAAGTGCTAACAGGACCAAGCACGTAGTGAGTAATTGCCATTGGGACTGACTAGGGACCATTTGTCTGACAGTCCTGTTAAAATTTAAACTCAAATATAAAATGCTGATTTTTTTAGAAGATGGATAAAGGCATTTCAGATTTTAAAAGAAAAAGCTATGTGTTCCACAGCTGTGCTTTGTATTTTCTTTTTTGCTGAGCGTCACGGAGTCTTCGGATGATGCTTTGGAACTGTTCCCCACAAAGCCAGTCAGGACTTTGGGGAGCCTCCTCTCCCTTGTAGCAGATTATCTTCAAGGCAAGAAGCTCACACGGCTTCACCTTCCTGGGTCTTACCTTGGAGCATTCAGCATATGCCCCTCCGTGCGCTTCCCACAGCGAGTCCGCCCGGGTGGGGTCCTGGGGAAGCCAGAAGGTCCTGCGCACACAACCACTTTGCGGTCAGACGTGACGCTTAGCCAGCCAGTAAAACAGAGGTTTATTAGATGACAGGAACATGGTCTAAAACAGAGCTTGTAGGTACAGAGAACGGTACCCCTCAGCTGGGTCCATTTTGGGACCCAGCGAGCCAGACACCCACGTCTGCCCTCACTTCCCATACCCAGCCAGCTCCAAACTGAAACCCCCTCCAGTGCCTCCTCCTCTGCTGAGTTCCTTTCCCGGGCCAGGAGGTCACCTGACCTCTTTGTTCTCCCACACCTTTAGCATCACCTTGCAGCGGGGAAGGACCCAGGCCATTAGTTGCCAGGAGACAGAGTGTCAGCCAGAAACTGAGGCACCCACACAGTATTCAGAGGAAACATTAAGAACAGTCCCACTTTGTCACACTGAGCATGCCTGGAAGATTTCTCTGCTTCTGACAGCATTCCCTTAAATAACGATGACCAACTAAACAGTTAAAATGAAAACCATGTATTAACTATCTGCATGTGTTACTGTAACAACATCCAAGGTAAAGAATTCCCAATCTTTTCTGTAGCATGCACACTTCTTAATAAAAAATTGAATTCTCCCCTGTAGCCAAACTCCACTCAGCACAAAGCTGAAGTGCTGCTCTAACTTTCACCTCTGGTAGAAGGTGAACTCTACCAAGCCCCCACACCACCACACAGGGCAGATATATGGAGTGTCTGGTACAGGAAGCAGCAATGCCACCTTTATACCAGTGGAAAGTTCCCCAAGGCCAATCCTCTTTGGCCGTATTCTGGCTAGAGATTGCACTTTGACCTGTGTGGCACAGCAGAGAAGAAAATCCAGTCCAGATTCTCCTGGGCCATCTCCCATTCCATTCACAGAACATCCTTGTGGCGATTTAGAGCGTTTGAGTACATGGAAAAGTAAAATAATAATAGCAATAATAGGAAAGTAATGTATTTTTAGTCTCTATGAATGCATTTTAGCTGCTGGATACAAAAAAGGAGTTGCCAGCCCAGTCTCTGCAAAACAACATCAAGTGCTCCTACTACCACAGTCTGGAAACCTCTCTTTGTCTCTCAGGTTATTAAAATATCTTTCCTTCCTGCATGCAGTTTGCCTACTTTTTTCATCTCCCATCAGTCATATGGTGATGCTGCCCCAATACTGAACACGAATATTTAAATAGTCTCAAACCCACTTACTAGGCCACATGCTGCCCCACCTATACAGCGTGGAGAGCAGCAACTTGTGGCTTTAGAGGCAGCAGGTGAGTGGCAACTCTTGCACTCTCCCCCCCTTCATGCAAGATACCACTGAAAGCTTCCCTAAAATCTTAAGAAGGTCCATGGAGAAGAGACAAGGTGCACCCGCTGTTTGTGGCTTGTTCCCATTAGGTCTGGGTGGATTTCCAGCAGGAACTTTCCTTATGCATTTGCAAGCACTCCTTGGGTTTAGGGGTATATGATTTTTGCAACTGCTGGCAGGGACAGTATGGCAGAAGAAACCAGGCTAGCATGATGGAAAGAAGAACCTGGCAGCAATGCAGAGGCCCTGGTCTTTGTGGTTCTCAGGACATCTACAAGTTCAGGGAGAAATTCCCATGCTTTTCCACAGAGTACACTGGACACACCCAGTCCCTCCCTTGCAAGGAGAAAGCTTTGCAAAAGGAAATTTGCAGTGTTTGCCAGACCTTCCGCTGTTTTTTTTCTGTGTAAGGGCATTATGTGATCCAGTGTTTACACTGATGTCTTCATTTTATTAAAACAGTTCACAGTGGATTTTTTTTTTTTAATTTGGGCCTTCACTATGTGTTTGGAGACATGTAAAGGGAAAGTGTACATATGCATTTTGCTCTTCAGGAGCATAAGAAAAAGTGTTTCAAAGCATCTCTTGATGTCAGGCATGTTCTTATACATTACAAATATTTCCATTTTAGTTCCGCAGCATTTTCACCTCATCTTTTACTGAGTGTCAGGGTGAGAGGAACTATAGACTGGTTGAATGAACAGAGAGTTGAGTATCAAGGAAGACTTGAGTTCTAATCTTGGTTCTGCTACTGATTTGTTTTTAGACATTGGTCAAGTCACTTCATTTCTCTGCCACTGCTTCCCTCCTTGTGAAGTGGGGTAATAATACTTACCATACCTACCTATCAGGGCTGGTACAAGGATTAGTTAAGTGTTCTGAACATGTTTGCACTCTTATAGTGACATATTATTATGTCTTCAAGAAGCAGATGAATGTTCAATAATATTTAACAGGTAATTTGAAATGTATGTGGGCAAATACTTTGTAGCCCACATGTTTACTTTTAACTCATATTATTTTTAGAGCCCTCAGTTAAACTAACCACAGCTTTTTCCAAAAGAAGTCAATTATTTAAAAAGTCATTTATTTAAGTTACTTTAATATAGTGTAAAGAAGTATGTTCCCATAAACTATAAAACTTTTTTTCAGGGCAGCCTTATTTTCACTGTCGCCTGTGGGCCTGATTCTCTGCTTATCAAAGACCTGATCATAGCTCATTGAAAGGCATGGAAATTCTTTTGCTGACTTTGGATCAGGCCCTTATATCAGAATAATGTCATTGACTAAAGGGGAGCTGATTTCTGTTTCACACCAGCGTGAGAGAGAGCAGATTCAAGGACTGCAACAGGATCTAATTTAAGCATAAAGATTTGTACCCAGCAGAAAAGAGGGGACTCTCTCTCTGTTATTGTTGTACCTTAATAAAATAACTCTGCAGTGTCCAATACACTAATGAATATTACCTTGCGGTATATAGGCTAATACCTTGTAGCAAGCAATCATCTGTTAACTATCAAGAGCAGAGTAACTGATCAACTCACACACTTCATTATTCTGCTTCAGGATAATATCATGAACTTCCACTTTAACTAATTACAACAGCACAGAAAAAAAGGAAGAAAAGCCCATGACTGAAACAACATAGTGTTAATTCAAGTAGCAGTATGTTATATAAGTATGAAGTAAGAATCTCATCATATGATATGCAAAACCACCAGTAACCATAGTGTAATCATAGCCACACCATCTGTGCTGCTATGGGGCTTTTAGTATAAACCAGTTTTTCAGGTTTTTGTAGTTGATTTCACGAAAGATAACCTGCCAAAAATAATCCTCTGACACTGGCACAGAATGGGTCAAATTCTGCTAGTCTTACAACATTAATAACCCTGTTGCCTTAAATTAGCCTACAAATGAGCAGGGTTTGGATCTCCACTTACTTCCTTGATGCCCCCCCAGTGTGCTTACAAGTCTAAGGACATATGGTAAATTTCTTCCTTAACTGTGAATTTCTTCCTTTTTATGTCACTTTTATTATGGGAATTTTTATTTGCATGGCTCTGAAGAACTTTAGTGGTCTCTGAAGCATTTAAATTGTAAATTCCAAGTGAAACATGTTTCAAGGAGTAAATATTTAGACTGCAATAACTGTTTAGGGTCTGATCCTGAAAACCCTTTTTCATCTCTGTAGTCCTGTAGAATTCAGTGGGACTACTTGGTTGAGTCAGGAATATGGGTGTGCATAAAGGTCTGGAGGATTAGATCATTAGATTGTCAGCTATTTGGGGCAAGAAATGTATCTAAAAACACCTACCTTACTTTTGTGGCTACACGAAATACTTCAGTCCAGTGACAAATAATTTGAGAATTCAGGAAAAATTGTGTGCTTGGATTATTGTACTATTTGTCACATATGTATGGCTCAAAAAAGAGATTTGCTTTGAATAATTTTGTTCTGTTTTATCTACATTCTCCTGTCTGTTCACTGGGATATGTAATTCTTCACTTTCTGTCTCGAAATGATGGTTGCTGCCAAATCACATGCCACGTTGCACCCTATGATGCTGACCCCTTCAACAGGTGGGTCAGCAATCAAGCCAAGGAAAAAGATAGAGAGAGGCAGGGCTAGTCTGAATCTCTGATTACACTGGCTTCTATCAGCAGGATTCAAGGCCCTAGCAGAAGAAAGTACACCCTGACACACACTGCGGCAGCAGCAGCATACAATACCTGAAATCTTTGGGAGCTGCTGGCAGGCAGCATAGCCCCCAAAATGGGTGACACTGACAAATGGGGGCATTGGCCAGGGGTGCAGAGAATATGCTTCCCCTATCGGCCTCCCACAATGCGATTCCTGTGGAGTCCCAAGTGAAATTTAAAGCTGCTATTGGTTGGTTGAATCCCAGAAGGTGTGTGGTTGTACAAAACACCACCAGTCTCCCCTGGTGGGTGAATAAGGCCTGGGATACAGTGACTCCTTGCATCAGGGATGTCTCAAACCATTAGTGTCTTTTTCACTGAGGACTTGAGTTAGAACTCTGTATTTCAACTTCCATTCTGTAACAGACAGAGATGAAATTTTGGGCCAGAACCTTCCTGAACTTGGGGTTCAAAATCCTTGTCCCAAACTGAGCTTCCAGCATAAGAGCTCATTGGTAATTTGCGATTTGACTCTGCAAAACCTGACTCGTGTGACCATACCCACTGAAGTCAATGGTGCTACTCACATGAGTTAGTTTTGCACAATCACAGCCTTGGATTTTAGTCTCCTCAGCTGAATTTCTAGTTCATGCTCCAAAATATTATTATGCGAACAAAAACCAATCTGCCGTTTGTTCTCCAAAAACCTAGACACAGCAGAGCTGTCCCTTAATGACTTCCTCATTGTGCCTGTGTATTTAAGGACATATGGTACTTTCCACCTCTAACTATGAATTCCTCTGCTCTAGTTGTTTTGTCCTTATCTAGTTATGGAACTGCTTGATTTTTTATTTTTATTTTGTATAGTTCAAGAGACCTTTATTTATCAGAACAACGCCCATCACCAGCCCCTGTGTTTGTAGTATCATTTAACACATTCTTACAGAAGCCCATGCTGTAATGCAATGGGAATTTACTGGTGGACACTTCTGAAAAATAACATAGTGCTAAGGCCTCAAGAGGTTCATAAAGTATTCGTAGAGTGAATTGCCCCTCCAAAGAGCAAAGGGCACAGCATTACTAATGCACACTTGAGACTGCTGCTGTAACACTGTGGTTTAAAGTGCCGAGGGCGTTCCCACACTTGAGAGATTACTTCTGTTCCCCCCTAGCATAAACTGTCTTTGCCACATGCTGATTTGCTACAAACCAAGAGAGCTGGAGGTGAAAGACATAGGTTGCTTATGCAAAGTAGCATTTGTCCTGTAGATCAGATGAAAACCTAATATTTATTTTTTTTAAAAGAAATCTACAAGCTCACTCAGACACTCCCAACTCACTCAGATTCTGACTCACATACTTTTGCAATAATGTAACTCTGCTGGCACAAGCAAGAAATTAACTGGTGTTAGGTTAAATGTATGTCTCACACTCAGACAGCTGCTGATCACTGAGATATTGCTGATGCCAAGAATGCTTGAGTGGCATGAAGTCACACTGGGAGGTGGAGGAGGAATGGTTTCATGGGGAAAAAACATTCATGCCTGCTTTTCAGAAAGAAAAAGTAGGCTATTGTAGGGTGTAAAGGGGCTAAGGTGGTCTCCCCAACTCCCCAGCCACAGATTTGGGACATTAAAAAGCAAGCGATGCCAGCTCAACAAACACGATTACCCTTAGGACTCACTGCTACAAGTTATGATTGAAATTCCAGTGTTGTCATAGAACAAAGGAGGTTAATTCCGCCTCCCGTTGATGGAGCAGGGTGTGTGCAGCCTACTTCTAATGGAGCAGAAAGGGGTGTGTTCTCTTCACTGCTCTTGTGGAGCACTGCAGTGTGTGCCTAGGCTGCCTGTTACTGCTCTGAAGTACATGGAGGAGGCTGTTCTGTCCTCTTCCCCCTGGGTCAAGCGAGTGGGATGCTGAGGATGAATGCAAGGTGTTTTTCTTCCTTTGTGTACTAACCACCAGAAACAGGGGAGGACTCTTTTCCCTTGCAGTTAGGTGGGTGAAGGACGTAGATTACAGACCTAGGGGTTTTTCCTCTGTCTCTAGCAGGACAAGGGGAAGGGTTTAAAAGACGTCACTATTCTCCCTTTTCCCCATCTCATCTTTTATGGGGTAGGAAAAATTGCTCTCCCCTCCCGGAACCTAGAGTGCTGTCCTTCCTCCCCCTTCCTCCCCAGAGCTGGATTAGCAGAAATATTCTCCCCCACCCCCTTCTTGTGAGTCAGGCCAGGAGTAGGGGGTTGTTTTCCCTTCCCTAAAGAGCAGACAGCCGGGAAGGTGTCACCCCGCCTGCACGGGCAGGAGAGGTAATTGGGTGAAGCACATTCCCGCACCTGCCCTCAGGCTTTTGGGAGATGTCTCAAGCCTGTCTGCAAACTCTCAGGGCCTTTGGCTCCGGCCGCGGCTGCAGCGGGAGGGGGAGGGGAGCAGGGGCTCCTTCCAAAAGGCAGTTCCTGGCTCCGCACTGACCTAGAGGCCGGGGCAGAGCCCGGCCCGGCTGCCCGCACCGACTCCGGGGCCATGTGGCTTCCCGACAGGGGTGGGGCGCGCTCAGATGAGCGGGAGCCAGGGCAGGGCCCAGCCCAGGCTGTTTGTTCCCCGCCGCAAGCAGCAGCAGCGGCCCCGCCCCAGAGGGGTGTGTGTGTGTGTGTGGCGGAGGCTGTAGCTCGCTCTGTTCCTCCCCGCGCCCGGAGCCCCCATCGCGTGTCTAGCAGCGAAACCTCCCATCCGCCTGCCTAATGCGCCGCGCTGGCTGGCTGCGCGCCAGGCCGCGGAGTCACCTGAGGACAGCCGCCGCGCAAACAAGTCTGCGCTTAAAAGGGCAATGCCGCCCTCCTGCGCCCATCCCCCCAACCCCGCTGCTTCGCACGCCTCTCCGGCCTGGCAGCGTGCCCGTCCCCTCCGGAGCCTGGCCCCTCAGTGCCGGGGTGGGGCCGGGCCCCCTAGGCTCTCCCCACCAGTTTAGTGGTGGGGCCCACCATTATTCCTGGGGCGGGGGGGATCATAGGGGTGTACTTAAGCAAAATTATAGAACTGTGCAGGCTCCTAGGTGCTGCTCCTAGGTAATAAACTTTAACAACATTTAGCACCACGTTATCAGCTCAGCATTAAAGAGTCCTTCATTGCTGCATCTGCAAAAGTTACCCTTACACTTGTTTGTGGGTGCAGTTTTGCCACTTAAACCCAGTCATTGCAAAATTAAACACCCCCCATCCTTATGGAGACAAGTAGTCTCCTTGAAGTTAATGCAGCTACTCACAGGAGTAAGGTTAACTATACGACTGAAATACCCAGTTTGTCAGCCCAGTCAGGAGAACTTCAGAGCTATCTAAAACAGTGGTTCTCAAAGCCACTGCACTGCTTGTTCAGGGAAAGCCCCTGGGGGACCAGGCCAGTTTGCAGAGGTTCGGCCAATCACGGCTCCCACTGGCCACGGTTTCCCGCTCAAGGCCAATGGGGGCTGCAGGAAGGGGCGTAGAATGAGATATGTGCTGGCCACCACTTCCCGCCACCCCCATTGCCCTGGAACAGCAAACCGCGGCCAGTAGGAGCCGCAATCGGCCGAACCTGAGTATGCGGCAGGTAAACAAACCGGCCTGGCCCGCCAGGGTGCTTACCGTGGCGAGCCGCATGCCAAAGGTTGCCGATGCCTGACCTAAAATAAGGCCACAGTACATTACACTGGTCTGGTAACTAGTGTCCATCCATAATACCAACATCCATTAACTGAATCAGTACAAGAGATGGGTCAAAATTGACAAAGTCTGAAACAAACTGAGTGTTTGGATAAAACTAGAGGCCAGATTCAACCATCCATGGCTTTAAGTTTGAGCTTGCAAAACCAAATTTAACTTCCCATGCCCATCTCTAGTCATTAAGTTCAACCACATAGATTTAATTCTGAACATCTGAGACAGATTTTCAAAGAATTAGATTTGAAATAGAGTACTACTATTTTAAATCAACAGCGTGAATTTATCCCTTATTACAGGAGCATGGCAAATTGGTGACTGAGTTTAAGAAAGTTAGCATACAGAACTTAAAATTTGCTAATGCTGTGCATTTATCATTGCACATTAAGTATCAACTGTCCCTTTAAATTAAAAAAAATGATAACAGTACAGCCTATAGCAGTGCTTATTAGAATGGGGCTTTGGAAACCAAAACTAAAATATACAACGAAATAAGAGTGCATACAGTGGAGTAATTTAAGGGTTAAAAGGGAGCTTTGTGGTACTTCATAAACTTGTCAGGTACATGTGATATATGGCCATCATATGCAGACAGGCAGGACAAATGCAGGGAGGAGGGGAAGGAGAAGAGAGGAGAGTAGACTACCAAAAGCTGTGAGAAATGCCTAATTCAAACAAATAACAAATATGGACATTTCCTCAAATACTATATGGCTTTTTAAAGAGGGTTAAATAGACAAGTAAGCAAATTGATCTTGAGTAAGTCTTGAAATGCCACACTCCCCAACATGCCCAAAAGCCTCCCATGTTAAATGATGTGACTTTTTTTTTAAGTGATGCTATGGAGATGGCAGATAGTCAATGTGGACATCATTCTCCCATCAGCTACAGGTATGTAACTTCTTCTGACATGGTCAATGGAAGCAGCATGTCTTTCTGAAGGCAGATTGAGCTCTGTGTGTCATAATACCAGGCTATGCTACCTTCCTGAATCACAAGGCATTGTTATCCTCTTTGATGCATAGAAAAGTGTGGACTCAATGCAGCGCTCAGTTTACATCTATGGAACCCTTCAGAATGAACTCGGCTAAATTCGCCTCTGGTGCAAAGCCACTGAAATCTGTGGGGCTGGCCCATCAGCAGTGTTGCATTGTTGGCACTAGGCCACATTGTTTTCTCTTGCTTTATAATCTGCTTAACTGTATATGAACATTCAGAGACAAGAAGACTTTTAGCCAACCAGCTTTGGAATCAGTGATCTGGATTGTCCAGTGCCTTGCACCTTTGTTAATCATTTTCATCTGTGGAAAAATGATTCTATTCCAGTTTGTTGGTGTTCTACACCAGCTTTGCACAGGTGTGAATGGATACACAAAGCTGCAGGGAGTGGAGAATCAGGCCCATTATCTGTGCTCCCCTGCAAACAGACAGAGTTAACCAAGAGCCTGTGTGGAATCAAATATGTTTCACTCGCAAGTATCAAAAACTGTTGTTTCTCCTGAAATTGTAGAAAGCAGCTTGTTTTAGCCAACATTCTTTTCAAGATGCCTTTGCCAACTTATGAACAATGCTGTGTTCCATCAAAACATATTATTGTGCAAAGGGATGTGTAAACATACGCCATAAAGGTTATGTTGTTATTCTTTCCAGCCACAGATCATTCTTGTTTTCACAAAAAGACATGCTTCAAAAGGAACAACTAATTAAATTAATAGGAGTCTTTCTTTTTGGAATGATTCTGTACGTGACTTTTAGCTGCATCATCAAGATTAATCTGACTTACACACTTGTAATGCATTGAAGGTCATGTTGTGAAAATTATGGTACACAAATTATGTATTCGTAGCAAGCAAAAAAATGAATAGGTGAAACAGTGAGACAGGAAGTCTAGAGTGAGAGGAAAAAAAAAATCTATGTGCGGACTTTGGAAATGTTTTGGGACCACATAATGCATTTCCCAAAGGCATGTGGAACCCGAAAGGGAGTGGAATTGCTGAAGCTCTAGTATGCGGGGTGGGGGGGCTTATGGTTGACACTTTCTGTGCACTGCAGAATGCTGGTTCCTGGGGGGCTCATTTATTGAAAGCCCACAAGAATTTTAGGGATTGTGTGGGGGCACAGACATCCAGTTTGTGACTACACAGAACTGTTGACCCCCATGCCCTTATGGAAAGGTGGTGCTGTGGCTACAGACTGCACTGTGGGCCATGGCATGCTGTCATGGCAATTGAACTGTGGTACAGTGTTCTGCTGCATGGACTCTCTGGCTAAGGCTGAGCAGCAAAGAGCTATGGAACTGAAAGGCAGAAAACGCAGGAGGGTGGGGGACCGTGCAGTTAGAAAAATCCTGTAGCGATTATCCTTGTGTTCACCTGACACCAATGCTACAGTATGGTGGGCGTAGCTAGGAAACGGTGATGCCTTTGTTTTGGATGCAGTGCACCTTTAAGTTTCTAAGAGCTCTGTATGCAGCCACTTTGTTCTCACAGTAATTGTGATCTGTAGAAAGGACACACATTGTCACAGAGACTTTACTTAACCTAAAATTAAAGTAATTCACACTGGAAATATACGGGAAAAGATAACACGCTATTGGCCCTAGCCACTTAGGTATGCCCCTTTCAGGACTGACTTCCCAAATGTGGGTTGTGACACTAAGTACGTCTATATTCACACTCACTGACTGTTGTGACAGGTTCGGACACAGAGACTCCCCTCGAGACGGTCACTGGATGAGCTGGGATATCACTAAGAACAACCCTCTTGCTAGGACAGGGCCCCTCCACTCCTGTCTTGCTGAGTTAGACACTCCAGTCAGCTCCAGCACAGACCCAGAGGTTGGGCCAGGCCTCTCTGCAGTTCACTGAAACTCAGATTCACTCAGCCCAGGGGCTCCTCAATTAACAGGGAATTTCCCAGCACCCTAGTGTTCAGCCTTTCTGAGAGCCTGAACCCCAAATGGATTCATTTTACTCTGTATAAAGCTTATCCAGGGTAACTTCATAAATTGTTCACCCTCTATATCACCGATAGAAAGATATGCACAGCTGTGTGTTCCACCAGGTATTAATCACTTACTCTGGGTTTATTAATAAACAAAGTGATTTTATAAAGTATAAAAAGTAGGATTTATGTGGCTTCAAGTAATAACAGACAAAGTAAATCACCAAACAAAATAAAGCAAAAATACGCAAGTCTAAACCTAATATATTAAGAAACTGATTACAGGTAATATCTCACCCTCATAGATGTTCCAATAAGCTTCTTTCATAGACTAGACTCCTTCCTAGTTTGAGCCCAAACCTTTCCCCTGGTACAGTCTTTGTTAGATCCAGCGGACAGCTCAGGTGGTAAGCAGGGGTTTTCTCATGACTGGCCACCCCCTTTGTCCTGCTCCACCCCCTTCTATAGCTTTGGCACAAGGTAGGAATCTTTTGTCTGTGCTTGTCCCCACCCCCACCTCATTAATGAAAAAGTACAAGGATTAAGATGGATTCCAGCATCATGTGACATGGTCACATGTCACTGTAAGACCCCTAGTTGCCATTCTTCCTGGGTTGGCCCACACATACACAGGAAGGTTTGTAGGTAAACAAACCATTTACAACCAATTGTCTGGGTCAATGGGAGCCACCAAGATTCTAAACCACCATTAATGGCCCACACTTTGCATAATTATAATAGGACCTCAGAGTTATACTTCATATTTCTAGTTTCAGATACAAGAATGATACATGCATACAACTAGGAGGAATATATTCAGTAGATTATAACCTTTGTTATGATACCTTACAAGAGACCTTTTGCATAAAGCATATTCCAGTGACATCATATGCACACTCATAAGCATATTTCGATAAAACATATGGAATGCAATGTCACACTGGCACAGTCAACCATTAATAATCTTGCATCATGTATATACATGGAGGTGCAGGTTTGAAGTCTCTGGAACTGAATAGAAGCAAGAAACCTGCTTGAGCAAAGATCTTAAACCTAATAAGACAAGGGAAGTCAGCACCTTGTACTTTAGTGAAAGGTCCTGAATGAAGGAAAGTCAGCCATGCCTGGGAAGAAAAGTGATTGGTGAAAGAAGCCATCTTAAACAAGGCCTGTATCTTGCTAGATTAAATTTTAGACCATTAGAAACGTGTTTTGTTTTACTTGTAACTATCTCACTACTTATACTTGAACTCACTTAATACGATGTGATTGCTGATCTATTTCATTTTCACCATAAACCAACTCAATGCTGTGTTTACACCCCCTAGTTAAGTTAATAAGCTGTGATGTGCTTTTTGTGTCTTTAGAGGAACAAATGAACCGTATTATTTCTCTGAGCTGTCCAGGAGAAGGCTGGACATTTCAGGGCACACAATTTTAGGGAAATTCAGGACTGGGAGTGTGTTGGGGTCACTATACAGGTAGCAACCAAGGCTGGTGGAAGCCAGAGTGGGGCTGTAGACATGCTGCTGGGGTCAGAGCTGCTGAACCTGGGCTGTCTACCATGCAGACACTCAGGATGTGACTTGCATGCTGATAGGCTGGCTGGGAGCAGCCCAGGTTGGGACCTACAGTAGCCAAGCATTGAGAGGTACCCAGGGTTATGGAGCAGGCAATGACAACCCTAATTGGTCTGGATTTGCACCTTAAAACCCAACTGGAGTTTGACAGGAATCCATGTTGTGAGGTGGGGAAGAGGGAGAGGGTCTGTAGGGAGGGCATACAAGAGTCCAGGAAGCTGAGTGAAGAAGGAAAATCACTATGTTTGTGTGCCAGAATACACCCTTGCATTCACACCTTATTGTAATTATTTTTGTACAAAGTATGCCTTGTAAGGTATCATTTGAAAACTCATAATTTTCTGGTCAGTATTGCCCTGGTAAAATAGGTGTGGCGACATTGTATGTGAAGTTATAGGTTTTCTCTGTATTGAGTTATTAACATATTTTCAAAACCCTACAGCCCTGCCCAAACAGAAGTTGGCAAACAGGTCTGCCCTAAACTGGAACCTGTGCACAGCTTAGTTTGCATTTAAGCAGTAAACAGTCATCAAGCAGGAAGAGCAGATAAAGGAAGATAAAACAGGTGAAAAAACCAGCAGGGAATATCCTTCCATCTCAACTCTTTGGGTCCTGGCTTTCAGCTGGAAATGTTTTTCAAGAGAGGGACTAAAACTATAAAAATGAGGGGCAAAGCACCCCTCTGTCCCCACCCTGCCCATCGCATTCACAGGAAGCCGCTGTTGAGCTCTAGGGGAAAGGTCCTGATTGAAGGAGTTTGGCCAGTAAGACTGCTGAAATCATGTGGTGAGAAACTTTGCTTTGAATCCAATGTAGTTTGTTAAGACAGGCACCAGTAAGCATTTTATCTTTGTTTTCCTTGTAACCATTTCTGACTTTTATGCCTCATTACTTGTAGTCACTTAAACAAGTTTATTAAAATCTCTCCTTGTAGTTTATTGTTTTATTTAATCCAGTGTGTTCAAGTTGAAGTGTCTGGGTAAATCCATGTGGGGAAACAAGGGGTGTGCATATTATTCCCTTAAAGGAATGACAGACTCAATACATATGCACTGTCCAGGAGAGGACTGGGCAATATAGACTATAGGCTGGGAGTGTGTTGGGGTCACTCTGTGGTAAACTTTAGGGTTGGTAAGAGTCAGGGTCTGGCTGGCTGCAGCATACACAGAGACATAGTGGGTAGAAACTTACATGCTGCTGGATGTGAGCAGCAAGGCATTGTAAAGGGCACCCCAGGTTACAGAATAGGGGTGACAGCTACTCAGTGCAGATTGTAACCTGGTACATCACAGTTTGTCAGTGGCAAAGGGAGCTGTTTGGCACTGTAATTAACTGGGAAATCAGCTATTTTCAAATAATAGTTAGTGAGCAAACACCAGGAAGGACCCATACAGCATTAACGAACTGGCACACCAGATATTTGATATATATAAAATACTACTATACACTTACGTATGCTTAAATTAGAAGATCTGAAATTGCTTTACAAGCCATGATGCACATCCTTGTAGAAAAGGGAAACTTGATCCCCCTTTTACAGATGGGGAAATGAAGTCAGAGAGAGGAAGCCCCACATTTTACACTATGTTCACTAGAATTAGGTGCTTTTGGGGTGCTCAGCTTCAGACTCTCAAGGCCTGATTTTCCGAGGCAATGAGCACTTATAATTCCAATTGAAGTTAATGGAACTGGTGGGTGCTTGGTACCTATGAAAATTGGGGCTTAGGATTCTCGGGTTGGGCATGTCAAAACGGGCACCCAAAATTAATGGACAATTTTGAAATCTTTGGTCTAAAGGACATGTATGAAGCCACTCAGGAAATCTGTAGCATGGCCATGATCTCTTAACTTTAAGTCCTCTTCTTAATCACAAAATTATCCTCCCTCTGTATAAGAAATAAGACACCAGGTGTACTTTGCAATGGTAGATATGTTATTATAATGAGGCAGTTACTAGATTCAAGTGACATAATGAACAAATTATGTCTAGAAGCAAACAGATGAAGGAAATGAGTTTTTAAACTGTTAGGTTATTAAATATTTCTTTAGAGGGAAATCATTTTCACTTTTCTGCTCTTATGAAAACACAATTTGACATATTTTGTAATAAACGTCTGCTGCTGACATAAGCTTCACAGCTTGTAATGTCTTCAGCCTTGGATCAAAGTCTCTGGCAAAAAGGACTCCCAATGAAATCTTACAGAACCATCTTTACATTTTGCTACACAGCAGAAATGCATAGTCTGTAGGACTCCACAGTGTATTTGGCCTTTTAACAGTTGGCCAACAATTTTCTACCTTTTCTAAGTTTCCAAAACCATGCTATGAGAGGACAGCTACATTTCTAAACCAGGCAGTGTATATTTTATACTTGAAATACCTCCTGGCCATAGTCACAGACATGGTTTAAATGTATGCACACACCAAAATGAGCAGTGCTAACACCTGTGAATTCTGTGCCAACACGATTGGTCTCACAAAGCCATATCTTCCCTACCACATTTTGTACAATAGCACCCACAGATACCTACACAGCAAAAAGGAGACCTGCAGCAGGGAATCTGAGAGCCTGGAGCAATTGACTCACACTACTGGGCTAAAAATAGCAGCTTCGGACTGGAGCCTGGGCTCTGAAACCTGGTGAAGGAAAGGGTCTCGGACCCCAGGCTCCAGTCAAAGCATCTATGCTGCTATTTTCAGCCCTGGAGCATGACCCTGTGAGCCCAAGTCAGTTAACCAGGCTCTGAGACTTGCTGCTGCAGATTTTGGCGGGGGGGGGAGGGGGCGGAGGGCTGTGTAATGTACTCCAGGTGTTTCAAAAGTCGCCCCTTAACTTCATGGTATCATGACTCTCTAAATGTTAATATTAAGTTGATGATCATGAAAGTACATGATCAAAAGCCAAGGTGTTTCAGGTACAATGAAGCAACTTAAAATGTAGTGAAAGAAAGCCAAAGCCATAAACCATGTACAAAACAATGTAAAAGAGGTAAAACCATCAAATAATGTCATAAAAAAAGTGAGTGAGGGCCTTCTACTGGGGAATCTGTGGCCCTGATCCTGCAGACATTTACACGTGCTTAACTTTACGACCATGAAATCAATGGAAGTACTCCAGGTAGTCAAACTGAACACATGCACGAGTTTTTGCAGGGCTGGGCCTGTGCTGGATTAAGCACCCATGAAACAATGACCAAGGCAGCATGTGAGCTATTGTTGAGTGCATAAAAGTTGTACCATTTATCTATGTGGTAATTGCAATCTTTAACTCATCGCTTTATAAAGAATTAAGATCTCTTGAGGATGAAAGACAACAGTAGGTATAACCAAGTTGTATTTAGAGTTGATTTTTTCCCCCTGAAAATCTTGCAGAGAAGCAAATGGTTCAGTAGTGCAGATATATTCTTGGCAATTCTTAGAATGATGTCTTGTACAATGAATCATTAGCACTTAGTGAAGTATAGGGGACTGACTCATGCTCTTTACACATGCTATACCACTCTCAGTATGATAAGTACAGATAGGAGGCAGACCTGAAAGGACAAGACACCCCCTCCAGAACAGTGTGTGTTGGTTTATAAAGCTGCTTATGAAGGCTGCTGAGAAATAAACTTCTAAAAACCAGAAGTAAGAGTAATGAGAATTTTTTGGGAGGGCCATACTGTACTTTGGTGTCCCATGCAGTAGCATATAGTCTGTAAAACAATTTTCTTCTGTGTGTCACTTCTTTCCCACAAAATGTATGGGTTTAAACAGTGCAGCAGTGAAATTAAAATAAGAGTGATAACAGGAAAGAGCATGAGATTTAAAGATAGATGAAGAATTCAGGAGGTAAAGAGAGACTAGGTCTGAGAGAAAGGCTGGGACAAGTATATGGAGGATTTTAAAAACAAGGGGAGAAATTCTAGCCCCACTGAAGTCACAGAAAGGGAATTTTAGACTGGATCATAGAATGAACGGGAAGCCAGTCTGTGGATGGACGATGGTCACACTTTCCCATGCTTCTGAGAAGGAAGGCAATAAAATTTTGTACTTAATGAACATATGAATTGACCCCTAAATCCTTACCCAATCTAGCCCTTTCAGTTTTGAAAATAAAGCATTAAAAGACAATATATGTAGAGGTGAGATTAAGTGTTTTTTTTTTTTAAAGGAAAAATGTAAAAAAACCTTATTGGGTTTGAAATTACACATTTACACCTTTAATCATAATGGAACACAATAGCAGAATACTTGAGCACTGAGGTAGTTGCTATTCATGCCCAGACACACAAAAAGCCCAGTTCTAAAATACATAGTTCAGGTTGCACAGGTCTCGCTCAGGGAAATTCTGTGGGTTTTTTAATCTTTGTAGCAGCCAAATGATTAAACTTTAAAAAGTTTAACTAGCTGGTATTGTAGCAACATTCCTCACACACAAATTTGCATAATGTTGACACTTCTGAGGGGAGGGCTGTTGAGCAGTTCTGCTGGGAAATGAAACATTGCCTAACTCTGAAGAGTAACCACAAGAACAGAAAAACAAGTGTTTCTGCAGCTGTGGTCCTTTTGCCATAGCTCTAATCTCTCAGTATTGTAATAAAAAGAAAAAAGATTAGAAGTCACCTGAGGAACTAGCTGATATCTGAGTAGCTGTTGTAAATGTTATCATTTAGTTTAGTAAGCACCGAAACCAAACAGTTTGGGTACAGACAAAATATGAACAATTGAGAATAATTCAGCTGTGTGTGTGTAAAGTTTCTACAAATTTGCATTTGCTAATAGAGAGAGTTCAGTTACAAACCTGGTTGCATGCCAATGGTGGGGGTGGGGAAGGGAAGGAATGTTAGGAAAAGGGTCAGCACAGCTTACTTCCCAAACGAGGCAAGGAGTAACTTAGGTCCCTGCTCCCCTACATGCTTCTCCTTACTCAGGCCAGATCGTAAGATTGTAATCTTCTCCATATAATCCATTTCATAGGGTTTGGGGTGTTTGTTTTCTTCCTTCCTTCCTTAAAGAGAAACTAACCATGCAAACATACTAATTTGTAATGGCACTTCAGGTTACACTTATGAAAGCAAGATATGGGTAAAAAGCAAAACCTCTTGAATTAGAACTCCTTCAGCTTTCCAGTATGTATGTTTGGGGAGCTGTGCTGTTAGCTTAAGATTCAAATGCCTGTTTCTGTATGCTTTATTATGATTTTGGGTTCCAGGCTGGATCCATTTTGCATTTTCATTTTGAATGTAGCCAAAAATTTGGCAAGAACTGCCATTCTCAGGGGACCTGAGCCTAAAATGCTGGCAATTTCATGAGATTTCATAGGATGTGAGATCTAGACTAAGTCTTATTTGAATCTGAACATTGCCTGCTGAGCCCACCTTCAATAAAAGAGGCCCATGGCCCTAAACACAAGTAAAGCAAATGGCCCGTTGGGCTTCTCCTTTACCTGTGTCTCATGTAAGCTCTGCAGCAGGAGTAGGCCCTATTATCTTCTCCAGCAGTAGGGCTGGAAGGTGAGCATGAAACTCTCTGTCAGAGCTACCTTTGACAATGAGAGAGGAAAAGGGTACAATGCACTGCCTAAACACCTTCACTCTTGTTTGTGGTTCCACAAATCCAGGGGTCAAACGGGGGGGGGGGGGGGCGAAGAGACAATGGTACTTTTTCCTGGGCTCTGTGCCTCTCCCAACAAAACAAGCTCAAAATAAGATGCCACTTGCTTTCAATGGCACAGCCGTTCAAAATATAATCAGCAGGTTCTGCTGAACCTGGGCAGGGAGGATGGTAGAAAGTGGAAGTACATGGGAGAGTGCTACTCACTCAGAGCTAAAAATGTGCTGACACAGAGCTGAGTGTGTAGGTCTTCCTCTTTCTCAAATGGGTAAATAGTTACCATTGATATTTAAATCATCACTATTGGACATTTGAGTTAACACTCCAAAACTAGAGATCAATGCCCTCCAATAATAGATATTCCCTTGAGACCACCTGGTCAGACAGGTCATGACTGAAAGCAAAACAGGAGTTAAGTAATCTTAACTCCAACTCACCCCTGTAGCAATCTTTTAGGAGGCCACCAAGGCTAGTGAGAACATGAACATACAGACTTTGATGGACTTAAGGTAGAATGGGAGTAGCTAAGGTACCTTGTGGAATTTCTCCTTTGGGGTATGCAGCACCATTTGGCCACAGAGACTTTAGGATTCATGGAATGAGGGAGACTAACACCTGGTAAAATCAAAGGATGGTGCAAAGGAGGTTAAGCAAGAGCCACAAGGGTACTTTAGTCTGTTGTGGAGACAAGGGCAGCTTTTAATGGTAGTTAGTATCACAGACCTTCCTGTTATCATCCCAGCACAATGCATAGAACCAAGCAACATTTGTGAATTTCCCCCCAAGGAAGAGTTTCTTTTTAATGGTGGTGGGAGTTCTCTAGCCGAGTCCTCATCGTGCATAGCTTGGAGTGGAAATAATCTGAGTTTTCTTACTAAAGTCAGTGCAAGTATTAGCTTCCCAGCACCTCTACTCTTGCAGAACAGGTGCAACAGCAGTAGCCCCAGGCAGATTAGTTAGTCTCTGTATTAATAACTAATGGTTTCCATTGTACAGAATGTGTGATCACACGTACACGAGATGTAAGCATCATGTACGTGATAGACTAGTGTACTTCCAAAGTTCAGCACACCAAAGAATTTCCTGACGCTAGTCCAGTAGTAAATATGATCCTGCATAATAAGGCTGTCCCATGAACAAACATAGTATATGAAAAAGCTTAACAGTACTATACATTCACATTTCAGCCAAGAGTAAGATTCAACCAAATGGCAGGACTTATAAATTGCTTACTTGTGTGGCATGACACCAAAGCTAAAAGAATTGCCTCTATTCACTGTATCTCTTGGCTTAAGAAACAAGGGGTGGCTCAACAATTAGACAATGGTTATGGTGTACTATGCCATTGCACGGATTCAGCGGTAGTGGTTATGCATAGTCTAATGATCTTGGAGAACCAACACTTGCATAAGGATGAGACAACATAACAGTGCAGCTGGGGGGCAAGGGGCACACGATGACGACGACACCCTATACACTGCAATCACTTATTGCTTTGATTTCCAAGATACTCAACAAATCCAGAATGGCTGCTAGGGTTCCCCTGCTCCAACCTAAGACTAAGCTGACCAAAAGCATATTAATTAGAATCCTGTGAAGTACTGAGAAAGCTTTCCCCACTTTAAGGGATTGGCAAGCATAATTGTTAGTCAGTGCTGATTACTAATGGACCAGACTGTTTTAGAGAGATCCAATTAGGGTCCAGTCTGACGACCCTCTCACCTGCTGCCTCCCACAGGGTGTCCTGCTGCTGCCTGGGCTGACATTGGCCCTCCTCCAGTTCCTGCTCCATGAGCAGATGTGTGCTCTCCATCAGTGCCTTGGCTCTTGGTGCTCAAAACCCCACCCCCTCATTGTCAGAACATCTGCCAAGTGCCAGGCGAATACTGTCAATAGCACAGTGGGACTGTGATCTCAGCTGAGACCTCTAGGAGCTACTGTCATACAAAAAGCTGCTGTTGCCGCCACTACCACCGTGTTTTCAATCCCTGACAATATATTCAGGTAGATGATATCAGTTCCCATGTCCAGGAGGTGCATGTTGTCCCAAAGTAAGAGTAAGGCAGCCATCAGCAATACTTTAACACTTCAGCACCTGGCCTTGACCAGAATGTGAGAAAGGGGAAGAAGCCAGTGCCATGGTGCCATTTGGCATCACCTCACAATCTCAGCAGCTTTCAGAAGTTCAGGGTTTGACGAATAGCAGCCTTCCTAACCATGCAGGGCTGCCATAGGCTGACAGGCACTGCAGTGCCACTTCGAAGGTTTGACTCACTCTCCTGGCCCCAGTGATTGCGTGCCAGCTGGGATGATTGGCGCATTTCCCACTGAGTATTAGCTAAACCAGTGACCTTAAAATAAGATCCAAATAATTATGTGTTAAGGGAGTTTACTCAAGATGCTCTTGCTTTGGTCTTTCTGGGCAACATTACACAATAGGGATTTCACACAGAATTTCACAATGTCTTAATTCAAGTGGGGAGAGAGGAAGAATGCAAATATTTGATGTGATTAACTCAGTGTGGCCCAGATTCACAAAGCCATGCCCCAGTGCATCTGATTCAATTAGGAAATGCAAACAGAAGATCAGAAACATTTCCCAGTTAGAGAGGCTTTAATTTGTCACACACATGTTCTTTTGGGGAAAGAAGGAACAACATACCCTGCTAATACCAAAGGAACGCCTCCCCCCTCAGAGCTCTCTTTCTTCCTAAACAGATTTGCTTGTCACCTCTGAATTAACTCCCTCTCCTGACACACACCTTGTATTCCTTTTTTCACATTTCCTCTCTTATTTTTCCCTGTATTACTCCTTCCCCCAAAAGCCCTGCACAGCAGCAGCCTGCCCTTGGATGCAGCTCCATAGCAAAGTCCATCTCTGCCACTGTGCATGTTTGCCCAAGGATGCCTTACAGAATGAAATAAATTGTCTTCAGGGGCTAAGCACATTGTGGTGGAGATTCATCCGAGTGCAGAACTGTTACTGAAGCCCTCTGGACCATTTAAGCACAGCTCTAAGAGCTTTGGTGACACTTACTGAGGTGAAGAGCCTTACACATACCCTCTAGACTGGGATAACTCCTAGTCCTTACCAGCTTAGACTCATTTTCCTTTCATCTCTCACCTGTCCAGTCTGCTTGCCCATTGAGCTTAATTAAATATTATTTTCCCTTGCTTTCAACAAGCAAATAAATAAATACATCCATTTTGAAATGTGCTCATGAACCTAGGGGATAATAATTCTATTCTAATGTTGCTGTTTCTCTAAACTTTACAAATCCCAGAGAGCATAGTTTCCCTTCATTTTAGAAATCCCTAGATGCAAAGGTTGAGCACATTTTTATTAGAAATGAGTTGCTTATGTTTACTAGTATAAATTGGTGGAGTAGCCCCTACAGCCCATAGGCTACTGATGAAACCATCATAATTGCTGAGAATTTCCTTTAGTTTGAACTGGAGTAACCCAGCTATGAGCCAGAACCATACTTAAACACAAAAAGCTGAGCCTGAACTCCTTCCTCATCACAGGGCTTCTCTCCCTTCCCCCCCACACCACCAGGCTTCCTGTTCCTTCTGCAGATAGCCATGCAGCTTTTTATATCCCTGAACTGGGGTCTGGCTGCCAAGGTGAGTCAGCAAAATAGCTCTGCAGCATCCTATAGGGTCATAAAGTGTGATACGCCAGTCACAGTTTCTAAAATTGTTAATTTACCACAAAACACAGACCCATCCTTCTTATTAGAGCTAGCGCATTGGAGGGGAGGGAAGGAAATTAGAAAAAGTTTTGTGGAAAAATTCCCATCTACCCCAAGCTTTATTTTGATGGAAATTTTCTGGATAGCTCTACTTATTATACAAGGCTTATTTGTCTCTATAGTATTAGAAAGAGATCCTTGTACATTCTTTTATATTTGCAGCACAAAAAATAAATGCACATATCTATATATAACCATTTAAAGCCGAGACATGGACAGAAGAAATTCTGAAAAATTCAAGTGTCTTTTGGAAACACTGTTTCAAAGCCCACAGGAAGAGCAGATCCAGTATGTTGCTATCCACTGTCCCTGTTCCAAGTACCATCAGCAATGCCAGATATAAAACTCAGTTTCTGGACATTACTCCTTAAATAAGGCAGTACTTCCTGCAGTCATAGGCGCTGGAGCACTCACAGGGAAAAATTAGCGGGTGCTCCACACCCACCGGCAGCCAAGCTCCCCCTGCCTTTTCCGTGCCTCCTACCTTGAGTGTGCCATGTTCCTGCTCCTCCCCCCCAGCACTTCTGCCCACTACCAAACAGCTGTTTGGTGGCATTCCGGGAGGGGGAGGAGCAGGGACGCAGCACGCTCAAGGGAGGAGGCAGCGTGGGGGTGGGGACTTGGGGGAAGGGGTGGAGTGGGGGCGGGGCCGTGGTAGAGGGGTGGGTCAAGCACCCACCAGCGGGAGCAGAAGTCGGCGCCTATGCCTGCAGTTACACTGTGGCATCATAAGTACAAGCTGTTGATTGCTCCGCCTATGATGGCACATAGTATTTAAACAACCTGTCAGAAAAGAGATAAAAAAATGGAGGTTAGATTGTGTCTCAGGTACAGACTCCAATAATGGGCCCCACAAAGAATTCTGCCTGTGACAGATAGAAAGCCTCCTTGAGGAACCTAGTCTATGTAGGAAGCATTGCTGTGCCTACTACAACATTCCTTTTGGACCAGTGCAGTGGAAGGAGTAGAGTACGAAGGGGTTGTAGCCTTGCTTCCTCCCGGCCACTTATCGGTGCTATGCATGCTTGGAGCAATAGGGAAGGAGCAGTTCTTGTCCTCAAGTGCAGGAACTGGACTTCTGCTGGACCCTTACTTACATGGGCTGCATGGGACTCATTGTGTCCTGCCTGCACCAGGCAAAGATGAGGTGGAACTTGGCCTGGTGCTGTTTACCACATGAGTCTCTGCATACTGAGAGATAACTCATTTTCAAAACATTATCTCAGGAGAACCCCTGTGTTGCTGCAGAGCCCAATGGTCTTCACCAGGGTCCTGTCACTCACATCACATTGCAGGATCGAGGCCTTAACTTGTATATCAAATTTGTCAAGATACAATATGTACAGTACTAAGTAAAGATTAAAAGGAATGACCATTATGCTGGTATAGTAATAACTGATTTTTAAAATAGAAGATAGAAAAATGAGACTTGAGGGGATACTTGTGCCTGTATAGCATGTGTACAATTCTAAATATTTTCATGGGGTGGGGAAATGCCCCTTTATATGACACTAGAGATCCTACTAAAGTAAATATTTATCCTGAAATAATGCTGGGATTGGTGATGTTGAAATGAACCTCTTTCGCTGTTAGGCTGATCAGCCTCTCTATATCCACCTCACACTATCCTAATTGATGCAGCTCCCTATAACATTTTAATCTCACCGTTGTTGTCATGTGCTTCTCTGTATCTGGAGTTAAAGGCTGCATTCCTTGTTCACTGGGAGGTTTGGGTGCACAAGGAATGCAGAATTGGGCAATAATTAATTTCCTTTAACTAGGGTAAAATTTTCAAAAGCACCTAAGTGACTTGAGTGCCTAAGTCTCATTGTCAAAAGTGACAGGCATTTAGGAGCTTAAGTTTCATTGAAAGTTAATAAAATAGCTAATAAAAGTTTTACTATTGAAAAATTTTCCATTCTCCTAGCTGTGTTTTGACAATGGTTATGAAGGAATTACACACTTGTTATTGCACTTCTCTTCCCTGTTAGTACAGAGAGGACATTCTTTTACAGAAAAAAAGCACTCCTCATAGCACAGTATCCTTTGCCATGAAATTACTTTTATTCTGATTTATACAGATCTCTTTTTCTGCCACAGAAATCACACAACTAAATCAGGGCTCAGTTAAGGCTTCTCAAAACCAGAGCTCTACTAGTATGCAGAAACTCACATGGTAAACAGAAAGGGACAAGTCTTGAAGACAAGAACTGCTCCTTTCCTATTGCTCCAAGCATGCACAGCACCCAGAAGTGGCAGGAAGGAAGCAATGTCTGTCTACTCTCATATCCATCTTGTGGCAGAAGCAGCCAGTGTACAGGGCTTGGAAACCAGCATAAAGTATGAACCAGAGAAGGCAGACTTCTTGTCCCAACCCCTGTGGACTTGACTCTTCTATGTTTTAACAGTTATTTTCCAAAAGCTTTACAGTAAGTGCGCCAAGCAGCCTAGCTTTCCATCATCCAGTGGGGTGACTGCCTTGGCTCAGTGATTGGCTAGCCAGCTGCATTAGGAAGATTCCAGGGGAATGAAAAGTTCAGCGAAACAAGGATAGCCCTTCACCTTCCCTGAGCCACAGCCCTCTACCCATGGCCAGTCATCTTCCCCCTAGATGTGGGGGAGTGAAGGACTGGGTGTATTTCCTCCCATCCTTTCTGGAAGCCCCAGCCCTAGACAAAAAGAAGGAGCCCAATCCAGGTCTCAAGCCCACGATATTTCTTTTGTCTCAAGCCATTTCTTTCTATTTGCCTTTACTGCAAGTCCAAATACTTCACCCTTCCATACAATTCCTTAGTTTCAGATTTACAGTCCTTTACCAAACTTACCAAGCTTATCCCTCCTCAGGGTTCTTCAGTCTCCTGCCTGCCTTTGGGGCCTCCTTTCTGGTCCCCCACAGGCTTCTTCCTTGGATGGCACTTAGCTGGGTGACCCACTGCACATCCTGCTCATTTCAGAGAGAGACCCCAATTCCAGGTGTTGCTGCTTCCTCACTTTCTCTCTTATTTAGCCAAAATGGAGCTTTTTTAGAGCTCAACCCCTTTCCCAGCATGCATTGCAGCCCAACCTACAATTCTCATGTTTCTCTGGGAACTACGTCACGCAGATCTGATCAAGCTGTCACTGCTGGATGCTCATCGGACTGTCTCAGGGGATCCAAACACCCTTAGCTTGCTGGAGCTGGGCAGAGTTTAGACACTGTGCCTGGCTTTGGGCCTTTAGGCATGCACTCTGGGTATGGACCTTGTGTCCAACACCCCTCTTGGCGGGGGGACCCCGCGGTCCAATTGCCTACACCCTGAAACTAGTGCAGTCTCCCCTAAGCCTCCCCAGCTGCTCTTCTATGTTCCCCAGAATCCTACTGAAGGAGTGAGCCTGTTGGTTTACACTTTAAACACTTCAGAGGCATGTGACAGTGAAAGCCAACAAAGAGACTTTACTTCTTACTTAGCATGGTAAATACCCAGATGTAGACACACCTATATGCCTTTTGCTACCTCAATTCTCTCACTGCTGTGGAGAGTTCTTTGGGTATAGGCCAGAGTCCTCTAAAGAGTCCAGGATCCTTCCTATCCTTTCTGCACACAGCTTTGCATCCAGAACATGTCTGGGCCAGCTGGCTGCTGAGGGCCTCTCCTTTTAAATGCTCCAGCTCTCTTTGTCAGAGGACTCCTTGGTCAGCCTCATCAGATGATCAAAATCCCCTACCAGTTGCTTAGTTACCAGCCCACCTGAGAAGACTGGTTCATCTGCATTGGAGCCAGTCTGTTGTCTAAGGTGGTTCCATTTCAATGGGAGAACACTTACATTAGTGACTATTTTTTAGTCCTGTGGTGCTACCCCTTGGCATTCCAGTCCAATACAAAGGTAAAAGGAAACAGAGAAGGCAAACCAACCACATATTCAAAATGGAGTCTGCAATCTTACAGATAAATGTGAGCCCCTGATATCAAACAGAATTAATAAGCGGTACATTGACAGATTACCAAGATTGTCATGCTACAAATGTGCTAACTGATTGCAGCAAGAGAAAAAAAAAAGAGTAAATACTAGAAATCTCCTTGGAAGCAATAAAACACTGGAAGGGATCTAACAGCATTATTTAAATGAGCTCAGAAAAGCTTAAATAGAGGTGAAGCATTAACTTCCCAAAAATGCTGTCAAATATCATCAACATTGCCAAGATCTAGAGAGATCAAAAATACTTGCCATAGCCGAAGAAACAGGACAAACTCTTTGCAAGCATTACATAGGCCCCCGCCCTCCTTCAGTAATCTCAGGATTATATTACACTAGGGTCTCATCATCTTGGTCAGAACAACAAACAGTCTGAGCCATATCTTGCTAGTGATCTGCTTGTGGAACTCCTATTGATACAATAGAAGGTTAAGGCCATGTTCTGCTAAGTGATGAGCTCCTTTCACTCCCATTGACCCAAGGGTACTGAGCACAGGTTGTTGTTTTATTGCATCTACCATACAAGCGCTATCCCAAAATACCTGACAGTATTAACAAAAAAAAGACACGAGGAGAGGTACGGAGCTAAAATTTAAATAAGATGGAAAACCAAAGAAGCATAGTGATATAGAAAGTCTGTGCCAGATGGAAGGATCTGATGAAAATCTGAGAAGACTCTTGCACCAAAGCCTAGAGATTGTGGCGAAGGACAGAGAGATAGCTAGTGATATCAGTGATATTCTGTGTATGGACTAATGGGGGGATATTTAACGAGCTCTTCATATGAGACACACTCCAGTTTACTTACTTAATGCAAAACTATAACATCTCCCCATTCCGAGCACTATATATTGTATGTACAGGAAATGTCAGTCCATTGTAAATTGCAATATTTACTAATGTAAATTTTACAGTCAAGTCTTCATGTTTTTTCCTTCTCTCCCATCAAAGCATTTCATTTACAACATGGAAAATGCTAATTAACATTGAAATGTTTTATTGTTTAGAAAGATTTTAATAAACAGAATACAGTTTTTCCCCAGACTTGTGTAAGAAACCCAATAGTTCCTTTTCATATGTATTCTGTGAGCATTACCTGCAATTGCATCATTTACTTACTACAGTGCATTACATCTGTTGAACTATACATGAATATTGTGTGTTTGTGCATAGAACAATGGAGGTGTGGCTAATAGTTGGGATATGCAGTGTGTTTTGGTGTCAGGGACCATCAGAACCCTGTGTCCTGCCCTATGGTTCACATCAGCCACTGAGAAATGTTGAGAATGGCTCTTTTTTTTTTTTTTATTGTTTCATTCACTGCTTGTGACAGACATTCCAGTCATCTCTGTGGATGGAATGAGACCAGTTCAGTAAGAGGTGGGCTATTTCAATAGCCCTCCATGAGGCAAATGATGGAAAATTTTGGGAAACACAAATCTCAGAGCCCCAGTAAAGAGAAGGAATCTCCGAAATCAAAATAGGGCTTGACTGAACAGTTCAAGGTGAATAATTTTCCTTGACAACTTTAGCCTCTTTTTCTGCGACATCCTCACATTTGTTATTTGAATTTACTTTGTTAAAATTTGTTTTCTTGAACATTTTTATTCTATGGCTTGCTCACTATCAGTTCATTGTGAGTTCCAACACACTGCATTTGAGATCAATTCCTCAGTTGTGCCTAGTCACCTGAATCTCATGCTATTGTTTCTTTTCCCTGATTTGCTGAGTCACTCTTACAGGGCCTGATTCAGAAAAAACAACTTAAGGGCTTAACTTAAATGAAACTTAAGCATGTGCATAACTTAAGTTGTTGATTATGGATGCTTTCCTGAACTGGGACAACAATAAGGAGGGCTTGAAGAAACCACTGGGGCTATGAACATGTGAGGGAGAGGTAACAGGAGCAGAGGATTTGGGGAAATAGTACATTTCATACCTACCACCTAGTAAAAGACATAGTAGGGAATGAGGACAGAGAAGAAGTGCACATTTTTGTGTTTTGATTTCCTGCTGTAGTGTAGCTCCTTTGCCAAGCAGTAACAGATGTGGGGGCCTTGTAAAGCTGTACACTGCTGGAAGAAAAATTGGTGACAGTCAGGGTATTTTGTGAGAGTAATATATTTATAGACCGAGTAAACTGTTTTTTTAGTCAGGGGCGGTCACAGCGACCCAGATCCTCAAATGGATTTAGGCACCTACCTCCCATTGATTTCAATGGAAGACAGATTTGATATCTTTGTGGATTTGGGCCAGACTCCAAACAAGGTACAGCTCTCTTTTGCAGAAACACAAAGCCAAAGCACACCTGCCCTTTCGCCATTAGGCAGCTGTATGCTCTCTAGAATATCTCTGTTTAAACACACTGTTCCCTATCTCTCCCTAATCCCCAGGGCTTTTCATGTAGGAAGTCCTCTAGCCCAAACCTGCTCACCTAGGAACACAAGCCATTGGAAGGTGAGTTTGGGACTAGGACTCAGCCCTCCTTTCTGTGCAGTTGCTTTGCAATACAAAGGAATCTCCCAGGAGGTTTGACTGCCCTAACAAAGGCTGCTTTACCTCACACAATCCCCTTCATGACAATGTGGGTGCAGTGAGAGTTTCATTTCATCGTGAGTGTCTGTATATTGACTCATAACATTAGCACCTTTCCCTAAAAGTGCCTTCATGTCATATTTGATTTTTTGCCTATGTAATCAATAACATATTTCCATATATCGTTAAACATTACTGGGTTCTCATGTGAACTGCCCATATATGGTTACCTCAGAGAGTTATTGTTGGTTACAACATACAAAACATACAATATAAAGTCTATCGAATTTCAGCCTAGTTATAAAAGGAGGGTCCAAAAAGCACAAACTGACAGACTCCTGCTGTAACTACAGCATGCTAATGAGTGGCACAAGAAGCAATGAAACATGCCTTCTCATTTCTCCAGCACCAGATTCTTATTATAAAAGATTCAGCCCTCAGATCTGATCCGTGCAGTTCACAAACTAGACGTTTATGGGAGGGTACTGAATTTCTTTTATGTTTTTTTTTTTAAATGGAAAACCACTGTGATTTTTCTTATTTTGAAACATCGGACCAAAATTCTGTACCTTGGCATAACTGTGTTGAAATCAGGAAGGTTGTATACTTGGAACTGAGGGTTATAGATTACGGCCTATATATTTTCTCAAAAAGCATCCCACTCCCTGAAAAGATTTATGATCATTTTCTTTTTGCAAGATTCTTTGGAAAATGCATTACATCGCGTCACTCATTTACTGTGCTTTGTTCAGCATTTGTGCTGCACAAAATTGAGAAAAATGGGTAAACAGCTAGCATTGCCCTGTGGCATTTTACTATCACTATGTAAGAACAAACACACCATTGTCTTAGATTGTTGTTGACCAGTCACGGTTCAGATGAACTTTCATGATCTGCCTCAGCTGGATAGTAAGACCACATAGCAGCTGTGAAATGAACACATGCAATTAGCCAGCACCTGCTACACAGAGCACCATCAGCTACTTATTCATGGTCAATGAGCATTTCACATTAAGCTATACTCTGAAAAATGAAAAGGGTTCCAGGAGACAAATTAACCATGCCAAATATAAGAGCATTCACAAAGTGTTATAAAGCCAGACCGGTAAATGTTTAACCAGTGTAATGAAAAGCAGAATTTGAATATAAATATTACAAAGAGACAAATTCTACCTATTCTTCCTCACTGTCACAGAGGGACATGACCATGGAGACACTGTGGAGTTCTCTGCAGGGTATTTGGGGCTGGGAGGAGAGCAGGGCAAATCACAGGGACTCCATGCTCTTGCCTTGGAACAGAGGTGACTGTCATTATGTAGAAAGACAAGCTGGGTGAGGTAATATTTTTTATTGGACCAACTTCTTCTGATGACAGAGACAAACTTGGTCCGATAAACGATATTACCTCACCCACCTTGTCTCTCTAATATCCTGGGACAGACATGGCTACAACAACACTGCATGTTACTATGTAGCTCCATTAAGCCACCTCCAGCAGTGATCCTGAGCGCCTTGTCTGGTTGTGCTTTGCAAACAGGATTTGGCCCTAAAAGCGGATGAATACCAAAGTGTTATACGTTCTCTGCTGAATGGCATTGAAGTTTTCCAATTACTAATGAAAAAATTTAAAAAACAAAAAAACAAAACAAAAACAAACAAAAAACACCACACCAACCACCACCGAAGGAAGACCAGGCTCATCAGACAATGAATATTCCCTTAATAGAGCGTATTCAGCCATTGAAAGCCAACTGCAAAAGTACACAAATCTACTGTCTAAACTGAATTAACCAGATCTTGTCAATACATTTTATCCTTGAACTATCCATGTCACATTTTAGTTATGGGCACAAAAGTCAAAGGCCAGTTTCTTCACTCAAGCTGACAATCTGATCAGATGATAAATCAGCTGATGATTTTGAAATCTAGAGCTATTTGTTCAAATTTTAAATAAATCCATGTAGACTGTATTTAATCCCTCTTGTGCTGGCTTTCCATGAATAGTCTGTTGAACAAGCCTTACTATCATGATTAATAAATGCTGTGAAAAGAATTTTAAAAACTCAAAAGGTTGGAACATTCACTGGAAGCAAATTTTAAACTGCCTAATCTGCAACAGTGAACTGCACATTTAAAATCCATATTGCTGCTGGTGAATCATATCAGTTTTCCATTCAGGAAACAGAAATTCTTCCATGCAAATTAGGTAACTAACTAATAGCCTGAGTTGCAGATTTTCACGAATGATTTGCAGACCAAGAATTAGTTGGTAAGAGAATTTGTAAATAGTTCAAAATAAATAATGAGCAAAAATAAGAATTTTGCAATGTATTCATGGGGAGTTCATGAATGAAGAAAGAGCTGGAGCAGCACAAAAGGGACTTAGGAGAGACAGAGATGCGTCTCTGAATATTAAAAAATAAAATAAAAATAAAAAGTAGTGTGTGTCAATGGGTCAATTCCTCTTCCTTCTGTCCAGGCTCCATACTTATTTTTTCTGCATATACACACACGTGCGCACACAAACACGTGTCTCTTTGTATTCAATGTGATTCCTAAAGTCAGTACTAAGCACTAGGTGGGAGAATATTGACTTTTGAATGAGACACTCATGTAGCACAACTTTTGTTCAAAGTATAGAAAAATTCAACACACTTTGAAGGCCCAGTGCTGCTCCCATTGAAATCAATGGTGAAGACCCGTTTTCAGCAAAGCTCTTTAACACATGCTTAACTGTAAGAATGTGAAGAAGTCCATCCCTACTCAGTAGCACACTTAAGTACATGCTTAAATGTAAATACATAAATAGTCCCATTGACGTCAAGGTGCTTAAAGTTATGTGTTTTGCTCATAGGTGGTGGGTGAACCGCTGGCTCGGGGAGGTCCGCTAGTCCCTCCCTGTCCCATCCATGCCCACAAGAACCCAGAGGCCCCCCACTGTGGCTGCTGGCCCTGCCCCAGGCTAGCACCTCCAGCCCCTGCCCGCCAGCCCGGAGTGCTAGGAGACCGGGCAGCACGGCCCCAGCCCCCGGCACCATGATGGCACAGGGGAAGAGCGGCTCACAGAGCGGGAAGCAGGAGAGGACTGGGAGTGGAGTGTGGGTGGGGCCACACTGGGATGTTTGGGGAGGCTCAGCCTCCCCCAGCCTATGATACTCGCTGCCCATGAAGTTGCCAAATGGGGACTAAATTCCCATTGATTTCAATGGGGTGAGGGACAGGACTGTGCTCAGAGAGGAAAAGTAAAGGGCGTAAGAATCTGCATATCATCCCCAGTAACCATTTTAGGGAAGAAGGCGCTGGCCTGAGCATCTCATTCATGCTGCTCACTTTCACTTGCAATTTCAAAAGCCAGCATTTAGTCCAACAGTTCTCAAACTTATTTGATTTCACCCCCCTCTTTATGTCTGTACTTATTTATGCCCCCTATCTCCCCACAAGTACACGTACCACCACCCAGCTCTGAAGACAGAGCAGAGGCCGCTGGCCGAGCACCCAGCTCTGAAGGCAACGCCACACCAGCAGCAGCACAGAAGTAAAGGTGACAATGTGAAAAGTGATATTCATCAATATCACTTTTCATAGCAGACATAGCGCCCCATTGCCACCCTTACTTTTGTGCTGCTGCCGCCACTCTGGGGCTGATAACCAGATACTCACCACCACCTCCCAGGCCAAGACTGGGCAGCAGGTAGGGCTCTGCCTGTTCCTTTTTCCCTTCTCCCCTCCTGTGTGGGCATGGCCCTTTTGCAAGAGCCCCAGCTCCCTGGGTCTGACAACCAGAGCATTTATTTATTTATTTTAAATAAAAAGCACAGCTCACACCACCCTTAACACATTCCTGCACCTCATATTTGAGAGCCGCTGGTCTATACTTCATCCATAGAGATGGGTTATACGCCTCAAAGGCGAGATGATCAGAATCAAATGACAAGTGCCAGACATATCAGAGGTAATCCAGGACAACCCCGACCCCACCCCTGTTCTTTGGAAAGCCCTCTCCCCGTTCTATTATTGTTCCACGTTTCTGGGAAAACCTAATGAAGTGTGAGCTGTTGAGATAAGTGCTGCTCTGATAAGAGCTTTCTCAAGGGTATTATGTGTTGCAATGTGTTTACTATATATGGACTAGCAGGTGGACTGCAATAATTTATAGGGAAATAACTTTACCAAGAAATGTATTCTGGCAAGAGAGAAATTAGAATGATTTATGAAGGTCACCCGAGCCCTGAGATGGAATTAATTTTATTTAAGTTACAGTGGCCCATGTGCCTTTTTTATAATAAGTGAATCCAATGTTGTTTTGAGGAAATAACTGAACCCTGTCAGGTTACACTAAGCATGGGTAAGATTTTAAATAATGTGTGCCTAAGGTGAGCCTCCTCCGCTACAATTAGATCTCTAAATAAGTGATCCCTTTTTCAGAAGCGCTGAGAACACAACTGTTCCTACAGATTCACAGAGCTGATAAGGCTGAAAGTTACTAGAAATAAAAAGACTCCCAGAACCTTATTTTAAGGCTCAGGAAAAAACTTGGGGAGCAAGGAGGAAACTTCTGTTGCTTTTGATTATGTTATATCAACCATTCTGCCCTGAGAACAGAGGAGAGCTCTTCTTACATACAGACAAACCAAAAAAATTACACAAGTATATAAAATACAAGTTACACGGGTAACATCTGCTCCACTTAACACTATATTTAAAATGCACAACCTGTAATTTATGAAGTGATCAGAATTTATATATTTTCAATGCATGTTGCTTCCTATCTTTGACATATGAAACTATGGCAGCTAATTAATACAGTCATTTCTGGCCTCCCAGAAGTTGGCTGGGCATTCTACAAGAACAAGTAAAGACAGGGCCCAGCTCCTAGCTTAGCATGCTTGGTACATCTCAGTGTGGGAGTTCTGTAGCCCTGATCCTGCAGCTATAGTGGTGCTTGGTTGGGCCCCTGGGTAAATGAGGGCAACTTCTCTGATTTATACCAGCTGTTCAAGGGACTCTTTGGGCAACTGGGGACAGCCAGGGTATAAGTAGTCCTATTTAAGTCAAATTAATCTTATTTTTAAATGTTTGCAGGGTTGGGCTCTAAATTCAGACATGACACCTCAAGTGAGAGCAATAAACTGCAAAGAAGAAGAGGAAAGATAGGATAGGTGGGTTCTACGTGGCTTTTCTTGAGCAAGAGTATATAATGCTTTCATGGAAAATATGATTCATAGCATTTACTAGCAATATGAATTAGAATGCAGTGATGAACCAGACATGCATACAAGAGTGAGAAAGTAGCTTTAGTTTTCCACTCACTGTTTCAGGGAGTTGGCTCGTATGTTGGTAAATCTCCTCTGGGGAAGTTACAATAAAAAGTTCTTCGTTGCAGAAGTGGAGGGCAATGCCAGGGAAAAACCACATGCAAGTCAGGCAAATCTCCTGTGGCGGCTGAAAAAGCCATTGGAGTCCAAGGGTCAGGGAAGCCAGAGGCTGCAGCAGCTAAAATGAGGCACAAGGAAAGTGCTCAGGTGGAGGAAGATGATGATCAGAAGAAGAGACAGAATGGGGGCTCCAGGGTCCAGGAGCTGCATTGCTTGGATAGCCACACATTTAATCAATCACAGAGGGTTGTAATTTACTGAGCCCTATCTGCCACCCACCACTTTGTGTGCTGCCTCCTTGCTGCAGCCAGTAACCCAACTCAGGTCAGAGGAATCTCAGAGGCTTGGATGCTTTGTTCCACTTCTCACTGGATATTTTGCAAGTGTGCCAGAGGCTGAACAACTAAATATGCAGCTGCTTTTATCCTTTTAGTTAATATTTACATAGCAAACAAGGAGTTTTTACAAATTGGTTTATACACAAGAATATATGGTTCAGTGGGTATAGTGTAAAACCTACCTAAGGATAGGAATGGAAGAAGGAAAGAAGATTCATTTCTCAAAGAGCTATCTGGGACATGCATCAAGATCCGCCTATGTAAAACACTACGTTTATGGCACCAATGTAAATGTTTTGAGCAATAAATATTAAATAAGAAGTGTTAGAGCCTCCTCATTTCATTTACTCAGAGTGAACACTCTTCTTTTTAGTAGTGATTCACATAAGGGACCAGATTTTCAGAACTGACCTGTTTTAGCACAACATATTAGCAGTTAGACATCTGACTCTGAGTGTGCACCCCCAAACTCAGTTGGATATGTGGCTACTAGTATATGCACCTGCAATTCATCACAGATGCAGAAGTGTGGACACAATTATATGTGGGCATAACCCTAATATTATTTAATAAGAAAGCTACTTAAGCAGTTTGCTCATTTAAGAACTGGCAAGTTATTCTTGTCTGTATTTTTTCCCATGGTTTTGAATGACATGAAGTTTAGCAAAAGTGGTGACATGTAATATTTATGCTCTGGGAAAAAATCCCATATGTAGAAGATTATAGGTTATAAATGGATAAATAACTGTGGGCCACAAACAGCAACATCAAAATGAAGTAAGCAAAACCCAAAAGAATGATTATGTAGATCAAATCCAGTAGAAGTGAATATTCTTAATGCATTGTCTCTACTTTAATCACTTGCATTAATGAACAAGAAGATTCGGGTTTTATAGTTAGCAAATTCTGCCCCAAGTCCCAGTCTCCTCATTCAGAGACTGAAAACAGACTAATCCATCATATTTATGGTTTTTCTTCCCACATTTGTGCCTAACCTAACCACCCTCCTCCTCTCTGGCTTTAAACGTTATTCAGATTGCAATGATGCTTAAAATAAATTGTTTTCAGTTTTTGACCTGATTCCGTGCAAATATGCACCAGATGGAGAACTGCCTTTCATCGTTCCAAGTTTTATGAATATTTTATGGCAGGAAAGTTACATTTCCCCAATATTCTTGAGTTTTTATATCAACAATTAAAAAGCCCTTCACTGGCACTGCTGCCTATTTGTTAGGATTAGACATCTCAGAACTACCGGTCACAACATACGATGAATAAACTAATAGTATGTTATGATTACCGTCTGGACCATTGGCCTACAGCTTTGCTCACACTGAATTGCTCTGTTGTAATGTGTGCTGGAGAGTAACCTAGTGAAAATTACAAGCTGGGAGAGAGAAGGGTAAAAGGAGGGTGAAAGAGGTAACTAAAAGCAAAAGGTGTTTACTTGTGGGTTGCCAGCCCAGAGGTTTGACCACAGCAAAAAGGAGGCCTGTACTTGGCATGCAATCAAGGCACTCTCATCCCTGGGCTTGTGGAACTCATATACTATGAGGATGACCTGTTTTGGGTGTTTGACAAGGTTGTTAGCTACGTTCCCTTTCAGGACTTTCAGTTGATCACTATTCCAGGAAGCAGCACTAACATCTCAGGACCCATTTCCAGGAGGAAAGAACCCACCGTAATAGCCCATGGCAGCCTTAGGTCCACGTCACATCTGAGGCCACAGCTTTTCCAGGTGCTCTGCTTAAATAACCAGCCCACATGTGCACCATCCTCAACTCTCCCTTCATGTCTTATTTGACTCTCTGGTGCCAGCAGACTGTGGCAGAAACTGAATTTCTTACTTGTTCTCCCCCACTTCCTGCTTGGAAAGATATGCAGGAGATCTGCCTTTTGCCTTCCCAGTCCATGGAGCGGAGTCACCAGAGACCTCACAGAACCTCACAAATGTGTTAGCACAGGCCGAGAGGGTTGCAGGTAGGCAAGAGGCAGCTAGCTGGGTGATGGTGGGATCAGTGGCATCATGGGGATGAAGAGGTGGGGTGGAAGCAGGATGGGCCCACACACACATGCTGCTTTGCATAGGGCTGATCTTATATTACATACACCAGTCCTGTACTGTGTACAAAGGAGGACTAACAAAAGGAAAATTAATGAAACATTGCCACTTGAATGAGAAAGCCCTGCATTTCACAGAGTATCTTGCTGCTGAGTAAACATTGCTGTGAACTAGTGGCTGACAAGCAACCTCACTCGCAAACGAATCTCGCCAAGAAAATGATGAACATAAATGGATTAAAAAAAAAAAGAGTGTAAATAATAATATCCCTATACAAGATGTAGTGGCTTCCCCTTCCCCTCCACCCCCAAATACCCATAAACCCAGATTTTTACACTTGTCTAGGCATAACCACAGTCATAGTGTGTGCAAATAATGCAGGCAGCCTCAGTAACAGCACGCACAAGTGATCAATTAGACACAGAACCGACCATTTGTGAATATTAAGGACACACAGATCTAAAAATCTGGGCGTTCATGCTCTTCTTATACAGGAAAGGAATGAGTACTGAAAAACAAAGCTGCTTGCCTTTGCTTTTCCAGCATTTCTTACTTTCCAGAAAAAAAAACCTCACCAAAACCAAAAAACTAATCATACATAGTAATGCTTTTACCATGCATATCAATGGGGATTCAGATTCGGGGCTTGATTCTCCACTGCCCTGCACTATATGCAGTGCAATGTAGGGATAGAACACTACTATTCTGATAGGCCATCTTTTACTCCGACTTTGCACTCTCACTTCGCCTTTCACTGGTGTAAAGGACAGCACAAGATGCAGAGCAACAGAGAATGAGGTGTGTCCATTTTCAAAATCTAAATGTTCTATAATTAATATTTGCATTCATTCTTTTGTTCCTGCCAATAACCACTCCAGCTATCTTGTCTCCAATCTAAAGTTAGAAGATCACCTCTCTCCCATGAGCACCGCTGAAAGGCAAAACTCAAAAAGTTTGGAAAAGGTTCACAAAAGCATCCAAACTTGACTGAAAATCAGGTGGGAAATCTTCCCAAAACAGAGTATCATGAAATTTCCAGTGCTGCTTGGATTCAGCTGGGCTTAAAATGCTGCAGAAATAGCCTAGTGTGAACTATTTTGGCATTTTTATGTTCTGTCCCGGCCAATACTAGGAAGCGTGGATATACACAGCATTTTTTTTAAATTACTGTACTGACTTGGATTCAGCTCAAGGATCAATGAAGGAGCACGCTTGTTACTTTATCAGAACCTGCTAACCAATCCCAAATCAAACACCAATCCCTGTTCACAAGTCAGCCAGCAGACCAAATATCAGAAAAATGCAGATCACAGCCCCGTCCCCTAAAGTGGAAAGTGACACTGAAGCAGTACATACAGCTTTGGCTTCTCTAATGGACTGGGAATTATTCTTTTCTTAAAAGTTAATATTGTGCCATTCAGCAAAGGGCTGCCTGACCTTTGCTCTGTTTGTTTAATGAAAAGAGGAATTCAGTCTAGACCTCTGCTGAACATCTGCTTTTTGAGAGAGATGGTCTCGGAACTCTTTTGAACTAGTCACTTAAGTTCTGATTTACAAAAGGTTGCAAATTGTGCAGATACACTTTTGCAAGTTCCCGACACGTGTGCACACTACTAGTTTCTTGCACAAAAATCCTGATTTACACATTACAGATTGAATGTGCACTCAACTTTCTCTCTGAAGGAGCTTTGAGCCTGGTTGCCTCTCTTGCCACCCATATGTTGCTTTACTTGTATGAGCTGCTACAAATGTTTCCTAACACTTAAAACACACAAAAAACAACCAACCAAACAAAAAAACCTGCTCCAGCTTAGTGTCCTTGTATGACTGAAGAATTGTAGGACCTGTTTTAGATTATGTCATCAGATATATATACCCCAGCACAGGGCTGGGGTTTAGATGCTATCCCTATGCTTTAAGAAGAAAACCACCTCCACCGACCAGTCATTAATTTACCATGCATGAAAGCCAATGTCTCAAAAACCTAGACAGAGCAGAGCTGGATGCTGCGGGGAGCAATAAGACTATCTATAAAATGAAGGGTGGTTTCCTGGTTTTTTCTTGTTGGAGTTTTTGCCTCTGCCCTGTTAAAAATGGAATCAAGGGAGGGGACATTTGTCCAATTTAAGCCTTTCTTAGAGGGTTTCACAACACCACATTCCTTTAAACTCTTCAAGAGTTGGTGTTACATCGTTTGTTGTGTTAACATGAATCTAGGCAAGTATCTGAGATCTCCAGCTGACTTGTCCCAAGAGTGTTCGGAGCTAGGATACTAAAAGGAATGGCAGAGTTTCTGAAACTGGCTCTTCATCATGTCATCAGGAGAGTCCGAGGTAGCTAGAACATCAAAGAAACATTTCATAGAGAGGGTGACTGTGTCCATGAAGTAACCCTTTGTCCCCCACTGTATTATGAGGAACATGATATCAGCAAAAGAGAATGATGAAAGAATGATTGTCTGTGTGTGTATTGTCTTCATTTCATCTGCCATGTGTGATGTCAGTAGTGGAGTTTCACAGCAAAATAGGATGCTTGAGTGATATGGACGTGGAGTTGTAGCTGGATTCTTGTGTAGCAAAAACAGCAACAAAGTGCAATAATTGACTTGTTTTGTGTGATCAAAAGACAAAGGGGGAAGCCATCACTGCAGAAATGGCCTACTGGTGCAAACCTTACTCACGTGAGTAGCTCTGTTAGCAGCAATAGGACTGCTTCCCTGAGAAAGAGCTACAGGATTGGGCCCTACGCTCACACTCCTTTTTCCATGGGTGTCCAGTGACTGAAAACAGCAGCGGTGTGGTGTGGTCCTGCAGCGGGTGGTGTGGACCATGGAGAACCCATGGAACTCAGCGGCCCCTTGCAGGGCATGGAGCTGTACTTTGCAGGTCAGAAATAGCCTGAGGCAAGCACTGGAGAAGACTAGTATTGCATAGAAATAGAGGCCTGTGAACGCAGGTATCACAGGAATACACACACACACACGTTTGCATTTGCTTTTTTCATTTATTTGTCAGGAAACCATTTAGGGGGCCAAAATAAAATGAGATCTGCTCTTTTCATGTGATAGCTACCTCCAGGCACTGAAACAAGAAGAGACCACACCAGCCATTTTCTTTCAAGCCCATGAAGATCTTCTTGAGGCACTCGAGAAAAGCACATGAAAAACAAATGCAAATAGTACCCCTAGAACCCAGACACAGTCCTCCGAAAATCAAAACAGAAATATTTGCTCCAACATACACCCATGACAAAGACCTCTGCTGGTGTAAATCTGCATAACTCCACTGAAGTCCATGGAGCTATGTGATTGACACCAGTTGAGGATCTGGCCTACTGAGTCTTTGGCTAGATCTACCTTTGGAGCTACGGGTGTGATTCACAGTTTGCGTAGACACGTGAGTTCTCATGGAGCTAACGCTAAAACAGTAGTGTAGCTGTAGTAGCAAGGGCAGCAGCAGCATGGGCTAGCCACCCCAAGTACAAACCCACCTAGAGCCCGTGGGTATGTACGTGGGATGGCTAATTTGACCTGCTGCTTGCCAATGTCCATCCCATACTATTTTTTAGGGCTTGTCTACATGGCTGGTTAGTATGCAGCAAAGTGGGGTGGCAATGTACGGCGCACGAGTGCGCTGTGCATTAAAAGTTCCACAGCACACAGTACATCAAAGCACACTACAGAGTGTTTTTAGTGTGCAGTTGCAGAGTCCACACAGTCAGTCAGTGTGCAGCAGGCAAGTTCACTGTGCATTCACACCCTGGCTTGCAGCCCATGAGCTAGCCCTTTATTTTAAAATCACCATAATGCATTGTAGATAAAGGGAAGCCTACGCTATGTATTATGAATAGAAGAGCCCATACATACAAATAAACTGAAAAAAATAGGATAATTTACTTCTTTGAGTAGATAGAAGAACGTTAACAGAACATAGAAAGGAGGTCTCACTTCAGTATATGGCCTAAATTCCTCTAATCTAAGAGCATTGCAAAATCATAGCCCAATAGCATGAGAAAATGAGAAAGGGGAAGTAGGATTAATTTCAGTAAAACATTTTTGGTATCTCAATTTCATGATTCAGCCTGTCTGATGAAAATACAAGTAAACACTTGCACTATGCGTAATACAGGCCAACTTTGGATCTAGTGCAGCCCTGCAAAAACTCGACTTGCCCACTTGTGCAGGGTGAATAATTTTTTGAGGAGAACAAAAAAACATCATCTATCATCACAACAAAGGGTAGTTGAGTAGGTTTTGTGTCTAATCTGGTAAATGTTCATGATGGTTTTGAGACTGGTTTAATGAGGGAAAGATGAGTGGTATGAAGACAGCCCAACACCACTAAGATAACATTTTGCATAGAGTCTGATTGTTACTATTTCTTACAGAGGTAAATAGTTAAGGTTTGCTATTTTATACTGATTGCTACAGAATCTTCCATTAAACAGTTGGAAGTTTATGTCTGGATGATAAACACGCTGTATTATAGTCTGCTGTTCTACACATTAAAAAAAAAAAGAAGACAGTGCTCCTTTCATGAGCATAGTGTAATGAAAATGTCTTGAGGTCTTGGATTCCTAAGCAGATGTTGGCAAAGCCCCCAATGTCTTCATTTTACAGTCAGGTGGTAATGACAGAGTAAAGCACCACTGTCATTATGCCAACTTTCTTCTTCACCCCCTCCCCACCCCTGCAAGCATACACCTGCCTCAGCCATGTGATAAAAGCACATAGCAGAGCATGGCATAGAACCTGCTGGTATCTTCTTAGGAGAGCCTGCTAAACGGCCCTTCTCACATCTTCCAGGGACATCTTTGTTCCTCTCCTGTGAGGCCTACCTTCGGAGAGTGAAGTCTCCTTCATTTCCTCTTTGGGATGGGTAAACTGAATAAATTCCTAAACAGCAGCAGGCTGTATTCAGCAGTCTCTTTGGAAAGGCCTTTCCACCCAAAAGTGACACTCACAACATTGTTACCCCACCCTTTTATCCCCTAAACCCTGAAGGACAACCCCCCTCCATAGTTCTCTGAAACAAATCAACCTTTCCCTCAAAACAAAAAGTTAATGAAATTAAAAACAAAAAAACCTTCCCCCAAACCAACACCCCCCGGCCCAATCCCTACTCCAAGCAGAGTTTTTGCTACACAAAGGGAGAAATTCCAGACTCCCTAGGGTCTTCACTATTGATTTTACATGGAAGGCACTCAGATACCATGGTGATAGGTGGCAGTATAGAACCCCAAAATAGATTATCAGTTGATATGTAGCCATTAAAGTTTCTGGTGATGGTCATCCATCCTCTCATTCTGCTATGATCAGGCAGGCCAACCTAGGATTCCTAGCTGGACATTCTTCCCTTCCTCAAAGCCTCCAAGAGGATAGGGAGAGGAAAGTCCCACCTTCCCACCTCACAGCTCCCTTCCCAAGGCAACAGCCTTAGCTTTTTAGTGTGGACCTGAAAAACAATACCCCCGTTGCCTAATGTACCCACAAGTCCACATGACCGCACCATGATGCACAGAGCCAACCTGAGTACTTTGGGGAGGGTCAGTGAAATGATTCCTTGGAGTTTGCTCCAAATGTAATGGACTCATTTTATATCCAGTGTGCTTGTTGGGAGGAGAGGGGCAAGTTTGAGGAAGTGACATCAGGTTTCTTGCTGCAGGATAAAGACGCGGCTACTTGTACTGGCGGTGCTGCCAGATTTTAAAGTGTTGCAAAGGATAATTGTTCTAATAAGCTGATGTTGTGGGGGCTGCTAACCTCTCCCCCACTCCCTTGTCCATATGGGTTGTTGTGTGCATTCTTGTGATATTTCTGTCACACTTTACAGGCAATGATCATTAGGGATAATACCCTATGTGGGAGGTGAGTGGTTATTAGCAGCTTCATTTTATAGATGAGGAAAAAGACAGAAGGGTTAAGTGACTTGACTAAGCTCACAGAGGTTAGTTTCAGAGCTTGGATTAGAAAGTATTAGTCCTTGTTATCAGTCCAGTGTCTAGTCCACACTGCTTTGCACGTCACTGGGCTACCCTCCTTGTAGCCACAGGTCCTGTAAGGGAACACTAGGGGCAGCCAGCCTCAGGGAGAATAAGAGTTATGTTATTGCTTTTGAGTTACCAACCAGAAAGGAAGGATGCTAAACTCAGAAGACCTGCTAAGCCTATGAGGTCCCCTCCCGTCGATACAAATTGTCTAAGTCTCCTAGGGTTTGTAGGCAAACCCCTCAACCTAAATGGAAATCCCTGTTTGATTGGCTGCCTTTATTTCCTCTACTTCCTGGGCCAGAGCAGCCAATCAGAGCTGCGCCATATGCTGACAGGCAGCTTGTGCCCCCATGAAAACATAGGATCTCCAGCACTAAAGCTGAGCTGGATGGGAAATAGAATCTCCATGCCAGCTGAGCAGTGCAGCTCCTACTGCTGACCCCACCCCCAGCGTGCAGTAAGGCTGAAGTTGCTCCCACTGCCAAGGCTGGAGGGTGAGAGGATGAAGAATCTGGGTGGTGGGTCTCTTTCCACTCCAGCAGCTGCTCTTTTTGTGGGAGGAGAGGGAGAGCAAGGAGCAGAGGCCAGCGGGAGAGGCAGAACTGTGACTTGGCAAAGAATAAAGGCAAAAGAGAGAGGTAAGGGAATCAAGGTCAGGGAATCAAATGTGTGTGGGGCATTTGTTTTATCTCTGGGGTGGTGGCAGAATCAAGTATGGAGGGGGTGTTGGTGGTATGTCTGGGAGGGCGGAATTAAATGTGTTGGGTGTTTTTAATAAGTGCAGAATCAATTTGTTGGAAGACATTGTTATCCTCGCTGTGCTTGGAGTGGGCAGTGGAACAGATTGGCCTGTGCTGGGGTGGGCTTGTTGTGGAGTTTACAATTAAGTAGACTGTTTCCAATTTTATGCACATTTATACAAATGAAAGTTCTATTTGTTGTTGGACAATGTTACTGTGTGCTCTGAGGGAATTAGTACCCAAACTCACCCCCTAACTGGGGTTTGTTGGTAACGCAAAGCAGCAACAGAATATGAATCTCAGCCTAGCTTTCTCCATGAGTTCGGCTGCCCCGTGATATTCCCTGCAGTAGGACAGTGTTAAGATAAAAGGTGCTAATGTCATGTACATCAGGGGCCATTAAAATATAAGCACCCAGGGTGAAACTCTCCAGAAAAAGAATTAAAGATGCCATGCATTAACCACACCCAGAGAGTCATTAAGGGCTATTTGTGAGAGTCTGTCAGGGCCATTATACCCTTGTGTGCTTCATTTGTGTTACAAAGCAGCTCTACACAAGGAGGATTAACAGCCAGGACATTGACCAAGAGAGACCAAGACCATGCAGTCTGGAATGTCTTGGACAAGGGCTTTCCAGGTATAAAGTGCAGGGGCTGAGAGGGGAGAAAGGGGACACAATGTTCTTAAACATTTGGATCTGTCTGAAGACTTGTCTACATGGGGAAATTTATTTGCACAACAATATCGGTATATGTTAGTTTCTAGAGTGATAAATTCAATTACAAAAAAAGCACTCCAATTCTGGAATAGGAGTGCCCACAGGGGGAGTTACACTGGTATACACAGAGTGATATAATTATACTAATATAGTTATGCCAGTAAATTTCCCTGTGTAGACAAGCCCTGAGTTTTGTGTGAGGTCCTGGAGAGAGAGAGAGGGCCAAGGCATCTACTTCTTGGGACAGCAGTGTGTGGCGTTACCTGCGGCTTCTCCAAAACGGAGCTGAGGGTGTGCCATTTGTTACCACCCCATTCCCAGAAACAGAACTTGTGTACATTGTGAAATAAGACTGTCTCATTGGATTTCTGCCACAAAGAGGATACTGGTCTTCGAGTAGGACTGGTCAGAAACTTTCCATCAGAACGGTTTTTCACTGGAAAAGGTGAGGTTTTTGAAGAAACAAAATTATTTATGAAAACGGTCTGCTTTTTGCAGAAAATTTCAACGTACCCGCGAAACCCCAAACTCAATTTCGACGTCAAGCACTTTGTTTAGACGTGTTCGATCAAAACATGGATATTCCTGAATCTAAATGTTTTGGCCCAACTTGACATTTAACCACATATTGCTGAGCCATTAAACTATCTCATGCCCCTGCATTCTGGTCTGTGGACTGAGCTCTCTGGCTCGATTACATCTGCCACAATATTGCCTGGCGGGTAGTGAGAGGGGAGACCTGGTTGATTATGGGAGATCGAGTCCAGCCAGAGAGACCGCCCTTTAGGGGAGAATAGAGCACGAGGCACCTGAATTGCAACTCCCACAAGGTGCTATGGCTACGTTTAAGGTTGAACTACTCAAACAAATGTTTTGGTTTGACAAGCCAAAATATTTCAATTCAGGTAAAACCAGCCTAAAATAACATCTTATTTCTATTTTCCCTGACAGAAACTGAATTTTTTTTTTTTGGCCAAAAACTTTTGATGAAAAGTCAAAATTTTCTACAGAAACGTCCCACCCCAATCTAACTTTTCCGACAAGGTTAATTGGCAAGACATTGAAATCTGCTTCCTCCCAGAAAAAGGGTGACAAAAGGCTCATAAGTGTGAAAGACCCATCTCTCAAGCACTGGACTACTAGCCCATGGACACACTCTAACAAGAAATAAGAATGCTCACAAAACTAACAATTAAATACAAACTGACTTTTGTGCTTTCCCTCAATAACTTCACACAAACACATCATATCCGGCCTTGTCTACACTACAAGACTATTTCGAATCTACTTAAGTCGAATTTGTGGATTCGACCGTATGAAGTCGAATTTGTGTATCCACAGTAAATACACTAATTCGAATTTTTGAGTCCACAGTAACGGGGCTGGCGTCGACTTTGGAAGCGGTGCACTGTGGGAAGCTATCCCACAGTTCCCGCAGTCCCCGCTGCCCATTGGAATGCTGGGTAGAGCTCCCAATGCCTCCTGGGGGAAAAATGTGTCGAGGGTGCTTTTGGGTAACTGTTGTCATTGAACCGTCAATCATGCCCTCCCTCCCTGAAAGCTCCGGCGGGAAATCTGTTCGCGCCCTTCTCTTGTCAGTTACAGCGCGTACGCCACAGCACTGCGAGCATGGAGCCCGCTGCAATCATCGCTGCACTTATGGCCGTTGTCAACTCCTCGCACCTTATCGTCCACCTCTTCCACAGTCAGCTGCTGAGAAATCAGGCGAGGAGGCTCCGGCAGCGCGGTGAGGACAGGAAGTCACAGAGTGGCGCAGACCTCTCACAAAGCAGGGTATGCCGCGCCGTGGAGATCATGGTGGCAATGGGTCAAGTTCATGGTGTGGAACGGCGATTCTGGGCCCGGGAAACAAGCACGGACTGGTGGGACCGCATAGTGCTGCAGGTCTGGGATGAATCACAGTGGCTGCGAAACTTCAGGATGCGTAAGGGCACTTTCCTTGAACTCTGTGACTTGCTGTCCCCTGCCCTGAAGCACCAGGACACCCGATGCGAGCAGCCCTGAGTGTGCAGAAGCGAGTGGCCATAGCCCTCTGGAAACTTGCAACGCCAGACAGCTACCGGTCAGTAGCGAACCACTTTGGCGTGGGCAAATCTACCGTGGGGGTTGCTGTGATTGAAGTAGCCCATGCAATCGTTGAGCAACTTCTCTCAAAGGTAGTGACTCTCGGAAACGTCCAGGACATCATAGATGGCTTCGCCGCAATGGGATTCCCAAACTGCAGTGGGGCTATAGATAGGACTCACATCCCTATCCTGGCACCAGCCCACCAGGCCAGCGAGTATATTAACAGAAAGGGCTACTTTTCAATGGTGCTGCAAGCACTGGTGGACCATAGGGGACGCTTTACCAACATCAACGTCGGGTGGCCGGGCAAGGTTCATGACGCGCGTGTGTTCAGGAACTCTGGTCTGTTTAAACGCCTCCAGGCAGGTACTTTCTTCCCGGACCACAAAATAACGGTTGGGGATGTGCAGATGCCTACAGTGATCCTCGGGGACCCAGCCTACCCGCTAATGCCCTGGCTCATGAAGCCCTATACAGGCGCCTTGGACAGAGAGAAGGAACTCTTCAACTACCGGCTGAGCAAGTGCAGAATGGTGGTGGAGTGTGCTTTCGGACGTCTCAAGGGGAGATGGCGGAGCTTACTGACTCGCTCGGACATCAGCGAAAAGAATATCCCCGTAGTTATTGCTGCTTGCTGTGTGCTACACAATCTCTGTGAGAGCAAGGGCGAGACCTTTTTGTCCGGATGGGAGGTTGAGGCAAATCGCCTGGCTGCAGTTTACGCTCAGCCAGACACCCGTGCCGAGAGAATATCCCAGCGGGAAGCGCTGTGTATCCGGGAGGCTTTGAAAGCAAGTTTCCTCGGAGAGCAGGGTAACCTATGACTCTCCACTTGCTTTCAAGAGAAACTGACCCTGGGCCTGTGTCTGTATGTGTCGATTTCGATCTGCGGTTACATACCCCGTTCTCCAAGTTTCCCCCACTTCCAAAGCACGTTTTAAAGCAAATTAATTGTTACACTCATTATTAATAAATCTTTGTTTTACTTTGCATTTCTGTTCAGGTGTTGAAACATGGACGCATACTGTGCTGGGCACGGTGTGCACTGATGTACAGACCGCTTGTTCCATAGAGGAATGACATCCTCCTGCTCCTACATAGGTCTCTGGGGTGGGGGACGGTTGCAAGTGGTTGTGCATGAAGGGGAGGGATTGCAGGAAGGGGTGGGTTTGCAGGAAGGGGCGAGTGGTGCCTTCTTTGGATAGGGGTTTGGATGACGGCTCTGGGCTGCGGGTTTGGGCGTAGGAAGGGGTGAGGGGTGTGGGGGAAGGGTGAGTATCTGTCCGTGGATGAGGGCTCTTGCTGGGGCTCAGGGCAGCGGAGAGGCTCGTTGCTACGGTGGAAGTGCATGGTAAGGGCAGCGTGCCTTAACATTAAGGGGGTGGCAGGCGCTAGGACCCTGGACAAGCATACACATCACAGAGTGACCCTGGTGCCTACTGACTGCAGTGTGTGTGTGCCCTGCAGTTGATCATGCCCCCAAGTCTGTACCCTGGTAATGTAGGCTATACCGTGCAATTATAAATCCCCTCCCCCCCCCATACACAAAAAAATCCTCTGACACGAAAGACGTGACCGAAACAGTGAATAACAGCAAACAGCTTTTAATAATCTAATACACAGTGGGGGGATGAAACTTGGATTTGGGACTGGGTGAGCCTGTAAGGGAAGCACTTCTACAAATTTATAGCGTGAGAGGTGTGTGGTACATTAGCGCTATGCAGTGGTGCAGTGACAGTTCTCACGGCCCCTACCGCCCCTCCGTCTTGTACTTTTGGGTGAGGGGGGGCAGGACTTCTTGGCGGGGGAGGGCGGTTGCAGATACACTGCAGGGGGGCTCTGTCCTCCTGCCTGCGGTCCTGCAGAACATCAACAAGGCGCCGGAGCGTGTCCGTTTGCTCCCTCATTAGCCCAAGCAGCGTTTGAGTCGCCTGCTGGTCTTCCTGCCGCCACCTATCCTCCCGTTCGATGTGTGTGCGATGCTGTTGACATAGGGTCTCTCTCCACTGTCTCTGCTCTGCCGCCTCGGCTCTGGAGCAGGCCATCAGTTCCGCGAACATCTCGTCCCTAGTCTTTTTCTTTCGCCGCCTAATCTGCGCCAGCCTCTGCGAGGGGGATGCCGGGGCAGTCCGGGAAAGAGCCGAAGCTGTGTGATGGGAAAAGTAACTGATTTCCTTGAACAGATACATGTTTGCGAACAGTGAACACAGTCTAGTCAGTTTCTCTGAACAAGACCATACAGGGCAACAAGTCTCACGAGATCTCAGGACAAGTTCGAGATTTCGGAATACGCTCTCATTGGCTGCGGCATTGCGCAGGAGAGCGGACAAGTGGGGAGAGACAGCTGAATCCGTCTAGCAGACAGTCCTGGTAAGCCTTACAGTACATTCTGCTTATCAGTTAATGGATAGCTGTGCCCTCCCGCTAAAGGCAATCTGGAAATCATATACTCTGACCCTTTTCCAGCCACTCCCGCCAGTGCACGGGAAAGATCAATGTATGCTTTTCCTATGTGGCCTACAACACGTGGCTGTTAAGCGAGGGTCATTGTTATGCAAAGTAAAAGTTAACCATTCACAACAGTAACAATACACTAATTGCCCTAATTAGATGCAGCATTTCATGAACGAGATCACCCTGATGCGGGTCCCTCGGAGTCACAAAGAGCGGATGCTAAGGGAAGCCCTGCAGAGACCAGGACCATATGCGGCCATGCTTGTGGAGGCGATGATTCCCATCTACATAAGGATGTCCTGGCGCGGAAGAGAGTGCTTCCACGGAGCACCCAACAAGGCACCTCTCCCCAGGAACCTCCTGCGGAGGCTTTTCGAGGACCTAAATGAGACCTTTCTTGAATTGTCCCTGGAGGATTATTGTTCAATCCCTATATGTGTGGACCTACTTTTCATATAGTTTTTCATTGAAAATTTTATATATAGTATTTCTATTTTTTTATACCTGTTTTATAAAAAATAAATGTTTACATGTTTATAGCACTTACCACCTGATCCTTCCCCTGATTCAGAGTCCGGGTTAACGGCCGGGGAGGGTTGGTAGGGGATCTCTGTGAGGGTGATGAAGAGATCCTGGCTGTCAGGGAAAGCGGTATTGTGTTCGCTGTCGCCTGCGCCATCCTCCACACACCCTTCCTCATCTTCCACGTTGGCGAACATCGAGGAGGAACTGTCCAGGTTCACTATGCCATCCACTGAGTCCACGGTCACTGGTGGGGCAGTGGTGGCAGACCCACCTAGAATGGCATGCAGTGCCTCGTAGAAGCGGCATGTCTGGGGCTGGGCTCCGGAGCGTCCGTTTGCCGCTCTGACTTTTTGGTAGCCTTGTCTCAGGTCCTTGATTTTCACGCGGCACTGCATTGCATCCCGGCTGTATCCTTTCTCTATCATTGCTTTGGAGACCTTCTCGAAGGTCTTTGCATTCCGCTTGTTGGAGCGCAGCTCCGACAGCACAGACTCCTCGCCCCACACACCGATCAGATCCAGGACTTCCCGGTCTGTCCATGCTGGGGACCTCTTTCTATTCTTGGATTGGCCGGACTCCTCTGCTGGAGAGCTCTGCATCGTTGCAGGTGCTGCGGAGCTCGCCCCGATGTCCAGCCAGGACGTCAGATTCAAAGTGCCCCGACAGGAAAAGGAATTCAAATTTTCCCGGGTCATTTCCTGTGTGGCTGGTCAGAGAATCCAAGCTCCGACTGCTGTCCAGAGCGTCAACAGAGTGGTGCACTGTGGGATAGCTCCCGGAGCTACTAAATTTGATTTGCATCCACACCTAGCCTAATTCGAGCTAGCCATGTCAAATTTAGCGTTACTCCACCTGTCGGGGGTGGAGTACCGAATTCGAACTAAAGAGCCCTCTAGTTCGAATTAAATGGCTTCCTGGTGTGGACGGTTGAGCGGTTAGTTCGAATTAACGCTGCTAAATTCGATTTAAAGTCCTAGTGTAGACCAGGCCTCCGCTTATTCATTCACTCACACTAACATAATAAAAACAAATACTCTATAAACTACTCAGGCTATTTCTCCTACAGGTTGGGAATTAAAAAAAAAGTTATTACCATTTTTATTTTTAAATAGCCAGAAAAGGTGCTATTGTCTATAGGGCCTATGTAGGTGGTGTTTTAAACAGTGTTTCCTTGTACTTATTTAAACCTGGTTTTTGACAGCATAAAACCATCTAGTCTCAAAAAGGAACTCCAGTTTTTTAGCTATACCTTGAAACTCTATAAAGCTTTCCATTTTCCTATGCTAATTGTTTCATTCACATTTAGAAAGTTGTTTAATTCCTGCCTTTTAGAAATCAATGCCTATTAAATTGCATCAACTAATAAAAGGTTAAATATACCATGCCCTGAAGTTGTTAAGGAACTACAGAAGGAATAACATTAGAAAACAATGACGTGGTTAATCATTGCACAATCCTGAAAACTAAAGTTCATGGAGCGTGAGAGAGAGAGAGCGAGAGTGTGTGCGTGTTTTCAGTTCACCAGCCTATTCCTTTTCTGTATCATATAAAAACACACCCACAATCAATGAGCTTGTTTCTGCAAGGAAGATTTCACAGAAATGAGCCAAAGATTATCTTGAATTTCTGCCTCCTGCTGAGTCATAAAGTAAGAAGAATTTAATTGGCTCCTTGAAATTTGCAAATGTGGAGGTTTCCACATAGACACTTTGATTGGCCTATGCAACACCTTCCCCGAACCAATCACATTCTTTGTTTCATTTGCCTGCTTTTATTCCCTTGCTGACTTCAAGCTCACAGCCACATCTCTGTCTGTAGGTTGCTGTTTTCTCTCTCTCTCAGTGCAGCAGCAGCAGCAGCAGCTGAAGTCTATGTTCATTGCTAACCTGATCAACCCAGGATGTGGCTTCTCTGTGACATCACACCCAGATGTTTTTCCAGGACACGCCCCCACAGGGCTCTGAAACACTCAGAGGAGCAATAACGGAGAAAGCTTATTCTACTGTCACAATGCAATGGACGGGTTAGAGAAACTGCATTTTTGTCATTTCATTGCACTCTAGAAGATCAGCGTTAATTCCCACTTAAAGCAACAAGCTGCCAGAGTTATGATTTTTTCTTTCATTGGACTTTAAATGCCTTTTCTCTTTAGTGACAAGCTGGGTGCAGTCTTCACAAACAGAGTGCATGTAGGATAGCTGCTCAGTCAGCCCTGGCTTCTACAAAGGGATCCTAAGAAATAGGAAGGGAAAAGTCTGCTTCGTTTTTTTCTTTTTTGTTTTTTTTAAAAAGGGAAAACGTGCAATTTTTTTTAAACACACCTATGAAAAATGGCAACAGCAGCATACGTGGATCATTTTGCAGCCGAGTGCCTTGTTTCTATGTCCAATCGTGCTATTATCCACAGTCCCAAAGGGGACGCAGATCCCCGACCTGATGCAGCAGTACCTCCTCCTCTATCAAATGGAGAAAATAAGCGGGAAGTAAGAGAGACCGGGAAAGACAATGGATCGTCGCTGTTTGTGGTGGCCAGGATTTTAGCAGATCTCAACCAGCACGTCCCAAACTCTGCCACCGTTCGGATGGAAAAAACAGAGAGCATCGATAACAGGGAAAAACTAAGTCCTTCTTTTCCTCCTCAGGAGTTTGGGGATGAAAGTGTCTCCCCAGCCGGCAAGCGTGGAGAAGGAAAAGCAGCCACACCTACTTGCCTGGCTGCAGTAAGCGAGCCAAGCCCCAAACAAAGGAGCAGACGGGGAAGAAACCGGGCTGACCCCGAGTCACCCCAGAAAAAACACAAATGCCACTACGTGGGGTGCGAAAAAGTTTATGGCAAATCTTCCCATCTCAAAGCTCATCTAAGGACCCACACAGGTTAGTTACTACTGGCCAAAGATTTATTCATTACAATTTGTCATAAATGAATAAATAGACCCCTCCCCCAACTTGCATTTGGCCAACATTATGATTTCATCTTTCAGAACTCAAGCCCACAATAAAACTTTGGGGAATAATAATTCTAGTCGTCATCCATGTGAAACTAGCTATTATTTTCATTGCTTTAGTCGTACGTATGAAGTGTTAGAGGTGTAAGTAGACGGTTCCACAGAGGTGTAGTTCTCAGCTGCTAGCCCCCCTCACGTAATTCCTCTTATCCCACCCACTGCTTCTTATGCCTGCATCCCCTCTTGCCTACAGCTCCCCACCCTCTGCTTCTGGCACTACCTTGAAATCAGCAGCCCATCACCTCCTATGCAAGCTCCAACACTCACATCCACGAATTTAAAATTAAACATTTTAGTGACACCTGAGTCAGTGTGTTTCTTTCTATGCAGTAGATACTTGAATGGTCCAGAAGAGAATAGGGAGAGGTTGAGAGAGAGACCCAGGGAGGTATTTCCTATGTTCACCCACCCCCATACACTTGTAAGAACAATCTCCCAGGGGCTGTGGTGGCAGCTGGCCACATCCTCAGGTACAAACATCCATTTGAATGCAAACCACCAGCTGAGTTTGACCAGTGTTCGAGACTTTCTTAAGTTGTTTTCTGTGAACTTTCATACAAGCACTTTTTTTGGCTCGCAAGAATGTACACAGAAAAAGTAAAAGTTTTGTGAGTACTCACATGAAAGTGGCCACACACAGTTGTGTGCTGGAAGTGTTAACATGGCCATCTTGAAACAGCCAAGCCCCACTCCTGGAGAGAGAAGGATTAGGCCAACCGTTAGGGAGCACCGCACGCTTTAGATGGCCAATGCTCGCTCGCAGCCATAGTCGCAGCAAGCACCTTGAGAACAACACACAGACTAGAGCATGCTTGCATGGGCCATTCTCTGAATAACTTCAAACAACGAACACATTTGTAACAATTCAAGTATCGCCACAGATAAATAGCGTAAGGAAAAATAAAAACGAAATACTTGGAACAAATTACCAGCCATAATTAGTGCTAGCTTTGATGCAGATGACATCCCACATGCCTCCCCCGCCCCCCCTCTAATGTGGCACATGGGATGAGAGCCCTTCTGGTTTTAGGGTTTGAGCTCGGTGTTGGGGAAGTGGAGAGGGTAATATGGAATGTTAAGTTGTGTGTGGGCGGTGACATATTTCCTGTGCCACATCGCCAGAGGCATGCCGAATCCTTGGTACCGTAGCCAGCTTGCCTTGCACTGTGTCTTGCCCAGCTTTTGTTTCCTCTGACTTATGCAAAGGGTTTTGCTGCTTGATTTTTGGGGAAAGTCTATTAACATTGCCCCTTTATGCTTCATCTTTGCTTTCCTTTTAAATGCAAGATAAAGTTGCAAGGTTCCTGAGCTCTCAAACTAACTAGAAACCCAGAGAGGGAGAAGGGGAACTCCTCTCTCTTATGAAGAGAACAAGGCTTCGCCATGGCTGCCCTCTGGGGAGGAGGGGGTGGAGCACGTCATTCAGGGGCGGGCTGGTGAGCTGGAGTCATTCGGGGACGCTGGCTTTGCTCCAGCTCTCTCTCTCTTTTTTTTTTTTTTTAAATCTTCCTTTCCTGTAAGTTTACCAGCACTGTCGGGTTTAATTTGTTGTTGTTGTAGCTAGCTGTACTGAGAGCGCAGGCGTGCATGCGTGTGAGACAGAGTTAGAGAAAAAAAAAAAAGAGGGGAAGGGACTGGTTTTGCCCAGGGAGTGCCAGGACCCTAGGGGACTAGAGCGTCTTTGTTCAAAGCTTCCCACACAGACAGACCCTGGCGACGCAAGAAAACAGTCCTGCCAAGTTTCCCTCATTGGCAACAAGACTGTCTCTGTTTGGATTCAGTTTCAGACAGGTATAAATGTCTCTTGCTCTTGTTATGAAGCATTTTACAACATGTTTCAATGAGACACTGAAAATCTTTATCCCCTTCCCTTTCCATCTCCCCTCCCCCTCCAAATATCATACGAATTGTGACAAGCCTGAGAATAGGTCACACCAGGCCAGGAGTTCAGCACATAAAACTGGTAGCCATGGCTTGGGGAAAGGTGAACATTCCTTTTTTACAGTAGGTGTGGTAGGATCTAATGGTTGGAACAGGGACCTCAGGAGGTCTGAATTCTCCTTTCTGGCTCTAACACGGTCTTAAAGAAACCATGTGTGCCTCCATTTATCCATCTGTAGAATGGCGATGGAAGTGCATACCCACCTCAGCAGGATCAGGTGAGGTTTTGTTAATTAAAGTTTGTAATGTATTTTGAGAACCTCCGATAGAAGGTGCTAGAAACAGTTCTCTCAGTAGTCACCCCACAACATGATTATGAAGAATCGTGACCACAGAACGTACAAAGTTCTTTTAAGGAACAGAACTGCTCTCATATTCTGTAGTTCTGGAATAACTTGTATTCATGTGCAAGCTGAAGGTTAAGAACAGCACTTAAGGCTAGAAGTGGGATATCTGTGATTGCGATGAGACACACATATATAGCACAGCTTGTGACTTGCTTGAGAAACGTACTCAGCAGTCTGCTTCTGTACTCCTAAATTAAGGTTTTTACACTACATTTGAGACACCCAGGGAAGAAGGGGCTAGATGGCTGAGGATCAGTTCAGATGCTGTTGGTCCAAATCCAAGCCACATTGGTTGGGCCTGAAAGCTGGTGCTATCTAAAGGGTGTTTAAAGCCCTACAGGAGATCCCTTTTGTGGGCTCTGTCCAGTCTCTAGTGGACTGGTGTTCAAAGCAAAAAAACCATAGTTGGCACTAGTTAGCCATTCTAGTCTGGGTGGAGGGAACAAGGATTGAATGACCAAGGAGACCAACTTGGCCTTTTTTCTTTAGGCCTTGATTGCAGTAGAGAATTGTATCAAAAATAATTCTCCACTAGTGCGTCTACCAGTCCAGCTGTACCGGTGAGCCTGCCAACGTGAGCCCAGTATAGAAAAAGCTCCTTGGGCTTCTGATTTTCTACCACCATGTCAATTAACCACTCCCATGCCTGTGAATGCCATATAATTTCTAAACCTGCAAGCTCTAGAGCTAGATATTCTAGTGAAACATTTTCTGTTTTCAATCCTCCCTACCTCAAATACACACCTTCTTTTCATGTCCCCATCCCCCACAGGTGGATGGCCTGGAGTTCAATATATTCACAGGCCACAGAGTTCTTAAAGTCCTAATGTGTACCAGCAAGCTAGATGCACTGTAAGAGTGTAGATTTCAAGTCCAACTTCAATCCTACAGGGACTCCTGTGGACCTCATAAGCTGTGTAAGGAGTGATCCACAGAGTTCTCATACGATGCTCAAATCTCTATGTGCCAAGTTATATTGATCCCTTTGACCTAAAGTCCCATGCATTCCTGTTTTTTTAAACAACAGTTACCTCTAAAACTATGCAAATTCCTAAATAAAAAACTGTAATGAAACATAGAGAAGGGTTTACCTGGCAGAGTTATCTTCCCATTGTCCTATCAAGAAGGATGAACTCCAGCTCTGGTGCTTTGGCGAAGGGAGCGCAATTTGAAAAACCTCTGTAGTTTGCCTTCCCATTGGATCATGATTCAGGAGTGCATGAAGGGAACCAATCTGGATCCCTCAGTGCTGTCTGGACTTACTCTCCCCCGTTACTCCCTCTCAGGCAGTGTTGCTTTTATTTTTCCATTGCACCTGCATCCTTCTATTGCTGCAAGAAAGCGAGAAGGTGCAGAAGAGGAGTTAATTTAGTTGGACTGGCAACTCCCTTCTGCATCACTACCCAATTCCTTACCGCTTTTCCTCCCCGCTGCAGCATAAGTGGAGAGCAGCATTTAGAAAAAGCTGTACATATTTGCCTGAACATGTTGATATAAGAGGAGATGTGGCTGCCCATATTAATGTAATAAAGTTAAGCTCAAAGATTGTGGTCAGCCTCAGTCATTTTATAATAGAAAGCCACGCAATTTAAGCATAAAGAGTAACCAGTATAATACAGATGAAAAAATAGACACTGTAGGCTAAATGCCCATTTTCCCAGTTACTGGGAAGCACAAAACATGGGGTCAGATCTTTGGGCCTTCAACAGCTGCTCTGGGCTGCTTCAAGGCGGTGCAAGGCAATCCTAAAGTCTTAACTTGACTCTTGATGACTCTGTGCTCAGGACAATCTTTGGATGGGATACAGTCACCTTGGCAAATCATACACCACTCTCCTTTCCACACAGTGACCAGAGTAAGGGCATGTCCACAAGAAAGTGGGTGTGGCCAGAGAGTCCCGGAGCCAAGTTGAGCTCTGGCTGCTGGAATGGCCCCTTGAGGCTGTGGGCACAAGGCGTAAGTTAGAGCAGTCTTGGGGCTCAGGGAAGTGTAAAAGGAGCTTAAAAGCCAGATTTTCCTCCCCTTCCCCAGTCCTGCACTGAGCACAACTCAGCTGGAGAAGAGACTTGAGCTCACATATTATAACATGGCCTTTTTCTATCCAATTAGGTGCCCTTATTTTTTATAGGCTAAACATCTGCTGAATTTGCATAGGAAGAAAAAATTATTTTCCTTTCATTTACATTCACTAATGTCGTGAAAATTTAGTAGTGAGCAAAATCTATTCACTTCCTCTTTGCCACATTGTTAACTATAATGAAAAAAAGTATGCTATTTCACTCAACCTTCTCCTCAAAATCATTGCTCATCCTGGGTGGGCAGAGTTTTGCAATGTTTCTTTGTAGGGCTGTCAAGCGATTAATTGTGATTAAGTGCAATTAATTTTTTTTAATCGCACTGTTAAATAATAGAATAGCATTTATATAAATATTTTTGGATGTTTTCTACATTTTCAAATATATTGATTTCAATTACGACACTGAATATAAAGTGAGCACTGTACACTGTGTTCTTTTTTTGATTTACAAATATTTGTGCTATAAAAACAAAAGAAATAGTATTTTTCAATTCACCTCATACAAGTACTGTAATACAGTCTCTTTATCGTGAAACTGCAACTTACAAATGTAGATTTTTTTTGGTTACATAACTGCACTCAAAAACAAAACAGTGTAAAACTTCAGAGCCTACAAGTCCACTCAGTACTACTTCTCGTTCAGCCAGTCACTAAAACAGACAAGTTTCTTTGCATTTACAGGAGATAATGCTGCTGGCTTCTTATTTACAATATCACTTGAAAGTGAGAATAGGCATTCGCATGGCACTTTTGTAGCCGGCATTGCAAGGTATTTACGTGCCAGATATGCTAAACATTCATATGCCCCTTCACGCTTCGGCCACCATTCCAGGGGACATGTTTCCATGTTGATGACGCTCGTTAAAAAAATGCATTAATTAAATTTGTGACTGAACTCCTTGTGGGAGAATAGTATGTCTCCTGCTCTGTTTTACCAACATTCTACTATATATTTCATGTTAGTTTCATATTTCAGTCTTGGATGATGACCCAGTACATGTTGTTCATTCTAAGAACACTTTCACTGCAGATTTGACAAAACGTAAAGCAGATACCAATGTGAGATTTCTAAAGATAGCTACAGCACTTGACCCCAGGTTTAAAAATCTGAAGTGCCTTCCAAAACCTGAGAGGGACAAGGTATGGAGCATGCTTTCATATGTCTTAAAAGAGCAACACTATGATGCAGAAACTACAGAGCCCAAACCACCAAAAAAGAAAATCAACCCTCTGCTGGTGGCATCTGACTCAAATGATGAAAGTGAACAGGTGTCTGTCTGCACTGCTTTGGATTGTTCTTGAGCAGAAACCCTCATTAGCATGGACACTTCCTTTGGAATGGTGGTTGAAGCATGGAGGGACATAGGAATCTTTAACGCATCTGGCACATAAATATCATAAGACGCTGGCTACAACAGTGCCATGAGAACACTTGTTCTCACTTTCAGGTGACATTGTAAACAAGAAGCGGGCAGCATTATCTCATGCAAATGTAAAACTTGTTTGTCTTAGTGATTGGCTGGACAAGTAGTAGTACTGAGTGGACTTGTAGGCTCTAAAGTTTTACATTGTTTTATTTTTGAACATAATTCTACATTTGTAAGTTCAACTTTCATGATAAAGAGACTGTATTACAGTACTTGTATGAGGTAAATTGAAAAATACTATTTCTTTTATCATTTTTACAGTGAAAATATTTGTAATAAAAATTATAAAGTGTGCACTGTACATTTTGTATTCTGTTGGAATTGAAATCAATATATTTGAACATATAGAAAAACATCCAGAAATTTATTAAATTTCAATTGGTATTCTGTTTAACAGCACAATTAAAAATGTGATTAATTGCGATTAATGGCAGAAAGTTTTTCTAACTCTCCCTTTACCTGTGAGCAGAGTGGTGGTGGAGGAAAAGACCAGTGCTTCTTCAAAAGAGGGTGGAGCTGAATGGGGTATGGCAGGTGCTGGGGACTATTGTCCTCTGAGCTGCTTTTGGCCTCCTCTGGACTCCCCAGTAGAAGATGCAATGACATACCCTTCAGACCCTGAGGAGGAGGAAGTTAGTGTCTCTGCCTTCTCTTTGCCTGGGCTGACTCCCCTTTAAGGCACAGGAAGGAATAAGTTGCAGTTTGGGTGAATCTGACTGTGTGTGTGTGTAACTTCTACCCTCTACATCTCAGTTACAGGCTTCTGGGGCTCCCGCTTTTGGCTTCTTCTGATGTGGTCAGACATAGCTGAGCCTGGCTCAAACAACAGGGAGCCTGATCCAGGCTATGGAAGACCTCTGGAGTAGGTCCCCACCCATCTGTGCCTTTAAAAGCTCTTTTATTGCTCTCCACCCCCCTACCTTGCCAAGTGTGTCAAAAGTCTTTTCTCAAGCACCTTGCATCAGGACAACTGTGAGCTGCCAGCCTCAGGAAGCCTGTTAGGACATCTGGCCGCCTCCTTAATTCAAAATCACTGTCTTTCAGAGTTAGATAGCACAGGGTTTTTGGGCTTCCCTGCAGAACCCTGCTAGAATCACTGCTATTGAATTCCTAGCATCCCCTTTAGAAATCCTACATTTGAAGACACACCACACAAAGGAGTTGCAATGACTCTGGTTACATGTGTGTGTCATAACAATCTGTACTGCTCAGTGGGAACATCCTCATTTCCTTCAAGTAAGTTTCAGTGGCTGGTTTAAAAATAGAACTCCTTGTAAATGTAGAGTAACATCATGTACATATGGCCAAGGCCCTCACATTAGTTTGCTACCCTTCATTCTTAGGTGACTAATAGGGATATATCAGCCCTGACTCTGGGCTGCAGCCAAGTGGTAAGAAAGCTGTGCACCACCTTTGTGCCTCCTGGACTCTGGAGGCAGACAGGGATCAGAGCTGTCCCTGGTGTAAGCTAGAGCACTCTCACGGCTGCTACATCTCCCTATGGAGTCATCCAGCAGACTAGAATAGTTAGATCAGGGTGCTCTGATAAACACCCACCACTACCACACTCAAATACCTGTCAAGGCTGATTCCCCACTCTGGCACTTTGAATGCAGAAGGCGGGGGTCTGCCAGGATTCTAAACATTAATACTGGCCACTTCAGGCTTGTATCAAACTCCCAAGGTTACAAGTTCTCTCTGACCTTGGATGGGTAGATGCTGCTACCACCCAAATGCAAAAAACCCCTTTGAAACCAGAAAAGCGCACTTGGGAATTCCTTTCTGTGGGGTACCCTCAAGCTCTTTCACCCTCACCCCCCCCCCCCGGGAAGAGCTGAGAAAGAACACAAAGGAAATCAGATGTTGCCACCAGCTAATTAAACAACATGCACAAACCTCTTAGGACACCAAAAATCAAATCCTGGTCTTAAAAAAAGGTAAATGTTATTAAAAACATAAAGAAAAAATACATCTGGAACTTAGGCTGTTGCTAGGTTTAAAAAACCTACTTACAAAATTTAAACACCAAGAATAACCTTCTTGAGGTCCAGCTTAAAGGTTACAAGCAAAACAAAAAGCATTTGGGGTTAGCACAGAGGAGTCCACAAGCCAGTAAGAAATAAACCTAATCGTGTCTTCCTAGACATTTACTTACATATCTGGGGTTTCAGATAAACAATCTCTAGGTATGATCTGATGGTTTTTCATATCTGGCTTAAGCTTCTCACAGCATAACTGCTGCCCTGTTCCCCTCTTCCCTGGAGAACCACAACACACAGACAAAGGGAAGTTTTTCCCAATTTTAAAAAGTTCTAGCCCTCCCATTGGCTCTTTTGGTCAGGTGCCCACTCCTTTCCTTTTACCTGTGGGCTTGTTAACCCTTTACAGGTAAAGCAAATAGAGAACCACCACCAAGAGGGATTCCATAGCTAACTGGCTGGCTGGGTGTTCACAAAAGGGAGCTATCCTCCCTCTCATTTATCACATTCCCTCTATACAAGGGGGGCAGATGTAGAGCCTTTACATTGGCTCTTCACCATGTGGAGAACCCTTTGCAAGTCAGGTTGCCCAAACAGCAAGCAAACAAACCAAAAAACCTGCAGCCCCATGGAATCAGCCCCTTTTATGCTGCTAGAACAACCTAAAGGGGGTTGAATTTAAAATCTGGGCCATTGACTTGAACATCAACATGTCATTACCCAAAGACTTTGTCAATATTTACCTCCATAGGTAGAAACATGAAGTAACCATATATGTATTGTTACATGTATTCTGAATATTTTAATCAGAAATGTCTGAGTAATTGTCCCCATGAATGTCAAAGAATAATAGGCTTTTAAGACTCAGATGCTAAAAGGGAGATGAAGTCAGATATCCATAAAGAACAAAGCTACTCACCTCTGGGCCTGTCTCAATGGCTCAGGGGTAAATAACAGTTAATTTAATTCTGTGCAGTTGATTGGGATTAAATCAATTGCATATGAGATCTGATTGGCTAATAATGCTCTACAGTGCAGTATTACTAACCTCTAAAGAGGGCTAAGTTTCCTGCTCTCCATATTGCTTTTCAGCCCAGGCTTTTCTTTTTACTTAGTTTTGCCTGAATAAAAACTCTTTGGCTCACAATTTGGCTCCTTGTCTATAGGGGTTGTATATTTTGGACAGTCTAGCAAAAGCTAATGCATGAATTTGCACTCATTGGTCACACGCAAGCTCCTGTCAATGAAGCAGATGTATTTGGTTTTGTGTTTTTTCTTAAAAATACAAACCCAAATGCACCTCGCTGCATTTTTCTGCCTTACAATGTGAGACTAAGGTGTACTCAGAACATTTCTAGAACTGGAAAAGCCCTTGGCTAGTCCCCCTCCGCTCCTACTGAAGCCTCAGTTTTGTGGCGAGTTTTGTCATTCTCAGCCCAGCTTTGCCTTGTGCTTGAGCTTGGAGCAATGCCATAGAAGTTACTGTGATACTGCCACTTTGCTGCAGGATCAAACAAATGGTTGAACAGAGGCTTCCTCCCTCCTAACTCAAAAACCTCTGGGAATTAAATTAGACATGAGGCAACATGTGCTGGATACTGCTTAAGACTGATATTTAAGGACAAAAGCAATTTTAAAGAAATGCTTAAAAATATATATTTCAGTCGTCAATAATAGTTTTGCATCAGGAAGGACATAGTAAAACCCTGAGCAAGGGCTTCAGCATTTGGCCCAGAGCAGAAACTCTCCCCCCGCCCCCCCCGACAAAAACTTCAGTCAAATTCTGTTTGTTGTATTAGCTAGAGGCCTATCTGGCAAAGATTCCCCTTCTCGCTGTTCCAGGAGTGATAGTCAGGGAGGCCTTCCATGCTCATTAGGGAAAAGCTCTGTCCAGGTGTCACCCCTGCACTGCAGAAGGTCCCCAGACAGCATGATCAATGACCTTCCTTTGGGAGGGAAGAGGGTGAATTTTGGGTTACACATCCCCCAAATGCTCCTGCCTTATGGTGGAGCCCACAGCCACTTGGCAGCTAATGCGGAAAGATTCCTCCCTTCAGTGCATAAGTTCAGCACTCTGCCCAGCTACTTTGTCAGGGCATTACACTGCTCTGGATTTACCCCCATTTCCCTTGAGCTAGATGCAGTATAATTCTGCTGAATTAACTAGCCTTGTATGTAGCATAGTCCTTTATGTAGGTTGCAGAGCAGAGTGTAACACAGGACTGAAGGTGAAGACATGGGCATCTGCAGAAGTCACATTACTCAGGCAGCCGCAGACATTTGCTGGCTATGTAGACATGTAATTTTACTGGGTGAAATCTTATGGCCTGTGCTATGCAGGAGATCAGATTAGATGATGAAAATGGTCACTTCCGGCCTTAAAATCCATGCATCTCTCAATGGTGTTGGCTGGGGATGAATGTATCCCATTTGTTCCATGAGAATCAGGATTTACTGGTCAGACTTACTTTCCAAAGTTCTCAGGTTTTGTATTGGTATTGCTGTGGGGCTAGGCCTTCTCCTGGACCTCATCCCCCATTAGCCCAGCATCAAGCTGAAATCTTCAATATGGTATCCTCTGAAGCCAGACAGTGCTGTTTTGAGCATCAGCCAGAGGGCTCACCCTGGAGTGGCATCAGGTACTCTGTTCTCTTGCTGGTTGGGCAGGTTACCTCTTCACTGCTCCCATTCTACTGGCCCTGAGAGATCAGGACTCATCTCAGATCCCCCACCTGACTGTCAAAGTAAAGCCTTTCAAAAGTGAATAAAGGTTTTTAAAAAAGGTCTTCTGAAGGGTCACATCATACTCTACCTTGCCCTGCAGTCCTTATATAGAGGGAAGCAGAGGCTTCATTCGTACAGTCCTCCCCACCTGTACCCAGCAGGGGCCTTGCTGCTGGTCTGGGATTCAAGGTGTGAGAGGGGAGCAAAGACCAAGTGGGTCATGAGGGAATGTGCATCTCTCTCCCCGCTGCCTCCCATGGAGGATCCTTGGAAAAAATACAGCCTCATGCTATATTAACTTTTCTGTGAGGTCCCCTGCCAGGGGTCCTGAGGACCACCCTGAGCAGTCAGTCTCTGGTTGGGTTGATCCAATGGAGTAGCACTCTCAGGGAGCTGTGGTCGGGAAGGCAGTACTGGGGAAGTAGCTCTGGCTTCCTGCAGATTCCTCAAGATCTGCTGGTTTGGGGAGAACCTTTTCTGCAGGTGGTAAACACCACCTACCTGATGGGATGACGACATGTAGGAATCTCAGATTTCCTTTTCCAAAATTCCCTCTCTTGGCTTTTAACATATGAGAGGATGCTCTGGCCCAAAGTAATTTGTCATTTTAATGCAAGTCTAATATTTTGCAATACTAAGTTAACAGAGAGAACTGGGTGCCCATTCACTTCCACCCACTGCCTTGGAATAATAAGCCCATCTGCTTCCTAACGGCTCTGTGAGGGGTTGGATCACAGAACCCCCCTTGGGAGCTGCCAACTGATGTGCCAAGACTACTTCTGCCCCTGCTTTCCCTGCCAGCCTGGGAATCCAGCACCCTGTCTTGTTGAGCCAGACACGCCCGTCTGCTCCAACACTGACCCAGGGTCTGAATTACGTGCCCCAAAGCTGCAGACTTAACTGAAAGCAATTTACAGAAGTGTTCTTTAACACTCAGATGCCCAACTCCCAATGGGGTCTAAATCCCAAATAAATCCGTTTTACCCTGTAGAAAGCTTATACAGGGTAAACTCATAAATTGTTTGCCCTCTATAACACTGATAGACATGCACAGCTGTTTGTCCCCCCTCCCCCCAGGTATTAATACATACTCTAGGTTAATTAGTAAGTAAAAAGTCGTTTTATTAAATACAGAAAGTAGGATTTAAGTGGTTCCAAGTAGTAACAGACAGAACAAAGTGAATTACCAAGTAAAGTAAAATAAAACATGCAAATCTAAGCCTAATACAGTAATAAAACTGAATACACATGAAATCTCACCCTCAGAGATGTTTCAATAAGTTTCTTTCACAGACTGGACACCTTCCTAATCTGGGCACAGTCCTTTCCCCTGGTACAGCCCTTGTTCCAGCTCAGGTGGTAGTCAGGGGATTTCTCATGATGGCTCCCCTTTTGTTCTGTTCCACTCACTTATATATCTTTTGCATAAGGCAGGAATCCTTTGTCCCTCTCTGGGTTCCCACCCCCTCCTTCTCAATGGAAAGACACCAGGTTAAAGATGGATTCTAGTTCAGGTGACATGATCACATGTCACTGTAAGACTTCATTACCCACTTGCCAGCACACACTATACAGGAAAACTTACAAGTAAAACAGCCATCTGCAGTCAATTGTCCTGGTTAATGGGAGTCATCAAGATTCCAAACCACCATTAATGGCCCATACTTTGCATAATTACAATAGGACCTCAGAGTTATATTTCGTATTTCTAGTTTCAGATACAAGAGTGATACATTTATACAAATAGGATGACCTCACTCAGTAGATTATAAGCTTTGTAATGATACCTTACAAGAGACCTTTTGCATGAAGCATATTCCAGTTACATTATATTCATACTCATCAGCATACTTTCATAAAATCATACAGAGTGCAACATCACAGGCTCCATAGGCCGATTAGCTAGGGATAAATCACTAAGTAGCACTAAGCAACTGCAGGCTCTTACAAGTGAAGGTTTGGCAGTGCCAAGTACCGATCACCCTCCACACACCTGTATTTGTATTCCTGCTTCCCACAGATTAAAGGCAAAACCTACTTCCTGCCACAGACCCCAGGATAAACCAGTGAGAGCAACAGTTCTTGTTGTTACAATAGGAATCAGTCACTTTTCTATGGAAAAGTGTTTTGAATGACCTGCAGAGTATTTTGCTGCCATGATGTAAGCATCTCTCTCTCTCTGTACGACTCCGTGAAATATTTCTGTGTGACATGGTTCCTGGAAGAACAAAAGCTTTGCCAAATCAGAGTTCATTATGAAACAAGTGCACAGAGTTCATTTTTTTTCCCCAAGGCATTTTTAAACCTTTAAAACACAAGAGTTGCACTGTGTTATTGTCTGGCTGAACAGGATTATGGCATGTCCAAGAGCAGAAACCTGGAACTTGTTTATATAGGACATGTGGTTTCTAGTTCTGTTTTATAGCTTAAGCATGTTCCAACTCCCACCGTCCAAATAATCTTGGATCAGCTGTTTGGAAGTCAGATATTGCTGACAGAGCTGAAAACTAGGCCACAGTCCAAATTAAGAACAACCCTTAAAGGGTACTTTTTATAGTATTTCACTTTCTAGATTTTTTTTCCCTTACCCAGTTAGTTGGCTTTTGTTAGTTAGATTCACATGGGCTGTGGGATAATTATCTTACTGTATACTGTTAGACAATATGGGTTATTTAAGTGCAGGCACTGAAGTCAGACACACACATCCTGTATTTTTCAGGTTGTGCAGACTCAGCTGTTTTCATAGAGCCTCTACTCGGGATAACAGTAAAAAAAAAGTTCAGCTTCCCATCTTGCAGCTACCACTGGAAGAAATGACCTCATGAGTTTGGGTGTGTGTGTTTTTTTCCCCTCAACCCTAATATAAAAAAAACTTGTTAACCAGGAATTTTGGCTAAGTCAAATAGCACTGAAGTGAGCAGATCCTTAAATGACCTCTTGTGCAATGACAGAGCATCATTGCAACGGTTAATGTTTCTGTGACACTCTCAGAAACTAATTTTTTTTGACCGTGATTACTATTCAGAGTTGTAACAGACAGATCAATACGCTGCCTTAGCTTTATCATAGGCTATACTTCTACCAAGTTACACCACAAAACTCACAAAGCAACATTAGTCATGAATTATGCCAGCTTCTGCAAGTGGGTCCCTTGAAACGGAAGATCTGAACAGAGGAGACATGCATTGCTGCAACCTCCCAGGCTGCCATGGGCCTGTACGCAGCCAGAGTCTGAGGTGGGAGGGGTGTGATCAGAGCAGGTAGGGATACACTGATTAGGCACATAGCTGGACAGCCTACACCAGCTCCAACTTTGAAGAGGGGCTCTCTACCGAGGAAAGGTAGCGGTGCAAACACTAGTTGCCCCATTCCAGGGTAGAATCTAGATGATCTGCAACAGCTGATTGGGGCGAATTGAGCCTCTCTAGCTAAACATCTGTCAATGTTTGCATTAGGGTTTATCATAGAGTCAGTTGACCAGGACTGGAACTTGGCCTGCAAGCTATTAGTCCCTATTCAAATGTTTCTTGCAATAGTTGAGTATCAAACCCTTTATTAATTTGAGTGCACAAAAGTTTATTTTGTATTTTTTGTGCATGTGCAGAGCCACTCTATAAATTAGGACGTGAAACTACCAGTTTACACTTGTAAAAAGAATGCAATACAAACACCTATGGACTGTGTTGTTTTGCATGGATGTTTTGCATTGCTATAATAAATAAATATGGAGATACTGTATAGACATTACTAAATTTCCATGGATGTATTCATTCAGTACATATCCTGGGATATTTTTTTTAAAAATGCCTACATATGTAACTTTAACACTAGCAGATAAGCTACCAGTGTGCAAGTAAGACAAGACAGGGTGGGTAGTATTTGAACAGGTTTTCCTTGGCTTTTTTGTTTTGTTCTGGTCATTGATACACTTTGCCAGGCCAACAACATTATTACCTATTGCAAGGAATTGCACACAGCTTTCTTCTGAACACACTTCTAATGGAGAACTGAGAGACAGTCTAGTCAATGGAAATTTCCACTCAGTTGATATACATTTGCATGAACAGTGCCAAAGTTAGCACTTTGCATATATACCCTGGATTTTGTTATACAATAAAATTAGCAAAGTGCGGTTTTTAAACTCTTATAAACCAGCCAGAACAGAAAATTAATTTTCACTAGATCACTTGAAGGCACATCTGCTAACCAGGATTGCTATCCCTGCCCAGGTTCATGTTCCATCTACTTTTGAAGTTTTCAGTAAAAAAGTATGAAGACCCTTTTTCTCCAGGAGAAAAAACTGCACCCAGACCCTATACTTTCATCATTCACAGCAACAACACAAAAGCTTCTGCTCATTCTCAGTCTGACAACCAACATTGAATTTTACCTTTGGGGCTGAAATTTGCAAACAAAGTTTTAAGCAACTGAAAATAGGATTGGTTGGCAATCATAACCATAGTGGTCTCTAAATGAGATGTCTAGAGTATTTATAAAAGCCAATGAATAGACAACTAACTCTCTATTAAGAAAGTGCAGTGAGTTGGTTAAAATAATGGACTCAGTTTCACTTTTACACACCAAGGTATGATTATCTCTGGCTAACCACGCCCCTGCCTTCAATGAAGATCTGTCCGTTACTATGTCTGATAAGGAAACATGCAGTTTTATTTTTAAAAAACACAGAATTGTGTGTTTCATTTGGAGAGAAACCACTTCCCCTCCTCACCACCTGCATGTTTAACAAGCATGGCATCAATAACATGTACCAACCCCCCCCCCACCCTTTTGTGCAGCTTTAGTTAAACATGTATAGTGCTCTCTCTTTCACACACCCCCCTTTTATGCTGAACAGGGGGTGCTGTGGGTGGGTTGAGTTTGTTGATGCTTGATAGTTTAAGTCAATGTTTCTCAAAGTGTGGGACATGCCCCATGTGGGGAGAGGGCACTGAGGATTAGCTGGAAGTGGCATGGATAAAATTCTTATTAGTTCCCCAGAACAGATGCTAGGTTGCAACAAAAAACTTCAGAATGTGAACAGTGTGACTGATGCAGCATCTGCCTGAATGTGCAAAGAACCTGAAACAGTAGCTTTAAGGTGTGATCCTAATCCAGTCATTGCAGTGGGTGTTCTCAGAGGCCAGTGGTGATACTTTGATGAGCAGTGAAATAGAATAGTTAGCAATTTTTATATTTAAGCAAGCAAAGAAGAAGTATATGCCCAGTGAGATATTTGGGAAGAAGTGTCTGACGATGTATATATTAAGGTGGGAAAAGCTTTAACTACATGTCAGGGAGTGGGGTGTGTGTGTGTATGTGTGTGTGTGTGTGTGTGCGCGCGTGCAAATGGTCTCACTATCCTGGCGGGAAGCTCAGATTTCAAAAAATTGGGAAACTGGTTTAATTGATCCCTGAAGAGTCATGCAGAATGTAACAGCTTTCTATAGTAACTCCTAATCCCCTAAATTCTGGATCAGATAAGAAGGTGTTGTAACTACTATAACCTCAGCTTCTACCTCCAAATATGTCTTATAGCTACAATCTGTCCTCTGTTTCTAGCTCTAAAGTTCCATTCCTAACTTCTCCAAACTTTGTAGATGTTCACACACCTCTTTTTCATTCTGATCAATCTCTATTATAGATCAGAGTTCTGTAACTCTCAAATGCAGAGACAGAAGCTATCAGAGTTTGGATGTTTAAATCTAAACAAATCAGGTTTGAAACAATATTTTATTATTAGAAAATGCCAGGCAAGCAAGCACCAGAATAATTTCTTATACTTCCTCTTACAGCCAGCCATGGAAGGCCTATAGAAATACAGAATAGGAACTCAACATTCATTAACTCTAATAAGGATTATATTTCACACATTTGCTAATATCTCCTTTACACAAGCTTTCAAAGAGCACAGTAGATCAGAAGTGAAGCAGTTTCTAATTATTAGTGCAATTAACCTCCCCCCCCTTACTAACCTGCTCTACTCTTTTCCTTTTCTTCCTACTTTCAATGAATTTTGTAAAATAGTAGTGACTGTTGCACGCTGAAATATGGAACATGGGGCCAGTTTGGCTCCCAATTATACCAATGTAAATTCAGAGTAATTCTTTTAGCTTCAGGGGAATTATTTTAGATTTATGCCCACGTAAGTGTAGAATTTACTATCAGTATCTCGCTGTTGTTGTTTTTATTCTGTTTCCCCATCTATAAACAGGGGCAGCATTTCTGGTCATTGCGTGACCAGTTCTAGTGGGATGGTGTGCACGCGCATGCTTAGGAGATGGCCATGGCATTCTTGGAATCCAAGAATGATACATGGGGACTACTTGCACTACACTGCATCTAGGGACTGCCAGTGTTCACCATCCTTTGGATCAGGGGAACACACTTCAGGTGCAGGCCTGGTGGTTGTTTTTATTTTAAAACCTCTTTTGCTGATCTTTGAAGTAATATTAACAGCTTTAAAAGGGATGTCCGTGCCCCAGGAACCAACTTAGACTTAACTCGGCAGCTGCCGGTGACTGGAATTCAGGAGAAGAAATCTAATGTTCAGGGACCAATTTTAATTGATAGGCATCATCAGAGGCTTTCAAGAAAAAGATGGTCAAACAGGCTACACCATCATCTCTGCTGCATGCACCATTAATAGGCAAGCTTACACATGAAATTGCCACAAATGGTTTGGCATGAACCTCTTCGCAGCCTTGGAAACTGCCTCATACATTTGGAGAATGTACAGATGAAGAACGTTTGGGAGTGAGATTGCCAGACACCGTATTGTCTCAGTGTAGTAACTTGCACAGCTCCCATTACATAGCCTACAGATACAGCTCTATTGAGAAATGGGTTTTAAACACAGCTTATCAAAATACAGATGTTTGGAAGCAGCACCTTCAAAGCAAATAATCCAGCTTTCAAAAGCAGGACAAACCCATGTTGGCCCAGATCCTCAAAATAAATGTAGGCCCCCCCATTCCCTCTGAGGATCTGGGCTGCTGTTTTGCTGCTTAAAGTTAGTTTAGAGTATGAGGTTGACCGAACCGTTTATTACAGCGAATAGACCTAACAAATGTGTAGTTTCAGGTTAAGTGTAAGCTCTCACCTGATTCATACAACAAAGGTCTAGTCAGGGAAGGGCAAATCAAATTTAGACTTTAACATAACTGTTTGTCAGTTAAAAGCCATATAAGAAAGTGGCCCATTATCTCTGCTAGCAAGCCTTCTGCATATGGAATTTTTAATGCTTCACTGCCTCCAGGGAAAACAACTTCACTAACCTTATCAAAGGACAATCATCTAACAATGTACTATTTTAAACCTGTGTCTGGTCTGTCAGTATTTCCTTCCCTCTCCCCGCCCCCCCACATTTAAAACAAGATTGTTTATCTTAAATGGCTATTGTTAATTAAGGTCAAGGGATTGGTAAAATAACTGATAAGTCCAGCTTATCATTTCAAATAAGTACGTCTTTAGATTGTTGATGGGTAAAGGAATAACTGATTTCCCCACCTCTCAGACTCATAAGCTTTGACAAAAAGTTTAGGTGGAGGACCAAATCCTGCCCACCTCACATCCAGCAATTTTCCTTTTTACTCCTTGAACACAAGTCAAGGATATGGGGCCATCTCTTACTAAGACTTCGCTCATGTGAAAAGTGCACAGTTGCATGTGGCCATTTGATCACTTAATGGCTGGTTTGTAGATTGGGTTTAACAAGTCTAGGCAAGGCTTTAGGTTATATCTCATTTGTGGTTGAATATTCTGTGTACCTATAGGCCAAACAAAATTCCTAATAGTGTGTTGTGAGCTACCTTTATTTGGAATCATAGTACAAATTGCTTGCTTGGCTGTCTGGATAAGCATGTCAACTAATCCATTTGTGGCAGCATGGTAAGGAGCTGATACGGCATGTTTGATACTATTTCTTTTGACAAACAATTGACATTTTTTGGATGCGAGTTGTGTTCTGTTGTCACTTGTAATGAAAGCTCAGCAACACATCATTTCTTGTCTTCTTAGTTGCAGAGCTGCTGCAACAGTTTCAATGGAATCCATGTTCTCATCTGCAAGCTAATAAATCTGAAATCCTATGGTATTCGCCTCATGAGGTGTTGGTTGTGATTTATGCATTTACCTACTTGCTGCTCATTTTCTGGGGCAGCTCTAACCTATGTCAGAGGATGAATTATATCCTTTCTGCAGGTCATTTGAGCTATCCTATAGAATTCCATAACAGGGATGTAATTGTCTATTGAAAAATAGCATATAAAATAAACTTTTTTAATATCCTATAGAAAAGCATGCTTTTACAGGACTTTTCCATAAGAGAAGATTTCCTGGAAGACACAAAGCTTTTCTGTAATGAAAGCATACATTTTGCAGAGTATTTCACCAAAACCCTTTCCCTCTGTACATGCAAATTGTGGTAAATCTATTTCAATGTAGCCAGACAGCAGGGGCACAATATCAAAAGGAGAGAAAGGAATCACAATTCTCCTCTCCCCCACTTAAAAGGGCAGGCTTAACATAGGCTAGGTTTGTTCATTTATTAAGTTGAGAAGGGCCGCCTGGGGGCAGGAGGGGACAAGTGGGGCAATTTGCCCCAGGCCCTGCAGGGGCCTCACGAGCCCTGGCCTGGCGGCGGTCCAGGTCTTCGGCCGGTATTTCGGCAGCAGTGGGCCCTTCAGTGCTGCCGAAGACGCAGAGCGACTGAAGGCTACCCCCGCCGCCGAAATGCCCCGCGAGCCGTGGCCCAGTGGCGGTCCGGGTCTGCAGCTGCAGGGGCCGTTCAGTCACTCCAGGCCTTCGGTGGCATTTTGGCAGCAGGGGGCCCTTCAGCGCTGCCGAAGACATGGAGCGACTGAAGGGCCCCCCACAGCCGAAATGCTGCCAAAGACCCGGACCACCGCCGGGTGAGTACAAGCGCCGCAGCTCCCTCGCTTTGCCCCAGGACCCCTGAATCCTCAGGGCGGCCCTGAGTTGAGATACTATACTAGTGCACAAGGCAACTTTGTCCCAGGCCCTAGTAATTTAAGCTTTGGCAAGTAATAGGCACCTTCCTACTGTTGCTTGCTTACCTGTTACAGCAGCAGTCATGGCAGCTATAGCATCACATGACATACACACTGCCTATAGAACACAGAGCCTCTTAAGGAATCATCCATATATCAAAATTTACAAACACTAGCAGCTTTTACAGGGTTTTCAGAGAAAAGTTCACTTCAGCTTTTTAGTTTGATTTCCCTTTCATTTATTAGCCACTTGTTGCTACCACATCAGCTTGATATTTTGTTTTTGATGTGTGGTTTGTTTTTTAAACACATTTCTAACTATTTTAAAATAGACTTTTCTCAAAAGAAAAAAAACTGTAAGAAGTTGTAACAGGGAATGCAAGGGAGAGCAGGGATTGATCAGGGCTGCCCAGAGGACTCAGGAGGCCTGGGGCACTACAGAGGCGGGTCCCGGGGTAGAAGGACCCTCCGCCACGGGTCTTCAGGGCACTTCAGCGGCAGGTCCTGGGGCAGAAGGTTATCAGCCCATAAAACTACTTCTCAGAGCTTACCATTCACAGTGGCGGGAGTAGTTTTCATTGGCTGAGGCTGCTCATAAACTGCTTAAGTACCCCGAAGACTCATGCAAAAATATCCATCCATGATCAGAATGAAAATAAATCTCCACCTCTCTCACCCACTTGCCCTCCTCCCCCAGGCAGCCTTGGGATTGATGAGGAATTTACCCATTGCTATCTTTGTATATTGCTTTGTTAGAGCATCAAGATGGCACAGATTTGGGTTTTTGATAATAAAACTAAAATAAGCCAATATTAAATACTAATAAAACAGTTTTAATAGTTGAAAAAAGCAGCACAACTCAACTGAAGAATGTGGTCAGTCCATTCACAAGTAAATTGGGCTGTTTTCTGATTTACTGAAATCTGATTTAGGTGTCTCTAATATGGCTGTCTTGTATCCAAGATCTAAAGGAATTTCATAGCAAAAATGTTTCATATGCATGTTTTATAACAGTCAGTGTAATTAACCATTGGACTAAAAAGTTTTCCAAGGGTCATGGTAGTTTCTCCATCACTGACAAATTTTAAATCAAGAGTATGTTTTACTAAATGACATGCTCTAGGAATCATTTTGGGGAAGGTCTATGGCCTGTGTTATACACAGGATGACAGATGATCTCAATGGTCCCCTCTGGCTTTAGAATATGATCAAGATTTTTTTTGTTTAAAAAAAAAAAGTGTGTGTGTGTGTGGGGGGGGGGGAGAGGCGAGGGGCGCACACCCAAAATCATTAGCCTATCTTGAGACATTGTAAAGGGTCCAGATTTTCAGAAAATGAAAATCAGGCCCACTTTAAGGTGTCACAAGGAGCAAAAAAATTGAGGAACCCAGAATTAAAAGTAACAAATTTATCTGTATGTGAAGATGTACAATTTCAAGGAGGCCATGCCTATGAAAGATTGAAAAACAATGGAGAAGAGTAAACAGTACAGCATGGCTTCTTTACTCTTTATTCGCCTGAAGCGAAAAGGTGGGAAGTCTGTGTAACAGAAGTCAGTTTCATGTGTGCAAGTTGTCCCATTAATGTGGAAAAAGCTTGTCCTAATTAAGTGACTGCATGTAGGTTTATGATGGTGACTGGTAGGAGTTGAATGCAGAACTGCAAATGTTGCTTTTCTAAAAGTTTACTCATTTTAAAACAGAGGATCATGGATTAAAACTCAAAGTATTTCACAGACTCCTTACTAGAAAAATGTATATCCTGGATTATAATGGCAAGTGAGGATTGAAAATCTGGGCAAAAGCTTTTATAAAGTATATGACAGGTTTATATACACAGTAAAAGGCAACTGCACTCTGTCAGGCAGTGAGAACACAGTTCTACTGTTGGTTATCAGCCCATAAAACTACTTCTCAGAGCTTACCATTCACAGTAGCGGGAGTAGTTTTCATTGGCTGAGGCTGCTCATAAACTGCTTAAGTACCCCGATGACTCATGCAAAAATATCCATCCATGATCAGAAAGAAAATAAATCCCCACCTCTCTCACCCACATAAGGTTTAACAAACTCATAGTATCAGATTATGTCACTCTGCTATAACATATCTTCTGTGATTCTAAAGTCACAGGCCTCGGCCATGCTGTGCCACTGTGGGTTTACTGATTAAACCCTAAAGTTCATACACAGAAATTTGCAGTTGCCCCCAGGGACAGTTTTATTGGCTTGGCTCATTGTAAACAGACCCCTCAGCCAATCTTGTGAGGTGCTCCTGTAATGTAATATGTATCCTCAACACCCACTGAAGCCATATGATGTGAATTTCAGTGGGGGCAGAGGGTGCTCAGGATCTTGCAGGGTTGGGCACCAAAGCCTAAAAATCACAGGTCCAAATCCTAGGTGAAGAACCTGTTACTCTGTCAGACTCTATAATGCAGCAGTCATCTCTTTAAAGCCTTCCATTAAGTTTTATTCTCAATGAGCGTGTTATATTAAAAATTAACAGGATGAATCATAAAAATGGATTCATGAATATGCCCATAGAGAAGAGACTGATTTATGGAAGTCAGATGATTTATTCTTCGCAATAATTCTGGCAGTTGCCAGATATCACTGACAGTGTTCAGGGATCCTTAAGGATGCATAAATTCTGGCATTCACTCACAGTATGCCAGATACATATTAACAAAATGCAAATGAGTATTCTGTTTAAAATGTTTGTCATCCAATCTGGGAGCAGAAACACTTCTACGTTATTTGTGTGTTCTATGACATAACCAGATGGTATCGGTTATATTTAAGCAGCCAATCAGACATCACAAAAATTGCAAACCGTGAGCAACCCCTAATCTGAAATTAATTTAGAACAAGTACTTTCAAAGAAAGTCAGGTCCGTTTTGACTCACTGACCAAAACGAGGGTCTAAATTAATCACAAGTATTTGGATTGGAAAGTACCATCAGCGATGTAGTTTAAATAGAGAGGTCATTTTGGTATCCACCATACAGACTGAGGACAGTACATGATGTTTAGATTTGGTTCCAATGTCCCCAAAGTTCAGTTATTCAGGTCTCAGGTTTTAGTCTGGCTCCAACTCTAAGTTTCTAGCCATTTCCCCCCAAAATGATTGGAATTCATATACAATAACTTCAAGACCTACCAATTTAACTAGATTTTGCTTGTAGATAGCTGTTAGTAGGAGGAGAATGACTTCAGATTTCTATTTGGAAGAAATTGGTTTAGGTTTTTTTCTTGTTACTATCCTGCTGAGAGTTAGTAGATGACAGGCCACAAGACTGATCAATAGCCAAGGGCCATCTCCAAGAAAGGAAATTACTTCAGATCCTGCATCATTCCTCTTTGTATTGTACCACTCTTCAAACACTAAAGCAGGGAATGATGAAGAAACAACTCCAATAACACTGGGAGCCCCCAAGCAGCAGTATGATGTGGTTTTATTATGCAAGGGGAAGGAGGAACCTGAGGGTATGCACTCCTGAGATGGTGCAGGGCTCTTCACCACAACAGGTCATGAGTGTCATCATGCAAGGGCGAGATATTAGGCAGGGACAGAAGACCCACTGCTATACAGACACTGCTATCCCTCACTGCTATACAGGGGAGGGATAGCTCAGTGTGCATTGGCCTGCTAAACCCAGGGTTGTGACTTCAATCCTTGAGGGGGCCACTTAGGGATCTGGGGCAAAAAATTGGTCCTGCTAGTGAAGGCAGGGGGCTGGACTCGATGACCTTTCACGGTCCCTTCCAGCTCTAGGAGATTGGTATATCTCCAATTATTATTATTACTCACTGAAGAGCTGTTCTAGGACTACAAGTCCAGGTTTTCAAAGGTATTTAGCTGCATAACTCCCATTGAAATCAGGATCTGGATGATAGGGGGCTGTAACACAGCTTGTGGGAATGTTCCTCAAATTTTTTGGTATGGGTTAGTGCCCTGACCAAGTTGTTTTGGCTAGGCACCAGGCTGCAGTTATGGGCCCAAGTGCAGAAGAAACAACTGGACAAAATGTGCAACTTCATTTTAATAAACTTCAGTGAGGTTCTGATATGGAAGATACTACAAAATGATGATTGTGGATCATCTCCTCATGCTATGGCTGGGTTCACTGAGTGTAGGTTCTGCCCTACTACCACCCTTCTCTTGGGAATGGGAACTTCTGCAGTGATGTTTCTCCCCCATGGAGCCTGTGGATGAAGAGGTGGGGTACCAGTGGTAGGTGTAGTTCTGAGGACTTCAGCTAGGGGGATCTTATTAGCTTTCTAAGCATTTCTCTAGTATCATGTGTCTTGTGATTCATAACTTTTTATTACCTCATCACCCCTCTCCAATCCCTTGTATTTCAACAGACAAGTTATGATGTATTCCACACTGGACTAGAAACATGCAAAATTTATACTTTGCAAAGAAATCTTTGGAAACACTTTCTATAGGATATTTCCATAGAAGAATTAAGCCACCACTACTCACCAATTTACATGAATTAAACAAAGTCAGCCAGGGTGACACCACAAATATTTAGCAATCACACCCTACAGCAACAATGGACTGAGAGGAAAAAAAGAAAAAAGGGAGGCCTAGAGGGATAACTCTTCAGAGCCCAGGTGGAGCTACTGACAGATGCCTAACGTACTCTCTGCTGGGACCGTTTTGAGTTCACAGAGCAGGCTGGCTCCTATGACTAATCTCCAAGGTGGAGGAGGAATGATCTGGACAACAGTTTGTAATGGAAACCTTGTGCTTCTACCAGTTTTCCCTCTAGACTCATTTTATTCAGTTGTGGCAGCTGCAGGGAGGATTTTCTCCTCCTGGTGCATGAAGCAGCAAGGCTACCATGAGTAGGGGGAGTTGCCTTTCTTGGCTTCAGTTTCTGTCTACAGAAGGTTTTTATTAATCACCATATTTACTCTGCTGCTGGGTGAGCCTCATCATCCCATGGCTGACTCCCATGCTGACATTAGCTAGGTGCTTTTGGTAAGAGTAACATGAAGTGACAAGTTACAGAGTAAGGCCCCAATCCTGCCATTTACCCCTGCATCCACAAGGCTCCCTTTTGACATCAGTGGGCTCAGGGGTCTGCCTGAGTAGAACCAACTGCAGGATCAGGACCTATATTTTCCATTTTGAATGAGTCAGACTCAGACTTTAAGGTCAGAAGGGACCATTATGATCATCTAGTCTGACCTGCACAACACAGGTCACAGAATCTCACCCACCCACTCCTGTAACTAACCCGTAACCTATGTCTGCGTTATTGAAGTCCTCAAATCGTGGTTTAAATACCTCGAGGTGCAGAGAATCCTCCAGCAAGTGACCCGTGCCCCACGCTGCAGAGGAAGGCAAAAAACCTCCAGGGCCTTCACCAATCTGCCCTGGAGGAAAATTCCTTCCCGACCCCAAATATGATGATCAGCTAAACCCTGAGCATATGGGCAAGACTCACCAGCCAGCACCCAGGAAAGAATTCTCTGTAGTAACTCAGATCCCACCCCATCTAACATACCATCACAGACCACTGGGCATATTTACCTGCTAAATCACAGATCAATTAATTGCCAAAATTAAGCTATCACATCATACCATCCCCTCCATAAACTTATCAAGCTCAGTCTTGAAGCCAGATATGTCTTTTGCCCCCACTACTCCCCTTGGAAGGCTGTTCCCAAACATCACTCCTCTAATGGTTAGAAATCATCTAATTTCAAATCTAAACTTCCTAGTGTCCAGTTTATATCCATTTGTTCTTGTGTCCACATTGGTACTAAGCTTAAATAATTCCTCAGTTTGTGGGATAACTAGGAAAAATGAGTCCAGCATTTGTAAGGCACCCCTCACTGTGGCCCTCTTGTCACATTACAAGGCTTGAATTGAATCATTAATATTGCTCAACAAGAGAAAAAAAAATCCAATACATCCTGTCACAGGGTGCTCTACTCACCACAGGGTGGTACCCCTTCAGGCAGTTCTGGGGATTAGCTCCACCCAGTTCAATGCCCCTTCGCTTCTTCCATTACACCCTCTGCCTGCTCACCAAATCACAGTCCAACAGCTTTGTGATTCAGCCAGGTCACTGTGATACCCCCTTCCAGGGCAGTCTTTCTGAACAAGCAGCATCAGGTAGTCCTCACACCTGCTGCCCCATGTCACACCCATAGAGACTGAGGCAGTCTTCCCACTCACTACCCCAAGCAATACCACTCTGCAGTGGATGGTAGGGGAACTGAGGCCTACCCTTGATTCTGGGTTCCAGCCCAGGGCCCTGTAGCAAGCAGTTTTGGTCTGCAGCTACATCCCCCTTACTGCTCTCTCTCACCACTGGATTAATTCTCCCTATGCCTCTCCAAGATTTTTATTCTCCAGCCTTCCTAACCAGACCCCACTTTCTTGAGACTCTGGAAGGAAGGGCTTCCCTATCACCTCTTCCTTACCTCAGGAAGAACCTGCAAATTTCTTTCTTACTGCACACTGTTTCTAGCCTCCTGGCTTTATAGAAACCCTGCCTGTTCCCTCACAGGTGAGCTTCCTTCTAATTAACTGCCTCACCACAGCCTAAACCTCCCCCATTTGCAGCTTAATTGGCTGATTGGGGCCACCTGGCCCAATTTAACTCCTTCAGGGATACTGCCATACTTAGGGTTACCAGATAGCAACTGTGAAAAAATGGGAAAGGGGTTGGGGGGGTAATAGATGCCTATATAAGAAAAAGTCCCCAAAAATGAGACATCTGGTCACCCTAGCCATACTCCAGGCTTCTCAGACTTGGGTTCTCAAACTGGGGATTGCGGTCCCTCGAGGCATTGTAAGGTGGTTACATAGGAGGGGTCACAAGCTGTTAGTTCCGTGGAGCTGAAAGTCCTGAGCCCCACTGAATTACACCCCCTAATTTTAATGTATAAGGGGGGGTCACACACAGAGGCTTGCTATCTGAAAGGGATCACCCATACAAAAAAGTTTGAAACCTACTGTGCTAAAGGCAAGGTGCTTTGTATAACAGGTGTGGGGGAGAATGTTCTAGTTCAACAAACTATTAGCTTGATGCAGGAATTACTGGGTCAAATTATATGGCTGGGTTATGCAAGAGGTCAGATTTGACTATTACCATTTCCTAACTCTTGACTTTCCAACTTTAATGTTCTTTTAGGGTAGGATTTTGGGTAGGGGGAAAAATCCTTTTGTTTTGTCATTCAGGAAACCCCAGCTTATATTCACTGGATTTATTTATTTATTTTAAACGGGATTCTTCTCTCTTTGCCATTCACACTGGTTGTTTTTTGTTTTTTTTTAAATCTGTCCTTCTTTCACCTTAATATTGCAATTAAGTTGTTAATTGAAATAAAATAATTGATGGGAACCTCTCCAAAACCCCAGCATCTGATATTTCAAAGTGGTTTGGAAGATGATGGAAAGCTGGATGATACCCCTCTCCTCCAAACACACAGTCGGGATTTAGCACTTCCCCAGCTTAGCATAAAGCAATTTAATTATTTTGACTATAAGTGCAGAAGTCAAAGTGTTAGATATTGATTCCCCTCCTTGGAACAAGCTATAAGAGAGAAAGTCAAGTGGAAAATTCTGTTGTTTTAAGGCAGTGGAGTTTCCACTGCTCTATTTTCTCCTGTGAGAGGGGCTTTGCAGCCCATGGAATAGGGAAGGGAATTGGTGCTCCAAATAGATCAAGATCTGGTGGGAATTCCCATTATTACTAAGTAGAAATTACATGCTTGGTAATCATGGGAACATAACGCTGAGATGAAACCCATCAAGTAGCATGATACAGGGTTTTCTGTTAGATTGTATTGTTTTAGAATATAAGCTCCTTGGGACCGGGACCATGTCGTCTTCTGTGTTTTGTAAAGTGCTGAGCACATTGTTGGTGCCCAGTAAAACAGCAGCATAATTCACTGACCAATTCCAGAAGCAAAGAGGCTAAAGACTGCCATTATAATAAAGATATATTCCTGGGGTCAAAGGGAGCACAATATATTCATGGCCTATACAGAAGTGCAGACCAGACCAGATCCCGTATACATCATTAGCAGGGCCGGTGTAACCACTAGGCAAACTAGGCGGCCGCCTAGGGTGCCAAGATTTGGGGGTGCCAAACAGCAGTGTCCAGCATCATGGGAGTCAGCTGAGCGGGGCAGGGTGGGGAGTGAGGCCTCCATAACAAACCCACTGCCGCAGCGAGGGGCACAGCGCAGGACGGTCAGTGAAAGCCTGCGGCGGAGCAAGGAGACAGCTGTCCAGGTGCGGTGACCAGTGCGGCCAAGGAACAGAGCCGTTGGGGGAGGTTCTGAGCTCGAGTGAGCTTTACCCTCCAATGCACAGCGCCTGGGGCGAGGGAAAGTGAAACGAAACCCCGCAGTGCAACGGAGGGGAAAGGGCTGGTGCCCCTTCCAAACACCGACCCCCCGGTGGCACTGTGCCAATGCGGGGAGCCAGCCCTGATCCCCAGGGAGATTCTCACCTGCTCCCTGGGAGAGCCCGGCTCTGCCCTCCTTGCCCCTGGGTCCCCCCCCCCCCGGAGGGCAGAGTACTCAGAGCCTGGGAACGTTTAGAGACCCTGTGAGGTGGGGGCATTCTCAACCTCCTCCTTGCTCATAGGTTCCCAGGGCCAGAAGGGACCATTGTGATCATCTCCTCTGACCCCCTTGTATTAATTCTAATGAACAATGCCATATTATGCAGTATGCATTTTTGAACGTTTATAATAAGCGATGCTCTGGGGGGAGGGGAAGAGAAGGGGGGGGCGCAAGGTGGAAGTTTCACCTAGGGTGCAAAATATCCTTGCACCAGTCCTGATCATTAGACAAAGTGCAGGGTACGCTCTCACTACCATCATTCGTACTTGCATTCACTTAGGTTCCAAAAGAGCCACACCTCTATTTGCATGAGCTGGGGCTCTTTGATAGCATTTGTTCTACCTAGAAAACTCCAGTTTTGCTAGTGAATGAGAATGTCCAGCAGGAGTGAAAATGGCTGTTAAATCCTTTCATACAGAGTGTTGTGCTATATGTGTATGGGTTTTAGATGAGACAAAAAAAGTAGTATATGGTATGCTGACATGTAAGATGTTGTTTGACAGCTAGTTCATGTACCTATTAGGATGTGATGGCAATATCTTTCAATTTGCAATGGATTATGTAGAAGAACAAGGAAGCTAGAAGAGAAAGAATAGGATACCAGTCATTTTGTGCATATCAGAAACCCTGGTTTCCATAGAATCTCAGCAATGATCTTATACAGATTACTCAGTTGGGTACATTATATTTTTATATATAATCTCAACACTTCAGGAGGGGAAAAATATATTCCTAGAGGTAGCTGATCACCTTCTCACTGTTACCAAGGGCAGCCATGTAATAGGCTGGGGAGGATGTTGGGCATGTAATACTCTCAATCCACAACTCTCATTGGCATTAATGAAAATTCTGCTAAAGATAGGCCCATGGCTCACTCTTAGGTTATAAAAGATTCTCAAAACAATAAAAGCAAAGCACTTTGCAATGGATTGTTTGGCACATTCAAGACATTTCTCTTCTTTCTCCTCCTCTCAGTCCCTCCCCTCCTTTCTTTCAGCATTGTCGTTCTGCTGGTTTTTCTACTCCAATAGGTTTTACTAGTGCATCAAATTGAGCTGCCAGATGTACACTCCCTCCTTACCTAAATGGTGGACATATGGCAGGGGGGTGATTTTTCTGAATAATTACTACAAGAGCAGCTTTGGCTCTAGCCTTTAACCATACTGTATTCAGGGTATCCTAGCTAAGAAGCATTCAGCTGCCTCTCTTCCCTTTTTAGTAGGGCTAGTGCTTATCAAATACTTTTGCTGCCTAAATATTTATTACGCTGCTTCGGACCTTACTTCTCGCCACAAACACACCCATATCATTCCTCATTTCCTTTTTGCCCTAGGCCTCAGAAGGTTACTTTTCCCAGAGACTAAAGCCTGGTGCATATTCACCCTAAAAATTTTGGATCTGATTGCATTTTCCATAAAAATCTGGCCACACACACTCTCTCTCTCTCTCTCTCTCTCTCTCTAAATAAATACAGGCACTACCTATGTGCTGCTCTCATCATTGCTTTACAGTATCCTGCCTCGCCCTGATGAACTTGCTTTTTGTAGTGACAGGTTCAAAAGAGGAAGGAAGAGGCATGACAGAGGGTGGGGTGCGAGGAAGGAAGACAAAGCAAACTCTTCTTTAGGATGATTTTTAGAAGCCAGGAATTGACTAACATTGATGGTAAAAGCTTTAGTTTTGCGATACAAGGTGGGTGTGGTAATATTCTTTTATTGGACCAACTGCTGTTGGTGCAGAGAACAGAGCTCTTCTTCAGGTCTGGGAAAGATACTTCAAGCATCACATCTAAATTCAAGGTTGTTTAGCATAAGGAGTTACCAGATCTTCTAAGAGACCATTCAAGATAGAGTAGCCTGTTAACACCTCTGCAGTCATAGGACAAAAAAAGGGAGTTAGTGGGTTACAGATTGTTGTAATAAGCCATAAATCCAGTGTCTCTGTTCAGTCCATGATTTATAGTGTCTAGCAGAGTTATGAAGTTACGCTCCCAGTCTCATCTTTTGAAAGCATTGTGCAGGTGTCCTTTGAGGATGAGGCCTGATAGGCCAGAAACAGAGTAATCGCTTTGTGAAAAGTGTTCATCCACAGGTGATAGGAAAACGATAAGACAAAAACACGATGTGTGCACACACTCTCCTTACCTGATTAAAGTTTTGAGATGGCAAGCATGACGCTTCATGGTACAAGTTCACAACAACAAAACACAAACCTGTAGCTATAGCAGCACCAGCCTTTCAGTACCTAGCTCTGGTAAGCATCTGAAACAAATTAATCCCCATAAAGACTCTGGATCATCTTTTTATTAATTTTCAACTTACTGAAAAGAGTCAAGTTTCACAACCACCAACCAGGATGCATCACTGTTTGGATGATCTCTAGTGAAGATCAATGGAGAGATTGTAAAGTACACGTGGCTAGAGAGAAGAGACAATTACTGCTCTGTAATTGTGCGTGTGAAATAGTGTTTGAATCATATTCATCCTTAGGAGAAGATATTTAGAATATGTTTGGTTTGGAGATTTTACTTAATGCTGTTGGCATAGCAGTTGGGTTACTGTGATTGCCTCATAGGCTTTGCTGTACTAGATCAAATCAGTGGGACAGCATGTTTGGTGTTTTGTCTCTGGAAAGGGGAAACTGTGAGTGAAGCACATGACTTGTTTGAAGTGCTGGGGAGTGTCAGGAAGTTTCTTTCCTCACCCCTGTCCTAAGTGGCTGATGCCCTGAAGTTTAAGGTTTTATAACTCCTTTGCAGGATCAGGCCCTTAGAATGTATCATCATTTATTTGCATGCCAGTAGGGACTAGAGGCTCCAACAGGGATTTATGCAAGTTTTATTTTAAAGAAACCTGTGTGCTGGACAACATTATACATTTATTAAAAATACTCAGCTTTAATTTTACTTGTTGTCCAAAACGTCTATGGGAAAAGCACTGGTTTATACGGTGCTAAGGACTAATGGCCTGAAGAATTTCTCTTCAAAGGACAAAAAATGCAGCTGGAAGTAGTGAATGCACTTGGGTAATGTATGGAAGCCTAACTGACAATTTCCTAACAGCCCTCAGACAATGAAGTTCTGTTTTATTTTGCCCTAGGGGGACCAGATGGCCCGATTTTATAGGGACAGTCCCAATTTGTGGGTCTTTTTCTTAATAGGCTCCTATTACGCCCACCCCCCCATCCTGATTTTTCACACTTGCTGTCTGGTCACCCTATCCCCCCACTCCCACCACGTAGCTTCTTCTACAGGCAGGACTGTCCAGAAGTTTAGTTTGCTCAGAAGCTCTTGTGTCTTGATATTTTTGTCCCCTGCAGCCTCTGTGCTTCTGAACTGTTAGCGTTTTGTGCAGTAACAGTTGAAAGGGGCATGTGGCTGACGTAAGCCTTCTCTATACCACTCACCATCCTGTTACCTGCCCCGCTGATAGGAGTCTAGACACAAATCATGGCAGGTAGTAACGTCATATTCAGTAAACACACAACCTGACAGACTTCCCTCCCATGACAAAGAATCAGTGTGTAGGGGAGAGAGAGAAACACACTAGTAAAGCAGGCAGATGTTGTTGTTGGAAGGGAAGAGTGTGTCCAGCAGGTAAGGCAGGGAGCGGGAGTCAAGTCTGTTGAGTCTAATTTCTACCTATGCCACTGACTTATGTGACTTTCCCAAAGACCTAGACTAAGGCCTGATTTTAGAGATGCTATAGATAATGGGAGGTGAGGGTACTTGACACCTCTGAAAAGGTGGCCCCTAACAAACATGCTGAAGAATGGGATACAGGCCTGGAGCCTTAACATTTCACCTATTTTTCAGGAAGAACGTTTTATTTACAGGAGCCTGGTGTTTTTCCCCCATGGAATTCACTTTGTAGAGCACGATGGAATTCACAGGCTCTGGGATTGTAAAGAACTGCACAGGAATGCTTTGTGAAGATTTACTGACCTTTGTAAAGTACACAAATCCTAAGGGTAAAAACAATCTCTGTAGATGTGCAAAGTTACTTACTATTGTTAAGGCGAGCACAGGACATGCAGTATTAGACTCTCATCCCCTGCTACATGAACATTGATGGAGTTGTGCAGCTCAAAGACTGTTTTGCACATACAATTTGCACCCACACAACTTACACTTACGTTTGTGCATCTGCTGAAGTAAACGGTGGGTGCACATCTGAGTACTTGCAAACCTATGGGGGTTGTACCTGCAATCAAATAATTAGAGGCACAAATACTCAGCTTTGCACCTGCAATGGTACAGTGTAGGCAAAAATTCCACATGAGTACATACAAGAAAGTTAGTGTCTGAATAGACTAAGTTTGCAGCAAGTCCCCGTTTCAAAGGGGCAAGAGAAAAATCACTGTTAGGTGTAGGATTTTCATTCAGCTGCTAGTTTATTCTGTTTGAATATCATTTTGAGCAGATGATAAGCAGATTTGTACTATGTGGTCCTGTATGATTTCTAATTAACTTCATTCTTTTGAAAGCAGAACTGTTGTAAACTGCTGCATCACTATCACTATTTCTCAGAATGGCTCAGGAAGACTGAACCTACATAGGAACACAAGTAGCTTTGCATCACACTAGACAATTTACTTCTCATAGCTGAACATTGAAAGGAAATCATGCAAGACTCTTTAAGGTCTACTGCAACAATGGGGGGCAGCCCCTCAGTCACTTTCTCATCATGTGCCTAATAAAGCAGCGAATAATGTTCTGTGATTTCTATATACCAGCTCTTAGGAAGGCTGATAAGGGGAGGTTGCAGAACTTTTGTTAACCCTGCCCTTGCTAGTTGGTTTCTGGAATCCGTCATTGTTCTAAACTAAAAAGCCTAAAAGGAAGTAAAAATAATTCTTCAAACTTCCTATAGTATTGTCACAATTTGATGAAAAACAGCAAATTGAACCAGCCATTCAGGTGAGCAGTAGGAACAGAGGCGAAGCATTTGTTGAAATCACAGGTGAAGTTGTGCTTTTGTTAGACATTGGACATCTAGAATGATAACTGCCAATTTAACAAACCTCAGATGTCAAGCTTCCAGCGTTACTCAGGAAAAGCTGCCAAGAAATTTTAATAAAGAACATTAATAAGTTACCACAATTAAGAAATGCCAGGAAAACAAATACTCAGCTTGCAGCATGGTCTGTGAAAATAGAACATTCTGCTGTCACTGTTTGAAATGACAGTACTGGCAACATAACTGGGTTTTTATTTCACTCTTTTATCCAAAATTATAGGGGGGGAAAAAAGAGGAGAAACATAGAAATTTCAACTGAGAAATCTCATCCTTCAACCCTTAAGTTTTCCAGGCAGCTTTGTCTTGGGATAGTTTTTTCAGTTGCCCTACCTTACCTTTCAGCCACCTACTGTTTCCTAGTATGAAATGGCTTGGAATTAGGTTACTGAATTTGAAGGTGGAACATAAAATGTGATGTATTTAAATGCAAAGAGATGCACTTAGGCAGAAATAATACCTAGGCTAAGCAGAGCTCAAATGGTTGTTAATATGGTGGAAGGAAAAGGATTTGGGTGTGGTGATAAATCCAACATTCAGATTCTTAGGTTAGTATGCAGTGTAGTAAAATGCTGGCTTGTATTAAAAAAGTGGTATATTTTTAAATCCAAGGAAATTAATCCACCAGTTTATAGGGCTCTTGTTATACATATTTTGAATAATGTGTCCAGTTTTGGCCTCCTCACTTAAAGAATGAGACACTCTCCAACTTAGTGTATAGTGTAGGCAAAGATGACCAGTATAATGGAGAGTACCTCTGAAGAAAATGCTTAATGAAGCTGGGATTATTTAACCTTAAAATAACAAAGAGGTGGCTTAATTAAAGTACACTATTCTAAAGTATCTAAGGGCTATTCGTGACAGGGGCCACTCACCTCTACAGTGGACGAGAAGCTGGATATGAGTCAACTGTGTGCCCTTGTTGCCAAGAAGGCTAACGGCATTTTGGGCTGCATAAGTAGGAGCCATGCCAGCAGATCGAGGGACATGATCATTCCCCTCTATTCGGCATTGGTAAGGCCTCATCTGGAGTAGTGTGTCCAGATTTGGGCCCCACACTACAAGAAGGATGTGGAAAAACTGGAAAGAGTCCAGCAGAGGGCAACAAAAATTATTAGGGGGCTGGAGCACATGATTTATGAGGCGAGGCTAAGGGAACTGGGATTATTTAGTCTGCAGAAGAGAAGAATGAGGGGGGATTTGATAGCTGCTTTCAACTACCTGAAAGGGGGTTCCAAAGAGGATGGATCTAGACTGTTCTCAGTGGTAGCAGATGACAGAACAAGGAGTAATGGTCTCAAGTTCCAGTGGGGAGGTTTAGGTTGGATATTAGGAAAAACGTTTTCACTAGGAGGGTGGTAAAGCACTGGAATGGGTTACCTAGGGAGGTGATGGAATCTCCTTGGTTAGAGGTTTTTAAGGTCAGGCTTGACAAAGCCCTGGCTAGGATGATTTAGTTGGGGATTGGTCCTGCTTTGAGCAGGGGGTTGGACTAGATGACCTCCTGAGGTCCCTTCCAACCCTGATATTCTATGATTCTAGTTTATGAACCTCTTCCAGTGTAACAAAAGTCCAACAGGACCTGTCACTGTGCCCTTCTTGGTATCTTTAGCCCTGTCTTTGGGCTCAGTTCTCAGCCCTTTCTGGGCTAGCTTTAAGGCCACACGTTCCCTGGTATAGAGCAGTGCCCCAGGACTTCCTGCCTGGAGACTAAGTCCTGCCCTTCACTTGGGCCTCTAAACAACCCTTATCCCCATCTCAAGGCTTAGGCCACCATGCCAGCAGGGGGACCCAGGACCTCCCACTACTCTGGGTCCAACCCAGGGACCCTATAAATAGCAACCACCTGTTGTTTCCTGTAATACTTGCTGCTGCTGCTGTTATTCCCTGGGCCACTTCCCACAGAACCCCTTCCTCTTTACCCTTACCTCAGAGCTGAAATTCTTCCTCACAGAATGTCAGTGTCACCAAAATCCATCTTCTGGTTTGCCCTAGAACTCCGGCAAAACACACCTTCCTCATTCCTCTGGTCCCCACCAGAAACTGACCTGTTCAGCACCTTTTATGTGAGCTGCTACGCTCTGATTGGCTGCTTCCCTGCAGCCTTCTAGGATGGCCTGGAGGACCCACCTTCACTGCTCTTTTTCTGGGACAGGGTGTGGTAAGACCATGAGGGCTCCAGCAGGGGTCCTCAAAGGGCTGGTACACCCCATCACACTATTACAGAGATAAGATCCAGGATTCGCATGAGATCATTGGACAGACTTGTATTAGAAGGGCTGGATTTCAATGAAGAGAGAATATATGTGGAAATGTGAGGATGTAGTTCACTAAGAGGATGCATTGTATTAAAAATGTAGAAATTCATAATTTAGTGTTTGGGTGGAATGGGCTTCCACTCTGGTCAAGTCATGTCTTAACGTTTTAAAGCAACATTGGACTGTACCAAATGGAAAGGTCATTACTTACTTTTGCGCTTGGGGGAACTGACTGCAATTTTAGGGATAGAGTAGGAATTTTGCACTAATTATAATGTTTCATTGCTTATTATGGCTATCATCATCATAGTAACTGAGTGTGTGTTCATCATTCACTATTTGAGCGGTGGTGGTTGCTTGTATAATTTCTGCTCTCACATTGAATAAGTACACAAACACTTTCAGCACTGACCCTCACACACAGTAAAATAAAGCTGAAGTTTTGCAGCTTTGAAAAATCTCTTTTAGAGAAACATTCATCCCAGTCTAAGTTGATGGCATGAACATTCATGCACAGCAAACACAGAATGGTTATAAGTGCAGCAAAAGCACAGTTATTTAGAAGGTCAAGAAACTAATTGAAGATTTTTGGTGGTGGTTGCAGTTCTTGCTCAGTTCCAGTTCAAGTAGTTGCTCTTGCATAGGGAGAGCTGAAGATCAAAGTAACCCTGTCAACATCTTGGTAGGCCTGGTATTTGGTGGGAATATCTCAGTTGGGTTGGTGTGTGCTTAGAATCTCCAATCCATACATCTTGGGTTTTGACAAAATTATTGTGAAAACCAAAGAAAGTGAAAATGCTAGGGGAAAAAATAAATTTTGGAACTTAGAAATGCATGAGTTTCCACTTACAGGAATATGGAAATTTGGGAGTTTATTTTTTTCCCTTTAGATTCTCTGCAAAGAAAGCACCATTATATAGCATCAAAGCTACATTTTAAAACCTCTGTTGCCTTGAGGAGGTTACGGGTTTCATTTCTCAACCAGCTTGAAGTGCCTTTATGCAAACAGGCATGAAGTGGCAATGGAAATATTCCCAAGTGCATGCCAGTGTTATTTGAAGACTAGTTTTTAAAAATAGTCTATTATTTTGTTCACTCAGAGTGCAAACCCAATAAACTAGACTGCATTGGTCTAATGTTCTTTCCTAGAATAGCATTTCCTCTTTTGGAGGAGGGACACTTCAGCTGCTTCTCTACTGATCCTCTGCCTCCTATCTTCAGCAGCCACTCGGCCTGTTGCAAAACAAAACAAAAAAACCCAAACACTAAATTATGAATTTCTACATTTTTAATACAAGGATGGTGCTAGTTGGCGTGTTCAGGTTTCTCACTCTGTTTTGATGACAACATGCAATTCCCTTCCATGAACTAAATGACCAGATTACAGTTCACTTTGGAACCAAAATTTCTGGCTTTTTGGTCACCAAGCCTCCAGCTGAGATGTCTCAGGGAATTCAGGATAAATAGAACTTCTTTGGAGAGCACATACTTGCTCTGTGTGTTCTGGGCAGCAAACATGACCAGCAGAAGCTGTCATAAGCTAAGTCAAGATATTAAGTTATAAGCATGTGAACCTCCATGTAATTAGGTTTAGATTTAATAATGCTCTAAGCCTTAGGGTTGACAGCTGTTCCATTTTTAATGGGGCAGTTCTGATTGCCAAATCTTTGACCATGAGTCCTATAAAACTGAAAATGTCCCAAATGTCAGAGTCTGTCTTGGCAGCTCAGTTAGTTGTAGATTTTTTTTCTTTTTTAAGCTTGCACAAACTCACTGGCCTCTTTTCTAGACTCTGTGCAGATTCTGGGCACTTGAAGAAGCAACTGTCCAGCTAAGTTGGTGAAACTTAAAGCAGCTTCTCTGAGCACACATGCGCCTTAGAGACCATCCTCCACCATGCCTATCATGTGGCACATTGCCACATAAGATATCCCTCCACTGCATATAGTTAACAATCCACATGGAATCAGGCTGCAAGCAGCTCAGTTGTGCTGTCACCATCTGCAGATGGCTAATGCCATGATGCAAGTTGGCCCTTCTCAACTCCTCAGCTTGTGGCAGGTCACAGGGGAACAAAACAAGAGTCTTTCTGAGGAGGGATAAGGCAGAAATAGCGAGGCTGTTAAATATTGAGAGAGAGGGATGTGGCCGTGAGCCTCAGGGGCGTTAGAAAGTTGATCAGAGGATGCATTATTCACACCACCTTCTTTCTTCATTAATCATCTTTTTAGCAACAAAAATTAAACAGATGAAAGTTACTGAGCGCAGAATAGTTTTGCCATTTCCTCTTGGCCTTCTCAGGAAAGGGTAAATGTGTCAGCTGCACACTCAAAGCCGTAACCCTTAGTGTACAAACAGTGGCTTTTAGCGAAACCTTAAACACTTGCACACACTAGGGCTAGAAACTTGGGTCTGCCTGAGCAGTGCTCCATGAAAGGACTTGAGAAGTGGGGCAGATGTGGTTTTGTACCCCCTTGTCCCCTGAACCTGGGGCCAGCTGGGCCCTGGCACAACTTAGAACAGCCTCCAAGTTGCTCTGAGTTACACTGACTGCAATGACCTCCTAAGGGATATTCCAGCAATTTAGGATCAGCCTGAATCTGTTCGTACCCCCTGCACTAAGGACTACAAAGGATAGTGGCATGCAAGGAGAATCCTCAGCTGGACATATACCAGGTTTAAAGTCAGCTATGTACTACAGAGTGGCACAAATCAGACTTAATAGAGGCCATCATCTGGCCCACTTCTGTATTTCTTATCTCCCATGATGATGTGTAGCACGTGTAATTACATATAACACAGATTTCTCAAATGAAATCATCATACAAGGGTGGTTTCAGACACAATTTACATGAACCCCTGTTAAAACTGACCCTACTTGCTTCTAAATCCTTTTCAGAAGCAGAGACAAGTTTCTCTCACCGTTTCTATAGCAAGATAACGCCCAGCACCGCACCTCACATTTACACAGTGAGGGTTTCAGATTTCCAGAACACAACAGGGCACACAAGAGCTTAGCACAGTTTTTCCCTTTGGCCTGTTTGGCGTTCAGGAAGAAGCCAGAATGTTCCTGCTGGTGTAATTTTGAATTAAGATCCGTTGAATTTAGCTCTCCAATGTGTTATTTTTCCATCTGTCCCATACTTTAATGCTGTAACTCCAGACACAAGCTGGATGATGTTATGTGCTCTGTCAGAGGACCAAGAGAGGTTGCAGTTCAGATTTATTAGGATCTCTGGGATCCAACTTATTTAAATTGTTGTTGAATATTCCATACCTTGTAAGATAGCCATGCACCTATTTCCTCTCTGAGGAGCCTGCGTACGAGGTGTTTTTTTTTAAACCCTTGCAGTTCATCTTTCGGGATTGACTTCTTTTTTGTGTGTGGCAAGATCTGCTACCAATGTCCATAACGATCCCTGTTAGCAAAAGGATTCTCAGGTAGCCATGGTACAGTTTGAAGAATATATACACATTCTTCACTTGTTACACTAGTTTTCAGTCACCATGCAATATTTCTACACTAATCTTTAGGGCCAAACCCTGCAGTTTGTTACTAAGGCAAAACTCTCATTAGCTTCAGCGTTGCGTGAGCTAGGGTTGCAGGATTTGCTTCACAGAACACAAAGGAGAGAGCTACTTTAGTACTGAAAGCTGTTTGGAGAGAACACTGTGTCCATGGGGTAATGCTTATGCAAGAAAAATGTACCGTGGCTGCATGTTCCCTCATACAATTAAGCAATCAAGTCATATAATTTCCAGTTCTGTTGATTGCTTTACTGCCAGTAAAAGGCCACTTATATAACCTACCTGCACAGAAAACCACTTCTCTTTTCTGTGTGAGAGGAGGAGACTGATGGCAGCCTGAGAATTTCCATATGTGGTTTTGGAAGAAGTACTGCAGCTAGGACTCACCTTAATTAATACCCAAAGACAGCTTTGCTCCTGCCCTCATGCTGATGTTTATAAAGAGTAATGAGTTTGGTTTCTTTACATTAGGCATCCAGGGCTCCTTCACTGTGGAGTTTTTCTTTAAGGAGGACTTACCCCAGAGTTGGGAAGCATTTTAGAAAACTAACAATCCCTAGAAGCAACCCTGTCTGCCAGTCATGGTTGGGAAAGGTGACTCCACCAGGCCAAGAAACTTTGGGGCAGCTACAGAAAGAAAAGTAGTCAAACTTTGACATGACGAGGGAGGACTGAAATGGGGGCTAGGAAGGTTGAACTGGAAGGAGGGGGAAAAGAGGGCATGGAAAGGAAGAGTACAGGGGCTAGTGGAGGAAGATCCTCTCCTTCTATACCCTCGGGAATATTCAAGCATCACCGTTTTTATTGCTCTAATGCCCATCGTCCTCACTATAATTGTTGTCATGCACCTCTATTAGCTCAGGCTGGCCATGTGGACAGATGTCATATTCTGGCCCATAATGACTGGCTCTCTATGAGTGCCCAATGGGCCAGGTACTATTCTACTTCTAAGCTCCAGGACCTGGGGTCTCTTCTACCCAGAGGGACTCCGTGCTGGTCAAGGCAGCTGGCTGAAGGGAGGTGGGGAGGAAGGGAACAAAGAGCGAACACAGCATCCTTTCCAAATGTGAAGGAGCAGCTATGCTAGCATTCCAGGGCTGCTAGAGGCATTGTGCCTGCTGCATGGTACTAAACACTGGACATAGAAAATAGCAGCTGATTGTGAGCTAGTTGATCTATAGGTGAGATACCATTTTGTTTTTTCTTCATGGTCAGGCATTTCCCTTCACTATCTAAAAGCAGCCATTGAGTGGAGAAAGTCTTCCCTGCCAACAGCATTTGCTGATTCTGGTTGCTATGAAAACACACACTAAGAAATTAGTCTGGGCGATAAAGAGATCAAAAGCTTCCTCCAGGCCCAGCAAGAGCAATACTGAAACAGAAAACACACCCTTCCCCTTACACACACACATGAAAAGCAGAGCTAATGGAAATGTTAAAGCGTATCTATCATAGTAAAACATGTGCAGTGTACTCAGAGGGAAAGCAAAAAGAAAAATTAGACAGGAGACCACTTAGAATATTTCACAGGGTCATGCAAGAATTAAACAGAAAATGAATGTGTCCCTTGCTCCCCAGTGTGGCAGTGGCTGGGAAAACATGCTTCTAGCACAGGGGGTCTCAAACTCAAGTGACCAAGAGCCGCATTACTGACACCTCCCCCCGCCGCCCTCGGCCCTGCCCCCACTCACCCCTTCCACGAGGCCCCGCCCCTGCCCTGCCTCTTCCCTGCCCCCTTCCAACCCTGTCCCCGAAATCCCCACCCCAACTCCGCCCCCTCCCTGCCCCCAGGGGGCACAGGAGGGATGAGGGGTGTGGCAGGGGGTCAGGACAGGGGGTTGGGGTGCAGGAGGGGTGCAGCAGGGAGCTCAGGGCAGGGAGTTGGTGGGGGGTGCAGGAGGGTTGAGTGGTGTGGCAGGTGGTCAGGGCAGGGGATCAGGTTGCAGGAGTGGTGTGGCAGGGGGCTCAGGAGGGGTGCGGGGTGTGGCAGTGGGTTGAGGGCAGGGGATCAGGTGCAGGGAAGGGGGTTGGGGTTCAGGAGGGGTGTGGGGTGCAGCAGGGGGCTCAGGGCAGGGGGTCAGGGAAGGGGACTGGGGTGCAGGAGGGGGTTCAGGGCAGGGGGTTGGCAGGCAGCTCAGGGAAGGGGGCTGTGGTGCAGGAGGGGTGTGGAGGCAGCAGGGTGCTCAGGGCAGTGGGTTGGGGTGCAGGAGGGGTGTGGCAGTGGGTCGGGGTGCAGCAAGGGGCACAAGGCAGGGGGTTCGACTGCAGGAGGGGTCCGGGGGGGTGGGCTCTGGCCCTGCCCCCGTGCTGCTCTGGGAAGTGGCTGGAACGTCGGGGAGCAAGGGCACAGGGGCGTGTGTTGCTGTTGCATCAGGCACCGCCCCCAGCAGCTCCCATTGGCCAGGAACAGGGAACCACGGCCAATGGGAACTGCTGGGGGTGGTGCTTGAAGCAACATCAACACGCCCCCTGCGCCTCTCTTCCCCCACGTTCTTTCCGCTTCCCGGAGTAGCGCGGGGGCAGGGCAGGGCAAGGCAGGCAGGGAGCCTGCCCTGCCTCCAGTGCGCACCCAGCTGGAACCGCTCTAGGTAAAGGCTGGGGGAGGGCAAGGGGGGGGGCGTGAGGAGCTCACGGACCACAGAAAATAACTTTGTGGGCTGCATGTGGCCTGCGGGCCGCGTGTTTGAGACCCCTGTTCTAGGAGCATGGTGGTGGGGCAAGGGAGGGAAGAAATAATATATACCTTGCATCACTGAAATGTACAACTCTTGCCCGATCCAAGGAGTGGGGGGTTTATGGTCTTTGCATCTAGCACTCATCAGCTAACATGGGTCAATCTCACACGGGGCCCTTGAGTTGTGGAATTAAGAGAAAAATGAGGGGTCCCTAGAAGATTCCTTCCCCACTCCCAAAATGGAAAATAAAGTGATGCTCAGATGTCATAATGTTGCCTGTGGATTTGCTGAAACTGGGTCATACAGCAGAGCTGGCTAGTCTTGTGATATATGGAGAGGAGGATTAGAAAGAGGCTGTGTTTTTGGGGGTTGAATATCGGCTAAGCTTTGTTAGCCATCAGAGCTACATGAATGTGCTGGCTGGGTGCTCCTTTTAACATAACCACTTATGTTTAGGGCAGAGTTTCACACTTTTCTGTTCATGTACATCTTGCTTTATTAGCATTTCACAGTGTCTGCACCAGTGGCGCCTGCAACCTTATGCACGTTACACATAGTGTGTATCATAGCTAGCAGGGTTGCCAGAGGGTAACAGTGATGGTGGAAAAAGGGGCAGTTCCCCCAAGTCCCTTGTTGGAGAGGGACCCCAGAATAGTGTTGGGACCTGGCACCTGGGCATCACCGCACCACTCAGGTTCGGCCTGTTCAAAGTGGGGGGCAGCCAAACGTGAGTGGTACTGTGATCCCTGTGTGCTAGGTTGCAGCACCACTCACTCAGATTTTGCCCATCTGCTCCTCTGTCTCCATCAATGGAGGGGCAGATGAGCGGATGTGCCCTCAGGGGCACTGCAATACTGTGCGCCAGGTCACAATGTCTGAACAAAGGAGCCAACCTCAGCTCTGCAACCCAGTGGGGGGGCTGAGCACGTCGCAGACGCAGCAGGCAAGGTGCTGGGACCCAGAGCTGCAGTGGGCATGATCCCACTGGGGTTGGTGGTGATACTAAATCTCCCCAGCTCAATACTATGTGGAAAAAAATGTGTGTGTGTGGGGGGGGGGGGCTAGCATGTACCTCCTTCTTTTGTAGTCTGAGTTGATTAAAAATCCAGAGATACTGTCACAGGAACAAATGTGAGCTTGATATAATTGAGAAGGTGAAAAACTTATATGCTTACCAGACAACATAGACCTGGTGGTCATGAAACATGGAGTATGTGCTTTGTTTATTATTTAAATGCTGAAGCATTTGGTATCTCCTGCTGCATGGAGGCATCCCCATGATTTCAGCTCACCTTTGCCCTCACCCATTAAGGGAACAAGTTCTCAGCTCCGTCTGCAGAAGATGAAGCATGCATCCTGATTAGCATGAACATGATCGTCGCTCCTTGTGCATGGGAGATATAATCCTATTCTCGCTAATCAGAGATGCCTCTTAAAATCCCATGAGGGGTCATTTATCAGTACTTTTATCTGGCCTGTTATCAGTGCTACTTGCCCCAGCAATATCAAAGATGTAGTACATCAAGACTGCCTGTCTTTTTAAGGGTATGTCTACACTGGGAACTAGGGGTATAATTACCAGCTCGTGTTAGACATACTCACACTAGGCATCCCGAGTACGACACCCCCCAGAACCTCGTGTATATGACACTTGCTGCTGCCCATGCTACTGTGTCTACAATGGTATTTTAGCGTGCTAGCTTGAGCAGAGCTAGGGCAAGTATGTTTAATGCAAACTGGGATTCACACCTGTAGCTGCTAAAGGTAGCCTACAGTGATGCTGTAGCTCAACCAGGAGTTAAGGGCGTGATGCAAAAATCAGTTGGTGAAATTCTATTGCCTATCTTCTGCAGGAGGTCGGACTAGATCATTATAATGGTCCCTTATGGCCTTAGAATCTTGGAACAGAAAATTCATCTTTTGGAATATCCTTTCACTGGCTGCCTTTTTTCTATCACATCAAACATAAACTACCTGTCTTAAATCTCAAGGCTCTTCACGACCTATCACCACCCTCCCCATCATCTCTCAGTCACTATCAAAGTCAACTCCTGCCTCTGACCATAACCCCAAACTCTGGGGGTTCAGAGAGTGCTCCGCAGATGCACAGGCAGTGCAGATAGGATCAATAAAGTCCATAGTTATATAGGGTGGGCCATAGTTACGTAGGATGAGCTCCCACGGCTGTCCTTGCCTTCACTGAGAGTGGCAGGTGCTCCGCACCTCTGAAGATCAAACCATTCACTAGAGTCACTTGTTATTTGGAACTCCCAATAATTTGGAATGCAACAGCAGCCTCCTATACAACAAATAGACCTTTTATCTGCCTCCCTCTGGGAGGAATGACATCCACTCCATCCCCACCTCCCACATTTTTCCTCTTTCCTACAGAAACGCGAGAAACATTGTGCTTGCATTGCTGGCCCTTGTAATTACAAAGACCATGTCATTCTTTTTGCAGGAGAGAGGCCTTTTGAATGCAGCTGGCAAGAATGCAACAAGAAATTTGCCCGCTCCGACGAACTGGCCCGGCACTACCGCACTCACACTGGAGAGAAGAAGTTCGGCTGCCCTCTCTGCGAGAAACGTTTCATGCGCAGCGACCACCTGACGAAGCACGCCCGTCGTCATGCCAACTTCCACCCCAGCATGCTCAAGAGGCGGAGCGGCAGCAGCTCCAGAACGGGGTCCGTCAGTGACTATAGCCGTTCGGATGCATCAAGCCCCACCATCAGCCCCGCCAGCTCCCCGTAAACCTACCTGCACTGGATGTCAGCACTTTGCCTCTGACACTTATTGTGGAGTTGAATTTGTGTTGCACACAGTTTTAAAACTGTTGCTTATTTTGTTTTGTTTTTTTTCAAATCAGTAAGTAGCTGCCTCTCACTGCAACTTCAAAACAAGAACTCTTCACCTCGCCAAACAGGTGGCTGGTCTAACCTCACGGACAGATGGATCTTAATGTCCCACTTAGTGGCTCCTGCTGCCTCAATATTTCATACGTTTTACAGCCATAAACAGATGCTCTTGATTGTTGTTTATATATAAAAAAAACCAGAAAACCTTAAAAAAAAAAACAACCATCTATAATTCACCTCAGGTGTCCGAGCAATTTTGAGAGATCGGATTGCACAACACAAGCATATATACAGTTACAATTCAGTTGTGTTGGGATTTCTCTCCCCCCCCCCTCCTTTCTCAGGGATGGCTATTTATATTACACAGTAAGTACAATGAAGACATACCTTTGCCACAACCTTACTCGGTAAATATATTTGCACTCAGAAGCATTTTGTTAGGATTTTTTCCACACACGTGGGGAAAAAAACAAAAACTAGTACTGGAAGTTAGTGCCAGGCTCTTTTATTGTTTGATTTCAGTTACATCCTACCTTTGGGGGGCCCACTTTTTCATGCAGCTGCCCTTTGCTTTTGAGAGCAAGCAATCCTTTCATTTCTCACCACAGATGCTCCAAAAGCCAACTTCCTGTTGCAAAAATCTTCCTGTCCGAGTTGGATAAACTTTTCTTTTTAAAGCTAGATTAACTTCCAAGAAAGATTTCTAAATGAGATGCCTTAATCAAAGAATCTAAACACAAGGAAACACATTTACACTGGGTAACAGCTTTTCCAGCAAGGTGGTATGGAATTTTGGCGGCATTTTGTCTTCTATCTGTCTAAGTTATAAGCATTCTCTGCACTGCCTATCAAATATGGGACAACGAAATATTAAAGCAAACCACATTGACTTGAACAACTCCCCCCCACCCCTTTAAAAAAAAAAAGAACAGAGAAAACATTGTAGCTGAACCAATGCCCATCAAAACTTTTATCAAGGTACTTACCTACTGTACAGCTGGATGCTAACACAAAGAAATTGCTTAAGACAAAGTTTCTGTACACTGTTGCATCATAACTGTGGTCACCGATAAAAAGGAAACAAAAAACATGCATTTTTAAAAAAGTGTTACAAAAATGGTGTTTTAGCTCAAAAAATACTTCAGGCTTCTCTTTCACCTGTAAAGCAGCATTCCATAAAGCAATGTCCCCTTCACCTATGAGAAATTGTATATTAAAAAGGGGAGTTGTGATTTTTCTATCCATTTTTAATACTAGACCACTTTATCGGGTATATATCTGTGCTTTATAAATGGTATATCATATAGCAAAGGACCAGAATATTGTGATGTCACAGAGACCTCATTGTCAGAAAATATACTTTGTTTGGATTGGCTGGTTCAGATGGTGCATATTAAAAATTCAGGTGCTTTTGGTTTTGGATTTTTTTCACATTACTGTAAAGAATAAATGCAGTCAAGTGTAGCACAGTGAAAAGAAACTCAATACACCAAACCTGCTGTTTGATATAAAGTGAATGCCTCCACATTCCAAAGGAGTCTTGATCCATATCTTACTTGCTGCTTTGCATTGATCCAATTTTACTAGGTTTTTAAAAAAATTTGTACTGTATATTAACTGTGAGAGGCTATTACATTATAGATTTGTATGTAGTTTCATAGGTACTTGCATACCATTTACATTGTTGATAATTCCAAGCGCTCTTTCAGTTGTATGATTGGTAACTACTTAAATACAGGTTAAAGTGCAGATATTTCAGTATTTTTGTGTATATTTGTTTTAAACTTCACCTTTACAAAAACAATTTTTTCTATTGAATTGTAAAATCACATAAGGCTGGACATTCTGGTTTCATATGATGGATGGAAAAAGCCTTTTGATAGAAGTCCGATTATTGTTTAACTTGTATGATGAGTTGCCTACACACTGTTGGTTTAGAAAAAGCCATGTTCATTTACCTCCCTAGTTACAACTGTTGTAATCTCTTCTGATAAAATACACAACGTTAACATTTTAATACAATTCAGGTAGCAGGAATTCACTTTCCGATGGTTTTTGCAGCTCATAAGAGTGCTTTTGTGCTGTAGTTAGTAAAGGGACAATAAAGACAACTAGCTTAGAGAATTGTACAGGTCAGTTGTGCCTAATGCACACACTCTATAAACAGTTCATTAAGTGTAAAAATATTTCTCTAATCATGAATAAATCTTACTATAGGGTTAATGATACAGGAAACAAAACTGAAAACAAAGGATGATTACAAAGTACTCATCAAAAAAGTGATGGCCTTTATGTGTTATGGCTTCAATCGGGTATGCTTTATCATCTCCAAAGAAAGCATTATTTTCTTCTTAGTTCTGTTGCAGAATACAATTCAATTCCATCCATTATAATACATGGTGACATTGATTTAAAACAGGTTCTTGACCTATCACTGAAGGCAAAATTCAAGTTTATCAGGTATACTAAGAATTAAGGTAACTCATGTAAAGATACGGATTAGTTTATAAGCAAAATGCTTTGACAGTCTCAGTCTAGCTACAGCAAAAGTTTGTCCCTACTGCTCTAGCAGCACTGGAAGAGCATAGTAAAACCGTTCTGAATAAATCTTTCACCCAAACAAACTGTAGCTTTTATCTACCTGCTCTCAAAAATATTTGGATTCATTCTGTAACGTTAGATGGAAGCAAAAATGTTGAATGCAAGCTGTTCTCAATGGAATTCCCAACTCAACCAAATAATCTCATGAGAAAAGCCATGAGAACAATTTTATTCTTAAACTGGGGCAGTATCTGTGTCAAACCTTCAAAACCTTTGAATTTCTTCCACATCAGAGATAAAATGTTGTAGTTAATATTCAGATGTGTCATGCGTTAAGACCCTGGCTAGAGTTTCAAAACTGACATTAAATGCTTTCTACATTAGTGGCCATAAATATTATGAACATTTAGGTTCTTGTTAATGCCAGTTTAATAGCGACCCACACTAGTGCATCTGTTAATGGATCAGCAAATTGATTCAGAGATACAGTGAAGAATCCCTTCCCCACAATCCAATCCATTGGTTGTTTTAGAACTGAATCTGAACAGCACCTCTCTCAAGATTCTCTTAGCTAAAGGGACAGTTTTGGTTTCTCCAGCATTTGTCCAGAAGCAGAAGTGGCAGCAATATCATAAGATTCCGTTCTCATTCCTCAGTTTTTGCAGACTCACGTAGCCTAGACTGTTCAGATAAAACATTTGAAATCTGGATGTTTATCCACACGGACCCCCAAAGGCCAAACCTTTTGTGGTTTTATCCAACATTCTCACTTAAAAACTAGTCTCCCATTACTACACCCAAACTGCACATTCAGGATACACTGCTTTGGCTAGGTACAAATTCTGTCCACTGCTCCATGTCAAGTGTTTATTTCCTTCCTTCCAAGCAGAGAGACCCAAGCACTCAGCTGATATGGCTGGTCCTGAACAATGAAATTGCCTTGAGATTTTAAATTTTTGTTTTTATTCAACAATAAATTCATTAATAGCAGCAAACAATAAAACCCTTAGGATTTGTTTACAGTTGTCCCCAGCCCAGGTCCTAGCTTCTTTTGCTGTAGTTAAACTGAAGTGCCATGATGTAAGAAGAGCCTACAACATTGAAAATGATCGTTTTAGTTTTCTTGGAAATTGTAAAGATTGCTGTGGTTCTCCATTAAACGTCCATTAAAATAAACTGAAGTCTGATTGACTGTAAACTACACACAGTTTGATATAAACTCTGCTTTCTGTTTTATCAACATTAAGGAGTTAATTTTGTTGTTGAGCTGGAACCAGCACGATTTGAGGACAGTAGTTTGTTCCCTCCATGGGTTTCCACTCAGATACTTTTAAATATACAAATTTATTCTAGTTACCAGAAAATTGCAGTATGATCCATTGGACATAGTTTAACTTCCCTCTGTGGAAAACCCAAAGTGCATTAATGGCCATAAAACTTCAGTTTCCTGTCCTGCTTCTTAGAAAGGAATCCAGCATGGTAAGCTCTAGGCAGCTGGGCTGTGTCATATGAGGTGCCCCCACATCCTTAAAGTCTGCAAACTAGTTGGCTCCTTGCCTTTATAGCATTTCTTTGTTTACATTGGGTAATGGTAAAGGTATATATTTATAACAAAACAACAAAAGCCTATGTTTGATAGGAACACCTAATTTCTGTATAAGATGATGTGTTTTCTCTATGTACCCTACCTTCTTTACTGCATTATTACTTGCAATACATTCTAGCCTTGCAAACTTCTGTACAGCTTTAAACCCTCATTACCGTGTATCAAGAAGTTCAATGCTTTTTGTATGTTTTATATAGCCAGTATAGCATCAGGTATAGGAAATGGCCATGTGAGAGCTCATGAAGTCCTCATTCGATTTCACACCTGGCTTTGTCCAGTCAGAGTATCTGATGTGAGTTCTAAGTTTTGTACTGCGTGAATTGTGTTATGTTTTGAGACATGCTTTATGAACAAAGAATAAGGAAAATAAGACTCTATATTTAAAGCTTGCCTTCTCATAGCCACTTGCGTTGCTAATTTCACCAACTGATGCCCACAAACTGACTTTCTGGTGCTCTGTTACTCCCATATGCCTCATGTTTGTGCGTATAGATGCTCATGTGTAGATATGACGGTGAGCAGTATAATGGGTTTATATATTTTTAAGCGTTGGGGATGACTATATAGCCAGCAGGTGGAAGAGAACATAACTAAATAGTGCTTGTTTACCCCCAAAAGAATAAAAAATAGAGTGCAAGAAACAATACTTGAGGGAATGTTGACAGAGCAATGATAGGTATCTATTTTGTTATAACTAGTGATGAGTCTGACCCAAAATCCTAGAAACAAACATTATTGGGACTTTGGGAGAATTTGGATCTCCATCTGAACTTTGTGGTTTAGACCCATCTTTAGTTACAACTATAGTTAGTTGTGTATGTACATTGTGTGTGTGTACACGTGCACATGTTCATGCACGGACACACGTTTTATAGTCATATTTTTCACTTTTGGTGAAATTTGATGTTACATACATCATTTTTACCTGGACAGTTTTATCAACAGCATTTCAATGCTTTCCTGGGTCACTTTTTAATCTTTCTAAATCACTACATTGAAGTATTACAGTTGTACAGTTATATTCTGATCTATTCTTGCTCTGCTGTAACTTTTTATGTATTTTGTACTGCATAGAGTATATATTGTAACAATGTCCTAAGCAAAAAAAAAAAAGAAATTAAAAAAAAAATAATAAAAATAAAAAAACCCAGTTGTAAAATACCATCTTAACTTGTATGCATGGTTAATGACATTTACATTTTAAAATAAAATTTGTAATTAAAAAAGATTTGTTATTTCTGTCATTTTCCTTTCCTTGGGCATTAGAGTAAAGACATTTATACAACTGCTAGGGATTTTTTCTCCTAAACTGAAATAATTACTTTTCAGTTGGACAAAAAACAAGGGAAGGTTTATTATACATCTAAACAAAACAAGAACAAAAAACCCCACCTTAGTGGAAACAGAGATTTGCTTTCATTTACAGGTTTTTGAATGTTATAGATCTGATGAAATTAAACATAGTATTACTGTAAAACTGAGTAAATTTAATATCAGCACAAACTCTATGCATGAGTGACACATATATATGCTCTTTTTTGCCTTTTACTGGGATTTTATGCTTACTGAGTCAAATCTAGAAGTCCTTATTGAAGATTTATGCTCCCAATAATCCCATTGGCTTCAGTTTTGTTGTTCTGTGCCGGCTGATAGTGGGGGGAGGGGCAGCAGAGTGAGGGCAGCTGGCTTCAGCGGTGTTACTGAGCATGATCAGTCTGTGAAGGGTAAGTGGTGATCAATAGCTTCAATGAGAGTGGTTAAAATTCAAATTTTAAGGCCTGATGCATTCAAGAGCTCTTCAGTTCCCTGTCTGCTACCATTTTTCTGTGGCTTGGCCCTTGGAGAAAGAAAAGCTTTCCCAAGTTGAGCTCGTGTAAGTAAGCAAGTGCACAGACATTTCCTATAGTTCATTAGCTTGAAAGTTCTTCTACAATGCAGAAGCCTTGAAATACACATTTTAAAAATATAATTTCAGAAATTCACTAGCACCAACTATAGAGAAAACAGAAAAGCTCACATTAATGCTGAAAGGGAATGTAATGATTGTGAGATGTGCTGCATATGCAGCATTAGACAGCCAAGTACACCCATTTCCCCCTTATGTTTGAATAATGCAGGGATAGATGAATAGATTTTCTTCAAACTTGCAAGTAGGATGAAAAAACCCCAAATTCCCTTCTAAAGGTCATTTCTTGGGAAAGTTAAAAGCCACTGAAAATACAGGTTTAGAATAAAAGTGCTTTATTGACCATAAGTACTGAGTTGCTACCTCAATACTATAATGTTATATGCCTACACACCCAGACACCCACACGTTTAAATATATATGTTAACACATTCTAATTCACAGAAGAAACTGCTGTTGTCAGATTGATAAATGTATGAGGTTTCTGCCTTGCCTATGACTCAACACTTTACCATTAAATGTTTATAACCTTGGCAGATGTCTATCTGTTCAGAAGATAATAGATCATGTTGCTGGATCTATAGTGGGATTTTCCTAAGGTTACCTGCAATTGCATTTGTAAGTGTCAGAATACGCCTCCTTAAGGTTCAGTCCTCCTTAAGGAAACAAACCCACAGTATATGTGCTAACTGATCACAGGAGACTAATTAGAACTACAAAAATATAAATGCAATGTAGATAGAGACAGAAAGAGGAGAAGTCAGAGAGAAAGGAGACTGAAGCAGAAAAAAAGATGGGAGAAATATGAAGGCCAAAAGGATCAGAAAGCCCAACCAACATTTGAGCAGGCCAAAAAGGTACAGCCTAGACCCACTGGGCTCAAAAATCTTAGGGCTGGCTAGCTGTTATTTTCAAATACCAGACTGTGCTATTTGCTAACAGCAAGGTACAGAGCAAAAAAGCAGGGAGCTATATCATATGCCAATTAAACAGGGGAGGCAGATGTGCCTAACCGCAGTGAGTTTGTGGCAATGATTAGGGCATAAGTGTTGAGATAGGGGAAGGCATTAATGGGCTTCCAGACATGGGAAGGGAGTCTGGATGTCAAACATCTGAGAGGCAGGCTGCAGCAGGAGAGGTCCAGGAAGCATGAGAATGAGAGAGAAAGAGAGCGCATTTGTCAGGAGTCAGGATAGTGCTTTGGGCAACTCACTGAACAGACTAAATAAGTCTAGGAAGAGACTCCAGCGTGGGATTTCAGATGGGAAAAGGCCCTTAAGGCCTATAAGTGAAGTATAGCTAGAGCGGCCTAAATAATAACCTGCTAATTACTCTACATACTCAAAGAGAAAAACACTCTAAAATGTAATTGTTGTCTCATCATATTGTAAATAAAAGATCAACCTGCCCTACTGATTGGCGATGGCAGGAGGCAAATTTATTCTTTTGACTACCACGAGCTGGAGTGAAGATTCATCTAACAAGAAGGGGCTGCTATCAGGGCTGGGCTAAGAGAAGCCCTTACTGTGGTTCTGCTGCTGGCAGTGCCCCTGGCTGAGCTAACATTTGCTCTCTTTGGGTATGGCTACACTGGCGAGTTGCAGCGCTGGTGGAGGCTTTCCAGCGCTGCAATTAGTAAGTGTCCACACCTGCAGGGCACTTCCAGCGCTGCAACTCCCTGGCTGCAGCGCTGGCCGTACACCTGGCTCAGCATGGGGAATAAAGATTGCAGCGCTGGTGCTGCAGCGCTGGTCATCAAGTGTGGCCACACACCAGCGCTGTGATTGGCCTCCAGGGTATTAGCAGATATCCCAGAATGCTTTTATAAATTACTCTCTTTGTTTTGTTATGCAGCCTCTCTTTGTTTTGTTGTGAACTCCGAGCTCCGTAGCACCGTTGATCCCGGAGCTGCTTATCTACAAACACAGCTCCTGTTTGCTGTGATCAATCTGTGAACAATCAAATGAGATAATGAGGCAGGCAGGGAGTGAGTCTTTGCTTGACAGAAACGGGGCAGAGGGGAGAGAGGGAGTAGTGTTGGCTGCAGGCTGTTTGCAGTTAAGAGTTAAGGGTAAGGGATCGGGAACATGTTCTGATTTTTCAAGGCAGGAAGGTAACACACAGTGTTGGCTCCAAAAATCCCCTCTCTCTCGCCCGCTCCCTGTCACACTAGACCCCACTCCACCCCCCTCTTTTGAAAAGCACGTTGCTGCCACTTGAATGCTGGGATAGCTGCCCATAATGCATCACTCCCAACAACGCTGCAAATGCTGTAAATGTGGCCACACACCAGCGCTGGTAGCTGTGAGTGTGGCCACACACCAGCGCTGGCCCTGTACAGCTGGACGACCAGCGCTGCAACTACCAGCGCTGCAGATTTGTAAGTGTAGCCATACCCTTTGTGTCAATGAATAAACTTTACTGACTGAGCAAGAGTGGGCCTGAGCCTGCCAGGCGGGCTGAGGCAAACTCACAGGCAGGCCAAAACGCAACAAAGCCAGAAGCAATTGTTCTCCAGCTCAGTGGGTGTGTTACAGGCCCTCAGGCAGCATCTAAATCCAGGACACTCTTCTTTTGCACTTTATGTGCATTTCTTTACGGAAGCAAGCCTGCCACGTACGGGCAGGAGGGAAACGAGTGCCATGCTGTCTCTACTGCATGGACTGCTTCACTTCTCTGTGGGATCGCATGTACCTCAGAAAAAATAAGGCTGGGTGACAATGGGTAGAAATAGCAATCGAGAGAGATTTGAAAGGGGTGATGTGGTGGGGAGGAAGATGGCTCTGATAGTGACACTTTGCACAGACTGGAGGGTACAGCATGTCATTCCTCAGTAAATGGGATCCTGTGTCTTTAAGAAGTGACTGTTTGCATTTTCCCAGGCCCTCTTATTGCAGAGCTAACTCACTGAGTGAGTCATTTCTGTAAGATCCTGGAGACAAAATAGATACAAACCATAACAAAACACAACAGCAACGGAAAGAGAGGCACTCCTCCCCTCCCCCGCCCTTTATACCAACAATCCAAACATACCAAAACCTTCCCAGTGGAGGAAAAACAAGAAACAGACAAACAACTATTTTGCTATCTCCTGGGTCTTTTTCGGGCAAGGAGATTGTACCTACTCATTGCCACATACAATAAATGTTGACGAGAGTTTGCTAGCTTTTATTTCAAAACATCAAAGGCTCTGGATTTTCCCCTCAGGCTTTGTTTTTCCCTTAGCAAGTCAGATGGATATTTGGAAATCCCACTCATTTGCGACAATACTCCTACCCTCTTCCTTTCTCCCTCCACTCCCCTGGCCGCCTGCAACCTCACTTTAATATCCCGTATTTAAGAGCCTGCCTCTCAGCCACCATCTATAGCCAAGGGGGATGGGATAGGCACTCCCTTCAGTGCCCAGACCCAAAACCATAATTAAACCAAGTTTCCTATGCCAAAATGCTGAATCACCACAGATCAGGACCTGACAGAGTATATTTTTCCTTCTTTGTGTTACATGTCCCCCATTTTTATTCTATGATTGTTCCTATACTGATAGCAACTTTGATCCCTCCAATGTTGTGGATAACTGAGGTACGTGGACTTTATGCAGTAATGGAGAAATGGCATACATACAAATCTTCTAGTCTCATAACAACAAAAGTCGCAGTCTTCAGTCATTTGCTAAATCATTGGTTCTCAAACTTTTTTTTCGTGGACCACATGAAAATTGCTGAGTGTCTCAGTGGATGACTGATCTTTCCAAATGATGTTTGTACCGTTAGCTAACTATTTTAAAGCACTTTAGATAAAAGCGCTATATAAAAAAACTTAATGTTTTTTTGTTCTACAAATAAAAGTACACAACTCATATTTTAATATCAGTAGTCTTACCTTTTTAATGCGATGGATGTGCCCTCTCCCCCGCCCCAGCAGCCCCCGAGCAGGGGCTGGGAAGAAGGGCCGTCTCTCCCCGGGCAGCCGCAGCCCTGGAGTGGGGGAAAGTCGCCTCTTTCTCTGGTCACTGCAGCCCTGCACATCCCAAATTCCCCACCCCACCTCCTCTTCTCATCCCACTGTCCCCTCCCACCTACCCCCTATTTCCCCCAATGCCACCACCTCACCTTACATGTGCATCTTCTCCAGGGTCCAGGCACCTAATTAGTGCAGCCAAGCCTGCTTGGCTGCACTAATTAGGTGGGTGGCCCTTCATTCTCTTGTATGCAGCTGCCCAGGGCGCTCCTCAGAGGGAACTATCCACAGACCACCTGAATGGAGCTTGCGGACCACTGGTAGTCCACGGTCCACAGTTTGAGAACCTCTTGCTAAATTATTAGATCCCTAATCTGCCTGCATAGAGCTAAGTCATTTGTACACACGGAGAGACAGGCAGGGGTCAATCAAGCTACTTTCCTGGAAGTGCAGAAATGGCCCCAACATGACTCAGTACCCAAGGGCGGACATAACCCTTGCGTCTTTTCTTTGGGACCAGATAACGGGATGATTTGTCCCTTAAGGCACTGCTGAACATTCTATCTCAAAAGCAGATGTACTAAACAACTGCTATGGGAAGCAGGAGTAAACTGAAATCTCAGCAGACTCAGGGCACAGGAACCTTGTGGGACACAGGACTGGATGAACAACAGCATCCAGTGAATAAAACAAGACTGGCTAGTGACTTCCCACTGAAAAACTCCACTGGATACTTTTGGACTCCACCTATCCCCTTTTAGGAGAGATAATTAATGCAGAAGGGAAACAAGGAACAAAATAAAGTTAGGTTCTAAGTCCCAGAAAGGAACATTTTGTATTCTCTGCACAATCACTATGATTAAAGAGAGCTGAAAAGGATGGATAACATTTCAGGAGTAAAAATATGCTACAAAACTGTAAAAATTGCATGTTATATTGTGTTTGCTAAGGGAGCTGAAGAGTTTCCACAAGACAGCACTTCACCACTTAACTGTTATTAAATATGAACTAAGGAAAGTCAGAAGAGCCATGTTGAAAATAAATCTAAGCTCTGTCTGATTTTGCACACTGCTCATCTGCAGTGCTACTGCTGGCGTACCTCATACTCTAATTCTGCACTCGGTAGGATTGGCTCTGACTTCCAGAACAACTGGCAGAAACTCCAGAACCATAAGGCAATTTATTCATCTGAGAATAAAGAATCCGAAAAACAAATGTAATCATCAACAAGGAATCCTTTTCAACCATATGCAAAATCCATCACAGAGCCTGGCTTCTCTGGGTGATGGAATTAAGCAATGAGAATGTTTAAATATATTTTTAAAATACCAAAAGCAGAGCCTTAAAATAATCTGTCTGGGACTGAGGCCTATTGATAAAAATAGAAAAAAATTATTAAAGAAGTTGGGATTGAAGGGGAGGGATCTTAGTGGAAACCAAAGAAACTCTTGGACTGAGCAGTTAAAGCATGATAGATAGAATACTGCGTGCTATGGTAATAGGATTAAACTGTTATTGTATTGATAATAATGGACTCGATTTATGCCTCTCTGCATGCCCCAAGGCCTTATGTTACATTTGGTATTATCAACATTAATGCCAACTTTGCTAGCAGAAGAGAAAAGGAGGAACCTGTATCTATAATCTCTGTGCCCTAATCCCACTTCTCTTCCATTTCTGTATTGATTTCCCAGGTCATGCTTTCATTCAGAGCACCAGCCTATTCACAGTAGGTGCTAGGTCCATCTCATTTGTCTACACAGCATCCATCACTATATAATTGAACAACTTCTGTCACCATGGAGAAGACACCATGAACCTTGTTAACAAGTTCCAAACCAAAACATCTTTAATTGCCTCTTATACAAATAAAGATTTTTCCAAAATAGGTATCACAACATTTTTACACTGATTCTAGTTTATAAATTCCAGACTTTACAGGAACAGTTGCAAGGATTATCAGATCAGATTGGAGAACGTCAGCGGTGTAATGTAAAACCCCTCTCTCACATAAAAGATGTGATCATGCCCTATAAGCACGTATGAAAAAAACACCTTTGAGAATAGTCAGGCTTCTTTTTGAAGAGTTGCATGATAATTCCATGTTTGAAATGGAACTGTCATTTACTGTATGTGTGGCTGAGATCTGGAAAAAAAATTGTGGCTAGGAAAAATTTCTGGAAATTATTAAATGCAAAAAGTTTCCTACCTTTACGGAATGACAAATGCTTGCCCCTGTGTCACTGATTAGACAGACAGTACCTCTTTGCAAACCCTCTACTTCAGGATCTGTTTATTTCTAAGCATGTAGACAGATAATTGTATTAGTTGAAAGGGGTTATAAAACAACTGACGTAATAATTACATGCCATCTAATTTCCCCCCCCTAATAAATAATGTTCTGGATTTTTTTTAAATTGCAGCTATATCCATAATGAGCTTTTGGAGCCATCAGTCCAGGCCACAGTTAGATGACATACAGTATGATACAATACAGATGAGGTGGATGTCATTTATATTTTCTATTTGGACTCAATTGTCTTTGATAATAAAATGTTAAATCTCAGTTCTTCTGCAAACCTTTTAAACTCAGATTTTCAAGGTACCCCTATGAGGACTAATAAAATACTGGTTTCTGTGACAATTTCCTAACACAAATATTCAAAGGCAGAAACGCGATACAAGTTTACCAGTAAAGAGGTATAAGGTCCTCTCTATTCAAAATCTGGTCAGATAAGGCAGTAACTAAAAAGCCATCAGATGATGACTGATTTCAGCAGCCTATGGGAAATGAGTTTGGTGGGCTCAGTCCAATTCTCAGGTGACAGGTTGTCAAACCACTAAACCCACCACAATTGGCACCCCTTGTTGGATATCTCAACAGACAAGGTAGGGGCTGAGTGGGCATAAAAACTGAACTAGAAACTCCCTTTTGTAGGTGTCCTTCCTCATGAGGGAATTGTGGGGAATGTTTGCACAGCCACTGCCTGTGTTACACCTATTCTGTGTACAAAAAAAATGTCAGTCTCTTGGGCTGTCAAGATGAAGGACTGGCTTCTTTCAGGACAGACACCACACTTACCCCTCCCAAACTCTAGACATCCTATGGCATTGACAGGGCGCTGATGACCCATGTTCAATATTTCCTGTTCCAGTCAGGTCCACAATGCTGCACAAATGCATGGTAGGGGGCCACTTCCATTTCAAATCCCAGCTGGAACCAGATCAGCAGGAGAGAGTATTAAAAATTAACACTAATGAAGTACCATTTTTTAAGCTTCAGCAGAGGATTGGATCTGAATCTGATTGATTTTTGGCAAAAGGTCAGGGAGGGGTTATTTTTCGTAGTCACACATCCATAATCTGAATTTGGGTCAGGAAACTTTTTTTTTTTTTAATTTTGTAATTTGTTGTTGAGTCAAAAACATTGGTTAAACAAGAAAAATAAACATTTTTGAGGTGACTCTCTTACCAACACGTCAAACCTCTGGATGTCCAAAGCATTCTATTTTCCTGGAACACAGCATGGAAGATGGAACATCAGAGACAGTCCTTCACAACTGGATCAGACGCCAGGCTAATCTTGTGACTCTGCTTCAATTCACATGAACAAATTACACTATTTCTTAGTATTACAAAGTGAGTCTTTGGGATTAACATTTCTGCATCCCAAACTGTTATTAAAACTAATGTTATTGGATTTAACTTCAGTCCAACTTTAGCTTGAGTGTAGATGGGCACAACTCTCACTGACTTCAGTAAAAGACAGAGCTGAAGTTGGTCCCTGGCCTTTAAATCTGACTGTGATTTGCATGTATTATTTGAATTTATCTATGTGGCAAAGCTTTGTTCTGGGTGCACACAAACAATTTTATAGGAAATATATATACAAATTGCAGTGATATCAAGTAACCAGATCCTCCTAACTCATCAAAACTTAGCACCATCAACATACTCTATCTGCAAGAACAAGAGAAAACTTGGCATCTGCCAGACCAAGGAAGGGGAAATAATTTCCAGAGTAAGGACTCCTAGATGAAAACATGTTGCTATTATTTAAACAAAGGATCTGTTAAATCAAGAGCCTCAGCTGATCTTGACCTCCTCAGTACTGTACCAAGAGATTGCTGCACTTCAACCCATTTTTGAATCCTGGCATCTGTTCCAAATGTAGCTGTTTCATAAAAAGGTGAGCAAGTAATGTTTATGGATTAATGATTCATGTTAACTTTCACCATGCTACCTTTGTTATAGCTTTTCCTGAGGCTAGTAGAGCTACAGCAAATAATTGCAATGGTACGCAAGAAAACACATGAACTCACCCGGTTTGGGGATTTGTTGCGAATTCAAATCTCATACCAGTTCCGTGGTTCTCTAAGGCTTATGAACATTTCAGACAAACTCGGGCCCAGTTTCAAACACTGCTGGGCCTGACTGTGGAGGGTGAGGAACCCCGGTGGACCAGCCTGTACTCCACCCTGGTCCCACAGCCCACTGGGGGTATCGGTTGGCAGCTTCTTCATGGAGCCGTGAGCACGGGTGCGTACCTGGTGTGGTTCACCCCCATCCCTGACACCTGTCCATTTTGTGGCATGAGGGAGACCATGGTGCATGTCTATCTAGAATGTACCAGGTTGCAGTCCGTTTTCTGGCTCCTCCAGAACCTCCTGTTGAGGTTCTGGCTGCACTTTTCTCCACACCTTTTCATATATACACACCCTGTCCGTGGCCCCACGAAGTATGAGACCTCCTTGTTAACCTTCTCCTGGCACTGGCCAAAGTAGCCATCTATAACACCAGGAGGAGGATGCTGAACAGGGAGATGCTTTGCGATTGTGGGGCCTATTTGTGTTCCTCCATTGTCTCACACATGTGGGCAGAGTTCCTCTGGGCGGCATCTCCTGGCTCCCTAGACAGCTTGGAGGAGCAGTGGACGCTGTCCAGCGTTCTCTGCTTGGTGTCCCTCTCTGGGTCCCTACTTTTGACCCTGTGACCTCCACTCCTGGCTCTGCTCTTCCTTAGTTGTCCCCCATTTTCAGCTGAGTCCCAGGTCCAGTAGCTCCTCCCCAAAGGCTGGGGGAGGGTTCTTTAGACGTGGGCGGGCTTGCACCTGCCTGCCTCACAGAATTTCAATAAGGCAAGCACAGCATCATTTACCATTCCCCTGAGACAGGTATCGTAGTGGAGGAGTGTCAGTTACTTACATGACACTAACCTACCCCCAAGTCTTGTCTCATGCCCCCTGTCCAACACAGGTAGGGGTAGATGCACATTGTTCCCATTCTGGTTCCATGGAGATTCCCTGGTAAAGATAATGCAGTTTGGGCCTATTTCATCATTTCCAGAGAACCTCTTCCCAGGAGCAGCCAAGGCTGGAGATGGACAGTGTGTGTGAGGTGGGTGGGGGGAAGGGTTACAAACCTTAGCATGATTCTCAGCCCTGGCCTCATGTGGATCCCTGGGGATTTGTGGGGTTTGGGAACAGGTCCCATGGCCTATCCTGAAGGAGGCAAGCCCAGCACCCTCCTGAAATAATCAGGAAAACACTCCAAGACGGGACATTTCCTTGCCTCCCCCCTCCTTGCCCTGCCCCCAGGTTGTTTTTTTGAAGGAGGGGATGACCCACCCACTGTGGTCTGCAATTACAGTAAATGCACACTCACCCCTAAGCTGTAGTAGAAAGCCAAGGTTATGACTTAAATCCCCAAAGGCAAAGAGACTCTGAGTTTATTCTGTTTTAAACTTGCCTCAATCTGCCTAGAACAGAGCCATGCCCAGCTTGGTAGTTTCCATTTACAGGCATTTACACAAACCTGGATCCTGGTTTTGATCCATGCAGGTTTCTTCCTCCCTGAATGCTGCCTTAAGATCTGTCTGTGAAGCGCCAAGGATGAATACGGTGTACTTTTTCATCCAAAAAATAGCCCATTCTCCTGTCATAGAGGGTGTAATGGAATGCTAAACTATATTACCCTGTTCAGCCAGTAGGTGACACTGTGTGTAAAAGACTTTAAAATAATCTTACCAATAACTGGCAGATCTGTAAAGGATCTTATGAAGAACACATCTAGTGGGAATAAGCAAGTCCTGCAACTAGTCCATATCTGATACAGGAGTATGACAGAGAGACTCATACCTTGGCCCCAAAACACCCTACCTTCCCAGGTGCAAAACTCCACCTATAAAAGTTCCCCCCCTTAGGGGGTAAACACCAATTGAGAATAAAAGCTTTCAACAAACAACCTGAGAAGTCTGCGGAGATCCAATCTGAACCAGTCTTCTCCCACCAAGCTCAGGGCTATCTTTGCCATTCTCTCTCTAGCCCTCTGGTTCTTCCATTGCCCCTGACTTCCTGACAGATTCTAGCTGCCTTGATCTCTCTTTCCCACCTGAATTTCTGCTGTGATGTTTACCTCTCTATACCAGCCCAAGTCCAGGATTCTAATGATACCCTGATGGTGACATGTCCAGACACAATGCCCCAAAAGTTTCACAAACCTCAGCAACTTGTGTCTTCTGCAACATTACAAATTGGTTCAATCCATTCTACAGAATCTTAACTAAACAACAGATTTTGCCAGCATTAGTCACTTTGGGCAGTACCTTCCTCTGTAAGTAGTTCAACTGATGTCAATGGGGCTGTGTGCATAGTAAGATACTGCTTGCATGAGGGAGGCAATATCAAGCCATAGGGATTCCTTCTTAAAATAACACCTGGTTTCTCCTGTTGTCTGGTCCGCGTTCACAGCTAGGGACGCTCACTGGAGTAGAGACTGGACTCATTACAGATGACTGCACACTTCAAAGTACTTGAATTTCAGGTAGAGGCATATTTTGCTTAAAATGCTTAGAAATTATGCCCTCTCTGTGATTGTACAGTTTGCTTCTGCAGTGCCAAGCCTGCTTTCTGCATGAGGTTGTGGACCCCCCTTTGCAGCTCCTCACCCAAACCCTGAGGTTTGTCCAGCAAACATGGTACTAAAGTTTCCACCCCTTTCACTCTGAAGCTATTGTTTAACCATCACATCTTCCACACTGGCCTCAGTTAAGATAGCAATTTCTCCCCCTCCGCCCCATGATCAAAGCAGATGCTGCTCCCTCTATGCATTGGTCAAGAGGAGATATATTATAATGGCATATTGAAAATCCCTAGTGCAATTTTGACCTTTCCCCTGCTGAGGTCTCCCATGTCTATCTCCTTCTCATGAGTTCCTTCAACCCAGAGTTCTTCTACAAGCTACAGTATGAGTCCCTACTTTTGTCCCGGTGCCTTACAACCCTGCGAAATGAAGTCAACCTTCTTCACTCTACCCTGTCAATACTATTCTTCTGCCTTGACCTGGAGGACTTCTAGTCTCTACTAGATTTAATCTCTTATGCGCCAATTCAAGAAAGCGCTGCAGCAGGTGCTCATTTTTAAACGTGTGCTTAACTCCCATTGACTTCAATGCTGTTGGCTCTTCTGATTCCCCTCTCCCCTTGGGTATGGTACACATACATTAGGAACATCTATTGCAGTGGTTCCCAAACTTTAACAACCTGTGAACCCTTTTCACTAAAATGTCAAGTCTCACGAACCCCCTCCTAAATGAATATTTCCAGGGATTTTCTCCTTTACCTGAGTATAAATTATAAAAGCAGTGATCTTGGAAATATAAAATTTGTTATGACATGCTTATTATACACTATTTATTATTTATCATTACAGTATTTTTATTACATTATGAAAACGGCAACACTCTTCCAAGATCTCCCTTTCGTAGCTTGTATCACTTTGAATAAGCCTGTTATAAGACAGGCTCCTATGTTTCATCAAGGAGTATCAGATGTGAAACAGCATGAAGGTATTTAAGAAGCCAGCTCAAAGAGTTCCTCTTACACAAGCATTCAGGTCTTAAGCAGTCCAGGCAAACAACGCACGTTACAACCAAGCTTAAACTTGTTCTTCATAATAATTTTAAAAACAATACTAGCTGCCTATTTAATTTTTTAAAAAGCAAAAAATATCCACCTCCCTTTCCATTTCTTATAAGAGTCTTGAAGTTTAAATCACATCAGTGTGATAGATATGCTCGCTTTGATCTGCTTAGCTCTTGGAAGTCCAGGGGCTCTGGGGTCCTGGCCCCATGCTGCCTGGGGTCCCTAGGGACTGCTCTGTCCACCACTAGGGAATTTTTTTCCCTGAGAACCCCCCTGTAACATTTCACGAACCCCCAGAGGTTCACAAACCCCAGTTTGGGAACCACTGATCGATTGAAATACATATATTGTGTTCTCACATAAAAAAGAAAAAATCAAGCCTATTTGAGCTTAATCATCAGGTTGTGAGCAGGCAATTTAATCTAGGCAATTTAATCCTGAAAATGCAATGCTGGTGACTTTTGTGCCACCAGAAGGAAGTCTTGTGGTGAGCTAACTGATATCCCATAGGCTTGCATCATGCTCCCTGCCTGTTCACCCTCTAGGCCTTATCACTTTCCTGACATAATAGTTAGTAGTTCAGTACATGAAAGGCTTGCTCAAAAATTCAGACAAATGGATACTTTACAAATAAGTTAATTTTATTGAATAGGCATTATAGCTTCTCTCTGTTTCAAATAATGGAGAAGCCAATTCACACAGATTACAGAGCTATCAGTTACTTATAGTAATCTTTCATAAAAGAAAGAAATTAAATACAGTTCTGCTATAAAAAGTGCGACAGTTATAACTGGAAGTTTTCCAAAACGAAAGCAAGATTTACTATCTATTGCAAAAATTGGTTTAGTGCTTTAATACTTTACAAAGTAACAATCCAACTGCTAAAAACAGTTCTTACATCATCTTTGTCAAAGAATGGATCAGATTAAAAATAACATTTAAATTGAATCAGAATGAACATTGCATGTAAAAAAGGTTCTGAAGAACTCACACTTTCCACCGCAAAAAATATTCATTACCTTTTAACATTATTTAATGCTTTCATTTCTTTGGAACAATCCATTTAAACATGATATGGGAAGCAGGTTCAAAATGACCAAATGTTTTCTCTTCAGACCAAAGTGATAGAAAGCAATCACATCATTCAATTACTAACAGGGCAGGGGTAAGATAAATCATCTTGTTTCACAGGGGATGAACATTTAAATGGAAATGATCAAATTGAATAAATCTGGAAAGTCACCTCAGCTTTAAATAAAGCCTTGATATGCTTATTATATCCATATTACTTTTTTAAATCCTAAAACAATCCTTTGCTAAAACTCTTAAGAAATGTACAGAAGACCACAATAAATTACGCTCAAGCTCCAAAACAATGAGAATGGGTTGACTGCCAAGAAATTTAATTCTTGCCCTAGAGAAATGAGTGAAGTTTGCTTTTTTCTGTGTTAACATTTGCTTCAACATTGCTGACAGTCCCGTATGAATACATTTACTCTACATTTATATAGACTTCTTACAATTTGAGTTGGTTAGGTTACTAGGAAGAGTTGCATCACCTGTTCTGATTTTTTTAAAATTGTATTGTACTAGCTTTGGTTAAAATTGCATGAAGACCATCGAATGGACTTTAAAAAAATCAAATGGGTGGGCTATTTCAATACTTTCATATTTAGACAAAGCATTCTCTATGCAAGGACCAAATCCTTCTTACTCATGGAAAACTCCCACTGACTCTAATGGGAATTTTGCATAAAGAGGATGGAGTAAGAATTTCAGAATTTGCCCAAGAGTTTAAAGAGAGAAAGGAAGAAAGTTATCAGTAGATATGAAAATGTACGGATAATTTTGGGGCAGGTGATATAATAGTTGGTAATAATAAGGTGACAGTCGAATGATCTGAGTTAGAGATAGTTCCTATATGGTGGATTCTCTTGCGGATGGATCCTAAAGAAACTTGCCCTTGTTTGAGATGCATCTGGCTTAAACCATGGAGAATTATGCAATAGAAAATGTACATTGTAAACAGTGTGCAGATTTTGAACATTTGATCCATCTTTCTCCATGAAGAAAAATGTACAATAACAAATGTCAAGGAAGGAGAAGAAGGCCTTCTAAAGAGAAGAAATTCTTCCAGTTATGCAACCATCAACTGAAGGACAGTATGACATATTTATAACAGTATTTTGCCATCAAAATACTAACAGAAAACTGAACTGAACAGTACAATAAAAACACAACAGCCACGTACGGCTCACAACAAAATGTCTCTACTTAAATCATGGAAGACAAACACCATATGAATGTAACAGGAGGGTGAGCATTAGAATAAGTGATGGGTTGGGAAACAACAGGGAAAGATTCATTCTTCCCCTGAGGAAAGTGTATGAACCTAATCTAGTTAATTGGGGCAAAGTCCTGTTCAAATTATTAATGTTAACATGGTATAATACTACAGTTTGGACTTCCCCGACTACTGAAGTCTGTGTGGCTAATTCCATTTATTATTTAATCTAGGCTTAAATCCTATTTGTTCTCCTTGGCTTATGCTGAATGAACTGAGTTTTGTATTATGTGTATGCAAAGCTCCCCGAGGAGCTCCATGGGAAAAGGGCTTTCCGTCTATTGTAGCAGCACAATGTGCATTATATAGTTACTGCATTTACAGTACGCAGCATCTTGAACAAGAGAGAGGCTGTCAAAAACCCTCTGTACATTTCTCTTGATATTAGAGCATAAACATGTACAATTTGCAATGCTGAGAGCCAACGGCTTCTTTACTGTCCCTGCATAGCTGTTTTTCTGTTCATCTCAGATGGCAACATTTTAATATAGTTAAAAGCACGCAAAGACGCTACCTCAGACCATGCGGGACTGATGTTATATTTTGCTACTGGATCTCCTGCATATTTTAATAAAAATGGGGAAAAGCCTATTTTGAATGACATAAGCCAAGCTGGCCAAAGTGCAAGCGAACAGAGTTCTACAAGGCCTCGTTCCACTACCATGGTCTGTGATATAGAGATGCTGTTCACAGGGACAGAAGAGCCCAGTGGACAATGCCCATATTAAAAGACAACAATGGCGAAGGCACAGGTTATCGGCTCCTGGCAAACTACCACTTCACTTGGGCAAAATTTGGCCCATGCCACATTCTAATTTGGTTCTGTGACAAAGCAGTAACACCTCTATATGAGAGCCCATGCAGGGCCTTCTCCTCAGTTACACCTATGCAAATCTGGCATCACTTTGCCGTTGCACTGATGTAAAACTGATGCATAAGAAAGAGGAAAATGGGGTCACCAGTTTCCAAGCTGCATTTCTCTCTAATGAAAAGCATTAAAAGAGTCAAAAGAAAGCCAATTATAATTAATAAATGGAGCAATATTAGGCACTGACTTAGTTCTGACATTTTACCAGGCCTTTGTAACTTCAGGCAATGTTACAAATAAAGTCCTCTCCACAAGGGGGGAAAAACAATGAATAAGCCTTGTCAATGAACAGGTCTGGACAACTGAACAGATGAATAGCAAAGCAACATGCTTCTGTTCTCTGAGTTTACGTGGGATGATCCACAAGCCTAGGCAGACAATGATTTTTGATATCCAGAACTTTGTACTCCACTAAACATTTTGTTGCCGTAGTTACTATGTTACCCACCATTTATCTACCCAATTACTTTTTCTCTCTTTTCCCTCCTTTTCATTCAGGTTTCCCAGCACACTGGCAGTTATCAAAGAATTGGAACTTTCAAGACCATTTTTATTCCAAAAAACCCAAACAAACCCTACCTATGATTTAAATGAACATACAGAGCAGACAGTTTTACAGCACCACATAATTATGCAGGCTACAGCAGACTAGAGCAATTTACAGTCATGGGTAAATGAGGAGGTGGGGACACAGGCTGCATCCAGTTAAATGACTCTCAGTCCCCAGAGAGTCATAACTTTAAGGCTGTTTGGAACATGGTGGCTTTTACCCACGCTGTGTGTTCCACAGTGCAAATGTGCATCAGCCATTTAGATTCCCTTGGTACAGTACATGCATTCAGGTAATGGGAGGTAAAAGAGATGGGTCAAAGCAGCATGTTTGCCTAAGAGAAGCCAATTATTGTGGTCAGGCTTTGCAAGGAAAAATAAAGAAAGATACACTTCCCCTAACGGCTGAGGAATCCTAGCCTTGCTAAGAAGTAGGTTGTTATTAAATGGACAATTATACTGTATTTTAGTACACCAAGGCAGGGTTCTCCGTACCCAAGTGATCACTTAATAAATCATCATAATTACTGACACAGAAAATGAAAATCACTAAAGGTCACATAGTTTTCATTGAGTCAAAAAAGAGAGAGCAATAAAATAATAATAATAAAAAAAACCTGAATACACACAGGCAAAAAAGATCACCTATAGGCACCTAAACGACTGGCTTGATTTTCTGAAGTCATCAAGCAACAGAAATTCCCAATGAAGTCAATGTTCAGCACCTCTTAAAACCAGGCAACTCATTTATTAGACCAAATATGGATTTAGGGTCCTAATTTCAGGCACCCAGATTTGAAAATGTTGATTGCAATACAATCATTAGTAGTAGTTCTTTTAAAAATACCCAACACTTCCTGAAAAATTGTACCTGTTGGTTTGTGACTTACATATGCATTAGTAGCAGTCTTTTTTTTTTTGCACAGTTCATCAGATATTGATATGTACAATGGAAAGTACTATGAAATAAAATCTGAATGATGTAATCTGCAAGAAGCTGATATGCAAACATGAGTGTACGTGTAGGCATGCTGGGCAGAGATATACAGTAGGATAAAATGCATTTACCAGTTAGAAGTTGATATTTCCACAATCTAGAGGGATTTACAATCTACAGGTATTAAATTATTACACCAATGTCTCATTGTCACTCTCCATTTTGGTAGGAAAAACAATTCCATAAACATATTTAAAAAAAACAAATACATCTACTGAAATGGATTCAAACTATTATGAATCGCAACCACATTCTGTGTAGGGACTTCCTTTTTTATTCAGGTAAGAAAACCTTTTGGATGAATTAATGACTCTGAAGTTGCTAATAAAAAAGGGTGTTCATTGGAGAGGTTGAGCGGGGAGAGGGAAATACTGTACCAAAATATATAAACAAAAATGTAAAGCCTTTCATTAAAAAACATTCATATATTCCAACTTTCAATAGACATTGGAGTGAACAACAAAAAGCATTCAGAATTTACGAGAATGTTTACAAAGCTTTCTTTTCATGGTTAATTTCTACCAACATTTCCAAAGTTAACCTACTAAAATGACAACCCTGTTTCTAATAAAGGCGCAAAATATTGCTCTGTAGCATATTTTGAAAATAATATAAAAATAATATCTATATTACAATTTAAACTTGGCTTGTAAAATTCCAACATAATACAGTCTTAAATCTACAAACAGAACACACTTACAAATACCCTTTTTTAACAATATACTATTCTTTTTTTAATCATATACACAGGAAATTAATGTGCCTAGAAATTTAAAGTAGTGTAGGTTACTGAAGTAATTGAAATTCTATGCTGTATACTATTTGGTGATATTCTATGGAAGTTGCCATAGCTTCAAACAAATATACTTGCAGTATATTGAAAGAGTTAAAATGGATTAAGCTGAAAAGCCACTTACAGTCAGGGTCAGGGATTTAGCTTCTCTGGATCTTGGTCTTTTTCAAATGACTGTGATTTCCATTTGGATATGGATATCTAATGATGCACGAAACATTCCCGAGGTTATGAGGACATTGCTTCTTTAGTCGGCTTGTTTCTATTAGTCTGTGTGCACAAAGGGCCTGATCTAGAGCCCACTGAAATTAGTGGGATTCTTTCCATTAACTTTGCTGGCCCTTGGATCTGGCTGATGGGACAAATTTCTGTCTGTGGCTCCTCCAGAAAAATTCTCCTTGATGTCACTAGAAGTTCGGTCTAAGGAAGATGAACAGCATTTTGCCCTAACGGGGACCAAATTTGGCTGAAAGGTTAGGCCCAATCCTGCACACTGATAAACGTGTTTCCTTGCGGATGAGCAGTCTCATTGGGGTGAGGGAGATTATTCACATGCATAAAGTGAAGTACATGTGTAACTATTTCCAAGATCAGGGCCTTAAAGAGCAATACTCTGCCAGTTGTGCATTATTTCATATCAACACAGTCACCACAATAAAAATAAAACAAACCGGGATGTGCCCGCAGATCACAGAAGGACAAAGGCTGTGATCATTACAGAGGTCTGCACTGATCTGCAATCAGTCAGCATGCCTAAGTAAGCGATTGGAATCACACCATGCTAGCCATGCCTTTGACGTTTCTTGCATCATGAAACACTGCTCATATCCTAGAACTTTTTGTATTTAAGAGAACTCTCAGCCTTCATCTGAGGGCCTATTTAAAGTTCTTAATAAATGAGCAACACACAAAATTCCAAATGGAGCATCTTTCCTCCCCCAGAACCCTTTTGTACATTACATTTGAATTTAAAAAGAGCAAATTGCTAAAGGAAGATTGCTCACACTTTATATAATTGATGCACTTATAAATAATTTTAAAAGCTTAATAAATTAATATATTTGTAATAAATGGTTAATCAGTTGTTATAGAGTCCAACATGTCAACAGGGATACAATCAAAGACCTGCACCACTGCTGGCCTCGGTCTATAAAATGCAGTATAGCCGTTCAGGCTTGGGCTAGAGCTCGGGCTCTGAGACCCTGCCCAAGCCTGAACATCTACGTTGCTATTTTTAAGCCACGCAGCCTGAGCCCGCTGACCTAGGCTCTGAGACTCAGTGGCATTTTTAAATCACAGTGTAGACATACCCTAAGCTGCTTATGACCATCTACAACACCCTTCTACTGGATATGCTTATTACTATCACATGTGCAACTCGTGTCTGTAACATACTTACAACATCTAGCAGTCATTTATAAACCCTTGATAAACCATTTATAAATGGAATCAATGTAAAGTGTGATCAAAAGTCTCTTATGGATTATATGCCTCCTCTATTGTGAGCAGATTTCGTGAGCAAGGTAAAATATTTCCATAAGGGTTTTTGCTTTTTAATTTTTTTTTATTAGCAGCAATAACTGCACATTCGAAAAATGTAAACAATACCTACTTCCTCTAACGTACGTTTCTTCTGGTGACTATGAATGTATTTTGCGTGTGCACGCATTTACTGTTTTTTTAAATTGGGGCTTCCAATGAAGAGTGAGCAGGAGTGATGATCTTCGATCACTGTTTTGTGTTCTACATTTACAGCACAATTTCCTCAATACTGCAAACATGCATCTAAAAGCAAGAGCTGGAGCATAAGGAGAAGAAATGATGGGCTGATCCAGCCAGTCGCTGTGCCATGATCAGAGAGTGCCAAAACAAAACAAAAACAGGTTTTAAAAAGTAAAAGATGGTATTTGTATAATTGGCCACCAACTTGGCTAACACTAGGGATCAAACTGGAGACCTCCAAAGTTAAAAGTATGAGTCTCTACTACAGCGTGAGCTAAAAAGCAAGCTCCTCTAACTGAAAGCTGTTAAGAGGCATACTTTCTCTCTTGGTCAGGCACAAAGGGGTACATATAACACACTGACCAGTGGGTTACACTTGATGGAAGATAAAAAGTATAGGAGTTACAAATATATTACTCACTATAATGGCAAAAATGGGGCCAGGGGCGGCTCTAGCAATTGCGCCACCCCAAGCAGGGCGGCACGCTGTGGGGGGTGCTCTGGCGGTCGCTGGTCCCGGTGGACCTCCTGCAGACGTGCCTGCAGAGGGTCCGCTGGTCCCACGGCTCCGGTGGAGCATCCGCAGGCACGCCTGCGGGAGGTCCACCGGCGCTGCCTGCCGCCCTCCCGGCGGCATGCTGCCTCAAGCGCGCACTTGGCGCGCTGGGGTCTAGAGCCGGCCCTGAATGGGGCACAGGACCTCTAAGTGCTGGATGAGGAGCAACTGAAGATTTTCTTTTACTGATGGTGAACTCAAGCCATGAGCATTTTCTAGTTATCTCTGAAGGAAGATAGACAAGAACCTCCCTTTTAGGGCTGGACCCTGCAAATTCAGTTCAAAGGGCGTGCACACCATAGTGTTTGTCAGAATCAGTACTTATGCTATAAATTTATCAGAGCAGGCACTGTCTTTTATGTGTTTGGTGTGCAGAGTACAAAGCACCATGCTAGTACAAAATAAATACTAGCAGCGAATGGGAATAAGTGTCAGTTCTGCTCAGGAGTCACATATGGAACACTGGGTGCAAGCATAAAAGGAATAAAGAAGCCTCACCAGCAGGGGAGGAAGATATAGCTAGCAGCAGCCAGTTGCAAAATGGTCACTTTAGGGCTGCACCTGCTTATCTCTGCCAAATGTAAAGGGACACTATGAGAAGGGGATGCTGGGAAAAAGTTCTCATAAGAGGGCAACCCTGTGTTGAGCTAATTTAGTAAGGCCCAATAAGTTATTAAAGAAGCCGAGGAAAGGGGCGGCTGCGTAATAGCACTACTATCGCACAACAGATTTATTTTAAATAATTGAAGAAATAGTTTCCTGTTCAATTTTCATAATTTAAGTATGACCTTGTGTATTGTGAAGCTTGGGTATGCGGACACAATTGTGTTATTATTCAGCAGATCAATTACACTTTGCAAAATATTCTAGGTAAGAGTCAATCTATTAAGTAATTTGGACTATAGTAATTACTTCTGTAAATATTGACTTTGTAAACCTCTTATTTTGACGAGTACTGCAGCTAAAACCTTACTAAATCAATTTTTTAAAAAAACTTAAAACAAGTAAATTATGTATTTTTAAGTCTGTGCTGTGACCACATTTCTTCTTATTCAAAGATGATGCAGTTGAATCAAATAAATGGACAGGAGCAAGTGGACGCTAAGTGCAGTTTTCTCAAGTCTAACTTTATACAGAAGCATTTATAGGAATATCAAATGCTACTGCTACTCTAATAATTATTTAATATTTCTTTCCTTCATAAAATTTTGTCCTTTCTGGTTTTCTGTCTCTCTTTCTATAACAAATGCAATCAAGTATGTCTGATTTGTTGTAAGATGATCTGAAATCACAGATTTCTTTGGCAAGTAGAACATATACTCAATCACCTCAGCTAACCAAAAAAGAGTCTGTGTACCAGCATACAAAACCAAGAACCAAGAGAAACTGCTGAGCTTCAGTTCATCTGCAAATTTGACACCATCAGCTCAGGATTAAACAAAGACTGTGAATGGCTTGCCAACTACAGAACCAGTTTCTCCTCCCTTGGTTTTCACACCTCAACTGCTAGAAAAGGGCCTCATCCTCCCTGATTGAACTAACCTCGTTATCTCTAGCTTGCTTCTTGCTTGCATATATATACCTGCCCCTGGAAATTTCTACTACTTGCATCCGACGAAGTGGGTATTCACCCACGATAGCTCATGCTGCAAAACGTCTGTTAGTCTATAAGGTGCCACAGGATTCTTTGCTGCTTTTACAGATCCAGACTAACACGGCTACCCCTCTGATACTTAAAACCAAGAACATGATTTTGAACTCTGGGCTTCATAAGGGGGAGTCACATAATAAAGGGAGCTTTAATAACTCATACAGCTTGGTAACATGTTCCCTTAATGAAAAAATGGATATCAGTTCAATACAGGTCTGAATTCATGAAAGAGCTAGCTAGGTATTGCCCATCAATTTTTCATGAATTCATCTTTATAGGGGGGTGATTCATTAATAAAAATGTCAATAAAGGTTTGATTCAGCAAACCCTTTAAATATGTGTTTAACACTAAGAAGGTGCCAAAGTTCCACTGATTTCAAGGGGGCTCTGGCTCATGTTTAAATGCTTTCCTGAAAATGAATGGACTTAAGTATGTGCTGAATCAGGGCCAAAGGGACTGACTGAGCTCACAACCATGCTAAGTAGGAGCAACTGTACTCAAATTAACAGTTATACACGTGTAAGATCTGAGTATGTATGGTGAGAATAGGCCCTCAGCCACTTGTGGCCCAGGAAAAATGCTGTTCAATACTTGAATAAAACTGGACTCATGATCCTGAGAATGGCAGAGAATTACCAGTTAGCAAAGAGAGTCCTGAAGGCAAGTGCTTTTCTGTCTACCTGCAGGAAATGAGCTATTGTTCATGAATGTAGACAGACAGAAAATCCAGCCATTGTTTACAAGTGTATCAATATTAAAAATCTGAGTTTGTTTTATTGCCATACTTGCATGGGTTGGTGGCATGAAAACTGCAAATAACATTCAGGAAAACTTGTTGGAATAAGAACCACAAATGTATTTTGGTGGTATTTGTGACCCCTTCTATCTGCTTTTCACAAACATCCATTAGAACAACACTTTATTCCCAAAGGGGAAAGGAAGTATCACAAATACCTATGTCAATATTTGGATATGAAGACTTGCACAAATCTGCATTTGCATGAGTATTCATGCTGGAAGTGTTTGCACAGATATCTTGAAAGCTCTTTGTGAGGGTGTGTGTGTCATTCAGTCCAAAAGACTTAATACAACAGTTGCAACAAATAGATTGCAAGTAGTGCTTAGATGGAAGTATTTTCACAATAACCATTCATCCAGTAATTTTGCACAATGAACAAATTAATAAAAGAAAGAAGTCAGATTGTGGATAGGGGAATTAAATTCGTGCAACATATTATTTGTGCTGAACAGTTCATCCAGCCCTAGACTGTGGCAAAAAATTCTGGCTGGTGAGCAAGTTCTGTAAGTCCTTTAAGGTAGTTTTTATAGATTTTTCCCCATCTTCACAGCCATAAAAATGCTGCTGAAATTCATGTGACTAAGATTATTTGCTGGGATTACTATGTCATGCAAATTTTTGCATGTAATAGGGCCACAGTATATTTCTAACAATGTCCAATATCTGTCTTACAATTCGCAACAAATTAACAAATGGATTGACTAGTTCAGATTTTTACTGAACTGGGAGGAAAAAATCCGCAAGCACCAACACTTATGAGGAGATACAGTCCTCATGAATCCAGACCTTCATTCACACATTTCTGGAGACACTGCATTTCACACTAAAATGAATACAAAATGTTTACAGTAATGTAATATGTCACTATGTTAAAAATTTGCAGTATGCAAAATGACTACCCTTCTAAAAAAGGGGCTATGAAAAATTTACTTTCTATTGAGAAAAAAAATCACCCCTATGATGGCTATAGCATTTCAAATGTATATGAGGCAGATACTATCCTATTACAATACCACATCTCCAGTATTATGACTTTTTCCCTGTCATTCTACTACCTGAGTGATGTCAGTGTAAATTCAGGCACCATTAGTACATTTTTGACCAAACATATACACAGCACTGACAAAGGAGTAAACAACCTTTCAGCTTACCAGTGTATGTAAAAAAGACACTGACAAAATGGAAAATAATAAATTCTTTATGATAAATTAATCCTCTTATTTCTGCACTGCCCCAGAAAAGTGACAAGCTAGACATTATTTACCCATCATTCCCTTTTTAGGGTTCCTTTTTCCATAATCCATTGCTATTTACTTTGCAAGTAAGAAAATGGTTAAACTAAGTAGTCAGGGAAGGATCCTCACAATCCTCAATGCCGGTGTCCCTTACTTTCTCTCTCCCTACGCTTTAACTCCTCTTTGTAGCAGTATGAGCAGTAATTTTCAGTCTCAGGACGCCCATAAAAGGAACAGTTCTCTTTCTTGCAACGGTTCTGCGGGATGGAATATATTGGGGAAACTGTGCTTCTGCCTCGGTTTTTATCATTGTTCAACCAGGTCTGAGGAGCCTCCTCATCAGCATATTCTAAGCAATCTCTAATATCACCGGTATTAAACCCATTTGTAAATGTCTGTGACTTGTGTTCGGTAGGCATGGCGTAGGTCAGTGATTCCACTGTGTTCACTGTACGGATACCCGATATCCGCGCTGGGCTATAACTCTGTGAAGACAGTGATCGATTCTGTTGGGGATAAGTGGCACATGTTTTTAAGGTGCCAACCACTGGCTTATAGCTATCATCTTGGAAGCTTGATGGCTTGGAGTTGACATCATGCAAATGAATAACGCTTTGCCTTTGAACAGGTGGAGTATGGCTATAGTGGGCAGATACCGGAACGGGTCCACTTTTCTTAGCACAATTACTTGGTGAAGAAAATGACCCTGGAGTGGGACTAGTGCGATCTTTAAACTTTAAAACCAGTTGAGTTGTATGGCTTTGAGGCAAGACTGGTGATGCCCTGTCCTGAGGAGATGATTCTAACTTTTCTTTTGAATATGCTTCTTGCTCCAGTTTCCTGCAAGATGACCCATTGAGAACAGCTTTTTTCTCAGCCTCCTTTCGCTTCTGTTCCTGCTCGGCATTGAAGCGCTCTTGGGCACTGGTCAGGTAATAGCCGATCATCTCCTCATGGAACTGATGCCTATGGCTAGTTAGAAGGAGGCCAGCAAAAATAAACTTGCGTTCTCCTTGCATGGCAGCTCTCAAAATGTTGAGGCTGAGCTTTACATCGGTGCTGTATTTCCACGGGTCAGACTGTTTGTCAGAGAGGGATTTCGTGTTTATCTTTTCGGCAGGTGAAATGCTCGCCTTGTCGGTAGGAGAGGGAGTTGTCTTTTCAGACGGAGATGTGCTCGCAGACTGTCCAGACTCCTCTTTGCTCCCTTTGCGAGACTTCGACTTCTTCTCTTTGACTTTTTCTGTGATGTCGCCATTTTTCCCATTCCCTGAGTTTGCTCTGCTCATCTTGCCATGCACTAGCCCTCCCAGCCCACCCATATTCTTTTTCAGCTTAATTCCTAGAGTTTTACTGAGGCTTCCGAGTTTATTGGCAACTGAATCCGTCCTGTTTTTGTCTTTATCTTTCCTCTGTTTGTCTTTTTCCTTTTCTTTACCATTTTTGCCATTGCTGCCATTTGAATTACTACAGATGGAATCTCGGTCTGAGTCCATTGAGTCGGCCAGAGACTGAACATCCTCCCCTGCTGAAGCGGTGGGCGATTCTGGCTGGGCCAAAGGGGCCTGTTAAGGGAAATTAGTTATGATTAGATAGAATAAAATCAGTTTTACACAAGGATTGCATTTTATATCCCCCATCAAATTGCTCTAACTTGTAGCTTTAAATCTACACAGAGCCATTTTAAAGTTAAGTTTTAATTAACCTCTGTAGCCTACAGGGCCTACAATGAACAAAACGGAAGGTATATTACTTCAGGGATAAGTGTATATTCTGCAACAATATTAGTTTATAAAAAAAATACACTACTGTCAATCACAAAATGTGGAAGAGTTAACATTTATTTGGAAATCTGAGTTCCGGTTCATGCTTGAAGGTGAAACTACACAACAGTTTGCAGAGAATAGTTACAAAAGGATCCCAAAGGGGACACTAAAAATTCTTGCAGCTTTCAAACTTGCACATGTTCATTCTAATTTGCAAAATTCTACTCACCCACTTGTTGAGAATAAGTGACATTTTTTGCTGGGTGAGAGAGTAAAGTTCTTCATTATCATCACCGTCAAGGTAAAGGATTGGTAACTGATTTTGTGCCAGGGTTAGTAAATTTCACTACAATTCTGCAAGACTATTAACTTAGTGTCAATTTTGTTCTGAAGAGCAACATTAGCACTTTGTACAAATTTGCACTTCTTCTCTCATACGTGAGCTATTTGCCCAGTTTGTGCTCTACGGTAGCTAAGCTACCACACCATTCTCAAGGTAAATCACTATAATAATGTTATGGGGATTCATGGAAGCCGGACAATAACAGCACTAGCAAATACTATGAAAACAACAGTTAAGTGACTTGCAAGGTTCCCAAACTATGAATACAGCTCAGTCCTGGCTGGCAACACCCCTACCCTCTCAATCCTGAGCCTCCCTGGAACAGATGCTGCAAATCATACTAAATTGTGAGACACGTCCGAGATAGAGATCAGTGTTCATTAGGGTCTAAGTTGAGATCATTTGTGACCACAGGGATAAAAATAAGTCTCCAGAACTGGAAAAAATAGACTCTAAAACTACTGCAACAGCCGGCCTCTTTGGTGAAACTCTTGCTAACGTAGAGGGCTGATCCTGTGAGATGATGAGCGCCCAAACCACTCACTCACTACAATGGGTATTGAGCATGTTCAGCACCAGGTCTTTACATCTGCCAAAAAGCAAATATGAGATGTTTAACTAACCATAATCCTTCAGAGCAAAATTCATCCCTGTGCAAAAAGCCAGTACTGGGACTATGTCTCAATTAAGTCCTCAAAATAAGGCTTAAGTGGTGCATATGCTTGTGCTGGCTCCAGGGGTGCTGGAATAACTTTTATAGTGGGGGTGCTGAGAACCAATGAACCAAACTGTAAATCCTGTGTATAATGGAAACCAGTTCAAGCCAGGGGGTGTGACAGCACCTCCGGCACCAGCACCTATATGCTCTCTGCAAAAGGGACAATTTCACCCTCATTCCATAGGGGAAAAGTTTCAGCTCTGCTGGGGAATTACTATGAGTTATGCCATTCTGCCCATCCAAAATAAACCTGTCAATAATTCGTTTATTACTATCTAGCTGTGCAAAAGCACAAGTGAGACAACATTATGCTCTCAGCGGAGTTATTTATACATTGTGACTCAATAAGAACTGGCTCTACTTCTCTGGTATAGACACTGAATCAAAGACACCCATACAAACAACAGAAGGCGCAGTATAAAGTGTATACTTCTACACTTTATATTACGGATGAATATTGGAGGCAAGAACAAGGACAAATTTATCATCTTCTCCAACACTAAGGATAAAATCCTGGCTCTACTGAAATCAACAGGAGTTTTGCCATTGATTTCAATGAGGCCAGGATTTTCCTCTAGGAGTTTTCTTCAGTTCAGTTAAAAACGAGGTTCACAGTTGCTTTATAAAACAATGTCCACCCCACATTGCGGAAGAATGAAAAGCCAGCCCATGAGGCTGTCAGCTAATACAATAAATAATAATAATAGAGATGGGGCTTGTCTGTGCAGACAGATTAATTCAGTGGAAGCAAAGGGGAATCTGCTATGTGGTTGGTAACACCTCAATGGGACCAGACATGATTCATGAACAATGTGGGGAAATGAGGATCTGTCAATGAAAGGGATGGGCAGAGAGTATGTGGGAGGAATTGGAGCTGACAGAGAAAAGAAAGAATCTGGAAGTCTCTTATTAGGAGTGGTGCCTTCAATGAACATACGCTGGGCCTTGTAAAACTAATTTTTTCTCCTGCAGACCTTCACTGTTTCCCCTGCACCCTCAATTTCTCTTTTCAACCCCTGGTTGTGCTCGGTGCCTAATTACCTTTGTCCTCGCCCATTGACTTTTTGACTCTAGATTAACCCCCATCTCTTTTAATATGATTTGCAAGGGAATTGTGTGAGAGAGATTCAGCGATGAGGTCCCAGCTGTGCACTATTTTAAATAGCTTCCTCCTCCCAAGGTGCCAGGCTGCCATTTTAGCAGCCCTTTGTGGTCCTGTCAGCCACTTTCTAATGTAAAAGTGGAACTATGAGCTATCCAGTGGTCCAAATTTAGTTCTTATAAGAGAAACTGAGTTGAAATTGGATTTTTAGACCATAAAATGCTGCTGAAAGGGCAGCTGACCTTTTGGGCATATGGGAGCGTAATGCGGAGAAGGCCTAAATAGTTCAGGAAACCTTTAAAAATAAAGAGAGAATTAAAAAAAACAAAAATAAAAAAACTAGAGAAAAATAATTCCAAATAGTAGAGTTTTACTAGAAACTACTTTTCAAAGTGGAGTGCATGCTGCAAACACACCCAGGCAGCTGTGTGTGTGTGTGTGTTTTTAAAGAAAATGAGATGGAAAATTTACAAGCCTTATTCCAAAATCAGTGAGCTACACCAGGCTGTGTGCCTTTATTGGCTATTGGTTCACTCCTGAGGTGGCACAAGGCAGGTAGCAGAACCCTGCAATCTCTGCTATGAACACGCCCTGTTGTGGCTTATTTCTCTTCTGTTGTTTAGACAGAGGGAAGGGTTACCCGTGTTTCAGATGGTATGCGTATCCAAGTTACATTCATGTAGCTGTGCAGGAGATTAAGCTTTGCCTCCAGAGACAGAATCAAGCTGAAGAAACACAGAGGAAAGAGAACAGATGACTAATTAGTTAAAAATACATCTAAGGAAAAATCAATACTCACACTTCACCGCAGGAGAGAATTTGCATTGTTCAGACTAAGAGCAGCTCACAGCATCTTAGTAAGCTTGAGACCCACCCACCTCTTTTCCCCCAATAAAGCTCTCTATTAGTGAGTGTCCCGGAACATAGATCAGGCTTGATGGGTTCAAGACACCTTACTGTTAAGATTACAGAGAGTTCTTACCTGGCCAGTCTGGTGTTATCATTGTCATCTTTTCCCCACTCCCAGTCTTTCCCAGGATCAACTGCAAAGTGCAAAGGCAGTAACTTGTGTTCAGAGTCAGTCAGAGGGATCACCGCTGAAGAAAAGAAGAAATCAGGAGTGAAGAAATGGGTTTAGCTGGGAAAAGCGTAGAAGAAATAATTGGCTGAAGGAAAGAACCAGTACAGGAATATGGAGTATAAGAGGCCTTTGCACCAAACAGTCTCCCAATTCCTGTGTGATATGTGTCACCTCTCTCCTCTAAACCCAGGCCTTTTGTGAAGCATTTTGACACTGATTCCCCCGCACCCCCTCCACATCTGAACCATAATCGCTGGTACTGTATTTGTCTGCCACTGCATGCAGTGCTGTAGCCTGTACTCATGCCAGTAGTCTCGCTGCAACTAATGAGGCTAATTGGCATGAACTAGGGCTACTGCCATGAGTGAGAGTTGCAGGATCAGCCTCTTAAGCCTTGTCTACACGACAAAGGTGTACAACTTTAACTCTACTGGTACAGTTAAAGCAATACAACCCCCTCTAGTGTGGATGCAGCTATACCATATAAACATGCTTATTCTGGTATAAACAGGCTTGTACTGGTATAGGTTATTCATGTATGGGAAGGGGAAATGAGCTATACCGGTATCAATAACCTTTATTCTGGTATAGCTGCATCCACAGGAGGGGTTCTACCAACATACCTGTATGGGTAAGTATATATATGACACCACAAGCTATCATGGTTATAGCAGAACGAAATCTGTGTGTAGACCAGACCAAGGAAGCTCTTTGGAGCAAGGACCCTGACATTTTGTAATGCACAATGTACATCTAAGGGATATATTACATTATAAATATTAGTAATAGCTGAAATAACCCCCCCATTTTAGCACCATGCAGATTATATATACAAACACACCTTATATATACACAATACACATAATGTGCGTGTGAGTGTCTTTCACAGTTAGTACCTTTTCATTTTTCACAGCTAAAGAAATAAAAGGTTGATAATTTGACTCTAAATCCTTCAACTGTTGCTTAGGGCATGAACAAGGCTCTTCCATCCCTGTCTATTCTGAGCCACTCTTTGCATGTTCTCAATATGTTCTTATGGCCCATAAAGTTGATAAGAGCATTCAAAATTGAAACATGAAGCAGAGAGGGATTCTGGAGATTTCTGACTCAGGTAATGATTGCCAGTTAAGGTATATGAGAGCCTGAGGCAAAGCTCAATGCATGATCCAGTAAGCATGCTATTTAAGGACTACTCAAGTCCATTGAAAGGATCACTGCTACTGGGCTATACCTCACTGTTGTTTTCTTTCTTTCTGCTGTCCTGCCTGCTCGGTGTTTGCTTCAGGAATGAAGTTTAGCAGCTGTGCTGCATACTGAGCATACTGAAGACTCTACTACAATACGTTTGATAGATTCTTAATTGAATACATTATGAGAAATGTAATGGAGGTTTGAATTAAAATTGGCAATTTTCCTCTGTTTCATTAAAAAAAAAAGATTAGTCTCTTTGCTAACATATTTTATGATGACATTTAATATAAAGCTGTTGAAGGGGGGCTGGGAAGGGGACTCCTCTTTCTCAGAATTATGCAGCCCATTACTGCTCTAGTGACAACCAATCAAGAAATTTAATTTTCTTTAACATTAGCCTAAATGACTTACTGTAAATATTCACCCAAGGAAAGCCAAAGGGCAAAGGGACTCCGAAAAGCCAGCCAGCCACATGGCAATGAATAATTCAGAGGTTATTACCTTTACCATAAACAATACTTAACTGTTATTTTCCAGCAGCACAGACATATACATTAGCAACACTGGAAGATGGAGCATTTCTGGATAATTATTGTTGATCGCAGAACAGAATGCGGGATGTATAATCTGCGCTTGTAACAATAATCATGCTGAAATCAACTGTTAATTGTGCCTGATTTAGACATATTTGATGACTCCACTATAAAACTATTTTTTGCCTCTTGTTTAATTTGATTTTCTACACAAAAGAATGGGGGGGGGAATGAGGAGGAAAGCAAGAATTATGTACAAATTCTGTGCCAAGATTGCTCCCTACTGGCAATAGAGTACAATTCTTTATACTGTAGTACATTTTTTTTGTCCAGGTTGCTCTTGTATGAAATATAAAACTGTGGACAATTAGCCAGTTTTAGCTGCATATATTGCCATTAGGTTCAGGTATGGAAACAAGTATTCTTAGGGACTTTAGCTCTTTGAAGAACATGCATTTGGATGACAAGTATAGTATATGATGTTGCAATTCAAAATTAATTGGAGAGTTCTGCATTACAGCCACCAAGTCATTGCCCTATGGGGCATTCCAAAGGGCATCACTACCAAGCAGAAGTGATTACTGGGCCTGATCCCAATCTCATGGACACTGATGTAAATCAGGGGTACCTCCACTGAATTCTGTGGTATTATATCAGTGGAACATCAATGATGGAGTGAAAACAAAATCAAGTCCCATGTGTTTTGAGTGTCATTTACAGTCCAAAAAGTAAAGTGCAGTCAGAACTTATTAAACCTATGCAAATTAAGTTAATTAAGCAACTGTTATGGATTTAGGATTTATTATACTCCTCACAAATATATTAAATCGGCACGTTACAGAAAGCAAGCAAGAAAAGAGCCCAACTAAGCCAAGGATAAACACATGCCCAGTCCTGATGGTGCATGCTCTTGCAGAGCACAGATTGTGATTTGTGAGTTGGGATGTCACGACATGGCTTGAAACCAAAAGCCCTTTACTATTGTCAGTTAGTTCCTGCCCAGAAAGTAAATGGACCTTGAGAAACAAAAACATTTAGATTTTTTTGGTTTCTTTGTAAGAGAAAATGACAGGTTACAATGAACAGTTTTCATACACAGATTTCAGAGAAATCCATTAAAATTAGCTGTTTTTATAAATAACATTTTTATTGATATTTGTAAAAGCTATTTGTACAAATTGTAATTTGGCCTAAACTGTCCTGACAGAAGCCCTCTAATAATATTTTAATCAGTAAACAGATACATTAAGGGTTATAATATTGTACCATCTCCATAAATATGCACAGCTTCTGAAGCTCCTTTCACCTGAATTTTTTTGCAGCCCTGTGATGAGCATATACATCATAAACTGATTCTTGTGGGTAGTTTGAGGTTAGGATGAGGGAATATTACTCTCTTCATGCACAATTTAATAGTTAAGCCTTGAATCTTTAAAATTTCACTGTGCTGCCTGTTTTGTAAGGTACATTCTATTCAGTAACTTTGATTTCCTGTAGGTGAGATCCACCTTCTGGTATGACAGAAGCAATTGTAAAGTTCAAGGACTGTAAGTAAGACACTTCAGACTAATTTCTAGAGTGAACAAGTACCCTGCAATTGCCTACCTGCATAATTTGTGGTTGTTTGCTGCTCCAGTATGGTCAAGGATTTTCTTTTTGAACAGTCCTAGCTGTAACCTTGCTATAACTCTGTTAACAAGCCCTGCTGCAGATTGGACAAGTCAAAAGTCATTGCAGCTATCGATGAATGACAGCGTTCAATGTCCTCCAAGTGTACTTTTTAAAGTATTTCTAAAGCTATTTGCAAAGTAACATGCCCAAATAGGTTCTCTCCAGTGAACCTTTATGATAAATGTATTATGGTCAAAGGACTGTTATCATACAACTCACAATTATTATTTCAACCTGATTATGAGGAGTCATTTCACTGCTGGCTGGTTGACAAAGCACTTCATTGTAGTGTGGGAGCTCTTAGGTAAGCCTCATGAAACAGTCTCTGCCCCAGTTGGCAAATGTTCTTTTTTTTTCTGAATATATGAACAAAGACGAAAAACCTGGATAAGCAGCCTGTGAGGAGACAAAACTATTGGCAGGTTCTAGCCAGCTGATATATTTCACCCTATAGGACCCAGTTTACAGTTGATGGAACTACCAGAATGTGTTGATCAAAGCGATAACTCAAGGTCATGTCAAAATGTGTTTCAGGGAAACCACTGGTGACAAAGTATGTTTTAAAATCCTCTCCAAACAAACAGGGTTCCTCCTGGGGACCTGTGGGCAAGGTAACCCACCCTTATCTCCTCCGTAACTGACAATTTTTGCAACATATATTGGTATGTACAGGAGTTGAACAAATTTAGATGTGGGGTATAGGAGGGCAAAATGATAAGTCACTGGGGTTTCACCTATAAATGCTAATGGAGTTTTACTTATAAGTCAAAGCTCCAGATTTCATCTGGTGAGACTATGTAATCCAAGTAAAAAAAAAATCAGTCAAAGCTATCTTTCTTCCAAAGCTCTCAAATTACATGATGAATGCTATTCGTATATAGAGAAGAAATCTTTATTACAGCCTATAATTACACTGTATTTATTTAAAATTAAAAAAAACCCAAACCCAATTCTTAACAGAAGTTGATAGGCACAAATCCCCTCTATTCTCAATAGGACTATGAAAATTTTTTATGTTTTTCTTTGGTATTTATTAGTTACACTCCATATTTAGGGGTAATATGGCCTGGTGGATCTGATACTTGGAAGATTACCTCAGATAGGGAGTTCCTGTGGTGATATGGTACATCATTGTGGCTATCACTCAGTCCCTGCCCTGGCTGCCAGTGTGGCAAGAAAAAATGGGTATGAGTGGATCATCTCTCTTTCCATCTAATTCCTGGCTGTCCCAATAGTATCTGAAGACCACTAGCAGCTGCATATACTACATTAGACCTGAGGCTGCTGTACTGGAGCCTGAATGGTGTAGCATTCCCACCACCCCAGATTTATGCCAAACATTGCTTGGCTGAACCACATGTGGACTTGCACTAGCATGCAATACAAAACCAGGTCACACTAAATACTACTTTGATTTAACTGCCCTTGTAATTAGCCTGTCACTGTCTTTGCTTGTATGATTCAATTTAAGTGAAGTATCAGAGGGGTAGCCGTGTTAGTCTGGTTCTGTAAAAGCAGCAAAGAATCCTGTGGCACCTTATAGACTAACAGACGTTTTGCAGCATGAGCTTTCGTGGGTGAATACCCACTTCTTGCATCCGAAGAAGTGGGTATTCACCCACGAAAGCTCATGCTGCAAAACGTTTGTTAGTCTATAAGGTGCCACAGGATTCTTTGCTAATTTAAGTGAAGCAGTCTAGGGCATAAGAAAGAGTAAATCCCGAAGATGTTTTTCAGAGGGAAACAATATACAAGCAAACCCAATCTTTAAAATTACATTGATGCCCATAGGGTTCTTCAACAGCTTTCAGTTATCCCACACCTTTTGCAAGCAAATACAATTACATGAAACAGCCCAGAGGAGATTATCTCTAAAAAGAGTATTTTATATTATATCTAATACCAACATTTTGATCATTCAAGATCATATTCACTACCACCAAGGGAAATGTGTTCCCTAATTATGAAAAATAAAATATTTTGGCAATGTACAATAAATAACAGGAACATATAATAGCTTGTAATAATAGCAATGTGTCACTAGGTGGCATTAAAGGGTTTAATTTACTGAGTACTGTAATAAGCGCATAGAGAATGGAGTTTATTTGAACAGTAGCATTCATCACCCTTCTGAGTGTCTGGCTGTCATGGCGGTGATGGGCTTGGGAGGAGAGTAAGCCTGCTTGCAGAATTTACTCAGGTGAGCTGTGGCAAGTACATGCTAGGGTCTTCCTCCCATCCCCTTTTAAACTGCAATTTTGGGGGCTCCCTCAGCCACCACTGGGCACTACAGTAAACAAAATTCTGATGGTTGCTAGTTAACCACATGCATAAGGCATTATAACTGCAGAGTGGCATTGACAAAGCAATATTCAAACAGTCAAATGCATAAAACCACACACCCATCCTGCCATGTAACAATTATGCTACAAGCCTTTGGAGATCCCATTCAGAAATGCAAAGATCAGAATGTGACACAAACACGCTTCAGTTTGCTGTCCAACCAATGCTCTACTTTACAGGAACTGAGAGAGTACCAAGAACCAGGCCACACTGTGCTGCTGGTTTGTGGACAGTATCAATCTGCTTCTCTATTTTTTGTGCTTCTAACGATGGCCTCTAATCGTACGACAACTCACTCACTCTCTAGTACAATTACTACCTATGGGAGTACAAGCATACAAGGGCGTACAAGAACGCAGCTTTCGAACAAGCACAACCAGCTTTCTTTATTAAAAAGATGGTCTCCAATTTACCCAATGAACTTTTTTCTGATTAGCTACAATATATAACATGCTTAATAGTAATACAGCTACGATGATGAGGCTAAACTCAAGAGAAAATACAATATCTGTATAAAGGTAACATTAGAACGATTGATTAATTTAAATATTTTTCCCAAATTAACTTTGTGATGTGTCATGTTACCTAGTGCGAATTTAGAAGTAAAACTTTCCACTCGTTCTTATCATTTCCTTCAGTGAAAGATCCTTATTATCCTATTGGATTGTTTTCAGGAAAAATCCTAATATCCTAAGTTATACACTGTAGATCCTGACTGGGAGAGGACTGGGGTCATTTTCACATGAACCCTAAAAACTACAAGAATTAGACTATTGTGCCTAGAAGTAATAAATAATAGTAATAATGTTCCTTTGCACTTACATAGCATCTTTCATCAAAGGATTTCAGAGCACTTTACAAACATGTAATTAAGTCTTACAATATCCCCTTGAGGTAGTTAAGCACTTAAGCACTGTGAGGTAGTTAAGCACACTCAATACGTTTATACACAGCTGGTAAAAACAGGGAATCACTGAGAATCTAGCTCTCCTCAACCGAGAGGCTCTTATAAAAGCTGTGACAATGCAGTATTACATGAATGGAGAAAGAGACACCAGGGGGATGAGGTAATATTTTTTATTGGACCAACTTATTGGGAAGGATCAATTTCCTTTCAAAAGTACAACCACCCACTGATCCCCTTTACAGAGCTTCATCCCTAAGCAAATTTGCTTCAGGAAGAAGAAAAAGGGTAACAGTAAATATCCTTGACATGTGACACACGACAGTTCTCCAGAGCATTTGGCAAGAGGGACTTCTGTTTGTACTTAATACAAAAGATGAAATTAAAACTGATATTTATTAAGAAAACTTCCAATATGTCTTCAAACTAATAGGAAAACAGAAACAGCTTATGATGGTAACCAAAGAGTATGCTGACATATTTTTATGTCAAAGAATGTCATCTCTTTGTACTATTGACCTGTCATATCTCTTGGTGCTCAGTGTGGTAGGTCTCTGAATGAAGCAAACTGTCCAAGGTTCACGTTGGCTCAGAATTTCTGGCTTTCAGGCAGTGGATTTTAAGCCAGATTCTTGTCTTTTGTCCTATCAGGACCCTTCATGTCCTGCTTGGAGAGCTGAGGTTCTCTTCTCCCATGCTACACTTCCCCTTCCTGTCCTTCAGAGGTTTTGCATCTTAGCACCTTTCATCTTGCGGAAAAAGGCTGGATGTGGCTATGACCTAGTCAGAGCTATGTAGAGGCCAAATGTGAATGTGAGCTCGCTTGGACCATTTGACAGTCTGACACCATGGACTGTGAAGTGCTGCTCACCCATCTACAAGACCTGACTCTGCTCTTTTCTTTCAGATGAAATTATTCCCTCTTCCCTCAAAGACCTTCACATGGTGAATCCCACAGGAACTGATCCTATCGTTTCTCTTATTCATGATCTTCCTAAGGCCATCAGGAAAGATTCTACAGGCTCTGATGTTACCATCAGTATGTAGATGGCACTTAGCTCTATGCCCCATCTTAATAAATGTGCACTCTGTAATTTCCCTAGTGATCCAGTGTTTGAATAAGGGGAGTGGAGGTGGGGAAAGGGTGAAGAGCTGCAGGCTAAAGGCAGAAGTTATATGAGTAGGGAGGGGTGCAGCATTTTGAGGAACTAGCTGAAAAGGTGACCTGCCCCTCCTTTGCAGGAGTCTGTTACCTGGATCAAAGTGGCACACAGGTGCAAAATCATGCTTCACAACTCAGTGAGTCTAGACACCCAGGGAGTAATGGCAGACAGGGATGTCTCTCACCTTTGCCTTGTTCAGCTATCGTGTTCATTCCTCTAGGAAGTAGATCTATGAACCACAACCCATATAACTCTTTCCACCTTAAATTAATCCTAAACAGCAGCCCTTGTTCTAAGCAGAGCCGACTGTATGAATACCTCATACCAGTATCTTGCATGGTACATTGGCTGCCAGTGGGTCCATTTCAAAGCGCTCAAGCTCACCTTCAAAGCCCTGAATGGGCGAGAGTCCCCTTATCTCAGGAACTGTCTTTCTGCTCCTCATCATGTATCAGATAAAATCATCAAAGCAAGAACTAAAAAACTATAAAGAAAAAAAGCTTAAGATGGAGGTATGTATTAAAATCCAGAAGCTGCACCACAACTGGTAATTTATACAAATATCTATTGAAGTCAGTAACTGGCTAACACACACCAGACCTCCTACAAACCTCTGTAATGAAATGGTAACATTAAAGATATATTCAAAACTTGCATCTCTATTCTGGTTAGATGAGCTCATTGTATGCATTTGCTTTGCAGGCTTTCATTTCAGAGAGGATTTTCGAATGGTACCTTGGGACTGTTTAGGAAATGGCTCCTTTGTGAAAAGAATTCTCACAGGGGTTGGCTGGCTACTGGTTGTTATTGTTGGTGAGCTGCGAGACAGCTGCCATGTCCATTATGCACAATGCAATTCCCAGCAAAGGCCAAACTGGTTGCCAAGCACCTACCTGAAAAATCCCTTAAACATAAGCTGTTGGAGACCAGGTGCTCAATGTAGGAGAAAAAGGAAATCAAAGATAGGTGCCACTTAAGGCTCAATGATTTTACTGAATTGATTTCCCCATCATACGCTTGACATTTAGATTCAGTTTTTTTATTTCTATATTATGTTTTTAGCACTGCTCTCTAATACCAAGTGTTTCTTCAATACTGCACAAAGCCACTGTATGACACTGTCCCCTTTTGTACAACCTCACCCAAACTTCTACACAAGAGGACATGACTGGGTGTTCAAGTCTTGGATGAAAATGTTCGAAGAAGGCGTGTAATAAAAGTTTCTTTCCTCCTCACCCTCCTTTTTATAAACATCCTCCTCTCTAGCTGCAACTTGTGCATTTTTGTAGCATGATTATCTTTCAAGCAGAAAGACATTAGAGACTTGAAAAGCCATCAGGATTTGTTGTTGTGTAACAGAGGTATATACCTTCCTTTGGGAGTTTAAAACACCTCTGCAGCTTTGTCAGTGAATGAGAAACAGTATTTGGGATTCAAACTCATTTCTCCTAGCACATATCACTTGTAGAGCACCAAGCTAACCTCATAACTCTCCCTGTTTCCTTAGTAAATACGTTTCCCTCCAACACAATAGGAACAAACACAAATCTGAGTTCAGCTAATTTCCTCCTAACTTGATATGTTTTTGATTAGCTGTGATTTTGATTTGAAAGCAGAACTAGAAGCTTAATTGGATATGATTTATTCACAGCAGGCTAGAGCTACAAGTTTGATTTTATGCACAAGAAATCCAAAATTATGCATCTTTTCTCCAATGATGGTACTGGAGCAGCATTATGCAGGAATACAGTTGGACAAGATACATTTTGAATCAATGGTTATACACACTTAAATCAGCTTTCCAACATAGTGCATCTGAAAGGGAAAGAAATTCTTTAAAAAATATAGGTAAGAACTTTCTGTCTATAGACATTTTCTGTAAGAAGAGTGTTGGTCTTTGAAAGCCACCAAGTCCAGTGTAAAAATGCATCATTTTAATAGTAATTTTAAACTTACTCCTTTTTTAAAATAAAGTATACCTGAAAGCATTAAAAAACCTAGACTGAGATTTTCAAGACTGCCTAAATAATTTGGATGCATTAATGTGAACTGAACTCCAAAATCCCCTGTATGTCATTGAAAAATCTCAGCCTAAATGTATTTGTTTGCTGAGGTATAATAATTCTAGTGAAAATAATTTGCACTTTGAGAGGTTGGACTGGATCCTGTCATCCAAGGATCTCAAAGCTCTTCCTAAATATTAACTAAACCTTGCAGCACTAGGGAAGTAAGTATTAATGTACCCATTCTACAGATTGGCAAACAGATACAAAATAGCTACGTGACTTGACCAAAGTCACAAGATGAGTCAGGTGGTAATGGAACCAGGAGTTCTGCTTCCAATTGTCTACTGTACTTACTAGGCAACACTCCCACTGAGTATCTGTAAATCCACATTGTCTGCTTGCCACAAATCACAACCTGCAGGATTGTTGGTTTTGCAACTAATTTATTATTGGGCCACTTGTTATCCACAAGTGAAACATTTAAGCTTTAATGCCAAAATCTCATGGAAGATACTAAACTTTGCTCCTTTTGCTTTTAAAAAATATGTTAAAAATAATATGCTTAGGAGCACCTGAATATCCTCCACTTAATATCCTGGAGCTATGAGGCTTTCATCTATACTCCAATCAACTCGTAGCCATGCTTCCCCTTCACTTCTTGTCACTTAACTAACCATTTCGAAATTAACATCAACCAAAGCAGACTTAACATGTATTGTGCTTCTATAATTCTTCACTTTTTAGTGCTACTTTTTTTTTTAAACTGTAAATGTCAAGGATGATTTTCCAAACTTTGTCAGAATCTTGACATCCATCTCCTTCAGAGCAAGTGAAAGAAGAGAGAGAGAGAGTGTGTGTGTGTGTGTGTGTAGCTTGGAGGCAGAGGGACAGGAAGAGGGGAAGGAATGAGATAGGAGAAAGGCAATGACAGTTTCTTTCCCCTTAAATTTTATACATATTCAGTGGAGCCTCCGCAGAGATGATTACACTAATCAGTGAGATGCAGCTGCCTACTGGAGTGCTCATCCTTGAGAATTAGCCAAAACAGGGAGTAGCAGCAAAGCTGCATAGAATCAATGCAGCAGAACTAAATGACGTAGAAGAGAAATTTCAGAAAGGCCATGTTTTTCTACCAAAGCAGCAGTGGCTACATCTTGACAGTTTAATCTGTAATATTTTTAAGAGGATTACGACTGAAATTTGCTTTGGTTAAGAGAACTGCATTAAAACCTTTATATATTTGACATTTTTGCACTTACAGCATAAATGTCTTTGCCAAGGCCAGGCCTAAACAAAATTTTGGAGGTTTGTTTTTTTGGTCTCTCTTGTTGAGGGATCACTAGTAAAATACAGTTGGAAAGCTTTGAAAAACAAACACAATTACCGCTAGCATACTAATGTGAAAAACAACCGCAAATCAATTAAAATAAACGCAACTGTCCACTTTTCTGGTTTCCCCAACAGTTCACAGACAGGGTCAAGTAATTAACACTAATCTTTCTAAACTGATCTGAGAATTTGTGGGGTATAAGCTACACAGAATAACAGGAGCTATTTACTTCATAGTGTCTCCTTGTAACATTTAAATCAAAGGATGCTTTGAGCTATGTTGGGAGTAGAGCCATTACATTTATCCATTTACAGGAAATCAGGCTTCATAAAAAGAGTTACTATGCCTTTGAACTGACAAATTCATGAATAAAGGCTTTTAGGAATAATCAGCTAAACACCCATGATTAAAAGAATTTCAGTGTGACAGTTGCTTATTTCACAGTAACAGTCTAGAAATCAAGAGACCCATTTTTAGTTGTCTCCTCCTGACTCCCCCAAGAAAAGTATCTTCAAATAACTTGAAATTGATCTGATGAAGAGAGGGAATCAACTTCAGATCGGAATCTACCACCTTTGTGCTACAAAAGCACTGGGGCTTTCACATTCAAATAAAAAACAAACAAACAAAAATGCCCCCAGTGTTTGGCTTCAAATTTGTGGCTTTTGTATTATCTTCTGTTATTATTGTGTCTCATCCTAACACATAATATTATTGTGTGAAGATCAAAGGAGAAGGGTAAGAGAGCCCTCTCTAGTAACAATCACATCCACCAGCTACCTCAAAAGTCAGTCATCAGACCCTTGAAATCCTCCATCTGCTCTGTGAGGTCTCCACGTGAACCATCTTAAGGGGTGAATGACAGAGCCCATTCTCCAGGCAGATGGTATTTTGGCCACTTGAGAACAAAGATCTATCATCATTATAAACGGATTTTTGTGGTTGTTTCTCTGGGTAGATTCTTCATTGAGCAAATAATATTTGCCATCCTAGGTTAATTATTCACAACTGAACTGCTATTTATAAACTACTATTTATTCCACCAGTAGTGAAGCGGTGTTTGTTTCTCTGATCTTTGATCTGTCTAGTTAGAAATACTTCTTCCCATCACTGATAAAGAATATAAGAGGGGGAGGTGGTTCTAATGAAACACTAAGCCTCTAGAGTAATGGATTGCATTTAGTTGAACTTCATACAATGAAACTTTTCATGGACAGTTTCTTTACAGGTAGAGGTGTCTTTCAAATTGCACAATAGCCCAGTTACCACCTGGTGCCAAGTCTGTCATGAGTCTGAATGAGATAGTATTCATCCAGGTAGCTGTATGTAGAGTAGGATGATAACCTCTTCTGCACTCAGATCTACTAAAAGAAACTAACTGGAATTCTGACTCAACTAATGACTAAAGGATAGCTTCTGTGGAAGAACAGAGCTTTACTAAATGCAGAACCAAAGAAATGGGGAGCAAAGGTGTCTACCACTAAGCCACATTTATGTTCCCCTGATAGTACAGCTGGTGACATACCAGGCTTGTCTGGTACCTTGCATAAGCTAGAGCAGTAGGGGATCATTACAGTAGCCAGGAATTACTAGAGCATAGTAACTCTTGCCATACCCTGTTTGATCGATCAATTTTCCCAACACTGTGGCCACTATGGGAATTGTTGTAGGAGCTGTTACACTACTGGAGACTTCCACACAGGAAGAATCCCCAAGCGAACAAGACCAGGTGCTTTGTGCTGATGGAATGTCACAAAGCACCTGGAGTAGTGGCCAGGATCTGGCCTACAGTAGAAAAGACAACCATTCTATTTTATATTCCATCCAAGCATGTCTACAAATAAGTGTACAGTGAGTGGGCCTGTTTAAGCATTCAGAAGTCAGAAAATGACAAAAATCAACATTTCACACACAACCTTAACTCTGCCCTTGTGTTTCTGCATGATATAATGTTAATTATACAACATACTCTTTTTCAATTAATGCAATAAAATATCATATTGTTTCTTCCACAATAGTAGGGGCAGATCCTGGAAACACTTGCCACTGGACATAATGCTGACTACTGTGATTTGGCTTCAGTGGGACCAATCATAATAGCTAGTGCTATGCCCAATAGCAAGTATTTGCAGGATTGGTCCTTTAATACACATATGTAGCAATTTGTAATAGTGCAAGTATACACTAATGGAAACAATTTTAATTGTCATGATGTTGCCACAAAACTTTGTAATTATTATTATGAGTTATTATTTGTATTACCCTAATGCCTAAGATCCCCAGTCGTGGACTGGACCTCACTGTGTAAGGTTCTAAACGCAGAACATAAAAAAAAAGAGTCCCTCCCTGAAAGAGCTCCCAATCTAAGTTGTCTTAGACTTTTAATGTGATAACTTCTTTTGTCACATTATTTATTTCTAGTGATTTTGCCAACACCTGTACTCTCCATTCTGTTGTCAGCCAGCAGCAAATGTTTCTGGTAAAAAGGTTGAGGAAAATATGCCCAAATTTTCAAAAGTGGCCTCTATCCATGGATGACTTAGCTTCCAGGATTTAAGAGTTTAAGAGGACGCGGACTATGGTGGGTAAGGTGTGCAGTGATGTAGAGACCGCTTCTAGACTCTAGGAATGATAGGCTACTGCTCCTAAAGCGGTCTCTGGGGGGAGGACGGTTACAGGTGGGTGTGCAGGAAGGGGTGAGGGGTGTAGGCTTTGGGACGGAGTTTGGGTGCAGCCTCTGGGCTGGGGGTGGGGGCGTAGGAAGGGGGTGAGGGGTGTGTGGGAAGGGGGAGGAGGCATAGGGGCTTGCGGGCTGTGGCTGGGGCTGAGGGTTTGGGGCATTGTGGAGGCTCAGGGCAACGGTAGAAGGGCAGGGTGATGGCAACCTGCCTTGCCATTTGTGGATGGCAGGTGCTAGGACCCTGGGGCAGCAGACAGCATTTGTGCCGGTAGCCGCTCTACTGTCAGGTAGGGACACAGCGCGGGGGGGGGGGGGGGAAGGAGACGACATGCCGGGGGAGGGGTGGCAGGTGGGCGCTGGGACCTGCTCCAGGCAGGGAACTGACGGGGCGGGGGGAGACTCGCGTGGGCCAGGGGCCGATCCAGGCTGGGCCGGGGGAGAGACCCACACCTCCAAGTATACCTGGAGCAGGGCACCTGCCGCCTATGAACAGAACATTAAAAACACCTCACAGACTGACCAGGGTGCCTAATGACTGCACTCAGTGAGTAACCTGCTGTTGATCCTGCCCCCATGTCTGTACCCTGTTCATGGTGACTGTCCTATGCAATTACCAAACCCCTCTCCCCCCTTCACAGAAAGTCTTCAGCAAACAAACATGACAGAAACAGTAATTAACAGCAAACTACTTTTAATACTCGACAACACAGTAAAGGTGAGAACTTTTCAAAATCTAGGGACTGAGAACTTTTGGGTAATTTAGCAGTCCGCTGTGGTGCAGTGACAGTTTTCACAGCCCTTGGTACCCCTCCTTCTTGTTATTCTGGGTGAGGTGGGTATTGGAGTGTGTGGCGGGGGAGGGCGGTTGCAGACACAGTGCAGGGGGGCTCTGTCCTCCTGCCTGTGGTCCTGCAGAACATCGACAAGGTGCCTGAGCATGTCCGTTTGCTCCCTCAGTAGTCCAAGCAGCGTTTGAGTCACCTGCTGGTCCTCCTGACGCCATCTGTCCTCCCGTTCGCTGTGTGAGCGCTGCTGCTGTGTGAGGTTCTCCCTCCACTGGCTCTGCTGGTCCGCCTCTGCTCTGGAGCAGCCCATAAGTTCAGCAAACATCTCGTCCCGTGTCCTTTTCTTACGACGCCTAATCTGCGCCAGCCTCTGTGAGGGGCATGGTGTAGCAGGTCGGGATACTGTTGCAGCTGTGTGAGGGGGAAAAGGGAGTGAATTGCTTACAAAGATGCATTTTCTTAAAAATGAAACATAGTCTACTCATTGCCTGTGAACCAGACCATGGACGGCACCTATCTCCTGAGCACTCACTCAGGGAAAGTTCGATTTCTCTGCATTCGCTTTCATTGCCTGGGGTATTGCACTGCAGACCAGACAAGCGGGGCAGGAAAGCTGAATCCGTGGAGCAGCCAGGCATGGTAAGCCAAAGGCTTTTGGCTGCTTAAAAGTCAATGTCCAGTTCTGTCCTCTTGCTGCAGGCAATCCTGAAAGCGTAAACTCTGCCCCTGTTCCACCCCCTCGTGGTTTTCCCTTGGAAAAGATCCCTGTATGCTGCCACTCTGTAGCCTCCAGCATGTGGCTCTAAAGTGACGCTTCTTGTTGTTCTAAGGAACAGTGAAGCACTACCAATAGTAATAGTACACAAATCACTCTACTTACATGCAGGAGTCTGCGCGCGAGATCACCCTGAGGAGGGTGTCACGGAGAGAGAGAGAGCGCATGCTGAATGAAAGCCAGCACAAGCCAGGGCCCTATGCTGCGATGCTTGTCAAAGCACTGGTCCCGGAGTACCAGCTGAGAGCGTGGCGCGGAAAAGTGTGCTACCTCGGAGCACCCAATAAGCCAGCTCTCCCCAGGAACCTCTCTATAGGCTTTTCGACTACCTCCAGGAGAGCTTCGTGGAGATCTCCCCGGAAGATGCCTGTTCCATTCCCCTGCATATAGACCTTCTGTTCGCCTAGTCTATTTTCCTGTTCTTTTAAGAAATAAATGTTAACATGTTTAAAGCACTTACCGACTGATCCTTCTCCTGATTCAGGGTCCATGGTAACGGCTGCGGAGGGTTGGTAGGGGATCTCAGTGAGGGTGATGAAGAGATCCTGGCTGTCGGGGAAATCAGCGTTGGAAGCGCTGTCGACTGCCTCCCCCTCCTCATCTCCTTCCTCATCTTCCCCATCTGCGAACGTCGACGAGGAACTGGCCGTCGACACTATCCCTTCGTCAGAGTCCACGCACACTGGTGGGGCAGTGGTGGCAGACCCACCGAGAATGGCATGCAGTGCCTCATAGAAGCGGCATGTCTGGGGCTGGGCTCCGGAGCGTCCGTTTGCCGCTTTGATTTTATGGTAGCCTTGTCTCAGCTCCTTGACTTTCATGCGGCACTGCATTGCATCCCGGCTGTATCCTCTGTCTGTCATGGCTTTGGAGACCTTCTCGTAGGTCTTCGCATTCCGTTTGTTGGAGCGCAGCTCCGAAAGCAAAGACTCATCGCCCCACACACCGATCAGATCCAAGACTTCCCGGTCAGTCCATGCTGGGGACCTCTTTCTATTCTGGGATTGCCTGGACTCCTCTGCTGGAGAGCTCTGCATCGTTGCCGGTGCTGCTGAGCTCGCCACGATGTCCAACCAGGACATGAGATTCAAAGTGCCCAGACAGGAAAAGGAATTCAAATTTTCCCGGGTCGTTTCCTGTGTGGCTGGTCAGAGCATCCAAGCTCGGACTGCTGTCCAGAGCGTCAACAGAGTGGTGCAGTGTGGGATAGCTCCCGGAGCTACTAAGTTCGATTTGCATCCACACCTAGCCTAATTCGACATAGCCATGTCGAATTTAGCGCTACTCCCCTTGTCGGGGAGGAGTACAGAATTCGAACTAAAGAGCCCTCTATGTCGAATTAAATGGCTTCCTGGTGTGGACGGGTGCGCGGTTAATTCGAATTAACGCTGCTAAATTCAAATTAAAGTCCTAGTGTAGACCAGGCCTAAGGGAACTGTCTGTAACTCCATGGCGAGACTGTTAAAGTGATCCAGGAGTTCACATATGTTACTGGCTTGGTGAAATCTAAGGCTTTGGCTACACTTGCACTTCAAAGCGCTGCCGCGGCAGCGCTTTGAAGCGCTAAGTGTAGTCAAAGCGCCAGCGCTGGGAGAGAGCTCTCCCAGCGCTGTCCGTACTCCACCTCCCTGTGGGGAATAACGTACAGTGCTGGGAGCCGCGCTCCCAGCGCTGGGGCTTTGACCACACTGGCGCTTTGCAGTGCCGCAATTTGCAGCGCTGGAGAGGGTGTGTTTTCACACCCTGCTGCAGCGCTGCAAATTTGCAAGTGTAGCCAAGGCCTAAATATAAAACAAATCACCAGTTTGGGGGTGTCTGTCCTGTTTTTGACAGCCTGCCCTGAGGTAGTCATTCATGGTCATGAGCCACTATAGACAGCATAACAATCAACTTTGAGGAAAACTGCATCTTTCACAATTAAATGGCACCGAACATGTATTGTCAGGGATCAGATGAAGTGAGGTTTGAAATGAATGCTGTAGTACTAATGTCAGGAGGATATCTCTTTGTACATGTCACTTAGAATGGTGAAGAGTTGTTGTTGGTGGCTAACTGGTTAAACTTTCAATGTCTAGAAATAATTACCATCTGTAGAAGAGCAACTTGATATTTTCATAAGAGCTATTTCATATGAAAGTTTTAGAGTTCAGTTTAAAATATTGCCTCTATCTACTGGCTGTTTGGGGAAAACTAGAATTGTTTAATGTTTTACCAAATTTTTCCTATTCATGATAGCGTATTGTAACTCTCCCAACCATTCCCTCCAAAAATTCAATTAGAAATTCTCAAGGTACATACGTGTCCAAGTGGTTATAACTGCCCGTACATATGGATTTTGGTGATTGTGTGTGCATTTGTAGTGATTACACAAGCCAATGAACAGTTATCTGCAAAAATGTTCCTTGCACACACAGATGCTGTGACTACATGCAGAAGCATGGTAATTGTCATTGCACATGCACACAGCTTGCACATGTATGAAAATGTAAACACAATGTTAAAAGGCAACATAAATAATTTCACGTAAACTAGCAAAATGAAAGCTGCCACTTTTTTTTCCCCAGAAAAGGGATATATAAGTTGATTGATGACATGTATTTTTGCCACGTGGACATCTGCAACATCTGCGTACATACGTGAGCTGTGTCACAGATCATAAACCAATCTCCATTCTGGTTTAACAATCAGAACATTGCTGTTGACATCCTATACATTTTCCTCACACTACATGGTACCCTCCAAAAACGTAACTCAAACAGTCAATGAGAGGTGCTGGCTATTACGGATGGCATTGGATTGGGAAGGTGGGCCACACCAAAGTGCAGGCTGGACCATTTCAGCCCTTCCTGGCTAGGGGACTGCTGAAGCCCATGGGATTGGCCAGTGGACTACCATCCATAAAAAGCAGAACAGAGAGAAAGCACCACCCCTGCTCCAACCCTCAGCATCATGCAAATCCCACCCTCTCTTCCATCTCATTTGCGTTCCTGATTGCGTGCAGTATCAGTCTCAATCAGCAGAAATGTCTGCATTTGCTGAGTAAGCGTGAGTTTTGTGATTCATTTAATTGATGGTTTGTTTCACAGGATCACACTTTTTGTTGAGTTGTCCTTGCAGCTGGGGTTAGATTCCCCTCAATGGGGATAATATTATTGGGGTCTGTGGGGAGAGGCTTTCCTGAACTTGCAGAGATCAGGATGCATTAATGGTCTTTCCTCTGAATTAAGATTTACCTTTCCATCAGTACCGAGGGGGAATGGACTTGTGAGGAGGCCTGAGCACTTGTGAGCCTGGGTGGATTCACTGGGCACCACCTTGCATGAAGTTACAAGCTTTGGAATAACATGGGCCCAGTAGGGCCTCAGGTTTAGGCTAGATGGTTGAGCCTGCAACGTGTTAGGATGCTCTAGTTAAAGAAACCTAAGAATTTTACTATTGAAAGGGTTTACCATCTTCCTACTTCTAACTCTAATGGGAAACACATATGCAGCAGGAGGATAACAAAGCCTTCGTACAATTATGGGTGGATTCTCTATTGAGATCTGGCCTCTTTACATCTCTGAAGTGCTACAGTGAGGCTGGAAAATGGCTACAAAAAGTCAGCAGAGAATTACCCTGGCACAGGAGAAATCCCAGCTGGCACAGATGTGCCACATCTAGGTCTGCACTAGTTATCCCATCACCCCAAGAATAGAGTTTGTGCTGTGGAAAAGATGTGGTGGAATTCGGCCTATCCTCCACTAGCATATGGTCCATTAAGGACCCTACACCAGAGACTTGCATTAGATCAGCTGAGCCGATACCCTAAGCATCGTTGAGGCTGGTGCAGATCGGCATTCAGGGTCAGGGAGCCATGACCAGCTCCTCAACTCCTGATGTAGGATTAAATCTGTCCCCATGATTCTTCTCATTCTTCGCCCAATATTTCAACAGACTGAAACCTGGTATACAAACCTATGATAAAATATCTTTATACAGCTGCTATCACTTTTTTTTTTTTTTTGCAGAAGAACAGATGTCAGCAAGCGGATCAGAAATAAAAGGTTTAACTGATTTTTTTTAAAGGAAAAATATGTTTAATACACAACTCAAAAGATACTTTTCATTAGGAGTATGTCTACACCTCAGTCGGGAGGTGTGACTGTAGCACACAGCAAGACCAAAGCTATCGCCGGTAACAATAGCAGTGTAGCCATGGGTAGCATGGTCCAGCTTCTAGCCATTTAGCCAAGGTCCTGGGCAGGGCTGTACTCAGGAGACTAGCCTGTGCCACCACCCATTCTGCCCTGACTACACTGCTCTTGGTACCTGAGGTAGCTTTCATCTAGCTTGGTCAAAACTAACTTGGCTATGAGCTCCTCCATGAGCTGCAATCAGACCTCCTCATCGCAGTGTAGACATACCCTATGTAAGCTTTCAGTCACAACTGCATGACCCACTTTTCATCTTCAGGATACTTTACTAACCCTAATTAATGAATGCCTTCAGGATCCCTAGTGTAAAACAGGTAAGTAGTAATATCTCATTTCCATATATGTAAGCTGACACAAAGGGGTTAAGAGCACAATGTCAGAGAGAGAGAGAGAGAATCAGTATTAGAGCAACGATTAGAACTCAGAAGCTCTTGGCTCCAGTCTTGTTCTTAGATGATTAAAATGAGCCTACCCAGTAAAATCCAATGGGTGCAGTTTCCTTTTAGATAGATAAAAACAGCAATTAGCACTTCACATTCCACTTCACCACAAAATATTGACTAGATAGGAAATTTCTCAGCCATACCTTGTTCTCTCTGTTGATCTTTTTGTTCCATGGATACAAGAGCAGAGAAATGCGCTTGATCGTAAGCCAGGACAAGAGGTGAGCAGTGACATCGGTTAGGTGGAACTTCCAGTGGCAAGTAAATTCCTCCAAATGGGATAGGTGCAAATGCTGCAAAGACAGATGCAAGATTTCTTGAAATAAACAAGCCATAAAAAATGGGATGGAGAGAGTAAATGGACCCTGACATTATTTATGTAATTTATACCAGTCACTACTCAACATTATCAGAGCTACATGTGGGTTTCAGCAGGCAGTGTTAAGTGAGGGGAAAACCTAATTCTTTGGTGTTGAAAATAGTCTAAAGAACAGTTCAAGTCTCATGGTAAAATTTTAAAGGAATTATGAATTTAGAAATAATTATGAAACAATTCTGTTCCTATCCCAAATTCTCTCCTAATTGCAATTGTTTATTAGTGAAGATGTAACTGTATAACAACAGGATCTTCATGTCTGATACACATGAGCAGAACTGAATTTTCCATGGAATATTTTTAGTTACAAGGAAAAGTTTCTCATTATTGGCACCAAAGATGCAGTATCACTTCTTTTTTTTTTGGCAATGTAGTCTGATTATTTCCTTGGCTACTAGATTTCTTTGCCAAACAGATTTTCTTTGATGACTGTTGCATATATAGTATTCATTTACAATTTGTTATGAGTATTGACTCTGCAAGGGGAAAGTTCAAATGTTTGTGTTCCTTTCCTTTGTGTTCTTTGATACTTCATTCAACTATTGTATATCGGGGAAGGATTTTTTCTAAGCCCTGTTCATGCATTGATTTGGCCAACTTGTTATCATCATGTATTACATTTTCTAGTTGTTTTTGTTAAAGTGGCAGAGGTTTTAGAGAATGGGTGCCTGAACATTTAAATGTACCTGTGACTCTCTGTACCTTGGGGAACACCCTACACCCCCATGTTCATCTTTGTAAAATGATTGTGTGGTATCCAATGTAAAGTTTGTCATGTTGGGTGTCTTCGGAAGGCTCATGATGCACTGAGCCTGGTTGTTATAGTGATGTTATAGTAATTGTTACAGTAATGTTATAGTAATGTTATAGGTTATAATTTCATGTATACAGTGATGGGGCTGAAAATGTATCCTCATGGCTTAAAGCAAGCCCAGGCAAAAACTCTCCAAGAACGAAGAGGCAGTTCACACCTCATCGGGGCAGGTATGGGACAAACCCAGCCCAGCCTCACAGGAACAAAGGATGCTGGCCTAGGCAGCAACAAAAGAATCTGTTAGATTCTCGAGGGAGTCACCCCCCTTCCTTTGGTCAGTTTGGAACTGCAATGAGGTAATGGTCACCTGACCCTGAAGGGGAGGGGGCAAAGCCAAGAGGGAAAAAAGTACATGATAAAAGGGAGAGACATTTGCCATGCTCTCTCTCACTCTTTTCCACCTACATCTACAGACACCACACCAAGCGACTGAAGTGCTGATCAAAGGGGAGTCTCTGGCTGAAGAAGCAACTAAGTTTGTAAAGGCATTGAAAGTGTTAAGATCAGCTCAGAATGTGTTTTGCTTTTATTTCCTTGACCAAATCTGACTTGTTATGTTTTGACTTACAATCACTTAAAAATCTCTCTTTATAGTTAATAAATCTGTTTGTTTATTCTACCCGAAGCAGCGCATTTGTTTCAAGTATGTCAGTGACTCCCCTTGGGATAACAAGCCTGGTACATATCAATTTCTTTGTTAAATTGACAAACTTATATAAGATGGCAGCGTCAAGCAGGCATAACTGGACACTGCAAGACAGAGGTTCCAAGGGTTGTGTCTGGGACCTGGAGATATTGGCTAGTGTCATTCAGTTACACAAGTCAAGGAGCAGCTTACATGCCAGAGGCTGTGCATGAACAACCCAGGAGTGGGGCTTCTCACAGCAGAGCAGGGTAAGGCTGGCTCCCAGAGTCAAGGATTGCAGTGACTTAGCAGATCACCGGTCCAGATAACACCAGAGGGGAACGTCACAGTACCAGTTAATGTATTATTATACAGGAGCCTCATTATTTTACAGAGGCTCTTATACTATACATGAGACAGTAATGCAAGTCATAAGTTTCATATAACTATAGCATTCAGAACAATATCCCATTAAGCAGTGATTAAACACCTTTTTTTGCCCCCACAAAACCACTAATCATTTCTTCATGGAAAGGTAAACATGGTCTACTGGTCTGAATAACAGACTAGCAGCTAGGAATCCCTGAATTCTAAATCCAGCTCTGAGAATGACTCCCTCTGTGACTTTAGAAAAATCCCTTAATCTCTGCCGCAGTGTGCCCATCTGTAAAACGAGGATAATTAATAACACTTACCTATTTCACAGCTGGGTAGGAGGCAGCAAAGATGAATTAATGTTTGCAAGGCACTCTGAAGAGGAAAGTACTATCTACGTGTTAAACACTGTTAGTTTTCAAGCCTGCCCCAGTTAAACTCATATTTCAACACTTGTTTTACATTAGTAATGCAAAAAAGTGGGAAAACGTATGGAAAAATCTGCACCAGGAAAAAATACTTTTTAATGTGATGATCTATTTAACTGTGCATTATTCACTAGATGATATAGGCAGGGATGCTAGCACTGCCTATTCATAAGATTAAACCAACACTTCCCATGATAAGAGCTTGTTTTTGGTTGCCTATAAGTTTGGCAAACTATAATCATTTGAGCTGAAATTTCACATGCTGGGTGACTGTCAAGATGTTTGATAAATTTTAGCCAAAATGGTTCAGGAATTTCCAAGAATGAGGCTAGGAAAAAAGATATATAGCTTTATCCAAGTGTATAAGTCTTTACAAAAATTGCAGTTCATGCTTGCTCATGGCAAAGTGTGTGCTTCATCCCTTCTCCCTCTCCCCAGTGTTGGTCCACACAGAGAATGACAGCCTGCTACTGCTATCACTTATGCCGTTACCTCAAGTGGCAGAGGTTTGGGGGGTGGATTTAAAGGTTCCAGCTCTGCTGGTGAACTGAAAACTATGTTAAGAGAACACTATTAAGACTGCAAGTTAGAAATACCATAATTAAGGTTGCCTGGCCCTGGGCATGTGTGAACAGTGATTTTTCAAAGGCTTAGAACTTTGCAAAATTTGGGTGGATTTAGGTGGGGATGGGAAAAGGCACTTCTCTGACACTAAGGCCAGCCCTGTCAAATTTCAAATCCCTGCTCCAAAAGCATAAGGGTGTTACAGCTTCTCAAACAAGAGATCACTAGTATTGTTTTTAACATGGGCAAACAATACAGGTCCGCCCCGCTTCGTTCTTAGAAACAGCCAAACAAATTTAGCTGAAATTTGCCAAAAGAATTCAGCCTAAGGCAGCATGGAAAATTTTAGCCTAAGTGGTTATACTTTGGCAAAGTTATAAGCAACTGTAAACAGGGGCTTATAGTGGGAATTTTGAGATGACGTTAATAATAAGTGTTACTACATACAAAGACCCATCATAGGATAACATATGCAAAAACATTCAGAAAAAAATAGGACTATAAAGGAAACTGGGCAAATTATTCAATAGTTTATTGGATGAACTTCACTTTTTTTGTGTGCAAACAAATTGAACTTTATAAATGTGTTCATTACTTGAAATGGTTCAAACCACTTTGTCAGAACATATTTTAGTGCACGAATTGTTTTCAAACTATTTGATTTGATGATACATTGCACAATTCACTATTTAGTGGTTTGTTATTGGTGTCCTAATTCACATTAAAAAAAACAAAATAAACAAAATAAAAAAAGTCCAAATGAATTGTAATATTTGCCTACCCTTTTTTAATAAGTCAATAGAAAAATATAAAAAGTTGATCTATCCTTAAAAATGTATTTAGACCCGGGACTTGATTCAAAGCCCAATGCAGTCAATGACTTCAATGTGCTTTAGATAAGGCATACAACTACAGAATGTGTTTTTAAATTCGGTGACTTTTATATTAAAAAAGGGCTTACATTTTAGAAGGAAATGCATAAGAAGGAAAAATTTAAAAGAAGCATAAACACTGATAGAAAATGATGATTGCGGAGTGTGGAAGGAGAAAAGAATACAGCAGAATTAGAACTTTTTAACAGAGCTTGATTGCCCTATAAATCTGTTACGGATTCCCTGAATTTCAATATTGTTTTTAAAATGGGGCAAATGTTCACAGTGCTGTATATGCTTTTAGACACATGAATGAAGTCACATGAAAGATGATGGGCTCCACAGACCTAAAATCCCTGAAATGCTCTGCACTGGTACCCTTTGTTTAGGGACATTATTATAAAAAGACTGTTATAATGGACAAATGTGTTGTGCTCTAAAATCCTTGGCTACTACATTTATTTATTTTAGCTAGGTGCATAAAGTGCTAATGAAAGACTTACCTTCTCCCCCTGAGTCTCTTAACATTGTGTCTGCTACAACAACAATTGGTCTTCTCAATATATGTGCTAAGACAAAAACGTGGAATTCTTCTAAACTCTCATACACTGGATCTTCTGAATTATCAACTCTGGAAAACATAGCACAATGACCTCAGCTGATCAGCTTACAAATGAAGATTTTTTTTCCCCTCAAGGTTATTAAATAGACAAAGAGAAAGAGGGAAATAAGGTTCTCACATGAACTAGCAATGACACATGGAACCTTTTCTCTTTCAGTCTTCATTTCAAATTCAGGTTAGATTAGTAGTGATTGAAATCTTTACCATCTGATACATTTTGGTAGCCACCAGTTTTATGTGATTCTCTGCCATGCTCCTAGCGGATGGTCGTCCCTATCACTAAAATCACCATCACCTTTGGCACCCTCTGTAGAGAAGCCAAGGCTGGAAAGTCAAGTGTTCCCCCACACTTCCCAGGTAAAGGTTGAGGCACATTGGTACGGCAGTGTAGGAAGCTGGCACTTCTGTTACCAATGTCATACCTGCCTTGTGGAGAGAGGACTTCAGTCTCTAAAACTGTGCCTCTAAGTCTTTTAGTCAGTATCAAAATACACACAAAAAGAAAATAAAAACAAAGAAAAAAAACTAGGGTGTGGGTCAGGAAGAGATGACGAATCTCCTTCAAATTAATTTTCTTGTCCATTCACTGACCAGCTTTGACATTTGTTTCTGGAGTCATACAAAAAAGAAGCAATGTAAGCAGCTCACATTTAAGACAAGAGTTCATGAAAGTCAAAATGTTATACAGGACTACAGAATAAACTACTGAACATCTGACTCTTCCATTTATGGTGACCTTGTAATGAGTCTGATCTAGCTCCTACTGAAGTCAATGGGAATCTTTCCACTGACTTTCACAGGAGCTAGATCGAGCTCGGAGTACTATTTATAGTTCGGTGACAAAACCTCATGTGGCACTAGCGGAATAAAACAAATATCAAACTAAGAGCAATTCTTAAGTCAAAATATCTGGTCATTAATGTTTCTGCTTTTACAGACATTTTTTTCCAGTCTGTATTTTGAACATTTAACAATAGTCTAAGTAGCTCTAAAGCTCACCCAGCATCATAATGAGAAAGTAACTTAAAATACTTAAAAAGTAACTTGGAAAGTGTCATGCATGAAAAGAAAGGAATTTAGAAAAACAATGCAAAATTTAACTGGAGGTCAATTTAAGCTCTTGAGCACTTGAAAAGACTTCTACATGTCAGCTTTTTCTCCCTTCATATTTTATATAAAATAAGCTTAATTATAATGACACCAGAAAGAAAGTTATAATACTGTCTCTACATGATGAAAGAGCAGAATGGCCTTTTAGCATCTAGCTGCCCAAGAAAGAGGAGTTATTTGGTAATATTTCACAGTTGTTGATATGACATTTTGTGTCAAAGAAAGAAGATAATTCTGTACATCAGATCATATCCATTACTAGACCAGAGTTCTTAACTTCAAAGGTGGCCAAAATGAACAAATTGCCTACAAAAAGATCTTGGAGGAGACAAGTACGCAGACGATGCTGTTAGCAAATTAGAACGATGTCAATCCTATCTGGGGTGATCTTCAGACAGTTTCTGTTCTATTCATAATCTCATGTCTCAAAGGCACCAGCAGTGACAGAAAATGGAAAATACCATAACTGCTGGACATCCATTGAAAGAGACAAATGAGGAATCTAGGTGCCATGTGCATTGCAGTGAAAACCCAGATTAAATTTCCTAATCACTGTTACCCAAGAGGATTATAGAGTACAAAGCTTAGGCAAGCAGCAAAAATTACATCTACAATACTTGTGACACATAAGGTGAGACTTGTAATTTATAATTGCTCAGACGAGCACCCAGGTCAGTACCTATAAGATTCATACAAGGTCCATATACTGAGAGCTAGTAGAATCAAGTGCCACAAGGACAAAAGTCAACATGACAAATAGAAAGCATTACACCAACATCTACATCTAGAGGGTCATACATATTCCTGAGAATGTCGTTTCAGAAACCTAACAACTTTATAAAATTACTTTTAAAAAAAGAAAGATTTGTGGTACCAAAAATAAATTAGACTCCCCCCAAATACACATTTTCAAAGATTCTACATTCTTCACATACATGTATATATACATATGTCTGTGTACACAAACACAAATGTTTTCATCGTATTGAGATACAGAGTGGAAAGTATACAGAACACTCAAAACATTCTGGCATCTAGCAGCCCAGCAGTTGCAGCAGCAAGAACAGGGACACAGTATATTAAAGACTAGGGGCCAGCATCTTCTAGACCTTTAATATGGCCCTAAAATGCCAGTCATCGAATGCCACAGACATCTGGTTTTCCCTTAAATTAGCTTAGAGGATCTGAGCCAAAGCTCACTGAAGTCAATAAAAAGCCTCTCATTGACTTCAGTGAGTTTTCCATCAGGCCTTTAGTTTCTCCAAGACAAAAACTGGAGCTACAAGTGGTCAGCACCTTCGCAAACAAGGCCAAAAAGGTCTTTCATTTGTTGTACACTCTGATTAATCTCTGATCCAGACTTCAAGAACAAACCTATCATATGTTCTATTTTGCAGATAAACTGAGCCCTCTATTTGACTTGGCTGAACTCTGTCTTGGAGGCCATTCAGTCACCACAATAGTAAGAATTACTGAAAATTTTATGTAAGTTTGTATTTCCTTCATCAGCAATTTTTCTAGTAGTACAGTATTGCTGTTTTCTCCTCCCTACTAACCCGCATGTCATTAAGTCATTTTGAAGCCTCGCCTTGTGTTATGTCTGGCACATTAGTGGGCAGAGAAGTTGTCAGCAGTATAGGTAGAAGGAGACAACACAATATGTTAAAAACCTGAAGATGACAGGCAAGAAGGGAGAGAGACAGTCAGACAGAGAAGAAATTATACCCAGCTAATAGATTGTTATTTAAAACATACACAGCATATAGATTCCATGATGAGTAAGACCTATGACAAATCAACATTGGCACTGCAGCCTAGACATTATCCCAAATTAACAGTGGCATGCCCTATCCTGTGTAACAAGGCACACATTGCTTAATATATTTCTTGGTGAGATGGAAAAGTGAACAGTGACACACGTGCCCTTATTATTATGCACAAATAGAACTTTTTGGTTCATATCTTGAAGGATGTAGAATCACAAATCTATGTACAACAGGATTTACTTATTTACAACATTATTTCAAAGCCTCTTTCTGTCCTCATTGATTCATTTTCACTCCAAACGAAAAACATTCCTAAGGTGAAATCCTTGCCCTGCTGAAGTCAATGGGGTGAGTTGGTGAGAAGTTGCATTTACTTCAGTGGGGCCAGGATTTCACCCTAATCTTTTTTCAATATTTGTTCCAGGTTCTTCCATCCCCCTAATAATTCTGTCACCCATCTCTTAACCCCTTTTGTCAATGCTAGATCTTATCTGAGGGCTTGGCTACACTTACAAGTTGCAGCGCTGGGAGTTACAGCGCTGGTCATGCAGCTGTGTAGGGCCAGCGCTGGAGTGTGGCCACACTGACAGCTACCAGCGCTGCAGTGTGGCCACACTTGCAGCACTTTCCTGCGCTGTATTGAGAGGTGCATTGTGGGCAGCTATCCCACAGAGCACCTCGTCCCATTTTGGCGCTGAGTATTGTGGGAAGGGGAAGGAAGTGTGCGGGTCATTCCGCTTCCTGTGCCAACGCCCCGTGGTGCATCGCTTCACATCCCAGCATTCACTCTTTCCGGCAACGTTTGGTGCCATTGTGAGTGTCTTTCTGTTTTACTCTCTGTGTGTGAATCGCGATTTCTGTGGCAAATGGAGCCCGAGCTGCTGAGGACTGTGCTGATGAGTGTCGCCAGCACACAACACGTTTGGCAGTCGAGCTATTCCTTCAGCTCCAAAGTGACAGTGAGGAGTCTGACGATGATATCGATATCGATTCTCCTGCCGCGTGTGACACTAAAGTGCTTGTGGCATTCACGGAAATGCTCAGCACCGTTGAACACCGCTTTTGGGCTCAGGAAACAAGCACTGACTGGTGGGATCACATCGTCATGGAAGTCTGGGATGACGAACAGTGGCTGCAGAACTTTCGTATGAGAAAAGCCACTTTCATGGGACTGTGTGCTGAGCTCGCCCCCACTCTGCGGCGCAAGGACACAAGATTGAGAGCTGCCCTGACGGTGAAAAAGCGGGTGGCTATTGCAATCTGGAAGCTGGCAACTCCAGACAGCTACCGGTCAGTCGGGAACCAGTTTGGAGTGGGAAAGTCGACCGTTGGAATTGTTTTGATGCAAGTTTGCAAGGCAATTAATCGCATCCTGCTAAGAAAGACCGTGACTCTGGGGAGCGTGCAGGACATTGTGGATGGCTTTGCACAAATGGGTTTCCCTAACTGTGGAGGGGCGATAGATGGGACGCATATTCCTATTCTGGCACCCCCCCACCTAGCATCAGAGTACGTTAATCGGAAGGGGTATTTCTCTATATTCCTATTCTGCCCCCCCCCACCTGGCATCAGAGTACGTTAATCGTAAGGGGTATTTCTCTATGGTTCTCCAGGCGCTTGTGGATCACCGCGGGCGTTTCATTGACATTTACACAGGCTGGCCTGGAAAGGTGCATGATGCACGCATCTTTCGGAACAGTGGCCTGTTCAGGAAGATGCAGGCAGGGACTTTTTTCCCAGACAGGAAGATCACAGTAGGGGACGTCGAAATGCCCATTGTGATCCTTGGAGACCCCGCTTACCCGTTTACTGCCTTGGCTCATGAAAACCCTATACAGGGAAGCTTGACAGGAGCAAGGACCGGTTCAACTACAGGCTGAGCCGGTGCCGAATGACTGTGGAGTGTGCTTTTGGCCATTTAAAGCACGCTGGCGTTTCCTTGTATGGGAAGCTAGACTTGGGGGAAAGCAGCATCCCCGCGGTTATATGTGCTTGCTGTACCCTCCATAATATTTGTGAAGGGAAGGGTGAAACATTCAGTCAGGCATGGACCAACCGAGGTTCAAGTCCTGGAGGGCTGAATATGCACAGCCAGAGAGCAGGGCTAATAGAGAGGCCCAGCACAGGGCTTCAAGGATTAGGGATGCCTTGAGGGAAGAATTTGAGGCTGAAAGCCAACAGTAATGTTTGCTGCCTTGCATGGGAGTGAATTGCACTGTTTACACTGTTATTCTATTATCCCTAAAATGATTTGCAGTGCCTCTTTCTTTACTGGGCTAAGGTATCTTTCACTATCTGCTATAATAAAGACTGTTTTCAAAGCCAAGAATTGTTTTATTGAAAAGAAAAAAACTTCCTTGACAGACAGACACACACACAACATTTCATGAACACAAGAGGGCAGGGGTGTGGGTTGGTGAACTGTACAGTCACAAGTTTGCATATGTCCTGTCAGGAGTGCTGTTTAATGAATCCTGCACTTCAGGGTGCATATACTGCATGGGGGTTGAGTGCAGAGGGTAAGGGTGGTAGGTATCAGGGCTGGTTGGTGAACGTACAGGTGTTGGAGGCAGCTGGTGGTGGTAAGAACCTGGATGCTGGGGAAAGGTGGTTTGAGCTGACATTGGGGCACAAGGCAAAAAGCTTTGGGATGGGGGGGGGGTGGAGTAGCACGGTAGTGCTCTGCTTGCATGGCAACGAGTGACTCTATAGAGTCCGCTTGGCGTGACAGGATGCTTAGCAGCCGCTCTGTGCTTTTCCTCTTGGCCACTGCATTTCTCTTGCGGATCCTGCTTTCCTTCTCTCTCCACTCCTTCAATTCTTTACTCTCTCTAGCAGAGTGATGAAGAACAGTTTTCAACATGTCCTCCTTGCTCTTTCGGGGATTTTTCCTCAAATTGTGCAGCCTCTGTGCTGTGGTACATCTGCTCAGTCCAGCAGTCAAGGTCACTGTAGAAAGCCAGAAATGTATACATTTAACAGGGCAGCATTGTATTCACTATCTCCAGACATTAATTGCTACACTGAGGGAGTTCTTAGTCCTCAGTTTAGCATTCTTTTACCACACACATAAACACAACAGAAGCCACGCAATGGTGAGTGAGGGGTGCTTATAGAGGGAGAAGTGGGGCTTGAGTGATAGAGGGGTTCTGGTTGCTTCGGGTAATCTGGAGTGATAGAGGGGTTGAGTGAAGATGAAGCTGCAGGGGTGATCTTCACTATCTCCCTATCTCTTCACTAAAGAGTCTCCCAACATTTTTCACAGGAGTTAAAATCCTGGAAGATATCTCCCTGCTGCGTGTCACTAGGGAACAGCGGGAGGCTCTTTTTACAGCAATGTGGATTCCGCCCTGGACCCTATGCGGCTTCCCTGTGTTCAGAAATGGTCCCCCCCCGCCCCCCCACCCCTCGCGGCACAGTGGCGCGGACGCGTCAGCGTGACTGGGACAAGGAACACAGTGGCTCTCCCTATAAAACCTGCGCAGGCATATTGCCCACCGCTCTGGCTGAAACTTTTGCTGAGATCACTGCAGCCGATTACCGCGACGTGATAGACCACATCAATGGGCTATTCCACATCTAGGCTGGCATGCATGCAGCCCTAAACCCCCTTCCTCTCCAGAAACATTTCCACCCAGAAAATAAAAGCCGCTTACCGGTAACCCGCTCCTCTGCTTGTCCTTCTGCAACTGCTGGCTGCTGCGATTGGGTACTTTCCTCCTGGCTTGAGAAGAGCTCCTGGCTGCATGCCCACTCTGGGGTGTCTTCCCCCATCCCAGTAGCTTCACTCGCGTTTTCCTCCCCCCCCACCTCCGCATCCGCCTGCGCCTCCTCCTCCTCCTGTCCCCCAGCCTGCTCAGAAGTGTCCATCGTTGTCCTGGGATTGGCAGTGGGGTCACCCCCAAGTATCGCGTCCATCTCCCTGTAAAAACGGCAGGTCGTGGGGGCAGCCCCGGATCGGCGATTCCCCTCACGGGCTTTGTAATAGGCACTCCGCAGCTCTTTAACTTTCACCCTGCATTGTAGTGCGTCCCGATCATGGCCCCTATCCAGCATGGACCTTGATACCTGCTCAAAGATATCGTAATTCCTACGGCTGGAGCACAGCGGGGACTGCACAGCTTCCTCCCCCCAAACACTAATGAGGTCCTGCAATTCGCCAGTGCTCCATGCTAAAGGGCGGGTCACCTGAGGCAAGAGCAGTAGAGTGCAAACTGATGAGCAGAGTGGCTGAACAGGAATTCTGGGATAACTCCTTATTCCCTGGAGGACAATTAAAGCGCTGGTGAGTGTCCACACCTGCTGAGCAGCGCTGGATCACCAGCGCTGCACTCCTTATACCCCAGCCGGGATGGGTTTTCAGCCAGCGCTGCAACCAGGGAGTTGCAGCACTGGTTGTGCCCTGCAAGTGTGGACGGGGTGTAATTGCAGCGCTAGAAAGCCTCCACCAGCGCTGCAACTTGTAAGTGTAGCCAAGCCCTGAGATAGGGTAACTAGAACTGAACACAGTTAATCAGGTGAGTGAACGCTGTACCACTGATGTATATAAAAGCAATATACAAATATTAGCATAATAATTAGAATTTAATACAGTGTAACATGTAAATATAATATGAATAGTAGTATAATATTAGTATAATAATCATTACTATAATAAGCATCATTTATATAATAACATATTTTCAGTACTGTTTTCAATCTTCTTTATATATAGACTGAATTTTTGTTTGTATTTTTACCCACTGCTTCACATAGCTAAAAAGTTTGCATTGATCTATCCACTATGATAACCACCTCTTTTTCCTGGTTGGTTACATTTAAGTTAGAACCCAGTAATGTGTCTGAGAAATTAAAATTATTATTCTAGTGTGCATTAGCTTGCATTGGCAACACTGCATTTCATCTGCCACCCTACTGTCCATTCGCCTAGTTTTGTTTGGTACCTACAAGAATTCTTCAGTTTTCTCTAGTCTTGACTAACCCACATAATATTTTTGCCTATAAATATTACTGCATCATTGTTCACTTTTCCATTTCACCAAGAAATGTATTAACCAATGCATGTCCTATTACACAGGATACAGCATTCCATTGTTAATCTTTTGTGATGGTGAAAACAGACCCCATATTCAGGATCAATAAATGTTTTCTGAGTTCAGTCTCTCTGTTCTCTGTCTCTCACATACAAAGAAAAAAAGTAGCACTTCAGTGTTCTATAGTAATGGCCCCAAATGCTACATCTTGTGTGAATGCTTTGGTACAGTTACAGATACACCTCTAGCCCGATATAACACTGTCCTCGGGAGCCAAAAAATCTTACCGCGTTATAGGTGAAACCATGTTATATTGAACTTGCTTTGATCCGCCGGAGTGCTCAGCCCCGCCCCCCCCAGAGCGCTGCTTTACTGCGTTATATGCTAATTCATGTTATATCGGGTCGTGTTATATTGGGGTAGAGGTGTAGCTGCAGAATACTGTCATTTTTTTGAAAATAGGGAATGGTGTGAGTTAAGGAGAGATTTTTCTCTGGGATAAGGGCCATGGTCCAGATTTCTAGCTGACAACTGAATATCTGTCCCTTTTCTGTTTAGCATGCAAAACTTCTATAGATTGTGTAATTCTCTAGAGTAATATTTAAACTGTGTGGGAGGAATTAGCTGAAAAATCTAATCTAGAAGTATAGGAAGTACATGGACAATTCCACTGCATCACTCTTATATTGTACCTTCCATATCTTTTACTGAGACAATTTCTGCACTTCACCCTCCAGTTCTCCTGCGCCTCAGGAATGATAAGCCTACGAGATTTATGTTGTGATCAATATTCAGTTAAATAAATGCCATTTATAGAGCCTTACTTGGAGAAAATGGATTTTTCCTAAGCAATGCTATATCCTCTTGCTTTGGTAAAACACGGAAAAAGTCAGAAAAACCACTGACTAGGAGTCTGTACCTTGTGAAATAAATCAACTGTCTATAGAAAGTGCTGCTGAGACAGCAGCTTTGAAAGTTTTCAGAAAGCAATACAAAGAGTGGAAGTGAACTGAACCTTGAATGCCCTTCTTTAAAAGAACATTTTATAGAAATCTGTGACCGTAAGCGACCATCCAAAAGATACAGACAAATGGGTAGCCAGAAGCAATGGTTCACTGTTTGTCTATTCTTCACATGTCTCACTGAAGAGGTTTCTTTCCTTATTACAGACTTTTTGAGAAAACTGAAGCAAAAAACAAATCTCCAAGGTGAGGATATATATAGCGGCTGCATATTTTAATTTTTTTTTGAGAATTTAGAGAAATAATTTATATCACAATACAAAAGAAAGAGAAAGAAATATATCAAACTAATTCACAGAAATTAGATCTATTTTTTCAAATGCATATTTTCAATTTTTTAAGCAATATACGTTTGCTTAATTGGCAGATTATTTCTTATCTTTCAGTGATATGGAAACTTGAACACACATTAATGTATAAGAGGGGAATCAGAATTATCCTCTCTGTACTATGAATTATATTATCATCTAGTTCATATATTTTGACAGGATAGTGCACTTTCCTCCTGATGGAACTCAACATGCTTTACAAGAACATCCACACAGCCACAAAGAAATTCAGCCACCGCTGGGATGAAGGTGCACAAGGACCTCAGGTAGGGAAGGTAGCAACACAAGATGCTAGTTGGTAGAGATTGGGGGGGGGGGAAATCAAAACACATTTTTAATGAAAGTTTTTGCAAATGTTTCATTTTTTTCATCAAAAAATTTAATGGCAATTTCAATTGTCAGATCAGTAGAGGTCCAAAGACTTTTCCTTCTACTTCTGTATTTTGAGGGTCTCCTTCATCCATATACCAACCCCATGCACATATCCTATGACTGTAAAGGCTGCCCTTTCCCTCAAAAATTATAACACCATTCTATAATCACCTTCCATAAGGGACAGATGTGATGTGTGCACTATGCAATACTGCTGTTGCTATTACTCCTAATACTTGGGTAAGGGAACTCTAGGGAAAAAACATGATGCAGCAGGAAGTGGTGCTGACTACTCAGGAAGTAGCAACCCTTGCTTTGTGTTAGTATTGAACCAATGATTCAGCATGTGGTTAGTAGTGGACTCAGAGACCTTAGGCTGCTGAATGTGTTTTCTTTTGGATGAGACAACAAAGAAGTGCTTAGTATCTGGTGCCAATCAAAGATCCCAGGGACACCTCAGAAGACTCAGCAGATAAACACTGATTTCCTGATCAAATAATAATTTGGATATATTCTTTCTACCTAAAATTCCCTCATCAACTTCATGCTATGGCATTTTTCTTCACTTCCTGTCCTAAACTGTTGATTAGCAGCTCTATGAGCTCTTAATGAGTGGGTGCACATTATTCTAGAGGGATTGCATTTCCGAAGTAGGTGAAATGTTCCCTGTATAGATGACATTTGTGAAGCATTTTACTATCTTTTAGGATGAAAGGATCTAGAAATGTAAGAAATATTTTAATATTTAAGATTAAATCAATAAAAGTCACTTTTTACTTCACAGTTTACCTTGCAATAGTGGTGCGATTCCCAGTCTACTGTGATTGCTAATTAAACTGTGAAAATTGAAGGAGGTTGAAAGGGAAAGTGAATATTGCTGAGAAGTTATTTGTTCCCAGTGTATATAATTTAACAGATCCCAGTTCACATAATTTCCCATTATTCATTTTCTCCAAACTGTCTATCTCTTTGTCTCTCCCAGAAGATTATTTTAAACCTGCTTCAGTATTTCTTAGGCTGACCTCACACTTTAATTCAGTGAATTTGGATATTGTTTCCAAAGAGTGAATGAGTATTTGGACTTAGATGACAAAGGCTAAAAAATATACTAGATCTTTTCTTTTATACTGTTTTTTTTTTTACATCTTAACGTAGAAACACCAGAAAGCTTGGAGCAAAATGAAACAAGTGCACGCGGAGATTCCTCTCATAATTGAATGAGGCAAAATGACCAAAAAGATCACAGTGTTACACTCTGAAGACAGTACTGTGTTAGGATTCAAGTCAAGAACATACTCCAGTATGACCTCTTATTACAGGGTGAGATGGAAAAGAGAAAGGGCAACAACAAATACCAGAAGAACCATAAAAGCATGTTCTAAATCTGAGAGGTTTTACACAGCTAGGATGAAATCATGTTGTGGGAAACCCAAAATGTTGTGGGAACTGGTAGATTGATGTGGGGGTGGAGTGAAAAAGTGAACAACCATGGAGGTAGACTCTCTACTCTTTGTTTGACAAGGAAATTTATGGGTGTGTGTAGCCAATGGATCTCCAAATTGTGTGAATTCATTGGCTACTAATCTCACATGAGGTTGTGGGAATGTTGTGGGCTATTAGTAATGGCTGCAATCAATTGTATAGCTGCCCCTTGCCTGACATCCAGGTTGTGGAGGCAGGAGAGAGAAAATGGATCATTAATTATTAATAATCATTATTATTATTATTAATTTGCCTTGTGGGAGCACCTATGGGCCCCATTTGTGGAGCAGGACCCCATTGTGCTCGATAGAATATAAACATAGAAAAAAAGACAGAATCTGCCCCACAGAGTTTACAATCTCCATACTGGTCACTTTGGTCCACTAAGCAAAAGCCCATTTCCTGGTACGGTTGGTGCTGAAGACATGGACTTCAGCCATAATTCCTGTTAGTATTAAAGGGAGTTACCGGTAAATGCATTAATCTCCATGTGTAAAGGAGACCACAGACAATAGTGTCACTGAATGTCCTAACAGAAGTTTCACAGGTGATCTAAGAACACAAGGAAATCTAACAAAAATGATTTTGAACTGGTAATAGGGTCTGTTCCACAACTATCTGTAGTAAAATGAGTCAATGAAACACAAACCCTTGGTATCAGGGCCCGGTATGAGGCCTGAAGCCTGAACTAGAGTAATAGTCAAGACATTGTTAAGCAAAGCTGGGCTGCGAGCCAGAGGCAGGTCCTGCTCACAGAAGTTGGCAAGAAGAGAGCTGTTAGAAGTACGTATTAATCACCAATACAATGAACATGGGACAAGCCGACATCAGAACAGCTGGGTACGAACACATCCCGCACATCGCACGCAGATAAAGAACAGGTAGACCTAGCCTAAAGACAGTATAAAAGGACAATATGATAGATAGACAATATGATGAATAGACAATATGAAAGAACAATACGATGGATAAACAGTATGATGGATGGATAGTTTGTTCAAACCAACCTGTGTCAAGAGAAAGGCAACCCCCTAATAGAGGGGATGTACCTCAGTACGTTCAATGATGTGTAACCTGTTTGTACCTGTGTATAAGAATGCATCCCTGAGTGGACGTCTTTGTCCAGCCTAGGGGGCAGTGGAAAGTCCCGCCACTGACTGAGCTGTGTCCATTCGTAGTATGTCCTGTAGAGTCTATAGGAAACTATTACTGTGCTTCGTTTGACAATAAACCTGGCCTGGATCCCTTCGTACCTTATTAGAGTCTGTGGTCACGGGGGGGTTCTCTCGGGGTCTGCTGTGTCAGCGATCTGCAGAGCTGGGGCAGCACACAGAGGGAACACACGCACACAGACGACTGATGATAACATTGAATAGAGCAGAGCACCACACCGGTAGCATCTGACGACACTATCAATGTGTTGCATGCTATATAGAGCTCAGAAGTCAAAATCACGTGGAAATAACATGCAGTGCAGGAACCTTATTATGATTAAATATGCCACCGTTTTAATATTGCTCTCACAATTCATGTTGTTTTTACAATGAGATTAGCTAGTCTGCAAAAGACATCTGTCAGTTGGATGAAGTGCCAAAAATAAACGCATCTATTTACACAAAAAGGTACTTAGATCCCATGGTAACAGGTGCATTATAGCAACCTGAATATTATAACCAAACAAATCAGAATCCAGTTCTGAGCCCACAATTGGGCTGGAGTTGGAGATTATTATTTTAAATGATCTATTATTATTATTATAAGTGGTCCTGCAGTAGCACCTGGAAGTCCCAGCTCAGGATCCCGTTGTGCTAAGCACTGAACAAACACAGAACAAAGAGACAGCTCCTGCCCCAAAATGCTAACAAATACATAAAACAAAATTTTAGCACACTAAGAGCTCGGGTATGTTTTCAATATACAATGACCACATTTACCACATTGTAAACTTTTATGGAATCTGTGGAAGCATTTCCAAAAGGATGAGATGTAAATGAACTTTCTAAATTCTAGCAGTACCAGCTAAATATTCCTTTATTTCCCCCTCAGTATTTTGGATGAATCTACAAAGATCATCAGCTACCGTTTGCACTAGATATAAGTATTTTTATTGCTATTCTTTCCTCCGAATCTGTGTTAGAGGTTACATATGCTCCCGAAAAGCCAGTTCAGAAGGAATTAGTGTGACATCATAAGTTTCTCAAAGGCAAGGAATATTCTTCTCTGGATAAGGAGGAGATCTTTTCTCTTTTAATGTGCCTAGAATTTCCCATCAAACTTTAGGGTCACATATTTCTGGTTTTTACTCATGTGTACACTAGGACTGTTTCCACTTGTTTCATGGAAACAGAAAGTCACAAAAGAAAAAAACTTCTTTGAAGTCTAGATAGCATACATCACATATCTGTGGGAATATCAGGACTCAACACGTGTGGCTCAAATTCATGCTATGGTCTGATTTTGACAGAGTGATAGTAAGATTGCCATATACAGTACCTGAACTACCATACAACCCATTGTCAGAAAATGACTTCACCATAAAACCCTGAGGATAGATGCACTAGACTTGTACTACTATTTTAGGTCAAATTTCTTCCAGTTTTAATCTGATTTTAACTTAACACAAGATAGAATTTTGTAACAGAACAAGAGGAGAAAAATTTACAAAACAGCTCAGTGTGAACAAGTAGCATTAACAGAGAAAGAAACAAACATCTAATCAGTCTATAAGCTATTGACACATGCTGCATGCTATAAAACTGTGAAGAGCAGCACGTATTCTTCACTCACGACTCCCTCTTGCTTTGGCACCCACTCGCTCATTTCTTTCCAGAGGAAACCTGAATCATGAGCTTATCAGAGTGATTCAGATACACATTTTAATATTAATTTTCATAATATTATATTTGTCAGAATAATTGAATATTGTGTGGGGGGCATTGCACTAGGAGGTGCAGTCCAAATATTGTAACCTTGCCAAAGTCCTGGCATTTTGCATCCCCTCCGAAAACATTCACACAAAATCTTCGCACCTAATTCAGGGAGTGTAGAATGAAAATGTATGAAGAGCAGACTAAAGTGGAAGGGCTGGTATTATATAAACCTCAGAATCACAGAATGTATCTAGTCCATCTCCCTACCAGTGTAGCTTGTTCCCTTCAGGACATACGCTAGTATTTTATCTACTCCATTTATAAGTGTACCAAGCAATGGGGGTGTCACTTTTCTTTTGCATCTATTCAATCTATCAGAAAGCTTTCCCTGATATTCCATTTACATTTTCTCACTCTTAATTTCCTCTCATTATTCCTTACTAAATTCCTCTACCTCCTTAGTGTTTACTGCCTTCCAATATTTGCAGACTGTTATGTCTCTTCCATAATCATTGCTTAGCCGAAAAGGACCTTAGGAGATTCATTGGTACTAGGACAACATGACAGAGGTAGTTAGCTCTTTGTCTCTTTCCTCATAAGACAATATTGCCAGTCTCCTAATCCTTTTTGTTATTCTTTTCTCAGCTCCCTCCAGGAGTCAATATCTCCCAGGTGATGAAGTCCCCAGATGTGAATGCAATAGTGGAGGAGCAGTTGCACTAGAGCTGTGTAGAGAGGGACTGTGACCTCCTTAGCCAATTGATATGATGTCTCTATATATGATCAAAATTCCACTGTCCTTTTCCCCCCTTCAATATCACATCACTAAGTCTCTTCAAAATTTATATTCACAATCCCATTCATGCTGTTCAGATTTCTCTCTCCTGTTATTTGCCCCTGTGACAAATCTGGAAATGTTGGTAATATTTTTATGATTCCTATGCACGCCTCAGTATTCCTCTGGGCTTTGCATTGCTATGCACTGAGCATAGAGGGATGGGATGAGGTGGTGACTCAGCAGCCTGGTTGGAAACCAGAATCATTAACAAGCTGAATAAAGTCTAAACATTGAATGGAGGCGCTGAAGAGACAAATGGAAACCCCAGTGGCCACGACATCCACACCTACCAACAAACACTTAAGAGGAAGGAGATTTCTTTCTCCTTACCTCTGCAAGGAAGCTGAGCAAAGGCCTCCAGCATGAGAACAAAGGGGAAAGGTGTCAGGTGGCTGTGTTAAGAGCTGAGCTCACAGAGACACAGCACATACGCGCACGCACACACACGGAAAAAGGGACAGAGAGACAGGGCCAAAATTCTACAGCAGCTTGGCTGGGTAGAGCCCTGACATTGGCCAGGCTGAGCTCCGTCTTAACCTTTGTTACTCCACACTAACCTGAGGACTTTCAGATTCTGTATGCCAGCTGACTAATAAATTATCTTGTTTTGAAAAAGCTGCCTGCTGTTGCTGCAAATACTTCCCGGGAGCATTGTGCCCTGAACGAGTAAAGGACAAGCCTCCCAGAGGAGTCTGGCTCTGCTGGACTTGCTGCTGGGAGCCACAAAGGTAGACAGGGTTCACTGGCAGCTGAAGTCTCAGCTTTGGAGTCTTGCCCCTAAGGAGCCGAGGGACTGGTTACAGGCTAGGGCACAGAGCAGAGCCACGGATCTGTGACAGCCCCCAGCTTGCACATTCAGTCTTGTTTTGTCATGGCCAGCACACTTCTCCAAGGTCTCCAGGCCACATGGTATTGTTTCTGGGTCATTACTGTGTTCAGATCTCCTCCTCATTACCAGCAGCCATGAATTTCATGATTTGGCTGAAGATTAATGAAGATTCTGAAAAATACTTAGGCCTAACAAGAATCCATGTAGTACTCAATTAGCCACGTCCTCTCAGCCGGATACATTTCCATTCATCATTACATTTTATTTAAGGTCCTTCAATTAATTTTCAGTCCATATTCCTGTGCTTATGTCCAAGCTAATTAAAGGTAGTTGAGAGTAAACTTTTGAATGATAATGTATCAAATATTTCACTAAAATGCAGATACTGCATATTATATCAGATGCTTTAACTTCACTCACTATTTTTATAATTCTATAAAATTTTGTCTGGCAAGATATTTCTTCATGAAATCATATTACTTATTGTTCTTTATACCATAGCTCACTAGCACCTTATCCTGAGAGGTGTGCTAAGAACTCTCAACTACCATTAACTTCAATGGGTGTTGAGGGCACTCAGCAACCGCACAGCATATGGCCCTCAGACTTGGCACCTGCGCTGCACTGCAGTTACTTTATGACAAATTGCAGGTGCAAAGTGGTCCTACAGCCAGCACTGTCCTGGGAGGATCATCCAGTGTAATGGCTCCTACACCAGTCCACCCCTGTTGCCAGCATAAGGGGCATGGCTGCTGATAAGAAGGCATCTGCACGGCTTCTTAATGCTCTCCTGATTCCAGGCTGCCATATTGGTCTCTGGGGATCACTGACTGCTGGCATCACTTTGTTCAGCCTTCAGATTGCTCTAAATTATGCCAGGGAAGTGGTCTTGCTTGCAGCTGGCTATGAATCAGAGGAGTTAAATGGCAACCTTTGTCCACTCCCCGCCTTCCCCTAAACTCTATTATGTGTTCCTCAGTCTTGGCCGAGGATCTGTGTCAAGCGGTTTAGGGACTGTGTAGAAATGACGACAAATTTACCCACAGGAACCAGCAAATTTTTTTTTCTACAATTCTTCCAAAATGGAGTCCTTGGTGAGATCTACGTCATACACCCAACCTCCCATCTGAAATCTATAAACCAGAGTATGATCTTGCACTACAGACTTCAGCCCAGCCATAAGTGTGAACTGAAAGACATCTTCTGACTCACAGCAACACCCCACTAATCAATATCCTGATCCTGAAAAGACTCTTACATCTGCATGGGACTACAACGGGACTATACAACTCAGTTTCAATAGGACTATAATCCATGGGTACATCATTGCCTGGTTTGGATCCAAATTTCCATCCTCCAAAGAGAGAGCTTCTTCTACTACATCTTATTTCTAACATTACAAAGATTGTAATAGCTTTGGAGCCATAGCTGCTTCTTATGCATTTGAACAGAACCTAGTGCAGTGGGGCTCCAATATGAGTGAGGCCTCCGATACAACTAATATTACTGTCACTAATATAGATCATGAAGTTCATGTATTCTTTGAGAATATCCAGTGTATAATTTTCTGAGGAAACTGATTGTTTTACACATTTTACTTCTAGCAAAATACAAGACTTCTAATACAAATTTCAGTAGTGCCTAGGAAATACAATACAGCACTAAAATATCTATTCCCTCTGAAGCTATTTTATCTAATCTCCCATTGGCATTTGCTCTCCAAATACCAAGGGACAGAAAGAAACTCATATGTATGAATTACAGAACTAATCCGACCAATGAAAGAAAATGTAAAAATATCAAAGGTCATTGTGATCACTCCCCATTTAACAGTTAAAAAATGATGGAATACTTAGGCCATTATCAGGGTAATGTGCCTGTTTGCAGAAGCATTACCAGACTGGCCTTCTCAGGAACATGACAGAGGAACATCCAAATGATCTTTCCACTATGTAAACCCCGATTCTTTTACTCATAGACAACACACTCGACACCAAATTTCTTTTAAGATGCATTTATTTTACACGTTTTTTGTTTAATTCCTCATGATTACTAAATTCTTTGGTATTCTGAGTTAAGTCTCTATCATGTCCATCAATGGTGATTTTTTTTTAAACAAATCACTTAGCTTTTTGTATTTTTCAACCAAAACTGAAAAATGTCTTGTATGACATCAATCACAGTAAATTTAAATCTAGAACATGCTGAGTTGCTTTAAACTGCATCTGATATGGCTAGGTATGCCAGGTGTGCGAGAGCACAGGGGTGGGAGGCAAACATAATTCCTGACCAGCAAGAGTATTGGAGGTTTTAATAGCTTGGATTGTTACTTAGCATTTCAGAGAGTCTTCATCTCTCTCTCTCTCTCTCACACACACACACACACACACACACACACACACACACACACACACACACACACACACACACACGATTACAAAGGAGGCAACTTCCCAAATTAAACAAGACGAGATGGACTGTAGCAAAGTGACCTCTCTATCTTGTTGTCTTGCCAATGAGATAATTCCCCTTAAGTCTTTTTAAAATGACCAGAATAATACGACATACTTATACAAGAATTTGGAAAGGAGGTTGAGGAAGGACGAGATGTTTATCATATTCTCCAAAATAAATCAAGAACATGAGTTGACTCTACATAAAACACTTATGCTAACCTACACTTCTTTTAAACACTCCTTTGTTTTCTCTTCAACATCAACAAAAGTTAAAAAAAAATTGTTTTTAAACTCACAGCTTGCTACTACTCATACTGACAATACCCTGGTTAAGTGGCTGTGTGTGTGATCCTGTCACCCTGGAGGATGCAAGAATTCCCTGCAGTGATGTTTGAATGATTCTGACTCAGTCTGACATACAGTATCTGTGTATTTTATGTCTAAAATGCTGGGAACTTCTTCATGAGTGTCACATTCTTGAGATCAGTAAATATGTGGACACATTTTATAGATTTGCTTTTAAACTGCTTTTCAATAAATCATCAACTAAACTTTAGGCCACAAAACAAACCAACATGATCTTCATGATTTTCTGATTTAATGCCTCAATTTAAAAAAAAAGGTAATTATTTACTACAGTAATTAAGAACTTTGTGTAAACAAGTGGATGAGAAAAATTCTCTGATAAAATAAGACATGACCTTAAGCTTTTCTCAAAAATCAGACTTCCATATTTTCATATTAAAAAAAAAGATTGGTTCACTTCCCTGTTTTGTCTGGAACTAGAAGTGCTGAAAAATCATAAGAAATGCTTGGACCCTGAATTTAAAAAAAAAAAAGTGCACATGTGAAATGATGGAATGGAAAAATGGCTGCTGTTCTGGATTGAGATGGGTGTTCACACTGAGTATGAGGTCTGTTAAAGCTACTCAAATAGATCACTTGTGTATTCTTTCCTGGTGATGGACTTATCATGGCTCCTAAAATTGGTGACTATTAGGAACCTAGACACCAGTGAAGCCTTTATTCAGATTTACACAGAAGGAAGTGGAGATGCAGGAAATGCAGCACAGTTAGGGTGACCAGACAGCAAATGTGAAAAATCGGGACGGGGGTGGGTGGTAATAAGAGCCTATATGAGAAAAAGACCCCAAAATTGGGACTGTTCCTATAAAATAGGGACATCTGGTCACCCTAAGCACAGTACATGCAATCAAGGGGCAGAAGCTACAAAGGTGGCTTTAAGTCACCTGTATACTCTTGGGATTTTGGATTGCTCCAGAGACCAATACTGCCTCTGATACAAATCAGAGCAACACTAAGGCCTGGTCTACACTACGCGTTTAAACCGGTTTTAGGAGCGATTTAACGCCATACCCGTCCACACTAAGAGGCCCTTTATATCGATATAAAGGGCTCTTTAAACCGGTTTCTGTACTCCTCCCTAACGAGAGGAGTAGCACTAATATCGGTATTACCATATCGGATTAGGGCTAATGTGGCCGCAAATCGACGGTATTGGCCTCCGGGCGGTATCCCACAGTGCACCACTGACCGCTCTGGACAGGAATCTGAACTCGGATGCAGTGGCCAGGTAGACAGGAAAAGCCCCGCGAACTTTTGAATATCATTTCCTGTTTGCCCAGCGTGGAGCTCCGATCAGCATGGGTGGCGATGCAGTCCGAAATCAAAATCCAAAAAGAGCTCCAGCATGGACCGTACGGATGTGATCACTGTATGGGCAGGCAAATCTGTTCTATCAGAGCTCCATTACAGAAGACGAAATTCCAAAGCATTTTAAAAAAATCTCCAGACAGAGGCCATAGCAGTGACTCAGCGCACTGCTGCGTGACAAGTGTAACGGAAAGCCAAAGAATCAAATGGATGCTCATGGAGGGAGGGGGGACTGAGGACTCAAGCTATCCCACAGTTCCTGCAGTCTCCGAAAAGCATTTGCATTCTTGGCTGAGCTCCAAATGCCTGTAGGGTCAAACACATTGTCCACGGTGGTTCAGGGCATAGCTCGTCAATTTACCCCCCCACCCACTCACTCCCAGAAGTAAAAGGGAAAAAAATCATCTCTTGACTCTTTTAAATGTCACCCTATGTCTACTGAATGCTGCTGGTAGACGCGATGCTGCGGCACTCAATTGCAGTATCCTCTTTCCCCCTCACTGGTGGCAGATGGTGCAATATGACTGGTATCCGTCCTCATCATCAGCCCATGAGTGCTCCTGGCCAGCCTCAGGTGAGGTCGGCTGGGGGCGCCTGGGTAAAAAACTCCTGATCATTCCCAGTAGATGGTACAGAACGGCTGGTAACCATCTTCATCGTAGCAATAGGGGGCTGAGCTCCATCAGCCCCCGCCCTTCATGTGTAAAGAAAAGATTCTGTACTGCCTGGACTATCATAGCAGCGGGATGCTGGGCTCCTCTCCCCCACACTGCTTAATGTCCTGTCTGGACTATCATAGCAGCTGGAGGCTGCTTTCCCCTCATTTTATCTCACTAACAAGTCACTGTTTCTTATTCCTGCATTCTTTATTACTTCATCACACAAATGGGGGGACACTGCAATGGTAGCCCAGGAAGGCTGGGGGAGGAGGGAATCAACAGGTGGGGTTGTTGCAGGGGCACCCCCTGTGAATGGCATGCAGCTCATCATTTCTGCGGGATCTGACAAGGAGCAGCTGTGCTCTCTGGTGCTCTGATACACTGGTTCTCTAGTACACTTGCCCCATATTCTAGGCAGGACTGATTCTGTTTTTAGATACCATAAAGGAGGGATTGACTCAGGGAGTCATTCCCATTTTTGTCTTTTGCGCCCCCGGCCGATCTCAGCCAGGGGCACCCATGATAGCAGCAGACGGTACAGAGCGACTGATAACCATCATCTCATTGCCAATTTACAATGGCAGACGGTGCAATATGACTGGTAACCGTCTCTGCTATCTTGCAAAGGCAAATGAATGCTGCTGTGTAGCGCTGCTGAATCGCCTCTGTCAGCGGCATCCAGTACACATACGGTGACAGTGACAAATGGCAAAACAGGCTCCACGGTTGCCATGCTATGGCGTCTGCCAGGGCAATCCAGGGAAAAAGGGCGTGAAATGATTGTCTGCCGTTGCTTTCCCAGAGGAAGGGGTGACTGACGACATTTACCCAGAACCACCTGCGACAATGATTTTTGCCCCATCAGGCACTGGGACCTCAACCCAGAATTCCAAGGGGCGGGAGAGACTGCGGGAACTATGGGATAGCTACGGAATAGCTACCCACAGTGCAACGCTCCAGAAATCGATGCTAGCCTCGGACCATGGACGCACACCACCGAATTAATGTGCTTAGTGTGGCCGCGTGCACTCGATTTTATACAATGTTTTACTAAACCGGTTTATGTAAAATTGGAATAATCCCGTAGTGTAGACGTACCCTAAGTGTACTCTAATTTATAGTAGCCTCCTGAGGTCTGCCTACAGGCCAATCCACTGGTTGGAGCCATGCAGAATCTCCAGTGTGGGCAGTTTGGAATATCCCCCTCCTGGTCCTTTCCCCCTCACCTACCCCCTGAGACAGGGTTTGCAAAAGGAGTTGCATGGGGCTGCTTATGGCAGCCTGCCCTACACTGTGCCTCAGCACCTGGTGGCGCAGATATAGAGCAGGAGCTGTGTGCAGAGGCTAGAGAGGAAATAAAAATCTCTCCGTGTTTGTATTTACAGTTCAGAACCGAATTTATTTTTGTAGAAAAATGTTGAAATTAAACTTTTTTTTTTTTTTTAAAGAAAAAGTTGTCAAAACATTTGACCAGCTCTACATATTTTATTGCAGAGGTCCTCAAAATGCATTTGTAGGTCACTTGTGGTCTATGCAGCACTTGCTGATGATCTGTGGATAGATGGCTGGTCATATGGTGATGGCTCACCTCATTGTTTCCCTTATTATCAGACAGTTACAAATATATTAAATATTCCCTTAATATTAATTGTTCACTGTGTGCAGTTACCATAGTTGTTATAAGAGTGGTATGAGACTATGGGTGTGGAGGGAAGGTGGGCCACAAGGAAATCTCTCCATGAAGATGTGGACATTCAATGCAAAACTTTGTGAACCAATATTTTATTACAATTTTTTCTAAGTAGTTTTGCCACATAGAGGTCTTGTCAAAGTTTGTACAGTCAGAGCTAGGTTAATGTAGACCTATATCTTGACTTTAGTAAAGCTTCTGATACTGTCTCACATGACTTTCTCATAAACAAATTAGGGAAATGCAATCTAGATGGAGTTACTAGAAGGTGGGTGCAAAACTAGTTGGAAAATTGTTCCCAGAGAGTAGTTATCAGTGGTTCACAGTCATGCTGGAAGGACATGAGTGGGGTTCCGCAGGGATCAGTTCTGGGTCCGTTTCTGTTCAATATGTTCATCAATTATTTAGCTAATGGCCTAGAGAGTACACTTCTACAGTTTGCGGATGATACCAAGCTGGGAGGCGTTGCAAGTGCTTTGGAGGATAGGATTACATTTCAAAATGTTCTGGGCAAACTGGAGAAATGGTCTGAAGTAAATAGGATGAAATTCAATAAGGATAAATGCAAAGTACTCCCCTTAGGAAGGAACAATGAGTTGCACACATACAACATGGGAAATGACTGCCTAGGAAGGAGTACTGCAGAAAGGGATCTGGGGGTCTTAGTGGATCACAAGCTAAATATGAGTCAACAGTGTAACGCTGTTGCAAAAAAAGTGAACATCATTCTGATGTATTAGCAGGAGTGGTGTAAGCAAGACACGAGAAGTAATTCTTCCACTCTACTCTGCGCTGATTAGGCCTCAACTGGAGTATTATGTCCAGTTCTGGGCCCCACATTTCAGGAAGGATGTGGCCAAACTGGAGAGAGTCCAGAGAAGAGCAATATAAATGATTAAAGGTCTAGAAAACATGACCTATGAGGGAAGATTGAAAACATTGGGTTTGTTTAGTCTGGAAAAGGGAAGAGTGAGGGGGGACATGATAGTTTTCAAGTACATAAAAGGTTGTTACAAGGAGGAGGGAGAACATTTGTTTTTCTTAACCTCTAAGGATAGGACAAGAAGCAATGGGCTTAAATTACAGCAAGGGAGGTTTAGGTTGGACATTAGGAAAAACTTCCTGTCAGGGTGATTAAGCACCGGAATAAATTGCCTAGGGAGGTTGTAGAATCTCCATCACTGGAGATTTTTAAGAGCAGGTTAGACAAAACCGGTCAGAAATGGTCTAGATAATTCTTAGTCCTGCCATGAGTGCAGGAATAACCTCTCAAGGTCCCTTCCAGTCCTACAATTCTATGTTAGTGACCCTTTTCAGGTTAATTCCATTTCAAATGAAATGTGTCGAGCTGTAGTAAGCAGCTCGTCCTATACATTGATGAAATACTCCTAGGACTTAAAGTTTGAAGCCCCCTGAGTTGAGTCATCTGTGCATTAGGGATTATTTCCTAACTAGGGGTACGTCTACACTACGGGATTATTCCGAATTTACATAAACCTGGTTTAGCAAAACAGATTGTATAAAATCGAGTGCGCGCGGCCACACTAAATACATTAAATCGGTGGTGTGCGTCCACGGTCCGAGGCTAGCGTCGATTTCTGGAGCGTTGCACTGTGGGTAGCTATTCCGTAGCTATCCCATAGTTCCCGCAGCCTCCCCCGCCCCTTGGAATTTCCGGGTTGAGATCCCAGTGCCTGATAGGGCAAAAATCATTGTCGCGGGTGGTAAATGTCGTCAGTCACTCCTTCCTCTGGGAAAGCAACGGCAGACAAGCATTTCGCGCCTTTTTTCCCTGGATTGCCCTGGCAGATGCCATAGCATGGCAATCACGGAGCCTGTTTTGCCTTTTGTGACTGTCACCGTATGTGTACTAGATGCCGCTGACAGAGGCGATTCAGCAGCGCTACACAGCAGCATGCTTTTGCTTTTGCATGACAGCAGAGATGGTTACCAGCCATACTGTACCATCTACCATACCATAAATTGGTAATAAGATGATCATGGTTACCAGTCCTTTTGCACTGCACCATTTGCTGCTGTCATAAGTGCCCCTGGCTGAGATCAGCCAGGGGCGCAAAAGCCAAAATTGGGAATGACTCCCTGAGTCAATCCCTCCTTTTTGGTATCTAAAAATAGAATCAGTCCTGCCTAGAATATGGGCAAGTGTACTAGAGAACCACTGTATCATAGAACCAGAGAGCACAGCTGCTCTGTGTCAGATCCTGCAGAAATTATGAGCTGTATGCTATTCACAGGGGGTGCTCCTGCAACAACCCCACCTGTTGATTCCGTTCTTCCCCCAGCCTTCCTGGGCTACCGTAGCATTGCCCCCCCCACTTGTGTGATGAAGTAATAAAGAATGCAGGAATAAGACACAGTGACTTGTTAGTGAGAAATGAGGGGAAGGCAGCCTCCAGCTGCTATGATAGTCCAGACAGGACATTAAGCAGTGTGGAGGAGAAGAGCCCAGCATCCTGCTGCTAGTCCAGGGGCAATTGAATCTTTTCTTTACACATGAAGGGTGGGGGCTGATGGAGCTCAGCCCCCTGTTGCTATGATGAAGACGGTTACCAGCCATACTGCACCATCTACCAGGAAAAAATTAGGAGCAGGTGCCCTTGATCGACCTAACTGATGCTAGTCGGCATGGTTACCAGTCCTTTTGCACTGCCCCATGTGCCAATAGGCTGATGATGACGATGGATATCAGCCATATTGTACCATCAGCCACCCATGGCGGGGTGGGGAGCAAGGATGTTGGTGTTGAGTGCTGCAGCATTGCGTCTATCTGCAGCATTCAGTAAAGATAGGGTGACATGTAAAAGAGTCAAGAGAGGATTGTTTTCCCTTTCACTTCTGGGGGTGGGTGGGGGGGTGCGTAAATTGCCGAGCTATGCCCTGACCCACCGCGGACACTGTGTTTGACCCTAGAAGCATTTGGAGCTCAGCCAAGAATGCAAATGCTTTTCGGAGACTGCAGGAACTGTGGGATAGCTTGAGTCCTCCAGTCCATGAGCGTCCATTTGATTCTTTGGCTTTCCGTTACGCTTGTCACGCAGCAGTGCGCTGAGTCCCTGCTATGGCGTCTGTCTGGAGATTTTTTAAAAATGATTTTGAATTTCGTCTTCTGTAACGGAGTGCTGATAGAACAGATTTGCCTGCCCTTACAGCAATCACATCCGCATGGTCCATGCTGGAGCTCTTTCTTTATTTTGATTTTTAACTGCATTGCCACATGTGCTGATCGGAGCTCCACGCTGGGCAAACAGGAAATATTCAAAAGTTCGCGGGGCTTTTCCTGTCTACCTGGCCACTGCATCCGAGTTCAGATTGCTGTCCAGAGCGGTCAGTGGTGCACTGTGGGATACCACCTGGAGGCCAATACCGTCGATCTGCGGCCACACTAACCCTAATCCGATATGGTAATTCCGATACTAGCACTACTCCTCTCGTTAGGGAGGAGTACAGAAATCGATTTAAAGAGCCCTTTATATCGATATAAAGGGCCTCTCAGTGTGGACGGGTGTGGCGTTAAATCGGTTTTACGCTCCTAAAACTGGTTTAAACGCTTAGTGTAGACCAGGCCTAGGTATCTGATTTTTCCCTACTTTCCCTCTTCATGTTTGTGTTGAAGATGACACATGGGAAGATTCTGAGTATCTTGTTGTGATTAAAAACAAACAAACAAAACCCCTTAAAACCATTTGGTTTTATACAATAGTGACAACAAAACATTAACAATATCAAGCACACAATGTCTAGAATTAGAAGCTAACATTCCTGTTAGTCTTAAAGCCAAAATGCTATTCACCTACAGAATCTGCTTTAAGTGTAAATCTACTTGAGTCATGGAAAGACAAAGATGTTAAAAGAAATCATTATGCTTCTTCCAGGGTATCTTCTCAAGGCTTTGCAAGAAGTAAGGTATGAAGATGTAATCACATGACATCAAGCGTTTGGCTGGCCTCAGTATCTGTCCATGAAGGAACTGTCATAACAACAATCCAATCAGTCACTAAAGCCCTTTAACTGAAAGGGGCATTGTGGTGGAGCTGGAGGTTGGGGAGAGAGAAGGGGAGTGAGGCCCTTTTTAAAAATAAAATAAAGAATGTAAGAACCTTTTCTCAAACTGAAGCAGTTCCCTTTTGGATCTTCCATTCAGTCCTATTGCTTTTGGTTCAACATGGAGATAAATTAAACGATTTTGATGATCTGAGATTCCTTTTGGGACCACTAAGGACAACGTGTACAAATCTCTTCTGAAACAATGACTGTTTCATGGTTAATTATCCTATTTAAACTGGCTGCAGGATTCATCGTGTAGGAGGCAAGAACTCAAGTCATAGCTTTCCCTCGATTCTCTTTATCGTCTTCCTGCTCAGTGACTTCAATTCCTTGGCATCTGCTCTGACAAAAAGAAGATTCTCAAAGAACCTCTGGAGGTTCACAGACAATTGCAGATTTCTTATAAGTGCCTTGGACTCACAAGAAATAAATAAATAAATAAAACTAACTCACAGGTGGATGTGGTGACAAATCAAAGCACATTTGTTACTGAGGTTTTCTTTTGATGGGTACGTGACTTTTGATGCTTTAGTTAGTTCTGGCACCAAAGGAGATTACCTCATCTATAATTCAAAGGCTGATTTGCACATTACTTGAGGACAGTAAATAACCGGTAGCTACACTACACTGTCAGACAAAAATATTATTCTTTGAAGAGTTCTTTTCCCTTTTAGATGATGCATTAGTTTAAGAAGTATTTTTTGGTATGGTACATTGAAAAGAATCATTTATTTAGTCACTATTCCTTGCAATGGAATGGTTAGAGTGCGTACTAAAATTATACACTTTTACAGGTTAATTTTTTCAGCTAGTTTTGGTTAGTCTTCACTATTCTCTTAGAGTGTATATTAGGATTGTAATTCACATCTGATTTGTTGACCATTTCCTATTGCTACTTTCCCATCCCCAACAAGAGAAAAGCCTAGTCCATGTCACTATTTAACAACAATTTGAACTCAATTATATTTGATTTAACAAATGGTATTAGACGACTTTAAAAAAAAACTTGAGGGAGGTGAAGCTTACTGAAAAGATAATTTTTAAAAGGGGTGTGTGTGTGTCTCTGTTAAATACAACCACCACCGTTTCAGCACATCTCTAACCGAATACATTGGAGCTGTGTGCTCCATGAGAGACATACAGCATGAAATGGACAAAAAGAGGTTGTGGGAACTAGTGTTGAGTACCTGTATGTCTGCATGTAGTAGAAATGTGAACTGAACTACATTTTAAAAGACTGTGGCAGATTTAGAGGAAACACAGAAGACTAAAGAGCAAAATTATTCTTTGTTATCTTCTGTATATAAGGACAAATATATATACACTATGGTCAGTAAACATTTTGCAAAAAATAAAAATAAAAATGTTGTGTCAGGGAAATGCTTAGTCTTGACATCTAAAGGTTAAAAATGCTGAGAAAAATGTCATATTCTGCTTCAGCACAGTGGAGAGTAGGAACACGTTTTCTAAAGATTTTTTTATCCTTACTGTGGTTTACGCCTCCACTTTGTCTAATTACTTATAACATGCAATTTTCTCCAGAGGAAACAGCAACTAGAGAAAAGAATGCACTGAATGAATAGGGAATAAATGGCTTTAGTTATAACACCCCCCTATTCAGGTATGAAAATTAAAGTTCTTATATTCTCAGGGCCGGTCTATTGCAAACAAAACTATGCTGCACTTTATGAACAAGTGCACTTTGATTACGTGTTCAGTGCTATTTCATGTTAAGTCCTAAAGCTATAAGGAATCCAATTACATTTGTGCAGTAAGGATATTTAATTATAATACAAACAATATTGTTTTATTTCCTTAAGTAATGTCTAAAAATATAATTTATTCTTTCCATTTTTCCTGAGACCTCTTTATGCTTCAAATTAAATACATGCTGGTAGTAAGTTACACAGAACTTGGTCTTACCCTAAACCGCATCAAGTACCATAGTATGCTCCAATATACTAATTTAATTAAAATGTACATAATTATATTGACAGAGATGGCCACCCAGGGAGCCAAAGTGTGAGGGCTGTACCCACTTTCATTGTCTCATAATGAAAATATTTCCCAATAACTACCCATCTGACATTACCCAGTTTCATTCTACAACCTCTGGAGTTTAATCAAAGTAACTGCAATCTACCACATTCTTGCAGAACGAATCCAGAGGAACAGACTTGGAAATCAGGTAAGAAAGATCATATAAGGCCTTAGAACTTGATGTGTTTGCTCTGATGTGACCTCTCTAGCAACAATCCCACTGTTATCTTCAACAGGACAAAGAGCAAATCAATTTCAATTTGAGAAAACTACATTTAAATAATTTTCTGGCTTGATAATATTATTTATATTATAGATGAATCATAACAGTTAACAAAGTCAGAAAAAAATAAACTAAAGCAAGCTCTGCAATATAAAGGTTGATTATTTTCATTGAGGGCTTTTGGTAACAACATGCACAACAACATGGAATCAAAGTTCAAGTAGTGTGTAGATTTCAACAGGACTTATGAGACTACAACTATCTATTGTAGTGTATTTTCTTATATAAACAAAAAAAATCCTTTTGTTCTTCCAAACCCCCCCGCCCCCCCAAAGTCTGGGTTCTTTAGAATATGTTTTGTGGTAATATCACAATTGACTTTTTCTCTGTTGGGCCAAATTCTGCCCCTGGCTAATATCTTGTGCCACCCAACTGCCTTCAGAACATAATTAGATTTTTAAAAGTGTGACATGGTCTGTAATAATACTTTGCTTCATTTGTGATAGTACATGGCTGTATTGAGTTAAATTCTCTGCAACCCAGTTCACTGCACTGAGGGTTTGCACAAGTATAAATGAGGGAAGGATTTAGCCTGACATGCATTGTATAGAATACACACAGATTTAATGTCCAAAAAATCTATTGTTCATTTCTTATCTGAACATGTAAAATATATGTATGTTGTTTGGACAGCTGAAAGTCTAGTCTGATTTGGGTATTTCCTTTCCAAATAGATTGTATTAGAAGAAGAGCAGTGTTCTACCCACCTCTACTTTCCATGCATCGAGCCCAAGGTTCCAGTAATGGCTATCTTTCTGGCTGGTGTTTAATAACCCAGGGAAGTCATTGTTGAATGATGAAAGGCACACACCCTCCATCTCCCTGGGTGTGGACTCTACTGCCACCACACTACCTCCAGAGAGCAAGAAACTGGGGCTTGTGGAGCCCTGGTTCTTCTGCATGGCTGCAGAGACAGGTACCTTGGAATTATCTGACCAGCTCAAATTGATCATTGTACTCAGAGGCTGCAATAAAATGATGGGCACGATTACAGAGTAAGTATTCTAGCATACAACATGAAAAATGCAAGAGTTAGATGAATGATGTCCCACAAAATTCCTACTCTAGTGCATGTGCTAGTATAAACATCCTACAGAAGCAAAGGATATAAGAATCTGTTACAATCCAACTTACCCACCACCAGTGCCTCCATTTTTGCCAAAATGAGTGCGAGGTTCACTTGAAGCCAGCTTAAGCAGTTCATTCCATTCTCGTTCCCACTCTTCTTCTGTATAAACTAAACCCGACTAGGGGAGAAAGGAGTATATTTCAGGATATGATGTTAAAAATATCACCAGTATCAGAGAATAGACATCATGACCCACTGACAAATGTTGTGTTTCATTTATAGTGCTATTTGAATAAGACATGCAATTGCCCTGGGTTATTACAGTATCACTTTTTCAAATCAAAGAGCACCAAATTCTCAAAACGGATCAAAGACAGCTACTACATTTTGGATAAAATTTTCAGCTGGAGGCTCTCAATTTGCTTCTGCAAAAGTGCCCTATGCAATTGTTTAACTGGGTAGCTGGGCATCCAGTCATCTCACATGCATGTGAAATTCCTTCCATTTTGGTTCTCAAGTTCCGGTGCCATTGTGGATCTTTGATCTTATTACTGACCCAATGACTATTCACTGTCACTCATAGTGGAAATTCATAGTAATTCATGATGACAATGAATGCTCACTGGGCCAATGAAAGACTGAGTGGGTGAGGGTAACTCTATAGCTTGGTGGATAAGGAATTCAGCTACGTATAGGAAATCCAAGTTCAAGTCCTCGCTCCAATGACTACTTAATAACTGATACAACTGCGAAAGCCACATACCAAAATCTCTCATAGTGGAGAGGGCACTCATGTGTAACATAGGATACTTAAGTTCAAATTCTTTCTCCATATCAGACAAAGGAGGTGGAGGAGGGGGAGTTGAATCCTGGTCTCCCACATCCCAGGAGAGTACCAAAACGAATTCTTCCCTCCGACAACATTTTGTGAATTTAGTCTTCCTTTGCTTTTGTCAAAATGCCTGAAATTTTTTGTCAGGTCAAAATGAAATGGTTTGTTTCAGCATTACTAATATTTTTTTCAGTTTGGTCAAAACTATTTCATGAACTTGACACAAATTTGCAAAGAGTTTTGGGTTGACCGACACGGCACTTCCGGTGACTAAATTATTGATTTTTTTCCCCCTTGCTCTACATTGCAGACCTTCCTTGATAGGCTGGGGACAGCAGTACTTGTGACACCTTCTCCCCTGGAGATTGGGGGGAGAGATTTCCAAAGGCACAAAGGGCAGGTAGGCACCTCAGCCCATTGTGTTTTCAGGCAGACTAGAGAATGCCTAGCCAACGACAGCTCAACTGTCTCCCACTGACAGGGTCAGGAAGAGCTTATTAGTGCTGTAATTGAGTTCTGCTGCTCTCATTAGTGCTGCTGCCAACAGCAAGCAGGGAAAATTCGTATATGAATAGCACAGCTACCAGCCAAAACTATTTGGTCATGTTCAGCTAGCTGTGTATGGCCAACATTTATGCTGGAGTACTTGGAAAATTATTGAATTAATTCATCTGCACTATGTCTTGCCATTGATGGAAGGATAAATTCTCACACTGAGAGAAAAGAAGAACGAACCTCAGAACAGCACATCACAGCTTTGAACACAACAGCGCTAAGCTGTCCAAAGGTGCTGTTAATCAAGAAAACTCTAGAAATTTGAATATTTTCTTTCAACAGCCTAACTAGAACTGGTGCTGGTGAGAGCCAGTTCTGCTCCCCTCTGCTTTCCAGATAGCGAAGCAATGCCAGCAGCTCCCCAATGAGCTGGTATAAATGAAGAATTCTGTATCCCCTCACCACAGGCAGAATGCCTTTTTGTTTAAATGAAAGGGCTTTTCTATTTAAAAATTTTGGGTGTGTGTAGATAAAGGCAAGAACTAAATCCTAAAACCAATTACCTTTGCGTTCAGCAATTGGCTGCCTGCAAAGCAAATGGCCACATGATTTCACATTTGTAATGACTATGTTGGAGGAATTGCTGAACCCCCTCACTGTGATCAGGTGAGCAGAGGCATGCACAAAAGGGCAAACTCTGCCCCTGCACACAGCCTGGGAAACCGAGTTGGGTGCTGCTGGAAAGGTTTGAGCACTGGGTGTGAAACGGCTCCATGGGAACTTTGGAAGGGGATAAAATATCGTCAGCGGAGCTGCTCAACAGCAACCACTGCATGAGACTGCAATAGCCCCTGTAGTTTCTGTGCCTCTGCTGCATGGGTATGAATGCAAAACAGCTGGTGGATCTGCATAGTTGCAGAAAACACAGGCCCTACTCTTTCCTTGGCAAACTCCACTGCTGATCACCCCTACCCTCTGCAATAGTGGAGCCAATGTGAGGTCTCCAGATATCTGGCCCCATTGCTAGAGGATCTGCAGCAGGCTGGTCCTCCATACCAATGGGGGAAGGCTTTGCTCTCAAACATAGCTTCTTCCAGCACATATTTGGATATGAAATTTTTTTGGGGAAAAAGTGAAGTGTCTAATTTTAGGCTACTTGAGGATTACAGTTAAAATACATATTTCAAAATCTGGTCAATTTTCTCAGCATAGAGATTTGGTCCTTAACTGACATTTTCTTTTCCTTCATGAATTAATCTACAGTCTTCACTTTTTTGTAATGTAATTTTTGGTAGATAATTAGGGCTGTCAATTAATCATAGTTAATGAATGAGATTAACGCAAAACAAATTAACTAGATTACAAAAATCATCACAATTAATCACAGTTTTAATTGCACTGTTAATAAAAAACAGAATACCAATTTAAATTTATTATAATTTTTTTTGATGTTTTTCTACATTTTCAAATATATTAGTTTCAATTACAACACAAAATACAAAGTGTATAGTGCTCACTTTATATTATTATTTTTTATTACAAATATTTGCACTGTAAAAAAGAAACAAAAGAACTAGTATTTTTCAATTTCTCTCTTATAAGTCCACTCAGTCCTATTTTTTGTTCAGTTAATAATAAGACAAACAAGTTTGTTTACATTTATGGGAGATAATGCTGCCTGCTTCTTATTTATGTTACCTGAAAGTGAGAACAGGCGTTTGCATGGCACTGTTGTAGCTGGTGTTGCAAAGTATTTATGTGCCAGATGCGCTAAACATTCATATGTCCCTTCATTCTTTGATTTGTAGGCTGTCAAGTTTTACATTGTTTTGTTTTTGAGTGCAGTTATGTAAAAAAAAAAATTTTTTTTAAATCTTACAATTAATTGTGATTATTTTTTAATCATTTAACACCTCTATAAATAATATATTTAAATTTGGAGCCCCAAATATTCAGGTAGCCCCAAACCAGCCCTAGATTTTGTAGGTGTAAAGCTATGCATATGTAAACTTTGTGGGTGTAAACAGTCATCTGCTTTTTCATGCCTGATTTTCCTGCAGAAATACGTGTGCACAAGAAATTCAGTAAGAGCAAAAGCTTTTTCATAGAACCTCAGAGGTAGGAATAAAAATGTTGCCCTAAATGATATCAGCCACACAATGGTTTAAACTCTCTAGGCCACACAGACCTCTTTATTCTGTTGTGTCTGTTGCCATCTCCATCTTCTCTTCAGTGCTTCCCTTTCAGCTCCACTTCTCATCATGGTGTAGAGTGCTTTACGTAACACAAGGTCCCTGTCATGAAATCCCCACATCCCTAGAGCGCAAAAATGCACCGAGTAACAGAGATCCAGTTATGAAATAGAAACAATCAGTTGCATGAAACATAAATAACATTGGGAAAAAAAAGCAGTGCACATTATAAATCTTACTAGCTAATGATTCCTATTCATTACTTTCAAGCTTTCCTAATGAAAACTGTCAGCATAAATAGGCTAATGAAGAATAATGCTAAATTCTAGCAAAGTTTAAAGTCTGGTTAAGAATTGACTATGGCTTTGAGTTGTTTTGTTTTTGCATGACCTCAACGTTGCTATAAGGAAATGAACATTCAATGCACGGGTCTTCATTTTAGCTCCAGAGTTCATTGAATGTGCAGGCATCAGAGTGCTAAGGATAACGACAGGCACTTGTGGCTATCTCAAACACAGACACCCACAGGCTTGCACTGTCATGCAGCAGAGATGATACATGTCCATTGGTATCTGAGTCCCAGTAAAGAGACAGACACTCATGACTACTGGAAGCATAAAAATACAAGCAGCCACGGGCTTCCAAAGTTTTAAGATAAAAAAAAATACGTCTTCATGTACGTGAGAATAGTAACCTATAATAAAAGAGAGTCAGAGATCTCACCATGACAAGCACCCGTAGGCAGCTATGTTTAATTTATTATACTGCCAGCCATTGGCATTAAATATTTTTGTTCCAAAGTGTGCAAGTCAAAATGCCCTGATCAATTGCTGTAAATAATTTACAATCCCTTGTAGCTGAGATGAATTGGATAAACAACACTATTTATAAAAGATACTTTGAGAGTATTCAAATCTGTTTTCTTGTTATTTCTTACTTTATGTTTCAAAAACAAAATGACGCAAAATGATTACAAAATAACCATGCTTTTAAGAGAAAGGTCACTTTTTGGAGTCTTACTGGTGCAATATTTCAGCACAAAAGTGATTATTAGAAAATAAACAGCATATTACACTTCCAAGTATGTAGTCACAGGGCTTTCTTTTGGTACCCTTTGTACAAAACGTTGCAGTGGCTTTGAATCAATGGTAAATACATAGGAAAGAGTGTAATTTACCTTAATCTCTCTCTCACCCATACAATTATCCTTCCCAAAGACTGGACACACCAAAAATATTTGCATTTGTATTCTTAAGGATAGTAGGATGCACATTTAACAAACATCAGAGGATTATAGGCTTGAACCTGTGTTTATGATGCAGCCAAAATCCCACTGAAGCCAACAGGAGTTTTGCCTGCACCAGGACTGCAGGATCAGGCCCGTTATAGAAAATGTACACTAGCTTAGAGGCTAGGGGTTTATCTTCCTGTTTCAACTCCATCTTAGAAAGCAAGCTGAAAACTTCTACCTTCATCATGCAAGCTGTATAGATAGATACATTGCTTCAGGGAGAAGCTGAAGAATAGAGTGTAGCAGCCTTATATAAAGGTATGTTTACACTGAAAAACCCCCCTCCAGAAACAAAGGAAAAAAAAAACAGTGAGAGAGTCTCAAGAGTCCAGGTCAACTGACTCAGGCTGGGGGCCTCATACGATGGGGCTAAAAAGAGACCCTCCCTACTTGCTGGATTTCAGAGTCCGGGCTTCAGCCCAAGTGGGACGTCTATACTGCTATTTTTAGCCCCACACTGTGAGCCCAAGTCAGTTGACCTAGACTCTGAGATTAGCTGCTGCAGGGTTTTCTTTGCAGAGCGGATGTACCCAAAGAGGCACCCTTGTAGCAGAAGGCCTTTGCACCCAAAAACCTTTGATGGAAATAGAGGAAAGTAGCAACCCTTCAAGAAAAGGTTTTATGTAGCAGAAGCAACTAATCCAGACTTTCCCTTACCTAATGAGGCAGCATGTAAGAGGCAGTTTCCATCACCTGTTGTAGCCAATGGAAGAAGACGTTTGCAACTTGTACACACTGTGGACCACCAGTTCAGTCGACCTGAAAAGAAAGTGTCTATTAAAACAGGAGAGTATGTGGTAAGGCAGGTTGAACACACGTAAGTAGGAGGATATAGGGATGATGGATAACTCTGGAGGTTTTCAGAGCCCATTGCAAGTCCATCCTCCCCATGTAACACTAGTCGCAAAACCAGAAGTTGAAGAAGTTGTGATAGGAAGAGATGGTGGGGAAATCACATTGAAAACATTCTCCAAATATACCCAAGGCTGAAACGAAAAACAGCAAGAGTACTTTGGATTAATTTTTTTATGCTATTCTCAAATATTGTGTTTAATTAATGATCATTGGCACTATATAAACAGAAGACAGACTACATCATTACAAAAAACATCTAATAAGACAAAAGCATTCCACTTGTGTTATTCAGACAAAGCATGTATCCTAGGTAAGTCAGATCCAATATACAAAGGTTCTGTTTTTACTTCTGACTAAATACTGGAGAATGAATTAGTGGAATGTTTTCAGGCCTGATTATCCTCTCTCTCACACTAGTGCAAATCAGGATAAGTCAATTAAAATCAGTAGTTATACCAATGTAAAATGATTGTAAATGAGAGCAGAGTCCAGCCCACGGTCAATATTTTTATTTAGCTTTTCACTTTTTACAAATATGAACTAGTTTATCCCTGCAATACCCTATGAGGTAGATTTTGCAGATTGTGAAAATGAGATACAGAGATGTTAAGGGCCATATTGTCCAAGATATTTAGGCACTTAAATATACATCAGCTCCTAATGTGATTTTTAAAAGCACCCAAGCAGGTTAGGCACCTGCTCAAGCACTTTTGAAAATCCCACTAGGCACCCACCTGCATCTTTAGAGACCTACTTAAATTTGAAAATTTGCCCTTAAGTGACCTAATTAAAGCAGAGAGAGCGAGAGAGAGTGTCAAAGCCAAGACTAGAAACTCAGAATTCCTGGCTCACAGATTTGTTTGTGCCAGCTGGGTGGAGCATGTTTTCAGATATTATTTCTTTTGCATTTAAATGGGAACCTTTATGTTCTTTATGTAAACAAAGGGATCAGAAATAGTTATTGTAAAACACTATGGGGCAGGTGATTACTAATAGTTTGTGCATTTCCCCACATCCTTTTTGAAAGGCTGTCAGTTGTGAAATTTGCAATTAAATACCGCAGATAATGAAGTCAGCAGTTGGTGGCTGATCAATCAATTAACATATACTTATAATGTCTTTTCCTGGCTTTATCCTCTCCTCCTTTTAGAAATGATACTGATGAGATAAACAGTACTTTGGATAAGGAAATTATTTTGCACAAATCAGTGGCGTGATTTTCCCACACCACTATTTTTGTATGTTATAACAGTGTATAGCTATTTTAAAATAACTTTATTTAAAAATACTACATACACACAATCCTTTTGCAAGAGAAGATGAAAAATATCTATAGTATTAGGATAGCTGGCAATGCTTTTAAAATTAAGGCTTTCAAATACAGATTTGGTATCATGTAATCAGACTGTTATTGCCTGTTAATGCTTATTATTACAAATAAATATACTGAAGCTTGCTTGCAGTAGTAGAAGCATACAAATACCACATACAATAGTTTTGGTGAGCATCGATAAGTGTCTTTAATAATCAATTATTTCATTATCAGACCATAACTGTCATTACATTTCAATTAAAACCATCATTCAGGATTAAGAGTTACTGTACAATATGCAATAAATGTACTGTAGATCGATTACTAAATGAACTTGGTAATCCTACATGAATTCAATATCCAGTTGGTACATGCTTAAAAACCCAAACCAGTCTTTTCAAAATTAAATATGCATTTGAATAGCTTAATTTAAAGAGCCACGGGATAGCTTTGGGAGAGATAAAATTGGAAATAATGAGTTATTGTTTTTAGCAACTCCTGTTTCTATGGGCTGTGAAATAACAACCTGTCACCTGCCTTGTACAGAATATTTTTGGTACTAATACAACAGTGACAAGTTAAAGCACTTCAAGTACACTTACAAACTCCAAAAACATACAAGACCTATGCATTTCTTAAAGGACGGCTCAATTGCACTTCAACACAGACCAGGAAACCACTAAAGCTTGGTGTTCATAAATGTTTACAGTAGATCTAGGGGCATTTGAATATCATAGGAGCACATCTCTGTAGATCGATAGTCATTCCCATCCATCGATAGCCATTCCTTCTGGGAGCACGAGGTGATCTCTTGCTTTTCAGCCAGCTTGTGGCTACCATGATTTTTCAGTTGATATTAACAAGTCTGTGGTTTATAAAATATTGACACATCTGCATTGGATTATATTGGCAATAAAGAGGCCTGCTTCATGTGGCCTTTAATAGAAACCACTGCACTGCTATTCTTTCAACCTAACCATTACATTCATCTACCAGTTACATGGCTTTGGGGGGAGGGAATTAGAAAAGCAGCTTAAGCGAAGTCCCATATGGAAATGGATATCTTCCAAACTGGTTTATTTCTGTTTTTGCAAGACTTCTCTCTCTCTCTGTTGTAATATATTCAATTTGTCTTCCATTCAGACCCCACCCGATGCCACCACTTGCACCTTCACAGTTTACTGGTTTCATAATAGATGTTTTAGATGTATGTTCAGCTCCCCCTTTCTCAAATCTTCACAGTGGGACACGTCTTCTGAGAGGGACAGTTAAATGCTGTGGTAGTGGCACACTTGTCTCACTTGTAGCCAGGGGGGGCTGGAACAATTTGTACAGTGGGGGTGCTGAGAGCTACTGAACCAAACTGTAACCCCTGTCTACAAGGAAACCACCTCAAGCCAGGGGGTGCAGCAACACCCCCACACCCCTAGTTCCAGCACCTATGCTTGTAGCCAGCCACTATGGTCATCCTGCCTCTTTTGCCTCTGACTTTTTATTATTTATTTTTTAAAGGTACAAAGCACCGCTGAATAGTTCTGCTTAAAAAGCAACTGCTATCTGATGATGCACAATAGCAAAAATTAAACTAATACCTCTAATGCTCTTTTGGAAACTAACTCCTTGAGAGTAAACACAACTTGATAGGGAGCTCAGTAGCAGCTTTACAGGACCGTTGCTCATTTCATGACATATTTAAAACTTTATCTTGGACACTAACTGTCACAGGGTAGGTGGTCCCTGTGGACAAGTTAAGCCCAGGGACCCTGGACCAGATCAGGTGACTCTACAGATATTGTAGACTTCAGAGTGACACACAGAGTGACATTCCTGAAATTTTATCATATGGATTACAGGGGTGGCCAAGTTGTGGCCCAGCAACCACTTGTAACCCTCAAAGCTGTCTGTGTTAAGAAGAAAAAGTATATTTGACTATGAATTGAAAAGCAATCCCAAGCCATAACCTAAGGCTATTCTGGCTGCTCTGTTTCCTGATTCTTTGCTGGGCAGTAGGCACCCAAAGGAGAGAGAGAGACAAGAACTGACTGCCTCTGCCTGAGCCTAGTAGGGTGACCAGATAGTAAGTGTGAAAAATCGGGATGGGGGTGGGGGATAATTGGGAGCTATATAAGAAAAAGCCCCAAATATTGGGCCTGTCCCTATAAAATCGGGATATCTGGTCACCCTAGAGCCTAGAGGAGTGGCTAGCTAAGTACCTCTTCCCCATACAGCTATCCTAGGCAGCTGAGTAAAGGGGAAATAGAGGAGAAGCAATAACAAGTTGTTTGGGGACTGTCCTAACTTGTACCAGCTGACCCCTGATAACACACATGGGCCAGGGATAGTCTGAGTGTGCTTTGGCCACTTTCCTTCTTACCTCCAACACACCCCTTTCCAAAATGCCCGTTGCACCATTGGCTGCAGAAAGGGACATGTTAAGACTAGCTATGTTCAAGCATTATCACCTCTCCTTCTCTGCTCATACTTTGTAGAATGAGTCTCTCCCATCCTACTATTAGTTCTGTTATTGCAGCACAACTCACCTGAAAAGTGCCATTTCTTATCATTTAAATCTCTACACGCTGAAATCAGAAAAATTAGGATAGTCTGATGTGGGAAATCTGATTTCCTGATGGATGCAAATCAGCTATGCATTTTGAAGGATGATGATGCTCTGCTCCTAAATATATTTGGTCATGTTGCCTATTGTATATGTATATGCTTTTCATTTTTGTGACAGTAGAAGCCAATGCCAATTTAAACTCTGTCATGAATAAAAATATACATTATTCTAAAATATGATGAGGTGAGTGGTTCAATTTAAAATACACACAGAATGAGGGAACAACTTCATACACAGGAAAAAACAAAGGACAATTACAATTCATAGTCTGGAGACTTTTAAGCAGCTGGGATTGGGTAACTTTGGGAAATTTTTTTTGTAACAGTGGATTAATATGATAATTCTCTACTTGTACAATTAGAGCAGAGACCTGCAGAGTCAGGACTTGATCAAACAATCACTGTCTTCCTTTCATAATTCTATAGTTATTCTAAAATGTGTACAGTACAAGCTCTTTAAATCAGCGGGGAACTACTCAGTCCCTTAAGAATTAGAAGATGGGTCATGCAATGTGCTAGGAGCACTCCTTAACAGCTGGCATGTTGGATCCAAATTTCAGCAAAGCCATTCTGCATCAGTCACTTCTACCACTTAGAGACACAAGATGGGTGAGGTAATAACAAAACATACAGCTTTAAAAGCTATAGAAGTATGCAGTATTGTTGTACCCATATTGGTCCCAGTGTGTTAGAGAGCCAACCGTTGGTCCAATAAAAGACATTACCTCATCCACCTAGTCTCTCTAACATCCTAGGACCAACATGGCTCATCACCACTACATACTTCTACAGTTTGTAAAGCTATAGGTTTTGAAATGTAATTGTGTATTCTATGTGCATCTAGAAGTTTTTAGATTTGGTTCTTCCTGATTATAAATATTTACCTATAATACTGATGTAAACAAAATAAAAGATAGCTTTCCAGAGTCTAGTATTAATCATTAAGTGACCTGTTGTATTTTTCAGACACAGCACTGTGATCATGCTGTATATCCATAGATACATTGTGTCCTTCAGAGAAAGGACTTTCATATAGGAGTTCTCTCCTTTATTTTAGGTGATATGAAATCCACACTCTAGCAGTGCCTGAGAGGCTATTCATCATTTACTTATGTCCTTGAAGTGCAGCATTGGACCATGCATGAAGGAACACGTAAAACTGCACAATTAAATTAAGTGTTTCTCTTTTGGCATGGTGCATAAGCGCTACAGACAGTTAGAAAATCCAGCAACCAGAATGCAAATGAAAACAAAAATGTTAAAAAAATAAAATGAGGCAGTAGAATCTGCTTGATCAAACGGCTACATATAACTTTGACTTGTGAGTTGTCATATACTGCTTTTCGGCTTTTTTTTTTTAATATAGTCTCACAAAATTAAGACATCAGTTTTTTTAAGAAATTACAGCACTGTCCATCACTGTGTCATTCATATTAGAATTAAATTATGCAAGTATGCATTTCTAGCCTGGTACTCAGGAAATGAATGCAGATCTCCCAGAATTATGAATGGGTTTTGCTTTTCTCCCTGCATACTCTTCTGCATAAATCTGCTCCCAGAAAAGTAAAAGATTGTAGCATTTCCAAAAGACAATTATATTTTTGGCTTAATGAAGCCTAACTTTTATCAACTGCTTCAAAGGACCAAGTTTCAGAATTCCTTGGGCTTTACTCTTGGGATATGAACACTGCAATCCAGGCCAAAGTAACTGTGCTAGGCTCTTCACAGAAAACACAGGCCTCAGCACTTAAGAGTTATTAAAGTTTAGGCATACTGATATCTTGGCGTGCATAGGGTTTATAATTGTTGTTATACTCGGTTATACTGAAGCATAGTAATAAAATATTTTGCTCTGTTCAGTTAAAAAAACATTAATCTTAACTATCCTGCCTATCGATCTTCGATTTTCTCTAGAGCCCATCACCATAGTAACTCCCTTCCTCATTTCAGTGTCTCAGCCCATGTCTACACACAGCCCCTGGTTCGAACTAGGGTACGCGAATTCAGCTACGTGAATAACGTAGCTGAATTCGAACTACCCTAGTTCGAATGACTTACCGTCCAGACGCCGCGGAAGCGAACTCCGCGGCTCCAAGGTCGACTCCAGTCCCAGCCTAATAATGGTCCCGGAAACAATAACAAGAATAGTTGAGGTTTTTGTAGCAATTCTCTCCTACTCCAACAGGGAAGGGACCTAGGTATAGAGAGAGACACGGGTGGACGGACACACATATGTATGTATCTGTGTATGTGAAAAATCTTCCATTTGTTGTGTAATCTGAATCCTATCATTTAGTCCACACTTGGAAAACAGTGCTGCTGTTATCCAAACTGTCAGCCATTGGAGGTTTGCACTCAGGACTGCAACAAAAAAAATATTCCAGGGTTATTTTCCACACTGTTTGCAGATCTACTTTTCTGCAATTCAGGATAGAAATCCCATTTCCTTTAATGATAATGGAACACAACGTAGCCACTGTTTAATATGAAGCACTAGACCTGCGCTCAAACATACGAGCATGAATTGTCACCAAACTTGTGAGATACGATTCTGCAGTTACCTATAAACAATAATTGAGTTAATAAGACATAGGAGAACAATGTCAACCTTTGTATCTAGGGTACATCTACGCAGCAAAAACCCCTCTGCAGCAATGAGTCTTAGAGCCAGGGTCAACTGACTCGGACTTGCACTATAGGGCTAATATTAGCAGTGTACACATCTGGGTTCAGTCTGGAGTCCTGGCTCTGAAACTTGGCGAGAGAAGGGGGGTCTTGGAGTCTGGGTTCCAGCCCAAGCCTGAACTACTACATTGCTATATTGAGCCCCACAGCGCAAGCCCAAGTCAGCTGACCTGGTCTTTGCGACTAGCTGCTGTGGGTCTTTTTTTTTTGCAGTGTAGACGCGGAAGTCCTAAAGTCTCATGGGGATTTAAGGAAGGAGTTCTGTCTGAGAATGGGGTTTAGAAAGTAATGATGTGAACACTGGAAAGCTCATTCTAGTATGGCAGAATAGCACTAATCTGTAGTAGGGAGTATTGGCCTTATCTATTTCTCTCCTGGAGGGCCCGGTGCTACATCACTGAGGTCAGCAGGAGTTTTGCTACATCATCAAATTTATGTTCCCCATGTAGGGTTTTATACTCTGTGATCAGACTTATAAACCTACACTGGGTCTCAATTTGGTTTTCAGAGAGAAACGGTATTTAAAACAAAGTGCCTAAGAAACACTGTGAGAGTTTGACAATGGTGTTTTCTGCTTTTATATGGGAGGCCTATGGAACTGGGTGGGTTACGGAGTTGATGGTGGAAGGAGCCAGCTTATATTGCTTTCCCTGCCCTTCCCCTGGTAGTTGGTACTTAGAAATCAACCCACACTCAGCTAGGGAAGCAGGCTATTTAACCATTTAATGTTGTTCGTTCATATGAAGGACTTGTGGCAAAAATTCTGAGTGCTGCTACTGACTGGATGCACCAATGTATATCCAACAATAGATTATCATATAATGTGTACAGCAGATGATTATAGTGCAGAGCAGCAGTGGTGGCTGTACATAACTGGGTGTTTCTCAAGTGGCAAATAGAAATGATTTTATGGGCCCTTTATATCACCAGAGTTGGGCAAAGACAGTGTGGTAGGACTGAGGATCTGACCTCCTCTTGCAGTAGTTTTCAATGTATTGTACTTAGATGCTATGGATGCTACTTATATTTCTATAAAATTGTGTATATTTATTAAACATTCATTACATGAATTTAAAATCTGAGTCAAGGTTTAAATTAAATATTATAGAACCAGTTCAGATGTACTCATTTCATGCTTCATTCATCAGATTAATGTGTTTATTAAAAAACCCACAGTATATTATTTACTTGAGGTATATTTTTTCAAATGACTTTCATGGCTGACTTACAAGTCCAAACCAGTCATAAATTAAAATTAAAATTAAAATTAGAGATTTAAAATTTTTTTCCACAGCAGTTATGAAATGCTGCTTTTCAAGGTTTAGATTCCTTATTAGACAATGTTATAGTCAGTCCATGAAAAATATATAAACTTGTCTCATAAAATAAGACCAAATTTCAAGATGTACTTTCATGAATTAATCATGAAGAAAGGCTCAAAGACCCACTACAATATAGATTTCTCACGAGACGTGGAAGCTTAATCGTGTCATTAAATCTCATTATGCCCCTGCACAAATGGTAGATGTGAACCAAATGTGGCCCTGATTGCGCACTGAGAACTATGAAGGTGCCGGGGTGCCTCTGCGGGTACTCTGTACAGGATTGTGACCTTGCCTTAGGTATTATCACAAAATGACTGGCCTGAACTTTTAAAGCTTCCTATGAATGATTTGTTTGTTTCTTGAGGGTCTGTTTACCTCTCACCATGGCAACAAGGGAAATAATTACTATTCTGGAACTTAAAAACCCAGGAGGACACTTATGTACTTTGATCACAATGAAGCTTAAGCTGTCAGGAAACCATAGATATTGAATTATAATACTAAAGAAAACAGAGAGAATTCTGACAACTTCCATAGAAGAGCAGGTTATTTGTTAAACATTTCCTACAGCTACAGAAAAATTCATAAAACCCTAACAGTCCATCTAGAAATCACTGTTTATTGTTTGCCCCTTGTATTAAGTTGTAGCACATAGTTTTAATCATCAGTCTAATCATAATTAATTTCTATATTAACTTAAAAAGAGGTATAAAAATGGAGCTGTGGAAAAGGATGAGCATATTCTAAGATCATTTGTTTTCTTGCAGCCAATAAATACCACGTGTGTCATGAACAACTAACTGAGCCAACGTACTGAATGCAATGAGTGAAATGCAACTTTGTCTTTAGTACGGCTGCTATTTTGCACCATACGGAAGCTTCTAATTACAGTGATGTGATTTTATGGTTGACTAGAGCTGGGGAAATAACTCAAAGAATTATTCATAAATATTCCCTTGAATAAAAATTGAACTGGAACTTTTAATTCTGTGATTGGCCCAAACCCAGAGGGGTGCAGAGATATTAGAAAAAGAAAAAAGAAAAATACGTGTTAAATACTTTTGAACTTCACAAAAAAGTTTTAGTTTGGATTCAGTTTGACTCTTGGTCAACAATTTGAATCAGTTTTATTCTACTGTAATAGTTGTCCATCTCTACTTTCTTTAAGTTTTAGTTACAACTATTCATAGGCCTGAGCTGCAAAATTCAGGTCTGGATTTCAACATTCCCCAGCCAAAGTTCAGTGGTTTTCATATTCAGGGTTTTGCTCATTACTTGGTCATCTGTAATTGTGAAATTTAGATCCACGTTTGGGTCTGGATTTTATACACCCCACGCCCCTGTACTATTTGGATTTGGGCTTCTGGCTCACTCCATCTCTAGCCAATAACTGTGTATTAAATGAAAATATAGCATTTTAAAATAAGTCATTGCAAATAGATCCATTATAAAAAAATGTTGTATTGGGGAAAATGTTAACTATGTTATGCAAAAGGTGCTGTATCAGCAGAAGACAGTACTGCTCAATGCAGATTCGAGGTTTTCTTAAGGTCAAGGCTTTATTACATGTAATTTCTCTTGATTTTCAGAAGTAATTTTCTTCTAGTGCACACGTTATAGAATCAATTAACTCTATATTTTAACAGATGGCTTACTACACATTTTTTAACTGACATGACACCAGGTACACCACCCTGTAAAACTGCGATGTAAGCAAATCAAGCATGACAGAATTTTCAGTGTAGGGGAGGAAGAAGAAAAAAACGTTACACTACCTGTTTCTGATACAATGCCCTTTAAATTCTGGGGCAAATCCTACCCAACTGACAAAATGTGTTTCAAAATGTAAAGGTTTTCATGTAAGATTAAGGAAAGATAAGAGACATAGCTATAATGAGTGAAACTGATGGTCTATTTATGCCCATACACAAGGAGTACACTTGAACAAGCACTTCTCTTACTGTGGCTAGTGAAGCAATTTACTTGGAAGCTCATTAGAGCTTAAGAATGACACAAGGTGGTGGGGGGACTGGGCATTTGAAGCAGGAGATGCAGGGAGCTCATACAAGGAGCGTGGTCTTTGGGGCTCCTTGGAGTTCGCAGCTATGCCCACGGTCTCTCAAATTATGGCAACCCCCAAATGTCATCAGCAGAGCCAGGATTGAAACCCTGGCTATCTCTCAACAGGAGGTTGCTAACTTCCATCTCAGAGTCTCTCATTCATTAAATATCATTGACAATGAAATGTTCTTACACATTTTTTGCTAGTTTTAAATTCAATTTCACATGCAACTTTTAAATGTAGATTTAATATGGGCTTAACTAATATTACTATATATATATATATATATATATATATATAATTCATAAATATCCCACTATTTTATGCTTCACTTCATCTTTATAGCTCAAAGCACTTCACAAAGCAAATAAACATCATTATCCCCATTTTATAGACAGGGAAACTGAGCCACAAGGATAGTGCTATAAATGATCCCAAACTCTACTGACTGATGGCATTCAATGGGTTACCACATTCTCTCCCCTTACCTTCCACCTGATCAGTCTCATTCTCCTGGCCTATCATTCTCCTTCCCCTCCTCTTCCTCCTCTCTTTTCTACCTCAGTCTCCCTATTTATTAAACCAATCTGCCAATAATTACTGCAGAGACTTAGAGATGGAGCAGGGAACTGCATGTGATGTTCCAAAGAACACAGGGTTTGTTTTTGCTCACTCACATTTCTTTCTGGTGCAGGATGGCCCAGCTGCAATAATGGAAGTGTGATCGAAGAATGTTAAATCAAGTGTCAGATCACGCTGACACCCAGAGCACTCACTCACCTGCTTGTTCCAAAGCAACCATTGTTGCCTGTTCGATTAAGTCACGTTCAATGAAGCTTCTGAAATCTTCACTATACACGCTAAGATCTGGTAGCTGGAATGTGTATATAGGCATCTCCAAAGGAAACTGTTCATTGCTGCATTCATTTGCTACATGTGATCGAGCAAGGGAGACTATGGCTGAGCTGGCATGAGAAATACCTCTGGAGAGTCGTTTTTCTGTGGAGGAACACAAGACATATTGAAGAAAGTAAGAACATTACAAAAAGAGTCATGATTTTATGACAATACTTCTTTATTCTAACAATTGGCAATTGGAAGGCGGTGGTACAATTGACAAGTGAGACCAGGAGGAATGCCTCTCCAACTTTCCTATGATGGTATTTTGTCAACAAATGAACTCATTCCAAATGCATCTCCATTTCCTTCATTTGTGGACTTACTATTCATTATTATTGTTATTTATTACCAGTTTGCTGGGCACTGTTAAACATAAAAGAACATATGGTTCCTGCCCTGAAGTTGTGCACATCACAGATGAATGTGGCTCTGACTGGACAGATTAACTTTTAAAATAATGAATGGTGAAAGAAGTGTTTCTGTAGAATTGGGGTTTGGAGAATTGTATTCCCAAGGATTTATTTGAAGAAATATATACTAGTGATTGTGACAGATCATAACCATTATATATTTTAAACCCCTACGTTTGGTTAACTTGTTATGGATCAAATGAAATTTAGCCCACAACTATCATCTCACATCACTCCAAACATCAAACATACCATATTCTGCTTTAATCTCAAAAGTCTACTCAGAAGTAATCTCAACATCATTATTCTGCTATAAAGACAGTTCGCTTTATATGCCCTGATCCTAGGAATAACTGGCAGTTCACAAAGAATGAAGACTCTTGCAAGCCTCTATTAAGGGAGAACCTTATTTTATAAAAAACCAAAACCACAAAAAACAAACAAACCAACCAACCCCCTATGGGACTCTTTGTCCTATTTTGCTATAAATTCTTATTGAAATTCAATGTAGTCAAGTGCAAGCTAATGCGCACTGAAAAAAATAATTTTAAGTACTCATACACGTCGCTAGTGTTAGGAAAGGGCCAGCTATTGATGTGACAGAACAGTGAAAACATCTACTCAACGTACAGAGGAGAGGTCAGCAAGGCAAACAAAACATAGAGATTTACAAAGAGTGGGCTATAAAGCACTACTGACAATATTATAATGCCAATATTATAGTTAGATGACACACCCTCACCAGGAACACTGTGTTCAGTTCCAGTAACCTTATCTCCAAAAAGACAGAAATAGAACAAGTCCAAAAACACGGTGGGAGGAAAAAAAGATTAGAGGCATGGAAAACCTTCTGTATGAGAAGACATTGAAAAGATGGAGAGGGTTTAAAGAGGAAATGAGCAAGAAGGGATCTGAGAGGGTTTTAGAAAATGATGACTGGATAAGAGAAGGTCAGTATCATGCACTAATTTACCTCTCCCAATAAACGCACAAGGAGTTATTTGATAAAACTGATAAAAGGCTATTTTTAAAGACAGAACAGAGGCCATCTGTGGAACTAACAGCCATAAAACATAATGGAGACCCAGAGCTTGGTAGCATTAAAATAAAAGACTAGACATGGATATATGGATAACAAGTATATCCACAGTTGCATCAGATAAACTTTTAAAATTATTTTAAGTTGTTGTACTTCAGCAAAAGTCAATGCTGACTGTTTGGCTTTAAGAAGAAACTCCTTAAAAGGCAGGTCCATTGTCTGGCCATGGCAGAAGAAACACAGCAGGCAACGGATGTGGTTTATTTAGATGCAACTTTATTCTCTTAAAATATATGGGTGTACCTGGCAATAAATTGTACAGTGCAGGTCATCATTGTTTCCTTAATCCTTTCCACATAATCCTCAACCTGGTCCCAGCCATCGCATAAGAGATTTAAGGGAGCTAGAAAAGGAGGGGGGTGTTGGCTCCCTGCTAAAACAGACATAGGAGCCCCAACCTCCTGTTTCCTCAGCTCCCTTAAGGGATGCTTTATTTTACCTCCTTTTCCAATCCACTTTATCCAATATCCATATCCCTTCCATAATGAAAATCTGCCCTGAACATCTGCCACAAGGAGGTGCCAGCAATTTTATTTGGCTGTGAACTCCCCCCAACCCCCTAACCCTGCAACCAGGCTCCACACATTCACTGATTCCTTCCTTAATATCAGACAAAAATAACCTCATTTCCCAGTCGGATAGGTGTACCCCATCCTCTGAATAACTTGCTTGCCAAGTAAGATATGTCTAGATGTGAAATTACCAACCCGCCTTGGGTATGTATGAATTTAGCCACCTCCTTCTTTGTATACCTCTTGGTCCTAACACTACCCCTGGAGGCTTCACTGCTCCCTGACACACCCTGCGCTGTAACATGTCAGACCAAATAGTTGCCACACACCCACCCCCGGAAAAATCTTGGATCTGCCCCAAATCCCTCTTATCAAGACAACCCCCTTACACCTTCCCAAATTATTTTCACCAATGTGAACAATAATCACATCCAGGGCCTGCTCCCAGCCTACCAAAGAGTGTACAAGGGGCATCAGCAGGTCCCAGAGCATGCCCCTCCTTGACTAATTCCCTCGCTTCTTGTAGAGTGCCCTTCCATCTATGCCAACTCAGAGATGCCTCACTAATGAGGCCCAGAAGTGAATTTGTGGGCCAAATGCACAATATTATGCCCACCCATCCAGTCCCCAAGAGGGGCCATACACCTGTGGGGGGATGAGCACAGCCAGCAATCCTGCCCCACTCACCCAGGTGCTTTCATTTAGTAGCACACTGGACTGACCCCCCATAATATGTGCTCCCGCTTGGTGGTGGTGGTGGGGAGAGCCCAGCCAGCTTGCTCAAGGGGACACCCACTCACTAGTCTGTCATATGGGGGGCACAGCCAGCCCCCCTCCACCTGCAAGAAGCCACTAGCCCTTCCTCTTCTGGCTCAGGCTGTTGCTGCTCTGTGCTTACTCCACTCCCCCAATGCTTCCCAGGCTGCCCACCACGCATGCTCCTGCACATGGAATTCGTGTGTGGGGGGGGGGAAAGAGAGTTTAGAGCTCAGCTAGGCCCTCAGCCCCCAGGCCCTTAAGGGGTCCACTCACCCAAGGAAAAGCTTCTGTGGGTGTGGTGGTGGAGGGAGGGAAGTAGTCACACTTATTTGAGTCCTGCCTCTGCTGCTCTTTCTGCCTCTATTGTGATCCTGGGATGAATCTGATTTCAGCCAGTCATTGCTCCTGGGTTCCCCTTCTTCTGTGCTCTGGTATGCTGACAGCACCCTCCCCCTGTTACTACCTGTTTCCCCTTCCTCCTGTGTGCTAGGTACCCTAACTCTGCACCCTCTCCCATGTGTCCCTATTGCATGCTGATCTGGAGCTGCTCCTTTTGCTCCAGTCTGCCTAGAAGAGGAAACCCTCCATTTCTGTGAGCTGCTGCCAGCCTGATATAGGTGAAAGAGAGCTTCTCCTGCAGCAGGGGCCGGTGGAGATAAATACCCCTCCACCTTCTGGTGGTCTGCTGGAAGGGTAGTACCCTCCCCCGCTCCCCACACCTAATCCAGCCTTTTCCTGTTCCTCCTCCAGTCTGTACAGGTAAACTTTTCCCCTTTCTGCTGCTAGTTGCAGGGGGATTCTTTAAAGGGACAACACCACCTTTTCTTCCAACTAGCCAGACAAGCGCACACTGCATAAAGTTGCAGTGAGCACATTTATAGGGTTTTCTTCACCTTCCTCTGAAACACTTGGAATGGGCCACCATCAAAAATAGGATGCTGAACTCAATGGACCTCTAGTCTGATCTGGAATGGCAATTCTTATGTTCAGTTCCTGGGTTCACCTGCAGCATGCTACAGTAACTATTAAGAAAAAATATTCCCAAAGTTTGGTGGAACATCTTGTTTGTTAGCATATTATAGCAACAGATGTTGGAAGTTAAATCTTAACATTCTAAGTCCTGTCTTCATTGATAAGCAATTAAAAACAAATGACAAAGAACAGCATAATAATAATAAAAATAATAAAAGAAAAAGTAAAACAGCTCTAAAATGGACTTTTCAGTTTTAATATTGAAGCCATTAACTGTTAGGGAACATACTGCCTAGTATTTTAAAAAATACTTAATATTCTTTTGACAATGCCTCTTTAATTAGTTATGCAGTGTTGCAATGATAGTTCTGAGCTGTCAGTCAGTGCCTTCCTTTGTTATCTGATACGTATAAATTTGTGAAGATATGTGCTGAAAAGCCACCTATTTTGCCTACGTTTAGTATTGTCTGAGATGCTTTGAAAGATATCTTTGGATAGTCCAAAATCTTACACTTACACACACACACACACACACACAATGGATTATGGACTCTAGAAAATATAATTCCTGAGATACAAAAAGTACTATGGATTCCTAAATGAAAGACTCCCTAAAAGTGTACAATGCAAGCTTTTTTCTTACTTTTATGTATAGCGTTTCACTATTCAGTATTCACTGTTGCTTTGTACAATCTGAATGAACTGTATAATCAAGGGACATTTACCACAATCATAATTCCCACTGGGTGACTTGAAAATACTGTACCTACATAGGCTGGATCATCTACGTCATCCCCCAATGCAAGACTTCCCCCTACAACATATTCAGTCTAGTTTTAAATGATTTAAGCAATAGGGCTTCTACCATTTATTTTGGGAGACAATTCGATAATTATGCAGAGCCCTCTGACAGAACATTCCCCTTGACGTCCAATATAATTTTTTCTTTGTTCAGTTTCCACTCATTATTCCTGTTGATATTCCTGGGACCAGTAATTTCTCTAGGCTGCCTGGTTTTTGTGCTTGTCCAAAATTAGTAGCTTTACCGTATGCCTCCCATTACCTTAGGTGTTGTTTTCACAAATTACAATATACAGTTTGAGAAGCAGACCACTTAGTGCACAGGTCTATGATCATGGAGACATTGAGTGACCATGGGCAACTTATCCAACCTCTCTAAGTATCCCTATTTATTTCACAGAAGTTGTGAGGATTTAGTTAGTGAGTGATTTTGGGCCAGATCTTTAGGCGCCAAAAGATGCAGGTTGGTGCCTAGTGGATTTACAAAGTACTTAGGTGAATTAGGTGCCTAACTCTGATTAGAGTTGGACATCTAATCAGAGTTAGGCACCTAATTAGAGTTGGACATCTAACCTGCTTAGAAGCTTTGGAAATCCCATTGGGTGCCTATCTGCATCCTCAGATGCCCAAATCTTTGTAAACTTGGTCCTTAGTGATCAGACAGTGAACATGTACAGTTCTGTAAATAAGAAACATTACTATACCATGTGAGCCTAACTCCACTCTCTGACATGCACACACAAATCCTGTTTATTTAAAAGGAGATGTATGGATGCATCACAGAGCATTTCTACTACCTTTCATCCTGAGAACTCAAATTACTTTGTAGATATGATATGCAGTGTTGTTGTAGCCATGTCGATATCAGCATATTACAGAGACACAGTGGGTAAGGTAATCTCTTTTATCAGACCAACTTCTGTTGGTGAGAGAGAAGATTTCAAGCTTACATAGAGCTCTTCTTCAGGTCTATCCTCAGTGGCAGACGCCGATGGACCTGAAGAAGAGCTCTGTGTGGCTCGAAAGCTTGTCTCTCTCACCAACAGAAGTTGGTCCAATAAAATATATTACCTCACCCACTGTGTCTCTCTCATAAATAATAATGAATTAACATTCAGAACATCCAAAAGTTTATTATTGCTAAAGCTGGTCAAAATTTTTCTAATTCTGAAATCCAAATGACATTCTTCAGCAAGTTTCTGAATGTTGAGATGAAGTTTTTGTTTCTTTTTTCCCTACACTTTTTAGCCAGCACTATTCACTACTCCCACTTGTAAATGAAGGAACTGAAGTACAGGGCAGGTTACGTGAATTGCTCTAGGAACACACTGAGTGACAAAGTTACTGTGAGCTCTGGTTAGGGTGACCAGATGTCCTGATTTTATAGGGACAGTCCCGATCTTGGGGTTTTTTTTCTTATATAGGCTCCTATTTCCTCCACCCCCTTTCCCGATTTTTCACACTTGTTGTCTGGTCACCCTAGCTCTGGCATCCAGTTTCCTTGTTTGTATCTGTAGGGCACTGCTTAAAGCAAACATGAAGTGGCCATTTCAATGTCAAACAAGTGATTTAAAAACGTTGACTTTTAGACAGTGGCCCAGGTCCTCAGCTGATGTAAACAGGCATAATTCATTGACTTCTAGCCCTTTATGTGTAGGTTTGCTTCTTTAACTCTGATTAATCCAGCACTTTAGACTGAGTCAAAAGAAGCCCTACAATTCCCTCCTCATGCCCTTCCAAAGCCTTGTTTTGGTCAGCAGGTACCAACTGAGGAAAGGCTGCTTCCGGAGTCCTTCAATGATGCTCCTTAAATTAGGAGTAGCAATAGCAATGCTGCCACCCTTCCCCAACCCTGCATCCTCAGAGGGAGTGTGTGTGTGGGGGTATTTGCCTGAGCCAGCGGGAGAAAGAAAACCCCTTCTCCGTTCTTTAAGGATTGCTGCACTGTCCCCCTCTTTGTGGGCTTGAGGAGAGGGATAGTGCTTAATTTGTGCAAGGGCTGATCCCTGACACTGCTAGGCTTGGCAGTTCATAGCTCCAGCACCTCTGGGCTTGCTGCATCAGTTATTAAAGTAAAAAAATGTACTTGAGCTCCGGCACCTATTTCACACTCATTCTGCACTGAGAAGCAGACCACTTAGTGCACAGGTCTATGATCATGGAGACATTCTGCATTGAGAAGAAAAGCTTCCTTCTCTTTGGGATTAGAAAAGGACTGGGGCTTTTGGTCCTTGTTGTGGGCTCATGCTAGTTACCTTGTTGGGGCTGAGAAGGAATTTTTCCCTCACTGCCAGAGTGGACTGGGCAAGGTGGGATTTTTCAGTGTTCTGTTGGTAGCCCAAGGACCCAGTGGATAGGTTAGCTTGCAAAATTCAGTGTGTTGCAACTTGGCAGGCACTCAGTGCAGGTACTTGTTCAATAAAGGGTCTAGTTCACTGATAAACCAGAACTGGAAGCAGATTAGGAGAAGGTATTTCCTAGAGAAGGTGGGTAATGGGGTTGCGGCTTCTAACACATGGTACAATGAAGAGAGAACCATGTTTTCCCTTCCCTCTTAACCCTCATATGGAGTGAGGGTAATAGGGTCGTAGCAACAGTGCTGCAACCAATACCCCAAAAGAAGGGTAGGGGCTGACAGCAGCCCTCCACCAGGTGGAATGGATTACAAAAGGATAGTCTGCGCTGGACAGCTCACAGTTACTTAATAAAGGCTTTTTTAAACCACATTCTTGTTGTCTTGTCTTTTTTCCTGTGGGGTCAGGGTCAAATTGTTGAGAAACAAAAAAGAATTATTTTCCTTTCCAACGCTTCTCACATACATGAATGCATCACCACTGTAGCACTTCTAGGGGCAGATCTTCAGCTAACAGGACTCAGGTCTAGATGGGTTTCATGACAACAAATTCCTGCCGGGTCACTAGTTACTTCTTTTTTTTTTAATGTGAGAAGCTGGCATTCCATAGATTAACCTTTAATGTAGGCCTCAACTCTTTGGTGAATTAAATGAGAAGAAACCTGTTACAACAGTCAGAGAGAGCAAGCAATTTGAATATGAAAAATAAATCCTAATGCTTATAATCATGTAATGGAAACCAACTGCTATAACTGAAAATTGTTCCTTTTTTTTCTTTCCTTTGTTTGAAATACTAATTCAATATCACCTTTTTATGGAGGTGGAATCAAGAGACTAAGGCATTTTCATGACAAAAGTTACTTCAACAGATGTCTTCTCCAGTGCCACCTTTATCATGTAATAATGATCAAGAAGTCAATGACCGAAATGATGGAACTTTCTCTGGACTCACGCACATGGGAAATTAGAAATGGGAAAAGTCTACAACTTCATCTAGCCCACTCCTCTCATAGTTAACGTCACACTGTCTCTAAAAAACCTAAATTTGAATACTTCAATTATACCTTAAAATCTACCGAACATCGGCAAAGATAAACTGGACTGAAAAACGTGCAATACAGGGCCCAACCCATCAGCATCTCCAGAAAGTTAATAACAATGACATAATTTATCTGGTGGCAGATAATTCAGTTCCTACTACCTGCATAATGTACTTTGATTATCCAAAAAGCTATTTGTCCACAAAGGCGGTCAAGTAGCTGCATTTACCTTGAGCAATGTCATCCTGTCTCTGCAGACTTGGTCGTTCAGTCTTGTTCACCTGTTGGGATGGGTCTCTTTCCTGCTGCTTGTAGTACTTCCCTTCATTAAACACCTGTGGCAGGTTGGCTGTGTGTACCTGTCGGAGCTGCTCATAGTCACTCAGAGCAGCGGTCAAATCCCAGTTTTTGCCTGCCAAAAGGTGGAAGGTAATATTCTGTTAACAATTATAGCTATGTCTGATATGACTAACAAAACTGCCATTCATTTTAGGGACATGGCTCATATAACTGAAAATGGATATAACTCTGAATAAAACATTAGAGAACTAATAGATATTTTTCTTTTAAAATCAACAATAATTGGGGACCCAACAAACCATGTGCACTTCAGAAGATACACAGATAGATATGGTCACTTCACCAGCTGCTGAATATTGCACTCTTTTTGCTTACGTTGTCTATCTAGTTAAGGCCTGATCCTACAAATAACACTCAGCCTTCTTACTGCAATTATTTTGTTTCCAGGATAAGGCCTTTAGATCATAATCCTTAGGGAGCAACTTGTCCACAAAGTGCCTACCATCATTTAGGGTTACTCAACCTCTCTCTCTCATTCTGTATATAAACCTATCCATTGGATCACATATGGCGCATTGTCCATTTATTCAATATACTTTACGGTCATAAAGAAAGTCACATTTAAAGGAGGTTTTTGTATATATTTTGCTGTGTATACTAGTACAATTTCTGCTGAAGGGAGTGAAAGATCACACACTGAGTGTGATTTAATTAAGAGCTAACAGTATTTATTTAAAACATCTGTTAAATTTTTGTTAACTTTAATTTCATGGATCAACTCCAATAAAAGCCTCTTACCCACCCCCGACTGAGTTATCATTATGAACTTTAAGCTGTTTTGTCTTAATTTGATATTGTTAACTGGAACTGCTCATACATTCAAATGAATCCTTAACCATAGAAAAGAACACATCTGCCTTTTATCATTCTATTCTTTGATGTACGACTAATAAAACAATTGCAACAGTAAAATGTTAATTATAACATCACTCAGTCTTAATTGTTCAGATCTACATCAGACTTTTGTTGTCTATATTACTTTGAGGAAAGCCATTTTAAAAACACTCACTGCCCACACTATCACAAGGATAAAAAAAAATGTAAAAGATCAGCCAGCGTTTTAATTATCATACATGCAACAAAAGCTACTTGAGCAAAACCAGTTGCTTAAACAGAAATTCTGTCTCTTCCTTTTTAGGAACAGAGCAGAGCATACAATAAACAAACTTGATCAATCCCGAGAATAGGGTTTTATTTGTTCATTCAAAGAAGAACTCGCATGCAAAACCAGCAGCATACATTACACGTGCCTTAAGATTGACTAGTTATGCAGTGTGTCTTTCACATGCCATAAGCCAAGCAAACATACTTAGATTAAGCCCTAACAATGGGGAAGTATTTTTTTCTAAGACTGTCCCAATGGGGCCAAAGTGGTATTTTTGCCACACAGATAAAAGTTTAGCACTCAACTGTATTTCTTGAAATTTAAAGCACACTCAGTGTTGCTAACCCTCGCCACTGGAAAATAATGAGTCAGACAACCCCCCCTCCCCCAAATCATGAGGATTTTTTTTTCAAATAAACATGGGTTCTCTTTATTTCCCTTCCAGTTTCTGAGCCTTTACGGTGCTCTCAGGTCACATATCTTGCTGACAGTGGGGGCCCCAGCAGCCCAGCTGAAAAAAAAAATCCTGACATTTGAGAGTTTTCTCATGAGATCATGAGTCCGGCTTAATTTTACTTAGAAATCACGTCTCTCCTGATTAATCCGTGAGAGTTGATACGTCTGCACATTACAAACAGCATTCTAGCCCTGCATTCCTAGCATACCCCAAACGCCTGATGAAGTTAGCAGGAATATGGAAGGAATGCAGGAGCCAGCCTATTTTCCTAATAATCTCTTCTCAAGGCCTCCGGAGGTCTGCTTTTACACTATGACAAAATCCAATCACCTTCTTTGGGAGTTTTGCCACAATAAAAGTGGAGCGTGGTCTCTGGGACTTGATTGAAGTGCACTGCATTGTAATTCTGAATTGTGTAGTTAGGCTCCATCAAATGATATGGCAGATAAACGTGCTACGGCAGACTTGGAATTAAAAAAAAAATCACAGAGAAGTAAGTGGTTTCTTTCTTTTCAAATCTCCTCAGTACACCTGGACATCCGTAGCTGCTTCCCACATGAGACAGCCAGTCAGCAGCAAAACATGATATCTTAAAGCAGCACTGACACAGGCAAAGACCATTAGTTTAATTTTTTTCTGTTTCCTGCAGTTCCTAGACATCTGGATGCAGGCAAATCCTCAACCAAGAGTGTATGCCAAGAGGCCCTCCAGATCAATGAAGTCGTGAATCAGGATATTAGCCAGCCTGAATGGCTGGCATAGGCTTTTTCAATCATCTTTCACCAAGTATATTCTTCCCACACATCCTTCCCACATATCCACCCCATGGCAGCTGTGTGACTGCACTCCCTCTTGGTGGGAATTGCAATAATGTTCCATAAACCACCCTATAGCAGTGATTGAATCGAGAAAAAAGTACTGACCATAATCAACACAATAACCCCTCTCACCGCCTGGGCCTAAAAGAGACTTTCTTCTTTTCAATTGCCTTTTTCCTGCCAGGAAAATACAATAATAGATGTTCTACTTTCCCTGTTGCCCATGAAAAAGAGCAGAAAGCCAGAAGTGAGAAAAAGGAAGAAGTAGGAGGGCAGGAAGAGAAACCTGGAGGCAATATAGAGCATGAGAGAGGATGTGGGAGAAAATGAGCAAGAGATGTAGAGGAGAGTGAGGTTATGTATAGTTTTGAAGGTAAGAAGCGGGAATTTGAATGTAATGCAGTAAGGGGCAGGTAAATAGCAAAAAGATCCAGTGAGAAGGGTGATCTGGCTGGAACACCAGTAAACGACTGTAGCAGTAATGTACAGACAGAGGCCAGAGAAGTTACAATATCAAGACAAGAGACAAAAGATTTTTGCAATGGGGATAATAAGGAAAAAGGATCAATTTTGATGATATTAAAGAGGAACATGCTATAGGATTAATTAAGAAACCAAGCAGGGCTCATGTAGAGACAAGAGTCAGAGGACTTGTCTGTAAGGTAAAGTTTTATCCTCCTCATTCTCTTTGAGACTTAACCCTTATAATTTGAGAGCTAACAGCTTTTTTTCCTTTTCTCGCTTCAGCAACGTTTAATTGTTATAAGCGGACATGATACAGATTTTGATACCTGGTTTACACTGACTGCTAAGATATGACAAAGTGTTATATTTGAAAAAGATGGTAGACAAACCTGCATGCAATTGTGATCTTGGGAGATATACAAGGCTGTTAATGGATGCAGATAAGAGAGATGGTGAAGAGGGAAGAATTCCATTTTGTGGAGAAACAGGGTGTAATGGAGATGCCCGAGAGGTGGAGATGTGAGAGTGAAGAATGGAGCTTGGGGGTCAGGCATTCGATTTTGAAATCATCAATATGCAGATGGTAACAGAAACCAGAGGAGCAGATAAGGCCAGGAGACTAAGGACAAAACACTGAGGGATACTAATGGGGATGGGAGACTGAGATATAATTTAAGGTGGTGCTGAAGGAAGAGCAAAGAGAGGAGAAACGAGAGTGATCAGTAGTGTCAAAGGCAGTAGATATTCTTGAAATCTAAGTTCACTTTTGACTTACCTATGAGAGAGATCATTAGTCACCTTGGTGAGGGAGAAAGATTAGAGGGGATCAAAGAGCATGTTTAGTGATTTTCCACACAAAAGTAAAGGAAGAGAGTTGTTGGAGAAGTAGGAGTATTAACAGTATTTTCTCCATTAGAAACACCACACTTTACGGTATACAGTGTACTACTGTAGTTCAGATTTTGATGAATAAATGCATACCGGTTGGTGTGGACTTCAAAGCACTTGATAAAACTTGAAAGACGACTTTGTCATCTCAGATAAAAGAATTGCTCTTCTAATTGAGAGTATAAAAACAAACTATTTCAAATCAGTCTTTTTGGATAGTTTCCAGATGCTGCTCATGTTACTTGTTTACACCACCTATTAATCTGGTTTTTGAAATGGACTGACATCATGGAAGTCCTTTATTTAGGCTACTTTTACGAAAAGTGTTCTGACACTGAATGATGCATAGTCTTGAATAGCTGGCTTTTATGGAAGCAGTGGAGGACATTGTGCAAAGAATACAACTGTTTGAGACAAAACACTGGCACTTCAGGGTGAAAGATGGTGTGTTATTTAACAGTAACTCTGCAAAGTCCTATCACAGTTCTATGAATAGCAGTTCATCAGATACAGCAGCACGTAAGTGTATCTTGAACATGAAGGATGTAGGGTTGTCAGCTTAAGCAACACTCCATGAAAAAATATGCACTGAGCTTGTGACAGTTGCAGATGAGCTGTAATCATTAACACCAAGTTGCAAATAATCTAATTTTGGATTTCTGTGTCACAGCTGAAAATGAATCTGTCAGAATGTGCTTCAAATGGCCAAAAAGTTTTTCTAAAGCCTATAGGGGAGGAAAACCCCTTCTGTGTATCCTTGTTTCAGCAAATGAACATAGAATTTGTAAGATCAGTGAAGGGTTCCCACAATGTTAACAGAGGGCTCCCTCAAAAAATGTTCTGTGCCACCCAGCAACACACAGGACATTCCCTGGATAGAATACTCTTCCCCATCAAAAATTTCAATCAGTTCCATGCTGCACCTCACCCCTGCTTCATAATCCTATTAACACTTCTGCTATAACCCCCCTCGATGAGGAAACTGAGGCACAGACATGCATTTGGTGTTTTATGGTTTTGCATAATTGGTACTCTCCTGATTCAGCACAAAAGAACATAAAGGTGTTGGACTGTGCAAGGTACATGTGGGCTGACAGCTGCAGAACTGAAAGAAGTAAACTGTAATCAGAAGCTTCACACCGTTAGGAGTGGAGTTCTGGAAGAGGTGGCTGTTTAAGTACCAGGGAGTCTGAAGGGTCAGCGCTGCAAAAGGGGGGCTAAGCAGCTGGACAGCGGGTTCCAATACTCATAGGGGTTGCTAGATAGAAGGTCTGTGCCCTGAGGGTGTGCTTAGGGCCCCTGAGATTGGGGCAAGGTCTGGACTCTGTTCAGGCTCCAGAAGCTTGAAACACCCTAGGGACCCAGAACACAGAGGCTTGGATTTCCCTCGTAGTAGTCCTAATGGGTGGCTAGGAACGGGCGCTTGCTAGGATCTGTGATAGAGCTCACATTAAAAATCGTAGGATTGTTTCAGCAAGGTCACTCTGTCCCTCCTATTGTCTCTACAGGTCCGTGAATCACAGCTTTTCTCTAAACAAATGCCAAGCAGACACGTTGCCCAAATGCTAACAAATCTTATCCTACTTTACTGAACTCAGGCCTATTACCATTGTATGCTTTAAATTTGAAAGACAAACAGTTTAAATCCATCTCTGCAATCAAATTTAGTGAATCCTTTTGGTATATTAAATTTAATTAAGTTTTAGGACTTGTAAAGTTGAGTGAGAAATGAATTATCTTGGTCAAGAGAAATAATGCTATTACTGAACACTTATTGTGAAAACACCTGCATGTGCTACATGAGTCAGCAGGTGTAAAAGTTAACAGGACTGAAAGGTGTCTGTTATAAAACCACTGGAGAGATTACTGCAACTTTACTACCATTCCTAATGTTCAGTTATTTCTGTGGCTTTGCTTACTTAACAGTTAGAGGTCTGAATTCCCAAACAATTCAGTAAAGATTAGGAGTCAACAGTCACTGGATTCACAAACAAGTGCCCCTGGTTGCCAGGAGACAGAACTGGTGTTTGTTAGAGAGAAGTATATGGAAAAATGCAACAAATAAAGCAGAGTAAAGGATAGAAAATATACTGTCTGACAGACATTTGGTTCTGAATTAATTAGTGTCAGAGATAGCAGATCAAAGGGAAAATTAAAAATAAAACCAGGTACAGGTGTAGGCGAGAATTTCTCTCAAAAATAATACTGTCTGAATACATGAACAGGAAGATATGTCAATCAGAGTAAAAACAAAAGGCAGAGATCAAGCAATATATAATTACACAATAGAAAGGAAATCTCCTTAAAGTAGATTAGTAAAGCAAGGTAGTGTCTGAGTAGCTTACTGGTACTGTGTTAGGGAAGAGTCTGGTAGAGTACAGTATTTTATCACAATATGTAGAGATGAATAAACTGGGCAAAATAAAATCCCAACTAATGCCCAAGACTATGTATGAGATCCTCTAACCTGGTTTGGAACAATTGGTCTCTTCCAATAAGAGGGAAACGTCTAGTAGAAACCCCAAACACCTTTCCTCTATTCGCATTTGTCCGCATACTTATGTTTCCAAAGAAGGAACAAAGTTGGGCTCAGAATCTACCCCAGATGTATTTCAGGTAGGGCTGTCAATTAATCGCAGTTAACTCATGCGATTTACTCAAAAATTGTGATTAGTCACAGTTTTAATTGCACTGTTAAACAATAGAATATCAATTGAAATTTATTAAATATTTTGGATCTTTTTCTACGTTTTCATATATATTGTATTTTGTGTTGTAATTGAAATCAAAGTGTAAAAATGATAAAAGAAATAGTATTTTTCAATTCACCTCAGACAAGTACTGTAGTACAATCTCTTTGTCGGGAAAGTGCAACTTACAAATGTAGAAATTTTTTGTTACATAACCGCACTCAAAAACAAAACAATGTAACACGTTAAGCCTAAAAGTCCACTCAGTCCTACTTCTCGTTCAGCCAATCACTAAGACAAACAAGTTTGTTTACATTTGCAGGAGATAATGCTACCCTCTTCTTGTTTACAATTTCACCTGAAAGTGAGAACAGGCATTTACATGGCACTTTTGTAGCTGGCATTGAAAGGTATTTGGCCACCATTCCGGAGGACATACTTCCATGCTGATGATGCTTGTTAAAAAAATATGTTAATTAAATTTGTGACTGAACTCCTTGGGGGAGAATTATATGTACTCTGTTCTGTTTTACCCGCATTCTGCCACATATTTCATGTTATAGCAGCCTCATATGATAATGCAGCACATGTTGCTCATTTTAAGAACACTGTCACTGCAGATGTGACAAAACGCAAATAAGGTACCAATATGAGATTTCTAAAGATAGCTACAGCACTCGACCCAAGGTTTAAAACTCTGAAGTGCCTTCCAAAATCTGAGAGGGATGAGGTGTGGAGCATGCTTTCAGAAGTCTTAAAAGAGCAACACTCCGATGCGGAAACTATAGAACCCAAACCACCAAAAAAGAAAATCAACCTTCTGCTAGTGGCAGCTGACTCAGATGATGAAAATAAATATGCATCAGTCTACACTGCTTTGGAATGTTATCGAGCAGAACCTGTCATCAACATGGATGCATGTCCTCTGGAATGGTGGTTGAAGCATGAAGGGACATATGAATTTTTAGCACATCTGGCACATAAATATCTTGTAATGCCGGCTAAAACAGTGCCATGAGAACACCTGTTCTCACTTTCAGGTGTCATTGTAAACAAGAATTGGGCAGCATTATCTCTTGCAAATGTAAACAAACTTGTCTGTCTAAGCAATTGGCTGAACAAGAAGTAGGACTGAGTGGACTTGCAGGCTCTAAAATTTTACATTGTTTTATTTTTGAATGCAGGTTTTTTGTTTTTGTTTTTTTTTAACATAGCTCTACATTTGTAAGTTCAACTTTCATGATAAAGAGTACAGTACTCAGTACTTGTATTAGGTGAATTGAAAAATACGATTTCTTTTGCAGTACAAATATTTGTAGTAAAAATAAATATAAAGTGAGCACTGTACACTTTGATTTCAATTACAACACAGAATAAAATCTATTTTAAAATGTAGAAAACATCCAAGATACTTAAATAAATGGTATTCTATTATTAACAGAACAATTAATCATGTTTAATTTTTTTTAATCGCACGATTAATTGCGATTAATTTTTGTAATTGCTTGACAGCCCTAATTTCAGGTGATTAAAGCTCTCTGCCCTCAGAGGCTGGGCTTACTGTTCCTTCTTCTAGGCCCCTTCTGAATCTCTCAAGGAGTGGGCTGGTGTTCAAGAATGAACTTCCCAGAAACCTGATGCCTTGGGACCAACTCAACCTGGATGGGGAGGTCCCATAGACCAACTGCTTCCTACTGCATGGGATCCACATGAGCAATGGGTCTATATTTCCACTAGAGGACATAGCTGGGAATATCAGAAGAGAACCTAGAGCAGGTCTGCTTCAGAAGTGTTAACAATGAGGAGGGGACTGGCTTTGAAGGCCCCTTATTGTACTTGCCAGAGTCAGTGATGCCTGTGCTGGGTCCAGGTCACTCCTCACTCAGCCAGAAAGGAAGTAGAGGGGGAGGAGGTTCTTAGGCTTTGCACTCAGCAATGGTTGCTGCTGCTGCTGCTGCAGGCTCCAAGCACATAGGTATGATCTTCCACCTGCTGCCTTCCCAGTATCACTCTCCTCAGAGATGGGGGAAGCCACTTGCCACCAAAGATGGCTTCTCTGGTGGAATGGAGTCAAGGTGACCTCAGTGGGAATGGGGTTGAGGTGACCTCAGATGGACCTCCTTTAAAGACCCTCACCACTTCCCTTCCCCTCCAATGAGACACTAGATAAGAGGAGTGGAGCAGGAGAAACAGATCTTGATGTTTATCCTTGGCATTTTCTGACTTTCTGAGCAGCACTAGCCATGGCAGGATCTCAAAAGGTTAAGCGTAGCTTGGGGAAAGCACCCCCAAAAGACAAATGCAGCCTTGGGACACGACTGGGAATTAGATGGCAAATTACTAAGCTAAACTGCTAGTCGAAAATGTGAAATAAAATGATGGAATTTTCCTCAGAAAAGCTCTGCAGGAGGGAGGTTTGGGATAAGCTGCCCACCTGCCACTGTGGAAGTAGAAACAAACTGGAGGGCACTCCAGTGGGTGGGACATTCCCCTGTTACCAGTGACTGGCAGGGTTTGGTTCTGCTCCCAGTACAAACTGTCTGAAGTATCCATTATAACAGGTCTGTGCATTTCAGCGTGATGAAAAATGTACAGTACTTGCATAATTATTTCCCCCTAGTCTGAACTAGAATAAATTGTGCTAATAGAAAAGTCAGAGGTTTGCTCATTTTCTATTTTAAAATACCACCACCACTACCTTGGATTTTACATTAAATATTCCCTAATGCAGATTATTTAAAATCCAATCAAACTAAATACTGCAGATTTAAAAAAAGTTATAAACTGTGGCTGCACTCTTGGAAGAGTTCCAATGTGATCTTCTGACACAGCGTTGATTTACTTCTAGCTCACTCTGCATTTTAACGAGCTTATCAGCTTGCAGAGGTGAAATGGAAAAGCAGTAGAGTTTTGCACTTTGACATTTAAAGCTTTGTACTTTAGCATTTAAAGCTTTGCTTTAGGGACCCTACATATCACAACCTTTTGGGGGAAAGCATACTCATTCTTCAGAAATGCAATAGGTAATCATACCTAAGCTTTTCAATGATTACCGCTGTACCTAGGTATGTTTTCCCTTATTATTTTGAAATATAAAAATAGTCCACATATAAGGAATGTAAAATATTTATCCACTTCATTTGTCATGTATTCTTCCTCCAGAGAAATTTCAGAATTGATTGTGTTATAAGGAGAGGGGGAGAGAGACAAATGTCTAGACTTCCTAGCAATATAGCACATAGGGTGAACAGATGTCCTGATTTTATAGGGACAGTCCTGATATTTGGGGCTTTTTCTTATATAGGCTCCTATTACCCCCGTCCCGATTTTTCGCACTTGCTATTTGGTCAGCCTAATAGCATGTGAGTAGCCCCATTCAAGTCAATGAAACGTCTCACATGCTTCAAAGTTAAGCACAGGCTTTGCTGGATCAGAGCCAGTGTTCTAGCACATGAGGCTGTACACGTATATAATACATACATTAATAATAATATCTAGCTCTTATATAGCACTTTTCATCCAGCTGGCAATGTATGTTGGGGGTGGGGACGGATGTGAAGAATGGAGGGGAACATGAATGACAGGGGATCAGCTGCAGCAATATTTTTAGTTAGGTGTTCCCCCACCACTAAAGTAGCTCACTATGGCTATCATGGGTAATGAATTCATTACATTTTCATTTCTTAAAAAAGAGCTAATATATGATTACCCAGACAAGATTGGGGACCCTTATTTTTAATTAGCAACAATAGGAATAATACAACTATAAAATCCCACACACAGCTTTCAAAATTCAGCCTACTCCAAAATGTTAAAGAAGGCGCTTGAAAGGTCACTAGCACTACTTGATTTAGCTGTAAACAGGATGTAATTTGAGATGAAGAATTGGGGAAGATCTAAGTAATACTGACTATAGTGGAGGCAGATTTTCAACAAAGGAAATTAAAAAGAAGAGCAAGAAATTTTGGCTAAAACTATATAGGATGAAAGTGTATAAGACAAGGTCACAGAGGGGTGAGAAGAAATTATTTAACAACAAATTACAGTATTATACTATCTGCGTTAGTTGAGTGAGTACTATTTACCACAGGTGGTAATAAAGAGACCCAATATGAATGAACATGAAGTTTCAAAAAAGCAATAAAGAAGCATATGTGAAGTGCTACACATCACAGAGAAGACAGCTAGGAACTAATTACAGAATGAAGTGTATAAGAGTATAAAAATAATACACATAGAAGCATAAAGAGAAAAGGACATCAAACAAGAGGCTAAGCTAACAGGTTTTTCAAGCCTACAAGGAACAAAAAGATCAGAGGAAGAGATTGCCATGTTGAAAAACCTTCCTTATACGAAGAGAAATTTTGTGTGTGTGTGTGTGGGGGGGGGGAAATATAGCAAAACAATTAAAATTGGCACAATTTGCTTTTTAGTTTGTTCTCTAATTAGAGTTAGCACAAAAGATAAAACTAGGGTTGCCAACTTTTGGATGAATTCCTAGAGATTTCATCACGAGACATGATCTTTAATTAAGGATTAATCTTTATTTCCTGGAGACTCCAGGACAATCCTGGAGGTAAAACACACCCTACTTAGCATTTCACAGTTCTTTGAAAGGCATCGTTCAAACTGGACAGCAATGAGTGGGGCCAATCCATCCTCCATTTTGGGAAGGTGGAGCAGGGAACGAAAGAATCTTTGTTTAAATATTTTTGTCTTTGTTTATATTTGTGTATTTAATAGATGAGTGCTTAGATCCCATTTCTGCAATGAGTTCAGAGTGAGCATCCTCCTGCACAGAGCCCTCTAAAGCCAATGGGGCTTTTCAGGGCAGAAGGATTTGCTTGCACGGAGCTCATTGCAGGGCTGGGGCCTAAGAGAGCTAGAATTTAGATGATGATTATGTGAATACTGTCGCTGTAGGAAATGTTTCACATAGTCTCATGACCTAACAAAGAATTCTGGAAAAAACAAAACCACATGAAAGGCCAGCATATTTGAGTCTGAGATTATTTTAAAAAGATATACTCATAACCCCACCCTTTCCCCTTCCCCATCCCCACCAGTGCATTAGAGTCCACAAGCTACATGCTGTTGATTTGGACCCTTAGTTATTCAACTCTTTGGGCCATATTTTTGTTTGTGAAAAACCCTATTGTAAAACTTTACACTTCCAGTGTGTGTCACAATAAATCACAACCACCACATCAAGCTGCCAGAAATAAATCATTGCAAAAAGCAGACAAGCCCCCTCAGCTCTCCACCTGCAATATCAGTAATGGTCCTGCTGCCAGATAAAACTCATCACAGTTCTACACCATTGCAAACATTATTTCCTGCAAAACATATAGTAGGAACATTTCCCGTGAGAAACCAACATGTGAGGTCACTCTGTATATTAAGAAATCCACTGAATGACAACTGTCCCCATAAATATCTGTAAAACCACAGCATGCTGTTAGGAGGGGAACACATTGTTCTAGCCTCTTAAACTGACCCAACACTCTAAATGAGTCTACAATGTAGTTCAAGAACTAATCAATAAAACAGACACAGACATTTTGGGCAGAAAACTTTTGATTCATCTAATTCTCCCCTTTAAGAATGACAAGCCCACCTGAAAGAAGGTATAACCACAGAGATTTATGGGTCACCAGTCAGCTATCCATCCTGAATGCCTTCAGAATTATGTTTGGCAAGCCAAACAGTATAGCTTTAAAAATAATTAAATAGCTGCCCCTGGAACCTGAACGACTATAAAGGTTCTTAGGTCAGCCATCACCGTAGATTTTGAGCACCTTCCTAGAATTAAAAACAATATGATATCAATCTACTTGCCAAGCAGGTAGGAGTAAGTTATGTGATTAGATTGTTGGGTGTTGCGTGTGTATATGCCTGCATGTATGTAAGAGGAACTGCATATGTATAAAAGGAAAGTCAAGACGAAGAATTGAATTTTACGTTTTTTTCTGAACATGGTAAGTCCTACTGAGGCCTGAGAAAGTTTCATAGCCTAGGTCCAGCTGTAAGAGTTCTGTCTCCTGCACCCATGAATCTTTTTCTAAGTCACCAGCTGGATGCCAGGAGAATGTAGCTGTTATGGGCAGTCACAGAGGACAAAAGGTGAACTCTCAGATAGAAAAGAACAATCCCATGAACAGTTGCTAATATTAAGGTAAGGACTGTGAACTGGACTCTGTATTCATTGCAGATCCAGTGCAGGAATGCAGTGCACCAGGATGAAGGGTCCATGGCAATCTCTGTTGCTAAATGATGTTTTGTACCAGTTGAGGTTTTTCAGGGTGACTTCATTCCTAGGTAAAATGACTCGGCCATTGATTGATTTGACCGAAGGCAAATGCCCTCAGTAGTGAGGGATGTTACAGGAGAGAGAAGTTCTTTGGAGTTCTTCCCTCCTATCAGCATCCCCTTAGTCCTGCCTGTTTCCAGCCTTAGCTAGCTGCTCTCCATCCAGATGCAAGGCATTGAGAAAGATAAGCCCTGGTGTTCTTTACAGATGATGTTGTTGAGCTGAATGTTGTCTTTGTACTACTGGTACTTCATCTGTTAGTGTCAATAGCTCTCTGAAGACCTTGTTGATGTTGATTAATATGTGAGAGAGGACTGTGCTTTGTGAGATTCTGTGGGTTGAGGAACAGTTGCCCAGAACTTACCATCTGAGTTCAGTATTCACAAACTTAAAACAAGAAGGTACATTATGATCATTTTCTCTGTCCACCAGACTATCACAGAGCATTGAATTCACCCAGTGATTCTAGTATCTAGCCCAAGAACTTTGTCTAAACTAAAGCACCTTTTAATGAAAGGCGTTCAAGCTTTATTTTAAAGGTTCCAAGTGATGGAGTATTTACCACACCTTTCATAATGCCCATGGTTAGTTACCCTCACTTTTAAAATGTGTGCCAGGTTTCCAGTTTGAACTTTGAAGACATTAACTTCCAGCCAGTAGAGCTTATTATGCCTTTGTCTGCTAGACTAAAGAGCCTTTAGTATCAGATATCTCCCCCATCTAAGTAAATATACACCGTGATCAAATCAACTCTTAACTTTCTCTTTGAGAAATTAAATAAATTGCACTCCTTTAGTCTCTCATTGTAGGTGATGTTTCTCAGACCTTGAATTATCCTTCTAGCTCACTGTAGGATGTGAGCAATTTCAGGGCACTTCCATTCACTCTCTGACTACCATTTGGGATTTTTGCCCTCTGCGAGATTGTTTAGAAAAGGGAGGTTAGGCACTGGGTGGCAGTTAGTGAAATCACTAGTGTCTGTGATTGTTTCCTCCATTACATTTTTAGGGTAGGAGACAGATTCCCCTTGTGTTGATCGGAACCTGGAATGTTTTATCTTCTCTTTTATCACTTCAAGTACTATCCTGCTTTATATAGCATATTTCTGCCCCTTTATTCTTTATATTAATCCTGCTTTTGTTGAGTTGATTTAATTGGTGATGTCATGGAGAAGAGATTTGGCATTATATCGTTACGATATTGTAAGGGAGACTTTGTAAACCCAATATTCCGTCCAGATGATATTTAAAATGATTATAGTAATATAGCAGGGTTATAAACAAACAAACAAAAATTGAGAAAAAATAAATGGCCAAAAATGTCCTTTTCCACAGTAAGAGCTGTGTTCTTTTTTATGTTTATGGCTAGCACTGATAATTCTAAAAGCTATTTTACTGCATGAGAGTATTTATCGAATCTAGGCATTATATGGGAAAAGCTACCTAATGCCAGGAAAGTATTCAGAGAAATGACAAGTATTTAGTGTCTGGCTCTCAAGGTTGTTGATAGATTATTAGTTTTCATCACGGCAAAATGCCTCTCATTTTGTTCCATTGAGTCAAAGCATCATTTACATCAATATGGCAAAAAACACTTGACATTCTTTTAAAGGATAGACAAGTCAGAAATTGCCAGTTTCTCTCACTCTTTACTAACTAGCTGCCAATAAATAAAGCAATCCCCAAGTTCAGTTTAAATGCCATCATTTCTTCCCATTGGTATGCATATATTAACAAAAACATTCATATGTATAAGACGAGAGATTCTATATCAGCTGTATTCTTGGCATGATGTTTAGATGAAAAACTGAGATAAAATCAGAGCCTGAGTTTAAAAGTAAGATTTATTTTCACTCCATGATTTTAAAAAGTTAAAAAAAAACAATTCAATATCACTACTGTTGTTTGAAAATTCTATTAGAATGGATTAATTGAAAGTCACTCAAATTTGCACTGGCAAGGTGCAGGGGATCTTTCTGGTCCCTGTAGAACAAGGAGTTTACTTCTGTTCAGCTTCCTTCTCCCCTTGCATTGATGTCTATTAAGAGGACCACGACATGACTGTTTGAAAGAAGACACTGCCCCTAGGAAGTTACGTTTTCACACTTTGGGTCATAGGACTGTTCTCAAGCTCTGGCCGGGTGAGTGGGGTTGTGTTTCTCCTTTTTATTAGTTATGTTACCTTGTTTTTTCATTCTACTTAGACACACTGTTCTTTGAAGAAAACACTAACTAACTGCATCTGTGATGAGTTTCTGCTAGGTAATCCACTTGATTACATGCATTTTCAGAATTAGAAATCCAAAATCCAATCTCTTGGTGGATTATATTGGTGGTGAACAGAACATATCTTGATTAAGCTATATACCAAGTCGCAGGTGGAGGACAATTATTTTAAGCAGCTGATGAAATGTTACATGGACAGATGGCTTAGCAGAAAAGCACGGTGTCATCTGTTTTTGCAGATCAACATGCTCTTTTCATTTAAAATATATCTTTTTAAATGCTGGGGTTTTGTTTTTAATTATTATTTTTTTTTTTTTACTGTCAGGAGAGCTCCTTCATGAATCTAAACATGGATTATGTTAATCTGCACCCAGCACTGACTGGCAACAAAACCACTTTCATTTAAGGAAAAAAATTACACAGTCTCCTTCAAAGAGTAGCTGGTGAGGCCCCAAAAGACACTTGCAGGTGTGCTTAGAGCTGTCATCAATACTTTAGAGTCCAAGGGATAACTTCACTACTGCTATAAATGAATGCAGCTCCAAGTGAAGCCAGTGGGGAATTTGTCCCCAAGTATGTCAATTTCATAAAGCATCCAGCTTCCACTGGATACATGGGAAGTCAGTATCATGATAATGCACCTCATCCCAGGTCTATCACCTCACCTTCAATGAATCACATACTTACTTTTTATTTGCATTTTGCTTCATAGTAATTGACACTGAGGCCCGTTTGTCTTCAGTATTCTGTGTCAGTGGCTTGTCAGGTCTGAAATAGTCACTACACCTAACACACTGTTGTCATAATCTGTATTTAAAAAGGTGTCATGGAAAACAAATAACTCACGGATTATTAATATTCTTGTATGATATATGTACAGGATGTGTTCAAAGAGTTATGCATGTGTACTAGAATTATGTTCTTAAAATGTGTTTGGCAAGTAACGCATAAGCCCAGCCTGCCCTAGACAATGTAATGTGTATTTGCTTGGCTGACCAGTCTGGTCAGACGGACAGACAATGAAGGTGCATTTACACAAAAGGTAAACAAAGCCATCAAGCTAATAAGGGGTGGAGGTAACAATTCAACTATCACCAGCTGGGGAGAAATCAGCAAAAAGTCTTCACTAGACCACATGGCATCTCTTCCCAGAAGGAGAAGAACTTTCAATGGTTTACAGGGCTATAAAAACAGAAGGTCTGATGCTCTAATGATGAGTAATTGAATGAACTGATTACATACAATACTGCTGCATTATAAAAGTGTATCAAATAAGGTCTTTTATGACAGCTAATGATTTATTGGTGATTAACACCATTGTAAAATGTCTGTATTAACAATACATGAGGAATCATGAATAATCACTGACATTATGCTTTAAAATCTGTGACCACACGAAGAGAGAGAGTTTTTCTCCCAGACAGGAGGGAAGGCAGCTATCTACTTGTCTCCAGTGAAATTAAGCAATGTGGGACCAAAAACAATGGCAGCCTCATTTACATATGAATCGGCACAGGGATGGGAAGTCCACAGGGAAGGGAAGAACAGCATGAAGTCATTCTGTGTGTGAGAACAAAACAGTGAGTTTGGGAAAACATAAGGAACGAGAAGAAAACATCTTGGCTTACATCACTAGACAGACACCAGGGGCCATAAGAGCTCTTGCCAGCTGAGGAAGATTGATCCTTCAACCAAGCGGGTTGAAATCTCTAGGAACAGAAGATAGTTTTCTCAACAATCTTGAACAAAGATCATAAGTTATTGAAGTTAGGTCATCGCCATTAGAAAGCATATTTTTACTTTTGTTTGTTTGTAACCCTTTCTAATATTATTCCTTCTACTTGGTATCACTTAACCTATGTCCTTTTGGTAATACAATTGTTACATGTTTTTACAGTAAGCCAACCCAGTGCTGTGTTTGAATTGAAGTGATTAATTACAACAAACTACTGTGTTTTTGTCTTTTTAAAGCAGCACTGGATTTCATTACTTCGCTGAGTGTTCCAGAAGAGGGTTGGACACATCAGGGCAGATGGTTTGGGGAAATTTGGGACTGAGGTTGTGTTGGGATCATTTGGCTAATAGTAACTTTAGTAGACAGAGAGAGCCTGGAGCACTGGGTCTGGTGCAAGATCTGAGGCCTAAATCAGAGGCCATGAACCAAAGTGAGGTCATGTATCGAAGCAGATGCTTACAAGTTCACAGTCTGGTACATAAACTTGGCAAAGTTGCTGCTAGTATTGCTAAAACATAGACACTCCTAAAAAGTACTAGTCACTAGATATTTACATAAATATATTTCAAAAGCCTGGTACAGATACACCCCAATCTAGTACTAAGTAAGATGGTTGGACAAAGTAATGAATAGGGATGTTTGTCTGAGATATTAGGAATAAAATACAAAAGGAGGTAACAAACAGATGTCAAGAAACATAAGGTGGTTTATCCCAGTTGTTTGTCTCAGTCTATAAATCATAGAAGAAGATTAGGATTGGAAGAGACCTCAGGAGGTCATCTAATCTAACCCCTTGCTCAAAGCAGGACCAACCCCAACTAAATTATCCCAGCCAGGGCTTTGTCAAGCCTGACCTTAAAAACCTCTATGGATGGAGATTCCACCACTTCCATAGATAACCCATTCCAGTGCTTCACCATCCTCGTAGTGAAATAGTTTTTCCTAATATCCAATCTAGACCTCCCCCACTGCAACTTGAGACCATTGCTCCTTGTTCTGTTATCTGCCACCACTGAGAACAGCCTAGCTCCATCCTCTTTGGAACCCCCCTTCAGGTAGTTGAAGGCCGCTATCAAATCCCCCCTCACTTTTCTCTTCTGCAGACTAAATAAGATCAGTTCCCTCAGCTTCTCCTCATAAGTTGGGTGCCTCAGCCCACTAATCATTTTCATTGCCCTCTGCTGGACTCTCTCCAATTTGTCCACATCCTTTCTGTAGTGGGGGTCCCAAAGCTGGACACAATACTCCAGATGTTGCCTCACCAGTGCTGAATAGAGGGGAATCATCACTTTCCTCGATCTGCTGGCAATGCTCCTACTAATGCAGACCAATATGCCATTTGCCTTCTTGGCCATGAGGACACACTGCTGACTCATATCCAGCTTCTCATCCACCGTAATCCCCAGGTTCTTTTCTGCAGAACTGACGCTTAGCCAGTCGGTCCCCAGACTGTAGCAGTGCATGGGATTCTTCCTTCCTAAGTGCAGGACTCTGCACTTGTCCTTGTTGAACCTCATCAGATTTCTTTTGGCCCAACCCTCCAATTTGAATAGATCACTCTTGGCCCTATCACTACCCTCCCAGCATATCTATTTCTTCCCCCAGTTTAGTGTCATCCATGAACTTGTTGAGGGTGCAATACATCCCATCATCCAGATCATTAATGAAGATGTTGAACAAAACTGCCCCCAGGACCAACTCCTGGGGCACTCCGCTTGATACTGGCTGCCAACTAGACATCAAGCCATTAATCACTACCCATTGAGCCCAACGATCTAGCCAGCTTTCTATCCACCTAATAGTCCATTCATCCAATCCATACTTTAACTTGCTGGCAAGAATACTGTGGGAGACCATATCAAAAGCTTTGCTGAAGTTAAGATATATCATGTCCACTACTTTTCCCATATCCACAGAACCAGTTATCTCATCACAGATGTCAGAGTACCTTGCCTTAATCCTTTTTGTGTCTGAGGGGACAGCAGACACTCCTGCTGCTGACTGAGCCACTCCCTGCCATGGAGCACTCGTTTATTAATGTACTTGTGCAAGTTATGAGAGTCATTAGGACTGTGTTTTGAAGGCAATAAACCTGAGTGCCTTTGTCTCCGAACCATGTCTGTCATCTTTCCCTATGAGTAACACAAGGTCTGTTGAATTAGCAGGCTGAGCTCTCTGCTAGTGCTCATAACACTGGAGTTCCAAGAACAGAAGCACTGAGCAGCTATAACAGCATAGCAGGCTTGACAGCCATTATCACAGGCACAACATTCCTCCCTTCTACCGTAACCTAGGCTGGTGGAGACCAGAGTTTGGCTGTGGAGTAAAAAGGAGGCTACTGGAGTCAGAGTTGCTGAACCAGGGTTTCTAAACACACAGACACTATGTGCATGCTAGCGTGCTGACTGAGAGTGTCCAGACAGCTATAGCAGCAGAGCATTTAAGGCATCCAGGGTTACAGGGCAGGTGGTGACACCACCTCTCACTGGTCTGAATTGCACCCTAGAATGTGAATCCAGCTAGTTTTGACTGTTTTACTAATTGATTTTCTAATTCAGGAGTTCTCAACCTTTTTCTTGCTGAGGCCCCCCTCAACATGCTATAAGAATACCAGGGCCTGGCGGGGGATGGGGGAAGGGGTGAAAGGGGTTCTGGGCCAGGGGGGACCCTTGGGCATAGGCATAGTTTTACTTCTATTTTGTTGTGGGAGGCAAAGGCTGGCAGGGCTTGAGCCTGCTCTGCACAGCAGGGTCCAGGGAGGGAGCACCACCTCCACCCCGACTCACTCAGGAGGCCACCCAGCCTGCCTGGGCTGTGGGGAGATGCAACCAAAAAAAATATAACTCAAAAGGTGGACTCAGTTCAAAAAGTTCGAAAACCGCTCAGGGTGCAGGGATGGGGTAGCTAGAGGCTATGTGCAGGCAGGGGGTAGCTCTGGGTGCAGGCAGGGGGTAGCTAGGGGCTGTATATGGGTGGGGAGGCTCCCAGTGCGGCTCCCAGCTTCGGAGGGAGGGGGTAAGGCTCCCGGCTTCAGCCCCACATCGGTCCTGGCTTTGGGGACTTGGGAGGCCGGGCACCAGCTTCAGCTGCCCCACACTCCTCCTTGCTGGGTGGGGGACAAGGAAGGAGGACAGCACCAGCCTCAGTGCTGGGGATCAGGGCACCGGGTTTCAGCCACAGGGCTCGGTGGCCTCCCAAAAGGGCTGGTGGACCTCCAGTTGAGATGGGAACCACTGTTCTAATGGTCTCTAAGCACATCTACACCCACTGCCACGTTTCTGCTCTGAAATCAGTGTAAACCATCAAGGTACAAATTGACTTGACAAATCAATTATTTTCTTAAATGGCTTATGCCAAATGTTGTGTATTATACAAAAAATCTAACACCTGGCACACCAAGGCAATACAACTCCTTAGATTATCCTATAGGAAACGAAATCCTTCCCGTGGTCTGCTACTGGTCTATAAGAATTCAACATTGGATGGAGAATGAGAAAAAAGGGAAGGATCCATTTTTCACACAGATCTATCGATCCAGGCATTGAGGGACCCGATCCAAAGCCCACTGAAGTCAAGGGGAGTCCTTCCACCAACTTGAGTGGGCTTTGGATCAGGCCCTTGTAGAACAAGCACTGGTTCATGAAGATGAAATGTAGGAAGTCTTTCAGAAGAGCTGGATGCAGGAAGACTGCATTGATTCCTCCAGCTGACATGAACACAGCATGTACACTAATCCTGATCCTGAATTTGGCAGGGATACACAAGTTCACTAGCCATGCATTGCTTTTGAAACTACTTTGCCAAGATGTCAAACAAAATGCGCTGTCCCTTTAATCTACGGCATGCATGACTTGATCTCTCTCATTCATATTTAACTTCTAATTTAATATTTATAATTTTATGCTGAGCTATATTTTTATTGTGACTATAAGCAAAGGCAGTTCTTCCTGCTCATCCCTCAGAAGCTAAGTGAGGCTTAGGGAGGGGTTGGGCATAAGGGCTCAATATTGCAAAGTGCTGAATGATTCCTGCAAGTTGTTAGGTGCCTTCAACATCCTTTGAAGCCAGCACTTTGCAGGATCCAGGCTCTAAATCTCACCATCTTTTTTCCACCAAAGAAAAAAACAATAAAGTTTCCTTCAGAGGCTGACAACTGCTGTGGTCAATTAAATATTTGCCTCCTCCTTAAGCATGAAGCATTTTCATGTTTTTTTATTTATTATTCTTTGTATAAATAGTACCCCTTTCATAGTGGGTGTATTTTTTTTTTGCACCATGATGGAAGTTGTAGTTTTAAAAGGTGACCTGAATGTTGTATAAAGGAGGTCTTAAAATTCATTTTTATATTTAATCTCCGTTGGTTGTTTTTAATTCCCTTGGTTGTTTAGAAATCAGGTCAGGTCCATCTTGTTATTCCCAAAAGATCCTACAGATGTCTGGAGAATTGCTCTATTGTGACATCAGAAATATCATACAAGTGAAATCTGCTGAAGACAAAGTGATTTTTATTCTGACTGTTTAAAACTATAATTGTTTGTTTTTGTCCTACTTATAACTCCGGGACATAAACACCCTTGAGAAAAAAGAGTCTTTATTAAAGATTCAACATACTGGACTCTTTAATTAAGGAATGAGACAGCTCACAATCTACATGTGTATGATTCCAATTAACCCAGACAAGCAGATATGACTAGACAATACTGATTTTTCAGCAATTCCCACCCCGACTTTTTTTTTTTTTTTAAGAGGCTGCCAACCTTTTGAGACATTATAAAAAAGGGTATGTAATGGGGTTGGCACTCACCTCTCATGAGTGCCACCTCTGGTTGGGTGTGTCTGCGGTCTTTAAATCAGTCCAACCCTGGTAGGGGTGGAATCCCCAGGACTTCCTCTTTGGAGACACCATCTTCCTGTGGCCCTCCCTGGGCTCCATCCCTACTCAGTCCCCGCAGACTGCCAGGAACTCCTTCATTGCTCCTCTGGTCCCTGCTAGCAAACTGTCTTTGGCTCAGTCCTAGTAGCTAGCCAGGAGCCTCTCACTCCCCTGGTCCCTGCCAGCTGACTTAGCTGTCCGTAGTCCTGCTACTTTTCCACCCAGGACCACAGCGCTTTCTTCTCCAGCTCCAAGCAGCAACCAACCACTGCTTTGTGCTGCAGCTACTTTTATATGGCCCTTCTGGGCCCTTATTGGCTGCTTCTCCTGCAGCCACTCTAGCCTGCTTGGAGGACCTCTCCACTGTTCCTTTCCTGGGATGGATGTGGCAGAGCCCTGAGGCCTCCAGCAGGGGGCCTTTGGGGCTAGCCCACCCCATCCCAGGGTAAAACCCCAATTTTTGTTTGCCCTTTGCACTTCACCTTTACATAAAAATTAGACTGTAAGCACTTCAGACAAGGACTATGACTTCTTGTGGACCCCTAAAATAATTGGCACAATGGGGCCCTGATCCTGACTGGGGCCTTTGAGCTACGTCCTAATAATAATAATGATAGCAGCAATAATGTAGGGATAACTGAAGATAAATTTTAGTGTTAGCAGCTCATATTTTTGTCAGATCCAGTTCAACTTGAAACTCGTGACTAGAAATCACCAAAATATTAAAGAAGGAGAAGTACAATAATAAATGTTTATTAGACAGACAAGATGGATGAGGTAATATCTTTTATTGGACCAACTTCTGTTGGTGAGAGAGACAAGCTTTCAAGAAGAGCTCTATGTGGGTTGAAAGCTTGTCTGTCTCATCAACAGAAGTTGCTTCAATAAAAGATATGATTATTATTTGGAAAAGGCTCAAAGGCCCCAGTCAGGATCAGGGTGCCATTGTGCCAATTATTTTACAGACACATATGAAGACTTGACTGAAGTGCCTGCAGTCTAATTTTTATAACCTCATATGTAAAGCTGATTTTACCTCACCCATTTTGTCTCTCTAATGCCCTGGCACAGACACGATTACAATTACACTGCATACTATGCTTATTAGAGCAGTGGAATCCAATGGAGGTAAAACTACAAATCCGCCCAATAAGCAACTGTAGAACTGATAGCATAAAACAGAGCTTGTGAAAATGTTGTTAGATCATAGGACATGAGTGCCATGTAAAAACAAATTCTGAACAGCGTAAGAGAACAACAAATCTTATATGTCTGGCTTCTGAGGTCTATAGGCTCCTGTTAGCCTATGTTCCTTCAAACCTAAACCCTTATGAATTTGCCAGCCCCCCGAGAGCCCATTCTCTTACTATTTGGAAAACAAAGCAGCAGCAATGGTACTTGCAGGTCCTAAGCTTCTAATTAGCTACATGGAAGCAATGAGTTAGTGGAAAACAAAGTGCTAAAAATCTCACAAAGTTCAATTTGACTTTGATGATTTATCAAGTAAATTAGAGCAAGTAAAAGAAATAGCAGCAAAGAATAGTTGGACTTGAAAGGTTCTGAAAAACAGAAAAATCATCTACAGAAGGGCTAAAATGGAGACCAAGAGAAACTCGTTTATTAACATGTAGAAGAGTGACATTGTTTGTTACACTGGTGATAATGTATGAAAATACATTACAAGTAATGATGCATTTCACTTCAGCAGGTGTCATTCAAGCTGAAACGTCTGGGCATCCTTAAGTGTTTATTTACAATTATTGTCAAAGATTTAGGAGCACTTCTATAAATACAGAATGTTGACAGTGCAAATTCATACTATAAAATCATGCAAATGTTGTAAGCTACTTTCATCAACTAAAAATCATGCTATGGGGGAAGGGAGTATTACTTTTTCATTGGAGAGTTATGACTAATGTTTTAGATTACTCATTTCTCTTCTGACTGGAAGTGGGAAATAAATGCCTAACATCGTTCAATGCCCATTTTTTCCACGTACCAGTAAATTCATCATCTTTGTGCATTTACCAAATCTTACGATTTTCCCCTCATCCACTGGATTGGATTTAAGTCTTTTTTATAAGTGATTCTGCTATTATAACGAGGCTGTGCATACATGGCAAATTCTCCAGTGGATGTTCCTTCCCTCCCACCACAGAAGACATTGGCTATTAAACTTATGTCATTGAAAATTATATCTATATATAAGACAATGTATACTTAAGAGCTGAGCCCTTCAGAATAGCAAATGTCAGGCTATGAGAAAAATTTCCAAGAAATAGGTCTCCGTTTAGTATCTCCAACAATCAAGAGGCTTACAATAAACAGAGTGAGAAAAATGAGTATGAACAGTGTGGAGTTGAAACAATGGTTTGTAGAATTATACAGTAAAAAGCACCATCACAAAAGGCTCTTCATTCAATACATAGTTCCTCTCTGGCCACAAAGAAATGATACAGTATATTATGTAGGATGCTCTGGGGGAGTCTTGCCTAGTTTCAGCTTCTTTGAAAGGTTGACTCATATGGAAGTATAGGGATTTTTAATGCTTTTCACATGAAAAACTCTGTTGCCATAATACTGAATGAATAATTTGCCTGAGTTGTCCCCTAATTAGGCATCTTTTGATTATCTTTTTAAGAAGGTAATATACTCAGTTTCCTTGGGGTTAGTAAATTCCTGAACAAAGAAAGGGTAATGATATGGAGAAATGTAAATGAAACAGAGGAACTGACTGGAGGAACACATTTTGGATGTATATGGAGAAAAGGAAAATTAGCTAGAGGGGCTCCCACAGTTCAAAAATTCCTTTCCAGATATGACTGTAATTTAAAATAATATTGTTAATGTTAGAAAAAGATATAGAGGGCCACATTATGCTTTCAGAAACTTCTGCTATCCCAACAGCCAATGAGTCCCTTATCTTGTTGGGAATTATTTGGTACGCTGCTTCCACGGGATAGTGTGGAGGTAGGGAAGCCCTGTGTTGAGACTTGTTGATTAAATAATTTAGATTTTTGGGGGAAGAGAGATGACTTTATCCAGTCAGTCTCCTGGGTATTTTTCCATTGATAGAAAGTGGCCCACTCTCGATATACGTGATTCCTGAACCAACACAATGAATAATATTGGATCCAGTTCTCATTCCCCCGGAGTCAGATGCTAGTTGTAGAGCCAGCCAGCTGTCACATTCACTCTCAGTAATTTGCTGAAATAGCAGGTGATCAGACTTCCCAATTTAGGATCTGAATTATTTTTTGGTACAGGCAAGAAATAGGTTTGGATGCCTTATTTGCTTAGGAATACCATCATTGCTTAGGAATACCATCATTGTCCTGTTGCTTCTTTGTCTTTTAATCATGAATGTGAAAAAGATCATTGCTTTGACCATTGAGCCAGGTTCCAAGAAACTGATGTTTTTGAGACTTTCTCCAGGATACCAGGATTCTTGGACAGCAAGGCTTGGTAGACGTTCACTGAACTCCTGAAAGCTGACACACTCTGTTTTTCATCCAAAGATCTTGCTTTATGACGTTTTTTCCCTTTACCCCACAAATAGATAAAGCAAGATTACACGTAAAGATGGAAAGTGCTATTGGTCCTTGGAGTCCCATACACTTAAAGGGAATATTTGAAAGTGTCTTGGATGTAGCAGAGCCCACAGAACTGTCTGTTAAAGGTTCCCTGCTTCCTCTTTAATAGTTCAGCTATTTTGCTGACCAAGCATTTTGGCAGGGTTGGAAGCAAACTGCTCTTTGATTTCCACTGAAAACAATGATGAAAGCACCCTGGGTGGTCTGATGCAGCATTCAGGCAGGGGTTCTATTGATTGCGGAGGAGGGGGAAAACCCTCTAAGATAAAAACAGAAGAAAAGGTAGCAGGAAGAACAAGCTATCAAAATGAAAACAAGAGTGTAGTATTTTAAGCCTAAGACACTGCCAGGACAGAGTGAAAGGGCTGCAGATTTGGATGTGGATGCAGATCAGCTGGGGAATTCAGTACAGAAATAGCTCACTCGGTTATTGCTCAAGCATGCAGGCATATTTGGGGTGGAGGGGGTAATGGGGGGGGAATGGACACTAGCTTCTATCATTGCAGAGGTGGGTAAAATCCTGAATGGGAGGCTCTGGTTTGCTGGATGCACAAACCAAAAAGAAGACATAATTTGTGTTCATTTTTCATGATCACTTGCATGGGGGCTTTTCTTACAGTCTCAGCTACCCCATGCAATTATAGAAATTGCCCCATCTTGAAAGTGGACATGCAGTTGTTAGGAAGTTAAAAAGCAAGGAACATTAAAGAGCACAGTATGTTTAGAAAGTTGCAGATTAAGAAAATTCTTGAAGATAGATGCTCAATAAGAGTTATGAATTTGTAACCACAGGAAAACCGCTGTGTGGCGTTTGAGGGACTGTTCACCTGAGCCACTGGTTGAGTTTGGCTGACCTCTGGTAAGCTTATCATCATGCACATAGGTTCTTTTAGTATTTTTAATGTTTTATGTGTAGTGCTTTTACCTTAAGAACAAACGTGCTTGCTTAGAAAGAACTATGTGGTAACTTAAATGTGATAACTACGCTGTTTAGAGCCTTTGAGAAAGGAAGGCAAAATAGACCTACTGAGGCAGTCTGTGTTGCTGGGAAATTCACAGCATAGGCAGGGAACTGTGCAGCCTGGAAATACCCTAGTCAGGAGGGAAAAAGACACGGGTCTCCACCCAAGGGAGGTGATAATTAAGGAGCCGAGAACCTAAAGCGGGTGCTCTTATTGGACCATAAGGAGGAAACATGGATACAAGTGTAGTTACAATGTAGTAATCCCGTACTAAATTAGCATGGTTGCTGCTTGAGTGATCTGGAGCATCACTCTGGATGCACTGTTGCAATGCCACTAAAATTTGATCCAATCACCCATCACTGACCATATTTCAGTGAGTGGTGCTGTGACCTGAAGTCTGTTCCTGTACAGCAGAGTGCAGGGCAGTCTGCAGAGAACGCAACTCCTGGCGACACCAGCTCATATGCTGTGTGGGTAAGAGACAGGGACGACTCCCTTGCTGGGGGAGAATGGAAGGCCCCTGCAGGAGGGGTGGGGACCAGAATTCCTCCTCCACCCAACCAAGAAATATCTTAATTGGCACCACTGGAGGATGGCATGTAACTTTATAACATTTACAGTTACACATGACAATTTACCATGAATATGAGAGTTGACCATTTTGTGCTTTCATTAATTATTACTTACAACAAATGGTTCAAGTCAGAGCCTGGGTTTGTAATCACATGCTTCTTTAAGTTCATTGAGCTAATCAGGGTGCTAATTGCAAAAACAAAATGTAAATAGGTGTTTGACTGCAAGGATGCTGAAGACAGAAAATCAAAATAAAACTTTAAACTAGTTTCCCCTCCCCACCTGGTCCTTTAATTGTCATAATTGCTAATAACAGCAGATTTAATTAGTAGTTTTAATTATTGCATTATTGAAGTTAAATGATACAAGGTTAAAAATAGGAAGAGTGAGACTATGATGCAAGATAGCAAAGCCTACCTTATACTGAAGAGGAAACAGGGATAATGAACCACTTCTAATCTGATCTTAAACCTAGAGATAGAAAATAGCCTGGGGCTTTTTGTAGGTGGGGACCTAGTTCAGTACCAGGCCATAGGGAGGAGAGTCACTTACTGAATCAGCAACAGCACCTGTATACTGCTGATCCTCAAAGGTCTTATCTAACTAACAACCTGCATGGAGGCTACTCAACATATGGTATCTGTCAGGATAACACCACCAGGTGGTATGATGGCAGTAACATACCGGGTATTAGCAAAATTGAGCCTAGAAATTTTGACTTACCCTCAGAATTTTAACAATCATGTGTGGAAAATCCCAGGGTGTGAGCTGTGGTAAAGAGTACATGCTACAAGGAACAGGGGGAAAATAGACTTTAAAAGACACAAATAGCATTTTAAAATGGATGGCAGACAGCATAAAGAAGGTCCATCATGCTCCTTTGGTTTCAGCCAACAGACATGACATCGTATTTTGAATCAAATGCCCACTCCCTCCTCCACTTTGCTGAGACTTCTGTGAGTGGCCTCAAGAGGTGCAGCACCTAATCTCATCCTGGGAGAGACCCTGGGATCCCTGTCTCCAGCTGGATAACAGAGAGAGTATGTCATCTACATACTGAGAATTCTAACTCTCTGAATGGTGTCCCATACATTGAATAAGAAGGCTGATCACACACAGTACAAATCTGTAGTACTGCCTGGTACTGTATCGGGCATAAAAGCCCATGGGGCAGAAAGACAGTTACCCAGTATGGCAATTTATTTATTTATTTTTCTCTTATATTTGTTGTAATAGGTACCTAACCTAGGGATAGGAGTTAGATTCCCAGGTTGGTAACTGCCAGGCTCATCTTTCCTTTTGGGTAAATGAAACCCAGTGATTTCAGGAAGGTTTCTACTTGGCACAGCTCAGCCATGCCTCCATTGTCACTACCTCTGCTATGCCGGCTACACTGCTATTTATACTCGCACTAGTTCAATGAGAGCTAGACTTTTATACATGAACAAAAAAACCCACCCCCCTAGCTCATAGCCTAGCTATAGATTAAGAGCAACTGGAAGATTATGTGCACTATTACTGTGCTTTTATAATCGGATTTTTAAAAAGTTCAATCATTAAATCTGTGAGTGCAACAGAATATCGCTCAGTTAAATACTCTAGGAAATCAAGTGTCAATAAATCAATAAATTAGGGCTGTCGATTAATTGCAGTTAACTCACGCAATTAATTTTTTTGAGTTAATCGTGATGAATCACTGTTTTAATCACATTGTTAAACAATAGAATACCAATTGAAATTTATTAAATATATTTGGATGTTTTTCTACATTTTCAAATATATTGATTTCAACACAGAATACAAAGTGCACACTGGTCACTTTATATTATTTTTTATTACAAATATGCACACTGTAAAAACGATAAACAAAAGAAACAGTATTTTTCAATTCACCTCATACAAGTACTGAAGTGCAGTCTCTTTATCGTGAAAGTGCAACTTAAAAAAAACAACTACATTTGTGTTACATAACAGCACTCAAAAACAAAACAATGCAAAACTTTAGAGCCTGCAAGTCCACTCAGTCCTACTTCTCGTTCAGTCAATCAGTAAGACAAACAAGTTTGTTTACATTTACGGGACATAATGCTGCCCACTTCTTATTTACAATGTCACCAGAAAGTGAGAATAGGCATTTGCATGAAACTTTTGTAGCCAGCATTGCAAGGTATTTATGTCCCAGATATGTTAAACATTTGTATGCCCCTTCATGTTTCGGCCACCACTCCAGAGGAAATGCTTTCAGGCTGATGTTGCTCATTAAAAAAAAAATGCGTTAATTAAATTTGTGACTGAACTCCTTGGGGGAGAAATGTATGTCTCGATTTTACCTATTCGGCCACATATTTCATGTTACAGCAGTCTCGGATGATGACTCAGCACGTCCATTTTAAGAACACTTTCACTGCAGATTTGACAAAACGCAAAGAAGGTACCCATGTGAGATTTCTAAAGATAGTTACAGCACTCGACCCAAGGTTTAAGAAACTGAAGCGCTTTCCAAAATCTGAGAGGGATGAGGTGTGGAGCATGCTTTCAGAAGTCTTAAAAGAGCAACATTCCGATGCAGAAACTAAACCACTAAAACTAGAACCCAAACCACTAAAAAAGAAAATCAAACTTCTGCTAGTGGCATCTGACTCAGATGATGAAAATGAACATGTGTCGGTCTGCACTGCTTTGGATTGTTATCGAGCAGAACCCGTCATCAGCATGGCTACATGTCCTCTGGAATGGTGGTTGAAGCATGAAGGAACATATGAATCTTTAGCGCATCTGGCATGTAAATATCTTGTGACGCCAGTTACAACAGTGCCATGAGAACATCTGTTCTCACTTTCAGGTGACATTGTGAACAAGAAGCGGGCAGCACTATCTCCTGCAAATGTAAACAAACTTGTTTGTCTGAGCGATTGGCTGAACAAGAAATAAGTTTGAGTGGACTTGTAGGCTCAAAAGTTTTCCATTTATTTTTGAATGCAGTTATTTTTTGTACATTATTCTACATTTGTATATTCAACTTTCATGATAAATAAATTGAACCACAGTAAGTGTATTAGGTGAATTGAAAAATGCTATTTCTTTTGTTTTTTACAGTGCAAATATTTGGCATTCAAAATAAATATAAAGTGAGCACTGTACACGTATTCTGTGTTATAATTGAAATCAATATTTGAAAATGTAGAAAACATCAAAATATTTAAATAAATGGCATTCTATTATTGTTTAATAGCGCAATTAATCATGATTAATGTTTTTAATCGTGATTAGTTTTTTTTAATCATGCGATTAATCGTGATTAATATATTTGTGGACTAAGTTCAGATTATAAAGGAGAGAAATCTGCCATCTGCCCTCACAAAGTCTGTGAGGAGAGGTAAGTTAATTGCGTAAGTTCTTCACTGTGAATTATTCAGCAGTAGAAGTAGGGATGAAAAACATACAACTTGGAAACTGTATGGCAAATCTATTAACATTTCAGGTGGGTAGGAGCAGGAGACAGTAATTGCTCGAAGCAGCATATACATTTGTCAAAGCAATACTACTGGTGTTAATAAGAATGCTACAACACCTATGTATGGTCTGTTTTTGGGACCGTGAGTATGCCTTACAGGTTTCTAGGACAAATACTTAAATCAGCTCAAGTCAGAGGCTCCTCCTCTAGGGTGACCAGATGTCCTGATTTTTGGGTCTTTTTCTTATATAGGCTCCTATTACCTCCCACTCCCATCCCGATTTTTCACACTTGCTGTCTCGTCTCCCTATCCTCGTCAGAAAATTAACTCTCCTAGAATAGAGAACATTTTTTTCTGGTGAAAATACACCTTCATATATTTGATTATTAATATTTCTGTCAATGTGGAATACAATTTGATTTCAAATGGATTGCTGTAAAGGACAGAACAAAGTCATATTGATATAGATGTATAGTGCTCTCTAAGTATCTACTAATGATTTAGTCACATTTCTTTCATAATGTTACAGGGAGGTGTAAAAATGTGCCTGCATATCTGATCTAGTTTGGGGTCTGGACCAATGACTACTACTTGTTCCTTTCAAAATAAAAAACAGTAATTGTGGTTCTTTAGATGTGTTGTCCATATATACATTCCACTGATGGTGCACATGTACCCTATGTATTTGAATTTGCATTCTTTAACCCAGCGGTGATCATTGGGGCTGTTCCTGTGCCCTGAGTGTCCTCATGCCTCCACAAAGAGTGAGATGACCCCAATCATCTCTCAATTCCTTCATCAATACAGAATTTGGATATTATGGGACTCCACAGTAGGGGAGAAGTTGGGAAGGTTGTGGAATATGGACAAAAACATCTGAAACAACCACAGTTACTGAAAGGTAAGTAAGTTCTTTGAGTGTTTGCCATATACATTCCACTGATGGTGACTCATAAGCAGTGATGGAGGTGGGTGCTTGGAGTCCAACTAAATAATGACTGTAAGATAACCCTGCCAAAATGAGCATTGGATTCTGATGCTTCTACAGTGGAGTAATGCTGTGTAAAGACTTGTATAGAACTCCATGTACCTGCCCAACATCTCTCTACTATGGGCACATTCCTCAAAGAAACACTGGAGGTTGTCTGAGCTCTAGTGGAGTGGTCTGTGACTCTTTCTGGTGAGTCTATTTTAGCTAATTCATAGCATATGGTCTGCTACACCTAATAATCCAATTAGAAATTCTCTGGGTCAAAACATATTAAGCTTTGACCCTCTGTATGAAAGTTGCATGTAATCTAGGGGATATCTTAAAGGGCCTAAACCTATCTATTCAGGATGACAAGGCTCTATGAACTTCTAAAGACTGTACTCAATCCCATTAGAACAATATTTAAGTCCAAAGAAGGTGTCATTTGTTTGACTGGGGGATAAACTCTGACAAGCTCCCTCAGGAATCTAGCTACCATAGCATGGGACAAAACTAAGCATCCCTAAATTGGAAGGCGGTTAGATGAGATGGACCCTAAGGGAACTCGTGGCTATTCTGTGTGTCTTTGATGATAGTAGCTACTACAGTATGTTTGAGATCTGCATTTATGAGGGATGTAGTTGATGTAGATTGACCTTGGTGGTAAACTTTTCCATTTAGCACAGTATAAACAAAGTATATCATGACCCAAGTAACAGAAGAGACAACGAAGAGGACTGGATGTGTAAGCTGCGGCACATACATTAGCCTAGAGCAGGTACTTGAAAAGTGCTTCGTTTATATGAAGTGCCACCAGATAGAGCAGATGGAAGAGAAGATGCAACGTTTGGAGATGCATGTAAAAACTGTGGTTGAGTTTTGAAGGGATTCAAGCAAATGACGAGGAGGCTGAAGGGAAAACTCAAGACTCTCAGATGCAAGCTGGACTGGAGAACTCTGAGGGTACACTGCTGGTTGAGGAAAGTGCCCAGTGGAAGCATGTGACAACAAGAACCAGGGAGAGGAAAAGACCAGCTAGTGAAAGAGAAACAGAGCTCAGGAAAAGCTGTGCTGAGTTGGAGAAAGAAGAAGGGGCACAGCAGGCTGTAACTGAAGAAGGGAAGGGAAGGAAGAGAAGAGCAGCTAGTCCTATAAGAAGACGGGGAGAGCCAATGGAGATATTCAGAGTTCAGAGCCCCAGGAGGATACAGGATGACTTGCAGAAGATTGCAAGAGAGATCAAGAGACAAGAGGACTAGCAGAATTGCACCAACACTAGGAAGAGGCAGAGCTGTGAGACTCGGGACTATACCTACTAACAAGAATGGACAGGCCTGTCACTAGAGCTGAGGCTGAGAACAGTAGGGGGTGCTGTCTGCCAGGAGCTAAGATATGGGATGTGGACCTGAAGCTAAAGAGGATCCAAATGGGAGCTGGAAAGAATCCACTGATTGTCCTTCCTGTGGGAACAAATGATATAGCTAGATTCTTGCTGGAACGCATCAAGGCTGACTACAGCAGGCTGGGGAAGACGGTTAAAGAAATGGAGGCTCAGGTGATTTTCAGTGGGATTCTACCTGTCCCTAACAGAGGAGAGTGAAGGTGAGACAAGGTTATGATGATTAACAGATGGCTCTGGCTGCGTTGCTAAAAGGAGGGCTTTGAGATGTTCAATCACTGGGAGGCATTCACAGGGACTGTTCTCATGGGACGGGCTCCACCCAAGTAGAGAAGAAAATAGACTTCTGGGATGGAGGTTGGCACGACTGAGTAAAAGAACTTTAAACTAGGAATTCAGGGGACATGTTCATGATGTCTGGTTCTAACAATGAGCAGGAGGAACAGGGCCGCCCAGAGGATTCCGGGGGCCCGGGGTCTTCGGCGGCGGGGGGCCCTTCCGTTCCTGGACCCGCCACCGAAGTGTCCCGAAGACCCGCGGCGGGCCCCCCCCCGCCGCCGAATTACCGCCGAAGCGGGACCCGCCGCCGAAGCGCAGCCCGGTTTTCGGCGGTAATTCGGCGGAGGGGGGCCCCCGCCGCGGGTCTTCGGGGCACTTCGGCGGCGGGTCCCGGAACGGAAGGGCCCCCCGCCGCTGAATTACCGCTGACGACTGGGCTGCAGTACGGCGGCGGGTCCCGCTCTGTCTTCGGCGGTAATTCGCCAGCGGGGGGTCCTTCTGCCCCGGAGCGGAAGGACCCCCCGCTGGCGAAGACCGGGAGCGGCAGAAGCTCCTGCGCCCGGCCGCACAAGAGTTTGCCGGGCACCCCGGAGCGAGTGAGGGACCCCGCTCCAGGGGCCCCGAAAAACTCTGGTGGGGGCCCCCGTGGGGCTCGGGGCCTGGGGCAAATTGCCCCTCTTGCCCCCCCCCCCTCTGGGCGGCCCTGAGGAGGAAAACCACATAACTGAGGATACAGGAATAAAGGAGCAACAGAGGTATGAGAATAGACAAGAGGAAAGACAGTGCCAACACCCCTGACAGTAACAGGTAGGCAATACTGGCAGTGCCATGACTATACCTAATCAGGAGAGGAGTCTGCACAAAGGCAAACAGAAACAACCACAATGTCTACACAGCGATGTAAGGAGCCTGGGTAACAAAGTGGAGGAACTAAAACTACTGGTGCAGGAAGTGAAATCAGATATTATAGGGATAAACATAAACATGGTGGCATAGTAGTCACGATTGGAGCACAAGTATTGAAGGGTAAGTTGTGGTCAAGAAAGAGAGAAATAAAGGTAAAGGTGGTGGAGTAGCATTGTATATTAACAATGAGGTAGACTGTAAAGAAAGTAGAAATGATGGAATGGATAAAACAGAATCTCTTTGGGTCAAAATCACTTTGGGGAAAAAAAGGTAAAATAGGCTCCACTGGGATAGTGCTTGGGATCTGCTACAGACTCTCAGGATCTGATCTGGATATGGACAGAGACCTCTAATATTTTTAATGAAATAAATACTACTGGGATTTGTGTGATTATGGGAGACATTAATTTCCCAGCTACAGCTTGGAGAACACGCAGTACTAATTCATGATAGAGCCCAAATATCCCTGGATGTGATAGCTGATAGATTTCTTCACCAAATAGTCACCAAACCAACAAGAGGAGATGCCATTTTAGTTTTAGTGTTGGTAAGTAGAAAGGACCTCATAGAACTGGCTGTAGAAGACAGCTTTGGTTTGAGTGATCATGAGCTAATTCAGTTTAAACTAGATGGAAGGATAAACAACAATAGGTCTGCAACTAGGGTCCTTGATTTCAAAAGGGCAAATTTAAAAAAAAAATAGGAAATTAGTTGGGGAAGTCGACTGAACTGAAGAATAAGGATATGAATATTTAGGAAGCTTGGAATTGCTTTCAGTCAAACTTGCAGAAGCTATCTGAAGCCGGCATCCCAAGCAAGTGGAAAAGTTCATAGGGAAGGGTTGCAGAACAAACTGGATGTACAAGCATCTCAAAGAGACTATTAAGAGAAAGCAGAAAGTCTACAAGGAACGGAAGATGGGAGGGATCAGCAAGAAAAGCTCTCTCTTGGAGGTCAGAAAGGGTAGGGGGAAAGTAAGAACTGCCAAAAGCCAAGCAGAGTTGGACCTTGCAAAGGGAATTAAAACCAATAGTAAAAGGTTACATAGCCATATAAATAAAAAGAAAACAAGGAAAGAAGAAAGTGGGATCACTAAGTACTGTGGATGGGGTAGAGATTAAAGATAATCTGAGCCTGGTGCAACATCTAAAATGAATACTTTGCCTCAGTTTTTAACAAAGGTAATGAGGAGTTTATGGTTGTGGCAGGGTGACTAATGGAAATGAGGATATGGAAGTAGAAATTACCACATCTGAGGTGGAAGTCAAATTCAAACAGCTTAATGGGACCAAATCGGGGGGGGGGGTGAAGTGCATCCAAGAATATTAAAGGAACTGGCACATGGAATTGCAAGACCATTAGCAAAGATTTTTAATGAATCCACAAATGTGGGGGTAGTATCCTATGACTGGAGCTAATATACTACCTATTTTTAACAAAGGGAAAAATTATCTGAGAAACAACAGGCCTGTTAGTTTGACCACAGTTGTATGCAAGGTCTTGGAACAAATTTTGAAAGAGAAAGTAATTAAGTACATGGAAAAAATGGTAATTGGGATAAAATACAACATGGTTTTACGAAGGGTAGATTGTGCCAGACCAACCTGATTTCTTTCTTTGAGAAGATAACTGGTTTTTTTAGATGAAGGAAATGCAGTAGGTCTAATCTACCTGGATTTCAGTAAGGCATTTGATACAGTTTCACATGGGAAATTACTAGTTAAATTAGAGAAAATGGGGAGTGATATGAGAACAGAAAAGTGGATAAGGAACTGGTAAGTAAAACTACTACCCCGGCATAAGATCCTGGGTAATGCTAACAGGTGTTACGGCAAGCTACTACCATATCCTTACATGTTGAAAAGTCCTTATGAGAACATCTTAACCCCCCAGATTTTCTTTTTACCTTCATAAGCTTGAGAAAATTCCTGTATGAGAGGAAATACAGACCCATTTACACGCGAATCCGCTTAACGTGCGGTGGCGCCATGCCTCCCAGTGCTACCTATTTAACACACGAGACTCGTTAACACGTGGTATAGGAACTTGCTAAGTAGTGCTACAGATTTGCTCACTAACTCGCTCACACAGAAATTGACAGGAAGTGCAGAGCAGAAACTTGTTGTACGTTTTTACCGCCGACTAGGGGAGGGGGGAGAAAGGGGCAGTGCTTTAAGGACGGTCCCTTGCTGAGGCAGCGCTTTAATGTTGCTGCCCCTGTCCTCTCCCACCCCCTCACCCCCCACCGTCGGCGGCCCTGCCAGTAGGGACGGGGGAGGCAAAAAGAGCAGGGGCATTAAAGCAGGGGAGGGGCGCAGCAACGTTAAAGCGCTGCCTCAGCAAAGGACCCTGCAGTGCTTTAAGGTCCCTGCCCCTTTCGTCCCCCCTCGGCTGCTGATGGGTAGGGGGGGCAAAGGGAGCAGCTGCCCTAGGGCCGGCAATTTAAAAGGGTCTGGGGCTCCGGACGCTGCTGCCACAGCAGCGGTGTCCAGAGCCATGGGCCCTTTAAATCGCCACGGGAACCCCGGGCAGAGCGGAACAGGCGGCCTGGAAGGGCTGGCTGGGGGATGCTGACCCTTAGCCCCGCCCCTTCTGCCTAAGGCCCCACCCCTTCCCGGGGCCAGAGCCATCCCTGCCCCGTACCGGTAAGTGTCCTGAGTTACTTTCACCCCGTGTACTGAAGTAATAATGTTTTTATTAGATTACACATTTGAATTTATATTCTTGCAAAGCGCCATTAACAGATAGGCCTGCAGTATTTGGGACGCTGTGAATATGTATGTAATCCTAGATAATTATACATGTATATATAGATATCTTAAGATATTTCAGCATGGCCCTCTTAACCCGTGGTCCGTTAACACAGGGTCGTGATGGCTTGATTCCCGACATCCGTGCGTAAACAGGTCTGTACTGTACTCAGAATTTGGAGTATGTGTCTAATGAAGTTAAACACTAGGAATTAGACTGTTAAGAATAATTAAACTCCTTGTTGCCCACTTCTTTGTTAGTCTTTTCAGTGTAGCTTTATTCACCTACTGCAATGGTGATAAATCACCAACTCCACCAACATTACTTCTATAGAGCCTTTGATCGAAGTTTGCAAAGCACATTGCAAACATTAGTTTTGTAGGTAAGCATCCTTTCCACAGGTGAAGAAAACAAGGCAGAGATAGCATGAAGTCAGCCAGGATCCTGCCTCTCCCAGGCATGTACTCCAACTTCTAGACAACACTATGCACCCACAGTAAATACAACTACCTGCCTTTTGCTAAGAAAGGGGTGATCATATCCCTTTTAAGGAAGCCCTAAGATGCAAATAAGTTTGTCCACTAATAGATTTCAGAGGCCTCCTTATACAGATACAGCATTTATAACAATGAAGAATTTTTAAAGAGATATTTGGCTGTAAACCCTCTCACTGAATGACAGCTCCAGCTAAAACTCAGCTGAGGAGATGCACTCTCTGAAGGATACGACCAGGGATGCAAAGGAAAGAAAAGATAACCTGCCCTCTACCACTCTGCCGATTGACAGACTCTCCACCTATACAAGAAGAACGTGGAGTGGGAGGGACTCGAGGAGTCTCCTCTGTCAGCCCACACAGGGATTTGGGGGTGGGGGAAGTAACCCTATGTATGTTTAAAAGAACAAAAAATCCTTAAACTTTTCTTCTACCCCAAGGGATATGGATATTAACCCTAAGTCCTGCTGCTTGTGGGCCACTGGCAAACATGTGATATCCACATACACAAGCAGCTCAGCTGTTTTTGCTTTTTAATTCCCTACGTCACCTAGTCAGCCTTGTCCTTGAACAAGTCAGCCTGGCATGTACCCAGAGAGCCTCATAACATTACCACTGGACAGGGCTCTTAGTACTGAATTTATTAAAGAACTTTCAAGTCCTCATGAAGGGCCCAGTTCTGCACCCTGACTCACAGTGAGTAGTACTTTACTCCATGAGTAGCCCCATTAAGATGGGGCCCAGTTCTTCCACTCCCTAAGTGAACCTGGGTGAATTGCCATGTCATGAAGATAATGATGGACTTCAGCCCAGAATGGCAGGTTGATCAAATCAGTCAGACAAAACAAAGATTTTTTGTTACATTTAGTGAGCGTTAAGGAGAACGTTCACAATTACACATTCTAAGGACTTATTTTTCTGTAACACAGATGTCTTTGGAAACAAAACAAATAGGACATATTGCAAAACTGCACTCCACATCGTATATACTTCAGAGTTACTACTGTATTATTCCTTATTACTTGGAGTAATAAACCTGGAGTAAAGAAGATACATTACAATACATAACACTAAACTAAATACTATTCAAGCCCAGCTACTATTACACTGATCTGCTATTGTGAACAGGAAAAATATTCACCACTATATTTTAAAAACACATAGTAGGTGCTCAGTATATGTTGAACTTTGGCTATATGAGGAAAACCAAAAATATTTGCCCTTGGCATGTGGGCATTTTATATACATAACATCAAAACATCTGTAACTGTCCACACTTGGCAGCACCTACAACCAGCCCAGATTAAAAGACACACTCAAAACCAATCCTCATTTTTCTTACTATTAACAAACATGACACACTCAAAAGTCAGTATGGTTTTCCATATTAGAAGCTTAAAGTAACTAATGGAACCATTCTTCCATATTCTCAGAATTTCTTTTGATGACTAATGAGCGTGGCAGGCAGCTCAAAATGACAGAGTATGAATCTAGATGAAAGCCTTTTGTCTCACTTTTTAGGTAAGATTATAAGTAATATAGAATGTAGCTTCTATCACAATATGAGATTTTCTAAGGCTTTTCCTGAAAACAGCTGTACTGGTGTAATCTTGTGTGATTAAACTGCCAGGAGTATTGGCTTGTTGGCACAGATACTAAGGAATCAGTGATTTAACAGACTATACTAGAAGCTTTAAAAAACTGTTTCACATTTTATTTACCACAGCATGAAAGTGCTGAATATGAGGAAAAGGTACCAAAGGTTTAGGGGGTTTGCTTACCTTCCAGCAGGTCTCTTGCCAGACCTGGTTCTGCCCCTGTGGACCGAACAAAGTCTGACAGGACCGCGTCCATATCAAGAGTCATGTGATCATGTAGAAGTGCTGCCACACACGCAGCAGTAGCAGGATTTGTTGGTAGGCTACAAGACATCCATCTATAAACAAGAGCAAAAATACGGAGTTCTAGATGTATTTGTCATAGTAGGCTATAAAATATTGGAAATCACACGTTTCCCCCCCCCCAAACAAAACACCCAATTAATTTTTTTTTATAAAATGACAATAAAAGGTCAAAGTTACAATGATTAAAAAAAGAAAATACATTTACATAAATATCACGTTGATAGCATTTATGATCTGCCTCTGCCTGGGCTCACAATCTGTTCCAGTGACTGAGTATTTTAATAACTAGTTCTCATCTTTCACACTTCTAGTGTTCTCTTCTATTTTTCTTTGCTCTTTTAAAATATTCCTTCTGCACAACTTTTCAGTGCACAAGGAAGTTATACAATTAAAACTCCATAAGAGTAGGTGTTAAATGTCGAAGTCTCCAAACAGGCACATGCTTAACTCTAAGCATGAGAACTGTCCCATTGGTTCAGTTAATGTGCTTCAAGTTAAACATATGCTTATCTGGACCAAGGCCATATTGCATGACCTTTGTATTAATATACTTTTAATATAAATACACTTATATTATAACTCATTACTTGTTCCCTTATTTATTGTATCAATATCTGTACCAATACGTAGGTTATTTCTATTGTCCCTGCCTGGAAGATGTACTTGATAGGGAATCTATGTCTTCTCCCATTTCCTCGGAACTAATGCTGTCTTCCTCATGGGCGTGCTGTGAATCATGTTCACCATCACCAACAGCAGCAGCAACTTGTACCTCTTTTGTGTGAGATGCTGTGTTAACGAACCTTCTAAACATCTGCATTAGTGCATCTCTTTTAAGTACAATAATGATGACACCCACAATGAATGGAATGACACCAAAAGCTGCTACTAGGCCAATCTCCAGATTGTTACTGCTCATATTTCTGGAAGGTGGTGGATATCTACTCTCCCCAATTCCTTTCTATCATTTGAGTTGACAGTCTGAAGGGACCCACACTCACTCACAATGGCAGTTTCTCTCATTGGTTGTACATGCCTTTCAGCATCACAATCAATGACACGTGCTATTAATAGAAATCTTGTCAGGACCACACAAAGCAACACCTTTCACTGTTGCAGGAGCAACTTTTTTTTCTTCTTCTATATCAGCATGATTAAGAGAAAAACACATTTTCAAGATAACATTGTACATTTCTTAAGAAAGCCATTGTTACATGACTGATCTTTATAAACACTTCTCTGGTTTCATTCAAATGTAACAACTATTCAAAATATAAACTTACATACTGCAAAATACTGCACAACACACCAACCCCACTCAAAACTAACTGGAATGGAGCTGACTACATTTGTTATACAAGTTCATTTTCATCTTGAATTAAGTAATTTTCAGGCAAACAATGAACCATACTACTATAAATATTACAGACACCATTGTAGTGTAGTAATCCCAGCATACTCTGCAAATGGATTCTTTCTTCTACTGAATTTCCAGTGATGAAATTCCCCTCCCCCCTTCAAAAAAAACAAAACAAAACAAAAAAAAACTAAGAAGAAGTTAGGAACAACTACCACAGACACAAAGTGAAAGTTGGGCCCTAATGAAGTCAATGTGAATTTTACCATTGACTTCAATGGGACCAGGATTTCACCCATGCGTTCTGCTTGCATCAGATGCAATTATAGATCACGTTAATAAAATTAAAATAATCCCAATTGTTAGTTAAAACACAATCAATAAAATGCTTTACTTAAAAGCCATCAGCCACCTATTTTACAGAAACTGTTCCAGGCCAGCTAGAGTAATTACTATTAATTATTTAATATCAGGGGATTCACAATAGACTAACATCTTCCTGAAGTGGTAGGAAGTCAGGTTTCCTTTGCAGAATGATTCACTTATTTTATAGCAAAGTGATGCAGTATGTGTTCAGCAGCTTACTGTAGGTTGTTTGTACCATTCAGTTGCTGAGAAAAGTAACAATCACACCAGTATGTGACAATGACTCATGGCCTAGGAACCAGCACGTAGCAGCTAATGGAACCACAATCATAGCTGATGAAATGCAAATGTATTCTTGTTTTTGTATAGATAATGGAATTTTTTATACAAGCAGTATGCAATTAAATCTTAAGCAAGTGAAATATTTTAAATGTACTTAGAAAAACACTCTGGAAGCCACCTTTGCCTATTGTGTACTAAAAACAACCTCTGGAAACAAAACAGAAGGGTTTTTCATTTTCTGTCATGCACAATTTTTCTTTACAGTGTCAAAGCAAAAATAATTGGGAAGGAAAGTGCACTGTATGTCCCATCTCTGGCATTTCCTGACAGGCGCAACATAGCCTTGTTTATGTGCAATCAGGAGCTTTTCTTTAGTATTTTACTTTCATTGTTGACCAAGTAAAGTGGCCTTAAAATAGAAGTAGCTTTAGGATAATTTGTCCCCAGAGTTTTTAAATCAACCCAGAGGGGAATCTCTCTCCTATATTCATTTTTTTTCTAAATACCCTTGGATCTAAGGAAAGGTCTAGCCTTTGGGTAACAGATTAATAAGTATTAGATACAGTAGGGGAAATATTCTTGCTTATTTCCTGAACAAGTAGAAGCTAATCTATTTTCATAGACAACTCTCCCTACAAAAATTTAGAGCAGTTGTTTTTAAGAATGGCTGAATCAGACATATTTATCATATAGTCAGTATTCAAACTTCATTTTAAGGAGCTTTTGAGGATTGTTAAGGAATCAGAACAGATCAGAGAGGAGATGGTACAAGTGAAATGGTGTAGGATATAAATGAAACTACAAGTTTTACTTTTATTCAGCATCTATCATTCATTCCATCAAGAGGCCAAAGCTAATCTTTAAGTGAAAAGATCAGATGAATGTGTAATCTCATGGGCTCATTCATGCTTTTGCCATGAGTCAAGAGTAAGGGGAAATATCTTTTTGTGCTGCACTGGGGGCAGACTTTTAGTTGGCTCCTGGTTCTGCCACTGCAGCAAAGAGGGAGTAAACTGTGCCAGGTCTAGAGCCAATGCAGTGCATGTTCCCCAGCATGCTGGTGCAGCTATACCCTGTGCCTCCTCTGTTCTCCCCCTCCAGCTCACCTGCACAAGAGGGGAAGTAGCAGCTCTGCAGAGTCCACTTCCCCTCCCATACTGCTACCCATGATGTGGGTAGCCAGTACTGACGTGCGAAGGGGCATTTGGATGCTCTTATGCCTCTGTGCTAGGTAGGCCACACTTCAGCACACTCTCCCTCACGCCCTGCATTATAGCATGCGTGTGTATGTATCCATATATACAAACAAACAGACTCTTCTGAAGTTTATTTTAACAGCTGTTGCTCAACTGGACATTGTCAAAAGGTTAGGAATTTCTTGAAAGAAAGCCCTTGGTGATAATTAGGTTTCAGAAAATAGCCCTTACAATAGGGTAGGATTATCATTTAAGTTTAATAATAAGTAAGTAAATATCTTGGATTTCTTGGCATCTCTCTCTTCAAAGGACTCAAAAACACTTTATAAAACTACATTTATAGACATGCTACAAAAGGATCATTTCACCAGCTACGAAAGCAATTGCTGCATAGGGAATGGTTTGTCCCTCCTAAAAATGTGGTGCACAAAACACCTTGAAAAATGGGTCCATTCAAACTGTAAGCGTTGGAGATGAAGTCAAATGTGAGCTGGCAATCTAGGCCACATACGTTTTTATTTAATTTACTTACATTGCACTCATCATTGTCATATCAGGCTGCGTTTCAGAAAGGTAAGAGAACCACTTTCACAACTTTTAGCACAACTGGACAAGGGAAAGCTATAAAAGTTCACCTAGAACCAGTAATCAAGGGAAACATGGAAAGATTTACAAGAAAAATGCAAGCACTTCACGAAAGCCCATTACCTTGATAGATTATGGCTAAATTTGGCCATAGGGTTACAGTTTGGTATACATTCTGTTCAGCAGTTGAATTTTAACAGTTTTAAGCATAAGGTACGAAGGGAGTAATGTTGCTGCTTCCAATATTTTCCTAGTAAACACAGATTAATTTCTAAAATAGCTGCACACAAGGAGAGGAGGGGGTTAAACAGGAGAACATTGTAACCAAAAATCCATGACAATTTTCTTTATGACCTGGAGAATGGATGAAATAAACCTGCACCAGAAGGATGCAGACATTCAGATTCAAGTTTAAAGAGCTTGTTGAAGATGAATGATGCAAAGCATTAGTAAATTTCAAATCTTAATCATAAATGACTCATCTGGCAGTAAAACTTTGTGATTTTTAGAAATGTGTATATTCAGGGTAGTCAAATACAATCATTAATCGGTGCGGGGGACAGATCATTCAAACATTTGGAAATTTTAGCTGTATGTCAGTCTGAACGAGTCAAATCATGGATCATCTGTATACTAGCAATATTTCACTATTTTTAATGCTAGGTTTCCCCCTCCCATTATTTCAAATATCTTCTGAAAAGCACTTCAGGCTGAGAAATATTTTGTGGCGTAACATGGGTTCCACATTCCCAAAGGTTCTGTTGGGTCAATGGGCAAAGCAAGTTGCTAGCTAAGCCAGAAGGCCTAGATAAATCTAGTCTGAAGAGGTATGTCATCGTGCCAATGAGAGATCTGAACAGGTCTGAAAACAAGATCCAGTGACTAGAGCACTGTTCCAGTAGAAAGCGACCTTTCTTACAATAATAAATATCACCTATTCCCCCCACAGCCACACACATTAATGTGGCTGAAAGCAACATATTATTAGGAATTTATGGTGAGTCAAATAATATTACAAAATGTGCACAGGCAAAACGCTAGGGGTAAAGCTCCAGCGCCATCAAAGTTAATTACAAAACTCCCATTGACTTTTGTTGGGGCCTAGACAGGGAGCTGGATTGGATGACCTAGTAAATCTTTCCCCTCTCCACTATCTATGACTCTGCAACTATGAGGGATGAGTGAACCCCAATAGGGTCAGAGATCTGGTTCGGTTAATGAGCTGAAAGTTTGTATGCTTATCCCAAAGGCATTAACACTTCCTTTTCTTGGACAGTAAAATCAGTCTGCATCCTACTTGTCTTTTCCTTCCTAGCCCCACACATTTATCAATAGATCCCTCTCCTCCTCACAGCTGTGGTCCATTGATCCCTCCCAATTCATGGCTATGGCTGGTCAACATGTTTCTGTCAAAACTATTTTTGATGGAAAACTGGGTTTTCAACAAAATGAGTCCCTCCCCGCAAAAGCATCTGCTTTCTACAGAAAAATAAAAAAAATGGAATAAATTAAAACCAAAAACCTTCATCTGAACATTTTCAGTTTGAGTTTTCAGTTAAAAAACTCCAATATTTCTGTAGGGAAAAACACCTCCAACATTTCAGATCAGCTCCCCTCATAACCCCCTCTTTTTTCCTAACTTCATGTTTATGATTTTAAACACACACGTTTGACTGCTCAGTTTCATAGTTTTTCTTCCTGGGTATTTTCCATAATGAGACAGGAAGACACAAATCAAGAATATATATTTTATTTAGCTGATTTAGTACTATCGAAAACATGACACAAGCCATAAATAGACAGTCCATCTACCATGTGTGTGAGGGGGTGGGACCCACAGCATTTCATTTATATTTGCATAAAGAGATTTTTGGTGTGGCCCATCAGAGAGATGGGACATGTTCAAACCTAAATCTGGAGTTTAAAACTAGCGAGAGGCCTTAACCAAGCCTCCTCAGAGCTAATTTAATATTTGAAGGATGTGCAAGATTGGCAACACTAGAAACTGAAGTCCTCTTTTCACAGGACAAGTGCAACACAGGCAGCAGTTAAGGCTTTTCCTCTCTGCCCAGTCACTACGTCTTGGTCCAGATGAGGGCAAGTCCACGGGCAAGTGGCTAAATCGTTCTCTATTCCGATTTAATCTTTGGCCTCAATTCAGAGGCTGACAGTCATTTCTGTTAATGGATTTTTGTGACAAGGATTGGCCCGAGATCATATAGATGACCAAATAAATATTGATAACTTTTGGTCATCCTCAACTTGGGAAAGACCCAAAACATTGACTTGAAAGTGAATGGCCCTTAAATCCAAATATCCTGAGCCATCCAACCCACAATGTAAATGAACTAGAACAAGGTTTTCTTAAGCTTGAAATCCTTGAAATATAGGAAAGCCAGAGCCATCTCTCAGTGCCTTTATGACATCATGAATCACCTTTGCATTGCTCTCATGGTGACACAGGTCATCAGAACCCCATACTCTGTGTGTGCCAATAGCTTTGTAGCTCACCTGTAACCCATCTCATAAGTTGCACCAGAGGTCATGCCAACAGCCTAAGCAGTTTTTTTCCCCAAAAGAGATGTTGCCTTGTGTTGTAGACGATTCATCTTCCAAGACCCATACATACAAATAGAGAATACTTGGGCATTCTATTTTTAATGCCACTCTGGCTGATGTCGGAAGAGAATGCAACACACTGGTAACTGGACTATAGCCACAGCTGCAACTTTTACTGAAATAGAACAAGTCAAACTGCGGCATTATCCCATTGCCAATGCTCTCTAAAGTAGTAACTAATCAGAAAACCCAAGAACACCTACTTCTTGGAGAAAACAGGGGCATCCTGCTTTATGAGGGAAACTGTGAGAATCTTGCCTCTGTATGATGGGGGCAGCATATAACACAAGCTGGTAAACTCTGTTCTCTCAGCTTCCTTCAGTTTAGGCAAGAATTAATCTTTCAATCAGACTTTCTGATAAAAGGTCCTTTTCGCCAGAAAGCCACTTTTAGTAATAAAAACAGACCCAGATGGGACAGGAAAGAAAGACTTAAGCAAGGAAAGAAAAACTATAAGGAAGGAGGCGGTGACTCACGACAAATTAGAAATTCAGAATCCAGCTGGCTGCCAGACTTTTTGTTCTAACCAAATGAACACAGCACCTCCTACACTACCGAACCATCACCATGTTTGCTACTAATGGCAATTGTAACTATTAACACTTGCTCACTCTCATAATGTTGCATATCCACTTGGAGCAGATATCATCAGTCTATGAAAGCACAGTCTTCCTCAAAAGAACAACATTCTTCTTACGGAAAATAAATGCATAAATAAATTTAATACTTAGCACCTGAGGTTCTCATTTATTTAATGTCAGAATCCTCTCAGAAGAGGAAGTTGAAATCCACTTTGAAGGACTACAGAAAATGACTTTCAGAAATGCCATGCTGTTTGCATGCAACGGACAAAGGGGTTGAATCACAAGCTTTTCACTTCTGAAGATTTAAAATTAAAAACAAAGACAGCTAATAAAAATACACTATGAACCAGATCGAAAGCCCAGTCAGTAGAAAGGTTTCCATCAACTTCAGTGGGCTTTGGATCAATTCATCTGCTCCCATAGACTTTAACGCCAGAAGGGACCATCATGATCATCTCATTCGACCTCCCGCAAATTGCATACCACAGACCCTCACCCAGCCACTCCTGTAATAGGCCCATAACCTCTAGCTGAGTTTCTGAAGTCCTCAAATCTCAAGTAATAGAAATGGGATGAAATTTGATACTTGCACTTGCACAACCTTGCATTTTGCACTAGGTACTAACAAGAACTTTTGCTACAAACTAGGGACTTATCAGTTGGAAGCTACAGAGGAGGAAAAAGACCTGAGTGTGTTGATCAACCACAGGACAACTATGAGCCACCAATGTGATGTGGCTGTGAAGAAGGCTAATGCAATCCTGGGATGCCTCAGGTAAGGTATTTCCAGTAGAGATAGGGAAGTGTTACTACTATTATCCAAGGCACTTGTGAAGACCTCATCTGGAATATTGTGTGTAATTCTGGTCTCCCATGTTTAAGAAAAATAAATTCAAACTAGAACATGTGAAGAGACGGGCTACTAGGACAATCAGAGGAATGGAGAACCTACCTTATGAGTGGATACTTAAGGAGCTTAGCTTCTTTAGCCTAACAAAATGGAGACTAAAGGGCAATATGACTGCAAGATGAGCACTCAGAAGGGGGAGAATTTATTTAAATTAAGGGCAAATGCTGGCACAAGAACAAATGGCTATAAACTGGCAATCAATATGTTTAAGATTTAAATTAGATGACGATTTCTAGCCATCTGAGGATTGAGTTCTGGAACAGCCTTCCAAGGGGAGCAATGGGGGCAAAAAACCTAACTAGTTTTAAGACTGAGTTTGATAAATTTATGGAGGGGATGGTATGATGAGATTGCCTACAATGGCATGCGGTCCTTCTGCGACTAGCAAATATATCCAATGGTCGGAGATGGCACACAAAGGTTATTTATTTTGTTAATGTGAATTCTTTAAGTGTCTGATTAACATTGCTGACTCCTCTTGACTGGTGAGGCAATGTGAAGGCTAAGGGCAAACTGTTATCCTTTTCCGAGGGGCACCATCTCTCTGTGGTTGAATTTGTATTTTTTTTTAATTTGCAGACATGTATGGTACAAAGACTCCCCAGCTTTACATAGCTCCAGACACTGAAAATAATTTTTACTGAGACATATCACATTTTAAAGTATTTTTAAAAATGTCACTTAGTCCACCCTTTAGATAACTGAATTCAGTAAATAAAACAAATCTACGAAATAAAACCACATTTGATGCAGCAAACAACTGGTTTCTTTTAACTAAGGCTTTCATAATTTCTTCCTCAGTTTTCTCCATGTGAAGTGCATCCCATAGCATTCAGACAGTTACATAAAGACTTTTCATTCTCTTTTTACAGCATTTCTAAAGATGTTCCACTTTTGATTAGAAACATTTTGCCAAATGCACATTTGCAAAATAGCCGAACAATTATTAAGGAAGAAAGCAAAATTAAACAATCAGATCCATCAGATTAGATTTGCTTTGAATTTGAGCCGACAAACCATCAACAGTAAGGGAACTGGAGTTAATGCTGTCGCTCAGCTTTTAGTTCACTAGGTCACAAAATTGCTCAGAAAATCGTCCGCTCAGGTAACAAGGTGGTGAATTATTAAAGAAAGAGCAGCAGCCTGAGTGACAGAAAGAAAATGTTTCATCAAAAATAATTGATAGGAATTACTTTGAATCTCTAAAGTATTTATAGTGACCAAGACACAGACTCACCTCTGTTAGTAATTAATATAGATCATCTGAGAGAAACATGGCTATTTCCAAACATGGATTGTCTTCTCCTGAGCCTTGGTTTATAAGGTTAACTTAATTTCCACTTTATTTTATCCACCATAGACCTCCCTCAATTCAATAAAGCACCTCTATTCAGAATACCACTTAAATACATGCTTAATTTTCAGCATTCTAAATCAATGGGACTTAAGTATATTAAAGTTAAGCATTTACCTAAGAACTGTCCTGAACAGCAGAGGACTTAAGCAGATGCCTAAGTGGTTTTGTAATCCACTATGAGTTTGTGTTAGAAAAATTCCCATGACACCAAAGTCCACAATATATGTAAATTGGAGCTGGTTGAAAAATGGACAGAATTTCACACAAAGAAAAATGAAATTTCAGATTTATTTCTGTTTCACAGGGTTAAAAACAGAACAGAGAGACAAGTAAGGAAGACTTTATGGGTACAACTGTCCTGGGCACTTCTGACACTCTCAAATCTGAAATGTTACATTTGCAGATGCAGAGAACACTTTTCAGGGTTGCGCCTTTTTTTGGCAATGGAATTACACAGTACTGGTTGCATTTTGTTAACACAGAATTTCCAGATGATAAAATCTTGTATTGAACTTTATCCTTTTCCCTGTATCCTTGAGAGCTGGAAAACTGAACTAGGAATAAGTGCCTGAAAATATGAGTTGGCTGGAGAAGAATGAACAGCAGTGTCTTTGGCAGTGATTAAAGAAATGTGAGCCTAAGTATATCGTGATGTAATATTAGAGATTAAAACGGCCTGATTGTCCACTTCCTTCCACTTCACAGTCATTTACACCTGTGCAGAGTGAGTGTGAAATGCTACCAAGTCATAACAACATTTTACATCCATTTTGCACAAGTGGAAATGACTACACAAGGAGCGGGGCAATGGAGAATCTGGCCCAGAATATACAAGAGTCTTTGGAGCGGGGGTGGGGGGCGGAAGGAAGGCACCAAGGGAACTTCCTTCTGTTCTCTGTGTGCTGGCTTTACAAATGATAAAAGCCGCAGGACAGCCCATATTATGAAGTTTATCTCCAACTATAGATGACAGATAATACAATGTATCAATAATAAATATATATACACACACACATATTTTATATATATATATAAAATAAATAAAAATCACATTGTACCAGTTGACACAGTTTTTAATAGGAAACTGTTTAGAAAACACCCTGCACAACTGCATCATTAAAATAGTTTTCTATTAACTTTATTCTACAGTGCCTCTAAGCATTAGTTTTAAGAATTCATAAGCCTTTCTTAAGTAAGATTTTGGTGGTTATACTGTGTCTAATAAAACACAGGAAAATACTAGCACATTATACAGCTACAAAAATGTCATTGCTTTCAATTCATTGGCATCTGTCCAGAATGGCAAATGTGTGTAAGCAAAAATGTGAAAAGCTGACATAAGGGTAATGATATTCTCTACATCTCTATCACTGCAAGGAGTATATGGGATTTACTGGCAAATTGACACTCTTTGCTAGAATGGATTCCTTGCTATGTCCATTAACTATATTGCTATTATTTTGGGGGTAGGGAAATGAGCAACTGACACCTTTTGGAAGGAATCAAAAAGTTAACATATATTCCAAAATCAAGTAGAAACAATAGTTTAAAATATAGTTCACCGAAGAAAAAAGGCACAATTCTGCATGTGCATGAGCAATATATGTGGGAATTAACATAAATGCCTCAATTTTTTAAGTTACAGACACTCATCTACATGAAAAATTCGCGTATGGCAAGCTGGGCTGTAAATCTACAGCACTTGAACCTTCCATGCACAAACTGACCATATAGACAAGCCCATGCGGTTATAATTTCTAAAAACTAAAGATACCTATTGACTCAGACATATCTGAACCATTTCTATACAGAGAAAAAGATCTAGGCCCTGATTCAGCAAAGCCCTTAAGTTGTACTTAACTTAAAGCATATGTTGAAGTATTGCTGAAATCAAATGACTAAATATTTTGCTGAACTGGGGCCACAGGGCATGTGGTAGGGTGGAACCTGTTTCTGTTAAAGAGCAGAAACAAATACTGTAAACTTTTATGCAAGGAGGTTTGAAATGTCAGAGAATTTCTGGATGTCTAATTGCTTCTAGATTTTCAGATGATATTGGTTTTTCATTTGGATCTGGTAAAGAGATTACATCCCTCTCTGCTATAGAACTTGCCACAGTTATCGATGTCTTTGTGATTCTATTATTGCAGTTCAACCTATACTTCTCCAGTGGGAAGCTCCAGCTGCTTGACAGTTTTGCAGTGTTAGCCACAGAGATCCTGTAAAACCAAAGACTATGCTGCCTTATTCTATTTGCCTCAAGGCACAAGTCAAGTTGTGACATTATCTCTATAGTTCTTCTCTTGTGGTTTCCCCATGACTGCACATCATCTGGGTCTCTAGACCTTCCCCCATCTTTTTGGATACTTGAGTGATCACTCTTTTCCCCAAATGCTGTGATGGTAGATGAGGTCATTTAGGGCAGTTATAGCCCCTCTAGACATGACCATTTGGACAGCTGGAGAAAGGGCTGTCTCATCTAACTGCAGAGTTTGCTTGCCGCAACTGGTCTGAGAAAGCTCAAGTCTCTTGCCCTTTAAGGCACAGTCTAAGCCAATCTCTTTTCTCAGGCCTGGTCCACACTAGGACTTTAATTCGAATTTAGCAGCGTTAATTCGAATTAACCGTGCACCCGTCCACACCAGGAAGCCATTTAATTCGACCTAGAGGGCTCTTCAGTTCGAATTCGGTACTCCACCCCAACGAGGGGAGTAGCGCTAAATTCGACATGGCTATGTCGAATTAGGCTAGGTGTGGATGCAAATCGAACTTACTAGCTCCGGGAGCTATCCCACACTGCACCACTCTGTTGATGCTCTGGACAGCAGTCCGAGCTTGGATGCTCTGAGCAGCCATATAGGAAAAGTCCCGGGAAAATTTGAATTCCTTTTCCTGTCTGGACAGTTAGAATCTCATTTCGTGGTTGGACATCGGGGCGAGCTCAGCAGCACCGGCAGCGATGCAGAGCTCTCCAGCAGAGGAGTTCATGTAATCTCTGAATAGAAAGAGGGACCCAGCATAGACTGACCGGGAACTCTTGGATCTGATCGGTGTGTGGGGCGATGAGTCTGTGCTTTCGGAGCTGCGCTCCAAAAAACGGAATACAAAGACCTACGAGAAGGTCTCCAAAGCCATGAGAGACAGAGGATACAGGCGGGATGCAACGCAGCGCCGCGTGAAAATCAAGGACCCCAGACAAGGCTACCAAAAAATCAAAGTGGCAAACGGACGCTACGGAGCCTGCCACCACTGCCCCACCAGTGACCATGGACTCTGACGATGGGACAGTGTCGACGGCCAGTTCCTCGGCGATGTTCGCGGACGGGGAAGATGAGGAAGGGTTTGTGGAGGACGAGGCAGGCGACAGCGCTTACAATGCTGCTTTCCCCGACAGCCAGGATCTCTTCATCACCGTCACGGAGATCCCCTACCAACCCTCCCCGGCCATTAACCCGGATCCTGAATCAGGTGAAGGAGCAGTCGGTAAGTGCTTTAACCATGTAAACTTTTATTCTTAATATAACAGGAATCTGAAGTATGTGAAAAGGAGGTCTCTCTATATATGGGGATAGAACAGAAATCCTCCTGGGAGATCTCCACGAAGCTCTCCTGGAGGTAATCTAAAAGCCTCCGCAGGAGGTTCCTAGGGAGAGCTGCTTTATTGGGTGCTCCGTGGCAGCACACTTTTCCGCGCGAGGCTTTCATGAGGTACTCAGGGAGCATTGCCTCCCCGAGCACGGCTGCATAGGGCCCTGGTTTGTGCTAGCTTTCACGCAGCATGCGCTCTCTATCTCCTTCAGTGACCGTCCTCAGGGTGATCTCGCTCGGAGACTCCTGCATCTAATTGGGGGAATTACTGTAATGTTACGCCTGGTCCAAAGTATTTTTAAAAAATCTCCGGACAGACGGCATAGCAGAGACTCAGCACGCTGCTGCGTGACGAGCGTAACGGAAAGCCAAAGAATCAAATGGACGCTCATGGAGGGAGGGGGGACTGAGGACGCAAGGTATCCCACAGTTCCTGCTGTCTCCGAAAAGCATTTGCATTCTTGGCTGAGCTCCAAATGCTTCTAGGGTCAAAAACAGTGTCCGCGGTGGGTCAGGGCATAGCTAGGCAATTTACGCAGCCCCCCACCCACCCCCAGAAGTGAAAGGGAAAACAATCCTCTCTTGACTCTTTTACATGTCACCCTATCTTTACTGAATGCTGCAGATAGACGCGATGCTGCAGCACTCAACACCAACATCCTTGCCCCCCCCCCCGCCATGGGTGGCTGATGGTACAAAATGACTGGTACCCGTCCTCATCATCAGCCTATTGGCACATGGGGCAGTGCAAAAGGGCTGGTAACCATGCTGACTAGCATCGGTAAGGTCAATCAAGGGCGCCTGGCCCTAATTTTTCCTGGTAGATGGTACAATATGGCTGATAACCATCGTCATCATAGCAACAGGGGGCTGAGCTTCATCAGCCCCCACCCTTCATGTGTCAAGAAAAGATTCAATTGCCCCTGGACTAGCAGCAGGATGCTGGGCTCCTCTCCTCCACACTCCTTAATGTCCTATCTGGACTATCATAGCAACTGGAGGCTGCCTTCCACTCATTTCTCAATAACAAGTCACTGTGTCTTATTCCTGCATTCTTTATTACTTCATCACACAAGTGGGGGGACAATGCTATGGTAGCCCAGGAAGGCTGGGGAAGAATGGAATGAACAGGTGGGGTTGTTGCAGGAGCACCCCCTGTGAATAGCATACAGCTCATAATCTATGCAGGATCTGACACAGAGCAGCTGTGCTCTCTGGTTCTCTGATACATTGGTTCTCTAGTACACTTGCCCATATTCTAGGCAGGACTGATTCTATTTTTAGATACCAAAAAGGAGGGATTGACTCAGAGAGTCATTTCCAATTTTGGCTTTTGCGCCCCTGGCTAACAGCAGACAGGGGCACTTATGACAGCAGCAAATGGTGCAGTGCAAAAGGACTGGTAACCATGCCCATTTTATTACCATCTTATGGTGTGGTAGATGGTACAATATGGCTGGTAACCATCTCTGCTGTCATGCAAAAGCAAAAGCATGCTGCTGTGTATTGCTGCTGGACCGCCTCTTTCAGCGGCATCTAGTACACATACGGTGACAGGCACAAAAGGCAAAACAGGCTCCATTGTTTCCACACTGTGGCGTCTGCCAGGGCAATCCAGGGAAAACGGGCTTGAAATGATTGTCTGCTGTAGCTTTCCCGGAGGAAGGGATGACTGACGACATTTACCCAGAACCACCCGCAAAAATGGTTTTTGCCCCATCTGGCACTGGGATCTCAACCCAGAATTCACAGAGACAGACTAGACTGTGTTCATTGTTCGCAAAAATTTATCTTTGCAAGGAATTCACTCCCTTTTTCCCATCACACAGCTTGGACTGTCTCCAGACCCGCCACAGCATCCCCCTCACAGAGGCTGGCAAAGATTAGGCGGCGAAAGAAAAAGACACGGGACGAGATGTTCGCTGAACTTATGGGGTGCTCCCGAGACGACGCGGACCAGCAGAGCCAGTGGAGGGAGACCCTCTCTCTGTACCAGCGCTCACACAGCGAACGGGAGGAGAGGTGGCGTGAGGAAGACAAGCAGGCGACTCAAACGCTGCTTGGACTAATGAGGGAGCAAACGGACATGCTCCTGCGCCTTGTGCATGTTCTGCAGGACCTCAGGCAGGAGGACAGAGCCCCCCTGCAGTGTATCTGCAACTGCCCTCCCCCACCACAAAGTCCCATACCCCCCTCACCCAAAATAACCAGAAGGAGGGGCGCCAGAGGCCGTGTAAACTGTCACTGCACCCCAGCAGAGTGCTCAAGTACCCAAAAGCTCTCATACCCTAAATTTTGAGAAGTCCTTTCCTTCCCACCTCACCCAAGCCCCCATCCCAGTTTCATCCCCTAACTGTCTAGTTGATAATAAAAAATACTTTTCTGTTAATTACTGTTTCCGTCATGTTCTTTTAGAGGAGACTGTGTTTGAAGGGGGGGAAGGGGGTTGGTAATTTGACAGGACAATCACCTTTACCAGGGTACAGACATGGGGGCAGGATCAGCAGCAGGTCTCACACACACACTGCAGTCAGTAAGCACCCTGGTCGGTATGGGAGGTGGTTTGCAGGTTCTGTGTGGGTGGGGGGGTACGTGACTTTGTAGCGGGGGAGGGGGGTTACAGATCTCATGCAATGGTCCCTGTCCTGGACCACACAGCCACGCAGCAGAGGAATCTGTATCCGTCCTCCCCCGCCAAAAGGCCACATAGCCCCCGCACACAGAGTCCCAAAAAGGAGGGATGGCAGGCTCCGTTGAAACATCCAGTCCGGCACTGCAGACCGCTCTGGGAGCAGGAGCCTGTCATTCCTCGAGTTTAGAGGCGGTCTTTACATCACTGCACACCCTACCCAGCACAGTCTGCATCCCAGTTTCAACCCTTTAATGCAAAGTCATCAATAAAGAAACCTTTGTAAAGTTACAGTGGAACATGTATTTTATTTTTAAACGTGTGTTGGAAGTGGGGGAAGCGGGGTGGATGGGGTATGTAACTGCAGATGCTAGTCAACAGTAACTTGGTAAAGAAACAGGGGCAGCTTCAGCTTCTCTGTAAAGAAACTGAACAGTCACAGGTCACGCTGCTCGCTGCTCGCTGGTACTTGAAGAGTTCCTTGTCGCTGTGCAAGGCGCCTGCATAGGGCTTCACGAGCCAGGGCATTAGCGGGTAGGCTGGGACCCGGCGATCACTATAGGCATCTGCACATCCCCAAGACTTATTTTGTGGTCCGGGAAGAAACTACCTTCCTGCAGGCGTCTAAACAGACCAGAGTTCCTGAAAACACGCACGTCATGAACTTTGCCTGGCCACCCGACGTTGATGTTGGTAAAACGTCCCCCATGGTCCACCAGTGCTCGCAGCAGCATTGAAAAGTAGCCCTATTTCTCAGCAGCTGACTGAGGAAGAGGTGGACGATAAGGTGCAAGGAGTTGACAACGGCCATAACTGCAGCAGGATCCGTGCTCAAAGTGCTGTGGCGCCCGCGCTGTCACTGAGCAGAAAAGTGCACGAACAGATTGCCCGCAGGCGCTTTCAGGGACGGAGGGAGGGAGGGCGTGATTGACGGTTCAATGATGACAGTTACCCAAAACCACCCTCGACACATTTTTCCCCCAGCATGCATTGGGGGGAAATCCCAGGATTCCAATGGGCAGCGGGGAGTGCGGGAACTGTGGGATAGCTTCCCACAGTGCACCGCTTCCAAAGTCGACACTGGCCCCGTTACTGTGGACTCACACAGTCGAACTAGTGTATTTAGTGTGGATACACAACTTCGACTTCATAAGGTCGATTCCACAAATTCGAATTAAGTTGATTCAAAATAGTCTTGTAGTGTAGACATACCCTCAGACTCTGGTCTGAGTGTGGGTGTGCAGTAGTAAGTCAGTTGGTGACATAATTTCCCATGCTGTACCCGCACCTACAGACTGATTGGCACATTATAAGAATTAGAATACAAATAATCAAATTTATAGGGTAGCTCTTTACGAGCTTTAGACTGCATAGGGACATTCTGACACATGACCATCTGGTTTTATTTTTAACCTCTAGGAAACTGTCCCATCCTGAAATGTTACACAGCATTGGCACTGACCATATTCCTCAGCAAAAATGGAATCTCTGGGACATAATTTGTAATAAGGAGGAGGGGGGGTTTCTGTGCACCAGGTGGAGGAGCTGAGTTGGGATAAAAGATCCTTACAGGCCCTGTGTCCTTGCCATGCCAGCAAGTCTCCTCTCATACCTCAAAATGTATTCAAGTTTTGCCAAGATCCCTATGTTGCCTGATGCTGAGGACAAGGGGTTCAGAACAAAGCAGTGAGAGAACTAGGGGTGGAAGAGGTGCAGGTGGAAAGTGGGTGGGACTGGGATTCTCTTCAGCCACTTGTAAGCAGACAGGGGTAAGGGGGAAAGAAGGGGGTGGGGAAGGAAGAGAGAACAGGTGGTGCTGATGTCCATAGGGAGAAATGGGCTGAGAATTCTCAGCTCCAATCCGTCACTTTAGACATCTGAGGAGTTGTACAGCAGCTTCCATCCAGATTACAGAATTAAGACAATCATCCAACCTCAGCATGATTCTAACAGCAGGAAACTTTCCATTCTTCTGCTGAACTTGGTAGAATTTGACACTGCTGATGAGAGGTCTTATTGCATCATCTTACCCCTCCAGACACGTTACAACATGTTGTCAAAGCTCTAAAGGGTTTCAGTGTAGCACATATTGCTTCTTCTCCTCCTCTTTTCAATTGCTACTAACTGCTCCCATTGGGTAGGATATACAATTTGGAATCATCCATTGGCCAATGAGACCCAGACTTACTGCAGACTACACTCGATATTCTGTAATCACCAGTTGTGATACCTTTAAACTCCCTGAAGCTAAATATAAACACATTTTACCAATATTTTATTGTTTTCCCCACTAACATTTCTTCTCCCCAAACAAATCCATGCAACTTCTTCCCTATAATTTACACCTATACAAGGCAATCCTAATAGACAGGCAAGCACAATTAAATAAGTGTCTTCTAGTATTCCCAGCTTTTAAGAAATGAAAACAATCAGAGGAAATACAACCCTGCTCTGGAGACTTTTTTTTTTTTTAAAAACTCACCACAGAGTTACTTGAATAGTCTCTGGCCTGAAATCTCCACTACAGTTTATATCAAAAAGACTTGCAATCATGAAATTGGCATTATAAACAAATGCTGTTTAATATATAGGTACATTTAAAGCTACTGCACTGTTACTTTGCATCTCTCTTAACCCACAGATTTGAACTTTGACAAGCTGAATGATATGCCTGAAAACCATCTCTCAACTGTCACATTACGGCTGCTGAATTTTCAGAGTAAATGCCTACTCAGTCTGGGTTGGAACCGTAAGGGAAGGGAAAACTTATCTGTGTATGATGCCTCTCTGATCAATACCTTTCACTCTGTCCTTTCCCCCCACACTTTCGCTATTGCCACAAAAGGATACCATACTTTTCTCACTCCCCTGGAATTAGGGTGACCAGATGTCCCGTTTTTAAAGGGACAGTCCTGATTTTTGGGTCTCTCTCTTATATAGGCTCCTCTTACCTTCCACCCCCGTCCCGATTTTTCACATTTGCGGTCTGGTCATCCCACCTGGAATTCACATGCCACATTCAAGAAGCAGCCAGCAACCAGTGTCAGAAAACAAGTCGTGCTTGCTGATAACATTTAATCAGACATTTGCTGTTAAGGATTTCAAACCTGTGGAATGGGATTTTTAAGATGTGACTGGCTAAATCTACAAAATGATATTTGACTAATCATCAAATTACTGTAGCAACTATGCTCAATAACCAAGAATCCTTATTTATGTTTTAGAACGATAAATGATAGCCCTTTGACAAACTGCCACAGGGTTTGCTGCTCACTGCTGGGGCACCTCCTTGTGGCTCATCTGGGAATTAGCTCTCAACCAGTCTGATGCCCCCTCCTCTAGTTCTTTGACCCATGGTCTCTCTCTCTGGACTCAATTGCTCCCTCTTTGTGGCTTGGCCCTCCACCTAGGTCACTGCTGTTTTCCCCTTCCATTGTAACAAAGTTTTGCTGGATGAAGTGTCTCAGGCAGTCCTCTGCTCCACTGCCCAGATGGTGCCACTTCTCCAGTGGCTGGTAGGGAACCTGGGCCCACCTATTACTCTGGGTTCCAGTTTATGCTATGCTGTGAATAGCAACCACAGTCTATACAATCCCAGACCCCTTTGCTGTTTCCGTGGGCTACTTCCCACCTTTCACCTCTTGCTCTGCTCTCTCCCCACCCTTTTCCCTCCAGGATGCCGCTGGAGTTTCCTATTTCGGTTTTCTTAGGTTCTTGTCACAGTCTGTATTCCCAGGCAGGATTCCAAGACTTACTCCCTCCTAGGACTCCTCCTTGACTCTTGCCAATTCCCCTCCACTCTAAGGAGTGACTGCAGCCCTCCTCTTACCACCAACTTCCTCTCTTTATTGCTGTCCCAGCTCCTCCCCCAGCTGGGCTTCATCAGCTATTAGGTTTCTTCAGCCCTGACCCACCTCCAGGTGCAGCCTGTCATAGGGTTAACTGGCCCTTTTTACCTACTCGGGCCTTGTATGGGATGGACACCCTATCACACCTTCCTAACCTTGATTTTCAGGGGTCTACGTGCAGGGGCGGCTCTAGGCCCCAGCACGCCAAGCGTCTGCTTGGGGCGGCAAGCTGTGGGGGGCGCTCTGCCGGTCGCTGCGAGGGCGGCAGGCAGGCTACCTTCGGCGGCTTGCCTGCGGAGGGTCCGCTGGTCCCGTGGCTTCGGCGGACCCTCCGCAGGCAAGCCGCCGAAGGCAGCCTGCCTGCCGTGCTTGGGGTGGCAAAATGCCTAGAGCCGCCCCTCTCTACGTGAAAAGAATGTACATAAATACTACAGACATATTCTTTAGTTGTGTTGTAAACATGAAAAAAGCTAAACTAATAAAAACAGATGAGTACTGCTTAAATTAGGAATGTGTCTTTCAGCTCTCTATTTTTACAAAAATAAGAATGTAATGTAGATTGTTTTTTAAAAAAGTCTGGCATAATTATTCAATAATGGATGCTGGGAGAGATCACAGAAAACTTGATTGCTGTTTTAGTCTAGCTAGATTTGATAGTTTATTTTAAACATCATTGTTTAATCAGAACATCTACATTTTTGTCTGCAGAGTAAGCAAACCAGTTCCCTTTATGAAAATTCTTCAACTGGAAAACAGGCCTGGTCCAGGGCTTATAGCACCAGCCTGGCACTGAGAAGATCCAGGTTTAATTCTTTGCTCTGCCACACTTGCTGTGTGACCTAGGGCAAGTCATTTGGTTAGGCCTCTGGTGCTCAGTGACAATTCTTTTTCTTTCTCACCAGTTTTATCTCATTGCTACTGTGTGTTCTTGCTGTCTGATTGTTGTACTATCTACTGTCTTATATTTATACTTAAGACTGTAAGCTCCTTAGGGAACTGATTGTCTTTATTATGTGCTTGTATAGTGCCTATCACATTGGGGCCTTGGTCTATGACTCGGGCCTCTAGGTGCTACCACAATACAAATAAATAATATGTGAATAAATAAATAAAAATAATCCCGCTGTACCTCAGCTTCCCATTGGTAAAATGGGGATAGTAGTCCTCTGCCTCACAGAGGTGTTGGGAGACTGGATACCTGCCCATAAATGAACATTACACCAACATGTACCAGAACTGGAAAAGCTGATGATGCAGGGATTTTGAAAGTATGGGGTTTCGATATGCTCAACATATTTGTGTGTCAACATTTTCGAACTACTGTAAAAACAAGTGAGCTAAATTTTTGGGCCAGATTTTTCAGTGGGTCTCCTTAAATTTGCAAGTGCACAATTCTCCATACAATTTAATTTGTGTGCAGATCAACATTTTCTCACACAAAACAAATGTATTTGCATTTTTATGTACTCAATTAATGCATTTATTTACATTTTCCCAATATGGACTTTGTTTTGCTACTGACAAACATGCACAACTCCTATTAACAGAACTGCCTAATGAACAGAATTGACCTGTAAACATTAACAGGACTGATGACTTTAGGAAACAAGGGCCTAATCCATCTCTCATTACAGTAAACACAACCTTGCTCAATCTATACATCAATGACCCAGTAACAGAAGTTCATCTATGCAGACATCTGCTGCGAACTGCAGGCTCCAACTTTCTCTGAGCTGGAGAAGACCCTGAGTGACGATGCTGCAAAGCTGGCAGATCACTATAACACCTGGTGGCTTCAGCCTAGCACCAGCAAAACAGTCTCTAGAACATTCCACCTCCACCATACCAATGCTGAGAGAGAACTAAACAGCATAAAGAATGGCCAGAGGCTGAAGCATACCCAGTTTACACAGGCATGACCCTTGACTGAACACTGACATACAAAAGCCACCTGAGCAAGATAGCAGTGAAGGTCAAGACATGCACAACAACCTTCTCCACAAACTGGCAGGTTCTTCACAGGAAGCGGATGCTCCAACCCTCAGCCGTTGCCATCTCATACATAATAGCAAAGTACCATGCGCCAGTATGGAGTCGGTCAGTATGCACCAAATTTGTTGATATGAAACTCAACTCAACAATGCGCATCATCACAGGAACTCTCCAACTGACTTATCTTCCATGGCTTCCAGTTCTGAGCCACGTTGCTCCCACTTACATCAGGAGGGAGATTGCAGCTGGCAAGCTGCTTGAGATGATACTTGCCAACCTAAGCCTGACCTTGTTCAGCTATCTTTTTAGCCCACCAGCTATAAAAGTCTTTCATCCCGATCCCCACTGTAGTCAAGGCTGCCATGCCAGGACATGACAGCAAAGTCCCTGTGGTGAGAAGAATGGTGCTTAATATCAATCACGAATCAGTTCATTGTCACAGGCCCTACTACTCGCCCACTCGGCTTCAACCTGCCACGTTGCCAGTGGGCCCTTCCAAACTGGGCAAGGCCTCTGTGCAGCCAACCAGGACCGCTGGGGTCCTTGAGAGAAACCAAGCTGCAGCTATTGTGCCAATCAAACAATGATGCACATTGTCGAGGTGTGCCCCCTAACCAAATTCAGCAGGGCAATGAGAGCTCCACTTGGCCACTAAGAATGCTATCACTTGGTTTGGTGAATATGCAAATGCTAAATAAAATAAATGTTAAACAAAGTTAGATCAGGACCCTAATGAAAGTGTTTCTCAGAATGAAAGAATTCTCTCTCTATCCTCATAGGAAGACTATTATCCGTTAGAAGGGGATCACCCACTCTTTCCTTCCTCTAAAGGCATCCATCCCTACCACTTCTACAATGATTTCAGACTCCCTAAAGATGTTATGTCTTCAGACTTCTACAAAGACTTTCTAAAACTCCTTGAACTTTCCCAGTGGCAGTGCTGCCTATCAATAGACAAACCAAGCCCTCTGAAAATTTCATTTCTCTTGACAAAGACCCTCACATGACTGCCCAAGATGCAGATTTTGTCACACACTGACAGAACACTTAGAGAACACTATACCAGAAAGAACAGGTCTGCACAGATCAGAGTGGTTCTGATATTATGCTTAGAGGGGATATTTACATAAGGACTCCTGCAATACATACCTTTAAGGAGCGCTGTCAAGGTTGATCTATTTTAAAAAAATCCTCTAGTTCAAGGGTATTTTTCCATAATAATTAGCTTCTTAGTTATCCTATTAGAATTAGATTCGTAGTGATTTCCCAGATTCCCACCTTTAATCTAACCAGAGTCTGATATTGAAATAGCATCTTGTTTTATCTGCCAAGAAAATTAATACTAAGGGCAAATTTTATTCTTGGATACCTAAGTATGACTCTCACAGAATTCAATATACATTAAGTACATGTGTCATGGAACAACAGGGCCTAAGGCCTAGATCTTGAAAGTTGCTTTGCATGACCCAGAGTGCACATGAAACTCCACTTAACTCAATGAGACACTCCATGCATGGAAGCTGTCTGGACAGATGCTGCAGTTTGATATTATTCTATATTTTATAGCAACAACAAAACCTTTTATGAAGTCTCTTGTCTTGCTCTATGCAGAATAGAGCCTCTTAAATTTATAATGATCCTGTGTCATCAGTGGCCAAGTGCACATTGGCACCTTAAAGATGCCACCGGACTCCACTGGGCTCCTTGTTGTTTTTGTGGATACAGACTAACACGGCTACCCACTGATAAGTGCACATTGGTTAATCTGGGCCTCATTTCAATGGGTGCAATTTAACCCATGATGAAGCCACACTAAAGCTATCCCTCATCTTTCTGTACAAAAATAACAGATTCCCTGTATCCAAAACTCAGAGCTACAGGACAAAAAATAACAATTTAGTAAGTTAAAATCTTTAGTAAGTCAAGTCGGATTTTATTTTGTCTCCCCAGAAGCTATTCAGAATCAACTATTATTTTGGAAAGGGAGAAAAAAAAAGTGGCCAAATTCAGGCCACAAGCACATTTATCGTAACTTCTGTTATAGGTTAATATGGGTTCATTCAGACTATCTGCTGTCACATGCTATGCTCTCTCAGCAGATTAGTCCATCCAGGGACAGGAATAATCTGAGAGAGACATGGGGAGGAGTGATCAGAGGGTATATTCACTGATCAAGCTTCATATCCTAAGCCTGCAAAGCACTTAAACACAGCTTTAAAATACCACTATATTAGGTCTGTAGGGATGAGTTGGTCACAGACGGCCCAGGTCTGTGGGGTAGTCAGGTAAGACGCTCTGCCCTGCAGTCAGCCATGGTCCCTCTTCTCCCTGAGCTCCAGTAGGAGTGGTATCCCTGAATCCGAACTCCACTCCTACCTCAGGGCTCTCATCTTTGTGGACCTCCTCAGGCTGGCATGATGATGCCAGCAATGGCAGTGACTGTGGAATCTGTGCCCAGCTGGGGCAGGTGAGTTGCTCCCCTACTATTAATGGCAAGTGCCAACACCAAGTTGCAACAGCACTCGCTCAAATTTGGCCCAGCTGCCCCTCTGTCATGATGCAGGGGTGACCCAGCCAAACCCAAATGCTGCTGTAACCTATGCACTCGGTCACAATGCCGCTCACTTAAATTTGTCAGCTGCGCCTCTGTCATGACAGAGGGGCAGCCAGGCAAAACCTAAGATGGGGGCCCTGTGGAAGTGGCCAAGTGCACATTGGCACCTTAAAGATGCCACCGGACTCCACTGGGCTCCTTGTTGTTTTTGTGGATACAGACTAACACGGCTACCCACTGATAAGTGCACATTGGTTAATCTGGGCCTCATTTCAATGGGTGCAATTTAACCCATGAAGCCACACTAAAGCTATCCCTCATCTTTCTGTACAAAAATAACAAATTCCCTGTATCCAAAACTCAGAGCTACAGGACAAAAAATAACAATTTAGTAAGTTAAAAAAATACCTCCAACCAAAGACTGTCTAATTGCTTAGAAGCTCTTTCAACTGATACAGGATCAGACATTCTGAACCAAAGGGGGGAGAGAGAGAGAGATGCTGAAGAAGCCTCAGCCAATATACATAAAAACCTCTGATAACAGGAAACTAGCCAAGATAGTGCCATTATCTTAAAAAAAAGAGAGAGCAAAGAACAGAACAAAAAATTCAGTCCAATTATTTTTAACTTCAGCCTTAGAGAAAGTATCATCATCTATTTTAAGAGATCAATCGGGAGTATTTATTAAAATAGTTCAGGTTTCTGAAGCACTGTTGGTTTTAATCACCTATTATTTTCTAACTTGTTTGAGTTCTTTAAGAATAAAAGCTACCAAGAGAGATAAAAGGACTCCATTGAATATTCTTTGGTCAGGAAACTTGCTTGAGAATATTTCACATTTGGGGTTAGTGACTCAGGTGCAAAAAACCCACCGAATAGGAGGACTGAGATCAAGTCGAATTTAAGAGTTAGAGAATGAGAGATACTGTCTCACGTAAACCTTCCACTTACTTCCTGAAGAATACCTTTAGAAACCTTGAGGCAAGAGCTTAAGGCACTGAGATAAATGAAGAACATCTGAATTTTCTCAAGATTTTCTAAAACATCTACAGAGCTTGAAGCACCTTCAAATGAACCTGAAACAGAAGCTAAGAATATGGACGCAATATGAATATTATTTATACAGCACCAAAATATCAAATTTAGCTTTACAGAGATTTCAAAACAAAATGGTCCCTACCCAAGGGTGCTCACCATATGCATCAGACAAACACAGCAAATGAAAACAGACAAATGAAAGGGATAGGGGAAAACAGTGCCAGAGGTGAACTAAACAAAATTAAGGGTATGGAATCCCATATGATCTTCAGTCAATATTTTCAGATCTGATCTGAAATACCTTACCCTGCTTGTGAAAAAAGACAGCGCATTAAGGACTTGATCCAAGGCAAAGCCAACAAGAGTCTTTAAACTGGTTTCAGTAGGCTTTGGTAAAGGATTTGAATGGCATTAAGGAAATTGTACTCAAACCTTGGTGGAAAGTAGAAGCAGAATAAGTAATACAAATCTCATTGCCAAGAAACTATTAGAAATCCCCCAGACAAGCCATCCACACACTAAACCAAATGCTGGAACCAATTAAAAAATATTCTTTAAGTGGGTTAATGAGTGGTTGGAAGAGATTTCTAAACATTTTTTTAACTCCTGACCCCTACCCCACACTGCAGTCATTTAGAAATTTGCTGGATCCGACAAGAAACAAACTGCCTGAGAACAGTAAAATACATTCTTTTTCTATTCTCCTCTCATTTTTGGATTAAGAAGTGATTCTGGACAGAACTCTGACCTTGGATATGCCCATTGCTATGCATCTCTCGTGCACATGTTGCCAGATAACTGTACATGTGCACCTGAGTTCTGAATTATGGCCTCAGTATGGCCTTTGTCAATCTATCATTACTGGATTTTTAAAGCGTAGTTGCATTTTTTAAAAGAGATTAAGTCTGCACTATGGAGGCTAACCCTCACAGCTATGTCGGCATAGCACCGTTGAGTAAGCACAACCTACACTGACAGAGGGTTTTTTTCCCTGTTAATATAGGAACACCACCTCCCTGAATGATGTTAGCTACGCTGATGGAAGCACTTTTCTATTGACATAGCTGTGTCTGCACTGGGGTAGGGGGGATATCAGCATCGTTACATTAGTCAGGTGTGTGGTTTTTTTTCACAGTCCTGACCGATTTAGGTGTGCATATATAAATGTCAAGCCTTCCACTTAGATCTAAAGTCACGAGGAACTGCAGGATGTTTCAGCTACCACCACAATAAAAGCAGAAGTAGAATGGCTCTATACACAATACAGGAAACAGCAAGTGGTCTATAGTCCCCACTTCTACATCGTCAATTCTAAAATTAACTGTCATAGCAACAGGAATCCAAATCTTCATAAGAACATAAGAAAGGCCGTACCGGGTCAGACCAAAGGTCCATCTAGCCCAGTATCTGTCTACCGACAGTGGCCAATGCCAGGTGCCCCAGAGGGAGTGAACCTAACAGGCAATGATCAAGTGATCTCTCTCCTGCCATCCATCTCCATCTTCTGACGAACAGAGGCTAGGGACACCATTCTTACCCATCCTGGCTAATAGCCATTTATGGACTTAGCCACCATGAATTTATCCAGTCCCCTTTTAAACATTGTTATAGTCCTAGCCTTCACAACCTCCTCAGGTAAGGAGTTCCACAAGTTGACTGTGCGCTGCGTGAAGAAGAACTTCCTTTTATTTGTTTTAAACCTGCTGCCTATTAATTTCATTTGGTGACCCCTAGTTCTTGTATTATGGGAATAAGTAAATAACTTTTCCTTATCCACTTTCTCAACATCACTCATGATTTTATATACCTCTATCATGTCCCCCCTTAGTCTTCTCTTTTCCAAGCTGAAGAGTCCTAGCCTCTTTAATCTTTCCTCGTATGGGACCCTCTCTAAACCCCTAATCATTTTAGTTGCCCTTTTCTGAACCTTTTCTAGTGCTAGAATATCTTTTTTGAGGTGAGGAGACCACATCTGTACACAGTATTCGAGATGTGGGCGTACCATGGATTTATATAAGGGCAATAATATATTCTCAGTCTTATTCTCTATCCCCTTTTTAATGATTCCTAACATCCTGTTTGCTTTTTTGACCGCCTCTGCACACTGCGTGGACATCTTCAGAGAACTATCTTCATTTACAATGCAGATAATCTTCTAGTTCAGATTGTACATTCGCAACAACTGAGCTGCTGATTTACAGTTTGTTGCAGTGAACTTCTAACATGATGGATAGTCAGGGTACATAAAACATTTGTGATGTGCACTGACACCAAATAGTCAGGGAACAGCACAACTTCGACGTCTGCTTTATTGCTCATTTTTATTTCCCCCCCAATAGCCTAAAGCCAGACTGCTAATATTAGTTTATTCTTAGTTTATGATTATTCTTGAGCCACAAATAGCCATACAGCCGACTAAAGCTATCTTTAAGGAAGTTGTTCATTGACTTACTTTCAACAGATTTTAAATAGGAGTTCCTTGAGGCATGTATCAGATGGGCATTATACTGCTGGTTTTCGGTGAGGAAAATAGTCCATTTTTGCCACAGTAGAAGGTGTGAATAAGTGAAAATATGTCCCCTGAGAAATCTGAAAAAGAAGAGACTGTACATTAATCATCTTCCTTCCTATGCACAGTTTGAATGATACCAATTATCAATGCATTAAAAAAAGTCAGCCCTACCCTCCGATATTAGGTGCCCACCATATAGCACTGACATTGATATTGACTATGTTACTGCACACAGCTATTTGCATGGGAAAAGCAGATTAGCTGGGTATCCCTCTGCCTGTGCACACAAGTGGGAGTTCTGAATGCACAAAATGGGTGCAATGTTCACTTAGGCAGGCATGAAAAAAAATCAGTGAAAGCCTTTAGGCGAGGTAAAAACAACATGAATTAATTTTTTGTGGTCAAATTTTCACCTAGAGTTAAGCGGGAGGGCAGAGGGACACGTCATAACATTTCAGGGAAGTGAAATTATGAGAAGAGCAGCCGTAGGGGAGGGTTTTTGAGGGTGAGAAGTTACCCATCACCAGTCACTGGGTCCTGTTGGAGAGGAATGTTAGGAACCATTGTCATGCTGAGCATCTACTCTAGCAGTAGCATGTAGGATGGTAAGTAGTATGAGCACTGAGATACAGCGTCTGCCCAAAGCACCCAGAGTGTTGGTACACATTCCACTGTTGGAGCCTGCCTGTCGTTACTTTGACAGTTTTGCCAGGAAGAGTGGTTGGAGATAGGAGGAGAACTGGAGAGGTTTGCTTTGTGAAAAGTTGGCTTTCTGAAGATTGAGCAGGCTCCTGTATTTTTCAAGGGAGTTTGGTGGGTTCTCTGCTCTGAAAGACGCCGTGGTTTCTGTGAAGAGTGGACACAGTTGTATTTTGATGTCTTTCATGAGCCAAGAATATTAAATGGGGCTTGGGTATTTTTCAGGGCTTCACCTTGTGTGATAAAACAACACTCCCCTGTGGTACTGGTGTGATTAATGCCATCTGGTCAGTTTTAAAGTGAAAGAAGCAAGGCTTGCTTCTTTGTTCTACAAATGTTCCTTACCTTGCAATACTCCCGATCGATGAGTGGAGGGCGAGAGCAAAGAGGAGTCACAAACTAAAACAGTGTGAATAATGGGGTTGAGGAAAACAAGTTGTAGGAGCAAAATAAAATAAAGTAGCTTGAATTACTAAATCACATCAACACTGAAATTTTTGTGGTCTTAAAAAAGATTGAAGTACACTGGGAAAAAAGAACTGGCACATATCCAGCAGGTAGCCCAAATTCCCCAGGTACAGAGGAGCATTCTGGTGGTCTCATTTTAAAAAATGACTGACTACTTCACATATAAATTCGACCGTGCAAGACACAAGCAGGCTTTCCTCCACTACCAGCTGTGCTTGTCTTTCTATTCCACGTCTCGTTTACAAATCCCTTTATAGACAGTGCATGGGAACTCTCACTCTTTCTTAAATCTCTATGATGAGCATAGAATATTGGGGGAGCAAGGGATTTACTTAGTATTTACCTATGTGCTAGATCCCGTATAAGACAAAGGCAGGCATGGTCTCTGTCCCACTAGCCTACAATCTAAATCTAATCACACTTTTAAATGCATAATCACATTGCAAAATTTGAATGGGCAAAGACCTTGAGAAAGCATTTAGTAATTAAATGCACTGGTTTTTCCTCCCTGTGAGAGTTAAAATCCACTTTTCTTCACTTGGCTTGTGCCACTGGTTTCAGTTTTGGAGAGTGTGGGCAGTGGATTCAACCAATAACAATGTGGAGACGGCAGCTTAATGGCATCAGAAGTGTTAGCATTATGAGCTCTGTCTGAGTAATCTTACTGATACAGTTCTCCAAGCATACATTATCCTCTTGTACATAAAGATCAGAGACTGACTTGAATGCTTAATACTGTGTCAAGTGCATAGTCCATGTTAAGACTTGTAGTGTGTTCCCTTAAAGTGGAATCTTTTGCACATACAGTTCTGACACATACACATACATGTCAGTTACTATATGAAACACAGGGCTTGATTCCCTGCTGCCCTGCACCAAGGGGCATGTCCATCTGGTCCCACAGCTCAGACTACAGGGGTGCGAATAGCAATGTGCTCAAAAGTGCTGTGCTGTTTCTCCCCCATGTGGATGCTGTGGGCATGAACTGAAATGTTCAGAGTTCACCTTTAATAAAGAATTAAGTCCTGTTTGAAGATGGCTATGTCAATGCAAAATAGAAACCTTTTAGTTTGCATCTGCAGCATCCACCCAGGGAAGTAACTGTGCAGCTCTTTAGTGCGCACTGCTATTCACATCCCATAGTCCAATCTTTGGGGCAGTATAGACATGTCCCTTGTGTAGTCTTTTATATCAGTACAAAGTGAATGCAAAGCAGGTTTAAAATGCTACCACTTTGACTTGGTCATGCTTTGCATTGGTATAAATAACTACACATGGTAAAGGGCTACAGAGAATCAGCACATTAACATTAATGGATGGAAGCTCTGAGGCCTATCTTTTGAAGGCTTCTGTTACAAAGAGTTATGCAGACAACGAGCCCATCATACATCCTGTATGACTGGATAAGGAGGAGGAGAACAACATGCACATTTATAGCAAGTACAAAACAAAACAAAAACCAGCAGAATAGAGCTGTCAAGGTACAGACAAGATTCAAAGAACAATCTTAAATGTCCTTAAACTTTATATTGCAGGAGTAAAGGATAGTTTAGTTTTCAGCTTTGGATAAATGTTTACACAGCACTGCTTGCATTCAATCCCATGCATGCCTTGCACTAAGCGCTCTACTGCACACAATAGCTAAATGACAACATGCCTGCATTTACCTGTGCATTACAGTAGAAAAGAGTTCACACAATACACCAAAATAAAGTTAGAAATCTCTTTTCCCCCTTTGTCTCCCATGCTTCTGTTTCTGTGAAAGCTGATACTGTTTGGTTACTGTATTCTGTTTGCAAGGTGATTAAAAAGAGTACTTGAATTAATTCCTTTTTCACTTCTACACCCCCTGCAACGTCACTTAAAGCCTTTTTAGAACAGACACAAAAGAGAAAATATGGGTATGAGACATAGAATCAGGGATGATTCCTTTCCTAACATTGTGAAGGTGCATAATTGAAGGATAGCCACCCCATTCTGTGTATTTCACTTAAACTACATAAATAATTGACAGCCTGTGAAGATCTCATTAGGAACAACAAAATCCATGTGTCAGACAAATCCAGAGGGACAATATCCCCACTTATGAATTATACAGAATATCCAGCCAAATGCACTATTACAGGTCATTAAACAACTTGATAGCCATGCTAGTGACTGAGCAGTGAGACATTGCTATATAGAGGATCAGCATTTGAATCCTGTTCTTTGTCTTTCACAGCTCACTGGGGGTGGCAGGCTATAGAAGAGAAACGAAGATCACGTGTCATATTTTATGATGAGAAAGAAAGGAAATTTAGGCCATTAGGATAGCATGACTATGCTAGCCCATTTAAGTGTTCTGAAGGGAGTCTGATCCCAGCCTGCAGCCAGGGCTGGATTAAGGCATTAGCATTATAGACTCATGCCTAGAGCCCCAGGAGTAAAGTGTTTATATCAGAATCTTAGCTTCCATTAAAAAAAGTAAATTTCTAGCTGTCATGGTTACGAAGGAAAACTTGACAACATGACAGGATGCTGTTCTGGGAAGAAGGATTGCTGAGCACAGATGGGGTCCAGCTATCGAGGAAGGGGAAGAGTACCTGGATATTACTGATGAGTGCTTAAACCTAGGTTTGATGGAGGCAGGAGACAAAAGCCAAGTCAAAAACATGGAGACCTGGGAGAAGGGTCGGAATCTAAGGGCGGGGGGTGGGTGGGGTGTGCGCATGGGCCATTATAGCAGGGACAAAGGGGAGACAAGAGGGAACATAGAGAAGAAATCAAATCAGTATCTTAGATGTCTGTACACTAATGCAAGAAGTAGGAGAAAGAACTAGAAATACTAGTGAACAAACACAACTATGACATAATTGGCATCATAGAAACGTGGTGGGATAATACACGTGGCTGGAATATTGGTATAGAAGGGTACAGCTTGCTCAGGAAGGACAGACAGCGGCTAAAAGGGAGGTGATGCTTTGTTTACCAAAGATGTATACACTTGGACTGAACACGTTAGACAAACACCTGTCAGGAATGGTCTAATCATTACATAGTCCTGCCTTGAGTGCAGGGGACTGGACTAGATCACCTCTCGAGGTCCCTTCCAGTCCTACATTTCTGTGATTCTATGACCAAGTGTAAACAATGCTGTGACGTCTGCCTGAGTCTGCAGGCAGCCTGAAACACTAGTTCTCAGAAGAGTGAACTACCCCATACAGTTCAATATGGAGTTAATTCCACATCTCATTGCCCTGGAGGGCCCCTGCAAACACCAGGCGATCAGTGAAATCTGTGTGGCAAGCAAGAAAGAGTGCAGTGGTCCTAGTCCACCTGTCATAGTGGATAATCCCTGAGGTAAGTACTGGGAAAACGGTCTGGAGAGAATTGAGAAGTACAGAGTCCCTAGTGCACTCCTAAGGGAAAGGCTGGAGCCACCTCCACACCAAATGGGGACCACACAGCCTAGGACCTCAGCCCAGATCTATGCTAAACACTTTTCCCAGTTTAGTAATGTCACTCAGGAGGTGTGATGTTTTACAACATTTTTATCCTGCCAAAAGCCCCTAATGTAGACAAAGTTATATGACCAAAAGGTGTTTTTGCCAGTAGAACAAAAGCAATCTTTTGCTGACATAACTGCATCTATATTAGGGGCTTTTTCTGGTACAATATAGCTATACCAGCAAATTGTTTGTAGTGTAGACAGACTCATAATGCCTAAACGTAGTCCTGCCTTCAGTTAAAAGATGATGTTGAGAAATTAGCCTTGGTGCAGGGAGGGACTGGAATACTCCTGTGGCAAAAGCCATTGCTATGCTATATGCAGTATTGCTGTAGCCATTTTGGTCCAAGGATATGAGAGACACAAAGTGAGTGAGGTGATATCTTCTATTGGACCAACTTCTGTACATGAGAGAGACAAGCTTTTGAACTACACAGAGCTCTTTTTCAGGTCTGGGAAACTATCTTAGAGTGTCACTGCTAAATATACGGTGGAACAGACTGTTTAGCATAAGTGGTCCCATTTCAAGGGACCATTCGAGATGAAGTGGCCTGCTAACACCCCTCTAGTCATGGGGATGGCGGGGAAGTGAAGATGGAGGGAAAGCAGCTGCGGCGGTTGTTAGTGGGTTACAGAGTGTTATAATAAGCCATAAATCCAGTGTCTCTGATCAGTCCATGATTTTTAGTGTCTAGCGAAGTTATGAATTTAAGCTCCCAGGCTTGTCTTTTGAATGTGCTGTGCAGGTTTCCTTTGAGGATGAGGACTGATAGGTCAGGTATAAGTGTTTGCTTTGAGAAAGTGTTCACCAACAGGTGATATGATGTTTTTCATCTCTTGTCATTTTCCTGTGCGAGTTCAATCGAGAGGGTAGTGATTGTCTGGTTTCACTTACATAACTACTATTGTGGCAGTTTGTGTACTGGATGAGGTACACCATACATTGTGACAGGCATGTGTAGGATCCCTGGTGCCGCTTTGAATTGGTGTGTCCTCGTCTGTGCTGTTATGCTAGGCTGTCAGGCAGCACAACTACGTTAACTTCTGGTCATTGGTTTGAATCTGATCCAGGCTGATAGTGACTGAAAGTTGTCTGAGTGGTGTTCAGTAGCCTACAAAGATAAATTAGCAGTCTCAGTCCAGTTCCAGTAAACAGATGCCCACAGCACAAAAACCATTACATCACTGAAGAATGTTATTGTCAATTTGATCGGAGAGGACAAGAAATTGAATCTTTTATCTTCAGGGGGAGTCTCTTATGGGCAGGACTGAGGCTTGTGAGTCCATGCACAGAAGCAGGTACAATTGACAGGAGCATAAAAATCAAAGAAGCTCAAATGTTTGTAGCTTCTTTGGGGGTTCAAGGTTTTGTTTAATGGCAGCCACTCCTTTTCTGGGCACACGTTATAAATTATTTAACAAGACAGAACAAAAGTGATAGGTGAGGAGGGTTTTTCAATAAAAGTAAATGTTAGTGCCCTAGTTATCTGAATTTTTTTTTCCTTTTAGTGTCTTGCTTCTTCAGATTGCAACGCCTTTTCAGAGCTCTGTTTATATACCATTAACAAGTCATACCGTTAGCCTAATTTTTCCATGAAATAGCTTTCATTTCTAAAAATATCCATGGCTGTTTATGAAACCACAAAAGGAATACAATATGCCACAAGAAGCAAAAAAGCCTCTCATATTTCTTGAGTCTGTCAGATCAATTCAGCAACATCCCTTATATCTTCACTCGGTACAAATGAGCTATAGCCACCCAGATAGTCACAACATTTGAGAATACAATTGATTTTATAGCTTTAATTTAAATTGGGGAAAATATAAAAATAAGATGAGCTAATTAACAGGAAGCTCTGGTTTGAAGACAGCATAGAGGGCTGGTTGGTGAGACTGTGGGGAAACATGCAGATGCATTATTTATAATGAAGAAATGGTGCAGTGACTAAGCTAAATGTGAAATTTGATGCTGATTTTACAGAGGTGCTAAACATTCCCAACTCGCTTCAATCGGAGTTGTGGATGCTTGGTACTGCTGAGAAGTCGACCATTAGCTCTAAATTGCCACTTTTGTCATCATCTATTGTTATGTGCTATAAAAATGGAGGCATGGATGGAGTTAAATATCCGTGTGTGAAATAGGGAATTCTGACAGTCAGAAATGGAATTGCTATTGATTGAAAAATAAGCTTGGGGCAGCGGGGGAGGCGGAGAGAAATAAAACCACCACCACATGGAAGAGTAGCTCTCCAGGCAATAGCTAAAGAAAAAGCTAATGGCACTTGCTACAATATGTGCACCTATGGAAAGAAAATAAAGTGGATAGAACTGCAAGGAGGACAGTAGTTTCCAAACCACAAACAGCCTCTCTCAAATTACTGATGATTTAAAAAAGGAAAGAATATGGAGGGATACAGCTCTCTCTTTGTGCCATATTCAGTAATGCTGATGGCAATATTATCCTAAGGAACTGAGAACGGCTTTCCAGGGCTTCCTGCGAGCTGCAGCACATAATAATAAAGTGAAAGAACGGTTGTTATTTCTTTTAACTGTAGCTGGGGAAAGGAGTCCACTGCAGCAGTGATTATGCTGTATTTCTCCCCTTTTCATATCAAAAGCATCTGGGTTTGAAGACTGGCAGTATTTTTTGTTTGAAAATAAAAGAGCCTAGAAAAGTATGCAAATTGAGAAGGAAAATCAGCCATAAAACACAAGCAAATGTGGGAAGGAGAATGTAATTTTTTTTTCCTGCTAGCTACCAATCTTTCAAATAGCTACTCCCAAAAGTTATGGGCAGAAGAAAGGGTCACTGATGTTTCAGTAAATACATACAAAATCCTAGACGGCAAAGTTCTCTGAAAAGAAAAGGATAGTTTAAACTCACTGGTCTTCAACTGTTTTTGTTCTTTAAGGATGCTGAGAGCTTTTCTTATCTGTGTGGATTATCACTACAGTATGAAGAGAGCTACTGTGCACACGTGAGCAAGCCCATAAGCTGGGTCTTTTTCTCCCTCCTACTGTGTATACAAAGCAGAGTCTAATAGGCTGAAATATGTTCCATTTTAAGGGCCCAATCCAGACAAAAGGAGCCTGCTCAGCTACTGGCATGTGGAAGCTCCATAAATATAGAGGCTCTTTGGAAAGGGATAGCTCAGAGGTTTGAGCATTAGCCTGCTACACTCAGGGTTGTGAGCTCAATCCTTGAGGAGGCCATTTAGGGATCTGGGCAAAAATCAGTCTGGGGATTGGCCCTGCTTTAAGCAGGGGGTTGGAGGACTAGATGACCTTCTGAGGTCCCTTCCAACCCTGATATTCTATGATTCAAATAGCTCCTAAACTTTTTGGAAGATGTATGTGGTCTTTTCACTGCAGGCTCCCATTTGGTTATACATTTTAAAGGAGCCAGAGCACAAAGTTATTGTGTTTGTTCTGACTAGCAGCGCTGCTCACTGGCCAAGGAGAGAAGGAGGAAGAGAATCCCATCTAAAAATTCCTCCCCTCACTCATGAAAATAAAAGGATTCTTATACCATAGTAATCCATGTGGTAGAAATACTTAGGTAAGACAGAAAGGAAGACAGAAGAAATCTTGTGACCCAATAAGGACTTGAGCTAGGGAGTAGAACAACAATAGATAAGGGACATCATCATAGCAAATCCAAAAAGATTCAGATTGAGCACCAACCAGATTCAATTTATGTCCATCAATAGCAAACTTATTGTGCCACCAAAGCTTTTGGTGACCATGTGATGTCCAGCCATCTATTGCATTTCTTGGTGTAAACTTTCTAATTCAACCAATGAAAGAGAGAGAAAAACCCTCAGAAAAAAGGAGGGAACAGAAGCCATCCCTCTCCCAACTACAAGATGTCAAACATTAGGCAAAAAGGGTCTGCATCGAATGTCTTTCTACATTAGCTACAATAAGATAACTGGAGTGCTGTCTAGAATGGAGGTGGAATGGATGGATTAAAGTGCAGGAGGATCATTTCTGGGAACTCATCGCCCCATCTAGCTCTGCAATGTGTTATCAAAGACCCACTATAGTTCTCTTTTGCTTTTCACGCCAGGTCCACCTTCCTGCTGAATAGGTTAACATACCAGAGAGTCAACTAACTCATGCAATATTTCATCAACCTCTCTCCTACTTACAAATACTCCTGTTGTGCTTTGCTGATTCATCTTGTTCAGTTTGCTGAACCAGCAATCGCAGAAGCAGTAATTTCGATTTAGTGACAGACAGGAAGGACTAATTTCTTTATGGCTCCCCTCCCTACACTGAATGTGACCAGTAAAATAAGCAGACTACCTATCTGTGGGTGATGTTGGGGGAGAGGTGGAACTACAGAATTGAGGCTTTTCCCTATTTACAGTATTCTGATGGGACTATCAGCACTCGACTAAATATTGATCAGAGGAACATGGTGCTGGTAGAAGAAAGGAATGTGGTTATATTATCACCCAGTCAATAGCTCTAATGCCCCCCTTCCTCTTTCCCCCATTATAGATACAGGAGCACTGCCAGCTTTTTTGCCGCCCTAGGTGGCGGAAGGTCCCGCCCCCAAAATGCCACCCCCGACAGAGGTGGCAGAAGGTCCCACCCCCAAAATACCGATGACGACCAGGGTGGCTGAAAAGCCGGCTGCCGCCCCCCAAATGTTTGCACCCTAGGCGACCGCCTAGGTCACCTAATTGGTTGCACCGGCCCTGGATAGATGTACTTTAATTCAAATATATTAGTAATCAAGCATTTGTGTAGAATACACAGATAGATCTGGGTATATGCAAAAATACTCAATACCTAACTCTTAGTCAGAATATTACTATTTTATAGGTTTATAATGTAAATACAGGAGATTTTATTAAAAGGTAGTAAGAAAACCTCCACGTTTATTTCCTGGATATGATTTTTTTTTTAAATAAAGTCCCCATCTTAATGAGCCTTTATACAAAATGTGGGCCTAGTTCTCAGACAACAGCAAACTTGACTGATTCTGCTTAGTCATATTAAAAGAGTAAAAAATAGTTGACTACTTAGTATGCATGTGTAAACCCACATTCATTTGGGCAAACTGGATTGTTGGCTGCATATTTCTCTATTCTTCAAGTTATTTAAGTGACAGATATTTCTGCTACAACATGCTCATACACACACCCGGTTACATTGTATTTGCTATTGTTACTCATAATAGAAAACACATAGCACTTGTATAGTGCTTTTCATCTTCAACGCATGATTCAGTCCGAGGGGTGCCAGAATGAGGTTCTGAGAGTGGGAGCCCTTTGATGTTACTCCTGGGCTCTGCTGCAAACTGCTGCTGCCATAACAAGTGATGGGGAGAACTTACTAAGTGAGGGGAATCCCCATGCCTTCCTCAATGTCTCTAATGAATCTTTTTCACTACCAGGCTGCCAATGAGCTGGAGGCAGGGGGCACTGCCTCATGCACAACCCTCCAAGAGAGCTCTGGAGTAACTTCTGCTTCCCCAGATGCACGCAGAAGACTGCGTTAAGACTGCGGATTAAGATGGCAGCAGTTCAGCAAACCATCTATCAGAGGGAGCTGAGAGACTGGCTCAGGATGTGAATTGAGTTAGAACACCACCACCGTACTATGCTTTCTTAATATGGAAAGGGCAGACAAAGCCAGCAGTCTGTGGCTGGTGGAGCAACTGGTTCCTATAAAAGAGACAGAGCCCTTAAAACATGATGCTACTCTGAAAAGGAATTGTGAAAATGGCACGATTTTCAGATGGTCGGCATTTTCTGAAAATCAGGCCCCTTTAAGAATTCTCAAGCTTATAAAAAAAACCCACACTAGCAGCTTTTCAGCATATTGGTCAACATGTCCTTTTCTGTTCATACATTATCACCTGAGACTTGGGCACTGAGGATATTATAGATGTCGTTAAGGTGCAATTGTGAATGCAACATGTCCTTACTTTTAAATTGCACAAATATAACCACTGGCTCCCAAAGCTGCTTTGTATTCACTTTTAGAAAGCCCTTTATAATTAATCCCCGTCCTACGTATCAATTGCTATCAAGCTGTCAGCACTTGCCTCTGACTGGCCCACGATGACAGCCTCCACTGTCCACTAGTTAACTTGTCATACAAAGCACCTTTGGGCTTTCTTCTGTACTGCCCCTCACACCTGGGAGGTAAACATCCACAAAGCTACCTTACGATCCACCTTCAAGTCCCTCCTCAAAAGCCAATTCTGCCACGATGGCTACAAAAAACTTGACACTGATTTGGCTGCTGGAATGCTGGGACCAATGCCTACCATGCCGACAATACCGTCGCATTCTTTAGTTGTACTCCATCCGTCTGTACTAGGGTGACCAGACAGCAAATGTGAAAAACCGGGACAGTGGAGGGGGGTAATAGGCGCCTATATAAGACAAAGGCCCAAATATGGGACTGTCCCTATAAAATCAGGACATCTGGTCACCCTAGTCTGTACCCAGCTGTTGGCTCTTGTCTTATACTGAGTTTGTCAGTTCCTTGGGGCAAGCGGCTGCCTTTTTGTTCTGTGTTTGTTCTGCCTAGCACAATGGTCAATGATTAAGGCTCTTGGACACTATGATAATACAAACAACAACGGAGACCCAAACCTGAAACCCACAATGACATTTTCACAGCCTCTTTCCTGTTGGAAGTGATTTAGTTTTGAAACGTACCAATGCACTTTGTAAAAGTTGGTGCCCCCATTTGTGAAAACAGTGGTATCAGACTATTGATGGGTAAGGTGCAAATTCTGTATCCCTGGCATGACATGCAGATTACAGTATCTAGCCATTATTTTTGCCACAGAATCTACCCCATGACCTTCCATTACTACAGTGAGGTCTAGTGGATAGGGCACTGGCCTGCTGGGTGACCTTGGGCAAGACACTTCCCTTTCCTGTCTCTCAGTTTCCCCATCTGTAAAATGAGGACAAGGATACTGACTTCCTCTAAAGTGCTTTGAGATCTAAAGATGAAAAATGTTAAATAAAAGCTAGGTATTGTTACTATTATTGCTTGTTGATCTCTGAGCAAGGAACCCAACGCTATATTCAATATATCAGGGGGTAAACCATTCCCTGGCCCAACCATCACCCTGAAGACATGTATTAAACATATCTCAGAAAGCTAAGAAATAACACATTTATTTTCCAAGCAATTGGAAGGGTTTTTGCAGAATCTATTCCAGCTACCTGGCTGACAGCAGGTGGGGCTAGGGCAGAGAGAATGTGTTTTTAAGTCTATATATACCATTTTCTCTCTCATTTCTGGACTTGAATTTTTTCTGGCTATGAATATTATAGCAAACAGCACAACATATATTATTTAGCCTTTGAGCAGTGAAGAGGGATTTTTAATTTCATACATCATTTGCAAGTTGCTGCAATTCTTCTGTGAAGAACAAACATTCAGGATCCTTAAAACAAAGGACAATGGGCCAGAAAAAAATATTTTTGGGCTGTGAAAGTTGATAAATTACAGCTGCACAGATGGGCACAGGAGTAGTAAGACTGTGTGTTTAAGTCGTGTGACATGGTGAATTCATATCTGCACAGAAGTAAGAGGCAGCACGCAGTGCCAGAGATGCCAGCTTTTGGAGGGTAGTTTTGACCTATTAGCCCAGCTCTGTTCCTTATCCAATTATTAATTACATGTTAAACACCAATGTGCTTTGTGTTGTTCCAGTCACAGCTTACAGTCATAGATGACAAGATGAAGTGAGAAACCCAAAGAAGCCATTGAAAGAGCTTTTCTGCCCTCTTACACAATGCTGTGGTGAGGAAGACAGTATTTGACCGAAGTGGGTTAGTGCCTGTGGGCTTTACAGAAGAAATAAGTCCATAGTAGGGGGTTTAATTGGGGACATGGGATAGTCATTTGGCACCATCTACATTTCACAATTTCTGGATCACATTACGCACTTCATTGGTAGCAAAGCAATATTTCCTTAGCAAGATGTTGTTCACCTGCATTGGCTCAATGATGATCAAATTCACTCAGACGTAGACGTTTCTACATTTATGCATGCATGACTTTTGTGAGCTCGACCCAGAACTGCTGTAAAGTCCACGAATGGTACTACCCTAGAAGACTACTTGAGAAGTTGCAGGTGGGTCAGAATTTGTGATCCTGCTGCTTAGTGAGTTTAGCAACAGGAGGTATATTACATCAGTGCTTGAAAGACTACAATGGCTCTCTGTTTGCTTCCTGATGGAATTCAATATGTTGACATTGATCTGCAAAACCCTACACATTTTGGGTCCTAGCAAATCCCTCCTTGCACACCATCAAAACTGAGATCCACTCAGGACTCTAGACTTGCATATCTAGTGATGGGGCACTCGATTTTGAAATTTGCTTCCCTCATTGGTCTAGCAAAGCCCTAGTTTGTTAAACTTTGAAGCATGTCCTAAAGATCATCTGTTCATTCAGCTTTTTTCCTTATGAAGCGATGAACACTTTATGCCTATCACTTTAAATCTGGGAACAAGTCTATTGCTATTTAGTTAATATTTGCCAATGAAGTTCTGTTTGACACATGCAATGAGTGCATTTATAAAAATGTGAAAAAAATGATTAGGGCAATATTTAGATAGAGTTACGTCTATATAGGCATCAGTGTTTACTATATGTATATAGGGATCTCTCTCTTTTCCTCTCCCCCAACCCCCACACAGCAGAGCTGTAAATTCGTTGCAACTTGCAGCTGGTTTCCAGGACAGTTAGAATAAAATGAAGGGTTCCCAGAGGTAAGAGACCTGGGCTTTGGTGACGGGCCTTGGGGCTCATAGGACAGGGTAAGACCTTGTAGCCTCCTGGGCTGAGGTCCTCACCCTTTAGCACCCTCTGTCCTCCTTTGGGTGCTGGGGGTGGGGAAGGGTGCTAGAACTCAGTGAGCTGAGTCCTGGGGGTAGGCTGAGGAAAGCGTACCCTGAGTTAAGGTTTCTATCAGTAAGAAGCCCTGTAATCCCTGCACTGGAACCAATAGAGGAGAATATAAGTGATGGGTGGATAGTGCCCCTCCCCTGTGCTAGAGTTTTATAAAAATTGCTTAATTCCATGCATGTGTCTGTCCTCGTTTCACTGCTGTGACCCCATCAACTTGATGAACCAACATCTAACATCACTTGCCACGCGGACTTACAGTGGCTGTGCCGTGCTCTGTAAATAGTCATGATTGTTGTCTGTTGCTACAGATGATAAATAAAGGAGGAGGCAAAGGAGAATGAGTAGCTCATTCTTCTATTAATTCTACTTTAGATTGCATTTACTAAACAAATGTAAATGATTTCTTCAAAGGCTTCTGTGAAAGGGTACTTTTCACATCATGGTGGTATAACAAGCTACAACAAGAGTCACTAGGGGATTGCTGTTTTCTGCTTCATTACAAAATTTATAATAGTAAACAGCTCTGACCAGAAGACTGAATAACTATCTGTGAACTATACAATTCACGTTAGTTGGAGAAAATGAATATATTTCAAGATCAGGAGTTTTCCTTTGGGATCCTTACTCAAACCTGGCCTTCCTTCTCCTCTCAACCTGCAAGGGGCAGTCAAACAAATAAAGAAATGGCCTTAACACAGCTTCAAGGCTTTCAGGATATGAGAATTCAAGATCTACTATATCCCTTTATTACAGCAAGCCTTTTGATTTTCAATTACCCCAGTTTATCCCTTCACCAGGTCCTCTCATACAAGTTTTGGCAGCAGCCAGAAGAAGGCGGCCCAATCCTCTGGTGCTGTTACAGCAGCAGTCACCAGGTGGTGCTGTAACACAATTGTACAAGGTTTTTTTTTTAGTGGGAGAGGCCTTTCCAGACTTTGAAAAAATGCTGCACCATTGTTAGTTTTTGATTCAGATTAGTTTTGGGGAGCGGTTGAAAGCAGCAGGGGTGTTTGCTCTCTGCCTATGTCTTTAAAGAGTGTCAATTCTTGGGGCAGAGTTCCTCTTTAGGAACTCAGCACTGGTATTTTGGCTGAGATTCCTGGAAGAGGGACTTGCCTATGCTGTACATGACCACCTCTGTTCCAAGACTGAGGTTACATAGAGTAACAAACTAAGTCACTGATTTCTTCTCCAACTGGAAACTCGACATCTGTTATCGCTCAGAAAAACACAACTGGCTTGACCAGCCGCTGGAAAATTCCTCCCCTGCCTAAAGGAACCTCAGGTGGTGTTACACTGCCAGCTGTGAGTGCAAAGCATATGGTTGATGGAAAAAAAAAATACATGACCTGGCCAATGCCCAGCTGCCCAGGGCCTGGAACTCAGTTTGTTATGGGATAGGATGAGTCACACTTTCTTGAGCTACAACAAGTATTCCCCAGTTGCAACCCAAGCTTTGGCCCCTGGAGCTCTTTATTTCTGCCAGGAGATGATGCACTTCGGGAGGGTGTGAGGGGGAAAAAAAAGAGGTTGAGACAATATTTCATTGTTTGATGGGAAGGGACTAGCATGTTATTTTGCCACTTTTACAAAATTAAAATTTGGTTTTACATAAATACATGCCCTCAATAGGCAAGGAAATTTATTTTTAAGAGGTGCAAAAGTTATAAAAAATAAAATAAAATAGGCAAGGTCAACTAACAAAATGTCTTAAAAAAATAAAAAAGTAGGGAAAGTAATGTGGTGAAATCCTGATGTCATTGACGTCGATAGGACCAAGATTTCACCCCACGTCTTTGTACATTCATGTACAGTGCCTCACACTATGTTGATCCCAACAGCTGAGACCTCTGAGTGGGTCTGAATACATATAAAATAGTAACACCATGACAATGATTAGACTTATTGAATTAATTCAACCCAGCCGATACACTGACCTCTGATGAAGTTACACCAGAGAAGAATTTTGCCCATTCATGCCAGTTTAGCACATGCTGCAGATATCCTACACATTTGTTTATATTGAAAGATAAGAAAAAACTGTTCTGAGGTTCTTGTTACTTTAAAGTGATAGACAGATCCATTAAAGAACACAACAAGCTTGTTGATAGAGATAATCAGCTAGAAAGGTTAAACGTGATCACCAGTACCATCCTTAACCTTTCAGTCAATTAAAGTGACTGGAGAGAGCTTCAGGAAACAGGAGCGTAATTTCAACAGCACAGTGTTTAAAGACAGAAGAGAAGTGCTGCATCTTTCAAGTAGGTTTCTTGGTTCTTCCCCCCCCCCCCCCACGGGTCAATGTGAATACTTCTTTAAAATCTTCAGCCAACAGCACAATGATATGCCATCCTGCGCAAAGTCTGCGGCACCAGATTCCAGCACTTATCTATGCCTATCACACTCACCTGAAGTTTGGCTCCATACCAAAAGGACTTCCACTGATAAATACTGCATCATAAAAGTAATGACTATGGACCCTGAAGTGCATTGGGCACCTGGTTCTCCTGCATTCACCAAATGGGTCCTTCACTACCTCTTTACCAATCAGCACTAGAAAATACCAGCCAGCTGACAGAAGCATAAGGAAATGTAAACCAATCCAGATCTTTGGAAGAAAAAAATGTGGTTTGTCAAAACCAGTTCCATCTATATTGAGTCTAAACTACTAGTTGCCAGTTTTGTTCTTTATTACCAGGGTTCAAAAGATACATCCCCAAGCAAAGTAAGCCAAACCTGTGTGCGGTTCTTTTGGACCTAGATTTACAATAAATTTCACAATTATGGAACCTTGACTTCATTATGTTTTCCTCTACTTTCTGGCTAATGAAGGAGAGGTGTATTTTCCCATCATCACTAGAGGTATATCTGGAGTTACCCTGGTGCCTGTCCCTCTTACACTTCTGTATGAAATATTCGGTGTACTAAAATGAAGTGAGCATATAATCAACTTACTTTCTCTGTTGCTATTACTGTGTCTCACCTCCCCATGACCACATTTGGTTCTAAGTTAGCGCTCCTGTAACAACAGCAATGTAAAAGACATGTTTACATACCATTTTTGTAACCGATAAAGTACCAGCAGATGGTGGTATCAACCATTGTTCCTGGCTTTTGTTGGACCAATAAAACTTACTCATTTCAAACAGCTTCCTTTGTGGAGCTCCATTCATCAGCCTTTAACAGGTGGGCCACTGCTAAATTATTCAGTATCTGAAACAGACTTTTAGATTTGATCTCTTTCCCACTCACTTTTCCTTAATAACTCTGTATGATTTTATAGGATTTTAGAAGCAACATGTGCTGAAAATACTATAGAAAGTCGGTCCGATTTGAGATCAAGCTATATAACAATTACTTGCAGTACTAGCTATATTTGGACATTTCCCCTAAATTAAGTATTTTGTGCTCCATTCAATCTTTCCCCTTGGTTCAATGTTTATTAACTAAGTAGCATTCAAATTACACTTAATTTATATTAGAGGAGACTTTTATAATCTTTATTAAAGAAGAATCTTGCTAAGAGTTTGGCAAAATACAATTAAAATATGTACTCGCTGAAAACTGGCTTGGGATTGCGTCATCAACTAGATAATTTATTATGTTTACACAGTTACATGCAGTGGTTGGATAAATAGTTACATACACAAATAAAGACTGAAGTACATAAAAATGACCTCTCACAAGGAATATTATAAAGTCATGGCCTCATATTTAATTCATATTAGCAGTGTAAGGTTGACAGTAAGATCAGCAAAATTTTCATTCAATCTGATTATTTCTGTGCAATTTTTTGTAGTCCCTTACCTTCTTGAGGTCTCTTGTTTAGGTCAACAAAGCTCTGCACAAAAATAAAGTGCCCACTGACTGGAAATATTGGCTCTTAATACTTAATAAATGCTGAGGTACAGAAGGGGCAGGGCAAGGGAGACACAGCAAAGAAAAAGCAGAACATGGCAGAAGAGATTTTGGAGGGGAACAGGAAGAGGCAGATCTGAGAGGGAGTTCTTTCCAACCCCTCCAATACCAAAGGTCTCCCAGCCAGCTCTCCACACTGGGTGGGATAGAAAAGAAGGCAAAAGCCTGTGAAGGGCTGTGTGATACAAATGGCCTTCTGTGCCCTGATTTCTGCTCTTCTGTCGCAGCCCACAGAAACATCCCCAAGCCCACTGAGAGGAAGATGCTCGGCTCAGAATGGTGCGTATGGCTGAAATGGAGTCCCTACTGTGGCCTGGCTCAGCTTGCTCCCATTCCTTATGCCTCTGCATCTGAAATGCCCAGTCGACTAGCAACTGCAGCTTTTATGAATACCCATGGGTAGCATTGCAGATATTGTCTAGTGAATTAGATTCAAATATTTCTCAAAGGACGGGCAGCCTTGGTGCTAGGCTTTGCTTTGTACAGGACTCAAACACTGACCTTCAGCAGTTTGAGCATTCAGCTTGATGTTACCATTTTGTTTGGATTCCTGCAACTGTTTACTGCGCTTTGTCCACAGAGTGCACCTTCTAGCTATGTCCATCTGCCAGCACTGGGCCTGAAGAAAACAGAGCTCTCAGAACTGTTCATTTCACATCCTGAGGTTTCATGGATTTGGAGAACTGAGGACATGGGTAAAATGATTGATTTTCCTCTTTGCTTTATGAAACATCGCTTTTATGCTAGCCTAAAGAGCAGAACTAGAGAGCTGTGAAATGGATACAAGTAAAATGTCTAAGAAGATACACAGGCAGTCTAGCTATGTAGGGAATAGATTACAGCAGCATAGTGGTCAGCTTGAAAGTGCAGTGAACTCATGCTAGTTGCTCAAATGCAGGACTGCTCCTCCTCAGTTCTATAGATGATCCCAAAGAATCTCGCGTTGTACTGATTTTTTGAGCCAAGATACTGTGCGTGCATGTATAAATAAATGCTGATGATGATCAGAAATATAGCTCTAGCATACACTGAAATTAATGCAGATAGAGGACTGTGTCTCAGGGGTGGGCTATTTGATATAGAGCAATGCCTTCTAAACTGCCATTTCCAATCGGGCACTCAGTTCACTACTGACCAACAAAACAATCTTGACCATACTGAAGTGATTAGGAGTTTTTCCATTGACTGCAGCAGGGCCAGGATTTCACCCCCGTTACTGTGCTCTTCAGAGACCTAAGGCACCCTTGCCAAACTGTCATGAAAGTCTGCCAGTCCAGTCTCAAAGGCTACATAGCTCTCATTACTGTGATGGTGAAAATTAACATTTTACTCACCAGAAAGAGAAAAATATATTAGTCACCCTGATTCAAATGAAATTTTTGGAGGGCTGGGCTATTGCATGTGAAATGAACTGGTAGTGCTGGTTAAGTTCTTAGTGGACAAGATGACCATCACAATGATGACACTTGTTGAGAGAGATGGGGGGCGGGGAGGGGCGCCAGGAAGAAATAGTTACGGAGACCGAACTAGCCTCCCATTCCTAAAGGAGCTGTCATTGAGACACATTGGCATAGGAAAACCTTTTGACTATCCAATCTATACTTTTGAATATAGAGAGAGGACTTCATTTTCTAGGGCAGGGGTCAGCAATCTTTCAGAAGTGGAGTGCCAAGTCTTCATTTATTCACTCTAATTTAAGGTTTTGCGTGCCAGTAATACATTTTAACGGTTTTAGAAGGTCTCTTTCTATAAGTCTATAATATATAACTAAACTATTGTTGTATGTAAAGCAAATAAGGTTTTTAAAATGTTTAAGAAGCTTCATTTAAAATTAAATTAAAATGCAGAGCCCCCCGGACCGGTGGCCAGGACCTGGGCAGTGAGTGCCACTGAAAATCAGCTTGCGTGCTGCCTTCGGCACGCGTGCCATAGGTTGCCTACCCCTGTTCTAGGGCTTTCAATTCAACATCTTTTATAGGCACTAAACTCGCTATTAAGTATTATACTTGAAATGAAAGAGGACATTTCTATATAAAGGTAGAGATTATTCAACTGTAGAAGAGAAAATACTACCAATATAATTCTTCTAATACCTTCTAAACTAAAATAATTTAATAAAACATTATTTTCACTAATTTATTACACCACCAGCATGAGATTTATTTTTATGAAACAACAAACACTAAAGAACTTAACAGCACAAGTGGAACAATCAAATCTCCCAGCCTCCAGAGAGACAATATATGGAACATAATTACATGCAGTACTCATTTTGCAAATGCTGTTGACTGGTTTCCAAGTTTAGCTAAACGTGTTCAGGAAATGGATGTCTGGAACTTAATGATGCTGTACGTTTGACCTCTTTCAGTCTTGATACTTTCTACTTGCCAAACGTCATTTCAGCTTATATAAATGTTCAAGATCCGCTATTCCTCTGCAGTGAACTGACTGATCCATGAAGAGATTTTTAGAATCTTAGTGGCCTAGTTTGTACTAAAACTTATTATAATCATTCAAAAGGATTTTATTCTCTCTGGATAAAGTTTCCAAAGGTTCCTAACATCCACATGAAACCAAGGGTGTCCGTCTTTCATATCTGAAATGCATAGAGGTAATTCAAGGACAAAAGTGGAGAAAGGGGGTTATTTAAAAAAAGAGACATTTCTCCATGTTTTCTCTATTAACATATCAATTAGCTACTTAATCTTCTAGCAATTTAAACAGCATCAGCTTCTTAAACATATACTCTTTCTGCCCATCCACAAAATTGAATACAATTGTGATATCAAATGGCTGATATTTTCTCTCCTTTGTCTTAATGGAGATATTACTTTAAAAATATGTTTAAAAACTGCAGCTCATTACTCAAAACTACCCCAATCACTTTGTAGGTTTGGATAAACTGGGACCCAGATCTCAATCATTCCTGCGTTGGCATTTGGTTTTTCAAAGCCAAAAATCTAGTCGGAGAAATTTGCACCATCTAAATAAAAAAAGACACCTTTGTTTTTGCCCATCTCTGTTTTAAAGATTTATTAAGTTAGCATTTAAAAAGATACCTCAACAGTGCTCTCAACTGCCACGTATGGTGGCTGCACTTAAAAGCTTCTACTGTCAAAAAGCAGTTATCGCTTTGAGAGAGGAATTGTATTCCACTCAGGTTCCTGTGCTGAATGGCTGTTTGCTCCCAGCCCTTCCCAGCTCTTCTGTTCACCTCAGTCTCTCAATATCTTTCTCCTTCCTCCACCACCTTCCCCCCACCACCTTCCCTTCAATATCCCCCTCCCTTGTTGTTCCATTTAGCTTATCCCCAGCTAACTTCCCAAAATAAAATAAATAAATCCTGGCATTAACATTACATTGGCCTCCATCACACTATTCATGCAGTTTGTGTGTTTTCCCCGACCCTTCACCTGTCCTGTCTATTTACATTGTAAGCTCTTGGAGGCATCGTCTACTACTCTGTTTGTCCAGTGTCTAGCACGTGTTTTTTGTTTGGTCCTTAGGCACTACCATAATAAACACCACCACCACCACACCACAGTTTTGGTGTGATATTTCCTAGTCTTACAATGGGGAATATTGCTAGGAGCAATACAACTTTTGAAATGGGAAGAAACTTCTCAAGTCCATCCACTCTATTACAGTGTCTGTTATTTTTCAAAATACAGTAAGACTTTCTAAGATGAACATACTCTGAAGATGGACTTTTGCCTTTATTAAGCCTAGCCTATGGATCTAAAGACCATTACTTTGCTTTGAACCCTCAGTCTAGATCATTACAGGGAAGCACAATTACATCCTCAAATCAAACAATATTTTCATATACTTGCCTCCTCCAATATCCAAAGCTATCTCAGGCAAGGTAAATATGACTTTCTTGGGCAGAAGGAGGACTTCAGGAAACCCCATGTTCACTTCTTTGTTGATCTTGAAGATCGTCATTGTAGTTAGCAGAACTGGAGGAAAAGGCATAAACAAGAACTGCGTTCTGCATATTATTCTAAGTGCGTCTATTGCAATTGCCTTCAGAGGTTTGCCCATGGCACATTGCTTGGTTAGCCTTCAGCAGCTGGTTGATTCAATCAGATTAAAAAAATACTGCTCTCTACTCACAGCAGATGCAAATTCTCAAATGCTGAGCTCCCATTTCTTATGGATATATCCATATTCAATCCACCATGGTCAGAAAACCTAGCAGAAGTTTGGGACTTCACAATAAAGTCTGGATGAATTCTAGATTTTTCTAAAAAAAATTCTGGAATTAGAATGAAAACATTTTCTTGCCAGGGCAATAACTTAAATAAATAAAACATAGCTGTATACCTGAATAAATGCATTTCCATTTTGCAGCCAGAAAAATATCAGATTTAAATTTTCTTTTTGCTGAATGCCCAAGATAGTCTCCTTTGATAATGTTCTTTAGTCTCTCAATCTGTGTCTCTTGGTGAGTTTCTGATACCACTAGCCATTCCTTGCCATACTCCTATTTTTCTGTGCTACTGTTCCACTTACTTGCTCCCATTTCATTTGCATGCCTGTGGCAGAAATGTGGGTGATGGAGGAAACTTCCACTGAGCTTATCTCCTTCCAGTGAACCACAAATGGATACAGGTGATTGTGATATTAAAATATTCAGATGAGAAATGTCAACACCTTTAGGAGTAAGAGGGCTCATGTTTCCTAATCACATTCCAATTATTAAGTTATTCTTAATCTTCACACACCCCCCCCCCACAAATGAACCATGAGGGAGTACAACAATATTTTTTCTATTTCTCAACGGATCTAACACATGCAGTAAACTTTATGGTTAAAGAATTAACAGGGAAAGACAAGACGTTTACCACTCCGCCCTCCTCCACCATTTTGAATAATTAGAAATCAAGTAAACAAATTGTCCCTTTTTTAACTAGGTCACCAGTTATTATTTTGTTCATTTAATAAAAAGGTTCCAAATATGCTGAATGTGCATATCTAGGCTGAACTCAAAGAATTGAGGAGGGTGAATTTATATTATTAAGCAAATCTCTGAACAAGTGACTGCTGATGAATCAAACAAGACAAAAAGATATGAAGCAGAACCGTAAAGACAAAGCAAGCAGTCATCGCCCATAAAGCTAAACTACAAGGGAAGTGCATGAGAAGTTAATTCCCTTTGGTTACAACCTCTTGAGGTTAGTAACTGTACTGCACATTCACAAGAGAGGCCTCAGTGGTGGTGATGCTTTTGTAAGAAGAGGAATACTCCTCACTAGACAAAACATTTACTCTCCAAACCAATCAAGAACTGTAAATGAGACCACTTGGGGTTATTTAAGATCCCATGGTACCTTTTTGTAAGGACGACCGTTAACCTTGGTGCCATGGGTGAATCCAATTTGAGTAATTATATTCTTCCTACCTAATAGTCCTTGTGTATCATCAGCTGGATACAATATTCTTCATCATGCCCTGTCCTAAAAAGTTGTGTAGTGTTGCTGTCTTGAAGACATAGATGCTGGAACTAGGGGTACGGCACCACCCACTGGCTTGAAGTGGTTCCATCATATACAGGGTTTACAGTTTGGTTCAATGGCTCTCAGCACATGCGTGCCCACCCCTCCCCCCGTACAAATTGTTCCAGCACCCCTGCTTGAAAAACTGGCCTATGTCAGTGGTGGGTAATATATATATAGTTTGTACAAGAACGCAGAAAAACAATCCCACAGTGAATCACATGAGACGAAACAGGCTTAAAAGTATTTTACCCCACTCTTATTAGCATTTTTTACTAAAGCTCTTTAAATCTCTCAGTGACTAAAAAGTTAAAGGTGTTCCACTGGTGTGAGTAAATAAGGGAGCATGTAAAAGAATCTTATATACTAGAGAGGAAGAGTGAACAGGTAAACAACCTAGAGATGCTATTTCAGACGTGTATTTTCTACGTGTGAAAAATTTAAAGCTACATATTTATACTTACTGAGAACATGTAGCTATGAAAGTTTTACAGTACAATAGACAGTTATTATAATAACTAATCCAACAATTAAATTTCAGAATGACAGTGGAACCTAGCCTACAATTATATTAACTTGAAATTAAAAAGACAAAAACCACGCCTCAGTTTCCACCTACATTGTGCACAGCAGTCTGAGGTATCTGAATACAGCACTCAGTCTTTATCAGCTGCATTTAAAAAAGATGGAGATATACATGTAATAGTACCAAATTAAACAGTCTGAAATTAACCCAAAATTAATAGTAACAACCAAACTATGAATTTAAAAGCAAGTTACATGTAGTGACAAGTGACATGCTTAATTATTTGCAAAAACTACTGCCATTTCACTGTAATAAACTAAAATAGCTAAAAAACCACATCTGTTAACAAACAGGACTCTCTACAGTGTAATGTAATCTTATTTCTGCTTTATCAACCTGATTAAAACCTAAATTAATTGCACCAGCAAATTAAAAATGGAATCATTTTCTTCTGAGCTTTGATTTTTCTATTTTTTGCATAAAGTTTTGGTCAGTTTATTTAAAATTAGAGGATGGAATTTTCTAAAAACTTAAGAGGCATTTCTAGACATGGGCTAACCTGCCGTGTGTATCCCATGATCTGGATCAGAGACCTGGGTGTAGCTATCAAAACCCAGGCATCCCTCTTTCCTAATTCTACTTTATATAGCCTGTAGGGAGCAGATGCAGAAATGAGAATGGCATGAAATGAGCACATGGAAATCTGAGAAGATAAAGTCATTTGGTGTAATAATTTATTTTGTTTGGAGGAATCTTCTTGCTAACAAAAGTTATTGGTTTAGCAACACATATTGGAATAAGAGACAATTTGTCTCCTCTTCTTCAGTTCTGCATATTCCCCAGTGCCACAGTTTTATAAATTCTGTCCATCCAACTCCCTCTGTTCCTTGTGTCTGCAAAATCAGCCAAAAGGCTCTGACTGGACTGGCATTCATGAGATCTAATGGTATATAGAAATACTAACTAACTGACTTAACAAAATGCTCTAGTCCAACAACTATGCTTGGAGAAATTAACCCATGTGAATAGTATGATACTAGGAGGGCCATATTTAGAAAACTTTTCAGGTAAAGTTAGGCACAACATTTGGGACAGTGGATTAGAGTTTAACTTGTTCTGTAATGATTCTGCTAATTTCCAGTTCACCACCAGTCACAGTACAAAGGTTCCCCAGTCAGGTCTTTGTTACTTTACAGATGGCCTTAGGGTCACGAACTCTCAGCTGAGAGAGGGAACTTTAATTTGGACTACTACTATGCTGATAGTGACCAAGTGGCGCTCTGTAACTCATCAAATAGGAGATGATAACCTTTAACTTGTGTTCTTAATAGACTGAGTGTAACCTGGCCAGCTCTTGCAAAATCACACAAGAGTCTTAGAACAAAGGCCATACGGTGTGAAAAGTAATTTCTACATACACAAGTTTATTAAAATATATTCGTAACAATAAGATATACTGTAGATCAGAAAATACATAGTTTATAGCTGGGGTTCTCAACCTTTTTCTTGCTGAGGCCCCCCTCAACATGCTATAAAAACGCCAGGGTCTGGTGGGCGGAGGGGGAGGGGGCAGGCGCCTCCGGCTGGGATAACCTTTGGGCATAGGCATAGTTTTACTTCTATTTGAGGGGGCAAGGTCTGACAGGGCTCGAGCCAGCTCTGCACAGCGGGGTTCAGGGAGGGAGCACCACCTCCACCCCCTGATTCACTCAGGAGGCCACCCAGCCTGCCTGGGCTGTGGGGAGATGCAACCAAAAAAAATATAAATCAGAGGATGGACCCAGTTCAAAAAGTTTGATGCAGCCCCCAGGTGACAGCGCAAAGTCTGCCTTGAGCCACATGCCACAGCAACAGCGCAGAAAGGTGGCAATATGCCATATGCCATGCCACCCGTACTTCTGCGCTGCTGCTGGTGGTGGCCTTGCCTTCAGAGCTGGGTGCCTGGCCAGCACCCGCCAGTATCAGGCCGCCCTGCCAGTGCTTAATTTGTGCCAGGGCTGAGCTCTAGCCTCTGACATCTCTTTCAATACAAATTAAACATTGGGGGAGGCAGCAGGGCCCAGAGGTGATGGGGGGGGGCAGCCCAGGGAGCCTGTGGGGGCCAAGAGTGATGGGGGGGCACCAAAATACAAGTTTGCCCAGGGTGCCATTTTCCCTAAGGCCAGCCCTGCTCAGGGTGCAGGCAGCGGGTAGCTAGGGGCTGAGTGGGGTGGGGTGGGGTTCCCAGCTTCAGCGAAGGGGGCACACTGAGGTTCCTGGCTTCAGCCCCCTACTGCTCCTGGTTTGAAGGGGGTGGGAGGGAGGTTTGCCAGCTTCAGCCCCACATTGTTCCCAGCTTCGGGGAGGGAGGGGGGCGCCAGCTTTAGCCCTGTGCCGCTTCCGGCTGGGGTTGAGGGCGCTGGCTTCAGACACCCTGCGCCACTCCTGGCTTCAGCACTGGGGACCGGGTTTCAGCTGCGGGGCTCCACGGTTCCCCTGAAAGGGTTCACGGACTCCCAGGGGGCTGCCGATCCCCAGTTGAGAACCACTGGTTTATAGCATAAGAATACAAGAGTATGACCTCAGATAAGAGAAATTTGTACAGTGCTTTTAAACAGCCTCTAAACTGCATTAAGTAAAATAATCTCTTCTTATCCATTAGGATTGAGTAAATATTTCTGTTCTATCGTACATGTTCCAAATAGCGTTCTGTTGTATAAGAGCTAATGATAGAGTGACATTGACCATCTCCCTTCTTAATCAATTGATTCCTAATCATCAGCTCAGCCAACATATCATTGATATAATTGTATAACTAAAGAACTGCCTAGTCCAAATAGCCTTGTTTCATTTTATGCTGCAGGACAGGATCAACATTCATGGTATTGGAGTGTACTTGAAATAAAGCACTTCCGATGTTTTATGTCTTGGTTTTGGTTGGGGCAATTAAATACCTACAAAAGTTAGTGTTTCATTTATTCTTCTGCCATGAACTGTATCCCCGAAGTATGTCAGTCTGCCTATATATTAAAAGCAAGCAGTATTTGCCCCAGATTTTAAGGTTTGTTGTTAAAAAAAAAAAAAGATTTTGAGTCCTATGTAAATTCAACAACTCGGATTTAACAAAAAACTGTAGACTAATTAAGCTGCTTTCATACATATTCACACAATAGGCCCCCATCCCTGGCTGTTTGAAGAATTACTATTGCTACTCAGACAAGGGTACAATGGCACCCAGCTCAATGGGGCCCTGCCCTTGGATGGGGCTGCTACTGTAACTAAAATAATTTTTTTAAGATGATTTAAGGCACCTTCATCCTCTACTCCTCACCCCAGGCTACCTGTCCACCAGACTGTCCCCTGGCATAAATTACATCAGCTTTCATGCTGACCCCAATGGCCCCAAGGAGCTGAACCCACAGCGGGGAATCACTAAGGCACAGGGAAGCCCCAGCCATTCAAGCAGTAGCGGGAGGTGTGATAAGTTGATGGGTGGCATAGAACCACGATAAGATCCCTCTCTGACTGGCAGCACCTCCAATAGTGCTACTTTTGCAATGCAGACCTGTCTAAGCAACTGCAGCTATGGAGAGAATCAGTTTTAATAGCAAGAAGGAAGAGAGGGCCTGATCCAAAGCCAATTCCAGTCAATGGAAACTTTCCCATGGACACCAGTGACCTTTGGATCCAGTCCACAGGGAGCAAAGCGCTGTGTGATTACAGAACAGTACACCTGGTGTGACATGGTTTGAGGCATCTGTACGTGTACAAGATAGGAATTTTCATTGATTTTATGAACTCCATATATAACAGTAACCTTCAGTGTGTATTAAATCAATCATTGGCTGACAGGGACCATGCCACATACCACACCTCCTGTTTGGAAGTAGCTACAGGATAATCAAAGAAGTCGTTAACATGGAATGACTTTGCAGGGTGCTCCTACAAAAGACCTTTTTCTTAAAACATGCCCACTTTCTGGCCAGCACTAATCACTTTTAGGGCTTATGTGTCTTACAGGGACCTTCTTCTGTAAAAAAAATGTCAGGTGTTTTTGTATCACCACAACCTGTTCCCCTGAAACACCTTTGATCACTAGGGCCCTCTACTACTGTTTATGGCAACATGAGCTTTAGAAATACTTGAAGTATAAATATATAATAATCCAGAAATGAGTCTGTCTCATGGGACATGTCCTTCACCAATCATGAGTTTCAGGGTTCTCCAATGATTTCAACATTAAGAAAAAATATTGAGGTCTTCCTACCATCCAACATTACAAAAATAAATTTCACCTTGGTAATATATTTTAATACTTAAGAGCTATGTTTATCTTCTATTTGTCCATTAATCCAGTCAAATGTCCATAACATAAACCTCACTGATGAAACTGTTAAATTTGAAAATAATAAAACACAGAGCAGGTCCACTGCACTCCTTTGCTGAAGAAAATCTTTTATGTATTTAATTGGATTAAAATATTAGTTTAACATCAAGTTATTCCCCTCCCAGCTCTGAAGAAAGCCAAGAGGGCCAAAATGTAGACAATCAGGAAGAAATAACTTGATATTTAATAACCTATTACATATACGTGAATGGGTTGAAAGTACTTTCCCAAGAAGTAGCCAAGCAATTGAGTATTTCTCTAAGAAAGAATTATTTGTAAATCATGATTTTCAATACCACAAGCTTGATAATGACATTAATAAAGAGCTATGCAGGTAGATTCCATTAATTTTTAAGAAGTTACATCAAAACAATAATATGCACTTTGCATTTCAAGCTGATCACCAGAGAGAAAAAATATCTACCAACATTCATCCTAATATTTTTTGAAAATCAGTTTTAGGATTAATAGCATCATCTTTGAAGAAGTGCTCATGAAAAACTTCCTAACTGTAAAGGTGGTTAAGCATGGGAACAAATTACCTAAGGAGGTTGTGGAATCTGAATCACTGGAGGTTTTTAAAGATCAGGTTAGACAAACACCTGTCAGGGACAGTCCAATAAATACTTAGTCCTGCCCCAGTGCAGGGGACTTGACTAGCTGACCTATCGAGGTCCCTTCCAGTTCTACATTTCTATTTTTCTGTGACAGAAGTTTTCCTTCAGACCTCAGAGCTAAAAGAAGAACATGGGTAAGACTGTGGCTTTAAGCCTAGCCTACCTTATGTACAGAGGAGTATGAGGAGGAGCTGCTTACTAGAGGATACACCGTGCCCAGGGCACAGAAATATGGCACAGTTACTCTGGGCACAAACTTGCAGCTGCAAAAATGAAGACTTACTTTGACACTTGTCTTAAAGTCTGTCTGCAAATTCTATATCTTATATTGGTTCATTAGCATAGACTATTTACTAGGGATGTCGATTAATCACAGTTAACTCATGCAATTAACTCAAAAAATTAACTGCAATTTAAAAAATTAGTTGCAATAAATCAGTTTTAATCACACTGTTAATATAAATTCAATTGATATTCTATTGTTTAAGTATTTTTGCATGGTTTTCTACATTTTCAAATATATTGATTTCAATTACAACACCGAATACAAAGTGTACCGAGCTCACTTTATATTATTATTTTGTTAAAAACAATAACACTGTAAAAATGATAAACAAAAGTAGTATTTTTCAAGTCACCTCATACAAATACTGTGATACAATCTCTTTATTGTGAAAGTGCAATTTACTAATGCAGATTTTTTTTGTTACATAACTGCACTCAAAACCAAAACAATGTAACACTTTAGAGACTACAAGTCCACTCAGTCCTACTTCTTATTCAGCCAATCACTAAGACAAAAGTTTGTTTATATTTATGGAAGACAATGCTGTCCGCTTCTTATTTACAATGTCACCTGAGAACAGGCATTTGCATGGCACTTTTGTAGCTGGCATTGCAAGGTATTTACATGCCAGATATAATAAACATTCGTATGCCCCTTCGGCCACTATTCCAGAGGACATGCTTCCATGCTGATGATGCTTGTTAAAAAAATAATGCATTAATTAAATTTGTGGCTGAACTCCTTGGGGGAGAATTGTATGTCTCCTGCTCTGTTTTACCCGCATACTGCCATATACGGGGCTCGCCTTATGGGAGGGCCTCTGGGGCAACCACCCAGGGGCACTATGGTCAAGAACAGGGATTTCAAACTCAAATCACCATGAGGGCCACATGAAGACCAGTACATTGACCCGAGGATCACATCTCTGGCACCTTTTCATACAAAGATACAAAAGCCCCCCCGTCTCTGGCCCCGCCCCACTCCACCCCTTCCATGAGGCCCCGCTCCTGCGCTGCTTCTTCTCACCCTTCCCCCAACCCCGCCCCCTCCCTGCCCCTATTCCAACCCCTTCCCCAAATCCCCACCCTGGCCTCATCTCTTCTCCGCCTCCTCCCTCCTGGAAAGTCCTAAGACCGCCAAACAGCTGTTTGGTGGTGGGAAGCACTGGGAGGTAGGCAGTAGGTGTGCTCAGGGGGGCGGAGGCAGGGGGGTGAGGGTGAGGGGATCTTGGCTGCCAGTGGAGTCAGCGCCTATGGCGAGCCACAGGAAATAACTCAGCAGGCTGTGGCCACGTGTTTGAGACCCCTGATCAAGATGGTGCCATGCAGCAGCACAGATATGTAAAGTCAGAAACTGCTCCCAGCTGGCAGGGGAGCGTTGGGTTGGGGGGGCGGGGTGCAAGGTCATCCAGATTTCTCCCTGCTTCCTCCCAGCAGAGGAACGTGGGGTGGGAAGGCAAGTGGTAATGCAGATACTGCTCCCCCCCAATGTTCCTCCATGCTCCACTAGGGGGCTGTGAGGTGGGGAGTGAGGTGCAATACCAAGCGCTCTGTGCATCCAGGTCACGTTCCCTGCTTGGGCTGGGCTGGGCTGTGAGGCAAACATCAGCAGCTGCTGCTCTCTGCCCTCCCCTTATGCAGCCAAGGTGGGGAAAGTGACCGGGATGCAGGGAGCCCTGATGTTGCTTCTCACTCCCCTCTCCCTCACAGCTCCTAGGGGGGCACGGAGGAGCAGCACTGGAGAGGGGGAATGAGCAGCAATGCCAGCTGCTCCATGCATTCAGATTAGTTTCCCCAAGTGAGCACAGGGGGTGCAGGGTTCACGGCAAAGGGGTCACAGTGCAGGGGTTGGAGCATGGGAGGGGGGCAGGGGTTGGGGGGCAGGGTTCAGGGCAAAGGGGTCACAGTGCAGGGGTTGGAGCATGGGAGGGGGGCAGGGGTTAGGGGTGCAAGTGGGCAGGGATTAGGGACAAAGGGGGACAGTGCATGGATTAGAGGCACAGGTGGGAGGGGGTTGGGGTGCAGGCAGGGAGTGCAGGAATTGGGGGTGAAGGGGGCAGAGTGTGGTGGTTAGGGGCACAGGAAGGAAGTGCAGGGGGCATAGCGTAGAGGTTAGGCAGGAGGGGGCAGGGGTTGGGTCAAAGAGGGGGGTCCAGTGGTTAGGGATACAGAAGGGGTGACCAGAGTTAGGGGTGCAGCAGGGGGTGCAGGGGTTGGGGACCATGGGGACCAGGGGCAATGGGGGGCACCACATTCATGGGGGCGAGGGGCGCCAAAATACAAGTTCGCCCAGGACACCATTTTCCCTAAGGCCAGTCCTGGCCATATATTTCATATTATAGCAGTCTCAGATTATGACCCAGCATGTTGTTCATTTTAAGAACACTGTCACTGCAGATTTGACAAAATGCAAAGCCAGTACCAATATGAAAATTTCTAAAGATAGCTACAGCACTCAACCCAAGGTTTAAGAATCTGAAGTACCTTCCAAAATCTGAGAGGGACGAGGTGTGGAGCATGCTTTCAGAAGTCTTAAGAGCAACACTCCAATGCAGAAATTACAGAACCCAAACCACCAAAAAAAAAAAAATCAACCTTCTGCTGATGAAAATGAACATGCATCGGTCTGCTCTGCTTTGGATCGTTATCGAGCAGAAGCTGACATCAGCATGGACGCATGTCCTCTGGAATGGTGGCCGCAGCACGAAGGGACATATGAATCTTTAGCGCACCTGGCACATAAATATCTTGCAATGCCGGCTACAACATTGCCATGCGAATATCTCTTCTCGCTTTCAGGTGACATTGTAAACAAGAAGCGGGCAACACTATCTCCTGCAAACGTAAACAAATTTGTTTGTCTGAGTGATTGACTGAACAAGAAATAGGACTGAGTGGACTTGCAGGCTCCAAAGTTTTACACTGTTTTATTTTTTAACATAATTTTACATTTGTAAGTTCAACTTTCATGATAAACAGATTGCACTACAGTACTTGTATGAAGTGAATTGAAAATTACTATTTCTTTTGTTTACAGCACAAATATTTGTAATAAAAAATATAAAGTGAGCACTGTACACTTTCTGGGTTGTAATTGAAATCAATATATTTGAAAATGTAGAAAACATCCAAAAATATTAAAATAAATGGCATTCTATTATTGTTTAACAGTGTGATTAATCGCACAATTACTTTTTTTAATCACTTGACAGCCCTACTATTTACTAATGCGTTTGCTAGCCTATTCTTCTGCACATAAGTGATAAGTTTTATTGGCAGTTGCCAGAACTTCAGCTGTGCCACCTAAGTGGCAGTATGTGTTTAGCAACAGGGTCTGTCACTATATGCTCATGCAATCTTGGACAATGTGAGATAATTGTAAATTAAAGTAATAAAATACTATACAAAGGATATGCACTCCTATAATAGCAGATGCACATCTGTAGCATTTTTCTTTTCTTTCCACATATGTTATATGATAAAGAAATGATTCTTATTTATCTATTGCAAATGTATTGTTACTCAAATACTGAATCACTGCAAACTTGGTAACTTTTCTTGGAAAATAATAAAAATCTATATCCTGTATCTCTACTTACAGTAAGTAAAACACTAAAATATTCTCTCTCTCTCTCTCACACACACACACACACACGTTATGCTCCTTCTGGAAGGCTAATTAGCACACATCTATGCCTTTAATTAGTAGTCAAATAGACCATAATAAGTCTTCACAACTATTCAATGAGGCTCTATAAACTGGCTTTGAGACCAGCTGGTCATCAGAGATGCCAGGGTCACTGATGTTATTTCTCTCTTTTGCTTACTATACTTCCTTCCTGAATTACGGTAGATTTCAAAGCATCCTTATTCAACTGCAGCTTTCAGCAGATTAGGTAATCTTCTCCTTGTACTTTACAGTGATTCCTAGGGGCTGAGTTTGCTCCCTTTACTGCTCTGAAAGCAACATGGGCCCTTCAATGTTCCCCCTTATTATAAGCAGGGCCTTGTTCTTTAGTTGCTTCTCATATCTTAGGTTGCAAGGGATAGTGTTTGGTTGGCCTTCTCCCTCCAGTTCCAATCCAGATAGAAAACACATAAAGGTGTTGTGGAACCTATAAGTTAAAATAAAAGATTCAGATACTGGATTCAAGTCCCTAATTCTATAGTATGAGATTTTGAGACAATCTTTCCTTTATAACTGACTAAACTCTGATTTCTCTATCTCATAGATTTAGGACTATTGTCAAACCATTATTTATCTGAATATTAAAGTTTACAGAACTCTGAAATACCATATAGATATTTGGTCCATTACAAAAATAATTAGCTAGTCTCATGCATTGAAGCATTTCAGAAATGGCCTAGTAATCATAGATAAAGGTGACAAATTTCACAGAAATTGTTAATAGTAAAAATTTCAATTTGCATTGTTTGTCACAGATTAAAATAAAGTTATTACAACTGCAGAAATTTATAGAATTTACAATGCTAATCAAAGATTATATAGTACATGCTCTTGTTTATACTAAATTCTAAATAAACCTGGCCAGTCTATGAAACCTGTGCAGCTGTGAGTGCACTCAAAACATTTACTATGTGATTATATAGTGGTAGAGATCCAGCCCAAAATTCAACTGATGATGCAGAAAGATCTGGATTTTTCTTATAACAAACAAGTAATGACATAGCAGAATGAAAAACAGATAGATCCATTTGAGAGTTTAACATAACAGGGCTATAGCAATGTCAAAATGCCTCTTGTTTAGACCTCTCAAAAGCTGGGAATTCCAGATCCCCTCATTTTCTGTCCTCCTGGGTTTACCTTTTTAAAAGTGCCTTTCTCTACATAGTCTCCTGGTAGAGGGCTCTTTAAATGTGGAAAAGACAACCAGCTGCAGCTTTCAATTGACCTTTTAACATGATACTGCTGCAGACTGAAACTCCATTCCAGCTAGTAAGCATGTTAGTTCCTTTTATATTGTTTTCTCCTACCTCTCCTTCCTCTGATTCCATAAGAGATGGCATGTCCTCACCTTTCCTTAACCAAGGACACAGTAAAGGGCTCAGTTGGGGGTTCCATTTTCCCCCGTTACGTTGTGTTTTGGTTCCAATGTGATAACCTCATCCAATTTACAACAAAAATGACATTAAGGCATTAATTGATGCAAACAAGACAGTTGCCCTTTTGTACTGAAACTTTCTTTGTTGCTCTGGTATAGACCTTTGTCTTCATGGCAATTCCTCTCTATCACTGAACAATATTAGGGAAATCTATGCTTGGAATTAAAGGAATATTACTCTGTGTCGAGAAGCTTGTTTTAATCAACAAAACTGTGTCATCAGGATATCTGTAAGCACACAATTTCCATTTTATTCTCAACAAAAAACATTCCTAAAATTCATTGTAGGCAAAACAAATACTGTTAAAGGCACTTTTTATGAAAACATTGCAGAGTGCTTTATGAAAAATAATATAAAAATTTCTAAACAAATAGTTTACAGCCTCCATAGCTGCAAATCTATGTAGAAAATCTTTACAGTTATTAATCAATATATTGGGAAGGCTCATCAGTTTTGGCAGATAGTGGATGGGACTAAATTTTGTAGCTTATCTGTCCATGGTTCACACATTCTTACACTGGCAGACTATATGAAAGTTACACACACAAAACTACATTAATAGATTGTTAAATAAAGTCAACTACTCAAAAATTAGGAAATACCTGAATTCAGCCCCTTCTACATGTGCATTATGACAGTTTTTAATTACATGATCAAACATTTTTTTCCATAGGATCCCAGCCTCATTCACTGCACAGAATGAACAGCTATGCAATGTTTTCTTTTTTCTGCATTGTTCAGTGAGTGTCCCCATGCCTTATTTATTGCATACTATTCAAATCCTGCTCTGAAGTCAGGATTATTATTTTCCTCCTGGGCTTTCCCCTGGTGCTCATCACTATGGTAGCTGAGTGCCTCACAAATATTAATTAACTTATCTTCACAATATCCGTGAAGTCAGGATATGGCATTATTCCCATTTTACAGATGGAGAGCTGAGGCAGAGACAAAAGTGTCCACTAATTTTGGGTGCCCAACTTGAGACACCTATGATACAATTTTTCGGAATACTTAGCATTATATAACATTTCGTATGTTCAAAGCATGGCTCCCATTGACATCAGTTTCAGCTGTGAGTGTTCAGCACATCTGCAAATCAGACCCCATGGTCTCGAGTCAGGCCCAAGAAAATGACAAACACACAGCCAGTGTCATCAGCGAAAACTTTAGATTAAGTGGCTTGCCTAGCATCATAAAGGGCTTATGTAGCAGAGGCAGGGATAGACTCCAATTCTCCGGGGCAGCACTCAACTGCCTGACCCTTTAGGCCATCCTCTCTCTTCCTGCCTCAATTGCCTGCCTCATTCACTACACACTTTCCAGCTTCTGCAACAAATAAGGCAAGGGTCCTACAGACAACAACTTCCTTCATTATACAACCCTGATTCATCCCCAGAGAAGGCCCCTTGAAGTCAATGGCTCGACAATACTTTATCTGAGATGAGGATTAGCACTACTACTCTTGTATGATTTGGTTTCCTATTCTTACCAGGCCCGTTGCTATGAGTTTCTCCATTATGATCTCTTGCCTCTTGTTGAGTCAGCCCATTTGTTAATATGCAGTAAGATTGCCACGGATTATGTAACTGAAAAAGCTGAACCCAAAACAGAGCAGCACCAGCGATAGCTCAGCTGCTGCAGCAGTTGAGCACTCCAAGGGTATGGGTGGCTTTACTAACTTATTTAGCAAACAGAATGTAGAAAGCCCCAATAAAGATTCATTTGATGAGTATCACTATTTCACCCATCAGCTTTCTGTTGCCATCGGAGGCATGCTGTTAGTTTGTTAATAATTTTAGTCAATTTCCTTGGCTCGCTACACTTAATTGTTGTCAACTAGAAAACAAAATTAAATTCTTATTTTCTTTGTGAGGACCTTGTGCTCAACATTTCAAAGCTCCTCAAATAACAGATGTTAATTTCTGGGTCTTTTTGTTTACAGTTACCCCTCGAGAAAGAGGCAGGAAAGGCCCACATTTTTTTCTAATATTTTTACCTCTCTGTCTAGGCTCTTTATCAGGGCAAGATGCTGAGTTCCGGGATTGATTTAGCTTCTGGTTTTGAATCTCAGGCATATTGAATGCCTGGGATGATGGATCGATGACCAGCACTGATCTGAAAATGTTTAACTGTTACCAAAAGTAGCACTGTGGATACAGGCTCAAACCCTTAGCTCATTTGACCTTGTAGATCCATCTGCCACACTGCTCTACAGGAAGAAGGCTGTAGCTCTGACTGGTACTGAGGTTGTTTTAAAATTATCTCACTGTGCCATTCTTGAGGTCACAGCTCTTTTTTGTTTGGGAACATCAGCAAATCGCATATCAAATACAAGCCAGTCAGAGCCCAGTTCAGTTTAGATTAAAAGAAAACAAACACTTATTGGAAATTACAAGAAAAGAAAGGAAACAGGAAGAAAAAGAAAGAAAGTTAATGCTTGGACTCCTTAACCTAGATACTACTTCAGAACCCTAAAATATAACATCATAAATCCAAGTTATAGGTCAGGGGTAGGCAACCTATGGCATGGGTGCCGAAGGCAGCATGCGAGTTGGTTTTCAGTGGCACTCACACTGCCTGGGTCCTGGCCAATGGTCCAGGGGGCTCTCCATTTCAATTTAATTTTAAATAAAGCTTCTTAAACATTTTAAAAACCTTATTTACTTTACATACAATAGTTTAGTTATATATTATAGACTTAGAGAAAGAGACCTAAAAACGTTAAAATGTACTACCGGCACGCGAAACCTTAAATCAGAGTGAATAAATGAAGACTCGGCACACCACTTCTGAAAGGTTGCTGACCCCTGTTATAGGTCGTAAGATGACAGTTGTTATACATACCACTGCAGAGATTTGTATGGCATGTGATAGCTTGTCAGAGATGCAGCCCCTTTGGTAATCTCTTCAGAGAAAGTAGGGCCATGAGCCTAAAACTCCAATTCAGACATAGGCTGGTTTTCCTTAGGTTTGAAGGGGATACAAATTTCAGTACATGCCAGAGCTGGATTACACATTCCATGTCAATGGTGAAGCTGAGCCCATCTTCCTAATTGAATAATCTATCCATTATATTTAGCCCCTTTCTGGTCATGGCACATCCACCAGCAGATCGTGACTGTCTTACATTTGTTATTCAAAAGGATTTGGTGACATTTTTGCACTTTTTAAAAACAAAAGTAATGGATTTTTTTTTAACTTTATGGACAAACGATTCCCTGCCAGTATTCAATATTCGAGTTATGTTAGATAGCCGTGACCAGTCAAATAAGTAACGTTGCGTTGTTTCTGCTCCTAGACTAGTTGAGTGCATATGCTTTATGCTGAGTGTTTTGTCCATTAACATTTTGTCTGTTAACATACTGTTAATGTCTTTATGATATTCAGCCTAAATTTCACATATAGTTGGACCTAGTTATGGCCCCTGAGGCCATGAACAATTTCTCTATATTAAGTAACTTGCACCCCACTTTTGGCCTTCAAACAACCCCCACAACCTCTCCAAGCTCATAAAAAGCAAGGTCCACACAAATCAGGACACGTCAACTCAAAGTGGCACCAGACCCTGACAGAACAACAGTCACAAAACCTGCAGACACATCTCCACTGCTACAATGATCAACACCGCCCACAACACAAGATCCATGGCTCCTACATATGCCTATCACAACATGCGGTATACCTCATCCAGTGCACTAAATGCCCAGCAAAAGTTATGTGGGTGAAACCAGACGGACAATCACGATGCTCTCAAATGAGCTCACACAGGAAAATGATAAAAGTCAAAAACACCCCATCATCTGTGAGTGAACAGTCAAAGTGATCACTGCATATCTGACAGGTCAGTCTTCATCCTCAAAAGAAACCTGCATAACACTTTCAAAAGATGAGCCTGGGAGCTTAAATTTGTAACTCTCCAAGACTCTAAAAACACGGACTGAACAAAGAGACTGGATTTATGGGTGATTACAACAATCTATCACCCACTGACTACCCCCCTTTTTGGCCTCTGACTGCAGAGATGCTAACAGGCCACTCTACCTTGAATGGTCCCTTAGAATACGTCCTGGATCTGAAGAACTCCGGCTCAAAAACTTGTCCCTCTCACCAACAGAAGTTTGTTCAATAAAAGCTATTACCTCACTCGCCTTGTCCCTCTAATATCCTGGGACTGGCACAGCTACAACACCGCCCAAGACATGTAAAGGAATAAGCCAATCTCAGATTTTTTTATATGCAAAAGTGCATGCAGAGGTATTAGAGCTCACAGAATAACACACATACCCGCATTTGTATGTACAAAAGGAGAATGTGGGTGCAACTCTCTGGGTGCAAACATCTGCACATGCATTTTTGCAGGTGCAAAACCAGAGACCATAGTTGAAAATTTAGCTTGTTCACAGCATTATAAATTGACGAAGAAAGGAATGTAGCTTTAATGCTTGCTATCATAAGGGAGCCTCATGAATGTCAAAGATGGGGGGTTATGAAGAACCTGATCAGATAATTATTTTTCACCCTCACTGTAAGGTCTTGGTCTCAATCCTCTACCTTATACTATTAAAACTTAGTTCCAACTTGAGTACAGTGTATTAAGCCTTTATATTTCTTTATTTACCCACATTATGCAAACACTTACAATTATGCTTAAACCCTAATAAATGGTGCTCTCAGAATCATGCATTCCATCTGATTCCTTTTCACCACTAATATTTCATTCATGACACATTTTATAGTCATACACAAAAAATCACTGAAAAAAAAATGGTGCATCAATAATGTTGTTGTTGAAAGAGTTTTTTGGGGGGAGGTGCAGGAAGGGGTAAGGGTTGTCTCCACTTCACTTTTGTGCCTCCATCACATCCTGCTGATCTGCCTGTCTGCCACAGAACTCAATTTACACTCCAGAAACAGCACCTACTGAGTGAATGCTCAGTGGGGGCTCTGCCTCTCAGAGTGTCCATTGGCCTGCATACAGCACCATTACAACCGACTCTCTGTAGAGGCTCACAAAAACTTTGGAAAGCAATTTAATGATAATGAAGAGATAAGCAGAAGAAGGGAGGATTAAGGGTTTGGGGGTGATCCGAGACCTCTGCATGCTAATATTTACAGTGGGACCTAAACCCAGGGATTAAGTGGGAAGAAATGGTGCACAGGTCGGTCTTCTGAAGTAGTGAACATAAACCATAGTCAACGAGCTGTAATACTTGAATTTCAGTGCAGAGGTCAAAGAATTATCATGGTTTGGTCTGTTTGTGAGGAGCACCAAATTAAAGGGAATTGCACTTGCCAATTCCAGGGGTGAATTTGACTTCAAAATTCAATCTTATCCTAAATTAGCAGTAGCTGGTGGCCAAAAGGAAAAAAAAACAACACTGATATAAAAAGACCTAAGATAGCTAGTTGTGAATTGAAATTATGGCTTGGACTGATCTGTAAAAAAAAATAAAAAAACAATATAAACACTGTCTTACCTCCAAGATAAACAAATGAGACTGTTGTGATTTGTTGTTTCAGTTTGAAAGCAAACTTACTTGTGGGAGGAACAAATCAAACATCTCCAGTGAGTCCCCATAAAGCAGGTTTATGCTTTCAAAATTAGATTGGTGGCATTTTTATAGCACAGATAATATAGGAAAAAATCTCTGTTTAAAAATTCATTAAGTTTTCAGAGTGGTGATGACTAGAAACGATCACATACTGTTATTTCGATGGTATGGTATGTTCTCATATCAGACTGTGATATCACTGCTTAAACCCAGATTTATAGTTATACCCTTGAAAGTGAAGTTGTATTCATATAAAAAAGATACATCTTCGAAATTCAGACAATGCAATTACCTGTTTCTCTGTATTTAATATCCAGTACATCGAAGGAATAGACTTAATTCATATTAAATATTTTTAACGTTCAATACACAAAATCAAGATGCAAATGATTTTATTCAGATCGACTCCGTGACATGAGACAATTAAAAGTGACTCAAAATGCAGGCTGCCCAAGCTCTTGGGGTAAGCACTGGGGTTTCTTTATGCACTATCCTGCATCAGGCTGAAAATCTTGGCTAGGCTATGCACTAACGCAATCTTGTTAGCCCTTGGATAGTTAGGCCTGCTCTGTTCTTCAACACTGCAAGGGGCCAGGTCAGTGACAGGTTGGGAAGGTTGTTGCATGCTCCCTTTCACTACAGTAAGTTTGTGTCACCCGTTAGGTGGGACCTTGTTTTGTTGTCTGAAGTTATAATAAAGTTTCAGTCACTTGGCAAAATCTGTTGCTTCCATCCATTATCACTGCCATTTGCCATTTATTTACAGTGATGTCAAACACAGTAAGAGGTTGTCATGAGGAGGCATAAAGAATTTGAGTGACTGAGCAAAAAGCAAAGCACCCCTTGACACAATGGAAGCTGTCTCCGAAATCCAAAACTCATTACCACAACACACACCTCTGTATCACCTAGGGCTGGTTAACCTTTCCAGACTCGGGATATAAAGTTCTGTTGCTGTGAGGTTAAATTTCCAAGCTGATCGGTTAAACCCTATTTAAACTCAACTCTTTTTTGTAAAGCTGTAAACGAAACAGCTAAAGTGAAGGCAAGGACATACCAGTATGCATTGTCTGAATTGAACAAACTGCTATCCTCGATCTGTACATCGCTGTCTGCGATTAATCTGATCTGATGCAGGGAAGGGGAGAGAGAAAGAGAAGGTGCGCACATATTACATCTGGGGGCTGTTTGAATGTAGTGTATGTATGTTGCATAGAGAAACATATTCCTAGTCCAAGAGTCCTAGGTTCTGGAAGGAAAATGGCAGAGTCCGCACAAGAAGAAAGGAAGTTAAGTGAGACTAAGAATAAATCCCCCCAATCTATTTTTTTTTATTTACAATTATATGTCCCCATGCACAGACTCTAAGTCAGAGGTTCTCAAACTGGGGGCACAGGCCCTCTGGGGAGGGCATGGAATGTACTGGGGGGAGTCGTGACATTTTGCTCACAGCAACGAATAACAAAGATGATTCCTCCAGACACCTCAGGTCCTCAGATGGCGCTGTGCCTTTGACCCTAGATGGCGCTGTGCCTTTGACCCTAGATGGCGCTGTGCATTTTGACAGATTTCTGTTAAGCTTGCATAGCATTATACAAAGTCATTGCCATCCGTATGTCAATCCATTTGCCTCAATGCGGCGTGCACATGTAATTGTGAGCATCGACCATAATGTCAGTTCCGCTTTTACTCTGATTACAATGGACCATTGGCTCTGTTCGAATTGACGCGTTGCTGTTTTTAATATTTAGTGAGAGTTGCATGTTGATTTTTGTTTTAAATCGGTATATGTGCTTGTGTGGAGGGGGAGCGGCGTAAACTACTACAGACACAAAGAAGGAGGGGGGCACGATCAAGTACATTTGGGAACCACTGCTCAGTACACAGTCAATTATTTAAAATTACAAAAATGAAACTGCAACATAATCAGCTCACCCCTTCCACCTAGCTGGGGAACATTCTAAAACACTAGCACTCCCAGACATGGGCCTACAGCTTAATCTTACTTCAAAGCCCAGTTGAAACAATTCAGCCTTACGGCTTGCCCTGAAATTTGGCAAACCCAAACTAGTTCAGACCGGGGTTGGAGGCCAATCCCCAGCTCTATGGAGACTGCCCAGCCAGGCGGTACATGCTGTATTCTAGTTTACATTTCACTGCTGATGTAGCTTTGTAAAAAAGAATATAATATAAAACACTTTTCATAAGTGAGTTTGTTATATAGGTCTCGGTACTTTGCACATATATGGGAGCAATCTCACTTCCATCTCCATACTGACAAAGATCCTCAGACACAGCACAACTGGTACGGTTTTCACTGCACAGGGGCACTAGGCAGACAGAGGAGGGGGAGGCACGATTAGAGAAGGTTGCATGGGGGTCTGCCTGGGGGCTCCATGCACTTCACCGAGTGGGGCTTGGGGAGGCAGGACCACGATGGGGGAGGAGTGGAACAAACGTGCAGCCAGTGAATCGCTAATGAGAGCAGAGTTCAGGAGCAACTGTGGCATTAGGGTTGTTGTGGTGCCCACTCTGGGGCTTGGAGAAGGAATCCTCCTCTCCAGTGGCACCCCCTTGCACTACACCTGCTGACTCAGAGTTGGCATGGGAAGAATATTTGTCCTATATTATCTTTCACCAGAGGACTGCAAAGCTTTTTACAGTTAATTGACCCCCTGCCCAATAGGTATTATTAAGTCCATTTTCAATATGGATAAATTGAGGCACAGAACTTAAATTGACTTGCCTGAGGTAATACAGCAACCCAGTAGCAGAGTTAAGCACAGAACCCAAGACACCTACCTCTGCAGCTTCTTCAGAGTCACTGAAAAACCTTTCCTGTCTAGGACTCTAAAACATACAGGTGGAAAAATCTCTTCAGACCCCCCGCCCCACACACACACACATATACTCACTCACCATATTCATTAATGCATTCCAGAAATGGAGTACGGGGTGGGGGGACCAGAGTAGCCACAGATACTCACTTTTCCAGTTGTTTCCAACAGCAATAATGTTTCCAGATTTATGTTGTCACATTGCTTAGCATCAGGCTCCCAGAAGCTGCAGAAATAGTTCCAGTCCTGTCTACCCTGTAAACTAGATAACAACAAGAAAGTATTGGAACAGTTGCCTTTCCTTCAATCAATCAAAGGGCACATATAAGGGAAGAGAGACATTGCTAAAAAAAATATCTGCAACTTCATTACTAACCAGGCTACTGTAGCTCTGCTGTGCTGTATTTAGCTTCCAGTTAAAAATATTTGCAAATGCACAAACAAAATTATTGAAGTCAAATCATTTGCATTTTTATATATTTGAGGATTTTTTTTAAATAACACAAATTAGTAAATAATACAAGGCTCTTGATTTTCTTGGCACTGAGAGATCATATTTAAATTGTGTGCATGGTTTTTTTACAAGGTGGAAAAGGCAGAGATCTGAATCAATCCCCAAAAATAGACCTTGGGCTACATGACAAATCTATACACCTGTTTTGAAACACCATACAAAGCAGCAGGGCTCATATCGCAAGAAAATGTCTTGGGAGAAAGCCTTAAATTGTATTTTCCCATAGATACCCTAGTATAACTAATCACATCTCTGTTTAACTTTAGAGAGAATATTTTCACTACCTCCCATTTATTGAAAAGAAAATGCTATTTTATTAGTTTTTTGACTGAGCTGTCTGACTTTGACTATTAGCTCATTAAAAGCTCATTTTGCAGCACTAACTTTCATTAAATGAATAAATTCCAGGAGAAAAAAAATGCAGAATTTTCACACAAGAAGAATCACAACATGATAAATCTCTTTTCCTCTGTAATGTTAGTTACAAGATGTCCCTACACAACTTTAAAAAAAAATCTCCCATAGCAATTGGAAAAGTATAGATTAAAACAGGGGTAGGCAACCTATGGTACGTGTGCCAAAGGCGGCACGCGAACGGATTTTCAGTGGCACTCACACTGCCCGGGTCCTGGCTACCAGTCTGAGGGGCTCTGCATTTTAATTTAATTTTAAATTAACCTTCTTAAACATTTTAAAAACCTTATTTACTTTACGTACAACAATAGTTTAGTTACATATTATAGACTTATAGAAAGAGACCTTCTAAAAACGTTAAAATGTATTATTGGCACGTGAAACCTTAAATTAGAGTGAATAAATGAAGACTCGGCTCATCACTTCTGAAAGGTTGCTGACCCCTGGATTAAAACATCCTAACATTAATTAAACATTATCTGTAAACTCAGATACCAACCTTTTCATGGATATTTGGAAAATAACTAACGTGTACCTGAACATTGGAATACTGGCTTTCGCTAGTGTGACAATTAACTGTTTATCCAAGTATCAAAAATGTGTTATACTAGAAGGCTGAAGGGAAAACATTTCATTCTGAGTGCAACTCTTTATATTCTCTTCTCTCAAGTCATCTCAACTCTCAAGGTAAGTTATATTAAAATACAATTTTTGTAGACAATGGAGAATCAACAGATGAATTAATGAATGTGTCAAAATATTTTTTCATTGACTTAGTAGTTAATATGAGAAAAGGTCACTTTTCAAAACCTCAAGTCCTTATTCATATAGGGCTTGATCTTACAAAGAATTAAGCATATATGAGTAGCCTCACTGACTTCATTGGGACTGTTCACATGAGTAAAAGTTGCTCACATGCTTAAGTCTTTATGGGATCAGGCTCTTAGAATATATAGCCTGAAATCCTAACCCTTCAATGTGGCCAGGATTTCACCCATGTAATCCTTTCAATATTTCAATTTCTGATAGTAAAGAAGTAAAAAGAAACAAATTCAGGAGAGACCAACCAACAATAGTTTGAGCTATTGCTGTTGATAAGAAGGCTAAAATCATCAGTTTTGTTCATTCCACTTCCCCCCCCCCCCCAAAGAGGATACTGTTTACTTTTCAGGTGTTCTAAAAGATAACCTTAATTTTATGTTTAAAATGTTCTGATAATCCACATTTACTCTAGCAAGTGCACAATACAATTAATAAATCTTGCATATGATTCAAAATACAGGTCTCTGATTTTTCCTCTTCTGACATTTCCACAGTATTTCCATATCAGACAGATTTGAATCTTCAACTACTTTGATTAATCCAAGTTTCTCAAGCTTAACTGTCTAAGAAAGTACATCATCTGGACATATTGTCTTATATCTTATATTAATTCCAGCTCACCTACAGTCATTTAGCTTTATCGGGCAGAGGAAAAATGATTTTTTTGCAATAACAACCAAATTATAGTATGTTCATACAACTCCAGACACTTAACTTTTTCATACTGAATAGATCTGCAATGTTTTATTAATTTTTAAAAAGCCTTGTTTTGAATTTTTATACAATTTCAAAAACTTATGATACTGACAAAAAACTACAACATGAAGAGACACATTCCCTGGAGGCCTTTAAGATATCAGAACAACACAGAGTGTCTGGATATGCGCGCACGTGTGGGCGTGCGCGCGCACACACACACACACACTTTAAGGAAGAAGGACTTAAGCAATATTTTTTGCTACAGAACTGCACACATTAGCAGAGGAAAGAAAATTAATGCATTGATGCTGTCTGAACTCAGGTGACACTATTTTAAAAAGATATTAAACAAAAACAATGGAAATTATTCTTTGCCCTTGCTCTGACTTTGCAGACTATAGTTTGACTTGATTTGACAGCAAAAGTCTAGCTACCGTTTCATTGCCAGGCTTCACTCCAATACTAGATCAACTGGCCACATACAGTTCCATCTTCAAAAATAATAAAATATCAGTTTAAAACAATTAATCACACTGCATGAAGCTAAAATACCCTAAATACAAAAACCCCAGTCAAATCAGCACACACCGATTAACAAGGAGTACCTTACCATACGACAAAGCTCTTGATCACCAGCATGATGAGATCTTTCAGGATTAGCACAGGATGTGGAGATGGAACAACATCATGGAGCCATCTCTGAAAATTCACAGCATAAATCCAGGTCTCTTATTGATTTTAGATTTTCCCCCAGAGACGCATTTGCTTTGAAATCTCACTTTGCTAAATGAAGCACGTTGCTACTCTCCTGATAATGTTACAAAATCCATTTGGCAGTACGTGAGATTTCTCTGTGAACACTGGGAACCTTCTATTGTTTTAAATGATCACAGAACCTTTGTTCCCACTTGACCAACTCCTTATAAGCGAGTGTTTCAGACAAAAAAGAGGAGGTTTACAAGCTGCCTCCTCAGAATGCTATAATTGAGCCATTACCATAACTTCAATTAACTGCACTGCACTTAACCAGTCCATCTATGTGTCTTACAGGTAGCTTCTTGGGGGTGGAAGAGTGAGTGGGAAAAGGGAAAAGTCTGAAACACTCGCTTATAGACTGAAACAGAGATTCTGAAACATGCTGAAGCCTGCGCTTAGCTGGCTGATCAGCTGTGTATCGTGAAATGCCAGCAGAGCAATCTGACCTCTGTAGAAGAAGAGAGGACGTTAAGGAAAGGAAACATGACCAGAGGAAATTTTTTGTATGACTTAATAGCTGGGACAAAATGAATATTTTGCAACATCCAGCTCAATACTTTCAAAATAACCTTTCAATGAAACCGAAAAATATATAATCTAAGGGGTTCTTCTTAAAAAATAATAACTCAATCTGCTAGTTATCTGCAGACAAAAAAAATTAAACTGTCTTTCCTGTTTTTCTGAGATGCTTTAAGTGGAAAATGTGATGATTATACGATGAGTTGTCACTCAGCTACAACCCACTCCTATTACTCAGTACATCTGCTTTAAATATTCAGTCAGCTCAGCTTCCTTTTATATTCATTACATTCAGGCATTCTCAAATGTCCCTTATCACATAGGACAGGTTCTGCCCTCACTGGCCTACATTGATTTGTCCCCTTATTGTTTTGTTGTAAATGAGGAGTGAATATGGAAGAAAATGGGAAACCTATTTCATCATCATTTGGATTTCTGCATTACGTATATTTTTGCTGTGGCCTTCCTTTTGATCTGCAGAATACTAAAGGTGTGTGGTATAGTGCTGCATGTCACATATTGAAAGTGACTGTACTCTGTGCAAAATAGGGAAAAAAAACAACAACTTTTCCTTATCTGCTTTCAGCAGGTAGATTAAAAAGATTTAACATAAAATGTATTTCCTTCATCTGTCCCGGTGGTTCCAACCCCAGATATAACTTGGTTGATCAACTTCTTTACAGCTTAAATATCTTAATACCTTGAGAAAACTTCCTGGTCCCACTGTTATCTGATACCTGCTTGCCAAAGGCAGGTTTCATTGTCTCCCTAGGCACCTGAGCAGGTAGGGGTTAGATCTTCCTAATTCAGACGGCAGAATTAAAAGAAAGTTGATGTGGCCCAAGGACAAGTTCTCAAGTTGTTTGTGGATTCTCCAACTTTATTTGAACTTAAACCATCAGCTGATCTGGGTAAACCACACAGCACAGCTACCGGCAGTGCCATTCCACTGTGGATATTCAGCTGGCCACAATGGCCTCAGAGACAATTTTGTTTGTTTATTTTTAAAGTGGAATGGAATTTAAACTACTCCTCTCCACACCATGCAACCTACTGAGAAACAGGGGCTGGATGCCAGACTCCTTGTCTCCCCAACTCCATGTAGAAGAACTGAGATGAGGAGAGCCTCAAGCTGCAGCAAATATTGAAGTTCGCCCTTCACCATGCTATGCCAATGCACAGGACCATTGCTTAAACAGCCCTCCAACTCTCTCAGTTCAACCTTTGCTACACTGCAGTCCACACAGCTAAACCTTCACAAGTTTCAGCAATTTTGCTCTATAAACCCAGGAACTAGACTTCCTGGTTGCCAATGCCAAGAAGCAATTAAAAGACCCACACACCTGTTTGCCAATTCTGCCTACCCAAAAAAAATCCCTTCCATGTCCCAAGAGGGTGACTGGCCAAGAAGTTCACACACTGGGCAATCCAGCATACCTAACTTAAGGATGAGGCTGAGTAAGTGTACCTAATACTGGCTGCCCATACCAGGAAGCCTCCCTTATACTCTCCCCACATCTTGCCCACTGAGATCCCAAAAGATTAGGGTGACCAGATGTCCCAATTTTATAGGGACAGTCCCGATTTTTGGATATTTTTCTTATATAGACTCCTATTACTCCCGAGTCCCTGTCCCAATTTTTCACAATTGCTGTCTGGTCACCCTACAAAAGATAGACTTATGTCACGTAACCAACAGTAATGTGGGTGGGGAACAGGGAGAGGGATTCAACCCTGCCTCCCCGTACACAACACGCACAACCCCTTACCTGTGTCTCCTTCCCCAGTGCAAGCACCAGGATAGCCCAATCCCCTGGATAGGTGCTAAGGCGGGAAATGGTACAATGAGTCACTCAGAGGAACTCCAGCTGCTTCCAAGAATGCCTCCCTATCCCCAAACCTAACAGGGGTGGGTGGAGTCTGTTTCCCTCAACCCAGCCAAAACCCCATACCCTGTTGAGCAGGATGAGTATTTTATCATCATAGAACACTGGCCAATTTGTGCACTGTTGATTTCATAAGCAAGATGTACATTAAATGAGTAAAGGACAATGGTGGTCAGATTTTAAAATAGGTGATAAAAATTCTCATGCTCAATAGAACCACACTGTTGCATAAATATATTCTAATTAGATTATATATTTACTTGAATTGCATCGACAGTCAAGCTAGTTTGTCACCAGTGAATAATACATTATTGAGTCTTCTTCAGTCAGTCACTCTTAAGTTCTTTTGTGGACCCAAAATATATCAATGCGTATCTGTAGCCAGAGACAAAGTATCCAAATAATTTGCATTGGACCAGAAACAAGATCTAGGATTTACATCAGTCAACCTGAGAAAATTGTCCTTAACTTCTTCAATTTATTTAATTTAATACCCAATGGATCACCAATAACATTTGAAAGCATGCAGTAAAAAGGCTATGCTATAACAACAAAATAGTAGTTTAGCATTAGGAGATATATTTTTAAGGGTATGTTGTCAGTAGCATCTAGGTGTCTTACTGGTTGCTTATCGGGGGTGACAGGTTTGCTATCTACTATCAGCCAGTGGGGTCTTTACTTCCACTTCTGTGCAGTTAATTAGAAGTTTACTTCCCATTAGTGTTATTGGGAAATTTCTGCCTAAATTCCCTGTCCATTAAGGGGGAAATAGTTACTTCTTTTAATGGCCACTGGAGCGGACAATATGGTTTCTCCAAAAAGTTACTAATTATTTGAGATTTTGGACAAATTAGACATCAGGTGGAAAGTGACCTATTCTCGTGGCTTCTGGAACCCTTCCAAGTTTGGATCAAATAAAGATTCAAGAGAGCATACAGCCCTTGAAGTTCAAAAAGGTTCTGGTTTTGAATAATCTGAATTGACCCTGTGATCAATGCAAACTGAGAACCCATAGGAAGATTCACCCCAGTTTGTTGGAAACTGCCAGGGGACTGTTGGCCATATTTGAGAACACAACTCCCTGGACGTGCGCTCCCTGGAACCTGGCCCAACTAACCCCAGACAGCACTGATTCATCTTTATTTTACTACACATCACTAGCTACAGTGATGCATAAACCCAGGGTTTGCTGGAACCACATGTCAAACCCTGACTTTCCTCTGAGCTACAGTGGAGGTGTATGCAGGTTAGAGTTAGAGTTAATGTGCAAGACAGGAAGGTTACCATGAGAGCTTCCACTGAATAGAATGGAGATATTGCTGCAAACATCTCACTATCCTGGAGAGCTTATCATCATTCTAATGACCACCATGTAGTCACGATACTTGGTAACTTCTGTATAGCTTGTACTATTAACCCAATTAAAGCTCAGCCATGCAATTAGGAATGCTGTACAGGTACTGTAAGAACAACTTTTTTCATATTTCTGTAGAGTGGTAGCAAAATGGTATACCATACATCCCTCATTATGGGCCATTGCAGATGTCTTATTTGCTTCAATAGGGGGATTTGCTTGAAGAAAGACTTTGGGTGAGATTCATTCAAATTTTCATATAACTTGACCATAGCAAGAGGTTCAGCAGAAGAGGAATTACAATCTGTTCACTGCAATCTGTTCAGTGCATTGAAATAATGTGAAACTTCCATTCTTCCTGTCTATGAATGGTTTCACAGTAGCAAAGTACACTATGAGCAAGTTCCTTCTGTACACACAAAAGAGACCTATGCAGAAGAGGAACTGATCCTTTCCGCTCCCAGGTTCAAATTGCACTTCATTAAAGTGTCCAAATGTGGCAGCAGGTTGCACCCAGACAGAGGACAGGCTATCACCATACTACATGTGTATGTCCTATGTATTCAACCCTGCGCTCACTGAAATAAATGGCAAAACTACTACTGAGTCCAATGGTGCATCTATGTTGTAGCACTAAGAATGCCAGAAAATTAATATTTTTGCATTTTAGTCAAGATGAGCTTAACTTAATTGATGTCAGCTTTTGCTAACAAGCATGATTTCTCTGGTACACCAAGAGGGGAGCAAAGCCAATTATTTTGGTATTAACTGTTGCTGTAATGAAGCCTTGGGTCCCTTGGGCCACTTGTCTCTCCCTATACCCACAATGACATCAGGGAAGGGAACTGACAATTCCCTCATCTTCGAGTGGGTGCTAACGCACATTCTTCCTACTGTCTCTGCCTTCTTCAGTGTCAGAAGTCAGTTTGCATTTCAGTGGGACACCTGGCAACAGTCATCCCCAAGCTAACTGTCTATACAACCGATACTGTACAGTAACTCCTCACTTAATGTTGTAGTTATGTTCCTGAAAAATGCAACTTTAAGTGAAACGATGTTAAGCGAATCCAATTTCCCCATAAGAATTAATGTAAATGAAGGGGGTTAGGTTCCAGGGAAATTTTTTTCACCAGACAAAAGACATACACACATATACACATACATACACACACACACACACACACACACACACACACACACAGTATAAGTTTTAAACAAAATTTAATATTGGTACACAGTGATGATAATTGTGAAGCTTGGTTGAGGTGGAGGAGTCAGAGGGTGGGATATTTCCCTTACTGCTAAATGATGAACTAGCAATTGGCTGAGCCCTCAAGAGTTAACTCTCTCACTCTTCAAGGCAGCAGGAATGGAGGGAGATATGCGCATTTCCCTTAAGTACACTGCCTTGTTAATTAGATCAGCTTGTTGAGACCGCAGCTGCTACAAGCTCCCTTCATCCTCCACCCTGCTCTATGGAAGATGGGGTACGTGGGGTGCTGGAGCAGGGGGAGGGGGACACCTTGACATTAGCCCCCCTCTTCCCTCCCTCCCCCCGGCACTGCAAGCAGGAGTCTCGGGGAGCAGCTCCAAGGCAGAGGGCAGGGGCAGCACAGGGCAGTGGGGGGAAGGACCCAGCTGAACTGCAGGCAGCTGCTGCACAGGGAACTTAGGGGAGCGGGGAGCTGAGAGGGGGGCTGCCGGTCCACCCTGGTTCCAAGCCCCCCCATCAGCTAGCTCCAACGGGCTGCTCTTCCTGCAAGCAGTAGACAAAGCAGGCAGTTGCCAAATGACGTTAGAAGGGAGCATTACACAACTTTAAACGAGCATGTTCCCTAATTGATCAGCAATGTAACAATGAAACAACTTTAACCGGGATGACTTTACGTGAGAAGTTACTGTATGTAAAAACAGCTTACTTGGCGTAGAATGGGGGGGACGGGGGAAGAGCAGGAAATCACAAAAGTCAAGCAGACTAAAATACTCTGTAAAGCATAGCTAGCTAGGCTGTAAGCTCACCCATCAGAACAGATATTGATACAAGTACAACATATTTGATTAGGTTCACTCTTCTTTTTATGCAACCTTTTAAGGTTCTTCTCAATTGCATGGATTCACATCTATATATTCAAGAGACATTTCCAAAGGAATCTATGAACTTTTCTAAGGGAGGAGCCATACATAAACAGATTAAGTAGCCCAGAAGATTTAAGTTCAACAGTTTCAATGGGTCTCTACCTCCCTTGGTGTGTCTGACATATACGTTCCATGAAGCAGCTGCTAGAAGAAACCTAAGGGATCTCTCTGTATCCTAGCTGAAAACAGCGTGGAAAAGTAAAAAGAATAAAGATATATAAATTCAACATATCATAATAGCAAATACAATTCAATACAGGGTGACAAGATAGCACCAGTCTCAACTGCAATACTAAAATGAGGCTGTGTTATAAAGTGCTTTAGCAAGTATAACCTGCAGTGTTCTACCCACACACCTAGTGGGCAGGGCACTTGTGTCGGATGCAAGAGACCCGGATTCTATTTCAGGCTGTCACTGGCTGATCTGGAAACAGTCACTTTATCTCTCTGTGCCTTCTCTTTCCCATTTGTAAAATGGAGATAATGATGCTGATTTCTTTTGTAAAGCAATGGAGATCTGCTGATTAAAAGCACGCTATGTGGGCTAGGTATCATTATCATCTACTGTCCAGATCTCACTAAAGAACTATTGTAAGAAATACATTACCTGATGAACTTTTGTAAATGAAAAATATACAAATACTGTTCAACTCACTGTCTTCACGTAACCTGGTTCTGGAATTTTCTCTCTCATGAAGTCGTGTGCTTAGTCCTCTGACCACAAGCACAGCACTTATTCCAATAATATCCACATTTTGTTTGAGGACTAGCTGTAGCCATCTTGGGATCTAATGAGCAGTTATATCTTGCATTTCACAGCCATCATTTGCACCCCCAGGCAGCCATGTAATATCAACTTTTGATTCATATTCTATTTTGCTAAGGGGAAAAAAAAATCTTTGTTTTTCATAAAAGTTAAGCCATTGCATGATCATCATATTAACATATTACAGCAATTTCAGATGAATGGCAACTGAATATATAAGAAGTAGTATATTTATTCAAGGAAGTTTTACAAAACTTGCTGGTTGACAAATACCTATCTCCTTATTTCAACATATTTGTATACATACAGTGTACTCTGTTAATAGATTTTCCACTGGAAGCCTTCTCTAATATGCACTAAATATATACGTGGCATAATGGTGCATACAAGAAATAGTAAGTGGCTAATACTAACTGCTTATTAAAGAAACTACTATCTCCTTTCCCTTTCTGCCCTGTACCAAGTTACTAGGAGCAATTAATAAGGAAAAAAATATAGCAATACATTACATTCTGCCTATCCTAGCAACTCATTCCATCTACAGCCGCATTAGATCTCTTCAACCAACATGCAAGATCTAAACAAGACCACACCGTGGAACATCTTATCATTATAATAAAAATGCCCAGGAAAAGACTTCAAAATGAAACATTGTGCAAAAAATCCCCAACAAATGCCGCCTATTGGCTTATTTCACACATTCATCTGATGAAAGAGACATTTTCACTATAGCTACATTAAAATGAGTAAAAACAAGAAAAAAATGAATAATTCCATACAGCAGATTATGATTAATACGCCTAAAATACAACTATGCTTATCTCTAGAAAAATAGGTAATGTTGTTGTAGCGGTGTCGATCCCAGGATACGAGAGAGACAAGGGGGTGAGGTAATACCTTTGATTGGACCAACTTCTGTTGGTGAGAGAGACAAGTTCTGTGTAGCTCGAAAGCTTGTCTCTCTCACCAATAGAAGTTGGTCCAATCAATGATATTACCTCACTCACCTTGACTCTCTGAGCACTGAAAATGACTTATTTTAAAAATGCTTCAGATAGTAAAAAACAAAAACAAAAAAACCTGAACATAAGCCTACTGTCTGTTAATGCAGATGTGTAGATGACCACCTGTTCAGGTTTTGACAGGGTTATCCATTGACAGAGACATGGGCAAAGAGATGGTATGAAAATTAATTGAAACAAGAAATTTAAAAAATCTGAAATAATTCTTTAAAATCCTTAGAAAACAATCTATAAGTAAAAAAATATAGACTGATATTTGAAAAGGTTCCATGTGATACAGTCATCTGCGTGTGGTGTTCTTTGCTTAGCAGCATAATCTCAATTCCATACACAGGGCTTGAGACACAGAACACCTGAGAGCTGCTCAGCTAAAGCCCAGAACATTTATTTAAGACTATTTTCCTGAGACATAGTGGAGACATGTATGGTTGCAGAATCCTAACATCTTCTGTGTAACTTAATCCATTCAGCTCCAGCTGCTTATGGGAAAGGTAGAGTCTCCTCAATTTCATGAACAGGATAGTAGCTTACAGAGACATTGTACATGTTATAGAAATTAACATACCAATAAAAAGATGCAGCTTTATTAAGGCACAATTTTATGTGTAAAAACATGCAACACCACCACATTTTATTTTACTAAGCAATAACCTGGGAATAGTTATGTAACTGAAAGTCACTCAAGTGAACTGTAGCTAAGTTTCAGAGTAGCAGCCGTGTTAGTCTGTATCCGCAAAAAGAACAGGAGTACTTGTGGCACCTTAGAGACTAATGTGCCACAAGTACTCCTGTTCTTTTTGTAACCAAGCTAGCTCATTGGATACCCTGTAGAAGGGCAGATCACATAGTATATAATCATTTGTTCAAAGTTTTTAAAATCTAATTTCAAGTATTCTGTCCTGCTGTACATCAGAACAAGTCTGGGCCACCAGCAGAGGTCTATTAGGTTTTTAGCCTATCCAAGATACAGTACAAGGGAATATATTTGCTTTCTTAAGGGTAGGTATGTACATTTGTCTTGCTGACAGCATTAGGGTGACCAGACAGCACGTGTGAAAAATCAGGACGGGGATGGGGGGTAATAAGCCTCTATATAAGAAAAAGCCCCAAATATCGGGACTCTCCCTATAAAATCGGGAGATCTGGTCACTCCAGACAGCATGTTGGATTTTAGTTTGTTTAGGTTTTCATCTTGTTTATCCCTTCTTTCTGAAATGCACAGTCTGAGCCAGGGAGCCTGACAGCACTGAATTATGAGAAGTTTAGAAAGAATTGTATGCAGATGGTGGAAAAATACCGTATTACCTTATCAACATCAATATTAACATAACCTAATACAAGACAACAGAATTATATTTATGATGACTATGTGTAATCACATAAGACCCTGGGGTAAAACATCTCCTAGATTATCTGGCTCAATTTAATTAACGCTACCATTCTTTTTTATATACCAAGATTTAATGAAAATAAATTAAACTTCGTGGGCTATCCTTAGACTCCATGTTTATTTGGCTCCTGAAAAGACATCAGCCCATATATTTTGTCAACTCCATCAAAATAGAAGATCCTTTCACGGACAAGTGGGAGGTGAGATACTCTTCATTTTCACTCTAACAATTTGTGCTGGAAATCACAATAGAAAACTATATTTTGGCAAAGTAATTACAGATGAGTAAAGTGAAAAAGGATCCAGAGGGCAGACTGCCTAACAGTCAACAGAAAATGTCTGCTATCTCACAGCTGTAAAAGCTGTTCCAGTCAAGTAGTACAGAGTCTCTGCCTGCAATCCCCAACAAAACAAGAATCGTAAACGAATAGGCCAGCAGTGGACAGCATTTAAAGAACTAAGAGACCCAATTTCAGCAATCTGAACACAATGGGACCAACTATTGAAAGCCAATTAAACACTAAGATGGACACTACATGGTACAACTTACCACAGCTAACACTTCAGGTATAATTTTGCCAAACCTATTCCATCAAATAGCGCAAAACAACTACAATTATTTATTTAAACAAATAATCATAGTACCTAGCATAATGGGGCCTTGATCCCAAATACAAATTATTATCATTGAAATACTAAAGGAAAAAGGAATTCTACTTCTCTCCAGAAGGGGAAGTATTTGATACAGAAGATAGATTATAATTTCCTATTTGTTGCTTCCCTTCCCTCCCCCGTCATTTATGGCCTTTGACCTATAGAAGGTGTCACCTACAGAACCTATCCCAGTTGTAGTGACACTGCAGGAAAAGAATACACCCTGCGCCTAGTGCCCGAAGGACTTCCATGGGTTACTACTGAGCAGGAATTTTAAGGGTTAAATTCAGGACATATCTTAAGGGTCAGACTAAGTCTAATAAGACTTTTAAAAGAAATTAAAAGGCCTTTACATACTGTACGAAATAATAAACCAATCAAGCCTCATATAAGCCTCAGGACTATTTTAAAGGATCAACAGGGTAAGTTTTAAGAAAATGACAAACATTTTGAGCAAAACACTAGCAAAAATATATTTACAGTAGGATTGTCTTGCTTTGTTGATTGCAAATGATGTTCAAATCAGGTAAGTATTTGAGAATAGAAAAATGAGAAGAAGAAGAATCCACAATGTGAACAGAGATTGCAAGATGCTTGTCAAGAATGCAATGCAGGCATTGCCCTAGAAAACAAATCAGACCAACACGCAGTGTTAGTAAAGAGAAGGGTGCAGTTCACCCCATGTCCTATGGAAAGAATATTTTAAAAACCTCAAACCAAGTCCTACTCATCATTCATTTACATAATACCTGTCATACCTAATGCTTTACAAATTGCCTATGGAGGAGCCACTGAATTTCAGCACCTTGGGTTACGAACCACCCAGCAACTCCTAACAGGGCAAGTAACATTACACAAAGGCAGAAAGCGAGGATCATCTGGACAGAGGGGCACAGGGCAGCAGAACTATCCAAAAAACTGGAAAAAGAAACCCAGGGAAAGCAGCAGCAGCCTTGGAGGGGAGCAGGAAGACCAGCCTACTGAGGAGGGTGGCTTGTCCATGGGTCAAACTGCCTGCTCTCAGAGATGAAGTACAGTGGAAAAATCCCATCACAGGTTAGCTAAAGAGAGAGGAACACAGAAAGCTTGAGCTAGCAGACGGGTGGAAGGTGATGCTGCTTCCCCTGACATCTCTGGTAACAGAGGGTATGTCAGGTCCAAAGAAGCACAAGCCTCAGTTTCCAAGAATGAAAGCTTGTCCCATTAAATATCTCGCTGACAAGATTTCTTAATAGCATGAAGTATTTTTTTTCCTGGAGGAAAAAAAAAAATACCATTTTCTGACCAGCTCTAGAAAGTAGTTTCCTGAATATTCCAAGTTTAAGGTTTCTTATTCTACTGTATGATATTGGCCTTATAAACACAATTAATAAATGTTTTCATTAAGTCTCTGAGTACACCATAATTGTGTATCCTGTCAGTCATCTTACCATACATCCAATACTATGGAGAGGGCAGATCTTTTCTGGCCCCAGGATTTAGGCAGACAGAAGAGAGCTTCAACAGAACATAGTTAACTAACTGTCCCCATAACAAGCCAAGCAGACAGAACCACTGAAATGCAGCATTGGGAGACCTACAGAGCTTTAGGCTCTACCATATGGAAAAATACTGAATGGACAGTAACAAGATGTCTGGGACAGAAATCTGACTTAGCAGGAATCAATTCTAATGATTCAGGGCATAAATGGATATTTATAGGAAACCTCTCACTCAAGACTGCACAATTGTTCAGGTGTTTTATGAAAGCTTTTATCTTCTTGAAGATTCAGATGTCGATCACTGAAAGTACATCTACACAACATGCTTCTTTTGGTGGTATGTAGCTGTGGCTGAAATCTTTGTACAAAATATGCCTTGTGAGGTATCATTTAAAAGCTAACAACACTGATTATTAATATTCTTGTGTAATCTATGTAGGAAATGCATATTATGAGTTATAGACATAAACTGAAATTATTACTAAAACGTGTTTACCAGACAAGTCTAGGGTGGGAGTACACTTTTTTCAAAGACAAAGGGCAAGCGGATACCTCCAGCTAGATGTCAACAAAGTTGATCGGCAAACACCTGTCAAGTGGCCATTCTTGGGCAATGAAGGGGGGCAAGAAAAGATCAATCTGCATATTAGCAAACAACAACCTGGAACCTCTTTCACCATGACACTCCATGTCCCCTTCCTCACAGCTGAAATGAACTTTATCTCAGGGTAACCCTCCGGAAAATGCATTTCAAAGGGTGACTAGACAATAAAGGTGAGGGCAGAAAACACCCCAGGGTTTCTCTCTCTCTCTCTCTCCGTCTTTCACCTAAGATAAAGGAACTTTCACTCTGTGACCCCAACACACTCCCAGTCCTGAATTTTCCCCATAATGTGTGTTCTGCGCTGTCCAGCCCTCTCCAGCCTAGACAGTTCAGATATTATAGGTCTATTGCCCCTGTAAAAGGTCAGTATTCAACAGGTTTTGCTATTTTAACCAGAGTTACCAAACAGTTCAGTTTAAACACACTGGATTAGTTTAGATTAAAAATTAAAACAAGTTTATTTAACTACAAAGAGAGAGATTAAGTGAGTATAAGGTATTAAAGTCAGAAATGTTTATAAGAGAAATAAAGATAAAATGCTTTCTAATACCTAAACTTAAAATCTAGACTTGGTTCAAGGTAAAAATTCTTGCCACGTGTTTCCCAACTACAGGGCTGATCAAATTATCTGGTCACTCTGCAAATAGTAACCAAGGCTGGTGGAAGCCAGAGTGTGATTGGAGCATTGCTGATAGGCTGCTGAACCAAACCTGCAGCTATAAACACAAACACTCAGGGTGTTACTTGCTCGCTGGTAGGTTGCTTGTGAGTGGCCCTGGTTGGGAGCTACAACAGGAAAGCATTATGAGGTACCCAAGGTTGTGGAGCAGGCAGTGACGACCCCTCACTGGTGTGGATTGCACCCCAGAATGTGACAGTAGACAGGGCCAGCTCCAGGCACCAGCCCAGCAAGCAGCTGCTTGGGGCGGCCAATGGTGAGGGGCGGCACAGCCAGGTCTTCGGCGGCAGGTCCCTCAGTCCCTCTTGGAGCGAAGGACCAGCCGCCGAATTGCCACCGAAGACTGAAGTGGCAGCAGTAGAGCTGCAGATCACAATTGCGGCTTTTTTTTCCCCCTGCTTTGGGCGGCAAAAACCTTGGAGCCGGCCCTGACAGAGTATATACCTGGGTAGCCCACCTAGTATGGGTATAAATAGCAGTGTAGATAGTGATGCACTACTTAGATGAGTAAAGGCATGCCTGAAGCTTGTGGGTATGTACTTGGGTATACACCTTACATGGCTCTCAGCTCACCCAGGTGGTGTCTTCCAATCTACGCTGCTATTTTTTTTTAAAGCAGCCAGCTCCCTGCTGATTCCCTGTCAGAGCCTTTCACCGACACATGTAGCTACACACAGCAGCATGGATGCAGCATGTTTATCACTACAGCAGGCAGGTACATGTACACTACACATCACTGCCAGGGGTGTGTACTGTAGATGTAGCCTGAAAAAAAAAAAAAAGACAAGAGAGTAAGATTTAATTATCTGATGCATTATGGCAAATTGGGTGTTTTAGTTCATTTCAAAAGTCTTCTTTTTGTCAAGTTTCAACCAGGAGTAAATTTAGGAACAGGGGAATCAGATTATAATGCAAATGCCAATCCAGCCTTTAATCAGCCACAACATCCATGATTATAATTATTGTAGACACTTCTGAATATTTTTGTAAAGTAAACCAAAATTACAGTAGTACACCAGGACTAAACCAAAGTACAGTCTTCTAAACAGAAGAAAAAGGTAAAAACATGGTATAGTCCAATGTAACTCCTAGGGACCTAACATCTGGTGGGTTGTTTTGTTTTGTTTTAATTCTGGTACAAAGTTCTTGCTATGCAGTAAGTCTTCAATATTCGCTATTTAGGTACATTGGGACAGTGTGGTTTGCCAACTTCATCAGAATTATTGCAGAAGTAAATTAGCATGCTGTAGGCATTTCCTTTATACTGTGGCTTTACTCTCCTGTACGTCTGATCATTACACTTCATTGCTTATCATTTGAAAGAGGTTCTAATGCAAATAGTTTTTTTGCAAGTATATTTTGCAAGTATTTTACTGGACTGCATATGTAGTGGTTTGTTTATCAGGTTTGTTATTAGGTTTTCATCAGCTGGTGTTTAATATAACGGCATCATTAATAAAAAAAGCAGTGTACAGGTCTGCTGGCATGAGGTGTGTCAGGATGATAAGTTATATGTAGGCTTGGTAGAATTTGATTTTCATTTTTATAATTTCAATGGATAATATGATTATTTTTAAGCATTTTTTTCAATTTTCACAGTTGCACTAAAATTATGAGTTTTAAGAATTTTTTTAAATGTTATCAATTTAATTTTTCCACAGTTGTGACAAAAATTATGGGGAGAATCAGACAATGACTGTTGATGTTGAGATTCAAAAGGTTAAAACTTTATAATCATTAAAATACAAAAAAAACCTGTCTACATCACGTCAAAATAGACAAAGTAAATATCCTTACACCAAACTCTAATAAAAGTTCTCAAGCAGCGTATTTCTTACTTTGCCTATCTGTACATTTCAATTATCAATAGAAATATTTTTGGTTGGTTTATGGTTGGTTTACAGTTAAATTGATATTTACCAACAAAAATCTAATTCTTCCAAACCTAGTTATACATACTATCCTATGACAGGGAACAGTATCCCCATATTCCAGTGGTGGCTGTTTCAATCACCAACATAAAGATTATCAATAATCTTTTTTATAACAGAAAATAATATTTAAGGTTTTCTCCTAATGCACAAGACAGGAAAGGGTATTCAGGCCCATTTTGATGCTCACAAAAGGAGGGATGAGATTTTACAAAGGACTCTGAACGGTATTGCAAAACTGCACGCTCCATGTGCTTGCATTGCTTTGATACCACGTAACAAGGGTTATTTATAAAACACTGGACTTGCATACAATTCAGACTTCCCTAGTGAATAATGTTGCACTGGATAGGTGTAAAGAACAGGAGACTAACATACTGTATTCCCTCTATGTACAGTAGGACAGAACTCCCAGGCACTGCAGACAGTTTTGAACTGAATAGCAAATCTGTTTCACTGGGGGGGGGGGGGAAGGAAGGGGGATACTAAGACATGAAAGATTCTCCTACATCAGCAAAAAGGCATGACAAGAAGTGCTCTCTTTTTACCTCCAGCAGTTCTGCTTGGGAACAGAACATACTATTCAAGTTGGGGAAGGCTCAGGAAAATACTGTTGTACTTATGTACTACATTAGATCTATTTAGAGAGCGATTGCTGGCTAATTCAAAGCACAGTAGGCCAAATGCATCCTTGGTGTAACTCCCTGGAGATCAACTAAGTTACCCTAGGGGTGAATATGACCCAGTATGGTCAGCTACCTGCTGCTGTCTACCTTAGAAACAATGAAAAAGCTGGATCTGATATTCACTGTTAAGTATGAATTCTTATTGACTTCAACCAGAGCAGCCGTTTGCATGAAATGGAATCTCAGGTTTCCACAATCTACTCCGGAAAGCAGATATACTCACTTTGCTCCATTATGAAAACAAATTGAGGTTTAAAACATACATGGATTGATCATTTAAGAATTACTACTAAATACAAACAGCATAGGATCGCTATACTGCTGACTCAAGGCATTTGCTCCCTAGTTGATATAGATACCAAACACATAACGATAGCGGTATCCAGAGTCTCAGGAAAGGAGAGACCTTTACTCTAAAAACTAATTGTAATTTATACTATGGCCCCTCCAAGCTAGTGCCTGTGCCTGTGCCTTCAGTGCCCATAGAGAACAGCGTGCAGGATCAGGGTCTGTATGTGTAACTATTAGGAGGAAAGCTTTTCTCATCTTAGAAGACAGCAGGAAGGTCTAGCTGATTGCTTCAAAGAAGGGAAGCGATAGGGATAAAAATGGAAGGACTAGGGAAATGTTGTGAGTCAAGCACCCTGATTATTTTGAAATACTGAAAGATACGTTATATGGACAAGGTTGTTTGAAAAATAGAAAGAGCAACCTCTATTTGCTCCAAACTATGGCCCGCAGGACACTCCTGCCCGGCCCCTGAGCTCCTGGCTCAGGAGGCTAGCCCCCAGCCCCTTTCCTGCTGTTCCCCAGCCTCAGCTCACCTCGCCGCCAGCGCAATGATCTGGGCGGTGGAGCTCTGAGCTCCTGGGGCAGCGCAGCTGCAGAGCCCGGCCTGACCCTGCTCTGTGCTGCATGGTGCGTGGCTGTAGCGTCAGCCACCGGTGCTCCAGGCAGCGCGGTAAGGGGGCAGGGAGTAGGCGGGGGTTGGATAGAGGGAAGGGGAGTTTGTGGTGGTGGATAGGGGTCGGGGCGGAAACAGGGGGAGTTGAATGGGGGCAGGGGTCTGGGGGGCAGTCGGGAAGAAGGGGGGGTTGGATGAGGTGGCAAGGGGCAGTCAGGGGCAGGGGTTCCAGGGTCGGTCAGGGGACAGGGCGCGGGGGGGGGGTGGATGGGGCAGGAGTCCTGGGGGGCCATCAGGGAGCAAGGGGGTTGGATGGGACAGGAGTCCTGGGGGTGGGCCATCAGGTGGTGAGAAGCAGGGGGTGGGGTGGATAGAGGGTAGGGGCTGGGCCACGCCACCTCCCCTAACTGACCCTCCATACAATTTCCAAAACCCGATGCCGCCCTCAGGCCAAAAAGTTTGCCTGCCCCTGCTCTAGACTGTTGGACACTGAGTACAAAAAAGAAAAGGGGATTAATCTGAAGACATTTATTCCAGTAAAGATGTTTACCATGCTGTAAATTAAGCAAAGTAAATTATCTGTACAAGCAAGGCAGAAAACATAAAGACTGGAATTTCCTTTGACTCTAATTTCCTTCCTTTATGGCTTAAAACATATCCTATAAAACCACAATAAAAGGAAATTAAAAAACAGGGGTTTGGGTTTAACATTCTGGATGATCTTATTGTGACACTACGCCCAAATTCTTCATATGATATGAATATGGCATAACTAAGACGTGTTTTATGCAAGATGGGTCATGTGAGGTATCATTGGATAGGTTATGATTTACTGAATATGATTATCCTATTTGTATGCATGTATCATATCTGTATCTGAAGTTAGGAATATTGACTATATAACAATTACAAGTGGGTTTACGCCTGGGGAACGCCCACCAGATAGACTGCAATCAATCTGGATGAGCCATTAGAGAGAACAATGGGACTTTAAAGATGCTAATCTCCCACCTTCCTGGGAAGTCTTCCTGAGGACTTATGTCTGCTTTGACATTGCAGGGTCATGTGATCATGTCACCTGGTACTGGACTCCATCTTGGACTATTTGTATTTTCCCACTAATAGGGATCAAACTGGGAAACAAAGGATTCCCGCCATATGTAAATCCTATTTAAGGCAGGGAAGGGAGTTAATCAGGGTTCATTCTTCACTGAATCCCTGCCCAGGATGACTGCTGGAAACATCTAAGAAACAAGGATAAAAGTGGGGGAGAAGAGCTGAGTCCAGGCTGGAAAAGGTGTCTGGCCTGTGAAAGAAATGCCTAAAAACATTTAGGATGAGAAATTACTACTTGTAACTTGTATTAAGCTTAGTTTGCATGTTTGTTTGATTTGCTGGGAAATCTGCTTTGATCTGTTTGCTATGCATTATAATAATTTAAAATCTATCTTTTGTAGTTAATAAACTCGTTTTTGTTTTCTCTAAACTCAGTTTGTGGAATTCATAATGGGGGGAAGGGGGCAAAAAGCTGTGCACATCTTCCTCCACATTGAGGGAGGAGGGGAATTTCATGAGCTTACTCTGTACAGTTTTCTGTGCAGCGCAAGGCAATACAATTTTGGGTTTACACTCCAGAGGGGGAGTGCACTTGAGTCCTGGGAAATTCCCAAGCTGAGTCTTTCCATGCAGAACTGGCCCTGACAGAGTATATACCTGGGTAGCCCACCTATATTTTTTTTAATGAGTAAGGGATTGCAGGATGGAGTCCTTAGTCATATTAGCCAAATCACTGCTCCCATTGCTTTTTTCCTTCTTGACTGCTCAAAGGGGGACAGCTGTGTGACAGCTGAAGTCACAATTAAATAAAGCTGCATGCGTTGTTCTTGCCTTTTTAACAAATGGACTGATATTCAAGCAGGGTACCAGGTTTTTATTTTTAATACCCTTTGCTCATTAGCTAGTGGTATCTCTATCTGCTAGCAAGGCTCAGTTGCTTTCTCATACTTACAGGGTAGCCTCAAGGCCGAAGTAAAAACTTTTCAATTATAAACAGACAGATTTGCCATCTGAACTGCATAATATTGTTCCTCACATCTCAATCACATGTCATTTTCTCAACAATCAGCATAAAGACACTTCCAAGATAAACGTCCCCTGAAGAACTTTGGAGAGGATTTAGGGTAAGTGTTTAAAAAAGAAAAAAAAAAGAGGAAGACTTGGTACAACCAGCAAAACTTTGAAATAATATCTATAAAACACAAGCTATATAAATAGGGTTCAAACTAGTATTACTGAAGAGGAACTTAATACAAAAATTATTTTGAACAATGTTCACCACCACATAAAACTAATGGGAAGTTATTCTCTGAGGAACAAGATTTTTATAAGCGTCTAAGCCCTGGTTTACACTACGAGTTTAGGTCGAATTTAGCAGCGTTAGATTGATTTAACCCTGCACCCGTCCACATGACGAAGCTGTTATTTTCGCCTTCCTCCGAAGCATGGGGCAGGGGTCGCTTGCTTAAGGAGTGGGTGGATCGGCTTATGTGGCCTGCATCTTGCAGGAGGTCAGACTAGATGATCATAATGGTCCCTTCTGATCTTGAATTCTATGACTTAACGGGCTGTTAAAATCAATTTCTGTACTCCTCCCCCCACGAGGGGATTAGCGTTGAAATCGACCTTGCCGGGTCGAATTTGGGGTAGTGTGGACGCAATTTGACGGTATTGGCCTCTGGGAGCTATCCCACAGTGCTCCATTGTGACCCCTCTGGACAGCACTCTCCAATCAGATGCACTGGCCAGGTAGACAGGAAAAGGCCTGTGAACTTTTGAATCTTATTTCCTGTTTGGCTAGCATGGCGATCTGCAGGTGAGTGCAGATCTCATCAGCAGAGGTGACCATGATGGAGTCCCAGAATCGCAAAAGAGCCCCAGCATGGACCGAATGGGAGGTACGGGATCTGATCGCTGTACCAAGAGACGAATCCGTGCTATCAGAACTCCATTCAAAAAGACAAAATGCCCAAAACATTTGAAAAAAATCTCAAAGGGCATGAAGGGCAGAGGCTATAACAGGGACCCGCAGCAGTGCCAAGTGAAACTTAAGAAGCTGAGGCAAGCCTACCGAAAAAACAGAGAGGCAAACTGCCACTCCGGGTCAGAGCCCCAGACGTGCCGCTTCTATGATGAGCTGCATGCCATTCTAGGTGGTGCAGCCACCACCACCCCACCCCTGTGCTTTGACTCCATCAATGGAGTAGCACGCAACAGGGATGTGGGTTTTGGGGACAAGGAGGAGGTAGAAGATAGCTCACAGCAAGGAAGCAGAGAAACCATTTTCCCCGACAGCCAGGAAGTGTTTCTCACCCTGGACCTGGAGTCAGTACCCCCCGAACCCACCCAAAGCTGCCTTCCGGACAAGCCAGGTGGAGAAGGGACCTCTGGTGAGTGTACCTTTGTAAATATTATACATGGTTTAAAAGCAAGCATGTTTAATGATTAATTTGCCCTGGCATTCGCGGCCAGTACAGCTACTGGAAAAGTCTGCTAACGTGTCTGGGGATTGAGCGGAAATCCACCAGGGTAATCTTCATAAAGCTCTCCTGGATGTACTCCCAAAGCCTTTGCAAAAGGTTTCTGTGGAGGGCAGCCTTATTCCGTCCTCCATGGTAGGACACTTTACCACGCCAGGCCAGTAGTATGTAGTCTGGAATCATTGCATAACAAAGCATGGCAGCGTATGATCCCGGTGTTTGCTGGCATTCAAACAACATCTATTCTTTATCTCTCTGTGTTATCCTCAGGAGAGTGTGATGTCATTCCTGGTCACCTGGTTGAAATAGGGAGCTTTTATTAAGGGGACATTTGGAGGTGCCCGTTCCTGCTGGGCTGTTTGCCTGTGGCTGAACAGAAATGTTCCCTGCTGTTAGCCACGTAGTGGTGGGAGGAGTGAAGCGATCATCCCAGAGAATAGTGGGGTGTGGGAGTTAGTTGGGTTTGTGCTGCACGGTAACCTGAAAACCTCAGCCCCTCCTCCTTTTAAATGGCCAACCCAACGGCTGCTTGGTATGGGAAATGAGGGCGCTGCTGTTTGAAACCACTCTCACATGTTATTAAGGTTAAAGAAGCCAAAATACTGTCTTACCATAGCTGCCTGCAAGCCAAATTCTGTTGCCCGGCCCTGCGTGTGTGATCTCTCACACCAAACCGGCATACCCTCAATAAGAGGCAAAATGCGACCTTGTACCGAAAGCACATGTGCTATGTAATGTTAACAGCAAGGTTTACCATGAAAGAGTCTACCCATTGTTCTCTAAAATATGTCTTTTTAACTACCACTCTCCCTTTTTTTTCCTCCACCAGCTGCAAATGTTTCAACGCTCACACTATCTTCTCCTTTCCAGAGGCCAACGAAGATTAGAAGGCGAAAAAAATGCACTCGCGATGAAATGTTCTCTGAGCTCATGCAGTCCTCCCACACTGGAAGAGCACAGCCGAATGCATGGAGGCAGACAATGTCAGAGTCCAGAAAAGCACAATATGAACACGAGGACAGGTGGTGGGCTGAAGATGATAGGTGGCATCAGCTTGGTGACAGAAGGCAAGAGGCAATGCTCCGGCGTATGGTTGAGGTTCAGGAAAGGCAGCTTGAACACAGACCGCCGCTACAGCCCCTGTGTAACCAACCGCCCTCCTCCCCAAGTTCCATAGCCTCCTCACCCAGATGCCCAAGAACACGTGGGGGGGCCTCCGGGCACCCAACCACTCCACCCCAGAGGACTTCCCAAGCAACAGAAAGCTGGCATTCAATAAGTTTTAAAGTGCAGCGTGGCCTTGTCCTTCCCTCTTCCCCCACCCCACCCCGGCTACCTTGGCAATTATCCCCCTATTTGTGTGATGAATTAATAAAGAATTGCATGAATGTGAAGCAACAATGACTTTATTGCCTCTGCAAGTGGTGATCGAAGTGGGGAGGGGAGGGTGGTTAGCTTACAGGGAAGTAGAGTGAACCAAGGGGGTGGGAGGGTTCATCAAGGAGAAACAAAGAGAACGTTCACACCATAGCCTGGCCAGTCATGAAACTGGTTTTCAAAGCTTTTCTGATGGGCACCGCGCCCTCCTGTACTCTGCTAACTGCCCTGGTGTCTGGCTGCACGTAATCAGCAGCCAGGTGATTTGCCTCAACCTCCCACCCCGCCATAAATGTCTCCCCCTTACTCTCACAGAGATTGTGGAGCACACAGCAAGCGGTAATAACAATGGAAATATTGGTTTCGCTGAGGTCTACCTGAGTCAGTAAACTGCACCAGCGCACTTTTAAATGTCCAAATGCACATTCTACCGCCATTCTGCACTTGCTCAGCCTACAGGTGAACAGCTCCTGACTACTATCCAGGCTGCCTGTGTACGGCTTCATGAGCCATGGCATTAAGAGGTAGGCTAAATATAGGCATTTCAAAATCCCCAACGGTTATTTTCTGATCTGGGAAGAAAGTCCCTTGCTGCAGCTTTTGAAACAGACAGGAGTTCCTGAAGATGTGAGCATCATGTACCTTTCCCAGCCATCCCACGTTGATGTTGGTGAAACATCCCTCGTGATCCACCAGTGCTTGCAGCACCATTGAAAAATACCCCTTTCAGTTTATGTACTCACTGGCTTGGTGCTCCACTGCCAAGATAGGGATATGGGTTCCGTCTATCGCCCCACCACAGTTAGGGAGTCCCATTGCAGCAAAGCCATCCACACCTGCACATTTCCCAGAGTCACTACCCTTGATAGCAGCAGCTCAGTGATTGCGTTGGCTACTTGCATCACAGCAGCCCCCATAGTAGATTTGCCCACTCCAAATTGATGCCTGATTGACCGGTAGCTGTCTGGCATTGCAAGATTCCACAGGGCTATCACCACTCGCTTCTCAATTGTGAGGGCTGCTCTCATCTTGGTATTCTGGCACTTCAGGGCAGGGGAAAGCAAGTCACAAAGTTCCATGAAAGTGCCCTTATGCATACGAAAGTTTTGCAGCCACTGGGAATTGTCCCAGACATGCAACACTATGCGGTCCCACCAGTCTGTGGTTGTTTCCCGGGCCCAGAATCGGCGTTCCACAGCATGAACCTGCCCCATTAACACCATGATGTCCACATTGCCGGGGCCTGTACTTTGAGAGAAGTCTGTGTCCATGTCCTCATCACTCTCGTCACCGCGCTGCCGTTGCCTCCTCGCCTGGTTCTGGTTCTGCATATACTGCAGGATAATGTGCGTGGTGTTTACAGTGCTCATAATTGCGGTGGTGATCTGAGTGGACTCCATGCTTGCCGTGCTATGGCGTCTGTGCTGAAAAAAGGCGCAAAATGATTGTCTGCTGTTGCGAGGGTTAACGGACAACCCTGTAAGCCATGTCGTCCAACAGAATGGTCCCCTCAAGGATTGAGCTCAAAACCCTGGGTTTAGCAGGCCAATGCTCAAGCCACTGAGCTATCCCTCCCCCCCAAACTATTCTCGGAGGCGGGCGGGGGGGAGCAAATGAATACAAAACAAATCTGGTTTCTTTATTTATTTGAGCCACTCCATCTCTCTTATACACCTTAGGCTGGCAGCAGACGGTGCAGTACGACTGCTAGCCATTGTCTCCTGGCTGCTCGCCAGAAGATGGTGCAGTACGACTGCTGGCCATAGTCGTCTCCCATTTATGTCCAGGCACCCCCCACTGACCTCACCGAGGCCAGCCAGGAGCACATGTCTGCCTAGGCGCCCCTGACTGACCTCATCAAGGTTAGCTAAAAGAGCACCCAGGAGATGACAACGATGGCTACCAGTCGTAATGCACCATCCGCTGCCAAAAAGCAATGAGCTGCTGCTGTGTAACAATGCAGTACCACATCTGCCAGCAGAACCCAGGAGATGTACAGTGACAGTGAGCTGAGTGGGCTCCATGCTTGCCATGGTATGTCATCTGCACGGGTAACCCAGGAAAAAAAGGCAAGAAACTATTTATTGCCGTTGCTTTCATGGAGCAGGGGAGCTGACGACATTTACCCAGAACCACCTGCGACAATGTTTTTGCCCCATCAGGCATTGGGAGCTCAACCCAGAATTCCAATGGGCAGCGGAGACTGCGGGAACTGTGGGATAGCTACCCACAGTGCAATGCTCCAAAAGTCGACGCTAGCCTCGGTACTGTGGACGCACTCCGCCGACTTAATGGTCTTAAGTGGGGACACACACAATCGACTGTATAAAATTGATTTCTAAAAAATCGACTTCTATAGATTTGACCTAATTTCATACTGTAGACATATCCGAAGTTATTGTGACCTTGCTATCATCACAGATTGAAACAGAGACCTAGTATGTCACCATGTAATAAAAGACTGTATTGTAATGAATATGCACAAGGGGCAAAGTTATGAATGGACAGGTAACTTTTCTTTTGTCATTTTCTGATTTCTTAGTCCTTGGCTTTGCAACCCTAATACAATTTCTTTTTCCTCAGGGGATGGGGATGCCCATCAGATGAGACTGTGCTTTCTGATCAGACAATCCTGCCAACAAAAGCTCATAATATATATAGCAGAGTAGCAAACAATAACCATTAGTGACTTTATGTGTCGTACCTTGATTTAGAATGCACAGGCATCTACTTAGTGTTTTCCATCTCTAGCAGTCCAAGGAGCTAACACTATTTCTTGGCAGAGATTGTACTGATAACTCACAAAATCATGCCACTGCTGTAGAAGTTGAGTTCCTTTGGCCAGACTTGCTTCCCCTATCTTCATCCTATTTTTCTTTGTGGCTTGATTCTTTTCTCAAATCAATCTTAAAAGCTTGACCTTTTAGAATTCCAAAGCAACTTAGACCCATTGGCTAGAAATACAGTGTGTGATGGCTCCTAGCAATTCTAACGCCATCAACCACAGAGCACCTCCTATTTCCATGCACTTTGTGGCATTTTGAATAATCTGTTTAAAAACAAAACTAAAAGAACTCAGTCCTCCCCGCAGTATGCTGCCCTGGAAATTCAACAGATTTTTTCATTATCAGGTATGGTCTGCAACTGGATGAAATAGATTTCAGTGTGTCACTTAAGCAACTCTTACCAATTAAACTAAAATCCATTCTTCAACCTTTAAGCCTAAAACAATTTCTATTGTATCAGATAATGTACATAATCTAGCAAAAACTGCATCACCTAAAAATATCAAAGTTAGGAGGGGCAAAGGTAGCTCTGAGGACTACAAACAACAACAACGTGTTCAGATTAATACAGTCTATGGCCAGAAGGGATCATTCTGTTCATTGCTATGACTATCAGCACTCAGAACAGGAAACCTTTCACCTTTACCTCTCCACTTGAAGACAGGCCCAAACCAACAGAGATCAAAAATTGTGACCATCTGATGGCTGCTGGGTGGCCTCCAGTGGCATTCGTAAAAGATGTGGCCACATCACAAAAAAGTCATTCAGATACTTTGCCTTTGTATTTAACAAAGTAAAAAGGATAACAGGGTATAAGGAATTTCATATAAACTTTAGAGACACTAATGTCTCCCCCTCATTGGCAGTCTCCATGCAGAAGATGCTGATTTTAGAAGCAATTCCTCCATGTCATGGTGAAGGCCTGTGGAGCAGTGAGAAGACTATAGCACTATTGCGGTAGCACTAAACTTGTAAAGAGAAGATTCAGCTTCCAGAACTGCTCATCCAGCTCTATGGCCCATAAATTACTGGTACTTTAGGATCTAAAAAACAACAACAAAAAACATGAGTGGAGTATCACTTGCCAAAACACAATGACACCAAAGTCTGCAACTAATTCAGAACCACTTCTTTCCCCCCAAATTGGACTTAAACCTCACACAGGGATTCACATTTCAGGCACTCAGCTTCTGCAGCAGTTATTTGGTCTTTTTCACAAGGATAAAAGGAAATTTACAGTCCAGTACACAGACTCCCCATTAGCTAGAGCAAGTCACGGCACAACTGCTTACAATTCTGGATAAAGGATAGTCCGATGTTATTGTAACCAGAGAGGCTAGCAGACACTTCAGGTAGAACTCAGCTAGTTTCCCCATTGATTTCCAACTCCATTTCAGAAACTGGAAGGAGTCTCTGAAAAGAACAAGAAGATCAAGAGGGGAGCAAGAAATGACAGCAAAGAAGTAGCTGGAGAAGAACTATAGGAGGGAAAGTGTAGAAACTTCATCATGAGGCAGAAGGTATGGGGATCTGAAAATGAGAACAACATTTTAAGTGCTATAGAAAGGAAAATGGTCTTCTCTGCAGGACCCAGAGACTCATGAGGCTTGATTCTCAATTATCCTGCTTCGTGTGTAGGACTTTACATCAGTGCAAAGTGAATGCAAAATACTGATAGGTGAGAGAAAGGCAGGGCCAGCTCTAGGTTTTTGCCACCCCAAGAAAAAAAATTTGGCTGGGCTCCCCCCCACACCCTCCTGCTGCCCCAGGTCTGGGCTCTCTATCTCTCCCCCCGACCCACACCCCCCTGCCATCCCAGCTCTGGGCTCTCGTTCTCTCCCCCCCCCACCCGACCTGCACCCCCCTGCCGTCCCAGCTCTGGGCTCTCCCCACCACCACCTGCACCCCCTGCTGCCCCAGCTCTGGGCCTCCCCCCACCCACACCCCGCTGCCGTCCCTGCCACCCCAGCTCTGGCCTCTCCCATTCCCCCCACACACACCCCCTGCTGCCCCAGCCCTGGGCTCTGCCCCTTCCACTCGCACCCTCTGCTGCCCCAGCCCTGGGCTCTCCCCCCTGCCCCCCACCTGCCCCCTCCTTCCGCCCCTGTCCTGGGTCACTGGTAACTTGCTCCCAGGGTTGGTCATTCAGCAGGAATTTTGGATGTGCACAGAACACAGACAGGATTGGTTCCCATATGGTTACATAACTGCAGTAAAATGGAAAATTTTTCAGCTTGTGTGATTGGAGGATATCTGGATGCATATTATAAAACTGTCCTCCATAAATGAGGAAAAATTGAGGTGCCTTTATTATTCTTTCGTTCCACTCTTTGTTTCTATGGGGAATTTGCCCATGCAATATCACTGTCTTCCTTTTAAACAAATAAAACTAAAAAAAATAAAAAGGCAATGGCTGTTGAAAATAGCAATTCCAGTCCTAAAAACCACTGGGAAGCATTTCTTGCTCAATTTTATCCTACTTTTTCTACAGCAAATTACAGTGGATCAATATATTCAACTTGGGAGAAATAAAGTAACAGCTGCCCAAATTGAGCTTGAGCACTCCTGAATTTTGAGGTGTTCAAATCTGGAAGGCAGGTGCTAGACTCCCTTTCTGAATATTAGCTAAATCTGGAAAGGAAAAAAGTCAAAAGTGGAAATCCTCCTACATGCCTGGTACTGTATCTAAAGCTGCCCAGGTCCAGAGCCTCCCCTCACTTACTTTTCATTTTAAATTCTAGTGGGATCCACATACCTCCCTTGCTTGGCTTCAGATAGAGAGGGGCACTGTCCATTTAGTCCACCCAATTCCTTCTTTGGGGGCTGCAAGCTGAGGTCACACCAGTATCCCTAATCCAGTCTGGGGATGTCTTCTGAAGGGGATATCTGGGCCAAAACCTTCTACTCCTTGGGCACACTTGTTCCCCATTCACAGTGCCACCCAGCTCTAGCAGTGAGCTCTCCATTCACAGCAAGCTGCAGCATGAGGTTTCAGCTACCATACTCCTTCCCCCTCCCTTTCCTGTTGATAGCGGCCAAGGGAATGCTGGGAAATGTAGTTCCTTCCCTGCTCCAGGGCTGGCTCTATAGGCAGGGAGCTAACCAAGGAACTACAGCTCCCAGGGCCCCCTGTTGGTTCTCAGCTCTCAGGCTGGATCCCTGCCAGCCGCCACCCCTGCAAATGGGCTGCCCCAAGCAGCTGCTTGCTTTGCTGGTGCCTAGAGCTGCCCCTGGAGAAAGGTAGCATTTTAAACCCATTTGACACTCACTTCCCTTTGAAAAGAATGCACAACACCTGTTCTGGATAAAAGATCTAAAATTAATGATAAGTATAAGGAGCTGATGCAGACACAGCAATGAAATGAGGACAGACACATGCATGGAACTAAATGTCAGGCCCACTACCCACCCATTAAATTGGTTCCAGTGCTGGGATTACAAGGCACTTTACCATATAACCTGTAACTTGGAGTAGGCACTCCTCAGCCTAACCCCAGGACACAGCTCAATCTGAGCCCTAGCACTCCCCCGCCCGCCACTCCCCCAAGCGGGACAGAGGGTGCAGAAGGGTGGGAACCTCAGCCCACAAGGCCCATCATCAAATCTCAGATTTTTCACTTCTGGGAACTGTTCATTTTATCCCTTTAACTGCACTGGAAACTGGCCACAACTTGTGATGAATTTACAACTCATCCCAAGTACCTCACTTGGGTTCTAAGTGCATTCCTACCGTCCTGCCAATTAGGGGGAAAAAATCCTTCCTGATCCCCAAACAGGTAATCAACTAGACCCACAGCAACTGTCAGCCCAGGTTCCCATTCCTAGATCAGGATGGGGAAGGGGGAAATGCTAGCCAATCAGCACCCCTCTGTGCTGCCAGCTGGCCAGTGGATGCCAGAGACTCTGAGAAGCTACCTAGTGTCCCTCAGCTAGTGTCCCCTCCCTCACTACTGGGACCATCCCCATTCACTGCCAGCCCCATCAATTTCCCCCCATCCATTCAGGCAGGTAAGGGGCATTTCTCTCTCTTTAGCAGAGTTCTAACTTACTATCAAGAGCAAGGGATGCTGTGTGTGCAGCAATAACTGAACTGAGATTCCTGCAGAGTGGGTTGTCTCTGTGTAGTTTAACCAACTCTGTTTAAGATCAACAGGAGTTGTGTACTTCGTGAAAACATGTAAAAGTAATAATAAATAGTAATAAATGAATTACTCTATAGCTGACTGTGTCATCAATTTCTCTAACTGACACTGCCATGCTGCAAAACTGTGAAATCGACCACCAAGAGGCAATGCAAAATGCCCATGTGAGATGCACTTTTTGTCTTTATACATCAACAGGTACATTTAAGAACAAGCTCTACAGAATATTGAAATGTAGGAATGCTTAGGTATCCAGTACTGGCTTTTTCCGCCATCTTGCTGCACCGGCATCATGGTGCGCATGAATGTCCTGGCCGGTGCCCTTAAGAGCATCAACAATGCAGAGAAACGTGGAAAAAGTCAAGTTCTCATTAGACCATGCTCTAAAGTAATCGTGCGGTTTTTAACTGTGATGATGAAGTATGGTTACATTGGTGAATTTGAGATCATTGATGATCACAGAGCTGGGAAAATTGTTGTTAATCTGACAGGCAGACTGAACAAGTGTGGTGTGATCAGTCCCAGATTTGATGTTCAGTTGAAGGACCTGGAAAAGTGGCAGAACAACCTTTTGCCTTCACATCAGATTGGGTACATAGTGCTGACAACTTCCGCTGGCATCATGGACCATGAGAAAGCAAGGCGAAAACACACAGGAGGCAAAATCCTGGGATTCTTTTACTAAAACTTGTAATACAGGCATACTAATAAATTGTTCAAATGGAAAAAAATACTGCAACCATTGAATAGAGAAGCCCTTTCCTCTTCCATGGAGTAAGTATGCCAAGTGTGCTTTTGAATCAGCAACTCTACATAATAGTTTACCATGCTACTTCATCGGTTCTAAAATACATTTGTCCATTTTTCTTAGGGTAAATTTAGCTGCCAAAACATATGCCAAATTCAAAAGCCCTGACCCCCATCCTATTATGAGCAAACACCTTCAAGAACTTGTATAAAAAATATGCAGACAAAGAATGGAAAATAAAGCTGTTGCCATGTTGAATGAAACTGAATAACAAATGTCTCTTATTAAACATATTGGCAGATTTTTTGCTCAATTGTAGATGTAAGATTCAAAAGTGAGAATTGTTGGGGGATCAGCTCGCAAACCAGGAGTAACCAACATGTTAGCCCCTAATGCCCCCATAGCTTCTGTCTAACCATCAACTGAATTACTGCTTAGGACAGAAATTTTCCAAGACATGAGAAAGAACTGGGAGAAGGAGGAGGAGGGGTGGTGTGGTGTGGTGTGTAAAATGTAGCACTATATGGAGGTCATCAGAATAATACTAAAATATTTCTCAAACATAAGTTTTTCATCCAATGGGTGGCTAAAAAGGGATAATGCGAAGGAAAATCCTGAAACACTCACTAGGAACTTACTTGAACACCTAATGAGGCATTAAGTGTTTATTTCCCCTCTCCCCCTTTAAAAAAAAATAAATCACATTTTCTAAGCCTCCTGATCCTAGCATTTTCTCTTCCATGCTATGCACATCTTTCATTTGCCTCAACTGCAGCTTAGAGAAAGGGAGAAAATTATAAGCACAAATCCGCAGATAGAAAGCTGCATACAATTTTCAATAGCTGCTCCTGAGCAAAATCAAACCCTGAAGTCAGACAGCAAAAGCACTTTGTAGAAGTAGAATTTCTCTCTCTCGGCACAGCGGTTTCTGAAACAGTGCATCAATAGTAATTTGCTTTAGTACATGAAAAAACAGCTTCGCTGATCAATCAAAAGCACATACCAAAAACCAACATTATGTAAACGCCACATACACACGTAGACCAAAAGAAAAATCAATTCAGACAGAGAAATACCTATAAAAGCAATCCTCCAGCATCAGTCCTATACTGTTACACTCTCACTATGTACATAATCATTCTGTTTAACTACCTAGTGTAAATTCTGGGATCTCAATATAGACACAAGCCTTAGAGAGAAATTGAAAGTCCATGGAATTCCATCGCCTAAATTGTCACATTAGCAGTTTAAACACAGAGTGGCTATTACACACTAGTCAGACAGATGTGTGCATCACGTCAAGTCTCACACACACAAAAATCTTGTTTAATATTATATATTGTATTTTAGAAGTGATCTAAAATTATATAAAGAGTTCTCATATTTTCAAGGCCTTTGCAAAAGGGGAGAAGTTTGATTAAATATCCACCCATCTCTCCGCATTTCTTGGTTTAGCGTGCTTGGTTTCCCAACTTGGACAATGCACTGTATAATTGCTTTGGCTTAGAGTATCCTTTTTTTTTTTAAAAGTAACTACACAGTATCAGCTGTTCAGTTTTTGTCGTTTCTTTGGTTTAGAGTTCTTCAGTTTGACACCTCTTCAATGAAATTCCCTTTAGCCCAAATTCTGAGCCCTCTGAACCTTAATATTTCCTTTTTGCTACACAGTGTCATTAAAAAAATAAAATAAAACGAAAGCCATATAGTCAAACATTACATCCTACATGCAAAAGCCTAATGAATTTGAGCCCATCTCAAATTTTCCCACCAACTAAAAATATTACACCATCTCAAAAACTTCAGATTGTTTCAAACTTTAGACTCTTTCAGACCAAACAAGACAAAAACAAAAAAACCCACACATCCCAAACAAATTTACTACAAATGTAAGTTATCCCCTTACTTTAAATACTTTCATTAGCTATTAATGTGATAAGACAAGCCAAGATAGAGGTTTCTAGTATCATCTATAGGAGTTAGCCATGCACTAAATTTCTGATCAGAAAAATAATGGAAAACATATTTTGATTACATCAAAAACAGCTAATCCAATTTTGCTCAGACTTTGTAAATAAAAATAAGCTCTGAGCAATGATGAAAGGATGAAAAATTTCAGACCAAAAGAAATAACTTTGACAAAGTTACAATAAACTGAAAATGGGGAGTCAGCCTAGATACTGGAACTTAAGTTAACAAGTAACTTTACAAATGCTATGCCTGCTTTGGAAATTAAAAAGAAAAAGAAAAGATGTGGGCAGATGAATCCTTTTATTCCTGGTAACACTTAAATGTCTTAGGAGTCTACAATCTCTCTTCTCTGTAGGAGTTTGGAAATTAATAGTTAGGCTTGGAAAGACCGGTAAATGTCAGTAAGCATGGATTTCACCCTACACACAATAAAAAATATAGTCCATTAATAATCAAAATTTACACATATACAAAGAAAAAATGCTTCTTGAGAATTAGAATTTTATTTAAGGATATTTACTTTGTATATTTTGAATGTGATGTTGACAATTTGTGTTTTAGTTATTATAAAGCTTTAACTTCTTAAATCTCAGTGTCAATTGTTATTAAGCAATTGTCTGATACCCACTCCCAATTTCCTATAACTGTGAAAATTTACACAGATAAAAATAGAAAAATGCTTAAGAACGATAACTGTGTGAAAAAAATAGATTAACATTGAAAAAATGCTTAACAATCAGATATTTTCTGCTGAAATGATAAAAAATAAAAATTGAATTCTGCCAAGGTAATAATGAAGGTCTTTGCTAGAATGTCTGTTAGACTGATGTTCTAATGTTTTGTTTCCTCCTTTTCCAATATAAAATTACTCCTCCATTTTGGAAGGCTTACCCCAGAAGAGGCTCATTAACTGACATGTACTCTTTCTTTATTTTGTCTCGTATTTTGTTTCATGTACTGTGGATGACTATGCAGTGTTGTTACACTTCCTTTGATATGTATAATACAATATAGACTGCATTAACTATGGTGGGAATTAAGGATAGAAATGTTGTTTTTGGCTTTAGGAGACAATCAGATTTTGCTGGCATTTACTCTTGGATATAGATGAAAGTTGAAACTGTAGCACCATGTGAAATGTTCATTAGTTACTGCACTGCAACAGAACACAGCATTAGCTTTGTCCCAACAAATACATAAAATTGAGAGAGACTATCTTCCTCAAAAGTTTAAATTATCTGTACTCTCAGTTACCTGGTTGAAGGACTGGTGTAATTCTGAGCAGTGGAATGAAAGATCAATTAGAAGACTATCACAATATACTTTGAATGCCAGTAATGTTTTATGCTACTGTTATGAGTCATAAACCTGCTTTAAGACAAGATGAATCTTACTGTATTTATTTTCAATTAAATGAGCTGGACTTTTGCTGATGTGATGTATCCCACCCAGAAAGTTGATCGATATCCAACTCCGTAGATGAAGCTTATTAGTGTCACACCAACGTTGCGCTAGTCATATTTCAGCACTTCATAGCACAGAGGACTGTGGACCTGGTTTTCAATACTGAATTGAAATAAAAGATCCAAGATGCAATTCCATTGACCTATCATGCAAAACCTAAATATCAGAGGCTAATGCATATTAATGCACTTTTTTCCCCTCTCACACACAAAACTATCACCTTTATTGAAAAGGGAATATTTTCTTGATATTAAACAGGTAAAAACAAAGATCCACTACACCAAAACCTATTCACAGTACATTACTAGAAATAAAGGAAACAGATTCTCAGAAATATGCTTATTCAACACATCCCTCAAGAGAAACCTTGCACTGCACGCAGCAATAGCACATGTATTTTTCTGTTGTGTGTTACCCAGATATTCTTTTGTTACCCAGTAAATGGGAAGAGTGAATATCAGAAGTCCTTGCATCTTCCTCATCTCAGTCCCTGTTCAGACATCTATATCACAAGCTCCCTTCAAATGACCTGCCAATGACTGCTCCATCTAAATGCAGGTGTCTTTTCAGTTTTATGGAAGTGACATCCATTTAGTGCATTTCATGCAATTTCCCCTTGAGAATTCACAATTAGGTCATTATTGGAAAGAAACAACTCAAGCAACTGAACTGCAGCTATGTTCATGACAACACACAGTAGACCTAGAGCAAGATACTCCATGACTAAAATTTCATAAACAAACAAGTATCAGAGAGGTAGCCGTGTTAGTCTGGTTCTGTAAAAGCAGCAAAGAATCCTGTGGCACCTTATAGACTAACAGACGTTTTGCAGCATGAGCTTTCGTGGGTGAATGCATCCGACGAAGTGGGCATTCACCCATGAAAGCTCATGCTGCAAAACGTCTGTTAGTCTATAAGGTGCCACAGGATTCTTTGCTGCATAAACAAACAACAGGCTTGGCAGAATTTAAATCACAGAATATCAGGGTTGGAAGAGACCTCAAGAGATCATCTAGTCCAATCTCCTGCTCAAAGCAGGGCCAATCCCCAGACAGATTTTTGCCCCAGATCCCTAAATGACCCCCTCAAGAATTGAACTCACAACCCTGGGTTTAGCAGGCCAATGCGCAAACCACTGAGCTATCCCTCCCCCCAAAGAAAGAAAAATACCCCCTGCTCAAAGCAGCACCAATACCCATAAATTGTTTTAAAAACTTCCCAATGCATTTTCAATAGTTCCTAAGTTACATATGATGCATAAGTTAATACATGATGGTGTGAAGTAAATGGTTTATCTATAAGAGTTCAAAGGGGACACATTACTCATGGTAGAATCTAGTCCTATACTTTAAGTACATATGGTGCCTTAGTTCAGATAAACTTTCCATGACTCTGTACACATGAACTATTGGCAATGAAAAGACTTCTGAAAATTCAGATTCCTTCCTCTCTTTACCTGCAAGCTGTGTTTTAAAAATGCTCCAAGAACACTGTAAACTGTTAAGCGGGGGGATGTGGGGGTGGGGGTGTGGGTGGGTGTGTGAGAGAGAGAGACAGACAGACACTACAAGAGCACGCCAGTATCAAATAGCCATGGCTTACAGTGCAAGGATTCCAGTGCAATGGTCACAGAAGACTCTGCTGTGATTGAGCTGAAGTCTAGAGGAGGATATTCCTGTAAGACAAAAGGACTGATTTGGATGTGCTGGGGAGATGACAATTCATTTAAAAATAGCCCTAAACACTTTTAAAAGGTGAAGGGTAACATTTTCAAAATAATTTAAGTGATTTAGGCGTCTAAGTCTCACTTTTGAAAATGGGACTTAATGACTTAAATTCTTACGTTGCTTTTGGAAAATGGGACTTAGACACTTCTGAAAATTTTTGCCCAGCATAATGACTGAGTCTACAATCAATTCCACTTCATAGATGGGACTAAAAAGCGTGAAGAGATTGAAAAAGTAGAATATATATTTTTAAAAACAAAGAAAGGGTCCTGATAATTCTAAAAATGGTTATTTCCCTTTGATCAGTGTTGTTTATTTTACCATGACACTGGGTCCGATTCTCCACTGCCTTGTTAAACATGGCCAAATCACAAAAGTAGCATTTTGCACCCACTTTCTACAGGAGACTGAAGAATCAGGCCCATTGACTTGACGACAATTTCCATGTCACTGAATGGCCTCAAAGGCCTGTTTTGTTTTATTCCCTGGGGCAATTCCCCTTCACTCTGTATGGCAGAGGAAAATGTCAGAGACGACAGAACCACTATGGTCCCAGTTCATAGTGGGAGCAAATAGAGGACCAAAATGGATTTAGGGAGCCCATGCTTACAGTGAAGAACCCCTACATACCAGAGTCAAGTCCTATGAGGACTCCCCTTTGCAGTGAGATTTGGCAGTCAGGCAGCAGAATGGTTACTCTGGTTGAGTATATGAGGAGAGTGGATTTAGCCCATAGGAAACATTTGAAAGAGTACTACTCCTGCCAACACCGCCCATTTTCCCAGTGGGAATCTGAGCCCAATTATCTCTGAATAGTCATTGGAAAAGCCCAGTCACAGAGCTGGCATCACAGGCATCGATAGACCTAACATTGTTCCCCTTTAAATAAAAAACAAACTTCCATGTGTGTCAGATGGAACATGACCTCACTGAATGCCTTGCCATGAGCTCAGTCAGAACCTACCAAAAAAAAAAAAACACCTTTGTACTACTTCTGCATTGCTTATGTGGCAGCGCTGTCACTGATCTGAGACTATGAGGGTTACTGTACAGAGATCTGATGGCGTCGAAGACAATGTGTATGTTAAAACTTAAATGCATGTTAATTCAAGGTGGACTCTCATTTCTCTCTCTAAGTAGTCTGACTATTCTCCTGTTTTATATATTTTGTTTGTCTACCTCCCATGCTACTCCAAGTGCTTTGAATTGTGTAATCAAGGTTCTTATTTCAGAGACACTTGGGGTTGGCCAGAGGCGACAATGGCAAAGTGGTAGGTATTTCACCTCAGTCCCTCCCACTACTCTAACCTGGATGACTTCAATTTCCACAACTAAGCCCCTTGATTTTGTTTCATCTGGATTATTCATTAAATTCTTCATTCAGGCACCAACTTTGGTCCAATTCTTCACAGTCTGTCGCTGCCTTTTTACTGCTTTCTGAGCTCTCTCTCACAGCCTGAGTTCCCTCTCCAACTAGTATTACTTTTCAGTAGTCCTCTGCCGCTCTCCCCTCTGCATATCACGTGCTCAATCATTCAGCTATCCCCAATCCATTAACCTCTGACTCCTCCTTCCCTTCACGGTCTTTGCTTCCTTCAAACTCATATTCCCTACTCTGTCCTTTGTTCCCAATCTCATTCTCCAGCCTTCTAATCCTCAGCCTTGACTCTCCTCCCAGTTTTGCTTCCTTCATTCCTGCAAACAGCTGAGCACCCCTTTGAAGAAAGTCTGATGATTTTCCCTATTCTAAATTAATTCTCTAAACACCTTGACTTTTTAAATGTTCTTGTCCTGCCAACGCCCAACTACTCGTATTTCAGCTCTTTCGACAGCCTTCAACACTACTGACTGTAAAGTGCTGCAGACTCATCTCTGAGTGATGCCAGAGTAGATAGAATCACTCAACAGATCCCCATGACGGAACATCTTTTCTCTCATCTTTCCCTTTTATCATTCATAATAATTTATTTAAAATAAATTAGGTGCATGAAAATGGGACCTATGTTAGCAGTTTCACAACAATTTCCATGGCAGCTTACTGTCTCATCACGCAATCGTGTTTTTTTCATTTCAGGTGGGGAACATGCTTGAAAATGGCTTCATTTCTTTCTTCAGAATTCACCTGCTCTTGCTGCTAACTGCCTTGATGCTATATAACATATTGTCCAATGTCAAAGAAAAACAATGGAAGCATTCAGGTTTCTGTAGGATCTACACCCATCACTTTGACAGTTTTTGTTGACACTAAAGTTAATGTTTAGCAGGCAGAAAGGTAAAATTTAAAATACGTGAAAAGGGGAAAAAAAGAAACACAAATACTATCTTATCCACCAAGGACAGCTCAAGGACCTGATTCCTATTTACTCCACTCTGTCAGTGTAAGGAGGTCTTAAAGTAGGTGTAAATTATAATTACATGCACTTTGAGGTCCTTTTACACTGCCTTGGTGTAAATGAGACTCAAGCCCCAAGTTTTAAAACAAAGCATTGTGTTTAGTGCACTAGGTTAGCAATATAAAGCGTTAAATTAATTAATCAGTAAAAATACTAAAGAGCTACTGTAAAAACACTTCCTCATTTTAATTCAAGGAAACAAAACAGGAAAATGCCATTTTCAACAACTTTCAGAATTCAAGCAACTGAGCTTGACTAGGACTTTTGTAGGATTGTGACTTTTAGCTGGATTTCTTCATTTCAAAGAGCACACATTAATTCTACCTACAGAAAAAAGTCAGAATCACTGGCACTGATGTATTGGTAGTAAGGCAGGCATTACCTATTTCACCAGGACCGGGATAAACTATTTACAATAGCCTCTCAAGCTGCCTTTCTGCTAACACTGATGAGGCTATTTCCCTCATAACGATAAATGGGCTGTGTGTTGCTTGGCTGTCAGGTATTCCACAATGCCCCCAAATATGGAGTAAAGAGATGGGGATTTTGGTGCAAATTACAAGGGTTTTGCTTCCCACAAAGGCTGCAGTCTTCCTACTCAAGTGGAGATATGTTTAAAAAACAAACAAGGCAAGTGTTTATAAAATCGAGATTTGAAGTGTTGTGGTAGCCATGTTGGTCCCAGGATATGAGGGAGACCAGCTGGGTGAGCTAATATCTTTTATTGGACCAGCTGAAGAAAGCTTGGTCTCTTTCACCAACAGTAGTTGGTCCAATATAAGATATTACTTCACCCACTTGTCTCTTAGAAAAAGAAGATCTAGAATTAAAATAAAAGTAGGAAAAACCTGCTGTGATGGGTTTGAGAAAGCCACTGTTTCACTCAGTTCTTAAAACCCTACTGCTTCCAATAAATTCTCACTGAAATCTTCCTCCTTGTAGCTCTCCTGCGTCTGTGAAGAGGGAGCTGTTTGTATGGAAAAGCCTTCAGTCCTTTTATCCCCAGCAGGCCTCACCACAAATAGGGCCACAAAGATAACTATCATGGTGCCCTACATTTTCCAGCCTGCCTTGCTGCAGGCTTAAGGAGGACAGGTGGAGGCACCATGGACCATCTCTTTAGTCCTTACATTCTAGAGAAAGAAGCCAAGCTCTGATTCCGGAAACTCTTGTTGTGGGCCTCAGTAGTGGGGACAGCAGGTTGAGCATCTATCCAAGCAGTATACAACTTCCACTGGGCCCCTGATGCCATAGGAGCTGGTCTGGAACATTCAGTTCATCTTTTTATAAAAAGACTAGGATCTGGTTTCTCATGGGGTTCATTCCCTAACCTTTTATTGCTTTAAACTGCTGTGTGTGGTATAACTTATATACAAATAATCTAAGGGCATCCTTTTGGGCTCTACCTAAGCGGCAGGAGGTACTGGCCACAAAGGTGTGAGCTTCCTGCACATTCAAGTGAGAGAAAGCATCCCCTTTGGATCAGCCCTTTGACAAGCACAGATTTTGTAAGTGACTAGTTTTTTGAAGCCAGTGGGGATACACAACTCTTTGATCATGGAAATAATAAACCTAGAAGAGGCTTTTGTTGATTGCATGACATTCAGGTGCACAAGAGAAATGCTGTGCACTGGAGACCCTTTTACAAGTGTGGAGCCCTGATCCTGTTCTGGCTCTTCATTCATATAGTTGTCCTTAATCCATTGCTGCTTCTGAGGCCAAATACTTTCAAGAGCCTTCTGGATTGTGAATGAGACTGTTAAACCTCGGAAGTTAGGGAAAATTGCCTCTCTACGCAGCAAAGGAGCAAATGCATATTTTTCTCCAAGGGTAGGAGAGAGGTAAACAGTCATCAGAAGGAGGAAGGATCATGTCTTGCCAAAAAAGTTCCACAAGTTTCCAACCCTAGTTGTTTCTCAAAAGGAAACACCCACAGCTTTGAGCTAAAGTGAGTGAGCTGCAACACTAAGTGGTCAGTTAATGAGCTCGACTTGGGGTAGCATCCATATAAATGTTGCTAGCCAGGCCATCTAATAAGTTAACAACTTTAAGTCTGCTTTATTCGTGATTGACATTTTAAAAATACTTTATGACAAACAAAACATTGACAATAGCTTTTAAGGTTTTAGAGGTCTCAAATAACTAGGTTTGTGCTAACAAAACAGACCCTTGGTTGCTTTATTTTGTCTTCCAATCAAAAGGAAAATAGTCTACCAAAGGGGAAATTAACTTTACACCTGCTATTTGCTGCCCAGTGCAAGACTCCAGCCTTCTTGAATTGAAGACATGGCTCTAACCTAAAACAGATGTTTGCAAGAATTCGCACATTATTAAATAATGGAAGAGCTTACAGATGCATGATATAGCTATGCAGAAGCCTACTTTATAACATGGCTGTAATCCCATGAGTTTATAAAGGAAGCAGACAGAAGTACAAGTTAGACTAAAAAAGAAAAATATCCGTATTTTAGTTTATAGGGTTTCAATTTTATGACATAATCAGTGAAAAACTTTCCTAAGAGATGTTGTAAAATGCAGTACTCAATTCATTATGAAAACCCCCCACGGCATCTTACCTTAGATCCTAGCACTTTCCATCTATCATGAAAATACAATATTTTTGGTAATTTCATTTTAGTTGAGGCCTGAGAAAGCCATCTATTTTACACAGATTTTTAATAACAATCCAACTTCAGAAGCATTAGTATTTAATAGCAGACCATCATTCTGTTTTGACTAACACCATACACTTACAGCAAGAGCTACCAGCAGGGCCGGCTCCAGGGTTTTTGCCACCCCAAGCAGCAAAAAGAAGAAAAAAAAAAAAAGCCGTGATCGCGATCTGCAACTCTACCGCTGCCGCTTCAGTCTTCGGCAGCAATTCGGCAACTGGTCCTTCTCCAAGAGGGAGCGAGGGACTCGCCGCCGAAGACCCAGATGTGCTGCCTCTCTCCATTGGCCACCCCAAGCACCTGCTTGCTGGCTACCAGGCTCCGCTATTGAAACTAGGTCATCCTCAAAGCTCATGTGTGTTTGCAAAGACTGTGTGAATGGCTCTCAAAAGATTAATGACCTACCACTTTACAAGAGCTGAGTATCTGTCTTAAATAATCTCACTTAAAATATGAAACCAAGTATGTAATTTAACAATTGTCCCACCCAATGATGCTAAAAGAGGCAGAAGACACTTGCTTATACTTGCAGTCTTGGGTGTTAAAGGTAATTTAATTGTGTAAAATAGCTGAAGAATCAAATATAAGAGAACACTAGCGGCTTACTAATTAGGGCCCTGATGCTGTAATCAGATACACTTGGGCAGACCCACACACACACACAGTCCAGCTGCATGGCCATAAGGTCTACCTGCATGGACCCAGATGCAAAATTAAGCCTTACTAGGTCTCCTTTTAAGAAAATGGCATTAAACAGAGAACTTCATATGCACACAGATCTCAAGAGCACCTAAAGGAGCACACAGGCATTTAAAAAAAATATCACATCTAGTATGTCTCTCTTCAGGTTTTGTGGAATTCCTCTGTAGTGTTGAATATGTGCATTACGTGCATAGAACTATTCACCAAGAAGTCTAAGGCCCATAAGCACTTACCAGTTAGGTAAGGTATATCTGAGCAAGATTTCCAATATGAACAGATGCGACCCCTTCCTTTTGACCACAAAAGGTAACTGTACACTTATACACACTCTTTTTGTAACAGAAGATAAGAGAGCTGCCTCAACTCACTCTGACCACAGAGATACTGCTTATGTGACAAAAGCTGCTATTTTGTGTGCATTAGTGACTCAGACTTGGGCAATGGACTGAGTCTTTAAATCAAGATTGAATGTCTTTCTGAAATATCTGATCTAGTTCAATTAGAATTCATGGCTTTTATTCAGGAATTACTGGGTGGAATTATATGGCCTAGGCTATGCAGCAGATCAGACTGGATGATCCCTTCTGGTCTTAAAATCTAATGAGTCATACGCTGTGCGTCTCCAAATCAAGACAATGACAACCCATTTCAGTCAATACACAAAGTAAATAAATAATATATCCAATAACATTTAGAAACTACACTAGAGAATCACAGAACTTGAGGGGGGTTGGGAGGGAATTAAGACATCTAGTCTATCTTCTCCAACCACTAATGCAGAATTACTCCCTACAGTACATTTTCTAGTCTTTGCCCAGTCTTCCTAACATTTCAGTAGGAGTGCGTTTGCTCCTTATACATGAAACAGGATCAAAGAGTATTTCCCATTTTAAGATAAAATCTTCTAGGTTAGATTAACACAAAGAATGGGTGTCCTCCAACAGATTTTCTTATACATTAACAACAAAAGGAGGAACACATTAACTATTTTAAAAAATGTGAAAAAGAGAATTGCCATTATTTTAATAGGTGAAGGATACAAATATTTATCTTCCTGCTTTGTATCTTCAGATTCCCTAAACGAATTTCATTTCAGTTATTCTCAGTATTTGCCCTACTGCAATGACAAGTTTAATTAAATTACAGTAATATCATCCAGAATGATCCACTTAGGTTGGGTGTGGATATCGAATTTAATCTAAAAGCCATTACACAAGCCTGAACTTTGTCATATTCAGTAGAACTGAGGGAAAAGAGAGAGGATTACTATTTAGAGCTGAGAGCATCAAAGGATGGAGAGAAAATTGCCCTGCCCAGCTCTTCTCTTAAACTCAGTATCCTCCGTCATTCCAGATTTTGGTGTAATCTACAATAGTTCATGAAATTCTCCCCGGTTCTCACAGACATCAAACACTGCCATCAGACATGAATTCAAAGAATTAAGCTTCAAGAGACAACTCCATCATAACTGGCATAAAAAGCACAATTTTGTAAGTATTAAAATCTCAGCATAATTTCTCAGTTAAATTTCCCTCCAAATGCTCAAAACTATTGGAGATATGTTGAATCATATAAAATACATACTGAAAAAGAGGATCTGGTGTTTGAGTAAGAAGTTTTTAATCGCTCTACATCTGCCGTCATTCACCTGATTTGAAATATTTTGTAATTTATTAATCGAATGTCCTTCTGTAAAAAAGATATTTTATTATACTTATTACCATTGGTGGTGTTTCAATTCTACTAAAAATGTACTCATGATTTCGGGCTTCCTTAAAGACACAGTAATGAACAAGAAATAAAGCTGGGGAGCAGATCATCAGTATTCAGACTAATGTGAATACATTATATGAAGTCTAAATATAATAATTTTTACTACTATCTATATTTTTACCCTTACAACCATCAATGAGCAGAAACATTGTACATGTCACTACCCCAGGCCATTTGTACACCTAAATTGGGAGCAAGAAAAACATGAGCAGTCTTGGAAATCAGTCCCTAATGCCTATATAGCAGGTCATATTGCCGGTCAAATGTAGAGATCAACAAAATCCTTTTGGATAAAGAGGTCAAATTATATATAAATACATAATTGTATTGTTGATTAATGAAAATATTGGAAATCAACATTTTAATAACTATATGAGTCTATGGTGCCTTCAAAGGCTAAGTCTGTACCTAAGAATATTCACTCTATTATTACATTAAGGCAAAGTTTTCCCCTCTGATCCACACTATGAATCTCCCATATGGAAAGCAGAGCCCCAATGCACATTATACACTTGTTTAATATGTGCAACAAAAAGAGAACAAACAACAGATCTACACTGCAGATGAAAAGAGTTTTTCCCTTAATGCAATACAGTTAACTGAAGAACCATAGGCCACTAAACAGGGCAGTGACACAGCCCTCCACTCCCAGATTTTCACTGCAGAAAAGGCTCTGAGGGTCATATTAGATCACAAGCTAAATACGAGTAAACAGTGTAACACAGTTGGAAAAAAAATAAATCACTCCGGGCTGTATTAGCAAGGGTGTTGACTGGAGTAGTGTCCAGTTCTAGGCTCCACATTTTAAGAAAAATGCGGACAAATTGGAGAAAGTCCAGAGGAGAGCAACAAAAATCATTAAAAGGTCTAGAAAACATAACTACAAGGAAAGACTGAAAAAATTGGATTTGTTTAATCTGAAACAATAGCCAGGTACATACATACCAGTGGGCTTCATTTTCAGTTGCTTCAATTTTCACAAGATTGCACCTTGGGCAGCTGGATCCTATAACTAGGGCCCTACTAAATTCATGGTCCACTTTTGTAAATTTCACAGTCATAGAATTTTAAAAGTCTTGAATTTCATGGTGTCAGATATGTAAATCTTAAATTTTCGTGGTGTTGTAACAAAGCATGAATATGTATTTAAAAACCAGCAAAAAACAAAAACATGTAAAGCCCTTAAGTCAGCATTTCTCCAACTGGGGGTCCCTACTCAAGAGGAGGTTGCAAAGTTATTGTGTGTGGAGGTGGGGGTCAGAGTATTGCTATCCTTGCTTCTGCGCTGCCTTCAGCGCTGGGCAGCCAGAAAGCAGCTGTCTGGACACCCAGCTCTGAAGGCACTGCTGCCACCAACAGCAGCGCAGAAGTAAGGGCAGCGATACACAATACCATTACTTCTGCAGTGCTGCCTTCAGAGATGGGCACCTGGTCAATGGCCAGCAACCTCTGCTCTCTGGCCACCCAGCTCTGAAGGCAGCGCAGAAGTAAAGGTGGCAATATCGTGACCTCTTCAATAGCCTCGCAGTCCCTTTTGGGTCAGGACCCCCAGTTTGAGAAACACTGTGTACTTTTGTATACTTTTACCTTATAGTATAATATAGGGTAAAAATACACAAAAGACCAGATTTCATTGGGGAGACCAGATTTCACGGTCTGTGACACGTTTTTTTAGGGCTCTGCCTATAGCAGATGGAAAATTTAAATCAATAGTCAAAGCAACAAGGAGGGGAACAGAAGAGAGAAAAGACTACCTATCAATCCTGTTTGATTTGGGAGTCTGGAATAATCTTTTCAGGGCCAGTTCGAACAACTCCGGACCTGCTGCAAAGCTTTCCAGTTTGTCACCCATACACAAGGCCCAAAAGTCAACGTATAACTATCTTCACTCCATCTTACCTCAGACAGCTCTGCCATACCAGCTGGGGGGGAAGGCTGAAGTTTTATAAAGCAGAACAAATATATGTCCTCGACTAATATGTCTAGAACTAATGTGTGTATTTTCCCCCTCAAGGGTTCCAAGAGGTCTCATGAATCAGCTTGTTCGCCACACCAGGTGGCACTGGCACTGAGTGGTAAATATCTCACTAGCTATCATTCCTACTTGGTGGGAAGTCCTGCGGCTGCACATTTGGCTGTATTATGTGAAGCAGCCCTAGCTAGAGCCAGTGTAGCTTAGTGTTTAGAGCACTGGACTGGGACTCAGGAGACCTGGGTCTATTTGTTGCTCTGCCACTGACCAGCAGAGTGACCTTGCACAAGTCACTTGATCTCCCTGTGCCATAGTTCCCCTATCTGCAAAAGGGGGATAGCAATGCTGACCTTCTTGGTAAAGTGCTTCAAGGTGTGCTGATGAAAAGAAGTAGTATACAAAAAGCTATATATCATCATCTCAGAAAATAGGCATCAGCGCATCATTCCTCCATCAATTCAGCTGGGTCCCCAGGAATTCCTAATGGAGATGTAAAAGTGTTGGAAATACCTCAGTACTACAGTTTAAGAACCACCACGCACCTATCGTCCTGGTCTTAGGTGAACATGTTTAGGGTTGGGACACTGATACTGTACAGTACAGAAAGTCAGAGATGGGTTTGGAGCTGCTGTCAACTCATTTTCCTTCAACAAGAGCCAAGACTTTCTGCTTTTCAAAATGGGACTCAGGGGCTTTTTGAATTTCTTACTCCAAGTCTGTCTGTAGGTGACTCTCACCTCAGTAAATAGATTTGTTTTAACTTTAGAAAAGGAAATGCATTTTTATTTTACAGTAAGTTTGTAAATGTTTGATTAGAAAATGGGCAATTGCCACTAACCATAGATGTTCACTGTATCAGGTCATTGAGTATTTGGGGCCAAATTCTTTCCTCAGTTACACTCATGAAAACTCATTGACATCTGTAAGACTGCATGGGTGTAACTGAGACAAGAATTTGGCCCACTGGTTCTATTGATTCCAAATGCCACAATTTTCAGGAGAACAGACCAATGCAGAACAAAGAACTGATTAGTGTGTTCATGTGTGACTAGTAGTGTGGAGAAACGCGAACATACAAGATGCATCTGTGAGGTATACACATGTATAAGATGTGTTTCCAGTAATACTTGCAGGTTTGAAGAACACTAACTTCTTCTATATTACCACAAAGCCTCTCTTCTTCAACATGCAATATATGCAGTGACCTAATTTAACAGTGCAAGGCTTGAAGAAAGAAAGGAGAGCTGGTAAATCCAAATGTACATAATATCATTGCCTTCCAACTGCACAGACATGGGAAAATGCAGGACCAATTGAGATAGAACCATTGCATCTCACTAGCAGAACTGTGCAGCAAATCATTTTACTAAGTAGCCAATGGGACTGTTTACGAACAGTCTTTTAAAATAAAACACACAGAGGAAGTTCTCTGGGAAACTGTTCTTAGGGGCTAAGGATTTTTGTGCATCAAAAGGGTTTTTGAAAACTGTAATAACATTGCAAATAAGCTTTGGTTCAGCTCATTTATCTTCATAACAAGAACAAACCCTATTCATATTATGCTAAAAGAAAAAAAGGAGGTCACATACAGTGCTTATTATTTCAAACAATAAAATTATGAGTACTGTCAACTCACCCATTACCCTGAGTAAAATGTAACAGTAAAAACAGAAGATAAACATAAGTTCCCATAATTAGAGTTTTGCTCACTGAAGCACTGCTCTTCTAGTGTTCAGGATTTCATTGCATCAGGTAGATCAACTATAAATAATCTCTTAGAGCTATGACATACCCGGGTCCTAGTGCTACAAAAAAGAAGAGGGATAGTCATTTGTTTGGGAAAAATCTAGTCATTTGTTTCCTCCTTTAAACAAAAGTGCTTTTCCATAACCATCACCAAGAATGAATGCAACAGCACTGAGCAAACACATATATATGGAGCTACAGTTTGTATATTTTGTTCCAGAAAAGCATGCCAAGTATTTGCTATTGATAGTGTCACCCAACGTTCAGCATGCATCATTTGAAATGAGGAGAAGAGGAGCCTTTTTAAGAGATCTCTCTTATAGGAAGTGTTTAAAAAAAAATCTGGCACAATTAAATCTGCTATTTTCAAAAGGCAAAAACTTTTGCCCTTCCCAAGCATGGAGTATGAGAAGAGTGAACCAGGCCCATTGATCTGCCATTCACTGCTTTACAATTTTTATTTCAAAGCCTACAACCCTAATCTCAAGAAAAGTGCTGTTTATGGGCCAAATCATCCCATATATGAGCACATCCCACATAAGGGTCAGTGAATGTCACAAATCTATGCTCCGGACATTTCCTCATAGTCATTTCAGTGGGGAGGGAAGGTGGCTTCCACCCCACAGAATGGACAGCGTAGTCCTTGAGATTTACCAGACACCCAGTGCCAAAGACACTGCCTACCATCCACCTTAATTGCTCCCCAGTCCCCTGGCAGAATATCTCCCAAGGAGCAGCAAGGCTGTATTTGTGTAAGTTAATGGAGACCTGTCCTCCTTGGTTGAGCCACACTAAATTGTTAATCTTAGATTTTGTTGGGAACATGAAACAAACAGGAATCCTTTTTATGAAGCATCAGTTCATGTTATAAAAAAGTTGAGACATAAATAGTCACTATTCCCTTTGTATCTAGAATTGCACATAGCAGAAAAACAATATTTAGATGTTCTCTGAATCTTCTTCTCGCAAAAATAAGGCATCTTCTGCAGGAAAATAAAACATGACATTTGAGTATAGGTATGCCACAGGTTTCTTTAAGGCTTGCAAACATTCACTTATCGACAAATATGTCACACAAAAATTCACTTTTTCATGTTAGGAAAAGAGATGTGGGTTCTCTTGAACGGAAAAAACTAATTTTAAAATATTAAATTATCCATCTTTATCTATCTATCTATCTATCTATATATAGAGAGAGAGAGAGAGAGAGAAAAAACAAAAAAAATAATCTCAGGGCTGAATGGCTTGCTATTTTCTGCTCCCTAAAGGAGGAAATACTTTCCCCACTCTTGATTTAAATAAAACTTTGTTGTTATGGTGAACTGGAAAGAGAACGAAAGATAGAAAAATACAGTGAATATTTTTAAAATCTTTATCTCACAAAGGGCACAGAGACTGGATCAACTAGATTAAAAATAAATGTTATAACCAGCTTCTAACCATCACCATATGACTACGAGCTGTTTAGGCAAGAAAATTAATCTCTTCTGGTTGTAGAAGACAATGATTTATCTTTTCAAGTTAATTGAGGTCTAAACTGCAGTGGCATGATGTTTGGTATCAGGAATAGCATAACTCTGCTGCATCAACTGCTTTGAACACTGGTGGAGAAGAGTCAAGCTGGGGACATTTAAAATGGATGCACATTCTGCAGGTTTTCTGGTATGGGTACTCTTTGCTTATCTGCTGGGCTGCCAAAACTATGACCACACAAAGGTCATATGCTCATTTCAGTGAGTGCCAGTGAACAAGGGCCTGCTGAATGCACAAAGACAGCTTGCTTGAAAGAAGATCCTCCTGAATAATAAGCAATGAAGAGTTTGTGACCCAGGCTTAGTCACAAACAAGGCCAAATTCAAGCAAATCTGGGCCCCACTGCAAAGACATTCTATTGGGTCTCCCAGCTGCAAGTTCTAGGATTCCATGTGCAACCCCTATCATCCTATCTGCCCCATCCTTCTTCCCTAGCTGGAAAGATTCTCCCTCTGGTGGGTGAAGGAGTGAAAATAGGCTTCAGGCTATGGGTTTTAGGTGGCCAGGTCTGGTGGTTGGAGTGGTGGTCAAAGTCAGACACAGGGCCAAGGGGAGATCTGTAACTGGGATCTGAGGCAGATTGTGGGTCAGAACTGGGGTCAGTCTGTGGACAAGCCAACTCAGGATTGTAGTCATAGTCAGGCTGAAGGTCAAAGCCAGGTTGGAATTAGCACTAGGGTTGGGGGGGGGAGGGAGATGAGGAAGCAGCTGCAGGGCTGGACTGAGTCAGGAACAGAACAGGAGCAAGGTCAGGGTAGGGCACAGACAAGGCTGAGGCAAGGCTGGAGGCAGGAACAGAAATCACATCAAGAGCAGGCTGAAAGTCTTAGGAATCTGTGACAGCGCAGGATGGCAGGAGGGTTCCTGGCTGAGTAGTGCTATTGCACAAACTAACTTGAAGCTTGGGTGTTGGGGGAGAGGTCAGTGAAATACCTGTGGCTGGGAGTCCTCTGACTCAGGCTCTGCTCAAGTGATAGGCTGCACCATACCTGAGTCATTGCACCTATAGAGTTTCTAGAGGAATGGGCAGGCTTCTAAGGGCCCCTCCCCTGGCCTAAGGGGGAGGAGCCACTGAACCCAAGGCTCAAGTAAATTTGCGGGACAACAAACCAGGGACAGGAGTGAGGGTCACAGGGTCAAAAGCAGGAAGCCAGAGGGGGACACCGAGCAGAGAACCCCAGACAGTGCCCACTGTGCCTCATAAGCATCCAGGGAGCCAGTGGATGTGGCCCAGAGGAACTCTGCCCAGAGACGTGACTTCAGGGAGGAGTGGAAATAGGGCCCCCAGTCACAGAGCACCTCCCCATCCCAATCCTCTTCTGGTATGGTGGACGGCCACCTCAGTCAGTGACAGGAGGAGGTCTTGCAACTTCGTGGGGCCACTGATGAGATGTGCATAGAGCAGGAGGTGTGGGGAGAAGGTTTTGGAGGAGCTGGAGAACAGGCTGCAACCTAGCGCACTCGAGGTAGATGTGTACCAGTCTTCCTCACACTGCAGAAGAGGCAAGTGTCAGGGACGAGGGTGAACCATGCCAGGTACATGCCAGTGTTTGTGAATTTCTCACAATAGGCCACCTGTACAGAACTTGCCAGCATGTTCATGGAGGGATTTAAGGGAATAATGGATGGAGATTGCCTGTTAAACAGGAGGTAATGGAAACCTGTGATGTGCCCCTGGCCAGAACATAATAGATAATAACAGCCCTTATTACAAATCAGCATAGCTGTTGTCACCTTTAATCATTATGACACTTCCATATACCTTTTCTCTGTATTACCCTTATCTGCCTCAGTGCTAGAAAAATTTTGCACAATACAGAATGGAGGAAATGTGAACTTTATTAACTGGGAAAAACTGCAGCCTTCTTTAAGTGCAGTCTTTCCAAGAAGGCCTCCCTCGTGAAGGAAAGAACTATAAAGTATTGTAGTTGAACAAGCTACATGAACAAAACAGTCAGGGTCTATGATGCTACCAGTGATTTTTCTTCTCTTCACAGTGATGGGGATGGATAAGCACTACCAGATAATGGATATACCACAGCAGAATGGATTTGGGGCATTAACGTCTGGACAAAAGAACAGCCTAATTCTTCAGTTTCTTCTGTCCCCACTCTGCCAAGCCACAGTGCTCTTGCTTCCGGGAGTCCTTTACCAAAAACACTTCAGAGGGATAAGTGATACATGGGAAGTTCCATATCACATTAGTTGAGAGCAGCATGATCTAGTCAGTAGGGCCCTGGACTGGGACTCAGGAGAGTTGGGTTCTATGCCTGGGTGGGCCGCTAACCTGATGTGGACTCTGATTACGTCGCTTGACTTGCGTCCCCTCCCACTGTCTTGTTCATTTAGACTCCACACTCTTCAGGGCAGGGACTGTCTCTCACTATGTGTCTGCACAGCACCTGGGGTCCCTGATTTCAGTTGGGAGCAGGAGGTGCTACTAGAATACAAATGTGTTATGTTCTTGTATATGCTGCTTGTTATGACCTCCATGCTTAGCTGACTACAAAAATGAAATTTGATGGACATTTTAGCAGGTTTAATCTGAACTAGATTGTTGTCACCTTGGATAACAGGCCCAGGATTATCTCCCCGACTTCCAAGAGATTTAAATTGGGTGTTCTAGAGGAGATCAAGTTAGAGTTTTCCAGTCAGATTATGAAGGCCAGAAAGAATCATTCTGATCATCTATCCTGATCACAGCCAATGATTTCTGCATCAAACCTATAGCTTCTAGGTGAGCAATAAACTCTTTTTGAAAGGTATCCTGTCATGACTTAAAGACTGCAAGTGATGGTGAATCCACCACATCCCTCATAAGTTGTTCCAATGGTTAGTTACCTTCACGGTTAAAAGTTTGCACCATTTCTAGTTGAATGTGTCTAGCTCCTGCTTCCAGCCATTGGCTCCTGTTATGCCTTTTTCTACTAACAGAAAGCTTTCCCATGTAGGTAGTTGAAAATTAATCTGTTCCCACACACTCCACTCCCCTAATAACTGCTTTAGAGATTGTAGACAACAGTCCAAAGAAGGGAAGAACAAAGGCTAATATTTATTTACAACTAACAAAACTGTGTGCGTGGGTGGGGGGAATATTTACAGGAATAAAGAAAGGAACCAGACATCCTAAAATAATGAGCAAAAGAATAAGATCACTTCAATATTAGCAAAATACAGGACAAATAAGAGTTATAATTAGGAACAAACATTTCCATAACAAGGATTCCTATGCTAGGAGGAGATGTTCCTACTAGAGCTGCACGGAATAGTTCTCAAATTTAAAATTCCATCATAAAAAATGTGCAATTTCCATACACATACACACCTACCTTCCTGATCAGCTTTGGTTTCCACCAGTCTCTTTCATTAGGTGCTAATATTTAGTTACCCTGCCACAGCCTACTTGTGCCATGACATGAAACGGCTGAATCCTGTTTCTCAGAATTCAGAGCACAGAATCATCTACCATTAGACCCACCTAGTTAGCCCTTAACCCACCTTTACCCAAGGCAAATTACAACCTCCGACTGGATTTACTAGCTGAAAATTTCAACAGATGGATCGCATATCAACATCTCTTGATGACACTAAAAAGACATTCAGCTAATCAAATGCTCCACCGCATCTGGCAGAGTTAACTCTGATAATACTCATTTTCCTAGCACAGCACCACAGCTGAAGGAAGCATAAAGAAAGATTCTTGGACCTCATTTGTTTCCTCCTCAGTCTCTTCACAAATAGGGATCTTATTAATCCAGCTGTCCTGGTTAAATTTCCCTTTGAGCTGGGGGATGTAAGCATTACTGTATGTTCTATTCAAACGAGAGAGAAAGAAATCAGCAAAGCACTTTGAGAGCCTTCTGGAGGAAGAAGGTATAAATGCAAGCAATTATTTCCACACACACTTGATGCTCTGACCCCAACCATTTAGTGATTAACAGAAATTAGAAACTTTACCACATCACTCACATGCAGAAGAATTTCGACTATACATGTAACTTCCATACGTTATGTCAGGACCTCCATTATATTTATATAAAACAATCTTGCTGCTACAAAACTTTCTATTGTGAAGAAATGCACAGCCTCAAAAGGATCTGCCATCCCAAGTGCTCTTTTAGAACGAGGCACTAAACAGTTGTCTACAAGGAAATGGCTCTGAAATGTATTTCTTCATGCTGCTGCCTCAACTCAAGAAAGAGTCTTTAATGTGCTGAACTGTAAGCAAAAACAAAATCATCAGATGACCCTCCCTCTTTTTAAGGAATCCTTTTTTTGTGTCTGGGTAGGTAAATGAAAGATGTAAAGAAGAGATGCAGTTTTCATCAATAAAATGTAGAAGCAGACCACTGCATACTGATCTTAAGTTGGGAGAGAGTATTTAAAGTTGAAATCAGAAAAAGTTAATTAAGATCACGCATGCCCTTCTGCACCCATGGAGAAAGTGAAAGAGAGATGCTCTTTCTATACACAATAACAAGAGTAATGTATTCTGTGGCCCATGAAAGAGGAGGCCAAATAGGAGGGAATCTGATTAATTTAGGCCGATATTGTAGCTGTAGGATGTAGCTGAATCTATCTGCTGCATTAGATTCTGGATGGTTGTAACTTTAGCACAGGCCACTGGTATTGGTAATCCTAAAAGTGTTCAAAAATCGTGAGTTGGGACTCAGAAGATCACAAGCCTGGCTTTAAAAAAATCATATGATTTTGAAAATTAATAAATGCTGGGTCTTTTCATTTGCCTTCTGGTTTTTGAGCCTTAGTATGTGTTTTCAGGATCTCTCTGCAACCATGTGAGCTAGAAACTTTTCTTAATGAAAGCTGAGATTCTCATGCAGTCACTTGTCTCCAGGACCTTGGAGTTTTAAACAAAGACACATGCAACACTGGATCACTTTGCACAAGCTGCAAGTATGTGAGATAGCTTGGATCCTCAATCAGTGCTGCAGGGGGACTAGGTTCAGAATTATTCCCATCTCTGACAACATGGTGGTGGGGTTTTGTTTGTGTGTTGTGCCTTTAGTGACCTCTGGTCTCTTTTCAAGGATGTTCAAAACAATTAGAAAAACAGTATTCCAGGCACATATTAAAACAGGATAAAACAAATTCTTCTAGCGTCCCTTACATTAATTCCAGACACCAGTATTACCAGTGGAAATACAATCAGTGTAACAAAACAGAATCAACATTATTTTGCTGTGTGCTCACTCACAGCAAAGGTTCTGGCCCCTCCTTGATAAGTCAATATATATGATTACTCAGTAAAAATACTACTGGAGCTTTTCTATATGCTCTATGATCCTAAGAGAATGACAGAAACATAGGACTGGAAGGATCCCTGAGAGGTCAGCAAGCCCTGCCCCCTTGTGCTGAGGCAGGACCAAGTAAACCTAGACCACCCTGACAGGTATTTGTCCAATCTCCAATGATGAGGATTCCACCACCTCCCTTAGTAACTTATTCACATACTTAATTATCCTTATAGTTTGAAAGTGTTTCCTAATATCTAGCCTAAGTCTCCCCTACTGCAGATTAAGCTGATTACCTCCTTTAACTTCAGTGAACATGGAGTACAATTGATCCCCCTTCTCTAGGTAACAGACCTTAACATATTTGAAGACTTATCAGGTCCCCCCTCGGTCTTTCTTCCTCTAAATTGAATGTTCCCAGGTTTGTTTTTTTTATTTGGTTTGTTTTTTAAACCTTCTCTCATAGATCAGGTTTTCTAAACATTTCATCATTGTTGTTCCTCTCCCCAACTGGACTCTCTCCAGTTTATCTACATCCTTCCTAAAGTGTGGCACCCAGAACTGGACACAGTACTCCAGCTGAGACCTCATCAGTGCTGAGCAGAGCAGGACAATTACCTCCCATGTCTTGTATAGGATATTCCTTTTAATACACCCCAGAATGATCTTAGCTTTATTTGCAACTGCATCACATTCAATATGTGAGCCACTACAACCCCCAGATCCATTTCAGCAGTATTAGCACCTAACCAGTTATTCCCCATTTTGTAGTTGTGCACTTGATTTTTCCTTCCTAACTGAAGTACTTTGTACTTTTCTTTATTGAATGTAATCTTGTTGATTTCAGACCAATTCCCTAGTTTGTAAAGGTCATTTTGAATTCTAATCTTGTCCTCCAAACTGCTTGCAACTCCTCCCAGCTTGGTGTTATCTGCAGATTTTATAAGCACACTCTCCACTGCATTATTCAAGTCATTAATGAAAATATTGATTAGTACGAGACCTAGGACTGACCCCTGCAGGAACCCACTACATACGCCCTGCCAATTTGACAATGAACCATGGATAAGTACGGTTTAAGTATGATCTTTCAATCAGCTGAGTACCCACCTTATAGTAATTCCATCTAGACCACATTTCCCTACTTTGTATATGAAAATATCATGTGGGACTTTGTCAAAAACCATACTAAAAATCAAGCTATATCACAAATAGGAAAGGAGGAGCACAGCACAATGCTGGGAAGCTGCAAAATACAAAGATGGATGCAAAAAGTGGCTACCTTAATTTAAACTAAAAAGTGGTAGTTGTAGTTCATCCTCTATACATGCAGAACGGTAGTTAAAATGTCATTTAAAATATAGAAATGATGCCCATGGATCAAAAGACAGCACAACTCCAAATATTTTTACTGATGAAATTTCAAACAGACAATGTGAAATATTCTGATTCCACATGGATACATTCAAAATTATTAGTAGCTTTGCCCATTCTGAAAATAAAAATTAACACTCTCTATATGGCAGTATTTAAAAATACTTTCATCAAGCAAGTTCTTGCATTTTCTAGCTAAAGCAGCCAGCGTTATATTACAAACACTTCCAACCACATTGCTTGCCAGTTTTTTTATGGACAAAGTAAAACATCAATAATTAATGATTTTAGGAAACCTATTGAAACTGAAATACAAATGTAATTGATATAAACTAAGAAAGAGGAAGTAGCATCACTGTATGTAAAGCAATAAAAACTAAGAAAGATGCATGTATATAGACAAGCAGATGACTGAATCCAACAGGTCTGGGGCCAAATGCACTGCATTTAGAAATATCCAATTCCAAAAATCAAGTTAAATTGACAAAATGCATAATTTTAATCAATAGTGGTTCTATATGAATTACTCTGTCTCAATTTATTACACTATACCAGTGTTTCCCAAACTTGTGACGCCGCTTGAGTAGAGAAAGCCCCTGGCGGGCTAGGCGCCGGTTTGTGTACCTGCCGCATCTGCAGATCTAGTGGATCGCAGCTCCCACTGACCACGGTTTGCCACTCCAGACCAATGAGAGCTGCTCGAAGCGGCGGCCAGTACGTCCCTCAGCCCACACCACTTCCAGCGGCTCCCATTGGCCTGGAGCAGCAAACCGCAGCCAGTGGGAGCCGTGATCGGCCGGACCTGTGGACGTGGCAGGTACACAGACCAGCCCGGCCTACCAGGGGCTTTCCCTACACAAGTGGCATCCCAAGTCTGGGAAACACTGCTTTAAAGTGTTAAAGTTTAGACACTTGATCGAAAACACAGAAAATACTGATGGGTTAAAAAACAAATCTAATTTCAAAGTAAGCAAGTGCCAGGTGACCCATTGCTCATCCCACTGCAATCAGTAACAGTGCTCCTAGGCCCAACGGGATACTGCATCTAGTTCTGGAGTCCATAATTCAGAATGGATGTTGATAAATAGGAGAGGGCTCAAAGATGAGCTATGAGAACGATTAAAGGATTAGAAAACGTGCCTTACAGACACAAGAAGAGCTTGATCTATTTAGCTTAAAGAGAAGGCTAAGGGCTGGCTTGATCATAGTCTATAATACCTACATGGGGAACAAATATTTAATAAGAGCCCTTCAATCTAGCAGAAATGGTACAACATGATCCGATTGCTGGAATCTGAAGTTAGATAAATTCAGACTGGAAATAAGGTGTAAAATTTTAGCAGTGAAAGTGGTTAACCATTGGAACAACTTACCAAGGGTTGTGGTGGATTTTCCATCACTAACAATTTTTAAATCAAGATTGAACGTTTTGCTAAAGAATATGCTCCAGGAATTATTTTGGGAGAAGTTCTGTGGTCTGTGTTACACAGACAGTCAGACTAGAAGATTACAATGGTCCCTTCTGGCTTCGAATCTATACATTTCTTAGCAATGACTATTCATGTAGAGATTTGCATTGAATACTGTGTCAGGGAAAACTGTGAAGAGACAATATTCCCCTGTGAAGGAAACAAACTCAGAACATTTTCTGTAAACTGTATTGAAAAATAGATTTTCAAACTACTTTAAATAATTCAAAGTCTTCAGTTGTAAGATTTATGAATTATTTTGTTCAGATCAACATTGGTTTTAAAACACTGATAGATAACGAACTTTATATAGAAACAATAAGCAAGTCAAAATGATCAAATATATATTACTCACATACCTTTCAGACTCAGAGGCCTGAGTTTAAAATACTTAACAAGGTAATAAAGATAATCCTAAAGAACATAGCATTTAAAGAACAAAAAGAACAACATTGAAAATAGTTAAATCATAGAATCATAGGACTGAAAGGGACCTTGAGACCCCTCTAGACCCCTGCACTCGGGGCAGGACTAAGTATTATCTAGACCATCCCTGTCAGGTGTTTGTCTAACCTGCTCTTAAAAATCTCCAATGATGGAGATTCCACAACCTCCCTTGGCAATTTATTCCAGTGCTTAACCACTCTAACAGGAAGATTTTCCTATTGTTCAACCTAAACCTCCCTTGCTGCAATTTAAACCCATTGCTTCTTGTCCTATCCTCAGCAGTTAAGAATAACAATTTTTCTCCCTTCTCTCCTTTTATCTCCTTGAAATATATAACCTAATCATCTGTTTACTTCAAACATAAAAAGATCATCAATGGCTCATACAAAAAAAATTATCTATATCTATATCTATACATACATACACACACACACATTGATGAGTACTGCTCATATCAATGACCCAATAATACTACAGCAAAGGACTGCTATTAAGGGCCACTGGTATGACAGGTACCTAATACACATAGTACTGACTTCAAAATAAAGCATTGAAAGGAGAGCTGGAAGATAAAGGAAACTCAGAATAAAGCTTGAAACACATCAATTCGTTTTGTTCTTTCAAGTATTTTAAAATCCATGAGAAATGCTTATCAAATACAATGTTGCTATGAAAATAATGGAAAACAGCAAGTTAGCAAAAACTTTTACATATCCACTCCCTGCATATTTAATACATTTCCCATTTTAACCTTTTTTTGGTTAACATTTGGTGAAGCCTGGAGAACAGCAAGTAAAGGTGAGGGAGTGTAATAATCTGTTATTTCATCAACAATTTTTTTTCTGTTTATAAAACATAGGCTAATCGTTCTGCCAGGAAAGCCCAAATATTACTATCCAAGGGACAGAAAACCATTTTGCCATCTTATTTGCTATTGTGTGACATTATTGTGAGCAATACACTGTGTCAGAGTTTGTTTTCTTAGCTCACCTATCTGTAGGGTACAATTCACCCCCATGTCAAGGCTCAGCATAAGGTCTATGCACTACTTATGCCTTACTTAAACTGGTTGAATTTCACCCCTACTGAAAATAGAGGTCCAGATGTTTAGGTGAGGTAAGTCAACATAGTCCCATTGAGGTCAATAGAGTGACATCATTAATCTCATCCAGAACATCTGTATCATCTAGTTCTACATAATGGAACATATTTCTTTGCAGACATTTATGCGCTAAACTGGTGCATGCTAAAAGGAAAAATTCAAACTTCATTCAAACACAAAGACCATGCCAGCTAAAAAACAGCATCCTCCCCTCCTCCCCCCAGTGCAGGCCTCACTTTTCTTACAGCAAGATTTGATATTTAAACAGCTTGCTATTTCCTTAACTAAAAACATAAGATTTAATTTCCATTTAATATATTTGTCTGTACCCAGGAACATTTCATGAAACATAGTCAGTAAAATCTGAAGTCTAAGTGATCTGGTGGTAAGTGTTCTACAAGTTTTCCCTCTAACCCTCTTTTCCCACCCCCAACTCAAACTTTGTCTCCATGAATACATAAGTTGCAGGCTCACCAAAAATAAAAAAGTTTTGTTGTCGCTCTGGTGGTATTACAGAAGTCAATATTTTTAAGGCTGCCAGGAGATCACTAAAGATACAGAACTACAACATCACCACTACAATATTATTTCTAGCTGATGAAATTAAGAGGAAAAACCTAATTTTATCCAAACAGAAAGAGACAATAGACACAAAAAAGTAGCCACATTTCTAAGAGGGAAATACAATCAAGACTAACAAAAATACAGTGACATAGTTGTCAAGGTTCTTAAAAAAAAAAATTAACACATCTTTTCACCTACACAGGTACTACAAAGAACTCTATCCAGATAGAAAATGATGTAATGCAGCACTGCACACTAGTATGAACAGAGATAAGCAGTTTATCAAATCCATTGCATTTTATCAAATCCATAACAGCCTTAATAAAATTGACAAAATGTTGACTATGATTTTAAAAATATCACTTACACTTTCAGCCTTGTCTATGTACAGACAACACGGGTTCACAAACTCACAAAGATATGCCATCTCATATCTTAAGTGTTCTGATTTATAGTAATACTTAGGACTAGCACGACAACAATTAGTACAGTGGATGCATCTGTAAGGCTTCCTTCCTACCAGCCGGTATTAAGTTTCTTGAATAAGTGTGTATGATACTACATGCACACAGCTCTGCAGATAGAACTCTGTAAACCCACTGAACAAGTACAGTATGACCACTAGCTTTCCTCAAACTGACCTGGAGGCCCATTGATTGAAAGCTCATTCAATCCTTGGCCTCTCTGCTAAGATTGCCAACATGAGTACTAAAGAGTGCCAGATAGGATGATGGTTTTGGTGTTGCGGACATGGGTCCAGTCGGAACTGACATGTGACCCCCCTTCCCCACCCCCACCCCCCAACTCATTTGACACATACAACCAAATGATCGTGGCTTTTAGCCACTACCAACCATGTCAGAATTTCAACTGCTGGACTAAACTGCATGCATCTGTATCCACACTCCCACAAACCACCTTTTTCAAATATAGATACCTCATTATGACTAGGTTATGACCAGGTTGATTTTGCTATGTTTATGTAACAGATTATTAGTATATTATGGCTGATCATCAACACTTATGCCCATATGGTATTTTCAAGTGCCATCATTTTATAAACAAATTAAACTGTTGCACAGATGATTGAGATTCTTGTAAACTATTTACATCAAAATGCAGAACCATGAAAAAGTAAAACTCAAGAAAATGTTATTTCAATACGATATCACATTAAATTCTCTGCACTACCACTTTCATTGTGTCCCTAATTTGAGATTGCTGTTCCACATCTTATCCCACGTTAGGACCTTACCAAGCTGAGGTGTGACTGTAATAAAAACACGCCAGAAAGGGAGACAGGTAATGGACCACAGGATAATCTCTTTGATCTTATTCTGCACTCAGATATGCAAGCTTTACTTTGACTTATGCCAGTGAGAGTTGCGCACGTACATCTTAGCACAGAATTTGGCCCTTAATTATATTTTTAAAAAACCCAAACAATTATCAGCTCAAACCGAGAGTAGAAAATGGGGCCCCTAAACATTTAGGTTCATACCTCAGGAATGAAAAGAGAATAGTTACAACACAACCTCCCTGCTACCATATATTTTAACAACGGATCATAAACAATACTTTGTACTTCTAGAGTACCTTCTACCCACAGATCTCAAAGCATTTCACTAATGTTAGATTTATGCCACACCAGTCTTTTCCAGATTCAACGTCAAATACTTGAACTGGTTTTGTGGTAGGTTGATTTTTTTTAAAAACCTGTTCACGTGAGGAATTTCAGTTTCTTTTGGGCTAAGGTGTGTTCTCTGTGGATTGGTTTAGTGTTAGAAACAAGCCAATTACATCCAAAGTATTTTCAAGCAATTTATGCAAAATGCATGCCCTGATCATCAGTTTCAAATATGGGCCTCAGCTGCTAAAGGTCAAATTAAAAGTTGGAAAGGTTTGATTTTGTTCATATTTACATAGTTTATGTCTGCAGGGTCTATTGGAAATTTTAATTGCTGCACTGTTTGGGTGCGGGGGAACTAAGAGTTTGTAAAATTATGACATCACTGATGTTGTCAAATTTAAAGGAGTATCCAAGGGACAACAGATTAGATTTCCACCTCTCCCTTCCCCCTTACAGAGCTGGTGGAGAAGAGTAGGGTGTGCACAACATTGACCAGTGGTGGGGATAATGTTTTGATAAAACCACAGCAGGGAAGTCAACATTTTGTCCTTTTATTTTCAGTTACAGTGACACACAGCCTTACATAGCACAATTTCATAGGGGAAGATGATGAGTCTCCACAAGCCTTAAAGCTGAGAGGTGCCTGAAGCATTAAGGGAAGTGAAGGGATAAGGAGATGTTCCAATTTAAATGATGTGAGGTGGTTTGTACCTTACTGCATTATGTTTTATGGGCACATGATATCTCACTGCATTACAAGTCACACTGTAAACTCGGGTGGATGTTTATTCACATGGATCCTGAGCCTGACCATTTCCCTTTTGTGAGCCTTTTGGATGGGAGAGGGAAACCATCTATCGGCGAATGCCTCTCTCACAAATGGCCTGTGAAGGTCCAGCAGCGGCAGGGGTCATCACCTGCCTAAGCCGGCTTCCTGCCCGCAAAGGGACTACCCGGCCAAGAAGCAGGCTCCCATCAGATAAAGCAGCGACTACAGCCATGAATTCGGTGGGAGATTCTGCAATGCAGAATCCCTTCCAGGAGCTGACTATTGAACGGGAGGGAGGAAGGGAGCGGGGAAGGGGGGTGGGGGGGCGGCACTGCCTGCATTTTCACAGGCAAGGATTTACACAAGGTTATGAACGAGACGGCTTGGCCCTATTGCTGCCCCAGCCCAGACCCCACTGGAACTTCTCTGGCACAGACGGCTCTGACAGCCCCGAGAAAGGGCATCGCCGCTGGTCCCAGCGCCCGGCTGGGCTGCTGCAAGCTGGGGGTGATTTAGGAGCAAGCGGCGAGCGCACCTGTCCCATCCCCTCTGCTGCAGTGACACTTGCCCGCACTCCCCCCGGATCCGAGCCGATCCGCCCCTGCCATGCACAGCACCCGCCGGGGGAGGGGGGGGAGGAGGAGGAGGAGGAGGAAGCAGCAGCCTCTTACCTGCTCCTGCTGCACCTCCTGCCAGCCCTGATTACCCGAGCTCCATTCTCCTCTAATGCGGGGGGGGGAGAATCAGATCAGCTGGAGCCCTCTCTCCCAGCTGCTGCTTTCAGTCACTGTGGTCCTCCACGGCTGGCCTGGGGGAGCAGCTGCTTCTCCCCTCCTCGCCCTGCAGAAGGAGAAAGGCAGAGACCCACCTCCTGCCGCGGCCGCCTCCTCCCCATGAAGTCACCGGCTGCACGGCCCGCCCCCTCCTCGCCCTGCAGAAGCCGGAGCGGCGAGGGGTGGAGCGCTCCTCCCCGGGCGAGGGGACGGGCCAGGCCGCTTGAGTGGCACGCTGGGCCGGCAGCCGCCGCGGGAGGGAGCGGAGCCCGAGCCCAGCTCAGGACACCGGCGGCGCCCGGCTCCTGCCCGGAGCGGCGCTGGGTCCCCTGGCCCGGCTGAGCCAGGGCGAGGAGGCGGCGCTGCAGCCCCGGCCCCGGCGGAGGAGAGCGGAGCGGCCGCCGGGCGGGAGCCAGTGCCCGGGCTGCTGGGGGAGCCGGGCTCGCGGCCGGACCGCGGGGCTCGACCCGGGGCCCAGTACCGGGCTGAGGAGTCATCCAGGAGGGTCCATAGGCGAAGGGGAGCCGAAACCGGCCCGGGGAGACCCGGCCGTGCTGTGCTGCCAGCCGCGGGGCACTGCCTGGAAAGCCGGCCGGGCCACCACCTTCACCCCCGTTCCCCGGCTCGCGCAGGCTGGAGCGGGGAGCACAGCCGGGGCTTGCGCTGAGCAAGAGCCGCCTCGATCTCGTGCACGTGGGGCAGGGATGCGCCCCATTTCTCCCCCTGCCTCGGAAGGTGCCTGGCACTACAATCTTTAATGCCTTAGAAGTAACGGTTTGGGGATTGCTATTAGTAATAACACCCCCTTTACTTTAGGCTGCAGCATCTACAGCTTTCTGATAATTTCAGAGATAAACCACTGCCAGCTGACTTGGTAAAGTAGGGGGAGTTTATCAAAGAAGATTTTTTTTTAAAAACCTTACTTTTCTCTTTGGATTTTGCCAGGAGGTAAACAGCAGAGAGAGAGAATTACACATCTAGACCTGTTAGTCTGTATCAGCAAAAACAAGGAGGAGTCCATGCAGCACCTTAGAGACTAATTTATTTGGGCATAAGCTTTCAGGGGCTAGAACCCACTTCATCAGCTGCATAAAGTGGAAAAATACAGGAGCAAGTATAAATACATGAAAAGATGTGAGTTGCCTTCCCCACTGTGAGGTCAGTCTAACCAGACAATTCAATTAACAGCAGGATACCCAGGGAGGAAAAATAACTTTTGAAGTGGTAAGGAAAGTGGCCTATGTCAGACAGTTGACAAGAAGGTATGAGTCACACTAAGGGGAAGTTAGATTTTGTAGTGATCAAACCACTCCCAGTCTTTATTTAGGCTTAAACTGATAGTGTCCAGTTTACAAATTAAACTTCCGCTCTGCAGTTCACTGCTAGACGTGTGCACCCACTCAGATTCTTTCTAGCTCACTGTGTAGTTCACAGTAAGGAGCAAAACCAAGAGGACTTCGAGTGGGGGGTTAAAGAATCATTGAGGCAAACCGGTGGCCTGTGAACATTAAAAAGCATTGATCAGCACTAAGTGAGAACTAGTTCCCTTAGCTGAAATAGTAAGTCTATTGCAGATGACATGCAATAAAGGACAGAAGTAGCAGTTCTTTATAAGTTATTCACCAGGTAAAATATTGCAGAACCATTTGTACATCAATAATGCACATTTAGGAAACACACACACCCTCTACCTGCTCTGCCCCCAGAGCCAAAATTTATAAAGTTTTGATTGGGGGGGGGGATTTGAAGGTAGCACACGGAAGAGTTAAAGTCAACCATCAGACTAAATTCTAGTTATCCCCCACTTAAGTTTTATTAATATGTTAAAACTCCCAGCTGGAACCTTAGCAAAGCTTGCCTTTTTAAAAGCACATTCTGCTGCAGATGGCAATGAGAACAAGATTCCCCTTCCCTCCCCACCACCCTTCAATTCCAAACCCCCGCTGCTGGGAACACAAGAACTGCTAGCCATAGGGCTCACAAGTGATGACAGGCATAGCACCAGTTGTCATTTTGTTTAGTTGCATCCTGGGATTGCAAAAAGTGACAAAATAGATATTTATCTTACATTACTGGGGTTCTGAGATGTATTCCACTCTTGCTGTATGCATGCACACCACATGCATCCACGATTGGGCTCTTGGCCAGCGCAGCCCAATGGCCCATGCTTGTGCTTTGAGTACCCTCTCCCAAGGATGTAAAAGGACAGGGCAGAGCAACACACTTCAAAGAACCACAGTTATTGTAAAGTACGTAACCATTCAGTCTTCAAATGACTGTCAATATGTACTCCGCTCTTGATGATTCAAGCAGTTACCTAATGAAGGAGGTGGGTGCCTGTTATCTAAATATAGATTGTAATGCAGTTCTGCCAAAGTTGTCATCTGCCCTAGATACCTCTCTAAAGAAATAGCAGTCTGAGAATACATGAACAAAAACTCTAGGCGGCTGCTTTAGAGGTTTCAGAGATGGGGATGCTTCTGAAAGGTGTTACAGAGGCTGAGAGAGCCCTTGTGGAGAGATCTCAAGTTTGATCAGGAGCTTCTAATTTAGGTAACTGGTAGCAGAGTTTAATGCAGTCCAAGATACATTTAGATGATCACCAAGAACAAATGGCCTGCCCTTTCTTTCATTCCGCAAATATAGAGGAGATTCTGAAAGTCTTAGATCTATTCAAGTAAAAAGGGGAGTGTAGGTCCTCAGTCTGTGTCTACTCTGGCACTTTACAGTGCTGCAACTTTTTTGCATCAGGGGTGTGGAAAAACAAGTTTCGGTGCTGTGAAGTGCCAGTGTAGACAGCTCCCTCCCAGCACTGGTGCCACAACTACACAGCCACGTTAAAGTGCTGCAGCAGCACTTTAACATTGCTAGTGAAGACATGCCCTCAGTGATCTTAATGGGGTCTGAGAATCCTCTCAAGGAATATTTTCCACCACTGAACCAAGCACTGACCCACAGGACCCCTCTTACCAACACTACAAGAAGAATTATGCGTGGACTCCTGACGGGTTGAAATGACAGACTGGACTTCTACATAAAATGCTTCCGCAGACGGCCACAGGCTGAAATTGTGAACAAACAGCATCACTTGCCCCATACCTCAGCTGTACAGAACACGACAACGCCATCCACAGCCTCAGAAACAACTGACAATCAAAGGGGCTGACAAAGGAGGTGCTGCAGTCATGAACAGGTCGGATTATAAACAGAGGCTGCCAGGCAACTCTCCAACACCACATTCTACAGGCCACTATCCTCCAATCCCACTGAGTACCACCAAAAGAACCTACACTGTCTGCTCAAGAAACTCCTTGCTATAGCACAGAAACAAGTCTACACAGACACACCCCCAGAGCCCTGACTGGGGTATTCTATCTGCTATCCAAGATCCATAAGCCTGGATACCCTGGACGCCCCATCATCTCAGGCATTGGCACTCTTACAGCAGAATTATCTGGCTATTTGGGCACTCTCCTCAGACCCTACACTACCAGCACTCCTAGCTATCTTCGAGACACCACTAACTTCCTGAGGAAACTACAATGCCTTGGTGATCTTCCTGAAAACACCATCCTGGCCACCATGGATGTAGAAGCTCTTTACACCAATATTCCATGAGGATGGACTACAAGCTGTCAAGAACAGTATCCCTGATGAGTCCGCACCCACAACCATTTCAGATTTGGGGACAACTTATACCTTCAAATCAGTGGCACTGCTATGGGTACCTGCATGGCCCCACATTAGGCCAACATTTTTATGGCTGACTTAGAACAATGCTTCCTCAGCTCTCATCCCCTAGTGCCCCTCCTCTGCTTGCACATTACATTGATGACGACATCATATGCACCCACAGGAAGGAGGCCCTTGAAGAATTCCACCTGGATTTCAACAATTTACACCCCACTATCAACCTCAGCCTGGACCAGTCCACACAAGAGATCCACTTCCTGGACACTAAAGTGCAAAGAAGTGATGGTCACCTAAACACCACCCTATACCAGAAACCTACTGACTGCTGTACTTACCTACATGCCTCCAGCTTCCATCCAGGACACATTACACGATCTACATCCAAGCCTTAAGATGCAACCAAATTTGCTCCAATCCCTCAGACAGAGACAAACACCTACAAGATCTTTATCAAGCATTCTTAAAACTACAATACCCACCTGGAGAAGTGAGGAAACATTGACAGAGCGAAATGGGTACCCAGAAGTCACCTACTACAGGACAGGCCCAACAAGGAAAATAACGGAACACCATTCGCCATGACATACAGACCCAAGCTAAAACCTCTCCAGCACATCAACGATCTACAACCTATCCTGGAGAATGATCCCTCACTCTCAGACCTTGGGAGACAGGTCAGTCCTCTCTTAGACAGTGCCCCAACCTGAAGCAAAAATACTCACCAGCAACTACACACCATACCACAGAAACACTAACCCAAGAACCAATCCCTGTAACAAACCTCATTGCCTACTCTGTCTCCATATCTGCTCTAGCAACACCATCAGAGGACCCAACCACGTCAGCCACAACATCAGGGACTCATTCACCTGCACATTTACTAATGTGATATATGCCATCATGTGCCAGCAATGCCCCTCTGCCATGCATATTGGCCAAACTGGACAGTCTATGTAAAAGGATAAATGGACACAAATCAGACATCAGGAATGGTAACATACAAAAGCCTGTAGAACACTTAAATCTTTTATAGAATGTCCAGAGAGATTGAAGAGTAGCCATACTTCAATTAAAAAAAACACACTTAAAAACAGACTTCAAAAGAGCAACAGCAGAACTAAAATTCATTTGCAAATTTAACACCATTAATTTAGGCTTGAATAGGGACTGGCTGGCTCACTACAAAAGCAACTTTCCCTCTCCTGGTATTGACACCTCCTCCTCTGTTATTGGGAGTGGACTACATCCATCCTGATTGAATTGGCTGTGTCAACACTGGTTCTCCACTTGTAATTCTTCTTTTCATGTGTCAGTATATAATGCCTGCATCTGTAATTTTCACTCCATGCATCTGAAGTGGGCTTTTTACCCACAAAAGCTTATGCCCAAATAAATCTGTTAGGGCTTGGCTACACTTCAGTTGCAGCACTGGTGGAGGCTTTACAGCGCTGCAACTTGGTAACTGTCCACACCTGCAAGGCACATCCAGCACTGCAACTCCCTGGCTGCAGCACTGGCTGTACACCTGGTCTGCTTGGGGTATAATGAGTGCAGCGCTGCTCATCAAGTGTGGCCACACACCAGCGCTGTTATTGGCCTCCAGGGTATTAGGAGATATCCCAGAATGCTTTTAACTAAATTACTCTTTGTTTTGTTATGATGCCTCTCTTTGTTTTGTTGTGAACTCAGGGCTCCTGGAGCTGCTTATCTAAAAAACAAACAGCTCTTGTTTGCTGTGATCAGTCTGTAACTGACTGAACAATCAATTGAGATAACCCACTACTTTGCTGTGAATGAGGCAGGCAGGGGGATGAATGTCTACAGCTAGTGTTTGCTTGAGGAGAGAAACAGCGGGGGTGGGGGGTGGGGGAGAGAAAGGGAGTCAGTTGGAGCAGCTGCTTATCTGGTCTGCAGGCTATTTGCAGTTAAGAGTGAATGAGGGGTCGAGGAAATGTTCAGATTTTGCAAGGCAGGGAGCTGACACAGTGTCAGCTCCAAAAATCCACTCTCTCTCCCCCCCCCCCGCTCCCTGTCACACTCCACCCCACCCCCCTCTTTTGAAAAGCATGTTGCTGCCACTTGAATGCTAGGATAGCTGCCCATAATGCACCACTCCCAACAGCACTGCAAATGCTGCAAATGTGGCCACACTGCAGCGCTGGTAGCTGTGAGTGTGGCCACACACCAGCGCTTTCCCAACACAGCTGTAACTCCCAGCGCTGCACATCTGCAAGTGTAGCCAAGCCCTTAGTCTTTAAGGTGCCACCAAACTCCTTGTTGTTTTTGAGAATTCTTCAGTAAATCCTAGAACTGGAAGGGACCCGAGAGGTCATCTAGTCCAGTCCCCTGCACTCTTAACAGGACTAAGTATTATCTAGGCCATCCCTGACAGCTGTTTGTCTAACCTGCTCTTAATCTCCAATGATGGAGATTCCACATCCTCCTTAGGCAATTTATTCCAGTGCTTAACCAGCCCAATTAGGAAGTTTTTCCTAATGTCCCACCTAAACTGGCCTTGCTGCCATTTAAGCCCATTGCTTCTTGTACAATCTTCAGAGGATAGAGAGAACATTTTCTTTCCCTCCTCCTTGTAACCACCTTTTATGTACTTGAATGTGAGGTGTCATCTGTTTTAGAATTTAAATGGTCATAGCCCTCCAAGGGAAGATCTTCAATTGTATCCTGGAGCTCACAGGGCATTCCTGGGGATTGCAGTCATGACACTCGTGATGCTGGCAAATCAGGTGCCAGCTCAGGTCAGAACCCCAGGCCAATTCACTTATTTGTTGGTATAGATCAAAGAATTAAATGTATATTCAGATGTTTAAAGTTCATTAAAACTAGTAGCACCTTACTTGTATTGTTTTCACTTATCTGTTCCTGTTATAATGTAACAAATGTTTACTTTGTGTATACTTTGTGACTAAATAACCCAAAGAACTCTTGTGAAATGCTATTGAAGATCCAAAGGACTTGAAACAGAAAATGCTAATTTCAAAGAAAGTGGCCATTATGTACAATAATTGGAGGTCAAAAAACTAAGTGCATTCCTCACACACCATCAAATGAAAAGCCCATAGGGTAGACACACACAAAGCAAGCTGACAGTGTCAAGATACTATAAATATAGATTCAAAGAAAGATCCTTTATCTCTGAACTGTTGGGACTCTTACCAGGAAGTGTATAAGATGCAAAGCAGAGATCCCCAGAGAGAATCTGGGTACCCTGAAAGATTTTGGGGGGAAAAAACCCGACAAGTATATCATTGTAACTGCAAATGGTGGCAAACTGGCTCCTGTTATATTTTACCTGTTTTAACCAAACTCATTTCCTTTTCTTAGCTAATAAGGATAGTTAATTATAAAATTGGCTGCAAGCGTTGTCTTTGGTGTAAGATCCAGAGTACCCATTAATCTGGAGTAAGTAACTGGTTTTAGGACTAGGAGACACCTGATGGGGTGAGATTTTCAGTTTCAGTGACCTTATGTCACAAAGTCCAGTCTGGCAAGATAGACTGGAGAGTCTAAGGGGACTGTCTGTGACTCCATGGTGAGACTTACTGGTTTGGTGAAAATGTGAGCTTCTGGATTAGTGTAACAATCAATTATAGAACATCACCAGTTTTGGGGGTGTGGGGGAGGGGTGTCTGCCCTGAGGTTGGCACACTCAAGTGTGAGCCACTTCAGACAGCATAACACCCATCTCATTGTCACCACAGTTGCATTAGTTACTGCAGCAATATTAAGGGCATCTATTGCAGTGAGGTTTGCTTTGCTAGATGCCCATCAGCAATGGGAGGAAAAAACCTGCACCCTAGAATCTTGTGGTAATTTAGCCACAAAATCCAAAGCCTTACACTGAGAATCCTATTTGCCAATTATCTGGCACTCTTCTCCAATCTGAGGCTGGCTGAGGAGTACGCTTGTGAGCGGCAGTAACACCAGTTTTCCTCTGATCTCCTATCTGCTTTCTTGAATGTTGGAGATATGGTGGCCGATGTCTGGCACCATAAGTGTGTTGGTGCTAATGGACCTTTGTAGAATGGCTAGCCAGTCTTTCCGGTAAGGAGGGGTGTAGTATGTCCAATATCCATCACCACCACTGGAATCTAATGTTTCTGCCAGTCTTGTGATTAAATTCTGAAGTGTCTTGGTTGTCTGGATGGGATGGGAGTAGACTGAACTACAGCCTCATTAAGGGAAGAAGAAATGGCAGCTGGAGCAGATCAGAAGGAAGACTTATTCCTTATCAGAGGTCTGAATTTACACAGCAGTTGAACAGAAGACATGCAAACTGATTGAACTCTGACTGTACAGGGGAGGGTGATCCGACCTGGATGTAGAGAAAACCAGTCTAATGTGGTAAGGGCCCAGGGGTCTGGGTAACAGTGCAGTCAGAAGTGTGCCTCCAGGCCTGGGTAGGCAGACTCACTAGCTCCTCTCCAGCTAGTATGCTAAAAATAGCAACATGGACATGGCAGCATGGGTGGTAGCTCATGCTAGCCACCCAAATTCCAAGCACCCCCGGAGCTCCTGGGTCCGAGCTTGGGTGGTTAGCCTGAGCCACCACCTGTGCTGCACTGTGCACACTGCTCATTGGAGCAGGCTAGCTTGAGCAGAGCTAGCATAAGTCTACCACCCCAGGCTGGGAGGCATGCTTCCAGCTGCACTGTAGCCAAGGGACCCAATAGGGCCAGGTGTGAGGTCCATAGGCAGATTGTGTATGGGGCTGTCCCACCCTCAAATTTCTGTACCTGCAGTCTGTCAGATGGGAGAGTTCTGCCTAGTCTGGTCAGAGAATGAATACTTCTGCATGAGCAAAGCAGACATAAAAGAGGAGTCACCGATATTTCTTTCATGGTCTCCTTCATGGAGCAACTCTGTGCTGATCTTCTAGTACAGCTTGGTACTGGAGGCAGGAATCCTTTGGGTTGCAGAAAGTAAGGGTGGGACTCCAGAAATTTGTACACCATTAAATCCCCTACTACCAATGTAGTTGGTACTGATTTAAATCAGGAAACTTCAGGGCCAGTGTAGATGGTATCATAGTGATAAGGGCAGTGTTGATACTGACCCATTGTCAGTGCCAAAAGCCCCATGGTTGGTACTGCAGCATCAGTGCAGATAGCTGTTCTTTCACCAGTACCAGGTTTGGGCACTGGATTATTTTAGGGTGCCAGAGGGACCAGGTTGTGCTCTATTAAATGAGAGACTGAGTGAGGACATCTCTGCCTCCAATGGTGACCTACTCTTATGCTCTTGCAGGAGCAATGAGGAGTCTGCAGGAACCACTGCAGAGTGAAGAGGAGGCAGGAATTGGGAGCTGGTAGTAGCCAGGGCACTTTTGGAAGATGATCATTCTGATGCAGATGGGTGTCGTTTGCTCAGCTCAGAGGCAGGTCTCAATTTGTTTAAGAGAAGTCAATTTTAAGTGAGTTTCTCCCACTTAAAGTTCATTTTGAAATACCTAAACAACATTTGGAGTGACAATCACTGAGGGAATGGCTGTCTCGCAAGAGGATTTAAAGCCAGGGTTTTTTTGTTCAGCGATGGAGACTGAACACCTGGTACTAGGTGACAGGAAATGGACCAAAGGGTTACCCCAGAGGAAAATACAAGAAAACCTACAGATTTAATAAAAAGACTACATACAGAGTTTATCAAAACTAGCTCCTGTAATGCAAGGACACTCAGTAGTTCTGTCTCAGCCCGAGACATGAAGAAAGAACTGAGGTGGTTGGTCCCACTCTGTCTTTTTATGATCTGAGGACGATGCAAGGGCAGGTAGGGTACAGGTGAGGGCCAACAGATACTGCTGTCCAAACGATTCTGATCTCTAGCACATGTGCACCAAGAGTAGAATACATAGAGACAATCCTTCAGTGAAGAACAAAGAGGGTTCCTCACTCCAACTGATTATCTGGCAAAACGCTGGCATATCCAACTGATTAAATTTAAAATTAAAATCTATCAATTGATGGCATGCTGAAATAGTGACTAAATAAGGCTTGGAAGGACTCTGTGGATAGATTGAAAGGACTAATTGTTTAGAGAGGCAACAATAAGATTATGAAAGAGACTAAATGAATTACGCAGAGAAGGTAAATCAGGTGTTCCTATTTACCCTTAATACAAAGGGACATACAATTAATGAATAGCATCGTTTAAAAAGTATTTAAAACCATAAAAGGACAAGGCATAATTAGCCTGTGGAACTCAAAAAAAAAATCACAGTAGATTGGAGGCCAAGAGCTTACTAGATTCAAGAAAAAAGTTTAGACTGACACTATGGCTGGAATATTCAAAAGAACATAATGAAGATAAGTTCAGTGGGAGTAGGGCACCTAATTATAAACTAACACTGAGTCACCAATATTTCACATACAGGTGAAATAATCTATATGAAGGGAAAACACTGAACAATTTAAAAGCTTGATATGGTCAGTCTCATCAAGAAATAATTCCAGTCTCCACCTTCCCAATACACTAAATTCATAAGCCTGAACAGTTTTATTAAGTGGATACCATTCGTTTTTGTGAAATAACTCAGAACCAGGGTGTAACTTTCCACTGCTAAAGTCATCATATGGGACTGCATCAGAAGTATCTGGAAGTCCTGTTCAGATGCCACACAGTAATTTTCTTACTATAGTTCACATTTCTTCCCAGTGTATGGACCCAAGAATTGAAAACAGGGTGTGTTACTGAGTAGGGAGAAAAGTTTACTATAATGTTCCTTTTAGTCCTTTAACTACTTTAAAATATTCTAAGATTCCCAGCCTATAAATTGACAGAGTGGGAAGTTCTCTTTATCCCCTCCTGGACACTGGCCTAAGACTAACTTAAGGGTCCTAAAATTGCTTCATGTACAATGCAAGGAACCATACAGTGGTCATGCTGAATTAGCAGTTGTCATGAGGACATTAGATCCCATTTTTCCTCTGTGTGAGCATGTGTGACTCCTACCAACATTAATGAGGGTAACCAAATGCATTGAAAGGAAAACAGGCCCCATCATGTGAGTGTTGAGAAAGATGAACTGATTTTCAGGCAAGTTTTAGAGACACTGAGTCATTGATGATGAAATGTGCGCTGCTATTAAGTGTATGGATGGGAGGGTGGTGGGGGAAGAGTGCAAGTGTGCATTAACCCCCCCCCCCCCAAAAAAAGTGGACTAACCCTGAACCTGATTAATTGCAAAGATCCTGTCCCCTTGGGGTCTATTGGCATGGGAATCAGGAGGCCTGGATTCTGTTTAAGACAGACACTGATGCCCTGTGGGATCATGGACAAGTCATGTGACTAAGTTTCCTCATCTGGAAAAAAGGCAGATTGTACTCCCACTGAAGTCAAGGTAAAACTCCTTTATTTTATTGGCAGCAGGACTGGGCTCTAATATTGGCCCAGCTCATCCTTTATGATGGAGAAAACTGCAACTGGGAGGAGATTTCCATAAGAGCTCTCTTGCAGCAAGAGCTACACTAACAGGATATGATGGGGGTGGGGAGAAGTCAGGGCTGGCACAACCCATTAGGTGACCTAGACGGTCACCTAGCACACTAACATTTGGGGGGCAGCAATTGGATCTTCGGCCGCCCCGCTCATTGTCGGCATTTCGGGGTGGGACCTTCTGCCACTTAGGGCAGCAAAAAAGCTGGCAGCGCTCCTGGGAGAAGTGGGGGGAAAGGTTCTCCCCATAGAAAAGGTCACCAGGCCTGCTCTCAAACCTGCTGGCTCCCTGGGGATTCATGGATGCAAAAGGCCATCTGCACATAGGCCTACCTCTAAATCCACTCTAGGCAATTCCACAGACTCCCTGTCAGCAAGGCCCCAAGGCAGCTACTCTACCAGGGCTACCCCATGGCTGTGCCTGCCTCCTAACCCTGCACTCTTCTCTTTTCTGGGAACTTTCTATAGTGTTAGAGCAGGATAACATGGGCCCGCCAATCCCATCCCCCTTCTCTCTAAAGACTACCCAGTTTCCACCTCCTTCCCCAGCATGGACTTAAGACTCAAAGAAAGACCACTACAGAATCCATGAAGCAGTGAGGTGAATGAGGCTGCAGAGAGCTCCCTTCCATATGGGAGAGGGAGGACCACACATGGATGGTCTTGTCTCCCTTGTGTGTGAATTTAGATATACATTGATGGCCGAAATCATGCCCCTAAAAGCTAGTCTACACTCTCTCAGCACTCTTAACAAAAACACCCACAACCCACCTCCATGGGAGGCATAGCATTCCCAGTGCTGGTGTACTGTCTACACCGGTGCTTTACAGCACAACTTGTTGCGCTCAGGTGTGTTTTCTCACACCCGAGTGAGAAAGTTGCAGTGCTGTAAATTGCCAGTGTAGACAAGCCCTTAGTAATTATAAAGTTCCCATCCCTTTAGTAACTCAGCTCTTCACAAACATTAATGAACTTAGCCTCATAACACTCCTGTGAAATAAAGAAGTGTCGTCACCATTTTACAGAAGGAAAATGGAGGCACAACACAATTGACTTTCCTGAGGGGAGACAGAAAGCCAGTGGCCCAGAGGGGAACTGAACCTAGATCTGTTGAATCCTTGTTTAAGATCTTAAACATAGTAAATAAGTTAAATGTCATGACTATTTTGTACTTACACCACCTTTCATCTGCATCAGCAGTGCCTTTTTAGAGAAAGGTACAAACAGGGCAAATGTAAAATTCAAGTGTGAAAAACTGCACTGGGAAGGAAGAAAATACACCTGCAATTGAATCCTCAAAGAACCACCTCTGGGAACATTTAGCCTTTAGATTAGACCTATGCAGGCCTGCCACTGTTAAGTGCACCCCTTGCACTTAAGTCAGAGATGCTCATAAACTGATGCAGTCTCCCACTGTATCCTTGTTTGGTACAATAGCAGCTCTACAAAGAGATTGACCTTACTCATGTTTTCAGAATAGGTTTCCTCACTGAGTAGTTATGGGGATCATCATCATATGACAAAGTCAAAAGAGGAACATAGGAATGGTCAAACCCTTTATGACCAATGATCCATCTAGCTCAGTAACCCTTCTTTCAACAGTAGCCCATGCCAGGTGCTTCAGAGGAAGTGAACAGAACAGGCAATCAAGTGATCCATCCTGTCATCTGGCAATCAGAGGCTAAGGATGCTCAGAGCATGAGGTTCCATCCTGCTCACACTGGCTAATAGCCATTGATGGACCTATCTTCCATGAACGTATCTAGTTTTATAGATTCTAGGACTGGAAGGGACCTCGAGAGGTCATTGAGTCCAGTCCCCTGCCCTCATGTCAGGGCCAATTACTGTCTAGACCATCTCTGATAGACATTTATCTAACCTACTCTTAAATATCTCCAGAGATGGAGATTCCACAACCTCCCTAGGCAATTTATTCCAGTGTTTAGCCACCCTGACAGTTAGGAACTTTTTCCTAATGTCCAACCTAAACCTCCCTTGCTGCAGTTTAAGCCCATTGCTTCTTGTTCTATCCTTAGAGGCTAAGGTGAACAAGTTTTCTCCCTCCTCCTGATGGCACCCTTTTAGATACCTGAAAACTGCTATCATGTCCCCTCTCAGTCTTCTCTTTTCCAAACTAAACAAATCCAATTCTTTCAGCCTTCCTTCGGAGGTCATGTTATCAAGACCTTTAATCATTCTTGTTGCTCTTCTCTGGACCCTCTTCAAGAAAGATGTGGAGAAATTGGAATGTGGTGCCCAGAACTGGACACAATACTCCAGTTTAAGCCTAACCAGCGCAGAGTAGAGCGGAAGAATGACTTTGTGTCTTGCTCACAACACACCTGTTAATGCATCCCAGAATCAGGTTTGCTTTTGCAACATCACACTGTTAACTCATTTAGCTTGTGGTCCACTATAACCCCTAGATCCCTTTCTGCCATTCTCCTTCCTAGACAGTCTCTTCCCATTTTGTATGTGTGAAAACGGATTCTTCCTTCTTAAATGGAGCACTTTGCAGTTGTTTTTGTTAACTTCATCCTGTTTACCTCAGACCATTTCTCCAATTTGTCCAGATCATTTTGAATTATGACCCTGTCCTCCAAAGCAGTTGCAATCCGTCCCAGTTTGGTATCATCCGCAAACTTAATAAGCGTACTTTCTATGGCAATATTTAAGTCGTTGATGAAGCTATTGAACAGATCCGGTCCCAAAACAGATCCCTGTGGAACCCCACTTGTTATATCTTTCCAGCAGGATTGGGAACCATTAATAACTACTCTGAATATGGTTATCCAGCCAGTTATGCACCCACCTTATAGTAGCCCCATCTAAATTGTATTTGCCTAGTTTATCAATAAGACTATCATGTGAGACCGTATCAAATGCCTTACTAAAGTCTAGGTATACCACATCCACTGCTTCTCCCTTATCCACAAGGCTTCGTTATCCTATCAAAGAAAGCTATCAGATTGGTTTGACATGAATTTGTTCTTTACAAATCCATGCTGGCTATTCCCTATCACCTTACCACCTTCCAAGTGTTTGCAGATAATTTCCTTAATTACTTGCTCCATGTTCTTTGAACCCTGTTATAGTTTTGGTCTTCACACCATCCCCTGGTAATGAGTTCTACAGGTTGACTCTGTTTGAAGAAGTACTTTTTTGTATATTTTAAACCTGCTGCCTATTAATTTCATTGGGTGACCCCTGCTTCTTGTTAGGAGAAGGGGTAAGTAATATTTCCTTATTCCTTTATTCACATCAGTCTTGATTTTATAGACCAGGGGTCGACAACTCGCAGCATGCTTACCAAAGGTGGCACGCTGATTTTTACTGGCACGCTGCTGCCAGCCGGGGTCCCGGCCTCCGGCCCTGCTCAGCCCACCACCGTTCTGGGGTGAACGGAACCCCCAACCAGCAGCAGCTAAGTAGGGCCAGTGGCTGAGACCCTGGCTGGCAGGATCCAACGGACAGAACCCCAGACCAGCAATGGGCTGAGCTGCTCAGCCCAACACCAGTCTGGGGTTCCAGCCGCTGGCCCCACTCACTCAGCCTGCTGCTGGCCTGGGGTCCTGGCTGCTGGCTCCTGCTAGCCACTGTTGGCCTGGGATACCAGCCACTGGCCCCACTCACCTCACTGCTGGTCTGGGGTTCCATCCACCCGGCCCCCTGCCAGCCAGGGTCCAGGCCTCTGGCCCTATGCAGCGCTCCTGCCAGCCCGGGGCACCGCTCCTGGCCTGGTCCCAGTGCTCTGCAACCCTCATCAAGGGTTACACTACAATTAGCTTTAAAATGTTGAATATTACAGTAATGGTTAAAACATGTATAATGTTAATACATGGTTTGATGAAACAGTAGTTGTACTTATGTGCCTGTGCTTAATTTGTGTTTGATTTACCTTAAAAAACCCTCACATGTCTTGCACCCCCAGAAAGGGCATCTTGCACCCCAGGTTAAGAACCACTGCACTAAACTGATAAGATCTGCATTTTAAATGAAGCTTCTTAAACATTTTAAAAAACCTTGTTTACTTTACATACAATAGTTTAGTTATATAATATAGACTTAGAGTGACCTTCTAAAAATGATAAAATGTATTACCAGCACGTGAAACCTTAAATTAGAGTGACTAAATGAAGACTCAGCACACCACTTCTGAAAGGTTGCCAGCCCCTGTTATAGACCATCATATCCCCTCTTAGACATCTCTTTTCCAAGATGAAGTGTCAGTCTTCCTAGCCTCGCCTCATACAGAAGCTGTTCTGTACCTTTAATCATTTTTGCCATTCTCTGTACCTTTTCCAATTCTAAATGGTGGGGGTGGGGGGGGGTTGAGATGGGGCTACTAGAACTACATGTAGTATTCAAGGTGTGGATGTACTATGGATTTATATAATGGCATATTTTCTGTTTTATTATCTGTCCCTTTCTTAATGGTTCTGACATGGTTAGCTTTTTGAATGCTGTTGAACATCTGCTGAATGTATCCACAATGACTCCAAGATCTTTCTTGAATGGTAACAGCTAATTTAGACCATTTTGTATGTGTAGCTGGGATTTTTCCCCATGTGCATTACATTGCATTTATCAACACTGAATTTCATCTGCCATTTTGTTGCCCAGTCACCCCATTTTCTATTATGGCAATATCACTTTTGAGTTACATTTTTACTCATTACAGCCAAGCTTTTTCCTGTCCAAGCGTTCAATATTTTGAACAAATGTGCTGAATACCCAAGCTGTGAAGAATGGTGTGGCCATGAACATTCTGAATGTAGTGGATGTGGGGGACAAGTAAAGAGAATCCAATCAGTGTTGAGAGACTGTTTTTGGTCAGGTTAACGTATATAAATGCTTGTAGACACAGAAGCTTATCAATATTATAACCCATATTTCTGTTACATCACTGAAATGTCAGCTACTGGGATGGGAAGCAATACTTCTTCCTGAATATTGCTTCATGTTAAAAAGCAAAGTATGATCCAAATTCTGCGTACTGTAAAAGTGAAGTTCTGATACAGTGATTGTTTTCTTGGGGAAAAGGATTTGAACTTCTACAGAATAAGTGAGATCACACCAATTCAGGGAGAAGGGGTGGAATCTTTTCTAGAAATCTAGAGGGACTTTTGGCTTATGAGGCAGTATATAGCCCTTGAAGTCAATATGTGCTAAGAACTTATTTTGCAAGTCATTTTTCCTTTTGCTTCCAGTCAAATGCTTTGAGCCACTAGCATCTGGGAACAGGTTTCCGGCACTCATAAGAGGAGAAAAACATTCCATTGCTTAAAATTTACAACTCATCAGCATTCATGATTCCCTCCCTGCCCCCCCGAGTTGCTATTTTCCAAGTTTATATGAAGATAAGACAAACCATACAAGTAGCAAAACTAGTTACTGAGAATTTCCCAAGTGGGATGTTCTTTTCTAGTAAATGTGCTGTGAAAAAGATGAAATCTATTTAAGAATTTAAATCTGAACTTCTAAAACTGGGTAAATGGTATAAAATGCAACACCACAGATATAGCTCCTATAATAAAGTTGCGACCCATCTATGTACTACTTAATTAGGATACAGCCAGATAGTCATTTAAACAAGGTTTCAGAGTAGCAGCTGTGTTGGTCTGAATCTGCAAAAAGAACAGGAGTACTTGTGGCACCTTAGAGACTAACAAATTTGAGCATAAGCTTTTGTGGGCTACAGCCCACTTCATTGGACGCACAGAAGTGAACACATAGTAAGGAGCTATTCTTTTTTTTTTTTTTTAATATACACATGTATGTGTGTATATATACACACACACACCCCATGAAAAGGGGGGAGTTGCCATCATGTACATTGTCCGGTTTGGCCAGTCTCTACACAAAAGAATCCATGGACACAAATCTGACATCAGGAATCATAACATTCAGAAACCAGTAGGTGAACATTTCAACCTCTGGTCACTCAGTAACAGCCTTAAAGGTGGCAATCTTGCCACAGAAAAGCTTCAAAAACTGACTCTAAGGAAAAACTGCTGAACTTGAATTAATATGCAAACTAGATACCATCAGTTTAGGCTTGAAGAGAGACTGGGAATGGCTGAGCCATTACACACATTGAATCTATTTCCCCCATGTTAAGTATCCTCACACCTTGTCAAACTGTCTGAAATGGGCCATCTTGATTATCACTATAAAAGTTTCTCCTGGTGATAGGGGCTAATTAAGATGAGCAATTTAGAGTTGGCTGGGCAACTCCCACCTTTTCATGTTCTCTGTATGTATATTGCCTTACGTGTGTTCCATTCAATGCATCCGATGAAATGGGCTGTAGCCCATGAAAGCTTATGCTCAAATAAATTTGTTAGTCTCTAAGGTGCCACAAGTACTCCTGTTCTTTAAAAGAATTAAGAGTGTTTAGTTTTATTTCTAGCTTCAATAAATTTGAAATTCTTCCAAATATAATTGAGTCATTCTAAAAATTGAAGCTGTGCTCAAATGTGTACTACTACATCTTGTGAAACATATTACACATTCTGAATAAATCAATGATCTAAAAGAGTTGGAGTCTTGCATTAGAAAGGCAACTCATTAACTTCACAGCATTATGTGCTACAACTTGCAATACTTCAAAAATGGTTTTTGTTTGCGCTATTTTGGGGGAAATTTATTTGGGGCTAGATTCTGCCATCTTTTACTCACAATGGATCATATCTTACTGTGTGATTAAACCCATTGGTTTCAATAGCACTACATGTGAAAGAAGGTGCTATTCTTAATAAGCATCAGACTCTCGCCCTTAGAAAAATTGTGGACTGCTCTTCCCCCATAAAAGCTAGTAGAAAATTTACTTTGACAAAACTTGAGGAATTTTGCTTGAGTAAGGATAGCAAGAATTACATATGTAGCCTCAGTCCTGGAACAGATTGGCAATGCCCAGGCAAAGCAGCTATCACAAGACTGGGTCCTTACTCACTTGTTAAAGCTATTAAAAAAGAGGTAGGTGAAGGAATATATTTTATTGGATCAATTTCTGCTGGAGGAGACAAGCTTTCAAACTACCACATAGCTCTTCTTCAGGTCTGCATAAAATCAAAAGCCTGTCTCCTTCACCAACAGAAGTTGATCTAATAGAAAGATTCTGGGACCAACATGGCTACAACACTGTTAAAGCCAACGTTCATTTATATTTGATTTTCCTCTGCATTTATCTGTATTATGGGGTCTGTGTCCAATTGCTTCTGTGTGTGCATGAATAAGGAATCTGATCTAGACTGTTACTTAAGAACATGGTTTATAAAGTTGTTTGAATGGGCAGGAAAAAAGTTCATAAACAGACTCATTAGCTCCAAGACCACACAAACTCTGAAATGTGGCTCACTGAGGAGGAAAACGCCAATGGTTCAGGCAGTCTATTATGCAATTAAACAGCATATTTTTCCTGACTCATGGGGTACATACTGTAAAGTCTTTTGTTTTAAACAGTCGACCCCTAAAGATTGCCTTTAAACAATTCAGCTGCTTTGATTTCATAGAAGGTAGAATAAGGTCCTAACCAAACTTTTCATCCTAATATAATAAGGATAATTAATAAGAATGAAGTTAAGTTAAAACATTGAGGTCTAAATATTAAGTTTCCATAAAGAGAAAAAAAACAAGTAAAACTGAGCATTGTTTCCAGCTCAGTAAAAGTGGAGATTTACAGATACCTACTGACAGCTGTAGTTCTTGTTGTGTATATTTCCAGATATGTTAGAACTAGGAAAATACTGCAAAGAATTTGTGAAAGTCTGCTTACATTTAATTTCATTCTTTGCCAATTTGCATGCACCCTTCACTTTCTGCAAGTATTCCAGAAAATGAGAGCACTGTCCGGCATCTTCACTGAAGCCATGGATTTTAAGCAAGTATTGCAGAAAGCCAAGTGCAAAATTTGTTCTTTTAAGTGCATTGCAAACTTGAGTCTAAGAGTTATACTTATCTACGAAGGGAACAGCAGCTTACCAGTTAAGTCAATTTTCAAATATTAATACACTCTGGTAATTGCTTCCCAAACAGGACACAAACCAAGGATGTTCATTCACCTGATTTTCCTCTGCATCTAACTGTACTATCAGGTCAGTATAAAAAAAAACACCAAACCAAATGTATTGAGGAAAGTCACCATCAGTTTGTAAAGAGACTAATTAGCCCAGCTCTAGAAATATCTGGGGAAATTCTCAAAAGCACAAAAGTGGAGTTGGGTGCCCAACTCCCATTTGGCATCTTTGGAAACAATTGGCCTGGTGACGGCTGTAGTTCAGTGGCTTAGACATGAGCAGGAGGCATGTTCTATTCCTTATTCTGGCACTAACAATTAGTTTGGGCAAGTCATGTATCCTCCTTTTTCAGGGAGGTTGCATTTACCTACTTTAACTAAATCATACTTGGCAAGTACTACATAATATCTAAAAATGTGTGTTGGATGTTGGAGCTGAATATTTTCTGCACCACAATCATAAAAGTTCACTGTCCCCAAAGTTACAGCACTGAGAAAGATCTGTCCACAGTGCATCATGCCTAACTATGAACCTGGCCCTGAAACCAGACAGAAGTACAGAGATGACAAATGAGCTACAAAAGTAGAGTTTGCCATTCCAGTGTTTGGAAGTTACTTGTTGAACATTTCTGTTCTGGAAACAGGGGTTCCTATTAAAGTTGCACTTCAATCCAAGTAATGTTGCAAAATAATACTTCAATATTTTTACCACACCATTTGTAATAAGGAGAAATACCCATTTAAGGTTAGCAAAGTTTTTGTGGTCTTTAAATGTATTAACTTTTTTGTGTAGGGCTCACCCCTATTTAAAAATTACTTAACGTGTTGGTGTCTATTTGTCAGTGCTACTGTAATGTTCCACCATCCTAATGGTTACACTATATTTTATAGTGTAAAAATCCTTTCTTTGAGGGTAGATCTGTAGTCAAGGCTTGGGCAGAGAGTAGGGAGGTGAATGAATGCCCAGACAAGACTGCATGATCCTGCATCCTCCATTCACTGGAATAGTCCCAGCTGAGGCATGGAGAAATATAAGTAAAATGGAAAAAGGGAAATGCTGAATAAAGCCCGACTCTGCAGTTACTTGAGTAAGATCTGCAAGATCAGGCCCATATACAGTACACACATTGATGTCATATTCCAAAAGGTAAACTGCAGTGCTGGTAGCTATGAAAGATAATGTAAGGGAGCCCCAAGAGAGAAAGACCACCAAGAAAATGGCTATGCACCTGGCAGGTATACATATGCCTAGAAAATGGAGCTAACCCATCCCAAAGTCTTCAGTGTAGCAAAAAAAATAACTAATGGTGGTGCAAAGAAATCCAATATGCCTGTGGACTAGAGGGGGGCAGGTAGAGTGTGGGTTTTCCATATTGGTCAGAAAAGATAATACAGAGAGCTGAAGGATCCAGTTAAATAAGGAGAACTATGCATCATTTTTGTAAGTTGGCTACAGATTCTTTTAATAAACCTCCAATTCTCCAAAATGTGCAGCTTTCAGAGTTATGACTATTGTTCCCACCCCCCATGTCCAAATAGCTATGCCTGTTCAGCCACAAAGGGCTGTGCGATCTACAAAAAAGGATGAAGTTAAACAGGCTTTTTCTTGCTTGCACACAGTAAATAAACCGTCTTTAAAAAGTGGGTGTAATGTTAGCCAGTTTGGCCTCTACAGAATTTGGGTTGGGTAGGTCCATAATATGCAACCCTGTGTGTTATGTCCAGCAGTCCAACACCATAGCCTGCTGGTGTAGAGGTAAAAATCCTAAGGCCATCTCAGGTCTTCTAGAGAAGATTTAGGCATCTATTTTGTAATCCCTTCTTGTCCCCTCTTTTCTTTGATTTTGGTGCCTTTTTATGTTTAGGCAGGAAAAAGATCATTGCTGTCAATCAGCTAATCTGCCTAGCGACCCCATGTCTATGTAAAGTGGTGCGCAGATTAAATCAGCTGCCCACCCAAGTGGCAGAGTCTTGCTACTGTCTGTTTGTAGCGGAACAAGTAGCGGAGGGTTAATAGGGTGGCCATTCACCCCACAAGGGTCATCTAAGCAAGGGATATACTTACCTACTCACACCCAATTAATCTTCTATAGTCATGCATGGAGCAAGCAGGCACAACACAGGTGAAGTGGGGGGAGGAGGAATTCAATCTCTTGAACACTCATTTTACCTGAGAAAACACTCGTCTGATCCTGTCTCGAAGTTCTATTCCCATCTGAGGAATCCTGCTGTCCTGTTGTGCCATCCTGAGGAGGAGACACCATTGAATCAAGCTGCCAGAAATGGTATTGTCACTGTCATTTTGATCTTTGTGTATAAATCCCCATTGATACAGCCTGCCTTGTTTTATTATGTTTTTCACCTTCTTATCTGGGGAGTCTTCACCACCCATTAATAAATTTGTTGCACCTTTATCCTGTTAAAGACATTTGAGAACAGACCCCCAGTGAGAGATATGAGAAGGGAGGTGAACTGGAGACCGAAATGTCTGGCCATTGTTAATTTTAGCTCCTGTTTCGGTCAACTGTTCGGGGCTTAATAGCAAAAAGTTAACCTTGGTTTTTTAATTGTTTTTTGGGTAGGTTATCCCCTGAACGGAGGCTGTTGTGTACTGCTCTGCCAGTGCAGCCCTAGTTTGGGGGAAAATATTCCTATGGTTGGACCCACCATGTGAAAGGGCAATCCACCAGCAGAGAGTCCTTTGTTAACCCTGCACCCCTATCCAGCACATGCCCTGGCTACCTTCTCAGGGCATATCTGACCATGCTGGCAGCTAGAATAAAATCAGAATAGCCCTGAATCTTAGACCAATTGTTCTGTGCACCTCATGAACTGATGTTTGCGAAGCCAGGCAATGTACAAAATCCAGCCAAGCATTTTTCCTCCACCAAGGCCTTCACCCTCACCCAGCTGGCTGCTTTGGTCTGTAAGAGGAATGCAGGCACCTTGCCTGGCTTGAGGTGTGGAGCTGGGGGGGGGGGGGGAGAGAAAGAAAAGAGGGGAAGATCTCAAAAGGCCTGAGGTTTTCCTGCCTCATTTCCCTCATACTTCCCCTGCTTTGTCTTTTGATAGACAATAAGGCATTTCAGCTCTGTTTAAATTCAGGAAGATAATTCTCCTAATTTAAGTGTATCAAATACTCGGAACGCTACCATGAAGATGGAGAAAAATTGTTCTCTTGCCACAGAGAGCAGGACAAGAGGCAATGGGTTCAAACTACAGCACAGCAGATTTAGATTAGATATCAGGAACAAAAAACTTCCTAACTGTAGGACAGGAGGACAATGGAACAGACTACCTAGGGAAGTTGTGGAATCTCCTTCACTGGAGAGTTTCAAAAGGAGGCTAGATGCTGTCTGTCCTGGATGGTTTAGGCCATGGGTGGCCAACCTGAGCCTGAGAATGAGCCTCCCGCCCACTGGCAGCCCCGCCACTCAGCACCTCTCTCTCCAGCTCCTGATCAGCTCTTTCCTGGCATGCAGAAGGCTCAGGTGGAGGGGGAAGGGGAAAGGGCGCAGCAGGCTTAGGGGAGGGGGTGGAAAGGGGTGGAGTGGGGGCAGGGCCTGTGGCAGAGCCAGGGGTTGAGCAGTGAGCACTCCCCAGAGTCTGTGCCTATACGAGAGCCACATGTAGCTCCTGAACCACAGGTTGACCACCGCTGGTTTAGGCAGCAAATCCTGCATCTTGGCTGGGGTTAGACTAGACGACTCTTCTAACCCTATATGATTTGGCCCCAGAATGCAGGAAGGGTCTCTTTCCTGGCATGCCTTAATTCTATTCCCCATTACCTTCACGGTGGCAGTGGCCTAGCATCTGCAGCAACCCTTGACTACCTGGATGTCTGGAGAGCCTCAGAAACATCCCTAAACCATCTGCCCAAGGGTTGAGGGTCTCATCCCTTCCTGCTGCCTTCTAACCCTGATGGCTTGAGGATTGGTCTGGCTGCTCCCTTTATGTCCTGTTTTCTTTTGGCGGTGTCATTAGGTAGGGTTACTTTCCCACCCCCCTCAGGGCACTGGGACCATGGAAACCCTCCTTTTTCTGCTGCAGAAGCCCTGTGCTACTCTACAGGGACACACCACCCATTAAGGGCTAATGTGCTTGCTAGAATACTGCCAAGGGCTCCTTAGCTACCTTGTTAGACTATCAAATAGTCCAGTCCCTTCTGGCTTAGCACATAGTGGCTGATGACCCCTGAAAATCCAGGGCTGAAAGGTGTGTGAGGAGAACAAGGCCAACCTGAAAGCAGTAGTAAGTAGAGGAACCCTGGGGTTAGCACAGCTGGAGTGGGATGTTTCTTTGGAGGTTTGACATTAATACAAGCCCCCCCAAGAGCACACAAAGGGGTTAACCATCCAACTCTTGGTAAGCCAAACTTCAGCATTCAGTTTACAAACAGCACCATGACACAAACAATGCAGGGTTTGTTCAGTTCCCCACTCCCCGGCCTCCCCAAGCTAGGTAGTACAGCTGGGAATAAAGGGTAACCTTTTTAAACCAGTGGTATCTGAGTGGAGATGAGAAAAAAACATTAGCACAAGCCCTGGTTCAGTGAATACGAACAGGCCATATCAGGTGATGTACCTGTGAAAGAAATTTATGGTGACCAATTGCAAACTTTCTAGACTTCTGGCTGTGCCCCAGGAGCCAATATATCCTATTCCATCTACTTGGTTTTTTCAATGGGTCTTTTGTTCATATAATAATTGCATCATTTCAGGAAATACCAGATCTACACACTTCCAGCTAGTAGCCCCAAACTGCTTTTTGGTTTAACTTACATTCCTTAGGGAAGTATATATGCCATAAGTCAACCATATTTAGAGAGACCGAAAACTTTTTGTAGTTCCTGCTTTAACTCAATATCCAGACTATGTTTTAATAATGAATCTCTATTCCCAAAAGACATGAAGTTAAGCTCTTACATTTCAGAGATATGGTCAGTAAGGTTCAGTACTGGAAACTGCACTGGAGTTTGTTAAATGAGACCCGTTTGCTGCTTTGTTCAAATGTTTCTCAATTGTTCACTATTTCTGCCCATGGGGGTTGTGGACTAATCCAACTAAAAAGCATCCACACCATGTTTTCAAGATAAAGGTTCAACCAGGACTAATTGCTTTCTGTGTGTCAGGCTAATCTCACATGCACCGTCCATCATATCTTGAAAAGCTACGAGTACTGTGTGCCTTAGCCAAATCCTGAAAACTTTAGCTTTTAAATATAGTCCTCATTCAGGAAAACCTCTGAAGTTCAGTGCGGTGGGAGTGTTACCTCGATACACTCCCGCATAGAGTTTATTCCTGTACCTCCATTTCACACACGAGGAGTGCTGAAGTGGCTCCAGTAAGAGGTTTGCCTGAATAAGTGACAGGACTGGCCCATTCTGCTCAGATCCATTACAGTAAGCTGGTGTGTGTGTGTAAACTTGGTTGTGACTTCAATCAGATGCTGGTTCTTAAATATAAGGCACCCTACAGCAGTGGCGTATTATCGCCTACGCTGACAAGACCTAGGCCTTCAGTGGCAAATTTGTGAGGGTGGCACTTGCGCTCTCTGAAGGTTCCCCCGCATCCTCAGCACTACTCTTTTTTGCTTCGGGACTTTTGATCTTGGGGCAGCAAAAACAACCCTGGGCCTAGGGGCAGCAAAATTATTAATCCGTCACTGTCCTACAGTGATGGCTATTTTATGCAGTCTCTAAATTTGTGGGAGAAAGAGCTACATAGCTCAGACTTACCTCAGTTCTCTCCAGCTTTGGCTGAAGGACTGGCAGGATCGTTCATCTGCCTTCTCTCTGCTTCACCCAACCATGAGACCACCATCTGGGTACAGGGCAACAGGCAGTACACACCGACCCACCCAAGCTCCCCTACTTTTGCAACACTCAGTCCAGTCATAGAAGTGCATGTGGTCCAAGCCCCTGGAGCCACAACAAGATGCTCACCCCCAAAGAAGCAAAGCAGAATTTGGCATTGTTTGATGGAGGAACAAGGAGAGGAAGCTACCGGAGAGTAAGAAAAATAGCCAAAGAATAAAAAAAAGCTAGTTATATGTATATAAAACATTATTACTAGAACTGCTTCATTCACTGCTATGGTAACAGTGTTCACTGAACGAGACCGGGCTCTGCTGAGAGACAAAGAATGCTCTTATGATTCAAGCACTGGACCAAGACCAAGGAAATCTGGATTCTTGTCCTGCCTGTTACAGATTGAAAGTTTGACAGGTGTCCATTGAAACAGGATAGGGATCCTGAGCCCATTGAAAAAAAAAAATCAATGCAAAAAACCTCCACTGACATCAATGGTGCAGGATAAAGCTCTAAATGGGCAAATTTTGTTGCCTATTAGTTTAGGAATCAATGTATACAGGAATTTATTTTTTAAAATCACTATGAAGTTTTTCACCCCAGAGTTAACAGTACCCCAACATCATGCAGGATGACGTTATATCAAAACAGAAGTGGCTGTTGAGGTCATTTGCATGAAATATAATTTGAAACTTATCCAGAGGTTTTCAGCACCTGATTAGATGGCAATTGTTTCTAAGTCAGCCCTCTAGCTAATGAACTCCTGACTTCATACTAAGGAGTTTTACAAGATAGGTTTACCAGTGCACTGGTAAACCTAACTAACTATAATTTACATTGGTTTAATTCAGAAATTTCCATGCTTGTCAAACGAATGGTTCTAATATTTACAGAATATTCAGCATGCTAAACACACCTTGGTCCCCCCATTCCCCCAATGTCAGGTAAACACAGATGTTACTCTAGTCACTGACAAGTGTGCACAGAAATCTGCATCAGCAATTAAGGTGTGCAGCTGGACATCCATGCTGAGCAGTGACTGTCACTCGTGACAAGGTTCGCTAGTGAAGTCTAACAGCATGAGGGAAGAGAGGGTTGTGAGGATCTCGACTGAGTCAGCAGAATACTATTTTTTGGGAGACAGTATGGGGTTATTGCTTCTCAAAATGGATTCTAGTAAACACATTTTTATTGTAAATTTATATAATAAAATAAGCTACAAAAATAGCATGAATGAGCCAAGAAGCTATCCCATCCTCAACAGCGCATATACTCCCTGACTTACAGTAGGGTACAATTTCCTCCCCTCTGTGGGGTGTGGCTGTACTGCTAACCTCAAAGCAACAACACAACCACCTCAGTCCAAGTTTCCTCCCTGAGCTTTGCTGTCACTAGGGTTTCCCCTATAGGACCTTCTGTGCTCATTCCCTAGGGAGCTATTCCAACTTCCCTCATAGCCTAGTTAGAGCTAGCAAACCATCAGGGTGACCAGATGTTAAGGGGAAAATATTGGGACCGCTGTGGGGGGCGCGTGCTTTTTTTTTTTAAACCCACACACACACACACACACACACACACACACACTCCCATCTGGGAGTTCGGCAGAGAGCCCTTCAGTCGCGGACGGTCTTTGACGGTATTTCGGTAGCGGGTAATATACCTTGCCACCAAAGACAGAAGCACCTGCTGCTGAAATACCGCCAAAGACCGTCCACGACTGAAGGGCTCTCCACCAAATTGCCACTGAAGACCAAGAAACAAAATATTGGGACAAATGGCGTCCCGACTGTACTCTGGTCTGGACGTGGGACAAACCCCTCAAAATTGGAACTGTACCAATTTTATTGGGACGTCTGGTCACCCTACACATGCCATAGTATGGAAACAGAACACAGCCTTAGGCTGTAGAAGCTCTAACAACTGCAAACAAAGTGTGTCAACAGAAGCACAATGCTGTTACATAAAGGGAAATCAAACTGAATGACCTGGTCATACTGTAGGCAGGTACACGGACAGCACCCAAAACAGTCTGATAGCACTGAATTATAGTACATGTTGACTGAACTGCAGGTGTTGTACATGGTAAGACTTCAATGGAGCACGACTGGGCCCATCATTCTGAAGGAACAAAAAGGGTACATACTTCAACTGAAGTAATCCCAGCTTGCCAATAAACTATGAAGTTTAGTAACTTTCATGCAAGCCACATATTAAAATGCTCTGTATGTTATGATTTACTTAATGCGATTATCCAATTTGTATGCATCATTTCTGCATCTAAAGTTAGGAATATAGACTATGTAACAATTACAACTGTGTACACACTTGGGGAAACACCCACCAGAGAGCAGGCCATCAGCCTTGATGGGCCATTAGGAAGAAACAGTAAGACTTTGAAGATGCTTCTCAGGAAGGACAGAGATAGTGACATTGCCTTGACACAGTCAGGTGGTCATGTCACCTGGTACTAAATACCATCTTGGACTTTAGTGATTTTCCACTAAAAGGAGGGCTGGTGGAAGACTGGGAAACAAAAGGTTCCCACCTTATATTAATTCTATTTAAGGCTGGGAAGTAACTTGATCTTGGTTCACTCTTCACTGAATCCCCACCCAGGATGACAGCTGGAAAGATCTGAGAAACAAAGACACTGGGACAGGGCCTGGGGAGAAGGAGGAGGAGGAGGAAAGAGTTGAGCCCAGGCTGGAAAAGGGATCTGGTCTGTGAATATGGTGTCTGAAGATTTAAGCTGCAAGCAGGATTGCTAACCTTCAAAAATTTCTGTCATCTGCCCCAAACGCAATGTTTTGGGTGAGAAGTTACTTCTTGAATCCAGTTTAAGATCTTAAAACAAAACATGCAGAGTAAACTTATTTGCTTAGTAATCATCTTTGTTCTGTTTGCTATCCCTTATCACCTAAAAACTACAAAGGCAGTCAACTTGTTTTATTATAAAACCCAGTTTGTGCAATTTATAACTGGGAGGCAAGAAGTTGTGCATATCTTCTTCCACATTGAGGGAGGGGGTGAATTTATGAGTTTTTGTATAGATTTCTCTACAGTGCACGACATTACTTGGGGTTTATTCCCCAAAGGGGACATGCACATGAATGCTGGGTGAATCTCTGAACTGAACCCTCTCACACAGAGCTGACTTCAGTCTGTCTCTGCAGCTGGCTGTGGCCTTACCTGTGTGTATGTGCTCTTGCAAAGGCTTGAGGGCCTAGCACAGCATAAAAGGGGTGAGGAAGCCCAGGCTGGTGGAATGGGTAGGCTCACTGAGACCTCAGCACATCAGATGGCATCCCAGACGGGGAACGGTGTCCAACCCCATCAGTGTTATTAGCATAGCTAGAGTGGAGAAGTCAGTCAAATTAGTTAACCGTGTCCCTCAGTTAAGATCATATAGACAAGTTTTCAAGTCACCAGCTCATACATAATCAATGATTTACTGGATTGTATCATACTGGATTATTTTCCAGTAGGGCTGTGAAGATGTGATTTTTTTGAACTATTAGAGAAAGCAAAGCATTCCTTTTGAAGCTTCCATCTTTATTCATTTAATTTTTAAAAGCAGATATATCAGCGTAGGATGTTTTAAATGATCTGTATTGAGTGGAGATTATGGTTCAACTGATGTATTCTTTCACCACAGTACAAGCTGCATAACAAAGCCCTCCCCCCCATACTACAACGTCCCAGCTTCCTATCACTGGTGGTGTTAAGTTTGTGGTAGTTCTTGTCTGACCTGTCATGATCCATCAGCTTGGGGGGGTCCGATGTGTGTCCAAATGGTAAACCACCTTTGCATGGTTTATGACACATAACTAGTTCAGAGGGAAGTTCAGATAGCAAGTTCTGTAGTAGAACTGCCGCACAAAATTAAAATAAAAAAGACAAAAGCTACATAATGTCTGAGCAATAGACAAAATGAGCTACATAGAGCTTTATAGCAGAGGAAAATATCTATAGGTCAAGAGTTCATGCCAAAAAAAATACTTTTCTGCTTCTCACTTCCATGTAGGTGGAACATCTAGGTACAACAGTACAATACAGTATCTGACAAAAATTATGGAGCACAGATTTCAGGAACCTGAGAATCATCCCAATTTACCTTTTAAAAATCAAATGCATGCAGAAATGTTTATAGCTTGCTCTTGCTTCCTTGAAAGCAGATTAGTAGCTGCTTGTTGGTAGAGTGCACAAGAAACCAAACCCTATAACTAATCTGTTTTTCCTTCACTCTGCACTTACCTGGACACATTTTGGGCATCCACAGGTGGAAGAATGTTTCCCCACTAATATTTGTGGGTTGTTTTTGTTCTGAGTTCCTTTAAAAAAAAAGAGAGAACCTCAGTCACCAACTTAGACCTGCTTTCCCAGTAAGGTGTTAAGAATGAGTTTACCAGGATTTCAATGCAAAACAACAAAATCAGGCTTTGTTAGAATAAAGTTTACTGACAACTAGGTCTGCTTGTGCGAAGGAGGTGTGTAACAGAGTGCTGGGAAGCTTCTGAAGTTTGGAGTTTAGTTGGAAAAGCTCAAATGTAAAATTAAACACACAAACCACTATTTTTCTTCCAGAGATTTGTCAGTTCTTTTGCTGCCTTTCTAGGAGGCAGTAGATTGCTCTTTAAAAAGGATTTCAAGTCACTTGTAGCTTGGCAGTGGGCTAGATTAGAGGACTCTTGTGGTCCCTTCTGACCCTCTGGTTCTTTGCTGTAAAAGTAATAGACTAACAATATTAACCAAAACTGTTACCAAGAGGCTACTTTGGGGACTCAGCTGAGAGAGCAGCAGTTAGATCTCTTCATTGGCACAGTGTTTTGGCAGATGCACAGCATGGTATAGGGCTGGTACCTGCTTTAGGTTTTGAAAATGCTAACCTTGTATTGATTTAATACAATTCAAAATTCCAGGCACATTCTGCTCTGAGGGGTATATGGCTAGTGGGAGCAATGCAGGGAAAAAAAAATGTGTCTTTAGAAGGGCCAGTAGTCATTTAAAGCTTGAAGACACTTCTATGATAGCCATCTTGCTGAAAACATCCTTTGTGACACCAGCAGTCACATGACACTGTCCTTGTAAAGCTGTTTGTGTTATTGATCTCACAAACAGAAGTGCCTTACTTTAAGTATGGATGTTTTTCTAATACTGATAATACTTAGCTATATTTATGCCATACTGCATTGTATTTTTTATTCTTATTGAATTTTGCATCTTTAAGGATCCATTATTTGGGAAAGCACTCAAGTATAGGCTTCAGTCCCATGGACTTCGAGAGGCTTACACAGGTGCTCAAAATTAAGCATCTGCTTAAATAAATACTTTCATTGGAGATACTTCTCTCAACTGGACGATAAAGTTTTTCATCAACATGAAAACTGACTGAAAATTACACCTCCCAACTCAGATCTGTCATATGGGGTGTGTGCGTGCGTCCAGAATCACATCATCTCCCTTTAGTGATAAAATTAAGTTTATTGCTTTTCCCTCCTACCAACCCTGTAATGCTCTACCAGCTATTAGAAAATGAGATGAATTCTATTCTTCCTTAATTGTCAGATATTTTAAGTCTATACTGCCACATAGGCAAGCTTGCCTTTGTAATAGATGGTCCCTTACACCAAAAAGGTCACAATATTCAGGTTACTCCCACTTCCAAAGGGTCAGTCACTTATACCAGGTCAATTGTACCTCGGATCTCAAACCAAAAAGAGGACATTTGTAGCCAATCCTATAATAAGTTAACTCAAGTGTAACTAATGAAAAGAAATGAGTTATTTACCAGCTTAGACAGGTAAAATACACAAATGAGTTCCAGTTTTTGTTGTTTTTTTAAACTGGAGACAGAAGCTGCTGTAATATGCAAGCTCCATAATATTCTTTAGGGCTAACCAAAGCTAAGCAGCTTGGGGATCCCTTGCTTATGCTTGGAAATATTGCCCTCTCCTAAATCCAAGCAGCATAGTGATAAAGTTTCTTCTGGTCAGTAATTTTATTCCCTTCCCCCAGAATTCAAACTGATAGGACAAGTGTTGATACTTGGATTTCCTCCCCACACCCCATGGAGAGGAGACAAGTCTTTGTCCTTTGAGCTTTCAAAACAGTTCATTTGGTTCAAATGGGCCTTCTCATATTAAGGACCAGCTCTTTACATTAACTCAAAACAGGAAAGAAGTATTAAGTACAGTTAGAGGTTTACAGTGCAAGCATTTGATATAACTATCAAACCTGGATCATCAAAACTGGACTATTAGGGTCCAGTTTCAGTCAAGTACATTGAATCAAATTCTGCTTTTGGACACATGCCTATCATTGGCTTCAGTGCATTTTAGCCTCCATCATTTGATATTAAGGAACAGCTTCCTAGTTTAAGTCGTCAGATTTCAGTTTGGCCTACAATTAATTTCTACTACACATTTTATGTTATCAAGTGAGGTCAGAATTAGTGATCCTATTTTCTTTGCCTCCCAGGGCTGCCCAGAGGGGGGCAAGAGGGGCAATTTGCCCCAGGCCCCGAGCCCCACGGGGGCCCCCCACCAGAGTTTTTTGGGGCCCCTGGAGCAGGGTCCCTCACTCGCTCCAGGGTGCCCGGCAAACTCTTGTGCGGCCGGGTGCAGGAGCTTCTGCCGCTCCCGGTCTTCGCCGGCGGGGGGTCCTTCCACTCCGGGGCGGAAGGACCCCCCGCTGGGGAATTACCGCCGAAGACGGAGCGGGACCCGCCACCGAAGTGCAGCCCGGTCTTCGGCGGTAATTCGGCGGCGGGGGGGTTCCCGCCGCGGGTCTTTGGGGCACTTTGGCGGCGGGTCCAGGAACGGAAGGGGCCCCCCCGCCACCGAAGACCCCAGGCCCCCGGAATCCTCTGGGCGGCCCTGTTGCCTCCTAAGTTATGTCTGAGGCATTTCTGTAATAATTTAGTAATTCCTAAAAGGTCTTTGGATTGTTTTATAAACATCTGGTTAAAAAGAAGCGCTAGATATTGAAATTCTTGCAAGTAAATAAGACAATCAAGATGTGCTTTCTGCCAGATGGAATTGATTATGGTAGGAGTTCAAGGGAAAATGCCACAAAAATGAGACACTTTAGGAAGGAAATACAACTATAATATTTCTTTTACCCTAAAAGCTGCATTCTGGAGATTCATATGGAATTAATTTTTGCCCCTCCTTAGCATGAAGAGTGTTGATAAATAGAGCAATTCTAAATGCTCACAACAAAGCTTAGAAACCATGTGAGACTCACAAGTTTGGGTTTCAGGCTAACTTGCATCAAAATCATAAAGCTATCAAAAACCATAAGACATTCAGTTTTGCATGGTTTAAGACAAAGCCAGGAGACCCTACTGTGGTTAGCTTTAAGATTGAGTCTGTTTAAACCCCTCACACACTCCTACCTCAAACCCAAGCTCAAGGAAAGAAAGCACACAGTGAACTTCATATGAGCTTTCCAGAACTGCAAGCACAAGGATTATAATGAGAACAAGATCTGTTTGTAGCATTTATCATGAATGTTGTAATCATGATCAGAAAAATAAAATAGCGTACCTTGTGCCTTTTCGCTACAATCTGCATCCAAAGGCTGAGATGAATTGTTGCATAAAGGAAAGTTTTTGAAAGGTTACACTATGTAGAGTCTATATTTAGTAGGCAGTTTGATTGGCTGGCCTTATAAAGCTCAAAAGCGGTACATTTTGCTACTGGCTTCCATGGACTATGTAGATTTTATAGCAACTGTCAAGGCTTGTTCTCAAATCAAAAGTTCACTTTGTAAAATCTCATTATGAATCAATTTCTCTGACAATCACTGCAAGGAACAAAAAAGGCAGTTAATACAGACAAATTCAGACATGGGATAAGCAGGTGTAGTTTCTTACTAGTCACTGAAGTTGTGTCCACTTGTTAGATTTAGCACGGTCTGAAAAAAATACATCTTTCCAGGCATGGTACCCTACAAGTATGCCTGCTCACTCTTGGGGCAGCCATGAGATCCCCACCACTGAGTCCATCTCACCCAGCATTTGAGCCTTTAATCAAAGCCAAAATGCTAATAAAAATATTGTTTGCATGTGGCTGTTTTCTTCTAACCCATAAGAGTTTTTGCCTCAAGGAATAGGAAAAGGATTTAACATTTATTAGACAGACAATGTATTTTAAATCATTTCCAATGGTTTATTAATCTAAGCTCCCACTGAAGTCAATGAGGGCTACAGGTATGACTAACATTGTTATACTTTTATGCATAAGCTTAGGTTTTTAAAGATAGGAGGGTCTTTGTTTTGTCCTGTATTTTACACTCATTCACTATTTCATTGTAAATTCTGCTTCTAATGTTGGGGTGGTAAAGGTGACCATGGTTTATGTGATGAGGTGGTAGTAGTAGTAAGAAGTTGGATACCTGAGAAGTAGGTACTGAATACCTACCATTCCCCATTTATCATAGCCTTTAAAAACACCGATTGCTGTCTGCTTAGCACCTCTCAGTATCAGGCCAACTGATATGTCTGCTCTCTACAGACTACGAGACTGTTCTCCTTGGACCACTATTTGGTTACAGCTACCAGAAACTTCCAAAGGAGCTGGTCCTTCACAGTAGGTCCCCTGCTATTATCTGTAGGAATGATTCATGTGGCAACACCCATCCACACTGCTAATACATCCTAAACCCATCCTAACAAAGGGAGTGGGATAGCCATACATGGAGATTTTACTCTGCATGTTGACCACGAAGGCACTCTGCTGATACTGTGGTGATGAGTGCAGTATGAGAACATCTATAGAACAGAATAGGAGCAATCTAGCTTACAGCAGTCAAACGGTGGCAGACGTGAAAAAAGTCTCATATCATAACACTGGGTTTATTGCTGTATGCTCCGCTAGTTTTATATCATCAAATGCAACTCTGGCTCAGTACTACTTGAGCCCACCAAGCAGAGTTTTGGCTACTCTGTCTATTGACATTGCTTCTTTAAGCATTAACAAAGGAATCCCCTCCAACAATAATTTAGTTTCCTTGATTTTACACTCTTTCCTCAAAGGAGTTACAGGTCTTAAAAGCATGCCCAGTAGGTGTGTGGCTACTAATTTTTACCTAATTAATACTTTAGAAGGAGACTGCAGAGTGGTGCCAACTGAACATTACCCCATATTCACTCCCTTATCAATCACTTTAGCCCCCTGCATGATGTTGTTCAACAGGGTTGAGATGCCCTGGTCAGCCCATGCTCCACTCAAGATGTTCTACCTATTGTTTGCTTTCAAGGGGACATATTTTCTGACTCTAAGATCATTCCTGATCATACATGCAGCCAGTCAGTTTCACCTCTGGCATATGCCTGATGTGAAGAGAAGGATTCTGTACCCAGAATCCTCTTTTGCAGTTCAGTCATGTCAAGCCACGTTCTCACCATTCATTCAGTATGGCCACACCAATTTGGCAACATCCCAACACAGATCATACAATAAGTGTCCGAAGAGTTGGGGCAGAGGTGTGGGGAGACTGAAGGTTTTGATTTGTAGTTTGGTTAGTATTTCCAATTACACAAACAAGACTGATGCTCAGAAATTCAAGTCCTCTACCCAATCAGGATACTGACCATATGCTGAGGCCACTGGGTAAGAGAAACTTACCAAATCTCTTTAGGAGAAAAGGTGCACAGCAGCTTGATAAGCCTTATAAAAAAGTGCACTGGGGTTGGGGAGTGCACTCATATGAACCACCTAAAAAAAGAATTAACCTGCACAGAACTCTGTATATACATAACAAAGATCTGTTTTTTAAAAAGTGATAGATGGAAGATGTCAAACTTGCAATGCATCCTGTCAAACCTATTTTGAACTACTAGCACTGGATTGCATCTTCTGTGTCTTGTGTAATGTTTTACTACAATCGAACAAAGGCAGTAAAATGCTCACATCAGCAGTAATATGGTTGTTTCTCTCTGCTCCCAGCAGTCAACCTCTCCACTGAGGGACACAGCATTTGGTTTCTTCTCCCTGCTCTCCCAAGATGGGTCTGAACCAAAAAAGTCTCAGTCCTGAATCTCCCTCAACTTGCAAGTGGGAGTTTGCATCTGAATTTTGCAGCTCAAGCCTCTCCTGATCAAGCACCAGAAACTGTTAACCAGTCTTATTCCCATCCATACAGGGACGGAACATGACCACACACATACCTTGTACTCAGCAAAAGGACTGGGCAGGGCTAGCAACCTCCTTGGTGATTCACAGGAAAGTTAACAGCAGTACATGCTCCTGTCTTTATGAGGCTGCCAGTGCTCACATTGTAGGGAGGGTAACACCACAGTCCCCACCACAGCACAACAGAATTCTTAGGCAATAGGAAGTGCAGTAGGTAGAATAGGGGGTTTCCCCATCTAATTAAATAACTCTCCTGTTTAGGTTATGCACAGTCTTTGTGCAGGACAAGTGTTGAACATGGTCTCAAGATTCTTGCAGAACCCATTTACTCCAGCATGTGAGAAATGCTCCTTGAATTGAGACAGCTATAGAGGATCCAGCAGTTACCACATGAAGAGTAACAAACACTCTCTCCTCAGGACAGATGATAGAAAACGTCCACCGAGTCCAAAGGTTTTGTGCAGACAATTAACTTTGATATAGTTGGTGTAAATGATGTTTCCCGGACACTTGTCCTAATTATATACCCATATAAAAAAAAACTATGCTAAGGGAACATTAAGGTTGCAAAGTCAAGTACTGTAAAGTTGGAGCAACAAGGTGGGAGAGGCAATATCTAAGTTAGAAGCAAACTGGAGAGTTATAATGGGAAGCATTAGGCAAAGCAATAGTGTTAGAGTTGCCTATAATCATGGAGTGCATACACAGTTTGGATAAAGTTCAGTGCTACATATGTTCTGGGAGCAGAGAGCAGATTTTGAATGGCACACCCTGGCAAGGATGTTTGTCTGATTTTGTAAACCCAATTTCGATATAAATGTTATTTCAGTAGCTGCCACATATAGAACAACTAAGAATTCTGTGACTGGAAAAGAAAGTTGCAGCCATTAAAGAGCTTACTCCTGGAGTCAATGACTCCTGTTATTAACTATGAAACTGCGACTAAATATTATAGACAGGCTTGGGAAGAGTGAATCCTGGACATGAGAGAACCATTGTAGGGGTCCTAAGAAAAATAATTCTGTTGTCTTGGTTTCTGTGATGCTTCTTTGCATTTGCCAGGATTAGCTAATGCTGGAAGAAGAGCCCAAATACCAGGAGGGAGGCTTTGCTGTGAGCCTTTGACATGGACAGTTTACAATTGGCTGCCTAGTGAGCTGTCTACTGAAAGAAGGAAGATAATGAAGAATAAGGAGCAGGTTTAGGGAGTGATTTCATTCAAAGGCTGTAGTTATATTAACAAATGAGAAATGCAGCCTAGAGGAGTTACGAGTCTGAAACAGAAATGACTATTAATGAAAACTGCCCTTGTTCAGTCTCTTCACATTTTTATTTCCCTTTGTAGAGTTGACTTTGAAAATGCTGGAGGCTCATGTGGGGCTTGTGAGGTTCGTCAGACTTGTGATGAAAACAGAATAAAGTGCCTATCATGTGTGGAAGGCCTGTACCTCTAAAACAGTCAGTGTCTGCTTAATTGCTATCAGAGGAGGTGGCTACCTGCAAGCATTGCTCAGCCCACTGCTCTGATTCAAAAAGCTGCAGCATTATCATTTCTATTCTTGCATCTTTCCACTGGAGTTTAGTGTCCCATTGCAGATTCTCACAAGTGAGACATGTGAGGTGGGGGGGATCAGTATGGGCAACGGAACATTTCTGCCAGTAAAACTCAAGCCTTTGAATTATTCACAGATGCTCACACAAAAAGGGGAATAAACAGGGCTGAAGCCAATTCAGTTACAAATCTGAATGAATATTCAAGGAAAAAAGGGAAGCTTGCTTTTCTTGTCCAGCCCAAGGTAAGTTCTAGCATTTAACAAAATTCTATTTTCATGATCCAAGGTTCTTCACAGCTAATATAAATGTCATTGGAAAAAAAAATACAATACAGTGGAGAATTTTTACTATTAAAATCCCTGTTTATCCAGTGACAATTTGTGAACAGTATTTGTATGACAAGAGTATTGCAGTAACAATTCTTCCATTGCATAATTGTGATTATCTGAAGCACCAATGTTAATGGAATAGTTAGCTTACTTGATTAACAAATTCTCTAAACCACCCCATAATAGAGCTGGGTGAACAATTGATTTTCTGCTTCAGTGGCCAAAAACCAAAAACATTGTGTTTTACTTTTGGGGGGGTTCAGTTAAATATTGCTTAATTATGAAAGCCAAAAAAAAATCAAAATTAAACATTTTGAAAGGGTTGAACAAGTTGTTTTGACTTTGAACAGTTTTGGTTGAAGGAAAAAAAAAAAAAAGAGTTCCAGTATTGCAAGAGTTTGGTTACGCAACTGCATTTTTCAGAGGAAAAAAACATTTTCCTAAAAAACAAAAAACCCACAAGCTTCACAGTGCTATCCCCAGAAACTGCACCATAACTGTGGGCATCCCTTCAAAACACAAAGCAAAAGCAAAGCTATCCCCAACCTCAGCTTCTGACAGCCAGAGAAGAAAGAAGAGCCCAAAACTCCATGAAATAACAGTGACCTTGCTATGACAAGCCAGTAACCTGAGATGCTAGATTTGTTAGTTTTTTGTAATGGTGCCCATCAAGATAAAGATAGTAGTCAAGACTACAATAATTTTTCTTGGAGGTATAGTACAGGACATTAGGTGTGTTTGAATACCAGTACCTAGGTGGTCCATCAGTGGCCCAGGTCTTAGAGATAAGGGGTAAAAGTCATCTCATATTGTGTTAGTTATCTCAACATCCAAAATGGTTCAACCTATTTACAATAAAATTCTGTGGTAAAAAAAAAAGGCAGCAGCCAAGCTGGTATTCTTATGTGCCAGGTTTCAGGCAGAAGGGAAGAAGAGATCCCTGAAAACACAGTTTGTACTGAAAGTATTGCCATATGCTACTGTAATTACCTGAAATCAAGCAACAGGGAACAAACAAGCTTCAGGGTTGAGTGGAAAGTTCTCAGATAGCCTCAGGCATCTCTCATGACAACATTTACAGAAGACTGCCTGCCATATCCCAAAGGCACTCTTATTTTCCTTTTGATCTGGGAATTCTTCTGACACAAACTACATTCAGTGAAGTCTTCCTTGGTGAGGTGAAATGGCTTCTCAGACAGAATTGAAAGTATTTATTGCAGTTAATTGAACCCTACCCTCAGGGACAGCTCTAGGATTTGCACCGCCCCAAGCCACTGGAGTCGCGGGACCAGCGGACCCTCCGCAGGCACGCCTGCGGGAGGTCCACCAGAGCCGCCTGCTGCCCTCCCGCGGGACGCCGCCCCAAGCGCGTGCTTGGGTTTGGAGCCAGCCCTGCCTACCCTGCAAATGCCCACCATTATTAGCTGCAACCCTGTTGTGATGGCTCCCTATACTACAGCAGGCAAGTGGTTTATTATAAAGAGCGCCCAGGAAAATAGAACCTGGACCAACAAATGTGTTATATTAATGATTAGCTCAAACTCACTTCCTTATGATTCGTTAAATCTCCTCTCCCTCTGCAAGTGACTAATGGTCCTTTAATAGTAATCTTAACCTAACATGCTGTGGAACTTGGGGTAGAGAGTCTCAGCACTACCAAGTACTAGAACTTCACTTTGATCTAGGTATGCAGAGCTCTTAAAGGGCCACTTAAGCCTTTCACTGCATCTCTGAGAAGCCAGTGGAGCACTTGGGGGTGGGGGACATGCAGGGGCCTTGCACCCCATGTATGATAGTAAGGGATTCTGTCAGCACTTAATTAAGGAGCTGTTTAGGGTGGATTGGAGCCCCTTTAGTTCACAGACACATGGATCCAGAGGTCAAAAAACCTCAGACAGGACTATGGAGGGTTGTAGTCATTTTTCTAACTCAGAGGCTGGAATCGAAGCCAGATGTAGGGAGCTAGAGCTGGATTCTCTACCAACTCAAGTTGCCAGCCAAAACCCAAATCATTCCTGGTGTCGTCATTTTGCACATAGCTAACTCTAGGGAAATTATTCACCCTCATGCAGAAAGCCAGTACCAGGGCTTACTTAACTGATAGATCTTGTGCTGGTCCCCTACACAGAGGTGGATTTCATCTTCAGTCACTGCATTCAACAAGTCATTGTATTGTAGTGACCACCTTTTGATGAATTTCATTTAAAAAGTTGTATTCTTATTCCTTTACTGCAGAGGTGGTCCAATTTCACTGATGTACCAGTGGAACCCAAGCAAGTTTCAAAACCCTGTCTGGCATGTAATCTACCTGGCAGTGTGCCCACCTGGTCTCTTGGCACCCAAGGCTTCCAAGCTCTGCAGCTCCCTGGCAGCCTCCCAGGTGGACTACCCCAGGGCTTCATTTCCTTTTAAGGAGAATTTCTAAGTTTGTTTTTTTGGCTGTTAAATTGGACTGAAACCAGAATTCACAGTACCTGTGTCCTCAAACAGAGTTAACTAAATTTAGAGCTCTGCAAAGCAAGCTATCCCTAATCATTTCATCAATGTTATACTTGTGCTCTTTGTTAAAACAGCAAATTCTTACTGGTCAGATAAGTCAGTCATGCAATTCAGTGCAGCAAAATTTTAAAGCAACAAGCTAAAAATTGTTTTAAAAAATCATTTGAGTGGTTTTCAATGTGACCACAATCTGTGAAGTCAGTTAACAGAATGGCAAAAAGTACTTTTCAAAGTATGCAGAAAATCACTATGTTCACTCAGTATTGATTTTTCCTAAAGTAAGACGATTGAATTAATTTGTGCATGATAGATCACATTGCTCTGAAAGCCACCTTTAGCACACATGTCCACCTGCTGGCAGCTTAGGAAACCCATGAGCAAGTGTGACAGAGGCCCATTAGCGGTTCACTATTCTGTGTCAGCAGCTCATCAGGCCTGACACATGCTACACCTAACACACTGGTCATATTCTGTATCTAAAAAAGGTGCCATATAAGTCACTGGAAAACTAATAACTCACTGATTATTAATATTCTTGCATAATGTATGTACTGTGCATGTACAAAGTTATGGATGTGTGCTTGAATTATGTTCTTAAAAGGCATTTGGCAAGCAATGCATAAGCACAGTCTCACAAGAAGGGCATGAGGTCATCCTGAATCTTGTAACAGGGTCGAGGAACTTCAAAAAGATAAAGTGGGAAAAACAGTCATTTTGGTACCTTACCCCTAGGAAACCAAGGCAAACCAGCACCTTGTACACTTGTGGTAGGTCCTGACAGTCAGCCATGGATGGAAAGAAGACTGGTAAGAAATCTACCTTGAACAAAGACTCTTTTTAAGTTAAGTCTTCACCATTAGAAAGTGTGTTTTTACTTGTATTTACCATTTGTTTTCTCTCTTGTACTTGAACTCATTTTAAACCTCTGTTGGATTAAATAAGCTTGTTTTACTTTTACTCTAAACCAACCTAGTCCTGCATTTGATTTGCAGTGATTATTAACTCCAGTTAAAGCAATAAGCTGCTGGGCTTTAATGTTTGTAAAGGCACAAACATTATTGCTGAACGTTCCAGGAGAGGGCGGGACACTTTGGGGAAATTTGAGACTGGGAATGTGTTGAGGTCACCCTGCAAGTAGTAATCAAGGCTGGTAGAGACCAGGGTGGGGCTGTTGTGTTGTAGGCAGGCTGCTGAGGTCAGAGTGCCAAACAAGGGTGGCACAGCACAGACTCAAGGAACTAAATGCTTGTCTGCTGGCTGAGAGCCACAGCAGCAGAGCATTTAAGGCACCCAAGGTTACAGGTTAGTTAGTGACAACCCTGTACTGGTGTGGGTTGAACCCACAAGTGTCACAGCATGGTTTCAGCTAATGCAGCTCATGATCAGCTTTAGCCAGGAGAAGGAAAAAAAGTTCTCCCTCACTTCATACAAGAGAAATTAGAATCCATATTTCCAAATTTTTATTAGTTGGCACAATTATAAAATCAATTATTTCAGCTTGATATTTAATCAAATGTTTGCTTTCCTGACTGACATGGAATGTAGATTGTGTGCTATAGATCAGTCTCAGTTGAAGCAAAGCATACCAATCAGCTCATTGGAATTGTGGAAAGAAGGGAAGAAAAAAAACTAACTACTATGGGTAAGCTAATAATTCACAGCCAATACACTCTCTAAATTCAGCCCCTCTGCTCATGAAATATCTGCAAGTGCATCATCAGGTTCTCATCATATTTGATGCATAAGCATTTTGATTAACATTCACCAAATGCTATATCAAATGAAGAGTGGTGTGGGAAGGGAGTAGGTGGGTAAAAGAGGTGTTGTTAGCCAGATTGTATATGGAAAAGGATAGACAGGAAGTGTGGCCTAACAGAGTGGGAGCTATATATAGCTGCAAGAGGACTCAATCTTGAGGAAGCATAAACACTTTGTACAGTTCTGAGCTGTTAGTCATCTTCCTATGCAAATCTGGGCTTGCCATTTCTCTCTGTGAAAGACTGATTTAAAGGATATATTTTAAGAACTGCATGTTACTATGAAGATGTTGTGGGCAACACTGGAAATTCAGGTACCTCAATTGAGCAAATTCAACTAATCCCTTTTGGAAGTTTTTTTTAAAGCCACTTCCAGCAAAGAAACAAGCAATAAACTATTGTTAAACACTTAAGAAATCATTTAGATTCAAACCACTACTCAACTCACACAAGGACAGTGCTAAGGTTAGTAAAGACTTTAATCAAGACTCCACATGAATATCCTCTATTAAATATTTTGAATTACTCTAATTTGAGATCTTTTCCAAAGTCATAAGCAGGGGCGGCTCTACAAATTTGGCCGCCCCAAGCAGTCATGCCCAGGAGGCGCCCCCGAGCCGCGGGAGCAGCAGACCTCCCACGGGCATGATTGCGGAGGGTCCGCTGGTCGCGCGGCTCGGCTGGACCTCCTGCAGCTGCGGGCGGTTCGCTGGTCCGGCGGCTCCGGTTGAGCTGCCGCAGGCATGCCTGCGGGAGGTCCAGCCGAGCCGCGGGACCGGCGAACCGTCCGCAGTCATGCCTGCGGGAGGTCCACTGGAGCCGCGGGCCGAGCGTCCCCTCCGCAGTCATGCCTGCGGCAGGTCCGCTGCTCCCGGGGCTCCGATGGACCTCCCGCAGGCATGCCTGCGGCAGGTCCGCCGGCCCAGCCTGCCGCCCCCCTGGGAAAGGGCCGCCCCAGGCGGGTGCTTGCCCCGCTGGGCTCTGGAGCCGGCCCTGGTCATAAGCATCCAGCTATGTTTCCCCATTCCATGGGCATAATTTTTGCTCTAGTACATTGGGTGACAATCAGGTATACAGCAAAGAGTGACTCCTAATAAAACTGATACTAGAGGTCTTCTGCTTCTCACTAAAAAGAGAACATGAGGGGAAGTGACCCCAAATTCCTGTATTATTCTGTATCACCACAAAACTAAAAACTGCTAGTTCCATATTTACTATTTATTCCCATGTTTAGCTAGATTTCTTGGCAAGTGCACTGTCATGACCCTAGGTTTCCTACAACCCATTCAGTTACCTGCTGCCACCAAGCTTCTTGCTTGGAAGTTTCCCTTCAGGACACCCCTCCTTCTGCTCCCTTGAGCAGGGGTGGCTCTACAAATTTGGCCGCCCCAAGCAGTCATGCCCGGGAGGCGCCCCCGAGCCGCGGGAGCAGCGGACCTCCCGCGGGCATGACTGCGGAGGGTCCGCTGGTCGCGCGGCTCGGCTGGACCTGCCGCAGCTGCGGGCGGTTCGCTGGTCCGGCGGCTCCGGTTGAGCTGCCGCAGGCATGCCTGCGGGAGGTCCAGCCGAGCCGCGGGACCAGCGAACAGCCGCAGTCATGCCTGCGGGAGGTCCGATGCTCCCGGGGCTCCGGTGGACCTCCCGCAGGCATGACTGCGGCAGGTCCGCCGGCCCAGCCTGCCGCCCCCCCGGGAAAGGGCCGCCCCAGGCGGGTGCTTGCACCGCTGGGCTCTGGAGCCGGCCCTGCCCTTGTGACAGGGACCCTATCCCCAGGAGCAGGCAGTCCCCTGATAAGTATGGCTGGTGTTCTTTGAAGGATGCTGCTGAAATCCCTCATTCACCGCAGCTCCAAACTGAACTAACAGGCTTGTAATTCATTTTTCACAATTAGAACCTATGAATCAACTCTGGTTCTGATCCTCTGCAAGTGCCCACAATCCTTTGAAGCTCTTCTAATAAGCCATGGAGCCCAACATTCCCTCAACCTGTCTCATGAACAGCCTCTTGGCAGCCTGGACTTCATCCTCTGAAGAAATGACCTTTAATGGCAACTTCAGCCAGCCTGGACCAGATATCCTCCAGCTGGCCAGTCTCCACCCACCCACCCCTCCAGTTGTCCTGCTATCACTGCCAACTTTCATTTGAACATTCTGGGATTTCTCCTAGAAACCTAACTGACCCTTGCAGAGTCCTCAGGTTAAGCCACTCACATCTCAGACCTAAAACATAAATGCAACACATACATGACCATTCTCCACAGTGTCATAAGCACCACCCCACCCCCCCAAAATATATGAGTATGGTCCGAATGTCATCAAATCTGGGCTGTGGGGGACCAAATGGGAAGGAAGGAAGGAAGATGCTGTGTCCCAACCTGTTTAAACCATAGGGCTGCCAGCTAGAGGGCTGTAACATTGCCTTAAACTGCTTCTCCATATGCAATCAGGACCACCACTGTTCTGGACATTATGATTCAAATCACCTAAAAAACTACCTCAAGCAGTTAGTAGCCAGAGTAGATTGAGATGCACAGGTGTGAAGTGGTCCATACAGTAAATCTCTTCTAATCTCTTTATTCACTTAAGTAGCCCTTTTCAGCCAAGGTTGAAAAAGTACTTCTCAAATGTGTTGTTGGATTTACACATCATTAGGCTCATTTTATAAGATGATGAAAGCAGCACAGACCCATAGACTTGCCCAAGGTGTCACACCAACTCAATAGCAGAGCCAGGAAGAAATTCTCAAGTCTCTTGATTCACAGCTGGGTACCCTACCCACTGAACCATGCTACCTCCTTAACAGGCACACATTCTCCACTTGCTGATTTTCTAATACTTTTTTAGTATCACCCTATGCAGAACACATTATAGTAATCCAGCCTAAAGATTGGAAAAGTACATATGATCATGGCAAAGCCCACCTCTGAAAGGAAAGGATGCAGACTTCTGAGCAAGCATAAAGGATATTAAAAAAATCCACACACCATGCTGCCTGACTATGCAAAAGCAGATAGAGAGCCATCAAACCCAAAGATTAGAGGCCATACCGACACACTCAGTGATGCTGCTTTCATCTTTGTTATTTCTTCTACTCCTGACCTCTATTCTCTCTCTATCTTAATTAGGTTATGTCAGTCGCCTAAATCTCATCCATTGGATTAGCCATTAGAAAAAGTTGGAAAAAGTTAAACTATTTATCTTTTCTTTTCTGTGCTGGGAAAAGATAGTCATGATTGTTGGGTTTACATCTATTTCCTTGCATGTGCCTGTAGTCCACAGACAATTCCTGTTTGCTTTATTTTTAAGTTTGTCACCTGGCTCTCCATAATCATTTAACAAAAATGTGCACACAGTCCTTTGACACTTTTTTCCAGTTTAAAATATTGCTGGGGTGGGAGGAATTATCAGTCTCAGTTCAGTACATTTGCACAAAGTTAATGGTACAGACAAGTAATTGTGCACAGCAGCAAATATGCAATGCAAGAAGAGAATTATTCATTTGTAGGCTTTTCTACAGAGCTCATTAGAGTGTCACATGCAGAAGTCATTTTGTCAATGTATCCAACACTATGGAGTAGAATGCAAACACTGTTAGACAGTCAACTCCAGACCTGAAGAGCTCTGGTAAGCTCAAAAGCTTATCTCTCACCAACAGAAGTTAGTCCCATAAAAAAACCCCATCTATTTCACCTCACCCATCTTGCCTCTAACATCCTGGGACCAACACAGCTACAACACTGCATACAGTCCACTCCGTTGTATCTCAGGAGAGGAAATAAAGAAGAACTTCTAGCAAACAGAAAAATTTACATAAGCAGAGTAATTATACAAGTTGTAATTTGGCCTGGACACCAGGCCAAATGCTCCATCCTTTCAAAACAAAAATAAAATGCCATGAGATCATTACTGAACACTAGCAGTCAGGATCTCAGTCTTGCATCCGACGAAGTGGGTAGTCACCCATGAAAGCTCATGCTCCAATATGTCTGTTAGTCTATAAGGTGCCACAGGACTCTTTGCTGCTTTTACAGATCTCAGTCTTGACATCTGAGGTAGGAGAAAGAGTGGTGGCAAGGCAGGAAATTAGTGTACTGCAGCTTCATATGGCTCCTGGCTTGTGTTTCTTGATCTTAAGCCAGAAATAGCATATTCATATATAGAGGTGCTGTGACATCTCTACTTAAGAATGGATCAGTAGTGAACACTATTGGGGAAGTAGTTAATAGCAGATAAGAAAATAAGAGCTAGAGGGATCCAAAGGAAAGTATTCAGAAGGTCTGTCACTTGTACACACTTTCCCCCAGAATGCAATAGTTCCTATCCTAGGTTGCTCAGGGTCAGAGCCAAGAAACTGCTATAGCATAGACCATAACCTGGAAGCAGGATTTCTGCTGGGTAAGGAGACCCTGAATGCCATCCCAGGACTTTTCTTCATGACAATCCATTTACCTGCAAGTCCTGTGATGGGACCTCTGAATCCTGCAGTGGGCCTTCCAAGGCACTGCCTCAGATGCACCAGGCACTGTTCCCGCTATAATAAGTGCTTCTTCTTACATCAAAAGCCAAGCTAGGCTCAGTTATATTATCAGCCAATCCTACTTTATTTTAAAACAGCCAAAAGCTTTAAAGTGTTTAGAAACCTATGTAGCAAATAGTCAAACAAGTTCTTTAAATGTGCATTCTGCAAGAGATCCTATTTCAATATGCTGAAAAGGAATAGACAAGTGCATTAATTGACAAAAGGGGATTGAAGAGGCTCATCCTGGAGCATTGCCTTAAATGCTTATTGTGGCAAAGTTCCTCCTCTCCTCTAGTAGGTCCTGCGCTTATTGGCGGATTTCCTCCCCTCAGTGGTCTTCCCCTTGGATGAAACCCACCGTCTGGAGAACTCCTCCTATGTCAGATTAGAAGTAGCGAGGCTTGGGGGGGAACCCAGGCCCGCCCTCTACTCCGGGTTCCAGCCCAGGGCCCTGTGAATTGCAGTAGTCTCTATAGTGCTACTTGTAACCGCTGCTTGACCGCTACAGCTCCCTGGGCTACTTCCCCATAGCCTCCTTCAAACACCTTCTTTATCCTCACCATAGGATCCTCCTGGTGTCTGGTACTGCTTGATTGTATGGTGTTTCCTCAATCCTCCAGTAGTACACCCTCTCAATTCTTAATTCCTTGTGTCTCTGGCTCCCAGCTCCTCATACGCACTTACTTCCTGTGGCTCCTCCTCCCTTGACTGGAGTGAGCTCCCTTTTTATACCAGGTGCCCTGATTGGCTGCAGGTGCTCCAATCAATGTAGCTTTCTCCAGTGCCTTCTAGAAAGTTCTTAATTGGCCCCAGGTGCCTTGATTACCCTGGAGCAACTGCCATTTTGGTTCCCATGGTACTAGGGATTTGCTTAGCCTGGGGCTAACATACCTGTTCCTCAGTACTTTCCTGTAGCCATCCGGCCTTGCTCCATCACATAATCTAAACAATGGTCCTATAATGGTATTTTACTTTAACATTGTTTCAGTTCAGTGTTCAACATGAATACCCACCTTAAGTGCTTGGCTCCTTATCAATCACCTCTTGGTCAGAGACCAAGGTCTCTCTCCTTTCTGAGTGGGGTCTTTACAGGCTGCATAGTTACCCTGGCTACACTGTGCTATTCCCACCAAGCCAGATTTCCTCTCTCAAGGTGATGAAGTGTGATTGCCAGCAGTTATAAGTTACCATACAGCTCTAAGCAAGCACATTTATTCTTATGGTGAAAGCATGAGAGAAAGACACATTTAAAGAACCTACATGTTTGCTAATAAGTGTGGATGTTGGGAAAAGAGCAGACATCTTAGTCTTCCAGGAGGAAGAAGAGTCAGGATAACTAACAGCTAATAACACGAGACTGCCAAGCAGGGCCTGGGCAAGTGGAAGAGAACTGTAAGAGATGCTGTTTTTTTGACCTTGTGTTAGGTAATAGAAAAGAATGCAGACTGTAGCAGAAATTGCTGAGAAAAGATGATATCAGAAAGGAACAAATGTATAAACAAGCTGCAGTTGTTGATCATTACTGTACATCACAAAAGGTATAAATGCTTGCCTTAATTGTTTATCTAACAGTGACCTGCCTCCGGAGGGGAACCCCTGCCCGTGAGTAATCTCCCCTTGCAAATGTTAAAGAAAATAAAGCTGCCTCTGGCCTGTTGCAGCCAACCTCAGAGTGAGAGCTTGTTTTTCTCCCACAATTTGGTGCCGTGACTCAGATGGCAAGCGCCTGGCTGAGACAGCAACAAACTACTACGGACTGTTCCCCTGCAAACCCCATGGTGTCCCAATAGAGGTAAGAAACATTTTGAAATCTCTATTGCGGTGTCGAAGAAGGACTGCCCATGGGCTGTCTGTCCCATTCGTCTCATGCCATGTGAACTTGGCTTATGCAACAAAATCAGATGCAGAACGGTGTTGTGGAATTGGTTGCCCCATTTAAGGTTAGTTGTATGCATACGTGGAGGCTGGGAAATGTGTTGTTGCCCCAGGGTAAGCCAATGTGTGGCTTAGGTCAGGCCTACGCGAGTTGAGGGGTTGTGGTGCATCCTTTTTTTTTTTTTTTAAACCTGAAGGCGTCATCTAGATATGGGGAAATGAGAGCGTGTATGTGAATGTGTGTTTGAATGAATAAAGGCTGGGTAGGAGCCACTGACCAAGTCTAAGACTAAGCTGACTTCAGCTGCACCAGGGCTACCCCATGTGGGAGTTCTGAAAGTGGGGGAGGAGGGTGTCAGCCAAATCTTGTGACCCAGCAGATAGGAATTTTTCCTTATTTATAAGCCACTGACCCCAGGAAAGAGTCCACTGGGAAGTGAGAGAGTGAGAACTTGTTTTTCCTCCCACAGAGGCATGATCTTTGGTAAGCTTAACTCTAATAAGGACATCTGGTAGATGTCAGTCCTTCAAGCCCCATCCTCCCTCCCACCCCAAGGTTTTTCTGAGGTTACAAACTCATAACATCCTCAGCTCAGAACAAAGACTCCTGTGAATAAGTGAAATCCATCCAACACTTCCCAGGAAGGATTGGGGCCCCACTTGGATTGAGAGTCCTGGCCATTTGCTAGATCAGAAGGAGCCCAGAGTCAGTTTAAACTCAGGCTATTTACCCAAAAGTCCTTTGTGTCTGTTGGTCTCTGGAGAATCCAGACTGAATCAGTATATGCAAGCCTTTCCAGGTGGTGGTACCCCTCCAGAGGTGTTGTAGCCTGAGTGATTTTGCCCAGTCACCCCTTTGATAGGGCATGTGGTGGTCCAGGTGGCCAAATGGTTAGCACATCTGACCTCCAGCACCTTATCTGTATGCCAGGGGAAGTAGGTGCCTGGTTTCTAACCTTAAGCCTGAAGTGGTTTGGCCTCCAACCACATCTGGGTCTTTGCCCTTAAGTACGCATGGTAGGGGGACCCAGGCCCTCCCTCTCCACTTAGTCCAGCCCAGGGCCCTGTAGGAAGTAAGACTGGCAAGTCCTCCCTGCAGAGAGTTGAAGTCTGCTGCCCTGTGCTACTTCCTACCTATGTGCTCCTTCAGTTGAGGGTGTGGCCTCCTATTGTCCAAGCAGTCAATAGCTTAACAAAAATGACCAAAATGCAGGGCTGACAGGATCTCCTGTTTCTCAAAGGGGACAGTAACTGGAGAAATTCTGCAAACATGCGATAACTGTAGGGCTTACCTACTCTGTACTTCCCTCTCAAACTCAACCTTCTGTCTGGCTTCCTGCAGCCTGACCACCATCCCTTGCCTGCAGTTCTGAGCTCATTTTAACCCATTCCTCCAGCTGGAATGTGAGTCACAGGACTGGAGGGGTGGCACTAATCAGGCCCTGTATTGCCTTCTAACCCCTTTGGGCCTCATGTGGTCTTTTTATACTTCATTCCAGAAACAAAGAGTGGGGGGATTGTAGGGGGAGGGGTCACACACCCACGTGGATTTTACATACAATCCCTGGCCCACAATGATGCTTAAATTTAATACAGCAAGATCTCCCAAAGATATTTGAGGAAATTGCCATATCTGTCAAGTATATTTCTACTTGAAGTTTCATACTAGAATTTAGTATTCTGGTTGTGAAGCAGATCCTAAAAGATGCTTAAAAAGACACCATCCATGTATTTAATACAGAAAACAAGCTACTGCTTCTAACAACTTTCCAGAACCTTAAAAGCAAACTGCTCCTCTGTCTCATATGCTTCTCAACACTAAATCAATTTTTCTCAAAAGTTGGGAATTTGAGGAAAGGTTTGCAAGCCTCCCTTCCATTTTAAGCACCCATAGAGCTAGTTAGTTTTGAAAAGTTGAAATAGAAAACCAGGGGAAACCTTTCAATTTTTTCAGTTCCCTGCCCATGTCACAAAGTTGTTGGTCCCTTTAAGGACAGCTGAGACCTGGGCTACCTGTCAGGAGCTAATTTAAAGAGATGAAGCTCAGCAAGTAAGTTAATTTACTAATGAGCACCTGGGCCTCATAAGAGGGTTTGGTTGTAGGAAGGTGCTCAGACAATGAAACTCTGAAGGGAGAGTTCCAGAGATTTCAGGTCAGGGAATCTAGGAGTGGAGAAAACAGGCCCCAAGGAGAAAGGTTATGCAACCCCCTAAAGCCAAGAGGAAAGAAACTTGATTTCAGATTTATTTGGATTCAAAGTAGAACCCTTTCAGCCTCCTTTTGCCCTGTGTGGAATCTTTAAGCTACCCCCCTCCCAAAAAAAAAAAAAAAAAAATCAGAGAAGGGAAATGCCCACAGGGTCATGTCAGCCACAAGGGGTAGTGCTTGAGGGCATATTCCCTCTTACACACTGTTTTTCCCCCAGTCAGCTCAAGCACACTGGTTTATTGTTCCAGAGTTGCTTAAAAACCACACACACACACAGGCCTGATGTTTAACTATGATCACAAAGTGTTAGTCAAATTATGATTGTACCAATCTCAGCAGTAGCCTTCTAACAACTTATTGCATAAACAATACCCATATGACTCCTATTAGGATTTTCTCAGGCCTTAAGTCATTGGCCTAACAGGTATGTTACAAGATCTAAACTACTCTGAAGTGATCAACGAACACCTCCATGTTCTATTTTTCAGTCAGCTTCAAAATGTCAATCTGAAACAGAAAGTTTGATTGCTCTAACAGCAGTAATATACGAGTAGGTTGCAGTTAAGCAGATATATTGCTTACTTTCTTTTGTATTATAATCTTCCCTTTCATCTCATCTTCCTCAAGCCACCTTTCTGACATCAGCTAAAAATCTCAGGTCTTCCTAATGTGGACTGTTAAATCCAGTCATGCATACCAATTTGATAACTAATGTCTATTTCATTTTAATCTCTCCTCCTCTTGAGCTGAGAAGCTGAAGTCTTGCAGTTTCTTTGTGAGTGTTCCTTTCCCTTGTCTTATGCATTTAAGACTAATTAGGACAAGTAGGGAAAGCCCACACTGTCTCTCACTAGCAGCTTTTGTATAATTGTGATAGCAAGCTTTATCATTTATAATTTCTCTAGAGGTTAGATAAAAGAAATTAAGTCAAGTACAGCAATCTCACTCTGCTCCCCACAGAGCAAAAAAAGTTTAGATGAGGGTTCCCCCCCCCCCAATCTTTCACTAGTACTGGTAGCTCTCGAATCATGCTATGACAGTAAAAGGCATGCAAATTCAATAGCTGTGTGTCATGGTGTGATGCAGCACTCTGTCCACCAATAGAGGTAGGGCACAGTGCAGGTTATTTGGGGATGAGGGCTGGAACACAATACCCACTGCCAGTGGCTTCCCCAGGAATTGAAATTAGGGGGGGGTGTTTGAATTTATAGGAGGGGGTGTCAGGACCAATGAGATCTATAAAAGAGATATGAATAAAGTAAATGTTTTGTTAGGATTATGCAAATTTAACATAAGAATAATGCAAGTTGCACCAAAACACATAACAGGTCGAGATTTCTACAAAAAAAATACATTTTAAAAAAGTATTTAATTTAAATTGACTTTTGAAAAGTAAGCCATCATGGGGTAAGAGGAAAGTCCTCTCATGGATCAGTGACTGGTTAAAAGATGGGAAACAAAGGGTAGGAATAAATCATCAGTTTTCAGAATGGAGAGAGATAAATAGTGGTATCCCTGAGGGGTCGGTACTGGGACCATTACTGTTCAACATATTCATAAATGATCTGGAAAAAGGGGTAAACAGTGAGGTGGCAAAATTTGCAGATGATACAAAACTTTTCAAGATGGTTAAGTCCCAGGCAGACTGCGAAGAGTTACAAAGGGATCTCATAAAACTGGGTGACTGGGCAACAAAAATGGCAGATGAAATTTAATGTTGATAAATACAAAGTAATGTACATTGGAAAACAATCTCAACTATACATACAAAATGAAGGAGTCTGAATTAGGTGTTAACACTCAAGAAAGATCTTGCAGTCATTGTGGATAGTTCTCTGAAAACATCCACTCCATGTGCAGCAACAGTCACAAAAGCAAACAATGTTGGGAATCATTAAGAAAGGTATAGATAATAAGACAGAAAATATCATATTGCCTCTATATAATCCATGGTACGTGCACACCTTGAATAGTGTGTGTAGATCTGGTCACCCATCCTATATATATATATATATATATATATATATAGGAATTGGAAAAGGTACAGAGATGGGCAACTAAAATGATGAGGGGTATGAAACAGGAGGAGAGATTAAAGTGACTGGGAATTTTCAGCTTCGAAAAGAGATGACTAATGGGGATATGATAGAAGTCTACAAAATTTTGACTGGTGCGAAGAAAGTGAATAAGGAAATTTTATTTAATCCTTCACATAATACAAGAACTAGTAGTCACCCAATGAAATTAATAGGCAGCAGATTTTAAAAAAACAAAAAGGAAGTATTTCTTCACACAATATAAAGTCAACCCAGGGAACTCTTTGCCAGGGGATGCTGTGAAGACCAAAACTATAACAGGATTTTAAAAAGAACTAGATAAATTCCTGGAGAACAGGTCCATCTGTGGCTATTAGCCAGGATGAGAGGGATGCAACGCCATGCTCTGAGTGTCCCTAGCCTGTTTGCCAGAAGCTGGGAATGGGCAACAGGGGATGGATCACTTGATGATTCCCTGTTCTATTCATTCCCTCTGAAGCACCTTGTCTTGACCACTGTTGTAAGACAGGGTACTGGGCTATATGGACCATTGGTCTGACCCAGTATGACCATTCTTATGTAAAAATTAATTATAATAAAAATGTTTATTACAGAAACTCCAACATAATGACCTCCCAAGAAAGCAACAATGAGATAACAACCTTGGCAAATACTGCATTTTAAAAATCTTGGCCTACTGGGAAACATTTATATAAGTTTCCATTCCCAGTCACAAATCTAGCATTCTGGAGCAAAGTGACTAAAATATAGTCCAACAAACAAATGTTTATTTAACATGCCCCTCACTTTTCCCTCCACCGCACTCCACTCACTGGTGTTGTCCTTAGTCAGTGGAGACTCAGAGTTCAGAGGTGCTTTCACGTGAGTACACCTTCCAGGTGGGGGACAAAAAGGCACAGTTCGCTCTGGCCATGGCTGTTCGTTGTGCCACCGTTCACTCCACTGCTCTGTTGCCAATGGCTCTGCACAGTCACCTTCTGCTGTCACCTACCACTGTGACCTCTGCGAGTTGGTCTCTTGAGGTTCCACCAGCTCTCAGTGATTTCAGCTGAGCTCTCAGTGCGGGAACCTCGCTGCTAGTGCAGTCTGGGCTGTCTCTTACACAAAGACACTGTACCCACAGGAACACTGTCCCCACAACAGGACTAAGCATTTAGACCTGATTGTCAGTGATTTCAGCTGCAGTGGTCACTTAACAGAACAAAAGACTATCTATGGAGCCTAATCAGCTCTGTCTTTAAACAGTGGAGAGGGACAGGTCCCCACCCTCTCTCTTGAAGTCTTCAAATCACAGACTAAGTACAGTTCTACTGCCCTTTACTCATACAATAAGAACAACATTTCATCCCCCCTTCCCCCCACATTCAAGTGGTTTGTAACCCAACCCCAGACAAAATCTATCACTTGGACAACACAGCTCTGTTTGCTGGATACCTAGGTAGATTAGGTGTGAATGGAAATATAATCTGGCCCTGAAGCCTTAGCCCCCAGCTCATCACTAGCTGTCAGGGAGAACTCATTTAGACTTTGCTTACAAATCATTTGAAATTATTAGGTTGGCCAACATCACAGAAATGAATGCACTGACATCATAAAAAACAGCTGTATAAGGAAGCAAGGAAGCTAGTCTATGTTCATACTTTTCAAATCTATTATACTTTTTCAGATACACATATTTTATCATACACTGTATAAGCTTTTAAAGTGTGTATTAATGTTTCAGTTTAAATTCAGATTTCCAAACAGTCACTAAATTGGTATGTAACCAGCTCACAAAACCGGGGGGGGGTGTTGGAAAAATTCAGGGTGGGTGTAGGGAAATCACTGCCCACCGCTCACCTCAAACTCACGCTGAGCTGTTGGTTAAAATTCAAGCTACAAGCCTTTTCTTAGGACTTCAAAACCTGAAATTCTAAAAAGGAAAAAAGTTCTAAATGAAAGGCCTTGGGATCCTTTGCTGCATGGAAGGGAACAAAGGAATGGAGAATAGCTACCAACCAAATGGGTCAGAAGGGGGAGCTGGAGGGGAGGAGAGGAAGCAATACCGCTAGGGGGCGTGCTCCTTTGAAAATTAAGAAATTGCTGATGGAAAACTCAGCACAAACTAATCCTGCTCACAGAATCAACTTTTATTCTGAAGCTTCAAACACCCCCCACCCCAACAGAAGGAGGAGTGTGCATACAGAGCAGGGGGAACAGCAGCAGCATGACTAGTAGTGTAGCAGTGCTCCCAGCATGGGGACTTGGGGCCAGAGATTCAGATGGAGAAGCTGGCATGCTCTGCAGCTGACTTGAGAACTAGAGACTAGGACTGCGTTCACAGGATAACCTTGGACTCTCCCCCCCCCCCCCCCCAAAGGCATGTACAGAATAAGTCTGTGGACAGCCAGACTCCATGGACCTGAATCTCCAATGCCTTGCACATAGTCATTTATTTGTGCAAAGAGGGTATAAAGTGTATCAATTCTCTCTTGGAAGCATTTTCCACCTGCTCTGCCCATATAAATGGGCACCCAAGATGCCAAGCAGGGGAGAATCAGGCCCACAGAGTCATACACAACAATTTTTCCATAGTGGTATGGGACAGCTTGTATTAGCTCTGTCCATGAAGTATTTTGGGGGGTGGGGAAAGGTGGGCTGGATATATAAAGGGCTTTGGTTTCCAGGGCCCAATCAATCAATCTGGTGTTTTTCAGAAGGGCAAAAACTTACATATATTTTAAGCTGATGGCATATTCTGTATATATTTATTTGGATTTTTGCAAATGAAACCACTCGTTGCCTATCCAGGGCTATAAGTGCCTGTGTCTCAGAATGAGTGCTATGTATTTTCAATATAACAAAACAAAACTCCAAGCCTTAGAATAGCTTTTGTGGTGGTTCTTTTAAGTCCCAAAATCCAACCCTCAGAACACTGGTCTCTACCCTCAGTGCATCCTTCCTTTTCCTCAGGAAGAGATGAGCTGTGTCATTTGAACTTCAGAGCACAAGATTTGAGACTATTTTGGACTAAAGGAGGGGAAGAATTCCTGAGTTCAGGTGCCATAATTGCAAACTCCTTCCAGTAACTCCCTCCTATATCAAAGGGGTTTCAGGCTACAGCACCTCAGCTGACTGCTTTTGTAATGGATCATGAAAGGAGACAGGGCCCACACCATGAGGCTTTAGAAGTCAATCAGCACTCAGTTTTGTTTTGGTGTCTAGCTCTGTGGTGCTTAGAGAGATCAGGATAACACTATTACAGAGACTCACTAAACAATCCAGCAAAATGGTACAAGAGGGTACAAAGTAGACTTTTTTAAAAAAAGTTTGCTTTCCAAAGCCACAGATATGGTAGATTTTTTCCCCTTTAAATACTGCAGCACATTACTGAACTGTCATTCAAATCTGAAGACCTTTGGGTGCTTTACAGTGTTATTTCTGAGTCTCCAGCTTGACCAGAATCACTAGATTGATTCCTCCTAAAGCAATGAAATTGTCATTTACCATTCAATGGTATTTGCCCAGAACTCAGATTGGCCTGGCTGTTTCTATTCCATTATTGTGTCAAAAGCAAGATCCTTTACCATCTCAAGAGCATTCTAGTTATGCCATATTCTTTGGCAAGAAATTGGACCAATTCTGAAAGAAAACATACTATACAAGGAGATGTCACAGCACCAAATCTTGCAGCACAATTTGTGCTCTCCATATGTTGAAGTCAGTGGGATTTGCCCACCTATCCACAGGCAGAATTTGCCCCTCCACCTTTACTCTGGAAAAGCTATTAAAAGGTTATTTTTAGGTAAAAACTTCAGGATTTAAGGTTATCATAAATTAAATACCAACAGTACACTTCCAAAGTAGATTTTAGTCTCCCTGTATCACATTAGGTTGTGCCACAATGTAACATTGTGTTTTGCTCTGTAATGGGATTTGGGTATGGCCAATGCATTTGGAATTGTGTCTTCTCAGTGCTGCATACAGTTTCAACTCAAGTTACTTGCAAATGTTTTCCCCAATATTTAAACCATGTTCTTTGGAAAATACTTCTGATGAAAAACAAGTTTCCAGTCAGATGAATACAATAATTCAGGACTTAGCTTGTCTTACTATCTTATGGGAAAATGTTAGTAATGGAACATTTCTAATAAATCTGTTTAACATGTTAAGTTGATTTAATTGTCACTATCTTGTATTTAATTGAGTTAAAAGGCAAATAGCATTGAACTTGGATGCTGCTGTTCAAAGTGTAGCTGAGTAGGTTTCACATGCTCTAGAGTGTGTCTCCTAAAGACTTCATCACTTGTACTTCTGGTTTCTACAGACTCCAGTATCTGCACCTTCTCCACTATCCTGCAGTGGATGCACTAGCATAGAGTTTTCGTTATCTTTCAGACTGCATTGCAATGAGGGCACGGTTATGTACATTGCTTTGATTTATACCTCACTGCACTCACACGCTAAGGGAAGTCTCCATGCCTTTACTGGCATACAGAAATACATCTTGTCTGAATTTTACAGAATGATGAGCTGAAACTTCCCTTCAGCTTTTAAATGTTATGGGGATAAAGGCAAAAAACATACTGATGAAAAGTGACCAGTAAATGACTCAGGGGAAGAACAGGATGAGAAGGTTTCTAATTAGCTCCCCCAAATCTAAAAAATGAGAGCTTTGTGGGTTCCTGGGTGAGGAAGGGCAGGATTTGTCAGGGGTGCAAATCTGCTATATTCCCAGCTGTCTCCTGATCTTGTAGGTGGAGTGGCCACATCTTCTGAAGGAGCCCTGCTTCCAAAGTCAGGGGCGAGCCAGGGCTTAATTTGTGCTAGGGCTGGCCAGGGCTGACCCCTAGCACCTCCAGGCTTGCCATGTCAATTATGGAAATAAAAACATTGCTTGAGCCCCAGAACATCTTTCACTACAACTTAAGCACTGGTGCGATCCCAAGAAAGTAATGCATAGTACTGTGATCTATGGAATTACTTCAATGTGGGGGCATCCATTCATTTGGAGGGCTATACCCCCTTTTCTTCTAGTGTCTCACAAATACCCCTCTTCCTCAGTTGGTGTGATGATGCATTGAAAACTTCACGAGTCTGAACCTGGAGTTCCTCATGTCATGTTCCCCCTTCCAGATAGGTCTGTTCTATTCAGAAAGCCCGTGCTCTTGCTGAAGCAAGCATGAAAATTAAAGAATTAAAACAGGAAAGGCAACATGAAAAAAGTTCAACGCTCTAATTTAACTCCACTGTTCCATGTTTATGCCTTAAAGTATAGTCTGACTGTTTATGTCAAATACAATATAAACTACACAGAGGACTTTCTTCTTCTGATTTCTATAATTGCTGGTCACCTTTAAATCTATTAAACTCAATGGCAGCTGCTCAGCATCTTTCAAGATCAGTCTGTATATATACAGACACACTTTTATTTAGATGTTTAAATATGAATTTAAGACCCTAACTTTAGCAGCATAGGGGCTCCAGTGGTGCAATTGGTTAGCTTATAGGGCAGTGCTGAGAGGAAACTCAGACTCAGACTTTAAGGTCAGAAGGGACCATTATGATCTAGTCCGACCTCCTGCACAACGCAGGCCACAGAATCTCACCCATCCACTTCTATAACAAACACCTAGCCTATGTCTGAGTTATTGAAGTCCCCAAATTGCAGTTTGAAGACCTCAAGCTGCAGAGAATCCTCCAGCAAGTGACCCGTGCCCCATGCTGTAGAGGAAGGTGAAAAACCTCCAGGGCCTCTGCCAATCTGCCCTGGAGGAAAACTCCAACCCCAAATATGGCCATCAATTAAACCCTGAGCATGTGGGCAGGACTCAACAGCCAGCATCCAGGAAAGAATTCTCTGTAGTAACTCAGATCTCAATCCATCTAACATCCCATCACAGATCACTGGGCATACTTACCTGCTGATAATCAAAGATCAATTCCCAAATTAATTGCCAGAATTAGGCTATCCCATCATACCTGAAACATCCTGAAGTTGAGAGTTCATGCCTCACCTGGAGCACTGGTTTATGGGCAGGGATGGTGTCCCTAGCTTCTGTTTGCCAGAAGCTGGGAAAGGGCAACAGGGGATGGATCCCTTGATTACCTGTTTTGTTCATGCCCTCTTGGGCACCTGGCATTGGCTACTGTTGGAAGACAGGATACTGGGCTAGCTTGACCTTTGGCCATGTTGGTTCAGACCATTCTTATATTCTTAGCCCAGATTTTTAAACTTTGACCCCAGTCTATAACATGCCTTCTTCCCAAAACAATCCAGTAATACCTTTTAACATCTAGAAGTCTGATAAAACTGAAGTTCACTTCAAAAGGTAAAAATACTAAAGCCAGTACAATGCACATCTTACTGTAGGCACATGACTTGAGTAGCTAGGAAGACTGTTTTGGCTCTCACTTTACACTGGTTGAACTCCACTGACATGTATAGTTACTCTTCATTTACACTGGTGAGTGAAAAGAGAATCAGGTCCATGATGCATCTGTACATGGCATGCAATTTCCCATTTCTCCCCCCCCACACACTAAAGACTGTTGCCAGTGGGCAGAGCACAGAGCAGTTTTGTACCATGGATTTTCATGTACTGCCTAGTTTTCAAGCTGCATTGAATGACTTGCCAATGTCTGAGTGAGCCTGTATTCCCACGTTATGGAATAAAACTAAACTTTACTAGGCCAAACATTCTCCTATGTTTATAAATAGGGTCATCTCCCTGTTACAAAATTGGAAAAGGGACACCATGATTGATCACCACAGCCATCAAATCATTGAAGTTAGGAGAATTGATAAGACTAGCATTTTCTTAACAGTAAACCAGTTTTCATTGCGCAAGCATTATAATTAGTTTCTGACAAAGGAATAATTGAAGACTCATTAAACTTGCTCCAGGATTTGTTTTTAATCCTGAAACAAAAGAAGTTTAACTGCAGAAATGTCAGGTAACCATCAAGCTATATTTAATCACCTCATGCTTCACATATGAGAAAATATCCCCTGAATAAATAGATGGTGTTGCTATGGGATCTCACTATCACCATTAGGAACTGCAAAAGCATGTGTTTAACTCTGAAAATGAAAGAGCTGGAAGGCAGGACTCAAGCCTCAGAATGGCAATTGGAGACCATTGGGATGCTAACATGTTTATTAATGAAATCTTTAAACAAATGTAGAGTTATCGATTCCATAATATTACATCACCAGTAGGGTTGATTGACTAGCAGAAGAAAATTAAGGCTGGGATTTTGGCATCTAAAACCTGCTAATTTCAATGAGATGTGGGTGCCTACCTCTTTTGGGCACCTCTGAAATCCCCACCCTAACTGAATATATTATTTGAAGTAATGGACCAACATTCAGCCACCAACACAGCTGGGAGTCTACCAAAAATTCCACAAACACACACCAGAGACATTATGCAGATAATTCATTTACTGGATACTATTTAACATCTTCACTTGTTCATTTGTGAGAAGAGAGCTAGAAAATGCAAGAGTACTAGTAATGAAATTCACCACAAAGCAAGAAAATAGGAGCATTACAAACAGAGCTGTGCTAAATCCCTTCACATTTGTTAGGAGTTGAACTTCCCTAATATGAAGTCAGTTGCTAGTAACTAGTGGAAACAAGTTAAGAGTCTCTACTAAAAGATTAACAGATGTATTGGATCATAAGCTTTCTTGGGTGAATACCTACTTTGTCAGACACATGTGTACACATGTGCATGTCAGACACACGTCTGACAAAGTAGGTATTCATCCACAAAAGCTTATGCTCCAATACATCTGTTACTCTATAAGGTGCCACAGGACTCTGTTGCTTTTTTACAGATCCACACTAACACAGCTACCCCTCTGATACTCTACTAAAAGAACAAACAATAGCTATTAGAAATTCTCAAAAGGCAGAGAGAATTCAGGCTGCATAAAAACCTCAAACAAGCAATGCTTCAAAGTCCAAACTACCACCAGAAGGGGATCAAGAAGCAATCATTGACTACTGTATGTATGCATGCATTGCAAGTCCCTGAATTGCATTAGTCATCATGCTCTTGTCCAACCACCACCACACTGGTTAGGCTATTACGGATAGCCTTTATTTTAAGATTTACTGAAGTGATCTGATCAGTTAGATTTCTCTTTCGTATCTGTGACACACAAAGGAAAGAATAAAATCTAACTGACCCTTATAATAAAGGGGGTCTATAAAGCTGCATTTTGGTATCTGGGGAAAGTGTGACAGGTTACTCCACTCACCGCTAGATGGTGCTGCCTCCTAGCAGTTCTGGGGATTAGCTCAGTGAGGCAGATGCCCCTTGCAGCAGTTATGCCCCATCAGTTTCATCTCTGTAGCCCTTCTCTCACCCTCAGGAACTGCAGCTGGCCTCTTCATGACTCAGCCCTCCAACTCAGTCACTATAGTGGTTCCCCTTCAGGTGGGAGGGTGAATATCAAAGTTCCTGCTCTTCAGCAGTCTCAGACAGTCTTCTGCTTCATGGTGGCATTCCTGCAGTGACTGGTGGGGAAACCTAGGCTCACCATCTACTACTGATTCCAGCTCAGGGACCCTCTATACAGTAGCTAAGGTCTGTTCTCTGCACCTTGCTGCTTTTCTCTGAGACACTCCATACCTCCTAGCCCTCTCTACTCCCCTGGGCTTGCCAGTCCCTTCACTCCCCCCTCCCAGGGGGAAACTTTTAGCAACTCAGCTTTGCAACCCCACAATGACTGCAGAGTCCTTCCCCACAGCCCCCTCTGCTTCTAATTTCCTGTCTTTTGTAGAAGCCCCACCTGTCTCTTACAGGTGAGCTTCTCTTTAATTAGCTGCCTCCAGCCTATTTGCTCCCCTATTTGCAGCCTAATTAGCTGATTGGGCCCACCTGGCCTAATTCAGTTCTGGCAGGTCCAGTGTGAGGAGTACTCCCCATTACAGAAAGACTGCTGATTGCAGAAACTCAGAAATAATTAACACAAGGTGCGAGTTAGTAAGCTACCACACTGCAAATTTTAGCAAAGCTACATCAGTCCCTGGGGAAAGAGAAAAGTCTGACCGAGCTCTTTACACATTTCTAACAAGAAAAATCCATTAGTGAAGCCTCATGATAGGTTAGCATTCAAATGTAGTTAGCAAACCTTAGGACAAATTATAGTAGCTCTTGTATGGCCACCTTCAATGCAACAAGAGCGGATGGAAATACCATGCAGGAGGGAACAAAAGGGAAACTGATTCAGAGAACAAAACTGAATCCAAGAAGTAGCCATAAAACAAAGCAATGAAAGCTACTCTCCTGTATAGCATATTGATGCAAGAACACTAAAGCAAACTAGTTTTATTAGTCAAACTAAACAGTGAGATAAATGCCATGACCCTGGATATAATCTGTCTTTGTTAACACTGAATTTACGCACACAGGAAAGCTATTTGCATGCTGGTTTTTTTAAATGCAGTTTTCCAGAGGAAGTGAGGGCACGCTTGGCGTGCTGGTGGCTGGAGCCGCCCTTGCTCACAAGCTTGTACCTCCCGGGAAGGTCCTTTGCCTGGATTGCATGGCCAGTGGTTCACCGCGTTGCATTCCATCGTGCCTCAGGAAGACTTACCTTCATTGCACCATCCATCATTGCGCTGTGGAACACTTACCTTGAAGAATCCTGACATCTCCGGTGCCATGCCTGTCCTGGGAGCATGAGTATGTGAGTGTAACCCCCACCCCCCCTTTGAGCTTAGCTATCATTATAATAAACGTGCTGCTTTCTGCCAAACTCTGGTGGGTCACTAGTCCTCTCTAAGCTTACTAACTGGCCCAATTTCGGGTAACAGTCAGCACTGGCATGGCCCAGGCTCTCAGGCTTCCCTAGAACATCCTTCTAATATGCCCCAGGTCACCAGCACCAGTCATGGAACTAATCACGCATGGAACAGAGTCCAGAGTGGTTTATCCAGAGGAATCAAATATGGAAACAGTGTAATCCATGCAGCAAAGTTTGTAAATGTAACAAAATCATCCAGCAAGGTGTGGGTAACCTGAATCACTTCGTAAATTTACAGTAGTCTTTCCAAATCACCTGAATTCATCACCTAGGACACTATATTATAGTTATAAACCCTCTCTAGCCGTGTTCAACCAAACAGCTCATTTGGCTAAATGTTTTGATAACTTTTTCACTGGTGGGAAAGAACAACCTTTCCAGGGGAAAGATAATCAGTGATAACAAGAAATGAATGGGCACTAGAACTGAGGCTAACTAAGTCTACCCTAGGAGCTAAAGGTATGATTCCCCTGCTTGCATACACATACTCATAGTAGCTCTCAGCAAGTTCTGAAAGTATAAACAGTGTAGCCATGGCACTGGAAGCACAGCTTAGCTGTGCCAAGTACATAGCCACCAGTTCCAAGCGTGTACACACTCAGCAATGCTGCTGTGATTACACTGATATTTATATTTGTGCTGTCTCAATGAGGGTTAGCGCTACTATGTGTACTTGTGCAGAGGAATCACACCACTATCTCACAGTGTAGACATAGCCTGAGATTTACCCCCTGTCGGTGATCCCTCCAGAGCGGATCAGAGGCATATTGGCAGGGTTGCATGGAGAAGCATGCACTGCCACTTTCCATGCTTTCTCTCTTTTGTGTGGATAAGCAGGGGAACTCTATCTTCAGGCTGTTAAGCCAGCTCCCTTCAGGAGTCAAATTCACTTTTTGTTTTTGAAGGGAATATTTCACCATATGATGTTAGAAGAGAGATGCTGTTCTCATGTATACCTTGCTTTTGCTTTGCAGATTCTTCACTACAAAGCTGTCTATTGTGACTGTGGAAGCATTGTGACATGATTCATCTGCGTTCTGCCATGTGAAGAACACCATTACCTGGATAAGGGTGTTAGCAAAATACAAAGGGGGAGATAAAACAAAAAAGTACCCCTCTCTGCATTATACATTCTTAGCTCTTTTGCTCAATGTGCATTTTTCTGTATGGGAGGGGTCGTGAAAGACCTGCCTCTGCTTTCATTGAAATCCCTGGGGGTAGAGGGGAAGTATTTTGAAAAAGCCAGAGCAGTGTTCAAATACTTGAAGCCATTAAATAGGCAGAGTGTGGAAAGCCCAACAATTAACCCACCTAGGAGGACCTCATGAAGTGCCAGGTGCTTCTGAATTATACTCCAAAAAAGTAAGGATTGAGGTGAGTGTTGTGTTGTCATCCATTCAGCAAGTGTATTCACTAAGAGCAGAGACATAAGATAGAGGAACAGGAGAAAAGCTAACATAAAAGTAGTCAAACTGAAAAGCCTGGACTTGTCACATTACTAGTAAATTTAGCTTTTCCTATTAACACTATTTAGTAAATGTAGGAGTGAATTTGTTTCAACTCTAATATAAATATTTATTTACTCTAGGCTCAATTCTGCTGCTCCACGCAGGAGTGATATCATGGGGAGCTACTTGTGGATACTAGTCAAAATGCATAAGGATAAAAGAATCAGGCCCTATATACTTTAATGTAGGCTTGCGGTTTTTATTTCCCAGGTACATCAACAAGATTTCTTGTAGGAGGAAATTTCACACACTTCTCATTCGGAAGGGTTATATTCTTACCAGACCTTCAGGAGAGGTACAGTAAGCTCAGCATCACATCATGTGTGAACTGGGATTGATCTAGGTCCCAACGAGAAAGCCAGATGTGCTGATTTTTATTTTCTTGAGTATCACTGAGATACCTTGCGTCACAACCACATGCAAAAATAATAGGTACTGTTTCTGTATCAGATTCTCTCCTCTACTGTTCAGTGTTGGGGAAAATGTGACTGAGCCTTTTATTTTAATTCTGCATGAAATCAGAAGTTGTGTATTTAATTTTCACTCTCTAGCTGCCTGTATGATAACCTCAGGCTGCATTTTTTTCTACCACTAGGTGGTGTAGTAACTTAAATAATGACCAGTTCTCTCTAGAAAAAGTGATTTACTGAAGGCAATGGGTGAGACACCCCCCCCCAAAAGTGCCTGGGAATTCACTGGGTGAGAAAACCCACCTGAAACCCTCGTTTTCCAAGATTACTAACTCATGTTAGCTTCCTTAGCGGCAACAGTCATGGATTAAATGGATTAATCCAGTAATGGATGGAATAAAATGGCTCAGAAGGACAAGAACCACAATCCCCAATCCTGAGGGATGGATACCAACTAAATTTCTCACAGATTGTGAAGTAGAGGTAATAGAAATTGGACCTTCTTGGCCACTGGGAGATGACCAGCGATTGTCATGACAAGGTAGGGTGCTAGCCTTGGATTCGGAAGATGCAGGTTCAGTAGTTTGCTCTGCCATAGACTTAAAAAGACAAGTAACTTGGATTCTGTGCCTCCATACACCATTTGTAATGGGTTAATCTCACTGCCCTACCTCACTGGGCTGTTGTGAGCATAAATACATTAAAGATTGTGAGGTGCTTCCATACAATGGTAATGGGGGCCATATATAACTAGATATTCCAGTTATACAAATAAAGAGTACCATAGGGGAATAGATCTGGGCTTCTCAGTTTGGCAGGGAGCGAGGACCTTCTGCTAAAGTTGTCATGAAGGGTCCTTGAGTCTTGTAATTCACTCTCCTTTGGTCTGAAATAACCTGAATCTGTGCCCCTTTTAGGCCATGCCTTCCTAGTTTCAAGTTTTTCAGGAGGTGATGAAAGCTTTCCAGGAGGATGTCATTTTAGAGCTTCAATTTTTATTTACTTGTTAGAGATATCCAGTTCTGGGGCTGAAGGGAGGCTGCTGGATTTATTATTGTTCTTAGCATGGTGTTTACATTTATTTTTTAATCAAAAGAGCTCCTAAAGCTTTTTTTAGGCATCTCTTGAACTAAAATTAATGAATCCCTGGGCCCGTAATGCACAGAACAACAACTAAGGGTATATCTACACTGAAGCTGAAGGCGTAATATCAGCTCAGGTAGACATGCATGTGCTAGCTTTGATCAAGCTAGCATGCTAATAATACAGTGTGGGCACTGAGGTAGGGCGGTAGGATGGACTAACTGTCTTGGGTAAAATCCTGCTCAAGACGCTAGTTACATACTCAGGTGGCTAGTCTGTCCTGCCATTCCACCACTACAGCAATGCTGCTATTTTTAGCACACTGCTCACATCAAAGCTAGCCTGTGTATGTCTACCCAAGCTGGAAATTACACTGTCCAGTTCCAGTGTAGACCTAGTTTAAATGTCTTGTGCTCATGAGAAGCAGAAGTAATGTGATATTACCCCGTAACACACCGACTCTGGTAATGAGGAAGGGAAGTTTTAGGCTGTATTTACAGTAGGGGAAAAAAGTTATTCAAAGTTATTCAAAGTTATTCACCTCTTAGAACCCTAGTGTAAACAATGACATTTGTATTTTAACATTTGTTAACTGGCAGGGATCCGCCTCGGTAAACTTCCTTCTGCAATAAACAGTAAATAAAAAGGAACAATGTACCAATCCATTCCATTTAATGCTGTTGCACACAGAGACAGGGATGCAGAAGAATATTATGAAGCACCTAAGCATGAACAAAGGGGAGAAAAGTGTATTTTGGAAGCAGTAGAAATACTAGAACTACTAAAATAAGCTTTTGGAAAATTAATGTGGCAAGAAGGCCATGATAGTTCTGGGACATCCCCCGTTTCTTTCATTATCAATGACATGAAAAACATAGTACAATATAATTTAAAAAATCACATATTCAATGCCTTTCATCTCAAAGGATTCCAACCTGCTTCCTAAACTACGTCCGTGCAGCCTCACTACAATTCAGCCACTTCTGGCAGATGGAATCCATCTCAATGTCTATACTGCCATGTACATTGGCCAAACCGGACAGTCTCTACGCAAAAGAATAAATGGACACAAATCTGACATCAGGAATCATAACATTCAAAAACCAGTGGGAGAACACTTCAACCTCTCTAACCACTCAGTGACAGACTTGAAGGTGGCAATTTTGCAACAAAAAAACTTCAAAAACAGACTCCAAAGAGAAACTGCTGAACTTGAATTAATATGCAAACTAGATACTATTAACTGTGGCCTAAACAAAGACTGGGAATGGTTGGGTCATTACACCAATTGAATCTATTTCCCTATGTTAAGTTCCCCTCACACCTTCTATGGGCCATCTTAATTATCACTTCAAAAAGTTTTTTTTCCTCCTGCTAACGATAGCTCATCTCAGTTGATTAGACTCTGCCTGTTGGTATGCATACTTCCACCTTTTCATGTTCTCTGTATGTATAAATATCCCCTGTCTGTGTGTTCCATTCTATGCATCCGAAGAAGTGAGCTGTAGCTCACGAAAGCTCATGCTAAAATAAATTTGTTAGTCTTTAAGGTGCCACAAGTACTCCTGTTTTTTTTTATACTGGGTAAGACACTAATAGACTCTTCAGATGCTAAATTCTGAGTTTAAGACTAGTTGTACTGTCAAAATGAGAGACTACTACAGTCTCCTCCTCTTGAGAGCTGGGTGAAATCTGCCATTCCCCTCCCAGTGGACAAAAAAAATAAAATGCAGATTTGGATCAAAACAAACATTTTGCATATTTGCTGAATTTACTGAATTGTTTGCATCAAAAAATAACCTAAAAAAATCCTGGGCGGGGGGGGATTGAAGTATTTCAATATTCCAGTCAAATTGACTGTTTGAGAATTTCCTTAACTTTGATAAAGCATTTTAAAAAGCCCCAAAATATTTAACCCAATATGATTTTTTACTTTTCAGTTTCCCAGACATTTTAAAAAATTCATTTTCACTTTACTCAAAACAAAATAACTTTCTAATTTTTTAGTACTGCCTGTAAACCAAAAAATCATTTATTTGGAGAGCTCTCCTCCTCCCTTAGCACAACCACAGCTGCTCAGCTGTGAGATTGCACTCTTCTTTCAGCATAGGGATGCCCCCTCCCCTTCACCCACCCCCTGCACCTCCTGCTGATACCCCCTCCCTGCTGGTAGGCTGGAAGACCTGATTCCTTAGAAGCTGCTCATGGTTGTCACTTCTCATTCCAATGGCACACAAGATAGCACTGTTACAGACACAGCTACAGCTGCATCCTATTAAACAACAACACTAGTAGAGGTTTATAACTGAGCACTGTCCCTACAGGCCCCAGTGCCTTCTCTCATTGCTTTCTGTGGCCCTCTTTTCACCTCTTTTGTATCCTATGCTTCCTGGATTAGGACAGCAGGTCTTGCTTGCTTTTTGTTATATCTAATGAATGGCATATACTGTTCTGTATACTCTCTGCCATTTTATTTTCCACTGCAGGAGGTATGCAGGTTATGTGCTCCTTCATCCAGACACTGCTCTGGTCCAGGTTCAAATCACTATTTCATGCAAAGTGAATTGTGCTCTGAAACCCCACTGAAAGCATGTGTATAAAGTGCTGTGATGCATGGACAGATCCAACTGATTGTTGCCTTGGGAAATTAAACACACATAAGCCACTCTGTGCGATACAGAGCGGACTAAACAAAAAATACGAAATAGACATGTGCCATTTTATATAAAGTTACCTTCATACAATCAAAAAGAATAGGAGTACTTGTGGCACCTTAGAGACTAACAAATTTATTTCAGCATGAGCTTTCGTGAGCTGCAGCTCACTTCTTCGGATGCATAGAATGGAACACAGACAGGAGATATTTATACATACAGAGAACATGAAAAGGTGGAAGTATGCATACCAACAGGAAGAGTCTAATCAATTGAGATGAGCTATCATCAGCAGGAGAAAAAAAAACTTTTGAAGTGATAATTAAGATGACCCATAGAAGGTGTGAGGAGAACTTAACATAGGGAAATAGATTCAATTAGTGTAATGACCCAACCATTCCCAGTCTCTGTTTAAGCCTGAGTTAATTGTATCTAATTTGCATATTAATTCGAGTTCAGCAGTCTCTCTTTGGAGTCTGTTTTTGAAGTCTTTTTGTTGCAAAATTGCCACCTTCAAGTCTGTCACTGAGTGGTTAGAGAGGTTGAAGTGTTCTCCCACTGGTTTTTGAATGTTATGATTCCTGATGTCAGATTTGTGTTCATACAATCGATTTATAAAAGACAATTTTCAAAATTACTATGTTTACAGAGATAAAAAAAACCTCATCTTGCAACTGAGTCTAATCCTGACTCATTTGATCTCACTGTTAATAGACTTCCAAGGTCATGGTTGGCTTGGGAGTTTTTCCACAGCTGTTTTGGTTTTAGAAAATAGTAGCCCAGTTATCAGTGGTGATCTATTCCTGAATTATGCCCACTACAGATGTTTTCAATTGTTCACAACACACGGACAGAAAAATTAATTCACCTCTGATTTCACCAATGGGGCTGCCACTGTTTGGGTGAAACAGCATGCTGCACAGATATTTGACAGAGCTGAATGTAGCTTGCATCCTGCTTAGCCACTTCCCCTTCCACAGAGCTCCAGGCAGAAAACTACAGTGGAGCCGCTCCCCTGGAAGCGGAAACATGGGCCTAAATCATCACTGAATGTTTGTCAGTGGGCTTCCCACATTTGGGGACTTTATCCTGTGTTCACAAAAACATGCATTTTCCTACAGTTTAATCTGGATCAAAATCCTGAACTTACTACCAGGCCATCTCCTGTTTGTTTAAAGGCTTTGGTACATACATGACCCGTCACCATAGTATCTGAGCGTCTCACAATCCTTGATTTAATTTATCCTCACAACACACCTTGTGGTAGGGAAGTGCTATTATCCCCCTTTAGTGAACTAAGGCCTTGTCTACACTACAAGACTATTTCGAATCAACTTAGTTCGAATTTGTGGATTCGACCTTATGAAGTCGAATTTGTGTATCCATACTAAATACACTAATTCGAATTTCTGAGTCCACATTCATGGGGCCAGCGTCGACTTTTGAAGCGGTGCACTGTGGGAAGCTATCCCACAGTTCCCGCACTCCCCGCTGCCCATTGGAATGCTGGGTAGAGCCCCCAATGCCTGCTGGGGGAAAAAATGTGCCGAGGGTGGTTTTGGGTAACTGTCATTATTGAACCGTCACTCCCGCCCTCTCTCCCTGAAAGCGCCGGCGGGAAATCTGTTCGCGCCCTTCTCTTGTCAGTTACAGCGCGTACGCCACAGCACTGCGAGCATGGAGCCCGCTGCGATCATCGCTGCACTTATGGCCGTTGTCAACTCCTCGCACCTTATCGTCCACCTCTTCCACAGTCAGCTGCTGAGAAATCGGGCGAGGAGGCTCCGGCAGCGCGGTGAGGACAGGAAGTCACAGAGTGGCGCAGACCTCTCACAAAGCAGGGTACGCCGCGCCGTGGAGATCATGGTGGCAATGGGTCAAGTTCATGGTGTGGAACGGCGATTCTGGGCCCGGGAAACCAGCACGGACTGGTGGGACTGCATAATGCTGCAGGTCTGGGATGAATCACAGTGGCTGCGAAACTTCAGGATGCGTAAGGGCACTTTCCTTGAACTCTGTGACTTGCTGGCCCCTGCCCTGAAGCGCCAGGACACACAGATGCGAGCAGCCCTGAGTGTGCAGAAGCGAGTGGCCATAGCCCTCTGGAAACTTGCAACGCCAGACAGCTACCGGTCAGTAGCGAACCACTTTGGCGTGGGCAAATCTACCGTGGGGGTTGCTGTGATGCAAGTAGCCCACACAATCGTTGAGCAACTGCTCTCAAAGGTAGTGACTCTGGGAAACGTCCAGGACATCATAGATGGCTTCGCCGCGATGGGATTCCCAAACTGCGGTGGGGCTATAGATGGGACTCACATCCCTATCCTGGCACCAGCCCACCAGGCCAGCGAGTACATTAACCGAAAGGGCTACTTTTCAATGGTGCTGCAAGCACTGGTGGACCATAGGGGACGTTTTACCAACATCTTCGTCGGGTGGGCGGGCAAGGTTCATGACGCGCGTGTGTTCAGGAACTCTGGTCTGTTTAGACGCCTCCAGGCAGGAACTTTCTTCCCGGACCACAAAATAACGGTTGGGGATGTGCAGATGCCTACAGTGATCCTCGGGGACCCAGCCTACCCGCTAATGCCCTGGCTCATGAAGCCCTATACAGGCGCCTTGGACAGTGAGAAGGAACTCTTCAACTACCGGCTGAGCAAGTGCAGAATGGTGGTGGAGTGTGCTTTCGGACGTCTCAAGGGGAGGTGGCGGAGCTTACTGACTCGCTCGGACATCAGCGAAAAGAATATCCCCGTAGTTATTGCTGCTTGCTGTGTGCTCCACAATGTCTGTGAGAGCAAGGGCGAGACCTTTTTGGCCGGATGGGAGGTTGAGGCAAATCGCCTGGCTGCTGTTTACGCTCAGCCAGACACCCGTGCCGAAAAACTATCCCAGCGGGAAGCGCTGTGTATCCGGGAGGCTTTGAAAGCAAGTTTCCTCGGAGAGCAGGGTAACCGATGACTCTACACTTGATTTTAAGAGAAGCTGATCCTGGGCCTGTGTCTCTATGTGTTGAGTGAAATCTGCGGTTACATACCCCGTTCTCCAAGTTTCCCCCACTTCCAAAACACGTTTTTAAATAAATTAAATGGAACAGTTTTTTTTAATAAATCTTTCCTTTACTTTGCATTTCTGTTCGGGGTTTGAAACATGGACGCATACTGTGCTGGGTACGGTGTGCACTGATGTACAGACCGCTTGTACAATACAGGACGGACATCCTCCTGCTCCTACATAGGTCTCTGGGGTGGGGGACGGTTTCAAGTGGTTGTGCATGTAGGGGTGGGTTTGCAGGAAGGGGCGAGTGGTGCCGTCTTTGCATAGGGATTTGGATGCAGGCTCTGGGCTGTGGGTTTGGGCGTAGGAAGGGGTGAGGGGTGTGGGGGAAGGGTGAGTATCTGTCCGTGGATGAGGGCTCTTGTTGGGGCTCAGGGCAGCGGAGAGGATCGCGCCTACGGTGGAAGTGCATGGTAAGGGCAGCATGCCTTAACATTAGGGGGTGGCAGGCGCTAGGACCGTGGACAAGCGTACACATCACAGAATGACCCGGGGCAGCATAGACCACACAGAGGGACCCTGGTGACTACTGAATGCAGTCTGTGTGTGACCTGCAGTTGATCCTGCCCCCGATAGTCTGTACCCTGCTAATGTAGGCTATCCCGTGCAATTATAAATCCCCTGCCCCCCCCCCACATACACAGTCTTCTGACACGAAAGACGTGACGGAAAGAGTGAACAACAGCAAACAGCTTTTATTAATCTACTACATAGTGGGGTGATGAAACTTGGATTTGGGACTGGGTGATCCTGTAAGGGAAGCGCTTCTAAACAGTTATAGCGTCAGAGGTGTGTGGAACATTAGCGCTCAGCTGTGGTGCAGTGACAGTTCTCACGGCTCCTACCGCCCCTCCGTCTTGTAATTTTCGGTGAGGGGGGGACAGGACTTCTTAGCGTTGGAGGGTGGTTGCAGATACAGTGCAGGGGGGCTCTCTCCTCCTGCCTGCGGTCCTGCAGCACATCGACAAGGCGCCGGAGCGTGTCCGTTTGCTCCCTCATTAGCCCAAGCAGCATTTGAGTCGCCTGATGGTCTTCCTGCCGCCACCTATCCTCCCGTTCGATGTGTGTGCGATTTTGTTGACATAGGCTCTCCCTCCACTGTCTCTGCTCTGCCGCCTCGGCTCTGGAGCAGGCCATCAGTTCCGCGAACATCTCTTCCCGAGTCTTTTTCTTTCGCCGCCTAATATGCGCCAGCCTCTGCGAGGGGGATGCCGGGGCAGTCCGGGAAAGAGCAGAAGCTGTGTGATGGGAAACAGTAAATGATTTCCTTGAACAGATACATGTTTGCGAACAGTGAACACAGTCTAGTCAGTTTCTCTGAACAAGACCATACAGGGCACCAAGTCTCACGAGATCTCAGGAAAAGTTCGAGATTTCGGAATACGCTCTCATTGGCGGCGCCATTGCACAGGAGAGCGGACAAGCGGGGAGATACAGCATAATCCGTCTTGCAGACAGTCCTGGTAAGCCTTAAAGTAGATCATGCTTATCAGTTAGTGGATAGCTATGCTCTCCTGCTAAAGGCAATCTGGAAAGCAGAAAGGCTGAGCCTTTTCCAGCCCCTCCCGCCAGTGCACCGGAAAGATCAATGTCTGCTTGTTCTCTGTGGCCTCCAGCACGTGGCTGTTAAGCGAGGGTCATTGTTATGCAACCTAATTGTAAACCGTTAACAATAGTAACAATACACTAATTGCCTGACTTAGATGCAGCCTGTCCAAACCGACATCACCCTGAGGCGGGTCACTCGCAGTCAGAGAGAGCGGATGCTACTGGAAGCCCTGCACAGACCAGGACCATATGCAGCAATGCTGGTGGAGGCGATGATTCCTCTCTATATTAGGATCTCCTGGCGCGGAAGAGTGTGCTTCCATGGAGCACCAAATAAGGCACCTCTCCCCAGGAACCTCCTGCGGAGGCTTTTCGAGCTGCTCTCTGAGAGCTTTCTTGAACTGTCCCAAGAGGATTATTGTTCAATCCCTATATGTGTGGACCTACTATTTATATAGTTTGACATGTAAAATTTTGTATATAGTATTTCTATTTTTTCTATACCCGTTTTTAAAAAAATAAAAGTTTCCATGTTTATAGCACTTACCGCCTGATCCTTCCCCTGATTCTGAGTCCGGGTTAACGGGCGGGGAGGGTTGGTAGGGGATCTCTGTGAGGGTGATGAAGAGATCCTGGCTGTCAGGGCAAGTGGTATTGTGTTCGCTGTCGCCTGCGCCGTCCTCCACAAACCCTTCCTCATCTTCCCCATCGGCGAACATCGCCGAGGAACTGTCCAGGTACACTATGCCATCCTCAGAGTCCACGGTCACTGGTGGGGCAGTGGTGGCAGACCCACCGAGAATGGCATGCAGTGCCTCGTAGAAGCGGCATGTCTGGGGCTGTGCTCCGGAGCGTCCGTTTGCCGCTCTGACTTTTTGGTAACCTTGTCTCAGGTCCTTGACTTTCACGCGGCACTGCATCGCATCCCGGCTGTATCCTTTCTCTATCATTGCTTTAGAGACCTTCTCGAAGGTCTTTGCATTCCGCTTGTTGGAGCGCAGCTCCGAGAGCACAGACTCCTCGCCCCACACAGCGATCAGATCCAGGACTTCCCGGTCTGTCCATGCTGGGGACCTCTTTCTATTCTTGGAGTGGCCGGACTCCTCTGCTGGAGAGCTCTGCATCGTTGCAGGTGCTGCGGAGCTCGCCCCGATGTCCAGCCAGGACGTCAGATTCAAAGTGCCCAGACAGGAAAAGGAATTCAAATTTTCCCGGGTCATTTCCTGTGTGGCTGGTCAGAGAATCCAAGCTCGGACTGCTGTCCAGAGCGTCAACAGAGTGGTGCACTGTGGGATAGCTCCCGGAGCTACTAAGTTCGATTAGCGTCCACACCTAGCCTAATTCGAGCTAGCCATGTCGAATTTAGCGCTACTCCACCTGTCGAGGTGGAGTACCAAATTCGAACTAAAGAGCCCTCTAGTTCGAATTAAATGGCTTCCTGGTGTGGACGGTTGAGCGGTTAGTTCGAATTAACGCTGCTAAATTCGAATTAAAGTCTTAGTGTAGACCAGGCCTGAGAAGAATATTAAAATATCTGAACTATATTGTTTTTTAATTTTGTAAGTGTAACCCTTCTGCCAGGCAGAGTTGGCAGCAACAAGGGCTGGGTTCAGTGCCTCAGGGTTCCCTTTCATTAATACAATACAAAACTAGCTCAAGCCACCACCCAGTGAGCTGGGAAAATTACACACACACCCCTGGGTGCCTCAAAGAGGCAATACTTCCCCTCTTGCAAGCACAGAGTCTCGGTGTAGCAAAAATCTTTAACAACAGGAGGTAAACAACTTAGCATTAAATTGGGAAAACACCACAACTAGGGTTCATAAACACAAACCAGGAACCAGAAGACCCACCCCCAAGGAGATTGGGCCATGTCCTTTCCCTTTGGGTTCTTAAGTCCAGCAACCCAAAAGTCACCCCACTCACAGTTGCTATCCTTGGTCAGTGCAGCCCCAGAGTTCAGAAGTTCATCTGCAGAGTTCATCTCCCAGCCTGGGTGGAAGGGGGAGGCGGAGAACGTATGGAGGCACCTTATATGCTCTGCTGCTTGGGCCCTCGATGACCGATTGCCACACCTCTCTGTGGGGTTCTGCTCCAGTCTTCTCCGCTAGCCACCCCACTGACTGTGCCTCTCCACCAGCTGCCCCGCTGGCCATTCACCAATAAGTCTTCAGGCCCCCACTACTTAAACACAGCTCTCAGTGATTTCAACTCTCAGTGATTTCAGTTATTAATAGAGGAGCCTCACTGCTGGTGCACCTGGATAGTCTTCTTGCATCAGAACCACTAGCCCAAGGTAGGTCTAATGCTTAGACCTAGGTATCAGTTATTGCAGCTCTGCAGCATGTAACAAGACTCTTACTTGAGTCTAAATTAGCTCTGTTATTGCACAGTGGAGAGAGGAAGGATCAAAGCCTCAGAAGGGGGCCCACACTACCAGGTACAAATACCTGTCCCCAAACTTTCTCATTCTAAATCAAATGGGTCGAACCAGTGTCCAACCTCAGTAGCTGAGACAAAAAGATACATTTTTCCATTAAGTCCACCAGGAGCAGATTTACAATGAAACAAACCGTGCAGTGGCACGGGGCCCCCAATGATGGAGGGCCCCCAAAATGCACAACAAATATGCACAACAAATCTCATCTGACAACTGAGTCCCGGCCGGCGTTGCAGCAGGACTCAGGCAGGCAGGCTGCCTGCATGCCGTGGCTGGTGGCCCAACGCCGCTCCTGGAAGGGACTGGCTGCTCGCATGTCTCTGCGCACCCCTGAGCAGAGACATGATAGCAGTGGGACTAAGACAGCTCCCTGCCTGCTCTGCCTCCTTCCCTCCGTGCCATTCCCAGAAGCGGCTGGCATGTCCCTGTGGCCCCAGGGCATGTGTGTGTCTCCGCACGCTGCCTCCGCCTCAAGTGCCGACTCTGCAGCTCCCATTGGCCGGGAACTGTGGTCAATGGGAGCTGCAGGGGCGGTGCCTGAGGGCAGCAGCGCAGAGAGACCCCCTACCCTCCCCACCTAGGAGCTCCTGCTGGAAGAGTGTGTGTGCTGGTTGCTTTGGGAGCCATGCTGCCCGAGGTAAGCGCTGCCCCCCAACCCCCTCCCGCACCCCAACTCCCTGCCCCAGCCCAGAGCCTGCACCCAGCACCCAAACTCCCTCCCAGAGCCCCACCCCTGCACCCCCTCCTGTACCCCAACCCTCTGCCCCAATCAAGGTACCTCACTTTATATTCATTTACTTCCCGTTATTTATAATATAGGAGGAGGATGAAGAAAAAAAGAATGAAAAACATGGGCGGGGGGAAGATGAGAGAATGTTTTTTTTCTTGGCTGGGTCCCGAAGGGGGGGCTCCCAGAAATGAAGCTGCGCACAGGGCCCCACTAACTCTAAATCCACCATTGAAGTCCACAGTGTGGCTGTGGGTGGGGTGGGGTGTCATTTCACAGTGACTAACTTGGGTTGAAGTAGCTCTGTACACCCTTAACATGGCCTCGGAGAGTGCCAGAGAGAATCTGTGTAGCTGTGGTTCCCTAGTCACACACCCACACCCCCCTCACTGTTATGCACGTAGGTGTCAAAGGACTGAGCTTTTCACCATATGTGGGATGGCTCCTTCCTTCCCCTCTATGGCATCCTGGAATCTAGAACCTACTCATGCACAGCCCAGTACTGCACTGGTTCTTCTGCCTAGGGGACCTCCATGGATGCGGAGATGGGTTCTGGGTTTACCTTTGGGTGATACACCAAAGGCCACAGGGAAATTCAGCTGAATAGCCAGACTTAGAACTCAAGAGCCCCTGAATCCTAGTGCCATGTTCCATATACAACTATATTATGCTGTCTCCTGAGTGCATGAGCCTCTACCGCATGAGCTAAAAGCCATTAATAATATCAGCATGAGACTTTTCCTAAGGTGTTATTGCTATAAACTGGAAGTGGAAGAAAATAGCATATAGGCCTATGGATTTTTTCTCTTGGAAGGAATGAAGTTCAGTTCTTAGATAAAATCATAAGATAAAAGAATTAATGTCCTCTCTGTATATTAGCCAATTACTACTTGGCAAATCACCATTGAACACCCATTCTGCTTGGAAGTGACACTTTAAGACAGAAATATGATTATTCTTTATTTGGCTTTATAGCCAAAATTGATCTAACTTTTTTTTAAAGCAACTTTTGACATTGTGGAGCAGGGACCTTACATATACATACGTGGCCAACAGCTAGTGTCATGAGGCACGATGGCGTGTATTATTTAGCTGTCAAGATTGTATCTGAGGATGGGACAACGTTTTGTGCTAAGCAGCAAATAAATTGCGTACATGGGATGGGGAGACAGTGAAACTGTGGCAGCGGCTTGATTTTTCAGGTGAAGACCCCAATTTACCAAACAGCATAAAGCTGTTCCTCAGTTTCCACTGTCAGCAGGATTTAGTCCAAAGAGCCTTATGGTGAGATTCATTATTGATTAGCAGCAAACTTGCACTCCTGTGAGGCCCAAACACATTGAAGAGGGCTTACCTCAGCTACAACCCAAAATCAAGGTATTGCACATGGATACAGCTTCCTTCAGCCAGGATTTCTCCTAAAATGATAAACTCACTGACTGACCCACATAGCACAGAGACTGACAGCCAAGGAAAAAACAAAAAACTTCTCACTTGTTTCTCTTGCATTTAGCTCCATGAGCCTGGAGCTACTACACGGGGACTGCCCTGGCCAGACTACCTTCTCTAATTCCTTGGTCCTAATTGGAGGGCTTCCCCCCTTGATCCCTGACAGCTTTGGCTGTTATAGAGGATGGAACAAGTCTTCTTTCTCCCCCTCCTTCCAAACTGTGAATTTTTAAACCTCTTCCTTGCCTGTGTAGGTATGAGGTATGCAGACTTGTCCAATTCACCTATCACCTGAAAGCCAGTGAGGAAATATTTTAATAATTCAAAGGTGCTTCCTGTTTAAGAGGCAATAACTTTGTCATCATGTACTGATCATAATCTGAGGCTGTAGGATACAGATATCAACAAGGTAATGGAAAACACCTCACATTTTTACAAGCATTTGAAATTTAAGTTTTCAAAACTAAATGAAAAAAGAAAAAGAAAAAAGGTGGATTGTCAAACTGCTGAACCCACAAAATATTATATAAATTACAACTTCTTGTCCATCTTCCATTTCTCATTTTCACCTCATAACCTCTTTGCTATCTCCTTTTCCACAGCCATATGCCTTCCCTTCTCACAAGCCGGCAAGACGTTTTCTTGCTCCCAGAGTTACTGTAATATATTTCTGAACTCCAGTTCTTTAATTCTTCAGCACAAGCCGGACATACTATACCTAAGATTTCTCAGATAGAAAACAAGCCGAATAATGTACTCTTCTCCTAGTTAGCCCCTCACTTTTCTGGCTTTCCTTATATATCACAAAGAGGAGGAAACTTTTCTCTTTTTTGGGTTACATTTCACATAAAAAATTCAAGTATATACAGAACAAAGCCATTCTTGGGTAAAAGGTTCAGGATCCTAATCTCATTTTCAAAAGTGATTTAAGGCCCTCAGGAGCCAGATTTTTTAAATGGTATTTAGGTGTTGCTGTGCTCAGTGTTGCAACACCTAGCAGAATTTGGATACTAAATTACTTAGGCATTGCAATGCTGAGAGCAGCAATCCCTAAATATCTTTAAAAATCTGGTCCAAATCTAATTAGGATCCTAAATTCTAAGTCACCTTTGAAAAATGGGATTTAGGCTACTAAATCACAGGTGCTTTTGAAAATTTTATCCCAATCTCATTTTTAAAATGCATTTACTGAAATTGAAAGATGGGAAGGGACCATAAGATTCATTTCACTCTCTTGGATGAAATATATACATATTTATATACCATTATTTTTTTTCCTTACAGACGTTATTATAAACACATAATTGAAAAAAGGAACATGCAAGTAAATCCTATTCAGAAGACAATTTTTAGAGCTGGATGTTATAACTATTTTTTGCAAGATTTTGCTCAGACATTTTCTTCATTTTGTTTCAAGCAATATATTTCTTCTCCTTCCTACAATTTTGCTTCACTAAGATATACTGGGGGAAATGGTCACTTTGAAACATGCTAAGACACCAGCTCCACTTTCCCTTCACATGAAAATTTCTGATTCCGCTAGACCTTTCTGAGGCCTTTGGATTCAGCTAATTGAAGAATCAGAAATACCACTTCAGTTATTTAATTTCTATCAAATAGCTACGATCAGAATAAAATTAAATTAAAAAAAATTACCTCAAAATTATCATAAATATCTAAATGTTTGGTGCCCACCAGAGCCATCCTTAGGCATACGCAGCATACGCAACTGCATAGGGCACCAGAAAATTTGGGGCACCTCCAGGACCGGGGTGGGCAGCCTTGCGCTGGCCCGGCCCGATGCTCCATGTGCACCACAGCCAAGCGGCTGCAGCGCTGGTTCCTTTCCGGCCCAGCACTCACCCTGGCTGCTTTCGGCCAGCGGGACCTGGGCTGCCTTCTCCCTCCCCCCTCGCGCCGACCACTTGCTCCTCTCAGCCAGCCGGCTGCCGGCTGAGGGCTCCTGCCAGTGATGGGAGTGGAGAGGAGCTCTCAGCCTCTGCGGCTCTGCTCCAGCCCCACCTCCTCCCCCAAGAGGCTCGTACACTTGAGATGTGAGGGGGTTGGAGGGGGAGGCTAAGTGGCAGGTCCAGGGGTTTCTGGTTGCCACGCCACCATGCACCGCGGACAGTTGGGTTCCCTGGGACGTGGCTCCCGCCTCCTCCCTGCACTCTTGAGCCTCTGCCAGGCTTGGGGCAGTGCTGGTGTGAGGGTCCTGTGCATGCAGCTCCCTGCTCGCCCCGGCCCCGCCATTATTCAAATGCAGAGGCTTGGGAGCATGGGGTTCGCGGACCATGCTTGGCAGAAGGCGGCACCGGCACCCAGTGGATGGAGACCCCAACCAGTGGGTGCTCCTTGTTCCAGATAAGCCCCCTTGACCCGGGCCCCATGGAGCAACTTGAGACCCAGTTCCCCCTGCCCCATTCAGGGCTGGCGTTTCCATTAGGCGACCCTAGGCGGTTGCCTAGGGCGCCAGGATTTGGAGGGTGGCATTTTGTGTGCTCCCCACGGGGTGCGCGGGAGCTTCCGGTTCTGCTCCCATCGCACCGCCGAAGAAGGACCCTCTGCCAACATGCCGCTGAAAACAGTGGCAGGCAATTGAGCAGCTCAATGACTGCCGCTGTCACCTGCGGCATTTTGGCAGAGGGTCCTTCTTCGTCGGCGTGACGGGAGTGGAACTGGAAGCTCCCGCACTCCCCGTGGGGAGTGCACAAAATGCTGCCCCCCGAATTCTGCCTAGGGCGCCAGAAACCCTGGCACTGCTCCTGGCTCAATTCCCCCCACCAGCAGGGCAGCTCAGTATCCTTTGCTCGCCCTCGTCCCTCTAGACTGTGAACCCAGGCTGCCACAGCGTCTACTCCGTATGAAGCTCGGTGTGTGTCAGTAATCGAGGGGGAGGGGAGGGACATAGCATTGTGCTTAATTTGAAACTGTGGCAGCGGCTTGATTTGTGCTTAATTTGTTTAAACTGGTTTTAATAGCGTGCATTTAGTTTTCCAATACTGTACGCTTATGTTTGTGTTGCTAAGAGCAAATCGGGCAGAAGGGCACCAATTTAATAATACTGCGTAGGGCCCCATAAATCCTAAGGACGGCCCTAGTGCCCACTTGAATAGAATCTAGACTGATGACATTTCTGTGAACAATTTATTTACTTGAAAAGCAGCAAAAATTAGTATTCATTTTCCCACTCCTTCACACAGCTAGTTACAATCCTCCATTAGGAATACTGCCTTACACTCACCATACTTGATGAGAATATAAAGAGAGCACAGTACACTGTTGTAGATTTTGACCCTGCCCCTAAAGATTCGTTCAACAAAAAGTTTATTGGGGGTTATTTCTAAGGGAAAGTTCAGGGAATGAAATACTTCAAGTTTTATGTAATACATGAAAAGAAGCATTTCAGATTTGGTGGTAAGAGAGTGGTGATAAAGTTTATCTGAGAAGAATGAACTATAATAAGTGAACAAACTTCTACCACCTCCTGACAGGCTGATAATGAATTACTCATTCTTTCCTTTAGCATTCTTGTCAGAGAGATTGCATTGCTAAATTCCATTGCAAGCGTCATGATTGTTCAGGTGCTTCAGTGAAAAGAAACAGGATTTATTTCCTTCCCCAAATACACGTGCACAGCTGCACCCTACATGCCAGCAATAAGGAAATAATTGTTACAAGTAGAATGGGGTGAAAGGGGAACTGGCCCAATCCAAACCAGTTCTCTAAACCTAGTTCTCTAAACCTGTTGGAAATTTTTGTAACCATACCCACAGATCTGGGCTTGTGCTTCTCCTTTGCCCCCTCCTGATTTCACTGCCTTAATAATCCATGAAATGATAGTCCCAACAAGACCAATCGTCTTTTACTGCCCTGCAGTATTACTGCTCAACCTCCTCCGTTTAATGGGTTTATTTTAGTGTATGTACTGTAAATCTTGCATATTTACTATCAATAACTGTTGGAAAAGGGAAAATAAAGGGCACGTGGCAGGATCACTGTGGTTATAGCGCTTTCTGCTGTGGCTTTGGGAGTTTTTTCTAGCATGGATTTTACCTTAAGGTAGTTTGCCCATGAAAAGAGGCTCTATGCTGCATATCTCAGACTAATTCTCTAGAACCAGTGTGGATATTTGCCGCCTCTTTCATGGGATGTATTGGGAAGGGCCCCAGATTCATTTTGTATGGGTGGGATTATAAAAGGAGTCATGGGATCTTCTTGGAGAACGAGAAAAATTGTTCCATGTGGGGAAACTATCTGCTAATCAGAAATCAGGGTTTGTTTTATGGGTGTCCTGTTAGATTGTAGTCAAGGTTTTTGCGGGAGTCTGGAAAAATGGTTAGTCAATTACAGGTGATCTTCTGTCTTCTTTGGGTAGTATATTTGAAACCACAGTGTGCTTCATAAAACAGGATGGAAACTGAATTTAGCTCCCCTTTTCCCTCCCATAAACCGTCACCGCTGCAGTCTATATTTACATACAGCTTCTGTCAATATAACACCTAGTATAACTATTACAGTTTATACAGGAGGACATGCATCCTTATCCCCAGATCCCATCCAAAAGCAGAACACACATCTACGCATTTAACTAAAATTCCAGTTAATCCTACAGATCTTGAAACATACACTGGAAATTGTAATCTAGCCAAACCCGCTCTTATCCTTTAGACAGAAAAGAACTTTCACTAGGTTTTCCCATTCCAGCATGCTATCCGTATCATTTACATCCTTAGCTGACATCAGTTTTTAAGTCTACTATGTTTGACAACTACTGGCACTGTTAACAACCAATACCTTTACGGGTCATATAGGTTTATGACTGTTGCAACATCTTGGAATATAAAAAACAATTAGGTCCCTGTTATAGTTATGTTTATATAGGCCCTTACTAAATTTCAAAATTAAAAAGGACCTTCAATTTTATTCTCATTCCAGCAGTCCCAACAAAGATCATTGCCCCTGACTCCTGCTTTCATATTTGCTTGGTGGGATATAGGCTCAGAGACAAACTTTTTGATCTTATTCATTTTCAACTATTGGCTATTTACTAATCGAAGTTCCTTCTCTATCTGGTTCTATGTCAATATATTTGTTATGGGTTTGTAAATTGTTCTGAGAAACTATTCTATCAAGTCTCAGCAGTAGGAAGTAACAGCAACATTGTCATTTTAACTTAATTGAAACCTAGCCAAACACCCTTAAAAAATTATAATCACAAAAAAGTCAAGTTTCCCCTACCAATTTCAAAAACCAATACCTTGTTCAAAGTAGGTATCACCATGCCTGCGTGGTTCACAACTGAGAATACCAAATTCAGGACAAACTGCTGAGAAATAGGGCAGACACACTCCAAAACTGGTGGTTACTCTCCCATAAGATATACCAAACCAGCAACAAAAGTAAACTTCTGTTTCACCACACTGGCAAACAAGAAGTCAGAAAAGCAGTTTCCTTAGGTATTCCAGTCCTTGTATCACCACCAAAAACACTAGACTTAAAGATGAGTGGTTCTTTAAAACCAATTTAATCAAATAAAAGGTTCTTCTGATCCCAAAGGACCAGTTGCACCCCCAGGTCAATATACAACTCAGATCTTCCCCAGTAAACACCCTGTTGCCAATCCTTTAGTATCTAAAAATCTAAAGGTTTATTTAATAAAAGAAAGGCGAGTTAAAATTGGTTAAAGGAATCAAATACATACAATAATTGCAAAGTTCTTGGTTCAGGCTTGTAGCAGTGATGGAATAAACTGCTGGCTTAACTCAAGACCCTGGTTGCTTCCAAACCAGTCCTTTGGTTAGAATGCTCCTATTAGTATAAGTTCATAGTCCAGAGGTTTGTGCAGGAAAGAGGCAAAATGGAGATGTTTCCAGGGCCTTTCATAGCTTCTGTCATGTGAAAGGAAATCCATTGTTTCAAACAAAGCCCTCAGCACAGCTAGTGGAAAAACATAGAATCATAGAAGATTAGGGTTGGAAGAGACCTCAGGTGGTCATCTAGTCCAACGCCCTGCTCAAAGAAGGGCCAACCCCAACTAAATCATCCCAGCCAGGACTTTGTCAAGCCTGACCTTAAAAACCTCTAAGGATAGAGATTCCACCACCTCCCTAGGTAACCCATTCCAGTGCTTCACCACCTTCCTAGTGAAATAGTGTTTCCTAATATCCAACCTAGACCTCCCCCACTGCAACTTGAGACCATTGCTCGTTGTTGTCATAAACAGATAGTTAAGGGTTAAGGTCTCTTTTACCTGTAAAGGGTTAACATGCAGTACCTGATGACCACCTGACCAGAGGACCAATCAGAGATAAGATTTTTTCAAATCTCTGTGGAGGGAAGCTTTTGTCTGTGTTTTCTTTGTTTGTCTCAGGTTCTCTTTTTGGATCTAAAAGAGACCAGTCATGTCTCCAAGTTCTCCTGGAGTAGTTTCTACTAATTAATAGTGAGTATTAATTAGAAAGGCGAATTAGTCTTTTGAGTTGTTTTCTACATTTGCAATTGTGTGTTTTGCTAAAGGAAATTCTTTATTCCTGTTTGCTGTTACTTTGCTTTCACTGAGAAAGAAAGGGGGAGGAGGGGTATTCTCTCCAGAGATGGATAAGTTTAGACCCTGTGTAGTTCTATCTTGAATTACAGAGACAAGTTACTTTCTTTTTATTCTTTAATAAATTCTTTTCTATTAAGGACTTGTTTGGTCTTTCCTTGGGTGGATTCTCAGGGAAAGAGAAGGGGGAGGTATCCCTCTGTAGTTAGATCCCGGTATCTCTCCTAGGAAAAGGGAGGGGGGAGGAAGCAGGGGGAATGGTTTGTTTCTCCTGGGTGTAAGAACTCCATGGATTTGGGGCTCTTGGAATCCCCTAGGATTTTGGGGAAGGACTGTGTCTCAATCCACATTTCCTGATTGAGTGGTGGCAGCCTACTAGATCTAAACTAGGATTTTAGTTTACAGGGAAACCAAGTCGGGTCCCCATCTTTGAACCCACAAGCTCAAAGTGGGGGTGAGACCCTATGACATGGTGGCAGAATACTTGCGGGTTCCCATCTTTGAACTCACAAGCTCAAAGTGGGGGTGAGACCAGGACAGTTGTTCTGTCATCTGCCACCACTGAGAACAGCCTAGCTCCATCCTCTTTGGAACCCCCACTTCAGGTAGTTGAAGGCTGCTATCCTCCTTCACTCTTCTCTTCTGCAAACTAAATAAGACCAGTTCCCTCAGCCTTTCCTCATAAATCATGTGCCTCCACCCCTTGATAATGTTCATTGTCCTCCGCTGGACTCACTCTAATTTGTCTACATTCTTTCTGTAATGGGGGGCCCAAAACTGGACACAATACTCCAGATGTGGCCTCACCAGTGCCAAACAGAGGGGAATAATCACTTCCCTCGATCTGCTGGAAATGCTCCTACTAATGCAGCCCAATATGCCATTAGACTTCTTGGCAACAAGGGCACACTGCTGACTCATATCCAGCTTCTCGTTCACTGTAATCCCTAGGTCGTTTTCTGCAGAACTGCCACTTAGCCAGTCGGTCCCCAGCCCGTAGCAGTGCATGGGATTCTTCCATCCTAAGTGCAGAACTCTGCACTTGTCTTTGTTGAACTTCATCAGATTTCTTTTGGCCCAATCCTCCAATTTGTCTAGGTCACTTTGGGCCCTTTCCCTACCCTCCAGCGTATCTACCTCTCCTTCCCATCTTAGGGCAGGTCTACAGTGGGGGGGCGGAATCGATCTAAGATACGCAACTTCAGCTACGTGAATAGCGTAGCTGAAGTCGAAGTACCTTAGATCGAATTACTTACCGTCCTCACGGCGCGGGATCAACGTCCGTGGCTTCCCATGTCGACTCCGCTACCGCTGTTCGCGTTGGTGGAGTTCCGGAGTTGACAGGAGTGCGTTCAGGGATCGATATATCACGTCTAGATGAGACGCGATATATTGATCCCCGAGAAATCGATTGCTACCCGCCGATCCGGCCGGTAGTGAAGACGTACCCACAGTGTCATCCATGAATTTGCTGAGGGTGCAATCCTTCCCATCATCCAGATTATTAATAAAGTTGTTGAACAAAACCAGCCCCAGAACTGACCCTTGGAGCACTCCGCTTGATACGGCTGCCAACTAAATATTGAGACATTGATCACTACCCATTGACCCAGACGATCTAGCCAGCTTTCTATCCACCTTATAGTCCATTCATCAAATCCATACTTCTTTAACTTGCTGGCAAGAATACTGTGGGAGACCGTATCAAAAGTTTGCTAAAGTCAAGGTATATCACTTCCACCACTTTCCCCATATCCACAGAGCCAGTTATCTCATCATAGAAGGCAATCAGGTTGGTCATGCATTACTTGCCCTTGGTGAAACAGCCTTGTTGCTAAAAGTCAGCATGTGTGAACGCTTTTTTGCTGACAAAATACTTCCAGCCCCGTGGGCAGCATAAGCTTTGTTGGCAGGAGAGCACTCCTGCCGACAAAGCAACGTTAACACTGCAGGGTGGCTTTTTTAAGTACCCACAAAAGACAAAAGTTTTGGCGACAACATCATAGTGTAGACAAGCTCTTAGTCACAGCAGAGGCCATTACCTGTACTCTACTTGTTCACATGAAAGTCTATCAGGCGTGAATGGGCATCTTCCATGGTCCATTGTGAGTTAAGTGTCCCTTGATGGGCCACTTAACTTGAATAGTCGCTTCAAGATGTGCAGGCAAGCTACCTTGTTAGCATTACCACAGGAGCAAACATTTGAAATATAGGTATAGAGCCAATATTCATAACTTCAAATACAAAAATGATACTTGCATACAAATAGCATAATCATAATCATAACCTTTCTATAGACATCTTACATGCCACATTTTGTACAAGATTTGTTGCAATTATATAACAGTGGTAGCAGCAATGATCTACATGGTCATAGTTTAATCAGATAACACCACAGTAGTTGCTTCCCACCTCTGAGACCACAGCATCACACTGTTAACATTAAGTTAATCCAGTGTTTCCCAAACTTGGGACGCCGCTTGTGTAGGGGAAGCCCATCAGGCCAGGATGGTTTGTTTACCTGCCCCGTCCGCAGGTCCAGCCGATTGTGGCTCCCACTGGCTGCGGTTTCCCACTCCAGGCCAATGGGAGCTGCTGGAAGCAGCAGCCAGTGCGTCCCTTGGCCTGCGCCACTTCCAGCAGCTCCCATTGGCCTGGAGCAGTGAACCGCGGCCAGTGGGAGCTGTGATCGGCCGAACCTGCGGACACGGCAGGTAAACAAAACAGCCTAGCCCACCAGAGGCTTTCCCTACACAAGTGGCATCCCAAGTTTGGAAAACATTAACTTAATCCATGCTGTGGAGCTAATATTGGGCAAGAGGAACACCAGCAATTTAGTAGCTCCATGCTACTGCCATGAGGGAATGTCAGGATCACAACAAGGGTGGTCAGAGCCGGAGTCAGGAGGCAAAGTCCAAATCAAACCAAGTTCAAGCTAGGAACAGTCATAGCAGCTACAGAAGATCCACACTGTTGCATGGACAATTCCTGGAATGCCTCTTGGAGCTTCCCATGGTGTGGGTCCACTGCAGGTCATGGGAAGTGGAGCACAAGCTGTCAGCTGCCTGGTAGCTCTGCAGGTCTTGGTTCTAGACTAGTGGTTCTCAACTTATTACAGATTGTGGGCTGACCCCCACCATGTCTCCCCAGCCCCCCCGGGGCCGGCCAGCTGCCTCAACACCAGACCCCTGCCATGCCTACCCCAGACTCCCATTGCATGGCTGCCCAGGCTCCATCACAGTAGGCATCAGTGAGATCGTGGTAAGAAAGAGTGCTAGTGTGATAGTACTAGGAGTCACAGTTGCCAATCCTCCAGGATTTCCCAGAGTTTCCAGGAATTAAAGATGGATCTTTAATTAAAGATAATGTCATGTGATGAAACCTCCGGGAATTCATCCAACCAAAGTTGGCAACCATTTTAAATGCAGTACACCAGTCCCCTTTAGCATGTTATTTCTGATACATTGAAGTAAGTAGGTACTGGCAGTTTTGATAGCTACTCATAGCGTCTAGAACAGAGGAACACCTTCATACTTTGATTCTTCAGTAATCCTGTTGTTTCAACACCTTAGACAGTTGTTTATAAAAAGTATATCTTTGCAGTTAGCAGTTCAAGCTACCGAACCAAGCATTTTGTATTGCAGCCATGGGAAAATTACAAGGACAAGTTTCCAAATGTCTTCAACTCAAACTCTATGCTTGATTCTTCAGTTTTGCCAGGAGCACCCATATGATTTCCCATTGCTGATTAATTCAAATAGGTTTTTCCAAGAAGGTGTGTGATTTCCTTTGAGGTACTTATACAATATTAGATGGTTCCCTCTGCCCTGGCCTTCTGAGTTCAAACTACATAGGCCCTAAGCTCTTCATTCGTATCCTCATACAAAAGAAAGGATGTGCATATTACGGACTGTTTTGATAGCTTTACTCTCAATCTCCACCTGAATCTGTACATCTCAGTGAAGTTAAGGTGCTAATCTAGCACTATGAATACCTAAAATTGATTTCAATTTAAGATACAAGTTAGAAGAGAATTTCACATTTTGCAGTGCCAGGCATCTGGTAACCGTGATTAAACTGATTTATTGTTTTGTATTTATCCCATTTGAGCTGTGTGCTTTGCATGTGCTATAACCTAGAGAATTTTGGCTCAGCTCTGTCTGATCCAACAATAAACTGATTCACTACTGACATGACAAGAACACAATTGTTTGAAACAGATTACTGACATGACCTGAAAATAATAGTTCAGAACTAGGATGAGGCAACAACAAAATGATCTCAGAATGCATGACTGGCTAGCAGTTAGCACCCTATGAAACTCTGCCTCTGATAAGTGAACTATACAGATTTTATTGCAGACATATGGGTTAACATATCCTGAGTTTGTTCGTGAATTTCAGTCTGAATGAAGCTCAAAACTAAAAGTGAAACCTTAGCCTCATCTTTGAGGCAAGAAAGATGTAGTGCTTACCTCAGGATAACTAACGAGTGAAAGCTCTCCTGAGATAAAAATACAGGGAAGACCAGGCAGTTTAGTTTTACCGTGAGGTAAACTTGCCTAGGTCACCCCCTGGAGGGCTGACGGGGCTGTTTACCTCACAGTTTACCTCACGGTGAAACAAAACTGCCTGGTCTTCCCTGAATTTTTACCTCAGGATATTAGTTACGTGCCCTAAGGTAAACAAATGCCCCTTTTCTAGTAGTGAAGACAAGGCCTCAGTCTAAATCACTGAGTTTTGCCACATTTGGGGTCAAAACCATCCAAAACCACAGTTTTCTATGGCTTCTAGTAAAATCAGAAAATGGCTCAGGATCAGCCCAAAAGGTTCATGGACTTCAGAATTAGACCCATGTTTCAGGATTGGAATGAATCCTTTTTACCTGGTTTCGGATTTTGTATTCATGTTTTGCATGCAGCTTGTTGACAACACTGTCACTGCTCAATGGAGTAGTGCAAAGAAGATTTACAATGGTTAAATTAGCAAAAGGTTGTCTTTTTTTGAGGTTTGGAAGACAGACTATTTTTAATTGACAAGAGATTATGTATTGTGTTAAGAATACACTCATCTGCTTTTCCCCTTCTTGAAGACATAACTACGGTGTGTCTCATAGGTGAGCTAAAGTCAATATTCAGTTTGCTATGTTCTTGGTGCTAATTCTGAATGTTAACTGCCAGAGCCCATTGTTACAAGCAAATGACATTGCCTTATGGGCATGAGAGAGATCAAAAGAAGAAAAAATTAACCAGATATAGATTTAAAAACCCTCTCTCCCTACTGTCCCTTAATTTATGTCACTGGGTGCAGATAACTGGCATTGTTACCAACTGATTTATACATATAGAATTACAGAGAGCAGGATTTACTAATCATTGTAATCCTCTGAGTACAGCTCTGACATACACAAAACGTAAGTGTTGTTGGGAGATTGAAATGCTAATTTCTCCTAAGAGGTCCTGCACAAAGAGTCCTACCCAAGGCCTAGCTAACCCTTCCTGAAAGCTCAGGAGATCGCACAATGGGTAATGGCTCCAGAGTGATATGGGAAATAAAATAATGACGTGGGTAATTAATTTGGTACAGGAAGGTAAGTACTTTGTTTTGTAGTATACAGAGCAAGCCTAAAAATCAATGGGGTTCTTGTGAAGTCTTTTCAGTTGTTTCCTAAGGGAACGTTACACCTGCTTCTTGTTGGAGGTAGGTAACAAGAATGTGAGTAGCCACCTGGCACTGGTTGTGGGCAGGGTGTCATTTGCTATGGGGTAAGGGGGGTAGTTGTCCCCCACCAACATTTGCCCCTGACTTTTCATGTTTATATGCTCCAGTTCTCCCGTCCCTCAAATTGTGCAGAATATCATACATGATGTTCTATATATGCTAACAACTTCCCTTCTCCCGCCCCCTGCCATCTCCCTGCAGTTTTTATGACAGGAGCCTCCTGGCTGTCGGTAAAGAAAAGTTCTCACAAGAGGTGCTAGTGACATCTCTTATGGGCGTAGAGAGGGGACAAAGAAGAAGACTGACCAGAGGTACCAAACATCAAAGTGATTGCAGATGATTTTCACTTTATCTTCCTGTGAGAGAAAGATAGCAATGAGGGGAAAATTTATACAGCAGATATAAAAGAAAAAAAACTGTTGAAGGAGGGGGAATGGATGATCAGTCAAAATAAGGACCACAATAATAGAAAAGCGCCAAATATTCTTTTGCACAAAGACTAAAGCAAAGACAGATTTGGTAACAACAGTGCAATGGCACCCATATATGCCCTTGGCCATCCTATGATGAAGGTTTTTTTCCCGGAATAGTGCCACTTGACATAAAACAGGAAGCACGGGTACTTCAATGGCAGGAATTCAGCATCTTCAAAGCAGGGTTTAGTGGCTTGAGTCAGCAGCCCTGGTGTGCTAACCCCCACTCTCCATTTCTACCTTAAGCAAAAAGGATTGGCAGGATTCATTTCTGTTTGTAAAAATCTCATGAAATCTCTGAAAAAGTCCTAAGCACATTCACACAAGGTGACCTGCTCTGATGAACAAAGTAATTGGCAAAGCACCTAGGGCAGGGGTCAGCAACCTTTCAGCAGTGGTGTGCCGAGTCTTCATGTATACACTCTAATTTAAGGCTTCGCATGCCGGTAATACGTTTTAATGTTTTTTAGAAGGTCTCTCTATAAGTCTATAATATATAACCAAGCTACTGTTATATGTAAAGTAAACAAGGTTTTCAAAATGTTTCAGAAGCTTTATTTAAAATTAAAATAAAATGCAGATCTTATTAGTTTAGTGTGATCCTTGCCCTTGTTTTTCCTTGCTGAGTTTTCCAATGTCTGGTGGCACGTATTTGGATACTTTAAGCTGCACACTGGCTTCTGAGTGATCAGTTGTTAACCAGCTGGAACCCCAGATCAGCAGCTGAGGTGAGTGGAGCTGGCAGCTGGTAGGGCTGAGCAGGGCCGGAACTGGAACTCCAACCGGAAGCAAAGTGAGTGGGGCTGCGGCGGGGAGCCCGGCTGGCAGGGGCCAGCAGCCGGAACCCCAGAGTGGCAGTGGGCTGAGTGGGTCAGCCCACCCAGCTCTGGGGTTTTGGCAGTGGGCCGAGCATCTCTGCCCGCCCCCCATCTGGGGTTTCAGCCGCTGGCTCCTGCCAGCCAGGGTCTCAGCCCGCTGCCAACCTAGGGTTCCTTCACCCAGGCCAGCAGCGGGTGCTGAGTGGGACTGGTGGCAGGACCCTGACTGGCAAGGGGCCAGCAGTGGGAACCCCAGAATGGCAGTGGGCTGAGCGGCTCAGCCTGCCGCTGCTCTGGGGTTTCAGCTGCCAGCTCCTGCCAGCCGGGGTCTCAACCTGCTGCTAGCCTGGGGGAAGGAACCCCAGTCCAGCACTGGACACTGAGTGGGACCAGCGGTGGAACCCCGGCTGGCAGGAGCCGGCGGTGGAAACCCCAGAGTGGTGGTGGGCTGAGCGACAGCCCGCCCCGCATGCCATCAAAAATCGGCTCGCGTTCCACCTTTGGCATGCATGCCGTAGGTTGCCGACCCCTGACCTAGGGCCCAAGAATAAGAGACTGCTCATCATTTACATAGACCTCATTGATAGGGTATTCTTAGTAACAGCACCCCAGCTGTAGAACTTCATAGAAAAAGACCAGACTACCCCTGACCCTGAGCATGTTCAGACTTGACTGAGTAGGCCTGCCCTGGATATCTAGGAGAAAAGGAGATAATAGGAAAATCCTGTCCTGGAAGGCTGAATGGCAGGGGAGGATATTTGGGCTCAGTTTTGCTATTCTAACTGTTCTGTGTTTTGATATCACACTGACAGACACTTTACACACACCTGCAATAGACAGACTGGACAGATAATTGATAGGTTACTATTGTTCTCCCTCAAAAAAATCCTTAAAGCTGAAAATACCCCTTTGCATGCAGCCTTGTTGCACATTTCTTATGCTTTTTTGTTTTGTTCAGAGGCAGTCACACACTGCAACCCCTGGTTCTTTAAAAGTCCTTTCAATAGATTAACTGCAGTACTCTGGTTATGAAAATATGGGAAGATCAAATTCACTCTTCCTGGCTGCGTCTGTTCGTGGCTGTAAACTTTTCTTCCATTTGCACTGATATCATGTTAGTTTTCCAGTGAAAAGTAGCCACAACCTTGTACTTAAGCCAGCTATTACAGTATTTGGTTTCCTTGAGCAGTACCTTAAAAAAAATAAATAAAGACAGGACTTCCCCCAAGGTGCAGTCATGCTATCACACACCACACTAGTTTAAGAATGGCTTGAGAGAATTATGTGCACAGTTCAAAATAATTATTATTGTGCCCCTGGTGCTATCCTACACATGCATCATCACACTGAACACAGAGATGTCTATATAAGGTATAAACTGTGCCTCATGCAGCACAACCACTACAGCATGTAATTTACACTGTTTAGTTTTCTCCATACACCAACTGGGTTTCAACGATACAATGGGCGCTGGGGTGGAAGGAGAGACCGTGCCCCTGGAAATATGAGCTGTTGCTCAGAGCAGTGGTGCTTCAAGCAAAGGAGTTTCAAATGTCAGAAAAAGTGACACATCACTGCCCCAAGCTCACAATGAGTAAAAAGCATCAATACAGGTTGTTTGTTTCTGGACCAGAAAACCTAAACTTTCAGTAATATTATAGTTTTCAAGGAACCCTCCACGATTTTTCTAGACCGTGGCTCAACTGTTCCAGTATATTGACATGATATAAGACATTTAAAAGAATATGGTTATGTTAATTTTGTAGTTAAAAATTTCCATTGTTGTAAGCATGATGCTCTGGGGTTCAAGGCAGACCAGTAAATGGTTGTGTCATCAACTTGCCCTGCAACTGCAAGTGTCTTAAATGCTATGCTGCTGTGGCACCAACACACAGCAGAGAAGCATGCAGGTCACACCCTCGCTTCCACTGCCCAGTTACTTTTTGCAGAGTGACCTCCAACACACTCCCAATCCCAAATTTCTGCAAAACCATTTGCCCTGTAGTATCTAACCCTCTCCCTGAACACTTACAGGATTTAAGTTTGTTACTCCTTTAAAGAGATAATACACTGCAGCCTGCTATCTTATGTGGGGTTAACACACCTTTCCCTTCAATACAGGCCCTGACTTGGTTTACAGTAAAACAAACATTTAACAAAAGGTCATAGGATTATGTGATACCACGTATGAGGACTAGAGATAGAAAGTGTTACAAGCAAACAGAAGTAAAAATATTCTTCTAAAGACTAGTTTGTTAGATTGGGTTTGAGTCTTGTCCAAACAAGTGTACCTCAACAAGTCTTTTTTTGAGCATGGCTGACTATGCATTCTGGTCGGGGCCCTTCACAGATGGAGTGCTCTGTTCCTTTGTCTCTTTAGGTGAAGAGTGCCAAAGTATCTTTCTTCCCCCCGAATATCTTCCCAAAGTTCATTGACCCTGCTTCAGTGGCAGGAAAGCTTTCTGGGTGTCCTGTCTCCATGCCCTAAGGAGACTGTTAAAGGTCATCTTTCCCCTACTTTCTCTCCTGCTTGCTGTGTTTACCTTGCATGTCACTGTTCTTTTATTATCTGCCTGATAACCAAGTTGGTCAGAAAAGCAAACACAATTATTTATTTAAGGCAGATTGGGTTTATTCATTACTTACTAAAACACATTAAGGATATAATTCTAATACATTTAATAACTTTGTACACAGCCTATACTTACACCACATGATGATTTTTCAGGACCTGTGTGTTATCAGGCTGTATACTATACCTTACATGTCACTTTCTAGATAGGGATTGTGATCAACATGTGAAGTGTAGTGAGTTTGTCAGGCCTGACAAGAGTTGCTGACAGAGCAGTGAACCACCAATGAGCCACAATAAGCTTAACAAAAATGTCTTTCCAAACTTATTGTGCATCTTGTCTGCCCCTTCTTGCAGTCTAGCACTAGGTGGATTTCACAAAGAATATTTCCAAGAGCATTCACTCAGGGCTTAATCTACAGTGGGCATTAGGTACTAGATTCCTGCCTGCTCACCCAATTGAGCCAGAGGGGGAGAGTAGCAGAGTGGGTGGAGACTTGGCTCTGCTATCTCAGTGTGCCAGTCAGCATAGCTGAACGCCCCAGAGAGGGAAGTAACGTGCACCAGGGCTGGCAGGCCTTACTTCCTCCTGGAGCAAGGGGGAAGGATGACCAAATTATGACTGAGAGGGACTTCACAGCACAGTTAGCTCAAGTTAAATAGCCCTTTAAGCTCAATCTAGCCTGGAAGGAAGCTTGAGCTAGTACAGTAATGCAGTGAGAACTCAGCTCAAGTTAACCTGAGTGCAAAATCTCCCCCAAGCATGTGGCCAAAATCCCCACCCTGGAGCATTTGTGCGCCTAGCTACTCCTTCCTGGCACCAGGAACTTTTTCCCCTGCCCAGTACACCTCAACAATTGAGCCTTGTCTTGCACATAGCTCTCTGCCTGTGTTACTATTATACTTGTGTTCAGTCAGATGGCAAGTGGTGGAGACCTTCCTAGTGTGCGGCTGCCTGGCCTGCAACTGGCACCAGACTGCTTACTGCTGTGATGTCAACAGCGTTTATGATTTCAGTTCCAAGACCCAAAACCAGAAGGCTTGCAACAAGGTCTCACAGAAGCTTGTTAGGGAGGGGATTGGTCACCAGCGCTGGGAGAAGATGAAAGCTCAGAAGCTGGGCAAATGATAAGAACTCCCAATCCAATCATGCCCAACATATATTTCCCCTCTATGAAGAGCTCCATTGGCTGCTTGCCAGCAACACGAGTAGGAATCCCCACTTCACCTTAGACAGCTCTTGAATGACTTGTTCTTGAATGGCCAACTGAGGATGATGACAAATCTAAGAAGGAGCTGAAGCCCTCAACAGCAACAGCAGTCTCCAGTGATGTGAAACCAATGCCATTCACTGAGAGCCACAACCACCCTGAACAGCTCCAGGTCTCTGTGGAACAGATGGAGGAAAAGGGCAGAGGAACTGTCCCTGCCTGAGCCTGGTAAGAAACGCATTCCTCATGGATGTTTGGTTTACAAGGGAAGTTGCACAGAGGGCCTATCACAACTAGTGTGGGACCAGTTGAAACTTGGGGAAATGTTGTGTAGTGTATCTGGGGAAAGGCTGCTTTCACCTCTCCCTTTTGGCCTGGGATTCAAACAGGCAAGCATCTGGAGGATGGTAATCAGGTAATGATGCTTTTACCACTCCCTGCAATATTCTGCCAATAGCAATTCTTCCCCACCCCAGCCCTCCTCCCACAAGAAAAAATGGCAGGGATCATGTTCTTTATCTAAAATGGAGCTCCCTTTACAAGGGTGCAGGGTCCCTCCCCAAGGGACTGGGTTTGAAGACAAAGAAGAGTGAATTAGCCCAGTCTGTGAATTAATTGTAAGCAGTCCCTGGATGCTCCCACTGTCCGATGGCAGGAGCTTCATGCCCAGCAATCTATGCAGTGTGTGGCTGGTTGTACGCTACCTCTTGCCCCACTCAGCCACTTACTGGTTGGGGAGGGTTTCAGACCCAGGATGGTTAAGCAATAGCTCCACCTTCTGCTTGTCCTTCTCTGCAATTCTGTCTAGTCCTTATGCCAGCAGCATAAGGAGAATAAAGCTCCTTTGTGCCCGATTCTCTAACTGTGCACCCATGTAAGACCTAGGCAGAATCTATCACTATAACAACGATCAGCTCAGGAAATGGAAAGTAGGCCCTATGACTAACAAGACTAAGTATGCATTACCACCACTGTTGTGTTGAACATAAAGTATCAAATTCTTCATGCAAATGGTCTTGGTTGACACACAGTATTAAAGAACCTAATCATTCTTTGTATAAACTCAGATTTTGAATACATTTGAGGACTGTGGATCTGCTTGAAAAAAGAGGTTATATCCATTGAGTACACCGTTTGCTCCATTCCAAACCCCCATTTATGCTACACAAACCGGGCACTCACTCTCTTTGCACTCAGTTCTGAAGTCCTCCTGTCCATCTAACAAGACTCCCACTGGAGTAAAGAAAGGACTTGAATAATGAGCACTGGGCTTGCATTGTGAAGCAACTGACACCAGCAGTGCTCAGTCATGATGGGAAGACACTCCTAAAGAAACTAATATTGCACCATTTATAATTTCCACTTAAGTTTGAGTTCCTTGTTGAGGGTCATTGTACCTCTTATTTGGCAGGCTGGGAGGTATTGCACTCCGAGCCTTGATGCCATTTTCTATTGAGAACACAGGCACAACCTAGCAGAATTCATACGGTGAACTTCAACAGTTCATCCCAGGGTGTCAACCTGGGGGAAATGACAACCAGGTGCTCTCTTACATGCAAGAGAATACTTCCATTTACAGCAGATAGCATATGGTTCACAGAAATAAAATGTTTGTTCTCTGAATATGAATGCAGGGCAAAGCAAGTTGGGAAAAAAGACCCAGTGTTTGTTTTATAACCAGTACACAAACAGAACTCTTCACACAGGCTCTCTCACTAGTAATAAAATGATCAAACAAGGAAAAATAAAAAAAAATTCTGGACACCTGTTGCTTCTGAGATCTGACTTTTTACCTGACAAGAAAGCAGAATGAAAACCACAAAGGTGAGTAATTTTTTTTAAAAAGTAGGAAGAAAATAGCCATTTCTATTTTACTCATTTAGCTACTGCTAAAATAATCTTGTTATGGAAATACACACACAGAGAATCATAGGACTGGAAGAGACCTTGACTGGTCATCTAGTCCAGACCCCCGCACTCATGGCAGGATGAAGTATTATCTAGACAAGTGTTTCCCAAAGCTGGAAGCGGCGTGGGCTGAGGGAAGTACTTGCCGCTGCTTCCAGCAGCTCCCATTGGCCTGGAACAGCGAACCGCGGCCAGTGGGAGCCGCAATCGGCCGAACCTGCGGACAGGGCGGGTAAACAAACCGGCCAGGCCTGCCAGGGGCTTTTCCTACACAAGCGGCATCCCAAGTTTGGGAAACACTGATCTAGACCATCCCTGACAGGTGTTTGTCCAAACTGCTCTTAAAAATCCCCAAAGATGAAGATTCCACAACCTCCCTAGGCAATTTGTTCCAGTGCTTAACCACTCTGATAGTTAGGAAGTTTTTCCTAATATCCAACCTAAATTACAGCAAGGGTGGTTTAAGCCCATTGCTTCTTGTCCTATCCTCATAGGTTAAGAACAACAAGTTTTCTCCCTCCTCCTTGTAACAACTTTTTATGTACTTGAAAACTGATGTCCCCTCTCACTCTTCTTTTTTCCAGACTAAACAAACCCAATTTTTTCAATCTTCCCTCATAGCTCATGCTTTCTAGCTCTTTAATCATTTTTGTTGCTCTTCTGTGGACTTTCTCCAATTTGTTCACATGTTTCCTGAAATGTGGTGCTCAGAACTGGACACAATACTCCAGTTGAGACCTAATCAGTGCAGAGTAGAGCGGAAGAATTACTTCTTGTGTCTTACTTGCAATACTCCTGCTAATACATCCCAGAATGATGTTTGCTTTTTTTGCAATAGCGTTACACTGTTGGCTCATATTTAGCTTGTCATCCACTAAGACCCCAGATCCCTTTCCACAGTACTCCTTCCTAGGTAGTCATTTCCCATTTTGTATGTGTGCAACTGATTGTTCCTTCCTAAGTGAAGTACTTTGCATTTGTCCTAATTGAATTTCATCCTATTTACTTCAGACCATTTCTCCAGATCATTTTGAATTTTAATCCTATCCTCCAAAGCACTTGCAACCCCTCCTAGCTTGATATCATCCGCAAACTTTATAAGTGTACTCTCCATGCCATTCTCTAAATCATTAATGAAGATATTGAACAGAACCAGACCCAGAACTGATCCCTGTGGGACCCCACTCATTATGCCCTTCCAGTATGACTGTGAACCACTGATGATTACTTTCTCGGAACAAGTTTCTGACCAGTTATGCACCCACCTTAAAGTTGCTCCATCTAGGTTGTATTTCCTTAGTTTTTTTATGAGAAGGTCATGCGAGACAGTATCAAAAGCCTTACAGGTCTGTCGCATCTTACGCGCATTTAACATGTGCGATTTCAGCTTTGTGCGGTCGGGAGACAGAAAAAAACAACAACAAAAAAAACCGGGCGATTCCACCAGCATGAGATGCGAATCTGCTGTTCCCACTAAAATATTTTTTGCGGGGGACTTGACAGCAACAGCATGTCTTTAGGCCTGTGATAAGGGTCTCCCCTATAATAACCCTGGAGGGTTGGCGCAAAAAAAAAAGTTTTAATAGTGTGTCTGCGCTGGAGTGAGAGAGAGATGGGAGAAGTGAATCTGCTGTTCCCACTACAGTACTCAGTGCCCCTGTGCCTCTCATACTGTGCGCATCTTGCTGCACTGAGTGAGACTCTACTGTGCCTGTTCTGTTTAAAAAGACAGTATGTATTTTTTGTACTGTATAACATGGCCCCTAAACGCAAGGCACCTACTTCATCTGGTGCTCAACCGAAGAAACAGCGATGTGTTCCAACACTGGAGGAAAAACTGGCCGTGTTGGATTTATTGAGAGATGGTATGTCCATCACCAATGTGGTGCGTAAATATGGCCGCAACGAAACTAGCATCCGTGCCATCAAGATTTGAGAGACAGAAATTCGTCAAGCCGTGGCATCACGTGCTCCAGTAACTGCTAAGGTGACGAGCCAAGTGCGTGATAAGACTTTAGTGAAGACTGAAAAGGCATTAAACTTATGGCTGGAAGACATGAACCATAAACGTGTGCCTATCAATGGCAGCACATTGCGAGAAAAGGCGCTTAGCATCTATGCGCTGTTCAAACCTCTCACCGAAGAGGGACAGCCTTCTGATCAGAAGGAATTCAAAGCCAGCCAAGGTTGGCTTAACAGTTTTAGGAACCGCTTCAACCTCAGAAACGTGCAGACTACTGGTGAAGCTGCATCTGCCAATGAGGACGCAGCAAAAGCCTACCCCGAACAATTAAAGAAAATCATAGAGGAAAGGGGCTATCTTCCAGAACAAGTTTTTAATGCTGATGAGACTGGGCTCTTCTGGAAAAAAATGCCCACCCGCACTTACATTTTGAAATCAGAAAGACAAGCCCCTGGCTTCAAAGCAGCTAAAGACCGTGTGACTGTGTTGCTTTGTGGCAATGCGACTGGGCATTTAATAAAGCCGGGCTTGCTCTACAGGGCTGCAAATCCCCGTGCCCTAAAAGGCAAGAACAAAAATCTCCTGCCTGTGTTCTGGCAATCAAATAAAAAGGCTTGGGTGATGGCAGCATTATTTCTGGATTGGTTCCACAAGTGTTTCATTCTGGAGGTCAAGCAGTACCTTGAAGAAAAAGGACTTGACTTTAAAGTGTTGCTGATCATAGACAATGCTCCTGGCCACCCTGCGGCACTCTGGTTTGCGCATAACGACGTTGAAGTCGTCTTTCTCCCCCCCAATACCACCTCCAGCCTCCAACCTCTCAACCAAGGCATCATTAGCTGTTTCAAGGCCATGTACACGAGGCTTACATTCTCACGGATCCTTACCGCTATGGATGCTGATCCCAATGTTAATGTGATGGAGTGTTGGAAGACCTTCAACATTGCTGATTGCATCACTTATATTAAACAGGCAATGGATGCAATCAAGCCTGAAACAGTCAATGCATGTTGGCAAAACCTATGGGAAGACTGTGTGAGTGATTTTAAGGGTTTCCCAACCATTGATAAAGAAGTGCAACTCATTGTTCAGTGGCCAGGCGAGAGAGTGGTGATGGCTTTGTCGACATCCTTGAGGAAGAAATTGAGGAATTAATTGAGGGCCATAGAGAAATATTGACTAACGAAGAGTTAGAGGAACTGATAAAATCGTCTACAGAAGACGAAGATGATGATGATGAATGGGAAGAGCCAGCTACTTGGAATCTTCATAAATTTTCTGAAGTGTTCCAAGCAGCGAAACACTTGAATGATTTAATTTCTGAATATGATCCCTCTATGGAACGAAGCCTCAAAATCACACGTAGTACTACAGATGATTTGAGACCATACCAAGAAATGTTTGAGGAGCTCAAAAGACAACAGCGACAGTTGCCAATCACCATGTTTTTAAAGAAAAAACAACCAGCAGCAGCAGAGCCTACACAATCAACTTCTCAAGCTGAACCAGAGACAACCACTTCGTCTACGACTCGCTCTCCGTCACCCAAGCCTGGCCCATCGTCTCCTGGATCGACATCAAGCTCTGATGACTCAGTAATAGTGTTGTCAGGGGAAGAGGAAGACTAATCATTGGAGTGTGTACAGTACAAGACTGATGACTGTTCAGGTTTACAGTACTGCACTGTACGGTTTTCATTTTTTATTCTTTCATTCTTCTCTGTTGTTATTAAAAATAATGTAAAATTGTATTTTGCATATGTAGTCTTTATTATATACTGTACTGTACATTTCTGTATACAATGCATAGTACTTTATGGGTGATTTAAGGAATTTTCAAGGGTCATTTTGACTATACGCGGTTTTCGCTTTACGCGCTGACCGCGGAACATAACCCCAGCGTAAGATGCGACAGACCTGTACTAAAGTCAAGATATATCACATCTACCAATTCCCCCTATCTACAAGGCTTGTTACCCTGTCAAAGAAAGCTATCAGGTTGGTTTGACAATATTTGTTCTTGACAAATGTCAAATGTTGACTGTTATTTATCACCTTATCTTCTAGGTGTTTTCAAATTGATTACTTAATTATTTGCTTAATTATCTTTCTAGGCACAGAAGTTAAGCTGACTGCTCTGTAATTCCCTAGGTTGTCCTTTTTTCCCTTTTTATAGATGGGCACTATATTTGCCCTTTTCCAGTCTTCTGGAATGTTTCCTGCTTTCCATGACTTTTCAAAGATAATTGCTAATGGCTCAGATATCTCCTCAGTCAGCATCTTGAGTATTCTAGGATGCAGTTCATCAGGCCCTGGTGATTTGAAGATATCTAACTTGTCTAAGTCATAAAAAATATAAATATAAGACAGCAAACAATACAAATGTGCCATATTCAGATAAGAATACTTTATGTACCTATCACTTATGTAAAGCTATATTAAAAGAAACTCTGGTTAACTAATGTTTGGTAAAAAAGTAATGTTTACTTTTTTATTACCTCTTGTGACAAAGTGAGAATTTTCGGTAATATTTTTAGGATTCTTCTGCGTGCCTCAGTTTTCCTCACTATTTTTCTTTGCTACCCAGGGGCTGCAGAAGGGTTAAAGCTGCGGGGCAGAGCAAGAGATGTGAATCACCTGGGGTGGAACGAATAGGTCCTTAAAGGACTGGCTGAAGCCGACCCATATCCAGGGGTGGCTCCAGGCACCAGCACGCCAAGCGTGTGCCTGGGGCGGCAAGCCACGGGGGGCACTCTGCCGGTCACTGCGAGGGCGGAAGGCAGGTTGCCTTTGGCGGCATGCCTGCGGAGGGTCCGCTGGTCCCGCAGCTTCGGCAGACCTCCCGCAGGCGGGCCGCCAAATCTGCGGGACTGGGGACTCCCGCAGGTGTGCTGCCGAAGACAGCCTGCCTGCCGTGCTTGGGGCAGCAAAATACCTAGAGCTGCCCCTGCCCATATCAATGGAGGATCCAGAAGGACAATAGCAGCGCCAAAGACTGAACAATTAACATCTAACAGGAAACTCTGGCAGGCGGAGCATGTGAACTCAGCATGACTGGGAAGACAGTGAACCGAGAGGTGACAGGAAGGGTATAAGTTGGCTTTTGAGAGACTGAGCAGTTCTTACCTGGGACTGACCAAGACAGAGGGAGAGGGCCAAAAACAGATTCCATGGCAGCTTGGCCGGGCAGAAAGCTGGCTTGGCCAGGATGGACTATGTTAACTTCAGGACTTCCCGATGTTGCGATCCAGCTGAACTAAACCCCTACTCTGTTTTGAAAAGGCTGCCTGGTGTCACTGTAAATACTTCCTGAGGTGCACTAGTCCCCTGAAAAGAGTCTCTCTCAGTTGGACTTGCTCACAGTGTGAAGCAGAGGCTCAGTCTCAGGGTACGTCTTCACTACCGGCTGTATCGGCGGGTAGCAATCGATTTCTTGGGGATCGATATATCGCATCTCATCTAGACGTGATATATCGATCCCCGAACGCGCTCCTGTCGACTCCGGAACTCCACCAACGCGAACGGCGGTAGCGGAGTCGACATGGGGAGCTGCGTACGTCAATCCCGCGCCGTGAGGACGGTAAGTAATTCGATCTAAGGTACTTCGACTTCAGCTACGCTATTCACGTAGCTGAAGTTGCGTATCTTAGATCGATCCCCCCTCCCCCAGTGTAGACCAGCCCTAGGAGGCATTGTAACTGTGTGGCCTACCATTAAGGAAGATGGGACCCCTTGGAGGTCTGGCACACTGAAGGAATTCCTCCAAGGGACTGTTTAAAAGCTGGGACATAACACAGATCTTGTGGCTCCGTGACACCTCTATGGTTTGAATCCTAGCCAAGAGCAGAACCAGCCTCAGCATTTTTGGGTGGGGCTGCAAAATGATTTCTTGGTTCACCCACCAGTATCAACAGCTTCTATTCCCCATCAAACCACTATTCCGGGAGCAGACATCAGTGTTTTGGGGAGAGTCAGGGAGGTGATTCTTGGGGGTTCCCCATAATTTTTATTTGATTTATATGTATCAAAATGCCTGTCAAAGGGTCTAGGAGCCTTCAGCACCTTAAGCAGAGAATCATACTCACATGCCTAATGGCAAGAATAAACTCCATCAGCTTCCCCAGAGCAGACAGAACCAGCTGGAGAAAAGCCACCAAACAAAGCCATGGCCCCATGCAAATCCCCACACTTGCCACAGCCCTCCCTGCACAAAACCAAGGCAAAAAACAAACATACATCTTTACAGCATTGCTTAAGGTCAACAGATTTGAGCTATTTTGGACCAACAGGAAACTTGAATCTGAATGCCCCTTCTGAAGAACATCCTGCCAACAGCTCCCTCTGTTTTAAATTGAAGACTCATATGTTTGTACTAGAGTTTGCAGGCAAACCACCACCATCTTATGATCAGCAGCTGAATGAACTAGCAATATCAGCATTGTCACCTATTTCAAGGGTACCTTTGCTCATAGTCCCACAATCATTCATGTACCACATGCTGGGTAACAACATCATAAGACTCCACAGATGTAAACCCAAATTGGAGCTTCACCAAGAGAACTATTTACAGAAATGCTGCAACTGCAGAATGATTGCCTGGTGCCATCCCCAAGCTCTTCCCTCTGTAACCTGTCCTCCTCTCTACAGTTCTAAGCAGGCTTCTACATATTTCCTTGTAAGAATCATGTCTCTCATGCAGGCTTCTGCTAGGGCCAAAGGTTACCAGTTCATGGCCCACACTAGGAACAGAACCTCTAGTTCCACGCCTTTGTGACCTGTTAGGCCTCAATCCTTCAAATATGCTGATCTTTGAACAGGTCTCCCACTTCTTGTTTGTGCTGCTGCCATTTGTGAGGGACTTGCTTCCAACCGGTTGATGCCTCATTCTGCAGGGTGCTACCCTTTTCATTCTCTGTATTGTTCCTATACCTCATTTCTGCTGACTATGTCAGGCAAGATGATGGCTGAGGCCCTATCTGTTCCTGGTCCTCACCTTGGCTCCTTCTGTTTGAATGTGCTGTTTGTACTACTCTGCAGTTGTCTTCAGTTTTGTCTCCACTGGTGTTCTGAGTCTATAGCTAGCTCATAGAGTCTGCGTCCCACTGCAGGTTGGACTTTTGCCATTTGCTTTATGTGTCTATTTGATGGCTGGACCCAGATCTGCTCCCCTGTTCATAGTGGCCTCAGGTTCTCAGCTCCTTTGCTGTAGCCAGGGGCGGCTCTAGGAATTTCGCCGCCCCAAGCACGGCCGCACGGGGCGCTCTGGCGGTCGCCGGTCCCGCGGTTCCGGTGGACCTCCTGCAGACGTGCCTGCGGAGGGTCCGCTGGTCCCGCGGCTCTGGTGGAGCATCCGCAGACATGCCTGCGGGAGGTCCACCGGAGCTGCCTGCCGCCCTCCCGGCGACAGGCAGAGCGCCCCCCGCGGCATGGCGCGCTGGGGTCTGGAGCCGGCCCTGGCTGTAGCTGCTGCCTACTTTGCTTGGGTATTTTCTTAACTGTTTGTGTGCTGTCCACTCTTCCTCCATTGGGTTGCAGCAGATTCTGGGACTCTTCATGGGAAGCAGAATTTTCGTTTTCCCAACCTTTAAGCCCCTATGCTGAGCTACTCTCTAGTCTCTAGGAGGGTGTATTGCAATGGTCCAACTTTTCCAGGTAGGGGGTCCCTTCCCATCTGTTTTGCCTTTTCCATTAATCTCTTGGCTGTCTTTATTACTAGCACCACCTTCCTTTTGTTTTGTGCGTAGCTGGGGACAGATATGTTCAAATTGTCATGAATAGTTAGTAAAGGGTTAAAGCATAGTACCTGGTGGGCACCTGACCTGAGGACCAATCAGGGAAGAGAATTTGAAATTCCTAGGAGGGAACTTTTTCCCTCTGTGTGTGTGTGTATTGTCTTTAGCCGTTTGGAGTTACAAGAGTCCAGATGTTTTAATCAAGTCTACAAGTTTCTACCTTTCTGAACTAATTTCTTCTAGTCAAGATAGTGAGTATTAGAAAGATACTTTGTGTCATTATCTAATAATCCTATGTTTGCAATTCTGTGTGTTTGTTATTGATTATTCTTAATTCTGCCTGTACTGGTTGTACTGAGAAGAGAGAGGATTCTCTCCAGAACTTAGCAAGGTTATACCCTATGAGTGTCCAGCTTGGACTCATAGAGATTCTGTATTTTCTTGTTTTTCTTTTAATAAATTCTTTCTATAAAGATTTGATTAAATCCCTTCTACTGTGGATATAGGGGGAGGGGCTAAGACATTCTCTCTCGGTGGTGAGACAGCTTATCTCCGGGCAGAGAGGGGAGGGGGGAGGTTCCTCCTCTGTGAGTTGATCTGTGTTCCCCAGGGAGTGTCTTCTGAGGGAGACAGGGAGAAAACAGGGGTGTCCCGGCCCACGTAATTGACCGAGGTGGTGGCAGCAAAAGGGAGACCTACCCTAGGATTTTGGGGTGGGGGAAGACATGCGGGTCCTCACTTTGAAACCCCCCAGTTTCAAGTGAGGGTAGACTGACACAAATACACACTTGTCATTGCACTGTTTGATTTCTGCTGCAATATACTATGACCCATTTTCTGAACTTAGCATGTCAGGTATGCAATGCCTTGAAAAATGCCCCTTCAGTTTCTTGAGCTCAGTTCTTGCTTGGAGCCTTCAGATAGTTCACCTTCCAGAGAGTGGAGCAGTAATCTACTGTGACCATGTAGTTCCTGTCATTCAAAGTGAAGAGGTCTGTTCCAATCTTTCATCAGGGTGAGGATTTCATGAGGCTCGAGAGTCTCCTTCTGTTGATCATTTTACTCTTTGGACACTGTAACGGGTTGATCTCACCCCTGCGGCGCCTCCTGCTGGTCGTCCTCAGGAATTAGCTCGGTCCAGCCCTGGAGCGCCCTCTGCAGGCCGGTGATCCACCTTCCGGCAACTGGCCCCTGTGTCCCTCCCTGGACCCTGGTGCCCCTTTAACTGGGTCTCCCCCTCCCAGGGGAACCCCCACCCCACTATCCCCACTTTGCTTCAGTATTGGCTATTGCCCAGTCTCCATCTAGCCCCTGTTCACTGGGGCAGACTGCAGTATCAGCCACTCATCATAGGCAAAGGGGTTTGGACCTGCTGCCTTTGCCTACCCCTGGGTTGCCCCCTGCAACCTCCAGTACCTCTTGGCCTAAAGCTAGGCTGCAGCCTGGGGCTTTCCAGGCAGGAGCTCCCCAGCTCCTCTGCCTTCCCCAGCCCTGCTTCACCCTAGGTACCTTGTCTAGCTCCCTGCAGCCAGGCCCATCTCCCTCTACAAATAGAGAGAGACTGACTGGACTTCTGGCGTCCCTGGCCTTCTTATAAGGCCCTGTTGCTCAGTTTGGGGTGTGGCCCCAGCTGCAGCCACTTCCCCAATCAGCCCAGCTGAAAGGCTGCTTTCTCCAGCCACAGCCCAGGGCTGCTTTTAACCCCTTCAGGGCAGGAGCAGGGGTCCACCCTGCTACAGACACCTCATACTGTTCCATGTTTGCTCTTAGATGACATTCATGCCTGGCCAATAGATACACTCCTGGCTCATCTCAGGCATGCCTCCATCCCCAGGTATGAAGCATGTATCCATCTCATGATTTCAACTCTTAAGTCTGCTGGGTTTACTGCTCAGTTTCCTTTAAACAAAAATCTCATTTTGCAAACATTGCTCATCTCTCACTTGGTAATTGGGGGTAACCTCCTGTCACATTTGCTCCTTGTAATCTGACCAGCCCTAGAATATGAATAATTTTCTGCCTCTAGCTTCCCATCCTGTTCAATGCTTTGTTGGATTGCCCAAAACGCTCCATTAGACAAGTAAAGGTAGTCTATCAACATGCTACAGTCTCTCTTTTTCCAGATAGCCACCTGCATTATACTGTGGGAGGTATGCCCTGCTCAGTATACCTCCCACCAGTACCGATTTCCCCGGGCAGCACCTTATCCTCATATGATAGCACTGCAGTCTCAATAACATGCATTATACTTGTGTGGGTTTACTCATTGACTTCATGATGCTTTCTAATGGCTTATGCTCAGAGTACACATCCACCTTGTGCCCAAATGTGAACTGTTCCATACCAAAGAACACAGCCAGCAGCTCCTTTTCTATCTGAGCATATCACATTTCTGTGTCAGAGCTCTACTAGGGAACGCATTGGGCTGCAGAGTTTGAATCAGCACTGCTTGCAGGCCTCCTTGTGAGGAATCACACTACAGCTGTAGCTGCTCCACAGAATTGTAATACTTTAGGACTGGTGCCTCACATGGTTCTATTTACTCTGAAATGCACCACGGGAACGGTCAGAGAACCCAGGAACAGCAATCATGCTGTGTTACTGTCTCACAGGATTCTGATAGGTGCGCGCAGAAGCTGGAAAGCTAGTTGGCCATCCCTATAAGTCAGTGGCCTCCCTTCATATTCTTCAGTGTGGCCATTTCTTTAATGGATCTCAGTTTCTCAAGGGATAGCCAAAGTCCCTCAGAGGTCAGATGTCCAATGTAAAGGAACCTCAGTTCTCATCAGCTTCGTCTGGTCTGCATTCAGCCTAATATTCTACTTCTAGCACCTGTTTTGGAGTTGTTGCAACTTGGTATCATGGCCCTGGATTGCCTCTTCCTTGAGATCTCCTCCTCCTACAATAAGGATGCCATTTTGCTGCCAGGAGCTTCCTCTAATGACTGACTATTTATACTGGACCACCTCTTGGGCCATGCTAATCCCCATAAGCACTGGTATCAAACAATACCTTCCAAAAGGTGTGGGGAAAAGATTATCAGATGGTTTATCTAGCTCAAGGAATCTATTCTTGATTTCACAAACAGTGGATACTTTTGCCTTGGATAAATCGGGCAGTATGTGCTCAACTGCTGGTAATGGGTATTGACTTGACTTTTCACTGCTCTGTTCAAGGGTTTGGGGCCAATCCAGATTCTCAGTTTACCTGATGGTTCTCCCACCACTACGAGGCTGCTGATCCACTGAGCACTAGTTTCAATGGGTGTAGTAATGCCTCTTTTTAGGCTTGCCAGTTCCTTTCTTCAGTGGCTCCACCAAGGCTAATGGAACTCTTGTGAGACTACCATAACACAGCTGCATGTGGAGGTGGTTTTTCTAATTTCAGCTTGCCCTCTAGGTATCCATGTCCTTGTATTCTTTTGGAGTGCTGGATACTGCCTCCAGGAGCGTTCTCTCTTCTGTCATGTTGAAGATATTCTGCTATTGTATTGTGATTAAATCCATGGCTTGCATGCCCTGCTCCTCAGCAACGGGTGGTACTCCTGGGTGTCAACTACTATAACTGAGCAATAATCACTTGTTTAATGGGTTTCTTATCAACAGCCTGTGTTTGTCCACTGGCCTCAGAATGGTTTTATTGAAGAGCTGGAGAAATACATTTCTTCCATCTCATATTGCTGCTTTTCAGAGTCCCTGATTATATTGCAGCTTGCTCCAAAATCCATCTGGAATCAAACAGGTTGCTGACTGAATCGCATAGTTGTCATAGGCACCAACTCGGTGGTTGCTCTGGTTCTGGAGCACCCACGGGGAAAAGTTAGTGGGTGATCCGCACCCACCAGCAGCCAAGCTCCCCACCCCGCCCCACCTCACCTCCGCCTCCTCCCCTGAGCGCACTGTGTCCCCGATCCTGCGCCTACCTCCCAGTGCTTGCCACCACCAAACAGCTGTAGCAAGCTCCAGGAGGGAAAAGGGAGGAGCAGGAATATGGTGCGCTCAGGGGAGGATGCAGGGAAGAGGCGGAGCTGGGGTAGAGATTTGGGGAAGGACTTGGAATAGGGGCAGGCAGGGGGCGGAGTTGGGGCAGGGACTTTGGGGAAGGGTTTGGAATGGGGGCAGGAGGGGGAGGGGCAGGGGTGGAGTCAGGGCGGGGCCTGGGACAGAGGTAGGGGGTTGAGCACCCACCGGTGCCAGAAGAAGTCGGTTCCTATGATAGTTGCTGGCAGTTTTCTTCTGCAGTGCTCGTACAGTGAGAGTCGTTAGAACTGTTAGAATCACACTGCAGAAATCTTGCTCTTCATTGGAAGTCTACATCCGCAGTCATTGTGTACAGCTGCTTTTTTATTCCTGGGGTGGCTGCAGCATTGGGACGTAACCACTTCATGTTTCTCACAACCCCTGGCCATAGGTTGGGGGGGTTTCTTTCTGCCTTTCATTTTGCTTTCCATAGTACAAACACTGGACGACGCCTACATTCTTGGTCAGTGTATCCCATTTCTTTAATTTGAGCACAGGTACTTGTTCTGCACGAGAGGCAGTCACTGTTTTGATCCTTTTCCTGGACAGTTCAGTTGTAGGCATTTCTTTAGGGTTAGATCTGTTTCTCTTACACTCCCTTGTGAACTGGAATCGTATGTTCTACAAATGATCCTGCCTTTAATTAGGGAATCTTTAAATATCTCTGAAGTGATATGTGGTGCCCAAGTTCTTAGCTCTGTAAATTGAAGTATCTATTGCCTCTTCTGCTTTTTTTTTTAAATCTTTTTTGATAACCTAAAAACAAGAAGATGCTCTCTAGATTTGCATATTGTCTGAGGTCACAGTGCTCAAACAGCATTAGCAGCTGTTCCAATATTTTGTGTTATTTCTGACACTAGTGTCTCACTCACTTCTTGTCCTCCTCTCCTCCCACCATAAAAGATGGAGATAGAGCTTTTAAACAAATATTCATCTTTATTCGCCATGATCAGCTCTTTATACAGACTCAGTTCTGGCTTTCACTGCTTACATGCTTGCACAAGGATTTTGTTTGGAAATCCAGCTTTCCTGGTGGTCTGAGTCCTTCCGTGCTGCCTGTTTGCTCTGTTTCTAGATGCTGCTTCATTTGCCTGTTAATCACACACTTGCTTGTTGGGGGTCTCATTGCCTTCCACTGATGTGAAGTGGAGATGCATTCCTCCCCCATGCCTCTAAGGATTCTTGGATGGTGCTGGAAGTCAAGTCAAGTCAAGGGGGCAGTTGCCCCTCTGATCTTGGCTTCCTCCCTCCAAGTTTACAGGTCTATATGCTCTATGATATCTTTGATCATTTGCCTCCATGTTACAGGATAATATAATCATATACTCCCTATTTACTGACAACTTTGCTCCTCCAGAATTTTTCTGAAATGATGATCCTACGAAGCAAGTAAGCAACCCTTGTTCATTAGATGCTGGGAGAAGAGGAAACAGAGCTGCTCAGAACAAAAGTATGTTGTTTTGTTGAAGCCAATAGAGAACAAATTTTGAAACCTTGAAAGTTGCTGCAAAAACAGCCTCGTCTCCTGACCAGCTCTAGGAAAAAACATTTCTAAAACTCTCAGCTAGAGCCTTGGAGTCAGAAGACACCATCTGATTAATTTATTTAAATGTTAGCGATGGGCTTCATTTGGCAAGTTTGTAAATATTGCTCAGGGTAAGAAAAGAAGGTAGCAATGCCAGATCTCTTCAGGAAGTGCTCTGTTGTTTTTTTTCTCCTAAGGTCTTGTGTAAATATCACACTTGTTTTTATGTCAGGATTTTTTCTTTTGTCTGAGTTAAGCAAATCAAACGGGAACATCAATGGCAGGAAAGAGCACCAGTTGCTTACCATCTAATGGTGTGCCCAGGTACCACCCAAGCAACAGTCCCTGGGACTAGCATTGTACATGTATGCACAGACCTTGCAGGAAAGGGGCAGTTTTTCAGAGGACCAGGTACTACTTTTCCTAACCACTCAACAAAATAAGTACTACTCAGTTTCATCCAAACATGAGTTTGGATCTGGCCCTGTGTAGTTTGAAGGAGAATTTGAGGGAGGTGAATATTAATTGTGAGACTTGAATCATGGAGAGTGTCAAGGAATGCAGCATGGAGTCAGGAATGGGCAAAGAAAGCAAAGGGAGTGGTATTGACTGAGGCTTGGGTTAAACTCAAAGAACACGCAGATTAGAGACATCTTGCGTCATCTCATTGTGTGCTTTCCTTTAAAAGAATAGCAAGTTGTAACCATTCATACTGATAAAATCATGATTAGGTCACACCCTCAGTAGAGTTATATTTATTCTTTCTTTAGGAAGTTTGTAATGTTTTTTAAAAGGTATTTTCTTATGAGCTGACCATTGTAGTGATTTCTTCATTCCTGTTTTTTTTGAAGAAACAATTACAGCTTTGAGATGGTGGATAAGTTTAATTGCAGTTCAAATACAGAAATGTCTCTTGTGTTTTTCCTCTTGGACTCATGCCTCAGTTGCATTTCTTAGTTAGGTTCGCTTTAATGTTTACTTTGGCTGTAGATCAAATCCTTTTAACAGTCATAATACTTCAAAGTATTCTAAATAAATATTTTAGAATCTTTAAATTTTACTAGGGAAGAATAAAAATGATAAAATAGAAACTGAATAGGGGCTCGGGACTGATAACAGAGCTTGAAGGTTTTATCTCTAGGCCAGTGGTATTGAATCTGGTCCACACAAGTAGCAGCTAGCTCTTTTTTCTGATGGCTTTTAAAAAATGACCCATATGAAATAAGTCTCATTACAATTCCCAGTGGACAGGTTTCCACATAAAGAAATCAGATTTGGCAGCCCTGAAGACCACATAGCAAAGTGCATATAAAAAAACTCTCGGACTCCAGGCTGAGAGGGAATAAATTACGAGACTGATCAGTTTCAGAAGTTGGATGGCCCATCCAATACTCATTGAAGTCAATGAGAGTCTTTCCCTTAGAGTTCATTGGAGGTTCAACTCTGCCCTAAATGTAGCAAGTATTATATAGCCTGTTGATGCCACACAGGGAGCCAAAGATGACACCATGTTCTTTGGAAGAGGCATCTGGAGGAGAACTCATGCTGAAACAACTCACAGAAAACAGACTTATTTATGTCCATAGGATGTAGCCATAGGTCTTGTAGGATTTGGCCCTTTCACGGAAAGATTGTACAAAGAGTCATCAATTTAGAAAGTGAGATTTCACACAAATTTGTATTAAAATGTTTTGACTTGATGAGAAAATGGAACTGAATAAAATTACGATAAGAAATGTATTTCACATCTCTGTAACCCCAATTTGCCAAATAGCCACACCTGACTTTAAACTTAAGATATGTGTAAGTTGTTTGAAATTCTGACAAGAAAAGTCCTTGGTTTGTACCTGCAGCTCCAGAGCTGTATGTTTCTCCATGATCTTTGGTCCCATAAAGGTCCCATTTCCAGTGGAAATAAGCCCCTTAGATTCAGGGTACGTCTACACTACAGGACTATTCCGAATTTGCATAAACCGGTTTTGTAAAACAGATTTTATAAAATCGAGTGCGCGCGGCCACACTAAACACATTAAATCGGTGGTGTGCGTCCATGGTCCGAGGCTAGCGTCGATTTCTGGAGCGTTGCACTGTGGGTAGCTATCCCGTAGCTATCCCATAGTTCCCGCAGCCTCCCCCGCCCCTTGGCATTTCCGGGTTGAGATCCCAGTGCCTGATGGGGCAAAAATCATTGTCGCAGGTGGTTCTGGGTAAATGTCGTCAGTCACTCCTTCCTCTGGGAAAGCAACGGCAGACAAGCATTTCGCGCCTTTTTTCCCTGGATTGCCCTGGCAGATGCCATAGCATGGCAATCATGGAGCCTGTTTTGCCTTTTGTGCCTGTCACCGTATGTGTACTAGATGCCGCTGACAGAGGCGATTCAGCAGCGCTACACAGCAGCAAGCTTTTGCTTTTGCATGACAGCAGAGATGGTTATCAGCCATACTGCACCATCTACCAATCCATAAATTGGTAATAAGATGATCATGGCTACCAGTCCTTTTGCACTGTTCCATTTGCTGCTGTCATAAGTGCCCCTGGCTGCTCTTAGCCAGGGGCGCAAAAGCCAAAATTGGGAATGACTCCCTGAGTCAATCCCTCCTTTTTGGTATCTAAAAATAGAATCAGTCCTGCCTAGAATATGGGCAAGTGTACTAGAGAACCACTGTATCAGAGAACCAGAGAGCACAGCTGCTCTGTGTCAGATCCTGCAGAAATTATGAGCTGTATGCTATTCACAGGGGGTCTCCTGCAACAACCCCACCTGTTCATTTCATTCTTCCCCCAGCCTTCATGGGCTACCGTAGCATTGTCCCCCCACTTGTGTGATGAAGTAATAAAGAATGCAGGAATAAGACACAGTGACTTGTTAGTGAAGGCAGCCTCCAGCTGCTATGATAGTCCAGACAGGACAGTAAGGAGTGCATCCCTCTGCTAGTTCAGGGGCACTTGAATCTTTTCTTTACACATGAAGGGTGGGGGCTGATGGAGCTCAGCCCCCTGTTGCTATGACGATGATGGATATCAGCCATACTGCACCATCTACCAGGAAAAATTAGGACCAGGCACCCTTGATCGACCTGACAGATGCTAGTACGCATGGTTACCAGTCCTTTTGCACTGCCCCATGTGCCAATAGGCTGATGATGACGATGGGTATCAATCTTATTGTACCATCAGCCACCCATGGCGGGGGGAGCAAGGATGTTGGTGTTGAGTGCTGCACCATCCCGTCTATCTGCAGCATTCAGTAAAGATAGGGTGACATGTAAGAGTCAAGACAGGATTGTTTTCCCTTTCACTTCTGGGGGTGGGTGGGGGGGTGCGTAAATTGCCTAGCTATGCCCTGACCCACCGCGGACACTGTTTTTGACCCTAGAAGCATTTGGCGCTCAGCCAAGAATGCAAATGCTTTTCAGAGACTGCAGGAACTGTGGGATAGCTTGAGTCCTCCAGTCCATGAGCGTCCATTTGATTCTTTGGCTTTCCGTTACGCTTGCCACGCAGCAGTGCGCTGAGTCCCTGCTATGGCGTCTGTCTGGAGATATTTAAAAAATGATTTTGAATTTCGTCTTCTGTAACGGAGCGCTGATAGAACAGATTTGCCTGCCCTTACGGCGATCACGTCAGCATCGTCCATGCTGGAGCTCTTTCTTTATTTTGATTTTTAACTGCATCACCACCCGTGCTGATCGGAGCTCCACGCTGGGCAAACAGGAAATATTCAAAAGTTCGCGGGGCTTTTCCTGTCTACCTGGCCACTGCATCCGAGTTCAGATTGCTGTCCAGAGCGGTCAGTGGTGCACTGTGGGATACCGCCCGGAGGCCAATACCGTCGATCAGCGGCCACACTAACCCTAATCCGATATGGTAATACCGATACTAGCGCTACTCCTCTCGTTAGGGAGGAGTACAGAAACCGGTTTAAAGAGCCATTAAAATCGATATAAGGTGCCTCCTAGTGTGGACGGTTGTGGCGTTAAATCGGTTTTACACTCCTAAAACCGGTTTAAACGCGTAGTGTAGACCAGGCCCTAGTCTAAAGACGCTGGCAGTTCAAGAGTTGCCTTTGAATTAGCACTGGGACATTTATGTGATCCCTTATTACAGAGAATACCACCTAGAGCTGGTAGGTAATCTTGTTGCAAATAAAGAGCTTGTCAAAATATCCCACCCTTTGTTTTTAATGAAAATAGTAAGAAGTTGTGCTAATCGCACGCTTCCCACCCCGATTGTTCAGACAACTGTAGAATTGACCAGAATTTCAAATTTTAAACACACGGTTTGATGACCTATTGATGCAAGTGAAAAGGGAACATCCATGTGTGAAATATTTTCCCATTTGTCCAAATAGAATTGAGACTTTTGGCATTTTTTGTACTGAACAATTTGTGAGTAAGTTTGTTATTCACCCAGTTCAAATTATCACCTAATGAATGGGTATCAGAAAGAACACACCTCTTCTCAAGTATCAGTGGACTAGTGGAGGACTCCAACCAAAAACATGCTGTAATATACCACCCCACATACAGTAAGAGTTATGGTTACAGTGCCACTCTAGGTATATACTCAGTGTCTGGGGATAGCACACTAGGCCTCAGCTGTGTGATTCAAGGAAAGCTGCAGCTAACTGGTGCTCTGGGCTGGGCCTTCTACATTGCCGGAGGTCCATCCTGGCTGTAATGGAACCTCCACCGAGGCATGAGTCCTTGGAGAAGGGGAGACAGAATTGGGGGCAACTGGACAAAGAGGGAGTGAATCCCTACCCCCACTACAGAGGGGGACAGAATAGGGGAAGCCAGACAGGGAAGGAAGGAAGGAAGGAAGGGGAGGAGGAAACCTGGCCAAGGCTGGAAGGGGTAGGCAAGTTTTTCTGTTATCAATATGCAACACTGGAAGTTTCAGGGTGACACGTTTGAATCCACGTATTCTGGACAGTTGCTGTCAGTTATGTAAATATACAGACTAGTTATCAAATAGGCCAATTTGTGTATTGACTTATTTGCATAAAACCTCCAGATTTCCACACTTTTCCCTTCAGGAGAATGATTCACATTGGACACACTGGACACCTATCATCAAAAATAGTATACTTACGTGACCATGATCACTGGAGGGGCCCCACTGAGAATGCTCAATCAGGGCAAACTCCAAAGAATAGGGCACACAATTCCCCAAACTGGTGGTTTATCCTTATCATTAGATTCACCAAGCCCGTAACACAACAGCTTCTGTAATACCTTATGGTTACCAAGACACCCAAAATACAGTGCCCCTTAAACAATCCAGCCTTGGGCTCCCACCCAGACAGCCAAGTCAAACATAGTGAACATTACTTAAAAATCTTACTCACCATATAAAGTTCTACCAGTCCCAAGAGATCAGACATGTTACCCACCAGATCAATTAATATTTTAGATTTTACCCTAATACACACTTATGCCCAATTCTTATTAACTAATCTAAGCTTTATTTTAAGAGAAAACAGTTACTGTGGTTAAAAGATCATACATACAGCTATGAATAAAGTTTAGATCAGTTTCATAGTAGAGATGGTGAGGATGCTGATTTATAAAAGTCCTTCTGGAATCAATTTTTTTTAAACTTATAGTCCAATAGGCAGCTCATATGTAGAGTTTAAGTTCTTCCATGAGAATTTGCAGGGATATTCCAGCATAAACCTGGAGACCTCAGTTTTGTGGCTTGAACTTCCCCTGACAAAGTTTAAGCCTCTGGATAAACAGGATCAGGCCTGAAGCTTCCTTTATAGTCCTCTAGCAAGCTGATAAAGCTTGTGTCAGCAAACAATCACAAGTATTCCTTGGATGAAGAATAGATAAGATATATTGTTGCTTTAAAGTAAATCTCTGTTTCCTGGACACACACCAGTAACTAGATGCATTCATTAATATAAGGTAACTAACCATTCAATCAGTTCATAGACAGTTTACTACAAACTCCAAAGAGAAATATAGACAATGATATCACACCCCAAGTTTCATCCAAACATTAATATTCCCTTTTTATCTCTGAATTTTCCTCATTTACTGTAACTGAGTGACTTGTCTGTGTCTAAGAGCATATTGCCTTTTGTTTTCTGTGGAATGTTCTGTATGTCAAGGTGTATAGCTAGCATGTGCAGTTCTAGTTGTCTGGTACCCCATCTTATGGGATGTTTTGGCTCCCCTGAGTTAGAATACTGATGGACAATGTGCATATAATGTATTGTCCCTGACCATGCAAGAGAATTACGTTCTCCCATCAGACAAATAGAGCTATATGTTTCATGTGTGCTTTTATTTTAAAACTATAAACATTTAATATTTACTAAAATAGAACTCATTCAGCTTCAGTGAACATCTATTTGCAGAGAAACATTTATGGGTGCTATCAGGGGTCTACACATGCAAAATACATCCACTTACCAGTTCTGTTCATGTAATGATGGGAATTTATTTATACCAATAGGCATGTCATAAAATGTTGGAGTGCAGGTTTGAAGGCCCCTTTGAAAAGGTGTCTGCGTACACACATATATGCACTGCAGTGCATATCTTGCTTTATGATCTAAATTCACTGCTTTCTTTTCAGGTTCAGATGAAATTTCTGAAATGCAAATTAACTGCTGCCACTGGTGACTGCAGAGGAGTGCAATGCTAAGCAATACACTTTCCAGTGTGTCTGACTTACATCTGCTTGGGCAAAGTGAAGTGTTGGGACAATGCTCGATGCACAGCCTTGTCTATGCTACCACTTTGCATCACCACTGTGCGCTGGTGACAAACGTGCGAGTGGACATGCAGCCTTTCGCTGTCCCAAGCTACCTGGTAGTTTCCTCTGTGAGTACGCTGGGTGGTGGGACTGAAAGATAGTGTGAAGTGGCTCAGAGTGGGAAAGCTGGCCAGAGAAGAACTGGTGTTTTTGGTCACAAGGAAGCTTGTTTATACAAATTGCCCAATTTGCATTTCAAAACATTTGCTTACTACTGGTGTATTTCTGGACCCATAGATAGATTAGTTTAGTACATAGGCCCCCAAAAGGCATTGAGCTATATCCAGTATGAAATAACCAGCAAGCACATCCAGTTCAACATCTAGCTAATCCTTAGTCTGTTTGACATCTGGCACAGTGTCAAATGACATTGATAAATAACACATTGTTCCTGCTGTCCATGTGATTTCATAGTGTCCATTGTCCTTTACTCACCTACCAGTCCGAAGTCAATGGAACACAGAAGCACTAATTAGCTGTGGTTTCACATATTTGTCAGTGTGGGGTACTGTTGAAAGGTAAAATAAAACATTGGCTTTAAGAGACGGGGAGTGAATTGGGTATACTTGCTTATTTCAGCAAGAAATTATGGTTATTTTCTTCATTAACAAAAATACAGTAATTAAAGTTTCTTTTCCGATTACTGACAATAACAGGAAACATTTTTGATCATTCTAAACATCTCCCTCAAGACATGCCAAAATACAGAAGAGTTGAACTGTTTCTAGCAGAACATGGCTTAAAGTCACAATACCATCTAGACAAATAAATTGGCAGCTGGCATAGCATTGATCAGCAAATTTAAATTAAGAAGGGTTATTACTAATATGATTGGTCCCAGCTGCTAAGGGAGTCAGTCAGGTTTTTTCAAAAGGTGAATCGTGGAGGATAGGATAAAATAGAAAATTTGCGTGTTGCTCCCAATTCTTTCTAGGATCTGGATGATAGATCCTCCAGAGATTTTTCTATAGAAAGGATGACAATGACAAGTGTTAATACTTTTTCAAAGGGTAACTTCACAAAAACATGATGTTATTTTCCATAGGTCAAAATGGCTACACAATTCCTAAGGAAGTGAAGAATCAGGCCCTCTATCTACTTTGGTAGACTGAAATGTTTAGCTTCTTAATATGGATAAAGGAATATAAGAATTAAGACTGATGCGCAGTCTGCTGAAGGCATTGGTAATGAGATAGCTAGTAATGGGGCTGAAATACACAAAAACATCATCTAGAGTCAGTACCAGGATTACCATGGTGCCAGTGGCGCCATGGTGCCAGGCCCAGAGTCAGAAGGGGCCCTGGCCAGCCTGATCCCCAGGCTGGCTGAGCCAGCCAGGAAAGCTGCCCCTGCCCTGCCCCACCTCAGCTCGCTCCCAGCCGTGTTGCTGGTGAGTGCTTGGGGGCGGTTCCCCGCTACCCCAAAGTCCAGGAGCTAGGGGAGCGGAGCAGAGCAAACTGGGCTGGGGCCGGGTCACTCCACTTCCCACCACCCCCTGAGTCAGGCCCACCCTGCAATCACCGGGCAGCAGGGAGTGGAGCAACCCAGCCCCAACCCGCTCTGCTCTGCTGGCTCGTGCTGGGGAGTTGTTTTCCCCTTGCCCCCAAGCCTGGGGAGGAGATGGAGCCATGGGGAAGGGGCATGGGATGGGGAAGAGAATGGGCAGGAAGCAGGAGTGGGGAGGGAAGAGGCAGTGGGTACAAAGGGAGTGGGGTGGGGTGGTGAGGAGATGGAGCAGTGGGGAAGGGGCATGGGATGGGGATGAGAAGGGGATGTGGGAAGCTGGAGCCCAGCATGCGGCATCCCATTGGCAGAAGCTGGAGCTCCCCTGTTAAGCAGCCCCATTGAACCCTCACTCTGACAAGCCCCACTTCCCCTGCGTCTGTACCAACCCGATGAGCCCCCTCAGACACTTTCCCCACTGAGCCCCAAACACCTTCATCTGGATCCCCTACAGAATCCCATTGACTCTGCACCTGAAACCCCATAATGAGCTTCTGTGCATCCAGATCCCCCACTGAGCCACCCGCACCCAAATTGCCCCACAGAGAACTCTCTTACCCCCACCTGGATCCCCCCACACTAAGTCCCTCTGCACTTGGATCCTGATGCCCGGCTGAACCTGCTCACCCACACCTGGTGCGCCTGGCACAGGGGGACAGGGCCCCAGGGTGTTTCTGGAGCAGGCCTGGCCCTTGCACTTGTCAAGATCGGGTGCAGCTTCACTGTTGAGTCCCTGGCCCAGGGTGTGGGGGGGAGGCTGCAGCGTAATCTTCCACCTCCATGCAACCAGTGGCCTGTGCTCCCCACTGCCATGTTGGAGCCTCCACATTTATTTATTGACAAATAAAATTTACAGAATTTTAAAATATTGTGCACAGAATTTTTAATTTTTTGGTACCAATCCCCTCAGGAATATGGGGTGCTGTGCAGCTCTGATGGTGGGACTGTGAGGAAGGTGGTGGGCAGCGGGGAGGTCTATGGGCAGGGGGCTCTGGGTGAGTGGTGTGGTGTGCAGGGTGCTGTGCGGTTGTGGTGGGAGGCCAGTGGGGGAGGTCTCTGGGTGAGGGGGAGCTGGGCATAAGGGTGGGGCACTGGGCAGGGGGGCAGTGTGGTGCGGGCCCGCCCTCAAGGGGAAGGGGCATGCTGGCAGCACAGGTCTGGGCAGGCCAGTGTGTGTCTGGCAGCTGCAGGTTTGTAAACAGTGCCCTCCTGCTGGGCTGCACAGAGTGGGGCTGCTCCTGCCGTGCTGTGCCTCATTGCCCCCAGCCCACCCTTCCCTCTGGAGACTGACCATCCCGCCCTCAACCCCTGCACCTTGCCCCATGGGGGCCCACAAATATGTTTGGCGCCAGGCCCACAAAAAGTTGCCCAGAGCCAACAAGTGCATAAGGAAACTTCCATTGTTGTATGCAGTGTTATTGTAGCTGTGTCGGTCCCAGGATATTAGAGAGAAGGCGGGTGAGGCAATATCTTTTTGGACCAACTACTGTTGGTGAGAGAGACATGCTTTTAAGCTTACACAGCTTCTTCAGCTCTGGGAAGGGTACTGAGAGTGTCAGCTAGGTGCAAGATCAAACAAATAGCACATTCACCTTAGAATATGTGCTTGTATTTAGCTGACACTTGATACCTTTCACAGACCTGAAAATAGCTCACTGTAGCTCCAAAGCTTGTTTCTTACCACGAGAAGTTGGTCCATTAAAATATATTACCTCACTCACCTTGTCCCTTGTATGGAGAGATGGCAATTTATCACTAAACACAAGAGAACAGATGTAGATGAAAACCTGCGAGTGACCAGCCTGCCAGAGGGTCTGACTGCTATTCCAAAAATGGAGTCCTCTAGCATTAAGAGCACAACTGTCTACAAGCGGATAAAGCTGGCTCATGCTCACAGAATGGTAGCACTACCACCATGTAAGTGGGGAAAGGCAGAGGACAGTTGTTCTAAGCTAGAAGAGTTTCAGCAACAAGGTTGCAGGAAGCTACAAGAACGAATGAACCTGTGACCAGGAAGGAAATTGTTTCTACTCTCCCCCTGCCCGAATTCCTGTATAAAGTGTACACAAGCGGCTGGGAACTGGTGTCATATATTTCAAACAGGAAGTCTACATGCCAGAATCACTATGTACACAAAGCCATCAGGCTGTAACCTTTCTTGCCTGCCAAGGAGCATGGGTTGATGATGGGGGTATAATAGGGTGACCAGATGTCCCGATTTTATAGGGACAGGCCCAATTTTGGGGTCTTTTTCTTATATAGGTTCCTATTACCTCCCACCCCTCATCCCGATTTTTCACATTTGCTGTCTTGTCACCCTAGGGTATAAATATTTTCAAAGTGGATCCAATTCTGCTCCCACTTGCTCTGGATTGGTGAGATTCTGTGGCCTGCATTGTGCAGAAGGTCAGACTAGATGATCATAATGGTCCCTTCTGACCTTAAAGTCTGTGAGTCTATGAGATTAGTGATCAAACCCTCCTTAGGGAGCAGTTGGCTGTTTGGGGGCATTTATATCCCTGGCATTTGAAATATTATTATAATGCTGTAGTTCTTAGAAAATTGGGCAAGAATGTATGAAATAGAAGACAAATCTGGAAAACTTTGCACTTTGAAAAGTTAGTGTACAGACCTACAATTTCTTCTGCATTTTATGCATGCGGGAGCTATTGCAGGGCCATTATTTTGTATACATTATTGCTGTTACTGCAAGAGTGCTTTATGATTTTCCACAACAACATTTCCAAGTGTGACACACCTACAATGCAGTTTGCAACCTGAACTAGAAAGGAGTAAAATTGTGCAATTGCAATCTTATTTTCCTAATGCACAAGGGAAGTCTGTATGGAAGAGAATGCATATTCAAGCCTTTGGATGCTGTAATTTAAGTTAGAGGATCAAGGTGTGGAAGAAGAGAGATGGCATTTAGAAGACTTCTGGAGTATTATATGGAGGTGCTAGAACAGCAGCACTACAGGGAGCTCCCAGGAGCTATTAGCATAAATTAGATGCCACCAAACTGAAAGCAGAGTGGTAGTCTCTTATGGAGCTCATATTCTCTCCAATTACAACTAAGCCATCTCCACCAGAAACAACTTACCTCCAGGGAGCATAAAACTCTCCTAAAGAGAGAAAATTGCCTATCTTGGAATATACCAGGTTGCGTCCAGCAACAGATATTTTCCAAAAGAGCGTCTCCGAGTAGGAGAATGCTAGGCCTATATTTCTTCATCCTCCCTTGAAATACAAAAGCTGAATGCTCTCCTGCAGTCTAAGTATTTATCAGAAACAAGTCATAAGTATTTTTGAACAAGTATTCCTTGTACAAGTCTATTTGCCTAGGATCTCCTTCCTTGGCATGGGAGAACATTTTTGCTCCAGTGAGAAAAACATTTCCCAGTCCATGTCTGTCTTCTCTCCAGGAATGTTCACTCCAGGTAATTATCAATTGAATTGGGGGGTAGTTTGGGAGGATTGCAGCACACCAGCACTTTCTTCAGTGCCAGGCTGAATTTCTAGGCCTAGTGTCAGAAAGAAATACGGCCACTTATTTATCACTCCTAGAGAATAACCTGACATCAGAATCAGGGGATTTTAATATTTTAAAATGTTAGAAAAAGATAGTAACTAAGGGCCAGCTCCTGTAAAAAGAACTGGGCAGGCAAACAAGATATTCTCTCCAGGAATGTTCACTCCAGGTAATTATCAATTGAATTGGGGGGTAGTTTGGGAGGATTGCAGCACACCAGCACTTTCTTCAGTGCCAGGCTGAATTTCTAGGCCTAGTGTCAGAAAGAAATACGGCCACTTATTTATCACTCCTAGAGAATAACCTGACATCAGAATCAGGGGATTTTAATATTTTAAAATGTTAGAAAAAGATAGTAACTAAGGGCCAGCTCCTGTAAAAAGAACTGGGCAGGCAAACCCCCCAGTGCCCACACAGAACTAAGTGAAGTCAGGTGCAATGTTCTGCTTCCCTGGTTCCTTTTGCAGGTTTGGGGACAAAGAAAACATTAAAATACAACCAAGAATATGCTAGGAAATAGCTCGTCTATATTCTACCCCTTTAAGATTTGTCATTGATAAGTGAAAGGAGAAATGCAAACTGTTCACTTACCTTTTCCAAGTAGCTTTACTATTTAAAGGGTCCAGTTCCTTCCTGTCCCATCTACATTCAAATTTGGATGTTAAACCAGCCCTGAAAGTACTATGGAAACTGGCACTGCTTTTCCGATATGGGGGCAAGTTCTGCTCTAAGTTAAGGCTTTGTGCACACGTTGATTCCAAATCCCCACCTCCCCAAAGGTGAGTTAGCTTTATTTTATCCATCAAAATTAAAGATCCAATTGAAGACAAACAGAGTTCTGAAAGAAACAAAGGAGCTCCTGCCTTCCCCAAGGAGAGGCTGTCTTTTCTGCAGCAGCAAAGCTGAGAGCTAGGAGATACTGAAATAAACTGCTATTTGCAGTGAGTCATGGAGTCACTGGTCTTTTATTTAATAGATGCAATGCAATTGGCACCCTGCGGGCCAGATCCTGGTCCCGTTAAGTCAGTGGGAGCGCTGCTCATTGGCTTCAATGGGACCAGGATCTGGCTCACAGGGTGCAAATATTTGTAAGTGAGGCCAACTTGGCCGTCACAGATGGACTCATCACTCAAACCAAGCCAGGAGCAAGGGACATGGGAAGAGAAGATGCCCGGGAAGTGAAGCGCGCCCCAACCTTTGTCCCAGTTTTAAGAGTCAGGAGTCCTAGTGAAGGTAGCAGCCAGATGCAGGCAAACAGGGAGGGAGCAGGAGGTAGGGAGACAGTAGGAGAAGCAAGAGGGGAATCTGTATTTGCTGCCTCACTCTTGACCCAGATACAGGTGAGCAGAGGAGAGAGAAGTTAGGAAAGCCACCTTCATGCTTAGCCATGTTGGAAGGGTGCTAAGATTTTCGTCCGAAGTAGTGCTCATGCCGATCAAAGGGTTTTAAAATCCACCTCACTTCGCTGCCCCTGTCAGCTCCACTGGGCAGAGTTACTTTTCGAAGGACTAGTTCTTGCTGTATTTTAACGACCTTAACAGCCTAGATAGCCATAAACTGAGCTAGAAACAGAATGAGTGGAGGATACGCTTGTCTGTGGATTTACTTCCCTTTCTAGGAAGTCAGACAGAGATGAAGACCCCTTCGATGCTCTGGTCAGTCACCCTGTCAATGTAGGACTGTTCCTTACTGTGTATCCGCAGCGCTTCCTACGGGCTAGGGGTTTGTAGGCTGGATTACCTTGAACTTTATAGGAAGCGGGCATCTTGTGGATCATGGGGGTGCGGGTCGCACCTCCGCAGGCAGCTAATAGGTAAAGGTTGTGTGGTCCTCAGATTTTTCCCCCGCAGGAGACGGACAACAACGCAACCAGTCCAGCTACTGGATGTACCAGAAATTCCAGCATCTAGTAAAGGTAACGCCACGTAAAGGGGAGTGGGAGGATAGAAACTTCCGCTGTTCATTTCACCTTGGCTTCAGTGCTAAGTATTTCCACACCTCAAGGGGGGGGGTGGGGGTGGGGCGGGAAATCAAGCTGGTGACTAAGCCTCTGCCCCGCCCTGGTTGAACAGAGCTCAGGTAAATTGCCCGAAAGGAAGACAAAGGGTGTGGAACCGCTGCTCTTAATGCACCTGCTACCCAGGATTAATTCACTCACGCAGATCGAATTGTCCGATTACCACCCAGGAGGAAGATTTTTGTATCCCCAAATCCTGCTGATTAAGAGGAACTTGATTTAGGGAGTGGATTTATCACTGGGAAGAAACTTTTCGAGCCAGTTGCGAAGATTTCCCCCCGCCCAAGATGTTTCGGGAGAGAAAGTGTCTGTGTCAGATTCAGCGTCTGTTGTTCATGGGATTTCTGATGCTGTTTGCCACGGTGGTGCTGAAATATTCCTCCTGGGAATGCAACTTCAGTGATCTTGGGAAGGAGACGGTGCATCTGAAGAGCGAGGGTTGCAAGGATCATCTCTACCAGTCTCTGAAGTTGTCTCCCAGGGGCCAGATCAACTGCTCTCGGATCATCAGAGGGGATGTGGAAGCAGTAGAGGAAGCTCTTTTGAGCAGGCTAAAGACGAAAACCAAATCGGAGCCTTTAGCCCCGAAAGATTACGTGAACTTGACCAAGGACTGCACTCACTTCAAAACGCGCAGGAGGTTTGTTGAGTTCCCACTGAGCAAAGAGGAGGAAGATTTTCCTATTGCATATTCCATGGTAGTGCATGAGAAGATTGAGATGTTCGAAAGATTGTTAAGGTCCATCTACACGCCCCAGAATATATACTGTGTCCACGTAGATCTGAAATCCCCGGACGAATTCAAGGAGGCAGTCCGAGGGATCGCCTCGTGCTTCGAAAATGTCTTTGTGGCCACTAAACTGGAGAGAGTAGTGTACGCGTCCTGGTCCCGGGTCCAAGCGGACCTGAACTGCATGGAGGAGCTACTCAAGAGCAACGTGCCCTGGCGGTATCTCTTAAACACTTGCGGCACTGATTTCCCCATCAAAACCAACGCCGAGATTGTCCGAACCTTGAAGTTTCTAAATGGGAAAAACAATATGGAATCTGAGAAACCCTCGTCGATCAAGGCGGCTCGCTGGAAGTACCACCACCAGGTGGAGAACTCGGTGATCCGAACCACCACGGAGAAGAGCCTCCCGCCCCATGGCTCACCCATGTTCACGGGCAGTGCCTATGTTGCGGTCACAAGGGACTTTGTTCAAGCCCTCTTTGAAAACCCGACGGCGCGGCAGCTGCTGGAGTGGTCAAAAGATACTTACAGCCCAGATGAACATATCTGGGCCACCCTCCACCGGATGCCAGGCATGCCAGGGTCGGTGCCTTATAACGATAAGTATGAGGTCTCTGATGTCAATGCTGTTGCTAGATTGGTGAAGTGGTCCTACCTGGAGGGCGATGTCAGCAAAGGGGCACCCTACCCACCATGTAGGGGTGCCCACCAACGGGCCGTCTGCGTGTACGGGGCAGGTGATCTTCACTGGATGCTCCAAAACCATCATCTGCTAGCCAACAAGTTTGACCCAAAGGTAGATGAAAACGCAATCCAGTGTCTGGAGGAATATCTACGTTACAAGTCGGTGTACGGGAAAGATCTCTGAGAGCACGTCCGGCCCAGCAAGTGGAAAACACAAATCGAGAGAGCGACCTGTAAAGCACTTCACAAACAATGCAGTTGGTTTTAACTCGCGCTCAAGCAAGCGGAGGGGTTTGCTCTGCATACAGTACTTGTCACTGAACTGACAGACTTGAGACTATCACCAGTATTTTTCCTATGGTAAAAAATCTCTTAATAGATGCTGTCTGAATTACACTGAAACCTCTCCAAGAGATTCTGTACAGCCTCCTGTTTTAAGTACCGAGTCAGATTCTGCTCCACCTTGAACAGAAAACCTCCAGTAGCCCTGTCCTTGGCGTTGAGTGCTCAGGGGGGATTTCTAATAAAAGCCTTTTCATTTGAAGGAAACAAAAAGGAATTTGCTAATCACTTGGAATCTCTGTTTAATTTGCTTCCTCCATTCTACCGTTGAAGTTGCATTCTAAAGTAGTTATGCTTTTGTAGTTTATGCTATACAGTAAGGACACTTTTACTGTAGAGGGAGAAATAAGATTTAACCTGGTTATTCAGGCGCAGTCATTTTCTTAGTGAAGTTTCTCTTCTGTGGTAACTGTCTTATTCGCACTATGTGGCTTGAGAGAGTAATATTCAGGACCAGCTTATTCTGAAATCCCGTCTGCAGGTAGTTAGTACTCAGTACCAGGACATGCTATCTAGAGTAAGGATTTTCCACAGAAAACGTTAACTGTAGAAATCTATGGGTTTAAATGATGCTGTTTGCACCAATAAATGTATATAATGGGAACTGCAGTTCAGGAGTATTCAGATGTGGAGTGCTGGTACAGTCCTCTGTTTCTGTGATAAAGTGATTGATCTGGAAGTTGTACATAAGCATCACGTTCCATCCCCACTGGTCTTGGGGAAAGAGCCCCACACTTTTGGGGGGGGAGTTGGGGGGTGGGGACGACTCACAAAAAAAATTGCTGCATAACTTTTTTCTGCTTTGTGGTGAAAGTTTGGAAGAACTACTTTATCTGTAGACACGATTTCCTAGTACATTAACACACAACAGCAGCCTTAAAGATAATATCTCTTAAGAGATATTATAAACTTTAATCTTGTTTGAACATAGTGTTTGTGCTTTGGTTAAAAAGCAGGCAGTTGGCTTACTGTGAATCAACATTTCTTTTGTTCCTGCTTCCCTTTAAGTTCTGCTGTTTCCCTCTCTTTTCATTCTATGTTTTACTAATCTTTCACATACACACTCCCAAGATAGAGATGAATTGGTTTCCTTGCATTTCCTTTTGTATGGTTAGTGACAAATGGCCATCCTGTGTGACTGTGTAAATTAGTTTTCTAGCTGCTCTTTTCCTGGTTTTGGCTTGTCAGTTGCTTATATATAAAAATAAGGGGCGGGTAAATGAATCTTGAAAATATTGCCAAAGTTTTTTCCTTTGTAGAGTAGAAAGAAAACCAGAGTGGAAGATTAAAGGTTTGGATCAGTTTATACAAGAACACAAATGACTTTTTATAGTTCATTTTCTTTGCCCCATGCTGTGCCAATGTGCCAGAGGTGGCTTTCCAAACACCATCCTTTCTACTACCTAACTCGATTGACCCAAGGGTGGCTTTTACTACCTCAACCAGTTTGGCTTGGTTTGTTTTAAACATGCCACTAACAAAAAGCTAACCAGAAGCTATGTTTTGTATATTTAATTTTCTTCCTTAGAGTTAAAAAAATGATAATATAAAAACTCAGCTCCTTGGGTATTTTGTAGCCTTTATGGCTTAATTGTTGCGAATACATAGGACTGGGAGACCAGAGATCCAGGTTATGCTGACCTGCTGCGTGACCAAAGCCATTTAACTTCTGTGCCTCAGTTTCATCATCTGCAAAACTGGGACAATAACCCTCAACTCCAGTGGTATTATGAGGCTAAATTCAGTGTGATTCTTGGATAAAAGGTGCTGTACGTGAAAGTTATGGTCACAAAGAGAACCCCAAGTCCCAGTTAGAATTAAGACAGCCAAGATTTCCATGAAAAGCAGGGAGTTTGCCTCCCAATCTTAGTCTAATAACCAGCCATTACTCAACTCATCCCTTCCCTTCTCTTGTAATGGATGGGGACTGTGTGGGGGGGAAGACATGTGTTTTTATATTGAACCCACCCCGAGAGCTTTGCTAGCTAATCCAGGCAGCTTCCATGGGCCCAGCTGCTTTTCCCTGTGTCACCTTGAACCTTAGCTCATTCTTCTCTGTATCACTACCCTGTACAGTACGTATCTATTTCACTAGTGCAGCACTATAATACTGTGGCTGCCAACTGACTAGCGTGACCAGACAGCAAGTGTGAAAAATCAGGACAGAGGGGTGGGGGTAATAGGAGCCTATATAAGAAAAAGACCCCGAAATCGGGACTGTCCCTATAAAATCGGGATATCTGGTCACCCTACAGCTGACAGCCACTATTACCCTACTGATGTCTGAGGCAACTCCATGGCAGTAGGGTGACTGAAACTATGATTTCAACCACTTGATTGTCTTTTTAAATAATTGATTTAAATCAGGTTATGATTACATAAAACTAAATTGAAAAAATAGGCAATTGCAACCTCAGATTAAACTGTATCATGAACTCCATTATAAATGCTGTTTTTTAAAATGCCACAACTGGTAGGGAATCTGAATGTTACAAAACTGCTATAAGCAACACAAAATATTAACCAGGTGTTTGATCCCACAAACACCTAATCAGGTAAGTGACTTTACTCAGTAGGGTGACCAGACAGCAACTGTGAAAAATCAGGACATGGGTGGGGGGTAATAGGCGCCTACATGAGACAAAGCCCCAAATATCAGGACTGTCCCTATAAAATCAGGACATCTGGTCACCCTATTACTCTCACAACTAAACCCATTCACTTCAATGGGACTACTCATGTGCTTCAAGTTAGACATGGGCATAAATGTTTGCTCCATCAGTGGCTAAAACTGTATTTCTATTAAAAACTTTAGTGGCATAAAATTTGTCACTTACATACAAAATTGCCTCAGTATCAACAATGAAAAGTTATGGATATTTTCATATTTAGCAACTGTATTGTGAATTTTTCATATTCACAGGGCAAATTTTCAAAATAAGAATCCTAAAGTTAAGTGCCTAAATCTGGTTTTAAAAGCTTAAGAGCGAGACTTTAAAAAGCATCTAAAATGACTGTGGGGCACATGCTCCATTGACTTCATATTGCAAACTCTGCCAGACATGCATAGCCTGGTTAAGCATTTCAGGTTTCTTAACTTGTGAAGGTTCACTGTATCTGAGGGTGGTAATGGTTGCAAATATAGCAGGGACTATTTTTTTTTTATCAATTTCATATGTGAGCTTGTGGTGTTCTCACAGAAGGATGTCAATGAGACCCTGGACTCTCTTTTTCAAGACATATGACCATTTCAAACCTGATTTATTTATTCTGAAGAAAAAATCTCTACATAAAATCTACTAACAATTAAGAAGCTAGAGAAACAAGACAAATAGCTGAACTGGATAAGACTGTAAAATAAGTAAAAAGCTAGGAACAAATTTAAAAAATCTGATTTATTTGTTTGACATATCCCTCTGCTTTCCTGCAGATAGTTTTGGAGGAACCAGGCTGACCGCTAGTATCTCACTTATCAATCCACAGTAGAAACTATGATTATTCAGTTGCCAAGATATTTGCTAATTAAGTTGTCACCTCAACCCTATCCAAAGGATATGCGAGAAATGAGCATCTGTCCTTCAGGCTTTGGGAAGAGGGGAAATTTAGGGTTCATCTACTCTACAAACTGGAGCGACAAGCGAGCCACGTGTGTTCTGACAGTTACGCAAGCAGGCCTGGAATAACTTTATGTAGGTCAGGTCCTCTGAACTAGGTACTCTGTACTCTGCCTCCGGAGAGTGAAGCTTCAAGAGACTTGTTACCTGCCTCATTTCAGTATTGAGTATATGCTTTATCTGCAGGAAGCATTCTTTATCTTATCCTTTTAGCCAGGAATACAATCACTAGCAAGCCCATAAAGATACATATATTAACATGATAGTCTGAATATTCCCTAGTCTGTCATATCTCAATACAATAGGCTTTGAGTATTCCATGATTCTATAGCGTTCAAGTGTCCCATACACTTCCAGATCTGTTAGAGTAATTTATAATCCATTTGTAATCATTCCATACACTTTTCGCCACTGCCGCTTTTGCCTCCCCCTTTAAGAGTTATATATATATTGTCCCCAGAGAACATTAATTTGTATTGTCTAAGGCACTTGGAAAGGCGTATGTTAGACTTGTTCTAGACCGGAATTTTATGGACTAATTAGCAGAAATAAGCATGCTGGTTTGGAGAAACTAAGAACTAACCCAAGCTTTTGTCCTAGGTTCAAAGTCAACCTTTTCTGAAGTTTGGGAAAGATCAAATTTGCTTTCTCTTTTGTCCATTGCCACCCCCCTGTACCCCCAATCTCTGTGCTCCTTGCCATTGTTGGTTTCATCTGAAGGCAGAAACACTAAAACACTGTGAAGTTGCTTGTGTGTCATGTCTGTCCTGATTTATACCAGGAAGTGCTAAAGGCCAGGTGTGCTACCGAGCTCTTTTAGACCACAGAAGTACAAATAAGCTGCCCAATTGACACTGATAATGTGTAATAATTCTCTGTTTTATGCCACACAAAATATTTACAGTGCAATCTTGCTTCAACCTATGTACTTTCTTTTGAGCTTCAGTGATTAGAGTGATTTGGTGAAGGCATTTTTTTCTTCTTCATCCCTTTCTATGCCCTCATAACACTGCCAAAAACTGAGGAAGAAGTTTAGCTTAATCCACCCTGAGGAAACTGATCAATTGATCTCCCACATTAACTCAGTGACATGGTGATTAGCCTTGGTCTTACCAAGGAGCTAGACCATGAAATGTATTAAATGTAGCAATCAGGTATGCTGTAGGATTGGAATATTTAATTATAAACCTAATGAAACATTGAGAATTAAGTCAGCTTGGTTAATGCACCAGTCTTAACTGCAAGGAAGCAGAAATAGACCCTGGCCTAAACCTCAGGGCTAGACACTTGTGATAAACTGAACTCTTCCTAAAATTACAATGGACCCTGCTTGTGCAAAACCTAGCACTACCACCATGGGCTCTGGATCAGCCCTTTGTGCAAAGTATACTGGTCAGTCAGTAGCAGAGGTGGAAATAGAGCTCAGGAGTTCTGGACTCTCCTTCTAGGCCTTGTGGCCTACAAAGATACATTTACACTGCAAGGACCAAAATACACCCTGCTGCAGCAAGTCCCAGTCAACTGACTTGGGCTCACACTATGGGGTTAAAATTAGCAGCATAGATGTTTGGGCTTGGGCTGGAGTGTAGGATCCAAGATACCCCCCCACCCCCTTGCTGGGTTTCAGAGCCCACCCCAGGTAGGAACAGCTACACTACTTTTATTAGCTCTGCAGTGTGAGCCCAAGTCAGTTGACTTGAGCTCTGAGACTTGCTGCCACAGGGGTTTATTTTTGCAGTGTAGATATACCCTAAGGAGTCTTCAGCCTGGCAGTATTTTTGCTCCTCTTTGAAAATTCACCCTAGTCATCAGGCATGATAAAAATTAAGACTTTACTCATTTTTAAGCTAGGATTCCCATAATTTATGTGGCATACAAATGTCATTTTATTTTTGAGCAAGTGTGGTGGTATGAAGATTATATAGAGATTCACACAGGCTAACTGACATAACTCAGTCAGCTGGCTTCATCTCTTGTAACTAATTCAGCCACCCCAATCTCAGGCTGCGATAAATGGGGGAGGGGGGTAGCTCCCTTTTATGAACACCCAGCCAGCAGCTATAAAATCCTTCTTAATAGCAGTTCTCTAATTGCTCTACCTGTAAAGGGTTAAAAAAAATCTCACTGCTATGCATAGGTAAATGGAAATGAGTGGGCACCTGGCCAAAAGAGCCAATGGGAAGGCTAGAACTTTTTAAAATTGAAAAATGACTCCCCTTTAGTCTCTCCGTTCTCCCAGGGAGAGGCAGACAAGGCAGAGCTATGCTGTAAGAAGCTTGGGCCAGGTATGAAAAAATCATCAGTTACATACCTAGAAACTACTCATTTAAAACCTCAGATATGTAAGTAGATCAGGAAATGTCTAAGAAGATGCAATTAGGTTTATCCCTTTTATTTCTTTCTGGCTTGTGGATTCCTCGTTGCTAACCCACATGTTTTTGTTTTGCTTGTAACCTTTAAGATGGACCTCAAGAAACTACTCTTGATGGTTAATCCTTGTAGTTGCTCTTTTAAAATCTAGCAATAGCCTGAGTTCCCAGATGTATTTCCTTGCCTTTTTTTTTTAAATAAAATTTACCTTAAGAACAGAATTGGATTTGTGTGTCTTAAGAGGTTTGTGCACATGTTGTTTAATTAGCTGGTGACAACAGCAGATTCCCCCACCCCCTTTCTCAGCTCTTCCCCAGAGGGGGTGTGTGTGAAAGGGCTTGAGGGTACCCCACAGGAAGGAATTCCCAAGTGCGCCTTCCTGGGCTCTCAAAGGGGTTCTGCACTTGCGTGGTGGCAGCATCTACCAATCCAAGGTCACAGAAAAGCTGTAACCTTGGGAGTTTAATACAAGCCTGAAGTGGCCAGTATTAATGTTTAGAATCCTTGCGGGGCCCCCACCTTCTGCACTCAGAGTGCCAGAGTGGGGAACTAGCAGTGACGCAGGCCTTTCAGAGCTTTATATCCATTACATCATATTACAGGATAGCATACGCAGCACACACCACTTAGCTTCAACAGGCTTTGGATCAGAACCTAGACCCTGAGCTGTTGAAATAGGAAATCTGTTTACCCAAGATGTCTCAGAGAAATAACTTAAGCCCAGAGGTACTGAATAGCATGACTGCTTATTACGTGAATGCCTTATTTAATTGGATGGCACACTGCCCTTTGCCCCGCTGACTTCTAGGATATTAGATTCTATAGAAGTTGTCTGTCATTTGGAGAAGCAGCTTGCCACTCCCAGATCCAAGGTTCTCGGGGAGATACAGAAGGAAAGACTATCTAGTTCCTGTTTGGCAATTACTCACTATTTAATTAAAAAATATTTGGAGTCTAAAAAGGAGCATCTTGCTGCCAATTTCTTTTTAACTCAGACACATGCATTCTTTTCAGAGTTGAGTTAGTTTCCTATGGAAAGACAAGAGTTTTAATGCCAGAGATGAGCAAAGACCAATATTCTGACTGTGGAAGTGTGAAAGGGAAAAGAGGATTTGTGTGCAGTTTGGTTAAGAGACAGAGCAAGAAACAGGCCAACCTTAACCCTAATAACGCGAGATTTGTGCAAGCGAGTGGAAAAGAACAGAGAGAGGTTGTTTTGACCTTGTGTTAAGAAAAAAATGGAATGCAGACTATAGCAGAAATTGTTGAGAGAAATAAGATATCAAGAAGAAATATGTATAAACAATATGCAGCTGTTGCTCATTATTGTCTGTAGAAAAGGTATAAATGTTGGCTCTAATTGTTGATCTTGAGAGAGACCTGCCCAGGTGCAGGAAACCCTGTGTCCTAGTGCACTCTCTCCCTCCATGCAACTGCTAGAGAATAAAGTGTATCTGACTTGCTGCACCCAACCTTAGAGTGAGAACTCTGTTTTTCTCCGACAATTTGGGGGCTCATCTGGGATTGCAATGCCTGCAGAGACCGTGGCAGCTGCTGTGGATCATTCCCCTTCGAACCCCATGGCGCCACAATAGAGGTATGAGACCTTTTGAAATCTCTATTGGGGTATCGGAGGAGGACTGTCCGTGAGGCCGTTTGTCTCTGTTGGGCTTACGCCATCCGAACTTATTGACTGTGCAGCAAGATCAGATGCAGAGCAGTACTGGGAAACTGTTTTGCCACCCCCAATAAGGTTAGTTTGAAGTGGTACTGAGGGTTTAGTTTGCCACCCTCAATAAAGTAGTTGTATGTAGTACTGGGGGCTATAGTTTGGCCACCCTCAAATAAGGTTAATGCATAAGGGAAATGCATAAGGTGAATGCACTGGTGCTGTGGGGTTTTTACCGCCTCAAGAGGGGTTTTGACCACCTCGAGAAGAGAAAAGTGTTTTACGTATGGACAGAGGAATAAGGTTATTGTTAAATGAGATGCATCTAGATATGGGAATGAATGTGTGTGTATGAATGAACTTTGGTGGTATAAGCCGCTGACCAGGTCTAAGACTTAAGCTGACTCCAGCCACCTCAGGGCTACCCCATGTGGGAGTTCTGAAAGCAAGGGGGGTCAGCCGAATCTTGTGACCCAGCGAAACCACTGACCCCAGTGGACCCTTTCCTGGAGGTGAGAGACTTTTCTTTAGCTCATGAGCTGCTAGCAGACAGGACATCCTCCCTGGTGTGGGTGATTGGAAAATTGGTGAGGGACAGTTTAAGAATTCCCCCTCGCTCCCAAAGGGTACCCCTGCATACCACATGTATGTGTATTATGGTCCCCAAACCTGCAGGTATTTAGAAAAATTTGAATTTTTACATGCGTGATAATCCATCTAAATAATTCCCACCAGAAGGTACCTTTGATTTAGATATAATCATACACCTCAGAGAAAGCCACGAAGAGCCGAACTACTGCATTAACCCCCTCAGCTTCTTTATATCTCAATTAGTTAAGGCTGGAAGCAAGGAGGAAAAGGAATGGGTTAATTTGAAAAGTCAGCTTGGCCTAGAGATAAAGAGAAAGCTGCTCTGTTCAAGGGCAAGAATTGACACAGACCATGCCAAGCATAGAAAAACAACAAAGTTTAGAGGCTGCAGAGATGGAAGACACAGATGAAGTAGCAAAAGGAGGAGCCGAGCTTCGTGTCCCTGGAGCCAGTGTGGTTTGGGGATGCTGAAGAAGCCACAAGCAGCCAGCCTGGACTGGAATACTGAGCAGTCTCTGAAAGGAATGCCCCAAGAGACCCCCAGGTGGAAAAACCCAAGAGCGGAACCTCCCAGACATCTCTTTCTCTCTGTGTCTCTCCTACCCCTGGGGCTGGGCAGCCCAGGCAGATTGTGAGTATGAACAAAAAAAAAAGAGGGAAAAAAATGGTTGCAGATGAGTCATAGCAGGACCTGGGTGGGGGCTTGTTGCGGAGCCCACCCACCTTGCTAAATTGGTATTGGAACAAAGCCTGTGCCCATGGAAAGGAACGGTTCGGCTCGGGGGAAAAAGGATCGGGCCCAGACGGGCAGCAGACAAGTAAGATTGGAAAATGGATTGAAATGGTAAAATCTGAATTGATTGGGGTGTTTTGGGAAAATAAGCAAGTGATTTAAGGAAAGATTGAGAAGTTAACTCTGTAGCTGCTAGAGGCAATCAAGCAGCTGAACTTTGTAAAATGCTAAAGAGGAAAATTCTTGGTGTCTTTGAAATATTTGTAAATAAATCCAGGCAAAGAAATTATTTGATTGCAATCATTTGGCTTTGAACAATTTAGTTGAAATAACTAAAGAAATGTAAATATACTACTTAATTAAAATCCTATTAGTCTCTAAGGGGCTACAATAAGTGGTGTTTTCTTTCACACCACTGTGTGTTTTGAAAGCAGGAGTTAAAAGTAAAAGGCAATCAAAATTCTGGTAAAACCAATTATGTCTCTTAAGTAAGAGTCTAAACTATGGATAGCTTTGGATCCAGAAGCAAGCCAGAAAGCATCTGTATTAATGCAAATTATCTAATTGATAAGGTAGAAGCCACGGAAACCTGGGCTGCCTATGAAACAAATACCAGAAATATGGATAATTCCTTTGTTTTGCCTGCAATTAACAAGAGTATTTGTATAAAAAGGGAATATTTTAAGCAATGACTGACTGCTCAGAAGGGGTAGACCTATGTTCTTTTTGTCTTTCAGAAAATCAGAGAAAACTGATGCCAGCTGAAAAACAAAACATACCACACAATAGGAATTGTATTGTGTGTTATGTCCTGTCTTGTGGTGTTTGTCTTGTGGCCAGAATTATTGGGTTTAATATTTTCATAGGACAATCTAGTTCAAAATCAAATAGAAGGGTTAAATCAAAATGCAGATACTTGTTTTATTCAACTTGGAATACAAAGTGTTTGGATAATATCAGGAAAATGTGATATATTGAAGTCTAATACATTTGCTTAAGAAAAAGAAATTTCATAGGCCAGATCTTTTTATTGAAAATTTGTTGTTAAAATTTTCACACCAGCAGTCTTTGGAAGCAAGGACATGAAAGGTTAACCCACTCCCCATATAGCACATGGGATCCTTCTGGCTACCTCCGATTTCTAGCCAGAGGGCTGGGTAGGGAGGAAAGCTATTGGACAGCAGAGGTTGTACTGAATGGACCCCTCAAAAGTGGGTGTGCTTGTCCTGGCTTGTTGCTCCAAAGCTCTGTAATAAAGTTATTTTGCTGGAAGGGTGCATGTGGCATACATTGAATAAGAAGACTAAAGTACTATATAATGGCAATGTGTGTGTGTTCATTGTTGGGAAAAGGTATATGAGTGAAGAGTTTATTTGCATATTTTACAGCTGCATGGGTATATTCAAGCCCCCCCTTTTCTTGGTTGTCAGCCAAGTCTTAGCTGTGAGCAGTGTGAAGAGTGAAGAGTGGATATTTCCTTTGTAGGTTAAAAGAAGCCAAGAAGGGGAGAAGAAGAGAACAGAACGAGTTAACTTAAAAAAAAAATAAAAAAAAACCAACCTATAGCTTGCAAGCTCAGTCCAAAAGATAAGACACTGGCCCTGTTTAAGGACACTGCTCACAGCTAAGACTTGGCTGACAACCAAGAAAGTTATTGTTTCTTCACCAGGGTCAGTTCTTAAAGAATTATACACTGGCGAGAAGAAATTTGTGGGACTGTGGTATTGATTGGATTTTGGGGTTTATTCTACAGGCTGCGCCCTGTGTTTTTGGATATGTGCCTTCTGCATGTATTGCCCTTCCTAATTGGATTTTAAATGACAAATACCAAAGGCACCTTGTTGCCACTGCCCCCACCATTTCCTCCATTATACTATTACCCCTGTAACACATCCAAATACAGACAATGCCATACATCTGATAAAACCCAATGGCCAAGTGATTTATTGAAATTTTGTTCAGAAAACCTATTTTTTAAGGTTCAGAATAGTTCATATGAGAGAACAATTGACTGGAAAACAAAGGGATCAGTGGAAATATGATATCAGTACAGATGAACCCCAAGAATCAGAACTTGAGATTAGTGGCTTCTATAACGAGGTAGAGATGGCGGCTGTTCCTGGAGTTTGTAAAATGTTAGATGGAAGAGGCCCTTATTGTTATTTGATCACCTAGTTAGTGGATAGCCAAACAAATACCCAAAGAGTTTGTTCTGTTACTGGAAATTTTATCTGTACTGAAATAATTCCAGTAATTACCATATTGCTATATACCCTTTCCTATGCTATTAATGTTCATGCCTTTTGGAAATAAAAGGAAGTGTGGTATGGTACTTCACCAAAGAGATCTATTAGGATAGCGATGGACTGTGATTAATACTATACTAGGGATTATACAATTCACACTGCCCTTATCCAGTTTTCAGGTCACTTCTACCTATCCTAATTGTTCCAAAGGGGCTGCCATTAGATTAGCACAGCAAAGGGCCTAGGTTTCCTCTAGAAAGAAAAGAGACTTAGCTGGATCCCTATGGGATGGGGCCAATAGTGCAGCAACAATTTGGAATATTTATAGAAACCAAGAACATGAAGAGAAATTAGGACAGTTGGAAAAAGCCACTGGCCTTATGACTGGAGCGCAGCTAACCCAGGTTCAGGCTGGAGTGGGTGAATTACATGTTACTTCTGTCCTTAGTTCAATGACCCAGAAGCTATTAACAGAGATGGTACTGAATATCACTGAGGCTAGGAAGGTTTGCAATGGGATTTGGCATATTCAGAAATTCAAGATTTCCTGAATGACCAGTTAATGGCCATTTGGAGTGTGGAGGCCAGGAAATAATTAATAAGGATTTGAAGGGATCTTAAATGTATGTTAGTTAGTTAGCATGAGTTAGGCTAGCTGTGATCCTAATGATGTGAGATTTGTAGAAATAAGATAATGTAAGACAGAGTGAACTGTTTGAAAGTTATTACGACCTTGCAATGTGCAGTCTTGCTTTTTTTTTCTAGTAGTGAGACAAATAAGATAGCAAAGACGCTTATGTATAAACAAATGCAAATGTTTTCTTTTTACTGTCTCCAGGATTGCTAGCTATTGTCTGTAACAAAGGTATAAATGCTTGCTGTGATTGTTTACTAATTGAGAGAGACCTGTCCGGGACAAGGGGCAACCCTGTTTCCTAGGACACTCTCTCCCTCTATTGTAATTACTAGAGAAAGAATAAAGTATTTGATTTTGCTGCACCCAAACAAAAAGCGAGAACTAAGTTTTTCTCCGACAATTTGGGGGCTCGTCCGGGATGGCAACGCCCACGGACCCACAGACGGCTACTACGGATCATTCCCCTTCGAACCCCATGGCGCCACATGAGAGGTATGAGACCTTTTGAAATCTCTATTGGGGTATCGGAGGAGGACTTTCCGTGAGGACGTCTGTCTCTGTTGGGCTCACGCCATCTGAACTTATCGACTGTGCAGCAGGATCAGATGCAAAGTGGTATTGGGGAGAGGCCCCAATAAGGTTAGTTTATAGCAGTACTGGGAACTGCTGAGTTGGCCAAGGTAAATGCATAGGTAAATGCATAAGGTAATGCATAGGTAAATGCATTAGAATGCACTGGTGCTGAGGGGTTTTTACCGCCTCAAGAGGGGTTGTCATACCGCCTCATGGTATTGGTCCGGACCAGGTAAAGATGCATCGTGGTTAAAAAAAAAAAAATTAAAAAAGATAAAAAAGGTTAAAAAAGGGTTAAAAAAAAAAAGAGGCCTTGGTGTGTGTGTGTGTGTGTACAGCAGTGTGAGTGATCGTTATCGGAAGACGCCCAGAGTACCCTGTGAAGCGGAAGCTAATGATCAGGACTGCTCTAACGCAAGCCCGGTAACTAGTGGATCTTTAGGAGATCCGACCCACGGTAGGCTGACTCAGCCTGGCATAGTCCGGCAAGGAAGCTGCCTGGGTCTAGGAGTGTGTGAACCCATCTTCCCTCCCCTTTCCCTTCTGTGTGGGCTACTGACAATCTGATCATCTCACTGGATGCAATTAGAGTAAGCGGCGCCATCTCCCAGAGACTAGCCAACGCTCTTTGCTGAAGGGAGGTGTAGGAGAGTCGTAGTCTTCCTTGTGAGTCTCTCCTGTGTGTGAGTACCCTGTAGGGAGAGATCCTTAGATTCTGATCCGCTAGCGCGGACAGGGCGCCCCCTCAGTTTGTGTGATTGGAACATGGGGGAGGGACAGTCTAAATTTTCCACCTTACCCCCTAAGGGTACCCCAGCATATTACATGTACGTACATTATGGTCCTAAAACCTGCAGGTATTTAAATGATTGGAATCTGTACACGCGTGAAAATTCATTTAAACAATGCCCATTAGAAGGTACCTTTGAGTTAGATAAACTTACATACCTCAGAGGAACCCTTACTTCACAATCCTCTGACACAGTGTGAGCAATTTGTCCATGAACGGGTTAATTTGAAATTCAGCTTAGCCCTGAGATAAAGGAGAAGTTGTTTTGTGTTCAAGGTCAAGAATCAGTGCGGACTATGCTAAGTGCAAAGAAAAACTGCTTTCAGCCCCAGCTGCTTGTGGAAAATAGAGACAGAGGCAAACCAAAGGCAGTACAAGTTACAGACTTGGAATTATATTTGCAAAGCTTAACTTTCCAGTGGGACATGTGTGAGTATTAAAGTGGCTTAAGGCTTGGGGCATTCATATTTTTCCTGAGTGAGGTGAGAGCATTCCCAACACTTTCCATTGTTGTTTTATTATTTTTAATGAAGCTTTAAAATTTGATTATATGCAGTGTCAGTCTGATCACCTGACATGAGGGATAAATTAGTAACAGGAATTTGTCACAGTTTGGTGAGCAATTATGTATGGGGGAGCCCTGCAGAATTTACACCATCTATCTCTTTTACCCTTGTTATTTTATGTTTGTTTTGTTTGGTGCTGTTGGTGTTATATGTTAAGAATAGCATGATTAAAGGTGAGCCCTAATAGAATAAGGAAACACTATCTGGGTTTGTTCTGTTTTGTTTTACCGGTTACTGTTGTTTTTCTGCTCTGTTCATTTGGGCGTTGGGTGTGTGAGCGGAACTGAACTTCTCGTTCTTAATTCCTCAGAGTGGAAGCCATGTGTGCGATGAAGCTCTGAGGTTGTATTGAGATCTTTCTGTCCCGCCCCCTGTAACGGACAATGTAATAGAAGTAGAAAAATCTGGCTTAGACTGTAATTTTCTCTGCTTTCTGTGTAATTTTCTTTTCTGTTTAAGTGTCAGCAGACAAATGGGTGGGTCTCTGGGTAGACCCCCTAAAGGGGTTTGGATTCTGTGTTGAGTAAATGGCCTTTACGCAATGGCCATGTATTTTTGCCCAGGTGGCAAGCCTTACAAGGGAGGACTCGGGTAGTCTTGTGAGTAGAAATGTTTTGGGGAAAAGACCAGAAGGGTGGGGCTAGTTGAGAAGCTCACCATCCTAGCTAAACTGGTAGTGGAGCAAATTGGTGCCAAATGGAAGGGACGGCTCAGCGAGAAAAAAAGGATCGGGCCCAGACGGGCAGGCAACAGACAAAGAGATTGGAAAACAGGTTGGAAACTTTTGAGGGTGTAGTGGAAAGAAGGAGTAAGTAAATATAAGCATGAGGATTTCAAATACTCAAGAGGATATTTGGAATGGTGATTTGAGTTGATAAAAGTGACTGTTGGGAGACAAGCAAGTGATTTTTAAGGAAAGTGAAAAGTTGACTCTGTAGTTGCTGGAGGGAACAGCAGTTGAACTTTGTAAAAAAATGCTAAAGAGACAAGTTTTTGGTGTCTTGAAATGTTTGTAAATAAATTCAGGCAAAGAAATTATTAGATTGCAATCATTTGGCTATGAACAATTTTGTTAAATCAGTTGAATGTATACAGTGCTATGTAATGAAACTTTTATTAGGCTCTACAGGCACTATAAGTGGTGATGTTTTCTTTCAGTGTTTAAAAACAGGAGTTAAAAGTAAAAAAAGCAAGCCAGACAGCATCTGTGTTAATGCAAATTAACTAACTGATAAGGTAGAGGCCGCTGAACCAGGGCTGTCTAAGAAACACATACGAGAAAATATGGGGTAATTCCTCTGTTTTGCCTAGAATCAGCAAGAGTATTTGTATATTTTAAGTATTTAACTGCCCAGAAGGGGTGGACCACTGTTTTTGTCTTTCAGATAATCAAAGAAAACTAATGCCAGCTGCACAACGTTCAACGTACCATGATTTACTGGCACAGTCAAAATTATGTTGTGTGTTCTATGTTCTGTCTTGTGGTGTTTGTCTCGTGGCCAGAATTGTTGTGTTTAATATTTTCATGGGATGGTCTGATTTGAACTCAAGCGGAAGTGTTGAATTGAAATGCAGTTACTTGTTTTGTTCAACTTAGAATACAAAGTATTTGGTTACATCAGAAAAATGTGATATACTAAAGTCTAATACATTTTCTTAAGTAAGAGAAAGAAACTACATTGGCCAAATCTTTTAATTGAGAATTGTTGTTAAAATTTGCATACTGCCAGTCTTTGGAAGCAAGGACATGAAAAGTTAACCCACTCCCCATATTGTACAAGGGATCCTTCTGGCTACCTCAGACTTTTAGCCAGAGGGCTGGGGATGGTGGAAAGCTATTCGACTAGAGGTTACATTAAGTGAACTTCTCAAAGTGGGTGTGCTTGTCCTGGCTTGTCCTTCCAAAGTTCTGTAATAAGGTTATTTTAATGAAAGGGTATATGTGGCATACATTGAATAATAAGACTAATGTACTGTATAACAGTAATGTTTATGTGTTCATGGTATAACGGAAGGTGTACAAGTAAATGAGTTATGTGCAGCTCACTGCCCTCACCACCCACAGTCTGCTGGGACAGTGGAACGCCAGAATGGGATTTTAAACAAATAAACTGGCCAGTGCTGAAACAAACAAAGTGGCCGGATGCCCTTCCTTTGGCACTGATGAGTATGGGAGCCATTCCCAATCGAAAGACTGGACTCAGCCCTCATGAAATTTTGACGGGACACCCAATGCGACTACCAACTGCACCCCCACTAACCCCAGCTCAGATGGACATTCATTTGATGGATAACATAATGCTTAAGTGTTGTCAGACACTAATGAAATGTGTTAAGTCTTTTAATACACAGGTGAAGGAAGCACTACCGAAGGATCCTGTGCAACCTTGCCACTCGTTGGAACCAGGAGACTGGGTCTACATAAAGATCCATCAACGAAAGACTGCCTTGGCTCCACGCTGGAAAGGCCCTTTCCAAGTCCTGCTGACTACCAACACCGCTGTGAAGTGCCAAAGACTGGCTGCTTGGACCCAGGATTCTCACTGCAAAAAGACCCCTCCACATCAGGAGAATTTTCCTACTGATGATTAGCCTATTCTTTCTTCTAGTTCCACTGTGCTTCTGGACAGCGGGAAAAAGGACAAGGTGATGTGCTGGCAACCTCTCCCTTATCCACTGACAAACTACTGTGCCTTTAAACTTTTGTAGAAGAAGCAAAATCATTACAGGATGATGTCCTGGTAATCTCCCCTGTAGGATGCTGAACCACAACTGCTTCAGGGAAGAAGAAGAAACACTCACTCCACTGACATTGCCAAAGTCCAGGAATTCCTGACTAAAAAGGACATTGAGAACTGACCCTGGTGAAGAAACAAAGAATTGCACACTGGCAGGAAAAAATTTGTGGGACCCATGCTTGGGAATGTGGTATTAATTGGATTTTGGGATTTATTCTACAGGCTGTGCCCTGTATTTTAGATAAATCCTTCAGTATGTATTGCCCTCCCTAATTGGATTTTAAATGACATTGCCCTTATCCAGTTTTCAAATCACTTTTACATACCCAGATTGCTCACACGGGGCTGCCATTAGATTAGCACAACGGAGAACCTGGAATAAGAGGACATTGGGCAGATCCCTGTGGGCTGGGGCTAATAGTGTCGTAGCCATTTGGACTATTCTTAAAGGCCATGAACATGATAAGAAATTGGGCCAACTAGACAAGACCACTAGCCTTATTTTTGAAGCTCAGCTATCTTAAGTACAGGCTGGAGTTGGTGAGTTACATGTCATTTCCACCCTAAGTTCTATGACCCAGAATTTATTGAGAGAGATGGTACTGAATATCACTGAGGCTGGGAAGGCATTGCAGTGGGATCTAGCATGTTCAGAAATTCAGGATTTCCTGACTGACCAGCTGATGGCCATTCGGAATGATCTAGACCAGACTTGGCCCACTGCCCTTACAGACACATCAGGAGTACCATCTGATCTGTGGTCATGAAGACATACTTGGACACTTTCTGGATGGAAGTGTGGACATTCACAGTGCTCCTTCCAAGCATATGGACCGGTTAAGGGGGTGTGGGCTCCCACATACCGAATCCTGCCGGGTCCATCGGGAGGATGCATGTGGGATTGGGTGATTCACCGAGATATCTGGGAAGTGAGACCGCCTGATTCTCCTAATCGATTTTTAGTTAGTGCTCCTGGGATTACAGCTGATATTTGGATGGGGTTAGGAAATCTATGGACATTTTGGCCGTTAGAACCACCACAGCTTCAGTGTATACGGAAACTGAAGCCAGGGGAAGTTGTCACTGTTTATGACAATATTTGCTGGGAGGGTAGAGGTCAAGGAACTACCCTGACAGGACACCCACTTTTTCAAGCTAATGATAGCTGTGTGTCCGTTAATGCCACCACTTTACAAGATATACATATTAATCTTACCACTGCTGCAGGCAATCATATCATTTACTGGCCTGCAGATAGAATGTTGCATGTAGCTTTGGATTTCGGGTATATTTTAATTGGATTAGAGTAGTGCCTGCTCGGTTTCAAGATTTGCTTTCATTGTTACCAGAGGTTTGAAGGATCTCTGAATTGCAAGGGCAAATTCATATGCTTCAGAATATATATATCATGCTGAAAAGAATGCCTTTCATACAGCTTATAGAGTGTCTACTTTATGTACTAAGTATGATGTATTGTGCTTTGTAACCAAAACTGTACGACAACCCCATTATTTTATTCCTATGGGAATGTTATTGTTTGTAGTGTTGTTAGTTGGTGTAGGATTATGTTGTTGTTGTAAAAGACGTACTGATAGTAATAATACCTTTCATGTTCATGCTAATCATGCATTGTCATTACATCCCATGAAAACCCCTAAGGTTGACATATCTGCTGTAGAATCTGAAATCCATGGTTTAATGCAAATTGAGATTTGAAATATTTGTTGTACTAGAAGTACAAAAGAGGGGAGTGTGGAGGCCAGGAAATAATTAATAAGGATTTGAAGGGATCTTAAATGTATGTTAGTTAGTTAGCATGAGTTAGGCTAGCTGTGATCCTAATGATGTGAGATTTGTAGAAATAAGATAATGTAAGAGAGTGAACTGTGTGAAAGTTATTACGACCTTGCAATGTGCAGTCTTGCTTTTTTTTCTAGTAGTGAGACAAATAAGATAGCAAAGAAGCTTATGTATAAACAAATGCAAATGTTTTCTTTTTACTGTCTCCAGGATTGCTAGCTATTGTCTGTAACAAAGGTATAAATGCTTGCTGTGATTGTTTACTAATTGAGAGAGACCTGTCCGGGACAAGGGGCAACCCTGTTTCCTAGGACACTCTCTCCCTCTATTGTAATTACTAGAGAAAGAATAAAGTATTTGATTTTGCTGCACCCAAACAAAAAGCGAGAACTAAGTTTTTCTCCGACAGGAGTGATCTCACGCATGAAGCGTGGCCCACTGCCCTTACAGACACTTCAGGAGTACCATCTGATCTGTGGCCATGGAGATATACTTGGAGATTTTTTGTGTGAAAGTGTGGACATTCACAGTGCTCCTTCCAAGCATATTGGCTGGTAGGAGAGGTGTGGTCTCTCACATACCAAATCCTGCCAGGTCCATGGGGAGGATGCATGTGGGCCTGTATTATTCAAACTGGGATATCTGGGAGATTAGATCACCTGGTAAAGCCTAGCCAATTTGTTGTTAGTGCTCCTGGAACAACACCCAACATATGGATGGGGATAGGGAGTCAATGGACATATTGGCTGTTAGAACCTTCACAGCTTCAGTGTGCACATAAACTGAAGCCAGGAGAAGCTGTCACTGTTCATGATGACATTTGTTGGAAGGGTATGGGACAAGGAATTACACTGGCAGGACACCTACTCTTCCAAGCTAATGATAGTTGTGTGCATGTTGAGGCCACCATGTTACAAGATATCCATTTTAATCTCACCACTGCTGCAGGCAATCATTTATTGGCCTGCAGATAGAATTCTACAGTTAGCCCTTAGGTTTCAGATACCCTTTAATTGGACTACCTTAGTACCAGATCGGTTTCAAAATTTGATTTTGCTGCTACCAGAGGTTCAGAGAATCTCTGAATTACAAGGGCAAATTCATATGCTTCAAAATATATATCAAGTTGAGAAATATGTCCTTTATACAGTCTATAGAGTGTTTATTTTATGTATTAAGTATAATGTATTGTTTTGTAATTGGGTTTGTATAGCAACCCCATTATATTATTACAATGGGAATGTTAATGCTTTTATTGTTTAGTGTAGGATTATGTTATTGTTGTGAAGGAGGTAATGATAACACTTTCCATGTTCATACTAACCATGCATTGTCATTGTATCCAATCAAAACCTGTAAGGTTGAATCATTTGCTCTAGAAGCTAAAATACAAGGTTTGATGAAAATAGAGGTTTAAGAGTGCTAGTTGTGCTGGTAACAAAAAAGGGGGATTGTGGAAGTGTGAAAGGGAAAAGAGGATTTGTGTGCAGTTAGATTAAGAGACAGAGCAAGAAACAGGCCAACCCTAATCCTAATAATGCGAGATTTGTAGAAGCAGGGTTTGTGCAAGCGAGTGGAAAAGAACAGAGGTTGTTTTGACCTTGCGTTAAGAAAAAAATGGAATGCAGACTATAGCAGAAATTGTTGAGAGAAATAAGATATCAAGAAGGAATATGTATAAACAATATGCAGCTGCTGCTCATGGTCTGTAAAAAAGGTATAAATGTTGGCTCTAATTGTTGATCTTGAGAGAGACCTGCCCAGGTGGGGGAAACCCTGTGTCCTAGTGCACTCTCTCCCTCTATGCAGTTGCTACAGAATAAAGTGTATCTGACTTGCTGCAGCCAACCTTAGAGTGAGAACTCTGTTTTTCTCTGACATGACAAAATGTTCTTAACAGCTCCGTTCAAAAAACATTAGAATGATCAGATTTATGAACCAAGGCATACATACCAAACCAGCAGTTCCACTCTAGATTAGTTACAATGATTACAAATAGAATAGTACTCAGCTCTTATCTAGATCCCCAGAAGATCAGAATCATATTCCTTTACACTTGGGGAAACTGAGGCACAAAGACATGCTGTGACTTACCCTAGGTCACCCAGCAAGCCAGTGGCAATCCCATGACTAGAAACCAGGTCTCTTAAGTCCCAGTCCAGTAGATCACCCATGAGTCCAGACATGTAACCTACCCATACCTCCATAAATGGGTTCAAACCTCAGACTGTCCAGAACATTACTGATGGAACACCAGAAACCTTGTCAGTTACTCATCCAGTCAACGAACACACATACATTGTGACTGATATCTACAAACACTTTGCATTTTGATTATCACATGCCGGCAATCAACTGCTTACAAAAATCTACTGCCCAAGAATGATGTAAATTAACTATCTGGCTAATAATGTGAAACAAATCTGAGGAACCCAGTTTGTTCTCAAACTGAAAAAGGCAAAAGTTGATGAATAAGTGATTCATGATTGTTCATCTGAATCTACCTAAGACAAGCAAAACAGATATCTTGACTATTTGCGGTTACTGAAGATCCCCTGGCACTCTGCAAGAATCAAAGAATTAGCATCAGAGAACTGATCGGATTCCAACATTTGACTTACTTAAGGAGGTAGTCTTGATACTGTTCTATAGGCTCCTCCAGCTTTCCCTGGGAAATACTGACACAGAACCCAGTCCTGCATGGAGCACCATGCTGCCCCTGCACCCACTGAGTGCCCCACTAAAGCCAATGAGGTTCCATACAATGATTTGTCTTTGCAGAGCTCCATCAAGAATCAGGGCCTTAGCACAGCTATTGTTCTGGATAGAAGTACATTAGACATTTGCCAATAATCTTTTAGAGGAGACTGACATTTATTGGCTAATTCTGATTCTGACAAGTGAGATGCAACTCAGCTGGCTTTAGTATCACATTTTAAATCAAGTTGTTCTCAGTTATCATCACAAAAGATACTTGATGTGAACTATAGTCAGTAATTAACAGCAACCACAGACACCTGCAGGGAATGTTAGCAAAGCTTCCACAGTCATCCCTTCTTTCTCTACTCAGAGATTGGTCAGCATAAATGTCTTTGTTTTCTAAGATCCTACTTTTACATGTGCATGTGTAAGTGAGAGAAATATTATAACAGAAAAGGAGGGTCAAATTAAAATATATTAAGGGGAATAAACCACAAACAGACCCAGGGCAAGAAACACAATAGACCACTAGGAAAATCTGCAGAATTAGAGTTGAGACAAATGTGGGAAGATTGTGTGATCATCTCCTTTCTCATCTGACTATGGCAGCATTTCCTAGCTGTGAGAGAACAGCTGGGGAGATAGCAGTATACTACACACTTCCTTTAAACATTTGTAGAATGCAGATGCTTTGAAAACAAGAAGAAAAAAACATAAAATATCTTACCCTTCTAAGACCCTGCCTCAAAGAAAAGACACATTTCTGCTACTGTCCCAAAATAAGGGGAAGGGCTTCTTGTCCCACTACAGTAAGCTAAACCACCTACTCACTATCTAACATCAAGCCAGAATAGAGCCTTCCTGCAGACTTATATATCCCACACCTCTCCAGGGAAACAGCTGCCTGCTGCTAATGAGACTGACTAGCCTTCTTACAAGGAACACCTGCACAGCCACCCATCAACGTTAGCAGACTGCAGAGGTGCTTAGCTCTTCAGCAGGGGAATTTGAACCCTTTCCTCACCAGAACCTGTGTATGGACTTTTACCCTGTCACACCCAATCCTATCAATCACATAAATGAGCCGCTATAAATTTCTAAAATACTCATAGCCCTTCTGCCTGGACTTTGCAGAAATCATTGACTTCTTTCAGCAACACAAGGGGAAACCTCCTGTGGGACTCTACTAATAATAAGACAAATAACCAGGGAGGAGTATAAAAGTATTGTTCAGGCATGCAGGTGTGAAATCAGGAAGGCCAAATCACACTTGGAGTTGCAGCTAGCCGGAGATGTTAGGAGTAACAAGAAGGGTTTCTTTAGGTATGTTAGCAACAGGAAGAAAGTCAAGGAAAGTGTGGGCCCCTTGCTGAATGAGGGAGGGAACCTAGTGACAGAGGATGTGGAGAAAGCTAGTGTACTCAATGCTTTTTTTGCCTCTGTCTTCACAGACAAGGTCAGCTCCCAGACAGCTGCACTCTGCAGCACGGTATGGGGAGGAGGTGACCAGCTCTCTGTGGAGAAAGAAGTAGTTCGGGGCTATTTAGGAAAGCTAGACGAGCACAAGTCCATGGGGCCGGATGCGCTGCATCCGAGGGTGCTAAAGGAGTTGGCCGATGAGATTGCAGAGCCATTGGCCATTATCTTTGAAAAATCATGGCGATCGGGGGAGGTCCCGGATGACTGGAAAAAAGCTAATGTAGTGCCCATCTTTAAAAAAGGGAAGAAGGAAGATCCAGGGAACTACAGGCCAGTCAGTCTCACCTCAGTCCCTGGAAAAATCATGGAACAGGTCCTCAAGGAATCAATCCTGAACCACTTAAAGGAGGGGAAAGTGATCAGGAACAGTCAGCATGGATTCACCAAGGGCAAGTCATGCCTGACTAACCTAATTGCCTTCTATGACGAGATAACCGGCTCTGTGGATGAGGGGAAAGCAGTGGATGTACTATTTCTGGATTTTAGCAAAGCTTTTGATACAGTCTCCCACAGTATTCTTGCCAGCAAGTTAAAGAAGTCTGGGCTGGATGAATGGACGGTAAGGTGGATAGAAAACTGGCTAGATGGTCGGGCTCAACGGGTAGTGATCAATGGTTCCATGTCTAGATGGCAGCCGGTATCAAGTGGAGTGCCCCAAGGGTCGGTGCTGGGGCCGGTTTTGTTCAATATCTTCATTAACGATCTGGAGGATGGTGTGGACTGCACCCTTAGCAAGTTTGCAGATGACACTAAACTGGGAGGAGTGGTTGATACGCTGGAGGGTAGGGATAGGATACAGAGGGACCTAGACAAATTAGAGGATTGGGCCAAAAGAAATATGATGAGGTTCAACAAGGACAAGTGCAGAGTCCTGCACTTAGGACGGAAGAATCCCATGCACTGCTACAGACTAGGGACCGAATGGCTGGGTAGCAGTTCTGCAGAAAAGGACCTAGGGGTTACGGTGGACGAAAAGCTGAATATGAGTCAACAGTGTGCCCTTGTTGCCAAGAAGGCTAATGGCATTTTGGGTTGTATAAGTAGGGGCATTTCCAGCAGATCAAGGGATGTGATCATCCCCCTCTACTCAGCACTGGTGAGGCCTCATTTGGAGTACTGTGTCCAGTTTTGGGCCCCACACTACAAGAAGGATGTGGATAAATTGGAGAGAGTCCAGCGGAGGGCAACAAAAATGATTAGGGGGCTGGAGCACATGACTTATGAGGAGAGGCTGAGGGAACTGGGATTGTTTAGTCTGCAGAAAAGAAGAATGAGGGGAGATTTGATAGCTGCTTTCAACTACCTGAAAGGGGGTTCCAAAGAGGATGGATCTAGACTGTTCTCAGTGGTAGAAGATGACAGAACAAGGAGTAATGGTCTCAAGTTGCAGAGGGGGAGGTTTAGGTTGGATATTAGGAAAAACTTTTTCACTAGTAGGGTGGTGAAGAACTGGAATGGGTTACCTAGGGAGGTAGTGGAATCTCCTTCCTTAGAGGTTTTTAAGGTCAGGCTTGACAAAGCCCTGGCTGGGATGATTTAGTTGGGTTTGGTCCTGCTTTGAGCAGGGGGTTGGACTAGATGACCTCCTGAGGTCCCTTCCAACCCTGAGATTCTATGATTCTATGAATAGAGCTTTGGGGAAAAAAACTCTCCCGTATGTGCTGGACACTTGAATTCACTTATCTGAAAGAGAAATTTCATGAACATGCCCTGCCAGAAGCAGGAGGGCCCATTAAGTCATGTGGGCTGTATCAGCAGCTATTGTTAGGTGGGGGTGGGGGGTCAATAATTTAATATATTGTCATTTGCAGACCCATTTTGATAGAGAACAATCTAAATAGCAGCAAGTGGCATGTCCTCAGTAGGATGGAGAATGACAGAAGCAAGTTGTGTTTTAATATAAAATGGAGAAAATGACTTTTGCTTTAAAAAAGAATAACAACATCACGTTCTCTGTGACAAGCTGGTCCCAGCTTCTGTTTCGTTGCATAATACTAACTCAGTTTCACTGATGCTGCTTTGAGAATTGTATTTGACAGGCCATCCTTGGATGGAATGTGGTATGAAAGTTTAAAGTGTTTGTTATTGTTTCTATAGATTCAATTTACCTGTGCACATGTAATTACCTAGGGCTGCTGGAGCGTAAGTGAAATGATATAAAGATGCAGGATAAATGGCCAACTATCCAGGATCTCTTATACTTAGTGTAAGTTGCAGATAAGATACACTGATTTTGCACATGAGGCACTGAGCTTAACTCCACCAAGTAGAGCATTTCTTCACATGGGTCTTCATCTCATCCATATCAATGGGGAAATTTCCCACAGGTCCATGCTCTATCTTTGACAAATCTTCTACTTTTCCTGTGCCAGCCAATTTGTCTGTCTTGAGCTATAGACTGGCACAGCTTATATTGGACTGTGTTCCCCATTTGATGAGCGGTAAGTAAAATTCCATTGAGACAAGGGAGGGATACAAAGGGAAGAGAAAGAAAGTCAGAAAGGGAGGCCACAAAGCAGAGGGGGGGAAAAAAGAGAAATACTATTGAAAAGCAGCTGTTACTAGGAGATGGATCCAAGCCATTCCAGGGAAGTTAGTAAGCCCAAGAGCATTAGAACACCTTAACAGATTTCATACACAATCTAGACAACAAAGAACCCCTCCCCACCCATTTTCAAATTTCAGTAACCTGGGCACAATGCTCTAGTGCCTTGTAGTGTGTGTCTTTAGTATACCTGTGCAAAGTAGCTGGCAAACACTGCCTCCACTGGGAATGGAGAATGCCCCTCTTCCCCAGAGGGCCCCGAGACATCACCCTTACAGTTTCTTTCCTGTGACACATTGCATCTGGCAGCAACATGAACACTGTATAGGAACATGCCATTGCAAACCATTTTCTATGACGGGCAGGCCTGCTATTGCAGCACAGTTTGTTAGGCCTTGGTACAATATATATGTTCAGCAGAAGTGTTATGTGAAGGACAGCCCTGCCCCCATTTGAACAATGCAGTGGAATGGTATCTGCCATAAACATTATGATATCGACAGTATCTCATAGCTTATGTCTGAAAAATAATCCAGGGGGCAGAGCCTATTAGCGCACACGTGCGACTCGGGAGCTAGAAGGGGTTGGCATTTTCAGACATCTGAAAAAAGTATGGGTTTCCCAGAAAACACGGCAGGGAGTGTGCAGGGACCCACAAATCTTTCCGAGTGGTGGATACCTTCTCTTGAATGAGCTTCCATTAAAAGCCAAATTAGCTTTAAAAGGAGAGTGGGAGCCTTCATCCTCAGGTGGCATGTGCATGCGATTTCATGGGTCTCACAAAATACATGGGACTAGCTGAGTTTTAAAGTGCTACCACTGTATTTTAATTATGTCATCCCATATAAAGTTTTGCCTGTGTTGGCAAAGAGTTCAATGGTTGAACTAGTTTATTTTACTACAGCATGCAGCAGTCTTCTCTTAGTTCAATTTTAGCTGCCGTGTGTCTGTTTTTAAAGCTCTAGGACCCTGAGGATGAGTATTCAGTATATCAATTCATTGTCTGTATCACACCTCTGATCACAGCTGGACCCTCAGTCTATGCTCTGTGACAGTTCTTCTCTGTCCCAAACTCAGCTCCTACCACCCCAGGCAGGTTCGTAGCCTGAGGAAGTGGCTGGGAATGGGTAGAGAAGAGAGGCAAGTTATGATCTGGAGGAGGCGGGGAGGAGGGCTCCCAGAAAGAGGCAGGCAGAAAGTTTCAGTATTTGTTTCATGCTAGACTGGCCCTGGCTCCAGTTCCCACAGGCCAGAACCACTCCCCCACGTTCCTCAGTACAAGGTGCCTAAGAGGCCTCTCAGTCCCCATGAGAACTATTCTTCCCCACGTATCATTCACATGGGGATTAGCCAGTTTCCTAAGGATTAAAAGTGCTGTGAGAATAAATCTTAAAAAACAAAACAAAACCCCCAAAATAACAGTGAGAGAATGTTTGGCAGCTGGTGGAAACACAATAAGTAATAGATCACCTGAGGGGGATGAAAGTGAACTGCCAGCCTTAACCAATTAGAACCAGTTTCTTGCCTTCTCATATTGGCAAAAAATCCAGGCAAAAGTAGCCAAGCTTAACATCTTTTATGTTAGTTGGGTGGTGGAACACTTTCTTGTTTGGCCTGGGAACAGAACCAGAACCTGTTTGTTAACATCTATTGCTTTTGTGTAAGCTCTAAATGTGAAACAAAGCAGAATAGAGTCTAATAATGATTTTTTTTTTGGCCACCATAAAGGTCAAAATCTAAGTTCCTGATCCCACAAAGAGCTGTGGGCAGGTAATCACCTGCCCTTGAATGGAACTAAGTTCAGAGGAATAGGGTCTCCATTTGCAGCAAACAATGTAGTCAACAAATTTTAACCCCTTTTCCAATTCCCAAATATCTGCAAACAGACTTTGATATTTACTGGAAAAAAATAGTAATCTGTAATTATTGTAGGCATAACTTGTGACCATATTTCAGCCAGTGGATATCTTGTCACTACTACTTCCTTAACTAGTTGGCATTTGCTAGTCACACAGTGTCACTGGTCACCTGAGGCATATCCTGCTATACCCACAAAGAACTGCCAACCATTTGTGTACAGTTATCCATGTGAGGAGTCACACGTCTTCCTTCCATATGCAAATCTGCATTCATAAGAATAGTCATGGGAAGCAGGCAGAGACCATGGAGGTGAATGCATGATTTTTATTCCAATAGATGTTCAGGAACACTTCTCCCCAGCCCTTCCAGTATTTGCCCAGCTGTAATGAAAAAAATCTTTATCTACTCACTTTTAATCTGAGCTAATAAATACATCACCATAGCTACTGCAACCAACAAAGATTGTGGGTGGGGAGTTGATATTTCAGAACCACCTGTAACTTGAAACCTGCTCTTTTGGTTTCTGCTAGTTATTTTTTTTCATCGTTGGCCATTAATTTCTTTCAAAATTGATGATTTTGGTTGAATTGCTTTAGAATAGGCTGAGTGAAATACAAGCAGGCAAGCACTCACTTGATGTTAATTCCTTCTTGTTCTCCTCATTCAGAATTAGTACGAGAACTTTATATTTTTAATACCCAGTTCAATAAATGAGACTTGACGGAGTAATAGGTCCAACTCCAGTAAAGCAATAGTGGTTTTATTCAATCTCCACTTAATTTCATTTCATGGACCTTTTACAGGCACTGCCTTGATATAATTTAATTATTAATATAATTTAACAGCTGGATCTAATTTAATTATTAATGTACCCCTGTACTATTTTTGGTTCCATAAATTGCAAATGCTAAAACTCACTGGATTTTTCTCCTTTATTTTGTGTCATGAAGGCCTTGGGCTCCATGGCTGAATCAATATTTGATTGCCTGTGAAATTACCTGCTCTTATACCATTGAAGAAATGCCTCTGACCTGCCGTGAACCATGGCAAAGGGAAATGCTCCTGAGAGGGGTATACGTCCATACCACCTCCAGAGAAGGACATACCAGGCGTTCCCAGGGGATCATCCCATCAGTGACAAAAGTGGACTTTAGCAGTAGCCAGAGCCTTCTTTCTTTGAATATATGAGTGAATCAAGGGCCTGTGTAATGGGGGCCCACCGCCATGGGCGCTAGGTTTGTATAATTTTTGGTGGTGCCCAGAATGGGTCCAAGCAGAGCCGTCCCGTCCATAGGACTGACCTGGGCCCCACGCTTTGGAGGGGGCCCTGCACTTCAGGAGGATGTGGGGTCCAGGGCAGCCTGGGGGGTTAGCAGGGGACCTGCCCCCAGCCTTCCCTGCTGGCATCACTCGGGGGGAAGGGCGGAAGCCAGAAAGAGGTGGGGGTTTGCGGAAAGGGGCAGAATGGGGGCAGGGCAGAATGGGGGCAGAGCAGGGCAGACCAGAGCAGAGGGGGCAGGCTGGGGGCAGGCTGGGGCCAGGCCCCCTGCTCATCCCCCAGGATGCCCTGGACCCCACATCCCCCTGAAGAGTGAGCCCCCCCCCCCCAAAGCGCAGGGCCCAGGGTGGTTGCTCCGGTCCAACCTATGGACAGGACACTCTGCTAAAAATATACGCTCAAACACTGGTGGAGCAAGGGCATCACAGGCCCATATAACTCACTGTCTATGCCCACCACCACACCCATTCTCTTCCCTGCAGAAACCACAAAGACTCCACCAAATGTGCTCTCAGTGACACTTTAGTTCTATTTCCCTCCACCAATATCTCCACAGTTCCCTGTGCTCCTGCCTCTTTGCCAAGCTTTAGGTCTTCTTAGCGGGACCTGAGAGAGAGCAGAAGTCTCCCTGCTCTTCGCCCTCTGTGTGACTAGCCATGTTCCTCACTTCTCCTCCTTTGGGTACCTGCCTATGCCTCTTTTAGCAGCCCTGGGCTGATGGGAGGTCAATTGAGTTCTTACCCCCACTAGCCTGAATGGATCATTACCCCCAGTCAGCTTCTCCTCAGGCATGAATTAGCCTCCAAGTGATCAGAGCACAGCCTCCCCTGCTCACTCCTTGCACTTTGTCACAGCCTGATCAAGTGAGTAGCTGATCACACAGCTTTTCCCTTGTTTGTACTGTCTTATCCCCAAAATTATCTGTTTTGGTGTTATTAAAATGAGTTCATTACCACGAATTCCCCAGGCTGTACAAACAGCTTGGAATGTGCACCTTTCTTATTATTGCAAATATTAAAAACCAGGCAGGGTCTAGACACAGGCTGTCAGAACCCCTTCATCGAGGTTAGTCTTTCTCTCGCTTTCTTCACTTCCTTTTCATTTTCTTCTTGCGTCTTTCTAAACGCACAGGTCCTTGGAGCGCAAGGTCTGGGCAACTTGTGCCTTTTGACTTCCTGCCACTGCTGGCTGGGCTGATGCCATAGAAGCTGCAACAATGGCCTTCCAAAAAGCCTCCATGCTACAGGAACAGAGGAGCCAAGAGGCACCTCCCATTACACCTGATGTTGCGGGACCAGGGGTGGCCTGACATGTTTGCAAAGGAAATAACTTATGTCATGACAGTGAATGGTAAAGTAGCTCAAGTCACACTGAAGATGGATGGGACTGGTGGGGTTGGTTGTTTTGCGGTAACAGCCAGAAGATTAGGGTGGCTAAATCAAGTAGTATATTAAAAAATGTGATAGCAAGTCCTTTCCTACTTTGTTATTAACATGTATTTTAGCATTTTTACCACCACATATTCTAAAACCATGTTTGATTCATGCTCTTGCCATGTGGGGAGTTTGTTTGACATGAATATAATAATCCTGCCATCATCTCATCGCACCTAATACAACTGGATAGTGTGTGATGTAGAGATTGTTTTAAAACAAATCTCCATTGTGCTGTTCCCCTCCCCCGCCTCCACCTTGATTTATGAGATGGCATTTTCCAACCACTTCAGCATGCTGGATGTGTTCTTTGAACTGGCCCTAGGAATGGAGCCAAAGTTCTCAGACAGCTTCTGATTTTACATACCCAAGGGTGTGTGCAACTGTTTGCATTTGCAAAAAAATGGGCGTACATATCCATCTGAAACACAGGAAAGGCTGGTTTTTATAGGAGTGACCAGGCAGGTATTCACAAATGAGTCTGAAAAAAATCAAAAGCCAGGGCTGAACATTTTGCCCACTGAAGGAGGTGCTGGAAAGAGCATGTGGCCAGTTGTAGTGGCCCTACCAATTCTGCCACTAAGGAGCCTTTCCAGAGAAAGCCCAGTATATTTGCTGTCCGCCATCAAAATATAGGGCCAGTTATTACACTGATATGAAAAAATCTTTATGACCAAGTAAATCAATATTATCTCCTTAACATGCTGTTATTGGCTCTTTCTGCAGTCCCCACCTAACTGACCTGTGAAATTTATTCTATGGCTGCCAAGGTTCACATCACACTATAAGTTTGTCTTGGATACAATATACAGGGAAAAGGAAGACACCCAGGGCATTTCAATTTACCAGCCATCAAGTCAGTTAAGAACTTCAATCATCTTTCATTTATTTGAAATGACTTACTTAGTTACTTTGATCTGGCCTGGCCTGCAATATTCCACACTATAGATGTTTTAAACACTCCCAGGCTGAACTAATCATTGCTGGTGTATAATTAGTATGTCGCTGTGACATGTTCTCTGTCACATCCCTCTTCCAGGGCCCACTGGCTATCCCAATAAAGTGCAGAGAGGCTTTCAGGTATGCCACACCCATGGCTTTATTTACACATACACAGTTCTCCCACCACCAGTGTTGAGCTATATACCAGGGTTAGTTCCCTCTTTTCCTGCAGTCAGCCCACAGCTAGGAGTCTGACCTTTCCCTGCCTGCCTTTTCTTCTGGCTCCCAGCCCTTACAACTGCTGGCTTGTCAGGCCCTCAGGTGGGACCAATCCCCAGGCCAGGCATCAGGTCTGTTTCACCAGCCCCAATCTATTTCCCTTGATTGGAGCTGGCTGAGCAGGGGTAATTAGGTGCTTTTGCACCAGCACCCTGCTACAGTCACAAACACACAAAGGCAAATAGAAACACACTAATTTGGGTCAAGTTGAGTCATATCTTGGCTGGATACATAAAAAAAAAAGTCTCTTCATTAGCTTAGGAATGTCAATGGAGAAGTGCAATATAAAGACCTTACAAAAATAATTTGCATGATGACAGCAGAGAGGTTATTGGGATTTGTAAGTAAAAGACTCGAGATAGTGACTGGGGAACTTCACTGAATATTTACACATCTCCTGCTGTATATGTGTTTGGCTTTTTTAAAAATTACTGATACGACATTTGTAATTTGTGGCTTTCGATTTTGTTTTAAAAATTAAAATGTTTTGATTTGCACACGGTGCCTGTGAGTTTTGTCTGTATGTTATCCACTTAGATTGCGAGCTCTTCATGGCAGGGATGAGTCTTATCTTATCAGCTGTGAAAGTGCCTTACACTGGTTGGTGTTAATGCACATAGAATATTTTAAGCTTGAGTGCTCAAGACATTGCCCAAAGTGGATTGTGAACAGCGTCTGTTTGATTGTAAAATTGCTCCAGCTTGGTTAGTTGTGGCATTTAAATCAAGAAATGGAAACAATGCCATATAGCAATGACCCAACACACTACAACTGCAAATATTTGGAATTCACAAATGGTCTCCAGCCTAAATATTATTTATTAAAAAAATTCACAAGTGATTAAGAGTTTCTCAAGCTGATCATAAATAATTCACAAATAGCAGGGGAAATGGCAAAGAATTGTCACATACATTAGGATTTATTCTCCTATTTTTGGACAGCAGTGATCAGTATCAGTCACCAGGAAGTTGGAAAGCTCGTTTCCTGGAGAGGGTTCAGTATGAACCTACGAGGATAATTGCAGCACTCAAAGACTTAAATCAAGAAACAAGGTTCAAGGAATCGCAGATTTTGAGAGGCCTTAACCAGCTATTTTAATGAGGTGATAACATTGACATAAAGGAAAATATTCATACTGATTTAAAAACTAAGAACTAGAAGTATTTAGGAAACTCGGGCAGAAATGTTTAAGACAAAGGGAAGTTAGCATATGGAATAAAATGCTTGAGAAGAGGATTGAACCACAGGATGTTTCCAGGAGCAATTCCAATTTAATACACTTAATTCATGCAGTTCATTCATACCGATTGTTTTAAATAGTGATAAGCTAAACCTTCACATTGTTAAAACACACTACGTCAAAGCATCACTGATGTACCGTGGCACTCATTTAATAAATCCTCTTGAATGCAAGAAGCAGAACTGATGTTTATAGTATTCAGAAGTGTGCAAAAATACATCACAGAAATTCCAGTGAACAAGAGTCTAGTAGAGAATTAGTACAAGGATTTCTTAGGATTCCCATTGGCTTCAACAAGTACAGACTATGCAATCAAGAACCACATTGCAGATCAGAAAGGAGAGTTCATTCTCCTTGTAGCACAGATGTATGGTTGCCATTCTAAACACTTGATCAATCATTTGTAACTGGATACCATGGCATACAAAAAGCAAATAAATACATAATGTGTTTCCTCAAGGTGACTGGGAAGAGTAATATTGTGTCTTGGCAAGTGTGTTGCAACCTCACTATCCTGGTCAGAAAACAATGGATAGGCAAATAAGTCTAAAATAGTCAAGCTTAATACACACACTTATTTTGAATATATATGTTGAAAAAAATGTAGGAGGGACTCTACCTGTGGACATTTCACATATACGTCAAAGCGATGGGCTCCAGAACGGTGACTTCTTTAAGTCAAACAGAAAATTCCATGGAATCTAGAGATAAAAGTACATCGGTAGGAAAGGTTCAATTAAGAACCCAAGATGATAAATTCATTCTGAGCCAAATGTATTTTAAAAGAGAGGTTTGCAGCCTGTGGTCCGCAGACCCCGTGGTGGTCTGCAAACTATGTCTAAGGGGTCCACAAAAGGTGACTATGAAAAGAAAGTTTCAGGTCCCAGACAAGGCAGTCCGTTTCTCTGATCAAAAGTATGTGACTACCCCCACCTCCAGTCAAAACCCGGAAGTGTTGTTACCATAGAAGCCCACAGTTTAGTGCCTTCTCTCGTGCTGCGTCAAATGCCATGCTGAGCATGTGCAACATTACAGTTGAATTCTGTTCAGTCAGTTTTCAGCCTAAGACTTCTATGGTAGGGGTCTGCGGACGACAGTCTGAATTTCCAAAGGGGTCTGCACCTCCAAGTGAAATTTTTTAGGGGGCCACAAATTAATAAAGGTTGGAAACAACTGTTTTAAATCATCCCCAATCGTTAGCCAGGGAGCAGCACCATAAGGAAGGTCAGGTCTTGCCTTAGTTTCCCCCCCCCCCCCCTTGAGATACAATTCTTATTTTTGCTTGGTGACTTCCACTTGACAAGTCTCCTGACTGAATGGTCTCTTATTTGATGGATGTAGCATGAAAACCAAGATTAGACAGAAATACAGCTACAGCTCCATTGGGAAAGCTAATATTGCCTTTCTGAGTGCTCATCTTTCTCAGTCAGCTGCATGCTGCGCTTCACCCAAAGCACCATCTCCTCAGCCCACGTTCAGCCATGCAATGATCATTAATATGTTGATTTACTTGCTCTGGACAGTCTTACATCAACGTTAATATTTCACAGTATCAAAATGATTCAAAGCATCATAAAAGATGGCCTGTCACAGTGTAATAACTCAACTGGTTACTGACAGGGGTTAATAAAGGTGAAGCATCTGTCAGAGAAAGGAAGGATACTTTATTGTTGAAGAATGAGATAGGAAATCAGAAATTTCAAAAGTTGCATACATATAACTGCATGAAGTTGCTGCACTTATGTAAGTACTGCACAAGTTTAGGCCCTGGGTTCTATAATTGGCTCTGCCACAGCCTTCCTCTATGATCTTGGAAAAATTACTTAATGCTCTGCCTGTGTGTTTTCCCAGCCGTAAGATGAGGATGCTAACCTACTTCTCTGGCATATTGTGAGGCTTGGTTTATATGTGTAAAGGATTACAAGATGCTCAGATACATACAAGTGCAAAACATAGTGAACTCATATCAAGGACTCTGCAATACCATTGAGAAGCTACAGTCTAAGCCTCAACACAAACGGTAAGCTCCAGAAAGAATGCCCAGCAAAGGAAACATCAGGCAGAATCTAGGTCAGGATTTTCTATTTATACAAGAATTATGCACATTAGTAGAATACGAAGGGGAACAAAGTGCAAGAGGGAGACAAACGAGTGGTGAGGACGTGCACAGGGAGTGGGTGTGTTTTAGAATAAAATTAACACTGTCTGAAAGTTACACAGCAGGTGTCCCAAAACAGAAATCAACTCATCCTTGTGAATTTAAAAAAAACAGGAGAAGAAAGTGCCCTTCCTTGTTCATTAGGAACCTACAAGATTCACTGTGGCCAGTGGCCCAGCTGGGAACTGTGATACAAGTCACAAGAGCAAGAACGTTTAATTTTGGTTTTGCTTTTATCCCATTGTGATTGTGGCAAATATGAACAATATCCCCAGTTGACAGAGTCCAACCAGCTGTCAATGAGGAGGTCACCAAGCCAGCCATTAATGCTATGAGACATTGGTAATCCAGCTCTGGGTTGAAATATCATTCAAATAATAAAAAAATACAGCTTTTCCTCTTCCTTGAGGCCATTTTCGGCCTCTCCAAATCAAAAGACTGGTGCATTGCTAATAAAATTCCATAGAACTCTTAGATGTTAACCCCAAAAGTTGGCCAAATTCATATTTGTGTAATTACATTCTGCCTACAGATTTCCCCTTACATTATTAGTTAGATCCAGTATTCTTTACTTTCTCTTCCAAATTGTTAATATCATTGTGCACTCTTAAAGGACACAGTCAGGTTAGTTATTTATATATTTTCTCCTCTAACATCAGATTATTCAAACCGAAAGCATTTCTACAATCTAAGTTTACTGTGCACCATATGTGATCCTTTTCTACTTAATTAAATCTGAATAATTAACTAATCAAGCACATATTGGCACTTAAGTGAAAATGTTGATTTCTAAATGCACCAGTCACAGCACTGCCAGGTTTGGACTGTAAAAAGTGCAAGTTTAAATCCAATTCAGAATGCCCACTTAAAAAAATAAAGCCCAGTTATTTGGTAGAGAGATTCTAATTATTACCTCAACACATAGACAATGCAGGAATTACAGTGTATGTTAATTAAATGTTAACTAAATAGATCTAAAATGTTTAACTCTGCCATGAGTTACCATGGCTTTATGGATTTAGAAGGGGAAAGTGATGTATTTGATGTTCTGCGTTTGAAACTGTTTCCTGGATAAATCATTGTGTACATTTTGGTTTCTTCTTGATCTTTGACATTAATTCACTGCATGCAAAGAAGTGAACCATTTTGGCAATGAAACCTCTTTTACATTCTCAGTTTGAAATGTCTGCTAAAGAGGACAGGACTTTGCATTCAGGATAGTTTGCTTCCCCACCCAGACACTGTTTTATTTTGATTAACAGCCAAAAGTAGGGCTGAGCAAGGGAAAAAGTAAGTCAAGGATTTGTAGAGATAGCATATGGTTGGTATCCAACAGATACAAATAACCCTGCCCTAAACCCACATAAGAGTAAATTATTATACAGTTATTTCTATTACAGTAGTTCCTGAAAGCCACAATCACTACTGGGGAAGGGATGGTCTTCTACGGAATGGGGAAAAGGATGGTCCTGCCCTGCTACAGCCCATCAGGAACCTAAAGAAAGGTGAATTCCACCCACCATGAACAGAAATAGATCACGTATTTAGCTGATTTTAACTCACCTTCATTCCTTTATTTGTCCCTAGATAACACCTTTATGCAAACAGATATTTATCTTGCTCCGGGGTACTAGGAGCATATGAACAGAACTTCAACAACCTTTGATATACAGAATATTAAAACACTGAAAGATGGAAGGTCTCCCAGACCCATTGGATATATCCCCAAAAATTTAATACCTACAGGGTAAGACGGACATGCAGAACATATACATGAGGGATATCCCCAAGACATTAAAGATTGTGCAAATTATTGGTTAACAAGGAAGAGCCCACATTCATCTATATCACCTGAAAAGGGAGATGTTAAAAGGCAATGCACATTTTATCTTGGATCAATACAAAACATTTGTAGGCCTACCTGACAGAGATGTGCTATTGTCAGGCTATTGTAAGGCTTCAACTTGTGTCTTGATGCTGAAAAGGCTTGATTGACCACTAATGGATATGGTTCCTTTGTAAGGTAAATGATAAACATGACTATCACCAAAAATTTATAGTTTAAGAGTTTTGCCATAAGACAACAGCTGCAGCGGCACAGGAGCCAGCAAACAGAGCTGTAAATAGGGGAGTCTGAGTGGGAGTTAACAGGGGGAGTTTGGGGGAAGACTAAGAGAGGCAGGCAGAGGAACACAGGCTACTGAAGGGAGCATGCAGTGTTCTAGCAGTGTCTTGGTGCTTGTTGGGGGTTTGTTTTGCTGTGGGTGGTGGTTTGTGTTTCCCAGATTTACTGGATTTAGGTGGGAAGCCTATGACAGATACAGAGGCAGCATTTGTAGTGACCCAAGCAGTGGAAGACACAATGAAGATGACTGGATGTGGAAGCTGCGGCATGTACATGATCCTGGAGGGTGTACCTGAAAAGAGTTTTGTCTGCATGAAGTGCCACCTGATAGAGCTGATGGAAGAAAGATCCGAGGATTGAAGATGCAGGTGGAAACTCTGGTTGAGTTTAGAAGGGGGTTCAAGCAGATGATGGAGCAAAGACATGATGAGGCTGAAGGGAAAAGCTCAGACTTGCAGATGGAAGCAGAACCACAGAACTATGAGGGGAGACTGCTGGGTGAGAAAAGTGGATGGTGGAAGCATGTGACTAAGCAAACCACGCAGAGGAAAAGACGGGCTAGTGAAGGAGCAACAGAGCTCAAGAACAGGTTTGCAGAGTTGGAAAATAAAAAAGAGGCACAGCAGGTGGTCGCTGAAGGTGAGAGGGCAAGGAAGAAGAGACAAGCAGCTAGCCCTATAAGGAGAGGGGAAGAGTCAATGAAGATGACACCAAACATGAGCCCCAGGAGGATACGGGATGGGTTGCAGAGGATTGCAAGGGTGAATAGGAATCGAGAGGACTTGCAGCCAGAGGGAACAGGGGATAGACGGGAGAATCGCACTGTCACCGGGAAAAGGCAGGTCTGTGTGACTGTGGACTCCTTACTGAGAAGAATAGACAGGCCTGTAACCAGAGCTGATCCAGAGAACAGAAGGGTGTGCTGTCTGCCCGGTGCTAAGATACAGGATGTGGACCTGAGGCTGAAGAGGATCCTAATGGGAGCGGGAAAGAATCCGCTGATTGCCCTTCATGTGGGAATGAATGATACGGCTAGATTCTCGCTGGAACGTATCAAAAGGAGACTATGCCAGGTGGGGAAGACGCTTAAGGAAATCGAGGCTCAGGTGATCTTCAGTGGGATTCTGCCTGTTCCTAGAGAAGGGCAACAAGTTGTGGCAAGATTATGGCAATCAACAGATGGCTCAGGCAGTGGTGCTATAAGGAGGGCTTTGGGATGTATGGCCACTGAGAGGCATTCATGGACAGAGGACTGTTCTCTTGGGATGGACTTCACCTGAGTAGGGAGGGTAATAGACTTCTAGGATGGAGGCTGGCACAACTGATTAAGAGAGCTTTAAACTAGGAATTGGAGGGAGATGGTTGGGAGATGTCCAGGTAATCTCCATGCTGGATTTTATAAATATATGGAGATAGTCCTATATCTCATAGAACTGGAAGGGACCCTGAAGGGTCATTGAGTCCAGCCCCCTGCCTTCACTAGCAGGACCAAGTACTGATTTTTGTCCCAGATCCCTAAGTAGCCTTCTCAAGATTGAACTTGCAACCCTGGGTTTAGCAGGCCACTGCTCAAACCACTGAGCTATCCCTCTCCTTTGAGAGGGAAGAAAACAAAGCAAGAAAGGATACTGTTGTGGGTAGGAGACTGGCCATACAGAGGAAGGGTAGTGTAGATACCATCTAATAGGTGATACTGGAGATAGAATGTCTGGGCCTAATCGGGTAACGAATGTGAGTGAAGCGAAACAGCAAGAATTAAGATGTTTGTACACCAATGCGAGGAGCCTACGTAACAAAATGGAGGAACTAGAGTTACTGCTGCAGGAAGTGAAACCAGATATTATAGGGATAACAGAAACATGGTGGAATAGTAGTCATGACTGGAGTACAGGTATTGAAGGCTATGTGCTGTTTAGGAAAGACAGAAATAAAGGCAAAGGTAGTGGAGTAGCATTGTATATCAATGATGAGGTAGACTGTAAAGAAATAAGAAGGGATGGAATGGATAAGACAGAGTCTGTCTGGGCAAAAATCACATTGGGGAAGAAAGTTACTAGAGTCTCCCCTGAGATAGTGCTTGGAGTGCGCTATAGACCACCAGGATCAGATTTGGATATGGATAGAAACCTCTTTAATGTTTTCAATGAAGTAAATACTAATGGGAATTGTGTGATCATGGGAGACTTTAACTTCCCAGATATAGACTGGAGGACAAGTGCTAGTAATAGGGCTCAGATTTTCCTAGATGTGATAGCTGATGGATTCCTTCACCAAGTAGTTGCTGAACCAACAAGAGGGGATGCCATTTTAAATTTGGTTTTGGTGAGCAATGAGGACCTCATAGAAGAAATGGTTGTAGGGGACAACCTTGGTTCGAATGATCATGAGCTAATTCAGTTTAAACTAAATGGAAGGATAAACAAAAATAGATCTGATTAGGGTTTTTTATTTTAAAAGGACTAACTTTAAAGAACTAAGAACAGGAGTGCCACAAGTACTCCTGTTCTTTTTGCGGATACAGATTAACACAGCTGCTACTTTAATGAATTAAGGAAATTCGTTAGGGAAGTGGATTGGACTGAAGAACTTGGGGATCTAAAGGTGGAGGAAGCCTGGAATTATTTAAGTCAAAGTTGCAGAAACTATCAGAAGCCTGCATCCCAAGAAAGGGATAAAATTCATAGGCAGGAATTGTAGACCAAGATGGATGAGCAAGCATCTCAGGATAATCTAGGCATGGCCCAATATCTAAACAAATGCTTTGCCTCAGTCTTTAATGAGGCTAATGAGGAGCTTAGGGATAATGGTAGGATGACAAATAGGAATGAGGATATGGAGGTAGATATTACCACATCCAAGGTAGAAGCCAAATTTGAACAGCTTAATGGGATGACATCAGGGGGCCCAGATAATCTTCATCCAAGAATATTAAAGGAACTGGCACATGAAATTGCAAGTCCATTAGCAAGAATTTTTAATGAATCTGTAAACTCAGGGGTTGTACTGTATGACTGGAGAATTGCTAACATAGTTTCTATCTTTAAGAAAGGGAAAAAAAGTGATCCGGGCAACTACAGGCCTGTCAGCTTGACATCTGTAGTATGCAAGGTCTTGAAAAAAATTTTGAAGGAAAAAGTAGTCAAGGACATTGAGGTCAATGGTAAGTGGGACAAAATACAACATAGTTTTATAAAAGGTAGATCGTGCCAAACCAAGCTGATCTCCTTCTTTGAGAAGGTAACAGATTTTTTTAGACAAAGGAAATGCAGTGGATCTAATTTACCTCGATTTCAGTAAGGCATTTGATACGGTTCCACATGGGGAATTATTAGCTAAATTGGAAAAGATGGGGATCAATATGAAAATTGAAAGGTGGATGAGGAATTGGTTAAAGGGGAGACTACAATGGGTCATACTGAAAGGTGAATTGTCAGGCTGGAGGGAGGTTACTAGTGGAGTTCCTCAGGGATCGGTTTTGGGACCAATCTTATTTAATCTTTTTATTACTGACCTTGATACAAAAAGTGGGAATGCGCTAATAAAGTTTGTGGATGACATAAAGCTGGGAGGTATTGACAATACAAAGAAGGACTGGGATATCATACAGGAAGATCTGAATGACCTTGTAAACTGGAGTAATAGTAATAGGATGAAATATAATAGTGAAAAGTGCAAGGTCATGCATTTAGGGATTAATAACAAGAACTACTGTTATACGCTGGGGAGGCATCTGTTGGAAGTAACAGAGGAGAAGGACCTCAGAGTATTGGTTGATCACAGGATGACTATGAGCTGCCAATATGATATGGCTGTGAAAAAAGCTAATGTGGTCTTGGGATGCATCAGGCGAGGTATCCAGTAGAGATAAAGAAGTGTTAGTACTGTTATACAAGGCACTGGTGACACCTCATCTGGAATATTGTGTGCAGTTTTGGTCTCCCATGTTTAAGAAGGATGAATTCAAACTGGAACAGGTGCAGAGAAGGGTTACTAGGATGATCCGAGGAATGGAAAACCTGTCATATGAAAAGAGACTCAAAGAGCTTGGCTTGTTTACCCTAACCAAAAGAAGACTGAGGGGAGATATGATTGCTCTCTATAAACATATCAGAGGAATAAATACCAGGGAGGGAGAGGAATTATTTAAGCTCAGTACCAATGTGGACACAAGAACAAATGGATATAAACTGGCCATCAGGAAGTTTAGACTTGAAATTAGACAAAGGTTTCTAACCATCAGACAAGTGAAGTTCTGGAATAGCCTTCCAAGGAGAGTAGTGGGGGCAAAAGACGTATCTGGCTTCAAGACTAAGCTTGATAAGTTTATGAAGGAAATGGTATAATGGGATAGCCTAATTTTGGCAATTAATTAGTCTTTGACTACTAGCAGTAAATATGCCCGATGGGATGTTAGATGGGGTGGGATCTGAGTTACTACAGAGAATTCTTTCCTGGGTGTCTGTCTGGTGAGTCTTGCCCAAAAGCTCAGGGTTTAGCTAATCGCCATATTTGGGGTCAGGAAGGAATTTTCCTCCAGGGCAGATTGGCAGAAGCCCTGGGGGGTTTTCACCTTCCTCTGCAGTGTGGGGTACGGGTCACTTGCTGGAAGGTTCTCTGCACCTTGAAGTCTTTAAAGCATGATTTGAGGACTTCAATGGCCGACACAGGTTTGATACAGGAGTGAATGGGTGGGTGAGATTCTGTGGCCTGCATTGTGCAGGAGGTCAGACTAGATGATCATAATGGTCCCTTCTGACCTTAAAGTCTATGATTCTAGGTGTGTCTACATATGTCCATTTTGGATAAGCCCTACACATGCCTGTACCTACAGCATCAGTTTGAGGCTTAGGTTTCCAGGCAAGGAACTAGAAGGATTAGTGCTAACTGATGAAAATTGGTTTGTGATACAAGCACAGATATATAGCCACAAAGTTGTTTTTGATGTAACCCCAAATAAGCCTTTACACAAGTTAGTAGAAATTACATTGCTATGGCAATCAACATGGTATATCATTTTTACTATGATCACTATTACAAGTCATTCCACTTTTTATAACTGTCTTTCCATGTCCTTTTCTTATATGGCCTAATCCAAAAAGCTACAGCTGATCTCAAGTGGTGAATAAGGAGGGATAGTAATTGTATTATAAATACAAAAAGTATATACTATTAAGCGGAGGCATAAAAGTAGTTTTGGTTCAAAATTCAACAAAGAATTTTTTTAAATATTGTAGTTGGTTTAACGGGAGATGTGTTCTCTGGAAGTTTTAATGCCTCTAAACAAGGCATAATTACCCATTAGGAAAATATTTTCCTACAGATCCAGCAGAGTTAGAGGGAATAAACTTACACAACTATTCCCAGAGCTTTTTCTATTGTGACACTTCAGATTCCGAAAGGACCTGCCTCACGCACAAAAAAATCCCTATGTTTGTCATATCCAAATCACATGAAGAGTAATTTCAAAGCTTGTGATGGAGTATTAAACAGAATTTTTAAAAAATTCATAGCTGAACATTAACAGAATTTCAATAGAGCACTGTACTGAAGTTTAATAAGTGTTCACTCAAATATAAAAGACCAGAGCTCGAATAGAATAAGTGAGAAATTCTATAGATGCCTACCATTTGAGAATTTAGAATGTTTTCATGGGACTGGGCGTAATCATTTTCACTCCATTGGTTAAGCCCATGACACTCATTTTCTAATATGTGAGTTAATGCAGGGTTTTTAAAAGGGTGCAAAACCGGCAATGCTACAAATGGAAAGATTTTACTCCAGAAACAGGCACAACAAAACATATTGCAGTGCAAGCGTACAACATATTGCTAATGTGCCCCCAGCCCATTTATAGCAATTATTTCTAGTGGTGACTGTATGTCAGACTCCAAGACTATTTAGTCACTAACCACCACCAAGTGTCCCTGTTTGTTTCAGTTATGTGGCCACATTCGTATTAGTGAGCTAGAGCTGTATGCCTCTACATCGTGTTTCTCATCGCGACTCCAAGAGTAGTTTGCCTAAGCCTTAGGGTAATTTTGTGAGGGAGGTTGCTTTCACTAAACACCTTTCTAATTACCACTCACTTCTCTAGAAATTTTTAAATAAAAGTTTATTAGAGAAATTACTTTGAACAAAAAAAGGCAACAATATTTGTTTTGTCATTTAAAAAAGTAACATTGTTTTCTTCATGCCCTTTTAGGTGAATTGAAGTAATGCTACAGAAAGATATTTCTTTTCACTGCCTTTCTGCGATGCATTCTAGCATGGATTAACTCATGTCTGCATCACTAGAATAAATTATCAACAGTCCTTTTCCATGCTCCTCTCCAGAAAGTGCTGCATATTAACAGAAAATGTTGCACAAAAAACACATTTCTATTCATTCTGCAGTATTGGAACCAGTATCTAGAAAAGAAAGAGAAAGTGTATAAATAAATACAGATAAGACATTGCAAAGTTGAGTACGAGTTAACAAAAAATTAACACTCTCTATTTGGTAAATGCTTCCCTGCCAACCTCAAAATACAACGATTTAGAGTCTGTATTATAAAAGCTGAAACAGCGCCACACCTGGATAATTTTGTTTCCATATGTATCCTCCTTCATTGCCATGAAGAAAGTGTGGCGTCATTACGTTATTTTACTTGGTTAGCAGTAATGAAAACTTTGAACACAAAAATTCTCTGTCCCCATACACAGTTTGCTATTAAGTCCCCATTTTTAAAAACTGAAGTAAGTTTGCTCTAAATTAGAGTAATACACTTAAACACTTGATTCCAGCCAGCTCACAAGATATGCTCTTGGGGCATGCAAGTGCTAGAAGGCCATGTAGTCTGTTCAAGAGATAGGTCATCAGATGTCTGATAAGTGACAATGTACAGGCTTTTGTCGAGTCTGGGCAATGGTGCATTTAACATAGATTTAAAATATAATTTAGACATAAGAGTTCTTTATAAAGCTGAATTACTTAAACACACAAGCAACAGTGTATTTTGTAAGAAAGAGGCAGCCATATTTGCTACTATTACCTCTCTCTTGCTCCTGGTGCCATGGGACAAATGAGTAATCTAGTTATTGACTACAAGACAAGATAACAGTGGATAGGAGAGTCCTTATTTTAAGACGCTTACTACTTGCTGAAAAATACTAAAGACATTGTCAGCAACTTTATGGTACTGTGGTCTTCAAATCCAGTACTTATACTGTGATATTATAAATGGAAGTTATTCAGACATGGAAAATTAGCTTTTCCTTTAACTGCTACAATAAATACATCCTAAAAAAAAAATAGGTGAATCAAGGTGACATGCATGCCCAACATTAAAGACAAGGTACTTGTATGGAATGACTTATCAATTGTTGAGAATCAATCAGTCTAAAAACATCACTATAATCATGCCAAGGCCACAGAGCCCTAAAGGATCAGTTCCATACACCAAGACTTTTTTTTAAAAAAGCAAGTACTATAAAGGGTTTTCTGTTCTCACTTCCTCCTTTTACTGTATTAAGAAAGGAATCTTAAGCAACTAAAATCCATCAGCTAGAAACGATAAAAGGTCATTCTTTGGTAAAGCATTTCAATAGAACATTTGGCTAAACAAGTCAGACAAGTAGAGAGAATGTATGAGCTAATGACCTTGCACGGACAGTACATATGTGGTATATACAGGACTTGGTTTGTAATACTAAAAAGACAACATTTCTCAAGTCCTGGGATCCCTCAGTCCCCTAAGAAGGGAAGTGATGTTTCAAAGGCTTCCAACAACGCCCTTATTAGTTACTTATTGCTGCTGAACAAACAGTGGCACTTTTCATCCTTTAGATTAGACCTTCAATATTTCATAGTGGCATTTTGATAACCAGAAGAAGTAGTCATTCTGATCTTGTTACTGTAATTGTTTTATATAATTTAGTAACTAGTGACCATTAAGGCCTAGTCACATTTATCTTTGGTAATACTTTGGCTTGTCACAAGCATATTTATGCTTATTCATACACCACTAAAAATCCAGTCCCAAGTCAGCTTTAACTAAAATAGCAGCTTTAAATAAGACAATGCAATGTAGAACACACTTATAACTTGCTCATCTGAATTAATCATCTAATTTCTGCATGTGTGTGCACTCCTGTTTTAGTCTGAATTATGTAGGATGTAACCAGAGGCAGAAGACAGCTCCAATCACACACTATTTAAGAACTCTGACTGCACAAAGTGTATTTCATAATATCGTTCAAGTCTTATCTCTGTTAACCTAATATTTATACTATGGTTCAGAACTATACTTACTTTTTCCGTCACATGCAACAATTTTCACTTTATCCACTTTCACGAGTTCAGTTACCTCTCTAAATTCAACATCATTCAGTACAAAAGTCCACACATTATCACAGAATCTGTATGTATTCAGAGAGCCCTTTAAAAGAAAAATGTAACATAAAAAACTATTTTCAAAAGATCTCCAGTACAGTAACAGGAATAAAGTTATTCTTGTAGCTATAGCTAAAAAATTCTTAACATTTGAAAAATTGTCATCTTGTCTGCTTCTAAAAATAGTTAAAAAGTTTACTGATATTCATTAATTTAAAGCAGGTGCTTTTGTATTTATAACCAGATTGGATGTGCTTCTTTTATTAAGCTGTGAGCCAGAACATGCAAGCATAAAATCTAAGAAACACAGATTTAAGCAAATCTGAGGAAAATCGTAGTTTGAGTGCCCTCAAGTGGTAGAAATCACCAGGTTCATACAAGAACATTATGAAAGTAAGGAAGAATATCGTAAAAACAGCCAATCTTCTGAAATGGTTATGAGTTTTCCAAAGTACATGAAGAATGAGGTCATAGGCTTCATCAGCAAAATTTATGTAAAGAGGAGATTATGGGTCATTTATAAGCCTTTCACTTATTGATTCCTTCAAACAGGATTAAAGTTCTGTGTGATAAAAACAGTCACACTGTTCTCCTGTTGGCTTTCTGAATAACACAGTAGTATAAGTTAGTGGTTTCTACCAGGGGTACTCGTATCCCTGGGGGTACGCGGAGGTCTTCCAGGGGGTACATCATCTCATCTAGATGATATTTGCCTAATTTTACAACAGGCTACATAAAAAGCACTAGCAAAGTCAGTACAAACTAAAATTTCATACAGACAATGACTTGTTTCTACTGCACTATATACTATACATTGAAATGTAAATCAATTGGAATATAAATATTGTACTTATTTTAGAATTATATGGTAAAAATTAGAAAGTAAGCAATTTTTCAGTAACTGTGCGCTGTGACCCTTTTGTATTTTTGTGTCGGATTTTGTAAGCAAGTAGTTTTTAAGTGAGGTGACACTTGAGGTACGCAAGACAAAGACTTTTGAAAGGGGAACCGTAGTCTGGAAAGGTTGAGAGCCTCTGGTAAAAGTGTTAACACCGATAGGATGAACGACGGGAGGGGGGAAAATCACACACAGAGAAGTAAAGCTACGTGACCCGAGATGGAGATTGATGACAACACCTCTACCTCGATATATCATGACCCAATATAACACGGTAAAGCAGTGTTCCGGGTGCAGAGGCTGTGCACTCCGGCGGATCAAAGCAAGTTCGACATAACACGGTTTCACCTATAACACGGTAAGATTTTTTGGCTCCCAAGGACAGCGTTATATTGAGGTAGAGGTGTATTTTTGTTTTCTGAATAAATGACAGGAGTTTGTTACTTTTTTGTACATTCCTATATATTTTATATCATTTACTAAGTCAAAAACACATAATTCATGTACAGCTCATCTCAGATAACTTTTACTTGAGGCTACTTGCTGATTTAGATCCAGTGTGTGAAAGATTTTTATTTTCATTCTTCATTTAAAACACATACTATACACCTGTTAATACAACCAGTGTTTCTGGATTTAAATGGGTTCATTTATGATGCCGGACTTTCTCTGAAAATCAAATTCAGACTGACATTTGAGAAATTGTTTCACTTCTAAAGTCTATTTAAGTAAACACGAACATTTCTTTCCTCCAGAGTATTCAAAACAGAAGAAGAATGAATATCAAAAATATTTCAAAGGCAGATTATGAAAATTACAAAGTTTTATTAATTTGGCAGATGATAGAAAATTTGTTCTATGAGCTTAACATGACCTAATCAAAATGATAAAGTACAGTGGTTGGATAGCTTATGAGTTTACAGTTTTCTGCACTTAAGAGAGTAGGAGTCATGTTATAGTATTATCAGACATTAACTGTTACCCTTATTCCAAGGCTGGATGCACAGGGGCTTGTTGGGACTCCGCAGGGGGTCCAGGTAAAGGTGGTTTTGGCGGGGGCAGGAGGGGGCACCTCTGGGTGTGATAGAGCTCAGCAGGGGAGTCTGGCTGTCAGGGACTCAATGGGGGATCCAGATGTTGGAGGAATGGGGCTCAGTGGGGTGGGGATCTGGGTTGCTCATTGGGATGGTACAGGGGGAGTGGGGCTCAGTGCGGTGGGGATTCAGGTGCAGCTAGTTGGGGCTCAGTGGCATAGGGATCTGGGTATGGGTGGCTTGTTGGTGTGGTCCAGGTGGTGCTCATTGGGGGGAGGGGGGAAGAGATTCTCAGTGCAGGGGGATGAGGCTTGGCGACAGGGTCTGGGGGAGGGTCTGACCCGGCCCTGATGTCATGCAGGGGAAGGGGAAGTACTGTCCTCCCCAGCCCAGCCGGGACTAGCAGCTGAGCCCAGTGCAGGGCAGCAGCCACCAGCTGGATCTTCCCCAGTCCTGCCCCCTGCCCCACACTGATTTACCTCTCTGCCAGCTGCCCTAGCACCCAAAACATACTGCTGGGGAAGGTCACATGTTCGCTTTTGTGGCTTCCCTTTGCTTCCCTGTCAGAAAGGCATTTTCTGCAGGGAAGCAAAGAAATCTGCAGGGTAGGGGTGGAGAAGAGTAAATTCTGCGCATGCACAGAATTTCCCCAGGAGTCGTATATGCTGCTGCTGCTGCTAACTGGTTTTCTCAGGTAAGAGGAAAGAGAAATTTTCTTGCAAATTTCACTGCTGAAACACCAGGCTATTCTGGTATTCACTGAATCACTCACGTTTAATGAACTACTTTATTTCACCTCATTTCTGTGCATTGTGTCAAGGAAGTTACAAACTGTCTGCCTCCCAAATATTGAGCTCAACCAGAAACGAAAAATGACCACAATAGAAACCCAAAATCTCTATTTGGCATTCATAATTCAGACCTTGCAGCCGAATGCCTAACCATTATAGGTAACATTAGCTAGTCGTTCAAGTCATACGTGCAAAACAATTAAACTAAGCAAGAAGGGATGCATGGAAGAGGTGACTGAGCACTCCTCTCTGAAATGTTTAAATGATTAAAATGTTATGCAGTCATCTATCCTGTTATGCATATTTTCCTAGCTATTTTTGCCTCTGTTTGCAATTTTACACTAGTGATTTAGGAAGAATGAATTATCATCTTTAGAGCATTTTGGAATACCAACAACTAATTTCATGCTGAGCTGGCAGGATCTCACTTTCCACTACCTTTCTTCTAAATCCCTGTCAACTTTCTGGCTGCTGTATTTCTTGGAAGATTCCACGGAAGAATTGTGACAACTACAGGAAACTCAGCCTGCAGATAGGCAACCTATTATGACTACGTAAACAAGCAGGAATCTAGTTCAACGTGCTACAGATAGCACATGTGGAGTAACACAACAGTATTATTTTTAGAAATAAAGTGGATCCTTAAAAGACTTGTTTCCATCCATAGCAGACAGAGGTAACAAGCCTATAGTTCTCAATGCAGTGTCGGAACACTGATGGAGAGTACCAGTTAGATGGGGACTTTAGTATTTAGTGCACTTACCCTGAAATTGACTCTGTTCCTAACTCGTTGTGCCAATGCTGAATTTATAGCCTTGTCAAACTGAAGTAGCACTTGAAGGGCAAGTTGAGGGGTGATCTGCTGAGACTATGGTTTAAAAAAAATAAAATTGGACTTTATAACTGACTCAAAAATGCATGAAAATGGATTATCAGCGCCAAGCTTTCATGTAACAAACCTCAAGATGTTGACTAGCTTTTCCAGTAGCTTTATTGGAAATATATATATTTATGACTTTATATTTAATGAGGAAAATGGAGTAAGGTGAAATTTGTTAGTTTTTGTAACTTTGTGGGGGGGACAAATGTGACCAACATGCAGAGAGAATTTTCCAGAAAACATGCAGTAATTCCCACATTTGAATTGTCTTTGCATCCATGGCCTGCAGCCTCCTCGACGACATACAAGACTAGGGATTAACATCAGATTTCAACACATCAAAATTGTCAATTCACTCTGGACCAGGGGTGGGAAAACTACGGCCCGCGGGCCAGATCTGGCCCCTCAGGGCTTTGGATCCAGCCTGCGGGATTGCCACCCCTGTGGCACTGCAGGTCCTGCACCGCTCCCAGAAGCGGCCAGCACCACGTCCCTGCAGCTGCCAAAGAGCTGGAGCAGAGGGTTGGGGTGCGGGAGGGAGTTCAGGGGATGTGTGGGGGGTGCAGTGCACAGGAAAGGGCTCAGGGCAAGAGGTTGGGGCAGAGGAGGGGTGTATGGGGGGCTCAGGGCAGGGAGCTGGGGTGCAGGGTGCTGCAGGGAGCTCAGGACAGGGAGTTGGGGTATGGGGTGCAGGAGTAGTTCGGGGTGCAGGCTCTGGCCTGGCCCCGCTTACCTGGAGCAGCTCAGGGGTGGCAGAGGCGCGCACTGGCCCCCGCACCGTTCTAGGAAGCAGCTGGCACCACGTCACTGCGGCCCCTGGTGGGGGGGGGGGGAACCAGAGGGCTCTGTGCGCTGCCCTTGCCTGTGGGTACCTCCCCCGAAGCTCCCATTGGCCATAGTTCCCTATTCCAAGTTTGCTATTTTAGAGGTTTTTGTTACATTAAAGATACTGGGGAAAACCACCTGTGCTAAGTATTCATTATGAATGACTGGAATAGCAACATCAAATAGGTAGTTTCAAGCTTTAGGTCAGATGTTCAGTTACTAGGATATACAAGGTGGCCACTTCATCTGCATAAGTGAGAAACTTGCGTTCATATTTCAATGAAATGCTAAATGGCAGTTTTAATTTTTACTTTTAACTTCATATGACAGTTTGACTTTAAGTAATCAGCTACAGAGAAACGAGTCACATACCTGCATTTGAGTGCTTTTAGTACTTAACACTGTCTAGCTGAGTAGTTTGGAAATTTAGTTAAACTATTAGCTCACTGCTCAATCACACTCCACATTAAGCTACTTGTCTCCCACCTGTATGAGCTCATCCAAGCTCTCCTGAAGGCTGTTCCCCAACGTGGTGTTTCTATACAGTTGATACGCCATGGTTTATAAAGACAAGAGAAGTGTTACTGATCATCCACAGCTATGAAACAGCCAATACGTCTCACGCTTTCATTGAAGGCCTAGAAAATCCAATATGACAATTACTGAGCTATGTAGAGGAATTATGAACAGAAAAAAAAAATCAAAAGCAGCAACATAGAGGAAAAAATGACCATACAATTAATACCAAGCAGAATGCCTTTGATGTCAAATTGGATATAGCTTAATTCTTTGCTATTTAAAAAAATATTAGCTATAAGTTGTCAAATTTTGCATTACGCGATGGAAGAAAAAACAATGACTGAACAGACAAATTAGGAATTTAATGCTACTCTATATCTTCCTTTCAGAACGTTTTTCAATATTATTAATTCTTACTTTGGGTAAGTAATTATATTTCACCAGTTCCTTTATGCAGATTTTTTCCAACACCTGTTTGCTCAAATTCTCACCACCTTCAAATTTTCAACAGAACTGATATGGCTGATTTAACATAACAAGTTTTTGAGCACCTTGCCTCATCCATGATCACCAGCCCAGCTCTGAGAAAAAACTTTATGAGTTACCTACAAAGGATATCAAGATGCTGCTTTTTTTATTTTAAGAAATACTTTATTTGCTTACTGTTGGAATTAATGATAGGTATTTTTAATACAGAAGTCTTTACTCAAAACAAAACAAACAAACGATTGTCTTACAGAATCAGTGAACAGCATCAGAGACTGAAATCTTATACCCATTACCCATGAAAAGAGTACTGGCCTGGACCAGATTCTTCAGAGGAAAATTTAGCACCCCAATAACAACCATGACAATCAAAGTTCTTCCTAACAGCAAATAGTTAGCTGTTGGGTTATGTTCACTCCATTTTTAGCCTTATAAGCAATAGAAAGAGCTAGTCTTTTAACAGCATTAATGTAGGTTACAAAGGTAACAACGAGCACTTGCTACAACCTTAACATATCATGTATATTTTGTTTCTCTCATTAGGCAAAGCTCAGTGCCAAGCGCACAGGACATTGCACAGGACAAAAGAGAAGAGAAATTTGGCAAAAGGGACTAATGTCAAGGGATTGGTGTAGTGTTGGAGGCACATTCCTTCCTCCTCACAAGAATCACTGCACTTAGGTCATCAAAATGTGGGGCTTTGAGAGGTCAGATAATGCAGCCCCTGAGTTGAGGCAGGACCAAGTAAACCTAGCCCATCCTGACAAGTGTTTGTCCAACCTGTTCCCCAATTCTGATGGGGATTCCAGAACCTCCCTTGGAAGCCTGCTCCAGACCTTAAATCAGAGGTGGGCAAACTACAGCCTGCGGGACCATCCTGCTTGGCCCCCAAGCTCCTAGCCTGGGAGACTAGCCCCAAGCCCCTTCCCTACTGTCCCTCCTCCCCCACAGCCTCAGCTAGCTTGCTCACTCCACCACCAGCGCAATGCTCTGGGCAGCAGGACTGTGAGCTCCTAGGGCAGCGCAACTGCAGACCCTGGCCTGACCCGCTGCTCTCTGCTGCGAGGTGGTGGTGGCGTCGTCGTGACTCCAGCCGGGCAGTGCGGCTGTAGCACCGCCCGCACTCCAGGAAGCATGGTAAGGAGGCGGGTTTGGATAGATGGCAGGGGACTTAGGGGCGGTGGTCGGGGGGAACAGCTGGCTGACTAGGGGCAGGGATCCCGGGGGCGGGGGGCAGTCAGGGAAGAGGGAGGATTGGATGGGGCGGCGGGGGAGCAGTCAGGGGCAGGGATTCCGGGGGCAGTCAGGGGACAGGGGGAGTTGGATGGGGTAGGAGTCCCAAGGCGGGGGGGGGGAGAGGGGGCAGACAGGAGATGGGGGCCGGGCCACAACCCCCTCCCCTAACCAGCCCTACAATTTACGAAACCCGACGCAGCCCTTAGGCCAAAACGTTTGCCCGTCGCTGCCTTAAATAGTCTTACAGTGAGAAAGCGTCTCCCTAATATTTAACATAAACCTCCCTTGCTCCAGATTGAGCCCGTTACTTCTGGTCCCACTCTCAGCCGACATGGAGAAGAACTGACCCCCCAGACTAACATATCTGAAGACTGTGAGCCCCCCGCCGCCGCCGCCGCACTGAGACGTCTCTTCCCCAGACTAGCCAAAGCCAGGTCCGCACCTCTCCCGAGAGCACATTTCCCTCGCTCTCCCCTGGGCTTGGCCACAAGCACAGCGCCCGGGCCCGGGCTGCTCGGGCCCAGGGGACGAGACTCGGCTCTGCCAAGCCCCCATCTCACAGACCCGCCCCCCCTTCACCTGCGGGGGTAAATCCCTCCCAGGGCGGCGGCGGCTCCGGCCTCTCCCGCTCTAACCGTCCGCAACAGCTGAACGACCTCGCACCTCTCACCCGGAAACAGAGGGAGTGAACCGGAACCGGAAGCTCGAAAAAGCCGCGGGTCACACGGCCCTACCGGAGCCCGCGGCTTGCTGGGTACCGCTGGGGGATGGGCCACGGGGCCGTCGCCTTGGGGCGCAGGGCGGGTCCTGGAGGGGCGGGGCTCGGGCTAAGCCCCAGCGCGGAGGGACGTGCGTGATCCCGAGCCCGGCCCAGGGGTTACCGAGCGTAGGGCGGGCCTGAGTCTGCGGGCAGGGCCGGTTCCCGTCCCGTGGGGCCCGCGGCGAGGGGGAAGAGGCACAAGGGGCCGCGCTGCGCCGCCTGTGACAGCCAGCGCCCCCGTTATCTCGCGCCCGCCCCTGCTGAGCGAATGGGGGCGGGGCCCAGCCCAGGGAAGTAGAACTCGGTTGAAGTTCGCAGGCAAGGGACGGACTGTGCGGCGGCGAACTGTAAATGTTGGTACTGGGTTTTTGCCCGCCTTCCGCCAGCTCCAACCTGAACAGGGTACAAGTGAGCCTTGTAAGTCAGCGGGGGGGAGAAGGGACGGACGGACGGACAGAGCCCCAAGAGCTTATCAGACAGACCTGGCCTCTAAAAACAAGTAATAGAGAAGGTGGCCCATGGTAGTCCCAGGCCATGGGAGGCTTTGACACATGATATTTTACACTATATTCGCCCTGGCACAGCATCATTAAGCCTGAAGGTATCTCAGCCCCACTCAAGCTGAAGGGTTAGTGTGCTATATGCTTTAGCAAACTGAATACCATAGCAGGGGGGAAAAAGAGGATTTGGAAGTGCAACCCAAAGATGGAGGAGCCACTTGAATAAATACATGTATGCACGTTTTTTAATATGACCAATACGGGGCTTGTAAGAAGGCTCAATGTTCTTCATGTCCTTCTCACTGCTAATAGTCTCTAGTGCATTGTCCTGCAAGTACCAGTGCGTTTTATAATCACTGTGCAGTCAGACATTTGTATTTGTTCCTCACAATGTATTCATGATTAGTGAGAGTTTGAGAACTGGTTAAGTGCACTAACAAGATATTCTAGACTGATTAAGACAGGTGCAGATTTAAAAAGTGCTCATTTCATTTTAGCTAGTAAAAATTTCAGTGGTAAAGGAATAAATTTAAGGTTAAATATTTTTTGACCATGGCAAGCTTTTGCTCTAGGCTTACCCACTCTTCAGTTAATCTAAAATGCTGCCAAAACAATGCATACTTTGCTTTGTCTGCTTCTGCCTCCAACTCTACAAAGTTAAACTCCTTGTCTGGCCTTCAAGGCCCTGCACAGCTTTGCTCCCATGTCCTCCTTCCACCACTTTTGCTCTGCCCGAGATCTGAAACTACTCATTCTTAGTTTTATTTCCCTCTTCAAGCCCCTTTTGATGTAACCATAAGCAACCCATTTCATCATATTTCTATCTCTTTCCTCCAAATACCTTTTGAAAAATGCACTTCTCCCAAAAAGGCCAGGCTGAAAATCCTCAAATTATAATCTGATTACAGTGATACTAACAAGATGACTTCAAAATATTAAAAAGCAGCACAAGTGAATGTTGATCTCTGCCCTCTATACATTGGCTTTAGATCAGGGATACTCAGACCTCAGTGGTTCAGGAGCCAAATTAGCAATTAACATTACCCCAAAGAGCCACAGTAGTGTGAATTCGTTGTTTCATTTACTATACATTCATATTTAAACAGTATGATGGGAAAATCTGTAGTGTGTGTATATAATGACTGACCAAGTATTTTATCAAATACAATTGATTACTGTAGTAAAAGTATCCTGACGAATAATTAAATTACATAATATTTTACTATCATGTGCTGCAGAGAGCTGAAAGACACATTGAGGAGCTACTTGCAGCTTGGGAGCCTCAATCTCAGAATCACTGCTTTAGATAGTGGCTTTCTGGTGTAGGGACTTTTGCTTTGCATATAGATGTGAAAACAGGCTAACGCTGTTATTAAATCAGGAACTTAAATCAGGAGAACTTTTAGACAAGTATTTTTCAAAAAAGTATTTATTGAATTTTCCACATTTAACCTGTTATTTTAGCTAATTAAAAATACAAGACTCACATAGTTTCTCACAAGTGCTAGGTGACATGTTCAGAAATACAAGTATTTCTCACATTACTCCATGACAATGACAACTTGTAAAGTTAAAGAAAATAGGGAAGAACATTGCTTCATTTGAAAAGGAAGGAGCTTAGTACATTCTTCAGAGGTAGGTGAAAAGAGTACTTTCCTCAAACCAGTTGAAATTAAAGGGGCAGAAGAGAAATAGTACAGTTACTTCTCTGAGGAGCAGTGGTGGTCAAGACTTGTACTCCAGATGAAGGTGTTGCCTTTGTAACCAATTCAGAATCTAGAAAGTTAGGCTAAGTATTGGGGACTCAGTACTTCAGGCAGTGTTACAGCATCTGAGCAATGCATAAACTTTCAACTGTCAGACGCTTTCCACATATGCTTTTGTAGAGGTGAACGTTATTTAATGATTATATTGCAGTAGTGCCCGGAGGCTGCAATGATATCCTCATTTTACTAAGCATTATACAGACACATGGTCCCTACACTGAAAAGCCTAAAAGGCTCAGATGTAACAGATGTTCCGTCCTTTAACAAAATGGATCTCAATGTGAAATGACTCCACACTTCAAACATATCTAATGTTCAGACCAGTTTAACCCCACTTCTTGGGTTTCTTCATTCAAAAAGGTGCTTTAGATTAGAATACAGCAGAAGCTCCTCAGTCATTCCCTTTCCTAATTAGCTGCAGAACAGCATTGGCTGAAACATCAAAATTTCTTCTATGAATGCTTACTCTAGATATTTACCCAAAAATTTATAGAAAATACAGGCCAACCATACAATATGTAATGGTAAGGCTGTCTGACAAGACAACATTAATACTGTCTTAGTGCACACTAATAGTTTCAGTATTGAAGAATCAGGATGCCTCATAATACTGGTACACAAAACCCATTAATACTCTAACTGAATTGTGAGATTTTGAAGTAGAGAGTTTTATTTCATTGGAGTGGAAGCTATTCCCTTTTTGGCCATAATGCTGTCTCTCAACAATGAGAGAAAAGGAAGCAACTTGACAGAGTATATACACTACAAAATACTGCACTCTTATTTTCTAGGTGCAATTTCTAGAGCTGTGCTAATTAATTTTTAGCTCACTGGTAGTTCTGAAAAAAATTCTGGGTAGAACAAAGTATTTCATGCAATTCAACCCAATTTTTTTTTTAATTTTGAGTTAAGGTTGTTCTTTTTAAAATAAACTTGAAGGAAATTTCAGAACAGTTTTGTTTTTTTAAACACTAAAAACACACCACATTGACTTCCAGATTGTTTGTTGTTTCCTAGCCAAAGCACTTTGTCAAATTCAACTCAAATTTGCAAAATGTGTTGACCCAAAATTTTGCTCAGCTTTAGCAAGTGTATTGCCGTTTGCTTATGTTGTACTGAGGATTCGTGTCAATGGAAACCTTTTAGCACAATCTAGAATTCTTAAGTTTTAAAAAGGGGCAAAATTCCTATCTTGTTATTCATGCTGAGAGAAATTCATCCTCTGAGGAAAATGGGTTCAGTATCTTTTAAAAACTGCGATATAACAGATGGAAGCATAGGTCTTCAGAAAGCTCCTAGGATCTGTTGATAGAACTAAAAACCTCCATAGAATGACCTGCATCCACATGGATAATTCAGTACTAGAGTTCTCATTGGAACTTTATAAAACATCTGTAAAAACATACTAGCTGCCAGCTGCTTATTGGTCACCCCTCTAAAGCAGATTAGGAAGTCTCATACTTTTAATCTTCAAAGCATTTTACAAACACTAATTTGTGTTCCTGACAGACTGCAGTTAAGCCATTTTCTAACAGCAGAATATAAATGCTGAAGTTCCATCCACAAGGAATGTAGAAATGTTAATCTGAAATTGAAGAAAAGTTATATCCTTGAGCAAGAATCTGCTGTTGTGACTCCATAAAGCCTAAATTGACCTGGTTTAAATCACTTCTCCCACCCACCCCCCTTTTGCTTCCTAGATATCCTATTTAAATCTCTTATGCTATTTCTCACTAGAGAATTTTCCAGCAAATTGGAGATGAACTGGCCAAAACATTTGGCAAATGAGAGCTTTTATACTTTGTGGAGATAGTTTTTTGGCTAATCATCTAAAAAAGGCTCTATTAATTCCAAATGTCTTGCTCACCTAGTCCTAATGAAAACTAAACCTTTACAACGTTTAAAAAGTCTAAAGCAAAAATTTTCAAAATTTGTCAACACATCACTAATCTTATGAAGTCTGTGATGCTCAGTCAGCACAGACAGGTTTGCTGACATTTGTTCAACCGCAGCAAACAATGGACAGTGATTTACCGTCTAGAATGTAGTCTGCAATCTGCAATAGTTAATTCCACAGATAATATCTTTCCCTTGATCACTGAAAACAAAGGCAAGTCAGACGAGAAAAATATATCAAGAAGAGGTTTAAGGCTGTGAATACAAGTTACCTATAGTGTTACTTAAATTGTTTTTAAAGTAAGTGTTTGGAAGCCAGTAAATTCCAGATTTAAAAAGGAACATTTTAAAAACCCTGGTGCTTCATGATCGGGGTTTCAGATTGACTAACTTTGGCTGTATCTCAGTGCTAACTCTTAGTGTAGCCAACATCTTTACACCTAGCAATCATACAAAATTACTACTGTACTTCCAGTAGAATATCAGCTACAAACCCTTGCTTACCATACTGAGTAAATTTTTCAGAAAGGCCCAGATGACATAGAAGCCAAAAACCCATTGATTTTTAACACTCAAACTCCTACATTCTTAAGTCACTTTTGAAAATTGTACCTATTGTAGACAAATCTACAAACATCTTGTATCCACCAGCCTGAGCCATCAGCTCAAATAAGATCACCTCCACTTCAACCATATTGGCAGCAAAATAAAGTTGCTGACATTTTAGTACCACATGCTTTATATTCCAGAAACTCTCTGAGCATGTCAGCTCAAGTTATATAATGACTGCAATGCCTCTTGACAGAACTCAGAAACTGCACCATAGAAAAGTATTCCTGCATCTCCTGCTGAAAGTAAAATTCACAAGACAACACAAATCCAAGTCTCCTGTCAGTAAAGCATGGGACAGTGTAATGCAAGTGGATGGGAATGCAGGTTCAAAATGAAATTTGAAGTCTTAGCTATAAATCTTTCCTGTTTTTAAACAGGAGATTATGACTTTCCAATAAAGTTTGTCATTATTATCTTAATTCCATCACTGAGAGATGTCATAATTCTTTTCAAATTAAGAATATATAAAAGTTTGAAACCATCAGAATTGTTTGACATCTGCCTACTGTTATTGATGCTGCTGTCTCAGCATTTTGTTGACACTTCAGACTGATCTAGCTGCTGGGAAATTAGTTGAGACTAGTATTTACAGCTTACCACTAAAATGCATCATTAAGTTTTGTGTTTTATTTGAAGTACTGATCGCAAAGTCTTTGGATTTTAAAGGAAATTTGGCAATTGAAATTAAACAAGTTCTTCATTTGAAACTGCCTTTGTGTTCCAATAGTGAGCTGCATTTTCTCTACATCAAACGATCATAATAGTAGCTTTAGAGCACTTACTATGTGATGTGATTTTTTTTTTTTTAATAGTTAGCTGTTTTTAGATGTAGCCTTTGGAATCTCATTGCAACATAGCAGGATTTGGTTTTGAGTATAATACCCATTTACAATGTTTGAGAAAGTCCCAGAATTAATTTAAAATAACTTTTTAAAAACATGCATGTGAATACTTCACCATTAAAATATGAGGGATGGGTGAGGGAAGGAGGGGAGACTGACAAACCAGGAGGGAAGATTCTCCACAGCAGTTGCCAACTTGGATCCCAAACTGTGCTGCTTTAGAAGGCAGTAGGATTATGAAAATGACCATTTCTATTTATACACAAGCTTATAGAGAGATTGGATCAGTGTGTGTATACATTTTACAATAAATATTAACGCAAAATTAAGTTTGAGAATCAAGCACTCATTCGTCAGGTAATGCAGAGCTGAAGTTGAAAATTCAACCTTGTTAGGTACCTCATGCAGCTATAATTGAAGTCTAAAATGTAGCCTTCAGAGAAGCATGTTTATTATCCTTCACTAATGCCCGGTGCATGAAGTTTAACAAGCAGCATATTTTTTAAAAATTTGTATCTAGTCTTTGCTTCCTGGTTTTTGCTGGGATTCTCAGAGAAGTCCCAGATTGGGAATGGTAAATCCTTAAGCGTGTTGTGGCAAGGGAGGTCTGAGTCTTAACAAAAGACACTCGTAATTTGTTAGGCATTTTAAGTTCAACTGAGGAGAAAATTTTATTTCGATTGCAGAGAACTCGTTTTTCAACACCTAATCACGTTTTAATTCCTTTGCATCTCTGTTATCATAAATCAAATAATGCTCCAGTTTAGAGATTGGGTCAGAAAAATAGCATAGACAAAACTTGATTTTTTTAAATGTGAAAAAGCAAGCAGGGAAAAAAAAAAGACTCAGACTTCCTTTAATCATACAATAAAGCAGCAGAAAGGTACAAACCTTCCCACCCTTTGGAAGTCACCTTTAAAATTATTGAACATTTGGTCAAGTACAAAATACAGTATATAAAGTAGGTTTTCTACACAACATATGTACTGTTTGAACTGCTGTTTAAGATTCGTGGCATGCAACTTTTGTAGGAGGTAAAAGGAAAGGAGAAGCAAGTGTGGAGTTAAAGGAAGCAATGAGGAAGATGTAGAAAGAATGTCTATAGCCAGTAGAAATTTTACTGTTTTTCCATTTGAAACATCTTTAGCTATTGTGTTCTCCACTACATACAACAAATGACATCTTTCAGTAATCTGAGATATTGATTTAACTGTATCACACTATATCAATGCAAGTCAACTGTCAGACCCTATTTCTAGAAGAACTGCTTTTGGTAGAAGTCATCTTTATCTGAAGAAAAAAATTGAAGTGAGATGGTGACCCCTTCTTATTCTCCAGGCTTTTAGAGACCTAAATCTATTCAGCTTTAAGGCCTGAAAATGAAATAAAAGATTTCCAGATTTGCATGCATGCATGCACACACCTTGCACTTGGCCAGTCTTGGAATTTTATTTGCCAGGCTGGGGAAGGTTTCAGCCAGTAAGCTGGAGTTGATATAACTTGATATATAGAATGAGGAATAGAAGTGAGAGCACCTAGCACTTATGTAGCAGTTTTCATTTGTAGATCTCAAAATGCTTTACAAAAAAAGGTGAGTATCATTATATCCATTTTACAAGTGGGGAAATGGAGTTATAAGGCAATGAAGGGACTTGCTCAAGGTCGTCCATCAGGCCCTAGCTCCTGAAGAAAGTATCTTCATTTAGGTTCTTTGCTTTCAGACCAAAATATAAGCCGTATAAAAATGCATACAGGGCAACTTCAGAATAAGATTGTCTATTTAGGCAGAAGACACAGCATATTAATCTGCACAAACTGCTGATGGAGACAGATGCTGACCTAACCAAAATACGTATGCCTTGAGACGGATTCCCCTGAAGCATGTGTGTTAAATAGATCTCTGTTAAGTTCAGATGCAGACTACTGGCCTGATCCGGCATCAGAATTAGCTAGTACTGCACCTATGCACAGTTGATTAGAGACATCGAGGAGTCTGCAAGGATCCAAAGGTTAGTAAGTCCCGGTTGTATGATTACCCTATGAGCGTTATACCTCACTGATAAGTAACAATCCAGTTGAAACCTACTTTACTTTTGTAAGTATACCGGATTTATTTTGATTGTGTGTAAGAACTGTGATACTACTACTATTTCCAAGAATATACAGTTTAGAAGTGTGGAATAATATCAGATGGGGATTTTTGATTATGATTAAGACAAAAGTAGTGAGCACTGCAGAAAAAAAGTGAAAATATTTAATGCTTGTTACAATGTCACTTAAATGTTTAACTTCTGAATAGATTTATTTGCACACACCAATAGGCATGATTGACATTTTTATTACGTTTCACCCAGAACATAGTATAATTTAGCTATGCTAATAGAACCTATGAAAGTCAATTTATGTGCCCAAGAACACCAAGTGAAAACTTGTGGATACATCTTGAATAACCACAGCAAAAACCAGACTCATTACATTCTTTAAAGTGAATTTAGTGCTTATGAGAAGTGCCATATAGCACTGGAGATGGAAGATCTCCATCTACAAAGTAAAGGCAGTGCAAGATTTTCCACACCTCCTCTCCAGGGTACTTCAATCTTGACCTGAATGGATAACTTTTATGGTTGAAAGGACAGTGCAAGCTCCATGCCCATGCAATTCTTTGTGTGTCTGCTGAGACTGAACACAGTTTCAGTCTTCCAAGAGTAACAGGACTGAGCTCCTTTCACACTGATCACTGACTAGACAGCTTTTATCTACTAAACACCTGAGCAGAATTTAAACTAGTGACCTAATGGTGAAAAGCTCATTATGCTATTAGTCATTTGAACTATTTAGTCCCCAATATGGCTTAACTAGGCCAAAAGGTAGTAGCCAATAAGCTGAAATTCACAGAGCCACAAATCTGTATTTTGAAGAAAAACAAAGACAAACCAAAGCTCAAGATCATTCTGGCAGTGTAAATGAGTTCTACTTGTATTAGATACAGGAACAAAAATGATTATCTTCACATTTATGAGACAACTGCACTAAGTGAACACCAGCATCTAAAAATCATTAGGTTTCTAAATCACTTAGGAAATGTATTAACTATTTACAGCAAAAAACATTCATCATGCACTTTACAAAATAATGACAGCACACATTTATGGCCTTGTCTACTTGCAAAAGAATTCATTCTGCAGGCAAACATTATAAAATATTGCTCAAAGAGTCATAAAAATATATTATCTCTTTCCTTTAACATTTAGGTATATAAATATTTTACTGAAGAACATGCATCATTTAGATAATTGCAAGAATGCCTCCTATAAACATATGGTTCTTTGACATTTAACAGTATAAAATGATTACATGGTAAAGTAGCTATTAAAGTCAAGAATTAAACCCAAGATTTGCAAACCAATACTGTAGAGAACAGTCCCTTGTGTACAAGTCCAGAGATATATCAAGGCACCTTTTATAACAGGTTACATAATAAAGGCTAATGAATGCATTGTAAATGCAAAAAAACAAAAACAAAAAACAGGTCATTCCACCTGCACAGTCTTCCGTCTTGTCTGGACTCCAAACTTACTGTTCACTTTTCTGTTCTTGTTTCCCATCAAGCTCTTGGTCAATTCTGTTTAATAAGAAAAAAGTTATAATATAAATTACAAATTCAATAGTCTGTTACTTTCTATATTAGGCAAAAAACCTGATCTTAATAGGAGAATTAAAGTTTTTATATAGAAAAGGTTTTTAGTAAATATCATTCAACTGTTAAAAAAACAATCATCAGTGAAGTGGGTTCAGTTACAGCAAAATGTTAAAGATCCACCTTGTTATTGCCTCCTAAAATTAGAGAGATTTTAAAGATGGGTCAAGAAGTGTTTTTAAGCAACAATAGGTATGGTATCTGGAAGAAAAGTATTAGGAAAATGAAATCTCAAATTTGGCCATGTTGCAAGAGAAGCAGGTTGCTCTTTCATTTATCAATAAAGTGACTAGAATGTAAGCCTCTAAGACATGCAATAAAATGAAAGAGTTTTAAGACTAGAATGCAGTTAATATTGGAGAACATGAGCCTGTCAAAACTGTAAACAATGTTTTTTGTTTTTTTTTAAAAGAACAGCTATATTAAATATTAAGCTGAAAGAACAGTGTGGTTGTGCCAACACTGTTTCCTTTACTACATACATTTTTAAAGTTTCACATAATTGTTTTCTAAACAATTAATACAAATAATGTGCATTGTATTGATCCCTGCTATTTTGAAATAAGTTGTATTCAATTAGTTACTATATATAGTTAGATTTATTAAAAATATGTAATGCATTCTTTGTATCTAGTCTGTTTGTATGTAGGATATCAGATAGCACTTTAGAGTCACTCAGATAAACATATGTGCTATTCGGCTAGGATGCAGTGTGGGCTAGCACACTGAACATGGTACTGTGTAGACCTGGATTCTAGTCCTGGCTCCAAGCACTGACTCTTTGGGGAAGTCATTTAATCTCCATTCCTTTTAGCTTTCCCTCTGCAAGATGAGGATAACTATTGGTTATAGGTTTTTTTGGTTTGTTGTTTTTCAGGGGAGGAAGTCTCTAGGCTCACTATGCATCCTTTTGCTTAATCGAGTGAAGGAATCTACATCAACAATTTCTGCATAATTTAAGATTTCTTTTTAGTAAAGTTTCTGGCTCTTATGGCTGCTAGGAGAACATCTGAAGTGTGAACTGACATACACTGTCCTGCTGAGTGTGCAGCCAGCTTCAGTCCACTGTTTCTCATGACATTCCCAAAAAGCGGAATGAGGTTAACAAGATTCAGGTAAGTTTCTGCCTACAGGATTCTGAACAGCAGTTGTGAAACTGACAAGAACACTGCCAGTTTCACTATGTTGCAGCTATGGAAAGATATGAACAACAGTGAAAGTACTTACAGGAAAGTGACTAAAAAAGGCTTGGGAAAGAGTAGAGTAGCAAACACCCTTCTTACTCTCCATCAGCCAAGAGGCTCTGAAGTTGGAGGATGAGAAAAAGCTCCTTCCAAACAGCTAGAAAGGGACAACAGTTTTTAAATCCATCAGCCAGAGACCCACAAAAAGAGAACAAGGTGCTGTCCTTGCTTATGAATCCCAGTGTCCTATGTTCTCAACAACTGGGGCATGGTTACTGGCTTCTCACCGGGCCATTGTCCACTGACACGTCTGGTGTGTGTGGGCATTCATTTTTCATGCTACCTAAGCCTAATTCACTTAGTTCCCTGGCTAGTAAATACCTAATAAGTTTTTCAAGCCCAGACAGAGCTTTCCTTTGAACTTTATGGAATAAAAGTGCCATGTAAGCACTAAATGCTTCAATTACAATTATGACAGGCAGAATTAAAGTCACATACTATGATCAGATATATCCAAAAACTAAATTGGAAGGGGAAAATATTTGGTTTGTGACAGTATTTATGAGTGCATTTTACCAACATTCCTGGCTAGTCATTTTAGAGGAACCTACCAATGGATTTAGAATTCTAGACCCAAATACCGCAAACACTTACATGCTTAACTTTACATATCAGGAGTCAATTCTTCAGTGAGACCACTTCTGTACATAAAATATTTTTTTGCAGGACTGCAATCCAATCTGTAGTACCCTGGTGTGTAGCCAGTTCTGGGACTCAAATTGTCAACCAGGGAAAATTTATCAGGATGTTGACAAATGACAAACAGGGAATAGGTTATAGCCAACTTTGTGTTTTAATTATTCAAATTAATATTTGTGTGCAGAAAGATGGTCACCTAACACTTCTGAGAGATTTGTGTTTTTCATCTCTGCGCACGACTAGCTACATCAGGGATCGACAACCTTTGGCACGCGACCCGTCAGGGCAAGCCTCTGGCGGGTCGGGCCGGTTTGTTTACCTGCCGCGTCCGCAGGTTCGGCTGATCACGGCTCCCTCTGCCCGCGGTTCGCCATCCCAGGCCAATGGGGGCTGCAGGAAGTGGCGCAGGCTGAGGGATGTGCTGGCCGTCCTTCACACAGCCCCCATTGGCCTGGAGCAGCAAACCGCAGTCAGTGGGAGCAGCAATCGGCCGAACCTGCAGATGCTGCAGGTAAACAAACCATCCCAGCCCACCAGGGGTTTTCCTCAGAGGCCGCATGCGAAAGGTTGCCGATCCCTGAGCTACATAGTACCAAATACATTGTTGCAATGGAAGTTCCCCCCCCCCCCAAAAAAGCACCTCTCCAAAGTTCATTTACATGTACTAAACTGCATCCTAAAATTAATGCAATATGGGTAGAGGTTCCATAAATAAACCACAAAAGGAAATGGTGAACATAATGCATTGCCTAAAACACCCAGTGACTTCATTTAAGACTATGATTGTACTTTTGTCATAGACTAACTCTTCTGGCTTAATCTAATGGCTCAACAGCTTCAAATTTTACTTAAAGCAATTACTTTTTCACAAGGGCTTTTATCGTACATGCTTACTGCACTTATACTATAATCTGATGAAAGGGGGGAAAAAGGAGTCCTCTTTCCCCTAGTCATTGGGAGATGGGGGGGGAAGGGGCGACTTTGATTTGGCTGATTTGTAAAACACCAAAATCTGAAGAAATAGGGCTTAAAAACTGCACAGCTGTATCTGAAAGTGTTGCTCTTTACTTGCACAGTATGTTACTCTGCAACACTTCTTAATCCAGTAGCAGAGTAGAGCATGTATTTATGTGATCTGATTGTGTTTAAAGGCGAGTTAAATAATTCCCAAAGGAAATTATGTACATCAAGTGTAACAGGATACTGGCAACTTTAAACCAAAAGAATCCACAATGATATCTGGAGGATTTTTAAATTACTGTTATTGCAGTTAACTCCCATGATTATTATAACAGACTACAGGGGGAAAGCACATTTGTTGTCAAATACACAAAATAAACACTATCTAGTTAGTTCCATTTTTACTCCGCTATAATCAGATTTTCACACAGTAACATAAAAGAAAGATTTGGGAAAAAGTGATTGTAGGTGCAATATTGAGGGGAGGGACTCAGAGTATGTTGAACCTGAGACCTGAAATTTAAAGTGGATATTCCTTTTAAGGGCTCAATTCTATACCCACTGCAGTCTACCCTCCCTGTCGAGTAGAACTGGGTCTATAGACAGTCAAAATACCAGGCATTAACAAGGTGAAGCAAGTTAGAGTTGCTGTGAGAACTTTAACTGAATTTTCTGTAGTTGGTACCTTTATAATCTCAGCTATAATACTGCAGAATTAAAGTTTACAGTTTTTCATACAGACTGACATTTTATGTTTTTCCATTAGCTTTTTACTTTGTTTTTTATGAAAGCTAGTAATATCCATAGGGAAAAGTTATTTTTGACAGATTTAGTTCTTAATACCTTTTCTCTTTCCCATCTTCCTACTTACAATGACATGTTTACAGAAAGTGACTTGTCCCTAAACAGTTTGTTGTTATGCACATGCTCAGAATAAAAGTTTAAAGTTAGAAGCAGAGTGTTTTAGTGAGGTTATTGGTAGACACACTGAATGGCGATTACTCTTTTGTTTTAAATATTTTTAACAGATGCAGGAATTGCTTGAATTGTTAGCAGGCCACTTAAGTTTCAGCATACAGAAAATCCAATATTAATTAGCAAGGAATCTAGGCACTGCAAATACAAACAGCACTGAGTAAAATATAAACTAATTTAGAGCCTGTGCAAGTTAGATATCTTGAAAATAATTGAAATTAGTGAATACTGAATAAAGCAAGATAGAAATTCTAATCCTGAAATTTGTAAAAAGTTGTTTTGCAAGAAACTTCTACAATTGTAGCAGTTTGACATCTAGAAATTAACTAAGCATTCAAACAGTTACCTATTCTTAACAACAAACTTAGTTTGTTCAAGCAGGTTCAAATATACATACAACTTTTTGCCTTTTTGAAGATGCAGCTCAAAGTCAATACATCCCCTTAATAAAAGCATCTCTGAAGTGATAAAATATTGACAGATTACAAACCCGTCCGTGGTTTACACTTCTATATGGAGCTCTCTTACAAGTTATATTTACCGTAACTACTTCAAAACTCAAGCTTAGTCATTAGTGCATGTTTATATTTACAAATGCTTGTTCATGTCTGCAAGCCAACCAATTGGGAAAGAGTTAGTTTGTGCAGTGCAAGTGGTCTTGTCTAGATGCATCCCTAAGTAAGGTGTGCATATATACCTTTTGTGTTTCTTTCTAAACTTTTCTTCTTCATACCTTAGTGGGGAAAAGTTTGATTTCAGTAAGTACAAGATATGAAGGCCAACCAAACTCAAAAACAACAAGTGTTAAATGTTCTTCACGGAACACAGTATCAAGTCTTGAAACTAGCATAGTTATTTAGAGAATAAAATCATGAATATATACTAGTTTTAAATAAAATGCAGAACTAGCAGAGATTTAGTTGCTATGTGGTAACAGTAGTAACGTACACTATTTAGTCCATTCTGATCTACCTCAAAATCCAGACACCTTATGACCTAATTTTGAAGTACAGCTCAAAGTGTCATATTCCCCAACATAGAAGTGTGGCAAAATGTTCTGGTATATGCCTTGCCCTGTGGACCAGCAAGCTTGGTCTCTGCGGAAGATCAGTGCTTGATGCAACCAGCTGCAATAATGATCAAGGCTGTCTTGTAAACCTTAGGAGGACATAAATCTGTTCATTTTGCAAATCCTGTGCTTTTGAAGGGAATTTGTTCTAGGCAGAGTTTCAGATTTACAAGTTTATGTTAATTTTGTGCCTTTTCCACAGAAAGCCACATTCTCCATGTGTTACAAAATGTTCAGTTTTGCAATTTGTACCAGCTAGACGTTTATCCCTGGCAATGTCTACACTACCGCAGTAAGTTGACTTAAATTATGCTAATCCAGCTATGTGAATAACTATGTGAATAACGTAGCTGGAGTCAACGTAGCTTAGGTTGACTTACTGCGTCGTCTCCACCGCTCTGGGTCGACACGAGACTTTACTCTTCTTGTTCGGGGTGGAGTACTGGGGTCGACCAGAGAGCAATCTGTGATTGATCTGGCGGATCTTCACTAGACCCGCTAAATCAACCCCCGGTGCATCGATCGCCAGAGTGTGGATCCGGCTGTAGTGTAGACATCGCCTATGTCAGCCTGTCAACAGCAACACATGCCTTGTGACCATGAGGTGATTATTCTAATACCTTCCTTATGTGGCTTTCAGTTCAAAGTAATAAGCAACATTGCTATTACATTTTGAGTGAGCTAAAAGGAAAGGCACACCCTTACTACCCTAGATTCTTTAGGCCAATTGACTATGAAGTAGAAGTTCGACTTCAAATTGCCACCATGGGTTCTTAGGATCCTAACTGTTGCTCTGGATGCATCAGCTCTACTTTGTGAGCATCGTGCTGTTGAGTACCCACACAAAGCCTGGTGCTAAAAAATTCCACCATCATACCTGAAGCTGGCAGGCAGATGTGTTTTTTCTGTGGTGGGCCAATTGGTTTGGAAAGCACCCTTTGACAGCTCTTATTTCACTGATCCCCACTTCAAAAAAGGCCATAAAGCTGCCCCTCCTTTCAAGGATTTTTAGAATCACTATTGTTAGGCTTATGTTTAGAGTCTTTTCCATCTCCTCTCTCATTGTCAAATGGATTCCTTATTTGTTAGTTATATATTTGATTGCTTAGACTGTTTTGCTTTTATTCTGCTGTGCAACACCTCAAATGCTTTGGCTAAATACATTATAAGCCCCTTTTATGTAGTAAGCACCTGCAAGACCAGCATTTCTCACAATAGCAAGTCAATTTAAATACCATAGGAAAAGAAGAGTTTCATAGAGGCCTTTTGTGCATTATGATTTTATGATTCCGCAAGACTAGTTCATACTCAGTATAATATAGCAATTATATAAACCATAGAGCTAAGTATTATTTCATTGCCATGCTCTGGGTACCATTATGTTGCTGCATGCAAAGTAGAAATTTAACACCCTCACAACTCTAGCACAGAGAGAGACTTTGCCTCTTGACGGCAAGGGTGCCACTCTTAGATTAATGCCAATTTATAGACATGTTGTTGAAAATCTACATATAACAATTTAATAAGTTTTCACATTTGTGCTCTATACCAAGCACACCTTTGCATGGTTGAATAATAAAACGTACTGTTTTATGCATTCTGGTATGCCAACGTATTCCATGGGGATGAGTTCAGCTAGCTCTGCCAGGGTAAAGACATACCTAATTTTTTGGCTGAATTTTGAGCTGTAGAAGAACAAATGTAAAAGAACAATTATTAAAATGTTGAGTACATCTTTAAATATTAAGTACTACTTTCTTTAAATGAAGTAATTTCCAGAATATTACCTAATAAAAGGTTTTGTGATGGCCAGAAGTGTTCTGATAAACCAAGAAGGATGAACTATTATTAACGATTTCAGGTTTTTCCTTAACCTAAAAAATTCAAGTATTGAACACCAGTGTTAAGGAACAAAATGAATAAAAAAGCAATGCATTTTATATAAAAAAAGTACAAGTGTTCAGTTATTGTATAATTGTCACTTCTCTGTGTCATATGTAATCTAATGAGTAAACTTCTAGTGAACAGACACTCCATCATCTTGTCTACCAAAGTTGAATAAAAACTAGCAAAACCAGGTTATGTTGAATTTGTCATGAACGGACAGTTGGAGTATCAGATTGTGATGAGAAAGAACTAAGAAAAAGTTAGCCAGTGAAGAGTTTTTTGACCAAATGTTAGTGGTATGTCTCAAGGACCAATATAGACAACTCATGCTTCCACAACCTTTTTCCAAGAGAGGAAAGAGTGAGGTTCACTTGGGAAATGGGTATCTGTATAATGAATGAGATAAAGAGCAATAAAGAGAGGAAAGTGGAAAAGGGCTGTTTTGACAATGATATGTGAGACCAACACCAATGTGTTTTTTTGGGGAAATGGGCTGCTAACAGGAGCTTCTTCAATATTTTGGCATCTTACACCCCATCTAATGTTGCAGAGTTGCGTATCCTCTTGTCAGATAAGTTAAATTTAAGTAGACTTTTCAGCCAATAAGAAATTTCAAATCCAGATTTGGTGTATAAAACGCCACCCCCCAATTTGTGCAACCCCCACACGATAAATGTAATCTAACTGCAAGCTCAGCAAATGGGGTCTGCTTAGACTTTTACTGTAAACACTCATGGGAACAGTTCAGATGGAAAGAAGCTTTTTTTGCTGCCTCTTACTATAGCTGTGCAAGAGGTTACAAGTACCTTTTCATTCTAACTGGTCTTTCGTTTTACAGTTGACATTGACCTGTTCAACAGTGTGACAACTTTCCTGCAAAATTATTCAGGAAGCTCACTTTAAATAAGACCATACAGTACACTGTGAAACCTTTATTCAGTAGTATTTCACAAAGCAATTGTACGATTGATGGAAATACAGTTTGAAAAGCATTTTCATTTGAAATTAAATGAAATTCTCCAGCAGTATTTCTGCCTTGATAATCATAAAAGTGGGAAACAGGACAATTGTTGCAGGGTTCAGCATTATCCAAAGCCTTGCAGACTTAAATTTACAATATGCTAATTAACAATTTTCACAAAATACAGATAATGAAAGAAAAGTGATAAAGGGATTTCTAGATATTATTGTAATATAATTTATCTTACCGTCTATCAATTTGCTGGTAACATTTCCTGAGCCAGCCTAAACTTGGCATTTTTCTCCGTGTTGTAGCACCATTTAAGTAAACTATCATATAGTTCTCTGCTACTAACAGTTCTAAAGTGCCAATAACATATCTGTAATAACAAGTAAGGAAAAAGCTTTAAAATGAAAAACTGAGTGACAGTTAATGTGCAAATGAAAGAATTTATATTTTGATAAAGGCTCAAAGGCTACAGAAAAAAAATTAAATGTCTTAGCCTACTTTGGTATTTCCCAAATATAAAATTTCATGTAAAAAAACAGAAGAGGCTGGTAGCCCTTTTTGCATTGATGGAACTCTATTATGAGATCATTTACGTCATTTGTGGACAATTCTTAATGGCAAAAAGACTACTTACTTAAATAGATTATCCATTAGATATCTGTAGTTAGGCTGACTGCTTTCAGGCATAAAGCAAACAGCAAACACAACAATGGCATTTAACCCATCACCATAATAACCTAAAAGGGAAAACAAAAATTAATAGCAAGTAAAGTAAAGTAAAAAATAATGGAGAAGTCTAACTATACCGATCAAATTCTACCATAGTAAACACTGCACTGTTGTGCTTTTTCCATCATCTATTTCAAAGTGCTTTACAGATGAAATAATAGAGGCACAAAAAGGCTAAAAAGACACCATCCATTTTAAAAAAGCGTGTCTTTTTTTTAAATTTACTGTTACTCAGATAGATAAATTTTACTATAAATGAAAGATGCTCTCTAATTTCTATTAGCATATTTAGTTTATGTATTTTACAGCATTTGCATGTAGTCAATTTCCCTTCTGAATGGATTTTTACATACACCACAGGGGAAGACAGACATTAAACTGGACAGTGACTGTAAAACCATAAAAGCTGTTATGAGGGTCTACAAAGACTGTGATAGCACCCAAACCTATATTTAAAAAAAAACACCACCACACACACTGGTTAAATTGGCAATCCACATATTGAAATGCTGATAACTAGTCTGTCACTACAGCAAGTTCAGTCCGGAAGAGTTAAATATACTCCACACATTCTGTTCTTTTAATTTATTTTAACATTCACCTCTCTTTTTGGTCCCATTTTGGTTTTCACTAGTTAAAAAGTTTAAAAAAAAAGTTCAAAAGTTTCACTAGTCTTCATCAAGACTAGAGTAGCTTTCTTTTAAGCCAACATCCCTAATATACCCATATGCCTTGCTACTGCAGCTCATGACATGGAAGATCTGGGAATTCCTCAATATTTACCACCACTTACGTCTGTCCCCCCTCCCACTTTGTTGGGTGTCGTAATTTATAGGGGTTACCCCTCAGCCCATGTCATTAATCCTTACCTCCGTGGCTGATAACTTTTTTATAGGGTTCAATTGCCTTCATGTCCACCCTGTGATCCTGTTCCCCAATCCTGAACATACGCCAGCGTCGCCCATCATCTCTCTCCTCTGCAGCAGTGTATTCAGGAAGCGATCCTTTTCTCATTACTTCAGTAGTTTTTGGTTTTGGAAGATCATCTGTCAACATTAAAATACACCTATTATGCATGATGATCTTTAACATGATAGTACCAATCAGATTGCAAGTTAACCACTTCATTCTGTTTGGATTATTATAACTTTCTATACCACCAGCCAGAAATACCTGACTTAGTATCTTCTAGTGATGGAACTGTGTTAGATGTCTCTCTATACAGTATGCTGATAAATATTGGGCTCTTGGCTGTATTTTATATGAAGCTGCCTGACCACTTAAATTTCTGGGTAAGTACATATGCTTTTAAACATTCGTTACCATAAATGCTACCAAATTAGATATGAAGTGGTTAACTTCAATTATTATGTTTTGTTTGATCAGAGATTTACATGGTAAAGCATAATTTAACACGTTGATAATAGCTGGTAAGCAGACATGCAAATAAATCTTGTAGAAATTAAAGCTAAATACATATGTTCAAAATAATTGAAATTTATGCTAAAAAGAGCAATCTTCAGAAAAGATTTTTCTAATAAAATCATGATTCTTTGAATTTTAGTTGCACAGACCTTACCAAAAGTGAGAAAAACCTACTGCATGTTAGTTGTCTGTTTCCAAGACAAAGCTGTTAATGGAAACTATCCTTCCAGGAAAATGAAGACAGCAGCATTAAAGAAAGAAAAGACAGAAACCCTTTTCAGCAACTTTTTGTAACAAATTAACTGGAATATTTCCTGAATCATGTTATAAAGTTATCCATAAACACCAAACCATATTCCCGAAGGCAGTAAAATATGGCCAACCCACCACACGCTTACACCCATATATTTCCTACTCTCACTTCCAACACATTTAACTTAATTTAAGATGCTTAAAAAAAGTAAGCATTTTTAAAAATTGTTTCCTGGTTCACGTTAGTCTTACCTTCCCTGCCAAAGGATTTTTTCTCCTCTGTCCTGTTATTTTAAATGCAGTAGCATTCCTATTTATGCAAGAATGAATTAATCTCTTACAGTACAACAGATGCATCTAATAGGAACAAGCTTTTAGCAATGTTAAAGAATTATGTATTTAAAATTTCCCTTGACATTAACAGGTACATGCTTAAAGCAAGAAGAGAAATGATCAGAATACTGAAATATAGATAATTGTGAACTTTTGTATAAATTGTTAAGAGTCCCAATGCCAGACAGAAGGATTCTTGAAAGATGCCCTTTAATTTAACCATATTTTAATAACATAAAATTCACTTAAATTTAGGTCCCAATCCTGCAGTCTGATCCTTACATGTGGATTTCTGCACCTGTGAGGAGCCCCACTGAATTAATGGAGGTTTGGTACAGGCATAAGAGTTCACCCACAGGAATTACAACTGCTTTGGAGGACAGGGTCATAATTCAAAGTGATCTGGACAAATTGGAGAAATGGTCTGAGGTAAACAGGATGAAGTTTAACAAAGACAAATGCAAAGTGCTCCACTTAGGAAGGAAAAATCAGTTTCACACATACAGAATGGGAAGAGACTGTCTAGGAAGGAGTACGGCAGAAAGGGATCTAGGGGTTATAGTGGACCACAAGCTATATATGAGGCAACAGTGTGATGCTGTTGCAAAAAAAAAAAAAAAGCAAACGTAATTCTGGGATGCATTAACAGGTGTGTTGTGAACAAGACATGAGAAGTCATTCTTCCACTCTACTCTGCGCTGGTTAGGCCTCAACTGGAGTATTGTATCCAGTTCTGGGCACCGCATTTCAAGAAAGATGTGGAGAAACTGGAGAGAGTCCAGAGAAGAGCAACATGAACGATTAAAGGTCTTGAGAACATGACCAATGAAGGAAGGCTGAAAGAATTGGGTTTGTTTAGTTTGGAAAAGAGAAGACTGAGAAGGGACATGATAGTAGTTTTCAGGTATCTAAAAGGGTGTCATCAGGAGGAAGGAGAAAACTTGTTCATCTTAGCCTCTAAGGACAGAACAAGAAGCAATGGGCTTAAACTGCAGCAAGGGAGGTTTAGGTTGGACATTAGGAAAAAGTTCCGAACTGTCAGGGTGGTTAAACACTGGAATAAATTGCCTAAGGACGTTGTGGAATCTTCATCTCTGGAGATATTTAAGAGTAGGTTAGATAAATGTCTATCAGGGATGGACTAGACAGTATTTGGTCCTGCCATGACGGCAGGGGACTGGACTCGACCTCTCGAGGTCCCTTCCAGTCCTAGAATCTATGAATCAGACTGTGGGATCAGGGACTTACTTCTCAATTTTAGAGCAACCATATCCAGTTAAATAGAACTTTAGAAGTCCAACTGGAAATGAATTTCCTATTATCTTAAAGATTTTAAATACAAAGTCAGAAGAGTTCTTTGATGCACGAGGCTGTATGTGTGCCCCTTCCACGACCACTATTCTGAAACTGAAAAGCAAACTTAATTCTGTAAAAGTTATTGACCATTTGTCTTGCTTATTAGTGAACCAAGTGATCATGTGTTACGTTAGTCAATTTTCAAATATTGTCCAAATATTTTTTAAATGGTAGTTTACATCTTTTCAGCAATTTTTTATATTCTTGCAAAAAGGGAAAAGTAGCTGCTCCTTTTTTGTCTTATATGAACTAGTGATTGATTAAAAAAATAATAATGGCCAACCGAATAGTCAAAGAAAGAAAGTGTAGTAGTAATTACTATCCCATAAAACTAAACTAGTTTCTCTCCTTTGAAAAATGACATCTATTAAAATTATATGGTCCATCTCCTAACCAATTCAGAAGTGTGCCCTACAGTTAATTTTCTAGCATTCTGTTCAGTCCGGTTTTGGAAATACAAAGTCTCCATCAGTGACAATTCTGTAACTTAATATGACTTTCACATAGCTTCTTATGATATTCAGCCTAAAAAAGTATTGGTTTTAATTTCATCCAGTCACACTAAATAAACTTTGTCCCTTGTTTGCTATTCTGGCCAACAGTCTTTATAAATCCATGCTGCCTATTCTCCATGATTGAGTTTTCCTCTAGGCGTCTAGTGATTCTTAATAGTTTACTTTCCATCTCTAAACTTCTGATTCTTGGAACTTGCTAGCTCTCATCATGCACATCTAATTCTTTAAATCTTCTCTCACCCACATGAAATACTGTGTACCTGATCATAACCATCAGAAAACATCTACTTAAATACCAGACAGAAGCAATGAACCCTTACCTTCCCATTCAAACTCATTACTGTTCTCAGATGGAGTATCTAAATCATCCAAATCGACCTCTCCACTCTCATTTAAGTCATCAGACAACACCGATTCCTCGCTGTGATCCAGTGTTAAGCTAATATCTGGAGCCATTAATTTCTTCCTAACTTTGTTTCCATTCACTTCTAATGGGTTTGGAGTAAAAGAAAAGGCAAGTTACTTAATTTGCAGAATGCAAAGTATGTAGAAATGTTTATAACAAATCGGAAAAACACCACAGTCCAGTGCTTAGAAGAAAAAAAAAGTCTTATTAATGTTCGCCTCACAAACAACAATATTCCAAACACCTCCCCCAAAATACATCAATAGAATTTTAAGGTTGCAAGAATCAGTGCTCGAGTCTCCGGAATTTTCTAGTTAAGGTGGTAGATGGTCCCTTATCTGTGCTCACTGGTGTACACATATGATAGTCTTTCATTTTATGCAGTGTTGCTGTAGCTGTGTTGGTCCCAGGATATGAGAGAGACAAGGTAGGTGAGGTAATATCTTTTCTCGGAGCAACTCCTGTTGGTAGAAGGTACAAGTTTTCGAGCTACACAGAGCTCTTCTTTAGGCCTGGGGAAGGAAGCACACTCAAATTGCTCTGTGTAGCTCGAAAACTTGTACTTTCTACCAACAGAAGTTGCTCCAATAAAAGATATTACCTCACCTAGTCTCTCTCATATATTTATTTATTTATTTATTTATATTTTTTACACAGCACAGAGAAAAATATACAGTACTCAATTGGTGAGGGAGTCCAGGATACTTATAAGAATGTATATAGTAAACAGTACACAAGACACGACATAAGTATACAACAGTACTGAAGTTGGGTACGTGTGAAAGACTAGTTTAATGTAACCTGTTGTGTTAACTAGCTCCTGCTAGTCTCTTCTTTTACAGATTAAATAAAATCGTTACTATAGTTAAGAGTTAAATAAGTTATCGCCTTTGAAAAGTCTTCATATGAACATATATAATGAGTAATGGCTGACAAACTACAGTAAAATGGAAGGCTGGATGTTAGGCAGGTGTATGCTTAACATGCTTTAAAAGGACAAGGCATATACCTGCATAATTGACACATCAGTTGAAAGCAGGGAATGAAATAAAGCGACTGATCCAGCACTGGAAATGCCAAAACTAAAGCAGACTGTCATAATCCAGGAAACCCCAAGGTAAAAGCAGGAAAATGTTAAGAAATAAACTACATAAACCAAAGTAGCTGTATTTCCTCCCTCCTTTGACATCACCTTTAAAATTTAGCATCCAGTGAAGTCAATATTAAAATGAGACTAAGAAACATCTAAATTGTGCAACAGAACCCGATAAGCTCTTAAAATTGACAGAATGGTTCGTCTTTATTTGGCTTCTATGAATTTAAGACTGGCCATCATGAAAATCTAATGGAATAGTTCATTTTCAATGGGTATTAAGCTTTGAGTTTACAGCGGAAGTGAAGACAACACCTTCTAGGCCCAATCTGTATTATGGCAAACCCAGTTGGTCTGTACTACAAACTTTGGTGGTATTCAAACACAAATATACTAATTTGAACACTGCTTACCCAAGACTTTCTACTATGTTAAGAGGTTCTTACCATGCTGGCCTTGTTGGCCAGTTACAGCTAGTATATCTGCTTCAACATTATCATCCTCTGGTAGGGGCCTGGTCCAGAAAAAGACAGACAATTGTTGCAGGAAACACTTGCAAATTATTTAGTGAAAAATCCCATATTCATCTTTAGACCAACACATATACACACGTTATTAAAAAAAAAACAACATTGTGGGTTTGGAATCAGATTAAACATGTTTGTGGTCTAAACCAAGCTATCAGCCAAGCAGAGCATTACCATGACTGAACAGTGATTTGCAGTTTTCAAGTGAGCCTTACCTACCAATGTTAACAAAAACAAAAACACACCAAACCAGTAGTTACTGCCTGTTATTACTGCAAGCACTGGATTGTTCTATGCTATTATAAAATGTGATATTTTAAGAAATTAAGCAAGACCAGAAAAGTTCTTAACTTGTATTTTATTATGAAGCACAGAAGGGGCCTTAGAGGCAAATCATTTAGTTAGATGGTGCTTTAGAAATCCTATGTCCTGCTAAAAATGCACAATGTCCTAGTTTCCATCTAAGCAATCTTAAAGAGATACCTATACACTAAGATGAAGCAAAAAGGCAGAAAGATTATATAAAAGAATATTTTAACTGAATAGTTTAATTACAACTATTAAAAACAACATGCCACACAAAATTGGAGGCTAAAGTGAAGCATAAGGTTTCTTCAAGTCTTGGGCCAAGTCTGTTATGAAGCAATAAAAAGAAAAAGAGCAAGGTTGGATGAAGTTTTAGATGACAATTTATAACAAACAATATATATACATTTTTCCTTCTTAACAGCTTAAACTATCCACAGTGCACATTTCAGGAAAATGTACTGCCCTATTCTGAAACATGCCTGAAAGTTCCAATTTGAAGATGTACCATCATATCAAGGATCAAGCTCAAAATTTGACCTGATAGATATCTAAGTCTTTTCCCTACTTGTACAGTTTATGGAATTTTCTGGGGTGTTTTGGAAGCGTTTTAATGAATTTCAAAAAAGCTTGAAAGTATAGACAGCCCAGAATTGATTTTCAACTTAATTGTCACCCAGTGCATTTGAGCAAATGATACTTTTTAATCTTTGAAAGCTTTAGTAGGAATATGTAGCACTTCAGAATTATGTGAAGTTACCTTAAAGCTTTAAGGTATAGTTCTCATTGCATGAATGTGGGAAGTTCACAGACTAATATTCCTCCTTGCTTATATGTAGCTAACAATAAGAGCCCTTCCCTACTCATTAAAAGGCAAGTTCATCCATTAAGTTCTGAGACCCTTTAAGCTGTACTGTATTAGCAGAATTAGTTTTAAAAGAACATGTTGCTAGTGAATAGTTCAAGAGATCATATTAACATCAGGCATAAGGGCAAGTGGCCATACTGCCCAAGCAGCATACCATCACAAATATGCTGCAGAGGCAGAATGAATGCCTAGCTGGCCAGGTTGAAGTGCTAAGTAGACTGCAGTTGATAGCCTTTGTTTCTGAAGAGGAGTGATTTCAGTTTAACAGATTATTGGAAAAAAGTTTTACAAATAAAAAGAACTCTCTCACCTTGGAAAATCTTCATCTTGCCACTCTTCCTTAAATTCAACACCTTCCATCCTCAGCCTTGCCTCAATTGCTAATATGAACTCCTGGTGAGTCAGAACCTCCTGGATATAGGGTGTTATATGAGAAGAGCTGTGGATAAAACATTTTAAAATGTTTAATAACACTGTCATGTTCTCTCAATTCCCACTCACCCCCTCCGAAAACAGCATTTAAGTACTGACAGTGTACTAGATACTCAAATGACAAATAAAGAACAGTCTATCCTAGAAGAGTAAGATAGTAAATGATCAGACAGAAAGGCACTAGGAGGGAGAACAGCCTTATGGTTAAAACACTGGACTACAGTTCATGAGCTCTGCGTTCAGTTTTGCCACAAACTTCATGTATGATGTTGGGCAAGAACCTATTCTGCCTCAGTGTCCCATATTTAAAATAGAGATATACTTGTCTATCTCACAAGGATGTTGTGAGGATCTGATATTTTGGGAGATACTCGGAGAGGAATGGAATAGTATAAATAATCAGTATAAATAGTAGTATAAATACATCAAATGGAGATAGTTTAAAAAAAATTAAGTTGAGATGAGATGGTGTCATGGGTTAGTGTTTGTGTTTTCAGGAATTAGTTGGCTGAAAACAGAGATCATAGCACACTGTTCCTAACATTGTGGGCAACATTATAAGAAATGAAGGAAACAATGAGTGTAAGGAGAAAAATGGGAAAAGAGACATCAGCAGATACACAAACTGGGGCAATACTATGCAGAGAACTAAAGAAAGGATGAGAGCATGAAACTTGATTTGTTAAATGAAGGAAAGCCAGAGAAGAATGATATGAAGAGGGGGACAACATCTGATCAGGGGACAATTATGTTTTTGATAGATAAAACCAGTTCTCTTCAATGTCCCTGCCCATGATGGTATCTCCCATTCTTGAAAGGCACGTAGTATATCTGAAGAACATAAGTATTGTTTTGGCCTGTCCGTTTGAGTTTCAAGTTGTAAAATATAGCAAGAAATTAGCCTTCTGAAGCACTGTTGGGCTGTGTGTCAGTTTCTGGTGATCTAAATAAGATCCTATCTGCTGGATTTTGGAAGTTATCCTAGTCTTCAATAATAGTAAAATTCTGCTCTCACAGCCACAATCTAACTCTCAAATCACACCTTGCCATCTCTACATGGACCTGCCTCACAAATGGGAGAGCAGAGTTTAACCTACAGAACTGCAGAATGAAGGAATTAAAAGGGATATGAAAGAATGGAATACTTGCAATTGGTCACATCAAATGCTCCTGGGGAAGATGCCTGACACTGGCACCACATGGGAAATCTGGAGGCACGACTTAATTTTATTTCATTTCCCTTGCTCTTCCCCCACCCCCTTTTTGAAATTCTATTGGTTTAATTCAGCAAAATGAAAACTGATATTGAATACGTAATCTCCTGTAATGCTGGTGATTTCTTGGAATTAGCTCAGCATAGCCCACTGAAAGTTTTAATAATGCTTTTCTTGTTCCTTCCTCTCCCCTTACTGCCATCACTGCAGTTTTATCTCAACATCTTACTTTACAAGATGAACTTTCACCGCCCTCACGATGCCCCCCTAAAAAGCAGCAATGGTGTAAAGGATGGGAAGCATTATACAGAAGATTTTAAAACTACTTATTCAACTGTGGGAAACGAACAGAAGATAACGATTTTTTTTTCAGTCTATGCAGTGCCTTTCATTTCATCTCTGTTAAAGGTGGTACAATCAACTGAAAATCTGTAACTACTGATGGTTTTAAGACTTTTCTAGAATCTTTACCACAATTCCATCTCTGAAAACAGCATTTAACTTTACACGCTTCAAGTTTACATGCTATTTCATCAAAAATTACTAATGCAAATATTAAGCTGATACACCTCAGCATTTAGTGATGATCTGACAGTTTTAGGGATAATTGCTAAAATGAGAACTGAGGGAAAAATGTTACATTGAAAACTTGAGAATCTTGGTAATTTTGCAAAGCCATACAATGTGTTTTGGACCTTCCTGATAATATAGATCAAACTGAACTAAAGGTTCTGGCCCAGTGAATTCATGTACCAATTTCAGTCCTCTTGGTAATATTTCCAAGCTTTTTATGCACCCCCATTAGAGCCTCTTAATTATTTTGCTACTGTTTCTTTAGATTCTACAACTGACTGTAAATAAATCATAAGTCATATTTAGAAAACCAAGGGCAACATTTTTAATGTTGTGTACTTCTTCCCAGATGTTAGTAAGCTGACTGTTGTATAATTTAATGTCAAAGCTAGTTAAAGATAAGAGGTTCTTATATAGCTGATCTAAGGATTTCTTGTAATTCTGATTTCATAAAGGGGGGATGTAGTGAGGCGGTGTGGCTCCCCTCCGCCCCGGAGGAGGACGAGCCCAGCCAGAGGGGGCGGAGCTAGCGAGCTCTGAGCCCGCCCCTCAAAGGGTCAGGCAGTGACCCGGAACTATAAAGGCCGGCCCTCAGGGCTCCCTAGGAGCCCAGCTGCCAGAGAGAGCGGACGTCCCTAGGGGAGCTCGAGACTGGGAAGCTCCTGCAGCCCAAGGCAGCCGCCCAGACTGGCCAGAGCTAGCCTGCACCCACTACCCGGAGGAGCTGCCGGAGCTGCCAACCAGCCCCGGCTGCGACGAACCCATGCTCCTGGACCCTGCAGAGGCCGACGTCAGGACCCAGGTAGGGCCCGAAGGGGAGTACGGAAGTAGCCCGGGGGCGGCCGACCCCAGTCTGGCTGCAGCATTACCGGAGCCTACGTCAGTGTGTTGCGGCCAGGATCCCCACTGACTAAGCAGCGGATCTTCAGCTGCTGCTAGGGCCCTGGGCTGGGATGCAGTGGAGTGGGAGGGCCTGCATCCCCCCCTGCCACTCAACTCCGGGGTGGCAGACTCCCCCTCTCCCTGGCCTGAGGAGGCCAAGGCCTATTACTACTGCTCAGCCCTGCCTGAGGGCCTGAGCATTCTGACTCAGTGGTTGTTGCCCTGCCCTAGGGCCGGGCTTAGGACTACTATTACCGCTCAGCCCTGCCTGAAGGCCTGAGCCTCCTGACCCAGTGGTTGTTGCCCCGCCGGAGCCGGGGCCAGACGTAACCACCGTGCAGCCAACTACCGCAAGGGCTACTGAGGGAGACCCCCAGCCGAACTATTTCTCTGACCCCTCGCTGTGTAGTGAGCCGGCATGGCTCCCCTCCACCCTGGAGAGGGTCGAGCCCCGGTGAACTCTTGTACAGGGAAGTTCCTAAGTGAATCAAAACAGTAGAGGATTCAGTCTTACCTGAAGAAAACTACTAGATTTTATTTGTTAGGAAGTAAACTTTCAAGAGATTTTATTCTTGACAGTTAACAAGAAAAGGAGACATCAATACTAAAGCACATTAAGCTTATCATCTCCTCTCAAATGCTGGAGAGAGAGAAAGGAACTAAATGATTATCTTTATTTCTAGGATTTGTGCTCACCTTTGTCTGTGACTTTGTCAAAGGTGACTTACATATATGACACTGATTGGTGAAGCCTTTAACCTTTATATCTAATACACAATATAATAAAACTTTATAAATATTATATGACTACAGTTGATCAACTGTAGACTACAGCCAGGAGTTAGAAATAATTTAACATGTCTGATTTAAAATATTTTCTTGCATCTTTATAACTACACCTCTCCTTTCGCATGTTAACTGATCTTGTTTTGTAAGCCATAACAGGAATGCAAAAATTGCTTCAATGTGGAAAAATATCACTTAGATATTAATTTAAAAATATACGCTCACTGAAGCTTCCATAAGCTCCTAGCATTTTTGTAGGATCAGTCCAGATCAGGTGCCCACTTTGGACAAAAGTCATTCCGCAATTTAGGCCAGATAGATAAAATACTATCAATACAAAGGTAAAGGACCTGCACAAGAGGTGCTTTAAAAAAATCTCTGCAAAGAACTAAGAGTCTGAAAGGGTCAGATGAGCATCTCCTATAATGTTGCCACTTGCAAACAGTTTCAATCATCTACTGCTTTGCCACATATCTATATGGCATCTATTCTTTCGATCTGATCCAGATGTTGGATATTATAGTTAATTTACTAACAAGTTGCCAAAATATTTGCTTAAAAACCCCTGAGAGATGGCTCTAGCAGGCTGAACCTTGTAGGGAGACACTTTGCTAAGTGTCACAAGTTTGTCAACCCACAGTGTCCAGCCAAATACTTTTATGGCAGACATCACTCAAGTGACTCACCTGAGAATGAGAATATGAACGGAGAATGATTAGTACTAGTAACTGTGAAGATTATTATATCAAATTTCGCTTGCTAGCTGTCTCCTAATTGTCCTGCTGATAACTGGTTAATACTTATGAGGAAAAGAGATGTCAAGAATTATTGTAAGGTATTAATAGCTCTTAGTAAACAGGATTACACCAATCCACTATTGCCACAAACTATCAAACAGTAGAAATCTCCCAGTAATTCTGGAAATGGTAATGAAGTTATTCTCTTCTGTCTCAGACAAAATTAAGCAAAGTCTTATGGTCTAGTTCTATTTTGAAGAGTGCCTTAAAGGTTTATTGGAATTCCACAATTGTCTCAAAACCAGAACATTTTTGCAGATAACTAATTTTTTTTAAAAGCCACCTCACTCTGGGACATTCAAATCAAGCTGTGGTGTTCTTTCAGGCTCACATATCACCAGTAACAAGGAGTCCCAAATATTTGGGACTTAAATTTAATCCTGGTGATGCACACAAAGAATCTAGCTAGAATCTCATAGCTATGTTGATTTTACAGGGGTATGCAGCAGTAAGAACTTATCACTGAAGAAAGCACGAGATGCACAAGAGTCAAATTTATTGATTAAGAAGGTGCCATTTTCAAAGTCGCTTCAGAGATGGAGTGCACTTTGAGTTACATACCACCACAATGGTGAATAAACTTTAAATATGATCATGCACCTAAAGCAGCCAGGCTAATATAAAGGGCTAAACCACCAGAAAACTGTTTTGTTAATTCTTATTAAAAGGCACACAAGAAGCGATGGCCCTCCTACACTGATAACAAGAACCATCTAATTATTAACAAAATGTACAGTCTTCTCCATTCCTGAATGGCATACAACAATTGATACTGTTTGAATCATAAACAATCCCCATGACATAAAACTAATTTCTACATTTGCTACAATTATTTTTAAGGGCTACTGATTTTATGTAGCACAGCAATGTCAAGTAGACAAAACTGCAGAGTGAGACCAAAGGATTACTGATATTTATATGATTCATTTAGCCAATGAGCAAACTCTTTAGAAGACAGCAGTCCACTTTCATCTGGAAATTCAGCTGTGTTGGCTACAACTTTACCACCACAGTTCAGTTACATCTGAGACACTAGTTTCTTAAATGTGTACTCCAGAGGATTCCCTCTCCATGTCATGACAAACTTCCGACTACAGTTCTAAAAAGTCAAGTACTTCATTTAGAATAGCTCCTGGTGCTTGCATCAAATGATTTTCCTTATGAGGTTTAGTCTGTTACATGTTGAAACTGGACACTAACAAATCAGTGTCATCTTGTTAATTAAGTGATCAATGCTTCTAATAGACAGATGTCAAATGTTTGAAAGAAAGTTACATGATTGGAACTAGACATTCCTATCAATAAGGGCAGGTAAATTTTGAACATGCCTTTTCTGTAGAGTATTTCCCTTTTGGAGAACCTAACTCAGTCAAAATATTTCTCAATATAGATTGCAGAACAGATTATAATATACAAAGGGAAAGTTGTGTAAGAGTAACAACCAGCAGGGAATATTTTGTGTGGAGTAAAAGCTACTAAGAACAATCAAAAAGGTAATGAGAGAAAACTGGAAAGATACTGCTTTAATGTGAAAATAAAAGATAATTAGAAATTAAAAGGAACATGTGAGATTAGGAAATGAGAAACTCATGTCCATGCAGTTCATAATGTAGCACTTTCAGATGGTGCTCTTAAGAGAGAGTGTCTACACTGCATTGACATTTAAAATCCCAAATACCTTGAGCAAGTTTTCCTCTCAGTACATGTTTGGAGTATGCTGTGTATCAGCTGACAACTGTTCTTAATCTCAGAGATTGCTGCATTTCAGTGGCCAAGCAATCCCTGTGTGTGTACATTTTATCAGACATGTAGATAAACTTAAGATATTACTTAAGTATGTAACATGAATAGGGTTTGAGTATTTGCTCAAGATGCAGTAAAGTTTAAAAGTTATTCTACAAAAAAACTTGCCAGATCTTTTAACTAGGCAGGAGGAGAGAGATGATTGCAACTGGATTCTTATCAGCAATATTATATTATATTTAAGAAGCAGGTATTTTTAAGGACTGTATAACACAATTGTAAGTAATTTACGAGAAGAATTTCAAGCCCTGCATAAGAGATTGTCTGCAAAATATATGCTGATTAAAGGGAAGATCAAATTTTGGGTCAACTAAACGTCAGTATCTCTTTAAACATTCAGATTAAATAGTCAAGATAGACAAAACAGTCTAAGTGAAGCTTCATGCATGAAAGCACTATCATCCAAAAGCTACAAGAACATGAAACTAATATAATAGGAGTAATAAGCAGCATCAGTTTGAAGGAAGTCAAAATATTGCTGACTTGCGAATTAGCTATGGAATAATTTGACACATTTTGCTCACAAATGCTTACAAAGCAGAATAAGAGACCACTACTACAATTTCTGCTTACGCAGGTCCTGAACAAAAATCCTCAGTACACGATCCCCAACTTGCTGCTCTAACAGTATTGGACCCACTATGTTATTTTATCTCCTAACATACTTCCTTAACAAAGCACCTCAACCTATATTTTTATTTCAGTAATAGAAGAACAAACTAAATTAAACGTAGCTATGTTTAGTATGCCCTGATAATGCAGTTCACTCTCAGTCAGTCGAAGTCCTAAGGAAAGACTGGGGGGGGGGGGGGGAAGGTATATAATTAATTTAAGCTTGATCTCTAAGTTTGCTATATAGATGTCTGTCCTTCATTACTGTAGCTAACTTCCAAAAGATGAAATTCACATCACATGACTAGTATGCAGTTCTACTCCCTTACAAGAGCCAAAGTTTGACTTTTCAGTGATTTCCATATTCCAGGTGTCTCAAAGCACACAAATTTGGATGTCAAAACCAGATTTTCTGCACAGGAATGTATCATTAAAATCCAATTTCTTACTCTTTGATAGAGGTGCTAGAAGCATTGTATATTTAATTTTGAAACATTGTGTTATTAGAACGTCCATTTCCGGAATCCATGGACAAAAACGCTTGGCCACTGAATGTAAAAATCTATCAGTTTGTTCCATTGTTTGGAGTATCAGCAAATCAACTATAGATTGAGTCTTCGCATCCTATCACTTACCATCTCATTGTTTGAAGCAGGTCCTTTAGATCAGGGTGCAAATACACTAGCAAACCAATATAGTAAAGTCTGCCTTCCTACTGCCCTTGCTTAACCTGATTTGTGGTTAAGTAGCTCAAATCAATAGAACTGGAGATCGGACACCTATCCAAGTACTAAAAGATAAAGCCTTGATACAGAGATTGTGTCCTTCCTCTCTTTGGAATCTATACCACAATTGGTTCTACAGTTAAAACCAAAGGTGATCAGAAGCGATAAGATTCACAAGCAAACAGCAGATATTTGTGTGGTACAAGGAAGAGAACTTTATATATTCAGTCCTGGATCAATATAGGATTCCTTGGAAGTAGTGATAGCTTTAAAATACATCTTCTGAACCAATATGGCTAGAACTAAATATGGTATAACAAACTAGACAGTCTTATCTTTCCACATATATAAAGCATTCATTTCTAGCCCTAGCAAACACTAATGAACTTAATCACTATCTTGTCAACAACTTGATGCTGAAGGATTATTATGCACCAAGTTAGATTGAACTCCATCTTTCAGAGACAGTAAATCCATTCCATTCTAACACTACCAGTGATTTTAAAGTGACTTCACAGCAAGACAGAATGTGTGCTGGATTAACAGTAGTGGCTTCAGGTGTAGTAAGTTTTTCTAAGTCCTGGTCCTGGACCAATGATCAAATAAAAAGTTCTATTCTTAGTTTAGAGAAATTGTTAACTTGTAGTTCCAATTTCTTTTGATAATGCTGTCTAGAAAACACTGCTTTCATTTTTCCACAGCATTTAAGTGAGAACATTAAGTTAGTTGTCTTACCAGTTAAGCATGAAATTTCAGTTCAAGTTGCTTTTTAAAAAACAAAAAAACCCATAGATATAGAAACATTTTGTAATGACGACACCATTTTCAGCGTTAACACTTTCATATGAACTGTGACTAGAAAAATAGCATTTCCAAATTCAACCAAGTGGCTAGAGAGTTACCCAGATTAAAATACCATTGTATGTTTTACTGCACCTGGGCAAAACCCTGTTTGAATTGCTTGTAAGTTTGTGACATGAGGTAAAAAAAAAAAACCAGGTAGTTAGTACTTCATAAAGATGGTTACATTTCAAGTCCTTTCTGCCCCTCAGGAAGTAATAAAAATGCCTTGCTTCATAAGCATCTTGCAACTCTAAATAGCTTTCATTGATGAGGAAATTCCATTTCATAATAGCAATACTGAACTCTAGGTAATGCACGGTACAGCAGTTATTGCTTTAAGTTGGTTAAAGCCACTTTGGCTTTGTGCCTCATAATATAGCCCAAGGTGTTATAATCATCTTGAAGCATACACCCTAGCATGTCTTATTGCTTAATAAACCAATCATTCAAGGTGGCTAACAGGAACACAGCTGTGCAATTAACAGACTTGGCACCAGATTAAGCACAGATATGCTGAAAGAGATGGAGTTGTTTATAAATTTTATGCTGAAAATACTGTTAGAAGATTAGTAGTAATCACTTTAGATCAACATAATGATCATTAGTGTTTATCAGATCATTAGTGCAAAGAACTTTTACTTGGAAAACAGAGGAGAGCATTGCAAGTTATATGTATTCACCTACCCTGGCAGTTTCCACTGAAGAAACTTGTGCATAATTGAAAAACATCTTAAGTGTCTGTTTCAGTTATAAAATACATGCGATAATGCAGTCACCCTGTATCTATAGCCTGACTGAACACAAACAATGATCATTTAAAGGAAAATTTAGAGTTCAGCCAGCAGTTCCCCACCTGTGATCCACCAAGACTTGATTGATACATGGTGCTGGCTTATTTCCAGCTATTAATACACACTAGAAGTTAACACTAATTTCTTTCCTCATATTTCATTTGATGTATGCAATTGTTCTAGCTGGGATACAGTTATCTGATCTACAATGGGATGGATAATCCATTAAATCATGAGTGAAGAGAAGGTGGTCTATGAGACTAGTCTCTGAAAAAAATTGGGAAACCTACATTAATACAAGGCCATTGATGTTTATAACTTTCAGGCTTTGAGCAACTTCTATTGCTGCTCTGCATAGAAAGCCGCAACCTAAGCATTCAGTTGAAGTTTGAAAAAATGCAAGTGAATTTAGTATTCAGGGTGCCAAATACACTGAACCCACCTTGCTATTTCCTGTACTTTAATGTGGTGTATCCACCAAATATTCAGAACCTGAGTTACTACAAAAATTGAGGCAGCCAACATTTACCTATTTTAAACTAGCAATCAGAGAGTGAGTGCATGCAAAAAAGGAAGCTCAAAATAAGTGGGAGGAACAGCTCAGTGGTTTGAGCATTGGCCTGCTAAACCCAGGCTTGTGAGTTCAATCCTTGAGGGGGCCATTTAGTGATCTGGGGCAAAAATCTGTCTGGGGATTGGTCCTGCTTTGAGCAGGGGGTTGGACTAGATGACCTCCTGAAGTCCCTTCCAATCCTGATATTCTATGATTAACAGGTTTCCTCTTTTCTGCACGGTAACCACTAGAAGCTGTTCCTACTCTCAACAGCTACATTTTGGGAATAGGAAGTTGTCTGTTCATATGCTAGTAAAATACTGACCACTGACTCCAGACTTTGTGATATCCTTCTGTTCTGCCAGCTGCTATCCCTTGAATTGACAGCAATTTAAAGAACACACGCCACATCATTTCAGAGTATGATTTTTGCACGTTTCAATCAAACCTACTCACAAGAACAGAGTAAGACTGAGCAGGATAACATGACTTCTGAATCTGCAAAGCCACACACCACTGGCTAAACCTAACTAACGTTCTAGTGCAGATAACAGCTTTGCTTTTGAGAGTTTGTGCTAGATACATTGTTACTGCACCATCATACAGTAGTTTAACGTTTACGTTATTGTAAAAGCACATCGAAGGCCGATGCCCACCTTCAAAACTCTTACCGAGACGGCCCCCAACAAAGCGCCTGGGCAGCCCAACTGAACCGTGGCCACAGGCGACTGAGCTGCCTGCCAGCGACAGAGCAACACACACCCGGCCCTGCCCCCGCCCCCCTTCCCCGCTGCCCGGGGGAGAACCCAGGAACGCAGCCGCCCTCGAGCAATGAGCAACGGGATCTCCAGCCGCCCCAGCGCCCCCCGACGCAGTCACACCCCTCCAGGGGCACCTCTCCCCTCCAGTCCTCGCCCCCTCCCTCCACAGAGAGCCAGCAACTGGCCTCCCCCGCTCCACGGCCCCAGCCAGCCCCTCCTCAGCCACAGCCGGGTCTCCCACCCCCACCCCGCAGCGGGACGTACCTAACGGGGAACGAATCCTCCCAGGCGGCCAGGGCAGCGGAGAGACCCCAACGCCTCCCGCCCCGCCACCGCCCTGACCCGGAACCGGATGGGAGAAGCCAGAAGCAGAGGCCGGAGAGCGGCGGGTCATACGACCCCGTGGGAGGGGGAACGGCCCGGGGCGTTGCAAATTAGGCGCATGCGTAGTGAGTTTCGAACGAACCGCCTCGGGCCGCTGGACAGACGCTGCTGTGAAGCGAGGCGCCGAGTGCGGGCGGGCGGGTAATCGGCCGCCTGCCTCCAGGCTGAGGCCCATGGGCGGGCGGCCAGGCGGCGCTGCGTGCTCTAGCGGGGCCGGGGCGCTGCCGGAGGAGGAAGGCTGGGCAGCGAGCCCGCCACGCTCAAGGCGCTGCCCCGCCCCAGCCTTCCTGTGCGAGCTGGGCGCGCCCCACGGGGCCCGTTTGACAGGGGTCGAGGCACCTGACGCCCCTGCGCTGCACTGGGACTTGGCACCAAACTCACACTGCAGTGCTCGGCCTCAGCCGCTGGGGTCTGTGAAAGGGGCCCCGCTCCACCCCACACGGAGGGGAGGGTGGGGCTCAGGCACCCTGGTGGCCGGGGTGCTGGAACCATTTGTATAGTGGGGGCGCTGAGAGCCCTCGAAGCAAACTGTAACCCCTGTAGCTGCTGGAAACCACTTCAAGCCAGGAGGTGCAGCAGCACCCCTAGTTCCAGCACCTGTGCATGGTGAGGGGGCAGAGCAGTTCCAAGGGCAGGTAGCTAGGAGTCCAGCCGGCTCCAATCCTCACATGGATGAAGGCACTTGTTTCCCATCAAAATCAGGGAGAATGAGGTGCCTAAATACCTTGGAGGATCTGGGTCTTTGTGCTCTACTCTCAGAACCTACCCAAGCCCCAGGGGAGTTTGTGACTCAAAAGCAGTAACAAGTCTCAGTGGGGACATGATAGAGGTATATAAAATCATGAGTGATGTTGAGAAAGTGGATAAGGAAAAGTTATTTACTTATTCCCATAATACAAGAACTAGGGGTCACCAAATGAAATTAATAGGCAGCAGGTTTAAAACAAATAAAAGGAAGTTCTTCATGCAGCGCACAGTCAACTTGTGGAACTCCTTACCTGAGGAGGTTGTGAAGGCTAGGACTATAACAATGTTTAAAAGGGTACTGGATAAATTCATGATGGCTAAGTCCATAAATGGCTATTAGCCAGGATGGGTAAGGATGGTGTCCCTAGCCTCTGTTCGTCAGAGGATGGAGATGGATGGCAGGAGAGAGATCACTTGATCATTGCCTGTTAGGTTCACTCCCTCGGGCACCTGGCATTGGCCACTGTCGGTAGACAGATACTGGGCTAGATGGACCTTTGGTCTGACCCGGTACGGCCTTTCTTATGTTCTTATGTTCTTATGCTTATCATGCCAGTGAGAAATTATTCCCTATACTGCACATCAATTTAATAATAAAATTATAAACGTTTAGCAAAACAATAAAAAAAAAAGCAATGTATCAGTCCTTCACCTCTAGAAGCTGGAGGTTCATCTGAGGTTAGTGCTGTATACGTTCAAGGCATGGGGCAAGTCCCACTTCTTCACAAAAGCATTTTCCAAAGGATGAAGTGTCCCTGCCGCCGCCCCCCCCCCCTCCAAAAAAACAAAACAAAACACTCACCACTGGAAAAAAGAGTCATAGTTCATGCTCCCGTCAGGGAATTCACTATTCTAGACAAATCTAAATAAACGCATCCATAAAGCATTTTGATGGGTGCTTTAGAAATGGGTGTTGTGGAGGCCAAGAATTAATTAATGAAGGTTTGAAGGGATCTTAATGTGGTACAGAGAGAATTGTGTGAAGAGTCATTACGACCTTGTAAACTGCAGTTTTGTTTTCTGTTCTAGTATTGAAGACAAATAAGATAGCGAATAGGCTTATGTATAAACAAATGCAAATGTTTACTTTTACTGTCTCCAGGTTTGCTAGCCACTGTCTGTAACAAAGGTATAAAAATTGCTATGATTGTTTACTAATTGAGAGAGATCCGTCCAGAACAAAGGGCAACCCAGTTCCTGACACTCTCTCCCTCTTGTGTTCACTAGAGAATTAAATAAAGTATTTAATTTTGCTGCACCCAAACAAAAAGCGAGAACTTAGTTTTTCTTCGACAGTTTGGGGGCTTGTCCGGGATGGCAACGCCCACGGACACACAGACGGCTGCTACGGATCGTTCCCCTTCGAACCCCATGGCGCCACAATAGAGGTAAGAGACCTTTTGAAATCTCTATTGGGGTATCGGAGGAGGACTGTCTGTGGGGGACGTCTGTTTCTGCTGGGCTCACGCCATCTGAACTTATTGACTGTGCAGCAGGATCAAATGCAGAGTGGTATTGGGGAGAGGCCCCAATAAGGTTAGTTTATAGCAGTACTAGGAACTGCTGAGTTGGCCAACAGGTAATGCATAGGTAAATGCATTAGAATGCACCGGTGCTGAGGGGTTTTTACCGCCTCAAGAGGGGTTGTCATAACGCCTCATGGTATTAGTCCGGACCAGGTAACGATGCATCTTGGTTAAAAAAAAAAAAAAAAAAATTTTTTTAAAGAGATAAAAAGGTTAAAAAAGGGTTAAAAAGAGGAAAAGAGGCCTTGGTGTGTGTGTGTGTGTATACCAGTGTGATTGATCGTTATCGGAAGACGCCCAGAGTACCCTGTGAAGCGGAAGCTAATGATCAGGACTGCTCTAACGCAAGCCCGGTAACTAGTGGATCTTTAGGAGATCCGACCCACGGTGGGCTGACTCAGCTTGGCATAGTCCGGCGAGGAAGCTGCCTGGGTCTAGGAGTGTGTGAACCCATCTTCCCTCCCCTTTCCCTTCTGTGTGGGCTACTGACAATCTGATCGTCTCCCTGGAAGCAATTAGAGTACGCGGCTTTATCTCCCAGAGACTAGCCGATGCTCTTTGCTGAAAGGAGGTGTAAGAGGGTCGTAGTCTTTCTTGTGAGTCTCTCCTGTATGTGAGTACCCTGTAGGGAGGGATTCTTAGATTCTGATCCGCTAGCGCGGACAGGGACCCCCTCAGTTGGTGTGACTGGAAAATGGGGGGGGGAACAGTCTAAACTTTCCACCTTACCCCCTAAGGGTACCCCAGCATATTACATGTACGTACATTATGGTCCTAAAACCTGCAGGTATTTAAATGATTGGAATCTGTACACGCGTGAAAATTCATTTAAACAATGCCCATTAGAAGGTACCTTTGAGTTAGATAAACTTACATACCTCAGAGAAACAGTTTTCTTAGTTTTTCTTCGACAGTGTAATTATTCTCAAAAGAGGATGGGCTCTTTTCCATGGAAAGGAAAATAATCTCAATATGTAGAAACATCAAGGTTATAATTTTTAAAATAGCCACATACTTGGAAAATAAAAAAGGATATTTCAGTGGATCAGCAGTTGCACTGAAAATGTCCTCCTACTGCATGAAAATGTTATGCTATTGCATTTTGAGGAAAGGAGAAATACAAGTACAGGTGGTTAGCCAAAAGGTCATCTTCATCATTATCACATTCCTTCCTTATGGGGGAGGCCAGGATGGGGGGGGAGGAAAAGGAAGACTGTGCTGAATTGGCTGGGGGCTAGAACTGGGTCTGAAAATCAGGATATCTGTGTTCTATTGCACTTCTGATGCTGACTCTGGTGTTCTTGGGCAAGTCAGTTCAGCTTTCCCATTTGTAAAATTGAGAGAATACCTGCATCAGAGGGATTATGTGACACTTATGCCAAAATTTGGGTCCCAAAAGTTAGGCACCTAAATCCTGTCTGAAAATAAGTGGCCTAATTTTTTAGAACTGCAGAACCTCAGTGTATACTTTTGAAGTCAAAGGAACATGAGGGTACTCAGCACTAAGTCATAGCTAATTTAACTTAAAGTTAACTCACATTTAGAAGGTGCTTTGAGACCTTTGGACTTCAACCATTTTAGATGGCTAGCTAAAACACTTATGCCATTGCCATTAATCATAAACCTTTACAGAAGCTACATTTTTCTGACCACACACATAGTTCCCACTAGGACACTGACCTATGCCCACACTATCCTCCACCCTTTAAAAAATTTTCCCAGTGAAGTCATGTACCTTGCCCACCAGAGACTTTGAGGTAGTCCTCCCACACAGGTCTTGTTCATGCAAGAAAATCGTTTTGTCTGTAGTCTGCAGCTACTGCACTGCAGCATTGCTCTCAACAAGATAAAAACGCTAGTGTAGATGGGCTCAGGCGTATTTACCACCATGTCATGAAACCTGATGAGCTAGCTTCCTTTCACAGAAAATCCCAGGTTTTCATAATGTTGCGTAAAAGCTCCTGAGCACTGTTTACACTAACTCATTTATCATGTCTAACAGTGCAGCTGCACTGTTGGGTACAAACTTTTCTAGGGCAGGTGCAACCAGAGATTCGGATCAATACAGAATCATACACTGTGAGTGGCTAGATTTATAAGGAGTTCAACACATTGCCACTATATTGAGGCAGCTGCTAACCCAGCCAGTTTCTCTTCACTTCTCCCACCTCCACCCCACCGCCCCAAGTTGCCAAGGCAAGGGTGGAAGGGTGCAAAAAATGAAGTCTGTTTCAGGGCAAGGAGGAGGGTCAATATAGATCTGGGAATAAACAAGTAAGAATGAGGGGAGATACGGAGGAAAAAGGAGGGGAGACTGGATTTAAAGGTGTGGAGGAAAAGAGGAATGAGCAGAGAAAAGTGAAAAAAGGAAAAAGAAGACAAAGATGAAGAAAAATATGACAGAGCACAGAGACAAAAGAAGAGCAATTAATAACGTAAGGTCCTGAGGGTGGTGACCATATTATCTTATGTGTTTTGTACAGAGGTTAGCACCATGGGCCCTAATATATATTGGGGCCTACAGGCACTACCATCATATATATGTTTAGTAATCAAATAATAATTATAATATACCTCAGGGCACGAGATGATTTAAATAAGGAAGAACTGGATGTGCAGATACAGGCTGCAAAATGCAAGAACAGGCTGAGACTTGAAAAAAATAGCAAAAGAGACACAGATGGTAAATACTCACCTCTTACCTTGAGTGTACATCCCCATTTTTATTCTGGGAAGGTGACATCAAAGAACAAGTTGGATGGGCATTGCTTGGTTGAGAAGTGCACAGGGATACCTTTTTAATTTCTCTGCCCCCATGTCCTTTATACACTTCCCTGAATGCCAGTCAAACCATTGCTGGTGCACCTCACTTTGAAATATCCCCCCAACCATGTCATCCCAATGTTCCACACTTAAGATCTGGTCATCTCAGTTATTTGATCACTTCCTATTGGCCCAATGCATGAAGCATCTTCAGAACTGAAAAAAAAAGATTGCCTGTAGGCTGATTTTCCACTGAGTCACTTGTCCAAGTATTGAAGACAGTCAGCCTGGGGCACTGTGAGTTTATTTGGAACAAAAGACTCATTACCATTTATGGAAGGTAAGAGTCCTGCCTAGCACAATATACTCTGCTATAGTAGAATATCCATGAATACTGTTGGAATTATGCCAGTCTCCTGAGGCTGAGCCCTATAGTTCAAGGAGCTCTATACCTGTTATGCTGGGACATTATACTGAACGAAAGTGGAGATCCATCATTCAGGGTGTTTAATTCCAAACACTGCTCAAGACCTACTTATAGGTCTAGTAGTTTTATGTTTGAAAATCTTTACTTGTGGGCAAATATAAAAATCAAACCCAAATCTGTTGCAGGTTTCCATGTCACTATTCTTCTACCATGTTTATGTTAGGTAAGGTATCAGATCAGATTAATAACTGATACATTCTCTCATGGAGATTGTTCCCTGCACTTTCATGGATGGATGTGACAACATAAGAAGTTGGGGTTTTTTTACCCCTATAAATAGGGCCCTATCAAATTCATGGGCCATTTTGGTCAATTTCACAGTCATAAGATTTAAAAAATTGTAAATTTCATGATTTCAGCTATTTAAATCTAAAATTTCACAGTGTTGTAATTGTAGGGGCCCTGACCCAAAAAGGGATTGTGTGGGGAGTCACAAGCCTATTGGGGGGTGGGCTGTGGTACTGCTACCCTTAACCTCTGCACTGCTGCTAGTGGCAACGCTGCCTTCAGAACTGGGCAGTTGGAGAGCGGTGGCTGCAGGCCGGGAGCCCAACTCTGCAGGCGGAGCTGCTGCCTGCAGAGCTGGGCCCTTAGTCAGCAGCCACTATTGTCTTGCATCCGAAGAAGTGGGTATTCACCCACGAAAACTCATGCTGCAAAACGTCTGTTAGTCTATAAGGTGCCACAGGACTCTTTGCTGCTTCTACAGAACCAGACTAACACTGCTACCCCTCTGATACTTGACACTATTCTCTGGCCGCCCTGCTCTGAAGGCAGCAGTGCAGAAGTAAGGGTGGCACGGTATGGTATTGCCACCCTTCTGCACTGTCTCTGGCGGGGTGCTGCCTTCAGAGCTGGGTGCCTGGCCAATAACCACTGCTTTCTGGCCACCTAGCTCTAAATAAAGCACAGAAGTAAGGGTGGCAATACTGCAACCCCCCCTAAAATAACCTTGCAATCCCTCTGCAATTCCCTTTTGGGTCAAGACCCCCAATTTGAGAAACACTGGTCGCCCCTGTGAGATCTGTATAATATAGGGTAAAAGAATACAAAAGACCAGATTTCATGAGGGGAGATCAGATTTCATGGTCCATGATGTGTTTTTCATGGCTGTGAATCTGGTAGGGCCCTACCTATAAATGACCACACTGTGATACCATTTTGGGACTCCATTAAGACTAATCAAAACTTTTCTATCAAAACGGTGTTTCAAATGAAAATTGGGTGTTTTCTAAACAAATGTTTTCATGAAAAGTGTCTGCTTTCTGCAGAAATTTGAGTCTCCACTGAAAACTTTTATTATTTGGGCCAAAAGTTTTAATTTTTTGATGAAAAGTCAAAATTTTAAGTGGAAAGTTTTGATGAAAATTATTTTTTCATTTTTGGTGACATTTTCCACAGGGGAAAACATTTTGTTTTCTGACAAGCTCTAGTAGTTTGCCATTTATGTCATGCAGTGTTTCACCTTCTCCACAAGGTGGCAAAAGATAGCTGGAAATCAATCAGGGTGTTCAAACGTACCCTAGAAAAGAAGCAAAGAAGAGGTCAGAACCAACTGCATAACAAATGTTGAATACCTCTATTTTTAAACATCAGAAAGTTGCAAATATAAGCATATACTTACATGAAAGGTGTACCAAAGAGAACTGGTTTGTAAGAATAATGCTGTGTCACAAATTTATCCTGCGTGTTTGGAAAATCAACTGTTATACAAGTTTGGACGTGTAGTAATTTATGATGAATCTTTAGACTGATAATTGCCATTGAAAGCAACAACTTGGGACAATATGTACATTTGTGTGTTTTTCTTTTAAACATGGCAGTAATCTGTTTTTTAAATACTTTGTTACAAAGAAAAGAAGATTAAAAAATGCCTCTGAGATGGTTAGTGTAAATAGCTCAGTAACCTAGGAATTTAGGAGTATTCAGTTGAAAGTCTGTGCTTGCTGGGCTGGACAAGGAGAAATACTCTTGTTTGTTTCAGAGTTCTTATCTGAATAGGAATAGGACAAGTATTTCAGTTCAAAACACTGAAAAATAGTCTGGTGTTCAAGGCACTGAACTAGTATTCAGGGAATTTGTGTTCAATTCCTGCCTCTGCCACAAACTTCTTGTATGATCTTGGGCAAGTCACTTCGCATTTCTCTATGCCTCAGTTCCCCATCTGTGAAGTGAGGATACTATTACTTCCTTCTTCTACCCTGTCTTTTTAGACTGTCAGTTCTTTGGGGGCACAGATTGCCTCTTAATATATGTACATAAGAGCACCTGGCATAAATGAATTCCAATTTTAGGTGCTATTGTGATACGGAATAAATGTGTAACATACCATACAATAATTTTCAGATGTGTAAAGCTGGATAGGGCTTTACAATCTGACCACCTGTAATATTTCTATAGGGCATAGAAGCAGCTTATTGAAGCCCTGCATTTCTGCTACATAATCAGAGTTTCATTGTATTTTATATTAAAGAGAAATCTCACCCAATATTCATTTCCAGAACTTATCGATTTAGAGGTACTTGTATTGCAGTGTTTCCCAAACTTGGGATGCCGCTTGTGAAGGGAAAGCCCCTGGTGGGCCGGGCTGGTTTGTTTACCTGCCGCGTTTGCAGGTCCGGCCTATCGCAGCTCCTACTGGCCGTGGTTCGCTGCTCCGGGCCAATGGGAGCTGCTGGAAGCGGCGCGGGCCGAGGGATGTACTGGCCACTGCTTCCAGCAGCTCCCACTGGCCCAGAGCAGCGAACTGTGGCCAGTGGGAGCTGCGATCGGCCAAACCTGCAGACGCGGCAGGTAAACAAACCCGCCTAGCCCACCAGGGGCTTTCCCTGCACAAGCGCCGTCCCAAGTTTGGGAAACACTGTTGTATTGGAATAGAAAACACAGCTCTAACATCTGCCATTTCTGAATGGGGTTTGATCATCCTTCCCTGCACAACGTTGAAGAAAATGAGCATTGTGTAGCAGGGATCAGATTAGCCCATACTGCAGAGAGTGTCCGAGCTGGCACTTACTTTTTTTTAATACTTGGAACCATTTTTTCCTTCTGGGGTAGAGGATTATGAAGTGCAGGGTTTAAGAGGAGATCGGAAATTGGGGCCAGGATTTGGAGTACAAGACTTTGAGACGTGGGTTATGGAATACAGAGGCTCAGGCAAGATGGGGTACACATTATGGCATCATGAGTGGGAACTATATCATGGCAAAGGTTGGGTTATGAGTAGAGCTCTTGTGATGAGCAAACTTTGGGAGAGTATCACCAGTTCCTTCTTTCTCATTTGGATCCTGCTACATAGACCTTCTCTGCAGGGGGTAAAGGAATGCCATCCTCCCAGCCAGACAGCAGATTGCTTTGAGTTGCATCCACTTTTTGTGTAGGCAAGGGGAGGGTTGTGCCTAGTCACTAGCCGTTGCTGTGTTTCCACATACCCTAACCTTGTTCCAAACCTCTTTGAGCTATTTTAGATGGAATCACTGAGGAGCATGGCATGCATGGGTTGTGAACATATTCTGTTCTCTGCAGGCCTTTATACTGCACCCATCTCTGTAGTATCTGAGCATTGGCCCTCCTCACCACCATCTTCCCCCTTTCTTTGCAGTAGGCCTTCACCTGTTCCACCTTTTGGTACATACCTGCAGAGAGAAGGAGAGGCAGGAATCAGCCTAAGTAAGGAACAGCATCCTCATCAATGATTGACAGGCTCTCATGCTTGACACTGGAGAAGTGAGAATATTAATTATATATAATATATACAAATGATGAGAGAAAATAATTGAACCTTACCCTGTCAAGGAAATATCTGTTATCCACATCCAGTAGAGAAACTATTCAGCCTGTTCTGTAGGAGGATTTGTAGCCACTGTAACAGATTTTCTCTACTAGAGAAGGTAACAGTTTGCTGGCTGCAAACAGCAAGAGTAGTGTGAGCCAGACTGGGGCCTGTGGTTAGAATAAGTAACTGGAAGTCAAGAAACCTGTTTCCTATATCCAGCCTCTGCCGCTTCCAGCTGCGTGAATTAAGCAGGCCACTTAACTTTTGCTTCTCCATTTGTGAAATGCTTACCTATTTCACAAAAGTTATTGCAAGTCTTATTATTTGTAAACCATTTTGAGATCCTCAGGTGAAAGGTGCTAAATGCCTAAGGACGGAGTGGTGAATAAATTTTTAAGAAGAATGCAAAACTGCTATTGACTCTAATTTTTGCCTAAGTAAAAATTAAGGAGTACAGCATGTTGGTAAAACTCTCTGAGGAGTATGTGGAAAATGAAAGATAAAGATCTCTTGCTTGTGCCCCTTCCAGATAAAATCACTGGGCAATTGGGCTGCATCAGTATCATAAAAGGCAAAATGTGGCTCATTGCTGTTATATTACACTTTTTAAATATATACCAGCATTTGTTCCCTCCTCAAAAAAGGAAATGTTTTTCTCTGTTCTTTGAAAATATTTCTGGATAGCAATTCACAACTTGGTAAACATCCTTTTATTTTACTTTACATAGAAAAGATGTCTGATCTCTGCCATTTGCCAAGTCTGTCTACAACCAAGTGTGAATGGTGATAAAATACCCAAGAAGCCTAAATTCAACTCTGATGTATATGACTGCATCTTTCCATGAGGTTTAAAGTCAGCTGCTTTGCTTACATGGACAAGTACAGTGGCATATTAAGAACATCAGAACAGCCATACTGGGTCAGGCCAGAGGTCCATCTAGCCCAGTATCCTGTCTTCCCACAGTGGCCAATGCCAGGTGCCCCAGAGGGAGTGAACAGAAAAGGTAATCATCAAGTGATCCATCCCCTGTCGCTCATCCTCAGCTTGTGGCAAACAAAGGCTAGGGACACCATCCCTGCCCATCCTGGCTAATAGCCATTGATGGACCTATCCCCCATGAATTTATCTATTTATTTATTTTTGAACTCTGTTATAGTCTTGGCCTTCACAACATCCTCTGGCAAGGAGTTCCACAGATTGACTGTACATTATGTGAAAAAATTCTTCAAGAAATACAATTATACCCCAGCTACACATCACTGATCAGAATCCAGCATGAAGGGAGGACCTACAGCATTAGGGAAATCCTTGTGCATAGTCAAATTAAAAATGTACACCTCCATCCAATAAAACTGTTGAGCGCTTCTTTCTTGTCTGTTCTAACGGTCCGGCTGTTGTTTTTACTTGCATGCATATAAATTCAGTGATGTTTGGTTCAGTTCACTTCTGACAGTTTTTTGAAAAAAACATGAAGCACCCTGTTACTTGGACAGAAGAGATCTTTGCTGGTTGAGCTTGAGGGGGAAAACTGGATACAATTATATATTCTTTTAATTATTCATAGCGCAAGTCTGAAGTGAGTGTGTATACGTTTTTCACTTATTCACTTTATAAAATTCAAAAGTAAGCCCAGCAGCAGTTTTGTTCTTGGCATTGTGACAAGTTTCCTTTCCTCAATGAAGCAGTCAAAGGAATCATTCCTTGGAGAGTCTGTCATTCCCCCACATCCCAGAGAGTTGAGGGGGCAGCAGCCACTCATTACACACACACCCCACCCCCAAACCCACAGCATGCACATCCCAGAAGAACAGGAGTGATCACATTTCTTGCATATGTTTTCATTTCTGAAGCTGAGTTGCAGTTGTGCATCAATCTGGAAGGCCTTTTGTAAGGAGGACTTAAAACCACCCTGATTCCTTCTCTGTTCATCCCCTCCCAAAACACATTTTTTTAAGAGGGGAGTCAGCCCTGTTTTGGGGAACAGCCAGTGTGAAAGCAGCACAGATGCCAAAGCCCATATAAACACCCATTAGGAAATTATTTTGATGTGGCCTCTCAGGTGCTGGCAACACATTGTGCTTCCATGAGATAAATGCAAATTTATGGGACACATCTTCTCGTGATTAAGGCAGAGCATCCAGAGAAGGTGATTGCCCTTTGGCAAAAGAATGACATCTAGAAGAAATGATTCTTTGCAACACAGGTAGGATCATGGAATTAGGGTCCTCTTGGAGATCCATTACAATTTAGACTTTAATTTTAAAGACCCATTAATTTTTCCAGCCATTCTGACAGTATTATTATTTGTATTACAATAGCACTGATGGGCCCCATTCAGATAATAGCCTTGAAAGTCTAAATCTGTATCTGCTGATACATGATTGCTTGTTGGGTTTGGAGGAGGGTGGGGAAGACAAAAGCAATGCCACAGGGAAGCATCAACTCTGTTCATTCTTAGCAGTGACATTGACCCTCCATGATGACAGAATTGTGGACAAATCTCACCTACCTGGCTGAGTGGAATCCGATTCATTTTGTGCCACAGTTAATGAGGAATTACTGATTCCTACTTTGGAATTTGGGGGCTGAGATCTGCTGAATTTAAGATGAAAGATTCTATGTCATATTACAAGTCCCCTGAGTCAGCCTACCAAATGACCAACTGTAATATCATAATTAGCCATGTGTTAGTATCAACTCCATCCTCCTTTGCAAGCCTAACACATGGCTAATTACATTAGCTTGGTGCACAAAAGAGCACAAGGGAAGCTGGCAAAAGTGCAGTGGTGGAGCAATTAGGATTCCCACTGTAGTATTTAGCAAAGCAAGTCTCTGATGGCTATGGGTTGATGTTGTGGAACTGGCATCTATTTAATGCAAATATGATAAGGAAAAAAATCCACAACTCTGTGTGAGTACTGCCCTTCCTATTTCCTGCATCAAAGGATGAAGTGTTCAGTTTTCACAAAGCAGGTAGTTTTGGAATGCTCTCTCTTTTTTTTGGGGAGGGGGGTAAAATAAGACCACTGGAAAGACATTTTCAAGTCTGCAACTACAGGAACATTGTGTCTTTCAGGGCTTGTCTATCCTTAAAATGCTGCAGCTGTGCAACTGCACTGCTTCAGTGAAGACAAGACACTACCTACTCCAACAAGGGGGCTTCTCACCTCCTTGAGAGGTGGTAGCTAGGTCAAAAGGAGAATTTTCACATTGGCCTACTGCTGTCTACACCAGAGGTTAGGTCAGTTTACTTGGGTCATTCAGAGATGTGGATTTTTCACACCCCTGAGCAACGGACTTATATTGACCTAATTTCCTAGTCTAGGTCAGGCCTTACACTTCTATATGTATAGATATAGGGGTAGATTCTCTGACCCATTTCACTTTCTTTGTGCTATTCTGGGTCTCTGGTGGGCTTACAGATACTATAGCTGTCCCCACTGAACCATTCAGTACAGGGTGCATAGAGGGAGCATAGAGGAAAAGTGGCTAGAATGGGCTCAGCTGATAGATGGTCCCTTGGGGATTCTTACCAGCTGGTGCAGATGAAAGCAGCCCTTAGACCATTTCAACCTCTGGCAGAAGAAGGGACCAGACAGAGTATGAGGGAACTTGCACTAGTTCCTTGGTGTAAATCTCACCTCTGCTTCGCAAGTCCAGTGGAGACATGACAAAGCAGAGAAACTGGCCCAGTATCAAAATCCTCTTTACTAATCTGACCATGTCTCTCACACATCCTCTAAGCCACTTAATTGCTCCCCATTACATTGCACACCTGGTGTCTCTGGGCTTTCTCCTATGCTGCCCTTTTCGATTGGGACAAAGCCCAATACCCAACTGCTGGAGAGCTGGGTTGCAGCCTGAGCAGCACCTTTTCCTCTTGCACCAAAATCTATAAACTGTGCTCCCTAAACCTCACTCTTAGTAAGTTTCTTGGGGAAAGAGATTTCTGTGGCCCTCTCCAGCAGCTCAAGGTCTTTAATCTCTAAGTCTTTATCTCGTAGGAATACTTAGTTTTTATTCTATCCATTAATTTTAATTTTCAAACAGTAGTCTGTGTAGATTGGCTAAATTAAATCATTTTTGCAATTAGTGTCAAATGAATCCATTATGGGAGGTAGATAATGGCAGAGATACAGAGGTAGTTACATTTTGACAGATACCCTCATTGGGTTTAATGTTTTGTATAATATCTTCTTAAGCGAACAGAGAACTCACCTTCCTGCTAGCCTTCCCCCCACTTCTACCCATCTCACCAGGTTAAAACAACATCCTGTATTATTGGGGCTATTGAAGGATTTAAAACAAAGCTTTCTTTGGCCCTCTCCATACTGGAGAAAAGCATTGTTAACCTAGGATGATGTTAAACACCATTTTTCCACAAGCGGATCCTATGGTTAACCACAACTAGCTAACACGTTTTTAAACATGACTTGTCCACACCAGGAGCTAAGGCATGTTTAATTAACATGTAGTTAATTCATTTTATAACAAAATGAGCCCTGTTTAGGGGGCGGGGCTTGTCTGCTTAGGGGTCCTATAAAAGCAGCCAGCCAGTCAGGCAGCGGCACAGCAGCCAGCAAACAGAGCTGTAAACAGGGGAGTTTCAGAGGGAGTTTATAGCGGGAGGTTGTAGGGGAGACTAAGAGGCCTAGGCAGAGGAACTGACAGGCTAGTGAAGGGTGTAGGTGGTGGTCTGCCAGTGTTCTGGTGCTTGTTGGGGGTTTGTTTTGTTTTGTGTTTCTTGGACTAACAGGTTTTAGGTGGGAAGGCTATGACCGATACAGAGGCAGCAGTGAAAGACACAATGAGGATGACTGGATGTGGAAGCTGCGGCACGTACATGATCCTGGAGGGGGTACCTGAAAAGAGTTTTGTCTGCATGAAGTGCCGCCTGATAGAGCTGATGGAAGAAAAGATCTGAGGACTGGAGATGCAGGTGGAAACTCTGGTCGAGTTTAGAAGGGAGTTCGAGTGGATGATGGAGCAAAGACGTGAGGAGGCTGAAGGGATAAGCTCAGACTTGCAGATGGCAGCAGGACCAAAGAATTCTGAGGAGAGACTGCTGGGTGAGGAAAGTGGATGGTGGAAGCATGTGACTAAGAGAACCAGGCAGAGGAAAAGACAGGCCAATGAAGGAGAAATAGAACTCAGGAACAGGTTTGCAGAGTTGGAAAATGAAGAAGGGGCACAGCAGGTGAGAGGGCAAGGAAAAAGAGAAGAGCTGCTAGTCCTACAGGAAGAGTCAATGGAGACAACACCAAATATGAGCCCCAGGAGGATATGGGAAGGGTTGCGGAGGATTGCAAGGGTGAATAGGAATCGAGAGGACTTGCAGCCAGTGGGTGCAGGGGATAGACCGGAGAATCACACTGTCACCAGGAAAAGGCAGGTCTACGTGATTGGGGACTCCTTACTGAGAAGAATAGACAGGCCTGTAACTAGAGCTGATCCGGAGAACAGAAGGGTGTGCTGTCTGCCGGGTGCTAAGATACGGGATGTGGACCTGAGGCTGAAAAGGATCCTAATGGGAGCGGGAAAGAATCCATTGATTGTCCTTCATGTGGGAACGAATGATACGGCTAGATTCTCGCTGGAACATATCAAGGGAGCTATGCCAGACTGGGGAAGACGCTTAAGGAAATCGAGCTCAGGTGATCTTCAGTGGGATTCTGCCGGTTCCTAGAGAAGGGCAACAAAGGTGTGACAAGATTATGGCGATCAACAGATGGCTCAGGCAGTGGTGCTATAAGGAGGGCTTTGGGATGTACGGCCACTGGGAAGCATTTATGGACAGAAGACTGTTCTCTCGGGATGGACTTCACCTGAGTAAGGAGGAAAATAGACTTCTAGGATGGAGGCTCGCCCAACTGATTAAGAGAGCTTTAAACTAGGAATTTGGGGGAGATGGTTGGGAGATGTCCAGGTAATCTCCACGCCGGAATTTAACCTTGAGAGGGAAGAAAACAAAGTAAGAAAGGATACAGCGTGGGCAGAAGAATTGACATAAGGAGGAAGGGTAGTGTAGATACCAGTCTAATAGGTGATGCTGGTGGTAGAATGTCTGTGCCTAACCGGGTAAAGAATGTCAGTGAAGCCAAACGGCAAAAATTAAGCTGTCTGTACACTAATGCGAGGAGCCTAGGTAACAAAATGGAGGAACTAGAGCTACTGGTGCAGGAAGTGAAACCGGATATTATAGGAATAACAGAAACATGGTGGAATAGTAGTCATGACTGGAGTACAGGTATTGAAGGCTATGTGCTGTTTAGGAAAGACAGAAATAAAGGCAAAGGTGGTGGAGTAGCATTGTATATCAATGATGAGGTTAACTGTAAAGAAATAAGAAGTGATGGAATGGATAAGACAGAGTCTGTCTGGGCAAAAATCACACTGGGAAAGAAAGCTACTAGAGCCTCCCCTGAGATAGTGCTTGGGGTGTGCTACAGACCACCGGGATCTGATTTGGGTATGGATAGAGACCTCTTTAATGTTTTTAATGAAGTAAACACTAATGGGAATTGTGTGATCATGGGAGACTAACTTCCCAGATATAGACTGGAGGACAAGTGCTAGTAACAATAATAGGGCTCAGATTTTTCTGGATGTGATAGCTGATGGATTTCTTCACCAAGTAGTTGAAGAACCAACTAGAGGGGATGCCATTTTAGATTTGGTTTTGGTGAGTAGTGAGGACCTCAAAGAAGAAATGGTTGTAGGGGACAACCTTGGTTCGAGTGATCATGAGCTAATTCAGTTCAAACTAGATGGAAGGATAAACAAAAATAGATCTGGGACTAGGGTTTTTGACTTCAAAAGGGCTAACTTTAAAGAATTAAGGAAATTACTTAGGGAAGTGGATTGGACTGAAGAACTTGTGGATCTAAAGGCAGAGGAGGCCTGGAATTACTTTAAGTCGAAGCTGCAGAAACTATCAGAAGCCTGCATCCCAAGAAAGGGGAAAAAAACCATAGGCAGGAGTTGTAGACCAAGTTGGATGAGCAAGCATCTCAGAGAGGTGATTAAGAAAAAGCAGAAAGCCTACAAGGAGTGGAAGATGGGCAGGATTACCAAGGAAAGCTACCTTATTTAGGTCAGAACATGTAGGGATGAAGTGAGAAAGGCTAAAAGCCATGTAGAGTTGGACCTTGCAAAGGGAATTAAAACCAATAGTAAAAGGTTCTATAGCCATATAAACAGTGGTGAGCTCCAGCCGGTTCGCAGCGGTTTGCGCGAACCGGTTGTTAAATTTAGAAGCCTTTTTAGAACCGGTTGTTCCAGGACAACCGATTCTAAAAAGCTTTTAAATTTAACAATTTAAAAGCCGGACCCAGCTCACCTCCCCCTCTCCCCTGAACGCTCCGCCCTCCTTCTCCTCCCCTTCCCCTGCTTCCCGCGAATCAAATGTTCGCGGGAAGCCTGAAAAAAGGAGCAAGCAGGTAAGCCGGGCGTGTGGGGGAGGGGGCGGGATGGCTCCTCCTGGCCCTGGCCGAGCACCCCAGCCTGGTCCCAGCCAAGCACCCCCGGCTCGGGCTGGTCCCGCCTGTGCGGCTCGGACCTGGCCCAGCTCGGGCACCGCGGCTGCGGCTCCGGCTCCGGTCCCGCTGCGGCTCTGGTCCTGGTGCCAGCCCGGCTGGGGGAGTCGGGCCCCGCAGCTGCGGACCTGGGGAGTCGGGCCCCGCAGCTGCAGCTCCAGCGCCGGTCTCGGGGTCGGCCGGGCCCAGGGAGTCGGGCCCCGCGGCTGCGGCTCCGGCGCCGGTCCCAGCCGGGCCCGGGGAGTCGGGCCCCGCGGCTGCGGCTCCGGCCCCGGTCCCGGTGTCGGCCGGGCCCCGGGAGTCGGGCACCACGGCTCCGGCGCCGGTCCCGGTGTCGGCCGGGCCTGGGGAGTCGGGCACCACGGCTCCGGCGCCGGTCCCGGTGTCGGCCGTGCCCGGGGAGTCGGGCACCACGGCTCCGGCGCCGGGCCCGGTGTCGGCCGGGCCCGGGGAGTCGGGCCCCGCAGCTGCGGCGCCGGTCCCGGTGTCGGCCGGGCCCGGGGAGTCGGGCCCCGCAGCTGCGGCGCCGGTCCCGGTGTCGGCCGGGCCCGGGGAGTCGGGCCCCGCAGCTGCGGCTCCGGTCCCGGTGTCAGCCGGGCCCGGGGAGTCGGGCCCCGCAGCTGCGGCTCCGACCCTGGCCCGGACCCTAGCAGGGGTAAGAGGCCAGGGCCGGGACTGGGGCGGGGGAGGAGGGGTTGGATCGGCAGAGGTTCTGGGGGGGCAGACAGGGGATGGGGAAGGGGGGGTTGGGTAGGCACCGCGTGGGAGTTCCTGGGGTCTGTTGGGATGGTGGTGGATGGAGTCGGGGCAGTCAGGGGACAGGGAGCGGGGCAAGTTTGGCAGGGGGTGGGGTCCTGGGGGGAGTTAGGGTTGGGGGTCTTGGGAAGGAGTGGTCAGGGGACAAGGAGCAGGGCAGGGGGGGTTATGGGTTGTGGTTTCTGAGGGGGGGCAGGACGTGGGTGGGGGGTGTACTCACTGGGCGGTTCCCTACCGGGTCTTCGGTGGTGGGTCCTTCAGCCGCCGGAGCCGTGCCGCCGAAGATCCAGTAGGGAACCGGTTCCTAAGATTTTGGCAGCTCATCACTGCATATAAATAAGAAGAAAACAAAGAAAGAAGAAGTAGGACCGCTAAACACTGAGGATGGAATGGAGGTTAATGATAACCTAGGCATGGCCCAATATCTAAATAAATACTTTGCCTCAGTCTTTAATAAGGCTAATGAGGAGCTTAGGGATAATGGATGGATGACAAATGGGAATGAGGATATGGAGGTAGATATTACCACATCTGAGGTAGAAGCCAAACTCGAACAGCTTAATGGGACAAAATCGGAGGGCCCAGATAATCTTCATCCAAGAATATTAAAGGAACGGGCACATGAAATTGCAAGCCCATTAGCAAGAATTTTTAATGAATCGGTAAACTCAGGGGTTGTACCGTACGACTGGAGAATTGCTAACATAGTTCCTATTTTTAAGAAAGGGAAAAAAAGTGATCCGAGTAACTATAGGCCTGTTAGTCTGACATCTGTAGTATGTAAGGTCTTGGAAAAAATTTTGAAGGAAAAGTTAAGGACATTGAGGTCAATGGTAATTGGGACAAATTACAACATGGTTTTACAAAAGGTAGATCGTACCAAACCAACCTGATCTCCTTCTTTGAGAAGGTAACAGATTATTTAGAGAAAGGAAATGCAGTAGATCTAATTTACCTCGATTTCAGTAAGGCATTTGACACGTTTCCACATGGGGAATTATTAGTTAAATTGGAAAAGATGGGGATCAATATGAAAATTGAAAGGTGGATAAGGAACTGGTTAAAGGGGAGACTACAACGGGTCGTACTGAAGGGTGAACTGTCAGGCTGGAAGGATGAGTTACATAACAGTGTTTCCCCTACTCCTGTTTACAGAGAGCCCTCTATCTAGTATTCCCCAAGAGCCCTCTATCTAGTATTCCCCTAAAGCCCTCCACAAACTCGCCTATCAATTCTGGATATGTACCCTTCTCTCCCTGAGCCTCAAGGATCTAAAGTTGCCCAGGAGTTTAGGAAAGGTGAGGGATGGAAATTTGTGCACCGAATCTTGCAGCCAGAGAGCCACCGATGTGCTTGAACCCACCCATGCTGTGCTTATTGTCTGTGGGGCTCTTAGCAGCACAGAGGTTGCAGATCCTTTGTACCACTGCAGCTCACGCAGGTTAGACTGTCTACTGTCTACTGCTGGAAAAAGCAGATGTTCTAACCTGGGACTAAATCTAGCCTGAAAAGCATTAAGGATCAGTATAAGGAAAGAACAAACTACATTAGCACTGGGCCATCCAGTGTAACACTATCTGAAAATGAAATAATACTTACCAAGATGTGCGGAGTGTGCCACACAGACTTTATAATTAACTTTAAAAAAAAAACACCTTCCAGAAGGAAGCAATGTAGTCTACTGCCCTCAATTTCCAGTGCATTTATAAACTGGCAAACTAGCTATTACTGAATATGACTCATCAAGATTAAAAAAAAAAGTTAATTTAGTCAGAGCTGTTGTCAAGTCACTGTTTAATGTTACTTTCTATATTTGCTGTGATAAGCATTAAAATTTGCACACTGGTTGATAAATCATTGTTTAGCAATGTCTAAAGGGTCCAGTAAATGGTTTGAAATTGCCACACTGTAATAAATGGTTATTTGATAATGAATGAAATTGTTTGAAAATACTGTTAAAATGTCAAGTTTTAACACACAGATCATTACTCAAAAGGAATGCAAACATGGAAACCATAGTGACACCATAAATATACTGCCACAAATGCATTTATTTGTACAGGGCAAATAGTAGGTGCTCTATACAAACTAGTATAAATTGATACATGAAGTTAATTTCAATCTGTAAAAGTAATTGCATTGGTTTAACTTATTTAACTCTCCTTACAATAATATTTATTGCAGAGCAAGAAAGTAAAGAAATAAATGATGATGAATAGATAAAATACATAGGAAATGGGAATTGTTTTCCAATTTAATTACACTGTCACATAAAATTATCACACAAATATACCATGCTGACAGGAGGAATGCATTAAAACTCCATTATGCTATGCAGAGCAGTCTAGCTTTTGCTAGTGTTTATTCCATAAACATTTTGTTCATTTAAACTAATCTCTGCTTTTCGACAATTAAAAAGCTAAAACTCTTTTTACAAAGGATAGCACTAAAAAAGGGCAATACTGAGTGTCTTAGCTTATCATCAGCCCAGGGTAGGGAGCTGGAGGGCATTAATATGACATATCGCCTCCTTCATAGACATATTAGGCATCTGACTCAAAAAAACCTCCTGTCTCACATTCAGGATAAGCACTTTCCATTCTGTTACATTTTCTACAAACACGGGGTCTGATCCTGCAGTTCCTACATGAGTGCAACTTCCATAGAAGGAGCTCAGGTACTATGGAGAGGAGTCAGTACTATTGGAATCTGAGCAGACAGGCAGACTGTTTGATTGGATCCAGGTTGTTGTAAAACATTTAAAAGAAAAGAGCACCTGTTTTGTTCTTCCCAGAGGTTTGACGTTTCAAGTTATAATGCCATGTTCATTTTCATAAGATTTCTTAGCTCTATTCATCATGAATAAAGTAACACGTTAGCCACTTGGCACTTTCCTGCTTTCTGTGTCCTGGACTTTTAAATCCCTACTGCTGAGGCTGCTGTCATTTTGCGTTCAGGTGTAATCAGATACACAGAGAAGCACTTTATTCTTTTGCAAAGACTTTACTTTTGTTCCTTCTTGTTTTGTTCTCTAAAAACAACTAAAGCTCATTCTGTGTGAAAAGAGATGGTTCCTCTTTGTGTATTGGAAAAAAAAGTTTTATATTAGTGCCACAGTTAATGTAACCATATATAAAGAAAGCAAATGTGTGACTATGGTGCTTCCAACTCTTGCAACTTTGTCATGAATCTTGCAATATTTTGATTATTTTTTTTAAGTTACAGCTTCTGGAGTCATGTGATTATGTAAGAATTTTTACTTTCATTGTAAAAAAAAATATCCAGAAGGCAAATTTTTTAACACAACATTTATTATTTTAAAATGATCTCATTATTTTAAGCCTGGTTCATGACTTTGGGGAGCCTGATTCATGATTTCTGATTAGTTGGGGCAGCAATACTCTGACTTGAAGAGAAGGACCGGAAGACTAAATGAGTGAAAAGCAAACTTTTTTGGTTGGAAACCAAAAACCAAGGAAATGATAAGGGGCAGAGTGGGGAGGGGGGAAATCAACCTTCCGTATAAGATGAGGAAAGCTGGACTATCATACTTCTATAAATTAAATGAATGGACTCACTCCAGAATTTTATTCTAATTCTTTAAAATGATCTATACACTGTAAGAATGAATTTTTTAAACTCTCTATTGCCCTAACTCAGTGGTTCTCAACCTACGGCCTAATCAGCACACAGCTGCCACCCATGTGACATCCTCAGGGCCATACAAGTAGTATATATATTGTGTGGATGCGGCTCACATAACACAGAGACCTGCATATGTGGCCTACAATGGTAAACAGGTTGAGAATCACTCCTATAACTAAAATGAGAAATCATTAGAATTTGGAAGGGATCATTTCTTATATTCCAAAATGGTCTGTTATTTACAGTTCTTATTAAAAAATATTGGCCATAGAATGCATTCAAGTTTCAACAAATTGGTAATATTGTTAACTTGACTTTAACTTTTTCTAACAAAGGGAATAATATTTTAGCTTGTATGACTAATTTATGGCCTTTACACTAAAGCATGAACATTTAAAAAAGATGGTAGATTGAAATGATCTGATTTTGCCTGAGCAAATCAGATGCCAGGAAATTCACCCTTTGTGTTGTTTGCTGACCTAACCCTTTATAGCTTAACTCTCTCTAGCAATTAAACTGTCAAAAAATTTGTATGTTTGCATTACTCCATCTTCACTATGTCTGCAAGGGCTTTCGAACTCTTCATGCACAGGTTAACAACTTCAACTCATGCCCAATTTCATTGTGTCTTTATGATGGGCTGTAGCTAACTGAAAACAGAGGGTTTATTGGAAAACATGCTGTGACCCTATGCCCCATATTCTTCATAGAGATCTTGTTATGATATGAATATGGCATAACTAAGATGTGTTCTATGCAAGATAGGAGATGAGATCATTGGAAAGGTTATGATTTACTGACTGTATGCATGTATCATTTCTGTATCTGAAGTTAGAAATATTGACTATGTAACAATTACAAAAGTGTTTGCACCTGGGGAACGCGCTCCAGACAAAATGCAATCAGTCTGGCGGGTTAGTCAATGGGCCATTAGGGAGCACAATAGGACTTTGAAGATGCTAATCTGCCACCTTCCTGAGAAGCTTCCTGGGATGCTGCTTTAACAGTGCGGTTTCATGTGATCATGTCACCTGGTACTGGACCCCATCTTGGCCTACTAGTATTTTTCCACTAATAGGGGGTGAGGACCAAACTGGGAAAGAAAGGGTTCCTCCCATATGTAAATCCTATTTAAGGCAGGGAAGTGAGTTAATCTTGGTTGGTTCTTCACTGAATCCCTGCCCAAGATGACTGCTGAAAACATCTCCTGGAGAAGAAAGGACTGGACTCAGGCTAGAAGGTGTCTGGCCTCTGAAAAAAATATCCCGAGTTTTAAGTTGCAAGAGCAGTTTGTCTACCAGAAATTCTGCAACCTGCTTAAAACAACATTTAGGGTGAGAAATTACTACTTTTGGTAGTTTCTTTAGTGTATTATGTTTAGTTTGCATGTTTTGTTTTATTTATTCAGTAATCTATTTTGATCTTTTTGCTATCCCTTATAATAATTTAAAATCTATCCTTTAATCTTGTTTTTATTTTCTATAAACCAGTTTGTTCAATTCATAACTGGAGGGCAAAAAGCTGTGCACATCTTCCTCCACATTGAGGGAGGGAGCGAATGTCAGGAGCTTATGCTGTACAGGTTTCTGTGCAGCACAAGACAATACAATTTTGGGTTTACACTCCAGAGGGGGCGTGCACTTGAGTGCTGGGCAATTCCCAAGCTGAGTCTTCCCACAAAGAGCTGATCTCAGTGTCTGTGTCTTTCTGCAGCTGGGTGTGGCCCTACCTGTGTGTGTGCTGGAGGAGGCTTGAGGGCCTGACTCAGCAAGGCAGTGTAAGGGAACCCACACTGGTGGAACCGGCAGGCTCAGTGGTACCCCAGTACAGCAGGTGGCACCCCGGAGGGATGGGGGCAACCCATCACACATGAATTTATAGACATGGGAGCATAGCAGTCCTGCCTGCAATTTCCATGAATCTTGCTGCATACTAGGTAAGACCTAACCACAAGCACAGCACTGTAGCTGATCTCAGGCTGTCCTTTGTTCCCACATAACCTTATTTCCTACGCTTGTGCTCTAAGATGTCATTTTCCAGACTGAGTATGATAACCCCAATCCTCAAAACCATCTCCAAATGCTGTGGGAGTTTCTCTTTTGCCACTATCTCCAAATTCAGAGAAAGAGATACAGAGAGAAAGGCAGCCAGATAAACTTCCCTATGATGCACCTTCCCCAGAAAATTACAATTTTTTCCCCACACAAACCAGCTTTCTACACAAGAACAGCGATATTAGGTCAGACCAATGGTCCATCTAGCCCAGTATCCTGTCTACCGACAGGGGCCAATGCCAGGTGCTTCAGAGGGAATGAACAGAACAGGGCAATTTTGAGTGATCCATCCACTGCCATCCTGTCAAAGGTTCTGGCTTCTGGCAGTCAAAGGTTTAGGGACACCTAGGGCATGGGGTTGCAACCCTGACCATCTTGGCTACTAGCTATTGGTGGCCCGATCCTCCATAAATTTATCTAATTCATTTTTGAACCCAGTTATACTTTTGGCCTTCAGTATTTAGACTTCTTGTATTTGTATACAAGCACTTATAAAGTTTGTCAGTATTTAGTTGTCTGCCTTCATGTGATGTAATTGACTATTTCTGTTCAGTTCCAACCTGCACTTTATTAATTTCTATCCTCTCTTCTTTACCAGGCTATAGAGTATCCCCTTTAATAAATCATCCCCTAGGTAACATGTTTGTCTGAACTGTGTGTTCCTCTGCATCTGTAGGCTTTTCCTCAGCCCTTAGTTTCAAAACTCCACCACCACCTTTTTAATCTTAGATGCCACAAAACCAGCTGGAAGGAGGGTTCCAACTATGGGACTGTTTCCCTCCACTCCGGCTTGATGATCTCCTTGCCCAAGACTTTCACCTTCCTGGACAGCACAGAGGCTGTCAAGACAGGAGATGGGACTTCTCTACTGTGTCCCAGAAAGTCTCTTCTGTGTACCTCGCTGTATTCCTTATCTTCTCCAGTTCAGTCACTCTAGTCTCAAGAACCCATACTCAGTCTCTGAGGGCCATGAGGTCCTTGCACCAAAAGCACACAGAGGCTATCTGTCTACAAGGTGCATTCAATGCAATACACTGGCTAGTCCCCACTCTGCTGCTGGACTTCTGCATGATTTTTACTCCTGCAGAGTTTTTTGTTTAATTATTATTTGTGTGTTGTTTGAGAATAGGGGTGTGTGGGGGGGGGAGGGGGGGTGTTAGTGGTCTTAGTTTAGAGAATGTTTGTTAGGTGCATCTGGCTCTCTTGCTCCCTTACAAAACTCCCCTGTTCACTAGGTCCTTTGGTCCCTTAGGACTGTCTTTTTAAAGCCCTGATTCTCCCTAAATTAATCCTGCTCCCTTGTCAGGGGACCCTAAAGGGATTAGGGATCAAAAGGATGGCAGGAGAGAGCCCCATTGGGAAGCACTCGGCCTTGCCTAGTAGGCCACTAGACTCAGCACACAGCCCCACAGACAGACCACACTATAAACTTCAGTCAAGCAGGCACATGGGAAGCAAGCAAGCACACAGCCGCCACCACCACAAACAAACCCAGACAGCAAACTCAGCCCAGTGGTCACACAGTCACTGCTCCTTCACCTGTAGAACTCCCTTGTGAAACTCCTGTTTGCTGCTTTTGTTCACTAGCTTCCTCTGAAAATTACAATTTTTTGCCATAGACAACTTTCTACCTGCAACATTCAAAGCCATTGAAGATACTCCAATACTCAGAATCCATTTGCCAGGAAATTATGAGATTTCAAAATGGTTTCCTATTCTGAAATGTAATGAACACAACATTGAGAAATTTCCTGCAAAACAAAAATTAGTTCAGAGTCAGGGAAAGTATTTTCTTTTGATAAAATTGAAACTTTTTTTTTCTGATTTGACCTTTTTTTTAAAAAAACTTAAAATGTATATAAAAACCAATTTAATTTCAGAGACATCTTGAACTGAAGAATCAAAATAACCCACTCTGAAAATGTTGAAATGAAGCATTTTTACACCGTTGAAATGTTTTATTTTAAACAAAATTTGGTCAAAAACGACAGCTTATTCCAAATGTTTCCAATCAGCTCTAGTCATAGTCAAGGAAAGACACTACTGTTCAACAGATCTGAAAATCCATCCAAAGTGTCTCAAAAATCAGGCACCCAAATTCAGCAGTCATTTAAAAAAAATGCGTTCATGGTGACTTTCTGTTAAAAAACATTGAGGGTCCATTAACTGTAATATGATGATGATATTTTAATAGAGCTGTATGAAACTTGCTGGGATCCAGATAGATGAGATTAAGTAGAAATGGTTCTCATGAAGGCTTCCTTTCGGTTTGACCCACATGAATTCTCCATATAACAAAAAATGCCACTGCATCACCTCACAAACTTGTTAATCTTAACAGAGGCCAAAGATAGAATTAATTAACTGTCCTCTCACTCCTAGAAATAATCCCTCCAGAGAACAGTTGAAATACTTTAGTAGGGCACTGTCGGGAAGTTTGCCCAGCCACTGAACCTATTCAGTCGCCAGGGCTGTCAAGTTTGCGCTTTTCATGAGCCATAAGTGTCTTTTGAGAGAGAGAGAGAGAGAGAGAGAGAGAGAACCTTTAGTGTAAAAGGTTTTGTCTTCACTTCTGCTGTGCACAAGCACATTATAAAGTCTAGTTTGACAGGAGAGAGGGGGGATAGAATAGTCCTGCATAAAAGTCCCTGTTCACCACAGAACTTAAGCACATGAGCAATTCCATTAGAGCCAATAGGAATATTCACTTGCTTAAAGATTAGTTCTTTAAGACCTTGCTGAGTTTGGGCCAAAGTGGTGATCTGAATATACATCTAACCTTATGGTATAATATGTATGCACATCATGTCAATTGTGCTATGACTTCAATTTCCAATCATCTTTTCTTTTTGTGAAATAAATGGCTTTCAATTGTCACAGGCTGGCATGGCATGTGCCTCTGATATCTGGGCCTGGTTTGTCAGCTGTGCATTGATGCAGATACAAATAAGCCATATGTTAATGAACTAGGCTCTTAAATGACTACTTAGAGAAGTTCAGCTGCAGGAATTTTACAAATATTACAGGTTTCAGATCTTCCTTTGAACTGCATTAGCCATAAATATGAATTATTCTTGTAGGTTCTATATATGGATAATTCAATCTGCTTTAAAGATTCAGCAGCAAAATATAAACATAATTATTTCCCAACCAGATAAGTGAGTCACTTTAGCTAAGAAAACTTTATTTTTTGAATAGCTCACATGAAGTTAAATATTCCCATCACCGTCTACACGAAACTTTTACTCTAATACATACATAGATGTATGTATACATATACTCTCACTTCCAGATTTTACACAGCTTAACTGGATCAAGTTGTTTGAATAGCAAAGCATTGAACAGCCTGATAAATGAAAGGATAATTCAGTTCCATTGCTAGAAATCAAGTGTAAAGTTATTATGATTGTTTCCTGCTATCTGTGAATAATAGCTCTGTAAAAATATTAATTTATGAATTTTACTGGGTAGGTGACCACCCAGTGCTTAATGGGAACTAGCAATTAGTGTATGTAAATCAGCTGAGCGAGAAGTATCTCAGTTCCTGTTCTGAATAGAGGAAGAGTTAATTTGTAAGAATACATGTCCCAGTCCCATCTGATTTGAAAAAGTCACGTTCTCGACTGCTGAAAATCTGAACACCTACAATATTTGTTGTGCATTTTATGATTACTCTTAATGCCCTTGCAAACACATATAATAAAATGCTAACAAACCATCATCCATTACCTAATTATATTTATTCAGACAGATAAAGCTGGGTGGGGGAAGCCTACAGTAAAAATATTGTTTCTCATTTGGCAAACAAAGACTAAATTTACAGCTTAATTATTCCTTGTAGTGCTGTAGAAAGATTTTTCTGTTAATCATACTCAGATCCTGAGATGATTTTTTTTTGTAGTGAGGTTTAAAATGTGTATTGACTCCCAATTAAATCTACTTCCTCTCCAGTAGGGGAGTCACTAATGGGATTTAAATGTTTGTGAGGTTTCATTGGGACTCACAGAGGGAGATTTTCTGACATTGATGGAACACCTTTTATAAGGCAAGACAAATACCATGCAAGATAATGTTATAACTGCTTTGCAAAATTTTGCTTATGGAAAATATCAGAATAATTCATCTTAATTAACAAACATCTCTCTAAAATTCTACAGCTGAGTGTAAGAAAAATAGAGGTCAGTCCCACAAATCCTTACTCATGTGAGCAGCCCCACCAAATTCAAAAGAATCACTTATCTACATATTGGTACTCGTGTGGGTAAATTTTGCAGCCTATACACATTTTATTTTATTTTTTATATAATATTTCAATAGAATTCAGTTTGAAGCTTCGTATAAGACCACAATATGCATTGTTTCATCAAAGCCAGCCTATGGGCCCAGGGCCACGAGACTGCCTTCTTTGCGGGAACTAGAAATGCAAAAGTGAATCTCAACTTTCATTTTTAAACTGAGTAGGTGTCTAGTCCTTTACCTTACAAAAATAGCCTAGAAAATATACATTGATTGCTAGGGTTGAAAGGATCCAGAAACAAGTCTCCACTTCTGCAGTAGATAGCTGGTGAGGTTGGACATGGACACGGACATGAACAGTTTATACATGTGTAAAATAAGTACAGTTACATTTGGGCTGTGTCCCAGTGAATCATCTCATTACCCTGTCTCACAATCCTTTGGCTCTGTGGTACTTTCTTGGAGGTCCCAGGACTGAGAGTCACCTTGTTACTCTCCTACCTCCAGTGCAGGGGCGGCTCTACGAATTCTGCTGCCACAAGCAGGGCGGCGCGCTGCGCCGCTCGCGCTGCCGGGCGCCGGTCCCGCGCCTCTGCGGGACCTCCCGCAGACGTGCCGCTGGTCCCGCGCCTACGGTGGAGCTTCCGCAGTCATGCCTGTGGGAGGTCCACACAAGCCGCGGGACCAGCGCACCCGCCGCAGTCATGCCTGCGGGAGGTCCGGTCGTCCCGCGGCTCCGTTGGACCTCCCGCAGGCATGACTGCGGAAGGTCCGCTGGACCCGCCTGCCGCCCTCCCGTTAAAATGCTGCCCCACGCACGCGCTTGGCGCGCTGGGGTCTGGAGCCGGCCCTGCTCCAGTGAGAGAAAGACAGAGACTTGCTGGTGCTTAATTGGGTGTCAGAGACCTGATGTCTCTAGCCTGTTATCCACCCAATCTCCTCAGAGCCATGCTAGCTCTCACTTTGCTTTGCAGGTTAACAAGAGGTGTACCCAAGTCCCTTTGAAGATTTCCCCTGTCATATCCAGCCCCTGTCACTGGCCAATCACTGAAACACCTGGTTTGTACCAGGGACAGTGCACACACCAGCTTGTTTGATTCAATTAATGAACATATCCCATATAACATCACAGCACTGTGGTATGTTTATAGTGAAAACAATCATAAGTTTATCATCAAGGCTAAGATTTAAGAGAGAGTGAATAAGGATCATGGAAACAAATGTTATACATAAAAACAAAGTCAACACACACTTTCTAGAGAGTATCAGAGGGGTAGCCGTGTTAGTCTGGATCTGTAAAAGTAGCAGAGAGTCCTATGGCACCTTATAGACTAACAGACGTATTGGAGCATGAGCTTTCGTGGGTGAATACCCACTTCGTCGGATGCATCCGACAAAGTGGGTATTCACCCACGAAAGCTCATGCTTCAATATGTCTGTTAGTCTATAAGGTGCCACAGGACTCTCTGCTACTTTCTAGAGACTAAACTTAAGTATAACAGGCTAACCACATGTCTAAAAGTAATCAGATCTCACCCAAATTTATCTCCACATTGCTTCCAACCAGGGCAGGTTGGGATCCTGTTTTCATGAATGCAGTCACACTGCCCAATTACTTCCTCAGGTGCAGGATAAAGAGGTGTTTTTTTGCCTTCTTATATCCCCCGCTCCCCCCAATTCATTGATGGTCCCCAGAGTAAGGATGACTCTCCAGATTTATTACCTGGTTTGCTAGCTTCACATCCTCATATTGACTTTGTATGCAAATAGGGCTTCCATTGTATAGGTTTACAATGCTTAATTTACACGTGAACAGAGGCAGATAGGTGAATGTGCATCCTCTGTTGGGCAGAAACCTATTTGTCAACCCTGCATCCCTGCCTTGATTCAAACTTTTAGGAACATATTTTCTGTGTGTACACAACTACACACATGCATATTACATTGTATTTGTACACACATTTCACAATTATATTAGTGACCTGTGTGATCCTGGCTTTCATTAAAGACCTCACATGATATTCTTTATGGCTAAGTTTTATGGAAGCGAAGTGCTAGGTTTCGTGAGTTTATCAGGCCTGTTAGGAGTTGCTGTTACAGAATGGTGAACTCTTTGCCAGTTGGCATCGATGGTTTCTTAGTGTCCCAGGCCCACTGTATTCATAGTTGTGGGATAATGTTGGACAGGAATTGGCTACATTTGGAACCCAGCAGATAGTATTCCAGGAAGGCTGGTGAAACAAAAACCAGCTCTGATTTGATTAGGTTCTATATTTATCTAGCAACTAAATTGTTACTACTCTGTGCATTCTGAAATATCCTGATGAGAGACACTCATATAGCTCCTTTCATCCCAAAGTACCTTCCAAGCTATTGGCCTAGCCCTGCTCTCACTAAAGTCAATAGCAAAAAGCACTAACTTTAAAAAGACTCGAATTGGGCTGTGTATAAACATTTAGATACAGTCACTTCAGGAAAGTAAGGAACTAAACCAGTAGACATCAGGGGTAACTTCTAAACTAGTGCTGGGCAACCTGCGGCCCGTCAGGGTAATCCGCTGGCGGGCCATGAGACAGTTTATTTACATTGACCATCCGCAGGCATGGCCGCCCGTAGCTCCCAGTGGCCACAGTTCGCCGTTCCTGGCCAATGGGAGCTGTGAGAAGCAGTGCGGGTACATTTATGGTGTCAAGTAATTCATGACAGACAAGCAAACATAATAATTCCATGGAGATCACAGATCAAAAACAATTAATCATCATCGTAGAGAAGCATCTGAGCATCCAGCCATGAATATATGGAGGCACTCGGGGATAAATATGAGAAGGTCAAGCAGTCTGGAATATCAGCATGCACATAGGGGCAGATCAAGACTCTACCACCCAGCTACAGGGGTAATTTCATTGTAGATCTACAAGAGCAGCCTAGATTTAGAAGAACTGCTCAAATAGTGAACATTTTTTCAGGAGTCCTGTCTGTGCGGGAGAGATTGTGCCAGATAGCATGACTAACAACTGCCTACATCACGGTACAACACCTAATTCATTATATGTTTGGGAACCCTTTGAGTTTCCAATCTGAAAAGTAAGGTAGAAGTTCAGAGAATTGTTACTGTAATTATTAAATAGAAAATGGATATTGGAAAATGAGATTAAAAATCCTTTTGTCATGAATATATACTGGATCATGCCATCTGGGCTAAAAGGCTTCTTCACCATTTCAGAGACTCATAAAAATTCTTCTGGCAGATTTAAAAGGTAAAATCTGCTATGTTTATATTGATGATATAATCATTTTCTCTTAGGACTTGGATCAGCATTTAGTTAATATAACAGCTGTACTATGAAAATTACAGTCTCCGAGCCTTACTGTAAATCTTAAAAATGAAAATGCTGTACTATGTAGATTAAATACTGTGGCACATTATGTGGAAAAAAATTAGCTGTAGATCACAAAAGTTGTAGTTGTTTGTATACTTCCTGTGCCCTGAAGTATGAAGCAAATCCAGGCCAGTCTTGGTTTTACAAATTGGTATCATCTATATACTGTAGTTGAAGAACCTCTGAATAATGTTCTGGGGGGAAATCCCTATCAAATAGATAGATGAGCACTGAACAGTTTTAAAAAATCTCTTAAAACCTGACTAATCCTCAGAGTTGGGCTTCCTGGTTACACACATATTTGTATAAATGCTACATGAAGGGCAGTTTATCAGGCTTGAGAGGTTTCTGGTTCAATATTCTGACAGTCGTTTAAACCGGGCTGACGGCCACCCAAGTACCCTCTCATGGTCATGGGTGCCTCTGTTGTGCCCTTCCCTTGTTTTCCCTTTCACCAGGGATCCTTCAGAAAACTCCACAGCCTCTTTCAGTCACAGCCCTTCTTAAAGTCTGGGATTTTTATTATGAAAATTCTCAAACAAATACAACACTCTTCCAGCCAGGCTTAAACTGGCCACAGCCCCTCCTGCCTGGGGGACTGTCCCTTCCTTGGAAACCTCTGCAGGTGACCCTCTTTCCCCTTGGCTTCACTCTGCAGACCCCTCACACTTCCTGCTGCCTCTTACCCTAGGATCACCTGATTCCCTGTCTCACTGACTCCATCTATAATTTCCCCATCGCTGCTGGGCCCACTGTGCCTTCTGCTCCTGCTCCTGCAGAATCTGTAGAAGGACTGTCTGCATCCATGGCTGCTGCTCAGCCAGCACACTGATAGTTTTCTCAATCCCATGCATTCACCTTCCTTCCTTGATGGGAGGGGGTCTGCGGGATCCTGCCAACTATGCCAGTTGGAACAGGACCATCTGCCACACAGGCAGCCCCACCTCGCCAGAGATGTGCCTGCTGAGCTGGGCCCCCGTTTCCCCTTCACCACGGCTCCTTCAACAAACTACAGCCTCCCTTTCGGCACAGCCCTTCTTATGTTTATGAAATGAATGAAGTTCTCAAACAAGCAAAACCAGTCTTCCACCCAGGCTTTAGCTGGGCACAGCCCCCTCCTTCCTGAGCAACTCTCCCTTCCTTGTGAACCACTGCAGGAGACCCTCTTTCCCTGGAGCTTTACTCTGCAGACGCCTCGCTGTGCTTTCCTGCTGCCTTTTACCCTGGGATGACCTGATTCAACCCAGCTGTGGCTTGTCCTGTAACCAGCACAGGCTGGGCAACTAAAAACGGAGACACACAAAACCAATAGCCATGTCTGAAAATTTAGGCCTTTCTTTATTAATTAAAAAAAAAAAGAGAGATAATGGACATGGTAGCCTGGATGAGGTGGGGGAGGAGGGAAGGACATGGCCACATTGCTTATTGTAGCCACACTAAAAATCAAACTGTTTGAGTGACAGCCTTCTGTTGCTTGGGCCATCCTCTGGAGTGCAGAGACCAGGAAAGAATTATGTGACTGCGAAGAGCAGAGGCAGGATGCGATGCTGAGGAAAGCCAGCAAGAGCACAGACCCCCGCTGCATCCACTGTATAACTGCCTACCCTCCTCCCCCACCGCATTCTTAGGTGTCTGGGTGAGGAGGCTATGGAACATGGGGAGGAGGGTAGGCAGTTATACAGTGGATGCAGCGGGGGTCTGTGCTCTTGCTGGCTTTCCTCAGCATCGCATCCTGCCTCTGCTCTTCGCAGTCACATAATTCTTTCCTGGTCTCTGCCACTGAATGCTTCCATGCTGTCATAAGTATAAAGGGAAGGGTAACAGCCCTCCTGTGTACAATACTATAAAATCCCTCCTGGCCAGAGACACCAAAATCCTTTTACCTGTAAAGGGTTAAGAAGCTCAGGTAACCTGGCTGACACCTGACCCAAAGGACCAACAAGGGATACTTTCAAATCTTGGTGGGGGGAAGGCTTTTGTTTGTGTGCTCTTTGTTTGGGGGGTTGTTCGCTCTTGGGACTAAGAGGGACCAGATATCAATCCCAGCTCTCCAAATCTTTCTCAACCAGTCTCTCATATTTCAAACTTGTAAGTAACAGCCAGGCAAGACGTGTTAGTTTTATCTTTGTTTTCTCAGCTTATAAATGTTCCTTTTGCTAAAGGGTTTACCTCTGTTTGCTGTAACTTTAAACCTAAGGCTAGAGGGGGTTCCTCTGGGCTCTTTGAATCTGATTACCTTATAAAGTTATTTTCTATCTTAATTTTACAGAAATGATTTTTACCTTTCTTTCTTTAATTAAAAGCCTTCTTTTAAAGAACTGGATTGATTTTTCCTTGTTTTAAAATCCAAGGGGGTTGAATCTGGACTCACCAGAAATTGGTGGGGAAAAAGAAGGGGGAATGGTTAATTTCTCCTTGTTTTAAGATCCAAGGGTTTGGATCGGTGTTCACCAGAAACTTGGTGGAGAAGTCTCTCAAGACTACCCAGGAAAGGGTTATAGTACTTGGGAGGGAAATATTCGAGGGGGGGAGGTAAACAGAGTTTCCCAAACTCATAAATAATTTGGGTGATGGCAGCAAAACCATATCTAAGCTGGTAGTTAAGCTTAAAGGTTCTCATGCAGGTCCCCACATCTGTACCCTAGAGTTCAGGGTGGGGAAGAAACCTTGACACATGCATTAAGCTGTGCCCTATCAGTGCGGGAGGGCTGCATGAGCTCAGAAAACATGTAATCACAAGTGCATTTTTTTCGCCTTCTAATCTGCGATAACCTCAGGGACTGAGACGATAGGAGGAGCGTAGAAATATTCTACACTCTATGATTCTGGGGGACTGCATGGTCACCTGTGCTGCTGAGTTTGCCATGCTGACCAAACAGGAAATTAAATTCAAAAGTTCCCGGAGCTTTTCCTGTGTACTTGGCCAGTGCATCGGAGTTCAAAGTGCTGTCCAGAGCGGTCACATTGGAGCACTCTGGGATAGCTCCCGGAGGCCAGTACTGTTGATTTGCGTCCACACTACCCCAAATTCGACCCAGCAAAGTCGATTTTAGCGCTAATCCCCTCGTCAGGGGAGGAGTATAGAAGTCGATTTTAAGAGCCCTTTAAGTCGATGGAATGGGGTTGGTTGTGTGGACGCATTCATTTTAAAATCGACCTAACACGGCTAAATTCGACCTAACCCCATAGTGTAGACCAGGCCTGAGTAGCTGAATTTGGTAGTCCACTTTAAATCAGTCCAAAGGTAACTGAGTCAAAAACTTTCCATTCAGTTCATATGCCATAAAGGGAAGACGACACACAGAAGGGAAGGTAATTACTCTTCATGAAATCCTGTAGCTTGCTTTCATTTTACATAGACATTTCAGTGGGGCTCTAGTTATGCTTGAAGAAGCATTTAGTCAAGTCCACGTAATTGATGCATCTTTCTATCAAGTCAGGACATTCTCTTGGTCCCAAGGGTGTTTTACAGGTAAGATCTATTGTCATCACTGTATTCATTCTTATGTGATTGCAGAAAACTAACTGGAAGATTGAAAGTCTTGGTGCTAGGCAATGCAGGTGGGATTGTTTGACAAGACAACACCAACAGAAACTCTTCCTTGTGATTGGAAAGAAACGAGTCACCCAAGAGATTTTTGTGCATGTGGAGCATAATCCTGAACTCCTTAATCATTTTTTTTCTCAGGCAAACTCCCATTGAAGCCTGTGGTAAATAGTAAAAAGGCTGTCAAGTATCAGAGGGGTAGCCGTGTTAGTCTGGTTCTGTAGAAGCAGCAAAGAATCCTGTGGCACCTTATAGACTAACAGATGTTTTGCAGCATGAGCTTTCGTGGGTGAATACCCACTTCTTCGGATGCAAGTAGTGGAAATTTCCAGGGGCAGGTGTATATATAAGCAAGCAAGAAGCAAGCTAGAGATAACGAGGTTAGATCAATCAGGGAGGATGAGGCCCTGTTCCAGCAGCTGAGGTGTGAAAACCAAGGGAAGAGAAACTGGTTCTGTAATTGGCAAGCCATTCACAGTCTTTGTTTAGTCCTGAGCTGATGGTGTTAAATTTGCAGATGAACTGGAGCTCAGCAGTTTCTCTTTGAAGTCTGGTCCTAAAGTTTTTTTCTGTAGGATGGCCACCTTAAGATCTGCTATTGTGTGGCCAGGGAGGTTGAAGTGTTCTCCTACAGGTTTTTGTATATTGCCATTCCTAATGTCTGATTTGTGTCCATTTATCCTTTTCCTTAGAGACTGTCCAGTTTGGCCGATGTACATAGCAGAGGGGCATTGCTGGCATATGATGGCATATATTACATTGGTGGACGTGCAGGTGAATGAACCGGTGATGGTGTGGCTGATCTGGTTAGGTCCTGTGATGGTGTTGCTGGTGTAGATATGTGGGCAGAGTTGGCATCGAGGTTTGTTGCATGGATTGGTCCCTGAGCTAGAGTTACTATGGTGCGGTGTGCAGTTGCTGGTGAGAATATGCTTCAGGTTGGCAGGTTGTCTGTGGGCGAGGACTGGCCTGCCACCCAAGGCCTGTGAAAGTGTGGGATCATTGTCCAGGATGCAATGCATTGGTGACCTTCCAGAAAACACCATCCTAGCCACCATGGATGTAGAGGCTCTCTACACAAACATCCCACACACTGATGGAATACAAGCTGTCAGGAACAGTATCCCTGATGATGCCACAGCACAACTGGTTGCTGAGCTCTGTGCCTTTATCCTCACACACAACTATTTCAAATTTAATGACAATATATATCTCCAGATCAGTGGCACCGCTATGGGCACCCGCATGGCCCCACAATATGCCAATATTTTTATGGCCGACCTGGAACAACGCTTCCTCAGCTCCCGTCCACTCACGCCCCTTCTCTACCTTCGCTACATTGATGACATCTTCATCATCTGGACCCATGGGAAGGAGACTCTGGAAAAATTCCACCATGATTTCAACAACTTCCACCCCTCCATCAACCTCAGCCTGGACCTATCTACACGGGAGGTCCACTTCCTAGACACCACGGTGCAAATAAGTGGTGGTCACATTAACACCACCCTATACCGAAAACCTACCGACCGCTATGCCTACCTTCATGCCTCCAGCTTCCATCCCGGGCACACCACAAGATCCATTGTCTACAGCCAAGCACTGAGGTACAACCGTATCTGCTCTAACCCTGCAGACAGAGACCAACACCTAGAAAATCTCCACCAAGCATTCTCAAGACTACTGTACCCACACGAGGAAATAAGGAAACAGATCAACAGAGCCAGATGTGTACCCAGAAGCCTCCTACTGCAAGACAAACCCAAGAAAGAAACCAACAGGACTCCACTGGCCATCACATACAGTCCCCAGCTAAAACCCCTCCAACGCATCATCAGGGATCTACAACCCATCCTGGACAATGATCCCACACTTTCACAGGCCTTGGGTGGTAGGCCAGTCCTCGCCCACAGACAACCTGCCAACCTGAAGCATATTCTCACCAGCAACTGCACACCGCACCATAGTAACTCTAGCTCAGGAACCAACCCATGCAACAAACCTCGATGCCAACTCTGCCCACATATCTACACCAGCAACACCATCACAGGACCTAACCAGATCAGCCACACCATCACCGGTTCATTCACCTGCACGTCCACCAATGTAATATATGCCATCATATGCCAGCAATGCCCCTCTGCTATGTACATCGGCCAAACTGGACAGTCTCTAAGGAAAAGGATAAATGGACACAAATCAGACATTAGGAATGGCAATATACAAAAACCTGTAGGAGAACACTTCAACCTCCCTGGCCACACAATAGCAGATCTTAAGGTGGCCATCCTACAGCAAAAAAACTTTAGGACCAGACTTCAAAGAGAAACTGCTGAGCTCCAGTTCATCTGCAAATTTAACACCATCAGCTCAGGACTAAACAAAGACTGTGAATGGCTTGCCAATTACAGAACTAGTTTCTCTTTCCTTGGTTTTCACACCTCAGCTGCTGGAACAGGGCCTCATCCTCCCTGATTGATCTAACCTCGTTATCTCTAGCTTGCTTCTTGCTTGCTTATATATACACCTGCCCCTGGAAATTTCCACTACTTGCATCCGAAGAAGTGGGTATTCACCCACGAAAGCTCATGCTGCAAAACATCTGTTAGTCTATAAGGTGCCACAGGATTCTTTGCTGCTTCGTAAAAAGGCTTAGGGCAAAATTCTCCTCTCTGATCTGCCTCCAACCTCTAACCCCTCACAGTGGACCTGTTGCATATTTTATGCTCATTCTAAGCAGGCAACTGTCAGGCTGTGCAGTGAAGGCGTACCGAATGCAACAGAAACTGGCACTGTGAATCGGAGATGCCCTGGGCAGGTCAGAGGAGAAATTTGTCCTTAGGGAGTTGGTATGTTTCAGTATTACAGTTTAGGCCAGATTCTGCATCTTCTCTGCAGGTAAGTCTCTCAGTGAAGTCAGCAGGAGCAAGGACTACAGGACTGGATTTTTAAGGATGTAATCTAGTAATTTAACAGTCAGAGAAAATGAACGACATTTTGCCACTTGTTTACTTAATTAATGTAGTGATTGATATGTGTGTGCCTATCGTCATAGCATCTGGATGCATTACACAGATTAAATGCAGCATCACATTAAATTAAATCCACAGTGGCCACCCCTACATACACTTAAATCAATCCTAACTACACCTACAATGCTTGAACCATGCTTTGAAGGTCAGAAAATTGGGCTCAGGTGGACCATCTGAGGGAGCCTATTCACTGGCAAGGACCGTCCACTGAGAACACCCAGCCTGCTGTATTTTGCATACACTAGCTGATGTTTTTGAATAGCCCTCATGGGCCTGCTATGGTGCATTATGGTAGACCAATCAGACACCAAAGGCCTGGGTAAAATTGGGGGGGTGGATAGGTTTTTTAATACATTTTAAGCATATGATTTCTAGAGTTTTGACACTCAGGGTCCAGACACTCCAAGGGGAGAACAGAAGGTTTAAACCTCCCCCAATAAGCAGTTAAACCAACTGACTGCATTTCTGTTATTTTACTGTAAGAGCATATAGAGTAGAGTAAAGATCTTGTAGGAAAGCTTGAAACACACTGAATGTAATAGTCATTATGAGTTATGGAGTTATGTATACAGATTATTGTTATGAAGAGGGGTGTGTGTGTGTGTGTGTGTAAAACTAATTGTAACTGTGGTGTGACTTCAGCATCACCTTGCAATAGGGCAGTGAAGCAATTGGGGATGGTGGGGAGGGAGGCTACCTCCCCAAACAAACAAAACTGGCTTCAAGCACCTGGCCATTGTCCAACCCAGGGGGAAAAAAACCCAGAAAACAGACAATGAGGAACCATCAAAGAAAATGGGAACTGCTTGACAATTAAAAGAAAACACCAGTCCTCAGAAGCTGAGAAAGGAGGGAGTTTTCCCCACTTTAAATATCTACACAGATTGAAGGAAAAAACCCATGCAAATCCTTTTAAAATGGACGAGGTTTGAACTGAAGAAGCCTCCAGAATTTGAGGGACAGTCTTGAGACAAGAGGCTGTTTATGAACGTGAGATCTCTCCTGTAGCTCCTGTGCACTAGGAAACTGTTTTAGGGCAATAGGTAACTCTTATTAGAAATGGGATTTTATCTAATATCAAAGTGTAAAGCCTGAGGTTGTGTCTTCATGTTTATTTTCTGTGTCAATTGTATGTGTTTGCTGCCCCCTTACTCTGTCATCTTTGAATTGGTGGTTCTTCTATTAAATACACTTTTTAATTTTATCCTAACCACATCTCTGATGCCTAAACTGAGTGTTGTGCAGATGCTAAAGTAAGCTGAGAACTTGAAGTCTGGTTTCATGCCTTCAGGGGTGACAAACTAGAGGGGAACCATCCAAGTGTCTGGTAAATATGAACTCAGGGAGGATGTATTTGGGGAGACCCACAGTGGAAGAGCTGTTGCAAAAAGTAACTAGGTTGGTGAGACCTTATACTTGTGGGCAGGCTTCTGGTGTCAGGGAATTGAACCATAGATGCATAGCACAAAGGCCTCCAAGGTTATAGGGTGGAAAGTGACAGAAACCCTCACTGGTCTGGGTGGACCCAGAATGTCACAATTGCTTGTGTGCTGACAAAAGTTGCATGTTTCCAGCAGGGTCCTATTGAGTGTGCAGTTTTTAATCTCCTATTTGAGTATTTTAAAGATCGCTGTTCATTTGCTTTTAATGCAACGTGCATAGTAAAGATAGAAATGGTTATTTTGTCAGGATGCCCAGCGTACAGGGCTTATGAATTAAAGTGGCATCTCTCAATATAAATGGGAAGAATAAATTGCAGAAACAAACAAATCAGCTTGAAGTCTGAATATCAAATACTCTCAATCTTGCCACACAATCCTGGACACTGCTTGTTGTTTTTCTTCCTTGGTGCTTATTTTTCCCCCCTGGGTCTTTACTTGGGTGCATTCTCTTTGATGTCAGTTGGAGTTTGGCTAGCAAAAAGTGAACAAGAACCTCAGAATTAAGCCTCTGCTCTTTAAAAGGCTCATGTGGTCCAGTGATTTTATTAGATAAAATCCCATTTCTAATAAGAGTTACCTATTGCCAGACCTATTGAGGCAGAAACTCCTGGTGGGGCCAACTGAGCCAGACCAAAGGGTAAGGAACCAGACAAATAGTGGTCCACTGGTCCTCCAGTTTTGGGGTAAAGCAATAGGTCAACAACCTATCCTTGTCAAGAGGTTAAGTTATAGAAACACACCAAGGTAGCATTCCAGGAAACAGCATGATACACAGGGATAGCAGAGCCTTATTCAGCACTAAGCAATGTCTGATGGCATGGGAAGGATTCAGGTTCAGTTAGATCAAAAGAGAAACGATCAAGGTTTCCTCTCTTTAAATTTTGTAAGTCTCTCTCTATGGTAATGTCTGTTGATTAGAGCAGAGGACTGGGTATAAGGACTACTGGGTTGTACCCTTGGTTTTTCTATTAACTAATTGTAAGGCCTTAAAAAGTTTTGGTGGCTCAATTTACCTCTGAAATGCTGTTGAAAGATTTAGTTGGGCTTAATTGATTTCAGTGGAGCTACTCTGATTTTGCCACCCAAGGATCTGATGTAATACTTAAAAATGGATTTGAGATCCTTAGATACAAGATTCAACAGAAGTTCAGGATAATACAATGAGAAAAATGTTAAATTCTTGGGGCTCAATCCATTTTGCTTCTTTACTGTGAGACAGATTCTAATTCTTCACGCTGGTGTAATTCTGGAGCATCTCCATTGGTGCAATCTTGCCTTGTAATTTACTCTCCAGCTACCATTCATACAACCCCAATACCTCAAATAAAACATTCACAAAAGAGAGATCATGACACCCAGGATTTCCTGCTCTGGAGGAATATGAAGTGTGGCTGTCTGGAATTCTGACTTACTACGAGTTCAGTAGGTGAATAGCTCCGGGGTCATGAGCCCAGGTGTGTTTATAAGCCAGAATTTGAATTTCTAGCTCCTGGTGGTTGTATTCCAAAGGCTGGGTTCAATCACACTCCATGCAGGTAGTGATAAATTTAGGATCAATGGGTGGAAAAAACTGTCTGTCTTCAAGTGATTTGCACAAAACATAATGGAGAAAAAATGTGCCATCACTGTCAATAGAATGAATATTCTATCAAAACTGCCCTCGCATTCTCCTGTATTGAGATTAACTTTACCTGCTGAACATTGTGAAATTTATTTCAGTGGCCTATGACCACCATATATCAGCATCCGACCCCTATCTATATAAAACAATAAGCATGATCTTAAGGCTCTCTTAGAGGCTGTCTGAGAGATGTATATTTGCTGACATATAACCTGACTCAAGCCAAACATCATTACCCCTGTGACTGATTGGAGGGCAGCCATAACTTAACAGTTTTATTTCCCTCCTGCAGCTGAGCTTCTTGACCATGCTGGCTGAGCTGACATGGCATTTCAAGTCATGTTACCAGCTCAATGGTTCTCTTGTTTAAAAAAAAAAAAAGCCGCATCTCTTCATTTAGCCTCTCCATCTTGATCATTACTGATGGGCTATCAATAATTTCAAGTTGGTTGAGCAGTTAGCTGAAGGTTAAATAAATTCTGCCTGGTTGTTTGCATGATCGTACCCGAGCGGAAGAATTCCAATTTGAAGCACATTTCCTTATGACTGCTCCTTGGGAAGTACTTGTAGAGTCAAATATAGCATAAAAATAAGTTTTTTGGAGAAGCAATTGCAGCTTAAATAAGAACAGGGGGAAAAGGGTGACAATCAAACAATTCTGCTTTGAAATTTCAGAAAGGAAATCTAAAGAGATAGAAAAGGCTTCACCTTTGCCTGTGACATTTCCTTTCCTTTTGTTTATTTCAAACCAGTTTAGATGAGAATGGAAAAAAACTGTTGTCAATAACTATTGACATCACAGCTCCAATGAGGATTTGGCCAAATAGCTAGTGTGTGGATTATTTGTCGAAGTTAAGATCAGATGTCTGCTGTCTAAATGAATGAATCATGATTTAAAAAAAAAAACACAGCCACCTTATCACAGAGCCAATGGATGACCTACTTGAGCAGAGGCTTCTGTATGAAATGTGCTCTGTAATTACTTTGTGAGCTATCATCTTCAAACTCAGGGAATTATTTGCATAATACTCTGTGCATCCAGAGGAATGTGTATACCTGTATATTATGAATACTGTATACTGAGAACTTGATTCTCCTCTCTTGCTCCAGGTGTACACCGGTGTAATCCCATTGGCTTCGATAGTTACTCCTGATTTACATCTGGGCAAGAGTCAAATCAGGCCTTTGACTGTAACATGGATCACATTCTGCATTCTCGCACATTGAGCTGTGATGGTGTCATGGTGAAACGAGCATGTTCCGAGCTACTGAATCACATAAAATCCATACACTTAAATCTGTCTTAAGTGATCAAATAAGGGACTGACTTAACAGGAAGTGGTTCCTATTAAAGGTGGAGCAGAGTTGTGCTCATTACACCTTGTGCTACTTTGGAGCTTTATACCGAGACAGGTGGTTGACTATCCTCTTCTTCCACAGCAGTTGATTATTCATCACCATGATATCTGCATTTTCAGTTGTTTGCTACTATAAAGCAGGGAAGTGGCTTAGAAAAATCAGACCTGTGCCATAAATCTCAAAATGCACAAGGTAGACTTGTCTGTACAGCCATTGCCTTTACCCATCTCCTGCTCTCATTTGCTAAGCAAATAACACGCCATATTTATAGACAAATAAAGGATAGTAAGTGAAAGGAAAATCAAGCTCAAATGCAAAACTATAAAATGGAGGGATAAAGCGATTCAAAGATCAGGTGGGAAATGCAAGCCCTGCCATTGCATTAGTAAAGCATCAGATAAAAGGACACATTCACACTCTGATGTTTAAAGCCCCGATGAACTAGACCAGGGGTAGGCAACCTATGGCACTTGTGCCAAAGGCGGCACGCGAGCTGATTTTCAATGGCACTCACACTGCCCAGGTCTTGGCCACCAGTCCAGAGGGTTCTGCATTTTAATTTAATTTTAAATGAAGCTTCTTCAACATTTTAAAAACCTTATTTACTTTACAGACAAAAATAGTTTAGTTCTATATTATAGACTTATAGAAAGGGACCTTCTAAAAAGGTTAAAATGTATTACTGGCACGCGAAACCATAAATTAGAGTGAATAAATGAAGCCTCGGCACACCATTTCTGAAAGGTTGCCGACTCCTGAGCTACACAATACTTAGAAGCAGCAAAGAATCCTGTGGCACCTTATAGATTAACAGATGTTGTGCAGCATGAGCTTTCGTGGGTGAATACCCACTTCTTCGGATGCATCCGAAGAAGTGGGTATTCACCCACGAAAGCTCATGCTGCAAAACGTCTGTTAGTCTATAAGGTGCCACAGGATTCTTTGCTGCTTCTACAGAACCAGACTAACACGGCTACCCCTCTGATACAATACTTAGAGGCTTTTATTTTCCACCTTATCGAAGTATTTTCTTGAATTTCCTTTTTCTCATTTCATATCTTGTTTTCACATTTTGGTTGTCTTTCCTTTCACTTGCTATATTTTAACAATATACTAGTATACACATTCTTGATGCACAGGGAACTATGCACATAATAAATGCCTAAGTGTTAAGATGATGATGTATTACATAAGGTTCAATTAAATGCAAAAAGTCATTACAAAACACCTTCTGTTAAGTCAGTGCTTTGCTTGGTCTACTCAGGCAGGATATTCAGTGTTACCTTGTTGGTCAGCATCATGGGATTTTACCCTAATCTACGTGAGGTTATTTACATTTTCTGTTACTCTGAGCTACCCTTTATAACATCCCATACTGTAGCAATCTGCTTGGCAAACACTGTCTGCTCACTATGTGAAGTCCAAACGTGTCCCCTTCCCAGGGTTTGGTTTCATTAAACAGTAAAAGAACAAAGATCAGTTTAAACCTTGTCTCCAGACTGGACTGCTCCTAAAGTTCCTCCCTCAGGACTTCTTAGACCACATACTAGAGTCTCTGTCTCTCTCTCTCTCCCTCCAATGAGTCACTCCCTCCTCTCAAATCTAAGTAGAATATGGAGTCACCTGCCTCAATGAGAAGTTTGAGCCAACATCTTAGGGTGAGGGACTTGTAGCATAACAGTACAACGTGCGGCCTTCAAACTGTGGGTCTCAAGGATCTGCAAGAAAACCTTTGCCAACTACACTGATACAGATACAGAGTCCCTCTCTCTGTGCTGTCCCTGGGCTACCTCCCCACAGGCACAGGATCTCACTTAAGGAACCCTGCTGCCATCTGAGTTATGCTCACAACTGTGTCCTCTCCCCACCAAGGAGACTAGAAGGAACAGAACCAGAGATCCTGCTACAGCTAGCAGCTTTCATTGCCCCTGGATTTCTGCTAGACATTTCACAGGCTTGTCTATGTTACACGCTGTCCTCCCTCTCTCCACTCTCTCCCTTCTAGCTCAACATGCAATTGTCCCCTCCCTCCTTCCCCGGTCATCTCCCCCTTCACACACAAATCCACAGATCCCCAACTGTTTGGATTCCTTTGAGAGGAGCTTCTGCAGTGAAGCTTGAGTGTCAAACCCACCCCTTCAACATTTTGGGGGCTTTAGGGGAGAATTACTCTTCCTTTTCTCGCCTCTAACACAATGGAGCTGCATGATAGGCAGACCATCCTATCCTTATGGGGATGGGAGATGTCTTTGCTTATCATAGTTCACAGCTGTGCCAATCAAGTGAATGGATGAACAATGGAAAAAGAGTTTAAGTAACTCTGATCCCTAAAGGAAGAAAAAGCAACACAGATGTCGCCTTTTAAACTGATCATGGTTAAATCTTGGACTGATAATCCTTTTCTGTGGACAGGGGCAGCTCTATGTATTTTGCCGCCCCAAGCACGGCAGTCAGGCGGCTTTCAGCGGCATGCCTGTGGGAGATCCGCTGGTCCCGTGCCTTCGGCGTACCTGCCTGCGAATTGCCGCCGAAACCGCAGGACCGACGGACCTCCCGCAGGCATGCCGCCAAAGGCACCCTGACTGCCGCCCTCACGGTGACCAGCAGGCCGCCCCACCTGCTTGCCGCCCAGGCACGCGCTTGGTGCGCTGGTGCCTGGAGCCTTCACAGGCTGTGGAGTGCCGCGGAAAAGTGAATTTCCTATAAAAAGAAAAAAATGCTTCTCATTCTAAAGCTGCCAATTTATACATGTGCCAGATTCATTAATATATCTGTCAATAGTGTAGAAATACTGTCCTAATAAAACATCAGGCTGTCCCAGCTATTAATTTAGCCTGCCAACTTGGCACAGACCATGCAAGTTGCTCACCAACTTACATATTTTTTATTGGGTGCAGACCCAGTGCAGCAATCTCTTCACAACAAAAATATTAGGTGAGCTAAAATGGTCCTTTTGTAAAATGTTTTTAATAGATGCCCCAACAACCACAGAATTGCTTTTAATTAACAAACTCCTTGTCCTCCACTTTAACATCCACATACTAAATGCGAACACATATAACACAAAAGCCAGATTCATTCTGGTATAACTTCAATGGAATTACTCCAGGAATTAATTTGAGTGGAAAGACATCAAAACTGCAGCCAATTTGGACTATGCGGCAAAATATGACGAAACTCCAGTCTGGATGCAAAAATTGGGGTGGGGGGATAAAGAGGGGGGAGACCAAAAATGCTTCACAGATTTCTTTGAAAATCCCTTATAATCAAGGCCATGTGTACTCTGCAGCAAGTGAGACCTAAATCCTTTACAAAGCACACCGGTTTCTGCAGCAGCTTCAGGTCAATTCAGAAATGGAGGGTTTTTTTTTAACTGAATAAAATGTAAGATAAAGAATACAAGCAGCGCAGTATCACATATGTACGTTATTTTCATTCTAAATTTAATTTATTTGACTCTGCCCCATAAATTTTCAGTATGGCAGTTTTGTATCAACAGCATAAACTCGTTGTAGAAGTTGGCAGGGGAAAATTGGACATTTTGGCAGATGCTCTTTAGACTTTTGCCCTCATATATAGCACTTATTCACTGGAAGATCTCAAAGTGCTTTCCAAATGTGATTATCATCAATGACAGTTCCTGCAATATCCCTGGGAGACCTCATTGAATTAAGTTTAAGAATCTTTACGATCCATGATATTAAATGAATGATTTATGTATTATTGTGGGCCAGGATTGTATATGTCCCCTCCAGGGGAAGATGTGGCAGATGTCAGACCTAGGTGTTCAAATAATTGTATTGAACAATGTACCAGACAAGAATGGACTTTTGGAACAAAAAAGGGGTAAGTGGTTTTCCTGGGGATTATTTAGGGGCAGGTGAATGCAAATGCATCACCTCCAGTTATGCAAAAACCCAGCCTTTCGAAGCTACGCCCGGAGGAGTGAGCCCTTGTCTGCTGGTCACCTGCGACATGAGACCAAGATCAAAGCTCCACGCTGTATAAAGGAAATACTGAACTATTCATGGTTGTTCTGGTTCTAAATCTGAAGCACTCAGCTATGAACTTGTAATCACATGGAAAATCCATTTGTGGATTTTGAAGGGCTAACACCTACCAGAGCCCGAGTTTGGAGTTGGGGTGAGCTCTGGTAAGTTTTTTAGCATGCATGTAGGTTCTTTTATTGTTGTTAATAGGTTCTCTCTATGATGCTTTCACCTTATAAATAAATGTGTTTGCTTAGAAAGAGCTGTGCGGGAACTTGTAACTGTTGCTTCCAAAGGAGATGCTGGCCTGTTTAGGCAGTCCATTTTGCTGGGAATATCACAGTATAGGCAGGGAACTGTGCAGCCCGGGAAAAACCCCGGTGAGGAGAGGGAGAGATGCAGGTCTCTACCCAAGAGAGGTGATGGCTGAGGGGTTGGGAGACTAGAATGGATGCCCTTGGTGGACCACAGAGGGGCAAATACAGGTGTAGTTATCTTGAACTGTGACAATCCTCCTCCTCTCTCTTTTACAGATGAAGAAACTGAGGCCTAGAGAAGTTACATGACTTGCACAAGGTCATACAAGCAAGGATAGAGACTAGAACCCACGTCTTCTGACTCCTTGACCCTGGGTCTAATTAGTGCACTCTCTGTATGATGTTTACATATCTTCCACTGCTCTCAGGCCTGCTTGGAGCGAGGGAGGGTTGGCAGGTAACAGAGAGAGCTAGCCAGAGGAAGATTATCTGCTTCATGGCAACTTGGGGGATTTCAAAATTTGTTTTCGTTCCACACTACAATGAACACAAAACCTTTCTAACACTTTCACAAAAATGGAATTGTACTGAAATGTATATTTTTGGATAAAAACTGTGTGTGCACATGCAGATGTGTCTGTCTGTCCGTCCATCCTGGTGGCAGAGAATTAGCTGGAAAGTGGGAAACCCAGGTACACGTCCCTGCTCCACTGCCTGATTCAAAACAGAGCTTTTCATCCGAAAATGTTCTAAATGAAGGCAGAATTGGGCTTACAGGGCCAAAAATTATCTCTGGTTTAATTCCACTGAAGAGTAAATTTGGGCTGAATTTGAACCTCCATGTTTATCCTAGGTACTATACCATCTGAAAACATATTAAAAAAAACTGGAAACCACACCTCATCTAAGAGAAAAGTAAGGCCATTATGTAAACAGCGGCAGAGCTCATCCACAATGTGTCACATAAATATCATACTATCAAATAAGAAATGTAAATTTCGTACATACTCTGTAATTGAAAAGTGTATTATACATTAGTGAAGTCACCCATTTATCTAATCATAATCAGTTCCAATAAAATCTCATTTAGGAAAGTTGAGTGTAGTTCAGGGTGGATGGTTATGAGGATATCAGTCATATGAGTATGCATTGAAATAGCTTTGAAAGCCAGTTCTGGTATGCAAAAATCCACATGAAATATAATTATTGCACACTATATCTGAAAGAGGACTTTTCAAAATTTAAGTGTTCAAGTTGTTTTGTAGTTCATCTCCAATGTCACTCAAAACTGGAAGAAAAAATGAAGTGTGGATACTGAATAACATGATTTTAGATCAAGTTTTAGGTAATTTATACTCACTTGAGATTTTAAGTTTTCAAACAACACTCTACTCGCCCAAAATACAAAGTCAGAGTGTTCTGACAAAGTAGAACATGGATCAAGACCTCCCCTGGTTTGGTTCTGTAAGCCCAAAATTTAATAAAGGAAGTTCTGAAGGACCAAATACACACTAGTCTGCCTATTACAGAGATGGGACAAACCATGAACATTTTAGCCAACACCCACTTTTTTACTGGTAACTTGGACAAACTAGCCTCCAGATTTGAACCAGCAGTGGTTTGGGTTGTGGTTTGTTGTGAGAAGTACATCAAGGACAGAGTCATGGTACAAAAAGTCAGCAGAGGAAAGATGCCCATCACTATTTTGTCATTCACAAGTTTCATCATTAAGTTAACATTTACCATATTTGTTTAGTCAAAAATGCTTCAGATTAATTATTCTGACAGTAACAGAAATCACAAATGAGAACATGTATCATGACTACAGCTGGGCAAACAATTCACAATCAATAATTCATTTGGCAAACAAAGCCTCTTTCTGCTGGCAAATTATTAGATAGCAATTTTTATTCATTCATTCACTGTGCACAATTGTTCCACAAATCATTTGTATAAACAAATTTTACCCTATGGATTATTTGTCAACCAGTCACTGCAAATATACACAGCAGGCAATTTGCTATTCAGACTGTGACCACCTAAGCAACGTGTTATTTTCCCTGATCCCTGATAGTATGGTCCCCAAACTTAATAAGAACTTTCAGTATGTCTGCTACCCTAAGTACATACATTCTGATGGGAGTATTTGCTTGTCATATTTATGTGAGCATTCATGGTACTTTTGGTTCTATTAATATCATTGAGAATAAGACCTCACCCATCCAAATGTCCACGACCAAGTAAATCAAATGGATTGTAAATACAGATGAAGCAAATCATCAGATTTTATTGCATGGATATCCATGAACACTTTTTAAAAAACTCTTTTTAGCCAGCTCTAATCATGACCCCTCATTGAAAATTAAATTCCAAGTTATTTCTCCTACACAATATTTTTGTGAATTTCTGTTATTCTGTTCTGAATAAAGTTCAATAAACACCAAACAAAGGGTGTTCTTCAGAGGCTTATGGGAAGAGTCAAGCATTTTGACAACTTTTGCCAGTCTCCTGTACTGGTGAATGATGCTATGTGTGCAATAATTGGAAGGTTGTTCCACAGTGAGGGGCCAACATTCTAACATTCCCCAAAGGTTATCTAAATTGAATAGCTCGGTGGTCAATCTACCTAATTCAAAAGGGTATGTGTTGGTTGGAAGATGATGACCACAACCAGCCACAGCAGTCAGAGCATTTTCTTCCCATCTTTATGCTAAGATAGTAGATGAAAGCAAGAGAAAGTTAATTTGTAAGCAAATGGAAATGCTATAATTGGAGAAAAAAATCTTAGAGCTCCCTTGTAGGTTAAAGCCAGCCAGAGAGATGCTAGATCATATCTAAAAATACATAAACATCTGACTAGAGCTAGATAAACGCTGTATCCTTTTCCCAGACACACCCACCCTACTGGCTAACTCCCCCTTTCTACCACACAACCCATACAGGTTGAAGTGAGATAAATATGCCTCTTACCCAGACACGCACACATCTTACAGGCTAGGGCCACAGAAATACTAGACAAACACATTAAAACTCTACAGGCTAGACTTAAACAGTTATAAGGATCCAAATGCACCCATATAAACCAAGAGTGGGCAGGGAATGGTCATTTGACTTCAAAGACCCAGACCCAGCTACAACATGCTTGCTGCTGTGTTTTGTTGTTTTCCTTTCTAAAACTAGGGGAGGAGGAAAGGTACATTTGGAGGATTAGAATGATTAATATTTCTAATACTTTATATAAATATCTCAGTTAATATCAAACGTAGTAAGAGCTTTCAAGATCTGCTACTGAGTAAGCTAAACAGCTCAAGTTGGTAACTGTGTTAGATGGAGGACTAACGTAATGCCCCATTGTTAAATGTCCCCTTCAGCTGGTTGTAAGTGTACAGCTGGGGTTCTCAAACTGGGGATTGGGACCTCTCAGGGGCTCACCAGGTTATTACATGGGGGTGTCACAAGCTGTCTGCCTCCACCCCAAACTCCGCTTTGCCTCCAGCATTTATAATGATGTTAAATATGTAAAGAAGTGTTTTTAATTTAAAAGGGGGGGGGTCACACACAGACGTTTGCTATGTGAAAGGGGTCACCAATACATAAGTTTGAGAACCACTGGTGAACGACTCTTGGTATAAGAGAGGCCTAGCTTATCTCCTTCTAGGAGGGTTTATTTCCCTGATAGGGAGATCTGGAACCAGACAAAACTGTGGCTATGATTTTAAGGAAGATCAGATACTGGAAGCAAAAAGAGGAACTCTGGTGGAAAGGCCCATGGCTTGGACCCTGTCTGGAAAATCTCAAGAGATAGCAAAATTTAGTGGACTGTGCCCAGAACTTAGAGCTCCAGAGTTCTTTTTCCTGACTTAGTTCCTGTGTGGCCTTGGGCAAATCACTTCACTTCTCTTGATCTCAGTTCTCTCATCTATAAAAATGATAATATTAATATCTACTACCTCTGCAGCTGGTAGGAGGATCAAAGCTTTAAAAATACTGAGCGATAAGTACTTTGATTTTGATCCTGGAAGATTCAGACAAATAAAGGACAGACAAGTTTCCCCTTTTCAAGATCTATATTTATTGTTTATACCACAGGAGGTACAGCAGCCTGTACTACTTAGAAAACATTTTGTTGCAGTCCCAGTACTTTCTTATGAACTTTTTTCCCCATTGTGGAGTTATTTTTCTTATACTGAACATTTAAAACTTTCTGAGAAGTTCTATAGATGGCTAAAACCTGAAAGCTGCTTAAAATTCTACTACGCCCACATAATACAGACTCTCTAAAGCAAGAGCAATGGCCAGTTTCCAGCTAGGCTGGACTTCCGCCAGCTTTTTTAATGAATATATGTAATTTAGTTCATATTTTCATACCTCTTTATTAAATACTTCCCAGTTCCATCTTGCCTAATATTTGAACCAGCAAGTTTAATAGCCATTCCTTCATTAAACATTACAAGCTTTTTAAGACCTTGGCAGTGCCGCATTTCATTCAATAACCTAGTGCTGCTACAAAGTCAACAGTGAGTGCAAAGCTAATCCCTCGTGCGCACTAATTATGGCCACTGCTGCTGCTCCTTGGGTGAGTCAGGCTGAATCGCTGGGGAAGTGCAGGATTTCCAGGCCAGTGGATTCAGCACTCCAGCTATATCTCATGTCTTGACACTAGATGTCAGCGAAGGGTAATTGTTGTCTCAATTTAGAGGCCAGCCCAGGTAGCTACTAGCAACCTAAGTTAATGTTTTATAGCAAAGGTGAAGTATAGCTCAATACAAGCAGCAGACATATATTACAATAGAAACGGATATGGTTGTCTAGTGTTTTTAAAGGCAGTCATAAAAGATGAATAATGATGCAGTTTAAAGCTAAAAGACAGCTGCCAAGCTGAATGGCCATGATGGATGTCTAAACACCCAGCGTGGAGAAAACCTGTTCCCTAGAGACCATCATCCAAAAAATTAATTACTACGATTCAGCATCTTTAAATGTGCCACTTAATATACTGCCACCATAATTAAATTTCCAGCCCTGTGACCTTGAGACCATTTCCTGAGATAATAAATGAGATCAAGGTTTAATCGATGCAGATGCAAGTAGAAACTGTCCAAGGAAGCACAAAACCATCACGATACAGTCAAGGTCAGGAAAGAAAAACCAAATGAAGCCACGAATCAACTCTAATTACTTTCTTGCGATAAAAGGTGTTTATTTGAATTTGCTTTATTTGCAAACAATAATTCCACTGTGGTACTGTGTGACAGCAGCTTTTAAACTCTAGCCACTAGAAAAGGCATCAAGGAACTGTTTTTGTTCCCCCTTCACCTGTCACATTTGGTACAAAACTCAGCTGTTTTTAGTAGCCAACTGCAAGATTTAGTAGCCAAACATTAAAAAAAAATCAGTAAAATGCTAAGAATCAGTTAACTAGCCCAACTACTGTCCTGCTGTGCCAATGCAAGGAACTACAAACACAAGTGCAAGTAGAAATTCAATCAGGGAGGCAAAGCCTGATAAGCTGATTCACTTCCTTTTAAAGTCTAGGTGACCCACTAGCATTGATTTGAGCCACATTGCTAGATCTTATTGACTGGCCCAGAAACTGAATTTGGCCAGGAAACAACACAAGAAATACGCTGTCTGTTGAGAGAAGCTGGTTTCATGCTTGGAAGGCTCAAGCACACTGACCAATAGGCATCTTGGAGAATATAATGTAACTTCTTCCAAGACATATCTCCTGAAGATAAGGACACTTAAATGACCAGAAATAAGGAGCAGTTACTACAAGAGCAGCATTTTTGTTATGTACTGTATATAACACACACCCAGGCAGCTACATTATTAAGTTACATACTGTGATGGGGTGCCTGCCCTACACTGGTCTTTAAGGGGTTAATAGAGCCCTAGAGAGGTTGAGCAGGAGGCAGCCAATCAGAGACGGGCTGAAGGAAGCAGCCAAGCAGGCCCATATGACAAGGGGGCTGCAGAGCAGAGAAGGGCAGTTCTTTGCTGGGAGCCCAGGGAGGAAGGACTGTTTCTCTGGAGGGCTGAGAGAACTGCCAGCACCCTGGATAGAGCAGTGCTGCTAGCAGGAACCTGGGGCATGAGACAGCTCCTGCCTGGCTGCTGGGGTTTGCAGGCTGATGCAAGGGCAAAGAGGATGCTGGGGTCAAGAGGAAGTGGCCAGATAATTCGCTGCAGTAGCCACTAAGGGAAGTGGCTGAACAGTAGACTTCAGGTCCCCCGGAAGGGGGAGCATGGTGTGTAGCATGGCCAGAGGCTGTGTCGCTGAAGAGGATGCTGCCGTCCTTGGAGACATGTGGGACCTAGAGCAGGAGTGATGGTGGCAAGGCAGCATCCGAAGAGGGCACACTAACATGTAGAACTAATTCCCATGACAGCTGGCAGGAGGCACCAGAGTGGTGAACGGACACAGTTACACATACAATCAGAGTGTGAACAATAACTTTCTGGTACCTGCAGTGCTCATCCCAGCTGGACAAGCATTCCAGTTAGAAGGGCCATAAGGGTCTCTCTCCACTCCAGTGGGGAAAGCTACCTTGCTATTGAATGGCTCCTGCCTCTTGATTATCCCAACAAATCCATGTCTCCCAGGCTATTCTGTACTAAAATTCATGATACCAATTAATTATATCACCAGGGCACAATTTTAGAGCATATAGGAGTCGCAGGATTGTGCCATACTTAATGCATCGTTAATATTAGGAGCTAATCCTCTAGGCACATACATACAAGGAACTTGACTTGACGAAGGCCATAATATACTACTCAAACTGCCACCTTCCTCTGGAGAAAGGGAAATCCTGAGTAAAATAGCCACCATGTTCATAGAAAGACAAAACCATCATAGAGCTGGAGTCCAGCCTAAGAGCAACCCAAATTGTTCTGCAACAGGGAAGGAAGCACAGTGTAAATAGGTACAAAATCTGAAAAACACTCACCCACTGATTTCACCTCAGTCTGGCAGAAGCTAGCTAATGTGGTAGACCTCCCCAGAGAAACCTCACAGAGTTCAAAATTCTTAGAACTACTTGGGGCTTGGAAAAAAACAAACAAACAATATGAACTTAATGTCTCAAAACAATTTCTTCAATTTTCTAAGGTTGGCGGAGGGGAAGGAGAACAAACAATACAGATTACTCTCTTTCAAGCTGAATCAAAATGGTTTTTAAAAATGTAATTAAAAAAACAAAATATGGCAAGTTATCAGAAGATCATTTTTCAATGTTCCATTGTCAGGTCAGTGGGTTATAATTTCCAGATATGTAATGCTGCTGGGAAAAAATACTTTCACAGCAACAGCATAAAGATGATTTAATTAAAGAATTTGGGGCACAATAAAAAGCCTATTGAAGTCAATGACTTCAGGATTCCCATTGACTTCTGATTGGGCCCTTAAATACTGCAGTCATCCACTGTATAAAATATAAATTATTTTCCTCATATAAAGCTGTATTGTTAGGCAGCACCTTTACATATAATAATGAAGGAAATAACCGTAGTGTTCATATTCTCACTTGACAGGCTGTTTGTGATTAAACTCACTGTTCTAACACTGTAGTTAATGCAAGGTCTTGTAAAGTTGCCACAAGCTGCCATGTAATGGGCACATACTGGCAATTCCCCATCTTTTCTGGTTGAAAGACCCAGTCAGATCTATTAAGAGATGCTGAGAGAAAGCTATTTAGGATAAGGTACAATTGATAGGTTTCAAGAAGAAAATGCAACATTTCAATTACAAATTTTCATTTTACATTTTTTAGTCTAATTTGGTCTCTCTGTGGTAAACAAGATGTTTTACAAATGCCTAGTAGGAATAATTGATAGTTCATGCTTCTGTGTGTTATACTTGTTAAAATATTTGCATTTAAAAGCAAAGTTGGACTTCTAGCTCAAGGCTATATATATGTCTTTCCTAAGGAACATCAGACAAAAAAGCATTTTGAATTATAATTGTTTTTGAAATTTCATATTTAAAGAGACATTCCTCCTGTTAGCCTTCCCCATCAGCTAGTGCATCCTGGTGATATGGAGATTTAGGAAAGTATATTGAATGGGGCCTGATCCTCCAAGTAGTCTCTGTTCACACAACTAGCTCCATTGAAATAGGTAAGACTACTCACACAGCAAATAAGGAATGGAGGATCAAGCCTCAGGTAATTAGCATTAGAATAAGATATGTATTTTAAGAGGATCTCTTCTACTAAGATCAATATTTTAGTTAACTTCATCACTTGATTCAGAAAAGCAAATTGTTTCAACTTGTACAGAAGGTAATGTTGGTGAGATGAGGAGCTGGTGCTCAAAACACCTCCTGAATTCTTTGTACGTGCATTAATTACCATGTTAATTACAGTAGTGCCAGTATCCAACCAAGATCAAGGCCCATTGTTCTAGGCACTGCACCGAGCGAGAGACATGCTTTGCCTTGCTGTGCATTGATTAGGGAGGTGTATGATGAAAGTTTTCGTAAGTTTTATACATACACACACAATGCTATACATTATGTTACTGTAGCAACCTTGGATGCACGTTAGCAAAGGGTTTTTTTGTGGAGGACAGAAACCAAGTGTCTTAAACTAGATGACCCATCTCTCTAGCATTGTATATAGTACAGTTTTTAAAAAAACACTTTGTTTTGACTTGATTGTGAATAATTGAGTGAGCCACACAATGCTGGTCAAGATTTATCATGGCTACCCTGAAATAATACCTAACGTATCAGCCAACTCCAACAACTCTGTTCCAACATGGCAACATTTCATAATGTAGACAAGACCTCTGACTGCAGCAGAAGCCACCTACTTCTTCTATGCTCAGAGTCTCCAGTTGTCTGCAGACAAACATCTCATGCCAGATCTTGGCCATGGTTCTGCTCCCTTTACACTGCTCTGGCAGTGCAAAGGGGGTGAAAACTGCCCACTCTCGCCTTCCTGTGCTGAGGGAATCACCAGCAAGCATGGAGCAGGAGTAACTAGTGAAGGGTGGATTGGGATGGGAGCGAGTGTGGATAGAGTGCATTGCACTCAATTTATCACCAGTTGGTTGCCAGTCTCCTGGGAGCTGTTATCAGCTGGAGGACTTTAAAGCAGCCCTCAGCCTGCTCTGAACTCCACTGAGGCTGATATAAACCAGTCCAGGATCAGAGACGGAATCACTGGCTCCTTGATAGCAAACACCACACTTGGTGAGCTATTTGGGTAATTGTATTTATGTAATCCTGGCTGCCCCACCCTGTCATTTGCTCTCTGTGGGGTAGAATTTCTGACTTTTGTTACACATGCTGCAACAGTGGGCAGTATCATATCAATCCAAACCAAGATTATCATTAACACTGGCAGTAATATTACTACTATTAAACTTCAGACTAGCAGATGAAGTCTGCAAAGATACATTGTGTATTGAAAGAAGTCAGTCACAATGGCCATGACAATAGCATGGTAGCCATTAGGCATCAGTTACTTGTTTATGCAATCATATGAAGGCATACTATGCAGTCATGTTATTTTGGGGTACACTGGGGAATAAAATAGAGCAGAAGAAAAGCTTGTGATGTTATTGTTTGGTGAGGCATAGGCGCATCAACTCATATTGGATGCCATATCCAGCTGTGGGACTTGCCTGCAGCATAGCCATCCTAATAAAAAGGAAACTGTAATTATCCATGAAATACCTCCCTTTCCTTGGCAAATACTGGGCACTGATACATTTTGCTGGAATGGCAATCTAATTAATAGTCTCCTACTGCAGATACTGCACTGAAGATATGAAAACTAGAAAATGCTTAGAGTGAAACAGTGGGGAGTCTTATAGACCGTTATCTTACAGCTGTGTATTAATTAACAAGTCAACAATGTTGTTCTGAGAGTCCCTCTGAAAAATGTTGCCTGTTTGTCAGTGGTCCCTTTCTATGGTTCTTACATTCAAGGAGCCCCTTCAGAACTGACCAATCAGCCCAATGGCATTTGATTCCTGGAGGTTATATGCAAACACTTCTGCCATTCAGAAGGCAATTTCCCATAATCCTATTGAACAGGAGATGCTCTAATATGCAACATCACCAAGTGAGGGGGTGCTGGAGAAGGTGTAGAGCAGTACCACTTTCTTGCTATGATAGGTGATTAATTAAACTTGGAAAATTCTGTTAAATAGACTGATGTGATACTCTTGAACTCCACTAGTATTTAGCAGGTAAAAACAATACTGATTGCACAGAATTAGTGAAATGACAATTTGTGAATGAGGGAGGAAAAAAATGTAGCATATTCCTATTGGGGGACAGGGAGATCTAATGATTAGTGCACTTGGCTCTAGTCAGAGTGCCCTGGTTTCCATTCCCAGCTCTGACACTGGCCTGCTAGGGCAAATCACTTCATTGCTCTGTGCCTCTGTTTCTCCTCTCAACAAGACAGAAAAATACAGCCTGGGGCAAGAACTGTCTGTCTATGCAACATCTAGCAAAATGGGGCTGCAATCTCAATTGGAACCTCTAGACCAGGGGTGGGCAAACTGTGGACTGCTTTTAATCCAACCTTTGAGCTCCACTGCCCTTCTCTGGCACTCTGGCTGGAGAGCGGGGTCAGGGGCTTGCCCCACTCTGCCTGCCTGGCACTCCTGCCGGGGAGCAGGGTCGGGGGCTTGTCTCGCTCCAGCACTCCTGCCAGGGAGTGGGATCGGGGGCTTGCAAGCCCCTGTGCCCCGATCCCCAGCAGGAACACCGGGCAGGTGAGTGGGGGAAGGGGGAAAGCCCCGACTCCACTCCCTGGCTGGAGCGACAGGTGGCGGAGTGGGGCAAGTGACGGGGTGGGCCTGGATGATAATTGTGCAGTAAAATCAACAAACAGCTCAGTAATGTAATTTTCTAACAGCGCATTGTTCAGCAGAATTATATTAATAGTGCTGATTTTGAAACAAACTTGTGTAGTCCCTGTTTGAACATGAATTGTTAATTTTGTGAGCATTCATGGTCCGCCATACAATTTCCATACACAGATGTGGCCCTCAGGCCAAAAAGTTTGCTCACCCCTGCTCTAGGCACTACTGTAACAAGTACATACCACATGAATGGGTATTATGTGCATGGTATTAATATAATATATATGAAGTGTTGGGAAGTTATGTTAACTGAATGTATTATACTCTTCCCACAATTCTGTTCACCCATGCACCTCACAAAACTTTGCAAAGCTGAAGTCAGCTAGGCATTAGCAAAAGGAAGCTTGCCAAAGCAGAGATGCATGAATACTTTGTACCAAGTACAATTAGGGAGTACTTTCATGGCTCATCAGCGCTTGGAATGTAATATTCAAAATGAGAAATGGGACAGAATAGGAAGGTACCTGGAATGCTAGTACCCAAAACAAAGGTAAGGACGGTACAGAACAACAACTACTACTAAAGGAACTGAGGACAAACTGGTGTGTTGGATTTTAGTGACATGTAATGAGTTCTGTAACTTGTAAAATCATTCTATAAATACTACTAGATGAACTGCATATTTTTGAAGCACACCTTCTGTGTAAGATGGACATGTTGTGAGAATTTGCTTCCCAAATGGAAGGTCTCCTTTTCATGTTGTGTTGTTTTGCCTTTGGACAATAAATTTAGCTAAGTTTGGTTATTTGATCTCTTGAACATTTTAAAGAATGAACTGGAAGTGCAGTCAAACAATTGGCTACACCTTTGAGTCAATGCAATAATGAAAAAATATTTATCCCATTAGAGCTACAATATTTCATCTTAATCACTTACAGCTCAGTCACCTTATCTAGTGACCAGCTAACAACACAGTAAGTGACTATATGCAGTCAAAGTATAAGCAGAAGAACCTTGAAAATAATTGGATGTGTGTTAAGGTATATTAGGTGTAAATGGGAGCATGTGGCCACAAAATAAGGAGCTCTGAATGACAATAGGGAATGCATTATCTGGGCAAGGTTTCCTGAGATTTATGATGCTTTACTCAGATGATATTTTGATAACTTAAACTTGATTACTTCTGTAATATTCTAATTCAGATTTTAATGAACAATCCAAAACTATTTTTGTTTTCCACAAAGGAGATTTTAAAATAGGTGTTTACATGTAATGCTGTCATCTGCTGGCTCTCAGCAGTAATTGCTGATCTTATGGTTCTAATGATGTGGTTATATTGAGCATGTGCAGAAAAAATAAAAAGATGGCTGACGTTTGCACACTAAACAGTGTGAATCATAACAGGATATCAATATTAATCTACCGCCTATAAAATCATAAGACCTTTTTATTTAAAGAATAAGATACTGCACAACAATATAATCTGTGCTTTTCCACTTAGCCACAAACCATCTGGTTTCTCTCCAATTACTTGATTTTTTTTACACCTCTAAATGTTACTGACCTAAAAAAGATTTGATCAAAGGCTGTTGAAATTCTAAACCCCCAAGCAAGTATTAAATTGGTCCACTCTGTGTCCTGTGCTGACAAGTCATTATACTCCAGAGCCTTACCATCCATGGTAGTGTCTCAATTAGAGATAAAGATGAAGCAACAGTGTTCTAAAGATGCCCATCCATCTACATTTGACTTTAGTCTAAAAAAAAATTCATATATAGAAATCTTCACAAGCGCTGCTGGATTCAGTGACATACAACACTCTTTGTGGTAAGTTAATCAAGCAATAGCAAGACAACAACCATAAAACCATAAAACCTGAGCTATTTTATGAAGAGTCTTGCTTAAGTATAGATTTCCTCACTACACATTGTCTGCTCTTGCTCTCTCTCACACACATACTGCTTTTTCCACAATATAGAGCTTGTCTAACACATACAATCCTTAACTGCTGAAGAATAGTTTGCAGAGGTAAGCCTGAAATGCACATTCTCCACAAAAGAAGCATGCATTTGCCTCCAAATATTCATATTTCCTGATTTTTTTATACTCCTTTCTTCAGTTCTACCACTTGGTGTCTGCAGTGCAGAAATAGCCCCCAACTCCACCCTTGCCGCCACCAGCCAGCCACATGTATGCAATAACAAGAAGAAAATCCATTACCTTTGGCACACCAAAAACACAGATATATATATACCAAGCTACGTGTAGTGATTTAGTGAACTAATTAGGAGTAAGTCCCAGCTGGTTCACAGGGGACAATTTATTCCTAGGTGAGGTGTGTTATTTTCATTCCAGTAAGTGGCATGATGTTACATTCAAGAGTAAGCCATTCTGGGTTATTCTTTATTATTCACCCTTGTTCGTTACATGAGTAACCATTCCTACCTTTTCTGTAGCACTTTTCAACTATAGATCTGGAAGCACTTAAAGCAACACTGTTGCCACCAGAGGGATACTTAATACTGAAGTACCAGAGCACTGTTTTCGATAACTTCTCCCCTTTGAAAAAGCAGCCATCTATGCCATTAACTACTATGGTCTCGGTTCTGAAAAGTAATTAAGCACGTGTTTTAAGGCCCTCTCTATTCAGGACAGCACTTAAGTTTTGTCCTGAATAGGAGTGCTTTCTTGACCTTCTAGACATAGACCTGGATTCTTCTGGTTGATCTCTATGGATAGATACAACAGCCTAATCATTTATATCTGGTCTCCTGCAGAGTATCTGCTATATATCGTGTAACCTCATACACTGCCTCTTTCCTTGTGGAGTAGTAGTGAGTATTGTGGACAGAGATATTTCAGTTGTCCATCTTTCAGGGTCTACTGGAACCTTCAAGAGGGCTTTTGAAGTCCTTTTGAACTCATATATATTAGGTAGTTGTACTATATAGAGCATGGGAACATTTTCTGTGGGCAACATTTCAGCAGATTCCCATTTGTCTCCTAATCACACTTTCATATGGTTGCCAATATTCAAAGAGGGGAATCATCTTTGCTCTCCTATGGTAATAGTTTTTCTGCATTGTTTAGGCATTATCTTAAAAATTGTGGTGACTGGTTAAAGTCAACTAGTTCTTAAGATATCGATCCATTAGTAATTGGACATGGAACTCCAGATTGGCTTCTTAAGGTGCAAGTAAGTATAATCAAATAAGGATTCCAATCATCCTCCTTTGTTTGGTTTGGGTCTACTTGACACTTTGAATGTATGTTCTACCTAGCCCAATTGTCCTCTGTAACTGTGCTTAAAGCCCTATGCTTTGAAAGAACTTTCCATTTTGTTTTAATGTATCGTGAACCATTATCTAAAACATCTTGAGCAGGACTTCTATGTCTTGTGCAGCCAAATTCTTCATACAAAGCCTTTGTTTCATTCAGTTATTCTTATCTCATAGAAGCCTCAACTCAAAGCAGCTTGATTTGCAAGTTAAACTTGAAACTGTCAATGGTCTTTGCTTTCCAAGTCAGAGAGGTAATTGAATATATTAATCAGGGGCCTTCTGGTACTGATGAATGCCCTGGACACATTGAACATTTCAGAACTGAATCAGCAATCCTTGTGTTCATACTGCGATGCTAGTAAAGCCGATGCCAGCTCATACAAAAGCCCCCATCTCAACTAAATATTGACAAATGCATAGCTAGAATTAGTCTGGTTCACCTGTGTACTAGTATTGTTACAACAGGTATTAGAGTTATACAAATGTACTTAGTGTTTAGGCATCATTGAATGCTTGTAAGTCGCTGCCTGCATTAATTTCACTTATAAGTACCTCTGTATACCATATTGTAAGGTAACATTTGAGCATTTGCTTTGTAAGTCTCTGTAGCTGTGTAAATCACCAGATAGGGGAGAGACATTAATTAGCATGAAATGATGGCCTAAAACAAAAGATGTTATGTCCTGCTGACAGAGACAGCCCATCAACACCAGACAAACTATTGTGCAACATCAAAGAGGAGAAAAACTTTGATTGTGTTTTTCTATTCCTCCTCCCCCTTCCCATGAAAAGGAAATTGCAAGTGCATTCCTCCCATCAACTGAGCTAGCAGATCAGAGAAGGGAGAAATAGAATAAAAATCCCTGACAGGAAGAAACTGTCTCCATGCTGCTTGGACTCTCGAAGGCAAGCTTTCTAGGCATAAGCAAAGGATCTCCAGGTGTTTAGCCTGCGTTAGCCCTAAGGGACATACAGAGCATTCTTATTATACAAGCTTCTATTACCTTTTAAAACTTAAGACTAACTCATTTGTGTATGTATGTTGACCTGCTTTAACCTTGTAAATAACTCCCATTTCCTTTTCCTAGTTAACAGATCTTTAGATAGTTTATTATAGGACTGGCTACAAGCATTGTCTTTGGTATGAGATCTAAGGTGCAATTGACCTGGGGCAAGCAACTGGTCCTTTGGGACTGAGAGTAACCTGAATATTGTTGTGATTTTGGGTGTAAGGGACCATCTATCACAAAAATATGCTCACCCGGATGACAAGATTTACTGGAGTACCCAAGGGGGTTCCCTCCCCACTATGAAGTCTGGGGTACAGATGTGGGGACCCTCATGAAAGCCACTCTAAGCCTATATTCCACCAGCTTAGGTTAAAAACTTCCCAAGGCACAAATTCCTTTCCTTGTCCTTGGACGGTATTGCTACCACCACCAAATGATTTAAACAAACATTCAGGGAGGGGCCACTTGGAGCCCTATCCCCCCACCATATCCCCCCCAAGCTCCTTCACCCCCTTTCCTGGGGGGGCCCTTGAGAATAATATACCAACCAATAGGTTAACAAAGTGAGCACAGACCAATCCCTGGTTTTTAGGGCACTGAAAATCAATCAAGTTCTTAAAAAAAGCATTTTATATATATATATAAAAAAAGAATCACACCTGCAAACTCAGGATGGAAGATAACTTTACAGGGTAAATAAAAAGATTTAAAACACAGAGGATTCCCCTCTGACTCTGCTTCCCAGTTACAAAACAGGAATAAAATTATCTCTTAGCATAGGGAAAATTCACAAGCTAAAACAAAAGATAATTTAATGCATTTCCTTGCTATTACTTACAATTTCTGTAATTTTAGATGTATCATTTCAGGATCTTTTTAGGAGCTGGTTTACCTGCTTGGTCTCTCTCTTTGTCCTGAGAGGGAACCAACAAAGAGAGCCCAAACAAACACCTCCCCCTCCCCCGATTTGAAAGTATCTTCTTTCCCCATTGGTCCTTCCAGTCAGGTGCCAACTAGGTTAATTGAGCTGATTAACTCCTTACACATAAGTGATTCTGTACCTCTGGCCAGGAGAGATTTTATGTTACTGCTACATAAAGGTTGTTACCCTTCCCTTTATATTTATGACAGGGACTGTCTGGGACTCTATGCTTAGGCTGTTAGAGTGCCTGAAGAGTTTACACTTGATACTTGGTTGGTGAAATCTGAGTATAGAACTCTCAGCCAATTTGGGGTTTGTGCCCAGCTTCTTTATAGTCTGCCCTGAGGTTGGTACTCATGCTCTTGAGCCACTACAGGACAGCTTGACACGTATGAGGCTACAAAGTAATTTTTTTAGCTGCCTTTTTTGGTGGGGGGGCATATTTCCCTACCGAGTTGGACTTCATGAATGGGATAGTATTTTCTTACCTTATGCTGTTTGGCGCCATTAATTCACCATTAGCACAGCAGTAATGATAAGCAAAGGATAGGACTTATCTCTAGCTCCGGCCATTCAGCTTAATGTCCTTTTAAAGACTCAGACTTTTTGCATTCTCACAAGTTTGCTTTATCAACTGCTGCATTTAGTTTTCATTAACATGTGGTAGGTTATTGGCATCTTCCCTACTGCTTTTGCTCCTGGTAAGCGTGCCACAAATAGTACATCTGACACAACCAAGTTCAAACCAGGTTCATTATTTAGTTTCAACTGGTATTTGTGCACTCTCACCAGCATTCTTTCATTATTATGTAAGTGCCCTAGGCAATGGCATTTAAACAATGTCTTTTCAATGTTTTTATGGTCAGTTTCTATCTATCTGTCATATACATTGCTGAAATGCATTCTCTTTACTTAGGAGTTCCAAATATTCTCTACATGAGAACATGTTTCTCAGTTTAAATCATTGATCTGGGAGAAAAAGCAAGCTGTCCTCCATCAAAGCAGCACCTTCACTTTGTGAGGCCCCAACAGTGAGTTTAACCTATTTGTTTGAATGAAAATAATGCAAGATAGGGCTTTTGTTAATGGTTCCTTTAGCTTCTCCATATGCGAATAAGACCATGAGAGAAAAGTAGCCAGAGAATAAGAGACAGACTCCTGAGGCCTATGCAGATATTGAAAATGATCAGACAGATGGGTTCCTATCATATTGTCAGTTGGTCCAAGTGAATCCCTCCCTGGAGTTCCTGTTTTAAGAGAGTTAGTGAAGATACTGATAATTTGTAGTTAGTGAACAGAGAGAGGTCTGACATCATGCCACCAAAGGATGCTAATAAGAGGTATTCAGTGATTAATAATAAGCATTCAAATAATAGATTTAGTTTGAAAGTGGCATCGAATTAAATATCAGCACAGCATATAATTAGTAAGAACATAAAGAGAATGGAACCAGCTTTTGAAAGAGGGGGTAAGAGTCACATCACCAGAAACCTTAAAATCACAGTTGGATAGTACCTATAGTCTAGTCTGAAAATTAAGGACCATCCTGAGAGGTGCTTGGTATTTGTGATCCCAGGAATACAGGACAAAGCTGGGGAACACCCACTTCTGGAATATCTTGGCTTTTATGGCTCACAGCCATCATTATAGCTATGTTAAGATAAGGCTATTGACCCTGGCCTTTTCTCCTATTCTTTAATACGTCATATTTAAAACATTGGCATTTTTAGATTCATACGATTATTTTGAGCAAGTCATTGTGAGAATGTATGATGTCACATCTCTTGTGCAGTTACATGTTGCCTTAGCAATTCTGGAAAGAATTTGAAACAATATATTATATCAGAACACATATTACCCCAAGTTTTTGCAGCAGACTGCTATTCTGTGGAGCTTTTTGTAAATGTTCAAGGCAAACTACTTTTTAGTCTGAGGACAATCTCTTCTGTTGTGGCACATTTTGTCTGATTTAGAAAATCAATATTCCTGGTTGTACTAAAATAATTTGGTGCTATCAAAACCACGACACTTAAGGTTTTCCTAGGGCTGTGCCATGCCACCACCCAAGTACCCCCAGGGCCTGGTCCAAAGTTCATTGAAATCTTTGGAAAGACTCATTGACACCAGCAGGCTTTGCTCCTGACTACAAACTTCATTGGAATTACATCACCAACTGCAACAGAACAGTGTGATACCTACTGTGAAATGAATATTCCTAGAGTATCAATCTTTTTATAAATTTAGTATCTTAATATGATCCATGACTTAGTCACCTTTTGTACTGCTTTCTGTTTGGTTATATTTTTATCTATTAATCATGTTAATCCAATAGAATCTGCCTTAATCAAATGTGAGTCAATTACCCAGTTCTTCAAATTATATTTTTTAATGAAAGACATTTTTTAAGATTGAATACCAATTAGGGACGTGTTCAGAGAAGTGTGGATATCTTTAGAGCATAGAAGCACTTGCCACTCCACAGATAAGGTATCTTTCATGCCCATTGTCAAGTGAAGTAGTCTGAAGAACACTTTTGAATTGGCACTGAAGTAGCAGCACACAGGAAGGGTTTGTACAGCTCCTGCCCACATGCACTGTGGCAAATCTTAGATTTCTAAACCTCGAGTACTATGACTTTTCCCCTTCCCCACTTCTCACTTCTACTCCTCCCCCACAAAGCTGGTTTGCTTGGGGTTCACCCTTCTTTCCCCTCTCTGCATGCTACAGCTGTGAATATTGGCAGCACAGAAGTTGGTGCCACCACAGAGAGTCATTCTGGAGATAAATGTTCAATTACTAGGCAGGTCTGGAAAACCTATTTCAATACCCTGTGCTGCCTGGCCACTCATTCCAATATACTGACTTTGTTGATATATGCTCAGTACAAAGATAATGCACAAAAACTATAGAAAGAAATTTATATTTTCAGTAATATTTAAGTCAAACTGCATTAATGGTGATTTCATTATAAAATAATTATGCAGAAAAGCAGATGATTCCACAGAGATGCAGATTTATTTGACACTGACATCTTAAATATGCAGGTCTGTTAAATAAAGACCAAGGAAGAGGTGTCAATTTTTCAGATAGCCTCATATAGATCTCAAAGTGTACCTGGCATGAAACTAAACTGAATTAATTCATTCAGGAAGAAAACAAATATGTGGCACTTATCGTACATATTGACTTTCACCCCGGGTTACAAAACAGTTTGAAAAAGGTGTAAAACCATCATTATAAGAAAACTGGTGGATAGAGAGATTAAGTGGTTTACTCAGAGCTGCACGGCAAACAGGGCCAGCTACAGACCCCAGCGCGCCAAGCGCGCACTTGGGGCAGCATGCCTCGGAGGGCGCTCTGCCTGTCGCCGGGAGGGCGGCAGGCGACTCCGGTGGACCTCCCGCAGGCGTGCCTGCGGATGCTCCACCGGAGCTGCGGGAGCAGCGGACCCTCCGCAGGCACGTCTGCAGGAGGTCCACTGGAGCTGCGGGACCGGCGACCGCCAGAGCGCCCCCCGCGGCATGCCGCCGTACTTGGGGCAGCGAAATTACTAGAGCCGCCCCTGACGGCAAACCAGTGCAGAGTCAAGAACAGACCCCAGGGGTTCTGAATAGAACTGTTTGTGAAATTCTCAATCTCATTGAAATTGACAGAAAAGTGGGATAAAAATTTTGGTTAAAAAATCATTAAAATGTCTTTTTTTTTTACCATCTCTATTTCTGATTCCCAGTCCCATCTTCTACCTCATTAGACATGTTTCCCAGTCAAGAACTGCCATTTTTGTGTGATATTTCAGTGCTTTCCCTCTAGCATTAAAAACTTAATAGGTAAAATCCTGGCTCCAAAGAAAGCAAATTTAGTTTTACCTGGGGCTGGGGCAGCACTAGTTCATCCTTTTAAAATAATTTAATTTCTCTCTCTTTCCTTCTTAGAGTTGCAACCAAAAAAACCCCAAAACCAACCAACCAAAAAAAAGTGTGTGGGGGGGGAGGAAGGGGATGAAAATGTTAGTGAAACACAGAAAATTGAGACTTTTCATACATCTGTATTTTCAATTATTTTTATGTAGTGACTTTAGGAACTATGATCACAAAGGGAACGTCTGTGTCAGGTGAAAGTGATGTCAGACCAATGTCAGTAAAATGCCATAAATACACAGGTGTCTAATATTGTTGTAAGGGCCAGATGTGAACAATTTAATGGACAAAATATGCATTAATTGGGGCTTAGGTTCTGATCAACAAATGTACATACTATGATCCTGATCCAAAGCTCATTTAAGTCAGTGGGAGGCTTTCCATAAATTTTAAGGTCACTAGGACCATTATGATCATTTAGTCTAACCTCCTCCTGAGCAAAAAAATTCACCCAATAATTTCTGCATCAAGCCCATAAGTTCTGTTTGAGCTATAGCTTATTAACTTATCTTTTAGACCAGTGGCTTTCAACCAGGGGTTCATTTACCCCTAGGGGTACGCAGAGGCCTTCCAAGGGGTACATCAACTTATTTAGATATTTGCCTAGTTTTACCACAGGCTACATAAAAAGCACTAGCAAAGTCAGTACAAACTAAAATTTCATACAATGACTTGTTTCTACTGCTCTATATACTATACACTGAAATGTAAGTACAATATTTATATTTCAATTCTTTTTTTATATAATTATATGTAAAAATGAGAAAGTCAGCAATTTTTCAGTAACACTGTGCTGGGACCCTTTTGTATTTTTATGTCTGATTTTGTAAGTAAGCAGTTTTAAGTGAGGTGAAGCTTGGGGGTACACAAGACAAATCAGACTCCTGAAAGGGGTACAGTAGTCTGGAAAAGTTGAGAACCAGTGTTTTAGATGGTCTTGATTTAAAGACTCTAACTGATGGAGAATCTACCACATTTCTAGGAAAGTTGTTTGAACGGTACATTACCCTCATTGTTCAAAATTTGCACCTTATTTCTAATCTAAATTTATCTAGCTTCAGCTTGCAACTGTCGGATCTTGTTATGTCTTTTCTGCTACATTAAAGAGCCCTCTACTATCAGAAGTCTCTTAATCCTGTAGGTACTTGTAGACCATGAACAAGTCACCTCTTAACCTTCTCTTGGATAGATTAAATAGATTGAACTTCTTTTGTTTATAGTCTCTCACTTTAAGGCATGTATTCCAGACCTCAAATCATTCTCACAGAACATTAAGAAAATGTTACTAGTTTATTCCAGGTACTTGGTTAGCAATTTACTCTATGCATTGCTCTATATATTCAGCTGTAGTAGGTACTGTAATTTTAAAAAAAACAATGTACTTTGGCTATATGCAGACTCTTTGTATTAATTTTTGTAAATGTTCATGGAATTAAGTTTTAACCAGCATGAATGCTAGATTCGCTTGCCATGAGCATTCATGTTAGAAACCTTATTCGAAAGGAGTTTTCTCATCAAGGAATTGAAACAATACCATGTGAGTTGCACAACAATTTCCAACTAGGCAACATAGCTCAAATTTTTTATTTCAAACAGGAAAGAGCAAATGAAATCTGTGGAAAACTCTGTAAAAAAAAGTCACATTTGGTTTGCAGATATTCTGCAAACAGAAAAAAGGAAAATTCATTAAAAAGGTTATCTGTTATGAATGGATCTTAACACTGACAAATCCTCTCTTAAAGAAGTCATGTTAGTTTGTATCAGCAATTTCCACTTCAAGCTAAATTCAGAATTGTTTACTGTGACTTTCCTATGTCAATACTTTTCTGTGTATTCATCTTTTTAATCTCCATTGTGTCAGTTTAATTGCCACGATGACAATTAAAACAATGGGTGCTTTTAAAACATCTTAATGTTCCACTAAGTTATTTCACATTAAAATGCCTTGACTTACTGCTAATTTCATATCAATCAAACTTAAAATATTAAACAGAGATGTTTGAGGCTTCTATGAGGAATTTCATCAGCCAGCCAGCTCCTGAGTTTCTGCTGTATACTGACTGATGACAAGCAGCATAATAAACAATCTATTTGCCAACAGCTAAATGAGGTCCTTATTTCTCACCATAACTGGATTGCCAATACAATATGGACAAAGCATCACCAGGCTGGAGCCAAAATGACCTGATGTCATCATTTTTCTTTCTGCAGTGTCAACATCACAGCCTCGAGAAAGCCGCTCCAAATAGCCAGAACAGCTGCATAAAATATAGATGGCATGGCTAAGAGTCTGATCCTACATCCCCACATTGGGCTTGTCTTCACTACTGGGGTAATTTGACCTAAATTACACTACTCCAGCTATGTGAATAATTGTAGAAGAGGTTGACGTAGCTTAGGTCGTCTTACCCCGGTGTCTTCACTGCGTTGCATCAATGGGACACACTCTCCGGTCGACTTACCTTACTCTTCTTGGGGAGCTGGAGTACCAGAGTCGACTGGAGAGCGCTCTGCCATTGATTTAGCGGGTCTTCACTAGACCTGCTAAATCAACACTCACAGGCAAATCTCTTAATGAACTCCATGGAGGTGTTACTGTCTTTTGTGGACACTTTATGGACCTCAGCAGCAGCAATTTGACAATAAAAGAAACAGTGTAACTGTAAGCAGAGTCTGAATGAGCTCTCCACTGATGTCTATTGGTGAGCTGTGGAAAAGGACTTCAGGAGCTGATCCTGTTTGCATGGGCATACCCACCCTGCCTAGGTGCTCAGCATGATGGGATTGCTTGCCCAAATGGTCACTTTTGATTGGTGTGGGATCCCCAGTTTCCTTGTTATTGGGGCAGGAGTAATAAATGTTTGTTATCCTTGCTGTGTGAATCAAGGGCAGCAAAACTGTACTTGGCATTTCCTGGTTGAGGGACTCACCGTCAACTAAACGGCACTCACTTGGCAGGGGACATGGGTTCCAAAGCCCAGTGAGTTGAGAGATGACCCGGACAGGTACTTGTACCTAGTGGTATAGGCCTTGCTGGAGGGCCCCAGACACATTTGACCCTTCCTTTCTCCACTGTGCAACAACAGAGCTACTTTAGACTCAATTGAGAGTCTTGTTACATGCTGCAGAGCTGAAATCACTGATACCTAGGTCTAAGTATTAGACCTGCTTTGGGACAGTCTCTCTGATGCAAGAGACTGCCCAGTGCGCACCATCAGTGAGGCTCCACCACTAACAGCTGAAATCATGACAGCTGTGTTAAGTGGGGGGCCCTGAATACATCTTGGCACAACCAGCAGGGTGGCTGCTGGAGAGGAACAGCCAGCAGGGCAGCAGGTGGAGAGTGCCAGAGCAGAACCCCACAGAGGGGGTGGCGAGTGAGTGCCCAAGCAGTAGTGTGAATAAGGTGCCTCCTTACTCTGCCCCTCCACCGAAGGTGGGAAGTGAACTCTGCAGATGCACCTCTGAACTCTGGGTCTGCACTGTCCAAGCACTGCAACTGTGAATGGGGTGCAAAGAAGGGATGGGTATGTTAAAGACACTTTTGGGTTGCTGGACTTAAGAACCTGAGGGGAAAAGGACACTGCCCAACTTACTTGGCGATGGATCTTTTGCTCATGGTTTATATTTATAAACTCTGTTTGTGGTGTTTTCCCAAATTAATGCTCATTATTTCTCTCCTTTTATTAAAAGTTTTTTGCTACACTCAGACTCTGTGCTTGCAAGAGGGGAAGGCAACCAGGGGATGGTGTGTAATTGTCCCAGGTCACTGGGTGGGGGCTCAAGCTGGTTTGTGTGTTGTATTGTTGAAAAGGAACCCCTAGATGCAGAATCCGGCCCTTGTTGCTGCCAACTCTGACTGGCAGATGGGTTACATAGCTAAATGCTAGGTCCTGTCCATCTCAACACGTGGAAAAGTTGTACTACAATTGCAGAAAGAGAATCTGTCTGCCATAGCCTAATAATTCCCTTCAAAGGAAGCCTAATCTATAAATATTCTTTGGTACAGCATCTTAGCTTTTCTTGGACACTGTTGAGGGTCATGCCTGCCTCCGTGCCCTTTTTGGGATGGGGTACTGGTCGTTATAGGCCCACAGGCAAGTTTGCACAACCCTTCTGGGTCTCAGAGTAATGTAGACTAACAGCCAAAGTCAGTCTACCTGCCCTTTCAATCAGGGCTGTACAGCCTAGCAGCCAGAGTCAGGAGAGCGGCCCTCACAATCAGGGCTGTGCAGCCTAGTGGCCAAAGGCAGTAGGACTGGTGGGGTGGGCGGTGGCCAGGACAGGGTGACCTGGGCCTTCCCTCTCCACCAGGTCCCAACCCAGGGCCCTGTCAGTGGTGGGGTTGACCACCACCAGGTTGGCTGGGATCTGGTCAAAACACACCAAGCTAGTCTCTGGGTCTCCAAACACCTCCTCGCAAAGCCTCCCTGGGTTACTCACTACCTGCTTCTCTGCAGCTTGTGTTCTCGTGGTTCCCCATGTCTCTTCTCCCATGTGGTGTCCGGAGCCTGGGGTTTGTTGGTCATTGCTGTCTGGCTGGCCTCCGCATGATGGAGTGTCGGTGGTTCATCAGCAAGAGTCTGCAGCACACCTCCTTCCTCTCCAGTGGTCATCCCCCAAATGAACTGGGCTGCTCCCTTTTATACCTGGCCTCTGGCCGAGCATGCCCAGCAGGGTTGAGGGGGTGTGGCCTTCTCGGCCCAAAGAATGGAATTAACCCCTGCAGTTCCAAAGTGGGCCATGCATGCTCCATCACAGAACCTTCAAAAATGTATATTACATTACCCTGGCTGAGGGGTTTTTCTAGGGTGACCAGATGTCCTGATTTTATAGAGACAGTCCCAATTTTTGGGTCTTTTTCTTATATAGGCTGCTATTCCCTCTCACCCCCATCCCAATTTTTCACATTTGCTGTCTGGTCACCCTAGGTTTTCTTTCTTCATTTTTTGGTTTGGTTTTGGTTTTTTTGCACTGTATCAGAATTAGTAATCCTTCAGAGAACTTGAATGATAGTGCTTTTTGAAGCACCAAGTTCTAACAACTAATTTAACTGAAGATCAACATGAATTTGAATGTTTATATCACAAAAAGAATGGGAATTTTATTTGTAAATTTGTACAGAAAATCAAGTTTATTAAAGGGTATAATTAACTACAGAAATATTCCTGAGGGTTAAGCGTCACATACATTAACAAAGCAATACCCTTATGTTTTAATTAGCCATGATAGTGCTAGCAGAATTAGGCACAGAATGTAGCAGGATTATCACATATCAAAACTACACAGAACTCCAATTTTTTAATCAGGTATTAATTTTCTGACAAACAGTATTTCCCACCACCCCACTAGTTCTTAGCAATTAGTCTATTCTTCTTACTGAAAACATTTTCTTCATACAGTAACAGCGAGTAAACAATGCTATTTTCTATGCTCTTGCAAATTATCATCAGGTTTAAGTTAAAGCAGCAGTAGCAATAAAAAACTTTGTTGCAAAGAGCTGCTAATAAGAATATTGTGCCAATTTCCAGACCGTTTTCTTTTTTATAACTAAATGCTTCTCAGCTGCCTGTGAACCTGAGTTTGTCACAATGTTAAATTCTAAATTCTCCCATTCCATACAGTTCTGGGATTATCCCATTTTTGGCATGTGCAATTGACTAACATTTCAGCAACTGATCGGTACACCTGAAAATAACAGAAGTTTACTTAAACCCAGTACAGGAGTTCAATATCTGAAGTCTCCTTTCCAATCCATTTTCCTTTTTTAAACAACTTAGTGAGTTTCCTCCCCTCCCCTCAACATTTCAAACAGCAAGGCCATTCCATGCCATGTGCGTTTGATAAATGTATGAGCAGAGACTCTTCCTCATCCTAGGCTCAGCTCCTGGAGCTTGAGTTAATGTCCCAATTCCCTCCCTTCCTGGAGTTCGGCTTTCTTGGTAACTCAGAAAACACTGGCACAACAGCCTGACCCTGCTCCCTAGGCTTGGCTGCTCCTAGGATTTGCCTAGAGGACTCACCCTTTGCTAACCCTTTAGGGTACATCTACACAGCAAGCCGGATACCTTGGCAGTGAGTTTCAGAGCCCTCATCCACAGACTTGGACTCATGCCATGAAGCTAAAAAATGCTGCACAGACGTTGGTGCTTGGGCTGGAGCCTGAGCCCAAACCTCTACACGGCCAGCATTAGCACTATAGCTTGAGCTAGACTCTGTAAACTCAGGCTCTGAGACTCGCTGCCCCAGGATCCTGCCTGCTGTGTAGACATACTCATAGTTCCCTGGGGCCCAGGGGCACACTCCTACCCCGTCTTCATATCCTAGGTGAAACTCATTAAAGCAACCTGTGAGCATGACTCTCCTGAGCCTAGGGTGACTCAACAGAAAAGCCATGCATTGCCATGAGGCCCCAATAAGGCACCTCAACACGTACCTAGCTTTAAACATGTGAATAGTTCCATTAGCTCCACTCACATACTTAAAATTAGGTACATTAGCTAGCATTGCCATCTCTTATGATTTTATTGCAAGTCTCAGAATATTTGGAATCCTGCTCCTGTTTTTTAAAACAAAGATACCTTTTTCTAGCTCACACCGTTTCAGAAAAAAACCTTGAAAACATAAACCTTAAAGGCCCACAATGCAGACTTCCAGCAGTTCCCATTGGCCTGGAGCAGTGAACCGCGGCCAGTGGGAGCTGCGATCGGCCGGACCAGTGGACGCGGCAGGTAAACAAACCGGCCTGGCCTACCAGGGGCTTTCCCTAAACAAGCGGCATCCCAAGCTTGGGAAACACTGCTATAGAGTAAATAGATTTTTTTAAAAACATCTCCTACACTTTATAATAAATATTCTATCTCTCTTAGGTGCCTTCCACTTGAAGCAGCTATACAAGAGAGTGACAAGAACTGTGTAAGATAGTCAACTCTGTCAATCAGAACAGTTCATAGATAGAGATTCTCTTACTGACTGCTCTACTGGAATGATACAGATTGTCAGAGGTACATCATCTGTAATGTGTTTAGTTTATACTTATTGTTCACTCAAGCCTTATATAGAGTCTTGTAATCTAATTAAGCCATGGTTATTTCAGCCCACGTGAGGAATCCACAATTTGTAGAATTTGGTTGGTTTAGCTCTTGCTTGGCTGTGGATTCAAATTCTCATGAGGGCAAGGTGACCAGATGTCCCATTTTTAAAGGGACAGTCCCGTTTAAAGGGACAGCCTCTTACCGCTCACCCCCATCCCATTTTTTCACAGTTGCTATCTGGTAACCCTACATGAGGGGCAGATATATACCTGGATCTTCTAGTAATATGCCATGCAAGTGTGTCTCTTCCCCATCACCAGCCCCTACCAGTTACAGAGAGGAGAGGCAGGGTAAGAGATACCACAGAGGGGAAACCACTGTCATGCTCTGAAGGGGAGTAGGGAACGTAGTCTGGCCAGGCTGGCATCTGCACTGCTCCTCCACAATTGGTTCTGTACTAGGACGAGGCATAGCCAGATTTAGTCTATTTCAGTTTCTGACTCTCATGCATTAGCACAACACTGCAAAGTTTGGCTGGCAGACACTGCTGAAAGAGGATTACAGCCAAACCCGTGTTTTAAGTTCTTAAAAAATTATTATTAGAATTTGTAAAATCATCTACATCAAATCCAAATGGGTGGGTTCGCTCCCTGACAGTGCTCTTTTTACCCTTGCAGGAGACAGAATCTTAGCAGAGAACCCAGTAAAACTGCTTCTGGAACTTTAACGTAAATCCAGTAACAAGAGAACACGGAAAGGGGAAATCATGTGCTAAAGCTGCTATAAAGTGCCCAGACATTAAGAGGTCAGACCAGCTTCCATCTGATTATGATCAAAACCAATCATTGCCAGTCAAAATATTTACATCAAGAGGGCTGGATGCTGCAAGCCATGACATCAGTAGAGCTTTACTTTAGCCATTACTCTCATTGATGTTAATGGAACTACTGCCAGGAGTGAGGGTTTTGCAGGATAGGGCCCTAAATCAGCATTGAACAAGTATGGAAATGGAATTACTTCAGCGGAGCACTCATCTATATTACATCTTGACACTTTTTTGATGATCCTGTTATTGAGGGCACCGTACACTCCAAGATGTAACAAGGAAAAATACTGAGGTTTATTTTTAGCAAGCCCTTATTAAAAGGTGCTAGTATTTCTTGATCCTTCCTGTTAGCCTTCTGATTCCCTGCGACAAGACAGCTTCTTTTAAAGTGACAGTGTTTTATTGGCTGAATATTGATTATCACTCTCACAGTATTTATACTGGCATTCCAAAGATCAAACACAGGGCCCGAGGAAGAAAAGAGTGAGCTGTACCTGTTTCTTTCGGCCTCTTTCCTCCTGCTCTCTTTGCCAGTGGTAAAAATACATCCAGTAATTTTCAGTGTTCCAGCTTAGCTCTGATTAACCTTATGCAGCTTAAGCATGTATTTTTATTTAACTATCCCCAAAGCAGGGTACAGTGGTTGCCATTAAAGAGTCAACATTTGCCAGCTGATTTACCACATCTGAGCCCCATACAGTTGCATGAAGAGACAAAGATTCAGGGTGAAGGATTAAATGCTTTGTGGTGGTTTATTTCACTTTCAGAAATAGAAATATTTTGAAGAAGCAACCAAAATAATAAGTTTAACTCATCCCAAGATGTGCTGATGGAAAAATATTTGTTCATTTTATTACATTTTATTCTTTGAAATTGTACTGATGTTTTGTGTGTCTAAACATGGAGACACAACTATTCTGAAGACAAAGGCATAGGATAGCATTCTAGTGTCTTGGATACTTAAACTTGTTTCATTTCCCCAAATACCTATTTTTCTTTATGAAAATGCTAGTGAACAATTACTACCGTTGCTTGTGCATAGTGTTCTTATTTAGCCATGTCTTCCTTTATTGGGACACTTTTTAAATAATAGATTTATTACACATACATTTTCCCTAATGAAAAAAAAAATCACATAGCTGAATGATTACATAATATATACAATATATACATATATCTACATATAGATGTGTGACTACAATTATTTATTTTGCCTTTACACTATGTGTGTGTGTCCATGTGTATACACACACACACACACACTGTAAAGGCAAAATAAATAATTATAAATAGCAGTGTAGTCGTTTTTATATTATCCTTTTGATCTATAGGCTACCAGTGGAAGATATAATCTTTTATTTATATTGTGTGAGGTAAAATTTCGAAACAGGATTTTTGTGTCTATCTCCCTGCTCACTTCATAATTAAGCCTGTAGGGCTGCATGGTTTATTTTTTAATGCTGTACTTGTCAATTTCTGTTATCACTAATTTAAAGTTCACAGCTCCATATATCAGAAAAATATGAGGGCAAAACAATTTATATAAAAAATATTTTGAGTTGAAGAGATGGCAAAACCTTTCTATGTGGGCTCTTGGAAATTTCAGTTCAAATTACAGTGCTGATTTACAAAGCAGGAGAGAGCGAGTACAAACCTCTAGTGCCATATGCTTTTTTCCCCAGTTTCTTTTATATCTTTCATCTTCATATGAAATGATTTTTTGCCTTCATTAGTACATAACCCTTTTTAATTTGGCCCCAAACTAACTAACACAATCAGTCCTATCAAGAGCCATTTTGACACTAACTATGAAGAAAAGCATCTCACATTTTACACAAAACATTGCAAGGTCAGACCAGTGGCTTATGTTTCTTCCCACCTTCAGCAGACAGAACAATAGGCAGCAGTAATCCTGTGATACCCACAACTAATTTATCCAAGAAGAAGACAGGTAGCACTCTGAACTGTACTGCCGCCTGAGTAGGTGCAGTAAATAAGCAGCTTAATGGTAGCCTTTCAGGCAGGAGGGCAACATATCACAGCATGGCATTTTTATAATCTTCCTGGCATGCCTGCAGCCCAGAGCACATAGCTGAGCGTATGTTCCTTCTTCTGTCGGGCTTAGAATGCATGTAATCGTTAGATAGTGACACATTGTGCCTCTAAGCAAGTTTAACTGTTTTATATCCCCTCTGATCTGCGGCTTTGTACATCTGTTAAGCTGCCTCTTCAACTTCAGTCAGCACATCTGTGGATCTGCTCTTTCTGAAGCTGCTTGCATGTCTTGGGTTTTGCACAATATTTCTTTGTAACTGCACGGTGTTTATTTGTAAGGAGTGCCTTTAGTATTAGTACTCTCACTGAGTTGGAGCAAAAGACCAGAGTAAAAGATACTGGACATATTGGTTTGGCAAAGCATCAAGAGGAGAAGATGGAACTTAGGCAATAACTTGAATTATAGATGATCAATGAAGGATGTGGGGTCGCATATTTGCTTTCGCATATGTAGGAAGAGGAGAGCCAGTGCCCAGAGAAGGGAGGAGTTCTATCATCGCACCATGGCCCTCTTCCTCCAACACAGCCCTGCAGGAGGCTCCTCCATGGAGCTGGAGGGGAGCCAACTGGGCCTCCTTGGATTCTCCTCCAAAGCCAATAGGAATGTGGACAGAACAGACGTTACTACAGATGGATGGGCTAATTTTCAGAGGCACTGAGCACCCAGGTCTCTAGCTGAAGAAGTAAGTAGGAGCTGCGGATGCTCAGTACATCTGAAAATCAAACTGAGAAACTTGATTAATGTATAGCTTTCCCCTCTACACTGTTGAGGTAGCCCAATAGTCCCTCTGGAAGCATGGCACCTGCAGGTACTGTGCTGTCCAGCAGGCAGAGGCCACTTGACTCCTGGGGCCACTCATGGAGGGCCTCCACACTTGGGTGAATTTCATCCTATGGTGCTAGCATGGTGACAGCATGAACAGTGCCTCCTGGAGAAAGACCAATCCTATGATGTCTTCATTGGCAGTGTTTTGTTCCCCTATACCAAGTATTAAAACCATTAATAAGAGTTGCATGGACACAGGGAGAACATTTGTATGCTCACCAGTATAGTTCAAATATAGCTGTAATGAATAATTCAGAGGCTGGGTTATTACATTTAAACATCCCCTTCAGCATAAATTGAAAGTAATAGGAGCGCAACAATTTTTACCATAGTGCCACCCAAATGCAAAGGTGCTGCATCAATCCTTAGGGTAAAGTAGTGATCTCTGCCCAGATTTATCAACCTTGTTTTCTGCTGTCTTGAAAAAAACTTTACATTGGTGGAGAAAATCTTGGAAATAACTAACAGAGAGGGTTGCAAATCCTTAGGCTTAGCCCTGCTTTGAATCGAATGCTTTGAACTATTATTTTTCAGAGTAAAGTTAAAGAACCAGGCATTTCTAACTGAATGGAAGCCTGTGCTCAGCAAACAATAATGATTCTTGTGTGAAAGTAATTCTTGCCCTACTCAAAACGACATTACAGCTGAAAGTTTTCAAATTGGTCCAGTTAACAACTAGCATGGAACAGGTAGAACAGCATAACAAGTTTACTGGGAACATTGGTTCCTCAGCTGAAACCACCATGGGAAAACTCCCATTGACTTCAATGGAGTCAGGATTTCACCATGTAGGAGGTCAGTAGAAACCAACAACAGAACTGCTGGGATTCTAAGGGAATCAACTGGCCTTTCCAGGCCAAGGGATTTCTAGGTCTACCACAGCATAGAATCATAAAATATCAGGGTTGGAAGGGACCTCAAGAGGTCATCTAGTCCAACCCCCTGCTCAAAGCAGGACCCATCCCTAGACAGACTTTTGCCCCAGATTCCTAAATGGCCCCCTCAAGGATTGAGCTCACAAACCTGGGTTTAGGAGGCCAATGCTCAAACCACTGAGCTATCCCTTCCACTTTTTGGAAATTGCAGCTGCTCAGGAATTTTAGTTTCTCAGACCCAAACCAATCTCAAAGCCCCAAAATTTTATTCAGCATGTGATTTCCAAGTTTGTTTATAAATTTGTCAAAACAAATTCTCCCAGCACTTGCCAAACTGGTCTGATCGGATAGATCATGAGTGGTTAAAATGACCAGTTTCTATAAAGTAAAAATGTAAAATGACTGGAGTCCAGTCATCAGTATACTTGATTTATTGTGACGCAGTCTCAGTGTACCACCCTACCAGTGGACACAGAATGAAAGCCTTCCGTTTCTATCTTTGAACCAAATTATCAGAAGATACCACAAAACAACCATATGTGAAAGCTCTCCAGCCAAATTACACAGCATTCAAGAAAATGGTTTGCAGATCATTGCAAAGTTCCTCTGCATCCCTTGTGTAGCTCTAGGATGTCCCTACTTTGCTCCAAATCAACACCTCTTCAACTTTCAAGGCCCTGTATATCAAAGGTCAGCAGCATTCAAGCCAAGAAGTACTGAAGGGAGCTTCTTGAGCAAAGTGTGTTATTATAAAGTTTATAGCTCTTTTCAGCATTCAGACATGCTAATTTCATTTCCTAATACATTATATCTGCACATACAAACTCTTTGTGAAGATAGTTCTGAACATGATGTTCAATAGGCTGATAAAGAAAGGAAGGAAATTACTGCTGAGGTTCTTATTTATTGGGATATTTCCATACGTGGTTATGTTTAGTAACACAAGCAATATCAGATTTTGGAAATCAGCATTCTCAGTATTGCTGCATCACTACAAGCAATGGAAGCTACTTTTCCCATTCAAATGTGAAATCGCCAAGTAGTTTCTGTATTTAAACTTTAAAGCATTGTAATGCTTCGTTACACAAATCAGTGACCACAGTTTTTGCCCCAAGGCCCGCAGCACACCTCACCAAAAAGAAAAATCACACACAATATTTATGTATGATGAATTTTCCAGAACAGTAAGAACAGACTTTTAAGTGCAGCATCATTACCCCTTTGCTGTCAGTGAAGTAGCAAAGAGGTCGTCTTAGCTGGCAACCATCAGGCTTTACAGTCTAACAAGTTCCCCTACTATAATGAAAATCCAAAGACCTGGAAACAATATACATAGCTTCCCTGACTAATTTTATTAGGCAGACACACTTAATAGCTCCTGTTACAATCACATTTGCAACAGAAAAACAGTATTGGGTTGTGACTATCACACTAAATCGACATGGATTATCAGTCATTAAAAAGGAACAAAATTAGCAGCAAGCAGTAATATTTTACAGTTATCAAATCTACAACTGGTCAAGGTTCATTACAATACTGTGCAATAAAGTCAGGCAGCATCAGCTCATTCTACAGAACATTTAAATCTCTATTGTATTTGTGTAGGATATAATTTCTGATAGCAATAAAGCCTAATAAAAGTTACACCCCGATGAATAAAGTGTTAATAAATTGACCCACGACACTTAAATGGCTAATTATATTTGAGATAAAGGAGGATTCACTTCTTTCTGTGGACTGTTAGTTCTAACCAACCAAATACAAAACAGTTTTATATATCTTTATCGCCGTGGTACCAAATATTAATATTTCTGGTTCCTGTTTCAATAGATTAATTATTAATCAGAATTTCCTACCACATTTCCTTCCATTGAAACAATCAGACCTCACAAAAATGTCCATGTATGGATGCATTGCACAACTTCACTTTAATTTTTGATTACAAAAATATTTTCACCAACTATTCGGTTTTTCCATGGACCCTTTTTAAGGGAATCTAAGGTACTTTGCTGTATGTGAGAATCCTAAAAAGGATGAATTACCAGAAACAAAGTGATGAGTGGGATTTACATGAATGTCAATTACCAAAGTGGGCATCCCTAGATCACTGGCCCAAATCTATGCAGCCATCATGCCCCATATGATTGGCTTAAGAGGTGGAGTGGACAACACATACCTCTTTCAAAGCCTTTTGAATCACTTTCCATATACTAATATACCATATGAAAAAGGGGGGAAAAACCAAAGCAAAACACTACACACGCACACAGATCCAAATGCCACCTCTCAGACTTTCAGAGCATTCACCTCCATATTCCGCAGCTGACTCTGGTCCCTCTCTAGACATCTACACAGTTAATTTTGGATCCACAGTGCAACTTTATTACTTGGATCCATCTCTAATAAATAAATAAAAAGCCTGTGTTTCCTTACAGTCTCATCTTCTTGCTTTTAAGTGTAATAAAATGAAATAATGTCCAGCATTTCCCCTCTCTTTCCCCACCTTTATCCTTTTTCCCTTTTGTCACTGTAACTTTTCCTAAATTGACAAAGTTTTGAAAAGTTTGAACGGACATTATTCACATTATTCACCCCAGTGGCAAAAAAGAATAAGGGAAAAAAAATAAAAAAATCTGAAATGTCTGTGAAGCTGAATGCAGTGATTCAAAAGCATTAGTACCACCCTCAGGGCAGACTATTAGGAACCAGGGCACAAACCCTAAATTGGCTGTGAGTTCTATTGTAGATTTCACCAACCAAGTATCAAGTGTAAACTCCTCAGGCACTATAACAGCCTAAACAGAGTCACAGACAGTCCCCTGGGGTACTCCAGTAAATCCTATCACCCAGGTGAGTGTATTTTTGTGATAGATGGTCCCTTACACCAAGAATCACCACAATATTCAGGTTACTCCCAGTCCCAAAGGACCAGTCACTTACTCCAGGTTAGTTGCACCTTAGATTTTACACCAGAGACAATGCTTGTAGCCTCTCCTATAATAAACTATGTAAGATTTATTAAGTAGGAAAAGGAAATGAGAGTTATTTACAAGGTTAAAGCAGGTAAACAAAGATACACAAATGAGTTACAATCTTAAGTTTCAAAGTAATAGAAGTTTTCATAATAAGCAAGCTCTACATGTCATTTAGGACTAACCCAGGCTAAGCACTGGGGATCTCTTGTTTATGCCTAGCAAACCTTGCCCCCCCAGAGTCCAAGCAGCATAGAGATCCAGTTCCTTCTTGTTAGAGAGATTTATTCCCCTCCTCCCTTGTACTATGAACTGGAAGCTCAGCTGATGACAGGAGCCCACTTGCATGACTCATTTTCATGGGAAGGGAAAACAACAAATGTGTTTTGTCTTCTTTAACATCCCACAATAGTCCTTCTGGTTTAGATGGACCCTTCTTCTGGGGAGTACATAAACCTTTCTGTTGGAGATCAGCACTTCATACTAGCTGATACCTCTCTCCTGTCTGCTGATTTATAGTCAGAGAAGCTCACAGTACAACTACTCAAATATTACCTTACAATATGGGATACAGATGGTATAAGTGAGATGCGAATGTAATGAATGCTGGTGAGTCACTGCATGCATTAAACACATTCTTATAATTCTAACACCTATTTTAACATTACTAACACACGAGTGAGCCAGACTAATTCCAGCTATGTATTTGTCAGCGTTCAGTTGGGACCCTGGCATGAGCTGGCACCTGGTCTGCCCGCATCACAATGATAAAATAAAAACAGTTTTTGACAGCCAAAATAAAATTTGAGTTCAAAATGATTTGTTTTTGTTTCTTTTCAAAATTTCCCTTGAAAGAAATTAAAAAGTGCAGTTGAAAATTAAATTTTCATTTTTAATTAAACCCAATTTTGGGGTTAATTAAAATTTTTCAACCAGCTCTATTCAGACCTCTGCTTCAGCTAAATCTTGCAGCAGTCTGTCCACAAGATTGTTACATGAGCATCAGTTTAGCCCCAATTTTTCTCACCTATTTACATGAGAAATAGCAAGTGGTTTGTGTGTAGAGCACAACTTGAGGGATACAGAGGGCAAAAGAGGGGAGAGGGAAGATAATGGCAAGGAACACAAGGAGAGAACTCAATCAGCGCTACTGCCACCGCTGTCAGATGATTCAGGGACATTCCTACAGATTAGGGACAGGCTTTTAAAAAGACACAGCAACAGTTTCTGGTGTAACAGGTTTCAAGTAAAGCCAGTTGGAAATTTTACATTAAAATGATTGCGGGAGGGGAGTGGATGCATTGACTGAAAATGCAGTTTCCACATTACAAATCAACATTTTTCAGGACTTTCCATTCACTTGAAATGTTTTGATATTTTGGCTTCTTGTCCCAGTTTGGGGAGAAAATCAGTTTTGAAACACAAGTATTACCTGAGGGACAGAGATTCCAGTTTTGACCAGCCCTAGTTTTCAAAAATGGAGATAACTTTATAAACCCATATCTGAGCCTTGCTCCTACTTTCCAAAGATCAACTGAAAAGGAGAAAAATTGGAGTTTCTCCTCCAACTTCTTTGTCGGTTGCTTTCCTAGGATTACAAAGAGAGTTCTTTTTGTTGGGGCGGGGCGGGGGGCGCGATTGGGTGACTTTTGCTGGTTGTTTCATACATTAGCAGTGTCGGAGATTGATAGCTCCATTTTTGCAAGAATGTGCTTTGGAGGACTGGAGAACTAGTGGGATTAGGACCTTGTAAGGAATAGAAACTTGAACAGTTGAGGAGGGAGGGTTTTTTTAGCCACTATTAAAGCTCATTTGGTGACATCTATTTAACTCAAATGCCTGTCAAAAGCTTGGGAGAAAAATGTTCCTGGGGAGTTTACCCCTTGCTTTAGCGCCTCCTGTGGAAATGCCCTGAGTCAAATCCTCAGCTGATGTAAATCATCACAGCTCCATTTACTTTGATGGAGCTACATAATTTATACCCACTGAAAAATGTTATGGCTATGGCAGATCAGACCTAGATTTGACTTCCTGATTTTTGCTAATGTAAAAAAAAGAAGCAGCAGCAGGTAAATACCCTTAAGCTCGCAACCCTCCTTTATACATCAGAAAAAGCCAAAAGAGCACAGAACGCTCAGGTTATTTTCCTTTGCATCAGCTCCATATATTTCAGCAGCTGCCTTGGGATGAAAAGTTTCACACTTCATAGGAACAAACATTTTGATATAAAGTTAGGGTATTCAGAGCATTCATGAGTTGCTCTTGAAAGGTCACCTCTAAACATCAGGGAGATCTGTTCAGCTCCTCTGCTACTAATGACAGGTTTCAGAGTAGCAGCCGTGTTAGTCTGTATCCGCAAAAAAACCAGGAGTACTTGTGGCACCTTAAAGACTAACAAAGGATTTGACTCGGTGTATATAACGGTGTGTATAACGAAAGCTCATGCTAAAATAAATTTGTTAGTCTTTAAGGTGCCACAAGTACTCCTGTTTTTTTTTTCTGCTACTAATGTAACTGCTGTCACTACCTGCCCTAGAAATGCCATTTGCCTTCCTAATCGGTATTGCTAATTCCTGGGAACCTGTCTCCTGAAGACACTTTTGGAAATTGTGTTCCAGCACTTGAAATGCCAATCCACTCTCAGTGAAATTCTATTTCCATAGAAGCAACAAAGAATCCTGTGGCACCTTATAGACTAACAGACGTTTTGCAGCATGAGCTTTCGTGGGTGAATACCCACTTCTTCAGATGACTTGCATCTGAAGAAGTGGGTATTCACCCACGAAAGCTCATGCTGCAAAACGTCTGTTAGTCTATAAGGTGCCACAGGATTCTTTGTTGCTTTTACAGATCCAGACTAACACGGCTACCCCTCTGATACTTATTTCCATAGATACTACTTTTTGCTATTGTGTGATCACGTGAGAACCTAGGTAAAAGGGTGATAGCTAGGAGCTGAAGGTGGGTTTTGTTTTGTTTTATTTGCACATCTGTGCAGGAGCTAGGATGAGCCGTTGATCAGTGTAATTCACAGATTGTCGACATGCTGATACAATGCAAATCTATGTCTACACTACAGACCTTACCGTGGCACAGCTGTACCGCTGCAGCTGTGCTGCTATAAGGTCTCCCATGTAGCTGCTCTAGGCAGACGGGAAAGAGCGTCTCCCACCGACATAGCTCAGTCCACACTGGCACTTTTGTTGGTGACATTTATGTCAGGGGTGTGGTTTTTTCACACCCCTTTCTGACAAAAGTTTTACTGAAAAAAGTGTTGGTGTAGACATAGCCTAAATCTAAGCCGAATTTGGCTCAGCCTAATATATACAGAAATTGAAGTACAGCCCTGTGTTGGCTCTTGATATGGCACAGCAGAATCATACATCATATGTAAGGAGGAAGCCTGTTGATAGCAATTTCCTACTTTAATTTTTCTCAGCAAGTTCTTGGACCTATTTGCTGTATTGCAATTGTCCCTCATTGTAACCCACACAACAGAGCATTTGTCTGGTGGTGGGATACCAGTGGTGTTGCTCAGTCATGAGTGATTACTTGACTGAAGACAAAGAGAAAAACTGTTAATTTTAAAGGATCACTGTTTCTATTTTACACAAGACTGTTCTTTTAGAACTCTTGCCTAAGTATATCAATATCAACCTATATAAGATTTTAGTAAATAGCAAGAACACATGTTCCACCAGAAAGAAAATACTTGATTTTAAAAATAATGAATTCATTTGTATTTTTAACATTTTCAGCTTCTAAATCGGAGATGTACCCTTAGTATATAGTTTATTCAATAGGCAGATTTGTTAAAAAACCTATTTAATTCTAAAAGATTCATTCTTATTTTCGCCAACTTGGTACTTTACATGGAAAGGTAGAAAATCCAGACAAAGTTGAACTGATCTGGGGGCTAGCACCATATTGGTATAATATCATTGTTACTGGACATCCAAAGAAATCTACAGTATCTTGTGCAAGCTTTAAAAAAACAGGTAGAGATACATCTCCTAATGAGCTAATACATTCTGTATAAATACTTTATGGTGTACTATCCTCCGTCAGCATGCTAATTTTTCATATTAGTCTTATTCATGTAGAATTAAACAGAATACTTTCTCTTTGTATGTTGCATTTTCCATGGAAGTCGACACATGTTCTTTAGGCAAAATATTCATATATAAAAAGATAAGGGACATTAAGTAAACTTATTAACATCCAAATAGGGCTGTTAACCAAAGAAAATGCTTTCTTCCTTGAAGACCTGTCAACAAGTCTAAATTATTAACCATGTCACATTCTATTACTAGAAGCATAAATCTCTTATTAGCGATCAGGATGAAAAATACCGGTGATGTTTACCATAACAAAAATTCTCCGCACACTTTTAAAGACAAACACATAAATCACAGGTACATAAAAGTTTCATTTCTTAAACAGCACTTACAAAACTATGTGGAACCAAGTATGGAAACTTTGTGTGTATTGTGCTAAATAAATAAATAAATAACCCAGGACTGTTATGCAAGATTTCTTGTTATTGTACATCAGGGGTCGGCAACCTTTCAGAAGTGGTGTGCCTAGTCTTCATTTATTCACTCTAATTTAAGGTTTCGCGTGCCAGTAATACATTTTAACGTTTTTAGAAGGTCTCTTTCTATAAGCCTATAATATATAACTAAACTATTGTTGTATGTAAAGTAAATAAGGTTTTTAAAATGTTTAAGAAGCTTCATTTAAAATTAAATTAAAATGCAGAGCCCCCCCCACCGGACCGGTGACCAGGACCCGGGCAGTGTGAGTGCCACTGAATATCAGCTTGCGTTCTGCCTTTGGCACACATGCCATAGGTTGCCTATACCCCTGTTATACATAATAATATCAGATACAAAGTAATTCCTAAGTCAAACAAATCTAGACCTTTCAACATTTGCGGTACTGTTAAAAATCTGGCCTATGGGACTTGTTGCAAGGTAGCTGAGAAATTTGTATGGCTAGTTAGGGCTTGATCCAAAGCTCATTTAATCAAGACGCCTACAAGGATTCCCTAATCCAGGAATAATAATTATTTTTAAATGAGATCAGTTCAGTCATTTTAAGTAACAGGAGGTTCAGCTGTTTCAGATGTTTTTTACACTCTTCCCCTCCCCGCACGTCTGGTGATTAATGGAGAGATGTCATAAACTTGTGGAAGATATTTCTGGGTGAGGTTCTTTAGCATGTGTTATGCAGGAGGTCAGAGTAGATGATCATAATGGTTCCTTCTGTCCTTAAAAAAATTTTTTTTTAAATCTATGAATGGGAGGTAGGTCTCTTGGGTTTTATTCCCTAAATAAAATAGATTTGCTATGAAACCAAATCCTGTGAACTCCTCTGCTGGATTCTGTGTTCAGTCAGGTTACTGTCATAAGAACACATCCTGGTTCCTAAGCATAGTTCAAGCACATGGCTTCTGAGTAGACAACCACCACTGAGGCTGAGGGTTCAGGAAGATTCCACCTTCCTGATCCCCAGACAGACTCTCCACTTCCCACCTCTATTACAAGAGGAATAACGTTGATCTGACTTCAGACGCTGGCTTTGGTGCCATCCGAACCTGACCGTGACTAGACTAATAACCGGTTCCCTTCCGGAGTGCCGCCAAAGACCCAGTAGGGAACCACCTGGTGAGTACTAGTCCCATGTGCCTCCCAAACAGCCTGTCCCCCTCCATCTGACCCTCACCCACATCCTGCCTCTGACTGCCCCCCTCAGAACCCACAACCCATCAACCCCCCTGCTCCTTGTCCCCTGACTACCCCCTCCCGAGACCCCCTACCCAACTCACCCCTGACTGCCCCAACCCCATCCACCACCACCCCGACAGACCCCTGGAACTCCCACGCCTACCCAACCCCCCATTCTCTGTCCCTTGACTGCCCCCACAGAACCTCTGCCCCCTCCAACCACTCCCTGCCCCTTATTCAATCCCTCCTCCCAGCCCTGGCCTGGCCCCCTTACCATGCTGCTCAGGGAAGCGTGTTTGGATGCCGCGCAGCCCACTGGAGCTCACAATCCCACCCCCTTACCATGCTGCTCAAAGCGGCAGGAGCTGCAGAGCTGTTCTGCGAGAGGGGGGAAGGTGGGGGAGGGGCCAGAAGACCCTCCCCAGCTTGGAGCTCAGGCGGGCCAGACAGAATGGTCCCACAGGCCACATAGTTTGCCCACCCCTTTAACAACCGGTTCTAAACTGGCTTCTAAATTTAAAAACCGGTTTGCGCGAACCGGTGCAAACTGGCTCCAGCTCACCTAGCCCATGTCTGTGTTGCAAGGCATTCCTGAAATGTTTTAACCCATGGTAATTTACTACATCATTCCATCTAATTGCATTACACACTAATTGTGTAATACTCATTCAGAAGGATTCAGAAAATCAATCTATTGTCAAATTAGTTGCCAACAGATAATCCTCAAATCTTGTATCAGAGTCACAAAACCCGGCAATAATAATATAATAACTATACAGCGAAATGTCCTGTAAACCAAGGGTCACCCAAACTGGTAGAGAATTAATTTATCAGATGATGGTTACAACATCTTGGCTTTTTTTCCAGGCATGCGCACATCTCAATGGTACCTTTGTCATGCATAGCAAAGGTAAAGTAAAACGGAACTGGAATCAGTCTGATTAAAATAAGCCATGATTTTTTGTATTTCATTGTAACCAGTCCAATTGAGTTTCTATTAGAAAGGGCAAATCCTTCTCTCACTAATGAAAATCGCAGTATTTGAAACATTCAGTTGAAACTTGTTCAATGAAATTTCATGTCAGTAGCTGTAAAACCAGTATTTACATTCCCCGCCCCCCTTCACGTTTTTTCAAAATTCTATAGTCAAATCTGGGAATAATTTAAATCTCATCAACATGCCACCTGAATTCCTTGAATGCTCAATTTTCTTCTTAAAGATATCTGTATCGTGTGTTTCTGAAATGAATAAACACAGCAGCTGTTCAACTGGGAATGCAGGTACCACTAATATGAGGCAGATCCCAGGAAGTGAGCTTCCATGTTAGCATTCAGAACTGCTGGGAACATTTTTGAAGGCAGAGAGGGAGGTATATGGTGCTCTCTAGGAAATCTTTTGCCTTATTCTACTTGAATTGTAGGGTGAAGATTGGTTCTTTAAACATCTGCCACTGATTCCCTTTGTGATCTGAGTAATCTCTAGACCTCAATTTCCCCATCCTTACAATAGGAATGACCACCCCTAACTAGTAGGGATGTTGAGAGGCCCAATTAATGTCTTTGGAGTGGTTTGAGCACCTCCGCTCCAAAGCCGCAAATACATGCATGCAGATTTTCAAAGCACAAAGTGCAGTGAGATTCCCAACTCACTACGAAAGCTAATCGGGATTGAGCACCTACCTGCCTCTTGTGCTTTTGAAAAAATCTAATTTCCAGAAGTTCTAACTTGCATTACACGTAGCTTGTGTAATAGTCACTTACTCAAATACCCCAGTGCCCAAGTATGAGGACATATCGCTCTCTCACAGGAGCATCCACAGGTCAGCAGTGTGAGGAGCCACCATATCTTCTTCACCAATATGGAAAGCCAGGATACATTCTGCATCAGTGCTGCAGTAACACATACAACTCCGTGATCTCATTTGTCCAGGTACGAGGGATACTTCCGTGTTGTCTTAACGCATGTCAATTTACAGACCTACTTCTGAGTTTCAAGGTGAATTTTTTCCCCTCCAGATACAGTAACTACTATGATGCTTACACTAACAGCCCTATTGCAGTGAGTGAAGTAGTCACATGAATAAAGGTTGCCAAACAGGCCTTACTTTAACATAACATTAATAATCATCAGATTAAAGACATACTGTGTTAGGCAATGTCTTGTATGTTGTGTGCATGCATATGGAACCACCAAGGGGCAAGAACTGTGCCTCTGTAATGCTCCAAATTCAGGGGAGCTTCCAGATTGCCTTTGGGTCAGACTCTCTGGGGTATGGGAAACAAGGGCTGGGGTCAGCAAAGGAAGCAGGTGGCTTTGGAAGTTTAGCAATATTTCTTGCTGGGTTTTTTTCATCTGGCCCAAGGATGATGCTGTGTTAACTAATGGCCTTTCTGCATCTAAATTGCCACTTGGCAGCTGCAACCACAGGGGAATGTGTCAAAGACAACAAGGGGCAGTTTTGAGGCTCTCCTCCACCATCACCATCTAGTATGAAGATAGACACATTTTAACCGTTTGTTGGTTTTGGACTGCTTATTTGTGGGGGAAATTCATCCCATCCTGACATAAAAGCTGAATAGTCTTGTTGTGTTTGGGGAACTCCAGATGGTGCTGGGGAAAGAGAAAGGATAATATTTATCCCTCCCCACCCCCAACCTGTGGACAGACTATGGTTGCCAACCCTCCAGGATTGTCCTGAAGTCTCCATGAATTAAAGATTAACCTTTAATTAAAGATTATGTCATGTGATGAAATCTCCAGGAATATGTCCAACCATAATTGGCAACCTGGCAGACATGGGACTGCAGTGAACTCTGATGTGCCTGCTATTCAAGCTTTTGAGCTCAAATAGTGTCCCACTGCCCATCTGTATCTCCTGGATGGGGGTTTTGTGCCATTTGAACCAGCTGTGCTAATTTATAAGCCATTATTAGTCATTGTGAACATCTAAAATGAAGTTATCAAGTGGCCAGCAGCAGACCATACAAAGAATTGTAGGTAATAGAATGTAAGCAGCCTTTTCCACGTTCATTTAAGTCACTGCTTGGCAGAGTACAGCACTTCCCTGGCACTACTGGACTCTTGATTCTAGATTCACCTTGATATTTATTTTAATTCTCAAGTTCAGTTCTAGTCCCCCTATTCTAGTCTCTTTTCTTAGCAAATGTATTGCATATCCATACTTAAAAGATAAATTACATGCTGAATATTTATAGCCTGTATTAATTATGTAGGGTTTTTTAAAGTAATCATTGAAGAAAAAAAGACATCTTCAGAAGTAGAGAAGCAGTACTACATGAAATGCATAAGGGAACATAATTAGGGATGAGCAAATTGGTTTGAATAGAAAATAAAAGCCAATAAGAACTTCTTCACAAGGCCCAAATTAAACCTCATCCAGACCATTTCTAGCTTTCGGGAGTGTCCGACTAATCTTGACTTGTCACCGTCATCTTCTTTTTCTAGCTCCAGCTTGGATGAGAAGAAATACTGGAAGTCTCATGAGAAAGTCATAATTATGGAGTCTATGACCAGAAGAGACCACTATATTATCTAGTCTGAGCTCCTATATATCATAGCCCACCTACAATACTCAGCACCTGCACACTAAACTCAGCAACCAAAATGAGACCAAAGTATTACCACTCACAGGAGACTAGGCTATTCTGTGCCACAGGCAGAGAAAACAAGAAACCAAGTGCTCAAGGCCCCTGTAATGGCAGGAAACTGATTAAATGAGATACACCCAGATAATTCTGGCAATTGACCCACACCCACACACTGCAGAGGAAGGCAAAGCTCTTAAACTTGCTGCCAGTCTGAACTGGGGGAAATTCCTTCCCGGCCCCATATCTGACAATCAATTAGACCCTAAGCAAGTGTTTTGTTGAGAGCAGGGCCAGTGCAACTCATTAGGCGACCTAGGCAGTTGCCTAGGGCACTAGCACTTGGGGGGCAGCATTTCAGGTCCTTCGACCGCGGCAGCCGAATCTTCAGCCACCCTGGTCATCGTCGACATTTAGGCAGAGGGAGCTGGGGCAAGGGGGCGCGGGGAGGGCCGCCTGCAGCAAGTAAGGGAGGGGCACAGCATGCAAGGGAACCGCTCCTCGCCCCAGCTCACCTCTGCTCCGCCTCCTCCCCTAAGCATGCCGCCCTGCTCTGCTTTTCTCCCTCCCAGGCTTGCAGTGCCAAACAGCTGATTGGCGCCGCAAGCCTGGGAGGCAGGAGAAGTGGAGCAGCGACGGCGTGCTCGGGGAGGAAGCGGAGCAGAGGTGAGCTGGGGTCGGGAGCTGCCGCACGGCTCCCGGGGCCAGGGGGAGCTGCCGTGGGGGTGGGCACCTCAGGGCAGAGCAGGGGAGCTGCTGTGGGGGGCGGGGCACCTCAGGGTAGAGGGCGGGGTAGGGAGCTGCCCCAGGGGGGCGCCTTAGGGCAAAGGGCTGCCACAGGACTCGGCGGGGAGAGTGCAAGGTGGAAGTTTCGCTTAGGGCACGAAAAATCCTTGCACCCACTCTGGTTGAGAGATATTTAAGCCCAAGTTTGTACTTCTAAGAGGCTCTGAGTATCTTCCTTTGTTTGCAGGCCAGATTCTGCCTTTGGACATGCGTGCATGACTCTTTCTGATGTCAATGGGAATGGCACGTAAATATCCAAAGGCAGATTTTGGCCCTACATTAGTATAAAAAATGATAAAAGCTACAGGGGTGTTGCTGGAAGGCAAAGAGAAGAGGCTTAGACAGCTTCAAAAAACTGATGCCTTGCCAATGGGAATTGAAGAACACCATGTCTTACTATCTGCATGGAAGCACTGATACAAGATGCAGAATGATTGATGGTACAGGAAAGTGAAATATCCACAAGGCCTTTGCATTGCAGGTACGTGCAATGCAAATTTCCAATCTCTGCTTCAAGTTTTGCCAGTTGTGTCCAGGTGGAACTATGAATTTTAGTATTAGCAAGGATCTCTTCTCAGTGTTTGCTCATTCTCTCAACACTCCTAAAATATGTATTGGCTGGGTTCAGAATGTGGAGTATATAGTGCTGGAAACAAAAACACCATATGCATCACCACCATACAGTCGTACCATCAACACAAACCAGTCTTCCCAGTCTACCTTGTGCCTCACATAATACTATGCTGTGGTTTTTGTTTATTTAACAGTATTAGAGGCATAAACACCTAGAAAAATAAAGATACCTTTGAATCTGGGGATGTTAGGAGGTCTGTGATTAAGATGAATAATTCGATACCTAAGAATTACGGAGGGGTGAACTGCCCAATTTCAAACCCGCTTGAACTCTGTGGGTTAAGTTTTCTTAGGTTTACAAGTGGCTATGGAGAGCCTGAAAAAAGGGGGTGGGAATAAACTAATCAATTGAAAAATAGAGCAGAGTGGATAGAGTGAAAAACAAATATGAAGGACCAGGCAGTGGGAAGGGAAATTTTATAGGTATTGAATGGAGAGCATCCACTTGAACTAATCTAGGTTTTCAAGGGAGGAAGAAGGCTCTTCTGTCATTAATATATAGCACAAGTTTTCACTTAAACATTTCTCTAGCTAAGTCTGAACACCCTTAGAGGGGAGTGGTGGGAAAAGTGGAATAGGGAAAAGGTTCAAGCACACGAATCACAAACCCCAAAGAATAAATTCAGAGGTTTCCCTGAGCTTCACAAAGTTCACCTAATCTTAGTCATAGATTAGTCAACTGTAGCTTATACAGGCACTGACCTGTATTGTGATCAGCAACATGCATACACTCAACTCCAGCAGGAGCCCTGGGAGGTTTTGTGTCCACAGCTCCCTGGTTTGGTGATGGCAATTAGTTTGATAATGATTAAAATGGTTCCATGATATTTGGGCCAGCAGCACCTCCAGCTGAGTCTGTGCATAGAGTTCAGTGTCTCTGAAACAGCCCTCTGCACTATATGTGTAAGGAAATAATTCTAAGCTCCTCAAGGCAGGGACTGTCTCTCTGTTATATGTTTGTATAGGTGCTTAGCATGAGGTGGCCCTGGCCTCCAGGCATTACTGTAATACACAGCAGAAAGTAGAACAGTGGCCACCAGGAAACAGAATATGAAGTACTCCCATTAAAATTCATCACAATATTTCTTTGCAAATATTGAAACAATGAGTCTGAAACATGCTCAATATTCCATCAGCAGGTCTCTAAGTGAAGTAACTGTTCAAATACCTCCTTCCTAATTAATCTAAACCTCAATAAATGGAAGACTTGTTGTGGACTATCTCTTGTGGCGTCCCTAAATGCACTTTTACATGGGCCTCTGGAAAGGCATCAGGCTGTGTGCAGACATAGAGAGAGAGTTGCTGAATTCTCAAGGACAGACCACTCTGCCAGATTAAACAATATTCACTCTCTGTCAAAAACTCAGCTTCAAAACTGCCAGAGCACGAGGAGAACGAGCCACTGCTTAGACCTTTCTGTGCATGACAGGATAAAACACAAGATTTTTCTGCCTAAAGGAATCCAGACAATGAAATAATCTTTAATCCTTGTCCCTGTAAGGCATTCTCAACACCTGTTATCCTTGATACCATCACGGGCAAAACAGTGTGTGAATTCATCTTCAGGCTGGTAATTATTCCAGCTAATTATTCATTTGGATGTGGGGTGATTACCAACGCTCCTTCAGGTGCAATGCCAGCCACTTTTATTCTAGCTGATGCTTCACAAACAGAGCAGGAAAGTTGCTGTTCCATCCACTCCCCATCTTTGTAGAGATGAACTCTCATGCGGCTTATGATCCACACTGCAGTGAAGCAGCCTGGCTAAGTGGTTACAGGTAAAGCTTTGATACCTAGTTTTAAAGTCCCACACAGCTCACTTTGCACAGCCTTAGTTAAAGCAATATCTTTCAGTGGCAAATGTTTATCCAGAACAATTGTTCTCATTATTTTCTATCCCCCAACAACCCCAGGGCAGACTCCTCTCAAGCCAAGAGCACCTTCCTCTATAACATTATATACCGACCAACCGGATGTTTAACTACATTTTAATTAAACACTGGACTTTTTGCACTCAGGTCCCACCTGTTCAAAACATTGGTGGTTGCACCTCTGATACCTATTTGCAAAAGGCAGGTTGAGAACCCCTGCATCTAGAAAGACCATTACTACAAGAGGATGGAATCTACAGGAACTAAACACCCAGACTTCAGTAGATTCAGAACAAAGATCTCTAAGGACTTATCTACACATAGAAATTAGTGAACAGTAAGCTTGGATTTCAAGTGCACTAGCCACTCCCCAGCAACATCCCTGTGGATGCTCTTATTCTGCACAAAGAGTGCCTTTGGGTGTTTTAGCAGAGAAAGACACTCTCTGTGGGTAGGTCCATACTTACCCGCCGGGTCGACGCGGAGAGTTCGACTTCTCGGAGTTCGAACTATCGCGTCTAATCTAGACGCGATAGTTCGAACTCCGAACGCGCTCCCGTCGACTCCGGAACTCCACCACCGCGAATGGCGGTGGCAGAGTCGACGGGGGAGCCGCGGAGTTCGATCCCGCGGCGTCTGGACAGGTAGGAAATTCGAACTAAGGTAGTTCAACTTCAGCTACGCTATACGCTATATGGTAGTCTAGACCAGGCCTGAGTGGAGTAAGAGTGTCCACAAGAGAGTAGTATGGAGTAACTACTTTGGGCTCCCCTCCCCCCCCATACATGAATCCTGAAACACATGGGACAACTGTGGAAATGGTGCTGTAACTATAAAACTTTCACACCAGCCAAGAGGCTGCCCCAGCAATCTCAGAGATGTTTCCCACTTTTATTCTCATAGAAGAATCTTTAGACTTTTTTTTTAAAAACACAAAAAGCTTTTCATCAAATGCTCAGTGTGATCATTGGACATTTCTGCTCTCTTACGGTGATGGTGGATTTTTCTGCTCTGCTGCGGTGATGATGGGGTATATGACGATCAATTCAGAAAAATCCAGTTCCACATCCAGTCAGCCTGTGTATCTTAGCAGACTTAAGGACTGAAGCTTGTCATTGCTTAATGCTGTGGAGGCACTCCACTGTGGAGGTTAGAATAAAGGACACTATCTTTCAATGTCAAATAAAAGGTTGAAAGCATGAATTAAAATATAAAGATTCATATTTCCCTGTTCATTTACCAACTGTGTCTATTGTCTGTGTGCCAAACTGTAATTACTAAGGGCCTGATCCTGCAAACTCTTACACCGGTGAATAGCTTTGTTTGAGTTGCCCACTGAAGCCAATGCCCCTTACTCATGTGCTTAAATGTTGGACAGTTAGGGTCACGCTAACACCTTTGACTCTTTGGCCCCATATATTCCATCGAAATTAATACAACAGAGTCCCCCTCGTCCAAACCTGCAGCTATGAAAAATCAGGGAGAAGGCAGGCAGCCATTCTTCTCAAGACCTTTCTATGGATGAGAGGGTATGCAGGCCTTTCTTGTTGCCCCTCTGTGATCCACAGACCCCTTAATCCAAATGGCAGAGGGCACGGGCGGGGTGCAGGGATCCAACTATTGTTCACTGAAGGGTGGCATGGGATGTTTTTACCAAGAGCCAGTAGAGTCATTATAATCATTGTGAAATGTAAGTAAGGATAATATTTAAGGAGTTATGTACCTATACAGTAAATAGTGTTCTTAAGATCTTGAAGTTAAGGCAGGTCACCTAGAGGTGCCATACCTCCAAAATGTTCCTTTCAGGCTGGAGGTAACAGACACCTCTCTCTCTTCCTGGCCATGTGTGTATTGTATGCCTCACAGCTTAGGCCTGTTTGCATACTGAACCACAAGCGAAATAAGAGACTGAGGAATCTACAAGATTAAACCTATAGGATGAAACAAAGAGCAGAGATTTTGTTTATGAATAAAGACAAAGGACTATTATGGTATATATCATGGTCCAAGGAAACGTGGAATCCTTCATGTATGAGGCAAGATGGGAGTTTGTCTCATGAAAGGGGGGGGGTCACAGCCAACCTGGCTGTAAAGTGCTGCAAAGATTTTGGGTAAGCAATATTTGGTTAGACATGAGAGTATCTTGTTAATTAAGCCTCAGCTCTAGAATGCCTATTAGGATTTTATAGATAACCATTTGTTTCCAATACTTCTACTTACTGTTACTTGAATCTATAAGCATGTTAAATAAACATGTATGTAATTTCACTTGAAACATATCTAGGTACTGAGAGTTAAGTGGAGCGGTGGTCTGTGGTGGATCTGGTAAGCTGGCATGTTCTGCATCTTTGGAAGCAGTGAATCTGTGGATTCTGAGACTGTTCAGTGGCTTGAAGCTGGTCACTCCAGGAAGACACTTGGAGAGCTTGAGGGTTGGAATGTGCCAATCACTAACCTCTAGAGAGACAGCAGGGCCCGCGAGGCCAAGAAGAGAGTATTTGTATTGCGTGTGGCCAGTGGAGTTTGGGAGCTGACCCATGGCAGGCACAAGTGAGGCCTCCTCACACTAAAGACAGAGGGTAGTGAGATTCCTCACAGCCCTGGGTACCCCTAAGAACCATCACACTATCCCCTGGGGAAAAAATGGGGATGAGAGAGCTAGGTAGCTCCCACCTTGAAAGGGAAAGGATGGACTCAAGGCCACTTCCTACCTCCCTTCTCCAGGAGGTGGCTCTAGGGAAGTGATGTGAGGAGCTCAAGGCCTCCAGTCATAAGATGAACCTAGCTCAGTGAGGCCGCAACCGCCAGGAACCAGGGACAAGTGAATATTCAACAGCCAAATACTCCTTAGTTGATAGTCAACCAGCTAAATAGCACCAGTAGTTGTACTCCTCAGTAAGTGTTTTGTTTATTTGTCCACCCGTACAGGTTCCTCAGCATTGGGTAGGCTTTGTGGTAGGCCAAGCTCTACTTAAAAATTTAATATGGCTCCTAAAGAGTAATAAGGGAATATTACATTCCCTTTTTTCCCCTGGGGAAAAGCTCCTTCAAGATCTGCATAAAATGGTAACCAGCATATTTTTGACTTGGGAAGATAACCTTGGAAATAGGAGGGGGAAATAGAATTTTTCTAATTTGTCTTTAGTTTCCTAAATGTTAAATTAAATAAAAACACAGTGCCATAAAACAATCATTTTAATGAACAATATAGCACATTGCTTTGATTTTCTTTTTAATAACCACCACTCAGAGACTGCTTCAGGTTCTTAAATAATTGGGAAGGCAACTCCAGCCCCTCAGAATCCAGTGGTCATTAGCAACAAGAGATCCTAAATAGCTAACATTGCTCCGAGCAGCAGACTGGTTTTATATTCCTAAAGAGGCAATTAATAGTTTTGTATTGTTTTTTCTCATCACTTTGAGGGCTTTCTGTGCTTTGGTAGAGGGCATTATTTATGGCCTAGTTTGCTATCAAGCAGGGCTTTCTGGTGACTGATTGATGCCTTCTGATAGGAGAAGACATGCTGATGTGGTGCTGTCTGCGTTAGAAATAAGTGGCTAATAGCCTGTATATTCTAATCCTGATTCCCAAACAAGCCAAGTCCTTTGTGAATCCCCATCGGTACCTGTTCCAGGGTCATTAGGCTCACCATCGCTGGGCCCTACTACACTCACTTAGCTCACCCGTGTTGATGTTCTCTAGGTTATATTTAAGGTGATTAACATTACAGGTATGTTGCTAAATGTTTCCTATGGGGATTAACGGATGCCTTACACAGCTGAAAGAGCAGGGGAGCTCCAATCAGGTAAAGTGAACTTATCCCAACCCGAACATGGCCACTGGGTATAGCATTCCTGTCTCCTCCACACAGGCCATTAAGAGGGTGAACTGGGCTACCTTGCATTCCCTCCTCTGTCCCCCTCCCCCAAGAATCACTCTGGATCCGAACGGTGGGTTTCAGCATCCTCCTCCCTCACGGCCCATGCGGCTCCATGCTGCAGTTCTTTCAGGTGCAGATTGCAAAGAGACTCTGCCCAGAACAGCCGTCAGTCTCCAGCTAACTAACCAAGCAGCATCGGAGTGAGCTTGGTATGCCTGCTCTGCCCTTGTCCATTCCCCTTCCCACCACTAAAGAGCTACCCCGGGGCATCAAACGCACTAGCCTGGTCACTGGCACCTGCAGCTCGCTTCTGGCGGGGACCTATACGTGAACCTGCTCTTCCAAAAGAGTCTTCAGTCTCCTGCTGCCTCTAGCTAAGGCTCTCATTGCAACACCCTGACAATGCTATCACTATTCCCCATGCTCCTTCCAATATCTGTGCTGCTCGCTAACTCTTCACTCCGCAGCCTACTTGCCCCATCACCCCTTCCTTCCACTCCGTTACTGCTCTCGCTCAATTCATTGCCCCTGGATGAAGTCCCATGACTATCCCAACTTCCTCCTCTGTACATTCATCCTTCCATGTCAACTCTGCTATTTGTTCCTGGTAGGGTGACCAGATGTCCCAATTTTATAGGGACAGTCCCAGTATTCGGGGCTTTGTTTTATAGAGTCACCTATCCCCCTCCCCCCCACACACACACACCCTTCCTGTCACGATTTTTCACACATGCTAGTTCCTAGCCAAGCAACTTGACTTCTCTTCCTTCATCTGCTCCCTCACCTGCCATCCCCATATGCTGCTCTTGGGTTTTAAATCCCTGCTCAGCCTCTCCTTCCCATTCCTTTTTTCCACCCGTCGCTGAGGGTCTTGGTTAGATATCTTGCTTCTTTGCTTACATCATCTGCAAAATCGCTCTCTCACCTCTCAACATTCTGGTCCATGTCTTCATTATTCTTTTGCATGGGCCACCTGTCTAACATGACCTCCCTCTTATCTGGACCGAGTATCCATCAAATAGTTCTTATCTGTGCCCCAATCTTTATTAGGCACCAGATAAGTCATTATTCTGCACCAGGCAGGCTGGTTGAGAGGAAGATCTAAAGCAAGGGGTCACCTGTACATTGAAGACATCACAGCCCATATCTTCCCACAAACCCTCATTGAGCAAACAACTAGATTGAATTCCATAAAACCCCCATACAAGAGAAGAGCAATTGTCCAATATGGTCCCAGGGGATGTCCCAAAGAAAGGAAAGAATGAGACTATTGACTAAGTCTACTGGAAGCACAGTTGGCTCCCAAGCCTTTTGGAAGGGAACAGCCATTAGGCATTCTAGTTCAGCTGGAAATATCCCAGTTTTCAAATGGGTGTTCATCAGTTGCTAATTACATATGCTGACTCTGCCCTTATTATATCAGCTCTGCAATTGCACAGTCCCCACTCCCAATACATCACAGGGGAACTTGTCAAGCAAAGTACCAACATCTGGCAGGGCAGATGTGAACAACTACATCTGTGTCACCTGGAGCTGTCTGAATATCCATTAATAAGGAGAATACATGTACACCCAAACAGATTTCATCTACTTTGTTAAATAAGTGTGTGAATATTTTTTATTTTTGGATTTTAGCAAAAATATCTATACTTATGCTAGATCACTAGTTGAGATCTCAGCTGAAGTCTTTAGTATCCAACTTGCTAATCATTCTCAAAAAAATAAGTGTTAATTTAGGAAGTGATCATGGAATTGTTTTACCACCCTCCAAAGTATTTCAACAGCAGAAAAGAACTTGCATTGAAACTATTATGGAAAATTTCCACAGCTTTGGACATTTGCTTTCACCGTTGGGAAATATGTTTTGCCAAGTACAAAAATCTAGACTCTCATATCTTGACCAAATGGACACAACATTAAACTTTAATCTTATCAGGTGTCATCTGCAATGAGTTGACTTGGAGATGACTAAGACACCGCATGCATATTGCTTGGGGATTTAAAAGAGAAAACACACACTCTCCATTCTTTAACCTCAGGTCACTAAGGGCCTCATTTTGGGAAGCGTGGGGTACCCTTTAATTCCCATTGACTACACCTTTCAAGGCCACGCACTTAGACAGCTGTTCAAGGATATTTCACTTTTGCTTTCCTGTACTTGATCCCTGGTACATCTTTTCCCTTATTAAGCCCTGCCCATTTCAATACCAATTCAGGGGGTGAGGGTGGGCAGGTGAAGTCAATCTGGTGTTCAGTGATTTGATAACACAGCAACTTTCATCCATATGCAGAGGACATGTCTCCTGCTAAATCATACAGTTCCAGATGGCTAGAGCTGCTGCCTATGATCAGCCATTAAAATCCCAGTTGACCTTTTGCCAGAGTTACATATTTATTGCCAGCTGCGGTTGAGCATGTCAGTAAGTATTAATGAAGCAGGAATGAATCAGTGAATTTTTATCAAGGTACAGTAGAACCTCAGAGTTATGAACACCAGAGTTATGAACTGACCAGTCAACCACACACCTCGTATGGAACTGCAAGTACACAATCAGGCAGCAGCAGAGACTACACAAAAACAAACAAACAAAACAAACAAAAAAAGCAAATACAGTACAAGTACTGTGTTTAAAATATTAAAGGAAAGCAGCATTTTTCTTCTGTATAGTAAAGTTTCAAAGCTGTAATAAGTCAATGTTCAGTTGTAAACTTTCGAAAGAACAACCATATCATTTTGTTCAAAGTTATGAACATTTCAGTTACAAATAACCTCCATTCCCCAGATGTTTGTAGCTCAGAGGTTCTACTGTATTTTATCAAGGCATCAAGCTAGAGCCTTCTGTGCCCAGCAGGTGTCTATACTGTCTCAGTTTGGTGTACAGTCCTTTCTGCGCTCTTGCTTTCCACTTCTGCCACAGTTGAAGAGGGATGTGACATCTTACAAACCATTGTCTTTTCTGACTGACCTTCAGCAGATCATAAATATGCAGCAAGTATGGTAAATGAGCTCTCCTGGAAACAATCTAAAACCTGGCAGATGAATTCTCCTCCTCTGTTGCCTCCATACCAAAGCCATGAAAACCAACAGGAAAAGCAGGTCTAAAGTGTAAGCTGTTGTACATTGTACAGATTCAAAATGGTCTAATGGAAGAAGGATAGAGCGTATCCACAGGAGTCTTACATGGTTGCTCACTACTAACCAATTTTAGCAAAGGACCAGCAATTGCAGTAGTCCAAGATCCTATCAGGTGTGGCACCCGCAGCTGTGAGAAGAGTTTGGGGTAAATTAATGGCATAGAGAATAACAGAGGAGAAATAAAATGCTCTCTGATGCCTGGGTGAGCAAAGGGCTTCTGTTCTACAAAACAGTATTTGTTTGAAGGGATCAATCTCAACATCAGGATTGCCACCCCAACGGCAACTCGCACCACTACTGGCAGTTTCAAGCAGAAAGGCCTAGAACTGAATGAGGATGCAGATCCTCTCACTAGAATTCATTTCAAGACTGCATAGGCCAGGCCAGGATATAGGGAGACCCTGTGTGGTAATACTAGGCAACACAGCATGATTAATTATTTTGGAAGTGAGTCAGGAAGAACTAAAGAGATGACTCATTGTCCAACAGTTTCAATAAGGACTCTTCTCTAGTGTGAGGGACATACTACTGTCTCTCTAAGGCCTGGTCTACACTACGTGTTTAAACCGGTTTAAGGAGCGTAAAACCAATTTAACGCCACACCCGTCCACACTAAGAGGCCCTTTATATCGATATAAAGGGCTCTTTAAACCGGTTTCTGTACTCCTCCCTAACGAGAGGAGTAGCGCTAGTATCGGTATTACCATATCGGATTAGGGTTAGTGTGGCCGCAGATCGACGGTATTGGCCTCCGGGTGGTATCCCACAGTGCACCACTGACCGTTCTGGACAGCAATCTGAACTCGGATGCAGTGGCCAGGTAGATAGGAAAAGCCCCACGAACTTTTGAATATTTCCTGTTTGCCCAGCGTGGAGCTCCGATCAGCACGGGTGGCGAGGCAGTTAAAAATAAAAATAAAGAAAGAGCTCCAGCATGGACCATGCGGATGTGATTGCTGTAAGGGCAGGCAAATCTGTTCTATCAGCACTCCGTTACAGAAGACGAAATTCAAAATCATTTTAAAAAAAATCTCCAGACAGATGCCATAGCAGGGACTCAGCGCACTGCTGCGTGACAAGCGTAACGGAAAGCCAAAGAATCAAATGGACGCTCATGGCCTGGAGGACTCAAGCTATCCCACAGTTCTTGCAGTCTCCGAAAAGTATTTGCATTCTTGGCTGAGCTCCAAATGCTTCTAGGGTCAAACACAGTGTCTGCGGTGGGTCAGGGCATAGCTCGGCAATTTACGCACCCCCCCCACCCACCCCCAGAAGTGAAAGGGAAAACAATCCTCTCTTGACTCTTTTACATGTCACCCTATCTTTACTGAATGCTGCAGATAGACACGATGCTGCAGCACTCAACACCAACATCCTTGCTCCCCCCCTGCCATGGGTGGCTGATGGTGCAATAAGACTGATATCCATTGTCATCATCAGCCTATTGGCACATGGGGCAGTGCAAAAGGACTGGTAACCATGCCGACTAGCATCAGTTAGGTCGATCAAGGGTGCCTGCCCCTAATTTTTCCTGGTAGATGGTGCAATATGGCTGGTAACCGTCTTCATCATAGCAACAGGGGGCTGAGCTCCATCAGCCCCCACCCTTCATGTGTAAAGAAAAGATTCAGTTGCCCCTGGACTAGCAGTGGGATGCTGGGCTTCTCTCCTACACACTGCTTAATGTTCTGTCTGGACTATCATAGCAGCTGGAGGCTGCCTTCCACTCATTTCTCACTAACAAGTCACTGTGTCATCACACAAGTGGGGGGACAATGCTATGGTAGCCCAGGAAGGCTGGGGGAAGAACAGAATGAACAGGTGGGGTTGTTGCAGGAGCACCCCCTGTGAATAGCATACAGCTCATAATTTCTGCAGGATCTGACACAGAGCAGCTGTGCTCTCTGGTTATGATATACAGTGGTTCTCTAGTACACTTGCCCATATTCTAGGCAGGACTGATTCTATTTTTAGATACCAATTTTGGCTTTTGCGCCCCTGGCTGATCTCAGCCAGGGGCACTTATGACAGCAGCAAATGGTGCAGTGCAAAAGGACTGGTAGCCACGATCATCTTATTACCAATTTATGGTATGGTAAATGGTGCAATATGGCTGGTAACCATCTCTGCTGTCATGCAAAAGCAAAAGCATGCTGCTGTGTAGCGCTGCTGAATCGCCTCTGTGAGCGGCATCTAGTACACATACGGTGACAGTCACAAAAGGCAAAACAGGCTCCATGATTGCCATGCTATGGCATCTGCCAGGGCAATCCAGGGAAAAAAGGCACGAAATGCTTGTCTGCCGTTGCTTTCCCAGCGGAAGGAGTGACTGATGACATTTACCCAGAACCACCCGCGACAGTGATTTTTGCCCCATCAGGCACTGGGATCTCAACCCGGAAATTCCAAGGGGCGGGGGAGGCTGCGGGAACTATGGGATAGCTACGGAATAGCTACCCACAGTGCAATGCTCCAGAAATCGACGCTAGCCTCGGACCGTGGACGCACACCACCGATTTAATGTGTTTAGTGTGGCCGCGCACACTCGATTTTATACAATCTGTTTTGCTAAACCGGTTTATGTAAATTCAGAATAATCCCGTAGTGTAGACGTACCCTGTGTTAGGGCTGAGACATGTAGCATGGTGAAGCTTGCTTTGCTGTTGCCCCAGTTGTATTGATACCTGTTCTGCAGCTAAACAGAGAATCTCAGTCTCCAGAAATGCAAAAGGATTTTAGTTTTTAGAAACTGTCGGGAGACTTTGTAAAGTTTGCTCCTCTATGCACCAAAGGAGGATTACAGAACAGATGAACTTGAGCTGAATATTTCTTTTGCAAGTTCTACATAAAAGGTTTAGACTCCTGTTCAAATGCACAGCCAGTCTACCAGGCAAATAAAATTAAACCAACGCTGTGCCTCCTAACATGGAGAAAAGCATTCTCTGAATTAAATGAATTTCCAAATAAGTCAAAATGAGTTTGCTGACCCTTTTTTGACTCATAAAAGGCTCTTCAAATCTTGCCCATAATCAGAATATTTTTCATTATTACTTTTTTTATGGTTAAACTGGTAGATAACCTGAGAGGTAATTCATAATGTCTTACTAGCTGTGCTGGAACAATGGAACTTTAGGTCCACTGATTTACCTGGTGATGAATTTCCAGGAGGTTCTGTTTTGTGGTTTTTTTGGTAGCATGCCACCGGTCCACAGATGTATTCTCTACATCAATAGACTTGCTACCACTTCTTTTGTTAGATTATGAATATCCCTTACAGCAATGTCCTCTTTAAAGGGGGCTTATCTACTGGAGAGAACGGTTGGAGAAACAGAAAGGAAATTTATACCAAAGGACATTCACTTGTCCAGTGTTATTGTGTGTTCCCTTTGTATTTATTGAATCCATCTGTATGTCAGGGCCAAACATTCCTTTTTACTCCTGTGGATGGAGGGGAGCACAGTCATTGGATAATGTCTTAGCAGGGCACAGAATGGAGCAGATGGTTCTATGGCAGGCCCACCCCATGCCAGACATTTGAAAATGCACCCCTGTGATGATCCAGATCTCTGTCTGGGAAGAGGGAGGACAGGAAGACGGATGGCCTCTGTCCATAGCATCACTGTTTCCTCTCTTCCTGCAAGCCCATGACAAAGTGAAACAAGGCAATGCTGTTACTGTTCTGAGCTTTATTTTGCACGGGATGCCCGTGTGTGCTGTAAGTCAGCCCCTGGGGCCTGAGGGCTCTATAGGCAGTAGCTAGCTAGGGAACCCCCAGCAGCACAGCTCCTTTCAGAGCTGTGCTGCCTATGCACTGCAGTGTGTAAGACAGAGACTGTCAGATCAGATGGGTGTGTGGAATCAGTGTTTCTGAGCAGATGGTCCTTCCCTCTAGTACAGTGGTTCCCAAACTTTAACAACGTGTCAACCTCTTTCACTAAAATGTCAAGTCTCACGAACCCCCTCCTAAAAATGAATATTTCCAGGGATTTTCTCCTTTACCTGAGTATAAATTATAAAAGCAGTGATCTTGGAAATATAAAATTTGTTTTTATGACATGTTTATTACACACTATTTACTATTAATTATTAATGATTATTTATCACAGTATTTTTATTACATTATGAAAACAGCAACACTCTTCCAAGATCTCCCTTTCGTAGCTTGTATCACTTTGAATCAGCCTGTTATAAGACAAGGCTCCTATGTTTTATCAAGGAGCATCAGATGTGAAACAGCATGAAAGTATTTAAGAATCCAACTCAAAGAGTTCCTCCTACACAAGCATTTCGGTCTTGAGCAGTCCAGGCAAACAACTTGTTCTTCATAATAATTTTAAAAACAATACTAGCTGCCTATTTAATTTTAAAAACAGCAAAAAATATCCACCTCCCTTTCCATTTCTTATAAGGAGTCTTGAAGTTTAAATCTCCTCAGTGTGATATATATGCTCGCTTTGATCTGCTTAGCTCTTGGAAGTCCAGGGGCTCCGGGCTGCTGGCCTGGTGCTGCCCGAGTCCCTAGGGACAGCTCTGTCCACCAGTAGGGATGTTTTTCCCCGAGAACCCCCTGTAACATATCGTGAACCCCAGTTTGGGAATCACTGCTCTAGTAGATTCTCAAAGCCTTCTGTTTGGGGGCTGAACCTCCATGCCACTTTCTGCAATAGGGCAAATCAACCCCTCCACCTCCATATAAAGGGAGCACAAGGCCTTTAATGGGCATTTTCTACCTCTGACCTTCATCATCTAATTGATCACATAATGAAGTCATCAGTCACATGGTCATGACATCATACAAACAATTGTGGTATCACAAATTCAGCTTTTGTTCCACAAGGACACACAGAAGGGCTGTGAAGGAGCAAATCTTCAATGTAAACAGCTTTGGAAAGCAAACAAATATGATAAAGAAAGTTAAAAGCTATCTTGACAAGATAAATCAATGTGGGTTTTTGCCTTGCTACCTTGTAAAAACTTTCCTAATTCATTTTTTATTTGGAGTTAGATCCCCCCCGCCCACGCACACACATATCCCTATATAATCTCTGTGCCCTGCTGTGAATTGCATCTTTCAGTTAAACCCCCTTTTCTTTTTCCAGCCAGCATATAAATAAAATATTGGGCTGCTGATTAACAATCCAACAGTACACATGTCTTTGCTTCATCTTATGCAATTATCTGAACGCTCAGACTGCTCCATATCATACTTAAATTAGTAGCAAGGTTTAAAAATTATCCTCTGTAGTTGGATAGTCTTTGTTAATCAGCATATACAGAAGTACATTATCCAATTTAACAACATTTTAAAGACAATGTTTGTTGGTCAGTTTGTTAGATGCAGGATAAATAACATGCTGGATACAAGGTGACCATTTCAACAGCTCTTTAAAAGTCCTGTATCCAAATACATTAAAAACTAAAATCTCAGGAACCACAATCTTTCAACAAACTCCACTAGTATTAGAGGTTGAAAATACTGCGACGGCCTTAATGTCTCCTTTTCCACAGTAATAACTTGGTGCATAAAAATGAATGTTTTTCTCAAACATGATCCCTCAGCTCCTTAGTGAAGATTTCATCTCGTTCAGCAACACATGATGAAGCATTTTCCCTGTTATAATGTGACAATGGCACTACTGAGCACAACAATTTGAGGCTGAATGTGCCACTGAAAGAGAGGAAAAATCTGAAGAGGCAATTCCACCTAGAACTATAAGGCAAATGCATAAGAAAGAGGCAAGGTATGATTAAAGATGCGTTAGCACAGTCTGAAAAACAATGCTCTCAACAAAAGAACACTAAGTACATTCAGTAAACGGGGAAAAGCAAAGAGATTAGCTGAATGATAGATGGATGAAGAATTCGAGCAATTCGGGTGGAGTTGCTTTGAAATACTTGAAATGTAAATCTCTCTGTCAAGACAAAAGTCAGTTTTAAAACTTTGTATAAAATAGATCACTTCTGAAAAGGTTTGGCAAGCCTGGGGGGAAAAAACCTCTTTGTCTAATTATTCAGCTCAAGTTGTAAATCTGACATCTGGAATTGCAATATTAGACACAAATGTATTAATTATAACCAGGCTTTTTATTTAATGTAAATTAATGTACAACACATTGAGCATCTCACATTATTGTTTTCTTCCACAGAATATTCAAATTTAAGCCCTTAGGCTCAGTTTTGAAACCTGTGCCCAAATAATTCACCAACTTGTATGATCATACAAGATACAACAGTATCTCTCACTAGAACATGGGCCCAAAGCTACAAAATCCAGAACAGAACCTCTGCCTAGTTTAAAGGTGATCTGAGATTTTGCTTCAATGCATTATACAAACAGGGCCCAGCCACAGAGTTGAAATCCTGACCAAATACCCAAAGTTTAGCATGTGTGCAGGAAGCAGGAAGGTATTGACCGTTGGATCCACGGTTTTGGTTTTGGCACAATTTGACAGCTTTGCTCATGAGCTTTCAAAAACTAAAAACAAAACAGGAAAACAAACTGAAGGTGTGGGATAGTTACCAGTTCTCCCCCATAATGCTATATGCCCCCTCTTCCGTGGCTAGGTGCTGCTTCCTCTAACCCTACTAGATTTCATGTGCTGTTGCCCATGCCAGTAGTATGGGGTCTGGAAGCCATGCTGCACACAATCTACTTTTAGTTCTATCAATTCTATCCATGCAGATTTATGGAGCCGCTACTGCAAGGGACGCTCTCAATAAAGCCACCAATCCTTCTAATGACATTTATTCACACAAGTGATCCCATTGAAGCCAATCAAACATGTCAGTCAGCCAAACAATGGTCAACTTAATCATTGGATTTTAGTCCATCTTTATCATTCTCCAGTCTGACAGCCTTTACAAAATGCTCCACAATATAGATCATTTAGGGGGGGAAAGAATATTGTTATCAATTCCACAAGCAACTTAATTCTACAATAATATTTACCAGGGTTGGTCAATAGAACAGGAAAAAAACAACTGTAAAATCTTTGGGTTTTTTCCAATGACATTTCTACCATTTTTTTTAAAACATTGACCAGATTTAATACAACATTTAATAGGTAGGTTACATGTTTCACATTAATTTGGCTTTATATTGTACACAGAATTTTTAGGGATGTAACAACCATTTATATATACAGTAAGAAATTTTATAATGCAGCTTTAAAAAACTTTTTTTTTACATAACCCTTAAAACTATATTGCTATGATATGGATTTTTATCCCATTTTGCATAAAAGCTTTCAGTGAATACCAGCTCCAAAGTACAAGAAAATAGAAACATGCAAATTTAAGGTCTGATTCATTAGCAATTTCTGCATCATTTACTTGGGTTTTCTGCAGAATTAACTTGCAAAAAGTGTAGGAAATACCCGAAGTGATGAAATGCCACAACTGTGCTAGTCCCTGCAGCACTGTATGAATGTATAACACCCCACCACATCTCAGAGAGGGTGCAAAGTCAGGAAAGAACAATCTGAGTTAATAAAGAGATATTCCTGAGGGAACTCTTCGTTAAGTTCTGGCCATTTATAACACTTATTCATTATAAGAAATAAATCACCATAGTAACCACTGCAAACCATGCTACTGTGAACCACAATGTATATTCTGGAGGGAAAACAGCACCAAACTAAATGCAAACTCCCCTGTTAAAAACATTTAATGTGGCAGGATCAGTTACAATTAAAATATATTCTCCTGAAATTTTTTTTTGTTTTCACCAAAAATAACATTGACACACTGGGTGTATTGTTTCTAAAGATGAATTGGGCATTTCATAACGTTTAGGTACAAAGCAATGTGAAGAAGTAGATTGGTATCAAACAGATCACAGGTCCCTGCACCAGTACCAGTATGTCTACTGAAAATATGTTATGATTTTTAAAAACCAAAGGACCCGCTTCTGATCTCCTCCGAGAGAAAGGATGTTCCAGTGATCAGGGCACTAGCTTCTGACTTGAGGAACCCAGGACCACTTCCCTACTCTGCCACGGACTTTTTGTGTGAACTTGGAGAAGTTATTTAGCCTCCCTATGCCTCAGAAGAATGCGGATAATAGCACTTCCCCACCTCACAAGGGTGTTGTAAGGATAAATACATTAGAGATTGTGAGGTGCTCCAATACTAGATCAATAGGGGCCATGTAAGTGCCTAGGATATAGACAGAAAATCAGAAGTAACTTCACTGAAGTTAATGGAATTCCTTTTTATGCATTATTTCCATTACTGAAGAGTTGCAACCATAGTAGCCCATTCTGTACAATCCTCTGCTAATCTCTTTGTGGATATATAGCCCTTTGGATCCACCTAGGACACCACATCATCCATCCAAGACCTTCTTTTTCTGCCTTTTGTATTCTTCTGCCATCAACTTTCCCTTCCAGTACCTGTAAACATGCATCTCTCATTGAACCCTCAGAGCATAGGTGCTGACTCTGTGGGTGCTCCGGGACTGGAGCACCCACAGGAAAAAAATGGTAGGTGCTGAGCAGTCCCCCACCAGAACCTCCCCCTCCCCCAACACCTCCTGCCCACCAGCAGGACCTGCCGATTAGCTCCTCCCCCTCCCTCTCAGCACCTACCGCCTGCTGCAGATCAGCTGTTTGGCGGTGCCAGGAGGCACTGGGAGGGAGGGAGAGGGCTGATCTGTGGGGCCTTGGGGGAAGGGGTGGAGTGGGGGCAGGGCCTGGGCAGAGCACCCCCCAGCAGATTAGAAACACGGCACCTATGCCTTCGAGTGTGCCCTACACCTGTCTTCTCATCAGATCTCTGTCTAGCATTTGCAGAGTTCCACTCATCGCCAATCCTTTTTGGCTGGCAATGCAGTCTGCCCATATTTTCAGAAATTTTCTAACACACTGTAATTTATTGTTATGATTGTTTTAATTGTCACACACAGAGGGTTAGGCTGATACAGAACCACTCAGAGTTCCGAATCAGGCATAACACCTCCAGGAAAAGGAAAAATGTAGGTGGAAGTGGGCTAATAGTAAAATACATCTGTTGCCCACAAGTATGGCAGTCACCACCATTAAAGCAGCCAAAGGCCCCGTCCCAGGGTCTGCACAGGTTTCCACCCTCTCGTGCCTGTGCCCTGTGCTCAGGCTGGTCAAATAAAGAGTCCCAGCGCCTTTCTCAACAGTTGCACCCTCGTGTGTTTATTTACAGTGTTTCATGCAGTCCCCAATTCCTCTAACAGCTGTCTCCCCATGGACTCTTCCCAGGGTATTCTGGCCCCTGGGACTCACCTGAATTGGTGCACAGGCAGAGATCCCGCCCTCCTGCCTCCTCCCAGGCTAGCCCCTTTACTGAGCTTTTCCCAGGGTTTATATAGCCCTCCCAGTGCTTAGCCCAGCTGTCTCTAATTGGCTCAGCCTATTACTCTGAGCCCACCCTCATTAGGGCCCACAGCTGGGCTCCCTGCTGAATGCCTGGGCCCCTCCACTGGGCCATTCTGCCTAGAAGCAGGGTGCGGCCAGCCTTTTTAGTAGGGCTAAATTAAGTGCCAAGCAACATTTTAGGGTGTATAAACTCAGTGTAATTAACAGGTTATTAGTATTGCATCAATATATGAATTAATATCTAGAATAATTTGAAAGTCTTATAATGAGTTGAGTTAAACCATGCCTGATTGTGACTCAAATCCAAAATCCTATTTTTGAGCTTAAATCCCCATTGGAATAAATTAGTTAGTTCGTGAAGTAGAAAAGCAGCAATTTCCCTCTGCCTGCTGTAGAATAGTGACCCATGTAGGAATAAACAATTAAACTTACAGCAGTGTCGTAAGACACTTTTTTGCTTTCACTTTTTCACCAACTGCTAACAATAAATGTAAAAATAATCCTAGTTTTTATCTGAAGCTACCTTGGCTTTAAAAGAACCTTCCAAAAATGATTGAGGCGATGAATTAAACCCATAGGTAACCCCTGAAATCTGCTTTGAATAGCAACAAATTCCTAACAATATCTTGAATGCTTGCGGCAAAGCAATCTAATCTCTGAACTCCTAAAGGTCAAGATTTACTGTCTGGTAACACGGCTCAAGTGTAAATGCTCTGTAATGCTACACTAGGTGATTGCTTTGCTCTCTAGACAATGTCAATTTTGTCCAAGTAGCTGCAGATGTGCCTAGCATTAAGTCAGAACGGTGTCAAGGGCCCTTCTTGAGCACTGCCAGCTTCTCAGAAAAACTGGTCCTAAAGCCCTAGTCTATTACAGACCATGCCCTAAAGACAGATATTTAAGACTTAAAGGAGAATGGAGAATAAAGCTGCATTAGATTTTTAATGTTTTGGAGTCAGGAAACCCAGGAGAAAAAATTCTCTTGTGATCCACAGGGCACATCCTCAGTTGGTGTAAACTGTCATCACTCCACTGGAGCCAGCTGAAAATCTGCCCCCAAAAGTCCATTCCCCTTCACTGATTCCTCTTGGGTTTCCCAAGTAAGATGCTGCCACCTTATCTATGAAATCCGACACTACAACCACTTCCTTGTAAAACCACTCATCACTGAGCTACAGAGAAGCAATAACAAACTAATGAACTCAAATTAAAAACTATGTATGTTACTTCAGTAAGTCATGGGTCAAGGAAGACTGCAACTATTGCTTTGCAAATGGGGTTCATTCTGCAAGTGATTCAACCCCCTACAAACCTCCTGAATTTAACTCTTTCCTTATAACAGCCAGGAGTAACATAAGCTGCTCTAAAGCATACATAGGAGTAAGAGCCCTATAGCAGAGGTTTGATATGCATTTCTACTTTTAACATTGGAAACATGAGTGATATTGTCACAACACATTGAACCAAATTCTCAAATGCAGCCTTTACTTTTGCACATCTCCAATTCCACCTACTCCCATTTTGGGGATATGGGTCAGACTGATGAGTGATTAGTTACCCAACTAGCCTGAGGAAATGTAGATTTTATGCATTCAGAATGGGTCTGTGTCCCCTTTTATGCCTGCAATCTCTTGTAAGCATGAAGAAAAAGTGATCATGCCAAACCAGAGGACAGCTTGAAACCGGCTGAAAACTTGGCTAATAATTGACAGTGAGAGAGTGAACCTCATTGAAGCCTGAAAGGTCTTTCTTACAGGCCAGTCCATGTGCTCTGCATCTCTTTATCCACTTGCTTTCCCCAGTGCTTGTTAGTGAATAGCACCAGGAGGATTTAGCCATAATCTTTCATTATACACCTACACACACTGACATACACACACTCAAGTCCTGGAAGCTGCAGAAGATGAATGTTTGGTTTGCTAACACAAGCCTTTCTTCTGTTCCACCCTCTTTCCAGCATTGTTACTCGTACTGAAGGGACTCATCTAGATCCCACCTGGTGTGACCCGGCTAGAACACAGGCCACTGATTCCAGTCCCATCTGAGTCCTTGCTTTAAGAAATAGGGCTCCTCCTACAAACTAGCCACCATCTATAAATAATATAGGTGATGGTTGGGGCTGATGCCTATTCTATAAAAATACACCCCCTACCCCACCACCACAACCAATTCCCAACTACTGGAGGGCTCAGAGTCCATTTTATCTCCTCCCTGGGGCAGAAACTTTTTGAATTCCCATGGGTAGGACTCCCCATCAAGCATACGGCTGAAAAACTAAAAGTCTCTGCTCAGAAAGAAAGAAAGAAGCATAAAACCTGCACTGTAACTGAGTATCAAAATCGTTCTTTCATTTTATTCTCTATGTAACCTGGCTGAAGGGAGACAGCAGGTCTATTTTGAAGACACTATCTCAAGAATTAGGCTTTGTTTACACACAGAAGTCACAGTTCTATCAGTTTAAAATTGTTTATATTGGTTTTGCTTGTGCCACCATAGAAGTGTGTCCACACAGAGGTTTGAACTCATTTAACTAACTAAACTGGTTTAAAGCTACACTTTTAGTTTAACCAGTGCCCAGGTGGATTTGATTTAAAATCACTAGTCAGGAAGACTATTTAATCATGGATTTCTACATAAAAAGTGCATTCTTGTTGGTTGTTATAACCTTAATGCATATTCTTCACAACTCAGATATAGATGTAGGTTTCATTTTTAGAAGGTACATACTGTACATTTTTAAAGTGATTTATTTTGAAAACTTTTCAGATTAGTTTTACAGCTATATCAGAAAATGAATGATTGTTTGGTTATTTCATTTACCAAAGGTAATTGAAGCAGATATTTATGAAGTCATTAGGAGGTGAACGATCTCCAATTCAACAGGTTAATCATTAATATTTGAAGGATTTTCTTGCCATGCTGTATTAGGAGGAGAACATCACCAGACAGACATTTAAACTGTTTTATTTAACTAAAACAACAACTTTATGTATTCTAGATTTTCTTCAACAGCAAACATATATTTTAACAAACCAAGCATATGAATTTTTGAATTTAAACATTCAAGTTTTTAAAAATCAGGTTTGTTTTTGTTGAAATTGTTTTTAACTAAAATAGTTACATGAAATATTTTTAAAAAATTAAATCGACTGTCAGCCAGGTCAACATGAGAAACTTAAAATATTGGCTTCTGCAGCTAACTCAGTCGTCTTTGCCTTCATTTTTCTGTTTGTTCATAATCTGGAAAAGAAAAACAAGCTTTCCTGCTTTTTCAGGTCCTAAATGATTTCTCAATTTGGAATGAATTAGTCCAAAGGAAGAAAATGTTCTTTCTACACTGGCAGAAGAAGTTACTGCTGTTAAAAGTGAAATTATCACTTCAAAAGTCTCTGAATCCAAGTGCTTAAGTGACTTCCACCAGTTCACTGGTGTGACTTCCTTTAAAACATCATCAGCAAACATATATTTCTTGAATAGTTCACACTTAGGGCAGGTCTACACTAAGGGCGGGGGTCGAACTAGGGTAAGCAAGTTCAGCTACGTGAATAGCGTAGCTGAACTCGAAGTACCCTAGTTGGAACTACTTACCCGTCCAGACGCCGCGGGATCGAAGTCCGCGGCTCCAAGGTCGACTCCGCCACCGCCTTTTGCAGTGGTGGAGTACCGGAGTCGACCGCGGCGCTTCCGGAGTTCGAACTATCGCGTCTAGATCAGACGCGATAGTTCGAACTCCGAGAAGTCGAACTCACCGCGTCGACCCGGCCGGTAAGTGTAAACTAGCCCTTAGCTCTGAAGTTTATTATAGTTGGCATTATGGAGGGATGATTGCTGGATGTCCATGTCACAGCCAACGCCTATTCCTCAGCAGTTAAGGTTTAACCCTGGTACTGAGCACTGAGAATATTTGCAAGAAAATGAGCCGGAGATGGTGCTTGTCCCATTCATTTTTTTAATGCTTGTAATTTAACTCTGTCATTACATATTTCTCTTTTTAAGATCTCACTCAGTTCCTTCCAAATTTCAACAGTGTCAGCAATAAAACAGCTATTTCCCTACATTTTGTTCAAGGCTACAGAAATAGGTTTCAGGGTACTCGGCATGTGTTCAACATTTCTGTTAAGCCCAATCTTGAGAACTTTGGCTGTGACAGTGCCATCTATTTTTTCATGATTTTGTTCATAAACTATCACATTAGGCCAGTTCTTGATATAGCACTCAAAACTGTTTACTACTGTGTTCCATCACATATTTTGTGGGAGAGTTAGCTTGGTTCCTCCCATTTTTTTCAGAGCAGCTGCTGAAAAGTGGTTATTACAGAAGTATTTTGCAATTTCAACAACATTAACATTTATTCTCTGGAACACTGAAGTCTTTGGCTAGAAGGTGCATCAAATGAGCACTGCAACCGTATGTTATTAGCTTGGGACTCTCATCTATATAATTTCCTCTCATCTTGGATATATTTGCAGCATTGTCTGTGACCAAGCTGCATACTAGACATTTGATTCCCCACCCCCAGTTTGTTATAGTTACTTCTTGTAAGTATTCTGCTGTGTGCAGTTCCTGATGTATCAATTGTTTTTTCTGTTGTCACACAAGCACATACAACAGGATCATTGTGGACATTGCTCCACCATCAAGACTCAGGCTAACAATTTCACTCTCTAGACCTTCTGCACACTGCTCAATTTCTCTTTCATACACTTTATCCAGCAATTTGCCTGTGAAATTTGCTCTGTTGGGTGGACTATATCCTGGTCTTAATGACTGAACCATGTTAATGAAGTGTGGGTTCTCAATCATATGGAAAGGAGTTTGTTGCATAAACAATTTTTCATCAATTACCTCTTTTTGTAATCTGCTGGTTTTTATCACAAACTTATCTATGGTTGTTTCTGGATGATGGAGATTTTTGTTTTCCTTTTTGCTACAGGTGATATACTGTGGCTATGTGACATACATGATGTGACTGAAACACTATCATTGGCAGATAACTCTGAAACGATAGAAAATGATGGTGATCTTGAAGGTGGATAGACTTCAGAATCCCATATGTTGAGGATGGATTCTCCTAAACAAAATAAAAGTCAATGCAGTTATTTAATGATTACCACCATACTGCTCATTTAGTATTACTCATTGTATTCACAGACACTCAGTACTACTTTAAAGGTGAAATTGTAAAAGGAAGATCTGCCTATTTCAGCTACTTATTTTTTATCACAACTGCATCTAAAATGATTGTACCATAGAGTAACAACTATATTTTCCCCCTCAAACATGAGAATTCAAGAATAGTCCAGAAGGAAGACAGGCAGTCCTAAAGAGAGAAGTATGAAATTTAAAAAGCTTACCAACCTGAAGATCCTGCATGTTCAGATATGTTCCTTTCATCATCTTCAACGCAGCTTCCTCCTGAGAAGGAACACTTCTCATGATGTGGTTTCATTCCGGCAATCAGGCCTTGCATTTCTTTGTTGCACTGTTTGCATTTTGCACGCATTCCTGTCTTACCCACAGGTAGAGGAACTTCATTAAAATATTCCCAAACTGGGTCTCTGTTATGGCCTGCTGCCATTATAGGTTTTCCCTTCTAGTGAGAGAATGGTGTGGTAGATCTCAAATCAATGAAGGATACACTCAGAAAGACCTCAAGACTTCTGGAATATGCTGCTCAAACAGTTTCACGTTTGTTTCTACTGCCTGTCCCTCCCTTCTCACATTTATCTCCAGACTTCTCCTTGTCCAGATCTATTCCTCCCCCAACAATCTTCTAGTCATTGAACTTTTTGAAACTTTGCACTTTTAGAGAGAGGTAAGGGATTGACTCTGTGTACACAAATTTGAAGAGGGACAACAGGAATGAGGTCTGTTATTTCTCACTGCTACATATTTATTTTAAAACATTTTTGCTGTTAACAAGCATGTTACCTCTGGAGACACAAATCCACAGTCTGAGAACTGTAAACCTAAGCATCTCTGATGATATCTTCTGGACTGAGCCCCATTGGGTAGATAGAAAGATTAACCTAAATAATCTGTACAGAAGCCCCTGGAACCCCATAAGACTGGGTCCCTAATTCATAGACTATTAAGGTTGGAAGGGACCTCAGGAGGTCATCTAGTCCAACCCCCTGCTCAAAAGCAGGACCAATCCCCAGACAGATTTTTTGCCACAGATCCCTAAATGGCCCCCTCAAGGATTGAATTTACAATGCTGGGTTTAGCAGGCTAAACCTCAAACCATTGAGCTGTCCCTGGGTAATGAACTATTAGAACTCATTTACAAAACTTTTCTTAAACATTATATTAATATATTGTCTCATACTGTAGAATTAGAATTTATAATCCCTATTCCATGATGAGATATCTTTGAGCTGTAATGTATCTTAATTAAAATGCTTTTTGAGGAAAAAAAAATCTATCAAAAAAATCTGATTTAAATTAAAAAAAAAATCATTGATTTTTATCCACCCTGACCAGTGCTACTTTGGGTGCAAACTGGGTCTTCATGTCAGAGTACAACTTAACCTACTCACCTGAATGCTCCGGAGTAACCTTTTGATGCCTTATTTATGGACATGAGAGAGGTGTGATATTGTGACACCCCATGCTGGGCATGGAGTCATTAAGCTCTGAATGGCATTTTATGGCAGCAAGTGTAATATAATTTCTCATAGTGGCATAATTTGGAATAGACCCAGGAAAATGCAGTACAAAAAATCATTTCTAGCAGAATAGGATATGTAAGTATTTACAGAGCACTTTGTAAACACAGTGCAATTAAAAACATCTAATGGTGCACAAACCCACTTACCATATGGCAAATCATCTTCTGTTAAGGAAAGAGTGCCTGAAAGTCTGACAAAGAGGGCTAGAGAGACTGTAAATCCAAGAGACTTGACAGAGACAGGGACCCTAAAATAACTTATCCATAACAGAGTTACAGCAATGACAAGGGAAAAAGTAGCCCTAGGCGTCATATCTGTGTCCTGGGATGCAAAGACACCTGTAAAAATCCTTGCATAGGATCAGTACAACTTACAAGAAAAATAATTGCTTCAAGCAGCCAGGGCCGGATTAACTTTTTGTGGATCCGGTGTCAAACATATATGTGGGCCCCCATGGAGGCAATGGAGCATGGCGCAGGGACGTCACTCCCTAGAGCGAGGGGCCAGCCAAAGGCAGTGGGGCATGGCATGGCAGGGGCAGTCCAGCTCCGCCCAGCCCAGGGCACTATTTACAAACAGGCAGTTGCCAGACGCACAGTGGCCCACCCAGACCTGTGCTGCCAGTATGCCCCTTCCCCTCAGGGGTGGGCCTATGCCTCGCTACACAGCCTCCCCGCCCCAAACACTGGAACAGCCCCCTGATTCCCTATGGCCAGAGCTCCCCTGGACCCGCTATGCCCAGCACCTGCCCCAACCCCTCCCACAAATGCGTAACACCCTGCACAACACTGCCCTTGCCCAGTGCCCCCCTGCCCACAGCCCCACCACAACTGCCCAGCACCCCCCAGAGAACCCCCAACTCCCTAGTGTCCCAACACACAGAGATCTTCCCCGCCACCTCACAGCCCAGCACCCCCCCAGAGACCCACTCCTCACCCCCCGCCGCCCGGCCACACTCACTGGCCCTGCTGGGAGGTGACTGTGTCTGTTGGGCTGAGCGAGCAGCACAGCCAGAGCTGGTCTCAGGGCCGGGAATCACTCCAGCCCCTTGGGAGTGGCGAGATCAGCCAGGCCAGGGTCTGCCCCGGCTGGGCTCTCTCAAGACGCACTTGCCTGGAGGGGCCCAGGCAAGCCCCCCACACTCACCCCCACCCCCACCCCAATCGGCTGAGACTGGCCAGGCTTCTGCACCAGTCCCAGGCAGCTCAGCTCTGGGGAGACAGGCGGGTCCCCACAGGGGGTGGGAAGCAGAGACTGCCCAGAGGTGGAGGTGCACTGGGGTCCAGCCAGGTGGCAGAGAGGAGCAGGGCAGTGGGGCCAGGGAGTGGAGAGGATCCCTTGGCCTGAGGAGCAAGTGATGGGCGGCAGGGAGCCAGCAAGCTGGTGGGGTCTTGGGACGCAGTGCAAGCCGAGCAGGACAGGGCCCCTTCTGAGCATGGATCCGGCTCCATGGAGCCACAGGTGCCATTGTAAACGCAGCACTCCGAGCAGCAGGAAATCTGAATTGCAGTATTATCTCAGAAAACTGCAGCCAGTTATAGCAGGCAGGATCTGTATCATGAAATTAATCTCCCTCCATGCAAGCCTTTATTCATGAGTTAGAGCCGCATATGCAGAGACAGCATGGAGGGGGAGGAGCACCTGATAAATGGAGACCTTGGTACATACCTAGTGAGTAGAATTCCTTTAGCAAATTCCTTTAACTCTTTCAGCTTCCTTTTGATATAAGGTGGAGAAAAAGATTCCAAATAGAGGCTAACAGAGGCCTTGAAATTCCCTAGGAACAGATGCAACTGTCGTATATTTAGAGACAAAAAAGGAAATATATGATGTTTTGGTGTTCTTAATAAAAACTGGCTACCATTTTGTGATCAGGGTTATCATTCATATCTTCAGATGTAGTGAGGGTCACTGCCAGCAAGTTTTGTCATGGAGATGTTCAGCAAAGCAGCAGTTATATGGTTAATCCTCATGGAACCCCACAGGTGAGAGCTTCTGGAGAAGAGAAGTTATCCATCATTACTCTCTTGGTCTTGCTGAACAAGAACTGTTGGATCCATATTAAGGCTGTGCCATTTATTCCAACTGTATCATATAAGCAGGCCAGTAGTGTGTTGTGGTTATCTGCAGAAAAAGCTGCAGAGAAGTTCAGTAGCATGAGCACTTTGGAATGCTAAGGCCAGTTTTGTCTCCTATGGTACAATCCTTACAATCCTCTTAAATCTCCTTAGTCTGCTTTGTAAATCAACCTTTCATTTCTTAACCTTCCTGCACCTCTCCCTCATTTACCTTTCAGTTCTGGAGAGGGCTGAAGGCATGCACACCAGGGCCGCCCAGAGGAGGGGGCAAGTGGGGCAATTTTCCCCAGGCCTTGCAGGGGCCCCCACGAGAGTTTTTTGGACCCCTGGAGCAGGGTCCTTCACTCGTTCCAGGGGCCCCGGAAAACTCTCGTGGGGCCCGGGGCCCCCGGAGCTTCTTCTGCTCCAGGTCTTTGGTGGTAATTCGGCGGCGGGGGGTCCTTCCGCTCCGGGACCCACTGCCGAAGTGCCCCGAAGACCCGCAGCGGGGGGTCCTTCCGCCCCAGGACCTGCTGCCGAAGAGCTGGATCTTCGGCGGTAATTCGGCGGCGAGGCCGCCTGCCGCGGGTCTTTGGGGCACTTCGGCGGCGGGTCCTGGAGCGGAAGGACCCCCCACCGCTGAATTACTGCCGAAGCGGGGGCCCTTGCCACCGAAGATCCCAGGCCCCCTGAATCCTCTGGGCGGCCCTGATGCACACAGCCTCAACATTTCCTCCCTCTTCCCCTGTTCATCTACATGTCCATCTGATTCTTAAATCTTACCTGCTTTTGCTTTCTTTCCATAGCAGGGACAGTGTGCATATTTGGAAAGAATTTAAATGGAGGACAGAGAGGAGGATTATACAGTAGTTAGGACATGCATCTGAGACTTGGGAGACCAGGGTTCAATTCCCAGCTTTGCCACAGACTTCTTGTGTGACTGTGGCCAAGCCACTTAGCCTGTCTGTGCCTTAGTTCCCCATTTTACAGAGGGGGAATATAGCTCTACTCTACCTCACTGAGGTGTTGTGAGGATAAATACATTAAAGACAGCAAGGCACTCAGACATACTGAAGGCAACACAAGTACCTAAGGTAGATGAACAGGTGATTAATAGAATAAACACCTTTTAGGGATGGAGCCAGAATTACCTTCGTGCCAAATGATGGATAATACTTGTAAGCAATCTATCATTCACTGTCACCTGCATGTATGATTTCACACACCCATGGTTGACCCAAATTCTACTTTAGAGACACCTTTTAACAGATAATGACAAAATCCTTAGTTTGCAGATCTGCCAATCATTTATTAGCTTTGTGATGTGCATCACTGCCTGCTAGGGATTGAAAGGACACCAAACTCTCTCTCTTATATCCTTACTGGAATTTGAATCACAAAAGTGTTGTAATCCCCAGCATGATATCTCAACTGAAATGAGCTAGTTCTTAATTAAACAGATGTAAATGTCCAGTCATTCAACCATTCCCAGCATCCATTGTACATTTAATCTCCCAACCCATGCTATGAAGGCACAGTTTGAGATTTCACTTCAGTCCAATTGTTGAAAAGCAAGCGTGGCTGCATTTTAACTGGGGACTTTTTGTTAACAATCAGATAAATATATAGTATGTCCAGATGTGCTCTTTTTTCAACAAGTCAGTCCTTTTCTGTGACAGGTATGAAGTGAGAAACTTTGCATGTGACAGGAGACCAGGCTTGAGTCTGCCTAATAGCTGGTCTATGCATCCTTCTTTTCAGAAATGAGTAGTCAGACAACTGCATGGCAATGCAATACACCTCAGTGCAAAAGGCTTAGCGAGGCTTTTCTAAACTAATCAATCAATTCATGAGGTACACAGGACCTGCATAGACCCTTGTCTGTGAGATGAATTTTACTTAGTGCTTATGAGGCCTGATTCTGCAGACTTCACTGTGTGAATGATTCTTGACACATGTAGCCCCACAATGGATCCTTGAACAGTACCATGTGGTATGGATTTGGAGTCACTTGTAATAATTTATGAATAGATGTTCCATTTGCCTGATGGCAGTAAGGTTGGTTACTGTATGACTATGAGGTCTTAATTCAAGAAGGGGTTGACTGCATGAACGCAAGGGAGAGGACAATGGCTTCACATGGCCACCCATTTACTCACACTTGATGGAGAATGCCAGAGCCATTTTCTTTGAAGTGCCATCTCCAATACACTACTGACCTCATTTCTCCAACATGGGAAAGGGGTAAATCCCATCTTGTGACCATGGGGTATCCAAGTCTGGAGAAATTAGAACAGAGAACTTAGGCTGGATAAGAAGACAGGCCCTCAACGACAGGGGCAGAGAGACTACTGGGGGACAGACTAACTTCCTGCTGTCTGGGGTAAGATTGGCCTCCAAAGACTTCAAATGCCTTATATATGTCTTCCTTACCTAATGTTCCATAGCCCTCTTTTCTTATGCTTTGCCTTGTTCCTACTGTTAAGATTAAACAATACTTTGCTTTAAGAAGGCTGTTTCAGGTCACTGTATTCATCTCAAGCCACAAGCTCTCTAAGGGAAGACCCATAGGTACCTGAACCCAATCAGACCTGTTGAGGGTAAGTATGGTTGAAATACAGCAGGGGTGCGAAAACTTTTCGGCCAAGGGCCGCATCTGGGAATAGAAATTGTATGCAGCTCCCATTGGAGTGCCAGAGGAGGGCCTGCCACTGCTTCCAGGAGCCGCATGGAGTGGTCCCCGACCCTGCTCCCCGGCTGGAGTGGGGCAAGCCCCAGACCCTGCACCCCAACGGGAGCTTGAGGGCTGGCTTAAAACAGTTGGTGGGACGGATTTGGCCTGAGGGCCACAGTTTGCCCACCAATGATCTACGGGATATGATAGCCCAGGAGGACCCTGTCTAAGAGTGGGAGAATTGTGAGATTCCACTACAAAGAGGCAAAGACATGAGGCCTCATACCTGAGGTGCATGTGCTGAAACAGGTCAGAGGTTTAACTAGCCCTCTAACCCTGACACCATGTAGCAGCTACATGGGTACTGCTTAGAAAGGCTTCTCTCTCAAGAGTCTGTCATTACACCACTGATGCAGAGTAAGTCTGGATTAAGGAGCTCCAGACAGTTGTGGGTACACCATGAGGGTAAATATTTGCCCTGTTGGGAAGTTTACTGTGTTAATTTGAAGGTGGGTTTCGAGAGAGAGGGGTCCAAATCCTCATCCTCTGAAATCAATGGTAATTTAGTAAAACTCCTTCTAATTCCAGCATTTGGCCGAGGAAGAAATAGTCTGTGCTGCTTGCTTCTTTTGTTCTTCCAAGGAGAAAAGCCATGTGACTTCAGAAAGGACTGCTCAGCTCCAACCAGCAAAGAAAGAGCTCATAAATGACTGACCATACCTGGGAACAGAGACAGCAGAGCAAGAGTAGAAAGGGGAACTGTGGTTACTGATGCAGTTATACCCTACCAGGGCTTGGGGAGGGAAAATTCTATTTCTGACAGATGTGCTGAGTACTTGCAACTCCCTTTGATTTCAGCTGCAGTTGTGTGTGCTGAGTGCTTGGAGAAAAAAAATCAGATCTTTGATTTTGTTTTAAATTCCTGGTCTGAGTTCTACCATGGATCCCACCTAGGCTTATATCAGTTCCTAAGAGTGGTACCCAAAAAATGGAGCAGCTGAAAGGCCTCCAGGCAACTAACAAACTTGCATCTTTTTATTTTTACCCCTTGATTTTACTGAAGTATCCACAGTGGCCTTCGCAGTAGAGGTGGGGTCACCACGGAGTATCGCGTTCAGCTCTTTGTAGGACCGGCAGCTCGGGGGCGCAGCACTGGAGCAGCGATTTGCCTCCTATGCCTTGTGGTAGGCATTCCAGAGCTCCTTCACTTTGACCCTGCACTGCAGCAGGGCCAGGTCATGGCCCCTTTCTGTCATGCGTCGTGAAATCTGTCCTTCGGTATCATAATTCCTATGGCTGAAGAGCAGCTGGAACTGGACCGCCTCCTCTCCAAATGCCGATGAGGTCCAGCAGCTTGGCATTGCTCCGAGCAGGGGATCGCCTGTGTGTGAAGCAGGCCTGGTCACCTGGAAAGATGTGCTGAGACCACTGCATGTGTCACCGAGCAAACAGGAAGAGGACTTTCAAAATTCCCAAGGAGGCCAATCACAGCACTGTAATTGACCAAGCTGTATGCCTCTCATGGGGGTGGGTTTTTTACAGCACTGCAACTGCAGTTTCTGTGCACTAAGTGGGTTGGCAGTGTGTACACCTCAAGAATTACAACGCAGAAAGCTGCTTTATTGCGCAGAAACTTGCCAGTGTAGACAAGGCCTATAGGTCCTACAAAGAAAAGTAATGATTTAATACACCACTGGAAGGCACTCAATTACTATGGTGATGCTTGCAGTTAAATAACCTGAATAGAATGGAAGTGAAGGCCTCAGTACCTTGCACGACTGGGTCTTCTATCCATTAATTAATTCTAAGTGCCCACTCCACAACACACAAAGAACTATCATCAAGTAGATGGCCACAGTTTTCAGTGGCACAACAGCACAGACAACATATGTACAAAGGTCAATGAAATCCAATTTACATAAGTTGGAGAACACAACGGTAGCATTTGGATATTCATTTGGGCCCAGGCCGTGAACCTCTCTCTCACACTGGTGAGTAGTTATACAAGCAGCCCCACGGGAGTCACTGGGACAATTCAGGTGAGTCACAGCTCACCAATGTGTATGAGTTTCACAGTTTGTCCCTTGAAAACTTTTATGGATCATCTAACAAGAAAGCTTGGTTAGGTTCACTTGACTGACAGACCGACCAGTTGAATGCTTACAGTAATAATTCTCTTACAGCTGTGCATCTCGATGCACACCAGAGATTGTAACTATAATAAAGAGGAAGATCAAAGAAGCTTGGAAATGGATTGTTCTAGCCCAGCTTTTCCACATCACACTGCACCCAGCAGATTACACTCACTGGCATGTGTCCCTCTCTAGCCATCCAAATGATTTTGAGAGTGTAGGTTTCAAAGTTTCTGGTGGATAGTTTGGTCCAATTATACCATTTTCCTTTCCACATGCAGGCTTCATGGGGAAAATGTGTCAGTTACAAAAACCTCCATAATAGTAAATTTACCGTGTTTTTTTGTTTTATATGCAAACTGCAAAGGAAAAAAACCAAACCCTTAAATTTCACATCAACCCGTACTAATAAATTGTCTTGTGCTGCTGGTGCAGTTACAGCTGGAGAACAGAGATAGGATTCCTGTTGTTAAACTTGATAATCAGTGACATCGCAGAGGAACATGTAACTACCAACGAACTTCCCACAAAGACAGTTTGCTTCCCATAGATCTCCATACATAACCTTTACTGGTCTCAGTAGGATCATTACATCCATTAGACTGTGGACTCAGCATTGCTTTAGCTCTTAAGTTAATACAACTGAGACTTTTTTTACTCTCCTATTGGGAAGTAGCATGTGCAATTTTAGTGATTTCTTAGATCATTCCATAAGTAAATCAAATATTCTTTCAAGCCCAGTTATCAAAATTGTGTCCTTTGATACTACATCCTCCATCAAACTGCAGTAATCCAGATCAACACATTTTAAACCTCTGCTATCTTTCCTAATATCATCCTACTAGATAGAGTAATTAAATTTGTATTTTTTTATAAGTCGTACTCAATAAATCTGAATAAATTAACAACGCATTACTAAGGCTGCTACATTAAATTTGCATAGTGCATTTAATGAATATGCAACTGCAAGTGAAAAGGTCTGCTACTGTGAACCTTCCACATTAGCATAACTACTTCCAGCATGTTTCTTAAATAATGCACTCATTTGCACATCACTGACTTGGCTAATTCTGACTTCAGTCAGGGTAGCCTTGTAATTAAGACTCTTGCTTTAATTTTTAATGAAGTTTATGTTACATCAATCCTGACAGTAATGAGGGGACATGGAAACAAAAAGGCTGCTAATAATTAAATTCACAAACCAGTTTGAGGGATAATAATTCCTGAGGAGAAATTACATGACTAATTATTAATTAAATATTCATACTATTGCAGGGCTGTTTCCCTTAACTGCTCTTCTTGTTGGTAATAATGCTGAGATGTGGATGCCTTCCTGCAACCATCCTGATTTTAAGGTCTCTGGTTAATTTTAGTGCACCATTAATCAATATGACACAAAAAATAAAATTGTTTTAATTGGTATCATTTTATTGTGTCTAAATATTACTACAGTTGGTTTAGTTTGTGTAGAATTAATCTAGTTAGTCGGTGCTTTTTTTATGGAAACATAAATCCAGTTTATATCCATAAACATCTAATGGCAGGCAACTTGACCTTTTTTTGTAACATTACTGTTTACAGATAATTACACCAACTCTTTAAAAGGTTATTTAATAGCTTTGCATTCATCATAGTAAAATGAAAAACATGCAATATTATTTAACTCCAGACTATTCCAAGGAGGTCTCGGAGACCCTAATTTACTCCTGCTGAAAAGTAAGCAATATTAATTTGTGTGTTTTTAAGAAACGTATGAGAGCTTTTCTTCAAATGTGTACAAACAGATTTAAAGTGTTTGTGTATGGATCTTTCTTTGTCTTTTACATAATTTAGATTCCATAATTAATAAAAATAACAGCATCCCAAAGACAACTTTCAGAGACAGGAAAATGTCAGGAAGTGATTTTTCTACACAATACAGGGCTTTGAATGGAAAGGCAGGTATTTTTCTATAAAATCTAGTACACAAACACTGTAAATTCACAGAGGAATTAGACTGATTAATCCTAATTTATGTTGACATTCATAGCAGCCAAGAATTTTCCTCTTGAAAGTGGCATAATAAACCTTTAGGATTACATGTTTATTAAGAGAAGCTCAGTGTTTGGGGGAAAGTTTAGCAAGAAAAGAAATTATTTAAATGAACCCTGTTAATCACAAAACTCAGCTGCACCATGAATTTGTTTTAACATTTATGTTAGTGCTTTAAAGAGATAACATTTTGCATAGCATAAAATCAAGTCTCAAATTATTAAAAAGAGATAATGCATGTCCTTTTATCCTGAAGGGGCATTTGGAAATTCTGAACCAGGGCAAACATTTCATTTCATTTTTCTAATAATTCAAACCAGTTGATTCATCAAAGTGAAACAAGTCCATCACCATACATGGGGCAATGTTTCCCTTTAGCTAGCTCTTGTCACTTTACTACAATCTGACAGGTTTGTAGGGCATTATTACTGGATCTGATTTGTACCACTCTATCCCTTTTACTAAATCTTAAAAATCTTTTTAACTTTTCTTTTTTCTCTACTCTCTTAAACTAACACCTGAAGGCAATTTCAAAATACTACTCCATAATGAAATACTACTTTGGCTCTCCTGAATTAAGATGTTGTTATGAGCCATCTGTTCCTGGTCCTGCTCTCAATTTCTTCCATCAAAGAAATCATTCCAGGCATGAAACACCTCATTGCAGCAACAATCACCTGAATCAGCCAGAGTGTTGTGACCGAGGTGGTCCTGGCTTGCTGGGAGAATAGCAATTGAAGAAACTTCTCCAATGCTGTAATGAAGTCAATGTCACTGTGTTCAGCAGGGAAGATGATCATTTTGCTTTCCTCCCTCCTTCCCACTTCCTGCAGTGGCATCTTTTAATTACTTCACTTCATCTGCCTAATGAGGTGCGTTTTCCCCCTGCGTACTCCGCGCTGTACAAGAACTGCCCTGTTTAACTGCCAACGATCTAACACCCATTCTGAAATATCTGATTGATGTGCCAGTGTTCTAATGGAGCACTCACACTCTATATGGAATGCTGCTGGGTTCAACCGCACCACAGTGGTAGGCGTCATTGATAGTGTTTACACATCTGAAGATGCTGTATCCATAACACACAAGACTGTGATTTTGTATAAAGCTCTCACAAACTACGAATGGCTTGGCTCAGTCAGTATTTGGATAGAAAAATGTGATGGGAAAAACAGTGTTATGGGAAGTGGTGTTGGTGACTCATTAAGGGGCACACTTCCCTCAGAGCTGGAAATAAGTCATGTCCCAGTATAAACACTGTGCAATCGGAGGGGCCATCTGTTGAATGAGACCCCAGAACAGACTTATGGATAAGGCTCTGAATGGTTACACCAGTTTCTCGGCTGCTCTGAGCTGTGGTGATGTTTTACTCTCATTTTCTGCTGCCCAGGATCATGACAACACCTGAAAGTTACATCTAGCCTTCCCACCCTCTTGGCCTCCTTCCCCCAACACACACACGTCTCTTTACACAGTTGATGAATCAGGAAGTCACAAGTTATAACCAGTGCATGTGTATCTACGTTGTTGTAAGGGGAAAAAACATGCAGTATAAAGTCGACAGGTTAAAATATAAAATGCAGGGAAATGAAAAAGATAAGATTCATACAGCATTGCATATATACTGTAAATTTTTATAATTTAATATGTTGTTGTGTATGTTTCATATACATTATCACACAGACGGAAGAAGCGATGTAGCTAAATTAACAGTACTCCGAGAAGTGCAAAGTCAAAGTATGCAAAAGTTATCACTGGAAACTTAATGTTGGATTAATAGTTTTTATACAAAAATAAAATTGTTGGTGCTTAATGGTAGCATATAAATGGCCCAGTTGGGCTCTGGAAGTCACACATTACTGAGTGAACAGAGAGGAGGGGCTAGGCTGTGATTGGATTTGGGGTATAACAGGGTGTGCTCTACTCCTGCCTTTTCACACCACAGAAAGTGGATCAGACTCTACTGGTTGTGCATTCACAGCGCCATTTTTAGAGTTCCCTCCAGCAACACCACTGCAGTCCCCATGCAACAGTCTATTTACAATATCTTCTGTGCTTTCGGCCCTCTCCTGAGGACCTGACAGGAGCAGACGTGTCCCTTTCCTGAGATCTCTGTGTATATGTCTAAAGAGAATATAAAACACGCAGCTGGCCCAAGTACGCTGACCCAGGCCAACCATGGTTGTGCCACAGATCCCTGTGTAATGGGTTGGGTCACAGAGACCCCCTTGGGACTGCCACCTGATGTGCTGAGACTACTTCTGAGCCCATTTTCTCTGCCAGTTTGGGACTCCAGTACCCTGTCTGTTGAGCCAGACAAGCTAGCCTGCTGCAACACAGACCCAAGTTTGAACCACATCCCCCAAAAGCTGCAGACTTAACTGAAAATAACTTAAGAAGTGTTCCTGTCTCCAGCACCCAAATACCCAGTTCCCAGTGGGATCCAAACCCCAAATAAATCCGTTTTACTCTGTATAAAGCTTATAAAGTGTAAACTCATAAATTGTCTGCCCCCTATAACATTCAGAGAAATATGCACAGCTGTTTGCTCCCCCCAGGAATTAATTACTTACTCTGGGTTAATTTATAAGCAAAAGTGATGTTATTAAATATAAAAAGTAGGATTTAAGTGGTTCCAAGTAGTAATAGACAAAACAAAGTAAATTACGAGGCAAAATAAAGCAAAAACACCCAAGTCTAAGCCTAATACAGTAGGAAACTAAATGCAGGTAAAGCTCACCCTCAGAGATGTTCCAATAAGCTTCTTTCACATACTAGACTCCTTTCTAGTCTGGACCCAATCCTTTCTCCTGGTACAGCCCTTGTTCCAGCTCAGGTGGTAGCTAGGGGATTTCTCATGACTGCAGCCCCCTTTGTTCTGTTGCACCCCCTTATATACACCTTTGGCACAAGGCAGGAACATTTTGTCTCTTTGGGTCCCCACCCCTCCTTCTAAATGGAGAAGCACCAAATTTAAGATGGATTCCAGTACCAGGTGACATGGTCACATGTCCTGTGAGACCCCAAGCCTTCATTCTTCCCAGCCTGACTCACAGGAAGGCTTGCAAGTAAACAGAGCCATCTAAAGTCAATTGTCCTAGTTGATGGGAGCCATCAAGATTCTAAACCAAAATTAATGGCCCACACTTTGCATAATTACAATAGCACTTCAGAGTTATATTTTATATTCCTAGTTTCAGATACAAGAACGATACATTCATACAAACAGGATGGATACACTCAGTAGATTATAAGCTTTGTAATGATACTTTACAAGAGACCTTTTGCATGAAGCATATTCCAGTTACATTATATTCACACTCATTAGCATATTTTCATAAAGTCATATGGAGTGCAACGTCTCACCCTGCACTTCCTTCCTGTGTCTCCTCATCCTTCTGGGCTGTGTGCTAAATTCCAAAAACAGGCCTTGATCCTGAATTCTCTCATCCTCAAAAGTCCTGTGGACTATGGAGATTTGGACATGCATAGACTTCACTGAGCCATGAGGACTCAGTCCTGCAGTCCTCACTCTAAGAAAGCTTCCACTGAAGTCAAGGAAAGTATTGCCTGCATCAGGCTAAGACATATAAATGTCAAATATAGGCTGAACTACACCCCATGCCATGGGATGCCATGTAGTATAAGTGTGGGTAGGATTCATTTGTTCTTGAGTGCCTGGTCCAGGTGAGCCAGTTTGGCAGCTCTGGAGACTAAGTCCTCTGTCAGTGTCTCTGAACAGATATAGCATGCATCAATGTGCCTTAAGTCCATGAATGATTCTCTCATGGCAAGTCCTGTAGCTCCGTTTCTATGTCCATTGAGCCTTTGGCCTCGCTATTGAGTTTGCCAACAAAGGTGTCAAATGAGATGGTATTTATGTGATTCTTTAGCTCATTTTACATACATCATCATATAGCAACACATTTTGGTAAACTCTAACCTGGGATGGATTGAACCTGAAAAGGAAAGGTTCTATATTCCAATTATCAATCCCGGAGCAAGATTGTCTGCACCCTTCCTTTCCAGTATATGCTTTAGTATTTCATAAATTACTTTGGTCTACTTTGGTTAAAAAAAAAAGTGAAGTGTCCTAAACTCAGTTGCTTAGCACTTAGTACGCAAAATACAATAGCAATACAACTAGACACGGTCCAGAGAATTAGAAATATGCACTTCAAGACCCATACAAGTTGAGATGGTTCAAATAAGATGTGACTTGATCTCTAAGAATAGAGATGTGTGGGAACTAAAATTCCCATTTTATAGTAAATCCCACAATTTCAAAGTCTGTTTTCATTCCCAATGTGAAGTTTGAAGTTTCCAGCAAAACAAAATTTTTGGAAAATGTTTAGATAAAAATCAACACCTTTTGACAGATGTTTAGTTTAGATGGCCTTATTTTTATATTTATAATATAAACTATCAAAATGAGCAGGTATATCTAAATGAAAAATTGAAACATTCCATTCCAATAAGGTCAAAACGCTTTGTTTTGATTTTTCCTAAATGAAATGTCATGGAAATAAATAGTCACGTTCCCACAGAAAGTCTGATTTCAACAAAATGGCATTTCCAGTGGGAAAATTTTGCTTCTGAACATTTTCAACCAGTTCTAGTAAAGAAGATAATGCTGTATTTTTCATGCAGAACAAAGTAGTTGAATCCTTGCCTTAAGTACAAAATGGAACTCACCTTTAAGTCACAACCAGTATCTCCATAACTCAAGATATTAGGTTGAATTTTAATTAAAACTATAGTAAGAACTGAATTGGCAGATATGATTCTGTAATAGCTACTTGGCTTTCTTTTCACAAGGACTCAAATATTATAAGCTAAAATTCACCTTGGTGTTTTTCATTAAAAGAGACTTGTGGTTGTACTTTGTAATGGTAAGGTATCCATCACGAAACAGTTTTAATAAGCAAAACTGCATAGCCTGCAGTGATGCACCAAACATTTGAGAAATAACTTAGATACCTGTTAGCACTAGGTTGCTCATCTAGTGTGACCAATAATTAATGTTAATGATAGTCATGCATACATTGAAGAGAGAGCAGACCTCAGATCTGCTACTCATTATTTTACAAAGTAAAAAGTGCCACCTGCATCTTAGGCCCTTTTAATCTAAAGCAACTAAGGAAAGATAAAATGAAAGATCAAAGCTAAACAGGAGGCTGTATGGACACTTAAAACAAGTTACATTTTTGAAGTCAAGAGTCTGCCAATCCTGTAATCAAGTTCGTAACAATATTGTTACAATGTATGTCTTATCAGGAAAAGTATTTGAAGTACTTTCAAGTCTTATTCATGTGTGTCTTGACCCTGCACCACTGAGGTCAGTGGCAATCTTCCCATTGACTTCAATAGGATGGTGAACCTATTGTAGTCACTGGTTGGAAGATGCACTGCAGAACTGGAAGGTGACTATATAAAGACAATATTTGATCAAATGGTTTCATTGTATAAAGGAGAACGAAAACAATTACAATGAAATAAAAACATGCTAAGTCATATTCACTGCACCATAACACATTACATTTGTTCACTGCTTTATCCTGTGAAGCTCAGAAAAAAAGAACTGAATAGAAAAAAAAGTCATAGGAAAGAGATACTCAATATGTAGCATATCAGACAGAAGACCATCACAGCACTATAAAATCATCATCATGTAACAATGGCATCCATCTCTAATTGTTTCCGCAACAGAGCTCCCTTTATGCATCCCATTCCATAGTCAGGGGTCAAGTGGCTCTGCACATAAATACTAAATGGCAAACTTGGGGAACTCTTCCTTTTTAATAGAGATACAAGGTTAGTTAACCCACTGTCCCAGTTTTCTACTCTGGGACTTGTAGATATGCTAATACCTTGGGAGTTAAGACCTTTTGCTAACAATGAGGCTCATAGGATAAAGCACTCTGGTGAATCAGAAAGTGAAAGCTTTGAGTTAATGAACTCAGATATAATAATTCTGGGGCAACAAAAGGCCCTAATGTTAAAGTTAATTCCTAATAAACTCTTCCCAAAAGCTCCTAATGTTTTGGTGGCTCCTTAACTGCGTAGAAATTACACATCGGATCCTTTACACCTCTAGTTATGCATTTCTTGAATGCTCTACTTCGGATATATAGTTTGGAATCCAATGCATTCAAATATTTTGGAAAATTGGATAGTCATTCAATGAGGTCTTTTAGTGCATGACATTCAATATTGTTCCATAGTTTTGAGCTCAACCATATCCCTAATTGCTGGCTTCATTTATGTTACAGTGCCTCAATACTCCTTCTCCCTTTCTCCCATCCTGACTTCCCCCTCCCCCACACCCTTGGTCAATCCCTTCAATCAATTAGTCAATCTTGAAACAGTAAAGTTTCTCCCATAAATGTTGTGAAGACTGGAGATTCTTGGGCTGCTGTTAGGGCACATCAATTAATTAGTGTCTAATCTGTATAATATAACAATTTAAAAGGTGAACTGCAAAACTGTAATGAAAACTAAGGTAAGCACACATCTCTGTACTGACCTTCCTCCATTAGTCAGTGGAAGATGGGTGCGTTCAGGATAGAAATCTTTTCTTAATTTAATTTTCATTTCAGTTTTACCGTTTTGGGTTTTTTTAGTAGAAGGTAAACTCAAATTATTTCTGAACCTGAGCATGCCTGGGTTTGTTTTAACACTATTAATTCTCCTGCACACAGGTTCTCTCATAACTATTTACCAGCTGTTACCTAAAAGCAACATACTACAGAATTATAGGACTATACAGGCATAGGACCATACAGGCAACCTCAACAAAGCTGTTTGTTTTGTGTGGATGAGCCTTTTTTCTCCAAAGTACCTGTACTTTCATCAGTCTCACATTTTCCATACTGCAATCTGAAGCGAGAGTACTTGCTGGATTAACAACTAGACTGGGATAGAACCACTAGAACTTCACTCCAGCTCTCTGAGGACATCGGGAAGTCTGTAGAGTGCATATTAATTTCATCCAAGCTGCACAAATCCCTGACACCCTTTCCCATGGAGGATAAGACATGACCCCACAGTTAACACAGCCACCCCATGTCTATCATGCATCACCTATTCCCTGGTTTCTACACTAGCAGTATTTAGCCAGTACCAATTAACAGCAGAATATGCCACTTGCTACTAACAGCTGTATTGGGAATGGGGTCTCTTATGGCAGTAGATCAAAGAGGAGAACAGATAGAATATACATCAGCAACAGAGCTTTCCCCCTCTTTATTTAGGCATATCAGACTTCAGGAAGCTACATTTTAGCAATCTACTGGAACCTTAATATGAAAGGTTCATAACTTTTCCAGCATTTAAGATCCATTATCAAGACACATGCACCTCCTTCAAAAGATGTCAACATTCCAATTTGTTGGAATCTTCATTGTTCAAATTACCAAGTACAAAGGACATTTAAGTGGGACTTTTGGACTTTTTAAATGTAGGTGTCATGTCTGGAAACTCAGTATTGAATCAGCACTGATAATAACTGAACCAACCAACTAACCAACCAACCGCACCCACACACACACACCCACACACACACCCCTCCAGTAAACTTAGCTCCAGTCCTAGTAACATTTCAGAATTTCATTCTCTGTTGGAAACCCTGGACATGTCTTTACTCTATTAAAACAAAAACAAATCCTCCTTGAAGTGTAAATACTTCCCAATTTCTAACTCCAACTGTGCACAGAGAAATCTTGAATAGGCTCCCCATCACACACCTCATACAATTTATTGAAGGTTGTGTGAGAGAGAATTGTGGAAAGGGTGGCTAAATGAAAATGAGACTGGAGTTACCTACAGCAGTTCTGAAGTCTCAGTGGAGTAGCACTGGGTCACATTAGGTAAACAATGCATTAGCCTAGCAATCTCTGCAGGTCCGGGTTCAAACGGGGATCTAATTCTAGTTTTCTGCTAGATGTCATGCACATGTGACTGAATGTTAGACATAACTCTGGCATCCCAGTTTCTCCACATAACCTACCAAATGTTTTGGAGAACTGCTGCCATTTAGCTCAGATGCGTTCCTAAGACAAAACAAAGAATCAGAAGCAAGAGGATTTATAGATGTCTGGTGATGGAATTGCAGCAACATTTCTAGGCAATGTGAGCAACAGATCTAATTACTCTCCCTGTTCTAAGAGAGACAGGTGGATGAGATAATATCTGTTACTGGCCCAACTTCTGTAGGTAGAAGAGGCAAGCTTTCGAGTGTCTCAGAGCTCTTCTTCAGGTCTGGAAAAGGTAACTGAACACTTGTCTCTCTCACAAACTGAAGTTGGTCCAATAAAAGATATTACCTCACCCACCTTGGGGGTCTCATATCCTGGGATCAACACAGCTACAACACCGCTGCATACTGCCTGCTCTAACACAAGCAGGCAGAACTGTGACAAAGAAAAATTGTAGCTGCCACTGGTGCTCCACACCATGGTAGAGCCTTGCCCAGGGAACCAGTGCCCAGTTGTCCAGCATCCACCCGAGGTCTGCTTATGAATGAAGACAATGGAAAGGGCTAATACAGACTAAATTGCAGCTGGGACACATGCAGAATTCTCACCCAGCCCACCTGCAATGAAAGGCTGGAAAACTGGTTCAGATTGTAGCCCAAAGATCACAGCGGTAGGGGTTACATTGTTCGTGTTTTCTTGGTAAACACTGATTTTTTTCCCCATCTGTTAGGTAATAGCAGAGTAGGATTTTTGGTTACTCATATAGGAGCAAATTCAGGTTCCTTCCCCTGGAAAAGTCCTTTTTCAGCAAAGCCACTGCATTTCCATTGATAAGAGGGTAGGGGGGTGAATATAGGGGATACAACATCCTGCAGACTGTAGAGGGCTGAGGGAGTAAACTCTGCATGGATTCCATCATTCTCCCTCCCCTGGAGAGGGGCAGGGCTGTCCTTACCCATACGCCAAGTACGCAGCTGTGTAGGGCACCAGGAAATTTGGTGCTAATTTCCTTGTGCCCTGTGCAGTTCTGTGATGTTCCAGCCCCTGCTCCAGCTCTTCCTCAGGGCCACCACCCCTGCTCCGCCCTGCCCACCCCCACTCCCCTGAGGACTCCAGAAGCAGTCAGGCCTGCACTCACCAGTAAGTAGAGTGACCTGACCCCAGCCTGCTCCACTCCCCTGGCTCCCAGCTGCACCGCCAGCAGTGCTGGGGTGCAGTTCCCCCCTTCCCCCAAGCCTGGGAGCCAGGGGAGCAGAGCAGACTATGGCCGGGTCACTCTACTTCCCACAGGAAATGACCAGCCTCCCTCCCCCCCATTCCCCACAGAGACCTGGGGCCAGCTCCCCACATGGAGGTCTGGGGCAAGGCCCCATACAGCTACCCTGTGGAGGTCTGGGGCTGTGTAGGGCACCAAAATAGCTAGGGACGGCCCTGGAGAGGGGGCAACATACGGGATTCAAAGCCTACTCCAGAACATCAGTGCAGCTGTCACACATCATCCAAGGAGCTGCTCCATGCCCTAGGAGATGGAAGATTCCCTCCACCGCACTTCTGCCTATTGCCCGCCACAGTTGCTTTCTCGTCAGAAGAGTCATCATACATAAGCAATAGGAATTCTCTGGTTTCCACAGGTAATGTAACAAGGAAGGAATCATAATTGCTGAGCTAGTCAGCAAATTTTGAAAAAAAAAATTAAATTTTCCCCATTTTCAGATCACTTCTAGCCCATTCTAGCAATCTACATGAGCAGCCACACAGACAGTTTTGTTAACAGGGAAGAGAAATCACAGCAGTATAATTACTGAAATCATTTCCTCATGACAAACAAGGTGAAAAGCAAAATCAGTAAACAAAGTAGTAAAGAGGCTAACAGAAAATGTCCTTTCTCCCCTTACTGATGTTTTCAACTTTTTACTGGAAACTGGGGGAAAAAATGGGGGGAGGAGGGGAGTATGAACTCTGGCAAAAAAAAACCAACCAACCACCTGAAAAAACACATTGTTTTTCAACTAAAATTTTTCACAGTTGTGGTTTTCCAATGACAAAAACTGAAAATAGTCAAAAAGCAGACACTGAGAATTTTCACTTTGTTGGAAACCCAGTTTCCCATTCAAAAAAGTTTTAACATAAAATGTTCAGCCCTACTAACAATGCCTCCCGGATGCAAAGTCAGGAGCATTTTGTAATACTGATATCCATTAGCATTTCATGAGTCTTCCTTTGTTTACCACAATATAGTAGGGGATACAAGTAACTTGGATTTGTTGGATAGTGCAACCTTCTACTTCTAAATCAGAGGATGAGAGTTTGTTGGCATAACCAAGCTAAGGAGTCAGTGACTGCAGATGATTTTGCATATTTAATAGAGCTAGTTGCATAATTGGTAACTAAAAAAATTAATTGAATGTTGTCTGTTTTTTAATTGCTTTATTTGAAATTTGCTATACAATTTCTGTAAGTGACTCTGTGCAGCTAATTTGTGAGTAGTTTACTGCAAGTGTTTAATAATCCAATATCAGAAATCCGAACTGTTTTCACTGGATCTGTTGTTTTCAGGGTAAATTTTTGTTCTCAGATCAGATAAGTGTTAACTATTAAAATCAGAAATATACATGATTACGAAAGAAAATTTGTTTTATTTGAATATTCTGCTGTATTTGCTTACACTTTGCAATTTTGAGGAACGTTCCTGCCAGTGAAATCATTTGCTAGAACGTTTGCAGAAAAAGGAGCAATTTTTGTCTGAAAATGTGAATAGTAGAAGAGATTCCTTTGTGCTATTTGCCCAGCTCTATACAACAAACACCGTCAAAATACACTCACACTGATGTTTGATTCTGCCATCTGTTATAAACAGACAGGCCCCTGCATCCATTGGCTTCAATGGGGCTTTGCAGAGGTGCAGAAGTCTGCCTGCACAGCACAACTTGCAGGATGACAAGCCTTAGCATCTAGCATATTTACTGATGTCCGGTTGGCCATGCTAATTTCAGCAAGAACATCACATTCTTTTGAATTGTCATCTGTAAAACACAGCTATCTTCCTTTTTCATATGTTACTATTCAATATTTTCATTAATGACTTGGATAATGAAGTGGAGAAATAAAATTTGCATCTTATAAAATTTGCAGCTGGCACCAAGCTGGAAGGAGTTGCAAACAACCTCGGCAAATTGGAGAATTGGGTCTGAATTTAACAAAATGAAATTAAATAAAGACAAGTGAAAAGTACTAGGTGGTAGAACTACTGAAAAGGATCTCAGGGTTATATATTGTATCACAAATTGAATATGAGTCAACACTGTGATACAGCTGTGAAAAAGGATAATATTCTGGGTTATATTAAGAGCAAAGATGTATATAAAACACAGGAGGAAATTGTTCTGTTCTATTCAGCACCGATGAGGCCTCAGTTGGAGTACTGTGTCCAATTTTGGATACTACACTTCAGGAAAGATGTGGACAAATTAGAGAGAGAGTCCAGAGGAGAATAACAAAAATGATAAAAAGTTTTAAAAAGGAAAGGTTTAAAACACTGGGCTTGTTTAGTCTTGAGAACAGAAGATTGAGAGGGGACCTGATAGTCTTCAAGGGTTGTTATAAAGAGGACAGTGACCAATTGTTCTCTGTGTGCACTGAAGGTAGGACAAGAAGTAGTGGGTTTAATATGCAGCAATGGAGATTTAGGTTAGATATTAGGAAAAAATCTCTAACTATAAGGGTATAGGCTTCCAAGGGAGGTTTTGAAATCCCCATCACTGGACATTTTAAAAAAATGGTTGGACAAACACCTGTCAGGGATGGTCTAGGCTAGGTTTCCTTGGTCCTGCTACAGGGCAGAAGGCTGGATTTGACGACTTCTCGCAGTCCCTTCCTGCCCTACATTTCTATGATTCTAAGTTCTTCATCTTCCTGGCTTTTTTTTTTTTAAATCCAACATAGCAATCATGAGAATCACTCTGAACCACTGATATTGTATCACCTACTTAAAGAAAAACTTTCCATTAGGTATTACATGGTGCCCCTGCTACACATGTGGTATGCCTTACAAAAATCTTTGCCTAATTGTGAAAGACTGTTAGAAAACATTTTCATCACTGGCATGTTTAATTGAGCTCCTGAGAGGCAGTATCAGTAAGACTTAGGGATAAATAACCAGTAGTCCCATTGGTCTCACCAAGAATCCATTGATGTTTCATAAATCCTAGTCAGTACAAATCTAATTGAGTTACCATGCTGAATTAGCTTACATCTAAATGGCATTCATGTCTACAAATGGAATAATTAGAGTCTAGAAAATGGGATCTATCAAGTGCTATCCCAAGTGACAACAGCAAGACATTTGTATTCATTCAATCAGCTGCTTTAAAAAAAGCAGATGTAATATTCGATTTGGGGGGTTGATGATTAGACAGTGTTACTGGGTCTAGCAATAATGCTAGACAGAGTGTGTTAACCATTTCTCTATGCCTATCTATTTATATTTACTCTAAGAGATTCTTCACTCTGATTCTTTCAAATTTTTCTTTACGATGCAAAGTAGTTATATGACTAGTTAATCCCTACTTTATTTCCAGGGTGATGAAATCAGCTATACTCATTAGTGATGTTCTTTTCAAAGCTAGAATTCTAAGATGAATACCAAATGCACCACTAAATAACAGTTTGAAATGTCTTTCATCATCCATTAATATTTTTTATTCTCAGTGCTGCATGAATCTGTTTTTACACAGGAGAGCATGCAACTGGTCTATTCATATTGTGATTTGTTTCCTCGCCTTCTTCTATATTAAATAGTAAAATGTACCACCACTTTTGTGGGATAAACTCCAGATCACGGCACCCCAGCATTACCTAAAGTGCCAATAAGTTCTTAGAATCTAGAATGAAAGGTATTAAATATCTTTAATTGGTTATTAGGCTGGTTTTAGTTAGAAAACTTAGGCTTCATTTGAAACCAATATAAACTGTGTCTATATCTTAAATTATATATTAATACTAGCATTGGATGAGCATCTTAGCCATGCTGGATAATGGATTCCTCTAATTTAGAAAGTAGTCTAATTTGCATGCATATTTTATTTATTACACCAATTAAGTTTTGCAAATAGTTTGCAATGAGGTCCCGATGACCTCATAATTCACAATTACTCCTGGGATATCCTGCCCACTTTAGCACGTTTTGAATAATATTGCAATCTCCTTGAGAAAATAATGCATTTTTTACATGATGGATTTATTAAGTACGCACACACCTTGTTCTTAACCAATTTTACTCTATGAATGGTTACTGGAACTACTTCATAGATCTTTGTGGTGTTGCTAATGAATGTGTTTCTTCAACAACCTACTTTTCCAAACACATGACTATTACAGGGCAAACCCATCTCAGGTACACCAAGTAACTTCAGTGAAGTCACTCTGGGTGTATACTGGTACACTAGAGATCAGAATCTGATTGAAATAAATGCATGTGCAGAACCAAGGGCAGAAATTGGCACAGTGTCCCTCAACTTACATTTCAATATTTGCTGGTAATTTCTTCTTTTTTAAAGTCTATTTGGGAAAAAATGAAATTTAATTACAAGACATTTTTAATTCATCTGCAATCTGAGAAACCTACACATTTTACTGTTATTCAGAATAGGACAAGCACTGTTCCTAGGATCTCAGTTATATTTACCCCCATTATAAATTTCCTCACAAGTTTTTTTTTTTTTTAAGATCAAAATGTTTGGATTCCAAAGTAGTTTAGAGAGGATAAGATACTTAGCTCAAAATTGTATATCATCCTATGCTTCACATGTAGCACTGGCAGACAAACTTGACTATCTACATATATTTTTGCAGAACGTAGATCAGGTGGGAATAGACACTCGGCCTGAGAGGAGTGGAGCACGCGGAGATGATATTTAGTTGTCATCCTAAACTCTCAGTGAATACTGATATCTCCATTTCCTCTCTCAGAAAACTTATTTAGTCAGATACCCTCACTTAACACTAGATGCAATTTAGACTATATAAACAGGGGATTCACCATAATGGGAATCTATCTTCTTGCCTGTACTGTGTCTTTTGATGAGGTAAATATTCTAGGACATTGCATAGGATCACAGAGGGGAGAAATGGACATACCTGTCCAGGCTTGTAACCCATCTTCATGCCAGTACGGGCAATAGATTTGCTGGTGTTTTGCCCATTCTAGATGTAAATAGGCCAAGCTGTGGGGCTTCCATTGACTCTCTTGAGAGGTTATTCCACAGCCTAAAAGATCTTGCTGTAAGCAAGCTTTTCCTGATACCTAACATGAGTTTTCTTTTTTTCACATTTATCCCATTTCTTCTCATTATACCACTTGTAAGTCTTAAGTAAATGCTCTCCTTGCTTGTTAACATCCTCTGAATATTTGTAGGCATATCCCAACCCCAATATCCATCTTTGTCAAAATGAGCATATTAGTTCTTTTAATCTTTTTTCATAAATCAGTCCCTACAGCCACCTGATCAGCTTTGTTTCCCTTTATTGTCCTTTAGTTTGAAAGCATCTGTTAATCAGGTGCCCAGAATTAAATGAAATACTCCCGATTCAGTCACATGAGGGCCTCATACTGAGAGGCTATTTATTGCCATGTTCCATGACATGATGCATCTACATAATGCAACCTGTAATTGGATTTGTTTATACAGGACTTGAGAGGAGAGCCTTTCCAGTGACTTCAATCATGAGTTGACCAGACTCATACTGCTGTGCAAATGCCTGTCTAGTCTGCTGTCCACTAATACCTCCAAGTCTTTCAGCATTCCTGTTTTTTGATTTTCTCCTCTTACTGAAAATATTTCTGAATATTTCCCCCATATGTTTTAACTAGCTTTTCTCACCCAACTGAATCTGACTGTTATTTTCCACTCATATTTCTAACATCTCTAGATCCCCTTCTCTCTATGTACCGGTGTCTAAAACTCCTGCCAACTCAATATAAAATGACGTACACTGAGAACCTAAGTGAGCAGTAATTGATTAATCAAAAAAACTTGATCTGATAATAAACAAAACTTTTGGATGATTAACTGAATAACCCAACTCACTGGGGCTGGAAACTTTATGAGAATATAGTTACCTGCCATGAGATTTCTAATACTTGTTTGGTTTGAACAGGTTTAGAAATACTGTGAGAATCACCCTCTATTACACAGATGCTAATGGTGGCTTGGGGACTCACCTATTTTATATAAATATGGATATAGGCACAGTTGTATGGGCATTAAAACTTATATGCATATTTGTTGGTGCAAAATTGGATGTGGTTTGAAACCAGTGAAAATGTGGTCCTTCCAAACTCTGATATGTACATATGAAAAATTCACCAGATTCTAGTATGAGTAGTGAATTAATACAAGTAACCAGGAATTATTTAATTGTATCATCTTAAAACTAGAATGTGAGGACTGTGCCAGAAGAGAATGTGAACTGGCAATGTTTAAAGCTGAACTATGTTTTCAGTCCACAAGTGACCTGCAGAAAAGCCTTAAAAGTAGAATAATACGTTTTCGTTGTAAAGGTGCTAAGCTCCCTTAATTCACTGAAGTTAATTAGAACTATAAACTCACCATCCCTCAGGAGAAAATCAGGCCAGGCACTTAAAAGAAATTTTCTTCAAAATAAAAATGTCTAGCTGCTTCTCTAAAACCAATAAAATATTCAGGAAGGAATACTGTGAGCAATCTATCTAATTATGGGATTAACGTGATAATAGCTGATCCACATTAGTATACAAAACAGCAACTCATTCCAGTAAGGTAGATAAAAGCCCCAAATAATTGTTTACTATTAAACTGGGTGCCACTTAGATGGGCTAGAGCTGTGTATTGAGGGTATCTGTTTGATATAAGTGGCTCTGGAGAGTAAAATCTTGTTAACTACAGAGTCCATAAACACCCATTCGTTATGTACTATTGTCAATGGTTCATCAACTACATATGCTCTTCCAAGTTTTTATATCTTTGGGGGCTTAATTCATATACACAAAAAGTGCTGGTAATCTATCAAACTGCAGAGGTAATCTTTTTCAAGGATAAGTTTTTACCACTTTGATTTCCTATCCTTCCCTCTTTGATGCTGTAATATAGATAAAGGTTATTAATTTAGATGTTTGGTCTATAATCTAACTGAAAAAGCTATTAAGTAGCCGGTCATTGGACCTTTTGTTAATGGGAAAATATGTTTTTCCAGCAGCAAAACCCATAGGGCCCAGTTCTGTCCTTAGATACAATTCAATGTAAAGCTAATGGAAGTGGGTTCCATGTATCTTAGAGGGTATGTAATCCATAGGATCTTTCACAAGATGGACCACAAATACAGTGCACAAAAGGGCCAGAATCTGCTCTCCATTACATGGTATATGTCAGGAGTAACAATTTACCCTGGGTGTGAATAAGGGCCAAATTCTGCTCTCAGTTTGTTGAGATACTGCAAGAGGAGACAGACTGTTGCATATCTACTGTGTAAGACTAGGAACACTGGCAAAGGTACTGTTTGTTGAAAGCTCTTCTTTCAAACCTTGAATTAAATAAAATGCTACCTCCTGATCAACAGAACTTTCAAATAAAGATATTTAGAACAGCAGCTAACAACAAAATCTAGACTACATAATAAGCATAAATACCAGATGATCTGTCTGGAGCCCATGTAAAATCCCAAAGATCTGATATTTTAATTAGTGCAAAATGTTTTGTACCTCCTCAAATTCATTCACACTCTGTTAGATGATTTGCTTTGAAAAACTACATTATTTGTAGTTCATTAGTCATATACATAAATATTCCATTGTTAACTAGCTACTCAAAAAGGAACAAAATATGCTGGAAAGTATACTACAGGGAGCAATCTTGCATTGGCAAGGGAATGGAGTAGATGACCCAGTAGATCTATTTCCACTTATATGGCCTGATTCTCTGTTCCCCTGCACATGGTGCCAACTGAGTAGAAAATGCTACTAAATTAGCAGGATGGTAGCTTACAGTCTCTTTGCACTAGGATCAATGATTATACAAAGGTGCAGGGTGAGAGAATCAGACCCTTAATTTTGGTTCTGTCAAAGCTGATTATTGGTGACATTAAGCACAATGAAAGGATGGACCCAGAGACAATTATAGTAGCCAGATGAAGTTAGAAGAGCTAGGTTTTATTACGATTTGACTTGTACTTGATTGGACTACCTTTCCCATCATGCAATATTTAGAAACTGATCAACGGTTTTGGTGGCAATACTTCAGCAGTAAAATGAATCACAATTGTGATTCATGTTACAAGGGAAAAAATGTACTATGCGAAACTGCACAGTGTTATGTTATTCAAAAGGACACAGCCTAAGATTGTTTATCAGTATACAAAATACCGAATGAAATTTTCCCATAGGAGTAGCAGCCTGAATAGTATTAATAGTGCTTTAAACTGTAATGAATTCCCAGTCTAATTCACTATGAGGTTTCAATTTATACCACATTTAGAGTACTCCAGGTTCAAGTAATCACTGCAGTAATTAGCTTACTTCCAGTCCTTCAAAATAAACCCACTAATTTTTGCAATCAGCCTTCATTTGGTTAATCACCAGTTTAATTGATTTAATTAGTTTGATCTGCAAAATTAGTCAAGTGTAAATACTGTTTTGTAAACAGAGTTTAGCTCCAAGCAGTAATATAGGGAATTCTAATTCAAAGCTAGAGTTAATAATAAAACCAACACATATATGATTTTGTTGCAGTATCCAGCAGCTTTAAGTCTGCAAGACATAGAGTTATGTTTTTGTGGATCTTACTGAGTACTTAATAATACTGACAAAATGAAGTCTTTGCCTCTAAATGTTTTAGTCCCTATGTGATAGTTTCATATCACAACAAAGGACAGAAAAGCAGCACTTTTGCCTTTCTACCTTTTAGAGCAGAAATTTACCTATTTTAATGCTTTTTAAAAATAATGCTTAGATGTTTTTAATAAGTTATGAAAAACTAATCTAATGAGAACCCCAGCAACTCCCAACTCAAGGATTACATTAGAAGGCAAAGGAATACAAGAAGTGAGTCAAATCACATACCTTGGGCAGTCCAAACCGTCCAGAAGGAAATGACGACACAAAATGGCAAATTGGCAACTTAAATAAGATCTGGTCATTGGAAATCCGCAACTTAAAGACTAAACTATAATTCTTTACCTCATTCTTAGGATACCTTCTGAGTAAGTTCCTCATAAAAGCCTGTTTTTCTTGTGCACCTCAAAATCCCAAAATCAGTCTTGCATCTGAAGAAGTGGGTATTCACCCACGAAAGCTCATGCTGCAAAACGTCTGTTAGTCTATAAGGTGCCACAGGATTCTTTGTTGCTTTTAAAAATCCCATAAGTTATATCATATGATGAAACTGATGGCACTGCAGGGAAGCTGTTGGCTAGCAGAGGGAAAGGGAACATTGCTTTACAGATGGGAGTTGGGGGGGTGGTGGAGAAAGAGGGGTCAGAAGCTGCTGCAAAAGGGGGAATGGGTCAGCATGGCGATGCTGACTCATCGACTGGGACGGGAAGTGTGGAAGTGTTGAAAAGGGTCAAGCCTAGGTGGGAAAATCCCTTTTCCATGGAGCTGGTGAGGCAACACCCACCCTCCATCCTCTTTAGGTGATAAAAGACCAGGTTTGGTCAGGACCAAAAAGGGCATTGTGCCAGCTGCTCCTTTTTAGTGGGGCTGGGAAGGAATTTTTCCCTCACCACCAGATTGGCCAATTGGAGTGGGGTTGAGGGGGGGTGATTCAGGGAAGGCTTTGTTAACGTGAGGTGTGTAGGGAGTTAGGCTATATGTTGCAACTCATGATGAAAATATGGAGCGGATGTCCAGCGCAGGTACTCCACAGGGAAGGGATCCAGTGAGCAGATAAATGGCCTGGTAAACAGGGCTGGCTTTAGGTACCAGCAAACCAAGCACCTGGTTGGGGCGGCACAATTGCAAGAGCTGCATTTCGGGGGCGGCAGTTGCGCTTTCGGAGCTTGTTTTTTGTTTTTTTTTGCTTGGGGCAGCAAAAAATCTAGAGCCAGCCCTGCTGGTAAAGGACTTAACAAGGAGGTGTTGGTTAAAGGAACAGAGCTGGGGAAGGGGTGCAGGTCAGGGCTCCTATGAGAGAGAGAAAAAACCCCTCTCTTAATACCCACCTTAACCCTCGTATGAGGGGGGGTAGATGGTAAGGTCCCAGCAATGGATTGGCTGTGGACCTGGATAGAAAAAGATGGGGAGAGGCTGGCAGAAGCTCCTCCCTCCCCGACCCCGGTAGTTATTGAATGAACAGAATGTTACCCACACTGTACACTTATCTGCCGGGTAGTCCCAGACATCTAATAAATTTGTGGCCTGATTAAAACCATATCAACTGTCTCCTGTCCTCCTTTTGGGATAACCGGACAACAATATATCTTGCTTCACCGTGAGTTTTGGATTCACAGGAAATGCAGGACTGTCCCTAATCTTACACAGCACAGATCGCAGTATGTCAGGCAGCAGGCCCATTCCTTCTGTTTTGCATACTCAGTACCCATTGAAGTCAATGCTAACAGAAACTTCAGATGGAAGGGAAGGCTTCTGTTGAAGTAGCGTAGTCTAGTTACAGCACAAGACCAGGAGTTGGGATATCCTGGATCCATTCTTGACTCTGCCGGACTTCTCGTGTGACTCGGTGAAGTCTCTTACCTGTTCTGTACCTCACTGCCCTATTTTTTAATTGAAAGTTATCATTTTTGCATCCCTTAAATGAAATGAGTATGGATTAAGCAGAGTTAGAAGTTTATCACCTTAGGTTTTTTTCCTCACTGATAAGTTGGGGTTTTGTCAAAAATGATTTGTGGAAAAGTGTCATTTTTTATTTTTTCAATGGGAAATTTAGAATTGAAAACTGTTGTTTTGCACTAAGGCTCCCATTTCAGGCCAGTTTTAAAAACAAAAACAGAATTCACCACCACCTTTTTTTTTTATTATTATTTGTGCCACTGACTGTAATAAAATGAATGATATTGAGAGTTCTCCCCACCACTTTTTGCACACACACCCCCACATTCTCCACCACCACTCACTGTTCTGTAACCTTTCAAAACTTTTAACTGAAAAAGTTACTGTGGCAAAAATAAAAATGAAGCAGCATAACTTCACCACAGTATCATTTCAAAATTTCCTCATATTTTTTTAAAAAATTAAAGCCTGGCAGAGTTACAAAGATTCATGTTTCCTAGCTGGAGGAGTTTTAAACAGTTATAGGATGGAGAGGGCACATAAAAAACTGAAAAAGAAAAATCCCTAGACATCACTCATTTCATTGGAGAAATGGGTAAACAAAAAAATTATTTTATTGTTTTGTTTTCAAAAAACAAACTGAAATGACAATTTCAATTCATTTTGTTTTGAGGCTTTCCTGAAGGAAAAAAAAATCCAAACACTTCCAATAATTACCTTTTGTTCAGAAATTGTACTGGGTTTTTTTTAAAACAGTCTAGGATAAAGGGGGAGATTTTCAAAAGTTATAAGAACTAAGGGTTTTTATCAACTATTGTCAATATCAGTACTAGTGGAGCCCTGGACAAGAAAGGCAGAGAGAGATGTTCTTCAAGATTTGACTATTCAACTGTACACCTGAGCACCTGCTAATAGTGGTCTCAATTCTAGCCACTGCTGACATTCCTTCAGCCTGTAGGAATAAAAATAGATTGACAATATTTTTAATCTAAGCTAGGTAGGAAGTGCATTATTCCACTGAACAATTGCAACATTTGCACAAATTCTTTAACATTTTTTAAATAAGCATATTATTCATATCTTATGATGTGTTAATTTGTGTCATTTGCAAAAACAACTGTGAATCCTATTTTGTGCATGCCGTGCAATTACTACTAAAGAGGATTTGGGGTATTCTCATTAAACTGGGTCCCAGATGTTTTTGTGCTTATGATTTGTTTTGATCTGTTCTTTGTCAGTTCTAATTATCAATCAAGATGACTGAATTAAGTCAGCCACTCTGAAAAAGGCCTATTTATGCATATGATCAGGATCACAGCTACAGTACAAAGCCCAAAGAAGTTCCCCAATGTTCCATATTACCTCTGCACCAGGTCTCTTCACATGAGACACAATCCCGCCTCATCTAACATGGTATTTTAAGTCCATCTCAGTCTCTCTACAGGACGTTTATGTGAATAAATAACATTTTCTGGGAGAAAAAAAAATCTCTAAAGCGCTGATCTCTGGCAGAACAGTGCCCTGTGGAGTAGATTACAATATTTTAGCATGTTAGTTTCATTTGGTGTTGCCACCAGTGCTCTTTTAACAGTGATACAAACTACCCATTGGGCACTCATTACACTGCACAGGAGAGAGTGGGATACCTCGTAAATATGCATTAAACTATGGTTATATTTGCGTCTGCTTTGTGCTATGTCTGAGCAGAGATACAAACATGCATACTCCAGAGCAATATTTGGGGTATTTTGCTAGCATTATGCTACTGAGTATGAAATATGTTTTCTCTACAGCTGTTGCTTATGCTAGTGGGAACAAATTGCTCATCTTTAAAAAAAAAAAAAGATGTTTTGGACTGGGAATTTATGCTGATAAAGAGGTCTTGAAAATCAAGCTGGGAGATTAAGAGAATAAGTGAACAAATCTGAATACAATACATTGTTTCTATTCTTCAATAAGAGAAAATCACAAGTGAAAAAACAATGTCACCTTTGATAGAACAGATTCATACAATCATTTTAGCAGTGCAGATACTGTGTTTACTATAACCAAATGCAAAGCATAATTTAACTCTTTGTATGTGTGTCTATATTTAAATTGTGTATATTTGTAAAAGTGATGCATTACATATGTTAGGTCCATAGGATGAAAGCTAACTGCATATGGAAAGTACTGTGCAGCAAAGGCTTCTTATGTAAATATGAAAAACAAAAAGGGCAATAAAAATATTATTGAAGTCCCTTCATGTACAGAGCATAGGAAGTCACAAGATTTTCATTGCCTTTAGAAGATATGAAGGCTGCCTGTATTGCCTGCCATGCTCTTCAAATAGGCAGGTATAGATCTGCTGAAAGAGTTCAAGAGCATATACATGTAGGGTCTCTAAATCATTCAAACAGTCCCCCAGGATCTGGACACTCTGGTTCAGCCTGCTCAGTTAAAAAAAGGTTTCATTCTGAAACATGATACGAGAAACAGAAATGCCACTGGAACTTGCAGATTGGGAAGCATTGTTTAACTTCTTAGGTTCAGCCTAATTTCACATCTGAGAAGCCCATGGGGAAGGGGGGGATGTTAGAGATTTGGTGGGGTTTTACCTTTTGAGTTAGCTTGCCTTTTCCTCCCCCCCCTTGTATTACAAATCTTTGTACTGATAATATAAAATGGACAAGAAGGCAGTAGACTGGACACCAGTTCATATATAAAATCCTTGCTAATGTAACAAAAACCACCATAAATATCTTAAATCCATGCTTTGTAATGGTCTATCCATTTATTTGCTCACTTTTAACACTACTACTTATGTGATCAAGCATAACTCAGAGTTTACAGTGGAAAGATATTGAGAACGTTTTCCATTAATATTTCATTGAATATGCTTTGGCCAGGATAAGCCCCTTTGTATTTCCTTTCTTCAGTGTCTGACCAATTGAGATTTAATAGCATGCATGAGTTACATATGCACATGACACTGAGTTCTCACAAAATGAATTACAAACTCACATTTATTTGAGACAGAACTCCCTCAACCTGAAAACAGAAACAAAACTATGGCTCAGACCCACAAAGATATTAAGGCTCCTAACTTCCACCAAGATCCAAATGCATGTGGATCTGGGCCTTTGTGATTTCTCACCTACCACATCCAACCAGCTCAGTTACCAGAGCAAATATCTAACTAGCGAAGAGTCACATCATTGTGTGAAATGATTCCATAGTTATAAAAAGAGTTGAGGAAAAGACAGTTATCAGATCTGAGAAATTTGCAATCTGCTCATGATTGTTCTGTGAGCAGAAAGTGAACCCAAATTTGGCAAATAAATTGTTGCAGACTATTCATCCAGCTACTCTCGAAGTCATGGCAAGCAAACATTCTCATTCCCTTAACGTGGATTATTGCTGGTTTCCTCCCCCACCCCCTTTCTGGGAGAATACTTAACCAGCACTACAACTTGTGATAAGGGAAGGAGGGGAAGAGAAAAAAATATAGGAGAACCCCAGCATTAAAGACCACAAAGTAAGAAAAAGAGCTCTCTTACTTACCCACGTCATCTGTGATTATAAACTCTCGCAGCCCCAGCAGGGTCAGGGTAAGCCAAGTCCAGGCACAACACAATTGCAGGTATTAAATAGGATTATTTAGCAACTCCTGGAAAACTTAACTTATACACCACCCTTGATTCTCCGTGGGACATTCTCTAGCCTCAGCCTTGCAAATCCAAAACAGTCACTCACCATGCACTTCTGCTCAGTAGTTCTCTCTGCAAAAACATTTGTTCCTCTGTAGAAACAAGGGCTATTCCCACTCCAAACACTTCCCTTTAAAGGCTTGCTTCCCTAATCGGGCCCATCTAATAGCCCTTCCTCCCAAGCCTGGCAGGTCATAGATTTCCTTTGGGGCAGGTTGATTTTCTTTTTCCTCTTAAGGGGAACTCACCAGCCCCCTCTGTAGTTTGCTAGGTTCATGGCACAGACATCCTGTCAGGTAACCTGTCTAGTGCACTTGCATACAATATATAACCCTCATTTAGCCTCTCTTTCCCCCTGCTCTAATCATTGGCTAGAAGGCAGGTGGGAGATATTATTACATCCTTGCAATTCTTCTTATAGCTTCACACTGGAGCTAAAATAAGGGGTGATAGAAGATCAAGAGGATAAATAAGAAGAGAGAAGGAGGGAGGAGTTATTTACAAGTCTCCTAGGCCAAAGTTTTGTAAAGTGTTCACAAATTCTGCATGCCCTCCAGGACAGATCTTGTTTTTGATTTCCAGTGCTGAGCATTTGAAGCTCCCATTAACTTCAAATGGAGTGGTGGGAATCATCAATTTCCCAGGTGCTTCAAATTAGGGACCCAGACTTGGTGGACACTAATGTTTTAGTTATTGCTGATAAAGCCTCCTGCTCCCAGTGACTGGCAGAAGGAGCTATCAATGGGAGCCTTCTCCTGACATCCCCCAGAGTTTAACAGTGGAAATTCTCTAAACCTTTTAAAACCTGTAATAGTCTTGAAGATGATCTAAGCCATTTGTGGCTCAGTTCTGTTATTGATTTGGTGCACAGCAGCCTGCCATCCTGTACTTAGAAATATAGTGTTAAAAAAGAAGCATGTAACAGACCAGAGGCTGCCAGATAATATTTTCAGAAGGAACCCTAGACAGAAATGGGCTTTGGTTCTGTCATCTCCATGAACTAGTTATGATATTCACGTTTCATTTTAATAATGTCAAAACATCATAAAATATTAATTACATCAGATATAATATATTAAAAGATTTTTAAAGATAAGTCCAAACAAATCTAAGTCAGACTGAAATGGAACAAAGTCAAAATGAAAAGTACTGTTTTAATTTAAATTTTTTTTGAAATTTTGCCATCAGATTTCATAGAAATCAACACATTCCCACCAAATGCTTCAGCTTAGATAAAAGAGCCTTTTTTGAAGGAAAAAATGTTCCATTCAAATTGTTTTGACCAGCTCTACTGCTGACAATGTAATTTGAACCTACAGCTCACATGGTGCTTCTTCAAACAAAGAGATCAGGCCTGGCCAATCTTTCCTTTCTCAAGAAAATAGGTTCTAAAGTCCAAAGTCACATATGAGCTCTTGTCAAGCACATAAAAGCTGCTGTGTTCTCGTACACGGTCACTCTTCTACTGGTATCTAACTTGCCATGTTGTATAGTACTTTCAGATATGCTGACTATAACTATACCAAACCCCATTATATTCTATCCACAGGGACCCAGCATCATTTTCAGTTGAAAGAAGTTTAAGTTTATTGAAGAAACTTTAATGGGTAAAGTTCAGAACCTACAAACCCTCAGCACATGCTTAACTTTAAGAACACGTTTATCTTCCCCTTACCTTTAAAACACAAAAGTTATGCCCGTGCATGTTTTAAGGACTGAGGCATAAAGCTCCTTAATAGCCTGTTGGTAAATTTTCAAAAGTGTCTAAGCGACTTAGGAACCTAAGTCCCCGTTTTAAAAATGTGACTTATGCACTGGCAAGTCCCTAAATCTCATTGACTTTCAATGAGGCGTAGGCTCCTAAGTGCTTACAGGACAGATTTTTCAAAGATATTTAGGCACCTGAAGAGGCAGATAAGCGTCTAGTGGCATTTTTAAAACCACTTAGGCACTCACACACTTAGGTGTTTTTGAAAATCCCACTAGGTGTCTAAATACCTTTGAAAATCCCACCTTAAGTCACTTTTGAAATGTGCCCCTATCTGAATACCCACAGCAGTGTGATCTTCATCAGTTGGTTCTGTAACAGTGCTCTCATCATTCTCATTCAAGTCCTTTGGGATCACAGAAGACCTTCAGCCCAGCAAACATTTCACCTATTCTACACTTTGGCTCCCTACATCTTTTTTTAAACAGAGTGAAGCAGTTGTGCCAATAAACACTGGCATTCATTTAATGTGGGGATACCAAATCTTTCTGAATGCTAAACTCCAGTGAGCCTTTGTAATGCCTCTTTATTTTTTGCCTGGCAACAGTACATATCCCTGTATAGCTCCTGTGAATATTCAAATACTGTAATTGGAGATGATTTACATTGTTTTGAATTAACTAAAATTCCATTGTTAAGCACAAACACTGCTTCACTAAATCATCAAGCTTTTAATAGGTCCACATGAGCAGGTTACTGAGCGTGTTAGGATTTATAATGCTCCCAGGGAGCTGACCACTGTATTATGCTTCCTGCTGCTAGGTAATATGCATGACACATTTCTGGACACTAATTCATTTATTTAATAGTAACAGTATGCAAAAACAGAGTTCAAAATGAGGCTGACAAAGAAGGTATAAAAGTTTTATTAATCCATAGCTAATCAAAGGCCAGTGGAAGGCATATAATGGTGGCATTTACAGACCATATCGAATGTGAATAAATTAAATTTTTGTTTCCTAAAATCTTACTAATAGGATGTATTCAGCTTGAAACATTTATACTTTTAATTACAATGGCAGCCAATTTAGAGCAGGTACATAGCTGTACTGTACTTAAAACATAAAACTTTGCAACAAGGAGCTATACAAATCCTTTCATCGGCTATTTTTTAAACCTGATCTGCTAGTGCATGCACCGTGTCCATGCTTAGAAATAATGTTATTTACTTTCTCTCTCATTTCTCTCTCATTTAATTATACAGTGACAGGTTGTTTTTTTTAAAAGAAAGGATTTTCTTCAAGTGAGAAAACTTTTTTAGAGGAAGTTCATCATTACACAATACATCTTTAGGGCCCAATCCTGCAACCACCTCATGCATATGTGTAAATCAATGGGACTACTCAGGCGAGTAAAGTTATTCCCATGCATAATTTGTCAGTATCATTCATCCAAATTGTATCCCAGAATGCTTTACAGAATCAGAACATGCAGTTACCAATAAAAATGAGATGAGATTCAGAGAAAATATATATGAAAATCATCATCCTTCTGGGTTGTTTCAGTAGTATAATAAACTCTGTGAGAATGGTCTCTTTTGGAAGTCTTCTGCTGAAATACAAAATCAGACCTACATTTAGCTCGTTAATAGAGATGAGCCAACACAAGTGTCGAAGAAGACTGGGAAGCCCTAAAACAGACCATCCATGAGGTTTGTGAGGAATCCATTGGCCTTGCTACCTGCCGCCATCAGGATGGTTTGACAGCAACAACATTGAAATTACAGCCCTTTTGGATCAGAAGAGAAAAGCTTTCTGCGACCAGCAAAACCAACCACTGACTAATCAGAAGCAGAGCTCCTTCCATCAGCTCAAAGCTGAAGTTCAAAGGAGGATCCGAGAAATCAAAACAAATGGTGGGAGGACAAAGCAAAAGAAATCCAAACATTCGCTGACAGACATAATATGCAGAGCTTTTTTTGTGAGAAAAAGATCCTGTATGACCAAGCTCATGTGGTCTCACACCTCTGAGATCTGAAGATGGTAGTACCCTTCTTAAAAATAACAAATCCAGCACAGAGCACTGGAAGGAACATGATCAAAAGCTTCTAAATCGAGAATCGACTGTAACTGACACCATTGACCCCATCCCTCAGCACCCAATCTGGGTAACTCTTGCCAACCCACTGACACCTGAGGAGGTCTGTAAAGCAATTAAACAAAAGAAGAACAATAATGCACCAGGTCCTGATGGCATGCCAGCCAAAGTACAGAAAGTGGGAGGAGAAACACTGACTAACAAGCTTCACTTGCTACTTCTCAAAATCTGGCACACTGAAGAAAACCCTGCAGACTTACATAAAACTAACATCATCACTATTTTCCAAAAGGGAGACAGGGCTGACTGTGGCAACTATTGAGGCATTGCCCTCCTCTCCATCGCTGGGAAGATTCTTGCTAGAATCTTACCAAATCGCCTGCTCCCTCTTGCAGAGGAAGTACTTCCAGAGTCCCAATGTGGCTTCAGACCATCACAAGGCACCACCACCATGATTTTTGTAGCCAAGCAGATCCAGTAAAAATGTTAAGAACAACACCAGGAACTGTATATGGCCTTTATCAATCTGACCACAGCCTTCGACTCTGTCAACCATGAGGCTCTGTGGAAAATCATGTCAAAGTTTGGCTGCCCAAGCAAATTTATCACCATTGTAAGACTACTCCATGACCAGATGACTGCCTCCAGGATGGAGCTCTACCTCTGAGCCCTTTGTCATCTGAACTGGTGTAAAACATGGTTGTGTACTGGCACCCTCCCTTTTCTCCATTTTCTTAGCAGCAATGAAAACATTAAACCAAGACTGTCTACCACAGGGCATTGGCATCCAATATCGGACTGACGGCAACCTCTTCAACCTTTCTCAGCTCCATGCCAGAACTAAAGTAATATCGGCAACAATAACCAAATTCCAGTACACAGATGATTGTGCAGTAGTTGCACACTCAAAGGAGGCTCTACAAACAGCCCTTAATTGCTTCTCTGAAGCTTACAAAAACCTAGAGCTAACGCTAAACATCAGCAAAACAAAAGTTCTCCACCAGCCAGTCCCCGGTCAACCATCAGACCCAGCAAGGAAGATCTACATCAACAAAGAAGAACTGGAAAATGTAGAATACTTTGCCTATCTTGGCAGTCATCTCCCACAGAGGACAGACATAGACGTCGAGATTCAGCACAGAATTCACTGTGCCAGCCTTGCCTTTGGCAGACTGTCTCACCGGATGTTCAACAATCACAACATCAGAACATGTACTAGACTTTTAATGTATAAAATGGTGGTAATCCCAACTCTCCTCTCCAGCTGTGAGACTTGGGTGATCTATAGAAAACACTTGAAAAATCTGGAATGCCAGCACCAGCATTTTCTTCAGAAGATCCTCAACATAAAGTGGGAGGATTGTCGCACTAATGTCAATGTCCTCACAGAAGCCAATATCTTCAGTGTTGAGGCCCTGATTATCCAGCGTCAGCTGAGGTGGAGCAGGCACTGTAAGCACATACCTTATGTACGCTTATCAAAACAACTCCTTTATGCCCAACTCACCAAAGGAGAAAGGAAACGGGGAGGCCAAGAGAAATGCTATAAACACACTCTCAAGATAAACATCAAGAGATGTGGCATTGACACCGCACACTGGGAGACAGCAGCCCAGGATAGGGATACCTGGTGAAGACTTGTAAGAGAAGAAACGTCCACTTTTGAGAAAAGTCGCCTTGCCCTGGTCACAGAAAAACACCAGAAAAGAAAGGAAAGACAACTGTCAGGCAGCAATCGTGGCCCACAACCTGCAACGTCTGCCAGTGAGCCTGTGGCTCAAGGATCAGACTCCTCAGTCACCGAAGGATCCATGAAAGTAAAACCCATGAAAGAGCTCATCCTCAACCTCAAGGGATCGCCAATGAGAGATGAGCCAGAGAGACAGTGTTCAGATCCAGATCTGATCATAATTTTGGTATTAAACAAAAAAAATAGGAAAAATTTCAATGACATTTTTCCTGTTTAATGTACTTTTCCAAATTTTTGGGAAAAAAGTGGCGGGGGCGGGAGTGAAAGTTTCCATTGAAGTCTTCCCCTTGTTTTTGACCAGCTCTAAGTTTATTTTGGAAGCAGATATGTCTAAAGTTTGGCTTTGTGATTTGAAGATACCAAAAATCATAAACTGTTCTGCTGCCTCACAAGGCAGCAGTCTCATGAGATCAGCTGTGTGTGAGACAGCCATCATCTGGGGCTGAGATTTTGCCAAACCAGAAACTGAAAATAGGCTTCTTCCTGTTCTAGATCCAAACCCACAACCAAAACGACAAGAGAAGGAATGCCCCCTGATCTGCCTGAATCTCCCCAAATTTGAAGCTGTTTACATTTGAAGTGCCAGTTTTGGCACCTAATACTACTTGAATACTCAGGTAAAACAATATCCATTATGTACATTTGTATGTGTAATATAAGAATGTGAGGAGGCAGACATTCTTCACGCAACTGGACTACAGTAATTACAGCAGGGAGAAAATGTTCCCCGTGAGTAGAGCAATGAAGAGTGAACAACTTCCAATGGGAAAAACCCGGTCTGAGTCCAAAAAGAAACATAAACTAACACTTGAAAACACAGACAAGACAATTGATTCAGTCATTACACTCTTGACAAAGGGGCTGCCCACTATGTGATGAATCTTTCACAATGAGCATGGGGCAAATCCACTTACTACTCTAAAAATGGTCAAGGAAATGAAACGAAACAAAAACCCAGAGAATGGGGACAACTTCCTGATAAACGGGAAGCTAATAGTGATGGGCTTATTCCAACCAATGGGGGAGAGGGAGAGCAGGTGGGCGGGAGAGGGCTTTTCATCTAGGGGAAGTGTTTGAAGTGGTGGTCAATATTACAAGGATAACAGAATGTTTTGCATAGGAGAGGATTTGTAAGGACTCACTGAGTCCAGTGGAAGCTGCATGATGATGCATCCACTCAAATAATTCCAGCTGGAGCTGCAGGCTTACATCTAAGGATGCATTTTTCTCCTGTGTTACACCAGGCTGTAGTGGTATGGGAAGGAGAAAAGTCAGAGTTTGCAGGTTTAAAAAGCAAGAGTATAAGTAGTTTATTCAGCACATCATGATAACAATTCCCTTCCGGTATAAACCCCGATTCAGCAAAGAATTTAAGTTTTTCCTAACTTGACATAGGTGAATAGTCCCATTGAAGCCAAAGAGATTACTCATCTGCTTAAATTTAGACACATGGTTAAGTCTCTAGCTGAATCAGAACCATAGCGTTATTGAAACTTAGATCCAACACACTGGACCACAGCTGCTACATACAATCCAAGGTCCCACTGTGAGTCTCTTGCTGGGCCGGGAATAGAAATCTAATCTTTAGATTACCAGGTCTGTGCTTTAAGTATTAGACAATGCTCCCACCCCGCCCTCCAGAAGCAAAGTAGATTTCCCCATGTTGTCCTGTAAATATAACTCAACCTTGTGCCAAAGGAACACTCTCCAGGAAACTAAGTTATCCAGTCTCTCTTCTCACTGAGTCATTGGTCTCTCACTACAGAGAGTGACACAGTACGGGTGGCAGTTGCAATAGGATGCACAAAATGCATAGGGGAGGCAGTGTTGCCTAGCGTTTGAGGTGCTGGACTGGACCAGGGTTCCAGTAACTTGGTTTCTATTTCTGGCTCTGCTTCACTATTGGATATCAAGCTTTCATCTCCCTCTTTGTTCCAGCTCCTGCCTTTGTTGTGTCTATTTATACTGTAAGCTCTTCAGGGAAGGGATTCTCTCTCATTCCATTTGTACAGTGCCCAGCATAACAGGCCCTGGTGTCAGCTGGAGGCCTCTATTTAAGCTGTAGTGTCTTCCTTAGACCATTAAAAAAATTCATCCTGTTTTAATTGCGGTGTGATTGTTGTTGACTTAAACTTTCCCATTTCTTCGGCAATAGTACAAACAAAAAACATAGAAATGGGTCTCAGACATCCAGCTGAGCTGTATCCCCATTGAATTCAACACTGGGAATGGACCAAAGAAGCCAGTGGATACTTCTGTCATGTATATATATGAAGGATATGTGATGTTTAGGCCTTTGAAGTGTCATGTGGCACAGGGGAGCAACAAACCTACACACAATGAACTACATGTCAGTGTGGGGAGCAGGAACCATGACCATAGGGTCTTTCACGTCCACTTAGAACCACAGTTTCTAGCTGCTCACCTGAAAGACTTCCTTCCCATCACTTCCCCTCCATCAATCATGGAACTCAAAAGGCTCAGTCTTCAGTGAGCTCTGCAAACCTGGAAGGTGGGAGGAAGAAGGGAGCAGAGATAAGGAGGAGCCCCTGTTCTTTATGCTAGCGAGAATGGCTCCCTATCAACCTTTCCATCAGCTGAAAATGGGCCAGAGCACTATGCACCCTAGTCCCACCTCCTTACATGTCTGACATGCCTGCTCCCCACCCATGACATACTTCCTACATGGGGACGCATGTACAGCTGGTTATGCCAGCTTTTTGCCAACTGAGGATTTCCTCATGTTAGGGCAGTGGCAGGGGCGGCTCTAGCCATTTCGCCGCCCTAAGCACGGTGGCACGCAGCGGGGGGCACTCTGCCAGTCGCCGGAGCCACCTGCCGCCCTCCTGGCGACCGGCAGAGCGCCCCCCGTGGCATGCCGCCCCAAGAACGCACTTGGCGTGCTGGGGCCTGGAGCCGTCCCTGGGCAGTGGTCACCAACTGGTCGATAGCAATTGACTGGATGATCCTAGAGAATCTCCCAGTCGATCGTGATTTCCAGCGACGCAGCCAGGCTGCTGCTAAGGCAGGCTCCCTGCCTACCCTGCCCCCACATCTCTCCTGGAAGCTGCCAGCATGCCCCCATGGCCCTGGTGGTGGGGAGGGGGCAGGGGGGTCTCCCTTCCGGGGGTCTCCCTCCACGTGCTGCTCCTGCCTGCAAGCACCGCCCCCACAGCTCCCACTGGCTGGGAATGAAAAGCTGTGGCCAGTGGCAGCTATGGAAGCGGTGCTTGCAGAGAGGGACAACACATGGAGCCACATGGCCCCCGCCCCTCCTCGGGGACACAGGGGCACATTGGCCCCTTCCGGGAGTGGCATAGGGCCAGGGTAGGCAGGAAGCCTGCCTTAGCCTCACTGGTTGCTGACTGGGAGCTGCCCAAGGTAAGTGCCACCCATGGGAGGATGCACCCCAACCCCCAGCCCTGACTCCCCTCTCAGAGCCAGCACCCCAAACCCCCCTCCTGCACCACAACCTCCTCCCCCAGCCTTGAAACCCCTCTCAGAGCCAGCACCCCATACCCCCTCCTGCACCCCAACATTCTGTCCTAGCCCGGAGCCCCCTCCTGCACCCAAACTCCCTCCCAGAGCTTGCACCCCTCACCCCCTCCTGCATCCTAACCCCTGCCTCAGGGTCAGCCCAGAGCCCCCTCCCACACTGCAAACCCCTTGGCCTCAGCCCAGAGCCCGCACCCGAACCCAAGGTTTACCCCAGCCTAGTTGAAGTGAGTAAGGGTAGGGAAGAATGAACGATGGAGAAAGGGGAGATGGAGTGAGTGGGGCGGTGCTTTGGGGAAGGGGCAGGGCCTCAGGGAAGGGGTGGGATAGATCCTGGGTTGCCCTTAAATTCAAAAAGTGATTTTGGGCATAAAAAGGGTTGGAGACCACTGTGCTAGGGGAATCCCCAGCTGCCTGCCTAAGGCATCTACAAATCCCCCCTGTGCTAGCAGAGCAAAACTGTAAAAGCAGACTTGAGCCCAATATATATATAGCCTGGAAGAACACAGTTTGGATCTACTGCACCAGCAGAATACCAGTGAAAAGAGAAAATACAGAAAAAAGTTTGAAGTGAAATTTACGGCGGTAGATGGAAAACAGCTCGCACTCCACTGTAGGTATTACACTCAGTCCTATAGGGTTTAGATTGTAAACTGTAGATCTTACAAGCCACATGCCCATGACATATTCTTCTATGCTGCTGTTGCACAGCAAGTCAGTAAATAGCTTCAATATGTATTTTTACAATGAGTTTGTTCTAAAGTGTGAGATTAATGACTGTTCCATCTCTGCAGCTGGGTGAAAGTCAAGGATCATAATGGGAAAGTATTGATCCGGAAATTGACACAGAAGCTGATTTCACACTGAGTTTGAAAAGTGAAAAAAACCTGCATTTACTAAAACTGCAGGAAAATGTCTTCAAAAATTCCTTGGATTTACTGAAAAGAACAGTATTGGTAGAAAGAAAAAGAAAGACAAACACAGAAAGAAAGACAGAAAGACAGAAAAAGATTATAGAACAAAATTTAACATTGACATTGGGTATCTCATATCATAGGCCTTGGATAGCTTTAATTAACAAATATAAAAATATTCTAGAGACTTTAATTTTTATCTTGGAGGCTCCCGTGACATGCAGAAGCCACTTGAAATTTGCTCTCAGTTTATTTTGCACCAAAAATCTGGAGTAGAAATATAGCCTTATGTCAGCATTAAAAGCTGTAGCCAATTGAAATGATACAGGTCAATCTGGGCCACATAAGCCCTGAATGACCACAGATGCTGGCTAAGCAGTGGTCTGACCTATCCAGAGGAAAGGTTGGTTTGCTCTGTAAAGACAAATACATGTATGTTCTGCACTGGGAAATTGTGGAGCTGCTCACAGAGCAGAGAATTGGTATTGCAAGAAAATGTGCTCCCCATCTTGCACACATCTGCCACAACTCCATAACCAGTCACATTCCCTTCCTGCCCTCCACCCTCTGCCTAGAACCAACCATGCTGAGAAAGCTAACACAAGCCCAGAGGAACCTCCTTATGCAGCTCCAATAGGTTTTGGGTTTTTTTTTGAATGACCTGACTGGGGCAGGACTCAATCAATCGATGAATAATATTGATGGGCCTTTAGTCCACATATCCAATTATTAGAGAAGAGTTGGGGGCCCTCCCATTTTGTTACTCTGTTATGGCATGCTCCTCTGATCATCAGAGGGTGGATTCCCACTGCCTCCCCCACCTTCTCTCTAGTCATGTGTGGTTCGAAGGCCTATGAGCAGTGGAGACAACTTTGGCCCACTGAGTCCCTCTCTCTTTTTGAGTGAGATCAGTCTTTACTGCAGAGGATGTGAGGGAGATTCCCACACCTAAGCTATTCTTTTTAGGTGGCAAATCCGGGGAACTGCCCCAGACTGAGGTTTTCAATAGAGGAGGGTTTGGAACAAATTGATAAATTAAACAGTAATAAGTCTCCAGGACCAGATGGCATTCACCCAAGAGTTCTGAAGGAACTCAAATATGAAATTGCAAAACTACTAACTGCAGTATGTAACCTACCACTTAAATCAGCTTCTATACCAGATGACTAGAGAAAAGACGGTTACTCACCGTTGTAACTGTTGTTCTTCGAGATGTGTTGCTCCTATCCATTCCAGTTAGGTGTGTGCACGCCGCGTGCACGTTCGTCGGAAGATTTTTACCCTAGCAACACTCGGTGGGTCGGCTGGGCGCCCCCTGGAGTGGCGCCGCTATGGCGCAGGATATATACCCCTGCCGACCCATCCGTCCCTCAGTTCCTTCTTGCCGGCTACTCCGACAGTGGGGAAGGAGGGCGGGTCTGGAATGGATAGGAGCAACACATCTCGAAGAACAACAGTTACCACGGTGAGTAACCGTCTTTTCTTCTTCGAGTGATTGCTCCTATGCATTCCAGTTAGGTGATTCCCAAGCCTTACGTAGGCGGTGGGGTCAGAGTTAGATGTTGCAGAATGCAAAACTGCTGAGCCAAAGGCTGCATCGTCTCTGGACTCTTGGACCAATGAGGCAAAGGTTTGGACCGAGGACCAGGTAGTTGCACGACATATCCCCTGAAAGGGTATGTGAGCCAGGAAGGCTGCAGAGAAGCCTGAGCCCTGGTGGAATGTGCAGTCAGGTGGCTCTATGGAACATGGGCCAAAACACAGGAGGTGCGGATGCACAGCGTCATTGAAGATGAAATCCTCTAGGAGGAGACAGGTATGCCCTTCGTCCGGTATGCCGGTACGACGAAGGTTTGGGGGCGTTACGAAAGGGCTTTGTCTGCTCGATATAGATTGCGGACGCCCTACGGACGTCTAGGGAGGGCAATTGTTGCTCCCCTTGCGATGAGTGTGGCTTCGGAAAGAAGATCGGAAGGAAGATATCCTGGTTGATATAAGAGGCCGACACCACCTTAGGGAGGAAGGTCGGACGTGGTAACAACTTCCCTTGTCTTTGAGGCACACAGTGTACCGTGGGTCCATTGTGAGAGCCTGAAGCTCGGAGACTCGTCTGGCCGATGGAAAGGCTACAAGGAAAACTGTCTTCCAGGACAGGTATATCAATGAGCATGTTGTCAGTGGCTTGAATAGGGCAGTCATAAAACTGGTTAGAACCAGGTTGAAGACCCAGGTTTTGGCGGGGGCCAACTGGGGGGGTATAACGCTCCAAGCCCTTGAGGAACCTGGAAACCACAAGGTGTAAGAATACGGAGCGGCCACTCTCTGCTGGGTGGAAAGTAGAGATGGCTGCCAAGTGTACCCTTAATGATGATCGCGCCAGGTGCTGCTGTTTGAGAGACCAGAGGTAGTCCAAGATGGAATGGATCGGGAACTCGGCGGGAGAAACATTGCGCGTTTCGTAGCAGCAGGAGAAACGCTTCCACTTGGCCAGATACGTTAACCGAGTGGAAGATTTCCTACCACCCAGGAGAATCCTGTAGAACCGAGGCAGAACAACGTAACTCGGATCGTCTTAGCCACGCAGCAGCCATGCTGTGAGGTGCAGGGATTACAAGTCCGGGTGGTGAAGCTTGCCGTGATCCTGCGTCATGAGGTCTGGGCAAAGAGGCAGGGGAATAGGGTTGGCTACCGACAGGTGTAGCAACGTGGTGTACCAGTGCTGCCTGGGTTACGCTGGAGCAATCATGATCAGGTGCGCTCTGTCCCTGCGGAGTTTTAGCAGGACCCTGTGAACCAGCGGGAACAGTGGAAAAGCGTACAGCAGATGGCTCATCCACGGCATCAGAAAAAACCTCCAAGACCGAGCCTGGGGAGAGGCCTTGGAATGAGGAGAACTTCTCTCTCTTTTCATCCTCGCGAGAGCGAAGAGGACTATGCGGGGGAAGTCCCACTTCCGGAAAACGGAATGGATAATGTCTGGAGGAAACGACCACTTGTGAGACAGGAAGGATCGGCTGAGGTGATCCGCCAGCTGAAACGCCTGGTATACAAGGCAGACTGCTCTCAGCTCTCAGACATTGATGTGTAAGGCCAGCTCTTGAGCCGACCGAAAGCCGTGAGTGCGAAACTGACCCAGGTGAGCACCCAGCCGAGAGATGGGGTGTCTGTCATGAGGGACCCCGAGGGGTGAATGGAACAGCATCCCTGGATACACCAGGGAGGGCGCTGACTCCCGGTCGAGGGAGCCTAGGATGCTCGGGGGGAACGAGACGACCATGAGTATGCTATCTCTGCCCGGGTGGTACACCAAGGTGAGCCACGATTGAAGTGGATGGAGGCGAAGCCTGGCATGTTTGGTTACAAACGTGCAGACAGCCATGTGACTCAGGAAACCTAGGCAAGTGCGAGCCAAAGTTGTCGGGAAGGTCCGTAGACCTTGTACAATTGTTACCATTGCCTGAAACCGAGGCTGAGGTAAGCGGGCTCTGGCGAGACTGGAGTCCAGGATGGCCCCAATGAATTCTATTCCCTGTGTGGGAATCAGAGTGGATTTTCCTATTGATCATCAGGCCTAGACACAGGAATAGGTCCGTGTCGATGCCCACATGACTGGTAACATGGGCCCGGTGTCCCTCGAATGAGCCAATTGTCTAGATACGGACAACGTGTATCCGACAGTGGCGAAGAGAGGCGGCGACTACAGCCATGCACTTTGAATACACTTGGGCTGTATAGAGGCCAACCGGGAGGGCCGTATACTGGAAATGACGACGGTAGGCCCCAAACCGGGGGTACCTTTTGTGTGGAGGAGAAATGGCGACGTGAAAATACGCGCCCTTCATATCGAGGGCGGCCTACCAGTCTCCGGGATCCAAGGATGGGATGACGGTCCCCATGGGTACCATGCGGAACTTAGCTGTATCGTGAACTTGTTGAGTTCCCGCAGGTCTAGGATAGGTCTGAGACCTCCCTTCGCCTAGGGGATTAGGAATTAGTGGGAGTAGAACCCTTTGCCCCTTCTGTCCTTAGGTACCACCTGTATAGCTCCGATGAAGAGGAGCGTCCGCACCTTTTGCAAAAGGAATCACTCGTGTGAGGGGTCCCTAAGAGGGACAAGGATGGTTAGGCTTTTGCCCCTTTGGCGGTTAGAAGGACCCTAATTTCGGCTCCTTTGGGGTCCTGATTGATGCCTACGACCGCGTAAGCCACGCCCACTGGCAAAGTCCTGTCTTTGTCTAGGCGCAGGGTAAGAGTGGTGAGGCTGGGGACGGGAAGGTCGGCGCTGAAGCACTGGCATGTGCATGCCGAGAGAGAGCGCAGTGACCCTGCTGCCCTTTAGGCTTTGCAGCTTAGGGCCAGTTTTTTTTTTGTTTTTTTTTTCAGAGAACAGGCCTTTGCCATTGAAGGGCAAGTCCTGTATAGTGTGCAGCAGCTGCGAGGGAAGGCTCGATAACTGGAGCCATGAAATGTGCCTCGTGGCAACACCCGAGGCCAGAGTCGTGGCAGCGGAGTCAGCTGCATCCAATGAGGCCTGGAGGGAAGCTCTCGCCAGCTTCTTCCTTTGTTCCAGGAGGGCATCGAACTCTTGACGGGAGTTCTGAAGAACCGACTCTGTAAATTTGCCCACCGCCACCCATAGTAGCGGCTAAGCAGGGCTTGCTAGTTTGCTACACGAAGTTGCAGGGCCCCCGCTGAGTACATCTTACGGCCCAGTAAGACCATTCGCCTAGCCTCCTTGGATTTAGGGGCTGGTGCCCGCTGGCCATGGCGTTCCGTCCCATTGAGGGACTGGACGACAAGGGAGCGGGGGGGGGAGATGTACATATAGGTACTCGTACCCCCTGGAGGATACCATGTACTTGCGTTTCGATTAGAGGAGGGCCCGAGGAGTATGTTCCTGCCCCCGCCTCATCTGGGGAGGAGGAAGAAGAAAGGCCAGGGACAAGCGGGTCCTGTGTGGGCTTGCACTCCTGGACAACCTCCTGATCCAGTGGGATCTGGGAGCCCGGTGGTTGAACCGGGGCTTGCTCTGTACCGGTCGGAGGGGGACGGCTAATTGTCGCCTTTGGCACCCAGAGCTCTGACGGAACAGAGCGAGATGGGATCACTTATACGCCTCTGGCGTGGTAGTACGCCCAAGGTGACTAGAATGACCACTGATAGGTCTCCTGGAAGACTCTGGAGGGCACATCGGAAAACAGAGTACTGCGCATATGAAGTGTCCGCACGGGACGACACTGATGCGTGGCTGGATGGCCCTGGAGGAGCTGAAAAGCCCTTGGTAGAGTCTCCCTCTCTAACTGACGTCGCTACACGCGGCACCGGGGATCGGTACCGGGAGACATACCGGTACCGAGAATGGGACCTGCCACCAGAGCGGTGCCGGGCGGTCGACCGAGATCGTGAGGCTCGATGTTCGGGAGTGGCTACGGGAGTCCCGGTGCCTGGAGCGGTGCCGGGAGCTGGATCGGTGCTGAGTGTACCGGGCCGGCGAACGGGACACTGACCAGTGCCGCGAGTACTACTGGTACCGAAATGGAGAACGGTGCCGAGACTGTGAGCGGCGTCAGGACCTCGATCGGTGACGGGACCGAGAACGTCTGCGGGACCGCGATCGTGAACGGTGCCGCTCTGCGGTGCCGACGGAGGGTGGTCTGATCAAGGCAGGCTTGCCGATCGACTATATAACCCGCACCGGCGGTGCTGGGGGTTGAGGCAGCGCAGACGCTATCATTGCAATCAGCTCCCTCGCCGTGGAAACTGTCTCCGGCGTGGAGGGAATAGTGAGCTCGACCACAGCTCGCGCCAGGGAGCTTTCAGGCACCAGACTTGATGGCTCTTGCGTGGCCGGAGGCGACGGTGCCGACATTGTCGGTGCCACGGCAGGTATTAGTGCCGGGAGGTCCAACTTAGTATAGCGCTTGGGCTGCAGAGCAGGCCGCTCTGACGCAGCTTAATAGCGAGCTCAACTATGGCTTGCACCGGGGAGCGTTCCAGCACCGGACTCGACGGCTCTTGCGTGGTATTGGAGCCGGGCGGTCCGACTTAGTATAGCGCTCGGGCTGCGGAGCAGGGCTCTGACGCAGCTTAATAGTGAGCTCGACCACGGCTCGCACGGGGAGCTTTCAGGCAGCGGACTCGACGGCTCTTGCGTGGCCGGGGTCGATGGTGCCGGTATTGCCGGTGCCACGGCAGGTATCGGAGCCGGGCGGTCCGACTTAGTATAGCACTCGGGCTGCGGAGCAGGGCTCTGACGCAGCTTAATAGTGAGCTCGACCACGGCTCGCATCGGGGAGCTTTCCGGCACCAGACTCGACAGCTCTTGCATGGCCGGAGGCGACAGTGCCAACATTGTCGGTGCCACGGCAGGTATTAGTGCCGGGAGGTCCAACTTAGTATAGCGCTTGGGCTGCAGAGCAGGCCGCTCTGACGCAGCTTAATAGCGAGCTCAACTACGGCTTGCACCGGGGAGCGTTCCAGCACCGGACTCGACGGCTCTTGCGTGGCCGGAGGCGATGGTGCTGATATTGTCGGTGCCACGGTAGGTATCGGTGCCGGGCAGTCCGACTTAGTATAGCGCTTGGGCTGCGGAGCAGGTGGCTCTGATGCAGCTTAATAGCGAGCTCAACCACGGCTCGTACCGGGGAGCTTTCCGGCACCGGACTCGACGGCTCTTGCGTGGCCGGAGTTAACGGTGCGGATATTGTTGGTGCCACGGCAGATATCCGTGCCGGGCAATCCGACTTAGCAAAGCGCTCGGGCTGCGGAGCAGGCGGCTCGGACGCAGCAGGAGTCCTGTGCCTCTTCATCCTCCAGGAGAGGGATCCGTGCCGAGTGGACGTCGGTGCCGGCGACGGCTGGTGCCGGGAGGACTTGGCGGTACCGGCGATCTGGTGCCGAGGGAGCGCTCCTGGAAGACTAACCAGCGCTCGGTGCCGAGAGCGGAGGAGCAAGAGCTGCCTCCCTCAGGAGCTGCTTGAGACGAAAGTCCTGCTCCCCTTTGTTCTCGGATTAAAGGCCTCACAAATGCAGCACTTATCTGTTAGTTGAGATTCCTCGAGGCACTTAGGAGAGGATCTCTTGTCCGCATCGGCTTGTGGCCGGCCGAGCATTGTAAAACCCTGTGGACTGGGCATCATACCCGGCACTGGGTGCGGGGAAGGGGATAATCCCTGAACCCCTGTAAATTAAATACACTAACTATACTACAAACGAATAAAGTTAACTACAACTATATAATCTGAACTATAATTAACGAGAGAAACTACGAGTAGCTAGGGAAGTGGAGGTCAGCTAAGCCGCGCTCCACTGTTCCAACGACCGACACGGGCGGTAAGAAGGAACTGAGGGGCGGATGGGTCGGCAGGGGTATATATCCTGTGCCATAGCGGTGCCACTCCAGGGGGCGCCCAGTCGACCCACCGAGTGTTGCTAGGGTAAAAATCTTCCGACGAACATGCACGCAGCGCGCACACACCTAACTGGAATGCATAGGAGCAATCACTCGAAGAAGAATACCTAATTAATGTCAATTTTTAAAAAACGTTCCAGAGGCAATCCTGGCAATTTCAGGCTGGAATGCCTAACTTCAGTACCAGGCAAACCGGCTGAAATCACAAAGAACAGAATTTTCAGAGACACAGATAAACACAATATGTTGGGAAAGAGACAACTCAGCGTGTGTAAAGGGAAATCATGCCTCACCAATCTATTAGAATTCTTTGACGGGATCAACAAGCATGTGGACAAGGATGATTCAGTTTATATAGTGTACCTGCACTTTCAGAAAGCCTTTGACAAAGTCCCCTACTAAAAGCCCTTAAGTAAAGTAAGTAGTCATGGGATAAAAGAGAAGGTCCTCTCATGGATCAGTAACTGGCTAAGAGATAGGAAACAGAGGGCAGGAATAAATGCACAGTTTTCACAGAAGAGACGGGTAAATTGCAAAGTCCCTCAAAGATATGTACTGGGACCAGTGCTGTTCAACATATTCATAAATGATCTGGAAATGGAGGTAAACAGTGAGGTGGCAAAGTTTGCAGACAATAAAAAATTACTCAGCATAGTTAAGTCCAAAGCAGACTACAAAGGGATTTCACAAAACTGGGTGACTGGCAACAAAATGGCAAATTAAATTCAATATTGGAAAACATAATCTCAACTATCCATACAAAATGATGCGGTTTTAATTAGCTGTTACCAGTCAAGAAAGACATCTTGGAGTCACTGTGGATAGTGCTCTACAAACATCGGCTCAATGTGCAGTGGCAGTCAAAAAAGCTAAAAGAACCATTAGAAAAGGGATAGATAAGACAAAATATCAAAATGCCACTATCTAAATCCATATTATACCCACTCCTTGAATACTGTGTGCTGTTCTGGTTGTCTCATCTCAAAAAAATATATATATATATATTAGAATTGGAAAAGTGCAAAGGTAGCAAAAATGCATAGAGGTATGGATCAACTTCCATACGAGGAGTGATTAAAAAGACTGGGACTGTTCAGCTTAGAAAAGAAACATCTGAGGGGAATATGATAAAGAGCTATAAAATCATGAATGCTGTGGAGAAAGTGAATAAGGAAATGTTATTTACCCCTTCACATAACACAAGAACCAAAGGTCACCCAATGAAATTAATAGGCAGCAGGTTTAAAACAAACATAAGGATGTACTTATTCACACAGTCAATCTGTGGAACTTGTTGCCAGAGGATGTTGTGAACAACAAAAGTATAACTGGGTTCAAATAAGAATGAAATAAGTTTATGATGGATAGGTCCATCAATGTCTGTTAGCCAAGACAGAGTCAGAGATTCAACACCATGCTCTGGATGTCCCTAAACCTCCAACCGCCAGAAACTGGGACTGGACCACAGAGGATAGATCTCTCAATTGCCCTGTTCTGTTCATTTCCCCTGAAGCACCTGGCATTGATCACTGTCAGAAGACAGGATAGTGGGCTAGATGGGCCCAGGATGGCTGTTCTTATGTTCTTAGATCTGAAATGGAGATCAGTCTTGGAGAAATCACCTGTAGGTCCCACTGCACCTTTAATATTTCTCCTCTGACAGTGTCTAGGAAGAATTTATCCCATCCCCCCCATGCACTAAGATCAGGGCATTCCCCCCTAAATCATTCCTGTGAGCAATGTTGACATTGGAATAACTGATTCACCGAACCTTGGGAAGGGAGAGACTTTGTCTACTGCACAGCATCAGTTTAAGGATTTTAGGACCACTTCAAATTGTCGGAGAAAAACTCAGTTCTCGCTTTTTCGTTTGGGTGCAGCAAAATCAAATACTTTATTATTTCTCCAGTAATTACAATGGAGGGAGAGAGTGCCATAGGACACAGGGTCGCCCCAGTCCCGGACAGGTCTCTCAACTGGTAAACAATTACAGCAAGCCTTTATACCTTTGTTACAAACAATTTCTAGCAATAATACAGACGGTAAAAAGCAACAAATACATTTTGTTTATACATAAGCCTTTCTGCTATCTTATTTGTCTCACTCCAAGAAAAAGCAAGCCTGCATATTTGGTTATCAGTACAAGGTCGTAATAACTTTTTACACAGTTCTTGTTCTCTGCCTCACACTATCTTCGCTTCTACAAATCTCACGTCATTAGGGTCACAGCTAGCCTAACTCTTGCTAACTGACTGACATGCATTAAAATTCCCTTCAAATCCTTGTTAATTCTTTCCCTGCTTCCACACTCCCCACTTTTGTACTTCTAGTACAACAAATATTTTCAAATCTCTATTTGCATTAATTCATGGATTTCAGATTCTACATCAGATGTTTCAACCTTAGGGGTTTTCATTGGATGTAATGACAATGCATGATTAGCATGAACATGAAAGGTATTACTATCATTACGTTTTCTACAACAACAACAACAGTAACATAATCCTAAGCTAACTAACAATACTACAAACAACAACATTCCCGTAGGAATAATATAATGGGGTTGTTGTACAATTTTTGGTTACAAAGCACAAGACATCATACTTAGTACATAAAGTAGACACTCTATAAGCCGTATGAAAGGCATTCTTTTCAGTTTGATATATATTCTGAAGCATGTGAATTTGCCCTTGCAATTCAGAGATTCTTTGAACCTCTGGTAACAATAAAAGCAAATTTTGAAACCGATCAGGCACTACTTTAGTCCAATTAAAATATACCTGAAATCTAAGAGCTACTTGCAACATTTTATCTGCAGGCCAGTAAATGATATGATTGCCTGCAGCAGTGGTAAGATTAATATGTATATCTTGCAATGTGGTGGCTGTAACGTACACACAACGTCTACACTACGGGACTATTCCGAATTTGCATAAACCGGTTTTGTAAAACAGATTTTATAAAATCGAGTGCGCGCGGCCACACTAAACACATTAAATCGGTGGTGTGCGTCCATGGTCCGAGGCTAGCATCGATTTCTGGAGCGTTGCACTGTGGGTAGCTATCCCGTAGCTATCCCATAGTTCCCGCAGCCTCCCCCGCCCCTTGGCATTTCCGGGTTGAGATCCCAGTGCCTGATGGGGCAAAAATCATTGTCGCGGGTGGTTCTGGGTACAGCCTCACCCCTCCCTCCCTGAGCAGCAGACAACCGTTTCGCGCCTTTTTTGCTTGGTGAACTGTGCAGACACCATAGCACAGCAAGCATGGACCCTGCTCAGCTCAATACCGCAATCGTGAATGTTTTAAACACCTCGCGCACTCTCGTGCAGTCTATGGTGAACCAGGACCTTCAATCCGAGGCGAGGAGGAGGCGGATACGGCAGCGTGGCGATGACAGTGATGAGGACGTAGACACAGAATTCTCTCAAACCGCGGGCCCCTGCGCTTTGGAGATCCTGATGGTAATGGGGCAGATTCTATCCATTGAACGCCGATTTTGGGCCCGGGAAACAAGCACTGACTGGTGGGACCGCATTGTGTTGCAGGTGTGGGACGATTCCCAGTGGCTGCGAAACTTTCGCATGCGTAAGGGCACTTTCATGGAACTTTGTGACTTGCTTGCCCCTGCCCTGAAATGCCAGAATACCAAGATGAGAGCAGCCCTCACAGTAGAGAAGCGAGTGGCGATAGCCCTGTGGAAGCTTGCAACGCCAGACAGCTACCGGTCAGTCGGGAATCAATTTGGAGTTGGAAAATCTACTGTGGGGGCTGTTGTGATGCAAGTAGCCAAAGCAATCACTAAGCTGCTGCTACGAAAGGTTGTGACTCTGGGAAACGTGCAGGCCATAGTGGATGGCTTTGCTGCACTGGGATTCCCTAACTGTGGGGGGGCGATAGATGGAACCCATATCCCTATCTTGGCACCGCAGCGCCAGGGCACCCAGTACGTAAACCGGAAGGGGTACTTTTCAATGGTGCTGCAAGCACTGGTAGATCACAAGGGACGTTTCACAAACATCCACGTGGGATGGCCAGGGAGGGTTCATGACGCTCGCGTCTTCAGAAGCACTACTCTGTTTAAACGGCTGCAGCAAGGGAATTACTTCCCAGACCAGAAAATAACAGTTGGGGCTGTTGAAATGCCTGTCGTTATCCTGGGGGACCCAGCCTACCCCTTGATGCCATGGCTCATGAAGCCATACACAGGCAGCCTGGACAGTGGTCAGGATCTGTTCAATTACAGGCTGAGCAAGTGCAGAATGGTGGTGGAATGTGCATTTGGCCGTTTAAAGGCGCGCTGGCGGACATTACTGACTCGCTCAGACCTCAGCCAAACCAATGTCCCCTATGTTATTACTGCTTGCTGTATTCTCCACAATCTCTGTGAGAGTAAGGGGGAGACCTTTATGGCGGGGTGGGAGGCTGAGGCAAATCACCTGGCCGCTGATTACGCACAGCCAGACACCAGGGAGATTAGAAGAGCACACCAGGAAGCGGTGCGCATCAGAGAAGCTTTGAAAACGAGCTTCATCAATGGCCAGGGTACAGTGTGACTGCTGTGTTTGTTGATGAACACCCAACCCCCTTGATTGACTCAGTCCCTGTAAGCAACTCCCCCTCCCCCTTCGAGTACAGCTTACTTATGCAAATAAAGTCACTCTCATTTAAAAAGCATGAATTCTTTATTGATTCATTATAAAAAGAGGGAGAGAAGTAAGGGTGTGGTTTGGGAGGAGGATAGGAGGGATGGAGAAGGCCATTAAAAAAAATTCACAGTAACGACATCCTTCTGGTTGGGCTGTCCACGGGGGTGGAGTGGCCGGGTGCACGGAGCCTCCCCCCACGCGTTCTTACACGTCTGGGTGAGGAGGATGTGGAACATGGTGAGGGTTGAGGGTGGTTATACAGGGGCTGCAGCGGCACTCTGTGATCCTGCTGCCGTTCCTGAAGCTCTACAAGACGCCGGAGCATGTCAGTTTGATCACGCAGCAGCCCCAGAGTTGCATCCCGCCACCGCTGATCTTCCTGCCGCCACCGCTGATTTTCCTGCCGGTCTTCCTGCCGCCACCTCTCATCTCGGTTGTCCCTCCTGTCCTCACGTTCATCCCTCCTGTCCTCACGTTCACTGGCCTCTTTCCTGTAATTGATACCACGTCCTTCCACTCATTCAGATGAGCTCTTTCATTGCGTGTAACTTCCATAATATCCGAGAACATCTCATCTCGCGTCTTCTTTTTCCTCCGCCTTATCTGTGCTAGCCTTTGGGATGGAGGAGGGATGGTTGAAAAATTTGCAGCTGCATGAGGGAGATAAATATTTAGAAAGATACATTTTACAGAACAATGGTTATACTCTTTCACAGTGAACAGCACTATTCACCTAGCACATGTCATTTCCCTACAAGGTCGCATTTTTCATCTTAATAGTGAGTGCTTGCAGCTCTGGAGTTACAGATCTCACAGACACAGGTCCAGGCATCAGAATTCAGCTTGCATGTGGCCATGGTAAGCCACTGTCTTTCGGCTTCTGTAGTGATTTACCCCTCCCCCCCAACGCATGGCTAATACCACGCTAACTCCCTGCTAATCAACAACCTTCCCACCCCCCAACCCACTGCGTGTCTGGTAGCTTGGGGAAGATCGCCGGTGACCAAACACAGAAAAGATAATCGGCATTTCACTCCTCCCCTCCCCCCGCTTCGCTACGTGCAGGAAAGTTTTTTTTTAAGCTGCTGCAGTCCACGAACCCAGTAGAAAAATGGCCACCCCCCTTACTTAAATTCCTGATTTTTAACCAGGTTATCCTGAACGATATCACTTTGCTGAGGATAACAGAACAAGATAAAGAGCGGATGCTTCTTGAATGCCAGCAGTCACCGGGACCATACGCTGCTATGCTTTGCCACGCAATTATACCTGATTACTTGCTACATGCATGGCATGGTAAAGTGTCCTACCATGGTGGGCGGAACAAGGCTGCCTTGCCCAGAAACCTTCTGCAAAGGCTTCTGGAGTACCTACAGGAGCGCTTCATCGAGATGTCCCTGGAGGATTTCCTCTCAATCCCCGGACATGTTAACAAACTTTTCTAAGTAACTATACTGTCTGCGAATGCATCCCAAGTCCTCAGGGCAAATCAATCATTAAAAAAGGCTTGCTTAAAAAACAATGTTTGCTATTTGCAAAGGTACACTCACCAGAGCTCCCTTCCATGGCGTCATTGTTTGGGATAGTGGCTTGTGAGGGCTGGGAGGACGGTAATTCCGTCAGGGTGAGAAAAAGCTCCTGGCTGCTGGGGCTCACGGAGTGCTGTGTGCTCTCTGCTAGGTCTTCCTCCTCTTCTTCATCTTCATCTTCCCTGTCTGCATAATCCTCAGCCATGGCAGAGATTACAACCCCCACCTCGGAATCCACGATCAGGGGTGGGGTACTTGTGGCGCAGCCCCCTAAAATTGCATGCAGCTCAGCATAGAAGCGGCATGTTTTTCGACCTGCCCCGGACCTTCCATTTGCTTCTTTGGTTTTCTGGTAGGCTTGTCTGAGCTCCTTAACTTTCACTCTGCACTGCACTGAGTCCCTGCTGTGGCCTTTATCCGTCATAGCCTTAGAAATTCTTTCAAATACTTTTTCATTTCGTCTTTTGGAACGCAGTTCTGTTAGCACTGAATCCTCTCCCCAGATAGCGATCAGATCCAGTACCTCCCGTGCAGTCCATGCTGGGGCTCTTTTACGATTCTCAGGAGACTGCATTGTTAACTGTGCTGATGAGCTGTGCGTGGTCACCTGTGCTGATGAGATCTCCACGCTGGGGAAGCAGGAAATTAATTTCAAAACTTCGCGGGGCTTTTCCTGTCTACCTGGCCAGTGCATCCGAGTTCAGAATGCTGTCCAGAGCGGTCACTGGTGCACTGTGGGATACCGCCCGGAGGCCAATACCGTCGATCAGCGGCCACACTAACCCTAATCCGATATGGTAATACCGATACTAGCGTTACTCCTCTCGTTAGGGAGGAGTACAGAAACCGGTTTAAAGAGCCATTAAAATCGATATAAGGTGCCTCCTAGTGTGGACGGTTGTGGCGTTAAATCGGTTTTACGCTCCTAAAACTGATTTAAACGCCTAGTGTAGACCAGGCTACAGCTATCATTAGCTTGAAAAAGTGGGTGTCCCGTCAGGGTAGTTCCTTGACCTCCACCCTCTCAGCAAATATTGTCATAAACAGTGACAACTTCCCCTGGCTTCAGTTAATAGATACACTGAGCTGTGGTGGTTCTAATGGCCAAAATGTCCATTGACTCTCTATTCTTATCCAAAATGTCAGGTGTTATTCTAGGGGTACTGTCTATAAATCAGTTAGGTATACCAGGTGGTCTAATTTCCCAGATGCCTCGGTAAATAATTCAGTCCCACATGCATCCTCCTCATGGACCCGGCAGGATTCGGTATGTGGGAGCCCACACCCCCCTCACCGGTCCAAATGCTTGGAAGGAGCACTGTAAATGTTCACACTTCCATCCAGAAAGTGTCCAAGTATGTTTCCATGACCATAGATCAGAGGATACTCCTGATGTGTCTGTAAGGGCAGTGGGCCAAGTCTGGTCTAGATCCCACTGCAATGCCTTCCCAGCCTCAGTGATATTCAATACCATCTCTCTTAATGACTTCTGGGTCATAGAACTAAGGGCGGAAATGACATGTAACTCACCAACTCCAGCCTGTACTTAAGATAGCTGAGCTTAATCCTTAAGCCACTTTAATACTCACACATGTCCAGAGTGGCCACGTCTGTGTATAACGTTCAGAGAAGGGAAATAGGTGGACGGGAGATTATCCTGTATACAGCCTGTTCAGAATTTCCAATATGCTTCCACTCTTGGGACGGCTGTTCTTTTACACCCTGGAATCTCCTGCGGTGTCTCCTTCAGAGATTCCAGTCCAGGTCAACTGCCTGTGGCTTTTCCCGTGTCACCAAGCCACACCAGCTACAGGGTCGCAGAAGCACACTGCTGGATCTCACTGGAAAGTTAAGCTTTGCAAATGTAATTTCAGTTCTGTAATTTGTATTGCTTTTGGTTTGCCTCTGTCTCGATTTTTCCACAACCAGCTGGGGCTGAAAGCAGTTTTTCTTTGCACTTAGCATAGTCTGTGCTGATTCTTGACCTTGAACACAAAGCAACTTCTCTTTATCTCTGGGCTAAGCTGAATTTCAAATTAACCCGTTCCTAGACAAATTGCTCACACTGTGTCAGAGGCTTTTCTTTGGTGATTAAAAGCTCCTCTGAGATATATGATCTTATCTAGATTGAAGGTACCTTCTAATGGGCATTGTTTAGATGGATCTTCACGCGTGTGAAGATTCCAATTCTCTAAATACCTACAGGTTTTAGGACCATAATGTACGTACATGTAATATGCTGGGGTACCCTTAGGGGGTGAGGTGGAATGTTTAGACTGTCCCTCCCCTATTTTCCAATCACACAAACTCAGGGGGGGTGCCCTGTCCGCGCTAGCGGATCATAAACTGAGGATCTCTCCCTACAGGATACTCACACAGGAGAGACTAACAAGGAAGACTACGACTCTCCTACACCTCCCTTCAGCAAAGAGCGTCGGCTAGTCTCTGGGAGACGGCGCCGCTTACTCTGATTGCATCCAGTGAGATGATCAGACTGTCAGTAGCCCACATGGAAAGGAAAGGGGAGGGAAGATGGGTTCACACACTCCTAGACCCAGGCAGCTTCCTCACCGGACTATGCCAGGCCGAGTCAGCCCACCGTGGGTCGGATCTCCTAAAGATCCACTAGTTACCGGGCTTGCGTTAGAGTAGTCCTGATCACTAGCTTTCGCTTCACAGGGTACTCTGGGCATCTTCCGATAACGATCACTCACACTGGTGTGTACACACACACACACCAAGGCCTCTTTTTTTTTTTTAACCTTTTTAAATTTTTTTTTTTTAACCACGATGCATCTTTACCTGGTCCGAACCAATACCATGAGGCGGTATGACAACCCCTCTTGAGGCGGTAAAAACCCCTCAGCACCGGTGCATTCTAATGCATTTACCTATGCATTACCTTATGCATTACCTTGTTGGCCAACTCAGCAGTTCCCAGTACTGCTATAAACTAACCTTGTTGGGGCCTTTCCCCAATACCACTCTGCATCTGATCTTGCTGCACAGTCAATAAGTTCAGATGGCGTGAGCCCAACAGAGACAGACGTCCTCACGGACAGTCCTCCTCCGATACCCCAATAGAGATTTCAAAAGGTCTCATACCTCTCATGTGGCGCCATGGGATTTGAAGGGGAATGATCCGTAGTAGCCGTCTGTGGGTCCGTGGGCGTTGCCATCCCGGACGAGCCCCCAAATTGTCGGAGAAAAACTCAGTTCTCGCTTTTTCATTTGGGTGCATCAAAATCAAATACTTTATTATTTCTCCAGTAATTACAATGGAGGGAGAGAGTGCCATAGGACACAGGGTTGCCCCAGTCCCGGACAGGTCTCTCAACTGGTAAACAATTACAGCAAGCCTTTATACCTTTGTTACAAACAATTTCTAGCAATAATACAGACGGTAAAAAGCAACAAATACATTTTGTTTATACATAAGCCTTTCTGCTATCTTATTTGTCTCACTCCAAGAAAAAGCAAGCCTGCATATTTGGTTATCAGTACGAGGTCGTAATAACTTTTTACACAGTTCTTGTTCTCTGCCTCACACTATCTTCGCTTCTACAAATCTCACGTCATTAGGGTCACAGCTAGCCTAACTCTTGCTAACTGACTGACATGCATTAAAATTCCCTTCAAATCCTTGTTAATTCTTTCCCTGCTTCCACAAAATGGACAGAACCCCTTGGAATAGTATACAGGATTCTCCTCTGCACAGCCAGGCAGAACAGAGACCTAATTTTTTCATTAGCACTAGAAAAGCTAATTTTCAATTGCCAATTAAGTAATTTAATTTATGCTGTAGAGTCTATCTTAGATCATTACAAAAATATTAATCCTGTTTTAACTGAGCTGTAATTGTTGTTGACTGAAACTTTTCCATTTACAGTATTAGATTCACATTTTATTCTTTAAATAATTATAAATGGTTATTTGTGCCATCTGAGGGAGCTAAAGTAAGATGGCAAAAACATTAGAAATAATTCAGCCCAAATGCATATATATGTCCAAAGAGACATGACATAACCTTTTGGTTATAATGTTCATAAATGAGGTTTAAAATTAACAAAACTAGAATAAAAATAATCTCATGTTCATATTATAAATAAAAGTTATTAGCCATAATCACTTATAAAATGGTCTGGCTGTTCATGAAGAACAAAAATGCTGCAGGCTGTACTGGAAAAACCTAGGCAATCTCTGCAATAGATTTGTTCAACATTTATGTGTAACAGCAGCCAGTGTCTGAGAGATCAAGTTATCACTGCCTTAAATCCCCAGTCATCTTAACATGCACTTCATAAACCAGCTGGACAAGCAGACAACATGGAAAGCCTAAAGGTTAAGTACATATTATTGACCTAAAGGAGGCTGCCTTCTACAGATCATTAAATATGTTGTGCTCTTCTGATTCAGCTGGTCACAAATGAAAAGTGCCCTGGGAACATTATTTAATGCTTACATGTTCTACCTACATTTGTGTGACACAAAATCAATACCTTTCCCCAGTCCTTACTTGCTTGGATTATTCTCAGCTATTAACTGCCTTTTAGACCTCAATCAGATTAATTATCTCCTTATCCATGTGTGTCCATGTATATACGACACAGACACACCCACATATGTAATAATGCTTCCCTGGTGGGGGTTCCACCCAATTGCCTTTGGGTCATGGCACAGTCTTCCTAAGGCTTTAAACTGCAGCCCTGCTTGAACTCTGCCCAGACTCTCCAGGGAGATAAGTCTGGCAGCAGATTATACATATGCAGTGACTGTACCTTGGGAAACAGTTCCCGCACCCTGAGTGCAGGATTAAGTCCCACTAGGAAAATTCATAAGGAAACCCAGAATAAGCCATTTCAACTAATAGGAACAATGTTATCGTCTAAGGATTCAACACACAAACCTGCACTATGAAAACACAGGAGGTGGGTTGTCCGCCCTTAGTGACTTTAATCAGACTGACATTAGTATGGGGCAGATTGTTCTCCTGGGTGTGCCGCAAGCACACCTCCTCCCTGCCCTCCTTATGGTTTCCTGATGCCTGGGAGAGGTGGTTTGGGGACAGGTGGTCAAGCAGGAACAAGCAGTCTCTGTGCTCCCGAGTGCACAAACTGCTCTTGTGTTTTCCCTAAAGCATTTTCCACTTTTCCAGTCAAAATTTTCCACTTTTCCCAACAAAAAAGAGAAACCAAAACCTGGCTTTTTGTTGGGTTTTTATTTTGATTTACCTAAGAGACTTGGGAGAAAAGAAAAGAACATAGAATATACACTTTTGACAATAGGAGTATTTAGTTCTTGTCCTTTGAAATCTGTCAGGCTAGTTTGGGAGCTCAGCCTTTTGTTGACATAGTCATCACAATCCTTACAAGTTTAGACCAAAATTTTCAAACCCAGATGCCTCAAGTTTGGCACCTCAGGCCCTGTGACAGAGTGCTAGCTGGCTATAGCACCCTGCTCTTGGAGGTTGCTGCATCACAGCAAAGGCTGGAGCCTTAATTGGTTTTCAGTCTGTTACTGGTGGGAATTACTGACACCTGGTGGTAATGGGTGGGTTAATGAGTAACTGGTTTATGTGGGAGGGGGGGAATATAGAATTCAGGAATTGGGGTGGGGAGGGACTCACAAGGTAAGCTGGGTGAAGGAGAGAAAGCGGCATAAAAAGCTCCTCCTGCTGTATACCTGTGCTACGTCCTGCCATGTTTGGAAACTGAGTATTAAAGGTGCATATGGAGGAAAAGAAAATGACTGTGTGCGCTTGTGAATAGGAGTCTATGAAAACAGGCCAGACAGTGCTGCACCCAGCTTGACAAGGACCCTGTGACATGTGGGGTGCTCAGGGCCGTCCCTATGGGGTGTAGGCCCCAGGGTGGAAGTGATGAATCAGCCAGTTTTGGGACCAACCGCGCTGCCCAATAGCACTGGCCTGCGGAACCCACCCAAAGTGTGGGGCCTGGAATGGTCACCCCAATTCGCCATACCTCAGGGACAGCTCTGGGGGCACTTGTCCAGGATCTTAACCATCTTGGTCAAGAGCAGGAGGTTTGAGAGGTGACCTGTGCGAGAGCAAGGGAGCTGGACAAAATGGAGCAGATGCTGTGCTGGTAAAGCTGCAGGCAGAGAGGCTAGCACTTCTGGGCTGGCAGATGGAGCAGTGACAGGCAGTGCAGTTTATCAAGACACAGTCTCAGGTACAGCAGCTGCTGGTGCTGCAGAGCCCGGTGAGTTCCAATGAGGGAACTGGAAAACTGGCAGTGGGCCTGGAATTAGGTATGGTGGCCCCAGGGGATGACCCTGATGCCTTTCTGCTAACTTCGGGTGACTACCAATGGGCAATTGGGCACTACAGCTACCCCTCACCTCACCAGAGAGACTCGGGTGGCTTATATGGCCAGAGACTTTGATATACTGATGGCTGCTATTCTGGACAGGATGGGCTTGTCAGCAGACAAATGCCATCAAAAATTTTGAGCAGACAGATGGAACATCAGGACTCATCCCAGGGCACTGGCACCTAGAAGGTGCCAGACTGGGCCACTTGGTGGATGATGACAAATAGGAAGGGCATAGAGACCCTGATGGACTCAATTATTCTTGAACAGTTTACACAGAACTTCTCCAGCAGAGTTTGGGTTCAGAGGCATCAGCCAGAATCATTAGAGCCTGCTGTAAAACTAATAGAGGAGTAGGTGGAAGCAGACTTTCCACAAAAAGAGCTCTGTCCCCCTCCAGCAGACTTTCCACAAAAAGAGCTCTGTCCTCTCCTCTCTCCCCCCTCCAGGGGGGAAAAGAAGGTTGAGGAAACCCATTTGTTGAAGCCCAGGAGTTGGATGTAAGAGGCAAACAAGGGTGCCCCAACTTCCCGAACAGTGGTTTGTTACCAGGGTTGGGGCAAAGGTCATATAAAAAGAAAATACTACATCTACGTGGACTGTGGGTAGATGGGCATAAAAGATAGGCCTGGGATAAAGACAATCCCCATCAAAGTGAGCTAGAAAGACACACAGGGCGTTGTGGATTTAGCTGCTGCTTGTTCCCTTGTACGGAGCACCTTGGTTAGACCACAATCACGACAGAAGGAAATGACAACAATTCACTGTGTATCTGAGGAAAAGAATACTTACCCCCTAGCAGTTGTTCCATTGGAAGTGGAAGAAAAGTTTAAGTGGCAGAGAGTGGGTGTAGTAAAATCATTGCCCTGCGCAGTGATGATAGGACTGACTGGACTCAATTTCCCTTATGGAAAAAAGTCGAGGACAGAGAGACATGTCCCAATAGTGGGGTCCATATAAAGAAATTTTGATGGTAAGCCCACCAGGTAACCCCACAGATGCACTATTTAATGACCTTAGGGGGAAAGGGAGAAGTACTCGAAGGGGACAGTGGATCCTGGAGGAATAGATCAGACACCTAGCAGAAAAAGAGGGTAGAGGCTTGGCTGACTCCCCGGAGGAGAAAGCCATGGACAAGGCCTGGGATAAGAGCCATAATGAGGAGGGAGAGAAGGATCCCATTAATGAGGCCTTGGTGGGTGACCTTACCCAGATAGGTCCAGGGAAGAGAAGGATCCTGATTGTGAGGCTCTGGAGGACACCTTTCTAGAGTAGATACAAGTCAGGGGCAAAAGAAACTAGAGGAAACATCCATGGGGTGCGATGACCTATGGGCTGAGATGGAACTGTGAGGGAAACCTCCACCCTCTGAATGTACTTTTTGTGGGAGGAAAGCAGAAGACTCTCACCAGTGGCCCATGGAAGGGTGGTCTGAAAAGGGCATGAGAAGCCCCAGTAGAACTCCAACTCCATAAAGAGGGCACGACTTGTCTCCCCAGTCAGTGATGGGAGGTATGTGACAGAGTGCTAGTGATAGCACCCTGGTCACTGAGGTTGCTGCAGCACAGAGAAGGCCACAAGCTTAATAGGAATCGACCTGCAACTCGTGGGGATTCCAGACACTTGGTGGCAACTATTGGGCTAATGAGGTAATCAGCTGAGTAATGAGGGATATATAATTGGGAAACACAAGTAGTAAGGGGGTGGGGACTCAGAGGGTGAGCTGGGTGGAGGAGACACACCTGTATGCTGTATTCGTTTGCTACATCCTGCCATATTAAGAAACTGAGAATTAAAGAAACATGTGGTGGAAAGGAAACAGACCATATGTTTGCGAATAGGAGACCACAATAACAGGCTAGGCAGTGCTGCTCACAGGACAGCTTGAGATTCAGGGGCTGGACTGCTATCCCTAGGCTGAGCTCCAGTGAAGTCAAAGAGGCCCTGCATGGATGCAGCAGCTCATCCATACAGAGCACAGTACAGGATTGACACCCAAAGACATATTTAGGCACCTACATCAAAGTGACCTTGTTTTCAGAAGTGGTGAACACTTCAGCTCCCATTGATGTCAACGAGAGTTGTGAGGCTCAGCATCTTTGAAAGTCAACCCACTCTGAGTTAGATGCATGCAATTTTTAAATGTTCAGCCACAAATATATTTCAATAGGCAGTGACAGTTCTATCATCACTCTTTTTACTTAAAAATATATTTTAAAAAAATCAAGATTAACTGAACTATGTTAAACCTGTGTTGTTAATGTCTCATGGGGAAAGGAAGGGTAAAACACGCTGCACATGTTTCTAAGGGTGCAGAAAAATGGCATGATTTAATATTGTACAGTTGTATATGTACAATAGTATATGATCAGAAGTTTCCCATAGCATGGCAGTCCCCATTACTGCAAGATGTATATGCAGACAAGGGCACCCAACCTTTCTTTACCTTATTTTTTCCTGACTTGTGTGCGCTTTATTTTGCAACAACCTTACTGTTCTTTGACATACTATTGAGGATGGAATTATTTATTAGACCACACCTCATTGGATACCTGAAGTTTGATTTTGCTCTTGCTTACATTGGTGTAAATCAGGAGTAACTCCACTGAAGTCAAGGGAATTACACCAGTATAAATCTGGTGTAAATGAGAGGAAACTGTCCCATAGCATTAGTATCACAGTGAGTAACCAAGAAGGGGCAAATTTCCCTTCCACCTTACATAAACCAGAATAGCTGTGGCTCTATTGCACCCTCTATGGAGCTAGAGGATTTGACTCTAAAGAATGTGCTGGAACTCATATTCATATACTCTACTCCTACCCCCAACAACCTACAAATGTAACGTAATGGTACTTTTCTGTTACTTCCTAAAGAATCCCTATGAAATGGCCCCATTAGCGGACTCAGAATGGCACTTCTGAGAATGAAAGTTTTCATGTCAGTGATACGCAATAGCTGAAAGCCAAAAGGTTTGGCTTACCCATTGACCTTTAAGTAAGTCAGATACTCTACTTAAAGTTTGTGCAATCAGTTGAACACACCTCCAACAAACCTCTTATGATACAGAAATAATAGTTAGACATACCAATGTGGCTGTGTAGTGCTCCTACAAACTCAAAATAAGTGAGGAAGCGAATAAGAACCTTCTTGTTTATTTCACTGACTAGGGACATAATATTTATGGCCAGCCAATGGCTTGGAGAAAACAGAGGTAGCTATAATTGTGGTACTTTGGTGTGAACAAAATATAGGCTCAGCAGTTTCAGCATTTAAATTTCCAGTAGCCAAACCTGATATATTTCAAATCTAGTTCTTCTGCTCTTTTGGGATTCACTGTACTTTCCTTAAGAAATGACATTTTGAAGTCTTCAGAGTCCCCAAAGACTCAATGGATATTCCACATTGATTTTATAAAAATACATTGACGCTGCCTATTCCCAAAAATCGCTGGAGTTTCTAACTAAGAAAACCATATGCAGAACTGAAAACACAGATTGGATGTCAAAAACTTGAAGATACTGAGATCAGCATATAAACTAGCTTGAGTCGGTATGTTGCTCTGGAGACCAACGTATGAAATCCAGACCTATCCACATGACTGAACATGAAAGGGAGTGACCTACCTTTGCAGTCCTCAGTTACAGATCTGAATAATTATGCATATTCAGAAGGGCCCCTTTTTTCTCACTAAAGATAGTTTGCCACTTTTACCACCAACTTCACAAGTTTTGAGTATGATTTAAGAATTCCTCTATCCAGTAGACATGGCTCAAGTTATTTTTATTAGCGCAAGTCATACCCGTTGTCATTGCCAACCACTCACCTATTCATAACTGGTAGCAAAGCAGGCTCGATCATTTGGGGGTAGGCCCCAAACAATTTTTGCCACCCAAATCTTTAATTACACCTCTGTGAGCAGAACTGGTCTTGGGACTGTAAGCTGACACAATGCTTCATGCCCACATACTCCCCTAAGGACTGGGCCCTCAGGCCAGACTATCTCCTCCATGATGCATGGTGGTCTTCCTTCTAGCTTAACTGCCACAGTGCATCATGAAAGTTCAATGACCGAGGTGCATCATGGGAGATGTAGTCCAGCTTGGAAGCCTGGCCTAGCAAGGAGATGGAGGCACCTCAACTACAACTCCCATGAAATTCTGTGGCAACTCAGGCAGACAGTTCACAATGTCAATCCAAAACTGCTCTCTTTCTTTTGACGTTTCAACAAAACATTTTGACATTTCCAAATTGAATTTTTTTTGGAAATTTTGTTCCCAAAAAAATTAATATTTTTAAAAAATGTTAAAATATTGGAATTTCCCAGGAAGGGAGAAAATTCCAATTTTTGATCAGCCCTTCTAATATCAACAAGATCACTATGACTGATGAAAAAACCAGCAAGTTGTTCTCTGTGTTAATATCAAGTTTAGGGATAGAAAAAAGACTCAGGGATTCTACTTGCCTGGGTTATCGCTCTTTCTATATTTTTTAAACTTCACAAAATACTGCCAGGAGAAGAGTGGCTGTATATAGGATTATAAATGACACTGTATAGTCCATGGCCATTTACACCAAGCTATTCTGTCTGAGCTGATGGCAAAATGATAAATCATTTGATGTGCGCCTGCTCAAAAAAAATGTGTACTTTAAGTGAGTTATAACTATACTACTTTTTCATACAGGATATCCTATTGCATAGGGGCAGCTGCAATGGGCCTAGTCTATGTATCTGATCCAGTACAATTTTTAAGTTCCAAGGGGGAAATATTTCTTAGAGTTACTGACAGGTTTTGATTAGAAATTTTATCACGACACTGCTAGACAGCTGTGTCTAATTACATTGTGTGCCATAGTATTGAGAGATCATACATATCTTGTGGGTGACAGCAACAGGTAGGCCAACATGTTTACAATTTTTTATTGCTAAACAATAGCATGTTGCAAATTATTCAATACATTTCAAAGTCTGATGCAATGAAAAACCAATGTAATAATACCAATTTTAAGTATTTCTAAACTATAAATGAGGTAGTAGCATATTTTACAAGTGCTTAGATCAGGGGTGGGCAAACTACGGCCCACAGGCTAGATCCAGCCCACAAGCCATTTTAAGCTGGCTGGGACGCCGGGTCAGGGGCCACACTGCACGGCTCGGCCCCGCTCCGGCCGGGGCGCAGAGCTGGGGCCGCACCATATGGCTCTTGGAAGCCGCGGCATGGTCCCAGCTCCAGCTCCTACGTGCTCCAATGGGAGCTGAAGGGGTGGTGCCTGCGGACGGGGCATCGTGCAGAGCCATCTGGCCGTGCCTCTACATAGGACCCAGAGAAGGAACATGCCACTGCTTCTGGGGGCCACTTCAGGTAAGCGCCGCTTGGAGCCTGCACCCCTGAGCCTCTCCCCACGTCCCAACCCCCTGCCTCAGCGCTGATCCTCCTCCCACTCTCCGAACCCCTCGGTCCCAGCCCAGAGCACCCTCCTACACCCCAAACTCCTCATACCTAGCCCCACCCCAGAGTCCGCACCCCCTCCCGCACTCCAACCCCAATTTAGTGAGCATTCATGGCCCTCCATACAATTTATATTCCCCGATGTGGCCCTCAGGCCAAAAAGTTTGCCCACCCCTGGTTTAGATATATTAAATATCAGACATACATTTTTAAAACAACTGACAAATATTCACTCTATACAGAGGGTTTGTGACTATGTCTATTAGGGCCAAGTTTTCATCCACCCTTCATGTTTGTACACACAACAGACTGTGCCTGCAAACACAGACGTGCATCCATGTTGCGCTCAGAAAATGGGAGGCTGGTCACCCAACTCCCCAGTTTACATTATCAATTACAGATTAACGTTGCTGGATTGGTGTATGCTTATCTGTCTTGCCTCAGGCCACTGTGGATTACTCAGGACCTCAGGACTGCCTCCAAAATCTCAGCACTTAATGGGTACCACAGACAGCAGATGCCACAGCCATGAAAGTGATGTTCAACAGAATATTCATTGGTTATTCCTATTTGCAGAGCACCGCTACAAGTGTGTTAGGTGCCATCCAGGCAAAAAAAAATCTGAGCAGAGTCATGACAAGATGAGAGAAGAGGAGGAATGTAGAACAAGAGTTAGAGGCACAAGATACTATGGTGATGAGTGCAGTACAAGAACCTATATGGAGCAGATGATGAGTTAGCTTAGTGACACTGCATGGTTATTTCTTTACGAAGATGCATGGTATCTGGTGTAAAGTTACATCAATTGCCATGTGGCCATCCTGTTAGTTCTATTTCATATATAATATGACATTCAGTAGCAATTCATATACATATTTATATTATGGGGGAAGCTGGTAGTGACCCCTCTATTTAGATTGCTTAATACTTTCCATTATAAAGGAGTCTTGTGACTTTTTCCTTTGAGAAGCTCTCACACTTCTGTTGTTTGCAGCAGGCCTTTGATATTCAGCCCTCATGGTAGTGAGCGCCTTTCCTTTGTCTTGTGAGAGTCCATTCAGACTTGGCAGAGATATCCAGTGTTAAAAGTCACCATTTCCCTTCTCTCACTTGTTTCCTCAGGAAGATTTCAGCAACCTGCCAAAAAAATCACTGAAGTTTCTGAGGCTAGGATCCCGCCAGCCCCAAAGTAAGAGCAGCAGCAGCAACAACCTCCCTGAGGACACGTGGGAGCTGTCCAAGCAGCTGTAGCAGGAGGGCAAAGAGAGACCTCGGCTTTCCCCCCGGCAACCCAGCATGAGCCCTAGCCTCCCATCACCCCACCCTCCAAGAGGTACCCTATTGGGCAGGAATACCCCCAACTCCTTGGGGGCAGTAGAGAGAGTACCAATTCAAGTTCCCTCTGTATCTTTCCTTGACCCAGTCTATGGTCTCCCTCTTCCTAGCATCTGCAGGTGCACCACATACATCTTCCCCCACCATACATCTGTCTCCTCACCCTTCTGCATTTGAGTCAAGCTGTTTCCTCTTTCTCCTCCACATTACCTGCCAGTCAGCAGGAGAACACAGAGCATGCAGTCTCCCTGCTTTCAGTTCTGGTGCCAGAGATGTTGCTAGCTGTGCTGCCTATAATTATCTGAGATCTACTGCAGCAGGGAGGAAGGGGGGCAGGGACCAGGGGGTTGGAGGATAGGTAGGAGCAGAGCAGGACAGAGATAGGCTATGGGCACAGGGGTAGTAGGCTCTATAACCACTTGAGAACACTCCCCTCCAGAACCTGGAATTCAACCCAGGAGTCTTCAGACTCCACATTCCTCTGTTGTCAGCAAATACTTATGGACCCTTTATTGACTGGTCCAGATAGAGGATAACAGCCAATGACTGCTACCAATTACTTCATTAGCTCAAGCAGCAGAGGTCTGGGCTGTGCCTCTGAAAATTCGAATCCTACTGATGACCCAAGTTGGGGGTCAAGATGGTGCTACATGTTTTTTCAGTTTGCTTTTTAAGAAGTTAGGAAATTACATTTTTTAAAAACACATTAAAAGAATCTGAGCTGCAAAACTAGTCACAAGTTGCCTTTGCAATCTTAATTCACCCCCACCCCACCCTTTGTGGGTATGCGTTATAATGCAGCCAAAGGAACTGCAAAGCAAACCACAAGAGTGACTACCACCGCTTTTTAATTCTGAAGCTTTGATTTCAATAAATGCAACACTGGTGATGACAAAACACACACCTAATGATTTGGCTAGTCTCAACCCAGCACCAAACATGCTGTTATGTTGCCTCCACACATTTAATCCAGTTTGGCAGGGCTGATTAAATTAGATCCTCATCTGCAAGAGCATCCTTGCTGCTCTTTCTGAGGCCACACCAAGGATGAAGCACAGTACATCACCAGAGCTTTGTCCAGAGTGTCACTTTGCTCTACTAACATTCACAGCCTGTTGGTGATAAGCCTTTATCCTCCTGCACTCTTTCTAGCACAAGCCACAAAAGCGTCACACTAATACAGGATTATTGCATGTTTTTGTACACTGATTTCTGTGATGATACAGAAGGCTGTAGGGAGAGGAAAACGCTTTATGTTAATTTAAGTATTTTGGGAAGCCATAATTGTACATATTTTAAAAAATATGGACCCCAATTCAGCAAGCACATCAGTACGTGCTTAAATTTAAGCATGCAGTACACAGTTCCACTCACTACCATAGCACCCCTGAGTGTCAAGTCATGGCATTCCAGGGTCCTCATCTCTAGCACCCCCAGGTGACCACTTCTTTGGCCCTGCTGTTGTGTATTTGGTTGTCATGGTTTTTGTTCCTATGGCAACTGAGTTAAATTATTAGGGGATAGCCCAGCCAGCTTCGGCAGGTTGGGTGAGCTCTGTGTCTGTAAATAAAATGGTAGTTTGTTAGCTGTCTGCTGTCTGGCCTCAAGTGATATCTTCCTAAACCGGCTGCCCCCAAGGATGTAACACCTGCGATGACCTGTCTCTGTTTACACATTCTGTGGCTCAGCCCTCTGGCCAGGTCACATTTCAGTTCAGTCCCTTTCCAGGGCAAGGAAAGGCCAACTAAAGAATCCAGATGAATGATCCTTCTGCCCCTCTCAAACTATGTTGAAATTCCCTGCTCCATCCCCCTGCTCCTCTCCAGGTGCTGCAGAGTTCCTCCTTTCCTCCTCTGGCTGAGCACGACACCTCAGGGCTTTTTCCCTGTAGTCCCTTCTTCCTAGAGAGTTTCCCTGCTGCCTCCCCTCCCTGAGGCTCTGGCAGCTTCTCCCAGGAACTCCCTGGTTTTTACAGGCCCTTTCCCAAGGCCTCCCACAGGAGTCTAACCTGGTCCCTCCAGCCTGCCTTCATGCAGGGAAAGTGTCTTCTCCTCTCTCCTGGATCTCCTTCTCCTACTCTCTCTGTAATCATCCCTGACCTTTTTACAGCTGGGGTCACTAATGGTAATTAAGCTACCAGATCAGGTTCAGGTGGGGAATAGCTGCAAAGTCACAGGCAAGGCTGAGTCCAGCTCCCTTTAAAGGGCCAGCCAGCCTGTAACACAAGTGCTTAAATTCCATTAAACCAACAGGATTTAGGCATGTGCTTTGCTGAATTGGAGCCACATGTATAAAAGCTACTGTGTCATCATATGACATGTTTCTTGGGAAATTTCCACTATGCTACAATTGAACCCACAAATGAAAAGAAATCAAATAAGAGCCAGATATGTGTCCATAGCCTATAATGTGAGGTTCATGAAGCCACTACATGTGTTGTGTGCAGGGATCTCTACATATAGAAAATGCAGCCTCTTACCATGCATGACAATGCAGGCTGGGTATGGAAGTTACATACAAGAATGGAAACAAAATTCAGAGCAAAGTTGAGGTATGGATAAAACAAGAAGATAAGGAGCCAGACCTAGTAACTAAGATAACGTGAGCTTGATTAAAATTTTTACCTAACTCAAGTGCAGTTATGTTGTGGCTCTCTGACATACAACCATTCCCTCCAGTTCTTTGTACCGCCCTCTCCCCCTACTTACTTCTTCCTCATTTATTGGTGGGCCAGCTGGGAGCACCAAAGATAACGTGGACTCGATCAGACCCATATGCACAGCATGAAAATGCTACAGATTTAGCATTACCTATAAAGGGTTAAATGCAACCATAATGCTCCATAATGCTCTGGGTAGCATTTAGATTACTGTCCTTGGAAAATATTCTGAAACCTTATTATACATTTGTTTTCAGATGCCTGGGTGGCCATTTTTATTGTTGATGAATCATGTTCTTTTGGAGACAGACAGAAGTGAGATCCTCTAAAATAAATATTAATGGCTTGTGTGAGGCAAGCTTTTCAGTTAAATCTGCCACTCTTGATTTCCAAGCCATATTTCCTGATATTTCAATACATTTATGTTAGCAAGGGATTTATCTTCACTATTGCACAACCACACAGCAGATCTGGTTCCTATTTTTTTAAACTATTGTAATGTACACATTTAGAAACCATCCATATGTTGTTTTACTCCCTGTGCTTATCTTCTGTGTGGGCCTAATTTCTTCCCAATCCCATTCCCATTTTCTTCCCTGTTCTCTTTTACACTATCCTGTACTCTCAATCTCCTTCCTTCCACTTCCTCTGTCTCTCAGTCGCTGCCTGCCTATGCTAAGCATTAACACACCCACATGCACTCATCTGCTTCAGCCACACGTACTCACCACTGACTACAAACTCCCAGGCACCAACACAGCCCTGTCCTTCACTCACCCTCCTGCCCCCAGCCCTTTCTCATGCACCCACCACCTCATGTTCCCTCCAGGCCCATCTACCTACCGCCCACACACTATCTTCAAGCCACACACAGACCCATGTACCCACCTTTTCTCTGGTTCCCACTCCTGTGGCTCTCAGACCACCAGCAGGGCCTCTCATGGGGCCCTGCCAAGCCTCTGTCTGGGACTCCTGTCCCCCATTCCCCTCTTCCAGGCCCCTTCCACACCCCTTAAGGTACTCCCTCATGGGTATTCCACAGGGTGGGGAGCAGTGGAGTAGGGGGCTGGTCCAGGAGACATCTCTGCCTGTTCTCCCCTGCTCACAATGCCCCACAGAGCAGCAGGAGAAGATGCCAACTCCATCCTTCTCCCTCTCATGCAGCCAGTGACAGCTCTGAAGAGAGTGGGCAAAGCTTTGGTCACTGACCAGAGGGAGAGGCTAGAAAGGGAGCAGGTGGAAGGAGGAGGGCTCTAAGGAGCAGTAGGTGGGCCTCTCCAGCAAAGGATTAGAGTCAGGAGCTTCCAGAGTATTCAGCCCTATGGTTTACATTAGCAGCAAGGGGAACCTGTATATAAACTCACTGGAGTTAGATATCCAGCAAAAACATGTGATTCACAGATTTTCAGCCTCCCTTTCAGGGAAATTAATCCAAATGTTACAGAGCAGATGTCCCCCCCCCACACACACACAATTGAAGGTCCAAACTTGTTCCCATTGAAGTCCATAGCCAACCCACCAACCAACTTCAATGAGAGCAAGATCAGGCCCTAAATAGATTTGTTCATAATTCACCATCTTCCCCCCTTCTCTGCCCCCAGGCCCTCTTCCTCACCATCTGTCTATGCTACTGAGCCCTTCCTTTCTCACAGCTTTCAAATCTTTTTCTCTGCTCCTCACTAAGTCTTGACTTCAGTGCTTGGCCCCATTACCTTAGGCAGACTGGCATCTTTGCTGTCAGGATGTTACTAACAGAGTCAGGCCATTTTGTACAGGATGCACTACCTATGAAGTTCCCAATGGCCCTTCTGCTTGCCCACTATTGCCTCCCCTGTCTTCATGTGTTCCTGTTGGACCTGCCTTCTCCCACTAAATGCACTGTAATCTTGTGGTCCTGTGCCACTAACTGTTGTATAAATTTGAGTCAATCCATTTCTGTGCCTCAATTTCCCTGTCTGCTATGATGGGCTGATACCAGTTATCCCCATTGCAGAGTAGTTGAGAAGATTAATTAGTTTACGTGTAATCATTCAGATAAACCCCTATTCAGGATTCACTCCATCCTCATCGGAGCAAACTACCACTGAAGTCAAACCTGAGCAAGGTCAGTGGTACCATTTGCCTGGCTCTTGCTAGGAAGTTGAGGGTTGAAATAGTGTTCAGCAATGCTAGAATAAAACTCAGACCTTAAAAGCAATGACTATGTGGGGGAGATTCAGAAACACACTCTCCGTGTATGCCCCCAGAGCTCATCCCACCATCCCTACAGAACAGTCTTAAACAGACCCTTTTAATTTCAAGTCTAAGCCAGCCTCTCCTCCACCTGCTTCTATTTGTACTAAGCTTTAGCCCACTCAGTTGCGAGCAGTGCATCTTCCTTTGGAACATGGCAATATTTATTGACTATATTCCTTGTTCGCATCTGTCAGACGTGGAAAGTCACCAGTGGTTTACAAGACAATCCGTTTTAAGTAACACCATCCATCACAAAATGGAATGGAGTGAGCAACATTTCCTCAACTGCAATGAATTATACAAGGGTCAGCAAGCTGGAGTCGCGGTTGGCAACACAAACATTGGCCTCAGGTAGCAAACCCATCTTTCCAGCTGTTCTCATCCATATGGGTTCAATGAACTGCAGAGAGTACAGGCCTTTGCTTATTGAGAGTATCTGCTGTAACTATTTCATCTAACTGGCATCATAAAACAACCATGAGATAAGGTGAATGCTATTCATCTAAAACTCATCTGGTAGCCAGCTGCTGACAGAGGGGAAAACAGAGATGTTAAAGAAGCAGACAGATGTGATTGGGAAAATGCAGGTGTTCTTGCATTTGAAAAAAAATCAAAGATTTAAAGCAGGAGGAAGTGAAGATGATTCACCTGCAATTTGTAAGCATATGGCAACCCCATCAGTGCTCAGCTTCATGCCGAGAAACTTTCCGAGTTATCCCATCCAATTCTTCACTTGCATAGTATTCTATTAATGTTCATGCTGCCAAGCAGATTAGTTGAATAATGACCTTATTTGCTGGAAAGATAAGATTTTTAATATGGCTTTGAAAGAAAAACCATGCAGTGAATCCTACACAGAAATTCTTCCAGAAGAATTGTCTTGTGCCCTTGTCACACCTATTCCTAAATGTAACACACAAGAGTTAATTCCCTGCCACGTGAGTCACTTCTGGAATTTTTGAGATTTTATTTCTAGTACTGGGCTCTGTAATATATCAGCTTTACTAAAAATTACTTTCATGCCACACAATTATCCTGGACTTTGTTTCTCCCTTTGCTACCATTGGTTTAAATCAAATCATTAGTATACTTTTGTATTTAACATATTGATTGTGCAAATAAATGACAAGAATGGTATGAAGCACTTGCCAACCTACAACGTATTAAATGCATGCAGACAGACACACACACACACACAAAGAAATTACAAATCTGTCTTAAACCAACAAAAGCAAGAGATTTCAGCAAGGCCATCAGCACAGATTGGTTCAGTGCATGAAGAGTACAAAGTAGTTTTATGTTTCCAGTTTCAGCCATGTTTCATCCTGACAACATTTAACTTGACCAAGTTATTCATTCCTGAGAAAAGTAGTTTATCATAGAAACATTACCAAAGCCAATAGAATGTTAGCAGTTTACATGACAATTGGTTTTAAATTTCATCATCCATTCAGTTCTTTTAACCTGGCTTGTTGCAGTTTGTGTTTCTGATTGATTCAGGCAAAAAGTATCTTTCACTGCAATTCTCGTTTTAGATTGGAGATGAACTATATATTGGAGCCATAAAATTATTCCATTAGATTACATTTTTTCTGGAAACACCAGGAGTTGTCTTGTTATCAAACTAAGTATTTGGAAATGTTTATAGGGAGATTGCAACAACAATTTAAAGATTGGTTTTATGGCTATGGATATAGACTGCATCATTCCATAAGATGTTTCCTAGGATGAATTAAATTATGTAAATATATGTTAACAATGATTCATAATATTTTAATAAAAGCCTTTTCTTTCTCTTCACTTCTCAGCAGTGTCATCCCATGCGTCCTTAGGGTGGCAGATTTTTTTTTTTTACCCTTTAACAACACACAAGGTTATACTCTTGGAAAGAAAAGAAGCACAACTATTGATATTTAATGCAGATAATGATGCCAGGTGTCTTTGTAGAGTATCATTCCCAGTTTTTGCCAGGAGCACTGTGCATCAACAAAGTGATTTGGTCTCAAGAAACAGATTCACATTTCTCAAATTCTCTGCCAGAGAGCTACCCTAGGAAAAAGAGCTTTTTGGTATTTTTATCTAGTGAAAGATTAAATACTGAAGGTATTTTACAGTTGTCAAATCTTGTATTGCTAAATGGAATCTAACAGATCTACCCAAGACTTATACCTCAAGTGAACTTATTCATTAAAGTTAAATCTCAGGAGATCCTTTTCTGAGCATGGTCTTCCTAGGTGTTCAGGCAGTGAAGGTTTATTAAGCTTAAGGTCTCCATATTTTTGAAATAAAATGACAGGACATTTTAGTTTCATGAAATATTCACATAGAAGACAAAAAGTTCACACTTCATTTTCAGTGTGTGCTGGTATCCCTAATGCCAGGCTTCTGACACAACAGGGACTTGGGCATATTTCTGGGACTGGAGGAATTATTTCCAGTAGTGTAGCAATCTGAATGAGTTTATTGGGAAACATTACACAAGTATTGTTGACATTCTCTTGGAGCAAAAGACCAACCATGACAGCGTCTACACATACTCAACTTTTCACTCCAGCGCTGTTCATCACGCTGAACATGCATTCCTGTGGATTCCTTCCTCCTGATAAATACAGTACACATTCGACTCAGTACAACAATATGTCTTAACCAAACATTCCCCAGTAATTAAAAAAAATTAAGTTTCAATGGATTAAATGAGACCCCAAGACATTAAGTGTCCCAAAAGAAATTCCTGGAACATCAGGTTACCATATGAAAAACCAGGACGTATTATCTCTTTACTCACATTGGGCAAATAAGGCTGATCCAACACCCATAGAAGACAATGAAAAGCAATCCACTGACTTCAGTGGGCTTTGGACCAGGTTCTAGATCATGAGAAAATTATTGGTGAACTTTTTCTGTGAACTCTGAATCATGTTTTGATTCAGCCTTATACATCCCCTTTTTTAATTGCTTTCACAAGCACCCAGGTGAACTAAGGTTTGTTCACACAAACATTTCTTCATGGCTTAAAGATCACTATAGAAGAAACACTGTGTGAGGTAGGTGACTAATCACAGTTCAAACAATGAAATCCAAATATCTGATAAACAAATGATTACTTGCCATAAGCTGTTTGTGAGCAATCAAGAGGCTGCAATTACTTATTAACTATTTGTCAAAGAAATGTATAAAAACAACTCATGGACACTTAATAAACTATAAAAAGGTTAATTAGCCAAATAATTGATCAGTTGACACCACACATCTTTGCTAACAGACAGTCTGCAGCTTCCTGGGCTTCTGCCCACCCTAAAACATGACCAGCTAAAATCAAGCTATATCTACAGGAGAAGAAAGATTTGAGCTGCCTACACTGGAAACATTACAATGTTACAGCTATGGTGCTGTAGCTGTGCCGCTGTAGCGCTGTCATGTAGACACTTACAACAGTGATGGAAAGATTCCTTCTGTCATTGTAGTAAATCCACCTCTCCAAGCACCGGTAGCTAGGTCAACAGAAAAACTCTCCCATCAACCTAGAGGTGTCTACACTGGAGCTCTTAGGTTTGCTTAATTACATCGTGCAGGGCATAAAATTTTTCACAGTCCTCAGCAATGTAGTTAACCTGACCTAATTTTGCCGTGTAGACCAGCCCTTAGTCAGATTAGGCACCCCTTGGCTAAACTGAATTTAAACTCCACCACTTTTCCTAGTCAAGAAAAAGCCTATGTCCATTCAGTCTCGGCATTTCTGCTGAGACTGCCAGCATAGATGACAATTAAGTCTGATTGTGGTGGTTTTGCATATGATTTATAATGTGACAACAGGGAACTGGATGGAGATCAACAACTCAGTTCACATAGTCCACTGAATGAGACAACTTTTTGGTCAATACTGACCTGTGCTGGGTTTGAACTATTGATTAACAGCGAAGGGCCTCTTATGTTTGTCATAGACTCATGTCCCCGGAACCTTAATACTGATAGACCTGGAAAGTCAGCAGTCTCCCTGGTTTGTCTATGAATGAGACAGGGTTTTATTTTGCTCTGAGGTCTGCGGAGAACTAACTCTTCCGCCTCTTCCTCTAGATGGATGAGAAAGGGATGCTGATAGCATGGTAGTACTCACTTGAAGATTATAGGTCAAAGAGCTGCTTGAAGAGGATATATTATTAAATACCACTAACTACAATGGTCAACAGCACATGCTTAAGGGCTGTGAGAAAGAAGGATGGATTACGCCTGTGTTTAAATATTTTCATGATTTGGGTCTAATGTGGGCACTCACATTTGATGAAAAAACTATTAATGTGTTTCCATCCATACATTCCCATATCCAGCGTGGATTATTTCAGTTAAGAGTACAGATAATCTGCATGGGTGGGGAGGGGTGTGGGTAAGGGCAACTTGCATGACAGTTATGTATAAACACATGGGCCAGGCCTCTCCAAGGACCTGTAAAATGGTGGTAATTCCATGAAATTTTGGCTAGAATAAATGTGACCAAATTCTACCCTGCGTTCCTACTGCTGGATGCAGATTTTCTGATGACAATCAGCGTGTGACCCCGGTCATAATTTAGCCCCCTGGTAGGTCAGTATTTTGTCTGTATTCAGAAGTAGTTATCTGAACAACAAGAAGAAAAGATCTATTGCATGTTCCTTTTCCAAATTCAGATAGGATGGATCCCAGGTGCATCAGAACAGGGCTCAGTGCACCTGGGGAGGGAGGTCTTGGATGGGTTTCCATCACCTTTCTGTCCCTTGTGTCCTCAGAACTGTACTAACTTGTGCCAATGTATAACTGGCCCAAAGAGGCCAACCAAGATATCGGGAGTAGATTATGCTTCAGCCTCACCCAGAATTCCTCATACGCTAGTTTGGAATACAGGGCAGAGCAGGAAGAGTTGACATAGGGCTGCCAGGATTCTCCTGCGCTAGTAATGCAAAGGGAACTCCTAGACAGGGCTGAGGGTCTGGCCCAATATGTCTGACTGTAATGTTTTTAAAAGGGTCTCTGTGGCATAACCCTGAGTGATCCCATCTAAAATGTTACTTTAAAGAAATGCAGTAACTGCAAATGAAAGAATTGGTGTTATTTTAAACCTTGCCAATGGAGAAAATAAATTTGATTAGCATAATTCACTAATATCAAACCAGACATGATTAACACAATTCATTTTAGTCTTGCTAAATGTTAATACATCCCAAGGTCCTCTCCTTCTCCCCGTCTGACTCACTCCCTTTCTCTCTTGCAAAAGGATCTTACAGAAAAGCACTTTTCACTCTAACAAGGTCTCTCTTTGGAATAGCTTATTTAAATTATTTAAGTACTCATCTGGTAAACAATGTGGTATTTTTAGCATTAAGGTAAAAATTCATGTCGCTTTTTAAACTAATCCCAAAGGAAATGTTGAATTATACAATCTGGTTTATTTTTTAATTGATAACAAGAACTGCTGGAGGAACTCTGTGCATCATGGCATTACAATTAAAAACAAACTGCTAAATATCTAATTCTGGGGGAAAAGCAATGCCTGCAAAACCCTCCTGCAGTAACTGTTATATACACAGAGGTGCATTTTCCATGGACTAAATGTGATGAAAAAAACCAAAAAGCTCTGCCTGAAAAAAAGTCTGTCCCTTGAGTATAAACTGACTAATATTCCACATGTTTTAGAAAATAGCACATGTAAAAGATCCATCAAGTTTGTATTTATACCAAGGTTAGCTGGGCAAGACTGAGAATGCCCCACTGACTCAAATTTCCCCTTAGCAACAGGATGCAACCTCATAAAGAAGACTTCTAGAACTACAGTCACATTGTGGCATAGGAAAGACAGGACCAGGAAATCCCTATCCTTACACTAACTGCTTATTTTTCCTAACAAATTCAGGGCCCTAGTTAGGGGGAAATATATATTACCCCAACATTGTAATTACGTATCATTTACTTATCAAAACAGGAACATGCTTATTGTTGTTGTTATGCCTGAAATCCCCATCTGAGATCTGATGACCACATTATGCTAGGAGTTGTAGAGTCTCCGAGACCCAAATTGCTTGCAGTCTAAGTAGACGAGACAGACAAAGGGTGGGAAGGGAAACAGATGTGAATCACTGGGTGATGGTTACACAGCAGGTCAGCGGCAGAGCTGGAAACAGAAATTAGGTTTCCTGCCTCTCATGCTGTTTCTATAACGCTTACAACCTTGTCTGATTCATTGAAGGCCTCTGCTTACCTTTGCACATTTACCTGTGCAGAGAATTTATGTACCACTCAAGCCCCATTTAAGCCCATGGGGCACTGCGTGGTGCACAGGCCTTTTGCTGGCTCTCTAGGCAGGGTGCAGAAACTTGGTGCAAAGAGGAGGAAGAGACCCCTAAAGACAAAAAAGAGAAGGCCAATTTCCTGCACACAGCCTGAAAACACACACACTTTATTTCTGTAGAGAGGGGGCCAGTCAGTTACTTCTTTCCAGAGACAGTAATTTTGTTACCTCTTTATGCAGGTTTATGTGCATTTCTGACATGTGGCCAATTTAAAGACCTTTGCTGCAATGGTGGTGTTGGTAAAGGCCTTAACCATAGTTTTTATGATGCTATTAAGTTTTACTCATTTGTGGATTTTGCAGTATATGAATACCGTAGATGCCACCTTAATTAAAAGGTCTTGTCATCTGTGCAATTAAAAAGTGAAAATGTACTCTCCTATGAATAGCAAGGACTAAATTGAGTTAGCTGCATTATGCACTCTATGTACACAGCAATTTTATGCATCTTCCATTATCAAGTATTTCTCCAGCATGTTAGTACATTCTATTAATCCAGTCTACATGTTTTTTGTGTTAGTGAATTGTAACATATTAGGGCCATGTGATTTATGATAACTAAGTTAAACAAAGTTCTACTTTACAAATATATATGCATCTTATGTGGGTACGATGAAGAAGTAAAGCTGGGCAATTTCTCGTGATATTTTCATTTAGAGAAGCTGTTGGGGAGGTGAGCAGGAAGGTCCTTCTAACTGCACAAGGAATTATCTACACCTAATGTGTAATAGGCCAGTATGCTAAAATCCAAGCAATGGGAACGCACTAAGATAAATACCACCAAACAGTCAGAACAGCTATATTATGGATATGTACATATTTAATTAGACACTGTGCTTATGTGAAAAATAATGCATTATTATAATTGTGCATGTGCTTTATAAATAATAATGGTTTGACCTCAAAAGGATCAGATAAACAATCAAAAATACAGAAGATTATATAAACCTTTCTGACCTGGAAATGTCACAAAACAGAATTTTATTAGGGGTTCTCCTTGAAGCCAAAACATTTGAGTCATCTTCTTCTGTCCCAGCCAGCTACCTTCTTACCTCAGTGTTTGCCTTCAAAGAGTCTCACCGGATGGCTGTCACCTGCCAACTCCAGCCAATTTAGTCTTGTTCAGCAGCATGAAATAAGCACCGTTTTCTCAGGCCTGACTCCAGATCAAGACGTTTCAAGACAATGAAGCAACAATTGAACTCAAGATAAACTGCCTCAGTGCCATTGGACTCATGCCCTGCTGAGGACCTCTCCAAATGCTACCTACAGTGTTTCTATGAGTTTCTTCAGTTGTGCCCTCCCTTACTGTTATGTCCTAGGGGCAGCCGGTGTAGGAAGCAATCACTTGAGGCCAGAGAGCAGACAGCTAACCAAAACCTCCATTTTATTTACAGAAACAGAGAGCTCACTCAGCCGGTTGAAACTGGCTGAGCTATCCCTTAATAGTCTAACTCAGTTGCCATAGTAACAAAACCCATTACAACCAAATACACAACATATTCCTCCCCCCCTAATAAGAACATCCCCTAAATAAAACACACACTAAACTAGAGAAGGAGGGTAGACTGCCTCCATTCCCGGCTAAACCCTGGGGATTATTTTGCCCCATAACCGTGGGTTCGCCCTAACTAAAGATCCAGCCGATGAGGAGGCCTTCTGTCTCTAGGTGGATTACGGCGAACTTCTGGTGTTGTTGCACCCGAAAGTACTAGGGGCTCAGGGTCCGCAGCACGAATAGGTGAGGAGGTGGTATCAGCTCGTGCTGGGCAAAGGGGTATCTCAGCTGCCGGCAGTAATGGAGGAGAACAGTCAGGAACAGGTCACCAGTCAGGAACAGGTGACTCATGATTCGGTGTCTCACCAGGAGGGGTGAAGTCAGACCCCTCAACTGCAGATGGGTCCTGAAGACTGGCATGACCTGGCAACAGCTGATCTACATGTCGCCGCCAGGTAAGATTCTCTGCAGTCCGGACTGTATAGGAAACAGGTCCTGTTTGAGTGATGACTGTGGCCGGGACCCATTTAGCTCTGGAAGTATAATTCCGAGCCAAAACTGGCTGCCCTGGGCTAAAGGTTCGGTCTTTTGCTCTGGGTGCCCGTCTGATGACTTGATATTGCTGCTGATGTTGCACAGTTTGTCTGGGTTCAGAAGGTTTCAGCAGATCAAAGCAAGTGCGCAGCTGTCGTCCCATCATTAGAAAGGCTGGGGAAGCCTGGGTCGTAGCATGAGGTGTGTTTCTATAGGAAAGTAAGAAGGTATCCAGACGCTTTTGAATGGAGTGTTGTCCCTTTGCTGATTTCAAAGCGTTTTTCATTGTCTGCCCAAATCTTTCAGCTAATCCGTTGGTGGACGGATGATATGGTGCTGACGTGATGTGGTGTATCCCATTTGCCTTCATAAAATTTTGAAACTCCTGAGAGACGAACTGCGGTCTGTTGTCGCTCACAAGTTGTTCTGGCAGACCAAAACGACTAAAGAGTCCTCGTAGTTTTTGGATAGTACTCTCTGCAGTAGTGGACTGCATTATAGAGACTTCTGACCATTTAGAATGGGCATCTACTGCCACCAAGAACATGCTTCGTTCAAGGGGGCCAGCAAAGTCAACATGAATACGTTGCCACGGGTTTTCAGGCCAGTCCCATGGGTGTAGGAGTGCCCACTGGGGTGCACTTCTTACAATCTGACATGACATACAAGCTTTTGCCTTCTCTTCAATAGCACTGTCCAATCTAGGCCACCAAAAATAGCTTCGTGCAATTTCCTTCATGCGCACTATTCCACAGTGACCGGAATGTAGCTGTTCTAACATCTGTGATCTCAGGGGTGGTGGAATAATGACACGCCTCCCCCACAACAAACAACCAGATTGGACCGATAACTCCGTCCACCTGGACATGTAGGGAACAAGGTCGGGTGAGACCGGAGAGGTTTGTTGAGATTTTCCATGCATCACCAGGTCCATAACTTGGGATAATACTGGGTCAACGCGGGTTGCCTTCTTTATCTGAGTAGCAGTGATGGGTGTATTCTCTACCTATTCAAAGTAGAAGATTTCCTTTTGGGCACTATCTTGATGTTTGACCGGTAAAGGCAACCTTGAGAGGCCATCTGCATTGCCGTGCAGAGTGGATTTCCGATATTTGATTTCATATGTGTGTGCAGAAAGTATCAATGCCCAACGTTGCATACGACTAGCAGCTAATGGGGGAATGCCTGTGTAGGGTCCAAAAATTGATGTCAGAGGTCGATGGTCTGTAAGAAGAGTAAACTTTCGCCCAAACAGGTACTGATGAAACTTCCTAATTCCAAAAACAATTCCTAATGCCTCACGTTCGATTTGGGCGTAGTTAGTTTCTGCTTTGCTTAGAGTGCGTGAAGCAAAAGCAATAGGTCTTTCTTCTCCCGAAGGCATAATGTGTGACACGACCGCTCCCACTCCATAAGGGGAAGCATCGCAGGCCAATTGCAGGGGTAAGGATGGATCAAAGTGCGTTAGAACTTCAGAATTTAACAATGCATCCTTAGCTTTGTTAAATGCAACATCACAGGCTTCAGTCCACTTCCAGGCCTTGTTCTGCCCAAGGAGCTCATGAAGTGGTTTTAGCAGTGTGGCTAACTGTGAGATGAACTTTCCATAATAGTTCAGTAGTCCTAGAAATGAGCGTAGCTGGCTTACATTTCGAGGTGGGGGAGCCTCCACAATAGCTTTAACTTTTGCAGGGGCCTTATGAAGACCTGCAGAATCGATGATGTGTCCCAAATATTCAACAGAGGGCTTGAAGAATTCACACTTGTCTTTGCGAACTCGTAGGCCATACTCTTCCAGTCTTTGTAGGGTAGCCTCTAAATTCTTTAAGTGATCCTCTTCATTTCTTCCAGTGACCAGGATATCATCCAGATAGCACTGAACTCCTGACAAGCCACACAAGATCTGGTCCATAGCCCTCTGGAACAGGGCGGGAGCCGATGTGATTCCGAAGGGTAGGCGACAGTATCGATAAAGCCCCTTATGAGTCACAATAGTCAACAGCTCTTGGGACTTTTCATCGACGTGCATCTGTAAATATGCTTGACTCAGATCAATCTTACTGAACTTTTGTACCCCAGCCAGGCCTGCGAAGAGGTCATCGATGCGGGGAAGCGGGTATTGCTCTGCACACAACACTGGGTTGACAGTGACTTTAAAATCACCGCAAATCCGGAGAGAGCCATCTTTCTTCACTATTGGAACGATAGGAGTGGCCCATGAGCTATGGGTAACTGGTATTAGGACTCCATTGGTGACCAGGCGCTCCAGGTCTGCTTCAACTTTTGGCCTGATGGCATATGGCACAGTTCGGGCTTTCAGATAGTTTGGTGGACTGCCAGGTTTAATGTTCAATGTCACAGTGATTCCCTTCATACTTCCCAAATCATCTCCAAAAACAGCAGCATGTTTCCTTAGTATAGGGGTTAGACTGGTTTCTTCTTTAGTCATCCAGTGCACTTCTGCCCAGTTCAGCTGAATCTTCCCAAGCCAAGACCTACCCATTAAGGCTGGGTAGTCACCTCTCACCACAAACAGTGGCAATTTAGCCACCTGTCCATTGAGCTCCACCTTAACATCAATAGTGCCCAACATGGGCACAGCTTCACCTGTATACGTCTTCAGAACAGTTTTTGTTGCCTTAAGCGGAAGATGCTGTAGCTTTTCCTTATACACAGTCTCAGGAACCAGCGAGACAGCTGCACCGGTGTCTAGTTCCATGCGTATAGGTTTGCCCTCCAATAAGGGGGTTACCCAGTATTCATGTGAGCCCGCTGCCAAAGACAAAACATGCAGTGGCACTTCCTCTTGTGAGGAGGTGTCACCTTGATCATCCTGGGTCTGCTCTAGGGTATGCAAGGTTCCTCTTTTTGTCGGCCAGACCACAGGCCTCTTTTTCTTTTGTTTACAGGCATACTCAATGTGTCCCTTTTTGCCACAGTGTCGACACACCAGGTCCTTACACCAGCATTCTGATGCCTGGTGACCCAGCTTACCACAGCGGTAACATTCTTGACTCTGCACCGTTTTGTGGGTCAGTTCTTGTGACACTTTTTGCACCCTAGGGGATGCACCGATGTATTGTGCCTCCCTTGTAGCCAGTTCCATGGAGACAGCAATATCAACAGCCTTCTGTAATGTAAGCTGAGCCTCTGTCAGTAGGCGCTTCCGTATAGCTTCACTGCAGAGGCCACACACTAACCTGTCACGCAGGGCATCATTTAACATCTCTTTAAATTCACAGTGTTCTGCTAGCTTTTTTAAAATGGCTACAAATTGTACAACTGTTTCATCTTCCTTTTGGTCTCTTTTGTGGAACCTATATCTTTCAACAATTACCAGTGGTTTTGGGGAGAAATGAGACCCCAGGATTTCCACAATGTCACTGTAAGATTTAGTCTCAGGCTTAACAGGGTGTAGTAAGCTGCGTAGCAGAGAGTAGGTTTTAGCCCCTATAACAGTTAAGAATATTGGCACCTTCTTCGCTTCTGTAATGTCATTTGCAATACCAAAAAGCTCAAAATGCTCAGTATACACATGCCACTGCTCTGTATTCTCATCAAAAGGCTCCAGGGGCCTGGTCAGAGTAGCCATGATTTTTAGTTTCACTTTCACAGTCAGTGCAAACAAGCAGCTTTTTTTCTTTGTTTGGTCTTTACCTTGACTTCTACTTCCTTCTGTTACTGGAGCAGCACCAGGATCCCATCCTCGTCGCCAGTGTTATGTCCTAGGGGCAGCCGGTGTAGGAAGCAATCACTTGAGGCCAGAAAGCAGACAGCTAACCAAAACCTCCATTTTATTTACAGAAACAGAGAGCTCACTCAGCCGGTTGAAACCGGCTGAGCTATCCCTTAATAGTCTAACTCAGTTGCCATAGTAACAAAACCCATGACAACCAAATACACAACACTTACCAGAAGCAGTTTCTTGGCCAGAGATACTTCCAAGGGTCAGTTACACAAATACCCAACTCACACCATCCAACCAGGTCATCACAGCTGATTAGTTCAGGCTACTGCACCTGACTGGCCTCTCTCTTTCCAGAAGGACAACACCTTGGCAGCAGCCAGATGCCCCAGGACCAATCAGAGAGCTGAACAGGATGGACATCTAAGAACTCCCAAGAGGGAATGCACACTCAATCTGCTGGGTGTGCTCCCATTGCTTTTACTTGTTACTTCCCTTCCTGACACTTCTATCTGATTCGTTGTTACTTCTGCCAATGCTTTCAGAAGTGTAAGGTCTTTGACGTAGGACTTCCACTTCCTTGGGAGATAAAGGAGCTGCAAGAGACACAAGTTACTCTATCCTAGTCTAAAACTTAATTAGTGGATAGTATATTTTGTGGGGCTGATCCTCTGCTGTGGTAGCTCCATTGACTTCAAAAGAGCTCTGACAATTCACATCAGTTGTGGATCTACCTGTGGGTGCTTTTCAAACATCTGCTCTCTGTTTTGTGTATGCATCTGGGTCAAGATCAATGGCTAATTAAGACCGGGCCATTAATATAGGTTGAAAGGACTTGAACATTATGTCAAGGTCTTTTTGCATGCCAGTCCTTCCCTGGACATCAGTGTAAAGATGCAAGGGATAACCAAACCACTTGCTTTGAGAAGCCAAGTTAATCAGCTATGTTGAGTTGAGTTAATGGAAAAATAATATACTGGAACTAAGGCATGTAGTGGACAACTATAGCCTAGGGGGTTGAACATGTTACCAGCAATGGGATACATATAATGCTCTATTTTCTCTCTGTCTGTGGAAAGATCCTTAGCTCCTTTGAGGCTCTGACTTACTCAAAGGTTCTCCATGCGGCTGCTGTGACTTCTATAAAGAGCTACAAACCTACACTGAGGATCATGGGATGCTGCTTTGACCCCCAAATGCCCACCACTCTGATTCAGAAGAAAAGGCCAGATCTGCTGCTTGAAAGGATCTTTTCCTTTTGCATCCAGGCCAGTGGGCACCTTTGGGGCTTAAAGCACCCCAGGATCCTGTGTTCTGGTTGCTCTGCGCCCACATTACCTCCTTTGAAGTACTGCAGACTTTGGAGAGCATCCTGGGGCACTTCTGAGTTGTGCAGACAAACAAGTGCTGCAGCTTACACTAAAGTATGCTTTAGAGGAGGCAGTGAAGGCAAATTACAAATGGGGAAGGGCAGAAAATATGAGTGAAAAATGAATGTGGAGGAAGGGGAAGGAATCAGGGAGGGAGTAAAGAAGTCATCATGGTTTTTTTATCTGGGGGGAAGGCAAAAGAGCAAAGCACAATCTAATTGGCTTTGACAGAATAATTTCACTGATAGCTAGCCTGTTAGTAGTTTATGACGACAAATTATTCACCAGTTAGGAGGGTAGTAGTGTAAAACTATAGTAGTCCCAAGACACTCTCTGGCCAATAAGGTTGTGTCTGACCATCCTAGGGTGAAAGAGAGAATTTCTTGTCTGTTGTATAAACATCATTGATGGGAGGGGAAAAATCTCACCATGGAAACTACTAAGAAACTCCAGTTTAGTCTCCTTCTCTTTCTTTTATAGTGGCTGTTTCTGCTTTTGAGCTTACACAGAGCTCTTCTTTAGGTTGAAAGCTTGTCTTTCTCACCAACAGAAGTTGGTCCAATAAAAGATATTACCTCACCCACTTTGTCTCTCTAATACTCAGTCAATGACATACTCAAAAATGCTCAGTAAATGCCTTGGGATGGGGTGGCTGCCCCTCACTGGCAGAAAAGGGGTTAAAAGCAGCCTTAGGGAGGCTGCACCAGAGGCAGCCAATCAGAGAAGGGATGAAGGGAACAGCCAAGCAGGCTCACATAAAAAGGGAGCTGCAAGGCAGAGGAAGGCAGTTTTCTGCTGGGAGCCCAGGGATGAAGGACTGTCTCTCTGGAGGGCTGAGAGAACTGTCAGCACCCTGGATAAAGCATTGCTGCTAGCAGGGACCTGGGGCATGAGACAGCTCCTGCCTGGCTGCTGGGGTTTGCAGGCTGAGGCCCAGAGGCAAGGGCAAAGAGGAGGCAAGGGCCATGAGGAAGTGGCCAGACAATTAGCTGCAGTAGCCACTAAGGCAGGGGTCTCAAACTCAATTTACCTTAGGGCCAGTGCCAGTCCTCAAATCCTCCCAGTGGACCAATGTCACTCATGCCACCTAGAATCCACCCCCCAAAAACTCGGCCCCCGACCTGCCTAAGGCTCTGAGAGGGAGCTTGAATGCAGAAAGTTGGGCTCTGGGAGGGAGTTTGAGTGGGAGAGGAGGTCTGGGCCGCAGGCTCTGGGCTGGAGTTTGGGGGTGGTAGGGTGAATGTGGGAAGGGGGTGCAGGCTCTGGGAGGGAGTTTGGGGACTTGGTGTAAGCTCTGGGAGGGAGTTTGGGGGTGGGAGAGGGTATGTGGGGAGGCGGTGGGGGTGCAGGCTCTGGAAGGGGGTCGGGGGTGTGGTGCTTACCTGGGGCTCCAAGGCAGGGTGAGCTGGGGGGCCTCCATGTGCTTCTGCCCCCAGGCACTGCCCCCACAGCATCCCATTGGCTGCAGGGGTGCTTGGGGTGGGGGCAGCACACAGAGGCACAGCCCCACCCCTGGGCCACAGGGAGGGGTTGGCAGCCACTGGAGTGAGCAGGCAGATGCCGCTCAGCTCTGCTGCGCTGCTGGGGCCCCTGAGGGGGGAGCGCCCGGGGGCAGCAGGTGGGGCCAAGGAAGAGATCCAGCTCCAAAACTGTTGGAGCCCCACGGGCCACATTGGGGAAGCTCGCGGGCTGCAGATGGCCCACGGGCCAGGAATTTGAGACCCCTGCACTAAGGGAAGTGAATGAACAGTGGACTGCAGGTCCCCTAGAAGCGGGGGAGTGGAGTGTGTGGCACAGGCAGAGGGCTATGTCACTGAAGAGGATGCCACAGTCCTTGGAGAGATGTGGGTCCTGGAGCAGGAGTGACAGCAGTGAGGCACCACCAGAAGAGGGCGCACTAACACGCAGAGCTAATTCCCATGACAACCAGCAGAAGGTGCCGGAGTGGTGAGTGAACCCCATTACATGCCCACTCTTTCTATTTGTTTTATCTTTCCATAGGATGAACATACAACACCCTCTGCCAGTGCAGCCGTAGGAAACTGAACTTCTAGGTTGTTTAAATTCACTTGACCTTCAGTCTTGATCATTGTAACACCACTGAAGGAGACAGTTTTTGCTTATTTTACTCAGAGGAGTAGCCACTCTACCCTCAGTAGCACTCCGCTTGTGAGAAAGGCTAGCAGGATTTGGCCGTAGGCAGCAGTGGAATTTGGCCAACTCACAGTGGCTTTGTAAGCCAGCTGTTTTTTTTCCCCGGCAGGTGGCCATCATCTACTCCAGAAAGTAAGCATCTCTTTAAAATAAAGAGTTAAGTTGCTAGCCATTATGGTTACTAAGATTACTTTTTGTAGGTTAAGTAACATTGTGATTTCGACCCAAGTCTTTCAGAAAGCCTTTGACAAAGTGCCTCACCAAAAGCTCTTAAGCAAAGTAAGCTGTCATAGGATAAGAGGGAAGGTCCTCTCATGGACCAGTAACTGGTTAAAAGATAGGAAACAAAGGATAGAAATAAATGGTCAGTTTTCAGAATGGAGAGAAATAAACAGTGGTTTCCACCAGGGATCTGTACTGGACCAGTGCTGTTCAACATATTCATATATGATCGGGGAAAAGTGGTAAACAACAAGGTGGCAAAATTTGCAGATGATATACAACTACTCAAGATAGTTAAGTTCAAATGAGATTATGAAGAGTTACAAAGGGATCTTGCAAAACTGGGTAACAGGGCAAGTAAATGGCAGATGAAATTCAATGTTGATAAATGCAAAGTAATGAACACTGGAAAACAACCTCATCTATACAACTAGAATGATGGGGTCTAAATTAGTTGTCACCACTCATAAAAGAGATCTTGGAGTCATTGTGAATAGCTCTCTGAAAACATCCACTCAGTGTGCAGTGGCAGTCAAAAAAATTAACAATATTAGGTACCATTAGGCAGGGGCGGCTCCAGGCCCCAGCACACCAAGCGCGTGCTTGGGGTGGCAAGCCGCGGGGGGCACTTTGCCGGCGCCGCGAGGGCGGCAGGCAGGCTGCCCTCATCGGCTTGCCTGCGGAGGGTCCGCTGGTCCCGTGGCTTTGGCAGACCTCCCGCAGGCAAGCCGCCGAAGGCAGCCTGCCTGCCGTGCTTGGGGTGGCAAAATGCCTAGAGCCGCCCCTGCCATTAGGAAAGGAATAAACAATAAGACAGAGCATATCATAATTCCACTATATAAGGATCAGGTCTATGGCAGTGGTGGTATTAATCTAAACTGGATATGTTGTGTTACATGTGACAGACTTCTGGGGTCAAGACTGCAGTGAAAATGTCTCATCCACCATCTTCCAACTCCTATGGTGCAGAAACGACTGACATCAGCTTCAGGACTCTGAATGACAATAACATGCAGAGTGTAGATTCATGGTTTGATCTGAAAGCCAGTTCAGAGAATGTCCTTCCTGCAGAAGAACACCCAGCAATGCAAACGTTGGGCCAGAGTCAAAGCAGAGAGAGACACGGTCACCTCCACCAAAAAGGAAGATGATCCACCCACCAAAAAACAGAAACTATATATCGGAGTCCTGCTTGGGGCTCGGGTCCTGTTTGCTCTAGCAGTCCGATGAAGTGCTTATACTTAAATAAATTTGTTAGTCTCTAAGGTGCCACAAGTACTGTTCTTTTTGTGGATACAGACTAACACGGCTGCTACTTTGAAACCTAGCAGTAGAGAAAAATTTACTGAAGTATTGATGAACAGACATCACTCCCAGAGCACTGAACTCTCCCCAGCCATACCCAAAGGCAAGCTGACCATGCCTATCATGCCAACAATGCTGAAAAGGAAGAATCTTTCTGGCAAGTTAAAGAGCCTGGAGGATCGGGAGCTGGAAAAGATGAAGCAATTGCAGCAGGAGACACAAAAAGAATGAAGAGTCCCTGGAAGCAGCTATTGCTGGTACAGAACAACCTGTGAAGAAAACTACTGGTCAGGTAACAAAGCCATTTCTCACAGATGAGAGGATTAAAGCCAACCTGGGAATGAACACAAGGAGCTAGATTTCATAGCAACGCTGAGAAAGTACCCTTCAACTCCGGCATGAGTGGTGAAGAGGCCCACAGTCCCTAAACCTTTCAATCTCTCCTCTGGCAACAAAAGGAAGTTTGAAGAAACTACATCACAGTATGTTCCCCTTGCTCAGGGGATTGAAAACTTCCAGAAATGCACTCCCTCTCATTACCATTTGAGGAACAAGAGGACTGATGAAAGTCCAATTCCAGTAAAACCACTGACAACCAGGCTTACACAGCCCAAAACTCCACTGCTTCAAACAAAACAGTGCTTGAGATCTGTAACTTCCAAAAATGCAGCTGAGTTGGAGGCAGAGGAAATAGAGAAGCTCCAACCATACAAATTCAAAGCTCAGGAGCTTAATCCAAGGATCATAGAGGATGGACCATAGAGGACAACCTGCAGACAGATGAATGGGGAGCTACCACATTGCAGAATTGGTAGCAACAGATCAAAGAAGACCTGAAATGACAGAAAGAGGCAGCACGTTTCAAAGCTAATCCAAATGTTGTTGAGCCTTTTGTACCAAAGGAGGATAGCAAGCCAAAAAGTTCCCAAAAGCTTTGAGCTGGCAACAGAGAGCTAAAGAGCATCAAAAGTTCAAAAAGCAACTGAGCTGAAAACTTTAAAAGAGAAGCTTCGAGAAGAGGCCAGACAGCAGGAGGCAGAGCGGGAGAAGGGAGAACTTGCCAGGCTGAGACAAGAAGGCAAGGCAAACCCAGTTCACAATTACCACAGTCTGGAGGTGAAGCCAAGTGACCAGCCCCTGATTATGCCCAAGTCTCCCAACTTCTCGGACAGATTTCAGTGTTGATAGGCACGAAGATGTTGATCTATATAGGTGGCATCTCCGTGCTCTCGGTATCCCTAACCTATGACTGCCAGAAGCTGGATATGGACTACAGGGGATGGATCACTTGATGATTGCCTGTTCTAGTTATTCCCTCTGAAGTGCCTGGCACTGGCCACTGTCAGAAGACAGAATATTAGGCCAGATGAACCATTGGTCTGACCTAGTTTGGCCATTCTTACGTCTGCAGATATCTTGAAACTACAGGTATGAGTATGTTGTGTTAACTCTGAAGCATAATGATAATTAATGTTGACATTTAAACTATTTCACGGCTGATCAAAGCACAAGAAAGGCAAGAGTTTATAATATTGTGAAGATACAATGAAGATATTGTGAGATTTTAAGAGCTTGGGAGAATACTGCTACTTCCCTGCCTTTCATCTCCCCAGAACCCCTGGCCTAAGATGCACAAACAGCTTAAAACTCACTCAGGTCATATATGCCACCTTCTGTGCATTTCTGCATAAATATATATTGGTACACAGGATATGTATGAACTACTAGAAACATATATGTTGGTTTACATTAAAAACTGCTGAGAATATACAATATTTACTGATCATCAGGTGCTATACTTTATTAGTACTATACTGGATGTGATCCTCTGTAGCATCATAAAGTTGCATTGGAGGGAAAGGTTATTGCCCAGTTACCTCTTATTTTACTATTATTATTTCAGGTCACTGGAGGGTTTTCATTTTCTCTAAATTGCTCGGCACTTTCCAGCATTCACTGCAAATCCTTTAATCCTAAATTCGTTTCTAATTCTCCTCCTTGTGCTCTAACCCTGTAAACCAGAATCCAGAAACACAGCAGATGAGACAGACAGAGAGAAGCAAGCAGCAAGCCACATGCCTTTTAAAGCTGGAGGCTTGTGCCCTGCACTGAGCGTTTTAATTATCTTGCTAAGTTAGTGACCCCATTGTATGATCCTTTCCTTGAAAATGGTGAGGAGTTCAGTTCGTTCCTTTCTAGAGAGCGTTGCCTCTTTTGAACTTGAGATGCTGAGCGAGTTTATGAACAGGGCTGCTGTTTTATTTACTCTCAATTAATCATGCTCAACTGTAAACAAAGTGTCTGTTTTAGTTCTGCTGACAATTATCCACTTGTCAACATCTCCCTCAAGTATTTTCAGCATCTGGCAACTGCACAAAACAGCTACATCAAAATGAACATTTTGTCTCAATAAAAAGATCGCCATGTGGCAGGTTTTCATCCGTTTTCTATCCCATCAGCAGTCAAGATATATTGTAACTAATGCAGCCAGGGCTCCTTGTCTCGAGCGTTTATCCACAGACAGGGAAAAGGATCTTGTGAACTTTAGAGGAAGGCTCCGTTTGTTCTGATGGTGCTGTGGTACAGAGTCTGGCCTAATGGGGGTGGGGCGGGGGAGAGATAGGAAAAAGACCTTATTTCTGAAGTCTTCAATCATTAGAAATTATTCATGAAGGTAGAATATTCTGACATCTTTGCTTAGGTGTCCTGTAAAGGTTCGAACAAGGGGGCCCAGTAACTATTTTTAACTCGCTCTTTACTCAGGCAGTCCTGCCAATGATTTCACTAGGTTTGCCTGAATAAAGGGGGAAGAGTAGTATTAACTACTTCCTTTCTGCTGTGATGTTCAGTTCATGTCTCTCCCTCTCTCCACCCCACACACAGACTATATCAATAAGATTCCATTCCCTTCCAAATGCACTAGGACAAGCTTTCCATTCCTTATTTTCACGAGCTGGGTTTCAGTCCTCAGAGCTTCCTTGCTGGTTTGAATTCACCCAATCTATCCTTTCAAACAAAAATTATTACTCCAGCCAGCTCAAAACTCTACCTGTATTTTTAACACATGCCCCCACCCCAGGTAAAATATTTGCATGTTCCAGAATATCCATAAGCCAGCAAAACAGCAATCAGCTGGTGACATTCCATAGAGATTACTAACCTTTGTCCTTCTGTTACTATTGGAAATGTTGTACTGTGGTTTCCAGAAAATAAAATATTTGTATTTTCATAAATTGTCTTAGATTGTAAACTCTTCAGGTCAGGGACTGGGTCTGTCTCTGAATGTGCAATGTGCCTAGCACATGTTACTACCCTGTGCTATTACAAGCTAAATAATATAATAAATAACAACAAATAATAATCGAGGTTTTAATTTTAAACCTTGATCCTGCTGCCACTGAAACCAAAGGCCAAAACCTTGCCAACTCCCAGGAAAGCAGAAACAAGCTCCATGTGTTGGTTAGTGAATTTGGCTTATTTTTTGGAAAAGGGGGGAAGATTTAAAAGTCTTTTCTTTGGGGAAAAAAAGAAAATGGGATCAAGCCAGAAAACAGCAGCTCTGACATGGAGCATTGAAAATGAAGGTCTCCTCATTCCAATAGCACAACACTGTATTAGCACAATAGATTGTATTATGAAATATTTTATTGTGAACCATGCAGCTATATGGGCTGTATTGAAGGTTTGTTCTCTTTGTAATTTTCAATATCTTTAAATTGAAAATAAGTAAATAAAAGCCTCACGTGATCACCTTCCCAAAGCAGACTACGATTTTATTTCAAGAGTTTCCAGTTACAGAGCAATTACTTCAATTGTTTTATCTGTGACTTGGAAACAGAGGCAGTGTGTGTGCATGGCGGGGGGTGTGTGTGTGTGCACAAATATATATGGTTGACCAATTTCCAAAGCTCCTCTTTCCCAAAAGCATATACATGAAATACTGCAAAATAAGCAAAAAAACAAAACACTGCTCATTTGGGAGGCAGATATGTGAGCAGTCTGTACAAGCAGGTGCAGATATTCCTGGAATTAAAAAAAAAATCAGGGGCAGGTTTACAGAGATGTTTTTTTCTGACAAAAGCTAATCAATCTTAAGATGTATAATTGATTTTAATGAACTAGCTCTTTTTTTCTTCTCGCATTAATGATTGCCTGGAGTCAATGGCAAAATCTGGGCACCCACAGCATCTCTAGCCAGTTTTACTTGGCTACTCCTGGGTATTTCCCTCTTGAGATACAAGTGGTCACCAAAAGGGCATCAGATTAGTCCTTCTCAATCTTTCAAAGGGCCAGAGGTGAGACATTTACTATTGTCAATGCCTCCCCCTTTAACCTTGTAATTTATGCACAATTAATTGAGATATCTTTTATACTTGATGTGTTGTAAAATTAATGCCTAATTTATGTAATTAGTCAATTAACCATAATTCCAGCATATGGTTCCAAATGCCCAGAAGGTGTTCTTGTTTCCCAGGTACTTATTTTGATGTCACGAAATACAGCTAATTAATTTTACATGCATATTAATTTAGGATCTATTTAGCAGCTCCCTTTGTGAAGGCAGATTTAATATTTGTCTTTCTAACCTTTTTGGGCAAATTCCGCGCTGGATGTTGAAATGAAGGTGACTTTTTAAACATATCTCCACTGGTTTCCCTTTCCTCTCTGGAGTGTCTAATGACACTGGGTCGTTCCCTCTTGTGTGAAGATGCATAGGGGCTGATTATCTATAGCTTTCTGTGCATCTATGTCTGTCGGATGATCCGGCTATTGAATTTAAATCCGATGAATATTTAATATTAAACATTTCTAAGGGATTTTTGTTTGTTTTTTGCAAAGCACAATATCCCACGGACATTTTAAAAATAGCTGCTCTTAATACAATGATCTTGGAAAAATTACGAGCGTTAAAGCGTTGCCTAATTAAAAAATGAGTGCAATCTTGCAAACCTGAGATTGGTGTCTGTATCTTTTGATCAGCAATAGGGTTTTTTTAATTATTTTATATGATACAACTTGATAAAACCCTGTATTCCACTAGTTAAACCGCCAGATCAAGAGTCTCCTTGTCTTGTCTTTAAATAAAATTTGGTCTCCACGTCCTCCAGAAACATCTGGTTTTATTTTGTCCAGAAACTTTGTAAAACAAGATAGAATTTCTCTTGGTCCACTTTGTACAGAGATTAACGGGTTAATCGGATGGGGAGAGGGGGACTAGCTGCCTCCCCGGTGTTATAAAATGACTTCAGGAAAAAAGAAGAAACTGTAGCCAATGTACTTCAAATTCACAGTAATGCCTTTTTATTGGTGTAGCAACACTGACTGCTGTATTGTACTCTACCTCTTCGGTTACAGAAAACGGACATGTATCTACTGCATAGCTGCAAAGTAGCGTGCAAATGTAATACACTTCCCAGGAAGTGAACTCCCTTTCTCATGTGCAAAGGAGTATTTATGAAACATGGCGCGAGGTAAGTAGACTCAAGTACTGTGTTGATAAATTCCTCCCTAACCGTGGTAAATTACTTTCCTACAGGGTAGCAGGGCAGTGCAGAAGTTTGCTTTTCAAGATGTCTACACAAGTGCTACGGTGTCATAAAACTTTTATCCCTCTTTCTGGACAAATTAATGAGCAATTTAATTAATAAAATCAGAGAGTAGTGTAAGTGCTATGATAATGAAGTTAAATGAGTGCACAATAAAATATTCACTAATCCAGCACATTGGCAAATGCCCCTTTAATTCTGCTTAGCACTAAAAGGGGTTTGAGCATCATAATGAGATTCCTCCGTCTGCTAATTAATTGACACCCTCCTGAATATTCATATGTGCTAGCACCAATACGTTCCTAATTGCACCGTGGAATGGATCTCAGAGGAAAGTAAATCGCCATAGACTTAATTAAAATAATGTATGCCAGATCTAGCACGCTGAAAATGAGACATTTGCCATCAAGCGGTATAAAAGTGGCACCTAGTTTGTAGAGAGAAGGGGGGGAGGCGGGATCTCGATTCCTCCCAAGGTGAATAAGGGGGATGGGTGGACAGTGCGCAGATTTTCAGCTGTAGAATCGAGAAGCAAAAGAACATATTGTCTTCAATGAAGGATTTCAGTAAGTAGCTTCTAACTGCAGCATGATGTTAGAGACTGCGAGCCGATGCACAGAATAACCAAGCTCCCTAGTTCAAAGCACTAGCAGCCGGCTTGACATATCTAGGTGGAAGAAATCTGGTCAGGGATGCCCTCTACAGAGGTATGTAGGGAAAATCGTTTGTCTGGAATACAGAGAGAACAGCCACATCTGTAAACTTTTCCTTGAGGGGAAGCTGGTGTCTTTGAAGCTCAGCCTCCGACTGACTGGTTCTTTGCATTTCCAAACTCATACTAAGAGCTAATATTGTACATTTCAATTGTTCGGGTACTTAACCCGCTGGCAAATTCTCACGGGGAAATTAGGGTCTGCTCCTGACTCCCAGCAGTTCTGAGCCTCACACCACTAAGGGTTGTCTCTGGTATTTTGTTGTTTCCTTAGAACGTTCCTACACGTCTGTTGTTTTTACCCACGATGCGACCAAGTGTCTCCACCACGACTGAACATTGTATTTAAACCCATTCGTGGGTCTGTTCCTTTCCCACCCAGCCAGGGATCTAAAATGAAAATGGGTTTCTCGCAGAAGACAGCTTTTAAAAAACACCACAGGTTAGAAACTAAAACGAGTTTATTTGAAGACATACAAATGCATATTTATTATACACATGTAGGCATTAACAATGTAAATCACACCGCCAGCACTTGCTGGTTGTTTATTCATTAGATCTTTAGAAAATCTACATTGCCTCCAGATAGCTGGATGATAATGCGAAATACACAAGCAGTTTACACAGCCAGCTCAGCAGAGCTCTGCACTTGATGACAAGGTGTCATCAACAGGTCTGAAGGACCAAAGGAGGAAAGGAAAAGTTAAAATCTGTACGTGATCCCTCTAGCCCACTGGAAGATTGGTTGATTTGGTCTTTCTAAGGAAGAACGTAGCTGGTTCTCTTTCTCCTTTCTATAGGATTGTTTTAATCTGCTTTGATGAGGCAGAAAACGTGCGTTTGTGTGTGTGTTAAAACGGAGCAGACTCTCATCTACTAACTCAGAGCACAAACTCTGGCACTCAGACTGTCTTTTAGTCCCATGTAAAATCTTTACTCTCCAAAGAAAATACTCTGCCAGACTCCTTCCCCTTTAGCTGATTAAACGCGGTGCAACTCCACTATCACTAGAAATACAGACAGAGGAAAACGTTAAGAAAGAAATCGCTGCGGGGAAATCTTTTTTAGAAAGTCGGATCCAAAGCACTTCCACAAATGAAATATTAAAGAAGGTTAATATGGGTTTTTTTCCATGCAACACTGAGCTTTGACGAAGAGACTGGGGTTTTGCTAACGTTAGTGATGTTAGAGGGAATGGAGCTAAAGTGCGCAGAGACTCAACAAATGTGAGAACAGCGGCAAATTTGCTAGCCTCTGAAAATCAGTCCACTTTTCATTGTCGGACTGGCGAGCAAATACTTCCTCTCGGCGTGTGGGTGTATGTTTGCGGGAGACAGAAGACAGGACACACATCTATTCACATTCTCTTATGCGGAATACATACAGCTAAGCCTATTGCACAGCAAGTTGATCTTTCCTTCTACAGATTCATTGCATTGTCAAATTATAACTGTTGCTTATTAAAGGTATTCAGTATTAGGAGATTTAACTAGATTCTCTATAGCTCTCCATCCCTCTGAATACACCGTCCCTTTTCTCTCTCTCTCTTTCCAGTACGTGTTAGGTGTTTTATCGTTCAGAGAACTAGCCCTAACATTGCTCTTCTGACCAAGGACAGTTCCGGATTTTACTTTTCGTTACATGAACTAAACAGAGGTGGTAAGTTTCAAAAGCTTGCTACTTGGGGAGGGGGGAACATTAGTCAAGAAAGTTTTGCACGCAACCTATTTAACAGTAAAATTTGCTGTAGTGGTTTTCATGTGAACGATCTCTGGGGTTCTGCTGGAAAGAGATAATATTCTGCTTTAAGGAAGCAGAAGTATGAGCCTTTCTTGGTTGGCTGGGAGTTAGTGATCACTCAGGGATTCCCTCCCTCCACCCCCCCCCTTTTTTTTGGCCAGCTTTGTGGGTGGCAGCCCAGTGGGGTAGGGAGCGGAGGTTGGGAGGAGGATGCTGGGAGAGAGAAAAGAAAGCTAAGGACACGAGTACCAAAACAAAAATCAAATAATTGTAACCTTCCCAAGAACGCTTCAAATTATTCTACCTAGAAGCTAAAGTTACCAGTTAGAAACCTGCTCATGCCATTAGGAAAAACTACACATATTCAAAGTTCTGACCCTAATTAAATCTTACCTCGTTCAAGACGCCACACGATGAAAAAAAAAAAACTTTCCTCCTGAAGTTAGTGTGAATTCCTTAAACGATCATCCCCTTTGTTTTTTAAAGAGGGGGAATGATTGTGACATGAATTCCGTTATCCCTACGGATTTCGCAATTCGAAATCACAATTGTAAATAACAAAATCATTTCACAATATTTGACCTCGGTACACAATAATTCAGTGACTTGAAGGTTCATTAATCAGGAGTTCCAGGATCAAATTCAGACGACATTTAAATTTGCTTAAGTGTTTTGCCACTACTATTCTAAGGGTGTGGAGGAGACCCTAGTTTTAATTTGTTTCTTCTGCTTTTGTATAACACCCCAAGTCAAGCAGAGGTTGTGGGAGAAATTGCCCAGCTAGATGAATGGGGTTTTCTTTTTAAAAAAATCTGAAGATTTAAAAAAAAGTTCTGAAGGAAATGGATTTGAAAAGTAAGGTTTCTTCCTTTAAAGGGGAAAAAAGAAAGAAAAGAAAATCAAGTTTGCTCCACCCAGCTATTAAACAAAACACAATACCTTTTTCTGGGTGGTACTGCACAGAAGTTTATTCAGTTTTGACAATGTTGTTTAGCTATCATTTGCTATTTTGAATGAATGGGAGCAATACCCTTTTTTACAACATTTGTTTCCTATTATGGAGAGGTGCAGCAGTTGAGGGCAGACATGTGAAAGTGGCTGTTTGATTCTCTTTTTCATCCCCCTGACCCGGCCTTTGTCCCTCCTCACCCTGGGAATGTCACGCCTCACTACTTCACTTTGAGATGCTCTAGAAAGTGGCTTTGTTATTCCCTTTTAGACATACACGAAATTGTTCTCATTCCCCCTGCTGTAAAAGATACTTCAAATTGGGACTCGGTTCACAAGTGCAATGCAATTTGGCTTAGCTCAACCTTTGTTCTGCTTGTACAAATGACCAAACAGTGCACACATTATACAGTTGATCTACTGCTGCCTTAACACCAGAGTTAGGGGCTGGGAGAAAAGCAAGTTAATCTCCTCAGTATAAGGTGGCATTTTCAATATTTCCTACAATGGGAAAAAGTGGGGAGGTGGCGGGTTGAAAAACGCTACATTTATATAAAACAGGGGAGACACACAAAAAACCCACCAAGTTTGCCAGGCCTCCCCAGTCCGACATCCAAATAACTCGCAGACAAATACTCCAGCGAGTCTTGGAATGCTTCGTATTCCGTTCTATTCCGGCGTGTGTGCATGCCAACCGGGGAAGGTTCGCTTCTCTTTTAAACCAAGGGGTTTAAAGCAATAATGTCTAAGCCCAAACTCGAATCCGCAGTTACAAACTAGTATTTAGCAAAACAATCGTGAAGAAGCAAGGAAGCTGGAGCTGAAAGCCAGAGGCGTTTAAAGCAAAGCTACTACCTCTCCTCCCCCACCCCTCAGCCCCCCCGGCCGCAGTAAGACTGTTGTGCTCGGGAAGTTACAAGACATACAACCTCGTGGATCGTCGTCTTGGTGCGGAGAAAGGCTGCATTGCGTCTCTGTCTTCGGAATGGACTCCTTCAAATACTAGGATAATCAGCACAGGGCACGTTAAGCAGGCTGCTTCAGCAGGATATTACATATAAACCCACGCTGTCGAGCCAAATATCAGCCCAATGCACCCCCAGCTCTCAAGGAAGCTTCACATCAGTTCCTAGCCAACTCGTAGCTGGAATTTTCTTAGGTTAGGTCACTGCTCTTAGGCATTAGTTCATTTGAACACAGCAGGTGAATTCGGGTGTGTGTGTGTGGAAATCCTGCTTTCCATAGGGCGCTTTGGTCAATGGGAGCAAGATCGGGCCCTAGATTGGGGGGGGGTATTTTTTTCTTGCTGTGCCACTGAAGCAGCGCAAGCGGACTTCACCCACTCCTTAGCATGTAACTTGGTCTGTATTGAGATGCGTGGTTCCAGGCGAGCCTGGCAAAGGTGTTTGAACGTTGGCCCCACTCACAGGGCACCACCCTGCTGATGGCTTTAAATCACAGCCCAACAATTGACTATTTCCCCCTCCTTCCGAAGTATAGGAGCACTTGCTAAACACGCCCTGCCCAGGGAAGTGCGCAGAGGAGCCCAGTGGTTAGTACAAGGTGAACAAAATGCAGCGCGAAAGATTCTTTACCGCTGGGATTCCGATGTAGCCTGGAAAGGCCTTTTATGTTTGACGAAGTTGACACTTAGGTCTTGGTACATTTTCCTCCCCAGCATTGTGCTTTAAATTACCATCAAAAGGCCACACACACACCAACTCCAAAACAAACAAACAAAACGCCCGGATGCTGCGCAGAAACCTGGGCAATGGACATTGTTAACAACTCAAGCTTTAAAGCAGAGAGTTCAGAAAGTACATAATGGGCCCTTCACTTTCTTTGTAGGCAGAGCCAGATCCTGCTGCCATTGAAGTCAATGGGGGGGGGCGGTGCTGTCTTCAATGGCTGGAGGATTGGGCCCATCATTTGTATTGTATTGGGGGAGGGAAACCTGCGGTTCCTACTCACAGGAGTAATCGCTACTACTGGCACGAATAAATGGTTGAGGAACAGGCCCTTTACCTTTGACTGTGGGATCCTGTTTGAGTGGCTTTGCTCAGATACTTGCAAACACTGGGAAAGGTAGCCTGTAGGTGTAAGAGGATTCCATCAAAGCCATTACACGAGGCTCTGCCGGTCGCATTGTTCAGCTAATTAAAATACACTTGGAAGGAAGAGAGCAAACGTATGCCTCAGCTGAGTCCTGGCACCGTTTACAGTGCAAAAGCCTAAACCGTTATTTTGTTATTGCAAATATAGATTCTAGGACATTCACGAGAGCAACTTTTAATTCGCCGTTGACAGGCAGGGGCCGTTTGTTTAGTGCTGAATAGGAAGGGAACGCAATCCTTTTGAAAGAAAGCGAAGTAGTTTCACGCCACCAAAGTGGCAGAATTGGTAAGGAATGTCTGGTGGGACAAAGCCCTCGGTGCACGTAGCGCCCCAGTTCCCGGAGGCAGCAAGATCGCTTTAATAAACTCCAAATCTGCAATTAAAACAAACAGCTAAACCGACATCCAGGAGCTTTCTCTTCCCTTCCCTCTGAGCCCCCTGTAAGCAAAGAGAGCCACAACTTACAAAAACAAAACAAAACTGCGCGAGGCTTAGCTAAAATGCATGCACAACCATCAGCCTGGAGTTGACTTTCCAAACGGGGGAAGCTTGTTTGGAGCCTGGGATTGTGTTTAGCAACCTAGGAAACCCTAAGAAGCCGGTACTTCTCTTCCCCCACCCCCACCCGTCCCCACTGTTTTGTAAATATTAACAAGGTTGTGTGAGCTGTTCTCTCACAGTGTGGACTTTTCTCTTTTTTATTCGAAGAAAAGTTCTTCGCTCCCCCCACCCTTTCTCTGCGAGCAACACACCTGCCTGCAAACAGAAGGTTTCAAAATCAATATTGTATTTGTCACTTTTCTGTCTCCTTTTTCTCTCTCAACAGCCCCGCTTGCCACTGAAGCGAATTGTGGATTTATGGAGGAAAATTAGCATAAATTATTACCAAATCGGGAAACGTGTGTGGTCCTGCTTGTGGGAAAGGAGGCTATTGCGAACCTTCCATGCAGAAAGGTGGTCCAGGGTGGGCTTCATGGAAACACTGAATGGCTATTGCACGAAATAGATTTCCATTGGGTTTGCACATTGATATAATTGACTTATGTGTATTTTATACAGTTTTCCCAACACTTCCCCTCCGCTCCTTATTTGAATTAGGCTTCAAAAAAGCGTCTGTTTGTTTTGGTTTTCCGCACAATGGGCATTGATTCACTTTGCAAGCAGCCTCTCTCGCCCTCCTCCCCCTTCCCTAATGTTGGTTTTAAACGAGAAACGCACACCCTGTAAATTACACTTAAATCCTTCATTTTGGGGCGGGAGGGGGCGCGGGCGTCTCTTCCAAGTCTGGCATTTGTTTGACACTGACCATGGGACAAAACTTCCGTATTAATTCAGGAGATCACTCGCCTACCCCTTACCTCTTCTCCTGTGAGATCCCGTTACCCTTAAAAAAAATCGGGCCATTCAAAAACATACATCATTTGTACTCGGAGCAACACGTGATAGCCGAAGTCGATTTTTCTGGATCTTTATAGGTTTATGGGGGGGAAAAGGAGCAGGCAAAAATATTTGTTCCCCTTTGGATTCGTGTTTTTAATTAGTCCGATGTTTCCTCGGAGTAATGATTTTGAGAGTGTCCCTCTGGGGCAAAACCAAACCGTGGATTGTAATAAGAAGAATTTAAAAATGGTTTTGGAAACTGGGGGGAGGGGAAAGAGGAATTCTCCTTGGTTGTCCCAAGGGGCTAGAGGAGGAGTTTTGGCTCATTTCACAGGGGCAGTTTCTCCCAAACTCTAGCGAACATTCATCATTACATCTCCTCCCACGCCAAAAAAAGTTTGGAGCTTGGGAGTCCCCCCCCCCCCGCCCTTGCAATTTAAAGGAGCCACTGAAGAGCTCATAGTTTGTTAATGAAACAAGACGGGTTAAGTGTTGAGAACTCTAAGAATATTGACTCTGACCAGCCAGTCCCTGAGTTCCCCACAAAGAGTCTTCTGTAGGGAGGGATATGACAGCTGGGTTTTTTTTAAAGTAACGAAATATTACACTCCGTGGACCCCTAGAAATACAACTAGTTTTACATTATTCTCTCGTCGGCTTCCGGAGAAGGGAACTCGTCCAGCCCGACTGGGGGAGCACAAACTTAAACACGTTGCGTCCAGTTGTAGCATGAAATGAGCATTCAACAGCTCTTGCAAGTACTCGGGGAGGCTTGCTCGGCGGTAACTTTCCACCGGTCTCCGGATTAGTCATTCCCATGTAGTAAAGAGCAGATCGCAGCGTGGACTGCAGACAGACGGACAGCAGCCGCTTCCCCCTCCCCCCTCACTTATTTTTGCTGAATTAAGAAGGTGACATTTTTCTTTTCTTCAAGTACTTCTGTTAATATTGAAAAACGTGCGCTTGCATCTCAAGCGGGCGCGCTCAGACTCCGCAACCATTTCAATATTAATGACATTGTTTAATCTCCTAAATTCCTCGTGTTTAAGTTACGTTTTGGTGAGTTATTGACCAGCTCCGAAATGTGTGTGTGTGTGTGTGTGTGTTTTACACCACAGATTTTTCTAACATAGCCCATGGCTTGCACCTACTGTGTCCATCTTTTATCATTGCTCAGAGGTGACATACATTATATACAACTTCCTTAACATATGACAGGCGCCTAGACATTCTTTTGGGCCTGATCCTGCAGCATTAATGTCCTGAGTTCGCCCGTGGACTTCAATGCAACTGCATACCTGAGTAAAGTTTCCGGGACCGGGCCCTCAATAGAAGGGATTATGCAACAATACTGTAACGGAATTATTAAGATTTGAATAACGTGTGTGTGTGTGTGTGTGTGTGTGAATATATACATCCACATACCTTTGTGTGTATAAACATACACACGCACAATGCACACAGACATCAGCACATTATTTCTCTCTAAATGCACGTTTCCATTACAGAACACTTCGAGTTGTGCTAGCTTGGAGATTAAACCATATTTAACATGTTAACAAGGTAGATGGGATAAATAATCCAATTCTTAAACAGTCCTGCAGACATCGGTGTGAAGGTATAATCTGATGTTTGCCTGCTTAGAACAGGAACTATGATTAAACATTGTTTTTACAGTCACAGCTGTTACTTGTATCGCCTGGGATCCAGTAAAATTGCCACAGGTCTGAAATCAAACTGAGAGGCAATTTACATAAATCAGACCCTCCAATATCTAAGATTACCCATGGTGTTTTCTTTTCAATATGACCACAACTTTGTTAAGACCAAAACGTTGGTGGTAACAAGACAAACACTCCTTTCTAAATTTCAGTGGAAGTAGCTCACAGAGTAATGAAAACTTCGACATGTATGTTGAGTAGGACCCCAACACTGCATTTTCCTCAGCCTAACCCTTTGGAAACCAGGCTTGGGCTCCGTTTGATTTGGCAAGGAGAAAGTCTCTCGTTAAAGGAAAAAGCCTTGCCTTGAGTTAGCCAACAATACAAATCAGATAACAATGCAGAACAAACAGAATACCCCAGCCAAGCAATTTCCATGTCAAACATCCCACTGCTCAGCAGCTCCATTTGTACGTGTGAATTGCAGACTAAGCTCCCTGGCAAAGTCCACAGAAAGGTTAGTGCATACCTTCGCACGCACACTGTTACTGGGTGCCATCACACTTCAATTCCGGTTGCTGAGCCTTTTCACCCCTCGCCTTGTCTTCAAATGGAAATGATTCCTATTGGCCCAAGGTGTCCATGTAAATAGGTGTAAATGAAACCAGATTATGCCTTTCTCTCAGCCCACCCTCCTCCCCCTCTCCCTCCTCCCAAGGCGATTGTCATATGATAGCAAAGAAGTGGCACATTAATGAAGCGCCTCTACAGGGGTCTTTTCTGCTCATGTCACCACATAAAACTATCAGATGGTTAGAGGAAGGACATGGAGGCAAGTACTTAGCTCATCTCGGCTGCAGAGAAGCCAGCGAGCCCCTGCTCCGTTCCAGTTGCCGCTGGGGGTGAAATAACCCGATCCCTGATTCCGCCTTCCGAGGAAAAGGGAGGGGAGCGAGAGGATTCCCACAGACCAGCCAGCTCCTTGCCTCCTCGGACTAAAACTAAGCGGAGCGGCCGGAAAGAGAGCGTGAGAACCGGGAGGGATCGGGCAAGGAGACCAGACTCGCAGCTGCATCCCGGATGCGGACTGTCAACTTCCAGCAACTTTAAGGTGGGCATTGCTGGCGGGGAGGGTCCCCCCAGCCCCTTCTCTGCCCTGCTCCAGGGGGGTCCCCTCCCAGCCCCTTCCCTGCCCTGCGCCGGGGGGGGGTCCCCACCCGGCAGAGAAACAGCTGAAGTAACTTGGCGGCGGAGCGCGGTGGGTAGGTCGGGAGAGGGGTGGATCGCTCCCTCCCCCCGGGGCTGGAGGGATTTGGGTGTTTTGGGGGATCAACTCCGATCCGTCTCTTATTAGTGCCTCACACGCCTGCCCTCGCCCCCCGCACACCCACAAACCCACACACTCACTCACACACACACACACACACACACACACACACACACACACACACACACAGAGGCCAGCTTTAAAGCGTAGCCCGCCTGCCCCCTGCCTTACCCCGCTCGCCCCTCCGCAGATCTCGGCGGGTCTCCAGCGAAGATGCCTCGCCCGGGCAGGAACACGTACAGCGACCAGAAGCCGCCCTACTCCTACATCTCGCTGACGGCCATGGCCATCCAGAGCTCGCCGGAGAAGATGCTGCCCCTGAGCGAGATCTACAAGTTCATCATGGACCGCTTCCCCTACTACCGGGAGAACACGCAGCGCTGGCAGAACTCCCTGCGCCACAACCTCTCCTTCAACGACTGCTTCATCAAGATCCCGCGCCGGCCCGACCAGCCGGGCAAGGGCAGCTTCTGGGCGCTGCACCCCAGCTGCGGGGACATGTTCGAGAACGGCAGCTTCCTGCGGCGCCGCAAGCGCTTCAAGGTGCTCAAGTCCGAGCACCTGGCCCCCAGCAAGCCGGCCGACGCCGCCCAGTACCTGCAGCAGCAGGCCAAGCTGCGGCTCAGCGCCCTGGCCGCCGGCGGCCCCCACCTGCCGCAGATGTCCGGCTACAGCCTGGGGGTCTCCCAGCCCTCCGGCTTCAAGCACCCCTTCGCCATCGAGAACATCATCGCCCGCGAGTACAAGATGCCGGGCGGGCTGGCCTTCTCCGCCATGCAGCCCGTGCCGGCCGCCTACCCGCTGCCCAACCAGCTGGGCAGCTCGCTGGGCAGCGGCTGGCCCCACATGTACAGCCCCGGCATGATCGACACGGCCACCCCCATCTCCATGGCCAGCAGCGAGTACAGCGCCTACGGGGTGCCCCTCAAGCCCCTGTGCCACGGGGGCCAGACTTTGCCAGCCATCCCGGTGCCCATCAAGCCCACCCCGGCGGCGGTGCCGGCCCTGCCGGCCCTGCCAGCGCCCATCCCCACCCTCCTCTCGAACTCGCCCCCCTCGCTCAGCCCGACCTCTTCCCAGACAGCCGCCAGCCAAAGCAGCCCCGCGACGCCCAGCGAGACCCTGACCAGCCCCGCCTCGGCCCTGCACTCGGTAGCGGTGCACTGACACTCCGCGGCTCGCTCCAAACTTTCCTCGGCGTTTGCTCGCTCCCCGAGAGGAGAGAAAACTCCCAGCGGGGACACTCGAGCTTTGCTGGTCCTGGGAGCGGTCTTTGCTTTGCCTCTCTGCGTACCCTGGTTTAACGGCTCGAGCCCAGGGCGGTTGGGGGTTGCTCCTTAACTTAGTTTTAAACGCTCGAAAAGTGTCTAGTCCCCCCACGCCCCCCGTGTGTATAAAGTGCCATTTGCATCACTAGGTTTCCAAAGGTACTTAAGGCACCTTCCCCCCTTCCCCCCCCCCCAACTGGGTGCTGGAGAGTTAGACAACCCTGGCACGGGTTTTCCTTCCTTTGTCTGGGAAGAGCAACATTCTTCCACCGGACCTGTCTTTAAACCCATAAACAGTTTGAAGTGGTTGCAGATGGCTTCGTGAAAACAATGAATGTTTCCAGTTTCCAAGTGACAAATCAGCTGGATTTTGGAAACACTTAAGTTTCGTTTCAAATTTATATTTTTACACGGAGTTTAAAGATTGCAGGATCTACACGAACCCCTCGTGAATTGCTTTTTAAAATGAAACATGTACTATTATCTATCTCATCGCCATACATATCACAGCACTACAATAAAAGTATTAAACAGGTCCCCCATAACTTGAGAGCCAGCCAGTTACCATCCGATGGCTGAAAAGTTCCATTGGCTTCCGAATAGTTTGTTTTGGGGAAGTTACACAGTCCATACAGATTTGTATACAAGAATGTGTATTAAGTACAAAAGGACAGGAAACCATGCAAATGGCAAGACATCAGTTCACACTGAAAACGTATATTGTTTACAAAACTCCTGTTCTAATGTAAATACTGAACTTCAATCTGTCCTGTGAATCAAATGAGGTCCTCTTTTGCAGTACCTGTTGTCATGTGGATGTTTAATTTTCAGGTGGAAGGGAAGGCGGGGGGGTTAATTTGTCTGTTAAACTTCTGATTACTTCGATTTTTAAAAGCTATTTATTTATGATTTAAGAAAATAATTTAAAAAAAATCCACTACCAAGGAGACAACCTAAGGTAGCTTATGTAAAGCTGCTCAAGCCACTGGTGAAGTGTAGGGAAGTACCACAACAGGTTCACACTATGGGAGGTATTCCTGCTTTCTGCTGGAACTTTTCAGACAAGCTGAGAGCGGACTGGGGAACACTGTAAATGTCTGTGAATAGGAATGATTATCAAATGTGTAACATGCACTTTTGTTTGCTATATTCCTTTCTAGTTTTAGGTAGTTTGCTGGAAACCGAACTGTTGTGAACTGCTTACGTTAAGACAAAAACAAAACGTTGTAGTGTTCAGTTTCCCTTGTACAGAATGAGCATGGCATTTTAAACATTGATGTTCTTGTTACCAGCATGCGTGTTTTAAGACAAAACTAAAAAAAAAAAAGAAGAAAGTGTCTACGTTAAATTATGAACCTAGTCGTCCAAATACTATTTTCTCATTAAAATATGTAAATTCAGATTTACTTTCTTATTCGTCTTTTTGAAGAGTTTGTACCAGGAAAATAAGAATATTAATTTAGGGGGGAATACAATATTTCAATTTTTAGATTATCTACATACATTTTTCATAGGAGGAAGAGAATTATCTATAAATATAATTGTTGAATAAAATACAGTAGCTTTCTACAAAAGATGGTCATTCTCACATGACTACCAAATGGAAATCAAGCTACGGTTCATAGACTACATTAGTATATATAACATATGTAATATATATAACGTGTGTGCACACATATGTGCACTTTTCATACCTATATATGTGTGTGCATTATATACCTATATACTAACTATATATTTGTGTGTGTGTGTGTGTGTGTATGCATGCACACAATACACACGCATAGATACTTTTTCTTGAATAACTATAACAATAAACGAACCTTTGAAATACTAGAATGCAAATCAGACTTAAAAACATCTTTAAAGGACTGAATGTCTTTTTAAGACTAGAAGCATTAGAATTTTATAATGCAAGAGGCAGATCAAAATATTTCCAAACCTTAATATAAAACATTGCATACTATTTTATCTTTGAGTTAAACCTCTTAAAAGTATTTTAATTATCAGCTATTGTTCTTTCTTCACCTATATTAACTAAACATTTTTTAAAAAACACCTAGATTACAAACTGTAACATACAGTATTATTATTTTATCTTTTATAATCAACAGATAATTATTTTATACAAAGAAAATTAAGGTAAACTACATTGAAATCTGGATTTCAGAGTTTCCAGTGCGTTTCTTTTTAATTTATTTTTAGGATTTTGCAAGGATTCTACAGAATTATTGAGAATCCGTGATTCAAATTCATGAGATAATCTAATAAAACTAGTACGTAGCCTTCAGATGCGAGGCCGTTCAAAGAATGTAGTTACATTACAATGAGATACTTAAATACTTATTAAAAAGAAACCCGACATTGTATTCTAATGAACCTACAGGATGCAAGAATACATTGTAAATGATTTTAAAGAGGTACATTTCTATGGGTCTGTAGATGTAGACATATGAGAGATAGCGACAACCCCATCTCCCTTAAATACATATAGTAAAGTACTTGACAAAAGTTTAAGGTTAATGTAGAGTATAATTAATCCAGTTGCGACTTTTTTTTTTAAGAAGGGATCCCACACACAGGAAAAAAAAAGGTGGAAAATACATGAATCATTGGGCTGATTAAAATGCATGAAGCTGCTAAAGCTTGTCAGATGGGGGACAACTGAACTCATTCATCAAGTCCAACCCACGATTATATCAACACGATCAGCTAAAGAAAGCATTCAAAACTTATCACCAGATCAATGGACACAAAACTCGACAAACTTTTCCTAAACAAGCGATGACCTACATTTTCCTACGAGTTCTTAAAAAAAAAATCCAACAGTAAAAAAACCAAAATCATCAGATTAAATCTGAACTCAACTGAGAAGATGGGACTGCATCTAGTTATACTTGCAGGGTAATTTTAAACCATACAGTAGTTACACCTTTAAAAATGATTTTGTGTTCCATATAACCCCTACTAGAAAAGGAATCGCAAAAAAAACCCTTTAAAATCATTTCTCTTTCTTATCTAATCATGTTATTCAATGCAATTGTTACATCTGTAAACAATCACTACATTTTGCCACATGCACGGTTTTCTTGGCAATATCCAGCACCGTCTTTCATATTAAGCTACCAGAAAGAGACCATAATGGGTGCTGATTATTTAAATTTTAATAGGAACCTCACAAGGCATTCTTTTTGCTCTTTCCTTGGTAAAGGTTTAGATGCTTATCTCAAAGGTATGCCAACAAATAAGCAATTCAGAGAGTCCCTTGAATTTACTGCTTTGTCTTGTTAAATCTCTAATGGCTCAAGTCCAAAGTCAATAAACTCAGATCTGAAATAAAACAGCAAAAGACAACAATGGGGAAAAAAATTAAACACACACCACAGGTTCCCGAGCTGAAATCTTGTTTGGAGACATTACTCAAGGGTGTTTTGCAATTATTTTTGCCACTGATAAATTTTAAACTAGGTGTATTTTGATGTAAGTGACACGGAATTTCAGACAAAGCTTTGTTTGTTTGTTTTTTAAATAGGAGAGTGTATTTCAACTCCAGAGTGTAAGGCAAGCCAGCAAAAACCCAGTCGTGCTTGGCCTCTCGGATTTTTGCTTCATTTCAATGCAAAAGGTCTGGATACATTCTAGTCGGTATATTTTATTTTTGTCCGCTGTGAGAGCAGACTCCAACCTAATAGGATCGAGTCACCCTATTGAAAGGAGCAAGGATCCTTCTGACACTAAAGAATATTTATTTTCTTTCCACAGTTTTTAAGTATGGCCTCTGATCGTGTCTTGAGCAATCTTGCCAGGTAGCGTGGAAAGAAGCTCACAGCGATCCCTGTAAGGGGATTTTACAAGCAACCCCCCCTCCTTTTTTTTTAAAGTGCTCCTTAGCACAGAATGGGAACTTTAGATCTTTGTAAATTTCTGTGCAGAATGATCTTTAAATCTTAATATAATTCTCACTTGGATTTAAAGAAAAACAAAACAACAACAACAACAAAAAGGAATCCAGGCTGTGAAGCCTTGGAGGGGCTGTATTTGTTTCTTTTAAACTAACAACAAATTATCTAATTAATATGTTTCAATTATAGCATGAAAAAGAGAGGCTTTGGACCGCCTGCAGTGGGTTTACAATAGCCCCAGAGCCCACGATAGGAATTTACAATAACTTCACATCTGTTTCTTTATTTCCCACTTTTCGAGTCTAAAACTCCTCTCGAGATCACTTCACACCATGGCCCAAGTTATGAAATATGTCCCCCTGCTAAAAAAAAAGGAGAAAGAAAAAGGACAAAACTTTGCAGATCGAGGCTTCATTTGCAAGCTAGCAAGTGAAAGCCCCATTGAAGAGCATTAAACAAATATATTAGAATTCTGTCACTTTATGCAATTGAGTAGATCAAATAAAGGGTCCCAGGCCACTTCATTCACTCTCATTCACTTGAATAGAAAATGCAAAGAATAGCAAACCTAGACTGGGCCACCGATGTAGATTTAGCCCTTTTTTTCTAAGAGACAAAAAGGCTGAATTTTCACAAACACATAGCTGACTCGGGGACTAGGAAACCAGCTCTGAAACCCCTTTGGAATTTAAATTCATTTTATCTTCCTCTCTCTCTCTCTCATTTTTGTTGGGTCTGTTTGCACTACAGTGCAAGTTGCACTGGCACGCCAGTTTGGGGAAAAGGCTCAGGGTTTACAAGCAGGATTTATCATGCCGAGCTATCATACAGTTTTGGAAATACTACTTGTATTTAAAAGAGGAAGAGATCGGGGGGTGGGGGTGGGGAGAGAATCAGCTTCTGGTCGAAAGATGATTACATGCATCCTGAGAAATACAGCAGTTCCATGAGGACATATATTCCATAGGCAATAGTTCAATTGTATAGCTGCAAATCTCAGGACTGCTGCTTTACTTGGCTGAGGATAGCTCATCCCTCACTGGGTCTTCATTCATCAAGTTATAACTCAGATTTGGAAACTGTTGCATGAAAGCCACCTCTTACACAAGAAAGCAAGCGAACAAATACTCAGGGGTCTGACTGATTGTGGAGTTACAAGAGGATAACTTATCACTGGCTTTACATTACTCCTGATTCACACCAATGCAACTAATTTTTACGTTCACCAACATTATTCATATAGCTGTCTTAGCAGGAGTTTGTAAGGAAAATGTCTGCACTGTTTAGCACACTAGAGAAGCCGGTCCTGAAGCATGCATTACAGTCTATAATTGTCATATACCTGCAACACAGTCTGTGGAAAAGTACAGCGAAGCACCTTAGAATTTAACTGACTGCAAGTGCATTTTGTTTCAAAGATAGAATTAAAATTCAACTTGTATAACCAGAGGTTGGATGTTTTTGGTACTATTTTCTGGATTAATATTGGTTATCTGTGTGTTTGCAGTGTATGTGACAGGGGAATATTAAACTCAAATACAGGAAATCACTGATTTATTTTATATTTTCTGAACTGTATTCTCTTGTTTCTTATACAGAGAGATGATACCATTAAAAGTCTGATAGAAGATTGAATTAATCTCCAAACATTATGAGACACACTATGTACTTTGAGCTCTTTACGTTCTAACTAGAAATTCTCTCACTAAAGGCCTCATCTCCATAAACTCCATTAAGAGGGCCAAAAAAAGCAGGTACTAATATTATTAAACAATATTTCACTAACATTTTAATTTCCTTGTTGGTACAGAATAAAAACTCAGCTAACAAAACAAAACTGCTGCAGTTGCAGTTTTCAGTGGAGTAACACTCAGACCACACGAGTCTAAAATCTGATTCTTGGGATTTTGCTTCTTGTTTTGCAGCACAGTTTTCTCTTAAATTTGTTTATTTTCTGCAGTGTTTCCTTTGCTGGTAGCTTTACTAACCATAAAGCATGAATGGAATTCTGGTCTGATCTGCAAAATATTGACACCCAAGACCAGATGTTATCTCTTTCTCTCACACCATCTCTATAACACATGCCATTGCCAGAGAATGCTCAAGTGTTTGAAAGGTTAACGCATGTCCTCATCTATAGGCACTGCTAAATAAAGGATCTTAATTTTGTGCCATTTAGAAGAGCCTCAGTATTTATTAAGTAGTAACTAGAGTATTTTGCATTAATTAGAGCAGCTCCTTAGAGAGACATTACAGCCAAGAATAATTTTACATCACAGGAGAACTGTAAGCACATTAACTCCCCACAACTAAAATTATGACAGACAGCAACAACACTGGTCTTACTGGTAAATATTAACTTACATGCATTTTTTTTCGAATTATGCATTCAAAACCAACCACATTTATATAGGGCTTGATTTTGCATTCTATGCACTTAGCTTCAACAGAATGCAGGGGCCTTCTCCTGCTCCCAGTGATGTCAGCAGCAAACTCCTAATGTCTTCAATGTGATCAGACCTTTATTTTTTAATTAAGATAACAAATTTAGAACCTAACATAATATTAAGCTTGGAACTTTGGACCAAAATCTGCTCAACTGAGCAGCAACACTGGCATCAAAGGGATTCCTTGTAAGCAAGGGAAGGATTTGATGCTTTATAATAGCTCAGTTGCAAAGCAGTGCATGACAGTACAATTTTGCTAAACAATTTGGCCACTGTAGTTTCAGCTAACATTGTATGAATCACAAGCTTCCTAGAGGTAAAAATGGGGTAAATGTCCAAACTTTGGGTAAGATGCTCCTCTACTTAGAAAAAAGGTGCAAAAAAGTCCAAGAACCTCCAAAAAATAGATAGAAAAGTGAGCTTCAGGCAAGTTACTCCACAGCACGCCCTTCAGTCATGAACAAAGGCCTGGGCAAAATGGGAAGCATCCCACTACCACACAATGGTAGATTCTGTAGCAAGGGATCATGGCATATGGAAATGTTCAGCAAGCTTTTCAGAGAGGTGTAGGTCACATGCCAACCCCATTTGCTGATGGCACCTGCATCAGAAAGCTGCAAACCCCTCTGTATTTTGCCACATATCTCTGCTGATACCTAGTGAATGCTGGTCAGTGCTGCATTACCTCATAATAAATTACAATTTGGTTTCTTCCTGACTGCTCCCACACTTCTTCCTTTTCTGGCCTTGGCATGCCTGTGAAGTTTCTCCTGCGTGTAAAGCCAACTGTTCAGGTTCTATGCGGCAGATAATTGAGGAGTTGGGAGGTGAAATCTACCCCCTTCTCTCCTCAGCTTAGGGCCAGTGAACAAAACTACTGCACAGACCCTTGAGAATGTTTTCCCAACCATTAGACTGGAAGGGCAGCCACATCCTCCTATGCAGGGTGTTGGAACCAGGGGATCTGCATAAACATGGATCCTGTGGTCTGTCTCTGTGAGTTAGGCTGTCTTTGGCCCTTACTACACACCATTATTCAGAGCAGTCCTAAGGCTGCTCTAAGATGAGGAAGTTGGGGGCACTGGCCTTGCACACAGAGCTTGAGTAGGTAAGCACAAAGGTGAAGTACAAGAAGACATCTCTGAGTCCTCCCCACCCCCCCACTTTGGTCTAGCCAAGTATCTAACCCTTAACAATGATTGGGCTAAGGATTTCCTTTCAGGGGAAGGGAGCAGGAGAGGGGGTTTTGGAATAATGATGCCTGCTATGGAGAGGATGTTATTGGATTTTTACCTCTGTTGAAGACTAACCGTGCGGGCCATGGAATGTGAATATAACAGATGTAAAGGTGCCCACAGCTTGGAATGGACACTTATTGAAAGTTTGTATATTTAAATAAATTAAACAAATAAATATAACTGGATCCAAGCTTGAGCCAAAGCCCTGGCTCTTCCCCACCTCTCTCACATTTTGAGCCATGTCTGGAGCCTCTGAGGAGGAGATATGATTTGTCTGGAATTAACTGGGCACAAGTGGTGCCACCTATTGTAAGCTTAATGGAAGACATGGTGTTTTAAACAACAGGGTGTAACGCTGGTAGACCAGGCGACAGCTCTTTCCAAAACTTGAGGCCTCAGCTGATCACTGACAAATTCATTGCTGGAAACCAGTCTGTTTCACCTGTGTGTTAGTTTGGTTAAGATAGATATTGGACTTATAAGCATGTATTTAGTGTTTAGATATTATGAAATGCTTGTAAATTGCTGCCTGCATTCATCTCACTTATAATTTCTTTATTACCTGCTATATGCTAATAATTAAGTTTTTGCTTTGTAACTGTAAATAATGTTTGCTCTGAAACTGGGAACCAACTCAGGAGGGATCATTTCTGCCCATCAAGAAGGCCTAGCAAAACTAAATGAGCCACTGTGGGACATCACAATACCAAGACTTTGTTAACTGCCCTTTACCCCCATGAAGAGGCTACGTGTCGTCCCATCCGCTTGAATTCTGAAAGAAGGAAATAAAAATAGCTGACAAGAAAATTTTCCATCTCTTTTGCTGTTTGGACTCTCCCAGGGCCAGATGCAGAGATACCGAGGGTCAAGCTGGGTTAGCCCTACAAGACATTCAGAGCTGACAGATTAGAACAACTCTGTCATCTTTTTGGAACCATGCACTGTAACTCATTTGTTATATAGACTTGCCTTCTATTACCTTGTAATAATTCATTTATTTTCTTAGTTAATATATCCTGAGATAGTTTGCTCTAGGATTTACTACAAGCTTTGGGACTAGGAGTAACTTGAATATTGCTGTGATGTTTGGTGTAAAGCAGCCATCTCTCACTAAGTCCACCTTGCCTGCGTGGTAAGATAGACTGGAATGCCCAAGAGAATGGTTTGTGACTCCATGGTAAGATTGCTATATAGTGCTCTAAAAGTGCACACTTGTTTCTGAGTTTCTATCTAATTATAGAACATGAAACCAGTTTGGGGTCTCTGCCCTGCTTCTTGACAGTAAGCCCTGAGGTTGGCACTCACAGTTGTGAGCCACTCCACAGAGTGTGACACAGGCCATTTTCAGTCATTCAGGAATTGTCACACTTCATCTAACCCAGTATTCTGTACTGGACAGTGATGGGTTTCAGTTGCTTTAGAGGAAGATATAAAAACGCCATAATGAATAACGATATTATAGAGGAAGAAAGAGCACCAGGTCCACGGTCATCATTTTTAACACGGCTGAGTTCCTCAATTGGGCAATCAATGAAATATGCTAATATGGTTTCAATACCTGTTGTTACTAAGACTATTCTCAAAGTAGTAAGATAGCTTGACCCAGTGGTCCCCAACCTTTTTCGTCTGGCAGGTGCCAGACAACGGGCCACGGAGGACCATGGTGGTGGACGAGCATCCGCTGAAATGCCGCCGACAAGCGGCATCATCCAGAGGTGTCGCTGCCGAAATGCCGCCGAATTTCAGCGGCATTTTAGCAGATGCTCGTCCGCCGGCCAGTACATGGGCGCACTTAGACGCTCTGGCGGGCGCCATGGCACCAGTGGGCGCTGCGTTGGGGACCCCTGGCTTGGCCTATATTTACTGAGGCATACTTAAAAAAGTTTCATACTTGGGTCAGGATTTCAAGCATTTCCCTGCAACCATGAGGTCTAGAAACTTACTCTTAAAACAAAATACCCAACCACCCTAAAATTCCTTATGCATCTCCAGGAGTTCAAAGTAAAACATCAAATATCGTGAGACTTGCAATATAAATCACGAGAGCTGGCAATATTGGGGTTGTTTTTCTTCTAAAATCAATGTCTTAGTGATAATGGGCACAGAGAGCAGGCAGCAGAGGTGGTGATAAGCTCCTAAAGCAGAGGTAGGTTAATGACATTAAACCTGACAATCTTAGACCTGATCCATGCTAGAAACTTTTGCCAGTAGAACAATTAGGTCAGGTTTTATTCCACATTCTATACTGGCAAGTGCAGGTGCAGTTATACAGGTAGGAAAGTGCTTCTCTGGTATAGCTTGGGGAACGAATATAAGCTATACCGGCAAAAGATGCGTCTTCACTAGAAGGGTTTGCCTATAGCTGTATAGCTATACCAGCAAACCTTCTCTAGTATAGAGCTGGCCTTGGGGGCAGGAATCACATGGGTGGGTGCAAGTAATCATTTGCAGACAGCATCAGTAATAACAGGCCAGTGAAGGATTCTCAGGGTAGGCTTTGCTCAGCCTGCTCTGAATCAGATACAGTGAGACTGAACCAGGGGCGGCTCCAGGCCCCAGCACGCCAAGCGCATGCTTGGGGCGGCATGCCGCGGGGGGGTGCTTTGCCGGTCGCCGGTAGGGCGGCAGGAGGCTCCGGTGTACCTCCCGCAGACGTGCCTGCAGAGGCTCCGCTGGTCCCGCGGCTTTGGTGGAGCAGCCGCAGGCACGCCTGCGGGAGGTCCACCAGAGCCGCGGGACCAGCGGACCCTGCACAGGCACGTCTGCGGGAGGTTCACCGGAGCTGCGGGACTGGCGACCGGCAGAGCGCCCCCCACGGCGTGCCGCCGTGCTTGGGGCGGCGAAATGGCTAGAGCCACCCCTGGACTGAACACATCCCATCCCCATTTCACCCCCAGCAGGCAGAAAGTAGGGCTGGAGAAAGGGCTCAGAAACTCCTGTTCTGCCAGGGTATGGTCAGAGCTGGACAACACAGCCTGGAAAGTGGGTACAGCCCACCAGGGAGGGGGCAGAACCAGACCATGGAGGAAATGAATTTATTCACTGCATCAGCATCCTATGGAGACGTGGATGGAGTATAAAGCGTCCCTTCTCCTCCTCCAACAGCCCTACCCGAGAAGCAGTATTACCCCCATCTGCTGTCCCGTGGGGTGAATCCCTCCAGTGGCACAGCCGTCTTGCTGCACTTTGCATCTGTGGGGGTAGAATGAAGGCCAATAGCTGTTGACTGCATTGCTTGTAAGTTGTTTTAGAATATTGAAAATCCCACTGCCGTATATTGGTTTTGACCAGGCATGCCTTTATGTATCCATTTTGTCTAGATATATTCACGTCACCAGGCTCTGCTGCCACAGCCCTGCATTTGAGGATTCATTTTTTTAAAACCACAAAACATCCACTATCTTTGCTTGTGTTTTACTAAATCTTTCAGACCCAAGTTACTCTGAAATACTTCCATGAACTTAAGATCAGTCATCATAGAGGAATCACCAAAGGCACTTACTGAATGTTCAGATGGAGACACTCTCGGAAACAAGGCTGGATTAAGGCATAAGATAACTAAACTACATCTGAGCACTTCGCAATATGAGGGGCCTCCGAAAAAAGAAAAACGGACTCCGATTTTGACAAAATTTGAAATGGTTGATAAAGGAGATATGGGGAAAAAGATTCTCTCTAAATATAGACATTTTCATTCAAATATGACAAAAATATACATATCTGGCTATAGAAATACCTTCATGCTACCTTACCCTTCACTAATGATTCATTATTGACAGGTGGGAGGTCAGGGCTGAGAAAAAAAGATAATTGAACTTGCAAAATTAGTATTTCTATGACTAAGTCTGCTATCAGTCTCCTAATGCAGCATTTTGTTGGCCAGCTACTACTGGTAAAATTCTTACTGTGCCTTCATAACTTATTTAAATAAATAATCTCACCGCCGATAAAACTTGGGAAAAATGTAGGTCGGAGATGGCAGTGTTGTGAAGTAATCCTGCCAAGCTCATACTCGTATCGGACTCGTGCTACAAGTGACGTCATGTATAGCGTCCCCCTTGGCTGGTAATAGCTGGAAGGCTACCATCTTTTGTTTATAGTCCAGCACACTCAGTTGTATAGTGCCTTCGTTCCTGTTTTTCTTCATTTTCTTAAGTGTTAGTGTGTTGTTCTTCTTTTGATCTGTACATACATACAATTGTGTATTTTAGCACGCACACCGCTTTCTGGTTCATGTGCCATCCATGCTTCAATTATTGAGTTTGCAGGTGATTGTCTTATGGACTTGGGTTAAGTGGATCTTGAGGAGGATAAATTTGTGTTGGCTTCCCTCCGTCAGTTTCGGGAACCTTCACAGTAAATATCAGAGAGTGCTGACGAAAGGATAAATGGAGCGTATTTAGAGAAGTGAAGGAAGATATACATATATATCGAAATATTCTGAGTACTTGGTGAGCAAGTTATTTCAAACTATGTGCATATATGATGTTTAGGCTATTAAACCCTATAACAGTCATTATATTTGCTTGAATATAGGCTAGTTTTTCTCACTTTCTCAATGCCTGGATAGAGATTACCAGACCTTTTTCTGGTAAATTCTCTTTCGCACATATTGCCTGTTGTCACTCTGTGTCTAAGGTGTTTACTCGATATTTATTAGTGGTCCTGGGGGAGAGAGAGGATAGAGAAGTGAACACAAAGAGAGTTGTCTACCTAGAAAATGCTGCAAGAAAAGCTCTCTACCCTAAGCATTCTGTGCACTGAAAGTGTTAAACTCTGTAGCTTATCATTTGAGGACATTATCAATGACTTTGCTCTCTCAAAATCAAGAAAGAAAATGTTTTAAATTTCAGTGTTAAAATTAATGTGATGTGCAAACAGACATACTGCAGGTTGTACTGCTTCCATTAAGTAAACTGGTCTGTGTAACTAACTGCTTTTGTGTTGCTGTTGATATAAAGTTTTCATATCTACTAATTAAGAAATCATAGATGAAAATGTTAATTTGAAACTATTTTAGAATACAAACAGGCATATTACAAGACATGTTTTAGTTAGATGATTATTCCATTTTCACAACTTTGCCTTTTTATATATACAAATATAAAGCTTTTGTGTTTATATATTCAATGTCCTTTCTGTGAAAATAATAAAAAATTTTTTTTATGTTTTGGGGCCTCTTGACATAGCTTAGGGCCTCAGAATGTCATAATCCAGCCCTGCTCAGAAAGCAAAATCAGTTCCGCCTGTGGCAGTCAAACTGTGGTCAGCTTTCTCCAGCTGTGATTTAAGTCTCTGAATTGCACATCACAGAACAGTGTTTTCTTCCTAACTGTTCTCAGATATGAATTATAAAACAAAATACATATCAAAAGTGAAAAAGAACTGGTCTGAGCTCTCAGACTGACTGAACTGTCAGATCATATGCCCTCCCCAAAACATTACTACAGGGAAAAAAAACCAGGAGACATACATGCCTCTTGATTTTTGGGTTAAGGCCATACATGGGTCTTAAAGGGCTGTTTTCTTGTTCTCAAAATATTAGAAATCTCTCTGAGGTTCTCTTCTTTTCTGTAAGATCCTATAACATAAATAGGCCAGAAAATAAGAGACTATTTCACAGTCAGGCTTGGATTTTATTTTTTAAAGCAAAGAAACACCTCTCAAGGGAATAGTCTTGGGTTAGTGCCAGTAGGTATTCCTCCATTCCTCAGTTCAAATCAGCTCCTCTGCTCCCATTGTCTTGGAGCAGGGTGGCATGGCTGAGCAGAGGGCACCAACAGAAGGGGATGAGCACTATCTGCCGCACGATTTTCACTCCAAGCTTTTGAGGATACAGCAGTACATGTTAACATTTCTCCTGTCCAAAGGCTTCCTCTTCTGCTTCGGGAACACACTTAAGCATTGTTAGGGGGTCCTATCGAGATGTGCAAAAGCCCCAGCCCTATGATGGTGGCTGAGACCTGTGGGATTTCCCTGGTGATTTTAGGGCACCTGAGGTCAAAGTCCCCAACCTCTTATCTGGAAGGGGAGGGGCAAACTATGCAACCCCACCTCTTCCAATTGGAAGACTGGAAGGTAACTGACCTGAAACTTTGTTTCCTAGAAAGAATACATAAGGATCAGGAAACTAATTTGGGCCACGGAGCACTTTCCACTGTTCATGTCACATTCTGCCATAGTATCTACACTGCATATAGTTTCTCGCTTTCTGTTGTAGAATGAGGAATCCTTGCTCCTAATGAATCTTCTTTCATTCTTCCTGAACTGACTCACCCTCCAAAAGGTCCACATGGTCAGAACTGTCTGTTGCTGACCCACATTGATTGTGTGGAGGCGACTCCCCAAAATGGCCATTTTGACCAGTAATAGGTGGGTTAAGCAAACAGTAAACTGCTTAGCAAAACATTCAAGTCCTTCATAAGCTCCTACCTTGACCAAGAGAATGTGGGCTTGTTTCAAGTCATGCAGGACAAGACTGTCAAACAGAGGTGCATGTATACTGTTGCATGCTGTGAAATTACACATGCAAATATCCAATACATGCATACAAAGTGGCATGCACATAACTTAGTCACAATCAACTGGCCTTGAAAAATGTGGCCTTAAAATGTATCCTTTTTTTGCTTGTTTGTTTTCCAAATAAACTTGCACTTTTGAGTCCCCTTAGATGATTCTGATCTCTAGGCAAGGGTGACGTCTACCTACTTGTATTTTGGAAGTCTCCAAGCTATTGCCAATACAAAGTTGTCAACTGTAGATATGTCTTGATTGTGTAAAATAAATGTCAGAGACTTATCCTTGGCTGCTGTAACCTCATCTTTTCCTTGTTAATGGTTTATATCCAGTGTTGGACATCAACTCACAATATTGCTGTAAAGGTTCTTTTAAAAGTACTGCAGCTGAAGTCTGACATACTGAAGACATCAAATTCTGTTAGCATGAGATCTCTCATTGTCTTCAGTGGGAACAGTATTAGGCCTTAATTTTATAAGTTCAAAGGTTCCATTAACTGAGATAAAGTTAGATGAGCATCTCAGGTGAGATCTTCAAAACTGTTCAACATTGTTTGACTCTGCGCTCTCATTTAAGTTAATTGTAAAATTCCTATTGATTTCAGTGGGAGCAGAGTTAGCTAACAAGGAGAACTACTGACCAACCCTACCCCAACTTTTTAGGGTTTAATTCAAATAAACATTCAAACTTTCTAACATCTGACTATTACCAAGCCTAAGGCTTGCCTAGCACATATTCAAACTGAGCCTGGGAAGGTTTCTCCTAAGCATAGGTTTACAAGAATGGCTTAAAGGTAGCAATGAGATCAATCTCATTGCTACCTTTAAGCCATTCTTGTAAACCTATGCTTAGGAAAAATAGACTTTTTTGGTGGGGGGGCGCATCTCAGTGGTGTGGGTTTTTTAAACGTTTTGTTTCTTTGGCTCATGCTTTGTCATAACTTCTTTGGATTCTCTATTTTAATAATAGCACATTAATAATACATCTCACAAGGAAGCACAAAATGAATTTTCATTAGTGCTAACAACTTGGCTATGGTCTTACAAAGTGAAGGGTGACTTTGATGCCAAATCTTAGGCTTACTACATATGAAATCATTTCGTTCAAAGACACCGTCAAAGTTCCATTTGTTAGTGATAAATCAAACATACTAAAATGATGCAGCAAATCATCTCCTTCCTTTTAGTGCAGATGCAACCTCTTTGGGACTGGCCTATTTACAACTGCTATGATGTTTCACAGGCTTTGAGAAGAACATGGAATTCCCCTTCTCCCCGCCCCCCCCCAAAAAACCCAAAGTGTTCAGAGCTTTGGGGGGGGGGTATGTTTTAGTTACTTTTTGCCAACATTTTTCAACTCAAGCTCTTCATCTATTTTTCTTTTTATCTAAATTTAGACAGAGCTCTTCAAGACCTAGCTGGTAACAAAGAAACAGCTTTAACTCCTATAAGATTCCTCATGGGTTACGGCAACCCATTTAACATGAATCTGGGCTTTTGTGTAAAACCAAGTCCTTATCGCCCCCCCCCCATCATCCTGTCTTTGCACGTCCACAGCTATTGCGGACTTTGTAAGGCCAACAGACTATAGCTTCACCCACACTCCTAAATTCCCTCATTTGGAGGAAAGTCACTCATTTTAATCCCACACAAATTTGCTGTCCTCTCACTTTTATAATTGAAAATGGTTTACATCAGAGAGAGTCATGAAACTGAGAGCTTGTCTACATGAGTTATTGCACTGCAAGCCAGGGTGTCCACCTACAGCACACCAGCTGGCCGCACAGTAACATCCCATGTGGACACTGCTGCAGCACAGCAAAAGTCCTGGAAGCCACACTTTGGGACTTTGGCAGCGTCCACACCGGCTGTTCCTGTGCCGCAAGCTGGTGCACTGTAGCTTCATACCCTGGTTTGTAGCGCAATAACTTGCGGTGTTGATATGCCCCGAGTGTCACAGGGTAAGGTGCCCTTTAAGAGAGTTGGGCTCAGCCCTCACCTGTGACTAATTAGCTGCCTCCTATCTGGTCAGATAAAGGCCAACAACACTTATGGGGGAGAGACTACAGGGTATTAGAGACTCTCGCAAGAGGCCCTGGCTTTTTCCAAGGGGTGCAGTTAGTGTTCAAACACAAACACAGCCCAAAGTCAATCAAGACAAGTAAGCCAGGATAAAGCCTTTGCCTCAGAAGATTTGGCTGTAGATACCTGCTGTGTAGGCAGCAGAAGCCCTCTGGAGCTTACCTGTCTTGATCAATGTTGAACCGTGTGTGTGTTAGAACACTAAATGCATCCGTTGGAGAAAGGAAAGCAATACTGACACAACAACTTGGCCAGCTGGCTTACACAAGGGGGAGAACCTACAGCAGAGAAAGGGTCTGAGGAGATCTTGTTACACTGCAGTTACAGAAAGTGTTATTTACACAAGAGGAATGAATCCCACAGCAGTTTAAGATTCCTATGTGATTTTTTCTTGTCTCCCTCATTTTGGGTCTTTGTCACACAGGCCTTGTCTACAGTATTGCGGTAAGTCGACCTAAGTTACGCTTCTCCAGCTACATGAATAATTGTAACTGGAGTCGATGTAGCTTAAGTTGACTTACTGAGCTGTCTACACCATGCTGCGTCAATGGGAGATGCTCTCCCATCGACTTACCTTGCTGTAAAGATGACTTATTGAGGGCACAAGAACAAACTATCCCAATGTGCAGAAAGAATAGCAAATATGCCAGGCGACCAGCTTGGCTTAACAGTGAAATCTTCAGTGAGTTTAAACTCAAAAAGGAAGCTTACAAGAAGTGGAAATTTGGACAGATGACTAGGGAGAAGTATAAAAATATTGCTAGGGCATGCAGGAGTGTAATCAGGAAGGCCAAGGCACAATTGGAGTTGCAGCTAGCAAGGGATGTATAAAGGAACAAGAAGGGTTTCTACAGGTATGTTAGCAACAAGAAGAAGGTCGGGGGAAGTGTGGGACCCTTACTGAATGGGGAAGGCAACCTAGTGACAGATGATGTGGAAAAAGCTGAAGTACTTAATGCTTTTTTTGCCTCGGTCTTCACAGACAAGGTCAGCTCCCAGACTACTGCCCTGGGCAACACAGTATGGGGAGGAGGTAAGCAGCCCTCAGTGGTGAAAGAGCAGGTTAAGGACTATTTAGAAAAGCTGGACATACACAAATCCATGGGTCCAGATCGAATACATCCAAGGGTGCTGAGGGAGTTGGCTGATGTGATTGCAGAGCCATTGGCCATTATCTTTGAAAATTTGTGGCAATCGGGGGAAGTCCCAGATGATTGGAAAAAGGCAAATATAGTGCCCATATTTAAAAAAGAGAAGAAAGAGAACCCGGGGAGCTACAGCCTCACTTCAGTCCCCAGAAAAATCATGGAGCAAGTTCTCAAGGAAACCATTTTGAAGCACTTGGAGGAAAGGAAGGTGATCAGGAACAGTCAACATGGATTCACCAAGGGCAAGTCATGCCTGACCAACCTGATTGCTTCTATGATGAGATAACTGACTCCGTGGATATGGGGAAAGTGGTGGATGTGATATATCTTGACTTTAGCAAAGCTTTTGATACAGTCTCCACAGTATTCTTGCCAGCAAGTTAAAGAAGTATGGATTGGATGAATGGACTGTAAGGTGGATAGAAATCTGGCTAGATTGTCGGGCTCAATGGGTAGTGATCAACGGCTCGATGTCTAGTTCGCAGCCCATATCAAGTGGAGTGTCCCAGGGGTCAGTCCTGGGGCTGGTTTTGTTCAACATCTTTATTAATGATCTGGATGATGGTATTGATTGCACCCTCAGCAAGTTCACAGATGACACTAAGCTATGGGGGGAGGTAGATACACTAGAGGGTAGGGATAGGGTCCAGAGTGATCTAGACAAATTGAAGGATTGGGCCAAAAGAAATCTGATGAGGTTCCCATGTACCACTACAGGCTAGGGAAATCTGATGAGAATCCCATGCACTGCTACAGGCTGGGGACCGACTGGCTAAAGTGGCAGTTCTGCTGAAAAGGACCTGGGGATTACAGTGGATGAGAAGCTGGATATAAGTAAGCAGTGTGCCCTTGGTGCCAAGAAGGCCAACGGCCTACTGGGCTGTATAAGTAGGAGCATTGCCAGCAGATTGAGGGAAGTGATTATTCCCCTCTATTCGGCACTGGTGAGGCCACACCTGGAGTATTGTGTCCAGTTTTGGTTCCTCCACTACAGAAGGGATGTGGACAAATTGGAGAGAGTCCAGCGGAGGGCAATGAAAATGATTAGGGGGCTGGGGCACATGACTTATGAGGAGCGGCTGAGCGAACGAGGCTTATTTAGTCTGCAGAAGAGAAGAGTGAGGGGGGATTTGATAGCTGCTTTCAACTACCTGAAAGGGGGTTCCAAAGAGGATGGAGCTAGGCTGTTCTCAGTGGCAGCAGATGACAGAGCAAGGAGTAATGGTCTCAAATTACAGTGGGGGAGGTCTAGGTTGGTTATTAGGAAACACTATTTCACTAGGTGGGTGGTGAAACACTGGAATGGGTTACCTAGGGAGGTGGTGAAATCTCCATCCTTATTGGTTTTTAAGGCTTGGCTTGACAAAGCCCTGGCTGGGATGATTTCGTTCAGGGGTTCTCAAACTGGGGGTCAGGACCCCTCAGGGGGTCGTGAGATTATTACATGGTGGAGTCGCGAGCTGTCAGCCTCCACCCCAAACCCTGCTTTGCATCCAGCATTTATAATGGTATTAAATATATTTAAAAGTGTTTTTGATTTATAAGGGGGGGACACACTCAGAGGCTTGCTATTTGAAAGGGGTCACCAGTACCGAAGTATGAGAACCACTGATTTAGTTGGTGTTGGTTCTGCTTTGAGCAGGGGATTGGACTAGGAGTCTCCTGAGTCTCTTCCAACCTTAATATTCTATGATTCTTCTCATTCTGGTGGAGTACCGGAGCTGACCCGAGAGAGCTCTGCAGTCTATTTAGCGGGTCTTCATCAGACCCACTAAATCTACCCCTGTTGCATCTATCACAGCAACATTGATCTCCAGTAAGTGTAGACATGGCCACAGAGTGTCCTACATTCGGCCCTTGGAAAGTTGAGAATATTCAGATAAACAGGAGAGAAATGTGATCTTAACAACTGGTGTGCAAGTAACTCCCTAGTCAGTGTGTGTTACACCTCCCCCTCTGCACCTGATCCACAAAGGAGTGGACTCTGTTGCAGCTCCTAGCTACAGAGGCTAGCTCTTTAATTCAAGCTGTATAGACTTGTGCTTTTAGTTGAGGAGGTCCCGAGTTCCATGCCAGGTGCTGGCCAGCTGGCAGCCACCACACAAGGATTCCCTGTGGTCACAGTGAATCACATGATAAATAGGAATGAAATTTGCATGGGTGCACAGGAAGATGGGTGATTGTTTCGCATCCATGTAAAATACACTACGAGACATGTTTATCAAGCAGTCAGAAAAAGAGGTTTCAAAAGATTAAATCTGCCTGCAAAACTAGGTGGATTTTTCACAAAGGAAAGTGTAGGGGGAAATCCTCTTCAACTGGTTCAAAGTGATATAAGAAAATAAATAAGAGAATCATAGCCAAAGTCTTTGGAATGGATTCTAAAGTGTCTAAGACACAAATGTTCTGAATATTTATGACACCAAATATTAGTTATATTTGATGTCTAACGAAGACTCGTGTGTTTCAGTGGAAATAGCTTTCTTATTTTGTCATGAATCTAGATCTAGCCTTATTAATAAAACAAAATATCACAAAGGAAAACAAAACAGAGACAGAATGTCCTGCTATTTCTTTTAGGGTTTGTGTTCTGCCATATTATATACTTATTATTGATGCTCTTCCCTTAAATTATGAGCTTTGGGAAAGAGAAGGAAAAAAACTTGAATGTCAAGTTTAAACCGAGTACAAATAAGAGATGTTTGAAGCTGGATTGCCCCTGGTTTTAGTACTTCTATGGATATGAAAAAAAAAATCCCAACAAATTAAGCTACTATATGACACATTTTAAGGTCATACATACTTGATTCATGTGTACAACTTCCAGGGTATCACTCTTAATAAGGATGGATCCTGTTTATTCCACGATGTGTGGTTGAGGAATTTCAAATGGCATCTGCCACTTGGCAACCCTTTGCCACAGAACTATGCTCCAGAATCTAAGATTTCTCTCCTTTCCCCCACCCCCAGCCAACTTATGTTTCTAGAGATGACGGTTACAAAAAAGGACGATGCAGAAGGTAAGGTGCCACAGACCTCCTGTGTGACCTTGTGCCTTAGTTCCCCATCTGAAAAATAGTAGTACTTTCCTATCTCACAGGGGTGTTGTGAAGATAAATGCATTAAAGACTGTGAAGTGCTCAGACACTACAGTCAGGGCCGGCTTTAGGAAGTGCGGGGCCCGATTCAAACAGTTTCGACGGGGCCCCGGCAGGGATGACTAAAAAAACACGTAAAAAACCACATGGGGCTTGTACTCATCGGGTGGTGCTCCTAGTCTTCGGCGGCGGGTCCTTCACTCACTCTGGGTCTTCGGCGGCACTGAAGGACCCGCCGCCGAAGTGCTGCCAAAGACCTGGAGCGCCGCCGGGTGAGTAAAAATTAAAAAGGAGCCTCTAGCCAGGGAAGGGATTCTCGGCCACTTGCCCCCTACTTCCCCGGCGGCCCTGCCACTGGGCGCGGGGCCCTCTTAGGCGCGGGGCCCGATTCGGGGGAATTGGTGGAATTGGCCTAAAGCCGGCCCTGACTACAGTAACATGGGCCATACAAATATATACAATTACAAAGGTAACTTCTTGCAAATGTGAACCCAAGGCTGCAAGCAGCCTGAAACAATAGCATAGAATCATAGGATTGAAAGGGACATTGAGAGGTCATCTAGTCCACTCCCCTGCACTCAAGGTAGGTCTAAGTATTATCTAGACCATCCCTGGTGTTTGTCTAACCTGCTCTTAAAAATATTCAATGACAAAGATTGCACAGCCTCCCAATTTATTCCAGTGCTTAACTACCCTGACAGGAAGTTTTTCCTAATGTCCAACTTAAACCTTCCTTGCTGCAACTTAAGTCCACTGCTTCTTGTCCTATCCCCAGGAGTTAATGAAAACAATTTGTCACTCTCCTCTTTGTAACAACCTTTTATGTACTTGAAAACTGTGATGTCCCCTCTCAGTCTTCTCTTCTCCAGACTAAACAAACCCATTTGTTTCAATCTTCCCTCATAGGTCATGTTTTCTAGACCTTTAATCAGGTTTGTTGCTCTCCTCCGGACTTTCTCCAATTTGTCCACGTCTTTTTGGAAATATGGAACCCAGAACTAGACAAAATACTCCAGTAGAGGTCTAAACAGCACAGAGTAGAGCAGAAGAATTCTCTCATATCTTGCTTATAACGCTCCTGTTATATCTCAGAATGATGTTTGCTTTTTCTGCAACATTGTTACATTGTTGACTCATAGTTAGCTTGTGGTCCACTATGACCCCCAGATCCCTTCCCGCAGTACTCCTTCCTAGGCAGTCATTTCCTATTTTGTATGTGTGCAACTGATTGTTCCTTACTAAGTGGAGTACTTTGCATTCGTCCTTATTGAATTTTATCCTATTTACTTTACTTCGGACCATTTCTCCAGTTTGTCCAGATTATTTTGAATTTTAATCCTAACCTCCAAAGCACTTGCCAACCCCTCCCAGCTTCATTTCGCCCACAAACGTGATAAAATGTACTCTCCATGCCATTATCTAAATCATTGATGAAGGTATTGAACAGAACCAGACCCAGAACTGATCCCTGCTAGACCCCACTTGATATGCCCTTCCAGCTTGACTGTGAACCACTGATAACTACTCTCTGGGAACGGTTGTCCAACCAGTTATGCACCCACCTTATAGTAGCTCCATCTAGGTTATATTTCCCTAGTTTGTTTATGAGAAGGCCATGCAAGACAGCATAAAAAACCTTACTAAAGTCAAGATATACCACATCCACTGCTTCCCCCATCCACAAGGTTTGTTACCATGTCAAAGAAAGCTATTAGGTTGGTTTGACCACTATTTTTTCTTGACAAATCCATGTTACTGTTACTTATCACCTTATTATCTTGAAGATGTTCGCAAATTGATTGCTTAATTATTTGCTCCATTATCTTTCTGGATACAAAGTTAAGCTGACTGGTCAGTAACTCCCTGGATTGTCCTTGTTTCCCCTTTTTATAGATTGGCATTATATTTTCCCCTTTTCCAGTCCTCTGGAATCTCTCTCACTTCCATCACTTTTCAAAGATAATCGCTAATGGCTCAGATAGCACCTCAGTCAGTTCCTTGAGTATTCTAGGATTTATTTAATCAGACCCTGGTGAAATAAAGGATGTGGACTGCTCTATGCATCTTAATGTGATCTCAACATGGAAACCTAAACACGAATATTTAAATGTTAACTCTTTCATGACTGAAATATCAGAAATATGCATGATTGTTTGGGGAATCTTTCTACATACAATGTATGAATGCTGATTGACTCACTCGACAAATAACTCTAACCCTCAGCATGTACTGAATCAGCCAGTTGCTAACAGAGACTGTGGGCTTGGCTACACTTGCAGGTGTGCAGCGCTGGGAGTTACAGCTGTCTTCGTACAGCTGTGTAGGGAAAGCGCTGGAGTGTGGCCACACTGACAGCTACCAGCGCTGCATTGTGGCCACATTTGCAGCGGTGTTAGGAGTGGTGCATTATGGGCAGCTATCCCAGCGTTCAAGTGGCTGCAACGTGCTTTTCAAAAGACGGGGGTGGGGTGGAGTGTGACACGGAGCGTGGGGGAGAGAGAGAGTGGATTTTTGGAGCTGACACTGTGTGTCAGCTCCCTGCCTTGCAAGTTCCGATCCCTTCCTTTCTTTTAAGTTTGCCCAAGGCGATATCAGTGCAACCCTCGGCTCCTCTCACCTCCTCGTTCATGCTCTGTCAGCTCCCTGCCTTGCAAATTCTGACCATTTCCCCAACCCCTCATTCACTCTTAAATGCAAATAGCCTGCAGACCAGATAAGCAGCTGCTCCGACGGACTCCCTTCCCCCCCCACCGTGCTGTTTCTCTCCTCAAGCAAACACTAGCTGTAGACATTCATCCCCCTGCCTGCCTCATTCACAGCAAACAGGAGCTGTGTTTGTTTTTTAGATAAGCAGCTCCGGGAGCCCCGAGTTCACAACAAAACAAAGAGAGGCATCATAACAAAACAAAGGGAGTTCTTTAGTTAAAAGCATTATGGGAAAATTCTGGAGGCCAATTACAGCGCTTTTGGTGGCCACACTGGTGGAGCAGCGCTGCATCACCAGCGCTGCAATAGTTATACCCGAGGCAGAGCAGGAGTACAGCCAGCGCTGCAGCCAGGGAGATGCAGCTCTGTATATGCCTTGCAAGTGTGGACGGTGAGTAAGTTGCAGCGCTGTAAACCCACCACCAGCACTGCAACTCTCCAGTGTAGCCATATCACACACCCTATTTCTGGGAGAAGCTATAGGACAATCAAGGAAGCTGTTAACATGGAATGACTTTGCCCTGGTAGACCAATGAATAGTCTAGGACTCCATCCACTTTTAAAGGAACTGGACATATTAGTTGGATGTCTGGGCTGTCTTTGGGCCATGCTGGAGAGATATGTATGCCTACATAAAATGGTCCAGGTATGCCTAGATTGTAGGGGAATGTTAGTGACTCATTAGGGCTGCAGCTCATTTTCTCTTCTGTGTCTCACTCTCCAGCGCCATTTCCTCCATTCCCCTTAAACACTCTCTAAAATACCCTTTCATCTGAAAATTGTAATTAGTTCCTACTAGCAAGGGAAGATCATTATTATTTATCTGTATTAGCATAGCACCTACCAGCCCTAGATTAGGACCCCACTTTGCTAGGCATTGTACAAACAGAGAACAACAACAACAACAACAAAAACAACCAACAATCCCTGCCTCAAAGAGCTTACATTTTAAGTATAAGACAAGAAACAGATGGATACAGAGAGAATAGGGAGAACAAGGGAACAATGAGACAATATTGATTTGTGTGTGTGTGTGTGAAGAACATGTGAGGCTGTGATCAGATATATGGGACTTCAAAATCAAAGATCTTTTCCACTTCTGGAAAAGTCTAAGGAAAAAAGAAAATGAAGCCATAAAGGCAGAGGTGCTTGTGATTCCCATAAGCTAAGCAATGCATGTTTACAGAACTTACGAACATTTGGAGGAAACCCACTGCATTGCAGAGGGCCTGAGCAAAGATCTATGTACCACATAAGCCCAAGAAAAGGCTCAGTTCTCACCTTGAGTCAAGCCCGGAGAGATGAGCTAAAGCGGGGGAGATGGGAAGGCACTATGCTCATGGAGCAGTTCTTTAGAGGTTATTTCAGAACCGTAGCCTTGTGCTCCCCTAATACAATCTCGCCACTGGAGGGTAAACCAGGAAGATCCTCTAGTACCAATCACACTGGATCCACCACCGTACACCATCATCTTAGGAACCCACCCAGCACCAGGCTCTCTGCTGCACAGCTGGTGTATTATTATTCATGTATTATTAGTATTACAGTAGTTCCTACAGGTCCCCAAATGAGACAAAGGCTTCTTGTGCAAACACAGAGTAAGAGAAGGTTGCAGGTGGAGCTGGGAAAAATACCCTTGAGCAGCCTTCTCCCATCCAGAACAGTTATTTCTGTGCTATGACTAAGGCATAGATTTATTATTGCACGTATTTTATATCTTTTTTCTGTGTGTGCCGAGATTTTTTTTTTATAGGCACACTTATTTATTTATTCTAATTTACACAGAGAGCTTATTTAATTATCCAGGCACAAAAGAAGCATGACAGTTGTTTTATAAGTCATTTTATGAATGAAGTGAAATTCCGGTAACAAAATGTCACACTTGCCATCTACTTACAGTACACTTAGGCTGATGACTTCACTAAGAGTTTATTATCCATTATCTATATTATAGTCCTTAAAACATACATAACTGGCCAGTTACATAATGATGGCCCAGTTGTACAAACAGAACACATCTAGCTCCTGAGGTCAAATGACAATTTGTTAAGGCAGAGAATGTTATGTTATAGGCCACCCTTTTGTACCTGAATTTTCTGTGCATTTTCATAACTATGGGCTTGATTCTGACACACTGGGCAAAAATCACCCCCTTGGGCAGAGGCCACAAAGGCCTATGTGCCACTTAAGAACTCTTTTGAGGGTTCATGAGGAACTTCAGTGAGGCACAGGCCTTGTGTAGATTCTCTGCCTGGGAGTAAATTTCACCCTGTAGAAATAAGACGAGGTTGGAGGTGGGAAGAATCAGGTACTATTGTTTTTAATGATTACAGATTATGGGCATGACAATGATGTAGTTTCATCCCAAAACTCTTCCCATTTTGTTTATGAGGTTGTAGAATTTACAGCAAATCCTGCGGTATTATTTCCCCCCTGTTGCAGAAACCCCTGTGGAAATCTGCTGTTAAGTATAACTGATTGGCAGGAATCATTAGAAGATACCCTAACGTATATGAAACTGTTTACGTACTATCAGAGCTACAGAGTAATATTCAGTATGAATATGGTAAATTTCTTTAATGTAATGTCTGCTTTCATCTTTGGACTGCTAGAGTTATCTGGGAAGTCATGATTTATTTATTTATTGGAGGACTGATCTAAAACAACTTGCTGTGTTTCTTGATTTTGACAGTGCAGAATTCTTACCCCCCCAAACACACACAAAGAGAAGAAAATCACAGAGAAGAGATTAAGGCTGAAGATTCTGAACCCCCATTGCTCCTATTGACCTCAAGAGGAGATTCTGGTGCGAACCACATCTGAAAATTGAGCCTCTAATAGCCTGACCTTACATTCCTGGCGCACCAAAAACTCCACTCACTAGGAGGGTTCACAGATACAGCCAGGATAAATGGAGCAAACCCAAGCAATCTACGTAATCAATAATATGCAGGGCTACAGCCAGGACTCAGTTGTCAGAACTAGCTGCAGAAGCCTACTGTCTGATACACGAGGCACAAGAGAATTGGAGCTTTGAGGTTTGCAGGGGAACAAGCCTGTGTAGCTCAGGCCCAGCAGGTGGTTTCTACAAGCACTCGCAAGCCTTCCTCCCTTGATGATGGTTCAGTACACTCGCATCTCACTTTGATCATTAAAAGAAAAAAACAAAACAAATTTTAAGTACAAATCAGAACAAATTTATCACAAATACAGAATTAAAGCAGAAGAACGTCTGTCAAATGGAAGTGGTTACTGGGATAAGTTACACTAAGGGGTTTTTATTGTGAAAATTAGTTCTCTAACCGAGGAGAAAGAGCTTTGGGTCATGTTGTGGACATGCATATCATATATTCTAGCAATGATGCCAGTGATGGGGAAATCAGAAGCTGCTTCAGTGATGTCTTAAGCAACTCTAGTACTAGAAAATGCACAGGACTAAGTCCTACTTTGTGATGTTCTGTACCTCGCGGGAACACCCAGCACCCACATGTTCATCCTTATAATATGATTGTGTGGTATCTAATGCAAAGTTTGTCATGTCAGGTGTCTTTGGAAGGCTCATGATGCACTGAGCATTGTTGTTATAGCATTTTTATAGTAATGTTATAGGTTGTAATTTCATGTATTTAGTTATGAGGCTGAAAATGTGTCCTCATGGCTTAAAGCAAGCCCAGGCAAAAACTCTCTAGAAGCAGAGGGGCAGTTCACACCTCATCAGGGCATGTATGGGATAAACCCAGCTCATCCTCACATGAACAAGGACACTGGCCTAGGCAACAACAAAGGATCTGTTGGACTCTCGAGTGAGTCACCTTCCTTTGGTCAGTTTGGGACTGCGATGAGGTAATGCTCACCTGACTCTAAAGGGGGGGGGGGAAGCCAAGAGGGAAGAGAGGACATGATAAAAAGAAGAGACATTTGCCATGCTCTTCCTCTCTCTTCCACCTCCATCTACAGACATCACCACCAAGCAACTTAAGCGCTGATCAAAGGGGAGAGCCTGGCTGAAGGGCAACCAGCCAATCTGTGGTGAGCAGCACTAAGTTTGTAAGGGCACTGAAAGTGTTAAGATCAGCTTAGAATGTGTTTTGCTTTTATTTCATTTGACAAAATATGACTTGTTGTGCTTTGACTTATAATCACTTAAAATCTATCTTTGTAGTTAATAAATCTGTTTGTTTATTCTACCTGAAGCGGTGCGTTTGGTCTGAAGCATGTCAGAGACTCCCCTTGGGATAACAAGCCTGGTACATATCAATTTATTTGTTAAACTGATGAACTCATATAAGCTTGCAGCGTCCAGAGGGCATAACTGGACACTGCAAGGCGGAGTTTCCTAGGGTTGTGTCTGGGACCGGAGAGATTGGCTAGTGCCATTCAGGTACGTCTACACTACGGGATTATTCCGAATTTACATAAACCGGTTTAGTAAAACAGATTGTATAAAATCGAGTGCGCGCGGCCACACTAAACACATTAAATCGGTGGTGTGCGTCCACGGTCCGAGGCTAGCGTCAATTTCTGGAGCGTTGCACTGTGGGTAGCTATTTCGTAGCTATCCCATAGTTCCCGCAGCCTCCCCCGCCCCTTGGAATTTCCGGGTTGAGATCCCAGTGCCCGATGGGGCAAAAATCATTGTCACGGGTGGTTCTGGGTAAATGTCGTCAGTCACTCCTTCCTCTGGGAAAGCAACGGCAGACAATCATTTCGCACCTTTTTTCCCTGGATTGCCCTGGCAGACGCCATAGCATGGCAATCATGGAGCCTGTTTTGCCTTTTGTGACTGTCACCGTATGTGTACTAGATGCCGCTGACAGAGGCGATTCAGCAGCACTACACAGCAGCATGCATTTGCTTTTGCATGACAGCAGAGATGGTTATCAGCCCTACTGTACCATCTACCATGTAATAGATTGGCAATAAGATGATGGTTACCAGTCCTTTTGCACTGCACCTTCTGCTGCTGTCATAAGTGCCCCTGGCTGAGATCAGCCAGGGGCGCAAAAGCCAAAATTGGGAATGACTCCCTGAGTCAATCCCTCCTTTTTGGTATCTAAAAATAGAATCAGTCCTGCCTATAATATGGGGAAAGTGTACTAGAGAACCAGTGTATCATAGAACCAGAGAGCACAGCTGCTCTGTGTCAGATCCCGCAGAAATTATGAGCTGTATGCTATTCACAGGGGGTGCTCCTGCAACAACCCCACCTGTTGATTCCGTTCTCCCCCAGCCTTCCTGGGCTACCGTTGCAGTGTCCCCCCACTTGTGTGATGAAGTAATAAAGAATGCAGGAATAAGAAACAGTGACTTGTTAGTGAGATATGAGGGGAAGGCAGCCTCCAGCTGCTATGATAGTCCAGACAGGACATTAAGCAGTGTGGGGGAGAGGAGCCCAGCATCCCGCTGCTACTCCAGGGACAATTGAATCTTTTCTTTACACATGAAGGGCGGGGGCTGATGGAGCTCAGCCCCCTGTTGCTATGATGAAGACGGTTATCAGTCCTACTGCACCATCTACCAGGAATAATCAGGAGTTTTTTACTCAGGCGCCCCCGGCCGACCTCATTGGAGGCCAGCCAGGAGCACTCATGGGCTGATGAGAACGGTTACCAGTCCTTTTGCACTGCACCATTTGCCAAAAGGCTGATGATGACGCTGGATAGCAGTCATATTGTACCATCAGCCACCCATGGCGGGGGGGGGGGGCGGAGGGAGCGAGGATGTTGGTGTTGACTGCTGCAGCCGGCGAACAGGGCTGCTAACAGGGGAGTTTGAGTGGGAGTTTACAGGGGGAGGCGGAAGGGGCAGGGGGCGTGGTGCTGTGTTCCCCAGGTGAGAATGCTGATAGAGGCAGAGACAACAGCAGCCATGAGCCAAGCAGCAGAGGATACAACGAGGATGATTGCATGCAGCAGCTGCGGTATGTACATGGTCCTAGCAGGGGTGCCGGAAAGAGGTATGTATGCATGAAGTGCCGTCTAATAGACCTGCTGGAAGAAAAGATCCGAGGTCTAGAGATGCAGGTAGAAACCCTGGTAGAGTTTAGAAGGGGGTTTGAGCAGCTGATGGAGCAAAGGCAAGCTGTGGCTGAAGGGGAATGCTCAGGGGTACAGGGGGAAGCAGGGGCTAAGGCTTGTGTGGGGGGAATTCTGGATGGGGAACATGGGCAGTGGAAGCATGTGACTGTGAGAAGCAGGAAGGGGAAAAGGAGGGCCAGTGAAGGAGAAATAGAGCTAAGGAACAGGTTCGAAGGTTTGGAGAATGAGGAAGGGGTACAGCAGGTGGCAGTCGACGGTGGGAGGGTAAGGAAGAAGAGAAGAGCGGCTAGTTCGATAGAAGGAGGGGAGGAGTCGATGGAGGCAGTACCAACTCTGGGCCCCGGGAGGATGCAGGATGGCTTAAGGGGGACTACAAGGGAGGATAGGAATGGAAGGAGCTTGCAACCAGGAGGAATGGGGGTTAGGTTAGCAGACCGCACTGTCACCAGGCAAAGGCAGGTCTACGTGATTGGGGATTCCATACTGAGAAGGTTGGACAGGCCTGTGACCAGGGCCGATCCGGAGAACAGAAGGGTGTGCTGTCTACCGGGCGCTAAAATACGGGATGTGGACCTGAGGTTGAAAAGGATCCTAAAAGGAGCAGGTAAGAACCCGTTGATCATCCTTCATGTAGGAACGAATGACACGGCTAGATTCTCGCTGGAGAGAATCAAGGGAGACTATGCCAGGCTGGGTAAGACGCTCAAGGAAATCGAGGCTCAGGTGATCTTCAGTGGGATTCTACCTGTCCCTAGGGAAGGGCGACAAAGGGGTGACAGGATTGTGATGATAAATAGTTGGCTCAGGGAGTGGTGCTATAAGGAGGGCTTTGGGATGTATGGGCACTGGGAGGCTTTCGGGGACAGAGAACTGTTCTCACGGGATGGGCTCCACCTGAGTAGGGAAGGAAATAGACTTCTAGGAGGGAGGCTGGCTCAACTGATCAAAAGAGCTTTAAACTAGGAATTGAGGGGAGACGGTTGGGAGATGTCCAGTCACTCTCCATGCCAAATTTAAACATTGAGAGGGAGGACAACAGGATAAGAATGGATATAGCCAGAGGGAGGGGTTTGGAGGTATTGAAGAGCGGGGGGGGGGTGGATACTAGACCAATAGGTCATACTGGTGGTACTGTGTCCCTACCAAATTGGGTAACAAAGGTGAGAGAAGCCAAACAGCAAAAATTAGGATGTTTGTTCACCAATGCGAGAAGCCTAGGTAACAAAATGGAGGAATTGGAGCTCCTGGTCCGAGAATTGAAACCGGATATCGTAGGAATAACCGAAACATGGTGGAATGGTAGTCACGACTGGAGTACAGGTATGGAAGGGTATGTGCTGTTTAGGAAAGACCGAAACAAAGGTAAAGGTGGGGGAGTAGCATTGTATGTCAATAATGAGGTAAACTGTAATGAAATAACTAGTAATGGAATGGATAATACGGAGTCTGTTTGGGCAATGGTCACATTAGGGAAGAAAACTACTAGAGCCTCCCCTGGGATAGTGATTGGGGTGTGCTATAGACCGCCGGGATCTAGCCTGGATATGGATAGAGAACTCTTTAATGTTTTTAAGGAGGTAAATACTAATAGGAACTGTATGATCATGGGAGACTTTAACTTCCCGGATATAGATTGGGGAACAAATGCTAGTAATAATAATAGGGCTCAGCTTTTCCTAGACGTGATAGCTGATGAATTCCTTCATCAAGTAGTTACTGAACCGACGAGGGGGGATGCCATTTTAGATTTGGTTTTGGTGAGCAGTGAGGACCTTGTTGAAGAAATGGTTGTAGGGGACAACCTTGGCTCAAGTGATCATGAGCTAATTTGGTTCAAAATAAATGGGAGGATAAACACAATTGCATCTGAGACTAAGGTTTACGATTTCAAAAGGGCTAACTTTACGAAATTAAGGCGACTAGTTAGGGAAGTGGATTGGACTAACATATTTAGGGATCTAAAGGCAGAAGACGCCTGGGATTATTTCAGGTTGAAGTTGCAGGAGCTGTCAGAGGCCTGTATCCCGAGAAAGGGAAAACGGTTCGTAGGTAGCAGTTTTAGACTGAGCTGGATGAGCAAGCGTCTCAGAGGAGTGATTAAGAAAAAACAGAAAGCGTACAGGGAGTAGAAGATGGGAGGGATCAGCAAAGAAACCTACCTTAATGAGGTCAGGGGGTGTAGGGATGCAGTGAGAAAAGCCAAAAGCCGGGTAGAGATGGACCTTGCGAAGGGAATTAAAAACAATAGTAAAAGGTTTTTTAGCCATATAAATAGGAAGAAAACTAAGAAAGAAGTGGGACCGCTTAAAACTGTAAACGGAGTGGAGATCAAGGATAAGCGAGGCATGGCACAATATCTAAACGAATATTTTGCCTCGGTCTTTAATAAGGATAATGAAGGGCTTAGGAATAGTGACAGAGTGACTGATGGGAATGAAGGTACGGGGTTGGAAATTACAGTATCCGAGGTAGAAGCCAAACTTGAACAGCTTAACGGTAGTAAATCAGGCGGCCCAGATAATCTTCATCCTAGAATATTAAAGGAATTGGCGAATGAAATTGCTAGCCCGTTAGCGATAATTTTTAATGAATCTCTGAACTCGGGGGTTGTACCGTTTGACTGGAGATTAGCTAATATAGTTCCTATTTTCAAGAAGGGGAAAAAACGTGACCCGGGTAACTACAGGCCTGTTAGTTTAACATCTGTAGTATGCAAAGTCATGGAAAAAATATTAAAGGAGAGAGTAGTTAAGGACCTTGAGGTCAATGGCAATTGGGACAAATTACAACATGGTTTTACGAAAGGTAGATCGTGCCAAACCAACCTGATCTCCTTCTTTGAGAAAGTAACAGATTTTTTAGACAAGGGAAATGCGGTGGATCTAATATATCTTGATTTCAGTAAGGCGTTTGATACGGTACCGCATGAAGAATTACTGGTTAAATTGGAAAAGATGGGGATTGAAATGAAAATCCAGAGGTGGATAAGGAACTGGTTAAAGGGGAGACTGCAGCGGGTCGTATTGAAAGGTGATCTGTCGGGTTGGAGGGAGGTTACCAGTGGAGTTCCTCAAGGTTCGGTTTTGGGTCCGATCTTATTCAATCTATTTATCACTGACCTCAGAACCAAAAGTAGGAGTGGGCTGATAAAGTTTGCAGATGACACGAAGTTGGGAGGTATTGCCAATTTGGAGAAGGATCGGGATATCCTCCAGGGAGATTTGGATGACCTTGTAAACTGGAGTATTAGTAATAGGATGAAATTCAATAGTGAGAAGTGTAAGGTTATGCATTTAGGGATGACTGACAGGAATTTTAGTTATAAGCTGGGGACGCACCAGTTGGAAGTAACGGAAGAGGAGAAGGACCTCGGAGTCCTGGTTGATCGCAGGATGACTATGAGTCGGCAATGTGATGTGGCCGTTAAAAAAGCTAATGCGGTCTTGGGATGCATTAGGCGAGGTATTTCTAGTAGAGATAAGGAGGTGCTAGTCCCGTTATACAAGGCGTTGGTGAGACCTCATTTGGAGTAGTGTGTGCAGTTTTGGTCTCCCATGTTTAAGAAGGATGAATTCAAACTGGAACGGGTACAAAGAAGGGCCACTAGAATGATCCGAGGAATGGAAGGCCTGTCGTATGAAAGGAGACTTGAGGAGCTCGGTTTGTTTTCCTTAACCAAAAGAAGGATAAGAGGAGATATGATTGCACTCTTTAAATATATCAGAGGGATAAATACCAGGGAGGGAGAGGAATTATTTCAGCTCAGTACTAATGTGGACACGAGAACAAATGGATATAAATTGGCAGTCGGGAAGTTTAGGCTTGAAATTAGATGAAGGTTTCTAACCATCAGGGGAGTGAAATTCTGGAACAGCCTACCGAGGGAAACAGTGGGGGCGAAGGACCTCTCTGGCTTTAAGATTAAGCTTGATAAGTTTATGGAGGGAATGGTTTGATAGGATAACACTATTTAGTCAATAGGTCAATAACGTGCTGCCACTGGTAATTAGTACCGAGAGTCAATGTTGGGATATTGAAAGTCTTTTTCCTGAGTGTCTGGCTGGAGAGTCTTGCCCGCATGCTCGGGGTTCAGCTGATCGCCATATTTGGGGTTGGGAAGGAATTTTCCTCCAGGGGTAGACTGGCAGTGGCCCTGGAGGTTTTTCGCCTTCCTCCGCAGCATGGGGCAGGGGTCGCTTGCTGGAGGATTACCTGCTACTTGAAGTCTTTAAACCAGGATTTGGGGACTTCAACAGCTGAGTCAAGGGAGAGAATTATTTCAAGAGTGGGTGGGTCAGCTTTTGTGGCCTGCATTTTGCGGGAGGTCAGACTAGATGATCATAATGGTCCCTTCTGATCTTAAGTTCTATGATTCTATGATTCTATCTGCAGCATTCAGTAAAGATAGGGTGACATTTAAAAGAGTCAAGAGAGGATTTTTTTCCCTTTTACTTCTGGGGGTGGGTGGGGGTGTTAAATTGCCAAGCTATGCCCTGAACCACCTCGGACACTGTGTTTGACTCTACAGGCATTTGGAGCTCAGCCAAAAATGCAAATGCTTTTTGGAGACTGCAGGAACTGTGGGATTGTTTGAGTCCTCAGTCCCCGCTCCCTCCCTCCATGAGCGTCCATTTGATTCTTTGGCTTTCCGTTACGCTTCTCACGCAGCAGTGCGCTGAGTCCCTGCTATGGCGTCTGTCTGGAGATTTTTTAAAAATGCTTTGGAATTTCGTCTTCTGTAACGGAGCTCTGATAGAACGGATTTGCCTGCCCTTACAGCGATCACATCCGTATGGTCCATGCTGGAGCTCTTTTTGTATTTTGATTTCGGACTGCATCGCCACCCGTGCTGATCGGAGCTCCATGCTGGGCAAACAGGAAATATTCAAAAGTTCTATCCTGTCTACCTGGCCACTGCATCCGAGTTCAGATTGCTGTCCAGAGCAGTCAGTGGTGCACTGTGGGATACCACCCGGAGGCCAATACCATCGATCTGCAGCCACACTAACCCTAATCCGATATGGTAATTCCGATACTAGCGCTACTCCTCTCATTAGGGAGGAGTACAGAAACCGGTTTAAAGAGCCCTTTATAGAGATATAAAGGGCCTCTTAGTGTGGACGGGTGTGGCGTTAAATCGGTTTAATGCTCCTAAAACCGGTTTAAACGCGTAGTGTAGACCAGGCCACAGTTGCAAAATCCAAGGAGCAGCTTACATGCCAGATGCTGTGCGTGAACAGCCCAAGAGAGGTGGTTCTCACAGCAGAGCAGGGTAAGGCAGGCTCCCAGAGTCAAGGATTGGAGTGACCTAGCAGATCACCGGTCCAGATAACAGCAGAGGAGAACGTCATATACTCCCAACAAAATCAATGGGAATTTGTCATTAACTTTGATGGGGCTATTATTTGTTGCACACGAAATAAGCTGCTCCTAAAGCTGTGTCTGAGCTAAGAAGAGTTAACTAGTATTTGTCTACCCAGATCAGAGTAGCTAGGATTGAGGTTTCCTCTAATTATGCATTCAAGGGGAAATTCACTCTTCCTCACAACAGCCTCTGGCACTGGGCACAGTGAGTTTGGAGAGTCCTCGGCACAGCAGCCACACCTACACACAGAGCTTTTGTGAGCCTTCTGCATCTGAGTGAACCGCTCCATCACGGCTGAAGACATTGACTGAAAGGTACCACAAATGGACCTGATCCTACCTTTGCTGGGATGAAGACAGTCTTGAGGTCCACAAGCAATGCCCATGGGGTGCAAAATAAAATCAGAATTGGGCACTTGCAATTTGTTTTGGTTTTATACTGGAAAAATAACTCCCACACTGAATCAATTTAAAATAGAACACTGGACGTGACTGTACTGGTATATCTTTCTTGTGCATTTGACCAATCAAAACGATAATGTAGACAAACTGTGGACTGCAAACTGCAGTATCCAGCAATATCTTATTACTATGCAAAAAATCATATTCACAGCAACTGTCTCATCTATTTATTGTTTGGTTACTCATCTGGAAATTTTAATACTTTCTTCAGGGGCAGGATCTGGCAATAAAAAAAATTGACCTATATATCAAACCTTTAACTTCCAGCCATCATTGTGTGCCATAATACAGATGGAGTAGCTATCAGCTCTCTTTACTGTGTTGGTTTATTTACTTCAACAGAGGATATAGATTTAAAGAGGATAAAGTACCAAAGTCTACTTTAAAGCTATAGTTTCCCATTCCAAAGTCCAATTTATTGCAAAAATGGATGGTACATACTGATAAGTGTGTCTAATATATAACTAGTTAATTCACAAAGATTAAAACACAGTATTACCAATCAAGTGTAAAGAGATATTTTATTCCCTGATCCAGCAAAGCACTTAAGCAGTGTAATCCCATGGAAGTTTTCAATAGGAAAACATGTGTGGTTAAAGTTAGACATGTGCTTATGTGGATTGATGCCTCAATGTGTGACTAGGCTGAATTTGATATCTAGGAATGTGAAATATTTTAGTTCTGTCTACACCCAACTTTGTTCTCATCATTGCTGCCATGAGCTTCAGCTCTTCACTGGTGACAATAACGGTAAGGCAACTAGTGTAGACAGGTCTCCGAGCAGCCACTGGCATTTTAACCACCTTCATCTGCCTGTTTTATGTACCGGGTGCTGCTGGCTAATAACATAAGAGGAGGACTCCATGTTTCTAAAACTAAACAGTCTCTTTATTAAGAGAACTATTGACAGCAATACTGCAGCTAGCATTCCAGCCATGTGCACAGACTCTGGCTTCCTGGTGCCTACTCCTAATTTTTCCCTCCTGCAACCTTAGCTCCTCCCTCCAAGTTCCAAACAGGTTGCTACAGACAGGGGCGGCTCTAGGTATTTTGCCGCCCCAAGCACGGCAGGCAGGCTGTCTTCGGTGGCTTGCCTGCAGGAGGTCCCCGGTCCAGCGGATTCGGCGGCATGCCTGCGGGAGGTCTGTCGAAGCTGCGGGACCAGTGGACCCTCCGCAGGCATGCCGCCGAAGGCAGTCTGCCTGCCGCCCTCGCGGCGACTGGCAGAGCGCCCCCCCGTGGCTTGCTGCCCCAGGCACGCGCTTGGCGTGCTGGTGCCTGGAGCCGCCCCTGGCTACAGATACTGAGACTTTCACAAAGCATGGAGCAGGTCCCAAGAGCCTTTGGCACAGTAACTGTGTACCATACAGTGATACACAGGGACTGAAGAGCTCCTATGGATGTCTTGACTCTCTTAAGGCACCTCCACCTCATTTTTCATGGAGCAGCTAAGTCAGATATGCACACATACATGTGTAATTTTCCTTAGTTGCACACTTTATGCACATAGGACCCCAATCCTGCAAACAGCTCAATACAGACAGATCCCTGCATTCAAACAGAGGCAGACTGACTTCAGTAGGCCTCTAGGAAGTCTCAGAGGGTTTCCCCTGCATGGAGCTCTTTGCAGGATTGGGGTCTTAGTGAGAAACTAAATGCAGTATCCATTGCCCGAGCACTGCACACAATTTCCGAAGGCTCCTAAGGCACAAAATCAAAATATTTTTACCAGCACACACAATCACTTTTCCTCGGTAAGGGCTAATTCCTGGTAGGGTGACCAGACAGCAAGTGTGAAAAATCGGGATGGGGGTGAGGGGTAATAGGCGCCTACAGAAGAAAAAGCCCCAAATATCGGGACTCTCCCTATAAAATAGGGACACCTGGTCACCCTAGTTCCCAGATACAGATCAACTTTCTATGCTAAAGCCATTCTGACAGTAGAGATGTTAAAAAATTAAGTTACGAGAATGCTTTTTTACAATGGGCAGTGAGAATATTTCCCCCCCAGATCAGCTCATACTCTAACACAGTTTAAACATTTTGACTCAAACTTTCAGAAAACAAAAAACAATCACGTTTTGACAAAAATCAAGCATGGAAAGTTCAAACGTGAGAAGCAAACATTTCAGAAAGTCATAAGCAAATGAAGATAGGGAGTTACAATAGAAACTGTTATGCAGCCTCAAATTCAGAAGATGCTACTGCTCATTTAGCTGCAGCGGTAGAGGCCTGTATGTAAGAAGCACAAGGCCTTGTGTTCTGTTCCCCAAGCTGTATGGTTTAAAATGATCACTGTGTAGTGTCTGCATAGATGCTACCACAAGTCTTCACAAGCCTCAGGAGCACTCACTCTAATTTTATTGCAGTAGCATTTTAGAATGGCCATGTGACCAACAGAGAATTTGAAATTTTATAAGCAGTCTTGGAAGATTTCATTTTTTACATGACCTTCGACGGATAGGAATGTAGTTTCACATAATTCATTTATCAGGTTAAATTTTTCTACTAGTATAAAACAAGGAAAAAAGCTCCTAACTGTTATCTAGTCAAAAGTTACTGACTGTAGAAATTGAAATTTGTGTAAGATTCAGAAACAAAATCAAATTCACAGCATTTTATAAAATTAAGTGCTTGATCCAGGCACCTGCAAGTTATGCCATGTAAGATTATCCCTGTGTCCACACAGAGCCCCAGTGACACGAACAAAGCTCCATGCAGGTACAAGTGTTTGCGGAATGGAGTAACTTGCAGGACTGGGGCCTTAGTTTTTAAACTCTGAAGCAGGGTCCATGTCTTCCTCTGTGGTTGGAAGATGGCTAGCACATTTTGGATGCTATTGCAATGTAAATTAGTAATAATTTCTAGGCATAATTAGCAACACAGAATATTAAATTCCTTGCTACAGTCATTCTCGCACAGAGAGAGAGAGAGAGAAAGAGAGAGAGACTACCTCCAAGCAATTTAAAAAAAAAATAAAAATTTCACTTTCTGCAACTTCCATTAATAATAAACCAGACAATCACTATGCTCTCGAACGAACTCACACAGAAAAATGATAAAAGATAAAAACATTCTATCACCCATGGGTGAACACTTTTCACAAAATGATCACTCCACATTGACTTCTCTGTCCTTGATCTGCACAATACCTTCACGAGACGAGCCTGAGAGCTTAAATTCATAACTTTGCTAGAAACTAAAAATCATGGTCTCAATAGAGATACTAGTTTTATGTCTCATTATAACAATTTAAAACATACTAACCCTTCTTTGTCCTATGACTACAGAGGTGTTAGTTGCCCACTTCAATTTAATTGGTCTCTTGCAACATGTGTTAACCATTTTGACTTAACAATCTGTTCCACCTTGTATTGATCTGTGACACTCTGGCTATGTCTGCGCTACAGCTAATGTAAGTATAATTTATGTTGGTCAGGGATGTGACTAAACTACACCCAAGTGACGTAAGTTACACCGACATAAGTGCCAGCATGGACAGCATTATGTTGTCGGGAGAGCTTCTTCTACCAACATAGCTACTGCCACTCACGGAGATGATTTTATTATGCCAACAGGAGAGCTGAAGTGCTGTATGTGTAGACATGCTCTCCGAGTACCTTTCCCAGACCTGAAGAGGAGCTCTGTGGAGCTCAAATGCTTGTCTCTCTCACCGACAGAAGTTGGTTCAATAAAAAAGATAACACCTCACCCACCTTATCTCTCAATTAATAATAAAGGTACTTTCAGTTTTTAGATGGAGACAAGTCAATGATTACTGATATTTATTAATTAAAATCAAATGCCTTTCAAGCCCATGTGCAGATATCCTGCTTATGTATTCTGGATGCTGTACTCTAAGAGTAATAGAAGGAAAAAAGAAACCTGCCTTGAGTGAGTCATCCAGGCTGGTGGCTTGGGGTCTGGAAAAGTAGTTGTGTGTCTTTAAAAGAAATGAGATGGCACTGGTTGAGGATCACCAAGTGATTGATTGGGTTATCATCTTGTGCCACTTCTGTTTACCCCCAAATTCATCTCAGGTGTAGTTATTTTGAAATTAACTGTTGGTATTCATTACCCTTTATCCCTATGGATGTATCTGGAGAACAAGAACAGCTCCTTTAGTTCAGATTCAAGTGGAAGATATTAATTTCCTGATTTTCCGCTCCTAATTACTCCCCAGTGCATCCCACCAGTACAGGCAAATTCAGCATGCCCAGTAAGTGTCAATTTTTGCAGAAAGGAAAGAATGGACTGCATACAAATGTGCCATATTACCCAGTGTAAATTCCCCTCAACAGGAACCCTTACTACTCCAATGCAATATTCAGACCATGAAGATAATTTAGCCCCTTATTCAGTAAAGTACCTAAGCATTTCTATTCAGCAAAGCACATAAACAAGTGCTTACATGCTTTACTGAATCAGGGCTTTAACCAGGAGCCAGCTTGACTACCAAGTGGTACTTCTAATACCAGCATGAGGAGTAGAAAGAGAACTGAAGTTATATAGTTCTCATCTCAGACTCCTAGCTTTTATACATATCCATGCCAATTGGGGTCATTATACTTGATATTCTGGTCAATATTGAATGCATGTTATATTCTTAGATTTGAGTGTGGGTTTTTTTGGCTTAATTAGTTTTAAAATAACTAAGGTGCTTTGTATGTGAGAAGAATGGGAACAGAGGTCTTAAGTTGTCCACACTTATTTTTAATTTTGCTGATGGATGACTATTGAGCTATTACTCTTATGGGATTTTCGTGTGGAACTTTCTACAAGCTGGTAACACGTCATCAAGACCTTTCCATCTAGATAAGACTATGCCACCTTCCTCAAAAGTGGTCTCAGGAGTCCACTTCTTGATTATTTTTTTTTGGAAGGGGGAGGGGGAGGGGTCAGCCTTACAGACTCTGTGGTACGTAAAATACTGAATATTTTGTAAGTTGTTGATATAAACAAAATTGGCATTGGCTAAGGATGACCTTATTCAAACCTGACTGGACCAAGTTGCATGGCTCCAAGATAAGCCTCACACCTGGCTTCTCAGAAGATCCAGAGGGAGGCATTGCAAGTTTGAATAAGCTAGTTCACAAACCATAAGAATCAAGGATAAAGCCAAGAAGCCTTTGCCTCTTGGGTCCAGAAGCCACTAGGGGGAAGACTGACATTCTGGATTCTCCAAGACCTGGTCACTTTGGGGAGAAGAGATCAGTCAAGATACCAACAAAATAGGCTACACCACCAGCCTTTGACCAGTTTCACTCCACCTGAAGAAGATCCCCTAGCGAGAAGGAATGGGCCAGAACATCACAATCATCTGGCACCTCAACTACAGTTCCAGCTCCTATTCCACTAGACTCAGAGCTGACAAGTTCAAAAATTCCCCATTATCTTATTTTTCCTTTTATCTATTTTTGTCTTTTGCTTTGTATTTGCTGGGATACATCTCAGCCTTTTCATATTCTCTCATTTGAGGGGGTGTAGCAGGGTGGTCACCTGCTACTGCCTTAAAAGGCTTAAAACAGCCCGGGGAGGGGGCTGTGGCAGGGAAGGAAAAGCGGGGCTGATTGGGGAAAGCAGCATCAGCTGTGGGCCATGCCCCAATCAGGCTGAGGCTGACTTAATGAGGGCCCAGCTGGCCCTTATAAGCGGTTTGGGGCCAGAAGCCAGAGACAGAGTCTCTCTCTAGCAGTAGAGAGAGGGAAGGACCTGGCTGCCTGGAAGCTGAGAGGGTACCAAGACTGGAGCAGGGCTGGGGGAAGGCCCAAGGAGCTGGGGAGCTCCAGCCTAGAAACCCCCAAGGCTGCAGGCCTTGTTAAAGGCCAAAGAAGGTAGTGGGGTTGCAGAGGGCAGCCCAAGGGTAGGCAGAGGCAGCAGGTCCAAAACCTCCCTTGCACTTCACTGAGTGGCACTTCACTGCAGTCTGCCCCAGGGAACGGGGACTAAGTGATGACTGGCAGTGGTGATAGACTGAGGCAAGTTGGGGATAGAGGGTGGGGGTTCCCTGGGGAGGGGAGACCCAGATCTGTGGGGGTAATGCCAGGGGGCAGCACCCCAACCTGAAAGGGGCACTGGGGTCCAGGAGGGACTCGGGCCAAGCGGCAAGCAGGATACCAACCTGCAGAGGGCGCTCTGGAGCTGGAAATGCTAATTCCCTGGATGACCAGCAGGAGGCGCCACAAGGGTGAGTCCCGCACTGTTACAGGGTGTCAACATGTGGCTGTGTGCATGCCTGGATGTGAGAGTACCCATAAAGTCCACACAGGGAAGGCACCAGAAGAAGTTCCCTAGATTTAAACAACCCTAAATATTGTCTCACAAGGATATTCATTCAAGTGTGTTCTGTTTTTAAAAGCACTGAGACTTGAAACTGTCACCAGCAGGTCCTGGGAGTGGGAGGCTTCTGATTGCCATGAGTGTTCTGTTCACATCTGTATAAATCTATGATGAAGGTGGAGAGAAAGGAAAGGGTTAGCCATCACACAAGAAAGAGTTATAATTGGCTCTGAAGTTGTGGTTGAGATACCAGAGAGTAATTTGGTTTTGGTACTAAAATATTTAATCAGCTCCAAATTATAGATTTGGTTGACTTTGGTCAATTCTTTAGAGGGATTTATAGCCAAGTGGACAGCCACTTCCTTGTCTCCCTTCTTAGAATTTATAAGGATCAACATTTTTTGGTGTTAATCTGATGATTTAAGTAATTTGATTATTTAACACTGTGATGGGGTGCCTGCCCCACAATGGGCTCTAAGGAGTTAATACAGCCCTAGGGAGGCTGCACAGGAGGCAGCCAATCAAAGAAGGGCTGAAGGGAGCAGTCAATCAGGGCCAAGCAGGCCCATATAAAAAAGGAGCCACAGGGCAGAGGAAGGCAGTTCTCTGCTGAGAGTCCAGGGAGGAAGGACTGTGTCTGTGGAGGGCTGAGAGAACTGCCAGCACCCTGGACAGAGCAGTGCCGCTAGCAGAGAGAGAGAGAGAGAGAGAGACAGCTCCTGGCTGGCTGCTGGGGTTTGCAGGCTGAGGCCCTGAGGCACTGGCAAAGAGGATGCTGGCGCCACGAGGAAGTGGTCAGACAATTGGCTGCAGTAGCCACTAAGGGAAGTGGCTGAACAGCAGACTGCAGGTCCCCTAGAATGGGGGGAGCACAGTGTGTGGCACGGCTGGAGGACTGTGTCGCTGAAGAGGACACCGCGGTGTTTTTAGAACCATGGGTTCTAGAGCAGGAGTGACAGCGGCAAGGCACCACCCAAAGAGAATGCACTAACATGTGGAGCTAATCCCCACGACAGCCAGCAGGAGGTGCCAAAGTGGTGAATTAGAAACACCGACCTAATATTGAGACTAACCTGTTGATTTATTGATTTGACCTTGCTTTGATTGTTGTATTGCTTTATTTTTAGTAATATTACCTTTGGCTGTATGTTAGCTAATAGCTATATTAGCTAATGGCTAATGGCCATATTAGCTAAGACGATCTGCATTCTTTATTTTTATTTTTTAAATAACTTTAATACAATTTACAAAAAAAAAGATACTGAGTCACATTTATTTCAATAATCAATGTGAGTTCAGAATCCTTAAATTCTGGGGTGAATACCAGCCCATCAACTGAAAGAGCCTGAGCAGCTCCCCTTAATTAGGGCATAAGAACCACCATACTGGGTCAGACAAATGGTCCGTTTAGCCCATCATCCTGTCTTTGGACAGCAGCCAAAGCCAGGTGCTTCAGAGGGAATTAACAGAACAGGGTAATTTATCAAGTGATCCATCCTGTTGTCCAGTCTCAGCTTCTAGAGTCAGAGGTCCACCCAAAGTATGGGGTTGCAGCCTTCTCTTGGCTTATAGCCATTAATGGACCTATTCCCCCCATGAACTTATCTAGTTCTTTTGTGAACCCAGTTATAGTCTTGGCCTTCACAACATGCTCTGGCAATGAGTTCCACAGGCTGACTGTGCATTGCATAAAGTAGTACTTCCTTTTGTGTGTGTTAAACCTGCTGCCTATTAATTTCATTGGGTGACCCCTGGTTTGTGTGTTATGTGAAAGTGTAAAATAACACTTCCCTATTCACTTTCTTCACACCATTCATGATTTTATAAACCTCTTTCATATCCCTTCTTAGTCATCCCTCTTCCAAGCTGAACTGTCCCAGTCTTTTTAATCTCTCCTCAAATAGAAGCTGTTCCATACCCCTAATCATCTTTGTAGCTCTTCTTTGTATTTTTCCCCAATTCTAATATATATTTTTTGAGATTGAGTGACCAGAACTGTACACGGTATTCAAGGTGTAGGCATACCATGGATTTATATAGAGGCATTACATTTTTTTTGTCTGATTTTTCTATCCATTCCCTAATGGTTCCTAACATTCTCTTAGTTTTTTGACTGCTGCTGCACACTGAGTGGATGTTTGCAGAGAACTATTCGTGATGACTCCACAATCTTTTTCTTGAATGGTAACAGCTAATTTAGACCTCACCATTTTGTATGTATAGTTGGGATTATGTTTTCCAATGTGCAGTACTTTGCATTTGTCAACACTGAATTTCATCTGCCATTTTCTTGCCCGGTCACCCAGTTTTGTGAGAATTACGCTTTGGCTCTCACACATGCCACCATATCCTTGTATTTCATAGCATTATTATTCCAAGGAAGGATTGTGTGGACACACGTTCTACCACATCTTGCATTAGCCTCTCGTAAAGTCTGCTTAGCACCAGTGAACACAGCACCACCAATAGACTGACTGCACATGGTCAAACTATGTCCTGGCATTTCTTCTCCTTCTACCAAAGGGATGCTCATCTACATCCATGTCTATGAAGAAGGGGTAGCAGCAGAAGCAACAGGAAGCCATCTGCACACTCATATTTGGCGTTCAGTGGCCTCATGTGAATATTTCCTCAGCTGAGAAATGTGCCAGAGCCACAATAACAGAACAGAGGGCTGCTCTCTGGACACATGGAGCTAGACATTGATCAGTGCTATAACAAAGTGCATCAGGTTTGGTTGAACAAAATCTTATTCTCTATTCCACCTGGGTAAATGTGGAGTAACTATTGAGGCCAGTGGAGTTGCTCTGTCTTTACACAGGCAACTGGCAGAATGGCAACCATTTGTCAAACAAGACAGGCTCTCTCAGGTCCCTCATGTGTGTTCCCATGCACATGCTAATTAGAAGGCTTGGGGGAGAGAGAGTGTGTGTGTGTGTGTATTCTTGTTTTCCTTTTTTGCTAGCTAGTGATTTCAGTAAGTTGAAAGAAGAGAACTGCAGAGTCTGAGCTATGGCATAAGCATGCTGTGAATTAGAAATTCTGCTCCCAGATGCACATGTGTAACTGTCATGGAAGCTATGGGACCAAATTCAGATGTGGGTGGTGTGTAGGGTGGTGGAAGTTACATGCTGAGAAGGAAGTCCAAGCTGGTGTAACTTACACACAGGAGAGAGGGAAGAAGTGGAGGGGACTATTTCAAATCACACACTCACTCACCTTCCTATGAGCTGCTCTTCCTGCTACACACTTCCCGTCTGCCCCTTCAATCTGTAAATTACACCAGCCTAGTCCAATTTACACTCATTTACTGACAGGCAACTTCCACTGCCTTGTATCACATCTGACCATGGCTCACAGGAACAGCGCACAACTGTTTGAGCGGTGTCTCTTCAGGCACAGGCCAGAGCCCTGCCAAGCACTGTGCCTGACTGAGGCCACAGCCACTACCGTTTCTGCAGTCTTGTTGGGATTCAGGAGGGTGATAGGGCTGGGGAAATGGGGCCATTGTCTTACCCTGCCACCTCTGGGGAAACTTTGAATGTTATCTCAGATTCCAGCTGCTCCAGCTGTGTCTGGGTCCACCAAAGGGTGGGGAAAAGTCTCTCATAGCCTATTCCCCTGACTTCATCCACACTCCTGAAGATATAGGCAGTGCTGGATACCACTGCACTCCAAATCTTTCATCATTTTATATAGTCTGTAAGGTTTTATTTTTCTTTAAAATGCATTTCTAAAAATACATCCTTCCTTTGAACAGACCAGTCCTTTTCCTTCTGTTACTGATTACAGAATCCTATCTCTCGGATCTTAGCACCTATTTTGTCAACTTTTAGACAATTTTCTTAGCCATATCTGCCAGGCCTTCCAAAGAGAGCAAAAAGGGGGAGTCTCTCTAGCGTCACCTGACTATTCATCTTCCTAATCCCAGGACTTTCTTTTGGGAATAGTAACTGTGACATATCCCTTTCACCATTAGATGTGTAAGCACAAGACTCTGAGTTGTTTCCATATTCCCTGCTGACAGTCTTGTCTCCAAATAGCTTTGATGTTCATACCGTGTATTGATTCTTGGCTGCCTCCACTCAGACCCTTATGTTAGCATGGCATCATGCCCAGTCAGGAGGGACTAAGCCAGTTTCACTTGGTCCCATGTACCAAATGGGCACCAACATTATATGTACTGAACACTTCAGCAGAAAGTCCCCCTCCTCTGACAGTTATGGCACATTGGGTCCACATGCTTCTTTACACTTAATCACACCTGTTAACACCCATCCACTACAACAAGAATCCCTGACCCAGAGAGAAAGACAGAAAAAGGGTTTGCGGGCACTTGTAGCTGCCAGAAAGGTAGGTTGTAATGCAGCAGCCACTTGGGAAAACTATTAAGACCAGATGGTGTGTCAAAACATATGTTACATAAGAGCACAGCCTGAAGGCACTCTGTGTAAGGCAAGCCCACAGCAGACAATGGGAATAAGGAACCAGCTCAGATCACAGAGGAATCAAAGTGATGCAGCCCAAAACATAAGTTGTGGATTCACCAAGGGAACATGCATATTTGATTAACATGCAAATAGGAAATATACATACATGCAATATTTACATGCCTACAAAACATATTTTGTTCTATTCCAATCTGGCTTTCTCTGTATGGGATGACACTAATTATATTTTTTAAATTAAATCATTTTAGCTCCTTTCACAGTTTCATAGGGCCTAATTCTGCTGTCTCTCTCAATTGTGCTACTCAGTGGAAGTGCACAGGGAAACCGAAGGACAGAATTTGGCCCTTAAAAGTTGTTTGATGCTAAATCCATATTATATTGGATCAATTCTGTTTTGGTATTTACAGGATTTAAGAGTGTATTTTACATGTCTGTATAATCTAGTTGGAAAAATACATGGGAACATTCTTGTTTCCTTATTGCATGGTCTTTCACAGAGGTAGTTCTCTATGAAGAACTGAAGAAGTTGTAATGTGGAAGAATTTGTAATGTGGAAGAATTTGAAGGAGAAGGGAGTGCATTGGGGACTCATATGGGGAGAGTCTTCCATTCATAAGCAGTGATGTTAAAGAAATCACAAAGGTGTTTGTCGGAGACGCAGACAAACTGACGACGGAGTAGAGGACAGACGTGGTGATGGTGCACAATGTCAACACTCCCAATGACTTAAATGGACTTTGGATCAGGCCCCAAGTGCAGAAAAGTAAGGGGGTGCCAAGCTGTGAATGGCTTTGGAGATAAGCACAAGAAGTCTGTATTTGGTTTAGTGGAGAAGGGATTCAGGTGTGGTGACATGGTCAGAACAATTGACCAGGAAGGTGGTCCCCGCAGTAGTGTTTTGCATGGGCCTAAGGGGCAGGTGAGGTGGGCATCAAGAAAGTCAGAGAAGGCAGCATCAGAACTCAGGATGGGAAACAACAAAATACTTGGTTTCATAAATACTGTAAAATCTATCCATAGCAATCTACACTGCTCTCCAACTGAGCGACCAACTTGCATGTCAATCTCCAGCTCATGCAATGATTTCAGTTTTTAAAAACTAAAATAATGGGAAACCACAAATGACCTGAAGCTGAAGACAAAAAGGTAGATAAATAGTACAGCAATCTACAGTTGGGTGGTGGGGGTGGGGGAGGAGGAATTTGGAGAGGATATATTTCCTGGCTGGATGACTGGGGACAGAGATCAGATAGTTGGAAAAAAAGAGAAATTCCATGTCTTTCCCTTATAAAAAGAAAAAAAAAATCACTAGATCTGTGCTGCTCTTCTGAATTGCAGGTTGTCAGTGTTGTTCATAAGGACAGAACCATACCAGTTACAACTGACTTTGATGCATTTGATTTCATGGCCTGATCATTTTTATTGGGACTAAAATCACTTTAAAACATTTATATATTTTAGGAGCCAATTTGTCTACAGTAAAACGTAGAGCAAGCTGCATATCAGATGAGAGGATCCATTTGTATTTGTTTTGAAAATTGACAATATTAAACCATTCTCTAATTTCATCCCTTCTCTAATTTCATCCCCTGCCTCCTCCCTCTCTTTTTCTATGCGTTGCCCTTTGCTTTCCTGGCAGAATCATAACTTTTCATTGAAACATCTAATTTCTTAGAGTTGCAACAGAACAGAAACATTTTTCAAATTTCCCAGTGATAGCGAAGGAGGGCTGCTTTATGTATATACTTAAATGAATTAAACCAAGTTGAATGTGTGATCTCCCCAGACAAAGATGAAGGTTAACATAGTTTAAGGATGAAATATAGACCATCCTGTGCAAAACCACTGTGTTGCAGTTTAATTAAAAGAATTCATTAAAGTGGTGCCCCATCCAAGGTAATTAGTATGCGTAATTTATGCTTTGCCTAATACACAAGGGCAGTAGCCTGAATAATAAACTCAAGTTAACCTTAAGTGGAAGAGATTGAATGGTCAGATGTTTATTTAGCTCAGGTTTGCTCAAGAGCTAAGGTTAAAGAGGTGAAATTCAGTTACAGTTAATTAATTTCTTTTTTCTTCATAGAAGTGCTGCCTGCCAATGGGGTAAAAGTCTTTTTGAAGATACAAATCTCTCTCTTTTCCCCTTATTGGTTATCAGGAGACAGTCCACAGTGATGCATGTGCAGTTTGCAGTGAGTAAATAAGGGTTTGATTTAAAGGGAGTGAAGGTTTCTTTGGGAGGGGGGGCAAGTGGCAAACATATAAGAGGTTCTACAAGAACATTCAGTTCAATCCTCTCCACCAAGCAAGCAGCCCGAACAAACACGTCTAGCTCAAAAGAGCTAACACAGAACCAGCTTTTAAAAAACAACCAATCAGATTATGAAGCTGGAGCTACCCTTTTGCACATCTTCTGCAATACCAGCCCCTCCCTGGCCTCATGGGACTTACTGCATGACACCTTCTCAGTGATATTCATGTATCAAAGCAGAATTTGTAATGCCAGGGCCAGTCCTAAGGTTGTGGGTGCTGTGAAAAAACATGTGCATGGATGTCAGGCAGACTTGCACTAAGAGGACCTCAGCTGTATTTGGGTGGAGTGGCAGGAGGAGGATTTGATACCTGGTGGAGGAGAATCTTTGGAGGGATGTGTTACCTGGGAGGGGGAATCATTATGCTAGACAGGGTGAGAAGGCCAAAGAGCTTCAGGGAGGATTTGGTTAGCAAGGAAAGGGGCAGTTGGAACCCAGGATCAGTCTGTTTGCATCTGCAATAGGCTGGATCCTGAGTTACTCTTTAAGTTCTCAAACTTTTTTCCTGCGGAGCACTTGAAAATTGCTGAGGGTCTCAGTGAATCACTTAATGATCTTTCCAAATGTTGTTTATACCATTAGCTAACTATTGTAAAGCACTTTGGATAAAAACTATAAAAAAAAACCCTTAATAATTAACATTTTTTGTTCTACAAATAAAAGTACACAACTCATATTTTAATATCAGTAGTCTTACCTTTCTAATGCGATGGATGCACCCTCTCTCTGCCACCACAGCAGCCCCTGAGCTACGGCTAGGAAGGAGGGCGGGTCTCTCCCTTGCCACAGCAGCCACAGAGCTGAGGCTGGGAACGAGGGTCATCTCTCCCCCAGGGCCAGCTCCAGGCACCAGCATTCCAAGCTGGTGCTTGGGGCGGCACTCTGTAAGGGGCGGCAGTCCCTGTTGTTTTGCCTCCAAGCAGGGCGCCGAATTGCTGCTGCGGACGGCAGGGGCAGTCCGTGTGCCCTTAGGGCAGCATGCGCGTTTCCGTGGTGGCGGCAATTCGGTGGCAGCGTCTATGTTTAGCTGTCCGCGGCGGCTTCAGCTAAACAAAGAAGCTGCCGCCGCCGCCGTGGAAACGCGCCTGCCGCCCTAAGGGCGCACGGACTGCCCCCGCTGTCCGCGGCGGCAATTGGTGCGCTGCTTGGGGTGGTGAACACTGTAGAGCCGGCCCTGCTCTCTCCAGCGGCCACAGCCCTGGAGCTGGGGAAAGTCGCCTCTTTCTCTGGCCGCCACAGCCCTGCACATCCCAAATTCCCCCCACCCCCCTTCTCACCCTACTGCCCCCTCCCACCTACCCCTTATTCCCCCCAAGGCCACCACCTCACCTTCCATGTGTCTTCTCCAGGGTCCAGGCACCTAATTAGTGGAGCCAACCCTGATTAAAGTCCTGGGCTGTTTTTTCCCCCCTCATGGCTTTATTTCTAAGTGTAAGACAGGCATGTTGGCTACAGCCCCATCATCAACCTCCTCCCCCCCAAACCTAGCACTATGCCTCTACATCACATAACAGCACAGACAGCAGTAGGGCCCACAGGCCAGAATGTAGATTTCACATAGGAACACTGGGTCCCCCTTTCATCCCCACTTGTTACTTGCTACCATATGGGATCATTACCCCACAGCTTTTTGTCCTAGTGGATGTGCCCTTCCTAACAGCTGCATGACTCCTTGATTCCCCAGCCCTCCACCCAGGCTCCAAAGTCTCCTTCACTCCCATTCTAGGAACATGCTGTGGGTTACTTTATTACCACAACTAAGGGCTGATCTCAAGCCAATTGAAGTCAATGAAAAGACTCTCTCTGACTTTTGTGGGATTTGGAGGATGCCTTAATGCAGGATGTTGGACTGTCCACCATCTTTTGTCTTTGTCCACACTTGAAACACTGCAGCAGTGCCGCTGTAGTGCTTCAGCAAAGACACAACCTATGTCAATGGGAGAGTTTCTGCCATCGACATACTAATCCACCATCCTAAGAGGTGGTAGCTAAGTTGATGGGTGATTCTCCTGTTGACCTAGTGCTGTCTACACTGAGGGTTAAGTCCATTTAATTGCGTCATTCAAGGGTGTGGATTTTTCACACCCCTGAGTGATGCAGTTATACGGACCTAATTTCCTAGTGTAGACCAGGTCTCAGATTTCTTTTCTTACTGTTTTCTCTTTTCTGAAACCTCTGTTGCCATTGCTCTACATGCTTACATGGCCCTGTCACCATAGGATCTGAACACCTCACAAACATTATTTAACCCTCAAACCCCTGTGAGACAGGCAAGTTTTGCTATCTCCATTTTACAGAATGGGCACAGAAAAAGTAAATGACTTATCCACGGTCACACAGGGAGTCTGTGGCAGAGCTAGGAATTGAATCCCAGTCTCCTGAGTCCCAGGCCAGTGTCTTAACCACACACCATCCTTCCTCTCGAATATACATACGTGAAAACTCAATTCAGTATTCTAAACACACTGATGGCAGCACACACAGCTCTGTACCGTTTCTTTCTGGCATGCAACATATAAAGCTATTCTGAGGCATTATATTCAGGGACATCTTCCCTCTCCCGCTTCTGCACAGAAGATCCACAAAAAAGCTGTCAAATGCAGCAAGAGTATTCAATTAAATGCACTGTATCGAGCCTGTGCCTCTTTACTCAGTTGTCTTACTAGAGCATCTTTACCCATTTTCTGTTTTATTTACACATAACACCAAATAAGCATCTTCCTCTAAAAAGTGGGTTAACTATTGCTCAGGGAACCCAGCTCTAAATGACAATCCAAATGTAGGATCAAATAACTTCAACTTCTGCATTCACACTGGGAAGGAGATGGATTAATAAGACACAATTTGTAGAACTAATTGATGTAATACAGAAGGCCAGGGCTCAATCTTACTGAAAGGCTATATTTTGCTCTTAAAGAAATTGAATCTATGTTGATTGAAGTGAGTTCATTAGAGCCAAGAAAAATCTCTTGCCTGCTTTTGGATCTGAATACCCAGTTTACATGGGAGTCATCCAGCTTCTGCTAATATCACTCAGCATCAGCCAGTGCTTGGTTGAATAATCCTCAAGCAGAGAAGAGCGCAGAGCTCTGTGGGTCTGTAGGCTCTTTATATTCCTTTGGATATTAGTGCAAGAGAGAACTGCTACCCAGTAAAGCATAGCAAAGAAATAAAAAAAAGCTTGCCATGTTCATTGTCTTGCCCTTTTATGTGTGGTAACACAGTTTGGTCCCATGAATGTTAGCATCATGTGACTTGTGACCAATCAACTACTTGATATTAGAAATACAGGATAAAAGGTAATAATTGGAGATATACCAATCTCCTAGAACTGGAAGGGACCTTAAAAGGTCATTGAGTCCAGCCCCCTGCCTTCACTAGCAGGACCAATTTTTGCCCCAGATCCCTAAGTGGCCCCCTCAAGGATTGAACTCACAACCCTGGATTTAGCAGGCAAATGCTCAAACCACTGAGCTAGCCCTCCCCTGAGGAAGATTATGTGGGTATTACTCCATGAAGTTAAAATAATGCTGGGGGGAAAACTGTTAGGCAATTTGAACAACTACATTCATAGAAATATTCCATGACAAAGAAAAGTAGCTACAGGTCATTGAACAAATTATTCATAGTGAACTCTTCACTCATCTATACTACTAACATCAAACTGAAATCCTGCTCAGTATTTCAGAAGCTACAGAGATTGGTGCATTAGAGATAAAAATTTATCTCACTAGGCTTAATAGTTTCTACTAGACTGTTTTGTAAGCCACAAATGTCTCAATTCCATAAAAGATCTGTTATCAGTGCAAGTTGAATAATTCAAATAATTTTGCCTCTTCTTTTCACAAAATATGAAATGAAAGTAAACGTTGAATTGCATATTCAATAGTAATAGCTGACATTCAACATCTGCACTATGGTCCTGATAAAAAACCCACTGATTTCAATGGGCTTTGGAGCAGGCCCTAAATTGTTAGTTGCAAAAACCATTTGACCAGCGCAGCATGGAGTTAATAGTTTTCATACTGAATCTTCACAACTGTTTGCAAAAGCAGCAAAGAGTCCTGTGGCACTTTATAGACTAACAGACGTATTGGAGCATGAGCTTTCGTGGGTGAATACAAGTAAATCTGATGCATCCGACAAAGTGGGTATTCACCCACGAAAGCTCATGCTCCAATATGTGTGTTAGTCTACAAGGTGCAACAGGACTCTTTGCTGCTTTTACAGATCCAGACTAACACGGCTGCCCCTCTAATACTTGAGCTGTATGTAAGATAATTATATGGGAGAAAGGAAATGCTGTAAAAGATAAAAATCAAATCTTTGTATAATAAATAGATTTTGCAATTTTGTGATCTGCCCTTGATCATTTGAGCTTACATTTTGTATGAGAGAGTAAAGATAATTCAAGCACAGTGAACTCACAAGGAGCTCAAGTATGACTGCATGGTGAATACTTTTTTAAATCCAAGGACTATTTGCAGAATCTCTCCTTGTGCCCCCTTTCCCTCACTATTAAGCTCCATTAGTTATTGTTTCTTGATCATAAAGCCCAAAATTGGATCAGGAAATGGTCATCCAAACATACTTACTATGCTCATGTTTATTTGTATGACCCATATAAGTGTTTGTCCATGAAATGTCCATATTGCTCAACTGGCTGGCAAAAGCAGATGCATGCTTATTACAACACAAGGCACTCTTAATAACGTTTCTGGACTTGGGGTGGGGACAGATTTACTTGTGTAAACCAGCACACTCTCACTGCCTTCAATGGAGCTATGCCTATTTACAACAGCTGAAAATCTAGCCCCTTCCTCTTTTTTTACTTTTAAATTCATTCTTAAAAACATTTTTCAGCTGTATTAACTCAACAAACTCTGGCCCTTGCAGAGCGCTGAGCTTCTCGTCTCTATCAGTCCCCTAGCAATGACATCTAGTTCATTATTTTTAATAATGTGGCATGTGTCCAAAGCTTTTATCAGTGTCACTTCACTGGGCTTTAGTGTGTCAAAAGGTGCTCAGTGTATTAAGCCATATATTTCTACCCCTTTCTTGGAATCTATTTTTAAGTTTAATTAAAAAGGATGCACAAATAGAGGTCTCTATGTATATTCTGTTTAACCAACACATTAATTCTTTCGAGGTAATGAAGTAGTAAGTGATACAGCTTCATTAACATTGTAGAAGTGTACTTCATCCTCTAAGTACAATCCATAGTATCAAACAAACCTCATCCTGAAAACATCTATGCACATGCTTAACCTCAAGCATGTGAGCAGTCCCACTGAATTCAATATTTAGAGACAAGCACACGTGTATGTTTTTCCAGGATCAGGGCCAACTTTATTTACAAACCCTGCACAATGTGAATAGGGGAGAAATTCACAACAATTCTATTCACACCAGCTAGTGTCATATTTACCCATACATTTAGCATTCAGTAATGCAGAGTTGAGCTGATTTGAGAAACTGCAGAATAAATATTGATATATTATAACAGTCTATTACTCATTTTCTAAGTAAACCACTGATTTTAATTTACTTACAATTTTGCAGTAGCTTCAGTCCACAGAGAAAATTAGATTTTTATATATCATAGCAAATCACAAAGCCAAAATGTCAACTTCATATATCAGGCAATTACTTGTACTGTTTATTTTGGGGGGAAATTTCTACATATATTTACTCAGAAAACCACCCGGGTCCCTCCAAAATAAATAGGGGCTATAATTCTTGCCAAAAAAATCCACAGTTCCAGAGATCTGCTCATCAATTTCCTGCAGCATTAATGAGGAAAGGCGCTGAGACAGTCATTCATACTGTCTTTATGATAAGACTAACCTACAGGGCAGATCAAGATTAAGGACAAAGGGAAGACAAATGGATGGGAAGCAGATCTAGTTCTGTTTTAATCCATCACTTGAAATTTTTATTTACCATCTTAAGTTTGAATGCTATGCTCAAAGTACATATAGAAATTAGATAAGCTCTTCAGGCAAGAAGCTATATAAAAAGGATTGTGGAAAGTTTTTGCAGTCCCAGGATTTTTGGATCTTTAACATATAGATTTTATTTGGTCTGCACAAAGAAAGTTTACTGGGCAGTCAAAAATAATGATTCCCATTTTATCTAATTTACAATGAAGGTTCTCAGGGAGATCTTCTGAATTTGTAAATACAAAGTAATTGGATCAACTGTTGGACTTTTAGTTTTACATGATTAGGATGGGACTTCATCCCCAGGTAGTGTGGTCACGAGGGGACAGAGATACCTCCAGATATGGAAAGCCTTTCCTTGTTCCGAGTAAGGTGTGGATTTTGCTACTAAGCCATGATTTACAGTCATTTCTAAAAACACGTTGCTATTTATGACTTGCAAGTAATTAATGTTACTAAGTATAGAGAATACCACACTAACAGTAATTGCTTCACAGCAGTAAATAGCAACATTTTAATGGTGAAACCTGAACACATGTAATATCCTGGAAAAACCCTTCACAAGTTTCTGACTAGAACTTCTGAGAGACCAAAGAAGAGATCACTCCCAACTAATACATCTGAGGTTTTACCCAGGACATGCTGAGTAAAAATGAGAGTATTCTAATATCCATATTTGGATGATATTTATACTCAGAGGTCTATTATTTAGATATTTGGACATATTTGGATCTGAAAAAAAAGTATGGTGCTAAGAGGAATAAAATGCAGGTTGTGATGGATAGGGCCATGAGGACACAGCAGCACAGCTCTCTATGTACGTATTATATGGCCCCAACTTCCTGTACCTGAGCATGCCTCAAGACTTGGAAATCTCCCTCTAAGCAAATATCTGCACACATACCCCCGACTATATGACAACCTAAACATCTTCTGTTGGATGTTCTGTTGACTGACCAACATTCATGCTTTTTGGGAAATTTATTATCCGGCTCACCTATCCCTAATGCACATGCAGGTCTTGGGGCGTAGACATGCTTAATAAAGCTGACTGGTATTTATTTTGGTATCAGTTCTGCTCGATACAACCCTGTTGGCATTAAGGTTTGGGTAAAATTTAGCCCTTTATTATACTCTCTCTCTCTCTGCTATTTCTAAGATAGTCATCACCCTGGTACCTAGGCATGACTCTACTAAGTCTCATGAAATTTGAGATGTCACAATTTGTCCTTTACCCCACTGGGTGCCTTCACCTGGACAAATAGTTTCCCCATTCCTAGAGAAGATGTTTCAACATTAGACAAATACCTTTTTGCTGGACATACAGTGTAGCTTCCAGTCTCATCCCCACTAAGAGGAACTACTTCTAGATGCAAGGTTGACTGGTGTTTGCTGACAGATGTTCCTGAGATTATACAGGTAGACTGATATTACACACTGCTCTATTCTTGGGGTTTGTTTTCTGTGGCAATACCAGTAATGATACTTTTCACTTCTAATATTATAACACACTTGACAAATCCTAAGGAATTAATCTAACTTTCTGGTAAGGCAGGTAATTATTTTCCATATAATAAATATATGGAAGCTGAGGCACGGAGAGGTTATGTGAATTACCCAAGGTAACAGGATGTCTGTGGGAAGACTGAGAATAAACCCCACATAGCATCTATGTCCCAGTCCTGTATTTTAACCACAAGACAATCCATTCCCTCTTTAAGAGGGAATTACCCTGCTTAAGTGCCTTGTCAGTGCTTTCTTTTGCCTTCTGCCTCCTCTGCTCCATTGTCAAATAGCTCTCATACTATCTACCTGGCAGTACAATGGAAATTTCTAGCAAATAATAAAATTCATCACTAAGCCCCTCTAAATGTAGTATTAAGCCCTTCAAGTCCTTACTGATTTAACAGATTGGCCCAACTGATAACATTTCCTAATCCATATATTGCACATTTGACCCAATGGAATAATCACCATTGAAAAAGATTTAGAACATACTTAATTTGATTTTCAGGTTTCACTTGCTCTAACCCTATTCCCAGGGTAGATGTCTTGACTCTTTCTCTTGTGCGCGTGCCCACACGACACCCATACGAGACTTTACACCACTTTACAGGAAAGCTGCCTGCTGAGCTATCCACTTGTGCCAACTCAGCAATAGAGCAACACTGCATTTAAAAAATAAATAAATAAAACAATACCCTCCCCTTTCTTAGCTTTCCTTATTCCAAACAGGTGGAAATCCTTTAATTACAACCACTTCGGGTTTTTATTTTTATTTATTTATTTATTTACTCATTTATTTAATGTCAGGCTCTGAAACCTCACTGCTAATTATTTTGGTTGCAGTTTGGTGATCCACCTGCTAGCACTGAGAGCTACACAGCAGATTGTCAACTGATGTAAGGCTTCTATGAGCGATGCTAGCCCTCTAGCTCAATCATCCCTCTGCCAGGTTCTCATTATCCAAAAACAAAAAGCAAAACAAAAAAAATCTTCCTTCCAGCCCTCTTCAACTTCTGGCCTAACCAGATGGCAAAGGAAGGGGGGGGGAGGGAGACAGAGAAGCAAAATCAAAAACCTGCCTGTTCTTGCTTAGTAAAATGAGAATAAAATTTACTGCCACTAAGAGAGTGGGAGGGGGAGTCTAGATATATGGTAACATTTTATACCTGCCGACTTTGAGAGACAGAAATATGGGGCATACCATTAATCCAGCCCAGGCTCCTGGAGTTCTGCCTGTGGATGGTAGGGAAGGCTGGGTCCCTTGGATGTTCTGAGTGCAATCAGGGGGAGGGATTTTTTGTTTCCTTGGGTGAAGGAAGGCCTGAGGGCAACCTAGGAGCCTTTTCAAAACACATGGGAGCCCAGGAGAAACAGTATCAGAGGGGTAGCTGTGTTAGTGTTAGTCTGGATCTGTAAAAGCAGCAAAGAATCCTGTGGCACCTTATAGACTAACAGATGTTTTAGAGCATGAACTTTCGTGGGTGAATACCCACTTCGTCGGATGCATCTTTGCTGCTTTTACAGGAGAAACAGGAAAGTTGACATCTCCATCGTTCTGCAGCATAATAGTAGCAAACAGGAACCTTGTTTACTTCCTCCAGATAAAGTTCACGTGGGGGTTGGATGTACTTATAGCCTGACTATTGAGCCTCCTGATTATGCTGTATCGCTGGCAGACCCGGTGCTAGCTCACAGCAAGGCCCCTAGGCCTCACTGAACGCTGACAAATGCACAGCCGGGAACGAATCTGGTTCACCTGTGTGTTAACATTGTTACAATAGATGTGTTACAAAAATGTGTTTAGGGTTTATGAAATGCTTGTAAGTTGCTGCATGCAGCTCTTTCATTTATGATATCCGTATCCCAGGTTATAAGGTAATATTTAAGTGCTTGTTTTGAAATTGGAAGCCCCCACAGTCACGAGAGAAGCATTACCAACTTTGAAATACAAGTTTACCACAGGAGATGTAAAAGAAAGCCCATAGATACCAGACAAATCATTGCAGAACATCAAAGGACAAAAGACTTTTGATTTCTCCCCCGACACCCATGAAGAAGAGACATGCATGGGGATTTGACCCATCAGCTTGAACTCTGGGAGAAGGGAATAAAAATCCCTGACAGGAAGAAACCATATCTCTATGCTGCTTAGACTTGGAGACCAAGATTTCTAGGCATAAGCAAGAGATCCCCAGCTCCTTAGCCTGGGTTAGTCCTAAGAGGATATATAGAGCTTGCATATTACAGCAGCCTCTATTACCGTTTGGAACTGAACTCATTTATTTGTGTATGTTTACCTGCTTTAACCTTGTAAATAACTCATTTCTTTTCTTAGTTAATAAACCTTTAGTTCATTTATTATAGGATTGGCTCCAAGCCTTGTCTTTGGTGTAGGATCTAAGGTGCAATTGACCTAGGGTAAGTGACTGTCCTTTGGGACTGGGAGTAACCTGAATATTATTGTGATTTTTGGAGTAAGGGAGCACCTATCACAAAGGCAAGCTTATGGGGGTGGCAAAATAGATTAGAGTACCCAGGCAGACTGTCTGTGACTCCATGTTTAGGCTGTTATAGTGCCTGAGGAGTTAACACTTGATACTTGGCTGGTAAAGTTTAAATATAGCACTCACAGCCAATTTGGGGTATGTGCCCTGCATCTTAATCATCTGCCCTGAGGGTGGTACTCATGCTCCTGAGCCACTCCAGATGCTTGGCAGATGCACGAGGCAGAATAGAATTCAGCTCTTAAGCCCAAAGTTGTGCAGCATTAACAAATAGAACCATGGATATCATCCACCCTAACTGTCCCATTCAGAGGACCCACCCTAGTTTTTGGGCACATCACTTCCCATTTTTCCAGTCTGGAAAGCTCTCTTTACTCAGTGTATTTCAATGACTCAATAGGTTAAAACCTATTTGTCTTGCTTATTTAAAGCAGACCAATCCTGGCAGTTGTGGCTCAAACACACAAGGACCTACATTTTCAAAAGAGATTTGTGAGTTTGGGTGCCTCAGTTGAGACACTTTAAGGTGCGGGGCAGATTTTCAGAAGGCAAGTGCTCAGCACTTTTTGGGGAAAAGATGTTTAAGCTGTTTCAAGTTACCTCAATTTTTGGGGAGCCCAACCCAAAGACCAGTTCCTTTTCTAAACTGAGGTCAAGGAGCATGTATGTTAAGTAAGAAGGTGCCTTTCTTTGTTTTTAGACATAATTCCTTTTGTGAGATCCACACTAAGGATTATATGTAACTGTGCAGCAGTCAAGCAGTCTCGCATCAAGCCAGCAAAATCCATAGGAACCCCACTGGTGGCACTGCTATCAGGAGTTAAATCAGTGCATCCCCCCCAGTCACTCTGACCATGCCACTCTCTAGCTACCCAATTTTTGCACTGTCCTAGTTTCTCTGGCCTTTTGTGGGGGGGTAACGCCATTTTTGAGGAGCCCAACTTGAAACAGTTTAAAAGTGTCTGTGTTCCCCCAAAAGTGCTGAGCACTTGCCCTCTGAAAACCTGCCCCCACCTTAAACATGGGTATAGTTTGTGGGGGGGGGGCGGCATTGCCTGCTCAAACTGCAAGCCTCAGGCAGGCATGGAATTTGCCCTCCCCATGTGACCCCATTGGCCTGACTGGAGCTGCCCTCCGCCCCAAATATAGAAGTCAAACTAAGCCTATGCCCTTAAAGTGTTTTTGTTACTTTTCATGGAAACAAAAAAAAAAAGACAGCCTCCAAGGAAACCTGCCATTTCACTCTGAAAGGGTGTTCTGCAAGTGAAAATGGAGATCTTTCTGGGAAAAATGGTAAAAAATTGTGTTTGGCTAAAGTCAGAGAAATCCATGGTTTGGTGCTCTGCAAGATTTTAACAATGTTCATAGTGAAAAGCTGGGTTTTACTGATGGAAATATTCCTTTATCTAGTATATACTCAAGAAAGCCTCAGGATTACATTTGAGTATTTTGCAAAGTGAGAAGTAGTAGTTTGACTGAGATTTATTAATAAGATGAAAGTAGCTGTGGGCCAAACTTTGAACTACTTCAGAAAGACAGGTTACTGTAAAATGAGGCCAGGAAAACTGGACTGCTAATGGAATGGAAAGCCTACAGGTCTTGAACGTTGCCCTGGTGAATAATGACCATGTATCATTCCACCATCTGATGGGAGTTTGGTAGCCTTTACTTAAGTCTGATGGCCCCTCTCCAGTTCCTGGCAGGCAGGTGTCCACATAACAAGTCTATAAGCTACTGTTGGCAGTAGTTGGTTTCAGCAGAGTGGTCCAAGACTGGATGGGCACGGATTCCGAACTGTCATTTCACCATTTGAGGTGGATGCTTTGGGTCAGAGCTGAGGTGCATTAGCGAGGCAGAATAAGATATTTTCACTAATGTTTTCCAGGCTGTATTTGTTATATAGATAAATAGAAGTCTTTAGTTTCTAGGACCAGAGCCAAAACAACTAATCCAGCACTAATTTCACGTAATTTTTATAGACATGCTCAGATAAAAGGTATTAAAACAGTTTTGAAAGCAAGACTATTCTGTGCAGTGATTAACAAAAAAATCTTGAGGTAAAGTAGTCTCTAGAAACCACATTTATACTGCCTCGGAAACAGTCTTTTTAAATACTTTTCTTCCAGCACTTCAATTTAGCTCAATGGTACAGCCACTCCTGGGATTTATGATTTGCTAGGAGGAAAATAAAGGGCAGTATACCTTTAAATAGTCTCAAGTACTCTTGAAAGAAGGTAGCAACTTCCTCTTTAGGCTGTTGTGAAAACGCCTTGTCTCCCTGATTTACACAGGTACGGAGTGAATGGTTCAGAAGCTGAGGCCTGCTCAGCCAAACACCCATGTGTGCATGAAATTAGAATGTCAACATTTGATTCATGCTGCCAGGCTGTGACTGTGAAACAAATTATGTCAGTGGGTGGCAATTGCAATATTAGTCTAAGCAGATAACATTTAGCTAAAAGGAGGGGCTCAGTCTGCAGTCTTCTCCCTACCAATATGTCAACATCATTAGACCTAGAAGGCTGGGAATTTTCTCAGAATGGATAAAATACAGAGGCAAACAAAGATGTTATAGGTTAAGAAAAGGTTTAGCATAAAGCACAAAACAGTGCAATTCTAATAAAGGCCAGGACTTTCATTACAACTCCTTCCCCCCACTGCCCTCTCTGCGCACACTAGAAAATCTCTAAACTTCTTCAAAACAGAACTTTAATTTAATGAAGGTGTTGTTTTTAAAAAAATTCTTGATTTAACACACACTTGAGTGTAAACTTATAACAGTATCACCTCTAGTAAGTAAAAAAAAATGTCTGCAGGGCAGGAGAAGTGCAATTTACTATTTAAATTTTTATAAAGAAAGTCGTGGAAATGTTTGGCTTGAGATATCAAACTTTTTAAATAGAAAGAAAAAGCTAAATTTGGCTTCTTTTCAATGAAAGAGTTACAAATTAGTCTTTGGAAGAGAGAGAGAAAACAAGTTTTCACACGTTGCTTCTGGCATTTTCAAGCCCGAGTCATTTCACTCCCCAGAGATCAACAGTGATGTTTGAAAGACATGAAGTCAATATTTTCTAATAAATTAAATCTTAAAAACCCAGCCACGTTTGAAACTAGTTTTGGAGACATAATACTAGTTGTTCATTTTCCTGGTTTAGAACAACAACAACAAAAACAGAAAAACTCCACTCTGAGAAGACAAGCCAAAGTTTCACATGAAACAAAGGTTATTTTCTCCCAACTTTCTCAATTAATCCATAACAGGCCTTTAATTATAAATGAGAATTTTACCATGAAATCGGTCATATATCTAGCTCCATTTTATAGTCTCATTTCTTTTAACTAGCAATATGGCAAAACATCAATTTAAGGTTTTATTCCATTCCAAACACCCATGTTGTTAAAGTTAATGCTGTGAAAAATCTAACTTGTAACAGTGAAATGTTTATGGAAGCAGCCATTCATTTAGCTGTAGAACTAGGCAACAGCCATCAGCCACATAGTTAATGTTCAGAAAGACAGTATTTTTAGGTGATTCTGCTGAAACCTAAATCTATCAGTTTTACCTTCCAGCATATAAAAGATTAGCTTTACTTTAGGGATATGTGAAAGCCCCTTGAAGGGAAATGGCTTGCATGCTCCTCCCCTGCTTGTTAGCCAATACTGTACATAACCCAGGTATTTATACACCTTCACCAGCACTCTTCTTCACTTTATTTTGATAGTAACCTTTATTCCTATTTGGGGAACACATAAGGCTCAATGTTGCTCCTGCTAAAGACAATGAGTTTTATCACTGGATCAAATGCTAATCGCCCTTACTCACTTGAGACATTCCATTGACTTTAACAGGCCAAATTAATCACTGGTGTAACTTGAGTAAGGATGAATTTGGTCCAATGAGAGAATAGGGCTGGGTGCGCTCACTTTGATGGGGAAAAGATAGGGAACGTAAAGATACATTCAAATTATTTACTCTTCATGCTTTGCAAGGATTGATGTCATTTGATTTCAGAACACACATTGTAGTTAGGCAGGTAGGTAGGGGTGTGGGGGGCGCGGGAAGACCTAACTTCCAGGGTACAACCCAAACATACTTAAGTTGTGCTGCAAATGTAGCGATGGCATGTTGTTATAAAGTGCCCTTTAAAGCTTCAGGGTCAAATCTTGTTTGCCTTACTCATGTGAGTAACCCTTCTGAAATCAATGGGCTTGTTCATGTGTATGTAGTGTGCAAGATTTGGCCTTCAGGGTCCTGCTGAATATAAATAGCTCTAATAGCTCTCATAGTATGGCTTAGATTTGCCACTTAGTTGAGACAGGTGATACAATATGGCCTTTAAAAATAAAGATAATTTCCAAAATATTCAGATGTAAAAAATTCAAGATAACAGATTGCAATACTTTACCTACTGTAGGGTAGGCTTTTTTGGAATCTTTTCAAACTAGAGGGTTTTTTTCCTTCCAACTCTCTCAGATGGAGTAAAAAGGATTTTAAAAAAAACCCACAAGACTATTAAAATACTCTATTAAATTTCCAAAGCTCTAGCAAAAACACTAATTCACATAAAGAATTAAAAGTTACAGATTTGTCAGAAGTTAATGAAAAGGTCTTTCTTCAGCTCAGTGAAACCACCACCACAAACATATGACAAGCAAAAATGGGTGATTTAGAACATAATTTTCTTGTATTTGGACAACTCTATTAATAGCGCAAAAAAACCACAAACCCCCCCCCCCCCACCTCTTGGGAGAATCCCACAGGTTAAAGAACTTTGTTCAAATGTTTTAAAAGCTCAACTTTTTAACACTCCATAAAAATAATTGTATAAGCCATCTAAAGCTTTTCAGAAGGTTATTTGGTAATATTGCTTACAAAGAGGAAAGGGGAAAAAAGACTGCACTAAGACTGCAGGAAAGGTTCTTCCTTTATGGAGTAGTGACAGCCTTTTAACTTCTCCATTATGATGAAAACCATAGCATAAAGATTGCATTATCATCTGTGGTTAACTGTCAAATGCATTTTAATGCTTTATCTGAGAGAGCTAAGTTTAAAAAAAAAAGGCAACTCTCTTCCTCCTAATCTACCTACCTTTGAGAAAGTAAATACAGCTCATACTTGTGGGTCAGAATGTTGGGAGTTAACTGTACTCTTTCAGCTTCATGTAAATTCCTGAAGATCAGAGAGCTAAGTAAACAATATTTTGATGTAAACAGATTATCAACATGAGAGGAATGACCGTCTGGTCACCCGTAGGGGTTTATTCACTTAACACTTCCACCCCATAAAGACAATTGTGTGCAATCAATGCATATAGGGCCTTTCACTGAGTTGCTAAGTGACATGTAGTGTCAACAGAAAAATGCATGATGTACAGAGAGACTGCTCAACAGCCAAGAGAAAACAACACACACAGATGATATTTTAAATTTAATTCAGTTCGTTATGAAGATTGTGACAGGCACAGTGGCTGACCAGAAAGCCATTCGCACTTCAAAAATTTGACTTTATAAAGTTCGATTTCCCATGTGTGTAAAGAGTTTAATTTGGTAACAAGTGAATCATGGTGCAGAACAGGAGCTGGTTCAAATAGGAAAAGCCAACTCAGCAGGGAAGCACTGAATATTCATTCAATGGAAGGCACAGCAGTCATTTTACAATCCAGGCTTCAATATATGAGCAGCTCATTTGTCTAGATTGTATATGCATTCTCTTATTTTCCTCATCTCTGGAAACTATTTTAGTAAAAGCCCAGAAGCTGTTTTCAACAGTTGCTTCAGAATTTCTAAAGAAAGGAAAGAAACTTGAATGGCATCACATTGCCTCATACAACCATGAAAACCCATTTTGTGGGACATTCTTGAAACCAACCCAGAAAGAAACCCTTAAGAGGTTTTGTATTTATTTACCCATTCTTTCCCCACCAACCACTTGATGGGCTTTATATTCAAATGCAAAATATTTCTGCCCTTGTTCTAAGGATTCACTGTGATTTTTGTTAGATTCACAGAATAATCTTGAGAAATCCAACCTGTTGCCAAATTTTATTTTAAAATAACTTCATGCAAAATACAGAAAAGCTACAATCCCTAAAGCCCCTCCTTCGGCTTTAAAGCTACCACTTTCGGCTCTATTTCCGCTTAGTACTATATTCTTTGATTTCTAAAAGCCTATGCGGGCTTGATCAAATATATTGCTCATTGGTCAACCATAGTATTTTCTAGAGACCAAACTTCCTAAACTTGTAAAATGTTTTCCTCTAACACGATGCTGCCCTGTTCTGCATTCCCCAGAGGTTGCTCTTGACAATCTATGGGCATGCAAGGCTTTGTAGTAGCACACTAGGCAGGATGAGACTGAGTGTCTTGACCACAAACGTAGTCAATTTTATCAGACAAGCTTAGCTAAGGTTGCAAAACCCCCAAGACTCAATGGGGCAGATTTTTATTGCATCATTTTTAAATGGTTGTTTTTAAAAGCATCTTGCAATTTGATATTGTATAATCAGGATTTTAAATGAGAATTAGATTTAGATGAAGGGGTGGGGGAAAACTGTTTGAAGGCTTAATTCCTGGCCACTGGATTCATGGATTCAATTTTATGGGGCTGTTATTGTGGTTTCTAAATTACAGGTAGTCAAACTCTGAGCTGTATGGGAGACAAAGCTTCATAACAGGATTCATAGGCCCAGAGCCTGCAAACATATATGAGTTTAACTTTAAGCATGCAAGTAGTTCTACTAAATTAAATGGGACAAGGTGAGCCGATTATTATTCTGATAATGCTTAGCGGCCAACCAAGAATGGGACGCGATTCTGCTAGACACTACAAACACAGGATAAGATTGTCTCTGCCTCAAGGAGCTTACAATCTAAATAGACAAGACAGACAAAAAGGATAGGAGAAAAGGATACAACAAGCAGTGAGCTCTCAGGATCAGGGAATCTGTCACCATTTCCTTAATAAAATAAAGGTAAGTCTTTCCTTAAGGAGTCATAAAAATACTGACAAGAAAATAAAGAATCAAACTATTGAGCAAAGATAGATAATTAGGTCTGGGACCTTTACACTCAGTTGACCGACAATAGTTTTATGCTGAATTTCTGCAAATCTGAACCATGAAGAATCAATTTGGAAATGTTTGCAAAAGGTATCCGGACACTTCTGTGTTTTGAAGGTGGTAAAACCCAGGTTCCCAAACCTTTGACCCGCAGTGATACTGGATGTATTACCAAATGTCTAAATAGCTGCCATGGAATCTTTGGATTAATAGGTCAGATCTGATCCCTGACTGAGTTTTATTCTCATCCTTGAAGTGAGCTCAAAATGAATACTCTGTGCTAATAACCTGTAGGGGACAGGCAATCCTTCTTGTAAGAATTGACTGCAGGAGTCACGGCTGGTCATTTACCAAAACGCATCAGAGGAGAGGTTTGGTTTCCACACAGGGATCTCCTAGTGATGTCAAAGGGAGTTTTGTGTGAAGAGTGAGGTTAGAATATCCTTTGTGTATTTTTTAAACAATATGCTTTGTTGGTTTTCTACAACAATAAATATGAACAGCCAACAGAAAAAAGTGACAGACACAATAGTGCGAGCTCCAAAGCCCCTGAGGATTTGCGACCCCCCCCCCACGTCAGTTTTATTCACATTTCTACTGATAAAGTTACATATATGCAAACACTTCACAGGCTGACAGCTACAGAGGTTCTTCTAAAGAGGCTTTAAATACATACTTATTTTAGAGATGAGAGACCAGTGTAAAATATTAGGCTAGATTTTTCCTATTCCATCCCTCTTTCGCTGCTTGGTTTGGGGCGCACGTCAGGGAAGGGGATCTCAAAGGGCATATCATCCCTTATAAGCAATAAACAGTTGTCCTAAATTAGAGTCTGCTCTAGATTACATTAGGGCAAGGGCAGTTTGAATTTGAGGGAGATATAACCCAACTCTCTGCTGGTCCCTGCACCCTACCTCCTGCTCCAAACATATCTGCAGGGATAAGGTTGTTTTACTCAAGTAAATAAAGTTCCTTGTCAGTATTAAAAGACAGCAACTTTCTGTGCTTCTTTAGCATGGTCACACAACACCTGTCAGTCACTCAGAGTATCTGTGCTTGGGAAAGGTTGTATCTAGGGCCTGGTCCACTGGCCAAATATTCAGTTGCCTGGTAGCCCACTCTGAACTTGAATATTTCACTTTAGATATTCTAAAGGGACAATCTAACCCAGGGATAGGTAACCTATGGCATGCGTGCTGAAGGCGGCACACAAGCTGATTTTCAGCGGCACTCACGCTGCCTGGGTCCTGGCCACCGGTTCGGGGGGCTCTGCATTTTAATTTAATTTTAAATGAAGCTTCTTAAACATTTTAAAAACCTTATTTACTTTACATACAACAATAATCTAGTTAAATATTATAGACTTATAGAAAGAGACCATCTAAAAACGTTAAAATGTATTACTGGCACACGAAACCTTAAATTAGAGTGAATAAATGAAGACTCGGCACACTACTTCTGAAAGGTTGCTGATCCCTGATCTAACCAAAATGTAGTCAGCTTATAATTAAAAAAAAACAGTTATAGGCAGTTTCAGGCTCTACTTATGGCCCTGTATCTAAGTTCCCAGTTCATTTTGGCAGTTTAATAACCATATCTTCCTGTCCTTAAAAATATTTTTCTCTTCCTTCTTGCCATGTGAAAGATCCATTCAAATAACAGGTGGAAATGTGCAATTCGGCACTGGGATCCTGACCCCTTCAGCTCCCTGACAGCATGACTCCTACACAGCTGTGCTCTGATGTTACCTCTGTGATGCCCCAGAACCCCTTATAAGTGACTCTAACCAGTGCAGGGGGGAGGCAGATAACCTATCTCCAATAGGGCATGGTGATTGGAGGGAAAGGGGAAATATGTTTATAACGTGTTCACCTAGTCCCAGACCCACAGCCCAAACCTCATGGTCAGAGAGGTTCTAGGTAACCAGCAGAAGGGGGAAAAGATACTATGGAGGTGGCACTTGTCAGTCAGAACTAGGGCTGGTCAATAGTTTTTGTTTGAAATGTTTTTGATGACAAAATTCAGGGTGGGGTTCAAAAAATGAAAGCAATATACACACAAAATCAATTTTAACTGAAAAATATATTTTTTTAAATCAAAACCCAAACATTTTTCAGTTTTTATTTCTCCTGCCATTTCTACCTTTTTATTCCAAGCAAAGGGAAGAGTGGAGGGGGGGAGGGAGAGAGAGAGAGAGCGCGTGCATAGACCCCAAACAGAAAAACTTTCAGTACAAAAACTTTTGAAAAAATTTTTTTTGAAATTTTTCATTAATACATTGGCCATTTTTCATGCAGCTATAACCAGAGCCACAAGGCAACAGCTGCTTTGCACACAGGATTGGTTTCCATTGTGAGACTGCACGGTATTATCCAAGGTAATCTTTGCAACACATTATATTCTTTATTTAAAATATCAATATTGAAGAAAACAAAAGAAAAGCATTTAGATAGTCTCTTTAGAGGCTCAATATAAGTAGCCTGTTGAACTCTGGTATGATCTCAGCGACTCAAGACAAAGAGCAAAACTTAATCTGCTGTGACCGCCAAAGGACTTGCTTTCCTGAAAACATTGACAGGACCAGCAATTTGATACTGCAGCAACTCCTGCCCCACATTCTATAGGTGCAGAAGGCCAGACTGGCAGCAGGATCCACTGTGGTTTCACTTCATTTCAGAGGTGTTCGTTACCAAAAGCCCAGGTAAGAGATCTCCTTGTTCTATGGAGTACAATTTTGTGGAAATTCTCAGCACCACTGTGGTAAGGGGAGTTCCAAGTGCAGATGGCACAGCACACCACCATCCCTTCCCATTGCTTCCCTGTCATCCCGCCCTACACACACACACACACACACACACACACAGTACAAGATGTAGGGAAGAGTTACTGAAGCTCTGAGGATCAGCTCTATTGCCCAGCGAATGATTCTGTTCCACAACCCTATGGACCTTTCCTGCCCACATAGTCAGGCTGTGCACTGTCTCCCTTTAGTCATGTCTAGAGAAGAGTTGCCTGAACAAGGGCTGGAGGATTTGACCCACTGTTATCTAAAGGAGACTTCGCAATAAAATAATACTGAGAGTCAAAATCACCAGTGGAATTAAATTCAGGCTGAATGAAATACCTGACCGAATCCAATAGCCATCCCAACAAATACAGAGCGATGGATTCTAATCTGAAATACACCTGGGTGTACTTTGAAAAACCCACCTATAGCAGAGTTTGGAAGCATTAACTCCCGGATGCCATGCACCTAGGGTGACCATACATCCCATTTTGGCCAGGGCAGATAGTGCCCTTTTTAAGTCCTGTCCCAGACATCCTGACTTTTGTTTGTTTGTTTGTTTTTGGCAAAAATGGGCATTTGTGATCATCAGTTGGCAAGAGCAAACGGAACAAATTTTTGAAAAAATTTTTGAAAAAAAGGGGGTGTGCTCTCCTGGGGGGGCAGAGAGGAAAGTTCGGGGCAGGTGGCAACGCTAGGTGTGGAGCGGCATGGGGCTCAGGTGGTCAGCCCCGGGCAGCGCAGGGCTCAGGTGAGCTGCAACGCCAGGTGACTTGGGCCAGCCCCTCACACCAGGCAGTGTGGGGGGCGGCGCTGATGAAGGAGTAGGCTCAGGCGAGCAGCAACACCAAGTGGTGTCCTGTTTGTATGGTGACCCAACACTGCCACTCAGAATCTGGCCATTACAGCCCAACTCTGCTCATTTCATAGGGGTCAGTTCCAACAAGACAGCGGACACTGGTGCCCAAGTCATTTACTCCTCTGTCACAGGATGCACTACTGAAGATGTTGAATCAGCAGGAAACAAAAGAAAGGTGGAAGTTTGTAGCAAACCTATGTCTACAGATGGGGGGGGCACCACAAGCGTAGGCGCCACCTCTACTTAAGAGCTTTACAAGTGTAAAAAGTAGCCAATTTACTGTTATGGTTACACTTAAGTCAATTAAAATGTTTTATTAGCAAGGATCGGAATCTCTTACCTTCATTAACATTTAACAGTATATGGGAGAAAAAAGGTAAATAAAATATTATCTGGCTTTTTAAAGGTCATTCCAGACTGAGCATTATAAAAAGCTAGCAGGGAACACAGAATATGGCCCTTTGTGTGAGTATAACACCACTAGCCAGTGCAAAATATTAGTAGGAGAAAGACAGCAAATGAACATTCAGTGGCAGGTGAGTCTAAACTGCTAGCGTTTAAAATATGCTTTATTGTGGCAACTTTTTTTTTTTTTAATCTGACTTGGGATAAGATCCCTCCCCCTTGCAGTTAAGTCTTACATTATAAATCATTCTGGCCATACAGCACTTTAACTGATGCTCCTGTTCTCAGCACCTGCTTTTAAACAACCCTAGGCTAATTTCATCAGTTTGGATTACTACAGACCTAATAGTCTGCATGCCTTTACCAAAGGAATATTTAGGCTCTTTCTGGAATCTGCGCCCTAGCTAGGCTAGAGGGTGCTTCAGGGGCAACCTCCCACTTATAATTAGAAAGCTATTTCTGGTTGCCGCATAAAGCCTACTAGCACCACTAGAGTTAAGGGTTTGTCAACATTTCTATTTATAAAAATAAAAGCATTAAAGGATACCAATACAAATAATTCTGAGATGAATTTCATTTTACAAGAATTTTGATTAGACATTTTTATTTTTAAGTTATTTTATTTCAAAAAGTAGCCATAAAACTGAAGATGGAAGACTACAAAGTGGTTTTAATTTAGAATTCACCATGGCCTAAAGAAATATAGAATATTTCATATTAATTTATATTAAAATATTAAGTTTATATTTAAAATACAGCTTTCCTTTACCCCTTTAAAATAGTGCTTTCCTAGCTTCTAAGATTAAAGGGATAATTAAAAAATAAAATGTGAACCACAGAATTACCATAGCAAAATTACATATAATAAACCATCAATCAGCCCTCTCATACATATAAAAGTACTTAGTACACCATCCTCTGCATTATAAACCTATGAATAAAAGCACAGAGTAAATCAGTTCTTCATCAAACTCAAAGCTTCATATACCATACATTGCAAAACTACATTATCAAAGTGCATGGAAAACCAACTTCAGTAGAGGGAAAAGTGATAGCTTGGGAACCTTACAGGTATGAAATTTGATTGAGATAAGCATTCACATAACATTCACATTCACGTAACATGTGACCCAAATCATGTGATGTAATCTAAAGAACTGCTTGAAGCTAAAACACAAAATACACAAATACACAAACTAAACTAACCATTTTAAACTAATACACAAAATTGTGTTCTGAAATTTCCATGGTCATTCAGATTGGGCAATTATTTTTCTTCCCATAAATTTTCACTGCTCCAAGCCCTTTAATAGAAATTGCAACATTTTCATGGAAGCTCAAACCCAGAAAATGTGAAGAGTTTTCAAATTTGCAATGGGTATTTCATGCAGCTCTTCCCCTAGCTATGCAAGCTTTATAATATATCTGCATATTGCTTGAATGTGTATAACCATCTTTAAAAAATAATTAAAATAATAAGAAAGCTTTCAGTATTTTTCCATTTGTTTCTTTCTAATCATTTTAATAGAACCTGGTATTTATGGTAAGGATATATAAGCTAATGCACCAGCAAAGTGAATGATATATGTTTGAATTGAATAGTAAAGCACTATAGTGGCATCAATAAAAGCGATGAACCTAGAAACAGTGGCTTTATTTTAAAGATGCTGGTATTCTAACAGTGGCTTATATTATCAAGCACTCTGTAAAATAAAGCTACTATTTCTCAGTTCTCACTTTCAGTGATGAAACAGAAGTACTATGGGATAAATATTTCTGTACTGACTAGCTGGATGTCTTGGCCAAGTGAGTTGTTACAAAGGGCAACACTATGAGTTCTGTGCTCTCTGCTCTGTTGCTACAGGTACTATGAAAGGCTCCACTAAGAGGGATCAATGCAGATGCTACAGTCCACCCATGTGCATTTCCTTTCAAGAACAGGGACAGAGTCGGTAAGTAAATACCATAAAAGCTAACCCTCTCCAACGCATTTTAATGAGAAATCTGGAGTTTTCTATTGGCTTAAGTTTTGAAGGGTAGGGCAGGTACTGTGATCTGACAGTCCATTAGACAAATTTCTAAGGTAGTGGTTCTTTGCATACAACAGTTTTATTATGCTTGAAATCAGTGCTAAGTTTTCAGTTTTTCAAAATTGTTTGGTTATGTTTCTGTTAAGTAAATAATTGCATGGATTGTACAAGTGCATTGAACTCTCCAGTCTTGCAAAGCAAATGCTTCTCTCTCACACAAATTCAGTAAAATAAATTAAATATAAATAAATATGGTTAATCAGCAGCATTTGCATAGTGGCTAAAAAGTACAGCTATGTAAATATGAAACCAAGATAAGGGAAAAAATAGGTATTTCCGCATATATCTAGAAAGAAATTCTGGCCTCACTGAACCCCATAGGGCTAAGATTTCACTGCCAGTGTATGTTCTGAAGAAAAAGAAACTATTCTATTGCTTTAAATATTAGGAGGCGCTACTCAGGGAACCCCCGGTACCACACCAATTAGCAGCTGCAGAACAAGCTCTACCATTTTGTCCATTTCTTAAAATCTACAGACAGCTACCATTTTTTTGGATTTTTTTTAAAATGGTTTTTTCCAGCCGAAACAATCTGATGAATTCGTGAAATGTTTCAGTCGGCACGAATCTACATTTTTTGGTTGGGAAAAAAGTTTTGGCCAAAAAATTTTGATCAGCTCTACTCAGAACACCCGTAGAGATGGAGAGGTGGGTAAATATTATCCACATTTTACAGACGGGGAGACAGAGAGAGAAAGGTGCAGTGACTCGTGGAAGACCACAGAGTAAGTCATTGGCAGAGCCAGGATTAGGATGGGGGAGATCTGTGCAATCCCTTAACCCTCAGGAGTCAAACCTGAAGTCTTCCTATTATTCTTAGCTGTTAGTGCTAGTGCTAGTCCATTAGTAGCGGTAATACAAATAATCTGTATTGTTCCGTAAATTTAGAGAGCAAAATACAGATACAATAGGATTTAAATCACCATTACTATATCTAGGCAAGAGGCTGAAACACCCATGTTTTCAGACTCATCTCCTGAACGGTGGCCAATGCCTCAGAAGACATATCTGGGGTAATTAAATGAAAATTCTATCACAGCTCACTGGCTGTCGGTTGAAACATACAGGATTAGTTCTCACTATGTTTCAAAGGACAGGGCACAGAATGTGTAAGGAAACAGCAAAGCAGGGAAAGAGAATGCTGCATAATTTTAAGAGCAGATGTTCTAGGCAGAACGAAATTAATATGAAACACCAGTTTCTACATCAGACGACCTCATTTTGAATTTCATAATTACGTTACATTGCAGCTCCTTAATTGCTGCGAGAAAAAGCCTCATGCAGTAGTTTCTGCCTGCTGAGACAGCATGACAGAGCGGCCGACTCTCATGAAAAATGGGCACCTGCAGAAGGAACCCGTTAGCATGCATGCATAACTGGTATCAAGTGCTAGGTCAGAGACAAACCACAAAGAATTTGCTTTAATGTAATTGAAAGGTTTTAACAGAGCAGGAGCTGACCTGAACATCTCAGTAATTTCATTTCTTCCCCGTAAAAACTAGTATAAAATGCAATAAGTAGGCAAAATTAAAAATGAATACCTTATCAGCTGGCTAACAAGTTAGGGGTATTAAAGATTTTATCTGGTTCAACATATTCTGTGCACATGTGTATATACCTGCACCCCACCACAGCAAGTACTCTGATGAACAAATATGCGACTTTGAGGGCAAACGAGGCAAATGAGTTTACTGGCCAATAAACAACACTCAGAAGAAGGTCATACTAAATGTTATTTACCCAACAATAGGCTAGAAAATTTTGGAGCCAAGCACACTCTTACAACTGCTTTCTCAGATTGTGGCTTATCTCAGACACAACGCATCCTTTGCAAGTGGGATCACAGGTAAAATTACTGCAGTTGCATCCTATCGCTTATGATCACAGTATAAAAAACAGATCTTAAATCTGGGGGCAAGAATTTAATAGGAGGTTTAGGAAAGCTGATTAATATGGCCGAAATAAAATAGAAGTAGTATAGAACAGAGTGCTGGACTTGGATCATTCTTAATGGCAATACCAGATTAGCAGAAGCAGGTAATTAAAAATATATATATATTATTATTGGTAGTGCCTAGAAGTCCTAGTCATGGCCCAGGACCCCCAAAGAGCTTATACACTGTCAGTGTAAGACTAGAGACAACGGATGGATACAGACAGAGAGGGAGCACAGGGAAACTGCAGCTTGCTTCAATGGGAGTTCCATGCCCATCATGGCAGAAAATAGAGGAGCTTTATTAGACAGACATTTTCCATTTAGCAGGATTTTTATATGCAGCTTGTGAAAGCGGGAAGAATAGACAGGACACCAGACTGGGACACAAGAGATCTGGTTTCACTTTCTGGCTCTGTCACAGACTTCCTGTGTGACCTTAAGCCAGTCATTTGATCTACTCTATGTCTCATCTATAAAATGGGGTAGTACTTCTCCACCTTACTGAAGGGTTGTTAGGATAAAAATCTATTATGATTGGATACTACAGCAATGAGGGCCTTACAGGGAGATAGCTCATTCCTCTAGATTTCTCAGTAATTCAAAGTCTATAGATATTTGGTCTATTTACATTGCACCCATCACCACAGTATGCGAACACTTAGTTTTGTACCATATAGTAAGACTATGTGGATTGATCCACTGCCTGTTATCTCTATGTACACTATGCCATAGAGAAGACACTGGCTCTCTCAGGTATTAGTAAGGAACTTACTATCTTTGGAAACAAGGTCTCTTTATGACCCTGTATCTAGGCAGCAGGAAGACTGACAGCCCTAAACTAACATCTTAGAGATATGATACTCAAGCCCTCCCTTCATGGCGAGGCAGAACTAAGAGGACTAGTCCTCCATGTTTAATATTCCAGTATAAGCATATTTATATCTAACATAAGACAGCCTTTGGACCCAGTTCAGTCCAGTTTCATAAATGAATGACATTATTAATGAGTGAAAATTGGAGTTGCACTAGGTTACACCACACTTTAATTTGGGCCCTATTGTGCATTGGCAAGCTCTTGAATATACAAAGAAATTTGGGTAGAAGAACTATTTAAAAACTATTATTTGAGTCACACCTATATTCACCAGCCATCAGTGGTCCACTCAAATGTTGTCATAAAGACAAACTTGTAGCTGGATACAAACTTTCTAGGTCTGTTTGAACAGCCAGGACCATCCTGAGACAGAGAGTTCAAACCATACATACTGGGGTAAAGCCTCCAGGGGTCAACCTGCAGGATGTTTTTCTGTTAGTGCCATTAGTCCTATTTTCCATTCTAATAAACCCTCAGAAATGAAAATGTGACATCCCCACATGTGAACCCAAACAGATGTGTGCAAACCTGAATCTTACCTAGGGGTTTGTGGTGAGAGCTAAACCATTAGAAAACCAGCCTCATCTGAGCCCAAATCTTTCTGAACCTCAGGCTCTACAGAAGTTCAAGAAAAACAGTTCTGGCTTAGAGAGATTTGCAAGCCTGTTTCACACTCAGCTTTGGAGGGTTTTCTAGTCTAATTTGAGGGAACTCATTCTCAGGAGCTCAGGTGTTATAGGAACCAATTCCTCACTCTCATGTGTGATGTCTTTAACAAGCTGGACCTAATCAAGTCTTCAAAAACACATGAAAGTTCAAAGACTAAACCTGGAGTAAACCAAGGCTCCCCAAACCAGGCAATAAGTGTCTGGCATGTACTGACCTGGCTATTTTGCTTCAGTAGCTCAGTAGTTTCATTATTACTAACATTCATCATGCAAATAGCTGGACGGAATGTTAGGGCTCCTCTAATTTTTAACAAAAATATTGACAAACAGCAACACCACCTGACCTGACCTCAGTTTTACCTTCTGAATACCTGCAGCAAACAGCAAGATCAAAGAGAGTAGCAGCAATTTCTTTCAAAATTAAACCTATCATTAATGCACAGTAAACGTGACGGAGAACAATTTTAGGTTAAAAACCTCTAACAGGTCGCTGACAATTTAACACAATTTAGCAGAGCCATATGGCTCCCTTGAAATCAGCTTTAAAGTGCTTTACGAACATTCATTAAGCCTTTCAGTATCCCTCTAGCTTTGTTTTGTTATTGGGCCCACTTCATTGATAGTTAAGCCCAAACCTGAGTCTAAGAAAGGTTAAATGAATTGAAAAGAAACTTGGAGGCCTGATTCCCAAGTTTCTGCTCTAACTAGTAGACCACCCTATTTCCCCCCAAAAAAGTGAGTTTTCATAATCTGATATAGTTTAAATATACTACACATTTTTCTTTATTCTATCCTTTCTGTGTCTGTGTTTAAGAAGCAGTTCCAAAGGATTGATGGTACACAGACTATATATAATTATCGTTTTACTTCTATTTAAAGAAAAAAAAACCAAATGATCACATTAAACCTGAGGTGAAATAATCCCAGAGGCACAATACAGAATCACAGCTGATATCTTGACTAGGGAGGAATATTTCACTATGAGGAACTGTCAGAGCTTTGTACTTTCCCATCATATTACAGTTTTGTTTGCAAGACTGAAATCTATTTTTCTCTCATACCTACTGCACCTCTTGCAAACAACACTAAGTCCATCTCATCTATCAGGTTTCGGAAGAGGACTTCAATTGAGCTTCATTTTTTTTCACACCTTTACAATTCATCACCTTAGAATGTCAATGTTTCGTTGTGAATATGGGATTTTATTAAGAAATCCTCTGCCGTTTGCCCTGGCACCCCAACCTTAATACAATAAAAGAAACACAATTTTCCTTTGTCCTGCTTATCTGTATTATGTCCTCAGCAAGATTTCTAGGGAAGTTCACAAACTATCTCACTATTTTGGTTTGAAATATGACCAGTTATATTCATATATATCCAGGGACTCCACTGGACTAGCATGCTTGTCTCAGGGTTTTGAAGTGGTATTCAATGGAATTACTAAAGCATAGTGGACCAGGTCTTCCCATCATACTGATGTAAATTAGGAGTAATTCTAGTACAGTCAGTGGAGGAAAAAAGCAGTGCAAATGAAAGGAGAATCAGACCTGTGTGTTCTTGATATCCTTCTGTATGCTAAATAATCAGGCACTCTCTTGAACCTTCTGGCTGTATTTAGAGGGTCCTCACAAGAACTCAGCTAAGTTTTTGTTGTTGTTGTTTTTAAATAAGGTAAAAGTTCTTCTGAGGCTTGGCTATCACACACAATGGATGAAATGTACACCATCAGATTCTAGTATTAATAGTTCCCTATTACTTATATCTGTGAAAAGATCATTCATGTAGTTACAAAACATGAATCCAGATGGGACACCCCAAATTTCTTAGTCTGGGGCTTTGATTCTGCCCATTGTACTCATCACAGTCAACTGCAAAATTTGTATCTAGAATGGCTACACTTACATCTGGGGTTGTGTGTCAGGGTCCATTATGCAGGTCAGTCAAGAAGGACAGACTTTCCCGGAGGCCCTTACAGGAAACAAGATGTAATCTTCTACTGATCTAATAAAAACCAAGATCTGTTTCATTTGAGAAATGTAGTGTGGAAAATAGAATGATCTAATTCACTTTAACAGAACAGCCACACCATAGGACCCACGGTGAAGCAGAGGGAGGAAAGAGAACTTTTTAGATCTGCAACATCCTATCCCTGTTTCTACAAGGAGATGAAGTATCAAGAGTTATATGGAGTTGAAGAGCTGCTCTCCTGGCTCAGCTAGACAGCTGGACCAATTGGGTCTCATTAGCTCTCAGAGATAAAAGGTTGATAACCTCTTGGAAGAGAAAATCTAGAGGCAGAAGCAAAAGCTTCTGTTGATTCAAGAGTTAACAAAACAATTTACTGGGTTTTTCAGCTTCATCTCTTATCTCTACCATCTAAGCCAGGCTATATAGTATGTATTAGGTAGTTCTCTCTCCCTCTTAGATTACGAGCTTCTAACAGAGTTCAGGCTACTCGAGGCAGGGATTGCACCTTTTTCTACATATTGTACATCACTGACAACAACCTGAGTGATCAGCAATTTAATAAGATAAAGGGTGTTTTGTTTAAGCAAAATGCATTCGAGACAAAGACCACCACGAAAAAGAAGTGTGACAGCAAATGATTTGGCAACCCCATTCATAGCTCTTTTCAGGACCTTGTGAGCCTTCCCAGGAGGAAACAAGCATTTCAATATGTGCCTCATTAATGTCTTTTGTATTTTGTTTACACCACCCCAGTCTAACCCCCTCTAATGATACAGAGTCCCATGACGCTCTAAAATAGTTTGTCTTTCTGCAGATAAAACAAAGTTACCACTTCATCCCACATGCTGAACTATACAATCGCATAACCATTTGTTAGGTCCTGCCTTAAAGCAATTTTCAAACCTTTTCTATGATCTCTTTTCAGAAGTGTCAAAGTCCTAGCAGTCTAACTTTTCCAATTTCTTTTAACAATGTATTCTGCCGTCTATAGCAAACTCCACTATAACTATCCACAGGTTATAAGATCCTTTGCTCCTCAAATGTACTGTACCTGACCTGCTAATTATCTGTCAAAAGTATGGATAAGGCACAAATCAAACTGGCAAAGAGAATTTGATCTAATCTTTTATTTTTCAATTTCTCAGTGTGTGTGTGACATACATCAAGATGTATCTCGTTCTGGGACATCACAGCATGTTGGCACATAGCAGCAATTCAAGGCAATGCATCAGAAAGGCTTTAAAAGGCTTTTTATACTGGACAGCCGCCCACTAGCCAAAGAGTAAAAATAATTCAGTCTCAGTTTATTGGTGCAGACATACACAGTGTTTTCACAGATTGCCTGGTATCCCTGGGCTGGTGATTATCCAGCTATTTCTCAGGTTCAACATTTTTCATTCCAACTTTTTCTCTTAATTTCTCTTAAGATTTTATTAGAAAAGATTCAAAATATTATTTACATTGTAGTAGTGCCCAGAGGCCTCCACGAGAATGGAGCTGCATTATACAGACATACAGCAAACTGATTTCAAAGGGAGTTAGGTGTCTAGGTGCTTTTGAAAATCCCATTAGGTGCCTATGTGCATTTTTAGGTGCCTTAATACCTTTACAACTCTGGCTTTGTCTCAAGGGAGGAATTGCCTCAACAACAGACACTGGTAGAGTTGCTCCAATCTAACCCCTAGCATAGACAAAGATGTAGCAATACCAATGGCTATAATTTGGGGCAAATCCCCAGTTTAAACCAGGCCTAAGAATAACAATTTACAGCTTGTCAGAAAATGCACCTCCCCTATAGAAAAATTTTCTGTTTTTTAGCAAAAAAAAAATCAAACCCCAAGGCTAGTTCATCCAAAACTTCCAACTGAAAACTTCAATTTGGAAGTGCCACTGTAGTGCTTTATGGGCAGGGCCGGCTCCAGCATTTTTGCCACCCCAAGCAGCGAAAAAAAAAGAAGCCACAATCGGTGGCAGCTCTACCGCCGCTGCTTCGTTCTTCAGTGGCAGTTCAATGGCAGGTCCTTCTGTCTGAGAGGGATTGAGGAACCCGCCACCAAATTGCTGCCGAAGAGCCGGACATGCCGCCCCTCTCTGTTGGCCGCCCCAAGCACCTGCTTGCTGCACTGGTGCCTGGAGCCGGCCCCTGTTTATGAGAGTTCTAATTTGGGTGACTCATGCTCTCATTCTCTGGTATGTGTTGGGCTCCCTGACCAGACTACATATCCTGTGATGCACCCTGGTTTACCCTCTTGCTGAAGAACAGTGGTGCACCATGACAGTTCCTGGTCACTCACAGTGTATCATGTGAGATGTAGTCTGGCTGAGGAACCTGGTTCATAGAGAAGACGTGGTATGAGGCAACTGAACGACAACTCCCGCGAGTTGCAGCATTTCCGAATGTTTCTGGTGTTTGGTTTTTTTCTGAATGAAAGTCAATCTTTTCCAAGGAAAGCAGACATTTTTCATGAAAATCTGTCTTTAGTTGAAAACTAAAATTTCCCTCAAAACCCGGTGTTGGTGGAACAAACCTCACCACTTTCCTGTCCAAATGCAAGACTCACTTTTCCAACCCTTTCCCCCACACACCAACAGTATTAAGGGAGTGAATTTGATTTTATAATAGGAACCTTATTTTTGTGAAATCCTGAAGTCTCCCTGAAAACCCCACTCCAACTGTGGAGCAGCTCTGTCCCATTTCTTCACTGAGCCAAATGATCCTCAGGATATGTTGAATTTATGCAGAGCCAAGACATACCCTTACTCTCCTGTTCTATTTTGCCTCCAAGCCACTTACTTCTGTGTATGAGGGTTTGGCCTCTGGCGTTTTCACAAACACTAAAGCTTACTTTTTAAAAGAAGGAACTAAAGGATTTAGAGATGTTATAGAAAACAACTAAATTCTCCCATTTCCTGTGGCTTCAAAATATGAATTACCATCTGGATCTGTTACTATGTGCATTTCTACACCAGTGCTGAGAATTTACTACAGCTCCACTTCTTGTTATGCTCCCAGGAGAGAGTATGCACAAGGAATTTCAAACCCTAACCTATTTCATGCTGCCATCAAGGAACCTGCTAATGTATAATTTTGGCCAATTATTTGCTATGCTAGAAATGTGTTAGGATAATCACACACTGAAGGATTTCAGTGCATTCCAGTTTACCCAGAAGCCTTTGTCTAACAAAGTAATTTATGACCTGTTCTGGAATCCAGTCTTTACAAAACAATAAATTCACACTTGTACTCAACTTCAAAGCAACCATTATCAGGAAAGGTGGCAGAAGGCATCAGGCTGCTGAGAGCTAGATCAACAGATAAGTGAGACTTTAATGATTTTCTCCTCTAGGTCTGCTAACAGGACAAAAGCACCTCAGCTGCAGCTGCAGTTCAGCATTTGGCCCTGTTAATTGCAAACGTTCACCACTGAATGTGCTACATCCCCTTTTGTGATGTGATGAAGGCTTTACTCGCTCCGCTGCAAAAAATCACAGCATTAAGCAAGCTTTGAAAGCTATATCAACAACATATCAATGCCCATTAAACACCTAACACTTTTCTCTGGAAACACTGATATGTAAAAAACAACAGTTGGTATCTGTGTCCCAGAAAAGAAATCCAGCAGAGCAGCAACTGTTTCAATTTTAAAAGCAGTTCACCACTGTAAAATTTATCTAGATTTTTGTATTTGTCACCCATCACTGCAGCATTCAAATGAACAAAAAGTAAGCTTGACCATCAACCAAATTCTGCCTAACTCCTTCCCCCAGGTGTAAAAAGAAGGCCAGATTTATTCCTGCTGCCTTTCAAATAAAATCCTTGAGATTTGATTTGAAATATTCATTCTGGCCACCATGGGAATTCGCAGCCTGGCATGATTGGCATTTTTCAAATGATGCCAATTTACTGGAGCAATAGGGGGGAGGGGAGAAAGCAGTAAGCTGTCCTAGGGTGATTAACAGTTTTGGATATCACCAATCTGCCTGATTAGCCACCCAGACAGCCTGGGTTAGATCAGTAGCTATTGACAAGGGGCAGTTCCTCAGACATGCTCCCTTGTTGACAGTTAAGAGCTCCCTACCAAGCCTTCCATCTCCTTTGGATTAATTAGTTAATGTTTGCACAGTGCTTTGAAGATTTAAAGTGCTGAGTGTGATCATGGCTGCAATGGGCGCGGCCTAGAATTTTTGTGACTATTTCCATTTAGGACATACATGGCACTAGTATGGAAGGACGAGAGTACAGCTGAGTTTATAAAGTGATCATGTCCCACCTTTCCATCAGCAGTAATGCCTCGTAGCAGAGGAATGGGGGCGAGTTTCAAAACTGGTCAAGGTCTTGGAAAGAGATTAGGAAAAAGACAGGTGCTCCTGGACACAGGTATGTGCACTGGAGGGCAGAGCACCATGTTGGTTCATTAGACTCTGAATGTTATTGTGGACATTCTATGTTGAGGCTGTGGTGGAAGTAAAGAAAGGTCTTGTCTCTTGCACCAAAACATCTGCATAACCTCAACTAGCAAGTGATTTGAAACATTTAGGCTGCTTTAACTCAGGAGTAGTATTGAATGTTTTCCCTTGTGAGGAACTGACAATCTGCTTTGCAGACAAAATCAGTGGGATTCATACCAGGCTGACTGCCCCCCTAATGGCAGAACCACCTTCTAGGGGAGAAATACAATTCTCTTCTAGGTTGAGTTTTGAGGAGCCTTGCTCCCTGAAGTTCTCTTTGTGTGAAGGGAAATGTAGGCTGCTAGCAGCATATTGGACTCCTAGCCCCAATGGGCAATAAAATCCAGCAGGAGATACTGAGTCTGTCTGCTGAAATTATTGATGAGTCCCTCATTGACAGACTGGGTGTCAGGTTCAACCACATGAGCATTTGTTATATCCCTGCTCAAGAAATCATCTCTTGACACTCAATTATTGCCCTCATTGCAACCTTCCCTTTTGGGGTAAGGCTCTAAAGTAGTTTTTAGTAGAAATGAATGAATAATGGATCTTTTGTTCAAGGGGCCAAACTGAAAAAAAGTTTCTATTTGCACCAAAACTGATTAATTTTTCATTTCAGTGAGAACAAACAAACAATATTGTTTCAAGTTGAACTAAATGTTTGGTTTGACTAACCAAAATTTGTTCCGTTTTTTTGTTTGTTTGGTTGGTTGGGGGGGTTGTTTTCCCCTTTTAAAAATATTTTTGCAACAAAATTTTGAAAATTAAATTTCTAAAGAAAATACTTGTTTTGTTTTGGAAATGTCAAAATGTTTCAACATTTCCAATTTTTCTCTCTTTTCATCTGAAACGATTTGCTAAATTCAACCCAAATTCATGAGTAGTTTCAGTGACCCAAAAGATGCATTTTTCTGGGAACTTGCTGTTTACTAGAATTTCTTTGCCCAGTTCTAATTTGCAGCAAAGTAATTCTGGTGTCACTTGGAGACCTCAAACATCCCTCCTGGCCTGGGCAGGGGAGAGAGCCTGCACGGTCTTTGTTCATGGATGAAGTCTAGAGGTAGAATCCTGGCTTTACTGAAGTCAATGGGAGTTTTGCCATTGACTTCAATGAGGCTAGGACTTTACCCTACGTGTCTATGCTAATTCTTCATGAAAAACATCTTCTGTTTTTCAGAGTTGCTCTGCCTGTGCTGGAAAGAAAGCAAAATACCACAAGAAAGGAGAGATGCCAACATCATGACTCTCTATAAAAACAAGGGTGACAGGAGTGACTGTAACAACTATTGTGGTATTATCCTTCCTAGTATTATGGGAAAAGCCTTTGCACGAGTTGTCCTGAACAGATTTGAGACCCTTGCAGACAGAATCAATCTTGAATCACAGTGCAGCTTCAGAGCTGAAAGGTCTATTATTGACATGATATTCTAGCTGAGACAACTAAAACAGAAATGAAGAGAACAAAAAAAAGCCCCTTTACATAGCCTTTGTCGATCTCACAAAGGCTTTTGACTTTGTCAGTAGAAGTGGACTATTCACACTTCTAGAAAAGATTGGATGTTCCTCCAAGCTCTTAAGCATGATTCGATCCTCCCATGAAAACATGTACAGCACAGTTCAATACAATGTCTCAGTCTCTTAGGCTTTCCAGATTCGTAGCAGAGTTAAGCAAGGTTGTGTACTTGCCCCAACTCTGTGATCATCTTCTCCCTGCTACTGAAACAAACTTTGGTTCCTCAACTGAGGGAATCTACTTGCACACAAGATGGAAAGCTATTCAATCTTGCAAGACTCAGATCTAAAACCAAGACTCCAGAGGCCCTTATCCAACACCTCTTCTTTGCCGATGATGCAGCAGTGACAACCCACATAGAAGCTCATCTTCAAAGCCTAATGGACAGTTTTTCCAAAGCCTGCCGAGACTTCGGGCTTACCTTAAGCCTAAAAAAGGCTAACAATTTGCCAAGGAGTTGAGGAAGTACCCTCCATCACGATCAACAATTATGAACTTGAATGGTGAACGAGTTAATATAACTGGGGTCCACTATCACAGTCAACCTTTCACTTGAAACGGAACTCAACATCCACATTGGAAAAGCTTCCACAATAATGTCTACACTGAGCAAGAGAGTATGGCAAAACAACAAACTGACAGAACACACAAAGATCTGTGTGTATCGTGCATGTATTATCAGCATACTTTTCTATGTGAGCGAGACATGGACCTTATACTCTCATCAGGAAAAGAGGCTCAACAGCTTTCATATGCTTTGCCTTCATCAAATCTTTGGAATATCCTAGAGGGACAGAGTTAACGACACTGAGGTGCTCAAGCAGGCAGGTATACCCAGCATGCAAAGACTCCTCAATCATAGATGCCTCCGCCGGCTTGGGCATGTGTGCTGAATGAATGATGGACGCATCCCAAAGACATCCTGTATGGTGAATTGGCATCTGGAAAAAAACCCCAAAGGATGCACAAAATTGCATTTGAAGAATGTGTGCAAGCAAGACCTCAAAGAAATGGGCATGGATATGGACAACTGGGAAGATCACACTCAAGATCACAGCCTTTGGAAACAAGAGCTTAACAAAGGTCTCCGGAGTTATGAGAGGAAGCCATCCAGCTTAGCAGAGGAGAAAAGAACTCACAGGAGGCAGAGCCCAAGGGGTCAAAACGTCACCTTTAAATGTGACAGATGCGGCAGAGATTGTCTCTCTCTCTCTCAAGTGGTTCTCTTCAGCCACAGACGTGGCTGCCATAAAACCAACTGAGTCAATTCTTTACGTCTCAGGGGCAGATACCGCTGGTCTCTCGAGACTGAAGGATGCCTACTATGCTAATTCTGTAGATCCGTCACCACCTTTCATACCACTAAGCACAACGTTTTGTTCATTCACCTGAGACCCTGGTAAGGGCTACTAAGACTGAATGTCACAAGGGATACTGTACTTCACGGTGTGACATCACATAACCAGTTAGCGGTAAATGGCTGCTTGCAGCAGTAATATCATTACCTGAGATATGATGCCACATGAAAAAACTGATGGCTCCAATGTTTGATATCACTGTTAGGTGAGAAGTACACTGGAAAAATGCACAGGTGCAGCAAGTAGGTGGATGTCTGGCATTTCAGTCACAGCTCATCTCATAGAACACAGTTGTGCCACTGTAGTGCTTAAGTGAAGACACTCCTACACCAACATGAGAGCTTCTCCTGTCAGTGTAGTTAACCCATCTTCCTGAGAGGCAGTGGCCTTGTCAACAGGAGAAGCTCTCCCGCCGATATAGCACTGTCTACATGAGGGGTTAGGTCTGTATAACTACGTCACACAGAAGTGTGGATTTTTTACACCCCTGAGCAAACTAAATTATATCAATATAGGTCTGTAGTGTAGATCTGGCCTTACTCTTTCCCACACCTTAGTTGCAGTTTTTCCTCTTTATAGTTTAATAAATAATAATAAATAAATAAATAAATGCAGGTGTGCTGTAACCGTTGTGTGTAAGCACCCAATGCCCCTAGGAAAAATACAAGGCATGGCCAGATGTGAATAATAGAGAGCACCAGTAATCCACCAATAACAAACAGCTTTCTGCATCACAAATGCCTTTTAGCTTGAGTACCTCCCTTTGCTTCTACCCGTGGCTAAATGACATACAATTCAAGAGGAAATGGCTGCTGTGATTTGGAACAAAACCTGCAGCAAGCAAGAGGCTGCAACACTCGCTAGAGTGCTGAAACAGACATGCCAAGGTGATTTGGCCAATGATCTCCACATTGCAAGAGTCAGCTCTGCTACATTCAGTTCAGGAATAATTGTTTTTTATATCCAAACAACAGAAAGACCATGATGAGATTCAACAAGTCAGCCTCAAAAATCACAGACCAGTTGGTTGTTCCTTGGGCAGTCATTAAGACTATTTAGGCCCAAGAGATAAGATACGCTGCTATATTTACACTCATCATGGCCTACTAACAATGTAACTTAGAATAAGACTGTGGAATCACAGAAGTTACAGACTGGAAAGACCTATTTGATCAAAATACAAACAAATACAAGCCAGTAGATGATTATTCCCTATATCATATTTCTCTGGTTTTATTCAATTGATTCGCTTCACATCAACTATGCCCTCCCATTTTTTAAGTTTTGTTGTCTTTTGTATACTATTTTGACACAAAGATTTGAGCTGGTCAAAACAAGGGAAGAATTTCATTAAATTTAAAAAAATCTTTTTTTTCTAAATTTGAAATTAATATTTTGACTAGTTGGATGAAAAGGGGAACTTGGGGAAAGGGGAGGATATTTGATTTAAAAAATTGAAATGTGTACCTTTTATTGAATTATTAATTTTTTCACCAGCTCTAATAAGTACATTTCACAATTAGCTTCATACACTGAAGACCACATGCTATCTCACTTTGAGACAGGTGAAAAAGCTAATTCCCATGATCTTCTCCATAAAGGTCATAGTTCAGTTCTCTTTCGACTGGCAGAAAGTTGTTTGGACTTCTTAAAATCCACTTTTTTCCTAGCCTCTGTAAAATAGTTGGATCAGTTTCACACCAGGCCTAGAACATGTTTCAGTATCTTCTCTTATCAGCTCTTTTACAAAATATTACATTCAGTTTAGACGAAGTATTAATTATCAGACAGAAAAGGTTAGGCCCTGTCCTAGCAACAGCAAAATTCTCATTGATTTCAGTGGGAGCAGTATTGAACCCAACGTTCATAAGTTACAATGTGAATTTTAACTATTCACCAAGTCTGTCTCTGTTAGTCCCCCTTGCCACAGTTTTAGAAGAGTACGCACCATAGATCTTTTTTTGGGGGGTAGCTTAGAAAGAAGCCATTAAGACTAACAGTGTTGCTACAACTTTCACAATCTTCATTTTTTTCCCTTTGGATAATGTGTACATTGCAATGACTTACATCTATCTTATTTACAGACTTTCAAATCTGTATTTACCATACTCTATCACATATCTTATTTTTCTTACTGTTGTGCTTTGCTTATATGATGATGATGGGCGATCACTCGTTACCAAGTATGATCATCTTCCATGGGAGTTATGGATCCTCAGGTGGCTAATAAGGCCAGTCCTTGAACCACAAGTTCTATTACAATGAGGGCAGATGTTTCCAGGCTCAGCAGGAGGCTGTTGACCATGACTGGGAGCCAGTCTCTCCTTCCTCCTGCGCCTCTTGTCCTTTTCGGCTTGTCAGCGAGCAAGTTCAAAATGGAGGGGACCATCACATAGGACTTCACTCCATTTTAAGCGATCATGGGCAAGTGTCTCCCAAGTGTCAATGTCAACACTTTAAGTTGTCCTTCAGCAAGTCCTTATAACACTTCTGTTGTCCATCCACGTTATGGTACCCTTCTTTCAGCTGAGAGAACAGGACCTGTTTTGGAAGGTGATGGTCTGGCATCCGGACAATGTGACCAGTCCAGCAGAATTGCTGACGGATGATCATTTCCTCAATACTGGTGGTCTTTGCCTCTTCCAGAACACTAATATTGGTGTTCAGAATCTTACGAAGGCAGCATTGATGGTGCCTCTCAAGGACTTTCAAGTGGTGTCTATAGGTTGTCCAAGTTTCAGACCCATTCAACAGTGCTGGGAGAATAACAGCTTGATAAACAAGAAAAGTCCTTTAATTGTATATCCTGGAACTTCAGAGAGCTGTCAGCATTATTGTGCTTTTACCCTTCCAATAGAAAAGATTGGGAATTGATACTTGAAATGCAGGTAAAATAGCTGTATTTTGAAAGTAATATTTAGCCATAGCAGGGGCAGGACCCCTCTTGTGAAGATTTCTTTGACTTGAATTGTTTGGAGGGAATATTACCTGACCAGGAAAAAGAATAAAACTTATTGATTGGATTTACCCTCTCTCAATGAATTGGTGTAATAAGCGTAATAATGACATGAACTTAGGATAGACTTGTATTTAAACAGGTCTGATCACAATGAATACATATATAACATGGTGAAGCAGCTTTATATACTCATATCCATGTAAAAACAGTCTGCTACTGTGGTACTATGCTAGCTTTCCTGGCATACATGGATAGGCAAGACACTTAATCACCTCTTCTACTGCAAGCCATCCTTCCATCATGACAGTAATACCATACTAGTGCTATATGCTTCCTAGACAATGATGATATATGATAAAACACTACTAGACTTTTGAAACATTTATAATTTTCATTTTCAAATGATAGCGGTTTCTAATTCCATGATACCCATAACACAACTTAGGTTGAGAAATGGCTAGCTGATTCCTGTCCTTTCAGGGAGAAGCATGCTCTACAGCCCACGACTGAGATAGCATAAACTCTGTATGTTCCCTTCTCTGATCCCAAGATGATCTCCGGCTTCACCTTCCCAGAGCTTATCTTCTACACCAGACTGTGATTTAAATAATTCCCCACTTATGTAAGGAGAAATAGAGCTGCCACCAAGACAATACCGGCAAGCCTCTATCAGTGGTTTCACAACTGTCCTGTAGCTTTAAATGGTTCTCCATTTCCCACATGACCAAGACAGATTAACTCCTCTCTGTTTCAACCTAATTTTACACTTCTGTAAGTTTCCAGCCCTTCATAATAAATATCGATGTTTCTTTTGTCCTCTTCCACCTCTTTCTTATAACCACCTGTTTTCTCTCTTCTTAGATATGGGTTGTAAGTGCTTTGGGGCATGGATTATCTTTTGGTTATATGTTTGTACAATGTCTAGCATCATAATAATATTAACAACAACAACAACAACAACAACAACGGAAGAGTGCTACATTACAAGTCACACACACCAACACCAGAACAAACATATACCCACAATTGTATAATTATCCAGTGTATCTGACACAGAAAAGGAATTGGTTACTAGTCGTATCACAGCTCACAAATAAGCTTTGCAGCATGTCAAGGATTATAGATTTACAATATTGCTCGACGTTCATTGCTCCAGCATAAGGAAATGTGGATCAGTGGAAAGCTTCTTGGTAGGTAGTCGGCAGAGAGGCCCAGTCTCAGACAGCTCCCCCTACTTATGGGGATTATATGGCAACTAGCCAAAAAAGGTACATTTTCATGTCAATGGGGAGAAGTGCATAGACTGCTTTTGAAAATTGTGAGTTAGCTTTCCATCCATCATCCCCCTACCACCCACACCTAACAACACTAGTAATATTAGCCTGGACACATATCCTAGTGGGAAGTGCTGTGGACAAAGCAGTCTAACTGTTCTCCCATTTTGAATTGCATATTTGAACAAGTAATGGATGAACTCAAATGGCCTAGTTTCAAACTTGCTCTATGATCATTGGTTGGAAATGTGAACTTAAAGGTTACTGGGTGTGTGTTCTGTTTAAGGAGGGATACAAGGACAAAGGAGGCAGAGAAAAAAAAAGCAGCCTACAAAACTGGGGTGAAATGAAGCAGAAAGAAAAAAACAAATATGCAGAGAATTTTGTGGTTGGGTAGAAATGGTATAGAATAGTCCTATGCTCCCATTCTGACAAATAACCAGCTAAGGATAAAGGAAGTTGAGTTGCAATATGTGGTGTTTCCTGTATTTCTTCCATTGGGGTGGGGAGAGGAAAGGCAGCAGATAGGGAACAGAAGAAGCTGGGGGTTTTGATCTCTTCATCAGAGTTCAATGGGAGCTGGGGGCCAGGTCCCGTAAGTTTTGTATATAAATATTATACACTTTTAAATATGCAACTACTGCCTTATCCAAAGCACAGTCTGCCCATTGACTTCAGTGTGCTTGGATTAGGCCCATACATTAGAGACAGGCCAAAAATGGAAGGCCAAACCCCCTCCCCCACAAACTTTGGGAGAGTTCAATCTGGAACCAGATCCAGTCTGGGTAGGTTAGGGCCAGTAACGATGCACGGATGCATTTACCATATGAGTGGAGATTTTGGTCCCTGTGGCTCTCCCCTTTTTCCCTCATAAGTTTTCTTTTTTTAATATTTGTATATTTGACATGTTCACAGATTTGTAGGTTATAAGGGCACAAGGGACAAGTATGATCATCTGGCCTCCTGCATGACGCAGGCCATAGAACCACACCTATAAGCCATCCTCAAGGTGCAAAGTTAGCAAAAGCTGAGGGGGGGAACTGTCCAGCTACCACACCTCCATCCATTTTGAATCATTACAGCCCTATTCAGTACAAAAAGCCCTCCCCAGACGCTGTCCTGTGCAAACCTGCTGCACATGCTGTTTTATTTATTTACTTTGCTGAACTGGGACCCTGATGCTGTCTCCAAGCTGCCCCTCTGCACATCCTGTCAGTCTCTGAAGTCTTTCAGGAGAAGGAAACAGCAGTGTTAACACTCATAAAATGAATGAGTGAGTAAGCGAGTAGGCCTGAAAATTGCAAAGCAACATAAAAATCACAGGATCTGATAATTTATTGTTTGTCATTTTCCAGTGGCCCAGGCATGTGATATAAATATAATTAATTTTACTAAGCTTGCACTTCAAAATGAAACTCCTGCTGTAGGCTATCCACTTTCAAGGGTGTTCTAAGGATAGGTGGATGTGGATAAGCTGTACATTCCTACCAAGGCTACCATAGTGCTAGAGGAACCATGAACTGTAGTCTAGCTAAATACTATAAATGTCATAATAAAAAGGAATGTTGTCTAGTTAAATTAAGTTAAATGCATATATATTTTTCCCCACCCCTTGTAGTCTTATATCAAAGGCTTCTTTTTATTTTCATTCCTGCAGTGTTTGTGCCTGAAGTCTCAGGCTGGGATCGAAGTTTATTGGCAGTTTTAAAACATGATTTTCTATTTATAGAAATAAAAGACATTTTACCAGTTTTGGTTTTTTGTATTTGTGAAACCCAAACAGCAGTGTTATAAATAGCTCTGATTAATCCAAATGTGGTCCATCTCTCTTGATGTGCAACTTTTGGTTTGGTTTGGTTTGGTTGGCTTTTTGGTGGAGGGAATCACTCGGAGATTTTAGCCTTTACTAAACCAGAGTTTTACAAATGATCCTGTCCAGTCCTGCCCTTCTCAATGAGGCAAAACTTCCTTTTCACGTCAACTGGAGTTTTGCTTGTGTCAAGGATGGAAGACTAACACCACAGGGAGTAACTATTTGCCACAAGGGCTGCCAGGCGTAATTTTTTGTATGAGTAATGCACAGACAATAGAAACATAGGAACATAGAAACATAGAAAGACTGAATCAGATCCTTTGGTTCATTTAGTCCAGTATCTTGTCTCTGACAGTGGCCAGTCCAGACACTTCGGAGGAAAGTGCAAGAAACCAGGCAACAGGCAGAAGTGGGAAAATCTGGCCCTGTCATGAAGGTCTCATCCTAACCCTTAATATGCTATGTCTACATGTGGAGCTAGGGGTGTGATTCCCAGCTCATGTAGATGTATTCATGCTACCACTCATCTGAGCTTGCACCCTAAAAATCATGTAACCATAGTAGGATGAGCAGCAGTGGCACTGTGCTAGCCACCCTGAGTACAAACTCGCCCGAACCCACAGCTACGGAGGCTGCACTTCTATTCTTAATGTGCTACATCAGATGAGAGCTAGCAAAAGTGTGCCTATGTGAGCTGGAAATCACACCCCTAGCCCACAGTGTCGATGTAGCCTTAGTCAGACATTGATTTAAGTCCTGAAGCATGGAGGAGTTTTTTTGTTTGGTTAGTTTTACCATTAATAGTATATGCAGATTTGTTCTAGTTAAAGTGAGTCAAGTTACATACAAGTATAAGTATGTTTGGGGGTCTATAAGCCCAAACCTGCAAATTCATAAAAATGGGCAAAACCCCATGCCCACGCAAAGCTGGCTGAAGTCAATGGGCTTCTGTGCAGGAACAGGAATCCTAAACTTGTACTTATTACACAAAAGTATCTCACTAACAAGCCTTTGGAAAATCTATGTAGACATTCACCCACAAGAGTAGAATGGCTCCACAAAAGCTATTACAGTCTGTCATATGGCACTACATATTTAAAAAAAAAAAAGAAAAAGAAAGAAACCTATGAACCCAAATTTACCCAAGTCATAAGATTAACCACCCTTGAAACATTTCCTGTCCTCATAAAATAATGCACATTTTACCCTCATTCAGGAAAAAGGATTCTTTTTAAGAAAAAAAAAAAGCCCATAAATTGTTTTTAACGTTGAAATAAATGAGCAAATCCCAGAACAATTCAATGGCAACAAGACTTCAGGCTCAACTTTAAGCCACTATGCCTTTTCTTTTCACAAAGCCATGAGTTAAGGTATGGAAGAACTGTCACCCTTTACATTACATTTCCTTTGGCTGGTTTCACAGTTTAAAAAAAAAATTTTAAATGATATTGAAATTTAGTGATATAATTATTTCATCCTGGTCTGCACAAAGCAAAATGTATTAACAAACATAATAGCGGTAACTGCCTGGAATTTTTTTTTAAATCCCCTTTAAAAATAACCAGTTTTACTCTAAAAACTGCCAAGGATGTAAGAGGGAAACAGACTATTAAAAATTCCCAGGCTATGGGTTCGTGTCCAGCTATAGCACATAGAGCAAAAAACATAATATATAAAGCTATACAAACTCACAAAGTGTAAGTTCTAAATGCCAAGAGCCGGCATTCAAAGGGTATTAGTGAGAAAAAAGGACCCGAGTAGCGCTGTTCTCCTAAAAGAAGTGGGGAAGTTAAGTCTGTTTTTCATGGTTAAAGAGAAAGAAGTTAGGCCTTTCCCCTGGGAGCAGCTGTGATCTGATCACCACCAACAGTTATAATACCAACATCCACAGAATCCCCATTAACACGCCAATGCATCAGTGCTTCCCACATCTTGTCTGTTAGCTTACTGAGACAGGGGATGCACGCTAAGTGCGTGAGTGCCACAAATCACAAGCTAAAATAGTCTTGCCTCTTCAAAGGGGAAGGAAGAAGATGATGGGGGTAGAGGGGGTAAGAGGGAGGAGAGATGCTTAAAGTGATTTACGACCCCCCTTTGAGAACAAGCCAGACATGGGCAAAGCTTTTTGCACCTGGGCCATTATGAGGCAACAAGGATGATCTCTCAAGGAGCAAAAGACATTCAAATGTACAAGTGGAAGATTAGGATGATTCAATCTTTCCTGGGATCAGTCAAGTTTTAATCAAAGAGAGAGAGAAAAAAAATTATATATATATTTGTGTGTGTGTGTGTGTGTGTGTGTGTGTGATCTCTATTTCAAAAGAGTGAAAGGTAATGAAGATTAGATAAAAAGGTCTTGTGTATTCAAAGTGCTAATTCAGAACTTCTCTCTCTAATACACTCATGAAACATTTTAATTGTCTGACTTGCATTCAAAAGCCTTGTTTGCAACTCTTAATTGCAGGCAGCTTTGAACAAATAATTGAAATGCATGACTTGTGGGGCCTGCTTAAACAATTATAATGTGCTTTGCCAATAGATGCCGGGTCCCACTACCCTATCCCCATGTTTTTCATAATGAAAAGGAGCTAGCATGATATTTGGAGCCAAGTTAAAACCTTGCTAATTTGCAGTGCTGAGATCTGGGACTGTGACAGTGTCCTTACCTATATTACTGCTTGCATCAGCAAAACATGGCTTTAATAGTTCAACTGAATGTTAAGAAGACCTTTTCATTTTCTGCTGAGAGCATCTCTCTGGGAGATTCTTTTCTAAATACAAATCCTTCATATGTCTGTTAGTTTTGCATCTGCATAAGATTTATGGAGCTGTTTTCCTGTAAATTCCCTTTGTATGATTTTAACAGAGTCTCCCATTAATATATACACTCTTCCCCAGCACGCTTAGAATAAGAATTTCAATGAAACGATATAATTTTCAAACACGCTAAAGAAATCTCTGTGTTGACAAAACTCTAGTGGGCAACGTACTCTATTTTTAAATTGGTAGTAATCTGCAAAGATGTGAGGTCTTTTTTTGGTAAGGAGGGACTGGGGGGAGGGACTCGGACCAAATTGGCAAATCACATAAGTGTGCACATGCATATGCCTAATGTTCACAGTATACCAGTAAGAAAAGCAGATTAATTCAGGTTCCCTTTGTGACGAGGCACAACTAGAATAATTGCTATGTTTGACAGTATCTTTTCCATTTATTGCTGGATGTGAGATAGGAGTTACATTTTGACCCTGACTACACTGAGCCCTAAAGTTTAAACCATGTTTAAGAACAGAGGCTAAACTCATTTTAAATAATGCCCTACATAAACTGCTTTTTGATGATCAGTCTAGACTGGGCCAAATCATTTACAAAAAAGTTTGTGCTTAGATTCCTACTTCTGCTGCAACACTAGGCAATATCACAGTTAGCAGTACAGGCCACTTCATTCACGTTAGCAAAAAGACTTGGAAACCTTTAGTTTTGGGAAAATATTCATCTTTAAGAGCCTCGAATCTAATGTTATACAAGTTAGAACTGGCCTTTCTATCTGAACGCCTGCAACAGTGAAAGTTGTAATGAATGCCAGAGTTTTAAAAGCTATGCAGATATGTAGCATCCAGCCCTCTGCCATTCCCAAGCTACGGCAAGGTAAAGACAAAACTTCTAGGCCATCGTACTAAGAACTTTGGCAAGATGTTCCTTATGATCCCAATTCTGAATTCCTTTCTCTAGACTTGATTCTGCAAGATGCAGACTGTCCTCATTTCCCATGGGCATTGACAGGGATCCACCACCTTGCAGGAATGAACCCTTAAACTATTTACACATGCAAATCTCACTGACTTCAATAGAAGGGTTGCCTTGGTAAGGGCATTAGTACTGGGATCACTGCATGGCCAATGTGAGATGCTGAGAACGTTTACACCTCTAGCTTAGTATATTTTCATGCCAAACTCAGATGGTTGAGCTCGCCAGGAACTTATCGCTAGTAAGATCACCCAGAAGTTCTGTATTTAGACTGGAACATCTTGGTGTAGGGAACTTGTACTATCTATGGAAAACAGATGTGTAACTTTACTCACGTGAATAGTCTCTTCGACTGCAATGGGACTACTCACACAAGGAAAGTTAGGCACAAGTATTTCAGGATTGGGGCCTAAATTTGTAACTCATCATGTACATTTATGAAGCTGCATAAAGATTTTATAATAAATGCAATCACGGTCAGGAGTTTAATAACTTGTTCTGAAAATATTGCCCATATTCACTATATGTTTCAGTGACTACTCCCATTAGTGACCCCCTGTTACCTAAGAACAAGGACAGCCAAGCAACCAAGATACTTGAAAGGCTGTTGAGATGATCAAACTATTAAATCAGATTGGTGTCTGATAATGAAAACAGAAAATTACACACCTGGAACCCTTTCTCATAACAAAGAGGGTAACAGAACAAAACTACACCACAGTTACTCACTTCTGAGGTTCTTTCAATGTGTCATGCAGTATGTGCCTGTCAGGGTTGCATTTCATTTGTGGCTTAATCAGCCAACATGGAGCACTCTCAGAACAAAGTGGCTATCATCTCCCTCCCCAATAAGTATTGTAATTGCATCATTTCCATAACAAACTCATCCTTCACCAGCAGGGGACCTGGGAACTTGAGTTCACTCTCAAATTCAGAGCCAGATCTTTGAGCCAGCTATGTTTAATGCAAAACTTTGTAGCGGGTTGAAAAGGGACACTTTCATGAGATTTTGGGATTATCCACTGGACAAAGGACTATAAATATTAATTTGAGAATTTTTGCAATGTAACTCACAACAGTCAGTGAAATTCACCATTCAGAACTGAAAACTCTAAACTTAATAAATAAGATGTAACACATTCTTTAGCACAGAAACGGGGGGTCAAATTCTCTGCTGGCATAACTCTAATGAGGTAAATGGAGTTAATGCCAGCAGACGTCTTATCTGTCACTCTAGTTACAAACAGCTCACTTTCTTTCTATACCGTCTATATTTTAATACATCACACTAGGGTAATCCTCAGTGGCAAAATAAAACTGGGATGTTCTGGCATCTAAACCCCATGACACTAACACATGAGAGTATCTGTGTTACAAAAATGTAGCAGTGAACAGGAGAAAGAGATTATATCATATACATGTGAAGGAGAACTACCGTGTTGGACTATTCTATATGGATGCAAGCAATTACCTCATAGTCAATATTCTCGTGTTGCTTTCAGAGTTCAGTTCATGGCCCTCTTGGTGGCTTCCTACTCCCTAATACACACATCTGCTCTAGCTGTAGATTCAGAACGGCTAGAATTATACAATAGCACAAGCAGTTGGGGGTTTTCACTTAAAAACTTTTTTTTTTAATTTTAGGCTGGCTAAATGTATTAAGCTGAAAGCATTAAAGGATTACCATATGAATTACTTGGTATATACCCAAATTTTCAGAATTGTTTGCACCCAATTTCATGTGAAATTACATGACTGAACATAGTTAATTTACCGCATGCAGTTATGTCCATGCATTCAATTCTGAACATTTGGGCCTCCCATTCCATCTTCACCTTCCCTAGCAGGAGCAGCCCCAGCTCTGAGCCCCCTCCTGCACCCCAACCCCGTCATCCCTGGCCGCACCCTGCAGCCCTCACCCCCATACCCTAACCCTCTGCCCCAGCCCTGAGCCCCTCCCAACCCCAAAACCCTTATCCCCAGCTCCACTGGGTCTCAGGCATCAACAATTTTATTCAACTGGGTCACCAGAACATTTTTTTGAAGACCACTGCTCTACACCCTCTAGAACAGGGGTGGGCAAACTATGGCCTGTGGGATTGCCACCCCTGTCGCACCGCAGGCCCCGCACCACTTCCAGAAGTGGCCGGCACCACGTCCCTGTGGCCCCTGGGGTGGGGTGGGGGTGCAGAGGGCTCCATGCACTGCCCTCGCCTGCAGGCGCAGACCCCCCTCACAGCTCCCATTGGCCAGGAACAGGGAACCACAGCCAATGGGCACTTCGGGGAAGGTACCCACAGGCGAGGGCAGTGCGCAGAATCCTCTACCCTCCGCCCCCAGGATCGCAGGGACGTGGTGTCGGCCACTTCCGGGAGTAGAGCAGCGCAGTGCAGCACAAGGCTGGGGCCGGGGCTGGCAGGCAGCCTATCTTAGCCCCACTGCGCACCACTGCCACCCAGGAGCCGCTCCAGGTAAAGATTTGCTGGGGATTGGAGATGTGAGAGTGGACAAAGGAGGAGAGGAAGAGTTGCTTGGACAGGGACAGAACTGAAGGAAGATAGCATGAGCATCCAGACCCTAATAAGAGGTTTATGATATCTTGCAGAGACATGATATAGTCTATGTTAGAATCCCCTTTATAAAGTGCTTTGTAGCAGGTTTTTACAACTTCATCGCCTAAGTTCATATTATTTGCTGATACCTCTCCAGGATCCTAACCCAATTTGTTAGGAAAGAAGCAATGTATGTTATTACTATTAATAATTATTTAGATACCATTGTAAAAATGCACAAAGATTCACAAAACAAATAAGGCAAGTTCCTGCCCCAAAGAGCTTTATTAATTATTAAAAGTATTCATACTTATTATTCACATAAAAATAAATTAAGTTTTTTAAAAAGAACAATAAGATCAAAGCAGAACACAAAAGAAAAAAAAATGACTGAGAAACACCTGCCAAAATATCCTAAGTGAAATCAGAGAGTGGATTGTTCTGATATTGTGGTCTCCAACAGTACTTTTTTTGTGACGATACATACATATTTTACTGAGGTCACAATTCAGAACATCCAGGCAAGATCTAGAGTGCATTTCACTGTGCTTGTGTGTTCTACTCCTTTCCCTCACCCCGTGTCTGTCTTGTCTATTTAGACTGTAAGCTCTTTCGGGCAGGGAGCGTCTGCTACTGTTTTTGTACGGTGCCTAGCACAATGGGGCACCCTTCTGGGTTGATCCTTGGGCACTACCATAATAAATATCGTTAATAACAAAACAGCTGAAATGATAGTCTTTAACTACATCATCACATACAAGACTATCATAATGCATACGCACAAGATGATGAAATTAATTTTAGCATTTCCTAACTTTTGAGCGCTTGACTTTGCAATCTTAACAATGCTGTTTTACGTGCATGATAATCAGGAATACTGAATTATGAGACAAAAAGGCCTTGCACAAACAATGGAAGCAAGAACTGAGTCTGTATATGGAATCTGACCATGGGGGATAAAGATGAGAAGATGAAGGTAAAACTCTTGTGTGTAATTACATACAAAATGGTTCCAAAACCTATGTCTTGCTAATCACACTCCTTTTCACTCATATGACACCCTCCCTCCCCCCCCCCCGCCCCCCGGCTAGGTAAGAACATGAAAAGAATTGATAAGAACCTGTAGGATAGGAAAAGATCATCTAGCCTCACCAACCTTTCTCTGCCTTGTCACTGTTCTTTAAACCTTCTCCTGTCCATCTTTTTCCTCCATAAAATAGCTGTCTCAATCTCATTTAGACTAATTGCTTCTCTGGCTTTATGGGGCACCTTATTTCCAGTGTTTATTACTCTTTACATTAAATAGTTCTGCCTGAATCCCCTGTATACTCTTTACATTGTCCTCTCCCCCTTTATTTTTAATGGCAACCCAAATTTTGAACTCTCAGCCAACATGAACAGCATCTCATCTCCCTTCATCAAGCTCCCAAGTCTACTGTCCTATCATTCAGAGACAGAAGAGATGGACCCCTATTATTCAGCAATGTTCAACTAAAAATAAAAATAAATAAAAAACCCAAGCCTAAACAACAAGGAAAGTGGCAGAAGGCATGTTAAGTGTTGTGAGGTACCCACAACAAGGCACAAAGCAGGTTTTGTTTGTTTCTCATTTTTAGTCAGAAATACCTTAAATGAACCAAAGAAATACAGCATGCTAATTATCAAGGGCAGCGTCAAGCCAATGATAGAAATAACGTTTAAGAACAAATCCTTCTTTCCTCTTTTCTAGCTTGTGGCTGCCAAATCAAACAGTGTATTACCTTGCATGGAACTTGGAATTGAGGAGCACAGGTTGCAGGAGGGAAGAGTTTGGAACAGGCAGCAGGAAGTCAGTCTGTATGTACATGGCTTGGATGCTAGCTGCAGTTGAAGCACCTTTGTAAATAGTTCTCTTACTAAAGATCCAGTTCAGTTTTAAAGGCAGAGACTTTTAGTAAAAGTCATGGGTTTCCCTAAATTGAAAATACCCTGGCAAAATAAGGGGCACCAACCACCCACAGCAGCATACAGTGCCCTGGCACCACAACCCTAATCCTGGCTTGGATGCAGATGGGAGACAGTGGGGGCGGGGGACGCTATTCTCACTCACCCTGGTCAGTGGCAGATCATGTGTCCCCGAGGATTGGACCCTATAATAGAGAGTAAGCCTGCCCCATTCATATCTCAGGCAGCAGTGGCTCCTGTGTTCCCCAGGGTTGAGACCCCACCCTGCCCTCACCTTGGGCAGCAGCAGCTCCTGCGTCCCGTGGGGCTCCCCTGGGTGTTACGACATTGGCTTGCTGGATTGCTGTGCTGCTCAGGTCTGGTGCCCCCGCATCCACCCATCATGACGAAGGGGCAGCTGGGCCAAACCTGAGTGGCATTATGACCTAGGGTTGCCAACTTTCTATTTGCACAAAACTGAAGACCCTAGCCCTGTCTTTTCCCTGAGGCCCCACCTCCACCCCCTGCTCACTACCTTCCCCCTCCCTCAGTAGCTCACTCTCCCCAACCCTCATTCACTTTCACTGGGCTGGGGCAGGGAGTGAGAGCTCTGGGTGGGGGTGCTGGTTCTGGGGTGGGCTGGGGATGAGGGGTTTGGGGTGCAGGAGGAGGCTCCAGGCTGGGGGGTGGGGCCGAGGGATTTGGAGTGTGGGAGGGGACTGCAGGTTGAGGCAGGGGGTTGGGGTGTAGGAGGGGGTGAGGGCTCTCAACTGGGAGTCCTGGCTCTGGAGTGGGGCCAGGGATGAGGAGTTTCGGGTGCATGAGGGGGCTCTGGGTTTGGGGAGGGGCTCAGGGCTGGGGCAGGGGCTTACCTCGGGCAGCTCCTGCTCTGCGCATGCCCCAGAAGCACCCAGCAGGTCTGGGTCCTAGTTGTGGGGGAGAGCTCCAGGAGGCTCTATGTGCCGCTCTCGCTTGAAGACACCACCCCTTCCAGCTCCCATTGGCCAGTTCCTGCAGAAGCCCATTCAGAGCCCTGTGGCCCCCTCACCTAGGAGGTGGACCTGCTGGACACTTCTGGGGCACAGCATGGTGCCAGCCAGGAGAGGTAGGGACTGGCCTGCCTTAAGTGCTGCAGCACCGCCAACCGGACTTTTAACGGCCTGGTCGGTGGTGCTGACCGGAGCCACCTGAGTCCCTTTTCGACCGGGTGTTCCAGTCAAAAGCCGGACACCTGGTCACTCTATTATGACCCCACATGCCACATCGCAATGCCCAGATTAGGGAGCTGGGCTCAGCCTTGTGGGATAGGAGCCACAGGAGCTGCTGCTGCAGGATGAGTCATGGACACACAACAAAGTCACAAATGGGAAAAAATAAAGTCACATCATCCATGACTTTTTCCTCCCACCATGACAAACCTGCAGCCCCAACAATGACCTGGTCATCTTAGGTATTACATGGCCCCCAAAAGCGTAGTATCTAATGGCTTCTCCATCTTTATGTATTTATCTTCACATATCCTGTGAGGTAGGGCAGAGCTACTATGCCATTTGTCAAATGGAGGCACAATATGACAAATGAGTGTCTTGCCCAAGCTCACACAGGAAGGCAGAGCAGGCGATTAAATCTTGGTCTCCCAAGTCCCATGCAAGCACCCTAACCACGGGTCCATTCATCCTCTCCAATGGGATGCCCAGCAGCAAGAAGGCAGCAGTTCCCCGACGGCAACACTCACCAGGTATCTGTGCAGCGTGGGGAGGGAGGAAGCCGCAGGGTGGCTGCCTGTGGGCTGGGCTGCCTCGCCCTTGCTCCCACTATATGAGGCTGCTTTTCCTCCCCTGCTGCTGGAGTCCCAGTGCTTCCCACTGCCTACTTTGCAGGCCCCCTGCTGAGGTGAGTCGGTGGAGGGCATCTTTGAGATCTGGAAGAGGAACTGCAATATGGTGCTCAGCGCCAGGCAGCTCAGGTGGAGCCCCATCCAGCCTGAGAGCCCCAGGGTGAGTGAGAGGAGTAGACTGTGAGGAGCAAGAGTGGGAAAGGGTGTGGGGGCAGACCCTGCTGCTTCAAAGCACCCCCAGCAGCAGCCTCCAATGTGCCTTCTCAAGGAGAAGGTGATTTAGGGGTGTCACATTCCCCCCCGTCCAACAAAAAGTGACTGATAATTTTCCAACTTGTTAACTGAGACAATGCAAACCCAAGCACCGTCCCATCCTGTTGCCACCCATTCTGAGGGCGCATGGGGGACTGTGCAGTCTCTTCTGTTGGTTTTGTTTTGAACACTTGTTAAATTGATTGAGGATAGTTCAGGCAGGGAGGGATGCCTGCAAACTGTGCAAGGGGCTGGGCAGCCACAGGACAGAGAGCAGAAGGAGGAGGAGGAGGAAGTTGCTAGTGTATGTTGTCTACATAATATAAAGTTTCAGAGGGTGGAGCCAGAGGGTTGGTCACATGCCCGTAGACAGCCTCTCAATTTTGCCCCCCTCCCACTATCCACAGTTACGGGTCACCTCTGCTCAAGTCATTCAACTGCACTTGCACACAATGCTTCAACAATGTAGCCACCAGCAGCAACAATGGGACATGCTCTGGTGAATACAAGGAAGAGGGACATGACCACATGGAGGAAGGAAATTGAGGAAACATGCTACCTCTTGACAGCCTCTTGGAAATCAGGCCTAAGAAATGCAAAAGCAGCAAAGAATCCTGTGGCACCTTATAGACTAACAGACGTTTTGCAGCATGAGCTTTCGTGGGTGAATACCCACTTCTTCGGATGTTTGCATCCGAAGAAGTGGGTATTCACCCATGAAAGCTCATGCTGCAAAACGTCTGTTAGTCTATAAGGTGCCACAGGATTCTTTGCTGCTTCTACAGAACCAGACTAACACGGCTACCCCTCTGATACTTAAGAAATGCAAGTTACTGATGCTGGCTGAGCATTAGTGCACCCTTTGGAGTAGGTGAAAATTGAACCATCAAGGACAAGAGCAGCAATAGTGTCAGTGGTGTTGGGAAGCGGTAGGAAGGCCATGTCAACTCTGCAGTGACAAGTCCCATCTCTCAGGGCATATCTACACAACAAAATTATGTCCACCTAAATTTACATCAGCATACAGCCGCTGCAGTAGTTAAATCACTTTTACATGTCCACACTACATGCCTCATGTCAGCTGCGTGTCTCCTCACAAGGAGCGCTTGTACCGATTGTCCTGTCAGCGTGGAGCATTGTGGGATGGCTTCTAAAAGCCAGAAATGGTCAACGTAAGCAGCACAGTTGACACTCCATCAACACTGATTCTATTCCTCTGGTGTAGAAGAAGTTATAAAGTCAGTGTAGCAGGGCAGTTACGTCGGCAGGAGCGAAATTTTAGTGTAGACAGTTACACAGGTAGGTTGACATAAGCTGCTTTGCATTGATCTGACTCTGTAGTGTAGACCCAACCTCAGAGGGGAGCAGAGTGGCACAACTAAAGAGCTATTGAAGCCAGATATTCTTTCAGGGTAAACCTCCCCATCCAGACCATTTTCTGCAGGAAGAATAAGATATGCCCAGGGATAGCTCATGTAATTCAGCGATACTAGTAGTTAGATCACTTGGATATCAGAAGAAGATAATAAAAAGCTATTGATTAATCTGGATATAAGCACCATAAATGTATGCCATCCTGAACAGAACATAGACTAAAACATTCCCTTCTCCCAGGGGCTTATAGTCCAAGGGCCTGATTCAAAGCACATGGAGTCTTTCCATTGCCTTAATGGGCTTTGGATCAGGTCCTAACAGAAACATAAAAGAAGTCCATTAAGGAATATATCAGCATCAAGTTATAACAGCTACAGCAAATACTATATAAGCTGGTTGAAGAGATTCCAGAACCCATTTTGTATTAAAACTGATCATGAAACTAAATGCAGACAAGAGTAACTGTCATATCAGAAGACAAATACCACTGGTATAATAATAATGTAATATTAAAATATTAGAATCAGCTAAACTTAGAAGATAGTTAGATGGTAAAATGAATAATATATGCAAGTACAATCTAGAGTTCTGTTTTATGCATACAAGGGGAATAATTAATTGATCTAGAAACATGTAAATGAGAGCTTAAAAGCATTTTCAAAACAGCACATTCAATTTCAGTTACACACACAGAAGTTGCTACATTATAATAATTAGATTTTTTAAACAAAAGATTTATTTATTTTGAATAGGAGTATTAAATATTATACTAATTACTGGTTATTTTACTTTGTACCCAGGGAGAAGGAATGAATATTCATTTATTCCTAAAGCTACCAAACCTTAACAGACCAGACAGATTCCAGCATAGCTACTGAGATAAGTATGGAAAACACTCCACAAATTGCGGCTTTGACTGTTTCACCTGATTAAATGAACTACAAGATACAAACAACAAATTGACCATAACAGTTTTAAATATAAATTCTTTTTATGTAACCCCTTCAGGAAGCACTTTCTATTAGTGTTATTTTGGGGAATACAGTAACTGTCTAAGAAGAGTTTGTCTACACTGGCAAGTTTCTGCGCAGTAAAGCAGCTTTTTGCACTCGAACTGGAGATGCGTACACACTGCCAAGCCACATTGTGCACAGAAACTCCTCAGTTGCAGCGCTGCAAAAAAACCACCTCGATGAGAGTTGTAAGGCTATTTGCGCAAAGGCTCCTTGATTGCTTTCTGGGCTGTAACTGGCCTCCAGAGCTGTCCCATAATGCCTCAAGTGACCACTCTGCTCATTGTTTTGAACTTGGCTATCTGGGAGACATGCACCCTTCCCCATTCAAAGCACCATTTCTGACAGCGGTTGAGTGCTGTGCTGATCTGCTCCAGGACACAAAGCAAACCATTAATGTGGAATGCTCGTGCTGTTGAACACAGAGGCAGGTGAGAGAGAGTGAGTGTTGTGCAGAGAGCCCAGGGATGAGGCAGGAGCTGATGTCAGGGTTTCCCTCTCCCCCAGGACTGGTTGCTTCACGCTGCTGTCTGAACTTACAAGACAGCGTGCTGACACACACTCTGTCCCCCAAACAGGGTGACCAGATGTCCCAATTTTATAGGGACAGTCCTGATTTTTGGGTCTTTTTCTTATATAGGCTCCTATTACCCCCACCCCCTGTCCCGATTTTTCACACTTGCTGTCTGGTCACCCTACTCCCAAAACACACCATCTCTCTCCTCCCCCCTCCATACACACACACACACACTCCCTGTCACACACTCTCCCCACTTCCAGGGCCAAATTAAGGCAGGGGCTTTAGGGGCTGCAGCCCAGGGCCCCGGCTCAAGGGGGGCCCGGCAAAAATAAATCACAGGCAGCGATCTCCAACTCCAGGCCGCTAAAAGTCCCGCAGCGCAGCAGGGCGCTCAGGCAGGCTGCCTGAATGCCATGGCCCCACGCCACTCCCAGAAGCAGCCAGCTGCTAGCACTTCTCTGTGGCCCCTGGCTGGGGGCAGAGGCGGCTCCGCAAGCTGCCCCAGCACCATCCCCACAGCTCCCATTGGCTGAGCTATGGGGGTGGCGCTTGCAGGCAAGGGCAGCACACAGAGAGATGCTGTCCCACTCCCCCCAGGGGCCACAGAGACGTTCTAGCAGCCAGCTGCTTCTGGGAGCAGCGTGGGGCCATGGCATGCAGGCAGCCTGCCTGAGCCCTGCTGCGATGCAGGTCTGGAGTTGCCTGTGTAAGCTCCTCCTGGCCGGAGCCTGCAACTCGCAACCCCTGCTCCACCCCAGCCCTCTGCCCCAGATCAGAATCCCCCTCTTGCACCCAAACTCTCCCCCATACCCCGCAACCCCTCCTGCACCCCAATCCCCTGCCCCAGCCCCCTCCTGCACCAAACTCCCTCCCAGGAAAAAGAAATGTATACAGGGGCCCCACAAAATCTTATAACCCCAGGCCCACAGGAGAGTTAATCTGGCCATACCCACTGCAGCTGAAAAGCAGCTGCCAATGTAGTAGGATGCCCATGGAGCAATGGGATTGGGAAACCTGCATCATGTGATGCTGTGCCTGCCCCATGAAGCATTGCAAACCCTTCCCAAAGCACCCTGCAGCCAGCTGCACAGTGGAATAGCTACCACAATGCACTGCTCTCTTTGCCATTGCAAGAGCTGCTAACGTGGATGTGCTCCAGCTTCACAAGGAGCACAGTGTGGACATGCAACAGTGGTTTAATTCCAGCGTTTTAATAAAAGTGGCACAGAAATTGCCAGTGTAGACATACCCTAACCATAGTACCAAAAGGTAAAATTTCAGTATCAGAGCCAGCCTTATGGGTGGGCAATGTAGGCAACTGCCCAGGGTGCTGTGGTCTGGGTGGGTGCCATGGTAAAGAAACAAGGAGTGGGGGTGGGCCTAGGGTACAAGGGTAATCCGGGGGAGGCGGAGGGAGACGCAGCAGGGGCCAGGGGCAATAGGGGGTGTGATGGGTAGGGAGCCCGGGGCACCTAAATACAAGTTTGCCCAAGGTGTCATTTTCCCTAAGGCTGGCCCTGTTCAGTATATCCTGGAGACAAGTAACAATCAAAACATCTTTCATTCATTCATTCATCCATCAGCTTTGGACTGCACCCTCTAGTATTTATGCAGGCAAACCCTCCATTGGCTTCCCATTATCATAGCAACAACAGGGAAACATTTTTCTTTCTCATAAACATAATGGCACATTGCACTCAAAACAATCATTTTTCAGAAATCTTTCCACTTAACTTTCTATCCCGAAGACCGGGAACTCATCCAGAGTCTATGCTTTATTTTTGGTTAGTTACTTGTTAAATCTGGTGAGAGAATTGAGGCCAAGATTTTCAGAAGTCACAAATCATTTTTGGGTGCCCATGGTGTGGGACCCCAACCTGAGATATGATAGAAGAGATTGATTTTTTCAGAGGATAGGTACCCAACAATTTCTGAACATTGAGTTCATTTAAGGCACTTCAAACTGTGCAGCCAAAATCACTAATCCCTTTTGAAATTCTTGGCTGTAATGTTCAGGAAAGTAACAGGCTACCAGCTTTGGCCAGAGTCTCAGCAAGGTAGATGTTTATACAAGCTCTGTCCTCCTATTCCTCATTTCTGCAATGCAACTGACCCCTACAGCCTCTGTGATGGTCATCACCTGAACAGAAACTAAGGGTATGTCTTCACTACCAGCCGGATCGGCTGGCAGCGATCGATCCAGCTGGGATCAATTTATCACATCTAGTCTAGGCACGATAAATTGACCCCCGAGCACTCTCCCGTCGACCCTGTACTCCAGCTCTGTGAGAGGCGCTAGCAGAGTCGACGGGGGAGTGGCAGCAGTCGACTCACCACGGTGAAGACACCACGGTAAGTCAATCTAAGTACGTCGACTTCAGCTACATTATTCACGTAGCTGAAGCTGAGTAACTTAGATCGATTCCCCTCCTCTCCCCCCAGTGTAGACCAGGGCTAACCCTCCTTGAGATATGCCACATTTTGTGGTGATTTTGTGATGGGAACAAACCAAGTCTTAATACTGTGGAACAAAAAAAGTGTTTTCAAATTGGAAATGACCAGAGCTGGTGGTACTGCTGCAATACTGTCTCATGCTGCTCTGCAGGAGGTGCAGATTTCTTAAGTGTGACATATAAACAGACAGTTTAACAAACTGTGGAATTAATTCTTTCACTAATGCTTGGAAGCTTGATGGGGTGATCCCCAATGCTAACATGACAAATTCCCATCTAACAGAATCATACAGTGGATGGTAGTGTTCATAGTTGTTGTGACCTTATTTACTGAGAACTCTTTAAATCAAGGTAATTAAATTTGATAGCAAGGTACATAGCACTTGTATCTCATCTGTGATAGGAGTGTCCTCGAAGTATTGACTAGGAAAGATCCCAAAGTCCTTGCTCTGTGTTAGTATAGCACTTAGCACAATGAGATCTTGGTTCATGACCAGGGCTCCAAATGCTACAATACTACAAATAAATAAAATTCATCTGGGTCAGTATAGATGGATTTTCTAGGACACTTTGGCCCTTTTTGGGAGAAGTTCATTATTTAATTCATTGCATCCTATTTTGTTTACTTAATGTTTCTTTATATTTTATTTATTGGGCAGAGTGTCTTTATAATAATATGTTTTAATTTTCATGTTCTTAGAGGCTTCCAGGCATGAGAAACTAGAAATTAAGTTTCATTACTATTGAAATATTATTAGGTACATTCGAGTGCAAGGTGCTGTGTCGTATATGTAGCTATGCAACTTATGATTTTGTCCTGTGTGTGTTGCATCTTTAAATTGGCGTATACCCATAGGTGGATGGATAGTTCATTCCAGGCTCATCTCTAGATGCCAATCTGCCCACAATCTCAGGATAGCCTAAAACAGGTAAGCAACAGAGTGAAAATCTCTGACTAAACAAATGATTTCATTTGATGATGGTGTGGCATTTCACTCTAATTTTCTGTTTGATTAGGTAGAACAGTACCTCTGGGTCTATTGAACTAGGCTACCAATTTCCCAAACTAACAGTTGGAATTTGTTGTAAGTAGTTTGTAGCCACTGTCTTCTATAGTCAAAGTTATTAATGTCATCTCTTCTTTAATGAAAAGTACACGGCTCTGTGCCTTAGTTTGTATATTTTCTATTACCCCAAGTAACCACCAATTCTTCCACTTTTCATTGTAAATCAGCTTTATTTTACAGTCATGTATGGATTCTAACTAAATTTGGGTAAAAAGAGTCCACATTTTTAATTCCTATATTTTGTTAATTAAAATGTCATTAGGCCATAAAGAAAGCCTCAGCATGAATTTGTCTCAATACATTTCTAACGTAGGCCAGATTTTACCAAGAAAAGTCACAACCAAAGTTATTACCCCACTCTAAATAATAATTTACATTCTGAAACCAGACTATTCACTCTGTTTTCTTATTTGGATGCATTCAGAAGATGTTGACAGCCTTCATTTGGGCACTCAAACTGACAGACACAAAAAAAGCCCATTTTATGCACCTAAATACTGATCTACACATCCAAATTCAGATTGGAAATTGATTTGTAGAGTATTTAGCTGTGTAAGTAAAGCACCTTTGTTTTTTATGCTCTGCACCTTTAAATCCCCAGTTTTATAGAGACAAGCTGCCGCTGTTTTCATTTCAGTGCACTGTCAGAAGAGAAACACACACACACAGCAAACACAACACTCTCTCGCAGAGACTTAATATTTACTCCTCCTCACAGCTCTTAACCTAAAATAGTGTTTCTTCAAACTGAACTTGCACAGTTGCTGCTCCTTGTGTATGGCTAAAACATAATTACAGTGGCCAGCATTTGAAAATTGACCCCCAGATGACCTACTGAAAAATTAAGTTTCATTGCAAGTTGTTTCCGAAATTCTGTAGTGAAAGTGCATTAAGGAAAAACAAAAGAATCCAATTCCTCGCAGCTGCTCCCAGAAAGAACCTACGTATTTATGTACAAAAGCTACACACTGGCTCAAAACTTACTTCAGCTCCATTGCCTCTACTGAGAATTGCACACGTGTATTCCAAGGTGAAAACTGGGCCACATTTGATTGTATTCAGATCTTTTTGCATTGTATTGTTGTTATGGCTAGAAACACCAAGAGAATGAATCCTAGGTACCAATCATACATTTTCACATGGAGCTCCAGCCATGTTTGAACCAGTCTTAGTTCAACTCAAAGTCTGAACACGTACAAATGCACTATTGTAAATGTTCTAGTGAGTGAAAATTAGTTGGCAACCCAAGTACTGGTGTCCCGGAAAAAATAAAGCAGTACCAAATTCTTTATAACACGCTATTAAACCACAGAGACAAAGGCCCTGATTCAGGAAAGCTTTCCTAGTCACTACAGCACTTAAATGCACGCTTAAGTTCTTTAGTGAATCTGGAGCCTGGTCTACACTACGCGTTTAAACCGGTTTTAGGAGCGTAAAACCGATTTAACGCCACACCCGTCCACACTAAGAGGCCCTTTATATCGATATAAAGGGCTCTTTAAACCGGTTTCTGTACTCCTCCCTAACGAGAGGAGTAGCGCTAATATCGGTATTACCATATCGGATTGGGGTTAGTGTGGCCGCAGATCGACGGTATTGGCCTCCGGGCGGTATCCCACAGTGCACTACTGACCGCTCTGGACAGCAATCTGAACTCGGATGCAGTGGCCAGGTAGACAGGAAAAGCCCCGCGAACTTTTGAATATTTCCTGTTTGCCCAGCGTGGAGCTCCGATCAGCACGGGTGGTGATGCAGTTAAAAATCAAAATAAAGAAAGAGCTCCCGCATGGACGATGCGGACATTATCGCTGTAAGGGCAGGCATATCTGTTCTATCAGCGCTCAAAATCATTTTTTAAATATCTCCAGACAGATGCCATAGCAGGGACTCAGCGCACTGCTGTGTGACAAGCGTAACGGAAAGCCAAAGAATCAAATGGACGCTCATGGACTGGAGGACTCAAGCTATCCCACAGTTCCTGCAGTCTCTGAAAAGCATTTGCATTCTTGGCTGAGCTCCAAATGCTTCTAGGGTCAAAAACAGTGTCCGCAGTGGGTCAGGGCATAGCTAGGCAATTTACGCACACCCCCACTCACCCCCAGAAGTGAAAGGGAAAACAATCCTCTCTTGACTCTTTTACATGTCACCCTATCTTTACTGAATGCTGCAGATAGACGCGATGGTGCAGCACTCAACACCAACATCCTTGCTCCCCCCACGCTATGGATGGCTGATGGTACAAAACGACTGGTATCCGTCCTCATCATCAGCCTATTGGCACATGGGGCAGTGCAAAAGGACTGGTAACCATGCTGACTAGCATCTGTTAGGTCGATCAAGGGCGCCTGGCCCTAATTTTTCCTGGTAGATGGTACAATATGGCTGATAACCATCGTCATCATAGCAACAGGGGGCTGAGCTCCATCAGCCCCCACCCTTCATGTGTAAAGAAAAGATTCAATTGCCCCTGAACTAGCAGAGGGATGCTGGGCTCCTCTCCTACACACTCCTTACTGTCCTGTCTGGACTATCATAGCAGCTGGAGGCTGCCTTCCACTCATATCTCACTAACAAGTCACTGTGTCTTATTCCTGCATTCTTTATTACTTCATCACACAAGTGGGGGGACAATGCTACGGTAGCCCAGGAAGGCTGAGGGAAGAACGGAATCAACAGGTGGGGTTGTTGCAGGAGCACCCCCTGTGAATAGAATACAGCTCATAATTTCTGCAGGATCTGACACAGAGCAGCTGTCTGGTTCTCTGATACAGTGGTTCTCTAGTACACTTGCCCATATTCTAGGCAGGACTGATTCTATTTTTAGATACCAAAAAGGAGGGATCGACTCAGGGAGTCATTCCCAATTTTGGCTTTTGCGCCCCTGGCTAAGAGCAGCCAGGGGCACTTATGACAGCAGCAAATGGCACAGTGCAAAAGGACTGGTAGCCACGATCATCTTATTACCAATTTATGGTATGGTAGATGGTACAATATGGCTGATAACCATCTCTGCTATCATGCAAAAGCAAAAGCATGCTGCTGTGTAGCGCTGCTGAATCGCCTCTGTGAGCGGCATCTAGTACACATACGGTGACAGTCACAAAAGGCGAAACAGGCTCCATGATTGCCATGCTATGGCATCTTCCAGGGCAATCCAGGGAAAAAAGGCATTTAATGCTTGTCTGCCGTTGCTTTCCCAGCGGAAGGAGTGACTGACGACATTTACCCAGAACCACCCGCGACAATGATTTTTGCCGCATCAGGCACTGGGATCTCAACCCGGAAATTCAAAGGGGCGGGGGAGGCTGCGGGAACTATGGGATAGCTACGGAATAGCTACCCACAGTGCAATGCTCCAGAAATCGATGCTAGCCTCGGACCGTGGACGCACACCACCGATTTAATGTGTTTAGTGTGGCCGCGCACACTCAATTTTATACAATCTGTTTTGTTAAACCGGTTTATGTAAATTCGGAATAATCCCGTAGTGTAGACGTACCCTGGGACTAAGTACAGAAGTATATCAAAGTGTCAGACAGTTATTTCTACTTAGTCTTTTAGCAGATTCTGAAAACTTTCCTTCTTCTCTTTTCGCTGGTGATGTGGATTTATGGAGTGTCATGATTGGTAGGAAATTTTGACATAAAATGCATCATTAATATTTTTAAACCCTGTATGATTTATATATATGGACAAATAACATAAAAGAAGCTAATTAAACCAAACCCACTGAAGTGTAAATAGCATAAAAACTAATTGTTCTGTAAGCTACTGAAATCAACTAATAATTAAGATATTTGCCATAAGTCTAAAGCAATACAGGTAGGATTGGGTTAAGTGGGCTCTGTGCATGTGTGTAGGGAACATGGGACAGAATTATTTCCAATACTAATTTGTAAGGATTAATACAAAACATGCACTGAAACCTTTTAAAGAAAAATGTCACTATATTAAATGTTAACTACTTGAGTGGGTGGAGGGAAGGTAATTATTTCAACTCTTACAAGAACGACAGAAAGAGAAAGTCTTGATTCACACACTTCCTAATCGGACTAGGAGGATGTTCAAAATTCATTACAGTACATTAAATTTGCACTGAATAGTTAGCTTCATTGCAAAATAAATAAACAGCCAATTCGCTTTGATCAGCAGAAATTCTGATAAAATCAGCATAACACCAATTAAAATGTGAAAAATGTCACCTACTGTAGTTATTCTAATGGAACGGGGACATATAGAAAGGAACTGATTCAATGTTTATTTTCATATCAACTGTGACTTCAAACTGTAAATCATTACAGCTCTTACTTCTATATCTCCTCCACAACCGCAGCATTAATCCTATTGATGAATTTACTGTTTAGTACTAGAATAGCACTCACCACAACCACCAGGGTAATAAAGGATTTTCAGCGTGTGCATTATAAATTCCTATATTCAGGGGGCTACAATTGGCTCATAAATATGTGAGCTAGACTGAAAGTTGGTGAGTAAGATTTTAGCCTGAAACTTTTTGGGGGGTTGCGGGCGGGTAGAAGAGAGGAGTAGTGGCAGTTTGTTTAGTTATAAAATTCTGTTTTGACTATTCTTATTCATCAAGTTTGTTAGTTTCCAAAACATTTGTATGCTGTAAGGCTCATATCCTGCAAGCATGCACATGCTTAACTTTACAGATCCTTACACTGGAGCTTAAAGTTAAGCATGTGGTTAAATGTTTGCAGAATCAGAGCTTTGTATCTACAATATGGGTTCATTTAAAAAAAAATACACCACATTTGTTGGTAGGGCTAGGATGAAATTCTCATCCCCTTGATCTATACTCAAGTTATCAAACGATCTATGTGTACAAAAGGAATGAAACTGGATATAAACTGGACACTAAGAAGTTTAGACTTTAAATTAGATGAAGGTTTCTAACCATTAGAGGAGTGAAGTTCTGGAACAGCCTTCCAAGGGGAGTTGTGGGGGCAAAAGACATATCTGGCTTCAAGACTAAGCTTGATAAGTTTATGGAGGGGATGGTATGGTGGGATAGCCTAATTTTGGCAAATAATTGATCTTTGATTATTAGCAGGTAAATATGCCCAATGGTCTGTGATGGGATGTTAGATGGGGTGGGATCTGAGTTACTACAGAGAATTCTTTCCTGGGTGCTGGCTGGTGAGTCTTGCCCACATGCTCAGGGTTTAACTGATCACCATATTTGGGGTCAGGAAGGAATTTTCCTCCAGGGAAGGTTGGCAGAGGCCCTGGGAGGTTTTTCGCCTTTTTCTGCAGTGTGGAGCACGGGTCACTTGCTGGAGGATTCTCTGCACCTTGAGGTCTTTAAACCATGATTTGAGGACTTCAGTAACTCAGACATAGGTTAGGGGTTTGTTACAGGAGTGGGTGGGTGAGATTCTGTGGCCTGCATTGTGCAGGAGGTCAGACTAGATGATCATAATGGTCCCTTCTGACCTTAAGTCTATGAGAAATTCTCCTTCACCTGAAAGTCAGCAAGGTGGCTAGTGTTGCTGTTTTGTACAGATGTTCTTTGTCTGGGGCAGCTGCTGGGTTCTGGTTTAAGTTGAGACAGTTTGCATCAATCAGCTCAACTTTTGAGCATTTAGACTGAACTTTTTGAGTTTGGCCCACCACTCATTTGAAATACTTCACACCATCTGCCAGTCCTGGAAGTCCTTATGGATGTCACCACAGACATCAGCACTGAAAAAACATCCTTATAGGCTAAATGATCCCATTCACCCAGTTGTTAGGGATGGAAGATTGCAGAACATGAAGGAAAACTCTCTGTGGTACATCAGGTTAAGAGAGGATTAATAGATATTCCCTGGATGGGTTTTCTTTGCCCAAATATTTACTGTGTGTGGCCAAGGATGGGGGTTAGCCCTACTATGTGCTACTTATTGTTGGACCAAATCCTGAAGAGCTTTAATAAGTCCTTTAATCAAGAAAATCTCATAGTGACTTGAACAGAAACTGAGTGAGAACCTCAGGATTTGGCTCATTATTTATCTATTTATTGATTACCATCAGTGGTGCTCAGCACCATACCAAGAGGGGAAGACATGGAGTTAGAACCTAAACTGGACACAGTACGGTTCTGAAACAATGCCCCGGGTAGTTATGGATTGGATAGTTCAGCCTCAGTTAGATGAAGATACCTCTCTCTGAAAGATCCTGTGATAGATTAGCATTGGCTGGTTTTGTAGCACACACTTGTAAAACAAGAGCGATTTGAATGAAGAGAAACCAAGCGTCTGGAACACAAAGGAATCCTATCACAGACCAAGAAGTCAGCATAGAGAAGAGAAGGACAGTTGGGGTAGGCAGCATGGGAAAAGCGAAGGGAATGAGGAGGAAGTAGCAAAGCTGTGCAGGGCTTTATAGTCAAGGATAAGAAACCGAAACTTGGAGAAAACTTGTGGGAGAGTTAGTGAAGGGATGCAGACACACACATAGGCTTTGGCACAAGGCTCTTTTTTCCCTGCTCAACTAAAGCAGTTGTGACTGACTGAACAGTGAGTGAAGTCTATGATTCTTTTCTGCAGACTGATCGGGAAATATAGTGAAGACCTGCCTAACCGAAGCGTCCCTGTTGGTTTATTAATAGAAATGCAGTATCTGGATACCCATAACCCTGTAGGAGGTAGCAGAAAGTCACCCTAATGTAAATCCAGCAGACAACTTTAAAGTCCTTCAGCTGATCTTCTGAAGGATCACTAGCCCAAGAATTAACAGTCAAAAAATTTCTGCTGTAAAATCCAGTTACTAACTGGAATCAATAGGAAACTTTTTTTTTTAACCATAAAGGGGGGGGAAAAAGTAGGGTTGATTTGCACAGTCTCTTACAAGACATCACAGTATGTCAGAGTAATCCTCACAGTGGCCTAGGTTCTAGGTGAATGGCATCAACGCAAATGCATTAGTTCTGTAAAGGTAGCAATGACATTTGCCTGTTTTCCATCTGGTGCCCATCCCCACACTGAACGGCTCATTACTGCCCAGAGATAGTGCTGCTATAGGATCAGTAATATTATCCACTCCAAAATGGTAACCAACACCAATCCCTCGCCCCATTACAGAATGCTTCTTTGTGGCTTCTGTTGCAGAAGGCCCGTGCAGCTGTTTCTCTATAGGGTGGAAAAACTTACATCTTATATAATGTTGAGGGGGTGGTCTATCAACACCTAACATCAGCAGCTATACAATGCAACCTCTCAGCAACCCAACTCAATCTTTTTTGTGCCAGGTGTGCAACCCCTTGTGGACCTTCCCCGCTCCGAACTAAGCACTGTATATGCTTTTTTTCTGGCATGCAGTGTTGTTGTAGCCAGGGTGAGCTGCCCCCTGGCTCCACCCCAAACCCCGCCCCCACTCCACCGCTTCCCCAAAGGCTCCACCCCCACCCTGGAGCACCCATGGAGTCAGCACCTATGGTTGTATCTGTGTTGCTCCCAGGATATTAGAGAGACAATATGGGTGAGGCAATATCTTTTATGGGACCAACTTCTGCCCGGGAGAGAAAGACAAGCTTTCAAACTCCCCAGAGCTCTTAACTCAGGCTTTGTCTACACTGCCACTTTACAGCGCTGAAACTTTCTCACTCAGGGGTATGAAAAAACACACCCCTGAGCACTGCAAGCTTCAGCGCTGTAAAGTGACAGTGTAGACAGCGCTCCCAGTGCTGGTAGCTACTCCCCTCATGGGGGTGATTTTTTTTACAGCTCTCCCAGCTGCATTAAAGCACTGTCGCGTCAGCGCTTTAACATTGGTAGTGAAGACATACCCTCAGTGTCACAGCTAAATACAAGATGGAACAGATTGTTCAGCATAAGCAGTTAACGCATATTTCAAGGTGAACTGGTCTGTTAACACCCCGTTCAGACATAGGGAGGAAAGGAAGAAGGGGGAGGAAGCCCCGGGGGAGGGTGCTAGTAAGTTACATATCGTTGTAATAAACCATAAATCCACCATCTCTATTCAGTCCATGATTTTTAGTGTCTAACAAAGTTATGAATTTAAGCTCCCAGGCTCATCTTTTGAACGTGCTGTGCAGGTTTCCTTTGAGGTTGAGAACTAATAGGTCAGATCTAGAGTGATTGCTTTGTGAAAAGTGTTCATTCACAGGTGAAAACGTGTTTTTGTCTTTTATCATTTTTCTATGCAAGTTCATTCAAGAGTGTAGTGATTGGTTTCACCCCCAGAATTGCTATTCATTGTGAAAGAAATCTTTCCTGAATCCCCTCTTCTGGCCTTCAAACAAACCACTCCCCAACCTCTCCAAGCTCATCATCAGAAGCAACCTCGCCACAGAAAAACAAAGCCACAACAGAACCTGACAGAACAACAGATGCCAAATCTGCAGACATATCTCCACTGCTGCAATAATCAACATCCCCCACAACACACCTTTCGAGATCCATGGGTCCTACACATATCTCTCAACATGCGATATACCTCATCCAATGCACTAAATGCCCCAGTAGCAACGAGTCTGGAAACTTAAATTCATAATTTTGCTAGACAATAAAAATAATGGGCTGAATAGAGACACTGGATTTATGGCCTATTACACCAATGTATAATTGACTAACACCACCCTCCCCCCCCCGCAGCTTTCCCCCTTCTTCCCTTCCCCCCACCCCCACTATGACTTAAGGTGCCACTTTGCCTTGAATAGTCCCTTGAAACGTGTGTTAACTACTTATGCTAAAACAAACTGTTCCACCTGTGACACTCTGAGTAAGTTTCTCTGACCTGAAGAAGAGCTCTGTATATGCTCAAAAGCGTCTCTCTCTCTCACCAACAGAAGTTGGTCCAATTAAAAAGAGAGAGATTACCTCACCCATCTTGTCTCTCTTTTCTGGGAGTTACCTATAAAGAGCACACTGCCAAGATGACTCCAAAGGATCTGACTTCTCTCTCTTTCCCCCTCCCCCCCAATCAATTCTTCCAGGAAATTCTTAATTATGTTAAAAAACAATAAAGAAGGAAACTCATCCAGTTCGCGTTAACACACACAAAAGCCGTCACACTCTGAGGGGAGGCTAAAATTCCGGGTCAGATCTTTAACTTGTGTATATTGTCACAACTCAGTTAGTTTAAGTCAATGGTGCTTTGACAATTTACACCAGCTGAGGATCTGGTCCATCATCTTCTACCAACTCCCCATTGCATATCAAGAAAAATCTCTCTACAGCGATTCAATCTCATGGTGTCCAGATATGTGGTGAAATTAGGGTGACCAGATAGCAAGTGTGAAAAATCAGGACAGGGAGTGGGGGCCAATAGGCACCTATATAAGACAAAGACCCAAATATCATGACTGTCCCTATAAAATCAGGACATCTGGTCACCCTAGGTGAAATAGATAGGCACAACTAGTAGCAATTAAGGACAGAATCTCAGGCTTAACATTGAATATCCTTGGGTTTATGTCAGCTCTGTAACACTATTTCAATGGTGCTTTTGTGGTTTAATAATTCATATAAGATGCCATTGTTTATAACACTGCCAGTTTCCGAGACATTCTTACTCAACTAATTCAGTATTTTCTACCAGTCAGGAAAAAAGAAAGTACTCAAAACGCAATGTTATTTTGAAGTTCTGTAATTTGGATGGAAAGCAGTAGATAAATTGGTAATCGCAAATGGTCTGAAATTTGAATGATTTTTCCATTCCAATTAAGTATACTGAGAATACACTCAAATAATTAAAAAGTGCTGAAAATAAGCAGTATTTGGAATTAATGGAAGCTATATATTCATCTTGTTGCATTTATTATTTTTAAGTTATAGTTCCCACACATGAAGAAATGCAGTGAAGCTAAAATGAAGCAGTTTTGTTGCTAAATATTGTCATTTAGATTAAAATATATGTGTCTATTGAATCCAAAAGCCAAATGCTGCTGCTGCTTTTACTATTTGTAAAATCTAAAATAAACTGCCAACAAGTAATGAGCAACAACAGGGAAAATAATGAAGTAAAAGATAGCAGGAGCCACAATTTTTCACACACCCCCAATAAACATTTCATTTTCCTGGTGTGGAAAATACTTCCTACAAAATAGAGTATGAACATGGCAAGAGAAATGGACAAGATTAGAAGGTGATGCCTTATATTAAGTGTACATTTATAAATAGTCCATATAGGTTAATAAATGATTGATAGGTGTATTAATAAATTGTTAACCACCATAATTGTTAGAGAGACCAAAAGGTAAATAGGATGCTTATAGTCATCTATGACACCTTCTACCAATGTGCTAATTACCATCTATATCACTTAATATGAGTCTAACATGCTTATAACACTTGCTGATAATTTATTAATCTTTTATAAATGGATCCATAAAATAAAATGTGACTGATGACAAGTTACATATTAAAGGAAGGCAATTGTTCCTATCCTGCAGCGAGGTCCATGGGAGCAGAACCTTGTGTGTGCATACAGGCTGTGGCAGGACTGGGGCCTAAGGAGCCCCCTGAAAACCATGTCAAAACCTGCATTGATTTGATGGGAACAGAATTGGGCCCACTATTTAATCCAATAAATAAAGGGAAATAGAACTTACTGTGAGCAGACAAACTCCTGGACAATTCTTATGGCCCAATTCTCTGAGAAGCTAAGCACTATTTGCAAGGTGTAAAGTGCTCTCAACTTCTTTTCTTTAATGGCAACTGTGGGTTCCGAGTAACATACAGGATCAGACCCCTATTGCAGAATGCATCATAGCTCCTAATCAGTGCCCAAAAGAATGATCTTGGATGGGAATATTAATAGTGTTAATGACATGAAGAAAAATAAGCCCTCACCCTGGATGCTCAAGAGATTCAGATAGTTCAGATAAGCCTGCAGATGCTTATGCCAGACAAACTTCAGGACATGGTGAGGGTTGCACATCATCACTAGCAGGGAAATTCTGTTTTATGCTGAGCTGATAAAGGAGTGTTTTCCAAAAGCATTAAAACTTCCTTCTAAAAATCCTAGCACTTCACGACATGTAGTAAAGTTTAACTGCGACCAGCATCATTTCCTTCACATTCTCGATAATTCAAGAATCTATTTTATATATTTACATAAGCTTTTACATTTTCCTTCACAATTATATATGAATTCTTATGGGCACGTCAACCACCATTTTTTCTCATCTTTTCATGGTGTTATCCAGACCTTCTCTGGCTTTTTAATGGTTTCAGCTTGGGGGACAATCTTATTAAATCAAAGAGTCACCATATTTTTCATGTATTTAAACAAATTGACTAGGATAGCCTTCTTTTTTATTTTTCCAAGGGGTCGCCATTGAGTCACCTTTGCTAGCATTTGGCTCTCTTATTTTCATATCTTGGCACTTCCCTCATTTGGCCCAGAACTGGAAGGACCAAAATACCATAAGAAAGACAGTTTTTATATGATGTTCATAACCCAAAAGGAAATACGAGGTTGCAGAAATCCCACAGGAATGCCTGTTGTAAGGTGTCCTCCAGTAGAACAGACCAGATGTCCAAATAGTTTAGGCATGAATTTGGAGCACTTACCTGAATCAAGACTTCTAGGATTTGACCATCGCTGTAGTCAGCATTCCATTTCCATGTCACTCTCCAATGTTATTGGTTGTTCTGATAGCAGCAGCTCCACAACAATATTCTTTTAGATAAAAAGTATAAAACAGTGAAATGACATTTAAAGAAGAACCCAGGAAAATCAGTGCTAGCTACCCTTTTCGTAAAGGGAAAGGACGCGCTGAAACAGCTTACAAAAAAGCATCAATAATTCCTCAGCAAGTCCATATACATGAACACTGGGAAAAATCTTTAAAGATATATAATTCATAAGTCAAGAAACAAGGAGTTTTCTTTTGATGCTATTCAGTTATCTTGCTTATTTCCTAATAGTTCTACATCCATAAAAGGCCAAAGGACTCTGACCTTGGCAAACTAACTAAGCAGGAAAAGGCAATCATGTGTACAAGGTTGTCACCTACCCCACAAATTATGATAAAATATATCTCAGCATTGGAAAAAATAGCTGTATGTCTTCAGTGACATCCACTGTAGTACATTTAAGGATTTGAATAGGACAGCAATTTATTTTGCACTAAAATGTTTTATGGTTATCATAAAGTATTATGTCTTCAGAGACTGAAAGGTGATGTTTTTATGGACTCCTGCTTCTTGTTGCATTATCTTCACAGCTCAGAAATCATCTCTTTTTAAAAAAAGCCCCACATACCCCCTGCTAATAAAGGATGTCACACAATGGTTCAATTTAATAAAAGGAAACTCTGTGTTAAACAAAAGGTACAAGGAACATATTTCTAACACAGAAGAGTTTCACAATGAATGATTATCTGGCTAATTAGTGAAATAAATAATAATAATTGGCTGTCCCTCCTCATTAGAGTCTTTGAAAGAAAACAGAGCCCCAGAGCAGACTTCTAGCACTCTTTTGATTTGAAAAATTGGACATTGGTAATTACATTATCACTTTGCCAGAAGGCTAATCTTCCTGCATAACATGAGGGTTAGAGAAGAACAGACAGAGTGGCTGGGTATGTCAGTCCCCTGTTCTTTTACTATAGAGTGATTGTTTAGGTAAATCGAATAATTAGACCTGGTTGTTTAGTTGTTGATTTATCCCTGCTGTAGTGTCTGAACTATTAGGAAGTGTTAGGTACTCTGCTAATCTGAAGGGTTTCAAGTCTAAGTAAAATGTCAAAGCCCCCTTCCCTTCCAGCACATGTTCTTCAGGCTTTGCCCAATATCACTCTTGCACAGGGCTAAAACTCTTCTTCGTGCTTCCATCGCTTTCTGGTTGCACTATTCTAATTCACTGTTTGCCAGGAATCCCTTAGAACTCTATCTTTAGCACAGAATTTAGAGGGCTTGCCAAAGCCAGCACATCCAAATGTATTACTTGATGCTGAAGGAATTTCATTGGCTTCTAATGAGGCAGTGAATTAGCCTTAAGGGATCTAGTATCAATTTGATGCGTGCATTAAATGGAGTTACGCATGCACGTCACAGAGTTAATCGATTTATCTAGGCATTTATATCGCTCTCGTCACAGTAGCATCCGAGCACTTTAGAACAGATCCACAGAGGCCTTTGGAGGAGCACCGTAGAGAACAGGCCCTGAAAGGCATGTCTACACTGCAATTAAAAACCCCTGGCTTTCCAGTGCCAGCTGACTCAGGCCCACAGGTCCTGGGATAACAGGCTATTTAATTGTAGTGCAGACAGTCAGGCTCAGGCTGGAGCCTGGGCTGTAGGACCCTGCAAGGTGGGAGGTGGGAGGTGGGAGCACGAGCTAGCAGGCGTCTAATGGCAGTGTGGATACACGGTAAGAGCCTTCTGTTCAGTAAGGTGACACTGCACATTTTTTTCTCCGAAGTACTTGCAGTATCTCCTTCCCCCAAGCTCTCAGACGCATGCTATAACACAGCGGAACACAGCCAACATGCTATAACACTGCCACAGCAGAAGATAAAGATGGCCCTACCCAGCACAGAAGATTTGGCACAAAAGGCCACTATAAGGGACAACAGGGTTTTTAAAAACAAAATCCAAGTGTTTATAATAAACAACTCAACCTGCTACTGCCCCCAAAAATGTAGTGTACAAAATCTAAATGATGTACCCCAAAGATATACCCAAAATGGAAGAGTACCGCCTTCACTTGCCAATATACAGCTGGCCTTTGGATTCTCAAAGCTATCACCTGGAGGATTAATCCGTAGAGATTTCTCCGTGCCCTCCTATATAAACGCCTGCCCACTGGCCCCCCTCTTCTGCTGCCTTCCCTGTTCTCTCTCACTACCGGAATGTGGTGAGTATATATTAAAGAGCCCCTGGCTTCTCCCCTTTTGCCAGCATGCTCAACACTTTGTTATGAGTCAGAGCCAGGCCTTCTGTCCCCCTCCATGGATATAAGAGCAGCTCAGACAAACTCTACACTACCACTTTTGTCATGCAGGGATGTGAATAAACCACCCCCCAAAGCAACATAAGCTACACAAACATAAGCACTGGTGTTGACAGCTTCTCCTGCCAACATAGCTACCACCGCTTGTTGGGGGGTAGATTAATTAAGTCGACGGGAGAGCAAACTTATATTGTAGATCTTGTCTACATGCTAAAGTTGCACTGGTTTAATTTAAATCAGTTTTTAATCCAATTCAGTGAAAAAGTGCAAAAACCTGTGTGGACACTTATTTTAGTTGTAGAGTGGCTTATTGCAGTTTAACTCTGTTCCCAATCAACTTAAGCTAAACTGAAATAAGCCTGATTCAGACTGAAGTGTGTGTCCACATAGCCTTTTGTACCGGTTTAACTAAACTTGACTAAAATCACACTAATTAAACTGATGCAACTTTCTCACGTACACAAGCCCATTGCCCAGATTGCTGTTTTTCTACATTGCATCCCTAAAATTAATGGTAGACTTTTGGACCTTTCTTCTTCTCAGGCTACAGTGTGTTTAGACTTATGACAGCATCTGAATTAATTTAAGGTATGCAATGTAGAAATTGCAAGTACAGTTTCCTCTATATTTTATCACTGCCATATTTGACACAATATGACAAAACTGTCTAACGTTTTAACATTTTAACTTCTCTGGATTAGACAAAGAATCACTTTAGGCAGGAAGTATCATATGAGCATCTAGAAATGTAGGATCAATACAACTCTCCTTCAGTAAGCAGCAAGATAATGGTGCATAGCTTCTTGAATTACATGAAGTTTAAAAAAAAAAACCAAAACTCTTTATAACATCAGTCTTGCTCCATCATCAAGCTGTATTTCCTACTGTAAAATTCAAAGGTTATTTTGTAAGCTTTCCTTGTATCATGCCTACTTTTGAGCTGCACCCTAAATTTGCCACACACTACTGTTAATTCACAGATGTGTCAAGGAGCTCTCAATTGCTCTCTATGGGTGTTGCTGGTGAGCCTTCCTTAACAGAGAGGAAAGCATGACTCTTTATTTTTGTATATAATGCAGAGAAGTCTCTTCAGCGATGACTCATCAGTACTATCATCAATATTTGCTTGTGCTCTCTAGCACCTTTGTTTCCTACATCTGTGATTCTGTATTTACCTGTAGCTTTCCTCTCTGTTCATGGTGTAGGTGTTCCCTTGTCATTATAAAGTACTGACTCATGGCATCAAATCCCAAAGAAAACCACACTGAAATTTTAAGCCCTTATTTCCCAAAGAAATGTTGCCTCTTTTTTCAGAATCTTTTTTCCCCATTCCTTGCCTATTCACAAGAGTAAATATGCTTTCAAATTAAATATCCAAGTCTGTGTTTCAGCAATATGTGCCCCCATCAACCGTCATTTTAGAACTATCAAGCTTCCTTCCTCAGTATCTAGCCAATATGCCCAGTTGGGTAGCTGTAGGTTGGCAATACCTGGACTGCCCAGCAAATAAAGAGTGCCCACCCTCCCTCATAGATACTGCAGAACCCAAGCAAACCCTATGAAGGATCTTCTAGACTAGAATCAAAGGAGACCGCTGCTGCAGAGTACAGATGACTGGATGTAAAAGTCTAATGACACAATTGCACCTACAAATCAGATCGCAAAATGTTTAGAGCCCATCTGTTTTTGAGGAAAAAAAACAGTTCTCTCACTGAAAATGTACTTGTTAATGTGTCCAAGTTCTAATCCGATTTGTATCCTATTAGCCCTAGTCTGAAGGGATAGGAATTAAACCAAAATCACAGATTCTGATGCCAAGGGACTTAAATCTGTGTTTTACAAATAGCCCTTCACTTTATAAAAGCCTTACCTAGAAGTTCAGCTCCAAACACCTCCTCATGAACTCTGGAGTGTTCAAAAGCCTGTCGGTATATCCATGCCACAGCTGTTGAATTTGGCTTCATTTCTAATCCAAGTTAGTGATATCAAACTGAGCTGAATGTGCCTGTTTGCCATTTTAATGTCCAATTAATTCCAGCTTCCCATTCCATGACAGTATAACTCAATTTGAATTAAGTGGATGATCACATCATAGTGCCATGGAGGGCTAATGTATTTATATTTTAATAGTGAGAAATTTTGATTTCTCTTTAAATTCATGACTATTTTCCTTAGAGTACTCCTGCTTCTTTCTACCATCCAAGTGGCAAGAATCAAGAGAAACACATATATATACATACATGACATCTCTCAAGAACATAAACATCTTGTGGTTATCTGTAGATAAAGTAGTAATAAAGAATTCATGTACATCTAAGAAACCACACAGTAAATGAAGGATCTCTAAAATTCCTCAGTAATGAGGAAAGTTTGGGATGGGTGGGTGTTTTTTTTTTAAAACACAGAGATGCAGTAAACATGTGGCAATAGTAATTTCTATCCTCCCTTAATAATTTTGAGTTTAGCTGAAGTTACCAGCCAATGAGTTATGCAAGTTCTGCGTGGGCTGGAACACCATCTTCATGGTAGGGCAACTCTGTAGCACCTTTGCAGCTTCTACTCCATCTCTTGGCTCAAATAAAGAGTTGAAAATCCTGTGCACCCCCTACATGGGGTTTAGGTCCACTTACCCACTGAAACTGACCACAAACCCCTGCCTCTCCCTTGACCCAACTTCAGGGTCTTGTTGCATCTGATATGGCACCAGAGGTTCTGCTACTTTAGGAACCTTCTGTGGACTTGACCATGGTGGTGAATTTCACCTTTTATTATAGCGCGGTACGAATTAATCAAGGTAATGATTTTTATGCAGTGTAGGTGTGGGAGAAAGAGACCGAACAATATGTTTCTTTCACAATCTTTCCCCAGATATGTACTTTGGAATATGGTATGTGTCTCCTAGCACATCACATAGCCTGGCCTGGCTCACATGAATTACATTTCCAAACAGTTCGAAGTTAGAGTTGTTTGTGATCCTTCTTTTCCCCACTACAATGTCATCTTAGTCATAACCTGACACTCTGAAATATTCCTGTCCTGACTGAAAGCATAACTGCAGAGGACACAGAATACACCTGTATTTAATACACCTTTACATTTAATATGGATTCACTTCTTACAAATATACTTTTCTACTTCATCTAGCATACAAACAAAACCAAGAAAGCTCTCTCTAAATCAATAAATCTTCATTATTGAGCTGACTGGATACTGCTTTGGGAATTCTTGGCAGAAAAAGAGAGACAAAAGTACTATATTATGTCTTAAAATAGGCACCTCTCAAGTTGAACCCCACAATGAGATCAGATGCTTGCATAAAAAGTTGACAGCAGCAAATAAACCCTTTAATACTTGGGCATGACAGGTCCAGTGTGCCACAGTTGGGTATAAAGACCAACACCCAGCCTTAAGAGTATAAAATAACCAATACAAGGCCCTTATCCTGGATGGGCCCAACTTCAGTGACAGAATCAGGGCCTAGCAGGAGGCCTGAGTGTTGAAAAAGGTTAGGAAAAAAGGGTTCCTCACAGCTAGAGTCCAGCGAGGACTGAGTTAGTAAAGTGAAAACACATGGACTGGGCTTCTTTGGTGCCAGGCTAGGCCCAGGGCAAAAGACTTATCCCAAGTTCAAACAATTCAAAAATAGGGCTTATTTGAGCCAGTGTTAAGACAAACAAGGCCAATTGCTGGAGTCCCCAGATCACACTCATTTTATGGTGACCTTTAGATTCAGTAACAGCTTAGTTCAGCCACACATCCTGCATGGTTCAACTATCTGGCAACCTCTGCATTCAGGGCAGGCAGCCATGGCAATCTATTTACTGACTGCTAGAACAGACCTAGCTCCTTCTCTCACCCTCGAGCCACAGCTTGCACACTCTGTAGCACAGAGGGTTGAGAACAAAGACACAAGCTGCCTCTCCACATCCCAGCATGTTCTCTTCAGAGAGGAAATATGAATACACAAAACCCTGTATGTAATTACTGTATTAGAGGCCAATCCAAAGCCCATTGAAATCACTGGGAGTCTTTCCACAGAGTTCAGTAGAGTTTATATTAGCCTCTTAGAGAGGAAATGCCTGTTACTTAAGCAAGCCAGGATAAAACAACCTAAAGAGAAGCGGGTCAGAAGTGGAAATCTTCATATCTGTCAAGTATCAAGGGGTAGTCGTTTTAGTCTGTATCCACAAAAACAACAAGGAATCCAGTGGCATCTTAAAGACTAACAGATTTATTTGGGCAGAAGCTTTCATGGGTAAAAAAAACCACAGCATCTGAAGAAGTGGGTTTTTTACCCACAAAAGCTTATGCCCAAATAAATCTGTTAGTCTTTATGGTGCCACCGGACTTTCTTCATGGGTACTGACAGCCTGGTCCCATATTTAAGCACATTTATTAATATAAATGAAAACGTTAGCACCTGCATTGATATATTATGTGTCACCGCTTGTAAGTGCTCAAATTTAAACACTGAAAAAAAAACAATAATTAGTTTAAAACCCAGTTTAATTTGAGCAGGGCAGCTATTGGTCTGCTTTTCAAAGTGAGAGGAAGCAAACTCCCCACCAAAAATTAACTATTTCAAAAGATCTCATTAAATGGTTTCGCTGTTTGCACTGATTATTATGTAGCGGCAATAAATCTGTATGTCTATAAATCTGACTGAATTAGGTTTTCAGGCCTTTATTCCAGATAATTTCTTCTCCCTATGTGGACTTTCCCAGGAAATGAGATTTAATGAGTCATAGTCCTCACTGATAATCACAGGAGAGCTCATTAGCTTTTTGTCAGATTTGTACCTACTATCTGCCCTCAATATGCCTGTGACTTATTTGAGTTAAATATGATATTACAGAGAGGGTGGGTATGCACTGATGAAGCAACAGAGTGGATTTGAGACACTAGAGATACATATTTCCACTTACATTTACAGCCCATTGAGATCTGAGAGGAGAAACCCCCTCCCCTATTGATGGCATCATTGTCTGGATGACACACATCATTAGAAACAAATAAGAAGGACATTTAGATTTCCTAGGCTCAGGCAGACTGCTCAGCAGAGAACGGGTCCAAAATAGTTCCTGATTCATGGCTATGGTCACTAGAATACATTCATGCTCTAGAGTAGAAAGCTACAGTTTACTATCACTTTGCAGATGCTTTGGGGGCACTGAGATCACCTAACCACTGAGACAGGCCTACTATCCTACTCTATTGAGGGTCTGACCCCACATCCATCACTGTGGCATTGAGTGCCCTCCGGTAGTGCATTATGGGCTTGGCTCTGAATTGATCTGTGCACCTGCAAAGGGGAGTAAAGAGCCCCTTAGCTCCCCATCCTTCTGCAGCCACAGTGTTGCGGAGGAGCAGCTACTAATGGGCTGTCCCATACAGGCGGGTGGGAAGTGGATAGGCAGGACCTTTTTTCTGCCATCCCCACAATGCACCAGCCAGTACAGCTGAGCTGATGCATTAGGGAGAGTGAGCTGTGTCAATGCTTCTCCTCTCCCAGGAAGCAAGGACTAAATTGCGACTCAAAGTTTTCACACTGTTTCCTACATAAGAATGGCCATACTGGGTCACATCAAAGGTCCATCTAGCCCTGTATCTGGTCTTCTGACAGTGGTCAATGCCAGGTGCTTCAGAGGGAATGAACAGAACACGTAATCATCAAGTGATCCACCCCAGCATGGCAAACAGAGGCTAGGGACACCATCCCTGCCCATCTGGGCTAATAGTAATTGATGGATCTATCCTCCATGAATTTATCTCCCATGTCTCCTGGGGCAGCACAGTTATGTTCTGCCTTTTACACTGGGAAGATTGCAAGGTGCCAATCGAGCCTTGAATGTTGTGACTAGCATCTGCCAGGTGTCCTTTCCTTCTGTCTCTCTGTTCTTCCACATCTTATCTTACCGGAAGATGAAAACTTTTACTCTGTTAACAGAATAATAGGGACTTTCACAAACTCCCATAACTTGCCAGTGTATGCCATTCCTCCTCTGTTAGCCTGCAACATGGCTACCTCAATAGTAAGGTGCCAAATCCAGGAGGAAAGGAGAGGTTGCTGCTATTAACTGAACATTAGCGTGTGCTGAGGCAGAGAATGTGCTGTGCTATACATTGTGTTAGCCAGTCCCTTTTCTTGGTGCTCTAGGGAAAGATCCTTCCCCCACTGCTTCTGCTTCCCTATGCATGGGGCATGATTTCACCCAATTAATGTAAATAGCAGAATATATTTCCAAAATTAAATCCAGTCATATTGTTTCCACAGTGTGTTGCTGTAAAAAGCAGTGATTCTATATTAAGTGTGAGAAGGGAATTGGCAGGATGTGTTATTTTCCCTACTAACTGCAGCTTGGAAATAAATACCTCAGGGGCATTAAAAATTGCTTTCTTTGGTCTATCTTCCCAACCAGCCTGGAGACCCGAGGACTCATCCAGCATGGTGGGTTTTTGGACACATGTTGGAGCTGGACATTAAAAAGTTGGTATCCTGCAGCTTGTGCAGCTTTACTTTATTTCTGCAGCCACCAGGGGAGCGGGGGAAGGGAAAAGGAGAAAAGATACATTATTTGGTACATTACACATGATTTTATTCTTTGCAAAAAATTATATGTGCAATTTGTTTATAAATGCAAATTAAATACCTTTCCACTTGGCAAGTGGAGAATTCTCCAGCATTTGGCAGCAAGGCAGCTTGTACTCTGCCATCTATTTCTAAAGATACTGGGTGCAGATTTCTAAAAAAAACTTTTCTGAGTATGAAGGTATTCCCAGTAGAGACAGGCCTAAGAGGTGGTGTCCAGAATATGATCAGGTTCGGGCATGAGGCCTATTAGGGTGTTCAGGCTTGAGTGGGGATTTGACAGTGCCAGAATATTGCAGGCTTCTCTTGAAAGATTTCAGCCCTACTTTGTGCAAGGTCAGCTGGTTCCAGATTTCCACGCTCTTGGGTCCAACCTTTGTGAGAACAGCCATCTCAGCCAAATCTGAATTGAAATACAAACAAAATAGGCCTCCTCTAATTTGGGATCTGACCAGGTACCACACCCATTCATACAGATTTGGATCCAGGAGTCTCCATTTAAACATTGCTCAATTTCAGAGTGACTCACATTCCAGCACCAGCTGCTCCTTTTAGTTTAAAATCTACATCATACCATGACATAGCGGGGAGGGAGAGGTGGCTCTGATAGGTGGGGCCCGTCAGCAGGCAGGAGGCGCTGGGGGAAGGGGGAGGGTCAGATAGGGGGGCTGAGCACCCACAATTTTTTACCCATGGGTGCTCCAACCCCAGAGCACCCCCGGTGTTGGCGCCTATGCTCTCAAATGAACTTACACAGGAAAATGATTCTAGACAAACACCCTATCACCCGTGGGTGAACACTTTTCACAAAGCGATCACTATATAACTGACCTATCATCCTCAAAGGAAATCTGCACAACACATTCAAAAGACAAGCCTAGGAGCTTAAATCATAACTTCGCTAGACACTAAAAATCATGGACTGAATAGACACTGGATTTATGGTTTATTATAACAATCTATAACCCACTAACACACACACACCCCTCCAGCTACTTCCCGCCCCCCTCCTTTCCTCCTTGTGACTGCAGGGGTGTTAACGGGCCACTTCACCTTGAATGGTCCCTTGAAATATGTGTTAACGACTTATGCTAAACAATCTGTTCCATGTTGTATTTAGCTGTGACACTCTGATTAAGATTCCCAGACCTGAAGAAGAGCTCTGTGTAAACTGAAAAGCTTGTCTCTCTTTCATCAACAGAAATTGGTCCAATACAAGATATTACCTCTCCCACTTCATCTCTAATATCCTGGGACCAACATGACTACAACAACATTGTGTACAACAATCTCAAGGATGCTGTGCACCTTTGGGAGCCACAGTTCTATTTACTGAGAGAGAAATTGAAGCCGGGCCTAGCAAGTATTGAGAAATATTCTTATGTTGCTTTTGCTGTTTCTAAATGCATTACATTTCTAACAGAGACAAAGCAGAATTTGACACTTTTTTATAACCAAGAGCCCCTTTTGGTAAGATTATCAATAGGGCAAGCTATATATATTTTTAAAAAGTGTATAAAGTTATGCACTTAAATAATGGGCACTCTTCTCTCCTCTGCCCTCACGCCGTGTTTTTTGTTGTTGTTGTTTCAGGGTTGTTTTTTTTGCTTGTTTGTTTTTTAAGCATAATTCAGGACAACTGATACACCAAAGACTAGCACAGTGGTGCTGTTCAAGGTCCTGATGTGTCCAGTCCCCACTAGGGTAACTTTATAGCAGGGAAATGAGTTACCATCTTATCTGTATTTTAAAGGGGAGAAAGGGTATGAGGATGGAATAGCCTTATATCCCAGATAAACATTTATATAAAATCCAGAAGATCCTTTATATTTTGGATGTTAATTTTGTGCCGTGTTCTCCATATTTACAATATAAAGGACAACAACCCATGAAACTTGCATTTACTGACCTTGTTCTTTTGAACATATCTGCAGTTAAGACACAATGCTTCATAGCACCTTTCATCTTTCAAGACCCCCAAAGGGCTTATATTAAATATTTTATATAGTTATACTACATGTATACATAAAAAATGTATTCTACACACAAACGTACTTTACATACTCTATACACACGCGTGCTGAAATGCTGCTACCCTAGGAGAAGGTGGGGTGGGCAGCAAACCAACCAGTAATATTAGTTCAGATTCAAACACTAACTGGCTTGACCTCATTCACAAGGGATTGATTTGGGTGGCAGTCGACCTACAAGGAGGCTACGTCCCTTTGGGATTTTCCATAACAATGATTATCGTTTTATGTTCCCTTTCCAGGAGCGTTAGAGCAATATCTAATGAATTACTGGGGAGAGCCTGTTATGCTCAAATTCTATGGTTATTTATAACATTCAAAATGTGTATTGATTTGTTACATAAGTCAATCCAGTCAGAGAACAGAAACAGTATTATATACCAAACCAAACACAGAACAATGTTCAAATATCAAATATTTGAATGAGTTGTTTGCAAGAAGCTATTCAAATGGGAAACCATTTTTAAAATAAAAAAGGCAAATTTCAAATCAATTTTAGAATTTCACAAACTGCTTATAAACAGAAAGGTGATAATATAATGAACTCTTCAGATAATTTACTGTGCTATCAACCCCTGTGTTTTATTATGTTGGTGTTAGTTCTTTAATTTATTGACAGATCTACTGAGACAAAGGAATGACTTCAGTGGAGTTACAGAGGGATAAGTTTGGCCCATAACATTTTAATTTATTTATTTCAGTGCCTTCCCTAATGCTCCAGACTGAAGATATGCCAAACTGTTTCCCCATCAGCTCAGATGAAAGCGTACGGGATCCAGACTCCATTGTGTAATGTTTCAGATCTTAGCCATTTATTTCTCCAACATATTTTTGATTACCTGTTTATTCTCTAAGAAGGGTAGGGCTGCCAATACAATGCCAGATCATCAAGTAGTATCAAACACTGCAGTATCAAGAAGTACACATGGCCAGTAGGAAGAAGTAAGGAGAAGGGTAAGATACTAGAACTCACATCTTTCTCATCTGAGGCCTGATTGTCAGATCCAGCCTTGGATTTTGCCCACTCACTTTTGCCTGTGCAATTTATTGCACCTACCAACATGAGAACACGCTCATTTTGCACTCACCAAAACAAACACAACCCATATTTGAGCACACTCAACCATCAGTTGGGCTAGCTTTGTAATAGCAAAATTGGTGCATAACAAATCACACCAGCAAAACTGGGTAAGTGAGGAATATTTGAGTATGAAAAACCAGCAGCTGCCTTAAAAGAGGATAAAATTCCCTGGTGGTCTAAAAATCTAAAGTCCTCATACAGACTCCTTTACGGTGACATCCGAGCACCTCCCAATCTTTAAGGAATTTATCTTCACAACACCCCTGTGTATAGGGAAAACCTATTACACCACTGCACAGATGGGGAATAGAGATGCCAGCACTCTAACCAGTGGAACATCCTTTTTTCCTAAAAGACTCACCCAGCCTTTGAAATGAAATTGAATATGAAAAAACATTTTCCCTACAGAACTTGCATGCATATTGATCAGGTCATTTGAGCTGAGTGTAACCCCACTCCCTTTGCCTTCATCAATACCTTAAAGACATTAATGGCTTACAGTATGACCCTTGCATTCCTAGAACTACAGTGGAACCAAAGAGCTTAAAAAAATAATACTATCCAAACCCCGGTATGCCTCAGACCGCATGGCTATCTGAACTGAATCTAATTTCTCTGAAGCTGGAAACCCTTTGGATCAAAATGTAAATAACGTTTAGTTAGATATACACCCATATTTGGCTTCTCCAAGGAACATGCCCAGGCAGCAGTGTGGATTGATGGTTGGAGCAACAGACAAATAAACTAGACTCTGCCATGCATTCATTGTGTAGCCTTGGGCAAGTCACAATCTCTGTCCCCCAGTTTCCCAACCGGGGGAAATACTACCTCTGAGGGTGACTAAGATCATCAGATGAAAAGTCTACTATTATTGTTACATACTGTGAGGAGATGACAGAGCTATTTACTTCCTGGTAAGTTGTGTTTGAGGGGGTGGGAGGCAGTCCTATAGATCCCTCCTTGTCTACTCTTTGTGTCTCCCTTCTCCCAAAAACGCCTCAGATCCCAGCGACTTTTCTTCTGACAAAGAAGTTTGCAGCCCAATAAAAGCACCTTTTACTTAGCCAGCAGAGGGTGCTAGAGGGTGACATGAGATCCTTTCTCCCCAGGCTATGAGCTCCTTGACCCACAGCCTCCAATTACGATCTCCGCATGTTGTGCTGTCACTGCACTTCCAGGCTACCCACAAAATTCTTTCTAATCTTCAGCCCATTTACACATCTTTGTGTTGCGCACCTTTCTACTGCCCTGTCACCTCCACAGTAATAGAAGTGGAAATCAACAGACTTGTGATGCCTCTTTCAAAGTAAGTTCATAGTATTAGTTTAAGACCTATTGAAATAAGGATACAAGAGAAGCACCAGCCTCATTCATTACCACTTCAGGGTTCCAGTGTCAGTCATTAATCACCTGAGCTGTACTTTCTGGGTTTATGATTTTGACAAAACCCCTTCATCTGAATTATGGCCTTGTGTGCAGCAGTGGGCCATGTATTATACTATATATAATTTTTAAATACAAAGACAAACAGCATGGAACAATTAGAATCTATGACTTAAAAGTCTAGCCCTCTTACCGCATAGGCAAACATAATGCTCTTCACTTTAACCTATGGGTTCCACTTCATATGTGGTGTATTTTTCATACATCAAGCTTTTTATAAATGTGCTATATAAAGCACCAGAGCTACTTTGCCAGCAAAATATAGGGAAAACAAATATGTCAGGGTAATGATGCCAGGACTCTTCCTTATTGAAAAAAAGCAGTTTATTAATACCTTATTGCTACAAGCTAGATCTTATTATCATCTTGGGTCATTTAGAATCTTATTAGGTATTCTAATGGTGGATGAATAATCCTGTGATAAATTCTTTGCCATGTCCTTCACAGTTGTCATAGCAGGATCATAAACAGCATTTATAACAATCTAGCCTAGAGGAAAAGGCTTACAAAGGTCTGTTTAGCATGCAGGAAATATTCAGATCGGCCATGTCTGGTTAGACTTGAAGCCCACAGGAGAGATACCAAAGTTAAATGTAGCATGGGCTTCTCTGAAGATTAGTTTTAAGAAAGGTATTGGGTCTGGTACGTGGGGACTAATGCCAGTCATGTGGCCACAAACAGAGTCTCTTACAAATGCAGTAACCAGTGTGGAGAAAATGTAGTTACAAGCTAGGTCCTTAGGTGAGCCAATAATTAAGCAGCACAGCTCATATTATTCACAACTGTATGGTTTGCAGTTCAATAATGTATTTCAAAAACTGTTACATGAAAGGAAATGTGCACACAAATGGTGGTGATATCCATGTAATAAATTGCAAAGCCATGTGATAACTTACATATATCATGAACTTTGGAAGCCTCACCTGCATTCTAGCTGCTTAACTCCCTCCTTCAAGTTTACAAACATTCTAACCTCATTTCTAGTTATGATGGGTCACATGGGATCAAATCTTAAACTATCTTTGATTCAGGACTGAATGCTTCTGTAATGTTAGCAGTGGAGATGGATTAGTGGATAAAGTGAGGAGATCATAAGTGCATGAAAAATACAATTTCGTAACGACTTTAAAATAGCTAGTAAACATTGCATGTGATTTTCTCTATCTACACATGCACACACACACACACCTTCTAGCACCATATAATAAATTACTCATGCATGTTGTTTCTTTTGTTTTTAGAGATATTACCAGTTCTGGCACTAGTCCCTATTTTTAAGGGCAGAGAATCTCTCTCAAACCAGCAGACTCTTTCCAAACAAAAGAAGAAACTTATACTGTAGACACCTGTATAAATGCTTAAAAGGTCAAACAACATTTATTTTATTGGAAATTCTAGGCATACGTTCAGGTAGTTGTATTAAAACTACGATGGCCTACTTGAGGGGATGCTTTGGGCTGTATGTATAGATACACATTTCCTGAGGCAAGTCATTTTCTTGCATTTGCACATGCACGGGGATTGTGAAAAGTACCAAACTAAATTTGCTTTGCTGAAATTGATTCATATTTTCTTCCCACATGTCAGCTTCATCAAATAAACTAGTTCTACGGGTCCATTCTCCATGAACTTTCAAGCAATTGAGTTCTGCTGACATAAATGCTCCCAGAAATTTTAAATTTGCATACATGAGTATTCAATGCTGAAAATGCAAAGGACACTCATCCAGCCAACAAATAGAAACTATATCGTCATGAGACTAGTCTGAATCCAAACTAACCAACACAGTCACTGATCCTGAAGACGCTTATGCACGGGCTTAATTTTACTAGCAGGAGTAGCCCCACTGATATCAAGGAGACTACATGTGGCAGTCAAGGTAAGCATGTGCGTGAGGTTTGGAGGATCGATCAAGGCCATAGCCTGAATATCAAAGACTCACAGTCAATTGTTTGTGATCAGGTCTCAGGTTTGGGGTTGTTTTTTTAAACTGCTGAATACTTGTGAACAACAAATAAATGTGGGAATGGCAGGGCCGGCTCCAGGCACCAGCGGAGGAAGCAGCATAGTCCGGACGGCTTTTTTTTTTTTTTTTTTTGCGCTTGGGGCAGCAAAAACGGTAGAGCCGGCCCTGAGGAATGGCCATCTACAATGACATACTAGATGAGCAGAAAGAGAAACTAAATTAGCCTCAACCAATTAAGCTCCCTTAAATGCTGTGTTATGCCCCTTTCCTCTAACCTTTGATCAGCTGTTTGTGAATTCTTTTGGCCAGGCCTATGCCTCCTTTTATGTTTCTACAGTGCCCAGCACATGGGTGCGCTACTGGGTACAATAAATAGGAATAATTATTATAATTATGGAGATTAGAAGGATCACTGACAATACTAAGCTTTGAATTATGCTATTCAGAGCACAAATAGGAGAAAAAAGATCTTTTCTAATTCAGAATGGAGAAATAAGAAAAAATGAGACACAAAAGTGTTTTAAATTCAAAAGGAAATGGGGTTTCAAAAACTTTTCAAGTAGCTGAGTTAGTTTGTTTCAAATGGGTTCTTGACCTGTTTTGTGGAAAAAGAATAGTTCTCCTCTAGTAATAACATACCATAAATGCTTATTACCAGACTAAAGAGACACACCTGAGCCACAATCATCGCAACAAACTGTCATATCATGCAGCAAACAGTGAGTAGCATATTGGAGCACCCAACAAGCTCAACAGAAGTGTCACCGATTTTTTTTTTAAATCAGATGCAGTTCTGTCCTGATACTTTTCTAAAAAACACTTTGATCCTATATGTAGGGAGCGACAGATTTAAATACCACGCTATTGCATTTTCCACTAGTGATCAGCCTGTGATGTTGCTCTCAGCAATCTACCTATGAAAGGCAAGATTCTGAAAATCACCATTTACAAGAAACAAAATATCACCCCTATTTCTGTAACAAAACCCCCTGTCTGAATTTACTGAACAGCTGTAAAAAGAAGGAGTACCACATCTGAAAATGTCTCCTGTTTCAGGAGGATACTCCTCAGACCAATACTTTCAAACTGTACTGAAACAGACTGAAAAAGGAGAAATATTAGCGCTGTTAAGATCTCAAGTTACATCCCTCCAAGGCTGGCTTGCCTAATACAGTCACCTAGGTATATTAATTTATAGGAAGCTCTCTGCTATTAATACACTTTAAATCCCAGCCTATGTGGCTCTTATTCCTGGGAGTTAGTTTTGTACTGAAAACTGGAATATAAATGCAGAAAATATCTGCTCTGCAAGTTAGAGTTTTTCTTAATTCAAAAAATGAGAAAATATGCTCTTGCCTTAAATTAAGATTGCTTCAGTGCTATCAGATCACATTTAGCAAGGTACTTCAGGCTGAAGCAGAAGTCAGCATTATGAGGTCAGCTCTGTATGAGACATTATCTCAAATTAATCAGACATACAGGATGAAATCCTTCCCCCTCGACGTCAATGAGATTTTTGCCATTGAGTTCAATGGGGCCAGGATTTTACCCATAGGTCTCAGTCCGACCTAATGTAAATCAACCAGTTTCACACCAATGTAACCCCATTGGCTTCATTGGTAATTCCTGATTTACACCTGTATGCAATCAGACACAGCCCAATCACACCACTTGTGGTTCATACAAAGCATTTTTACAATGTTTTTCAACATAGATTAGAATGAAGTGATTGCTATAGATATGCCTTGAGCTAAAAACTTTATATGACTAATGTCATTGTATTGTTACTGCATTGTACCCAGCACAATCCAGGGCTACTGGCCTTTAAGCTCCTAATTCACACACTTTTGGGTTTGTATTTATACCAGTTGATGAAGTTTTTCTTTCAGCACTTAGAGATGTTCAGATTTGTTCTGCAAAATACTTATCTGGGGACACACTGAAGGTGCTCAACAGCTTTCAGGATCAGGCACTAATAACTCTTGATTCCAGGGTCAAAGGTCATATCTGAAATCTTGTTGTAAACCTGGGAAATTACTTTTCGAACGTTTCAGCTTTTACCGCCTGAGTTCCAATGAGGAGGCGTTCACCTCCTACTATTCATTCAGAATTCTCTACATTGTTTAGGAAAGGACACACATGTATCATTCATTATCACAAGAAAGGTAGGAACCAAAGTGTACCTATCAAAGAAAGTAGCTAAATAATGTCTTTATACAAGTTAATACAACATTATCCATTAGCAACAATGAATCAAATTAGCGACTCCCCAGATGGGATGATTTAGTACTAGTAAATTATGGTAGTGCCCAAGGGTAAGAGTGAGATGTGAAAAACCCTACGTCTCTTACACCAATGATGAAATGCCTGTGGAGGGTTGAGTCTGCCTTCAATCATTCTGCTGAAAGCAAACCGAGTACCAAACAGTAGGGGTATCCTAACAGTCACTTTCCTCTTTGCTGTGTGTGAATATTGAGGACCTCATGGCACTGACAGCAGAGTGTCTTTGCTCCAATATTCTTGACCAAAATTTACACTGACTCCCTACGGTTGGGCAGTGTACTGTGCAGCTTCAACCTGGATGCTGAACTGGCCCCCAGATTATTTGGGGGGTGATGTCCGCGTAGGGTTTGTGAATTTTTTTAATTTGTTAATTATTTTTAGGATGGAAGATATTATTAACATACAAAATAATGAAAATCATGCACATCAAAAATGAAAATCATGCACATCAATAACGCCAAAGGTAACAGTTTTACAAATGTTTCCAGCTGTGACTTTGTTCCTCCATGCACCAGTGTACATTAGACAAAGTCAGTGGATTTGTCTGCAGTGGATTTGTCATGCCCCAAGATTCAATTGCATAAAACATACAAGAAACATTGCAAACAGAAATAACTCCCAGTCATTCCAAAGAAGCTCACTTGAAACTCCGAATGCAATGTGTCACTCATTTTCTTTAGCCATGTATTTCAAGCACGGAGTTTTTTCTTTTTTTTTTTCACAAAACATTTCAAATTAAAATATACAGTATTAAGTATTGAACACATTTTATTAATCTTCTACTGCAAGCAAGATGTCCAATTGCCAGACATGCAGCTTTTACATTTTGCTAGGCATTTGTAAATACACTAAAGTGGGGGTGGGCAAACTACGGCCCGCGGGCTGGATCTGGCCCATGAGCTGCTTTAAGCCGGCCTGCAAGCCACACCATGTGGCTCAGCCCTGCACCGGCGGGGGGGCTGGGCCAGGGGCCGCACCACACGGCTCCCAGAAGCCACGGCATGGCCTCGCTCCAGTTCCTACATGCTCCAATGGGAGCTGCAGGGGCTGTGCCTGCGGATGGGGCAGCGTGCAGAACCGCCTGGCCGCGCCTCCACATAGGAGCCGGAGAAGGGACATGCCGCTACTTCCGGAAGCCATTTGAAGTAAGTGCCGCTTGGAGCCTGCACCCCCTGAGCCTCTCCCCATCCCCCACCCTCCTGCCCCAGCCTGGATCCCCCTCCCGCTCTCCAAATGCCTGGATCCCAGCCTGGAGCACCCTCCTGTACCCCAAACCGCTCATCCCGACCCCAGAGCCTGCAACCCCAGCCAGAACCTGCATCCCTTCCCACACCCCTGCCCCAGCCCTGATCTCCCTGGTCACAGCCCAGAGCACCCTCCTACACCCCAAACTTCTCATCCCCAGCCCGCACCCCAACCCTAACTTTGTGAGCATTCATGGCCTGCCATACAAATTCTATTCCCTGATGTGGCCTTCGGGCCAAAAATTTGCCCACCCCTGCACTAAAGCAATTGTCCTTTTGTATCAATACCATTCAGCTATGAGTAAATGATCTGGTCAATGGTTTGCCCACTGGAAAGATCAATTGCTTCCACAATTCCCAATGAGTGATTGTTATATTCCCTCACTGTCTGATTTTACAGTGCCCAATTAGAGCTTAAACGTCTAATTGACAGAAGAGTTCATCGTAAACTTGAAAGCTTGTCGCTTGCACCAACAGAAGTTGGTCCAGTAAAAGATATTTCCTCACCACCTTGTCTCTGTAATTCACAAGAAATAGATAGAGCCCTCCACTGTTGACTTTGGAGGACTATGACTTCACATTCCATTATCTGCCATTAAGGGTACGTCTACACTACGGGACTATTCCGAATTTGCATAAACCGGTTTTGTAAAACAGATTTTATAAAATCGAGTGTGCGCGGCCACACTAAACACATTAAATCGGTGGTGTGCGTCCATGGTCCGAGGCTAGCGTCGATTTCTGGAGCGTTGCACTGTGGGTAGCTATCCCGTAGCTATCCCATAGTTCCCGCAGCCTCCCCCGCCCCTTGGCATTTCCGGGTTGAGATCCCAGTGCCTGATGGGGCAAAAATCATTTTCGCGGGTGGTTCTGGGTACAGCCTCACCCCTCCCTCCCTCCCTGACAGCGGCAGACAACCGTTTCGCGCCTTTTTTGCTTGGTGAACCGTGCAGACGCCATAGCACAGCAAGCATGGACCCTGCTCAGCTCCATACCGCAATCGTGGATGTTTTAAACACCTCGCGCACTCTCGTGCAGTATATGCTGAACCAGGACCTTCGAACCGAGGCGAGTAAGAGGCGGATACGGCAGCGCGGCGATGACAGTGATGAGGACGTGGACACAGAATTATCTCAAACCGCGGGCCCCGGCGCTTTGGAGATCCTGATGGTAATGGGGCAGATTCTATCCATTGAACGCCGATTTTGGGCCCGGGAAACAAGCACTGACTGGTGGGACCGCATTGTGTTGCAGGTGTGGGACGATTCCCAGTGGCTGCGAAACTTTCGCATGCGTAAGGGCACTTTCATGGAACTTTGTGACTTGCTTGCCCCTGCCCTGAAACGCCATAATACCAAGATGAGAGCAGCCCTCACAGTAGAGAAGCGAGTGGCGATAGCCCTGTGGAAGCTTGCAACGCCAGACAGCTACCGGTCAGTCGGGAATCAATTTGGAGTTGGAAAATCTACTGTGGGGGCTGCTGTGATGCAAGTAGCCAAAGCAATCACTAAGCTGCTGCTACGAAAGGTTGTGACTCTGGGAAACGTGCAGGCCATAGTGGATGGCTTTGCTGCAATGGGATTCCCTAACTGTGGGGGGGCGATAGATGGAACCCATATCCCTATCTTGGCACCGCAGCACCAGGGCACCCAGTACGTAAACCGGAAGGGGTACTTTTCAATGGTGCTGCAAGCACTGGTGGATCACAAGGGACGTTTCACAAACATCCACGCGGGATGGCCAGGGAGGGTTCATGACGCTCGCGTATTCAGAAGCACTACTCTGTTTAAACGGCTGCAGCAAGGGACTTACTTCCCAGACCAGAAAATAACAGTTGGGGATGTTGAAATGCCTGTCGTTATCCTGGGGGACCCAGCCTACCCCTTGATGCCATGGCTCATGAAGCCATACACAGGCAGCCTGGACAGTGGTCAGGATCTGTTCAATTACAGGCTGAGCAAGTGCAGAATGGTGGTGGAATGTGCATTTGGCCGTTTAAAGGCGCGCTGGCGCACATTACTGACTCGCTCAGACCTCAGCCAAACCAATGTCCCCTATGTTATTGCTGCTTGCTGTATTCTCCACAATCTCTGTGAGAGTAAGGGGGAGACCTTTATGGCGGGGTGGGAGGCTGAGGCAAATCACCTGGCCGCTGATTACGCGCAGCCAGACACCAGGGAGATTAGAAGAGCACACCAGGAAGCGGTGCGCATCAGAGAAGCTTTGAAAACGAGCTTCATCAATGGCCAGGGTACAGTGTGACTGCTGTGTTTGTTGATGAACACCCAACCCCCTTGATTGACTCAGTCCCTGTAAGCAACTCCCCCTCCCCCTTCGAGTACAGCTTACTTATGCAAATAAAGTCACTCTCATTTAAAAAGCATGAATTCTTTATTGATTCATTATAAAAAGAGGGAGAGAAGTAAGGGTGTGCTTTGGGAGGAGGAAAGGAGGGATGGAGAAGGCCATTAAAAAAATAAAATTCAGAGTAACAACATCCTTCTGGTTGGGCTGTCCACGGGGGTGGAGTGGGCGGGTGCACGGAGCCTCCCCCCACGCGTTCTTACACGTCTGGGTGAGGAGGCTAAGGAACATGGGTTCCTGAAGCTCCACAAGACGCCGGAGCATGTCAGTTTGATCACGCAGCAGCCCCAGAGTTGCATCCCGCCACCGCTGATCTTCCTGCCGCCACCGCTGATTTTCCTGGGAAGATAAATATTTAGAAAGATACATTTTACAGAACAATGGTTATACTCTTTCACAGTGAAAAGCACTATTCACCTTACACCCCCCAACGCATGGCTAATACCACGCTAGCTCCCTGCTAATCAACAACCTTTAACTCTACCTGCATACCACAGTTAGGTCAAATGCATGTGTGACAGAGGCAGGGTGGCACATCAAATGCAAATACTGCCTGGGATGAAATTCCTCTATTGTATCTTACTTTCTAAAAGCATGGCCTCTACTAGAATATACAAACAACGGTAAGGACGAGTCAATTATATTTGTATCCATTTATATTTTTTGCTACAGCAATAATCTACTGATTACATTGCTGCGATGCAACTGCACCTGGAATTACTGCATTCATGCCTGGGCAGCAAAGTACCAGTAATTAATTCATCATGACAAATCTCCACACCTAGGTTCTGCAATTTACTGTGTGCACATAGACTCCTGCACCCACAGGAAGGCCCACTCATGTTAATTGCACTTGCTTTTAACACATATTAACTTCATTGTAAATGATGAAACACAGGCCTTCCTGGATATTTCCCTTTATAACAACACCACACACAGTAAGCGATATTGATACTCTAGCCTCAAGAAAAGAGATGGAAGAAAGAGCTGAATAACAGGCTTTCTGACCAACAGTTACTGGATCCCATTGAGAATATGAATATTTCACCAATACAGATTACATGTGATTCAGATCAGCTTTAGCGCCTTTAGCTAAACAGCTGCAAATATCTTGATCATGAAATGCAACAGCATTACTCTGCTATTCAAAGCAATTTTTATTTCTGTGTAGGATTAGACCACACAACTGCCCAAAGCTACAGCAATAAATACAGTTTGGTGCTATCTAAGGTAGAAATCTGCTGAGAAAGGTGTTTGAAACTGGCAATGGATGCATGCTCTGCAAATACTTTTTCTGCATAGATGTATGATGCACCAGAGACCAGATCTTATCATAAAAACTATAGTAGCAGATGCTACTGAGATAATATTAGTAACGACATGGACATCCTACAAAAGTCAATGAGAAAAAAATCTTCTCAGGTATACATGTATGTTGTTAATCATAATTAAGGCAGGTAGGACAGCTTCTTGGCAACAGATACCGAGTTCCCTTTCCCAGCACACAAATCCTGCAGGAATGTTCTCTTTCATTTTTATTCTTTACAGCAGTGTTTCCCAAACTTGGGATGCTGCTTGTGTAAGGAAAGCCCCTGGCGGGCCGGGCCGGTTGTTTACCTGCCATGTCCGCAGGTCTGGCCGATCGCGGGTCCCACTGGCCGCGGTTTGCTGCTCCAGGCCAATGGGGGTGCCCCAGGGCCAGGCACTCGAGCATTCCGCTCCACGGGGAGGGTGGGGGGAGGACTGCGGGGCAAGAAGCTCTGAGGAGCAGGAGAGTAGGGAGAGAGGCTCACCTGCAGCCTCAGGGGAGCAGGCGGGAGGTATAGGTGGTGGCGAGTGCCACAAATGCAGGCCAGAGAATGCAGGAGGAGCACAGGGCAGCCGCACAGCCAGCCGGAGAGAGCGGCACTTTGAAGAGGAAACCGCCGCTTCTCTCGGGCCGCCGGCTGCATGGCTGCCCCCTGCTTCTCTGGCCTGCATTCGTGGCACTCGCCGCTGCCTGGTGAGCAGTGGCTGGGCACAGCCACAGTGGGGAGGGAGCGTCCAGGGATGGGGCTGGCTGCCAGAACTGGCACAGAGCCAGGGAGAGGTGGCCAGGGGAGGCAAGCAAAGATGAGCACATGGAGGCAGCAGGGCACTCAGGTGGCCACCGATGGAACCGTGCCCCCTACCACCACCTTCAGGTGGGTGTTCAGCCCACACAGGTCTCTGCCCGCATCTCCGAGCCAGCCAGCGCAGGGCCACCTCAAATTCTTTAAAACCACATGCGAAAATGGAAGCAAAATCCTTAGCAGAAAAGTTTGAAAAGTACGATATTGCTGTTTTTACTCTTTTGTGGAACTGTTTACTTCAAAGAACTAATGCCGTCAGCAAATGGCTGCAAAAAGTTGATACAAATGTATTGAATGCTGCACAATTGTTAGCCTCAGTTACAAGTTTTGTCATGGAAGTTCAAAATGACTATAGCTCGGTGGAAGCAGAGGCACTAACATTAACAGTAAATATAGATTCCTCTGATATATCTGATGAGAAGCATTAAAAAAAAGGATGTTATTTTTTGATGAAACTAGAGACAATGAAATCAATTTAAAAGGGAAAGAGAAGACAGTCGTTGAGACAGTCAATGTTACTTGTGATACAATAATTTGCAGAGTAGAGATGAATCTCTAAAGAAAACTGTTGATTTATTTTGCGTGGTTTTTCACAGAAGTATGGACGAAAATGCTAAAAGCCACTACAGTAAGAAATTAAGTGAATTCTACCGAGAGGACATAGACATAAATCTTTTTGAAGATGAAGTGAAACATTTCATTCATTTGATCAAAAATGATGAGGTCTGTGCTTTGAGATCACCAGTTGATTTGTATAGACTTGTACGTGACAGTTTGCAGGCAACCTTTCCAAATGTAGAAATGATTCTGAAAATATTTTTAATACCACCTGTCACAAATGCTTCTGGTGAACGTTCTTTTTCTGTACTGAAACGAGTAAAAAATTATCTGCGAAATACAATGAGTCAGGAACATTTGACAAGTTCAGCAATATTGACAGTTGAAAGTGTCTCTTTACAAAATATTACTTATGATGACTTAATTGATGATTTTGTAAAGAAAAAGTGTAGAAAAAAGCTATCTGAATCAATATTTGTTTTCAAAATGAATAAGTTTCTTCAGAGGAAGTTAACTTTTACTTTTCCATTCATGCATCATCTATACTTTTTATTTTTACACATTTTTCACGTTAGCGTAATGCAAATACAATCTTTCATCTAGACCAGAAATTCTCAAACTGTGGTGCGAGAACTCCATTCAGGTGGACCTAGGAAAGGTTGTGATGTTTTTTTTTTATAAAGCGCTCTTATCCAAAGCACTTTAGATTAGTTAGCTAATGGTACAAACAATATTTGGACAGATCATTAAGTGGTCCGCTGAGACCCTCAGCGATTTTCATGTGGTCTGTGGGAAAAAACAATCAAGGTACCTCACTTTATTTTCATTTACTTCCTATTACTTATAATATAGGAGGAGGATGAAATAAAAAAAGAATGAAAAACAGGGAGTGAGGGAAATAAGAGAGAATGTTCTTTTTCCTGGTTTCTTGGCTGGGTCCCAGGGGGCCAGGAGCAAAAATGAAGCTGAGCACAGGGCCCCACTAACTCTAAATCCTCCACTGCCTGTAAATATTCGTATAAAATACAATTAAGCAATTTAATGTATGAAAAATACCAATTAACTGTAACAGATTTTAACTTTTAAGCACATTAAAAATTGGGAACCAAACTCGGATACTATGGTTATGGGGATCATCATAGATTAGACGGTTTTTTTCGTTGTTTTACACTTATTTTCTCCATAGTGGTTATGCAGTCAGGCATGTTGCCACAAGTGAAATGAGACCCCTGCCACACCTGTGACTTTACAAAGTCAGTGAGGAATAGGCAAAATTTTAGCAAGAGAGAAGAAAGGCAAAGAAAAAATAAAAGTGGGTTTGTGAATATCTTTATGTTGTCACAATGGGAAAAATCTCCAGGATCAAAACATCCCAGGGGTTATGTTTGCTAGGGGCAAGATGATAAAGTGTATGCACCACTAGGTGAGCATTCTTGAAGGTATATCAATGAACTAACAGCACCCTTGTCTACAAATCTCCACCTTCCATTTTTCCTGCAGAAATTTTGCCTTTTTTGTTGAAGTATTTGAAGCCAACTCTTCACAGATAACCAGCAGAAAAATAACTCAGTGCTTCATTTGGCTTCCACCATCATCCTACCAATCTCATCTGAGAACTTATATTCTTTCCCCATCTTCCAAGCCTGTTCATTACTTTCTCTTACTATTTAACTCCATATCTGTTATTAATTCTGAAAGGCAATTTTAAGTACATATGAAATGAAAGATGTCATACAAAAGAAAAGCATATTGCATTTATTCTTTTTTTCAGGTTAGTCAAGTTTTTAGCTAAAACTTAATGCATATGTGAAATGCAACAATATGTCTGGAGAAGGGTTCATGAAATTCCAATGCACTATGGCAGCAATAAGTAAATAAATAAATAAGAAAGCCAAAGCTACTTTCAGTTAATTATTACATCAACCCTAATTACTACATTCAAATCTGAATTCACAAGACAAAAACTGCTGATCAGGGAATGACAAAATATTTGAAGAACTATGTAAATACAGATCCACATATACAGATACAGAGTTTAGCTGAGCGGTGACTAAGCTGGGGCATGTTAACAGTCTGAAAATGGTGTAATGGCCAAAGACAGAAAGGAAATGCAGTGTAATATACAGGGATATAACTGCCAGTAGTGAGACCAAGTTATAAATAAAATAATAAATGGAGATAGACCTATCTCTTAGAACTGGAAGGGACCTTGAAAGGTCATTGAGTCCAACCCCCTGCCTTCACTAGCAGGATCATGTGCTGATTTTTGCCTCAGATCCTTAAGTGACCCCCTCAAGGAGTGAGCTCACAACCCTGGGTTTAGCAGGCCAATGCTCAAACCCCTAAGCTATCCCTCCCCCCTTGAGGAAATAAAAGAGGAAATTAAGGTGCAACACCAGCAAAAGCTCCTGCCAATGAGATGTACCATGGGGTGGAATTGTCTCATTAGGGAGGCATGTGGAAGCTACATCATTGGAAAATATAAAAATAGAGGGAAAAATACATTCACAATGTGCTGCGGGGACACTTCTGCACTGGCAGAGAGATGGACTGGTCTTTTCCGTGTCCAACCACTACAGTATAAGTCTAGAAATGTGTTTTAAAAGCATCCCCTCTGCTGACTTTTGATTCTGTTGTTTATTCCTGGCTGTATCTCATGTTAGTGAGATCCCATAGGGTTTAGCAATTAGCAGGAGGAAAGCAGTATGATAATCAGAAGAAATTAATGGTTTAAAAACATAATCTCACGTTTCCCCTGAGACCTGTTCCATGCAACTGGATACTTTAAAAAAAAACGTGAACAGGTAATTGATTCTTATTAAGAGAATTATCTGCCACAGAATGCTATTCCCATAGAAGGGACTTTAAATTAAGATGCTCTCAGGGCCAGCTAGAACCTGTCCCTGATAGTGTATCCAAGGGAAAGGGGCTTATGAACCTCTCCTCCACTTCCCTTTCACACCTACACGGAGGGCTGAACATAAGGGGAGCCTTTGTGAGCAAGGACCCAACCTTTGCAAAGTGGGTAGGGAGTGATAAGGAAGTGGCAATGCTATTTCTTCCTCAGTCTCTGCCTGCAATGGTCAGCAAGTCAGCCAGCTACAGAGGGGAGCACACACCACACTCTCTTGAAAATCCTCCATAACTAACACAACAGCTTGTTCAGAAATACTATCAGCAGCCTTTGTTCATCAGGAGCTGCATTACATTTAACTAAGTTAAACGATAAGGGTAGTTATGTTCTGGAATAGGCCTCCAGAGTTTTTAAGAACAGGTTGGACAAACACCCATCTGGGATTGTCTAGGTATACTTGGTCCTGCCTCAATGCAGGGGGCTGGACTTGACCTCTGAAGGTCCCTTGCAGCCTTAGATTTCTGTGGTTCTACAAGTGCAGAGCACACCTTCCTTTTATGATCTTTTGAAAAGAAAGACACAGATCTTGTAAGGTCAGAAGGGACCATTAGAACCACAAGTCCAACTGCCTGCATAACACAGGCCATAGAATTCCACCCAGTTACCCATGTAGTGAACTAAATGACTTGTGTTTGTCCAAAGCATATCTTCCTGAAAAGCATCCAGTCTTTATATGGAGACATCAAGAGATGGAGAATCTACCCCTTCCTGGGAAGTTTGTTTCAATGCTTAGTGACTTGAAGACAAAGCAAACTTGAAAATAAACATTAATTTCTTGGAAATCTGTTCCCACCTGGACAAGTGAGGGAAAGATGGAGATTGTGAACAGATCCCTTAGGAACAATGTTTTCAAAACTTTCCCCACTTTTTTCCCAATTAAAAAAATTAGACAAATTTTTACTAGCCCTATCCAGGATATTACAAGAGGGACTGAATGGGCCAAAGTCCACCCCTTGTGAAAACAAATGCTATTTTAGGACCCCTAATCCCAAGACAGAATTTGGTCTATGTTCCTTTTTCCAGCATGTTCAGACACCAGTATGCCTACCGGTAGCTAATATCTGGGACTTTGCAGGTCAGCTTTCCCGTGGAAGAGAATTCAGTGATGTACAGGTATACTGTACGTGTAATTACACACATACTCCAGTCCTGAAGCAGAAAGGGTCAAACAACCTTCAGCATCCTTCTGTTAGGAATCTAAGCCCCATCACCAGTAACTGGTTCGCACAGAACAATTCTGTCTAAAGAATTGACTAATTAGAGATCAAGGCAGACAGCAAACTCCTGCTGCTCACACATCTCCCTCTCAAAGGACAAATGCCTCTATACAGAACCTTGCTTAACAAAATTTAACAACATTTCATGTCTTTTCAATATTGAATATGTTAGCACGCTAGGAAAAGAACATGGAACACTATGTGTAACAGCGCCACCTAGTGATGGCTGCCATGATTATACTATACATTTGAATGTGCAGGTCCTTCATTTTCTTCCCTTCCCCCAACCATATAAATAAGGGGGTGGGGGGAGGAAACCTCAGTTCTACAGTTGAGAATTTAAATTAAAAATCAACAAGTTCATAACGGAAGGTTCCCATCACAACATTAATGTTGCCATGCTACAGTCAAAATACTAAGGTACAACTTTGAAGAGCAGGAAGAGTATCTGAAAGTCATACATAAGGCTGAGTTAATATTAGTCTTGGAACCTTATCTTTCTAATTTCTTGACTTCTGTGATTGAAGTTTGGAAGAACTGTAGTGTATTTAGCCATGCAACTTCTAATAAAATGAATGGGCTAAATTCCCTCCACTGTTTTGAAAATCCCCACCTGTTTGTTTTGTTTACAATCTTATTATGAACATTGCCTTATCCCTTAGAGTACTGAAAAGCAGCATGTCCCTTTCTAGAGTTCCCCTATTTTTGCTCCTCGACCATATGGGATTCCCCTACCACTTTCCCATCCCCTCCAAGTGCTAGAATATGGCCCCAGACTCCCTCAGCCACAAGCCCTGCCTCCCCACTCAGATAGGCTTCTGCCTCCATACTCCATCTCCCATTTTCTTTCTGGTTCCTACCCAGAGCAAGACAGTAGGATTTGGCATCGGGTTAAACAGGTCATGTCACAAGCCGTGGCCAGAAAGAGAAGGGAGTGTGCATTCTGGTATGGAGGAAGCAGGCCACCTCAGGAGGGTGGGCTAACAGAGATGAGGTGGATAGATAGTGAGAGCCAATTTCAACTTGCTCAGCCTAAGAGTCCCAATCTACCCTGCCTTTGAGTGGGTAGAAAACTTCCCTATTCACAGTGAAGAGAGAACCAAAGGGACACCTCCCAGCGGGAGACCAGGACTGGCTAGAACTGCTTCAGGAGACCATCACAGCCATTCCATGCTTAGGGCAGCGGTGGGAGAGGGCAAGAGAGTCCGAGCACAACAGGGCCAGAACTTGAACTAGGTTTCCCAAGAGAACGATCTTGCTTCACACTGTGTTTCTTCCATATATTTTCTGTGGTCTTATGGATCTGGCAGCCCTACAATCATGGAAAGTCTTCTCATTTCATCCCTGATCCTGAAAACAACTACATACTTAACATCATGAACACACATAGTCCCATAGGCTTCAATAAGACTACTCCATTGCTTAGAGTTAGGCACATGTTTCAGTGCTTTGCAGGATTGAGCCCTCAAATAAAAATGCTTAATTTCTGCTATCTGTCAAAGAGCAGGCACCTGCTCAATCACAGAAATATTGTATTAATATCAAATGAGGTCAGAGCAGCTCCCTTTCCCCCACAGACAACGCCTGGCTGTCCTACTGTTTGTCATTCCTACAGTACCAACTCTAGTAGGATGTATTTTGTCATATGATAAATTGCATGCTTAAAATGGCTCCTGCGGTCTCAAAGTCCACAATTAACCATTTCATATTCATAATGGTAAACATCAATATATCTACATCAAGAAAAACTACCATTTGCATAAAATTTTACAAGTAGCAAGCCCCTTATTAATAAGTTAGCTATATTCTGGTAGCATACCCATGGCATTTTCTCTTTTAAACCTAACAATACTTGGTACAAAAATTACTGGTGGACGTGCAGGTTTAACATTTTTGCAGACTCTACTACACAAACCAATGTTATTAGGACCATTGGAGAAACGTACCTAATATTCACAAATGAGTTTTCATTAATAGCTCCTCTGTAACACTTCAAAACACTGACTATCCAAGACCACATACAGCACATATTGGTTTTACCCACAGATACTTTGGATTTGTTGATATTTTGTATCTCCTGACCTCACAACCTTACCTCCCAGTGGGAAAAGCCACCGATTCAACCATTATTTTCCCCCTCAACAAAGCTGCTCAGCATGGAATTCAACATGCCTGAAAATAAAGCTGTCATATTCCAAAATGCAAATTGTCAAATATCTTATTGTGAAGTGTTCTGACATCTTTTGTATTTAGGCAGAAAGCCTTTTTAAAAGTTGATCAGCACTGGATCCTTGTAATATTGTTCGCTTACATTCTGTTAAGTTATTGAGAAGTTATCTATGGAACTTTAGTTATCTGATGCAAACTATCACAGTTTGTATGATTTTGGTAGTGGACAGTATATTCAATAAAGGATAAATTATTCATGTGCCAGGAAGGAAATAAATTACGGTAGATTATGGAGAACCAGGCACTTTAGGAAGATCTCACAGGTGCTACTATTCTTGCAAAAAGCATTTAGAAAGCAGAAGCATAAATGGACACACAAAACTACAGTGATATTGGAAACAAAGATGACCATGTGGTCCATACATGAGGGAGATAAAGAATGGAGCAGACACAGATAGGGAAATGTGTTCAGCTGTTTGTTGTATGGAGTCCAATTTTTTAATCTTGGAATTATAAAGATCATTATGATTAAAAATACTCCTATCTCATACAGCATGCTCTATTTGTTAGACATCCCAGACTAACGCTGCTCAAATAACACTTTTTATACAAAGAGTTAAAGGCTGAAAATGCATTTCCACTGCAGCCAGCTAACGCTTAAAACCAATATTACCTTTACTTTACAAAAACAAAGTACAGATCTACACCTTTTAGAAAAGGTAAGCATTGGAGAGTATTGAAGTAAATGGCTTAAGTTACATCCATTTCTCCACTTCCATATAATCTGCCATCTCTACCTCCTCACTCCCACTTCTCCTTACTAAAGCCAACACGAAAAGCTCTGGAATTAGTGGAGTCACTTAGCCCTCGTCTACACTACGAGTTTAGGTCGAATTTAGCAGCATTAGATCGATTTAACCCTGCACCCGTCCACATGATGAAGCCATTTTTGTCGACTTAAAGAGCTCTTAAAATTGATTTCCGTACTCCTCCCCAACGAGGAGATTAGTGCTGAAATCAACCCTGCTGGGTCAAATTTGGGGTAGTGTGGATGCAATTCGATGGTATTGGCCTATTCCAGAGTGCTCCATTGTGACTGCTGTGGTCGGCACTCTCAACTCAGATGCATTGGCCAGGTGGACAGGAAAAGCCCCGTGAACTTTTGAATTTCATTTACTGTTTGGCCAGCATGGCAAGCTGATCAGCACAGGTGGCCATGGAGTCCCGGAATCACAAAAGAGCTCCAGCATGGACCGAACGGGAGGTACTGCATCTGATCGCTGTATGGAGAGACGAATCTGTGCTATCCAAACTCCGCTCCAAAAGACGAAATGCCGGAATGTTTGAAAAAATCTCCAAGAGCATGAAGGACAGAGGTTATAACAGGGACCCACAGCAGTGCAGCGTGAAGCCTACCAGAGAGGCAAACGGCAGCTCCAGGTCAGAGCCCCGGACATGCCGCTTCTATAATGAGCTGCATGCCATTCTAGGGGGTGCCCCTACAACTACCCCACCCCTGTGCTTCCCTCCTCTCCCACCCCTCCCAGGCTTCCTTGGCAGTTATCCCCTCATTTGTGTGACGAATTAATATGAATTAATGCATGAATTTGAAACAATGACTTTATTGCCTCTGCAAGCGGAGATCAAAAGGGGGAGGGGGAGGGCAGTTAGTTTACAGGGAAGTAGAGTGAACCCGGGGGGTGGGGTTCATCAAGGAGAAACAAACAGAACATTCACACCGTAGCCTGGCCAGTCATGAAACTGGTTTTCAAAGCTTCTCTGATGCACAGCACACCCTGCTGTACTCTTCTAACCGCCCCGGTGTCTGGCTGCGCATAATCAGCAGCCAGGCGATTTGCCTCAATCTCCCACCCCACCATAAATGTCTCCCCCTTACTCTCACAGATATTGTGGAGCACATAGCAAGCAGTAATAACGATGGGACTATTGGTTTCGCTGAGGTCTAACCGAGTCAGTAAACTGCCAGCGAGCTTTTAAATGTCCAAAGGCACATTCTACCACCATTCTGCACTTGCTCAGCCTATAGTTGAACTGCTCCTTACTACTGTCCGGGCTTCATGAGCCATGGGAGCAAGGAGTAGTTTGGGGTAGGTGTGACTGTGCGGTGCTGCCGACTGGGAGAGCAGCCTGAGGCAGAAACCGCCAGCTGGCATGATATTCCGGGCAGGACTGAATCTCCATTAGACGAAACTTAAAGAAAAGAACGACCTGGAGTCATTCCCATTTTTGTGCAGGCGCCCCCGACCGACCTCACCGAGGACAACCAGGAGCACCCATGTCTGCCCAGATGCCCCTGACCAATCTAACTGAGGTCAGCCAGGAGCACCCACGCGATGACGACGGCTAGCAGTCGTATTGTACCTCTGCTGTCTGCAAGGCAAGGCAAGGGGATGCTGCTGTGTTGCACTGCAGTACTGCATCTGCCAGCAGCACCCAGGAGACATATGGTGACAGTGAGCTGAGCGGGCTCCATGCTTGCCGTGGTATGTCAGCTGCACAGGTAACCCAGGAAAAAGGCAAGAAATGATTTTTTGCCGTTGCTTTCACGGAGGGAGGGAGGCCTGATGACATGTACCCAGAACCACCCGCAACAATGTTTTTGCCCCATCAGGCATTGGGTACTCAACCCAGAATTCCAATGGGCGGTGAAGACTGTGGGAACTATGGAATAGCAACCACAGTGCAACGCTCCGAAACTCGATGCTAGCCTTGGTACTGTGGACACACACCGCCAACTTAATGCATTTAGTGGGGACACACAATCGACTGTATCAAATCGATTTCTAAAAAAATCTATTTCTATTAAATCGACCTAATTTTGTAGTGTAGACATACCCTTAGAGCTATGGAGGCACAAGTAAAGTTAGGAAACACTTTAGAGTCAACAACCAGGACATTTTTAAAACATCATGGACAAGATTTTCAGAACTGAGTAGTGGCTTTGGGTACCCAACTTGAGATACCCTAACAGGACTTTATTTTCAGGGAGCAGGTGCTCAGCACTTCCTGAAAAATCAGGCCACTAAGTTGTCAAGTTGGGTTTGTTAAACTGTACCAACCGAAAATCCTCAGTAACTTTTAAAAATATTGGCCCATAACTTTAAAATTCCTTCCCTGTTTTTTCCCCCCAAACTTTAAAGAAAAATGCTATCATGAGAAGAGAGGTGACACATGGAACTTCAAAGGGACTGGAGGCTTAGCTAGGATGTATGTGTGTGGAAAATTAGGTTTACAATGAGAGTCACCTTCAGCCATAGCTGCAGAGCACACACCACTGCTTCAAAAAGCCAATATTACTCAGCCAAATAGGACAGTGTTTCCCAAACTTGGGATGCTGCTTGTGTAGGGTACTGGCCACCGCTTCCAGCAGCTCCCATTGGCCTGGAGTAGCGAACCGCGGCCAGTGGGAGCCATGATCGGATGAACCTGTGGACACAGCAGGTAAACAAACTGGCCCGGCCCACCAGGGGCTTTCCCTACACAAGCAGCATCCCAAGTTTGAGAAACACTGACATAGGATATTAGCTTCAGGCAATTTGATATTTGTATTATTGCTAACACTCCTATTTGGATCTTTCCAAATGGTACCAAGTGTAAGCAGCAATTTCAAGAGATTAGAGACACATCACTAAACATTGCCTTTGCCCAACGTCTTCTATATCAGATGTTATCTAGTTTGGATTTTTAAAGTGAATATAGTATTTAATTAGCAATTTTCTAATCTGCTGCGATTGTGAAATACTGATTAATCTAAATGATCACATAATTATAATGAAATCAGATGCACTGCTGACTGAATACAGGCACAATCTGAAGACAGTGATAGACTTTTTAAAAGATGTTGCTCTTGCAATAATAATGTGGAATTGGAAAACATTCTCAATGTTAATTTTAAAACTGGCTTTAATGTATAAATATAAATATGAACACATACTTCTTTAGAAAAACATAAGAAATAAGAATATTTTAGACAAATGATCCTATTAGTCCTTCTTCCTTGATAGTCTCATGCATGAGGGAAAACCAGTTCATTGCAGGATTTTTCACTAATAAGTGTTTTGTTTAGTTCACTTAGTTTTCATATAACTCAAACACCATGGCTCTTTCACCCCCTCCTGAAATTGCTGGTTTTTTTCCGGTCCTGGTAAAGGAAATTTATTTCTTACAATGCAGTTTTGCTAGCTCGCAAGCCTTCAAAAATCATGAGACAGCCTCCCAAAAATCAGAAAATTAGCTTTAAAATCATGGGATTTAAAAGAAAGAAATGTGTGTGTGTCGGGGTGGACGGAAGTGGGGGGAATTGCCTTCTGGTTTTTGAAGCAGTAGAATTCACATTTCTAAGCTTTTCTCCTCTAATCATGAATGTTAGAAATTTACCCTCTCTTTTTAAAATGAAAGTTGAGATTTTTACTTGCTCACGTGAATCAAGGAGCTCGGGCTTTAACAAACACACCAAATAACTCATAACACAAACATAAGAGTTGGCCGCACTGTAACATCAATTTTCAATGAGAAATTAATGTTTTGCACTTTAAAATCAATATTACTCCTGTAATGGGAGATAGTGGGGAGGCTACCCCAGCGCACTGGCCTGGCATCACAGGTGAGCCCGTCCCACTTGTGGTATGAGCAAGTCCAAGCAGGCCTTTCTAGTATTAAAAAAGCACCTTTATCAGAAGGTCTGGTTTATTTAACAGAAAAGGACATGAAAACAAAAACAAAAGCTTCTGTCTGGTACTGTACCTGAAACTCTCCAGCCCTGGGTTAATCACTCTTATATTCTGCCCCTCTAACCACAACACACGCAGGCTGAATTCCCTCCCTGGAGTTTGAGCTTCTGATAGTCTTTAGCCAGACACCACTCTTCCCCTGACAGCAAGTAGCTCTCTGCTGAGAAAGCCCCTAGTAGCTTCACATGAAGCCCCACACCCCATTTGTTCCCCTGAGCTGCTCTGGTCCTTGGCCTGGGAGCACTTTTACCTTGGGGACTGTTTCTCTCTCTAAGCCTCTATTCCCAAAAAGGCACCACTAGGAGTAACTTCCTACACAGCTCCCCTGAGGAATCTCTCCCCTCAGAATCTTCCTCCAGCTTGGAAGCTGAGTCCTCAGAAGCTTTTGTTAGACCCAGCTGTCCTAATTAATTGCCACCCAACTTCTTAGGCAATTAACTATCCACTGGTGTCTCTGGGTTGGCTCACTCTCCTTAGCAGAGCCTGTCTGCAGAGCCTGCAGCCCCTGCCTGACTTCAACTGTGGCTAGCCCCTGTGACAAGTCCACCTGGGTCTACATGTTAGAAACAAGTATTTCATTAGCAAACCTTTTCTTTAAAAATTACTTTGAGATCAAGTTTAACCTCTAAAGATTAACCTGAGAAGCAAAAATGATCAAACAGGCTGATCAACTAAGCAGGTGTTTTGAAAACATAGGTATGAGCTCAGAATTTTTAAAATTGAGCTAGAAAGCATATAGCACTCAAAGAAATGTCCATGGATAGTAGTGCTAGTAAAAAACAATTATGCCATGTCTTGGTTCCATTTCATTCTCCCTTCCCCAATCCCTATATTTTTACTCAGGCTGTGTACAAGATGAGTAAATAAATTCCAGCTACCTACATTTTCATGTTGATTTAATTGGATATGGTATTCCCCTCCGCTTCTATCCCTAAAATGCTGAAAGCATTATTGGCACTATGATGATGGTTGCTACATTCCAGCTAGAGGTGACTGAATTGAGATGAGCAAGGGAAAGCAATGCCAGTTATAGATACATGAATAGTTGAGTTACAATGTCCAGTCTAACCTCCCTTTTGAGTTGCTCATTAGTTATAGTCCTTTGGGGCTTACATATTGTCTTAACACAGGAGTTTTTAGTTTGTTTTTTTGTTTGGTTGGGGGATTTTTGTTTTGTTTTCTGATTAACTTAGGTTAAAAAAAAAGGATATTTCCCGTGTTGGTATTAGCAGTTTTGTAGTTACTTAAAAAAATGGGGTGAAGCCATTTCAAATTTAGCTTTTTTTATAGATCTGATTGGAAAATTTCAGCTAAGTCATTTTTACATGATGGCTGTTTAAAGTCAGCAGTTATATGCATGGTCATTAGATGTTTCCTGTTCATTTTTTGAAACATAGAACAGTTTATCACACTGCCAAAACCACCACAATTATAAGAACTCAACTAGCCAAATACCACTAGTTATTGGATTTACAAGAGATGCAGACCATATATCTCCATAGCAAGGAATTTACACAGCAAGTTAAGGATGGCTAAGAAGTTACTGAATACTAAGACCCAAAGAAAAGAGTTTTTAAGAGAGAAATATCTCTGGATTCTCTCCTCCAATAAACTGCTGGTCATATCATTCAAAATCAATAACTGATGTTCCAAATCACACCAGCACCTTCCTTATTTCTGAGTCTCTGACTTCTCATTTAGAGTTCCCTGTGATCAGATGTAGGATCAGAATCCTGATTTCAGTGCATTACACTGAACATTTTCTTTGATTATGTAAAATCATAGTTATCTGAATTCAAACTATTAAAATGTACTGTATTCATTTTACTAATCTTTAATAGTTATTATTTGAATTAAGTCTCTAAAGAGGATGGGTGTGTGTGTAAACAGCAAAATGACAATGATTGGTCAAAAATGAAAGCAGACTGCTTAGTCTAATTATTTCATTAGTTATCTGAATATAACACACATTTTATTTAAAATTGTTTATCTAGAAAAACAAGATTGCCACTGGAAACAAGAAATCCCTTAGCTTTCTTCTTTCCACTGGCAATCTGCTAACAGCAGCAAATTACATTCAAATTACACATCAACTAGTATTAGTATTAATTGTAAACCAACCTTAGTTCACTTAATTGTGGGCATAATGAAGTATTACAATTAGCCATAATATATTATTTAAATAAGAAATATCCATATTATTTAGAGCAGGTGCCAATTACAGCCATGCTGCAAAAATGCATTTCAACTAGAAATTCCATTTTAGCAATGCCAAAGGTCCCTGTTACTATAGTAAAATGCCTATGGATACAAGTGGGCACAACTCCTTTGGGGGGCCTGGGCCAAATTCTGCAACCCCACTGATTTCAAAGGGACTGTATGGGACACAGGAGAGGATTATTGTAGCCAGAATCACAGACTTCTGAAGAATAGAAGTATAATGCAGTATATAATACATAAATAAATTAGAGACATAATTAATGACATTTCTCAACAATTCAGGCCTGGCATAAACTGGCACAATGTCATTGGGTCCAAATTCAATGCTGACTCACATCCCACACTCAGTCATTCACAAGTACTTAGCTACTCAAGTCAGGGGCTTTGTTTCATATCTAGTTAACAACCACCATTTTGTTGAGCTTTACTTTCCTGAAGGATACGGTAGAATGGACAGCTTGGTTTAGCATGGGGTTGGGCAGCAAGCAATTCTAGGGTAAAATCCTGGCCCTGTTGGTTTCACTTGGGTTTCTATTTCCAGCTCTGCCAACAACTCAATGCTTGGTCTTGGGCAAGACACAAATGATTGATTTTTAAAGGTCATGAACACCTAGACATTGACTTTAATGGGAGATGAAGATGCTCAGCACTTTTGAAAATCAGGCTCCTAGTGTCTCTGCACTAGTTTCCCTAGGGGGATAAGAATATTCACTGAGAAGTCTCGCTTTAAAACACAATGTGCAAAGTATTGTAGTTCATGCATTTGCTATAGTTCAATTTAATTTGTGGTAGAACAGTTGTCCCCAGTGAGCTGAATCAGACAATGAAGTAACAGGCTGCTGTTACAAAGCAACATAGGCTAATCAATAAGAATTAACATTATATTGTAGAAAACTGACCCTGGAGCTGCCAAAATCCAAGTTTTCAGACACTTCATTGCTTGACATTTCTTACATCAGCCTTTACTATTAAAAGATAAATGTAACTAATGTCAAGTGATGAAAGGGTGTGAAAACTTTGATAGATTTTGGGGTCCCCAACTTTAAAAGCGATGAGTGTCCTCGATTCCCGTTAACCTCCTTGCTAGATATACTGAGTGCTTAGTAATTCCCCCCCCTAAAATTGTTAAAGCCGTCCAATGAATGCTTTCTAACAACAATGCTTGGCACTGCTATAGTGGTTTTTATCTTCAAAGTACTTACAAGCATTAGCCAGCTCCTAATGACACACTCTAGTAACGCAAAGTAAGGAAAAGATTTTGATTAGAGTGAGGAAAAGTTGAAGGGAAGAAACTGCAAGCTGAAATGTGCTGGGAGTGTGCTCAAGTTTCAGCCACAGGCTCACAGTGATAGAACTTTTCTTGCTGTACATTAAGATAATTTCAGCACACTACAATTATGTGCCTAATTAAAATTAAGAAATTAGAACACAGTTAAAAGGAATAATATTTTGCTCACAGCTAATTTCATTAAAGTATTAATGAACAGGACTCATTTTATGGCTAGAGGGCAACTACTTTCTGCAAAGTACTTCCATGCTAGCTAATTTATTCATGCATGAAAAACAATCCAATGAGAAATGTGCGAGCCGGGAACTGCTGGTCCTAATTAAAATATTTAAAACACCATGTCTATTCTGTTCCATCTAGCCAAATACCTAAGCTAGGAGTCAGCATGATGCCAATTAACATGGAACAAGCAAACACACAACACCCACAGATTCTGATTAAAGTGCATATTATTGTATCATACGATATATTGTTCTACACATATATGTAAATGTTTAATTAACCCGTGTCTAAAACTGCAATATTCTGGAATCGATACTTTAATCCCTAAACAAGTGGCAATCTGACTGCATGGTGCATTCACTTTTATTTATCACAGTGCTTTATTAGGGAAAAAAAATTGGAGCCATCCTGCAATCCACTTGTTAAAGTGTTTCTGAAGGAGGGGAACTGGGGGATGAGGAGGAAAGCAGGAAAAAGATTTTTTTCTTCACTCTTCAGACAGTGACAAGATTGCTGGTTGCCAAAAGCTTGTAAAAGGAACGCAGTGTTGCGTTAGCCTCAGGTAATACAATATTTTTTATTAATAATTGAAAGGAGAACCTGGGACTAAACCCATTTGTCAGTCTTGGACAGCAGCAACAAAAAACAAAATAGAAATGCTTCCTTTATCAGCCAAAAAGCTGTTTGGAGCAGAAGAACTCAAGGGATGGCTCCCATTAGAGAACAACACTGAAAAGGCTCAGAGAGAAGTTGGAGACTTGCAAACTTAGTAGAAAGCAGGATCAGGAAAAAAACAACCCTCTAAACTTTAGTTCACATACAGATAAGAAAAACTGGAGTTCAAGGAGACTTGAAAAAGCTGAGATTTTCCTCAGTTTGCACCAACACAGGTCTTTCTTTTTGAAAAGTTGTTTTTTTTTATTTCATCTTCAAGCAATTCATGAAAAATCTAGTTCCCTACAGAGGTTTTTCTGCATTCTTCCCCCACAGTTTCATTACCAAGTGCAGCAGAGGAAGGAAATCGCCTGCCCCTTGGTTTTTGGCTGAGTGGGCAGGCTTTTTTCCACCCTCCTTAACTGAATACAGCTTATAATATGATGGCTGAAATGTCAAAATTTAAAGGACCTAAGACTTGCCAGAGATCCCACTGGAACAAGTTTCATCAAAATTTCCCATTAACAAACCATGGAAATCAGTTAGCACTCTGTACTCATTCAAATTAACATGTGATCAAGCCTCACGCACTGGTCACGGAGAGGCAAGTTTGTAAGAGATGAGTGTGCTTTTTTTCTGGCTCCTTTGAATTCCTCTGTGTTCATTGCCCTGGACTCAGTCAATGCTTTTGGCACCTTCTTCACACTCATCTGATTCCAGAGAAGATACTGAAAGCTCTTATCCTCCTGAGAGCTGGGGAAGCAGAGATATATGGCCAGAAGAAACAGACATAAAGAGCAAGGGAGCTCAAAGAGACAGACTGGGAGATTTGAAAGTCAGATGAAGGAGCTGAAAACCTAGGACAGGGGAAACTTGAGTGGCTGTAAGGAGCTCCTAGGAAGAGGTATCGGCCAGGGGAAATGAAAGACACTGGCAAAGGGAGCAGAGAGACGTGTCTGGAGGGGAAGAGAACAAACGGAAGATCTGGGAGACAGCGCAGAAGAACAGAAACTTGCAGCAGAGGAAAGATAGTGCAAATCTGCTGGAAGCAGACACACATATGCCAGGGGAGCCGGGGGACATGTGGAGGAGCTAAGAGATACAGATGAGGCTGTCAGCAGAACTCTAAGTAGGAAAACACTGATGGTTATATTCAGAGAGATGGGGCTAGGGGAGCTGAGAGAACTAGATAATGGAAACTGAGCTGCTCAGTCAAAGAAGTTCAAAGCAGAACCTGGTGACACCAAAATAAGTTATTATTACTAAGGACAGTGATAATTCAGGGTCAACGTTCAGGGCAATTGTACCTGTATTTCCCTCAAGAGCATCCACTCTAGGGTCCCAGCTCCTCAGCTATCACATCTCTTGGGCAGAGGACCCATGTCTCTCTCCCTCCTGACTGGGCTTTGTCAGGCTGCCTGCCTACACAGGGATATCTCCAGGAAGCCAGACTGCCTCACACGCCAGCACCTGCACTTTGCTTTCTCTTCTAAGGCTATAAAGACCTGGAATTGCCACCCGGTCTCCAGTTACCACACAGCTCTTTATAAACAAGCACATTTATTCTTAAGGTGAAAGCATTATAGAGAAAACATAGAAAAACAATAAAAGTACCTATGTGCACACTAAAATCTTACCAGAACTCACTCATCAGTCTTACGGGGCCTCAGTAGACCAAAGCCCTTCCAACCCTTTCCAGGAAGGACTGGGGGTGGGCCCTGGGACAGCAGGTCCTGTCTGTTTGCTGGATAAGAAAGAAGTCCCTGTCACACACAGTGCTGGTAGGGTTTGGTTCTGATGTGCACCTAAGAATTTGAATGTTTCTCTAAACCATTCAAAACACATGTGTGCGCAAAAATGGAGTAGGAAATATGAATACAGACTTTCCAGTCAGACGAAAAGGAAATGACAGAACTTTTAATGGAGGAAGCCTAATAAGAACATAAGAACATAAGAATAAAGATGGAGCAGAATAATATTCAGTAAAGTACTGAGAAAAAGAATTGTCTTATGGGACTAAACAGGGACTCAGGAGATCCAAGTTCAATTTCTGGCTCCTCCACAGAACAAGTCACTTAATATCTCTCTCTCTGCCTCAATTCTCCATCTATAAAGTGAGGATTATAATACCCTTTGACTGTCTTGTCAACTGAAACTGTGATCTTTTCAAAGTAGGGACTCTCTCTCTACATTTGCATGGTACCCACCACAATTGGATCTCAATCCAGTTGATACAAATATTAACAATAATACATTTAGGGACACAATAGGAGGACATTAATTGGAGAGGTCAAAGTCTCTTGTGAAGATTTCACCGTAAGTTAAGAATAGCCTTTTTCACAGCAGTTTTGCATTTCCACTTCCAAATATAGTGTCCTACCAAAATAAAAATTAATGGGCAAAATAATTAAATTTTACTGAACCATATAATATTGGGGATTTTCCTATTTCTTCTATGACAATTCACCCATCATTAAGCCAGACTGGACTTCAATTTTAAATGTTCAACAGGACTTAAATATCAATATTTTGAACTGATATGAAGTATGGATTTCAACCTTCCCTCTAAACTTGAGGGGCACATGTGTTGCAAGAGGAACTTACAATTAAATCTGGGCAAAACTTTTGTCCAGTTAAAAATGCAGATTCAGGTAGACCAAAACATTTCACAAATTTGTGTCAATTTTGACAAATTGTTTTGGTCGGAAAAAAAAGAAAAGAATTCCCAAAAAGTCAAAATGTTTTGCTTCAATATGTTTTGGACTTCAATTAGAAATTACTTTTTGTTTTAAAACTACATTTTAATCTCATTTAAAAAACATTTTTGAAAGGAAAAAAAAATCTCAAAAATCAAAATGAAATGTTTTGTTTCGGGTCAACAAAACATTTCATTCAACCCAAAACAATTTTTTTTCAACATTGTGGTTTGCCAAAAATTTATAAACATTTTGGTTTTGAGATGACCCAAAATAATTTTCCCCCAGTTTTTCAGAATTTCCAGCAAACTGAAAAATCCATTATTTACACAACCCTACTTACAATGCCTGTAGTCAGAAAAATATATGGGGAAGCACAAAAGGAAGACACGTACAAGCAACTGCTTCTTTCTGCCCCCAATATATCCTGATTTATTACCTGGTTTACCTCTTGCCATACTAACCAGATTAGCAACTTGTTGCAAGAAACACAATTCTGCTTAGTTAATATTTTCTGGAAGCAAAATATTTCTATATAACCCTGTAAGGTCTTCACCCCTCTGCACATGCAAACTTAAAGTTACACACTGGTCTATTCTATCAATATACTCAGTGAGCCAGATTCTGTGTTCCACTCAAACCTCTTTCCCCTGCTCCAGTTGCACAAATGGGTCATATGGTCCCAGGATGACCTTTTAATATGGAGATATACCTACCTCATAGAACTAAAAGGGATCCTGAAAGGTAATTGAGTCCAGCCCCCTCAAGGATTGAACTCATAAGCCTGGAGTTAGCAGGCCAATGCTCAAACCACTGAGCTATCCCTCCCCCTATGAAGTCAAAGACCTGAGAATTCAGAGAGATAAAAAAGTGACTTAAAGCCACCTTAGTTTCCCCCCATATTCCCACATCCCATTCCTGCATTGACCAGAGCTTGGGAGAAATGGAGAATCTGGCCTGGTACATTTTTTAGGAACAAAGTATAGTCCTTTCCAGCAAATGTCATTATTATATGTTCACTTGCCAGGTGATGCTGTCTTCTACCTTGGGTATTTCTAGTGTTAAATTGGGGGCGGGAAATGAATAGGTTTCCAAGTTATTTACCCTGCTGACTATGAGCACTCATTCCTCTAGTATGGCAAACTGGGGTTTAGCACAGGCTAACGGGGGAGGGGGATTCTTTCACTGAGTGGTAAAACATTTGGGATTCCTTGAAATTTAAGATACAATTATTCCTTAAATTATTCTGCTGCCTGTTCCTTTATACTTCAAGGAAACCACTTAAAATATCTTGTGCCCCACAGTGATTATTGAGGGGCACATCCTGCAAACTGCCCTGCACTGGTACAGGAGCCCACCCACCCATTCAGAGCAGCTTGCAAGATCAGGACCTAACAGGTCTTTTGCTTGTCCTCTATGATCCCTTTTGCTTATTGTTTTGTCCATTTATCTCTGATGAAGGATGGATAGAAGGGAAAGCAAGGATGGATCAGATATAAAAACTCAGGACAATTTTTAATTCATCTTCATCAATCTCTGAAAGCCACTAACACTAATTACTATGGGACAGAGATATCTGAACTTCTCGAAGACGACTTGTACTAATCCACAGCTTGAGCATCCTTCCTGCAAGCAGCAGCTCACAAAGGGCTGTTACTCTCTGTGGAACTCTCAATGAGCCAATGGGAGTTCTGCCCATCAGCCACAGGATAGGAAAAGGGGCAAAGACTTCTACTTTAAGACTTTGAGTGGAACTTGAGCGGCATCCTCAGGTCCTCTGCATGAGGATGAATTTCACCCAAAGAAATTATGGGATCATCAAAAAGGGAACAAACAGACAAAATCCTCTTAAGAAAATGTCTCTTCAGACTGTTGTTTTTTGTTTGATGATTTAAATGGCATTGCAAAACAGAACCTGCATGAGAGGCCTGAATTTCTGCATTGAGGGAGGAGAGAGAGATTTAGCTCTTGTTCTAACTAAGCATCTTGGGTAAATTTCAACATTTTCATGTACCAGGAGCAAAAGAGCAGACTTCAAAGAAGAAGCCACATTTTTATGCATCTTTAGCCAGACAAACATTAGTCCTTCCCCTTAACGGAAGCAGCTATTTTAAAGAATGTTAACTGGCTGCTTTCTAAATATGCAGATATTCTGTTGTCAGACATCCACAAAGTAATGAACAGCTTCTTAATATTTAATAAACCTTGTATGCTGTCCCCAGGCAGGGAGCACAGACTGTTGATAGCCAGCTACTAAATGGCCATTAAAATACAGAATGTCTCTTTAAAATGTGCTTAACAAACAGGTTATATCACCTACCATGGAATGTGAGTTATGTGAGCTGTAAAAGTGGAATACTCCCCTCCCTAAGCAAAGCTGGATACACAGCAAGAGAAGTTAGCGTGTCCAGCACTCAATCCAAAGCCTAAAATAAAACCTCTGCCCTGTGACAGATGCTTTTCCCTACTGTAGTCAAAGGAGGCTATAGAGAAGTCATTTATAATGCGACTTCATGGGAACCTTGTTTGTTGTCTCTTGTGTACAATGAAAGTCCTAATATATTGCAATAATGATGTTCACTAATTGGATTTGGAAGCCATTAATACAGAACAATAATATTTGTGCACTTTGGTACTGGATTTTTATCTCATAAAAGCAAAAATTAATGCTAATGCGATCAGATGGAAATAGGAAAATCTTTAATGTAATTAGGGCCAGATATTGCCTTTCCTGTGCTGGCACACCAGGAGTCTGAGAGGACATAGGAAACCTCCATCCCTCCATGCATGCAGGAGAGCAGGATCTCTAGCCTAGATTTCCTAGAGAAAGAAGAATTTTGGGAAGGGTGACTGGACATCACACCTGCCTATACACTTTCATGACCAAGAACTATTGGTCTGTCAACTAGGAGCCATGCCCAACTAACTAGTGTGTCTACTAGCTGCAACATCATTGACTAGACAGCAAAAGGCACCATTGTGACACACAAGCATCTTTAAAATGCAGTTACTTCCAATCTGGGACCTGCTGCTCTCCAGAACAGTTATGATGTGACCTGAACGGAACTCTTCTAGGCTGGTCACTTGCATCGATCTTATCCCTTGCATGCAGCTCACCTTGGCTGGCTCAAATCTGCCACTGAAATAATAGAGAAATGGAGCAACGTAGAAGCATTAACATTCATAAACTTTCCATTTAATTTCTATGGATAAAAAAAACTGTGCACTAGAAATTAATATGGAGGGTCAAATTAATTCAGCTGAACTCCAAGTAAGCTGGCAGAAGAATTTGGCCCAGTGTTTATTGGAAATGCATAGATATGACCACAACAGACAATGTGTTTTTAATTGAAAATCGTGCACTAGTCTTTAAAACTAGTCTTAACTAGCTCTAAGAACTTTATGGGTTGAAATGTGGCTTTTTTAAGTTATACTTCTTGATGTCTAATTGGCTTAATGCCTGAAGAAAAGGAACAATCGTGATTAGAGATGAGTGAATAGTCTTTTAAAATCAGGATCCTCTTTGAAACTTAAAAACAAACTGGATCCAAAAAGCTCAGATTGGTTCTTGTGATGCATGGGAGCCTCCATAGAGTTAACTGGGACATAGTTAATGATTTAAAAGTTACACGACCAAAAGACATACCAAGACATGTCCCTGCTGGAATGTGAGTGATACAATGGGAATGTGTAATGGCTACATATGATTTTATTCAGATATTTCTGCAGGTGAATAATCCATTTTTCTCCTTCTCTGCAGTGGCCTGTGGTCATCCTTTAACTCCATTAAACATATTAGAAATGGAGACGGCTAAGAACACAGAACAAAGAACACAGAGACCCAAGTTCCCGCTCTCTGGGATTTTCAAATTCTCTTCCCTGATTGGTCCTTTGGTCAGGTGTTTCACCAGGTCTGTGTTAACCCTTTACAGGTAGAACTTAACCCTTAACTAACTACTTATGACAGGCCTGTACTTCCATAAGCATTTGAGAATCAAAAGAACTATCACAGGGAAAATACCTTTTAAGAAGGCCCATTATATAGAGTAACTAAAACTAGAAGCAATATTTGTCATCAAAGAGATACCTTAGTGTGGTGCTGATGAGAATTTTACATGCTTGAGTGTTCTACTGAAAAGCCATAGAAAGCCTGAATGGTGTTGTCTGCTCTAGATTCTAGAAGGTCCCTTGTTGCAGCAGCTACTCATAATGGAGATATAGCCAAAGGGTCAAGCTTTTATACTAGGAAGGGGTCTGACACATCTGATTTTAGCCCTGTGGTCTTCTGGGAAATGTAGTTTAGTACGTAGGTGGCCATTTTTTTCCTGATCTGTGTGTTTCTAATTGGTTAAATTAAAGAATGTGAGTTTAAGAATTATTATTTTTAAAGCTTAAATAGGGCTGATGAGTAAATATTGGTAAAGAGTTGTTTGTTTTTGGTAAGTGAAGAAGCAGCTTTTAATTCTTTTAAGTGAGAGGTTATGAATGATAATCTCATTTTATAAAGTAATTTGAGCTGCATGAATCAGGACGGAGGGTCTTTGAGACACTGCTGGAAGGAACATGGAGTCATTTGCAGTGAAGTTTGTCGTGAAAGCATTTACTTGGGTTGCAGTTGGTTATGTTTATATTTTGCTAAATGTCTTGTTTTAATCATTTTAAAATAAAGAACTTTTTGTCTTTCTGAGATATATCTTCCCCTCCTAGTGTACTGCAAGTCTGCCTGCCTACAAAATGAAACTTCACAATAACAAAAAGCACATAGATTGGCTGATGCCTTTTCTAGCGTTTTTAACTAGATATGCTATATAGAAGCTTTTTTTTCCAGCTAGGCATACCCTATGAACAGACTGATTTTTGCACAATCTCTGGAGTAATGTACCTGCTCAGATTGCTTCGGGGAGTTAAAAGAACCATTTGTGCAGTTAGGTGTCATTCAGCATGAGTAAATGTATCAGAATCTGGCCCTTAACTGCTAGGCCACCCAGCAATAGAAAAGAATAACTGACTTGGTATCTTGGGAGTAATGTACTGCGCTGTTATGCAGTAAACACAGGTTTGTTTGGCAGTCTAGCGCTCCCAGGGGTACAAAGCTCTTCAACATTCACATTCAGTCCTTGAGTGGGAAAAGATCATCTTCCATTGTTCAAGAGTAGCCCATCTGGCTAATTGAGTAGCACTGTCTCCAAAGGCCATCCCTTATCCCTTTTGTAAAGACAGTTATATACCCTTTTCTCATATAGTAAGGCTGGTAGTAGCATGCTATGCCAAAGAATAGATTACACCTTTCAACACTGGAAAATAAACACTGAACATACATCAAAATATTTTCTTTGTAAATCAGAAACTTTGACACCTCAAATCTTGAGCTGGGAGTTTAAAAGACTTCCAGTCTGAGCAGATAGTGTAATTAAAATAAATAAGCAAAGACTGTGTGTAGAATGAAACAATGCATTGGAGGTGTAAGTAAACATTGTGACCCACTGTCACTTGAATGGTAGGATCTGGGGCTACAGGATTCGTATTTCTACCCCTCAGATAATACAGTTGGAAGCATCACCATCAGACTCTGTGGTTCTCTGCTGCATCCAGATGTCTCTGAGGTTCACCTGAAACACATGTTCCCTCCTCTTTTTTGCTGCCTGAGTTTGTCTCGTATCGTATCCCTTAGTGCGTAGCCTGGTAGCTTGCTAAATTCAAGCTCGAGACAATCAAAAAGTAACCAGGGTTGCCTCATGGGGCCATCCCACATGATCGATTTGTAATTTAAATTCTCATGGGCCCACAGATCTGTGCCTGGTCAGCCACTGCTACAAGAGTCCTGGGGACCCCCAAGTTCTGGACACTACCCTGGAAATTTGCTTGTAGCTCTGTAGGCCAGCCTGAGTCTGGATTCAGAGGGGCCAGGTTCTGCTCCCATTTTCTCTGCAGTTAAAACTGTTTTTGTAAAATTTACGCTAGTGTAAATGGAATTGGTGTCAGACCAAGTGATTGCACTTTGATGCACTTTGATGCTTCCCTTGCAGCATAAGGGATCTGATGGGGATTACAATAGGATAGTTAAACTTGGATACATAGAACCTAATATTCATGTCTCACTATATACCATGTAGGGAAGTGAAGTGGTGAAAGAGACTCCCTGAGCTTGGTTACTGCTAGAATTTTACTTCATGACTCCCTCTTTCTAGAGAGCCACTTCCAACTCTTTTGTACTTTGGGTGGAGAGAATGACCATGTCTGCCACAATGAGTCAACAGAGCATCAGCAGTTTTATTTCTATGTCTGTGGATGATGCCTAGTGCCACAGAGTTCTGATTTCAGCTGGGCCCTGTATGTGCTACTGTAACACAAATAATAAAAATCATAATAACACGGGACATGCTGATCTCTTAATTCAGGTTTCTGTAATTGAAACTAGTCTGTTTTACAAATTCAGGCCCTTTAAAACTTAAAACATTTCATCATCTGCCACTCTGCTCAGGATTCAATAGCTTAAAAAGCTTTAAAGAATTTAACATCTATTTTATCTAATCTTTCAGCTTAGTGTGCATCAGCATCCAACTCTGAATGAAGCACATAACATTTCATTCTCATAAAGCTACCTAATAAGAGGGAGTCTCATTTTTCTTCCTTAATTCAATAGCTAATAAGCACTTTCACTTGCTGAACATTCTGGGTCTGATCCAAAGCTCACTGAAGTCAGTGGGAGTCTTGCAATTGATTTCACTGGGCTTTACAGCAGATCCTCTGAGAGGCTGGTATTTTAGAACTTCAAAGAATTGCAAATGCTGATTGGCTGCTGTTGTGCAAGTCAATGATTCATTTGGTTACCTTGAGATTTCTACCCATTGCTAGATTAGTAAGAAATTAACTAACTGCCCCCATATATAATCACTAAAAACACATAGACACATGCTCTAAATAACCCAAAGATATCCTGAATGTTAGTCTAAATAGTAAACACAACAGAAAAACATGTCATTAGAAAAGCCTGCTATCCTTCACCAGCCACATGTGCTGCGCTTCCTTAGTAAATTGGACTAACTTGAAAAAAAATAAAAAATAAAACTGCTGCTAGGATTTTAAGTAGAAAACAGCTTTTTCATTTGGATATCACAAAAACCATTATAGACAACCTTCTCCCTCTGAACAAAAAGACGTTACGTATGTACTGTAACTCTTTTCCCTGTGGGTTCGAAATTACACACAGTAGTGCCAAAGGTAAGTCATTTCTAGACATTTATACATTTCTTGGGTTTGGTTTGGTTTTGTTTTTCCCTTTTCTCCCTCTTGTGGAATATAGTTGTGGCCCACAGCAATCACTTTAGACTTTTTAGACACGTCCGGCTAGAGATAGATGACACAAGTAATCCACTTATCTTCCTTTTCCATCACCAATAAAAGTGACAGCCTGCCTAATTAAGCCTAATAAAGCAGCAGCCAAGAGAGTGGCACAGCAGTGATCTAAAGAGAAATGGCATTGACCCATAGATACAGGTGCCGCCTTGAGGCAGTACTGGTATTGCTTTATCTCCAACACATTACAGCTAGCTTATACCATATTCAAATGCAAGTAGCATGTTTTTCTCCTCAATTCTCAGATCAAGAACAAAAAAAAAATCTCATCTAATCAAAAAAGGCACTGACAATTTTTCAGCCTCACATTAAAAGCAAAGAGTCATTCAGAACAGTGCACTCCATATTCTATTTTATAATATCACTTTAAGCTATTTCTTTGAATCACAGACATTTCTTTGTTAAAAAGGAAAATCAAAAATTCATCAGAAGAAGTTCTCGGGTTTCTTCTTCCTCCCTCCCCCTGCTTTTCCCCCCCAAACAGGGCTGTAGCATTGGTTTTTGAGCTGGAACCAACGTTTGTAGAAGTTAGGGGTCCTTAAGCAATTATTAGCGATGAGAGTTTGACACGCTTGAGAGTTGTCAACAACTGACTTTAAACAAAGTGGAAGGGAAATAAATGGTGCTCTCAGCAAAATTAACACACAGCCCTGCAAATTAAAGATGTAGTGTGTATTTTAAACAATGGAAAAAATCATGAACTTTCCATGAAATGGCATTTTCAGTATATCTTTGCAAAAATGATCAGATTGTCAAATGGCATCAAAGCAAATCAGATCCATAGCCTTTCATGATAGTTCCACATTTGCAAACAAATGTGTGTGTCTTGCTTTATTCTCATTCTCTGTAGCTATTATTCACTCCCATTAGCCTAAGAGGGATCCAAATTGTCTTAGGCTGTTTTTGTTTAATTAGCATTGGAATACTAGCACTTCCAGTGCATATTTTGCCAGCAATGGACATCTTGACAGGAGACTTGAATGCACATCACGAAGGGATTCATTTAAATTTACCATGCACATTTCTGTCTTTTGAATGAGATACAAAATAGAAGCTCTTTTTGTGATCAACAAAGATCTCACAGTGTTTTGTGGAAAAGTTGGGGTTTTAACTGAAGTGCCCTCGTCAAATTCCAAAGTGCGTGAAATTCATACATCCTGTTCTACCTAATATTCCCCCGATAGTTTAAACTTGAACAATTGTTACTTATCCCTCCTGAACAATGTCTCATGATGCCATTCAAAATGGCTCCCATATGGCTGCATTTTAGCACTTAGTGATGGCTTTCAACAAAGAAATATTGTTTACACAGCATGCACTATTAGCCTGTGGAACTCATTTCCACAAGACATCACAGAGGCAAAGACCACAGCAAGATTTTAAACAGGACTAGACATAAGAATATCCGCGTATAGTTTTAAAACAAGCAAGTGTTCAAAGCATAAACCAACCTCTGATTAATTGTAGTTAGGGAGAAACTCCCCTGCATGCAAGTCATTTCGTAGCTGCCTACTGCGGGGTCCGCATTCTTTCCTCTGGTACTAAATTAAGCATTTAACGTTTCAGTCTCATAAATCCACCTAGTGAAAGGTAGTTTCATTTTTTTCCCCATGGTGCAATAAGTAAAAAAAGCACTTTCCATTTCTGAACATTCTGGGCCTGATCTAAAACTCAGTGAAGTCAACAGGAGTCTTTTGAGTGGTTTAAAAAGAGAATGCAAAAAATGTCCCCACCACATTCTGTTACAGTTTGGTTATCATCTATTGAACTACTTAGTTATCGCTGGTAGGCAAGTCTGTTTTTCACTTTTAGGGCCCCGCAGAGACCAAGGGCCCTGAGAAATAGAGCTGCTGTGACAGCTTGGTTCTAACATACATGTGCCAGTAGCTCTTAGGGTAAGATTCTCAGAGGTGCCCAAGCTTCTTAGGGGTTTAAGCCCCATTTTCAAAAATAACTTAGTCCAAGCTCCTCAAAGGTGCCTACCCTTCCCATTGAAATCAGGAGTTAGGCACCTACATATCTTTGAGGATCTGGGCCTCAGGGGTCTAAATTTTATTTGCTTTCCATAGAGCTGAGGCTGCTAAGTCACTTCAGTGCTTTTCAAAAAGTATACCTTAGGAGCCTCATTCTCCTTTGCCTTCTACTTTGGTTCATCATTTGCACCTATATATAGTGGTAGCCTAACATCATTTGCACCTAAATATAGGCTACCACTATATATAGGTGCAAATGGGAGCATTTTCCAACCACTTTGCCTATCACATAAGAAGCTCTGGAGAATTAAGCACTAAGGCACATATATAGGTGCTCAGAATGGGAGCATTTTCCAACCACTTTGCCTATCACCATAAGAAGCTCTGGAGAATTAAGCACTAAAGGATGCCAGAAAACAGTTTTACTTTGAATTAACTAAATGCAGCCCTTCAGAATGGTTACGGTTATTGTATTTGCAATGTAATTGTGTTATAAAGTTATGTCTCCCTAAAACAGTTTGATTTTTATTCTTTCCCTCTTTGTTTAAATGTCTGTATGACTTAAGTGTAAGTGAAATAGTAGGTCTTTTCTGTGCAATCAGAGGACGAAAGAAACACAGGAGGAAGAAAATGTGAATAAGCAGTCTTCAGGCTTACTAGGTGGGTATGCCCTCGTCTGCATGCACAATGTGGGAACTGAAATATAAACAGACACAATCTGCAACAGGACCTAAAGAAACTCGGAAAAGAATGGGAAATAGCAGATTGGTTGTCTTTTCCTGATTTGGCTTCAGAATTGCACCTTTCCCAGTTCTCAGATTGGGATTGTTGGAATTGCGTCTGAACTAGCTGTTCTTGTGCAGATATCATAAACAATAGCTAATACATTCAAAGAACTGTTGTTAGGGGTGGTTTTTAAAAAGAGGGAGGGAAATATGAAACTTTTCAAAGTTTCCATTTTTGTTAACATTTTTCACAAATAATCAGAATTTCAAAATTCATAAAACTGTTAACTTGCTCAACAGCAGGTCAAAAAACTGAAGGGAAAAAGATTATTTCAAAATATCATCCTTTTTCCTCCATTAAAACAAAATCAAATTTCAGACATTTTCAGCCAGCCCCAATTATTATTAACTAAACTAATGATGTGCAAATTACATTGATCTGGAACTTCCACAGATTAGTAATTGTGGGGGGAGGGAATGGAAATAAAAGTGAAGTTTAAGGGACAACATGCCTTGCAACCATTTGCTTTTATTAACAAAGGATATATGTGCAGTACCAAAAAATCCTAACCCTAGATGGAAAAAGGTTACAGTCCTTCTAAAAGGTTGTATAATACAAACAAAATGGCAAACACATATAACTACATGATTGGCAAAGTCAGATTTCCCCACCTTCTCTTACATGAAAAGACTATTTCAGTTACCTTGAATTTCTCAGCTTGATAGCGCACTATTTTCCCCTGCTTTCTGAGGCCCCAAGCCTGCTTTGAAGCCCAGAAGATTCAGAGTGCAAAAATGATCCAGTTACTCCCACTCTGTCTCCTCCCACTCCTGGCTACACCCCTCCACCAATAGGATGACAGTTTAGGAATATCTACATCAGCCCTGCTCCACCCATGAGCACAAATTAAGCACATGCTTAACTTTACTACTGGGAGTAGTCCCACAGGATTGGTGCCTTAGATCCCAACCAAATAATGAGTTCTGTACACATTGACTTTGGCAGGGCTCTGGAAAGACCCAGGGATTTCCCTACAGAGAGCTCACTGCAGGACCAGGACATCGTTTTGTTTTCTGCCTAGATTACCCCCCTCATCTTTTGTTTTCAGTGGTCTACTTTGTACCAGTACTTCCACCTTATTACCCATTTTAGATTGCTCATCTGGTGTTATTCTGTAAAACTCCCAAGTCCCTGTTTCTCTCTGCCTCCTCTCCTTTGTACTGACCCCACAGCATAAATGGCTCCTCTAAGGAGCGCAGAGAAGAGCTCCACCCCTACTGCAGCCATTGATCTAGTGGCATCTGCTGGCTCAGCAGTGCTAACTCAGTATAAACTGGTAATAAACTGAAATAAAACCCTTAACCCTTAATGAAGTGAAATAATGTAATTTACTGAAAATGCTTGGCCCTTTTTATTATGATTATTTGAAAGTAACAGATGGAAGTCAGCTTGGGAACATAAAAGACAAGAACATAAAAGACATTTCTCTGCAGCGCTTTGGTCAAAGCTAATGCACTGTCCTGGGAAGCTACAAAAGTTTGCTTACCTGCCATAGCACCCTATTTATTTATAACACGCTTTCCAGTTCATGGAAACGGAACCTTAACAGCATATGTTTTATAATTGTTTGCTGATGGGTCTTCTAAGGCATCTTTAATGAGTTTAAAGCGTTGAGAATGGAAATCTTTTATTTATCCCTGAGACCCAAGTTTCATCAGCCAACGGGCTCTTGCAGCCATGACACCATCTCTTGAAAGTAGGGTAACCAGACAGCAAGTGTGAAAAATCAGGAAAGTGGGTGGGGGGTAATAGGAGCCTATATAAGAAAAAGACCCCAAAATCGGGACTGTCCCTATAAAATCGGGACATCTGGTCACCCTACTTGAAAGATATCATGACTGCAAGGATACAACGCAAGAAGTCACTGCCCAGTCCAGCCATGAGTCCACTATGAACATTACCTAATTTTCCAATGTGCTGCACTTCCCATTCACTTTCAGTGGAATTTGGGGGTGTTCAGCTCTCTTGACAATCAGGCCACAGCTGGTGCATGAACCATCAGCACCCTACTGTCAAAAAGACATTCCCAGCGCAAATTACAAGCCACAGAGTTACCAAACTAAGCTTTAAACTTCCATTAGCGAGGCATGTCCCACAGTACCGCTCACTCTTGGAGTACAAGCAAGGCACAGCTCATCGCTGCCACTCAGAGAGCTACATCACTCATTTTAGACTCAAACTTAGCCCCATCTCACACTAAGGTGCTGTTATCTCACTATTTACTCCCATAACTCATTCATGTAATAAATGAAAAATCTTGGAAATGAGGTCATGAAAAGATTGATACATAGAAAGAGCAAGAATTCCCCAATCAACTCAAGTTTCCTATTTCTTCATTTGGGGTCTAATTCAAAGCCCACGGAAGTCATCCTTCCATTGACTTCCATGGGCTTTGGATCAGATCCTGAGGCCCCAATGCAGCAAACCACTAAAGCATGTGCTTAACTTAAAGCAAGTGACTAGTCCAATTGACTTTGAAGAGACTAATCTCATGCTTAATGTTAAGCACATGCTTAAACCTTTTGCTGGACTGGGGGCCTGGTTCGTACACCACTATACTATATATATATATAACATATAGTAGTGGAAGGTTAAGAGCTCCAGGTAGTACCAAAAATAATATCCATCTATACTTCTGTACTGCCACCTCTCCTCTCTCTCCTTTCCTAAATCCAGGTCAATGTCAGCTATCCTCAGGTAGGTGACATTGACAAGAAATTGCCAGTTTCAATGAGGTGTTACTTAAAAATTATCTAAAAAATACCATGGAATAGCTGCCAAAATATGACTTACACCCAAGGAAATAAACATTTACTACACACACACACACACACACACACACATATAAACACACACACTTAAATTGTAGCGGAATAGTGGCGGTCCCCCCCCCCAAAATGTAAAGTCACATCTTTTTTAATGTATCATGTGTCAGCATTTCCCTTTCTTTGTAGAAGATCAGGGGAGTTTTCTATAGAGCCAGATCTAATGCAGAATGGCAGATGAAGGGTTAAACAATTATGGTGAGGAAGAAAAGTTAGATATCGTTGTAAACACTTTGCACACTTTTCATATGGCCTTAGCAATTAGTATATAGTTCTTCACCTCAATGAATAGTCACATGGGGAAAAAAAACCCACCAGTGCTCCATAAGTAAATAGAAAATGCTAACCTTAGCATATTCAAAGGAGCATTTTAGCATGCAGCCATTAAGTTATCTCGTGGTTATTTATTTCTTCTGCTTGTTATTAGCTCTGTGAAGAATATTATTCTAATTATGTCAGCCCAATCAGCAGTATTGCATGTCCAGGCTCATTTCCATTAGTTTGAGCTTTGTCTTTCACACTGTGATACTAATTCAATGAGACATCAAACATTTAAATCGACCCAGGATGCCGAGGTCAGGCAGTTTTGCCCTTCCACTCTATTAGCACTCGAGTGTAATTGTGTTTGTCACTCCCCGCATGACTAATAGTATCAGGGTGACTATCAGAGCACAAATGAGCAATGCACTAATACATTATTTTGTTCTATAATATCAATATGTGTTTATTCAGTGGTTGTGTTAGCCAAGTTGAAATGTTCACTTTAATATAGTAACCATAAACCGTCCACTTAAACAGACGCAGTCACTCATACAATTACTTTACAGCAATAGAATCTTGTCCAAGTGAGACAAATGAAAAAGTTGCTTTAAAATAAGCTTTGAGAACTAAACTTCAAGCCCTAAATTTGATCCAAAGCATCTAAAAATCATAAAAGATAAATATTGTATGTATATATATATAGAGAGAGAGAAAGCGAGATCCTTTAAACCATTTAAAAAGAGTTTGCTTCTTTAAGGCTAATTGTTTGGTAAATTTAAACCAGCAGGACTTATGACAGCATCACTACATGCCCCAGCAAAAAAGAGAGAATATCGGTACATTCAGAGGGCCTCATTCTCTTTTCACTTACAGCAGTCAAGGACCCCAATTCAAGAATGTACTTAAGCATGTGCTTAACTTTAAGCATGTGCATAGTCCACAGGTAAAACTGCTCATGTGCTTAAAGCTAGGCAAATGCTTAAGTACTTTCCTGAATTTGGCACTCTAATCAGGAAATGCTTTAATGGATGTATGGTGAAATGGGTGTAAGTGACTAAAGAGTCAGACCCTGACATTTTTAAAAACTCAGTGCGATGGTACCAGCTTGACAGCACTTATAGCCGAAATGTCTCTCCCCAGAAATGATACAGCATCGGACTCTGAAATGCTGCATTGTTGTTCCACCACATGGGTTGAGAATCATTAACCCTAAAAACGTTGCGTGCTTATAACTCTAATTTGAGAATGGCCATATTTCAATAGCCCGGTGTCAATGGAAGTCAAGCAAGCTGCAAGCATCAGTTTGAAAAGCAAGATACTCAGGCAGCGTGTAACCTTGCACTGAGCACTTGTTGTAAATAGCATTGTGTAGTTGTGCCTAGCCAGCGAAACCTGAAGATAGCACAGAATTAATGTGGCCAAGAGCTGCTCAGCGAAAAAGGCCTAAGTTCTACATATCCATGCCCTCAGTGTGCCTCAACTATGATTTAGATGAACCATTTCTAGAGAGAGGAGGGCACCAGAATTGACTTAATTCCATGCCCTGAGAGCTCCTGGTGCAGGGAAGTTTACAAGCATTTAGACAGAGGAAGTTGATAGCATAGAAGTTGAATTCTTGTTCCAAGCCTCTCCTCACAAAGCCAGTCCCTTCAGATCATGGTAGATGTGTAGGTGGTGATGGGGGCAGCTTTTCTGATGGGGATATATGTAGGAGTATCCCCTCATTTCACACAGGACACTAATTCAGTTGGTAATGGTGTCATTCACTGCTAACCTGCTGCTACAGAAAATGAAAAAGAACATATAGTTTTGAAATTTGCTGGGAAATTTTATTTCAACCCCCAGTGATTTCACTGGGGCCAGGATTTCACCCACAGTATCAAGCCATACCCACTCTCACATTTTTTAGTACTACAGAAATTGACTATGAGGCTGATTTTGGCAATTCTGAAGAGCCAGAGTCAGAAATTTAATTCTTAAGCAGCATTAAATAATAAGCTCCTTCCAGTTATTTTTGCAAACGTGTGATTCACTTCCCATCAACATGCAATTAGTCTCAAATATGCTACAAAAATTCCACAGCAAAATATTCAGCTTTTTTCCTTTGTTAAAACGATGCACTGAAAAAAAGCATTGATCAGCTTGCAGAGATATAGGGAAACATCCTCAGTAAACTTAGGCACCAGCCAAATGTAACAGCACATGCATTGCACATGTGGAAACATAACATGTGTCAGCCAAGCTCTTAAGCACATGCTTAATTTTACACTTATACTTAAGTCCCATTGAAGTCAAGCTTAAAGTTAAGCATGTGCTTAAAGTTGCTGATTCAGGACCCTAAATTGGTTAGACGCTGTAAGGCTAAAGATTAAATCTGAATCCCTGGCACAGAGACAAATTATGATTCCAAGTTTCAAGGGAAACTAAAGCTCTTCAACATCTATAGATTTACCAGCTCCTGCTCCGATTTTCCTGTTTACTGGCACATTTTCCAGCTTCACGTATAAAAAACATATGTACTTGCAAGTGCAGTTAAGGATGCCAAACCAAAAATGAGTCTCATGACACTTAGGGTGATTTCTTTATTTTATTAGCAAGCGTTTGCCTATCTCAGTAACTGACCTAAATGTTCTCCTGAAATTCAGACTGAGCAGAACTTCAGCTGTTAACATTTAGATAAGCTTGACACGATCAAAACCTTTTTCTTGTGGCATGGTTCTGCACTTCCTAATTCCCAACAAAATCGAAAAGCAAGCTCTGAGAGCTCTAATCTAATAGCTCTAGAACAGAGGCTCAGAAACAGATCCAAGCTTTGGGAGCTCAACCTGAACTTCACATCTGGAGGTTCGCACATCATTTAATGTTAGTGATCTGTGCTCTGCTTCAATTCTCAGCTTGCGATGAAGCCTCAGCAGGCTGAGTTTGGCATCTCGCCCAATCTAACATATATCTGCTCCAAATCATAAACTTCCTAAGCTAATGCTTGCCTGTGCACAGATATGCCTGGGGGTGGGGAGGCTGCAGGGGAGGGAAGTGGAAGTATAACTCTTCAACCTTTGCAGATAAGTTCAGTGAATTCAACCAATGTGTGTTAATTGAAAATTTGATCTCTATACATACAGATTATATTAAAGAGACACATGTAAGTAAATTTTAATAGTTTTTATTTTGACCCTCCCATTTGAACCAATGGGACACATGTAAGTAAATTTTAATAGTTTTTATTTTGAGCCTCCCATTTGAACCAATTCACTTTTATTTATTGTTTCAAATGGAATCCATATGTTTGTGCAGCAGCATTGTTAAGATCAGCACACTCCTCGGGTTTATTACATTTTTGCTCCTGCTGTTAATTTGCATTGACAGAACACTAAGTATTTTAGACTTTCCTTGTTACACTGGTGGTGGCATGTAGTATGTGTAGCTACCTGCTGCAGTGAAAAGCGGCTACCTCAGCGTTTCTCAAATGTGGCCACCAGAGACTTTTCTTGAGGCCGCAGTCTCCTGGTCAGCCCTCCTCTCCCCGCTTCCTGATCTGTGTGGGGGAAGAGAAGCAGCAGCCCCTCCCCTAGGGAGACACATAAGCTGGAGGAACAGGCAGCCAGTAAGGTCCTCATCTTCCTGGGGGTGGAGGGTTTCCAGCCCTCGGGCTTTGGGCTCCAGCCACGGGTCCTGTCCCCTGGGCATAGGGCTTTGGGCTCTATTCCCTGGCTGCACTGTAGCAGGCTTTGGCCCTGAGCTCACCCCTGGTCCTCACTGCCTCCCCCAGGGCCCCATTACCCCTGGCCCTCACTACCTCTGTACCCTGTCCCACTCCAGGGCTTAATTTGTCGCTGGGCATGCCGGGGCTGAGTAATGGTTGTTAATATCACTTTTCGCAGCAGACCTAGTAGCTAGCAAGTCTAAATAAAAAAAAAGCAACCAAAAAAGAAACAAGAAAAAAAGACAAGAACATGCAAAGCACCTTATTTGTGTTTCTATTCTGTTTAGGTCCAGTAAAGAATAAAGACAACTGTACATTGCTTTTATTGAGGCTGCAAAAAAAAAAAACCTACATAAATCAATCATGATTTGGACATGTATATGGTGCATATTTGTTTTTCCTAATGTTAATTATTTTAGGAACAATTGTCAGAGCGGCTACAAGCAAGAGTTGGCAGCCGCACTCTGAAACCACCAAAAATGTGTTGAGAACTAGATGCAGCAATGAAAGGATCTGGCAGTGGGGAGGCAGCAGGACGCTGCACTGCTAAAAATAGCAGTGTGGACATAGAAGGCACTGCTTGGGCATGTAGAGAGCAGTGAAGGGTATAAACCCTAAGATTATAGTGCATCTTTATTCTAGTGCCTCACCATCTACACTGCTATTCAAACCCACACTAAGATGGGGATGCACTGTATGTACTCCACATGCTACCATAAGCATAGACACAACTTTAGATATTAAGTACAAGATGATGCAGTCCAGTGATTAGCAAGTGGAAATGGAACCCCAGAGCCTCCATGCTTTAATCTCTCCTCTGTCATTGACTTGCAGTGTGGTCTTGGGCAAGTGACTTAAGAATATCTTTGAATCCCATTGAACACGATGGGAATATTCATGGATGTTGAACCAGATGGAAACTGTGAAGCACCAAGTATTATTAAAGAGAAGCTATTTTGTCTAAAGCATTATCTATCTATGTCAGAGGGGGTGGGTTAAAATGGGTCTATGCCCTCATGTTTGCAGGCAAGGGTTTAAAAACCAGTTGAAAAGCAATTTTTTTTTATACAAACTGTCTTTGGAAATAAAATTCAGATTTTCCATCAGAACTTTGACATTTTTGGTCAATTTTAAAGTGTGTATGTAGGTGCATGTGTGCACAGACAGTATAAGTAATTAGGGTTTGGGGCTTTTATATTTTAACTTAAAATCTTGTAAAAGATTTCTGTAAGAAAAATTATATCCGTTAGAGCTGCTCAGGAATTTTCTATGAAAATATTTATTTTTTTACAAAGAAGGGGGGGAAGAATCTGTTTTCTGCCCAGCTGTAATCACTCACACACACACACTCTAAATGTATTATTTTGCATACTTTGTTTACCTACCTAGTTGTGGTAGTTAAACCCATGTGTACTAAATTTATTCTCATGTGATCAATCCTTTCATTTGACAGATCAAAAGATTAAACAAATACTTGGTTTCCACATATGCTGTGCAATACAAAACTGCTGCCATGTAGTTGTAGCATCTTTGCTTTCCCCTGTAAACACACTGCTGTTACAAATGATTTCATTTTTGCTGTATGGAACAGTTCTTTCCCCCAGTTTCCATTTCCAGTCACACACGCTCTGGATCAGCACCAGCTCTGTCGAGGCAGCACACTGAGGCACCTAAGGGCAGGCATGCCACCCTCCCTTCAGCAACCTTCTAGCTCGTTAAGGGTGGTAGGTGCTGCAGCAGAGGGCCCAAGGGACAAGAGCGAGGGGGGGGGGTTAAATTGGCAAGGCCATGTAGATGAAGAGCATTGCCCATCATCTGCTTTACCCCAAGGGGAAACAAATCAAATTCTTTGCATTCACTCTACTGCTTATGTATGCAATAGAAGTGTACTTAGAAAGGAATCACTGCAATTGGAAAGAATTTCTTCACTAGAGCATCCTCGGCAGATTGTATTGCACAGGCACTGGGGGCTAGGGATATCTTTCTTCAGCTGTACAGTCAGAGAGAAGGGCAGTACAGAGCAGAAGAATAGGGGGCGGGGGGACATGTAGTGGAGATTCAAAATAAAATTCCCCATAGGTCTCCCAGGTTCAATGGCTACATCTCTATGGTTTCTGCAAACCTCACATGTTGGGGAAGCACCAGGAGGACTATACATGAAAGGAACCCTACTGGGTTTCTTGTCACCCATCTCTACAGTTTCACTGTTAAGAGTACCACCTCACATAGAAAAAAGTAGTTTGGACATTGGAGGATGGAAAGGAGCTATGGTACTGTTTAGAGAGATAAGTTGGAAGAAATATCCTTTATGGACCAACTTCTGTTGGTGAAAGAGATGCTTTTGGAGGTAAAGAGGGCTGAAGAAGATCCCTGTGTAGCTCAAAATCTTGTCTCTTTCACTAACAGAAGTTGGTCCAAAGAAAATACTACCTTGTCTCTAACACCCTGGGACCAACATGGCTACAACACCACCACACACATATTGTAATTGTCAGAAATTCCCTGTGTGCAGTAAATACATGCATATGTGATTATAATATTGCATATATTCTGCAGCCAGTGTGGAATGAAGCAAAACCACACACAAACCCACAACATTTTTAAAACTTTCAATAGAAGTGAAGCAAAAAAAACACAGCACTAGTTTGAAAGGCAAGGTACCCGGGCAGCCTGTAACCTCACACTGAACACTTGGCAATGCCAAATAGAGTTTTGTAGTTGTGCCTAGCCAGTGAAACCTGAAGATGGCACAGAATTAATATGGCAGAGAGCTGGTTAGAGAAGAAGGCTTAAGAGTTCTACATATCCATGTCCTCGGTGTGCTGCAGCCATGATCTCGAGAGACCATTTCTAGAGAAGAAAGGACACCAGAACAGACTCTCCATTCCTATTAATTCCATGGCCTCAGATAATATGTATATTACAAGTACCTAGATATGTAAAGTAGATAGACCTCTCTGATAGACAGCATGAAGACTGAACTCTTGTTCCAGGCCACTCCTCACAAAAGCAGTCTCGTCAGAGCATGGTAGAGGTGTAGTGGAAGGTGATGATGGGGGTGGTTTTTATGATGGTGATACCTTGGAGCATCCCCTCCTCATTTCACACAGGACACTAGTTCAGCTGGCAATGGTGTCATTCACTGCTGACATGCTGCATGCACAAAGGTAGAAAGAACATCTATTTTGAAGTTTGCTGGAAAATTTTATTGAATGCTTTGACAAAAGGAACAAATTCTGCCCTTTTCCCCCAGGGTACGGAATAGAAAAAAAATATTAACCCTTCCACTGCAATTTTTGCACAAATGAAAAGCCAAGCAAACAATACAGCCATCAGCAAGTTGGAGGGAATTGACCCAAACAGTACATTTTAGTCATTTATATGCGTTTAAAAAAAATTTTAACCCCCAACTCTGTAGTCTGCAATACGTCTTTGTAGCATCTCCCAAGTATAACAGGACATTTAGTTCCCGAAAGGTTGTCAGCAGAGTTGTTTCTGCCACAGTGGTGACGTGTCTGTTCGTCTTCCAGAAGTGATGCTTCCTGCTTGCGGTAGTGCTGCCCAAATCCCTTTCAGGGTTTCCAATGGCTTTTTGAACAAGATAAACTTAAGCACAAAAGCAACTCTACATTCTCCTAGGTCTTTATTTATCCAGGTATTTCTTTAGCATTCCCTTCTCCCATTTTCCCCCGTCTACAGGAGGGTGTGGCAAATACACAAGAAGAAAAAACACGCAACCACAAATTTAAAAAGCTATTGGTAAGGAGGAGAAATTCTATATTAAATCCAAACTGAGGAGTAGCCCCACTCGACCAGCTCTATTTGTTTCTGTATAATCTCTCGGTAGCAGTTATTTGTCCTAGAAGTCAAGAAATTCATACTTGTGTTCCAGAACACTTTTGAACCAGTTGTCTTAAATCAGAGAACTAGTGCCATGGAATGAAACCATTGCCCCTTTAAGTCAAAAGGAGTTTTGTCATTGATTTGAACGGGGCCAGGATTTCACCCATTGTCTTTAAGGGGACAACTCACATGATTAAGGGCAACAGTTTCCTTTCAATTATTTTCTTGTACATAGGTTTTTATATCACCCTCTAGTATCCGCACAGCTTCCATGAGTACTTTAATCAACATGACAAACATCTGTTCCGTGTAGCTCATTCTGTGTGTGGTGAGTGACCTCATTGTGTTTCTCTCCCTAGGCCCCTTTCCCACTGATGTGCTCTATGCATATGTCTACACTGCAAGTAAACACCCGCTGCTGGCTCACTTGAGCCGACTCAGCCTCACCCTCCCAAAGCTAGAGCTGTGGGGTTGACGTTCAGGCTCAGGCTGGAGCTGCAGCCCGAGCCCCAGTCAGCTGACACAAGCCAGCAGGACGTGTTTAACTGCAGCATAGATATACCCTATGTGTGAAGGTCCCCAAAACGCCTGGAGGTTGTACTGACAGATCCAGACATACATCAGTACATTTCACTCTACAGCCAAATAAGCCCTGTGATTTTGGCTAGGGTATATTTCAAACCCTATTTTCCCCACTCACCTACCTCTGAAGTCAACTCCAGGTTTTAGTTCTTTAGTTTCATGTCCCTTTTGGCTTTGAGTTTTTAAAGCCTAGAATATACCCCATGAAGAGTGAACTGCAGCAGCCACAGTTCGCAATAAATGTTTCCACACTGTTATTAATTTCAGGTTTAACTTCCAATTACTCTGGTTAGTTGTTTCCCGCAAAGGAAAAAACGAAACAAAAGTCACGAAAGAACAAGATCAGCTCAAAATAGCATTTAACTACAAGTTCTTCTAAAATACATGTATGGGGCATGTATACATGCATACAGGGATATTTTCATAGAATATTTCTAGAAGTACCATGTTCAAGAATGATACATTTGGGAATTAAAGCTTTTCTAAGAAGCCCAAGGGTGTTAGGCACCCAACTCTTACTGGATTCGAATGAGATTTGAGATCCTAACTCCTAGAAGGCTTTTCTTCACCACCGTGCTAGCTCAAGGTTTAAGTCACGTGTTCTCCTCTGGTTCTTACACAAAAATCTCTAGCTCAAGTTAACTGATACTTTAAATTGGAGCTAGCTGGCCCCTCTGGGTATGTCTAGGACCCTGCAGGGTGGCAGGTTCCCAGAACTCAGGCTCTAGCCTACACAGCAATGAAACAGCCCAAGCCCTAGTCAGCTGGCATAGGCCAACAATAGGTGTTTCTTCGCTGTGTGGCCATATCCTCAGAGGTCTGGGTTCAAGCCTGACTGCTGCTGAGCTCAAACTAATAATGCACTGGGGCCTCAGCTGCTCTATGCAGCTCATTCAGTTGCTCTGTGCTGATCAAATGTTGTTTTGCAGTGTGACCAGCTTCACTTGAGCTTGGCAAATTTGAGAGGAGTCAACTTGAGCTAACACAAGCTGTAAGGCTCCTTTGAGGCCCCCAGCCTACATAAATATGGGAGCAGGTACGAGTCGCGAAAACGCCCACCCTTCCAGTCAACTGCAAGATAGCCCTGTGTGTGGGCATATAGTTTTGACATTAAGCTGGTGGACTGTTTCGCTAGCCAGGGAATGGAAATAAAGCATCAGGCATTGAGGCCCTTTCTTCAAAAGAAAGAAGCAAATCAACTGAAAACACTTGGAAATGATTCCCAAAGCATTTCTCTGCTTTAAGTGGAGAGGAGAGGCCATATCATTCCCCTGCTTTTTATACTCTACCCCAGCAGCCATGTAACAGACAAGGAAGGACTTGCTAGCTAGCCATTTACCGACTGCAATGGTCTTACCTGGTCATGGACATCTTCTTGTTAAATAACTTGCTTGTTCTTTATGTTTGAACTTGTCCAAAATCAAGCAACAGCTCCCTTCCTCACACTCCTCCCCCAGACTGAATCACAGGAAAGCTCCATAAGTTAAATATGGCAAAACGGGGGGGGGGGGGCGGGGGGGGGGAAAGAGAACCAGAAGATCTCAAACTTCTAGAATTCCATCACTGTGTTTTAGAATTATACATCTTTTGGGCTTTTCAGTGGATCATAGTTAATTAAAGATGAATAGAGAGGAGTTGTCCGTGGAAAGCTCAATGTGGTGCAGAATAGTTCTGGGTATTTTGCAAAATGGCTCAGTTTAAAAACCAAACAAAGAGCACAAGAAAATTAAGAGAACATCAGCCCCAAATTATCTTTGATTAATTTTTCAAAGCTTACTCCCATAGTTCAGACACAGCCAGACTTTCCCTGATTGTTTTCTAATACAGACTGGAATTTGTCCACAGAAAAAGCCATTATAATATGGCTTGCAATTCAAGGTGGTCCCCCCCCCCCAAGTAACCATTTATTCTACCTGCTTGAAGCAACACACACAGGTGCGACATCTCAAGGGAAGGACTTGCCTTTATTTAGCAGACAAAACGAAGCAGTCACGTCACATTTGCAGCCCTGGCCCTGACTTGAGTTTGTGAGAGATATGTTGTCCCTTTGTTTGCTGCTGACAAGCGTAAAGAGCCACTTTCACTGCCGATAATAATGGTTAATTTATCACATAGAGCAGTGGCTGACCTTGTGCGTCCCAGCCCCTCCATCACCTTCACACCTGCTCAAGCTAATTGTTAGAGCCAAGTGTAAATGAAAATCAACTGGGCTAATAATGAATGGAGTCCATTACTCGCAACAGCACATTGCTTTACAAAGGTTTATCAAGCAACGGTATAACCAGTCCCTTAGTCACAGTTCCCTGTTTTATAAATGAGGAGGATCATGCAAACACTTCAAGCCAGTAAATGAAAACAAGCTAATAGGACAGAAGGCCAATATTTGGCCCTGATTTTATAGCACCCTGGCAAGCCAAATCATGCCTTAGCTTTAGGAAGTTCAAATTTAAATAAACACCTTAACAAAAAGAAGTGTTTCTAGAATCCTGGGAAGGGGAAGCAAACTTCATCTTCAGCCATGTGACATGCCACTGTTCAGTCCTAAACTCAAGGGAGAAGAGGAGTTAATAGAAATACTAGCTCTTCTATAATGCTTTTCATTAGCAGACCCCAAAACGCTTAATGTACATGCAAACCTTTATAATATGCAAAACTAACTCAGAAGCCAGAGTTAGATCAGCCCAGAGAATTTCCCCAGAACAAAGCCAAACAACATGCAACATTTCATGAGCCAAATTTTCAGCTGGTGTAAGCTGGCATTGAAGTCGATGTCTCAGAGCAGAAACCCAAAATGGAGTGAGTTGGTTTGGATTTTAGGAGTATCAATTCACCTGCATCTCACATTATTTCCCAAAAGAAAGTTCCATGTAGTTCAAAAGCTTGTCTCTCTCACCAACAGAAGTTGGTCCAATAAGAGATATTACCTCGTCCACCTTGTCTCCCCATTATTTCCATGCGTCACCCTGGCCATGATTAGACAAAGCAAGGTCTTGAAGGATCAGTTACTAGGCTAAGGGATTCTGTCACATAACCTAACAAGAGAGTGCCGAAAGCGTAGCAAAGGATCGGAAATTGAGGACAGAGATATTTACAGGAGACATCGTCAATCTCACAAATTCTCTTACATAAGGAGAATCCCCAAGTTGCCACTTAAGTGTCTCTTAGGGGCTGTTTTGCATTTTTGCTCCCTTTTTGGGGGAGAGGTTAACTGTAATTATGGTACACAAGCCAGTGTATTAATACATGCATGTTTTTATCATGCATGGGGTGCTAACAGGTTGCTTCCAGGTTCATAACGGGTTTGCTTTAGCTTGCACTGATCTACAATATCAGCCCCAAAAGCACCGAACAGCAGTAGCACACAACCACAACAAAAACACTGAATGCCCACACAAGTAAATATTTGCTTGTTTTGAGGGGTGATGCCTCAAAGAAAACTGAAGCAGAATAAGAACCTGGAAATGTGGCGTTTGGATACAGCACTTTCCAGACCAGATGGAACAGTGAAGCTTCTTGAATGATATCTAGGTAAGCTGGCATTTGGGGAAACATGGTGCGGTTTCTGAGAAACAGCGGCTAGACTCTCCATGCAGATTTAACTGTCCTGCAGCTTGGCTGCCTGCCTGTGAACTTGGCTCTACGTTATCCTGCAAGTGATGTCGCTATTCACATCAGTGCAGATGCTACCATTCTGACTGGGCAGCTCTTTACAGCCTCAGTGCAGATGACTACAAAAGGCCCAGGCGAACAGAGCTCAGGCCCAACATGTGCAGCCTACACACCCCACACAGAATTTGGGCCAAGCTTACAGACTTTCCTGGTACTTAGTCTTCACATCAAAGGGGTGCACTAACAGCCTAGCCAGTGGGAGCATTGCTCAGCTGTTCCCAACTGGAAATCACTTTTCCATACACACACACCTAGGAAAAATAGGTTTGCTGGCCCAAATTGTTTAACATAAGAACAGCCATTTGGGTCAGACCAAAGTTCCATCTAGCCCAGTATCCCGTCTTCCCACAATGGCCAATGCCAGGTGCCCCAGAGGGAATGAACAGAACAGATAATCATCAAGTGAGCCATCCCCTGTCGCCCATTCCCAGCTTCTGGCAAACAGAGGCTAGGGACACCATCCCTGCCCATCCTGCCTAATAGGCATTGATGGACCTATCCCCCATGAACTTATCTAGTTCTTTTCTGAACCCTGTTATAGTCTTGGCCTTCACAACATCCTCTGTCAAAGAGGTCCACAGGTTGACTGTGTGTTGTGTGAAGAAATACTTCCTTTTGTTTGTTTTAAACCTGCTGCCTATTAATTTCATTGGGTGACTCCTAGTTCATGTGTTATGAGAAGGAGTAAATAACATTTCCTCCACACCAGTCATGATTTTATAGACCTCTATCATATCCCCCCCTTAATCACCACTTTTGCAAGCTGAAAAGTGCCAGTCTTATTAACCTCTCCTCATATGCAAGCCATTCCATACCCCTAATCCTTTTTGTTGCCCTTTTCTGAACTTTTTCTAAGTCCAAAATATCTTTTTTGAGATGGGGGCGACCACACCCGCATGTGGTATTCAAGATGTAGGCATACCATGGATTTATATAGAGACAGTATGATATTTTGTCTTATTATCTATCCCTTTCTTAATGATTCCTAACATGCTTTTTGCTTTTTTGACTGCCACTGCAAATTGAGTGGATGTTTCAGAGAACTAGTCACAATGACTCCAAGATCTTTTTCTTGAATAGTAACAGCTAATTTAGACCCCATCATTTTATATGTATAGTTGGGATTATGTTTTCCAATGTGCAGTACTTTGCCTTTATCAACATTGAATTTCATCTGCCATTTTGTTGCCCAATCACCCAGTTTTGAGAGATCCTTTTGTAGCTCTTCGCAGTCTGCTTAGGACTTAACTCTCGAGTAGTTTTATATCATCTGCAAAGTTTGCCACTTCAGTGTCTACTCCTTTTTCCAGATCATTTATGAATATGTTGAATAGGACCTAACCCAGTACAGAGCCCTGGGAGACACTACTACTTACCTCTCTCCATTTTGAAAATTCCCAAAATGAAACTTGAGGCATTATGACTATTAACAACCCAAAATATCTATTCCCATAGAGTTTGTCCAAATTCTCTGCTGATGTCAGTGGGTGCAATCTGAAAGTTCAGTGGAGCCAGAAGACCATGTAACACAATCTTTTTTTTAAAGTGGTGACTTGTCTTAGGTAGCTGTCAAACATTCAGTTAAATACTTGAGAAACATATGTATACAAGCCACAGTTGACCTGCAATACAGGCCATTTGCAATGTTCATGCTCATTTGGGTTGGAAGGGAGTAGTAGGGGGCAATGTAGTCCATTCTGTGCATTTTAGGAACATTTAATTTGTCACAGCACTTGAATATTAATAAATGGATGTCTAGTCTAACAGATCTCCCACAGGTGCTCTTCTACAACCTACATAGGTAGGTTGTTCTCCCCCTAATTTTATAACTTAATTGTGTAAACCTACATTGAACTGACATTTTGTGTTAGACATGTTAAGTCCCATTACTTCTGTTCAGTCTTCACTGACTAATGCAAATAGTTTACTTAAGAAGTGGTAGGGAAAAAAGATCCCTCCTATCAAGAGTTGCCAGCAAACTCGGTCCTCAGAGACGGGGCACAGGGCTCCACTGACTCAGTGACTTGACCTACAGACTTTACTACAATTAGGAAAATGTGAAATCAAGCAACAAAAACTCAGTACAGGCAGTTAAACAATAAAATAAAATAAAATAAAATAAAAAAAACCCTCCCTTATACCACACTTGGCATAGTGCTTAGTGTAATCACTGACTTCTTGACTGATAACCAAACTGAAAAACCTTTCAAGAAAAGCACCATACTTTCCCCGCCTCCCAAACCCAAGATGCAGGCATAGATCACTGGAAAGATGTGCTGATAAACAAAGAGCTGCCGGCTATGTCATCATGCCCAGCCCCTTCTCCTCAGCTCAATTAGAACAATATGTTTTTTCTTTTCAGTCCTCTTCCTTTTATCTCGACTGCTCCTCATATTTTTCTGTGGTTTCTCTTTCACGCTCTGGCAGGGGCACAGAAGGCTGTTGAGACTAATGCTTCCTTCATGCCCAGAAGGTCATTTGTGAGGTAATTTCTTTAGATGCCATACTCCCCGCCAATTTTGTCCTGGCTACATGACCAATTAGAGGATGCTCCATTCTGTGCAAGGGTACATTTACTGATACTTGGACACCTCCTGTATCTCAGCACAAGTTCATCTCTAACATTCAGTAACCTAAAGAAAGAAAAATGCACCAGTACTGTGGTATAGGAGTAAGGGACTACATTCATCATATTAACTCAGTAACAAAGACCTTTACTATAGTCTGGAAATGGGATAGTTCTGAGGATACAAATCAGATTATATTTGTAGCTTTTTTAATTGATAAAACAGCAGTGATATTTTATATCCAGAGGCCTATATCACCTACGCTAATAAGCTATTCTAAACTTTAGAAGGACTCATACAGCTGAAAAGGATAGACTCCCTGTCCAGCATTTTATTGCTTGGTTAGGATACCACAACTAAATTCAAGCTGACAAAAGAGAAAAGGACTAAACTAAAAAAAAAAGAATTAACTCAGAAAAATCAAGGGTCCAATTTGCAAACAAATAAGTATTAATAAAACATTGAGATGAATATTTCCAAAACAATTAAAGCAACTAAACAAACTTAGAACAAGGTGCTATGAAAGCACTACACTTGTATGAAGGTGCTCGTTAAAGAACGACATATAGTGAGATATAAGGGAAGTGAAATGAGCAGGTAGGTTACTGAGATCTGTTCATTAATAATTAAGGTATGTAATAAATCCAGTAAAGGAAGGCAGCAAAAAGTGGTTGATATAATCAGGACACTCTACACCTCCATTAGGAATGCAGCATTTAAGAAAATTTACAAGCACTAACATGAGCTAGCGTTCCCAGCCTTTACAATTTGTGAGATGAACTCAGCCTTTCACAGACAGAATAAATTATGCTAATAGAAGTAAAACTTTCTAAAAAAAGGCAACCAAATCTAAGAGACCTGCCAGCACTACTGTCATCGATGGAGCGATAACTAGTAAAGAGCAGATATCAAAGGCTGTCTTTCCCTTCCCCTTCATGCTCTGTTCTGTTTGAGCCCATGGTGGTCACAGTTCCTTTAACAATATTTATAATGAAGGAACAACGTTGGAGATGTCAACCTTGATTATTCAGAAAGGCTCCTCCTGCCCAGCTCTCCCTTTAGGCTAACTGTAAAAGTACCTGATTCCCAATTCTCAAACACAAAAGCACACAGAGCTTGAAAGCGGAGCTGACTAATAAAGTTTGCATATCCCTAAGAACAAGAGCACACAATGAAGAAGAAAAGGAATGGCAAGATTAAACAAAAACAGTAAGCTTGGATGGGAAATAATAAAAATTTTAAGAGGCAAGAACTCAGATTTAAAAAAAAAAACTCCTGTTCATTTACATTTCAGTGCATCCCGAGAAGCATCCGTTTTATCTCCTAGCTGCTGCAACAAGGTATAATGTTCACCCAGGAAACTTAAATTAGTTTTTGGCGCTGGGCTGACTGGAAGAGGTCTTCAGAGCTGTGAATCCTACCGCACTGAGCTTGAACTCGCGCTGCATCTAGAACAAAGGAGAACGCTGGCCCGGTGAAAAGGTTTCTGGTTTAGTGCTTTACTTTGGGGCCTTTGTTTTTTTCAAGTGTACATAAAGTACCTTCAAACAAACAAAAAGCTGGACTAACACAGGATTTGCGATGCTGTAGCGCCTCCATGCATCTCAAGTGCTCAACAAACGCTACTTAGGGCTAGAATTGTCACAGCCATCGCTCACCCAACTGCGGGAGTGAAAGTCAGTTAGGCTTCGCTTCTTCCTCTGCTCAGCCCTTGGCAGGGTCTTTGGAAGATGGGCACCAGTGACCTGGACATGGGCAGTCTGACCTTGCGGGCAGCATGGAGTTCAGGAACCAGAGGCCAATGGGTAGGTCTGGAGTCAGGAGTCAGACAGGAACCAGGACTCAAAGCCATGGGTCAGAACTGAGTTGGAAGCCAAAAAGAGATGTAGCCTAGGATCGACAGTTGGTTACAATGGTTCAGGAACTGGTATGAGGCAGAGGGCAGGAGCCAGGAACAGGGTAGGGTCAAAACCAGGAGCCAGGGACGAGGCTGGGAGACAGGTGGCAGATGGCAGAGTGTGTAGCAGCAGCAAGCCAGGATCCATCTTGTTGCAGACAGCTTAGTGTCTCTTTCTGGCTTAAGTAGTGTACCCAGCCCAATCAGGACTCCAGAGCTCTCCCCACCAGGTCATTGTGCGCAATACCATTAGTAGATCAAAAGACCTTAGGGCTCTCAATTCTCCAGTCATTCGTAGAGCTGTCAGGAGGTGGTGTGGCTACAGCAGAGAACCTGCAGGCCCTGGTTCAGGACCTGGAGACCATCACAACCCTGTTCTCATTGTGGCTCTGGCTGCAGCGGAGAGAGCGAGCGAGCACTGGCTAGGGAGGGGGCAAAAAGGAGCAGCAGAAGAAAGTGGGGCCCCCACTGGTGAGAGTAGCTGGCTAGCCATAGAGAGGGAGTGAGGGGAAGTCGCAATTTGTTCCCGATCCTGGTCTGTATTTGAGGCAGATTGCAACATTCAAGTCTACCCCTTAAACTTCCCAACACCTGTCTACATTAGAGAGAGCGAGTCACTTGATCCACCTCCTGGGGAGAAACCAGAGTGCTGTTTGATAGCACACAGCGAGTTGCAGAAGCACATAGGGCAAGAAGTGATGATGACAATATCCAACTGAAGCTGCTAGAAGAATGTAGAGAGGCAGCATTACCTAAGTATGTTATCACCTGCATGGGGGTTTGACCTATATACTGGAGTTAATTTCCCTAAACTTGCAAACATTGCTAAGGAGCCCTTGTCTTTAAGCCTTTAAATCTCCTTATTGATGTTTTCTAGATACAATGGTACAAAGGTTCATAAGTGTGAGGTCCCAAATTGCACATGCATAGTGTATGCACAAGTCTGTGTTGCAGCTACAACAGGTAACAGGCCTCTTTCATGACCACAAGTGATCAGCACCTGGGTTTACATCTCAGCCGAAGAGAATGTATTCAGTCAAACTCAACTACAGCACTCAAGGATCCATGGTTTATTTACAACTGTTAAAGAAGAGTCATGTAAGGAGTGAGGAGGAATGAAATTAATTTGACTCTATCTTTCATACCAATGGACCTTGTTTTATGGCCTCTGTCACAGAATAAGACGTCACATCACGTGGCTAATTAGTGCATCATCATTACTCTAGGAATAATACACTTTCTAGCGTTTGTAAAAATATTCTTTAGAGTTTTTTCTGTTATGGAGATTAATTTAGGTTAAAAACCTCTAGAAAATCTACCATATTAGAAAGTACCCTCTCAAGGCAACTGCTAACCAACTCGTTACCAGGCCAGAGCCTCTCCCCAGATATAGCTTCTTTGCACAACTTTGATGTGCAGAAGGGCCCATAAACCAGTATGGGGAAAATCTCCGAGTGGTACAGACCAAGCATAGCCAGCACTATCTGACCTCCTCTCACTATAGGAGGCTGTTGAGGCATATACAGGGGATGCCTATGCTACAAATTTTTGCTGATGCAAGTTACATCCGCATAAAGCCACCATAGTTAGTGTTTCACTGGTGCACACATGCATACTTGGTTCCTCACATCAGTGCTGCACATACTCATCAGGAGTCAGTCTGAGGCAGTGCACCATGGGTAGGTATCCCAAGGTGCTACTCACCACCATTCAGAACACTGTCTTCTGGGAAGTTTGGCAATGCATGTTGGGGCAGAAGCTAGTCCCAGAGAAAGGGTCAAGCTCCCAGCATGCACTGTTCTCCATTCCATAACATTAGCTATGTCCCATAATTTTCACACCTTTTAAAAAAAAAAAAATCCTACAAGCCCACACAGTCCTCCTTACTCTCTGCCATCTCTAACAGAAGCATGGAGCCTACACAGCTCTGCACTATTGTCATGAATGTGTCCTGTGCTTGCAACATGATCCTCCAGTATTTGCAGAGCCACAAGAACCACCAAATCAGCATGGAATCTGATGATTTCTTGGAGGACAGAGTGCTGTAGGACATAGCAAAAACAAATTCAAGGTTGTTGGTGGCCTTAACAGAGAAGCTGCAGAGGGTGGAGTGCTGATTCTGAGAAATGAGCACTGATGGTGGGATCATACCCTAATGCAGGCTTGGGATGACTAGCAGTGGCTGCAGAACCTTCAGATGTGCAAGACCACACTTCTGGATCTGTGTGCAAAGCTCACTCCAGACCTTCAGTGCAAGGACACCACAATGAGAGCTGCACCAACAGTGGAGAAGTGAACTGCGATTGCACTACTGAAACTTGCAGTGCCAGATTGCTAACCGTCAGTTAGATATCATTTTAGAGTTAGAAAATCCACTGTGGGGGCCACTGTCATGCAAGTATGCAGGGCCATTAACCATCTTGAGTGCAGGGGTCTGGACTAGATGACCTCTCAAGGTCCCTTCCAGTTCTATGACTATCTCCTACTATGCAGCACTAGGACTCAATGTACAGAGCATAGTGGATGGATCTGTGGCAAAGGAGTTCTCGAACTGCAATAGGGAAAAAGACGGCATGTATATCCCTATTTAAGCACAAGACCACCTTGCCACAGAGTGCATCAGCAGAAAAGGCTACTTTTCTGTGATTATGCAAGCATTGATGGATCACCAGGGATGCTTCATCAACAATGTTGGCTGGTCAGGGAAGGTGCATGTCTTTAAGAACACAGGACTGTTCAGAAAGCTATGAACAGGGACTCTTTCCCAACTGGTTGATTACCACTGGCATTGTTGAAATCCCAATAGCAATCCTGTGGGACCTAGCCCTTGGCCCTGGGGCTCATGAATCTGTGCACCGGCCAGCTCAACAGCACCGAGAAAAGATTCAACTATCAGCTCAGCTGGTGCAGAATGACAGTTGAATGAGCTTTTGTTAGATTAAAAAATGCCTGCATCCCTTCACTCACAAGATTGGCTCTCAGTGGAAAAAAAATCCCAATCGTTATAGCTACCTGCTGTGTCCTGCATAATATCCGTGAAGCACAGAGGGAAAGTTGCCATCAGGTTGGAGGGCAGAAGCAAAGCAGCTGTCTGCTGAGTTTGAACAGCCAGACACAAGGACTACTAGGAGAGCTCAACATGGCACTCTATGGCTCTGGGAGGCTTTGAAAGAGCACTTCAACACCGAGCCACAGGAGATGTGCTGTGCTCTGCCTGGCCCTGCTGTTCTGGAGCCTGTTTGGAATAGGCTGGTGCTTGGGGTACATCTATGAAGATAAAACTGCCAATGCATCAATTCATTTTATGGTTCTTGCTGTATATTATGATTACACTATCACTGACCCTGTGAGTCACTGAGACACTTGTTACTGTACAGTGTGACAGGAACTGGATGCTTTTAGAACTACTAGGCATTCTGCACCATATGTTGGGAACTAATAAATGTTATTTTCCAGATCTTGAATTTTATTCAGTAACAAAATCTGTGCAAAGAAAAATTTGTGAAGTTGAAAAGTACATTAAAACCTTTAATATTAATGGAACTGAGCTTAAGGGAAAATATTTATGTCCATTTCAGTTGTACATAAAGCAACCGTGACTCTCGGTTACATGTATGTGAAGCTATGGCTGCCCTTAATGTACTCCAATGATGATCTACCAGCCTAACCCGCCGTCCCTGCCTACCCCGTGTAGACAGCACTATGTCATTGGGAGAGCTTCTTCCATCAACACTGCTACCGCCTCTCAGGGAGGTGGATAAAGTAGGCTGACGGGAGAGTAACATGAATACAAACTCAACGAGTTTAAACACAAGTAGAGATTAGACACTGTGTGCATTCAAAGACACAACATGCTTTTAGGCCTGGTCTACACTAGGACTTTAAATCGAATTTAGCAGCGTTAATTCGAATTAACCGCTCAACCGTCCACACCAGGAAGCCGTTTAATTCAACCTAGAGGGCTCTTTAGTTCGAATTCGGTACTCCACCCCGACGAGGGGAGTAGCGCTAAATTCGACATGGCTATCTCGAATTAGGCTAAGTGTGGATGCAAATAGAACTTAGTAGCTCCGGGAGCTATCCCACAGTGCACTACTCTGTTGACGCTATGGACAGCAGTCCAAGCTTGGATTCTCTGACCAGCCACACAGGAAACGACCCGGGAAAATTTGAATTCCTTTTCCTGTCTGGGCACTTTGAATCTGATGTCCTGGTTGGACATCAGGGCGAGCTCAGCAGCACCTGCAACGATGCAGAGCTCTCCAGCAGAGGAGTCCATGCAATCCCAGAATAGAAAGAGGTCCCCAGCATGGACAGGCCGGGAAGTCCTGGATCTGATCGCTGTGTGGGGCGATGAGTCTGTGCTTTCGGAGCTGCGCTCCAACAAACGGAATGCAAAGACCTACGAGAAGGTCTCCAAAGCCATGGCACTCAGAGGATACAGCCGGGATACAACGCAGTGTCGCGTGAAAATCAAGGACCTGAGACAAGGCGACCAAAAAGTCAGAGCGGCAAACGGACGCTCCGGAGCCCAGCCCCAGACATGCCGCTTCTACGAGGCACTGCATGCCATTCTAGGTGGGTCTGCCACCACTGCCCCACCAGTGACCGTGGACTCTGAGGATGGCATAGTGTCGACGGGCAGTTCCTCGGCGATGTTCGCCGATGGGGAAGATGAGGAAGGGTTTGTGGAGGACGACGCAGGCGACAGCGCTTACAATACCGCTTTCCCCAACAGCCAGGATCTCTTCATCACCCTCACAGAGATCCCCTACCAACTCTCCCCGGCCATTAACCCGGACTCAGAATCAGGGGAAGGATCAGTCGGTAAGTGCTATAAACATGGAAACATTTATTTTTTAAAAAACAGGAATAAAAACTATATAAAAACTATATAAAAACTTTTCCATATAAAATTATATAAAAAGAAGGTCCACACATATAGGGATGGAACAGAAATCCTCTTGGGACACTTCCACGAAGCTCTCGTAGAGGAGCTCGAAAAGTCTCCGCAGGAGGTTCCTGGGGAGAGGTGCCTTATTTGGTGCTCCGTGGAAGCACACTCTTCTGCGCCAGGCCATCCTAACGTACAGCGGAATCATTGCCTCGACCAGCATGGCAGCATACGGTCCTGGTCTGTGCAGGGATTCTCGCAGCATCCTCTCTCTCTCTCCGAGTGACCCGCCTCAGGGTAATCTCGTTCGGCGACTGCTGCATCTAATTAGGGCAATTAGTGTACTGTTACTATTGTGAATGCTTGACTTTTACTTTGCATAGCAATGACCTTCGTTTAACAGCCACGTGTTGGAGGCCGCAGAGGAAAAGCATACAGTGATCTTTCCCGGGCACAGCCGCGAGGGGCTGGAACAGGGTCAGACTTTATGCTTTCCAGATTGCCTTCAGCGGGAGGGCACAGCTATCCATTAACTGTTAAGCAGCCTATAGTGTAGTGCTTACCAGGCCTGGCTGCTACACGGATTCAGCTGTACCGCCCCGCTTGTCCGATCTCCTGTGCAAGACCGCAGCCAATGAAAGCGTATTCTGAAATCTCGAACTTGTCCTGAGAGCTCGTGAGACTAGGTGCCCTGTATGGTCTTGTTCACAGAAACTGAGTAGACTGTGTTCAGTGTTCGCAAACATGTATCTTTTCAAGGAAATCACTTCCTTTTTCCCATCACACAGCTGCGGCTCTTTCACGAACTGCCCCGGCATCCCCCTCACAGAGGCTGGCGCAGATTAGGCGTAGAAAGAAAAAGACTAGGGACGACATGTTCTCGGAACTGATGGCCTGCTCTAGAGCCGAGGCGGCCGAGCAGAGACAGTGGAGGGAGACCCTATGTCAGCACCAGCGCTCACACAGCGAACGGGAGGACAGGTGGCGGCAGGAAGACCAGCAGGCGACTCAAACGCTGCTTGGGCTAATGAGGGAGCAAACGGACACGCTCCGGCGCCTTGTAGATGTTCTGCAGGACCGCAGGCAGGAGCAGAGAGCCCCCCTGAACTGTATCTGCAACCGCCCTCCCCCGCCACAAAGTCCTGTCCCCCCCTCACCCAAAATAACAAGAAGGAGGGGCGCTAGGGGCCGTGAAAACTGTCACTCCACCCCAGCAGAGCGCTCATGTACCAAACAGCTCTCATGCCATAAATTTTGAGAAGTGCTTCCCTTCCTGGATCACCCAGTCCCAAATCCAAGTTTCATCCCCCCACTGTGTAGTTGAGTATTAAGAGTAGTTTGTTGTTATTCACTGTTTCCGTCACGTTTTCTTTGTCAGAAGACTTTGTGTGAAGGGGGGGAGGGTTTTTTTAATTGCATAGGACAGCCTCCATTACCAGGGTACAGACTTGGGGGCAGGATCAACAGCAGGACACACACAGACTGCAGTCACTAGGCACCAGGGTCAGTCTGGGAGGTGTATGCTGCCCCGGGTCAGTCTGTGAGGTGTATGCTGCCCCAGGGTCCTAGCGCCTGCCATCCACAAATGGCAAGGCAGGCTGCCCTTACCATGCCCTTCCACCTTAGCCACGAGCCTCTCCGATGCCCTGAGCCCCAGCAAGAGCCCTCATCCACGGACACATACTCACCCTTCCCACACACCCCTCACCCCTTCCTACGCCCCAACCCCCAGCCCAGAGCCTGCATCCAAACTCCGTCCCAAAGACGGCACCCCTCACCCCTTCCTGCAAACCCACCCCTTCCTGCACACCCACCTGCAACCGTCCTCCCCCCAGAGACCACTGTAGGAGCAGGAGCCTGTCATTCCTCTAGTGTAGAAGCGGTCTGTACATCAGTGCACACCGTACCCACCACAGTCTGCGTCCATGTTTCAACCCTTCAACAGGAATTCATAATTAAAGAAAACTTTGTTAATAATCAGTGTTCCATTAAATTTATTTTAAAACGTGTGTTGGAAGGGGGGAAACCTGGAGAACGGGGTATGTAACCGCAGATCGAAGTCAACAGTCACTGAAACAGGCTCAGGTTCAGCTTCTCTGTAAATCAAGTGGACAGTCATAGGTTACCCTGCTCTCCGAGGAACCTAGCTTTCAAAGCCTCCCGGATGCACAGCGCTTCCCGCTGGGATCTTCTATCGGCACGGCTGTCTGGCTGAGCGTAATCAGCAGCCAGGCGATTTGCCTCAACCTCCCATCCCGCCATAAAGGTCTCCCCCTTGCTCTCACAGAGATTGTGGAGCACACAGCAAGCAGCAATAACAACGGGGATATTTTTTTCGCTGAGGTCCGAGCGAGTCAGTAAGTTCCGCCATCTCCCCTTGAGACTTCCGAAAGCACACTCCACCACCATTCTGCACTTGCTCAGCCAGTAGTTGAAGAGTTCCTTCTCACTGTCCAAGGCGCCTGTATAGGGCTTCATGAGCCAGGGCATTAGCGGGTAGGCTGGGTCCCCGAGGATCACTGTAGGCATCTGCACATCCCCAACCGTTATTTTGTGGTCCGGGAAGAAACTACCTGCCTGGAGGCGTTTAAACAGACCAGAGTTCCTGAACACACGCGCGTCATGAACCTTGCCCAGCCACCCCACGTAGATGTTGGTAAAACGTCCCCTATGGTCCACCAGTGCTTGCAGCACCATAGAAAAGTAGCCCTTTCGGTTAATGTACTGGCTGGCCTGGTGGGCTGGTCCCAGGATAGGGATGTGAGTCCCATCTATAGCCCCACCGCAGTTTGGGAATCCCATCGCGCCGAAGCCATCTATGACGACCTGGACGTTTCCTAGAGTCACTACCTTTGAGAGCAGTTGCTCAATGATTGCGTGGGCTACTTGAATCACAGCAAGCCCTACGGTAGATTTGCCCATGCCAAAGTGGTTCGCTACTGACCGGTAGCTGTCTGGCGTTGCAAGTTTCCAGAGGGCTATGGCCACTCGCTTCTGCACACTCAGGGCTGCTCGCATCCGGGTGTCCTGGCGCTTCAGGGCAGGGGACAGCAAGTCACAGAGTTCAAGGAAAGTGCCCTTACGCATCCTGAAGTTTCGCAGCCACTGTGATTCATCCCAGACCTGCAGCACTATGCGGTCCCACCAGTCCGTGCTTGTTTCCCGGGCCCAGAATCGCTGTTCCACACCATGAACTTGACCCATTGCCACCATGATCTCCACTGCGTGGCGTACCCTGCTTTGTGAGAGGTCTGCGCCACTCTGTGACTTCCTGTCCTCACCGCGCTGACGGAGCCTCCTCGCCCGATTTCTCAGCAGCTGACTGTGGAAGAGGTGGACGATAAGGTGCGAGGAGTTGACAACGGCCATAAGTGCAGCGATGATCGCAGCGGGCTCCATGCTTGCAGTGCTGTGGCGTCCGCGCTGTAACCGACCAGAGAAGGGCGCGAACAGATTTCCCGCCGGCGCTTTCAGGGAGGGAGGGCGTGATTGACGGTTCAATGATGACAGTTACCCAAAACCACCCTCGACACATTTTTTCCCCCAGCAGGCATTGGGGGCTCTACCCAGCATTCCAATGGGCAGCGGGCACTGCGGGAACTGTGGGATAGCTTCCCACAGTGCACCGCTTCCAAAGTCGACGCTGGCCCCGTTACTGTGGACTCAGACAGTCGAATTAGTGTACTTAGTGTGGATACACAAATTCGACTTCATAAGGTCGATTCCACAAATTCGAGTTAAGTAGATTCGAAATAGTCTTGTAGTGTAGACATACCCTTAGAGGCCTCCTGAAGTAGTCAAGGAGAGCCATTCTCATGCATTTATTGAGGATCTGGTCCATTTAACTGAGTTTAAGTTCCAGTATATACATCTCCACTAGCACTTCTGTAGGTGTAACTTGTGTCGGTGGGGGGGGGGAAGGTGATGTAAAAAAACACACACCCCCAAACCAACATAAGTTACATTGAAAGAAGCACCGATGTGGACAACAGTAGGTTGGCGGGAGACACTCTCCTGCCAACGTATCTACTGCAGCTTCTTAGGGGTGGTTTAATTATGCCAATGGGACAGCTCTCTCCTGTCAGCATAGAGTGGCTACATGGGAGGTCTTACAAGGGCACAACTGTACCGATGCAAGCTCTCTAGCATAGACGTGGCCTTGAATTCATTATTGTGCTAGACAAACCTGAATTTAAGATACTGGATTTATGGGTCATTCAAAACCGGCTAGCCCTCCTTTGACCTATGAATGTAGAGGTGTTAACTGCCCACTTCATCTCTTGCGTTGTGTGTTAACGCCTTGGCTATTCCACTTTGTATTTAGGAGACATTCTGAATACCTTCCCCAGACCTGAAGAAGAGCTTTGTGTAAGCTCAGAAGCTTGTCTCTTTCACCAACAAACTTGGTCGAATAAATAATATTACTTCATCAACCTTGTCTCTAATATTGTTGGACCAACATAGCTACAACACTGAACATCTATACCATGGGTTTGCTAAAGCAAACACATCAATGTTAGGGCAGTTGCTGAATTTATGGCAAGTTCTAGACTCCAGCCCAAATTCAAACATGGTGAAAGCAACATGTAACTTAACTTAATGAGTTGGACCCATTTACTTTGGGTATGAATTTGGTGATCTAGTGCAAAATTGGGGGGAGAGGAGATGCCACAACTGAGAAACATTTTTCTCTTTGCCTTCTTCCATATCCCAGCCTCCCAGTAGTCCCTTCCCCTGTAAGCATTCTGAAGGCAACCAGTACCCCTGCCCCGCCACAAAAATCTCTGGTCATTTGTTTCTTGACTCAGCTACTGAGAAACATCACTTGCTCAGAGTGTCTTGCTGAGGCTTAGACTTCCTTGCAAGTTGGCATCTTCCAACTAACATGAGCTTGGATGCGCCATTACCACCGGCTATGAGACCTATATCATAGCTGAAAATCTGGTGCACTTAATCAAAATCATCATCAGTGCATAAGCTAAGCAGGTGACAAGCTTCAAAGTGGAAGTTTAGTGGAGGAAAGACACTTTTGATATCCTTATTAAAATCCTGAATTGCCTGACAAATCACTTTTGGATGGGGGTATCAGCTTTTTAACATCTGCAGTGATGTGTGCTCATGTATCTGACTGGAGGAGCCAGCCCTCAGTTTCTAAGCCAGGCATTCAATTTAGATTTAATAAGACAGTAATTGCACATTAAATACTCATTGATTACCTAAAATGTATTTATTGAGATATAACAGCTATGTAACAGATCTCTCTCATATGCTCTTAGATATGCACATATTGTTACAAAGCTGTTAAATGGCAATAAATGTTTATCTAAAAAATTAGCATTCAGCTAACATAAAATACACAACCTATTAAATCTAATTAAATGCATGCTGAAGACAATTAGAGCTCCTGTATGCTTGCCTGGATTTTCTGGGGAACAGAATGTTTTACATGTCTGTATTGAGTTTGAAATGGTCAGTAACTCCATTCTGGGCAATTTCTGCAAGCCTAATGATTTGCTTTCTCCCATCATCCCCCTGCTCCCCCCAAAAAATCTGCTTTTTCCAGTCCAAACACATCCAGGTTGGAAATTTGGTTTTGATGTGAGAATTAATTTTAGATAAAAAAAATTGAAATGCGAAACATCAAGGCATTTGCTTTTGTAAATAAAGCCTTTTCTGAGTGATGAAAGAATTTTTTTAAAAACCCACAAACACCTTACATTTGCAGACCTTTGTCTGAAATTAAACCAATATCCTTAAATCAGCAGAATCAAAAAATCTCATTTAAAATTTCGATTCATTTTATGTACATTTCATACTGTTCCAGAGGAAACACAATTGATACAATGATGTGTATGTATGCGTATCCGGTGCAATGGTTCTCTATTTCTGTAATGGCAGAGGTTGAGATGTGTCATTCACTGCAGGGCTCAACTACATCTTAACAGCGTGGGAAAGTTAACGGACCTGCTCCTGCAAATACTAAAGCACATGAGTAGAGTCACTCATATGGATGAGTGGTTGCAAGACCAGGCACTAAATAGATGGTCTAAAACAGGTTGTTTCATAAAAAATTGAAGACTAGAAATTACTCTGCATGTTGTCCATAGGTTGACTTCTTTAGGGGGTGGGAAGGAGGAGTGACATATAGACATGCTTTGTACTCGGATAACATCTGTAGTTATGTTAAATACAGCTTGTGATGGCACAGACTGGATTCAAACAAACTAAATATTGCACCGACAAAGGAGCTACAGATGCTCAGCAATTCTGACCAAAAAAAAAAAAAAGGCCACTTTATATTCAGGCACCTAAATCAGATATAGGAGGTCCAACTTCAGGCATCCAAGCTTGGAAATGGCCGAATACAATCAGATGAAACCCAGAGCATTCTGTCTTCTGGTTTGGGTTTTAATTTTAGGGGGGAAAATCTGAACCTAGACTTTGCCAGTGTCAGATACTAGTATGGAATTAATTTAGACCCTAATCTTACTGCTCCCCAAACTCTGAAGTTTTTGAATTCACTCTGGGACTTGGAGATTGGGCCCATAGGGGACCTCTTACCATGCTTCTGTACAACTCCCTTCTGGTAGAGTGTCAATTAGGTAATAGAGCAGGTCAAAATGTTTCTGACAGAACAGTTTTCCCATCAGAAAATGCTGATTGCACTAAATTTAAACATTTCACAGAAACATCATTTCTGTTAAATAAAATTTCACTGGAAATTTGAAACAATATTTCATCAAAAACCAAAATGTTTCACTTTATCATTTCAATATTATATTCAAATCAAAATGAGATTTTTCATTAAGATTGATTTTTTTGTCCCAATTTGGAACTAAGCCACATTTCAAGTCCTTGGAATTTCCCAAGGGACAGAAATTCCAAAATTTTGACCAACTGTAGTCATAGTAATGGTGTGAAAGTCTGACTAGGTGAACTCTGCCAGTCTTTTAATGGCTATTTATTATAAACAGCCACAGAATTAAAAATATTGTGACTGCTAGTAATAATTATTTGCATTTTTGTAGCAAAGCTAATTAAACCTTGCAAAAACTTTGAGGTAAGTAAAACCACCATTTTATAGATGGGAAAACAGGCACAGAAAGGTTAAATAATTTGTTCGAGAATCTAGGTCAATAGGTCAAGGAAATGCTTCCTGACTCTCGGGCATTTGCTCTAGTTACTGGCCCACATGACTGCGACAGCACAGTGAAAAAAATAACCTTGGCTGTTACTTAACTGACTATTAGAGAACATAGAACTTGTCTACACTACCTGCTGGATCGGCAGGCAGGGATCGATTTATCCCATCTAGTCTAGATGGGCTAAATCGACCCCTGAGCCCTCTCCCGTTGACTCCTGTACTCCAGCTCTGTGAGAGGCACAAGCAGAGTCGACTCAACACAGTGAAGACACCACAGTAAGTTGGCCCAAGTACGTTGACTTCAGCCCGTTATTCACATAGCTGAAGTTGTGTAATTTAGATCGATCCTCCCTTCCCCTGCCCTCCCCCCGTTGTAGACCGAGGCCTAGATTTTAAGCTAGAGTTAGAGTGACCATTTCATAGCTGCATGATGCATCCCCCACAACTAGCTGGAGGGCATTACTTTCCCCACTCACCTAGATTGGTTTGGAGTAATTTTCTGACCATTGTTCTCAATCCCAACCTTAGCAACAGCAGCAAGAACTGACACGATGATGGAATGAAACTCCTAGGGCATCTTCTCCTGCATATTGGCAGTCCCTCCAAGCATAGCTGAGGCACATCAGTGTGCCAGTGAAAGAAAACCTGCACTTCTGCTGCCAATTTGGTGATTAAGCAAAGCACTGCTATCAAACAGCATCTCACATAAGAGCTCATTCACTTTTCAATATAAAGCAGATTAAAAAAGCCTATTGCTTAATAATGCACAAACTTCACTGAGAAGCAGAATATTTTTTAGTAAATGGATGTTTATTAAGCACAAGTCCATTTGGGCTTTCAGAGTAAGGGAAGTAAAAAGAGTGAAGGTTATAAAGTAAAACAAAATGTAGCTGGAATGTAGGTGCAGCTAATCATGTAAATTCTGTTTGAAGCCTCACTTGTCTGTTCTATTATGGATTCCATAGGCAGCTACTAATTTAGTGCAGCTGTTGCACTTCTAGTACATTAAAAATTCTCTCTGCTGAACTTTTGTAGAGGCTTTTGCATGACAAGTGCCAGTCTTTTTCAATTCCACAGTCACCAAGCTACAGTATTGCCATTCATATTTGTACTCTAAACTATATCATGTAAAAAAAAATAGTAGCAATTTAAAAAACTTTTGGTAGCACTGGCTATCATTGCCAACTACTCTTATCTGCCCAGGGTGAAATTTCCATAAGATGAGAGATGTGGAATACCTCTCAACAACCAGTTTTGAAAATTTGTTTTATATAGCTGTCCAATCCTGTATGTGTCACACCATTGTCTTAGCCAAACAGAACTGAAGACCATAAAAGAATGATCAAATGCTTCTTCAAAATGCTCATGTTCCATTGTTTTCAACCATATGCTTTAAGAAAATTAAGATACATACCTCAATTTCCAGCTAAGGAGAGTTTAAAAAGAATCACTGTCCTCAAAAGGATTAACCCCACTAATTGAGCATTTAAAACTTTTAATAGCAAACCAACTTTAAGTGCCTGACCAAGAACTGTACTGATTAAGCCTCTCCATTCCCAAACATTCATTTTACTTCCCCCATTTCTACCATCTATGTTGACTGTACAGCTTTAGCTTCCCTTTAACATACTTAGTTTAGTAGCAGACAAATCAGTCAGGATCTGGCCCACTCAGTTGTATTTCACCTGAACAGTGACATATTACAAACAAATCCAGTAATTGTGGGTAGGGGAGAAAATATATTTGGCAGATAAACTTCTTACTTTCCATTTTAATTTGACTAGGAGAAAATACTAAAAGACACTTATCAAAATAATTGCACTAAGCAATTTATTTGGGTTGAAGCATAACTTCTTTCTCCCGCCTCTCTTTCATTCTCACTTTTTGCCTAGAGCAAACTCTTTTTTGCTTTATATTGTCAACTAGGAACAGAGTTCCTGAGGAGACAAACAGGGGGTAAAGAAGACAAATCTGTCTCCTTTGTGTGAAAGCTGTAGGCCAGAGTTATCAACTCCTCAGCTATTCAAGGCAGATTTGCATATCCAAGGCCACCCGAGGCAAAAAAGGCATTTGGAGTCTGATTTTTCCACAAGAACACATCAGGGAGTGAAGCAAAATAAGGAAACGCCAAAAAGGATCCAAGTAACCACTCAAAAACTTTGAGGGGGAAAAAATATTCCATTCAAGGACCTCTTTCTTGAGAGAGACATTTTATACACAATGGAATTTCCAAATATCCTTATTAAAGAAACTTCACAGACAGCAGCTTGGCATGCAAGAACTTCAAGACCACAGAGTAGGAGGTTAGCATCCATTCTCTTTGCAGCATCTCTCTATATCAGGGGTCGGCAACCTTGCAGAAGTGGTGTGCCGAGTCTTCATTTATTCACTCTAATTTAAGGTTTCACGTGCCAGTAATACATTTTAACATTTTTAGAAGGTCTCTTTCTATAAGTCTATAATATATAACTAAACTATGGTTGTATGTAAAGTAAATAAGGATTTTAAAATGTTTAAGATGCTTCATTTAAAATTAAAATTTAAAAATGCAGAGCCCCCCGGACCGGTGGCCAGGACCCGGGCAGTGTGAGTGCCACTGAAAATCAGCTTGCATGCTGCCTTTGGCATGCATGCCATAGGTTGCCTACCCCTGGTCTATATCTCAATACAACTAGCTTTTCAGAAGGCAAGGATCAGTGAAGGTTTTATAGCCATAGTGCAAAAAAAGAAGTAGTTTGCTTTATTAAAACCATCTTGTACAGTATCTGCTCCTTGATGGTAGGGGAACTCTGTGCATATAGGCAAACATACAATATGGTGCCTACATTAGGCATTTATTACTCAGTTACTCCAGGGATTAATTTTGATTTAAGTAAATCCTCCAATCATGTTGCTGATATCATGCAATCAAATAACGTGATTGGAAGATTTACTTACTGCTCATACAGCACCAAAGAAGTCACTCCAGGGATTAATTTTGATGTAAGTAAATCCTCCAATCACATTATTTGATTGCCGGATATCAGCAATGTGATTGGAGGATTTTACTTACATCAAAATTAATCCCTGGAGTAACTCCATTGACTTCTTTGGTGCTGTACGAGCAGAGAGTCCCCCCCGCTTCCCCCTGAGTATTCAGTAATGTATTTTTCAGGCTGTAATGATAATAGTAAAGATATTGGAGAGGAGAAACCCATTGATATTGCCAAGAATATTTACAGTAGCTGGCCACTCAAGCTCAGTAGATCCCTCAACAACATAGCCAAATTTCTCCATTTGCCTTAACCCAAGTAAATAACTGTTTATAATCCAGACTTCCCTCACAACAAGGAGAGTCTTATGTCATAAATAGTTCCTTGGAAGTCAAAATATTTACAAAGCAATGTACTATTCAAAGATGTCAGAATCTGGCTCATAATAATACAGAGCACCACATAGGACCATATTCTCATTCTTTTGAATAGCACCTTACTTAAAATATTCCCATTTACTTCAAAACAGGAGTACAGAGCTGGGAATTGGCCCTTAGGGTATGTCTACACAGCAACTAGACACCTGCTGCCTGCCCATGCCATGCAACCCTGCTTCGGGAGGCTCTGACTGTGGGGATGTTTCATTGCTGTGTAGACTTCTGGGCTCAGGCTGGAGCCCAGGCTCTGGGACCTTCCCATCTCATGGGTGTCTAGTTGCTGTGCAGATGAGACTCAAGTCTAATGAATTCTATCTACAGCTATGCCCGGCCACAAAACACCACCTCAAATCTGTTACTCCATGAAATAGATACTGAAGAAATGTGAGTGGCTAAGAGTAAAACTGAGCCAAAATTCACTCCTAAGCAAGCAGTAAGAGACCAGACACCAACAGCTTTTTAAACCATTTTTTTAAACCAGATGGTTCTAAATGTTATCAATTTTCCTCAACATTTAGCAGTAACATCAGAAATTAAACACTTTATAGAACCGTTAGGCCTAGTCCCGCCCCTGTTGCTATTCATGTTTGTTAGTAAAATCATATTCCATTAATTTACACATTCAGAGGGTGGCAGGCATTAAATTTAACAAAATTCCCCAAACTAGAAGTTGAATTCTGTTTTCCACGTGGATCTCTTAGCTCATGCCTGCCTGCTGCTGCTGCCACCGCCGCCACCGCCACCTTCCTTTAGGCTTAGAAGCTTAGCAAACCAATTTCAAGTTTAAAAGTATAGTCCTTTATTCAGAGGGTTGGCTGCCTTCTGAAACCTAGAGCACGTTTCTCCTCTTGTTTAGAAGAGTGATGTGGAAGATCAGGTGAGGACTAAGCATGTCTAAGAGGAGGAGAGATAGCAGCAGAATAGTGTAGAAGCTTTGACTAGCTCAGGTATGTTGGTCTCTATGAGGAGATACTTCTTACCATGAATACTGCTTTATGCACTGCATGTTTGGCAACAACATGACAGGACTCCATGTTTCTAAAAATTAAACTAGATCTTGAGAAATATTTACAGAGGTACTGGAATTACAGCTTGCATTCCAGCCACGTGCACACAGTCTGGATTCCTGCTGCTTCCTCCATCTATGTTCCTTGCACCAAGTTCCATGCAGGTGGCTACAAACGCAGCATAAAAAACCCAATTCCCAGGATTGCAAAATGGCACACACTTGAGACAATCTCTATCCCACACTCCTAAATTACTAGGCGTGTGGGATAGAGATTGTCTCAAGTGTGTGCCATTTTGCAATCCTGTACTGAATTCCACAGCAACAAGACTGCAAACTCTCATCATAATGTGAGAGAAGATAGGTCAGGTAATATCTTTTATTGAAGGGAGAGATGAGATTTTGAGCTATACTTATAATTAGGAAGGAAAAACAACAATTTGAAGAATAGTTAGCCCAAGACTCAAAAAGTAATAGCAAAAAAAAAGTAAAAAAATATTTAAGTATATCAGAAACAGAAAGCCTGCTAAACAACCAGTGGGGCCACTGAACAATTGAAATGCTAAAGGAGGACTCAAGGATAAGGTCATTGTGGAGAAAGTAAATTAATTCTTTGCATTGGTCTTCATGGCTGAGGATGTGAGGGAGATTCCCAAACCTGAGCCATTCTTTTTAGGTGATAAATCTGATGAACTGTCTCAGATTGAGGTATCAGAGGAGGCAAACTGGTTGAAATTATAGCAAAGAACAGAATTATCAGACACAGATTAACATGATTTGCTGGGGAAGAGCCAACATGGTTTTTGTAAGGGAAATCATGCCTCACCAGTCTACTAGGATTCTTTGAGGAGGGTGACGGCAACAAAATGGCAGATGAAATTCAATATTGATAAATGCAAAGTAATTCACAGTGGAAATGCTCAACTATACATATAAGATGGGGTCTAAATTAGCTGTTACCACTCAAGAAAGCTCTTGGAATCAATGTGGGTAGTTCTCTGATTGCAATGGCAATCAAAAAAAGCTAACCATGTTCGGAATCCTTAAATAGGGGATAGATACCAAGACAGAAATTATCATATAACCTCTCTAAAAATCCCCTGATATGCCCACATCTTGAAGACTGTGTAGATGTGGTCACCCATCTCAATAATATATATAGAAATAGGTTCAGGAAAGGACAACAAAAATTATTAGGGGTATGGAACAGCTGCCAGAAGCTGGGAATGGATGACAGGGGATGAATCACTGATTATCTGTTCTGTTCATTCCCTCTGGGGCACCTGGCATTGGCCACTGTCAGATGACAGGATCCTGGGCTAGATGGACCTTTGGCCAGACCCTGTAGACATACTTCATCATCCAGGAAACTCAAGACCTTATTCCCACTCTACCCCTTTTGTAATATCCAGAAACTCATAATATCTAGAAGACTCATTTATTTCAGATCCTGCAGAACTCTCCCTCTTCAACAAATCAGTCAACAAAAGCAATTAAACATCACTCAGAATAACCTTGGGATTAAGCTCTTTTTGAGGGACAGTGGAAGTAGGGAGCTATATACAACAACACTTGCTCTACAGATATTTAGCATTTGCTTAGAATAAAGAATACATCATAGTGCCAAATGGTACTATATCATGGGTGGCTGGTGAACCAGTTGTTGGGGGAGGCTAGCCCCCAGCCCCAGAGCGGGTCTCTGGTCCCAGCCCTGGTGCATTCCTGAGTCCTGGTGGCACACTGGCCCACCCCCGCCCAAGCCTCAGCCAGCCTAGAGCAGGAAGGAACTGCAGGAAGGGATTTGGGGCAGAGTGTGGGCAGGGCCATGCCAGGCTGTTTGGGGAGGCACAGCCTCCCCTGACCTATGATACCTGCTGCTCATGGTAATATTCGGGGTCCCTTCCAGTTCTATGAGATAATATATGGAGATATATCTAAGTGCCACAAGCTGTACACCTTGGAGGTACATAAGACTGTCACAAAATAGATAATATTTAGAGGCAATTTAGCTTGATTACAAGCACCCAGTTCTTGATATAAATTGAAACAAACTAGAATTTGCAAGTGTAATAAGATGATCTCACTTATTGTGTCACTTTCCACTCTAAAGCATTCTAAGTTCTGTCAATTATATAGCCCAGAACCACTATATAGCCCAGTACCTCAACAGCAAACCATAGTTCAGAACAGAAAAATCTCCAAGCTTAAAAAATAAAAAATAAAAAAACCCTGCTGAAAACCCTAGACCTTGGACCCCAAAAGATGACTGCTTGATCTGCTAAATATATTATTCTTGTGGCTCCTCCAAACCAAACTGAGAGAGGCATCTGTTTTTTTTCTCCAAAGGGAGACAGTTACCCACCCTTGATAGCCAAAGGCAAAATGCAATGATTAAAGCAATTAGTGGCCTAGCACTTGCAGGAAACTATACAAAACGTCAAACAACCCTGCAATGTTCAACAATCCCATTCTCAAACAAAAGTTAAGTAATATGAACTTGCAATCAGTTATGACCTACAGGTAACATTTTCAAAGATGCTTAAATTCTGTTTTCAAAAGTCACTTTTGAAAACGGAACTTCAAGCTCCTAAATCATTTGAAATACTTTTGAAAATTTTCCCTTACACTACACTAGTCTACTCCTCACTGCATTAGCAAGGCAATAATAAAGAAACCTATTCAACAGACAGTAATTTTCCAGCTACACAGAGCTCTTCTTCAAGTCTGGGAGAGGCACTCTGTGTCTCAGCTAAATACAAGATTTAACAAATAGTTTAGCATCACAAGTATGCCTTGTGAGGTATCATTTGAGAAGTCATGATATGTTGAACATTACTATCCTGTTGAATTATATGAGATACCGTTGTGTCTGAAGTTATACTATGTATGTTACTGAAATAAACTGAGTCTGGGAGATGCCCACAGATGGCCTTTCAGTGGCAAAAGAGCAACTAACACCTCCAAGACAGTTTACATTAGGACTAGGGGCCATGTTTGAGACAGTATCTTTCCATGCCCATGGATTGGGAGGGAGGAGGGAAGACTTAACATGGAAAAGTGATAACACAAGACCACCACATCACCTGTGGGTGAACACTTCTCAAAGCAATCACTCTGTATCTGACCTATTAATCCTCATCCTCAAAGGAAACCTGCACAACACTTTCAAAAAACAAGCCTGAGAGCTTAAATTCATAACTTTGCTAGACACTAAAAATCAGGGACTGATCAGAGATACTGGATTTATGGCTGATTACAACAATCTGTAAATCACTAACCTCCCTCTTTGTCCTATGAGGAGAGGGGCATTAATGACCACTTCACCTTGAATGGTCCCTTAGAAAAAGGACCAACTACCTGTGTTAAACTCTCTGTTCAATCTTGTATTTAGCTGTGACACTTCAAGTACCTTTCCCAGACCTGAAGAGATCTGTGTTGCTCCAAAACTTCTCACCAACAGAAGTTGGTTCAATAAAAATTATTACCTCACCCATCTTGTCTAACATCCTAGGACCGACATGGCTACACCACCACATACACATTGTTTGACACAGGTGATCACTTTTCCTTTGGATGAAAAAACAAACAAACCTACCTTTCCCCCGTGCCTTATACTAAACACTTTTCCTTAGTGATGGTCTACATTTTCAACCAATTGGTGTCTGAGCCACTGCAAAAAAATCTTTTAAATACAATACAATGGGCTCCTGAATGAATTAGTACCTTCAATAAGAAGCAGCCAATTAATCCATTATATTATACAGTGAGGCACTGCTAGAGTTTTGTGGACAGATTCCTCAGCAGGTAAGCTGATATAGCTCCAGAGCCACACTGATTTACATCAACTGAGAATCTGACCCAATAATTAATTGCCTGGACAGCTTTTTAGTAACATTTATCATCTATACAGAAATTTACTAGAACAATGACAGAAGGATAAGAAATAATAATACTGGAGGGAGAGGGTCTACCTCATATGCATCTGTATTCTCAAAAACTTGCGAACAGTTGACAGTCATTAAATACAATTTTTAAAATTAGCTTTAAATCTTGTAGTTTCCAAGTTAATGCAAACTTGCAGCAGCATCCCCTATTCCTCCTTCAAAATACAAATATTTTTCCAGTGGTTTGCCTCAACGGCAGTAGATGAATTTGGCAAGGTGCTGGATCAGTTTGTAGGCATGCATGAAATCAAGATCAGTCAACTGTAGAGTTACTTCAAATATTAAAGTGTGTAGCCAAAGACTGACTTTTTGTTTAATTCGTGTCTTTTCTAAGCACAAATGGATTAGCAGCAGATTTGAGGTAATTAATTATAATTATTAACTTCCAAGGGCAATAAGGCATAATAGACTCATTAACAGAAATGTTTCAATTTGGACTGTGCTGGGTTCTCTGTTCTAACACAGTATAACATTTGTTAAAATGGCTAGGGTCAGATACATTCCCTCACATTGAACAGTGCCTTTCTCCTCAAAGTAGCTCCATTGACTAAAGAAAATCCACCTGGACTCTTTTAGGCATTTTCAACCTGTAAATGGACAAATTCCCTTCCTTCTGGGACAAACACCATGGTCTTCATTTGAGCATGAGTCAATGGGAGTTTTAATTAAGGACTATAGAAATTTGGCCTTACAAATACTTATTGCTGTTGTCTTGACTTCCAGACAAAAGACCACCACCACCTAGTCTAACACCCACCTCAACAGCAAGATACAAATTGTAATTTTGCAATAGTTTAAGAGCCACAATTATTTTTTCAAATTATCTTCTATTTGATGTTCCTCTAAGTACAGAAATATTTTACAACATCAATTCATTACCAAGACACAAGTTCAATAACACTCATGAACCGAATATGTGGAGAACTCAATGCAGCCATTAATATACCCAATACATCGAAAACTCCACACTGCTTTAATAAAATTCTACACATACCAGCACACTTTTAGTCTAAACCAGCCCAGGCACACCAAAGCTGCCTTACTGTGCATGCTAAAGAGAGAATGCCCATCACCACTTTGAAAACAACCTTCTAGCTATATCAACCAGTTTAAAAAAAAATCATTTAAAGGAAGTGAAACTCAGGGTGCATTTTTAAAAAAAGTAGCTGTGAAAATGAGGAATTAAGCTAATTTAAAAGGAATGCTTATTTATTTTATGGCTCTATGTGCACTCTGAAGGTTCAGTTTCTGACACAAGAGAAATTAAATAACTTTCCAGCTTGTCTGTCTGGCTTAAGGACTATGTAAGATCACAAATAAGAGTGATAGGGATTTCTACCAATTAAGCAATTATCCTCTGGGGGTGAGGTGGAACCAACAGTTACTTTTGCACACCCTCTGGGCTGCAGTGTCTATCCACAGAGAGGAATATTACAGACTTAGCTCAGAACTGTCATGTTTCTGATTTTAAGTCTGAACCTTTCACATGATTTCAGCAGTATGTCTTAATGCTCTGCTATCAGAATGGTGCAGGGGCCCTATGTACTGAAACCCATTTTTACAATCAAGTAGGAGAGCACAGGAGACATATAATGGATTAATTAACAAGGTCTGTGGATGTTAGATTCTATTCACTCTTCGCAGTTACATGCCACCTAGCGTCTCAAGACATTACAACTCATTTATTAATAAGTGATTAAAAATATACACCTTTCAGATCACTTCATTTAAATATCTATTTCTTTTTATACCATATGCACATAGTGTCTCTACACTGTATGCAACCCATCATATTGTCTGGGGTATCTCTGCAACAGTCACCTCTTTGCATAACTCTAATTTCCCCTCACCAAGTAGTAGACTAAGTGCCGAATTTTGCAGACTGGCAATTCACATTGCATCATATACACACTTGGTTGCAATCATGTTTCAGCAGTCCTTCAGTTTTCACTTTTGGACAGTGATAGACAAGTTTCATTGGATCCCATTGAGGGGAAAAAATATATGCTCTTTACACAGCTTGTCATTCTCAAATGAGTCGGGGGTCACTTATCTGGGATATTCTGGCTCAACTTTAGTGCAATAGGATCAGGAGGCAATGTGTACAGTATATTGCATTTTTCTTATGGAATGAAAGGCCCCAATACAGCAGCGCATCTCTTTAATGTTAAGCACATGCTTAAGTCCATCCCTCTTCTGCAAAGCATTAATACGTGCTTAAATATAAGAATTAGGTATTATATTAATTTTAAGCATGTTCAGGGCTTTGCTGAAGTGTGGCCTTATATATAAGGCCAACTTATTTTTTCTTTAAACAAGTGTTTGAACCATCCAATTTATCAAAGCAAGTAAGACTAATGGAGTAAAAATACATCTTCTACTGCTGCAAAATTATTTTAGGATGAATAAATCTTATACAGTGATGATACTAAATGATTAAAAGCAAAATGTGTCCCTCCATTTCATCAGGTAAATTAAGAAAGCAGAGACAGAAATATGGAACAGGACAGAAAAGGTCAATCTGACACACCTAAACACCTTCATCACAAAGTACCTTTCAAAACAAATTGATGTGAATACATTTCAAAATCAAATGGAGTTTCAAGAAGCCACATAGAAATGTCTCCTTTTCTACCCAGTCCACGTTTGTCACAGAATGACAGAAGGTAAGTGTTCCAGTTACTTTCTTTTGAGAAAAAAAACCCCATGGAAATGTGTCTATTTTTCCCCCAAAATGGAATTTTTTGCAAAAAACATTCCATTAAAAAAAAAGTTTCCATTTGTTTAATTTTTTTTTAAACAGAACCCTTAAAGGATCCAATTTAGCCAGCTCCTTATGTGAGACTTTTTTTTAAAATTATTTTTGGTATTGCCCCATTTGATGTTTGATTAGTCACATGGTGGGGGCAGAAAAGAGCTGAAAGGTTCCACTAAAAATTTTTTTTCCAGGAATTAAAAACTGAAACATTTAAAAAAATCCACAGAAAATTTTGAAAAACAACTCATAGCAATACATCTTTTCACCCTAGTACTTTACAATTTTCCATGTAAAGTGTGCAGCTAGCATTAATAAAGCTTGTGCCTTTGCATCAGGCTTGTTGCCTGAAGATCCAGAATGACTTTAGTCAGCTGCACCTCAGAGCAGTTTTACTGAGTTTCGAGCTAAAACTAGGCTTTCCTCCAGTTAAACAACAATCATTTGTTTTAGTTTGATAGATCCTACTAAATAATGGTGTCATCAGTAAACATCTGGCTTCTTCCAAGCAGATTAGGAATCCAATGAGGAAAGTGTGTTTATAATTCTAATTTGAAACGCAGCACATTAATATGCTGATTCTCATAATGTTTGCCTTAACCTGTTTGGAGAAATTATGACTACAAATATCTTGTACACAACACCTCTAAACTACCAGCTTGTATAAACAACATAAGAGCCGATGCAGCCTCATACAGATGATTAGAACCACTTCAGAGGCAATCATGATTAGCGCTTTGGCTCGAAGCCATGTTTTACACATAAACAAAGCATCTGTTTCTGAGCTCTTGTCCCAAGCTAATAGACCCACCTCCACTATTACTAATAAGCACATTCAAGAGAGCCAGATGGCCTAGCTGAAAGAGCCCTGGTTTTTCCTGAGCAAGGCATACTGGAGCGATAGAGCCAACATTGGCTCCTAATCATATTTCCTTGGGCTCTAGGTGCCAATAAGACAAGGTGTAAACTGGCTCCACAAAAGAAGAACGTAAATGCTGGGGCCATCCATTATTCAGAATTGGCACCAAGCCAGCTAGGGTTCCTCCTGACCATCCCTTCTCGGCAGGGGCGGCTCTAGCTTTTTTGCCACCCCGAGCACGGCAATCAGGCAGCCTTCGGTGGCACACCTGAGGGAGGTCCCTGGTTCCGCGGATTCAACGGTGCACCTGCGGGAGGTCCTCGGTCCCGCCGATTAGGTGTACCCGCTGCCAAATTGCCACCGACTCTGCAGGACTGGGGGACCTCCCACAGGCAAGCCGCCGAAGGCTGCCTGACTGCTGCCCTCGCAGGGACCGGCAAGGCGCCCCCCCATGGCTTGCTGCCCCAGGCACGCGCTTGGAGCACTGATGCCTGGAGCCGCCACTGCTTCTCGTAGGTACAGTGAAAACAGATGAAGTGCAGCATGCTCCTGCAGGAGTCAGTGTATTGCAATGTAGATTGCTTCTATGCCTTGCAGGGGTCTGCAGACTCAGCAAATCCCTGCCTGCAGCCAAGCAGTACTGTTCAGATGACTTCACTATGTTGTACATATTTGACAATCAAGTGGTTTTACATATTTAATAAAGCACAGGGCTGTTGGAATAATCTGCATAGTGGGGGTGCTGAGAGCCATTGAACCAAACTGTACACCCGGTATATGCTGGAAACCACTTCAAACCAGGAGGTGTGGCAGCATTCCTACTTCCAGCACCTATGAATTAAAGCATCATATTTAGCTAGTGGAACGGGCCTTGAAAATGATCTTGGGCTCCAAACAGCAACTGAAAATGAGAGCCACATACAGCAGCACTTGCATGGCTCGACACTAACATCTCCTTCCTTCTGTGACCCACATTCAAGTTTGACCAATGGTCATTTCTAAGTAGATTAGACTGAAGAGCGCCACCTGCTGAGAAGCTCAGGACTGATTTGACCCAGGAGAACTAGCACAGAGAAATCTCTTCACCACTCTTTTGAAAGAGACAGTCAGGTCGTAGTTAATGATAGGGAGAGATCACCATTTGGGTTCCTTGCACCATATAACTGGGTATTTAGAGACCTTCCTTTCCCCTCACACTATGATGTACAGTGTGCTGTGTACCACCCCACTGACAGAGGTGACTGGGTTTCAGCAGTGTGCATGAACAGAGGGTTGTTAATTATATAATTATAAAGGACAATTCACTATAAATTGAGTTTCATTGTAACAGAAGCAAATCACTTATTCAAAGACAGCCTCCTCCCACCCACCCACACACTGCTGCCATGCTTCACCTTGGGAGTAATAGCAAACTTCTTTATTCCTCTGACCATACTGCAGCTGTGGCAAGCCCACCTCCTCTGTGCCACCACCGAGCTGTAGCCAGAGATTCTTCTGTACTTCTGCCTTCTAAGGAGTGGTGACTTTGGCCTGACCTACGCTACAGAGTTGGTCAACATAAGGCAGTTTACATGGACCTAACTCAGTAAGCGTCCACACTAAAATGTAGCTCCCACTGACGTAACTCACCCACTACAACAACTAAGGGCATGGCTACACTTACAGATGTAGAGTACTGAGTTAAACCAGCCTTCGCAGAGCACAGTAGAGAAAGCACTGCAGTCTGTCCACACTGACAGCTGCAAGCACACTGGCGTGACCACATTTGTGGCACTTGCAGCGGCATTGGGAGCGGCAGGGGTGAGCTGCAGACGGTTCGCAACGGTTCGCGCGAACCGTTTGCTAAAATTAGACGCCGGACAGCGAACCGCTTGCTAAAGTTCTCTGTCCGGCGTCTAATTAATTCTGCCTCCACCTCCTGCCATGAAGCTCCTCCTTGCTTCTCCTCCCCCACGGCTTCCCAGCGAATCAGCTGTTCGCGCGGGAAGCCTGGGAGGGCTGAGAAGCAGGCAGGCTTCCCCGGCCCAGGAAGACGACCCTAAGGTAGGAAACTGGGGGCGGGGGGGGGAGCGTGTGCCCCGCCGGTCCCTGGCCGCGGCCCGTCCCCGCCTCCCCGGCCGCGACCCTGCCCGTCCCCGCCTCCCCCCGAACCCCTCCCCGGCCGCCCGGCTCCGGCCGCACCCCCCCCCCGCCCTGCTGTGCCCCCACCTACCGTCCCTGGGTCCCCGCCCGACCCTCCCTGTCGCGGCCCCCCCCCCCCGCGTTCCCGGCCGCGACCCTGCCCGGCCCCCCCCCGGCCCCGGGTCCCCGCCCGACCCTCACCGGCCTCCCTGGCCGCGTCCCCCCCCCCCCGCGTTCCCGGCCGCGACCCTGCCCGGCCACCCGCCCCCCCGGGGCCCCGCCCGACCCTCCCTGGCCGCATCCCCCCCCGCGGCCCTGCCCGGCCCCGCGTTCGCGGCCCTGCCCGCCCCCCCCCCGCGTTCCCGGCCCTGCCCGCCCCCCCCCCGCGTTCCCGGCCCCGCATTCGCGGCCCTGCCCGGCCCCCCCCCCCGCGTTCCCGGCCCTGCCGTGCCCCCACCTACCGGGATGCCCGGCTCTGGACACGGCCCCCCACCTCCAGCCCGGCCTGGCCCCGTGGCTCCAGCCGCCCCTGCTGTTTTGCCAGGGGGCCGGGCTCCGGCAGCGAGGGTCTGGGCATGGCGGCGGCCCCGGCTGCCCGGCTCCAGCTCTGGCCGCAGCCCTCCCTGGCTCCACCCGGCCAGCCACCTGGCTCCGGCCGCCGGGCTCCCTCCGCATCCTCCGGCTCCGGCCGCACGACTCCTGTCCTGGCCCAGCCACGTCCAGGCAGCGCGGTAAGGGGGCAGGGAGGGGGTGTTGGAGAGAGGGTAGGGGAGTTTGGGGGTGGAGGGGTCAGAGAGCAGGGAACAGGGTGAATGAACGGGGGCAAGGGTCCCGGGGAGCAGTCAGGAAAGAGCAGGGTTGGATGAGGTGGTGGGGGCACTCAGGGACAGAGAGAAGGGGTAGTTGTATGGGGTAGGGGTTCTGGGGGGCCATTGAGAATGAGAGGAGGGGTTGGGTGGGGCAGCAAGGGGTTAGTCAGGGGACAGGGAAGGGGGGGATGGGTCAGGGGTCTCAGAGTGTGTGTGTCAAGGAACATGAGGGGTTGGATGGGGCACAACCCCACCCCGGAGGGGGGGGGGAAGGAGGGAACCCGTTGTTAAAATTTTGGAGGGAAGAGGGAACCCGTTGTTAAAAATTTGGCAGCTCATCACTGGGGAGCGGTGCATTATGGGCAGCTATCCCACAGAGCACCTCTTCCCATTCTGGAGCTGTGGGAAGGGGGCAGGGCATGCTGAGTCCTATCCCAATGCCCCGTAATGCATCAGTTCACATCCCAGAAATCCCTCTGCTTCTGTGCACATTTGGTGCCATCTTTCAACGTTTTTTGCGCTGCAGGCTCTGTCTTCCCTTTCGGTCTGCAGGAATGGAGCCCAAAGTGCTGAAGAATATGCTGACAAGTCTCACCAGCACGTAAGGTTTGGCAGTTGAGTTACTCCTTAAGATCCAAACTGACAGTGAGGACTGCAACAATTATATCGACTCGAGTAACTCATATGACAAGATTTCTTGTGGCATTCATGGACATGCTCACCACCATGGAATGCTGCTTTTGGGCTCGAGAAACAAGCACTGAGTGGTGGGATCACATCGCCATGCAAGTCTGGGATGACAAGCAGTGACAGCAGAACTTTTGGATGAGAAAAGCCACTTTCATGGGACTGTGTGATGAGCTTGCCCCACCCTGCGGCGCAAGGACATGAGATTGAGAGCTGCCCTGACAATAGAGAAGCAGGTGGCTATTGCAATCTGGAAGCTGGCAATTCCAGACAGTTACCAATCAGTTGCTAACCAGTTTGGAGTGGGAAAGTCAACCGTTGGAATCGTGTTGATGCAAGTATGCAGGGCCATTAATCGTATCCTACTCAGAAGAACCATGACTCTGGGTAACGTGGCTGGCTTTGCACAAATGGGTTTCCCTAACTGTGGAGGGATGATAGATGGGACACATTCCAATTCTGGCACCAGCCCACCTAGCCTCTGAGTACATTAATTGGAAGGGGTATTTCTCTATGGTTCTCCAGGCACTTGTGGATCACCGTGGGCATTTAATTGACATTAATGCAGGCTGGCCCAGAAAGGTGCATGACGCATGCATCTTTTGGAACACTGGCCTGTTCAGGAAGCTGCAAGCCGGGACTTTTTTCCCAGGCTAGAAGATCACAGTAGGTGAAATCAAAATGCCCATTGTGATCCTTGGAGAGCCCACCTACTCTTTAATGCCATGGCTCATGAAACCCTACACAGGGAGCCTTGACAGCAGCAAGGAGCAGTTCAACAGGCTGAGTGTGCTTTTGGCCGTTTGAAGCCGTTTCATGAGCCATGGCATTAAAGAGTAGGTGGGCCGCTGGTGCTCTCCGTATGGGAATCTGGACCTGGCCGATGACAGCATCCCTGTGTTTATATCCACAAATGTTATGGAGGGTACAGCATGTGAAGGGAAGGGTGAAAGCTTCACTCAGGCATGGACCTTGGAGGTTCAACACCTGGAGGCTGTATTTGAACAGCCAGAGAGCAGGGCTATTAGAGGGGCCCAGATTGGGGCTGCAAGGATTAGGGATGCCTTAAGGGAGCAATTTGAGGCTGAAAGCCAACAGTAATGTCTGGTGCCCTGCATGGGAATGAAGTGCAGTGGTTCTAATGTTAGTAGGAATCTGTTTGCTATGTTTAATTGCAGTGCCTGTTGCGTTCCTGGGCTAAGGCATCTTTTACTTTATGCAATAAAAGTGTTCTCAAACCCCAAAAAATCCATATATTGAAAAGAAACAACTGCTTTGGAAACAGAAAGGGAAAGGGGGTGGGGTGGGGAACAGTATAGTTATACTCAGCCTTCCTGTGTGGAGTGCTGTGCAATGAGTGCTGCACTTCAGGATGGCTATACTGCATGGTGAGGGGGGGTTGAGTGCAGTGGGTAACGGTCATAGTTTTCAGGGCTGGGTGGTGAAGCTACAGGTGTTGGATGCAGCTGGTGGCAATAAGAACCTGGATGGTGGGGAAAGTGGGATGGAGGTGACATGAGGGCATAAGGGAAAAAGGGTTTTGGAACAAGGGCTGCAGGGGGCGGTAGTACTCCGCCTGAATGGCTACGAGCGCCTGGATCGAGTCCACTTGGTGCTCCACGACGCTTAGCAGCCGATCTGTGCTTTGCTGCTGGAGCTCCGTGCTTTTGTGCTGGCGATCCACATTCTGTGGGCAGATCCTCCTTTCACGCTCCCTCCACTCCTGCGCTTTTAGATTCTCGTTAAGTGGCTGCTGCATTACTCCATGCAGCATGTCTTTGCCTCTATGCGACCTCTTCCTGAGTCTTTGCAGCCTCTCGGCCAGTGATAACATGGATGGCTGAGATCTCAAGGTTGCATCTGTAAAGGCAAAGTCAACACTTAACAGAGGCAGCATTGTTCACACCAGACAGAGCAATGATTCCCCTGTACTTAAGGAGGGCAAGCACAGTCCACAAAATAGCATAGTTTGCCAATCCCAAAGTGAGCACACAACCCACGGGAGCCCCAAAATGGTGAGTAAGCACAGGGTCCAGGGGAATGATTGTTTCATGGCTGTACTGTCCTCTGGGTTTCTGTGGCTTGGGGAGAGCCAACAACTGCAGGGGGCCCCTATACTGAACACTGTCCCCACATTTTCCAAAGGAGTTCATCCTGGAAGATATCTTGCTGCTGAGAGTGACCTGGGAAGCAAGAGAGGGTCTTCTACTACAATGTGTGGCTTCTGCCCTGGCCCTATGCAGCTTGCCTGTGTGCAGCAATGGTCCCCCTCACGGCACAGTGGTGCAGACATCTTAGCCTTACTGGGACAAGGACCACAGTAGCTCTCCCAAGAAACCTGCACAAGCACATTGCCCAAGTTCTGGCTGAGACCTTTGAAGAGATCACTGAGGCTGATTACCGCAATGTGAGAGAGCACATCAACACCCTATTCCGCATGTAGGCATGCACACAGCCCTAACCCTCTTTAGAACATAACATAAGAACATAAGAATGGCCGTACCAGGTCAGACCAAAGGTCCATCTAGCCCAGTATCTGTCTACCGACAGTGGCCAATGCCAGATGCCCCTGAGGGAGTGAACCTAACAGGCAATGATCAAGTGATCTCTCTCCTGCCATCCATCTCCATCCTCTGACGAACAGAGGCTAGGGAAACCATTCTTACCCATCCTAGCTAATAGCCATTTATGGACTTAGCCACCATGAATTTATCCAGTCCCCTTTTAAACATTGTTATAGTCCTAGCCTTCACAACCTCCTCAGGTAAGGAGTTCCACAAGTTGACTGTGTGCTGCGTGAAAAAGAACTTCCTTTTATTTGTTTTAAACCTGCTGCCTATTAATTTCATTTGGTGACCCCTAGTTCTTGTATTATGGGAATAAGTAAATAACTTTTCCTTATCCACTTTCTCAACATCACTCATGATTTTATATACCTCTATCATATCCCCCCTTAGTCTTCTCTTTTCCAAGCTGAAGAGTCCTAGCCTCTTTAATCTTTCCTCGTATGGGACCCTCTCCAAACCCCTAATCATTTTAGTTGCCCTTTTCTGAACCTTTTCTAGTGCTAGAATATCTTTTTCGAGGTGAGGAGACCACATCTGTACACAGTATTCGAGATGTGGGCGTACCATGGATTTATATAAGGGCAATAATATATTCTCAGTCTTATTTTCTATCCCCTTTTTAATGATTCCTAACATCCTGTTTGCTTTTTTGACCGCCTCTGCACACTGCGTTGACATCTTCAGAGAACTATCCACGATGACTCCAAGATCTTTTTCCTGACTCGTTGTAGCTAAATTAGCCCCCCATCATGTTGTATGTATAGTTGGGGTTATTTCTGCCAATGTGCATTACTTTACATTTATCCACATTAAATTTCATTTGCCATTTTGTTGCCCAATCACTTAGTTTTGTGAGATCTTTTTGAAGTTCTTCACAATCTGCTTTGGTCTTAACTATCTTGAGCAGTTTAGTATCAGCTGCAAACTTTGCCACCTCACTGTTTACCCCTTTCTCCAGATCATTTATGAATAAATTGAATAGGATTGGTCCTAGGACTGACCCTTGGGGAACACCACTAGTTACCCCTCTTCATTCTGAGAATTTACCATTAATTCCTACCCTTTGTTCCCTGTCCTTTAACCAGTTCTCAATCCATGAAAGGACTTTCCCTTTTATCTCATGACAGCTTAATTTACGTAAAAGCCTTTGGTGAGAGACCTTGTCAAAGGCTTTCTGGAAATCTAAGTACACTATGTCCACCAGATCCCCCTTGTCCACATGTTTGTTGACCCCTTCAAAGAACTCTAATAGATTAGTAAGACACGATTTCCCTTTACAGAAACCATGTTGACTATTGCTCAAGAGTTTATGTTTTTCTATGTGTCTGACAATTTTATTCTTAACTATTGTTTCAACTAATTTGCCCGGTACCGACGTTAGACTTACCAGTCTGTAATTGCCGGGATCACCCCTAGAGCCCTTTTTAAATATTGGCGTGACATTAGCTAACTTCCAGTCATTGGGTACCGAAGCCGATTTAAAGGACAGGTTACAAACCTTAGTTAATAGTTCCGCAACTTCACATTTGAGTTCTTTCAGAACTCTTGGGTGAATGCCATCTGGTCCCGGTGACTTGTTAATGTTGAGTTTATCAATTAATTCCAAAACCTCCTCTAGCGACACTTAAATCTGAGGAACTGTCACAGATTGGTCACCTACAAAAGCCAGCTCAGGTTTGGGAATCTCCCTAACATCCTCAGCCGTGAAGACTGAAGCAAAGAATCCATTTAGTTTCTCCGCAATGACTTTATCGTCTTTAAGCGCTCCTTTTGTATTTTGATCGTCATGGGGCCCCACTGGTTGTTTAGCAGGCTTCCTGCTTCTGATGTACTTAAAAAACATTGTTATTACCTTTAGAGTTTTTGGCTAGTCGTTCTTCAAACTCCTCTTTGGCTTTTCTTATTACACTCTTGCACTTAAGTTGGCAGTGTTTGTGCTCCTTTCTATTTGCCTCACTAGGATTTGACTTCCACCTTTTAAAGGAAGTCTTTATCTCTCACCGCTTCTTTTACATGGTTGTTAAGCCACGGTGGCTCTTTTTTAGTTCTTTTACTGTTTTTCTTAATTTGGGGTATACATTGAAGTTGGGCCTCTATTATGGTGTCTTTAAAAAGGGCCCATGCAACTTGCAGGGATTTCACTTTAGTCACTGTACCTTTTAACTTTTGTCTAACTAACCCCCTCATTTTTGTATAGTTCCCCCTTTTGAAATTAAATGCCATAGTGTTGGGCAGTTGAGGTGTTCTTCCCACCACAGGGATGTTGAATGTTATTGTATTATGGTCACTATTTCCAAGCGGTCCTGCTATAGTTACCTCTTGGACCAGCTCCTGCGCTCCACTCAGGATTAAATCCAGAGTTGCTGCTCCCCTTGTGGGTTCCCGTACCAGCTGCTCCATGAAGCAGTCATTTAAAGTATCGAGAAATTTTATCTCTGCATTTCGTCCTGAAGTGAAATGTTCCCAGTCAATATGGGGATAATTGAAATCCCCCACTATTATTGGGTTCTTAATTTTGATAGCCTCTCTAATTTCCCTTAGCATTTCATCATCACTATTACTGTCCTGGTCAGGTGGTCAATAATAGATCCCTAATGTTATATTTTTACTAGAGCATGAAATTTCTATCCATAGAGATTCTATGGAACATGTGGATTCGCTTAAGATTTTTACTTCATTTGAATCTACACTTTCACATATAGTGCCACTCCTCCCCCTGCATGACCTGTTCTGTCCTTCCGATATATTTTGTACCCCGGAATGATTGTGTCCCATTGATTGCTCTCAGTCCACCAGGTTTCTGTGATGCCTATTATATCAATATCCTCCTTTATCACAAGGCACTCTAGTTCACCCATCTTATTATTTAGACTTCTGGCATTTGTGTACAAGCACTTTAAAAACTTGTCCCTGTTTATTAGCCTGCCTTTTTCTGATGTGCCAGATTCTTTATGTGATTGTTTATCATCTGATCCGGCCCTTACATTATACTCTTCAGTCCTCTGCTCCTGACTATAACCTGGAGATTCTCTATCATCAGACTCTCCCCTAAGAAAAGTCTGTGTCCGATCCACACGCTCCTCTGCAGCGGTCAGCTTCCCCCCACCACCCATCTCCTAGTTTAAAAACTGCTCTACAACCTTTTTAATGTTTAGTGCCAGCAGTCTGGTTCCACTTTGGTTTAGGTGGAGCCCATCTCTCCTGTACAGGCTCCTCCCATCCCAGAAGTCTCTTTGCCCTAACAGACCACACTGAACAATTTTCTTGCCAAAATAAAAGCCACTTACTGGGCACATCCTGTAGTGTTTTCTCTTTCTCCAAGCACTGGCCACCGTGACTGGCTACCTTCCTCCTGGCTTGAGAGCAGCTCCTGGCTGCATGCATCTAGGGATTCTGGAGTGTCTTCCTCAGCTTCAGCACCCTTGGTCCTGCTTTGCTGCTCCTCCTACCTTGTTAAACTGGGCACTGAAGTGTCCATGGTGGTACTCTGAGTGGAGGTGGGGCCACCCCAAGTATTGTGTCCAGCTCTTTGTAGAAACGGCAGGTCACAGGGGCAGCACTGGAGTGGCGGTTTGCCTCGCGGGCTTTGAAGTAGGAATTCTGCAGCTCCTTCACTTTAACCCTACACTGCAGTGCATCCGGTCATGGCCCCTTTCCATCATGTCCCTTGATATCTGCCAGAAGGTATCTTAAGTCCTATGGCTGGAGCGCAGCTGGGACTGGATAGCTTCCTCCTCTCAACACTGAGGTCCAGCACCTCACCATTGCTCCATATTGGGGATCGCCTGGAGCGTGGAGGCATGATCACCTGGAAAGTTTTGCTGAGAGCACTCCATGCCTGAGAGCTTCCCAGGTCTGAGCAAACAGGAAGGGGGATTTTCAAAATTCCCAGAGCATTTCAAGGGTGTGTCTGATGGTCGATCACCTGAGGGCAGGGCAGTAGAGTTCAAACTAATGATCAGAGTGGCTAGAACAGGCATTGTGGGACACTTCTGGAGGCTGATCAGAGCGCATTAACAGACCAGGGCATTCACACTGGTGCTGCAGTGCTCCAGCAGGGGTGCATCAAATGTTATTCCACTCGCCGAGGTGGAGTACCAGGAGTGCTCTAGCCGTGCCACATGCCTTGCCAGTGTGAACGGGTTGTGAATTAGAGCACACTGAGCTGCTTTAAGATGCTTTAACTTGCAAGTGTAGCCATGCCCTTAGTAACTCCACCTCAGAGAGACGTAGCAATGTAGTTAGGTCAATGCAATGTCTACGCTGACACTGCATCACTTACATTGACTGTTGCTGCCTTTCAGAACCCATCCAACAATGCCACACACTGACAGTTAAATTGGTGCAAGTATTCCTGGTGAGGACACACAAAACACCACAAGAAGTGTGGTGTGGACACACAAAAGCTATTTAGTTACCACAGTGGCTGTATCTTAGGGTACGTCTACACTACGGGACTATTCCGAATTTGCATAAACCGGTTTTGTAAAACAGATTTTATAAAATCGAGTGCGCGCGGCCACACTAAGCACATTAATTCGGTGGTGTGCGTCCACGGTCCGAGGCTAGCGTCGATTTCTGGAGCATTGCACTGTGGGTAGCTATTCCCTAGCTATCCCATAGTTCCCGCAGCCTCCCCTGCCCCTTGCAATTTCCGGGTTGAGATCCCAGTGCCTGATGGGGCAAAAATCATTGTCACGGGTGGTTCTGGGTAAATGTCGTCAGTCACTCCTTCCTCCGGGAAAGCAACGGCAGACAAGCATTTCGCGGCTTTTTTCCCTGGATTGCCCTGGCAGATGCCATAGCATGGCAATCATGGAGCCTGTTTTGCCTTTTGTGACTGTCACCGTATGTGTGCTAGGTGCCGCTGACAGAGGCGATTCAGCAGCGCTACACAGCAGCATGCTTTTGCATGACAGCAGAGATGGTTACCAACCATACTGTACCATCTACCAATCCATAAATTGGTGAAAAGATGATCATGGTTACCAGTCCTTTTGCACTGCGCCATCTGTTGCTGTCATAAGTGCCGGGCGCAAAAGCCAAAATTGGGAATGACTCCCTGAGTCAATCCCTCCTTTATGGTATCAAAAAACAGAATCAGTCCTGCCTAGAATATGGGCAAGTGTACTAGAGAACCACTGTATCATAGAACCAGAGAGCACAGCTGCTCTGTGTCAGATCCTGCAGGAATGATGAGCTGTATGCTATTCACAGGGGGTGCTCCTGCAACAACCCCACCTGTTGATTCCGTTCTTCCCACAGCCTTCCTGGGCTACCATAGCAGTGTCCCCCCACTTGTGTGATGAAGTAATAAAGAATGCAGGAATAAGACACAGTGACTTGTTAGTGAGAAATGAGTGGAAGGCAGCCTCCAGCTGCTATGATAGTCCAGACAGGACAGTAAGAAGTGTGGAGGAGAGGAGCCCAACATCCCTCTGCTAGTCCAGGGGCAATTGAATCTTTTCTTTACACATGAAGGGTGGGGGCTGATGAAGCTCAGCCCCCTGTTGCTATGATAAAGACGGTTATCAACCATACTGCACCATCTACCATGAAAAATTAGGTGCACTTGACATTGGGGGACCTGACAGATGCTAGTCGGTATGGTTACCAGTCCTTTTGCACTGCACCACGTGCCAAAAAGCTCATGATGATGAGGACGGGTACCAGTCGTTTTGCACCATCAGCCACCCATGGCAGGGGGGAGCAAGGATGTTGGTGTTGAGTGCTGCAGCATCGCGTCTATCTGCAGCATTCAGTAAAGATAGGGTGACATGTTAAATAGTCACGAGAGGATTTTTTCCCTTTTACTTCTGGGGTGGGTGTGGGGGGTGTACATTGCCGAGCAATGCCCTGAACCACCATGGACACTGTTTGTTTGACCCTAGAGGCACTTGGAGCTCAGCCAAGAATGCAAATGCTTTTCGGAGACTGCAGGAACTGTGGGATAGCTTGAGTCCTCCAGTCCATGAGCGTCCATTTGATTCTTTGGCTTTCCGTTACGCTTGTCACGCTGCAGTGCGCAGAGTCCCTGCTATGGCGTCTGTCTGGAGAATTTTTAAAAATGATTCTGAATTTCGTCTTCTATAACGGAGCGCTGATAGAACGGATTTGCCTGCCCTTACTGCGATCACATCCGCATGGTCCATGCTGGAGCTCTTTTTTTTAATTTTGATTTCGGACTGCATCGCCACCTGGGCAAACAGGAGCTCCACGCTGGGCAAACAGGAAATATTCAAAAGTTCGCGGGGCTTTTCCTGTCTACCTGACCACTGCATCCGAGTTCAGATTGCGGTCCAGAGCGGTCAGTGGTGCACTGTGGGATAGCTCCCGGAGGCCAATACCCTCGATTTGCGGCCACACTAACCCTAATCCGATATGGCAATTCCGATACTAGCGCTACTCCTCTCGTTAGGGAGGAGTACAGAAACCGGTTTAAAGAGCCCTTTATATCGATATAAAGGGCCTCTTGGTGTGGACGGGTGCAGCGTTAAATCGGTTTTATGCTCCTAAAACCGGTTTAAAGGCGTAGTGTAGACCAGGCCTTAGGTCAACTTAATTTGATAGTGGATACTTGCCCTTTTTCTCCTCACCAAGTGGGAGAAGGTGATAACAGCACTTACCACCTCTCTGGGGCAAAGCACTCTCCATAAGCAGAGTGAGAAATGACAGGAGAAAACCCACTGAAATGCACTGAAGCAACACAGGACTTTCACTCCCCTTCATTATAAGCAGGTTCCACTGTAGCTTTAATAGTACTTCAGGATCTCATAGGATGAAAGGAAAAATAAAAATGTAAAATATTATTCTTACTATTTCCCCCTACTGCCAATCCTATGATCATTACAAGCATCACACTCGGGATATTCATTGGCTTTAAATTAAAGCCATGAAGTGCAGACACTTCACAGCATGGAACAGCAGAAATACCTCATCTGTGGGTGTGCACTGTCCACTGGAATGACTCAGACATGGAAACAAAGATCCTGTCATAACATATTTAATCCAACGAAGGTGTTTGGAATCCAGTCTATTAATAGAGCCACATTGTAGCAGAATGGTCTATCCGAATCCTTCAAGTGATTAAAAGCTATCAGTCAAAGGTTATGGAATCAGCTGCCGCAGCACAGAAGCCAGCAAACAGAGCTGTAAAACAGGGGAGTCTGAGTGGGAGTTAACAGGGGGAATTTGGGGGAAGACTAAGAGAGGCAGGCAGAGGAACACAGGCTACTGAACAGAGTGTGCAGTGTTCTAGCAGTGTCTTGGTGCTTGTTGGGGGTTTGTTTTGCTGTGGGTGGTGGTGGTTTGGTTTGTGTTTCCCAGATTTACAGGATTTAGGTGAGAAGTCTATGACAGATACAGAGGCAGCAGTTGTAGTGACCCAAGCAGTGGAAGACACAATGAAGATGACTGGATGTGGAAGCTGCAGCATGTACATGATCCTGGAGGGGGTACCTGAAAAGAGTTTTGTCTGCATGAAGTGCTGCCTGATAGAACTGATGGAAGAAAATATCCGAGGAATGGAGATGCAGGTGGAAACTCTGGTCGAGTTTAGAAGGAGGTTTGAGCAGATGACGGAGCAAAGACACGAGGCCAAAGGGGAAGCTCAGACTTGCAGCAGGACCAAAGAATTCTGAGGGGTGACTGCTGGGTGAAGAAAGTGGACGGTGGAAGCATGTGACTAAGCAAACCAGGCAGAGGAAAAGACAGGCTAGTGAAGGAGCAACAGAGCTCAGGAACAGGTTTGCAGAGTTGGAAAATGAAGAAGGGGCACAGCAGGTGGTTGCTGAGGGTGAGAGGGCAAGGAAGAAGAGAAGAGCAGCTAGCCCCATAAGGAGAGGGGAAGAGTCAATGGAGATTAATCAAACATGAGCGCCAGGAGGATATGGGATGGGTTGCAGAGGACTGCAAGGGTGAATAGGAATCGAGAGGACTTGCAGCCAGAGAGAACAAGAGATAGACAGGAGAATCGCACCATCACCAGGAAAAGGCAGGTCTACGGGATTGGGGACTCCTTACTCAGAAGAATAGACAGGCCTGTAACCAGAGCTGATTCAGAGAACAGAAGTGTGTGTTGTCTGCCCGGTGCTAAGATACAGGATGTGGACCTGAGGCTGAAGAGGATCCCAACGGGAGCGGGAAAGAATCTGCTGATTGTCCTTCATGTGGGAACAAGTGATACAGCTAGTCTCCTTTGATATGTTCCTGCGAGAATCTGCTCCAGGCTGGGGAAGACACTTAAGGAAATCAAGGCTCAGGTGATCTTCAGTGGGATTCTACCTGTTCCTAGAGAAGGGCAACAAAGGTGTGACAAGATTATGGCAATCAGATGACTCAGGCAGTGGTGCTATAAGGAGGGCTTTGGGATGTATGGCCACTGAGAGGCATTTGTGGACAGAGGACTGTTCTCTTGGGATGGACTTCACCTGAGTAGGGAGGAAAATAGACTTCTAGGATCAGGGGCGGCTCCAGGCCCCAAGCATGTCAAGCAACTGTTCTATTTAGTCCTCTCCCAACTGTTTAATTTCTGCACCAGAAGCATCCCCTATACTCTTCTTGATCTAAACAGCTGACCTGATACCCCTGAACAAAAGGGGCTTGATGTTTTGATGAGTTCCCATGGGCCAGACTACCACAAAGAGGGGCTTGTTCAATATACACGGGGCTGGGCGGGGGGGAGAAAAGGAAGAAATAGGAGGCAGCCACTCTGATCTTTATGACCCACTGATTATTTTATCAGTTAGCAGAAGCATAAAATCTATCTCCGACCTAACAAAGTACCATTTTATTTCCCTTTACTCTTTTTTTCTATGGCCAATAAAAGATGAAGCATCACTAAAGGTTATGTTCTCGTTAATATTTTCACTAAATGACAATACATTTTAAGCAGCAAAGAATCCTGTGGCACCTTATAGACCAGGGGTCGGCAACCGGTGGCTCGCGGCTCGCCAGGGTAAGCACCCTGGCGGGCCGGACCGGTTTTTTTATCTGCCGCATCGGCAAGTTCGGCCGATCGCGGCTCCCACTGGCCGCGGTTCGCGGTCCCAGGCCAACGCGGGAGGCAGGAAGCGGCGCGAGCCGAGGGATGTTCTGGCCGTGGCTTCCTGCCTCCCGCATTGGCCTGGGACCACGAACCGCGGCCAGTGGGAGCCGCGATCGGCCGAACTTGCCGACGCGGCAGATAAACAAACCGGGCCGGCCCGCCAGGGTGCTTACCCTGGTGAGCCGCGAGCCACCGGTTGCCGACCCCTGTTATAGACTAACAGACGTTTTAGAGCATGAGCTTTCATGGGTGAATACCCACTTCGTCGAATGCAAGAATTAATACATTTTAAGTTAACCCAAGCCGTGTTTGTAGCAGAAGCGTCTGCTACCATGACATTTGTTTGACTTTCTTTCTGAAGATGTATCACCACCCTTGGTGCCACAAAACCCATCTGGAAACTTTTATACTCAATATGAAGTAGTTTAATTACCCTCTGAATGTTTTAATGGCAAATCTATATACTAGCACAATGCAGAGTGCTTCAGTATCTCCTTCAGCAATGAATGGGCCCTGGGGAGCACAAAAATCTTCTTTTTCTGCTTTTTAGGGCCTGATCCAAAGCCCATTGAAATCTAGGACAGTCTTTCCACAGACTTCATATCAGGGCCTTACCGAATTTAACTTGCCCGTTTTTTTTGTTCTGCAAGTGAAAAAACCTGGAGAACCATACACAATACCTGCAACCTAGTTAAATGCAAGATGTTCTAGTTCTTGCTGAAGAATGTGAAGAATAGAGCTTGGGCCATATTTTCAGTTGGAGCACCTAAGTGAGGATTTGCATGTAGTTTTGTGGCTACTAACTCTGGCACACATGATGCTGTGGAAAGCAACTGAAAGTCTGGCTTATTAAGTCTATCTGAATTAAAAAGACAGACAAATGACCTCATCTTTGCCTAAAAGCATCTTCTAGTCTCCCTCAACCCTTGTTGGAGCTCACACTTCCCTCTTTGTTCAATAATATGGTACAACCCTTCAGTGGAACTCTACGCCTATTTCCCTATTAGGGCACTTCTCCCCGACTTTGCCAAGTAATGCCCATTTTGTGGGGATTAATACTGCTTGGTGTATGCCAGTCATGCCTGCTTCACACCTGATGTTATGAAGCAATGCAGCATAAATGATGTTTGTCTTGACGATCTTCAATGTGTGCAACATCAATATAACAGTGCAAACTTCCCCACAATGCCCTGCTCTGGAGTGGTGACCTTTAGGACAGAGATGGAAGTGTAGCTTACATGTTCATTCAATTCCTGACCTCTCTGGTAAGACTGCCAACAGGGTCACTACTCAGTGCAATTTGTGTTGTTGCTTTTAAATACATGGTTCCAAATTCTCAAAACTGTATCAAAAGCCCAGCTGTGCAAGTTAGGGAGGGGCAGAAGTACATACATACGTAGTAGGCACACATTAAGTCCTTTTCATTGAGAATTGGATTGAGGCTGTAAGACTAATCACAGGAACAGTTCGAGTCAAAAGATGACTGACAGTCATTACAGTTACTACAGACCTTGGCTGGAGCTAAACCTATGACCTGAGAATGAAAGGGTATATAGGCCATTATAATAAATTAGCACCACAACAGGAATCAGTTTGATTTGTAAAACACTTACTCTGAGATTGCTAGACGCTTCACAAAGACGAACATTATCTCAAGTTTTTGCATGGAGCAACTGAGACAGACAGGATAAGTGACTCACCCAAGGTCACATAGCAAGCCCTAGGACAAGTGGGAAATAGACTCCAAGAACCCGGATTCTCAGATGTGTTTTAATAAGACCTTGCTACCTCCAAATTGATGAGTTAATATTGATTATTAGCGTCTAAAACTGACTTAATACTAAAACATGTAGTCGTGGTTAAACTGGAAGATGTAACATGTACTTTTGCCTACAGTAAAAAAAACGAGTACAGTTCTGCTTTACAATGTATTAGCTGATTTCCTGTAGAGCTGACCAGCTGACATTTTTAGGCACAACTTGTCCTGTTATACAATTGATGCTAAATCATGTTGAACAGCACATTAGTTAACATGCTTTCTAACATGATGCATTTCCCCAGTATAGATATGACTGAGTGTGTTATACCTACATTTAAAAAGGGGGGAGGGAAATCAAATGCACAATTACAAAATGGGGAATAAATGGCAAGATGGTGGTAGTAGTGCTGAAAAGGATCTGGGGGTTATAGTAGGATCACAAATTGAATACGAGTCAACAATGTTGGAAGAAGGCTAATATTCTGCATTATCACCTCTCAAGAGTCTTTACAGCCCTACATTTCTATGCCAAAGTGCACATAGGACAGTTAATCTCTCAATACATTTAGGATCAAACATATTTGTAAGACCTAAAATACCCAATAAAAAGAGGAGCACTATGAACTGACCAAAGAGTTGCATTCTGTTGTACAAAAGCTGATTCTTGTTCAGACAGTAAAGTTCACAAGAACTGGAGGTTAATTTGCCCATTATAGGAATGAAATAGAGAAAGGATGCATATGGCAGAAATATTGCCAAAATAAATACTTGGTTTTACACACTTGAGGGGGGGGGCACACAACAGTATTTCTCAGTGCTGGGAATGAATGTTGCTCAGATTCAGTGATTTCATCTACCTCCCTTCTGCACTGTTCATTCCACACTTACACCAGAAAAAGCCAAAAAAAGAGACATTTTAGATTACATCAGGTCTTTTCCAAGTCACCAAACATACAGTTATAAAAACAGAGGTAGGAGGAAAGCTTTTATTTCTGTTTAAGCATCCAGAAAGATATTAGGAACAGCTAACGTGCTTTCTAAATGTAGGATTCATACCAGTTGTAGGAAGGGCTCTAACCTGCCAAGCATGAACTAAAACAAAAGTGACACACTAATAACTACTGTTTGAATGGGACAATATTGTTCAAATTAAGAGCTCTTGTTCTGTCCTTTAACTCATACTGCAGTTATATTTTTATTGTGTTCTATCTGTGCATTAGCATTTGCTCTCGATCTTTGTCAGCACAAGCTCCATTCTGTAAGTGTTTTTAAATTGCGAGTCCAATCCTGCAAACACTTGTGGGAGCTGTGCTTAGCATGAAGAGTACACCCATTAACATCAATGGGATTACAAGTAGTAGAAAATTACATTGCCAGACCCTCACTACCCAGACCCTGCCTACCCAACACACAAATTTGCACTGGTTTAGATCAACTGCTGTAAACCCCTGTGTGGTTTAACTGAAACCTGTTCCTAATTTACTTTGGTTTAACTGGATACTAACTCAGTTTGCCTCTTGCTTTGGTTGAACTAGATCAGTTTAAAAATCCCACTTTCAGTTAAACTGGTACCACTCTCACCCAAATGCTTATGGCTTAACATATAAAAATATTCTTATCCACACCTTCATAGGCTTCATTTGTTTATTAAACCACACAAAAATAATCTGCTCTTTCCAATATTAAAAACTCGTCTGTATTGGTGAATGTTCCATTGTTTGTGATTTTAGCTCCCTTTTAATCTGATTTCTAGCGCCGAAAGTTGAGAGAGGCATCAGAGCAGGTCATTTAGCTAACTCAAGGTTGGCTTCATGGCTTTGACCTGAACTAATCCAGAATACACTAAATACAGGTTTGGATTGATTTTTATAAAAAGGCATTCAGGCTAAATCTCACACGCTCTGTTCTGTTGCCTGTATGCATGAGCCACAGCAAATGGGACACTCTCCAATGCAGCTATAATTTGTCAGTCCATCCATTAGTTTATTGTAGTTCGTTATTTTGAGCCTTTTGGCACCTTTCCAGTTCCTGTAACATGCTTAAAAAAAAAAAGCAAAAACACTGCATCAGTATCACCACTACTTATAGAAAAAGCAGCTTTATCCTGAAGTGACTGCTCTTCTGATTCCTCTCCATCCAAGTCTTTTGAGCACAAAACAATAAAGAGACCAAATCCCATCTTATTAGGTTTTCAGTCTCTTATATACACAAACACACACACACCCATCCCACAGTACCACTTGTCACCCAGGCAGGTCTTGCACTGATGGGCCAACACAGTTCGCTTGTTAAAATAAATTAGTCTAGGAAAGAGGAGGAACAGCTTCCCCTCCTCCCACTTAAAATCTTTTAACATTCAAGCTTTTAATGTAACCAGAAAATATCAACCAACTGGTGGGGTTTTTTGCTTTAAAAAAAAAACCCAACCAACCCCACAGATCTAATATTAACTTATCAAGCTGTTATACTGTCCACCTGCACCTTCCCCACCCCACCCCTTTCCAGAAAGGGTATTCTTCTTGAATGCAGAGGATATTAAACCAGCATTTCATTTTGTGATTAAGAATATATTCACAAACTATAGGTTTCCAAATGTCCTGAGAGCAATCTTCTAGTAATCCATCAATTGTAATGGACACTATCTGGAACAACTAATCAATTTTTTAAATTTAAAAAAACAAAAAACAAAAACACACACACACAACCTCTCCCTTCCTCCCCAAAAGGGAATACCCTGTTCCACTGGGGACAGTCAGTTCAGAATTAGCTTTACAATAAAAAAATCCTTTAACTCACATAGGAGCATTTATTCTTCTAGCACAGATATTTAAGATTATACTATTATATAGTATACTAAAACAGGTAGCTGTTGCATTACTGATTTACTTAGAGATACAGAAGTAGAGATACTTGAATTGATAAGCTTATTAGATTTACCCCAGTAAGATAAAAATGTATTGTCATATTTTGTAATAACTATGAAAAGCCAATGAAAGTTTATATTTTCTGAAAATAATTAAAATCTCTGCATATACACTAATATTTTACAAGCACTCAGTTTTTTTCCCCTTCAGACTACCTTAAAAAAAAAAACCAGGAGAACAATTCATTCATAGGTTAGAAGGTTCCACACCCAAACAGATCATTTGCAAAAAACAAAAAGTAGATCTTCAGGGGACAGTTTTATCTGTATGTTCAAAAAACTGGTCTGAAGTCTAGCCCTCTTAATACTACGTTTAAGAGCAAACTTATCTAAAAATGAGTATGTATAAAATAGTATGTTCCTAGAACTTTGCTTTCTGGCAAGATTTAGACAGCCATTACACAGGAAACCACACAGTACACTTAACCTACCTGTACTTTTGATCAACCTTTTTGAGCTGTGAAATGTGAGTTTCCCATTAAGAAATAAGTACAATTATCTTTAAAAAGCCACAATGAAAAGATGCAGCTCAACGGGTATCTTAATTAAGACACTAACCTATATAACCTGGGCATAAACAAGTCACTCCACCTAATTAAATGAATTCTTTCTCTCTACTAAAAAATGTTAAAAAAGGGTTTCCTGAGTGTAAACAAGTCACTGAGTGGGGAGGCAAAGCACCTTAACAGCCATGAATAATTGGAACTAGAGTGACCAGACAGCAAGTGTGAAAAATCAGGATGGTGGTGAGGGGGTAAAAAAAATAGAATAGAAGCTTATATAAGAAGAATAGAAGCTTATATAAGAAAAAGACCCCAAAATCGGGGACTGTCCCTATAAAAATCAGGGGCATCTTCTTTAGCAAACTCCCTTTAATAGCACATGTGCACATAAATTATTCTAATTATTTTATTATCAGTAAAGACTGCAGAAGTGCAAAGGATGTTCAGCTGTTAGCAATTAAACCCTCAACTGCTAATATGAATACAGCAAAAGAAGTGAAGATGTGTTTAATGTCCCACTGAGAAAGCAAGAATGAGAATCCTTTTGAAAGAACCTGTTTCCATCAGCAAGCCTCAAATAATTGTTAGGACCAAAACCATTGCCTCCAAAGACTGCTTGTTGCAGGAGAAGTCCCTTTGTAGCTAGGGCCATTAACAACTTGCTTTTTAAAGGGATGTTTATAAAACCCTCTTGTTTTTGAGCAACACAAAAATGTTTAGAATGAAAGGACTTGTTTAGAATGAGCCTCCAAACCCTATAATTGACACTAGAGTCAGAAAGATCAATTATCAGTATCTGGGGTAATGATTCCCACTAAACAGGGCTTTAATTTTACATTCTGGGGAAAGTATTAAGTTGAAACAGTTTTTTTTTTACATTAAGCTTTAGAAAAGGTTAGTCAAGAGTCTGAAAATGTAAATGTTTGTTGAGACCAGAGTTCCTGATTTGTTTATATTCCTTTAAAATAGTGAAAGCTTGAAGCTTTCTCTGAGCTCCCTCTTGTGAGCAACTGCTAAAAATGCATCTTTAACAACGAGTGGCAATTTTGGATCAAGTTGTTTGTGTGTCATGCCCCCAAGGGTCTTGACAACACCAAGCTGTGGTTGCCAGAGTATTATTTGAACGCAAATATTTGTCCCTAGAGGGAAATAGGTCAGTTTCTGGGGCTCCTGTATATAAATTGGAGAAAACAGTTCCTAGCTGACATTTCTCCTGTGGGGCTCATCAGTGCCCACTGCACTCAGCAAAAATCAAACCTGAAGACCTATGGGCAAGCAGTGGAAAGCAGCTCCTGCCTACACAGTGCAGAAAAACCCTGCTCCTTCACAACAAGGCATAACTTAAACCATTTGGAGACCTGATAGTAAGAAAGGTCTACTTTTGTTTAATGTAAGAAGTAGATGTTGATTTAGGTCAAACATGCAGTGTAGGCAGCGGGACTAAGAAATCTGAGTCTGGTTCTTGACTGCATGTCTTGTCTCCTTACCAAGCCACTCTAGCCCTCCGTGCCTCAGTTTCCCATTTGTAAAATTGGGTTACCACCTCTGCCTTACCAGGGAATTGTGATCGTGATTTACTTACTACCTGAGGCCCAGATCTTCAAAAGTATTTAGGCACCTGGCCCTGAGGCTCTCACAAAGTACAAGAACGAGAGCTCTGTAAACACCTAGACAGACAGAGCCATGAGCCAGAAACAAGCATAATTATTGTGATGGGATACCACTCACCATGCTAGTGCCTCCTGCTGGTCATCTTGGGGATCAACTTCACAGGCCAGCAGTGTCTCACCCACAGTCACTTCTGCTCCTGGACCCACATCACTCCAAGGACTATGGCATCCTCTTCATGACACAGCCCTCCAGCTGTGCCGCAGCCTGCTTGCCCCTCTTCCAGAGGCCAGTACTGCAGTCCAACAGGCCAGCCACTTTCTCAGTGGCAAAGGGCGGGGGAATGACACCCAGATCCCATCCCAGGGACTCTGTAGATGGCAGCTATGTGCTACATCCCCTCCAACATCTCAGTACATTTCCCTAAGCCATAGCACCTTCTTCCCCCTTACCTCAGGGCCTCAGAATGCCAGTCTTAGCAGCCAGCCAGGAGCTCTCTTTAACGTCCCCAGTCCCTGCTAGTAGCACTGCCCTGTCCAAGGTGTTGATGCACCTTCCTTCTTACTAGAAGCCTGATTTTCCCTCCTTGAGCACCAGGTAGCTACTGACCCTGCTCTGTCCTGCAGCTCTTCTTATATGGATCTGACAGGCCCCCCCCCCCTCCTATTGGCTGCTTTTCAGGCAGCCTCCCTAAGGCTCTGTTAACCCTTACAGGTCAGTTTGGGGCAAATGCCCCATCACATCTATGTCAAACAGCAGTGACACACCACTGTGATTAGACACCAATAAAAAACTTACAAGTATTTTAGCACTCTTAACCTAACAGCACTCTGAGTAAGGCTTAGAGAAAAAATAATAGTGAAAAACACTTGCCTCAGCACTGGGTACCTCACCAGAGACAGTGGACGTTAACAACAGTGGACGATTGCAGTAGAATGCTGAAATCAAAGACAGAATGTCCATTGAATACAGGGGAGCTAGCCTAGCCCCTAAGACTGTAGAGTTACCAACTAACCCATATTTCTCATCATATGAGATAATCTAAGCAGCAAACTTAACATGTTGTTGTTGTGGTGGTGTTTGTTTTTTGGGGGCTTTTTTTTTTTCTTTTTTCCTCTTCAAGCCTTCCTCTAGCAAATAGCCTCTAATGACTCCAGCCTGTACCTAACCCCAGGTAGCTCTTTTATGTAGTTTCCCCAATTTGCCCTGAGTGCCTGATTGGGCCATCAATCTCCTGTGTTACTCCACTCTGTCCACCTGCAGGAGCTCTGACTTCACTGGCACTTCTCGCCTGAGAAAGGCGTATTAGCCCATGTCTATACTGCCCTGCCCTCTTTCAACCATTTGCTCAAGCGGCTAATGGCTTGTCTACACTGCCCCGCTACTGGGACTACCGGGTGGGAATAGCAGTGCACACAAAAATGCTGCACTGTAACACCCTTGGGTGTAAACCGAAAGGGTCCTACTCCATATTAATGTAATCATGTTTGATGAGAACTATGTTAAAGCAAACAAGGACCCTTTTAGTTCATGCCTGCAATGACCACATGGGGGAGTTACAGCACAGTGCTTTGCCATGCCCTGCTATTCACACCCCTGTAGGCCAGCGTAGACAAGCATTTGGTCACTTGAGCAACGGCTTGAAAGAGTAAGGCCTGATGGCCAGATTTTCAAAGGTGCTTAGGCACCTAAAGATACAGATAAAACTCATTGGGTGCCTAGCTGCATCTCCAGGTGACTAAATACTTTTGAAAATTGGCCTGACTGTTTATCTGTGAAAGAAACACAGCAAGAAAAAACTGCCATCACTGCTAAATCCTGGCCCCATCAATGTCAATGGGAGTTTTGCTAGGATTTCAACCAATATGCTTAAATTTTACTTATAGAGCAGTGTCTTTAACTAGATGGGACTTAAGAACAACTGCCCGTATTAAGTATCAGAGGGGTAGCCGTGTTAGTCTGGTTCTGTAGAAGCAGCAAAGAATCCTGTGGCACCTTATAGACTAACAGACGTTTTGCAGCATGAGCTTTCGTGGGTGAATACCCACTTCTTCGGATGCAAGTGGTGGAAATTTCCTGGGGCAGGTATATATAAGCAAGCAAGAAGCAAGCTAGAGATAACGAGGTTAGATCAATCAGGGTGGATGAGGCCCTGTTCTAGCAGTTGAGGTGTGAAAACCAAGGGAGGAGAAACTAGTTCTGTAATTGGCAAGCCATTCACAGTCTTTGTTTAGTCCTGAGCTGATGGTGTCAAATTTGCAGATGAACTGGAGCTCAGCAGTTTCTCTTTGAAGTCTGGTCCTAAAGTTTTTTTGCTGTAGGATGGCCACCTTAAGATCTGCTATTGTGTGGCCAGGGAGGTTGAAGTGTTCTCCTACAGGTTTTTGTATATTGCCATTCCTAATGTCTGATTTGTGTCCATTTATCCTTTTCCTTAGAGACTGTCCAGTTTGGCCGATGTACATAGCAGAGGGGCATTGCTGGCATATGATGGCATATATTACATTGGTGGAAGTGCAGGTGAATGAACCGGTGATGTTGTGGCTGATCTGGTTTGGTCCTGTGATGGTGTTGCTGGTGTAGAGATGTGGGCAGAGTTGGCATCGAGTTTTGTTGCATGGATTGGTTCCTGAGCTAGAGTTACTATGGTGCGGTGTGCAGTTGCTGGTGAGAATATGCTTCAGGTTGGCAGGTTGTCTGTGGGCGAGAACTGGTCTGCCACCCAAGGCCTGTGAAAGTGTGGGATCATTGTCCAGGATGGGTTGTAGATCCCTGATGATGCGTTGTAGGGGTTTTAGCTGGGGACTGTATGTGATGGCCAGTGGAGTCCTGTTGGTTTCTTTCTTGGGTTTGTCTTCCGGTAGGAGGCTTCTGGGTACACGTCTGGCTCTGTTGATCTGTTTCCTTATTTCCTCGTGTGGGTACTGTAGTCCGTATTAAGGAAGGGCTATATCAGCAATGTGCGATGCTTTAGTCTGGCCCCGCCTGTGCCTCTAGAGCAGAGGTTCCCAAACTGGGGTTCATGAACCCTTGGGAATTGGCAAAATGTATGAGGGTGGTTCTTAGACAAAATTCTGTAATGGTGGACAGAGCCATCCCTAGGGAACCTGGGCATGGGAGGCCAGCAGCCCAAGCTCCGTGGGGGTTGGCAGCCCAAGGCCCATGACTTCCTGGCAGTACAAGCTTAAGCTTTGTTGTAGTCTTGTGTTGTTTGCCTGGACTGCTTAAGACCCAAATGTTTGTGGGAGGAACTCTTCAATTGAATTGGCTTCTTAAATACCTTCATATGCTTTCATGTCTGGTACTTCTTGATGAAACATGTAGGAGGCTTAATCGAAGTGATATGAGCTACAAAAGTGAAATCTTGGAAGCGGTGCCATTTTCATAATATAATAAAATTAATAATGTAATGATAAATAATAAATAGTGTGTAATAAGCGTGTCATAAAAAAACAAATTATTTCCAAGATGACTGCCTCTATAATTTATGGTCCGGTAAGGGAGAAAATCCCTGGAAATATTCATTTTTAGGCGGGATTTCATGAGCTTTGATATTTTCGTGAAAGGGGTTCTCGGGTTGTTAACGTTTGGGAGCCACTGCTTTAGAGTCATGTTGCCTACACAGCTACATGTCATCATCATTATTACTATTAAACATGTTATAGTCGCACCCAGAGGCCTGGCAGGACTCACACACTGTTGTGCTCAGCCCTGTACCAGCACATAAGATGCCATTAGCTCTGCCCCAAGGATGTTATAGTCAAAACACACTCTGTTGTGTAACAAGTTCTTGAGTACGCTATGTGCTGTGAGTAGGACATCATATGTTTACCTCAGCTTTAAGAGTGAGAGGAATAGTTTAAGACAATGGAACGGGCTACTGATGGTTGAACCGGCCTGCGAAAGCTGTAATACACTCACAGAGCTCTGCCCATGTGGCTCGCTCTCTGAGGAGCCCTACCACGTTTCAGTTTGTAACCCCTCCTATTCCATGGGACCTGTAGGTTGGTTGGTGATTAGTCGTAGATTTGCTACCCACCAATTTCATTCAGGAGCTTTGGGTCTGGCGGTCTGGCTTTGTGGACAAAGCACATAACACAAGACTCTCGAGGTGAATATGATCATTGTGACATAATACATTGTATCATGGTCACAATACACTTGTTGCTCCTGCCCTACATTTCAAAGCCATTCATCTGTCCTCTAATACGGCTGGGGGAGGGGCAGGATGGTTCACCTCTGGGGTTTTAGGGAAACTGGTATTTTAATTGGAGAGGAAGGCTAGTCCCCCCACAGTTAAGGCCCTAACCTTGGACTTCAGAAAGCCAGGTTCAGTTTTCTATTCCTCTACAGACTTCCTGTGGGACCTTGGGCAAATCACTTAGCTGCTCCATGCCTCAATCCCCCTTCAATAAAATGGGGAAACTAGCACTTCCCTGCCTTACAGGGGTATTGAGAGGATAAACACATTGACGACTGTGACATGCTCAGCTATCATAGTATGAGGGTCTGGTAAGGTCTGTGGCTAGCTAGAGGGGTGGATGGCCTTCAGAGAAAGGTACAGGGCAGAATGAAGAGCACTAGAGATTTCCTTATCTCCGTTAACCCACTTACTCTTGGAGGGCCTCAGTTTCCCCACTCATCAAAAGTCTAAACCCCCTCCCCCACCCCCACCCCTAAGGTGTTACCTCATTGTGCTGCAGTTTGGGCTGTTGAAATGCAAAGAACTAAGCTAGTGTATTGGGTTCTCTGTGGCCTTTGTGTACCATTGGGAGGGGAACTCCAGCGTGAATGCCCTGCTGACTAACTTCTGAAGGCCATGACAACCAGGCCTCATCTATGCTTGGGATGGCCCAGATTTGCAAGGATATATTTTAAATGTCTCTTCCAAGCAAAGTGGATGGCAAATGTTGTAGTGGCCAGTTTTAATAAAATAGGGCTCGAAACTATACTGCTTAAAAAAATCGCAATTCCACTTATACATGTGTTTTAGTTACTGGACTTGAAGAGAGTGAAATGTTTAGTGAAGTATTGCAGCATTGCCCAGCCTACAACGCTAACTCTCAAATCCCACAGAGGCCTAATCTTGTAATAAGTTCATTATGGACAGAGACCCACTCTGCATTGCAGGGATCAGACATAGGATGAGGAACAGCTTTTGCAAATTTGTCACTGATGTTGGAGTCTCACCAAGGAACTATTGTGGAAGTATGAACAGCATGATTTAAAACAAACAGTTTAGGTTTGTACTCAAACATACCAGCACTTAAAAGGAAGCTAAAATATTTGTATATATTTAATTAAAGCTTTTTTATACTAAAGTCTGACTGTGCTTGGACTTTTTTTTTCCCCTCACTCAAACACTGAGAAAGGTGCTTTAGGAGAAGAAAACCTGCATTAAACTAAAGATGCTTGAGGCCGTTGGTACTTGGCCTTTTTGAAACGGGGGGGAGGGGTCTTGTTTTCATGACTGCTTTTATTTCTGCTCTATGTTCAGACAAAATGACACTGGCCTTCTAAATCACATAGGTTTATTGAACTTTGCTTCTCATTAACCACTTAAATGGAAATTCCAGAGAGGGGAATTTTGAATATCCTCTTGCAGTGAAGCAGAACATGTTAGCCATCAAATTCTAGTTGCTCATTCCATTGACTGGAAAAATATCTGCCATCTGATTTCTTTTAGAGGACCACATTTGAGAAAGCAAAGTTTATAGAGCTGACTTATTGCAGCTGAATTTTGGCAGTTGCAGATAGTGTTTCCACACCAAATCTTCAGCGCTGTGTAAAGCTAACTGTATGTCAGCAAGAAAAACCGCTTCATGCTTTAACAGCAACATGAACCGGGCTACTGTTTCTGGTGCATCGTTGCCTTTCAGAAAGGTTGATTTTAAAAAAAATCTTAAATTATCTCCAGGAAGTAGAAGTCTTTGCAATAAGGCTACAGGTTAGGTAACATCTGAGGGACACAGGAGAACCTAAGTCCTCCCTTAGCAGCTATTACAACTATTTAATATTTGCATTACACCCCCCACCCCGCCCCAGGCGCACACGCAAACATACACACACCAGGCTTTGGCCCTCTCTGCTGAGCACTGTATAATTGTATACAATGGTATCCAAAGAGTATACAGGCAGGGGTGAAAGTAACTTACAGGACTTACCGATACTGTCGGAGTCCTGAGGGGGGGCGTGGCCTCATCCGGAAGAGGCGTGGCCTCTCAAGATTTAAAGACCCTGGGGAACCAGCTGTGACTGGGAGACCCAGGGCCTTTAAATCAACCAGGAGCTCCCAGCTGAAGAGATGGCTGGGAGCCCCCCGGGGATCAGGGGCAAATTAAAGGGCCCGGGGCTCTGGCTGCCAGGGGGAACCCCGAGCTTTGCGGGGTTGGGGCATGGATGTAAAGGGCCTAGAGCCCTTTAAATCCTGGCCGCAGCCCGGGCTGCCAGAGCCGTGGCCGGGATTCAAAGAGCTCTGGGCTGCCCACAGCTGTGGAGAACTCTGAGCCCTTTAAATCCCAGCCCCAGCCCTGCTGCCGGAGCCGCGGCCGGGATTGAAAGGGCTCTGGGCTGCCCGCAGCAGCGGGAAGATCGGAGCCCTTCCAATCCCCACCGTGGAAGTCGATGTGGTCCGGCACGGCGTACTGGCTCTTGCCGGTACGCCGTACCTGACCGCACTGGCTTACTTTCACCTCTGTATACAGGGTTAAGCCCTGAGCCTGCACTGAGATACATACTGGGGTTCCCCTCCCTATAGAGCTCCCTGTGGCCACAAGGGGCCCAGTGCATCATTGCAGGGTTGGAGCCCATTGTCTACACAGCTTTTGTATCTGTATAACAGGGTAGGTAAGAGCTGTGATTTTTTTACCGATATAGTTACAGTGGTACGGCTCCCTAGCATAGATGTAGTTATACTGGTATAAAGGACAAAGGCTCCAGCTGGTAGGAAGAGAAGCATCCAAAGCAAGGAATCGGGCCCTGGGGAGGGAGGGATAAAATGAGGCCCAAAACATGTCATGAAAACCTTAAAACACTGCTAGAAAATAGCTTTTCTGACCCCAAAGTGTTTCTGTTTTTAAAGTCTGCTATCATGGGCCCTTCCGAGGCTGGAGGAGTGCTGTGCCTCCCACTGGGAAGATGGAAATAGCCCCTTTCCAATGATAAGCGGGAGGGCAGGCCAGGGCCTCTGCTCCTTTTAGGCATTAGCTCACGTCTGTCATATTCAAGGTGCCAGGCAGCTGTGCTTTGCCCCCCTCACATCACACCAGAATTCCCTGCAAACCATGCGGCTGCGCAGCAGCCTCCACATACTGCACGTCACAATGTGCTGCTCAGAACTCCCCTTGTGCCCCAGGACAGAGACTCCGAGCGCTACAGGGCTGGGCTGGTGACTCAGGCCCGGCCTGGCTGCTGGGCATGGAGGCAAGAGGAGCTAGCGAGGCTGGAGCAGCCACTGCTGCGCCTGTGATTGGGGCCTGGGAGCAGCTGCCCCTGGCAAGACAGCTGTGAAGCATCAGGGCCCCCGTTCCCAGTCTGGAGCCAGCTGTGCCCCCCTCGCTTTCCATGCAGAGCTCTATCCCTAATCCCCCACGTTCCCCCTTCCCCAGTCCTTGATACCCCCATTCTCCTGCTCCCCAAGCAGTGACCGACAGCCCCTCCAATGCTTCCCCTGACCCCCCAACTTTCCCCCTTGTCCATGTGAGCATGGTGGCTGCTTTACAGAGTGGTTCCCTGTGGTGGAAATGTTTGGCTCCTCCCGATTGGGGCAGTTGTTCTGTGGGGGTCACATGACTGTGCATTCTGTAGCTGGGCTCAGCTGGGCTCGGTCTGACTTGGGGTGGGGGGTGAAGCCCAGATGTCAGGAGCAGGGCGGCCAGTGACCCCAATCCCAGAGGGCCCCCTCAGTGATACACCCCTCTCCCCGAATTATAACTGTGCATCCTGCCAAATGTTTTACTTTGCATTCCTGGAGTTTGGGCATCAGTGTAAGGATCTGAGGTTGGGGTCAGAGCTAAATGAGAGGCGTAGAGAGGGCCTGATCCTGACACAAGTAGTCCTTGCTCCCTGTTCGGAAAATCTGGTCCAGAATCTCCCTCAGGACTGGAAACCCATTGCACTTGGGTTGCAACATTGACAGTTTAGAAAATGTTAGAACTGAAATAAAGCAGGGCCTGCTGGATGGGGGAAGTGAGTTACAAACGTTTATGAAAACAGAGAGAGGAAAGTTAGCTATTGATTAATTACAAGTCAGGTTTGATAAAATGTAGACACTAACATGATTTGGTTTCTGATGCCTACTCATTCGGCAGTTTACACCACTAGATTTAACTTTACCACTTGAAGTGTGTCAAAGTGGACCAGAAAGAGCCTCCTGATCAAGAATGCCCAGGAAATTAACCATTGACTGTAGTTCTGCCTGCAGTCCAGTATGGGACAATTTTTTTCCTAAATGAATTAAGAATAATCTGAAAAATAGGGCATGTTCCCCTTTAAAATTAGACATGGACGTGTTAAAGAGAAAAAGAAAAGTGCCAAGATTAGAATTACTCACTGAATGCTCCCAGCTCAATAGGGGCCATTTGAAACCAAATGAAAAAAGCCCTCAGTTTTCATTCCTACATGGTCTGACCCTCTGCAGATTGTTGGATCCTCCTCTGAAATATTTTCTAGAACCCCCCTACTCCCCCCAATAATTCACGGTATAAAGCTTCTGGTTTTAGATCAACATCATCATGAGACATTGGATCTCAAACTGCCTCTGGTCTAGCAATGAATATTGCTCATCCAGGGTAACATGGAGAAGATTCCACAGAGCAAATAAAGCAGGTAAAGAACAATGGTTGTTTACACACCAACCTATGCTATGAAACAAGGCACCCAAGAGAAAGACCTGTTTTCTTAAAGTAAAAATTCAGTTTTATTTGTATTTTAACAGAAACTGTATAATAAGAAGGCAGAGTATTTCACAAACACATTTCAACTCTTTATCCTTGGAATGGTCACTTCTCTGGCCTTTTGCTTATAAGAACTTTGGTAAAGCCAAGCAATGCGCTGTCATCTAGAGAAGTACAAGAAAGCAAACAATACCATCAGTCTTGCAAATACAGAGGCAAATTCAAGTTAGCTAGGCAAGTTGAGGATTACAAGATTTCGAGGATTACAGGAAGATGAAGAGCAGAAAAGCACATCTGTGGACATGGATTTCTTTGGTCACAGTTTTCAATCCTCTCCTCCACACAGGTTCAGCAGTGCCCTCTGGTAGTCACCCTTTGTATCTTGCTGCAAAATGAGGGAAGAAAAATTAAAATGAAACTTTATGAAGCAATGAAGGTTACATGATGTCCCAGGGTGACTGCACTCTACTACGGACTTGCAGGACAAAGTTCAAGTAGGAGTCTGTTTGTAAGCTGACGTTTTCTCTAGTGTTTGGCATGTACTATGATAAAAGTGGGGACCAGTAAGGGGAACCTTGGTATAAAATTAACAACCTAAGGGCAGAGCGCAAAGGGACATGGTTCAATTCTGTCCTATGGTTACCATCTATTGGCTATTCACCAACCTCTTCTGATCCCTGCCAACCTGGGGTAGATTTGAATCCGTAATCTCCTGGCAGAAAGGCTTCTTTAGCAAACCCTCATCTGCCCACCCACTCTCCCATTTGGTTCAATTAAGCAAAACACAAAAAACATTTCTACCATTCTAAGTCAAAGGATGTGGAATTGCACAGCTTTTCCCTTTTCCTGAATAGAGCCCCGGTCTTATTTGGAATACAATCAATAAGAAAACAATGCAGCATTCATGAAAGGTGCCTGGTCTACACAAGAAAATTAGGTAATTTAAACTAAGTCAGTCAGGGGTGTGAAAAATCCATGGCCCCTCAGCAGCACATTTAAGCCAACCTAATTCCCTGTGTAAACAGTGCTAGGTCCATGGAAGAATTCTTCCATCAATTTAGTTACTGTCTCTCAGGGAGGTGGATTAACTACAGCAATGGTGGAATCTATCCTGTCAGAGCAGGCAGTCTCTACTCTGAAGCGCCCCAGTGGCACAGCTGAGCCACCGCAGCATTTTAAGCATAGACAAGCCCATAGACTCTTTGACTGTAAGAGCTTTAGGACAGGAACTGATCTTTACTAGGCATACGTACAGTAAGAATCAGTTCCTGTCCTAACATTCTTACAGTCTAAATAGACCAGATGGATAGTGTTACCTCCTTTTCTCCGATCCTCTAGCTCCATGGGGAGCAGAGGCACAGAAAAAGTAAGTGACTTGCTTGAGGCAATCCAGTAAGTCTATTGCAGAGCTGGCGCAGCCTAACAATATTTTGGGCCCTATTGTTGGGCTGACACATAATGGTGACCTGCGAGTTCTAGCAGACTGTGTTCCATTGCTATGGGCATTTGGCCAGAATACACAGCCATAACAGAACGCTAAAGTTTAGTATCTAAGTGGTGGTTAGAATCCTTGTGTGAACCAGTTTAATATCCAGCTAGTTCCTAATGGAATACATTGCATGTCACTCCCCAATATAACAATATGGCCTTTTCTTAGGAGACTCAGTGTAAATGAAAGATTTTTGCTCTCTCTGCCAGTAAAGAGGGACCGGGGAAACTCCCCCTGTATATGAACCAAGGACATAAGATGTCAGCCACATCGCTGCTCACTCTGTAGTGAAAACTGGATGGGCACTGAACAACAACATGTAAAGGAATATCTGGCCCCAAACTGTCTCTGTGGCGGCTCCACAGCTGGGACCACCATTGCCTACTCTGAGAGGGTACTTCCCCTTTTGGAAACCAGCACCCACATACTTCTTTCAGCTTTATGCTGCCCCCAGGACTAACTCTTTCCCAGGGCCAGAGTCTCAGAGAATGCTGTAGGAGAGTGCACTAATAGTGCAGGAGTGGGTGGTGCATGGGTGGATGGTGCGTTGCAGAAGTCATCTCAGAAGGGGCCACTTCACCCAGAACGGACATCTTGTTTCAGCATTCCATTGAGGGTAAAAGAATGGGCCTCTTGGACTCAGGATTCTGATTTCAATTCACCCCATTGCCAGGCACCACTCATACAAATACTGGATGGGGGAAGGAAGTTGAGACTCCTACATGGTGACGTGTGTGTGTCCATAATATGGTGACAGGTGTGTGCGTGTCCATAACATATCTGGTGATCAGAGGCACGAGCCGCTGCTGCTGTGAGCCAGTAACCAGGGAAACAAAGTTCCCGGTTCTCCATCTAATATTTATGAAGGGAAAAAATAGCTAGAGACTTATCTTCCCCCACTCCTCGTGGGCCACAGACAGCGGTTACTCTAGCTCTAGGCCTACGGTAACTTCCACAGACAGCACAGCCTGGAATCAGGCAGGAATTTACATGACCTCTTCTTCCTTGGGCAGCTCCAGAGCAAGCCTGTCTGTGGCTATTTTTTTCTCTGTTTGGCATTCTGGGAAGACCCAGCTTTTCCCCAGGGATGTGGACATTTTCCCCCAGACTGGTGCACAGTCAGCATATGCAGCCTAAAATCTACATATAATTTTGCTGGCTAGACTCTCTGAGTGTACAGCACCTAAAAACTAAGGGTGGGATTTTTCAGAAGTGCTTGGCATTGATCTAACTGCTCCCACTGAAGTCAGTGATAAAATTCCTATCGACTTCAATGGGTGCAATTAGACCAATGCTGAGTGCTTCTGAAAATCCCATACAATGATTATAACAAGGAGCCTTGTGATTTACCTGGATGAAATAATAGAGGGATTTTCCATATTTCCTCTTGAATTCACTCTTAATTTTCAGCATATCAACCTCCGAGCGGGAGACCATAATCCTGATCAGGATCTTATCACGGGTTCCTTTGCCCTAAAAGCAGATTTACATTGAAAGCTGGAGTATGGTGAAGTGAAAAAACAAGAGAACCAGTGTCTTGTAAGGAGGGAGAGAATCTACTGATGAGCTGTACATTGCTGCAGGAAAAGGTCACAATCAATTACCTCTTTCTGCATTCACAACTCTCCCCTAAAAACCTGAGGATCAAGCTTATTGTCCAAACAATACTGTCCTCCATTTGGTCAATATATTAGTGTGCATTTTCCATTACAGCAGAAGCAGTACATTTACATCTTTAGACACCAGCACTGGGACACCAGGAGCTGCTGCAGGAACTTGCACTGTAGCAGGGTACTGGCTTTGCTCTCTATTCATTCTAGTCTATAGTTCTTACATCACCCTCATCACCTTATCTAAGCACGTTCCAGTAATGCATTATACCATATGGCTAACATTTGTCCCATGTGGTCTCTCATTCTCTCCCCGAGAGAGAGAGAGAGAGAGAGAGAGAGAGAGAGAGAGAATAGTGCATGCAATTTAGCACTTTGTTTTAATAGGGTTTGATTTCTGGGGTGTGGGTGAGTGTTTAATTCACAGTTTCTTTGTTCAGTGAAGGCTAATTAACTGTTACTCTAGAACTTGCAAAACCACTCTCCTTCAGTGTCACCTCCCCAAAATGATGACAGTGATTGTATTTCAGTGGAGCAATTTTAAAAAATATTTAGTCTCCAAAGGGCATCCCCCCAAACATTATAACAATTTAAAGTTACAGCTGAGTCAGTCTGAATACTAAGCATTTGACAGTGTTCCATTGAACCAATTTAAAAGCACATGGGTCTGAGAGTCCTAAGGTTAAACCATCAGTTCAAAGAGGCTCATCACTAATTTCTTTGGCATCTGGAAAGTTTCACTCAAACTTGCTTAACAATTCTCTCTCTAGATAACAGAGTGCCTTCTTACATAAAACAATCTTCCTCTTCTATTAATCAATCTTGTTTCATCCTTGGGCACCTTCTCTACAGTGTGGTGACTGAACCAGGACACAAAGGTGATCTAACATGTAATGGGCTCTAAAACAACTTCTTGTGACTTGTGTTCACTGCCTGCATTTTCACATCCCAGAATTCTGGTAACCGCTGGGTTGTAGTCATGCACTTTCCAAAATTTCATTACTCCATTCCTATGCTCACTTTCTCTTGCCATGTATTCTGTGCATGGTGTCTCTTCTGACTCCTACCTACCTATGGGCCAGATACATTTCTCATTCACTTCAATGGGAGTAGGACTGGGCTATAGCTTGTACTTAATTTGAGTGTCAAGCTTCGTTCTATCTGTTCATCTGCACTCCCAGCTTATCTAAGTAACTCTAGCTTTTGTCACTTTCCTCTACATTAATTGCTGCTTAACCCAGGAACTCCAGACTAAGTTTATTCTGGAAAAAGTGAACACTAATATTTCATCAATGTATACATTCCTGGCCTAAGGGAAAACATGCACATGACAGATGAGTGTGGAAAAACTAACTGATGTTCACCACTGCTCTACGCTTTGATGACAATAGCAGATTTGAAATAACATTTGTTGAGGGTTCTGTTAGAATTCTTTCTGTTCTACTTTCGCAAGCAGGTGCCATTAGTCTATTATTTTTTGCACTGAATACGTCTGCTGACATGAATGGACAAGATGCATTAGATTAGTTTCTCTATGCATAATTCTTAAAGCATTCTTTTGAAGAAGGCCAGCCATGATGCCATCAGTCAGCATTCCAGTGCCATCTAAACAATCATAGATGTAATGGAGACTAAAGATTAAAATGGAGTTAGGACTACGAAGAGGAGCAAAAAAATTCAGTACTAAGAAACAAGGCCTTCTTTAGTCCACCGTACCTTCATGGAGTCGTACAATCGGTCAGCAAAATACAACTGCTTGTTCTGAATACACTGGACTGCAAAGTGAAGAACATATTATTGGTTAAACATACTGCAGACACTCAGATCTGCAAACTAAAATGGCTTAGTCTCCTCCTTTATAGATCTGATAGTTAAAAAGGTAATAATTGGAGATATACCCATCTCCTAGAACTGGAAGGGACCTTGAAAGGTCATTGAGTCCAGCCCCCTGCCTTCACTAGCAGGACCAATTTTTGTCCCAGATCCCTAAGTGGCCTCCTCAAGGATTGAACTCACAACCCTGGGTTTAGCAGGCCAATGCTCAAACCACTGAGCTATCCCTCCCCTAGTTGAGCTAGGAGAGGGTTTTCAGAAAGATATGGCTTCCCACTCCCCAAAAAACAAACCAACAAAACCCCAGAGACAAATGATTTGTGTCTGAAACATTTGTTACCTAGAAGTTAATATGTTTAAGTACCTGTACCAAGGAAGGTTTGCAATGTAACCCCAGCTCCCTAAAATCAAAAAGTATTTTCTCTCCTCAAACTGCTATCACATCTCACTATGGTGTCCCCCCAGGATTCAGTCTTTGACCCATACTCTACTTGTCTAACACATTCTGGTCACATTCTCTCTGAAAATGTTAATGCAGATGACACCCAAATAGATTTCCTCTTCATGGTTTTGGCTTTTCTTCATTTCTTGTCTTAAACAAGAGCCTGACTTTACCATAATTTCTATCAACTCAGTGTATCTGAAACAAATATCCCACTGCCAGAACTTCCCTCCACCAAAATGCCACCACCTCAATCTCATTCCACACTCCAAACCTCACATTCACCCTTACAATTCCTGTCCATTTCACAGAAAACAGTCCCAAATCAACCTCCATTTTCTAGTCTCCAAAATCCATGGACTGGCTTCACCGCAACACACACATCCCCTCTTCCAGCCACCCACCTTCTCCAATGTTTTTCAACCCTCCAGGTTTCCAAAGAACAAACCCCAAGCAAATATTTAATGCATCAGATTGGAGCTGTAATACCCCCTTTTTACAAAGAGCTGAAGGAACAATTCAGTCTCCACTGAAGATTATAAACTGGAGATTATAAACTAGAGATGAACTAACAGCAGCTCATCCACTTTAAACAGCTGGGTTCTGCCTCATCTCAGCAAGTAGATTGTGAGAGCCTTGGAATGGCTTTCAGTGAAACCTATTCTTAATAATCTTAACAATGGTTCACTTACCAAGATTAATGAAGGCAACTTCCAGGTCTCCCTTGACCTCCTTCTTGATGCTCTCCAACATATCATAAGGGCTGTAGCTCTTGTACCTCTCAAACACTATAATAAGGAAGAAAACAATTAAAAGAACAGAAGAGTACTTGAGTTGTACACACAAATTCAGGGGAGCAGAAAGACTATGTGCACAAAAAACTGCACAGTGCAACTAGAGAGGGGCCAGGGGACATTAAGAATTTTGACCACTAATATCCAGATACTATGCTAACTCCTTTTCATATCCGTGAATGAACAGATACATTTCAGGAAGTTCTCAATTAATCAATGATTTGGGAAAATGTCACCATGTATTAGCTTGGTTTTCTCATTAGGATATATGAAAATCACCGTGACAGACCATCCATCAGATAGATATTGGTCCAATCTGCATCTACTTAGCACTGTGGAAGTTAAGCTCTCAGAAATAAAAGAACCTCTCAAAGGAGTTTCCTGGATGGTTCTTATGTAAACACCAGAGGCCACTCCTGGGATCCACTGACATAAGCTTTACATGTGTGATGTTTACATACAGCAATTGTGTGCCTAAATGTAGGCCTTTACGCAAGATTGCAGGAGTGAATTTAGAGACCAATTTTGAAAGTGTAGCTTTTAAGATCTGCTGCTGGGTGTGTATGCATGTTCGAACAGGGACATTAATGTATTTACTCTAGAGATACAAATGCATTTCTTTTTAAATAGTCATGGCTCAGCAGATAAACTTTTCACAAACATCTCCCTGTTTCCTGGGTTCTTACGCTTGATTAAATCATTATTGCAACCAAGCAATGACCATCTCCTTCTAACTCCCTGCTATGGAATTCTTCTTTCAACAGTACCTTTCTGGAGGTGGGGAATGCTCCTTTCAGTCATAATATTAATCCACTTAGGAACATCAGTTCCCTTCCTCTTCACACCAGCATCATAGAGGTCCTGTGGTTAGAATAAAAAGTGCTATTTTAGCTACCAGGGGTAAAATGAAGGAGCTACTGTCCTACTAAACAGTTTCAAGTCCTACTAGAGCCAAATCAGAGGGGGAGGTTAGGTGTAGACACATACTTAAACTAACCACTTAGGGGAATGCATACAGAAGGAATGGACTTACAGACCTGATTCTCAACTAACGCAGGTTTTACTTTACTATAATTCCACTGACATCAGTGAAGTTACTCTTGACCTCCCATAGAACAGTCAGGTCCTGGGTATAATGGTGACAGGTGATTGGGACATTTATATAAAACTGTCAATAAATGTAATTCATTAAAAGAAAGATTTCTCCAGATTCTCTCTCGGAATCATCTGGGCACCATTATTTTTGAATCTCAGCAGAGGACCACTGCCCTATTATGAAACTCCACTAGGAAGTCTCTTTTTGTCAATGTATCCATGGAAGCAATAAGACAGCTGTGTATGGCTGTCGGTGGGAAAGGAAGACCCTACATGGAAATGGTTGAGCTCTCACGATCATAAGTGGTGCATGCTGAAACCAATATTATGTCCATAATATGCTAGGGAATATATGCACCTCTATGTGAAAAAGTAAGCAACATTTTTATATTGTCTATTCAAAGTTGTCCACGATTTATTTTAAAGACATAGTATGATTTGGGGAGTTCAGTCACCACTCATCACCAGCACTTACCCTAGCATCTATGTCAATCAGCTCATAATCAATCACAGAAGTGTCCTCAGACCTTTTACCCTTCAAACAAGAAGAACAAACATTTAGCAAATGTATCCAAATTGAAACAGTGCAAGCTGCTATCTACATTTTTTCTCTTGGTTCATGTCAGCCAACATTTGCCAAATGAGCATTACAGCACGTTCCAACTCAACGCAGTTATGTTAGTTACTTTCTCGTCAAATTGCATTGTCATTCAGCATCTGCATCACATTCTTTCAAATTGTCAGTTATGCAGTGGTGATGCACATGAATCCAAACTTGCTATCAGTCAGGTGGTTAGATTTCTGATACAGCTAGTCACAATCAATGTACATGACTTTTCACAACTGGTGAGTGGACTGAGAAACATGACAGAATAAGGAAAACTAAACAGAGAAAAACACATACCGACTCAGAATATCTTACCTTTGCCAGGGAAACCATCAGCTTGCGGAAGTCACCAGAGGTGTCAGACACAATGTCCTTTTCCAGTTCTGTCTTGTACACTAGAACACAGCAGATATTTTTCTATTTACTGCTGATCCACAAATATTACCCCATATCTTATCAAGGTCAACCGGAGGGATGATAGCTGCAAGTTACTTTAGATACTGTATTGGGAAGACATATACGAATAACTGGCTAGTCTATTAAAACACAGCAAGAGGTTGTTCAAAGGGTGGCACTGTGGGATCCCTGGTGCCATCCAGGCTTGTTTTGCCAGCACTTATTATTTAAATACAACCACACCACACCCAGGCTCTTGAGTAAGTGTTTTATTACAGCAGATTCAGATAATCAGTCATTGATTTTTTAGACTGCTTGCAGCTAAGAGACAATTTTATGCAAAATAAACATAGTTTAAATAAGTATGCTTAAATACAGGAGTGCTGCCTGTGTTTCTGGCTGGCAATAAAGCATTTTATTTCTTATTAGAGTAGCAATTTTCTGCATTGCTATAAGGCTACTACTTTCCCTCTGGAATTCTAGAGGTATCTATCCCTGGATCCTTCTATTTTACCATCTACGTGGTTTCATCCAATTCGTCACTATATTATTTTCATCTTATGCCATTAACACACAGCTGTCTTTGTTAATACTTTATTGACTCAGCCACTGCTACTTTATAGAATTGTTTGCAGCTATCAAAGAACAAATATATGACAATTTTCCCCAATTAAAACTAAATAAGACACTTGTTGCTACCCATGAACACACTGGACATCTTTGTTACTGTTTGTGATTAATGTGACTTGAAACATGAAAGGGTCGTAAGAAATCTTAAGGAATACTAAGGAAGGTAAGTTGGATACTAAACTTACATTCAAATCACTTAAATCTGGTTACCGTCAACTGAGAAATGGAGCTAGGAATGAATAATATCCTTCAGCAAAGTTGGGGGAGAGAATCCATGCTTTTATCAAGTCTTATCCAGATTTCTTTGTATGCCTTTTTTTTGCAGCTCTTATCAATTAAGGTGATAAAAAGGCTTCTTCAATAGGTTACAAAATCAGCTGCTCAACATGGACCGAATCTATGAGTAAGATTTTGCTCTCACTTACTCTGATTCTGTTTTCCTTACAATAAAAGTAGAAAATGGATGATTGCGGCTGTTTTCACATGAGAGAAATGATTGGTGGATACTTGTTTACCACAAGATCTGCAGTTAATTCCAAGGCACCAAACCTTGAAAGACAAATTTCTTCCTCCGTGGAAAATGCTTCTGGGATTCAAGTTAATTTCAAGGCAAAAAGTTAAGTGAAAACAACATTTGGAAGCCATAATTCCAGCTAGCCATCATGGCACCTTAATTTGTGCATAGTTGGTTATTAGAAAGGGCAGGCAGTAGGTGAAATCCTGGGCTTCATTGACACGTGTGGGTCCATAAATCATAAGGTCTTAGATACAGTATTTATGGTAGGCAGCTTGTCCAGGTCATGTTTAATTACGCTGAAAACTTCATCAGTTATGCCAGCATAAATACCTTTGCCCGTTGTATTTGACCAAAACACTAGGGATAATGTGAATCCCCAGGAAAGTCAATGGTTAAAAGTTTTCCAAACTTTCCCATCACTCATCCAAAAGGAGAAAATGGAACGGCCTAAGTTCACTGTGTTGAAAACACTAACACATACTTACTTTCCCTGTAGACTTTGTTAATTTCACAAAGCTCCTGGTTTGTCCTGGAGCAGATGATCTCAATGAGAGTATCTTCATCAGTCCCCAAACCCTGAAACATAGGTAAGTTTTCATTTGACACTAAAAATGAGCAGACTGCTAGAATGGTACAGAGGCTGGTTTTAGCAACAGGCTACATACTACAATTAGTAGTGCTTCAATTTTGTATTTGAGTTCCTTCAAATCTCTGGGGTGAATGCCATCTGGTCCTGGTGACTTCTTATCATTTAATTTAGCAATGTGTTCTAAAACCTTGTCTACTTCTCTGCAATGGCCTTGTCTTTCTAGAGTGCTCCTTTAACATCTTGGTCATCTAGTGACTTCCTGCTTCTGATGAACTTAAAATAATTCTTACCATCAGTTTCTGCATCTTTAGCAAGTTGCTTCTCAAATTCTTTCTTGCCCTGCCTTATTATATTTTTTACACTGAACCTGCTGGAGTTTGCGCACCTTCCTATTATCCTCATTAGGATAGGACTTCCACAATTTTACAGGATGCCTTTTTGCCTCTAACAGCTTCCATTACTTAGGTGGCATGCTTTTGATCCTCTTACTGCCTTTTCTGAGTCGGGGTATACCTCTAGCCTGAGCCATGCAGAAGAGTCAAAGGTCATCTGTCTACAGGTCAAAACCCCAGGAAGAGACTTCTCACACTGCATTATTTTACATCTAAAAAATGGAGTAATTTATGAAGAAACCTACCATTTTGTAATCACTTCTTTAATAATAGAAAAAACAAGAAGAATCTAATACCAAACAATTTACAAAAAGGCTCACACAACAGAAACAGGAAAATCTCCTCACTAGGTTTGTTCTAATAAATGTCTGGGAAGGAGTAGAGATTAATAACAAAAATACTTATTATATTTTTGTTTTGCTTTCAGATATATTGATGTTCATATAAACACTCTTTTTTGGGGAGGGGAGGAGGGGGGATAGTGATAATATTGTAGTTACCACAAACTAATTCTCAACATTAGTCTTTTTCTGGAATAAAACAGGCTATACATATTAACAAGACCTTCCCCCCTGTTTCAAACTCTCAAGATCTTTAGAAAAAGTACCCTTAATGCTGAAACTCCAGGAGACTTTGTGGGGCAAATCTTCAGCCAACTTAACAAATCATCTTAATTTTTGCTTGCATCTTATTTACGGGTTAAAAAAACCACCCCAAAACTGGCATGTGCTAGCACAAATAAATGAGTTTGAGGCCCATCTGCCTGATCCGTGCATGTACATGCCTGTTTACATGGGCAAATGTGGATTTCATCCATACAAAAAGAGTTGCACTTGCATTTTAAGGCTAATTTAAAGCCAGAATTGAACATTTAGCCCTGTGCATGGCAATCCGTTGGTGCTCCTTGCTCATAAGATAGTGATATCTGAGGCTAAACATATCCCAAGGAGTTTATTAGACCACGACTGTTTATAGCCCTTCTAATGTATTGAAGTATATCTGACCTCAATGCATACAAATGTAAACACAAATTTCCGGTGCCAAACCTGTGCCTCTTCATACATTAGGTATTCTCAAAGTAGGATGAGATCAAGCTTTCCACACTGGTTTTATCACCCTACCTGTTTTGGGGTTTTGGTTTTTGGCTATAGAAAACCAGAAGTCACTAAAGAAGCTCACATTTGTTAATGGCTTGGTGAAATCTATTTATAGAACACACCACCATCATCTGCCCTGAGTCAGGCATACACAGTCATGAGCCACTCCAGACAGCGTGACAGTTGCATCTGTTCCAGAGAACGAGACAGAAAAGCACATCAAAATGTGCAAAGGGTAGAAACTTTGTATGTTCAGAACACGTCACCTATTTGTTCAAAGTATTAGGTCATTAATGCCTCTTCAATGTGTTTGTGGCTTTTATATTGTTACTGTTGCGATCTATTTTTATTGTCTAAACATGGAGTCAGTTAGACTCTGACACCTGTATAACATGTGGTTTATTTTAGAATGCATTTGATCATGGGGACACTTAGACCCTCAACACAAGCACTGTGCAGTGTGCTGCTGAATCTAGGAGCGTTTTAACTTGTTCATAGTTCACTGGTTACAAAAGTGTCCGTTTTAATTGCATCCCATGTGGGTTTTTTTCTTCACAATTTTGACATACGAGGGGTCTCCAAGACCCCAATACAGAAATAGCTGGGTGATTTTTGGTCCAATATGAGGATTAATACCAAAAACTACTCTCACCGTCTCTTCTTTTGTGGTATTTTTTCTCTATGCTACTTATTATGGGGGATTTTATGTATTTGATTTCCCCATAAATATTTGTCAATGAATATGATAATGATTTTTTATGAATAAATTCTGTGGGGATTTCTTCTTTCCTCATCTAAGATTCTCCTTGGATTTGGCTTATTAAGCAACCTTCAAATAAAAAAAACTAATGAGTCAAGCCAAATTAAAGCTCATACATGAATGGCAGCATTTAACAACCACCGCTGAAAACTCTAACAGCAGGCTCAGGATATCAAGCTTTGGATCAGTGGAAGAGCTGAACATATGAGCTTATGAAGAGGACACAAGTACTCAGTCACCAACTGAAAGTATAACAACTATACAATGCCACAAACAGTGGTTCTGGTGAGAGCTTCGCAGCCTGATCTTCTGGCTACAAATATAGTACTGGGACAGTGACTGTCCATAATTAGAGACATATAAATAATCAGAAGACAGAATGAAAACCAAGCATCTATATATATGATGTGGAATAAAATACAGACTGTATCTGTTTCAGCCAACAGAGGGCAGCATTTGATTGTCCAAAAGAACCAACTTTTGACTCCGATTTATTAAATGGTTTTGTTATTACCTGTACCTGACATTTTTCTATGAGTGAGGATGTCTGTTAACTAGTTCAGTCTCTTGCTTCCAACTTTAACATAAATTGTTCACACCATTTTTTTTAAATTAGTGGAAAAAACAAATTAAAAAACCCCAAATTTACCTAACCAAGAATATCAAAAATTTAAGTGAGAAGTTGGGTGAGGTAATATCTTTTGCTGGAACAACTTCTGTTGGTGAGAGAGAGAAGCTTTCGAGCCACACAGAGCTCTTCTTCAGGTCTAGGAAATGAACTCCCAGCAAGGGCCACTCTACCTTGAACGGTCCCTCGCAATCATAGGCGACAACTCTGTGGGTGCTCCGGGGCTGGAGCACCCACGGGAAAAAATTGGTGGGTGCAGCAGCTCCCCGCGGCCCCCCAGCTCACCTCCGCTCCATCTCCGCCTCCTCCCCTGAGTGCATCGCTGCTCCACTTCTCCCCACTCCCTCCCAGGAGGAGGGGAGAGGTGGGCCTGGGGATTTGTGGAAGGGGTTAGAATGGGGGCAGGGAAGGGGCAGAGTTGGGGGAGGGAGGCGAGAGCACCCACCGGTGCCGGGTAAAGTCGGTGCCTATTCTCGCAATAGGTTCTAACTACTTATGCTAAACAATCTGCACCACCTTGCATTTTGCTGTGATGCTGGCAGTTCCTTTACTGGACCTGAAGAAGAGCTCTGTGTAGCTCGAAAGCTCGTCTCTTTCACCAACACAAGTTGTTCAATAAAAGACATTATCTGACTCACCTTGTCTCTCTAATATCCTGGGGCCGAAACGGCTACAACTACATTGCATACAAAAATTTAAGTGACATTTAGAAATATGAAAGCCAAAACATGAGTTTCCTTGTAGGATTTTAAAAGCAAATCTGGGCGCAGGTAGGTGTTCACAATTTTTTTTGCATGTGCACAAAGTTAGAGTCAGTTTTCAAAGCCGTCCTTTCAGAGGCTTCTAGGGGTGCATAAGAAATATGACTTATGTGTCCCTGTGTTCAGATTCTATGGAGGGAAAGGACTAGGTATGAGACACACTCTCACTATCAGTGATGTGACCCAGTAATTGGAAATGATTTATGTTCTATCACAGGAGTTTTTGGCTCTCGCTAACAACTTGTCTAAATTGTTTTAATACTGTAAACACTTTAAAAAAAATGTAGAAATGCGATCAGGAAAGTAGTTTGCTTTCCAAATGTCCTTGTACAGGTGCCTATTCAAAGCAGCTGATCAGTTATGTCCTTAGCTGCATGTTCATTCTTCAAAGTTATTTTTAAAAAAAAAGTGACAAACATTTAGATGAAAAATCTCACCTGGCCCAAGAATTTAACAAGTGGATACTGATTTTGGGTGCCTTACATTGGACACCTGAAAACTGTAGCACTTAAAAATACGTGGCCATTTTTTAAAATCATGGCCTTAGGTGGCAATTCCAAAGGATGATGACAGACTTACTTGAAGCAACTTTAATTTCAGTGCTCATTTACCTTCATGGCAGCTTTCAGTTCAGAAGCATCATACTGAGCCGGTGTCTTCAACAGGCCCAAAATCACTGCCTCCAGGTGACCTGAGAGAGCTGCCTTCAGTGCTGCAGGAAGTTCCTTTACAAAAATAAAAGGAGAAAATGATTAAAGCTCATTTTTGACCTCCAGACAATTCTGCCTTCAGTGATTGTGACTCTCCAAGATTGTTACTGCTTTTCCTGGAGAGTGGATAAGGAAACAGAAGACAGGGTCTTTCTTCAGTGAAGTCTAGAGAGGAAAAATGGGGCAAGTGGAGTCTCCTTCACCTCTTTAAAGGAAATTATCACCAATCTGCACCAACCCTCACTGCTAGAGAGAATAATAAATAGAGGCAGATGTGTCCATTTCCTAGGATGTGGTGAAACTCAGGGAGCTACAGCTTAGAGTTCACATTATCTTATAGTTTTCAGGTCTTATTTTAAATGACACAGATTAATTGCACTGCCATGCAGCTAAGAAACACCAAATCCTTATAATCAGTTTTGGTCCCAAGTCAGTCAGTAACCTCCCTAATTTGGAGTTCTCAAAAGGGCACAGTTGAGTTCATTGCAGCTGTTAGATGTCTCATATGAACAAGTTTTGGTAAAAAGGAAACAAAAGAAAGGCCATTACGACCTCAACCAAGTTCTGCAGAAGCTCAGCCTAGACAGTGAGAAAGAGCCTCTCTAATCCATTCCAGTGGAGTATGATTGATTCCAATTAACTTTGTGTGCCGTCTAATCTTTGCATTTCAGTGTAAGGGTTAAAAAGCATACAACCCAATGCAATGGGATTAGAAAAAAACAGTTTAATTCAAATAAGTTTGGGAGTGTTAATTTCTTTCTTCTCCCCTTGGCTTTCCAACTTTGGGCTTGTCTACATGGCACTGGTAAAGCACACTAGACAGGCGTGATTTGTAGAATGCTCTAATTTCCCCATGTAGACACTCCGGGTGCACTCTAAAAGGCACCTAATTTGTGTTGATGGGAATCCTGTTCCAAACAAGATTACGTTGACACAAACGAGCACCTATTAGAGCACACCAGCAGGTGTTAACACAGGGCAGCTAGAAAACACCCCTCCACTTTGCTTTGCTGCACCATGTACACATGCCCTTAGTTTCCTTTAAACAAATTTCTGCTTCAGTGTTGGAAGCAACAAACCAGGCACAATTTCAGGGTAACACTGACACGTGAAGTGCACATCAACACTCCTATGGGGACCAGAGTTAAGTGCATTAATGTTTCATTTTATAGCTCTTCTCTCAGAGTGCATCTAAACATCTCCCAGCCATTTTACGCAGAGCTTCAAAGCAGTGAGCCAAGTGCAATGATGCCATAACCCTGCACATGCCATCATTACCAGAATAAGTGGTTGCGAGCACCATGGATAGGTATATGAAGTGCTGGGGACTAAGTCTATCGTAAGTGAAGCTCCCTAGCCGGATGTAGAGAGAAGTATCAATAATGTTTTCTGCTGCTTACAGTAAGTGATCCCTTAGCTCAGCATTTCCTGACCAGTTGGGTCAGGAAAACAGAGCTTTTAGCTGACCATGAGAATCTGCTGTGAAGCCAGAAAGTCTCTTTTCCAGCAAAAACTGTGTGTTATGCACACTGTAGGTGCCAGTTTAAGTGAGTTTCCAGGGTCTGGGGTTTGTCTTTGAGAGATCTCCAGCTAGCTGTTCATCATAGATCCTTTAGGAGAACAGGACAAGTGTTCATTCACTTGAGCCAAAGATAGATTAGTACAGCCCTGGTTTGGGATAAAATGCTAATGGAAGGGCTGGAAATTACTCTGTCTACATCCTTATTTCTAACTGCAGTGATGGAATTGTAGGGAGACAGTGGTAAGATCTGCTAGCAGCAGCATAATTCCCACATATCCAGCAGGGGATCCTTCCTGCCATTCTATGCCACCGCTGGAAGTGAAACCAAAGGGAAACAGCAGGAAGCAAACACTTGCCAAGCTGCTCATTATTAAATCTCACATTTACAACCAGCAAAATTTTCCAAATTATTAGAATATGGCAGCACAATCCCAAAAGACTGCTGGCGAACGGATTCCCTATAGGGTTACAAGGGGCAGGGGCTGCAAAGCTCTGTGCAAAGACATACACAGACAAGGCCCTAGGCAGCTTTGGATAACTCCCAGAACACATCTGGAAAGGGAGGCTTTAGCAGCTACATGGGTAAGGGATGCTGGTCCCCAAGAGAAAGAGGGTCCAAACAGGGTTTGAGTTTTCATGAATGGGAAGGGAGGTGGAATCATGAGAGACACCCTTTAAAACAGAGGTCCATACTATTAACAGACATTTGAGGACCTCTGCTGTAAGCAACAGGACACAGCATGCATAATGTACCAACGCCACCCTAGGAGGGACTCTATTTTAGCAATATACGCTGTCTCCAAGGAAATCCACATAAGACTATCCCTAGAGAGCACTGGGCAGGGGGAGCCCTGAATCATCAGACAGGATGCATGGATTCACATGCTGTTTCCTGCTCTCTTAACACTGACTCATTTGTTTTCACAGTTGCACTGAAAGGTCTGTTTTCTTAGTTTCCATTGTTTCCACAGGCCACTTTACCTTTGGCACCATTGCAATCCCATCTTTTAACTGGTATGTTTAGCATGCTTGTGGGCTGGGAAAGGGAGGAAAATAAGTGAAGGGAATCGACATCGGGATAAAAATTCTGAAGATCATCTAAATCAGGAATGCACAAAAGTTTGTGAATTTTGAAAACATAGCTCTGGATTTGTATTTGGTTTCAGCTGAGATTTCAGGGCTTCTATCTGGTGTCTGACAAATCTGAAAGAGATACGGCTGTCAGAACCCAATGGGAATCTATACATGTTTTTCCTTCTTTTATGTGGGCATAAAACTTCAATTAGAGTAAGATTTTAAAACTTGTTCAAGAGAATATCTCTCGGCTCCCTGCTAGCAAAGCTCATTTTACAGACAGCAATACATATTTTATAGGTTCCTTTTCATCAACAGCTTGGTACACTGGATAGTCTTGTCAGGATAACAGCTGGTGATAATTTAGCCGGTGAGCTGACTTTGTTCAGTACCTGTACGATTCACTGCATAACTGATTGCAGTCGCCATTTAGACGGACTTTGTGAATGAAAGCTGGAAGAGTTCCTTCCGCTAAGCTACGTGAACATGCATAATCTTTCCTCAGTTCCTCTCCCTTTTACTGGGTCCCAGAATGTCAAGAATCACTTGAACAAAAAAGACTTTCACACACCCAAGCACATATACTGCTACGCACACAATGGACACTGCTTAGAATGACATTGCAACATAGGAGAACCAGTGGCGTAGCCAGGTGGAGGGAACAGGGGGAGTGAGCCCAAAAAAAGGTGCCACTCGCTGCAGCGCTTTTACTTACCCGGCAGCACTTTTACTGATGGGGTGGCGCTCTGGGTCTTCGGCGGCACCTTCACTCGCTCCGCGGGTCTTCGGCGGCATTTCAGCAGTGGGTCCTTCAGTGCCGCTGAAGACACAAGGAGCTAGTGAAGGGACCGCCGCCGAAGTGTCGGCAAAGACCCGGAGCACCGCCGGGTGAGTAAAGGCGCCACTTGTGCTCAGTGGGAAAGCGGCCGCTGCCCCGCTCCCCCCCAGCTACGTTACTGAGGAGAACATGATTGGCTGTATTAAAACACTGGGCTTGATGTTTGAAGGTGCAAAGAATCCCATCTCCAGGGGATTTCAGTTACAGGTGTGCATGCTTAGCAACCCTGGAAATCTGGCAGCAGAGGCAAAGCTTCCAACAGTGTCATAACCTGCCTGCAATTAGGTTGGCTTTAGAGTGATGGTAGCATATCCCCATCAGCAGCACTCCTGGTACTTTGGAATACTTACAGGAGTAATGCATCAACCGTCACTAGCTATTTCTCAGACTATCTTGATCCAAGCTCAGCCACGGTAAAAGCAAGTGGTCCTCCCAGTGAAATCAATTACAGTATGATCACTTCAAACCTAACTATGAATGTGAAGAATAGTACCAATCATAAACCAGTCTTGATGCTCTCGGTACCTTTTTAGTTCTTCTCTGATAGGCAAAGGCGATATCCTGCCTCTGTTCATTGCTGCGGTTTGTCAAAATGTTGATGATGGTGAGTTCATCCACACCTACAAAGATATAAGGCAAAGGATTACTGAGAAATCCCCTCTTGCACTGGTCTCTTAGTTATTAAAAGAGTATCATTTGCTAGAAGTGTAATGTATGCAACCCACAATGGGCTTCATTACTATCAACAACGTCCTGCCCTCATAATAAATGCAGCCAATGATAGCACCAGTTTTCAAAACAAGTGCACATATAATGCGTGCAAATCTATCTGTGCATGGACTTAGAAACGTGGGTGCACTCAGGCATGCACCTGTTTCAAAAACTGGACCTGGAACTCAAAGATGATGTGTTACTTCTATCTCCTGCTTGGTTGAGTGTGTGTCACTCAGTCTCCTGCTAGGGAAGTCATGTGAGAGTATTTCCTGTAAAAGTGATGTGAAATGCAGCCTGCTAATGTAGTTTCAATTCAGCAATTTCAATTAGGCTTCTTAATAAACCAGTTATTTTTCCAGTTCACCCCTGGGCACTTCACAAATATTCCAAACACAGTGATTAGAAAAAAGGCCACCACCTTCCCTTTTTTTAGTAGCCCAGAGGCTCAAAAGGCTAAGGCCTCTGTATGTTTACATTGCAATGTAAGCCCAGGGACAAACTCAGGCTCAAGCCTAACTCCCCTTCTGTCTAAACACAAATCACACTAATCCAGGGCTTGGACCCAGGACCCTAAAGGGGTGCAGGGTCTGAGTTCAAGTCAAGCTGGGACCCAGAGTGCAAGCCTATTGTTCTGCAGTGTAGGTGGAGAGGGCCCCAGAGCTCTGGCTCAAGACCACACCCAAAAGTCTACACCTCAGTTAAACAGCACTATAGCCCGAGCCCAGCGAGCATGAGTCAGCTGACACAGGCCAGGCCTGGGTGTCTAATTGCAGGGAGACATACCCTGCAAGTCCACCAAAAGTATCCCACACTCCTATGGGCTGATTTTCTTTTGTCCTCTGGACAGTCAAGTTTTCCGACACTGCACCACAAAGAGCAAGAGCAGCCACATTTTGGGAAGGCGCTAGGAAGTCTGGGATGTGGTGGTTGGACTTGGGCCCGCATCATGCATTATGCTGGAGTTCCAAGTCGGGACCCAGGATTCAACAATTCCTAACCTGGGGTTACAAATGAGCATACACACTCAAGCCCCAGGTTAACAAACCACGGGTCTGCTCAGTTCTACTACCCTGGGGCTTACATTGCAGTGTAGATTTGGATACTAATATCTAAATTGTATTCTTAAATGTATTCACCTAAATTTGGGTTATTGCTGCTATGTACTGTATGTATCATAGGACTTTTAAAAACCAACTTTGTATTTGTGGATACTCTAGAACTATACCCAAATGTACAGACACTCTTTTCTCAACCTGAGTATTGTATCATTTTAACATTAGCTTTAGTAACATTTTCATACCTTTGATAGCTACTGGATGGCGCTATATACACACATTGCTTCCTGAAACTGTCACTAGGAGACGCAGGCTAAGGTTTTGCCCTAGAGCATAGATGCTCAGTTATCCAGTCTATCTTTTGTAGCAGTTGAGCTACAAAACAGTGACTTTTAGTAACATTTGAAATGAAGGTTTCCACATCAGTGTGTGTACAATACAGAGGAGAATTTGGATTCATTAACAGCCAGGCTCCACATACAAGGCTGGATTCACTGCCTGCCAACAGAACCTACATTGGAGGCACCTGGCTTGACCAGCCAACACTCCATGCTCTGATAGGCAACCCACAGTGTTAGCATGGAGCCTGACCTTCCCAAAGGGCTCTCACCCCTCTGCCTTGCAAACAGACTTTCTTATACATCCCAGTCCAAAGCCCAATGAAATGAATTGCCACAGTTCTCACTGACTTCAATGGGCTTAGGATTAGGTCCATAGCCCTTCCCCTAAACATCTGAAAAAGGAAGAGGAGGAAACTGAACTGCAGTTAACCCCGTTCACCATGCTTTTATGTTGCCAATCAACAGGATTTTAATAATTGATTATTAATGTATTCAAATACAATAGATGCATGGGGGCTTCCTTGCATTAACTCTTTGAATACTTCACTCGAACAGAAAAATCAGTATTTACATTACAGCCACTAAACACTAACTTTGTCCCAACTAATTTTTTTGTGGATCTCTTCATGTAAAAACGAAGGTCTTTGCATGACCCAACCTCTACAGGACAAAAGAAACAATTGTTTAAAAAACATTAGCCACCAGTCATTGGGAATAAAAAAGAAATACCACCACACTATCATTAACAAAAAGTACTGGAGCGTCCAGGGAACAAGGGATTAATGAGATTTGCATGGAAAAAAAGAGAGTTGGTGTAGTCACATTTTTGATGCTGAGTGGATTTGAACTGATCTGTAGAGGTTAGGTTAGTTCAAGGCATTCTGATCCGAATATGGTAAGTGGTCAAATTTTCACAAGGTCTGGGGTAAAGATATATTGTTGTTTAAGTGAAACCTTGTTTTCAATTCAGAATCTTGCATCTCTAATTTAATTTTCACACTCCACCTCCCTTTAATAAGAACATCTGATTTACAGAGGAGAAATAATATCTATTCCAACCTGGATTGGATTGCACGAAGCAGAAAATATTTACCAATCCACCCCCAAAATGTCCAACACCCATTTAATTGTGTCCCTAATACTATAATTCAGCCCCTAGATAAACTGTCCATTTATATCAGATGTACAGTACTGATTAAGCATAGCTGTCTGGACCTGCCTCTCAAAGAAAGACAGAAGCAGAATGTTACAGCTGTAGGAAATATCCAGATATCAAATTCTTCCAACCAGAAAATAGCAGCATAGTATATACATGTCCAGACAGCCAGAAAGAGAGTCAAAAAGGTGCTCACAGTGTTATGTTCCAACAACATGCTAAAGTTTTCATTTGATTGAGTTCCAGTGGCTGATTATTTGATCCTAGTCATGGATGTAATGACGCCTTTTGTAGCTGTATTGTCTGATTGAGAGGCTGGGGCTTAGAAGAGGCAAATCTATATACAGAGAATCCAATTTTTAAACCTAAGTGTCTAAAATTGGGGCACAGTTCTGCATTTGGACACTCAAATCGGATCTGTGATATGTAAAATAGGTATTTATTGGGAGTTGTGTGTCAATTTGTGAGCCCACATTCAGAATCGGGTTGCTCTTACTTAGATGCTAGGTTTGAAAAATAGAACCAAACTCTTTACTATGCTCAGTTTTCCAAAACAGTATTATAAATAGCTTCCTACATAACTGTGGACATTGTGGTGCTTGCAATGGTGTCTGTAATACAAATAGGAGACTATAGAACAGAACTGTAGTTACATACAGAACACACCCACTCTCTGGAAAATCTAGCTGGTAACAATCATTCTCTGAGTGTTCTGTCAGAATTATTGACCCAGTAAATACCCACTGAGGTGCAGCATCTGACACAGAGGGAAAGCCTGAGAAAATAAAATTATACAAATGCTGCTGACTACAAAAGACAATTAAGGGGAACTTCTACAAGCCAAAACAAACAGGACACTTTCCTTACATTGGCTTTTCTCCTGCTTCCATTGTTTTACTTCTTAAAATTACACTGAAAAAAAAACCCCAACCCACAACATTCCTTGGGAATCCTGCACACAACTTGTTTCCTCGTAGCAGCGCTGTAGCTTAGTAACACTACAATGTCCTCGCCTGCCAGCGGAACGCAACGACCTTATCTTTCAGGATTCCCAAGGAGTCAGATTCTTGTGAAAAATGGGTAGCATGAGACAGTTTCCAAACTTTACACACTACTCCAGTCACTTCCAGTCTAGCTTGAAGGATGACAAAGATAAGGCCCGTCACTGCTAAACTGTAGTCTCTGACTACTGTTACCCCACCACCCAACTCCCTAGGATCTCCATTCTGCACCAGTGGGAGAAGGAAGGCTGCCTTTTCATTTCCGATTCCTGAAATCACCGAGCTCAGTGAAGTGTCCACATTGGAAGTTCACGACGTGTCAACTCTCATTAGATTAAAATTACAGGCCCAGAATGCCAAGGTGGGTGAGGTAATGGCTCAAAAGCTGGCTTCTCACCAGCAGCAGCAGATAAAAGATCTTATCTCCCCAACCTTGTCTCTCTAATACCCTGGGACCGACACGGCTACAGCTACACTGCGTAGTTCCAGAATTCATGTAACTGATGACCTAACAGAGGAGCTCTTTGACGGATCGAGATGCAAGCACTGCAATCTACACCACCACTTACCCTGCTTGGTGCAGTAATTCAAACTGATTAACTCTGTGTTTATTCGAAGCCTAACAAGTCCCAAAAAAAGGTGATCTGTTCACTGTTCAGCCCTGATTCTACAATGAAATCCACAAGCTGCCCTTACTCATTGATTCCTTACTCACATGTGGAGAAACTCTTGTTTCAACAGGGCTCAGAGTGAGTGACGACGGTTCATGGTTGCGGATCATAGGCTGCTTTCTCCCCTTCTACTTTTAAGTGCACATCCAGGGACAAAAATCCCTGGGAAGTTATCCCTTTGAGGCTCAACTTCCAAGTGAGGCAGGGTAGGGCACACTTCCAGCAGCCTGCCTTTAAGGTGAGGTTTAGCAACCTGCTCCGCATCAAGTTTGATATATGTAGACAGTCTTGGGCAAGCTCTTTTCAGCTCCTTAGGAGAGAGATAATGTGGCCATTTCACCTTTTGCTGCAGACCTGAACAATCAGTCTAGCTCAGAACACTCAGGCTCCCTTTCTCTCTCTTTTTCCTGACTCCATTTTTTCGCCAGGAAAAGAACAAAGTCTATAACTGATCCAAGTGACAAGATACGAGGCTTGCTAAACCAGTGCAATCATTTTCAGATTCTATTATGAGCTAATAACCCAGGCAGATAAAATCTGCTCTCTTCCTCTTACTCACACAGGCTTTGTCTACATTGGGAAAAATGAGTTGCAGTAAAAAGCATGCTAACGCGTTTTAACTATCGTTGTTAAGAACCTCTTGGCATGTTGTAGAGACAAATACATACTAACTGAGTACCCACAACTAGCCAATATGTTTTTAAACATGACTGTTTCCTAATGCAACTCACTGCCTCAGTGCAGGAAAAGCCCCCTCTCCCCCAACCTCTGCTAGGCCAGGAGTCATTGTCACAGGGTAGCTGGTCCCTATGGACAGGTTAAGCCCAGCTCCCCCGGAACCAGAGCAGAGCAGTCCAATCCAGCCAACTAAAGAGGGCTGGGCTACACCTGGGCCTATAAAGGGCTGCTAATGGGCAACTGGGAGATTGCACCCTGGGGAGGGAAAGTGACACCACAGTGGAGCAAGGGACCAGGGAAGCAGCCCTGGGGCTGGTGCTCCAGGTAAGCAGCAGAGCTAACCAACAGAGAAGCTGCCTGGAGCAGGTATGCCAGAGACCCCCGGGAGGCCTCAGGCTAAGGAGCGAGTTAAAAGACTGTTGTTCTGTGTGTTTGCTAACTTCAGTTAAGAAAAAAAGCTTCCTTGCAAGACTGGGCATAGCAGCATATGCTTTGGAACTGGGGAGAAGCCCAGCCCAGCCACAGTCACACACACTGTGTCAGCTTCTGCTCGGCCAGTGATTCACTGCAGCACTCAACCAACCTCTAAAACTGTTTAATGAAACAAAGCTTCAATCCTAGCATTTGAAACTGGAAAAATAAAGTCTGCAAGCGTTAGAAAAGTGACAGAACAAAAGCCACAAATATTCACATTAAAGTTTCCTGTTCAGATGCTCTGGGGATGGAAACACAAGTCTATTCATTGCTCTGGCATTTCATGGAAAATGCATGCTTGCACTTCAGCGCAGGGAGATATGAAGCTAATAACGGCTCTGAACAGGATACTGACTCACATTTGCTAACACAGGGTGGGGCTGAAGGGCTGATCTCACTTTGCTGCTCACTAAAGCTCTGGAAGTTAAAGCTTGTTTCCTTCAATCTTCATTAAAAGCAAACTTATTTTTGCTGAGCATATTTCGCTTGTATATTTCTACCCGTGAGTAACATGCAGAGTTGATGATGTTACTTTTGATATTCTACTTTTTTTCTAGTGTGACAACTCCTTCCAGGCTCAGAAAACAGACATTTTCAAGTTGAAAATTTTAACTCTTTTTATGACAAAAAAAATATTCTTTTCCCCTACTGATAATTTTTCTGTCATACAAGTGGGCCTGCTGCTGCCACTGTAACTTCAGCATTGCAGCTTAATCGGCAAGAAAGGAGGAAGTAAAAACCTCAGCTGTATAAATGAACAGATTGACTTAGATTTGCCCCCTGCCCCTTTTTTTTTGGCTTTTAAAAGGGCCACTTATGAATGGGCTTGTCTTGATAAGCGTCTAGGTACCAGAAAAGCCAGCAGATACTTGGATTGTCTCCCAGCAAAAAGTTGTGGGGCGCTTACAGCAGGAGGCAGCATAAGTGCATCAGTTTGTTTATCATGAATCTTAGTTTTGCCTTTAATTTCCAAGGACAGTCTGGATGGAATAGCGGGGGACTGTATCTCTGCAGTCTTTGAATACGGGACTTTGTCCAGGCTTACCAGTTTTGACAGCAACCCTTCAACTTTTAAGTACTTCAAATCAAAAAAGGGCACTGGGCTTTGTACAGCTACCCAACCCATGGCTGAATCCACGCTAGCAATAACAGTGCTGAGAAGGGATGATTTTTCAGAGAACTGTGCACCCACATAGCCATACAGGGAAAACAAATAAATGGTCTACCCCAGTCAGGGAAACTGCACTCCCAGTAACCACCTTGTTTAAACACAGCCATTGCCACCATGGTTTCAGCTCTCATTTGGGTAGGTACAAAGATCAATTTGTTAACTCTGGTTGGATGGGGTGTGTGTGTGTGTGTGTGAGGGAGGCAAACAGATAGAGATGGAAATAAATAAATACAAGGTTAGCCAAATGGCTTTAAAAGCTAGCAATGCACCACAGATAGCAACAAGATGGCGCCCAGTTTATGTGATTTCCTAAATAACAGCTATAAAAGAATGAGAAATTTTATGTTTATAGGAGGATAAGGGGAAACAGGAATGACATTCATAATTGTTAAGGGTAATATGAACCAGTGAGAAAGCTAGTATGTTAACAAAGGAAGCCAGTGATGCTGTTTTGGCATTAAACCAAAAATACAATACTATAAATAAATAAGTAAATTCAGGTTTGCAGGTAAGTTGGTGCTAACTCTAAGCCTCCAGTGTGTTATTTCATGACAATCAAATGACTCTACCATACAAAGTGCATGGGAAGCATTACTATTTTGACTGTAGCTTTAGGCACCTAAATATTTTTGTAAATCTGGCCCCAAGGCTCCTTGAACTGTTTTGGGACTATCCGATTTGAATGGTGAGGTATATAGTTTTATAATTCTTGGGAGAAATCCTGGCCCCATTGAAGTCAATGGAGTTTTGCCTTTGACTTCAACATGGCCAGGATTTCTCCTGTTGTATTTTGCTTTGTAGGGGTCTCTCTGTGAGGTATATTACAGCACTGCATCTCTTTGCTGCTACTATTAACACTCAAAAATATATTTGTTCAATGTAGTTTTGTAGATATGAGGGAGTATTTCCCAGAACATGCTAGGCTGGATTTTCATAAATCCATGTCAACGGAGATTCCCTTTAAGCTTTTATTCTCACACATTAAGAATACCATTAACATGCACAGGCATGCAGGACTATCCACATACAGAATACAATCTTCTAGAAAAATCTAGGTATTAGGGGACACTGTCACTCCTCTGGTTTCTGGAAAAGATTAATGTATTGAATGCTTATTCTGTGAGCACTTTCACACAAAGAACTGTAAGATATCTGTTCTTTTATTGGATGAACAGATATATCATGTTACTTAGGTTACAAGTTTGTCATAGTTTGAATTTTAAAACATCAAAACCAACTGCCCACAAGTATGCCAAAGAATAAGAATTATTCAGCAAAATTATTTTCAAGAAACAGTCAGTTACTATGCTCAATTCTCAAAAGGAAAAAAGGCAAAATTTGTTTTATGAATTTATTAAATTTTTCACCCAACTCCATTACCTGTTCTGAATTGTAAGTATGCATAGATACAACATTTTCATGAATTAAACAGGTATGTGTGCATTATATATACACACACACACGCAAATAGTAAGCATACTTTGCTAATTAAAAAGAATATGGACATTCAGTGCAAGTTATATGTTTTTTTCTATCCTGACTTTTTGAATGCACATCTAGGTATCTAGGTTTGGATACCTGTATTATCCAATGCAACATGTGCAGCCATGCATCAGCAGGCAGAGGTACTTGGCCAATTTTCTACGAAGCTCTATGCCAACACCTACATTGCATATGGTAAGGTCTCAAATGATTTCCTCAGTCCTTTCCGAAGGAAATGAATACTGTAAAAAAATTGAAGCCTGGCCTCTGTAATAAACATGTCCTATTACACATGGGAATAAGCCAGAGGTAATCGGTTTACTGGCATTTATGCTAACTCTGGGCTTGTGTTGCAGTTAATTACAAGCCATTTTATGTAATCTGGATTCATTCTTTTCTATTTTAGAGGGTTTTTCTTCTCTAGGTTTTTTGACTTGTATGGTAAACTACCCACAGTTGTGCTGTGCACTCTGTGCATTTAATCCAAGGCCAATCAGATATTTAGAGCAATAAACTTTTACATGCTCAGTCATATTTTTGCATGGATTTGCTCAGTTTCTAGGGGATACATGCCAGCGTTTCTACTAGAAGGTAAATCGCAGATTTACATATACATATAGGCCTAAAAGCCGAGTTGTTAATCAGAAAGATGAAATGCTTGTGCTATGCTATTTCTGTAATCTACAGAAGGTGCATGCATTCTATAGATTAAACAACACATGCTTTTGATTTAGGAGGAAGACAGAGGTAGGATAAATTACCACCAAATTAGAGAATTATGGCCGTGTGATTCATGCTGCTTGGATTTTTAGGCAACAACTGGATTAGTTGTAGTGAGTTTTCAGATTAGTTGACAGTGGTTTACTGTTGCATTCTAATTCCTTAACAAAAGAACACTGGGGAAAAAAGGAAAAAAAGAAAAAAGAAAAAAAAAACCTCCAGTGCCAAAACCACACCCAGATGTTTCCTAACAGAATTTGTCAAGCTCTGAGGGAGGCAATCTCAATAGTACTGCTATGAAATAATTACAAGGTAAAAGGGCATCCCAAGAATTATAAAATTCTCACAACATTCTCACAGTAGTATTGTTGTCCAGACGCTGGGATCAAAAAGAAAGGTGTGGGTTTAGCTGCAACGAATCCTCTTCTGTATGCTCTCAAGCCAGAAACCATGACGGGCAATCTCCACTTTAACTTTCCATGCTTTATTGAACTGGACAACATGAGTGGTTACCTACATAATCCAGTTGTTTGCTTAGCTATTTATAGTCTATTATGAAAGCTGCAGCTTTCTGCTCATCTTAAAACAATCCAAATAGAATATATAGACTTATTCTCTTTTAATTCCATGATCCACTTATACAGCATTTTATACATTCAAAGCACTATACAAACAATAATTACTGAGATACATAAATATCAGTGATACTTGGTGGAAACACAAGATCGTATAGGTGCCTGCAGGTTTATCAGTGTATAAATATTGATCAGTCTTTCTTATTAAAGATCGGGAAAATCCCACAAATCTTTTCCATTGTTTGTTTGCAGAAGTAATTCCTAATATTGTCATTACACTGGTTTTTCTATTAGCTCATTTCTTGTCTGGCAGACATACCATGGCAAACAAACGTATGTTTAGAGAGTTGGCAAATGGAAATTCTACTGGTCTTCTGCAGTAACAAAAGCCCAAGCTCCATATTCAAGTAATCAAACTACAAAGAACTGGAACTTTAAAGATATGGTTTTCAGAATTCTTGTGCTTTATCTCCCTTAGGCATGTTCTCTTTGGGTAGTTGTCCTTACAATGGAACAGTCAACATCAAAACCAGAGTCTCCATTTACAAGTCCACACATTATTACCTTGAGTGACTTCTGGATAACAGATATAAGCCCAATCCTGCACACACTTATGTATGAGTATGTTTCCTTATTATTTATGTATCTGCAGGATCAGGCACTACTTTTGGTACAGTTAAGCAGATGTGTTCCCCAGATTGTCCAAATAAATTCAGCAAATTGATTATTCTAGTTCAAAGAAAGTGAACAAACATTAGCCTGGCTTTTCTTGACAGGACAAGCCCTTCCATTTCCCAGGATATTTAATGGAAATTACAATAGTTAACAGCTTGATATGCTAGAGTAAATGTCTTTATCCAGAAGGCTTCACAGTACTTTTGAAATGTTAAAAGTTGTCCTATAATCAGCACTGCAAAATATTGTTGATTAAAGCTAGACAAAACTACACACATACGCAGCAGGGCCACGTACCCTTCATCAGCCCTCCCTTGCAAGAAGCTTTGTTTGTTTTAAAAACAAATGTGAATTTCAGATTTAAAAAATCCACTCCTACTTCGGTAGGATGAGCTCTTAGAGAAAGGGAAATTGTTATTTCTCCCTGCGTGGTGGCATCTGGTGGCGGTGTTTTTTTTTTTTTTTTTTATGATAGTTAATTACAAAATAACCCTTGTAACTTTTTTTAAAAGTTTCCCTCGCATAGAAATGTCGTGCTGTGAGGAACAGGCAATGGTTTAATCCCATCACTCGTTACGTTTCCTGGACACAATGCGGAGGAATAAAAAGAGGACTTTGTTCAGATTCATGAAACTCAGCATTTCCTTCAGATGATAAATGGCTCAGCTTTTATTAATGCCTCTCTGTTCTGGCTTCTTGGCAAAACCTCAGCAATTCCAGCCACACCCAACCCTGTTTTCTGATCCTGAGCGGAGGAGACTCTGGAATATTAACCACACCCTTTCTTTGTTATGAAGGAGGATGAGACCGAGTTGCTACTGCCCTACATGTCCAGGCTATAGGTACAATGGAATATTTTTGTAACCAGTTTGGGATGACAGGGTAGAGTCGTGTCCACAAGGCAGTTCTTTCCCCACAACAAAAATACCATGCTGCCTAGCTGCATTTGTATCTGCATTCTGTGAAAACCTGGGCAACCACTCCACAGGGCCTCAGCAGGGACAGAGCGCCTGCAAGACACTGAGAGGCACCAACAGCAGAGGTGGTCGGAAAAAGGGGTTTTCTCCGTGGGAAATGTTGAGTTTTTGGTGAAAAGCTGAAAAATGACTTCAGCCAAAAACTGAAATATTTCAACATTGAAATGCCACTGCAACACGAGTTGCAGTTCAGGTGCATCATGCTCCCCCTTCTCCTTTGTAAACTGGGATCTACAGTGGGACTACTTCTCCCATAATGCACCAGTCTCCCCACAGTATTCAGATGGCCACTTTACATTGTGGGAGATGAAGTGCAGCTGGGGAGCTTGGTCCATAGAGAACACTGGCACAAAGCACCCAAACTACAACTCCCATGAGACACTACAGATCAAAATATTTTGGTTTCCAGGCCCTTTTTGTTTGTTTGGACACGGATTCTAATTTTTCTGCAAAAAGTAGACACTTGTTACAACCAGAAAAAAAAAACCCAAAAAACCAGCCCTATTGAAAAGCCAATTTTCCATTAAAAACAGTTTCCATGGAAAAATTTCAACCAGCCCTAACCAGCAGCCTTGAACGCCTTCTTGCACAGAGAGCAGGGAAGACGGAAAACCTGCCAAACTGGTTACACAGGCACCGTTAGGACACAGCAAAAGAACAGTAATCAATTACTGGAAGACAATCATACTGCAGTGGGCTCTCTAATAAAGGGGATGCATGGCTACCTACCATAGTTACTAACCAAGGCCCTGATCCTGCAATCTGTTTAGTTTGTGCATGCCACCGCACCCATCAGCAGCGAACTGTAAGACTGGGGTACAACCATCACCCTCGTAGCCATGGTCAGAGCTAACCAAACAAACTTGTTACTAACTCAGGTAAAAGTTGGAGGAGGAGCACAGGCAGGGCCTAACATTAACATTTCAGCATCTTGCCCATTTGCTATTTACCGCTCTGATTAGGCATGGTCACCTTTTATCAAAGTTAGACTATCTGAATGGGAAAAGTCCAGTTCAGAGATTTAATTATACTCAGGGATGTGGCAACCATATAAAAGGCCATTTTCAATGCTGTAATATTTTGTAGAGGCAGTGGACACGGCACTAGACAGAGTCACAAGAACAGGGTTCCATTCCCAGCTCTGTCAGAGATCTGCTGTGTGACTCTTCTTAATTTCTATTGTAAAATTCTTTGGGGGCAGGGTCTGTCTCCCACTATACAGTTGTACAGCCCCTAGCATGACTGGGCCCTACAATGAGTTGGGACCACCAGGTGCTAACTGAATGCAAATAATGAATCATCAAATTATGCAACAATAAAATGATGTTATTGTTTCCATTGCGGTATCACACTTTCCAGTTGGGTCCCTTTACTTTTACACCCAACATTTCAAAATATTAGACCATTTTTCCATGGAAAAGAAATAATGAATTCCTTATCCTAGAAGGCAAAAGATTTAAATGCACTGTTTAATTGGTTTAATCATTTTTTTCAAAGTTCAGATTAAACCTTGGGAAGGAAATGCAGATTTTTATAGACTAGCCCAACCTTCCTTTGCTAAAAACATTCAGATTTAATTACAAAACTTCATTCTCTTTCTAAGACTGTTCTACTGGCAGTCTTAAGTCTTTCTCTGCCAAGATTTCAATAGCACAAGTCATTAAGAAGAACATCCAAAATAAATGCCTTGGATTAAGGACAGTAAGTGGTAGGTCAAGAAACCCAGCACCTATTGATATTATATCAGCTCTATCATTTGCAAGTATAATGGCAGAGAGAGAGAGAGAGAGAGAGAGAGAGAGAGACCCATTTCCCCTACCTTTGGTCTTGATGGCTGTTTCAATGGCTGCAGCATCTCTGTCAGCATCAAAGTTGGCATACGCCTTGACAGTGGCATATGCGCTCGGAGGAAGAGAATGCTGAGATAAAAAAAAAAAAAGAAGTAAAATTAAAGTCTTACACTTAGCTTGTGGTTAATGTATTATTCCCAAAAGGTAAAGTATCATTGGGTCATATTTCCTCGCCCCCCCAATATGCACACGTGGACAACGTATTAATATAACTGGAATTCAGCTAAGAGCCACTGCATTTGACCTTCTAAATGTATTACTGTTCCACGAATCCGCCTGCAGCCGTGCATCTGGCGTTAGAGAAAGCACACGCAAATGGGCATAACATCACTGGGGGTGGAAATCACACTGTAATTCTGAGGACAATTCACCCATTAAAGTTAAAATGTTAAAAACCTTAACAAATTGTGCTGGCTAGAATTCAAAGAAATTCATTCCATAAAGTCAGTATGGAAAAGATTTTAAAAGAGTTGAATCAAAATGATAAAAACCTGGAAAATTCAAATTTACAGCTGATATGAATCAAAGGCGGACTATCACTCATAATGCTATGGTGGAGGAAGGAATCAGAATTAGTAGTGAATAAGTTATGTACAGTGGACCAAATTCTGTGCTCCACACAGCTGATGGATTTTACAGGATCAAAAAATCTCTCTCATTATTTTCCGGGTATATTGCAGCTTGAAAGCACCCCAGTAATCACACAGGGAGCTTTGAAATGCCTAGGGCCTGATGTCTACCCAAATTCTCCAGCAGGAGGCTCACATAATAGACAAAGGGTTTCAACACTTAAGACACTTACTTCCTTTGTACCTTCAAACTATTTAAGGCAGTGGCTCTCAACCTTTCCAGACCACTGTACCCCTTTTAGGTGTCTGGTTTGTCTTGTGTACCCCACTTTAAAACTACTTGCTTACAAAACTGGACATACAAATATAAAAGCAGTATAGTATGACTGACAAATTGCTTACTTTCTCACACTCTCATTTTTACCATATAAATTATAAAATAAATCAACTTGAATATATATACTATATGCTGAAATGTACAATAGAGCAGTATAAACACATCATTGTATGAAATTTGTACTGACTTCACCGGTGCTTTTTATGTAGCCTGTTGTAAAACTAGGTAAATATCAAGATGAGTTGGTGAACTCCTTGTTGAGAACCACTGCTTTAAGGTCAAATTGTTAAAGAAGGGCATGTATACAAGGCATCACTGAAGTTGACCACAGATATGATATCTGCACAACTACTTACCCAGGATAAAAAAACACTGGTATACACACTGTGCCCTCCTTTGAAAATCTGAGCTACACTGCAGAGACAGGGAAGCAAAAACATTACGGAAAAGAAACACCCATTTTTGTCCCTACTATTAACAGCCCTTTCAATCAAAGCAGCCAGAATTTGGCCCAGAGCCACACCACAGGATGCATGATTCCCCAGAATCTATACGTTTAACTGCCAACAACAGCAAATGGAAAAGCTTAATGCACTCCTGGAGAAATGTGTGTGCCTGAAAGATTCCTACCACAAAGCCCATGTGTTACACAATACAGATTTGAAGGTTTCAGCTGATTAACTTGGCATAGTTGGATAATCTGGTACATCTAGCCTGGTTAGCCTGGGAGAGTTAGATTTGAAAAAGCAAGGTGAGATGGCACTTTGGTATCTCATTCCCTCCCTATGCATTGTGAGAGTCATTGGAACTGAATATAATGCTGACAAATGGTATCTGCAATGGAGAAAAAATAGGGCCCATTTAAGTTTCAGGATTGTTTCTTCCTGAATTGCTCAGGCACTCAAAGTCATATGCTGCCCTTGGATATGCAAGTAGTTCCCACTGACTTTCCATTGAGTTTAACAGGTGTCTTGATCATGCATCCAATGGTAGAATTTCAGCCCTAAAGTGTAAGCAACATGGGCAGTTTGAGTAAGACCAAAGCAGAGAATGAAATAATGCTTTTCACTTATACAGTTCCTTTCAACTGTGGATCGCCAAATGCTTCACAAAGGTAGTGCATTACAAAGGGGAAAATGAGGTTAAGGCCAACATTTCAGAAGCGATTAGTGATACTGAGTACCTCATTTTTTTGGGTGCCCAGGTTGAGAAATCTTCAAGGAGCCTAATTCTCAGAGGGGGAGGATGCTCAACATTTGTCAAAAATCAGGGTCTCTTAAAGATAGCTGACACTGGGAACCCAAAATCAAGAGTCACTTCTGAAAACTGTGGCCTAAACAACTTGCTCAAAGTCACACTGAGTCAGTGGCAGAGTCGTGACTAGAATCCAGGTTTCTTGACTACCAGTGCTCTCCCCTAACCACAAGACAATGCTGCCTCTGAAAACTTTGTGGTAGGACACAGACTCTACCAGGAGTCAGGGAGTTAACTTCAGCTCAGCTTCCTCCTTCCAGAGCATATATAGGATAAGACTGAGATACTGTAGGGCTGGAGAGAGCAGCCGAATCAGGTTCCACAGGAGAAACCAGGACCATCCTTAAGAACAGTTGCTTGAGAGATGGGCATTATTATGCCTTTGAACAAGGGGGCCTCCTCATAGAAGGCTTGTCTATGCAGGGAGTTATTCTAGGATTCTGAATAGCTATTCCTGATTAACTCCACACGTGGATGCTCTTATTCCAGAATACAAGTGTTTTATTCTAAATTAGTTTTGTGGATTAAGCTAATTTGGAATAAAGCATGCTTAGTCTGGAATAAGTTTCCACACAGAGTTAATCAGGAACAGTTAATTCACGTTGCACAGAGTTTTACAGGGATCCTCTGGGTCAGTTAAATACTCAGTAAGTCACCAAAGGTCTCAGAGACAGCAGCTCACTAGTCATCCTAATCATTATGAAACATCTGTATGGATAACATTTAAGAAGTTATGTATCTACACTGGAAATTATGTCCTTGAAGCCTTGAAATTAGAGGTAGGTCACCAGGTGGTGACCCGCCTTCAACAGGTTCTGTTCTGGAAGCGGGCAGTAGATGTTATCTTTCGGTCTGGTCATTGTGGCTCACAATGAGTCTATTTACGTACTGAGCCAACAGATAATCAGGATTGTGAAATCGACAAGTGATTGTGAAATCTATACGAAGGAGCACAGAGCAAAAGGGTGTCTGGCTGATGAATAAAGATCAAAGGACTGTCTTGGTATATCGGGGATTGCAAAGACACACCCAGGAGTCTTCACGTAGGAGACAAGCTGGCAGCACATTTTATCTCATGAAAAAAATTGGAAGGATTTTGGAGTGACCCTTGATCTATAAGAAATGAAAATATTCATTACGTCTAGGTTCTAGAATGCAGCCAATGAATTTTACGTTTCCATTACTTCTGCTTGAGATCATTTGAATTTTTTCTCTTTTTTAAATAAACTGCTGCTTGTTTTCACTATAAAAGATACCAAAGTGCAGTGTGTTAAGCGGAGCAGTGATCTGAGTAAGTGATCTCAGTGAAACTGGAGTGTGCTGCTTCTTTGGGAGCAGCAAATCTGTGAATATTGTGAGTAGCCAGTGGACCAGGGGCTGGACACTCAATGGAGATGCTCAGAGGGCTCGGGGGTTGGAACATCCTATCCATAACCTGCAGAGAGACAGCAGAGTCTGTGTAGGGAGGGGAGCATTGTGTTGACCAAGACCAGTGGAGTCAGGACTGATCCAGAGCAAGCACAGACAAGGCTCTCACACCAAGGGCAGATGGTAGCAAGGTGCCTCACAACCCAAGTGTCACAGTATTCATTACTTGAAATTACCTGATTGGGGGCAGGGGGGGGAGTCTGGTTGAGGGTTAATTTTAATGTTTGGTTTGACTTGATAATTCTCTGCTATTATTTAGGATTTCAGTTGTATTGGTTAGATGTGAATGGCCAAAGGAAGCTTTTTTATTAGTCAACTGAATATTTTTTCAGTATTAACCCAGCTCTACTGCTTACTTGCATTAGGAGCAAGTGCCAAAAATAGGCCAAAACGTTTGTGGTTACCCAATACAGCGCTGCAGGTACCAGCCATGAAAATGTACCCAGCCAGAAGAAGGTAGTCAGAACTGCGGAGCTGGGATTCACTTCCTCCCTGATTACAATCACAGGCAACCACAAATTCATGGCACAATAGTCTGCTATTACATTGTGATAATGTCATCACGAACCATTGCAACATCATGGAGCACACAGAGCCACCTGTGGCTTTCTGGGACTGCTCCACTAATACACTAGGACAAATGCAGACAAGGGGTAAGCTAACATCCATGGCCTCATGCTAGAGCTGGTAGAATATTGTCCGAACTCTTGTACGGAAGGGGGGGGAGGGGGAGGGAAGAGCCCAGGGAATTGTTTCCTTTTGTAGAGAAAATGACTTTGGAGAGATTTTTTTGGGAGGGGGGAGATAAATCTGGTGTTTTGACCAAAAAACCCACCAAAATTGAACATTTTTCTAATCTTCAACTTTCAGTAACCAAAAACTGAAACATTTCAGTTTTTCAATTTTTTTTTTTTGGTTTTTCAACAAAAAGCTGAGCATTTCAGACATAAATGAAAACGTTTCCATTTTCATCAAAAAATTATGCAGGAAAAAAAAGCATTTTCTGACCAGCTCGAACTCACACCACTTATACACCAACTCTGGAATTGGCCCAATCTCAGTCTTTTTCTCTTTCTTCTCCACCTCTCTTGTTGTTTGGACGGCGTAAACTATGGGGGCATTTCTCTCCCCTTCCTGCTTCTAATGCTCTTGTCTATCTGGAGAGGCAGGGAGGAGTCACATCAACTCGTCTGTCTGCTCAGTGTTCCCTGCGTTTAACATGTCAAGCAGCACCAGGACCACACCATCAGCTTTGGAGAAGCCTTAATTAAATCCAGGGACTCCTCAAGAGATGTGGGTTGTGCCCTATGGGTCACATGTGTCTCTAGCACCAGAGATGGAGTAACACCGACTTAGCTTTTAGTCTGGGTCAGTTCAAGTATGTGGAGTCTTACAGCCTCACCTTACAATCAGTACAGTTCAGTCTCAACCCTAACAAAGGCATCCTGGAAAGCAAACAAGACAGGCATTTAAGAGAAAGTCATACCAAATCTCTTTTCTAGCTCCTCAGTGATACTTACATCTCCCTCAAGGCTGAGCTTGCCTAGAATTTCATGAACTGTGGACATCTTGAAAGGAAACTGGAGAGGGGAAAAAAAGAGAAAGACTTCATAAACATTTTTTTTTTACCAACATGCTACAGCACATTAAACTAGCCCTGTTATACCACCACACCGAAGTTGGGACAATCCAGCAAGAGAGGGGTGGCCAACCTGAGCCTGAGAAGGGGCCAGAATTTACCAATGTACATTGCCAAAGAGCCACAGTAATATGTCAGCTGTCCCTCAAACACCCCCCTCCTGATTCCCAGCACCTCCCACGCTGATCCACACCTCCCCCTCCCTCCCAATCAGTTGTTCCAGGCATGCAGGAGGCAGGGGCAGGAGAGAGGGCATAGCAGGCTCAGGGAAGGGGTGGAGTGAGGGCAGAGCCTGGGGCAGAGCCAGGAGTTGAGCAGTGAGCACTCCCCAGCACATTGGGAAGTTGGTGCCTGCAGCTCCACCCTCCTATAAAAGGAGCCGCACATTAACTTCTGAAGAGCCGCATGTGGCTCCAGAGCCACAGGTTGGCCACCCCTGCAGCAAGAGCTGAAGTAACAAGTAAGGGAGTATCTCAAGAGTATACAGTAAATGGCACACATCACACCTGGATAGGAATTGGTCTTGGCTCTCCTATATGACCGACTATTTTTACTCTAATCACTTTTGCTGATGTCCACTTTTAAATCCACTTTTAAATTTCAGTCATTAAGTTTCAGGAATGCAGTGATGTTGCCTAAATTCCTCCCCTTAAAAAGAATTCTCCTCATGATGATTTAGGACCATCCCAGTCAAACACTACTACTACCCAGGCAAAGAAACCAGACTTGTCAGGTCTCCAGTAAGTCAAAGAACTCCTACAAAAACAAACAAACAAAAAAAAAAAACCACCACCCAAAACACAAAAAACCCTCAAACACATTTCAAAATCAATACCACTCATCAACTGAGGGCTATTTCCTAAAAATCTGATCTGAGTCATGACTCTAATTAATGACTGCTTTGCTAGAATACCACCACACTAAGGATATTAGATTAATGATTTTTTGAACACAGAGACACTGATCAACTTTTTTTTAGTATCAACAAATTTCTTTTAGAGAAACTGTACCCTCGGCCCAGACAACTGCCAAAAAGCAATTAAAAACAACTGCTTTAGGCAAATGATCTGCAACTCAGAGGCTAAATTCCTCAATCACAAGTCTTGAAATGGCCTCTGTGAATTTAAGTTATTTGTATTTTACAGAAGCAGCTGATGTAATTTGATCTGGAACACTTGAGCCAGAAGACTTGCCTAACTTTGCTACTTTGCACTTGAGTGGCTAAACAGTTTCTAATATTGCTACTAAAAACATAAAAATTACAAGCCAGGGACACAAATAGTGATTAGCAGCATGAGTATCTGATCACAAATACTAAGGACCCCATCAAAATACAGACCCCAAAAGGAACAATGCAATGGAGTAGGATAATCTGCATAATTGTGGGGCATAGCTTCCGTGGCCAAAAAAAGCTTATCCATTTCACATCATAGAAGGAAGCTGTTGCCTTGGCTCAGCAATACTTGGTGATGGAAACTAAGCATGCTGAAATTTTTGAAGTTCCAAAGACTATTGGTTTTTAAGCACCTAATATGATCATACTTCTAGATGTATGAAAAATAAGCCTAATGTGCATAGATCCTATAAACTACAAAAATGAACATTTCAATTGGACAAGCTGATGCCATTATACCATTTTTCCCTGACAAGTTGAGTTTCTTTGCCTGGGCAGTAGTATTGTTTGACTGGGAGGGTCCTAAATCATGAGTAAGAGGAGGAGGAGAATTTTTTTGAGGGAGGAATTTGGGCAACATCACTGCATTCCTGAAATTCTGGCAGGAAGGTAGGCGCTCCCAAATTCCACTAGCCATTTGTGTCACCTTCTGATGGTGCCACTGAAATAAGTATTAACTATTTCATCAGTTAAAATTGAAGGTTGCCTTCTAAGGACTCCAGCACCAAGAAATCTAGTGGAAATGTCAAACAGGGAAAAGGAACTAGCTAGATTAGACAGAGGCATTTCTGCTAATAGGTGAGAAATAGTCCCCTGTTAATACCACTAATCTTAGGCATTACGCTATGTTAAGGTGTTGGAAACTAGACATTCTCATGTTTAGACCAATAGCATTGCCTGTACATCACCCACATGCACAAATTTAGCACATATAGGATCAGAATATTTGTCCTCAGTACACCGGACCAAGACACTGAACGAGAGTATATTCAACCTCACTCTGAATTCCTTCCTCCCTCCGAATTCCTCCCTCCCTCCCTCCCTCTTGGGTCCTCAGCAATACTCCTCCTGCTGCCAGTTCTCCCCTTCCCATTACCTCACTCCCCCAATCCATCTCCCTGCTCCCAGACACCCTACACCCTGCTCACGTCCTTTCAGTCAGTCTTCCAACTGCCAGCCCCACACTCGGGAGTCTGATGGGGAGCCAATAGCTCAGAGGCAGCTCAGCTGAGAGGGTCCAGGAGTCCCAAACGGGAGAGATACGCAGTGGGACTCCCTCTAGAAGAATTCTCATCCATTTCCAAATTGCTGGAAACTCTCCCTCATCCTTGAGCTAGTATATCCCAACCCCTTACAATATAGTACCCAGTTTCCAAGTGTGGCTCTCTTGAAAGCAGATGAGAGTTCTAAGAGTCGATACCAAGCAAAGAACAACCCTCTCTGTCACGCAGGGTCATCAAAAGATGGGATGAGCAGATACAATCAGCCAGTGCTGCTAAAGAACAGGATGATCTTGTCAGGAAAACATTCAAAAGAAAATAAGCACTGGTCCCTAGATATCTTTGCAGTACTATATGTTATTGCTGAAAAAGGGGGCCCGGTGTAATAAGTTACATAAGGTAAGAAATAAGGCTCTATATTTTTTAATAAAAAAATAAAACCTACCTCTGCCCATATCCCCCCCAAGCACCATATTTTTAGCGACAGTATTATATTCATGATGTCATCTTAGCCAAATGTTTATTTTTCTTCAGCCCCCCCCCCCCACTTGCCAAATGCTTTTTCTTCTACGTTGCTTGAGTTCAAGACAGAACTGAACAGAACTGCCCCAGCTGTTCTACAGCTGTCCAGGCTAGATTTGCTTATTGTGATGGTTACAATTTTGTAACCGTAAAGAATGATTTTCCCTTCCTTCCAAACTTGTCTTATTTCCCATCTACGTCTTTGATAAAACAATACCAAATGGAATGCTGTACAGTATGTACTCCAGGTATCAGTCCTTTTTTAATTAGAAAATGTATTAATTGTTATAACCGTAAATAGTAGGAACGCTGTTGTATTATTTCACTCAATATAGCTACTGTAATCTCATCCATATCTAACCTGACCTAGCTTGTTTTAAGTGTCTGTAAAGCTTGTATGCTTATAAGCACCCAGAACAGTAAGAATCCTTAAATCGTCTGGAGCAATCTAGGTGAGAAAAGAACAAAGTTTAAACTCCACTCATTTGCCTATGGAATAATTAAGATATGGTATCTAAGGGAGGAAGTTTGGGATAACATCAACTGCATTGAAATAATCAGTCTTAGGACAGAAATCCAGAACAATCCAGGTCCAACCCTCTATAAAGAGGCAACAGAGAGAAAGCCTTAAGGTCTTGCACAAGCCTTAATCATGAGGATTGTGATATGGCAGTTACATTATGAAAGCCAAAGTACTTGTTATTTCTTAATAAAAGTAAATGTTACAAACAAGGCAATCTTTGTACTGATGGTCAATTTTAGAGCATCTTCAAGACATGTGACTAAGAAATCCTTTGGTCTTGCATGCCACAAAGAACTAAAAAGCTTCACTGAAAGCTGAAGTGAATGCATTTGCAGTATAGGCTTTCACACAGCAACAGTTGTCAGACAGCTTTTTGCAAGCCTGCCATTTCTAAATCAAATAAAAACCACATTGAATCAGGCTTGTTGGAACAGAAAACTTGAACGGAATCCAGTAACTGAGCTAACGCACCCTCTTGTACAGATGAAAATGGTATGTTCATGGAGTTACCAAATAATGCTATAGCAACCAAAAGCCAATCAGAACCAGGTTTAGTGCAGATCAAAAGAAAACTGGCAGCATAATGGGGATTTCTGTAACATCAAAGTTGCAGAGAAAGATCTTCAATTACAGAATAAATGTGTAGATAGTCACAAGTTCCTTCATTAGAATTTTGGCCCCATATGTGTCAAGATACTCTCGCAGTCCTCAAGTAAACCCCCTTGTTACTGGTGAAGTTCTTACTAATACTGTTTGGATTTGGATGTATTTAAAATAAAAATCACATGCACGGCCTTGCTCTTCCTTAAACTGGAAGGAATCTGGGCCTCTATTCCCAAACCTTTAAGGCAAGACTTCATACTTGTAGACAAGCCGAAGCAATTTGTTTTTCTTCAGAGGGCTATCGTGATCCTGAATCACAATTTCACTATTTCTTTATTTTAATAATACACAGAGAAGTGAGAGCTCTCAGTTATTCTTTGCTGAGAGAAGACACAGTTCAGATACTTGCAGGTCAATTGCCCACACTGTTATTGCTCTGTGTCTGATCCTCCACCCACATAACAACCATCAGGCAATTTGGTGACAATGCTATAGCAGCTAATGTTGATTTAGACAGCCTCAGATCTCTTGGTTTCTGAGCACAATTCAGATGTGTCATGAAAGAAAACATGCATAGGTTCCAGGAAAAAAAAAAAAAGCCAGATGTTAACTAAACAAGCAGCAATCATCATACTGAGGAGACAGCTAACCTATTGTCCTAGCCTGAAAATGTGCACCACTTTTATGGATGACAGAGAAGGGTGGTCCCAGGATTATGGAGCAAAGAAATAGAGAATAGAAGAATGGAAGCTCTTACAATCAAGAGCCCGTTTGGTTTAAGTCTTCCAACCAAGACAGGGTGTGGCAATAGAGGAGCTTTGCTCCACAGGCTAGGGGAAAAGTGTGGAGGAGGAAGAAAAGTACCACAAAAAAGTAAAGGAACAGAATGTCTTTGAACTGAATAGAACAAGGACCGAAAGTCATTTATTTGTACACAACGGTAACTGGAAATACAGCAAGTCAGATTGTGTCCCCAAGCTACACCCCCGAGTTTAGGAGGGCAAATGAAGCCCCTGTCTGGAAAGGAAAAGATTTCATAGGCCACGTGAAAAAATATTATTTTGATCTATTAACAATGCACAGTATTTTAAGACTCTCTCTCTTCCAGCAGTCAATACTACATAATCCAGGGGCTATAGATGTTCCATTTCAGGAATATGTCAATTGCCTATACCATACATGAGTGCTTAACCAACAGTAAAGCTAGGACTTCTCTAGATCTATATTTAAAATAGAATATTCCTGAAATTCTGCAGGAAAACCTATTAAAAAACATTCCATAAAAGAGCAACTAGAAAAATACACTCACTGGGGCTGTTCAGTACTACCAAACCAAGCAACAGAAGTAACACAAATCCTGCAACATCAACCCATGAAGGAAATCTCTGTCCTACCACAAACCTACCCTGCAGAGCCCACTTAACTTAGTAAATGGACAAGCAGGCAGTGTCCACATATAGGACTAAGTGCATCTTTTAACTGAACTCTCTCAGTGGCATAGAACATTAACCTTGAGTAATTCTGTTACCTCTTTCAGTCTTCATTTATTTCCAAGTACAAAAGTGCTCTTTATTCGGAGTCCTAATGCATAGGGTTTCAATACTTTTATGAATAGTGAATCCTAAACTGTACTGTAACTGTCCAGTAATGAACCAACTCTATATGTGGCCTCCCTGAAAGCACCCCAGTATTCATCCAGTTATATTCCTTGCCCACCCACAGCAGGGGTAGTGCAAAACCTACCCACAAGGCCCAAAGAGCAGCACAACCTCAGCAATTTTGCTAATGGGGGGGAATGGGGCATAAAACAGAACTGCAGCCCAGGCACACTACAGTGCTCCATGGCAGACAGCACATATATCTGTGTAGTGGGGGGAAGAAGGTATAAGAGGAGAAGTGAGGCTCAGCTATGGAGAGTCATTATCTAAAGCTACCGATATAGGAAGAGTGTAGGGGCAGAAACTGCTAGAATAGCTGCAGTAGCACTGCTCCACCACGCCCTGAGAAAGCAAGAGTGAGTATTCCATTTTCTGTAACCCAGAGCCCCACAAGTGGGGCCCATTTCCTCAGGTTATGCAGCAGGGTCACACTTTATTCTGTTGTGTCCAACATTAGCTTAGTTATACCTAAATCAAACTTGCATTTAAACTGAAAGTTAAAAGCTCAGCTGATTGTCTAAAATAAATCTCTGCAAAGCTTCTGGTCAAAAAGTGAATCTTGCCTATGGCAAAACCACTCATTCATTCAAAGAGCCTTAATGTACTTTAACAGGGGAAGACAAGAGAGTTAGTTCTTAAGTGACTTCTTAATAGTTTGGGACCAATTCCTCCTGGTAGGGGTTATTAAACGAACCTCCTTTTTCTCCACCCCAGAAAAGGATAATGTTGAGATATCAATATGGTAGTTTCATACTAACAAGTTTTAAAACAGGATTTGATCTGATCATCTGAAACCACCTGAATGTGCAACAGAACACTGAGAATCACCTTAAAAAGGGGGGAGGGGGAAGGACAATGCAGCAAAAATTTTAAAAAGAAAAAAAAAAGAGCAAAGCAGGGAGGGGGGAGAGGCACTCTACCCGCTGGAGGCCACACCCAACGTTGCAGTCTGGCTAATTCTCTGATTAACAGCCATGACATCTAACAGTCTAGCAGAGATTCTGGTATTTGCAGCATAAGCAATTGTGTTAATTACTTTATTACAGGTGCTAGTTACTGCCTCCTAAGGCTGTTTTATGCACCCCTCTCTCCCGCTCCCTGGAATTCACTGCCTGCTACAGTTACCTTAAATCTCCTCCTGGCTCCCTTAAAATAAGTTTCATCTTGCACATCAGAAGCAGAGGCGGGGTGTGTCCCTAGCAGAGGAAACTGCTGTGCTTTTCCTAGCCCTACGCTGCCCAGCCCCCCCACCCCCTGCAGAAACTAGGCAGGGAAACTTCCTCGCTCCGAGCGCTTTGTTCAGCGGGTCTGTTTCAAATACAAAAACTTTCAGAAACAACGTCTGCAAAAGGAGCCGCCTCGTTCAGCTGCAGTCCCCCGGGGAGCTTTGCTTAGCTACCCCCCGCTCGCACCTAGTGAATGCCCAGGCGGTGCACCCCCCCCCCCGCAGGGGGTAGCACTGGCAGCCAAGCTGGGGGAGGGGGCACTTACCTGGGGCAAGGCACAGGCTGCGCCGGGCTCCTCGGGACTCAGAGAGGGAGGATGGTGGCAGCTCGGGTGGGGATTTTGTACAGAGCCACATCTACAGTCTGGCCTAGTCCCACCCCCTGGCACTCCCCAGCCTGCGGCAGCCTGACGAGAGGCGCCCCACCCCGCCCAGGCTGCCTCTGACTCATCTGCCTTGACTCACGCTGGCTGGGCACAGCGGGTTTAGCAACCTCCGGCGGGGCGGGGGGGGGGGCGGGGCGGGGGGGGAGCTGCCCGCAGACGGGGTGGGCATTACACAGCATCGAGCCCTCGCCTCCACCCCGACTGCCCCGGCCCGCTGTCTGGGGTGGGCTGCAGAGGAGTTACGGGCAATCGGCGCGCTTGGTCCCTGAGCTAAATATCGCTAGTGTCCAGGCTGCACAGCCTCCCGTCTCTCCGAGCGCACTGCAGCCTCTCCCGGGGAGGCGCGTCTCCAAAGCAAGTCAGGGCACTCGGGCAGCGTCACCCCTAGAGCTTAACCACGCACCCAGTACCCTCAGCTGGTGCCTGCTGTGTGAAGCACAGAGAGGGAGACAGTCTCCCTCCACCCTCAAGGAGTTCACAGGGTGACCAGGCTATTCTTTAGAATACCCAGCTCTTAGAGAGCGCTTTGCATCCATAGCTTACAAAGTACTTTATAAAGGAAGTCAGGCTAGGCGTACCCATTTTACATATGAGGAAACAGAGGCACAAGTTGGCGCTGACTTGCCCAAGATCCCAGCTCAGCTGGGACTAGAACCCAGGTCCCAATAGTCCCATGCCAGTGCTCTAGGGCATGAAGTTGCTAACAGATGATTTAGCTACAGGAGTAACACTTACTGCATTGTTACCAGCTTTGCCTGTTACTTTGGGGTACACTCATTTATTAGGGTTACTCTTGGGGGGGAGGTCTGTACTTCTATCAATGTGCTGCTTGTGGCACTTGTGTTCTCATACAGCGCTCTACTTCTCCCTGCTGCAGGTTTCCTCTCCGTGGAGCTATCCTGCAGAACCTAAGTTCCCCAGGGCTGGGTTCTTCCAGCCCCAGAATCAGACAAACACACACTAACAGAGCACATCTGAGAGGACCTGGTGGGTACTGCACCCTGGTTCCCCAAGAACACAGAGCTGCTAGGTAACAGCATGATGAGGCCCATTATGCAAGTGATTAAGTTCCATTCTCAAAATCTTTTAGGCCATGTCTACACTAGCACTTTTGTGGATAAAACGTCTGTAGGTCACAAGTGTGAAAAAAAACCACACCCCTGATCCACAAAAGTTTCTTCAACAAAAGCGCCAATGTGGGCAGCGCTATGTTGGTGGGAGAGCATCTCCCAACCACATTGCTACCACCACTCATTGGAGTGGTTTAATTATACCGTTAGGAGAGCTCTTTTCCACCAGCATAGAGCAACACCACAGCAGACCTTACAGCAGTGCCGCTGTAAGGTCCATAGTGTAGACATAGGCTTACAATCATCCAGTTAAAGTTTGGTGCATTCACACTAAAAAGACTTTGCAGAACTGTATTTTAAAGAGGCATTGAGACAGAGGTCATTTGGCAGACAAGGAAGGAAAGGAGTGTGAAATGGCATAGGATTTTGTTACTAATGTTATATAAATTTTATAATAAACTTATATTAGAGTCATACATTTATTAGCTTAAGCTTCAGCAAGGCAGTTGCCAGAGGAATGATATTGAATCACTAAGCATTATTAGAACTATGCTTTTGTAAAGGACAGTTACCTGTTCTGGAACTGGCATTCTTCGAGAGGTGTTGCTCATGTCGGGTTGGGGCCAGTGCCGACTCCATGAGAAGGGCCCAAAGTCTAATGTCTCTTTCCTTTTTAGTTCTAGGTTTAAAGGACCTGCAGATCTTACAGCGGTCACTAATGTGGGATTCACCCAAACAGCGGAGACAGTTGGCATGCAGGTCGCTTCTGGGCATCGAACGCCTGCAAGAGTCACACGATTTAAACCCTGGGGCATAGGGCATGCCCCAGCCCAAACGCTAACTAACTGAACTGAAACTTGTTGAACTAACGAATACAGGTATCACTAACAATGAATGACGAGTTCTGGGACGAGCTGCAGCAAAGTGAAGCTGAAGCAAGTAGTTCCGATGCACCCTCACTGGCGGCAAGAAGGAACTGAGGGTGGGGGGAGCGCGCAGCTCCCCTTATAGCGCGCTATAGAGATGCCACTCCAGGGGCCGCAGCAGCGCTCCCCCTATGGGTACTGCACGCACACCTACTGTGGAATGCACATGAGCAAGCACTCAAAGAACTTCTCTGTGCCAGTTTTATCAGCACCCAATACTGAATATTTAGCTATACAGGTAACTTCCCCAGGTGCTTAGACCTTGTCTATACTATGCAATGAAGTCAACCTATGCTAGGTCGACATACCACTGCAATAGTTACTGCGTTTTTTCATGTCCACGCTATCCTCCTGCCAATGGTGCGTGTCCTCACCAGGAGCGCTTGCACCCACTTAAGTGGGGCAGTGCGGGAAGCTGACAGCCTGGACTAGCAGCGCCTGGCAGAGGGGCTCACAAGTGTGAGATCTGCATGGAGCTGACAGACGATGTTAGTAATCCTAACCACATTGACCTAAGCACTACGCCTCTCGTGGAGATGGAGTTATTAGTTCAATGCAGTGGGGGATTTACATTGGTGGGAACAATGCTGTAGTGTAGACTACACTTAGGGTAGGTCTACACTTACGAGCCGGGTCGACGCGGTGAGTTCGACTTCTCGGAGTTCGAACTATCAAGTCTAATCTGGACGCGATAGTTCGAACTCCGGAAGCGATAGTTCGAACTCCGGTACTCCACCACTGCAAAAGGCGGTGGCGGAGTCGACCTTGGAGCTGCGGACTTCGATTCCGCGGCGTCTGGACGGGTGAGTAGTTCGAACTAGGGTACTTCGAATTCAGCTACGCTATTCACGTAGCTGAATTTGCGTACCCTAGTTCGACCCCGATTCTTAGTGTGGACCAGCCCTTAGAGTTAGGTCGACATAAGCTGCCTTACATTGACCAAACTCTGTAGTGTAAATCTGACTTTAGAAAATTCACTGACGGTTTGGTAAAATAATTTATAGATCAAACATACACCACAAGTCCTTAGAATAATAGCAATTTTATATTGCAATACATATTAGGAGGTTTAACAGGGTTAAGCATCTATGCAGAAGCTAGCCAACCTGCCTATAAATGGATTCAGGCTCCCTCAGGATAATCTCTCTCCCTTATCTATTTTCAATCACTCCCAAAGATACCAGAAGAGGGAGAGATTGCTGAGCCATCAATGAAGTTATTGGCCAGGAGGGCCAAATTTATTCCTGTAACTGAAGGACCACTTATCTTCATCTTTTATTGCAGGTTGTTGCCAATTACATTATTAACCCCTACTCTCTAGAATCCTGTCCCCCTTTCAATGGCTCAATACTCTTAAAAATCTCAAATAAGGCAAGTGCAGAGTGTCTTATTACCCATCGCAAGTATTAGGATCTCTATATGAGCCAGTTTCCAAAAGAAACCTTCTTCTGAAGAAGTGAATTGTTATCTAGGACATCCAGATTAACTACATCATAAAAACATTTTGAAGAGATCCTTTGCTAATTCCCTTTCCAGAATGTAAATCAGCATGTGATTGTTTCTGAGATCAAATCATGGATGTGTAACTAATGTAAAAACAATCACATTACTTCAGTAAAAGAGCTTCTATAAAGTCTTCAGTTTAAAACAGTCTCCAAGATTCCTCTATGAGACCAAAGTAAATGAAACTCAGGAAATGCTGGAGAGAGCCCAAATGTGAGATGCAGCAACGAAAGCAGAAGAAAGCAGCTATGTAATTAGAATAATACAGAATTGAATATTATATTAAACGTATTGCCAGACCTGCAGCTGGTGTAAATTGGTGTAGGTTCACCAAAAAATTGATATGAAAGGGTCCTGAACACTGATGCTGCAGAGATTGTTAGCTTAAAACATGCACTGGCTCAAGTGAGGTGATCGAAGTGCAGAAGGAATAGCCAGTTTGTGGGATCAAGACAGACTACCACAAGCAGCCAAACGAATGGTAACATTTGTTCAATGAGAGTTAGGCTAAGTGCCTATGTGACTTTCAAAAATAGGATTTAGGAGCTTAACTCTCTTACGGTGCTTTTGAACGTTTTACCCGAAGCCTAGAAGGTGGTACTGTGGCAGTGATTCCCAGGAACTTAGGCAGGCTGCGAGGCAACTCCCCAAGACAGATTGCCTCCTGGAGCTTTGCTGAAAGCCGTGCACCTTCCCCGATGCCAGGCATGGTCTATGAGGGTCGGGAAAGGAGGTGGTTTTAGTTTTCATGTTGTTTAGTTTCATGATTTCTTTAATAAAAGGCAACACTTCAGGTCAAATTTTGAGTCCTGTTTCACCACAACCACCATGACTGCAAACAATGATCTCTCCACTTGTGCAGTTCAGCTTCCTGGATGCCCATACAGAAATCAAACAGAGAGTACTTTCTGCTCTCGGGCTCGCCAGAGCCCTGAAGATGGAAAAACAGATGTATTTTGTGCTAGTTTCTGATTCTCCCTCTTCTTTCGGTTGCCCCAAGTTCAGCTCTTCCTGCACTGTTCAGTGGGTGTCCTTATTGTCTGTTTACCCTGTCACCACAGACCTCACTCAGTCCTCTCTTCACCTCCAACCTTCCCAACTCTCCTATTGTTTTAATTTGCTTGATATTACTATTTGACTTCTGCTTTGATCCACTGCCAGCTCTCACTTAACTACTTCTTCCCTCACAGAAATACCTTTAGTGTTTCCTTTTTCTATTTCTTCACCTGTTCTTGATCACATTATCAGAAGCCCCTATCTTTTTAAACTTAACCTATTAACCTTTACTTCTTGGCACTTTTCTCCTCTGTCCCAACTGTCTTTGTCTCCCTTGCAACATATGTTTTTTTTCTAATCTTCATCACCCCCTCCCCCCGGTTTGTATATTCCAGATATTTATTCTCCTCTCTCCCTCTCCCCAAACACAAACTTATTTACACACACGGATTAGGGCCTTTGTCACAGCTCTGGTTTAGCTGTGGCCAATGCTGTATGTAATAAGTCACCCCACCCTACCCACTGTGGTCAAGTTGGCCTCTGCTTTTTTCCACCCTGGGTGTTTCTGTTCAGTTTGCAGAACTAAGAAGACACAAATTGAGCCTATCATATTCACATCTTTAAGAGCAAGTGAAGCTGTCCCCTTAGAATGATGTTTGAGGGAAATCTGCTTAGCAAACGAACAGAGGAGTTCAAGCCAAACTGATGTATAACCCAGGGGAAAGACCAGCCTTTAGACCCAGAGAAAAATACAAATTTGCCACTCTCTTAAATTGACCACAGGCTACACATGAAGTTAAATATAAATAGCAACTCAGGTTCTCAGGATAGTAAACATACATACACGACCACTATGAAAGAACAGACCTTCTCTGAAGGATCCTGCTTCAGTAGATATTAATCATTCTCTGTGAACATGTAAAGTGTTAACCTCTTCTGTCAGAATGCAGGATTTTCAGTAGTGAGGTCTGCAATGATTTACACACTAGAAGTCTTATAGAATTGTAACTCTGCTGCATGTTTGGATAGTACATTGTACATCAAAGCCATCTTTTATCTGACTCAATACAGCAGAGCCAGACATCGTGATAGGTGCTCCACCGAACAAGCTAATCAATGGGATGAGTTCTTTTCTGTGCACAAGTCATGCTCTGCTCAGAATTCAATTTACTTAAAATGCTCCCTTTTAAAGGGCTATAATTATCCCTGGGAAAGATCTTGTCTGTAAGATAGATCTCACATACTCTCATTTGTATATTTTAAGGAATTCATCATTATAGTAAGAAATAAATTGCAGGTGGAGTTAGGTTTGTATCATAGAAATAGAACTCCAGTTATATCTGCGCACATGGGCGGCAGTGTCCTCTAGTGGACAGGACACTGGACTGGGACTTAGGAGACTTTGGGGCTGTTTCTGTCTCTGCTACTGATTTGCTATGTGACCTTAGGCAAGTCACTTCATCTCTCGGTGCCTCTCTCCCCCTCCCACTTTTTGTCTGTCTTTTCTATTTAGACTGTAAATTCTTCAGAGACTGCCTCTTACTATATGTTTGTACAGCACCTAGCACAACAGGGACTGAATATCAGTTGGGGCTTCACGATCCAATGGCTGAAGTTGAAACTCAAAAAATTCAGATGGGAAATAAGACATCATTTGTCAAAGTGAGAGCAATTAATCGCAGGAACAAGAATCGTGATGGATTCTCCATCAGAAGCAATTTTTAAATTAAGATAAAAAAACTAATTCAAAAGGAATTATTTTTGGGAAATTCTATGGTCTGTGTTATAAATCAGACTACATGATCACAATGGTCACTTTTGGCCTCGAAATCTATGAAGTGATAAATAATAATAGCTGAATCTCTCAAGCTCCTGCAACTTGAGAGTGTCTAGAGGTTGCCTTTTGGGATTGTCTAATGTAACTCTTCAAACAAATAAAATCATGTTGTAGCAGAACTTCATTGTTCTGAAATTTGACTCTAGCTGTTATTTGAATTCAGCGTTGTGGTTTTGCTTTGTTTTCCTAACGGGTTGAGGTTAAAGATAATCCAGTACATCAGAAACACTTCTAACAATACTACATTTTATATTTCCACAACACCTATGTAAACTATCCTAGACACACACTTACACCACAGCTACCGATGAAGGGAGTGCATGCTGTATGAAATTAAAGCACTGCACAGTTCCATGGCCACTGGCCAGCTTTGCACTGCCATCTGCCCCCCTCTGGCTGACGAACCTAATGAGAGAAATGAAATAGTCAGCTGGTGGCTGGCAAGTCCGCTGAAAAGTAGAGGTGCACAAGAAAAGAGCCATTTGTCACAGGTCTTGGCTGATCAGCACTCTACCCTGTTCATCCATACCATGGCTCTTGGCCTGCTGTGCTGCCTTTGACCTTTACGGCAGCACTACAGATCCACCTGATATTGCTCAGTGATAGGATGTGCACTTGCCTTTTGTTGCAAAGTGTGTTAACTCATGGAGCCTGAGAGTTCTCCAGAAGTGAAGGTGATCAAAGGCGTAACTTATTCCATCCAGGCAATGGAATAAATTACACCCAACAAATTGCTTCAAGATTCACCTGTTTTGTATGATACATTAGGACCAATTTTCCTTAGTTAAGTCCACCCACTTTGGCCAGATGTTGTCTGAGATACAGCTTCTCAAACATTGATGAGATACAGAACTCACATTCTGTATCTATTTAGTGACTCTCGCTGGAGGATCTCAAAGCGCTTTACAAACACTTCTTTGGATCTTGGGCGCCAACATTTTTGGTAGTTAGTAAAAGACCTCTTCCTCCTCCCTCCCAGTCTCTGCTGGTGTGTTCTTAGCTTTCTCCTTATCTCCCAGTGCACCCTTATCCCTGGGCATGTCTTCTGCTACCTCCTCTGTGGTGACTACTTGCAGTTATACTTCTCTGTTCTGTTCATTGTCATCCTTCTGATTGTATCTTGTGACAGATTTTCCTGGATATCCCACCAAGTGGAACTCAGCTGAACTTCATCTTTCTTCCCAAAGCCTTTCTACTCCCTCTCTTGTCTATCATCACTGGAAATTCCCCCATGCTCCCCGTCCTTTGAGTTCACAATCCAGGTGTAAATGTTTGGCTCTTTTCCCCCCGGAAAGGTCCTTCCAGATACAGAGTAATGTCTAGGGGGAGTGGGATCTGATTTAAGGGAAGGGAGTGCTCTGCCCACTTCCTAGGAACACCTGCCAATGGTGCCAAAGAAACATGCATGGTAGGATTATAATTACAGGTGCAGTTTCAATGAGGAAAAAGCTCTATTAAATATAGACACCGGCTAATAAAGTAAAGATGTTTCAAGGCAACTTTGTTCACCTTGCATTGCTAAAGTCGCCATTCCTGGTCAGGCTTCACTCATTATGGCTAAATCCTACTGGGCTGATTGTCCAGTGCTAACAGACACACAGTGTGGGATTAGCACTGTGTTTACACATGCAGTGTAGGATATACACTATGAATGAACCCCAACCAAATAGGGCAGGTACCACACTACAATTTGCTACCTATGTTACTGCCCTTCATTTATTACAAATATTTAAAGACAAGCTTTAGAGTTTTCTGAGCACACTGAACTGAGTTCAGTTGATTTCTAAATTGAAACACCAATGCCCAGCTATTTGGTCTTTCATTATGTAACATGGACCTACTAGTCTAGTGCTACAGAGGTTAGAGGTTACCTACATACACATGCAGACAGAAATAAAAACACACTTGATAAATACCAAGAACTGATAGTGTGAATGAACTAACTGTCTACACAGAATGAATGAAACAGTCACAGGATACACAAACAAGCATTCCTATTGTGTGTAACCATGTTTCAATTAACTTCCTGAATACAGGAGGATTTCCTGACACTCTCTTCTAAAGCAAAATATCTGGCTGCCTTCAGGGGGCTGGTCCAGTCCATTACACCACTTTAAGTATAAAAAGAAAATCAGACACTGAAAGGGGGAAAATCCACTAAGCAGCCTCAGCGTGTCATTGGAATGCAGAGACTAGTTATTCTGCCTGAATCTGAATATTTTTACTGACTTGTGTCCCAAAGACAAAAAGGACATTTTTTCAAAAATCTTTCACCATTGCTGAGACTGATTCAGCTCTAGTATTATCACTGCTAGGCATTTTACTGTGCTGCCACACAGTAAAAGTTTCTTAACTGCACTTGAAACTACTCGAGTTTCAAAATGGGACAGATCAAAGCCAATTAGGGAACTTTTTCTGTGCGGCTGCAGGGCCCACACAGACATGTCTAGTGCAGGTTAGTGCAAGGTAGATTTACACCCCAGCTTGTCGCAAACGAAGTGTTCATATACACAAGCCCCTAGCGTAGATGGACTACTGCTTCTTCCTGTGTTTTAAGCACCATCACAATTAGGCTGTTAGCAGGATTAAATGACAGAGTACTTAAAATGTTGGCAGCAGCCAGCTGGCTGGCTCCACTAGCGTTCCCCTGGGTTGCTGACACCAGTGGTAGCAACAGTGGGAAATTAGGAAAAAAAATGTTCCTAGTGCAAACCAGGCCTTTGGCAGCACCAGCAATTGTGGTGGAAACAGCACGTATAGCTACTCCACAACTTGCTGTTCCTGGGGAATGGTTTAGGAGCAACACTAGAAGATGGAAGCTTCAGAAAACTTTTAAGAGATTTTCTCCTTAAAAAGTTGTCTCAGAAAATCAGCTCTGTTTTTGTACTACTGCTTACCTGCAAGTAGGGTGGCCAGATAGCAAGTGTGAAAAATTGGGACGGGGTGGGGAGTAATAGGTGCCTATATAAGAAAAAGCCCCCAAAATCGGGACTGTCCCTATAAAATCGGGACATCTGGTCACCCTACCTGCAACCTACTCTTCCATTTCAGTGATTCACAGTATAGCCAATTTTATAGTTTGGATAAACAGCAGGTTCCTGCCAAAGGGTGGGAAGGTTGTAACACCTACTGATTTGGAGCAATGGTCTTGTCATGGTCAAGGAATGTAGTTAAGTATCAGGTTCAAACTCATTTTAAACAATACTTAGACAAGACATTCTTTCCCAGTGAAATGCATGAAACAACTATATATCAGTACCTATATACTGTAGCAACTGTCCTGTATCAATACTTAAGATTGACAGATTACCTCTAACATGCCCCTTCAAAAAACAAAACCAAACAAAAACAAATCATGCACACACACATACACACACACACACACACACACACACATACAGCACAGAGATTAAAAGATCAACACCGACAAGCAACACTATAGTATTACAACAAGCAAACCTCTTTGGTGTAACATTTTTTCACTTTGCTTTTCAGACAAAGAGATAGGTTTCTTTTTGGTTTCAAGATCTAGAGGATATCACTCAAGAAAAGTAATTGCAAATCAAGCATTGTTGAGGCAATGCAGTGATAACCAGAGCCTAAACTGATGTTGATAAAATACATTCTGTTGAAACTCTTCAGATACAAAGATTGTTGAACTTTTTCTATGATCTCTCTCACATACGCAAACAGGCATGTGCACACCCCGCCAAAAAAACTAAATTACAGAAGGACTTTGTTGCTTTTACTTTCCCAATATATTACTGAAGAGGTTGAAACAAATATAATCAACTTGTCCCACTTTTTTTCCCCACATGTTTTTATATACACAAGGAAATCCACATATTTTCAAAGGTATAAGTGCCACATTAGACAAAACATATGCATCTCACCACCTACACCATGTATACCCTTTTCCTGTTCTGTGGTCTACCAAAACTGAATAAAAGTGATGCTCAGGTTTTTTATTCATATTGTGGTCATGCCTAGGAGTCCAAATTGTGGACCACATGGAACAGAAAGATGGTCCTTGTCCCAAAGAGCTGAAAATTAACAATTGGACAAATAAATATTCCTTTAGCAAACACTGTCACCAAAGGGGTAACTACTTAAATTAAAATCTGATTTGAATACACTTGTTTAACAAATTCAAAGAGTACATTATCCCACTAAGTGTCTTCCATGCCCTTTATCAAAAAAGGTCATTACACTCTCACGTCTCATATTTTCTACACTTTTTCCTCCCTCAATAGAAATTTTAGAAGTCATTTTCCCTTGGCATCTTCCAAAATCAGGTTCCATATGGATTCAAACCCCTTCATTTCATTGCTGGTTTTGTATATTGCTACTTTAAAAGTTGTTTTATCCAACTATTATGGTTCCAGAGCAAGCTGAAACTTGGCCCCTTTCAGTCCTTTTTTGAGTGGTGAGAAATGCCATGTTAACCAATATCCCCTGATAGTAGAGTAGTTGAATAAGTGATGTCAGTATAACTGTCGCTCAGGGATGTAGAAAATCCACATCCCCTCAGCAACGCAATACCAACTTAGGACAGTCTGCACCAGGGGTTATGTCAACAGGAGGGCTTCTCCCATCAACATAGCTACCGTCTCTTGGGAAGGTGGAGTATCTATGGCGATGGGAGAAGCTCTCCCGTTGGCATAGGTAGCGTCTTCACTAAGTGCTACAGTGGTGCCACTGCAGCCCTGCAAGTGTAGACAGGCCCTTAGATGGCAGAGTAGACATTAGATATTTATAATGTCTTTCCAAAAGAGCCTAACAGAGTTTGGTGCCCAACTCTCACCAAAACACAATGGGAGTTGAGAGTGTAACTGCCTTAGGCCCTTTTGAAACTATAACCCCCCCAGTTTCATCATCAATAGGTGACAAAGTAATTAACAAATATATCACTAAACCAGACTACATACAATCAGACAGGCCTAAAACACTTGCCACAAATCTCCATTTCCTATTTACTATCTCTGATACCTAGGTCAGGGATTCTCAACCTCTCTTTCTGACCCCCCCCCCACATGCTATAAAAACTCCAAAGCCCACCTGTGCCACAACGTTTTTCTGCATATAAAAGGCAGGGCCAGCGTTGGGGGGGTTGCAAGCAAGATCAAAGCTGAAGCAAGGTATAGCTAACTTGGTGTCTAAGAAGACAGGATATTCAACGAAGGAGGGTGTCAAACCACTGTAGTAGTCGTTAGCAACATTTCTGTCAAACAGAGTGAGACCTGCACTCTTGGAGCGGAGGTGCAGTTTTGAGATCTAGCCCAAGAGATTTCTGCCAGATAAACATACAAATCGTCTGTAATCTAAGTGCAGGGTTGGCATGAATGACTGCATGGTTATATAGCCTGTGTGTAATATTTAACATACACCGCTACCTTGATATAACAAGACTTTGGATATAATGCAGTAAAGCAGTGCTCCAGGGGGGCGGGATTGTGCACTCCGGCAGATCAAAGCAAGTTCAATATAACACGGTTTCACCTATAACGCGGTAAGATTTTTTGGCTCCCAAGGACAGCGTTATATCGAGGTAGAGGTGTATTTCATTAGTGTCTTCTCTTTTGTAAACCTCTAAGACATGCTTTTATCTGAGCTGGAATGTTTTTGACTGTTGAATCTGGGGGACTGGCTGGTGCTCCTAAAAGGAACTGATTTCTGACCTCTTAAGGGAGGCAGGGAGAGGTGCAAGTGACACCAGATCTACAGGGTGGACATGGAGTGACAGCTGTCATCTTTCCTCTGAAGCTGTCCCAAAGAAAGACTTGAGGATACTTTTTGTGGGTAAATAGGGTTAAGGGACCAGCAGTTCCAAGGGATGGCTACAGAGATACAAGCTGTCAAACCAATCGGGATGTGATTACATACTTACAAGTCAAAGGACACTGTACCATTCTTTATCCTGTCAGGCTGTGGAGTTGGCATGGAGGGGAACCTTTCAGGTTTACATCTGTTCTTTGGATTCACAGATGATATGAGACATGACACGGGGTTTATATCTTAATTGGTGAAGAGAGACAGACCAACTTTGTTTACACACAGACACACACTCAGTGCTTGTGAAACATGCCAAAGTGACAGTGCTCATCACTGACTGGCTTCTTTCTTTCTCCCTACTCCCTCCCTCCCTTTCTCTCTGGTCTGCATGGCTCAGGGACTATCCCTGCAAAACTGTTGGCTGAGAAATACAGAGACACAGGGGCATAGTGACTGCTCATTAACAATCTTTGTTATAGCTTCCTCTAAATGCTTTACAGTAGTTCATCGAGATTTCAATACAATCACTGATTTTCAGCAATGTGTTGCTTGGGACCATGTCAAGAGTGGAGGGAAGGCTGGTTTCAGGCATGTAGCACTAGAGAAGGAGGAGGGGATATTTCCAGGAAGTGGGAGTAGGGAGAATCACTGCAAAATTTACCAACCTTGGATTCTGGTTCCTGCAGTGGTTCTAGGTCTGCCAGGAAGAAGTGCAGAATCAGATGCTCCTCTTTCTCCAGCATGTACATACCAACACCACTCAGACATGCTAGCTTACTTATTGTGTGCTCTCCTTCAGGAACATGCTTCATATTTGGTCAATAGGGGGGTTATGGCACAATGCACATGTAACCATGTACAATGGCAAGCCTCAGATTTACACTAAGGTAATTCATGTTCCTTTTGTGTAGCTACCAGAATAGACCTGTATACGATGCACACCCATGGTACTGGGTACATTATATATAAAAGAATCTGAATTAAATAGGTGTTTGTATGGTCAGGTGATTCTCAATGGAGATATTCTGCATTCTTTGTGCACAAGGAGATGTGGTAGAGGTTATTTTCGGTGCTCTTTTTAATGTTTGAATTCAAACTGCTATCTAAACTACATTCCAGTAAAAGCTCATCAGGCGCCATCTGAGAACACATATTATGGACAGAGCTAGTTGAAAAACCACTTGACTCTGTGGGAAACATTTTCACAATTCATTCCTATATTTTGTCCTTGAAAGAACAACTCTACTTGCTCAGAAGTTTGGTAGGTAGAGCTCTGCAGGTACTGACATGTTCACTGGTTAGGATGGCGTTTATGTAGTTCACAAAGATATGAGATAAACAAACCTTCAAGTCTACAAAGGAGCCATGAATTCATAAATATATAAAATAGAAAGTGATTTATTTCACTGCTAGAACAATTATTCTAAAACTAATTTTCAGCCATTACATTTATTTCTGAAGTGTTTATTTATCATCATCTTATCCTGTTGATGGTTTTAAATGGGTTCTGGTAAATTGCATTAGGAATATTGATCATAGAGGAAATTTGGTAGCAATCGTCATTAGCAGCTGCACTTAAGTATTTGCATTAAATTCAAAAGGCCGTGTTCTCTACCGTCCATGTAAATATATGCCAAAGGGGAGAATTTACTAGGGAAAATCCAGGATAGCAGAGGGGGACTAGTTATGCTGCATGATCCCACTAAAAACACAGGATGGGGATATTGTAGAAGGCCAGGGAGGCATGCACAGCTGAGGTGCCTCTTCACTTTGTGGCCTTCTCACCAACATCAGCAGCACATCTGAGTCAAACTGCCATGCTGCCATTGGTTTCTCACTAGTGCTTGTAGTCCTGAGAGTCCTCAATGGGTTGCATTAGCTATGTAAGAAACAATTAATGACAGCTTACTTGGCCAAACTTCCATGATCTGTGATACTGCTTTTTCAGAGGAATATTCCACTATTCCTCCCACACCTGCTACTTTTAGTTATGCACACTCCATTGATTGCATTATCCTCATAATGCACACTGGTTGGTGCAGAGGGATTGATTACATCATCATGGAGGTGTGTAGCATTGCCAACTCCCACAATTTTATGGAGAGTCTCATGATATTTGGTGTATTTCTAAAAGCCACACTCCTGGAATCCTATGATTATGTGAGAATCTCAACTTTCATTTTTAAAGAAGATTCTAGTCCTCATAGTTGTAGAGAAAAGCCTGAAAACATGACCCTAAATGCTCAGAACTCAAAAGGTGAAAAAGAACCTAGACTCCCCCTCTTTCCCTCCCCCAATCTGATGATTTTTCAACATTTTAGATCAGTATAATACTGGGTATGGGATACTACCACAGCCTTCCTAAGCCCCTTTCTGCACAACTACTACTACTATGGCAGCACCTAAGGGAATGCAGAAATAAAAGCTGCACACTTCAATTTGGAGACCTAGACAGGTTGTATCATGCTTCCAGCTAATTACACCATCTCATTACAGAAAAATCTCACCCGTATGTGGGAGACTATATAGGCTGATGCTCTGGCACAAGTTTTATTAAAACTGAGATTTAATCATATGGTTCCTGGAATAAATAGCCTTTTTGAATATATCTATAGAGCTGCAGCTGGACCCATGCCATCATCCAAGGGAGTGGGGCTGGTTGATTTGGACATATTCCTGGGAAAGAAAATTAGTGTACTGATTCTTTTTACTTCCATGAAGAAGAGTATTACTCAACTGAAGATTAAGGAGCCTCCCTCCATTATGTTCTGACAATATTAAGTACTGAAAGGTACATCTCTAGAACAGGCTATTTGTCAAAAAGGTGTTGTGAGGAGAGTTGGCTGAATAATGGCTTTTTTTGGTTTGCTAGCAATTCTAAAAAATTGGGAAAAAGTTTCACTTCAGGTCAACCAGAATTCTCCCTCCCTCCCCCCACAAGTTTTTTGGCAAATTGAGAAGGCATAAAATGTTTCAAGTCAGATCGAACAAAACATTTCATGAATGATTGACTATGAATGGGCAATGATTGGCAATGAATAGTCATTGGGCTAGGGAAAAGAGTGAGAGTAACTCTGTAGCCTGGTGATTAGGGTACTCACCTAGCATGTAGAGCATCCAGTTGAAGTCCCGGCTAGAATTACTATTTAATTATTTACACCAAGTGGAACAGCTCCTACAAGAGAGATTGAGAAAGCCCCATTCCAGAATATCCCATAGCCCAGTGACAAGGGCAACCTCCTGCAACATGGGAGACTCAAGTCCAAGCCCTTCTCCACATGAATTGAAGCTGTCTCCCCCACATACAAGAACAGCGCCTTAACTACTCGGCTAACAGTTACAAAGAAGGCACCACCACCACTCGTTCATTTCAACACCAACATTTTGATTTTTTGGTTCAGTAGAAACTATTCAGTCTACTAGACACCAATCTACAAACAGATTTCGTTGGGTCAAACGAAATTGCATTTTTCAACAAATAAACTATTTGCCAAGCAAATTCCACCCTGCTCTAATTGTGAGCTAATTTACTATATATGAGGAACCAGGGACAAGTTGTTAGATTCTGTAGTGAAAGATGTGCCCCTCCCCCTTTCCTCTGGTGATGCTATTTCACAGGCTTTACTACCAATCTAAATTTTAAAAACGCCCTATATTTTTTAATAAAAAACAAATCAATCAATGCTCACACATAAATATGAACAGTTCTTGAGTTAAGGTCTTCATATAATTTTATTTTTAATTATCTCTAGTATTATACTTCATACAAAACTCCCACTTAGTCTTCAAGGCACTTTTTCCTATACTAGTATACTGACCAGCTCCTTAGAGAGGAAAATGATTAAAAGTGAGTAGCCCCATGGGCTTGGCCAGGACCAATCCCATTTAATTATTTTTAAATGGTGTGGAAGACAGAGTTGGAGTTTGCTGATGACATGAAATTGTTTCCATTAGTTTAAACAAAACAAAAACCACAAGAGGGCTCAATCCAGGAGTTGAGATGAGCTTTGCTTGGCACAGGATCCATGAAGGGGGTGCCTTGCCTGTTCTGGGGCCAACTAGTGGCTGATTTGCAACTTAGAAACAGACTCATGGCTTCTCTAAATTATGCCCATCTGCAATGGTCCTGCAAGGGTCAATCTGACAATTGGGAATTGCTGGAATACTGAGGCACTCCTGTCAACCGTTTCCTCCATGGACCACCTCTATGCTGGGCGCTACAAGTAGTGGAAGATCTGTCGTACAAGGGTAATACATTCTTAGCTGACCATTTATGCTGGCTTTAAGTCTGTTTTGTGCCCCCACATTTGAAATGTAACTTGGCTAAGTATATAGTAATCCACATTTGCAAAAATAATCTAGTAATTCTGGTACAGGTTAGTGGCTCTGAACTTTCATGGGGAAAAAAATTGAGAATCATTGTGGACAGTCAGACAAATACATTTTAGCAACAGTTTAAAAACAGTAGCAAACACTATGCTAGTGGGCATTAAGCGAGAAGAAATAAGAGGACATAGCTAGCAATAGCATGTTCTTATGAGATATACTGTGTTCAATATCGCTTAGAAAAGATATAGGTAATTTAGCAACTCCTCAAAGGGACACTTTAGAGCAGGGGTGAGCAAACTTTTTGGCCAGAGGGCCACATCTGGGTATGGAAATTGTATGGCGGACCATGAATGCTCACAAAATAGGGGGTTGGGGTGCGGGAGGGGGTGAGGGCTCTGGATGGGGGAGCAAGCTCTAGGGTGGGGCCAGAAATGAGGAGTTCAGGGTGTGGGACAGGGCTCCGGGCTGGGGCAGTCGGTTGGGTTCAGGGGCCGGGGGGGTCAGGGCTCTGGCTGGGGGTGTGGGCTCTGGGGTGGGGCTGGGGATGAGGGGTTAGGGGTGCAGGAGGGTGCTCCGGGCTGGGACCAAGGAGTTCAGAGGGTAGGAAGGGGATCAGGGCTGGGGTAGGGGCGTGGACTCAGGGGTGCAGGCTCTAGGTGGCACTTACCTCAAGCACCTCCTGGAAGCAGCGGTATGTCCCCCTTTCAGCTCCTATGTGGAGGCGCAGCCAGGTGGCTCTGAATGCTGCCCCGTCTGCAGGTGCCGCCCCTGCAGCTCCCATTGGCCGTGGTTTCTGGCCAATGGGAGCTGTGGGGCAGCACTTGAGATGGGGCAGCACGTGGAGCCCCCTGGCTGCCCCTACGCATAGGAGCCGGAGCGGGGACATACCACTACTTCCAGGAGTCATGCAGAGCCATGGCATGCGTGGAGCAGGGCAAGCCCCCGCTACTCAGCTGGAGTGCCAGAGTGGGACAAGCCCCGGACCCTGCTCCCCGGCAGGAGCTCAAGGGCCAAATTAAAATGTCTGAAGGGCCAGATGCAACCCCTGGGCCGTAGTTTGCCCACCCCTGCTTTAGAGGGTTACAGATATAGTGGGACTTCCAGAGGCTGAGAGACTGCAAAAGGTACATTCATTTAGATAGGAGAAAAGCTAGAGGAGACTAAAGTGGAGAACAATATTAAATATGCTGAACTGACAGTTTTCTTCTTTTGATAACAAAGGGTTACTTCAACTGGATGGCAAATAAATTGAGAACAAAAGGAAATACCTCTTCAAACAGTGCATCATTAACCAGTGGCCTTTACTGTGTGGGAGGTTCCCAAACTGTGATCTCTGGGGAGCTTTCTGGTCATATGGTGCTGGCTCTCCTCCTTGCTTCCAGCTGCTAAACTGCATTAAAAGACAGTAGAAAAATATTTAAATACTTTCCTAATTTTTTTTTTTTTGCACATAAACAATTTGTCATTGCCATGGGGATATTTTGCAATTGCCAAGAGGAAGGGAGGAGTCCCGGACAATCATATATAGGAAAGGAGGAGGTCCATAAGTCTCTCCACCAATATGTGGTACATGCTGCGATAATGTTTGAGATTGCTTGCTACTGCAGGAGTTGAAGAGGGGAAATTGCATTTTATGAACAATAGCCATTAGGGTTATGCATGCTAAGAAAGGGGACTAATAAAATCATATGCTTCCAGATGTAAACTGATAGCCCACCCCTCACCAAGCAATGCACAACTGGCCAGCTATGATACAGGGTATTTTCATCTTGTTTGGCAGCACGAAGCAATAGTCATTAGTGAAGGGAATCTACCAGATTTGAAAGGTCAGTGGTCTGATCCAGTATGACAAAACCTATGTGCTTACGCAATGTGAAAACCTAACCTCACAAATTGGAGGAGGAGGAGTTGGAGGAGAAAAAAATCTTTTATTGTAAAAAAAAAACTGAAGAGGAAGATCTTACCTATTCATATGACCTTTCCCATGCTAATCAATGGCCAAATAGCTCACTACATGTCTCTGTTTAAAAGACAGAGAACTTTTCTCCAGCTGACCTTGACCTATAACAGGGGTCGGCAACCTTTCAGACGTGGTGTGCCGAATCTTCATTTATTCACTCTAATTTAAGGTTTTGCGTGCCAGGAATACATTTTAACGTTTTTAGAAGGTCTCTTTCTATAAGTCTATAATATATAACTGAACTCTTGTTGTATGTAAAGTAAATAAGGTTTTTAAAATGTTTAAGCAGCGTCATTTAAAATTAAATTAAAATGCAGAGGCCCCCGGATTGGTGGCCAGGACCTGGGCAGTGTGAGTGCCACTGAAAATCAGCTCGTGTGCTGAAGGCGGCACCGGTGCCATAGGTTCCCTACCCTGACCTATAAGGTAGAAGAAGTCCTGAGGTGGCCAAGGCGAAATGATACATTGATGATTTACTGTTTCCATCTGCCATAGTGAGGGGCTGGTTAAAAGTCTACCACCCATGAATCGTGAACTAAACAGATGCCAGATCACTGAAAAATCAACTGAAGTTATCCAAAGCCCAGTGAGAGAAAGCCAAACTGATGGAGATATCCAGGTGATGAATGCTGTTATAAGAATTTACACTGACAGGGAGCAGTAACCAAATGTGAATCCACAAATTGGAGTAATCTAAATTTTTTCTCACATATCCATAATCTATTCTGGGCACAAAGTGGCAGGTGTGTAAGACCCTTTCAAAATTTGGCCTTAAAGGTTGTGGCTCATGTTCATAAAGCAAGTCAGTAGTAAAAACCAAGACTTAGGCCACAGGAGTACTTACTTTCCTTCACTAGCAAATCTCTTCTCTAACCAGTAAACTGCTTCTCACAACATTCTATTCTGGATTAGGATTTGGAACATGTTTAAGAGTTGGTACTATCTTCATAGAATCAACAAACTCTTCTCTTCATTCAACTTCCCTCCCTACCATGGTTTGGTTACTACCATGAAATCAGCCCACAGCCCACAGCAGTAGCTGAATACACAGCTCCATAACCAGTGCGGTTTTGGGTTGATTGAAATCTATTTTACAAACACTTATTTTCCTTAAGAAAGTCTCCTAAACACTTTCTCTAAAACGTTAAATTGAAATCAGAAACTAGAGCTGAAGCCAAAAGCTCACTTAGGCTTTCAGTTCCTGTTATGCTTGCACTTTGATTAATCTGGTCTAATCTTGAGTTATTTTTGTATAGAATTTCCTATAATTAGAGAAATAATTACATTATTTCTGAGCAATCTATTGTGTAGTCCTTATCAACAATGAATTTTGTGCACACAGGATAAAGTGTTGTTCCAATGGACAGAACTTCACTGATGCAATAGTGGAGGAAATGGAGCTGAATCTTTACCACAGCCATGACAGAGAATTTTAAAATACATTTTTGTTAAAGAAATGAATCCATTCTAGATTTTCACTGTCCTCCTTTCTTGTTTCATCTTTCTCTGGTCATTGATAAACCATAGAAATCTTTACTGTGGATTCTTGAGGGCCAGACCATTTATGGTTGTGGACAGTAGACTGCATTAATGCCCTAACACAGTGGTTTCAGCCTGGGGGTCTGCAGACTGTGTCTAAGGTGTCTGCGAAAGGTTGTCATTAACATAGAACAGTAGTTTTCAACCTATGTCTAAGATACCCAAAGAGGTCTGCACCTGCATTTGAAGTTTTTTTTAAGGGGTCTGCAAATAAGAAAAGCTTGAAAACCACTGCCCTACCAGGCTGCCAATGCTGCTATCCAAAGGAAGGATGATTTTGCTCCTCAAACAGTTTTCGAATTATTATTTGCCTCACAATAATTCCTAGATAATCCAGCTGGGGTTGGGATTCCAAAAGGATCCAATGGACTCCTAGGGAAAATTACAAAACAGGGTTTTTGCAGCCCTGACCTGAACGAGGTCACTATGGGTGATCAAGGTGGCATTCACATTGCCTTTATGTCAGTGCAAATCAAGATAGATTTAAAAGTGAATCTACCTGCATAAGTAATGCCCAAGACTACAGATGCATTACCCAAGGCTGTCTCGAGAGTCATACTGTCCTGCGCCAATGCACCAAATCTCTCTTCTGCCTATATGCTGAAGTCCTCCAAGATTATTAGTTTTGGCAACTCCAGAATCAAACATGACAGCAGCTTTCCTCCCTGGTGGGAAGCTTGTCGTGCCATTAGTTGAAACACTGATACATTAGTTTAATCCCAAATTTCACCCACTACCATTGACCTCTCAAAGATCTGTATCTTGGGGAAGAGGCATTCCACACATTTAATGCAACTTGCTAAAAGCCTGGGTGTGAACAGAACCAGGGAACACAAACACCTAATTTGTCCTAATCAGAGAGGGCAAACTACAATCAACCCAGTTAATCAGAAACAGTTTGTAGAGTCAAAGTTTTATCTGAATCTGAAATTTCAAATGCAACAGTACATACAAATGATATAATGGGAATTCATTTAACCTTTAGATTCCTGTCCATTTTAATTGCATAATAACTGGGATTGCACACAATATATTATGAGACTTGAAAGGTTAAGCCTTTCAGACACCCAGATACTAGGGCAAACTCAGCATGAAGTTAACAGGTCTGTGTCCAAAGTTCAAATTCCTTAGTTGTTATAGTAACATTTTTACTTTTATGCTGAAAATTATGCTTTGGATCCCCACCCTCGACTCATAAGCAAAACACTTCTCCACGGGAGGTCACAAAATGGATTTATGATTTTGAATCAGAATCTAATATTCATTATTTAGGAAACCACTATCAAATATGTTTCTCCTTGCTAACATATTGCATCTAAAAGCAACAACCAAAGCAATGTCTGGGAAGTTAACAGAAGGTAAATAAAGATATAAATAAAATATAACAATATTGATAAATTACAAAATATTTGATGCATCAGAGGGGTAGCCATGTTAGTCTGGATCTGTAAAAAGCGACAGAGTCCTGTGGCACCTTATAGACTAACAGAAGTATTGGAGTATGAGCTTTCGTGGGTGAATACCCACTTCCGGAGCATAAGCTTTCATGGGTATTCACTTATGCTTATGCTTCAATACTTCTGTTAGTCTATAAGGTGCCACAGGACTCTCTCGCTTTTTACAATCAGAACCGCTTTAAAACCTGTTTTTTTAACGTCACTAAGATTTAAAAATAAAATATATAACCCATTAAAACTAAATATTTTATTCATTTTTACAGGATATTAAAATATATTTGTATACATTTGAGTAGAACAACTTTCAACATAAAGGTGCAGTTAACTTACATAACATACAGACAAAACATTTTGAACAAACTCATTGCTAAGGCCCTGATCCTGCATGTGAGTACTTTGTGTACATGAACAGCCCCAATGAACACAATCAAGGCCTATAAAAGAGCTCAGTCATTAAAAAAAAAAAAAGTTTACATTCCTTACCCTGAGTATTCAGGAGTAGCTGAACGCCTCTCAGGATGAAACCCATGCTAATTAGTTATAGGCAGCAATCGAAAAACCCTTCATACATTGAAAATTATGATTGCTAAATAATATGCTGTTTTGAACTGTGGCCTGCAATTTGCCTATTTCATAAAACTTTGAGGGCATTATGATATATAGTAGTCAGAGTGCATAAAAAACTTTCCTTTGACAATAATGAACATTTATAAATTATTTAAATAAACTATGTATGTTGACAATCAATTTGTGATGCATTGGAATTAATAATCTAATTTTTTAGCATTTTACAAAACAGCAATTTTACTGATATTCACTGAAACAGAAAACATGTAGTCACACCTATAAACACTAGCCAAGAATTTTCCTTGCTGAATCTTTGTCTGAACTCACCCCCTTCAGCTTGGCTCCCAAACTACAAGAGAACTGCTGAGCCACAGCAAATGTCTGGCTTGTCTCTGTAATAATAACTAAAGCCCTCACCTGCAACTTGTTGCATATGGGCAAAACTTTCTGTGCTTACATGGAGCCCTACTGACTTCGACAAGGATCTGCCTGCAAAAAGACACAGGACTGAGGCTGTAGTCATTCAGTACTACATTAACAACATACTGGCTCTTAAGGATTTGAAGTTTTGGAAAGAATTTAATGCCAAAAACAAATCTTGAGAAAGCACGGAAGTCAATTTTAACTTTCTTATATTGTGGTGTACCGTAGTGCTCACTAGGACACTATGCCAACAGGTATATCAATAATGGAATTCGAAAGACACAAAGCTTCTGCAAACATAACAAATGTTGCTCATCAAAAGCCGTTAACTACACAACCCTAGAAGGAGCATGCCTTATTCTCAGGGGTAATATTTCCTTTTCAAACTGGGCACAACACACCCTGTTTTTTTAATAACATTAACTAATTAAATTGAAACTGCTGATGCAGTGTTTTACATTTAAAACCAGTACACAATTCAAATAATAATATCAAAAATACACATCTGCAGCAAACTGGAAAAAGAATCAAGACAGTTGGGAAAAGAATACTTTTTTCATCTTTATGTAATATTGAGTATTGGTGTTAATGTTTCTTTTCTCAAATTATAGTTTTATTATAAAAACAAAAGCAGTTATGATAGTTACTTTTGTCCAGAGGTCTTAATTGTAGACACTTGACTTTTCTTCTCATGTGCCAACTTAAAATAAGATGTTCACATTTGAGTTGCATTCAGTGAGTTAAGAAAGGGTTAAGGGATCTTAGCATTTCACAACCTCTCTCAACATGGCTGTGCAGCTCTCCTCTGCCAGGGCATTCTGGCTTCTCTGAAGTATTAAAAAAAATAAGCTCTTTGTTTGTCTTGTGCTTTTTCCAATCCATGTTTTCTCACTGTGGCTAAGCTATTCCGGCTTTGCTTGAGTTTGCTTTTATTTCTTTTTCCACTTTTTCATCTTATTTGCTTGTTTGGCATTATTTTTCTTCAGTTTCTTTGCAGCCACACCTTCATTTCTAACAGGCTTAGCTGGCAAGGGATTGCTTTTTGTTTCCATGGATACTGGTTTTTCATTGTTGGGTGTGTCTGTGTGTGCTTTTGCCCAATTCATCTAGAAGCATTGGGGAGAAAAAAAAAGGAAAGTATTAGCTACTTCAATCTGCATTAAACTTTAAACCTAAGTATCTAGAGGCTTATATTCAGAAAATTGCCAGCTATATTTAGCCCACAGAGCAGTCCTTAAGATTATGTCACATTTATACAATAGATTAATATAAGGAACCCCTTGAAAAAAATACAGGCACAAACTAAGCTACCAGAAATACTGTTTGGATATTCTTTACTTTTTAAAATGTCACAGCATTTGTACAAAATATTAGAGTGAACAGTTTGGCTTTGTTAGTGGAAATTCTCAGTTTGCGAAATGCATCGTTTACTCACTGCCCTATAGGCTGGGAGTCTGACAAATTCCATCCGAGGCTTCTCCAGACCTAGATAATCAGTTCAATATAAATTTAACACTGTTACACTAAATCAGTTTACTTGTGATTTAATTTTAGAAGACATGGTCATTTTCCCAGTCTGATAAATTCTTTGGTAAAATTCATTTCTAACAAACTTATTAAAATTTATATCTTCACGCTAACTTAGTCTGTGAAGTAACGGAAAACACACAGTGTGAAGTTGTTCATTTTTACTAAAAAGAAATAAGCCACTCAAATACAATTATGTTTATGTCTGAGATACCATAATCATATTTTCCTAAATAAAAGGTAAATCATATGCCTTCAGACAAGGAGTGACTTATGGCTCTTATTTTAAAAATAGCCTTGTATAAAAATAAAGGTAACCATTTCCATGATTATTTCACTGTTTAAGAGGACATAGCATAGGAATGAGAATTTGAGTAACGCCCTTTACCTCAGGCTCATCTCAAAATACCACCTAAATTGTGATTAGAATTTCTTCAAAGGCAATGGAGTTATGTGGGACCAGAAGCAGGCAACAAGCTATTATATCTGCAATACATTGATGCGTATTTGGCTCTCTTGATCTTACACACTTCGGGGACTAGATTGGGGGATTTATTTTTTCTTTGTGGAACAGGGATACTGTTGTTTCTGCAAATGCTCTTTATAAAAAAACAGAGTACAGATCCAGAGGCTCTCCCTTCCCCAAAGAAGCAAATCAGGGTATCAGTGAAATCAAGATGGGAAGAAGAGCAGTTACGTAAATTTTTGTTTTTAAAAAAAATCCCTCCTGAGATAGTTTGAGGAAAAAAATGCGACCAAAAAGGACAGCACAAAAATCCACCTTCAGAGCCAAAATTAGGAGGGAGTCCTTGCTGCAAACATTTTAGTCCCTATTTAGTTGTGCTTGCAGAATGTTGCTACGCCAGCTACAGATGCTCCTAGTGAAGAACCTGGCTCACCCCTTACACTGTCAGAAAGTATTGTTAGTGCACACAAGTTCAGAGAGCAAAGCTTCACTTCAGAACTTTATCACCAAACTGTGAAAGAGCCATGTTTTAAAAATCCATGTCAATCATGATGGCGTACCTGGAATAACAGCTAATTCTAGTTACTCATTAAATAAACAGGGCTAGTTCCAGGTAAGTGAATTTGTTATTCCTGCAGTGTGTTCTATGCTCTTGAGGGCTGTGGCATGAATTTTTCAACTAAGTATTTCAAGCCCACAGGTGACAGACTAGTAAGCTATCTGTAACCTATGGAGCAAATTTACTTATTTCAAATCAGCCAACACATTTATTTGCATTTAGTATGGTTACTTACCTTCTGTTTTCTCGTAGTTTCTTGGGGTCTAGGTGGAAAGGTGCATGGGACTCTTCCGTGATTAGTGTGATAGGGTAAAGGAAGGTTGGGATCTAATGGTACCCATGGAACAGAGAGGGTGGAAGGTATATTAGGCAGACTGCAGTGAGCTTTATGTAAATTATATGATGCTCTGGTCACTTTCCCAAGACAGCTCTGGTAGATTGCAACTGATGAATCTCCTGAAGTATGAGTCAATAAGTAAGAGCCCTCCTGCAGACTAAAGCACAGTCACATAACAAATGAAAATTCAAGACTTACTAAAAGGTAGAGTAAATAAAACAAAGTATTTTTGCTTCTTAGTCCAACCATTGAATCTATTCATAATCAGAGATGGTAAAAACAGTAAATGGCTTCTGCTGGATAAAGACTTTTTAAAAAAGAAAGGAGAACACAGCTGACACAGTGGGGCATCAAAGTATCTAATATTTACATTAAATATATTAACACACCTAAATAACATATATAATCTGCAACCTGTTTATAAACTAAGGAATTAAAAAATGTATGGATGAAAATGCTAATTTAACTTCCATTTGTGTACTATTATCATTAATTATTTAGGCTTTGATTTCAGCTAAGCACTTAAGCACATGCTAAAATCCATCCCTATTCAGCAAAGCACATAAATCATTAGAAAGCACAATGATGAAAGTATAATCATGAATACATACACTGGAACCTTTTTTAATCCACCCAGGATTATGTAAATTTATAGAAAGTAAAGGCTCTACCAATTCCCCATGTCATGTCATAAAACTGGACCCAAAACCCGTGAAGCTCAAAATTTAGAATGTAAAGTAAGATGCTTCACATACATGCATGGCAAAAACCGTGAAGCTCAAAATTTAGAATGTAAAGTAAGATGCTTCACATACATGCATGGCAAAAAACTGGCTTTATGAAACAAATTTCATATTTCTGAAGTGGCTAACAGCCTGAGAAAATTTTAGCAGTTAAACAGAGCAAAATAAAGTAGAGAACAAAACCGCAGAGAACCTGTGAAGACATATGGAGAAAAACTGTGCAACTATACGTAGGGACAAGTGAAGCCCTGGAGGGGGATAAAAAACAACAATCAGTTCCAGCACAAGCAAAAGGTTAACAAAGCAAAAGCGTAAATGTTGCTCTTGAAACACCAATAATGTTAAAACCCAATCCTGAAAACTCAGTGAAGTGAGAAGTGCCAGTGGGACTTACTGTCTGAGGAAGGTTTACTCTGAGTAAGGGGGCTTGTAGGATCAAACTCTTATTTTGTACCCTATCTTTTGTACATAAAAAGTAACCCTAAATGCTTTACAGTTTATTTGTAACTGTATTATCAAAGTTAAAATAGAAAGTACAGCAGAAGGGTAGACAATCACATTACAAAAGAAAAAAAATGATCTTTGGAGCCTCTGGGTGCTACTGCAACATAAATATATAACAACAGTAAAAATTACTTACTCAATCACTTTCTTCAAGATATGTCGAAGTATATTTAATGGATTTGCAGGCCTGTGGATAGAAAATTCACAGAAGGTAAATTTATAAGCTAAGATTTTCAAAAGTGACAAGTGATTTTGGGAACCCAATTTGAGACACCCTGAAGGGATCTGATTTTCAGTAAGTAATGTTTTGATAATCAGGTCCTTTTAAATTGATTCAAGTTGCTCATCCAATAAACAGAGGCACCCAAAGTCATTAGTTGTGACTGGAAATCTTGGCCATCATACTAAACAAAGCATTTGGGAGTCTTATTCAAAATTTTAAACTAAAGCAAAAGGATGAAATCATGGTTCCACTTACACTCAGTGGGAGCTTTGCCACTTACAGATTAAGAACTATCATAAGAAATGACTTGGATAAGTCAATTTTGTTAATTCTGAAGCTGTTTCATCTTGATTTTTTTTAAATTATGACAATAAAGTTTACTTACTTAAATAATCCAAATTTTTCTCTTAACTGTTCTGGAGAAATCTCTTCAAGCATAATGAGCTTTGACCTAAAGGCATCAATATGTCCTGAAAAAAAATATTAATTGAAACTCTTCAGTAAAGAAATAGCACGAGAGAACAAATCTGATGAGAAAAGACTTTATTAAATGTGCATGTAGAAGCCAAATCCAATTTAAGAGAATGTTACAAGTTTTGCTTATCTGAAAGTCAATCGAGTAAAAAGCATTTCTAACCATTAACGCACTCTCTCTAAGTATTTGAAAATGAAACTCTATATTTCTGTAATTTTTCTCTAAATATAGATATCCATGCTCAGGTCTGTGCTTCCGAACTATGCTGGACAGAAAACAAAATCTAAAAATCTAGACCAGTTAAACAATCTCAGGAGCAGGTGGGCTGCACTTGTTAACCAGCCATATCCCATATCCTTCCTCTAACACCCTGATGGCATTCCCACTGACTGTGACCATGCTCATTTTTGTGATGGTGTTTTGGGTATTCTGCATTAAACTTATTATTTTTATTATCATAGTGGCTAGGAGCCCCAGTCATGGACCAGGACCTCATTGTACCAGGGGCTGTATAATCAAGCAAAAAGACAGTTCCAGTCCCACTTACCATCTAAGAATAAGACAGATGGAAAAAGACAGACCACCAAGGGAGTACAAGACAATATTGGTCAGTACAATAAGCAATAATCCCAGGGAAACAGCAGCCTAACCCTTGTCAAGCTTTTTGTAGACCTCACAACAAAGTAGAGTTTTAAGGAAGGTTTGGAGAGAGGATACTAAGTTAGTTTTGCAGATGTTTACAGAGAGCTTCTCCCAAGCACCATGGCTTGACTTGTCAGTTTCAAACTAAAACTGTTTTGTGATGAGAATAATTATGTTTCAGCACTTTACAGACTATGTGGGCTTTTCCTTTTGGGTTATATCTATGTTTGCTTTTATACTGAACTCCTCATTGTGTTATCCAAACACCTGGGTTCCTGTTTCCCTTTTCTATCTGGATTTTTCTTATTTGAAAAATTGTAATTTGCAAGTCTGAGTTTGCCATTTGTGACAATCTTGCTAAAAGACCACTTTGACACAGATGTAAACCAGCGATTCAAACTTCCCAGCTTGTCAAATTTTAAACAAGAGCAGGTCAGAAGAATGGTGAGGGTTGGCTAGTGAATCAGATCCACTGTCCCAAGACATATTGAGAGAGCTCCATCTTGGAAAACCCCCTCTCATTCTAGCTTCCATGGGGGAAATCAGAATTTCATTGTTGGAAAATACAAAAAAGTTTACTGCAAACAGAAAAAACATGAATAGAAAGAGAAAATATTATATATTTTGTGGACTTCACAAGCTCATTACAAATCTGCACTTGTAGAACCAAGGAATTTTAAAACAACCATTATATTCAAATTGCTCATCCCAGTTATTTTACATTCAATGCCAACCATTAGGTAATCCATTATTTGATGTTGTGGAAGATTAAATAGACGTCATTATTTTTAATGGATTAGAAACTGTAAAAGGACAACTGGCACAGAGCTGTTCTCATTTGACTCCGGAAAATAGTAACCTAGTCTTTTTTATTAGCTTTTATCTAGGTACTTATGAAGGCCTGAAAATACCTAATACATACAAAAGAATGACAAGAAAGGAGACAACTCAATTTTTTTTACCTTTTTATCAGCTGAGAAACAACAGCTCCCATTTTAAACCAAGGGAGCTGATCTCAACTTTATTTACTGTGCTCACAGCAAGCATGAGTGTCTCTCTTTGGAAACACATGATACAGAGATAGTTTCCTTTGTTGTAGACCTGGAGCAACTGCACAGCAGTGTGTGTCTATGCAGGCACTGCTGTGTAACCCTGGAATAGTGACTGCACAGATTCAATTGACCTCACTCTGGCCTCACGCAAGGCTCCCCTTCACACAGAGAGGTGAGTTGAAATCCCTCATTCTATGCCATTGATCTGTCAATCCCACTCCCCAAAGTATAGAGTCTTGTGGAGGGTGAGGGTCAAGGAACACAGAGGGCTTTGCATAGGCCTTCAACCTAAGCAAAAGCAAATTTGCAAGTGACATAAGTATTTAAAGGTAAACAAAGTAATCAGCCTACATCATATCAGAATCTAAATAGCACCTTACTCATTTTAAGTGCTTATTAACGTTTACATAACTACAAAGCAATAATGTTAACGTTGCCAAGGCATTATGGTTTAGATTTGCATTGAACATAAAGTGCGGATATACTCATCTTTTTCAGGCTGAAATTCATTATTTCTCAGCCAACATTACGAAACTGAGCACATCTCATTATGGGAAGAGGCTATGAACCATGTATACAGTAGGTTCCAAGGGAACCAGTACTCCACATATCAATATATTATACATACACACAAAACTCTAGCTTAAAGTCATCAAAGCCAGCAGACAAACCTGTACATTTAGGTTGGACACACAAGCTGCAAAAATCAGTCTTTATTGTTCCAGTTTATTTGTTTTAAATAGTTAAGCTAACTGCATTGTGGTTGTCCTGGGATTCCACGGCACAAAGAGGAAAACTATTGTATCACTTGCACTGTTTCTCCTCCACAGGTTAGAGTGAGAATCAACAGCCAACATGCTGACTTCACTGCCCTCTCAGACCCCACAAAGCTAGAACCCTGTCCAACTTCCATGGAAGAGCTTCTGTGTAGACAGTCAGAAGAGGGAAGCATGCTACAGAAAGGGAACTCCCTTATTTCCTGGAAGTAGGCATACTGATATCTTTTATTTTCTGGTATCACTCCCAGGAAGAGGATGGTTGCCAGTATCATGCTAGTAGTTTATCATATATTTTAAATTACAAAGTATCTTAAAGAGGGTATTAGTATCTGTTGAAATGAGTTCCTGTCTGCATCCTGTAAAACTTGCCCATACCGGTATTGCCCTGGCCTCTTCTTTTGTCATTCAGTGTTGAACGCATTCTAAACTAATATGCATTTCCTCACCTTTTGGGGGCGAAGCCAGACTTTAAGGCACCTGCTCCCCTACATGGTGTAAACTTCGCTTGTGCCAATCAGAAACGAACACAAACAGGTTTTGGGCCCCGTCCCCTACGACACTTCTATGATGTCATAGTGGGTACTTTATGGCCTGCCTGCCATGTGCAGGCAGGGAGAGGAGAAAGAAAAACGAATCCTGTGTATACCCGTAACCGAGCCTGATCACCTCGAAGCCTCTCTCTCAGCTCACGTGTTTCAAACAGAGCTTCTACGTTTGCCGGTCATTATGCGTTGGTTTGTATTTGTAAGTATCAGTTATTACTAAATGCTGCATCTTTGTTTATAAATATTGTTAGTAGATATTTTAGTCATTGTGTGTTTTAAGTTTCATTAACTCTATTAGCTAATCATACGCTGCTCCCTTACCCCTTGTAATTATCCCCAATAAAACTTTAAATTGATTAAGTTTAGTGTGTGTGTGTGTGTGTGTGTGTGTGTGTGTGTGTGTGTGTGTGTCTCTGCAGTTTGCATCGTGACCCACACTCTCCTTGCATCCCTTACCAATATAGTCTGTTGCCACGTGCAGCCTGGTAAATAACAGGCCTGCATTTTCTTTCGCCCCTGCGAGTCCGTGGCAATCTACAGTATCATTACCACTGGAAGTCATGTTTCAGAGCAAAAACTATTTTTACCTCAATGCTACTAGAAATGTAACCCGATAGACAGAATTTCACTAACGGTCTTCCAATACACTTTTAGTCATAGCAAAAACAATCCAAAAGTGCAACACTCTAGGTTTATTTCCCACAGTGAAGCAGATGAATATAGAAAGTGATCAATGTTCTTTTGCAGGAAGGTTAAAGGGATTCTGTCAATTTATGTCTCTGTGTGTCTACCTACTATTACAACTGCCATCTAGAATTACTATAGATGAAAGATTAGTGAGAAAATATTTTCTTTCCTTTTGTTTACTTGATGAATATGACAACACTCTATGTATAATCAGTTTAATTGTTTCCCCTGCCTAGGCACTGATCCTTTAAATCCTTACGATGATTTTAAAAAGGTCTATGGAAGTGAAGTGCCCAACATTCCAACTGACTTTCAATGGGAGTTTAGCACCTAACTCTATTAGGCCTCTTTGAAAACACCCAAGCCTATATGCATAAATTTACTCAGAAGCATAGTCCACAGAGACTACTTGTGTGAGTAGAATCACGCCCATAAGTCATTTATTTTCCCATTTGTGGGGTTTCTTCACATAGCAATGGAGAGAAAGAGAAAAAAAAACAAATTAAAAAATAGGAAAATGTGGTAGTAAACGCCATTAAAATTGAACGGGAATTCAGACGTAAGGGTTACTTTTTAAAAAAATGACTAGATTTCACTCTATACTTTTAAGATTAGGATAAAAAAGGGAAGTTTGTATGTAAAGGTTAGGATAAAAATAACTCAGCAGCTCTAAGAGACAAATACAAAATCTTTTGCTATGAAGCTGTTATGTATGTGGGGGGGGGGCAGTGGGGGAAGAGAGAACCACCTAAAAGGGATAAACTCGGAGAACAACTGGAACCACAGGCCACAACAGTTGCTATAGAAACTAACAAAATAAGACAAGCTTTTTTCTACAACAGGAAAATGAAGCAGTACTAACTGTAGAACATTCATTCTCTGTACAAACAGGATTTCTCTGACCACAAGCTGAGTGCCAAACTCATTAAAAAATACATTTTTGAACAAAGTAGACATCACATCTGCTGTAAATTACCCTATTTATTAGCTAGCAGCAAGTTACCAATATAAAGATGACCTATAAATCTTAGTTAGGGATCCTAGTTACGTTAATGTGAGCCACACTACATATATGTAAGACCTGGTTATTACAGATTTGACAAAAGTTTAGTCAAAACACAGGCAAGCTTCTCCCTGCAACTCTGGGGAAGGGAGAGGCACAGCTCTACTTCCCTGCCTCTCTATAGCTCTGGAGATCAGAGATGCCCAGGGCCGGGAGGCTGTGCCTCCCTACACCCAGAGCTTTTGGCTCGGAGGAAGAGGACCCAGGGTTCCAGGGCCTCTGCCTCTCCAGCAGCTAGACTGGAATGGCTCTTGTCAATTTCACCCTGGGTGGCTGGGAAAGCAAAAAATTCCATTTTGGTTCTCCTGAAACAGAGGTTTTCTTTAAAACACTTTCCATGGAAAATGTGAAGTTTCTGATGCTTTTGAGAAAGTTTCTTGCCAAAGTGGGACAAAAACATTAAAATATTTGCAGAAAGGGATTTTTTTTCAGCCAGCTCTACATATATGTAGTATTTTCTGTTAGTTTTTGTTAAGTGTTTAGTTCAATATGTTTCTATTCACAGGATATGCCCCATGGCCATGTTAACCTTGTTGTAGGAAGTTTAAGTTTTGCATTTCCTGATTTCAGAATTTTAATTGTACAATCATGAACAAAGCATTAGACATTTTTTCCTTTGTAAGAAGTATGTTTGTGGTTCCTGGAGAGACAAGTGTTTTGAGAAAGCCACACCTCTACAAAATTAAGTCCTAGGTATTCCCAGGCTGTCACCCTGGCTTTAACCTCCTCCTATTTTCTAAGTTCCAAACTACATCCACTATATCTCCCACTGAAGATTTGTATTTTTCCACAAGCTCTCTCTTTACTGATGCATTCCTCCCATTCCATTCCTCCCATGCCATTTCAACCAGAAGTGGCTCCTCCCCTTCTTTTTCACATGTTAGAGGACAGAGAATATTGAGGCCCCTTCTAGTCAGGGTTGTTTCTAATCACAAGACATATTGGGAAATAAGACCACAGGCATCAGACAGACATGGGTGGGGACTAGCACACTGTTAGTTGAACATTTTTTCATCTGAAGTAGGAGCAATTGCTTGGCGGAAAATGCTTTGTTATTCTAGGTAAGGTAGTGCAATGTTCAAGTCTTCTGGGGAAAATTACAGATAAAACTAGAATTTTTTGTCTACTATGTGATTTGATGCTCTCTCCCTCATGTTAGGAGCTGTTGCTTAAAGATAACAAGACAAGTGAAATCCTAATATTCTACATTCAGTGCAATCTCTTAAAGATGTTTAGTGTTTCACAATTTTAAAACAGAAATAGTAGAGAAAGGTTACAAAATGTTTGTACAGAATGCAGCAAAACCACAAACCAGAAAATTATTCCCAGTTCCTTATATTTTTGAAACTGTACAGTATTTTCATTTTTTGTAATTACCTGTATGAAAATGTTTGCACATGAAGTGTTTAAAGTGGAACAAGCAGTTTCAGAAAAAAGCAAGAATTGCTCTTGCAAGTTTTTTTAAACTTTGACATATTAAAATTAAATATGTGAGTCACAATGTCTGGGATAGAGCGAGGTCAAAGGGGAAATTCTGTTTGCTATGACACAGTCTCACTCACAAAGGCTAAAGCTTAGAAGAGGAAAGCGGATTCAATGACACAACTTATTCAAATTCCCTTGCCTTTTATTTCATTCTCCTTTTATTCATCATCAAGGGGTTGAACACACAGGAAGTATTGCTCATCTCACTTTAAAATTGTGGCACTTTACCTTTTCCCTCACTATAACATCAAACCAAATGACTCAATATCATCTTAGCCAAACATCTAATCTCTCATTGCAATATGTAAATACTGTTTTATTAACTACTTTGCAAAGTAATAAACTAAGAGGCCATAAGTGAATAAATCAGTAACCAAATGAAGAAAAACACCATTCTTGTGATTAAAATCACAGGTACAATTAAATTTGTATGTTTGAGTATTGGACAAGAATATAAACAAACTTACCAACATAAAATGAGCATTTAGAATGCAACAAGCTCTCTGTCCACAATCGACATATTTCACTTTCTGTAAGAGCTTCTACTCCATAATAGGCTTGATATTCTACTTTTGGCAATATGTAAACTGGAGTATGCTGTAAGTAAAAATAATATCAGCCAAAAGGCCATTAATTATCTACAAGTTATTACAGCACCTTAATTACTTTTTAGTATTTGACAACCATCACAGTTCACTCACTCAAGAAACAAGAGAAATAATTACACAGGATTTTTGGTACAACAGAACATTTTACATGAAACATTGTAAATTTAAACAAATCTTATATTAAAGAAATGTGAAAAATATAAGAAATAGAAAAATGAATCTAAGTAAGCATTTATGTATAAGCAAACTACAATCTAATAATTAGATACAGTTATTACATCTCTGTGATCTGCTGCCACCTCCAGGAATTCAAGAAAAAGTAGACAGTTGTTCTATTTCTGAATTAACCTATTAGAGGGAAAGGAAAATGCCATCCATATTGTATACCAAAACCACATTTAAAATCCAAAAATATAATTTCCATTTTAACACTAACATTTTGTGTTTAAAATACATAGAACATCAGTTTTCTTTTATCTACAATGAATGGAAATAAAGCTTTCCTCCCACCCTAAAATTCTTTCAGAAGTTTAGAGTTTGTACGCACAGCTTTAAATTTCAGCAAATGGAAGTACAACTATTAATAAATAACAAAGCTCATACTTATGATTGTGAATGAAAGCAGAAGCCCTGAAGAGCTGACAAAATGAGATGTTAGAAGTCTTTAATATTTACATGTTGACCTTCCCATGGAAGACTCCTCCACTATTAATACAAAGTAATTATGAATTTTTAAGATTTGAAATTCAGTGCAAATACTAAAATCCCGTAAATCCCCAAATCAACGCTTACACTTAAAAAATTACCTTTTTGGGGGGAAATGCGTTAAAACCTCTGTTAATGTCAACCTTCCCCTAACACTATTGTCCCTCAAAGCTTGAGGGAAAATGTGCAATACCCTAGCTACAAACAAAAAATTGTCATCATCAGGATTTAAGCAACGTACTAGGTAGTTACTTACAAGCATTTACAAGAAATGAGTTAGTATCTAAACAGCAATAACTCCTCCAAATAATGTACTGATCAGTTAATTTTGGGGAATAATCAAATCATAATGGAGACTGAATTCTGCATTAACAGAGATAGGCAACATGCTCACATATTCCAAGAGTCTCACAAGTTGTATGTGTTTTCAGGCATGAGGTAACATGCCAAGTTCATTAAATGAAAGACTAGAGGATCTACTCAAAACATAGGAATCCCCTGATAATTTCAGAGTAAGTTTTTGATTCCCAGCTAGGCAAAGTCTATACTGGAATATTAGGAATTCCCATGCTACTGAGATAGACTTTTGTTTCTCAAGTGCAACAATCTGCTGTGAAACATTTCATAGCAGCTTTTTTAACAGAATGAAGTGGGTGTGTGGGCCTTCTGGAAACAGAGATAGGATCTTCTGGCCCACCTGCAAACCAGAATCCTCCTACCATCCCTCTTTGTGTTCTGGGAAACTCTATGGCCTCCTCCAGTCTTTCTAGCAGTTTGGGACCATTGCTCCCAAACCATCATGACTACCTTTACCTTTGATTGGCAAAGTATAGGGGAAAAAAAGATGAGACAAAGCTTTGTAGGAGTGACATGAGAAAATTCCACTTAAAATTTTTCTCCCTACTTCATTTAATTCAATATCACCTAATACAGGGGTCCCCAACGCGGTGCCTGCGGGCGCCATGGTGCCTGCTGGAGCATCCATGTGCGCCCGCCTACTAGCCGCCAGACAAGCAGCTGCCGAAATGCCACCGAGAAGTGGCAACGTCAAGAAGCGCTACTACTGAAATCCCGCCGAATTTCAGCGGCATTTCAGCGGTGACGCCTCTTAATGACACTCCTTCGTGGCGGCATTTTGGCGGCGACGCCTCTTGATGACACTCCTTCGCGGCGGCATTTCAGCGGCTGCTTGTCCAGCGGCCACGGTCCTCGGAGGGTAGTCGTCTTGTAAGGTAATTATAATTATTTCCATTTTACAAGTGTGGCAACTGAGCGTACAGTTGAGATTAACTGACTTGTTCAAGGTCACACAAAGTGTGAGAGCACGAGCAATAGAGCGGCAATCTCCTAACTTTTGATCCTATGCTTCTGATCCTATGCTTAAGTCACAAACTTGCCCTTTATGTACCATTCCCTCCACAAAGCCTCCTTGCTCCAACCAGTACAGTGCTTGTACTTAGGGTTGCCAGGCATCCTATTTTCGACTGGAACACCCAGTCAAAAAGCAACCCTGGCGGCTCCAGTCAACACTGCCGACTGGGCTGTTAAAAGTCTGGTCGGTGGCGCAGCGGGTGCCCAGGGCTAAGGCAGGCTCCCTGCGGCTCCCAGAAGCAGCTGTCAAGTCCCTGTGGCCCCTAAGCACATCGTCAGCCAGGGACATGCACAACACTATGAGCCGGCTCCACAACTCCCACTGGCCAGGAACTGACACCAATGGGAACTACGGGGGCAGCGTGCAGAGTCTCCCTGGCTGCCCATGCACCATGGGGCCACAGGGACCTGGTGGCCACTTTCAGGAGCAGCGGTAAGCCCTGAGCCTGCTCCTGCACCCCAACCTCCTCATCCCCAGCCCCACCCCAGATCCCACACCCCCAGAGCTGGAGCCCTTACCCCCCCCCAACCCCCTGCCCCAGACCAGAGCCCTCTCCCACAACCTGAACCTCATATTTCTGGCCACACCCGGAGCCAGCATCCTCAGCCCAGAGCCTATACCACCCCCCGCATCCCAATCCCCTACCCCACCCCTCTCCCACACCCCAAACCCCTCATACCTGGCCCCACCCCAGAGGCCACACCCCCAGCCCGAGCCCTCACCCCCCTGCCCCAGCCTGGTGAAAGTGAGGGAGGGAGGGGGGATGGCGCGAGCAGGGGCGGGGCCTTAGGAAAGGGGCAGGGCAGGGGTGTTCAGTTTTGTGCACTAGAAAGTTGGCAATTCTACTCTGACTCCATATTTGGGAGTATGAGGTCGATAAATTTGCAATCACACCAAGAAAACAACATTCAAAAATCAAACATGCAGTTAGCCTAACATCAATAAAAACTGAAAAGACTCTAGGTTCATAAATCTCAAGAAACAACTGTGTCCTAAATACGAACATCTGAAAGATCAGAAATGGACAGGTAACACGAAGAGCAAAATGAAGTACTTATGGTCATGAAGAACCTCAGAATTACAGGCCTGATCCTGCAAATACTTAAGCACGTACATAGTTTTATTCAAGTGAATAGCCAATTGCCTTTAACTTCACAGGAGTCATTGTTTGTAGGATGGGGCCTATCTTTCCCAACAGGCCATTACATTGCGTGCTGTAATGAGACCAAATTCCCATTGTGGGAGTGTCACCACAGTAAGTAGTGAAGGATCAGACCCAAAAGTACTTAACTGCATGAACTAAATGGGGCTACACAAGTCAAAAGTAATCCTTGCCTCACTCCCTACAGAAAATAATTGCTCAATGGATAGAAATTGGACAGTTACAGAAATGAATAAAATACGAAAGGATGTATTAGTGAGGACTGGATGAGATATATTAAAGGAATAAGTGTGTGTAAACAATACTGCAGTGCTTGAGGCAATGCCTTTATCTCCTTAGTGAACTTTAAATAGAAGTTTTGTTAATGGAACAAGTTTCAGTCAAGCACATATGTAAAGGTGCCAAAAGCAGGATATGTACCTTTCTGATTTGTCTTTTATTACAGGATCGTCGCTCTGTCCTTACTTTTTGTACACTGCAACGCACGAGTAACAGCAGGTCATCCAAACTGAACAATTTATATACAAGATTGCCATCCTGAGGAGCTGTGTATTCTGACTGGTCTTCAACAAGCATCTTAAGTTCAGTTGGGAGCAATCCTTTTGAAAATAAATAAAACAGAAAACAACAGTCTTTACAAGGAAGTAATTTGATTTTTCCCCCCCTCAGAGTAAAATAAAACATTTATTGTATTTTATCTTTCAGTAAGAGATTTGCAAAACTGTCTTATCAAATCAGAGGGGTCACTTGCTATATATTTCTAGATAAACCAAACCTAGAACATTTCATGCACCAATCCTGTGTAACTACTAAAAGTATACTAAACATTTGCATATATTTTACCCTAGTCACAGCTATTCTTATGCAGACAGAATGTTAGGCTGCTGTTCGTATACAAATGTAGGATCAGAATCTGACCTCTGTTGCACCAGTGGACACCTGGAATAACTCCACTGAAGAAAAAGTATTTACTCTGAATCTACACTGCTGTAACATGGCAGATTCTGTCCCAAATACTATCGTCGTCTGTGGAATCAGAAGAGGTTAGTGAATGTGAATGTAATTCTGTGATTTACTAGGATTTAGGGAGAAAAGATTTAGAATATTGTACACAGCTACAATCATAGTAGGTAGGAGACCAAACCCATGGCTGAGGACAAGGGCTACAGGCTTAAAAAGTCTAAAAGACCTAAAAAAAAAAGTGCTAGGGTTGCATGGGTACAGGAACTCTTATTGTCAGAAGCTCATTGTCAGTGTGGTTTAAAATGCATCTACTTGAATTCTAAAATGCTGAATTGCAATTAATAAAACTGGATGTCTTTCTTGGACCTATACAGATTTAGAATAATACATAATTTTTGATGGGTTCAAAACAGAGCAACTATGGTGTTTGGGCAGCTGCCATCTCTCAATGTAGGTCTTCTAGATTAACTGCTTTCATTTCCATCAGTGCATATGACCTGTAGTCCTTTGCGTCTATTTCTTTTTAGGTTTCATAACCAGAATAGAGACATTTTTGGGCTTCTGAATCCAGCAGCTACTAAACTAGTGTATAATTTTGTGAAACACCATGTACGTGGCAAGATGTTATTGGATTTGATTTTTAATCTATTTATGCTTCAAACTAAGGAAACTGACTTTCAAATGTCTCCCTCACCAACAGAAGTCAGTCCAATAAAAGCTATTACCTCACCCACTGTGACGTTCTGTACCTTGGGGAAAACATCCAGCACCCCCATGTTCATTCTTGTAAAATGATTGTGTGGTATCCAATGCAAAGTTTGTCATGCTGGGTGTCTTCGGAAGGCTCATGATGCACTGAGCATTGTTGTTATAGTAATATTATGGGTTGTAATTTCATGTATATAGTTATGATGCTGAAAATGTGTCCTCATGGCTTAAGGCAAGCCCAGGCAAAAACTCCCCAAGAGCAGAGGGGCAGTTCACAGGAACAAAGGACACTGGCCTAGGCAACAACAAAGGATCTGTTGGACTCTCTTCCTTTGGTCAGTTTGGGACTGCGATGAGGTAATGCTAACCTGACCCTGAAGGGGGGGGGGGGGGGGGCAAAGCCAAGAGGGAAGAAAGAACATGATAAAAGGAAGAGATGTTTGCCATGCTCTTCCTCTCTCTTCCACCTCTATCTACAGACATCACCACCAAGCGACTGAAGCGCTGATCAAAGGGGAGAGCCTGGCTGAAAGGCAACCAGCCAGCCTGTGGTGAGAAGCATCTAAGTTTGTAAGGGCACTGGAAGTTTTAAGATCAGCTTAGAATGCGTTTTGGTTTTATTACATTTGACCAAATCCGACTTGTTATGTTTTGACTTATAATTACTTTAAATCTATCTTTATAGTTAATAAATCTGCTTGTTTATACTACCTGAAGCAGTGCATTTGGTTTGAAGCGTGTCAGAGACTCCCCTTGGGATAACAAGCCTGGAACATATTGATTTCTTTGCTAAATTGACAAACTCATATAAGCTTGCAGTATCCAGCAGGAATAACTGGACACTGCAAGGCAGAGGTTCCTAGGGTTGTGTCTGGGACCGGAGATATTGGCTAGTGTTGTTCGGTTACACAAGCCAAGGAGCAGCTTACATGCCAGAGGATGTGTGTGAACAGCCCAGGAGTGGGCTTCTCACAGCAGAGCATGGTAAGGCTGGCTCCCAGAGTCAAGGATTGGAGTGACCTAGCAGATCACCAGGTCCAGATAACACAAGGGGAACGTCACACCCACCTTTTCTAATATGCTGGTACTCACACGGCTACAACTACACTGCACATTTCAAATGCTGACATCCTGCATACATCCAGGCCAGATAGTCAGCCCATCCACTGGTGGCACAAAAGGGCCAAAGTCCATGTATGATGCCTCCTAAGAATTACCTCCATGTAGTAGTGCTAGATGCTTAACTGACCCCAAAACTGAGGAGCTGTGAGATGGTATACAAACCTTTATCTCTGGGCCAAGTGTAGCTTGTATGAACTATCACATCCAGTACTTCAAAATCAAGTTTAAACCTATATCTGTACATTTTAAAGAGATTTTAAAAGAACCTTTGTTAAAGGGCCCATCAGCCTGTTCAGGACCCAAAATTTAAATTTTAGGTAGGTAAGTAAAACTTCATTCAGCATCTTTTTAATGATGCCTTTAATAGAATTTAAAAAACAAAAAAAAAGAAATATAAACATTTCTGGGGTTAATTATCGATCATCTATCTGAAGGAGGAGTAACAGATAGGAAAGGTGGAAATATGTGCCAATCTTAGAACAAAGCAAAAACTGATATAATACTGTAAAAAAACATTAAGCCTATATCTACATTAAAGTTATACATACACAGTATATACATCCAAAGATAGATATTTCAAAATCACTTATTCCTAGTACATGATCCGTCCTGTAACTGAAAAGAATCATAAATTAATCAATAACCTGTGCGCCGGCTCCAGGCCTGCTATCAAAAAGGATACAGAAATGTACTGAGGTTTGTCAGAATTACCGTATAATTTTGAATCACCTCAAATGGTTTACTGAACACTTTATGACTGCCATTCTTTCATTTGGCAGCACAAGTACGCTAACTTCTCCAGCAGCATTGGTTTGCTGGTGTAGCTAGAGAAATCAAAGTTTTAAGTGCCAAACACCTGAATTTGATATTTTTACTGTGTGAAAGCCAAGATAGTAAGAGAACAAATTTGTACCCCTCTGTTTGAGGGCAGGTGTGAACACATGAGTGTGTAATTCCCAGGTCGAGAAGATATACCACCCACTCTGATTGAGATGGCGTGCTAAAATCAGAAGAGTAGCTGTGGTGGCATGAGGGCTAGTTGCTCTCAGTTTGTACCCAGCATCTCTGATGCTGCAGCTACACTTCTATTTTTTAACACCCTAGGCTGATCAGAGCTAGCATGGGTGTGTCTCCTTGAGCTGGGAATTACATCCTGAGCTGGAAAGGTAAACATACCCTTAGAGTGATGAAGAAAATTTGGATTTAAAAAAAAAAATGGTCTCAATGAAACTACCTTTTAAACCCTTGTTCCAGTTTAACTGAAACTTTCCCCAGGTTTCCTTCCTTTTACTATTTCCAGCACCACGCAGAGAGCTAACTTTCAACCACTGCCTCCCTCTATCCCTTGCTTCTTAGTTATGGGGTTTCCCCTTTCATTCAGTATTACTCAGCTGATCCTGGCTTGCTGGCACAATGGCCAGGAGCATTAACACCACAAGTAAAAAGAGAAAAACGATGTCCTATTGTCTACAAGTTGTACAATACTCATCTCCTTCTTTGGTCACAAATACCCAAACTTCACCCTCCACTGATTTTCACCACAAAAGGATTAGACAACTTCTTTGGGACTCAAAAGTACCACTTGATACTGTAAAGCAAACCTCCTTCCACCATTTGGCTTTGAATGGAACATAAAAAGAGGAAACAACACTCTGGAAGTACCTGTGACCTGCTGATGGTTGTTAAGCCAGGCCACAGAAGAGGTGCCCTACCTGAAGGAAAGGGGTGCAGGGACTGAGAGCTGAGACCAGAGGACGGACAGACAAATAATCCCCAAAGAAGCAGAGAACTAAGCCCTACTGGGAGAAAGACTCCTTTGGTTTGTACTGGGACTTTGAACTCTGCTACCCTAAAAGGGGTTTGAACTTTTGGAGTGAGCTGGCCAGAGGGCTGAGTCACATAAGCCACCGAACTGGACTCTAAAGTCTGTCAGGAAAACTGAGGCAGAGAGGATACAGCACTGTGTTCTGCCACAAAAATGCACATGGGGCAGTGATGCAATGATAGGGAGTAATTCTCATTTGCACAAATGATAATCAGGTCCTAGATTTTTTGTGAAGATGTAAATGAGATAAAGAATAAATGTATTTCAATAAATTTGACAAATAATATGGCCATTTTAATGAACCATGTGTGACAATACACAATATTTGAAGCCCCCACCCCCAGTGCTTGAAAAGCTGTTGGCCTGAAAGCTTAGATACTGTAACTTTTTTTTTGCTGGCTCAATAGTAAAATAAATCAAATAAAATTTTACCTTCTTTATACATTTTCCATCAAGGATCAATACAGCTACAAAGATTTTCTGCACGTTTTCTGCATTAAAGCAGAGCATCCAAGATTTTTGTTATCTCTCACACACAACAAAGTGCTATTCCAAGCTCCATCACCTCTCCTCTGCCCTCAAAAATTAACATATTTGCTACCATTATAGTGCTTTCAACAGGACTGAATTAAGGCTTCTGTGGCTGCCTTATCAAATTCTCCTTCTAATTCTGAATACACTAAATGCAACACTTACCCTTTGGAGCTCCCTGAAAATGTGAAGTCCATGTAAATTTAGGTAAGCTGCTTGTGTTTGCAGCAGGTTCCATGCTGGAAGCTACAGTGGGTTTTGAAGGTGGTGGCACAAGGCTTGGTGTAGGATTAGAACTTTTATCACAATTCACCAGTGGCGGCTCAGGAGCTTTTGGGGAAGGCGGCTTAAGGAGTTCAGTTTGCATTTTCAAAATTTGTCCAAGAGGGTCAACTTCTTTAGACAGCCTTTTGAAAGGTTTTTTGGAAGCAGTTTTTTCCTGGTCTGGGCTCTCTGAAGAGTTAGCCAAGCTACTTGATGAAGTGTGTATCGGGGAGGGTGATTTAGGTACATCTGCTACAGGATCTGGATTAGAACTGAACACAGCTGCTTTGCAATATTGCCCATTTTTACATTCTGTGTCAATGATCAAACGTTCTTCATCAGTATCACTATTGCAAAAAGAAACAGGAGTCTCATTTACTTCTGTAACTTCAGATTCTCTCCTGAAACTATCAGTTTTAGCCAAAGTATTTAACTTTGTACAATTGTCCAATACTTTGTTTGTGGTCGTACCATGTTGCTCATCATTTAACTCAACTTCATTTAAATCAAGGCCTTTAAAGGAGGAATTTTCTTCAGAATCAGTCCACACAACATCACCATTTGATGATGGCAGCTGTGTCTTGTTCACATTCTGCACATTACTACATGCTGAAAATCCCTGCTCATTAACTTTGCTTGTTCCCTCTTCAGCACCATCGCTTACAGTAGATACCAACTGTTTCTCTATTTTTAGCTTGTCTGATAGAGTTTTACATACGTTAGCAGGAGTATTTTCCATTTTGGACGTCTTCAAGGGCTTAGATGTTGCTCCAAAGGTCTCCAATTCCGTGACATCATTTTCAAAGTCTAGATCCATGTGGTCCAGAGTCGGAGTCCTCCTTAATTGACAAGCATCAGGAGGCATCTTCATATAAACAAAGAAAAATTAATCAACAATAAAGTGCATCACACCAAAGTAAAACAAATTGCTAAATCCAATGCAACAGAGATGCACAAAATGTTGTACCCACCAGACATTATTTTGAAGACGGAAAGAACAATATTTCAGTAATTTATGTATAAAACACCTCTAAACCTAAGAGTCACAAGAGTCTTTCAAAATATGAGTAAAGGGAACAAACAATATGAAAACTGCCACCTATGTAAGCCATACAAACAAATATATTTAAAGAGGGCACACATCAGTAATCAGACTAAACTAGATAGAAGCATTTAAGGAGAGAGACATTAAAAAAACCTCCATAATTCAGTGATGATAATGGCGAGAACCTTGTTTCCCCCCAATATCACTGCAGAACACAAAGATCAAGGAAATAAGATAGCATATTTTTGAAAAGACAGACAGCTACATACGTTCCACTGAAATATATTTTCCTCAAATGGATTGTCCATCAACACAGCAGAGACTGGAATAATTGATTTTTTGGATATCACAGAGTCCAGTGGGATTTCATGAAAAATTTGGTTCTTCTCTCTCACTGTCATCTCTTTTTTTGGGAGTGGTGAGTCAATATAAATCACTTTGACTGGTTTGGCACCTTTTAAGAGGAGGAAAGGGTTTATTTTTCCCATACTCTAAAGAAAAATCATTAGGTAATTTAAATATTAAATATTAAACTTCGTCCCTCCGACTTGTGTTGAAAACCATTTTACATTCCTTTCTATTAATTATTCATTGGGGAACACATACATCTAAGAAAGTGAAATTTATCAGGACTCCATGGCAGCAATATGAAATATGTTGACAGTTTACTTCAGTTTCACATATTATTTAAAGTGCAGCTCTATCCTGAAAAGTTAATTTGTAAAATTAGCATTTTGGGGTTTCACATTCATTATATCTCACCAATTCCCATATCAAATATATTCAGTTTGCAAATAAAAAAAGGTGTTTTCTCCAACTGCCAGCCCCACAAACTGATCTAGGGCTCTGAGTGTCAAGCCTGTTTTTTTCCATTTCACGTTTTTTTCCATTACCAGCAAGGAATGTTCAGCAACCTAAACTATATACACATATACATATATATACACATATATATACATATGGAGATATACCTACCACATAGAACTGGAAGGGAACCTGAAAGGTCATTGAATCCAGCCCCATGCCTTCACTAGCAGGACCAAGTACTGACTTTGCCCCACCAATGCTCAAACCACTGAGCTATCCCTCCCCCCGTAACGCCCTCCTGTTTTTAGACTTTGCCTTAAGTGCAACATTCATATCATAGACTCCACTGTCTTCAGATTATGTTGATACTTTTGAAAACAGTTAATTTTACAGGGGGAAAAAATCAGTGAAATAAATCTTTACAAAATCATTTGAAGGTAGGACACACACTTTAAACAAAAAAAGTATACTGAAGAGTTTGGTTATTTCACCCTTTTAATAACATCACACATGATTGGGAGCCTTTTACGTGATAAAGTGTTAATTTAGCATTCTGCAGATTAAAGTGAAAACCATCAAATAGGTATGCATTATGTCAAACAGTTACAGACAAGACAATTATGCTTCATAAACAAATACATGAAATTTGCAAACGTTTGTATTCACTCCTTCCAATCCCCCCTTGCCAACTCCTTCCCTGGTATGGAATTCCCATTATCAGGGTTTGTTTATATGAACACTTATTATTATAGCAAGCTGGCATGTGAATCTACCCTGCACCAGCTCACTGCACACTAAAGCTATGTACACGATGCAGCTTAAATCAGTATACGTTATTCACATCTCTGAGAAACATAAACCACCTCTCTGAGCGACGTAAGTTATACCGACTTAAGTGCCAGGAGAAAGCTTCTCCCACTGACATAGCTACTGCCCCTCGTGGGGGCTGGAGTAATTAAATTCATAGCAGAGCTCTCTCCCATCGGCTTAGACTGTCTGCACTAGCAGCGCAGCTACATCAGTGCAGCCATGCCACTGTAAGCGCTGTAGTGTAGCCATAGCCTAAGTATCCACGTGGTGCTGCGAACAAAACTTTCTGTAGTGCACTTTGATCTATCCCACTTTGATCTGGGAGTAGATTAAAGCACACCAAGGAACCTTTTTTAGTGCACAGCACCTGGGTCCACATGAACACAATGCACAGTAGACTGCTGTGGGATAGATTGACACCCCGGCTTGCTGCAAGCTAAGTAAAAGCCCTTGGTTAGCAACTGTAATGGGAGGTGGGACAAAGTATTGCCTTGCCCACCTGACTCTCAATTATTCACCTTGGGTATTCAATAAATACTGAAGAAAAAACATTTTTTTTATTCACATCAAATTTTGAGATTCCATATCACCATCAATTCACAATCCACTAACTTATTAAGACAACATTTTAACTTCTTTAACAAACTGGAGGAAACAAAGTGAAAAAATGGTCAGAAGGTAGTAGACAGAGAAAAATGGGGAAGTCTATATTCAAACTCCTGCCAGGATTCATCTGGCAACAAAAATATCTGTATTTGCATGACTTAATTGATTTAGACAAGGGCTGTCAATTAATTGCAGTTAACTCACGCGATTAACAACAAAATTAATCGCGATTAATCACAGTTTTGAAATTTATTAAATATTTTGGATGTTTTTCTACATTTTCATTTATATTGTACTCTGTGTTGTAAAACTGAAATAAAAGTGTATATTATTTTTTATTATAAATATTTGCACTGTAAAAATGATAAAAAAATAGTATTTTTCAATTCACCTTATACAAATACTGTAGTGCAATCTCTGTCCTGAAAGTGCAACTTACAAATGTAATTTTTTTTTGGTTACATAACTGCACTCAAAAACAAAACAATGTAACACTTCAGAGCCTATGGAAAACAAAAGCCTACAGAAACAGAAGCGTACTCAAAAACAAAACAATGTAAAACTTCAGGAAGTCTACTTAGTCCTACTTCTTGTTCAGCCCTCTTCTTATTTACAATGTCACCAGAAAGTGAGAACAGGTATTTGCATGGCACTTCTGTAGCCAGCACTGCAAGGTATTTACGTGCCAGATATGCTAAACATTTGTATGCTCCTTCATGCTTTGACCACCATTCCAAAAGACATGCTTCCATGCAGATGATGCTCATTTAAAAAAAAAAAAAAAAGCATTAATTAAATTTGTGACTGAACTCCTTGGGGGGACAACTGTATGTCCCCTGCTATGCTTTCCTCGCATTCTGCCATATATTTCATGTTATGGCAGTCTCGGATGGTGACCCAGCACATGTTGTTCATTTTAAGAACCCTTTCACTGCAAAGTTGACAAAATGCAAAGCAGATACCAATGTGAAATTTCTAAAGATAGCTACAGCACTCAACCCACGGTTTAAGAATCTGAAGTGCCTTCCAAAACCTGAGAGGGACGAGGTGTGGAGCATGCTTTCAGAAGTCTTAAAAGAGCAACACTCTGATGCGGAAACTACAGAACCTGAACCACCAAAAAAGAAAATCAACCTTCTGCTGGTGGCATCTGACTCAGATAATGAAAATGAACATGTGTCTGTCCGCACTGCTTTGGATTGTTATCGAGCAGAACCCATCATCAGCATGGACGCATGTTCTCTGGAATAGTGGTTGAAGCATGAAGGGACATATGAATCTTTAGCACATCTGGCATATAAATATCTTGCGACGCCAGCTACAACAGAGATATGAGAATGCCTGTTCTCGCTTTCAGGTGACACTGTAAACAAGCAGCGGGCAGCATTATCTCCTGCAAATGCAAACAAACTTGTCTGTCTGAGCGATTGGCTGAATAAGAAGTAGGACTGAATGGACTTCAGGCTCTAAAATTTTACATTGTTTTAGTTTTGAATGCAGGTTTTTTTTGGTACATAATTCTACATTTGTAAGTTCAACTTTCATTATAAAGAGATTGCACTACAGTCCTTGCATTAGGTGAACTGAAAAATACTATTTATTTTGTTTTTTTACAGTGCAAATACAAGTAATCAAAAAATAAATATAAAGTGAGCACTGTACACTTTGTATTCTGTGTTGTAATTGAAATCAATATATTTGAAAACGTAGAAAACATCCAAAAATATGTAAATAAACGGTATTCTATTATTGTTCAACAGCGTGATTAAAACACAATTACTTTTTTTAAATCACACGATTAAAATGCAATTAATTTTTTTAATTGTTTGACCACCCTAGTTTAGACTAAATTACCAGTTGTGTGTGTTTCCTACTGGCAGGAGTGTCTTCTACTAACCTAACTTATTTATATAACAGTACATTTTAACACTGGCCTTTTCAACTCCAGGAAGTTTTTACTAATTTGTTTTATGAAACTACAGTAAATGTTTTTCTGAAACTCTTATTACATAGTCAATTCTTTGATACCATCCCTACCTTACTATATTTTATAAAATGTGCAAGGAACACATTTACTTACTTCACAAAGAGCACAGCTTACAACTTTAAAACACAAGGAGGGCATTTCATTTCAATAATATGATATAAAATAGCATGTCCAAACTCAATCTTAATTGCAATATCTCTAGCGGTCGTTACTATTCTCAGTAACAAGATAGGACAAGGTCTAAAAATCTATCAGATGACTTTGCTATCAGTTTCTCTCCTTGAGAACAGAGGATTAACTGCAGTAGCTGGTTGTTTTTTTTTTTAGTTTACTTTTTATGATAATTGCAATTAAATTGGACCTTTTTTTCTTTACAAAACAAGAAATTTCCTTCTTGGCTCATTTCCAGATTATTATAGAAAACTGCCTCATCATGTTTTCCTTAAATGAATTTATGGAATAAATTAATAACTCCAGCCAAACTACATTACCTGAATTGATTTTTTAACTGAAAAGCATAATAATATTGAGCAGAAAGGCCATGATACCTGCATCCTAGATGGCTGCTTCCTCATGAAGTACCAAAATCACAGCTATAAAAAAATAGTTGAATTTTCATGCTCCCTGACTTCTTTTTTTAAAATGAAAGAAAAACCCAAACATGCAGATCATGTTTGAAACACTGAAAAGTAATTCTCAGACAACTAATAGCTTTTATGGGATGGAATGGCAACTCTCAAATAAAATCACAAGATTTCCCTCCCACCCCCACCCCTTCTGCTTCATCAGAATGAGTCTTGCTGTTCCTTGATATAGTTAATAGCTTTCACTTACTGGAATTACCTGAGATAGGTATTGGTGTATAGTGTTGCTACATTCAATATAGGTCACCATGACAGTAATAAATGCTCTATAACTGAAATTAAACAATTCTGTTGATGTGTGAACTAGATTAGAATCCAGATGTGTCTCCCAGGGCTGTATTGATTCCATAGGGGTAACAGGAGGACCAAAATATTTCAGTCAGAAAAACAAGCACACAGAAAACACACTGGAAATATGGTAAATATTAAGGTATGCCATTTTTACAGTCAATTTGTTGACCATGACTGCACTTTTACAGTTGACAAAAATATATCAGACACATATTAAACCATATTCACTGAAGATGATGATAGGAGGTGTTAAGTCACATCCATGTTTTGTTTTGTTTTTTAATCTGATTACAGTATGTCTGGGTATATTGATGAATCCATTTTCAGTCATTGGTTTTTGCTTTTCAAAATGATCAAACGCAATGGAAACACAATATCTGAGTCAAAAATTCTCAAGTTTTGGAACATCATTTTTGTAGGTGTTCATTTGCAAGGAAGAGAAACATACATAGCCTTGAGAAGAACAAATCCTGTAGTCTTTCTAAAATGAGACTGAAATGATAGGTGTGCCACATGTATGAAGCAATTTTATTTTAAGCCAGTGGTTCTCAACCCTTTTTTATTTGCAGACCCGTAAAAATTTTTGAATGAAGGTGTGGACCCCTTTGGAAATGTTAGACAGGCCTGCAGACGACAGGCTGAAAACCACTGTTTTAAACACTGAGATTGGTCATGACAATAGGATCAACTGACTTGGGCTACTTCTAACAGAGTGAGTGTAACTGACTCAGGCCCAAACTTTTAAAGGTATTTAGGCATTTAGTGCACACAGCATTGCAACACTTAACTGATTCAAGAGCCTAAGGTATGTCTACATTACAAAATTGAGTGAACCTAAGTTACGTTGAGATACAGTCACCACAGTAATTAAATTGCTTTTGCATGTCCACACTACACTCCTTGTGTCAGTGATGCACATGCTCACCAGCAGTACTTGCACCAATTTAACTGTCAGCGTGGAGCATTGCAGGAAGGATTCTGAAAGACAACAACAGTCAACGTAAGCAACGCAGTGTCTACACTGACATTGCATCGACCTAAGCACTACATCTCTCATGGAGGTAGAGTTATTAAGTCGCTGTAGTGGGCGAATTACATAGGGGCTACATTTTACTGTGGATGCTTACAGAGTTAGGTTGATGTAAGCTGCCTTATGTCAACCTAACTCTGTAGTATCGACCAGGGCTCAGTCTCATTTTTAAAAAGGATTTAAACACTTGGAAGTCAAAAAGTGCTTAAATCCCCTTTGAAAATGAGATTCAGGCTCCTAAATCAGTTAGAAAAGCTACTAGAAACCTCTGTTGTGAACAGCCTAGTAATTTTCTATGGGCCGCTCAAGTCTAGGGCCTAAGCTCATCCCTCTCTCTGCTTTTGTTGGTTTTATTTTGTATTCATTTTTTCCTTTGCTTTTCTTTATTTTCTGATCCTAGTCACAAATGCTATGCCAATTGACTTGAGGCCAAGGAATTTCTCAGATTTTACCAATGAACCCTACGTCATAGACTTGGTTTTGCCTTAACATTCTGATAGCAGTGCCACTGGTTCCTGTCACCAAGAAAAAGGGGAAACTACACCTAGCTATGAGATTGTGCCTCTAATCCACCCTTTCCAATCAGAATTTACATGGACTCTGTATGCCTAAGGATAGAGCCACAGCCCCATCATGAAACTGTCTAAAATGACTACTCCCATCTACCACCAGACCAGAAAGGGAGCACTATTTTCTTATTTTTCCATTCTCTTGTCTTCTTTTTGCTGGTCGGTATGTGTTTATGCAAACTGATTTGACAAAACTTAAAAAGCCTGAATGCTCTATATGAAACATAATTACCATTCCCTCATTAAGAAACAAAGCTGTTTTTTTAACTTGTAAATTTTTCCTGCACACTTATTAAGTAGTATGATTACTGAGAAGTTAGATCTGAGACCATTAAAAAGAATCATAAGCTACAAAGATAGCGGTGTGGTGCAAAAGAAACACCTAAGTAATTTTATAACAATGACAACAGAAAGCACATATTATTTGACTAATAATTCATAGTGTTACAGGGAATCAATGTATAAGCATAAGTATGCATAAATAGGGAAAGACTATTTGGACAATTAGGATTTTCAAATTCTCTTATCTGTGTACCTCTGGAAAAGTAACTATAAAAATCACAAACCCTGTGAACAAAAACATACTGTACCTTCAGCAGTGATCATTTTAACAGAAACTGGTATTTCCCACTGTTCCTTATAGTTTAGTCCATGATTATTCAACAAAGTAAATAATGACTGACTATTTAAAACTATTTGTGGACAATATTTTAAAGCAAGTTTTTCAGCATTTGGATCCAAGCTAATGTCCTGAAACACATTAATAAAAAAAAAAAGAAATTAACAGTGACATTTTAAACATTAACTTCTTTTGCTTGTTAATTTCAATATCCAGGATTTTTTTAAATTACTGAAAAAAAAATATTTGAAAACAAATATTCAAATACAACATCAGTGTTCAAGTTCAGAATCAAAGAAACTTTAAGGCAAGACCCAAAAAGTGTTCTCTGAATCCTATACATACATCTTGTAGTACAAAAAATTATCAGGAAAAAAGGGAACAAAGAAAATCAATAAACAGCTGCATGATGCTTAAAAAAATAAAAATAAAAAACCCAAACAAAAACAAACAAAAAACCCCCACACATTTCTCTCTCTCTCTCTCATACAAACACACAATTAGTACTTTGAGTCAGTTAAATAAAAAAAAATACAAGCATATAACACAACACATTGAAGAGTCAATTTCAACTAATGGAGCATCACTACTTCTTGTTCATTAGACTATCATAGGATGCTCTTGTATCCTCAACATTTAGAAAAATATCAACACCTCATGGGCCCAGAAATAGCATTAACAGTTCCCACACACAAAAAAAGCATGGTGAAGTTAAATATGCAGGCACACACCAGTGATCTGAGTAAATATTACCTTTCAAGAATGTTAAACACATAATCCAAATATGATAAACGCAAGAAATATAGAATTAAGATTATGAAACTTGCCAGGAATTATGCTTGTGGATCTACACAAGCATGAAGAACTTGGAAGCATGGGGTGATGAGATGATGAGAGCTGGAAAGATCAGAAATGGCAATGTGGGGAACTCAAGAGCAGTTCAGGACAGTACAAGAATGTGGGGGAGAAGGAGGAACCACCAGCTATTTCTTCCCTTCTTTCAAGGTTCTTGCCAGTGAACGATATGTAGTTCACAGTAGCCGGACTACCCTTTGATGAACCACGGGACATGTTAATGGTTTCTTCCTGACTTCTCCTCTTGCACCATTGAGACATTTCCAAGCCCTAACCCTCCAAAATCTCTGGGTCTCTTGAATGGCCAATGCACAACCTGTGAACATAGCTCCTATATTAGTGTACAACAAGTTATGTAGAATAATTATTATTTTTTTTTTTTTAAAGAGCCACATCACACGGCATCTGTGATAGGAGACAACTGCTTCTTATCACTTTGTTTATGTAAGGATACTAGCAATAATTTAAGATATCTTTTCAGGAAATAATCTAGCATATAGCCTAATAAACTGTTTAACTCAAAGACTGAGCTCACATTCTGTGACAAATAAATTCCCCTGAGAAAAAAAATCCTTTGTAAACTAATTTTTTTTGTATAATCAAACTCTTTTTATTACATATATATTGATATTTTAACACAAAAAAATAAGTTTTAATTAATACAAAAATAGATCCTTAACCAGAGTACTGCAAACAATAGCTCTACCTAAATTCATTAGAGGTTATAGATAGCCGACATGTTGGCTATCTAAGGGCCTCATCCAATGTCTACTGAAATGAATGGAATTTACTGCAGTGAGCATCGGATCAGTCTGTTAGTGCTATTTCAAACTTTAAAAATAGTAGGATGATTGTTGTAACAGAAACGCTACATTGATCTCTAAAAAGAATGATATGAATTACATTATTAAATACATTATAACAACAATAGTTACTCACATCGTGCAGAGCAGAAGCTTTCTGTTCTGGAGTTGCAACAGATGCTGCAGTTTTATAATCTACAGATAGCTGTAGTTGCGTATGCATGGCAGGTGACAATACTTTAACAAATCTTGTCTTTCCCTTGAATAAAATAAAGCAGTATCAGACATCTATTGGCATCAGTGTTGGGATTTTATATTAGATTTTTTTAGGATGAAAATATTGTTTATATAAATTCCCTCTAAAAATGTATGATTCTCCTATTTTAGAAATATTCATATAGAACGGCTACCTTCCAGTCTCCAAGATAATGTACTTATTACCTAAGCCAGAGGTGGGCAAACTACGGCCCGCAGGGCCATCCTGCCCAGCCCCTGAGCTCCTGGCCAGCCCCGGCCCCTCCCCTGCTGTCTCCTTTCCCCCGCAGCCTCAGCTCCCTGTGCTGGCAGTGTGGCTGGCTCCGGCTGGGCGGCGTGGCTCAGGGGCAGATTTGCCAATGAACACAGGGTGCCCTGGCACAGGCCCCCCAACAACAGGGGGACCCAGGGCTGGGCACTTGGGCAGCTCAGCACTGGCACAAACCCCGCGGAGGGGAGGGGCCGCACTGCGGGGGCAGGGGAGCAGGCGGGCGGTGAGGGTGGCGGGAGCACGGGGAACGCGGACGGAGGACTCAGGAGGAGCACCGGGAGGCCGCTGCACTTTGAAGGGGAAACCGCCGCTTCTCTCCAGCTGTGTGGCTGCCCCTGCTCCTCCTGAGTCCTCTGCCCATGTTCGCAGGCCACATTACAAAAGGGGCTGGGGGTGGAGGGCAGAGTGGAGTCCCAGGGGGGCAGTTAGGGGCAGGGGGTCCCAGGAGGGGGCGGTCAGGGGACAAGGAGCAGGGGGGTTGGATGAGTCGGAGGTTCTGAGGGGGGCAGTCAGGGGGTGAGAAGTGGGAGGGGGCAAATAGGTGGCAGGGGGCAGGCTGTTTGAGGAGGTACAGCCTTCCCTACCGGGCCCTCCATACCGTTTCGCAACCACAATGTGGCCCCTGGGCCAAAAAGTTTGCCCACCCCTGACCTAAGCAATGTGTCTTGCAAGTTGTAACCTATAGTCCAAGCATGGAAGAGTGATCTCAATCAATGTAGCATTACATAATGTAATGCATGTTTAATTCAAGTTATCAGAAAATTTTATGAGAGAGAGAGAGAGAGAGATGTTACCAATGCAAGTAGATTTTTCTCCAGCTTCAAGGTCAACTCTGGGCTAAATTTGCCTCCCATGATACCGGTGATTTCATGGAGAATGTAAAATTCAGGGTACTTCTTCACATGTCCAATACAAGCACTTAGAAATTGCTAAAGAAAGAAAAAAAAAAGAAAAAAGGATGTTACATAGCCCATGTATCAATACCATAACAGTTTCATAAAAATTAGAATGCTGCTGTGAAAGTTACATCTACCTATATTTTCAGCTATGAGAAAGAACATTTATTTAATCCATTTCTGCGAATGGATTTGTTAAAAATATTTCTTTATTCTTCTTTAGAATTCAGTTTAACAGATTGTGACAAAAAGAAAAAGGAAAAAATGAGGTTGGTAGGAGGCTACTTGTTGTTTTTCTTAAAGCACTGCCACAGAAAGGAGATGGGTAGGTGCTCAAATAACAATGTGATGGAGGAAACAGTAGATAAGAACCTAGAGAGAGAGAGGGAATATCTTGTGGTTAAGAGACAGGAATGGAAGTTGCAAGATGTAGATTTATTCTTGGATCTGTCACTGAGTCACTGTGTGATCCTTGGCAAATCACTGGGTCCAGATTTTTAAAAATTGGTCTTCAAAAATATCCACAAATTGTGGGCACAAATGCAATTAAGGTCACCTGGAAGTCTAAGTATTGGATTATGCCCACAAATCAGGTACTGAAACTATTAAATCACCTTAACTGCAGTTACCTATTTGCAGCTACAAAAACAGGAGTTTGTATAAGGATCACATTTTCAGGCTGGTCTTAGATTTCGCAGGCCTCAGTTTCTTCAACTGTAAAATGCGCGAGACTACATTATACCATCATATCGGTCTTTATAAAGGTAGCAGAAAATAAGCTGCTACCAGATAATGGGACATGATTCTCTGCATGGGGCATGTGTGAAAAAAAGCTTTGCGATTGCTGAAAGTAGATAATGAAGCCATTATAATGATAAAACATGGAAACATGCCAAACTTGGAAGAATTACATTCCAAAATTCGGAAGGAACTAGTAAGGGAATATGAACGCCTTTGGCTAAGTTATACGTTGGTTTTAAGACTAGAGGCAGTATTAAAAGAACTAATTTGGTTTTCCATATTTAGTAAGGGATCAAGGGAGGATAGAGAAAAATTAAACATCTGCAGGCCTAGTTCCCTAGAGGAAAGATATTGGAAACATCTATAAGTGTGAAAATTATTAAAGGCAGAGAACAGTATGGGTTTATTTAAGAAAGGATTGTTCAGAATACTGATCTAGACAATCTAAATTAATCAATTGGCAGAATGGAGTAGAAGAAAGTATATTCTGTAATTTATCATAAAAGCGTTTGGTACCTTACCACATTATAGATTACTCTGATCCAGAAATCTCAGAAGTATTGTAGAACCAAAGACTACTGGTACAGATGAAATGTTTTAGGAAAATGAAACAGGTCTTGATAATAAAAATGGGGTGGAGAAACTCATTCAGTTATTATTTGTATTGTGGTAGCACCTACATGCCCCAGTCATGTACCAGGGCCTCAGAATGCTAGGCACTGTACAAACACAAAACAAAAAAGTATAGAATACAAGTGTGCTTAATGGTTTGGTTTTTGGGGGTTTTTTGGCTGTTGTTTTTCCACTGCATAAAATACCATGAGTTTATAATTTCAAAAGTGGCTAAAAGTTCCTATGATCTTGTTTTGGAGGTTCTGCAGAGGATGAGGCAGGAATAAACAAAAGCAGGAAACAGATTAAGGTGCTCCTCCTATCTCCTACACATTTTCCCCAATTTTAAAATCCTTTAAAAATAAATCCAATGTGGTTTTTTTCTTCTTTGACAAGCCAGCTAAGTCACCTGTGGGTATCTGAGATCCACAGGTAACATTTGTTGTTCTGTTATACTGGAATTAGCACAGAGAAGGAAAAGCTCTCAGAAAACTTTTGGAGTTTTGGGTAGAATGCAAATAAATATTTATTACTACTAATACAATAAGTCTATGGAGCTGTAATAATCACTGTTGATACAGTATATATGACAGCAAAAGGGGTACTTAAAAGTATCATTTTTATTCAGATACCAATCTGTAAATACATATTTAGGCCTATCAGTTTGCACTGAACTAGTTAAGTCTTTCTCTCAGCAAATAAGCAACTTTCTTTGTAGGCTCAGCCTTCTAGTTGGACTCTGAAACACCGTTAATCATTCTTTTTTCATGGTATCTATTTTATGTAGGCTTCAGGTGAAAGATGCAAGGGTAAAGAGTAGGGGAATGTCCCCTGTGGAAACACATTCATTTGCACATGAACCCTGGATGCGGAGACAAATTACACTCGTTTCACATCATGTACTCAGGGACCTTAGCAATTCATTACTTGCACCTACTAAAAATTATTCCATTCTCTGTCCACAATTGCTGCTTCAAAGATGACTGGAGGCAAGTAATTTTGTTAAATATAAATCACAGAGTAAAAGACATGGAGGAATGAAGCTACATTTTGTGACCAGCTGTAGGGTCCCCTGTTTAAAAAAAAAAAAAAAATGGACACAAACTGCAACAATAGACAATATATAACAAGGTATATAACAAATGAAGGCTAATCTCAATTTTAAACAAATCCATGTTTTTATTCCTTATTGTTTCTTTTGTGAAACAAAGCTATAATGTAGATCGGGATTCTAATCATTGTGTCTACGCAAACTATTTCTCAACTACAGAACAAATCTGTCTTGTGTACTAGAAACTGCAAAACAAGAAAATTTTAAGGTGAAATAAGATCAGCCTCATTCAATTTAGTTGAAGTAACTACTCACTAACAAATATTATAATTATTATTATGTATGGACTGAGACAGTGCTCTGTGCTATAAAACAGAAAGTAAAACATTTTCCATCTGGAAAAGTTTACCATTCTAACACAATAGGCTATTTCATGTCAAGGTAAGTCACTACCAGAAATATACACCATTATCAAAATATTTTATTTTATAGTACTTTCTCCACTTCATCTCTAATAAACAACAACTTTTAATTAAAATTTATATTTGCCAATTTCATATTCAGCCCCCCCATTTTGCTCCCACTGCAAATTAGTGCAGGAATAAGGCAGAAATTCAGCTCTTGCCCTTCATATTCTTATGATGCTCTTATTTTTGCCATTCACTATTTGACAGTTCTAAAGGAATACGTACCACTGTAACAGAAAATACCTGGGAAACTAACAGAGGGCTGCGTTCACCCTAGTTCACTATGACATATGACATCAGATAGGTAACACTGCCTTTACTTTTCTATGATAGTGATTTTGAGTGAGTCCAAGGAGGTATAGCAAGGTCTTATCTCATACTCCGGAGGGAATTCCGTGCCAAAAAAACTAAAATTCTGTGCACAATATTTTAAAGTTCTGCAAATTTTATTTGTCAATAAATAAATGTGGCTCCAGCATGGCAGTAGGGAGCACAGGCCACTGGCTGCATTGAGGTGGGAAGATCACCCTGAAGCTCCCACCTCTCCCTGTACAGGGACTCGGCAGTGAGGCTGCACTTGACCCTGACACAGTGCAAGGGCTGGGCCTGCCCCAGAAACACTGTGGGGCCCTGTGCAGCTGTGCCAGACACACCAGGTGTGGCTGGGCAGGCTCAGCCGAACAGGATCCAAGTGTGGAGGGGCTTAGTGTGGGGGGATCCAGGTGTGGAGCGAGAGGTTTCTGTGTGGGGCAATCTGGGTACGGGAGGCTCAGTGGGAGATCTGGATGCACAGGGGCTCGGTGGGGGGGGGAGGAGGGGGGAGAGGCGAGTTCCGGGTGCAGGGGCAATGGGGCTCTTCAGGGGATTCACGTGATGGCGATTGGGGCTCAGGATGGGGGTCTGGGTGAGGGGAGATGGGGCTTGGCAGGTGTGTGTGTGTGTGGGGGGGATCCGGGTGCAGCTGGCTGGGGGGCTTATCAGAGAGGGGTCCCCAGGTTTAGGGAGGTAGGGCTTGTTAGGGTGAGAGTTTGATGGGCCTGCTTAACAGGGGAGCCCCAGCTGCTGCCAAAGGGACACTGCATGCTTCATTGATGGCAAACTACACTTCTTTATTTATATTCAATTACCTCAGTTTACTGAATTTATACTGTGCATGTCTGATCATCCCTGGCTAGTATGTTATCTCCTCCCCTCCCCAATATTTTCATCTATTTATTCAATGAATGAACGGATACACAAACATTTCTGTTACCTCAGTATAAAGCAGTGCATCCTCAGAGATGGTATCATAATCCTGAACACAACTCTTGGCTGCATTTTGTGCAAACTTCAAAAATTCTGCAATTTCATTGTTCAGAAATTCTTTCATTTGCTGTAACAAGAAAGGAGACCAAAAAAAAAAGTCCCATTTTGAAGATAGCAAGAAAAAACAAAAAATAACCGCCCCATAACTTAACTGTAATTGTAAATGTAAATGTAAACCATTATTATAAAGGATGGATTTACACATCTCACTGCATATTTACAAAGCATCCAGTAGGTTATTTACATCACACAAGAAGTGACATGTCTAGAAAGGCAATGCAAGTATCTCGGTGAAGAACTGAAGACATTATGGCCCAGATCTCTCTAGATATTCTACACTGGTAGATCCTTGTACACCTCCACTGAAGTCAACACAAAAGAAGCTTACAGGATTGGAGCCTATTTCCTTAAGAAAAGAAGCTTCCTCCCTGCAACAAATATTATTAGTTTAACCAAGGAGAGTGAAGCATGGACACTGTCAGAGCAATTTGACATGAGCCCTGTCTACATTAGCACTTACACTGCTACTAACAATAGCACACTAGCCCTGTTGCTGGAAAAAATGGGTACTCATTTTTCTAATGTAGATATATCCATTGTCACAACATAAGAGAATGGAATTGCCATAAACAAGGAATCGCAGGACCATCTATGTAACAGATCAATAGCCACAGCCAATGAATCCGTTAATGCCACTTACAGGACTCAAACCTAATGATGCATCCATCCAGCATGAAAAGGAAATACAGTAGCTCATTGTCTAAAACATTTTTGCTAAGAACTAAAAGAGTGAATATTTGTGCATTTCTACTCCAGTGAGTAGACTACTTGCTATGTCAAGTACTGAAGGTCAACATGAAGGTCTCCAATGGTGTTAATGAGTGAGTCTTGGATGCAGCCTAAAATATAATCAGCATACAGAATCATAGAAATGTGGGGTTGGAAGGAGCCTTGAGAGGCAGGACCAAGAACACCTAGACCACTGCGGTGGGGTGTCTCTAACCTGAAAAACCTCCAATGATGGGCATTCCAATGATGGGGATTCCACCTCCCTTGGAAGTGCTTAACTATCTTTATGGTTAGAATGTTTTTCCTGGTCTCTAACCTAAATCCCCCTTGCTACAGATTAAACCCATCATTTCTTGTCCTACCTTCAGTGGACAAGGAGAACAATTGACCACCATCCTCTTTATAACAGTCCTTAACATATTTGAAGACTTATGAGGCCTGGAGCCAGGCTGGAACTCCTTCGCGTCCTCCCCCCAGCCCTCTGCCAGCATTGCTTTGCCTGAGGTCCTGTAGCTCCCTCAGCCAACCAGATGCACCATCCACGCTCCTCCAGCTCTAGCAAGGAATTGATCTTGCTCTGGCCCTGCAGCTCTTCTTATACTAGATTTCTGGGCCCTGATTGGCTGCTTCTCACACAGCTGCTCTAAGCAGCTTGAGGGACCTCTCTACTTCCTTTTCTGAGGCGGGATGTGACGGGGCCGCCGGACCTAATCCACCCGTCACAGAAGGACAGAGCCATCATGATGTTTCTAACTTCTAATACAGTTAAAACATTTGTCCATGACATTATGAAATTCTACATGTGTGTCCTCCGCTTAGTACTTATTTTACAGTCAATTCATCACTTTAATTCTTCTATAACTACCAGCATAGCAACTGACTTAGGGACAGGAAAGCAGGAGGCGTCAAGGCAACTATTCAACTATATTTTTAGAGTAACGTGACATCAACTATCCTAAAAAAGCCTCAGTAAAACAACAATGTACATGTTTAGTTACCTTTAAAAAAATACAAATGTCATTGTTGGGGAGATAAAACATGTTGGAATTGGAAATGTTTAAGGACTTATAATTATTACAATTAAATTTTTATCTACAAATGATTTTTAGAAAATTTTCCTTGGATTATTACAGCAAGGAATATTAGGAGAAAAGACAATTTTAACACTTACCAAATACTGGGAATATTCTCTTTGATGTGTTGAAATAAATTGGTAGGATAAAGGGTTTTTTGAAAACTTAGTCATTAGATATAAATATGTTTTCTGCTCCTTCTCAGTTAGACTAGAGACATAAGGATAGGGGATTCTGGGCTCTGGAAAAGGATTATCATCAGCTGCAGGTTTAACTTCCTCCTCAGCTGGAGCTGCAGCCTGTGTGTTAAATGTTTTCGCATCTTCTACAGAGTTTACTGATGCCTCTACATTTTCTTCTTTATGTCTGAAAGAAAAGTAGCACGTGAAAAAACTTACAATTTACACTTTTCACATGAAGACTTGTATTTTGCCCAATGATTGGAAATCTTAGTCTTCCGTGACCGTCAACATCAATTTTCTCAAATATATCATAATTAAAGCTACATTTTATTCATGGGTACTTTTAGTAAAAGTCGAGGACAGGTCATGGGCAGTAAACAAAAATTCATGGCCCCTGACCTCTCCATGACTGTTACTAAAAATACCAGTGAATAAAATATGCGGGGGGATGGTGCCCGGGGACCCCACGGGTGCTGAGGGAGAGAGGCCTGGCTGCATGCAGGGGGAGGAGGGGATGGGCAGCGGCGTACAGCCCAAGACCCCCCCATTGGTGCTGGGGAGGAGGGGAGAGGGTGGGTGGCCCAGAACCCCTGCTGGTGCTGGCGGGGCCAGCAGGCTCCCTATTTGGCTCCATGCCCTCCTCCCCAGCAGCAGCAGAGTTTGGGTGTGGGAGGGGGGGAAGCGGGCTCTGGGCGGCGCTTACCCAGGGGCACTCTGGGAACCATGGCCAATGGAAGCTGCAGGGGTGGTGCCTGCAGGCGGAGCTGCCTGGCCACACCTCCACCTAGCAGGTGAGCGAGTGGGATGTTACCCAGAGCCCAGCTCACCCCTTCCCGTGCCTCAACCTCCTGTCCCCTCCCACACCCAAACCTTGCTGCTGGGATGGGGGTGGGGGCTCAGTGGCCCAAGACTGCCCCAGCAGCGATCAGCGAACCTGGCACAGAAGCTGCCCCTGAGCCAGGCGAACTAACCACTGCAGAAGACACAGAATCTGTGACTTCCATAACCTTGGTGACAAACTCACAGGCTTAATCATAATTAATAGAACAATGGTGTTATAACACCATACCCCCATCTGTATTTTATTATTCTGTGCTTTATTTAGACAGTCAAATCCTAGGACTGATGGGAGTTTCACCACTGACTTCAAAAGAAGAAAAATTTGGTCATTATTTGTACTGGATCAACTCCACTTTTCCAGTAAACATCATGCATAATAACTTGTTACACTGGATTTCTAGATGAGCCAATCACAAAACACAGGTCCTTTTTGTTCTGGAAAGGACTTCACTATGAATGAAGCCTCATTTCCTCATCTGCTGTCTGCTACTTATGTGTACAATGTTGTTGTAGCCGTGTTGGTCACAGGTATTACAGACACAAGATGAATGAGGTAATATCATTTATTGGACCAACTTCTGTTAGTCAGAGAGACAAGCTCTCTAGCTTAGGCCATGTCTATACTACAAAATTATGTCGAATTAACTTACGTCGGCATATAGCCACCACAGCTATTAAACTGCTTGTGTTTTTGTAAGCTTAACTCCTTGTGTTGGCAGTTTGCATCCTCGCCAAGAGCATTTGTATCAATTGTACTGTCATTTTGGGGCATTGTGGGACAGCTCCTGAAGGCCCATAACAGTCTATGTAAGCAACTCAGTGTCTACACTGACACTGCATCAACCTACTTATAATCGACAGACACTATGGGCTTGTCTACACTGGCACGTTTTGTTGCAAAAAAACTGCCTTTTGGAGACAAAACAGCAATAGCTTACACACTGCAATGGGCCTTTTATCGAAAAAAAATGCTCCGTTTTGGTGACAAAAACCTTCACTCTTATAAGAGACTTTTGTCTTTCCCTCTCCCTTTATTGTCGACAAACAGCCTGTGTCGGGGGCGGCTCTAGAAATCAGGCTGCCCCAAGCAGCGCGGTGCGCCGCCCTTCCACGGTCCCGCGGCGGGTCCCTTTTTCCTGCGGCTCCGGTTGAGCTCCCGCAGGCATGCCTGCGGCAGGTCGACCGGAGCCCGGGACAAGCGGACCTGCCGCAGGCATGACTGCGGCGGGTGCCATGGTCTCGCGGCTCCGGTTGACCTGCTGCAGGCATGCCTGCGGGAGCTCAACCGGAGCCGCGGGAAGAGGGGACCCGCCGCAGTCATACCTGCGGCAGGTCCGCTCGTCCCGGGCTCCGGTCGACCTGCCGCAAGCCTGCGGCAGGTCGACCGGAGCCAAATGCCGCCCCCCCGGGAAAGGGCCGCCCCACGCGCCTGCTTGGCGCGCTGGGGTCTAGAGCCGCCCCTGGCCTGTGTAGACACCACACCTTTTTTTTCCTATTTTACTGGCTTCCAGAAAGTGTCCCACAATTCCCATGCTGCCACTCTGGTTATTGGTTTTAACTCTGCTGCCCTGCAGGCTACCCACCCCTCCCCCTTGCAAGCCCTGGGAATTTTAAATCTCATTTCCTGCTTGCTGGCTTCCCATGTGAGCTTTCCAGATAAGCATAGCTGGCTATCGCACCAAACGTGCTCCTGCTTGGACCAGCGCTGAGCTCTTGGATCTGATCAGTATATGGGTAGAGGAGTCTGTTCAGTCGCAGCTGTGATTGACCCGTAGGAATCGGGACACATATGGGCAAATTTCTCGAGGCTTGTGCAAAAAGGGCTATGATTGGGACACGCAATAATGCAGAGCGAAGATAAAGGAGCTGAGGCAGGCGTACCATAAGGCACAGGAGGCAAACCATTGCTCCGGTGGTGCACCTAAGACCTGCCGCTTCTATGGCCTGGTCTACACTAGGAGGTTATGTCGAATTTAGCAGCGTTAAATCGAATTAACCCTGCACCCATCCACACAACGAAGCTATTTAGTTCGACATACAGGTCTCTTTAGTTCGATTTCTGTACTATCCCACAGTGCACCACTCTGTTGACGCTCTGGACAGCAGTCCGAGCTCGGATGCTCTGACCAGCCACACAGGAAAAGCCCCATGAAAATTTGAATTCCTTTTCCTGTCTGGCCAGTTTGAATCTCATTTCCTGTTTGGACATCGTGGCGAGCTCAGCAGCACTGGCAACGATGCAGAGCTCTCCAGCAGAGGAGTCCATGCAATCTCAGAACAGAAAGAGGGCCCCAGCATGGACTGACCGGGAAGTCTTGGATCTGATCGGTGTGTGGGGCGATGAGTCTGTGCTTTCGGAGCTGCGCTCTAAAAAACGGAATGCGAAGATCTACGAGAAGATCTCCAAAGCCATGACAGAGAGAGGATACAGCTGGGATGCAACGCAGTGTCGCGTGAAAATCAAGGACCTGAGACAAGGCTACCAGAAGACCAAAGCGGCAAACGGACGCTCCGGATCCCAGCCCCAGACATGCCGTTTCCACGAGGCACTGCATTCCATTCTAGGTGCGGCCGCCACCACTACCCCACCACTGACCGTGGACTCTGACGGTGGGATAGTGTCGACGGCCGGTTCCTCGGAGATGTTCGCGGACGGGGAAGATGAGGAAGGAGATGAGGAGGACGAGGCAGTTGACAGCGCTTACAACGCTGATTTCCCCGACAGCCAGGATCTCTTCATTACCCTCACAGAGATCCCCTACCAACCCTCCCCAGCCGTTAATCCGGACCCTGAATCAGGGGAAGAATCAGTCGGTAAGTGCTTTAAACATGTAAACATTTATTTTTAACAGAACAGGAATATTAACTATGTGAAAAGAAGGTCAATATGTACGGGGATAGAACAGAAATCCTCATGGGAGATCTCCACGAAGCTCTCCTGGAGGTAATTGAAAAGCCTCTGCATGAGGTTCCTGGGGAGAGCGGCCTTATTGCGTCCTCCGCGGTAGCACACTTTTCCGCGCCAGGCTATCATCAGGTACTCGGGTATCATTGCCTCGACGAGCATGGCGGCATAGGGTCCTGGTTTTTGCTGGCTTTCACGCAGCATGCGGTCTTTATCTGTGTCACTGATCCTCATCAGGGTGATCTCGCTCATGGTGACCTGCTTTGAATTAGGGGAATGTTAGTATTGGGACTGCTTGCCTGTTCCTTTACATAACTGTAACCGGCGGTTTACAGCCACGCAGTGGAGGCGGGACAGGGGCAGCGTTCATGCTTTCTGGACTGCCGGCAGCAGGAACTGGCCAACGCTAGGAGCATTGCTTTGACCGTGAAAGGAGGGCACTGCTATAAATTAAGTTTTAAGCAGGCAAAAGTCTACGGCTTACCATGTCTGCCTGCTACACGAATTCTGCTGTCCTGCCCCGCTTGTCTGATCTCCACTGCAAGACCCCAGGCACTGAATGCGAAGGCCGAAAAGTCAACCTTGTCCTGAGTGCGCATGAGATAGGTGCTGTGCATGGTCTTGTTCACAGAGACAGACTAGACTATGTTAATTGTTCGCAAAAATGTATCTTTGTAAGGAATTCACTCCCTTTTTCCCATCACACAGCTGCGACTGTCTCCCGACCTACCCCAGCATCCCCCTCACAGAGGCTGGCGCAGATTAGGCGGCGAAAGAAAAGGACATGGGACGAGATGTTCTCAGAACTTGTGGGCTGCTCCCGAGCCGAGGCGGCCCAGCAGACCCAGTGGAGGGAGAACATGTCGCAGTACCAGCGCTCACACAGCGAACGGGAGGACAGGTGGCGGCAGGAAGACCAGCAGGTGACTCAAACGCTGCTTGGACTAATGAGGGAGCAAACGGACACGCTCCGGCGCCTTGTGGATGTTCTGCAGGAACGGAGGCAGGAGGACAGAGCCCCACTGCAGTCTATCTCTAACCGCCCTCCCCCGCCACAAAGTCCCATACCCCCCTCACCCAAAGTACCAAGAAGGAGGGGCGGCAGGGGCCGTGAAAACTGTCACTCCACATCTGCAGAGTGCTCAAGTACAAGAAGGCTCTCATTCCCAAAATTTTGATAAGTCCTTTCCTTCCCGCCTCACCCAAGCCCCCGTCCCAGTTTCATCCCCTAACTGTCTAGTTGATAATAAAAAATACTTTTCTGTTAATTACTGTTTCCGTCATGTTCTTTTAGAGGAGACTGTGTTTGAAGGGGGGGAAGGGGGTTGGTAATTGGACAGGACAGTCACCTTTACCAGGGTACAGACACGGGGGCAGGTTCAGCAGCAGGTCACACACACAGTGCAATCACTAGGCACCCTGGTCAGTCTGGGAGGTGGTTTTCATGTTCTGTGTGGGGGGAGCTATGTGACTTTGTGGCGGGGGAGGGCGGTTAGAGATCTTATGCAGCAGTCCTTATCCTGGATCACAGAGCCACGCAGCAGGGGATCTGTAACCGTCCTCCCCCGCCATAAAGTCACATAGCCACCACACACAGAGTCCCGAAAAGGAGGGGTGGCAGGCTCCATTGAAACAACCAGTCCGCCACTGCGGATCGCTCTAGGAGCAGGAGCCTGTCATTCCTCAAGTTTAGAAGCGGTCTTTACATCACTACACACCCTACCCACCACAGTCTGCGTCCCAGTTTCAACCCTTTACCGCGAAATCAGTAATAAAGAAAACAGTGTTAATTAACAAAGTTCCATGTATTTTATTTTTAAGCGTGTGTTGAAGGGGGAACGGGTATGTAACTGCAGAGGATAGTCAACATTAGCTGGGTAAAGAAACAGGGGCAGGTTCAGCTTCTCTGTAAACAAACTTAATAGTCACAGGTTACCCTGCTCCCTGAGGAACCTAGCTTTCAAAGCCTCCCGGATGCACAGCGCTTCCCGCTGGGCTCTTCTAATCGCACGGCTGTCTGGCTGGGCGTAATCAGCAGCCAGGCTATTTGCCTCAACCTCCCATCCCGCCATAAAGGTCTCCCCCTTGCTCTCACAGAGATTGTGGAGCACACAGCAAGCTGCAATAATAATGGGGATATTGGTTTCGCTGAGATCTGAGCGAGTCAGTAAGCTTCTCCATCTCCCCTTGAGACGTCCGAAAGCACACTCCACCACCATTCTGCACTTGCTCAGCCGGTAGTTGAAGAGTTCTTTGTCACTGTCCAGGGCGCCTGTATAGGGCTTCATGAGCCAGGGCATTAGCGGGTAGGCTGGGTCCCCGAGGATCACTATAGGCATCTCCACATCCCCAACAGTTATTTTGTGGTCCGGGAAGAAAATACCTTCCTGCAGGCGTCTAAACAGACCAGAGTTCCTGAAAACATGCGCGTCATGAACCTTGCCCGGCCATCCGACGTTGATGTTGGTAAAACATCCCCTATGGTCCACCAGTGCTTGCAGCACCATTGAAAAGTAGCCCTTTCGGTTAATATACTGGCTGGCCTGGTGGTCCGGTCCCAGGATAGGGATGTGAGTTCCATCTATAGCCCCACCGCAGTTTGGGAATCCCATCGCGGCGAAGCCATCTATGATGACCTGAATGTTTCCCAGGGTCACTACCTTTGAGAGCAGTAGCTCAACGATTGCGTTGGCTCCTTGCATCACAGCAACCCCCACGGTAGATTTGCCCACGCCAAAGTGGTTCGCTACTGACCGGTAGCTGTCTGGCGTTGCAAGTTTCCAGAGGGCTATGGCCACTCGCTTCTGCACAGTCAGGGCTGCTCGCATCCGGGTGTCCTTGCGCTTCAGGGCAGGGGACAGCAAGTCACACAGTTCAAGGAAAGTTCCCTTATGCATCCTAAAGTTTCGCAGCCACTGTGATTCATCCCAGACCTGCAGCACTATGCGGTCCCACCAGTCCGTGCTTGTTTCCCGGGCCCAGAATCGCCATTCCACAGCATGAACATGACCCATTGTCACCATGATGTCCACGGCGCGGGGTCCCGTGCTTTGTGAGAGGTCTGTACCACTCTCAGACTTCATGTCCTCACCGCGCTGCCGTAGCCTCCTCGCCCGATTTCTCAGCATCTGACTGTGAAAAAGGTGGACGATAAGGTGTGAGGAGTTGACAACGGCCATAACTGCAGCGATGATCGCAGCGGACTCCATACTCGCAGTGCTGTGGTGTCCGCGCTGTCACTCACCAGAAAAGTGCGCGAACTGATTGCCCGCCGGCGCTTTCAGTGAGGGAGGGCGGGAGTGATGGTTGAATGACGACAGTTACCCAAAACCACCCTCGACACATTTTTTCCCCCAGCAGGCATTAGGGGCTCGACCCAGAATTCCAATGGGCAGCGGGGACTGCGGGAACTGTGGGATAGCTGCCCACAGTGCACCGCTTCCAATGTCGACGCTTGCCCCGTTAGTGTGGACTCACAAAGTCGAATTACTGTCCTTAGTGTGGATACACACGTTCGACTTTGTAATATCGGTTCCACAAATTCGATTTAAGTAGAATCGAACTACTCTGGTAGTGTAGACATACCCTATAAGGAGCTGAATTGCCCATAGCTAGGGTGACCAGACAGCAAGTGTGAAAAACTGGGAAGGGGTGGGGGATAATAGGAGCCTATATAAGAAAAAGACCCAAAAATAGGGACTGTCCCTATAAAATCGGGACACCTGGTCACCCTACCGGTAGCCCCGTGGATACTTTGGAGGCAGCAGAAAGAGGGGGTAACCTGGAGGCTGAAATTCTGGATGAAGAAGTGAAGCTAGAAGAGGATGTGGAGCTCCCAGCAGGGTCGCCCGGTGGGGCAGGCAGCCAGGAACTTTTCTCCACTCCAGAAGTGCTCTATGTGCAGCAGGAAGCAGATGAGATGCCGGGTAAGTTGCTGTGACTTGTGTAGGGAATCGAAAAGTGGAAGGCAAGTAGCGTTTTATGCTATCTGGACACTGCCCTGTGTAGCTAATCTGCATGGCCAAGCAGGATGTTGATGGACATCGAGACCTGCAGCACGATGACACAGACCAGGGAACGCGAAGAGTGTTGGGAAGCCAATGCAGCATTTGTTAGGCAAGTGACAGAGCAGATGATAAAAATTATGGAGGATCAGACAGAGATGCTCAAGTCTTTGATACAGCTGCAGACTGAGCAGATCTGTGGTCGACCTCCACTGCAGCACGTGCACAATTCTTTGCCAACCCCACCCCCCTCTATGCCCACACATTCCTTTTCACTTTACAGCACTCTTGAGTTTCCCCATCACTCCACCCTCTCTCACAACTTGCATGATGATAGCTGGAGCTACACACAGTTGTGAGGTTTTACCTTTTTTAACAATAAATAAAAGCTAAGGTATTTAATGGTACAGAGTTTTTATTCTGTGTTCTACAAAAGAATACAGCAATCAATTCACTCTCAGGAACAGGCTTCTAAAGCATTTTGTTGCATGGATCTTGAGCCCCAAAATTGTACATGGATACACCAGGGAAGCAACTCCAAAGCAGATGTGTTAGTGCCCCATTGTCAAAGTGATTCCTTGAAGCCTCTATGATATTAATAGCAGCCCTGTGGGCTCCTCTGACAACCCTAGCGTCTGGCTACTCAAACGGTGCAGCCAAGCACTCTGCCTCAGTGCTTCACACCTGAGCAAACATTTCACCCTTAGATTCACACAGATTATGCAAAGTGCAGCACACGGCTATGACCATGGGAATATTATCCTCTGTAAGGTCTAGCCTGCCATTTAAACACCTCCAGCGAGCTTTCAAATGGCCAAAGGTACATTTGATTACCATGGGGCACCTGCTTAGTCTGTTGTTAAAACGCTCCTTGCTGCTGTCCAGGTGCCCTGTGTAAGGTTTCATGAGCCAGGGCTGTAAGGGGTAAGTCGGGTCTCCCAGGATTACTACAGGCATTTCCACACCCCCCACTGTGACCTTGTTGTCTGGAAAGAAAGTCTCTGCCTGCAGCTTTCTGTACAGGCCAATGCTCCTGAAGGTGCATGTGTCATGCACCTTTCCAGACCAGTCTGCATTTATGTCCATGAAACCCCCGTGGTGATCCACAAGCACCTGCAACACCATGGAGAAGTATCCCTTCCTATTGATGTATTCAGAGGCAAGGTGGTCTGGCGGTAAAATTGGAACGTGTGTGCCATCAATCGCCCTGCTAGAGTTAGGGAAACCCATCACTGCAAAGCCATTCGCTATTTCATGTACATTTTCCCAGAGTCACAGTCCTCCACAGCAGGATGTAATTTACTGCCCTGGACACTTGGGAGTAATACAGCCCCAACAGTGGACTTCCCCACTCCAAATTGATTTGCAACTGACCCGTAGCAGTCTGGATTCACCACACTTCTCTATTGAAAGGGCAGCTCTCATTCTGGTGTTCTTGCGCTGCAGGTCGAGGGCCAGCTCAGCACATAGCTCCATGAAGGTTGCTGTACGCATCCTAAAGTTCTGTACCCATTGGTCGTCATCCCACACCTGCATGACAATGCGATCCTACCAATCAGTGCTTGTTTCCCTAGCCCCAAAAGCAACGGTCTACTGTATGCAGCTGCTCTGTGAATGCCAAAAGCACTGATAAGTTGCTGCTGTCCACATCACACTCAAGTTCCTGCGAGTCATCCTCTCTCAGTAACTTTGTGAGTAACTCTGCTGCCATACGCAATGTCCTCACAACAGTTACCAGTGCATAGGAGAAAAGTGCGGGATCCATCCTCTCTCACCGCAGATGCTGGCACACACTACAAAGACTGACTGTTGGAAAAACGGTGCGAAAGGAAAGCCAGAACGACACGAAAGGAAGCCAGAAACCACTGGAGGGCTGGGACACAAAGCGGTGCATGACGGCACATTTTGCACGTGCCAGGATGCGCCGCGCTCCACTTCCGCCTTCCCACACCACCTAGTGACAGATGGTGTCACCAGGCACTGTGGGATACATATCCACAGTGCATTGCTCATGCTGTCAACAATGGTGCCCCAAATGTGGACACAATCTGTTGACAGAGGGAGCAAATGTAGACTCACTTTGGCGACTTTGTTTTTGTCAATTTTTTCATGTTGGCATTAGTTTCATCGACAAAACTTGTCAGCGTAGATAAGCCCTATGTTGCTCCGGGAGACGGTGTTATTAAGTCGACGCAGAGTGGCACTTATGCCAGTGGGACCCAAATTTAAGTGAAGACACTTCCTCAGCTAGGTTGATGCAAGGCATAAGTAATTAACACCTATTTCAAAAGACCATTCAAAGTGAAGTGGCTCGTTAAAACCTCTCTCGCCATAGGAGAAAAAAAAAAGCTGAGGGGAGGGGAGATTAGTAGGTTATAGATTGTTATAAGCCATAAATCCAGTGTCTCTAATCACTCCATGATTATTAGTGTCTAGAAACATTATAAATGTAAGCCCCCAGGTTTGTCTTTTAAGGTGTTGTGCAGGCTGCCTCTGAGGATGCAAACTGACAGATATATAGAGTGATCACTTTGTGAAAAGCATTCACCCACAGGTGATACGATGTTTTTGTCTTTTATCCTTTTTCTGTGCGAGTTCATTCAAGAGCGTGGTGATTGTCTTGTTTCACGCACATAACTGTTACTGGGACATTTAGTGCACTGAATGAGGTACACCACATATTATAGGCATATGTAGGACCCATAGATCTTGAAAGGTATGTTGTGAGAGGCGCTGATTATCTACAGTAGTGATACTCAGACCGAGGCTCAGGAGCTGCAAGTGGCTCTTTAATGTGTCTCCTGTGGCTCTTTGCATCAGATATTAAAATACTGATTTAATTATTAACCAATCTAAGTTATTAACCAATTGTAGAATACTTTGTCAGTCATTTTACTGTGAGAATTATAGATATAATAGTGAATGAAACAATGAATTCACACTACTTTGTCTCTTTTGGGTAATATTGACTGCTAATTTGGCTCCTGAACCACAGAGGTCTGAGTATCATTGGTCTACATGTTTTGCATCTGTTGTTCTGGCAGGGTCTGATGCCACTTTGAGTCTGTTACTTATGTTTGTTAAACTGCATGTCAACAACTTATAATCAATTAGGCCTCACTTACTCCTGAACCAAAGTTATGATAGTAAAAGAGAAGTACTCGACACTGAAGCCTCTTTTAAAATAGAAGACATATGATTTTAACAGCAGGGAAAGTCCAGATTGCAGAGAAGATTTTTCCCAAGAATGAAGCCCACTACTGAGAGCTCCATTTATAATACTAAACAGTACTGGAATCAGTTACTTAAGCAAGATAACACTGGCTGGACACAAGAAGGAGGAGAGGCATAGAGGAAGAAATGGTCCTAGCAACAGGAAGCAAGGTATGTAATAAGATTGGTTTTTAAAACAATTTCAGTATAAGAAGGCTTACTTAACCCGTAGGTATTTACAATACCTATGCTTAAAAATGAGCATATTTTAGGTTAACAAAATGAACATTAACTGCTGATCTTGGAAAAACATATTTTAGTGATTTGATTTCAGCACTAGAAAACATCAAGAGCTATTCATACCTAACAGTACCACGTCTGCAACTCTTAATAATACTTCACAGCTGTCTCACTGAATATAAGAATATGTCCATCCTTGTGGCACAAACTGGCAAATTTAATTAAGCTGCAGCAGCGACAATATGCTGACTCAGATTTGCCAATGTAGGAATGTCAAAAAATTCTAGCAGTTTAAATTGGCTACATTCAGCACAGAATTAAATGGCAGTACTTCAAGATTATTTCACTGTGCAGTGCTGTCAAAATCCTCATCAGGGTGCATATCAAAATAATCCAACAGGGCCTTTCCATTCATATTTGCAGTTATACTTTATTTGAGCTGATGGTTTAAAATTTTCCCCTTCATTTTATGCAATCCACCCTCTTCTCAGCTACAGCTTCCATGGGGAGGGAATAGAAGAGTGGCATCTCAACTACCGTATTTATCGGCGTATAACACGCACTTTTTTCCCCTGAAAATAGGGGGCAAATGATGTGTGCGTGTTATACGCCGATATAACCATGTACCCAGGGCCGGCTCTAGGCTCCCGAGCAGCGCGGCCCTAGCCCCCGTCCCCCCCAGCGGCACGGCCCAAGCCCCCACCCCCCGAGACCCGGCCCGCGGCCCGAGCCCCCACCCCCCGAGACCCGAGCGGCGCGGGCCCGAGCCCCCACCCCCCGAGACCCGGCCCGCGGCCCGAGCCCCCACCCCCCGAGACGCGCGGCCCAAGCCCCCTGCACAGGAGTCCCGGCCCGCGGCCCGAGCCCCGTCGCCCCGAGACCCCACCCCCCTAGACCAGAGCGGAGCGGCCCGAGCCCCCACCCCCCGAGACCCGAGCGGCGCGGCCCGAGCCCCCACCCCCGAGACCCGGCCCGCGGCCCGAGCCCCCACCCCCCGAGACGCGCGGCCCAAGCCCCCACCCCCCGAGACCCCACCCCCAGAGACCCGAGCGGCGCGGCCCATGCCCCGCCCCCCCGAGACCCGAGCGTCGCGGCCCGAGCCCCCACCCCCCGAGACCCGGCCCGCGGCCCTAGCCCCCACCCCCCGAGACCCGGCCCGCGGCCCGAGCCCCCACCCCCCGAGACCCGAGCGGCGCGGCCCAAGCCCCCACCCCCCGAGACCCGGCCCGCGGCCCGAGCCCCCACCCCCCGAGACCCGAGCGGCGCGGGCCCGAGCCCCCACCCCCCGAGACCCGAGCGGCGCGGGCCCGAGCCCCCCCCGCCCCGACCCGGCTCACAGCGCAGCAGCCGCATGGCTCCGGAGGGGGCTGAGCTCTTTCCCGCTCAGAGCCACGTGGGGAGGGGGCGGGGCCGCAAACTCCAGGCTCAGGTCAGCTGCCTCTGCTGGGCCCGGAGCTTTATTTGAAATTTACCGGTAAGTTTTTTTCCTGAAATTTCCCCCTTAAAATGAAGGTGCGTGTTATACGCCTGTGCGTGTTATACGCCGATAAATACGGTAAATATTATCAAGGGTCCCTATATAGAAATTCACAAATTCCTGGAGTATCTGGAAACGAACAAAATATTTCCCATTTGGAATGAGTTATTTCTCCAAAGTCCAAACTCCCCTGATCACAGCAATTCTATAAGTCTCATCTCTGTCTCATTCTCTAATACCTCTCCACACACTCCTTCCTCCACCCCACCCCACCGAATTTGTCTTGGTAGTCATTTTAATAAAATTAAAAATTGGATTTAGGCAAAAAAGAAATTAGGGAACCGCCTGGCTCAAAAGACTGCTTACTGCATACAGAGTACCCTATATACTCGTTCATTAGCCCGTTAGTTTATAAGCCGACCCCACAAGATGGATAGGTAAAAATGGCAAAAACTGTATGACCCTTTCATAAGCCGACCCTATATTCCAGGCAAACTTTGGCTCCCGGCCTGTCAGGGTAAACCGCTAATGGGCCTGGACATTTTGTTTACCTGGAGTGTTCGCAGGCACGGAGCCCCTCAGCTACAGTGGCCCCGGTTCTCCGTTCCCAGCCAATGGGAGCTGCGGGAAGTATCGGCCAGCATGTCCCTCGGACCGCTCTGCTTCCTGCAGCTCCCATTGGCTGGGAACTGCAAACTGCAGCCACTGGGAGCTGAGGGGCTCCGTGCCTGCAGACACTCCAGGTAAACAAAACATCCCGACCTGCCAATGGCTTACCCTGACGGGCCGGGAGCCAGTTTACCGACCCCTGCTATATTTTAAAAACTGGCGTCACAAGAAACATTCAAAAGTTTTGCTAGAATTATTTTAATGTAATCTAACGAAAAACCTGTTATACTAATAACTGAACAAATGTGTATTCACCTTCGGAATGACAGTCAATGTTTTAAATATCCATTTATTGATTTTAAAGTCTCATATTGTTCTAAGGTACTTATTTAAAAAGCCTTAAAATCCTTCAAAGTCCGAATAAGTCTCTGATTCACCAAACAGTTCATTAAATTCTGCTTCAGTCACAGCTGCACTTGCTTTGTCATTAGAGTTGGCAGTGTCATCTTCAGACTCCGATCCCTTCTCATCATCAGCCTCTGTTGTGTCATCATCAAATATGGCATCGTCTTCCGACCCATCGAGTCCATTGCTGATACAGCATTTCTGAAATGATTTTTCTATCCCTTCCGAGGGAATGGACTCCCACGCGTCCTTGACGCACTGGGCGACCAGACAGATTTCAGGCTTCATAAGATTCCCACCTTTTGTCAACTTCACCATGCCTGAGCACATCCATTCAGACCACATTTTGCATAGCCTGTCTTTAAAGAATTTGTTCTGGTAGACATCAAGCAGTTGTAGAACAGAAGTTAAGCCTCCTGGTATTACAGCCAAAGTTGTTTTCATTTTTTTGGCCACATTTTTCACCTCATCCGTCTTGTGTGCCCTGAACATGGCTCAAACAGCATAGCAGGTTTCTTGAAAAGTGCTCCTGGTCTCTTATTCCACACTTTTCCCAGCCATTCAATAGTCCCACTTTCATCCATCCATCCCTTTTCCTGTGTACGTACAATGACACCAGAAGGAAATTTCATGTTTTTAGGCAAGGTTTTTCTTTTAAAAACAACAACAGAAGGGAGCTTTGATCCATTGGCCAAACATGATAAAACCATCATAAAATGGATTTTTTCACGGCCAGTGGTTTTAATTAAAACTGTTTTTTCACTAACACCGGTTACCGTTGTGTTACTCGAGAGATCGAATGTCATTGGTGTTTCGTCCATATTTCCTATTTGTGACAGCTCAAATGCACATTCCTTTCGATGTTTTATAATAAGCCTTTGGAAAGATTAAATTTTTTCTTCCACATCTCTCGGCAGCTTTTGCGCTGTCTTTGTTTGCTGATGAAGACACAGACCATGACAGTTCATGAAGCAAGTACACCAACCCGCTGATGCGACAAACACTGACCGCTTTACTGACTTGTATGTCATCTTTCGACACTTGCAGAGCATGCAGACGAATTCCAGTTCTAATGACAACGTACCCATTTTGTAGACATTCAACAACCCAATCACTGAGATCTTTTTCCAGCTCAAGAAATGAAGTGCACCTCGTTGGACATTTTTTCTTGCTTCTTGGCATGTCTTTTAGTGTTGTTTTATTTTTTCGCCATTCTCTTACTTGCTTCTCATTGATACAGAAGTCATGAGCAATGGCACAATTATTCTTTGCTTCTGCATATTCAACGAGTTTAAACGCTGCGTGATAAGCAGACCATTTTCTTCTGATTTCACCGTTCATTTTAAATAGTAATATGAAAATCTTAGAAAATAATAATTTAGTTATAGATTTTGTAGGACTTTATATAGGAATGTCATCTGCTTTTTCACCGACAAATTATTATTGTTCTTTGTTTATTTCAAAGCAGCCCTATAGATGTGGTGATAACAGGCTATTTAAATTTTATTATTGATTCCATCTAATCTGCGCATTATATTTTTAGATTGGCTCGAGACTTACGAGGTCCAATGGTAGAAATGCATGAAGAGATCAAATTACACAGTAGCGGACTGACACCAGTGCCATAGTACTATCGTTCATTGTATTTTTCTGATTGGCTTGTAGGGTGTAGCATTTTGTGAAATGCATGGGTCAAAAGTCATGCAGATCTGCAGCACTGCTCTTTTAGCATTCATTTCAAGCCAATCTAGTCCATTTAACAAAGCCTTTGCATCTTTAAAAGGCTGCAGTATTGACATCAATAAATTATTTTACAATCAATATAAGTACGCACTATAAAAATAATTATAATATAGTCCTCTAGTAGAACAATACTAAGAAAATTGAACTTTAGGGAAGCAAGTGTTTTTAAGTGCTTTGTTTACATGGACATGAACTAAGAAAATTGTATAATCGATATCCATACGTTTTATTTATATTAAAACTTATTTTATCTCAATTATAACATAATATACAATTTAAGTAAAAAAAAAAAGATTTTAGCACATTTTTAAAGAAGCGAATCCAGAATTTACCTTCCATCATCAGCGATCTCCAAAGGGCTCGGCAAATTTTGGATCCCGGCCCATCAGGGTAAGCCGCTGGCGGGTCGGGATGTTTTGTTTACCTGGAGAATTCGCAGGCATGGAGTCCCTCAGCTCCCGGTGGCCACGGTTTGCCGTTCCCAGACAATGGGAACTGTGGAAAGTGGTGCAGGCTGAGGGATGTGCTGGCCGCCACTTCCTGCGGCTCCCACTGGCTGGGAACGGCAGCCACTGGGAGTTGAGGGGCTCTGTGCCTGCAAATGCTCCAGGTAAACAAAACAACAGTGTATTAGATATTCAATACAATAACTCAATAGCGCTTAAAATCGTCAAATTTTGGTGTAGAACCATTGATAAGCCAACCCCCGCTCTTTGATGCTTCGCTTTTTTACCAAAAACTTCAGCTTATGAACGAGTATATATGGTATTTCACTGGCAGTCAGTGCTGAATTTCATCAAGATCTTGGGAAATGCAAGCACTTCCTACAGGATGGTTCTATCTGCCTATGTGACAGGTAGCATCAGTCCAAGTCCTACTGGGCAGAGACACAGCACAATGTAGCGACAGGTCAAGGACTGACTAGGACAACTATACTCCACAAAAGTCACTTCAGGAAGGGAAACCTGATCTCAGGTCTTGACATATATATGTAAACGAAGAAACTGATTTACAAATGGTTGGTTTACTATCTATTGAGCTGAAATATTTAAACTATACATATTACTGTAATTATTTGGTTTCTGAAACACATTCAGTTGTTTTAAAAAATATATTACTTATTCTATAAAAAATATAAAAAAGTGTCAGAAGGCAGAGAAATGGATTAAAAAGCAGTGTGTATACTCAGTTTACTGAAAAGAGAGTAGATTGTCACATTGCCTTAACGTACTAAACACCTCTCAAAACACTGTGACCTCAAATCTGTATTCTCTTCATTTGGAATCCAGTGCTCTGACATATAGCACGAAAACTCCCTTAAGCCTTACAAATGCTAGTCCTACTTTCAACAAGTATTAGCAAAATAACAAGAAGAAACACAAGTTGCGGAATTAACAGCATGTGTGCCAATATCATTGCTGCTTTTTATTGCAACCCATTTTTCTGCTAAATGTAGTTTGTTTAGCCTAGCTGCTCTTTAAGATAGTGACCTTGCCTATAAAGCCCCTATCATACTGCTGGATCTATGTAAATAGGCATAAGAATGGCCATACTGGGTCAGACCTAAGGTCCATTTTGCCCAGTATCCTGTCTTCCGACAGTGCCCAATGCCAGGTGCCCCAGAGGAAATGAACAGAACAGGTAATCATCAAGTGATCCATCTCCTGTTGTCCACTCCCAGCTTCTGGCAAACAGGCTAGGGACACCATCCCTGCCCATCCTGGGTAATAGTCACTGATGGACCTATCCTCTATGACTTTATCTAGTTCTTTTCTGAACCCTGTTATAGTCTTGGTCTTCACAACATCCTCTGGCAAAATACTTCCTTTTGTTTATTTTAAACCTGCTGCCTATTAATTTCATTTGGTGACCCCCAGTTCTTGTGTTGTGAGGAGTAAGTAACACTTCCTTATTTACTTTCTCCACACCAGTCATGATTTTATAGACCTCTATCATATCCCCCCTCTTAGTGATCTCTTTTGCAAGCTGAAAAGTCCCAGTTTTATTAATATCTCCTCATACAGCAGCCGTTCCATACCCCTAATCATTTTTGTTGCCCTTTTCTGAACCTTTTCGAAGTCCAAAATATCTTTTTTTTAAGATGGGGCGACCACATCGGCACGCAGTGTTCAAGATGTGGGTGTACCATGGATTTATATAGAGGCAATAGGATATTTTCTTATTATCCCTTTCTTAATGATTCCCAACATTCTGTTTGCTTTTTTTGATTTCCACTGCACACTGAATGGGTGTTCTCAGAGAACTATCCACAATAATTCCAAGATCTCTTTCTTAAGTGGTAACAGCTAATTTAGACCCCCATCATTTTATATGTATAGTTGGGATTATGTTTCCCAATGTTCACTACTTTGCATTTAGCAACACTGAATTTAATCTGCCATTTTGTTGCCCAGTCACCCAGTTTTGACAGGTCCTTTTGTAGCTCTTCACAGTCTGCTTGGGACTTAACTATCTTGAGTAGTTTTGTATCATCTGCAAATTTTGCCACCACATTGTTTACCCCTTTTTCCAGATCATTTATGAATATGTTGAATAGGACCAGTACAGATCCCTGGGGAACACCACTATTTACTTCTCTCCATTCTGAAAAATGACCATTTATTCCTACCCTTTGTTTCCTATTTTTTAACCAGTTACCAATCCATGAAAGGATGTTCCCTCTTAGGCCACGACAGCTTACTTGCCGAAGAGCCTTTGGTGAGGGACCTAGTCAAAGGCTTTCTGAAAATCTAACTACACTATATCCACTGAACCCCACTCCCTTACCCACATGCTTGTTGACCCCCTCAAAGAATTATTTGAGACATGAATAGACAGAAGACATAGAAATGGATTTAAAAGACATGAATACATGGGATTCTAACTCAGACAACATCACCAGCATTCTCCAAATGAGAAAGATGGAGAGTCAGGGATTGGGACACAGCCAGCCTCACCAAATATATCATGCTAGAGGAAGCAGGATCTTTGGAAGTTGCCAGTGAAAGGAGTTTTGCTTAAGTTTTTCTTCTTTGGTATCAGTGAGGAAGCAGAGTATCAGACCATTACCCAAGGCCCCAGGAGGTCTCCTGCTTTACGAGGTCCCAAGAAAGAGGACAGAGACCAGTGCATATCTGTCAAATGAATGTTGGGTAACATGTTGGGTAACAAAGGTTTTTTTTCCTTGCTGTTTTGTTTTTCAATTGAAATAAGAGGAAAAAAAGCATGTTTTGAAAGGAAGCAGGGAGAATACTCACAACAGCTGAAAGAAAATACATACTTGTTTGACAAAATCCACAGTTCAGAGAGGGTTGGAGACAAGGAATATTTTTCATAAATGTCTCGTGAGAAAAATACTTCAACGCCATTTTTTGGTGAAACATTCCTGTTTAAAAAAAAAAAAAAAAAGAGACAACATGTACTTGCAATTCAATCACACAAAACACAACACTGACTATATGGTTACTGACACCAACTTAAGGACAATATCTGAGTGACAAAACTCAGAATTTGAAAAATGATTCTCTGAATCACTAAGAAATAAGGTATATAATTCTGTGTGAAAAGGGGGAGAATGTTATCTATAATGTTCACACTCTCCTCCTCAGACAGATATAGCTAACCCAATGTTTCATTTCAACATTAAAATGAACTTGTTCCTCACTATTCAAAAGAAAGTTTACAGATAGGATGGGGTAAATTTCTAGAGCTGGTCTGAGAAAATTTATGGAGCCATATTTTGTTGGAATATTGTGATTCAAATCGAAACACTTCACTATGCTGGGTCAATTTTGCTGGAAAATAATATAGAAAAAAAGTTTTGACAATGCTGAATCTTCCTGCACTGTTGAATAGCCACTGCAAGCTGCAGTGCGGCAGCATGTCAGAGGAACCCAGTCCCCACAACACACCCACTGGTGACAGTCATTGCTCTGTGTCCCCACACTGTACATTTATAAAGTACTTTAGGATTCTTCTGAATAAAAGTAATGCAAATAATTATAATTTCTTCCTCTCTCCTCAACTACCTGCTAAATAACCATACTGCATCAAGGGTAATTACAATCCACCTACTTAAAATATGTCTGGTAATCTCAACCAGATAGGTTATTTTTTTCAATTTTTGTCCTAAACTTCTTGTCCTACTGTGTAGTGTTGGTCGGACATATTAAACACATCCTATTTTTCATCTCAGTGGTAGATGTATTTCATTAGTGGTTTCTTCATGAAACATAAAATTTGTCATTCTCTAAAATAAGCATTTGTAGGTATGGGCCTTGGTCTTGCAAAGGCTTATGAATATGCTTACAGTTAAGCACTTGCACAAGTCTTTGCAGTATCAAGGCTGTAAAATGTTAGCTCGTTAGGGAAAGAATATCATTTTATTTATCTGCAAATAAATCTGGCACATCTATGTGTTGTATTAATAAATGACAATTTAAAACGTTATATAAAATTACTATAGAGGCATTAGTATTGCAGCATTAGTTCAATTAACTGCTGACCAAACCCCTTCCCTATGTGAAAGATGCGGGTGGAATGAAGAAGAGAAAGACAAAGATATTATTTTTAATATGTGACCCCAGATGTGTCCAGCACTATCACAGATCGGGAATGATGTAGGTATTGCCTGAAGCAGAGTCTCTGAATTGACTAGCTCCCAGTCCCATCCCTTGCTAGATTGCACTGCTGTGTCCATAGACTCCCCCGCCCCAGATGTCCCAAGGGAGAGAGTTATCGCACAGACAGGGTGCTGGCGTTTTGACTACGGCATTACCTGCTCCGCATTGGCGCTTTTCAGTTATTAATGGTTTCATTTGTATTTGTCGGCGATCGCTGGGACAACAACGAGGCAGGGCACCAGACTTTAATCAGTTCTTATCCAGCGAGGCCGGGGGTCAGAGCACGCGGTGGTTCCAGCGATCGCCTCTGCCCCGTTCACACCAGCGGGCCAAGTGCGGGGGGCCCCGAGCACCTGGGCCAGTGGGGAAGGCGATGTGGAGGCAGCGAGTGGGGAACCTCCGAGGCTACAGCGATGGCGCGTTGGTTACACGAGCTCAGCGGCAAGGGGCTGGGAGACACCGGGTGGCTCGCGGAGACTCTGAGCTACGGTGCGGCGGCCTGTCAGAGGGGCCCGCCCCCCTTCCCACGCGCTGGGGACAGTGCCCCCGCTCCGCGCACAGCACCGCGCCGGGGAGACCCGACTTCAGCAGGGCCTGAGCCCCCCCCACCAAAGCCACATACTCACCAGGTGAGCCGCGTCTCACCGGCCTCCATCTTGGCCGCGCTACTCCCCTCCTCCCGGCAACGGCAAACTGCCCATTCCACGACCCCAGCCCCCAGTCCCGGCCTCCCTCAGTGCGCTACCCGATCAGCACCTCGGAGCGCGCACAGCGCGGGCTCACGTGGGTAAGGCAGCCAATCAGAGCAGCAACTGCAGCTGCCTAAGCGGCCATCTTTGGTGTGGGCAGAGCGAGTGGTGCCTACATTGTGGGCCCGGGCAGAGAATCCCACCCCCTTCCCTCAGGGGACGCTGCGGGGCGGGGATTCGCGGGAGGGAGTTCCCGCCCCGAGCCGCCCGGCCCGGCCGGGAGACAGAGCAGGGTCGGATCTGAGGTGGGCTCCGGACCAACTTGCTTAGCAGCAGCGTGGCCAAGTCTGGGCTTCTTGTTTATTTAAAAGGCGCTTTGATCGCCGGAGAGTTGCAGGCTTCGGGCTTGTTTTATTTGGAGGTTGCTTATCTGGGCTTTTTTGTACTCGGTGATTTCAAAGCACAGTTAGTTTAAAACGGGTGTAAGCTGTAGGCGTGGGTTTGGGTCCCTGCATAGGCATTTACCCGCCCCCCCTCCCCTTCAGTTAGGAAAACACCCCCAACTTCATTAACTTTTTGGCCCGCCCACTTAACACAACCACAATTTTTTGTCCCACACTTGGGATGCGCTTCAACCGTTCAACACAGAACGGTACCGCGTGGAGGCAGAGACCCCGGCGGATGGAGAGAGGGCGGATGACCTTGTCTAATAACATGAGTACACCCACATTTATTATTTGAATAATTGTAATGCGTAACTTAATGTTGTATGCAACAAAATCAGAACTACTAAAAATGGAATTTGTATAACATCCCCACCACCTTCCCTCTGGACTGTGTCGGGCTTGTTTTTAAAGATAGTGCCACTTTTTCTCATGAGACTTGGCAACCTCTTGTCCCCCCGCAGCCGCTGAGGGGAGACCTACCTCCACCCCATCCCCCTTCAAGGAGGGGCTGGGCTGTGTGTTTCAGCTGTCCTGGGTGGCCACCTGGATCTCAGGGCAAAGGGTGCTTCTGGGCATCCGGCTCAGCCTGGACCAGGGGGGGTGGTGCGAGCAGGGGAGAGGAGGTACATGGCAGGCCCACCAACAGCAATTCCGGGCCCCAGGGCAGAACAGTCAATGGGCCCCCATGCACGCACGAGCCATGCCCACACGGATGTGGTCTGCCTGACATTTGGGCGGTGGTGCGTCTGTGCTGGCTGGTGCGTGCTCTTCCAGCACGTGCTCTTCTTGGGCGTGCTCTTCTAGCACGGTCAGGGCTTCCATATGCCCACCCAGTAAGGTTGCCAACTGTCTAAATGAATGACCCCAAAGACCATTGCCCTACCCCCTGCTTGCCCCTTCCCTGAGACCATGCCCCTGTCCCACCCCTACTCTGAGTCCCTGCCCCTGCTCACTCCATCCCCCCTCCCTCTGTCACTGTCCCCCACCCTCATTCACTTTCACCAGGTTGGGGCAGAGGATTGGGTGCAGGAGGGGGTGAAGGGTCGGGCTCCAGGAGGACGTTTGGGTGCAGGGGCAGGCTCTGGACGGGAGTTTGGGTGCGGGAGGGTTTGAGGGGTCGGGGTCTAGGAGGGAGTTTGGGTGCGGGTTCTAGGCTGCAGGGAGTTGGGGTTCAGGAGAAGGTCAGGAGGGCAGCACTTAACTCGGGCAGCTCCCAAAAATGACCGGCACACCCCTCTGGCAATGTCTCCTAGGTGGGGGGCCCAGGGGATATCTGGGCGCTGCTGCCTGCAGGCACCGCCCCTGCAGCTCCCATTGATTGCAGTTCCCAGCCAATGGGAGCTGCGGAGTTGGCACTTGGGGCGGGGCCAGTGCACAGATACCGCCCCCCAGGGGCCGCAGAGATATGCCGTCTGGGTCCGTGAGCGGCAGAGCAAGGATGGGCAGGAAGCCTGCCTTAGCCCCACTGCCAGCGGCAGCCGGGGGTCCCTTTAAATTGCCCAGGCCCCTGGTTAGTTGCTCCCTGTGCCGTTCCCCCCACCCCCCGTTGGCAGGCCTGAGAGGAGGGATGCGGCAGGTGGGGTGGTCTGAGGGGGAAGGGGGGATGGAGTGGAGGAGAGGAGGGACTCACCAGGCAGCGGTGGGAGGGGGCAGAACAGGGATTGGAAGAGGCGGAGTGCAGGCTTAGCCTCCCCTGTCATATTGTACCCACCACATATGATCCTCTTTCTTCCCTTGACTTCCTTTCAGGGATGGCGGAAGCTTCCTAACAATAGGGAGCAACTGGCACCCAAACTGTGGCCCCCACCCCTCCTTGCTGCCCCTTCCCCCAAGGCCCTGCCCCCACACTGCCCCCAAGGCCCCACTCCTGCACCGTCTCTTCCTCCCAAGAAACTCCCGCCCACCCTCTGGTTGTTCATCCTTATGGCCAGTAAAAAGTGGGAGTCCCATGACCCTCTGACCCCCACTGTTCTGGCACCCGTGCTCTCTTTCCTACAAGCACTCCCTGATGCCACAACCTTTTAATTTTCCCCAGAGCCAGCTCAGCAGCCCCACCGGTAAGAAATCAGCAAGGAATCACCCACTATGCATAGAGAAGAGTGTATCTCTATCCTAATATTGCAGCACTTAGGCTTTACAGGTAAATTCATTATAGGTAGGCATTTAAATTAATTTTAAAATAGGTCCTTTAAGAAATTTACCATTCTGTGTCTGCCCATTTCTTTGTTAATAATGGAATAATACAACTTTCAACTTCCTATGCAGTTAAAACTCTGCAATCTTGTGCATAAGCTAAATTTCAACTTTTTTAAATTGTCATTTTTTTCTATTATCCTTCATAGCTGAAAGTTTCCTCTTCAGTACAGGCTGAGCAATAACATTCTCCTATACTTGCAGGGGTTCTCAACTATTTTCTTTCAGAGGTTCCCCCCCCCGCCCCTGGCCCATCCGGAGGGAGAATCGGCATTCTGGTGGGTGCGGGGGCCCTCAGGCATAGGCATAGTTTGATTTCTATTTTGTTGGGGGCAGGGCTTAGGCCAGCTCTGCATGGCAGGGTCCAGGGAGGGAGCACCACCTAAACCCCACTGACTCACCTCAGCAGGCCACCCAGCCTGTGTGGGTTCAGGGGGGAAGGTGCAATCAAAAATTATAACTCAAAGGAGGAGGTTCAGCTCAAAAAGTTTGAAAACCGCTCAGGGTGCAGGCAGGTGGTAGTTAGGAGCTGTGTGCAGGCAGGGGTGGAGCTCAGGGTGCAGGGAGAAGGTAGCTTCAGGCTGTGTGCAGGCCGGCAGGGTTTCTCAAATGCCAGGAGGTTTCCCTGCAGTCAGGACAGCTTCCTGAGCCGTGATGCAGGAGGCCGCAAAGCATCTGCCCCTCCCTCCCTGATCCTCCTGGTTGTGCAGCCTTGCACAGCCCCTGGAGACAGGTGAGGCACAACGCTTCAGAAGCACAGTGAGTTCTCTACTTGGGGGTGTGGGGTTGGAGATGGTGGTGGCAATGAGGCTTGGGCTTCAGTCCTGGGGTGGTTGGGAGGTGGGCTCCAGCAGTGGGACTTAAGGAGCCTGGTTGCACGGACCAGGGCTTCAGCCATGGAGCTTCAGGCACCAACACCTAGCTCCAGCTTCAGGGTTTCAGGAGCTGACCCCTGGTCATGTGGCGGCAGGCTCCCATCCCCATCTCTGGCCATATGGCACAGGCCCCGGGCCCCAACCCTGGCAGCAGCTGCTGGTCCTGGGCACCGACCACCAACCCGGCAGCAGCCACCAGCCCCGGGCACCAATCCCCAGTCCTGGCCGACAACTCCAGGTGCCGATTTGTACTCCCAGCACTGTGGCAGGTGCCGACCCCGCGTGTGCAGCAGCAGGCGCCGATCGCTGGGCACACAGCAGCAGGAGCTGGTTTCAGCCTCGTGGCAGTGGGCACTGACCCCTGGATCCAGCCACTGACCCCACAGCTACACAGCAGCGGGTACCAACCCCCAGTTCCAGCCGCACAGCTGTGGGGCTCACCAACCACCCTCCTCTCTCTTGGCCCCGCATCCATACACCCCTCCCCCTGGACCTCACTGCCTCTCAGCCAACATCCATCCCACCATATCCCTCACTGCCTCCACCTACGACTGCTTCCCCTCCCATCCGGGGCTTAATTTGTCCTGGGACTTGCTGAGAAAAGTGATATTAAACATGCAAATATCACTTTTAACAGCCTTCCAAAGTGCTACTAAGTGTCCTGTGAAAAGTGATTGATATTAACAAATATACAAATGTCACTTTTCACAGTAATATTTTTATTGAGTCTGCAAAAAATCCCCTACATGAATAAATTACAGTGCTATGGCTGTGTATATGTACCATGTCTTTGTTTTTCTTAAAGTTAGTCAAGTATTTTAAGAAAAAGTGTCAGTGCGGCCACCAGCAAGGGTTGGTGATGGTCTCACTCTGAGGCCGCCAAAAGATTTGTTGTGAGAACCCCTGAACTAGGGGCTTTGTACAGGCAGGGGTGTAGCTCAGGGTGCAGGGAGAGGGGTTGCTAGGGGCTGTGTGTGGGGAGTGGCATAGCTCAGGGTGCGGGAGAGGGGTTGCTAGGGGCTGTGTGTGGGGAAGGGCATAGCTCAGGGTGCTGGGAGAAGGGTAGCTAGGGGTTGTGTGTGGGGCAGGGGTAGCGCAGGGTCCAGGCAGGGGTGTAGCTCAGGGTGTAGGGAGGGCGGTCAGGAGGCCCCCCCTCCCTCGTGGTTGCTACTCCCCAAGGGCTCTGCCAGCCCCGGAGTCGGGTGTATCCGCCCGGGTGGCTCTTACCGGGCGTGAGCAGTCAAAGGGGGCTGGGAGCTGAGGAGCAGACCCAGCCCTGGGCACCAGCAGATTGGGAGTGCCGCAGCTGCCCGCTCCATGGAACCAACCAGAGCAGCAGCCACCCTGACCTGACCTGGCCAGAGGCATGTGGCCTCAGGGGAGAGGGCAGGAGGGGTATGTGTGTGGAGCTGCCCTGGGACTGCCACGCTCAGATTAAGGCACTGAAGGCCCCTCCATGCCCCGCCCAACTCTGCCCATGGGCTTGCAACTTCTGCTCTGCAGGGCACTGGGGCTCAGGGATCACGGCCCCCCTGAAACCAGCTGTGGGCCCCCAGGGGGCTGCAGATCCCCAGCTGAGAACTGCTGTTTTATAGTGAATTCCATGAAGAATTGCCCTTTTTAAGAGTGGCTACCATCTTGCCATTTATTAACAGGTGTGCGATTTGCCCTTTGCAAAAATGTTCTTTTCAAAATGACCACCACTTCCCATTGTCCCCAGTGGGAGTGAGTGCCCCCATAAAACACTGAGATCCTCTGACAGCACCTTGTAACCATCAGCACTTGTCTGTACATACAGAACTAGATCACGCAGAAAACTGGGATACCACCAGACTAATGCAGACGTCAGGGATACAACTCAGAGGAAAGGAAAAGTATGTGATTCCAGATTCAGTCTGCCCCTGCTCTTACTAATAGCACTAGCTAGAGTAAGTAAACGCCTCAAGTGCCAAAGCTTCCCCTACAAAGCTCTGTTAATATACATATTCTACTGGAACCAGCCTGTTATTTCAGTCTTGGGCCTGGTTGGAGGAAAGACGACCAGCTAACTCCACATTTCAACTCTGTGCAACTTTATCTTGACCTTCTTGGCCCAGATCTTCAAAAGTGTTTGAACTCCGAGCTTCCACCGATTTCAATAGAAGTTAGGAGCCTCAGTGCTGTGAGGATCTAGGCTGTGGTAGTATTCATTAGCACAGTATATAATTCCAGGATCACATACTATTTTTTCCATAGGACCCCTGTCTCATTCAGTGCACAGAATGGACCTGCTCTGTGGATGAACCAGGGTTATGTAGTGAAGCAGGTTGTTGTCTGTGAGACTCATGCATCATTTGTTGCAGAAATGAAGGTTTGTAATAAATGAGGATTGCACACAAAAAAAATGGTTAAAGTGATTAAATGCTGCTCTGGAGAGTTAGATTCTATCCTTGCCTCTGCCACAGAGTTCCTTGGTGATGCTGGGCAAGCCACTTAAACCAAACTTCACAGGTGGTCACAAATGCCTCAGTTTTTTGGTGCCTGGCATGATATCCTGGGTTCTGATTTGCAGAAGTGCTGAGCACCCACAGCTGCAACTGAAGTCTTGGGATCTGAACTCTGAACATATGAAGTGTGATATGCTAAGTACTTTGAAAAATCAGGTTCTAAATATCTCAAATTAGGCACCCAAAATTAGTAGATATTTCTGACCCTTAATCTCTCTGTGCCTCAGTCAGTTCCACATGTGTAAAAGGGGGATATAATACCCTCTCATCTCACAGAAGTGTTGTGAAATAAATACACACACACACATTTTTTGAAGCAGTCAGATACTATAGAAAAGCCTATGAGGAAATTAATAATTCTGTCTTCAGAGCAGGGTTTGGATAGTGTGCAGTAAAAAAAGGCATGGGCCACACATTAAACAAGGAGAAAACTAAATATTGAATAGCATCCATCCTCTGTACTGAATGTGGTTGGGATCCTGTGGAAAAAATAGCATGTGATCATGTAATTAAAGACAGTATCATAATGGATACACACAAGGGGGCTGAATTAAACTTGCAGAGGCAACAGTAATCCTGGCATTTCCAACAATTCAGTGCTTAATTTAATAAAGTTCTTTTAAGGTAGTTTTTTGTGTGCAGTGGCTTCTCCACAATGCAATATCTATATACCTGAACCTGGACAGACTACCTCTTCATTACATGCCAGTACTGTTCTAGGATAGCAGAGCCTTGGATTCCAATCCTCACAAGTGTTCACTCTCACGCTGCTAACATCTTTGATGTTGTTATTGTTGAGTCTATATGTATCGAATAATTTAGAGGGTAAAAACGTGCACCTGGATTCTTTACTATGCCTGTCAGTGTCAAAGGCTTGACTACTAACACATTTTATAGAGGTTTGCTTGTTCAGCAAAATCCACCATGACACATCTAGAGCTTGATCAACTTTGTACCTCTGTACAGCCACCAAGGAATAAATTTAACACGTAACACAATGCAGAAAATGAATATGATCCTAATGTCAAAAAATAATAAGACAAGTGTTTCCATTAGAAGCTGAAACTTTTATTACAGGATAACAGTACATAAAGCACATCTAAAATTGATGTGTTCAATGCACTTAATAAAGGTAATGTAATATTAAAGGTACAAGTTTCTAAGTACAATATAACAACATTCATATTAGAATGAAAATTGGAGTATTTAAAAGACAACATTAAATCTCTTATTTTTACAGTTGTATTTACAAAATGAATCAAAATACTTTTTTCAGGACTCAGAGTAAAATAAACTGTTGCATATAAGCAGACTATTGTAAGAGTGAGTTTAAAAGAAGATTCAAGAAAGTGAAAAGTTAGGTGATAATGGGTAAAGATCATTAGCAAAGTTTTAGTACAATACCATTTTAACATTTCTCTTGATGGCTTATACTTTTATTGTGTCTAGAAAAGGAATTTTTACATACTGTACACATTTACATGTACAGTATAATTTCATTTAAACTTGCATGTATTTACAGAAAACTGAGTGTATTACTCAATGAGGTTTGTGAAGTCCATGTGCTTAATCATCAAACCAACACACATTTGTAATCAGCACTTACTCTGGTCTCTTTACTTTAAACATTTAGTTACAGGAGAAAATATAACCAGAGGGTTTTGCATAATTTATATAACAAGTAAACCTAAACAATCAGGGAGAACATTTTCCTAGCATAAAGTTTATGATGTATATGTTAGTAGATAAAAAATTAAGAGATCCTCCAATGATTGCTGTTTGAAAGTATCAAAAGGTGATGTGAATCAACAAGGGATTTAGAAATAAAATCATCATGGCTTGTATTTAAATAAGACTAACTCTGAAGAGGTTTTAAAAGTAATTGTCCTGATAGTGTTTGCAATTAAACTTTCTACTTATGAAAATATACCCATGATGCAGTAACGTTTGTATTTATTTTCATGACAATAGTATGTTACTGTAAAAAAAGAAAAAATATTTTCCTTGGATTGAGGGTACAAAAGCAGTGCATGGAAGCCAAGAATCATGGCTTTAAAATTCACTACCTTCCGTTATCAAAAAGTGTAGTAAACAGAAACATTATCTTTAATAAATTGCTCAAAATCTTTGCTAAAGATCTTATAAATTCAGTAATATTACAGAAAAATTCTAATAAATATTTAAAAAGGTTAATTACCTCAGATATTTGATATCCATCAATTTTGTAAGAATTTAAATGACAGTATTCGTGGGAGGAGAGAGCTGAAGCGAAGAGTAACTCCAAGAAGTATGATTTCTAGATAAATAAAGGTATGTATAAAAATTAAGAAAATATCAAGTTCTATGACTGACTGCGTTCCACAAACTCCATTTCTGTATTAACTTTAGGTGTCAAAGTCCATCCTTGAACATGCATGTGTGGTTTTAATGAGAATCACATATGCATATATAAGGTCAGAATTTGGACATCAATGTTTCATGAAAGATTTACAGAACATTCCCATAATTGACAATAACTGGAATTAGGCATGATCATGTTACTTCTGGAATGGTGAGTGCCCTCAAATCCTGTTAGATTTAGGGGGTAAAAGGCACCCAGCACGTAGCAGGTTTAGGTCTATATATCTCACATGGACTAACTGGAAAAGAGATCCCTCAACAAGCCAAATAACTACCTACTTCAACCTTTAAACGAGACAGCATTTTATACCAGGGAACTGGCTACATATTTTTCATATGATGTGATATACAGTGAAAGCATTTTAGCAACACAATGGATAATAAACAGGACATAGCACATTTATCATAATATGAACATAGAAAAATATTTGATATCAAATATCATTGTTGAAGTAATTTTCTCCTCATTAAATATACTACAGAATAATTTATATAATGATACTATGCATTTAAAGAGAAAAAACATGTCCCAAATCTAGTACTCTGATACAGGTACTCGTTGGGCATATGTAGATTTTATATATATATATATATATATATGTTATATATATATATATGTTATACTCAGTGAAATTAACAAGACCCAAGGTGGTATTGTCTAGGAATAAAAGGGGTTTGTTTTTTGTTCACAAAAGTAACTTATCTAGCACCACACATCAGAAAAAAACACAAAAATAGCACACTCTAGTTCTAAACAGCTATGTCTAAAATAGATTATATAGTAAAACAGATATTATACAGCATAATGTGGTATTTGATAAACAGATAAATATTTGCACTGTGTAGGCTGTTTATAGCATAACTTTATCTATACAGAATGAAAGCAAAAAAGTTAACTGTATAGAGGTGAGCAGAACAACATTAAATATTATGACTCAAAAGCAGAGACAAAGATAAAGTTGAAAGTACAGAGCAAGAGAAAATGTTTACAGGCCATTACAAGTCCTTAAATTAGTAGTAAAATAAGGAATCAGTTGCTCAAGTTTAAGAAAGCAGTAAACAAGAATTGCATTTACATGCAGATGTCTAAAATTTGTATTTCTTTTTAAATCTATGCACAAAAAGTCATTTGTTTTTATTGCTTGACATTCAATTATGGCTAGAGTATTTTTAACCTTTTTTTTTGTACTTTGGAAACAAGAATATTGTTAAAGGTGCCATAAAAATGGACAACATTGAAATCAGTTAGCAAATAAACTTCCTAACACTGCAGTTCTTTATACATTTTAAAAAGCCTTGTCTGGGGTTTGTCATATGTTAAATATATTTAAACTGGGAAAATACACTGTAGCTTGAAGCCTCCCATTGGCCCAAACATCCAATACAAAAACACATCTCCATAAAAGGAGCAGGCAGACAATACAGTTACATATAAAGAAGCAGCCAGCTAATGTCCTAATAGTCAAAATATTTACCACTGTTCTATAAATTGTTTCAAAATTAAACACAAAAAATGAGGAAAAATTTGGATTTAGAAAGATATTTACAGTACATATGCCTTTCGTGAAATAAAATTCACTGTATTGCTTATGAATTCTCTGCATTTAGGTATATAATTAAAGAGATTGCAAGTGCTTGTAAAATTTATGCATTTATATTAAGATAGTTTAGGGGAAAATCAGTATATTAAGCAGATATAAACACAGAAAGCATGCGGATATTCCCTAAAAATAAAGTCTGATGTCATATATATTATGCCAAACAACTTTCTTGTGAAGTGCAGCTCCAAAAGATAATGAGATTATGAGGAAATATATCGAAGTGAATATTGTGGCCGCAAAATCTAAATGTAAAGAGTGTATACTGATTGCCTGCATAGTCAGAATATTTCATACATTTTTATTTTCACAATGTAAAGGGGCTAAACATTTAAAGTGGCATCATGTTTTATTTCATATGTGGATAGAGGATACTTATTGCTCCAGAAGGTTATTGCTATATTCTACCTCTAATAAAGGCAAAAAAACCCTTCTGTCACTGGCAATTCCACATATGGAATATAAAGGTAGAATACAGCTTTTATTGTGTTGTTAAAATTCCTTTAAATACCTGAATAAAGTTCAAAGAATGGAGTAGATACTAGCAAGTATCCTTTTATTAAACATTACATATTTCCCCCCTCTACCCGGTGTCTTAACAGCATTATATTGGGCTGCTATGGTACACAGTAATGGGAGCTGAGCAAATACTACAACCATTTTTCTATAAATGGTTATTTCAATTTTTAAAATTAGTTTTTTCTATTGCATTTGGCTTCCTTTTATGTTTGCTTTCCCCGAATATTCCACCAAATCATTTAAGTGGCAGGAATATTCAAGCAAATGTCACAATTCTAAGGGGTGCACTCTTCCAATTAGAGAAAATAAGTATACTGTGAGTCCTAGGTGTCACAATCAAAACCAGCCAGCACAGCTAAAATTTCAAATATTGAAAACTCAAAGAAAACTCCTTATCACTAATTATTTTAGATTATACAGTAATTTTTTTCTACAACTAATATTGATAAAATCCATTATCTGCCTGTGGGAGACTCAAATACAGAGCTAAACTGTAGAATAAATGATTCATTACAAACAATGTGCCCAATTTTAGTAGTAACCTGGTTTCTATATCATTTTAAGGTCCCTAACTCTGAAGGCTAGGGAAGGTCTAGGCCAATCATTAGTAGAGCTGGGCAAATTTTGTTTGAGCCAAACTTTTTTTTGGAGAAATATGCAGACTTGTTTTGTGAACGCATGTTGATTTGGTTGCATTGTTTGCTTTGGATACATTTTTTTAAAAAATCCAAATGTTTTGACATTTCTGAAAAAAAAAAAGTTGAAAATCACTTTTGAAATTTGTTTTCATTTTATTTTAAAATATTCAAACATTTTAAAACACTTGAAATTGTAACAATTTTTAAAAACCTTTTGAATTGCCAAAAATGTCAAAATTGCTAACGAATCAAAAAATCCATTGTTTACCCTGTTATCATCAGGGGGTCCAGGTGCACCAATGTCTGGAGCATCGAAACAGAGAGAGAAAATTTATCTTGTAAACTGTACACATTGAACAGAATGTTGTGGATGATTTGCAAATATGAACAGAAGGATGTCAACCATTTCAATAAATATTTTTAGACCTCTACCTTAGTCTTTACATGTTTAGGATCAGCAGTAGGGATTCTCTTCTAACAAAAATAAAAGAGAATGAGAACTGATCAAGAGACCAAACTTATTAGGCAATTTCCTGTCTTAAAACTGAACCTGCATACATTAGAAAATCAACTGCATAAGCGTGTAGAGTGGTTATTTAAGTCAGACTTCACTAGATTTATTTCTTTACATAAATGTAGAATTGGGATTCGTGTTATACGAGCAAAGGAAAAATGAAAACTCCCAAGAAAATGGAGAAATTATGCTTTTTAAAAGAATTTAAATCACATAGGTAAGATTTTAAGAAATCACTCTTCTTGCCCTGGTTAAAGAGTCTCAAAATCTTGCCCATTGTATTTATAATTGCTTACCTTAATCATCTTCTACTTGCTTTTATTTTAGGTATAAAAGAAAGCAAAGCAAAACAAAGCAACTTCATCAATACTGCAGGGCTTCCAGAACCCAATCTAGACATATTTGAAAAATCTTACACTAAATCCATAGTTTTGGCACTGACAGATTAGACTTTTCTGTTTCCGGCTACTACTGCAATTACTGTAAGACTCAGATGTGGAAATGCAAAGATGTAGGTAGCTACAGTGCTTCTTTAAATGACATATTTTTGGTTTACAGTGAAGCACATAGAGCAACAGCAGGGAAGGTCTAATAACTTGTTCTCCTGGTATGCTTCTGGTTTTAATGGTATTCTGTGCTATGTGACTCAATGTAAAGATTGAATAATCATAGCATTTCCACTCATAGTGCATATGAAAAACTGAGTTCTCTTTGATAATTATAATTTAAACATCGAAGATTCATTTTATGTTACAAAACACTGAAGTTCAACTTGACATAAACACTCCTATGATTAAAAAATGGTAAACAGTGGGTCCTGAAATGAAATGTAAATAATGATTTGTTTTCCAAGAATGTTTACAAAATTCGGTATGATTTTTAAAGTTCTATTCCTTCCTTTCTTTAATTTTTCATTAAATAAGACTGATGAGCAATGGGCTGGAAACTCAAATGAGGCACACATGGAGAGTTTAGACACATAAGAGTTCTACACAGTTCACTTGTGCCTTGGAGGGATGATGATATATTTTTCAAAAAGCAATTTGTCCCAGTAGTACTGGCCACCCTGTTGAAGAGTTTTAGTTGATCCCTGAGCACATTAGTTTCTGACTCTTAAACCCAACTCTGAAATAATAGGGCTTCTATTGTTGATAACAAGATGGATTGTCATTCACAGTTAAGTCAATCATAAGGTGCTTATTTATTTACCCTTTTTGTCACCAATCAGCACAAAGAACTGTCAGAAAATAACTTTTATTTCTCTTTTTAAATAAAAGAAGGGCACAAAATGATTAAACAATTAATTTTTATGACAGTGGCTTTAGGATTATTATCTGGCTGCCCCTCGACAACAAACAAGTGATTCAATCGACATTCCTTAGGAAAAAAAAAAGTAAAAAAAATCCTGTACAAATATGTATTTTTCCCTGAGGGATAAGGTTACACCCGCAAGTGCTCTATGTACATATTGCACTATAGAGGAATGAAGAACATGTGCAAAAAAGCAACAATGATCAAAGCTTACTAATCAATCCTTGTAATCATGATTCTACTATGTCATCTCGCATTTTGGAATGTCGTAACACAAATAGCGATATTCTTTTCATTAAAAACTTTTAAAAAAAAGAGGAGGAAATAAAACAAACCCCCCACACCTCTACTATGGCACATTCAATGAAATAAAAAGTTTTCCAAAGACAAATAGACAAATTCCATCAACAAGGTAATACAAAGTTCGTTCATTTGTTTTTTGTTTTTGTTTTTTAGAAAAATTACATTACTTTCTTTCATCGTTTCACATTACAAAATCTTTTTTTTTTAATCTTTACACAAATCACATTTTATTGCAGGAATATTTCAAGTGCCATCAAATATTTATAGAAGGGTTAAAAAAATAGAAGTCTCTCTAAAGTGGTCCAGACAAGGCTTTATATAGAATAAATCTTTTTTCCACCTTCTATTTTTGAGTTAAGTATTTTGAATACATTTTTTTATTCCACTGACACTGAACAACCTAGAAGCAGACGCACACACATTCATGCATGCGTGCACACACGCACACACACACACTCAGACCTTGGTATCCATACTATGATACATAAGCTTTATAAAGAAAAACCAAACTTAAAAACAGCATCTCACATCACCTCATCCAATAGTTATTAAAAAGATGAACAGCATCAGTCACAAAAGTACACCAGAGTGGCCCAACTGATGCTGTACAGTAGTACCTCTTTTATAAGAAAGCTTGAGAAAGTTTCTGTGCCTTAGAACAGAAAACTGGATAGATGCCAACAACCCAAGACAATTTCTTTACAAATTATAAGGAACAGCTCACTTAAGAGGAATAATTATTCCAATATCTTCAGCTATTCTCTGCAATTTCACATTTTTTTTTTTGTGGTAGTGAGTTGGGAAGACTCTGAAAGTTTCATACATCTGACATTCATTCACGGAGCATGAATGTGTATTTCAGCTTGATATACTGCTGAACTTCTGGTCTTATGCCCTACTCTCAGATGTTCTTAACAGACATAAGTCATCTGCCAATGTCCTGTTCCTATACTGTTGATTCATTATGACTAGCTATATTTTTAGAATCATTCAACATCCCCTCACAAAAAGGCTCTTTGACAGCAGTAGTCTTTAAGTACATCTACCGCACTGTTATCCTCAGAAAAAGAGTCTGCCCTCACTAATGGCCTGATTTTACAAGGTGGTGAGTACTCAGCAGCTCCCACTAAAGACAGTGAGAGCTATGAAAATCAGACCACAAGTTATGCGGCTTTCAGTTAGGCCTCTACTTGGCTTCTGGTGCAAACATAATTGCTCCTGCAATTCTGTGTTCCCAATGAGTTGCATCAAGTAGCTAGATGTCAAACATACCATCTGTTTGCACTCACAGACCAGGTAAAGTACTGTTTACCAGAAAAAAAAAAAGAAAAGGTAATGACTGAGAAAAAGGCCCAAAATATTTAGCGTGGTTACCTTACTTACTGTCAAAACCAGGGTTTGTCTCTCACTCTCTGGAAAAGGTCAAGTCTTACATAGCTATCCATTAGCTGACACTGGAATTAAGTTTAGTTGATCTTTAAGGGGCTAGCACCTGAGGCTGGTCACATTCAGAAATCTTTTGTTAGTAAAACGTCTGCTTTAAAACTAAATCCACAAATACAAAGAGCAGAATGGAAATGCCACATCAGGCTGGTTATTCCAATAAAGTAAACAATGATTCCAGAAAACGCAAACTAATAAGAACTGAGATTATTTGACTGTTTTTAGCAGGGAGATTTTTCTGGGTCATTTTAAAGATTAGGGGCTCAATCCAAAGTTCCTTGCATTGACTGTAAGGGGCTCTGGATCGAATCCTGGATGAATGACCTTTGTGAGGGGCATGCAGGAGGAATGAAGGGTGTACGCCATACTCCTCCATGATCTTTCACAATGCCCACTCATAACTCCAGCCTTTGCATTCATGAAAGTACAGGGACTTCTCCCTAAGTCTCCATGGGCACATCACTGTGAAGCAGGTGTAGAGAAGGTGAAGCATTGTCCCATCTCTGTCAGCTAGCAGAGCAGGGCAGGGACACTAGGGAGCAGACTGTGCCATCAGAGGCACAATCCATTAGAGCAGTGTTTCCCAAACTTGGGATGCCGCTTGTGTAGGGAAAGCCCCTGGCAGGCCAGGCCGGCTTGTTTACCTGCTGCATCCACAGGGCTGGCCAATCGCAGCTCCGGACCAGTGGGAGCTGCTGCAGCTCCCACTGGCTCGGAGCGGTGAACCGCGGCCAGTGGGAGCTGTGATCAGCTGGACCTGCTGACGCGGCAGGTAAACAAACCAGCCTGACCCACCAGGGGCTTTCCCTACACAAGCGGCGTCCCAAGTTTAGGAAACACTGCGTTAGAGTGTAGCAGCTCCATACAGACCCCAGTGTGAGTCACTGGTTAAATGCAACAATTCAAGTCTAAGTGAGATATGTTCAAATCGGTCCAGTTTGGCCGATGTACATAGCAGAGGGGAATTGCTGGCATATGATGGTGTATATTACATTGGAGGATGTGAAGGTGAATGAACCGGTGATGGTGTGGCTGATCTGGACAGTCCCTATGTAAAAGGATAAATGGACACAAATCAGATATTAGGAATGGCAATATACAAAAACCTGTAGGAGAACACTTCAATCTCCCTGGACACACAATAGCAGATTTAAAGGTAGCCATCCTGCAGCAAAAAAACTTCAGGACCAGACTTCAAAGAGAAACTGCTGAGCTTCAGTTCATCCGCAAATTTGACACCATCAGCTCAGGATTAAACAAAGACTGTGAATGGCTAGCCAACTACAAAAGCAGTTTCTCCTCCCTTGGTGTTCACACCTCAACTGCTAGAAGAGGGCCTCATCCTTCCTGATTGAACTAACTTCGTTATCTCTAGCCTGATTCTTGCTTGCATATTTATACCTGCCTCTGGAAATTTCCACTACATGTATCTGACTAAGTGGGTATTCACCCATGAAAGCTCATGCTCCAACACGTCTGTTAGTCTATAATGTGCCACAGGACTCTTTGCTGCTTTTACAGATCCAGACTAACACAGCTACCCCTCTGATACTTTGCTGAAAAGGCCCTTATTAACCTCAATGAACAGAGAAGCATAAAACCTTATGGATTTTAATAAAACAACAACAGGCAATGCTATTTTAAAATGTACTCTATTAAAATGAATTTCAAAGACAAAAAAATTCATTTGATTAACATTCAAGTTGGCAGTGTCCCTTTAACACAATGTGTTGAAATGACTGCCATTAATTGTTAAAGTGCAGAGGCTCCAATTTGTCCAGGTAAATATATCATTACTGCCATTTCGGTTTTAAAGAAAAAAAAAGGATTAAGTAGGTTTACCTGGGAAGTTATTTAGGTATTATATATTACGCGCACACTTTACCACACAGATTAGTCACACACCAAAATCTTTTATTTAAATCACTCTCCCTATCTCCTTCCTACACTAAAAAGAAAAAAAAAGTGATCATAGGAAAAGGAGCTGGGACTGGATGGGTAGTGTAAAACAATTACAACGTGATCTTATACTCACACCAACCTTAGAAAATAAAGTTATTCATATTTTGGAGCACCTCATAAGGTCTTTGGGGCATGAGCTGCCCTTTATTATATCTTTGTACAGTGCCTAGCAGAATACGGTGAAAGCCCTGAGGTGCTACTCCAATATGTTAACAATAACTTTAAGAAACTGTCTATATGGGAAAATGCAAAGTTTCACTTTGCTCCCAGGTAGCCCCAATTCAACACCCCAGTTGCTTCCAATTCAAAGGGGGTGGTTCCAGCTTTGCAGTGACTGTTAAATTCCATTTCAGGCAAGCCACAGCTGCATAACACTTCTAACATGGGCGTAGACAACCGGGGACTAAACATTTAGGGATTGCATTAATAAAGAAAGAAAACTGAATTTTGAACAGATTGTACATTTTGCTTTATAATAAGTGGTTAAATTTAGTCCAAAATGACTCATTAAAGTGATATTCAGTGGATATATTATGATATTTTACCTCTGGCTTCCCATATAAAACAGAAATGGTCTACACTCCGGTCATGCGTCATCTAATCTCAGAAGTACCATAGGAATGACACTGAGGCAGAAATGGGCTTTCCACTGGCTAACCGAGGGCAGAGTTAGCCAAAGAAGAATTCCTGGATTAACATTCTGGTTCAACTGAGCTGGAAGATCAGGTTGCAATCCTAAAACTACTCTTCCAAATAAATATGGGGAGGGCTCCCTTCTCGTCCAAGCTAGATAACTTATCCTTAATGTTGTTTAATATGGCTCTCTCATTCAGAATTAGTTTAATATTTTAAAATCTGACTTTTCTCCTCCTTTGGGACAAAATTCTGCCATCCATTTTCAGGCAAAACTCCTTGTAAAGAGAATGGTAATTTGCATAAGTAAAGACTGCAAACTTTGGCCCCTCATTAGTATAATGCATGGATCACAATCATTTTTGGAATTACACAACATAGGTTTATCATCTTACTGCTCATTCTATAGTCCACTCTCATGAGTTCCAGGCTTTATATAGAATATAAAATGCCTGCTTTCTATCAAAAGTATTGTGCCTTTATTTTATCAGTTTGCGCTTATTTGATAAGCCTTAGAGAGTGCTTCTTTCCAAATAAACCTAGCTGTTTCTAGAGCCATACATATGTGCTCTAAAAGCAAAGGACTTCTCTGTTGTGCTGTGCTGGATAAAACTGGATCTTGGAAAACAGCCTGCTGAAGTCAGTAACAAAATTCTCAGTGACATCAATGGGACTAGGCTTTTGCTTTAAGTGCATTGTTTACCATGTGGAGTTTAAAAGTATGTAACAGTGTATATATAACACACACAAATTGTTTTGTGTGTATATTACACTCTGGTCAACATTTTCAAACATGGGTTCATAGAGCTGGGCATCCATACCCATATTTATACACCACAATTAATGGCCCGATTTTCAAGGGTGCTTCACACTTGCAGCTGTGATTGACTGCAGATGCTCAGCAAATTTTTGGCTGTGGGTGCTTGGCACTTTTGAAAATCAGGGTTTTTAATTTCAGAGTCTAAATATGGATTGAGACGTGCAATTTTAAACACCCAGATTTGAAACTTTTGGGTTGTGTATAAAAATAAAAGCACCCTTTAAAAAGCAGCTGAAAAGCTAAATTTGATTTTAGAAAATTTTCATCATTTTCAGACTCTAAAAATCAATGTAATCTTTTCAGGATGTGACCAGCCTCTCTTGAAAAGTAATGTTGAAAACAGCAGCATAAATACCTTCCAATGTATCAGTACCTTCCAAACCTTTTCAGTTAAACTTGAATTTCTGGTGCACATGCAACACGACAATGAACACGCTAGCATTTAATTTAAAGAAAAAGGTGCAAAATGAAAGTGCCTTATCAATTCAACAAGAAAAGCTATACCAGTAACTACTTTTTATATTAATTAAAACAATATATAAACAATATCTCTTTTGCTATATATAGTCTTCATGCCCATTTACCCTGTAATATATTATAATGCTATTGTTGCTATTGCTATGGACCCTTTTCGTGCCATTCTGCCTACTGGCAATCAATGGTAGATGAAAAAATTCGTCCTTCATGAAACAATGAGCAAGTTGTGCAAACTGATGCTGAAACCTCTGCAGTACACACCAGTCGCTGGACTCTGCTGTGATCAACAAATTGATTGTTCTGTTGAAAGTCTGTGGGCAGTGAACTACAAGGAAAAAGAAACCTTCTGAGTTTAGTACCCTCATTCTGTGTAAACAGAGGTCAAAGATTGAGAAGTCGAGACAGAAAAAGGGTCCATATTTGTAGGCATAATGGAAATCATATGCATGAGAAAAACAAGTTCAACTTTGTTTCATTGTTTCCCATCCTTTGCCTGACCCCGACCGCCAAAAGATGTGCAGTGTGTTGGCTCCCTAGGTCTGTGCAGGGCCATATAAAGTGTCTTGGTTTTCTTTTTTTCTTTATTTTTAATGTTTGTACTTCAGACATTCTAGAAGTGCTTAGGTGATATATTTACCCATCAATTTGCATTGCTGGCTCAAATTCTGAAGTGAATAACTCCTTGTACAATGGAGGAAAATGAAGTCGCACAATGTCTGGGTATATTGCTTTAAATGCCATAAGTTTTTCTGTATGTCGTCCACACAGTGCTCTTAAAGTAGACACTTTGCATATTAACTGGAAAAAAAAAACACAAGAAAAATACAGTCATACACAAAACAGGATCAACCACTTCTAGTTTACCTTGATTGTTTTTCTTAAAGATGAATTTTAGCAGCTTAAAGATGCACTTGCTTGTTTGATTCAAAGAGAGGAAATCATTAAACAGCAGGGATTTTGGGGGGCCTAATTCCATTTCTGTAGTAGGGCTGAAATAGTAACCTGTGTGGCAGAAACATTCACTGGGGTAGTTGGGGGATCAGAGAGGGAAGGTATAAAGAGAGGAGACACTTGATGGCTTTTCATGAAGCTCAAAGTTAAAATTACATTTCTCGAACCCCTCTAGTTCTCTCTGCCCTCTACCTCAACCTTTTCTTTCCCCTTCTGGGTTCTGTTAGGAAGTGGTTGAAACTAGGCAGGCTGGATTTTGAACAAGCAAGTCTAGAAAAGGAGAGGGATGCAAAGGACCGATGAGAGCTGTTAGTCAGACAGTAATTATGCTGCTGTTACCAGTGTGGAATGCTTTCATGTTCAGAGGATAAGGCAAAGGCACAGTTTTTGGTGCTCACCTTTGTTAGAATTCCATCTTCTCGGTGATTCTTCTGCAGGACGTGCTGAAGTGCTAGCTGAATCTTCTGTTGGAGTTTTTCGATTTTTACCTTCTCCTGAAGCCATGAACGATCTAAATGTAAAGGAAGTGAATATTTCTGGTATTGCACACTGGCATCACAATATGCAAAGAAATGTTTTTAGAGCCTATGCTACATTCATCTTTCCTGTTGCCAACCTCCCTTCCATTCCAATGGAGTTTTATACAGGAAGTATAAGAGGATCTCAGCAGCTTGAACCATATTCGTTAATGTGTCACATGCTAATAAGACTGTATTACAGAATATACAAAATTAAGCTAGCAATATTTTCATCTGGGAGACGACTAGATTATGTAATGAATGACTAACCAAAGGATCTTTGTTGCAAGGTTTTCTTTTTGACACATAGAAAACAATAGAAACAAATAGTTTTAAGAAAAAACATATTTAAAAGAAATCATTCCTGTGCACTTCTTGGCAAACAAGGAGCATTACATCTGACATCACCAAGGTGGCAGAACCAAACAATTCTGTGGTTCTTGCACTAAGAAAACACAACACTAAATACTCTTGAGCGGCCAAATGGCATGATAATGTAGCTACCATTCTGCAAATCAGGGGACATCTGCCACCCTTATTCACATGGTAATACCTTGCTCCTCGAGGAGATCCATTAGTTCAATGGGACTACTCACAGAGACATGTACTACTCAACACAGACTAAGGGCAACAAAATATGGGCATATATTAGGATGAATCATTTGAGCAAAATTACCCTAGCACCCACCTTTAAATATATTTGTTAAAGTAAAATCCAGAGTAGGAAATGATTAGGGAAGGGGCATACAAGAAGGTGATGACATTACATGCTTACGGGTTGCCTACCAGATTATCATTAAGGCATACTCCATAATAAAAGAATCACTAAGGCATATTCCATAATAAAAGAATGTAGAGTGATATTTTACATCTTACCTGCAGACATTAAAACAAATGCAGAAAACAAAGCAATCTCATCTTCTGTCAGGTGCATAGAACATAAGCTCTTTCCAAATTCAAACACAAAACTAATGAAGTCTTCACAACCTGCCAAAAGGAAGGTACGTATCATTCAGGATTTCTGATGAGACTGCTTCAAAGTGATGGGACAGTTATTTTATTCTGAGGGAGGAGGCTAATGGATGTGAAATACCTACAAGACCAAGGCTCCTCTCTTTAAAGAAGTATGGATTGGTGGTAGTTGTATCATAAAGTTGAAGCTAGTAGCCTATTATGGGCCATTTTTATACACCTCCAGCTTCCCTCAATCTTCCTGAAGTTTTGTATCTTTTTCTGGTAAATTTGGTAAAAAGATCATAAAGTCATTTCATAGACGTGAACTACCACTACACTTTCCAAATATCTAAAAATTTTGGGGCTGACTTGATCTCCAAATGACTTGGCCTAAAAATTTAAAATTGGTTTTGTTTCATTGATGAAGGAAGTGCCTTTGGTATTTTTGGGCGGGGGTGCAGGAAAATGCATAAGGAGCTGTTTTAAAGTGTATCAAGAGCAACTGTACTATATATGTTCATAAAAATAAAATGACCTCCATCTGACTCCAGCTGCTGGGTACTGCCAGACGGTGAGGCACAAAAAAGGAGGAAGGAAGAGAGAGGAGACCTGGGGGGAAATAGGGTGGGACAGCAGTATGGGAAAAAAGCATGGATATAATGAGTTGGGGACCTAGCGGACATGAACCTGATTTAGAGTTTTTTGGCGATCAAGGAGAACAAATTTAAAAGGTTAAGGTTGAAAGTATATTTCAGTGGAGTCCAGCTAGAAGCCCACATACAATATTACTATCTGAACTGTTCATGTCCATACTTTGTACCTTTGGGTGTTTTAAACAGGTGCAGAATATCTGTAAAATGATACTGCCAGTTCTTCACTGCCATATTATCCTCCAGCACTCTATGTTATCTTAGCCAGTTTACATCGCATATACAAACTTAATAGTATCTTCCAGATAAAATTTGCAAAAATATACACAAAAGGTCGAAATGGCAAATTACTGGGAAATTGAAAAAAAATGCACTTTTTATTCAAGTGATCTACTGCCAATAATCTCCCAGCAATGTTATTTTCATCTTTGTGTATATATGTTCTTGAAAGATTAAAAAGAAGACCAGCAGCTTTGGAAGGATAACATTGTGGTGTCCAAATTCACCCAAGAACCTTCTTTTCTGTATAGTTAGAATGTAGCAAATATTACTCCAGTTATCAAATCTGGGTGCCTAAACTGGACGCATATTCAAATTAGTAGTGATCTGTTTAAAACAGGTAATCTGGGTGCCTGACCTGAAGACCAAGGGCCCAATTCTGCATTCTGTTACATGATTTCAATTTCCATTGAACTCAACTGGTCCCAAATTTAGTCAGCCAACTTTAAGACGTGGACCCATACATAGTGCCTTACATAATAAGCAATCCAAGACTATGTAGATTTTGAGTTACCTTTAAACTTTTCCCTTTGTATACCTAACACACTGTTTAAGTCCCAGTCTATTTTTTGTATATGTTCGGATTTCAGTTTCTAACCTCTTTTCTGCTTGTTTTTATACAGAGTACTTGAGATTTTCTTACCTAGTGACTTGAAAACATCTGGGCTAGCGTACTTGCCGTCAAAGTATACTGTGTTGTTTTGGGAGTCAAAGGCACGGCACATTCTGATAAACACAACCTCTAAAGATCCTAAATGCAAACAATACACAGATTTGATTATTTTGATAGGGATTTCAGTTACAAAGAGCAAAATGGAAGAACTTTTAAAAAAGGGATTTTAAAATGTAATATAGACTGCATTCAATATAGGTCCAGTACTGTAGTGTTTCTTCAGTTATAACTGAGAATGGTTTGATTTACCATGAGCATTAAAAGAAAACTCTAAAGTTACTTATATCAGAATAAATCCAGTGTACCTCCACTGAAGTCAAGGCAATTAAATTGGATTTACACTGGTGAAAATATAAGAACTTCTCCATTTATTTGTAAACCATGTCATTTCTATAATATCTTCCCTATAACAAAGTCTGAACTTTGACCTGGAAAAGAGCTATTCACTGTTATCAAAACAAATCAGAAATCTATTTTATGTGCTCGGCCCAGTCATTTGTACCCACTCAATACTTCCACTGTTTCTAATGGAAGCTTCATACAGATACATACACAAACTTCCACCCAGAACGTCGAAGATGAACACATGTATCCAAGGAAAGAGCTATAAACCTTGTTAGGTTGTACTGAAAGAAACACAAGGAAATAGCTGAAGTCAAAACTGGCTTCAATCATTTTACTTACATAGCATTTCCCTAGGTTAAAAGCTAGTTAGAAGCAGGCCTCAGAATTCACCAACATACCTGCTTTTAAAAGCACGATTTGATCATTTTGACACAGTTCCATAAAGCCATCAATGCGTTTGGCAAACTCCACGACATACTGTATAGCTTCTGTTATTTTGACTGCACATAACTGCCACATTACCTCCCTCTGCTGTTGAAGAGAAAGGGATAAATCACTATTCAAGCTTGTGTAAGCTCCTTTTCATAAAGGAAAACGAAGTTGAAAAGCAAAGCAGAGCCCCCAAACCTCGCCAGCGTTCATTAGCATAATTTAGGAGGTGGAGAGGGTAAACGAGCCTCTTAGAGGCATATGTATACGTGCAGCACTCATTTACTGTTGGCCGTGAGATCTAGGCTGGGACTTCTTGTCTCAAGAGACAAATTCTCCCCGCAGATGCCTGGGTACTGCTTCCAGTGATTTACACTGGATTTGTATGCAAGCAATAGAAGGCAGAACTGGACCCAACAGACAAAACTAAGCTCTCAAAAGCAATTCCATACTTCTTACCAAGTACTCTGTTTCCTACTGAATTTAAATCAAATAACAAGGGGATCTTAAAATATATATAATCACATATTATTTATGGTATTGGTAACCAGTCATTTGCACCACAAGCATCTCAATAATTTAGAATGAAACTACCTATGTAATGTAAAAACTGGGACTTTTTAATATGATAAACATTCTGCAGAGAATACAAGAAATATTTATCTAAACAGAAGTGGGTTTAATAGTACTTCCCAAGAACTGTTTCACTAGTAAGTGCTTTGTGACATTCAGATGGAAGGTGCTATGGAAACACAAACACTAATTACGCATCATAAAACCCCTTTGAGGAGGACAGCATTGTGCTACCCACTGTACAGGTACACCAAGGCACTGTGAAATTAAGTGACTTGCCCACAGTTGCAGAGTGACTCAAAGGCAAAACTGTAAACAGAAACCAGGAATCCTTACACCCAGTTCTAGGATTTTAATCTCCAAATTGAAATGCACTCTCTTATATAACAATTAAATAACTGGCATCCGAAGAAGTGGGTATTCACCCACGAAAGCTCATGCTGCAAAACGTCTGTTAGTCTATAAGGTGCCACAGGATTCTTTGCTGCTTCAATTAAATAACAATTAACCCTCTGCATTACATATTAAGCAGCCAGTGCAATTTAGAGGCCAGATTACAGCATGGCCCTATATTGTCATGAAGGAATGAAAACAGGAATAAGACACTTGCACATTCCATTCCCTGGTGCAGCCTCCTTGCACTGTGGTTGGAAGTGCAGAGCATTGGGTAATCCTCCCCACACCCATCAAATGGTGGGCAGAGTCTCTGCGGCACTTCCCAAAACTCTGGCCAGTGCAGCTGAGCTGGCAGAAGGGTTGAGTCCTTTACCAAGAGTAAACGTTTCTTTAGCCATATGAATAAAAAGAAAACAAGGGGGAAAAAGTGGGACCACTAAGCACTGAGGATGGGGTAAAGATTAAAGAATTTAGATTTGGCCCAACACCTAAATTAATGCTTTACCTTAGTTTTTAATATGGGTAATGGAGGAGCTTGGGGGCAGTGGCAGGGTGGCTAATGGGAACAAGGATTTGGAAGTAGAATCTACCACATGTGAGATGGCAGGCAAACTCAAACAGCTTAATGGGACCATATTGGGTAGCCCAGATAATATCCATCTAAGAATATTAAAGGAACTGGCACATGAAATTGCAAGCCAAATAGCAAGGAATTTTAATCAGTCTGTAAATTTGGGAGCAATACCCTATGACTGGAGAATTGAAAATACAGTACCTATATTTGAGAAAGGAAAAAAAAATGTGATCTGGGAAACTACAGGCCAGTTAGTTTGACCTCAATTATATACAAGGTCTTGGAACAAATTTTGAAAGAGAGAGTAGTTAAGGACAGATAGGTAAATAGTAATTGGGATAAAATACAACATGGGTTTACAAAAGGTAGATTGTGCCAGATCAATCTGATCTCTTTCTTTAAGAAGATAACTGATTTACGAGACAAAGGAAATGCAATAGATCGAATCTACCTGGATTTCAGTAAAGCATTTGATGCAGTTCCACATGTGAAATTATTAAACTGGAGAAGATGGAGATTAATAAAAGAATCAAAAGGTGGGTAAGGAACTGATTAAACGGGAGACTACAATGGGTCGTGCTGAAAGATGAACTGTCAGGCTAGAAAGAGGTTACTAGTGGAGTTCCTCAGGGATTGGTCTTGGGACTGATAGTATTTAACATTTTCATTAATGATCTTGGCAAAAAAAGCAGAAATGAGCTAATAAAATTTGCAGATGACACAAAGTTGGGAGGTATTGCCAATATGGAGGAGGATCAGAATATCATACAAGAAGATTTGGGTGACCTAGAAAACAGAAGTAATAGAAATGGGATGAAATTTAATAGTGTGAAGTGCAAGGTCATTTACTTAGGGACTAACAACAACAATTTTTGCTGTAAGCTAAGGATGTATCAGCTGGAAGCAACAGAGGAGGAGAATGACCAATACAGCAAGTCTATCACAGGATGTTTATCAGATGTGATTATGAAAAAGGCTAATGCGATCCTAGGATGCATCAGGCAAGGTATTTCCAGTAGAGATAGAGAACTGTTATTACCATTATACAAGGCACTAGTGAGACCTCATCTAGAATACTAAGTCCAGTTCTGGTCTCCCATGTTTAAGAAAGATGAATTCAAACTGGAACAGATGCAGAGAAGGACTACAGGATGCTCAGAAGAATGAAGAATCTAACTTACGGGAGGAGACTTCAGGAGCTTGCAGGAGGTCAGACTAGGTGATCATGATGGTGTCTTCTGGCTGCACAGTCTATGAGTATTATACTACTGGTTAGGCCTAGAAGTAGAATGATTGTCCCCTAAGCTCATGGAAGTGCAGGTACTGCTCCCTCCCTGCGTCCATGGGAGCTCACATCCCTCTCAAAGGGGCAGGAGGATGGCCATGACTCCCTCTCCACATGGAGCTGTACAGGGTTTGTGCAGTCTGTGCACCCACCATGCAGGCAGAGACGGGGTTTGTCCCCAAGTGCAAGGAGCAGGAATGGAAGTATGACTCAGAAAGCCAGTGTCAGGAATGAGGGCCTGCAGCAGAGCTAATCTTGAGCCCCCTCATCAGTACAGCTGGCCTGCAGCAGGCTGCTTGATTAGCCACGCAACCTGATTGACTGTTGAGACTGGCTTCTAAGCCAGCAGCAGCAGCTCCTCGCTGGCTTCGCAATGCTCATGCCCACAACTGTGCCTGCTCCTGTGTTACATGGTTCCTGCTGCTCCTGTCTTGCACCTAGTCTTGCTGAGACTCCAGTTCCTGCTCAAGTTCTTGCCCTCTGATTTGACCTTTGGCTCTGGCTTCTGACTACTGGCTCCAGCTTGACCCTGTCTACTGACTACAGTTCTGACCCCAAACAATAGGCCTGCCGCCTTCTCTAACAACTAGACTAGACTGCCCTCATTCCAGTTGGCTGATAGCCAGTTTCTTCCCAAGGTTTCTCCCAGGGCAGCACAACTGTACATCTCCCCTTACACAAAGCAGGGACCAAATGCACAAACAAAAAATACATTTAAAAAAATTCAGATAAAATGCACAAATACTCCAAAACACATACACTAAAAGAAAATCCAGGAAAGCAGCAATGTTGAAATGGACCCAAGGGTAATATCAAATTGCACATCAGTTTGCATGTAGGCTATTGATTGAGCCTGACCAGCTAACCTTTTATCCGAACCTCAGCTTTATTAACCGTATTGCCAACTTTCAAGATTTTAACAGTAGTCTCATGATACTTGATACATTTCTTAAAGCACTAGCTCCTGGAGTCAGGCCATTCTAAGAAACTCTCAGATCTCATTTAAAAAAAGAAAAAGTTTCCACCCCTCCACGTTGTGGAGAAAAGCTTGAATACATGAAAATGAAACATTCAAAAACCAGAAGAAAAATACCAAGACCCAAATCTTATGGTTTTTAAATGAAATTCATGATTTTTTGGGACCTGACTCATGATGTTTGAGCACTTGGGATTTGAAATACAGCATTAAGATACTAGGCCATTTATTGATACAGCTTGATGTCAACATAAGGAAGACAACACAGCCCACGTGTCCTCATATACATGTTCAGCAGTATGACATGGGTGACAAGAACCTGGGGTATCTGAGTCTGGCCCTTCTAGTTTTTATTTAATCTTAAGGATTTTTGGTGCCTGGGTACACCACCAATTAAGCAACAGAAATGTAAACAGGACCTAGCTGTAGGGAGCACTCATTTCACTAATCCAGAGACTCATTTTACCATTTAGGAGTGGCACTCACTGGCTCTGTCTTCCTAACCCTTGTTCTTTAAGCACAGGTAACCAGGAGTATGTGCCACACCTATAAAAACCCCACATGCGAGATCCAGAGAAATCACTACCCACTTGCGACTTTTCATTCCAGTTTATTACTAGTGACAAGTTAAAGGTGCAGGGTACATACTTCTCTCCTGCATACAAACCAACCAAAATTTCCTACTGGAAATAAAAAAAAATTGAAAAAGCTGAATTTAGCAGTTACCAGAATGTTATAAGATTAACAGATTTAAAAAACATGAGAAGGCCTAAATACGGTATTTTATTTTGGCATTTTATTATACCTTGTTCTGGTAGTTCTCAATTTCTTCCTGCAGAAAAGTCTGCCATGTTATCTGCTGTAGCTCTTCTCTCAAGTACTGGCAAGTTTCCATATGTGACTTTGAAATATTCTGTGCAAGATGTTCTAAAAGGGAGAGCAAGAAGTGGCATGCATTAAAAGAGCAAAGCTATCCCTGTGTGATTTCTGTCCAGCAGAAGCGTGAACTGCAGAAATTACAATTAGAAACTTTAGTTATTATGAAAAGAACCGTAATCTATTTTCTGATATTTCCAATAGCTCCTTGGATTGTCCTTTTGAAAAATACTTTATGACGTTTGCAAAAAGATACAAGTAAAGAAAAAAAATCCTGGTCCCTAAGGGTATGTCTATACTGGAGCTGGGAGCAGTGTGGATGTTGTGGCAGGGAAGCAGCTCAGGCTAGCCACCTGAGCTTGGACCCAGGGCCTTGGGCAGACTTGGGACACAGGTGATCACCCTGAGCCCCAGCCCTTGCTGCAACATCCACACTTCTATTTTTAGTGCGCTAGGTCAAGCATAGCTAGTGCGAGGCTGTCTACCTGGGCTTGGAAGCATGCTCCCCGCTGCAGCATAGACATACTGAAAGGGGCTATTTATACTGCATCTGGAGGTGTGATTGCAGCACATGTAGATATACCCAAGCTAGCTTTAATCTAGTTAGTCCAGACACCAATAGCAGCATGGACTTTAGTGTGGGCTAGCCACCTGAGTACGTGGCTGCTGTGGTTTAAACTGCTATTGGTATCCAAACTAGCTAGATTAAATCACCCCTGATTTAAATTAAATTAAAATACTCCTGCAGTGTATACATACCTAATTGCTCTGAGAGTGTTCCCACAGTGGTTGGAGACCATCCAGTAGAGGGCAGTGTACACCCATTTACGTATGTTACTGGTTCACAAGTGCAGCTATAGGAAATTTTCAATAATGAACAAAAACTGGTAGATTTGCTCTGTTATTAGTTCATTACCAACTTAAATCTTAGTTAAGATGTCTGGGTGAACCTGGGCTGAAGTAGGCATATTGTGATTTGAGAGAAGCAGTTCCTCTCTCCAGGAGCAATGATTGCCAAATAGGTTTTAAGGGAGGAAACCCCATCTGAAACTATGTAAAGGTAAAGCTCTGTGGAAACTTGTGAAAGCTTTGTGATCAGCAAATTCACAGTTTCACCTTGCTCTCGATGCAACGTACTGTACTAGCTGGTGGTCTTGGTATTTTTACTGAGATGGAAACCTGCCAGGGGAACTGGGCAAAAAACTAAACTCATTACTAGGAGCCACAGAAGAGTGGCCCAGGAGTCAATGGGCCCATCAGTTTAGGGTGGAGGCACATTCGTGGAGGTGGGATGATAACAGCCTTGCTGGTGCTGTAAGCTGCTTCATGAATAAACAGCATTTCTCACCAGGGCTGTCAAACTGGCATCTTTCTCCAGAACTAAATCCATGAACATCTGAAATAAGAGAAATGTTTCCTTTAAAAAGGAATGTAAGGTATAGAGGACCCATCCTGTGAGATATCAGCTGGGACACTGTAACATAGAGGCTGCCTCCTTGGCAAGTTTCTTTTCTCTAGCCATGATTTTTTAAAAAGAAATCTTAGTAGAGAATACACTTTTTAGGGAACCAAGATAAAAAATTATACAAATGACATCTCAAATTTTCCTTAGTTTTAAATTAGTAGTGTAGCCATTTCAACGTGAAAGAGGTTTACATACAATATATTCATTCTAGAGGCCATCCTTCTTTTGCCAATATGCTTTGTTAAAACACATCTGAATGGCTTATCAATAACTGATTTATACATATTTGGGAGGAGGTTTTTCAAAGGCAGAGGCCGAAAAAATTTGCCCGTAGACTTGCAACCTACCTCCCTGCCCATCCCTATTTAAGCACATAGAAACAGATCTATCAGAGAGAAAAATCCTGGTCCCCCTACTTGCACAGTTCTGCAATCAGTGCTTTCTCTGGCTAAACCACCATGAACCTCTGGCCCTAAAATGATCTGAATGGTCATCCAGAACTCCCCTTTTAAGGCCCTTGAGTCAGCTTTTCTGTGAAAGATGTGTTTCTTTGTTTGAAAAATTCTTTAAATAATAAACTCACACCACAGAACAGGTTGTTTCACATCATGCTAAATGGACTAATTGAAGCCCTTTCTCAAGAGCAAGAAAATTCAATAAAGGTTTAAATTACAACCTTCAATAAAAGTTGATCATCTGCACCATCTAAATTACACAACATAGGGTATAAAGTAGTTGCCACCAGAGCTTTCATATGCTCCGGCAACAATTTCATAATATATACCCTTAAAACAACATTAGAACCTAGTCACAACATCTGACAGCTCGGGGAGGGGGATGTATTTGCAAGGTACACTGGGCTAGATTTGACAGAGGGGCTAAGCACAAATCTAGGCCTTAGTTCAGGAAAGTATTTAATCACATGCTTACATACTTTCCTGAACAGGTACCCTAGACTGGAAAATACTTAAATATGGTTATTACAGTGTTTCGCCCTGTCCATGTTGGCCAGCCAAACCATATTACAAACCAGTTTAAAAGATAAATAACGTAATAAATCACTACTTTAAGCCAGGCTCCAAACTCAGCATCTCACTTAGGATGAGCTAGCCTTCAATCCCCTTGCCTTTGTCGGGTTATCCTTTAATAATCACCCATGAAAACACACACACAAAACCATTTGACTGAGACAAAGCTGCTGGCATAGTCTTTATTTTCAGATTTCTTCTTCCCGTTTTTACTTATCTAAGACTAAAATTATTTGAACTGAAACAGGGACATAATCCTCTGGTTGTAATGTCACAACAAACTGCACTGCAGAGAACTGGATTCCACAAGCAGAAGAGGAGGACTTCAAACAGGAGTAACAAAAAACCTGTTTTCATGCAAGATGTCCCTATTAAGAAAAATCAAACTTGTGTTATGCTGATTTGTCAAAGAATATGATATTTTCCAAATAGATTGTTTTATTTTTAGTGATGTTGTAAATGAGTATTTAGCATGAACGTTACAGAAATAAACAAAACAGGTATTTTAAAACCTCTGGTTTCTCAGTTAAGCAAACTGGGATTTAAAAACCACAATGCTGGCAAACCACCTTACAGAGCCCTTCCTAACACAAGTCACTAAAGTACTTTTGTGGAGTTCAGTACTCAAGAAGACATTCAGGGAGAAAAATGTAGGGCAGAACATGCTAAGTAAAGCTGTCATTATAAGGGCCCTAGGGAAATTAACAGAACTTCCTAGTATTCATTCCCTAATGAATTTGGGACCAGATTCTCCTCTACTTCATACTGGAGTCACCTGAGTAAACTGGGTATAAAAAGCCATCAAATTAGAATAGTATTCTGGACCCATATGTCACAGGTGCAAATGCCTCCAAAATAGTAGAGAATCAGGCCTATTCATTTTATGCTGGAAAACAGAGTAGAGATGGGGAAAATATTAGTCTGATAATTAAAAAAAATGATGCTGTTCTTCATCAAATAAATGACTCAAGGAATATTATTTGCACAGTTCTAAATATGATTTTAACTAACTGCCAGCATTCGTGGTTCACCCCACCTCCAACAGGATTCTAAACCAGGAGAAACCACACAAATCCCACCAGCAAGGAGCCAGTGGGATTTGCTGGTCTGATTCTGTATGGTGCTGAGTGCCATCAACTGCCAGCTGAAGTTCAGGGTGCTGAGCGCTTCATGGAACACTTCTTACAGCTTTACCAAAACAGCAAGGCTGTGTGTAATTTTAGAGCAGCACTCACAGAAGGCTAAATGTGTTACTCTGAATCCAAAGGGTATTATTAAAGCAATTACAATGGAAACTTTTCTCTCTTATTACCTAATTCTGCCATGGACACAGTTGGCGAGGTCTCCCCATTTGTAAAAGAACAATAAGGGAAGAAGCCCGATGCTGGTGTGTAGTCACATATTGGTTCTGGTTTGATTCCATTAATATCAAGACCCGACTGATCTGGAGAAGGTTGTATGTCTAAGTAGAAGCTGCTAACTGCAGAGTCTGCTTTGCTACCTTCAGGGGTATGCCCATCAATGTAATTACTGAGGTCATCATGTAGCTCTGTTAGCCCATTGGTGGTGATACTGTATGTTGGTGTCAGTGGTTCTGCCTCTCCAGGTTGCTGTTGGTGATCTCGCTGTTGCTGCTGCATTCGATGTTTCTGCACCTCTGCATACAAACTGTCCCTCTGTTTTTTTGACATTCGACCAAACTTTACAGCTGAAATATATACACAAAACACACTTTATTTCAGTACATCACCACTGCACCATAACCATCCTAAGCACTTAGATACCAGTTATGACCACATTACAAAAACCTAGATCTGTGCAAATATCTCCAGGTATGTACAGGAAACTCACAACTTAACTACCACACTTCCTGCTACATCTTATATTCTTTAAATGGCAGTTTTAATAAAACATTTAATTTAACCATTTGCTTTTATTGTTATTTTGGTAGTTCATTAGCTCTCCAACTATACAGATAATAGATCATATTCATTCCAGGTTCACCTCCACAGATGTCAGAGTTACCTGTTGGATGACAATTAAAAATGACATTTGGTGGTATGACACCAATAGCACAATTCCTATTGCATATACACATATAAGTGTAGCCAACATATAATTAGGTATACACTGGTGGGCTCTGTCCAGAAGAGGCTCAAATAGCGAGTTTTTTAGAAATCAGGACTGAGGCGCATGGAAAAACTATAGAGCCAGCTTATGACAACAGACATTTATTAGTGTTCCAAGTTTGTCAGTGTGATAAACAAAGACATTTACTCAATGATTTATAGTAAATAAATCCACAAGATAAGTATGCTGCATGAAAAGATATATTCGTGACTTGTGAACTTGCACATCAGAAGCAAAAGACTTGTGTTGGCTTGGCATCATTAGTTTTGCATATGACAGCAGTTCCTAAGAACATGCTATACATTTTCTGGGACCTATCACAGTTATAAAGGCTTCATGTTTTTGGGAAGAAGACTATCAGCATGTGTGTTTCTGTAGCAGGCCAAACAACTCCAAGAAACTTAGCCACTTATGAGACCAACCATTAGAGATTTTAAACAACAGTCAGGCATTTAATTCCACATGAAAAGTAAGTCAAAGGGAGTAGGGTCCCATTTATTATGTGCACAGAGCAGCGCATTGTTTTCAGAAATTTGGGATTATGGATGTGGGACATTGCTGACAATATTAACTGAGAAAAGACTGAGCCAGATCCTCAGCTGGTCAATGTGGCTGCAGCTCCAATGAAATCAATGGAGGTGCACTCATTTAAATCAGTTGCGAATCTGGTCTTGTATTCTGTAATGTCCTTAAAATGTGTTACATGAAATATTGCCTGTCCATTTTATTGCATACAAGTTGTCATGCATGGTGGGTTTAGTATGGAGAGCACTTAACATTTTGTCTTAGGAAGACATAGACCGTCATGTTTAAAGGAAGTTATAAGGTTTCTCTGTCTCTTTGCTAAGAAAAAAATATTTTAAGTATTTTCATTCTACAACTTTACTCTTCCATTCTCACAGACTGTACATATCCAAATATTTGACTCATTCGTGAATTGTAAATAATTCAGGTCTACACTGATCTAATGATTAGACTCTTACTTGGAACAGTAAGAATCTGGGTGTAATAAACACACAGAGCAAATATTAGGACAGTTAGACTAAAAATGGCATCTTCATGGGGTGACCAGGGACAAGCAACTATAGCAAATGAGGAGAAAAAAAATCAAGTAACTGTTTAGCTCTCTGATAGCACTGACAGATTTTCATTACAGAATACAGTATATAAAAGGCACTGGGTATTCTCCGATATAAACATAGCATTCAGTAATTTTAAAGTCCTACATTAGGATTTGTTTGAGCAGGCATCATACTAAATATTATTTTACACATGCCAACCCTGGACTAGCAGCGCTCACCATCTCGAGACATCCCCACAGCAAGGCATTTCTGCAGTCGACAGTGTTGGCAGCGGTTTCTACTAGTTCGGTCAATCAAACAGTTCTTCTGACGAGGACAGGAGTACGTGGCATTGCTTTGCTGACTCCTCCTGAAAAAGCCCTGCGATAGAATTGCAAAATACAAGTCACTGGATTCATAGGACAACATACGCAAGATTCTGAATGGTATTCACACTTCATAGAAAATTGCGTTTAGGAGAAGCCCATTCATTAAATTAAAGAGCTAACTTTTTTTCCCTGAGAAAAAAAAATCTTTAAAAAAAAAAACTTTAAATGAAAAAATAATCTGAGGCAGGAAGCATGTACACATTTCTTCTTTATTTTCAGAGATACTCTAATATACTTTTGTAACACAAATGTAACAATCCTTTTTGATTAAGAGAAAGCGTTTCAAGATCAGATTTCCTGGCCAGCCAGTGTCCTAGCAGAGGTGTTTTTCACTGCCATGGAAAAAACCTAGGTGCCATTCTCTGTTTTTCCTGGCTCAGCAGGGACAGCACATCAGTCCATAGGGACAAGGAGTGCAATGCAGCATCCTACAGCTACCTCCCTGGCAGATTAAGCCCTTGTTTTGACATCCCATTCTGTCCTTTTTGGATGGGAGGATGACAGACCTTGATGTGTATCATAGGGGTGTGTGTGTGTGGCCGAGTGCGTATGTATGCATGGGCAAGTGTGTGTGTCTAATGCAGGGGAAAAAATGGAGGTAGATGGTCAGAGCTTCCCTGAGTCAGGAATGTGATCAATTCATTATGGGGAGGGGAAAGAGGTGGATTTTCTAGTTTGTTGCTAAAGTAAGTTCTCTCACTCAGTGAGGTGTTTCCTGTTCTCCTGAACTCTCTGTAACGGACGGTCACCAGGGTCACATCCGCAAGAAAATGTTAAAAACAGTGAGAGGCTGGGAAGTGGTTACAACGTAGTCCTGGTTATCAGGGCTCTTTGGTTCAATTCCCCACTCTGTCAGTGGATCACCTTGAGATCCTGGCCAGTTCACTTCATCTCTCTGTCTCAGACTCCCCACTCATAAATGTGCATGCATGGGAGTGTGTAATACCTACTTCACAAGGGTTCTGAGGTGGTGCCATCACCATAAAGAGGCACTTCAGATATGCTAACTCAGTATTTTAGTTTCACGTTACCACATAATGGACTAATGAACAGTGTTGCAGAGAAAATAATTCCTCAGAAAGGCTAGGCACCCTTTAATTATTGTTGGATCTTGACCAATGTTTTATTTATTTGAAGCCCAAATCTTAAAGTGCCTTGGCACATGCACCTGGTGTCTAAGCAAGTGAGACAAACAGAATGGAGAAATTCTGCACAACAAGGAAGCAACTTCCCAGTCGATCTCTTGCAGACAAGAACATGACCCTAAGTCAATGCACAATGCAAAATCACATGAACCAAACCTATGGAGAGGTGAGGACAGAGTCCTACATCAACTATTCCCCTTATATCTGCAGATCCCTCATACTGAAAAAAAAAATGTGGGAGCTGAAGGTTCCTTCCCTCAGCCCTGTAGTATTGTAGTACTGTTTCTAATCAGTCATGCCTCTCTTTGTTGCTTCTTCAAGACTGAGCTTTAAGTGAATTTAGTGTTTGTGAACAGTAGAGATGGATGACATTTTCCAGCCAAAACCTTTTTGTTGTTTTGGGGGGGGGGGGCAGATTTAGCTGGCCAAAACATTTTACAAATTTGTGTCAATTTTGGTGAATTGTTTCAGTCAAAAAATTGTTTTTTGGAGTGTGGGGAATGTTATAACAGTTCATTTTAATATTTCCAAAATGAAGTGTTTTGATTTTTCAGATTAAATTTACAATGTGATTTATATAACATAATTAAACATTTATTGGAGCAGGGACTGGAACCTAGGTGTCCCTCTCCCAGGTGCCTTAACCACTAGGCTATGGAGTCATTTTCACTCTCTGTCTCTCGGCCCAAACAACATTTAAGTATTTTTACAAAGTGGAACTGCTTCAATAGGAGAGAATGAAAGAGAGACTCACCTCAGAACAGCCCACTGGTGAGGCACTCATGTGGGAATGGGGTTGGGCAGAGAGCAGTCCCTGCCCTTCATTTCTGTTCCTTTTATCTATATATATGGTTTAAAGATACCTGGAAACTAAACAGAAGTTTGACCAGAAGAATATTTTTTTGACCTGAAGACATTTTTTTTTTATAATTTCCAATTCACAGAAAATTCTGAACAATTTTGGTTTTTGGTTGACCCAAAGTTGGGGTTTTTTTGTGAATTTTCAGAACTGACAGGAAACCAAAAAATCAGTTATTCATACAGTTGTAATGAATAGTGCTGGACCGATGTTACTGGAAACTGCTCTGAAGCCCTTTCATTATCTGAAGGATAGTTGAAGCCCAGGGCCCTGACAGTGCAAGTTTCCAAATACCATCCTGACAACATGACTGAACTCTCACTGGAGTGACAAAGAAGATAGCTGAGTTTCCATGCTCATTGGCATTTTTACTAACACTCCTAGTAAGGGTACAGGTAGATACCCACTAGAAAACTAGGACTCCCTGGGCTGGATATCAACTTTACAGGTGACAGAGATGAAAGGTTCCCCATCTCCCATTATCAGACCACTAAACCAGCCAGTTCCCCATACTGCCCATTCTCATAGGTCCATTAATGTTTATCCTGGTACATGAACTGTGCTATGTCTTCATCTCCTACTGCCAGCTACTGGGATCCTGCAAGGCAACTTGATCAATAGCTCAACAAGAGTGGCCATTCAACCATGGCCGAATTAACACATGAACAAACTAGGCACATGCCTGGGGCCCAAATTAGTAGGGAGCAGGGTCCAAACTGAATGGTGCAGTGATCTCATCAGCCAGGTCGAAATACCACTCACTGAAATTTGGCCCGACCACCCCTCCGTCATGGCAAATGGGTGGCCAGGCCAAACATGAGTTGGAAGTGGGGCAGCCAGCATTTCTCCTCCTTGTCACTTTGTGGGGGGCCAGCTCCTGCACCAGGGCTCCTCGCTCAGGAGGAACTGTAGAGGGGCAGCAGAGAGTCCAGGGTGGGATGGGGCGGACCCGAAGGAGTTAAATAGGGGAGTGTCTGTGCAGCAGAAGCCAGTCACAAATTGATCTGGATAGGAGAGAGTTAACTAAGCAACATCCCTGCTGCAGGAGCCCCATGTGCTTGTGTTAACAGATCACTAGCGCAGCTGTGCTGGTCAGGATGGGGTTAATACAAATGCATTCCTACTGCTGGAGCATCTAGTTTAGCTGTCCACTAGAGAGACCCACAACTGTGTTTTCCTAGGGCCCAGTGATGGGCTAATCTGGCCCTGCATGCAACTGGAAGAATGATAGCTTTCTTTTGGGTAAATCCTTAATTTGGGCAAGCAGACAATTTGTTGTGGGTGGCTACATTGCCAGTTAGCCTTTTTATATAGGGAAGGTCTGTAGATGGCTACTGAGGATCGGTTTCAAGCAGAGGGTTATTTTTCAATATTGTAACTGAGAAACTACTAGGCTTTTTGCTCTTTCTAGATTTGTTCTAGAGACATATCTGCCCAGTACATTTTTGTGTACAATTTATCAACTAAGTTACAGCTTGCAACTAGATTTCAACAGTGCAGCACTGCCTAAAGAACCATGCCATCTACAACTGGGACCTTTAAAAGCATTTTCTGTTTACACCTGATGAATGCAGTGTAATGCTTTTAAAGATCAACTGTGCTACACTAGGTGTGTCTGCTGAAAACAACAACAGCATTTAAAGTACAGCAAAGCCCAAGTTACAGCTTTCAGAAATAGATCCAAACTTCCCCAGAGCTCAGGAATGTTCCGATCAGGGGTTTTGGTTGTAATTAATGATGGACAAACAAACAACAACAAAAAAAAAACAAGCAAAACAAAAAGAGCCAAATTTGAACTGAGTGAGGTTTTGTTTTTTGTTTAGATGACCAAGGTCTTAATTACGTATTTTTGCCAATTATCTAGAACTCTTTAATCCTTCTGGACTCACATTATTACAAATGTATGTGTGAAAACCCTAACATCAAAGAGCTATTACAAGCAATTACAGTTATTTGGAATTTTCTTTGAAAACACAACACAACGATATACATTGCTCTTGTACAATCTGCACTGTCTTGTCAAAGGCACTGTGGTAGTCATGATTTTCCTGCAGAGAAAGCAGAGATGTGGGGGAAAAATAGAATATACAGTTGCAATTCTGATGGAGCCAGCCAGAAGCCATATGCTCTCAGAATTACTGTTACTATCATTTATGTTGTGGCGCCTAAACACCATAGCCAAGTTAGGTCCTGTGATGGAGGGTATAAACTCCATTCTGTCACAGCCACTGCATGGTCAAGAGACAGAGTGGAACCTCACTGGTGGATTATCAACAGTTGGGATAAGAGCCTGCAGACCAAGCAGAAGGCTGGCAGTGAGCCTGAGGGGTCTGTATCAGTTACAAACTGGCAGGAAATGGTGCAAGGAGTCAGAACCAGGGGAAGAGCAGTGAGTCTGAGGAAGCAGACCTTAGCTGCTTACTACAGGGTCTCTGGCTGGAACCCAGAGGAGAGGAGAAAGAGGGCCTGGGTTCCCATACCTGCCTGCAGGTAAAGAGATGTAAAAGCCCTCCTGACTCAAGGGAGAAAGGACTATTGAGCCCAGGGTGAGGCTGAAGACCCAGTCTCAAGCCATTAGACTCTGTTTGCTGGACTCTCCACTTCGCTAGAAAGGGTGTGAACTATAAGTGACCTGGCTGGAGGGCTGAGTTGTGAGAAGGGTCAAACAACCACAGTCTTGGAAGGGGCTGTCAACAAGGGGCTCCAAGGTCAAAGTGGCTGCTGCACCATGCTTGGTCATGAGGGGGTGCTCTAGCTGGTGACTGACCCCTCTATAAGCCCCATTGTGCAAGGCATTGCACAAAGATACAAAATAAGTGACAAATCCTGATCCTAAAAGCTCACAGTGGTGTCTCTGAGAGCACAATTTGGTTCAGGGTTTGCTGGTACTACATTGTTTGCACCAAAGATGAAATGCTGGCTTTGCTGAAGTCAATATAAAACTCCTATCAATTTCAAATGATGCCAGGATCTCATCCTAAAGTCTCTTTTTGCATACATAGATTAAAATAGTTCTAGCAGAACAGAGAGGAGCAGAATTGAACGTTAGTTTCATCTCTGCCTTTCAAATTCCTGTTTATACACAGCACACTATGTTTTTTCATAGAGTGCCAAAAAATCAAGTTTGGGGGGAAAAAAAGCGTAGGGGAACTTTTCATCTGCTTGTCAGTTTGGATACAAGCTTGTTAAAAAAGCAACTTTGAAATGTAAATAGCAGTTTTCACCAAACCTATTAATAGTTTCAATAACTTTACTATTTAATGGCTGGGTATTATAGACATGTTGGTTTAGATTCCTTCTTTTTGTGCTTCCCTGGTGTCACAAATCTCACTTTACAGGTTCCCTTTCCAGCTAGGCACAGGCTGAAATGCTGATCTCATGTTTTGGTCTTTTGACAATTTTCATTTAATGAATTGATTCCTACAGTTCATTAGCTTACCCTCTTCCACTTCTGTATACACATATGTCTTAATTAGCTGCTCATTGGCTGTTTAATTACAAGAAAACAGCTGACAGCTGCCTTGCTGCATACTAATGACAGACGTTTTGGAATGATTATACACAAGCCTGTGACAACTAAGACTTATTCATAATCCCATGATTTATGGCTAATACTTAGAGACATCCATGTATCATTAAGTTTTGCAATATTCTCAGCAACTAACAATTTGGGGGGAAAATCCTTTCTGATTTTAAATCAAACTCTCTTCAAATTTCTTTTAAAAACATAACAAGAGATAATTGTTACATGAAAAGGATGAAAATATTCCAACTGTACTTGTAACCATTTTATGACACCTAAATTATTTTTTAGTTTTCAAGGGGAAAGATTTTTGTGTAAGTATTTGTTAATAGAGATTAAGGGTTTAACAGCTCTGGAAACAATGCAAAAAAACCAAAACTGGTAATAATTACATTCAAGATAGGTTTTCCTACAGTGTCTTTATCAGTTTCTACAAAGCTCCTGATAAACCCAGTTTGTAATATGATTAGGTTCCATCCATAACAGCTCACCAGTTTTTATTGGAAACTGGTTTAGGCAGAACAGTATTTAAAAAAAAAACAACAAACAGGATTTAAAGGCAAATATGCCAAAGTCAATGTGACCCTCAGAGTTAAGTAAAAAACAAACAAAAAAAGATTTTATAATTGGAGAACTTAGAACTAGTTGGATTCATACATAAATTGAAGTCCATGTGAAAAGAAAAACTAAAGTATTCTCCTTCAAAAGCAACAATAGAAATACTCCAGTTGTATTTTTTAACGAAACAAGACTCTCTCACAGCTTTGAAGAGTGCCAAGAGAGCGATGGCTGAGTGCTTTAAAACTTCTGAAAGTACAAGAAATGCCCTCAAGTGCCCTGTGTGAAAGGTGTTATGAAACTGAATGTATGCATTCAAGTAAGGAGAGTGGCCACACCTGTATTAACTGGCAAATTAGGCATGAGCTTGTCACCACTGAGAGAAGAACCTGAAACTAATTGTATCCACAGTTCTAAAGGCATAGTTCAGAACTAGGCATGGCAGATCTCAATTTTTATTTTTTCATAATTTCAGTGGATATCAATCTTTATTTCTAAGCATTTTTCAATTTACATTTTCACAGCTGTGGGAAACAATGTGTGTGTTTGTGTGTCAGACAAATATTTAATGACAGACGTTAAATTCAAAAGTTTAAAGCTTTATAACTGTTAAAACACAAATTGTCAACATCTCATATCAAAATATACAAAGTATTTATCCTTAAATCAAACTCTAAATTCTCAGGCATCCTTTTTAATCTTATTTTGCCTATGTGTAAATTTGGATTATTATCGATGGAAATATTTTTTCAATTTATACATCCGATAAAATTGACGTTTACTGATATTTACCGATGATAATCTAATCTTTCTAACCGTATTCATATTCAAAATTTTGTTTCCCAATATCAAAGTATTTCACTATAAGTCCCTACAAACTATTTAGGAATTAAATTTAGAATATTAAGTAGTACCTGAAAATAGTTTCTCTGTTTAGGGACAAAGCTGGAGATGATGCACTCCATCACTCTCCCTCTTCTAATGACGATACCCAACAGATTTTCAAGGATTGTATTTACTAATCACAAACGAAAATTCAGTTCTGTCTATCTAATACTGCTCAACAAATCAAACAATGACAATTGAAAGTATTACAGAGAGGGGTACCTTCTTCCCTTCATCCTCAAACATGTTTTGTATATTAACTCTCACAAAGGACGTTAGCAATAAACAGATGAGGAAATTCATTGTTTGGTAGGGAAAAAAAAAAAAAGGAAGGTTTTTTTTTCAAAGAGGCATTTAAGCCCAAGTAAGAGGCAGGAGGCTTGCAAATATTCAGTGAGGTTTTTATTTCTTTGTAAAACAAAAATAAATATTAAATATAAATCACTAGATTAAGGTAGAACAGCTAAAATCACAAGAAGTTAGGAAATGAAAGATTCCTGAGCAGTATTAACTTGGCTTCATTAAAAATGCCAAAGGATATAATAAAAAGAAGTGAAACCTGAACAGAAAAAACTACTAAGTATTATTAAATGCACTGCATAGGGGAATTAGGCCAAGTTAACATTGCTATTGGAATCTTAACTTTTGCTCTTCCTAGCTTTTTTGTGGTTTCAAATGTGGAATCCTAATGCTTCATTAGCGTAGATGTTTGCGTTTAATTTCCTTTTATTTTTTAAATTAGAAAATAAAATAAATTTCCTGTGTTTAATAATTTAAATAATCCCATTTTGGCTTTGAAGTTCCTACCACACTGGTGTGAAAAGAGTGAGAGAGAAGAAACCATCCAACTTTGCTGCTGCTATTGGAGATCATTTTCCACAAGACTGGCTTGAGAGGGTAGCCAGCCCTTCTGTTCACTTAATGATCATTTAGGGCCCTGATTCTGCAATCTGATGCACATGGATGGATTTTTGCACCCATGCGGAACCTCACTGACTTCACTGGGATTTTGAACTAGTACAAGAGAGTCTACCCGAGAATCACAGTGCAGGACTGGGACCACTACCTTAATAGCTGCACCATCAAAGCAGTGTGTGAAACAACTCAAACTTAGGGTATTTTTTAAAATCAAAGGTTAGATTATGTGAAGAGTAGTATAAGAACATATAAAATTGAAGTGATTACAGCCACAAAAAAGCTGGAATACACACTGTGGGGTAATAGTACCTAACTGTTTCACATTGAGAGAAGCCAATCTACACCAAGTTGTCCCCCACCTCAAATAGCTCTCTTCAGTGAGACTTTGTTGCTTCTATTGTGAAAGAGTGTAACACAAACATAATCCTTCTTTACCTTTACTTCTGCCACAGCACAGGATTTTACACACTTTTAAAGCTATGATCATTTACACTCTGAACACAGTCATCCCCACCAAGGTTAGGAAGATTTGAACTCCATGGGTGCCATTCTTTTTTAAGAAGAGAAATATATGAACACACACAGAGAGTCAGATACCTAGCAGACACGATATTTCCTTTTAACCCCAAAACCAAGAATGAGTGAAGGACATGAATGAGGTAAGCAGGATATTATTTACCTGCTTCAAGTGTGTGTAGGCTTAGTTGTCCTGGCTGTACATAGTTATCATCCTATGGTCCTGATGCTCCAAGAACAGGAGAACATCCTTCATTTGTTTGTTTGGGCCTCTGTTTTATTTGGGGGGGGGAGGGCTTTTGCTTTCCACGCCATTATCTTAGCTGACCTGGTTGGATACTCAAAGGCAGATTATGTTTTGCATTCTTCACTGCATAGGAGACCAGGGGAAACCATATGTCTGACCCATATGGGACTCCATTTACACTCCTCACTGTCAGGCTGGCATCTGTCATTATTCTGATTGTTGGAGGTTCAGACAGGGACCTCCTTGTCCTTTGATAAGTGAGGGATTTACATTAGTGAAGGAATAGCCATTCTGATAGAGGGATTCTCAATGGATGAACTTATGTCTGCTCAGGTGAGTTCCAATGGTTGATCAGGGGATCTTGCATAGGAGGAGAAGCAGAATTGCCCGGAGTACTGTCTCCATGTAGATGGCCATGCATCTGCTAGCTGAAAGCACTGGTAAAATGAGAACTGCCAGCTTTGCCAAAAGCTCCTCTTGTGGAGGTTTGCCCAAGAACTCCTAGGTGAATGAACTTCCCAGACTGGACTGAGGAGCAATTCTGGTCATTGACAATATTGTGAGTCTTGAAGATCCGGACAGTTCTGTTTTATATTTGTTCTCATACCATCTTCTTCACCAAAGTATCTGAGGACCTTCCCACAGGGCATTAGGCAATGTGCCTACTATATTATGTGTGGCTTGTTTGTTTTCATCCTCTTCCCAATGGGATATTGGATTGTGTGTGCAGTGTGGTGCTTTTTTCATACATACACCCTGCTACATGTTTATGTTAGAGAAAGCAGGTCAAAGAAATGCACCTTGTACTTGAAAGGTGGTGAGGTCTGTGATCATCCTTAGTTCCTGTGGGAATTTGTTCCCAAGTCTGCAACCAGCCCCCAAGGAAATTCTGTCTCCTGAACACTAGCTTTATCCTTACAGCAGAAAGTTCCATTGAGCCAGAGGAGTGGAGTGGTTGACCATAATTTTTATCCTGGAGCTTTAGGTGACCTTTTAGATATCCTGTGACCAGACCACTGACAGCCTTGAAAATAAGGACAGAGACTTTGTGCTTGACTTGATATTCTATGGAAAGCCAAGGTAGAGTGTCAAAGGGCTGCCACTTCACATGAATAAGACTTTGATAAGAAGCCATAGATGTAGTGGTAAAATGAGATGCCCTGTGTCTCAAAGTGGATGTCTGGATAACCACGCACTTTGGGACAACTTGAGATGTACAATTGCTCTAATTGGTTGTGGCTTTCTTGACTTCGTCTCTCAGATAGCACTGGGGACATAGGTACACCAGAGTACAGAGACAGACCTTCATAAGGTTGATCAATCACATGAAGGGATTTTCTCTTGCATTAGAATAGCCAGTGTCTTCATTCAGGAAAAAAACCTTGACTACTGCTGTACTCCATCTGGACAGGACAAATATTCAGCTAAGCTAACTGTTTTTTGTTTTTAGTCTCCACCCTCCCTCCAAAAAAATAAAAAATAAAAAAATAACCCTGCTTTTTCACTGAAAATGGAATAATGGACCCTTGGGTGATGACATGTTCCATGGAACTGTCCAGCACTACTTGCCAATTACTGCTGTCCTGAGGAGGGAGAAAAGACAAGAGGGTGTGAGAGGGAGCATTTTGGGATTCTATGCCTAGTCTCTGCTCTCTTAGAAAGCCCATTTGTCTGAAGCAGTACCAACCCAGGAGAAGAAAACATTTGCCAATCTTCCAAGTGGGTAGTGATCATGAGCCAATAGAACTTCGCAGTATGGAGGGGAAGCCATCTCAAGGATAATATATTTAGTCTGCTGATATTCCTGTGATGACACAGATTTTGGATTATCTAAAGAAATGAAGCAGACACTGAGGTCCAAGGAGAGTTTGAAAGATTTGTCCAGCTGAACTTAGTATGGTTCCTCTACAGCCCTGTTGCTGGGATCTTTTTTTCTATGTCCTGGAATCCACTGGTATCTAGAATCTCCAACAGAGAATCAGGCATTAGGCAAATGGCTTTCCCCTTCTTCCTATGCTCAAGTATAGAGGGTCTTGGGCTAGAGGGAGCTGAGGGTCAGGGTCTATGGTTGTTAGAGTGTAGTCAATAAAATCTCTTATTCTCTCCCTGCCCTCATCTCAAGTTGGAACTGCAGAGCAGCGATATCTGGCTGAGAATTTAGGAATACTACAGATTGTCCATACTAATGTGAAGTACATTGACTTTCTTTTAGAATTTGTCTTTGAACTCCTGCAAGACCTTAGACTTTGAGAGATGTGGCTGGAGACTGGGTGGCAAGCTGAATGCAAGCTGTGTAAAGAAATTAGAATGAACCGAGCTAACTGATGCTCTAAATTTCTAGGCCTGGATGATGGGATGGGGAGGAGGGTCTTGAACTAACATGAAGATATGAAACACAAAGTCACTTGTGCAGGGCTGCTGGTGTGCATGGCTGTCCCTATCAAAAATAAAGACTCTGATTTGAATAGAGTAGAGCAACCACCTGGGTTTTCACACTGCACATCAGAGTTGCCCTTTGGCTGAAAATGACTGGCTGATTCCTAAGGTAAGTGATGAAGAGAGGCAATAATAACTGTGACACAGTGAGGCAGTATTCAGGCATCATGGCTTTGTCCTTCCCCAATATTATATATCCAGGACAAAGTGCGCCTGTCAAAGCAGCAGTCTTGGGCAAAGTATGCGACCTTTCCCTTCTCTCTTATGAAGCTGGCCCTTGAATCCTGAAGCTGCTCAGTGATGGACAGAAGCTTCATCAGGATAAAATGGATGAAGATATTTAGCAGAGCTCATCACTGAGGAAGCACTGAACTTGGGAAATGCCGAGCTTCGATTATGATCCCCTTCCAGGAATCCCTCCTTACCAGCGCTGCTGCTAGACGGAAGGCTGAGTCAGAGCAAAAAAGCTAAAATCCTGTCTGGTAGAGCACAGGATGAATCTCTGCCTAGCACAAAAACAGGAGCCTAATCTCTGAAGGTAGTTGCAGTTACATGTGCCCAGCAAGGGAAGCAGGCAAACAGCTTGGGAATGAAATGGCAAGAGTAATCTCTTATCCTCTGAAATGTGGGTTAAAGGTGGAAAACCCATTAGTACTCGAGTGACAGCAGAAGGTACTCGCATGAGACAACGATGCCTGCAGCGGGGATGTACGCAATGTGTCAGGACCAGGTCACGCACACGCAGATGTGTGTGTATAGTTGCAGTATAGCCAGACAGGTGTCAACATTAAATTCATTCAGCATTAATCTTCGTTGAAAGAAATAGACACCGAATAGAGGGTTAACACGGCTACTGAAATCTTATTTTAGTGGAATTATTGAAGATTCAACTTCAGGAGAAAAAAAAAATCCAAGACTAAACCTCACATGGCAATGACTTGCACCACACTGAAAATTTTTTTTTTGCCAGCAGGAAGGTTTTTATATCTTTAATACAAAAAATACACTACAATTTTTTCATCTCATGCTGTTTTCTATGCAGGATAAAATATACGTATAAGTCAGTGCCATAAATTACAAACACACATTTACAAAGGAAAACTTAAAAGCCTGAGATCTCAACTAGCACCCTTTTACTAGGGTTCTTTGCAACTTTCCAAAAAAAAAATAAAAAAAAATCAAGAAAACCACAAATTCTGTCTAAGTGAATCCATAAAACAGATTCATTGTGGCCTGCTGGAAAGGACTCTTCTTTCTACTCCTCTTCTATTCATTCAGTGTCAGTTTGATAATGAAGGAATCTATCGCATCCATAGCACAACAGGAAGTCCTGGGATTTTGGAAGCTCTCCCAAGGGCTTGGAAAAAAATCACCTAGGAGCCAAAGCTTATGCTTAAACTGTATTTTAAAACTTGTTCCCCAGTTTTTTACTAGTTTTATCAATTAAACTTAATCAACTTCACAGCAAAACAAAATGTGATATTTATAAAATGAAAGAATCAAACTCAAATGTATAAACACAGATGTTTTAAGACTTAATTTTTTTCCCAAAGCTTACCTTGCAGCCTTCACATGTAATGACACCATAATGGATTCCTGATGATTTGTCTCCACAGATCTTGCATGGAATAATTTCAATTTGAGCTGCAACAGAAGCACGCAACCAGTTAATTACATTTTCTTTTAAACACCTTATAAAAGCGTTCCCTGATCAGCATTTGTACAGTGAAAACTAATAACCTACTAAACATTATACTGCATTAACTATTCATTGCTGAACTGTGAGGGTCCCCCTAGAGCCTTGGACTAAATTATGGCTGCTCGTTATATAATAGCTTTCAGGTTATTAAAATGGGTCATTTGAGAAGGTGTTTAAGAACCCACAAGAAGGCTACGATCAGCATTTCAAAGCCAAAAAGAACTGGGGAGTTCACATTTTGGCTGAAGAACTAAATACTAAAAGGTTTCCTCCAATCTCATTTCCTCGGAATTGTTACAAAAGGTATAAAGTTTGTCCTGGCTGAAAATCCATGATATGAATGTAACACTTTACACACAAGTGTCACGGCCATCTAGTCTACACTATTGACCAGTTTTATACACAGATAAATATGGGGAATACTGGTAGCATTTTAAATGAAGGATCTCAAATTCACAAAAAAAAATTAGACTGAATGTTTATTATTAATAATCAACACCCTGAGACTGAAGAAGGGAGGAAAATATGGCAGTACTCTAGGTGCACTGGAGTATATCTTCTCTTCTGTCTTTGTATTTCTCTCTCTTTCTTGAGAAAGGACCACAGATGAACTCTATGAAAGCACTGCTTCTTTACTGAACTAACAGCAATTAGAATTAAGTTTCTCATGCTATGAAGCTCTTTCAGGGATGGAATCTAACTCTACATTTGTAAAGTGCTATGTAAATTTACAGTTCTTTACAAGTTTTACATTTTATTATTTGTGCCATCCTGTAGAGAGGCCCAAACCAAGATCAGAGCCTGATTATGCTAGACACTGCAAGAGAGACAGCCCTTGCCCCAAATTCTTACAGTTTAAGACAAGACAGAGAAAGGAAGCATTATTCCCTTTTATGAATGGGAAACTAAGTAACAGATTAAGGCTCTGATTCAGCAAAACACCTAAGTATGTTATCAATAGAACCGGTAGAAAGTTTTTTTCTGTGGAAAAACGTGGTTTTGTTGAAAACAAAATTTTTCTGCAAGAAATTTCATTTGACAAATTCCAAAAGTTCCAAAAAGTTTTTCAAAACAAAAAATTTAGGGAAACAAATTCCAAATTTTTTTCAGAAGTTTTCATTTCAAAATTGTAGGGGCTCCTACACACGTTTTGACTGTTTTCCAACTGGCAAAAGTGAGACAAGTTAAAGTGTTGATCACAGAGAGAAGGAAAAGTGAAAGGGTCACTTTTAAAAGCAGTTTCTTTCTCCCCACACACTTACTATTTCTCAACTGTATAGTGACTTGAAAGAGTTGTAAACAAAAATGTAGGAAAACGTTCTCACCTCCAACCCCTTTGCAGGGGTTCAGAATTTCCTGCGGAAAAACAGAATCTCTGGATGGGAAATTTTTTATGTGGGTGGTGGTGGTGGGGAAAACCAGTTTTCCTGGCAGTGGTAGTGATTAGTTTTGTGCACATACTCCTGTGGCACTGATTCCTGCTTTGCTGAGTAGATACGGATTTAAGCACATGCTTAATTGCTTTGTTGAATTGGAGCCTATGTGCTCAGTCTTGCAAAGCACTAAGCACCTTGGCTCTGATTCTGCAAAGTTCTTATGCATGTGCTTTACTTCAAGCACATAAATAGTCCCATTTACATCATTGGGACTACTCGCATGGTCAAAGTTGCTAGATTGACACTTCTGTGACTTGTTCAAGGCTGCACAAGGTGACAAGTTCCCAGCAGAATCAGGAACTGATCCCAGATCTCCAGAGTCCCAGTCCAGTGCCTTAGCCAAAAAAAGCTTCTTCCTCTCTACATAATAAATATTTAACAATAATGAAAAATCCTTCCCTGTATCTGAGTTAGATGTTTTCTACTTTACAGACTGTGCAGGATTTCCTTTCCCCACACATTCAAATAGGGCGTTAAACTATGTTAAGTATATAAACTGAACTAACCTGCTTCTGAAAGGCTGCGATTTGTGCTACACATGATTGCTACTGCTGTTTTATAAGTATATTGATTAAATTAGGAGTCATACATATTCATTGACACAAACAAGGAAGGTTCGTGTAATGTGCTGTTTAAGGCAACAAAATCTGAGCACAAACTGAATTAACAAGGAACAATTTTACTATATAATATTCTAATCCCCCTGCATTTTCAGCTTCATTACCTAAACAATTTGCTCTGTCATGCACCCTAAGTAATTCAACTCAGCTGCTAATTTCTCTCCTCCAAACATCTGCAGTTTCAATAAACCAAAAGCTAGTGGCAGCACAGCTCCACAAATTTCGTCAATATGTTACATTTAGTTAAGCGACCATCTGACTGTTCAGATACATTAAGCTATTTAAAACCTCATTCATTCTAGGGCTATGTAAATGGCTATAGCAGCTTTGTTAGAACACATGCTATTTGTTTTGACAGAAACTTACTGGGCCAAATTCTACTTAGGTACAGAGGTACAACTCCACTGAAGTCAATGGGTGTGGTTAATGGGTGGAATTAAGAGAATCAAAGCATTAATTAAAAACAAAATATGAGGAAGAAAGGCTCCAGTGCCCAGCTTAAACTTCTTGTGCCTGAACGTTGCTGGGACCCTGTCAGAAGGCCACTAAGAGTATGAAAGTTTGTAGATGGATAAACAGTATGGGGTAAAATTTTTAGAAGGATGGAGTCCTGGCCCCTTCTTCTTTCTGGCACAATTTGGGCCCACAAAATTAATTGCTGGTGAAAATTTAAGTCCTTCTGCCTCTAATAGCCTGATTTGAGTGTGCCACAGGGCAATTATGCTCTTTCATTCAGGTTCTTGTATCATGCCCATCATCTTGTGGTGTATTGATCTATATTACACCACAAGATGCAACATACAAATTTTAAGTAGCTCAAGCTTTGTTACTGAATTAAGAAACTTCATAGAGTAACTGCAAGCTATATGAAAAATATTCTGATTCCATAAGGTGCATAATTACTGCTTTTTAAATAAGTTTTTTTTGTTGTTGTGGTGGTGGTGGTGGTGGTGGTCTTTTAACTGATCTGTTCAGTTGACTAACTGCTGGAAAATTTTAAGTTGCCAGAGCATCTGCTAAACATTACAAATGGCTGGACCAATTTTTCCTCTACAAATAATACTTTCAATAATTAAAAAAAACCAACTGTGTAAAAGCAGATTCTCTTCTAAGATAAAATAGTACAACCTTCTAGAACAGTCACAAACACACAGGGAAGACAAGCAGTTATCTTAATTCAAAATTAAGTGGAAAGCATTTGGTAGAGGGGGTACAAAGTTCATCCCTTTCCTCATCCTTATAGTCCATAACTGAGCCAACCATGGGTTGACTTGATCTTCAGACACATGGAATTGTGTGGGCAACACAAAGCAGTTAATAACTACTTAACAAGGTGTTGTGGGAGAACTCATTTGCATAGAGTTTGCTACCTTTCAATAAGCTGTCTAACTGTAAATGATTTTCATTTTGCGCCTAGCTCTCCCCATTTTCTTGGTTTTACCTAGACTTGAGCTAATATCTTCCCTCTTGCACCAATGCTACTTTGGTATGTCAAGCTTATAATATCAAACACCTGACATCATGCATACATATGAAAGACACCTTGACTTTTATCCTTATGTTCAGACACACTTCCATTGGACTTCAAGCCATTCATTGATTTTATGAATGCAACTGATGGCACTGAGAAAGGATAAAAACATTATATCTTTTTAAGCCCCTGTACAGGTGCCTGTTCACTTTGAAAGCACAGTTAGTTACACACACAAAACTGGACACCGTGGCTGAATATAAGGGCTTTTGTATTATGCAGCAGACACCTGTCATAAACTAAACCGCAGCGCCTCTGCCACCCACAGTTGGCTGCTGCCATAAAGAGAAAAAAGTGCAATCTAATTTGCATCTGAAAAACTAGATGTTCTTCCCAAATGTTTGCTGAGGGCATGACAGGTAGAGATGGCTCTTGTATTGAACAGTAGTCACATTATGAAGCCACCACACTGCAGGCTGGAATACAACAGCAATCAACTAAGTGACAAGTCTATACCTAACGAAGGATTAGGACTGTCACATCCAGAGAATGTGTATGACACTGCTGGGTACATGAGCACAGATGTGCAAGGAGAGCCAACAATGAAAATGCTGGCACCTAAGATACACAGGCAAACAGCTTAAAGCATTAACCAGGCATGTTTTAAAAGTCTCCCCCAACTAGCTGTTTATAATGAAGATTTAGACAATGTTTTTCTATTGGGAAGTCACAAAGATGGTTATTGCTCAAGAGTATTTGAAGTCAATAACAATTTCTTAAAGTGCATTCAAACATTTGTTTTGGAAAGACCAAGAATGGCATGAATTAAACAGATAAGAAAAGATAGTTCACATTTTGGTTTTCCCAACTTAGACAGCAGTATGCAAGCAGAAAACACAGCTATTTATAAGAAGCAATGGACAAGATCCTCAGTTGATGTAAATCAACCTAGCGCCATTTTAGTCAATGGAATTATGACAGTGTACACCAGCTGAAGATCTGGCCTGTTATCAAAGCATCTAGTCTTGAATCAAGCCTTCATTGCTGGACTGTTTACTTTAACTTCACTGTCTTGCTGGACACAAAATACAGTACATTTGTTTATTTCTACTTTCCATTCATCATGATCTTGTAAATGACTGCAGGGGGGTATATATATATGCAGGGGCGGCTCTATGTATTTTGCCGCCCCAAGCACTGCAGTCAGGTGGCTTTCGGCGGCATGCCTGAGGGAGGTCCACAGGTCCCGCGCCTTTGGTGTACCCGCCGAATTGCAGCCGAAGCTGCGGGACTGGCGGACCTCCTGCAGGCATGCCACCGAAGGCAGCCTGACTGCCGCCCTCACGGTGACCGGCAGGCCGCCCCTGGAGCCGTGTGTGTGTGTGTGTGTAAAAAAGTATTCCATCGGTTATTTGAAAGCAATTTCCTTGGAAAAAATCTCTTCACTAGCTGTAAAGCGTGCTTAAAAAAAAAATCACAGCTTTGTGAAATGCATGAAATTATAGAAGACTGGACATTTAAGAACAATTAATTCTTTAGATTAATCTTTTAGTGTATATTTTAATAACATAGCATGATGGTATTTAAGGATACTCATCTTGTAACATTTTTTGAGGATAAGACAACATACCAGGCATAACAAAAAACTCAATTACCAGCTGTGATCACAGATTCTGCCCCTCTCCCCGACAGAGAAGATGATGCAGTCACCAACCACAGCATGTAGCATAATCATTACTTCACTGCAGTTACAAAATAGATGAACTAAAATTACGGCAAATGGGAGAGGGGGAAAAGAGCAGAGAAAGGAGAAGGGGAGAGGTCCTCCCATGCAAGGCCTGGTGCGTGCCAAAGCCAAGGTATTTTAAGACTGGTTTGACTATTTCAACAAGGTAAGAAAAGGCTTCCAAGTTTAATAAAATGGCAGGATCATCCTGTAACCAGTTGCCTTCTCACACAAAACAGAGCTGGGAGACTGTCTCCAGTGCCTGAATAGCACACATTTGTGAATCAAACATGTTCAACAATTCTGTCCCTTTCTTTTACTTTTAAATTAACTGTATGGGCCAACCAAGGCATGAATGGGAGTGGAACAGAAACTGGGTTCTATTCTAAATACCATTTCAGTAAAACAGGTCTTCATAATCAGAAAAAATACTCTATACAGCCTCATTTAAGAAATGGCAACAATGTGCTTATCCTAAATTAGAGTTAACATTGGCTAGGACAGCGGTTCAGGAGATGGGCATTCTATTTCTGATTTCAGCGCTGTCCTGCTGTGTTAATTTGGAGTCTGTGCCTCCATTTTTCTTCCTTTATAATAGAAATGATAATTCTCTACCCCAAACAAATATCTTGAGCTTTTGTCTTTACAGTTAAATCCTATACATGGTTGTCATGGGGGTGTGACTGCCCTGTGGTGCCTGCTACATGTAGCACTGCAGGTACTCCCTCCCTCAAGTTTCCTCCTCCTGCCCCCGAGTTTTCTCTCTCTCCCAGGGTTCGCATTGCTCAGCCATCCAGCAGGGTCACTGAGTTCAATCCCCCTTTCAGGATAATAAGTCCAAACAAAAGGCTTTTCTGAGCTTTGCAGTTTCTCTGGAGCCTACCCTCTTCCCAGTCCCTTTTGGGTTACCTTTCATTCTCTCTAGCCCTGCTTAAATAGGATGCCCCAGCTCTCCTCATCAGAGCTGGTTGTAAGTTAGCCAGCTTCTTTCTCAGCTGGCCCCTTTCCCCAATTAGTACTCAAAGTACACAGGACAGCCTTCTCCTGCTAGAGTCTGCCCTGCCATGAGGGAGGAAGCAGCATTTATGTTCATCCTTCCCCTTCTCCCAGCTCACCCCCATTGTTTGGGTGAATGGACAGTTTCCCCCGCCCTCTCTGCAAGGCTCCGGATCTCGATCCCTTAAAGTCACAGTGATGGGATTTCCTCCAAAGAACCACTTATTTCCCAGACCATTTCCTCTCTATCAATATCTCCTAGGTATACGTCAGACTTTTCAGAATGTTAAAGGTCAACATCTCATCACAAGGATGGGCTGACTACTAGGCACCACTACCCTTAAGGGGCAGGCTATCCCATCACACCGGTGCATAGCCAAATAAACTGGGAGGTGCACTAGGGAGCTTTATTGGGCTCCAGTTGGGAATGAATTCTCCCCCCAGGCTATTTGCCCTTTTCATGCTTCTAAGGTGCTTTGAGATGATCAGATCAAACGTACCATGGACAGCACAACACTGCTGCAAGATGTCTGAACGCTAGAATTTCAGCTACCGTGTTAGCTAAATTTTTTTTACATTTAATAAACAAGATTTGGGAACATAATTATATAGCCATAAAATATGGCCATTGACACAGAAATATCAAATATTGAGATACACAAACACCCCAATTAACATGTAATAAAAATGTTTGTTTTTTTAAAAAAAGTAAACCCAAGTTCAGCTTATTGTAACAGCACTTGAGAATGGTGAACAGCAGCTTCTCTAAACAAAGTTTCTGTTCTGAGTTGCTACTGCCTTTATTCACTAAGCAGCCAGCAAATGAAGTTGACCCAGGCTAGATGATGTTACAGGATTCTATGGTTCATAGAATTGTTGTCATACCTAATTTATTTTTGGAGATAACCACTAACCTTGGTCACTTGTGAAGATGAGCACATATAACAGGGATACTTGTATGGACCTATTGTCATATGCTGTACACTATGGTGTTCTACTGCTAGGAGAGGCCAATCCATATTTTCTGTCAAAAAAAAATAAGCTGGAAGGCCTATGCTCCTGTGCTCTGAGGAGTGGTACCCTGAAGACTTCTGATCTTGAGGCAGTGTGTGTCTCCTTATGTCTTTTCTCTAGCTGGGGGATTGTGAAGTTTTCATAGTTTATTTTTCTCATGCATTCAAAGAAGTAATGTGTATTGAATGGGGTCTCTTTTGCTAGCAACAATGGAAAGGGATAGGAAAGCCAGATTTGGCAGCCACAGTGTAAATCTGGAATAATGCCATTTGACCAGCTCTTTGGACAATGGTAAGTATTTTTTTCAATTAAAACCAGAAAATATAGAAATTTCTTTCTTCATTTTGAAGAAAGGCTCTCCCTCCACCTCCAAAAAATAAAAACAAACCAAAAAAATGTCCATACTTCCATAGATTAACCCAGAGCAGAATTTATCTCATGTTTTAGGCTGGATTTTCTACCATTAGCTGGTGAAATTCTCATTTCATTATATCCACATCACTTTCCCCAACCTTCTTGTTTCAACAAACACATTTATTTATGGGAACATTTTTAAATTCTATGTTTTCCCACCACCTAAAAGAGAAAGCAGAATTTACCTAGTACTTTTAAAAATTTAAGCAAACATTTAACAACTCTGCCAGAAATATCACATCTCACTAAACTGATCTTTATTTTAATGGCTTTTTTTACATGTGGCAAGCATGCTTCTAAATCATTATATAACTATACTTAAGAAGCAACTGTTGTAGCCTCCATCCAAAAGGTGTACAATCGTGCCATATGCAGGATTATGAAGTTAAATATAGTTGACAGTTGAATTATGCTAGGTTTGCATCATAGGGGGGTCTTACACCAGCATTTCATAGTGTGGTGGGAAGGGTACTTAAGAGATGAACATTAGACATTTTTAACTATACAAAACATTAAATGTGGCTACTTTTTCTTCAAAAGAGCTACGTACATTTGTGTTATCTGTTTGCAGTTCAATAGCCTTATTACTATCTGCACTAGCAAAAATCAAATTACATCTACTGTTACTAGAAAAAAGCAGGTGGGAAAGCTAATCAGCTTGCAATATTGTGTCAACATTATTAACAAGTTCAGCTAAATTCATTAATGCTAACAAGGTGACAGTTAGGCTCCTGAATTGTTAAAAGGACACTTGTCAGTATTAATGAGGCTAAAATATGATCCGCATTGTCAGTAGTTCCACCTTTTGCATCCTTTGCACATGCAAACTTTTATAGTTAATAACACTGCAGAATACTGTTTAAAAAGCTGAGTGTGTTTAACAAACTGTTGCATCCCTATTCCTCTATCATAACATGTATGCATTAATTTGTTTACATGTACCATTAGGCTAAGTTATATACCAGTTTAGTGGTAATTTCCAGAATCCAGAAGGTAAAATTAAACAGATTGGATCACAATCAAGGTAGTGTCCCTTTAAATAGAACATTTTATCATGACTTGGCTTTCTCCAGTGCCTTTGCTAGGGCATAGAGACTTCGTTGGGGGTTTTGCCTCAGAGAGAATGGCAGGATGTGTTCCTTGGAGCACTGAGAAGTGCTACTTTGAGTGATTATGTTAAAAGCTTGTCAACCACAGATGGCATATAAGCCACTTCCCCACAAGAGAGCTGAGCTTTGATGAAAAACCACTCTAAAATCTGAATTTACCATTTATAAGTAAAGTGAGCAGAGAAACCATTTCACCAAGACAAGGAGTTCTTCCAAACTGAAGTGACTACATCTGCATTTAAAAAATATTTTCCTTTATTTTGGCTGCATGGGAACTTGATGTCATTAAAAAGATTTCCTTTGATGTTGCAAGCCAAGCGGCACAATTAGTTTCTCATACAAAGATATTCTCTGTCTAGTTTAAATTTTCATATTAAAGTGATTCATCTAATAGATATACAATAACAACCAAACATAGGCTCAAAGTCTCAGAATAGTCAAAAAGTTTCCACTCACTATCACTCAACTTCTCTCCCTCTAAACAGATCTTCCTGGGTCCATTTGTGGTAAAAAGTTCTGGGCATTTATTCTGTACACTGGGCTTCCTATAATACTTGGCTATTAAAAGCACATAAATGTTAAAAATAATCAACAAATTAGGATCATCAGAGCTGTCTACTCTACCCAAGTCTATGCACCATCTCCTTATATTAATCCCTTTACCAGATCCAGGGAATTATTTTAACCACTAATAAAAATTAAAAAGTGTGTTTTTCATTAGCACCATCTCTAGTACACCTATGCTGCTTTGCCTTTTCATAGGAAATGTAATCAGGTCTCTTAAAATAGCGAGACAACTATTTCAGAGGATGCCAAATCCGCAGCTATTGCAGTCAGTTACCTACTTAGTTTCTAGTGGCAAGCACCAAAAATGTTGATTATAATAGACGTTTTCTCCATCTGAAGGGAAACAAAAATGTATCTATAAAATTCTGTTGACATCTATAAGCAACAGGATAATTTGCAGCTCTTTTGCATTTCTTAACCTGTAGATGTCACTGCAGTCAATGCATATTGGACAGTGGGAAGAAAAGCTTAAACCTCATGCCAAACCTGCAGAAAAAAACCACAGAAATTGGGCTTGTTTTTGGCTTAATTGGCTTGTGAGTTACTTGTTGGCTAGTTTTTGGCTTGTAGCTTGTTGCTCCTTTTTTTTTTTTTAAATCGGCTCCTGGCAAACAGGGGCTGGGCGGGGAGAGTCAGGGGTGCACAGGGGGCCCACCACAGTCCCAGACTGCACACCAGGGGGATCTAGTCACATAAATTGTTGAGGTTCTTAGGGATTGGCTTGTTTTGAAATGGGATTAGCTTGATTTCTGGCTTATTGTGAAAGTCGGGGTGCTTATTTACCACGTGAAAGTTGGCAACTGTGGTGAACAGGGCCGGCTCTAGGTTTTTTGCAGCCCCAAGCAAAAAAACTTTTGGCTGTCCCCCACCCCAGCCCTGGGCTCTCACCCCCCCCACCAGTGCCCTCCCCCACCCACACCCCCTGCTGCCCCAGCCCTGGGCTCCCCACTACCAGTGCTGACTCTGCCTGCTCCCTCCTCGCCTCCAGCCGGTCCGGCACTGGCAGGGTCGGGGTAAGCAGCGGGGCTCCTGGGCTGCGTCTCAGCCCAGGGTCCTTCCAGCCAGGGCTCCCGCCTCCAGGTCCGGCTGGGACCCGGGAGAGCAGAGCCGGGGGACCACCCCGGCAAAGTGCTGAGGAGGCGGGGCAGGGTAGCCCCAGAGGGAGCGGAGCCCCGGAGAGCGGGACACAGGCCCCGCAAGGCAGCGCCCCAACCTCTATGGCACCACTGCTGCTGCTGGCCACCTGGCCGCAGTCTCTGGGCGGTTCGGGCCGCTTCGTCCATCCCCAGCTGCGGTGCTTGGTGGGGGGAAGCAGCCGCCCTGCGGCACCTGCAGGTGGCTCCTTGTGCCCCGCGCGGCGGCCCCCAGGCCGAGTGTCCCCCACTCGGAGCTTGCCCGGCCCAGCCACAAGGTGCGTGAACCGCAGTGGCCCCAGGGCACCCCCCATGCACAACGCGCTGCTGCTGCCAGGACCGACTCTAAGCTTTTGCCGCCGGAAGCAAAAAAAAAAAAAAAAATAGAAAAAAATGGCCGGAATGCCGCCCTTGAAAATGTGCCGCCCCAAGCACATGCTTGGTTTGCTGGTGCCTAGAGCCGGCCCTGGTGGTGACTACTCCTTTTCTGAGAGACATTTGGTCAGTAATGGGAACTCAAACCCAACTCCTCCTGTTAGGTCCAACACCTTTCAAATGAATAATATTACTTTTATCCCCATAGAGGGCTGCTTTCTTCCTTCACAGGATGAGTTCTTTGCTTGTTTGAGCAATACCGCCCCCAGAGACTGAAATATTGATGTGATGGATAATGTCCTCATCATCTTCCCTAGTGGTAATACTCTGCCTCTGAATAGCTTCTGTGCACCTCCCTGACTATTCCCCCCTCACTTCCCCCATACAGTATGACTCCTGCAGGAGCTCTGCTCCGAGGGTGATGCTGATGCAAAGCCTAGGTTAACACTGTAGATATTTGTGCCCAGTAAAAGAAGAATGCTTGGGAGCAGCAACTCCTCAGCCCTGCTGAGCCTACTTCCATGGGGAACATTCACACAGGGTTTTAGGAGAGACTGGAATGGTGGAAAGAACAATCTAGGACTTGGCTAGAGCATGTGACCCACGATAATTCTATTAAAGATAATATGTATGACTGTAAATTCAATCTACCATGTATGGTATTTCAATATCACAACTGAAAACCTTTCACATATCCTTAACTCTTGCAGCACTTAGTCTCCTTTCCATATTCTAGGATGACCATTATAAGACATTTTCTTCTATAGTTTGAACTAAATGCAGTTCCCCCCTGCACCCACACACAAACCCTGGCTGCCCCCCAAGCCCTCCCCAGAGTATGTTAATACAATGCTAAGTTAGATAATTAAAATCACAAAGTCAGGAAATGCAAAATGTCATATTCCAGCAGCAATGTTAACTCTGCAACATTTTACATCTTAAATATTTCAGCAAATACGTTTTGTGATGCATAAAGAATGGGATGGAGAAGAATTAAAAAAAATACAACACCATTATATAAAGCAAGTGTACACCCACCCCTAGAATAATATGATCAGATCTGGTCACCCCATTTCAGAAAGAAAATAGCAGAATTTATGGGGATTCAGCTCTGGTGACAAGAATGACTAAGAAAGGAATGGAAAAAACTCTCATGACAAGAGACTGAAAAGCCTGGGGACTGTTTACCTTGTAGAGGAGGTGAATAAGGGACATGACAGACATATCCAAAACAACGAATGAGACCAAGGTGGTTTATTAGCAACTTCTATTCACCCTGTCTCACTGCACAAGAGCAAGGGCACAGTCAATGAAATTGAAAGGTGGTAAATTCAAAAGTGATAACAACGAAATACTTCTGTTAGTAGTACCTTCAAGGCCTCATTGCAAACACATAGTAAGAAACAATCCCTCCTCAACAGCTAACAATCCAAATAGACAACACACAGAAAGAGGAAAGAGAGGCATAGATAGGTGAAATGAATAGCCCGATGTCACATAGCAGGTCAGCACAGCTGGGAATAGAACCCTGCTCCACTGACACTAAGATCAGTACCAAAGCATAATTAATCAGTGGAATTCATTGTCACAAGAGGCCACTGAGGGTTTAGCAGAATTTCAAAAAGGATCAGACATTTATATGAGTAGCAAGAACATCTAGAGTTATTATAGTAAAATATTAAAAACAAACAAGAGTTTTGGAAGATATAAAACCTCAATGCTTCAAGACACAAGCCAGCCTCTACTTATTGGGTAAGTTGTCCCATAACTAGCTATTGAAGGTTTCTTGCATCTTTCTCTGATGTATCCACTACTGGCACTACCAGTGACGAGATACTAGCCTAGATGAACTTTCATACAGTCTGCCAATTCCTAATATATAAATATTAACCTATATACCCAAAACATGCTTATGAAAAGTATAAGAAAATAGTTTCTCTCTTCTTAATAATGGTAGCATTTAAATAGCTCCAACTGGACTTTGAAGTTTATACTCCACCTTGCTGAACAGGATAGCAGAGGGGACAGTTTCTTTGCTACTGATCCTCTTGGTTGGCCATATAGCAAAGCAATCACAAAGCAAACTGACTGCAAAGATACAAAAAGTAAGGTCTGGTTCTCCATTGTGTTACTCCAGTTTCATGCTGGTGTGACTCCATTAATATGAATGGAGTTACATTAGTATAAAACTGCAGTAACACAATGGGGAATTGGGTCATTCATCTTTATAAATAAGAGCTTAAAATTGGCAAAATGTTGTAAAATGTATAAAAAGGTGCTGAACCATCTGAAGTGGTGGATTCCATTATTTTAATTCATACTCGCAATTTTCTTCCTATCGGATATTAATACAATGGATTTTTGTTCACTTAATATTTCAGTGAGACATTTCAATTTGCCACGTTCAAATTTTCCCAGCAATACTCTGAAAGCAGCAGTTCATGGATCTAGGAAATTAGCAGGCAGAAGGTGCAATGTGATGTTCAGGTGGATGAGAGTTCCATAGGCTGTGTTTAAAGAAAACTGCTCAGATATCCACTGGGCATGCTCAGATGTGAGTTTTCCATCACTTGTAGGTTACAGCTCATTTCAGAATGCTTTCTTTAAACCATGCACTTGCACAGCTGCCCATTAGAATAATGTCCATGCCAAGTTGCAAAATTCAGATGTTTTTGCTTTGCTGTGGTTCTCCTCCCCGCACTCTACCATATCTCCAAAATGGCTATGTTCAAAGCTGAGAAATCATCTTCTGTGAGAGACCAAGCATGGAAAATTTCATCTCCTCCCCCTCCTAAAAAACAGAATGGCTTAGAAAATTATAAGCCTGTGAAAAAGAGGAGATTCTAATGGAAACTGTTCTGCAACCATAATTAGAGTAGGTGCTACAATCTACCGGTATCCATCATAAATTCTTGTCTTGCACACCCACTTTACAACATTTAATTTCCTGTCTGTGAATGATAAAACCACCTCAGAGTGTGGATAAAACAGATCTGGTTGCTATTTAATATTAGTTATTCTGATGATTTGAATTTGAAAAAAAAATACAACTATACATTTCCAAGGTATTTTCACATACGAATATTTTATGTTGCATCAAAATGTATCTAAGGTCAAATTCTACAGCAGCAGCAGCATGCTAATATACCACTGAAACTTATGAGATCCTCACTATTACAGATCCTTAGTCACAGGACATCTGTATTACGGATATAGGTAAACTAAAGTTAAGTTCAACATATTTAACACTAACAAAAAATCTTCAAAATGACAGTGACATTATAATCTGCATTAGATACAGAGGTGACAAGATTAATGATTACATAAGTGTGTCTCAGAGCCCAGGAACAATAATCAGCTCTACTGGTTTTATTTGTGTACACAGGCTATTAGAGAGTCAGCTGACGCTCCAAAATCCAATTTAAAGTAGTTAAAACCCTTTTATGTATTTATCTGAGGTTGGAAGAAAATGGACATACTAATTCCATTCCCTTACCCATTTTGCCTTAAACCAAATCTTACTTTAACAAACATGAAAAATTAAGCCTTGAAATAATGGTTGTAGCAATCAACATTGTCGAAAGAACAATACCAATAAAATCCGAATGTTTTAAAAGGGAAATTTTAAAATGAGTGTAAAACAAAATTAGCGTTTTCCCCAGAGAGACAACTGTATTGAGTCTGAGGTTTTTAATGATATCAGTCCCCAAATGACTGGTCACTTTTAGCTATGAATCTGCAAGATAATAAATAATGGCGCTCAATCTCCAACACAATTATTCCCACAACCAGCCCTCCTTATTCAGATAAGTAGTACTACTTGCATTACCAGACACTGCTCTCTATGTCTCAACAGCTTTTGGTACAGGAAATAGGAGCTTTCATTACAGTGAATAGTCCACAATTGCAAATAATCTTATGTCCACAAAAGTTCTACAAAATTCAAAATATTCACCTTTAATTCTAATCAATATAGGATTGAAAACTAAGATTAGAAAAGTGGCTACAAGGAGTGTATATCCTCCCCTTCTGCTGGGCAACATGACAGGAAGAATGGGGGATACGAGCCTAGGTTTTTGTCTGGTTTTAAGCAGACAGTCCTGTTTTTAAATGGTTTGTCCCCTGCCTGGTACTGAGACAAAATCAGATGTGGTTTTGGTGGTATCACAGATGGGGGATGCCATTTTGAAGATGTGTTACTCTACCCCATGTGGCATGACTTCTGGTGGGGGCAGGGTCACCCCATTTTCAGAAGCACTGGAATGTCCAGTATTCTGGGGATGCATGAATGGCCACCTTATATGTGCCTGCCCTCCCAATCCTACCACACAGGCCCATCTAGCCCCTCCGATGCCAATAGTAAAAGCTGGACACAGCGCAGCTCTGATGGGTGTAGCCAGCCAGCCACGTGCACAGTTGGTAAATGGGCACTCTTCACATCATGTTTCCCTCTCAGGGGAGCAGTTGAGCACAAAATTCCCTCTGTGGCTTTTACATGCCATGGAAGGCAACAAGGCAGCCACAGATTCCTAGGCTATTTGGGGAGCGAATGACAGGGTTTACAGGTGGGTTGAGAGCATCTGCAGGATATGATCCTGTTTGCATGGATCTGGGCCTTCTGCTGGAACTGGTAGCTACATGTTCTGGGCATCCCACCAGCCCACTCTGCCTCTACTATTAGGGGAAGCCTGCAGTGTCCCAAGAATCAGGGATCTCTAGAGATAATGGGCCCAATTCAGCACTATGGCATTCCAGGTTCACTCCAGTTTAGCTCTCTTGATGTCAATGGAATTCTGAGAGAACAGCAGCAAATCAAGCCAAAGGTATTCATTTGTGAGAGTTCTTATATACGGTAACTCCTCACTTAACGTTGTAGTTATGTTCCTGAAAAATGCGACTTTACGCAAAATGATGTTAGGCTAATCCAATTTCCCCATACGAATTAATGTAAATAGCGGGGGTTAGGTTCCAGGAAAAAAAATTTCACCAGAAAAAAAAAGACTATATATAATATATACAGTATAAGTTTTAAACAATTTTAAACAAACAGTTTAATACTGTACACAGTAATGAATGATTGTAAAGCTTGGTTGAGGTCCTAGGTCAGGGGTAGGCAACCTATAGCACAGGTGCCGAAGGCGGCACGCGAGCTGATTTTCAGTGGCACTCACACTGCCCGGGTCCTGGCCATCGGTCTGGTGGGCTCTGCATTTTAATTTAATTTTAAATGAAGCTTCTTAAACATTTTAAAAACCTTATTTACTTGACATACAACAATAGTTTAGTTCTATATTATAGTCTTATAGAAAGAGACCTTCTAAAAATGTTACAATGTATTACTGGCACGCGAAACCTTAAATCAGGGTGAATAAATGAAGACTCGGCACACCACTTCTGAAAGGTTGCTGACCCCTGTCCTAGAGTAAGAGTGTGGAATATTTCCCAGGGAATGCCTTGCTGCTAAATGATGAACTAGCACTTGGCTGGGCACTCAAGGGTTAATACACTGTTGTTAATGTAGCCTCACACTCTACAAGGCAGCATGGACTGAGGCAGGAGGGAGGAAACAGAATAGATGCAGGGCAGTCACTGTGAACACTTCATGGTCAGTTTTTGCAGGGATGATGAGTCCACGCTATTCAGCTGGAGCGCACCAGTCCCTCCTCCTGACAGCACATGCACAGCTGCTGACTTTCCAAAGTGCTGGGGGGTGCTTGCATGAGTGAGAGAGAGATGTTCATTGCCTCTTTAAGTATGCTGACCCCACTTCAAGTACGTTGCCCTTTTAAGCAGATCAGCCAGTTCAGAGAGGAAGCAACAGCTTCAAGCAAGCTACCCCCTCACCACTTCTGTCTGTGAGCCCAGTCCCCTCCTCCGCTTTGTGGAGTAGGGGTACGGATCGGGGGTGGGGGACAGGAGGAGGGGGACATCCTGATATCAGCACCCCTCCCTCCCCCTCCCCCAGCAAGCAGGAAGCTCCAAGGCAGAGGCCAGGCCAAGTCAGGAGCAGAACGGCAATGGGGGAGGGACAGCTGAACTGATGCTTGGCAGCTGCTGAGCCACATCCCTTACAGGAATTTAGGGGAGCTGATGGGGGGGGGCTGCCGGCCCCCCCTCCCCTGGTTCTAATCCCCACAAGGTGGGGCTGCTCTTCCAGAGGATCCTGCAAGCAGTGGACAAAGCAGGTAGCTGCCAAACAACATTATAAGGGAGCATTGTGCAACTTTAAACCAGCATGTTCTCTAATTGATCAGCAATGTAATAACATTAACTGGGATGACTTTAAGTGAGGAATTACTGTAGAAAGGGCCCATATATTGACGCAACGAGATGCTAATTTTGGTGTTCTTGTTTGTGCCACAGCAGATCTGTAGCATGCTCTCCTCTTCTCTGTTGTAACTCCATTAGTATAAGAGCCTCAGAATATAGGACTGCTATGGACTAAGTGCAAAAGTTTTTCCTTTATGGTTGTGAAGAGATTTTCTAGTGTTCCCTAAGGTAAAGTCAATTAAGTGATAACTGCATCTGTGCTGAGAGTATTCAAAGCACTAATATCTCCTCACTGATAAGTCTACAACTTTGCCTGCCTATTTATCACCAGCATTTAGAAATTATTGCTGTGAATGGTCCAGTGCCTTTACCCATTATCTTTGCAATCCTACCTCTTTTTAACAAAAAGGCAGGAAGCACAATGCATAATAGCGCTACCAGTATGACCTCAGCATGGATTAAAATGACAGCAAGCAATTAAATATCAGCTGATCTATTGCCTAGTTGATGCTAATATGTTTTGATGCTTTCAAAATTATTTCAGTTTTTCATCCCACCTATGGCTTGAGGGGGACTAGTAGGTCACTGAGGACTTGTCTACACTGGGAAATGACACCGTGCTGCAAGGTGTGTACCCCTGCTTGGAGTTTGCAGTTCCTGAACTCTGGACTTAGCCTCTGTGGCTCCTACCCTATAGACTACAACTACCCAAGCCGCTGGTGCCATTTCCCAACATCTCTGGAGCCAGGGGTGGGGATAGAATGGACAAGAAACTCCTGTTGAAGCCTATAAGGCGGCTTCTGCATGGGATGCTATGGACAAATAGTATGCTGGAACTGGATCAATGATGAGTCAGGGTGCTCAGCCTCCTCAGTGGGAGGGGACAGCCTGACTCAGAGGCAGGATCTGGATTCATTTTCAATTATGAGCTTTGAGTGGGGGGAACTGGAGTGGAGAGAGAAGCAGAGCCCAGGGAGTCTGATTAACTCTCCCTCCCCACAAAGGGAGTCTGAACTGCTGCATGGCTCAGGCAGTTCTAGCCCTGCAGAGACCAGCATCCAGAGTGTCAGAGATCTGACCCAGAGTCAGTCTAACCCCCGCTCCCAAAGAACTCTGGACCAGGGAGCCAGGAAAGGACCCTGCCCAACCCAGGGACAAAGACATTGTAGAAGCGCCCCGTTTTTGTTTAAGCTGGCCAACATTCACAGTGCTGCAGCAGTTGTCCCCAGACTCATCCTCAGTTTACCATCTGCCTGGGAAGGTGCTAGGAAGGAAGCTGGGGACTGGGAAAAGTTGTGAGTGTTGTGAAGTGGGGAAATGGTTGATTTATTAATGTTTAGTACTTATTAGTTAACCCTAACTCTTTCCTTTCCCAGCTCCTATTTTCCTGCTCCAAATAAATCCCCCTTTGCTGTATTGTTACTTTGGGGAGTGTCATTTCTTTGCTGGGGTTTGTGTTGATGTACTGTATTGTTTCTTGTGCACTGAGTTTTATACTCCTTGCCAGCAGTGGTACCTTCATCCATTTTCCCCAAGGACAGCACCCCTGGTGTCTCAGGCACAGTGAGGAATCACCTTGGGTAGAAGCATCAGGCATCAGAAAAGAACCCAGGTCTCATCCTGCATGAGGAGAGAGGAGAAGCCACTCCATGTAGCAAGCGTCAGGGAGGAGGCTTGAGCCTCACTTCAGGGTAGGGGTTACATGTGTTAACTAACATGATTTAGCACTCCGGATAGACAAGGGTTATCATGCCAGCTGGTTGTTGGACTTTAGGATTATAATGTGTTATTTTGCCAATGACAACAAGCACCGATTGTTCTTCTCAGATGGAGGACTCCATTCAAAAAGCTTATTCTCATCTCAATATGTGGAGATTTACTTTGCATGACTCCCATTGGCCACATACATTAAATGTGCCACACCCTAAAACATTAATGCAGCAAAGTGGAAAACACTGGAAGTGAGGCAGAAAGTGAAATATTGAAACTTGAGAATGTGCTACTTTTCTTAACACTTTCAATTTGTGATGCTTTAATATTTGATCGTTCATATTTTCAGTAGACCATACAATGATGTCCTAAAAGGAATTCTGAACCTTAAACACTAAGAAGACCCAACTACTTTATGTTTTAAACCAAAGCAAATTCCAGTGCAAGGAGAGGCGTATCTAGTGGGAACAATGAAGAAAATAACCAGCCTTCTAACTCACAAAACTCAATAAATTGTATCTATTCAAAAACCTTGTGAGTTCCTAAGATAATTTTTTTTCAAGTAAATTATTGTTTACCAGCCGGATGTCACTAAGCCCATTCTGTAGGTAAATGCTTTAGGAATTGAGTTCAGCTATTATTTCATGTGATCAAAACCAAATTTAAAAAAAAAAACTGATACAAATCCAGTTGGGTAGAAGTGGATGTTTACTACCTGCATTTGGTTTGTGTTTGCTATAACAAATGACAACTGATAAAAAGTGAGTAGAGACAAATACAAAACAGTAGGTGCACTACTTTAATCCTCCTTTCCATTCAAATACATCAAAGCACTTTACAGTCATTAATGAGCTAAACCTCACTTGGCCACGGAGGTAAATAATATTATTGCCATTTTACAGATGGGGAAGCTGAGTCACAAAGTAGTTAAGTGACTTGAAGAAGGTCACACAGTGAGTCAGTCAGAGCCAGGAATAAGATCGAGATCTCCTGATTTCACCATCCTGTTCTTTACCAACGAGACTATATCTTCGTAGGTAAATGTACTCACTATTCTCTTGCTACTTGTTGATGCTTATTTTCCAGCTTGTATTCTACCTTTGCCAGAAGATGAGAGAAGAATAAACATCAATAAACAATTAAAAATTGTTTGTTTAGAAATGACTTAAACACAGTTGCTACATTATTCTTGATAAAGGACCAAAACGTTTAACTAGCACTCCCACATGCCTAGTCTCAAAAATATTTACAGTGTAACCCTGATTACCCTGAGCTATCAGGGGACAAGTGAAACCTACAGATAATTGGGAGGGAGGGGTGCCAGCAGGCTTTCAAGCATAGTGCAGAAACAAACCTAACAGATGGATTATTGGCGAAGTTCAGGCCCAAAGATTCCTATATTCCTCAATGCAGCATCCAGAAGAAAAGTAGACTTGGAGTAACCAGGCATGCCAAATCCTAGACTAGTAAAAAACATTTAGAGAAGTAGAGAGTTATTGTCTTGCTCAATTTGCCAGTTGATTCTCCAAAGAGACAGAGTGCTGTCGCATGTTGATAACCAAATAGTTTATTTGAAATAACATGCATGGTAATGACCCATCGAAAGCTTCAATGGTTAAGTGCATCAGTCTCTTTCAAATCATGATTTCCCTGAATGATACAGGGAAAACATAGAAAAACAGATACACCTCTACCCCAATATAATGCGACCCGATATTCGGATATAATGTGGTAAGGCAGTGCTCCAGGGGGGCAGGGCTGCGCACTCCAGCGGATCAAAGCAAGTTCAATATAACACGGTTTCATCTATAACACAGTGAGATTTTTTGACTCCTGAGGACAGCATTATATTGGGGTAGAGGTGTACTTCACAAACCTTGGTGTATGTGGAAAATCCACCAAGGAAGGAGAAAAAATGTTTTAGAGGTTGTTGGTAACTACAGAAAAGTTATAGCAGTGTAAATTTGGACTAGCTCCAGTGAAGATAGTGGAATTACTCTGAATTTACACTGCTCAAATAGATACGAATCTGGTCCGAGACACTGGCATATTGAATAGAAACAAATATGAATCTGTGCTCGCTTACTTAGAGGGGAATAGACAAGTACAGAGGTGCTAAGAAATTAAAACCACAACAAGATGACCCTATTTGCATGATTTCCTCACCAATGGTAGCAAAGCACAGTGGGAATTGAAATCCTCAGCTAAAAGAAACAGCTGTACTGATTTTTTTCCCTTTATTCGCCTGGCTATATATTAACGGATGTAATTATCTTTGACAATGCCGTGAGTGTAATTTTCAAAACAGAACTATTACCATTGCCTCTCTTCTTTAATAATGCCTATACTACAACCAGATAGCTGCTTCACATCCTCAGCTGGTGTAGATCAACATAGCTACATTGACTTTAATGGAGGTATAATGATCTACACCAGTGGAGGCTTTAGCCCCTAGTGTCCAATTAGGTTTCAATTATATACCAATTTAAATAAAAGTACCATAGAACATTTGCTGTATAATAAAAGAAAAGGGTACATTCTGCTGTCCAGACTCCAGAAAGCCAAACATTTGCAGTGGCGTGGTGAGAGTTATGTATTCCTGCTTCAAAGAGCAAAATGAAATTTCGGTATAAATTTCTGCTCACAATAACACTTTAAAACCTGTAATTATTTATACTGTACTACTTTAGGAAGACTGTAATTATTCTGTAAGATCTTGCCAATGTCTAATCTATTTCATAATTGCCAACACTGGCTTCAAAAGAAATTAGTGACTGTGTTAAAATCGGTTTCATATTAAGTTACTATTGAAGCAAAGTAATTGCAGTTATGCTACATGGCTATAGTCTGCATCTACGGGGTGGAAGGGAAAAAAATCAAAATGACTAATGTCCAAATCTTAACCCTCTAGGCAAAAAAAAAGGGGGTTGCTAGCAAGATCTATGAGATGATTGAACTTGGGTACCTCTGAAGCTAGGCTGGGTCCCAGCAACTGTGCAGTATGGGTGGCAGTAGCATTGGAGATAGGCCACTCACTGTTCCCTCTCGCAACATGGACTATGTAGCTACATAGTCCATCTGTCCATGTTCTTGAACTTCCCAAAGAGGCCCTGTGTTTCTTCCACAACTGTGGAGATCTATCACAAAGACCAGAAGAGTCTCAGGGTCTCTGCTGCTTTAGTCCCACCCCAAATCTTTACAGCTTTTAAACTACTTTTGGCCATGTCACGTGGAAGTTACTTGAGGTGGAAGGAATACTCCCACTGCTTGAAAAACTCTACCTGCCAGAGACTGAAAAACATGTTTCATTTTCTCTTAAAGTGGTTTCTTAAATCAGGAAAACATTTTGCTTATCTTGTAGAGGAAGATATTTGCATTTCCCCTTTCATCCTTCTTCCTGCCTTATTCATAAGAAGCAGAGTTGTTAACAAGTCCGGAATCCCTGCTTACATTTTTTGGTTTATAATTTAATCAGTCTGAGGCCCACATTCTACACTTTGTCTTTAAGTCCTACTCACCTGAAACTGCCATTCAAGTCAAGGAGCAGAGTTCAATATGGCCCTCTGTTTGGTGGCTAAAATAGAGATCAGTGTAACAATCTGGAAACTGCCTGTTTTAAACACTCCCTTTTAAAGAAAGCTATCAGAAGAACAAAGGGTTTCTCCCGCTGCCCGAGACATTTTTATATAAAAGCCACAGCAAGTTAATATTTGTCACCATGTCCTACTGCAGGTAGGTACCCTAGGGACATGGGGGAAAATCACTCCTAAGTCTCAGCCCAGTAAACACTTCCACATGCTTAACTTTAGCCATGGGAGCATTCTCCTTGATATCAGTGAGACTACCCAAAGGCAGAAGTTAGGTGCATGTGTAAGAGCTTGTCAACATGAGAAGTTATACCGGTATCAGATGTTATTTTAAAATAATGGTACCCTTCCCATGTTGATACTCTTAGGCCTGGTCTGCACTTAAAAGTTAGATCAACATAGGTTCGGTGTTCAAGGATGTAAAAAATTCACAACCCTGAATGCTGTAGTTAAACTGACCTAAACCCTACTGTAAATGCAGCCAGGTCAACAAACCCTCCGTCAATCTAGCTACTACCATGTTGGGAGGTGGATTATATAGACAGGCAGAAAACCTTATTCTAGTAGTATAATGGGCCCTTTTTCTGATTTAGCTTATGTCACTTTGGAAGTGGTATAAAATAAGCTGAAGAAAGAAACTCTTATTCTGGAATGAGAATGTCCACACAGGGAGTTACAGCAGCTTAACAATACTGAGGTAATTATACTGGTAAAACTTTCCATGCAGACAAGATGTAAGTGCTTGCCGGATCAGGGCTGTAGTGTTCCCACAGTTTCCTTGAGCTCCACAAGTCTTAGCTGCCCATCACAGTGCTTGGCCATTCCTTGTGCAGATTTTTTGAACATGGTTAAGAATTCAATCTGTGCAATCCAGACTCCAAACAGTGAGAGACCCAGAAGCAGGGCAGGGTTACTGTAAGGTTTAATCTTGACTTTTTTTACATTCCTGAGAAGGGCGTTGGGAGGGAATGTATAACTCGTATTCCGATAAATTAAACAGTGTGGGGGAGATGGGGCAAAAGATAAGTGATTCAAATGGTAAATGTGGCTTTTTGTTTGGGGTAACAAGAACTGAAGAGAAGGAGGAGGATGGAAGGATGTCTAGTGGCTAAGCTACTGGTTAGGATGAGGCCTAAATAAGTAACTTGCTAGAATAGATGAGAAGGAGCAGTGGCTGGGTAATAGGGAGGGGCAGAAGAGTCAACATGTTGTTTTTGCTGGATTACTTTCTTACATAATGAACCAGAGTAAGTGCTAGTTACTTGACAGTAAGGGACAAAGAGTCCACTGTTAATTTATTTTGTGGGTGGACATCCATGTAATGAAATAGTTATGGCCCAATTTCCAGTCACAAACCTCCTGTCATGAGGAACTGCAACTAAGTGCCCTGTGTGTGTGCAAAAGTAACTGCATTGTGGAAAGGTATTTGAGCAAATAATTAATTTGGCTTTATAACACGGACAGATTGTCCCCCTCCGTATCTCTAACCTGAAAGGTAGAGCCTTGCAAATCCCCGGGTATCTGCTTTATATCCGTGAACAATTTCTGTGGATAGCAACGTGGATGCGGATGCAAATTTTGTATCCATGCAAGGTTCTGATGGTAAGAGCCGGGCGGGCAGCTATGAGAAACCATGGCACAAATCGTCCACCTGCCCTGGGCGAGGAGCTTGCGGGGGGAAGGGATACTGGGCTGTGGGCTCCAAGTCCCTGTCCCCCACCAGCTAGAGCTGGGTCCAGGAGAGCTGCACTGGCAGCCGTGGGGAGCCTGGGCCTCTCCACCTGCCCTGGCTAGGGGGCTGGGACACTGTGTGGGAGGCCTGAGCAGCCCCCGGGCAGCTCCAATTGTCTCCCCCCTTCTCCTGGCCAGGCCAGCATGGAGCCCAGTCGGGGAGTCGTGGTGGACCTTCCACCTACAGGCAGTGCGGGCGGCGGCGGGATGGGACTGAGAGCAGTCCCCAGCTGTATCCCCATCTCCCCAGGCTCCCTGCCCGGCTGAGGGCAGGTGGAGGGTCCATGACTCTGTGCGGGCTCCCCACAGCTGCCCGTAGCTCTCCCCAACCGGGCTCCGGCAGGGGAGATGCCTTGGAGCCTCAGCCCAGCCCCTAGTGTAGTGCCCTGCAAATCCGCGGACGCAGATATCAGCAGATAATTTTTGCGGATAGCGGATCGGATGCAGATACTCATTTGTGTATCCGTGCAGGGCTCTACTGATAGGACACTGGTGCACATGGACCTGCTGCTGGCTACATGACAGAAAATACTACACCCCTTTCCATAATCAGAGTGGAGGAAACTCCACAAACATCTGAGGAGTGGGCGAGGGCCAGATGAGACATGCCTCACCCCTAACAATCAGTGTGATGATTTTAGTGTGAGGAAGTTTATAGATTCATAGATTTGAGGCCAGGATGGACCATTATGATCATCTGGTCTGACTTTCTGCATAACACAGCCACAGAATTTCACCAAGTGCTTCCTGCATCAAGCCTGTAACTACTGGTTATGCAACAGGATTTTTTTTAGAACCACCACCAATCCTGACATAAAGACATCAAGTGACAGAGAATCTGCCCCACCCACAGGTAAGTTGTTCGGAAGGTTTGTTACCCTGATTGTTAAAAAAATGTCCTTTATTTCTCATCTGAATTTGTCTAACTTTGTAAAGCAGAATGAGAGGACAGATAGTCCAGTGGCTAGTTTAGGACTTGGGAGCTAAGGGTCCAATTCCATGCTCCACCACAGACTTCTTGTGTGACCTTTGGCAAGTCAGTTAGCCTCTCTGTGCCTCTGGTCCCCAGCCATCAAACGGGGATAAAAGCACTTACCTAACTCACAGATGTGTTGTGAGGAAAAATACATTAAAGATTATAAGGTGCTCAGATACTGGTGTAATGTGGGTCATATAAACACCTTAAATAGACAGATATTCAAACATGTTGTCCTTATGCCCTATATGCCCTATATGCCCTTGTCTGCTACATTAAAGAGCCCTCATGGTTGCAGAGGAAAAACAGAAAATACGAACCTTCAGGCTCAAAAACCAGAAGGAAAGAAACCACTTTTGGAAAGAAAAAAAATTAAACCCTCTCATGTTTGGTGTGCCAAGCTTATGATTTTTTTGGGGATCTGACTCCTGATTTTGAACTCTTGGGATTGTCAGCCAGCAAAGATCATTTAACTAGTCTGTTGCTTTAACCATGTCATCTCTCTCTTTGAATCCCTCCACTGTCTCCCTGGTCTCTATCACATCAAACTTAGTTGTCTCTATTCAATTTCAAGGTCGTGCACAGTCACTCCCCACCCTACATAACAGCTCTCATTTGCTCTCAAACTTTCAGTGCTGCCTTCTGATTAGCCCATGATGTCAGCCCCCTATGCCCATTTGTTAAACTTTGGTGCTTTCTCCCATGCTGCCCCATATGTTTGTCCCATAAATTTTCAAATCATTCCCTCAAATCACGCCTCAAAACTCTCTTTTGCCATGAGGCGTGCAAAAACCTTAACAGTTAGGCTATTGGTGTGCTGACACCGCTGCCTATCATGCCAACCAATATTGTCCAACTGTTTCCTTGTAGTTCCCAATCTGTCTATACCCATCTGTTGTCTCTTGTTCTACACTTAGATCAACTTTTCTCTTTAATGTGGACAAGGCCTAAGCTACGCAATTTGAGTTACGTGAATAGCGTAACTCAAATCGACGTAGCTTAGATCTACTTGCCGCGGGGTCCACACTATGCGATGTTGACTGGAGATGCTCTCCCACTGACTCCCCTTACTCTTCTTGATCAGATGGAGTACATCCGAAGAAGTGGGTATTCACCCACGAAAGCTCATGCTGCAAAACGTCTGTTAGTCTATAAGGTGCCACAGGATTCTTTGCTGCTTCTACAGATGGAGTACAGGAGTCGATGGGAGAGCTATTGGTGGTTGATTTAGCGGGTCTTCACTAGACCAACTAAATCGACTGCTGATGCATCAATCACTGCAGCGCTGATCCTCCGGTAAGCATAGACAATTGTCAATTCTTTGGGGCAGAGACTGTCTTTTTGTTCTGTGTTTGTACATCACCTAGCACAATGGGGTTCTGATCTATGACTAAGGCTTGTAGGTGCTATGGTAATACAAATAATATAAACTGCATAAATAGAACATATTGGAATCTTCCTTTCTTTCTTCTGCAGACGGGGAAGTAAATATTATTCTGTATATTGCATTGATGGCTAAAAGTTAATAGAAAATTAAAATCTATAAGCCCATCGGTATTTGCACTTGAGATCACTGAAATACAAGGCAGGCAAGAACTTCATACAGCTATGCAGTCTTTGGTTAAATCAATGGGACTATATAGGTACTAATGGACTTCTAAAGCAGATCCTTATAGTTCCTACAGACAGAAGGGCGAATATAGTTTACAAGCTATTTCAAGACTCAATTTTTTTTGCGCTGCCTCTGTTTTTGGTTTGGGCTTTTATTTTTAATTAAAATAAAAGAAGGAAAGTCTTGTGGTTAAGGCAGTGAAATAGGACTCTCAGTTCTAGCTTGGATCACTGGCTTTGCCACAGGCTTCCTGGGTGGCCATGGCCACGTTACTTATTCTGACCCTCCATCTCCTATCTCTCAAATAAAGGTAATACTCTCAGCGGTGTTGTGCGGATACATTAATGCATGTAAGTGAATTGCTTATATAATCCAGTAACAATTGGCACATGCGCACACACACCAACACCACCACTACTGGATCAAGCACAGAGCAGGGAGCCAAGAGATCCTGAGTTGTAGTCTTATCTCTGCCATTCACTGTCTTTAATATACTTTGCAATTCTATAGCACTTAGAAAACCAGGCTCTGCCACTGGCCTGCTTGGGCAAGACACTTCCCTTCTTGTGTCTCAGTTTCCTCATCTTTACAATGGGAATACGATACTGACCTCCTTTGTAAACCACTTTGAAATCTAAAGATGAAAAGAGCTTTACAGGATAGGTATTACATTATTAATTATTATTATTATATAATAGTTATATAACTAGCCTCATTTTACAGATGGGAAATTGAAGGTTCACCAGTTAAGTGACTTGCCTAAGGTCACACAATAAGTCAGTTAAAAAAGTGTCTCAACTCTTACACCTAATTCACAAGGCATTCAAACCATTCCTGAGCCTCAAATCCATAAAATAGGAATCATTAGCATTCTTTTGCATCTCCTTTAAAATCAATACGGAGCCAGCCTAAAAAGCTTGGGGAACATAGGTCAAATTTACATTTTGCAGAAGTAAGCTTTTACAAGACCAACAAAAATAGTTCCTTGAAATATTTTTAAAAAAATTAAAATAGTCTATTTAAAATAATCACCACATTCTCCTACAATGCTAATGATAGCATGGCATAAACACCAATCTGGAAAGTTTTGTTGCAATATTATGCTGGTGTGTGAAAATCAGAAAGTGAAATTGACTAGAAATAGACTGTAAACAGAAGCAAAAATATACTAAGTGCCTATACTAACTGACTTGGTAAAGACAAATAACCCCCACCCCCTCCACTCCAACAACTGAATAGTGAAAAACAAACTACATAATTGGGAGAATTGTTTTTTTAAATTTATATTATAAGCAAGAACAAAAGTTTAAATACATGATTTAACTTAAAAGAACACTGTCCTTTTAAGTGTCAACTAATATTCAAACAAAAATCAAAGGATATAAACAAATAAAGGATAATTACTAAGTCTGTGGCCACAATATTCAAAGTGACTATATAACTTGAAAGTTAATAGCATGTTATTAAAACATTTGTGCTTGGTTGCAGCATTCTATGCTTTGTTTCTGTTAAGGAAATGTACAACTATTTCCATGTAAAAACTAGTTCTACAAAACATACTAGCTTAATTGTTATGGAAAGAAAATATTCATTTCCATCTTTAATTGTAAAAGACACAAACCAAGACTGACAAATGGTTACAGTAAAGCAGGCCTCCACAACTCGTAAAGCGGCGAGGGCCATATTACTCCAAAGAAAACAGCTGAGGGCTGAAACACCCCTGCCGAAATACACACACACACACCAGCGCCGCCCAGCCCCACTGAACCTTCCCCCCCTCATATTACTGCACACAGCAGTACCAAAAATTAAAATACTGAAAATGGATGCTCCCTCCAGCCACTGACTCGCCGCTTGCCTCCTCCCCCCACCCAAGTATAAAGCCTCGCCGTGACTGCCCGCCCGCTCAGCTCATCATCCCCCCTGAAATAAGGGGAGGGGAAAGGAGGGACAGTTTGAAGGGATTTTCTGGGGCTATGAACTAAGGGGAGGGGAAAGGGGGGCAGTGTGAAGGGATTGGATGTGACTGTCCAACACACAAACACAGGGGCCGCAGGGAGCCGGGGGGGGGGGGAGTGTGATAGGAGCCAGGGAGGGGGAAGGTCCCTGGACCAGGGAAGGGGGCAGCAGTTGGGGCAGGGCAGGTGCAACACACACACACACACACACACACACACACCCCTCCCCCGGGGATTTCCTGGCTGCCCACAGACAGTTCAACCCCCCCGCCCCAATCACTATGGAGGCCACCCTGGGACCAACCAGTGCAGTAGCTGTCCTGCTCCCAACCGAAGGGGGGGTTTGGGAGGGGTCTCGGCCCAGCCCCCCTTCTACCCCCCGAGCTGCGGTTTGAGCCCAGGCTGGGCGCCCCTCTCCTCGCTCAGCACTTACCGGCTCTGCCTTGTGCCCAGAAATTCCCACCTCAGTGGGCCCTGGAAGTGACGCACCCGCTCTACGCCAGGCGGGGGGAGTGGGAGACGGAGACACGTGCACTTCTGGCTGTTAGGGCAGTTGGAGCGCGGCGCGTGCGGGGCTGTGAGGCAGGCCCCCCTCCCCCAGGCTGGGGGCGAACCCAGCAGCCCCACCCTGCCACTTGCCTGTGGGCCGCACAGTGAGCCCACGTGGGCCGCATGTTGTGCAGGCCTGCAGTAAAGCAACAAACTAACTTTCCCCATTTCATATATCGTACTATAAACATTATCATTTCATTGTCCTGCAAATTGCTTAACAATAAGGACATGTCCTTAGAGGAGATGTGGAACTGCACATTTTTATACTTCTCAATCAAAGCTCAGGAGACTATGGCCTCTTTTTCTTTTGTGTTTGCAAAGAGAGGATAGTAAATCAGCCTACAATAAGCAGTGAAAAGATGATGGAGAAGCTTCTCCTGAAATGTTAATGAAACCCTGAAAAGAAACATGTATAGAATTTTTATACTTCCAAGTTTGTTTAAAAACAATAGATTTCTTGTGTTTAAAATCAAAGGCACTTTTGCTTATTTCAGGGGAATAGCGCCCTATTACATTTCTACAAATGTGTATTCACCTGCACTCTCAGATGACCTCAGATGAGGGACGGAGAATCCCTCACACCAACAATTTGAATTCCCTTTTCCATATGCAAGAACCTCAGCTCCAATAATTAAAAATTATGAAACAGCATGAGTGGAACTCTGGTAAAGTACAGGAAAGGACTTGGGGAAAGTACAGTCTGATGTAAAGGGACTCGGTGGCACTGAATTTCAATGGAGCTCTAGCCTGATTACCTCTAGAAGGAATTTGGTCCGTCCAATTTAATATTTTGTCTTTAAATGCGAAAGACATAAATAATTATAAACCAGAAAGAGAGAGATGTTAGATTTCTCTCAAACGTCAGGGGTAATATTCCTCGATGAAAGAAACTGGATAAAAGCCACTTCTAAAGTAGACATTACAAATTTGTGGTACCCATCCCAAAAGCACCCACTCATTTTTCTTTCTTGCAATGGTCTAACCCTGGATTTCTAAAGGTGGCAGGTGCATCACATATCTCAGGCTCTAGTAGGTCCCCTTTCAAAGGGCAACTCTTAAATCATTCAGACTATTTTAAGAACATAACGGCCATACTGGGTGAGACCAAAGGTCCATCTAGCCCAGTATCCTGTCTTCCGACAGTGGCTAATGTCAGGTGCCCCAGAGGGAAAGAACAGAACAAGTAATCATCAAGGGATCCATCCCGTCACCCATTCCCAGCTTCTGGCAAACAGAGGCTAGGGCTGCCATCCCTGCCCATCCATGAACTTATCTAGTTCTTTTTTGCTCTGGAGTCACTGAGATTAGGGGTGTGGAAATTCCTGACTATCCACACTTGCATAACTTATGTGGAGGAAGCACAGAGGATTCAAATAAGCCATATGAAGGGAAGAGGCCTTTCTCCATGTAGCCATGCATTCAATCAGATAGAAGTACTCTGTTACTGGACCTCCTTCTAGAAAGGGAGGGATTTTCACACTTCTAGTATGAAGTATTTTGCTCTCCCATGATTTTATCTTAAAGGTATGGTAAGTTTCTATTTCTTGGACAAATGTGGCAATATTTTCCAAACTATAAATAACCTTATTTGATTATTTAGTATGCACAGAGTTCTGACTGAGAGCCTGTTAAGTCAGTGTAAAGGGTCCCATTGATTTCAATCGGATTTGGCTCAAGCTTTAGCCGCAAATAGTATATCTTACCTTTATCCCAGTGGTGCATGTATAAACATGATTGAAAATATCATGGCTTCTTGATATTAGTATTAAAAATCAAGCACTGTGTAAAAACTAAACCTCGCTAAGCTTGTAGCCATTATTCCTACTGCAACTACCATTTATGTTCTCTTGTCCCACTTTTCTTCTCGGTATTACCAGCACATAGGTATTCAAAAATCACGCGTAATGCACCGAAAGTCATGAGACTGGCTTAAAAAATCATGAGTTTTTAAAAATAAGTTGGAGGAATGTAATTTATTTCCTGTTTTTTGAGCTTCTTCAGTTACATTGCCAAATTTTTCTCTGCAACCACAAGGGCTAGGAATGTTATTTTAAGGAAAGCTGAGGTTCTGACATATTCACATGACCCCAGAAGTTGGGGCTTGAAGGAAGAAGGTTCAAGCTTTCCACAGAGTGCTTAGTACAACAGCAAGAAAGAAAACATGTTTCTGCCAGCAGAGATTATCCTCTCCATGGTTAAGTGGAATATTCAGTTAGATATCACTTCTTTGTGATAAAATTATGAGAGTTGGCAGTACAGTACTGTTGTCAGGAGTTACCAGTTCAATTTTCTGTGACATTTGAGATAAGTCTATCTAACTGGCCAACTTAGCAAAACTAAGCATATATGTGAGTAGGACCTACCTACTGTTTCGTCTTCTCCCTTGCCCAAGAAATCATACAAAACACGTTTGTTATTCATGGTAACAGCAGATTTTGGTGGAATATACTTTAAAAAAAAAACCCACAAAACTATTTATATAGTAATGTCAAATCAGAGCAAGATCCTACATGCACCAGAACCACAGCCATAAGTGCTCCATACTTATATCCCACTGACTATTCTATCTGCTTAGCATTTAGGGAAGAGTGAGTTGGTGAAAGCAGGAATGCACCAAACTACACAATCCAAAGATTCAGAAGGGCATATCACTCACTTAAATTTGTGTCTGCCCACATTTCCCATACCCTCACCCATCTACTTCATTGTATACTTAATATAACACAATAAAAGCTTATCAGATCATGACCACAATTTAAAGGAAGCCAACCTTATGCCAAAATGAAAACTCTTCCTTATTACAAATGTTCCAGCCTCGGAAGCACTGATTGGTATCAAGCTGCCCAGTTGATTTAAGCACGGGAAGGATAATCTATGTTGGGAGATACATTTCTTTTTGATTTCTGCACTATACTGAGCATTTCATGGAATGTTTCAACCTTTTCCAAAAGAGGAACTGGGATAGATCTGTGAACTCTTAAATTCTCCAAACTGGCTGTCCCTTTAAGGGGAGTTGGGCCCAGTCTCACCTGTAACTAATCTGCTACCCACCAGGTGAGAACGATCAGATGATTATAAAAAGCTAACCAGTGGTTCAGTTGGGGTGGAGAGTGATAGCAAGTAGGTTGGCTTTCAGGAAAGTGAGAACCTGTAGAGAACAGATAGGCCCTGGTTCAGGGGGAAAAAAGCTGGGTTTCATCTCTGGAGCTTGTGTTGAACTATTTTATTGTAAAGAAATAAAGCGGAAGCCCTGAGAAAGAGTGCCTGGACCAGACTTTGGGGTCGGTGTCAGTCCCACCTGGACTGGGGAGCCAGGCCAACAGCCTTCAGCTTTGCTTTGAGAACTGCAGAATTGTTTCCCAAGGGTTATTTTGATATCCTATTCAACCTTTCTTGGCTACTGCATTAAAACAATAGCCAACATTATTAGCACCACCCTCATCCCAGACTACAGAATATTTTAAGGATTACATTAACGTTTTTGTATGATTTCTTGGGCAAGGAAGAAGACGAAACAGTAGGTAGGTCCTACTCACATATATCCTTAGTTTTGCTATTATTATCATGGTAGTACCTAGGAGCCCTAGGCCCTACCGTGATAGGTGCTGTACAAGACAAAACAAAAAGGAAATCCTTCTCACCCAAGGAGCTATAATGAAAATTATATCTTCTTGTGTATTTTTGGCTGTTCCCTGTAATTTTGTGGTTTGTCTAATCTCAATATATAATGTGTGACTTCATTGTAATTTTTTTTTTAATACTGCAAGGCATTAGGGGAACTGTAGCTGTGATTTGTAAAGCAATTTGTTAGAGAGAGAGAGTGTGTGGGGGGGGGCAGACTTTCACCTCATGCTAGCTGGGATAAGGCATAGGTCAGTGGTTTGAGCATTGGCCTGCTAAACACAGGGTTGAGTTCAATCCTTGAGGGGGCCACTAAGGGATCTGGGTCAAAATCAGTACTTGGTCCTGCTAGTGAAGGCAGGGGGCTGGACTTGATGACCTTTCGGGGTACTTTCCAGTTCTATGAGACAGGTACATCTCCATATATTATTGTTAATTTTGATAATTTTTCATTTAAGCGATCTGTGAGCGAAGCAGAGTTCTGATTGACCCTGTGCTTAAATCTATGTTGCTTCATTCTTCAAAGCAGTTTTTGATTCAGTCGTCAAACTGAGTATCTAAATTTTGACCAGATTATTTTGTAGGTACGTAGGGATCTTATCTTTAAAAAATACTGAGGATATTGCAGCAGCTGTGCTATTTCATGGTAGAGTATTTTAACACCTTTTCTTCAGCATCCAGTAGCTGAGAGCAACGATCTTTCTGCAAATTAACGGGTCATGCAGGAACAAATTTAAGAGCTTATTGAGTGTGCCAATGAAAGTGTTGATGGTGTCCCCTGCAAAAAGTGCCAAAAGGTAGTAATAAAAACAGAAAAGTTTTAGAAAACGATGTGGCTCTATGGACCAAATGTGAATTTTGGTACATTGGAAAGACAATTAAAGCCCATCTGGAGATATGGTTTCTTCCAGGTGTCATAACCTTCCGTAGAGCTTTCAGTTATTATATAACACTATTAAAGTAACAAAGACCTCTATAAGAACTGAGTTAGAATGGTGATGTCTAGATAGATGTCCTATGCACCTATCTTTCATTCTCTTTGTTAATATGGTAGCAGGATGAAGATGCAAAACATAGCTGACTATGAAGGGTACATGCTGATCAGGATCTAACAAAGAACATGAGATGTATAGATTGGGTTGTTACTCCTACTGACGCTAAAAATGACATTAAGCAGTGGGATTGGCAGTATGCTTTGAACAGAGGCTGACTGTAAGAAGAGTACAAAAAGGTGAATTACAACTGAAGAATGTTAATATGAATGGGGAGGAAGTGAAAGTGATTGAAAAAGAAGCCCTGTGAATCTACACACCAAAGGAAAGGGAACTGCACAACATTTAGGCAAAATTACCATTACATATATCACAAACATATGCCAGAAAACACATTAATCTCAATATGGAATGGGATTATATCAATCCTAGTTGAAAAACAACAACAATTGGGCCTGTCTTCACGCCCTTGGCTAAGCAACGAGCATTGTTTTAACATCTTGCAAGTCTTGAAAATATACAAAGGACTCACGTTAACAGTAGTGCAATAAAGGGCTCAGTACTACTACAAATCACTTGCTCATGTGAGTAGCCCTTTTGCAAGAAGCCATCAGTGATATCAATCAGCCAATTGAAAAAGTGATTTTCAGAGGAGCTGAGCACCTGCATCTCCTACAGCCCGCAATTGGTTTGGAGAGTGCTCAGCATGCTTAAAAAGCAGGACCTCAATCTATTTTGTTCCCAATATCATCTAACACAGATGTTTCAAACTGTGGTACAGTGGCAGTCTACATAGAACTGTCAGATCATAGGGTGATGGGGGCCCCTTGCCTCAAGCTACAAACTGCATTACCAGGCAGCTAAAAAGTAGATTATTTTCCTAATGTTACCACATAAACAATTGCTGTCATTTGCGCACATATCATATGCAGTAGCAAGTGGAAGGGGACATGACCCACTGTTTCAAGGAGAAGATCTGAGACACTCTCTCAAAATTTAGTCTCACACTTTTCTGTAGTGCAGAGACCTGTGATACATAACTTAATTGGTATCTCTTTCAACTGGAGTTTTTGTTACATCAAGCTTTTAGCTGTTGATCATTAGTGCATTAATACTTTATGTTTAGCTTCTTAGAATTTATGTATTAATAGATTTTTGGGAGCAGGTGTCACAGTATTTGATTCTCTTTCTTGCATTAAGTTGCTTGGATGGAGCACTCCACTTGTCCCCATTAAAAACACATCTGAGAAAGTTTACCTTGATGTTTACCAAACTGACAAGAATTAGTGGATTGGTTATAAAATGTTCTTGTTTTTGTGTACTCTGTAGTATGATTACTGCACCATCAGAGATTCTGTTGCAAAACCAAAATATTGATATAATAAAGGCAAAAAAGCATTAAGTGTGTTAATCCTTTTTTTAAAAGTTGGTTGTCTTTGCAGTGTATCAATGCATAATCAAGTTTCCATTAATACCATTGATAGAAAACCACTCACTGTTCATAGCTCAAGAGGTACAAAAACCTCCCCACGAAAGTTCTGTTGTCATTTTTATTCAAGGTCATTTGATGTCTCTTTTGTTTAATTATGTACAGCTAATCTTAAAAAATGATTACAAAATGGAATTAGCTCAACACTATTTGGCCATCAGTATTTATATCTATCCAGTCATAAATCATAACTCAGATGCATATTGTGAAGTTTCTGCACAGAAAATTCAGATGGTGGACTTCTCTATAACCTGTACTAAAACTGTGCCATTAGAACAGTCAACATTAATTCTTATTTTACCAGGCTTGGATAAACACATGAATTCTAACTCAGCTATTTTGTCTCAACCATCATCACTTTGGAAAGGACTACAAGCTTTTAATTTTAAAGCACAGTGTAACACCAATCGGAATAGACAGACAAGTATCAAAGAGGAGAGATTCTTGCCTCCTTTCAAGGTATACTTTTTGTAAGAACATCAACTGATCTGCAGCCCTTGGAAAAAACAATCCGCTCTCTCCTAGATAAAAGTCAATACAGCTTCTTAACCCATCATATTGTCACAGCGTCATAATAAACTCACTGTATCAATTTATAACAAGAAGGGAAAACTCGAGACTGCAAAACCATTATAGAATATCTGTCAATCTACCATCCCTAACAGATCCCTACACAGGCAAATCCTTTTATAATAAAACCAAAGGTATTTTTAAAAGCCTTCATTACATCAAGATGTTTTTGTCAGAAAGAGATAGGCAAGCAAGAACATACATATATTTGCCTATTGCTAATGATGTTTTATGTAGGAATGCAACGCCACAGAGAGAGTCTAGGCTGCATACTATATCTAGAATTAATTTTAGGTGGGTTCAGGAACCTAGTGAAAAGAATAAATATTTATATTCACAACCACACATACACAGAGCCTATGCGCACAGCAAAGTAATACAGCTTTGTTTTGTTCCTGAATTCTGACTGGGCTGTGCTTCTTATAACAATGAATAAACTCAGGTTCTATAAGGTTTTATTGAAAGTTGATTACTTTACTCCTTTGAGCTCCCCTTTTCCTGGCAAAGGGGAGCAAAAATCACTTTTGTAAATCACTTCACTGTGGTGAAGAAATGATGTCCCTCAACAGTGGACATCAAATGAAGTTGCACCCTTTCATTGTTTATATTGAGTCCATTTACATAAGGATGAAATTCACCTAGCAGCACAGAGTCTGAAGAAGGCCCACAACTCAGTCAGACCAATGTGTTTCTGCTAGTGAAAAGTGGACAGCTGATCAGGAAGTTAAGGTTGGGGGATTCTACACCCCCTTCCCTCAGTAAATCTGGACCCTTTGCTAGCTCAGTATAGGCCAACTTGGAGGGGGACTGGATGTGGGTGAGAGGATGGGGATGGGCAGGACTATTAGAAGCTGCTCAGGGGTCAGAGCTCCTGTTCTTGTTCAGAGCCTAGCACAACAGTCAGACAGAGATGGTGCAGACTTGTCCTGTACCCATGGGTTGGGGTGGATTTCTGTCCCTTCCTGGTTTCCCACACAAAGCTTGTTTATGCTAGCTTTGTGGGGGGGGGGGTGGGGGTGGTATGGACTTTCATCAATACATGAACACAGCACAGATGGATAGCACACTCCCACTCTAGATGGTGGCAGAACAGCTATTCAAAGCCTCACACTGGAGACATATCGTACAAACTGGAGGTCTTTCTCTCATCTAAGACTATTTATGCAACATACTGTGTTTTAAAACATTACCATTCATGTCACCTAACAGCTAACAATATCTAGGTCTAGAGGTTTCTGATAAATTTCATAACCATTGTAATTCACCACCTCTGTCATTAAAAATGCAATGATTTCCAGTCAACAATGCTTCAAAATGCTTTAAAATATTTCAAGCTAGTGATTTAACTTGACTGTCCCAATTATTTACAAGTATGTGGACTTTATTTAGTACTTGAGCTAACACATATTTGTCATTTCCTTTGTGCCGCAGATATTTTTCCATTTAACATGAAGCCCTTTTAATTTCTAAAGTGTATTTATAATATATTGCACTGGATGTTTCCTGAAAATAAATGAAAACCTTGAAGCTAGTTTTCTTGATGCGAGATGCCTTTAAATCCAGCAGTTTGTGATAAACTGCCTTCGATTATGTTGTTCTTATTCCTGTTTTCAGCATAAAAGGACATAGCCTAAAATGGTGTAAACATGTATAGCTCTACAGATGGCCCTAAATTCTTTACTAGCTTCTGTCCAAAAAGGGAACAATCAGTTTATTATATTATTAGAGTTGTGGCACATATTACATACCATCCTTGTATGAAGAACCACCATCTTTGTTTCCATGATTAAGGGTATATCTACACTTCAACCTATGCTCAAAGCCTTGTCTACCTGCCACTTTACAGCGCTGCACCTTTCTTGCTCAGGGGTGTGAAAAAACAACCCCCTGAGCGCAGCAAGTTTCAGAGCTCTAAAGTGGCAGTGTAGACAGTGCACCACACTCCCAGCGCTGGTAGCTACTCCTCTTGTGGAGGTAGGTTTTTTACAGCACTGGAGGAACTAGAGTTCCTGATGCAGGAAGTGAACCCAGATATTATAGGGATAACGGAAACACAGTGGAACAGTAGTCATGACTGGAGTACAGGTATTGAAGGGTATGTGCTGTTTAGGAAAGACAAAAATAAAGGCTAAGGTGGTGGAGTAGCATTGTATATCAATGATGAGGTAGACTATAAAGAAATAAGAAGTGATGGAATGGATAAGACAGAGTCTATCTGGGCAAAAATCACATTGGGGAAGAAAGCTACTAGACCCTTCCCTGAGATAGTGCTTGAGGTGTGCGATAGGCCACCAGGATATGATTTGGATTTGGACAGAGACCTCTTTAATGTTTTTAATGAAGTAAATACTAATGGGAATTGTGTGATCATGGGAGACTTTAACTTCCCAGATATAGACTGGAGGACAAGTGCTAGTAATAATAGGGCTCAGATTTTCCTAGATGTGATAGCTGATGGATTCCTTCGCCAAGTAGTTGCTGAACCAACAAGAGGGGATGCCATTTTAGATTTGGTTTTGGTGAGTAGTGAGGACCTCATAGAAGAAATGGTTATAAGGAACAACCTGGGTTTGAGCAATCATGAGCTAATTCAGTCCAAACTAAATGGAAGGATAAACAAAAATAGATCTGTGACTAGGGTTTTTGATGTCAAAAGGGCTAACTTAAAAAAATTAAGGAAATTAGTTCGGGAAGTGGATTGGACTGAAGAACTTGTGGATCTAAAGGCGGAGGAGGCCTGGAATTATTTCAAGTCAAAGTTGCAGAAACTATCAGAAGCCTGCATCCCAAGAAAGGGAAAAAATTCATAGGCAGGAGTTGAAGACCAAGCTGGATGAGCAAGCATCTCTGCGAGGTGATTAAGAAAAAGCAGAAAGCCTACAAGGAGTGGAAGATGGGTGGGATCAGCAAGGAAAGCTACCTTATTGAGGTCAGAACATGTAGGGATGAAGTGAGAAAGGCCAGAAGCCATGTAGAGTTGGACCTTGCAAAGGGAATTAAAACCAATAGTAAAAGGTTCTATCGCCATATAAATAAGAAGAAAACAAAGAAAGAAGAAGTGGGACAGTTAATCCCTGAGGATGGAGTGGAGGTTAAGGATAATCTAGGCATAGCCCAATAGCTAAACAAATACTTTGCCTCAGTCTTTAATGAGGCTAATGAGGAGTTTAGGGATAATGGTAGGATGAAAATGGGAATGAGGATATGGAGATAGATATTACCACATCCGAGGCAGAAGCCAAACTCGAACAGCTTAATGGGACAAAATCAGGGGCCTCAGATAATCTTCATCCAAGAATATTAAAGGAACTGGCACATGAAATTGCAAGCCCATTAGCAAGAATTTTTAATTAATCTGTAAACTCAGGGGTTGTACCGTATGACTGGAGAACTGCTAACATAGTTCCTATTTTTAAGAAAGGAAAAAAAAAGTGATCCAGGTAACTACAGGCCTGTTAGTTTGACATCTGTAGTATGCAAGGTCTTGAAAAAAAATTTGAAGGAAAAAGTAGTTAGTTAAAGACATTGAGGTCAATGGTAATTGGGACAAAATACAACATGGTTTTACAAAAGGTAGATCATGCCAAACCAACCTGATCTCCTTCTTTGAGAAAGTAACAGATCTTTTAGACAAAGGAAACACAGTGGATCTAATTTACCTCAATTTCAGTAAGGCATTTGATATGGTTCCATATGGGGAATTATTAGCTAAATTGGAAAAGATGGGGATCAATATGAAAATTGAAAGATGGATAAGGAACTGGTTAAAGGGGAGACTACAGTGGGTCATACTGAAAGGTGAACTGTCAGGCTGGAGGGAGGTTACTAGTGGAGTTCCTCAAGGATTGGTTTTGGGACCAATCTTTTTTATTACCAACCTTGGCAAAAAGTGGGAACGTGCTAATAAAGTTTGCAGATGACACAAACCTGGGAGGTATTGCTAACATGGAGAAGGACCGGGATATCATACAGGAAGATCTGGATGACCTTGTAAACTGGAATAATAGTAATAGGATGAAATTTAATAGTGAAAAGTGCAAGGTCACGCATTTAGGGATTAATAAGAATTTTTGTTATAAGCTGGGAACACATCAGTTGGAAGTAACAGAGGAGGAGAAGGACTTCGAAGTATTGGTTGATCACAGGATGACTATGAGCCGCTAATATGATATGGCTGTGAAAAAAGGTAATGCAGTCTTGGGATGCATCAGGCGAGGTATTTCCAGTAGAGATAAGGAGGTGTTAGTACCGTTATACAAGGCACTGGTGAGACCTCATCTGGAATACTGTGTGCAGTTCTGGTCTCCCATGTTTAAGAAGGATGAATTCAAACTGGAACAGGTACAGAGAAGGGCTACTAAGATGATCTGAGGAATGGAAAACCTGTCATATGAAAGGAGACTCAAAGAGCTTGGCTTGTTTAGCCTAACCAAAAGAAGGCTGAGGGGAGATATGATTGCTCTCTATAAATATATCAGAGGGATAAATACCAGGGAGGGAGAGGAATTATTTAAGCTCAGTACCAATGTGGACATAAGAACAAATGGATATAAACTGGCCATCAGGAAGTTTAGACTTGAAATTAGACAAAGGTTTCTAACCATCAGAGGAGTGAAGTCCTGGAACAGCCTTCCAAGGGGAGCAGTGGGGGAAAAAGACATATCTGGCTTCAAGACTAAGCTTGATAAGTTTATGGAGGGGATGGTATGACGGAAGAGCCTAATTTTGGCAATTAATTGATCTTTGACTATTCGCAGTAAATATGCCCAATGGCCCGTGATGGGATGTTAAATGGGGTGGGATCTGAGTTACTACAGATAATTCTTTCCTAGTTGTCTGGCTGGTGAATCTTACCCACATGCTCAGGGTTTAGCTGATTGCCATATTTGGGGTCAGGAAGGAATTTTCCTCCAGGGCAGATTGGCAGAGGCCCTTTTCTCCTTCCTCTACAGTGTGGGGCACAGGTCACTTGCTGAAGGATTCTCTGCACTTTGAAGTCTTTAAACCACGATTTGAGGACTCCAGTAGCTCAGACATAGGTTAGGGGTTTGATACAGGAGTGGGTGGGTGAGATTCTGTGGCCTGCGTTGTACAAGAGGTCAGACTAGATGATCATAATGGTCCCTTCTGACCTTAAAGTCTAGGATTCTATGAAAGTCCTAAGAGATACCATAAACAGTAAAGCTAAGCTTGCCTGAAATTGTTTCATTGTTCACAATATTGTTCCTAAACTCCAGTCTGAGTCTTGATGTTTCCCCTGGCATCAGCTCTCTTATAGAGAATTTTATGTCCTTTCACCAGATGCAAATGTTAGTTCCCCCTGAGATGCCTTACTGTTATTTCCAAGCCTTGATGTCTTCACACAATTCCCAACAGTTCTTAGGCTTTTACATGTTTACTGATGCACTTTTATTACTGCACTAGCATATCATTTAATTTCATGGTAGTATTTTTACTCAGGTTTCCCTAGGATTTTTAAGAAAACTCTTTGTATTTCTTAATGACTGCATGAAATCTGTTAAGTATGTTTAGCTCTGGAAGAAAAACATTAGATCCAAGAACACCTAAACTTGGGGATTTCAGATTTGGATCCAGACCTAAATTTTAGGGTTCAGACTTATCTCTGTAGTCCACCAAAACTCTTCACTGACAAGGGGAAAAAAAAGAAACGAGAACTATTTCAGGTGCAGTCGTGTAGTTTTTAGGAGGTCCCACTGAAGCTGATGGCAAAGCTTCCATTGACTTTAATATGAAAACAAAACCAGCTATTTAAAACGGTTCACACTAGTCAAGCAATGGAGTTTTCATGCAAAAAAACTCCTCTTTGTTGTGAAATTGGACATGTGTTTTTCGATGTATAATATTAGGTCTCCTAAAGCTAGAAAGTCAGGCACTTCTTTATTAATATAAATACAGAATAGAAAGTCTGAACTTCTTTTAAAATATGATAGATACCAGAAGTCTGAGTCAGCAAAAATTACATCCAGCTTCCATGCTGCAGAACCTCAGAAAAAGAAAAAGTCGGCTTGTGTGGGCTTTTGCGGTGTGGAAGCTGGACATATTTTTGGCTGAATTGTGCCTAATATTAGCTGGAATTATAACTAAGAATGCATATAGAAAGCTACTTTTAAATAAAAGCTGCTATTATTTTATATGAAGGAGACATTTAGCAGTAACTTTCGTTCATGTACTTTATGTACTTTTTTTGCCTAATTTTCCCCCATTTATTGCCAATGTCATAATTTAGGTCCCAATCCTGGAGACATATATGCTTGAGTAAATTTGCTCATGTGCGTTGTAACACTGAAATCCTGTGAGTTAAGTTACTCATACCCATATAAGCTGACAGGACTGGACTCTTTGGTTGAGTTAGTCATTCTTACTTTATACACCTTTATTTTTTTCATAATTCAGAAATAAAGATGTATCAGGGATATTTTCATGTTATAAAAGGAGCTCTCTGTACTTTCCTGTGAGGACCTGGGTGTAAAGCTATCTGTATCTCTATATAGTTTCTTTTGTCCTGTATTTGCTCTTTGATGTGAAAGTCTGCCACAAAGTAAGCAGTGATCTCTCTGATGTTGAACTTTTAGACTTTATTGTAACTACATGTTTACAAGAAGAGCTGACAGTCATTTTCACTTCTCAATATTCACATTTCACTATGGCACCTACTTTACAAGCCAGAGTTTTTGGGAAAGGATTATATTACCACAGTGCACTTCAGAGCTGCCGTTGTGCTGTCTGTGTCAGGGTTTTCATTTTAAAGCACATTTTAAAGGGTTTTACCTCAACCATTAAAAAATAATTATTTGGAGACATTCACAAGGTTTCTGCTTTAGAATGGCCTTTACATTCGTCTGTTTTAACTTTAACAAAGCTAAATACTGTCATTTGAGGGGGGAAATAGAAGTAAAAAAAAACATTTTGAAAAGCCAAACTAACCAGTCTTAAAGTGATATTTGTTAAGTGATTAAACTCATTTTATGGCTTAATCATTCAGGTTGTGGAGGAGGGAGAGGAAAGTAAGATGAAATAAGTTACGTTACAGATATCACTATGGAAATCTCCAGCAGCAAGACTTCCACTGCACAAAAACATTTGCCAGTTTAGTAATAAAAACTACTAGTCACGGCCTTGACCATCTCATGCACCGGAGAAACCAACAAGAGGAGAGCGGAAGTGGGTTAGGTAACTCCTCACTGGTGATGTCATGGAGTTTCCAAAAAACATCCTTTTAGGTGGAAGCTGTAGGAGGCAAGGGTGTGTGTGTGTGTGTGTGTGTGCATGCGCGCGTGTCATTTTCATGCCCATGGAATTTGGGGGCCAGTGGAGAAGGGCACAATGGAGGATTGGCCCCCTTCACATAGCTCTTCTCCCACTTCTCACTGCTGTGAGCCACCACAGTGCAATACCATGACATCTGTTGCCACTGGACCATAGAAAACTGCCCTCTACAACGCCAAGCTCCCTGCAGTGCATCTGGAAATTCTCAGGGAGGAAGATGTTGTGCCAGTCATGGCAATCCCCACTTCTATTGCCCCTGGGGGAAAGCCTCCCAGTCAGAGGCTGCTCAGCTCTTCGATAACAGAGGGCCCATATTTCCGTCTCATTTATTAGATCACGATCCCCAAATGGAAGATTTATAGCTGTTTATATAACTTGTTTTTTAATAACCTCTTGATGCAATAATCTACCCAGCAATTATAAATGTGCATCGTATTCTCATGTTTTAGCCAAATGTATCTGTTAACACAGCAATGCACTCGCAGTACAAGAAAAACTATCCAGAGTCTGGTACAGTGCATCTTATGTAAGTATAAATTATTGGGACTGTTCCTTTGAACAAAAACCAAAGATAAATGTAATCCCAGCTACTCCAGAGCTTCTCCCAGAATTTTGTCCTCTTTGTGCAGCAGAGCCATTATAGTGCGGTTTGGAAGACATTTTCTCCAGATTCCTCAGTACTTCGAGCTGCTGTTTTAAACTCAGTATCAAAGTATAGCTTCTATTTCATTCACATTCTCCAACATTCACTATTAATATGACATCTAACACATAACTGTTTCCACAGTAAATATGAAGGGCCCAATTCAATGAGAGGAAAAAATGTATTTCTAGGCAAAGGATGCCAAGAAGAAAAGGTTTTATGGAGTGCAGAAGCTTGGTGTATTAATTGCTAAACAATCACAACACATCAGCTAGAAATTGTATTTTACACAATAACTTCTCTGTGGCAAATCAAATACAGACAAATAAGTGTAGATTCATTTAACTGAGGGGAAAATGCATCTGTTAATAAGCAACACTAATGTTTAAAGTTAACATAGAATGCCAACAGGTCACAGTGTTTCTTTTAACCCAGTAAAGCAATTCACACTGCTCTAATGAAAGTCAGAATAAAAGCACATGAATCTCTCTGCACTAATTAATTCTTGTGATGATGACAAATAACACACCTTTGTCTGGCCATCCATTCCCTATCTGGAGTTTGTACTTCAGGCAAAGTGCAGACTGGAGCATCATGTGCTTAGAGAGGACTCATCCTCCATTGGGAATAGTGGGGACTGAATGCAGTTCACATCACCTCCCCTGGTAGGTTCGGGGGTTGAGGGGTGGGAAGAGGTTAAGGACGAGAACCAAATCAAATGTCGCCTCATGTCTGCAAGTTCCAGGGGTATCTATCTGAGCATTAAGAGTATAGTATAAACTCTTTAAGGCAAGGATTGCCTTCTAGTTGTGTCTGCATATGCTGCCTAGCACAAGGGGACCTTGATCCCCAATTGGATGCCTCTAGATTCTAATCCAATATGAACAACAACAACAAATGATACTTGGATTAGGGAAAAATATTTGATATGTCAAACTCTGGTTTCAGGGATTTGGTGGGAGGGGTAGGAATTTTGATGCCTCAACCCCATGCCTGTGTGCATGTGCGTGCGTGTGCACACACACACCCTTCCTATCCTTCCCCTACTCGCCTTCTCTTAACTCTCTGTGGAAGTGAAGTGGGGAGGTGGGATGCCTACAGTCCAGCTGATTTAACTTAACTCTGTGAACACTCTTGTTTTAGTTTAAGAATGTCTTATTTTGATTTAGCTTAAAACAAATTTAATAGACTTTAGCTAAACCAAAATAAGCCTGGTTTTAAACTGCAGTAAGCACACCCATCTAGCCTTTGGCACTGATTTAACAAACTCCATCCATCTCTATGTAGAGGAACCCTAATTCCCTGAGGCCTACCGCTTAGTCTCCAGGGTAGAAGAAGAGGCAGAGGTGACACTGCAGAATTTAACACCCTGTACCTTGGCCTCTATAGGAAGGGCCCTACCAAATTCACAGTCCATTGTGGTCAATTCACAGGATTTTAAAAATCGTAAATTTCATGATTTCAGCTATTTAAATCTGAAATTTCATGGTGTTGTTATCATAGAATATCAGGGCTGGAAGGGAACTCAGGAGGTCCTGACCAAAAAGGAGTTGTGGGGGGATCACAAAGGTTATTGTGGGTGGGTAGGTGGGGGTTATTGCTACCCTTACTTCTGTGCTGCTGCTGGCGGTGGTGCTGAGCAGCTGGAGAGTGGCAGTTGCTGGCCAGGAGCCCACCTCTGAAGACAGAGTTGCCACCACCAGCAGCGCAGAAGTATGGACGACATGGTATGGTATTGTCACCCTTACTTCTGTGCTGCTGCCTGCAGAGCTGGGCCCTCAGTTAGCAGCTGCCACTCTCTGGCTGCCCAGCTCTGGAGGAAGCAGTGCAGAAGTAAGGGTGGCATGTTATGGTATGGTACTGCCACCCTTACTTCTCCACTGTTGCTGGCGGGGTGCCACCTTCAGAGCTGGGTGCCTGGCCAATAGCCGCTGCTCTCTGGCCACTCAGCTCTAAAGGCAGCGCAGAAGGGTGACAATACCACAGCCCCGCTAAAATAACCTTGTGACCCCTCTGCAACTCTCTTTTGGGTCAGAACCCCCAATTTGAGAGACTCTGGTCTCCCCATGAAATCCATACAGTATAGATAGGGTAAAAGCACCCAAAAGACCAGATTTCACAGTCTGTGACACATTTTTCATGGCTGTGAATTTGGTAGGGCCCTATCTGTAAGGATAAGCAGCAGCAGCCATGGCAATAACCTGACACTCAGCTGCATCGTTTCCAGGATTTGTTTGATTTGTTTTAAGTTAAATGGGCTTTTTTATTATTACTGGTTTACAAATTACATAAATACGCTGAAGGAAAAGGACACCAAACAAGAAGCACATTACATAAGAATATATGTTTATAAGGCATTCAGATAACCCAAGGACCTTTCCCTTATTTTTAGTCATGGTTCAGCAGCTATTTTCCAGATACTGTACTATGCATGAATGAAAGACTCCATGAGATCTTGTTTCATAGATACAGCTCCATTTTGGTGTCACTTAAATTTGAGAGGATTCATTCTAATGATCAATGTGTAACACTGGGGCAGTTGTAATCAGAGTATCTGATTAATTACATTCTCTGTGACAAGCACCAATTTGAATATATGTCAAGATTACACGAAGTTTGATTTGTTTTTGTATTTGAGAATGATCAGTTTCTTCCAAAATTTAAAAATAAAGGCTAATTGGAGCAGTTTTATGAAGACCCTCGTTCCATGTTTCAATGGCAATAAACTGCACTGTATTTCTGAGAACACAAACATTACACAATAATTACATGGCAGACACCATATATTATAACTATACTGGATATATTACTTGCATTGTTCAATAGTGAAGAGGTTGGACGTATTTACATTTAAGTAGTTTTAATTAAGTTAGAAATCAACATTCTTGAAATGAGGGCTGGATTATTATACCTCTCTTGGCATTGATTTTAGACTAGCTGGCTATGTACATAGCATGATAAAAAGCACAAAGGCTATAGTCACACAACCAGAAGGACTAGTAGTTCCTGTGCTACTATTATGCAACACAGAAGGGAGCCGAAGTCATGGGGCGAAATCCTGACTCTCTTGAAGTCAATGGCAAAAGGACCATTGACTTTAATAGGGCCAGGATTTTACCCCTGCTGTTCACTAATGGGAATCAGCAATGGGTGCAGCTGACCATTGCATATACAAACCATGACAAACTATGTCCACCAACAACTGTTGTCAGCAATGAGAAATTTTGTTAGGTTTGACCAGAATGCAGGTAGAACACTGGCCTGGTTTACCAAAGGGTGATGGAAGCATGCTGCAGAGCCCCTACATACTAATACCATGTGGTGGGAGCTCCAGCAATTTTTGGAGAGGGCTAAAGGTTCTGAAACTGGGATGCATTTCCACTATGCCTAGTGACCCAGTGGACATGCATGTGTAGATGTTAATATTTTTTCCTCAGAGCACAGACTTCAACTTTATGCCTTTATCTCCCATAGAATGGGTTTAGGGTGCAAGTGTAGCATGGTGAGCTGTCTGGAAGGGCTAACTTACAATCCAGAAATGCCCTGAGATTTGGGGATGTGGACCTTGAGTTTACTGTGTATCCATTAGTTCCACATAGTATGGAGACAGTTTTCCATGGCACCATTAAGGAAAGACATGAAAAGCTCCATTACTTTCACAGGGTTTTTGAAGAATGAGGGCAAATAGCCCTGTTTTAAAAAATGGAAACAGGGGGCCAGGTGTCTGGACCTATGTGTGCATACAGGCCCAGATACTCAAAGGTATTAATTTCCCTGGGGGTTAAGTGCCTAAATACCTTTGAGGATCTGGGCCACAATCCATGTCCTTGAGCTCAGCGAGTGCAAGGACTGCTCAAGGCTAACGCCACTAGCTACACTAGTCTCCCTGAAAGAAAGTGGAGAGGGGTGGGGCCATGGCTCCATCACTCATTGCACTACCCAATGGAGTTGGTCCAAACTGATTGCTGTACTCTGTAGAGAGGCACAGCAAGAATTGCTCACACCCTTGCTCCGCAACAGCCCTTGTGACTTGCATCTACCTCACATCCAGTGCCTGAAGAAGCTCCTGCTGAGGGTGCGCCTTAAAAGGCACCATCTAGCCTTAGTATCTAAATCCAAGGCTTAGATTTTAGGGACAAAAGCAGCAACTATACAGAGCACCCCAAACTAATTTCTGCTGATCTTTCTGTAGCACAAAGGAAGAAAATAAAGCAGACTGTAGAGTTTATTAACATCAGTTAAGGACCCCTTTCAAACACGGCATAGTAGAAGAGAACACCAGCCCCCTAGCTAGACATCCTAAGAAGATGTTTTACTTATCTTTTTAGTCCTGTGTTTAAGCAGAGGCTGGCATGCAATACATTCACCTTTTAGTCTGATAACATGACTCTTCGTGGTGAGATGTACCTAAGGAAGTCTGCCCCAACATGAGGACCATGTAACATCTCACTTGACACTATTTGAGGCCCAAATATATCCAAACTGACAGTTTCTAATTGTTTTAAAATTAAAAAATTAAAACCAGAACTTAAAAAGGCAACAGTTCAGCACCATCAGTATGTGCAGGTCCCTCAGTCCTTAGATATCAGCCCTCAAAGAAAAGCCAAATCATGAAAGGAGAAAATTAGCCACTTGCTTGATCTCTGGAATTATCAGCTGTAATTACAAATTACAACTGGAAGATAAATAGGAGAAAGGTGAATATTTAAGTTCTGCTCTCACTGCAAATGAAGATGAGCAAAAGATTTTTTTTTTTAAACGCAACTAGACTGACTGCTCTTGTAATAATTTAACTAATTCTTTCCAGGAGCTTGCCTGGCTCATGTGAGTTATTTTGCAGCCTACAAAAGCCTCTCTCATGAGAATGCAAAGGAAGAACATACTGCATCCCAAGTGTCTCTAACACTAGCTAGGTAATTTACAAAGTCACAGAAGAACAGAGCTGCATTTACCTACTGGAGAAAGAGACTTAGCCCTGGTCTACACACAGCCCCTGGTTCGAACTAGGGTACGCGAATTCAGCTACGTGAATAACGTAGCTGAATTCGAACTACCCTAGTTCGAATGACTTACCGTCCAGACGCCGCGGAAGCGAACTCCGCGGCTCCAAGGTCGACTCCGGCAACTCCTCCTGCCGCGGTGGAGTACCGGAGTCGACCGCGGCGCTTCCGGAGTTCGAACTATCGCGTCTAGATCAGACGCGATAGTTCGAACTCCGAGAAGTCGAACTCGCCGCGTCGACCCGGCGGGTAAGTATAGACGTGGCCAAAGAGTAGCCACATTCTCCTTAATGCAGTTTGATTCTTTTTTATTTTATGAAAAAAATCCTATTTTTTAAACAAACACATCCATATGGAAAAGGAAAAATAAGAATTCTCGCTGGTAGTAACAATGAAACACTTGACATTACATTAACACACTTGTTATATACTCAATTAACATACAACAATGAACATTTCCAATACTATATTGGTGGTAATATACTCAACACTCCCAGAGAGAGGATTTAAAACTCCAAAGGTGAATTTTTCAAATAATACATAAAGCCTGAGAAATATGATTCTATATGGAAGTCTTGCATGGGGGGGATGAGGGGAGAATGAGAAATGAAAACTGATATTGTAAATGTATTTAGGCACTACTGCAATACAAATAAAATAATAATACAAACAGATACTCACCTATCTACCCTAAGGCCAGGCAACAAAGCTAAACTGCAGTTTCTTTGTGACCAGTTCCCTGCACTACATGCTGCAGTAGCAGTTCCTCACCAACTCCATACCAGGCCACTGGATTTACTACATGAGCTTGCCTCCAAGTTGTTCTCTGAGCTGGCATACTGAGTTGGCATGTAGACCACCTCCAAGATGCTTTAGTGCATGGCCCCTGCATTCCCACCTCCCTGCCCATGCTGAATGACATCATTCATTGATGTTTGTGCAGCATGGAGGTCCTTGCACAGATTCCCCATAAATAGGCTGGATTTCATTCTGAACTTTCAGAATAATCCCCAAATCATTATTTTTAAAATGGCATATTGTCTTTCTGTTGTCAGCCAGTTTAAACAGGCTAATGTTTTTATCATTCAATATCATTCAAGAGACTGATCCTGCAAGAAGATCAGCGCCTGCAATTGCCGTTGACGTCAACAGGAGCCTAGGATGCTCTGCACCTTGTAGGATCAGTTCTCAAGTGAGATTTGTATGGTGCAAGATGCCTTCTATGAATTTTACACAAAATCAGGCACAATACAGATTTCACCATCACCACCACCAGCTTTTATTGGAAAACTCCTATAGTCTTTCAGAGAGCCCAAAAATGAAATGTAAAGGACAAACCTCAAGATCAGTCTGGCACTGCCAACATAATATAACAAGTATGTTGACTTAGGTAAATGAAGATCCATCAGAACATCTATATTCATTAATATTTCAAGAAAACAGATAAAACTCTCAGCTGCCAATTCCATGGGCCTGATCCTGCCACCCCTCCACATGTGGCACTCCTACTGATGTCAAAAGTAGTTCTGTATTAGAGTGCTCGCTAGAGCAGGCTTTGACTTTCCATCAGCAGTAAAGTTGCATAGCAAGTTAAAACAGGTGTAAAAATCTAAAATTAACTCGTACATAGTAGTTTACTAGCAAAGAACCCATCCTCCTTCAAGAAAGGCCTCATAGTCAGTAGGTCAATACCAACAAATGTGATCGAGAACTTCTCAAGAGGTCAGACTCGATAGCTTCAGGAAAGCTCAACCACAATGATCAGTTCAGCAAGCCTGTTGGGTCCAATCTCGTGAAACAAAGGGTATTGTAGTCAGCAGAAGCAAAGAAAGATCAGGGAACACTAAGATCCTGTCAACAAATATACACAGATTGTGCTACGACAGGCAGCCATTAAACAAAAACAAACATTGGCACTAATAAGGAAACCCACAGGTCTTCAATAAACGTATTTATTTAAATGGATAATACTTTAAAATCACTAACAGTACACACGCTCAAAGATATAACCTATATATATATAAGCCACCCAAAATCAGAGCCATATCTTTCCATGGTTAAACCATGAACTCTTAACACTTATTTGATTTCTAACAATATTACAACCGATTTAATCCAGGAGTTTTTGCTTGTTTGTTTAAAATTCTGCTTTGTATTTTTTCTGCCTGAACAGTAAAAGTCCGTACCAATAATTTATATGAAGTGCTTCAGTGTTTTGTTACTAATAAATATATGTCCGATACAAAGAAGTTGGAAAAATTATACACTTAATGTCCCACATACCTTTAGGATCCTCTATTTGTGAATCTCCAACCCAAACCTAGTAAGATACTTCTAGGGTCGTTTTTACTGAAGCTATACTAATTTGTCCAGCATGCAGAACCCTACTATATAGGGGCCTGATGATACTACCAGCTAAGCACTTTCACTGGCATACTAGCACTCTAAACTCCCATTAACACTGGGCCTGATTCACCACCGCCCTGCACCGTAGATAGTCATTTTCACTTGTACAAAGTTATCCCAAAGTGGCTGTAAAAGCCAAATTCAGCACAGATGGCTTGGACCCATTCCTAGTTATGACATTTTGTCAATGAGAGTTTTTAATCTGGTGCAGAGTATTTTACTGAGTCCTGCTCTCGGTCAAGTCAACGGCAAATGCTAATGTGCATAGGATCAGGAACAACAAATATTCAGATTCACCCGAGGATTAATCTACTTAGGAAAAGCATGTCTTATTTCTTTTTTTAAACAGAGGTATAAGATGAACACTTAAAACTGCACTTAAATACAAAAAAATATAGCCTGAGTATATTCATACAACACAAGATTTGCTTAATCAACTTTTACAAGTTTGTGGAGATGCATAAACAAGTAAAAAAAAAATCAGTCAATCCACAAAATATTTCCTCTAACATCATGGACAGAAATGTTTCACAACTGCTTATTTCCAAAAATAGAAAGCTTTCCCCTCAAGCTGAAAACAGAAAGTTATATTTCATATAGGGCAACCTGTCTTAATGACATAATCCATCCCCTTTTCATTGGCTGTGCCTTGGCTTACCACTTCTTTGAATGTACCAGTGTAGCTATCAACATGCTGACGGTTAACCATATTCTTTAATTCTTTCAAATCCCTATATACACACACATTAGAAATCTCTGTATATTTCAGAATGAAATAAATTATGTTTGACAGAGCATTTGTTTTGCATGAAAAATACAATCACACATAATTATTTTCGTATGAAGTCAATTTGAGTAATCAGAATCGAAGAACAGAGGGAAGAATAAATATGTTTCTGCGTCACTTTTAAAAAAATCTGGTACAGAAATTTGTAACATTTCACATTCTCCCACAAACCATCATTTTCTTCACCTTAACTTCACAGCAACTATAAATGATCACATACCTCCAAAGTGCTATTACAGCATCAGGAATAAATAAAATATTCTAATCACCTAGACTTATTCTGTTTCTCCCGTGTGCATTTGAGCTCAGACAAAAACTGTATTCCCAGTGCTTCTGGTCTACTTCTCTTAAAGCACAATACTGTGGATCTATTATTTCACGGCAGCCAGAGGTCACCCAAGATAAATGTGTAGGCAAGAACTATGGGCTTTGGAAGGGAAAAAAATGGTGATTTTGATGAATCTATTTGTCACTGTTAATGTGGAACACTACTTTGGTAATAGCATCACAAAAGCAAAATACCTCTGTACACTGAAACCTTCAATACCAAAAGAGAGTAATATTAAAATACATTTCCTATTATTGAAGCTTATCCAACAAACCATACAAAAGTCACTAGTGAAAAACTGTTAAAGTAATGAATACACTAATTGATAGATAAAAGATTAGTGTGAACTTTCATATAAACTTACCAGAGAAATAATATGCCTCACATTACAAAAAGAGCAAACATCAACCCAAATAGTTATAAAATAAAACCATTTTATAACCACATTCTGTAAGCACAAAAGCTAAGCTTTAACAGTTTTACATCTATATGGAAAATGGCTCAATGAAGCCCCAAAACCAGGGAAGTAGATAACTTTGGAGTTCAGATGCTGAGTTTTTTTTAAATCATCTTACTGTCATCTTACAATGTTCCATTATGTTTCTTCCAAAAGCATTCTTAAGTGATTTATATCCTAAAGATATATTCCTCAGTATACATTCAGTTTTTCCTATTTGGTTACATGTTTGCAGAGGGATACCTAAAAACAGTATTTTGTCAGTACAACTTGTAGAGTTTTGAAGAGTTGTTATAATTCCCTATAAATCACTCTTAAATTATGCTATTTTTGTCACAGAAACAAATATTTTGGATCAACCTGGTTAGTCTATTGTCAACCTAATTTAGAGATGCTAATGATTAATGGATAGTACTATCTTTCTATTCACCTAGTCTTCTCTGTTAAAAAGAGAGTCAGAAGCTTAGCAACTGTAAATTATCATGCTTCCACTGCACACTGGTGTCTTTCACTTAGTGCATTTGCAAAGTAAAAGACACAACCAAACATACATTTCAGTCTCTAGTAGGATCATCATTAAATATTCAATTTCAAATAGTTCCTTTTTAAATGAGATCTGTGTACAAAAAAGGCTTAGTATTTTTAATTGGGAAACTCAATTAATAAATTTACAAAGACTGGATTACAGAGAAAGAAGGTACTAGTTAAATAGAACTGTTACAATGTTTAGATATGTGCTTTTTACTGTTTTCTTGATTTAAAAATATGCTGCAGTGCATAGTTTATCTGTGGATCCCATTATATTAGAAAACACCACAAATTGTTTGAAAACATACCTTTAAACTTTTGATTTCTCATAAAAAAACTTCCTCTGACTCTCCCCAATCCTTCATTGTCCCTCAGGAAGGACTGGGATTTGAAAGCAGAGAAAGTGTCAGATTTTCAAGTGTCATTTCATAATGCTCACTTTTCCTTTCAAACCAAAACCTCTTTAAAAATGTACAGCTTTTCCAGCCTGTCATTTTTACCCACACAAACTGTCCACAGGACACCACACACACACTCTCTTCCTTTCTATCAGAAGTATGTTTTACTGTAAATTTTAGAGACAGATTTTATTAGGATTATGCAGCACGTCTCTGCTTTATGCAATCCCAACCATGTTAATCATAACCTCTCCCTCTGCAAATCATGTGGACAGATAAGCTCTCTCTTATCCTCCAACTTTTATGTAAAAGTATAAAGTACAGTTCTCTAAGCACACAGCTGGTCTGGGCAAAAACAAAAAGGGAACCTCTCCGCACGTGCCTGGTCACTTTCACTACTTGATTAGCTCTAAATCAAACACCAAAAGAAGCGGAAGATGACACACTCCAGTGTGAGCTACTTCAGCTGTAAGGATTAATAAGAAATAGCCGCCGCTCTGCAGTAGCTGGCCCAGATGGGTCCCCCTCGCCGAGAAAGGTAACTGTCGAGCCAGTCCAGAAGCAGGGCAGGCGCTCGGGGATAGACCCGCCGCAGCAACCCGGAATCTGCAGACTGCCCGGGCTGGCGGGGGCAGCAGCGATCACAACTGCGTTCCGCGAGGGAGACGCCAAGCTGAACTCTCAGCAAGGTCTGGTGCGCGGTCCTGGGGGGTCAGAGGGGCACGGTGAAGCAGCACCAGCTCCCCAGGACAGTCACCCCTGAGGAGCCAGCCACGGGATCGCCGCGCCGAGCAGCGCTCTCCGCGCACGGGACTGGCCCCACCAACTCCCGCCCTCAGCCACCCAAGCCTCGGCAAAGCCTCGGGAAGGGGAACAAGTCACAAGCAACTCGAACACCTGAGAGCTGCCCGTGGCACTCCCCGCCCCGATCCCCCAGCACACCCGCTCGCCGGCCGGCCCCGTGCGCCCAGCTCCCCGGCGGGGCGAGCGCCCATCCCCGCGCGGCGCGGCGCGGCGCCTACCTTTCATCGCGGCGATCACAAAACACATCATTTGTCAGGGGCGACGCGGCGGGGAGCAGAGCACCGAGGGCGGGCGGGCGGGCGGGATGGGCTGGGTGCGCGCCGGCCGGGCCCCTCTCCTTGTACCACCGCCTCAGCAGCATCTGCCGCCTGCCAGCTGACAGCCCGACACCGCCTCCTTCCCCGGCCCCATATGAGACTCCATGTGACCCGCTGACATCGAGCCAGCCTCCCTCTCTCCTTGTTTACACCGCTCGCCTCCTCCCCGCCCTGCCGGGGCTGAGCGGCAGCGCCGCCGGCCAGTCACAGGCAGAGAGGCGGCAGCGCCGCCGCCTCCTCGGGACGGGGCCCGCTGGGCTGCCGCGGCGGCGCGCGGGGGCTCTCTGGGGCTCGCTCCATCACCAACGGCCGTCGCGCGCGCCCGGCCCCCCCTGCCCGAAAACACCCGGAGCGCGCTCCGGGCTCTCCAACTTCAGCAGCCGGCGGGCAGCGAGCGAGCCGGGCGCCTGCACAGCCAGCTCGCCCCATGCACGCCAGCAGCAGGGAGCCCTGCCCTGCGCTAAAACAAGCCGCCCGCGCAAACCCACCACTGACGGGCCACGGGTCAGAGCTGGACTCTCCGTCTGCCACGAAAGAGTCTATACTGGGATTAAGGCTGCTTTGCGGGAGGCGCATAAGAGAAGGGCTGTGGCGAGCGCCCTTTCAGGCCAGGTTAAATCGCACTGAATGCGCTAAAACAACGAGGGGGCTAGTGGCACCTTAAAAATTAACACATTTATTTGGGCATAAGGTTTCATGAGTAAAAAAAAACCCCAGTTCTTCAGGTGCATGGTACCTGGATCTGTAATTTTCACTCCATGCAGCTGAAGAACGGGTTTTTTTTACTCATGAAAGCTTATGCCCAAATAAATGTGTTTAGTCTTTAAGGTGGCACCGGCCTCCTCCTTGTTTTTGTGGATACAGACTAACAAGGCTACCCCTCTGATACTTGAATATGCTAGTGTCTCCTGCAAATAGCTTCCAAACGAGCCACTTTGGCATTACCCGGAATGCTGATCATCAACGCAGGGGCAGTGCAGAGGATTTTCAGACCTCTAACCCTCTCTCCCCTTTGTGAAACTTAAGTGCTGTAGTGTTAAACCAAGACACTGATGGAGGGAAAATGGCCTTTCTTTCCCGCACCTGGCCTTATCGGAAATTAAAAGCAGCAATTATTAGGTTGTGATTCAATGAAGGGCAGATGTTCTCACTATAGGGTCTGTGTTTTCAGTTGTGGCAAGCACATACATAATTGAACAAAACTACATTAAAAAACATCACATCTGAGTACCTGGTGGTGTACTTCCAAGCAAAATGCAGCTTGCACTGCTTTTCCCTTGATCTCTGTTCCTGTTTACACTTTTCCAAAGGATTGTATTTTGAACTGAAAAATAATATCTTATATTAAGAATAGGTCACAGCATGACAAAACTAAAGATTTATTAGTTATTGATTTAGAAGTTGATCTAACTGAACATTTCCATTTTAAGTATATTCTATGATGGGTTCAATATTCCCTCAGAATTTATGGTAAAATGGATGAAGCATAATTCTATCATTGGATGTTTTCAATATTCTGGATAGCAATAGCTGTCACCATACTGTCTATCTGTTCGCATTAAATTTAAATTTTGCAGCTTTGATATGTACACTCTAGACACACACAAATTCAACTTATTCAAGTACATTCTGAGGAAAATTGTATTAGCAAGAACGTTCATTTTGCCTAATCTTGCCCTAGTAATGGGAGCAGAGAAATTCCCAAAATAAGAGTAAAGTCGTGCATAGATACACTATAACAGGGGTGGGCAAACTACAGCCCACGGGCCTAAGCCGACCCGTGAACTCCCTCTGGGGAATGGGGTCTAGGGCTTGCCCCGCTTTGGTGCTCCAGTTGGGGTGCTGGGTCAGGGGCTGCACTGTGTGGCTGAGCCTCACTCTGGATGGAGAGCTGGAGTGCTGGGTTGGGGGCCGCTCTGGCGCTCTAGCCAGGGCACAGGGTTGGGGGCCACTCCACACAGCTCCTGGAAGCCGAGGCATGGACCTGTTCTGGCTCCTACATGCTCCAATGGCTCCCTGAAGCACTCCAATAGGAGCTGCAGGGGCGGTGCCTGTTGATGGGGCAGCGTGCTGAGCCACCTGGCTGCGCCTCTGTGTAGGAGCTGGAGAAGGGACATGGCACGGCTTCCAGGAGCCGCTTGAGGTAAGCGCTGCTTGGAGCCTGCACCCCTGAGCCGCTCCCCAAGCCCCTGCACCAGCTCTGATCCCCCTCCCACTCTCCAAATCCCTCGATCCCAGCCTGGAGCACCCTCCTGCACCCCAAACCCCTCATCCCTAGCCTCACCCCAGAGCCCGCACCCCCAGCCGGAACCTGCATCCCTTCCTGCACCCCTGCCGCAGCCCTGATCCCCTTCCCACCCTCCGAACCCCTCGGTCACAGCCCAGAGCACCCTCTGACGCTCCAAACTCCTCAGCCCCACCCCCACCCCAGAGCCCACACCCCCAACCAGAGTCCTCACCACCTCCTGCACCCCAACCCCAATTTTGTGAGCATTCATACAATTTCGTTCATACAATCCATACAATTTCTATTCCCAGATGTGGTCCTCAGGCCAAAAAGTTTTCCCACCCCTGCACTATAATGTATATAACAGAAGAACAATGACAATAATGAAGCTATCTGCAGTGGTGTTGTAGCTGTGTGTGTCCCAGGATATTAGAGAGACAAGGTGGATGAGGTAATATCTTTTATTGAACCACATTCTGTTGGTGAGAGAGACAAGCTTTCCTGCTACACAGAGTGCTTGTCTCCCTCACCAACAGAAGTTGGTCCAGTAAAAGATATTACTTCACCCACCTTGTCTCTTTAATAATGAAGCTAGCACATAAGCTTAAAAAATTACATAAAGACAGATGAGGGGCAAAGGGAACATCTAAATGTTTGAAATAAAGACCTACATTTGACAGAACATTTAAGAGATGAAGGTATATGCATCATACTTCAGTAAATGTCCCATAATGGATTATGTATTATATATTTTAATAAAGGGCACAATACATTATGGTATTCTTTACATGTGATTATAAGCCACTCAGGTATACCTAGCCATTTATCAGCTTGGCCATTCAAGACACATTAATGCAACGTTTTGACTTTTTATATCTTCATTGTTTAAAAAAATCATAACTAGAAGAACTAGACTGATACAGTGATGCTAGAATTAGGTTTCCTATCTTTGGCATACATCATTTTATCCATTTTGCCATCCTTACTTTCATTAAGTAGAGCCTTACTTTTCAACAAGCAGAATAAGGTACTACTCAATGAGCAAGGATGGAAGAATGCCACCCCAAATTATGTTGTTCTTCATAGTACTTCACCTATAAAACACATGTTTAACTCATGATACACTGAACAGAAATCATACAAGACATGTTGGACTGGATCAAATTCTGTTACTATGTTGTTTATAACTTTTCAGATGCTGGAAAATGTTTCTTTTACATTTGGGTCAGTTGTTTGATGCCCCCACACTTTGAAATTTAGATGTGCTAGGATAACTTAAAGTGTAGAAAGAAAGAATGTCTTAATGTATTGTTAATGTAGAGTTAGACAAACATTTCATTCTGACACAACAAGTAATGTCAGACCTAGGCTTGAAAAATGTCATAGTCCATTAGCACCAGTCTGGTTGTCAAATATTTAACCTTAAGGTACATAACCTTACATTATTACTGATCTGTATTTATTTCCAGTCCAACTGAAATGAAACTGATAATCTGCAATGACATCTGATGTACTAAATGGCTCCAGTAATAAGTAGTCAACACAAATTTTGATTCCTACATTTTACAATATTTGCTTCATATATTTACAGAAGGTTAGCCATTAGCCATTTTAAATGATGAATATAATACCTGTCTTTATATCTTAAAGCTTTAGAATGTCAGTACCACACCCCTGAGGGAAAAATACTTTTTTTCCCACTGTATTCTATACTTTCATATGAAATTCCCATCTAAAACCATCTTCAAAATTCTGTTTTTCTAGCCTACATAGTCAGTGTTTAACCTACACACATATCCAATTACCTTTGTGTCTTCCAGATGCCTCATTCTGATCATCCAATCCAAAACGGACTTCTGTTTTTTAACCAAGAGTATTACAGTAATTGTACAGAGCATTACATGAATAGCAAGAGAAATACCTTATTTGCTGTCATTTTTCATATCCTGTTCTCACAGTGACAGTCATATAACAGTTAACTCAGCATTACAGTTTACTTGACCAGAATGTATTCTCACTTTTTCGTATAAGCAATTTCTCAAACCTGAATCAATTAAGTAATATGAAGAACACTTTTCAGGTATCAGAAACTTACATTACATTATGCTTGGATTATGTACTACTTGATGAATATTAATAAATATTAAGATTAAAATATTGTAAATATCCATACATTTGTCAGACAGGAGAAATGACACATATGATTAGATGTAATTCATTCATTTGTTTATGGATCCAACGACCACATGAAGGTATTGAGACCACATTAATGATCCTGTATATGGTTTACACAAAAGCCTGGGAGGAGAGGATGGAGGAGATAAGGAGGGAGACTGTGGATCAGGACTCTTGGGCTCTATTCTCATCCCTCCCACTTATGGTATACAAGTGTACAGGTCACTTGGAACTCAGCTGTTGCTCTGTGGGTGGCGTGTAGCTTTATCAATTAGGTCGAGCTCAGGAGTGACTCTCCCTCAACCATTGCTGGTACCCTAAAGATGTATATATTCATCAGCACATGCCTTCAAGAGAAGTAACATGACCCCTTTTTTGAAGCTAACCACTTCTGGGGTGGTGTGTGCTGTAAAGGGAGCAAGGAAGGAGCATAACTGAGTCTGGACCTTCCATAGTAGATACCCATTTACAACCTGACCTTCTCTTGTGCGCCTGAGCAGTGGCCAGCCACAACCTGGCCTTTAACTTTCCTGTGCCTCATTTTATCCATATGTGAACTAGGTATAATGTCTACCACACAGGGGTGTTAAGAAGCTAATATTTGTAAACCATTGGGAGATCCATTTACTAAATTCTATACAGTATATAAATCCTCTTGTAATCAAATTACTGCATGCTGCCTCTGTTACATTTAGATGATAACCTTGTTTATTCCAGAAAGAGTATGGTATAAACAACATTAAATAAAATGGCCCCAGATCTATGTATTTTTGGATGTCAGCAGAGAAAAAATTTATGGACTGTGTTTAAAAGTCACCTAGAGCTAACTTTTTCTTATGAAAAATTTTTTATTGAAAAAATAGCCTGAAGCTTTCATCACAAATTGGTGACCTGAATTTTATTTTTTCATTTTTCTTTGATGTTTTCATGTATTTTTATTAATGATTAACAAAATTATTAGTTTATTGAAAACCCAGTTTTTAGTAAGAAAAAGAGGTCTTCAGTAAATTAAAAACTTCAGTGATTTCAAAACAGATTGATAAAAATAAAAAAAATAACATTTCATAAAAGTATCCAAAAATTGGGCAAAAATGGGCTTCTTTCTACTAGTGAATTGGAAACAATTTGAAATTGCAAACTTTTACAAACATTGTTTCCCCATTTTTAAGCCTAAACCTAAACCTAACCACTTTTGGCCAAAACTTTGAGGAAGGGCTACTACTAATGAAGGGTAAATATAAGCAGTTTCTGGAGATAAACACTGGCAGAATACTGGTAGATTAAGAGTTTAGTACAGAGAATTCTGGCAACCACTATAATGTATAACTAATCTCAAACACTGGAAATCCACTTTCTTATGTCTTTTACTCCTCACACAGCAATGATTATATGGACAAAAAACAAACCATGGTCCCAGTGGAGTCCAAATAAACATGTTTATTACATATACACACATAGAATGCCTTGCTACACCGCTGGTCTCAGTTGTTAGCCCCCTAGTGGTGCTCACTATTTAAAGGGACACTATCCTATTCCTATACACCAGCAGTTCTCAACCAGGGGTCCGAGGCCCCCTGGTGGGCTGCGAGCAGGTTCCAGGGGGTCCGCCAAGCAGGGCTGGCATTAGACTCACTGGGGCCCAGGGCAGAAAACAAAAGCCCCCCCTCCCTGAGCCCCACCACCCAGGGCCTGAAGCCAAAGCCTGAACAGCTTAGTTATGCGGGCCCCCCTGTGGCTTGATACTCTGGGCAATTGCTACCCCCTAATGCCGGCTCTGGTTTTATATGCAGAGAAACAATTGTTGTGGCACTGATGGGCTGTGGAGTTTTTACAGCATGTTGGAGGGGGAAGGGGGGTTCAGAAAGAAAAAGGTTGAGAACCCCTGCTATACACTATATACATGGAGGGAGAATGATAGTCCCTAAATCTCAAGATTAATTTCTCTGCAGCTTTTGCTAACATTTTAACTCAACTGATTTATATGCAGCACTACAAGCAGTTAATCAGTGAAGCTGAATATAGCATTGGTCATCCCAGCTCCGGTACCTCTTTTGCTGTTATTTATAATGGACACTAGTACTCCTAAACTGCCATACTACCTTGCTTCAAACACAGCATGTTCCAGAGTTCTTATTGGTGCAGTGTGCTTTCATACCACTCCCAATGTGAGACTGGCTATATGTCACAATCAAGCCATTTTGTGAACTCCCCCACTATTTTTATTGAGGTACATTGTTATTCACTTCCTTTCTTGAACTATTTCATTGTTGCTGTGCTCTGTTAAACAGCTGCTACAGTTCTGCAGTTGGTGAAATAAAATAGACATACACGGAGTTTGCAAATGCGTTGGAATGTTTCTAGATGAAATGTAAGTCTACAAAGTCATTATCATTATAATCAGCTAGATATGATGTTGGCAGTGAAAGGTTTGAAAGATCCAGTCAAATTTATTGTCACCCAAACTCCTCCAACCTTGAAAACCATTGAAAGGACATCACACATTTGCTGTGTCTCCAAATGTAAGATGTCTTCCTAATCACTTTAATTCCAAAGTATAGTGAGGGTAAGATTTTGACTGATCAGTGGTCACTGAATGCATATCAGACCATGAAATTATAGAGAGATTACCAACAAATGTATCAAGATGCATTTGATAAGATATATGAAAGCCCTAGGCTGAGGTTAAGATGCAACTAGTATGGGTCACTCTGCTGCACTGCAGAGTCCTTGCTTGAGCTCACAGTGTTTCTCTGCTGTGGTTCTGAAATCAACCACATTTTAAATATTATCTTGTAGATTGCTCACCCGTACCAGCAACTGGATCACCTCCCTTCACTCACAATTACACATCATCTCAACAATCACATGACCTGTGCTGCTTGCGGAGAATTGGAGAGGTCTATTGTTGGAGTTGATTGTTGATTTCTCCATAAGAAATGGCAAGATCCTGGCTTCCCTCAAAGAAACAATTGTTAGACCCTTTTTCCTGGAGTCACCTGTTGACCCAGACTGTCTCTCGAAAAAAGCACTCTGCCTCAAAGATCACTCTTTGAAGGAAAATTGAGTAGATTGTAGTGAAGCAATTCCAGAACTTCCTGGAATTTTCAAGTGCTTTTGACTCTAGCCACCTTGGTTTGAGGCATGGCTATAGTATGGAAACAACTCTGATAATGTTGGTTGATTATCTATCAGCAGTCTTCCCAATGATGGATGAAAATAAGTATCCATGCTGAAAAGATATCAGCATGTCTATAATGTATCTGGACTCCTAGCACGAGTCTCTGGAGTTGTTTGAGTGCCTCTGTCCCCTTCTTTCTGAGAGTAATGCTGGAGAGCTGTACTCTCTAGCATAGGGTACAGCACAGGGTTCTGTGTGGTTATCCCTTTTTTTCAACACATGTATTGGAATGAAGAGGGTTAGAGAGGAAGTGACATCTGGTTACAGTGTCTTCAGAACACCAGTGACATTCAGGTCTATATTTACAAACCTGCCTGTGCTACGTGTAACAGAGAATGAGATCTGGATGAGCATTCATTAGACAAGACTGAGATAACGTACATAGAGCAGGGAAGCAATGGTAGATATTATATCAGTAGTATCACTTGATGGAGCCCGCCTGCCATTTTATTCCATGGGTCACAGACAAGGGCGTTACTGGTCCCTAGCTGTTTCCGTAGAAGCAATTGCTCAGCATGCTTTTTATCATCTGTCCTTGGCAAAGAGATTACATCTTATAGTTGAATGTGGTCCTCAGTATAGCTTGGCACTTCATGGTTAGGTTACATAGTGGTACATCTTCAGGCTATTCAGGCATCTAGATTGAAATCCAGAAGCCCAATGATTAAGTAGCATTTCTCTCCAAGAGCACATCATTGCAATGCTCTATCATCTGCACTGGCTAGCGACTGAAGTTCAAGGAGTTGGTTTTGACCTGCAAAGCCAAGAAGGTTCAAGTCTTGGCAGCTTGAGAGACCACTTCTTTCCTCATATAGTAATATCGGAGTTGCAATTACCTGAGATGCTGGATGTAACATTTCCTTTCAATGGGAGAGAGCTAACAGCAAAACATATCCTTACCTTTAGTTATGGTACCAGCCACTTGTTTTTCCATAGACGAAAGGGAATGCTGCGGGTGGTGGGAAGTGGGACTGAGCAGAGGGCATCTGCTTTGAAACTGAGATTTTTTAATATATCTGTCTTCAACATTGTTTGATATATTTCAAAATTGTATCTTCAATTCAATGTGCCTAGAGAATTACATAGGCGCAGCTGGAAAGAACTCTGAATAAAAACAAGGAAGGACCTGATTGTGCAATTTTTCTTTGCCCACAATGAGTAGCACTTACTCTCAGTTGTCTCACTGAGACTACTCAGGTGAGTAAAGGCTACAGAATCTACCCCTAAATACACAATATTTGCCTTCTCACTTCTTTCCAGTTTGGGCAAATTTAATCTAAACTCTATGCCACTGTTTTGATTCCCTCAAGTCATGCCTTATCCATCCAGCCATTATATGTGACAAAAACTCTCCTTATTTTCGAGGCTTCATTTGGACAAATCAGCTTTCTCTGCTGTTAGTGCTCTGAGAACAAATATGGAAATTATTTTGCTTTCATTGGAAAATAGATGTTTCTGTCCAGTCAAGCAAACTAATCAATTATTCTGCGTAATGAAATACTCTTTTTATAACTATTGACATTTCAGTCAGTTGTGCCACATGTCAATAGTGGTTTTACTGCTCACATTTAAACTACAGCTTACCGGACAGGATTCATCTAAGTTGACATTGTCTGATGAGCAGCATATTCCTTGCTCCCATGAGCATATACATTATTTATACAGCATTGCATTGAAGAATATTTGTGCTAGGATGAAAACAATTAAGGCATATTTTCATGTTCTGATACAAAACATAAGTTTTATACCAAATGTGCTCTCTAAAATAACTGAAGTTTAATTTAATGCTGCTCTCCAGTATTATTTTTCAAACCACTTAACATGAAGTTCTAAGCTTCTCTGACTCCCATTCTTCAAGCACAATACTTACGACTGGACACATCTTAGGCACTGCATAACTCATTCCCTTCAGTTCCTCCCACAGATTAATTCTGATCTCTAAAATGTTAATGAATTTTGGCAAGGCTAGAAGTGCCTCTAATGACATACAGTTATGTCACCGTTCATATCTTCCATCCCTTACCTCTGTTGGTAATAGGCAAACTGTTTTTCATGGATCAAATACTACCGCTGTAATAAAACATCATGCCCAGCCCTGGAGTCTTCATTCAAGACGCCCTCCTATACCGGACCAGATTTTGTAATTTACAGAAGAAAGCTTATTACTGTACATTGCTCTTAGTGAAAAATAAAAAATAAATGATAAGCAGATGAAGGTCTTGTATGAAACACTTTCCAAGTGACAGCTAATTATAGCTTTTGAAGCATCAAGAATATAATAAACTTTAATGATTTTATTTTTAAAAAAGCCCCCAAATATTGAATGAAACAAACAAAAGGCTACCTGGCTACGTACAATGACAAATAAGCCGCACAAACAATGATACCGTTACTGGGCATGAAATTTATACAGATCATTCCCTTCAATAATTACGATTATCAGACATGATAAAGTGACACTGTTGAAGGATATTAGTCTTTAGTGGATGCAAAATAACAAGATGATTCACTGACAAAGAAAGCTAATTATTAGGGAATATTGTTTACCAAGTTCTGAAGAGAATACCTGCATAGTATAACCTTTTTAAGAAAGAAAGAAAGAAAGAAAAAGAAAGATGCTAAGTTGATGCATTTGATTACAAAGCGGCACATATAGGGCAGACCACCTACAGTGAATGATGCATTGCTTCATATAAAACCCAACCAAAATTTATATTAAGTTAGTTAGAGACAGCAATTTTTATTTTATATATTTAGAAACAAGCCATGGAAACTACTTATAAATGTCTCATTTCTTATCTTAATAATTTAGAATGAACTACTGTTGCTTGCTTGATAAGAATCATTCCTAACTCAGGATTTAAAACTCATTAGCATACCTTTATCTGACAGAATGGAAGTCGCCAAGTATTTTTCACATAGGCACATCATTTCTGATTATTTCAATTCAATTTTAAATGATCTTTGACAGGGATACTGAAAGGCTTGTCAGAGAATAGAGAAACATTATGACATTCCTTCCCCATATCCCTTTCCAGAACATGAAAGAGGAGGGGCAGTTAATAGAATCAAGGCTAATTTAAGACACAGTTAATCTTCACTTTAAGGCTGTTATAGCTTGTGGGGCTGAGAGAGGGTTACCTCTAACACAGCAGCAGCAGTACTCTGGCTCACAACTGTATTCAGATTGTAACACACACCACAGTATTAAACACAAATACCTTGGTTTCAAAGCAAATGTACTGCAAGGATGTACTTTGCAGACTACTGCTTGTGGATGTGCTTGGATTTCAAGACATTTTAAAAATGTCCAAATATTATTTAAAATTATATTCAGTCTTTTAAATCATTCTGTTAATTATTAATTGAAGAGTATTGAATGATTTTCATATTATAATAAAAATAGTAACCAAGGTAGCATTTTTTACTGCATTTAGTTAAAGAACTTATTTGTCTGACCCCTAGCATGTGCAATTCTACCTGATAAATGAACAATGTATGCTTGATTTTCAGTTAAGTGCATCAGAGGACACTGCACACAGTTACCTGATTTGGACATGTTAACCACATGACACCATCATGCTTGTCTCTCCCTCGGGGTCTGATCCAAAGCCCCTGGAAGTCAAAAGAAGCACTCCCATTGAATTTTATGGAATTTGGATCAGGCCCTGGGTGTGGTGTTGAATAAAGGTTTGATTAACATCAACTGCATGGCTGCTTACTCACAAGAGGCAAATCCATGAGTAAGTTATGCAGATCATCCAAGTGAGTGCCCATAAAAAGTTTATATCACTGCAGACATATATTGTTTTATACTGCATATTTTTCAGAAAAAAATGTTTTGTGAATATTTTAGAATTTTTTTTTTAACTGGTACTATGTTTTATATCTCTTAGCCTGTAAAGCTAAGTTGCTTTATTAACATGGCTCCAACTGTATGGGTCTGAAGAAGAAGAGAAAAAAATGGACAAATATTGGAAACCTCTAAAATTCAGAAAAAATATATACATAATATTGTTGTAATTATAAGAGTCTATGTTTTACAATCTGCCAGGTGACCAGAGGAGTTATCCTATTATAAAGGCAGGATTTCCCATTCCACAGTGTCATAAAGCACGTGTTTGTAGCCTTTATGGTTCCATTCATTACTGGATGTTAAACCACGCATGGGAAGGGTACATACATGATGGTACAATCTATGCAATAAATTGTGGAATCATGGTATAAACTGCATTTTTCATGCACTTTTAACAGTTCTACTTTCTCTTTGGCCAACAACTGAATTCTTACTAACATTAAAATCTCTGAACAGTTTTTGAATGACCACCAGTTTGGTAAAATCCACCAGATAAAAAAATGCTTCCTCACAAAGTCACACTATTTTTAGGTATAGAATGAGCAACATTCAGTCCTGGACCAGAGACAGCACACACAGTTTCCACTCACAATGTTAAATACATGTTCATCTAACTTGTTCCTTTTTTCTTTCATACTTGCTTTCCACCACTTATGCATCAACACTATTTTTAATCCCTGCTACTCCTCCTATGTACGTGACATATTTCAGCCTCAAAGATGAAAGTTTCAGAAAGCTGACTGAGTGAAAACAAAAGTTTCGATTACAACTGATTTGCAGCCTTAGCTATCACATGCCATCACAGCTGCTATAAAACAGCGTGCTTGTATATATCTTGTATTAAACACAAAATGGTTAAACATAAAACTAATCATTGAAATCAATAACACTACTCCCATGTTTAAGGCAAACAGGATTTGGTTCAGTATGTTGGCTCACCTGCACTCCTGAGGACTACATATAAAAGAACTGGGTGTTTTGAAATATGTCGGAAAGCTGAATAATTATCAGGCGAAGCAGTAAGAGGTGCATATAAAACAATGAAAAACAAGATTATATGACAAAATGCTTGAGAAAACCACTACCAAACAAGACAGGAGACATGCCAATAAAAAGTGAATTAGCAGAAAAGGCTTCCGAAGATAAAGATATGTTAAATTTCTTTGTTAAATGATGACAGCAAGAAGAACCTCAACAATTCACTGATCAAAGACAAAGTGGTAGACTATCCGCCGTTGAGGAAGAGCTAGAGAAGGGATGGAAATGAACTCTTCTGCAGATGACTTAATGGCTAGAATGTGTTGAATGAATAGATTACACCATTTCTGAACAAATACCTGAGATGAAAGTGGAAGCTGGATCACTTACAATTGAAGAACTGAAAAAAGCCATCAAAGGAGGTGGAGAATAACTAAAGTCCGGAGGTAGTGATGAGATCAACACCAAAATGCTAAACTGTTCTAAGGACAAAGCTTTTGAAGCACTACTGAAGATATACAGTACAATCGGAAAAGAACAGGAATTGCTATCAAATAGGACCAGAAATGCCACTGTGAAACTTCAAAAGAAGGGCAACCTAGCTCAATGTGGAAACTGGAGAGGACTCACCCTATTGCACCCAGCAAAGTCTTTTTGCAACATTTTTCTTAATCATGGTAAAGATCACATAGAGGAGACACATGGAGAAAAACCAAAGGGGATTCTGACAGAAGCAATTGGTTAGAGATCGCATCTTCCCACAGCATGTTACTGAACAATGCAAAGTGCTAAAAGCCTTTCTGAGTCTCAGCTTTGTGTGTAAGGAGAGAATATTTGATAAAAACTATCAAGACATCTTGGGTCTTCTGAACATCTCTGTTAGTTTTGCTAAACTGTACTATGACACACTGTACAGTGAAAACAGGCATAAAATAAATGGGTGTCATCAAAATCATGGCACTTTATACTTAAGACCAAGCAACACTACAGAAGCACAGATCAGAGCATTTGGCAGCTGACTCAGCCATTTGCTAAAACTAGGCAAATATCCGCAGTTCCCTTCACTATAAGGGTATTTGTCAATAGATCTGTGGTCAAGCCACTCTGCTGAGAACTCTGGTTCTGCCTGATTTACAGTGAAATCTGGATTGTGAGTAAACACCATTGCAGTTCATCTCCACACACAAGCATATTCAGTCAAAAGGCCAACATGGATTAAGAAGACTATGTGTTTTTATGATGATAGAAGGGAGTATAGTGAGAATATGGCTAGTTATCCTGAAGAGTCATTGTATGTTACACTCAAGAACGATGACTGAATTAATCATGGTCTAAATCCTCCCTTTCATCTGTGCAGACAAGGGAATAGGCAGATCTTAGCCTGGGGACTGAGGCATGTACTGTATCTCCTGTACTGCATTTACTGCTCCTGGTCTCCGTGGTAAGTTCTCCATGATGCTGTTGATCTATACAAGGAGACTGGTGCCTTAAGCCAGGGCCTCCTTAAAAACTGATGCTCTTGGTACCAGGGCCGCCCAGAGGATTCAGGGGGCCTGGGGTCTTCATTGGGGGGGCCCCACTTCGGCGGTAATTCGGTGGCGGGGGGTCCTTCTGCTCTGGGACCCGCCGCCGAAGTGCCCCGAAGACCCGCGGCGAGGGCCCCCCGCCACCGAATTACCACCGAAGCGGGACCCGCCACCAAAGTGCCGGATCTTCGGCAGTAATTTGGAGGTTGTAGGTCCTTCCGCCCCGGAGCGGAAGGACCCCCCACCGCCGAATTGCCGACGATGACCCGGAGCGGAAGAAGCTCCGGGGGCCTGGGCCCTGCGAGAGTTTTCCAGGGCCCCCGGAGTGAGTGAAGGACCCCGCTCCAGGGGCCCCGAAAAACTCTCGTGGTGGCCTGGGGCAAATTGCCCCACTTCCCCCCCCCCCGGCGGCCCTGCTTGGTACTCCCTCATTGGAGGTGGAGAGGGAAGAACTTAAGTTAACACTTAACCTATGGGTGTGTGTCTCGGCAGTGAGGCTCCAGAGGGACCAGGTGGAAGAAGTACAGAAGCTCAGGCCCTTTTTATGGATGGCGCTGGCCTCCTGTGGCTCCTCTGAGATTTCTTAAAGATCTTTGCAGAGGGTGGAGGGGAAAGGAGGGAAACAATGCAACTTGGGCATGGATCCCCTGGTTGTTCCACAAGGGTACAAACAACCACACAATGAAGGAATAAACTCTGAGGAGAACCTCGAGACATTTCCAGTGCCCTGTGTGGGTTTTTCCCCAAATATTGATCTAGACCAGGGATAGCAACAGCAACCAAAGGATCTGTGTCAAATCTTCTGGTACCTTTGGGAGGGAACCTCGCAGTCATGATGCATCCCCACCATAGCGGTGCCCCTTAGAACAGGGTTTCCCAAACTGTGGGCTGCGGCAAATAAATACCATTGCCAAATACAACGGGGTTTCTGGCAATCCTTATGGATCACATACGGTTGCTACACATTTTCAAGATGCAGTAGGGGAAAAAACAAATCTTAAAATTACAAATTTGGAAGGAAAAATTCATTTTCCTGAAGAAAGCATTATGGCCCCAGTCCTGCACTGAGCGCAGAGTAGAAGGAGCCAGCCTGCAGGGAGCTGCTTGCAGAATCTGGGCCTTTGACCTCCTCTACATTCAGATTGCAGCCAATGTGTCACTGTCTGAAACTAACTAAAACTGAGATGGTGTCTGCACTAGGTGTTTCCACTATGTGGCTGCACCTGGACAGCTGTACGGGAACCTAAAACCTCATTGTAGACCAGGCCTCGGTTTGCATATGCTGCAATAGTGGTATTTTTTTAAAGGTAAGTCTGAGTGTCTCCTTGGTTTGGCCATAAAATCTTGCCCCATCACAACTGAACTCTCAATGATACAGATCTAGAAGAATCCACAGATAATGCAATTCTGCCCACTGAAGTACATGGAGATGCACACATGTGACAAAGACAACATTTGGAGGAATGTGTTTGTAGAGTTCTCATCTCAAGTGAAAACACTAAGATAGTTTGTTAGGGATATTCACCTCCACCCCGAAAAGAATCAAATGTTTCTTTTTGGTTAGCCAGAGAGTCAGACTGTTTCACACCAGCCACTTAGGTCCTTTAATTTCCATCTTCTCAAGAATGAACTGAAGAGCAAGTTAGAGAAGCCTGTGCTTGGCATTAGCTGGTCCTCACCATAATAAGGTCTCATATAAAAATTCTCTTTCATGTAATGCAATACTGGATAAGCAGCAATCCTCCAAAGTTACGCAAGCCTGTGCCCTGTCATGTTACAGCTGCTCACTGCTAGTGTATCTGACAGATTCTTGACATGATCCAAAATACAGCAAAGATATACAAACAAACTTAAAGGACAACAGTAACATGAGCAGCTGAATGCTTTCTGTTCTGCATGATGAAGAATTTCACCAGAAATAGAACTAAATTGTTCCTCAAGATGATGGAAATGAAGAAACAAACAGGAAAGTACCAGCAAGGACAGCACGCACTCCAGCTACTAACTAGTGATGTGCAAGGTGCATGCAAATGCCAGAATGAGGGGAATCGTATCCCTCTATACCCCTACAGTACCAGATTAGGTATCAACAAAACACTAAACTGAGCAAGGATATTTAAGAGAGTCACAGTCTCTTTTGCATCTTAAAAGAGGTTATTTAGTAGGTTCCAGATTATTTTTCTCTATCACAAGGAATTATGTAGTATTTATGTTTCTATTCACTTATGCTGTGTAGCAGGGCGGCCCCTGCTCCTGCCAATCTCATAGAGCTGGAAGGGACCCTGAAAGGTCATTGAGTCCAGCCTCCTCCCCTGAGGGGTTTAAAAGCAGCCTGGCAGGGCTTGAGAGCTGCTGCTCTAGGCTGGGCTGATTGGGGAAGTGGCTGCAGCTGGGCCACACCCCAATCAGGCCACAGCTGGCCCTTATAAAAGGCCAGGGAAGCCAGAAACTCAGACAGTCTCTCTCTGCCTTCAGAGAGAGAAGGGCCTGGCTGCAGGGGCTATAGGCAAGGTACCTAGGGTGAAGCAGGGCTGGGGACAGGCCGAGGAGCTGGGGAGCTCCAGCCTGGAAAGCCCCAGGCTGCGGCCTAGCGAAGGGCCAACAGGTATTAGGGGTTGCAGAGGCAGCCCAGGGGTAGGCCAAGGCAGCAGGTCTAAACCCCTTTGCCTGTGATGAGTAGGCTGATACTGCAGTCTGCCCCAGAGTGTGGGGCTAGACAATGACTGGCAGTAGCCATATACTGAGGCAAGGTGGGAATAGAGGGTGGGGGTTCCCCAAGGAGGGGAGACCCTAAGAGAAAGGGGTTACTGCTAGGGGGCAGCACCCCCATGTAAAAGGGCACCGGGTCCAGAGAGGGACACAGGGGCCAGAGGACAAGCGGATCACCGGCCTGCAGAGGGCACTCCAGCGCTGGAACAGAGCTAATTCCCAGAGTCACCAGCAGGAGGCGCCACGGGGGTGAGTCCGACCCGTCTACACGCTGCAATACACCCTCTTCAGTTTCATATATGTACTTTTTTTTTAAACTCTTAAGTTGTAAAATAAAGATGGAGGCAGGAGAGTTTAAGAGTACAGGGCTGAACCATATCTAAATCTCATCTAAATGAAATGGTTAATCAAGTCCACCTGATGGGGGTGTGTCCTCTAATGTCACTGTCAAAATAAGTGCGTGACGTTGCATCATTAACATCACTTGATTTCTTCAAATGAATTAATATCTCCTACACTGATCAACCACACTGATATTTCCAAAGTGGGATGACTGGTGCTTGGCATTTGCTTTTCCCCATATCCAAAGACTAAGCATATACTATGTGTCTGGATGACTTGTGTTTAGATTAGGAACACAGTGTGTGTGTTTGTCCCTTCTGTACAGGCGTCTCTTTAACCAGGCAGATTTTAGAAATTTAAAGGTGTGGTGCACAGAAAACAAGGACATTAGTTGCCTAGTTACAGACACAAAAGCTTTGGAAAAGTGCAGAGGGCTGTGAAAATTTGTAATGGAAAAAATTCCCCATTTTTGACCAGCTCCTAGTCAATATGGATGGGAAAGTGCCTTGAGAAATATGGACAGCCATTTGCTGTTCAAGGTAGAATGTTTGGTTTGAATACGAGCAGGATATATAGTAGAGGAAGTAACACTTGAGATCAGAAAGGCAATAGTGGAAGCCTGCAGAGTGTTCAGAAGGTAACAAGTGGTCTGCAATGAGATATTGTGGTTCTGAGTAGAATTCAGATAGGCCTGAGGTTGCAAGTTATTCAACAGTGAGTTAATAGGAGAGCTCCTTTATAAAACAAAGGACTACAGAGCAATTTAATTGAACTACAACATCTTTGAAAGGCACTTGTTGTGGAAACCAAGTTCTGTGAAAAGACACAGGAAAGAAGGGAAACTACAGGTACACTATGTCTGAGCCAACTGTCTACCTGAGGAAATCAGAGTTTTAAATGCTGGTGGTGGGAGGTAGATAATCTTTGTTCAACAGAGGTATTGTTTGGTATCCTCTCCAGAGGACAATAGTTTTATGGTGATAAAGAACAAGCTGTTAAACTCCTCCTCTATACTGCACTCCATCAGCTTAAGAATATTTCATCAAAGATGATTTTTAAAAGGGTTTGCTAGTTTTTAAGGAATTTTCAGCCATGAACAGGAATAGTAAACTCTGCTTGCTGATCATTTGCTTAACTGATCCATCCATATAGAGCAGGGCTGGAAGCTACATCCTAGATAGGAAAGTTACATCCCTCAGAGAAAGTCTGGGTCAGCCAATGGTCAAGGTAAGCAGAAACTCTGTTGACAAGGGGTACAAGGAACTTGCAGTGAGACCAGGCAAAAGTACTGAGGCAAGAGGCCTCTGGTTGATCTCTGGGGACCCAGAGGCCTATGGCTGAAATCCCCAGCATCTTGTGCAGAAAGGAGGCCCGCCCTTCCAAAATAAGAGAGTGGCATCTCCATTGACCCATCAAAATAAACTACATAAGGGCAAACGGGGCCTTAATTACTGGGCATCCCAAACTCCAGCTCCTAACGCTGAAATTTTGCAGCTGCGTTTTTCCATCTCAGATATAGTTGGATGTGCCAGTCAGGTAGGTGTGCAATCATTTTAAGCAGCTTATACAAAAAGGCAACTTGCATAAGAATATTTGAGCTTACAGTGCTGAAGGTGCACTTTTAAAAAATGTGTCTAGTCCATTCAACATGTACTGGTTTAAAATTCACTTTTATATACAACTAATCCATAAGTAATTTTGCATTTGGTTTTAAGTACACAGTATCTCTTTGTTAGATCAAACTTTTTGCTTACAAAAAAAAATGCAGTCCTTCATTAGGATTGTACATTTTGAAAACATTCTCCTCAATCCCCTGTTTCTGCCAGGCTTGCGCTGCACTAATGATCCAAAAGCAGAAGAAAATCCATGGAAAAGTTTTGTTGCTTCACAAAATCTTGTCAACAGTTTCAAGTTTGCCGAGCTATAGATTTCCATATTAAATGTCCACACCCAAATGGTGCACAGTTTGAAAGGGAGTGGATTGAAGAGAACTAGATGTTCCTACTTCAAACTACACCTATTATCTAACAAACTAGTACAAACATTTCCCATAACATCATGCAGGAGCCTCAAAAGCTGCTTGTTTGGCATCCTTATTGCGCTTCATTAAAGTAATAACTGGCATGTACCTGACTTGTTTATATGAGTGATTTGGGAAAGGAAACAGAGCTATCTTTCTTCCTAATTGTGTAGCCAGAAACGACTCAGAATGCAACTGGTTGAATAATCTTCTCTGCCCCTGTGTATTTTAGAACCACACAATCTGTTTACTTGAATGCCACAAACTAGAGTCTGTCCTGCTAACCTTGTACAACCAATATAGCCGGATTGTCATCTACATCAAACAGAACTGCCAGCTAAATTCAGATTCTGAAATATGTTACTGGCGAAGTTTGCTGTTTGCAGTTAGAAAAATCATTGCTTGGCTTTTAAACTGAGCAAATGTGATGTGGAAATTAGGAAGAAGAAATGCTGTGTTTTGAGTTCCTCCTCAGTTTTACAGCGTATAGTGGCACTTTCAGTAAATTTAATATTTCTTTCCCATTTTAATATGAGAAGAGAAAGTAAAAGTAATTTTGTGAAAGTTACCTTTTGCGCTGCCATTTTGAACCTGGTATTATTGCAAGCCAAGCATGCAAAACTGTTCCAGTGTTCAGAAGCCACTTCCTTTATCATATACACTGCGCTGTACCCTGCACTGAGAAGCAGTCATTTCAATTTGCATCCGAGACAAGCTACCTTGCAGGACCATATCTGCATACTCAACTCTTCAGCTGAGCTCCCAACTACCTGGTTTGAACACAAACAACTATGTGCCAGTTTTGGTACCCAAAGGTCAGAATCAGCCAGAGCATTTGGAGGTGGGGGTAGGAGGTACCTTTCGAACAAAGCCACCAAAAAGAGTAAAAAAACTTTCAAAAGGATTTTATAAGCTACTCAATGTGACATACATGCAAAGAACATTATTAAAAATACTCCATTTCATTTGCTGTCCCAGAAGGGAGTGAAATGAAGCAGGAAAATATTTCAATGCATGAAAAGGCTAGTAGGGGCACCTTCTTATTTTGACTCTTGTGGCATTTCCTTGGGTCAGAGGTGACCACTGCAGGCAATAATATAACACATCCATGATTACTCAGTCTTATTTAAATTTCCCATATACCGAGCGACTATTGCAGAAGGCTTACCATAGATTCAGTATTTCTCCTTTTATAAATAACGCACAGCTTGCTGAATTGCTTCCACAAAATGGTAGTGCAGTACATCTGTGGTAACGTGGTAAAACAGGTAAATATGCATTATGTTTTGGCTGGCTTATAGCTACATTTCGATGGCTACATTTAGTGCAGCTGGCACGATTCAATCTGTGCGTGTTTACTGGGTATAACATTACTACATTTATATAAACTAATGTATCCAAATATATTTTGGGGAGGGTAAGAAGTTAAGGGAGCGGTGACTGAGTCAGGATCCCACATATTAGGTTTCCATTTGGTATTGGTTTCCCAAGATATCTAATTTCACTTGCAGCGCTGTATGTCTGGGGTTTCTCAGTGTCTAACTGATGGAAAATATTATGTCTGTGTTTAAATCCAATTCCTGAAAGCCATTCACTTTATATGGTTATAAGCATTTTAGGTGGGTATGCCAGATGACACATTTTGGTATTGCCATACCAAAGAAATCATGCTAGATTTTCCATAAAGGGAGTAAATTCCTGTGGTTACTTGATCTTGGCTTTTTAACTATCAACAATATGTCCAACAATACATCCTTTGAGTACTAATCACAAAACTGAGACCCCAAATATGTAACTAATTCCTTACAGGTCTATAAGGATAATAATTAACCCTTGGGCAAAAGATTTAGCGTTAAAATATAAGCCTTGCAGGAATTGGGAGAAAGAAACATATAAATAACAGGAAGTAGCTACAAGCTCGGACTCTGGAAGGAAGATGGATCACTTTGTAGGAAGACGGATCACTTGTTAAACAATGAATCAAAGCGCTAGGAGGAAAGAGTCATTTAGCCAGGAGGAGAAATGGATGAAGATATCATTCTTCCTTCAATCATAATGGGCCAGATTCACTCCTGATCTAATTCCACTGTAATCAGTTGATTTGCAGCAGGAATAAATTTGGGTCTATGGTTCTAATCCAGCAGTTCCCAAATTGTGATCCCACAGATTACTGGTTGGTAATCCAAGGACAGCTGACTGCTCACATGGTTCTGGCTCTCCTCATTTCCAGCAGAGACTAGCAGGACAGATGTGAGGGATAAGCAAAACTAGACAGGGGGATTCATCCCTCTCCCAAGAAGTACAAGTCTCTTAATAGCTTAAATACACAAATGCTTTCTCAGTGTTACTCTTCCATTATTGGAGCTGTCATAGGGATGTTGCCTGATGGCAAATGGTCCACGAGACAATTTTTCTACTAAAAATATAGTCCACATTATGGGATTTCCTGTTCGAATCCATAAGAGGCATAGAGGGGAGAAATTATAGTGAATATGGAAGTAAACAACTAACACATGTAGTAGATACATTTGAGAAGTAATACTGATGAAAGACGTTAAAGCAGACAAAGAAACAGAAGAGTTGATGATGCATGTTCAGATGTGGATACAAAATTCCCTCTTTGGGTGCATTTGGCCCAAAGTAGTGGTCTAGCCCATTACATGGTTGGGGGCTAGTTATAAGTTCAGATCCTGGCTACCCAGAAGTTGGGATGTTCAAACCAGAGGTTTTGGTCCAGGCCCATCCCTACTAAAAAACAGGTGAAAGAACAAAACTTCAGCCAAAGAGTTCCAGTTGCTATTCAGTTCGCTTAGTGGCAACAAGAATACCACAAATCCAAACACAAACACACCTATTGCTAAGTGGGGAAAAAATTACCTGCGGTTTTCATCACAAAGAATCTCTTAAAATAACATTCCTGATTCTGGTTCAATATTCACAATGCTCAAGAGATCCACTTTTTACTCTGAGATTGTAATAAGCTGATCTTTCATGTTCAAATAGCTATCCTGTATATACATTATATTAATGATACAGATATGAGTATCTATATATTATAACTGGTATTACTGATTTGAAACCATGAGGGTAAGATTCCCCAATGTGACTTATTCCTGTTAATATTAGTGGAGTTTACACTTCAGTGGGAGAATAGAATCTCTAGTGTTTAACCAGCTTTGGTACTTATCATATTGAAAGATCATGAGAATTAGTACCTTAGGGAATTCAAGACTCATTAACAAAGTGTTTGCCTGAAAATTCAAGAACACTTATTCTAGCAAATGATAACTACATGAAAGGATAATCTTCCACTTACAGCATGGGATGGACAGAATTAAATTAAACCTATGTAAATAAAGCTCCTATGCTCATAAGAACAAAAATGACGATTCATGGCCACAAAAAGATTAACTCTCCCAGGGAGAGATTAAATCAATACATTTAACCTTTATATTCCACAGGACTATCACTGCCAAATCACCTTATTTTGGCAAGGATACTTGTGTAAACAACCATCAATTAAATTACAAATCTGGACAATAAATCTAATTGAATTCCTTCTGGGAATGACACTTGTAGCTGTAAATCAAATAGCAGGAGAGGGAAAGACCTTAACGGTGATCCCTATAAATTCAAGGTTTATCACTGTTCCTGCACATCCATAAGCCTTGGAAAATTAACTCCATATGGACCAATAGTGTGTTACATTCAAAATGAGAGCATTTAAGGGACATGCCAAAGAGTTTAAGACCAACTGTATGGGGCAGAGGATGAAATTTTGCTTTGTTATATTTGTAGTTCAATATCGAACTCACCAAAACTTCCTTTGGCCTTGAAGTAGTTGATTCCTATTTTAATCATAGGGGGAATTCTGCACTACTGCTTGTGCACAGAATTCATATTCCCCACAGATTTCTTTAAAAAAAGAACAGGAGTACTTGTGGCACCTTAGAAACTAACAAATTTATTTGAGCATGAGCTTTCATGGGCTCAAATAAATTTGTTAGTCTCTAAGGTGCCACAAGTACTCCTGGTTTTTTTGCAGATACAGACTAACACGGCTGCTACTCTGAAACAGATTTCTTTGTTTCCCTGCAGAAAAATGACTTTCTGACAGGCATGCAAAAGGGAAACCGCAAGAGCAGTCACGCACCACTCCCTAGCTGCACAGGTACATTGTTTCAGGCACCTGGAACAGCTGGCAGAGAGGTAAATCACCTCAGGGCTGGGGACACCCCAGCCAGTGGCTCCTACCCTGACCCGGGATCAGCTACTAGTACCGGCTGGGCTAGAGGCAGGAGAGGACAGGACTTCCTCTTCCCCTGCAAGGAGTGGCTGGGGCTGTGTCAGACCCACCCCCAGAAACCTCGCTCAGCTGCAGGAAGCTCAGCATCCTCCCCTGCTTCCTGCTCCCATCACTCCTCAGCTGCGGGGGAAGAGGTCACTGTATGGGGAGCTGCTCTCCAATCCGCCCAATCCCTGTGCATCTGGACCTCCCATACTAAGACACCCCCGCCACACCTCACCCCATAAACCCAGAACCCCCTTAGCCCTCCATATCCAAACCCCATCCCACTGAACTTCAACCCCTGCATCTGGAGCCCCCTGGCACCCAGACCCCCTGCCTCTGGACCCCCAGTCCTGCACCCAGACCACCCCCACTGAGCTCCCTGCACTCAGCCACCCACCTGATAAACCCCACATCCAGACCCCCATCCAATGACCCCCAACTAGCTGCACTCAGCCCCCAACCCCACCAAGTCCCACTCCCCCAGCACCCAGACCCCCCTGCTGAGATTCCCACACCCAGACCCCTCTGCTGAGCCCCAACCACTTTCACCTAGAAGCCCCTGAAGAATCCCATTGCCCCTGCACCTGGAATCCCCCCAACGAGCCCCCTCCACACTTGGCTCCTGCCTGATTGAGCCTGCCTGACCCACACCTGGTGCAGAAAGGCTGAGCCCCAGGGTGTTTATGGGACAGGCTCAGGCCTTGTGCTGTGTCAGGTTCGGGTGCAGCCTCACCACTGAGTCCATGTCACAGGGATGGGAGGCTGTAGGGTGATTTCCCATCTTCATATAGACAGTGGCCTGTGCTCCCCACTGCCATGCTGGAGCCTCTGCATTTATTGACAAATAAAACTTGCAGAATTTTAAAATACTGTGCACAGAATTTTTAGTTTTTTGGCACAGAATGCCCTCAGGAGAATCTTATATAGCATTTGAAGTGTGCTAGGCTGTTTAAAAACACAACCCTGCCCTGAAGATTTTCCAGTGTAAGTTTAGATACGACGCAGTAAGAGAGGTAACAAGCAATGGGGTAGGGAGAAAAAGACGTTCATAAGCTTGCTTGTGCTTGTAGTTGAATGGTCCTACACGCACATGCTTTCTAAAGTACATTTATGGGCTATGATGTTCTGCAGAAACCAAGAGTATCCTCTTCCCTCTTATTTCTGCTGCCAGTCCTGTGACCTACAGTGACAAAGCTGGCAGAGAGGACATTTGGGGGCCATTGTATCAAGAGTGGAGATAAAAAGATTAGAGCGTTCTACCAAACTATCAATGGGGTCACTCTGATGAACAGCCCGTTTTCTCTAGGCTACCTGGCAGTTTGTTGGTTCTTTCCACCAGCCTCCAAGAATGGATCATCAAGACTGGTCCTCTGCCCTTTTGCACTATCTGTGCCCCACCTTCAAAGTGCTCAAGTCAATGGTTGGTCCATGGTAGAAGAGTGATATCCAACTCTTCGCTCTTGATTGCAATAGCAGCCTTAGGAGTGTGCCCAGCTGAAAGTGTGGAGCCTACATCCCACTCAGGACAATCCTAATTTGGGAAAAGAACTGTACAGTAGTACTTTTGTAGAATTCCTAGTCATTCATGCCTGTGGTTTCCAAGTGCCTCATCTCTACTATGTCTTGTTTACTTTGTGCACGTTTCAGGCCAGAACAGTATGTTTCTTGTGTCTGATGCAGCACCAGACTCACTGTCAGCACATAAAGGAAGAGTTATCATTGTACACGGTATGTTTAACTTCACAATGCTATTATAAATCCTTTAATTCTTACGCTGGGGGTGATATTTCTGAGTTGGGACATAGGGCCCAATGCTTGTCTTCACCTAGGTAAAAGGAGTGACAGTGGGAAGAGATGGGCTGCGAACTCAAGAGGAGGAGCAGCCTCTTTGCTACAAGCTCTTCTGTTCCCTAAACCATATCTTGCACTGGATTTCACATAAGCCCCTCTTCACAGGGTCAAGACTCAGCAGCTCATGTAGGGGGATGGCAACAGGGTGGAGCCTTGTGGATGCAACATTAACTCCCATTAAATGCCTGTCTTTCACCCAAGGAGAGAGGGTACCGTGCAGCCACAGGCAGAATGGGTCATAAAGGGTCAATGCTTCCAAAAGATGTGGGAGAGCATGGCCCATTAGTACAGTGGATATGAGGCCCTTTTGTGGGTTTATTTTTACATATCTGGGGTTTGGACCTGACAGAATCTCTTCATAGTCATTGGCAACTACATTTAACTATTACTCATATGGAATTATAGTTTGTGGGGTTTTTTCTTTTTTTCCCAAATATCCCAGTAGGTGGGATTCACAAAACATGTCCTCCCACTGGCCAACTGTGGACATGGGCACATGCCATCAGTCCATTTTTTCATGCAAAATACCAACTTGTATATGCAAACACAGGGTGTGTTCAGTACGAGGAGGAGTGCATTCAATCTTCACGCCTTACCGATCAAACAACCTTTGACAACTTGCCCTTTAGTTCTTCATACAGGGGCAGTTGCTTTTATACCTCCATTTCATAGTTGGTGAACATAAGACAAATGGAAACAGATATTCCTTTGCCAAAGCTGGAGAAAGGGCTATGGTCAAACGTGCTCTCATCAGCTTTTTGGCAGAGATTCTGGAGCTATTACTTGCCTGTACTTGCTAGTGTACATTATGTTCCTATCACGTCTCTGGCTGGAAGCTCTTCAGGTTATGACATCTGCCATTTCAAGTGTTAAATACACTTTTAAAAGATTAAGGTGGAGTTTTTCATAGAAGTCTAAGAAATATGCACCCAAATCCCACCGGAATTCAGTGAGAGTGGGACACTATAGATTCCTTTGAAAATTCCAGCTTACATCATTTTGGCTGAGATTCAAGAAAGTCACTACATGAAGTCAAATCTTGTTCTGAGTCCCTGATAACGATCTCTCACTAACTCACTCTTTGCCATATCTATGTGATTAATGCTTTGGTTAGCAAGCGCAGAACCCTTCAGACACCATTTCCTTCCTATGTGTCAAGCAGGTTAACGAAACACACAACGTATTTCATGGCCCCCAGCTTGCTTTTTAATAGTTCCTGTCACCTAGTCATTTGTCTCTCCCGCTATGACTTTGCAGAACACTGATCACTTGATGACTTAGTGCCTGCTTCAATAATGCAGATGCACGGTCACTCCAAAATTGCAATTTCAGAGCTGCTGCTAGGCAAGGGAGATATTTTATTTGTACGTTTCTCTTGAAAATCCCAACTTGGACAATAATGTGACATATTAACTTATTTTTAGTATCAGGGCCATTAAACTTGACGGTGACAGGTGCACATTTCTGATGCATATCCCAAGACTTGTTTAGAACAGTTGTTCTATGCAGGCGGGGATAGCGGAGATGGAAGACGTAAGACAATTTCCTTGGTTCTCAGAGTTCTTTAGGCTGCTAATAAGGACAACGCCTGTCCTGATCCCCAATGGTATGGTGCGGTCTGACCCCTGGCACTGGACCTGGTGCAGTTCTGTTGAGGAAGGAGGGAATGAGACACAGGGAAAGAGAAGGATTCAGAGGAGCAGTGACTACTCTCTCCACAGAATCCTCTTCCAACGGGAAGCTGCACAATAGCACACAAAGAAGGCAAAGATGCTTAGAGCTGGGCTGCAGGGAAGGGGAGGATGCTTCACTGTGCGAGTTCTCCAGCTTTCCCCGTAAGAGCAGTCTAAGAAAAGAGATGTCTATTACACCAATACATAATAATAATACAAGCCTAATTTCTCAAAGTGGTTACTGGTCTTGATCCCCAAAGTCTTTAATACACAAAGGCCTCTTTTCAAGCAGGTGAGTCACTCCAAGCCCCTGCCCGTATATTTTCACAAGTCTTCCCTCATCCACAGTCCTTTAGAGCAGTGGTTCTCAACCATGGGTCCGGGGCCCACTGGAGGGGCCACGAGCAGGTTTCAGGGGGTCTGCCAAGCTGGGCAGACATTAGACTTGCTGGGGCCCAGGGCAGAAAGCCGAAGCCCCACCTCCTGGGGCTGAAGGTCGGAGCTCCAAGCCCTGCCACCCAGGGCTGAAGCCGAAGCCTGAGCAACTTAGATTCACAGGGCCCCATGTGGCATGGGGCCCCGGGCAATTGTCCTGCTTGCTACCCCTTAAAGTTGGCCTGCTTTTATATGCCGAAAAACAGTTGTTGTGGCACAGACGGGCCGTGGAATTTTTATAGCATGTTGGGGAGGCCTCAGAAAGAAAAAAGTTGAGAACTCGGGCTTCAGACAGCATGTTCTCCTTCCTGGCAATATCCTCTGAAAAATAAGAAGCACAAGAGCCTGCAGTAGAAGGGATTCGAGACTTCCCAACATGCTGGCTTCTTTACCCCCCACTTTTAGTAAAGCAGGATTACGCCAAGAGCCCATGTTCCTGGTAAGGTGATGGATCCTATGGAATGATGGACTCCTGTTTGGACAGCCACACAATCAGTTTCAGTGATTTTGTTTCAGGTAACAATGGGTTAATTGAAGCAACAATTATAATCTTACTGTGGAATAAACCTTCTTAGCCCCTCCATTTGTGTTTATCCCTTTTCTTTGTCTCTTTTCATAGTCAGCACTCCAGGTGATGCTTCTTAATGACCCTTTAACAAGTTAATGGGGAGATGGAAGTAGGGGGTTGGGAAAATCTATTGGAACACTAAACAGGACCTATATGATCCTACTACAAATGAGTACTAAACTAAGACCAACTCTTTCTGTAATGGGCTTTTGGTAGCTAAACAGAGGATGTCAAATCAATTTGTGGGATGATCTGGAAATATCAGAGGAAAATTTCAGAATACTGTGTAAATTAAGTCTTGGCAACTATTTTCACTATTACTAGTGCCCTGATACTCTCTGTAAATTTTGGATTAACTTCCCATTTGCCTGTACTTGGACCTTTTAAACATTTTATTTGGAAATTCCATTGACTTAAGATTTTGAGGAAAGCCTTTTGAAAGGTATTCATTTTCATGTCTCTCCAATGCTAGCCTTCTAAAGCGATCTTAAGCATAACAGAAGCTTTCAGAGTACTTACATCTTGTCTACACAAACAATTAGATTGCAGCAAACTAAGGTTGTTGTGTATTTGGTTGTCATGGGTTTTGTTACTATGGCAACTGAGTTAGACTATTAAGGGATAGCTCAGCCGGTTTCAACCGGCTGAGTGAGCTCTCTGTGTCTGTAAATAAAATGGAGGTTTTGGTTAGCTGTCTGCTCTCTGGCCTCAAGTGATTGCTTCCTACACCGGCTGCCCCTAGGACATAACACTGGCGACGAGGGTGGGATCCTGGTGCTGCTCCTGTAACAGAAGGAAGTAGAAGTCAAGGTAAAGACCAAACAAAGAAAAAAGCTGCTTGTTTGCACTGACTGTGAAAGTGAAACTAAAAATCATGGCTACTCTGACCAGGCCCCTGGAGCCTTTTGATGAGAATACAGAGCAGTGGCATGTGTATACTGAGCGTTTTGAGCTTTTTGGTATTGCAAATGACATTACAGAAGCGAAGAAGGTGCCAATATTTTTAACTGTTGTAGGGGCTAAAACCTACTCTCTGCTACGCAGCTTACTACACCCTGTTAAGCCTGAGACTAAATCTTACAGTGACACTGTGGAAATCCTGGGGTCTCACTTCTCCCCAAAACCACTGGTAATTGCTGAAAGATATAGATTCCACAAAAGAGACCAAAAGGAAGATGAAACAGTTGTACAATTTGTAGCCATTTAAAAAAAGCTAGCAGAACACTGTGAATTTAAAGAGATGTTAAATGATGCCCTGCGTGACAGGTTAGTGTGTGGCCTCTGCAGTGAAGCTATACGGAAGCGCCTACTGACAGAGGCTCAGCTTACATTACAGAAGGCTGTTGATATTGCTGTCTCCATGGAACTGGCTACAAGGGAGGCACAATACATCGGTGCACCCCCTAGGGTGCAAAAAGTGTCACAAGAACCGACCCACAAAACTGTGCAGAGTCAAGAATGTTACCGCTGTGGTAAGCCAGGACACCAGGCATCAGAATGCTGGTGTAAGGACCTGGTGTGTCGACACTGTGGCAAAAAGGGACACATTGAGTGTGCCTGTAAACAAAAGAAAAAGAGGCCTGTGGTCTGGCCGACAAAAAGAGGAACCTTGCATACCCTAGAGCAGACCCAGGATGATCAAGGTGACACCTCCTCACAAGAGGAAGTGCCACTGCATGTTTTGTCTTTGGCAGCGGGCTCACATGAATACTGGGTAACCCCCTTATTGGAGGGCAAACCTATACGCATGGAACTAGACACCGGTGCAGCTGTCTCGCTGGTTCCTGAGACTGTGTATAAGGAAAAGCTACAGCATCTTCCGCTTAAGGCAACAAAAACTGTTCTGAAGACGTATACAGGTGAAGCTGTGCCCATGTTGGGCACTATTGATGTTAAGGTGGAGCTCAATGGACGGGCGGCTAAATTGCCACTGTTTGTGGTGAGAGGTAACTACCCAGCCTTAATGGGTAGGTCTTAGCTTGGGAAGATTCAGCTGAACTGGGCAGAAGTGCACCGGATGACTAAAGAAGAAACCAGTCTAACCCCTATACTAAGGAAACATGCTGCTGTTTTTGGAGATGATTTGGGAAGTATGAAGGGAATCACTGTGACATTGAACATTAAACCTGGCAGTCCACCAAAATATCTGAAAGCCCGAACTGTGCCATATGCCATCAGGCCAAAAGTTGAAGCAGACCTGGAGCGCCTGGTCACCAATGGAGTCCTAATACCAGTTACCCATAGCTCATGGGCCACTCCTATCGTTCCAATAGTGAAGAAAGATGGCTCTCTCCGGATTTGCGGTGATTTTAAAGTCACTGTCAACCCAGTGTTGTGTGCAGAGCAATACCTGCTTCCCCGCATCGATGACCTCTTCGCAGGCCTGGCTGGGGGACAAAAGTTCAGTAAGATTGATCTGAGTCAAGCATATTTACAGATGCACGTCGATGAAAAGTCCCAAGAGCTGTTGACTATTGTGACTCATAAGGGGCTTTATCGATACTGTCGCCTACCCTTCGGAATCACATCGGCTCCCGCCCTGTTCCAGAGGGCTATGGACCAGATCTTGTGTGGCTTGTCAGGAGTTCAGTGCTATCTGGATGATATCCTGGTCACTGGAAGAAATGAAGAGGATCACTTAAAGAATTTAGAGGCTACCCTACAAAGACTGGAAGAGTATGGCCTACGAGTTCGCAAAGACAAGTGTGAATTCTTCAAGCCCTCTGTTGAATATTTGGGACACATCATCGATTCTGCAGGTCTTCATAAGGCCCCTGCAAAAGTTAAAGCTATTGTGGAGGCTCCCCCACCTCGAAATGTAAGCCAGCTACGCTCATTTCTAGGACTACTGAACTATTATGGAAAGTTCATCTCACAGTTAGCCACACTGCTAAAACCACTTCATGAGCTCCTTGGGCAGAACAAGGCCTGGAAGTGGACTGAAGCCTGTGATGTTGCATTTAACAAAGCTAAGGATGCATTGTTAAATTCTGAAGTTCTAACGCACTTTGATCCATCCTTACCCCTGCAATTGGCCTGCGATGCTTCCCCTTATGGAGTGGGAGCGGTCGTGTCACACATTATGCCTTCGGGAGAAGAAAGACCTATTGCTTTTGCTTCACGCACTCTAAGCAAAGCAGAAACTAACTACGCCCAAATCGAACGTGAGGCATTAGGAATTGTTTTTGGAATTAGGAAGTTTCATCAGTACCTGTTTGGGCGAAAGTTTACTCTTCTTACAGACCATTGACCTCTGACATCAATTTTTGGACCCTACACAGGCATTCCCCCATTAGCTGCTAGTCGTATGCAGCGTTGGGCATTGATACTTTCTGCACACACATATGAAATCAAATATCGGAAATCCACTCTGCACGGCAATGCAGATGGCCTCTCAAGGTTGCCTTTACCGGTCAAACATCAAGATAGTGCCCAAAAGGAAATCTTCTACTTTGAACAGGTAGAGAATACACCCATCACTGCTACTCAGATAAAGAAGGCAACCCGCGTTGACCCAGTATTATCCCAAGTTATGGACCTGGTGATGCATGGAAAATCTCGACAAACCTCTCCGGTCTCACCCGACCTTGTTCCCTACATGTCCAGGCGGACGGAGTTATCGGTCCAATCTGGTTGGTTGTTGTGGGGGAGGCGTGTCATTATTCCACCACCCCTGAGATCACAGATGTTAGAACAGCTACATTCCGGTCACTGGGAATAGTGCGCATGAAGGAAATTGCACGAAGCTATTTTTGGTGGCCTAGATTGGACAGTGCTATTGAAGAGAAGGCAAAAGCTTGTATGTCATGTCAGAGTGTAAGAAATGCACCCCAGTGGGCACCCCTACACCCATGGGACTGGCCTGAAAACCCGTGGCAACGTATTCACGTTGACTTTGCTGGCCCCCTTGAAGGAAGCATGTTCTTGGTGGCAGTAGATGCCCATTCTAAATGGCCAGAAGTCTCTATAATGCAGTCCACTACTGCAGAGAGTACTGTTCAAAAACTACGAGGACTCTTTAGTCGTTTTGGTCTGCCAGAACAACTTGTGAGCGACAACGGACCGCAGTTCGTCTCTCAGGAGTTTCAAAATTTTATGAAGGCAAATGGGATACACCACATCACGTCAGCACCATATCATCCGTCCACCAACGGATTAGCTGAAAGATTTGTGCAGACAATGAAAAACGCTTTGAAATCAGCAAAGGGGCAACACTCCATTCAAAAGCGTCTGGATACCTTCTTACTTTCCTATAGAAACACACCTCATGCTACGACGCAGGCTTCCCCAGCCTTTCTAATGATGGGACGACAGCTGCGTACTTGCTTTGATCTGCTGAAACCTTCTGAACCCAGACAAACTGTGCAACATCAGCAGCAATATCAAGTCATCAGACGGGCACCCAGAGCAAAAGACCGAACCTTTAGCCCAGGACAGCCAGTTTTGGCTCGGAATTATACTTCCAGAGCTAAATGGGTCCCGGCCACAGTCATCACTCAAACAGGACCTGTTTCCTATACAGTCCGGACTGCAGAGAATCTTACCTGGCGGCGACATGTAGATCAGCTGTTGCCAGGTCATGCCAGTCTTCAGGACGCATCTGCAGTTGAGGGGTCTGACTTCACCCCTCCTGGTGAGACACCGAATCATGAGTCACCTGTTCCTGACTGTTCTCCTCCATTACCGCCGGCAGCTGAGATACCCCTTTGCCCAGCACGAGCTGATACCACCTCCTCACCTATTCGTGCTGCGGACCCTGAGCCCCTAGTACTTTCGGGTGCAACAACACCAGAAGTTCGCCGTAATCCACCTAGAGACAGAAGGCCTCCTCATCGGCTGGATCTTTAGTTAGGGCAAACCCACGGTTATGGGGCAAAATAATCCCCAGGGTTTAGCCGGGAATGGAGGCAGTCTACCCTCCTTCTCTAGTTTAGTGTGTGTTTTATTTTGGGGATGTTCTTATTAGGGGGGGGAGGAATATGTTGTGTATTTGGTTGTCATGGGTTTTGTTACTATGGCAACTGAGTTAGACTATTAAGGGATAGCTCAGCCGGTTTCAACCGGCTGAGTGAGCTCTCTGTGTCTGTAAATAAAATGGAGGTTTTGGTTAGCTGTCTGCTCTCTGGCCTCAAGTGATTGCTTCCTACACTGGCTGCCCCTAGGACATAACAGTGTGAATCTACCTTGCACTAGCCTGCCACATTCCTACCATCCATATGTACCCTGCTGATGCATGTTAACAAGCCCTTAGCTTCATGGAAAACATCCGTTGTAAGTTTCTACAAGCTCGTTTTCTCCCTCAAAAATTGTGCACCTGAGTTGACTTTGGAGAAATCCTTGCACACAAAAAGACTAGTTTCCTTAAGAAGTGAGGTCTTAGGTACAGACTAGAAACTACCATGTACAGTAGTGTGCATAATTGCTTTAGCCTTTTCTACCTTAAGATACATTTACAAGAGATTCCTATTGTTGCAGCTACACTAGAGTCAGCCAGGTTGGGAGCCACTCCCATGGCTGCAGCAGTAGAACGTGTCTATTGGATTTGCTCTGACTCGGTTTCATTGACAAGATGCTCAAAACAGCTGTGGAGCCTTGTACTAGGGTCACAACATGGATAACACCTGCACAGTTATAATGGGTTTAGTTTCAGAACATTTGCCTAGCCTACATAAGGTCAGATCTTGTGGCCACTTCATGCATAAAGTTTCCACAGGAAAAAAGCATTTTCGTAAACTAAACCACAGCTATAAAGTCATGTATTTCCTACGCATGGACACCCGGATAGCATCTACTACAGAGGTAGCATCATGCAGTGCATAGACACTCAAATAGGAGTCAGACCCAAGCTCTTTTCCCACATAAGCCACTGACTTGCTGTGTGACCTTAAGTGAGTAATCTAGCCTCGCAGTGCCTCAACTTCCCCATCTGTACAATGGGGATACAACTTCACTGCCTCCGTATAAAACTCTCAGAGACCTAGAGATGAACAAGGGTACAAAAATGAAAACAGCATTAACTATGGCACGTTAGTGTGTCTTCTTGAAGTGTAGATAGGCCCTGGTTTTTATAGCAGAGTTCTCAGAAAAAAAATCCTATCACATTCTTTGAGGAAACCATGCTAGAAACCTACTAGTAGCAACTACGGATGGCTTTCCTGGCATGGTTTAAATTATAACACAGACAGGGCCTTCGAGTTTAACTGAACAGAGGGGTCAACTTGTGGAATAGTGGTTTAGAACAAGCAAATTGGTTTATGATTTTAACTTTGGGCTTCTTTGAAAACATAAACCTGTTCCGTGAAGCGCATAGGGACTTATTTTGGAGCCACTAATACTCAAAAAACTGATGAACACTCTAAAACACCATTAGAAATGGCTCAGTGCACCTGGTAATACGGCAGACAAAACTCTGGTTCAGCAGAGATCTTAAGTTCCCTGGTGCATTTGAGCCACAGAAGGATGGTACTCTGCTAATCACCTCTCTTGCCATATGAAAGAAATGTTCAAAGAACCAAGTCCAGATTAGTGAGTCAGTGGCTAGTTTCAGAAGTGGATGGTCTAAGTCTGAGGCTATGTCTACACTACCACTTATGTCAGTACTAACTTACGTCACTCAGGGGTTTGAATAAGCCACGCCCCTGAGCGACATAAATTACACTGACCTAAGCACTGGTGTGAACAGCGTTGTGTCAGCAGGAGAGCTTCTCCAGCCAACACAGCTGCCGCTGCTTGTTGGGGGTAGATTAATTAAGTTGACAGGAGAGCTCTCTCCCGTTGGCTTAGAGTGGCTACACTAGCCTGAGATACCACCCGCAAACAATCAAAGCAGGCACTCATTTACAATGTGGTCCATAGTTTGTGACTGGTGTCCATCATCATACTGGGTGTTGTCTCTCATCTTCCAGTGATGTAAAAGATGACAGCCTCTGCCACGTGATGTTCTGAAATGATTCAATGTGGACCATTGTTTCCAGGGTAGGTTGAAGCTTTAACGTTCTTTTTGCGGGGATGATAATCAGGCGTTTGGGTTGGGACATTAGCATTAGCCCAGAATTTTTTCCAGTGTGCCTCCGGACTGAATGAAGATGCTTTAAGAGTTTCAGTCCGATCTCAGAAAAAGGAAGATTTCAGGCCTGCATTTGGAAGGTCTGAGAGTTCTCATGAACTGCTAAATTCAAGTGGGCCACGGTTTGATTGTACTCACCAGCTGTATGTCTCTGGAGTTTGGATGGGGGATATATGTGCCAGAGTGGGCAACCATTGAGGGGACTCTGGGGGCAGTGGTTTTAGAAGGCAAGCAGCAGCCAGATGTATTGCCCTTGGAGACTACTCATACTTCACTGAGTATCATCAGCACAAGTTAATGTTGTCTGATTAATCATCTTTCAGATTCTGAAACTTTGTGGCTAATCGTTCTGCTGTGCCTGATGATCTACAGAACAATGTGCTCCCACAAATTAGAGTGTTGGGGGGGGAAAGGAAAGCAAAATCACGAGCACACGCTGTTTGCTCTCCTGTACGCATACACAAGCGGGGTGGAGAGAGGCTTCATGAAGCAGAATCAGTGTACACAGGAGATAGTGTGCACAGATACCTGGGCAATGGGGATGCACATCAATGGAAACACAACACAGAACACTCAGAGATGGATAAATCTCTTGTTTCATACCTAAGTTGTTGTACTAATAGGTTTCATAGTGTAGATAGGCAATGGTCAGGGCCGGTGCTTCCATTAGGCGACCCTAGGCGGTCGCCTAGGGTGCCAGGATTCAGAGCGCGGCATTTTGTGCGCTTCCCACGGGGCGCACGGGAGCTTCCGGTTCCGCTCCCATTGCGCCGCCGAAGAAGGACCCTCTGCCAACATGCCGCGGAAAACAGCGGCAGGCAATTGAGCAGCTCAATGACTGCCACTGTCGCCTGCGGCATTTCGGCGGAGGGTCCTTCTTCGGCGGTACGATGGGAGTGGAACCGGAAGCTCCCGCGCGCCCCGTGGGGAGCACACAAAATGCCGCCCCCCCGAATTCTGCCTAGGGTGCCAGAAACCCTGGTGCCGCTCCTGGCAATAGTTACAATGAAGCTGGAGTGAAAGTAGGGTCTCATGGGAAAGTTAACTCACACTTAAGAGGTAGCAAGTATCAGAGAGGTAGCCGTGTTAGTCTGGACCTGTAAAAAGCAACAAAGACAGCATTCTTTGTTGCTTTTTACTTAAGAGGCAATTGATTTAGGCAGTAGGTCACAAGAAGTTGACTGCTGGAGTGTGAAATGAAACTGGTACTTTCATTATACACGGAAACACTGTGTTGATTGTCAGGAAAATATTGTCGCCGCTTTGCTGAGAGGTTCGACTGGTTATATCACTGCAACAACAATGTAAAATGAGAGGCTCATTGGCATTTTGCACCAGCTGTTGATGTTGGGGACGGAGAGAGAAGGATCCTGGATTCTAAAGCCATCTTTGCCATCTATGTGACCTTGGACCATCAAATTCTCTGATTCTATGTGAAGTAAAATTACTCTTCCTACTTTTTTACCATTTAACATCTTCACTTTTGGATTAAATGAATGTACTGTTAAGGAAAGGAAACATGAAAGTCAAACATAGAGCAGATATCTTCAAGTAAGCATGTAAAACCTAGATGAAAAGATAACTATATTCTATGTAGCTAGAACTTTGAGAAGCATTATATTTCTGTACTTGAGTTTCCCCTCTCACTTGACCCTTGAATAACTAGACAAACTCTTGTGCAGGTCACAATATTCAATAGCTAACAAAATTGCTTATGAGGTTTACACAAACCTCTTGAAGGCTTGATTGAAAGCTTCTCCAAGATATATTTTTAAAATGTACTTTGTTTTGTACTTTCAGTGTCAGATTGTTATGAATCTGGGTTTCTCTAAGGTAGCTGCAGTAAATTTGGGATATCAAAGACACATGGTATTTATGAATTCGAGGGTAGTTGACAATCAAATTAGAAAAGTCAGATTTTAGCTCCTGAAATCACAGAAGATAAGAGGAATCAAAATTCCCTGAGATGTCTCTAGCCTCCTGGCTCACAACTGGTAGACAGTCTTAATTAAAGACTAACAGAGACCAACACAGTGTCATAAAGTGAACCTTTGCAACAAGTATATAGAGTGGTGAAGGAATACAATGCTTAGGACTGAAATCTGTACGTGAGAAAATCATGTAATGTCCCTAAATTTCAATGGTCATCCTATACCCCCAAAGGAAAATGTTTTTTCTATGATACACCAACAACATTAAAATATTCTTTTTTCACAAGTATGCCAATATCCAACTTATGGTAAAATTAATAGGCCTTGTGGAAATATCTTTTCACTCCAGCTATTTCTGCTATATTTTGGAGCAAGTTTGGTGTTCCTGAACCTGATATCATATACAATAGAAATACAAAGAAAACACAGCAAAGGAGAAAGGATGAAATAACAAATCTTGCTCTGGTAAAGTGGTATGCAAAGTGCGTCCTATATGTACCTCTTACCAAGAGTCTTTAATGACAGGTTAGTTCTGAATGAGGCAATATCAATATGATTATGCAGTTACTCCTCAGAGACTAGTGCCCAGCATAGCACACTAAAGGATTGTTGGACATCTATATAAACTATGTCCTTGTTGGCTCCTTTTGTGCAGATGTCATGACATCCCCCAGGCTGTTCCATATTTTCACACTGAAAATATGATCAGTTTACTGTGTGGGGGAGGAGAGGGAAGGGAGAGACCAGCTTGCTTCTTGCAGGACTATCACTTATTCTGGGCATCAGCTACTATTGACACATAAACTGGGTGGTGGTCTTGTGAGCTAGCTCTATGCGGTCAGATCATATGTAGGTGTTGGAAAAAGCAAGGAGACTCGAGGGAGAAAAAGACAGATGGTGTACAACCATTATTCCCCTATTCAGAGATCTCCACCATCTGGACTTCAGGGCGTTTCTGCCTGGTACCTTTTAGGTTTGTCCATCGCTGATACTAAAGAGTACATTTGAAATGTACAGTAAGGAGTTAGTGGCACAGCTCCCATTAATGTTAAATGAGAAACACGTTGCTAGATCCCCACGATACTTACTCCCAGCCCTTTAGCCAAGAGTAAGAATTCAGGTTTTCACTCTATTATTCTGTTAGACCAAGAGAATCAGCAGCTTTCAGGGGGAAAAAAGTATTTCACTACTATGTCACCAGTTCAGTTCAGTTCAGGTGAGCTTGCCATCCTGGTTCATTATCAAATAATGTATCAGCAGCAAAGAGTCCTGTGGCACCTTATAGACTAACAGACGTATTGGAGCATGAGCTTTCGTGGGTGAATACCCACTTTGTCGGATGCATGATGTATCGTTAGTCATGCCTTAAAATTTAGTGATGTTCAATACTGACACATGACACATCCCCTTCCCAAGTTAAACCCAAACACCAATGCTTAAGATCCCAAATACAAACAATTGCAAGAAAACGCTGCCGGTGGAGCCTGTTGCATGGTATCCATGGGTATATCTACAGTATATAGTAGTACCATGAAATGAAAAATGGCTGCTAGGCAATGTCTATAAACATTCACTACCCCATCAGACTTTCAAACACCAATTTCAGTCACCTAAATCTGAAACTGACAAATTTACTATCTGCTTTGTGTTTGTGTGTAACAATAAATAACCAGCATGTGCCCTGAGGGCTAGGATTTCATGGAACATTAAGCTTGTCAGCAAGGTGGATGTCTATCATTAACTACGGTTTGAGCTGCCGGGAGATGAACACAAAGACAGAAGTTAAACTTCCAGGAAGTTGTGTTTAAACATGGTGCTCATGGAAGGGAGTGTAAGGCTCAGATCCTGCAGCTTGTTCCATGTGGGTGGAGCTCTGGGCTCACACAGAGCCCCACTGGAGTCATTAGGGGGTCCTGAGGAAACCAGAGTCCACTTGCATGTAGCCACATGGGCTTCAGATCAGACTCCACTTGGAACTAGTTGCCCAGATGAGGCCCATGAGCCCTGACCAGGTGCTGAGCAAGCTCTTCATACAAAGTACCCAGTGCACGTGAGCTGTGATCTATGTGATTGCAATCCTATGCTTTTTCCCCCCGCAGCTATGCTAAATTCTCGTTGGTTTTGTGAGTAGGACAAACATCCACTGAATAAAGACAGGAAGGTACCACAGACTCTTCATCTGAAGACTTAAAGATTCTATTTAAGCCCAGCTCACCAGGGATGAAAAAAAACACATTGATTTGAGCCACTGTAATATGGAGAGAAGTGGTGCATAAAATGTCTTAGAGAACGTACAAACAACCCTGATATATTTCTTATCTAAGTGAAAATATAGCTCAGTCAATCTGACCAGGTGCATACATAATTCCCCACACAAACAGTAAATGCTTGTACAGGCTAATAGCTAGAGCTTTAATTTATAATGCCATATTCAGGTGGCCATGACTGCATATGCAATCACAATATATATATATGTGCAATTTATGCATAAACATTTTTGCATGCATTTTAAATACTTCCTGTGACCATGTAATCACACTAGTAACATCAGCACTATTAAACACAGCAATTTTAAAAAGAGAAGCTGATTTTAGTTTCTTATTTTCAAAGTAAATATTCTCTTTGCCTTCTCTGGTGCCAAAAAAGTCAATATTGTGGTAAAATGTTATCTCTGCACTTGTAAAAAGCAATACATTGGATAATGAACAATATTAATGCAAAACATATGACTTTGCTTTATTTTTGTTTGGTACAAATATTTCCCTTTTTATAGCAGTGAAGATGAAATTCTCTTTGTTATTCCTCTTGCATGGTCTTTGTTTTATATGCATCTTTGACTTTTCTTACTCTCTAACAGTCTAATACCCAAAATACTCGCTGGTGAACTTATGGCAAGCTTTGATATTATCGTAGTTTCCCCATAACAAGGCCCAGTTATTGATAACCACAGTTCATTCAGCATGCTTTACCCTAGTGACACAGTACTTTGTTGCTAAGAATGTTACCCAGTAGGCTTTCTATTCTAGCAGACACAAACCACTTTGAAAGTAATTTTTCAGCCTGTTACAATCTGATCCAAGAACCTGCAGTTACAATTCCCCAATGGTTAGGCAATGCCAAAACCCTTGCTACAGCCCTTAAGATCAGTCAGCTCCAGTAGCCTACAGTGTGTTGAGTCATGTAGAGCCATTTTCTCCCCAGTTTCTTTTTTTTTTAAAGCGATTTCTGTAATGCATGAGCTGAGTGATGAAGTCAAATGTGCACAGACAGCTCAAGCTCCACTAGGAAGCACTGATATTTATAGCCAGCCCTTAGTAAGCACAAATGAATTCTTTGTCTTGACATTGAAGCCACTTCCTTATCGTCTTTTAATGTTTGAGGATATTCAGATTAAGAGCTCCTGTTATCTTAATAGAAACCTCGTAAACAAACACTCTTAAATTTCTCGCTGTCTGCTGATTGACAAAAGCCTTATTTCTCTTCCTTTGAGTGTGGGACTTCAGACCTTTTCCTATCTGAATACACATGATATGGCAGTTTAAGATTACTTCATAAAATGCTCCGATACAGTTCACTTGCCAATTTCAAGATGACTGTCATGAAAACAGAAAATGTTTGCCAATTAATAAGCTTGTGTTTTTATAGAAATACAATGTGTTGTACATGTTTGTTTCCATGAAACACATGACTGGAATTAAACAGCTTCTCTGTATAACAAGCACACTCGCCAGCAAAATACATAGTGGGAGTGGAGAAATTCTGCCTTTTACATTTGTGGTGAATCTACTGAGGGTATAAATAGGATTATCTTTACTTTAAAGAAAATTAGGATAAGGATACTTTTGGAAAGTACTTTTATTTAAAAGCATTTAAAGACAGAAGGGTTGTATGTTATAATGGAAAATATTTAGAGAGAATGCAATATGGAGCGGTGCAATATAGAAGTTGTATCAACACACATTGGGAAGTCTGTATTATATTATATACAAATGGCAAACAGTCCCTACTGCATGAGGTTTTGTTTTTTCCCCTATTCATGAGAATTCCTGTAATAAACGTTTAAAAAAATAGTTAATCAGTGACTAAAGCAGAGTATGCTAACATGTTAAGGGGTAATTTGTGCTGCCAGATGAGAAGTTAAGAGTAGTAGCTTGCTACGGTGCATGATCCTGCTCTCAGTGAAGTTCTGGCGATGACTCCACTGGGCTCAAGACTGGGCCTATAGTCTTCCTGTTATCCATGTGCCAATCAACATGTCTTTGTCCAGCACTTACAAGTATCTTCTTTCTCTAGTTGTAAAATTATTGTGAGGAAGAACAAAAGTGGATTTCTTGGCACAACCATGAAAATGGGATAGGGGAAAAGTTCTATAACAAGTGATAGTGGAATATAAAAAAAATCAGAGGATTAGGATTATGAAACGTATCTGATATAAATCTACTGTAGCTACTGTTCTAGGAAGATTCCTACAGCAGTGTTCTTAGTGTGCTATTCCGCAAGATGCTGAGTGCCCTGATCCAGCAAAGCACTTAAGCACATGCTTAACTTTAAGCATGCAAGTTAAGCATGGTCTACGTTGTACTTGAAGTTAAGCATGAACTTAAGTGCTTTGCTGGATCAGGGCCAGAGCACTCAGCACCTTGTAGGATGGAGCCTTTACTCTGCTACCTCTCCATTTTTGTTGCGATTTCTTGGTGCATGCAATGATCCCCAGCTGAACCTATTGCTTCTCTCCCTAGCTACTGTATGATCAGTGCAAATACAAGGGATCTGCACAAAATATCTACGCAGATAAATTGTAAATAAGCTGCAATTCTTCTTTTTTTGGACGATTTTTCCCTTGGTCTTTATCACCCTATAGCTCTAAGTTAGGGTAACAAAAATTGCCAAGAAAAATAAATAAATTAAGAAGACTGATATGAACAAAAGATATGGCAAGCATATTTCTTGATAAAAATCAACCAAAGAGGTTGCCCATTTAATTGCCTTAAGTCTAAATGACAACAGAAGCTAAAAGTATGGAAGACTAGCTTGTGCTAAAACTATTAAAATAGTCAATTTAAAATGTCTTCTGGATTAATCACACAGCTATGAAACAACAATTATTATTAAGTGTTATTTTTGGGTACGCTACTTAAAATTGGTATTTTGGATTAAGCTGGTTTTTTGCTTTGGACAAACTAATTTTGCACCCTGAAAATGTATTGATCCTATAATAGATGTGTATTTGATGACAGTTGCTGAAGAGGAAGCTGGAGGGATGGGAGTCCAGACCAAAAAAAAAAAAAAATTTTTTTAGTGCATGTTGAAACTTTACATCTATTTGCCAATGTCAAACTAATACTCAATAATTCAACGTATAACTGCTGTTTGCTAAACCCAAAGCCAAATCCTGCAAATAACTAAACCAATCCATTTCTCCTAATTCTAATGTACAAACATCACCTATATTGTACTGTAGAGACAGCAGGATGGACTAGATGAACTAGTAGATTAGTTCTTTACTAACCTAATATGATATCTAACATTCTGAGAAAGAAATCTTAATCTTGACACTTTCTCAGGCTGTCTAATGATGGGTTCAGATGACTAATTTTAGAAACCTAAGTTTGAAATTTTTAGCTCAAATCTGTAGCATGGTTTATTTGCTGTAAGACTTTTCACACTGTTGGATTTTAGCTTTGGATGCACACTACAAATGGCAGATTCTCTATTCAGGCAAACCTTGCTATGCAGAAAATTTAGGGGAAGCACAAAGCAAAGGCTGCTTAACACTAAGCACAATACTTCTTACTCCCATTATTATTAACTCTAAAACATAACTTCTACGGAGGCCTAATCCAAAGTCCATTTAAGTCAAATCTATCCACAGATTTCAATAGTCTTTGGATCAGGCCCTACGTGAAGGAGGAATTGAAGAATCATGCAAACTATATATAGTTTCTCTATTATTATTTTGCAAATAAGTAAATTAAACAGGTGGCTTCTTCTCCTTGAAGAAAAATGCCTCGATCAACCTGTTTCATCCCTGACACAAATTTCACATTAGGCAACCTGGAACCCAGAAAATGTACTAGACAAGTGGATTCCATATTGGCCTTTAATTCAAGGTCAGCAACATAAATTATTTTTCCTGTTCAGTCTGAGGGTATGTCTACACTGCAAAAAGAGGGGTCTTCTTAACTCAGGTTAGCTAACTCGGGTTAAAATAACAGTGAAGTCTTTTAACTCAGGTTAGCAGCTTTAGTTCAACTCCAGGCTCCACTATAGGCATTAACATAAGCTGCTAACCAGAGCTAATAGCAGAGTTGTTGCTATTTTCAACTGTTAGCTAACTCAGTTTAAGAACACACCTTTTATCTGAAGACATACCCTGAGAAATCTCTCGTTTCTGGTACATATGCAGGCATGTTGCAAACTACTTTGGTTATTCATGTTTTCTATTGTGCATCAAATTGAAAAAAATGAAGCTAGAGTTATGCATTTGGAGCACAAAGGGAAACACTGCACCAGTGACATCAATGGGACTTGATTATGGTCTTCAACAGGCACTGGATCAGACTCTTTTCTCTGGTGTTTAATATTATACAGATGGGAGAAGCAATACGTAACTGAGAGAACAGGCAAGTAGTCCAATAGCCTTTCCCTTTTCATCACAGTGGGACAGTGGAGGTGCTGTGCCTGTTATATATGCCCATAGGATAAGGAACCATGTTAATTTCCTTGAGAGGCATTTAGAAGCATGTGTTTTCCCAGACAGCTGCTTACTGGCAGTAATGCATAGCAAAGTTACATTATGGACATTCATATGACTCTCACACTGAAATCATGGGTACAATAATGGAAATGTTTTTTCTACGAAAAATTAAGAAGCAGATTCATTTTGCTTGCTGAGACTGTTGCATTAAAAAGGAACTGTGTTACTTCACCATCCACCTGAATTAAAGTAGTGGATGAATCAAGTTACAGCTAGTGGTATAGATGCTCATATAAACTGGCAGTGCTTCACTGAACTTAAAGTATCTGGCCCAGTGAATTTTTAAAAATTAAGAGCCATATTCAGTTTAGGCACCAATGTCCCAAATGACATTCCGTTCATAAGAGCTTGTTATATCTGATATGGCCTACCACCGATTCTGCTGTTTGCTATTCTCTTTTAAACACTTCCATAGCACCTCCCATCTGATAATCTCAAAACACTTTAAATATTTCAGCCTTGTAACACTTGTGTGATAGATAATTATCCCCGTTTACACTTGGGGAAACTGAGGAAGAGAGGTTAAGTGGCTTGCCCAACGTCGTTATGCAAGTTTATGCCTTACTGGGAACAGAATCCAGATTTCCTGGCCAACAATCATAGAAATCAGAGATGGGAAAAGACCGGTTACTGATAGTTTTATTTGTGGGTACGTGGACTGGATGAACTGTACTTTAATGATCACCCTGGTTTCCTTATTATGCTAATAGAGGCAAAATTATATTAGACTTTTGTTCAGGGCCAAATTAGATTTCTTGTATGAACCTCCATCTAAACAGATGCAAATCTTAACAATGTGTATTGAAGAGAATTAAGGGAGTGAGTCCTTAACAAAAGAGTAAAGCCAGACTGTAGCCCCTGAAACAGGCATATAATTCACAATGCTCTAACAAACTCGTGAAGGGTGAGCCTCCAAAGGTTTAGAAGATTCTTTATGATTCAACACGCACTCAAATATTTGACCATATCACACCTGTAGAATTTGGCTGCAAATCTCCTGAGTACTAGAAAACTTGCAAGAGTTTGTGCTTTTGCTTCTGGTACTGACTGGAACAAGAGTGCAGAGACACAAACTGAAAAATAATTAAAACAAAAACCAAGCTAACTGAAAAATGTGCATTGGGGATAAGGGGGGAGGGTTAAACCTCAAAAGATGAGCATTATTTTGAGCTGGTTAGCCCATTTCTAATAAAAAGGGGCAGTTCAGATTTAGTTTGGCTATATGGTTACATATACTGTGGCTTCTGTAGGCCAAACTCTTTGCACACTCCAGGGGCTCCTTGAATCCCTCCATTTGAGTAAGAAAAGCAGCTGATTTGTAAAACACAAGCTGAACTCCCAATTTAAATTACCTTGTACAATCTGCTATCCTGTCAAGGGACAACAGCACATTAACATGGGATGAGGAGAATGTTTGCTGACAGATGATGTTGTCAGGTGTAAGCTGCTAAATTTGTTTCCCTAATATTCTTTTAGTTAATATACTATGTTTCTCATCAGGGCATTCAAGCCCACCCTTGTCCTTTAACGGCAATTAGGATTATATCTTCCCAGGTGCCCATTTTCATTCAATTTTAATGGAAGAAAAGCTGGAGTAAGTATGGTAGGCTACATGCATTTCCCATCTGTAAGCAGGCAATAGAAGGAGGGCAAAGGAAAAGGGGGCCAGAGGAAGAGATATGTTAAGAGTTGGAACAGGAAGCTTCTCTTATCTGTGAGAGTTGTTTCAACAGTCAGCTAATATCATACCTTCATATCTGTAAAGTAGCAATAACAAAGATAAGGAATCAGCTTCTTCAGATAAACACTTGGCGGGAAGGTTGGTCACTCACTATATCTAGAAGGAAATCTCTGAATGGCTTCAGTCCACATTCTGGTTTTCTGAAACCTGAGAACCCCAGAGTGTTCCCCGGCCTCCAGTGAGTACGGTGCATGCAGAGATTAAAGGAGGTCTGATTTGAATTTCCAGAAAACTGCTAGATTAGCACCATTGTTGTGTGCAGCCTTTTGAAGTCAGTGGTAAACACCTTTCAGAGAGGGGAGGAAGTGTGCTTTGAGGGTGTGTCCATTCTGCTGTTCAGTTGGATAAGTTGTTACAAGTATCTGAAATAACTTGCTGCAGCTGATTGTAGATGTTTCCTTCCCAACATGAAACTAGCACTCTAGATGCCTGACCAGAGAGCAAAAAAGGCTCAATACGTATTTTTTATCCCAGCTGCAACAATTAGTTATTTTTTGTGTGTGGTTCTGTGTAGTTAATGGAAGAATGTGTAAAACTTCCAGTCTCCCCCATCTGAAAAAATACAGAAGTTAATATATGGTTTACACATTGCACATCTTTATTCCATTGCTTATGCATTCTGGAGTTACTCATTCAGGGTAACAGGTGAGTGTCTGTATCCCTATGTCCACCCTTTTTCAAGACCAAAATAACTTTTGTACAAACTTTGCCTTGCAAGATATCATCTGAAAGCTCAGGATTTACTGATTTTTATTGTTCTGGTAAAATATGTGTAGCAATATTGTATGTAAAGTTATAAGATTCTACTGTATGATGTTACTAAGACATACCCGGTATTTCAAATCTGGGAAAGCAGCCACAAACCAGTCCCTCAGAGACAAAAGGCCTCAGCCAGGTGTCAACCAAAACAAGTGGACTATCACATCTTTAAGCAGCCATTCTTTGGCAGGAAAAAGGGTGTGAGCAAGAAATTTACACCTGGGCAAAAAAAGAGCTGGAGATTCCCACCCCTACATATTTTCTGTCTCCCGAAGCCCAGCTGGAGATGATTCTCAAAGAAAAGGAAAAGATATAAGAATGGGGAACAGATGCCCCAGGATATCTCTTCCTTCATCTCTACTCATGGCATCAAGAACACTTGAAGGACAAAGGAAGCATCACTGGACTGGAGAGGGATCCTGGCAGAAAGGAATTCAGTCTGTAAGAATGTTAAAAAATGAGGTGGGAGAGACTTTTGCTTTGAATTCACCTAGCTTGGTAAATTAGATGTTAATTTCATTGAACCTTTTATTTCTTTGTAACCGATTCCCATTTATACCCCATTGCTTGCAACCACTTAAAATTTATCTTTCTATAGTTAATAAACTTGTTTTATTGTTTTATCGAGACCAGTACATTTGGACAGAAATGTGGGAAACTCAATTTGAGATAATAAGATTTGTGCACATCATTTTCTAATAATAAATGATGGACTTTAATACAAGCTTGTGTTGTCCAGGAGAGGGCTGGGCAGTACTAGATGCACATTTCTGGGAGACAGCCTGGGACTAGGAATTTACTGGTGTTGCTCTGCAGTGTAATTCAAGAGTGGCGGGCCATAGCTGAGAGTAATTTACATGCAGGAGACTGTGTTTGAGCAGACCAGGAGTGATTGATCTCACAGCAAAGCAGTGTAAAAGGTACCCCAGGCTGGAGAATTGAAGGGACACAGACTGTACCCTGGGTAATGTCACAGGATCCTATCTTACTCCTACTGAAAGTCAAGAGTTTTACCATTGACTTCAATGGGAGCCAGAGGCTCATGATACGCAGTGTTCCAAAATCCCAGATACAACCCCTGTACCCGCACAAATCTGATTTTGGTAGGAAGGGGAGCATATTGCTCTTAAAGGTTGAACCAAAAGTCCAGAACCAGACACCAATGCACTTCATGAAGATGAGGTGACCATCTGGGTTCCAGGCCAAATTGGACCTATGGTTTAGGTTCAGGAAAATAAAAAAAATCTTGTGAGCTGCTTTTGTGAGGTTTTTTACTTATAATAGGAAGAAATTAGGTGTTGAGGGGTCTTCTGACATTTGTGACCAGAAAATAAGACTCACTCCTGTTCTGGATTCAACCTGGAACAAAAGCTTCAAGGGTTGGTGTTTTACTATGGATTTGAATGTAATGAAATTCAATAATGTTTGTATCAGAAAATCCAATTTTGTAAAATACCCATGTTAATTAAACACAGTATATAATACAATAGAATTTCTTATAGACTCGTACGAACAGTGAGATAATTCATGTAGTCTTCAGACATTGCCTTACATCTCACCAAGGCTTAAAACCAATGCAATTTTGTTTATTTGCAATACAGGAACAGCTGATGCATAGTGCAGGAATGGATGTTTTAATACTTAAAAAATGAAGAGAAAATAGCTAAAAAATAAAGTTATAACAAATCATACCGCACATGGAGATCAGCTGATCTTCAGAAGGAATCTTATTTCACTCTTGTGACTATTCTAGAAGTCAGATGAATACATTATTGATCACCTGCAAAACAACTATATTTTAACTGTGTTTTGCAATTGACCCAAATGGATTTATTATAGCACTGCAGAAAAATGAGACTTTATTTTGTGTGTTTAACACTTAGTTGTCATAACATGAGAACAGCTGTATTTGTTCTCCCTCTGCTTTAATGTTAAAACACTGCTATTAAAGTGTCACAGGAAATTAAAGCAATCATCTATAATAAAGTAGCACCGATGGCCATACTTTCTAATAGCAACCAGTATACCTGTGCCCAGAATTTTGCATGCAGTTATCACATATGAGCATGCAGTTTGGGTAAGTAGGTGCCCATCTTCCCAAGTTACATGTTAAATCACGGATGCAAATATAGAAGCCTGTTAGAGGCCCTATTAGACTTAGCCCAAAGCATCTGTCACTAATTTTTGATCTATTATTCCTGTCACTTGCCATTGAGAGGCATTCACTGCACCCTTACTGACTGCAGTCTGTAACGGGGCAACACTTTTAAGGGGCTTGCCAAGTTGCCTCAACCAAGAACTCCAGGATATGTACCATTTTCTCCCCAAATGCCTCTCACAAGAGATGAGAAGAACGTACCACAGAGACATTTTACCTCAAAACCAAAACACTAAAATGGTCTAAAAGCAATAGAGAAAATCAGATTAACACAAAGAGAGTCTGTAAAACACATGGCTTAGACTCAGCAAGAGCTCTGCAGGCACATCTTGAATCAGTTGTATGGAAGTAACAGCCTTAGGTTTTCAGAGACTATTTTCTCCTGTCTTCCTCCTGACTCTTTCAGATGTTCAGCCTATCAAAGACTTGATTCTTTCATAGTTTCCATATCTGACTCTCATTCCTGTTATTACTTTGCTGGATTTTTTTGTGCTGGGTTTATCATTATACACTCCTTTTTATCACCACCCTCCATGGTGTTTCTGGGGGTCTGTCCCCAGATTCCATCAGGATTGTATAGAGTTTGGTGGCTAAACTGTTTCAGTCCCTGTTTTCCTGTTCCTCCTTTGCATTTTCCTACCCAAATACACCCGCCTTGGTCTCCAAGGTTGCCTTCCTTTTGTGTTGGCATTAATAACCTTGCATTTGACATGCTAATTGTCTTAGTGGGTAATGTAATCATGACCAGTAAAGATTGCTTTTAAAGACAAGGATTTCACATGATTATATCATTTGCTCTCAATGTTAATTCTAGTCTATGTTTGATAAGAATCATCAAACAGTTTAACTGATCTGTCACAGTGATGCCCTCTAGATTAGCTTAATAGAGAACGTGTGCCCTGGTTAGAACAAAATTTTAAGTGATTTCAGGTTAATATTTCCAGAGAATGGCTGCAACAGCATCCAATAGGAGGATTAGACATCAACATACATTGAAAAAACAACCTGTCAGGCTCAATAGCTGTCTCAGAGTGAGGAGGGCGCAAGTGTGATGAGTCATCCCTGAACCGCCCTGAACCTGATGAATCATTCATGAGCCAGAAAGTGTGTTGAGTTTTCAGAGGTAACTGTCTGCAGGTTTTGTGATAGGCCCCACTCTTTTCAATCAGGGTTCAGCCAATTCATGGAGAGGACCCACCCAGGTAAACCCAAGGCAGGTATGTAGGCAGCTAAGTGGAGCAGTCTCTCCAGTCTGCTCAACATCACTGTCATTGCTTAGTAGTTGTGATAGACTGCTCATGTTCCAGCTGGTCTTTGCTCCTGCTCTCGCTCCAGCCCATGCCTGTTTCCATGCTAGCCAGCCCCAGCTCCAGCTTGGATACGCTCCTGCCTCAGCCAACCTCTGAGCAATTCTGACTGTAAGTCTAACGGCATACCACTATATGAACACAGCCATCGGTTTCAGAATCCAGATAATAAAATGCTCTCTTTTTTGTTCAGAGACCAATCTGGGAGCAGTCTCTCTGACCCACCTTGTTTGAGGGTCATTATAGTTGAACTTTCATAATCATCCCTGCTTCATCAGCGCATAAGGCAGAAATCAAGTGGCTCTTCTCATCCCTATCCTGTGCTAGTTTTTCCAGAAGTTTTGTACGATTAACTTTACTGCAGCAAAATAACCCTCCGCAAACAACATAAAGGCAAGTGTTGGAAAAGCCTTTCCTCCCCATTGGGAGTAAATGTGTGGCTGTCTTACAAAGAGCAGCTCTATGCAGGAACATAAAATTAGAGACAGGCTGTTCTCATCCCTTCCACAAAGGGTACCAGCAACTCCCACTAACTCCAGTGGCTGCAGCTCATATTCTGTAGGAGAAGAATCAGCCTAAGGGTCTTTGAACAAGTAGATTTCTGGATCCAAACTTTTTGTCTGGCCCATAATTTTATAATGGGACCAAACCCCTTGTGCACTTGGCTGTGAGGCGCACATAACAGCTCAGACTCACCCCTACACAAATGTGAAAAAGGAGGCCATGGGAATGCGTTGGGCGACTCCAGTCAGTTTTACATCTGCACTTGAATTCTGTTCCTGCAGCAGTGAAGTCAATGGGAGTTTTGCCATTTACTTGAATGGGACTGGACCATGCTCAAGGAGAACACAAGCATTTTGAGACCATACTGATACAGCTGTGTTCAGTGTTGTGGCATTTCTCTGCCAGTGAAGTTAAAGCTACCCAGTGTACTTGGGACTATTCAGAACTACGGCATGCCATGTTATACTCTGCTCAACCTCTCTCAGCTAGTTACAAAAGCAGCAAGCCACAAACACTGACGCTTCCTATTAGTTTTTGCAGTGGTCACCTTGCAAGGTAACAAGAATGCCAAAAACAGATTTGGAGAACTTCACACTGTCTATTTACTAGCAAACCCTTGAAGCAGGAGATAGTATTTCAACCCCCGTGACTGCCTGCCACTTGTAAACTCAGGTGTTTTCAGAGCTTGATTAGAATTTTAAAGCATATAGAATAGCATCTATGCTGAACTCTGAATTCAACCCTCCCTTCCTCCAAGCACATGCACTTTTTTTCTCTAACCACAATACTGCAATTGTGTGCGGCTGCTACTAGTACCAAGTTGGAGACATTCATTTCTAACAAGAACAGCATGAAGTCTAAAGCTAGGAGACACTCTCTATTTTTTTTTAAGTTACCTCCTTGCTGGTGTTTTGGGGGCTGATCCAAGCCTGTTCATGTCAATGGGAGTCTTTCCAGTGGTTTCAATGGAATTTGGATCAGGCCTGCAGTTTCTTTGCAAGAGTGCAGAGCACAGGATATAAGTGATGTCCAGGCTCCACTTCAATGTGTTTCACATAAAGCAGTCTTCCCTAGGAATTACTGAAACAAAAGGAATAAGGGGCCAACAGTGTCACTGCAGTATTCTGAGAGATTACTCTGGCAGAGAGGTACTACATAGCCATAGTATTGTGCAATGAATGAATGGCCCCTGACTTCTTACAATAGAAACAGTGCTGCTTTTTGGGCAATTGACTGTAGAATAGAAGGGATTCCTAAAGCATTTACTACCTAAGGCTGAAGACAGTGTAAAATTAATTCTGTTACTTGTCTTCTGAACATCTTCCTGAATAATGGCTTCCAACAGCTTAGGTGTTCATAGCCAGAAGTCACCAGCTATTTTCTATTGGTCTTTAAAACAGCAGCTCCAAATCCATCCTTTCAATAATAAGACAATATTGAAGAAAGGTCTACACCCATATTATACATTTCACACAGCAGTACAGTGAAATAAATGAAGTGTGAAACAGAAATGGATCTTATTAATTTATAATCTCCATTAGTGTATATTGGAGTTGAGGAGTGGGTCAGAATTTTCCTATGGATAAAATGCTGCACAATTTAGGAGTTTCATTTCACCTACTTTTCCTGCCTGAATTTCCATATGTAGCCAAACTGTACCTCTAAGGGACATACTAATACTAATAATTCCTCTGCCAGAAGCTGATTAGAGTCCTGACTTGCCAAATTTCATCTGCATCTCAGTTTGTTAGTAGCTACTCAGCTTACTCTAGTGCAGGGGTAGGCAACCTACGGCACGCGTGCCAAAGGCGGCACTCAAGCTGATTTTCAGTGGCACTCACACTGCCCGGGTCCTGGCCACTGGTCAGGGGGGCTTTGCATTTTAATTTAATTTTAAATGAAGCTTCTTAAACATTTTAAAAACCTTATTTACTTTACATACAACAATAGTTTAGTTATATATTATAGACTTATAGAAAGAGACCTTCTAAAAACGTTAAAACGTATTACCGGCACGCGAAACCTTAAATTAGAGTGAATAAATGAAGACTCGGCACACCACTTCTGAAAGGTTGCTGACCCTTGCTCTAGTGCATCTGGTGCTCTGCAGACAAGACAAACAAGATCCATGTTACAGCATCCACCAGAGATCCCTGTTATCAGAAAGCACAGTAAGAGGGGGTAGCAAACCAATGTTCAGAGCCAGAAGTCATACATGGCTAGATGCTGCTCTATATACCAGCAGAACTGCTGGAGAAGTAAGAAGTGGCTGCACTTTAGCTGGAGTCCCAGGTAGGAATTATAGCAGGCTCATAATTCTCAAGAATTCTCTTAGGCCATGCACATGGCTTGCCTGATGCACCAGTCTTGCAGAAACTACAAAGTACTTTTAATGTCTGAGCTCAGCCAACTCTGCCTGGTGGTGAGATGGAGTCTAACCAGGAGCCTACCCTCATTCAAACACATAGCAGCTGTGTAGAGAATAGAAGATAGCAGGGTCCCAACACACATCTGAACCTCTTGCTATCGTTGATGAAAGCCACACATCCAAGCCCAGTTGCTGTCATTGTGCTCCCAGCCTCATGCTCACCAAAAAAATTAATAATCAATCATTTAAATATCCTCTTATTCCTCTTCCTTAGCTGGTGGGAGGAATCCTCTATTAATCAAAAGGCTCAGTTCATGCATGAAGGAGTGTGCTTCACTATCTCTGCCCCAGTATTCAGTGCTTTACCCATCTATGGAGAGAAGAAGACTTAGCTTTTACACACACACATTCTCTTTCGCAACAAACCAACCACTGACAGGCTACTCTATCTGAGAGAGAATAAAACTGATTGATTACGGGTCAGTGCACTAAAACCAAACATTGCCCTATGACAGCTTCAAAAGCAAATTAAACTTACATAACCAGCTGGTGAAGAACAGGTGTCCCCTGGCTCCCACAAGAAATCAAAGTCTAGAAAAAAGTTTTTAACCAGGAGAAAAGCCCTAGATAATTGTCTCTAGGATTCTTCAGCAGGGCAAACAGTGCTTCAAGGACAAACAGGAAAGTAGCTGCTATTTGAGGCAACTTCATTATAAAACCATTTTTAATAAGCATTCTTAACAAAGAGCGGGAGCGGGCTGGCAGAAAAGCCTCCAAGGGCTCTTAAGGCTGCCCAGTTAAGTTATTACGAAGTTACACACAGGGGACCAAACAGCCTTTTATTGGCCCCAGGGGACAGGGTTTAGTTTGTCACCTGTTCTCTAGAGGCATAGTCACGAATAGCAGATACTGTTAACCATCAATTTTCTGCCTGTTCCCACTTTGTGAGGGAAAGTGTATTTTTACTTACTCTAGTTGGCACACAAAAGCACAGTGTAAAGTAAGCAAAAGTGTTATTTATGTACTAGGTATTCATAAGTCTGAGCAGAAAAGATCAATCCTTTGTTCTCTTTTTCCCTTTAGCACAATTACATAATTACTACATTTAAAGAAACAATCTAAGCCAGGGAAGTCCATCAATGTTGTGACCAGAATGAGGACAGTATGGTAACATGTATAGTATAAGAGGGACACATGGAAGAAGAAAGAGGACTAGTGTAGATAAATTGCCTGACTTTTTGAATTAAACAGAACTGGAAACCTCAGTCTGCTTACAAAAGTTTGGTGACTATGATTTAAGATTATTTGAACATCTAGATAGCTGATGAGCCTACCGCAAAGCTGTCCTCTCTCACTCTCTGACAAGCGATGCCCTCTTTTTAACATCCTCTGAGGCCTGAAGATATTAAGGACCCAATTCAGGAAAGCATCCCTTAAACACATGCTTAGTTAACTATGTGCTTAAATCCTACTGAAGTCAATGCTTAAGTGCTTTTCCGAGTCAGAGCCTAATGTAAAACTGGTGTAGGAGTAATGCCAGAACTTATTGTGGGGACGGTACAGGTAAAGCACAGAGAGGCGGCGTCTATGGGGCTAGGAAGGAGCTGGATGGGGAACTCCATTAACCAAACCTGCAGGGGTTGATTCACTTCCATCTTTGTTAACCAAACTGCTTGTTTGGTTTGTGAATGCCTTTGCTAACCAAATCCTGTGAGACTCGTATTGTCTTCACCTGATTTAGCTATTGAACAGGAGCTCATGCTCTTTCAAATTAGTACCTAGTGTTTTGAAAACATTCCACAACTGCCACTGGAAAACTAAGTGCTTGTCTACATTTGGAAACCGTTATTCCAGAATAACTATTTCCTAACAAGACTCCATGTGGATACTCCTGTATCCACATGGAGTCTTGTATTGAAATAGTTATTCTAGAATTATTCTGCAATAGCTATTCCAGTACATTGCCAAGTGTAGACAAGCTCCGACTCTGAACCAATACAAGACAAGCTATTTCATTGAGTAAGCATCACCAGCCCTGAAAAATTACGTGGTAGTATGGAGACATCTCAGCAAGTACGTGCACTGTGGCCACTTAAGTAATTTTCACTGAATATGGTAAGAACTAAATTCAAGTTGCTAGAGGTGAAACACTACCATATTCACTTATTACACTTCCATGGTTCGACTTGAGTCAAAAGGTAGCATTACAAAATGCGGTACAGAGGCCTCTTTTTCTCCAGACTTTCAAGTTTTATTTTTTAAAAGGGGTCTCTAGCTATTATAGTAGAAAGGAAAGTTTTGAAAATGAAATCTCAGTGTAACGGATGCAGTGATGATTGTTTGAGTTTCCAAAGAGCCTGAAACTATAGTTCTGGGAAATGTGAACTGCCCAGTTTATCTCAGTGGGTGTTAGCTATTATTATTGGCATCTAAGTGAAAATGGGCATTTAGAGTGTTTCTTTACTCACAGCATAGAAGAGGGGTGGGCAAACATTTTGGCCCGAGGGCCACATCTGGGTATAGAAATTATATGGCGGGCCATGAATGCTCGCGAAATTGGGGTTGGGTTGTGGGAGGGAGTGAGAGGTCTGGCTGGGGTGCAGGCTCTCGGGTGCAGGCTGGCGATGAGGGGTTTGAGGTGTAGGAGGATGCACCAGGCTGAAGCATCGGAGCGGGGCAAGCCCCAGACTCCGCTCCCCAGCAGGCACTCAAGGGCCGGATTAAAACGGCTGGTGGACCGGATGTGGCCCGCGGGCTGTAGTTTGCCCACCCCTGGCACAGAAGAAGGGAGAGGAGGAGCATTTTATGAAGAACAGCACAATCTACTCTAAGGGACCTGCCACTTTGGTGCCAATGGGGTTGGGAATGGGGGAGGTTTCAGCAAATACCATCATCTTTTTCCCTAACCAAGAAAAATCAAAGTCCAGGGAGCCTAGCAGAGGTCAGCAGGGCATACAAGCCCCAAGGAAGAGGAGCCAAACCCAAGAGGCCGAGACAATATGGATCATCCTGTTTTGAACATCTGCTCAATCTCCTGAAAGCAGTTCCTCAGTCTCTTGTGTGGACATAGCTTATTCTGTGGGCAAAGCTTGGAAGAACACCACTCTCTTGTAGGGTTTCAAGTATTGTAACTCACAAATTCCCAAAGGATATAATATAAAGATGACATTACAGAAGCTGCCAGAGAGAAACAGTGCATTTTTACTTGGTGAGATATAACCACAGAGCATTAGTGACAGGTTGTACTAGCAAGAGCTTAAATCTCTCGGGTTTTATTCAGCTAGTTAAATAGATGGGAGACATAAGGCTCTTCAACAGTATTTACTCCAACCTAACACAATGGGTGATATCCAAACAGAGCTAATCTGCTGTTCAACATGGCTATGTTCCATATAACCAGCCAAAACTTCCTGGCACGTTTACTAGAATAAGTGACATTACAACACACGACTAACTGGGTCAGAAGGTCATTAGAACTCTTCTTCTAAAATCAGTGCTGGGCTTTTAGCCAATCAGCACACGCAAATGCCTCTGAACTTGGAGGAACTTAGTTTGATAGAACTGTGAACTTTTGCTGGATTGCTAAATAGTATCACATACAGCACCCACGTCATGTGCTGCTTGTAAGAATGCGTTTGGATTTTCCTTAGAGAAATCCTAATCTATTTAACTTGTCTTATTTTTGTTAAATTTATGCTCATGGTGATGAGCATGCTGTGGATAAATAGATTAAATATACAAACACAATAATTTGGCATAAGTCAATACACAAAATGCTTGTCAGAGAAGAGTGTCATTTCATTTGCATATTACTAGGCTCCATAACAGCTCAGATTTGCTTTGTGATTCTTGCATCTGAGTACCGACGTGAAACTACACTTGTCTGACACTATTCCACAACTGGACATTTTAATCTCTAAGCTGCTTTCTGTGCAATGATAGGAAAAAAGACAAATTTACTGTGCATTATGACAAACTGTTAAGGATGCATAGTCTGAATCAATTCCTGATTTAAGAGAATTAGTCACAGTATCATTTCGTTCTCAAGGAGCTTCAATCAAAGTTGAAGGAATCTGCAAATGGTGACTACTCTACAACTATTGTACATTACTCATTTTATTCCGATCCTTGCCTAATGGATAAGCTCATCTTTCCATTGCTCAGACAACTTGGTTGTTATGCGTCAGAGAAGTGCATAGAAACATCTGCTAGGTACCAATATGCAAAGTAAGAACCACACTTTGCCAATTCTCTTTAAATGACAGACAAGTAGATCTTTCTTCGTGTGTATGATGCCAAAGAATAGGGCCTCTAATATATGCTTGAGCTAGTTCATAGGGCATATGTGTGATCGGTAACAGCATATACATAATAGAACACAAACAAAGCTTTGCTTTTCTGCAAGCTATGAATCAGAATATCTTTCACTGTTACTGATAGAAAACAACACTTTGCCATCATTAGTCAGCACTGTCAACAGTGACTTAGCATAAATCATCCAGTACAACAAATTAGGTTTCCAAAACAAGACTGTTTTCCATAATAGGCCTCAGACGCACAATCCATTAAAGCATAAGCGAGGACAATTCCTTATTAGTCTGACATGTATCAAGAAAGTCTTTCCTACAATCTTCAGGTCTCTGACTAATGTATAATTTTGTGTATATATGGCACTACAGAGTGAAAATGGAGAAGTGGCGTTCCTGACAGTGGGTCAGTCAAAGGCGCTACTGTATATAAAATATATAGTCTGGTGGTTTCAGCTTATTTCCAGGTGGACTGGGAGTCCATGTCACAAGCCACCACGTACAGTAAGCACAATCACTAGCCTCTGCGCAAGAGAGGCCCAGGACTGAGCTAGCATAAATTCTGAATTACTTACCACCTCTAGAGAGGGTGGTCCCTCCAGGCCAGGGTTGAGCTCATGGGCAAGGCTGTGCAAGGAAGCTGTCTGTACAATGCCTGGCCTGCGGATATACAGAGGACTTCAGTCTCCTGTACTGTCAATCTCAGTCAGTGTGAGCTCAAATATTCACCAAAAGCTAAAGGCCAAATTTTTCCCTCAGATGCCCATGTGTAGTTCCCATTTGTGTCAATGGGAACCACATATCCATACATCCAATGGGATAATCTGACCCTAAAAATGAGTCTTTAGTACTAAACCCGCCTATGCAGAGGACCATCATTGTGCTCTAAACAAGTTTGCGACATTTAACATTTCAAGCAACGTGACATCAGAATGTCTTGTATCAACAAACCGTAGACTATAAATCTATTCTTAAATTTGATAAGACATTGTTTAGTGGTACATGATTTTAAAGCGTGTTTTTTTCTTAGCATGGATATTTTAAAACGATGAATGAAGTAGGAGTGAAATTAATGTAAGATATTTTATGAAACTGGTTTCACCCTATGAAGCTGTGGTAAACATACCTCTAAGTCTTGTCTTTGTTAAAATACATCATAACAAGTCTTGCATTGCAGCGTGTATGATACTTATACGAGGCATTCATCAAATTCTATCTCCATTAATTTTTCCTCCTTCTCTGGATACGTGAAATGGTGGGCAAGTGCAATCACTTCACTCTACCTGACTTCCGTGACATAATGATTTTGGAACGTTGCAGTGTATAATATCACTCCCCAGTAACAAATCGTAACATTTCCTCAGCTCTGAGTTTTTGGCTCACTGTGGAGTAAGAATGTGGTCTGATCCCAAAAGTAGCTGTCTGTGACGAGGTGGACTTGGAGTAAATATGTATTCAGTCAGTGCACACGTCCACATCAGTTCCCACAATGCCATTTACTATGGCTGTGTATATGGATGGCTAACAGAAAAATGTCTCATTTCCAACCAGAATTCTCCTTAAGCACAAGAACATCATCATCTCACTTATAGACTAGTGGACAGAAAGGGGGAGGAGATTTAAAATAAAAATAGGTTTTCATTTGAAGCATATCGCATATGTAACAGGCACACAAATGAAGGGAGATCAGAAGGTAATTGCCCTCTCCCTTGGCTTCAGGATAAACTAGTTACCAGCTGACTAGAAAGGCACATACATCAGAACCCAGAGCTTTGCCTTGCCTCTTCAAACCCCTTCCCTTTCCTCCCTCTGCCCCACAACACACACACACTGCATACTCATTTTGATGAAATTTCATCCCTGGGCTGAACCACTCTGTCTTGGGAAGCACACTAGAGTTTGTAAAGTGGAACTTCCCCAGATCAGACAAGCAGTCAATAGTCTGAGAGGCACATCAGTCAGACTACCATAAATTCCATTTGTAAGAGAAGACCAAATCAAAAGGTATTACTTACATGTATGGGTCTTCTTTGTTACGGAAATACCTGGAGGGAAGAAATGATACCATTGTTAGGAAAGTCACCATTGTGTATACTCTTTTGATACATATTTCATTGTTAAACTCTTTTATCACAGACATACGGCTGCCTCTATAGAAGAGGGATGAACGTCACATTGATTTCAACATTAGATTCAGGAGTATCTCCCTTCTTTTTGTGCATGTTTTAATGTTATTTTGTATCCTCATCCTCCTCCCCATAAATGAAGGCTCAGCTACGTATCCACTGAGATTTTGTTGACCAAAAGCCTATTCAAGTTAAAACTGTCTTGAGACACGTGGCTGTTCTAAAAGGCACAACACTACATTCAGAGGGCCCCCACCATCTATTTCCCATGGTAAAGAATTTTCCCACACTCAGACCAACTAATGCACATCAGCCTACCTGGACAGAAACGATCTGAACAAGACAGCAATTCATTTGCTATGGTCATTAAGTTCAAGTTGTCTTTTCACTGCAAGCTGAAGATCATGCTCATTAAAACCAAATAAACAGCATTATGAATATGGGCATTATTGGCTGCTATTCTAAGCTGGAAGCAAAATAGATATAACCTGTTAAATATATTGTTGAAGTAATAAAGATGTTTTTATGCCAAAGAGGCTTGTGTTGATAGTCAGCAGGGATGGTCCGACTCCAGTGAAATTTGAGACATTTTAAAAAATGGAACAAAACAAATAGAACTAGGCAAGATACATAATACCAAATAAAGATAACATTAACTCTGTTAAATGTCATCGGAATTCATGCTTGAATATAAACAATGTTGTCTCCACTTTAGTAGATAACTGGTGCTATACTCTGAGCTCTCATTATTTAAGCTTCACTCTCCTTTGGGGGCATTCTGTGAGAGGGGAAAGAGGCTACTGGAAGTAATACAAGTATTTGAAATATTTAGTTCATGATTAAGACCTGTAATGAAATCTTGGATTGGGTTTGCTTGCAATGTATGAAAAGTAAGGCAGTTCTCTATCTCCTTGACCCCCAAAACAAATTTATACAGAAAGAGTAAGCTTTTATTTTAGCCCTATTACTTTGTTATGGAACTTCTCAGTGGGACAAAGTGGATTCTAAAAATCCACAAAAAAATAGATGATGCTGTTTGTAAATTTATACTTGACCTCTAAAGATGACATTTTCAAATTGTCCCTATTTTGACACACAATTAAATCGATATTGCCAACCCCAAGCATTCAAGAATCATGAGGCACAGGCCTCCTAAGGTGACCAGAAGCAAGTGTGAAAAATCGGGATGGGGGTGGGGGTAACAGGAGTCTATATAAGAAAAAGACCCAAAAATCAGGACTGTCCCTATACAATTGGGACATCTGGTCACCCTAAGGCCTCCTAAAAAAATAATCAAAAGATTGGCTTAAAATCACGAGCATTTTAAAAAAAAATTATGAGTTTTAAATTACCTGCTGGTTTTTCAGCCTTTAGGTTTCACATTTTCAAGATTTTCTCCATAACCACAATGGGTCGAAACTAATTTAAGGGAAAGCTGAGATTTTCACAATAACACGACTCCAAACTTTAACTACAAATATCACAGAAGTTGGCAAAACTGATGTCGAGACCTAATGCAGAAGTGCTGAACACTGCAGCCAATGGGAGTTCTCAGTGATCAGCATCTATTCAGGTGCCTAAACTTGATTATTTATTTCTAGTGTGGCAATACACAAATATCCCTGTCAGGACAAAGCCCTGAACATCCTAGCTACTGGACAAAACTCATAAGAAGCACGGTCCTTGCCCCCAAAGACCTTGTAATATAATTTGAGCAACAAGCATGGTAAACAACAGACTTGAAGTAGAGAAGAAAGGCAAGAGTAACAATAATAAGGTCATGTGATTACTTAGGTAGCTATTGCACAGCTATAGGCAGACTTGAAAGGATTAGACTTTAATTGGTAAATGTAGATTACACCGTACACACACAAACATTTCCCTCGATGATAACTGAAAGTTACAGATGGGCCAAGTAAGAAAAATGCAGTTTGAGAACTTATTAGAATTTGATTTAAGGATATTTACTTTATATATTTTGACATGTGATAGTCACAGTTTCAGGGTAGTTGCACTAGTATGCTCCCACTCTATGGTCTACTGCAGGAGTTCCCAGTCAGGTCTCAGGTCCTCAGCCATCTCCTGTCTCTGGGCCCAGTTTTTAGTTCCTGGAGGAGCTGTGGCCCTCAGTGATACACAAATGTAATACAGAATGTTCCCTCAAATATACTGCATGCAGTTACATTATCTGTCACAGGGATGTTGACAATTTGTTTTAGCATCTATCAAGCTTTAACTTTTTGAATCTCAACGTCTATTCTCATTGCATAATTATTGTTTGCCCCCCCTCCCATAATTTCCTACAACTGTGAAAATTTAAATAAATACAAATCGGGGTGGGGGGAATGCTTAAAAATAAGCATCAAAATCATCTGTTAAAATTATAAAAAATATTTGAATTCTGCCAAACCTACTTATAAGGTTCAAAGTAATCCTACAGCTTTATATCTAATAAATAAAAGTCAACTTTCCTTAACTGTGTCACAACTTCACCATCATTGGCATGGCTGATAACATGCAGGCAGTGCACCAAACTGGGTGTGAAGGAGGAGAGAGTAAAGATGGGGGGATGCTCCATACATAAGGAACAGAATGGAAAAAAGTGCTGAGGGATCCACCACTGATTTTCATAATTGAGGAGGGGAAAGTGGAAGCAACACATTGAGATAAGCAGAAAAGTAGAGAGGAGCACAGCTGGGAAGGTTCTTGAAGGTGGAGTGAAGAAGCTTGAACACAATTCATTTGATAAAAGTGGAAGGATTCAAAGAATGGGATGACACAGTCAGAGTGAACCAAAATATTAGTAACAGGTACATCTTAAAATGATCAGTGTGGGCAACATTTTTCAGAAAGGCCAGAGAGAAGGAGGTTGCAGAAGTCAGGACATCTTGGAGAAGATACCAGACAGGGATTGGAAGGACGGAGACCAGTCAGGAAAGGAAAGGTACATTGATGTGTCATCAGCATAGAGATGCTACTTGAGTCTATGAGTGTGTATGAGAAAAGAGGAGGGGGCCAAGGCACCCAATTTGATTTTGGCCTAACCATCTAAATCACATTACATATATCTGTAGATACTTTGCAGCACCCACTTTTATATCTAGATCCTTTTAAAGGCCTTATTTACTTGAATTTGAAATTACAGCCCTCATCAAGAACACACATTTTTCCCCCAGGAGAGGAAGTCTTTGTTATTTTCCATTTTCTTGGTTGATCTACAGAATAGCACACACGGCTCCTTGCAGAAGTCATCACTATTAACTTTCCTAACATTTCCTCGATGGAAACCCTCATCTCTGCCATAGCCTATTTGACTAGGCCCTACAATCTTAGGGGTATTCTACTGCATCACAAACGCAGAGGAAAAAAAGAGACTTTAATTTGAACACGATTTGCAACTCTCTCTCAGAACTCTAGTGCTAATAAATTGATACATCAGTGCTCTTTCAGCATTATGAGAGCCATATGTGTACTCTTCTCAGAAAATAATGCTTTCGGTAAAATCACTTTGAACAGAAAGTGCTTATGCTGTCACTTCTGATTACTCACAGACTCATCACAATAGGGTTTGCCACAGCACAAAACAGACTTAGCTGTATTTGCTGACCAAGGGACTACTTTCTCCTGATGCATGAAGCACTGATGGAAATATCAACATTTATATCTTTCTACTTAAAATTTTTAAACAAGTGTGGTATATTTATCTAATCAAATGTATCTGTAATAATTACCGATTAGCAGCCAATAAGGCTTAAGATCTTTTACACACACATTTTTAGATCTGTTTAAAAACATAGATCATCTTGATTGCAGTCAATGATGGTGTCTTCCGCAGCATTACACTGGTATTAGCTGTGTATAAACCAAAGGTTTTAATTTTAATTGAGCCTTTACTGAAACCAATTTTGGTCCAAATGAAATCAATGTGAGTTTTGCCATTGATTTCAACAGGACTAGATTAAAATTAACTAGGAATCTTAATTATATTTTTAAATAAATATTTTTTAAATTTGTAAATGTAAAGATTCCTCCCACATAAATAATTACACATGAAGAAACTTTGAACAGCAAAGGTACTGGGACATCCAACCAGTTAATCAGATAGGATACATTATAACCAGTGCTTTAGCAATAAATATGCCGTGCATTTCTAGGTCATTGCAGCATATCTTGTCTAGTATTATGACAGGAAAATAAAGGCATAATGATTCTAACCACCTAAGTATAATAATCTCCTAGAAATAGACAATTAAAAGTGTGTTATGAAGGGAAATGTACAAATAACTCTGAAGAATCTGTCGATATGAAGCATAAACTAGGCACTGTCGTGATTTTTACATCATTCACTGCCAATGCTAACTCTATTCATGTCGAGATTTCTATTTCTATTCTATGGGCCATATCTCACTAGTTTAATAGAAGCAGTCAATTCCACTGAAATCAATGGGATCACTTAAGGATCTAACTCTGCAAAGTCTAATGCATATAATCAACTTTACTCACTGATTAGTCCCATTCAGTTTAATGGGATTACTTGTGTGCCTAAATATTTGCAGGATTGGACCCTAAATTTGTACAATGGAATGGAAAATGGAAGACAACGGAAAATGCATATAGTAAAATGGAAATGGCATGGATGATCCACATCTCAGGACAGGACCAAACTCCAAGATGTGTCTAAAATAAAGCACCAGGTGTTATTTTTGTAAACAACTGGGGATATACACAATCCTTTGACCCCAGTTAAAAATGTTAAGAAAACCTCAAATTTTAAAATCAGATTACTGCCAATTTTTCATTCTAATTTTAAAACAAAAATAAACAGCTTCAGTGTTGCTAATACAGAAAGATTTCCTGGTTTCAACTGGCCAGGCTTCAAAGTAAAGCAAAAGAAATGCCACGAAAATACCACAGTATATCATTGACATGGTTATCAGTGAGTGAAAGTTTCAATATTAGCTTATCACAGTGTTTATCACTTCAGCAGTGTGACTGGACATTCCCAATCAATGCCAAATCCTAGTCAAGTTGCTATGCAATTCTCTATGTGGCAACAAGCAATTTCATTTTGTTTTAAGTGAAAAGAATTTATATGACACTCGTTTTTCCACTCCCACTATATATACATCATTTGCCATTATGGGTGATATTTACAAAAACAGGTTTCTGTATGGAATGAACTTGTGGAAGAATACCTAGCAACAAGGATAGGATATAATTTTGCAAGCAGTTAGCCATATGACCTTCACTAGCCAACTTCAAACAGAGATAAAAATGTCTTTTGAGAATAAAAAAACCCCAAACATTTTATACATCATAAACTATTTCTTGGAGTTGCCCACCCAAATAATGTCTAAAGAAGCATAATGAAACATTGCTTAGTCTGTGAACTCCGATCATTACTGCTATTGTACAATTGTCAACTTTCCATATTTCAAGGGGAAAACTTCTGTACTTTGATGTACAGAATGATAAGTAAAAAGTCCCATCTGGCAGAATTCATTATTCTCTAAAACATCCAAGGGAATATTTGCTTGAGTGCAGTAGTTACATATAGTTTTTTTAACCCTCTGAGAAAACTGTTCCAAAAAATTTGTCTTTAGAAAGGCCTGCATCAATGGCAGACATTGTAACTGAGCTTCGGAATGCTTCAATCAGGATAATGTTTCATTTTCTTTATTTAATATTACTTTAAACTGACTTCATAATACTAGCTCATCTCTTTGAGCTAACATTAGTTGTTTATCAATGGCATGGTTACAAAAAATCAGGAAGTCAGCATTGTAACTTTGGGAAATTCTGGAACTTAGTGTTTTTATGGCACATTATAAACCTGTCATTATGGAATTAAAAACATTAAAACTTTTTAACTCTAGGCTTCCTGCCTGATGTATTGTGTAAAATCAAAAAGAAAATGTATTACAATCTTCCGGATCCTACTGTGTTTCTATCCATCACTCCACTTCTCTTTTACTTTATCATTGTTAGAAGCTAGCAATTAAGGTGGTAGATTATACATAACACTTGGGTGCTTGCAGAGAACCTAGCAAAGCAGAATAATAGACTGGAATGTACTCAGACAGGAATACATTCCTTTAGAATGTTTAACAATGGTTTATATAAAGTACATAGGGCTCCCTGGCTCAAAGAAGTCACACAATCTTTCTTGGCACTGTTTTTATGATGGTCAAGGTAAAAGTAAAATGCACACATGTATTGTAAATGCAGGCTGAGCGGGTCTGACCAAACAAAATGATGTTACAAAACAATGTCCTTGTCCAGGACAAAAGAGCTGTTAATGATAATCAGTACATATTACTGAAAGTGCTCCAAGTACTTTTGTTTCAAAAATTGTTAATGGACACTAATGCTTACAGTTCACTCAAAAGAGAAATAAATTATGTACTAGGGTAGCAAGGACAACATACACTAGACATCAAACCATCAGGAATATAAGAACAATCAAGCATTCTATAATTACATAAAAGCTTTTTTAAAAAAAATCACTTTAGAAATTATGAGCATAAAAATATTTTGTAAGGATTTCGCTTTCCTAAAGCTTGCTCATACAGAAAAGAGGACGTCTAGCTGTTACCGATAGAACAGCAGCTCACCATGGCAGAAACAAAGCTTTTCTATTTAGGGCTAGCTCATGCTTTTTTATTATAAAGAATGGTGTACAAGGGGAGCACTCAATGTCTCTTGGGCTCAGATCCTCAAAGGTACTTAGGTGCCCAACTCCTATTGAATTTCAAATGGAGCTAGATGCCTAAATACCACTGAGGATCTAGGACTTTGACTCCCTGGTTGAACTGGAAATGCTGCATTCTCTTCTGAGGGCTGGATGAAGGCCTGGGCACTTTGGGTAATCTTTTCAGAAGAGGCTAAATGACACAGGAATATTAAGTCCCATTTTCAAATGTCACTTAGGAACTAAAGATCCAGTGAGACACAGACTCCTAAGTGTTTAAGTCACTTTTGACTTTATTTATTTTAAAGCAAGTTTCTAACCCTCAGAGTTAGGGAGAACTGCTTGCAAATGTGAACCAAGTGTAATCATTGCAGTGATGTCAACAGACAACCTGTAACAATTCCCACCCAAGCAGAGAGAGCCCAGCAGTTGAGGTAAGGACCGGGATCCCCTATCCTGCTGCCCCTACCTCTCCAGAAGAGGAGAAGGGACTCCTGCTGCCAATCCTGGTGGGGAAAGAAGGGAGTTCCATGCTACTGCCATGCCTCCCTTGCAACAGAGGAAGACACCCTGCCACAACTACCCTAGGGTGTGGTCAACGTCACAATATAAGGGCAGGGCCAGAGGCATGGAGGGAGCCATGTATCTAGGACCCCTGCTTGCTCTACTCCAGTCCTGATTCTCCCATGGGTATAGCCAGTTCTGTCGACACCCTGCCTTGTTTCTATCAATGGAGCTCTGTTGTGGTTATTAAAATTCCAACTATATTTGGAATACAGCTCACCCGTGTGCCCAGACAAGATTCGCCAGACACATTGCTTAAACTCTGTTCCTCGGCTTCCCCATATGTAAAATGGGGATAGTATGAGACCTACAGATGGGAAAACACTGAGTATTTAAAAAGTAGGTTGAGTATCATCCCCATTTTATGGTGAGGTTAATGGCCTGATTTAAGCAAGTGTTGAGCACCTGGCAACACCATCTGACTTCCAGTCAAGTCACTCCTGGTTCTGATACTGACTTGCTATGTGATCTGGGCACATCATTTAATAACTTCATTTTTCATAAAGGCTGAGCACCTACAAACTCAAAGTGACTTCACCTCTGAAAAAGGTAATAAAACTATTATTGTTCCTCCAAAAACCCAAAATACGCATCAAAAAAGAACAAATGTCATTGTTGTTACAAAGGCTATTCTCTCACTTTGTAGAAACCCTAACCCTGCTAGAACGTTTGCTGATACTTGCTCTCAACATTCCCACCTCATAAATTCTTACTGTCCCACCTCAGGTGCCAAAATTCCAGAGGGCAAAAGTCTGACTCTAGAGATAAATGTCACTATCCACCCTTAAATGTTTGGTACTAGGATAATGCGATTATTACACACATGCACTTAGGGATAACCAAAACAGTTTACACTGACGCCCAGAAGAGTTGGCACACAACATTCTCCCCAGTATATAACACTGGACAACTGGCCAGCTACATTTTTTTAAAAACTCTTCCCATAAAGCATCAGCTATCAGCCACTGCCAGTGGCAGGAGAAACTTCAACACTGGCCAGATCCTGTGCAGAAAATCTTCTGCTTGTATTGATCATGAAAGCAACATTTCATACTTCTTCATTGCAGTGGAACCCTGATTTTTGAAAAAAGCAATTTTTGCTAGATCTTAACTGAGTTAACTCCTAGTTAACTGAAGGTCAGTTATGTCCCCTTGAGTTACGGAGTCAAGCTTTACTCCCGCAGAGCTCCTCTGGAGTGGATTAAACTCTTTGGTTCCCCTTTTATGGAGACTGCTGGTCTAACTAATTGGGAAAACTAATGAGCTAAGCCTCAATTTTAAGGAAGTTTCTGGTGTCCGGCACTTGTTTTCTTGGACTTGCCTTATCTCAAGGAGGGTCTTTCAGACCTTTAAGTGTTTTCTTTTTCTTCCATAAATAAGTAATGAAATAGATAAGAAAAAACAGACAGACAAAACATATTAAAAAAATCTCTACATTTTTATATGGCAACCATCAGCGTAGTATATATTTCTATACAGCTGACCTAAACTTATTTTCCCTATTTTTACCTAGTGTATTAAAAGTAAAATACAATTTAGAACTGTATCTAAAAAAAGAACATAGATCCAGCAGGAAGCTTCATAGGAAAACTTTGAATTAGTTTTGTTTTAATGACTAGTAATTACACAATTGACTGAGCAAACCATGAAGTGAGGATTTAAAAATAGTTTTACAGTGCAACACAATTATGGGGAGCGAATTCAGTTTAATGTACAGCGTTCTATAAATCCACCCCCCCCTCCACTATTGTTCTTAAGATAAGCTACAAACCATAAAGAAATCGTACATCTCTTAAAAACTGACAGAGGCCTTCTTATTATATATTTTATCCTAGCTGTGAGTCTTAGTATAAGCCATCATTTTATATAGTTTTAATTATGACAGTAAAATATTGCCACAAGCAACAGACACCCTCTCTATAAGCCCTGTACCTTTTCCTTGCAGTGACATTCAAAGCACAGAGTCTCCTTCATTTAAAGGAGCTGTCCTATCACCTCACTAATGGGAACAATTCATTTAACCTGCACTAGATATACAGCCAAGGAGCTCTGTAATGTGTGCAGCTTCCTGAGGGGAATCATTCCTTATGGTTGGCCCTTCCTGATTCATTTGATTCATTGACTAGAGGTTCCACTTTCTTTCCACTTCGTCTGATTTTAGACAAAAAAGACATTCCAGAAAATGTGAATTGTTTAACTATTAGCATCATTTTAGCAAGCTCGCTGTTTGATATCACTACAAGCAGCTCGATACTATGAAGCAATGGGAGCTTCTTGATTTCAGGCATATTTGTTGTATTTTGGACATCCTCTAGCCCGTATTACTCCTCTAATGACACGGTGGGAGTTGTTTCTTTTTGTATCTTGGATCATAAAAGGTTAACTTTTCCTGATTGTTCCCCTGACCTTCTGCATAAAACAAAAATGCCAGCATATATTTATTAAAAGTTACATTTAGAAGCAATACCTTATTTAATCATGCAGTCTAAAGCAGCCTTCCATCTCTGCACTGCCCTGTTAATGTACACAGCAGTGCCAACCCCAAGCATTCAAAAGTTATGAGACAGGCTGTGATGGGGTGTATAAACCCCACACAGACGAGGAAGGTGCCACAGAGGCCGTGGTGGTAGGGCTGGCCCTGCCCTTCTGATCCTGTCAATCTCGTATGATAGGGAGAAGGCCTTTAAAAGGGAGGAAGCTGCAATCATGGGAGAGAAAGAGGGAGGCACAGGATGCCCTAAGCAGCAGACTGCAGGAGTGCCTCCTGAAGCCATGGAGAGTACGGTGGACTTCCAGGGTAAAACAGACATGTTGGTGCTGGATCACTGGCATATCAGTTTGACTTCAAGTATCTGGGATCCTTCCTGATGAAAGGCACTAAATATGTATCATGTTGATGTAAAATATCATTTCTCTAGAGCAGTGTTTCCCAAACTTGCGACGCTGCTTATGCAGGGAAAGCCCCTGGCGGGCCGGGACGGTTTGTTTACCTGCCATGTCCACAGGTCCAGCCGATTGTGGCTCCCACTGGTCGCGGTTCACTGCTCCAGGCCAATGGGAGCTGCTGGAAGCAGCGCGGGCTGAGGGATGTCCTGGCTGCCAATTCCAGCAGCTCCCATTGGCCTGGAGCAGCGAACCGCGGCCAGTGGGAGCCATGATCGCCCGGCCCTCCGGACTGGCTCGGCCCACCAGGGGCTTTCCCTACACAAGCAGCGTCCCAAGTTTGGGAAACACTGCTCTAGATTCATAAAAACATGCAACATTAATTTATTTAGTCCAATGCATTATGTACATTACAAAAATACTTTAAAAAGTCAGAAGAACTGAAGTTTGCTTTAATGCTAGAGAAAGTCCCAAATCAAAACCACAGAACACTTCAGGATTGTGGGGAAGTTCATCTCTGGATCTATGCAATTAACCTCAGTCTTTATAAGAGGTTGAATAAAAAATTGGATAAAAAAACATGGTCAACTTTGCATGTTGAAGCAAACTCTGCAGTTGGGCTCATTTGTATTAGAAAACTAAGCACTCTCTCTGGATTTAGTTGAATATGCCCATATCCTTGGATTTCTTTAAATTTAATTCTAGGGGTCATGGAGATTGTAATGGTTTTGAGTAAAGGACACACCTTTCATTATCCTACACAAATAACAGCATTACCACTGTTGTTTCCCAAAACAGTCAGAACGCTGAACAGACAGAGGATTTCTCCCAGTTCAAATAAGGAAATTTGCTCATTTAAAAGAAAAGCATTGGTAGGTTCTCTGAAACAGCTTATGTATGGGAAGTCTAATTTGTACACTGACCATTCAATTGGAATATCAAATATAATTTACTAATGAATTAAAGGGAGACTAATTCTCTTGCATGACATAACACAAATGCTACCTCTTCCGTCCCTTGATGCCAGTGGTTACTGCAAATACTGAACAACTACTGGCAAAAGGGAGTCCTCCTGGAAATCCAGCATTAAGGCATTAGTATGTTTTTTAAAGGAATCCACATCAAAATGGTATTTCAGCTTCTGCAGCATTCAAACTACTGGGCAAAATTGGGACAACGGGCAAACATTATAAAATGTTTGAATGAAGCCAGTATTCCTTTACTGGCCACAAAGTTCTGTATAAAAATGGAAAATAGCACTGAGCATTTTGATTCAAAAGTAGGAGGGGAAGCATTGACTATAAACATTAGATTGGATTTGGCATAGAGTTCAAAATAATGATTAAAACATTCTTTGAACTAACCTCTGAATTATCTACTAGTTTGGAAATACAGCAAATTGGTAGATGCTGTGAGATAACCTGTATCTGTGGAATACCATACTATGCCTCTGCACATTTGTTGTGCTGTATGTTGCTAACCTTCTGTTTACTAATAATGAATGGCAATGTGCTTAAGGAACACAGTTAAGATGGTAATGGACAAGATCCACTTTTATGATCAATGTTTGAATTGAAAATAAGGGTTATTTCTATGTAGCCTTTATTTGAGCTTCTTGTGGTACTGTTGATTTAGTCCTGGAGTGCTGTGTTTTTACTGCGTGGAGGTATGGAGATGATTGTTATCCTTTGTATAGCTTTGGTAACACTGCAGAATCACCAGGATTTTCCTATACTATGGTGCAAAAGGGTGGCTTGCCTGTGGGTTGGAGAGCCTGGGGCTAAAACAATCCTAATTACAAGACAAGTCACACTTGGGTTGAACCAGGTGGTCCCAGGGTAAAAAGCTGCAGGGATGGGGCTCTTGCAGTGAGCGGTCTGCAGAGTGAAGCTGCAATGGGGGTATGCAGCGGTTCCCGAGGAAGGCACAGTTCCTCAGGAAGGAGAGGCGGTGCCCAGCTAAAGCCAGGGTAGAAGATTGTCTTTGTGTTTGTTTGAGAACATCATTAATTTAATTAAAAAAAAAAAGACCCTAAGAAGGGCTGTGACTGAAAGAGAGACTGCGGAGTTTGTTGCAAGAGGCCTGGTGAAGGGGAAAATAAGCCGGACATAGCAGAGGCACCCTGGCCACGAGGGGGTGCTCAGGTGCTGGCTGGCCCTATTCACTGGGCCTGAACCAACACACACACTTCATTGTGGTACAGGGCAGGGTTCCAACTTCAAATCTCAGAGCTGTCCCATCCCTAGAATAAACTAACCAAAGCCCCTCAGCTCAAAACTCTTGAACTTTCAGGGGGTTTAGAATTCACACTGAAATTTTGCAGCCAGAGCCTGGCCCATGTTTAGTATTTCTTGACCTATGTCCATAAAAAGCGCTACTTATTGAGATGAAGATACTACCCAAGTTTGACATACTATTTTCATCTAAGGCTTAATAGAAAGAAATTAGGTTTGTAACATGAGAAACTCGAAACTCTCAGATTTCTGTCACATATGTGCCATTTAGTTAGTGACATGCTAACATAGCTAAGAATAGATAAATTAGAAAACAACAGATTTTAAAGAACCAAACAGCGCTCTCATTTGACTTCTATTGAGAAGATAAATCTTATCAGGTATTTGATTTTGTTCTCATTACGTTGTGAGGTTAACTTTATGGTTCAGTCCATGAAAGCAATGTCAGGTATTCACCTTGAGAAATTATTTTAGCAGAACTACATTCAGGCATTAAGCCCATTGTAAAATACAGTACTAGGATGTGTTGTAGAGTTGCATATCAAAGAGACAATTGCATTGCTAGCTGAATTCCAGTTTGGCTTCAGTGCGTATTTTCTTCAATTAACCCTGGTGCACACAAATTGCACATAGGCACGGAAGGATTCCCCATTCTCTTCAAGACCGTACATAAGGGAAGACTTCACATAGATGGAAAACTTCACATAAGTTTTGCACAGAAAATCTTTCATCTGCACAGTAGCTAAAGGGCTGAAGAAAACATATTTTTACAGCTGAGAGAATGGGATAACTGTCTTCATAATTTAATCATGGTAATGCCTTGGAGAACGGCAACTTTCTCCCAAATTCTGGTTGTTGCCACCCTCCAAAACCAATATTCGAGCCGTTTCTAAGCTTATAATACATATCTTGTTTTCTCAATTGCATGCTTCTCCTTGTCAATATAGGTAAATATAAGACATGTGTAAGCACTGCTTGGATACTGTGGTGGCTGTGGAAAGCCACTTGCTACAGGTCTAGCAGGAATACACCACTGTAAAAGATCACTGGCTCCTATGCCCAAGTGGCTTGAACATGTTACCTGAAAGATGGCACCTCTAACAGCCCAATATCAACTCGTACAACACACGGACATTGGTTCAATACTGTCTAAGGAAGAAGTGTACCATCTATTGAGACACCAGCTCCATTTTAACATTCAAGCAGTCCTTGGAGATCTCCCAAGGGAGTACTGACCCAGTATAGTCCTGCTTAACTTTTGACAAAAAACAGGAATGCAGTACCAGGTGGTATATTTGCAGACTACATTTTTTTTGCCAATTTCTTATGTAATTTATAATCAAATTATTATTATTATAATTGAACTTTGCTACCCATAACAATTGCATGTAGTGACTGACTAGCAAGTACATTACTTTTCAAGTGGAGTTGTAATGTTTGCAAAGATATGAGCAATGCGGTGAAGGAATTTTATAGTTACACTGAAGCAAATTTGAAAATACAAAGATTTCTCCGATATCAGAAAAGTATTCAACTATACAAGAAATGCTTGGTATGTTTTCCTTACAGTTAGTGCAGATATAATAATACTTAGCATTTACTTTATTCAGTGCTTAACATCTTCAAAGCACTGGGCAAACATCCTCAAAATCCAAGTGTTATCCCCAATTTACAGACAAGGAAAGAGACATAAATGTAGTTATAAAAGTTGCTCAAACCCCCAGAGCTGGGATTAAAAACACTAGTCTTCATTTACAAAAGTATGAGAGTAAGGAGTTTCTCACTCTGTCCTCTACCCCCATGACCCCTTCTGCTTATATAATGAAATCCTTATCTTCTCCCTTTGGCAACCAGTTCATAAGGCATCAGAATGATTGTGATGTCACAAGATAAGCATTCTGACATCACTGAAAAAGGGGGCAAGCTATTAAAAATAACCACTTGTTTCATCAACAGACATCTTGGATTTGAACCCTGAGCCTATGTCCTGGAGATAACTCTTGTTGTAATTTTCTAACATCAGGAGTCTCAGTTTGGGTCATTCCCAGAAAAAACAAAGAATTCCCAGAAAATACAAAGAATGGTGGAGGAGGGAATATCACCAGCATTCCCTCCTCCACCATTTTGCTTTGCATTTTGCATATTTTGTTTTGTAAAATGATGATGGGAAAATATCCTGATTTACTGGATTTAAAAAAAAAAGTTGAACCATTGTGACCGCCACTAGTATATATTTAGTCAATATGGGTGCAAAATAATATCAGTGGCCACTGTGAAGGCATGCTCAATAAGAATAAAAAAATTAAGAAATTACCTATGGAAATTAGTCTAAAATTTTAGGATTTTATTCTTTATTAAAATCTTTCTATAATTTTTTTTAAACCATCCAATAGTATTTAATAGATAATTACAGCCCACTGACTTCAGTATGGTTATAGTATCAATGAGTTTGGCCCATGATGTTTCAAATGGAAACAGCACTGGACATCAACTTCTTATTACAACTGGGGGACTATTTTAAGCATAATAAAAAGATAATCAATATTCTTTAGCAAGGAATATTTTCTCTTTGCCCAATGGCTCTATTAAAACTTCTGAAGAATGGTCTTTTTTCAAGAAGTATTTATGATCTGGAAAGTCAATTTCTTGTGTGTTGTTTGATTTATCCCAGCCGAATACTTTATCAGCAATGTGCTTGTAAATTTGACTTTCTTTATTCTTCTGAGACTGACTGTCTCAAAAATGGCACCTTTTTAGTAGGCTCTCTCCATGGTAACTTTTTGACTTTTATAGACTAGTTCCCTTTTATTTCAAAATATACTGAGGTTGAATTTCAACTTCTCATTGCTTTGCTCTCCTGGGGAAGAGAAGCAGATTCTATTATGTCTTGATCAGCTGCGGATGAATGGGGGGAAATAAGGAGGGGGAAGGAACTATGCTGAGGATTTATGCAAAAATTGAGAGTTGAATATAGCACAAGTAGCACTTCAACACTTCAGACTCCTCTAGTGCAGAGCTCCCTGGAGAGTTCAGTTTAAATCACTAAACTTATTTCAGGAAAGGGGAAAACACCCTAGAGAGAACTCTGTCAACTCCAGCAAAATTAATATACTGGTTACCACTGATGTGAACTACATTTCTTGACAGGAGTTTGACAAATTTGTAATTCCCACTAAGCCATCTTGTGAGCACTGCACTTGTTGCTATTGTTTTTGAACAACCGTTTAACGCAACTTTTTTTTGCACACAACAGGGGTGATAAAAATTGGGAAGTGCAATGGCATTTCTAATCTATAAACAAGGCTGCTATGACCAATCTGAAAGTCTGTCATCCAAAAAGAGTATTCTTTTTTCATTGTAAAATGTTTATATACTAGGAAAAAATCACTTTTATTGCTTAATTGATCATCTGAGCGTCTTTCAACACAAATGCATGACATAATGGAAACTGATCTTAAACACAGCCCTAGAGAGAATTACAGTTGAATTTTATAGTACGTTAGGTCCAACTTTGCAGGTCTGACCCAGGCAAAACTCCCACTAAAATCAACCTGATGTGTCTCCAGCTGTGAACTGGAATTCTCTTACAGGCAACATACACTGACAATATGGGTTAAATTCATCTTTGAGCTAACTCTGTTCAAGCCAAGGAGTTACACAAGTGGTGACTTTGGCACAAAATATTAATACACGTCTCCTCTCCATACTAGTTTTTTATATTTTGCATTTCTCCTTATGGTGAAATGTCATGGCAGATCTTTTACTTTCATGTGCCTTTGGATGCCAGTTATATTGCAGTGTAAAGTCTGCTACGTTGTTATCGTGGCTGGGAATTCATGGTACTGTCAAAAAGTCTTCAGATCCCTGTGCACAATGAAACTAGTCAAAAAGATTAACTCCTTTGCTGAGATGATTATCTTCTAGTGCTTAAATCCAGCATGTAAAAAATTACAGTGGGCTGAAAAATACTGCAAGGTGATAATGAAATATTCTAGTCCTTAAGTACCTTTTTGACCTTTTATAATAAAAAGGTTTCCGAAATATCTGAACTACAGTAAATAATGAAATCAAATGTGAACTTAAGAGTAAGTGGTTTTCCTTTTTACGCCACCTATAGAAAGGGACATTTGCTGTCTCAGAAAGATCAATATCTACAGACAGAATGAATCAATATCCCAAAAGGTTAATATTTATATATTCAAAATATAGAGCCTTTTGTATTACTCTGAGGTTTGTTTGTTTTCATTATTTAGACTGAATTTGCCACCATCATACATATGTCCTTTTCTCTTAGATTGCAGTATAGCTCCAGTGATCCTGCAACCTCAATCCCAGGTAAAAATACCATTGCCAATCCTGAGTATACAGGCTCAGACACAGTTGCACTGACCCATTGGCACTTTACCAATAAGAATCCATTAGGAAGGTCAAAAAGTCTGTCATAAAAGCTCTATTTTTAGTAGTGAAATATCTGCATGGGGGATGGGAGAAGTGTTATTTTAAATCAAGTGAAAGTTTGCTGTCCTAAAAATACTATACGTAAAAGCGGGAACAGAAAGGGCTGCAATGCACACCTGAAGAGTGGAGCTTGCGGCCTGTGTCACTCCAGTCCGCCAGTAGATTTATATTCCTATTAATGGCAATTGGGTGGCTATTACTGATAATAATACATGGTAATACATTTGTGTAACAAATAAAATATGTCTTATCCTCTGCTGTTGGTATGCGTACAGGTTTCACGGTGAAATCAATTGGCTCATGGTATTGCTTCTGAAGCCAGACTATGGCCCAGGGGCTTTGAATTAAATTGCTGGGTTAGTCTTTCAATAGAGCCCACTTATGCTTTTAGCTTTTTAACTTTTTTAAACTTGAAGACATTCAGCAGAATCTTTTAAATATATATTTACATTAAATATGGGGAATATGCAGAGCAGCTTGGCACAGAAATAGGCTAATTTTGGTACTAACGTGAAGGAAACAGCCCAAATCCAACACTCTTTTCCAGCTGACTCTGCCCTCTTTTCCTTCTGTCTACTGAACCCTCGGGAGCTTAGCTGTGTAATATATCCCTTTTCTCACTCACTGGACTATTGGAAGAGATCAGTGCACTACAACCTCACCAGGCTGATATGGTCTACACAGCATGGTTGAACCTGCCAGATTTAAGTTTTGTGGTTTAAATGTCAATGGTGTATAATTCAAGAATAAGAATGGTTTTGTGGTATGAATAGTTTAGAACTCAGGAGATCTAAGTTCAATTCCTTGTTCAGCCAGAGATTTCCTGGATGACCTTTGGCAAGTCATTTAATCTTTTTGTGCCTCAGCTTCCTATCTGTAAAATGGGAATAATATACTCTGCTCCTCTGACCCTGTATCTTGTCTATTTAGATTGTAAGCTATTTAGAACAGGGACTGTCCCTCACTAAGTGTTTGTACCGATTTCAGTTGCAGCCCATAGGTACTACTGTTATATTGCTATTAATACCCTATTTGGGCCAACTTCAGTATCTCAGAGTCATCACTAAGGCAAACAACCAATTATATAGAATCTGAGAAATGTGATTTTTTTCAATTAATGACTGCACATTATACGACCTTCTCTTGCCCCTAGAAGAAACTGGGATCAAGCTCCAAACACCTTTCTCTGGCAAAGTGGCTACAGGAACATTTAATTCTTTCCTTAAACTTTCTGATCCCAGTAGACAGCATTCCCCTAAGGAACTCAGAGAGAGCTTTTGCAAATGCTTGGGAGCAATAGGAAGGCAATGTAGCTGTGAAGAGACATGAATATCTCCAAATAATCCCACACTAGTTATTTTCAGGGCTCCAGGGAAATTAAACAAGGGGTGGGAGGAAAAAATAACCTGGCTCCTTCACATACATATCTCAAATTTACAACACTAGTGATTGGAGCCCAAGAGCAGAATTTTGAGCATTACTCTGTAAATTCATTTTAACGGCATCATATCCAGGACTATCCATCTGACTGGGGGGTGGAGGGGAGGTGATTTGAGCGTGGGAGGACAAGGCAAGGGATGGGGGAGGAGAGATTTGATGTTTGAGGCATTTCGATTTAAGGGTGCTCTTCACTGACAAGGTATCTTATCTGAGAAAGGGCTTTGCTCAGCTGCTGTAAAAACCCTCCATATTTACTCAAACTCAGCACATTCCCAGCAGAATCAATTGGCTCAACAAACTCTAAACTTCTCTGTACTATCTTACAACAAGGTATTTCCATATAAAAACTTACTTCAGGCAAACACAGGGTGTAGGATGACTTGTTCTGGGGCCAATTAAAAAAAAACAAAACAAAAACTTTTTAATATGTAAATTTAGTGCTGGCAAAAGTTGCTGGATTGACAAGGATTCTCTTTAATCCACCAAGCCTCAGCAGTGCAAGCTTCCTTGCATTGTTCATTAGCTTCATCTCATAGTATGAGAGACCCCCTCAAATAGAGAGACAGAGGGAGTTCAGTCTTCAGGCCCATTCATTCAAGGGATTTAAGCAAATACCTCAGCTGAAGTATGTGCTTATGGTGATTAAATTTTCTAAATTTGAGCCTCAACACTTGACTTCTACTGAAGCTGCCAACATAGGTGCCAGTTAGTGCCAAGGAAAACTGGTAAAAAGGTAAACAAAGCTGTTGGGAGATGCTGGAACTACAGGTGAAAGAATTGGTAGGACAATGACGCTGATTTCAGAAGCTTTTTTTTTGTGCTCAGGTAACTCAAAAATTGTGCTTTAAAAAACTTGGCAGGCTAATAGTCAATATCTGAAGTATTTGGTGGAAAACAAATACGACCAAGATATTAGTTTAGAAAATGATTTTACAAGAATTTTATAAGGATTTTTAGTCATTATTTTTTGCACAGCAGATGGAGATTTAGAAGTCCCGAGGCAGCAGCATTGGCTCCCTTGGAATTATTTTTAAAAAGACAGAGAACCCAAAGAAGCCCTGTGTTAAAAAAAAATGTGTTTCAGTTTCAATCCACTGCCTCAATCCTGCCTGGTGATCCGTGGAGGTGGAGTGCTGCTCCCAGGCAGATCGCAACGCAGGATTAAGGTCTAGGTCAGGAAATTCAATGGGTAGGATAAAACTCCATTCTTAACATGACATGATTCTCTCCTAAGGCAGGAGATGTAGAATAGTGGAGAATCTTACAAGGATCTTGGCTATTACAACCAACTTTTAGAATTATTTCTTCTCCCTAACTTGGTTTTAATCTGATTTGGCACTGAGTGATCAAACAGAGTTTTTTCTGAATTGCTCCCAAGGAGGGTAAAATAGCGGAGGAGTTCCAAAGTGCTGCAGGGCCTACTCCTATACTCCTTATGCAAGCAAAGTCCCATTAAATTCAACAGGACCATATAAGGGTTGCAGTATTGTCCTCTGAGCTGTTTGGTACTAATGACATAGTTTGGAATATGCTTTGAACAATCAATTCACATGGCTTATAGAGCTAAGTTTTAAGCATGGTAGAACCTGGCTATAGCAGACATTTCTAAGTAAATAGTTTAAGTTCTTACTAGTTAAAACATGTAGTAATCTGTTTAAGAGAGATAAGGTAGGTGAGATAATATCTTTTATTGGAATAACATCTGTCAAACTACAACCTATACTCGATGGGGACCTCATCCTGAAAGAAATCTTTCCTGAACTCCCACTTCTGGCCTTCAAACAACCCTAACCCTAACCTGTTACATTTAGCTGTGACACTCAGACCTGAAGAAGACCTGAAGAAGAGCTCTGTGTGGTTCAAAAGCTTCTCTCTCTCAACAATAAAAGATATTACCACATCTACCTTGTCTCTCTAATATCCTGGGACCGACACAGCTGCAACCCACTATGTACAACAGTGTTGTGTACACTGGCAATTTACAGCACTGTAACTTTCTCACTCAGGGGTGTGAAACCCCACCCCCACCCTGAGGGCAGCAAGTTTAAGCGCTGGAAAGCGCCAGTGTAGACAGTGCACCAGCACTGGTAGCTACGCCCCTTGTGGAGGTGGTTTTTTAGAGCACTGGGAGAGCTCTCTCCCAGCACTCTGTCATGACCACACAAGCCACGTTAAAGTGCTGCCCTTAAGAGATAGTGAGGCTAAGGTGTTCACCCCCGCCCCCCCCAAACACACTATGCCTAAGCAATGGCTTTACCAATGCTCATTTACAGTCAGGTTATGGGGAAGCCATTTGTATACAAAAACAAAAAAGAAAATTCTTGAAGAGACTGTAGCCTCCCACGTAACATGAAACACATCCTGAAACTGCCTTTCCGAGAGACCTTGCTTTAAATGTGAACTCAACACAATGGAGAAAAGTCCACTGTGTTACATCAGTGCAACCCAGTGACTTATTGTGTGGTATCCGGTCATGATCCACGTACTCATTCTTTGTCGGTAGACAATATATCTGGTTTTCCGTGGCAGGCTCAGAGTTGGAGAAAGTTAATGAAAGTCATCATAAAAATGTTTTGTTGTCTTTCTGCTCCCCACTTCTGTTGTAAATAAGAAGTCTTGAGAAGCTGCAGCTCAGGTTTTAAACACTGTGGGATACTGTCTCCTCAGTAATGCTGCATGGATGCTACTGCCAGCAGTGCTTGACTCAAAAGGTAAGGAAAGGTTGCAGAAAGGAAAGCTGAAGAGGAAAAAAGTAACGTTTGGGTATTTTCCACATTCAGAATAAATCAGATGTTTAAGTAAAGGCACTAGAGAAATTTTCTAAACAGCTCCTCAGTTGTTCCCATAAAGAAACCCCATGCACTGGACCCAGCGTTTATATGTACAAACAGGGAATTTTCATGCACAATAGCGTGTGTGAATTTTGATTACACATTTTCCCAAGTGAGTGGGCAATTTTGTAGGCACACTCAAGGCTGAAATTTTGAAAATGTGACCCTTTTTGCTCATCACTGAGGAAGGATGGTCTTTTTGCTAAGACACTGAACTGGAATTTGGGAGATCTGGCTCTACCATAGACTTCTTGTGTGTCCTTGGGCAAGTCACTCTGTTCCCCATCTGTAAAAGAGGGATCATGGTGCTCTGCCTCACAAGGATTCTCAGGATAAATGCACTTATGTTTATGAGATGCTCATCTACGACAGGGATCGAGTTTATGTGAGTATCCTGATAGATTCCTAACCCACTCCCATCACAATTTAGCACTTAGTTACCTGTCATATATGAATGACAGCCTTGCCAGTCAGCACATTAAAGTTTAAATCAATAATTGCTATTCAACTTTTTTTTCCATTTTCCAATCAAGCAGTCAGCACTCTGTAAATATAATGAAGAAATAGCAATTCAGCCAAGTGGAATTCAGAGACACATTAATTCACAACGCTCTGTTAGGATCCCTTTGATTTAAATTCACCTGAGCCTCTATGCCCCACCTCCTTCTTACCTCAACTGCTGCATTTGGCAGGGGTCACAAAAGGAAATCGTTAACATGTGGAAAAGGGGCCTATTTTAGACAAGTGGAAAATGAGCACCATTCATTAACTAACATCATAAAGGAATTGTATAAATATTTACTAGGCAGAAGGAATAGGAGGCTCAAGTGCTGGCCAGTGCTTTTCACAAATCAATGAAAGGGAGTCTCTAATTAATGAAACCAAAGCTGTAGGATTTACTAGGCACTTAAGACCAGTTCTGGAAGCTGAACGAAAATATCTTAGTTCAGAGACTGCCCACTGGACTCTTGATCTGAGCTGACTGCTTGCAAAGTGAGAAAAGGATTAAGGTGGATGGATCACTGCCAAGTTAAATAATTCCACAGGGGGAATAAAGTCCCATAAGTTACTGTTGTTGAATATGTTCCTACAGATTCCTTAGCCACTAGAAAGATATATAAAGTGTTATTTTTTTTCCAGGAGGAAAAGGATGCCCTACTGTACTGACTACAGCAGGATTATAACCACATGCACTTACTGAATACAAGTAATAACTAAATAAAAAGCAATAATTAATGACCAAGGCAATGTACATTCCATTAAGTGGAAGCAGCTGTCATAAACATCTTAATTTAAAGAGCTGCTGGTTGGGGAATTATAACACTGTAAAAAGCTTCTTCCTTCTGCTGCTCCACAGAACTGGAACATATCAAGCCTTTAAATTTTTAAACATGGCTTTCATGTTCTTTAGAGCACAAAAACCTTTGAAAAGTTAGCTTGTTAGGAGATTCACCTTACAGAATCCTACCTTTAGGTCTAGCTGGGGTGCTTCAGTGCTTTGAATAGAGATCTTTCTGGTGAATCAGAGTTTTTAATGTTCTTATTGTTTAAGCAGTACAATAGCTTTCTCTATCTGATTTAGTGGGACATTCTCCCTCATTATATATAGAATATATACAAATCTTGCTGTTAAAATGTCATATTACCTGCCAAAACCATACAGAATCCAAGATCATACTAGCTTTCTCTTCCCACAAAAAAGGGTATGTCACCATAGTTACTGCCCCCAAAAAACCCAGAAATCTTAGAGCCAGGCCATCCTTTGCATTCAGGCTTGGCAAGAAAAATGCCAGGAGAGAATGAAAACAGCATATTATTAGGCTATATCAGGATATTATCTAAAAGGAACTAAACAAGCTTTATACATGTCCAAACTCCCATAAAAAAGACAGCCCTCCGTTATCTGTCCCCATCATGGGGGATTGCTCAGTGGCTTGATCCTTGGCCTGCTAAACCTAAGGTTGTGAGCTCAATCCTAGAGGGGGCCATTTAGGGATCTGCGGCAAAAATCTGACTGGGGATTAGTCCTGCTTTGAGCAGGGGGTTGGACTAGATGACTTCCTGAGGTCCTTTCCAACCCTGATATTCTATGAACTATCTCAAGAAGAACAGATCCTTGCACTATTATCCTGTCTAGTAAGCCAAATCACTTTACTTGCTGCACTATATTGAACATGTGTGGTTTTTTATTGTCTCCTCTTGCCAGTAAATACTGACTAATAGCTGTCATTTTGTAATTTCCCAGCTTAGGTGGTTACTATTTTAAACAACCTTCCTTATCTTTACAAGGCATCGTTTTGGGGAAAACTGTCTTTTATATTATATTTTCTCCGTTTCATGTCTGGTTAACAACTCCTCAGGCCCTAACCATGTCATGGCCTGACAGTGGGCTAGGAACCATGTTGAAAACTACTGCAGATTTTTATAACACTGTGATAACATGGCTATAAGAAAAATTATCTGTCCACACGCCAAGCAAAACATGACAACATTTTACTACCTAACTGACTCCCAAATTCCTGGCTGAACCATGACAGGAAGCACTGGCTATAGCATGCCTATCACAGAAAAGCCCCCCTCCCCTAGTGGCAAACACCCTACAAAGTCCTTGCCAGCGGGAACACACAGAATTTCAGGAGAGGTTTGTTCTCTAAGTGGACACATGGCTTCAATGGCTATTTTCAATCCCTGAATGTATGCGCTTGTTCCTTTGGGACACAGAGCGATATTTACAGTTGCCAACTTTCTATTTTCAGAACAGCGAACACCCTTACCCTACCCCTTCTCAGGCCCTGCCCAGTGGTAAGCTGGAGCTGGTTCACGCAAACCAGTTGTTAAATTTAGAAGCCGTTTTAGAACCAGTTGTTAAAGGGGTGGGCAATTGGGAGAGGGAGGTTTTTCTGTCATTACATGCGCGGCATCCAAACACGCTGCCCTGAGCAGCATGGTAAGGGGGCCAGGCCGAGGCTGGGAGGAGGGGTTGGATAAGGGGCAGGGAGCGGTTTGGGGGGGTGGAGGTTGGGGGGGCAGTCAGGGGACCGGGAATGGAGGGGTTGGGTAGGCGTGGGAGTTCGGGGGTCTGTCGGGGTGGTGGTGGATGGGGTCGGGGCAGCCAGGGGACAGGGAGTGGGACGAGTTGGGGTAAGGAGTGGGGTCCTGGGGGCAGTTAGGGTGGGGGGTCTCGGGAGGGGGTGGTCAGGGGACAAGGAGCGGCGGGGGTTGATGGGTTGCGGATTCTGAGGGGGGCAGTCGGGGGCAGGACATGGGGAGGGGGGGAACAGGCTGTTTTGGGAGGCACATGGGGCTTGTACTCACCGTCACCGGGCAGTTCCCTACTGGGTCTTCGGCGTCACTTTGGTGGCGGGTCCTTCACTCACTCTGGGTCTTCAGCGGCACTGAAGGACCTGCTGCCCAAGTGCCGCCGAAGACCCGGAGCGAGTGAAGGACCTGCCGCTGAAGTGCCGCTGAAGAACTGATAGGGAACCGGTTCTTAAGATTTTGGCAGCTCATCACTGGCCCTGCCCCTGACCTGTTCCTTCTCCAAGACCCCGCTCCCGCTCACTCCATCCACCCCTCCCTCCGTCGCTCACTCTCCCCCACCCTCGCTCACTCACTCATTTTCACCGGGCTAGAGCAGGGTGAGGGCTCCAGCTGGGGGTTGGGGCTCTGGGGTGGGGCTGGAGATGAGAGATTTGGGGTGCAGGAGGGGGATCTGGGCTGGGGGGTTGGGGCCGAGGGGTTTGGAGTGTGGGAGGGGGCTCCAGGCTGGGGCAGGGGGTTGGGGTGTGGGAGGGGGTGTGCGCTCTAGGCTAGAGGTGCAGGCTCTGGAGTGGGGCCAGAAATGAGGGGTTCAGGGTGCGGGACGGGGCTCTGGGCTGGGACAGGGAGTTGGGCTGCAGGAGGGGATGAGGGCTCCAGCTGGGGGTTTGGGCTGTGGGGTGGGATCGGGGATGACGGGTTTGGGTTGCAGGAGGGGGCTCATGGCTGGGGATGTGGGAGGGGATTCAGGCTCTGGGGCGGAGCTGGAGATGAGGGGTTTGGGCTGCAGGAGGGGGCTCCAGGCTAGGGATTGGGGCCAAGGGGTTCGGCATATGGGAGGGGGCTCCAGGCTGGGTCAGAGGTGTGGGAGAGGGTACGAGCTCTGTGCTGGGGGTGCAGGCTCCGGAATGTGGCCAGGGATAGGGGTTCAGGGTGCAGGAAGGGGCTCTGGGCTGGGACAGGGGGTTGGGCTGTGGGAGGAGCTCTGCGGTGGGGCCGGAGATGAAGGGTTTGGAGTGTAGGAGGTGGCTCTGGACTGGGGCAGGGGGGTGGGATGCAGGAGGGGGTTTGGGGTGTGGGCTTCGGGTAGCGCTTACCTCAGGAAGCTGCCGGCATTTCCCTCTGTCTCCTAGGCGGAGGCGCAGCCACGAGGGCTCTGCATGCTGCCCCTGCCTGCAGGTGCTGCCCCCGCAGCTCCTATTGGCTGGGGTTCCCGGCCAATGGGTGCTGCAGAGCCAGTACTGAGGGGTGGAGCAGCACACGGAGCCCGCGTGGCCACCCCTAAGATTAGCAGCCAGAGGGAGATGCTGGCAGCTTTCTAGGAGCCACGCAGAGCCGGGCAGGCACCCTGTCTGCCCTGCTGTGGGCAGCCCACCAGACTTTTAACGGCCTGGTCAGCGGTGATGACCGGAGTTGCCGGGGTCCCTTTTCAACCAGACATTCTGGTCAGAAACCAGACATCTAACAACCCTAGCGATATTAAACATGTGCTCTGAAATTCACCCAGCTGCATAAGAACCTTAGAAGGGCCCTCTGACCCTACCCCACACCACAATGCAGCTGAACTGCTGCAGTAACAGCAAACAGGTGGCTATAGCATAAGCACACATGGAGACTTTGCATCCACCTCTGCAGATCTCATGCACACTGAGCAGTGTCTTTGTCTTCAGGATTTTGCTTAATTTTTGGCTATAAACCTCCTCATAGCAGGGCAGAGGAATGTTGGACCATATGAGTAGCTGTGAGTCTGCTCCATTCAACTACTTCCCAAACCTTGTATTGTTCCACTCCATATAGTTTGTTTACAAACCTTCGAGCTCTCCAACTACAATACAGGAGACATATCTGAGGCCAAAGACATTACATTAGCTTCTCTATTTAAAGGAAAGAATCAGTACAGACCTCTAGATAGGGTTGCCAAGTTTGGTTGGACATATTCCTGGAGGTTTCATCACATGACATAATCTTTAATTAAAGATTAATCTTTACTTCCTGGAGACTCCGCCACAACCCTGGAGGGTTGGCAACCCTAAGTTATCAGTAACTAAACAACATTGTATAATCACTTGCCTTTCCTGTTAAGCCATCATTATACTTATTTTTACCTTTATAGATGTTTAAATGGTATAAAGACAGCTGTAAGTGGTTTATTTGTGTTCTTCCAATATGTCTTTTAAAAAGAACACCTAGAGCCCAATTATTTCCTGGGGCTGAATTTGACAGAACGGCAGAACCTCATTTGTGAATATCAGGTCTTAGAACCCTCTGTGGAGGTGCAGAGCTATTCTGTGGATCCATGCTTTCAAGCAAGCCAGGTGGATCTCAGTTCCAGCTCAGCAGCATAAAAGGCTTAAGATAATTAGGCACCTGGAGGTAGGAACAGGAAACCTCCCTCCCTAGCAGTTCACGCTAAAGTGTTACTGCATAAGGATTCTATTATTTAAGTTTAAAGGTAAGTAGACAAGGTTTCGCACAGTAACCATACTGTATGTATTGGGAAACATGAAGACCCTATCTGTTCACAGACAACTTAGGAAATTTGCTTCATGTTTTAGTTGGCAGAGTTTAACAGGAACAAAGACCTGAAAATAATGGAAAGATTGTCTCTTTCCTTGTTGGTGCTAATAAACATGCAGAATCTAAGAAGTGCTTTTGTTTCCACATTTCTTTTTCTGCTTTTTTTGCTGCAGGTGTTTTTTGTAAGTAGGAAAAATGGCAATCATTCATTTTGGAAGCAAGAGAGAATACGAATAAGTGACTAGGGAGTTCTAGTCCCAAGAAACACAAGTCTGCAAGCTCAGCACATGCAGCTGGTGCCAGTGTATTCCAGTGACAACATGCAATTTTTCCTTCTTCCTTTCAGTTTTTTAAAAAATTAATACAAAGGGACCAAAATGTGTTATGACATTCTGAGGCACAAGACTAGGGCGGCGGGGGAGGCTGAGGTGGAGAGCAAGACAAGAGTGGCCTGAACCTGGACTCTGGCTAAATTCAGATACAGAATGTCACAGCTCAGACCCAGTTCTAGCTGTAAATGTTAACAAAGGCAGCACCGTATGTCCTTCCTTCCCTTGCCAAAGTAATCATATCCAGCACTCCCCAGATCTCTGCTCTGATGTGTCGAGTCCTGGATAACTTTTTCCAGCAATCAGAAATGTTTCTTTGCCCCTCTCTCCCTAACTTATGCATCTAGGTTTTGAGAGCCTGTGAAAGCCATAGCTCTCCCCCGCCCCTCCCCACGCAATATTTTTGGTCTAAAATACTTGGGGGGAAATATTTTAAGAATATTTTCAGTGAGGCAGCCAATAACGTGCTGTGCATTAGTGTCACCACTCACAGTAGTGAGCCAAGATACCCTGTCTGACATAAAAGGGGTGAGATAAAGAGCAGAAATGAAGCAATTTTCTTCCCCCAACATAGTGTTTATTATACCAGCAAACACAATTACTTGCATTTAAACGAGTTCCCAAAAACATTAAGTGATACTGATCTCTAAATGAGTCTCCAAAATACAACCAAGTGTGCTTTTTTCCATGCAGGATAGCCCTTCCCACAATCCACCCGTATGTTCTTCCTCGAGTTTCCCTTTCCTTGGAACCCTTGCACAGCAACTCCTTCCTTAACACTATTCTTCTAAGAATTAACTGTACAGTAGAAGGGCCTGCATTACAAAGGACACAAGACAACTCCCCTTCCCAGCATGCTTTGTTAAAAGGAGATTGACAGGCAAGCTGCCTTTTCCCCACTTTCTCTGTGGAGCATGCTTGCTATGCACCATGCTCTGAGTCTCTTCCCCAGGTAAAGGCTCATATGTTAGGATCCGTTTCTGGGGTCTCTTTCCCCTCTGAAATAAGTATGCCAACACGGGGGTAAAAAGAGAGTACGAATCTATTCTTGTCTCTGAGTCCTGTCTCTGGGAGAGAACAGAGAGAATAAGACCAGTTTGTTAAAAATCATGGTCTCTTTTTTTGTCCATACCTTTTCCCTAATTTCCAGTGACATGGCTTGTCACCAATATCTACCTGTTGTTTTTGTCTCTACTTAACAATATTATTACTCTTGCAAATTTCACTATCACTGAGGGGCCAATAGAGAGCTTCACAACATACAAAAAAGACCAAGTACAAGTAGTGTCCATGCGTCTTACCTGTTTCTAGAACAAAGAATAATTTATAACCTTTGTCAGACAGGATAATTCCAGTAATCAAGTACGTACAGATGCTCCATTCCATGCTAACATTCATTCACTTCAAGGAGCAGAAGCAGGCAAACATTCTCTATTCTATTCAGGTTCTTATACCTCCAATATTTGCTTCCTATCACTATTAATTAGATTTTTATTATAACTAACTTATTGCATATCACATTTTAAGGAGACACTATTTAATCAGCCCTCAAATTAGACCTACTTTTGATATGGTATAATGCAAAAAAGAAAGTCCTTGTACTCCTAAACACTTAAACTATTTCATTTTAATTCCTCTACTTTGTCAACTAGTATTTTTAAAAGCCACCATTTTAGCATCATCAAACTAAAATGCAATCTGTGCTCTATCAGTTTGAATTTGGCCTGGTCATTAATGCCAACCACATAAGTGGTTCTGCTGGCCCACGTACATCCGCACTGATGTACGTAAGCTGACTCTGCACACAGACTGGATCAAAATGCTTCAGTAGAAGAATGCTTAATTATTTTATCTGAGTTTGGAATGCACTGAGGACTGACATAATTCAGTTCACTTGCATTATTGACAACGCAAGAAACCACTGACCTTTCTATTAAATATTCAAATGCTAATTAACCTGAGGGGAAAACTTAATGATATTAAGAGTTGTCTGCAATCTTTAGCCCTTCAAAGAGAATTAAGTGAAAAAATGTGCATGTTTCTTTTGTCCAGTGGCCTGAATGAAGGAGGGGGACATTGTCTGATAAGTGTAGCCTTGTCTATTCTTCAGACTAGCCCCAATTCAGTAAACATACTGCAAACCCCAAGTATAGATAAGCAAAGTTGTGATTAGCACCTCTCCAGCTTTCCTGGTTTCAAGCAGGGGTAAGTTTAATCCGAGCATATTGTACCTTCCTGGTGTTTACACTTAAGGTGTTTCACCAGTTGCTGGCCTCCAATGGCTGAACCAAAGTGCAGACAAAGCCTTACTTTACTTGCATATCTGAAGTTGAAAGTGAGTTATGTTAAGCTTGGAAAAACCAGATAACGTGAAAGTAACCACATCTCAGACAACATCTTAATGACCACAACTCTAGTTCAAAGATCCTGTCTGAAATGGATATAAGTTAATAAACAGTGATGAACCAATGTCCTCTTCATTTTAATGAAATGAATGATCAGGCAAGGTACCTTGAATTAATAGCAACATGTAGCACGAATTAAGGAAAAGGGACGTACAGCATTTGAGATGTCATCACAAGATAGCTGTATGCAAAACAGAGAGAATTAACAGAATACACCTCCATTTGCTAATATAACTCAGGTTTCCCAGGGATGAGCATATTCGTTGACTACAACAGTAAGTTCAAGATTGTATTATGTCATGAGCGGAATACAGAAAATAGATATGTTGGGATTTTAGGCACCAGAGAGACAGCCAAACACAATGCTGGATACATTTGGGAAAAGAACAAAAATGGTAGTGAAATAAACTTTATGTCTAGAATTTTCAAACAAGATTTATGGAGTTTGGCTACCCAGTCCCCCTATGGGAATACATAGGAGTGGAGTGATTAAGACCCTCGGACAAAATCGCAGCCTATATTCCTAAGGGACACTACATAATAAAAGGAATATTCTTTAAGCTTATAAAGAAAAGGTAATTGATAATGGACATTTAAACTCACATTGCTCATTTTACCACCTAATGGTCATAGCAAAGACCTTCAGAATGCCTGGAATATACTGAGTTCTAAGGCGCACTAGATCTCAGCTTGCCAAGTAAAAATACATTTGATGTTCTCTGTTCTCTCTCAGCTCATTCTTATGCAGACTAATGCCTGACAGATGCTTAGAGATTGCTTCAGGGATAGGCAAAAAGATCCACTGCACGAAAATGCTGGGATATTAGAGATGGTTTCTGCTGTTAGTGGAGCCGCAAAAGCCATAACTCCCTTCTGTTTATTCAGAAAAAAAGTAGTCAGTCTCTCATCCTCTGGTAAGCGAGAGGTTAACAGTCTGTTTTCCAAAAAGACCAACCCTCTAACGCTAAAATGTTATTTCTATTGCATTACATTTAGGAGCCCTCAGGGTCACAGGGTAGATAATCAAAAAGGACAAGGAGAAAATTAAAAAAGAGAGGAAGGCAATCAAAAAGAGCATTGAGGAGGACCATAATCCTCCATAGGAAGAATACTAATTATACTACTGCATCATCTTATAATTAACCCTGATCTAGAGTTCTTTTTTAGCAGTAATAACTTTCACACGTACAATCATTTTGATTGCTAATTGTTCCCAGCATTTCTTGAACAGCTATTTTAGTTTGTGTCGCTTCTTTTTACACAGCAGTTAACTCTCATTTATAAGAAATAAGACAAAATATTTAGTGTCTTGGATAATTCTGTCATCAGACATTCCAATAAGTGTGCTGGCTTCATTTTATGTTTGAGCTGTGGGTAGAATACATTCTCCTCCTTTCCCAAATAGTCCTCTCTCTCTAGTGGTGAAATTAATCGCTGGTGTATATCTCAGGTAGCACCCTCTCAGGCCAGCAGCTGAAATTGGCCATAGGTCTTTTTAACGACTTCCATCTGCACTTTCATATTTACTTTAATAAATGTGGAATATTATTATAGCAAGCACACTGAATTCCCTACATACTTTCCTTCCATAACAGCAGGGCCGGCTCCAGGGGTTTGGCTGCCCCAAGCAGCCAAAAAAAAAAAAAGCCGCGATCGCAATCGCGATCTGCGGCAATTCAGCAGGAGGTCCTTTGCTCCAAGCGGGAGTGAGGGACCCTCCGCCGAATTGCCACCGAATCCCTGAAAGTGCCGCCCCACTCCCGAGTTGCCGCCCCAAGCACTTGCTTGATAAGCTGGTGCCTGGAGCCGGCCCTGCATAACAGATCCCTACTTGGGCTCATATTGTTCCTGGACAACTGGGCACATGTTGGTATGCTATTTCTAAAGAGTTACAAACAAAACCAAGTTTCTGCCAGATTACATAATACGGGTGGGGTCCAAAGAAGAGGCCTTGGTGACGGCTGCTCCATCATGAACGAAATCAATATTCCCCACAAACTAACTTGAGGTATAGCGAGACTATGGAAATGCACAGATGATTTTACACCAGATACGTGGAATGAGATATACAGGTTGCTGAAATATATTATCACTCTGGAAGAATGGAGAGGATAGAAAGAGGGCTAGAACAAGCAATTTCAATTCCTTATGAAATTTGCCTTCAGAGCGAGGTATTTACAGCATTCACATTATTTTTAGTGCTTGTTTTCATTCAGCATTGGTTGCATTCTGTTCCTGTAAATTCACTCCAATTACAAAAGACTGTCTGTTCCCCATCTGTATTTGGATTCTTGATTAAGTAAACCATGGCAAACATTATTTCCTGCTGAATTTTTTGTTCAGAAGAGACACTAGAGTAATCCCTCTCTTCCCCTTGCTCCCCTCAAATACCCCTAAACTATTTTGTTCCTTGGCTCTAAATGTTCAATTAATTCCCAGACAATTAATGTAAGGAAGGCTTCATTCCAACTAGGTTGAGTCACACTAGGAAAAAAGGTGTGTTGAATAATACATTAAGTAGTGAAGACAAGGCCAGAGAGTTTTGAGTTATATGTTAAAGGCACATCAGCTTCTCAGAAATCTAGTGAGTATGCTTCTGTCAGCAGCAACTGCTAGCCCAGAGGTGGGTAAACTACAGCCCGCGGGCCACATTCAGCCCGCGGAACCTTCCTGCCTGGCCCTTGAGCTCCTGGCCAGGGAGGCTAGTCCCTGGCCCCTACCCTGCTGTCCCCCCTCCCCCGCAGCCTCAGCTCACCGTGCCGCCAGCGCTCTGGGTGGCTGGGCTGCGAGCTCCTTCTGGGTAGCGCAGCTGCGAGAGCCACCACCCTGCCCCGGTGCTCTAGGCTGTGCGGTGGCGTGGCTGGCTCTGGGCAGCGCGGCTGCCCGTCCTGGTGCTCTGAGAGGCATAGCAAGAGGGTGGGGAGTGGGGGGGGGGGCTGGCTAAGGGGCAGGGGGTTCCGGGGGCAGTCAGGGGACAGGGAGCAGGTGGGCGGTTGGATGAGGTGGAGTTTCTGAGGGGGTGGTGGTCAGGGGATGGGGAAAAGGGGGTGGTTGGATAGGCATGGGAGTCCCGGGGGGCCTGTTGGGGGGGCAGGGGTGTGGATTGGGGTCAGGGGATAGGGAGCAGGGAAGGTTGGATAGGGGTGGGGTCCCAGGGGGTGGTTGGGGTGGGGGGTCCCAGGAGGGGGCAGTCAGGGGACAAGGAGAAGGGGGGGGTTGATGGGTTGGAGGTTCTGAGGGGGCCAGTCAGGGGGCGGGAAGTGGAAGGGGGCGTATGGGGGCGGGGGGCAGGCTGTTTGGGGAGACACAGCCTTCCCTACCTGGCCCTCCATACAGTTTCGGAATCCCGATGTGGCCCTCAGGCCAAAAAGTTTGCCCATCCCTGTGCTGGCCAGACAAACACACTGCTCCAGTAAAGCAGCACTGTAGGCCACACATGCACCTGGTGATACTTTCCTCCTCTCCCTGGCCAGGTTTACATATCAAAATGTTATCCCCAGAACTGATGGTTTAATTCTGTTTAGATGGCACATTACTGAATACTCTTTTATCCTGCTCTAAATTCACTGCTAAAACAGACTTCAGCATTATGTCGATAAACATGATTTTTGGCAACTGTGTAAAGGCACAGCAACATTTTTCAGTGTAGACCTGGCCTCTGGAAAGGTCTTTCAGATATGAGGGAAATCCTGCCCTTATCAACCAAAATATTTGGGTAAGAGTGCAAGCTTGTACTGAGCTTTACAAAGGGGCTCTGGGAGTTAGGTACTCAACTCCCATTTCAAACCGAAGGCAGTAAACTACCTAACTGCTTTAGGCCCATTTGAAAATCTCAGCCCCAGTTTTCATTGTACAATGGAAACCTTAATCTGACTGCACATCCTTAATATAAACATATATTACTGTAATGTATACAGTATTATCGTCGCTTCACAGCTAAAAGGCATGTAATTGTGAATATAATCACTGGATCATTTGATTTGATGGTGGCAGAGCTTAACTTAGATTTCTTAAGCTCAATGATAATTAAACTTCTACAGAAGTTACACCATCAGGCAGCTAAAGTTGGGGATATTCTTACAGTAATTACTATTAAAGGTATCACTTCCCCACATCTTATTCCAACCACTTACTGCTTCGGAAGTGATTTCATTGTGGGAAACTGCCACACCTGTCAGGTTTTTCTCTTTGCCTGTTATTTTAAGAGGCAGGCAGCAGTGAAGTGAAAGGAGTTCAGTGGCTTCATTAAGGACCTGTCATTCCTAACATTTGCCCACCCTCTCATCATCATAGAATAAACAACAGTAAGCAGCTAATAATCAGAAACAAAATCAAAAGCACAAAAATTGCCAACTCCAAATGACCTTTGGTCAGCTTTGAACCTTGAGCTACATATGTCTCCTAGCATACCCAACCAAGCTGTGCCTTCACAGCATGCAGCTAATGAGGTTGAAAGTTTTCCTTATTAAAAGCTGAACAGTTACATTATCACTTTGCATGGTGTTCTTGCCCTGGATCCTCAAGGTGGAACTTGGTTAAGGAGCTGAATGCTTTGAGCTCAGAATATAAACAACAGGGAGTTTTCTGCAACTATGGCTAAATATAGCCCTTTTTATTATCCATCACCAAGAGCCTGACATGGGAGTCTTGTGCTACAATTGGTACAACACAGTGTCACCCTGACAAAAATGAGAGGATTTCAGCTGCCTTGAAACATTACATTGATGAAGGTAACACAAACAGCAGGAAGCAGCAGTAGCCGTCACCAAACGCCTGCTATTTATTTTTTCCCTTCACAGCCACCAAAAAGGAACTCCACCATAAAGGGCAGTTATCAATTCTACTTAGAAAATTTGTAAAACCAAAAGGCAAACTATATTTGGGAAGCGGCTAGAAGTTGACAATGTTAAAACATTGACTTATATAAAGTGGAGAAACAAAAGTGAAGGGTAATATAGTGCAACACTTTTATGTGTACGTATGTATTACTGCTGACTAGATTAAGCTTTCCCTTTAAGAAAAGAACTGAGGGATCCTAAATTTTGTGTGCTTGCCCTTGCAACCTAAATAAGATTATTTTAACAGAGGTTTGCTGGGTGAGGTATTATCTTTTACCGGGCCAACTTCTGTTGATTAAAACATTGACCCATAAGTGGAGGAACAAGAGTGAAGGGTGATACAGTGCAACGTTTTTATGTATATGCATGTATTACCGCTTGCTATATTCAGTTAAATTCCAGCATGTACCACAGTAGCCTCATTTTTCTAGAAGTGACTTACTCCAGGAGCCAGCAAAGGGACATTTTTAAAGAGTTTACTCCTGCTGGAGAAGCTCCTCATAACTTAATACCTTATTCCTGAGAGACTCAAAGGTGCAGAGACTTGATTATGCCTTTCCTTTCTTTATTAGTGATATACTAAGCCAATCAGGGAACAGAAACAATTCCTCATGGCTAAGGTAACCTGTCACATCAGCAATATTGAATAAATGCTGAAAACATAATCTGCAAAAAATTTTCCATGAGACAATCAAATACTTTCAAATCATAAGTGAATTCATGAAAGTCAAAGTCTGTTCATGGCCAGGAAAATAGGTGAATTGTGTCAAATCACATGGGGATTTTGTTTAAAAACAAAACACCAGAATATCCCTCCAAATATGAAATTTTCTTGCAAAAATTTCCATTTTCAAAAAATGTCTTTTTTCTTTTCATGAAAGAATTTGTTCAAAAAACTCAACCAGCTTGAAATTTCTGCTCCAAAGTTTCCATCTTGCACTGTTTTGAGGGGCTGGGGGAATGAAACAGGCTGAGATCTTTCTAGCTGTCCAAATTCAGGAATTCATTCCCTCAAATTCATTGAGGGAACAGTGGTACTGATAATGCTGCCAGGAATCTAAGATGCCATGAAGAGGCCACTTAGGAGACAGAATGAGAGAGGAAGCTAAACATTTTCAGCCCTCTCCTTCTCCCCCGCCCCCAAACTCCAACTTAAACACACTAGGCAGGGCCGGCCCACAACATTTTGGCACCTGAGGCGGGGAGCTCAAATGATGCTCCCATGCCCCCTCGCTTGGGCCAAAACTTTGAAATGTCTCAATTGTGCCTTCTTCCTGTTCTACTCCTCTCATGGTACTGCTCTGCTACCTACCCCAATAAAGGAGAACTAACAACTTAAAATGCCTTGTTCAAAAATTTTAAACAACACTTAACTTTCAAACGCCTGAACAGCAAATGTAACTTTTCTTGTCTGCGTAGTAAACACTGGCATTTTTATCTGTTTGAATAATTAAAATGGTGCTTTCCGTGCCTTCTTGGTTGCAAAGATTTGAACTGCTTCCTGCTGAAGGTCCGCAGTCTGGGCCAGCTCATGCTCTATTGAAATGGTTGCAAGGCTGACCAGCCTCTCCTGTGTCATTGTGGAGCGTAGATGTGTTTTTATTAACTTCAGCTTGGAGAAGCTGCGTTCTCCACTGGCAACTGTTACAGGAAGTGTTAGAAGTATGCAGAGAGCAACAAAAGTATTTGGAAAGAAGGTGGTCATCTTATTTGTGCACACAGATTCCAGAACAGCCTTTGGAGTTGATCCTGCTGAACTGTATCTTGAAAGGGCTTTCAGTTCATCACCTAATCACTTGCATCAATATCGCGCATCAATATCGCGCATGCGATCATGTGTCAACACTGTCTCTAGTGCCCTGCATTGCTGGTATAGGTCTTCTTCAGGTATAGTGAGGAGTTTTGGAATATCATACAACATCCCAAATATACTGCTGTGTTCCTTGAGCTGCATGAAACGTTCTTCAACTGACTGCATTGCACAATTTAGCACCTGGTTAAAGAATTCAACTTTGAATTGTTGTTTTGGGTCTCTTATGGGATTATCCCATGCCTCGTAATCAAAATGTCTTCTTCTTTGGTGATTCTTGTATTCTTGAATTGGTGGGAAAATAGCTTCAGTGTGAAGTTCCTCTGCCAACTTCTGTGCACTCTTCAGAACGTTTTGAAATCCCTCATCTGACCGGTAAGACTGTAGGTATAACTTTGCTTTGTCCAGTTGTTCCATTGCTCCAGATATATCAAGGTCAACACCTTGGAGTCTCTTGCTTACAACATTTATTTCAAACAGTATGTCATGCCACAACACTAAGACACACAGAAATTTGAAGTTATGTGTGTTTCTGGTGATTCCACTTCCCTCTGCTACTGTTCTCCCACAAACAGTTAATGTCATAGCATTATTCTCCATCATGGCAACTATGGCAACATCTATCTTCCCAATTTGGTGTTTGATAGGTTTTATTGCCTCCACTCTACTTTCCCATCATGCGGCACTCAGTGGTTTCAGTGTCAGAGAGGATGTTCCCAGATGCTGCTTCAAAATTTGCCATCAATGAGTTGATGCAGAGAAAAATACATAGATGCTTTGAATTACATTAAAAAATTCAGCAGCCTCACTAAAAGCTGTTGCTGCATCACTGACCACCAAGTTCAATGAATGAGAATTGCATGGGACAAAAAAACGCTCGAGGGTTTAACTCTCAGATCCGTGTCTGCACTCTTTTGTTCTTTCCTCTCATGTTGGCACCATTATCATAGTCTTGACCTCTCATGTCGGCATCGCAATTTCCGTATCTTCCAGCTTTTTAAAAAGCACATTTGTTATACCAGCTCCTGTAGTATCATCAATGTCAATAAATTCTAGAAAATGCTCTCTGACAGTCACCATTGCAGGGACATTTTCACTAGGTTCTGTTGTTGTTACAAAACGCACCATTAAAGTCATTTGTTCCGTATGGCTGATGTGCAGTCCAGACTAACAGAGTAATATCTGGCTGACTTCAGATCTGCCACAATCTTCTGTTTGACTTTTGTTGCCAGTAACTGTATGATCTCATTTGGAATTGTTTTTCCAAGGTAGTGGGGTGTGTACATTTCTTGGGTGGTGACTCTTCTTAGATGCTCCTGGAGTACAGCATCAAACTCAGCCATCAGCTCCACAATTTTGAGGAAGTTTCCATTGTTTGGCACATACAGCTGATCTGAAGTGCCACACAGTGCTAGGTTTTGGGTAGCAAGCATTCTTACAATGGCAATGTGCCTTTTCAGAACATTTTGCCAGTAAAGAGACTCTGATGCAATCTTCTCTTGATGCTGTGAAGTATCAGAAGGGTAGCCATGTTAGTCTGGATCTGTAAAAAGCAACAAAGAGTCCTGTTGCACCTTAAAGACTAACAGATGTATTGGAGCATAAGCTTTTGTGGGTAAATACCCACTTCGTCAGACGCATGCTTTGATGCTGATCATCTATGGTGGCCTTTAACCTTAGTCTCATCTCAAGCTCTTTCCACCTATGGAACGCACTCTGGTGATTTGCTGCCTTCTCATGGCATGCCAGATTTCTAGCCAGATTTTTCCAGTCCTTTGTTCCTGTAGAACCCAATGTGGCTGGAACATTAGACTGGAAGAGTTTGCAACAAAAACAGTATGCAGCATTCTGGGTTTTTGAGTACATAAGCCATGGCCTCTCCACTTTGTCACCATTGGGGATTCATTGTCTTTGGGGAACATGAAGTTTTTCACTTGCTGTGGCCCATATAGTACAAGGAAGTCCCTCAGGCTACTGCTCAAGTGGGTCCACAGATCATCTAGACTTAAGGAACTAAACTCAACAGCAGCTGTTTCTTGCACCTCCACCACACTCTTCTCTGATCTACACTTTTCTTCAGGAATGTGCATGGTTACATCCTTTTGAGTTGGAGATATGGATGCTGCAGTAGTTGCCAGGTCACCTGCATTCTGACTAACTGGAAGATCTCCTCACCACTCACATCCTCACTGGGACCGGAATGCTCACTGTGAACATTTGTGTCTATGTATCTCAGGAGAGCTCCTTCCTGCTTAGATAGAAAAGCTTCCTTTGCTTGCTTTCTTTTTCTGAATGCTGCCCCAGAGGGGCATTTTCTTCCTTCACTCATGACTGCTGTGCCAGCTATAGTTGCTCTCAACACTTGGTTGAAGGGGACAAATAAGCATTGCTGGTAGCAGGGCCTGAGTGAGGAAGATATCAGCATCTTAAGGGCCTAACTGGCTCCTACTACTTCAGTTGACTGCCTGTTCTCCTCAAGTGGGTTCAGGGAAGCAGCAGGAAACAGGAAGCGGCCTGAGAAGCTGGTATTAATCAGTCCAGGCTCCTGGGGGTGCTAGAGAGGTACATAAGAGGCTCCTCCTCCTCTCTCTCCCTGCAGCTCCTGCTGCTTTCTGTTAGTCCCTCTCTCCTTTTCTCCTGCCTGCCTGTTATGTCTCTTGTGCCCTCCTTCCTCCAGCACAGCACTCCACCATTTCCGTGTATCTAGAGCAGAGAGAATACATGCACCAGCAGCAGACACAATTTTCTACACTCTGGGTCCTAGTGGTGCCCCCCACAGTCTGGCACCTGAGGTGGCCACCTCAGTTTGCCGCATGGTAAGGCCAGCCCTGTCACCAGGGCAAGCTATGGCCAACTTCTCTCAAACAAGCTTTAGTTAACAGATAGCATCACAAACATCTCTGCTGGGCTCATACAGATCGACTTGGAATTGTACATGGTTGACTAGTTAATGTTTCCTGAGTCAGAGTTCCCCACTTGAACATGTTCAGTCATCTCATTTGTTACCTAATCTGATGAGCAGATGATGACATTACCTATTCTACTGAAAGGAGCCAAGAGATAGGATCATTGCAGATACAATCTGCAGACAGTTTCTTGCCATGTAATTCTTTGCTCAAAGTTGCTCATTTCAAGAATATTTCCTCAAATGGGTATATTCCCAACCCAAAGGTAGGTTCTTCTGTTCCCCTTTATGATACCTTTGCATTTCAACTCTTTCCAGTGTTTGGGTGAAAAGTAACCATCACCTCCAATTTCACCACAAAATGCTTATGTGATTGTCCTCTCCTTCCAGTGATTCTTTTCTTCCGTGCTGAGATTAGCTAGGTTTTTCTGCAGGTAGGTATAATTTATACCCAGCTGTTGATTGATCATTCAGTCAAAACATAGACCTGAAAGTGAAACTGTGCCTGAGGAGAAAGGTTACGATGGAAAATAAAATGAATCAACTACTATACCCCACAGGCCTTTTTCAGTAGGGGAATATTTGAGACCATGTAAGTGCTCCCTCGTTTAGAATCTATTTTTAAACTACCATCAAACATTCAAACAAGGGTCACTAAACTCTCTCTCTGTGTAATGTTAAATGCTTAGATTCCGAGAGGAGACGGCAAACCACAACAACATGCAGACTATCAATTCAAAAGAAAAATCACCTTACACAAAAGTAGACTAATAAAGCAAAATTGCTCCAGGGGCATGTAAAGTGAAAACTGATATAGTACATGAACTTTGAGTGTCCATTTAAAATGCAAAAACTCCAGCACACTCAAGGCTCGAAGTATTGTCTGGAAAAGCCATTCATAGCCTTGATGTGAACCGGAGCCTGAGAAATCATTAAAGGCACCAGTAACAATTCTGTGAAAACTTTGTCAAAAGCAGTGTATCCTCTGTGAAATGGCTCTCTGGAGTGAACTGGAGTAAATAACAGTAATTGCTTTGTTAGACTGCACGCCAGGAATAAAGGCCTTTATATTTATGCAGCATAAGAATCAAAACCATGGTGGGAAGACTCTTTTTCAGCATATAGATTGTAATGAAATAATTCTGGTAGTTCTGCTGGCCAGAGGCTTCCCCAGGCCTTTGATATGGTAATGGCCTACAATGTACAGTAGAAACCTAGTAAATGAAGGCTCTTGTTGCACAAAAAAATTATATTCTTTGAACAGATCCACTTATTTCCCCTAACTGCTTTGCTCTCAAGTGAGCTCCATGGTCTCATCTTTGCTTGGTGCTTCCTCAAGCTGTACAGTACCTCTGTCAGAAGAAGGCTACCACTGATGTAAGGCCCCTGCCATTGTAATGGGTTGTTACAGGAGTAGAATCTGATTAATTTGCCTCTTACCAAGGTTTCCTAGTCCCAGATGGACTCACAAGACACTTCAGTTTCATTCACAAGCCAAGCTGTTTTGTTTTTCTAGTTCATATAACGCACAACATCCGCCCTCTCTGTTCTCTGCTATCCTCTCCACCAACCACTCCTGCCTTCATCTTCTGATCACTGGGCTCCCATGCCCTGGGAGGCCAGGGTTCTTCACTCTAACTGCAGCAGAAAAAACTACCACAATCTTCACTCTGCTGTGCTCGGCTTCTTCCAAAAATGTCCTTACACACAGGGCTGCAATGCAGGTGTTTTGCAAGTCAGCTCACTCTTAAAGTTCCCAGTAGGTATTTGCTTTTTATTGCCAATTCATTTCATTAAGGGAACTAAGCCACCATCAGACAATAATGATTTTTTGGTCACTACCGACCTAGGCCAGATCAAAGGCAAGTACATTGATAATCCTTCAGTCATGCTACTGGGGAGTAGTACATCTCCCAGTTTATCCACTGAAGAAGTAGACAAGCTCATCGCTGTAATATACAGTTGGCTCCTGAAAACTCATGCAGAGAGGAAGCACTCAACTCTTATTATATGTGCTTCCATTTTTCTTTTGCTCAGTTTGCTCCACCTCCAACCCCAACAAGAAAAACTAGAATAACCTGAAACAGAGAGCTGGCAAGCAAGGTCACTAGAATTTTTATTTTTCAGATCCAGCCAGTATGAGTTAAAAATTGCTTTAATACTCTATGCCCCGACTTTGCCTTCCATTACCTGGGCAACTCCACTGACTTTAATAGTGCTTGCATTTGGCCTTTGGTACATGCAGACAATATGTTGTTCCCAGACAGTCTCGGGATTTTACCTAGCCTCTGGGGAATTTGCTTTTCTGAGGCCTGCTCCTCCTGTCAGTACCACATGGAGAACTCCCATTTAACTCAACCCACAGGATGATCAGACATGAAAATTCCAGCATAGTCATAGTCTGATAGAAAAGTGCTTCCCACTGGGCTTACCTACCACAGACACCCATGTTTGAAAACTTTTGTAGAGAACTGATCAAAAACAGTTCCCACCTAAACCTATTGGGAGTAAAGTTGTTTGCAGGTATGGCCAGGCGCCAAGTGTGTTCAAAATCACCTTGGGAAATCATGAGCAAGTCTCTGCCCCTACTGTGGCCTGCTCAGCTCTCTTCGATTACACTGGAAATATATGTTGCTTCCAATTGTTTCCTCTCTCCTGCTGTGTCAATGACTGAAACTGAAAACCTGCCCTAGCTCCCTGATGCATCAGGCAGAGGGAAGGTTTCTGCTTTCATGGTCCTCAGCACAGGAAAAGCTGAGAATAGCTGGTGGTGGCAAAAAAAGGTTTTCATGTTTCTTAACAGCACCTCAGTCTCTAAGTGAGTGGAGATCTCATTACAAGACATAACCAAATAAATGCCAGCTATTGTTAATAACTGTCCCTTGAGATTCTATAACTGTTCTCCGTCTAATGGCTATGCAAGTATTAATTTTTCAGCCAATTTTCCCCAATATTGTAGCAACAACTGTGTCTGCTTTCTGCGAAGTGCATTAGTTGTCATGAATAAATCACAGTTAACCTGCTGCACTTTTTCCACTTGCAAGAGTTGCCTGCTGTTGATTTAGAAGTTTTCTGCCACATTTAAACAACTCCATGGTTTGGCGTCTCCTCTTCTGAGCAGTTTAAAGTCACTCATTTCCTGTGTACCGTCAATATTCAGCCAGGAAGAATGAATAGTATGAGAAAAATGTGTAACTTCAGTTTAAAGTCCCTTCCTGAAAATATTTCAAACTTCAAAAAATAATTCTAATGTATGCCCTATGTATGACATAGGTTGTTTGTTTTTTTTAAAATTACACTTAAAAATATATTCCATATCTCTTTGCTGATTTTTCATGTACATCCCCCTAAAACCAACTTTGAATAATTGCCATAAATAAAACTCAGTCATCACAGCACAGCTGGTAAACTGCAGGCTGCCAGCAAATATGGCAATGATGAATGATATGCACTAATGCAGGGGTTTTTTTACTTCTCTTATAAGTACTTTAAATGACTGTAATTCTGGTGGGAGGTGTCCAACTGGCAGACCCAGACACTGAAGTCTTTGATCCCATGTGCCTTGATCCTCATCTGGTGGCATCACCTCGTCTGAGAGGGGAGTTCTGTATTCCTGGCTCATATAGGGCCTGATCTTGCTCTTGATGAAATCTGTGATTAAAATCTCAATTGACTTCCATGGAAGCAGGATTGGGCCCACAATTCATGGGCAAACTGTAAAGACTCTGAACAAAGACACCAATTAGTGGCAATTGTGTTGGGGGACGATTAGATGATGCAGAGAGAGATAATGGAGCACAGAGTTGAGTTAGCGAGTGGCAAGCATGGTGAACAAGGCTGGAAAAGCTGGGAAGCATTTCCTTCTACAGCTACAAGCAGCAGACGTAGAAATAAAATATGAACATAAGAATATTAGCTGTATACAGATAAATTAGCATTTTTATGTTACCTATCAGCTGATCCATAATAGCCTCTTGCAGATGTAAGCCACTGGTCAGCATGTGTTACAAGCCCCTTTGTGCTACGCCACAGAGGATATGAATTGTTACAGCTCCCAGCTACCAGTGTTGAGCTCAAGCTGTAGGAACGCATGCTTTTAGCTCTAGAGGTCCCCAGTTCAATAGCCAGTGTGTTGGCCAAGAGGGCGGCTATCGCAACAGCATATCCTGAGGGGCATTTTATACGACAAAGCATTTCTCAAAAGATGCTTGCTTCCTAGGAGGCTGGAACACAGCAAGAGCACCCTAACCTGCCAAAGTAAGGGCCACATGGCCAATCCTCAGCATGGTGCATCCGCTTCCGTGTGCCTGGCCTTTGCGGGTTGTTACATAGGGAGGGCCATGGCCCACCTCCTCCTCAGACCCTCTGGGGAACGTGGTTCCTGGAATGCACTGAGGGAGCAATCCCTGTACTTCCCAGATAGAGGGAGGCCATTACGAAAGGCCCTTACATGAGGAGCAGAAGTGGTTTCTTAAACCCACTCCCCAGGCACCCATAGAAGGGCCAGACACAATCGGACCCTACATACCCAGTACAATAACAATAACTACCATGCATTCAAATTCATCATATGAAAACTAATGTTTAATGGCTTTAGTTCGACAATGCTTCATCTCCTTAGAGGCACAGCCATTTATATCTTAAGTGGTATTTTGCTCATTGTAAACCTATGGTGAGGATATTCATTCTAAAATTACTTCTCATTCTAAAGTACAGTAAACGTATTGCTGGTAGCAGGATACCAGCAAAGGGACATTGTGCTAAGCAGCAGCAGCTAACTATTTCTTTCAGCAACAGAGTACTAATGTAAGAGGCATCCCTTTCATTCTTTTTCTTTTTTAAACACATCTAGGTAGCCAGGCCTCAGCAGTCACTTTCTGGAGCAACAACAGAAACAGGCTTTTGTTCTAGTGCTTTTCCTTTCATTTTATAATTGATATAGATTTCCCAAAAAAGTCATAAATGATTTAAAAACATCATCCATATTACATCTAGCACTTGTTAAAATTTAAAACATTTCAAATAGGCAACACACTAGTCTTCATTTGCAAGAATCTCACCATGGAAGCAGCATGCCTAGTGCTCGGAAAGCAGGGTTGGGGGTAGTATCTCCTAGGTTCTGTTCTTGTCTCTGACCCTGACTCCCCAAGGCAGCTGAAAGGGATGCAGGTAAAGCGACATATTAGTAATAAAACTATCCCCACCTCCAAGGTACCACATGGGGTGGTGCTGATCATGTGGAGCGATTCCAGGGGAGACCACAGCAGCCCGCTCTATTCTTCAGGAGCTGCAAAGATTCTGGTGTATCTGGGGGGAGAGGGGATCATTTCTGGTGGACTACTCCTCCATTCCAGCTATATGGGACTCTAACGGAATGCTCCTGCTGGACACTGTTCCTGTGGCAGTGCTATGTAGGAGAAACTTTCGATCTCCCATCTCCAGCAACACTGGATCTCTTCTCACAGACTAGAAGGATTTATAAAGCACCTACCACTGCATTCTTTACACAATGCTTAAAAATACAGCAAGAGTTACCCACAAGTAGTTAGTTCAATGATGTGTTCAGCTCTAGGCATAATGCAGCTCTCTGGCTGGATCTCAGTGGCTTCCTCTTTCAATCCCCAGTTGTAGACCAGCCTCTTTTCATCATCCAGGTAACTAACCACCTCATTTTTAACTCAGACACAATCAATGCCATCGGTATAGAGACTCATGTTGCAATTTCAGTTTCAGTATTCACAGCGTTTAGTGGTATTAGCTGCTGCTCCATTCTTTTTAAAAACGTAACTATGTTGCACTGAGTTTTGGACCGTCAACATTTTTTCACAGGCAGTAGAACAACATCAACTGAGGAAGCATCCTGGAGGCCAGTCACAATGAATATATAGCTCTGCTGAGGCCATAACAAAGGCTCTGTTGTGCTGCACACACAGTTCAGTTTGCAAGCTTAACTGTAATGAGTTACTCTGTACATGGAAAAGTGTTGGCACAGAGGAAATTGATTACAACATTACAGGGCCTTGGGAATGGCAATTGCTGTTCAGCACATACATGCATTTCCATCCACGAGGTGCCAAGTTGTCCTGGTTTTACATAGCTTCTCCCTCCCCTGAATATCACTGAATCCTCCCCTTGTCCTGTTCATGAAATTCCCAGGTGTTTACCCGTCACTTTTTCCACCTTGGAACTTTTAAGATAGCTAAGCTGGTAATATAAAGGTCAATAGCAGGAACACATTGATGCTGCGGTGGACATTTTCTCAGAAGTAAGCCAGGTCTCTCTCACAAGCTCATAGAGTCTGATGCCATGTGACATTTTCTTTGTTTTGTTAACTCTTGTTTTTGTGTCTTGATTCTGTGACAACTTTTGTGGAATATGTCTCATTTCTTAACTCTGGACTTTCTGCTTATCTGCAATATCTCACCACTTCCTCCACTGCAAATTCTTGTGGAGGATTATTTAGCTGGATTTCAACCGTTTCCTGCGTTCTCCAGCAAGATTCATCCTGTACTATGGGGCCTTGCTGAGTGAGGCACCAGAAAGTCCCTTTTTAGTTTTACTTTCACAAATTAGGCTGCATGCTTACAAGTAGTCGCGAGCTCTAAGGAACTGTGGTGCTAATGTGGGGATATGACTGAACGGGGCAACAGCAGGTAGAATAGCAACAGCGATTTGCTCTTTGGGAGGATCCTTCGAGGAAAAAATCTACTGTGTCGCAGAAGGTTCTGGTGAAATACTGGTCTTGTTATGTCTCTCACCTGCACTCAGATGGCCCACGCAGTACATTGCTTTTCACTGTGGGGTATTTTTTAGGATGAGGTGTAATAATGTTGAGCAAAAAGAGGAAGAACACGTGTATGCTGCTGTGCAGATCTACACTGGGAATGAGGACAAAGAGGTTCAATGTGTCAGCACTGACAGTACAGAACGTTTCCAATCAAACCTTCAGATTAACTGTTTTCTCTTGTAATCTCTTCCTTTCTCTTTAGTTTGCCAGGCAGGTTATGCTAAAGGAGCAGACCACGCATCATAGCTGCTTTCCAGTACCTCTGCCAGGCCATGTCTCCAAATTCCTGTGCATCTCCAATTTTGCTACAAATTTTCAAGAGGATGAGGTAGGGCTGGGACTAAAAAGAGGGACCATCGCTGCATTTTTTTATGCACCAAAATCTCTCCTATTTTGAGGATGTACAAAAAATGCTGGTCCGGCCTTGAGTAGTGCTGTTCCCCTCAGTGCAGCCTGACCATATCTAAATCACATGCTTCTGCTAGAGACCGCATGGGGAGGGCACCAATTTGGGGTTAGGAGAATTGGAGAAAGAGAAATCTGCCAATAGGGGGTAGCATTTCTTACATCACACTCATGAGCAGGAAAAAAATGCTGACTGTGCCCAGTGATCTTTCTTCCTGGATCTGATACTTGAGGGTTCATTTCAATACTATTGCCAAGGTACTAGATAAAGAGGATAGTAAGGGTGGGGAAAGAACTACAGAGAAATCTCTTAATGAGTCCCTGCCAACAGCACAAATCCAAAAGGAATTGGAGTAGGAAACAACAAAGGCCCCTTTGTGTATTTTCTCCCTCTTACACATTTGTTTATTTGCTACCCAGGGACTGCACAACCAGAAACACTGTGGAGTTGGAGAGTTAGCTTTGTGTCTTGCACCGGATTTTCACAGATGCAGATAAACACATAAAAGGCAGGATTCTGCAATGTACTGAGCCCCCAGGATCCCACTGATTTTAGTTGGGACATGAGTGTTCAGTATCTTGCAGGATCTGGCCCAAAATGTAGATTGATGGAGAAGGAAATAATATGGATAAAACTGTTCATTCCCAGTAAGCTCAAGCCTGCAAACTATTACTCAAATTGCCACATTGGCTGTGAGTAAGGACTATCTGCAGGAGCAAGTGTCAGCAGGATTGGGCCCCAGAAGTGCTTCAGCCAAGTTCCTAACTGAACAGTCTATTTTAGTGGCCACCTTTTGCTCTCCAGAATGTTCCTTTCTGTTATTTCTGTCGGCTCCCAACCCTGTGATGTGATTAGAGTGGATGATTACACTTACATAACAGCATCAAATTAATTTGCAGCACAGCACAACAGCAGAGGAAATTGTTTGAGTTCTCAAATCTCACCCTCCCCAGTTTATTTTAGTGACATCAAGGGATTACGGCAAAGTGGGTCAGTAGAGCACTGCTGGGAAAACAACCAAAACATCAGACCTGACCTTGTAAACTAAAGTGAGAGACAGCAAATAAAGAAAAGAGTTTGTACCAGGTTCTATTAAAAGCCATCAGGATGAATCAGCCTCCTAAACACACATTTCCATTCGAAAGTGCCGAGGTGATGGCAGGGTGAAACAAATGGTACAAAGTCTTTCAGTGGAACAGAGTTCCTTTTTCCTGCTGTGCTGAGTGAGGCAAGGACTTGGAGCACAGACATCATCTGAGGTTTTAGTTTTATTTTTAAGTAGAGGAGGCCTCAAATTTTCCTCTCAGCAGCGCTGCCATAAAGACTCACGTAACGGTTTTCACTCTTTTTAACAAAGATGGGATGGGCACCCTTCAAACACTGGTGTAAAGAACATCTTGTGTAGAGCTGGGTGCATGTGTGGTATATTTTAATTCCCCATCAGTATGTTCAATAACTTCAGATTTTTTATTTTTTCTACATGTGTCTGTAAACTCAACTTCACACATGAGGATTCTCTGAAGGGATAACCTCACAGGAGAACAGTCAAATAACTTCTTGAGAACTCAGGACACCATTTGCTATGTATCAAAACATGAAACCTATAATCATTTTGTTTATATTGGTATTTTTGTCATTTAACAGATGTGTGAAAGCTACCAATTGTCCCTATGTATTAAACTGATCAGCTGGCTGCAGTGAGCTGGTTGGTTTGCGATCATTGCTGAATGTTTGTATACCAAGGGAAGTGACTAAATATTGACTATTTGGTTGAAAAATGGAGAGATGCTTCTTAAAAGGAAACTTGCAGGCACTGTTTGGATAGTGTTAAATTTGGGGCAACCCATTTTGAAATTTGTAAATTACTCCTTTCATTACCCATTGGTCCTTCTCTACCTGCAAACAATGGTTCCTCCTCCCTCCCCCCAAGTTTTTGAATGGATCTGAAATTTATATAACACTATTAATTTAACAACTTCAGCTTTATAGCACCTCGACACGCCAAAACAGGATTCTTTGTGCCCTGCCAGCTTCATCAGCTGAGGTCAGCACAATGCTGGGAGTAGTGTGTGTTCGGATGCTACTGCTGTGGATTGCACAGAAAGAATGATACTGTATGTGTTTGGGAGGACTCTGAAACAGGTGGCATTTAAAAAAGAAATCTAGGTATTTAGGATTTGGTAGACTAAAATTATAACATGATAGGTCAAATACTTTCCCCCCCTATGTAATATGCCCTATAAACAATTTGGATGCATTTTCATACATTACATTAGCTTTCACTCTTTGGAGTCAAATTCAGCCCTGGCTTAAGTGGCGCAACCTCCAGTGAATTCAACTCCCATTATACAAAGGGGTTTGGAAGTCAACTGGCATTGCACCTGATTAATGTAGGACTGTATTTGGTCCATTGTGTTGAGTCAACGCATGTCAATGGATCCAACACCCATCAATGGACCTAACACCCACTTTCCCCCCCACCATCCACAGACACACAAAAAGCAAATAAAAATGTCTGATAGCAACTCTCTATACAAGAATCTTGTCAGAGGATCATGAAGATGAATGGTGAAGATCATCCAAAACGTATACTGTTCTGATTTTTCCCCCTGAAGTATTATAAAAGAACCCAACCATAATGTACTGAACTCAGGTTAAAAGTATAGGCTACAAACCTACTTTTCCTGTTCTACCCGGTTTGTTTTTCTTCTGCATAACTGTCACAATCCTGTGATGAAATGCATGTGTATTCACACCAGATATACTGTAATTTGTTGTGTGTGTTGCCTTTTACCACACTTGTAATTTCTACACAACTAAGACAATTTGGTGGTATGAATCAGACTTTACAAATAAGAAGAAACATGTTACTCTGCTGATGTCACCCTACAATCATAAAATGTGTTTGTCTTTCATGACACTGGATTACAATAGTCTAATCTGTGGCCACCTTTATCATATGTATTGTGGATACATACACAAAGAGATATTGCAAAAATGCTATGTGCAGGATGAAATATCAAGCACTGAAAAGTCTGGACACGAATGTTAAGGTTGTTCCTACAATATTGCACATACCACATACTTCATTCTATACATTAATAACAAACAACAGTAGATTAAGTGTTATGTTTAGAAGAAAAACAATAGGTTACATGACTTACATTAATATTGTGACATTATCATTGGAGATTTCCTCAATTTTGAATGCTTGATATTTTAACTTCTAATATTTTATTAATGCTAGTTTTTCCCTATAATTTTCTTTGCGGTGGGGGTGGGGGTTTGGGGTGTGGGGTTTAGCGATAGAGTAAATGAAAATATTTGGTTTGGGGATCTTAGACTGTTAATTGCCTTAGCATAATTTAACATTCCTTTATTCTGGTTCTATGCTAAGGTCTCCCCTGCAACTTATAAATTCCACAGGCTCCAGGTCCTAGCAGCTGTCAGTGAAGCATTCACATCTTTCATACCAAGGTGCTACATTGAATGGCCTATGGCCAAGATTTTTTCAGTGCTTAAATTTCTGGGTTCCCAACTAGAACCAATGTAAAGTGGTCTGATTTTCATAAGGGAAGGTGCTCACCAGTTAGGGTGACCAGATAATAAGTATGAAAAATCGGGACGGGGTGGCGGGGGGTGATAGGCACCTATATAAGACAAAGCCCCAAATATTGGGACTGTCCCTATAAAATCGGGACATCTGGTCACCCTATCACCAGTCTCTAAATCAGGCCTCTTCAAGGTGTCATTGCTTGGACATCGCATCACTGAGGCATCCCAAATTACTAAATCTTTTAGAAAATCTTGGCCTAGACTTTACAAATTCCTTGATATACAACTGTTTGGCCTGCCGATCTTCCAGGCTCCTCCAACTTTGCCTGCAAAGTGTGTAAGATTCTTGCCGCATGTCTGTGTTAGTCTTACAGACTGCAGGACGTTACTACTTAAACTTGAAGAAGAGATTACAGTGCAGTCTTTTCATCTTCAGGCTCATTAACACTATCACTAGGGCCCCCTGGAGTCAAAGTGAGTCAAAGGTCAATGCTGGAGCTACCACCGTCCCAATTAATACAGTGCTAAAAGGAAACAAAAACAAAACCTGGAATCAATAGCAGCTGCTATTCCCACAAGTATTTAATGAGCAAGCTCTGTTTTTAAGAGCATTAAATATTGGTCTTTCAGTCTGAACATTGCATTTAGTATGCACCTTTAGGTCCTAAGCAAAAAAAGCCTCATTATGCTTATTCAGACCATTCCACAGACTGTCACTGCTCTCAGTTAAACCACTTTAGCGTATCCCTAGAAAAGTGACACCCATATGGTACTATGGATGGCAAGTTGTCTGTCTGCAACTCAATTTATTTAATGTGCTGCCCCTTTAACGAATGGGGCACCTGGGATGTATGCATGGGGACGTGGCATGTAACTGACCAGGAGACTTTAACTGAACTAGAGTGAAAGCTCCTGGAAATCTTTAAAAGATGAAAAACAGGAAATGGAGAGGTCCAAACACCAAATGGCAAATAAAAAGACCCATTTTTTCTTTTACACTCTCACAATTTTTTTTTTGCGGGGGGAGCCTGGCATTCATGATTTTTTAAACCTTGGGTTTGGCAATACTGGGTAGCAGACTACAGCTGCCTATACTGTGGTCACCTTTATTCACTGGTGCCCCTTCAATCTTAAAGAGCTTTTTTTATTCATTTTTGTATGTCTATGTGATGCAAACACCTGTAAGACAATCTCTTGGTAAATAGCCTTAGAAACACAAACGACAGGAAAAAAAGACAGATAGACCATTTTTGCCTGGTTAGCTGTTTTGCTAGCCTATGGATTGAAGAACATTGGCATACTCCCTATGGGGATGAATTAGGGATAGGTAAAGATCTTCTGGCCCAACCTTCTATTATTCCTCCCACCCCTTATCAACATTCCCACTGTTTTGCATAATTAAGGATTAGGCAAAATTGTGCTTCCATCCTTTAGGGGGGAAAATAGATTATCTTGGGAAATGCTTGCAGCATTGTATGCATGGATGGGCAGAATTGAAATGCCACAGTTTTCCACAAGGTATCTTGGCACAGTATTTTCATTAGGGTTGCACACATAGCTTTAACTCCTTCCATACTCCTTTGATTTGCATTTAACCTTCAAAGCAGGGGTCGTCAACCTTTCAGAAGTGGTGTGCCGAGTCTTCATTTATTCACTCTAATTTAAGGTTTCGTGTGCCAGTAATACATTTTAATGTTTTTAGAAGGTCTCGTTCTATAAGTCTATAATATAGAACTAAACTATTGTTGTATGTCAAGTAAATAAGGTTTTTAAAATGTTTAAGAAGCTTTATTTAAAATTAAATTAAAATGCAGAGCCCCCCCGGACCGGTGGCCAGGACCCGGGCAGTGTGAGTGCCACTGAAAATCAGCTCGCGTGCCATCTTTGGCATGCGTGCCATAGGTTGCCTTCCCCTGCTTCAAAGGCTTAGTAGCAACTATTGCAAGCGTGTCCACAATGCATATCTTTCCTTTCTGAGTAAGACAAAGGAGTCAGAACTTCTGTCTTGAATTGCTGTGACAAAGTCACTTCTATTTGGGCCTCAGATTCCCTACCTGTATAAGAGTGGTGATAATACTTTTCACGCTGCAGCTGAAGACACTGTGACGCACAGTCCAATTTATGTTTGTAAAGTACTCTGAGATCCTCAGAGAAGGTGTTGCACAAATGTCTTGTCAGCATTTGAAGGCATTTCATGGAGCACAGTAGCATGACAGTGATATCATACTGCAGATCCCAGCTCACACAAAAACGAGCATTGTTACAGCATAGGACTAAAAGAGGCAGAGATTTTACAAATCTGAATTCAGGAACTCAGTCCTGAATTCTGTATACTCCCACTGATTACAACTGGAATGATGAATTGGGCACTAATGCAAAAAAAAATGATCCCAAAACCATTCAGAAAGATAGTGCTACAATATTTTACTGCATCCTAATCTGCAAGGTGATATTTTGTAATAACACTTTAAAAAGAGAGAGAAAGCAAGAGAGTGTCATTTTAAACTACTTTTAAAGTAATTGCTCAACAACTTGCCGGGTCACAGGGCTTGATCCTGTAGATGCACCTCAGACCAGTCTCCCAGCGCCTTCAATGGGTGTTTGCTTGCGTAGTGCAGCAGTGGTCCCTTAATGTGCATACACATATTGCCACTGCAAGGTTCAGTTTATTTATTTATTTCCTCAGACAGTGGGAGCCAAATGAACCTAATGAATGATATTTCATCTGAAGCTTTTGCTGTTTATAATAATACACCTTGCTTTATTCTGTAGTCTCTGCAATTTCTCTAACAGCTGACCCAAGATTATGTCTCCGAGAGGGACAATACTGGTGTGTTGTAAACTGCTGCTGTTTCTTTTCTTGCCATTAATGAGTTTAGAAAAGGACATTCAAGATGCAGTTTTGCCAATTAGAGCTGCTGCTACCTGATTCTTGAAGGACATAGCTATGCCTAATTGTATGTTCAGACATTTTAAGTAGTTGTTCTCTGCTTCTTGTGCTGCAAGTCTCTTAACCTTCAGAGGCAGAGTCATACAACGGGTAACAGCAACAAACAACAAAAAATCTACACCCACAGTGGCTAAAGCATCTAGTTCCAGACTGCACAGGATTTTGACCATCGGATTTCCTGTCCCAAGTCTTTGAACAATAGTGCAAAAAATCTACATACCTCATCAAACCCTCTACCTAATAAACACCATAGCAGTCTTCAAAGTAATTGCACACGGGGTAGTGAAAGTGGGAGGCAGAAGGATTTCAAGATCAGGGTTTGAAGATTAAGGAAAATTTTATGTATGGGACAGGGAGAAACAAAAATAAGACGTTTTCTATGGCGCTGCCTAGATTTGGAAACAAAACCAAGTTGTGTTTTCCTTTCAAAATGTAACTCCTCTAAGCAAATACTAGCAGGCTGATTCTAACTTTTCCCGTGGAGAGGGCGGGAGCTCTGGGTAGGCAGCCATGAGACCAACATTTGGGACATTCTGCCAGTGGATGCCAGCAGCATGTTTCAATAAAGACCATTAGAATTTGCACTGAGAGTATGCTACTACCCCTCTCCTAGTATCTTGCCCTCTCTGTTTGTTCCCTAACTGGTGGGACACTAGGCATACCCCTAGCCCACTGACCAAACTCCCTTGGAACTTAGTATACCTGACTAGTTAATAACCAGGTAAAATATTTATATCGCTTACTGTGAAGAGATGCAGCCCTGCTGCTTGTATAGGGTGGGAAGGGAGAAGTGAAGGAATAAGCTGCCTACACTGGACCCTGTCTTAGATGTATCAGTTTGGGCATAATGTCAGGCAAATGATAACCCCTTCCTGGAGGTGGGGTGTCAAGGAACCCAGAACCATTCCAGTTTCATTAAATATGTGAGAATAACAAGGAGCACATAAATAAGAACATATAAGAACGTAAGAACGGCCATACTGGGTCAGACCAAAGGTCCATCTAGCCCACTATCCTGTCTTCTGACAGTGGCCAATGCCAGGTGCCCCAGAGGGAATGAACAGAACAGATAATCATCAAGTGATCCATCACCTGTCTCCCATTCCCAGCTTCTGACAAACAGAGGCTAGGAACACCATCCCTGCCCATCCTGGCTAATAGCTATTGATGGACCTATCCTCTATGAATTTATCTAGTTCTTTTTTGACCCTTGTTATAGTCTTGGCCTTCACAAGGCCAAGGAGTTCCACAGGTTGACTGCACATTGTGTGAAAAAATACTTCCTTTGGTTTGTTTTAAACCTGCTGCCCATTAATTTTATTTGGTGGCCCCTAGTACTTGTGTTATGAGAAGGTGTAAATAACACTTCCTTATTTACTTTCTCCACACCAGTCATGATTTTATAGACCTCTATCACATCCTCCTTTAGTCATCTCTTTTCCAAGCTGAAAAGTCCCAGTCTTAGTAATGGGCTATGAACAGGCTATAGAAGTGAAACAGCACCTGGAATAACTAGCCCATGCCCCGAATGCTGCTACTGACCCCTCCTTCATTAGTTAGCATTGGCCCTTCCTTTCCAACCAGAGTCCCAGTCTCTCTTTCTCACCTAGTCGAATGGCTTCACATCCTTTCACCTCAGACTCCCAATTTCCTACCTGCGTTTTCCCAGCTCTTGAGCTTTTTAATTTTCTGCTGCCTACCTACTGGCAATGGTGCTGCTACACGACCAGCAGGCTTTGTCTGCTACTCCCAGCGTGACTGGCATGTTATTAATAAGGGGTAGCTGGTGTCTCTCATTACACTTCCAATGAGTGAAAGCACTTCAGAACTCATTTAGCTTTCTCTCGCTGGGGAAGGCACGCTACACCACCAAGAAGTTCACTTTTCTGCTGCCTGTAGCAATAAAGAAAGAAATTCTCTTTTTTTGCTTTAACATTAATAAGGTGAGAGAATAGAGAATTTCCCGAAGAAATTAAGAAATGCATAAGATAGATGCAAGTACAGAGGATCCCTGTGAGCAAGTACGGAATCCACTTCAGAGAGAGTGTATATGCCAAAAAAAAAAACCCCAACCAGATATGCAGGGCCAGAAAGAACTCCACAGGCAAACTAGCAATAATAAAGCCTGTGCCTAGTGCAGAGGGTTAAGCAGGTCTCTGGACCATTTAAACTTTCTTCCTTGTTTATGAAAGTTATCTGTGGCAACAGATGTAACATTTCTCTGGAACTAAAGAGCCTAGAAATAATTTTGCTCCCCAGGCTGAAAGGGTCAACTAGACTCAGAAATGTACAGCAAGAATAGAAATCTAATTAGAGACCATACTTCACTGGCTAAAAGGAATCAAACTCACAAAGCTTTTATTTGAAAAATATTTTTACAAGACTTCCCTTGAATTACTAATTTATTTACTGATACTGCACTCACTCTACAAGGCTCTGATATAGCTTTTTACCTGCCATAAGCTACTGCATCTCAACTTCCATCCCCATTACATTTACTATCATTACCTTTTGTTACAATCACTTCTTTTTATTTTACACTTAATTGACCGCAATGCTATTAAGACAAGGGTGACCCATTTTATTTTGTGTCCAATGACATGGCACCTTCCACAAAGATTTAAAAAAGCCAAAAGACTAAGATAGTGTGTCATGCCCAGGGCCGGATTTACACCTTATGCACCCCTAGGCACAGCATCTTCAGCATTCCTCCCTCCTCCCCTCTCCTCCCCGCTACAGCTGACCTTTCTGTTGCATACAGTTTTAAAGAGGCAAGGAGCCCCTAGAATGCTATGAGCATACTGTGCCTAATGGGAAATCCAGCCCTGGTCGTGCCCTGGATGTTAGTGGGCAATATGCACATGCACTAAGAGAAGGTGATAGACCACAGGATCAAAGCCCCCAGGAATGAAGATCAAGGCAGACACCTATTACCACATGCATCTAAAGGTTTTCCAGCAATGTAGTAGAACTGTCACCTAATCACATTACTTGCACAGACTAGGATCAATGCCAATTCTCATTTAAGGGCCAAAACATGTTTTCCTTACTTATGAGAGGAGCCTCATTTAAATTCGTGGGTGTTCTGTTTTCTTGTTACATTCTATCTGAGTAAATTTCACGCTCAGAAAAGATAGGGACTAAAAGCATAAAGGACTACTAGCATACAAGCAATAAGCGTCACAGACTAGCCTGGGCAGCCATTATGCAAGTTCTCAATGCAGTTATGCCAATGCACCTGAAAGCTGGGGAGTCATTGCGTTGTGGGCACAAAATGGAATTAGGAGATCAGCAAACACATTTACACACCTGACTTCATCCAGTATTTGAACTACTGCTAGATATAAGTTTGCTACAAACCCAACTATTTTCCAAATGATATTTTGCTTAATGTTTATTTTAGCTTATGCAGCTGGGACAGCATTTTCCATTTCTCGTATTGTGCACTAAGCACCGAACACAAAATTAAACCCAGTGGTAATTCAGGTCAGAATTTCTCCCATGAGTGGTAGAAGCCAGCTAAAGTTTCCATAGTTTAACACCCCTCCCACCCCACCCTCCAAAAAAACCCAAAACAATCATCAACAAAGCCCCCTTGAAAGATTGTGAAATAATCTGGGTAGCAAATATACAGGCCAAATGAGTGTATACAATGACTACAGCTAGTAATTGTTATCTGTGAAAAAATCACTTCCTATGCCTCCCTAGTACATAACTGTTGCTAGGGAGAATTATTAGCATATGGACTGCAGTGGGGATCTTAGCTACATTATTTACTCATCTGTGACATTTAACTTAATAAATTGTTCCAGAATTAGTTATCTTTGGCTTGATCAGTGCAGTTTATAAAGCAAAAAAAACCAAAAAACCCTGGATACTAAAACTTTGAGTGCAAGCTACACTAAAATGTCTCTCTATCATTTCAAAGGGCTTCCTACTGTCATACTGAAATGCCCAGATATGTAGACTGCTGTGAAATATGTAGGCGATGCCTGCTGACTGATTTTCAGATGACGAGGAAGCATTTGAAAGCATCAAAGTTTCCTGTGTGGATATGTGTACATTAATCCCCTGCCTTTGTGATATCTAGACTTTTTATTGTAACTCATTGTTTAATGGATTGCAAGACTCTGCTCTTCATGCACGGAACCCTAGTTCAGAATGTCCCCGTTCCCGTCAGGTGTCTTACTGATTCTAACTTTCAGACTCTTAACACAATGGCTGCTGAGAGAAAACAGCATCTGAAGGCAGAATTTACACCTCTCTTTCAATTTGTCATCTTCCCCATCATTCCTTCCCTGTGTTGTACTAGAATTGAAGTGCTAGAGGTTCCCCCGCTATCAATTCTATTTAGTGGGAGGAAAGGATGGAAAAGGAAGGGGAGGTCTTTGGATACAATGCCTGTTCTTTGACACTCCTCACTGGTTAGTCCATCCTTAGTTCTGATTAATGAGACAAATAAAGCTCATGGGACAGAAAGGCAGGAAAATCTGGGCTTAGTTTGATAATGATTACAGGTGCTCAGGTGATGAAGGTCACTGAAGTACCTAGACATGTTTTATGTCTTAGACCATGTAAAAAGCAACAGAGTCCTGTGGCACCTTATAGACTAACAGATGTATTGGAGCATAAGTCTGGGCTGGCATCTCCCATTCCATTTAACGTGTTCGGCTTCATCCTTCAGGCCCCAGTAAAGTAAGTACTTTGACACATGCCTAACTAGAAGCACGAGTATAGTTCCATTGGCTTCAGCTGGATTACTAATGTGCATTTAGTTAAGTATGTGCTTAAGAACCTTGCTGACCTGAGTCCTCAGGGCACAGAGGGGAGGCGCTGGTGTGCGGAGAAGGTGCACAGGTACCAACCACAGAGTGTTTAAAGATGTGCTGTACCCATTCCCGCTGCAGCACCAACAGGTGCATCTGCAGCAGTATGCTACACCCTCATCAACCATACAGAAAGGGGTGCTTGCCTTGGACAATGAATACTTACAGCGAGCAGGAGCACATCAGTCCTGCACTGCTTCACCACTAACCCCTGTCAACAGTGAGCTGACCCACGCTGAAGTGAGCATCCCTCATATATTAAAGAGCTCAGAAAAAAAAGAAGTTAAATAAAAATTCCGCATTTGCTAGTGTAAATAATGGGCTAAGACTGAGAACAGTATTTCATAAGTGACAAAACGTGAGCTTGATTTCATGAGATCTTGCTTTTCTAATTTTGCTCCAGGAGAACTGACAGTAGGAATGGGCACTTGCTTACATTGCATTAGGTTCAATCATAACAAATATACTTAGCAATCTGATTTTGCTGTTCATTTGGTATCCTCTTCAGGCCTTTCAGTTTGAGCATTTTACAAAATCAATCACTGCCTTGTTTATTCTAGGACTGTTCCCAACTCTTCTTTAGCTCTCTTCTGGTCCTTCCATACAGTAAGTACATTAATTTACCACAAACACTACTCGTCAAATTTCCCCCATTCTCATTTCCATTTCCCTGCATTTTTCTTGCTCCTTTCATTTTTTTTCCCTGTGTGTGCTGATTCCCTAGTTCTCCTACTAAATTATGCTCTATTATTTCCACAGCCTGAAGAATTCACAGCTGAAGCATTATTTCTAACCTTCGTTTGTATTCCTAGCATGTGCTATAATCTGTTTTGAGTTTTATTTGCAGCCAAGATGCTGACATAGCACCAATTTTCTTTTCCTATTTTGATTGGGTAGAAGCGTAGTTTACTACTGGCACTGGGGTAAGAACACTCTTAGCTATCTCTCTCTCACACACACACTTTCAGATGAACTTATTTTTTACCACATTGTTTGTTATTAATTCTGTAAGTCCTTGGGTATGTCTACATGGCACACGGCAGCGAGCCTCTCAGCCTAGGGAGACAGACTCGCGCTAGCCTGAGCCCTGCTAAAATTAGCAGTGTGGACATTGCAGCTCAGGCTGCAGGTTCAGGCTCTCAAGCCCACCAAAACCCTTATGCTTAAGAGCCTGAGCAGGAACGTTTACACTGCTAATTTTAGCATGCTAGTTTGAAACCCCCCTTGCATGAATCTGTCTACCTTGGATGGGAATCTTTGCTAGCTGCCTTATTGACATACCCCATGCTACCAGCGACTTGGGGTGGGAGCATCAATATATTCATATCAAATATTCTTTTTTCCTATTTTAAACTTGGCCACTCATTCCTGAGACCCCATACACAGCTGACCTACATCAGAAGGTTCTGTAGGTTCAGGGCACCAGACTGCAAAAGTCTCTCAAAAGCTGTATTTATCACTTGAGGTGCCTAGGTGCTACAGTAATACCAATAAATAAAAATAGAGACCGTTGTGTGCCTCCCTCCCACCTGTACTATTAATTCCTACATGGGCCGTATAATACTAGATTGCTTGGTTGGGTTCCTTTCTCTCTCAAGCAACCACCCTCTTCTATAGGGTAAGTTACACAGTTAGCTACTACAGTGATGAGCATCCTTCTAGAAACCTCACTAGGAGACAATTCTGCACCAAGGGTTTCAGATCTATGTATTAGAAACAACCCAAATCTAAACCCCTAGATCCAAATTCCTCTGAATTTTAGGGGAAGTCCACAATCCAAACCGGACCTCATTTTTGCAACAGGCCCCTAATGGCTGAACCAGCCCTGGAGATCAGGGTACTCACATTTTTTCCCAGATCTTAACTTTCTGGGTTGGACTTATAGAAATCTCCAATTTTTATGACAATTTTGTTCTTAATTTTGCCCCAAATGAGAACACACAATAGCAAGCTTGACTAGAGAACATACTTTTTATTTTTTTATTGTATGTACATAGATTGCAAAAAAATTAAAATCCCAGGCAAACATGTAAATTCAGTATCTTAGAAAAATAGCACATAAGACATTGTTACTATTAACTGTAAATTGCTTCATGCAAATTGAGCATTAAAGAAACAACCATTTTAGAATTAAGTAACAATTAACGACAGAAAAACCTGAGTAGCTATAGGGCTTAACCCACAGCAAGAATAGAAAGTGATATAAAATGTATCATTTTCAGAACTAACCTAGGTATACAGGCAAGCCAATCTTACCTTGCAAATTTCTGAATAGGAAGTGGTGTCAAGCTAAGGAGATATAGTCAAGGGAGCTGCCTGCCATCCTTACCTCAAAAGACAAAAGGATGTGTTACAAAGCAGGAGACAGTATTACTTTAAAAGAGGAAACAGGCTGGGTTTTCTGGCTCCCAGATTCTTTTCAGCAGAGCCTGAGAGGTTTCTCGATGACAAATCAGTGTTGCAGGTGCCCTTAAAGTGAGTCAGCGTCTCCATAACAAATATGTTCCAAACTTTAAGGGACAAATCACTTAGCAAGACTGGTCTGGGGATTATCAGTTAGCTGTTACCGCCTGTCTGGTTGCCATTAGTTGGGTGAGGTTCAAGAAATTCAACAGTCTTGCTCTACAGATTGAACCCTGAGCAGTTATTTGCACCTGCCATAGTGATGGAAAGCTTATTAGTTCAATATATCACTAAGTGTCCTTCCAACAGGGACAAACCCTGGGCCATGTCCACAACATGTTGAAGGAGTACATCTTTTTAAATACACAGGCACTGAATCTTGTGACATGAAGCTTGTTACCTCTCATAGGATCTGCTAGAAAGTTCTCGAGGAGTAGAGAACAGATAAGGCTCCATCATTCAAAGAACAGTAACTCACTGACTAAAGCCTCGTGTAAGGCTTTAAACAGGTATTGGCTAGGGTTTAGCTTAGAACTCACTTTCTTATTCACGTGACATAACACTCCCTCAGTTTGGAGGCGCCTGATTCTCACCTTTATGCACAATCTGCAAAAGCAAATCCTCAAAAGAAAGACCTCCAGTTGTTGGATCAGGCAGGACTTGAACTGGGGAAGTTATGCTGCTATTATACCTCTTTTTCCACTTCCCATCGCAGGTTGCCCTCTGATGCAAGTTAGAGGATCCATATGTATGCTTTAACTTAGGGCTGGTAACAGTCACCATGAGGGCCACACAAGCTGGGGATTGCCAGAGAATAGCTAGCAATGGGTGTGCTCCCTACAACGGGGGCCTGTGCTGGCTCTATGCCACCAGGAATTCCCCCATACTGGGAGAATCCTCAGTTGCCCAGTTGTAGCAGTTGTATTGCCCCTCTATGCTGCCCGAGTGGTGCAAAGGGTATGTGTCAGGGCCACGGGTCCAGCGCAAAGCATCTTCAATCCTTTAACACAATTTGGAGAATCTTAATTTATTTTCTTTACCAACTCATAAAAATGTGTATTCCCGATATACCGCATTACCAATCTTCCACTTGCTCATGGACATGTATAGATTGAGCAGAAGAATTTGTATCACAAGGTATGCATGGCAGTGGCTCCAATTAGACATTACTTAACATGTACTGTGATTGTGTGTTAACTACAGTTTACACTAGCACATTAAGAAGTGTAGTTGGTTACTGTGTATATAATAGTTGCCTTTTTAAGTCTTTGGATCTCAGCTATATTAACTAATTACTGCAAGGATATAAACAGTGTCGCCAACTCTTACAATTTTGTTGTAAATCTCATAGTTGATTTTTTTTAATGCTCCTCATGAATTTAAATTCTACCTTCAGCTCACAAGGTTTTGCTCTTATCCAAAATGGCCACTGTCTCACACTGCTTTTAATGGGACTAAAGCCACAGGCTCTCTTCAGAAAAACTGATAGCATGTCCCTTTAAAATTCATAGATGAAAGTGAGGATCCAGTGGCCCTGAAGGAAGTTGGTGGCCATTTGACAGCCAGGCAGGGGAAAGGATAATGTTGAAGTGCCAAGAATGAGATGGGGGAGGGGGGGGCAAGGTATAATGTTGGGAAACAGGGCAAGAAGCTAAATTAGAGTAATGTGGGGAGCAGGGGGCATACTGAGGAGGCTGCAGGGGAATGGGGCAGCAGGAAGCTGACTGTGGTGAGGCAGAGAGGGAGAATGTGATGGACTGGAGGACAAGGAAAAGGGTGAGAAACATGGGGGGGCAAGTGGAATGACTATGAGAAAGTAAGCAGGGAAAATGGGAGTGGGGTAGCTGCCTATCTGCCTAACTAGGGAGGAGAATACAGAGGGCTAGAATGATAGATTCTTATACCCCCAGGATAAGAGAGTGTGAGTGGAAAGGATATCCTTCAATGGTTGACCCGGAGGGCTTCCATTTGTCTGTGTATATTTAAGGCTGAATTGAATGGTATTACCATATCACTAAGAAGCCCCAGTCATGGACCAGGCCCCTCTGTGCTAGGTGCCATGCACACACAGAATACAATCCTGGAAAAGTTGAGGGGATGTGTGACTTCCCCCTAAAAGGTGAAAAAAGTCCAGAAAACTAGTGAAAATCAATGTGAATGAATTTTAGGGATTCTAGCTATTAACTTTTGAATGTTTGGGGTTGGCAATACTGTTGGAGGTTCAGCTTGGATCCGGAGCATCCCAAATTTTCAATGCTTCTTTGAACTGCTTTCACCAGGAGACTCTTTTGTGGATTTCTGGGTCTCTGTACTTTCAATTCTGCTCCTGATGAAAATCAGGAAGTGCAATGGCAGCAAAAATTAAACTAACTTTATCATGCCTCAAAAAAGTTTTGAGTTAGTTCAGTTTGAGTTTTTGGTAGCAGCTCAGGTGAAATCAGATCAACAGGTTTATGCATTTTCTTGTTTATGAGTACTAGAGACTATCCTATACTTAGACTCTTCTTAATGCACACTTCAGTCTAAATGTATATTTCTTTACTCGAGTGCACTGACGTCTTTTGATATATGTCACATTAAGACTCAAAATTGTCATGCTACTAGTCACCATTTTTTTCTAATTTTTTCCACTCCTTTATAGATTTTCTAGTTCCATTGTAACAGAAACATTTACTCATGTTGATGGGCTTTCAGTGTTTTTCCAGTTTACTTGAACACCCAGGAGCTCCCCCAGTACTAACCACAGTCAGGAAGTCCTGTTTAATCTGATTAAACTAAGTCAGCTATCACCTGACTTCTCTTCTCTCTTTTTATGTGGCTTAATTTTCTACCCGTTGGCTCTTCCTTCCTCTCTGACTCACTCCTGGCTCTTATTCTCATTACAATCCCACTGATGCTTATTCTCAGCAACTTCAATTTCCACATCTAATCAATTAGTGGCTCACATCCTTGTTGGAGCTTGAACATTGAATCAATGCTTCCACACAACAAAATAGTCACTCACTGGACATCACCTTCAGTATACATTGATCACTTTTTGACCACTCAGTTTCCACATTCTCCATCTCACATCTTCAATATCGACCAGCTGCAGTTGACACTTCCATGACCTAAAACAATTGATGTCCATGACCCCTCTAAGAACATAAGATGGCCACACTGGGTCAGACCAATGGTCCATCTAGCCTGGTATCTTGTCTTCCAAAGTGGCTGGTGCTAGATGCTTCAGAAAAGAGCTATTTATTGAGTGATCCATCACCACTCGTCCAGTCCCAGCTTCTGGCATTCAGAGGTTTAGGGACACCCAGAGCATGGGGTTGTCCCCCTTACCATCTTGTCTAATAGACATTGATGGACCTATCCTCCATGAATTTATCTAATTCTTTTCTGAACCCAGTTATACTTTTGGACTTCACAACATCCTCTGGCAATGAGTTCCACAGGTTGGCTGTGTGCTGTGTGAAGAAGTCCTCCGTTATGTTAATCTTAAACCTGCTGCCTATTAATTCCATTAGGTGACCACTGGTTCCTATGTTATGTAAAGGAGTAAATAACACTTCCTTATTCCCACTTATCCCATGACTGCTTACTTTGCTTAAGAGCCTTTGGTGAGAGACCTTATCAAAGGCTTTTTGAAAATCCAAGTATACTATATCCACTGGATCACCCTTTTCCACATGCTTGTTGACACTCTCAAAGAATTCTAATATATTAGTGAGGCATGATTTCCCTTTACAAAAGCAATTTTGACTCTCCCCCAATATATCATGTTCATTTTTGTGTCTGATAATTCTGTTCTTTACTATAGTTTCAACCAATTTTCCTGGTTGAAACTATAGCCTCTGTCCCTCTCAGGCCACTTCACTCCCCTCTGCTTACTCATTTCTTGACTCTCTCCCACCACAAAGTCTGCCCTTCCAACTCCAATCCTTACTCTACCCCAACGTCCACTTCCTCTGCTTTTTTCTCCCAGGCCTCTGAATACCTCTGGAGAACGTTGGGCAATAATGTTGACATCCTCCACTACAAATATGTTTTCTCCTCCTTCACCGCTGCCATTTTCCTTGCCAAACAAGTTTCCTCAGTCTTGTGTCCCACTGCCATGTCTCATTGTCTGTTTGTAGCTATTCACATAAACATCAGGGTGCTTCCTCCTTTCCTCCTTTATCCAATACCCTCCATGAACTGATTCCAAAGGCCATTACCCTACCCTCAAGATGCACCTCAGCCATGATGCTTGTAAAAATCAGCCAGGCTTGAGGAGCACATGGAGATAGTTTGCACTCATTGAAATATTTATTACTCTCAGAGGAAGAAAATTACATATTATGAAAAAAAATAATTTGACTGTATCCTCTCTCTCTGTCTGACATTTAGCTTCTTAGAGCATATAATCTTTGAGGCATGGCTCTTATCTTCATATGTCTTTGTACATAGCCTAGCACAATGAGGCGCTGATCCTGATAGGGAGACTTTGGCTGCTACTGCAAAATAAACAAGTAATTAGGATGACGATGATTATCATCATCATTTCAGTTGTGAGAGAAAATTGCTCACTGATGATAACAGGAAACTCTCCAACCTCTCCATGTCCAATAAGATATTCCAAATTGTAGTGGAAGAACCTGAGACCAGATTAGTTTTTTTTCCAGACCATGTCATTATATGTTGATTATTATCTTATTTAGCTCTATAAATATATAAAACTTGTTCGGGTGTGACATTAGGAAGAGTTGGAAAAAATATAACCAACGTAAAAATCATTCTCTGCTGCTTATCTTCCAATTTGTACAGGAAAAAACAAAACCCCCTAACACTTATGTCAACATAGGAATGGACCAATGGATCAGAGTAAAAATATTCCCAAGAGGAAAGCAATTAATGAACAGTATGTTGTTTCAGACTCATGTAGGCTTTAATTTAATAAACACAAATAGACGAATGTGCTCATGGGATGTCATCTCCTTTAGGCTTGAAATTACTGACACAGAAGAATTGTCATACTTCAGTGCATTCAGTGGTACTCCCCAGACTGCCAAAGCTTGCTTATTATGGCAACAATTAAAAATAAAAAGCCCAAATTTGATTTTGTGACTATGTCTTGCTCCCTTGATTCTGTTTGATTCTTTTGCCTCAGAATGTGGATTGGGGAAGTTACTGTATCCTGGATATATATGCGCTTGGTATGAAGTAAGCCAGTTTAGCTAAAAAGAAGATTGAACCTGACCAGGAACCTTTTGGGAGGTTCAAAAGAATAAGGTTAAGTTTGGTCCCCATCCTGCAATTGACTTCAGGCAGATGGACCCATGCTGAGCCCACTGAAGTAAATTCCTGCATGGAACAGATCAGGCTTTTGGTCTGTTCATTTATTTTATTGAATTTATTACATTTTCATGGAACTTGAACATACGAGAGAGCTATTCTTGCAGTATTTCCAATCTAGGCAGCAACAGAATTCGCATCCATTCTCATGAGCAGAAAATAGAGGGTTAGAAATTTCAGATTTTTTTAAAATCCATATCTGAGCCAAAAGAAATCCAACATACAGAGGTTTGTTTATTGCTAATCTGTGGCCTTGCTAGCCTGTCTCCTAGGGTATAACAACCTTGGTGTGCACACTTTTCTTTTAAATATCTTCAGCCTGCAGAGCAGACGAGGGAAAGGGAGAGTAGTGAAACTACCTTGCTGCATCAAAGTCCAGAGACTTACCTCTACCAGTGGCTTCTCTAAAGCATTTTGGAGTAGCAGGAATCAAATTGCAATCTCATGTGCACAACAGGACATATAAATATACCAATAATCTCTACCAGCAATGCACATATTTTATTAGAATGGCTTAAAAAGTATCACAACAGTACAAATGGGTTAATGCAGCCGAACAAAAGCACACCTGGAGTGTCACGTTACTCTCATACATCCTTGAATATGGAGCCCAGAAAAATAAATTGACTTGAGTTAAATCCAATAGTCAATACAAGATTCGGTTGTGTAGACTATTGACTTAAAACTCAAGTATAGCCTCAAGCAAGAGAAGTCCAACACAAACATACTATGCCGCAAAGCTGTATTGATGGATATCACCAGCGTTTGTTCCTTCAATAAGAAACAATTATCAAGAACTGAATTTTGTGGGAACAAGGGTAATCCAGAGATCAATACAGTTAATAAAAGCAGACCTATATTTTTCAAGGATTTTTTATCTGTTTTATAGCTTAGCTAACACAAGCTTGTTAATTTAGGTGTGTGATGAAGTTTCTGTAACAAAGAGGATTATGCTATTATACATGGAACTTTTCCCAAGAAAGCGTTGTTTTCCAAATTCACACAGAAAACCTACACTGTCCCAAGCACACAGAAGTGTCTCTTCATCGACTCTTCTTTTATCACTCATTATGGGCTCGATCTTGCAGCCTTTATTCAGGTAAAATTTCCTTTGGACTTTGCTGGCAACACTGCTTGAGTAAGAAATGTAGGACAGGTCTCTGATTCAGCAGAGTTGAATCTAACTTTGTAATGCAGTTTATGCAGATACCTGGTGGCAGACAAAGGCCTGCATTTTGCCATTGTACTATGAGTGACATCAGGATAAATTAGCAGAGATGGAAATTAAAATCATATTAAGTGTAATGCTTTAGACACAAACTTCTGCCCCATAAAATTCGCAGCAGACTAGCAAAACCATCTCCATGTTTTGCCTCCCCTGGGATTTTGTGGAGGCAGAATCAGGTGAAAGAGGGTAGGACTTTCCAAAGCTACACAGTATTGCTTTCCCGTGTTGGAGTGCAGGGGTTAGGGTGACCAGATCACCCAGGTCAAATATCGGGACGCGGAGGGGCGGGGCGGGGCGGGGGCAGAGGGGGAAAAAATGGCGGCAGAGCAAAAAAAAAATAAATCCCCCACCCCCGATTCCTCCTCCCTCCGCAAGCGCTGGAGGGAGGCCCGGGAGACTCAGGGGAGCGCGGGGCCGGGGTGAGTGTGAGTCCAGCCTGGCCCCGAGCAGGCAGGACTCAGGCGCGGTACCTGTAGGGAGAGTAGGGAGTGGCCTGCGGGGCCAGGCAGCGGCTGTTCTCCCCACCTGGGCAGCAGGACTCGGGAGCAGCCGCTGCTGCAGCAGCCGCTGCTGCAGCTCCCACTGCCGCGGGGGGAGGAAGCGGCCGCTGGCCAAGCTCGGCAGCTGCGGCTCTGGCGCCCACGAACCCCCCCGAGCCCGGGCCTGCTGCGGGGACCCAGCGCGCACGCTGCGCATACCCAGCCCCTGGCCACTCGCGTCTGGGCTGGCTGCCCAGCTGGTGCAATCCTGCGGGCGGCCTCGGAGTGGGGGCAGCAGGCCCCAGCCCCCCGCATCCCGCTCGGGTCCTGCAGGGGAACGAACGGGACTGGGCTGCCGATGCCTCCGCCACGGGATTGCACCAGCTGGGCAGCCAGCCCAGACGCGACTGGCCAGGGGCTGAGCGTAGTGTGCGTGCTGCCCCGCAGCAGGCCCGGGCTCGGGGGGTTCGGGCCCGGGCACCAAAGCCGCAGCCGCCGAGCGCCACGTGCTTGGCCACTTCCTCCCCCCGCAGCAGTGGGAGCTGCAGCAGCGGCTGCTCCCGAGTCCCCTGCCCAGGTGGGGAGAACAGCCGCCACCTAGCCCCACGGGCCGCCCCCCTACTCTCCCTCCAGGTACCGCGCCTGAGTCCTGCCTGCTCGGGGCCAGGCCAGACTCACACTCACCCCGGCCCCGCACTCCCCTGAGTCTCCTGGGCATGGCATGCTTGGAAAAAGGCGGGGATTTGGGGAGGGAGACAATGGGGCAGTGAGGGGGCGGGGATGGGGGCGAGGATTTGGGGAAGGATCCAATGGGGGAAGGAGGGGGCGGAGTCGGGGCAGGGGAGGGCGCGAGCCCTTCGGGCTCCGGAGCCTTTGCTTGTTTGTCCAGTGTCCCGACCTAACATTGGTCGGGACGCGGGACAAACAAGCAAATATCGGGACAGTCCCGATAAAATCGGGACATCTGGTCACCCTAGCAGGGGTGCATCTCTGCGCCATGCCTAGGAGTCTGTAGTCTACACCTTTGCAAACTTAGATGTCATCTTCTCCATTGCACTGCAACAGACTACTGATTTTCACCTTGGCCCTGTCAGAGCATTCAACATATGTAATATCTTAGGACATTAGCAGTTTCACCGCTTGCAGTGCATTCCTTTAAAAGAAGAAATGGCAAAGGGGATCAGAAGCTCACCTGATGGGACACAGATGCTAAAACCTATCAGACACATTTCTTGTCTCAAGAGGATCTGGCGTGTTACACTAGCTTAGCTCTGCTGAGACAGGAGTGGTAAATCTCCTTGCCTACCACAAGCTGCTGCAATCAGCCACAGAAGGCAAGAGGAGTCGATAGTGGGCACCAGTAAGTGCAATTTAGAGAAAAAGAGAAAGATTAAAAGGCCAACAAATTAGGTAACCTTTCAGCATAAAACCTCTTGGCTGATAGCACTAATCCACAAGCTGCTTAGAAGGACGAAGCTGGTAGTCACTTTGGGTAAAGCTGCACAAGATTTCTTACAAAAACATCTTAAGAAATAGAGCCCTCGCTGCCCTTCAAATGATAGCATGCTTTCCTAAAGAACATGGTGCCACTCATCACTGCCCTAAAGAAAAGAATGCCTATGCCGTTCCCGTGCATTGAATTAACCTCACTTCTGCACATGTTCTGGGTCCCATCCTCCACTTGGGCACATGGCACAGGACTGGACTCAATGGTAGACATCTTTCCTTCCACTTCAGAGATCAGAGCAGGGGAGTCTGGATAAGGTAGTCTGTTTCCTGGATAAGGAAATCCTTCTACTCCCGAATTCCTAGTGTTTAATGCTATATGACAGAGGTTGCCAAACTGTGGCTTGCGAGTCACATGTGGCTCTTTTATTGTTAAAGTGCAGCTCGCAGAGCCCACCCCCATTCTCCACCTACCAAACTGGGATCGGTGGGGGGGGCGGGGGAGTGAGCGCAGAACCTCTGCCTTGCAATGGGGTGGTGGAGTTGAGACTTCTGCCCAGTGGAAAGGGATGTCTCGGGGTTTCTGCCCAGCAGAGTGCACCTGCTGGAGCTTGGGGCTTCAGCAGGAGCAGGGCTGCAACCCTGAGCCACGTCAGGCGCCTCCCGTGGGGCTGAAGCCCTGAGCTTCCGCATGTTTGCTCCATCTCCCAAACTTCTGAAGCCTGTTGTATGTAGCTCGGAGGGTCAGTAAATTCAGCCATCCCTGCTATATGACATACACATCCCCATCGTGCTTCTAGACACGTGCATGGTCCCCTGGGTGCAGCAGTGTATACCAAAGAGTGCCCAAGCATACGTGTTACAGAAGGACGAGGGAAGACCCGCCGACAGTAAAAAGGTTGCACATTCACAGTCACTAAAAATTTTAACCAACCCTGAGGAGTACCTTTATTTGAGGGTAAAAAAAAAAGATGTTGTTGAAAATGCATCGTTTTTGCCGGCATCCAGGTGGGAAGTAAGAAGCACAACAGAACCTCACTAAGGGGATCTTTGTTCCACAGCACTTCTAGTATGACCAGAAGCAGGAGGTACTGAAAATTTTCTGAAAAAGCCTATTCTTGTGAGATTTACAGCTCAGCCTGGCAGGTCCAAATTCTCTGGGTCAATATCCAAATATTTGGGGCTTTTTCCAGATTGAATCTTATATCCTACGTTTGTACTTTATTCTTAACGCCCTACCAAATTCACGGCCATGAAAAATGCATCACGGATCGTGAAATATGGTCTCCCCCTGTGAAATCTGGTCTTGTGTGCTTTTGCCCTACACTGTACAGATTTCATGGGGAGACCAGCGTTTCTCAAACTGGGGTCCTGACCCCAAAAGGAGTTGCAGGGGGTCACAAGGTTATTTTAGGGGGTCGAAGTATTGCCACTCTTATTTCTGCGCTGCCTTCAGAGCTGGATGGCTGGAGAGCAGCAACTGTTGACCAGGCACCAGTTCTGAAGGCAGCACCCCGCCAGCAACAGTGCACAGATAAGGGTGGCAGTACCACACCACACCATGCCACCCTTATTTCTGCATTGCTGCTGGGGGTGGCTCTGCCTTCAGATAGGGTGACATCCTGATATTTGGATGGTTGTCCCACGTCCCGACTGATCTTTGGTCGGGACGCAATTTGTCCCGATATTTTCTTCATCTCATCTGGTCACCCTACCTTCAGAGCTGAGCTCCCGGCCAGCTGCAGCCGCTCTTGAGCTGCCCAGCTCTGAAGGCAGCCGCCACCAGCAGCAATGCAGAAGTAAGGATAGCAGTACTGCAACCCCCCCTACAATAACCCTCTGCCCCCCAACTTATTTTTGGGTTAGGACCCCTAGAATTACAACACTGTAAAATTTCAGATTTAAATAGCCAAAATCATTACATTTATTATTTTTAAAATTCCATGATTGTGAAATTGACCAAAATGGACTGTGAATTTGGTAGGGCCCTACTTATCCTGCAAGGTCTGGGTGTTCCTAAACCCGCAGGGAAATTTTTGGGAGTTGAAGATGCTCAGCTGCTCACAGGATCAGGCCCCTTCAGATCACCCAGCACTTGTTAGGATCAGAACTCTCACCCAAACAATCTCAGCCACTTTCAAATACAAGTATCAGAGGGGTAGCCGTGTTAGTCTGGATCTGTAAAAGCAGCAAAGAATCCTGTGGCACCTTATAGACTAACAGACGTTTTGCAGCATGAGCTTTCGTGGGTGAATACCCACTTCTTGCATCTGAAGAAGTGGGTATTCACCCACGAAAGCTCATGCTGCAAAACGTCTGTTAGTCTATAAGGTGCCACAGGATTCTTTGTTTCAAATACAAAACTCACATGCTCTGATTTTTCCACTGCTTTGCACCATGTATAGTAATTTCTACCTGAGTAAAATGAATAGTAAATGCTATCAGGTGGCCATCATTATACATTCACTTTGTGCCGGGATAAAGGATTATCATAAGGTGCAAGACAGCAGAGATGCAGGACACATTCAAGATGGCCAGATTTCATCTCTGAATTTTCCTGATGTTTAACGCACTGTACAGAAAATTGTGAACATAAAACAGACAAAAAAAGCACAAACATAATAGTGGTATTTCTATATGTAATTGTTATATGCTTGAGTGAATCCCATCTCTTACACAGAAGTAAAACTGTCACATATTAATTTTGGTATTGCTGTGAGTCTGAGTCATGACTCCAACTTCTGTGGCTGGATTACCGAATATCTGAACGTTTTTTTTCTTTAAAATGAGCAAAGCCTTTCATTTGGACTCTATTAGATGTTTGTTATTTTCTTTCTGGATTTGATTTCATCTGTTACAGTTGCCTAGTACCAGGGTATAACTTGGCTTTTAAGCCCATATGAATTAATTCAAGTCCCTGAGTGTAAGCTTCGTACTGGAAAAAAAAGAACCTTCCAACATGGCACATGGACACACGCATCCATTTACCTTTCACCTATGTGCATTAAAAACATCTTGTTTTTCCTGTTAACTGAAATATTTTCTATTTAGACTGGCATCGTCCAGTAGTTTAAACCTAATATTTAAGTTATGTATATTAAAATTGTGGTGTTTTAAGAAACCTCACGTGACTAGAAATGTGAAACAGGAAAATATAATTGTGCCATAATGTTACACATAGACAAAGCAAGGTACAGAGAAGTTAAGTGCCCCACCCAAGAACATCTGTGAGCAAAACAGGACTAGAACCAGATCTCCAGGCTTGTAAGTCCTCTGCTTCAGAAGGATACTTGCCACTGCCTCCAAGAACATGTCACAAGTAAGATGAGGAAAATACTGCTATCTTCAGGATAAATTTTCCTTTAAGTAGAATTGTTAACATCTTTATTTGCTGGATCTCAGATTTTTCTTAAAGAAAAAAAATGCATCTATGTCTTAGGCCTGGTCTACACTAGGACTTTAAATCGAATTTAGCAGCGTTAATTCGAACTAACCGCTCAACCGTCCACACCAGGAAGCCATTTAATTCGAACTAGAGGGCTCTTTAGTTCGAATTCGGTACTCCACCCCGACAGGTGGAGTAACGCTAAATTCGACATGGCTAGCTCGAATTAGGCTAGGTGTGGATGCAAATTGAACTTAGTAGCTCCGGGAGCTATCCCACAGTGCACCACTCTGTTGACGCTCTGGACAGCAGTCCGAGCTTGGATTCTCTGACCAGCCACACAGGAAATGACCCGGGAAAATTTGAATTCCTTTTCCTGTCTGGGCACTTTGAATCTGACGTCCTGGCTGGACATCGGGGCGAGCTCCACAGCACCTGCAACGATGCAGAGCTCTCCAGCAGAGGAGTCCGGCCAATCCAAGAATAGAAAGAGGTCCCCAGCATGGACAGACCAGGAAGTCCTGGATCTGATCGGTGTGTGGGGCAAGGAGTCTGTGCTGTCGGAGCTGCGCTCCAACAAGCGGAATGCAAAGACCTTCGAGAAGGTCTCCAAAGCAATGATAGAGAAAGGATACAGCCGGGATGCAATGCAGTGCCGCGTGAAAATCAAGGACCTGAGACAAGGCTACCAAAAAGTCAGAGCGGCAAACGGACGCTCCGGAGCCCAGCCCCAGACATGCCGCTTCTACGAGGCACTGCATGCCATTCTAGGTGGGTCTGCCACCACTGCCCCACCAGTGACCGTGGACTCAGTGGATGGCATAGTGAACCTGGACAGTTCCTCCTCGATGTTCGCCGATGGGGAAGATGAGGAAGGGTCTGTGGAGGACGGCGCAGGCGACAGCGAACACAATACCGCTTTCCCTGAGAGCCAGGATCTCTTCATCACCCTCACAGAGATCCCCTACCAACCCTCCCCGGCCGTTAACCCGGACTCTGAATCAGGGGAAGGATCAGGTGGTAAGTGCTAGAAACATGTAAACATTTATTTTTTATAAAACAGGTATAAAAAAATAGAAATACTATATATAAAATTTTCAATGAAAAACTATATGTAAAGTAGGTCCACACATATAGGGATTGAACAATAATCCTCCAGGGACAATTCAACAAAGGTCTCATAGAGGTCCTCGAAAAGCCTCCGCAGGAGGTTCCTGGGGAGAGGTGCCTTGTTGGGTGCTCCGTGGAAGCACACTCTTCCGCGCCAGGACATCCTTATGTAGATGGGAATCATCGCCTCCACAAGCATGGCCGCATATGGTCCTGGTCTCTGCAGGGCTTCCCTTAGCATCCGCTCTTTGTGACTCCGAGGGACCCGCCTCAGGGTGATCTCGTTCATGAAATGCTGCATCTAATTAGGGCAATTAGTGTATTGTTACTGTTGTGAATGGTTGACTTTTACTTTGCATAACAATGACCCTCGCTTAACAGCCACGTGTTGTAGGCCACATAGGAAAAGCATACATTGATCTTTCCCGTGCACTGGCGGGAGTGGCTGGAAAAGGGTCAGAGTATATGATTTCCAGATTGCCTTTAGCGGGAGGGCACAGCTATCCATTAACTGATAAGCAGAATGTACTGTAAGGCTTACCAGGACTGTCTGCTAGACGGATTCAGCTGTCTCTCCCCACTTGTCCGCTCTCCTGTGCAATGCCGCAGCCAATGAGAGCGTATTCCGAAATCTCGAACTTGTCCTGAGATCTCGTGAGACTTGTTGCCCTGTATGGTCTTGTTCAGAGAAACTGACTAGACTGTGTTCACTGTTCGCAAACATGTATCTGTTCAAGGAAATCACTTACTTTTCCCATCACACAGCTTCGGCTCTTTCCCGGACTGCCCCGGCATCCCCCTCGCAGAGGCTGGTGCAGATTAGGCGGCGAAAGAAAAAGACTAGGGACGAGATGTTCGCGGAACTGATGGCCTGCTCCAGAGCCGAGGCGGCAGAGCAGAGACAGTGGAGGGAGACCCTATGTCAACAGCATCGCACACACATCGAACGGGAGGATAGGTGGCGGCAGGAAGACCAGCAGGCGACTCAAACGCTGCTTGGGCTAATGAGGGAGCAAACGGACACGCTCCGGCGCCTTGTTGATGTTCTGCAGGACCGCAGGCAGGAGAACAGAGCCCCCCTGCAGTGTATCTGCAACCGCCCTCCCCCGCCAAGAAGTCCTGCCCCCCCCACCCAAAAGTACAAGACGGAGGGGCGGTAGGGGCCGTGAGAACTGTCACTGCACCACTGCATAGCGCTAATGTACCACACACCTCTCACGCTATAAATTTGTAGAAGTGCTTCCCTTACAGGCTCACCCAGTCCCAAATCCAAGTTTCATCCCCCCACTGTGTATTAGATTATTAAAAGCTGTTTGCTGTTATTCACTGTTTCGGTCACGTCTTTCGTGTCAGAGGATTTTTTTGTGTAGGGGGGGGGGGGAGGGGATTTATAATTGCACGGTATAGCTTACATTACCAGGGTACAGACTTGGGGGCATGATCAACTGCAGGGCACACACACACTGCAGTCAGTAGGCACCAGGGTCACTCTGTGTGGTGTATGCTGCCCCGGGTCATTCTGTGATGTGTATGCTTGTCCAGGGTCCTAGCGCCTGCCACCCCCTTAATGTTAAGGCACGCTGCCCTTACCATGCACTTCCACCGTAGCAACGAGCCTCTCCGCTGCCCTGAGCCCCAACAAGAGCCCTCATCCACGGACAGATACTCACCCTTCCCCCACACCCCTCACCCTTCCTACGCCCAAACCCGCAGTCCACTGCCGTCATCCAAACCCCTATCCAAAGAAGGCACCACTCGCCCCTTCCTGCAAACCCACCCCTTCCTGCAAACCCTCCCCTTCATGCACAACCACTTGCAACCGTCCCCCACCCCAGAGACCTATGTAGGAGCAGGAGGATGTCATTCCTCTATGGAACAAGCGGTCTGTACATCAGTGCACACCGTGCCCAGCACAGTATGCGTCCATGTTTCAACACCTGAACAGAAATGCAAAGTAAAACAAAGATTTATTAATAATGAGTGTTACAATTAATTTGCTTTAAAACATGCTTTGGAAGTGGGGGAAACTTGGAGAACGGGGTATGTAACCGCAGATCGAAATCGACACATACAGACACAGGCCCAGGGTCAGTTTCTCTTGAAAGCAAGTGGAGAGTCATAGGTTACCCTGCTCTCTGAGGAAACTTGCTTTCAAAGCCTCCCGGATACACAGCGCTTCCCGCTGGGATATTCTCTCGGCACGGGTGTCTGGCTGAGCGTAAACTGCAGCCAGGCGATTTGCCTCAACCTCCCATCTGGACAAAAAGGTCTCGCCCTTGCTCTCACAGAGATTGTGTAGCACACAGCAAGCAGCAATAACTACGGGGATATTCTTTTCGCTGATGTCCGAGCGAGTCAGTAAGCTCCGCCATCTCCCCTTGAGACGTCCGAAAGCACACTCCACCACCATTCTGCACTTGCTCAGCCGGTAGTTGAAGAGTTCCTTCTCTCTGTCCAAGGCGCCTGTATAGGGCTTCATGAGCCAGGGCATTAGCGGGTAGGCTAGGTCCCCGAGGATCACTGTAGGCATCTGCACATCCCCAACCGTTATTTTGTGGTCCGGGAAGAAAGTACCTGCCTGGAGGCGTTTAAACAGACCAGAGTTCCTGAACACACGCGCGTCATGAACCTTGCCCGCCCACCCAACGAAGATGTTGGTAAAACGTTCCCTATGGTCTACCAGTGCTTGCAGCACCATTGAAAAGTAGCCCTTTCGGTTAATGTACTCGCTGGCCTGGTGGGCTGGTGCCAGGATAGGGATGTGAGTCCCATCTATAGCCCCACCGCAGTTTGGGAATCCCATCGCGGCGAAGCCATCTATGATGTCCTGGACGTTTCCGAGAGTCACTACCTTTGAGAGAAGTTGCTCAACGATTGCGTGGGCTACTTCAATCACAGCAACCGCCACGGTAGATTTGCCCACGCCAAAGTGGTTCGCTACTGACCGGTAGCTGTCTGGCGTTGCAAGTTTCCAGAGGGCTATGGCCACTCGCTTCTGCACACTCAGGGCTGCTCGCATCCGGGTGTCCTGGCGCTTCAGGGCAGGGGACAGCAAGTCACAGAGTTCAAGGAAAATGCCCTTACGCATCCTGAAGTTTCGCAGCCACTGTGATTCATCCCAGACCTGCAGCACTATGCGGTCCCACCAGTCCGTGCTTGTTTCCCGGGCCCAGAATCGCCGTTCCACACCATGAACTTGACCCATTGCCACCATGATCTCCACGGCGCGGCGTACCCTGCTTTGTGAGAGGTCTGCGCCACTCTGTGAATTCCTGTCCTCACCGCGCTGCCGGAGCCTCCTCGCCCGATTTCTCAGCAGCTGACTGTGGAAGAGGTGGACGATAAGGTGCGAGGAGTTGACAACGGCCATAAGTGCAGCGATGATCGCAGCGGGCTCCATGCTCGCAGTGCTGTGGCGTACGCGCTGTAACCGACCAGAGAAGGGGGCGAACAGTTTTCCCGCTGGAGCTTTCAGGGAGGGAGGGTGTGATTGACGGTTCAATGACAACAGTTACCCAAAAGCACCCTCGACACATTTTTCCCCCAGGAGGCATTGGGAGCTCTACCCAGCATTCCAATGGGCAGCGGGGACTGCGGGAACTGTGGGATAGCTTCCCACAGTGCACCGCTTCCAAAGTCGACGCCAGCCCCGTTACTGTGGACTCAGAAATTCGAATTAGTGTATTTACTGTGGATACACAAATTCGACTTCATAAGGTCGAATCCACAAATTCGACTTAAGTAGATTCGAAATAGTCTTGTAGTGTAGACAAGGCCTTAGTTACAACCACCATGTTTCTTTTAGAAACAATATAAAGATTAATCGTATTAGTTAATATCAAATACCGTATTACCCAATAAAAGTGCATGGTTATTAAAATGCCTTTTAAATCCAAACCATTCATCTCTGTGCCACAGTCCTGCCTGCTCAACTCCATTTTCTGCTCAGAACAATGAGGTTGAATGAGGCTGAACTGAACAACTTTGGAGTTTAAGGTTTAGGGCTTTGAAAAAAACCCACACTGCAATTTAGTCACTATGTGGCCACATACTGTTGACTATTTATTGTTAGAAGAGAGTCTGCTGCTTCCATGAGATGAATACTGAGTACAGTAACCCCAAGTTATAGTGGCAAGGGCTAAATGCAGTCTGGCAAAGCAGGGCCATTCATTTTACTGATCAGATGCTGTACTCTGCTCAGCATGTTTACCAATACTCCAAACGGCATGAAGTCAGTAACCGACAGCTTAGAGCATTAAATGTAGCTGCTCTGTAACACTAAGTCATCTATTTATCCTCTAGCTGTGCTTCTTCAAGCAGTTAGCACCACTGCAAGTGTACTGAGGAGAATTCACACTTCGCTACAGTTCAATAAGCTGAACTTTGATGCTACTGGTAAGTTGGCTGCAGTGTCAAGTCACAGTTATATAAACCAACTGAGGTGAATGCCTCCCCATAGGGGGAGGGAGAGCACACAAAGGAAAAACGAAGGTGCAGGAACCTATGTTTCAAAGGCATTATTAACGTAATGCTAAAAAAGAAGATTTCTCATCAATTGTGATTTTGTAAAGGTTTGTTTCTCATTTTCAACCCTGCAGATCAACCCTTTTTGAATCTGTTAGAAACCTTGTGAAACAAGTTCTCAGCTACTTGCCTACAGTAGGCCATACTCTACAAATGTACAATAGAGCACAATTCTCCGCAGTCACTCAACTGAACGTGATGATTAGGAGTGCGCCAACTGAAATATTGTCGTGCCCAGCCCAAATCACAGACACCTAACTTACTGAAGAAAGCCCTGAACGTAGGGTTGCCAGCTGTCCAGTTGTCGACCGGAACGCCCGGTCAAAAAGGGACCCTGGTGGCTCCCGTCTGCACTGCTGACTGGGCCATTAAAAATCCGGTCGGCAGTGCTGCGGGGCTAAGATAGGCTAGTCCCTACTTGTCCTGGCACTGCGCTGCACCCCGGAAGCGGCCAGCCGGTCCAGCTCCTAGGCAGGGGGACCATGGGGCTCTGTGCACTGCCACCACTCCAAGCACTGGCTCTGCACTCCCATTGGCCGATTCCCGGCTAATGGGGCCTCAGGGAAGGGGCGGGGCTAGGGTGTTCAGTTTTGTATGCGATTAGAAAGTTGGCAACCCTACCAGAATGGTATAGAGCAACTGTCACTCGGAATCTCTGACACAGGGGAGTGAAATAAATTGAACGAAGGCTCTGAAGATTTGTGTTACACTAGTAGCTTCTTGCAACAGTTCACCAGTGATTTCAAGAGGGGTAAGAAATAAAACATCACTGACATCTCTCCTGTGAAGATTCAGACCAAGCTTTGCCCAGAGATACCCACTAATGTAGACATTATAATCCTGAGCTAGTGTAAATGAGCCTAACTCCACTGACTTCAGCATAAATGAGACTGAATCCACTGTGCCCTATGGATCCTTTAGCCCACAACCATTTTTTGTATTTTGATCTCTGACCTCCCTGCTAAGAGCTTGTCTCCACAGAGACACTCAGGAAAGTTAATTCAAATTAATGTATAAAGTGCATTAGTTCAGCAGTTCTCAAATTGTGGGTCAGGACCCCAAAATGGGTTGTGACTCCCTTTTAATGGGGTCACCAGGGCTGGCATTAGATTTGCTGGGACCCGGGGCTGAAGCCCAAGCAACACCGCCCGAGGGCTATAGCTCTGGGCGGCAGGGCTCATGTTACATGCCCTCTGCCAGGGGCTGAAACCCTTGGGTTTCAACTTTGGCCCACCTGCACAGGGTGATGGGGCTCGGGCTTTGTCATCCCCCCTCCCCCCACCTGAGCCAGTGGGGCTTGGGCGAGCTCAGCTTCAGTCCCCACTCCTGGGCTCATGTAGTAATTTGTGTAAGAATGGGGTCACAGTGCAATGAAGTTTGAGAACCCCTGCATTGGTTAAACCACATTAAGAGTGTCCAAACAGGATTTTATTTAAAATTTAAGTTGCTGTAATTCAGTTTCCAAAGTGAACTAAACTAAACCAAATTAAGGTCACTTTAATCTTTAATCTGAATAACAGCATCCACAAAGGGGTTTAATGTGGGTTAACTAATCCACTTTAAAATTCACACATTCAGTTATTTTGGGTGAGTTTTCCTGAGTGCCATGTGTAGATAAGCCCTGGAACTGCCATAAGTGGTGGAGTTTTGGATCACGGTCACCCAAGAATGGGTGTCCTGTCTCCCAAGAATGGGACTAAAACAAGGAATTTATTATTTCACACCACTGAACAACAGTTACACTTTAACAAATTTCTGTCACTACTCATCTGGGATGCAGTGTGACTCATTTTGACATCTGTAAAAGTCTGGCTGCCCATTAACAGCTTTGCACACTGCATTTCGTAGAATAGCAAAGTAAAGCAAAGCAAAGCAAAGCAAAAGAATATTAGCAGTTCTATTCCACCACTGAACAGCTCTGTTTCTTGCACCCATAACTGGTTGAATAATTATTCCTTCCTTTTGGAACTCTTGCACATTTCATGGAAGTTGGTTGGGGACAAGATTTGAGGTTCTTCTCTCAGAAAGCTATCTGAGCAGCAACCAGATGGCCCTGTTTGGATAATCAGGATGGTGAAGTCTAGTATGTTGTAGAGAACAGCCTCAGGGTAATGGGCTCTGCAGAACACTGCTGGAAATCAGCAGACATTCGTTTCTGTAGTTTTGGACACTGCAAGGATGTATACAGTTTTGAACAAAGGCAAAGTCCTCCATCCACCAATGACTTGGAATACAGTGAGATGATCAAGTAAGATAAACAGTAACTTTAATATTAACTAGTTTAATTGAAGGAGAAGCGGTTCTTCCTGCTAATTAGGAGGTAGTTAAAGCCTCCAGTGTCATGATTCTATTTTATTTCAGAGTGATCAAATCTACAAATCCCAGAAAATGTCCATAGGGACAAGATTAACCATTTAAAATAAAATTAAAGCCAGTCCAAATTTTTAATCCAAGTCAGTAATTATATCTGAACTCTGAGGTTAAAAAAAAAATCTGGTAATTTATTTCCCCCAGATTTGCAAGCATTTGTGTTGTCTGGTCAAAACCGGAAACAGAAGCATTAAAATACCATGCAAAGGCTATTTTCATGTTACATTAAGAATCACCTGTATTTTCAGCTGCCCATTCAAACTGAACTTCCAGACAGTTTGAGGCCCTAATAACCCATCACTCATTTCAGTTGCAAAACAAGCAAATAATGAAAAGGAACAAATAAGCAAGAAACAATGGATCTGGCAATATGCAGTGTTGTAAAGGAGAAAATACAGCTTGCTACAGTTGATGGGGGCTGATATTCAGTCCCCAATAAGGAAAGTTTCAAAACAGAAGATGGGGTCAAGGGATCCAGGTTTGATTTCTCATTAGTTTAGACTCTAGAGACAAATATGAGCAATCCTGACCTCCTTCCTATACGCACAAATTCTAACTTACTCTGCATAGAAGGTGCAGCACACATGGGAATTAACTATAAAGAATACAATATAATGTACCTTATAAAGAGTGTGATCCTGCAAAATGTTTGAGCATCTTCAATTTCCATTGGGGTGAATGGGAATTGAGGGCACTCAGCACATTACAGGATGAAGTCCATATAACAAAGCACATATGTTACAGAATCAGCATTCAGATTCCATTCATTCTGAAGGGTAACTTTATGCATGGCTAGTGCATTAGTTAACATCACCTTTGTCCCCTTTGTACATCTATTTGTGTGGTGGTTGTTTTTTTGTTTTTGTTTTTGTTTTTTTTTGTCTGCATGGACCCAAGAATTTTCAGTAAACAGTTTGCCTTTAGCTGCATGCACATGAGAAAAAACATCAATGTGCATCTCTCTAAAGGATCTATATAGTTGCTGTGACACAAATTATGACACATTCAGGGAAAGAACGTGGGTTTTGAAACCAATACAATCTTTCTGCTTCCTTTATCAAGTCTCTGTTGAAAACAGGGTGGGGAATTTCAGGGAAATGTACTAAATATTTTAAATAAATGAATAAGTAAATGTAGTAGGGATTTGGATTTTATCTGCAAACTGCTGAAGCACGAAGAGGCCAAAGCAATGGATGCAAGTGTTGAGACAATCCTCCCCTCCCTCTTATGCACATACACACAGTTTTGAATGAAAGGAACAGCGAAATAGTACTGTATGGAGCACACTATATGACCTTACATCATGTGGACGTTGCTTGGTAATACATAGAGTCCCTGGACCCTTACTCAGACAGCCTGAGTCGAGAAACTTAAGTTCTCTGAATTGTGCCTGCAAGTTTCAGTGAGTGTATCGCTCATGGATCGAGCAATTAATGGCAGATGTCAAATCAGCAGCATGCTGAGCTTTGTAGCTTAAGCAATGATCATCTCCAGGGGTTCTGCCACCCTATTTCACAGTTACCCACACCATCAGTGGCTGAATGTTTTGGTATCCCAAATATTTCGTCTCCCTAAGTGACTTTCTGTTCTGCCTGTAGCAAGTTTAGCCAGTCTTTCAAACATGATTAATGGGACATCCATGGGGACACCTGAAGCTTTTGGGGTTGGCCCTGCAGGGTTTGAAGTAATCAACCTGAAGAGTAAAAGTCTGAGTACAGACATCAAAGTCTACAATCTTCAATTATGCATTAATTCTAGGTAACTATTCATAGTTTATGAAAAAAGCTCTGGACTTTACTGCATAAAGCCTGCTGGGCCTGCTGTGTCTTGTTTGGGCACTAGACTTCAGAAAGCCGGATGAAAGTCTTCTAACCCTCACTTATCCACAACACCCAAATAAAGTTAGTGAGTGATTCTGTTTCAGATAGGCCTTCTTCACACCAACAACATTCTGCTGTGTCTCTTTTCATCTGTACATACATTTACCCATATGTGAAAAGGGCACGAGCACTTACTTCACAGCAGAACTGAGGGTGAATTAATGTTTATGGAGCAAGCATATCGAGTTCCTACTGTAAAAGATAACATTGTCAATGCAAATTATTGTTATTATAGAATAAAATACAGGATACTACCCGACTGCTACAAGGCAGGCCAGCCAGCAAGACTAAATAAATGTCTTAAACAACTTTCACTAGAATAACTGTTCTGAACAAAATGTTTTGCGGCTTTATTTTACTTGGCTTACTGATCATTTAACTGCTTCCAAATACTGAACTTTAGACGTGGTGATGTTTAATGACAATAAGACACTGCAGACCATGTGTTAATTCTGACTAATGCACTTCCCAAGCACGCTGGAAGCACTTGGCTTGCCTTGTACCTTACACTATACACCCAAGGCATGCATTCATCAGCACTACTGCTCAGGCTGTCATGTCTTATTGCTTAACTAGTGCACCATTCTCAGTGTGTTTGCTCTGAGCCTGCCTCAGTCCATTTACATTACACCACCCACCCAAACCCTCAGTTTTGAGGTTCACCCAGCTCTTGATGATTAGGGCCCTGTATGTTTAATAACATTTTACTCTGCCAGTCTAATTAACTCCCTCACTGTATCTGCAGTTAGATAAAATGCTCATTTCACACCACATTAATTTTTATCAGTTGAACATTAAGTAACACAAAGCTATCTATGCTTGGTTTAATTTACATACTGACAGAGCTACAAAGCATTACTGCTGTGACCGCAAAGCAAATAAGTAGAACTGTCATCAAACATGGTTCCTTCAAAAAGAAATATTGATTTGCAAGAGTGGCAGTCCAAAGAAAATTTTAAAAAAGAAAAGAAAACAAAGGAAAAGGGGGAAAAAAGGGAAAGAGACAATGAGAAATTATTTCCCCCATCTCAGCCCCAGAATAGTCTTGTGTGTTGTAACCAATAGCCCCTTACATGCCATAGCTGGAAAGGAATGCTAAGATTAAAGCTGGAGCTTTGATTGGCTAAAGGGAGTCAGGGGCTATGGTAATATTTCTCATCACTGAGTTTAAAAGAAAAAAGAAAAAGAATGACAGCGTGTCAGAGAGTACATCAGAAAAGTCCTCCCCACTCACTGCTTTGCAGCAGGGAGACCTATCTGGTTGAATTTAATTCAGCAGCAATGCTGAGAGTGTTCTCTTTTTGCAGATTGGTGGTCAGAAAGCAAATCTGAAGAGCAGGGTGGTGTGCAAGATACTGGGATTCCAGTATCTGAATAAATACGCTGGAGGAAAATTCAGTGGACTCAATCAGAGCCTAGTGAAAATCTGAAGTCTTCCAGCTCTATTAAGTTGTGTTTTATGACCCCACAGTTCCCAGAGCATCAGCTGTCCCACTCCTATCAATCTAAATAAGTATAGCCATCAAGATCAGGTGTTCCCAGCTTTTTAAAGTAATTGTACCAGTTTAATCAGATAAAGACTTTGGCTGCAAAAGCACTAACCCCTGCTTTCCAGTCAACTGTCCAGGACCAACCCAATGCTAAAACCAGTTGGATTGCACACAAATTCAGTGCACCAGCATAAATCAGTCAACATTTGCTCAAGAGGTTCGTGAATGATGGCAAACCCTGGTGCGAAGTTGAAGTGTCCATCTAAACCAAAAACCAAGTGAGTTTAATGTGATTGTGTTGCAACATTTCCTACATCCTCATAATCCAGGGGTACCACAGGTAGACTGATGCTTTCCCCCCTCAAAGTCATCCTGTGTGTTCAATATAGTATTTTTAATTCTCTATTTCAGTTTCCTTGTGTCTGAATGGTTTTTTAAAAAACAAATTGACTTTTTTTCAAGTTCCTCAGACATTCTAAACATTTAGCAATTGCTTTGCTGAGCGACATAGGATTTCGTTCCCAGAAGTGCAAGAGGTCACTGGCACAAGCAACTCCCTGTGTAAGTAAGCTGAGATGCCCTGGAGGATGACTACATTGTTAATATTCAATGTTTCTTTCCTTTTTTTCCCCTGGAGGTGCTTTAGTAAGACTTGAAAGGTTTTCCAGTGATTTGCTAAAGAGATAGGATTTAGGCCCAGTTAAATTGCATGGTTTGCCTGCTTCTCTGTCCGGAAAAGTTGCTACTGGTGCTTTTATAGTTAAAATGCTCTATGACATTTGAAATGTCCCCCTTCCTGCACTACTGCCTTCTGCGCTTCCCTGCCCACTAGATCCAAGTGTGCAGAAGAGGGAATCTACACTTTACTGGTCAGTTATGGAATTGCTCCCTGAGGAATCTGGCAGCTGCTGTGAAGTCTCGGTTGCTGTGGAGGACTCCCCTTTCTGAGGAGAGTCCTCAGCCATAGTTGTTAACCTAATAACACCAATGTTCACCTTGAAAGGCAAGTGAAAAATCATTTCAAACCAGGACACAGCATTTAAGCTCTTTTCTGTAATGCAATTGATTATTGTATTTAAGCAGTCATTGAGCATAACTACATTTGGAAACAAGTCAATTTAAAATGTCACATTAATTATTTACAAATATTGAAATGAAGATTTGACTGAAATACAACTTAGTTCAGTGCCTAACATTGCCTTCCTAATGAACATAACAGGGAAATGCTGAATAATTTTCTGCTTACTCTACCACAATCTTCCCTTCTCTTCCTTTCACCGCTACACATACAAACCAAAACCTCCGATCCAAACATCCCTGAATATTGGAGGTATTATAAATCACAATTAAAACTGGATCCAAACCGTGCCTCTTACCAGTCCTGCTGAATTGCCTGATTTATCTCTACAGAAGTCCTTCAACATATGTTACAGTGAGTGTCTCAAGGCTGATTCACTTTATTTTGGGCTCCCCTTTGAAATACAAGAAGGAAAATAACCCTAAAAAACAACCCTAACTAAAATCAGTGAGTGTTCTGTAGTAACTATCATACATAGACTATTAACTTTTGATGATATCCTCATCAGGCAGCTATCAGAGAGTATTCTAAGCTATTAAGCCATCAGGCGCTCAAAGGATAACATGACTTCTAACTCAAGGTAACTGAATGGAAAAAACGGCTGGTACTAATTAGAGCTGTACGGTGAACTAATTTGCATCCCTATTCTCACTGGTTTTGCAAAAAAAGGATGGATAAGTGGCTCTTGCCTCACATCTTTTGCTTCTTTCCCACACAAAATGGGCAGTTTTGGCAGGTGAAAAAGCCATTTTGCTGCACACAAAAAAGGCATCGCGTCCTCCTGGGACAACTTTGGTCTGTGGCAAAGGAAAATTGCTCTTTTGTAGCAAACATTTTGGTGGTAGCAAGGATGGAAATCTGTCCCTTGATTGAATCTGGGAGTTCATGTGTACACACAAACATGCCAGTGTTGCTGTTACAGAAAGTCTCATAGATGCATCTCAGTCATTTCACACACACCCCATACAGTAAAAGTGCAAGGGAGAAGTTTGTTCATTGTGGAGAGGGACAGATCAAGCCCTTCATGCCACTTTAACCCCACCTTTGGGCCGTGTGGAGCACCAATTAGTGGTGTGGTTGTGCAGAATTGTGTCCACACCCCTCACATGCTGTGAAAAGGATATCCACACCCTACACTGCAGGGACAATGACAGAGGCCAGGAAGCAGAATGACCAAAGAATCCTCATTTGCCTGGTTCTGCTGCTCCAATATACAGTGGAAGTTGTGTGGAGTGCTTGTGGCCCGCCATCTCCGGTTTAACTCAGGGTGGCTATGCTGTGGCCCCAAGCTCTGGCTCTGTGTTGGGGTGTATTTTACCTCCCAGTCCTCTCACATTTCAGCTGCATGGACACCAATTATTCCAGCTTTTTGCAAGTGAAGCTTCACTAGCAATGCAGCATAAATACCAAGAAACCCTCCAAGACAAGACTGAAATTCCTTTGAAGGTTCAGTACCTTTCCTCCCCTCAGCACCAAACACAGAACTGGTTCAACTACATTAGAAACAGACTAGAAGGGACTCCCATCCTTTGAATCAGATCTAGCCTTATGGCTCGAAAAAGCTCTCTAATGTGAATGCTAATTTTCATCTGTCCCTTGACTTTGTCTCAGGAGTAGGTATAAGCCCATGCCATGGAGCTCAGATCTGGATTTAGATTCTACTCCAACCATCCCCAAAGTTTGGGGAAGGGGTGATTCAGATTCAGTACCCACTTCAGGATCATCTCTACATAGCACTGTAAGTGGCAAGCTAAATTAAACCTGTTCTCACGTGACTTCCCAGTTTTATTGACTTAAGGGAATCTGACTTTTTCAGATGGAGTTTGGAAGGAATCTGAATGTTTGGGTGTTTCCTTGAATAAATCTTCCAAGGAGGTTCACCCATTTCAGAACGTCATTCACTAGTCCCTTCCTTCCCCTGATGGATGATTTCTCTTCAGCCAGTTGAAACCTGTGAGAACCTCACTTATCTGTCATTGAATTTCTCAGCTACCGATTGGCACAGTCCCCCCCCCACCCCTTTTTCCCCCTCTGAGCTCTGGTTTTGCTAGCCCTTCATCTGGCTTCTGTCTTTTTATGACTGAAATAGGTAGTTTATTGCTATGCAGGCTTCAAGTGTGAAACGTCACTGGCTGAGAAGGAGCAAGTATTGGTCTTGACAGTTAGGATGCTGCTTCTTTTCTCTAAAATGACTTTTTTGACAGCACCAGAAAGGTTTGCCTGCTTTCAAACTCTGAGATGTGACAGGGGCTCAGTGTGCAGGATGAAACAGACTATGCCAGGTCAGTGTTTTTGTCTACACGAGCTTATGGTCTCTTTGAATTTATAAACTAGCTGAGTAAAAGATGCTGTGGGGAAAATAAAGTATCTCAGCCTCTTGCCACAGCTAAGCTTTCCCTGGCCAGCCCCTGATCTAGTTGGGGAAAATATATAAACTGTATGCATTTGTTAAGCCTTATGTTCTGTGCTTAATTGAGAAATGATTCTTGGTAAGTCCTGCAGAGCTCTTGCAATTGAATGGGAAAAAAATCATATCTCACAGCAACTAATTACGTATTCTTTTCTTTTAAAACCAAGAGTGAAAGAGAAACACCCATGAGATGAGACTGAATGAGTTATGTAAGGTTTTCACACATTCCACATAAAGCATTAACCCTTCGTGCTCATAAGCCAGACTGCTTAGATTTGGAAATACTCATGTTGTATATAAAAGAAACATGCCTTTTTTATTTCTCTCTCACACAGCGTATAAAAATTTCCATATCTGTGTTTAGCAAAGAGGAGCCTCTTCTTTCCTCCCTCATTCTTTCAATACTCAAACAACTGCCATGCAACACATGCTGGTCTCAAGTAAAGCAGTTTACAGTGTCTATAAACTGGCTTAGCTGAAGGTGTCATTGCTGACAAGCAAATTGACCCTTCTGTGTGGTACGCTGAAAGCTTTACAACACACATTAGACATTTTAAATCATTAACATTTGCCATGTCGTTACTAGAAATGTCATTGCTTCAGAACTGTAGCCCAGCAGAATGATCTGTTTGATGGGTTTGGTTTGGGCTTCCATGAGGAGTCCACATCCTTCCAAAAGGTTTTGTCCAATGTAACTAGCAGCAAGTTTCTAGCCTCTCTGAAAAGAGATTACTCTTTGGGAGAGCAAAAAATTAACACATTCATTGTGTATTGCATGTTGGTCTCGCCACATATGTTTATATAACTTTTTGTGGGTGTTTACCTACAGAATCAGCAATAGCTACATAACAACACAAATACCACATAGTTAATCCCAATCACAATTGATACTCTCACTCCAAGTACAGTATAACCTTCCTTTTTACTTGCAGTGGGGTGGGAGGATGCTTTCTGGGCTCTCAGACCCCTATGACTTCCCCCCATAGGTCTCTTCTTTACAGTGTCCCTTAAGTAGTACCTACCATCCTTAAGGACAAAAATGATGGGACAGAGCTCACGTATGAGTATTTAATCTTAACACTTATAATCTTCTAGACAAGTCAGTGTTCTGTGATGTGAGACACTGCCTCCATCGAAGAGGAGCAAACTGCACATTGACGTACTACCAGGCTCGTCCCTTAGTCCTGACACTTCTTTTCTTTTAGAAAATAAGCGGCACGTTGGGGCACCCAAAATTATGAGGAACTTCAGAAAACTTAAGCCAAAGCCAATATATGCCCAGAATGACATCTTGAAGTGGCCTGATTTTTCAGGCAGTACCAAAACACCCAACCTCTAAAAATCAGGACCCCTTAAAGCAACTCAAGCAAAGCCCCAAAAGCACTATTTTCTGAACAAGTAGTTTGTAACGTGACCGCGTGGCCCTTTCCCTTCCTGACTGTGGACGCGTACAGCTAGGACGAAGTTTTCTATATCACAAATCTGGTCAAACATCAACATACAAGGAGTAGTGCTGGAGAGCCTGTAATTGTCACAGACGTTGATGTTACAGATCACACACTAGCAGGATAACTAGTGATGGATAAAGGATTAGAAGCCAGAGACACCCAGAAGTTTGGGTGTTAACCTTAACTATTTCAGCCACAAGGAACTGCAAAATTGAATTCAGAACTCAGAAACCAGCTTCTTGATGACTGGTGTTTTTGTTTGTGTTTTTGTTTTTTTTAAGAATTCCAGAAAAACTAGAAAGGAAAAAAATCTGCTACAAGCTACCAGGTTTGGAGGTTCAGAGAGGGACAGCTTCCCCTCCTGTGAAGAATTAATGTGACTGGGTGTCAGGACACAGGAGGGTGCATGTAAAGCGCATATTTGCAAGCTCAGCCTTCTTGAAGAGCAGAAATTGCAGGTACCCTAACAATCGCCTAGGGGCATAACATTCACCTGGAACTTCCAGTGAAAGCTCTGGTTTGCTAAATGTATTAAATTTCTCTGTAGCATGTTGAAAAGGTTATGTGTAAAAACCTTATCAGTTTCCAGACATTTATCAGTGCAGTCATACTGAACGAGATACCTTCTGACAACCCCAGAGAAACATGAGTGTTCTTCAGAAACTGAGTTGCTTTAATTTATTACATTCTGGCACTCAGTTGCTATGATAAATATGGTATAAACTCATAGAACAGACACCAATACATTGAATAGGTTGATAGAGCAGATTAGTTAGATGGAAAGAAAAAAACCTCTTTATTCTGTAAGGTCTAGAAGAACATATTACCTCTTCCCCTTGAGTAACTCATCTCAATCTCCTCCTTCCAAATGCAAAATATTTCTTCTAGTTCTTAAATTTCAGTCATTCCAGGTGGCAAGAAAACTGCCTCATTCGTGGATTGAGGAAGATTATCTAGGTTACTCATTCTATAGCTATTAAAAGCATTCTATACATGTCCTCTGCTAGCTACATTATAAGCAATAAAAAATAGAGACATCACTCTGTCCAAGGGGTTTAGCGGTAAGAATCATAGAACTGGAAAGGACCATGAGAGGTAATCTAGCCCAGTCCCCTGCACTCGTGGCAGGACTAATTATCTAGACCATTCCTGACAGGTATTTGTCTAACCTGCTCTTAAAAATCTCCAATGATGGAGATTCCACAACCTCCCTGGGCAATTTATTCCAGTGCTTAACCACTCTGACAGTTAGGAAGTTTTTCCTAATGTCCCATGTAAACCTCCCTTACTGCAATTTAAGCCCATTAATTCTTGTCTTATCCTCAGAGGTTAAGAAAAACAATTTTTCTTCCTCCTCCTTATAACAACCTTTTACATACTTGAAAACTGTGATGTTCCCTCTCAGTATTCTCTTTTCCAGACTAAACAAACCCAATTTTTTCAATCTTCCCTCATAGGTCACGTTTTCTAGACCTTTAATCATTTTTGTTGCTCTTTTCTGGACTCTCTCCAATTTGTCCACATCCTTCCTGAAATGTGGCACTCAGAACTGGACACAATAATCCAGTTGAGGCCTAATCAGCGTGGAGGAGAATGTAATATCAGTTCAAAAAAAGACATTATTTTTTTCTAAAAACGAAGCAAGGCATTAAGAAAGGAAACAACTTTAGCTGCTTAAATATTTCTGAATACAAATTGAACCCCGGGGCTCTGAAATACTCTAATACAGTCTCCAAAAGTCCTTTTCCACGCCCCCCAACATACTGGAAAATTGCTCAGAATATCATGCCAAATGTAAAAATGAAAAACAAAGGATATGTGGACTGTATCTGAATTACAGATGCCTTAAAAACCTAATGGCATAAAGATGTGAAACAGACTGACCTCAAATGCCCCTATTCCCAGCTTGTTTGAAGGACTCAACTTAATTTTTTTTCCCTTTTCTAACCTGGCTGGTTGGAAAAGATAGTAAGTATGGTATGAGCACTTAAAAAAATTCATCTCAGAACCTCATATTCCTTTTGTCCACTTAACAAATCGCATGTGTTTCAAACATACACATTCTTAAAAATGCCAGGAAGCTGCCATGCATCACAACTCAGGGTTTCTAGAGAGAGTTGACCAATAACCACCCACAAATCAATATCTTCTTTGGAACAAACTGATGCAACAGGTCTCTCTCTCTCTCTCTCTCTCCCGGAGTCGTTCAAATTCTAAGTACAGTACTATTCACCTGCAGTTGATAACACCATATTTGTGTTTCTATAACCCTTCCAGAAAGAGGGTGCAAAGATGATTTTGTTGGATAGATATTGGCATCATTTCTAGAGAAGACAGGAAATCTGTCAAGGTTTCATTCCTTGTTTTCTTCAGCAGAAACTTGCTATGTGAGAGGGCACATGGAGTGACAATAGATAAAGATTTTCTGTGGTGTAATTCAGTTTTACTTTTACAGGAAAAAGGAACAGCCCGCAACTCTCTGGAGCTCTCAGGTGTTACATTTATCAAACACCCTTGATTTCCCCCTGCCTGTTGCTTTTAACAATGGTGTTTTTATTTTGATTAACAGCAGGGTTATTGCTGGTGTTAGTGGAGAACCAAGGCAATTGGGCCTTAATGTTTTTATCAACAAATTCAAGAGCTTATCTTTAGAACTGTATCATTTTAATCTCTCTCTGTCTCTCTCTCTCCATCCATCCCACAGGAGGCCAATACATTTTCCTCATGAATACAGGGATCTGCACTGCTGGTGATTTATCATTTTTATTAGGAGTTGGGCCCAAGCCACCGAGTTCTCCTGCAGATCCAAACTTCCCTTAAGCCCCTCTCTAATTGCTATGTAGTATCTTAAAGATACACAAGACTTGTCACTTCAACTTGGGCCTGGAACAAGGACCCCTTTCTGCCTGTAACTAAAATTATTTGAGGACAAAAGAAAAAATAAATCCCGGGAGTGAAAAATGGAAGGGAAGTCACGTACTGCTCACGCTGCTTCCTCACTAAGCCTAGGGTGACCAGGCAGCAAATGTGAAAAATTGGGACGGGGGTGGGGGGTAATAGGAACCTATATAAGAAAAAGACACCAAAATCGGGACTGTCCCTATAAAATTGGGACATCTGGTCACCCTAACTAAGCCCTTCACTCTGGTCTCCTGTATTTCCCCAACCAGTGCTGGACTGAGGCTGGAGTTGTATAGGGAATGTACTACACAAACTGATCAAGAATAATGCAGGACATTGTACTTTAAAAACCAGTCTTGGTCACTTGGAATGTGTTCTGTCATATTGAGAGGTCCCCTTGCTTCATTCAGTCTTGTCAAAAATTGCCTATGGGCTGCCTTGCACTTATTTCACATCACTAAAATTGGGCCCAAACCAATACCCAAGAGCCAAACACTTCTTGCATTTTGGGCAAGTCCAGAACTGGACTCAAATTTTGCAGCTTGCATACATCCCTTAACTAGGGAAGTTGTAAAACTGACCCAATTTCTTTCTGGACTCTGGCCTTGCTAAGCCCCTTTCTATGTGTGTATTTGGGAGAGAGGGAGAATGGGACAATTTGCAGTAAAGCAACTGTTTCTGACCAAAAAATATATATGCTGGATTTACTTAGGGTGCAAAAATTGTCACACAGTTCAAGTTGTGACCTCTTCCAAAACTATGAATCATTACTTCAGCATAATCCTCTGCCTAATATGCAAGTGAGGCTATCCAACTCATGAGAGTCTGTTCTGCTGATTTCCCCTGACACGGTAATTAAACTCTTCCTCCGGCAGCCAAAGGAACACCCGCCTCCACATGGATTACTTCATTATACACAGTAACTTTGACAACAACCCAAATAAAGATACCTCATCTGAATGAGGAACAGTGGTTCCAGTTGAAACTGGACACCCGTTTCCCACCCCTTGCAGCATCCATGATCACGGCGCATAGAGCAAAAGCAGAAAGGTACTCTAAAAAAAACACACACTCTCTTACGAGCAAAATATAATACAGACGATAATGAGCATCGTGATACTATGGTGATGGCAGGAGAAAACATAAACCATAATCCCCTTCAGTAATGGGAGTGAGAAGCACCACAACTCCTCTCCTTTCACTTGTGAACAGGATTCCAACCCTCCAGCACAGATTTGAATATTTAGCTCAATAGCTCATCTCCAAAGAACCCCGGCTGCAGCCAATGCATCTTTAATAAGCATTTTAGTCAGTGAACTGCTGTTTTGAACATTTCCCTTTTCTTAGAAAAGTCAAAACTGTCAGGAGCCTAAATCGTCTGTTCTTGATTTTTTCAGTAAGAAACAAAATGTAAAAATAAAAAAAAGGGAGGGGACACAACGGAGAAGAAAACATGCATATTGCAGCTGGAAAATGTATTATGATTACACAGTATTATGATTTATATTACATGCAAAATCCCAACAGCAACCCTGTGTTAAAAGTACATTATTCAGGTTGCAAATTCAAGCACTGAAAAGTTAGGCAATGCCAGAATAAAGGATGTCTGGGCAACCTTAATGCAGTCCAGCATGCACATGGGTTATGAGACAGTCTTTAAATGACATACTATTTTCCCACAGCCCCCCCTTGTTTTAAGTGTGTGTGTGTGTGTGTGTGTGTGTGTGTGTGTGTGTGTGTGTGTGAGAGAGAGAGAGATATTTCCTAGGTTTAAACAAAATAAAAATTAGAAAACCCCCCAAGCCCTCAGAAATTCCATCATGTAACATCCTATTGACAGCCGCATGGTTCATCAGCAGAGTTGGAACCTTTAGATCCACCACACAAACCTTTGCCTTTTGCACTAATAGGGTACTTGACAGCAGCAGAAGGTAGTAGTCACTCTCTAAGTGGAAGCAGCACTAAAAGGGGATGGGACACTTTGCCAGTGGGTTTCACAAATATTTGCTGCCAGCAGAGAAATGGTGAAAATCAAGAAACTTGGTTTCCATTCCAGGCTCTGGAGAGGAGTGTGCTCTAGTGGGTACATACATTTCTGCCCAATTCCCCAAGCCTGATGGCTAAAGCCTGTCTCCTCCAACATATTACTGTCCAAGTTCTGTCTCCTTCCCACCCCAGGCTCCCCACTGCGGTCCCATTTTCTTCACCTACCCAATCCCAGTCTCCACTCGGCAGGGTTCTCATCCCAATCTCCTTGTCCAGCAACTCCCAGTCACCCCCACCCCACTTTCCAGTTTCCCTCTTCCACCTGCCAACATCCAATCCTAGTCCCTCCCCTGCCTTCCCAACTCCTTATCCCAATCAACTGCATCTGCCCTCACAAAAGGTCTGGCTCTTGTCATCTCAGACAGCTTCCTCCTTCATACTGCCTGGACATCTGCATGGGAGGCACTGATAGCACAGAGGAGACCGGAACCCTGCTTTCAGTTCTGTAACCAACCCCCTGCCCAGAGCTGCAATTGCTGGAAAAGTCCAGCTCAGCTCATAGTTTGAGCATGCTCAGTGCAAATGGAATATTAGGAGAATTTAGCTGCTAAAACCTAAGAAGTCTCTACTGAGAAAGTACTAGTTGTGATTTTTATAATGCAGCCAAATTTGGGCAGATTTTCACAGGGATGGCAAAAGGCACCTCCCTCACACAAAGGCCTCCCTCCCCCTGCCAAATTTCTAGTCCCTGCTGCAAACATGGGTGTACTAGAGTTCTTCACAGAAATTTTTTCGTGTGGGCAAAACACCATAATTTCCCTAGCCTCATTCTCAGAAATGGCTGAACTGTTTTGGCTGAAAATTTCCAAATAATTCAGCCGGAGGCAATCACCAGCATTCAAGATTTCAGCCCAAACAGTTATAATTTGGTAAAGCTGTAAGCAATTGGAAACAGAGTCTTACAATGGAAAATGTTGGGCAACCTTATTAATAATGGGTGGTGCTACCAGCCCAGTCTATAATACTGAGGATCAGGACAGTGACTTAAGCCAGGCTACAGTAGGAGCACTGTTATTATTGTCTAGTACCCAAGGAGGAGGGAAACTCTGGGATATTGCCCTGACAATATAAAGCATTAAAACTTCACGATTACTGTGTTTTAGAATAGATCTAATCGCTGACATTACAAACAAGTCATTTTTGTACAGTTTAATGAAGAAATGTAGAGCTAAATGTAGGGAAATCCATGTTGTTCTTCACTTTAATAAAAGACTAAATTATATCTAGTTTCCATGAAGTTTTGCATGGAGGTAGCTCTTGGTATTCAACAAGAAACAAGTTTGTTTGTGAACTGGATAGCTTTCATATTAAATTTATTTAGTTTTTTTTTAATTCTCTGCAGTGATGAGGAAAGACAACTGAGACCAGTAGCTAATGGGAAATTCTAATGGGAAAGGTCATGCATGCAACTTAGCAGAAAGCTAAACTAGTCTTGACAACTGGCTTTACTTTGCCATTCTAAAGGAATCACTTTTCTAGCATGGTTTGTTTAAATAAGTACCATGTTTATAATGAGAAACTCAGATAACCTCTTTACATATGGAGTGGTGTAAAGTGCGCCTCAGCACTCTTTTGGGATGGCAGCATATACCGTGGTCACCATGACTGTGTGGCTGTGTTACACACACACACACACACGTAGATATCAGTCTAAAACAGAGAACAAGGATTTGGCTTGCATTTCTGTAATGATAAGGGGACTCTGCTCTTTTGAAGTTAGACTTCTTGCCTTGTTCCTCTACTATTCTTTTTGGTTAGTCGGTTGGTCTCTGTAGGAGTCGTCTATCTGTTACATCTAGACTGTGTAGGAGGGAAATGACTAGCAGGCTTTATGACACAATTTGCATTCCCCTTTAGCTGACTTGGGGGCAGGTCACATTTGGGGGAGGGGTAACTTTCTGCAATGTGGCTACTTGTCTTTCCAAGCAGTTTGCCTCCTGCAAAGGACAGAGGTGCCAGACTTTGGTTAGCCTGTTCATCTATCTTCCACAGCTATAGCTTCAAGTGTCTTCTTGGGATTGTATTTACTGCCATGGGTCTGATGGAAAAAAACTAATTATAGATATAAATGCATTTGAAACAAAGGATGGGACATTAATGACAGTTTAGTTAGGGACTGAGTCTTGTCTTCATTTCTCTGGTGGTGCATGTTTTATATATTTATATGCACACACTTTCCTTATCTTTATTCAAGCCCCTCATGACATCAATTAATGGGTAGTGAACACTACAGCCTTCCCCATGGCCAAGTCCTGCAGTGCAGATCATTATCTCATGCCTAAATGTACTGGTGGTTTCACACTTCATTTTTCTACCTCTAGATTTCCCCTCCCTTGGGGGCATTCGATTAAAAAAAATGACTCTCCAGCACAGAGCATCCCTATACTCCATCCTGGTGATTTATGCTGCTACATGAACTGTGGTCCTTGAAAGAAATATCATCCCAGCTGTAATGAGGCCGAAGGTTTAGTTAACTAATAAATCCTTCAGGAATTTACTCTGGATCTTGATGAACTTTTCGTTAAATTGGGCTGTATGTGGAGAAGTTTCCTCTAATATAATGTGTTCCAGACATGTATCCTCTATGGAATTGAACAACGTACACGGCTACTACTTGACAATGAATAAGTTATACATAAAGAGTAACAGTGTGATAGTAAAAAGTTCCTGGGACTTTCTGGAGAACTACTTTCTCCTTCTCTATACAAAGTCAAAAGAAAAGCATGATAGTGATTTAATCAGAACATGCAAATGAGGTCAAGTTTCTTGAAGGGTTGTGGGATTTCCCCAGAGAAATTTACAAAATATCCTGGCACAGAGATTTTTTTTTTTTGAGTCACTGACTTTATTTTTGGTGGTTTTATACCATTGTGTAATGCCTCCGTGTCAGTTTGCACTCTCTGCTGAGCACAAATGCTCCCAACGGGTAGGTACAGATTTTAATTTCATTTTGAATGCCTTGGAGTATATTAAACTTCAGGAAATAATGTAGTTACTGTTTCTTATGTTTAGACATTATTATTATTATTGTACTAGGTGCTGTATCCAGAGAAATATTATTCACGCAAACAACGAAGTCAAACGATAGTGATGACAAATCTTAAAATCATGGTCAAAACAGCTGCTTTTTCCATTATTAGTTAAACTCTGCTTTCTTTCCTTTATTTCCATCCAAGTGGAAACTGACTTTGCCTCTAGATTGAGGGTGGGGTAAGAACTGTTGCTATTTACAGACTCTGGCAGAGAAGAGAACCCAGAGTTTCAGTACTATACCCTGGACTAAGCTCCCTTTGTGTGCATTTGTACCTCAGATCCACCTAAAAGTTACTGTTCTTTTTACTTTAAAATTGATTTTTTAAAAACAGCAATGTTAAAACGTCTCAGAATTAAATTGTGATATTTTCACATATTTTAACAATTACTAGCAATATTCAGTGTAACTGAACTGCAGAATTTTAAGTGCAAAACATTATTCCAAAAATATTATCAGAAAATTAAAAACAACAAACCATCTGTTTCATTACAAACATCAACATTTTGTCCAGAAGCCATGAAAGGCTGCTGAAAAAAATACATTCACTAATGTAAATGTATCTTCTTGGATGACTAAAGATATTTAAAAATGGCAGACATGGTGGATCAAATTGATCTGAAGTCAGTGAAGTATGTCAACGAATGACTTTGGCCTCATGTTTCTTCCTTGCATGTGGGCAGCAATGAAGTTTCATTATATTATTGAGACAAGGTGGGTGAGGTGATATCTTTTATTGGTCCAACTTCTGTTGGTGAGAGAGACAAGCTGTTGAGTTTACACAGAGCTCTTCTTTAGGTATGGGAAATCTACTCCGAGTATCACAGCTAAATACAAAGTGGAACAGATTGTTAAGCATAAATAGTTAACACATATTTCAAGGAACCATTCAAGGTGAAGCAGCCTGTAAACACTACTCCAGTCATAGGGGGGAAAGGAGGGAGGGGGAAAAAAGGGCCCTCTGACTGGAGGGATGTTAATGGGCCACATCACCTTGAGTGGTCCCTTGAAATATGTGTTAACTACTTACGCTAAACAATCTGTTCTACTTTGTATTTAGCTGTGACACGCTGAGTATGTTTCCCAAATTAGAACTCCATGTAAGCTTGAAAGTTTGTCTCTCTCACCAACATAAATTAGTCCAATAAAAGATATTACCACATCCACCTTGTCTATAAACCTGTAATCAACATGGCTACAACACTGCATACATTATATTACTGAGTAATTCTGCAGCCTTAAAAGTACTGGTGAACTTTGCAAAATTTGGACTCCTGATCATACCTATTATGTAAGGACCCAACAGTCATGTGCCTATTAATCTTCCATTTGGGCCAGACTTCTAAAAAGTAAAGGTTCATTTATACACATTTTTGTGAATGCGTCTTTGCACACTCCTTTACTGCCAAGAGATGCTTCTTCGCTCATGCTGAGTAAATCAGGGGAATTCCATATACGTCAGTGGAGCAATACCAGTGTACGCGAGTAGAGACTGAAACCTTTAATGCTGGCATGCTGGTGCCATCATGATGTACATAAAAGAAATACGCACAAAACATACAGCGATCATGATTGTCTTTTATTAAATATGTCCCTTAAAGTCATATCCGATCTAAGCGAGACATGACACATTTCTGTAAAAATCTATTATGGGGGTTAAAACGTTACCTATTAAATTTCTAGCATTTTTTTTTCCAATTTTTAACAGCACAGACCAGATGAAATTATTTTGCTAATTAGGTAAAATCACAAACGATAATTTTGAAAATGTTCAAGGCTTCTGTTCTTACTTAATAAATAGCAAAACTAGTCGTTAACTAATTTCTTTCATGCTGTTCATATAGTATATCTTCATATGTATTTCACACTACTTTGTGGAATATACCTATCTTGCAGAGTGCACCTGTGAGCATTATATATAATAATGTTTCATGTTAATTAGTATAACAAAACCCTTAAATTCTACCCTCCACCACAAATCTAAAGAAATGGAATTTATCTTGCTCAGTCAGCCAGTCTCCAACACTGCTAATGCACAAACACTTATGAACCAGAAATGTAGGGTTCAAAATTGTGCTACTCAAATAATGTCTGACAGGCAGAAATAACTGCAGAACACTGATCATGACACCACATTTACCTGGATATTTGTTTAATTTTTTGCCCTAACCTCTCAAGGAGGAACCCTAGGAAAGGAATTCCCTCTAGAGTAGACTCATCTTATATTGTGAGGCTAACAAGTACAAACTCTTGATTTCAGTGGTTTGATTTACATCCCAGCTTTACCAGGGACACTGGCATGTTAACTCCTGTTATTCAGATTCTAGGTCTGATGATACCTGCACCAGCTTGATGTGCTAAAGGACACTTCTTGTACGCATTATATTTAAATGAAGAAAGAAATTGGCTTATATTTTTAGCAGCTCCTGCACTAAAACTCATTTGACAAAAGCACCAAAGGGACAGTTAACAGGGAGTATGACTCTTCCCCCCCACCGCCACCCCCATTGGAGGAAGACAAGGGTATAATTTATCTGAAACTGACTGGAACTTTCCTGGCTTGGGGACCTAATTTTACCTGATATCTTTTAAAGGGACACTATCATCTTTTTCTTCCCATTATATTTCAACAATAGATATTACTCTTCTTCCCCTAAATATAAGTTATTTGAACTCATATAACACTATTGATCAAAAAGATCTGAAAGGCATCTCTACATATTAATTAAAACTTGCAGCACTTTTCGACTACCCTAAATGAGCCTAACTATCACTATTATGCTCATTTTACAGATGGACAAACTGAGGCACCAAGATTAACTTGCCCAGTATCACACAGCAGGTCAGTGACTGAGCAAAAAGCACTGTCCATGAGTTCTGCTCCCAGTCCTCTTCTCTAGTCACAATGTCATGCTAATAAAACAACAGGTCAGAGCCTTGCTGCACTTCCGTAAATACTGAATAACTACACTGACTTCATTGAGTCACTCCAGACTTACACAGGAATACATGTGATCAGCATCTGGCACCAAATGTTTAATCAGACGGTGGATGTCAGTTTTCAGCTCAGCGTGATTTCTTACAGCTGAATCATTAACCCATGAAAATACAGTTTAAAACAGTAGTGCTGAGTGACTAGTAGCGGTACATATCTGCAGGGGGATGATTTGGTTCTCATACAGTGGGCCTGCTTCTGCTCTTACATTTGAATCACTCCTGATTTAAACCAGGATAAGAGAGAACAGGATCAGTCCCAGGCTATAAAACATTTAGGGCTTATTTCTGCATGGGCCTGGCCTTGATCCAGCCAAAAAAGTGAAGAATGTGAGTAGTCCCACTGACTTCAATGGAACTACTCACATGCTTAGAATTAAGCAAGTGCTTAAGTGCATTGTCGGATCAGGGTCCTTACACTGTACATGCAAATATTTACTGTAAAGACAAAGTTCTGTGACTGCTAGAAAGAATTACTATCAGTGTTAGTGCAGTGACGCTTGTGACTGTAGGTGAACTGTATTCTACGGAAGGTCCCATCATAAGCTTCAGTCTATATATAATAATGAGAATAAGTAGAGGAAGTTGCATAAAGGATAAAACCATAATGCTATTTCTGCCCTAAATCTACAAGTATAGATTAACAAAAAACAGTCATCTGAAATGAATGGCCACTAAAGCAAAATACTTCCAACACTGAAAATATTGAATTATGAAATTCAATTATGATAAACCTTTAGATTAAATTAATTATCCCACTGGAACAATATTTTTTCTGGGCATCAAACTACATTAAGATTAAAGAATAATGGATGAAACAGCCATTAAAATAACAAAGCTGCTAAAACTGTATAGATCAAATTTTATTCTCAGCTACAGCATCGCAAATCTGAAATCATACCCTAGACTTCAGTGGAGAGGCTCTAGATATACATTAGTGCAGCTGAGAATCCAGCCCAGGCTATAAAACACACAGAGGTCAGTCCTGAAAGGTATTGAGTATTCGGTCTACACGTGTTATGAAGATTTAAAGCACACTGCACAAGTGCATAACAGAGAATGGAAGGAGAGCACAAGCAGCCCTTCTCATCCCTTGTACCATGAACTGGATATGGCAACAGAGCCTGTGCATGGTGATCTCAGTGGATATTCCAGTAGACTCCTTCAGAATCCTTGAAATGGTCTCTGGTGAGTTTATTGGGAGGGAGGCCCAGTAGCCTCAGGAGCCAATAAACCAAAAGATCCCTTGCTCTTTTCCAAAACCTTATTGGCCCACTGGAACCAGTTTAACTTTTTTTATATGGAATTTCCAGTAGGACATCTGTGGCTGTACTGGCCTTCTTAAAAGGTACAAGGAGACATGGGACAGGCATGGGATTCTAGCTCAACCCCCATTTTCTGCACCAACTGGGGACAGACAGGGAGGACGTGCTATATACTCTTCCAAGATGGAGGAGCTGCCACTGCAGCATGTGGTCCCTGGTAGTAACCAAGAACAACTCTGGCTGAGTCAACTAGAACTCTTCCTGGGGACTCCCTCTGCAGAACAACCCCTCCAAGTCCCTTTCCTGCGCAGCCCCGATCAAGGCAGCCTAGAGCCTCAAATGAGAATGGGATTTACACCATGTTCAAGTTGAAAACAGAGATGTTTCTTGACTTTCTACTTTTCAGCTGTCTTCTTAATCAACCATGTGACGTAGTGATCCATAGTTTAATCTATATGTTGTTTTTTTTAACTGTGATTATTGTACAAAACAATAAAGTACAATCCCTGTCTCAAAGAGCGTACAATCTAAGACGAGATCTCTGAGACTTGAGAAGAAAATGCTGAACTGTGCAGCAGCATAATTAACTTCACCTCCTTAGCAGGATTTTGCTATCATTTTAACTTTAGAGAATGCTGCTAACCCCTGGGCAGCACACTGATTCTAAGAATGAAGATAACGATCTTTGCTCTGTCACACCACACGAGAGAAAAGAACCCACCCACCTGCCTGTGTAACACCACCAAAAGTTCAAAGAAAATCAAAGACAGTTTAACACCAAAAATAATAGGGGGGAGAGGAGGGGAAAAAAATGTAGAGACTTACCAAAGGTGAAGTGATTCATTATGATCTTTGTCTCTGCAAACAATAAGGGGAAAATTTATTTCCCAACTTGTTACCCGCTGCAACATTGCAGCCGAAATAAGCTTTGAAAGAATTTATTCATTCTGCCACCCCACGTAGGTGGCTGAGCCCTCCTCTAGCTGCCGTGTAACTGAGGTGTGGCCACGTGTCATTAAAGTAAATAATCAGCACATTGTTGGTGTTTTTATGTTTTAGAGGTGTCTGGGATTATAAACCAACAGCTACAAACAGGAAAAAGAGGAGAAAAACATGAGAAAAAAAACCCCAAAAAACCAAACCAAAACACCCACAGGCACACTCGGAAATAGGCGAACACCTTCTTAGTTAGCTAGTAACATTGCTAGCTGCTGCCCTGGGCAGAGCACAGCACCTGTTTGTGGCAGACTTTGGGTTATAGAACACCAGGGGATGGTGGACGCATTGATGAATCAGTCAGAATGATCTTTCCGGAGGTAATACCTGGGAATCTGGAGAGAAAAACAAGGATTCCCTTGACGCCTCCAGATATTTGCTCCCAAAAATGAGGGGTGGAGTAGTCTCCACTGCTTGAAATGGAAGTGGGCTAGAGCTGCTATTGTTCTTGAAGTTTACATCTTGTCAGCAAAGTTGGGGCAAAGTTTTAACCCCTTCTGGGTTGCTGAGCTCCCTTTCTTCCATTCCACTCATTTTGCTCCTCTGCCTGCCATGACTGATCCAGTAAAATCTTTTGCCTATTGTCATCCTCTATGGCAGTGGTTCCCAAACTTGTTCCACCGCTTGTGCAGGGAAAGCCCCTGGTGGGCCGGACTGGTTTATTTACCTGCCCCGCCCGCAGGTTCGGACGATCGCGGCTCCCACTGGCCGCGGTTCGCTGCTCCAGGCCAATGGGAGCTGCTGGAAGTGGCAGCCAGTACGTCCCTCTGCCCGTGCCGCTTCCAGCAGCTCCCATTGGCCTGGAGCAGCGAACCGCGGCCAGTGGGAGCCTCAATTGGCTGAACCTGCAGGCGGGGCAGGTAAAAAAAAAACCGGCCTGGCCTGCCGGGGGCTTTCCCTGCACAAGCAGCGGAACAAGTTTGGGAACCACTGCCCTATGGTGTTGCCAACTTTCACAGTTTAACTGTGAGTCTCCCATTACTTCTTGTTTTTCTTAAAGCCCAACTTCTGGAATTATATTGTGTCTGTCTGGGCTTTTATTTAAAAAACAGTAAGTTTCTAGCCCTTGTGGTGGCAAAGAAACATTTTCAAATGTAAACCCCAAAGGCTCAATACCCAGAAGGCAAATAAAAAAGACCAAACATTCATTATTATTTAAAAATCTCATGATTTTCAGGCTCTGACACATGATTTTTGAATACTTGGGTGGGCAACAATCTTTCCTCACTCAATTTTTATTTTGTCCTGTTGTGCTGTATCAGGTCCTTAGACTGGAAGTAGTAGCAGTCTCATCCAACTTTTTACACTGTCCAACTACTAAAGGGTGACATTCAAGGCCAAGCAATCGACATACTGTAGCTCCAGCTGGCTACTGACATATATATAGTGTATGGTATATAGAGATTGCCACTAGAGGGCTCACAAATGATTTAAAGGAATACTACTAAATTCCTATACACTCATTCCACACCTAGTTAGCTGGGTTGGGATTATGTATTAGTACATAGTATAGCACAGTATAGCTCTTTGGAAACAATTATCCTGTAAGAAAATGGCAACCACTATAATGGCTACTTTGTATATAGACCAGAGACTGAGGTACCTGCACTTGAAGGCAATGGGACAAAGGATTCAACACTTATCAGTTGCAACGAGACTTGGCACTCATGAGGAGCATGGTATTGTACAACTGAGCGCTACCTCTACCAACACACTGAAATTATGTTACCATACAATAAAAAACTTGCGACCATTCAACTCCAGTACATCTGAGACTGAGCTGAAACAAAGCACTACGCTACCTCAAAGCACATTCGAAACTGGGGGCAATAATTCAGCAATCGTGGATCGCCAACATGAGGGTCCTGCATAAAATAAAATGTTGCTGTATAAATGTGACTGAAGTGAATATGTTTACTTAGTTATTTAGGAATGGCTAATCTATGTTAATGTTAAAGTCTAGAGTTGGGTCTTGGGGTATAATTAAATAAGGCCGATGCAACAAATTTTGGCTCAGATATCTGTCTGATTGTTGCCTTTTCTTGGGTTGCAAGGTGCTGCTCTCTCCCTGCAACCTGCTAAGGCGTGGCACTCACCAGACACAGGGTAACACTCACGATTTCTTTAACGACATTTTAATGTTCACAAATTAACCACAAACATTCATGTTCATGTCTCAAAATGGGAATGGAAACTTACACTGACTTTTGGGTTATTTTCGTAACAGAGTTTGCATACTTTGATATGAACAATGTGGTGTGACTAACACAGGAAGATTTTTTTTCTACGCGCAGATATCTACAATCATTTGGATAACACATTGTATCCTTTTAAAAAAACTGAATCAGCATTAAAATGTCATAGGTAGTGGGGAAATCTATGACTCAGGAGATGGGAATTGGGGTATGGTGCCTTTCAACTCTGGTTTACTGGGTCAAATACATGGCTATCAAATTAACAGGATCTGACAAGTGGTAGGTGGCACATGAGTAAGATGGTCTCAGTCCACTTCCCAATGGAAAACTGTCACAGATGCCATCACAGCTGCATTAATTCCCTTGTGGAAATGTTCAATGCAATTTTACAGGGATGAAATCAAAACAGTGCTTCATATGTTACTCCGAAAACTTTAGAATTTAATTAAATATCCTTTCTACAACTTTTTAAAATAAATCATTCTACAGAATTCTGTAAGGATACAGAGATTGTGTATTAAATTAATTGGGAGGGGGTTTCAGAAAACAAAGAAAATATATCATTTTTTTTATTAAATTCAACGGGATTTTGCCATAAGGGTTGACAGCACAGTTGGCAGACTCACAAGAGAAGTCACCTATTGAATGGGCCTGGAGAATGAATCCACATCTGACCTGTGAGTGGTCCCTTCAGGTGAAGGTGAGTCACACTAAGGAAGAATGAAGAATCCTGCCCTGCCAGTGTCCACACTGTACTTTTTCTGTAGATAAAGAGAGGTTTCTAGAGCTGTCAGTCCATGAATACAAAACACACACACACAAGTTAAGGTGTAGGTAGAAAAGCAGCTACAGTGCTCACAAACTTCTGCTAAATTTTATTTGCTTCTGTGTAATTAAAGCCCCTGTATGCTTCAGAAGAGGTCTTGTGTTTCTTCTCTCTTTCTCTAACAGCATTAAGGGAAAAGGTTGGTTTGTGAGTCGGGCACTGGACAGGGAGACCTAGCACTTTAGAGACCTTGGTTCAATTCCCAGACTACTTGTTTGACCTTGGCGAAGTCACTTAATCAATTTGTGCCTCACTTTCTCATCTGTTAAATGGGGATAATAATATGTCCCTTTGCCTGTTTAGTGCAGTGGTTCCCAAGCTTGTTCCGCCGCTTGTGCAGGGAAAGCCCCTGGCGGGCCGGGCCGGTTTACGTGCCCCGTCCGCAGGTTCGGCCAATCGCGGCTCTCACTGGCCATGGTTCGTGGCTCCAGGCCAATGGGAGCTGCTGGAAGCAGCGGCCAGTACATCTCTCAGCCCACACCGCTTCCAGCAGCTCCCATTGGCCTGGAGCAGCGAACCGCGGCCAGTGGGAGCCGTGATCAGCCGAACCTGAAGACGGGGCAGGTAAACAAACCGGCCTGGCCCGCCAGGGGCTTTCCCTGCACAAGCGGCAGAACAAGTTTGGGAACCACTGGTTTAGTGTATTTTAATTGTGAGCTCTTTGAGGCAGAGCCTAACTCTGTGTGTGTGGAAAGCCTAACACTACAGGGCCTCTAGGTACTACTGTAGTACAAACGAATGAGACAAGAAATACATCAGATGGAATTTACAATGATTTTACCATTCAGAGCCAAACTGCTTCAGAGATTGGGGTTGATTTTTAAGCTGCCACTTGTGCCTATGGGCTTGACTCCCACTGACTTTCGTTACTGCCAATGAGAACTTTACCGCTGACCCTGCACTGAGAATGGTAAAGTTAGAAAGGATAGGTGCAAGCACCTTCCCATTTCTTTAGGAGAGGTGGCAGGGTATAGAAAATTGAGCACAGGTGGGGTGTTTGGAACTCCTGAGGGTTCATCGTGGCTTTGCCACTGCCTCCTTGTGTGGCCCATGTCAAGTTGTTAATGGATCCTGAGCTTCATTTTCCCCATATGTAAAACATATGTAACAGTTACCCTGCAGTCCCTTCAGAGGTGGTGTGAGGATTAATTAACGGTTGCATAGCACTTTTGCTGTTGGTTACATTGATCCATCCACACTGACTCCAGTGGGGCTGGATGGGTGTGACAGAGCTAGTTTCGGCCCATAATGTGATATAAAAATGGTAGTAGTTGTTATAATGACAGACATGCATAATGTTGAAGATTTGCTAGGAAGAGGCCTTAGCATCCTCAGATACCAGACAAGGCTTTGGAATTTTCCAAGACTGCCATGCATTTTAACCACCAAACTGCCTCCTTTAACTTCTGAGCTACTGCTGATTACAAAGTCAATTCCTGCCTCTGAACGACATGTGAGATGCACAGTGTGAGGGCCAGGTCTGACTGTCTAGATTATTACATAGAAGAGGTGGCGGTGACATGGTCTGAAAGAAACTTGCACAGTCAGAGAACAAAAATAATCCTGCACCAGCTTGTCAGATTGTTGATTTAAATCAAAGGAACATTTTAAAGTAATTATTATATGTATATGAAAATATATTACATATTTAAAGAAAAATCTAATTTTTTCCCCTGTACAGGGCTGCCCGGGGCGGGGGGGGGGGGGGAAAGAGGGGCAATTTGCCCCAGGTCCCGCAGGGGCCCCCACGAGAATTTTTTGGAGACCCTGGAGCGGGGTCCTTCACTCGCTCCGGGGGCCCCGGAAAATCTCGCAGGGCCCGGGCCCCCGGAGCTTCTTCTGCTCCAGGTCGTCATCGGCAATTCGGCAGCGGGGGGGGTCCTTCCTCTCCGGGACCCGCCGCCGAAGTGCCCCAAAGACCCGTGGCGGGAGGGGCCTTCCGGCACTTCGGCGGGTCCCGGGGCAGGTCTTCGGCGGCAACTTGGTGGCGGGAGGTCCTTCCGCCCTGGGACCTGCTGCCGAAGTGCTGGGTCTTCATTGGCAATTCGGTGGCGGGGGGCCCCCCCCCGCCACCGAAGACCCCAGGTCCCCTGAATCCTGCCCCAGTAAAGAAGATGCCAGAAACTTTGACTGCTAGACTTTCTTTTTATCATTTCAGAAATTTCAGACTGTAGCAGCAGATTTTTTTAGCCGCTGGATTCAAATCCAAAAGCAAAATATAAAGCCCTCTTTCAAGTGAAATTTAGAACCTAGTTCACCTCTGCTATGAAACCCTCTCCACCACTAACCAAATGTCATTAGTCATAATGACACTAATCAAAAAATGGCTGTCCAAAATGTTATTTGATTAGTCTTTACGAAAGATTGCTCAAGATCCTCAATCAACCTTCCAGCATAATCATATTGGCATTACCTGCTTCCATTTAATGGAGGAATAAAAATACTACTTTAAGAGTAGCAAAGGGGAAAAACGCAACGTTTCGGAGAGGTTGAAAGCTGTTCTGCAGGACTCAGCAAGACATACAAGATCAACATGCTGCACCACTATCACGTGATGATGTGGGTAAACCCATGCACAAATTACAGCCTGACAATGCTCAGTTAAAATCTAACCACATTTATATTTGTATGAAAGAGATGAGATAATAAAATAAAGATTGCTGGAATCCTATTATTGTTACAAGTCAAGATGCAGCTTTTACAGCAGGGATGATTCTCTCTGATAAGCTCAAATATCTGGCTAACCTTTATCGAACCGTTTGTGGCTGAGAGTCTAACCAGATAGTGTCTAAGTGCAGCTGCATGACCCATGCAGGCTGAGGAAATAATACTGCGACACCTACAACCATAATCACCCATGGGCAGCAGAGAGCAACTCACCTCAGCCAAAATTTTTCAAATTAAAAAAAAAAAAAATTGTGGCTCAAGACTACACTGCTCTCAGAACTGTCGCTTTAGATCAGCATCAAGAAGAAGATCATGTTTGTTGCCTGAACTGATTTTAGAATTACATGTTTCTTCCCCCCAAGAGGGTCAGATTCTCCAAAGAGCTCAGCTCCCATTTCAGCACCAAAATAAGTGGCCAGATTTTCAGAAGCACTCAGCCTGGTGGGCACTCAGCTCTTCGGAAAATCTGACTGTAAGGATCACAAGGGCAACTGCTGGGCACTTTTCCAAATCTAGCCCCGATGATGGGTGCTGAGGACTTGAAAATCAAAACACAACGTTTTTGAAAAATCTGGCCCATACTGTAGCTCTCTCCTCTTCTTCCAACTTCCCTTTCGTGTAAAATCAAGGTTTCCTGTGGTAAACTCTTTACAGTGGCTGTTACGAAAAACACCATCAACAGCTATTCTGAACTTCAATACAAGCACTAGCATTAGCAACACCTCACTATAACATCTGAAGGGTCCAACTGGAGCAGGAGTATAGTTGTGGGTTGTGTGGGGTCCTAAACAGATGACACCCAAAATATGTAGTTGATTATGATGGCATAAAGGGAATTGGCCTGCATGTCATTTCTTTTGAGCGTGGAAGGAGAAGGTAAGATATATTTATAATTAAAAAGACATGTAAAATGGGCTTATGTAGATGGGCTGAGGAAACCACATTTAGATTCAGATTAGGTTTAGGCTAGAATTTGGTCTGAGGACAAAGAGCTAGATTTAGATTTGACCATAGCTCAACTGTGCTTATGCTGTCAAACTATCACAAGCTGTTATTGTTAAACTTAGGCCCAAATTAGTGGAAATAACTTCTGTTATTCAACTTGGGTTGAAACCTTTGAGAGTGACCATTCTACTGAGATTTCAATTACATCCCTACCAGACTCAGGCTAAAGCTACACTAGAAACTTTTGTTGGCACAGATATACCAGCAAGCCTTTTCTAGAGTAGAGCTGGCCTCAAAATAGCTGTGTCCCTTAGACACTTCTAGGATGTCTATGCCAAGATTGTAAATGAGTGCACAGATCCAAGGATTTGCCTGATTACAGGACCACTACTAATTTTAACCATGTTGCAGATGGATCAAGGAATAACAGTATTTTAACTGGAATGCCTAATTCAGTTATAGTGTAAACTAGGCCTAAAAGTGTATATCCCGGGGTATTTGTTTCCTGGCTAGATCCCTCCTTTCATATTTTTCTATGAAGCCCAAGGATAACACCATTATGTGAACACAAAAACAACAAGGATAAAAAAGACTGCTTCCTCTGAAGCAGCAAAAAGCTGCCTTTTTTTTTTTTTTTGGCCACAAAGCATCCAAGCACATTTCATTCACTCTGTTCCTGAGCTAGTGGGTGTGAAGATGTGATACAAACAATGGAAGTAGCAGAGTGCTATTGTCACACTTCTTGTTAAGCCAGGGGAACTTATATGATGCGGATGGAGCTTCCCTGCAAGCTTCGCTACTTGAATCCTCAGGAACAAAAGCGTATAATCCGTGACATGGTTCCATGGCAAATAAGGAGAATTTGGACTTGTGAAGTAAATTGAAATAAAAGTACATTTCCTCCCTAATGGAAAGGCAGCCCTTCTCCTGGGCCAAAGTTTGTCTGGGATGCTGCAGTAGAGGGCTCATTATGGTTAAACTTTTTCTTGTCAAATTGTCACTGTAATAAGAAGTTACAACAGAGTGCTTTCTTACATTGTCAACAGAAAGTCTCCCATACAGACAGGCAAGAGCTAGCAATTAACATCACAGGGGAACTTTTTGAAGGGGCAGACTCCAGAAGGACAATAATATTTGAAACCAAATTCTGTACAAACTTACATTAAAACTTTTCTAACTTCATACTAGGTGACACTCAAAAGGCCTGGAGTGTCAGATCAGTTTGGACTAACAGGCGAAAACTGTAGATGCTCAGAATCTTTTGAGCCTCGGTTGGGTATCTGAGAACAGGCATGAAAGGACTGGACGTGCTCCTTACTTCTGCCTGGGAAACACAGTCAGAGGAACCTTTATCACAGACCTTTAAACACTTCCACTTTCAGTCTCAGCCACAACCAGGAAGTACAGAGATAGCCAGGACAAAGGATGTTTTAAAAAAGTAAAATTAATCAGACTCTTGCGTTTTCCAGAAAGGTGTGGGACCGTCTGAATTTTTTGAGAATTCTCAGACTCAATCCTATTTCAACAACGGGCAGGCAGAGTGGGCCTTATGCTCTAGTAGGCAGATTGGTGGAATTCTCTGCTCTACCACTGGTCGGCTGTGTAATGCTGGGCAAACGACTTCACCTCTACGTGCCTCTCTTTTCCCTTCCACCCTTTGTCCATCTTGCCTATTTAGATTGTAAGCTCTTAATGAGCGGGACTGTCTTTCACTATGTATTTGTACAATACGTGGCACAATGAGGCTCCAAGCTGGCCCCAGTTGGGGCCTCTAGGATCTACTGTAATTACTCCTGGGAGAATTCTGTGCCAAAAAATTAAAAATTCCACACACAATATTTTAAAATTCTGCAAAATTGCATATTCTATTTGTCAAAATAACACAATATAATCACACCAGATTCAATTATTTTGGTAATTTATAACAAAATACCTGTCAGCTACTATGTCTGTAACAATACAGACAACAAAAAACATTCCCCCAGGAACAGAGAGTTAAAGAAACTCCTACACAACCCAATTCCTGTTGTCTGTTATCTTATGCTTTTGTTGGACGCTTCAGTCTGGATATGTCAGATGTGCCAGCCGGGCATATCTTGGAGGAAAACTCTGTCCCTCTGGTCTCAGATACTCACGCCAACTCCTCCCCAGAGTCCAGCCATGGGGCACCCCCAGCCAAGACTCCCGCCCTCCCTACCCACCAGAGCCCAGCTGCAGGATGCCCCCCAGCCCAGACACCCACACTTCCTCCCTCTTCCTTCAGGACGTGCTAGGAACTGCAGCTGTCTGGAACCCTCCAGCTGTCCCTCCCACTCAGCAGTGTGTCCTGTATTTGCAAGGAGAGCTGGGCTCTGCTGGGTCCAGCGGCCCCTAGTGGTAGCCAACAGCACTGCAGCACCAATTCTGCAGGGAAAAATGAAATTCTGTGCAGAACATTAATTCTGCGCAAATAATAATAAATATATAGTATTGATAAAAGCTGGATTTAAGTGTTCAGACTCAACCACAATGACCACAGAACACCTAAATAGATACAGTAGGTCAATAACACTCCGCTAGACAGATTTGCTTGATGGGTGGAACATCTTGCAGAAGTAAATCCTGTCACACACTCACAAGTATGGGGATAATCTTCCTTTATTAGCAGATCAGCAGCAGTCTGATCAAAACTTTTACAGCTCTTGCACTAACCTAATTTCCAGAATAGCTGTGGTTCACAAGTTACAGTACAGTTAACCTGAGGGGAGATGCCATTAGAAACGGAGTTTCCTCCACTCATTCCCAATAAAGTCCTGTATTGAGCTCACTGTAGGCAAAATCCTGCATTTGGACAGAGCCCCACTGGCCTTGACAGACCTATGCACGGGCCATTGTGGCATCAGGGCCTAACATAGTAGTGTTCCATCTCGCTGGCAATCTCCGACACTTCATTCAAGCAAGCAGTGGCATAGAAAAGACATTTCTAAACTCTGCTGAAAATCTTCCGGTCACTAATTGTCAGAAATACCATATCACCAGTTGGGGGAGATTTGTTCAGTCATGAGAGAGTCCGAAACACTAGTATGCTGATCCATAAAACAGGTTACAGCAGAAATACAGTGGGGACATTAATAGTCGCATTGAAAATAGACTCCGGGAGGCCAACGGAGGTGGTCAGGAAAACAGCACCATCTAAAAGCCTTTCCTGGCCTAACAGCATTGCACAGGGCCCAAAACAGAGTGCAATTTGACATCTTTTCAGGAATGGGAATAAAAGATCTTCTTCTAGCTAGGGTGCCGTGAGGAATCTTCAGAAAAGTAGATTTAATTTTAAGAACATTAGGTTTGCCACCCTGGAACAAGCCAACAACTGGGGCTGCTGTGTACCATGATAATACAAATTAATAAATAAATAATAATAAATAATAACATTAACCATGGTATCAGGTCTCTGACAGTGGCTTGAACTAGATGCCTCAGAGGAACATCACTCCCTCCCCACAGCCATATGCACATGGTCAGTTGCACTACTCTATCACAGATGCACTTGGTATTCTTACTGATCCCAGATAGCGATCACTTATGCTGTGAATCATGAGAAGGCATGAAGCATGATAAAAATAAAAAAAAAACAATAAAAGCCTGTTCATTTTTTTTTAATCAGTAATGTTTAGATGTTTACCCAAACCCCAACTCCAGATCTGAACACCTCTGGAGTTTTTTGCGAGATGGAAGGAGGGTGAGGGGTTGCCTCTCAGTAATCTATGATTTTAAAAATTCAAAGAACCACCAAATGTAGATAACACAAGACAGAAAAGGATAAGATCCTCCAAATCAGAGCTCCTTGATGGAAGACTTATCAGATCTTAAACTCACCTCACATTTCATCTGAGCTGCCATCTCTGTAAAACTCTAAGAAACTTGCATAATGAGTTGGGCCATTCTTGTTAAAGCCAGTATTCACGATTAAACTAAGCCTTAATTCTTTATATCTGCAGCAAGGGCAATTAGTGCAGATATGCAGCATGGTCTTGTGAGCGAGCTCATTTATAACTGCGGTGCCGCCAGACATTTGCACATTACTAACAGCCACCAGAGTTCGGGGGTGAAGCTGATTCACACTGTACATACTTCCAATTAAAAAAAAAAGTAGCTAAGAATAAAAAGCCAAAATCATGTCACAGAAAATGAACTATCACCGCCCACTTTGGACTGAAAGGTCACCATGCCACAACGTTGGCCATTATCTCCAGTTTTAAAGGTCAGAATGATTGCTTAGCTTTACTGTACAGGGTTTGTAGCTTTTAGTCGACCTCTTAAATGACTGAAGCTGTGACACCTAAAGTAGTTAGGGAGCTCTCAACAGAACAACAAAAATGTTAAAACACAGAGTGACCCTGACCTTTTCACTTGGTCTCCTTCGTTTCCATAAAGCAAAGTCACAAGATATAAAACAAGAAGTTTTCACATTCTACAACAGACTACACGGTTGCTGACTTAATTGGGCAAGTTACAACCACCTACACCATCTTCCAGCAAAAAACTAAGCCAGGCGCTGAGTGAAAAAGTAATGAAGAAGAGCTCATATCTAGGATGAAAAAACCAGCTCATGACAAGAGAAACTGGTAAGACAATTAAGGGCACTAACCATTCATGTCCTTGACTGGTAGTGTCGCTCGGGAGTATTTGTGCCAGCGGGCAGGGATCTGCAGTTGCCTCTGCAGTGTGTTCTCTTCCAGGAAATGACTCTGTTTTAATGTGAACCCATTCGTTGCATTACAGAGCTCCCCCTCTCTATGAAGGCTCCACTGGGAATCAAGCACACACAGAAATGGATGCAATGAACTTAAATGGAGTTGGGAGTGGAGCTGAGAGAGATCTGTACGTAGGCTAGATTTCTTGCCTTCGTGCTTCATCACAAACCTGAAACAAAGGCAAGGTTTGCCAAGGTGCACTAACCTGAATGAAGCAGAGTTGAGCTCTTAATGACCCTGGGCCAATCTACGGAAATTGTACAAAGCTAGGTGGGGTTGTGCATGCGTGAAACCATCCAAAAATCAACAGCTTGGGATATGTTTGAGTTTTTAAGGTCATTTGAATCCCAAATCAAAAATTCACATAAAGCAAACACCACCCACATACATTTCAAATTCTCTTGCACAGTATCCATACACAATACACAACATGTAAGTAACATCACTGACAATCTGTGGAGCTGCAGTAGGTTGTCCTCGTAAATTAGATACACAGATTTGCTGTGCTCTTAATCCCCAAACACTCACTCTCCTAAAAGCAATTCATAGCATCAGTAATAATATGCATAACTGGGAATTACAAATATGTGGGGAGGCCAAAGACCATCTATTGGAATCCCACGCTAGAGAGACTTCTGGAGAGAAGTAGAGCCCTGATACAGCCACCCTAATAACCAAAGCAAAATTGTATTTCACTTTGGCAGACACGTACAGGATTTAATATAGAATCTAGCTGTGGTGTGAGCTACTTCTTGCGTGCTCATGTGTGCTTGGTTCAGGGGCGGCTCTAGCAATTTCGCCTCCCCAAGCACGGTGGCACGCCACGGGGGGTGCTTTGGCAGTCGCCGGTCCCGCGGCTCCAGTGGACCTCCCGCAGACGTGCCTGCGGAGGGTCCGCTGGTCCCGCAGCTCCGGTGGAGCATCCGCAGGCACGCCTGTGGGAGGTCCACCGGAGCCGCCTGCTGCCCTCCCGGCGACCGGCAGAGCACCCCCCCGCGGCATGCCGCCCCAAGTACACACTTGGCATGCTGGGGCCTGGAGCTGGCCCTGGCTTGGTTCTTCTGTTACACGTGGCAGCGAATTCTTCAGTGGAGTGCTACTGGGTACTGCTATTTTATAGCAGCATCACTTTGGACATAGTGCAGTTTGTGGCACAGGCCACAGTTCATCAGAGCATTTATGCACTTAAAATGTTCCCATGTACATTGCTGAGTAGGGATAGGCTGTTGAATCAGGGCCACAGAAAGGGTAAGACAGATGCATGTTCCTCCTCCCGCATCTTGGCACACATTCACTTTAAGCCAAAATTCACTATAACCAGAACTGGAGCCCACAAGGATTTGCATTCTTAACTTCACTATGGTGAAATGCACTAGAATCAGATTCTCTGGTGTATAAATGATGGGTTATATCCACAGAGTTCTGCGTACCTACGTTTATTTCTACATACTCATTGGCTATTTACGCCTGTGCTGAAATGATGATATTTTTGTGAAGTAATGTTTATGCGTTCCATATTTGTAATATAAATAAAATAAACACAAGGCTTTATTTCTCTTCTAGGGTGTTTTGGATTGGAGAACTGCAGTCCTAGGAGTGCAGCTGAGGAAGGAACGAGGTTCTTCAATTCAAAACACAGATGCAATGCTGCATTCTACTAATGACCTGAAAATTAAAACCAACATTTAGCCCCCCAAAGCTAAAAGAATTTTCCCTGCAACATCTCTCCCATCTATGGTATTTCTCAACATATTCTATATTGAACAGTTTTCACTGCATATTTCTTTGTATACACTCAGCTTGCCGCATGGCATGCTTAGAACTTGTGTGATTAAGGAAACTTTATTCTCCTAGGTTTATATTTGCAGCCACCCTCAAGCAACCCTTCTATATGTCGAAACAAGACCAGTTATGGCTATCCAAAGGAGCCTATCCTCTCAACCACCTTTTCGTGGTTCACCGAAAAATCTGCATTAGGATCCTGATTTTGGACAGAGCAGCTGAGCACCCAACTGCCACCATACTGTACGCACTATGGTTGTTTTGCACAAAGTGAATTACATGCACACAAGTGGAGGTGTAAAATTCATCCAGGGCTGGAATATTTAAACTTGTCAACACAAGAGGATAAACAAATACGCCCCAACCAACCAAAACACACACGTGTATACTGTCAAGTTTGGGTTCTATTCGTACAGTTGTCTTCCTATGTGTAATTGTCTTTCTGAGCTAGATCACTGCTGCAAATAGTTACGCTTTATGATGTCTGGAACTGGTACAACAGGATATAATGAGAATGGTGAAATCTGGGAGACACCTGTTTTCACATTCCTTCCTGCTCCCTGGAGCAAGATGTATCAAAGGAAAACAAAAGTGCTTTATGAGCTCCTGCCTTCCCTTTCATGTTGTATGAGAAGATAAAGAAGAGCTCCCCAAAGCCAATTGTTATTGCACAGGCTCAGCGACTATATTAACACATGTACATATATTTTATTAGAGATATGCTGCAAATGAAAAGTCCAAGAATTTAAGAGATTAGGAGATGATTAACAGAAACCCATGCAACAATGTTACAAAATCCAACCAGATTTTATGTGTTCATTTCTGTGTGTTTGTTTACAATAAACAAGTTAATTAGGAATATTGTTTGCATGTGCACTATTACTGTACATGCATGTTAACATGTGACATCATTCTAATCAATCAACTCTAATGCTTTGAATACTAAAGTGTACTATATATACTTATACATGTCATATTTTTGTATGTCACTATCACTCTATCACTTATATAAGGTGACACAAGTCAACTCTTAGTGGTGACTCAGCTAGAAGATACCTGTAATTTGATGTCCCATACTTAGTAATACGATTAACAAAGCTTCCGGGAAACAGTAAAATGTTACCAAACACATCACATGTGCCTACGCATGGTTTTTCATGGAATGAGTAACACACAATCAGGTGTGCAACATGAATGACACCTAAGATCCATGGTCAAGTGTGAGGCTAAGCCATTTTCAAGCTTGAGATAAATATTCATTCATTCATCCATTCATTCATTCAATTCATCTATAGCATGGAATGTTTTACAGCATATTTATGCTATAATAAATTTAAGAGGGTGCATAAGCATGTCTACGTTATTTAATGACTTGCTTATTTGGTGTAGAAGAAATGCCTTTTTTAAACATACCATAGACAGAAACAAAGCCATCAGCCAGAGCAACGACTCCTACACCCTTTGAAAGGCTGAAGCGTGTGTTCCCCCACTGCACCAGCCCAACTTGACCAGCTAATGTGTAGTGGGTGGGTTATAGCCCTGCACTCTCTCCTCTTTCCCCACTTTGTAGGAGATTAGCTCCACCATCAGCACTGGACACAATCAATCCTTGTACTCCTTGTGGGGCAACGAGTCTGATTAGATCCTGGTCATAGTTTCTTGCACTCTCTCCTGACCCAGTGCAAGCTTAGTCACAATCAAGCCCATAGTGTTCAGAAAAGTTAATTTTTAATGATATTTTTCTTTTGCTTTAAAAAATAATAAATCAGGATCTCATACAGTTAAGCACATTCTGGGGATCTTATTAGTCTTATCAGATGGTGATATTGGTGCTTCAACCTTAGTCATGTATTGCAGTTCTCCTGGCATTTCAGCACGAGTTGTAGCAGTTTTAAAAAGGAGACCTCAGCTACAGACCCCACCACACTCAGTCACTCCGTCTGAAGAATTTTCAAAGCTTCTATAAGTGATTTATTTTACTCAGTAATAATGTGGTTCCTGGACAGTTTATCCACTCAGTAACTGCATTCTATGGCCTTGTAAACCAGGCATGCCTTCTATTATCCTTTAATTTGAGTCCTTTTGGAATTGTTTCATCACACACACACACACACACACACTAAAGCTCTGACCAAAACAAGTAGCGATAACTTTATATTCAGTTTGTTTATAGTATAACAAGAAATGCACAGCCTGCTTTAACATTTGTCCAGACATGTCTGACTGTGCAAAATCCACAACTATTTCTTTACCTCCAGTTCTTGCCCTGCCTTTTACCCACTGAAAAGGGATCCTGTACTGAGAAGTTCATTCATAATGCTAAATTTGAGAATGACAGTTTTATAACAGAGAAGACAAAAGCAAATTTGATGGCTGTTCCAATTGAGCTAATAACCATTAAGCCAAGGCCAAATAGCTTCTGAACTGGCAATGTCTATAGCCCTGGTTTCTTCATCTAAAAAAAGCTGAGAGGACACTCCCCTTGATTAAGTACATGCTTAATCTACAATTGGTGTGAACAAAGACTAGCATTTCTTCAAAATCCTGCACACCCATATAACTTAATGTGATACCGAAATCATGTCTAAATGGCAAGGATGGCTGCCAAAAGCATTTTAATTCTGAGCACTACCAAAAATCATGTTCCTATATGACTGTCTGTAATCCACATCACCTTGAACCACTCTTAGAATCTTTTCAAGGACAGGGAAATAAACAAGGACTATCCATTCTGCAAAAAGGTTTACTATATGTCTCGGTGCTGACTTCTTGTAGTACTTGTATTTGTTTCCAATAGAAACATCGGGTATTATGCTGGCATGAAAACATACTGCAGTGCAGCCAAATACCAAACAGACTTGGCCTCTGAATATAGGTTCTGAAATTGAAAACAGGTGACACTGTCCAACGAACAATTTATTCAATACAAGACACTGAAACGTGATGACAACCAGAGTAAAATGCATTTGCACTTAAGACCCGAAAACACAAATGTATAGCAAGCATTGTATAGATAGAAGCTGGTAGTAAAGTGATTTTGAAGGGAATTGCTCTCATGTGCATGAGGACAGATTTGATCCTGCATAACATAATATAAAACAAAGCACTAGCAGTAACTATCCAAGGAGATTGTGACATTTTGGGGTTCAAACCAAACAAGTAAGAGGCTGCCTCACCACCTGCCCTGCAACTCTGGGTGCCTTAAAGGCTATGTTGCAGTGGCTCACATCCCTGACACCAACAGCCAGTAGACAAGCGTGCAGGTCACACCCTGGCCTCCCCTGGCCTCTTTGCAGGGTGACTTCAACACTCTCCCAGTCTCTAATTTCCCTCAAACCACCTGGTGTGTAGCGTCCAGTCCTCCTGACTGTAGCACTCACAGAACCTTATTAAGTTTGTTGCTCCTTTAAAGAGTAATACACTGCAGCTCATTAATTTAACTGGGATTTGACAAACACTCTTATTTCAATCACAGCATTGAACTGGTTTATAGTACAAGTAAAACAAGTATATTTACTCAAAAAAGAGAGAGGTTTTTAAGTGAGTTCAAGTATAAGGGATAAAGGTAGAAAGGGTAAAAAACAAACAAAAGTAAAAATATTCTTCTTAGAGTAACAATCTTTGCCTAAGCAGGTTTCTCACCTACATTCAGTTCCCAGAGACTTCAATCCCCTTGGCTGAAGGACCCAACAGTCTGTGTCAAGAGCTCTTTGGACACAACCTGTACATATATCACACAAGATATTAGTTTTCCAATGATATAGTACATGCCACCTTTTGGTATATATCATGACAACTGTGTGTATGTGTCAGGTCTGACATGAGCTGCTGACTCAAAGTAGTAAACCACCAAATGGGCCTGTGTGTCACAGAGATCTCACCTTTTCCCTTCTTTCACAAAACACACCAGGAAACCCCATTTCTATGTCTACCACGTTGTTACTCTGATCCCTCTTTGAGTCATATCCTGGTGACCTGGTTCAGTGACATTTCCCCCCCCAAAAATGGTCAACGTAATTTGTCAAACTGCAACCTCCCATATTTGCATAGGGTTGTGTGAAAGAATCAGGTGAGGCTCTGTGTGTGATAATATCCAATGTAACCCTATGTCAATAATGGGACATCAGAAGCCAAAAAAAGAAGAAGAAAAGCCTGTGTATTATGGCTCATCTATTGCATGCTCGTCTGAAGGTTTTGGGGCTATGCTCAGAGACTCAGAGGGAAGAGAAAAGATAATAACTAGTGCAATAAACATGAACAAAGCAGGATGCTCTGTTACTGCCATTTGATGGCTATGCCTACATGTGAATTAATGTCATCTACACTTGTAACACCGAGAGCCCGTTTTTCCACTGCCTTCGCTCTGTGTAGTCATTTACACATGCAGGAAGAGGGTGTGAAATTTTACTCATCAGATTCTCTATTCACTAACACTGGTGGTAGTATTTCACACCAGCTTTACACAGCTGTAAATGATTACACCGGGTGCAAGGTGGTGGGGAATGAGGAACTGTAAGCAGTGTGCACTGTAATTATGGTTTATGAATCACATATGGGTGATAAAATATGACATGAGCCTCAGTGACTCTGGCACAAATACCCTGGGTAAGTTAAAATCCTTACTAGGCAATAATGGCATGATCCTCCAGCAGAGAAATTACCCTCTGCACCAGCTAGACAGGACCCTCACGATGCTCTACCATTACCATGGCCTGACACACAAGAATGGGAAAGCAATCATCCCCAGATAGGTTGACCAGACAGCAAGTGTGAAAAATCGGGACGGGGGTGGAGGGTAATAGGAGCCTATATAAGAAAAAGACCCCAAAATCGGGACATCTGGTCACCCTATCCCCAGATCACCTAGGAGCCTGACAATCTAGGTGGAGGACTCATCAGGAAGACAATGTGGCTCCTGTCAGAGAAGGAAAGAGCGTGCAGCCAGCAAGCCTGGCTGTTTGCTAAGAAGAAGGGTACAATGGGCGCCCCCTTCCAGCAATGGGACAGCCAGCCCAGTTGTTCTCCCACTAGGAAGTTCCAGGATCCCATTCCCCACCCCCATCAGGGAGTGCAGAACATGATGAGTGCATGGTTTGGCTCTAGAACGGACATTTTGGGTGGGTGCAGAAAAAGGGCAAAGCGCGAAAGGGGAAGCAACATCAAAGCTGTACAGAAACGAGAAGCCTGTTTTGAGGTTGCACTTAGGAGAGCTATCCTATCTTGTCACACCACTGCTTAGTGTAGGAGAACTGCAGAACACTGGGCAGCCCTGAGCTCTGTGGGCTGGTGAAATGGCACAGAGTCATAATCAATACATAGCCTATGCTCTTCTGACTTTGGGCTTGTACACACTACGACTTATATCGCTATAACGTATGTCACTCAGGGGTGTGAACAAGACATCCCCCCCCAGCGATGTAAGTTATACTGACCTAAGCACCAGTGTGGACAGCGCTACGTCGGCAGTGCCAACATAGCTTCTGCCTCTCCTGGAGGTGGAGTTATTATGCCGATGGGAGAACTCTCTCCCCTTGGCATAGAGTTTTTTCACCATATGTGCGTCAGCGGCACCAGGGCAGCTGCACCGATGTAGTGGTTCTAGTGTAGACTAGCCCTAAGCATCTGATTTCACAGGTGAGCAGAAGAACACGGCCGGTAAGATTCACCCTGCACACTACAATGCAAGATAAAATCATTCCACCAATGACAAATTGTGAGTGGAGCAGGGGCTGGGGAGAATGAGCCCCCAGGACATGTAATACAGTTTGAGAGCTGGGCATAATTTATATTCCCGTTAGTTTAGGTACTCCCAACTGTGTCACTAGTCTGCTGGGTGACCTTAGGCAAGTCACTGCACCTCTGTGACTCGGTTTCCCCACGTGTAAACAGGGATAATGATACTGACATTCTTTGTAAAGCTCTTTGTAAAGCACTTACCATCTACTGAAGAAAAGCGCTAGATAAGGGCTAGATATTATTGTTGTTCTATCACTTTGTCCTCCCCTTAGCACAGTGGTCACCAACTGGTCAATCGTGATCGACTGGTTGATCCTGGGGACTCTCACAGTCAATTGCCATCTCTGGTGGTGCAGCGAGGCTGCTGCTAAGGCAGGCTCTCTGCCTGCCCCAGCCCCACACTGCTCCCGGAAGTGGCCAGCACAGCCCTGCGGCCCTGGAGGAAGAGAGAGCAGGGGTCTCCACACGCTGCTCCTGCCTGCAAGCACCACCCCCGCAGATCCCATTGGCTGGGAACGGGGAACTGTGGCCAATGGAAACTGCGGGGGCGGTGCCTGCAGAGAGGGGTAGCATGCAGAGCCGCGTTGGTCCCTTCCGGGAGCGGCATGGGGCAGGGGCTGCCTGAGGTAAGTGCTGCCCCATTCAACGGGCAGGTTCTGAATGGCTCTGCAGCATTAAGACCAGGAGTAGCGTGAGTACAGCAGACCCGGCTATGCTGGACCAGCATTTCTCTTCCACCACCCAACCTCCAGTCCCCCATACTCGCTCCTGCACCTCAATCCCCTGCCACAGCCCTGAGCCCCCTCCCAGAGCCAGCCCCCCATACCCACTCCTGCACCCCAATCCCCTGCCATAGTCCAGAGCCCCTTCCCAGAGCCAGCCCCCTACACTGCCTCCTGCACCCCAAACCCCTGCCCTGAGCCACCCCCCAGAGCCAGCACCTCATACCCACTCGTGCACCCCAACCCTCTGTGCGAGCCCTGACCCCCTCCTTCACCCCAAGCCCCTGCCCCAGCCCTGAGCCTCCTCCTGCACCCAAACTTCCTCCCAGAGCTTGCACTCTCACCCACTCATGCACCCCAACCCCTGTCTCAGGCTCAGACCGGAGCCCCCTCCCACACTGCGAACCCCTGCCCAGAGCTGGCTCCCACTCCAGAACCCAAACCCCCTGCCCTAGCCCAGTGAAAGTGAGTGAGGGTGGGACAGCGCGAGCGACCGGGGGGGTAGCGGGGGGGTGGAGTGAGTGGGGCGGGGCTTCAGGGAAGGGATAGAGCCTTGTGGAAGGAGATGGGTAGATCTTGTGGTGCCCTTAAATTCAAAAAGTGATTTTGGGCATAAAAAGGTTGGAGACCACTGCCTTAGCAGATCTGCCTCAGCCTTACACCTGAAGGAGGCACAATTTCTAGCAGCTGTATTAGTTAGGGACAGTGTCAGGAGGGAAAAGTCCCAAGAAACATGGAAGAGAAGAGCTTGTTACATGAGCTATAGCATATTTGAACAGAGACATATTTTAACAGAAGAATGAATCTAGATGGGAATGTGATGGCGTGAAATGTAATATTTCATATTGTGTTTTCTAAAAAAGCTTGTACTGTATGTATCAATACAGTAAAATAATCAAATACATCTTTAGATTCATTGCATAAATAACTTCAGGAAAGAACCTTCTTCCCTGCAGGGTGCAGTTCAGAGAGCTACAACCAACAACATGTGCACTTCAATGCCTTCAGACCACGAGTTTTAGACACCTGCCTCCAAGAAGATTATAATGCAGGCCTCTTGGGGGCAGCCACAAGAAAATTGCTTTTGCCAATATGTAATTCAATCCCCATCCGCACAGACAGCAAATGCAGTGCTATAATGAAGGCAGTACATTACAGAGAAACTCTAACTCAAAAGGCTCTCTACAGCAGAGAACTTGGAAAGTATGACTCCTTGACTGGATTTGTTCAGAAGTTATAGGATTCTCTTTGGTCTATGATTGAATTACTGCACAGAGCAGTTAATCCAACATTTCTAAATGTACCTCTGGTATAAAACATCCAGCTCTTTTCTTTAGAATTTCTCTGTCTCAAAAGGACCAACAAATAAGTTCTGCGCAAAATGACGCTGCTGCATTATTAGTCCATTTAAGAATTGAAAGACATATTTAAATGTTGTCCCAGGGGCTGAGAAAGCAAAGGGTGAGCCTATTTCAGTCTAGGATAAAGTATTTTAATTTATTTGTACTATTTTATTTTTAAAATTTTCAAAATGAAATTGCCTGGCCTTCTGCCCTGGGCACATACGCGCACACACACACACACACACACAGTAACAAATCTCACAAATAAATCTGAAACAGATTATCCTGTTCTATTCATGTTCTTATTCCATGCCCATCTCCGTGGCCCTGAGTGCATGCTCTCTCCCCTTCCCCTCCCCACCCCCAGCCCCCAGCCCCCATGCTCTTCTTGAAAGCCTGCAGGAACAGAGAGAGCTTGCAATTCCATGGTACTCAGCAGAGTGACTCTGTCAGACCCAGAGTGGAGGGAGCTCCAGAGAAAAGGGCTCTCCTCTGAAAAACTCCTGCCCATCAGTCACCCTTCAGGAAGCTGCACTTGAGTGCCTCAGCTGATCTCAACTTTGGTGGTACCATATGAGAAGAGAAGCCATTGCGTAGGTAGCCAGAAATCATCCAATTCAGGTAATTACAGATTAAAACCAAATAACCTGAACAGAATCCAGAACTAAAACTATCTTGCATGGCTAGACCAACAGATAGGGACCTTAGTAATAAACTATTGAACTGTTAGCTACATAGATAAAGATTTCAGGGATGAAAGGAGGGAAATGGGCCAAGGCCCCTTACAACACACAGTCTTGGATGCGCCTAGAATTCCATAAATGCTTTTTCTGCACAGGAATCCGACAACTACTTTTCCATTACCTAGTTTACATGCTGCAGAGAAATCATTCCAATGCTGTGTTCCCACTGTTGGAAAAACACAGCTGTACACTGTAATGCTCAGTCACCGTTCACAGTTACATTCCTGCTTTATTGTATTGAGCTTTTCTCTATTCATGCCCCTTATTTGTGCTGCCACTGCCTCCCACCAGGTGAGAGGGAGAGTTGCTGTAAAAGGTCACTGTTACCATGTAGTGGCTATAATGACTATATCCCATAAAAGTAAAGCAATTGACCTATGCACTCAGTAATACAGTAGTGGACCCTGTGTAATAGATTCTGTCCGGTTAACCCAGACTCCTTCATACAAACTCTCTTTGATATGCAGTACACCACTCTATTACCATTCTCATAAAGACCTAAACCCCACAGTAACCATTTTCATAGCACATAGACTTTTTTCTCTACAATAATTTCTAAATATTTCTAGTATGAAGGCCTGGCACACTTGTGTAAAGCTATGACGATCTATTCTGTTAATAACCCCCAGGGTAAACAGCACTCAAGTATCCTTGACATGATGGACGGTAATACTGTCAAAGGAGTCATTAGTGTCTCTCCAAAAATCCAGTCTAGAATAAAGTCTTTAGCTGCTGATTTACACACAAGACTACAAATGTGTAACAACAAAGAGATGTAGATGTAAATGACTGGCAATCTATCCAGTGGAGTCCATTAGGAAAATCATAATACATACTTGGAAAAAAAATGCTCCCTAGCTGTTCATTTAGAAGACTGTCAAAATATTTACACAATAGACCATAACAGAGGTCTCCTCTCCACGTGGTTGTGTGAATCCCTTTCATGTTAATGATGCTCTTGGAGCACATGAACAGGGGATATACACTCATAGCTCATAAATAGGTGTTTTCAAATTCTGTGGCTTTCATATACACACACACACAGATTTTCTTTTCCTTATCAATGCTAAGCAAAACCAAGGAAATTCATACAAAATCCACATTAATATTGTGCTAATGGTCCATGAAATTAGGATTCAAAGTTGAAGTCTGTCCTTAACCAAGGTTGGCACACCAAAGTAAGTGATTTAGCTGTTGTGGTCTTCTACCAGCAACATTCAAACAGTGAGTGATCCTCTATACTCTATTGATGACAAACTTAGGCACAGCAGGATGAATTAAGGTTTGCATGTCTATCTGGCTTAACACTGACTTTTCATGACTTTTGGCAGTTAAGTCAAACACTTAACTTTTTTCTTATTTTTTTTCATTATGAGAAAATACCTTTAAGATGATAAAGAAGCAGAGAAAATTACTGTCTGAGCTACTGAAAGTGACCATTGAAGCAAAACAATTATTCTATTATAAATTAATAATGCATTTCATTTGTAATCTATTATTGAGTCTTGAAGAATAGTTTGTGCTCAAATGGACTAAAATTCTCTCTAGAACCCATTTATTGTATAAGATAAATTTAAGGGTAGTGTCACATTTTGAAAAATGTTATTTTATTGGCTGCAATTTTTCATGGTACCTGTGGGGACTGGATGACAGCTCTACACTGCAATTGTCCTTCATGTTGATATCCTTTTTTATTTGAAACTGTCCTGGGAATATACTAAATGTGATTTATTTTTCCCTGGACCGGTAAAGGGTTTCAGACAGGTGAAAATGGATGCATGGCTAGTAGGGGAGAAATGGCGGACGAGTCCAGCAACTGACTTATTTAGTGGAAACTAATACGCAGTGGAGAACATATAATCTCTCCACATTACAACCACATAAGACTTCTGATGGAATCTTCCCCTCTGTGTTCCTAGTCAACAAACCAACCACCCACAATTAGCAGCAATCAGCATCTGCTTTGCAGTGTTCTCAGGAGCCAATTGGTACTCTGTATGTCATTGTGTGGCTAATTTTCCAAATGAAATAACCTTGCCATGCTTAATTTTACTAATGGGCACTAGTCAGCATTCTCAACTAATGGCCTATGAAACTTCAGTTTCAACAAATGAGGCTAATTTTTATTTGTGTTTGTTACCACCCATAGCCAAATTCTGCTTAGCTACACAAAGGTGACTCTGGATTTATCCTACCAACTTTATCAGGTTACTCTGGATTTAACTGGTACAATCAAGATCAGAAATTAGCTCCTCAGCCACAGTAGGCAGGTAGGAAAGAAAAGGTGTCACATTTGAGCTTGGAAACAATTACATTATTTTTATACACTTTTGAAACCAGAGCATTAGTGAAAAAATGTAGATAGATCCTTAATGTACATAGGCTAAGCATTAGCCCCATTTGATGATATTCCTTCCCTTGACTTGGTTAATTGCCCACATCACAGTATGGAGCGTTTCCTTATGCTTTTGGAATGCACAGCAGACATGTTAAAAACTATTGTTTGTGTGCACGACAGTGTGTGCAGCCCATGAGCAGGGTTGTGTATTCTCTTTTGCACTCCGACTCCGCAATTTGTTTCACAAGGGCAGACTGCTGTGCTCTGGATGGATGCAGCAGTCCGCCTACACGCCACCAACTGCAGGATCAGGGCCTCAGTCAACAAAGGGCAACTTTTGAGAAGTCTCCTTAGGTTTATTTGTTTGCAGTTAATGCACTAAATTTATACAAGCAAAATCTTCCTCTCGAAGTATGAAAAATAAAATGGGTTTCAAGAGAATTTTCTTATTTTGAGGGTGATCTTTAGTATCGCACCAACAGGAGATGGAGATTGAATTTACTAGGCAGGCAAGGTATAAAACCTACTTTATACCTTTCAGTCAGCCACAGTTACTATTAACTGGATTATTCTTCCCCAGCCACACTTCCTTTTTACATTTATTTTAAATTCTTGTTCTGTAAATTGACCCTGCGATACAGAGGTTTGAAATACTGCTCTCAGATAAGTATTTCCCATAATATGATGTGTATGATGTAAAATGAAGCAGATTTATTAAGCAGCAGATAGACTTCAGTTTGAAATAGTAAAATCCAAAACTCACCCATGCAAGTTTCAGTTGTCATGAGCCGTTAAAGATCTATGCATTCCACCTCAGAGGTTGCTGCACTTCAGTAGTAGGTGAAGCCATCCCTATGATATTCATATATATGAAGCTTCAGAGCGCTTGGGAGACTTAACTTGTTAATGTTTGTTAAACAATTTGGGTGAAATCCTGGCCCAGCTGGGTTCCTTGGCTGAGAGGCACTATGGAAGTGCAAAGAATTAATAAATTACTAGTCAGAGAGTTCCCCAAATTTGAGAACGCATCATAGTCACTGTGATCCATAGAAGTGTAAAACTAGAAAGGACCTCAAAAGATCAATCTAGTCCAGTGCCCTGCACTCAAGGCAGGACTGTGTAATAACTAGACCATTCCTAGCAGGTGTATGTCTAACCTATTCTTAAAAACCTCCAACAATGGAGAATCTCTAGGCAATTTATTCCAATGCTTTACTACCCTGACCGTTAGGATGTTTTTCCTAATATCCAATCTAAACCTCCCTTGCTGCTATTTAATCTCATTGCCTCGTCCTATCCTCGGAGGTTAAAGAGAACAATTTGTCTCCCTCCTCCTTGTAACAACCTCTTATGTACTTGAAAATGTCCTGTCCTGCCCCCGCCTTCTCTTCTCTAGATTAATCAAGCCTATTTTTGTGAATCTTCCCTCATAGGTCATGTTTTCTAGACCCTTAATCATTTTTGCTGCTCTCCCCTGGGCTTTCTCCAATTTGTCCACATCTTTCCAGAAATGTGGTGTCCAGAACTGGACACAATATTCCAGTTGAGACCATGTCAGCGCAAAGTAGATGGGAAGAACTACTTCTAGTGTCTTGCTTACAACACTCCTGCTAATACATCCTGCAATGAGGTTTGCTTTTTTTGCAACAATGTTACACTGTTGACTCATATTTACCTTGTGATCCATTATAACCAGCAGTACTCCTTCCTAGACAGTCATTTCCCATTTTATATGTATGCGATTGATCCTTCCTAAGGCGAGTAACTTTGCGTTTGTCCTTACTGAATTTCATCCTGTTTACGTCAGACCATTTCTCCAGTCTGTCCAGATCATTTTGAATTTTAATCCAAAACACTTGCAATCCCTCCCAGCTTGGTATCATCCACAGACTTTATAAATGTATTCCCTATGCCATTATCTAAATTATTGATGAAGATATTGAACAGAACCAGACCCAGAACCCTTCAGGGCCCCACTTGATATGCCCTTCCAGTTTGACTGAACCACTGATAACTACTCTCTGGGAAAGATTTTCCAACCAGTTATGCACTTACATTATAGTAGATCCATCGAGGTTGTATTTTTCTAGTTTGTTTATGAGATCATGTAAGACAGTATCAAAAAGCCTTATTACAGTCAAGAATACCACACAACACTTGCCCTTGTTACCCTGTCAAAGAAATCTATGAGGTTGGTGTGACATGATTTGTTCTTGACAAACCCATGCTGACTGTTACTTATCACCTTATTATCTTCTAGGCGCTTGCAAACTGATTGCTTGATTAATTGTTCCATTATTTTTCCAGGTACTGAAGTTAAGCTGATTGGTGTCTAATTCCCCCTGTTGTCCTTATTCCTCTTTTATAGATTAGCACCATATTTGCCCTCTTCCAGGCCTCTGAAATCTCTCCCCCTCTTCTATCAGTTTTTGAAGATAATCACTAATGGCTCAGATATCTCCTCAGTCAGCTCCTTGAGTATCCTAGGATGTATTTCATCAGGCCCTGCCAATTTAAAGACCTCTAACTCATCTAGTAATTTTAAGTAATTTTTAACTTGTTCTTTCCTTATTTTAGCCTCAGATCCTACCTCATTTTCACTGGCATTCACTATATTAGATGTCCAATCACTATTAACATTTTTCATGAAAACAAACAAAAGGTTATTTAGTACTTCTGCCATTTCCACATTTTCTTTTATTGTCTTTCCCCTTCATTAACAGGCTTACCCTGTCCTTGGTCTTCCTCTTGCATGAATAATTTCACCAGATTTCTATTAGCATAACACACTGTGAGCATTTTCAGTTAAGTTCACGTGTGGCCTGTTACGAACAAGATTATTTGCATTTATTTGTGCAGCATTAAATCTGAAAAATATTACACCATGCACAGTGAGAAAAGGAGGGAGAAACGTACAACGACTAGGAAAGACTATTTGTTGGTTACCTAGCTCTGGTATAACTTTCGTAAGCTAATAGCCTGCTTGTAGCATACTCTGACAGTTGTTTGTTCAACTTCGTTACTTTGGTTCATCTCCTAATACAACATTCTCCACATCTAGATGCAATTCGGAAAATACAATTCAGATGCTGATAGCTCATGTTCAGTGGCTGTCAACTTCATGCTAAATTGTTCAATTATGCTTCGTAACATTTTAAAAGTATTTTGATTATGTTGTCTTTCGAAAAGAGTGTCTCATTTGTGCAGGGGAAAACATATTTTGATTGTAACGATCATGAAATTATTTTCCCTTGGCAACACACTTAGATATGCCTACACTGCAACTGGGAGCGTGACTGTGGCTCTCTATCCTATATAGGTTTTTATACTGTGCTCATCAACACTGTACCTGAGTGCTTTCAAGTAGTGCATTAAGCACCATGACTACATATATATCACATGCTGTTTGGTCTCTTATCCTCTCCTAGGAGGGAGCAGCATGTGGAGCGGGGTTTTTTAAATATACCCCTTGCTGTGGGTTTATATTAGGAAAGGCAAGGTCAAAGAAAGGCACCTCGCCCTTAGAGCAGAAAGCGGATTGTGATATCAGTAGTTCCTGGAAGAGTTCATTTCACAATCTTGGACCACTCCCAGAAAAAGTTTGTCTCCCACCCAGTCAAGCTTTACTCTCATTGTTGGGCGTTCCATTAGAAAATAAGAATGGCCATACTGGGTCAGACCAGTGGTCCATCTAGCTCAGTATTCTGTCTTCTGACAGCAACCAGATGCTTCAGAGGGAATGACAGAGGATGGATCACTTGATAATTGCCCTGCCCTGAACAGAAATGGGCAATTATCAAGTGATCCATCCTCTGTCATTCAGTCCCTGTTTCATTGTGCCAAAGGAGCTAAGCTATCAGTCATGGTCTTCCTCACAGAGGTTCAAATGGTCTTTTAGGTATCCTGGGCTTCATGTAGGCATACCTGCACTAGCTTTAGTCTAGCTAGCATGGCTAAAATAGCAGTGAAGACATAGTGGCACAGAACCCGGCATGTACTAGAAATGTGAGTACATGCCAATGGTTATAGGAGGCTTTGTACAGCCTGTGCTGAAGCCCACATCCCCGCAGCTTCACTGCTATTTTTTAGCGTGCTCTCTAGAATTAAAACAAGCGAGGGTATGCACACCTGAGCTGCAGTCACACCTCTGATTGCAGTGTAGACATACAGTTAGGCGCCGACTTCAGCCACTGAAATGATGTAGTACATTGGAAAAATTTCCTAAGACACAAAGAACAAATTTATTTTTTTACTCTTAAAAAGTTTGTTACTGTTGTTGTTTTTTAATCTAAATCCCTAATATAGTGAACCCAAACTATTTTATAAAATAGCAGAACCCGGTGGATATTTAACTCAGTCTTGCAAAGTTCTACTCATCCACAGTTATGTGGCCAAACCCAAGAAGCTGTGCACTTCAGTTACATTCTGAAGTACTGACAGTCTGCACCTAAAGTGTGGGCAAGTAGGTTTTGCACCTGGGATTGTGAATCTTCACAAGATTCAGATCATCCCCTGATGTTATACAGGCTACATATACTAGGACAGAGCCATAAAGCAAACAATATTTATTTTGGTAATCAAAATATTCAGAAGAACTGTCCTCAAATATAGCAGTATGCACACCGAAATGTCCTGCTCTGCTTGGCCACCTTCAAAATTAGACTAAGGTCATTAAGTGATTAGACAAGGGAAATGATAACCATGCAACCACTCCTTGCACCTTGACTCTGTAATAAAATACAAAACTAGCCATTTCTTGTCAAATTAACTCCACAGAAGCAGTCACATGCTGCACTTTCAGCAACCCAAGGTATTTTGAACAAAACAGCAACAGAAGAACTAGGAAGCTTTGGTACAAAACTGATACTTTAAAAATAACACAGAGATACGGAACTGCAGGGTATTTCCAAGTCCCAAAGTGGCAAGTGTCTCATGTATAAGATGGGTAATAATTTACCTATGCAACTAACTACTCCCGGGTGGTTACATTACAGTGCTAATGACATTCCCAGAAACTCTCAGATTCGACATCTGAGCAGTGGAAATGCTGACTGAGTCGCTTGGTTATGATGCTCCCAGAAGCAACGATTTCTAAAGGCAAAAAAACTCAGGGAAGGTGTAACATGGCACTCTGGTTAATACCTTTAAATGTTGGTTCTGTCCAGTTTTCTGAAGCATAGGGCTATTGTAGGAAATAAAGTTTTAAGAATTTAAGAGCTCAGAGTTTGAGACAACATTGTTCAAGGCCACTGAAGTGGATTTCAGCGAGTTTGCTGCTAAGCTTTTGAGTTCCGCTCTCAAGAGCAATGTGCTCTAAATACATGACCTGCATTGAACCACTGCCCTAGCAAGCTGTAGCTATTATTCACTTCACAATGCAAAGTCTATAGTACCAGAAGGCTTGATCTACATGATATATTAGGTGCTTTATGAACACTGCTTGCTTTAAGAGACTATGGCCACATAAGCTATGAACAATACCATTTATCAAGTAAACCTCACAAAGGTGTTTTTCAAGTCCTCCACCTCTTTTTCACCCAGATACATTCCTTAAACAGAAAGGGAAGGAAAAAAAGGTCTGGTTTGAGACACAACCCTAGGGTGTTTTTTGCATAAGAGAACTTCTTCCCTTCACTCCCACTCCATCCCCACCAGTGCCCAATTAAAGTCCCAGCCCAATGCTGTCAGCCTCCATACGTCCTGTGTAATTAATAGCTTATGGACTAACTCGATGCACGGGCAAGTAATTTGTGGTAAAGTGAGAAACGAATCTCTTAACAAATGTAATGTTACAGCTGTTCTCAAATGCCTTTGCCTTGATCCCAAGCAACCTTACAGCTGCAGTATGAAATAATTGTCTGCTCCATTAGAGATTAAGGATAGATTTTCTTAATCTCTTAAGAAAAGCTATGAGTGATATACAATATAATTAGCTAGATCATATTTTTTCCCCACCTTTTTTTTTTTTACACTCATGAGACACTAATGGTCCATCCATTTTCCATCTGATGACTGGGCATAGGAGGCCATCTTCTAATTAAACATTAATCGTCTAACAAATACAAAAGAAAAGGTGCAGTTTTGACACACTGGTTTTCTGTACAGTCAGTCTTATGAGAGACTACTTAGCTGAGCTACACTCCAGCAATTAGATGACAGAGCTCTATTAAGACAGTATCAGATAGAAGGAAACATATAAAAAGCTGGTCATCACCACTACATGGGGGAATCAACTTAAAAAGGGGGGTGAAAATTATAAAAAAGTGCATTAGCTGAGGTTGGAGGCATCCATACATGCGCACTTGGAGAATAGATTATTACTTTCACCTCATACAGGAGAAAATACACTTGAGCTCAAAAGCTATTAAAGTGATAGTAAATAAAAGAGAAATCTAAACAGCTGATAACTTGTTCTGAATTAAAGGATCACCGTGATCTGTTCCAGTCAGGTTAAGACAATTTCTGTAACACATAGGACTATATTAGGTTAAAATAAAGAGTGACAAGTGATGTAATACCAGGATTGAATTTGGTCACTTGTTATAAATGAACCTATAGATGGTGGAGTTTGAAGGGATCTTCTGGATTATTTACTCCAAGCACCTAGCATTCTTACTGTTATATTTTTCTACCACAAATTAAAATGATATATTTTTTGTCCAAAATGACTTCAGTAAAACAACCAGAAAGGGCAAAAGAAAAACTCCATAAATATAGCACAGAGTTACATCAGTGTAAGAAGCCACAGAAATTTCCAGAACAAAATGACTGCTGATATGCGACTGTTGCCAACTCTTACAATTTTATCACAAGTCTCAAAATATTTGGTGTTTTACTTCAAGCACCAGCTTCTCGAGTTAGGTAATTAAGTGAGAATCTCAGCTTTCATTTAAAAAAAATTAAGATTCTAGCCTGCATGATTGTGGAGAAAAGCTTGAATATGTGATATAAGTGCACTCTCAAATCTCAAAACCCAGAAAGCAAATAAAATTAATATTTTATATAAAATCTCTTTTTGGGCGGGGGGGGGGAGCCTGAGTCATGATTTTTGAACTCTTGAGATTGGTGAGACTGGAATTTTTAGAAGCAGAAAGGTTCATTACACTAAAAGCCAAAGCCTAACTTTAGGTAACTTACATTACTTACTAGCTAGAATTCCAGCACACAAAGAATAAGTGCTATTTATTTTCACACTGCAGTTATAAAAGAAAAATTTTAAATACTAATATTATAAAACAATCACATGGGGAATCTGATAAACTTCTAAATAGCAAGGAAAGTTAGAGTCACAGTATGTGACACCATCATCCTTTACTCATTGTAGCTAGATGTGGCAGAGCCCATGATATGTAAGATAAGGGGGTTAATATATTTAGAGATTCACAGGATGCATTACAGCTAAAACGTCCATTGTTTCAAACACTTGAAACAGTATTTCAATTATGTCAACACACTGACATCACCATTCAGGTATGTAGGTGATGTATTTCCTCATTAATAATAATTTTAATGGCCAAATATTACAATGTAATGACTGTGGTGTGTTAACAATGTATACATATTTAATTAGAAGACCATCAGTATCAATTTACATGTCCATGGATATACATGTTTTCACACAGCTGAAGTTGAGATGTTCAAAGAAGAGAAGTCCTACATATAGCCTAGAGCCCTGTATGTTTTGTGACTGGTACATTAATTATGAAGAGGGGTGTGGTGGGGCGGCTCCTCACTCCCATGTGAGAGGGGGCTAGAGTGGGCCAGAGTGGCTGCGCAGGCCGGCAGCCAATCAGGAAAGGGCTTACTGAGAGCCAATCAGGGCCAAGATTGGAGACAGCCAATCAGGGCTCAGCTTGGCCCTCTATAAGGGCTGCTCAGGAGAGCAACAGGCAGTCTGTCCCAGACTGTCCAGAGCAGGAGACCAGGACCTCGGACAGAGCAGTGCTGGGCAGGCTCAGGGGGAGCATAGTAGGGCTCCGGCCCAATACTTGCCAGACTGCAGACCCTGATAGAAAGGGTCTAGAGGGTGTGAGGGGCCAGAGGGGAAGTGGCCCAGGGACTGTTGGACAAGGGGAGAGAAGGAGGGCAGGGAGGTTGCCACTAAAAGGTCCCTGGGTTGGGACCCACAGTTATGGGCGGGCCTGAGTCCTCCCTTCCCCCTTGTACTGCACCTGACCATGCAGTAGGGTGGCTGAAACAAACTGCAACTGGCCCTTAGGACAAGGGGCTAGACTTTGGAGGTTGTGGTTGGCCACTGAGGCCAGTGCAAGGACTGTTGCTAACCCCCTCCCGCCCCCGGAAGGGGGTGAGGATGGACTAGGGGGCACTGCCAGAGGGCAGTGGTCTGAAGAGGACGCCACCAAGCAGGGAGCAACGTGGGTCCAGACACCAGCGAGGAACAGAGATGATGGACGTGACACCACCAGCAGAGGGCGCTCCCCATAAACTGAGCTAATTCCCGGAGGTAACCAGCAGGAGGCGCTGCGGTGGTGAGTCCCAACCCCGTCACAAGGGGGAGGAAATGTAACTATGAAACCTGTTGTAGGCCCCAATTATTAAAGCACAGATAGGAAGTTAAATATTATACTTTAAGACTCTTTCAGACAAGAATCTTCAAAAGGTTTGGAGTTCAGTCTTGCTTCAGATAAGCAAGCAAAATCTGGATGCTTATGGCTCATCTCATATTTGAGCTTGCAAAACTGGTTTGGAATTTCTCCAAGAGCACGGCTCTCTCCTGAGATTTCCCATACTTCCAGTCCTGTTTCTGGTTGTTCGTACCATGAGAAGAGTATTACTTGTGATATTTCAACACTTCTGGAAATGGAAGAAACTCTTATCTGAACTAGTGAGAACCTCCAGAAATTGTTGTATTAAGTTTTATCCTTAAAAAGCGGGAAAAGTTTTTTGGCTCTACATAGGAATGGATATTCAAAATAACAGCAATTAAAAAAACCCAAACACACAATCTTACCCAGTGCCAACCCCATTCCTTATTTCTAGAGTCAAATGCAGCCAGAGGTTTGAACTTTTTTTATTTCCTTACCTACTTTTTCTGCTATTTTTCTTCCTGGAACCTGCAGCATTTCTGCCTTGTGACAGAGAATGAAAGCACAAATGTGAAGACCCATGACTAACAATCTGACTGCAAGCAGGGACAGCTGGAAATCTGCTGGGAAACAATATTCTCATCAGATCTGCAATCAGATCTTGTAGACCGAAGTAGACTGGGATAACTACCCAAAATGAACCTGGAAGCATTTTCTGGTATATCCCTCACTAGAGGCTTCTTGTCAGTCAGGCACTAAGATGCAAGAGACTCTTCCCTTCCATAGAGTATGTTGCTGACGGCTACAGTAGCCCAAACAAGTTTCTGAGACTGCAACTATGTCATCTCAAATCTCTTTATTTTCCCTAATAACCTCCGATGGCTCTTATTTCTGGACAAGGGCGTCTTTTCATACAGGTTGGCTGTATTCCAGAAAGAGGAATCAGTTTCTCAATATGAGGTGACAATAAGGCACGGAAGACAAAGTTTATCAAACAAATGTTATACTTCTACCTCAGTAATTCATAAACTAGGGATATATCAGCATTTCACTTTCTAGATTATGAGTAATATCCTCAAGTTTTGCAGGTAAGCCATATTTACAAGGTCAGACTTATGTTAGCAAGTACTGTGCACTGAAGAATTAATTCATCAAAAAAATACTTGGGCCTGAGTTCAGTCTACAAGTCATTATGTTTGCAGGTTTGTTCTGGAATGTACAATATAATAGCCAAAGAACCAAAGTGGAAGCACAAAACTACTGTGGTCCCTACTTTTTAAAGTAAATCAGAAGTACTGTGCAAGAACAAATGAAAATAATGCATCTCTTGAGCAAGAGGTAAGTCTACTTGGGTGTATCATGCCAACCTACAGTCTTCCACATAGTACATAATGAAAGAGTACTAAGCGCTCTTTCCGATATTCAAGATAGACAAGTTCATTCTCTATTTGCAGATAAGTCTCACATGCCAGGAACCTAATGTACATACAGTATCTTTCAACTTAAACATGACTCTTTCTGAGCCAAATGTCAGGTCTCTCTTAAAAAAAATCTCATGTTTACCTTTTATGTATCACATGCTGACCCGCCAAGTGCATTTTCAACAATATTTAGAGTCTCATTTTGGACAATATCGAGTAAAGTACACTTCTTTCCCTTAAGTTTTCACATTCCACATTGTTTTTCTTTATGTTTCGATCTGTGGCAGCCAGGAGAGGAAGGTATAAAAATAAATCAGTTGCAATATGATGTACACCATATGCACAGCCTTCCCAAATTCTAGTCTTCCCCCAATTTACAGTGACAATACATGGGACCTGTTGCTAATGGGCCTTTGGCAATGGTAAAAGAGGTGAAAAGATCTGTCCCAAAGCAAGATTTAAACGTGACCACAGCTCTTAAATACAGCAAACCCTTTGACAGGTTATACTTCACAATGTCTCTTTTCTGTTCTTATTTGTTTAACTTATGGCTCTCTCTAAAAAGCAGGATACTTTAGTTTCTCTAGTGCTGGCAAGAAACAGTGATTCTGAAGGAGTCAGTGATTCCTTTTAATGACATTATGCGCTTCCAAAGTCCCAAAGTATTTCTCTACTTCTTAAGGCTAATCATTAAGCATCATAACACTTGTTCCTTCAAGATGATGCTCTCCCAATGATTCATCAAATGGATGTGATTCTCATTTACACTAAGGTTCCGTTACACTGCTCCAGTAGCGTAAAGAGCCCTTAAAATTAGTGTGAATTACAGTTATAACCACTTTCAAGCCTCTTCACACGCCCAGAGGCACATAAACAGGCCACTGGGTAAATGAGAAATCAGGTCCAAATGTGTTTGGGCTAGAAATACCGGACCTGATTCTCATTTATACAAAAGCCCTATATGCCAGTCTGGCATTATAAAGGGGCCTTGAAGTGAGTGCAGGCTGCCAAGCACCCAAAGGGGTGTTAGTGCAAATGAGACTAAAGCCCTCTCATGCTAAATGAGTGAATTAGTCTGTGCAGAATATTGGAAATGACATTCATATACCCCCAAATGAGATGTTCCACATTACATTTTGATTCAGGGAAACTGGACAAATTTTGTGGAAAGCCTGAGAAATTTCATAGATTTTTGCTTGAAAATGGGATTGGGAGATGGCCCAGAAGTAAAGAATGAATATATTGGTGATACGATCTTGCTATTTTCATGTGGCCCAACTAGTGAAAAGGGGAATAGCTAGAATACCAGTGAGTTTTCCTATTCAAAAGAATTCTTCAAAGAGGACCCAGTTCCCTGGTCTTCCAGTAGAGAGAGAATGTCAGCTGAAAATTCCACTGATTTAGAAGAGTTTTGCAGCAGCTGAACTCCAGTTTTTTTTTCCTGGGATAATCAAACCTTTTGGGGATTAAACTCTCCGGTTTTTGTAGTTTGCATGGTTTTGATCTGAATAGAGAGTAACAAATTACTCTCACTGCAGTCAAAGTTACAGTGTATGTAAAAAAAAAAATCTGCATAAAGTTTTAGGCAAAGGCCCTTACTCCTGAGTTAAAAACACAAATCTTTATTCTTACATTTAGATTAAAAAAAATGATTCTGCAATAATACTACTTCATGCTTTTTAGTAATGTTGTCCAGTGCTGCCTCTACAGGGGGACTGCAGTAAAAAGATTATATTGTCTTTCATACAAAGAACATCCCAAAAAGTTTTTGAGTAAAAAGATACATTTAAAATGTTACAAAATAATAGCAGGTGGAGAGAGAAATTAATATTTGAAGGGAAGTGAGAAGAGAGACATTTGTAGGTGAGGTATATGAGACTAGATGGTGTGTTAATACGCAGAGGGAGCCTGAGGTAAGCTGTTTCAGATGGCAGGAGCTGTGGAGTGGAAGTCTCCCTTCAATAGTGCTGAAAGTGTTTAATGGAACAAGAGAGCCAGCCAGTGCTAGGTGAATGGAATAGAAGGAACAAAAACGGGATTTAAAACAAGGAGAGTTTAAGTTGCTGAAAGTCAAGACTGTATAACATCTGTTCTGTGGCCACTTCTCCCTTCAGTTCATTACAATTGATCTCCCATCTCACAGAAAAACAGTATTCCATTTTAAGAAGGTGTTCTCAAGTGCCCACTTACACACAGACTGGGTGGGATGTCCAAGCACACAGGTGATCATGACCGCAAATCTGGGGTGTGCTTCACTGGAGGCCCACTGGAAATTTACTCAAATGCTCTGATCCCGCAAACATACGTGAGGAACTTTACAATATGAGCAGCCCCACTGAACACACACACGTAGATGGTTGCATGTTCAGGCCTTATTTAGCCACTCAAACATTGCAGAATCAAGAGCTTTACTGATTTTGCATTCTGCTTAGGAGACAGTACGGATGTAGGACCATGGGACAGAGAGAAAAATTCTGTATAACATATGCATTTAGATATTATAATATTTCTTTATTCTTTTCTCTGATCCTATATCCACAGTCTCTACCGAGCAGAATGGGGGAATCAATAAAATTCATGTTGAAATATATATGGCACCCACTTGCCCTAGTTTAGCTTGGATAGCATGAAAGTGTTCTTTTGTTCCTCACCAGAAAAACACTTAAATAGTTCAACCAAATATGTTTAATCCACAAACATGAAAGAACAGAGGCCATGAGAAATGAATTTTTTTCCAGAGTTTGGAGACACTTCAAAGAAATTAAAAAGTAATTAGAATGCTATAAATGGTTCTGATATTTATATCTTCTCACCTTAGAGAAATCTGTCCTTCCTGGTTTTGATTCTTTATTCCTCCACTGGAGAGACAGTTCATATGTTATTCATTCCTCTTTAGTTGTCATATAATCAGTCTTTATTGATTTGCTAGGTTAAAAAAAAAACTCTTAAATTTATTTAGATGCTTACATACCGCAATGATCGACACACTTAAAATGCATCGACAGATGTGGTTTTGCTTAAATATAATCAAAGGGATTAGATACATATTTAAGAGGCAGTAACACATTAAGAACTAGTATGCAAAATCTGTCTTTTCTCCTTTCTATTTTTTTTCACTTAAAAATGCTGCCAAAATAAATTTAAAAATAGCTATATTGTGTTGGGGGGGAGGTGTAAAATAATATCAAGAAATTGCTGGACTTTGCAAACTGAGATGAAAAATAAGACTGGAAAGGTAACCTTTACTCATCTTGTGGTATTTTAGGTAAAGAAGTTAAACTAATGAAATCAAGAACTACTGGTGAAGAATAGCACATCATGTAACAGATGACCACAAGGGTGCTTCAGACAAATTAATTACAGTATTAGAAATGTCACCAAACTCCTCAGAATCTCATTTTGTCGCCATCATGCTGTGAACACCTGTGACTTGCTGACAGCACATTTATTTGCGGTGTGGGATATTTGCAAGTTCAAAACTAACTTCTCAACACAGTTTTCCCAACCATATGTATATCTATAAATAAGACAAGGAAAAGCAAGCCCCATATCAACTGCACTTGTATGATAAATAAAGGGGGGGATAGCTCCTTTTGATGGACACCCAGCCTGCCAGTTAATCCCTCTTGGTAGCTGTTCTCTGCTTGCTTTACCTGGAAAGGATTAACAAGCCCACAGGTAAAAGAAAAGGAGTGGGCACCTGACCAAGAGAGCCAATGGGAAGGCTAGAACTTTTTAAAACTAGGAAAGAAACTTTCCCTTTGTCTGTTGTTCTCTGGGCTGAAGGAACACAGCACAGCAATGCTATACTGTGTAAGGTTTCAACCAGGAATGAAAATTCATCGACCATACCTAGAAGAGATTATTTGGATAGGTAATTTTTAGTTAAATACAATCAGGTTTATTTTTTATTTTGGCTTGTGGATCTCCTCTGTGCTAACCACTGATGCTTTTGTTTGCTTGTAACCTTTAAGCTGAACCCCCAAGAAAGCTAGTTTGGGTGCTTAATTTTTGGAATTGCTCTTTTAAAATCTAGCAAATGCCTATGTTCCAGATGTATTTTCTTTCTTGTTTTAATAAAATTTACTTTTTTTAAGAACAGGATTGGATTTTTGGTGTCCTAAGAGGTTTGTGCATGTTGTTTGATTAGCTGATAGCCACAGCTACTCTCCTTCATTTTCTTTCTCAGCTCTTCCCGGGGGCGGGGGTGGGGGTGGGGGGGAGGAAGTGAGGGGATGAAAAGGCTTGAGGGTACCCCACAGGGAGGAATTCCCAAGTGCTCCTTCATGGATCCAAAAGTGTGTTTGTTGTTGTGTGTTTTTTTGTTTTTTGTTTTTTTGAATTTGGGTGGTAGCAGCATTTACCAAGCCACGGTCAGAGACAAGCTGTAACCTTGGGAGTTTAATACAAGCCTGAAGTGGCAAGTATTAGTTTTTTAAATCTTTGCGGGCCCCTACTTCCTGACCTCGAGGTGCTAGAGGGCGGATTCAGCCTTGACAACTTGTTAATGGACTTATGAACACCAGAGGCATCGAAGGCAAAAGTCACTAGGGAAGAAGATGATTTCAGAGGCATGATTCTGGACTGCACATGGAAAAAGGAACTCTCTCAAATGTATGCTCAAATTCAAATAGAACTTCTTTCAAATAGGAGCCAATCCCCCCAGTCCCCCAAGATTATCTCTTCTGATCCAGCTCCTTTATGCTGTCCAGGAGCCAGATTCTGGCAGTAACTAGGCATCTGAGAATGTCACTGTCTGTTACAGCTATCCCCCTATTCCATTTTGTTTCTTACAGCTGTCCCCTACTCCATTTTGTTTTTGTTCTCCTCCTGTGGCTGCCCCTCCCTGGCTGTTAAGTTGTTTACCAGGGCCACTGCGCTTCTCAAAGGGAGGGCCCCTTAAGTTATTTAACAAGAGCCATTGCCCTTCTCAAAGGGATGGCCACTTGTGCTGCGTGCTAAGTGGGACCACTGCCCTGTTCAAAGGGTTAGTCCTGTTATCACCTTGTTAAACCTGGGCTTGGTGTAGGGTAGGCAATGTCCAGAGCTGCAAGACCTAAAGGCAAAATAGCTGAGCATATGAGTCATACCTGGGGGCTCAGAACTTGCCCAGACATGTTCTATGCCTACCTGCAGTCTTTTCCCTGCCTTCTCTCCTCCCTGTGAGAAGGGGAACCATCAGAGTTACTGGCGGGAAGCTGCCTGAGTTTGCCTTTATAACCAGACATTTTCTGATCAAACCTCAGAAAGGTTCCTGCATTGCTGCCTGGTCTGATCAGCCAGGGGTTCTGGGGGGTCCTTTCTCTGCTCTCGTTTTATTTTTGAGCGTACCCCCATTTTTTAACTCCCCTCCCACGAACAATGAATTTTGCCTGGAGATCTCCTGATTATTGTGAACGAATTGAGTCCCCTCTGTATCCTCTGATTCTGAAACTGCTGTGCCTGCTTCTGCCTTTGCTGCTGTCCTGGGGATTGGTAAAAACTCCCTCTTGCAAACTTCCCCTGTCCTGGCTGCTGGCTCTGTTTCCCCAACAGACAGACCTAAGCTAACTCCGTGGTCTGTGCTGCTAAAAAATAAGCCTGTGCCACTGCCAAGCTGTGCCTCCCTGGATTCTATCCTGGGCAGCCCACTTGCAGTTGTCCCACTGCTGCAGCCACACCCTCTAAAACTACCCTTAGCATAAGGTGCACCCATTAAGTTAGGTTTAGCATTATACTCTGTAAGTTAGGCTTAGAGAATTGTTGCATTGTGTTTTGTTTTGCATAGCTGTGGTTAAGTTAGGTTTAGCATTATACTCTGTAAGTTAGGCTTAGGGAATTGTTGCATTGTGTTTTGTTACTTGCTGATTTGTGTAGTCTTGGTTAAGTTAGATCATAGATAAGATTTTGCTGTGTTCTGTATAATTGTAATTAAGTCTGTCTTCGCACTGCCAACCCCCCCGCCCAAGCTTCTCTGTGTTTCCCTACCTTGTTACACTCTCTCTGCTGCTTAAACTTACAGCCTGTTTGTTCTCTGTGTTTCACTGAGTTTAAATCTCTAGCATAAAACCCCATTGGTTACTTTTTCCTCTCTGATACACCTCACATTCTACATTTACACCACTGTGACACATTTTTACCTAAAATTGTTTAACATATTTTTCCATAACTGTTAGTTGATTATATGCTGCTGTAACACACCCTTTAAATAGAAATTGTTAGCCACCTGTTACATTTATATTTCTGTGTTAATTGGTTACCCACTGTATTGTATCCCACAGTATTGTACCCCACTATTGAAACCCCCCTACTGTTCACTAAAAGAAACCCCTCCCCAATTGTCTACCTTAACAAACCCCATACCCCTCACTATTGAATTTTCCCTGTTTTTGCATTTATTAATAAAGTTTATTTTGCACCCCACCAGTGCAGTAATTGTCCCTCAAGATCCCCTACCTGCTGGCAGGGACAGTCACCACAAGACTGGAAAGAGGCGGGGGCCCGGGGAAAAAAGATCTGAGCTGGTGGCTTCTGTGTCAACAGTCCCCTCCATCCTGGCATGAAGGAGGGAACTGAGGCCAAGTTCTGCTCCTGACTGTAGCTGGCACATGGTCCGGGACTGCTTTGTCTTACCTCAGGGTTAGGGGTGGTGCAGTCCAACCTATAGAATCAGCCACAAGTGACCCTCTCACCCCACATCTTGGGCTAAGTGGATCTTCACCACAAGAGAGAATCAAGCCCAAAGTGACTTCAGGAATGAGCTATCAAAGAGAAAAGCTGACAAAGAGTTACATTTTCAAAAGGGTCTAACTGGCTTAGATGCCTAAGTTCCATTTTCAAAAAGCTGCTTCAGCATTTAGGATCCTAAGAGTAAAATTTTCAACAGTATTTTTCAATGAGCCTTGAACTCCTAAGTGCTTAAATCACTTTTGAAAATGGGTCTTTGATACAATTTTCCTCATGGTCAATATGTGCTATCACCCTGACAATTTATTCTTTCATATAAAACATATTGCTTTTCCTGGCCCTATGCTTCCTTGAGACTCACGCAACACCCCAAATTCATACTATTTCCTGCCACACAACGTGTACCTAAAGATGAAATGTGCTAACATTCAAATCTAAAGCTCAGTTTGACCTCTGATGCCTGTTGGTGACTTCTGCAGAAGCCAATGAGACACATCTCAGGACAGAATGCTACTGCATGTTTCCATTTATCATTACTTTTCTTTTTACTGATAATTCCATGGGAAGGCCACCAGTTTGAATGTTGTGTCTAAGTTTAGCTTGCATTTCAGACAACTCTTCTGTTCCATTAGCTCACGCAATATTTGCCACTTTGATCTTGAGTACAGGGTGAAAAACAACAAGCAACTTTTGTTGCATAAACAATTACACTGCTCTACAGGCAAAATGCTTCTGAAATAAATGTAGTCAAACTTTACTAATTCTGGGTCACTGAGAACGAAAATGATGCTTAAAATTGTTGATTGGCTCTAGTTTTCAAGTTATGCTATTGGGTCAGTATATACGACCCTTGACTTGGGAATAGCGGAGGATAAGTGAGTTATAAAGGGAAGGGATCTCAATTTAAACCAGAAATGACTAAAATACATCTTTGACTGGATCTATGAATAAATCTATGACTGGGTTTGGACAGTACTTGCTTTTTAGGCAAAACAATGAATGATGCAATCTGAAGCTTGTATTGCGTCATACATTATATGAATTGCATCATGTTATTCCTAGAAGTCATGGATGATGCAATCATAACGAAGCTTACATCACTCTGCTGAACAAATTGCCCTATATCAGTTCTAGAAATCATACAGTGTCGTGCTCTCTTATTTATCAGTGTTTGATTTTGCAAAGGGACACATTTCTGTTTAGCCAAAGTGAGCAGAGATGCCTCGTACTTGTGTGAACAGTGCAGATAACTTCCGCTATGTTTGTGGTGAAGTGACTTTTGCATCACAAAAGCGCAGTATAACCACTATGGTTAAGAAAGCCTATCACCTTTATTTTGGCTGCAAAATTGGAGATCAGGACAAGAGGTGGGCCCCACACATAAGCTGCAACACTTGTGCAACAAATCTTCGCCAGTGGTTGAACAGGAAAAGGAAATCTGTGCCTTTTGCAGTGCCAATGATTTGGAGAGAGCCACCAGAATCATTCTCACTTGAGTCAGATGAGGAAGAGGAAGAGGATGAAACTTCTGGTCATGAACCATCAGTGTCACAGGATCCACATTTTCTCCCATCCTCCTCCTCTGAATCACACCTCATAACACAAGGTGAACTGAATGACCTTGTCAGGGACTTGGAACTACCCAAGAGTAAGGCAGAGCTGTTGGGCTCCAGACTACAGCAGTGGAATCTCCTGGCAGCTGATGTTAGGGTTTCCATGTTCCGTGACCGTCAAAAGGATCTTGTCCCATTCTTCTTCATTCTTCTTCATGGAAGGTGATCTTGTAGCCTGCAACAACATGGATGGTGTGATGGCAGCCCTCAACATCGTTCACGATCCAGATGAGTGGAGACTGTTCATTGATTCATCGAAGACGAGTCTTAAAGCTGTTTTACTGCATAATGGCAATGTTTTGCCATCAATTCCAGTTGGTCATGCAGTCCATATGAAGGAAACCTATGACAACATGAAACAACTTTTGGAGGTGCATAAACTATGACCAACATCAGTGGCAGCTGAGTGGCGATTTGAAGGTTGTTGCTCTCTTGCTTGGTCTGCAGACTGGATACACAAAGTACTGCTGTTTTCTCTGCGAATGGGATAGTCGTGCAAGAGATTCCCACTACATCAAGAAAGATTGGCCACTCCGACAGTCATTGGAGCCTGGGAGGAAAAGTGTTCAGCATCCACCACTTGTTGAATCAAGGAAGATTTTGTTACCACCCTTACACATCAAGCTGGGTCTGATGAAGAACTTTGTCAAGGCCATTGACAAAACACAAGCAGCTTTCAAGTACCTCCGTGGAAAATTTCCAAGGTTAAGTGAAGCTAAGATAAAGGAAGGTGTCTTTGTTGGTCCTCAGATTCGTGAACTTCTTCGAGATGATGCATTTGACCATGCACTGCGTGGCAAGGAAAAGACGGCATGGAAAGCCTTCCAGTTAGTGGCAATACATTTTCTCGGAAACAACAAGGCAGACAACTACAGGTTGTTGGTGGAAAACCTCCTCAAGGCATACAAAAGCCTTGGTTGCAACATGTCACTAAAGATACATTTTTTGCACTCTCATCTAGTTTTTTTTCCACCGAACTGCGGAGCAGTGAGCGACGAGCACGGCGAGCGATTTCACCAGGACATTGCAACAATGGAGAAACGCTATCAGGGCAAATGGAGCCCATCAATGCTTGCAGACTATTGCTGGACAGTGACAAGAGATGCTCCATTTAATGAATACAAGAGACAAGCCAAGAAGCGCCGAGTAGACACTGAATAGGACTAAACTATGTACATAATAGTTTTTTGCCTTTTGTTTCATAATAAATTTTAGTTATATAACCCTTTTGCTGATTTTTAAAGTGTTACATAAACAGGACAGGTGAAATATTATCATGTAAAGCAACCATAAACATGAAAAGACCTAGGTTTACAATTTATGATTAAAACTCTACTATCTACACAATATACATAGACATAAAATGTAAAAACTTACATAACTTAGAAACAGTAGCCAATCAGTTGTTTTAATTGTCATATTTGAATTCAGCACATCAAAATACATAATAAATAGCACATTTTATCTCTGAAGCAGACGACTTCTCAAAAATTGTAGACCAGTGTTACCTGTGATGGTGAAAGAATTATTTAGAAAGCAAATCTTTAGTAGTTACATAAACAACAATATCACAATCTATAAGCGACAGTAAGATTTCCTTAAGGTCTCTCTATCCATTTGGCACATTTACTAAGTGCTATGGCACACATATTGGAAGGAAAATAAATTAAAAATACAAAGCTTTCTGATCTGTCATTGGAAATGCTATACTCTCAGACACTATATCTAAAAACGAAAGCAAATGTAAAAGTGAAATACCCGCCCCTGCTGTCCTTCCTGGTTGGTTGGACTATTGAATAACTTTATTAACATTTAAGAAAAGCAGTGAGTGCAGTGATAAACGTTTGCTCTGATTTGGCTTTCAGAACATGCAAAATACAATGAGGATGATGAAGAAGGTGCAATTCTATTACAATAAGATAGCATCCTTTGCAGCAGTACCCAGAAAGGGAATTAGAAAGATGGACTTAAAGAACCATTTTTGCTAACAAGTCTTTAGGAAATAGCTATACGATACTAAGAGCTCTGAACTCTACGGAGTCGAGATAGATATCAGCTTAGTCTCAGAAGACAGACGATCGCCATCAAGGACTAACATATGATTTAGACTTTGTATATGGACCAGTGCCTTATGATGGAGCTGCACAATGAGTTCATGTTTCACAGATGCACAGTCAAGGGGCCAGGAGCCAAGTATCAAGGATGTACAGCTTCAAGGCTCTGCTGTGACAAATAATAATTCTCAGTATAGTATTTTCTGATTACATGGAAAAATATATCCCACAGTTCAGAGGTGTAGGTTTTGGGAGCAGTATTAGTGATTGTTAATTACAGTTCTCTCTCTCTAAATTCGATTTCTCTATTTCCTTTTAGGCCATCTTTGGCTGTGTAAGGTTCATAAACATGCTCTGATCCTGCAAGTAGCTCTGTGGGGCTCTGCATAGGCATAGGAATCTACCTGCATGGAGCTCTTTGTAGGGGCACAATTAACGTCATTTTTTTCTGGTCATTTCCCACTAGGTTCTCCTGCCCCCCATACATAATTGCATGTTTCACTCAAAACCCCAGAAGAGAGAGTGTTTATTTTCCTCACCTGGCCACAGTCATTAGAACCACCTTTTTCCTAGCAGATTTAACAACCACATGCAGTTTCCTCTTAAAATTAAAGTTAACAAGTCTAGACTAGCTAGTACCACACACAGGCACCAACGCTAAGTAGGAACCTACTATGTTCTTCACATCCACAACTTCTTTCAGTGCAACCACTGCTAGCTCATCTCTTCTTTCTATACTTCACTCTGGCTCTTGTGAAAACAGCTGAAAGGATGATACATGCACTGCAAAAAAGTGGTGCTCTGTGGCACTATCATCATTAAAAATGAACATCTCCAAGCCAGGAGACTTCACCTACTGGAGGTGGGGCATATTTCCATTATCATCTCCTAGGCCGTGAGGTAATATAAATCAATAAATAACAAAGCAGGTTCTTATTGTCTCTTTTCAGACCTTTCTACCAGAGGTGAAAAATAAATCCTTAAACTGCTGTATGAAAACTAATCCTTGTTCTAACATCTTAGGCAGTTTCCTTCAGTCACAAAGTACATTACTCATTGACTCCTGCAGCTATGCTGCTGTAGTGCTATAGTCTAGACATTTACTACAGCAATGGAAGGGGTGTGTCCATCATTACAGTAAATTAATCCCCTCAAGAGTCTGTAGCTAGGTAGACAGAAGAATTCTTCCATCTACAGAGGGGATTAGATCGACCTAATTGCATCACACAGGGTGTGACATTTTTCATGGGCCTAAGTGATGTAGCTAGGTTGGTCTGTTTTACGTTCAGACAAGGCCTGTATGTAACGTTCCTTCTGGTGTTACAGTTTTATCCTCCACCTAAGGATCGCTCCATCCCACAGAGTAAGATTTTATATATAAACATCTAAAGGGTCTGGATTCTCATCAGTTTGAGAGAGAGCTAATAAGCATCCAGACCTTTTAGATGCTTAATTGAACTGAACTTGAGCTCTGAATCTTTTGAGGTTCACCCATCCTAATTTAAAGAAACAACTTTGGAACAACAAAAACACCCACATCATCAAGATAGCACAAAAGCTCTATTACCTAGAACTTTTGTGGGAGATCTTCCTTTAGAGCACTGAGTAAGAATCATTTGTCAGGATGAGAAAGATGAATACCTCACCCATTGAGTTCCCCGCAAGTTCAGGGACAGGAATGGAGGGAACCTGTTGCATCATCTTCTGCAGTTCTAGTTAGGAAGATCAGCATTTAATGACTGAGGGGAATAATCACTTCCCTTGATCTGCTGGCAATGCTCCTACTAATGCAGCCCAATATGCCGTTAGCCTTCTTGGCAACAAGGGCACACTACTGACTCATGTCCAGGTTGGTGAGGCAAGATTTGCCCTTGGTGAATACATGTTGACTGTTCCTGATCACCTTCCTCTCCTCTACTCCAAGTGCTTCAAAATTATTTCCTTGATTATTCTCCTGTATTCAGAACTGATGAGGCCACATCTGGAAGTATTGTGTCCAGTTTTGGGCCCCCCACTACAAAAACGATGTGGACAAATTGGAGAGTCCAGTGGAGGGCAACAAAAATGATCAGGGGGCTAGGGCACATGACTTACAAGGAGAGGCTGAGGGAACTGGGCTTGTTTAGTCTGCAGAAGAGTGAGGGGAGGGAGGATTTGATAGCAGCCTCCAACTACCTGAAGGGGGGTTCCAAAGAGGATGGAGCTCAGCTGGTCTCAATGGTGGCAGATGACAGAATAAGTAGTGGTCTCAAGTTGCAGTGGGGGAGGTCTAGGTTGGATATTAGGAAACACTATTTCACTAGGAGAGTGGTGAAGCACTGGAATGAGTTACCTTGGGAGGTGGTGGAATCTCCATCCTTAGAGGTTTTTAAGCCCTGGCTTGACAAAGCCCTGGCTGGGATGATTTAGTTGGGGATTGGTCCTGCTTTGAGCAGGGGATAGGACTAGATGACCTCCTGAGATTTCTTCCAACCCTAATCGTCTATGATTCTATGACTGTGCCCCTGTTTAGCAGCAAGGAAGTAGCATCCCTTGGAAAAGAAAAGTAAACCCCATGTAACTCCCCAAGTGCTTTCCATGGACGTCACGTAACTCTTTGGAAGTTAACGTGCTGTGTTTGTTTGGGTTTCAAGGTAAAAACGTACTGGCTTTTGTACCACTAGGTTTTTCTGTACAGACTTCTAGATTGTGCAGCAACCAAAAAGTATATAATTCCCTCACTCTCAGTGTTCATTTTATAAGCTGATCACACATGCAGTCCAAACACAGATCCTCTTGAACGGAGGAGCTGGGCTACTCTCACCAGAGAGACCTCAACCAGCCTCACACAGGCATCCGCTGTGGATCCTGGTCACCATAATCTACGTTCATCCTTTATTTCACCTCCACTATGGTTATTACTACATTTGAGATTTTGAAAAGAGAAGTCGCATTGTTCAATTTTCAAAATGTTCTTTTGCAGAAAGGAAGGAAAAAACAACCCAGGGACATTTCCGAAACATTGGCATGGTATCTTTAATGGGAATATCCACGCTGAAATTAGGGCCTTTCAGCCACCGGTGCAAAAGGGAAGGTAGAGAAAATAGCGTGATGCCTATAAAGCAGGCATGTATCACAAGGCTCATCCCAGAACATAAGAAAATGTCTGTCTGTTTGCACTGCACTTTCTAAACATAAAGTAGGCTTAGTTTCCACAGTCTGCTAAGGCGGCCACATGACACACTAAATGAAATCCAGACTCCCAGTACCCTGAGGGCAAGAAAGAGAACTGAAGATCCAGGAAAATCCAAACGTTCCTGCATTTTCACAGTAAACAATTCTGATTGGATTCTCCTTCTATTTCTGTGCATACATGAACTTCATTAATAAACGTGCATCAAAAAGGCGCTGGAGGACAAATCAGTAATTGCTCTTTTATAGCAAATCAGAAGTTACTGAGAAAATCTTCTATAAAGGCTCTGTCAAAACAAGTCACTTAAGGATTAGTGGGAGCTAAATCCTCTGGCAGAGAGATTTTTCTCAACAGCAGTAAATGGGTTTTAGTATCTGAAAAATCTTAGAATATATACTATTCTCCCACTCCGAAGGTCCATCTCAATAACACTGCACCCTTTAGAAGCACAGATTCTTTTTCTCTCCCTTTTTGTTTTTTGTATAAGCTCTGCTATTTGTGGCAAATGAAGCAGCTGGCAACTCTTTCAAATGACTGATTTTTTTTTTAAACTGTGTTGTTTCTATACTGCAGGACAGCATCTTTTGGTACCTCAGCCTAGCATGAATTGAAGACAATTAACAAGATTTGAGCTAGTCTAAGGGCATGTCTACACTACAAAATTAAGTCGATTTTATAGAAGTCGATCTTTAGCAACCAATTTTATACAGTTGACCGTGCATGTCCCCACTAAGTGCATTAGGTCAGCGGAGTGCGTCCTCAATACCATGGCTAGCATCGACTCACGGAATGGCGCACGGTGGGTAGCTATCCCACAGTCCCTGCTGCCCACTGGAATACTGGGTTAAGCTCCTGATGCCTGATGGGGCAAAAACATTGTAGCTGGTGGTTTTGGGTACATGTCGTCAGTCTCCCCTCCCTCCCTCCTTGAAAGCAACGACAAACAATCATTTCGCGCCTTTTTTCCTGGGTGATCCGTGCAGACGCCATACCACGGCAAGCCTGGAGCCCACTCAGGTGCACACTGCTGTTGTGAGCATTGCAAACACCTCGCGCATTATCCTGCAGTATCTGCAGAGCCTAGCTAGTAGCTGCCAGCACGAGGAAGATTGTGAAAAGGACATGGACACAGACGTTCCTGAAAGCACGGGATATGGTAATTGGGATATCATGGCAGCATTGGGGCATGCTGATACAGTGGAACGCCGATTCTGGGCCTGGCAAACAAGCACAGAATGGTGGGACTGCACAACGTTGCAGGTATGGGATGATTCCCAGTGGCTGTGAAACTTTCGCATGCATAAGGCCACTTTCATGGAACTGTGTGAGTTGCTTTCCCCTGCCCTGAAGGGCAGGAATACCAAGATGAGACCTGCCCTGATAGTTGAGAAGTGAGTGGTGACAGCCCTGTGGAAACTTGCAATGCCTGACTTCTACCGGTCAGTCGGGAATCAATTCAGAGTGGGCAAATCTACCATGGGGGCAGCTGTGATCCAAATAGCCAGGGGATTAATACCCTTCTGCTAAGAAGAGTAGTGACTCTGGGAAATGTGCAGGTCACAGTGGATGGCTTTGCTGCAATGAGGTTCCCTAACTGTGGTGGGGCGATAGACAGAACGCATATCTGTATCTTGGCACTGGACACCTTGCCAAAGAGTACATAAACTGGAAGGGTGTTGCAAGCACCAGTGGATCACAAGGGCCGTTTCACCGACATCAACATGGTTGATGGTCAGGAAAGGTGCATGACGCTCGCATCTTTCAGAACTCCGGGCTGTTTGGAAAGGTGCAGTAAGGGACTTTCTTCCCAGACCAGAAAATTACTGTTGGGGATGTTGAAATGCCAATAGTTATCCTTGGGGACCCAGCCTATCCCTTGTTCCCATGACTCATGAAGCCGTACACAGGCAGCCTGGACAGCAGTAAGGAGCAGTTCAACTGTAGGCTGAGCACGTGCGGAATGGTGGTAGAATGTACATTTGGACATTTAAAAGGGCACTGGCGCAGTTTGCTGAGTAGGTTAGACCTCAGTGAAAGCAATATTCCCATTGTTATTGCTGCTCGCTGTGTGCTCCATAATATCTGTGAGAGTAAGGGGGAGATGTTTATGGTGGGGTGGGAGGTAGAGGCAGATCGCCTGGTGGCCAATTTTGAACAGCCAGACACCAGGGCAATTAGAAGAGCACACCGAGGTGTGCTGCGCATCAGAGAGGCTTTGAAAAACAGTTTCATGACTGACCACACTACGGTGTGACAATTGTATGTGTTTGTCCTTGATGCAAAGCCACCCCCTTTGGCGAACGTACTTCCCTGTAAGCCAATCCCCCTCCCCCCCTTCGACCACAGCTGGCATAGGAAATAAAGTCCCTATTGTTCTGAATCCATTCATTCTTTATTTATTAAAAAAAACTTGATCACTGACAACGCTGACCAGTAAAAGGGAAGCCCAGGTGTACAAAGGGTTTGATAACGGGGTGGGGTCGGGGAGGAGGGAAGGACAAGGCCACATTGCTTATTGTAGCCAAATTACAAATCAACGCTGTTTGAATGACAGCCTTCTGTTGCTTGGGCCATCCCCTGGAGTTGAGTGGCAGGGTGCCCGGAGCTTCCTCGCCCACGTTCTTGGGCGTCTGGGTGAGTAGGATATGGAACTTGGTGAGGAGGGCAGGTGATTACATAATGGATGCAGTGCGGATCTGGACTCTAGTTGCCTTTCCTACAGCTCCACTAGTCACCTCATCATGTCCGTTTGCTTCCCCATTAGCCTCAGCATCTCCTCCTGCGTGTTCCAATCATGCTCACTGTATGCTTTCCTGGCCTCTGCCACCAAATGCCTCCATGCATTCAGCTGTGCCCTATCAGTGCGGGAGGACTGCATGAGTTCTGAAAACATGTCATCGCTAGTGCGTTTTTTCCGCCTTCTAATCTGTGATAACCTCAGGGACGGAGTTGATGCGGGGAGCATAGAAGCATTTGCAGCTGCAGGGGGGAAAAAAGAGAGAGAAGACTTTAAAGAAGATATATTTCTGAGAACAAAAGAGAGATTCTTTCACAGTGAATCAAGCACTTCACAGCAGAAAGCACATGTGTTTCAGGTACAAGGTCACATTTTACCTTTTATATTGAGCGCCTGCAGGTATGGTGACACATCACACACAGCTGGGCAACAGAATTCAGTTTGCAGGCAGCCATGGTAAGCCAAAGGGTATGCGGGGTTGGCCTCTTACATGTTCATAACATGTGGGAATGTTTTCCAACTGCAGCAGCCTCCTTTCCCATAGCAACCAATGCCAGTTGGGTTTGCTGTTTAAAAGGAGGGGCTGCGGATGCTGTTTAAAAGGAGGGGCTGCAGTTTTGGGGTAGATGTGCAGCAGACCCCTCCCCACCCAGTGTGGCTATTCTCTGGGATGATCCCTTTTAGCCAAGCACAAACAGCCCAGCATGCCTGGGGTCTAATGTGTTGAGGATCACCAAACAGAGGGAATTACTGTTCCATTACAAAACTTCTCCTATTTCAATCAGGTGACCATGAATGATATCACTCTTCTGAGGCTGACACAGAAAGATAAAGACCGAATGTTACATGAATGTGACCAAAACCCAGGACCATTCACTGCCGTGCTTTGTGCTGCAATGATTCCAAACCACTTGCTACTGGCTTGGCGTGGTAAAGTGTCCTACTGTGGAGGACGAAATAAGGCAGCCCTCCCCAGAAACCTTCTGCAAAGGCTTTCCAGGAGAGCTTCATCCCCAGACTTGTAAACAGACTTTTCCATTAGCTGTACTGGCCGCGAATGCATGCCAATTGTTCAGGGCAAATCAAACACAATTGCTTTTAACCCCTGTAGTTTCATTACAAATGTGCACTCACCAGAGGTGCCTTCTCTGCCTTCAGGGTCTGGGAACAATAGGCGCTGGGAGGGTGTTGGCTCCAGGGTGAGGAAAAGGTCCTGGCTGCTGGGGAGAACGGATTATCCGCTTGCTTGTTGCGCATTCTCCTCCTCCTTCTCTTCCACAAGATCCTCATCTGTGTTGCATGAGGCTGCCACCTTGCAGGTGTCCATGGAGAGTGCTGGGGTACTGGTAGGGTCCCCTCCTAGAATGGCATGCAGCTGATCATAGAAGCGTCATGTCTGGGGCTCTGATCCGTTTGCCTCCTTTGTCTTTTGGTAGGCTTTCCTGAGCTCCTTAATTTTCATGCGGCACTGCTGTGCATCCCTGGTGTAGTCTCTCTCCACCATTCCCTGTGCGATTTTGGCATATATATCAGCATTTCTTCTGCTGGATCGGAGTTCTGCCTGCACAGATTCTTCTCCCCATACAGCAATCAGATCCAGTGTCTCCCATTTGCTCCATGCTGGAGCTCGTTTGCGATTCTGGGACTGTACGGTCATCTGTACTGCTGAGCTCACCACGCTGACCAAACAGGAAATTAAATTCAAAAGTTCCAGGTGCTTTTCCTGTGTACCTGGATAGTGCATCAGAGTTGCAAGTTCTGTCTTGAGCAGTCACATTGGAGCACTCTGGGATAGCTCCCAGAGGCCAATGCCATAGAATTGCACAGCATTGAGTCTACACTACCCCAAATTCGACCCAGGAAGGTTGATTTTAACGCTATTCCCCTCATCGGGGAGGAGTACAGCAGTTGATTTTAAGAGCCCTTTAGGTCGGTGGAACAGGGTTGGTTGTGTAGACGCATTCATTATAAAATCGACCTAATGCAGCTAAATTCAACCTAATCTTGTAGTGTAGACCAGACCTAATATAATAGTCTCAATATGATAGCAACACCCTGTGCCTGGAAAAACACAATTCAAGTTAAATTTCAGTGTTCTCTTTAGGGATACAGCCTATAGAGTCCTATTTGCTTGACATACAAGTCAATGCTTTTGCTTTCAGTCTCTAGGAAATTTTGTAGGCGATTGGTTTTAAATAGTCAGAATCTTGACACATGTCAAAGCCTTTAAAACTCAGAGTTTTAAGAATTAATATTTAACATGCTGTCAATGAGGAGCCATCACATTTATTGTCTTAAAATCATTTGGACAAGTCTTTCATTTTGACTTGTCACTTGAATTTATATCACTAGCAGAATGCAGTGTCTGTCTCTGCACACTGAGCTACTGTGAAGGAGATAACTTTGCAATCAATAAGCATTTAGAAACAATTCAGTATTTTCTTCACACACAGAGGATGGCTCAGTGAGATGTGCCAGCATGATCACATTCACAGCTGCTTCTTGGATTGTAACAATATGCTTGCTTTTCCCAAACATTCTCCTTACTGGAGTTTGCAAACTGCTGTATATTGGACACTTTGCACTAATCAACGGCAAGATAAACGTACATGTTTAGTTTATGAATGGACGCCCCCTTATTTGCCAATGTTTATGTTTTTCAACCATCTGAACCATTTCCAGCACCCACTTTTCTTTTCATCACAACGATCCCTTTCCAGAGCTGGATATATGAAATCTTTTGGGTCTGCACATTATGCAAAACCACAATCATTAATCAACAATGGTTTGGTTTATATGTCAGAAGTAGGGCCATTAAAAACAGACACATTTACTGAACCAGAGCATTTTTATTTATGAAAATATTTGTGACATTCCCTATATGCAGATGGAAAATACATCTGATGTAAATTTAACCACTGAGCATTATAAGTATCCAGTTGTTATTGGCATCCACTGTACACTAGAGCATTACAATGCTGTATCAGTTGCCTGTACAGCACATCGCTATATAAAGAAACTGTGTAGCTACCTGTCCTATTAATTCATTTTTGCACTAATCTTTAAATTTTCCTATAAATAGATGTGTACCCTTGTTCAGCAAATCACACAAGCACATGAGTAGTGCCACTGATTTCACTGGGATTACTCATGTGCTTAAAGTTAAACACTTGATGTGCTATTTTGCCCTAAAATTCTAACACAAAAATAAAGTTATTTAAAAAAAATGAAAGACCACTTCCTTTCATTAATGGCTCAGAATTCTAAAAGGTCCCAAATCCCAACTTTTATTCAATGCCTCTCCATAGTAGAGCTCAGCGAGTAAATCATTTATCTAACAAATTTAGCTTTTTGTTGTTCATGGAAGATTGCGAGTGCCTCAAATTTATAATCCTAGTTATTCAAATTTTCCTTTTTGCAGTTTTAAAAAATCCAACCAACCAACAATGGACAGATCGTAAACAGCTCACTGAGTTAAGTACTCATGATTAAAGCTGTGCTGCTTAGCTGTACTAGACTGGTAAGTCACATGGTATTATTTCCATTCTTTGATCCAATGAACAAAGATGCAAGCACTTCTGCAGCAAATGCTCATGGGAGCGATTCTAAAATTTGGTTACCCTGAATGACTGAATTCAAAGCTTTATATGTTGTATTGTGCTTTGGCAGCTCACAAATGCGGCTTCTGACTCTTAGGCCTGGTCTACACTAGGACCTTAAATCGAATTTAGCAGCGTTAATTCGAACTAATCGCTCAACCGTCCACACCAGGAAGCCATTTAATTCGAACTAGGGGGCTCCTTAGTTTGAATTTGGTACTCCACCCCGACAGGTGGAGTAACGCTAAATTCGCACTTGCTAGCTCGAATTAGGCTAGGTGTGGATGCAAATCGAACTTAGTAGCTCCGGGAGCTATCCCACACTGCACCACTCTGTTGACGCTCTGGACAGCAGTCCGAGCTTGGATTCTCTGGCGAGCCACACAGGAAATGACCCGCGAAAATTTGAATTCATTTTCCTGTCTGGGCACTTTGAATCTGACGTCCTGGTTGGACATCGGGGAGAGCTCCGCAGCACCTGCAACGATGCAGAGCTCTCCAGCAGAGGAGTCAGCCCAATGGAAGAATAGAAAGAGATCCCCAGCATGGACAGACCGGGAAGTCCAGGATCTGATCGCTGTGTGGGGCGAGGAGTCTGTGCTGTCGGAGCTGCGCTCCAAGAAGCGTAATGCAAAGACCTTCGAGAAGGTCTCCCAAGCCATGACACAGAAAGGATACAGCCGGGATGCAATGCAGTGCCGCGTGAAAGTCAAAGACCTGAGGCAAGGCTATCAAAAAGTCAGAGCAGCAAACGGACGCTCCGGAGCACAGCCCCAGACATGCCGCTTCTACGAGGCACTGCATGCCATTCTCGGTGGGTCTGCCACCACTGTCCCACCAGTGACCGTGGACTCAGTGGATGGCATAGTGAACCAGGACAGTTCCTACTCGATGTTCGCCGATGGGGAAGACGACGAAGGGTCCGTGGAGGAAGGCGCAGGCGACAGCGAACACAATGCCGCTTTCCCTGACAGCCAGGATCTCTTCCTCACCCTCACAGAGATCAACTACCAACCCTCCCCGGCCGTTAACCCGGACTCTGAGTCAGGGGAAGGATCAGGCGGTAAGTCGTATAAACAAGAAAACATTTATTTGTACGAAAACATGTATACAAAAAATAGAAATTCTATATCTAAATACTATATCTAAAAGTTTTTAACGGGAAACTATACGAACAGTAGGTCCACACAGATTGGGATGGAACAATAGTCCTCCAGGGACAATTCCACAAATGCGTCAGAAAGTTCCTCAAATACCCTCCGCAGGAGGTTTCTAGGAAGAGGTGCCTTATTTGGTCCTCCGGTGAAGCACACTCTTCCACGCCACGACATCCGTAGGTACAGGGGAACCATCGCCTCAACCAGCATGGCCGCGTAGGGTCCCGGTCGGTGAAGTGCTTCCCTTAACATCCTGTCTTTCTGTAGTTGAGAGACCCACCTCAGGGTAATCTCGTTCATGAAGTGCTGCATCTAATTAGGGCAATTAGCGAATAGTTACTGTTCTTAATGGTTTACTTATACTTTGCATAACAAAGCCCCTCGCTTAGCAGCCACGTGCTGTAGGCCACAGAGGAAAAGCATACATTGATCTTTCCCCTGCAGTGTCGGGAGTGGCTGGAAAAGGGTCATAGTATCTGATTTCCAGATTGCCTTTAGCAGGAGGGCACAGCTATCCGTTAACTGATAAGCATAATCTACTGTAAGGCTTACCAGGACTGTCTGCTAGACGGATTCAGCTATCTCTCCCGACTTGTCCGCTCTCCTGTGCAATGCCGCAACCAATCAGAGCGTAGCCCAAAATGTCGTGCTTGTCTTGAGACCACGTGAGACTTGTTGCCCGGTACGGTCTTGTTCATAGACATTGACTAGACGGTGTTCACTGTTCGCAAAAATGTATCTGTTCAAGGAAATCACTAACTTTCCCCATCACACAGCTTCGGCTCTTTCCCGGACTGCCCTGGCATCCCCCTCGCAGAGACTGGCAATGATTAGACGGCGAAAGAAGAAGACTAGGGACGAGATGTTCGCTGAACTGATGGCCTGCTCCCGAGCAGAGGCTGCAGAGCAGAAACACTGGAGGGAGACCCTATGTGAGCAGCATCGCACACTCATGGAACGTGAGGATAGGTGGTGGCAGGAAGACCAGCAGACCACCCAAACGCTGCTTGGTCTCATGAGGGAGCAAACGGACACGCTTCGTCGCCTTGTTGATGTCCTGCAGGACCGTAGGCTGGAGGACAGAGCCCCCCTGCAGTGTATCTGCAATCGCCCTCCCCCGCCAAGAAGTCCTGCCCCCCCCCTCACCCAAAAGTACAAGACGGAGGGGCGGTAGGGGCCGTGAGAACTGTCACTGAACCAGAACAGAGCGACCATGTACCCCGCACTTCTCACGTTAGAAATTTGTAGAAGTGCTTCCCTTATAGGCTCAGCCAGTCCCAAATCCAAGTTTCATCCCCCCACTGTTTATTAGATTAATAAAAGATGTTTGCTGTTAATCACTGTTTCGGTCATGTCTTTCCTGTCAGAGGATTTTTCGGTGTATGGGGTGGACAGGGGTTTCATACTTGCACAGTATAGCCTACAGTACCAGGGTACAGAATTGGGGAAAGGATCAACTGCAGGGCACACACACACTGCAGTCAGTAGGCACCAGGGTCATTCTGTGTTGTGTATGCTCCCCCTGGTCATTCCGTAATGTGTATGCTTGTCCAGGGTCCTAGCGCCTGCCACGCCATTAATGTAAAGGCAGGCTGCCCTTTCCATGCACTTCCAACGGATCAACGAGCCTATCCGCTGCCCTGAGCCCCAACAAGAGCCCTCATCCACGGACAGATACTCACCCTTCTCCCACACCCATCACCCCTTCCTACGCACAAACCCACAGCCCACTGCCGTCATCCAAACCCCTATGCAAAGAAGGCACCACTCGCCCCTTCCTGCAAACCCTCCCCTTCATGCAGAACCACTTTCAGCCGTCCCCCGTCCCCCCCTGAGACCTATGTAGGAGCAGGAGGATGTCAGTCCTCTATGGAGGAAGCGGTCTGTACGTCAGTGCACACCGTGCCCAGCACAGTATGCGTCCATGTTTCAACACCAGAACAGAAATGCAAAGTAAAACAAAGATTTATTAATAATGAGTGTAACAATTACTTTGCTTTAAAACGTGCTTTGGAAGTGGGTGAAACTTGGAGAACGCGGCATGTAGCCGCAGATCCAAATCGACACAAACAGACACAGGCCCAGGGTCAGTTTCTCTTGAAAGCAAGTGGAGAGTCATAGGTTACCCTGATCTCCGAGGAAACTTGCTTTCAAAGCCTCCCGGATACACAGCGCTTCCCGCTGGGATATTCTCTCGGCACGGGTGTCTGGCTGAGCGTAAACTGCAGCCAGGCAATTTGCCTCAACCTCCCATCCGGCCAAAAAGGTCTCGCCCTTGCTCTCACACAGATTGTGCAGCACACAGCAAGCAGCAAAAACTACGGGGATATTCTTTTCGCTGATGTCCGAGCGAGTCAGTAAGCTCCGCCATCTCCCCTTGAGACGTCCGAAAGCACACTCCACCACCATTCTGCACTTGCTCAGCCGGTAGTTGAAGAGTTCCTTCTCTCTGTCCAAGGCGCCTGTATAGGGCTTCATGAGCCAGGGCATTAGCGGGTAGGCTGGGTCCCCGAGGATCACTGTAGGCATCTGCACATCCCCAACCGTTATTTTGTGGTCCGGGAAGAAAGTACCTGCCTGGAGGAGTTTAAAGAGACCAGAGCTCCTGAACACACGCGCGTCATGAACCTTGCCCGCCCACCCGACGTTGATGTTGGTAAAACGTCCCCTATGGTCCACCAGTCCTTGCAGCACCATGGAAAAGTAGCCCTTTCGGTTAATGTACTCGCTGGCCTGGTGGGCTGGTGCCAGGATAGGGATGTGAGTCCCATCTATAGCCCCACCGCAGTTTGGGAATCCCATCGCGGCGAAGCCGTCTATGATGACCTGAACGTTTCCCAGGTTCACTACCTTTGAGAGCAGTTGCTCAACGATTGCGTGGGCTACTTGAATCACAGCAACCCCCACGGTAGATTTGCCCACGCCAAACTGGTTCGCTACTGACCGGTAGCTGTCTGGCGTTGCAAGTTTCCAGAGGGCTATGGCCACTCGCTTCTGCACAGTCAGGGCTGCTCGCATCCGGGTGTCCTGGCGCTTCAGGGCAGGGGCCAGCAAGTCACAGAGTTCAAGGAAAGTGCCCTTACGCATCCTGAAGTTTCGCAGCCACTGTGATTCGTCCCAGACCTGCAGCACTATGCGGTCCCACCAGTCCGTGCTTGTTTCCCGGGCCCAGAATCGCCGTTCCACACCATGAACTTGACCCATTGCCACCATGATCTCCACGGCGCGGCGTACCCTGCTTTCTGAGAGGTCTGCGCCACTCTCCTCACTGCGCTGCCGGAGCCTCCTCGCACGATTTCTCAGCAGCTGACTGTGGAAGAGGTGGACGATAAGGTGCGAGGAGTTGACAACGGCCATAAGTGCAGCGATGATCGCAGCGGGCTCCATGCTCGCAGTGCTGTGGCGTACGCGCTGAAACTGACAAGACAAGGGCGCGAACAGATTTCCCGCCGGCACTTTCAGGGAGGGAGGGCGGTTGTGAGTGACGGTTGAATGATGACAGTTACCCAAAACCACCCTCGACACATTTTTCCCCCAGCAGGCATTGCGAGCTCTACCCAGCATTCCAATGGGCAGCGGGGACTGCGGGAACTGTGGGATAGGTTCCCACAGTGCCCCGCTTCCAAAGTCAACGCTGGCCCCGTTATTGTGGACTCAGAAATTCGAATTAGTGTATTTACTGTGGATACACAAATTCGACTTAATTGGATTCGAAATAGTCTGGTAGTGTAGACAAGGCCTTAGTACTGTAGCAACAGTGAGCAAACTCAAGGCAAATGCTGTCTCTAGAGAATGTCCTTCTCCTGAAGTGATAGTCACAACAGCTCACAGCAAGAGCACTTCCATTCGTCTCAGTGAAAAGCAGAATGAGGGATTCTTTCAGATCCACAGTATCTAGAGCAGGGGTGGGCAAACTTTTTGGTGAAGGCCACATCTGGGTATAGAAATTGTATGGCAGGCCATGAATGCTCATAAAATTGGGGATGAGGTGCGGGAGGGAGTGAGGGCTCTGGGATGGGGCTGGGGATGAGGGGTTTGGGGTGTAGGAGGGTGCTCCAGGCTGGAACTGAGAGGTTCAGAGGGCGGGAGGGGGATCAGGGCTGGGGCATGGGGGGGGTGAGGGCTCTGGCTGTGGGTGCAGGCTCTGGGGTGGGGCTGGGAATGAGGGGTTTGCAGTACAGGAGGGGGATCAGGGCTGGGGCAGGGGCTTGGGGCATGTGGGGCGGGGAGGTGGCTCAGGGGCGCAGGCTCCGGGCGGCACTTATCTCAAGCAGCTCCCAGAAGCAGTGACATGTCCCCCCTCTGGCTCCTATGTGGAGGAGCAGCCAGATGGCTCTGCTGCATGCTGCTCTATCCACAGGCACCGCCTCTGCCACTCCCATTGGCCACAGGGGGGACATGCTGCTGCTTCTGGGAGCTGCAGGGAGTGGCCCCCGACCCTGCTCCCTGGCTGGAGCATCGGAGCAGGGCAATCCCCAGACTCCACTCCCCAGGAGGAACTTGAGGGTTGGATTAAAATGGCTGGTGGGCCAGATCAGGCCCGTGGGCAGTTGTTTGCCCACCCCTGTTCTAGAGGATCAGTCTTGCTGACTATTAAATATGCATTACAGAATCACTCACACATTATGCTGGTGTCCTCCACCATATCACAGTAATGTGAAAATTATTTCTGTTGTCTGCCAGATTGTGTTAACTTCAACAATCTGGATATTATTTACATTCTAATAATTCTACAGCATTTGCAATCCTTTTTGTAGAGTCATTAAAATGGAGATAGCCACTTCCATTGAAACCTCAATTGCCTCCCGAAATCATGCACTTAATACCCGTTGAACCTGCAACACCAGAATTGTGGAGAGTTTATGCAAATGATGCTATGTTCTAATTTACATGTTTACGAATGGACATTCTCTTACATACAAACTGGCCCAAATACCAAAATTCATGCCGGAGTTGCGAAGTGGAACAACCCCCAGAACCAAGCGACAGCAGGCTAGGGCACTGCCCAGCGTCACTCAGCCAGCCATAGCTCAAAGTCTATGGCCTTGGGTGAGCTGGAGCACTCTAATCATAAAGATCCTGTGTAGTTTTAGGCTAGGAGCTGTTTGGGGCTGCTAAAAACAGGGACACGCTGGCCCAATCAGGAAAGGTAACAGGTCTGAATTTACCACAAGGTGGCAAAGCCTTTGCTCATTAGAACAGCTTTATACAGAGAAAGTACTGGGTATGTTTGTGTACGACAGCTGCTCTGCACCCATTCCCACAGGCACTTCTGATATCCCTGTACTCCTTCCACATATCCCATAATGCACTTGTGCAGATGAAAGCAGGTCCGAGGCATGGTTGGGTGGTCACGAACATGTTCAGAAAGCTTGCAACCACCCTTCTTTTCTTTACGGGAGGGAGTAACTGCAACATTTGTTTGTTGTAACTTGGCTTCAAAAGATGAAAAAGGTCAAGAGCCAAAGGTGTGGGGCAAAGGATGGAGCAAATCTGTTATTTTAATAAATACACAACTGCAAGAATGAGAAAGATGATAGGCCTATTAGTTTATCTAGAGCTCCTACACATGACTTGTTCTGTCAGCAAAATTAATCATGTTTGTGGGCATTTTCACAGCTTTAACAAATCTGCTCAAATTCAGCAGTGTAGATTAGAACTGGTTATTTTTATTTATAGATATATTTTTCTGTATCTGGGCACTGCACTTCTACATGATTGTAGGAAGTAAACATACAAATTATCGCTCAGATGGAATTCCCTTGTTGGCGCTGCACTGGCAAAAAATGATAATTATTTATATCTCACATCTTTTTTTGGAGTATATAAAACTTTTTTATACAAATGTCAGTGAAACACTGATAAATATTTTAGAAGCATGTCATAAATATGGAAGCAAATCTACAAGTGATTCATTTCTTCTAAAAAGTTCTTTTTGCCATAGTCTAATCCTTTTACTGTGATATCATCAAAACAGGCTGTAAAGATTTTGCAGTTGGCTCTCTTGTTTGGTATCTTTCCTATATGAAAAATTCTACCATTCCTCTATTTAAAATTTATTTTCACACTTGCAACATTATGCAGTTATTGAGAGAGGGAAACTCTACTTTTAAAATAAATAATAATCAATACATACTGGGCTAGCTAATTCCTGCTGGTAGCTGAAATCATACTGCTGTGATCCCTAGACTTTGAAAATTTTCCCATAGATGCTACAAAATGAACCAGTAAATTCTGAGCTGATGAATTATAAGCATCCTTCTATTCAAATGTAATCAACAGAAACCCAAAACTGTCAACTGCAACATTACAGTTTCATTGTAGCTGTAGTGCTGAATGCCAAACCTCAAATGGGGCCCACTTGAAGAAGTTCCCCAGCTGTCTTTCGTTTGCATAATACATTTGAAGTGTGATATTCTGCTCCATCCTAAGAAATTCCTCTCTTCAGGCTTCTGTAAACTAAAGGAGATCAACTTAAAGAACAGAACAGGTTAAAGAGCTTTATTGCATATATTGTTAGCCAGTTAAAAGTTCTATCCTTCAGATTTTTCCTTGGAAAACCTGTTAATAAAGACCTTCATCCAGTGGGCAAATGAGTCCCCAAGCTCAACGTTCAGGATTCCACAGAAGCCCTCCAGACTTTGTGATGTCTCAGGATCTTGCCACTATTCCTATTCCCAGCATGGCAAAGCAGACAAGTTTATAATCGCAAGGTGAGCATTAATTTACCCATAATGTCCAGAAGGTTTGAATGATAGGGTGCTGCAGACAGTGGCCATCTCAGCTGCTTCACACCCCCAGCCAGCCCCCTCCCATACTGCAGAAGCCAGTCCATACAGTAGGGGAAGGATATTGCACAGTGCTGCAGCTCTACTAGGTTTTGGCCGTTCTGTCTATATACACTGAGGTGGAACTGAGGATATGGCCTGGAAATACAGCAGTTATTTGTACACTGCAGTCTCTCAGACACATGTGGAGTAATTTAGTGACTGCCGACTTCTTCACCACTGCTGCCAACATGTAAGTGTGTGCTATGCAATATATTGTATTGGGAGAGAAATCGTCCAGGATTAGCATGGAATTACATTTGTGAGTTTTAAGAAAGATCAATTTATGGTCTTGAGCAGGTTACCTAAACCCATTCAATAATCAAACGGCTAACATCACAGGAAGAGAATAGTGCATTATTACTTTGAGTTACTTCATCCCTCCTCAGCCAGGGTGCACCGCTGTACCTCAGTTACCCCTCCTTCTTAGCCATGGTAATACTCACACACTGCACAATATATGATTAAATTAATAGTCCCCCGTATGGGGTCTAATTTATTAAACCGTGAAAGAGAACAAACAGTTGGCTTGGCCTACCCAAAGAACAGCCAGTTCCTTCCCTGGTTAGCAGGGCTTCGCAGATGAGTCCACATACCTTCCCAGTGCTCATCAGCCCCTCAGACTCTCACAGTTCTTTCTACTCACCTCCTTCCGCCCCAATGCTTTCCAGCAACTGACTTCCTACAGAGAGTGGGAGGGAGCCATCCCCTTCCTTTCAGCTGTCTCCACCCCCTCCTGAGTGCCTCTGCAATCAGTGCAGATTGCTGTGGCCCTTCCTGGAAAAGGTGGGTTAACAATTTCCCTGCTAGCCCAGAGACAGGGTCTACATGCTCTGTCACACATCTCCATCACAAAAAAGGACAAAGTAATATGAGGATCTCAATTCTGTGATTTAAACCACTTACAGTTAAACCCTGTTATCTCGACGGCCTAGGGGTTTGCCAAAAGCCATCGAGATAACCAATGATCGAGATAAACCCCTATCCACCCCCCCACCCCCTCCCTGCCCCCTTACCGCGCTGCCTGCACGTGGCTGGATCCGGCAAAGCGGAGCCGGGCGGACGGACGGACGGGCGGACGGGGAAGCGGAGCCGGCGGGCGGGCGGCAGGCGAAGCCGGGACCAGGTATGTGGGGCGGGGACGGGCAGGGACCAGGTATGCGGGCCGGGCGGGGGGGCGGGGACAGGCAGGGACCGGGTATGCGGGGCGGGGAAGCGGGGACCGGCGGGCGGGGAAGCGGAGCCGGCGGGCGGGCGGCAGGAGAAGCCGGGACCAGGTATGTGGGGCGGGGACGGGCGGGGACGGGCGGGGACCAGGTATGCGGGCCGGGCAGGCGGGGCGGGCGGGGACAGGCAGGGACCGGGTATGCGGGGGCGGGGAAGCGGGGACCGGCGGGCGGGGAAGCGGAGCCGGCGGGCGGGCGGCAGGAGAAGCCGGGACCAGGTATGTGGGGCGGGGACGGGCGGGGACCAGGTCTGCGGGCCGGGCGGGCGCGGGCGGGCGGGCCACAGGCAGGGACCGGGTATGCGGGGCGGGGAAGCGGGGACCGGCGGGCGGGAAGCGGAGCCGGCGGGCGGGCGGCAGGAGAAGCCGGGACCAGGTATGTGGGGCGGGGACGGGCGGGGACGGGCGGGGACCAGGTATGCGGGCCGGGCGGGCGGGCGGGGACAGGCAGGGACCGGGTATGCGGGGGCGGGGAAGCGGGGACCGGCGGGCGGGGAAGCGGAGCCGGCGGGCGGGCGGCAGGAGAAGCCGGGACCAGGTATGTGGGGCGGGGACGGGCGGGGACCAGGTATGCGGGCCGGGCGGGCGGGCGGGGACAGGCAGGGACCGGGTATGCGGGGGCGGGCGGGGAAGCGGAGCCGGGCGGGGAAGCGGAGCCGGGCGGACGGGCGGACGGCGAAGCGGGGAACCGCGGGGCTGGGGAGCCGGGGAGCCGGGGAGCGGGCGGCTGGGGACGCGGGAAGCGGGCGGCTGGGGAACCGCGCGGCTGGAGAGCTGGGGAGCCGGCGGCTGGGGACACGGTGGGTCGGGGACGGGCTCGAGATATTAGGGTTCGGCAAATCGACATAAGGGATGAGAAACTCATAAGCCAAAGAGGGAGTCTGGCGGTTCCACTTGTAAACCGTCGACTTAACAGGATTGGCAAGTTAACCGAGGTCGACATAAATGGGTTCGACTGTATATATAAGCTGTTATGCTGAGCCAGAATGCTGGGAAAAGAGATTCCTAATGTAATACAGAGCTGGGTTTCTTCCTTTCTTGTTAGCGCACAAGCAATATAACATTATGCAAAAGTTTAACAACAAATATCAGACGGGTAGCCGTGTTTGTTGCTTTTTACAGATCCAGACTAAGAGTCCTGTGGCACATTAAAGACTAACAGATGTATTGGAGCATAAGCTTTCGTGGGTGAATACATCTGACGTAGTGGGTATTCACCCACGAAAGCTTATGCTCCAATACATCTGTTAGTCCTTAAGGTGCCACAGGACTCTTTGTTGCTTTTAACAACAAATTCATTGATACAGTCGAACCCATTTATGTCGACCTCGGTTAACTTGCCAATCCTGTTAAGTCGACGGTTTACAAGTGGAACCGCCAGACTCCCTCTTTGGCTTATGAGTTTCTCATCCCTTATGTCGATTTGCCGAACCCTAATATCTCGAGCCCGTCCCCGACCCACCGTGTCCCCAGCCGCCGGCTCCCCGGCTCTCCAGCCGCGCGGTTCCCCAGCCGCCCGCTTCCCGCGTCCCCAGCCGCCCGCTCCCCGGCTCCCCGGCTCCCCAGCCCCGCGGTTCCCCGCTTCGCCGTCCGCCCGTCCGCCCGGCTCCGCTTCCCCGCCCGGCTCCGCTTCCCCGCCCGCCCCCGCATACCCGGTCCCTGCCTGTCCCCGCCCGCCCGCCCGGCCCGCATACCTGGTCCCCGCCCGTCCCCGCCCGTCCCCGCCCCACATACCTGGTCCCGGCTTCTCCTGCCGCCCGCCCGCCGGCTCCGCTTCCCCGCCCGCCGGTCCCCGCTTCCCCGCCCCCGCATACCCGGTCCCTGCCTGTCCCCGCCCGCCCGCCCGGCCCGCATACCTGGTCCCCGCCCGTCCCCGCCCGTCCCCGCCCCACATACCTGGTCCCGGCTTCTCCTGCCGCCCGCCCGCCGGCTCCGCTGCCCCGCCGGCCGTTCCCCGCTTCCGCGCCCCGCATACCCGGTCCCTGCCTGTCCCCGCCCGCCCGCCCGCCCGGCCCGCATACCTGGTCCCCGCCCGTCCCCGCCCGTCCCCGCCCCACATACCTGGTCCCGGCTTCTCCTGCCGCCCGCCCGCCGGCTCCGCTTCCCCGCCCGCCGGTCCCCGCTTCCCCGCCCCCGCATACCCGGTCCCTGCCTGTCCCCGCCCGCCCGCCCGGCCGGCCCGCATACCTGGTCCCCGCCCGTCCCCGCCCGTCCCCGCCCCACATACCTGGTCCCGGCTTCTCCTGCCGCCCGCCCGCCGGCTCCGCTTCCCCGCCCGCCGGTCCCCGCTTCCCCGCCCCGCATACCCGGTCCCTGCCTGTCCCCGCCCGCCCGCCCGGCCCGCATACCTGGTCCCTGCCCGTCCCCGCCCCACATACCTGGTCCCGGCTTCTCCTGCCGCCCGCCCGCCGGCTCCGCTTCCCCGCCCGCCGGTCCCCGCTTCCCCGCCCCCGCAGTACCGTTCCCGGCCCGTCCCCGCCCGCCCGCCCGGCCCGCATACCTGGTCCCCGCCCGTCCCCGCCCGTCCCCGCCCCACATACCTGGTCCCGGCTTCTCCTGCCGCCCGCCCGCCGGCTCCGCTTCCCCGCCCGCCGGTCCCCGCTTCCCCGCCCCGCATACCCGGTCCCTGCCTGTCCCCACCCGCCCGCCCGCCCGGCCCGCATACCTGGTCCCCGCCCGTCCCCGCCCCCCCCCGCCCCACATACCTGGTCCCGGCTTCTCCTGCCGCCCGCCCGCCGGCTCCGCTTCCCCGCCCGCCGGTCCCCGCTTCCCCGCCCCGCATACCCGGTCCCTGCCTGTCCCCGCCCGCCCGCCCGGCCGGCCCGCAGACCTGGTCCCCGCCCGTCCCCGCCCGTCCCCGCCCCACATACCTGGTCCCGGCTTCTCCTGCCGCCCGCCCGCCGGCTCCGCTTCCCCGCCCGCCGGTCCCCGCTTCCCCGCCCCGCATACCCGGTCCCTGCCTGTCCCGCCGCGCCCGCCCGGGCCCGCATACCTGGTCCCTGCCCGTCCCCGCCCCACATACCTGGTCCCGGCTTCGCCTGCCGCCCGCCCGCCGGCTCCGCTTCCCCGTCCGCCCGTCCGTCCGCCCGGCTCCGCTTTGCTGGATCCAGCCACGTGCAGGCAGCGCGGTAAGGGGGCAGGGAGGGGGTGGGGGGGTGGATAGGGGTTTATCTCGATCATTGGTTATCTCGATGGCTTTTGGCAAACCCCTAGGCCGTCGAGATAACAGGGTTTAACTGTATTTAGCAAACTACATTTAGTGCTTGAAAATGCCTTGGTTATTATCAAGCCACAGAGAGTATCGGCCAAGAAGTCAGGCAGCTGTGGTAGAGATATACCTTCCAAGACCTATCTGAACTATGAACGCCCCTCATTAATATTTTCTGAGCTACTAGTAATTCCTTTGATATTCAAAAAATACTCTAAAGGTGATATACTGTGATACTGAAACCAATGAGGCCATATGTTGATATTGATTAACTCTCCAGAATAAGTCAGAAACTGTAGATACATTTCTAAATCATCACTAAACCAACAGGCATTTCAGAACATTTGATAACTGGTGATGAACACACAGCAAAAACCTTTGATATATTCAGTGGAACAAGCTTTTAGAAGAATGTCCTCTCTGACCCAGCTTGGAAATGCAGCACACAGTGAAAAGTCAGTGAATTAACTAACCACTTTCTAGCTGTAGCTTTGCACAACTCAGTTGTCATTAGCACACACAAGCCTTGCACTTTACAGCTGTTTCACAAACCTTTTAACCTCTCTTGGAAGGTATGTCTTCACTGCAGAGTGAGCCCACGAGATTGGCACCTGGACCTGAGAATCTGGGTTAGCCTATCCCAGCTGTAAGTCCTATCTGATTTACTTTATCATTGTCACAAAGACTTCTGGGGGCAGATCCCATAGCTACAGTAAGCTGAGCCACTCCCCTTTGTATCTGTGTGGGAGAATTTGTCTGTCCTTCCGGCACATGGGGGAAACTGAGAAAGCACTGAAGGACAATCAGCACTGGCATGATTTAGCTTGCACCCTCCCTGCAAAGTTGGTGGGTGAAAATGAAAGTGGAACCCGGGCTCCAGCCTATACCCCAAGCAGGGCCAGCTAGCTAGGGTGACCAGATGTCCTGATTTTATAGGGACAGGCCCAATATTTGGGGCTTTTTCTTATATAGGCTCCTATTACCCCCCATCCCTGTCCCAATTTTTCACACTTGCTATCTGGTTGTCCTACAGCTAGCCCAGATTGAAAGCACCACTGAACTCAGGTGAGGGTATTTTGTGTGTGGACAGGACGGGGATTAGGGGCAATACCTAAGTAATAGCTGGGCTAACTCTGCAGCAAAGACATACCCTGAGATACCAGATGTTATAAGTGGAAATTCATCATGAGCAATCTCACTCAAAAAAAATGTATCTGTTAGAGCTGGGGTTTGCCATCTATTGCACCAAGCAATCTCTTATTAACAAAAATAACATCATTAAACACCTCCATCTTGTGTCCAGAGATCATTAGCCAATTCTGAAACATAAAGGTTATATGCCATATTTACCTGGTCTAACTGTACAATAATGCCGCACCTTGCTTGGGTACACATTGTTTAGTGTGTTTATAAAGCTTCTCTGAATGGAAGAATCTAGGACATTACCAGGGTCTGTCAACCTAGTTATGCTGGTCCCCACCTCAACACATTCAGGATTCTCTCGGTTAAATAAACATAACTGGCTCTTTCATCTGTTTTTAAAACACAAAGGACTATTAGAAGTATAGCACCATAGAAACACCTCTGTCAATTTTTAACTATTAGGAAAACACTATCATTGCTGGTCAAAAATTACTATCTCATAAAACTCCGTAAATTAGTGCAAAATAGTCTCATACAGAAGTATAGCACATACATTGTCACAATGCCACACTCAGATAACAGTTGTTTCCTATGAAGGTGATATATAAAATCTACTTGTCTCTCTCATCAACAGAAGTTGGTCCAATAACAGATATTACCTCATCTGCCCTGTCGATTCAAATCTATTTGACATTTTTTCAAAGCTCACATTTGAACAGCTGTATTCCTCTATAGACTTCAGATGCAGAACTCATTTGCAAAGGGAAAAAATAAAGTCTATTTCTTAGCTGCTTGCAGTCATATCACCCAGAATATTAATAAAAGTACAATATTCATGGCAAGACAATATATACATTATATGTACGTCTGTGGAGCAATATGGATTTTTTTTTTGGCAGACATAATCTGTTATACTCCAATGGACAGCGTCTGTCATTTGAGCTATGGAGACTAATTGGAAGAGTACTGAAGTGTCACTGCTTATATTTCTGACCTGATTTACCAGGATTCTTGCATTAAAATTTATCCTAAGATTTGAATATCTCATCTTACCAACTTACTTCAAATTGCCTAGGTATTTCTCTGCGTTTTGTGATATTTAGGTTCAATGTTATAGTGAAATTTAGGAAAATAATGAGACACTTGTCCTCTCATTAGTGCCACTGGAAGTTGATGGTGTAACTTAGTGTTGCAAATATGAAAAGAATCGATGGTCTGGCTTGGTAACTGTTGGAATGGGAAATGGTTTCAATTTGTTTTCCAAAGAATACATTAGCAGTATCAGATTGTGGATGTCCTATGCAGCTGTTTCCATAGAATCATGATACAGCTAATACACTGTCTATTAAATCTGTATAGGTAAAATGTTGGGAAACCAGTCAGATGAGACAAATCCCTGGGCACAGAAAATAGTAGTACCTCAGAGAGTAACACAGACTGAGCAGAGAAATCAAAAGCTTTATCTTCAGGTAGATACATGGAACTAAATAGTCTCTAGAACATATAGGCTTCGAAATAGTTCTCTGAGTGCTTCTGAAAAAGAGGAAAGTGATTCTAACAGTGAGACCTTAGAAATGGAGCAGTTTAACCAGGAACCCATGTCGGCAGAACTTGTAAATTTGTAATCAGTGATCACAGACATGTTTAGGCAGAAGTACCGTAATTTAATCTGTTTGCATTAGATACTCCAAACTGGTATATGGTCTGGTACTCAACTGATTTCAAAGCTGGAACCCGGGGAAAAAAAATGTAAACTACCATCAACAGCAGCAACAGTCTGGTCTGGTTTAAGATAGTTGGCATTCAAGATGCTAGCAACCCTCCCAAATGAGGACTCTGGCATCTGAACAGAGCCACCCTGACATTATACGCAGTTAATAAATATAGCTGGTTATAAAATTTAATTTTTTTTTAATGGATAACGGACACATTTTTCAGAATAATTTTCATCTTTTTTTTAATTTAACAACTTTAACAAAAACTAAGTATGGTTTTGATGGTCAATAAAGTTTTCTGTAGTAGCAGACAACAGAATCTGCAATAGCACTGACTAACAACAAAGTGCTGCTAGACAACCAACCCAAAGAATTATGCCAGGTTTTTCAGTAAATTGCATATGCCCGATTCAATCTTAGACCACGCTGAGATTAAAAAAGCACCTGGCCAGACTCAACACCTGTCTGATTGCTAGACTATATACATTCATTATAATAACAATGATCAAGAACCCTCAGAAAAATGTTCTGAAATATTTCAGTTGTCTAAAGGACACTTGTTTAAAAATATTTCCAACTTCATTTGCTGCAAATTCCTTACTGCTTTTGGAAAATGTCCATCATTTTGTTATAAAACATAAAAATATGGTAGGAACCAAGAAAAGTCCTACAGTGTGGACAAATCTAAAACAAAGAAGAAAACAGGAGTCAGGAAATAAACAGCAGGAAAACTATTAATTCTTCTGTGATTGTTTCATTTTCAGCGTTGGAATTTCTGGTATTCTGTCTTTTATTACAAACGCAAGTTTTTATGATCCACTCAAGACACATCAACATGAAATGGAGACTAAGGCACACAAATAACAATGAACTTATATGGTGAGATGGGCAATTCTTTAAGTATGGTCTATGGACCAACAGTGACCTATGGAAAGTTGGCAGGTCATATGTGGTGCTGGTACTCCTCATTTCCAGTTGCTAACGAATGTTGAATGAAGTTATACATCCATTATGGTGAAGGTTATAAATGCACACAGCCCCAGCATGCACCTAACTGATAATGAAGGGACTATTGTGAATGCTAGGAAAGAGTCGGATGCGATGCCGCAGCCTGGGAAGGAGTCATCGGGAAAAATGGAGTGGGAAAGTGTAACAGCAATGGTCTGTTACTGCTGGAAACTTGTGCAGCACATGACCTTCTGATCACCAATACGGTCTTCCGCCTCCCTACCCATAACAGGACTTCGTGGATGCATCCCCGTTCCAAGCACTGGCATCTGATCGACTATGTCATCATCAGGAGAAGGGACAGACAAGATGTCAGGGTTACAAAAGCTATGTGCGGCGCTGACTGCTGGACGGATCACAGGCTCATAGTATCTAAAATGAAGCTCCGTATCATGCCGAAGAGACGACCACAAGGCTGTAAGGCTCTCAAAAGGAACAACGTGTCGAAGCTGAAGAACAGCCGCATCACTGAAAATCTAGCAGAAGACCTAGAGAACGAGCTTGCTGATCTTCGTATTGAGAATGACGCTGAGAGAGACTGGGAGCGATTCCGCAACACTGTCCATACAGCTGCATCGAAGGTACTGGGGCCCTCCACACGCAGGCGGCAAGACTGGTTTGATGAAAATGATGCAGAAATCCAGGCCTTACTTGCTGAGAAGCACCGCCTGCATCGCGCATATCAGAACAATCCATCCTCAGTGGCAAAGAAGACTACCTTTATCAACGCTCGCAGAACAGTACAGAACCGACTGCGCAAAATGCGGGACTTGTGGCTGAGCGCCAAAGCAGATGAAATACAGGCATACACGGACAGGAACGACTATAAGCAGTTCTATGAAGCCCTCAACACGCTCTATGGTCCACAGGCTTCTGGGAGCTTTCCCCTCCTGAACTCTGATGGCACTGTGCTCCTTACAGAGAAGACGCAGATTCTCCAGAGATGGGCTGAACGTTTTGAAGCAGTTCTCAACTGCCCCTCAGTCATCAATGATGAGGCCATCGACAAGATGCCCCAGGTTGCAGTCAATGACTCCATGGATGCTTCACCAGAAGAGGACGAAGTGAAGAAAGCCATCAACCAGCTGTCAAGTGGCAAATCCCCAGGGTCAGATGCCATACCAGCAGAGGCGTACAAAGTCGGTGGACCAGTGCTGCTACGGAAACTCACTGAGCTGTTTCAGTCCTTCTGGAAGCAGGGATCCATTCCACAGGAATTTAGAGACGCGTCCATTGTGCACCTCTATAAGAGGAAGGGCAATCGTCAGGTATGCAACAATCACCGTGGAATCTCGCTGCTCTCTACAGCGGGGAAAGTTCTTGCATGGGTTTTGTTGAACCGACTGATCACTCACCTGGAGCAGGGCTTACTGCCAGAATCACAGTGCGGCTTCCGCAAGGGGTGTGGGACTATTGACATGATCTTCGCTGCGCATCAGCTACAGGAGAAATGTCAAGAGCAGAACCGTGAACTCTACACAACTTTTGTGGACCTCACGAAAGCGTTCGATTCTGTCAGTTGCCAGGGCCTGTGGCGGATCATGTCGAAATTCGGCTGTCCAGACCGATTCATACAAATGGTACGTCAATTTCATCACGGTATGATGGCTCGTGTCCTGGATAACGGTGAAACATCTGAGGCCTTCCCAGTCACCAACGGCGTCAAGCAAGGGTGTGTTTTAGCACCCACTTTGTTTAGCATGATATTCTCTGCCACTCTGACTGATGCCTTTCAACACTGCACTGAAGGAGTAGGCCTGAAGTACAGAACCGATGGGAAGCTATTCAATCTGAGGTGACTGCGTGCCATCACCAAGGTGAAGGAAACTGTACTTCGAGACTTTCTCTTTGCCGATGATTGTGCTCTGAATGCTAGTACAGAGCCAGAAATGCAAGCTAGTATGGACAAGTTTTCATCTGCATGCAACAGCTTCGGCCTCACCATTAACATCAAGAAGACTGAGGTCATGCACCAGCCAGCTCCCCACACTCTGTACTCAGAATCGTCCATCACTGTAAATGGACAAAGACTTCAGGCAGTGGACCACTTCACGTACCTGGGCAGTACCCTTTCTCGAGCAGTGTCAATTGATGAAGAAGTAAAGTGCAGAATTGCTAAAGCCAGCTCTGCATTTGGCCGATTGCGCTCCAACGTCTGGGAATGTCGAGGGATCAGCCTACCAACGAGGCTGAAGGTCTACTGAGCAGTGGTGCTTCCAACTCTGCTGTACGCCTGCGAGACATGGACTGTCTATCGGAGTCATGCACGAAGGCTCAATCACTTCCACACTTCCTGTCTGCGAAAGCTTCTAAAAATCAGATGGCAGGACAAAGTGCCCGATACTGAAGTCCTTATCAGAGCCAGTCTGCCGTCAGTTCACACACACCAGATGGGCTGGACATGTCGTGAGAATGTCAGACGAGCGCATTCTTAAACAGCTCTTCTACGGAGAACTCGCCCAGGGAAAGGGCTCCCATGGAGGACAAAAGAAGCGGTTCAAGGACACGCTGAAGACCTCTCTGAAGTCCTTTGAGATTAACACCGCCACATGGGAAACCCTCGCACTGAACCGACCAGCATGGCGCAGCCTCATTCACACAGGCAGTAATACCTCTGAGGCGAGGCGTACTGCTGAGGCTGAAAGAAAGCGTGAGCTGCGCAAGTCCAGAGCTGCCCGCACATCATCGACAGTGCCATCACATGTCTGCCCAACGTGTGACAGGACGTTCCATGCCCGAATCAGACTGATCAGTCATCTTCGGACGCACAGAGTCCGGTCATCGAAAGAATGAGTTGTTGAGGTCTTCATCGACAACGATGGACGAACATCATCATCACAAACGCAAGTTTTTATGATCCACTCAAGACACATCAACATGAAATGGAGACTAAGGCACACAAATAACAATGAACTTATACGGTGAGATGGGCAATTCTTTAAGTATGGTCTATGGATCAACAGTGACCTATGGAAAGTTGGCAGGTCATATGTGGTGCTGGTACTTCCTCATTTCCAGTTTCTAACAAATGTTGAATGAAGTTATACATCCATTATGGTGAAGGTTATAAATGCACACAGCCCCAGCATGCACCTAACTGATAATGAAGGGACTATTGTGAATGCTAGGAAACCAGAAGAACTTCAGCTGGAACCAACTGCTGTTCCTATAATGGTTTTCCTTTCAAAGGATCTCTCCTGGAGACATAAGGGGAAGAACCTCTGACTAGAACTTGCACCTGAGTTTGTACACCTGTTTGGAAATCCTTCATCTTGCCTAGGAGGCCACCTAGCTCATGTTGGGATAGACCTGAGAGACTGGCTAACGTAAGCTGGCCCAAAACTTGATAATTACTTTAACTTGGAGCTGAGCAAGCCCATTTGTAAGAGGTGCACTTGGTCTAGTAGAGCAATTGAAAAATGGCTCTTAAAGGGATAGTACCCATGAGGTATACAGCCACAACTGTGTACTTTCCTAACGTTACTTTTACAAGTAAGTAGCTGCTGCACTTTCCACATGGATATGTTATTCAACTACCATTGGGAAATGAGGTGGGTTCATGAGAAAATTTTCTTATTGACATGTGGTCCACAAAATAAAAAAGCGTGAGGACCTCTGGGCTAGAAAAATCCTATATGGGACCGGGTAATTAAGGTACTTAGATATTATTAAAAAATAAAATATAGCAGAGAATCATGCATGAAACAAGCATCCTAAACATATTGACTAAGTCTGCTACCACTGTGGTTTTAAAAACAGGTTCTGTTGCACAATAAAATCAGTATTCAACATATTCTCATCACAGGTAGCCACTGGTTTCAGAGCAGAATCCAAAGAATTTTAAACAAAATACAAGAAGCTCATGCAAACTAGCAAATAAAGCAATACAACAACTTTTTTTTATTTTGCCACCTGCTGGGACTTAGTGACACTACCTTCCACATTTTGCAAAAAAATAAAGAGTGTACAGCAAAGGAAAAATGTAATGCATTTTCCTTCCAATTTACCATCCTGGCTCACCCCCCATACCTGGTTAACGTAATGATTGCTTTCATATGGCAAAGCCATTTTCTGTAATAGCTTTGTTTGTAGCTATGGTTACAAGAAGTTTAACAACATTTTTGGAATATAAGTCTACCATGTTTCAGCAGTTCTTTATCCATCGAGGGCTGATCCCCCCGCTCATCACAGAGTAAGATTAATAGCAACATTAAATTTCTGGCTGATGTAAAGTGTGCTCCCACTTTTGCAGTTTGATTACATTCTGGAGTGCTTCAGTCCCAGTCTAGACATGCTATCAAAATTACTTGCTAGTGCTAGTGCACCATTATCTAGCCTTCAGGTTCGTCTTTCTTCTGCTGTTTGTCATATTGAGAGATAAAAGACCAAATGAGAAAGATTAATGTTTCTCTCATTTTGTCAATCAGAAAATAATTACATCAGGGGCGTTCTGTGAAAGACTCTGTTAAATCTTTGAGAAGGCAGGTTTTCTTTTGTTTGTGACATGCACCTCCTATATCCCTGATTTCCCTTCCCTCCTCTCCTCTACCCTCTCCTCCCCCCGCAACAAAAATCAGATGTAAAAGGAAAAGCTTACACCTGTACTTAGGGAGCAGAAAAATGGTCTCTCCAATTATTTTTTCCCACTAACCCTTTTTACCCCTGAATGATCATATTGGTCCTCTGCAAAACAATGGGGCCTTTCTTTAATACCTTTCATTAAAAATCAGTGATAAAAAACCCTCAGGCGCTATTCCACAATTGCAGTGCCACACACACAAGCACAGTTGCTGGCAATGGTAAAGCACATGCTTCAATACAATACCGAATGGATAGGTTTAAAATAACAAGTGAGTAACTTTTCCAGAAGCAAGTATAAGAAAAGAAATAAATGTACCATTAGAAAGTCTAAACGAGGCATCTGAAAGAGACACACTTTCTCCCATATAACTAGCTAGCTTGGCTGGCCACTTGAAAATCTCATATTACTACTAAGTAACCAACCATGTAATTCTAATTTGTTATCACAGAGCAGGTACTGTACATGCTTATTTAGGGCATCCACATGACAGGGTAATTTGTAGTTATGTAATTTCATGGTAATTATAGTTGGAATTACCATATACAAACTGGGCATTTCTGATGTAATTACCAACAACTGGCTACTACAGACTCGAACGCTATTGACACAATTAGAGGTACCCTTACAAAACAAAGTATCATATAAGGCTGTCTTTTTTTCCTTGCTCTCACTTCCCCTCCTTTTCAGCCAGGAAGCGGAAAATCTCAGGAAGCTGGAGGTTTAGGACAAAATTTTCAAATGTAGGTGGCTGACATTAAACGCCTAAATCTATACATAGGCACCTAAATTAAATGACTTCATTAGAGATGCTGACCTCCCCCCCAGCAGCCACTGCTATCGATGAGAACACAAGTTTGGAAAGGTTGGCCCTATGAGAGGATTTTGTTTAGTTTTGTTTTTACTTTAATTGATAGATTCCAGCAAAAGTTAAATGAGGAAGCTACAGTACCATCTTAGATTTTCCATTTAAATTCCACACACATTTACTTGGATAGTTAGGAACACCCTTAGAATCAGGCCCCATATTTAGTACAAATTAAAGAGATGCCAAAAGCAAAAGGCAGAGCACTTGACTGTTAGTTTCCACTGTTGAGGAAGATCATGATCAACATTTGAGAAGACCTAACTGCTGAGAAAACTTGCAACAGCCTGAGCACACCCCAGTCACACTGTTACATATGAAGTTGCAGCAAAATAAAGGCACAGGTGAAAGAAATATATAATTTTTATTTCTTTATTTGTTTTAGTTATTTTATTTTATTTTTTTTATTGCTTATTCAGGAAACCAGTGAACAGCAGGAGCTGGAGCAGAAATGTAGAGAGTTTACAATACTGAAGTTAATTGATATTTCTATTAGGAATAAAAAATATCTTTAGAAAGTTTTAAAAATAACTATTTAAATGAACTACCACATTTTCCTGATAAAAATTTAGATACTCTGGAAAGTAGAATAAAGAACAATAAGGTCTAAATGTATTTGCAATAGGCTTTTGGTTAGAAGTGATTACTTTTACTTTATACAGCGCAAATTTTGCTAGAAGATTGCTGAGAGCAACACCATAAAGCCAGAATATTTCCACCGTCTCCAAGCTGAGAGTTCTACCGTCTACTAACTCTTTTATTATCAGTTAATAGAAAATAAATGAGAGAGGGAAAATCAGAAAGGGGTCTAATTCTCCTTCTGATGTGGAGTCTGTCTCTCTCATTCATGTTACCAGGAGTTACAAAAATCCTCTGAGAGAAGTATACACTCCACAGTGAGTACAAAGTCTAACTGTAACTGGGGACAAGATGATGCAGGGCACCGATAATGGAATACAAACCCTTTCACCTCTGAGTGAGTCTATACAGATTCAGGTGTGCTTGAGTCCATAGTCACATCACGCCAAGGTTCAATCATGGCTCTGTACCCTGTGAGATTTTATGGCACCTAAAGATTACAGTAAATTGTTCCAAAAAACAGTGGTAATTGTACATTATTCACAGCTTCCCAAATAGCATCCCTTAAGACTAGTAAAAGAGACATGGTAACATTTGCTGATCCTAGTATAGGGTCATGAAACCCCCCATCCAATGCAATGGCATCCAAGGGACTGCACACCCACTACCTGGAGTGAAACTAAACACCAGGTCTTACATAGGCTGGCACAGAGGTGAGCGGGGAGTATAACAAGGATGTGAACTGTAGGCTCCTCCACTGGGGATGTGCACATCCTGCACCTGATATTGCAGCCCTAGGACTGGAACAGCTCCAGAACAGGCACAGCCACAGGACTGGATTTTCTTTCCATAACCCTGCACAAAACTGACTTGCTCAGGCTTTGATTAAGGGGAAGACAGACTTTATTATCCCTACTAAAGGGCAACAAACCGAAGCATCAAGAAGTCAAATGACTTGACAAAGGCCACAGAAGAAGTTACCAGCAAAGTCAGGAATAGAACTCAGGTCTCCTGACTCCCAGCCCCGTTACTCCATACCATGCTACTAACTAGACATTTCATTCTAATGTGATTTAAGAAACTACTGAATCCACAACTGCAATAAGTGAAAAGAAACCCGGACAGCATGTTTGTGCAGAGTACTGCAGGTGCGGGGCTATGAGAATATAGTGTGAGAAATTCTCATTCAGAGACTCTCGGATACCACCCCATCAACAGACTGACACAAATGGTGATCACAGCATCATGGGAAGAACTTACATTCTCCCAGTCAGATGACTGCTACTTCAGTATGCCTTTCTTGGATCCCCCATAGTTGCACAGAATCCTATGAGTCAACTAACATCCTTTCTTGGCGTATGCTTTGTTATAACATCACTGTTCAACGTCAGCTCAGCACCAAATTGGTAATGGACTCTATAATTCCTTCCCAGAGCCAGGACCTGCTGCCTGACCTTTCCTAAAGCCTCTCCCCTGTTATGGTTTCTATTCCTGCTTCCTGCAGGTACTGTCTGCATGGCTGGTGCAGAGATAAACTCAACCAGATTCTTCCCTTATCTTGCATCTCTCTTCTTGGTTTAGACTGGCTCCTTCTTAGAAGAAGTGCCACCTCTGCCTTGCTGTCACAAGATTCTTGGTCACCAGACCCAGCTGGCCACAGAATTCTGAATGGGGCTCTGGGACACACTCTTACACTCAGCATCTCTGAATTATGTATCTATATCCAGTGAGAGAATAGCCTTGTCTGTCTGTGAGGAAATGTCCAATTTCTTTTGCTCTGATGTCACAATTATAACTCTCCACCCATTCTGATGTCAAAATCCCATCTTCTGGCAACAAGGGTGTTGCTGGAGCAGCAGAAAGAGCAAAGGAGAATGACGGAAGATGAGAGGGAGATGAGCACTATATCCATCTAGGAGACAGGCCACACCTTTATTGACATGCCAATTTCACTGCTCAGTAACAAACAGGGCAATTCATAGGCACATGAGGAGTTCAAGTGGGAGAGGTGAGAAACATATACACTCATGGAACACTTCAGAAGTACACAGGAGAATCCCCGGGAGCCCTGGACTTGCTTGCCCCAGCTCTGGACTTTTGCTGTTGTCACACCCCTTTCATTTCTCTCTCTCTCTCTCTCTAACAGTTTCCAGAGTAGACACAAACCCGCATTTTCCTTCTTCTTCCCTCCCTCCCCCTTTTTTGTTCTTTGCTTTGAGCACCAACCCACTGGAAAAAGCATTGTACAGTGCCCCTGCTGCGCCTACAAGTCTCCTTTTCGGTTCAATTAATGAGCCATAAATAACCCGATGAAGGTGTCAACAAAGAGTGTAATTTATCATTACTTGTCAGAGGGGTGATTCTTGTGAGGAGAATGCTCATTCACAGCCTGGTGGAACATGTTAAGATTTATTCCTTGCTTGGTACCGCCTCTCTCCCCCCCGCTCGCCAAAATTTATCTTGTGCTGGAACCCTCACAGGTGTGCTGCTTTGACAAATATGCTGTGAAGTCTGGTATTCATCACAAGCAGGTCTTTGTTGGGAAGGAGGCAGCAAGAAATAAATTTGTTTTAGAAAGAAGGTACTTGTGATTCAGTGTGCTCAGGGGTATAGGGAAAGGCAGACAGGCTCATTATTTTTAACCTCCCTGTGTCTGCAAGAGGAGAAAATGAGGTAATGCAGTTGATGTGATATTACAGTCCCTGACTTCATTACTTACTGCATGGTTAAACAACCATCTAGGTAATTATTACTGATACACTCTTACTTAGCCCCCATTTTATGCACCTATTCTCACAGTTACATCCAAAGGGTTGGGCCAAATGAAGGCTACTACTGATTTTTATAGGAGGGATTCTTCTCTTGGACAAATCTCTTAATATAAATTAAATTCCAGCTGCTTTACAGAACAAACAAAATCTTAGTTTTTCATGACAAGGGCTTGTCTCCCTCTGTTCTGTCTGAAGTAGCTCAAGTTGTGGGCTGAGACACTGTCATTTGTGTCACCGCTTTGCAAATGATTCACATTTGTATGAGACAAGTGTCATGATAAAAGATTCTAAATGTTAGTGTCACAAAACCCCCAGTCATATTTTTACTGTTGATATCACAATAGCCTTTAAATTGGAAGAGTAACACAGAAGACGACAAAATAATACCATCTTCATCCCACAGGTTGCTAGAAATTGGCTTCAAACAAAAACTCGGGGTTCACAGCCATTCACCAGGTTGGCACTTTGTCACTGTGGCTGATATCCTGTGTTCCAGAATCTAAGCACTCTTATTTTAATAATAGTCTCTAGCCTTTATGGCTGCTGAGATAGTTTTCACTGAGTATATATTTTGAAAGTTAACACGATAATGTCATTCTGAGTCTGCAAAGAGCCTTAAACAATAGCACCAGTCATCTTAATGGAGAGCAGACAAAGTGTAAATACAATCTTGTTCTCTGCAGCTCAAAGCACACAAGGATGGAGAGTGATATCACAATGATCTGCACAGTCTTCTGTGATTGGTGTCTCAAGTGGCCAGGGCTTGGGAGACTTCCATTGCTTCCCCCATCCAAACTCAACCTCTTCCAAGACTAAGGTAAATAGAAAGGAGCATAAACACTGCAAAATTAAGAGTAAAAATGTAGTAAGAAAAGCCAAAAAGGAGTTTGAAGAATGGCTAGCCAAAAACTCTAAAGGTAATAACAAAATGTTTTTTAAGTACATCAGACGCAGGAAGCCTGCTAAACAACCAGTGGGGCCCCTGGATGATTGAGATACAAAAGGAGCGCTTAAAGACGATATAGTCATTGCGGAGAAACTAAATGGATTCTTTGCTTCAGTCTTCACAGCTGAGGATGTTAGGGAGATTCCCAAACCTGAGCCAGCTTTTGTAGGTGACAAATCTGAGGAACTGTCACAGACTGAAGTGTCACTAGAGGAGGTTTTGGAATTAATTGATAAACTTAACATTAACAAGTCACCTGGACCAGATGGCATTCACCCAAGAGTTCTGAAAGAACTCAAATGTGAAGTTGCGGAATTATTAACTCTGGTTTGTAACCTGTCCTTTAAATTGGCTTCTGTACCCAATGACTGGAAGATAGCTAATGTAACGCCAATATTTAAAAAGGGCTCTAGAGATGATCCCGGCAATTACAGACCGGTAAGTCTAACGTCAGTACTGGGCAAATTAGTTGAAACAACAGTAAAGGATAAAATTGTCAGACACATAGAACATAAATTGTTGGGCAAAAGTCAACATGGTTTCTGTAAAGGGAATTCATGTCTTACTAATCTATTAGAGTTCTTTGAAGGGGTCAACAAACATGTGGACAAGGGGTATCCAGTGGACATAGTGTACTTAGATTTCCAGAAAGCCTTTGACAAGGTCCCTCACCAAAGGCTCTTACGTAAATTAAGTTGTCATGGGATAAAAAGGAAGGTCCTTTCATGGACTGAGAACTGGTTAAAAGATGGAACAAAGGGTAGGAATAAATGGTAAATTCTCAGAATGGAGAGGTGCAACTAACTAGTGGTGTTCCCCAAGGGTCAGTCCTAGGACCAATCCTATTCAACTTATTCATAAATGATCTGGAGAAAGTGAGGTGGCAAAGTTTGCAGATGATACTAAACTGCTCAAGATAGTTAAGACCAAAGCAGACTGTGAAGAACTTCAAAAAGATCTCACAAAACTAAGTGATTGGGCAACAAAATGGCAAATGACATTTAATGTGGATAAATGTAAAGTAATGCACATTGGAAAAAATAACCCCAACTATACATACAATATGATGGGGGCTAATTTAGCTACAACAAATCGGGAAAAAGATCTTGGAGTCATCGTGGATAGTTCTCTGAAGACGTCCATGCAGTGTGCAGAGGCAGTCAAAAAAGCAAACAGGATGTTAGGAATCATTAAAAAGGAGATAGAGGATAAGACGGAGAATATATTATTGGCCTTATATAAATCGATGGTACGCCCACATATTGAATACTGCATACAGATGTGGTCTCCTCATCTCAAAAAAGATATACTGGCACTAAAAAAGTTTCAGAGAAAGGAAACTAAAATGATTAGGGGTTTGGAACGGGTCCCATATGAGGAGAGACTAAAGAGGCTAGGACTTTTCAGCTTGGAAAAGGGGAGACTAAGGGGGGGATATGATAGAGGAATATAAAACCATGAGTGACGTGGAGAAAGTAGATAAGACAAAGTTATTTACTTATTCCCATAATACAAGAACTAGGGGCCACCAAATGAAATTAATGGTCAGCAGGTTTAAAACAAATAAAAGGAAGTTCTTCTTCACACAGCACACAATCAACTTGTGGAACTCCTTGCCTGAGGAGGTTGTGAAGGCTAGGACTATAATACCATTTAAAAGGGAACTGGATAAATTCATAGCGGTTAGGTCCATTAATGGCTATTAGTCAGGATGGGTAAGGAATGGTGTCCCTAGCCTCTGTTTGTCAGAGGGTGGAGATGGATGGCAGGAGAGAGATCACTTGATCATTACCTGTTAGGTTCACTCCCTCTGGGGCACCTGGCATTGGCTGCTGTTGGTAGATGGACCTTTGGTCTGACCCAGTATGGCCGTTCTTATGTTCTTATAATTCATATTAGGCCACTGCAATTATCTTTGGACTCTTAAGGTAACACCATAAAATAATTAATCGAATAAAAGTTAGTTTTCATAAGCTAAACCATGCATACCATAAAACCCAGTCAGGGGGTCAAATTCTGCTTTTAGTTACACTGGTGTAAAAATGTGAAATGATTCCATTGCCAATAGTAGAATGACTCCAGAATTTCACCAGTGCAGTTGAGATTAAACCATGGTCCATTATCAATTCATATTTCCCCAAATAATAGGAAAATTATAACAGTATTTTAGAGAAAGGCCTGAACCAAAACCACACATCCAAACACCTGTAGATCTTTGTGTCAGTAAATGGGAGGGGAAGCCCATCCTTGACTTGGATTTGAATTTTGCGACTGGGTCTTCTGGCTATAAAGGACTGAACCAATAGCGAAGATTCAATACTTCCAAACACTATGAGGTTTGAAATTCAGATCTGGATCCAAATTTTAAGGCTTGGGCCAAGTTCTATTCATATAAGGACTGGCACAACGCTGCTGGTTTTAAAGTAAGTTGGAGACCAATTACTAGCAAATGGGCCAATCAAGTTCAGCTGAAATGCACTGATAGTTTCATGCGTATGATGCAAAAACCAAAGCAAAACTCTGATTCCTAGAACATTACAACAAAGGACTTGACTCTGACATGAAAGGATCATATGGTAAAAAAGGACAAAGATTTTTCTATCTATTCATTGCTTCAAAGATCTATTTTGAGCCACATGAGTTTTTGCTAAGGAGAGAGAAATCTATTAAGACATGCTCAACAGTATTCAGATTCCATGATGTTCTCCTATCAACATAGCTAAATATTTGATCTCTAGGGACTACATTGTTAAGGATGGAACAAAGAGGGTTAAATTCAGTTTTACTGAATAAATTACATTACTAGTTGTTAAAACGGAAAGGTAAGTAAATTAAAAATTATGGAATTTCTATGTGCACAGAATGCTGTCACTTCACAACTGGTGAACTGGGTGATTATTCTGCTAGGATTGTCTTACAGCAGTAAGACATAAGAAAGCTCTGACAAGATCAGCACAGCTCCTACTAACGTGGACAGATGTAAGCGGTTTTGGTTCTCCTGGGGGGGAACCCTCGTGCCAGTCTCCAGCGTGCATGGTGACTAAATGCTCCATGAGTTGGCAGACACAGAAATAGATGATGTTGAGCAGTATTACTCAAGGTTTTCAGGTTGGTGACCTTTTCTTTGAAGTCAAAAATTTTCACGACCCCCTTAAGTTCCTTTAAACTCAATGTAAGTTCATCTCTCAAGGCTCAGTGTAATAATGGTGAGAATCTGAAATTTTTAACTGTAACTTGAAGCTTTTGAAAGGGGGGTCAGAGTGAAACCTGTAGACTGAAATCCTCTATCCACAGAACAGGTATAGTTTCAGTAATGAACATCTGCTCTCTCAAGTTATGAGAATACACCAGTTTCCATGAACATTGGTCTCTTCTGAAACTACCAGGGCAGGGTTCCTATTGTGGTGGGGTTTTGTCATGTGGGTATATCGCTGGTGAGTCTTGCCCACATGCTCAGGGTTTAGCTGATCGCCACATTTGGGGTTGGGAAGGAATTTTCCTCCAGGGCAGATTGGCAGAAGCCCTAGGGGGTTTTCACCTTCCTCTGCAGCATGAGGCACGGGTCACTTGCTGGAAGGTTCTCTGCACCTTGAAGTCTTTAAACCCTGATTTGAGGACTTCAATGGCTCAGACACAGGTTTGATACAGGAGTGGGTGGGTGAGATTCTGTGGCCTGCATTGTGCAAGAGGTCAGACTAGATGATCATAATGGTCCCTTCTGACCTTGGAGTCTGTGATTCTATGATTTGCTAAAAAAGAAGACTAAAAAATTGAGATGTATAAGTATAAGATAAGTATAAGAAGGGTATGAAATTCATTTGCATGTGTTTCAAGAAGTTGACAGAATGGAACGGAATGAATGGAAAAGGTGTGTGGTGAGTGGGCAAGTGAGATTTTCTTCGCTTTGGATTGTAACAGTTTCAAAGCCTCACAAATCCCTGATTTGCCTGTTGTGACCCCTGTGAGGGCTGCAACCCACTCATTGAGAAACACCGAAACAGAGGATGCAAAAGTTAGAGCTGTTACTGGGCAGAAATAGTATTTGCAGTCTAATCTTTAGAAAGACAGTCTACTTTTGTGAGTCGTTAGCTAGTATCCCTTTATAGCCATGAATTTCTTTGGTATACATTTTTTTAAAACCCAGTTTACACCTATATGAATGGTGCTCTCCTAAGAAAAGCAAGGACTACTTATCCAATAGCATGCAGAGAGGAAGAGGGGCTCTTGGCATATATAAAACAATGAGTTCTAAGGCTCAGCTCTCAAAAATATCCATATGCTGCATATCTAAGAACCCATCCATCCCTGGAATAAAGGGACATCAGATGCACACCTCTCCTTACACACCAAATCAAAATCAGCAGATCTATCAACCTTGAAAATGTCCCTATAAGAAGATATAAGGTTAGGACTAGGACTAGATTAACCCACTCATAACTACAGGCTCTAAAATGAGCTCTTGCACTCTCTACCCCTCATAAGTCTTTATAGTCCTCTTTATTTATTTATCTAGTTTACAAAAACACACACGAAGAACCTCTCCTCATCAAAATTGTTGCTTTGCCCTAGACACCACAGACCTAATATTTAGTACGGTCTGAATAAGGACTTGTGTCTTTTAGGTCATTTACAGCTGAGCTGATGCCAGTGCAATGGTTTTCAGATAAAGTAAGAACAAGCACGCTCTGCGTGCTTCATGCAGACTATAAAAACACATACACAAAGAAAGTCACAGACAGCTTATGGTTTTACACTTTCAGGCAATGTTCATGTCACTTTTCTTCTGAAGTTAAGGAAGGCACATTTGAAACTTGCAACTGACAGCCTCCCTGCTAAAGAAATACCTAATTAGCATAACAGCAACACACTAAACACATTAACTGCTGTAGGTCATAATGGCCTCTCGTTGGCACAGATCCAATCAAAGATTTTTGTTTTGCTTTGTTCTAAAAGGCTGCATTGATCTGTTATAACAAGTCTCCGCTTGTTAACTAGCATCCTACAGGCAGCTACTGCAAAAGCTGCTCCATGCTGAAAATACCTTTCCTAACAGACGTCTACAATGTTTGGATGCAGCCTGTGAAACTTACATAATGGTGCCATTTAAGGATCAGCTAGTGGAGAAAGTTTCTAGAGAGAGATTGATCTGCTGTTACATAGCCAAGAGCTTGCCCTCTTCCAGTGGTTCGGTGAAGAAAAAGAACTCAGTGAGAGGGGAAAAGTGAGTGGACATAGACAGAGAATCTATGTAGTTAGCAGCAGTTTGTTATAACTGAATGAGGAATACTGGTATCTTGAATGATACAGAAACAAAATCATTTTATTTCTATATGGTAGTACAGCAAGTGAGAAAGGTAAGCAGATCATTCCCTGGATGTACAGAAATCCCATTAATACTAATGGCAACTACATACACATACACACACTGCGACAACAAAGAGCAGTAAATAACCCCACAAGAATTTCATTTTTCACAAATATTCCACTACAGGAACCTGATCCACTACAATAGAAGCAATTAATTATAAGTATTCTTTTATACCATCATTAACATAAGAATAAATCTTATTGAACATATATAGTTCATGTTAAAGGGATTATGTAAGATCTATATAGTATAAGAGTGATATTTACCATAGCTAGTAACACTGTTGTGTCCATCTAGTAATAAGGTTAACGATAAAGTCAACATACTCACTATATTTTAATATAACTTTAGTTGCAGTAATTATTTGATGGTTTCATATTATTGTTCATAGAGTTTCTAAGTATATCATGCTCAGTCCCTTCCATTGCATGTGAAATTCTGGCTAAACTGCTTCTTCTTCAACGCTTAGCCAAATAGTCAGCCATAGCGATCATTCACCATTTGGTCCAGTCCTGTGTGGCTGCAATGGCTTAATGGCTCAACATCGGAACAGGCTTGATGAACCCATGTAATAGAGGGTCTGCCTCTTGGCCACCTCCACCTCTCGGTTGGTGGAATTTTATCCCAGATGTTACAAGCTACCCGGAGAACAATGTTCACTGGAATGCCTTGTGGCATTCTCACGACATGTCTGAAAAGCATGATGCCTTCTGCAGACAATAGCCCCAGTAGTCTGCAGACGGGAGTGACTGTAAATATCTGGATTACAATTAAGTCATTCCACTGTATGCCCAATATACGATGCTGGCATTTTGTGTGGAAAGCCTCCAGCTTTGCCAAGTTTAAGTGACATAATGTCCCCGTTTCACAACTGTACAACAGAACAGAGAGGATACACCTCGAATAGATCCTGAAATTGGTTATCATGCTGAGATTATGTTAATTCCATATTCGCTGAAAACAAACCATGGCAGATGCTGCAATACCAGTCTGATGGAGACCCTCTGTGTGAGAGCTGGAGAAACTGGTGAGTATAGAACCCAAATAGCAAAAGCTGGAAACTGCTTCGACAGTTTCATTATTCAAAGAGATTGGAGTCACAGGTGGACTTGGTACTATGTTTTGCAGCTTTTTCTTTGACCACGAAACATGGAGGCCAACCTTAGCCAACTTCTCCTCCATTTTCTGGAGTGCCTCATGAAACTTGTTGGGGCTCAATACTAGAATAACAATGTCATCAGCATAATCAAGGTCTGAGAGTGAGAGAGAACTGATCTTAATGCCAATGGATCTGACGGAATGCTGCATTATGAAATCCATTGCCTGACAAAAGAGTGCAGGGGCCAAGACACAGTCTAACACTAAATACAGATTTAAAAGGTGCTGACATCCAAGTCCCCAGATATACATGGACAGTGGTTCCATTATGCAGCTCGCTAATCAAGTCCACCTGAGTGGCTGGAAAACCTACGCCCTGTAAGTTCTATAGCGCAACTCAAACAACTGAATCAAATGCAGCCTTGAGATCGACATACATCGTGTGCAGAGGCATCTTGAACTCATGGTGTATCTCCGACAACAAATGGAGGGCCAAAATGGCGTCTAATGTGAACCTGTAAAGCCTGACTGTTGGGGGCAACATTTCTAATGTAAAAGGGACTCCAAATGTGCTAGACACAGAACATGCACAAACACTTTCCCTGGCATGGACAACAAGCTCTTACATTCACTGTACGGTCCCTTATAAAGTGAGATCAGAATACCGTCCTTCAAGGCAACTGGCAAGGTTCCAGTTCTCCATACCAGACAAAAGATGGCCAGAAGTGATTCCACTACAGGGTCAACAGCACATTTTAGCAGTTCTGGGGGGATGTCATCAGTGCTGACCGTGCATTCATTTTTCAGTTTGCACTTCATCCAACATTAGTGCATCCATACAATGGATTTGAAACCACAGTGGCTGCCAAATCATCTAGCTCTGAAGAAGCAGCAGCTGAAGGGTGGTTCTACCCAGAGTGAGAGGATGTTGTCATTCAATTTACATGGACAGCCGTGGCCGTCATTCTGGATGCCATTCGTAATGACTATCTCTTGCCTGCTGAAGTTGTAGATCACATGGAATGCCAGTTTTAAGTCTCCCCGACTAAGCCAAATTCATCATCATCCACCATTTGGTTATAATATGCCTCAGGATTTCGAGTGCCAGGGTGTTGAACTTTTGTTTCAGCTGATTATGAGAGCACTTATCACCTTGCTGGCAGGCTGTGGCCTTCAATTTAATGGTCTGGAAGGCCTCCTCTGCTAGCCATGGTTGGCGTGCTGGGTGCCAATAGCCGATCATCTGCTCAGCAGATTGGTGAAGAGAGACTAGGCAACCTCATCATCAACTGGCAGGTCAGCTAGAGCCAAGAATCTATAGCTGACGTTGATATAAAACCTGCTGGCTAAACCCGGCACACAGAGAAGTGCATCAGTGTCAAACTTCTTCGTCATCGCAGAGGGCTTACTTATTCGTCAGAGTGTCAACGCCACCCCTAGGTGGTGATCTTTGTTCGTGGCACATTGTGCACCACAGTTTATAGGAGATGAAGAAACACCTGTCACATGTGATGATATGGTCCAACTCCTTTGGAGTGACACCGTCATGAGAGATCCATGACATCCGGTGTATGAGTTACCGCTTGAACCATGACCTGAGAATGGAAAGATTCTGAGATGGGAAGAATGTGAGCAACCAGCAAGAATTTTCGTTGGATATACCTGAATGTAACGGCCAATAAGCTGTTCAAGCCCAATTCACAGGGAGCCAGTAACTACATTTAGGTCACCCAGGAGCACGAGATCATCATGTGGAGGGGCGATGCTTACTAGAGATTCCAATTGATCGTAGAAATGATCTTTGACTGGATCAACAAATTCCTCTGCTGGCACATAGGCTACTATGACAGTGAGGTGACCAAGCCGATGTTTAAGATGTGCAATAAGTAATCAAGAAGACACGGGCATCCAGATTGTCAAGGAGGACTTGGCCCCGCCTCACAATAATAACACTACCCTATGTAAGTTGTTTGGGCCACTGGAATACAGAAGTAATGAATCTTCCACCTCATGGCATCAGTGATCTTCCACCTCATGGAGTCAGTCTTGCAACTGATATGCCAAGATAGTCCATCTCGCATGAGACAGCAACCTGATGACAATACCTGTGAAGAGTTGCAACATTCCAAGTTGCAATGTTGATGGATTGGTGGAGATCCCAGCTACGACTGTATACACTGTCATGGTTTACTGCAGACATGCCTGCAGACATCAGAGGACACATGGTGCCAGGGGGGCTTTTGCACAAGCCTATCACATTTGTGCCAAGGAAAGACGGCAACAGCAGGGCATCTACAGCTAAGAGTAGAGCAGGTGATTTAATCCTGGTGCTGAGTGTTAAGTTATTCGTGTTGATCAAAAGCAAGAGCGAACGATTGTCCCAAAGAATACCTCCGCCCACTGGGATGAGATGGAGGCGCAGTATCACAAACCTTTTCCTGGCCCACCCCATTGTGTCTTTCTCAGCTACTTCCTTCACCTCAGGTAGCTAGGTGCAGCTGCTGTACTGTATCTTTGCCTCCTGTGTTAGCCATCTTTTACAGAGTTCTCTTTGGACCTGTCCACCTCGCATAATGACCAAGACAATATTTTGGACCAGCCTTCATGCTGATGGCATAGCTCCAATAAGCAATCCCCTACTTCGGATGTTACACCCCTCCACCACGATGGGGTACAGGTCAGGGGGGCTAATCTTCTGCACACATTAAATATTATGAGTCAGGCTCATTTGTGCCAGAGCTCTGGTTGGCACGGAGTAGTGCATATCAGAGAGCTGGTTCCATCCACCTGACTCTGGGTTGAGCCTAGCCCTGGCAATACTTATAGATAGTTCCATGCTGTGGAAGATGTAGGGCAGATGGCACAGGACTTGGCAATGACAGTTACTGGAGCAGAGAGTTCCACTCCAATAAAGGAGCTACAGCACATTTTTTTGCTCCACATGAGCAGCACAAAGGGGCTATCACTCAACAGGGGTCTGTCTCTCTCTCTCTACACACACACCCCATGCATGTATTTATAGCATCACATGTATACAGTGCATACACTTCATATCTCATCAGTGTTCTAAGGGGTAAAATCTTGTACAGCTAGGACCTTTTCCCTCAAAACATGGTATCTCTCGTCTCAAGAAGAGTTAATGGGAGTGCATGCTTAACAGACCCAGGGCTCAGTTATCAAAGTGCTTTGCCCAGCTGTGGAACTGGGAGGTAAAAGTAGTTCTAAAACACTTCTTTTACCTCTCCTGTTCCTGGATCTGGCTGGAGACCAAATTAACCCTGGATAGAAGTCAGAGCCGCCAAAGGACTGCTCTAACATAAGTCTCCATGGAGGACTGCTGAAGTACAATGTACTCCCTATCCTCTACTCCCAGAATCATAGAAAGGCAGGGCTGGAAGGGGCCTCAAGAGGTCATCTATGCCATCTCCCCAAACTTGAGACAGGAGCAAGCAAACCTAGGTCATCCCTGACAGGTGTCTGTCTAATCTGTTCTTAAAAACCTTCACTGATGGGGATTTCACCACCACCGCCCTCCCCCCTAATCTAATCTAAATCTCTGTTACTGCAGATTAAGCTGATTACTTCGTGTTCTTATTTCAGTAGACATGGAGTAAAATTGATCATTGTCCTCTTTATAACAGCCCTTAACATATTTTAAGACTTACTGAGCTCTGCCTGCAGTCTTCTTTTCCCTCAAGACTAAACATACCCAATTTCTATAACCTTTCCTCAAAGGTCAGGTTTTCTAAACCTTTTATCATTTCTGTTGCTCTCTTCTGGATTCTCTCCAACTTTTCCACATCTTTCCTTAAGTGTGGTGCCCAGAACTGGACACAATACTCCATCTGAGGCCTCACCAGTGCTAAGTAGAGCAGAACATTTACCTTCTGTGTTTTACATACAACATTCCTGTTAATACACTCCAGAATTCTAATTAGTCTTTTTGACTTCTGCATAACATTGTTGGCTCATATTCAATTTGTGATCCACTATAGCCCAAAATCCTTTTCTGCAGTTAACCTAGCCAGTTATTCCCAGTTTCATACTTATGCATTTGAGTTTTCCTTCCTAAACGTGGTACTTTGTAGTTGTCTTTATTGAATTTCATCTTCTTGATTTCAGACCAATTCTGCAATTTGTCAAGGTCATTTTGAATTTTAATGCTGTTCTCCAAAGCACTTGTGATCCCTCCCAGTTTGGTGTCATCTGCAAATTTCCACTCCATTGTCCAAGTCATTAATAATTATGTTGAATAGCACTGAACTTAAAAGAGAACCCTGGGGGTTCTCACTAGGTATATTCTTCCAGTTTGACCCATTGATATATGTTCTTTGTGTGTGGTCTTTCAACCAGTTATGCAACCCCTGCATAATAATTTCATCTAGACCACATATCCCAAGTTTGCTTCTGAGAATATCACATAGGACTGTGTCAGTAGCGTACTAATATCAAGCTATATCACATCACTACCTCCCCTCTATCCACTAAACCAGTAACACTCTCAAACCCTGCCTCCCCTAAGTCCAACCCTCCTTTACATGGTGGAATGGTGGAAATGGGTCAAGTAGGGGATTGCCCTGTAGAGGGTGAAGTATGGTGGCAAGCTTTGCTCTCCAGGCTCCAACGGTATCCATGAAGGCCTAGAGAGATTCAGTCCAAAACACTCTGGCTAATGAGGCTCTGACTGTGTGCATCAGACTTGTTAGCCTGGGTATTTGGGCAACTGGTCTAAAAGATGGTTACTTTGAAAATAAATCAGCTGACAGCAAGTCCTTCAGTTGTCTCGATTCACTTGGCCACTGGAAATGGTCTTGTTGACCAAGACAACGTGTGAGCTGATGCACAACTGCTCATCCACTTTAAACAAAATTCTTGCACAGCTTTCAACATTCTAACAAGTCCTGAAGTGATGGGGGGATGGCAAAAGTGACAGGCGATGGACTTTTCTGGAAGTCTCAGTTGTGAACCTGCACGCTGACAGGTCAAGATTTTGGTTGCTCTGCATTGACCTGGGGTGCACTGTAGTCCAGCAGCATCTTGGTCAATGGAGTCACACAAAGTCCCACTTGTACAAACGATTGTCAAAGTTGTCCTCAAAATCGAGGCAACCAGCAATATCGCAACCCTGTCAAAGAAGGCAATTAGTGCCCCCACCCCAACCTGCCATGACTCCTGTACATGTAGGATGCTGGTGCAGAGCTAGCTAAGTCACTTTTATGCCAGCAGAGAACTTCTGCATTCCCATTTCAGGTGGTACAAAGGCTGGGCCTTTGCTGGGCCAAGGAGCTGTCCCTCAGGCTCCACAAATTCAGAATCTGGTTCTTAGTGGACTCCTCTAACATCTGTACATTGTCTATCTGTATTAGAAAGGCTAAATAGTATTTTCTATCAGCTGCCTTTTTGTCGACCACAGGCTGTCTCTTAGAACACATTTGCTTAACAAAATCTATTAACCTAGAATGACTTTAAATGCAGGAAAGATATCCTAGGCACAGATGAACATACACTTTAAGTTTCTGAAAGGAACTTCAAAACAAATTTGGTTAGCATAAGCAGATTTGGATCAGTTTTGTAATGGTTGCGTTGGACAAGAGAATTTCTGTTAGCAAGAGTTTGGAACAAGCAATCACATTTGGAAGAAAATGTGTGTATATAGCTAATTGTGCAAAGGCTAAGACTACCTCCTACACACATCACCATCATCTTCATTTTGAACTCACTGCATTTGAACTGATCTGCTGACACTAACACAGCAGGGACAAATGCATTTACTTGTAAAACAAAGCAGGGCCTGTTCGGAGGTGGATACAACAATCAATCCAGTTGCCGCAGAGGCAGTAAGTGTTCATTTACCATTAGGTGACCTGTAGCAATAATATATTATGTCTTTTGCCAGCAGGAGCCTAGCCAGCTGCAGTACACCGTGACTTTGTCAGCAATCAGTCACAAACGTCCTTTACAACCTTTTGTTCACTGCTCATTAAGGTGAATTATAACAGTGGGATGGAAGATTTTTCCAGTGAGCCTCCTTTAGCTCTAAGAGTTAACACACTCCATGTTGCTCCAAGTCAGCTGTTTCTGTTAAACTCAGAGATTGCCCCATGTATTTCACCTCCTGTACTTCCAGTCTCAATACAACTTAGTGCACACTTTTGTCTGAGCAGGAAGGAAACTCTCTCAGCTCTGTTTAAAATAAACATTAGTGCCTGCATTGTGTATAGCCCTGTCATCATGTCCACAAAGGCCTCTAGAGAATAATAGATGGTATTATAGTACACTGAGTGGGCCTGCACATTAGCTTTGTGAAAGCGCTTTGTACTTGTGTATTCTAGTTGCACTGAGAATAGGAGTCATTCTGGAAGTCACTAAATTGACACTGTGAGATGAGGTATTTTCAGCAAACTCACATTCTTCTTTACAGTTTTTGTGAGCCCAATTTCCTGTGCACTATGTTGACAGCACCACCTGATATTATTCATACATATTTATAATAAATAATCTAACAACTTCATCTCCATTTGGTTACCAATAGAATTACAATATTGGAATGTGCTACATGCTCTTATAGTCATGTTCACTTTTCACTGTAACAATAACCCTATCAATATCTGGCAACATGGAACTCTAAATAAATACATGCACAAAGCAGGCAGGAAACAATGGTTTGTTCTATGTCTCCTGACAACTCTTGCTAGAGAATTAAGCATGGGAATGAATGCAGTCTTCTAGTTCCTACCTATTATAAATTACAGCTATATACATGGACAGAGCTGTTGCTCCCTGCAACACAAACACTGTTCCTCCATGACAGCCAAGATCCAGAAAACATCAGGACAGCTGGAGCTTACACAAAGTTGATGTAACTAAGGGTATGTCTACACTGGCAAGTTTCTATGCCACAAGTTATACCACGTTTATTAAAACGCTGGACTTAAACCACTGTTGTGTGTCCACACAGTGCTCCTTGTAATGCTGGAGCACATCCACATTAGCTGCTCTTGCAATGGCAAAAAGAGCAGTGTGGTGTGGTAGCTATCCCACTGTGCAGCTGGCTACAGGGTGCTTTGGGAAGGATTTGCAATGCCTCATGGGGCAGGCACAGCATTACGTGATGCAGGTTTCCCAGTCCCATTGTTCCATGGGCATCCTACTACATTGCCAGCTGCTTTTCAACTGAAGTGGGGGAGAGAGACAGTTTGTTTTGGGGGACAGGGAGTGTGTCAGCACACTGTCTTGTAAGTTCAGTCAGCAGCAAGAAGCAACCAGTCCTGAGGCAGGGGGAAACCCCGACATCAGCACCGGCCTTCCACCCTGGGTGCTCGTGCGCTCTCTCTCTCTCTCTCTCTCTCTCTCTCACACACACACACACACCCCTCTGTGTTCAACAGCACGAGCATTCCACATTAATGGTTTGTTTTGTGTCCCAGGGTAGATCAGCACACCACATAAGGGCTGTCAGAAACTGCTTTGAAAGGGGAGGGGCGCATGCCTCCCGGGCAGCTGAGTTCAAAACAATGAGCAGAGCTGTCACTTGAGGCATTATGGGACCGCTCCGGAGGCCAATTACAGCGCAGAAAGCAATAGAGCGCTGGAGCCTCTGTGCAAATAGCCTTATGACTCGTCAAGGTGGTTTTTTTGCAGCGCTGCAATTGAGGAGTTTCTGCACACAATGTGGCCTGGCAGTGTGTACATGTCTCCAGTTCGAGCGCAAAAAGCTGCTTTACTGCGCAGAAACTTGCCAGTGTAGACAAGCCCTAAGATACCTAGAAAGCAATGACAAGCAGGCCCTGTAAAAACAAAATGATGATTATTCTAAAGACTCTCACAGAGCTCTGACAAAGTACTAAAATGGTGATGTTGAACTAAAAATAGTTTGAGCAATTTATAGCCAATTCTCACCATTACTCCATCTTTCACTGCATTTCAAAATAAATTAATAAAGATTTCACTCTTTGAAACTGATTTTAACATTTAAACTGATTTCCTTAAAAGCCCTGTCTACATAAGCAAATTTTACTCTATCTCACCCACACACTTTTGAAATGGATTAGATTGAAATCAACAGTGTCCCTTTAAGAACCATATACAGGTCTGTCGCATCTTAGGCACATTTAACATCCGCAATTTCAGCTTTACGCGGTCGGCAAAAACAAGAAAAAAAAACAAAAAAAGAGAGAAAAATAACAGTTTAAATACTGTTTCTGTATTTACACCCGCCATTACACTCAATGTAATTTTGACTATATGCGATTTTCACTTTACACGCTGACTGTGGAACGTAACCCCAGTGTAAGATGAGACAGACCTGTACCGTTACAGCACAATTTTACTATTACTATAGTGGAGACACCTTTAGAAATATGATTGAAATTCTTTAAAAGTTACTGCTTTTTCAGATCAGAAGTCTGAGTACATAAGTTACTTTAGTCCAAAGCAATCAAACCTCTTTACTCCAATGCCCCCATATTTCAATTTAAAAAAAAACAACAAGAGGACCAAAAATGTCACTATGACTAAAGAGCAGAGTAAAACAGGCTGTGAGAGGCAAAAAGGTATCTTTTAAAAATTGGAAGTGAAATCCTAGTGAGGAAATAGAGAAGAGCATAAAAGTAAAAGTATAATAAGGCAGTCCAAGAAAGAATTTGAAGAGCAACTAGCTAAGGACAGAAAAACTAACAGCAATTTTTTTCAAGTACATCAGAAGCAGGAAACCTGCCAAAGAAGTCAGTGGTGGCACTAGATGATCGAGGTGCTCAAGGAGCGCTCAAGGAAGACCAGATCAATGCAGAGAAACTAAGTGAATTCTTTGCATTGGTTTTCACAGCAGAGAATACGGGAAAGTTCCCCAGACCCAAGCCATTCTTTTCAGGTGATAAATCTGTCCCAGATTGAGGTGTCAACAGAGGTGGTTTTGGAATTAACAGTAATATGTCACCAGGACCCAGATGGTATTCACTGTCTGATGGCATTTGAGTTCTGAAAGGAGGTATAATCCCTTATTTAAGAGGAAACGTACATGAGTTACAAGCCAATCCTGCAAATACTTTCATAGGTGCTTAACTTTACATGTTGGAATAGTATCCAGTGGGACTACTCATATACGTGAAGCTAAGCACAAAGACACCTGCAGAATCAGGGCTACAGTTCCTAGCCAATCTGCATGGATTGTAAAGACAACGTGTCTCCAAGAAAGGAGACAGAGACGTTAGCATCATATACAGTGGTGGTTTTCTATTGGGTTTGGCTCAAGAAACACTCACTCACCTTACAATACCTCACATTAAAGTAAACAATGTATTGTGGTTGCCGCAGAAGACATTAGGAACAGGCTGGTTGTCCTCCCTCTAAGTCACTGCAGCCAGAGGCAATACTTAGTAGGAAAGAAACAGGCTTGGTAACTATTTCAGGGATCAAAACAAACAAACCTGTCAACCACAGACAATCCAAACTAAAACAAAGAGAGCTGCTGCTGTATTTTGGAAACAAATTAGTAATTAACATTATGGTCTTCCAACCATAATCAAGGCCAATTGTTAGCTAACTATATTTTCTCATCTTATTATAGAAAATATCTATTAGGGGGAGGGATAGCTCAGTGGTTTGAGCACTGGCCTGCTAAACCCAGGGTTGTAAGTTCAATCCTTGAGGAGGCCACTTAGGGATCTGGGGCAAAAATCAGTACTTGGTCCTGCTAGTGAAGGCAGGGGGCTGGACTTGATGACCTTTTGAGGTCCCTTCCAGTTCTAGGAGATAGGTATATCTCCAATTATTATTATTAATCTCAAGCTTCATCTGCTATAATGCTTAATCGTTAGCTGCTTCTTCCTTTCTCTATCTTGCAGTGTTGGTAGCTCTGCAAATTTCAACTCCAGTGGATCTCACCACAAAGACTAGCTTCCTACTAAAATAATTGTTAAAAGTAACAATAGCAAAAAAGTAATTTCCATACTTCTGCAAACCATGTAAATATACAGCAGACAGGACATCTCTCTAGGAGATATGAAATTTATTTTTCAGCTGAGAAGCATTACCACCACAAGTGGGTCATACAATTCACTTCTCTCAAGCAAGATAAATTCCATAGCCCATACTCCAGCTCATCATTTATTCTGTTATGATCATGGGCAAGTGGGGGTGGGGTAGGAAATGTATTTTTACTGCTTCAGTTTGAGGTCAGCTCCATTTAATAGCTGAATGCAGCACACTACTTTGCTGATGTCACAAAGCTCTCAGAAAGCTGATGTGCTACATGTTGAGAACCGCCGTGAGAAAGCGTCCCAGGATTTCATGACTATAAAGTAGCCTGTAATGATTGTTGTTTATACGCAGAATTCTACTCCGCTCCATCTGTGGTAAAAATAAACCAGAATTCAGCTAATTCTTAAAAGCATGGAGAACGGAAATGCAATACTGAGCACTGCTTTTATTATCTCCTCCCTCCACCAAATTAATTTATATTATGCATATAAGAATAGACTATACTGTGATTATGAGGGGGCTCTGAGTTCGGTGCCCTTTGGCTTAATGAAGTTTTAAGTTACCATCACATGCCTCATAATGACACAGAAGAAGATTGTAAATTAGCGGTGGATTTGTTACAATGTTTCCCTACTTCACAAGGGTGTTGCAAAGACTAAAGCTATGTCTACACTACTGTGGTAAGTCAACTTACATTACGCAACTCCAGCTACGTGAATAACGTAGCTAGAGTTGATGTACCTTAGGTTGAGTTACCGCAGGGTCTACACCACGGGGGTCGACAGGAGAGTTTCTCCCATCGACTTACCTTACTATTCTCGTCTGGGGTAGAGTACAGGGGTCAACTGGAGAGCGATCTGCAGTCGATTTGGTGGGTCTTCACTAGACCCGCTAAATCGACCGCTGGTGGATCGATCTCAGAGTGTTGATCCCAGCTGTAGTGTAGACATAGCCTAAGTATGGTGCTTGTGAGGTGCTTTACAGATGGAAAGTACAATAGCAGGTAACATTTTCAAAGGTTTGTCCCATTTAAGATCCTAAGTTACTCAGGAGCCTAAGGCCTGGTCTACATCTAAACACAGATCAACCTAGCTACATTGCTTAGGACTGTGAAAAATGTTGTGCCCTGTGCAATTTAGTTATGATGACCTAATCCCCAATGTAGATAAAAATAGGTAGACAGAAGAATGCTGTCAGCCTAGCTACTGCATCTCAGAGAAATGGATTATCTAAATCAACAGCAATACCTCAGCTGTGCTGCTGTACCCATTGTAGTGTAGACATATCCTAAGTCCCAGTGAAAAGCAGTGAAACTGAGGGCATATCTACCCAAAGTGAACTTAAACAAAAGTTGGGTAGGAGGATGCTGCCATCTTGAATAAATTATCATTAAAACAATAAACAGGTTTTAATTTATTATGACTTTAAAAACTAATCAAAATGATTGCACTGAAAAAAGGATTGACTATAACAGGTGGAAAAAGAGATCTGGGTGAAACTATTAAGTTGCTGTTAGATCTCCAAGATATTTCCAAGGATTCTTCAGCTTGGTCTAGTCCTTTTTATTTATTCCAGCAAAAACATAAGCTTTCAGACATTCTGTCCCAAATGTACAAAGATTCAGATTAAAACAGAAAGAGATCAGAACAAAGGTTGACAAAGCTTTTAAGGAAAGCAACTGAATTTTGAAAACGGAGATTTAATCAATAAGAACATGGTAATTACTGGCACTGCACAACAGTTTAGAAGCAAGATTTTTTTTGCCCCCATCTGACTTTTTTCTCCCCCTCTTAAAAGAAAATTATTTCACCCGCTGTAAGTGGGAAATAAAAGTAAACAACACATTTCACTCGCTGTTTATTTCCAGAATTAAAATATTCCCAAATGTAATTATTCCTACTATTGCTGTGACAAACTGTGGCCCAGAGATCCGCCTACAGAAGGGAGGGTTTTAGCCGTCTTCATAGCAACATCTCCCCCCTGCTAAGAGTTCCATAGGGCTCTCTGTAGGGCTGGCAGACAAAGGAAGGGAGGGCTGAATGGGCTGTGGGGGAAACTGTGCCCACAGCAAGTGACTGGATGCACACTGTGTCCCTCCTCGCGTGCTGTGGAAACTCCCTGGTAAGATAATACAGGGTGGCATTATCTTTTCCTGAGAGCCCCCTCGGTGATGGCAATTGTTAGCCAAGGGGATCCTGCTAGTGAGGCTCCGTTAGGGCTGCACTGTCAGGAAGGTGAAGAACCACCAGGGGCCAGAGCCAGCATGAAGGTACAGGGCCTGTGTGCAGAGGGCTCTGGCCACCAGGGGAACACAGTCCATCTGTAGGGTCTGGAGTAGGGCTCTCCATAACAACTCTCAGAGCCAAACCCCACCTCCTTGTCAGATTGACCAGCGATCAGATCTGAGATCTCATTGAGTTTGCCTCCCCTTCCTAAGGAGTTAGCCATTGAAGGGCATAATACAGTCTAACCTTTAGGTTTGGGGGCTTGTTTTGTTTTTTGAGAAGATAATGTTTTTTTAAAAACACAGAAGTGAATGAATTATCATGAATTATCATCATTATCTAAGAATTTTTATGGGGAAGTTCTATGTTATAAAGCAGGTCTCAGAATAGATGACACAATGGTCCCTTCTGGCCTTGGAATCTATGACTCTATCATATATCGCAGCAGACACTGCAGGCCATGTGCTCGAGATCTACACCCACAATTTGGAATAGCTGTAGAAGCCAAAGCTCACCTTCATGTCATTTTCCGCTAGTAAGTTAGGCAACTTAATGGAAATGGAAAAAATGAAAGGGAAAATCTGGCCATCTGCCTATCATCTTGAGTGAAAGCCAATTGCAAAATAAAAATGTCAGTGCAAACGGCATACTATAGTATCACATTTTTTGCACACCTATATTATGGCTTATCCGTACGCTGATGATTTACTGCTTTACTAACTCAGTATGAACACAGAACCAAATTAACATATCACTGTACACTGATTATTCTGTTGCATTAAACTCCAGGGATTATTCATTTTATAATTATTAGGGATGGGGGACATCATTTTGTCCAATATTAAAATCAAATACCCGAGGGGACCTTAAAACCCCACTCCAGGAGTATTGTTTGCATTGTACTTTGGAGAAAGTAGGAGGAGGAAAGAAAAATACATTGGGACACAAGATGAGAAATGGAATGTAGAAGAAGCAGAGAAGAAAGAATGAATAAAAGAAGATAAGATGGAGAGAGAAAACATTCTAATACAAATAAAATGCAAAATACATACTATGTAGGAGCTATTGAATTGTGCCAACCATTTTTTGGGGAGAAGGGGGAGAGAATTTGTGCGTGTCCTTGTTCATCTATTGCTAGCACAAGCTTCCCTAGCACAAGCTTCCCTTCAAGTAGAAAAGTGTGATAATGTTTTTAATTGAACTGTCCTTGGGTAAAGGAGCAACTTTTGGGCAACTCCACAAAGTTTGTCCATTCTCAAGTTTTTTTCTTCCCTAGTTGTTATATGCTGCCAGCAAAATCTCTCTTTTGCTTTCAGTACATTTATTAACGGTTACTTTCTAAACACTGTTGTTTAAAAAAAAGAGTTTCTAAATGAAAAGTTTCAGCCCTGAAACAAAATTTTCATGAGTCAATTATAAACCCCCTTTATAAATGAAGCACTGGCTATATCAGCAAGAATAGCACCACAAATAGGAAAGAGAATATTAACGAAGTAGACAGTATGTTATTTAAGGTCTGATTCAGTGCAGGACGGGAATGGTGAGAAATTATATCTTTTACTAGTGGGAAATGTCCTTGAAAATGTGCATAGGCTGAAGGAAAGTGAAAAGAAAAAGTATAACTCAAATATTTTAATCCTTCAGTATACTCTGCCTACGTGGCAAGGAGAGCTGTGCAGCTCACGCTAACGTAAGCAATTACTAATTTGAGGGCATAACAAACTATAAATTACATAAACAGCAGGAAAACTCAAGACACCTTTTATGCTTTTTGTCCGGAACATAAAATCATTAATTGATGCTTTTTCCATTCATACACGTACCTATAGGTCTGTTTATAAAGACAATCAATTATGTTCAGATATAAGTTGCTGCAGTTTTTACCACAACTGTGCTTGAAGTCTGTTACTTATAGGTTTTTTATATTTATTTATTTTGTAATAAAATCTGCCAGTGTCACTGTTCAAGTGATTAAAATCCCAGTACACCCACCACAAACGCAAAAGTCTGGCACTTCCTTCATTGGCTGGAGAAAGAGCTGGCAAAGCTAAAGCTTAAACCAACCTTTTAAGATTTTTCTGATTCCATCCGCTCATTTTTCTCTCTCTCTCTCTCTCTCTCTCTCTCTCTCTCTCTAAATCTTGGAGTAAAAGAAGATTAGTGCAGATGAATGAAAATATTCTTCCACTTCAGCATTTGCTGTCACTACGGAGCACTAAGCAGGTTCTCATATGGTTTCACTGGAAAGATGGAAAGTCCTGCACTTCTCTTAAATATAATCACCTTGCCACAAAGGGAGGGGAAAAAAACACCTCTGGCTGCTTATTTTGGCCTAGGGTCCTTATGATTTATCCAGCATGAGGAACTGTAAACACAGTAACCTCTCAAATTGATGCTTTGCCTTGTATTAAAGTTCAGCTGGCTTCTGCTGCAGCACACTACACCAATCAGTTTCTGGCTCATCGCACCTAGCAAGTAAATTGACCCAGACTGAGGAAAGCCAAAAATATGCAGACAAAGTAATCCGCCTAGCTGAGCACTCAGGCACACAGCTGGATTAATGGCCGGGAGTGGGTGACACTAGCAGCAGGGAAGCCAGGTATCAGTTTGTCCTCTTAGCTCTATCAGCAGATGTCACTATCTGTAAGAGTGGAACAATACTGGATGGGAAACAGAGAGGAGACAAAATAAAAACCAGAGTTAGCCATCTCTTTAAGGCCACCTTTAGGATCTGATTCACTATTTTGTTACTCCAGTTTCATGCCTATGTAACTCCAGAGAGTTATGGCAATATAGAACTGGAGTAATTCCATAGTGAATCAGGCCCTTTCGAACCCAGTTCTGCACAAATGTAACTCTCTGAAGTTAAACAGGACTTCACATATACCAGCACTGAATTTAGTCCATACAGTCCCAGTTTTGGATGTGGGTGCCTAAACTGAGCAAGGCATTGTGGTCTAATGGCTAGAGCACTGGACTAGGATTCAGGAGACCTGAATCCAATTCCTGGCTCTGCCACTAGATTGCAGGGTGGCCGCATCACCTCTCTGTGCCTCGGCTTTTCCATTTGGAAAACAGGGATAACAATACTGACCTCCTTTGCAAAGCACTTGGAGATCTGCTAATGAAAATTATTATTAAACATTACACACAAGTCCTATATTTAGGCACTCAAATTAGCATTTACATGGGTAAAAGCCTATTTAACATAGAATCATAGAATCTCAGGGTTGGAAGGGACCTCAGGAGGTCATCTAGTCCAACCCCCTGCTCAAAGCAGGACCAAACCCAACTAAATTATCCCAGCCAGGGCTTTGTCAAGCCTGACCTTAAAAACCTCTAAGGTAACCCATTCCAGTTCTTCACCACCCTACTAGTGAAAAAGTTTTTCCTAATGTCCAACCTAAACCTCCCCCTCTGCAACTTGAGACCATTATTCCTTGTTCTGTCATCTTCTACCACTGAGAACAGTCTAGATCCATCCTCTTTGGAACCCCCTTTCAGGTAGTTGAAAGCAGCTATCAAATCCCCCCTCATTCTTCTCTTCTGCAGACTAAACAATCCCAGTTCCCTCAGCCTCTCCTCATAAGTCATGTGCTCCAGCCCCCTAATCATTTTTGTTGCCCTCCGCTGGACTCTCTCCAATTTATCCACATCCTTCTTGTAGTGTGGGGCCCAAAACTGGACACAGTACTCCAAATGAGGCCTCACCAGTGCTGAGTAGAGGGGAATGATCACATCCCTTGATCTGCTGGAAATGCCCCTACTTATACAACCCAAAATGCCATTAGCCTTCTTGGCAACAAGGGCACACTGTTGACTCATATTCAGCTTTTCGTCCACCGTAACCCCTAGGTCCTTTTCTGCAGAACTGCTGCCCAGCCATTCAGTCCCTAGTCTGTAACAGTGCATGGGATTCTTCCGTCCTAAGTGCAGGACTCTGCACTTGTCCTTGTTGAACCTCATCATATTTCTTTTGGCCCAATCCTCTAATTTGTCTAGGTCCCTCTGTATCCTAGCCCTACCCTCCAGCGTATCAACCACTCCTCCCAGTTTAGTGTCATCTGCAAACTTGCTAAGGGTGCAGTCCACACCATCCTCCAGATTGTTAATGAAGATATTGAATAAAACCGGCCCCAGCACTGACCCTTGGCTAACTGCAAGTTGTGCAGGTCCTGTGCAGAGCAGAATTTAGTCCAGCACTTTTTCCATTACTGCAAAACAGCACAAGAGCAAATACATATGAAATGAGAGCTCATGCAAACATCACATTGAGCCTCACAGGGTTGACTTCAGAGAAGCCTCTATTGCAAGCTGCTTGTCAATGTGTTCGCTTTTCTAATAAATAGTCAAATTACAACAGGGCTCAGCCATAAGCGATCATGTATCATTATATAATATAATAAACAGAGAAGAACATGCATCTTAAGAACTGGATGTATCTGAGTTAAATGCCATAAAATCACCCTGCTTGTTTCCTGAAGGAAAAATAAAAATAACTAGCCAGGTTTTCATAGAGCACCAATCACTAGAGACTTTAGCAGCTGATCAGTCAAGCATGCCAAGCTGTATCCAGGCTATTTCCACTTTAAGGAGACTTCCTTTGAAAAATAACCATTTAGATTAAGAAATGTTTTCCTAATTTTTTAATAAGTTTTATATGTGCCATGTTTCATATCCCTCCACGTGGAAAGCCAAGACTTCCTTAATTCCCATGAGTCTAGCTGATTACGAAGTAGAATGAGAGGGAGAGAGAAATTGTAACAAACCCATTGTAGAAACCTCTAACTCTGATCTAAAATAGCTTTCCCATTCATAATCATGTCATTTTATTTCTAATATTCCAATATGCCCACCAATGTGACATTGTGCTGGATCCTTTGCCTCAACTGAATAGAGGCATTTAACACCCCTTTGGAGGCATTCAGCACACTGCAGAATTAGGCCTTCAATATGATAACAAAATAACCTGTAGAATCTCATGACTTTCCTTTATTGGCAACAGAGCTAGTTAAACCAGTGGCTTTTTCTGGCATCTGTCTCCTCCCCTGGCATCATGTCATGACGAGTCAGGTTTAGTTTTAGTTTAGACTACATGCGTCTGACGAAGTGGGTATTCACCCACAAAAGCTCATGCTCCAATACGTCTGTTAGTCTATAAGGTGCCACAGGACTCTGTCGCTTTTTACAGGTTGAGTTTTGTTAAACTGTATGGCTTTTACACATAGAACAAGAACCAAAACTTGTTCCAGGTTCCCCTGCCCTTTCTATTCACAGGACAAAGCTGCATCAGTAAAGTCATCCTGGACAGCAATCTGAAATAATATTAAACTGAAATGAACTTGAGGTTCTCAATTCAGCAGGAAACTGTGGTCAGACACCTCAAAAATCACCCTCAAGCTACAGAATGTCAGGAGATTGATCCGTTACTGTATAATACTATCTGTACTGACAGGTCAGGGCTGAAGTTCACCATCACTCCAAACTATAGAGAAGAGTCACATACCGCTATGAATAACACTATTCCAGGGGAAATTCTGCACCACTGTGGTGCAGCAGAAAAATGCCTCCCTCCCTCCACCTCCCTGCAGATTTTCTTTGCTTTCTTGCAGAAAATGGTTTCTGCGGGGAAGCAAAGAAGTTGCACCAGTGCTCACTCACTCCTCCCCAGCAGCTAGACCGGGGTGGCCAACCTGAGCCTGAGGAGGAGTCAGAATTTACCAATGTGCATTGCCAAAGAGCCATAGTAACACATCATCAGCCCCCTGTCCGCTCCCCACTGCCCCCAGTGTCTCCCACCCGCCAGCAGCATCGCCAATCAGCACCTAACCCTCCATCCCTGCACCACGCGCCTGCCGTGATCAGCTTTTTGTGGTGTGCAGGAGGCTCGGGGAGGGGCAAGGGTGCAGCAGACTCAGGGGAAGGGGTGGGGGCCTTGGGGGAAGGAGTGGAGTGGGGCCGGGGCCTAAGGCAGAGCCAGGGGTTGAGCATTGAGCACCCGCCAGCACACTGGAAAGTTGGCACGTATACAAGGAGCTGCATATTAACCTCTGAAGAGCTGCATGTGGCTCCAGAGCCACAGCTTGGCCACCCCTGAGGTAGACACATCTGTTCGGGCATCCCGGGAGAGGTAAATCACTGGGGAGAGGTGAGTCTGGGGGTGCCCGGGCCACCCAGGGACAGTGCAAGGAGGAGGAGGAGAATGGAGACGGAGTTCCCCCTTCTCCTCCCCTGCACAGAGCAGCCAGGGCTGGGTCAGATCAACCTCCAGAAACTTGCCTTGACTGCAGGAAGCTCTGCACCGAGGGGGGAGGGACTTGGCCGGGGGTGGGGGTGGGAGTTCTGGGTGCAGGGGGTTCTCGATGCACGAGGGTTGGGCAGACGGGGGGAAGCAACTGCCTGTACAGTGACCCTTCCCCCCACCTGTGCACCCGGCACTGCCACCCACTGAGCCTCCCCGCCATCAGGAGCCTCCCGCACCAAGAATCCACCAAACTCCCCGAACCTTCACAGCACCAAGCCTCACCCCCTGCATCAGGAGCTCCCCCACACCCAGAAAACCCCACTGAGCCCCCCCGCACCCAACCCCTCCTCCCCCAAGCCTCACCCCTTGCATCAGGAGCCCCCCAAACCCACACCCTGCTGAGCCTCACCCCTGTATCGAGAGCCCCCCACAGCCAGACCGCCATCCCACTGAGCTTCAACCAGCTGCACCCTGAACCCCCACCCCACCAAGCTCCACTCCCCCATGGAGCCTTAATCACCTTCACCTGGACTCCCCTGCAGAGTCCCATTCCCCCTGCATCCAGATTCCCCGTCACACACAGATCCCCCACAGAGTTGCCCACACCCAGATTGCACCACACAGAATCCTGGTACTCTTGAGGGAATTCTGCACCAAAAAATTTAAAAAATGTAAAATTCTGTAAAATTCTTCATATTTTGCCCAAATAACACAAACACAATAACAATATAATCATACCATTTTCAATTATTTTGGTAATTTATTTCAAAATATTTGTCAACAAATAATTTCCTCATGAGTAATAACACTGACGGGGAAAGTTTCAAAGCAGTGCTCGGGGAGGTGTGCAAAGATCCCTTTAACAAATAGCAGGGATTATCTATATAGCTTCCACAGTTCTCTTTGAAAAGGTGCTGAGTCTCTCAGCCTTCAGCCTTGAGGACTAGGCTCCATTGATACTTATCTCTCAACTTCTGCTAAAAATTTTCACTTAAAAACTTGTTTAAAAAATAAAGAATGAACTCTAACAGACTGGGAGGCATGGCCTCACTTTAACATTATTCTACTTACAATTGAGGCTCTTCCTGTGATCCCTGAAGCCAGAATAAGGAGGGAGTATATGTATATGGAATGGAATTTTATAAGAGTAGACTCTCTCTTCATTAACAGAAGGAAGGTATCCTTAATAGTTTGGATTCTGATATAAACTGCAAGCTCAGCTGTATTTGTTGGGATTGTTTGGATTTCTCCACATTCTACATAGACAATATCCACTAATTTTATCAATTAGGATCCAGCTATGGCAAATTAACTCTTCAATCACCAAATTACATATGCCAACAATCTCTCCCAAAACTGCTAACTCTAAAATAAACGTTTCTATGTGTTTCACAGCAGAGTCACTGGATCATTTTTGTTATAATTGTTTAGCTCCCGATGTCCATTTTTCTAACCCCTAACTTCAAAAATCCAGTAGTAGATTCAAAGAAGCAAACTGCTCAACAAATCTACTCCAGTTAGTTACATTCAAGTTTGAAAACTGACAGAGCATTTACCATTAGATGAGAGATATTAATCCACAAGGTGATAACATCTGTGTCAATTTTAGGAGGTCCTGTTGGATACATGTTCATCTCCAAACACTTTATACAGAACTCCAAATTACATCATGTGTCAAAAATTTTCCAGGCAATGATGAGAGATTAAAAAAAATCCCAAATTTTGTATTCAGAAGTCCCACAAAAACCTTTTGGTGCTGGCATTTATTCAGTTAGCAGATTGACTGCTGAATCATAAAAGCAACAGGGCTGAGACATATTGTACTTAAAGGGATTAATCAATCAGCATACAGAGACTTCTACCTTGTTTTTGTTACACCTCTGATTTTGGTCATTTGGACATGCCCCATCTGACTTAGGTGGACTGTGAAGCATAACTAGATTCAGTGAGCTGTGAAGGTTGTAGTTTGTGCTATAGCCGAGTCCTGTTGAAGCTCAGTTATAATCTCTCATGAGGATGTCATATCTTTCAACTATGATTTTCAGAGGCTTTTGAGAGACAAACGCCAGTACTTGGCATTTTTAAGGTCAGCATGGGTCATACCAAAAGGAGAGACTATATATTTCCTATGTTCATAAAGCAAAAAAGGTGCCAGTTTCTGGTATGAGACTGTAACTTATGAAATATATTTGGTAAATAGCCTGATTAAGCATTACAAAAATCTAGCTAAATGAGAGACCAGAAATGTCAATATTGACATTTGAGATTTTATCTATTTTGCAAAACTTTCCAAATATGCAAAATGCTAAACCAGAATTTCCAAAACTGATACTCTTATTATTTTTCTTTTAAATAAAATATTTTAAATTTTAAAATATTTCTTTTAAATATGTTCGTCTGATACTCTTAGACCAACATATTAAGATAGATTAATTACAATGCAATTTCTATGGCCGCATATCATATTCACCTTTAAAACGCATGAGTTCATCATGATGAATATCATTACAGTTACTAAGGACTTTTATACACTAATTAGACATTACAGAGCTAACATTTATATAAGTGTATATATATATATACTGTGCACATATGTATACATTATAGAAAAAAGAGAGTCCTAGATTATTAGCAGCAGGAAGTTTTACCTCTTGATGACTGCTTGCTTAGGGTTTTGGAAAAATAACACTGGCTGCACTAAGTTTATTAACTTAGTATTTTTCTAAATTCCCAAGAAATCCTAAACCATTGTTGCTGTCAGTTGTACAACTGCCATATTCTACCCAGATGTATTCTGCTACAGTGTAAGTGGTAGGTTAAGTGAGATTTGTTTTGTTCTTAAGAAATACAGATGAGCCCAACTTGCAAATTTTGGATCCAGATTTCAAACCTCTTAATTTCCAATGAATTGCGCCTCTGGGGTTTTTAGAATGAATAGTGATGATAGAAATGGAAAGTTTTTCTTTGTTTGAAGTTTTAAACATTTTTAGTGCATGGTGTCTCAGTTGACTAAAGAGTTGAAATCCTTTTTATTTATCTGTCTAAATGTGTAAATTAGAGTTAAGGCTAGACTTTTTTGGTTGGAAATTTCAAATATATTGCTTCCAAAAAGTTGTTATTTTTATGAAAGTGTGTCACTTACTGTATTATAAAATATTTCTCTGTCTTCAGTCTGCTTCTATTTTTGGAAGTAAAATCCACCTCTTTAAACCTGAAAGGTTGTCAGCTACATATCCAAACATTTCAAAAGATGTTTTTGGTTTGAAAGTGCGCAATAACCCTTCACTGCTTCCTAGGGTTAAAATAAACGGTTGGTAAATCAGTCACAGAAATGTATGTGGAGAGCAGAGCAGGGAAAATTCAAACACTCTTTCACAAAGACTTTCTGGCAAGCGCAGCTAAGCCATTAAAAGTTCCTTCTCAGCTATTATTCCAATTGAGATTCTGACCACAGAAAGGCGGGATTATATAGTCTGTTGTTGCATATTATTTGGCAGCACCTATTTCTGGAAATGACGGGAAAGACAGAAATATTCACTACTCTCACCCAATATCAGAAATATTTATTTCCCACATATTTCAGGAAGACAATCCATGAGCTAGAATGTTGACTTGAACCACTGAACTACAGTATGGCTCTACTCTGCAGATCCATTTTCAAAGTCAGCTGAAAGAGAGAAAGTTACCTGATAAATGTGACAGCCTCAAAGAGACTTCAAGATCACCCGTCTAATGCTACATTTACTGGCACATGGTTTCATACTGTTTTATGTATTTATACTTTTATTCAATAATACTAGTTCATAAACACATACTATTCATACTATTTAATAAAGATACTATAATAACAATACTATTAATCAATTTTAGTATTTATAGGACTTGACATCTTCAATGGCTCTGCAAATATAAATAAATCCTAACAAACACTCTCTGAGGTAAGTAAGGAGTTCTTATACATTCAACCATTTATTCATTCTATGAGGTAAACTTTATGTTTCCCATTGTCTATATTATACAGCAGCTTCCTTGGTTACCTTGGTATTGTAGAAGTCTCTATATTTTCATTGAGCTGTTGCTTTAAAACCATACAGCGTTCATCCTGTGTTATGACTGGCTAGTAAGTCAATCTTTAATAGCCAATAAATGAGCAATTTTCCACTCCTGCAGTGTGCTAGCAACAAGTTAGGAAAACAAAACGGAAAATACAACATAAACTAGACTGTCAAATATGTTTTTAAGAGCTAGAATCATTTCTTCAACACTAGATCACTACTGGGTAACAAATGGTGATTTAGAAAACTAACAGTGTTCAGTTACACCTTGGTTATTAACCAGAAAAATGGCTTATTTACAAATATTATTTTCTAGAGAAATTAACTGCTTCACTGCAAGAGGTCTGAATATTTTTTTTAAACTTCTGTGTTTTCATCACTGATCTTCTGTATGTTTGCAGTCAGTTCAAATTTTAGGTTTAAAAAAAATGCAGCAGGAACACCTCATTAACTGCTTAACCACTTGAAACCAAAATCATAAAAATTTCCCATTACTCAATAGCAAAACTTAATGGAAAATTGTTGACTAGCCACCAATGCTTCCAACAATACTGAGCTGTACTTCACAGCTCATAATTCTCTTGGGCTGAGACATCATTTTCCCAGCATTCTTTTTTTTCCCCTCCACTAACAATTTTACATCTGTAAGTCCCTTTAAAAAAAAAAGTGAAATATTCTGTTAAAATAACTGTCAAAGAAAATATTATGTGAATTGTGATTCCTCAGTAATCTACTGGCACAAGATATTTTTAATAGTTTTTCATACCTATTAACATTGATGGCACATGTTTTATTTGTGCTTCATAAAAGAAATCTGTATCACGTGTCTATTGCTTATTGGTAAAATGTCCAGAAAAAGCTCTATTTGCAGATACAATTGCTGTGACTAACTAAATAAAATAGCCATTAGGAGCCTAAATGAAAGGTGCGGGGGGGCTTTTTAGGTCATGAACGTGACATTTGCACCATAGCTATTTCTGCATGAGCAGGATAGGGTAAGATATGAATTGCGGTGATGGAGAGAATAAAGAAAACAAAAAACAGAACTCTCTACAATTGCTCTTGTTTATAGCTTGATTCCCTTACATTATCAATACATCTCCAAGTTGTTGGTACCAATATTTACAGTGCTTTCCACAGGAGGGAACTCTTATTATCAGCCCTTCTCATTGTAACACTATTTTTTAAAGATCATTCAGTGTGATGTTAAAATGAGGGCTTGATTGTAGATGAGAGTGACACTTGAGCTACATTACCAGCAACAAATAATATGTGCATGATAAAACCTGCTTTGCAAACACTCACAGGCCTATGAACTACTTTTCTTCTACAAATGATTAGTTGTCCTAGCAATTTTTACAACTGAAGAGTTGTTTATCTAGACAAACATGGTCGGCACTACCATTTTGTCTGTTGTACCACTAGATAACCAGTTAACAGTGGGTCAGGGGTTTCAGTGCTTTAAAGAAAAGGAGTTTCTTTTCAAAAGATTACCACATTAATCTGAGAACATGTTTAGAAAGTAGGTGGGATCCTACAAAGCCCTCTCCTTTACCCTCTAAGCCAAAAGGGGTACTTCTCCTTTCTGGAGTGGTTGATACAAGTTTGGAAAAACTTTAATAGCTTCTTTTCATATGATCAGAATTTGAACAGAACCTGTGTGGGTTTGGAATTTTCTTCCCTGGATACAAATATGTGAGTCACTGAATTTGTTCCTTGCAACGTCCATTAACTTTCCCCTGTCTTTTCATAAGAATGGCCATACTGGATCAGACCAAAGATCCATCTAGCTCAGTATCCTGTCTTCCGAGAGTGACCAATGCCAGGTGTCCCAGAGGGAATGAACGGAACAGGTAATCATCAAGTGATCCATTCCCTGTCACTCATTCCCACCTTCTGGCAAACAGAAGCTAGGGACACCTTCCCTGCCCATCCTGGCTAATAGCCATTGGGGGACCTATCCTCCATGAATTAATCTAGTTCTTTTTTGAACCCTGTTATAGTCTTGGCATTCACAACATCCTCTGGCAAAGAGTTCCACAGGTTGACTGTGCATTGTGTGAAGAAATACTTCCTTTTGTTTGTTTTAAACCTGCTGCCTATTCATTTCATTTGGTGACCCCTAGTTCTTGTGTTATGAAGTTCTTGGAAGAACACTTCCTTATTTACTTTCTCCACACCAGTCATGATTTTATAGACCTCTATCATATCCCCCCTTAGTCCTCTCTTTTCAAAGCTGCAAAGTCCCAGTCTTATTAATCTCTCCTCAGACAAAAGTTCCATATACCGCTAATAATTTTTGTTGCCCTTTTCTGAACCTTTTCCAATTCCAATATATCTTTTTTGAGATGGGGCAACCACGTCTGCATGCAGTATTCAAGATGTGGGCGTGCCATGCATTTATATAGAGGCAATATGATATTTTCTGTCTTATTATCTATTCCTTTCTTAATGACTCCCGACGTTCTGTTCACTTTTTTGACTGCGGCTGCATTGAGTAGATGTTTTTAGAGAACTATCCACAATGACGCCAACATCTCTTTCTTGAGTGGTAACAGCTAATTTAGACCCCATCGTTTTATATGTATAGTTGGGATTATGTTTTCCAATGTGCACTACTTTGCATTTATCAACATTGAACTTCATCTGCCATTTTGTTGCCCAGTCACCCAGTTTTGAGAGATCCTTTTGTAGTTCTTCACAGTCTGCTGGGCACTTAACTATCTTGAGTAGTTTTGTATCGTCTGCAAATTTTGACACCTCACTGTTCACCCCTTTTTCCAGGTCATTTATGAATATGTTAAATAGAACTGGTCCCAGTACAGACCCCTGGGGAACACCACTATTTACCTCGCTCCATTCTGAAAACTGACCATTTATTCCTACCCTTTGTTTCCTATCTTTTAACGAGTTACCAATCCATGAGAGGATATTCCCTCTTATCCCATGACAGCTTACTTTGCTTAAGAGCCTTTGGTGAGGGACCTTGTGAAAGGCTTTCTGAAAATCTAATTACACTATATCCATTGGATACCCCTTGTCCACACGCTTGTTGACCCTCTCAAAGAATTTTAGCAGATTGGTGAGGCATAATTTCCCTTTGCAAACACCATGTTGACTCTTCCCCAACAAATAATGTTCATCTATGTGTCTGACAATTTTGTTCTTTACTATAGTTTCAACAAGTTTGCCCAATATTGAAGTCAGGCTTACCAGCCTGTAATTGCTGGGATCTCCTCTAGAGCCCTTTTTAAAAATTGGTATCACTTTCATCCAACAAGAACATCTCCAGTAGCACATGGGTCCTTAACTCCTTGCTGGGACATTGACTCATTAGTGATTCAGAGGAAAGAATGCCATCTACTATAATAAGCAGCACCACTACTTGCTTCTTCCAGGTGATGTAAGATAGCAGAACAAGGTGGTACAGCTGGTATATATACAAAGGTATATATACAAAGGTTTTGTGAGATACATTTATTGATACTACAAATACAGATATACTCAAGAAGGCAGATTTTATTTTTATGATCTGCACTACCTTGCTTCAGAATTTGTGTGCTGAAGAAAAAAAAAATCTGCTCCCATGCTTAAAATATCCAAAACAGCATCAATGAAACCAACTTAAAACGTCAATGGATATTTCAACACCATCTGAGATTTGACCTTGTACCCATGGGTGAAAGCATTCAACAATCCAAGCAGAGGTGGGTTAGGTCACTATATTAGATAAATAAGCGATTAAGAATAACTCCTCTCCTAATTGTAGGAAGAGTGTAACACTTTACATCTTCAAATCACCGTATATGCAAACAAACTAATTAATCCTTACATTAACCAGAAAAATCGTTGCACTCCTCTGGCCAGCTGTAGATGAAAATAACTCTTCCTGGTTACTGCTGCTGTTAACACCAGCTGGAGAACCAAAAAATACCTGAGCATGCCAACTCTGAATTTGCAGGCACACACCTTTCAAAGGGGTAGATAAAATTCTCACCATATCTTCTCATTGCTTCCCTCAGTGTGTCAGCATAATCCCCATTTTAGCCACAGGTTTCTTTAGCCATCTAACCAATAGCTCTCATTTGTGCCCCAATCTGAACCAGACACTGGAAAAGGCATTAAGCAGCAGTAGATGGATTGGATAAAAGAGAGATATACAGCTGGGTGGTATCAATGTACTGAAAGCTTTGTGACCTGTAATGTCTCACCACTAGCAATCCCAACAGCCCACATTTACATTGGACGGGAGGGAAAACGAGACAGAGTTGTGTGGCATCACACACCACTCGAAGACACGCAGAGGCCGAGTGGCCCAGTAGATAGAGCACTGGACTGGGACTTAGGAGACCTGAATTCTATTCCCAGCTCTGCCACGGGCCTGCTGAGTAACCCAGGCAACTCACTTCCCCTCTATGTCTTCCCATCTCGAAAATGGAGGACAGTAATGCTGGCCTCCTTTGTCCAGTGCTTTGAGATCTACTGATGAAAAGTCATAGCTAGATATTTTATTAATTATTATTATTGCTCCAAATGATTTTCCAAGAAAGAATGTCAACCACTCAAGAGCATCGCCATGCACTCACACTAAAGCTCATGCATAAGTCAACTGCACCTGCCAACTACTAGCAATGTATAGATAAAAACACAGCACAGCTAGCAGCTGGTGCAGCTTCAGTATTCTTTGACTCACCACAAATTATCTCATTCCCACCTGGCTGTAGTTCCAGGTGATCCCAGCACTTGCTTCGCAGCTTTTCTGTTGCTGCAGTATTGTTATTCCTGGAACAACTTCTTCTGGTAGTGGCCTTTAGAGGAGCGATTTCAGGAGAAGGGGGAAGAATGGCACTCCAGAAAACTTTAGGTAATACAGACTTCAAAAAGTTCCCAACAGGCAGCAATGCACCAGCTATCTTGGGGTCTTTTCTGCCATATATGGGTATGGTATTGAAATCATGCAGTACCTTATAACACCATTGTGCTGGGTGTTTATCCCACAAAAGGCCTGAGTGGGTAAAAAGAGATCATCAATGCTGTGACAGGTTGCACCTGGAAGAGAGTCAGACCTGAAAAGCTGATTGATGATGAAACCCAGCGGGGCAGGGGCAGACTCAGGTGGCATACAACCAGGAAGTGGACCTCAGGAAGGAACTGTGCAGTCACTCCCTAAAGAAGAGAAGAGTTTGCAAGAGAGAAGGAGGTCGTCAAGGGAGAGAGTAAGCAGAGGAGGCTGCAGTGGTAATACAGAGGGGGGCCAGAGATAGGGAAGGGATATGAGAAGCAGGCCAGGGAAACAGCAATGGCATCTGGGATTGCGTAGTCCACTGTTGCTAGATATAAGGTCCCTGGGGTGGATGGAACCTGGAGTAATGGCCGGGCCCAGGGTCCTCTACCAGTCACTGAGGAAGTGGCACAGTCTGGGCAGTAGATCAGAAGACTGCCTGAGAAAATGAGTCCAAAGAGATACTGATACCCTAGAAGGGGAAAACTATAGTGACCTGGCCAAAGGGCCAAGCCACGAAGAGGGAACACCCTGAGTTATACTGAGGGAGTAACCTGATTCCACAGAGAAGGAGCAAGACCATGGGTAACTGACCGAAGTAGGGGTGTCAGACTGGTCGAGAACTAATCCCCCAACGTGGCCACGGGTCGATGAGTAGTAAACCCTATGACAACCACCTTGGCGGGGGGAGTGAAACCTTTTCAGTGCTGTAAAGGCATTATGGTATCAAGGTTGTGTTATCTGAGAGCAAAGGGCCAATGGCTTATCTTCACCAAGGGCTATAGTAAGAGACATACAATCAGGTTGGAGTATCTGTCTGCAAGGAAATATACTGAAAACATTCCCAGAGTTCCAAATAACAAAGGACAAGTTGATATAAACAAAGTTTAAAAAAAAAATCAAGAGGAGATGGGTGCAGAGAGGAGAAATGAATAAGAATAACAACTTGTAAAACTTCTTCTGGTTCTGTACTTCCCTCTTTGTAGAGGCACAGCTGAGCCAATGCAGCTGGCTCCTTGACAAATGTGAAAAAATAAGCCAATTTGAGCTGGTTGTTAGCAGTCAGAGCACAGTGTCTCAGATAAATGAGTGTCTGCCTCAGGTATGGCAGCAGATCTTCCTGAACCGTTCCTGAGAGAGTTGCCAGCACTGCAGCAACCCTCAGCCATCAAAAGCAGTATGAGAGCTCTCTTCGATCTCCCATCCCCAACTTTGGTAAAAAGTGACCTTGAAAGAGGCTTTTCTTCCCAAGATCCTCCCCTCTTTCTCCTATTCCATCCTTTCCCCTGCCTGATAGCTATACGTTTTCTAGTAACAATCAGATATTCCCTTCAGCACATTGCTCAAGGTGATCTGCGCGGGATATCACTCGTTTAACTACGTGAGCCTATCTATACCTCTGAGCAGTATTTTGACGCTGCTATGTACTCTTGCCAAGAGTCCCACTTTGGTTTTCAGGATCTCCATCTACTGGCCTGTCCTCAGCTGCTGCCTCTTTGCCATGGGAAGAGACTGAGCAGCATTTTCATGGCCGCTCTCCTACCCAGATGAATTTTTAATGCTCCACCTGCTGAGGTTGCTCCATTCCTTATGTTGTTTCCTCATATGTGACAGAAAGAGGTATCTGGAGACAGAAAGTGGCAACCATCAGAAACCTTACTCACTAGCCATAAACAGCTTCTTGAGGCTCTCATGGGTAAAGCAGGAGAGGAGGAGCATGGGGTGACCCTACTCAAAGGTAGAGGGAGACCCCATAAGGCGAAGGGAAAAGGGGTCCTAGGTTTAGAGGGGAATAAAAGTAGAAAACTTAGTAAACAGATGGGTCAAAGAAGAGAAAAGATGATATGACCCACAAAGGCTATAGGGAATGTGCAGACCTGCCACTTCCTCTCTAAAAGATACAGGAGAGGGATGTGGGTTTGCCAGTGACTTCTGTCATACCAGATGGGGGTATGTGGGAGGGTCACGGGGGCTGACAGGTGATCTCTACATATCAGTAAGCATCCATGCTTTAAGATCCTTCTTGAAACTGCTTCCCAGCACCAAACATTTAAAGGTTCTCCTGTGGCTTTATATAGAGAACTTTAATAATGTCTCATCATTGTAATAAATATCACATTTCGATGCAACATCACAGTATGCTTTATATGGCAAGAATGGAGGATTTGGTTGGGTTGTTGGCTGGTTTGAGGCTAGTGAAAAAGTAGAACTTTCAAGGCAACTTGAAAACCACATTAATTTCGAGTCCATAATTAAGATATTTATATAAGCAATAACTTAAAATTCACCAGCCTCTCTCTCTATATATAGCCTGCCAGTGACCCCCATACTGATTGCTTATTAAGAGAATTGTCCTAAAAAAACAGTTTCATTGATGTTAAGACCGACAGGCCCAATCTGTGCTGGGCTCTATCTAGATGAACATATAGGAAGAGTTCATCCAAGAGTCAAAAACTTGAACCAGTTCAACTGAAACGGTTTTAAAAACTGACTTAGTTGAACCAGTGCAAATGCCTGGGTGGACAGCTCTTATATCAGTTTAAAACTGGTTATATTGGTTTAGCTTGTGAATTTATTAATGCAAGTGCAACCAATATTAACCAAGTACAAGCCACTACAGGCTGCAGCCATCTAGAGACAGCCAAAGGCTTGAAAAGACCCCCAGTTTAAAATGAGATTTCTGAAGGTTTTTCTTTTCTAAATATACAGTTGCTGCTTTTCCATTTGCTGGTAGCTTCCAAGACAACTTCTGCAAATCTCCTGCTTCTGGGGCAGGATTTGGCTTGTGGCCATGGATTTCATACTTGGCTTCATGAGCAAAATCTAAACAGGTCTAGAATGCTAAGAAAGTTTGGAGCAGCTGAGTGCAGATGGACTTTTTTCTTTTTTGTAAGAAATAATAAAAAAAAAATCCTAACATTTTAAACCACTTAGAGGCTGGAAAAGCAACTTCCTGCAAAATGTTTAATGTTTCAAGCAGTTTACCAGCTGGAATAGCAAGCTTTCTGGTGTTAACGATTAACAGTTTGAGCCACTCAACAGATGGAAAATTACAGAATATATTTAACATGTTGAGGTTCTTCACTGGGTAGAAAAATAACTTATAAAATACATTAGTCATCTGGAACCATTCAGAGGTGGAAGGAAGATTTTTTTTTTAATAAGACCTAAAAAAATGGTATTGATATTATGAAACTAATGTGTAGCTAATGTTAAATAAATTCTCATCTAACAGACTAAGGGGAATATTAGAAGTTAGTCACTGAGCAGTTTCATTTCACAGGGGGTTGTGCCAGCATCTTTGGTTTTGATCCACATGGGGACATGCCCTGCAAGTTTCCCTTTGTCAAGCCCATATCTCAAAGTTAATTGTAGACTAAACCACAAGAGTTTTCAACCGGTCAAAGCGAGAAATTTAATGAGTTAGTTGGTGGTGAGACAGAATCAAAGCCCCAGAGCTAAATACTCACAAACTTCAGGGAAATCTACATCCACAAATGGCCTCTATCATTTTGAATTCACAACAAAACGCAAAACACAGTGAGTTTCAATTAGAACTCAAAGCCATACTTTCCCCAGTTCTGCACAAGACTAAAGGCTAAGAATCTCTGAAAGACATAAACAGGAATGCCATCATGTGACGGAACACACCCCTGGCACGTCTGGAGTGGAGGGGCAGGGCCCCAGGGTGTTTCTGGGTTGGGTTGCCAACTTTCTACTCACACAAAACTGAACACCCTTGCCCCGCCCCTCCTCTGAGGCCCTGTCCTCCGCTCACTCCATCCCCCACCCTCTGTCACTCACTCATTTTCACCGAGCTGGAGCAGGGGGTTGGGGTGCAGGAGAGGGTGAAGGCTCCAGCTGGGGGTGCAGCCTCTGGGGTCAGGCCAGAAATGAGAAGTGCAGGGTGTGGGAGGGGGCTCCGGGCTGAGGCTGGGTTGGGATGCAGGAGGTGGTGAGGGCTCCAACTGGGGGTGTGGGATTTGGGGTGGGGCCAGGGATGAGGGGTTTGAGGTGCAGGAGGGTGCTCCAGGATGTAGGGTGCAGCTGAGAGGTTTGGAGTATGAGTTGGGGTTCCAGGCTGAGGCAGGGGTTTGGAGTGTGGGAGGAGGTACGTGCTCTGGACTGGGGATGTGGGTTCCAGGGTGGGACCAGAAATTAGGAGTTCAGGCTGCAGGAGGGGGTTCTGGGCTGGGGCGAGGGGTTCAGAGTGTAGGAGGGGGCTCCAAGCTGGGGTAGGGGGTTGAGGTGTGGGAGGGGGTGAGGGCTCCGGCTGGGGGTGTTGGCTCTGGTGCGGGGCTGGGGATGAGGGATTTGGGGTAAAGGAGGGGGCTCCGGGCTGGGGCAGGGGGTTGGGGTGCAGAGGGCTGAGGGCTCCAACTGGGGGTTCAGACTCTGGGGTTGCACCAGGGATGAGGGGCTTGGGGATGCTCCCAGAAGTAGCGGCATGTTCCTCTTCTGGCTCCCATACAGAGGCATGGTCAGGCAGCTCTGCGCGCTGCTCCGTCCTCAAGTGCCACCTCTGTAGCTCCCATTGGCCATGGTTCCCAGCCAATGGGAGCTGTGGGGGAAGCACCTCTGGATGGGGCAGTGAACAGAGCCCCCTGTCTGTCCCTAGGTGATCTCCCACCTCTGTGCAGCCAGTGGCCTGTACTCCCCACTGCCACGCTGAAGCCTCCACATTTATTTATTGACAAATAAAACTTGCAGAATTTTAAAATATTGTATGCAGAATTTTTAATTTTTGGTGCAGAATTCCCTCAGGTGTATAAAATATGTGTGGCAACGTTGTATGTGAAATTATAAGATTCCCCTGTATGGTGTAATTAACACATGTTCCAAACCTCACAGCAACTGTCCAGGCAAAGTCAGGTGTGACCCAAACAAAGGAAGGAATATGTGCTTGCCTTAATTTGCATTTAAGCAGTACACAGAGTCATCAAGCAGGAAGGGAAAACAAAGGAAGTTCAAAAAGGTGGAAAAACCCAGCAGGGAATATCCTTCCATACAGACTCTGTCTCCTGGATCTCAACTGGAAATGTTTTTCAAGAGGGGGACTGAAACTATAAAAAGGAGGGATAAATACCCCAACGCACCCCCTCTCACCCTGCTGCCCATCACATTCACTGCAGCTGAAGAGACAAAGGAAGCAGCCATTGGACTCTGTGGGAGGGGTCCAGACCTAAGGAGTTTGGTCAGTAAGGCTGCTGAAAGCATGTGGTGAGAACACTTTGCTTTGAATCTTACATAGTTTAAGTTAGGCCCTAGGAAGCAGTTTATCTTTATTTTTCTTGTAACTAGTTCTGACTTTTATGCCTCATTACTAAGGCTAAGATTTTGTCAAGGATATTTTTAGTAAAAGTCAGGGCAATAAAGAAAAATTCACGGAAGTCCGTGACCTGTCCCTGACTTTTACTAAAAATAGCCATAATAAAATGAAGAGCCTGGACAGCTACGAGTGGGCTGGTAGCTCCAGGGTCCCCCTCCGCTGGCAGCTCCGAACTCCAAGGGTTCCTCCTGCCTCCATGGAGACCGGGAGCTCCAGGGGTCCCTGGGCTGCCCAGGATGGTGGGGAGTGACGGGTGTCCCCCCTGCTGCCCATGGTGGCCATGGGCCGCAGGAGGGGGGAACTTGCAGCTCCCAGCCAGGGCTGGCTGAAGTCATGGAGGTCTTTGGAAGTCACGAAATACGTGACCTCCGTGACTAAATCGCAGCCTTACTTATTACATGTACTCACTTAAAATCTCTCTCTTTGTAGTTAATAAACTTTTTTAATTGTTTTATCTAATTCAGAGTGTTCAAGTTGAAGTGTCTGGGTAACAAGCTGTGTGCATATTATTCCCTTAAAGGAATAACACTCAATATATTTGTGTTGTCCAGCAGAGGACTGGACAGTACAGAATATATGTTTCTGGGGGGGGGAATTGGGACTGGAAGGATGTTGGGGTCACCCTGTGGTAATCTTAAAGGCTCGTAAGAGCCAAGGTGCGGCTGGCTGGCTGCAGTGCACACACAGACAAAGTTGGAAGTGACTTTTAAATGCTGGTGGCTGTTTGTGAGCAGTCCAGGTTGGAACCTACAGCAGCAAGGCATGATAAAGGGCACTCTGTAGGGGTGACACAGCTACTCATTGGTCTGGACTGTACCCTGGTATGTCACCCATGAAAATACTCCAGAACATAATGGGCTAAAACACAGGAGGACATGAACTGAAGCCAAGGAAGAATCCAGCCTAACACATCTGTAGCGACATACATCTGATGCAAACAACATGGTCATCAATAGAGATTGATCCTACGATGATCAACACCAAAAACTCAGGGCTCTATCACTTTAACTCAAGGAAAATTCCTTTAATGTGAGAAAGTAGCAAGGTAGTCTTTGGGGTTAGCCACTTAAAGGAGACACGATCATACAAACTAGCCCACTGTTTTATTCGGGCAGTAAGGGAGGTTATGGATAATGAATGGGTGTTAAGGAGTCATAGAAGTAACACAAGGTGCAACTAGAAAAACATTCCAGAAAGCTTATGCTCCAATACATCTGTTAGCCTATAAGGTGCCACAGGACTCTGTCGCTTTTTACAGATCCAGACTAACATGGCTACCCCTCTGATTTTTAAAAAAGTTAGACAAGATTTTTTGGGGGTACGAAGGGAACTGGCAAAGGGGAGAGGGGGAGTTTACAGGATACATATGTTGAACAGATAGGTGTGGACATTGCTAGATAGGGCCATGGCCTAATCCCATCCCAAAACATTACTGTGTTTCCATGAACATTTTGACATTGCTAAATACGGCACATAGCCTAATCTCTTCCCAAAGCAGTTCTGTGTTAACATGAACAAATGGCAAATGAGTTCAATATGCAGACGACCTGAGCCACAACCACTTAGTCACCACACTCTTTGCAAAGCAGCAAGAGAGAAATCAATACACGTTACGCAAGCTACCGAATGCCTTGAGGATTTGCATGTGCGCGCACGCACAAAGCAAGAAATCCATATGGGAAGTAATTTCTTACTGATAAAACTGTTGGCTTTTGAGTCACAGCCACCTCACTTTATAACCATTTCTGTCTCCAAATGAAAATACTATGAAGCAAGTTACATATGTTAGACAGACACATAGTCTGAACCATTAAAGCCACAAACCAACAGTTAGGAGACAAGTTATAGGGGGAAATAATGCAATCTCAGTGGTATTGCAGCCACATGGCAAGCTTTATTTTGTTTAATTCAACAATCAACTCATTATATTATTAACTCAATTCAATAGAAACAGCAGGGGGAATCCTGCTAATTTACTCTTGAGCATTGTAGGGGTCTCTGAATGTGTGAAAACAATGAAATACAGGAGGAATTAGAGGGTTGGTATCATAAGGGGGAGGAAAGTTTCCATTTCCATATAATGCTTACCCTGAATTAACAATTGGTAAGCCTGCTGCTTATGTGAAATATGGGTAAGTCCTATATAGAAGTTGCCATTAGAAAGTCAACATTTGAAAACACTTATCACGTATAAGTATCTCTAACACCATGGTTTCTCCTGTTCTAAGGGTAGGAAGTAACTGCAGTCTTACATATCATTGTATAGTTAATAACGGCTCATGAATGCTGACTGTCCAACGGTGAGCACTGTATACTCCTTATTAGGTGGTAGAGGTTTTTATTAATGACAAAGTCTTCTGACTTCAACCCAGGAAGCTGATATGGTACCAGTAAGTCCTGTAGATACGCCAGCACCTGTGACTTCCCTAACTTTCAGACTGGAAGAGCACAATAGGCTGTTGGCTCTATTATTGAATACAGACATCTTCAACATAGGCAAAAAAATGTGAACGTGAATGGTCAAAACACCACAGAGAACATCTGTATACTTTAGTGCTAGTTTGAGCATTCAAATATCAGATGTTTATGTTCCACTTACGTAACAAATTTGATAACTGAACTTTGTTTTGCTTTCTAATGCTCATACTCTAGCTACATTTTGCATAAGAACATAGAAAAATCAAAGTGCATAAGAGAAAAATGTTCCCAACATTTGTAGGAGTTTTATTTATAATTCTAATAATAATTGAAAAAAACAGCTGGACAAAGATGACATAGATCCCCAAAGCAAGACCATGAAGATGCTTTTCAACTCTGGAAACTGCATTAAATCTGGAGTGCCTGGGAGAAACTCTGATAACTGGCATGCCTGCAACAAAATGGTCTGTCTCTCAAAATGAGAATGAACACAAAATCAGTTGACTGAACTCAAAGTGCCAGATTTCAAAATAAAAAAAATCAAGCAACAGTTGACATCAGTACACTGATCCACTCTAAGTTGCAGCTTTGTGCATGGTCCCAATTGTTTAACAGAGGAGAAAATTCAAGTTAGCTGTGGTAATAGCCATTAGCAAAGGGAAGAAACACAAAGCGCTCTAATTGTTGCATCTTGAGTTTACCATTAATCTTTTTATCAGTGTCGTAATTGCACTAGACATTTGTATGATAGCTGTGCATGTTCATCCTACACCATTAGACTGTGCTTCTCCACAGGCCTGTGGGGTTGGGAAAGAAGCTCAGCAAAACAAACCCTGACCATTCTCAGAAGGGATTAGTTTCCTTCTGTGCATCACTGTGCATAATCATTCCAATTAACTTCAAACAATATAAAATGGTGAACTTACATAGCAACCTTTATTCTTGTTGATCTTAAAGGCCTTGCAAACATCAACTAATTAAGCTTCAACACTAGCACAGGGAGAGGCAGGTATTACTCACACATTTTTACAAATGCAGAAACTGCAAGGTTGTGGCAAATTCAGGCCACTTAGCTACCTGGAGAGGGGTAACAATTAGCCCGGAAGGCTTAGCCAGCAAAATAAGGTTCAGCTGGGGCAGGGGTTAGGAAGAAACTAATCAGGTTCAGCTGGCCCCAGTTGCGAGAGACCTTTTTAAACCCTCCCTGACAAGGAAGCGGGGGGGGGGGGGGAAGGAGGATGAGAGAAGCAGGGCAGCTGCCAGCAAGGAGGGACAGCTGAACCCTGAGACTCGCTGCAGGACGAAGGGCACCCTCCCCAGGGGGCTGGCTGAGAAGGAATCAGCCCGGCCTTGTGAGATTGAGAAGGGTTTTTTTTCCTTGTGCCCTAGCCTGTGCCTCTGAGGCTGGGAAGGACTGAGCTAACAAACAGAGGGACAGGTGTTTTGCCACACGTGGTGTCAGGAGTGGGATCGCCTAGTGGGTGAGGCTCCATGGCAAGCTGTAACTGGGCAGGGTGAAGACCACAAAAAAAAAAATAAAAAAAAAATAAAAAAAAAAAAATTTTTTTCCCCCCCCTAAAATGGAGGATGTGCTGAAGGCACTGATACAGGCCACTGCGGCCCAACAAGAGGCTACCAGAGTGCAGGTGGCTGCCCAGCGGGAGTCCGTACGGGCACAACAGGAGACCAACCAGCTGTTGATGAGCCAGGCAGCCCAAGATCGAGCAAACCTGACCGAGGTAGTGAATCAGTTGAAGGCCCTGACCACAATGACGCAGGGGGCCCAGGGGACCCGACCGCTACGGGCAAGCAACTACTTGCAGAAGATGATACCAGAGGACGATGTAGAGGCATATCTCCTTGCGTTCGAGAGGACGGCCCGGCGGGAGGCCTGGCCACAGGACCAGTGGGCCGGTCTGCTGGCTCCATTTCTATGCGGGGAGGCCCAGAAAGCCTACTTTGACATGCCCGCGGAAGCAGCCATGGATTACTCTCGGCTGAAGGCGGAGATCCTGGCGAGGGCAGGCCTGACGCCTGCCATAAGGGCCCAGCGCTTCCACGAGTGGAAGTACCGGGAGGACAAACCCCCGAGGTCCCAGCTATTCGATCTGATACACCTTGCTCGGAAGTGGCTCCGCCCCGAGGCCCATGGGCCGGAGAAGGTATTAGAACTCCTGGTATTGGACAGATACATGAGAGGGTTGCCGCCGGACATACGGGGGTGGGTCTGCCAAAACGACCCCTCCTCTTATGATGATCTGGTTGCTCTCGTGGAGAGACACTTGGCAGCCCAAGAACTATCTCAGACCCCCGGGGGAGGGAGGCGCCAATATCAGAGGCCAGCAACTACGCCGAGGCCCCCGTTCGCCCTAGCCCCGGGCCGGAAAATGGAGGGGAGGCAGGAGGTGAAGGAACCACCGGCAGTCCCGGAAAGACTGGAGGACTGGGGAAGAAGGGCTCCGGGAATGCGTCCCAGCAGCCCGAAAAATAGGGGGCTGCCCAAGGGGGGGTACCGATGTTATGCCTGTGGTGAACTAGGGCACATTGCTGCCCAATGCCCTAACCTTGGGGAGCCTATGCAGTGCGAACTAGGGGAAATAGGGGGACCGTGCGGGCTAATCAGTCTGGTCGGGGACACGATGGTCCCTCATAGATACACTCAGCCCGTTAAGCTGAACGGGATAGGGACCACAGCATTAATAGACTCAGGCAGTGCGATTACGCTGGTCTCTGGGAAGCTGGTCAGGCCGGGCCAACTATCCCAGGCCAGGCGCTCGGGAATATCCTGTGTACATGGGGATGTCGGCTACTACCCGACCGTCCCTGTACGCATTGAGGTGCTCGGAAGCCCCACCGAGGTGACGGTAGGAGTCGTTCCGAAACTCCCTTACCCTGTCCTTATCGGACGAGACTTCCCGGGATTTGATGGCCTACTCCCCGGGAAAGAGGAGGAAGGGTGGGAGAACCCTGGGGCCCCAGGGGCGGCCCAGTTGGGGGACCCTCTCCCCGCTTTCCACGAGTTTGGCCAGGACGTGTTCTCCCCACCGGGGAAGCCCAGGAAACCTCGGAGGGAACGGAGGGCCGACAAAAGGAGGGGGACGAGGATCCTGACCCGGTACCTGACGCCTACATTGGCGGGGGAAAGAAGGGGCGCAGCTGACAGCGGGGCCAGGCCAGCCGACTCCAGCCCATTTGTTGGGCCGGGTTCCCCGAAGGCTATCTCTGAAGGGGAGGGGGAGGAGGACCCCCCCGAAATGGGGCCCATAAGGGCCGCACGTGGGACTTTTGGTCAGGATCAGGCCAATGATCCCCTATACCACAACATTTTTAAAGAAGTAGTCGAGGTGAATGGGGTCCCGGTGGAAGGAAGAGCTAAGGGACCAGGACCGTATTACATGATTAAAAAGGATTTGCTGTATAGAGTAGTCCGGGTCCAAGAGCGAGTCATCGAACAACTCTTGGTCCCCCGGAAGCATCAAAGGGAGGTAATGGACCTGGCCCACAGTCATCTGTTCGGGGCCCATCTAGGGATGGATAAGACCCTCGACCGGGTTCTACAGAGGTTTTTTTGGCCTGGCATTTATGCAGCCGTCCGGCAGTATTGTTCCTCCTGTCCGGAGTGCCAACTACATGGGCCCCGACCATACTTACGGGCCCCTCTGGTCCCTCTACCAATTATTGAGATCCCGTTCGAGCGTATAGCTATGGACATAGTGGGGCCGTTAGAAAAGTCAGCCCGGGGCCATCGGTACATCCTAGTAGTATTGGATTATGCCACCCGATACCCCGAGGCCATCCCCCTGCGGAATACCATGTCCAAGTCCATAGCCAAAGAATTAGTCCAGATATTCTCCAGAGTAGGGATACCTAGGGAGATCCTGACAGACCAAGGGACCCCCTTTGTTTCCAAGCTGATGAAGGACTTGTGTGACCTGCTCCACATACGGACCCTCCGAACGTCGGTCTACCACCCCCAGACCGATGGCCTCGTTGAACGCTTTAACAAGACGTTGAAAAACATGTTGCGGAAGGTGATCAGCTGCGATGGAAAAGACTGGGACACCCTGCTACCATACGTGCTGTTTGCCGTCCGGGAAGTTCCTCAGGCCTCCACGGGATTCTCCCCCTTCGAGCTGTTATATGGTCGGCACCCCAGGGGCATACTGGACCTGGCTAAAGAAGACTGGGAAGAGCAGCCAAACCCGGGGAGAAACATTGTGGAACATGTGCTACAAATGAGAGACCGAATCGCCAGGGTCACCCCCCTAGTACGCGAACACATGGAGAAGGCCCAAGGGGCACAACGGACCTACTACAACCGTCAAGCAAAGGCCCGGAAGTTCCAGGTGGGGGACCGGGTGATGGTGCTCATACCCACGGCAGAGAGCAAGCTCCTGGCCAGATGGCAGGGACCTTATGAGGTAATTGAGGCAGTAGGGGAAGTTAACTACAAGGTCCGGCAGCCAGGTCGCCGGAAGCTGGAGCAGATCTATCACATAAACCTGCTGAAACCCTGGCAGGATAGAGAAACCCTGGTAACGGTGTTGGGGGCGCCACCCCCTAAAGACGATCAGCCCAACCAGGTGGGAATATCCCTGGAGCTGACCCCAGAACAACGATCCGAGGCGGTCAGCCTGGTCAAACGCAACCAAGACGTGTTCTCGGAGAAGCCCGGTAGAACTACGGAAGTTCACCATCACATCTTCACAGAGCCCGGGGTGAAGGTGCACGTCAACAAGCCATACCGGATCCCGGAGGCCAAAAGAGAGGAAATTCGGAAAGAGGTCAGGAAGATGCTGGCCCTAGGGGTTATTGAAGAGTCTCATAGCCAGTGGTCCAGTCCCGTGGTTCTGGTGCCAAAGCCAGACGGCAGTATGAGGTTCTGCAACGACTTCCGCAAGCTGAACGAGGTATCCCGATTTGACGCCTACCCCTTACCCAGGATCGACGAACTGATCGACAGACTGGGAAAGGCCCGGTTCATGTCTACCCTGGACCTTACCAAGGGCTATTGGCAGATCCCCCTGGCGAAGACCGACAAGGAGAAGACGGCCTTTGCAACCCCGGAAGGACTATATCAATACACCGTTCTTCCCTTTGGATTACATGGGGCCCCCGCTACCTTCCAGCGGCTAATGGATAAGCTGTTACGGACCCATAGGGAGTACGCTGCTGCCTATCTTGATGATGTCATCATATATAGCCCCGACTGGGAGACGCATCTCGGAAAGGTAGAGGCAGTCCTAGATACCCTGAGAAAGGCCGGACTGACCACGAATCCCTCCAAGTGTTCGATCGGGTTAGCTGAAGCCAAATACCTGGGGTATGTAGTGGGGAGGGGCGTGGGGAGGCCCCAACTCAACAAGCTAGACGCCATACTGAAGTGGCCCCGGCCACTGCGGAAAAAGCAGGTCCGAGCATTCCTGGGACTCGTGGGGTACTATAGGCGGTTCATTCCCCACTTTCCCACCAGGGCATGCCCCTTAACGGACCTGACCAGGGCTCGGGGCCCGGACATAGTGAAATGGTCTGCTGCGGCCGAAGCCACTTTTGTGGATCTACGAACGGCCCTCTGCACAGACCCTGTCCTAGTAGCCCCAGACTGGGGGCAGGAGTTCGTCCTACAGACGGACGCCTCGGAAGTAGGCCTGGGGGCGGTGCTTTCCCAAATGGTCGGAGATGACGAACACCCCGTCCTCTACCTCAGTAGAAAGCTCCTGCCTAGAGAACGGAAGTACGCCATCGTGGAGAAGGAATGTCTGGCGGTAAAATGGGCCGTAGAAAGCCTCCGCTATTATTTACTGGGACGGAGATTTGCCCTAGTCACGGACCATGCCCGTTGCCATGGATGCACCAGAACAAAGACAAGAACGCGCGAGTGACGAGATGGTTCCTGTCGCTTCAGCCCTTCCACTTCACGGTTCGGCACCGGTCCGGGACTCAACATGGCAATGCGGATGGCCTGTCAAGGGTACATAGTTTTCCGACCCAAGTGGCCCAACCCCGTAGTGTTGAGCGGGGGGGGGGGGGATATGTGGCAAATTCAGGCCACTTAGCTACCTGGAGAGGGGTAACAATTAGCCCGGAAGGCTTAGCCAGCAAAATAAGGTTCAGCTGGGGCAGGGGTTAGGAAGAAACTAATCAGGTTCAGCTGGCCCCAGTTGCGAGAGACCTTTTTAAACCCTCCCTGACAAGGAAGCGGGGTTGGGGGGAGGGGAAGGAGGATGAGAGAAGCAGGGCAGCTGCCAGCAAGGAGGGACAGCTGAACCCTGAGACTCGCTGCAGGACGAAGGGCACCCTCCCCAGGGGGCTGGCTGAGAAGGAATCAGCCCGGCCTTGTGAGATTGAGAAGGGTTTTTTTTCCTTGTGCCCTAGCCTGTGCCTCTGAGGCTGGGAAGGACTGAGCTAACAAACAGAGGGACAGGTGTTTTGCCACAAAGGTATCAAATGCAGAGAGAGGTTCAGGACTTTCTCATGGTCACACAGCAAACCTGTGACAGAGCTGTTATTAAAAACCAGGAATCCTGACTCTAACTGCTAGATGGCACTCCCTTGGCAGCAAACAATGCCTATCTTGTCTTCTATTTGCTGGAAAAGACATTTCTTAAATAAATGCCTCCAAGGCAACAGTACAGAACTAAGGATATTTCTCAACATTAAGAAGACAGCCCTCATCTTCACAGGCAGCTGATGTATGAAGTCATTCCCTCAGACTGGCTGTACAAGAAGTGCTCCCATTGCTGGGCTTATGCCAAGAGAGCCAGGGAAAACATCAACCATTCTTTTGAAGAACCTGGCCCTAGCTCCCAAGGGTTGACTGAAAATTGCAGCAGCACATAATGGCGTCCAGCAGCCAGTCAGAGGTCTCTCCTTTATGGCCGGTAGTGGTGCTGTCTCTTCCTGATCAACGAAGGCTGCTCCTCAAACCTTAGTCTCCATAGTTTCTGCAGGCTGCTCCTTAGGCCTGGGCCCCAGTCTCCACCTTGGGAGAAGTGATTAGAGTGAAGTGGCGTTGCTACTTAGGTCTGGTCTATACTGGGGGGATCAATCTAAGTTATGCAACTTCAGCTACGTAAATAACGTAGCTGAAGTCGATGTACTTAGATCTACTCACCGCAGTGTCTTCATTGCGGTGAATCGACTGCTGACGTGCCCCCGTCGACTCCGCCTGTGCCTCTCACTCTGGTGGAGTACCAGAGTCGACAGGAGAACGTTCAGCGGTCGATTTATTGCATCTTCATTAGACGCGATAAATCGAACCCCGCTGGATCGATCGCTGCGCGTCAATCCTAAGGGTAATATAGACAAGCCCTCAGTGTGTGCACATGAGGTAGGGTGAGTGCATGTGTGCATAAGGGTGGCATGGAGCTTCAGGTGAGAAGTGAGAGCAGACCGATGGGGTAAGTGCTGGGGAGAGGGGAGGAATGGACAGACAAGATGATCCAATGGTTGGGGCACTAGTCTAGGACTTGAGAGAACTGACTTCAATTCCCTGCTGCACCACAGACTTCCAGTGTGACCCTGGGCAAATCACTTTGCCTCTCTGTGCCTTAGTTCCTCATCTGTAAAATGGGATAGTAGCTCTTCCCTATCTCACAGTGGTGTTGTGATGATAGCTACATGAAAGACTGAGGCACTCCAATATTATGGTGAGGGGGAGTCCTACAAGCCCCTTTGCTATATAGAAGGGTGGATTCAGAAGGGGCAAAGAAAAGGGGAAAAGGATAAGAAAGAAGGAATAAGCAAAGGGAAAATGATAACATAAAAACCATAAAGAAGGAGGCGACAAGGGTGTTCATAGGAAGAAACAAGGTAGCACATGGAAACAACAAGGAGTAAACATTGATGTGTTTTTGCACATTTTTTAATAGTGATAAAAATAGAACATGAGAAATATTATGTCCCTGTAAATTAATGGTATTCCCACACCTTGAACAGTGAGTTCAGTCCAGGCCTAAAAATACAGTCGAAAGAAAACAGATTCTAGGCAGGCAACTAACATGGTTATAGCCACAGGAATCCTTCCATATGATTGCAAAGACTGGGATTCTTTTGTTTATAGAGCAGATGAACAAGAGGGTACAAAACAGAGGTATATGAAACAATGAATGGTAAATCATGTGGTCCCGTTTTCCCCTCTCACAAAGGGAAAGAAAAAGGAACATTCGATGGGAGAGAAAGAGAACAGATTTAAAACTGGGGGAAGGAAATATATTTTTACATAACACATAATTAACATGTGGAACTCATTACCATAAGGTATCATTGAGGGCTAGAGCATTAAGAAGACTCACAAATAGGAGATATTGACATGGATAATAAGAACATCCTCTCTTACTTGAGACAGAATACAATGGATAAGGGGCATGTATAACCCCTCATGCTTAAGGGAATAAACCAGTCACTAAATGCCAGAGTTTGGCAAGTAACTTCCTATGGTCAATTATTCCATAATTATCAACTACAGGGTTTTGGGGTGTTTTTTTTGTTTTGTTTTGTTTGCATCTTTCTCTAAAGCATTTACTATTGGCTGCACCAGAGACTGATCACTGGACTAGATGGACTACTGGCCCAGTTTGGTGTGGTAATTTCTATGTTCCAATAATATAAAGAAGGGCACAATGGTTGGTTAACGAGAAAAATAGATGCATTTTCCTGCTTTTGACAAGAATGGGGTTACTGTGCGCCTTCTGGATGTTTATGTTTCTGCAACTTCTACTCCCACCCAATATTTTCACCAGATACCCTTGGCCTTATTTATTTCAGCTGTACTCCTGTTGGTTAAAGGTTAGTAGGAAGTCCTTTCTAAGAGAACCTAAAAGATATAAGATACAAGATATGAGATATCATATCTTCCTATGTTACAGAACTCCAGTAAAATACTTATCTTGCAGGACCTCTGCTCACAGGTATCACAAGGCATGGCGGAAGAGAGTTTTCTACTTTAAAAACCTTCTTGGTCAGGCACTTTGCAGCACAGAAGAATTCCATTTTTTCTATTTTTGACATTTTCTTCCATGATTTAAATTACTTGTTATGCTCCTGCTCTCTTATTGACAGTACTTCTTGACAGGAGAAAGATTAATTTACCTTTAAAATATGGAAGATATAAAAACACCCACTAACAATGAGAAATAATGTATCAAGAAGAATTTCCACTCTTTTGGGGCATACATGATTTTTTTTATTTTGTTTTTTTAGAGTAAGCCTGTGACCTTTTCTCTTCCTCAAGGACATTTATGCTTCAACCAGGTCTGGGGTCCCAACAAATGTGTTAATGACCATGACAGCTGGTAGTGAAAGGTGCAACATGCAAGTGAAAGGTGCAAGGATTCACCAGAGGCCTTAAAAGCCAACTCCCAAGTATGCTCTTCTATCAGCTATTGTTTAAGAATCCTGATGCCCCGAAAGCCCCCGCAAAAACAAAGTAAATTAGCTGTCTTGCCATAAACTTTGTGCCACTGAGCTTGGACAACATGACACAAAAATCCCTCACCTTCTAGAAAATGAGAAAAAGTAGATTAGATCCAGGATAATGGCTCTCATGGTTGAGTGAGGTTGAGGTCTTTACCTAATCTCAGTGAGACTAACAGAATGCAAAACTCATGAGCAGAAGTAGATATTTAAAATAACTCTGTCCTCTGTACACACCTTTGGCTTAGCTGCACTGATTTCTCTGGCCTTCTACAAGGGCCGAATTTGGCCCCTAACCATCCTCATTATATAGAAGAAAACCCATTGAAGAGAATCATTGTTCACTGTTTACCTGTTAATCAAGAAAAGCAAAATTCCTTTATAGCCATGTCCTTTCCCCCATGGTTTTCAGGTAGGGTGACCAAATGTCCTGATTTTAGAGGGACAGTCCCGATTTTTGAGTCTTTTTCTTATATAGGCTCCTATTACCCCCCACCCCCGTCCCGATTTTTCACATTTGTTGACTGGTCACCCTATTTTCAGGCAGACTATCAAAAGACAGCCAATAACCCTGTTGCCAGTTTGGGTTTCAGGTTTGCTTGGCTACACATGCTGAAAAACCTGGACAGCAAAGGCTAGATCAGGCTGTGATGAAAAGTCCACGTTTCCTAGTTGATACTTTGCATCCCCTGGAGAAAGTAACAGAAATAAAGCCATGCAGGTTAACAAACCGATTCACTGCAGGAAACTGCTAATTAGTCTCCAAATGAAATTTAACAGTTATCTCCATTTTAACTAACTAAAGTGTACAGCAAAATGCAAGGTATTTTGAGACTCTTCCTCAAAGATCAATAAATGTAATAAACCTACAGATCTATCTCATTTCCTAAATTCGGCTTTAGAAGTCATTTCCTCTTGCTGTTAAATTTTAGAACAATTCACTTTTCAAATTTAATTTTAAAAAACCCCTAAGGACATCACAATTTAGAGCACTAAGTGGCTAAAAAAACCTCAGTAAAACACATTTAATTGTCTTATAAAATACACTGCTTAACTTATAATGTACAGGCTGGAAAGTCAGGGCCGGCTCCATGGTTTTTGCTACCCCAAGCAGCAAAAAAAAAAATAAAAAAAAATATTGTGGATACTGGTCCACAACTGAGGACTTGTCTACGCTTACTGGGGGATCGACGAGCAGTTAGCGATGCATCGGCGGTCGATTTAGCGGATCTAGTGAAGACACGCTAAATTGACTGCAGATTGCTCTCCCGTCAACTCCTGTACTCCACTGAATCGAGAAGAGTAGGGGGAATCAACGAGAGAACGTCTTCTGTCGACATCATGTACTGTGGACCTCACGGTAAGTAGATCTAAGCTAAGTCACTTTGAGTTACGCTATTCACGTAACTCAAATTGCATAGTTTGGATCAAATTTCCCCTGTAGTGTAGACAAGGCCTAAGCTCCTAGGCGCTACTGCAGTATAAACAGTAAATAATAATAAGGAATTACAGGCCCATTATTGTAGCATTTGGGGACAGATGGAGAAGAGCTCTCTCCTTTCTCTCTTCCCCACTAACTGTCATGAGCAGCCGCACAATCCCTATTGCGGATCTGTTCCTTTTAAAGGGCTGTTTCTTCTGCATGTGCCAGAGCATTGAGGAATCAATTTCTTTGGCTTTCCAGGTCATACATGGTCAAGAAGGCTGCTGCAATTTTGAGCTGAAAGAGCTCCTAGTGAAAGACAGTGTGTGCATGAGTATGTATTTTATGTTATTTACAGAACAGGAGATGTAATTAGTCACCAAGGCCGTGATTCAGCAAAGTACCCATCCACATGCTTAACTCCATCCCTATTCAATCAAGTACTTAAATATGTTCTTAAAGTTAAGCTTGTGCTGAAGTACTTTCCTGAATCAGAACCCCAGAAGTAAACAGTGTGAGATTAAGAAAAGGTCACCAAGAACATATTTAATAAAGCATCAACATCAAAACAAATTCTAATCATCAATTACAAACAGCATTCTGAGGGCTGGTCTACACTGGGGGAGGGATTGATCTAAGATACGCAACTTCAGCTACGTGAATAGCGTAGCTGAAGTCAATGTATCTTAGATCGATTTACCTCTCATCCTCACGGCGTGGGATCAACATCCACGGCTCCCCCTGTAGACTCCACTACCGCCGTTCGCACTAGTGGAGTTCCGGAGTCAACAGGAGCGTGTTCGGGGATCAATATATCGCGTCTAGATGAGACGCGATATATTGATCCCCGAGAAATCGATCGCTACCCGCCAATACGGCAGGTAGTCTAGACGTACCCTGAGATGGATTCAGGGCTCTCTGTTGTTTTCCAATAACATCTATTTATTATAAGGGTTTTATTAATCTGAAAGATTCTCGTTAGTAAAACATTAATTTTTATGCTCCATTTTCTGCATTATTCTCAAGCTTTAGTTTCTTGGTACTTAAGACAAGTGCAGAATCCAGAAGCTACCATCCAGCTTGTTAAACCCCACGTAATAGGATATAAGCAGCAGAGTAATTACATCATCAAGAGAACTAGTGCATCTATCTGTAAATATTAAAGCAGAAATTTTACCTGGTCAAAGAAACTCTCCAAATTGGGGACACTTAAGAGTTCATGAATTTCAAAACTGAGCTTATACTTCAGCAAGTACAGAAATACACAACTCATTTCAGACATTATTTTTAAACAATTCACACAACTTAAAAATGCACTTGAACAGAAAGACAAAGTGGGTGAAGTAATATGTTATCTTGAAAGCGTGTCTCTCTCACCAACAGAAGCTAGACCAATAAAGTATATTACCTCACCCACCTTTCCTGTCTTCAACGGAAAAGTTGTTACGGTATAAAATGACTTCTGTCTAGCAAAAGACTCCTGGATTCAATGTCAATCTCTGTCGCATACTACTTGGACATGTGCACTCCTGACAACAGTCACTTAACTGCTGCGTTACTCAGTTTACGTAACTGCACAATGCATATAATAGCAATAGTCACCTACCACAGAGGGATCTTTGACAAAATTTATGTTTTGGAAAAAGCTTCTTGATATTCTTGGATGAAAAGTGGCTATATAAAAATATGTTTACTATTATGAACCAGGAAGCCAACTGCTTACCCACAATGAAGTGATTTTTACAACAGCAAAATCAAAGCTCTTTTCAATCAGACTGATCCCTTGGCAGAAAGGAAATATTCTGTATTGAAACAAACTCAGAACCTGAGTTCAACTGCACGGCTGTGTACTAGTTTAGCCTTCACAGGCTAAAATGTCAGTTGTAGAGTTCATGTAATTGTTCTATGGTCTTCAGAGAGGTAGAGTGGTCTAGAGGAAAGAGCATTAGAGTAGGAGTCAAGGTCCTGTGTTCTAATCCTCCCCCTACCATTGACTTGCCCTGAGCAACTCTCTAGGTCTCTGTATCTCTTCTCCATCTGTAAAGTGGGGATAATCTTTATTTACCTTCATATTTTTCATAGGACATTTAACATTAGTATTTCAATAACACTGACAATCCAATGTACTTTGAAAATACAAAGGTTATTATTATTAATTATAATAATAATAATAATTATTATTATTATTAAAGTCGCACCATTCTGTGCATATAAATCAGCCAAAGTCTTGTCTGCACTAGAAAGTTTTGCTACTTTCACTACAGAGAGGCAAACCCCACGCCCTACTAGGGTGATCACTGTTATAAAAATGCTTATAACAGTATAGTTTATTCCAATTCAGGACATGTAATACATGATACTGGTATAAGGCACCTTTATAGCAGTGTAACTACATCCACATTAAGGCTTATACCAGTATAACTATACCAGCAAAAAAAATTACAACCTCCAACTCTCAGTTTTACCTGTATCACTTTCAAGTATAGACCAGGCCTAAATGTGCTAATGGAACTACATTTGGCAGGTATTTTCTCCCACTACTGGAACTGTGTCCTCGTTGGAACTGTCTCCCACTAATGGATCAGGAACAGATGGCTGCTTTAGGCTTCAGTCCAACAAGGCACTTTAACATGTGCCTAACTTTAAATATATGAGTGGTCTTAATGATGTCATGGCACAGGCCTTAAATTATTAGGCATTTCAGGCTACCTTGTCACCCAGCTGGGACAAGGTGGGATTATCTGTTACCATCTTGAAGATGCATCTTCAAGAGCACCCTGCCTTATACGACTTGAACCTGCTCCCATTTAAGTGAATGGAATCAGTTCCGTTAACTTTAATGGCACAGGATGAAGTCCATATCCATCACACTGCAGACCTCCAAGTAAACCTCAGACCCTGTCTGTTTGTGACAGCTGTATATGGAACAAATATATAGAAAAAAGGAAATATCAAAGCAGGTAAATGGAGAACGGCTCTATTATCCATTAGCAGATCAGAGGGAAATTGTATACGTTTTATTCATTAGTCTTAATTTTTCCTATTACTTAACAGCAGAGACATAAATTAATATTTCACTCTATTGGTCTATGTAACTCATCTGGAGTATGAAAGTCACTTTCTAGTTCCAGTCAGTGATAGAATTAGATCTGAAGTCTGTCTAAAAAGAATCTGCCTCTGTGTGATCTTGACTAGCCTAATCACTAGCTGAGTCCAAGCTGTTTTCATGCCTTTTTTTATGAGAGTCTGAGAAAGTTGACATCATCCTAATCATAAAATAAAAAATGTTGATCCCTTAAGCAAAAAAGCAGACATGGTTTTGCTGGGTAAAATACGGGCACTTCTGCCCCAGTGCTATTTAAATAGACTATTCAAGATGTAAATCTTCATCTCTTGGATTGCAGGGCTTTGCATAAACCCAGAAATACAATGATTATTTGTCCTGTTAGGTAATTTGTTCTGTTTATTTTTCTGACTTCTTGATATTTGTACAATTTTCTCTTGATTTTAGGTAGATAAAAAACAGTACAACCAAAGATATATTCTGTACTTAAATTTTCCCATTTCTGTCAATTAGCAGCTCCATATTATGGAAAAAAGTACTGTAATAAAACTATGGTTTTTTTGTATGTACAAAAGATAAACAAAATCACACCCACAAAGAGCAAACACCATGCAAAACCCTCACACAGGCATGTTTCTTGTAGAAGTTTAGATCTTACAACCAAACCAAAATGCTGAACCAAAGCCTGAACAAAGAATTCCTCTGGAGTTTAAATCCAGATGGAATTTCGTGACTGACACCTATACCTGGAGCAGAATGAACACCTTCACATTTGGGGAAAGTTTTGATCTGGCTCCAAACTTTTTGGCTTGTGCCCATCTCCACTCAGTTTGGTGTGGAAGTATAAGCCTTTAAGCTGTTCTTACTGCTTTGTTAGATTAACAACAATGGTTGTCATGAAATATTCTAACGAATTTACAGCACTAAAACCCGCCAAATGTCTGAAGACAGAACACCACATGCATTGTGAGTGACATATATTTTCTATGCTTATTCACAATATTGGCTGTCAATGGTACTCAGTTAAAATGATTATTGCACACAGCATGGCTAACTTTTTAATGTAAATTGCATGCAAATATATGCAATGCTATCTTTAATGCAGAAAGTATTAAGATGTAGAGGGCCTAATTAGGTCCTACATCAAAAACTATATATAAAACTTGACTCCAAAGTCTCAGCAAAACAAATTAAAGCTAGAAATCCCAGTATACATTTTTAAGAAGAAAAAAAAATCTAATTCTTTCCCCTCTGATTTCTGCCAAACTGAGGAATGCATAGTACTAAAAATGAATACCTTATTTAATTATTTTTCCTGCAAAACATAGTACCTTCCTTTATATTAAGACCAGAATATGAATAACTGCAAAGCTGTTTTATTCTCTTCAGTCCCTTTAGGTTTTAAATGATGAGAGATTGCCACATCATAATATGTGGCAATATCTGAAAGCTGGAAATAGGGACAGATCATTTAACTTCAGTGAAATGTGCTGGACCAGGTGAGGTTTGGACTGGGTGGAAAAGTAGAGCAAGAAATATAAGGCTTGGCCTTTCTCAGTAAGGGCCTGGTGAGGTCACTGCGAGTTTGGCCACTGAGTTCAGAAAGCGGGGCTGGATTGTAAAAGAGACGGGGATCCTCACTTGTGAGGTGCTAAGCACCTCCTCCAAGGTGCTGAGTGCCGTCAATTCTCACTAATCTCAATGAGAAGTAAGGATGCTCAGCAGTTTGCGCAGGAGGGGCGGGGGGGGGAATAAGCACTTATCACAGCTGGGTTCTTTGTATGTGCTAAGTATACTTCAGCGGGAGCTTTACCAGAATCCATGCTGATTAGTAACAGGTTGTTATAACCAGACAGGGGCTGTTTACACATTAGTAGCATTAGTATATGTGTTTGCATCCCTGATCATATCCACAGTTCTTGTTCTCCTTCCTTCTCTTTTATTCAGAGGGTTCACAATTAGTGAGCACAATTAATTTGCTTGAAACCTTTATATTCATGGTAATTGGTGAGCCAAAGATTACGCAAATATTGAAGTGGGACGGATATTTCCTCTGGAGGAAAGAGGACTGAAGCGCCCAGTCCCCAGTGCTTTAGAGCCTGCAGGAGGAAAAATGAAGGCCCCACCAGTTATGCTCAAGGGAGGGGTATGAATCCACCCCATCTGCACCACATCTTTGGAGGAAAGTGAGATGGAGCTCATGGAATTGGTGCTCACACTCTTTGCCATCCCAGTGATGCCTGGATGATGCTGAGCCTTGGGCATTTCTAACTAAACGCTCCTCCCCATTCCCCCTCCCCACACACGTATCTGAAGCTGTCTTCTAGATGGGCTGGCCTGGAGGCCTTTCCCTTTCCGGACAGCAGCTGACTTCAAATACCACCTTTCCTACATTATGGCACACGTCTGGGATAATCTGGGTATTCAACTGGTATTTGTGCTCTTCTGAAAATTAACACTCAGTTCCCATTGTCTTTGGTGACTGCCCAATTTCTCTGACCACACTGTACAATTTAAAAATTATTTTAAATTTCTTGTTCCCTCTTCATTTTAGCCTATAGTTCCCATATATCTATTTTGCTACTACTATGAGAAAAAAAAATGGAGTCACCATATAAGCCCAGACCAAGCCAGTCCTAACATCCTGCATACGCTGTGCAGGATATTTAAAAAAATGCCTTTCATTTCTCTGGCTGGTTAGCAGCTCCACAGAGGCAAACACAGAGTTTACATCTCCAAGAAATGGTGGAAGAGACTTGCTCAGCATGAGTGAACATCCATCTTTCAAAAACAGAGTGCATGAAAAAAATTATTGACCACATTTCAGATGCTTCTTTTATCTTTAAAAACCTTAGAAATATATAATGGACAATGTGTTTCACTAGCTATCAGGTCAAAGGCGGCACATTCATCCATCATGTGTACCACTGCTCTGGACAAAAGAATGCCTGTGAAGTGGACCACTATAATGCCAAGGGACTGCTAGAGATGAAATTATAAAGCACTGATAACTTCCGTTTATTAGGCTGGAGAATTAATATAGGAAATACGTGAGTTCAGTACAGGCAGAAAAGAGATCTTCAGAAAACCAGCACCTTTCACTAAACACATCATAGAAACATTGGTTCTCAGTTGCCTTTGTGCACATAATTTGCCATTCCTGCATTCTTTAAGGCACCAAAGCAATGTTCATAGCCTTGTATTTGAGTTAACCAGGCCCAGAGGATAAAACTTTCAAATTAAACACATTCCTACAGGATTTTGGGCTCATTGTGTATGCACCAAGGAAACATAACATCCTAAAAATAATACATGTACAGAAAGAATCAAATTTTCCAGACACATTAAAGTGGAATATGAATTATGACAGAACTCATGGGAATAGACATCTGATTACATGCAAAATGGAGCTTTTGTAAATAACATCATTCTTTGTAAGCTACCACAATTATTATCAGCCATTTAATTTTTCTCCCCAGCAACACATCCATCATTGTTAAAATTGTCCAGTTTTGCTTCTCCCTCCTGAATCATGAGGCTCCAGATTTTATAAAGTTAAAGGAAGCGGCTACGTAAATTACAAATCCAACAGCTAGAGTTCAAAAGGTTTTAAGTCTCCAAATATATGCAGCCTTCTACGTTTGCTGTATCCTACCAGAAAACTGCAATAATTAGAATTTCAATAGTATTATATATTGTATTTTTTTAGACTTTATGCAAGATTTAATTGATGTCAACACTGAATGCTTGTATGTGAGGATCTGAAGAATGAAGAAATTAACTATCCCAAAAGATTCAATCTTCCTATCCTTACACAAAAAATAATATGGTATTATTCAGGAATAACTCAGAAAACTTCAGTAACTCTACCATAAGTTCTAATATTTAGGAATATTAAAGTAAAATCTCAAGTATTTTTTTTTGGGGGGGGGTTGCCTTTTAGATATAGCTGTATAAGGTCCCTAAACTTCAAATAGCTAACTATGACAGAATATTTAAGGGCTTTGTACATTAAGCCCAACCATAAATTCAAAATCCTTGACTGGCATTAGCTATTTAGCCCTAAGCTAATTAGATATGTTATTTCAGTAAAACCACAGTCTTTCAGTTGGCCCTCAGCTTAATTTTACTGATTAAAAAAAATTAATAGAAGTCATTTTGCTTTGCTACCGTTCCATTCCTACAAGCTAGCTGAACTGGTGAAGAGAAACTATGATCTGAACCAAATGAACTGTGCAGTTCAGAAAGGGCCATTCTCCCCTTCCCCCCCACACCTTTATTTATTATTTTAGCTTATCACTGAACTTCTGGGCTTGGGCCTGGAAAGGAGGTGGAATTTGGGATGATCTTGTGGTATACATACTGGACTCAAGGAGACAGGAATTCTGTTCCCTGCTCTGCTACAGATTCCTCTTTGAATTAGGGCAAGTTACTTATGCCAACATTTTTTTTTAATTTAGGTGTTTTAAAGTAAGTTTTAAGTGACAGAACAAGGAGTAATGGTCTCAAGTTGCAGTGGGGGAGGTTTAGGTTGGATATTAGGAAAAATGTTTTCACTAGGAGGGTGGTGAAGCACTGGAATGAGTTACCTAGGGAGGTGATGGAATCTCCTTTCTTAGAGGTTTTTAAGGTCAGGCTTGACCAAGCCCTGACTGGGATGATTTAGTTGGGGATTGGTACTGCTTTGAGCAGGGGGTTGGACTAGATGACCTCCTGAGGTCTCTTCCAACCGTGATATTCTATGATTCTAAGTTAGGCACCTAAATAAATGGTTTGATTTTCAGAGGGGTTGAGCATGCACCCTATATGTGAACACACAGTGAAGTCATCATGAGCGCTGGGTGCCCACACCACTGAAAATCAAGCCACCTAACTTGGCACCTAAATTTGAAAATATATCGTCAGTCTCCTTCTTAGTTTCCAACTAAAAGAATGGGAACAAATTATAATTTCCCACTTTACAGGCATGTTAAGAATATTCGATTCATGTATATGAAATGGTCATATACTAAAGTGAGATTATAAATAATGTTACAAAATACTGTGAGAAAGCCTGTTCAAATCAGATTTAGCTACCATTTTGCAGACCAAAGTGTTCCGGACAATTGTCGAAAGGTTTGGGAGGCTGTGTCTAAACCAAATTCAAGCTCAACCTTCCATAAAAAGGAAGGTTAGAAACAGAGTGAGAAAGGCCAAGATTATCAATCTCAAGAGCTGGTGCTTTGAACAGAGTCCTCATAACAGACCATGCTTACTGCATCGGAGACTCAGCTAAAACGATGTTCTATCAAGGCTGGAGTTGGTGTAATTGGGCCCAATCTTGCTCAAAATGAAATTATCAAGAGTTTTGCCAATGACTTCAATCCATGCAGCATCAAGCTCAGACTCTCATCCCATTGCTGACATTAGGAGCATGAGTGCCATTCTGCATTTCAATGTTATTAATTAGTTCACTGATGATCAAAAGCTCAAAGGAAAGAAGAGGGCATTATGAAGATTTTATGAAAGTACCTTTTTTTTTTATTCAAATGAATCCATGGGGATGGACCCCATAATCAAGAACACATGAAGACAGTTAAAAGAAATACTAGAATTTATGCTAAATCCTGCATAGTCTATGCCCACTATAGTTTTTCATGCGTGACAAAAGTCTCTAATTTCAATTAATGACCAACATTTTTGTATTTCTCCCAAGCACTATAAATATTCTTTCCAGCTGTTTTTAACTTTGGTATCAGATTTGATTTAGCTGTTTGTCAAGGTTTCCTCCCCACTCTGAACTTTAGAGCATAAATGTGGGGACCTGCATGGACCCTTCTAAGCTTAATTTCCAGCTTAGACCTGATAGCGCTGCCACCAACCAAAAATATAGTGTTTTGGTACACTTTCCATTCCCCCCAAACCTTCCCTGGGGAACCCAAGACCCAAATCCCTTAGATCTTAGCACAAGGAGAAATTAACCATTCCCCTCTCCTCTTCCCCCGACTTTCCCCTCCCTGGGTTGCCTTGAGAGGCTTTACACAGATCCAAACTCCTTGGATCTTAAAACAAAGGGGAATTAACCATCCCCGTTCCTTTTTCCCCCCACCAACTCCTGATGAGTCCAGACCCAACTCCTTGGATCTTAAAACAAAGAAAATCAATCAGGTTCTTAAAAAGAAAGCTTTTAATTAAAGAAAGAAAAAGTAAAATTTATCTTTGTAAAATCAGGATGGAAAAATGTATTACAGGGCACTTAAATTTATATAGCCAGAGGAAACTCCCTCTAGCCTCAGGTTCAAAGTTACAGCAAACAGAGGTAAAAATCCTTCCAGCAAAAGAAACATTTACAGGTTGAGAAAACAAACAGAAGACTAACACGCCTTCCTGACTAGGTACTTACAAATTTGAAACATGAGACTGATTCAGAAAGATTTGGAGAGCCTGGATGGACGTCTGGTCCCTCTCATGTCCCAAGAGCGAACAACCCCCAAACAAAGAACACAAACAAAGACTTCCCTCCAACAAGATTTGAAAGCATCTTGTCCCTTCATTGGTCCTCTGGTCAGGTGTCAGCCAGGTTTACTGAGCTTCTTAACCCTTTACAGGTAAAAGAGACATTAACCCTTAACTATCTGTTTATGACACTGTTGTAGAAAGAAGCATTTCTCCACAAACAGAGAGTTGCAGAAGGAAAATTATTTTCTAGCTGATCACATGGAAAGCCTTTACCTTAAGCAATGTCCTTTTTGTGCCGTGGGAAAAGGACACCACTTCAGGTAAGATACATGCTGTCAGGCTTAGCACACTCCATATCCAGGAAGAACAGTTTAGTTAATAGGGAGGTTAACAAAACAAACATTTGTAACAGTACAAAATTCAGAAGAGAATCCGTACAGTGCCTCGCACATCATCTATAACCAATTGTGCCAACTCTTTACAGATAATTAAACAAACTAGCCAAAAATGTCATAAAAAATCTAAAGCAAACACTGTGGCATCAGATGCCACACCCAAAGCTCCAAATACACAGAGGGAAGCTTCTAGCTTGGCAATTCTGACTGTGCAGAACAGGCTAATAAGAGCATTTAATATGCCTTGCACCTTGCAAACCTTGGAATAACAATAAATATTGCATTCCCCAAAGGACCCCATGCCCTTGAAGTCAAGACCATACACCATTTATAAAATCACTACCTAGTACAGCATTGTCTACAACAGGCACTCAGCCATGCCCTCCTGAACAAACGGAAGGAACATAAACCTCTATTACAGCTGTTGCCTAACATATTAAATCCTGTTCTACACACAGCTGCATTTGGGTGATTGTTATATAAATAGTCTTCCCATTTCCTTGACACCAGGATTTGGAGATAGGTTTTAATGAAAGAAAACAGTGGTAGGAGTCTCCTCGAGTCTTGTAGTAAACAAATAAATAATCTAAGAATAATACCTAGCTCTTATCTAGCTCTTTTCATTAGCAGATCTCAAAGTGCTTCAAAGAGGAGATAAGTGAATCATCTCCATTTTATAATTGGGAAAACTGAGGCACGGAGAAGCAAAATGACTTGCCCAGCAGGGGGCAGAAAAAAGCTCTCCTGAGTCCCATTCCATGGGGCTATCCACTAGAACACATTGCCTATTTCCCCATAAAAAAATCATTACTCAAACAAATATCCAAGTACAGTATTCATGAAGACTTCAACACATTAACCGAGCCTTGCAGTAAAGCCATTGAGACCTGAACTTAGTTAAAGCCTGAAATACAAGGCAGTGAACTCCTCCAATCCCCATTAAGGTCCTTATCTGGAGATACTCAGTGTTTTGCAGAACTGGGCCTTTAAATAGCTAGTCACACGTACAGCAAACTGATTGACTGATACACTCCAGAAGATGCGTGGAGCTGCCCACACTAGTACAAAGCCAGAAATAATTGTTAACTGATTTTTAAACCAGTTTTAATCTGGATTGTTATGTATAGATCATAATGTGTCTTTTCTATAGAAAAACCTTCTATAATACAATATATTGCAATACTGTACATTTAGAACACCAAGTGCTATATGTTTCATTTCCCCTTTAAATGCATTGCTTTGACTTTTTATGGGATCATGCATGGTTTTAAACACCATGTAGCGTTTCATCAGCAAAACCAGCATTAACAGCTTATACTTTTAGTCAAAAAGATTTAACAGAATATATATTCACTGTCTTCCTGGCTTTTAGTGGAAAACAATACTAGGGAGAGATGTGAAATGTGCACTCTAATAAGTAATATTGTTAATGGTCACTTTTTAAACCAGAGGGGCAACTGCTATCACACTCCAGTCAATACCTGTGATCTGCTTACACGTACATACTATAGATAGATAGGATAGAGATCGTATGTGTACCATAAGTTTGTATTTATACACATGCACATACACATAACCCACAGTGAAGGAAATGTTGAGTACATTCAATTTTTCTTAGTAAAACAGATTTTTAAAATTTCTCATGCCTTGGCTGAGTAACCGGATCATCAACAAAGTGGAACAGCTCGAAGTCCAACTTCAGATTACTGCAATGTAATTTAGGACAGAATTTAGCCCCATGTATACAGAAGTCTGCATATCCGCCCTGTAATCAGAACATAGAGTGGTTACTAAAGCTGTGCCAAAGAAACATAGTTCAGATCTAAATCCAAAATTCCCTAACCCCCAAGAGTGCTCAGATCTAGGGTTTGGTTTGGGTCCATCTCTGTTTTTTTAATCACATGGATTTGCAAATATTCTGTAATGAAGTCAACTGTTGATAAGAACTTCAGATGGCAGAGTGCCCTGTAAAGAATGGTGCTGAACAACAAGTTAGTAAGGAAAAAATAAAGTAGTTAAGCCATCGCTTATAAATTTGTTTCTGGAGATTTCACTTCCAGGCAAAGTATAAAAGATAAACCCAGAAAGTAATATCCAGATCTGAAGTCAGCTTGGGACAGTTGAAAATACTGTTTTCACAACAGCTAATTTTTCCCCACTTCCATCTGTCATAGAGAATGTGCATGCATACTTTACTGCATTTATTTCTCATTTAATGACCATTGTTCTGGTCTGTCAAAGTAGCTACAAGCTTCCAAATCTGTTGGCAAATATTCTGACAATGTCGTATGTCTCTTTTTTTGAGAGAGAGAAAGAATAAAAAGGATTTTCACTTTTCGAATACCTTCACTGGAGTTCTTAATTAAAATGCTACAAAGAACCAAATGGCAGATTGAATGTAAGTTTCCTGGCAAAATATAGCATGTTTCAGATAGCTTGCTAGCTGTTTATCCATTGCCAACACAGGTACTTACAGACATTATAAAGAATACAACATGCATACCAAATAGAAGCTGTTTTTAGACAGAGATATTGCTATATACAAGGAGCAGAGTGATACAAGCAAAATGTTGAGATGGGCTGTTAAATTTTTTTTTAATAAATTAGCTAGGCCCAAGCAACAAAATTAATTTTGCAGTTAAAACCTCTAACAACTGGTGGTGTTTGGAGCTGGGATTTTAGTTTGGCCCAGCAGGACAAGGAACTCCTATAAAATCTGAATCTGGGTTAAGATTCTAAACCCCAGCTCTAACTCCAAATTTCCAAACATTGAACCCCATTGTTTTGGATTGGGACCATCTCTTTAGGAGTAGAACTAAACAACCACCAAACCAAGTCTTCAGCTCCAGTGTGCAGCACCACTGACACCAACTGGGCTACACTGACTTCCACCACATAAGGATCTAGACTCCAGAAAGTCAATACAAAAAGCCAAGAGCACTAATTTAGTTGGGAAAGGAAGTTTCTGGACTCTCCCACTCAACATCTTATTTTATCTTTTAGTGACGGAAACGTGAATCATCAACTGAAATTTATGTGGCCTTTGGTGATAGAAATTATGGCCAAAAATGTTACAAGAACTTGATGACTCAGCAAGTTTTCATGGCTCACGTGCTCTGTTTCAACTGCTCTGTTGCTCCTTCACCAATTCACAACTTCATATCGTCCTGTGTATATCCCTTGCACTTGGGACTAACCTTTCAATAAATGTATCCTAACTCCTCTTTGAAAACACTCCTGAAGTCACACCTGTAGCATTCCAGCTGCAAGAGCCTACTTTGCACACACTGTTCTCTATTGCTTTATTCTGTACAGCACCTACTCACACCTTTAGATTGTAGGCTTCTAAGGCAGAGGCTACGTTTTTGCAACTTTACACAATGCCATGGCCATCCATAGAGAGCTGATATATAATGATATATATGGAAGATAGTGATAATTATCAGTACTTGCTGCAATAAATTCCTTGCAATTAAAAGCATTTAGCATTATATTTAAGTATATTTCCCCTTCTGATCTCCTACAAAGCAGGAAAGCACACAGGTTTTTAAACAGAAAAGTTAACCTTGCATTTTGATACTCAAATATAGCTTGGATCACATTCTGGACAAAGAACCAGGTCAGATCTTTCTTTATGTAGACTATTTGTCTATCTGTCATCAACGTACAACTTGTACTCCCACAACCTCTTTTATAACTGTCATAGGGTACAGAAATGCCTACTTAAAGGAAAGAAATATGCTAACACACTATCAGTTATATGGCTCCGAGATTTGAGCAAGCCAGATGCCTTTACAGAAAGACTAACTTTTTAAAGAAAAAATTTAAAGAAAAAACACTGAGATAATGTGATGTGTTCTGTCAAAAAGATGATCAGCTTCAGGAATGGATTTTAATTCCTTGGTCTCTGAGGCTGAACTTATTGATATAACACTAAGTCTGCAGGGACCATGGATGAGGTACTGGAGATTTAATAAAAAGCTATTTTTTTTAATTCAGATGACAACTGCTCAGAGGAAACATGCTCATCCCTTTTTATTTTCCTTTTTTATTTTAGGTGAGCAGAGTTAACTTGTGGGGAACAGGCACTCAAAGATCTTTACTGTATTGAAATTATATATCAAAATCTCTATTGGCTTGTAAATTAACTTATTGCTTTATTCCTTTTTCAGGGGAAAATGGCAGTTATTAATTGAAGTGAAGATTGCCTAGATACTAGAATACTGCATTTGTAGTGTGGGTGTCTTCTTATAAAAATGCACTCAAGAACTTTGGGCCTCATTTTAGTCTTCTGTGAGATGGGTATAATAATCTTCTGCACCTTACAGGAACTGTTGTGAGGAATAATCAACTAATAATTGTCAAGCACTTTGAAATCCTTGGTAGAAAGTTAAATAGATAAAGGTTCAAATATATTACCGTAACTTGATCATTTTATATTAACATACAAATATCCCTTAACGACAAATTAGACACGTTGACTTCTAGCCAGGTCACTTACACTCATGGAAAAGTCCAAGAGAATTAATTAAAAAATAATTAATAATAATATATGGAAATATACCTCTCTCATAGAACTGGAAGGGACCCTGAAAGGACATTGAGTCCAGCCCCCTGCCTTCACTAGCAGGTTCAAGTACTGATTTTGCCTGAGATCCCTAGGTGGTCCTCTCGAGGACTGAACTCACAACCCCCTGGGTTTAGCAGGCCAAAGCTCAAACCACTGAGCTATCCCCTGCCCCATTAAATTGATTAAAAATGATAATCTATATTGTTTTAAACATCCTATTGAACTTAACATATGACAGAACCATAGAAGATTAAAAACATATAGAAGATGAAATCCTTTGTATTAAACCCTATCGGCTTTTTGACTAAATATTAAGTTAGCTTATTAAATTTCCATATGCCCTCTTCATTTCAACACTATTAAATTCTACTCAAACTTTTTAGTCACGAATCAAACTTTGTGAAACTCTACATTTTAAATTAAATGCTTGGCACTAAAGAATAAAGCAGAATGAACTTAAAAATAATAAGTATCTTTTGTCTCACCTAACCAATTTTTAATAACATCTCCAGACCAGCACAGGAAGTAGGTATCGATCACAGTGCACAATCCAGCAACAGTCACCTGCTACAGCAGGTTGCCATCTCCATGGTAACGCTATGATAGAACCCATCTGAATTCAATTTCAAGAGTAACGAGAACAGATAATTTTGCACTCAATCAATCACTGTCAGCAGCTGTTATCAGCCAATCAGTCATTATGTCAGTCAGTCACACTTTCAACAAACTTATTCCATGGAATGGTCAGGTCAGAAGAGAATATTTTGACATCTAGAAACAAGATCTACTCGACTTCTCTTGCAGGTCTAAGATTTAAAGGTGCAGCATTCACATTGTCGGCAGTGTAAACGAGTGAAGATAAAGAATCTGGAGTGAGGAGCCACAACAGCAGTTATTAACACCTAAGAATGAATAGCACTCATAGTTCCTGACACTGCAACTTATTACAATCTAAAGACTTTAGAAACTATGCACATGCAGAAATATAACATATAATATCATAGCTTTTAAGGTTCAGGAAACCTTGCTAAATTCCACTAGCCCACTCTTAGGGAGAGTCATTTTTGGCCAGTGAGCAAAGAATTTTTGGGTTTTCTTTCCTCCCCATCCCCATTATAAAAGGGACAGGTGAATTGACTGTGGCAGCACATATGACTTCTTGTCTGCTCTCTGTTCCTTCTTACTTTCTTCCACCGATATGGTTGTTGCCAATCTCCTCCACGTTTGACACTTTTGCCCCTTGCTCCCACCACAAGGTCCACTCTGCCAACCCTCTGCCCTGTCTAACCCTGAAATCTGTTTCCTTCACTCATGCTCTGCCACTGTGGAACATTTTCAGCAGAAATCCCATGACCAGGCTGACTTCCTTCACTATAAATTTGTGTTCTCTTCTTTCAGGTCTGCCATCTTCCTAACTAGAGAACTCTACTTCTCTAACTTAACTGAATCCTGTGCCCATAATCCCTCCACCTTTTTGCCACCCTTGATTCCCTGAAACCCTCCCCTCCTTCTGCCTCCACTTCTCTTTCTGCACAGAAATTTGTTCATTTCTTCCAAGAGAAAATTGACAAAATATGAAATGACCTTCCCCTTGCCTCACCTTCTCTTCTCCCCCATCACAGACTACAGTTGTTTATTCTCTGTTCTTCTAACCCCTTAATTTGCCCTAGTGACTCCATCCCATCCCATCCCCTTTGTGCCAAATCTCATTCTTTCCCTTACTCTTCTCCTTACCATCCCATTCTCTCTTCTCGGCTCTTTCACCTCACTATACAAGCATGCTTTAGTCCTTCCCATTTTAAAAAACCACCTCTGCCTCTCAAACTACCACCCCTTTTCCCTTCTCCCTGACATTTCTATGGCCATTCAACACTGTTTAAACTCATACTCTGGAATTCCTCTCTTTCAATTTCCTCCTAGACCCCATCCACCCCTTGCACGCCACTGAAATCACTCTCACCAATGTCTCTAATAACCTCTTCCTGGCCAAAAGCTCAGAACCAGTAGTCCATCCTCATCCCCCTTGGCCAGTCAGCTGCCTACGACTCTGTCGACCATGTTCCTCCACTTGACATTTTGTCTTCCTCTGGCTTCCATGCCTCATCCACAAACACAAGTGCAACTACCATCTCTATGCTGATGACTCATATACCTACCTGTGTACTCCAAACCTGTCTCCTTCTGATCAAGGTAAAATTCCAGCTTCTGTCTCTGATATCTCCCAGTGGATGTCTAGCTGCCAGTTCCAGCTCAACATAGTTTTTCATCTTAGTCCCTCTCTGCTACCTTCTTTCTTGACCACTATGACCACCACTACCATCCCTGCTTGCCACTGAGACCTGTAACCTGGGTCTCATCTTCAACTCAGACCTCCCTCCAGGTCCTCACACATGTAGCCTATGTTTAAATCTTGCAGATTTTTTCTGCGTATCTTTTCTTAAGATATGTTCTTTCCTATCCATCTATACTGCTTGGCCTCTCTGGACTCAATATCGGAAGTTTAAAGTACATAACCTCAAATTGTATTTTCTAGGAAGGCGTTATCCTTAAATACCTTCTTATTCTTCCTCACTTGGCATGATACCCTTATTTTAACCTAAATTATCCTAATTCTATATTAATACATTCTTTCTGAGCTCAACCAGGAACCCAGATTCAAATGCCCCCAAACATTGGGAATGTTTAGATCTGGATCCAAATTCTGCAGCATGGGCTCATCTCTAAACAACAATCCTGATGAGCTAGCAGAGATTTATAAAGTATGTGGAGTCGTTTACTTTTTATGGTGAGTTTTTCTGGCTCTGTTTCACTCCCAGTGCTTGCAAGAAACCTACCTAAAAGCACAAACTTGAACGCTGTCTATCCAAAGGCACTGGTTAGTGTGAGCAGAGATTTAGCCATCAACAGAACGACTGAAGAAGTTCTTCAGTGTTAGAAAGTGTGATTTTCAAATATGCAAGATGTGAATGTTAGCTGTAGATTTGCAGCTTTAAGTGCCAACCCAAAACTGCACAAGTCTCAAAGCACATTACAAGGCTGGATAAAGCATTATTATCCTCATATTATAAACAAGGTAGCGGATACACAAAGCTAGTGGCTGAGCTGGAAACCAAACTCAGTCTCTGGACTCGCAGTCCTGTCTGTGTTCAATGCACTATGTAGGTATCTAGTCCCCAAATCTCCCAATCTGCATACACAAAGGTGTTTTGCAAACACAAATCCAGAATTATTCACATGAAATATGATGGACACAATTTTAGAAGCCAGGCTGAGGACCCTTTAGGTTGAAACAGAAATGCCAATATAAGAGCATCCCTATAATTGTTTTCCAATATCGAAGCCAGACAATCTGTGTTTCAACTGAAAATTTTAAAGATGCTTTTGAGAGGTTCTTTATTTTTAGGCTTCGGGGTAAGGCTGGTCATTTTCAGATGGGTTCTGACCAAATCAACAGAGATACAGATGCCAACAGCTAGCAAGTTTTGCTGCAGCGAGAGAAGGGAAAGGAAATGCTGCTAGCAGTCTTAAATAATTTATTTCTCAAAACTTGTTTTGTACAAAAGTATGTATGTAATTGGTCAGCCACAGGAAATTAATTTCTATCTCTCTCACTGTCTGGGAAGAGATGGTGATAGCTCAGTAATTGGGGATGGAGGCATATAACAGAGCCATTATTGTTTTTCTTCCCTTCTATTCTCCTGTCTCACGTAACCTTTTTATGACCTGTTTATTGAATTAGTTGTTAAATATTTTCTCCCCCACCCACTGCCTTGATAGATTATAAAAGGGATTCTGAATGAAGAGTTTCAAAGATACCCCATAGAAAGATTTCACTTAGTGAAGATCACACATGCTCAAAATATGATTTGGTTTTTAGTTGCACACTGAAGGTTTGATGGCTGGAAGACATTTTTCATAATTCTGGTTAACAAACTATGAGGGAAATAAAGTGAGCTCACTAGTACAAAGTAAACCTTCTAGGTGCCTCTCAGAGCTCACACACCAAAGTGATAGGCAACTGTTGTGAGCTAGAAAAGAAAAAATGGTGACATACCTTTTTCGTAACTGTTGTTCTTTGAGATGTGTTACTCATGTCCATTCCATTCCAGATTTTTGCATGCCCAGGTGCACAGTTGTTGGAGATTTTTGCCTTAGCGGTATCCGTAGGGTCGACTCTGGCGCCCCCTTGAGTGCCGCGCTCATGCATCAGTTTATCAGGTGCCACCGACCCTACGCCCTCTCAGCTCCCTCTTGCCGACAACTCTGACAGAGGGGCGGTGGCGGGGGTAAGGGAATGAACAAAATAGCAGCCAAATGGACTTTAATAGATGAAAGGGACAGGCCTTGGAGCTTGAGATGCAGAAGGTAGTCCAGGATCAACTGCAACAAGCCCTGCTCGGGCCGAATACCTTTATCCAAGGACCAACATGTGAATCCCTTCCCAGGTCTTCTAGAGGATGCCTTTCGCTACTGCTCTGCCTTCCTCCACTAAAGTGCTCCTGTGGAAGGGCCTCCTTTAACTTGCTAATGGTGTCCCACAGGTTGAAGATGTACCTGCCTAGACACCCGAAATTGCAAGCTGGCTGTTGAAATTTTTTTCGTACCAAACAAATCTAGCCTCTTGGCATCTTTATTTTTTGATGTGCCACCCGGCTTGCCCTGCCTGCCCTTCTCGTTGACAGCAGATATGACCAAGGACCCTGCTGGAGGGTGAGTATGTAGGTATTCAAATCCCTTTGCATGGACATAGTAGTACTTTTCCACCTTCTTGGAGCTAGGCAGAATGGAAGAGGGGGTCTGTCATACTGATTTAGCAATTTTAAGAATCCCTGGGTGGAAGGGCAGCACAACCTGGGCTGCAGTGGTGGAGGATATAACGTTAAAGAGGTCGTCAGACTCCTTTGCTAGCTCCTCGACCTCCAACCTCAGATTGGCAGCCACCCTTTTGAGGAGGGCCTGGTGCTCCTTGAAGTTGTTGGGGGTGTTGCTCATTTGGGATGGACACGCCACCACTTCGTCCAGAGATGACAACGATGACTGCACTGCAGGGGGAGGGACAGCTTCCCCTCCTTATCTAGGGATGGCTCTTTGGGTGTCGGAGCCTGCTGTGTTGCCCTGGTGTCAGATTCAGCACTGTGCTCCAGTTCCAATGCCGGTAGTGGCTTATCCAATGCGGCCAGGGAGGAATGGTGGGAGTACGGGACCAGCATAACAGGTACACCCCACGGGTTCCAGTACTGACACAAAGCAGGCAACTGTCTCTGCTGCCATGCCGCCACTGCAGAAGCCACACTTTTCCTTAGTGAGGGGCTGAACTCCCCCTCCAACTCAGACCATGGCCCTTCCGGTGACCAGGGCACAGCTGTAGAGGCCTGAGTCTGCCGACTGACCCTCGTTGGCAACCGGTAAGGAGAGGGCGAGGATCAGTGCCTGCCCGAAGAGCAGTACTAGGGAGTTGGAGAACAGTGCCATGACCAGGAATGATCCTGCACCCAAGTGGATCAATGCCAGGGAGACTGCCTAGGTGAAGGTGACCTGCGCCATGGCAATCTCTAGAGGGAGGCCGAATGGTACCATGAGTACGGGGATTGGTGCCTTAACGCAGGTGTCCTGTGCCTTGTAGGTGGGAATTGTGGCATGAGAAACACTACAAAAATAAAAACATCTTGTCTTCCCAGACAGCTCTGAGTTGCTTGACATCTAGGAGTAACTTTCAGGGTTAACAAAGAAAACTTTGGTAAATGACAGAATGTCAATGGATGTATGAAGAGATGGTGGTTGTGGACAGCTAATTGGCACCTGTAGCGGGGTGGACCCCTGCTCCTGCCCTGAAGGGTTAAAAACAGCCCTGGGAAGGGGCTGTGGCTGGAGAAAGCAGCTTTTAGGCTGGGCTGATTGGGGGAAGTGGCTGCAGCTGGGGCCATGCCCCAAACAGACTCAGCTGGCCCTATAAAGGCAGAGAAGCCAGGGGCAGACAGAGAGTCTCTCTCTAGCTGTAGAGGGAGATGGGCCTGGCTGCAGGGAGCTGGACACAGGGTACCTGAGTGAAGCAGGGCTGGGGAAAGGCAGAGGAGCCAGGGAGCTCCAGCCTGGAAAGCCCCAGGCTGCGGTCTACCATAAGGCCAACAGGTACTGGGGGTTGCAGAGGGCAGCCCAGGGGTAGGCCAAGGCAGCAGGTCCAAACGCCTTTGCCTATGATGAGTGGCTGATACTGCAGTCTGCCCCAGTGAACAGGGGCTAGATGGAGACTGGGCAGTAGCCAAAACTGAGGCAAAGTGGGGATAGTGGGTTGGGGGTTCCCCAGGGAGAGGAGACCCAGATTGGTTGGGTACTGTCAGGGGGCAGCACCCCAAGTAAAAAGGGCACCCCGTGGGGTCCAGGGGGGGACACGGGGGCCAGAGGACAGGCAGATCACCGGCCTGCAGAGGGCGCTCCGGAGCTGGAATGAGCTAATTCCCGGAAGTAACCAGCAGGAGGCACCGCAGGGGGGAGTCGGCTCCTCTACAGCACCCTTTCCTTTGAGTCACATTTAGCTGAACTTTAGCAAACCTCACAGGTTCATTATAAGTCAAAGCAAAACCAACTGGGCTCAGGACATGTGCTAATGCTGAATTTTTGTACTTGCTTGTGTGTAATTCTGCCTCTCAAATGCGAATCATCATGGGGAACACAGAACTGCTTTTGTATATTTTCATTCCAAGGATTCCTCCAGCTGGGTTTTGCGATGTGTTACATGGCATGGCCCACTAATTTTTAATGTAAGAAGTGGAACCAGATGGCTCACCTAAACCTGACCACTTCAGTGCAGAGAGGAAAGAAGAAAGGCTGCTTCATCTGGAATAACCTCCCTTTTTCCCTCACCCACTCAGGGATGCTGTAACAAAACGCAGGGGATGATTAGTTGCACTTGGAGTTGTCCTTTTACCAACTGCACTCTGGCAAGATTGAACTGACAATCCAAGTGCCTTTCTTGTCCAGCAGGATCATTTTTAAAGAGTGTTTAACACTTGGATTGTCTGGTGAGCACTGCAAAATGAATTCCTCTGTCTCTTTCTTAATTTTCCATGAGAGCGGGAGAGACAAGGTGGGTGAGGTGATGTCTTTTATTGAACCAACTTCTGTTGGTGAGAGAGACAACCTTTCGAGCCGAAACAGAGCTTTTCCTCAGGCCACTGTAATTTTTCATTCTCATTGTGGAAGGTACTAAGCTTCAATGTGGGAATCATGCTGCCAGAATTGCACCTCCTTAGAGACGACAACAAGACCTGTGGTTAGTACTGGAGACTGGAATTAGAAGTCCTGGTCTATATTTCTGAGCTCCCGCTGACTTGGTACATGGCCTTGGTAAGCTACTTTGCATGATCAGATAGGGAAAACTGGACAGAACACTGGTAAGATAGAGGCAGCTTTCAAGACATGTTAAAAAGGGATATACATGAGATAGCAAAAAGGACCACTAGGTGGTCAATATACCACCAGTGGAAGCACCAACACAAAAAAATCTATTATTGTAGACATATGCTTGAACATTCAACTACAGAGAGAGCAGGAAGACACCCAACAAAGTAAGAGGTTCTCCATACTGCATGGGGAAGAGCTGGTCTGAAGACCATTTTCCCTACGGATGTCTTTATTTTCACATATTGATTTCAGCAAACCTCTGCCTGCACAAACCTCCTGTGCATCACAGCCAAGGAACCCAACCTGCTTCTAATTAGAGTGCCTGACAGGAGGGAACTGCTGGCATGTGCAGTGCTCAGCATTTCATCAGTTCTGTACTATGGGTGGCTGTGATGTCAGTCCCAGCATGAGCCATAAAAATCCCCTTCAACAACTAAACCTTTTCTACATGGGAAGCCCACAGAAGCCCTAGAACCTATGATTAGTGTGGGGTCTGGTCTTCATATTCATGACTTAGAGATGGGTCAGAACCTCACAATCTGATTTGGAGCCAATGCTCACTGAATTCAGAAGTGCTCAGATTTGGGTTTCCACTTGGACAGTCTCTAGTTTAGTTAAGAAACAGCTCTCAGGACACAGAATATTAATGACTAGCTAGGAAGACCAGATGGCCTGAAACTTTGTTATAGACAGTCATAAATGCCACTCCCCCAATATAATTAATGCTATTTTAATTATTTTATAGAATTCATAAGTAATACATGTATGTGTAGAAAGTGTGCAGTTACATGAATTAAACTTCCAGTCCTTTACTAGTTGTGGATAGAAAGATCTCCAGTGTCTGAGCCATCAATATGAGACCTTTCATGGTCACTAGATTCACACATTTCCATTTATTTCTTAAGTGATTTACAAAATCTACATAAAATATACTTCTGTGCCAATGTACCTATGGAGGTAAATCTCACAAAGAAATAGAAACAAATATTGTACACAATATAACACAGAAATATTAATTGTAAGCTCAAATATTGATCTCAGATCATCTTAAATGTCTCCAACTGACCTCCAAGTTGATTAGTAATACATTCTAAGAACATTAATGTATTCAGATCGCTAATCTATTCTGACATCAAAGGTACACATTCTGTTTTCCAGCATCTCATTACAAATGTTCTCGCTACTGACAATGTTATTCCCATCCGTTTGCTTTTATGTCTCTTTAATGTAAGAACTTTGAAACTATTTTAAAAGCAGATATCTGGATTAAAGAGACCAAAACCATCCAGAAAACCTCGCATATGCTCTATATTTTGACAAAAACTTAGATATATTTCTTCATTCCTAATGACAGGCAAAGAACCTTTGTTGGATGCTTAGCACTCAGTTCTGAAGAAGAATTAGATAATAAAAGGCAATGAAGCTAACTAATTTCATTTGTTAGTGAGTTAGTTAGTTAACTTCTCTGGCTTTTATTTCAGAAAGTTTGTTGTAACTTTCATATTCCTTGTCAACATGAGGCTGCCATCACCGATCTTAGGTTCAATCATAACTATTACAATAGTGCAGAGGGTTTGACCAAGATCGGGGCTGCACTGTGCCCCAATCTTTGGACAGAATGTGCCAGTGGATTATAAAAAAAGTAAAGCGGTGACTGATGAAGCCCAAACTAATGATGGCTCCCAGAGCAGAGTACACTTGCCAAGACAGCTACACTATGAATACGCAGGTGTTAGCCACTCACACATGGAAAGCGCAAGCTATCTTCTTTCCAAAGACTGGTAAAAAGTCTCAGCAAATTAATGCCCCAATCCTGAAAACACACATATGTTTAACTTTACACACTAGTAATCCCATTAACTTCCATAAAGATAAGCACAAACAAATATTTCTATGATCGGGGCCTAAGTCTCAGCACAAGACTAGAATGCACAGTTCTTAATTCCATAGCCCATGCCTAGCTCATTAGGGTGCAATGCGTCCTTACTAAGTCCCTGAACTTCCCTGAGTGTTGGTTACATCACTCGGAAGACAAAAAAAGACTACTAATAATGACCTGCACATATCTACTGCTTTCTCATCTGTAGATCTGAAAGCACTAAACAAAGAACAGTGAGAATTAGGATATTACAATTGCGATTTGAACCAACTTTCACGTGCTGTATTGGCTAAGCTATGTATCTACTACATTGTATAGCAGGACTGTGTGTCCAGCTGTCAGATGATTCCTATGTAACCTCTGGCAAGTTTTCAGCTCTGTTCCTCTGCTACCCATCTAGAGAATGCCAAGCCAAAGGAGCACTTTGATGAAGCATGCTGAAAGGAAGAGTCATTTCATCTGATCCTGAAATTTTCTTTCACTTTTGAAAGGTAATTGAGATGGGCTCTGAACTCCATAATGAAATTATTCTCCCTCATCAATTTCCCCCCCTTTGTTATGACAGTTGACTGAGAATCATGTCTAGTTTTCAAATAATGGCACTCTCTTAAATATCTTACTATCAAAACCCTTGAAAACTGCCTCTTGCATCATCCAGTGTTGAAAGCTACCCATGGACTCAACCCACTCCAGCAAAGCACTTACGCACATGCTTACATTTAAGTATGTGATTGAAGTTCTATTTCCTCATGTGAATTGATTTTGTTTGGCTGATTGAGGAATACGAAGACATGTTAGACACTGCAAATATTTAAAAAAGGAGATCAAGAAGCATTTGCTCAAATTTAATGGAGACATTCAGAAAATGTTCCAGTTGTCTGTGAGCATTGAACACTACGTATTTGAAAGCATGAGGATTTCTTTCCCCTCTTTTCAGAGTTATAAGGGGGAATCAGTTCAGCCTTATAATGGGACTGTGGCTGCAACCTTAAATATGAAGAATTGGTTATTCTCTCTCCATCATGTACCTTCACACACGGGCTGAACTGAGCTTGCAATCCCGCCCCTTCACCTCCAACAATACAGGCTCCACCATTTCCTCATAATTAGCCAATCAGATTCTGGGAACAGCTTTATAAGTATTTCCCTTGATGGAAGGCACTGTGCACATAGAACCAGTTCATCAGTTCAAAGGGATATACTTTCAATTGCATGTAGGTCCTTAGCTTAGTTTCTTTCTTTCTTTTTTTTTTTAATATCAACAAAAGAGTTGCAAGTTTGTTTGTTATAGTTTCAAAGAAAGGGATATAAACATTCTCTACATTGTTGTAACCCAAACTCACAAGCACTGTAAGGAGCACAGAACCAAAATGTGAAAGTGATTGAAATGAAGCTGACCCACCCTATTGTTCCCCTCCAGGTAAAAAAAAGTTAACTTCAAAAGGTAAAAAGTAAGTTTTTATAATTCTTTCAGTTTCCATAATATCAGGTATTGAAAGGTTGATTTGTTTAAAATATTTCAGTTTTATCTTTTATGTGCCCCCCCTAACAAACAGATGTGTTAAATGCACGACTTGTGCAAGATTTCATTTTTGTCACCACTCACTTGAAAGTTTGCCACTCACTTGTGAACAAATACTGCAAAACCTTTATCGTAAACTCAAGGCCAAATCTGTGTTCTTATTCACGAATATGGGAGATGAGTGCACATATCTGAAAAGTGAACTTGGTTGCACTCTTTCAGACAATTAACTTCTTGCTATGGTGCAAAAATACTTGCAATATGGATCATGTTTCAGAGAAAATATTTAAACAGTAGAAATACCTCATTTTGTTCAAGTCTATATTTCTAAATAAAGTACTGTTTTAGGATTAAAAAATTACATTTAAATAAAAATCAAGTAAATGTAATCTAGATCCATACATATTTCACATACCATATATTATATACTGTATTTTTACCACTTTCCAGGTTTCAGAAAGGCGGATTTCCTGCCACAATCAATCTTCACATGAAGAAATTTTTCAATACTATTTTCATTATAAGTAAATTTTCACTAAGGCCCCAATCTAAGAAAACAATTCATAGCCAGCTCGAAATGTACAAGACTTTCCCTAATAATTTTAAAGAAAGAATAAACCTAACTTTTGGTAGAAAGACCTTTTCAAGAAATGGTTGGAGAATGCTTTTTCAAGTGTGCAAGAAAAGGAAAGAAAAATATTTATTCCTCAGCACTTTCTCTGCATTAGCTTGTGAGGTATTAACAGAAATATGTTGAGCTCAAAAAGCTAGAACTTTCGTATGACTGCATACACTAGCCTATTTGCTTTTTTCCATTGTAGAGTCAGTCCAGTGATTCTCTGTTAAGAGAGTTTTATAAAGGACCAGAATATACTATCTTTTGATCAGAAATTATTTCAGACTACAATCAAAGACACAAACAATTGTTACAAGTGCGGTTTAACACGGGTGGTACACCAGGGTGGTTATGCCACCTAGTGATATTTGTTATGTACTGTTCTCATCCCAAAATGAAAACTCATAAGACTGCAGTGCTGAACACGATGTTTAGCATACCTGACGCACATTTAGAATTTAGAAGTTCTCAGCCCTTGAGCAGTGGCAGCGTTTACTATTAACAGCAGGAATCATCCAGGCTGATCCTATGGGGAAATTATCTTGTGGAAGAAAAGTTTTTAGGAGACACTGGGAAATAAGCTTCTGGAAAAAAGAAAGATTGAAGCTCAAGAAAGGTGTCAGCAAAAGACAATTCTCAAAAGATTTTCTTTACATATTGTACAGCCACATGCATAATCTACTAAACAAACAGCACCAAGAATCTGCTACAACTCCCCAACAGGGGGGAATCTTCGCAGCAGTCAGAATAGCCTTTGAGCTTCAAATAAATCAAAGGCAGATATGGAGGGCAAATCACAGTCACACAAACAAACAAGGCGGTAGGATCAAGCTAACACCACTAGGGCAGTTGCTCTGCTTACTTCACAAAGGGGAATGTTTCCCCATAAGTAAGTCACCTATTTATGACTTGGTTTATTCTCTTTACACCCTGCAGAGATTCTGTCTCACACACAACACAATAGGTAGTCATTTTTTTCTCCGTGCGTATCAAAAATAGCCCCATTACAAAGGATCCTAATGAGCTTTACAAGGAGATACAGAGTAAAAACTATATTAGAGATGTATCCAAAATAAATATGCAGGATCTAAAAACATCCTGACTTTAGATATGGGTCTGAATTTTCAGGGCTGGGCTCTAAGTAACCAACTAAACCAAAATCCCACATATAAATACCCTGAACTATACAAAATCTGGATTCTAACTTTGTAACTGAGGCACATGTCTAAATTATTTCTGAAAAGGAATTACTTCAAACGGCACTGGGGTGGAACACAATAGCTGTTTAACAGTGCACAGAGCCATGACATGACAGTGTGAAGACAGGAAGGGAAGACTGACTTTTCCCACACTTGGACCTTAATGTGAGGTTTTCAGGCAAGCAGAAGGACACTACACAAGTTAGAATACCAGGATCAACAATCCAAACACTTGTGAGAAGTGCCATAGTTTTCGGGGGGTAAGTGGGAGGAGGTGAGGGTTAGTAGCCAGAACTGGTTAGGGCTTTGTTTTTAATTATTTAAAAGAAACCCATCCAGCACTACTGTGCCTCCAAGCAACGTATTGGAGCATTCATCACTGATTCACAAGAAGAGAACGCCACTTGTTGATTCATTAGCATTACACTTCCTGCAGCAACTTGGTATTCCCTGGAGGTCCTGCATCCAAATACTGACCCATCTGATGAGAGCTCAATATAAATGGTGGTATGATGGCAAGGAAAAGACAAAAATAAAAGTTGGCAGTACAGAACCTTTTCATGGGTGGTCTAAATAGAAGGTTTGTTGCTTTTCCAAATGCTCAGAATCTCTCCTACTCACTCTCTAAACACTCAGTGAGCCTCTTGCAGGACGGGCACAGGACCAATAGGACTTAATTTTCTCCTCAGCAGAAATTACAATAGCATTAGGCTATTGCTCTGCCAAGAGCTTCACTGAGCAATCTGCAAATAATTCAAAAGCAAGATGGCTAGTTAGGCATGATGTTGTCAGTTCTAAATTACAGAAGAGTACATGCAATAATATTACTGTTTGCACCGCTATCAACGAAGTTTATATCAGTGCAATTAACACTGTTCGTACTATGAGACTGAAAAGATCAGCCATTACTACATATGTCATAATAAATGTGACAGACTGGACCATTAATTTTCAGAATTAGAACTTGCAGGTATTTTATTAACTGTCAGACGAAGAGTAAAATAGCAAAGATATGCTACTGTACATATTTTTATATCTTCCCACAAAACCTACATAAGTTTTATTAGACAGAAGTGGTAAAAATGATTTTTAAATTGATGAGTTTCATCATCTATTGTGCACGACAACTGCTATCATTTGCACAATAAAATTCACTCTTTTGCACAATAAAATTTGCTCTTTTGCTGATTTATTTCAAATCCTTTTTTAGACTGGTTATTTTAAAATAGCATTAGAGAGTATTCACAGTACACCTACCTCCTGGGATGCCATTACATTTTCCAGATACATCTAGGCAAAACTCCCCATTTCAACAGCTGAATGGACCAAACAGAATAGACCCCTTTCTTCAACTGATTTCAGTGGAATGTAGTAGGCTAAGTTGGGAATGTAGGTGACCAACAGTGGAGGAGATCACACAGTGTATCGGATTAAGCCACAGGAAAACCCAGGAGCCAAATTTCCAAAAAGGTGTGTGACTTAGGCAATTAGGGTATGTCTACACTGTAGTGTAAACCCAGGGTTTGAACTCAGGCTCAAGCCTAACCCTCATTCCATTTACACACAAGTTGTACTAACCCAGGGCTCAGACCCAGGATCTCAGGACCCCATGAGGTTGGAGGGTCCAAGCATGAGTCAAGCTGGAATCCAGAGTTCAAGCCCTATTGCTTTGCAGCATAGATGCACCCCCACTGGATTTGTGCGCTGGAATCTGCCAAAAATATTCCATAATCCTACAGACCGACTTTCATTGTCCTCTGGACAGTCAAGTTTTCACACAGTGAATGATGAATAAAGGACCAAAGCGGCCACATTTTGGGAGGGTGCTAAGAAGTCTGGGATGTGGTTGGTTAGATTTGGGTCTGTGTATTTCACTGTGGACTTCAGAGCCCTGGGTTTCAGACCAGGTTAGAAAATTCTTAACCTATGGTTGACAATCAGTGCAGACACCCAAGCCCTGGGTTCTCTAACCCAGAATCCTCTGACTCGAGTTCCACTAACCCTACACTTACATTGTGGTATAGACATACCCTTAGAAGCCTAAATCCAAATGACCTGCAATGGAATTTAGGCTCTTAGGTTGCTTTTGAAAATGGGACTTATGCTACTAAGTCACTTATACGTCTGGGAATTTTGGCACAAAGCTTTTCTAATTCATCCCAGTAAAAATCTGTTTTTTTCCTCTTGTTCTGCCTGAAATGCAGCCTGATTTCAAGCTGACCAAAACCACCCAATTGTTCATTCTGTCCTCCAGCTTCATACCCCAATTAAATTACAAGTTGTCTCAACTATGTACCTTCTGTTTTCATATGCTTAGGGTTCACATGGGAAAACACAACAGCTTGGTGATTGAGACACTCAATATATTAAAGCTAAAGGAAACATGGTGGATTCATAAAAACACAGCTTGATGAATCAGGTAACCCTTGCCCCTGATGTGATATAACTGTGATGGCACTCATCGGAATCACTTGATTCTTTGCTGCTCTGTTACAGAATGGTTTTGTACAGAAAAGAGCAAGAGAACAAGAGATCAAGTTCACAAAGTATATACCCAGATTTGGGTTTTTTTTCTTTTTTGGGGGGAGGGGGATAGGAAGGACCCTGTCCATTTGTAAGCGCCTTAAACTGCACTTTTTATTTTAATATAGGATAATATATAAATACATTTATCCTTTTAGAAAGAGTTAAAATAAAACACGATGCAACTTCAAAGCATTACCTGCATCTTGCATGGGATATGCACATTATGCTTTAACCATTCATTCAGAGCACTCCTTTAAGTATACTATTATACTGTCTGATTGACAGAAAATGTATTTCTGCAACAAAAAGTGCTTTAAAATTAAATTTGCTTTTGTAATTTATGTTTTGCATTCCCAGTGCATGTATTTTTTGAAAAGGCATTGTTGCTCAGCAAAATCTATTGTATTCCACTTGCCCATGAAAACTATAGAATGGTTTGTGTATGAAGATGTAGCATTTCTTCACAAGTCTACTCAGATTCAGTATAATGGGAAGGAAACTGGAATAGCAGAAACGTTCACATTATTCCCCATATTTGTAATAACTTTGTACAAGTCAACACTTAAAAGCAGGATAGATCTTTAAAACTGTCTGTCTAGCCACATTCTCCTCTCCTATTAAATTTATCCTGCCTTTCTTTGACACTAGTGGATTTGTCGGGTTTTTTTGTTTTTTTTCTGATGACCACGATGGAACTTAACATGGCTTTATCTGTGCACCAGTATCTTCATAATGGGTTTCTTAGTACACCAATTCTCCAATCTAATCATTCCAAAGGTCACTCCTTTTAAAAATAATTATCTAACAGATAAAGTTTTTCTCCTACTCCCTCATAACCTGGCTGGTTCTCAAAGTGCTTCATGAAGAGCCACTAATGGTCCATAAACCATAAAAAAAAAAAAGTGTGGTGTCAGGGCCGGCTCCAGACCCCAGCGTGCCAAGCGCGCGCTTGGGGCGGCATTTTGCCGGGAGGGCGGCAGGCATGACTGCGGGAGGTCCACCAGAGCCGCGGGACCAGCGGACCCTCCACAGGCATGTCTGCAGGAGGTCCCCCAGAGCCGCGGGACCGGCGACCGCTAGAGCGCCCCCCCCCCCCCGCGGCATGCCACCGTGCTTGGGGCGGCGGAATTCCTAGAGCCGCCCCTGTGTGGTGTTAATATGTGCAATATCTGCTGGCTTTCACAGCAGAAAACAAAATACTTTTTTGTCTTGGTCCTATATAATGGTTAAAAAAGAAAACAAACTAAGTGATGAACAGTGCAGTAGGGATTTATAATATGTTTTTTTGTAATCCAGATATCATATTCAGTCAGTGAGTGAAATAGACAGGGGGGTTGTGGGCAAATCGAGGCCAAGCCAAACTCTGTAGCGAAAGGAGAGACCAAGCTGAAGCAGCAAAAGATGTACCAGGACACGTTACTGTAAGTGATTGTTTCAGTCCTATTGTAACAAAGTTCTGTTCAGCCTCACAAATGAGTGTTCCTGCAAATGCCCTCTGAGCCTCCCCTCAGTATAGAATGCAAGATATGGGGGTGAAGGGAGGGATGGCATGAGGTGGTGGTGACAAGGGTACGTGGTTCCATGCACTTAAAGAGTGCAGGTGTGCAGCAGTGACAAGCGAGAGTGTGATGGTGGGTGGCGTGCTCCTGAGTTCGGCTGTGGGAGCTTTGATGTCGCTATTGCAGGGCCGGCTTTGGGAAGTGCGGGGCCCAATTTGAACAGTTTCGATGGGGCCCCAGCTGGGATGACTAAAAAAAAACAAACAAAAAACCCCCCCACACATGTAAAAAAACACGTGGGGCTTGTACTCACCAGACGGTGCTCAGAGTCTTCGGCGGCACTTCGGCGGCAGGTCCTTCACTCGCTCCAGGTCTTCGGTGACACTGAAGGACCCGCCGCCGAAGTGCCACCGAAGACCCAGAGCAAGTGAAGGACCCGCTGCCGAAGTGCCGCCCAAGACCCGGAGCGAGCGAAGGACCCGCCGCCAAAGTGCTGCTGAAGACCCGAAGCACCGCCAGGTAGGTAAAAATTAAAAAGGCGCCTCTAGCCAGGAAAGGGATTCTCACTGGGCACGGGGCCCTCTTAGGCACGGGGCCCGATTCGGGGGAATTGGTGGAATAGACCTAAAGCTGGCCCTGTCGCTATGTGCATTCCTGGGGCGGTGGCACTGGTGGGGGTAGTATAGGGCTGTCAGCATGTTGATGAGGTAATGGCAATGGTTGTGAGTGTTCATGTGTTGATGGGGAATGTGGGGCAATAGGGTAGCATGCGCCATTGGTCAGTCATGCATGCTGGCCATACTGATGGGGGTGGTGTGGGGTGGTGTTTGTGAGTGCTCCTATTGGGTAGGACAGAATATGCACGTGTTGGTGGCCTGGGCTTTTGAGAGTATTGTGTGCATGCCTGGGGATTGTCGTGTGTCTGTTTATACGCAGTGGAAACTTACAACTAACCCCTCCTCTCTTTCTTCCAATAATTTTCTGGGTGCATCCTTGAAAAGGCATCAACTTTAATGGAATAAAACTCAACAGGAGTTGAAATTAACCTTTTAGTGACTCTTTCACATTTAATGTGAAATAACAGAGCAGGTTGTTATATGACATTTTTGGAGGTAAAAACATCAAAGGCAGCCCTGACATAGTCTGATCTACCTTTGAACACCCAAGGGTACCTGAAACTGCCAAGTCTCTGTAGACTAGACAGAGAGAGAGAGAAAAGAAAAAGAATGAGATCTAAGATATTCCACTATTTAAAGCAAAGTCATTCTAACTAGGATTTAATTTAATCTTTTACACTTTGTTACTGCTGGGGGGTGGGGGAGGGTTAATACACAAGTGAAAAGGGAAATTCTGGATAAAAGGCAAAGAATATTATTTCTCACTGTCAGGCCATAATACATTAAAATGTAACTGGTACCATTTAGTCTCTCTCTTTAGCTTCAAAGCCTTAGACATACCTTTAGTTAAAGTTATGCAATAAAAAAAATAAAAGTAAAAAATAAAGATACCCTCCTCTGAAGAGGAGGAGATTGCGGCGCAATAATGTGATTCAAAAGTCTCTCCCTGATAGCCTAACAATTTGGAATATTCTTGATCCATTCTCAGATATGACCATTTCTGTACCTTTATTTTGTTTCCTTAACTGTCACTGACTTAAGATGGAAGGTGCATTAATGCAAGAAAGCTTCAAATAAAGATAGGAATCTGGATACAAATCCAGCTTCCACAAAGTTCAGGGCAGATCCATTCCAATGTTCTGATTTAGGTTCATCTCTACTTTGGTTGCAAACATTTTGCATAGTTGCAGTTATGATGCTTGCACCATGCAAATCAGACACAGGACATTACTATCTCACTTGTAGTAAAAATTTCCAAACACAGTTAGGTAATTTTCATCTATGTATAATTTTTGTAAGTCAGTGGTCTCTTTATTGCACTGGATTGTCAATTACTAATTAATATTTTCCCCTGGATACCACATTTAATGCTAAATAGTACAATACAGTTGTAAAATCAAGTCTAGAACAGATGTTAGTTTTCTGTTCCTTTTTTCCTTCCACTGTCCCTTTGCTTTCCTATTATTCAGTCTATCTTCCTGATTTTTATTTCTTTAACTACATGACCTTTTTCAAAGGATGCCTTGCTTTGTAGGACCAGAATGGACCTAAGACAGATTTCCAGACTGATGGGAGTTTTCAAGCTAACCAATTGTTCTGCCTTTTACCAAATCAGAAACATCAAATCAAACTGGAAACTTAATTTAATTTAATTAAATTAAGCATGCAATTTCATAAAGGCATTAAAAAAGCTATGTTTTTCGTATGTGATGATTTAATGTTATCACACTTGGTAATTTCACAAGGACAATGTTGTCATTAAATATTACCGTGACAAAACACTGCCATGCAACATACAACAGAATCTGGCCAAACACAAGTAAAAACAAAAAGACTAACAAACCTACTTCAACTACATGTGCACAAGATCACTGCAGAAGGTCAAGCAAAATGGTTCAGACAGGTTTAATTACAGGGATCACTATAAATATATCAATATTCCCTTCCCTTCAATACTCTCAATGTCATCTTCTGAAATAATTACTACCCTCTTGCTGTACTGAAATCTCCACTGAAAGTTAGTAAACTCAGTTTCCAGTAGCAGCTTGACACTTAGTATAATAAATATGTCTGAGAAAATGAGAGAGATCAGTCTAGGGCCATCAACTCTGATTGTCTCTCAACAATCAAGTAACAACCCCCCACCCCAGCAATGAATTCTCTGCACAGGAACTGGAATTCCCCAGCTAGAGCACATGGCTGGAGATCTGCAATTTTTCCTGCTGGTTACCTGACCAAAGTGGTAAGAGACAATAAATAAGGAAGGCATGGGCAGCACATGAACCATTGCCTGCGGAAGGCTAGCCCCCAGCCCCGTCCCTTCCTCCCAAGGCCCTGCCCCTTCTGTGCCCCCCACGGGAGCCCAGAGGGCCCCAGGCTACTGGCCCCAGCCCCGGAGCACCCCCAGCCTTCCCCGCTCAGCCCCAGAGTGTCAGAAGGGCAGGTGGCGCAGCCCCAGCTTCCCAGCCCCGGAGCGCCAGGAGGGTGGGTGGCACAGGCATGGCCTGAGCTGGGGCCACGGAGACTAGTGGAGCCATGCCAAGCAGGATGCAGGGTGGGGCTGGGGTGGAGCGTGGGCAGGGCCATGCCTGGCTGTTTGGGGAGGCAGAGTCTCCCCCAGCCTATGATACCCGCTGCCCATGAAGGAAAGGGGTTCTCTGTGGAAATGGGACAAATTACCACCCTCATGCCAGAAGACTAGGCCCCCACGGAGGAAAGGAATGAAGGACCACCTATGGACACTGATCAAACCCAGGACTCTCAGGTGCGGTGAGATTAGACTCACAAGGGTGCATTCAGGACTGTTTGTTGTTTTCCAAACACTCTATAACTGTTTAAAAGTAAAATGTCTATGGGTAAGAAATTTCTTTGCTAAGCTGCTAATTCTTTGCTTGCCAGCCTGCCACATTGTCCCTGAAGGGGTTAATTGAGATGCTCTGTGTACCCACAGAAATGTGGGACTCTCAGGGAATGTATGTAAGCAACTGAGGGCTCAGGAGGGCTGAGGCATGTGTTCTGGGTTTTCCAGTGGCCAGACTGCAGAGCCCCACATTCCCAGAAAGAGGGGCAGACATGGGGTCAGGATCAGGGTGCATGCCTTTGAGACCCAGATTGTTAAGAACAGTTACCTGGCTCTGCCCCGACCCAGGTGGCTTAGGAGCAGGTGGGATCAGTGGTTCGGTCTGCCCACAATAGACTGTTGTCCTTCCAGAGGGGAACGGGGCCCAGCTGTGACACTAGGGTTTTACTACTGCTTTGTTTTCCCTGGCCAAATATACCAATCTAGCTTTCCTCAAGAGATACTGGTGTTTGTAACATATACAGACTAGTAATATTTACGATCTGCTACTAAATACATGGGGGGGAAAAACATGCTAGGGGAGGGGACACGTTACATTTGCTGCTACCTTCAAGTTATGCATAGCTTCCTTCACACAGAATAATCCAGGTTCCACCACATCTGAACTTCTTTCATGAAATAAAATCTTAAATAGCCTGCCAGCAATCTCCACAGGGGGCAACTTCTCACCTTCTCAAATCCAGAGCATGAGAAATTAAGTGAACCTCTTGAAAAAGGAAATAATTTTTAACTGGTCTCTCTTCTGAATTCGCTCAAATCTATTTGAACTTGGCTTAAAAAAAGATCCATGAGCTCTCACATTATGGGGAAAAATTATATATTTCTCAAGTTTCTTTTGCAGCCACTAACAATAGACACAGAGGAAGCAAGAGGGGGGCTCAGAAGCTAGCCAGAGATGCAAGTGCTTAGAGGAAGTAAGCTAATTCTTACCCCACTTCCTCCCACCAATAGTGATTCCCCTACCTTGAGCTTCATTTATCTGGATCAAAAAGCACCAACTTGTGTCAGCAGAGTAGTTATAGGGTGTGGTTTCATCTACCATACAAAAATATTTAAACCACTCTGCATAGGAAGAACATGATTGTTTGTACATTAAAAACCTCTGCATCAAACAGAACATCTCCTCTCAATTTTTGTTTTTCAGGGTTATAAGACAAGAGGAGGAAGGAAAATGTTAAACTCGATGGTGAGATCGTTAAAATGCAGACACAAAAAAGATAAATATTCTCCATCTTGTCATGTTAAAATCTTAGGCCATGTCTACACTACGGGGACTATACCAGCATAACTTGTCTCTGTAGCTATGCCGGCATAACCCCATAATGCACATGCGACCTATACCAATAAAATTACACTAGCTACATTGACCAAAGCATTCTTCCGTCAATACAGTTGTGTTCTACACTGGGGATTGGCTCAGCATAGGTGTGTTGTCATGGCTGTGGATTTTTCACATCCCTGACCAACACAGATGTGTCGACCTAACTTTTAAGTATAAATCAAGCCTTTGGATATGTCTACACTAGAAACGCTACACTGGCAGATCCGTGGCACTGCAGCTGCGCTACTGTAGTATGTAGTATAGACACTTACTACAGCAACAGAAAGCATTCTTTCAGCACTGTCCATATTTGTCACAGCCCTGAGCAATGTAGTAAGTCTGTATCTAACTCAGTAGTGTAGACAAGCCCTTAGTTTCCACATCAGCAGGAGAACCAAACCCTTTTGAAAAAAAGCAAGTGCTAATGGCTTGCACATTGCAGACCATTGATCTATAAGCACTGAGGGTGAAACTCAAACTCTCAACAGAAAGAGCTAAATATGCCATGCCGTAACCGTACACAGAGTCATTAAGGGGTGTTATGTGGTGGCTTAGCGTCCTTGCTGAACTTCCTTTGCATGGAAAAGCAGCTGCACAAAAGGAGGGTAGGTTCACCCTTCCAGGGCATGTGGCCTCTGTGAGCAGCCTTGGACTAGGAGTTTTCCAGGTGAAATGTGAAAGGGCTGAGGGAGGAAAATGTCACAGAGTTCGTTAGGCAGTCAGATTTATGTGAAGCCCGGGGGGGGGAGACAAAACAGCTGCTTCTGAAGACAGAGCAGTGGTGCCTGATCCTTGAAATCATGTACAGTTTATTACCACTGTGGTTCAAGGGAAGAAGTCTTGTGTACATTTTGTAAATAAAAAAACTACACTTAAAAAAAACATGTGACATCTCCAGTTTCTGTTCCAGATTGGATACTGACAGGCAAGGCCCTGCATTCTGCTATTGCTCAGAAAAGGTAACAGCCACCCCTGCTCACACCATCGCTTACTCTCCCCCACCCTCACTCACTTTCACTGGGCTGTGGGTTGGTGTGCTTGAGGGGGTGAGGGCTCTGCCTGGGGCTGTGGGCTCTGGGGTGGGGCTGGGGATGAGGGGTTTGGGGTGCAAGAGGTGTCTCAGGGCTGGGGCAGGGGGTTGGGATGCAGGAGGGGGTGCAGGCTCCGGGAGGGAGTTTGGTGGTGGGAGGGGGCTCAGGGCTGGGGCAGGGGGTTGGAGTGCGGGAGAGGGTGAGGTGCAAGCTCTGGGAGGGAGTTAGGCCATGGGAGGGGGTTGGGATGCGGGTTCTGTCCAGGCGGTGCTTACCTCAGGTGGCTTCCAAAGCGGCCGGCACGTCCAGCTCTTAGGTGAAGGGGCCAGGCGGCCCTGTGTGCTGTCCATGCCTGCAGGCGCCGCCTCCGCAGCTCCCACTGGCTGTGACGTGGAGCCGGACATGCCGGGCACCTCCAGGAGCTGCACAGAGGCAGGGAGCCTGCCTTAGTCCCGCTGCGCCGCCAACCAAACTTTTAGCAGCCCGGTCAGCAGTGCTGACCGGAGCTGCCAGGGTCCCTTTTCAAATGGCCCTTCTAGTTGAAAACCAGATGCCTGGCAATCCCACTTCCAACGTTGCTGAGGGTATTTGGAACTCTGCAAGATTAGGCTCTTCCTCTGACTATTTTAAGGTTTGCGAGTTCTTACTGCTGGTTTTGATTTCAAGTCACTTCACCCTTGCCTGGCTTCACTTAGGTGAGCATGCCACATCCCCTTGGACTATAGGGGAAGAGGGGCTTGCAGCAGGAGAAAATCTTGTGAAGATGTCCGCTACTGAGGATGCAGTAGAGGAAGTGACTATGTTGTCAGTCTCTGCTCCCATGGGCACCTGCATCACCTGTGGGAAACATCTGCCTCAAAACATATGGCTGCCCATGCCTCCTGTAAAGTAACCAGAGCAACTAGCTGTTCAGTGTCCCATTCATGACCCTTCAGTGCTGACCATGTTGAGCAAGAGCAACACCAAAGTGATGTGAGACTGCTGATTTGGGTCCCCACCTGCTCCCACTCATAGGGAAACTCCAGCACCCGCTGTCTTCCTTTGGCAAACTCTGGGCTAGAAAACCAGGGGAATTCAGTTCCATGTCTTGCCTGAAAGCTGCACTAACAAGGCAGAGCCCAATAGAACAGAATGGCACCAGGTCAGCACAGAGCCCAAATAGTGCTGGGAAACGGGAGCAGAAGACCTTGTGGCCTAGTAGTGAGAGCACTACCAACTCCCAGAATAACAGTCTGGTAAAGATAAATGCAGTGTGAGCTGCATAAGCAGTAACAGCATCATTAGGAACCCTTTCCTCTCTAAAACACCACTATTCCATGGTGTGCAGTTTAGTTGTACCTGTGTTGGTCCCCAATAGTAGAGACACAAGGTGGGTGAGGTAATATCTTTTAAGTTGGTCCAATAAAAGATATTACCTCACCCGCCTTGTTTATCTAATAATTCATCATGCACCCAAGGGGAGCTAATGACTTTTCTGATATTAGGGATAAAAAATTCCTGAGATGCCTAATAACGGTTTCTGGTATTTTTTTCTGTTTGTTTTTTTTAAACACTGATGCAGGGGGTGGAGGGGAAGACATAAAAAAGCCTTTCCTTACATATTAAAAGGTGCCACAATATTTAGTCTAAACATTGTAAATGAACGGATACTTACAACTCTTTCACACAATAATTTTTGAATCCACTTTAAAAAAATGCACTAATTTTTAAAAAGGTCAACTAATATCAAGCTGCTGCATTCACTAAGTTCTTTAATACGTGGGGTGAATAATGAAATGCCTCTTTACAAAAGAATTAGGATTGCTTCCTTCTAATGCTCTTTTTTTTTTTTACCATTACTGTTTTTAGATTGCTTTACAAACTGTACAGCCCCAGGCTAAGTTGTATTAGGTAACCCGAGATGGCTAAACCTCTTTATTTATGCAATGGGTAAGACGCTTGAACACATAACTTGGTATCATTTTCTTTGCAGTTAAAAGATTGTCATTTCATCACCTTCTAATCATTGAAATTATACCTCTACCACTTTCAAATGCAAGAGTCCTTAAAATGCACACGTATGATATTTGTATAGGGTGGTGTAGTAACACAACCTCAATAATCATGAGCCTGGTTACTGGTAACACACAAGTCAGTACAGGAACATTTTCCCTCACAACTAAACAGATGCAGATGTCATGCAAAAATTGTACGTGAATTTATGTATCTACATGCAAATCTTATGCAAATCCATGTCATCTACAAAGATACAGGTAGTATATGTTAGCTGTGACAGCTCATTGTAAACTATAGGGACATACTGCTTTACAAGAAGTGATATAAATGATTGAAGTGAGGTGCATGACAACACAAAACATCTTCCTTAATATGCAAAAGGTTCCATCTGGATTATTTTGAAATGTTAATATATTGTGATTAAAAATGCTTTCAAAATAAATAAATAAAGAAAAGTAAATCTATAGTATAGATTTACCATAAAAGTATGACAGTCCAACAGTCTTCACTCAGGCAAAACTCATGGAGAGACAGAAGGTAAGAGTAACATCTTAGGAACAGGGGTAAATGGTGCACAAATATGTGATTAGACAAACAATTTTCTATCTCCAAACACTATTCCAGATGCCTCCATACACTCTTATGTTTAAAATACCAAGAATTTTCACTAATCTGTATGCAGCCATTATAGCTGTTCTCATCCTATAATGGATAAAAATCTATTTAAAGTAAAAGATCAATTTTATTCTATTTAAACTAAATACACTTTTTTAAAAGAAATAAACTTATTTAAAATTAAATTTAAAACTGGCAACCTATGTTATGGCCTAAATTTACAATAATCTATCAAAATAATTTAAATTTGACAAAAAAATAATATTAAGCAGTACATGTGTGCTGCCAAGATCTAAATACAGTCAAACCACTGAACTGGTAGAAGTCACTGATTAAAGCATATGGAACCAGAGTTGTTGAAGTGCTAAACTAGCTTTTCACAGCAGTAGCCTCTTCTCAAGGTGCAAAGAGACTATTTTCTTCATTTCAGTTCATCTAGATAGTTCAGTTAAATGACTAGCTCGCTCAAAGTTAAGAAACCAATTGGGAGTTGAAAAGCAGGAAAGATTGTTCTACTCTTCCAATCTGTGAATAAAAACTAGATGTGCGAGGATAAGATCTACTGGTTCTAAAAGCTTCATGACCAGAAACAAATCAGACACAAAACAATTCACTAACTACAGATATGTCCTTTGTTTACAAAATCAGTTAGTTTTAAATGCAAAACATGTTTTGAGAAACATTTTTTTCTTTTGTATCCAGAACATTTAAGTTAGTTTTATTTAATAAACAAAATTAAAATGCTGGTTTGTACACTTTAATTGAATTTTCATCCTAATAGAGCCTGACACAAATCACAAGTAAAAAATTAAATGAACATTTAACTAGTAAAATGAGAAATGCACCATGCACCATTTTCAAACATAATAAAAATGTAACCTGCAAATCAACATGTTTTAATAGTCACCAATCAACGAAAATCAACATCTCTTTAGGAACGTAACCAAAGCACAAATGCAAAACACAATTTAAATTCATGGTTGAAATCAAGCTTTCCTTCTTGCTGATTTAAATCATGATTAAAACCAGTGATTTAAATGGCTTGGATTTAAATAACTCTACTCTGTCTCTGCCCATCTCCTCCTATTATTATTAGCACTGTGACGGTGCCCAAAGGCCCTTACTCAGAATCAAGGTGCCATTATATTAGATGATATAAAAATACATAGTAAGATGCAGTTGCAGCCCCAAAGAGTATACACTGCAAGGTCCTGCTCCGGCAGGTGATGTGAATGGAAAGATCTCTGGCTTTCATTTTCTTTAATGATTTTGGTTTCCACACTTTTGTCTGTCGAACTTGAGACACTTTGAATGGAGCCTGATTGTCAGAAAGCTCTGAGGACCTGCCCTCTGAAAATCAAATCCCTTTGAGGATGTGTCATGTTGGACAACGCAAACCACTAGCCTCTATTGAATATTTGGCCTACTATGCCTGCAAGGAGCCCCATTCGCTCCTATGAGGCTCCATCAGAGCAGGAGGGTCCTCTGACTTTGAGACTAGTGTCTAAACAGGGAAGACTGACCAAGAGGTCAGGAATACAACATACAAACAAAAGCATCACGTTTGTGGTTGGCAAATGTCTTGAGAGCTGGTTTTGGTTGTATTTGTTTGTTTGATGTATCAGACTTCTCAAAGCTTCAATGGCAGAGAGTTCTGGAGATGCCTAAGGCTATATTTGCAGAAAATACTACAGAATGCTGTGCATTATCATAAAAAATTTAAACTACGTATGTTAAAATAAATTAACCCAAGTATATGGTGATGCATTATTCTTGCCTTTGAATGATTGTTCATTGACTTAATTCCTAATTTGCCAGGTAACAGTAATTCACAACGGGTCGAATGCTCCAGGTGTAACTGATGGCTATATGTGGGGTCAGGAAGGAATTTTCCCCCAGGTCAGACTGGCAGTGACCTTTGGGGTTTTCAGCTTCCCCTGCAGCATGTGGGTACAGATTGCTTGACAGGATTATTGGGGTATATTTCAATCAATTCTCTGCCATTGCGGTGCATCTCGGTCCCTCCTATTTTCTGGCCATGGCACACAGACATAGTCTAGACTCCTTTGTGCTATAATATTTTGGTGTAATTTCAGTTGCTGGCATTAGTGTGTGGGTCTTGGTGGCCTGTGATATGCAGGAGGTCAGCCTAGACCATCTGGTGGTCCCTTCCCACCTTAAACTCTATGCCTCTGATTCACTGAGAAAAAACAAGGATCTGCTGTGTGAAGAGAATGAAAGCATATATTTCTTCATCTATTCAAAGGATTGAGTACTTTCAGCAAGTACTTTTACTGAGACCACTTTTCACTCAGCATGCCAGAGAATGCAATATGAGACCAAGTGTATGATAAACTTTACTTTCAGCTGTATTTAACTAGTAACATCAATATGGTCAAGCTAGACACTTGACAACATTGTATTATGCAGCACTCTACGGTGTGTGTGTGTGTGTGTGTGTGTGTGTGTGTGTGTGTGTGTGTAAATAGCCAGTAATTAAATTCACTGGGCTAAGAAAGAAAAACAGTAGGACATTTGTTAAAATACTATAAACAAAGATTATAAACCACTTAGCAAAGTGAGAAGATATTCATTTGGCCGCATTATAGAGTAGAATGGAACCTCCTGCCACTTAATGTTTGCCTGCATTCTATTTCTGCACCTCCAGAACTCCAATTCTATGGATGACTTGGTATGAAAGAGTGGTATACATAAGGCAGAACAGAAGGGGGATATGTTAAGAAACTACAAGAACCATTTATGGATCATCTAAATGAGGATGAAAAAGTATATACAGTGAAGAGCATGATGTATGTTCTTATTACATTTACTTTTGTTTAATCATAAGTAGTGTTACCAACTTTCCTTCCAGTTTAGCATAGGATTAATCTTCAACTCATCTTCCCTCCCAACTTTCTGCTGTTGGGGAAGCACAATGATGATACTGAATTGAATCCTGGTATGGCTGAGGGGTAGGAAAAGAAAGTGTATGTATAGGATTTGTCAATATATTTTGGAATATAGTTTGTGTAAAATCTATAAGTCCACAGGCTGAGTTGTTAGTATACTTATGTATTAAGTTATGTGCACAAATACTTGATATGCATTTATGTCTTCAACAATTGTCTATACCTAGGTATAAAAAAAACTCATTCTAAATATTAAAAAAAAAAAGGATAAATTTACAGGATTTTCACTGTAGCCTGTTGCAGACGTTTGATTGTGATGTTAACAAACCACCCTGTCTACAATATTAATAGTCATTTCACTTCCTGCTTAGTCAGCAAAGACTTTTAAAAACTGTTAGTAAGAGACTAAGATCCTTGGGACAGGAACTATTGATACAGTCCAGGCAGACAAAAGAGGAGGAGAAGGAAGGCATTATCAACCCATTTCACAGATGGGGAACTGAGGCACAGAGAGGCGGAGTGACTTGCTCAAAATCACCCAAGAAGCCTGTGGCTGGACCAGGAATTGAACCCAACCTCCTGAGTCCCAGTGTCTAATCCAAAGACCGTCCTTCCTCCTCAGCACTGGTGTTTTGTATAGAGAGGCATTCATACAGAATGTTCTTAAAGAATGCAGATGAAAATGAAAATGACGTAAGTCAATGTACAATTATGTACATTTCTTGGTTTGTGGTCCACAGATTTGCATATTTCTGTATACACTGTAAAAAAAATTCTAATGTGGTATTATTCTTATCACACGCATCATTCTGAGTCCCTAAAAATACCATTTATGTAGACCAGTGGTACTTAAGTTTTCCTCCTGGGATGCACAATAGATTGTATGTTCCCATAAATTAATATTTAAACACATATACACACACAAAGACATTTATACAAACTCAGTTTTCCTATTGTAATTTTTAAATATTGTTCATTTTCCACAGAAGGTTGTTCTTAGTAGCTGGCTAAAGGATCCTATTCTCAGGTAGAGTTTCATAAGGTTGGAGTAGGGATGCTAATTTATCAGTCATTACATTATTTACTGAGAAATGCTGTGCTATACTCAGCTTACCAAGTTTCAGTATTATATATGGAGGTGTTCTTTGCTACTTTAATAATGTAGCTGAGCTAAATCCTGTCAGAAGAAAATAGATTTTGGAAATTTTTTATTTAAGTTTTATATTAGAACGATCTGCTATTGGAAGCGGTATATAAACACATAGAGAGAGCACATGTCCTTTCTCTAGAGGTTTCTGACTTTGCCTCGGTGAAATAATGAAAGAAATCACCATCACTGCAGCCATTAATGAAACCATGAGCATATAAGAATAGTTATAGCTCCCGCCTCACCCTGCCACCCAAATCCCAGTTCTCCAGACTCCACCATACAAAGAAAGCTGCTGCCAGCCTTATTGCATACACAAAGCTGCAAAGCCATATCTACCCATCCTCAAAGACCACTAAATCCCCATTCATTTCAGGAACTAGTTAAAAAACTGCTGGAATTCCTTGTTTTAAAAATGTCTAGAGGCTTGTACTAACCTGCCTCGCACACCTTGCTCCCCTCTACTTTCTCACACAGCTTTCTGGCCCCACACAGGATATGGCCTCTGTTGGTGCAAGTGCCTTAACCCCTGCAGTTCTTGCAATATGACATAGCTTTTGTTTACTGCCCTGCTTCATCAACTCTCTAACTCACTTCCCATCTTAACTAAAGACTGGCTTGCTCCCTTGGAAAACCCAGGACTGGAAGAAGGGGTGGGATTGCACATCTAGGGTTAATATCACCTATGTGTGGCGTGGAGCAAGAAAGTGGGGTTAAAGTAAAGAGTCCTAAAAATGAAAACCACTAAAGCGATGTAAGACTCTCACCCTCAAAAGTGTATCAACCCCTAATACCCCAGAACACATGGTCTGTTCTTTCTACTAGTCACACAACTCTCAAGCAACAAGACTGACACCTGACAGAATCATGTCTGCTTCTGCTTCAGGGAATCAGACATTAGACTGGTTGGTAAAGAGGTAACAGCAAAGCCTTGAATGAAGCAATAAAATACCCTGTACAGTACGTTTCCTTCCATTTCTTTCATCATCCACCTTCAATTAAAAAAAAATTAGAAAAAGGTTATTCAGCCACTTTTGAAGTACAAAAATACCTGCCTCCAACACTCAGAGATCTAATTGTATTCCTTCCAACAAAGCAACCAGTTATAACTGCTGTAAAACAAAACAAAGATTAAAATGATAAAGGTGGATGTCAGAAAACATTCCCAGAATCATATATTTTTGAAAGCATGCTGGGAAAGGAGAAGGGAAACCAAAGCAGAGAAAAATGCCAGAAAAGAAGATGAATTTGTTTAGCAAAGTCACAATGAGAAAGGGGAGATGAGAGAGAGGAAAAAGGATGTAGCGTCCAGGGAGGGAAGAAGGGGCGAGTGGAAACAGCTGGAATTGTTCAGCTGTGTCAACATTCGCCTGTTTCACAGATTGACTAGCAAAGTGTCATCTGAAACCAATTACATTCCCAAAACCCCATGGACCCAGTTCATAACATTGATTAATCCACATTGTGAAAATGTCCCCAAGCAAAACTAGAACAGCTGTCAGCCCTTGGAGCTCAGAAACCGCATTTGACTTAAAAAGCAACTTTTATACCAATTTCTGTAATGTACAGGAGAAGACCTTCTTAAGTGTTAAAAGAACCCCCACAACAAAAACTGAACTGGTAGGAAAAATCTGTTCAACATTAGACCCAAGACAACACATATCCCCAAGGATTGAACACCTGCTTGAGAACCAATAATACCTTAAAGATTACCTTCCTTCCCCTAGGGACTGCAATTTAGTTTGTGAAGAAAAGAAACTTTTTTGTCCCCATTTCAGGTGCACTGAATACACCCTTCAGGCACATCAATGGTGTTATTCAGAAATGATCAATTGTTCTTACAAGGCAAAATAATTTACCTAATTGTAGAAACTTATTCATTTATGAGCAAAGTGTCGGGTCAGCCCAGTACTAAACCTAGATTCCTTTTGTGCATTTTTTGTGGTTCTTCTTGACTTTGAATGAGGTGAATTAACATTGAGGCAATGTCTGTTCTTTAGGAAACAAACACATTAGCAGTGTAACAAATTAATTTATCTTCAGAAGACACTATGTTTTGTACAATAATATAAATTCCAGTCTCAAATAACTGAGCCAGATAGTGAATTGTTTGTTTTTCACTGTAGGCTATCAGGTTGACTATCTTAACAGCCTGAGTCATGATGCTGACCTCCAATCTCTGTAGACATGGGGCAAATATTGCTGACATCTAAAAGCAGATTAAAAGCCACCTCTCTGCTACCACTGTAAGGGTCCTCAAATGTCCAGGGTGCCACCTTTTTGTGTGGGGGACAAGATGGGATGATGCACATATCAGCAGAACCATCACCCTCACCTCCACCGCTTGAATGCTGAGCTCTGCGCCATTCCCAAAGCACTTTGCAGAACATCAAACAAAAGCCTGCCTGTCCCCTTGCACAGCAGAAGCACACCATCTCTGCTGCTTAGGGCTCCTCCTCAGCCCCAAAGGCAGCATAAGAATTTGCACTTTATATTTTGAGAGAGAGAGATCAAAGTGGACACATTCTGATTAAAACTTTCTGGACTACAGAAACAAACTAGAACAAACAGGAATGCAATGTGGTGCCTGGGTGTAATTAAGGTGAGGATAAACGAAGAGAAAGTGGGAGGGACCATTGTTTCTGTCTTTTATAACTCTGCAAAGTACAAGACAGGTAAAGAAAAAGGAAAATCTATTTCATTACTGTATTAATCAAAGCACAAATTATAATTTAATTTTTATGTGGCGATATAGTCTATTTTTCACTCACAAATAAAAGCTGTTCTAAAATAGTTTTAATGAATATGAAAGCTCTTTCAGCTACTCCAGGGATCGGCAACCTTTGGCACGTGGCCTGCCAGGGTAAGCACCCTTGCGGGCCGGGCTGGTTTGTTTACCTGCTGCGTCCGCAGGTTCGGCTGATCGCAGCTCCCACTGGCCACGGTTTGCCGCTACAGGCCAATGGGGACTGCGGGAAGCGGTGCGGGACGAGGGATGTGCTGGCCGCGATCGGCCAAACCTGCGGATGCAGCAGGTAAACAAACCAGTCCGGCCAGCCGGGGTGCTTACCCTGGTGGGCCACGTGCCAAAGATTGCCGATACCTGAGCTACTCTCAGAGACCTTGGACTTCAGCTGCAATAGTCCTCCTGCAGTTCCATCAGCAGAAATTACTGAAGTATGTAACACCAGGAGAAATTTTGTGCCATGCTTTTATTTTTGTTACTAAATGTTGGAACTAGAAATAGTAAGAGTGACATATGAGCATCAGAACATAAGTCAACACGAGCAGCATAGTTCAATCACATTGCCATGCTCCGTACTGTTCCAAGATACTGTTGAAGTGACAATTCCCTATTCCCAATGAAACGTCTTGTATTTATGTAACTCACTTACTATGCATCTTTTGGACAACAAGATAGCTCATAGATTTAACAAGAGATGCACAAGAAGATCTTTGCTTTGCCGCACAGCTCTCTACTAGAACTTAAAGGAATATACTCAACATAACTTATCAGATTCCTTACCATAAAGAGACAGTTACCTATACAACGTGGAAGGGTTTGAGGGGTGGAAATCAAACATACCAGCATTCAAATCTATTTACCTTTCATTTGGTCCCCTCCCTCACTCCCCGTTTCTTTCCTTTTTGCTACTGGAGATGTTAATTATCATAATTTATTATTTTAAACATTGGCTCCCTAGCCCATTTTGAACATTAATATTTTATTGAATTTTCACAAATAGACCAAAAAATCCCTCCCCGCAAAAGAGGTTACTCACCCTGTGCAGTAACTGACGTTCTTCGAGATGAGTGTCCCTCTGGGTGCTCCACTCCAGGTGTTGGTGCGTACCTGCGCCTTCGCTCGGAGATTTTTACAGCAGTACTCGTACCGGTCGCGCACGTGCAGAGCCTGAGCCCCCACTCTGAGTGTACCTTAATAGCACGCGTGCGTGAACAGTCTCCTCAGTTCCTTCTCTACAATGGAGGCCGCCCAAACTCCGAAGTAGAGGGGATGAGGGTGCGTAGTGGAGCACCCACACGGACACTCATCTCGAAGAACGACAGTTACTGCACAGGCTGAGTAACTTCTTCTTCTTCTAGAGAGAGAGAGAGAGAGAGAGATGTCCCTGTGGGTGCTCCGCTCCAGGTGACTGAAAAGCAGTGTATCTCAAGGAGGTAGGGACTTCGGATTTGGTAGGAATGCAGTAGATAATACAGCTCTGCCTAATCGTGTTTCAGAGAGAGGGCCTTGAGTCAGCATAGTGCTTAACAAATGTGTGTTCAGAAGTCCAAGTGGCTGCTTTACAGATGTCAGCCAGAGGAACTTTGCGTAGAAAAGCCACGGGGGTAGCCACAGATCTAGTGGAGTGAGTTCTGATGCCTGCTGGAAGCGTAACTTTCTTTATCCGATAACACACTCAGAAATCCAGTTTGAAAGTCTCTGGGTAGAAATAAATGTCTCTTTGGAGCCCTCCGCAATGGAGACAAAGATCTAGAAGAGTTCCTAAAGGGCTTGGTTCTATCCAAATAGAAGGACAAAGCCCTGCGTACTTCTAACGTATGCATTGTGGAGTCAAAAGAGTTTGTATGTGGTTTAGGAAAGAAGGTTGGTAGGTGTATCGGCTTATTGATGTGGACTGACGAATGCACCTTTGGAAGAAATTTGGGTGTAGTTGGAGGATAATCTTGTCCTTTAAAAGTAGTGTATAAGGTGGGTCTGCCATGAGAGCTGCTATTTCTCCTGCACATCTGGCAGAGGTGATTGCCACTAAGAATGCTGTTTTCATAGAGAGGTTTAAGAGGCAGCAAGTGGCTAGGGGCTCGAATGGTTGTTGAGTTAAGCAGGATAATACTAAATGAAGGTCCCACGGAGGGGTAGGAGGTTTAATGTCCGGGTATAGGGATTGGAGTCTGAGAAAACATTTGGTGATTGGAGCTAAGACAGAGGTATCGTCGATCTTGTCATGAAAAGTTGTAATAGCAGCTAAGTGGACTTTTATGGAGCTGAAAGAAAGGCCTAATAAGTAGTCAAGTATGGGCGGAAGAGGTGCAGAAGTAGGAGGAAGATGTTTAGTTGAACACCATAGTGTGAATCACTTACACTTTTGGAAATATGTGGTGCGAGTAGATTGTGTTCTGCTATATAGGAGCACTCTTTGAACCTGTTCAGAGCATGCTAGTTCATTTTGGGAGAACCGTGTAGGAACCAAGCTTTGAGGTGAAGCATGGACAGGTTGGGGTTAAGAAATTGGCTGTGTTGCTGCGATGGGAGGTTCAGAGTGAGGGGCAACAAAATTGGTGGGCGAATTGACATTCTGAGGAGAGATGGAAACCACGGTTGTTTGGGCCACGACGAGGCAATCAGAATTACCGTGGCATGATCCGTTCATAATAGGTAATAATCTCCTAGAACTGGAAGGGACCTTGAAAGGTCATTGAGTCCAGCCCCCTGCCTTCACTAGCAGGACCAATTTTTGCCCCAGATCCCTAAGTGGCCCTCTCAAGAACTGAACTCACAACCCTGGGTTTAGCAAGCCAATGCTCAAACCACTGAGCTATCCCTCCCCCTCTTTATCAGAACTCTGTGGAGAACTGGAGAGGGACGGGGAGGGTGGGAGGCAGGGGAGAGGAAAGGGATGGAATAGCCAGCTGTGACGACCTTTAAAGCCCACTTGTCGGTGGTAATATTTCGCCATTGATGGGAGAATGGGCACAGGCGGTGACCAAAAATAGGGGCAGGTGGTGTAAGCGCTGAAGTGGGAATATTGTTTTCTATACCCTCGACCAAGGCTTCAGATTTGCTTATTGGTCAGAGGGGGTTGAGACGCTGCCGAAGAGTTGGGACTGCATTGGTATCTGGGGCCTGGTCTACACTACGGGGTTAGGTCGAATTTAGCTGCGTTAGGTCGATTTTAAAATGAATGCGTCCACACAACCAACTTCGTACCGTTGACTTAAAGGGGTCTTAAAGGGGACTTTTGTACTCCTCCCCTGATGAGGGGATTGGCGCTAAAATCGACCTTGCTGGGTCAATTTTGGGGTAGCATGGACACAAATCGATAGTACTGGCCTCCGGGAGCTATCCCAGAGTGCTCCAGTGTGACTGCTCTGGATAGCACTTTGAACTCCGATGCATTAGCCAGGTATACAGGAAAAGCTCCTGGAACTTTTGAATTTAATTTCCTGTTTGGTCAGCCTGGCGAACTCAGCAGCATTCAGCAGCACAGGTGACCATGCAGTCCCCCCAGAATCATAGAGCGTAGAATGTTTCTACACTCCCCGTATCATCTCCGTCCCTGAGGTTATCGCAGATTAGAAGGCGAAAAAAACGCACTTGCAATGACATGTTTTCTGAGCTCATGCAGTCCTCCCGCACTGATAGGGCACAGCTTAATGCATGGAAGCATTCAGTGGGAAAGGCAGGAAAGAATTATGTGAGCGCAAAGAGTGGAGGCAGAACGCGATGCTGAGGAAAGCACAGAGCCCCGCTGCATCCACTGTATAACCACCTACCCTCCTCCCCATGTTCCATAGCCTCCTCACCCAGACACCCAAGAACACAGTGGAGAGGCTCCGGGCACCCAGCTACTCCACTCCAGAGGATGGCCCAAGCAACAAAAGGCTGTCATTCAAACAGTTTGATTTTTAGTGTGGCTACAATAAGCAATGTGGCCATGTCCTTCCCTCCTCCCCCACCTCACCCGGGTTACCTGGTCCGTTATCTCATTTTATTTTAATTAATAAAGAAAGAATGCATGGTTTCAAAACAATAGTTACTTTATTTCGAAGGGGGGAGGGTGGTTGGCTTACAGGGAATTAAAATCAACAAAGGGGGTGAGTTTGCATCAAGGAGAAACACACACAACTGTCACACCGTAGCCTGGCCAGTCATGAAACTGGTTTTCAAAGCCACTCTGATGCACAGCGTGCCTTGCTGTGCTTTTCTAATTGCCCTGGTGTCTGGCTGCTCAAAATTGGATGCCAGGCGATCTGCCTCTACCTCCCCACCACACCATACACGTCTCCCCTTACTCCCCCAGAATTCGAACGGGCGGCGAAGACTGCGGGAACTGTGGGAGAGCTACCCACAGTGCACCACTCTGTAAGTTGATGCTAGCCACGGACATACACAATCGATTGTATATAATCAATTTCTAAAAATCGACTTCTATAAAATCGAGTTAATTTTGTAGTGTAGACATACCCTGGGTCTCTGGTGTTGCTCTTGTTGCTGTTGCTCGTGAGATCTATGGAATTGCTGGGTGTATGTGGGGCATGGTCGCTGGTGAGGTTGATCTCTATATTGTCGCCTTCTGGTCGTATGGGTTTGAATTCCTAGAGACTGGAGAGTTGCCCTGGAGTCCTTCATGGAGTGGAGTTTGTCATTTGTGGTAGAGGCAAACAGTTTGTCACCGACAAAGGGGAGATCCTCAATGGTACTCTGGACCTCCCGGGGAAAGAAAGAGGACAAGAGCCATGACCTTCGATGCATCACGACTGCTGTGGCAGTGGACTGTGCCGCAGTATTGGCCACATCAAGGGCAGCTTGAAGAGCAGTGTGGGAGATGACTTGTCCATTGGAAACTATGGCTGTAAATTGTTGTTTCTTTTCTTATGGAATGTGATCAATAAAGTCCATGAATTTATTTTAATTTTCGTGGGTGTACTTTTCTAGAACAGCTGTATAATTAGCAATGAGAAACTGCAACGTGGAAGAAGAGTATACCTTATATCTGAGCAGATCTAATTAGCAATGCAAAACTGCAACATGGAAGAAGTGTATATGTTACGTCTGAGCAGATCTAATCGCTTACGGTCCTTGTCAGAAGGGGTGGAGCGGGGAAACTGGTGTTTGTTCTTTTGGTTAACTGCATCTACTACCAGAGAGTTTGGCGCTGGGTGAGTAAACAGGAATTCTGAGCCCTTGGAAGGAATAAAGTACTTTTGGACCCCTCTCTAGCCCACAGCCAGGTCCTTCCCACTCCACCAGTGAAGTGAGTCTCCACCTACCTAGCTCCCAGACCTTTCATCAGGGCCAGCTGGCCCCTAATTGGGTGTGGCCACACCTGTGGCTGCCTATCGAATCAGCCTCCCTCAGCTGCTTTCAGTCCCAGCCCTCTCCAAGGACCGGCTTTTAACCCTTTCTGAGCCAGAGTGGGGTGACTGCCCCGCTGCACTCCCGTCCCCGACCCCCCCCACACACACATGAAAGTACTTCATACATAAGAATTTTGTGATATTTATATGCTGTTCTAGTTTCTTATAAATGTCAGAAATGAAAAATTGCCACTGGCCCAAATAATTAATATTCAGGAAAGAAAAAATATATCAAGAAAGACATTAAATACAACTCAAAAATCATAACAACCTAGGAATTGTTGTACTGGATCAGATCAATGGTCCACCAAGCTAAATGTTCTGCTTCTTGGAGTGGCCAGTACCTTCACAGAAAAGTGGATGAAAAGGCATAATGCACATAAGTTATTGTGAAATATTGAACATGGTGGCATTGAAACTTCCTTTCTGACCTCAGCAGCTATGATCTTATTTTTATAACGCCCTCACACAAGGCTATTCTTAACATTTCCTTTATTCATATCAAGTGAAAGTCAAAAATATTCAACTCTTATTAAAATCCAGTCACAGAATTTGAAGTCATTTCCCCATACATCTTACATAAATGCAGCCCTTCATCCTGTTAAGTGCTTAATAACTGAGAGCACAGCATATGTAATCTTAAATACACCATCATTCCAAAAATGCAAAGACTGCAAACGCAGTTGTATAGCATCTACCACTGTTACGCATTCATCAAGTCATAGACTTGACTATGCTTTGAGCAGGGGTCCTGCTTTGAGCAGGGGGTTGGACTAGATGACCTCCTGAGGTCCCTTCCAACCCTGAGATTCTATTATTCTATTCTATGAGTCTATGACTTTAAGGCCGGAAGAGACCATTAGATCACTGGTTCTCAAACTTTTTTTTTCGCGGACCACTTGAAAATTGCTGAGGGTCTCGATGGACCACTTAATGATGTTTCCAGATGTTGTTTGTACCATTAGCTAACTACTGTAAAGTGATTTGGATAAAAGTACTATATAAAAAGAACTTAATAATTAACTTTTTTTGTTCTACAAATAAAAGCACACAGCTCACATTTTAATATCAGTAGTCTTACCTTTCTAATGCAATGGATGTGCCATCTCCCCCGCCACGGCAGCCCCCGAGCTGGGGCTGGGAAGGAGGAGGGGTCTCCCCCGCTGCAGCAGTTCCCGAGCTGGGGCTGGGAAGGAGGGGGAGTCTCTCCCCGCCACAGCAGCCCCTGAGCTGAGGCTGGGAAGGAGTGGGGGTCTCTCCCTGCCACAGCAGCCCCTGAGCTGAGGCTGGGAAGGAGGGACATCTCTCTCCAGCAGCCGCAGCCCTGGAGCTGGGGAAAGTCACCTCTTTCTCTGGCCACTACAGCCCTGCACGTCCCAAATTCCCCTCACCCCCTCGTCTCATCCCACTGCCCCCTCCCACCTATCCCCTATTCCCCACAACGTCACCACCTCACCTTACATGTGTGCCTTCTCCAGTGCCCAGGCACCTAACTATTGGAGCCACACCTGTGTGGCTCCCCTAATTAGATGGGTGGCCCTTCATTTTTTTGTGTGCGGCCGCCCAGGCGTGCACTTTAGAGGGAACTATCCGTGGACCACCTGAATGGAGCTCACGGACCACTGGTGGCCCACGGACCATAGTTTGAGAACCTCTGCATTAGATCATGTAGTCTGACATCCTAGGTAACACAGTTCACCAATTTCAGATTTCAGAGTAGCAGCTGTGTTAGTCTGTAGCCGCAAAAAGAACAGGAGCACTTGTGGCACCTTAGAGACTAACACATTTATTTGAGCATAAGTTTTCATGGGCTACAGCCCACTTCATCGAGTGCATGCAGTGGAAAATACAGTAGGAAGATATATATATACACACACACACACACACACACACACACACACACAGAACATGAAACAATAAGTGTTACCATACATACTCTAACGAGAGTGATCAGTTAAAGTGAGCTATTACCAGCAGGAGCGAAAAAAACTTTTTGTAGTGGTAACCAATATGGTCCATTTGCAGCAGTTGACAATAAGTTGTGAGGAACAGTGTGTGGGGGGTGGGTGGGGGGGAATAAACATGGGGAAATAGTTTTACTTTGTGTAATGACCCATCCACTCCCAGTCTTTATTTAAGCCTAATTTAATGGTGTTCATTTTGCAAATTAATTGCAATTCAGCAGTCTCTCGGAGTCTGTTTTTGAAGTTTTTTTGTTGTAATATTGCGACTTTTAGGTCTGTAATCGAGTGACAGTTCACTTTCACCCAATTACCTTCTGTACGGAGCCCAGTAGCTTGTATTTGGCTAAGCATATCTTTCAAAAAGCCACCCAATCACAATTTGAAAACATCCAGAGATGACGAATCCACCACTTTCCTTCGTAGTTTGTTCCAGTGGTGCCTAATTCCTATGTGGCACTGACAGCTAGCTAGCTCAGGTCAAAACCTCAAAGAAGTGTTAAGCACACCAATTCACTTGTGTGTGGGTACCAAAGAGACGTTAAGTGGGCTAGTAGACCAGGGGCAGCTCTAGGCATTTTGCCGCCCCAAGCATGGCAGGCAGGCTGCCTTTGGCAGCTTGCCTGCAGAGGGTCCGCTGGTCCCGCGGCTTCGGCATGCCTGTGGGAGGTCCTCCGAAGCCGCGGGACCAGCGGACCCTCCGCAGGCACGCCGCCGAAGGCAACCTGCCTGCCGCCCTCGCGGCGACCGGCAGAGCGCCCCCCCGTGGCTTGCCGCCCCTGTAGTAGACATATGCCCATTCACTTGTGCTGATAGAAATCAAAAGAATGCCAAGAGACACTCTAATGGGATCAAGCCAATTCACTTGTCTGTTAGAATAGTACAAAGAAATGTTAGTGCTATTGTCTTCACATATCTGTAACCTGTTAATTTGCATTATATATGTATACTCTTTGCTTAAATAACCCTACATCTGAGGTTTCTGTTAGCATTATGATGAGAATTTGCTTGATGTGTAGACTTCCTGAAAACTAATGAATGTTATCTGTCATTTTTTTTACTTACCTATTCCTATTGTAATGAATGGCTGGCAATTCCATTATTTATATCACTGTAACTGGATTACTTGTGTATGCACAGGAAGTAGAATGTTAACTTTGAAGCAAGGGTCCATTCGTGTTCAAAAACAGACATTCACAGCCCAATCGGCAGCTGCTACTCATCAAAACCCACAAGGGCAACAAAAATGATTAGAGGTATAGAACGGCTTCCGTATGAGCAGGACCTACGGGGGGGGGGGGGGAAATTACTGGGGCCCGGCGGTCCAAAAGGGGGCCCGGGGCCCGGCTTCCCTGGCTTTGTCGGCCCTGTTTAGCCAGTCTGCCCGTGCTGGGGGGCCAGAAAAAATTTTTTCACCGGGGCCCGAACCCGCTCTCGGCAGCCCTGCATATGAGGAGAGATTAATAAGACTCTCCTCATTAATAATAAGACTGGGACTTTTCAGCTTGAAAAAGAGATGACTAAGGGGGGGATATGATAGAGGTCTATAAAATCGTGAGTGGTAGAGAGAAAGTAAATAAGGAAGTGTTATTTACTCCTTCTCATAATACAAGAACAAGGGGACACCAAATGAAATTAATAGGTACCAGGTTTAAAACAAACACAAGAAAGTGTTTTTTCATGCAACGCACTGTCAAACTCTGGAACTCCTTGCCAGAGGGTGTTGTGAAGGCCAGTATTATAACGGGGTTCAAAAGGGAGCTAGATAGATTAATGGACGATAGGTCCATCAATGGCTATTAGCCAGGATGGGCAGGAATGGTGTCACTAGCCTGTTTGCCAGAAGCTGGGATTGGGTGACAGGGCATGGATCATTTGATGATAACCGGTCTGTTCATTCCCCTTGGGGCATCTGCCATTGGTCACTGTCAGAGTACAGGATACTGGGCTTGATGGAACTTTGGTCTGACCCAGTATGGCCATTCTTGTGTTCTTATGAATATCTTTCATCTCTGGATGACTTCTGACAGGCTGGAGTTCTGAGCATACCGAGATCCTAGAGCCATTCTAGGTAACCCTGAGAAACCATTGGAAACCAGCAAATTACTACACCTCTGCTATCATATTGGACATACAAACTTTAATTCACCTGTATTTACCTGCTTTAACCTCTCAATAACTCTCATTTCTCTTTTTTAGCTAATAAATCTTTAGTTTAATTTACTAAAGACATTGGCGTCAGCGTTGTTTTTGGTGAGATCTGAAGTATACCTTGACCTGGGGTAAATGACTGGCCCTTTGGGACTGGGAGTAATCAGTGTGATGATTTTTGGTTTTAATAACTGTTTATCATTAAGTCCAGATTATCTGGGTGGTAATATAGGTGGGAGTGTCTACGGGTACTGGCTGTGACTCCATGGTAAATTAGTATAGTGATCCAGGTGCACACATTTGTTGCTGGTTTGGTTAAATCTAATTCTAGAGTATACCACCAGTTTGGAGTGTCTGCTGTGTTTTCTGAGAGTCTGACCTGAGACTGACACTTGCAGCTCTGACCCATTTGCAGACACCGTGACATCCAAATTTGAATTTGTCTGGCTTCAGCTTCTAGCCATTGGTTCGTGTTTTGCCTTTTTCTGCTAGATTAAAAAGCCCTTTAATATCCAGCATTTTCTTCCCCTGAAGGTATTTACACACAAATCAAGTCACCTCTCAATCTTTGTTTTGATAAGTGGAACCCAAGGGAAGAAAGAGAAAGCAAAAAAGGATAAGGAAGAACTGGCAGAAGACAGTGACAGAGGAGGCTGAATGCACTGGCATCACCTGGGAAGAATTACCACAACTCAAAAATAATCATAATCAGTGGCAGGACCCGACTCCCTGATGTGCCAGTGGCACAGGAGGAACTAAAGTCTAAGGCAAGATTACAGACAGTTTAAGCTCTTTAAGTCTCTCATTGTAAGGCATATTCTCCAGCCTTCTAATAATTTTGGTAGCTCTTTACTTCACTCTCTCCAATTTTTCAGCATTCCTTTTAAAATGTGGACTCCAGAACAGTAAGTAGTATCCAGCGTCAGTCTCATCCAGGCTGTATACAGAAATAAAATCACCTCCCTACTCATCACTGCTCCCGTTTATACGTACAAAAATCACATTAGCCTTTTTACCACAGCATCGCATTGGGAGCTCATGTTGAGCTGCTTGTCTTCTATGACCACTAGATCCTTTTCAGAGTTGCAGCTGTTGAGTTACAGTCTCCCATTCTGTAGGTGTGGCCTGCATTCTCTATTCCTAGATGTAACTTTGCATTTGTGTCAATGTATTTTGTTTGAATGGGCCCAGATTACCGAATGGTCCAAATTGTTCTACATCAGTGACCTGTCCCCCACCATTAGTTACCTCTCTCCCAAATGCTGTGTCAATATCAGCAATGGTTTCCGGTTTACTTCCAGATCGTTGCTCAAGATGTTGAATAGCGTCAAAGTCTAGTACTGATCCCTGTGGAACCCACTAGAAATATCCCCATTTCATGATGATTCCCTATTAACTATTTTTTGAGATCTATCAGTTAGCTAGTTCTTAATCCATTTAAAGTGTACTGATATTATATAATTTGATTTTTAATCAGATTTAATCTGATTTTTAACCAGAATGTCACGGGGTACAAGTCAAACACCTTACTAAAGTCCAAGTATCAGTTACCTTCATCAACCATAGGTTGAAAGCCACTGATATATAAGTAATTGTTAAGAGGATCCAGGAATTCATAAGAACGGCCATACTGGGTCAGACCAATGGTCTATCTAGCCCAGTATCCTGTCATCCAACAATGGCCAGTGCCAGATGCTTCGGTTGGAAGACAGGATACTGAGCTAGATGTACCATTGCTCTGTCCCATTATGGCTGTTCTTATAGCAATTCCTACTGCCGTGCATCAGTATCAGGTTTTGTGTGTGTGTGTGTGTGTGTGTGTGTGTGTGTGTGCCAACACCTTTGAAAAACATGTAACAGCACAACAGATTGAACTTTAAGGTTCAAATGCTAAAGAGGAGGTATGAAATGGGGAACAAAAATAAGCAATGAAGAATAACAGAAGGGATAGAAATGCTCCCTATATACAGCAATAACCATATATAGTATACTTTTCATAGCTGGTAAGTGTTTGATGGCTGTAGCACTTTCATCAGCTCTGTCATCAGAAAATATTTCTCACAAAAAGACTTGGTGCTGTACCAATCCCAGCAGTTATTTATTTGAACTACTATTGCATCACCACCCAATTTGTCCCTGAAGCGACTGAGATGTGAAAATGCAATAAATTAGCTACATCCCGTATTTACTGAAAAATGCTGCATGATATTTTACATAAACTGCATGGCGACCATGAGAAACCGTGGTAGTTATATGGTTACCTATATCACTGTCATGTTATCTCCAGATAAATGTTTTAACAACCTATACTCCTATTGTCACAAGTATCCAGCCAGAGGAAATGTCATGCTTCTCAGCTGAGGGCAATCTCATGCATCTGCTAGCAGATATTTCGGTGCAGTTAACCCAGTTTGCACATGTATGTATTTAGGTACAACAAATATGGGTGGTTGCCTATATGTACACTTTTCCTGCCTTTGAAAACATGACCCTAGATTCTATCAATCACTAATGCACTGAAAGGCATCTGCATTATAGCTATATGGTTGACAGTCACAATAATATGGAAAACCAAAGCTACAGTATGAAGCGACAGTTCTGTAGATGGCCTCAGTGACAATGAACTGTCAGACAAGGGTGATTTTATTCAGAAAAAAATAATGCTTAGATCCATTATAAAAAGGGAAAGACGTGTTTGGGTACAATGAAAGACTGTGGCGTATGTAGTAGGAAGAGGACCTGAAACATAAGCCCTTGTATTAGAGGCCTGGTATGAGGCATGAGGCCTGGGCTCTAGTAGCGGTCAAAGGTTTGCTAATATAAAGCAAAGTCAGGCTGTGAGCTAGGTAGGGCCTGCTCACAGAACCTGGCAAGAATAGGGCTGATATTGCAGAAACACACGTTCCTAAGAAGTGCTAGGTACAGGCCATGCATGCATACATATTCCAGAAGGATGGTACCAGAACATCTTGATACCAACACATTCTCCAAAGATAACAGGAACACGCTGATGGATAGAGATGTTTTGATTGAACCAACAGGTATAAGGTAAATGAGCAGTGATTAGCTATGTCTGAAGGGGCAGTAACTAACCACATCAGGGAGTGGCACCTAACTACATCAGAGGGGCAGTACATAACTTGTTTGTATTGGGGTATAAAGAGGCATCTCAGAAGGAGTGTCTTTGTCTGGCCTTGGGTGGTGGAGGAACAGACAGTCCCACCATTCACTGTGCTGGTCCACTGTAACAGGCATACATGTAGTAGTGATCCTGTAGAGTCTGTGGGATAATAGGACCGTGCCTCGCCAACAATAAACCTGGCCAGGCGCCTTTGTACCTTAATAGATCTTGTGGTCATTGTGCAGTTCGCTTGAGGTCTGCCATACCAGCTGTCTGCACAGAGCTGGGACAGCAAGCTGAAAGAACACACACATGCAGCCAAACATCTAACAGCATATACTGAAACACCCCAAGTCACTCAGTTTATAGGGCTTATCTTTTTCCGTCTAGAAAATCTCTCTTGATTTCTTTTTATTACACGCGGAGCTGTACAAGTATTACTTTCTCATTACATTTCAAGTAGCCATGGCATATAGATCTTTTATTCTAAATCATCCTTTGAAGACAAAACAAAGGCAGCAGGGGGCAACTACCACAAGACTTACACCAGGGAAACGACATGAGTAATTCGAAACAGTTGTCTCCAGACCGCTGATGTCTGTCCCCTTCTACCACACTTCAGCCACTAGCTTTCATCGAGCTCCAGGAATTTTCATACACGCCAAATTGCAAAGGAACAGCCAGTTTCAAACAGGCCTCATCAAGTGATTGCATTTATTTTATTTTATGCCCTCCCTTCCCCTACAGAGCAACAGAGAAGGAGTAAGCTTGAATGCAGGAAGCAACTGTTGGCCAAGCTTCTGCCCCGTTCCCCAAATCCATTTTAATTGATACCAAAATTTGAAATGGCTCACAACCAGCATACAGACTAGACCAATGTTTTTTAGACAGTAAGAAATGAACAGGCTGGCAATGGTCAAACAGAGGTGAGAGCTAAGGAGGAGGCATTAACACCATCGATTTGTTTTTTATTCTATTTGCTGTTTAGGAATAATTCCATGCCTTACTGCAAGGACTCAAATGCAGAAATTACTCATCAAGGATTTAGCAGAGTGAAAATTTTGCTGATGTTAAATTTTTTTTAATAGCAAAGCTACCTTTGTACTGAAGCAGGGAATGTGCTATCTCCAGCCTCAATATATATAAGTTCTACAGTTACCCTTTCAGAGCAGTGCCTGTGAATTTAGCCTTGCAACATCCATTGAAGGTCAGTGAGAGCCACACTTCGGTGCAAGGCTCAGTAACCATATGACTGATTTGGGGTTGGAGCTTTGGGGAAAGAACTCTCAGATCCAACATGCACCTTGGTGCAAATTGCATATGGCCGTGTCACATTTCTTCCAAGGACCACTGCTGGAAACTTTTTAGGCGCTGCTCATCCATTTTTAAATGGGATATTGCAGCCACCTTCCACCATGGCAACCATTGCCTTGCAGCCTTTCTGTTACTGAATGTCCTTTACCATGGTTTATGTGCTTCTATCACAGCTTTTTATTTACCCAGTGCGTGAAAGATCCTACTGATTGATTGATGAAACGTTGTGGATGGAGGAGCAAAGGGGGGAAACACACTGATCACTGTGTGTGCAGAATTCAAACTAAAACCATGATAGATATACACTCTAGGGGTTCTGGAATTCTGTAAGCCCCACAGCTCTGGCATCCTGCGTAATCAGTAAAATTTCCTGCAGCATCTTTTTGTCAATATGAAAGAAAATAATCTGAACACTTCCCAGAACCCTGGGAGACAGGCACCAAGGAAGATAGTAAAAGACATAAGCTATTTCATGTAATTCCTTTATTCATTCAGCACCAAGCTATACTATGCATATATTTCGCCACTCTGGCCTCTCTCTTGGTCTTAGCTGGATGGAACAAGCCATTTCACATGAAGAAGTAAGGAATTGCAGGAATCCTCAGGCAACCCTGAAGTACCAACATGAAACCACACTCCTAAGTAGAGCAAGATCTATTTGTTTGTTGAGCTTTCAAACCAGGCTGGCTTCCTAGTTTACATTTCAATACAAGCCAGCTTTGGTACATATATAGGTTTTCTAGAGCAAGTGTTATTAAACACAGAACTCACATGAGGACTCCAGATTTTGCAATGGTTGGAAAAATCTGTTCATCTCTTAACAGCACCAGAAAACAGCAATGCCATTCACCCACCCAATTTCTCCTCACCTTGGGCTCGTACAGATAGCTGTCATTTGTTAACCCATTAGTACCAGGACTTGGGATTTCTCAGTGTCAAAAGTTAATTTCCAGACATCCTTAACACAGAGAAATGCCAAACTTAAGGGCTCATTTGGACTCGTGTAACACTGAAATATACAGTCACATTTAACTACAGTTTTTGCCCCTTATGCTAAGCTGCTTTCAAGGGGGGAAATTTTCAAGGAAGTGAGAAAAAAAATGATCCTTGAAGAAGTTTCTAAAAGCTCTGAAGGTTAAAAAAAAAAACCTAGTCATATTGTTTGCTATAAAGTCAACACATAAACGCTGTTATTTTCAGCACTGATGGAAAAATGTACTTCTACCAACACTTCTAACCACTACACTTGTAATACAAAGATACTGCCCACAGTACACAGACCTTTTATTTTAATCTAATAAACTCATGAGTAAGTCCTGCAAGAGGAAGGAATCTATTAATGTCTACATGCCCATGTGAAATGCCTTCAAAACAGCAGAATTCACTTTGCACCCACTATCACCCTGCTGTAAAATATTCTCTTACTATTTTTCTTTTTTTTTTATGCTCATCCTTTCGCATCTCTCTCGAATCTCTCTCATCCTCATCTGACTGACTGGGGTCTTTTTTTTAAACCAAGTTTTAGTTATATAATATACATATTTGAAGTGAAATCCTGGCTCCATCCATGTCAAGGCTACAGCCTCATTGACTCCAGTTGAGCCAAAATTTCATTCTTGATATCTAATAAATAAATCAGCTTTGTGCCTTACTCTGTCACTGGGGTAGACATATGAGATCATTGTACAACTTGCACATTATTGATATATTCTTATGCCATATATATACCCATACACTATAACAGACCATGCCAGCACCAGATTTTACACTATCACACCACACCTTGCTATGCAGCCACTGCCAGCTGTTTCAGAGCACAAATCTCTCCCACTACACCACTATATCTGTGACTGCTTCCAAGCATGTTATTGCATGGAATGGGTTGATAAGAGTGATGAGTCATTGTACAAAAAAGCAATGTATACTGGATGCCTTTCTGGGGAAAGAGATTGAGACATTCGCCAATATTTGTTCACTAATCCCACATTATGTCACCAAGGCAGAGCAAATTTGAACTATGCCTTTCATTCTTGCTTAAATGGAGATAGCATTATATTGCCAACTTATCATACAACTAAAGGAAGGTTGACTGTATATATTATGTGCTGTAAACATTTTGTTCACCAGTGTGAGGAATGGAACTACTGGAAGAAGTGTGGACTGTTCTTGGGAACAGATGTTCATAGCAGAACAGTTATATTTCAATGAGTTTACAGCTTTGTGAAATATATTTTAGCAACTGACCTTTCTGAAACGTACACTACCTATTCAGTGGCTGGCAGCCTTGGGGTGTGGTTCTTGCTTGTGCTGGTAAGTACGAGTTCTGGGTTCAAATTCCAGGAAAGCCCTCCAGGTGGAAATAAAAATCTACAGGGTTGATGCAGGAATTACTGAGTGAAATTTTATGGCTGGCATTATGCATGAAGTCAGACTAGATAATCATAATGTTCCCTTCTGGCCTTAAAACCTAAAGTATATTAATCTATTCAGAGATTAAAGCACTTTCTCTTCCACAGACAACGTTCCTTTTTTGCATTGTTTGTCTTCTGCCAGTAGTTTTAACAATCTGTTTATGGGATTTTTTTCTTCTTCCTGGCTGGCTGAATTATCCCCAAGCCTCTCTAAATCCTCAGCAGCAATTCCCAGTGATTGCACTGACATGATGATAATGGTGGAACGGCGGCTCCCCAGCTGCTAAATTCAGACAGAGATCCTCTGGGGCACTACCTTTTTAAAAATGTATTTATTATTGAAGCCATTCCGCTATACAGGGAGGCCAGTCGGATTTTACAGCAGGCAAGGAAGGATTTTAAAAGACAAAGGTAGTAGGCAAAATGTTCCTTTCTCCCATTCTGCTTTGCCATCCCACCAGCGCTTAATTTGTAACGAAAGAGGTGCTGGGGCTCATGCAATTCTTTTACATTCATAACGGATGCAGCAAGTCCAGAGGTGCCAGGGCTATGAACTGCTAAGCCTAGAGATGCCAGGGCTCAGCCCTGGCAAGCCTTGGCACAAATTAAGCCCTGTATCCCACATACTTAATAGAAATTTGTTTCAGCAGCCCTGTGCACTGATGCCACCAATCACATCACTGAACAATCAGTGCCAGAAGCAAGAGTTTCTTGTTCATTCCTCAACAGGTACTGGTTCTGGGAAGTGCCAGTACAGCATTGGCTGGGACGAGCAAAGTAACTTTTAGTGTCATTTTTTCATTGTAATACATTATGCTAGATTTCCTTTTTTCAAAATTAAAGAATTTTACCTTATTATTTTTAATCTATGATCTTGATTCTCAACTCTTCTACACTGGACATACATAGATAAACTGTGACATCTAGTCGAGATACTTGCATACAAACTTGACAAAGCTGTGAAAAGCCAAATGATATAAATCAACAAATAAGCAACTGTTTAGAGATGCACAAGAGATCCCTTCTTTTGGCAGCAATCATTCCGCAGGTGGCAAAGTTCTCAAGGTAATTCAGGTCCATGTAATGTAAAAAGGAAGCAAATATTGCAGCATATGAATATTGCAGAAAGCATTGGTACATTAGCAATAATCTTAACTGAAGTACAAAAAAGTATTTCCTGCACCCCTTCATGGAACAGTTGAAAAAAGTCGCAAATTTTTTCATGTGCGTTTTTCATGAGCTATGTCTGCTGTTTTGCAATCCCTTTATTGAGCTGGTAAACAAAATTTAAAATGTAAATATATTCAGAAAAAGTTATCCAAATTTTAAAAACTAAGCCCAGTTCTAATAGTAATGTTATACCTACTTCAGTGATGCAGGGTGAGATTTTTCGAAGGTGGCTAAATGATTCACAATCACAAATCTCACTGACATTCAATGGGACTTGAGTTCCCAACATCATTATCTTTGAAAATGCTACTTGTAAATAGGTGGGGGTTTTAACTGAGAGTCTAACATAATATAGGGAAAAATCCTGAATCTTGTGACATTAACAAATAGAAGAGCATGTATGTCACAAAGAGATGTTACATACTGTAGCTAACTAATTTATTTAATATATTTTTCAGATTCAGTGTGAATGGGGTTGCAGAGCCCTTGCCAATAGCTGAGATTTAACTTATTTATATCACTGTTCAGTCGTATCCCCGTATTTAAGTCTGAAAATGTGAAGTCACTTTTTGGCACTGAAGAAATGCAAAAACAAAAACAAAAAACAGCGAACCAGAAACGTCAGAACATTTTTTTCCATCCTATAAAATGTCCAAATTCACATAAACTTTTTAACCAGGAACAAAACTAACAGCAACAGTAGGCTGGTGTTACTACAATACAACAGTTCAAACCATTCACTTTGTGATCACTGCTAAATACAACATATAGTAGAGGAGCAAAACATTATTCAACATAGACAAAAGAGCTTGTTCACCAGGTTTTACTCCTGGGGGAATTCTGCACCAAAATATTAAAAATTCTGCACCAAAAAATTAAAAAGTCTGTGCACAATATTTAAAAATTCTGCATATTTTATTTGTCAAAATAAAGCAATATAATTACACTGGTTTCAGTTATTTTGGTAATTTATTTAAACTACAATACAATGGATGGAGAATGGGAGTGGGGAGCATTGGAGGAAATCCCCAACCCCCCCTTTGTCTGATAAAGGTTTGACCCTTTACTTCTAGTTATTATTCAACAAATTTATGCAGCCATATGCTCAGTGTTACATCATAGGCAACTGAAGAGCAAGTGAGGGCTGGGGAATCAAATTCACAATTTATTTTGGCTACTGGCCATCTCCAGAAAGGTAACATACAGTTCATGGAGCACATTTTGATAGGAATTTTTTTCAGTCCAAAACTTTAGACCAGTTCTAATCACTAAAGCACCATAAGCATTTATAAGGCCATACTGTCCTTTACACCACTCTGGCCATGTAAAGGAGCCTATTTACACCTGTTTTATACTCCTAGGGGAATTCACAAAGACAATGGGAACAATTCACTAAGCAGGAAGGCTGCTACATTCTGCTCTGCTTGAGGGGACAGAGCCTGCCCCAAACCTACCTCCTCAGAAACACCCCAAAGCCCTGCCCCTCCACGCCAAATGTGCCATAATAGCAAGCAAGAGGGACAGAGTCTCTCTCTCTCTCTCTCACACACACACACACACACACACACACACACACACACAAACTGCCCAGCCCCTCCCTGTGGTGATTTGTGTCTCTACTGGCGGCTTCAAGCACCTGAACTGATGGGAGGAGCACATGACTGTTTTTGTGGCTTCCCTTTGCTTCCCCATCAAAAGTCATTTTTCTTCAGGGAAGCAAAGAAATTTGCGGGGGACATGAATTCTGCACATGCAGAGTGATGCAGAATTCCCCCAGGAGTAACCAGGTTTATAAATCAGCTGCCTGCTTGAAGACTAGGGGCCTGAATCTTACTACAGAATTAGCTTGGGTAATCAGCACCAGCCTAGCTCTGAGCACCAGCCTAGCTCAGATGTGAGCAGTCACACTGCAAAACCATAGTCAAGCTAGTGTGTTCTTATTGGTACTGCATTCCTCTGTGTGTGTCACTAGGACTTCAGAGGGCCTATCCCATGATTCTTTGTGCTGTCATAAGTTGCAATATTATGAATTCTTTCCAAGTGAATTGTGGGAGAACTTTTTTACTGGGGGAATTGTGGGAGGACACTGGAGGACTATCAGCACTCGAGAGATTTAGTCTGCATCTTCACTGGAAAGAGGGAGGGTCACCAGCCTAAATGAAAGCAGAACCAGAGCTCTAACCCAAAACCCTAAGTAGCCTGGGTTGAAAGCACCCATTTCAGGTAGGATGTTTGTGTGTGTGGACAGGAATGGGGTTAGAAGGAATACCCAGGTAAGAGCCCACACTCTCTCTGAAGTCAAGAAAGACCATCACACATAAGGCAACAGTATATTGCTCTATCCATGTGAAGGGACTTTAAATTAACTTTAATGTACTACCATTTTAAGGCTCATTTACACTGCTGCAGCAGTATAAAGGGACCTGAGTGTAAGTGAGAGTAGGGCCCAGACATTTATGACAAAACACCTGTATTGCTCATCAATGCTTTTCTGGTAACCCGGTAGCTATTTCACTTATTAGCTCTTTAATAATGCTTTTGGTAAACAAATCATGCCAAATACTCTCACCTTAGAATGATCACGGTTGCTTGTCACATGTGCAGTATGCTACTTGGCAAGGGGGAAAAAATGTTTCTCCAAGAGAACAGCTGTATGTCCGATTGCTACCATGGGGACAGGACAAAATAAAAGAACTTCAATGTGATTAGAGAATATATCTGGGGAGCCTCAGGCTGTGCCTCTGCCACTTCCTTACAGGAAGGACTAACCCAAACAACAAAACGTTAGATGCAGAAAGAAACTATGTTATCTGTCTGGACACACACACAGAGGCAATGCACAATTGTCACCTGACGGGGGCGTAACTTAGATAATGAAAAAATTAGGCATAAACTAGAATAATTGTCACAAGTAGGTCCAAGTAATTCAGTTTTTTGTTTATCTTGATCTATTTAAATAATGAGCATCTAAACAAAATTTACTCATATCCAGCAGTGCCAGTTGGGAGATGCCCACTTCACCAGTCAAGACATGCATCAAACAAGTTGCCTGAGAACCACTACTGTACCGGGAAAAAAAAATCACTTTGAAATTTTTTTTTTTAAGAGAAGTGTCTAACGGTTAAATGACGTAATGTCCTAATGCTCTTAGAGACTTGGACTTCAAGAGCCAACCCAACCCCAAAGCAGGTTCTGCTCAAATGAATAATGACACACTACGGTACACTACTGAGATTTTCTGTGGGACGCTTCTTCAATATGAGAGAGGGAAAGAATGCTTTCCTGCTATGGGAGGCTCCATTTAATATTACAATATTCTGTCACTAAGAGGAACGCCATTCTATTTGTAAGCTCATGTAATTTCTCTGGGTTGTGTAACCACCATCCTTTATTCTTCAGGGAGTTTCTCTCTGTGTCTGTACAACTGAATATAAAATCTCATTTTGTCTCAGACAAATGCATTTGTGTTTGGAGCCTTATTTGGGGCTGTACCTGGTTGGCACTCCAGAGTGAGCAAAGTAGCCTTGCCTCTAAAGGAAGGCAGTGAATAGAGTGCATACTAGGGCACAGACAAGAAGGCGGCTCCTGCCTTCTTCCCCAAACACTGCTACAGGAGGGGCTTGCAAGGACCACTATGGTCATTGTGAACACCAAGACTCCAGCCCTGTACACACTTAGGCACATGAGTAACATTACGCATGCAAGAAGTTCCATTGAGCTCAATGGAGCTATTCCCATGCAGGCTTGCAGGCTGGCAAACGGCCATGACACTATTGTAGTAATAATTATATGGCATTAGTAGCTGAGTGGTGGCTATGGAAACAGATAGCACAAGCTTTAAGCTCGAAGAGATAGCTACATAGGAAAGAAAGCAGGACAGAGGGCTGGAGATCAATAAAATGAAACAGCCGAGCTGGGCCAAAAGGTCTCTCTCTGTTCCTGAAGTGTCTTATGTTCTATTAATACTATCTCTTTGATACTGTTTCTCTTCCTTTGGTCCTTTATTCCTAATTGCTATGTTAGAGTCAGTGGATTTGTGTTGCAGTTGTAAGTGATAACCAACTGACTGCTACAAGTTTATTTATTAATGACCTAATAACAGCAACAACTAATGACTCCCCCTTCCTGTCAAAAGGTAGCTATAAATGTATCCCCATTGTTCTATACTTAAAAAAAAAAATTCTCTGGGGAGCTGAAAGAAATAAATTCTCTGGAGAGCTCAGACCAACAGAAATGCATTGTCTGGAATGTGAAAAAAATGCAGCTTAATAAATCATCATCTGAAGTTGCCATGGCAATGGTAAATGTATAGTCACCTATATTGTTTAGCTCCATACATCCATTCCTGCAGGACTAGGATAATGCTGACTCTCAACACTATTAAACCAAACTTGAAATTCCTATTTAACGTGAGGGCTAACAGCTCTACCCAAGTGTTAGGACAGAGTGTGCAGCTCATCATAATCAGACTCAGAACCTGCAGGGCTATTTGAGGTGAAGGAACATTTTCTTCATGCAAGTCAGCTATACGCCATCCACTCTGTGTGCTTTTTGCAGAATTTGCTTTCTGCTTCAGACACCTCTTTAAAGCAAACGGACAGAGAGCTGTGCTTGCTTTATAAAAGTGTAAACTGGACAATGGTCAAGTGAAGATTCCAATCCCACCTGCAATGCCATATAGTAAATTATTATAGCTATAGGTAAACATGCATACACACACACTACAAAGATATAACTACATGTATCGATATAGATTTCTTTTTGAGTCAGAGAAGAGAGAGAATATGAAGCAAAAGAAAGGATGGTGCTTGGTTCCATTACCCAACTGGTTTAGTAGATCTCCCACAATCTTCCTTGAGCAAGTTGCTTAATACTGTTGTATCTCAGTTTCCCCACCTGCAAAATGGGGATAACGCTTCCCTTGCTCACCAGAAAAAATTATTCCTTGGTGGTGGGGGGGGAGATTTGAGCTCCTAAGGCTGAGGGCACTATAAAAGAGAAGAATGTATTAGCTTTAAAAACTCACTAGTCCCAAGAGGAGTTTGAGAGTGTAGAGTTGATGGCAATCCCCAGCGCTAAAGAACACAATCAGTGTTTATAAAACAAAGACAAAGCATTTCCACTTTTCACAAGGAAAGAAATTGCCTAGTCATACTTCAAGTGCCATAAGAAGACAGATGTGTAAAAAGACAGTCAAGAGATAAACAAAACTGACAGCAGCACAAGGTGCAGTTACTTACTAGAGATGAACAGCTGAGATGCCAGGGGAATAGGAAAGGCCATTGGCTTTCCAGTGAAGGGGAAGAGCAGCGAAGCTGAAGAGAGATTTCAATATTCTGAAAATGAATCGTGTTTTCCAGACAGTGGCTAGAAATGTTAATTGTTCCATCTCCAAAATGATACCTGTCACTTATGCACACAGTGGGAAAATATGGCTTTTCCCAGGCATGATGCTAGGTACCTTAAACCTGTCTGATTTCCTAGTGGGGTAACATTTCTAAATGGGCTAGTTCTTCCAAAGGGAATTTTTAATCAATAATGATCAATGATATTTCTGCATTTGCCAAATACCCACACAACGGAATATTATGCACCATTATTTCTAAATATTTTCTATTTTAATTTCCTATTTCATTTTTTAAAACGCACAGTGCTCAGGAAAGGTGCCACAATGACAATGCTAGACAGTGAAGCCCACTTCTTATTCACCCAGGACATATAGCATGAGTAATGGCAGTGCAAGATTCCCTTTTACCTTCCCAATAACATGCTTCAACTCTGATTTAGAGGAACCACAATTAGGAATGGAAGGAGCAGTCCATTCTACATACCTTTGGATCGTCTGCTAGGACAACCAACTAGGGTACTGAGTATTCCCCAGTTATGGTGCTTGTAATGCCAACACCTGTCCGCTAAGAACTGGACAAAAATAAGGAGCTCATTTCACACAGGTTCTGAACAGCTATTCATGATTTATTAATTTTCATGCATAACCTAACTGGGAAAGATTCAACATTGCACCTTAGAGAGAGCAGACAATGTATCAAACTACCAAGCATCTGAACCATCCAGTTCCCCTATCACTTATCTTTTTATAATGAAAATTTGGAGGTAACTAGCCCATAATGGAAATACTTGCTTTCAGTATTTTTAAATGCCTAGTCAAAAAACCATGGTGACTGATTTGCATACACTGATTATGAAACCATAATTCCAAAGGTAAAGTAAAATCCCCGTGGAACATAATATGAAAACATACTGTACATATTTTTTGTGCAACAGCTCCAAAATGAGAATTAAGCATGATGCATACAATTCAGTTAGCCCTTCTAGTCTTTACTGTAGTCCCTCAAGGGTCTGAGACTCTATATGCTGTAAATTTATATTAAAACAATAAGATATAAAATTAGTCTTAACATATTTTTTTCCTTTGTAGCTCTTATATGAAATACCTAGTATCGCACTTAGAGTTCAGTAAGTATGAAGAGTTTTCAGCGGTAGATATTAGGCCCGCAGTATTTTGTTCTTATCATTGCTTACAAAAGGGGTTGCCACTAAAACCTTCAGTTTTGTCTTTGCACATGGACAGCACTACCATGCTATTCTGGATCTACCCGACAGTAATATTACTGTCTCGTAAAAGCAATTGGGATGATTTTAATAGTGGCCTACACAAATTAACTTTTAAATGTACAGGGAAAGCGTTGGTAGATGGGTGGTTCAGTGGTATTAAGACACACTGGCATGTGGGGAGCCCGTCCTACAATACTGAACAATGTTTCTCACTCTCATGCTGGAAGGGTCATTTACCTGAAGTTTATAAACAGCACCCATACCTTGGCAGGCACCTCAGTGGAGACTGCAACTCTAGCAGGTCGTTTCCCATTGCTACTGTGCCAATCCCCTCATCTCAGCGAAGTGACAGGATGCAGAATTCTAGAGAAAGTCTAATTCCTGCTGTCAACCACATTGTGACATCCCATGAACCTTTTCTCTCTGTACAGCTAGAGCTGTACCCTGTCAGAAGAGAGCAATCCTGGATAGAGAGTAAGAGCAGAGGGAGAGGAATGAAATATGGCATTTCACAAAGCCACAGGTAAAAGGTTCAAGCCACAGGGTGCTGAAACAATTTGTACAGTGGGGGCGCTGAGAACCACTGAACCAAACTGTAAACCCTGTAGATGCTAGAAACCACTTCAAGCCAGGGGGTGCGGCAGCACCCGTAGTTCCAGCACCTATGCCTAAAGCTCCCATTGGTCAGAAACTGGACTGTGTTTCCTAACAGGCTTTCCTCCTGCTTGAGTGGTAAAACCACAGGAGGAAGCCAGATGGCAATTGTGCAGCTAGAGGAGGTTTGGGTGCGAGCCTCTAAGATCAGAAATTTGCACAAGGTAATCAGAGACTAAACAAAATGTCAGATTTTCATTATTAACCTTTCAACTCTGGTTTCCCTCCTTTATGGCATATAATTCATATGCCTGAGGTATGCACCAGAGTTCAAAGCTCAACAGTAAACATTTAAAGCTTTGAACAATTACTTGCTGGGGACAGGTGGACATTAAACAGCATCAGGTAAGTCTTATGATTCAGTGGTCCATCAATTTATTTGATCAGATAACTAAAGGACTGTTGATGCTTGATGGAACCGACACTGAATACAGCCTTGGCAGCCTAACATTGCAAGTCTGAGCTCCAGATGGAAATATAAATTCATAATAGGTTTAGGGCAGACATCCAAAGTGCCGTCACACCAAGGTTGCATCACAGTGGAAGCAATTTGCAACCTCACTGGAAATACGGTGTAAGGAATCAAAGTGATCCTTTGAGGACAAAAGCAAGACCAATATTTTGTCATGTCTACACAAAGCAGTCCACAGCATAATATTAAATATGCAAAAAGGTTAAATTCAGGACAGTTGCCTTTGAAACCTCGTTTTGCTATCACTTCCTGAGCCCTTTTCTTTCTCTCTATAGAAACCAACATACCAAAAGACATTTAAATCTCCTTCCTGTGCACACATCGTTTTCCTTTAGAGTCAGTTTCTCAGCAAACCCCTAAATGTACCGGTCAAAAAAGAGCCTCTTGAATAAAGAATAAAATAAAACGTTAAGACTTCTCTTTGCCAATGAGTGAAATGTTGCAAAACATGGCCTTCTAAAAGTAGATTCCTAACTCTCTGCAAAGCAAACAGGTATGCACACAAAATAAGCACATTGAAATGCTGGGTTAAAACCAACTGAAAATTTAACCCAAAGTGTCGCTCTAGAATAGAGATTGTTCAGGAAAGCAGGACTCACGTATGTTAGTCACTGGAGCTTTCTAGATAATGGCAAAAAGAAACAGAGGTCGCTAAAAGTAACAGAGTTAAAGGATTACATTCTGAGAGGAATTTTTCTGTATTCCTGAACAAGAGTCTTTCCAAAATCTTTAAAGTAACATACAATAAATATTTTAATTGTCGTTCTATATATCTCAAACTAGATATATTCAAATCTTAACACTCTCTGGAACAGATTATATTCCCCAATGTGGACTTTTTTTTTGGTAGGTACAGGAGCATTTCCTTGTCAACAAGGTGGCTCTGATACCGAGTACTGTGTCTTCAGGAAGCAGTTACACTTTCCTATTATTCCTAGTCCCTTTCTTCACCAACCTACACCCAGATTCCCATGACCCTTTTGTATGTTCTCCACTATGTTGTGTTGCACAGATGCAGAACATTACAACTCAAAGGGCAGATACACAGTCATAACCTTGACTTGCTGACTGCATGGTTTATTACAAGACAGAGTACCGGTAAATTAAAAGGATATAAAAGGATTTTTTAAATTTTGAAGCATGTGTGTCTGGAGGGGAATCCCACATCATGTGCAAGACAGGGCCCTATACCATGTGAAATTACTGTGTCCTCCCCAACCAGGAAGCATTCAAATCTCACATGATAGCTCATAAGTAAGAAATCCTAACTCGGGTGAGTAGTTTTTCCTGGTGAAATGTCTTCCTAACCGACCAGTAATGTTATATTGGTGAAAAATAAAAACAAAACCCAACACCCTTCTGCATAGTTTTCTTTTTTTAAATTTAGAAAAATATATAAAACACAAAACTGGAATGGTGTATTTATGACATGCCCCTGGTGTACTGAGACTGTCCTCTCAGTCACAGTACGCCTTTCAGATATTTCCATCCATTAGGCTGTCCTCCTACCACAAGGAGTGCCAGCCCCCACAGAATATATTAACCCATTTTATGTTGCTTAATTTACATCGTGTACTGGAAACAGTGCACCTCCTATGCTGCCCCATACACCGGAGATATCACCTACTGTAGCCTCATCTTTTCAAAGAGCAACAAGCCACATCCTGCTATTGTACAGAAACTGCAGCAGAGGTCAGCAGAGAAAGGATTAATTAATATAACAGAACAATTTGAAGTAACACAGGTACTAGCAGCGCTCAGTTTTGCAGTGTTATCAGACAGTGTGGTGAAATGTGTGTGATTTATTCCATTCTCTTCCTTTTCATCTCAGAAAACTGTCAGCATTGTTGTACCAACAACATACTGTTACAGTGGCATTGTGAATAGCTCTTGGATAGCAAACAAGAAATATTAAGTGAGCTTTGCCAATTACTTACCGTATGTTTTGCTCACATGCTGACTTATTCCCTTTGAATGCTATTGTTGGAATGTCTACCCTTTTAAAAATAATAAGCACCACTTAAGAGCAATTGTTATTTTAATTGCGAATTGGGATCGTAAATCTTTTGTTTAAAAGGCAATTGTATGTTCTGCTGAACTCTTTTGAATGTGCTGGGCTTTAATTCCCTTGCAGGCAACTTCGGTTATAATGAAATTTTTCACTTGCAAATTAGATTTGCTTGTAGCAGGAAACAAAAAGCCATCATCAGAGAAACAGTAAAAAGGGGCTTATCCTTACCTAGGATGAACAATTAGTTGCAGTGGCTGCCATTAGGAAAGCCTAGGTTTTTTGGCTGGATATGTTGCTTTATGATCTCAGGGCAGGTCTACGTTACCACTTAAGTCGATCTAACTTCTGTCGCTCAGAGGTGTGAAAAAAAAACACCCCCCCACCCCGAGCGACACAAGTTACAGTGCTATCCACACCGGCACTATGTCAGCTGGAGATTACGTGGGTGGTAGATCGTCTCCGCCTCTCGCGGAGGTGGAGGAATTATGCTGTTGGGAGAGCGCTCTTGGACATAGTGATTTAAAAAAAAAAATCTAGAAATTGACATAACTGACCTTCTAAAAAGAATCCACTCCAAGGTTCCCCCTCCGGTCCTTTGCTCAATAAGCTAGTACAATACATACACTATTGCGTCAGTGAACTAACAAAGTCATTGCCTCAGAGAACGCCACTCCCCATCCTGAAATCAGTTAGGAAATATGGCATTAAAGTGTAAAAAAACTCCTCCCCAAAAAACACACCAAAGCCTCTTGCATACCTGCTCCTCCGATCTCCCCTTCTAGCTGAGCGGGATGCTCTTTTGAGATAACTTGATAAAATCACCACCACTAGCACAGTGCATGTCTTACAATGGAGTCGAGAAAAAGAAATCGCAAGCAAATATAATTGGGGGGTAATTTGTTCTTTAACCAAAGAGTGCTTAGTTTCTATTTATATAGGGGCAGGGCCCCAGCTGATGTAAATCAGTGTAATTCCATGAAGTTCTGCGGAGCTAGCCCACAGTGCCTTATATCACCCGACTTCACCTGAAAGTGCAGGACACAGGGTACTACTGGATATAACTTGTCTCACAGCAGTGGGGATGGGAAATGTGGACCAACGACATGTGAGTAAACTCCTGCTCCTTGGCACTCCAACTCAGCAACTACTTAAGCACATGCCCAACTCTTTGTGAGTAAAGATCCTTTTGCAACCAAAACCTCTCTCCCCCCCGCCCTCCAATCCCCCATCTCCTTCAGTTCCACATCCTTTCCTCTGTCTCTTTCCATGTAAATCATGGCTACTGTCAGCAATACATCCAATATCTCATTTACATGAGCAACTCAAGACCAATCAATTTATCTTCACCACTCGCCCACAAGTTAGCAAAGAATTTTCATTCTCATGTTACTTTAAAAAAATGCCAGGGAACTGAGACACAGACAGATTAAGCAACTTGCCCAAGGTCACAAAATAAGTCTGTTGCAGAGCCAGGACCTCCTGAGTCCCAGCCCAATGCTTTAATCACCAGACCATCCTTCCTTCTATGTTATACACACATATTTCTTTACTGAGAATATTGGATCTAATTTAAACTTGAAGTTATGTTTCCTCTGACCTGGCATCTTGTATAAAGTTCCTAGACTTTGTATTTTCTTGAGGCCATAATAATTCTGGCATTGTACAATCAAATTGTTATTTCAGTAACTAAAGCACATGTGAGAGGGAAGTACTGTATTTTTAGGCTTGCTGAAGGAGGCATTGTTCATTTTTATCCTTTCACTGGGTGATCTTTATCTCTGGCTGCCTTTGGGATTTCTTCTTTTCTTATTCTTTTCCCCCCGTTAGAAGAACACCAAAGGCATTTTTATAAAGCTCACCCTAACAAATCCCCATCTCTAGGAACAAGCCACAACTAATTTGGGAAAGTCAGCAGATGGGAGCAGACACGCAGAGGATAATGAACAGACATGAGGAGAACGATCCCCACATTCAAGCAGAAATAGATAAGTAACTGAAAACAGATTCATTTAATGACACTGGCATTAGGCTCAGCCGAAGCTTGAGGCTTTGGAACTTGACACACTGTAGAAAGAGGAAGTTCTTCCTCTGGAAAAGAAGAAAATGTCATTTAGGCTTTTTTAGGGGACATAGATTGACGGCACCTGCTCACAGCTCATTTCTTTTGACAATGGCAGCAGAGAGGAGTATAGGGCTTTGCTCCACTCCAGCTACCCTCTTAAAATCTTACACTGTGGTTTTGGTGTTCGTAATCAGCTCCAAAAGCAATATCTAGACATTTGACCACAAATGCGGGGGCGGGGGGGAGGAAGGGTACAGAAGGGCCTTCAACCCTTTGATCAGGCAGAAGCTAGTTCTGATTTGGGAGCTGCAAGATTTTTGGAATTGTCCTCCTGGAGCTGTGACCCAAAACTATGGGCAAAATGCAGATGAAGACGTTGGACTACGACTCTGAACCAGCGTGTTTTTCAAGCTTAAAAAGAAGTTCAAAATATCTTATTTTGTTTCTCTCTGCCTTCTGTGGCATAATATAGTTAGGATTATATCCTCACAAATGGGCAGCTAATTGGAGTGGAGTGTAGGAACCTAGAATTTGCTAGTCTGTATCAGACCATTGATTTATAAGCTCTGTATTCTGCCTTCAGCAGTGTACCACGCCCGAGTCAGAGGAAAATCACCTACACTCCATGATCCACTTTGCCAAGTGTGCATGCTGTCTCTGTGTGAATGTGTTGGGGCAGTGACGGAGTGAAATAATCTCCCCTCCACCCCCCTTGTTCTGGTGAGCAATTTAAACCTTTGGGGTTTAGCCAAATCCTCAGTAGTGGTTCATTTAATCCTCTAATACTATTGCCAGTTTAGGATTTTTACCTCACAGAGTAGTTGCTAAAGGTGCACTGATTACAATATTCAAACACTGTTTTTCACTGTTATTTTTTGTCAAATACCCCAAATGGTAAAAGGTGTCTAGAGAAGAGAAGCATGTATTCCTACTTGAATTCAGGCTGAAATAAAGTAGGGTCTTCCCACAGGACACAGAGTTTGCAAGTCAAGGCTACCTGTCTACAAACTCTTTGATGAAGCTAACTGATATGTTTATCAGTTGTGGGAGCTGCAGACTGATCTTTCAGTTCCAACAGCTCTCTGGACATTATGCTTGTACCTTTTCTCACACACCACCCCTGAATTACATTTAGTTTGCAAAATGAAAAAAATAAATAAAGATTGGCTTAAACTAAAAGGCCCTGTTCCAAATAGACTCTAACTGGGGATCTTTGTATCCAAGCTCCTAGGGCACGACGGTAATATATCCCTGAACTTGAGGGAAGTTGGGATGTGAATCTAAAATTTGTGCCCATCTCTGTAAAAATCCAGCCACTCCTGAAACCTGGCAAAGTCAATTTTAACTAGTTTTTTCCCAGGGAGTTGCTGGGTAAGACATAGAAGTGTGCCTTACAATGAAGTTTCTTTCCCACAGGTGAAAAAGGAGGCCCTGGGACAACTCGACAAGATGAACCCTGGCAAACAGTAATGCTGGAGCTAGCCAATGTAAATCCTTCCAAATGGCACAAAAACGGTGAGATGTGATCTTTCATTCCTCTCCCCACTGAGCATGTAACTATCCTCCTCAAAAAGAAAATCAAAGCCCTACCTCAAGCTGTGCACTGCATCATCTGCTGTTCGGTAACATTGGGCCCATTACAGGGGAACCCTGGCTCACTTGCTTTCAGCTCCTTACTCAGCCTATCTCCCTTAATGCCATTTACCTTTTAACTTCAAGGCTACCTTCCCTGCATGGTGAAGTCTGACAGCTTCAGTATATGCCAAAAATCATTGTGTTCCATTAGTTTCTTTCTTATTACAGGGATTTTCAGTGTATCACATGGATTTCATGTCTCTATGTGGCAATACACACACACGGGATTGTTGTGGAGACTAGTGTGAAAGATAAAAAGAGTGGCCAGTCTCTCCTGTGCTCTTAGCACCCAGAAAAAGGTCGGTTTGATACAAAGATTCAGAACAGAAGATGGTAGCAGAACTGCCAAGAGAAGCAGTGGTAGACTAAGGTAGGAATTTTAGGTGGTGCAGACATCATCTATAGTTAAAGCTCCCTAAAAGCAAAAGAAAAGAGATCTTAAAACTTTGTCAAACAACCATTCAGACTGAAATTTTTCACACCGGGTGTCTGCCTCAGGCTGATTTCTGTTTTGATTAGGTTAGAATTTTTTTTTTGGAGGGGGGCGCAGAGAAGCGAGAGGGGAAGAGTTTCAGCTAAAATGGTTCTGCCGTTTCAGAAACAAAAACTGCAGTTCATACATGTGGAATGGAGGTTTGTTAGAGTCTGGCAAATAAGTACTGATAAAACTGTTAAACCCCACCATCATGTATCTCACACACACACACACCCACTCCACTCCACTCCACTCCACTCCACTCCACTCCACTCCACTCCACTCGTAATTTTCTTGGCAGCACTCAAATCATCTTTTGTTTTCTTTCCTTACGTCATGCTGACTTTTTCCCTGTCCTTTCTTTATTTTGTTTTTTTAAAATCCTTCACAGCAATTAGTATCCCCAACAATTCCTTGTTGTTGGCATGAAACATCTTTACATCTATCCCTGGAGGGCCACCCCTCCTGCATCTGTAACGGATTTCTTGAAATCCATAGGTTCCATAATTAAGCTGAGAAATACTTTATGTATAGGGTGCATGACATATAGAGTTATAGTAACAGAGCTCTTGGGTATGTTTTGTTTTAGTTTTAATCTTTAATATTGAACAATACTTCCATCTAGGAAGAACAATGTGATGAGACTACTAAATACACTACTAATTTCCTCCAATTTAGAGACTTGTTGACATTTTAAACATTCTGCATGTGTTTGCTGAAAACTATCCTGAATGACTCTCTAGAAGTACAGTACTAGGTGCAGTGCATCATGTAGCATATTTCAATTTCCTTCACATTTATAAAATACTGGCTCCAGACACCTCGAAAACCTGTGCCCAGAAATCACTGAGACACAAACAAAGGACTCTGCGAACATTGCAACTCCAAATCATTTGCATGCAAGAGGAGATTAAATTCCTTTCATTTAAACTTGCTGAATTTGCCTTGCAACCTCCCTGAAATACCACTTTGCAAGTACAGTGTGTTTTATGAATCTAAAAAAGGGACATCAAACTCTCTTAGATCTTAACAAATTTGATGGAAAAGGTGATTTTTTTTCTCTGTTTTTTCTATTGAATACTATGCTAATTCGCTTCAATTTCTTTTTTAAACTAAGCCCAATTATATTCAACCATGCTCTCCATTTTTTTAAAAAAGCTCATTTCTGCCTAGGAATAACAAGGAAATATGTACATTTCAAATCACTGCTTTGAAGATTTAGCAGCAGGCAACGAATCCCAGACATTCTACCTTCTTTTCTGTTTACCTGTCAACTTTCTATGCCTCCTAATTTCAAAACCTGCACTCTCTTGTCACGGTCAGCAATGCAAAAAATATCCTTCTGTTCTCTGAGTCAGATTGAAGAACTTCATGCTATGCAGACAGATCACCAAGGGAACCAAGAAAATTAACAAACCCACTTAGGTGATTTCTTCTATGATTAGCCCCACAGCCTGTAGGCACCATCAGTTTGCATCCAATATAAACTCTGACAAGCATAGAGAAAACTTCTAACATCTCCAATTTACTTAAATAAATTACCCTTATAATGAGCAATAATAGTTTTGCCTAAGCCAAAACAGTCTACCTGCAGCTGTGAGGTGAAGGGGTAACAATTGATCTGCAGGGTTAGCTAGAGACAGAATGATTTCTTTTTATTCTTCATTTTTATTTATTTATTTATTTAAAGAAAAGGTTGTTTGTTGCTCTGAATCTCAAAAAGGAGCAAAGCTTCCATTCAAAGTCCATTTTCTATGCAGCTGGGTCTAGCCAGCCTGTTATTAAACCATGGCCAGGTCCAAGGAAGAATTCCAGTACTTCTCTTGATGCAAAGTCAGATTAAATGGAAATAGCCCATATTTATAACCCATTACTTCTGGCAAGACAAACCCAACATGAGATCCAAACCTGAGGTGAAATCCTGGCCGCACTGAAATCAATGGGCATTCTGCCATCAACTTCAAAGGTGTGTTCTTACCCCAAGGTAACTAACACCTGCTAAATTTCTAATGAAGGCAGTTCATAGCTTTCACCCATTATTAGGTTGACCTGCTAATGTGTGTGAAAGCTATAAATTGCCTTGTCTACCACATGTTAGTTAACGTAAGGTAAGAACAGGCCTTTTTTCCTAGTGACGACAAGACCAAATGGGCCAAGATTTCTACCCCAGTTTTTTTGTGAAAACGAAACCTTGATTTATATTACAATGGACCTAGAGTCCCCATCTGAGATCAGACTCTCATTGTGCTAGCTTCTACACAAACAGTCCCTGCCATGACAAGTTTATAATCTAATAACAATGCAAAAGGTGAGAAGGGAAACAAAGGCGCAGAGAGGTGAAGTGACTGGCCTAAGGTCATACAGCAGGTCACCAGCAGAACCCAGGTGTGCTGACTCACAGACATGCTTCCAGAATGCAATTATGAAATTCAGATTAAACTACTTATCCTTCATCCTGTCTTAGTCCCAAAAAAGACAAAGTATCTAACAACTGCTTCATTTTATTTACTATTATAAACACAAACAAATCAAAACACATTGTCAGAATGTTAAGGTTCAAAGTCAAGGATTCAGATGTTAGGAAATGCCAAAATTATGGGAGGAGAGAAGAGATACTTCACTTGAAAACCTTCGCACCTGTTTTTTCCCCCCGTTATTTTTGGTGATCAAGCTCAAAGAGCAAAAACCTAAGACGGGCTGAGCATCTGCAGCTCTAGTAGAAGTCAGTGGGAACTGAGAGTGCATAGCACCTTTGAAATCCAGAATTTCTGTTCTCTCGTTGCTCATTTTGACTACTGCTTCTATTTATAAGTTCGAGCACTTTTGATAAGTTCATTTGCTGGAACATAAACATTGGGCTTTAACTAAGAACTGCTCTGATTCCATCAACATAATAATAAATGCATGAAACCTTTATGAGAATTTCCACCCAATTCAGCACACCGCCACACAGCCATCTTTAATGAAAGACACATGACTGATGCTATTGATCTGGCGTCAGTCAAAGGATTCCTAGTAAGTGGATGCATTCTATCTCAAACTTTCAAGATTTCACTCAGGTTTCAAAGTGTTTGCAAACAGTCTAGCCTGTTTTCCCAAAAGAAAAATGCAATATGTGTTTACATACTGAGGGATCTAACAAGGGCTTGAGGGCATTCAAGGAAAATTTACCCTCACCTGTTAAAGCTTTCCATTGCAGAGAAAAAATGGCACTTTAAAACAAGGCAATAGAGTATCTTACGACCAGGCTAATCTACATTCATCATACATAGGCACATTTCTGGGTTGTTCTAAGACTGTGGGCAATCATAAAATGATTCAAAACACTTCATGAAACTCCATCGAATTTTAAACAATGGTTAGAGGTTTGTGTGCATCACCTGCCATCTGGTTTGTGCTTTGCCTGCCTTCATAATCAATGTAGGTCAGTCGCTGGAAATGGCAAAAGATGTGATCATCCCATGCCTCCTTTCTTATGTAAATAGACTACTTAAAACATATATTTAATATAATAAGATTCCATAAGGGCTTGTCTACACTTGGAAACTTACTGGAATACCTATTCTGGAATGAGTGTCCACAGAAGTTATTTCAGAACATCTGTTACCCTTTAAATTCATACTCTAATTTGCCCTAATTGTGCATGTCAAACCATGTGGTTTGCTATAAGAGAAAGTTATTCTGAACTAATGTTCAGGAGACCACGTTTACTGGCAATAGACTCATTACCACCAAGCCATAGGGTCGCCAACCTTCCCAGTTTTGCCGGGAGTCTCCCGGAATCAGGCTCTATCTCCTGGAGGCTACTGAAGCCAAACTGGGAGATTTTAGGTGCTAAAAGTCCAACGGCGCAGCGGAGCTAAGACAAACTCCCTGCCTGCCCTGGCTCCACGCTGATCCCGGAAGTGGCCAACACGTCCCTGTTTCCCCAGGGGGGAGGGAGGGCAGGGGGTCTCTGCGCACTGCCCCCGCCCTGAGTGCTGACTCCACAGCTTCCATTGGCCAGGAACTGCACCCAAAGGCAGGGCATGGAGACCCCTTGCCCTCCCCTCCCCCACGCCAAGAAGCTGCTGCCAAAGGGTTTGGCCAGTTGCTTTTGGGAGCCCCCCAAGATAAGCGCCACCCAGCTGGAGCCCACACCCCTCAACCCTCACACACCCCAACGCCCTGCCCCAGCCCAGAGCCCTCACCCCACACCCAAACTCCCTCCCAAAGCCTGCACTCCTCACCCCCTCCTGCACCCAAACTCCCTCCCAAAGCCTGCACCCAGCCCTGTACTCCAACCGTCTGCCCCAGCCTGGTGAAAGTGAGTGAGGGTGGGGGAGAGCAAGAGATGGAGGGAGGAGGGATGGAGTGAGTTGGGGCAGGGCCTCAGAGAAGGGGCAGGGCAACGGTGTTTGGGTTTGTGCAACTAGAGAGTTGGCAGCCCTTCAAACTTCTCTCTCGTTTCACCATTGGCATTCTCAAAGGCCTGATCTACACTACCATGTTAGGTCAATGAAAATGCCCTGTGTCGACCTAGTTACACATGCTTCTACACAGTTTTTTTCCCCACCGATGTAAGTGCCCTGTTACAGCGACACAGTAACACCAAGTTCCCGAATGGCGCTGAATCATGGTCAATGTGCTGCAGTCGAGGCAGTGCAAATGTAGAGGCTGCGTTATTTATATCAACCCTCACAGTCCTCCAGCAGCCGTCCCACAATGACCGCTCTGGTCATAATTGTGAATACCACTGCCCAGGGGTCATAGAGACCAAAAAATCTGCCCTTCCCCCACACACACTTTAAAACCCCACACATATTTCAAATGCTTTTCCTGATCATCCAGCTTGGCAAGCACCTAGCAGCTCTCCGCTGTTGAACTTTGAACTACCATGCCAGCTCCGTGCTCCAGATGTGCTCTGGCCTGGAGTAAACAGGCGATATCTCCTGGGTCTGTTGACAAGAGACAGTGCAGGCACAGCTATGGACCAGCCATAGAAATGTGCAAACTTATGAGCCGATTGCTTGGGGGATATAGGAGAAGGGGTACGATAGGGATCAGCAGCAGGGCTGTGTGAAAGTGAAGGAACTGCGGAAGGCATACTAGGAGGACAGGGAGGCCAACAGGCAATCCAGTGCTGAGCCACAGACCTGCTGCTTTTATAAAGAGATTTATGCCATACTCGGTGGACCACTGTGGATACAGCGAGGACAAGGAGGAGGAAAAGGAGGAGAATGAGGAGCACGTAACTGGCAAGTCCAATTATGCCGCCAGCTAGGACCTGTTTGAGACTCCACTGCAGACCAGTCAATCCCAGCAGTCAAGTACTGCCAAGCCCAATGCGGGGGAAGGAACTGCAGGTAAATGTGTCAATGTATTTCCCATTACAATGATGGCATCTCCACTTTTGCAGGACAGCACTATTAACTTTTCATTTACTAGTATTAGAAGAGGTAGCGGTACAAAGAGAGGTGGAGTTGTTATCTGCTGTTCATTTCCCTATAGGTTGGGGAGCAGTTTGTTAATGTACACAAGGGTGTTCCCTGAATACACCTGAGAGGTCTCAATGAAACTTTCATGGAGGTACTCTGCAATCCTCTCCTAAACATTTCTAGCATTCGTAGCCCTATTTCTTCCTCCATGCGAGGACATTTTCCCATGCCAGTCTGCGAGAATTTTAGCAGGCACCATTGCAGTACACAGACTAGTGGCATACAGGCCTGGGCAGCTTCAGGACACCAGCAGCAGCTGTGTTCTCTGTGCCTTTGCTACCTTCAGGAACGAGATATCAGCTAAAATCACCACTGCCTGTGGAAAATGGTGCCAGTCAGGCAAGCCAGTGCTGCATCCGACCATAAGCAATGGGCCCACAGGGTGAACATTACAGACAGCCTTGAGAAAGAGTGGAGAGGAGAAAGAAGCAGGAAAAGGACAGGGAAATGCACCAGGACATAATGGGGATTCTACAGCAGCAAAAACAGATGCTGCAGACTCCTGTGCACCTACAGGTTCAACAATCCCGGTGTGATGGGTTCCCTGCCGGAATGCCACTTGGAACTGGGGTACCACTGAGCCCACCTGACCCACCAGCTTGGGTTCCCCTTTACACTGTGCTGCTGTGACAAGTTGCCACGCTCTCCAAGCTTGCTTTTTCACCAGCATACACACAGGCAGAGACACATCCAGCTGCAGCTATACACACAGATGCTGAGATCAGCTCTGCATGGGAAGACTCAGCTAAGGAATTGCCCAGTAGTCAATTGCACACCCCTCTAAAGGGTAAATCCAAAATTGTACCCTCTTGCGCTGCACAGAGAACTATACAGGGTTAGCTCATGAAATTCACCCCTCCCTCAGTGTGAAGAGGGATATGCACAGCTTTCTGCTCCAAAGTTATAATTTCCACACACACTGGTTTTAGACAAAACAAAATAAGTTTATTAACTACAAAGATAGATTTTAAGTGATTATAAGGGACAGCAAACAGATCAAAGCAGATTACCCAGAAAATAAAACAAACACGCAATCTAAGCTTTAAGATACTAAAGAAACTGGTTACAAGTAGTAATATCTCACCCTAAATGTTTTAGGCAGATTGCAGAGATTCTTGAAGGCCAGCTGCACTTGGCTGCAGCTTAAAACTTCAGATATTCCATTCACAGGCTAGACAACTTTCCAGTCTGGACTCAGTCCTTCTCCACTCCTTCAGTCTTTTTCTTACATGTTTACAGCAGTCATCTTGGGTGGGGATTCAGTGAAGAACCAACCCTGATTATGTCACTCCCCTACCTTAAACAGGTTTTATATATGGCAGGAAACTTTTGTCTTCCAGTGTGATTCTCACCCCCGGTCAGTGGAAAAGTACTATTATCACAGAGTCCAGTACCAGGTGACTTGATCACATGACCATGCAACCATAATGCAAAGCCTGTTTGCAAGTCCCCAAGGCGGCTTGCCTAGGAAGGCTTTCCCAGTAAAAGATTAGCATCTTCTAAGACCTATCGTTCTTCTTACTGGCCCTTTCCAGCCAGCAATCTAGACTGATGGCATTCTGTGTAGTGTGTGTTCCCCAGGTGTAAAACCTTTGTAACAGGTGCATAGACAATATTCCTAACTTCAGATACAAAAATGATACATACCTACAAATAAGATAATCATATTCAGTGAATCATAACCTTTCCAATGATATCTCACATGCCTTAACTTGCACAAAATACAACATAATTATTCCATACACATATCATAATATTACTATGAACAATATGGGGCGTAACACAACATCCCTTTGCAGCCCATGGAGAACTCCATTTCAGCACTTACCTGCACCTCCCTTCAACATGCCATGTGACATCAGGGGCCGGATCTACCATTCTACAGTGGGGGACAGTAAGGACAACCACAGCTTCACATACACTCATCTGGGAGAGCCACGGTTGCTGTATGCATAACCAAAATGGACATGAATGTTCACTCCCCTTGTTAAGCTCTGTTCTATTAATTTATTAAGTTTTTAAATGTATCTGCTTTTAAAATTGCACAGATTTGTTTTGCACTGGTTGTGTTACTCAATAAAATTATATTTTTTGGAAAGTAATTCATCTTTATTAGTTCACAACATATGCTGCAGAATGACTAGCAATATTGGAAGCACTCGCTTACTTGTTATTGTACAGTGTGACAGAACTCAAACACAGTCACACAGTGTAACTATCATAAATATACAACATTCAACACATAGTTCCTAACAGGCTGCCAAATTCCAGGGCAAGGCAGAGCACAGTCCACCCACAACACATTATCATGAATCATAGTTAAAACGCTCTTTCAAGGCCTCAAAACTCTGTGTTGAGCTCTTCTAATAGCCATTGTTTCTGGCTGTTCACTCAAACTCTGCAGGCAGCTGCTCCTCCTCCGACGTCCAACCCAGCTGTGACTCTTCCCCCGTTGCTTCACAGATATTATGCAGGACAAAGCAATAACTATAACCACTGGGATTTTTTTTCCACTGAAATCCAATCTTGTGAGTAAACCCATGCCAGTGTCCCTTCAACCTACCAAATGTGCATTCAGCTGTCATTCTGCACCTGCTGAGCCAGTAGTTGAATCTTTCCTGGGTGCTGTCGAGGTGGCTGGTGTTCAGCTTCATAGCCAAATGAGCAAGGGGTAGGTGGGTCCCCCAGGATCACTATTGGCATTTCAACCTCATCAGTATTAAGTCACCAGTCTCTGCTTTCACCTTCTGAAGAGTCCTGTTTTCTTAAAGATATGAGCATCATGCACCTTCTCTCACCATCCAACATTGATGTCTGTGAAGCACCTCCAATGATCTACCACACTTGCATAACCATTGAAAAGTAGCCCTTTCCATTGGGATACTCTGGATCAAGGTGGGCTGGTGCCAAAATAGGAATGTGTGCACCATCTATTGATCCCCCACAATTCAGGATTCCCTTTGCTGCAAATCCTTCCACTATGTTCTGCATATGACCGAGAGTCACAGTACTGCGTAGCAGGAGATGATTAGTGGTCCTGAGCACTTGCATGACGACTCCCACAGCACTTTGTCCAACTCTAAAAAATGATTTCCCACTGACCAACAGCAATCCAGCATTGCAAGTTTAGACAGTATGATTACCACTAGCTTCTCTGCTGACAGCACTGATCTCATTCTGGTGTCCCTGCACTGGAGGGATGGAGCAAGCTCAGTGCACAGATCCAGGAATGAGGCTTGCATATCTATAAGTTCTACAGACACTGCTTGTCATCAGAAACCTGAATTATGATGCGATCCCACCAGTCAGTGCTCATTTCTAAGGCCCAGAAGAAGCACTCGGTGAATGCCAACAACAACTTTGAACTGGATTTCACTATTTCCTATAGAAATCTGGCTTCCAAGAAATCATCATATTCCCCACTGATTCCCTTCTCCTTGCAGCTCTGCAAATACCGTGGGATCATGCATCCTGTGCTTGCAACGCTCATGACAATAGTGCAGAATTATACAAGATTCAATGCTTCTGCCAGAGATGACAGCCAGCGAGGAGGGCCATGCGAATGTTTTTTTTTTAAAAAGGCCTGAGAATTATGGGACATAGATGACATTATGGGATGGAGAAGGTTGCATGATGTGAACTTGACCCTCTGTTCCCAGTCCCCATTGCATGACTCGTTTCTGCCCCACAATGCATTGCCAAAACTTCCCAAAAGACAGTGTGCTGGATGGTGGTGAGTTGCACACTGGGATACTTACCCATGGTGCACCAGACTGTGCATCAACACAAGTACTCCAGGTGAACACATGGCTCCTTGCGTTGGTGCTGCAAGTATGCATGCACAAGAGCAATATACTAACTGTGGTGGCTTTATGCCTACATAACTTGCATTGGCCAAAGTTTGTGGTTTAGACCTGGCCTTACCCAATGCTAGAGACTGCAACTCACTCAGGACTGTGTAAACTCTCCCAGGGAGATGAGAGAATTAGGGCAAGTGTCAACATTACTACAAAGGCACAGCCTTTAAGCACAGTGAGTAGGGAGGCCCCAACTGAAAATATTTTTTTTTAATAAAACAAACACACAAACCAATCAGACAGTGACCTTTTAAAGCTACTTCACAGACTTATTTTTTTAAATTCATTTTGCAAGTGAATACTTGACTAATTTACTAAAATGAATATTTCTTTCACCTTGTGTACTAGGGTCCCAATTCAGCAGAGCACTTAAGTGTACATTTGACTAAGCATTTTCTCAAGTCAGTGGACATATGCACATGCTTAAAGTGCTTTGCTGAATCAGGTCATTAGGGCCTAATCCAATGCCAAATGAAGTCAATATAGGGCATCCATTAGCTTCAACGGGCATTGGATCTAGTCCCAGAACATCTCATCATCATCAGAAAACATACTGGTACCAATTCCAATATATGCCAAAATTTAAAAAGACATTGCTTATCGCCACTTCATTTATGCACACTAACATGTTAAATTGACAAACTTATTGGAGAGAAACTGACATACCAAAAAGCTACTAGTTGTATCATTAGAGTTTTTTCTTTTTTGTTTTTCCTCTCAAAATTTTAACTTTGGGTATTTGACAATGGACAGCATGAAAATGATTTCCCTAGCTTATGATCCGTAACTTATGCAGGTTATCATAATGTGAATAATGAAATGATGCTTTGCATAGTTTTATTCCTATGGGCTATAAAAGAAAAAAGCATTGGCAGTGTCCTGTCATTGCAAATGGTCCCGGGGTTTCTGACGTCTCACTTCGATTCATGTTAATGAGGAAAAGAACACTCAGACAAAATCTGCTGTTGGCACAGCGTACAGGAAAAAAGTTCACAGAATCCCAAAGAGACAAAAAGAGAGAAAGGGGAAAATAGCAGGCAAATCTCTAATGAATAAAGTAATAGAATTTCAAAGATCTCTACAAGCAGTTAAGTAGGGGTGGGTGAAGAGACAAAATAAAAGACTATGTAAATGGCCTCATACAATTTGAAAAGGACCCAAACCTTTACTAAAATCCCCCCTCACCTTTATTTTTGTGTTTCTATCCTCTTTCTGTTTCAGCTTCAGGCAGAATCGATAACACAGAGAAAAGAAAAAAAAAGCTGTTCTCAGTCCAGCTGCAATCTTTAGAGACATTTGACAGTATCTTTGGATAAGAAAAGTTAAGATATTAATCTCCGTGTTATGGCTTGGAATCCACTGAACTTTAGGCAGAGAAAATGGCAAACCTTTTGAGGCTCAGTCATCACTACTACTAAGTAATGTAATGAATCAGATTGATTAATTGGATTCCCAGTAGACTTTCTAAACATTTGTCTCTGATTCCTAGACAAATATACATATATGCCACAAGCTTGTTAGGTAGATGATAAATGGATTGGAAAAAAAAACAGTGTACATATAGCTGTTCTTAGTTGGAATTAGTTGATAAAGCATTTCAAAGAGCTTTGGAATTCTTCTGTCACCATCATGTTATTTTTCCCCTAAAAGTTTTGTCCAGAATGTGTTGAGTTCCTTGACGAAAACATCGAACTTGGAAACTGCTCAACTTAATCCTATATAGTTCATCAGCAAACTTATCAAGGGTCTAGCAGTCGCTCACTAATTTTACAGATATCTTACTCTGAAAAGGTAAATAAATTTTACAAGTTAATCTAAAAAACATTAAAGGGGCAGGCAGGGGACGGAGGGGAATTGGACACACCCAGTCAAGATGGGATCCCTGCAAGCATCTCTATAAAAATATTACCATGCTCTTCCCTTTTCTTTATCTCTTGTCCTTTCTGCTTCCATGCACTATCAAAAATGTCCACCTCTATCGGGCAAATTCTGCTTACTGTGCATTGGTAGTGACTAAAAACCATAGCCCCAGTGTGGATAAACGCACCAGACAGGAGAACCTCTGTGCCCACTTGTAGCTGTCTGGAGGATTGGAGCCCATCCCTATATCTGTTAAAGAACTCTGGGATGGTGGGGATCAAAGGCACAATTATAAATGCAAGTTATGAATATAACGGCAGCCTTGGCCAAAATCTAGGGACAGTTTAACGATGCCAGAGTCATAGATACTGTATGTTAGAACCAAAAAGGACATCTGTAACTTTTCCATCTGGAATAGGATTTGATCATTACCTTCCACCGTGGCATTCATTACGCATGAGGACATCATCCCTGTTTCAGGGAGATCCATTTCATTACCATCAGTGCAGCTATGGTATATTTTCTATAAATACATACATTAAATGCCACTCCCAGGAACATATGCAGTGTTGTAGCTTCGTCGGTCCCAGGGCATTAGAGAGGTAATATTAGAGAAGTGGGTGAGGAAATATCTTTTATTGGACCAACTTCTGTTGGTGAGAGAGACGATCTTTTGAGCTTATACAGAGCTTTCTCACCAAGAGAAGTTGGTCCAATAAAATATATTACCTCGCCCGCCTTGTCATTCCCAGTAATGAACATTTTTACCTCTAGAAGCAATAGGTTTAACCCCAACAATATCAAATATGGTTGGTTCATTGTCAGGGGAGTTCTGATCATTAGAACAAGATGGGGAAGAGATTTCATTGCCTTTCCCATTATGTATCTTCTCTCACTTTGTGACACTCCCTTTCCATTGTCCCAGCCTCATACACAATTTAAAGGTGAAAAATAATGGCAAAGGTTTTAAATGATAACCCTAATCCAATTACATATTAATTACATTTCAGTTACAAATTTAAACTCCCTCCTTTAACAAAGACAGAATAAAAGGCAGATGGTAACTGACAATTCAGTAGGGAAAAAAAGCTAGATTTTCACATTAGCGTTGTTTCCATTACTGAAAAAGTATTAAATTAATATGGAATTTAACAGAAAACTGCACAGCAATCAATATTTGGTGTCATGCAAATTGTGTGTGCATGCTATATTTACAATTAGCAGAGTATTTATTGCTTTCAGATTAAAAAAATAAGAATCAACATTGACCTCAGTGAGTTGCTAGAAACAAATTATTTGCATTAGTGTCTCAGTAGCTATTTTTCTGCTGATATGCATTCTTAGACTGCATATGAGGTCCTAGTAAGGTATGCCTACAGCCCAGCATGCTGTCACAGAGTCCTGGAGGGCTATACACAGGCTCTCTCATTATGACTACAGCAGTCCTAATGAAAAGTCAGATTTGTCAAGAGACACCAGGGTTAATAACTATTTCGTATACTAGGGGAAATCTTTGATCTCACATACCAGGGTTTGGCAACAGCTGGAAAAAAAAAAGCGACCCCTGTATTTTACACTAAAGGAAGGAAGGACTTCTACTAAGCGACAATATATTTGGTTCATAATCACAGAAACAGATGCCAAAAACCACATGGGCCTGTTAACATGTTAATACCAGTGGGAAAGAGGGGGAGAGGGGGCTGCTGCTGCAACCCAGAGATTCAGCAGTAGGACCATGTGGTTCCACCCAGAAAGAGGAGCAGGTAGCAAAACCTGGGTGCACTCAAGAAGAACTACAAATGGGGTCTAAAGTTTAACTTGCCCTGTAACAGGTATTATTCCTCTATGAACATGCAATCAGAAGATAATCCTTTTTCTTTCATATTCTACGTGAACTAAATCTTACACTACATTTTACTCATTTGTGTGTGGCACTTAATAGCTAAGTGCTGAGCAATGATTATAAAGGCAGCCACAACAAAATCAACAAGTACCAGCAATCATTTACAAACAAATCAGAAAATAGACAAATTATCAACTAATGAGAAATGGCTTACAAGGAATAGTCCTAAAGCAGGTGTAACAGTGGGCCACCAATATTACACCGAAGACCCTGCCATCCTAAAGCACATAGGGGATTTCACCCAAATAACTACGGCAACCCACAAAATGCTGATTTGGCCAAGACATCATTCTGAGTGTTGGTGTGCAAAAAGTCTTTCTGAAGTGGGAATACTTCAAGAAAATCATTTGTTTTCTCTGACAGAAATTAAGTATTCATAGAATATCAGGGTTGTAAGGGACCTCAGGAGGTCATCTAGTCCAACCCCCTGCTCAAAGCAGGACTAATCCCCAGACAGATTTTTACCCCAGTTCCCTAAATGGCCCCAAGGATTGAACTTGTAACCCTGTAGGCCAATGCTCAACCCACTGAGCTATCCCTCCCCCATTCTGAGCATCAAAACCTGGTGATGGTTATTTTTCTTCTCTGAAACTCTGGCCTTTACAAACATGGTCCATTTTTCCCTGATCAGTGCTAGCCTCAACCTGTCTGCCCACCACATCAACATAGCAAGTGTCTCTTTTAATGAACGCAGCTATGCACTTTTAGGTGCCTCAGACTTGTTGTGTATAAAGTGCTGCTCAATTGAAATTAATTGCATATTAAATGAATAATAGTTTACATATTTTCCCCTCTGATTTTTTTCTGCCCTTTGATGGAAGCACTATTGGGAAGGAGGTGGGTACTGAATTCTGACCTACAAGATAATGAGATACACAGTATGGAGTGGTTGGAATGCCCATTGATTAACTCTTCATTTTAAGGGCGTGATTTTTCCCAAGCAGTAACATTACCCTTGAAAATCACAGTAATTCATCTCCCAGTGCAATGCCAAAATATTTCAGCTTCAAAGACTAAAACACTCCTTGGACTCCCATTTGAAGAAAGACATTGTACTGTAAAATGTGTTAAAATAGCGGGAACTCTGTATCTCACAATGAAACGTTACGGACACAGCATTCTAGTACAGCAGGAATAATTTTCAGAAAAGCAGACAGGCTTCAGGACAGAAACCTCATGCTACAGTACACATTTAGGGTAAAATCATAGAATCATAGGACTGGAAGGGACCTTAAGAGGTCATCTAGTCCAGTCCCCTGCACTCATGGCAACACTAAGTATTATTTAGACTATTCCAGACAGGTGTTTGTCTAACCTGCTCTTAAAAATCTCCAGTGATGGAGATTCCACAACCTCCCTAGGCAATTTATTCCTGTGCTTAACTACCCTGACAGTTAGGAAGATTTTCCTAATGTCCAACCTAAACCTCCTTTGCCGCAATTTAAGCCCATTGCTTCTTGTCCTATCCTCAGAGGTTAAGAAGAACAATTCTTCTCTCTCTTCCTTTTAACAACCTTTTATGTACTTGAAAACTGTTATGTCCCTTCTCAGTCGTCTCTTTTCCAAACTAAACAAACCCAATTTTTTCAATCTTCCCTTATAGGTCATGTTTTCTAGACTTTTAATTATTTATGTTGCTTTTTTCTTTACTTCCTCCAATTTTTCCACATCTTTCCTGAAATGTGGCACCCAGAACTGGACACAATACTCCAGCTGAGGTCTAATCAGCACAGAGCAGAAAGGAAAAATTACTTCTTGTGTCTTGCTTACAAGACTCCTGCTAATACAATCCTGCAATCCTCACTGAAGCTGAGGGGAGATTTGACTGACCAAGGTCCAAGTACTGTAGGAATTGGCCCATGGGATAAGTTAATGAGGATGTTGCTTGAATAAGAAATGCAGAGTTTAAGAAATGGAATTTTATCCTGTGCTGGTGTCATGTTCTGTCCTGCAGATACTATGCTGACTGGGGCCCAAAAGGACACACATTCAGGTGGTGCTGGGGGAGAAATATACCTTTAAATCAATTAAATGCTATTACCCGAGTTGGGGGTGTCTAGGTCTTCCTCAGACACACCTTCATGGTCTCTTAATTTCCTGTATGTCAAGCCTGGTTGGGCTTTTTCTTGTTTGCGTGAACAAGGAAAGTGATGAATGTCACTCTTATGAAACAGATTCTCATTTGAATAGACTGCAGTATTGATGATGTGGTCATAACCACCAAGAATTTCAAGAGATCTTCTCTCTCTTTAACCTCATCCAATTATATACTATGCATCTACCTACATAAATAATATTTTACTTGGAGTCTGAGACATCTCAACACTGTGCAATTACTCCTTCAGTACTGCTGAGTTGGAACACTAAGGCCCTTACACTAGCTAGCTGAGTACTGCATGACCCAAGAACTGGAATTCTTGCCTTTTATGAAATAGAACAGCATTTAACAGACACAAAGTTCTCTTCTAGTTCCAAATTACCCAGTAGTAGTGAGAGGAAAGGACACGAGAAGGAGGGAAAAAAAACCTGTATCCATTATTTTCTGCTCCTTTCATATTCCCTCTTTATAGTCAATTCCTTTCTGACCAGAGATTGCCTACATTGAAATGAGAAATTGCCATGGTTCTTGTCCAATGTTAGAGTATCTAAACCAGGGGTTTTCAGCCTTTTTCATAACACTATCCTTTATTTTATTCCAGAACCCCCATCCCATTTAGCTGTGACTTCTCTCCTATTCAGGAACATGGAAAGGTCAGGATGGTCATGACCCAACTTCTATTTATGAAATCCCCATGATTAGTCAACTGTGTCAGTACTTTTGACTGTCTCTCATTACAATCCAGGAGTAGGTCCTTCAATATATTTAACATCTCAGCAGAGGGATTATACCATTTTGAAACCCAAAAAGAGACGCCTATATTTTTGTTTTCTCCTACTGAAGTTCGAACAGACATTGCAAACCCTGCTGCATAGACACTGCCACCCAGTCCATATGTTGAACAGACAACATCCACTCTGAACTGTGACCACGAGTAAGTTTCTCTCATTTTCTTGATAGCAACTTTTGACGGGATCAATTCCCATGGTTTCTTCTGCAGACAAGATATTGTGAAATACCTCTTCCCTTTTCCTCAAAGTTCTCTTTCAAGTTAAAACCAGGAGGGTTGAAAGAACGTCTGGTGCCAAGAAAAGGCAGGGAAAGAGTGTATTTGATCTGGGACACACATCCTTACTAACCACCACTTGTTCAGCTTCTTCCTCCTTAGTAATCTAGTTTTCCTGAAACAATTGTCTACAACCCTGCTATTTCAGTTCCAGTTTATGATTTTCACCAGGGCCTTGGCCTCCATTTCCCCTGACTATTGGCCAGTTGACTCCTGAAGAATGCTGAGGGTTTCACAAGTCTGGCCAGTCACTCTGTACTTCACCAGTTTCATTTCATCCAGGAAATCTGACAAATGATGAAATCTTAACTGATCTGTTTCCTTTTTGTTTGTCACTTCATAGGAGTCCAACACTGCTTGGAACAATCTTTCCACCATTTGTAAGGAGAGATGAAAGCCAGATAACCACTCTCACCAACGTTCTCTCCCAGCACACACACACACTTTTCTTTTGAAATATAGTATCACTGAAATCAGATATTGAAAAAAAGTCAGTAGACAATGGATGAGCAAAGTTTTAATTAAAGTTTGTGGTCATTGTAAGAGACAGAAAACAGGATGTACAGGATGTTATTCACACTGTGTGAGAAATATAGAACTCTTCTTACTGAAGAAAGTGTATTATTACAAAAAATAATAGCAACTGCTAGCCAGCTTTCAATGGTGTTTCCATTGGCTTTTTAGGCTAACATGATGTTCCTCCATCGCTGTAAGCATTTACTTTTTCCTAGGCTTACCATATAGTGATAGTTTAATCACAGTGAATTCTATTTACATTCCCAGAAACTACTCATATTCAGGATTTCCTCAACATGCTTTGATACTGCTATATAATATATTCCACATTTTCTTGTTTGTCTTATTACAGTTTTTTTAATTATGTTTTTATCTATTTAAAAAAACACTAATAAAAAAAACAAGGCATCAGATAGACCTACGTGCTCAAAATTCTCTACACACTGTAAAACCCAACAATGACAATTTGGATGCTTCTATATAGCCTTTAACATGAGCGGGGAAAGTAAGGAAAACAGTCCAGACTAACAAAAGCAAGAGAGTTCAAACAAGTTGAATATTAAAATACTTGACATAGATAAATGCAGATCATTAACATACTGTATACAGAACTCTATGTTCTCCAGAGTAACCAATTAATAGAAAAAAATAGATCTGGCTTTGCAACTTTCAAATTTTTAAAAGCAATTTTACTTGACTTTGCTTATTTGGGAGAAAACCAGAGGACAGAGTTACTACTTTTAGCTGGTCAGACAGTGTCTGGCAAACAGTGTGCATCAGTATACTGTGAAGGGTGAGCAGAAAGACCGTGCCTCAGAGTGGGGCATCTACTTCTGCTGTAACTTAGACCTTCAGATGTTCATTCTGATGTGCCCTGCCATAAAAGTAAGTAATAAGTCCTGAAGCCAACGCTCCAAAGAAAATGTATGAAAGTTACATGGTTACAACCTCTGAGGAGGTTTGGCATTTTCCTTTATTTAACCTTTTCATTTTAATATACAGGTATTAAAATATCCAGGGGTGGGAGAAATATGAACTCAATTTTTTTTAAAAAGTCACAATGTGTGCATTTGAGGACAGCATTTTGCAAATCCTCTAACTACTACGGAATGTCAATGCCCAATGGGAGACTGCCCCTTCAGTAAGTGGCCAAAAGTATCAATTTTATTACCTTGGAACATATACACATGATGAAACATCAAAGTAATGCTGAAGTAACATTTTTAATTTTTAAGAAGTCCTTGACAAAAGATTAAGGCAGCATTTTCAAACAGCAAGGTTCAATCAAATCTGCTTTTAAAACACTTGTACAACAGAAACTGGCCACAAGAACTAAAGTGTTTCATTTGGCACTTCCCTGGATAACAGTCTCAACATTATTGGAAGTGTGAGCATTGGCTAATATCTACCTTGATTCATCATTGTTTGCTTTTTCATAGCCAAATTCCAAGATGTTTATTTTTAAGCCCTCAATTCCCCAGTTGGGCTGGAAATATATAACACATGTGTATATCACATAAAGTCAGTGGCTCAGTGTAGACTTCAGGATATTTTGGAAACCAGAACTCAGTGTGGCTACAAGTGTACAGAACCATGCTACTCAGAATCGAATCCTTTTGTGAAATACCAAGTTGTCTAATTTTTACTATGAACTTTCTGGTTGTGTTGAAAAACCTGAGATCTACAGTGACATATCCTGAGGAATTACATGAAGGGCCCAATCATTTCCCCAGTAACTTCAAATAGGAAAATGATCATGCCTTAAAATGAACTACTGTATATTTTTCCATCGCTCTTGCGAAACTGCATTTGTTTCCAAATATCAGATTGTCTGTCTATACATACATGTAAGAAAAAGAAATGTGTTTTAATGTTGTCTGTGGAATGTACAAACACAGGATAGCAAACAGTCCCTGCCCCAAAGATCTCACTATCTAAACAGAAAAGACAGACACAGGGCAGGGGAAAGAGATAACACACACACACCAGTGAGGCCATAGCAGAGCAAAATTCAAAAGGAATTAGACTTTCGCAGTTCTATTACACAAGATTACTCAAATATGGAAGGGAGATAAAACATCATGCTTCAGGGCATGTGCCAATCTTTAACTGAGGGGAAAAAATTTCACCTGTGGGCAAGCGATTCCATTACTGACCCATGTTGGGTTTTCTTGCACTTCCTTCTGAAAAAGCTGCTACTGGTCATGGTCAGGATAAAAATGGGACTGAATGGACCATTGGTCTGCTCCAATATTGTAATTCCCATGTTCCTATGGGACAGTTCATGAAAATATAGTTGAAGGGGTATCCATCCCTTGCATGGTGAGCATTACAAAAGTATGAATAAAACTGATTCATTCTAAGGCATCGCTGCTCATGTTTCATGCTGAATCAGCAGAATCTTTTTGTACTTTTAAAGGTACTATATATTCCAGTATGTCTTTAATTCATCTTGCTCCTTTTTTCTAGGCTCTTGCATTGCAGCAAGAGCACAGAACAATGAAGTCACACTGCTGACCTACCCTTTAAAGTGACCTTAGCTTTTCCACTCCTCTGTATTCAGCCAAGCTGAAGAGATGAATAGCTACTTTAATTTCTGTCATCTTTACCTCTGAAAACCAGAGTCTATTTTGGTTCCATTTCACATTTTTCTCACCTTGCCTTGCTTTCTCTCTTCCTACTTTTTCATCTCTTCCTGCCTTCTTTTTTGCTATTCCCTTCACCTTCACCTCTCATATTTAAAAAAAAAATCCGCTCTCTCCCCTAATTTGCACCTTAACCCACATCCCTTACTTAACATCTAGCCCAGTCCAATTCTTTAACAGTTTCTTCAATACTTCTTCTCCCAGCTTGGTTAAACAAGGGACAGTTTGATACCACTGCGAAAGTTACACTTTTCCTGCAATGCTATCCATCATTGGCACCAGAGGCATGTTTAAACACAGTTACTGCTAGCACTGTTTCAACCCTAGCATGAACAGTGCTTTTATCATGACAATGATGGCTGAGTATCTCAGGAGAGGGTGATGGGGGAGACTGACTACCTTTTCCCTCTTACCTGAGTGTTCACCGAGTTCCCCAGTCTCAGTTACCAAAGAGCATACAAGCCTCACTTCTGACAGAAGCAAAATGCTTCTCTTGCTCTGTTGAAGCTGGATTAGCTATAAGAGTGACGATTTTCAAAACCTGGTGCCTAATGTTAGGCTCCTAATCCATATTTAGGCTCCAGAATGTGTGGCCTGATTTTCATAAGTGATAAGCACCCAGAAACTTTAATAAAGAAGAGTATTAATTAGAGATGGGCCAAAGGACCTAAATTTAGATCCATACCTGAACTCTACCCAAATTTGGGGTGTGTGGATCCAGAGTTTTGATCCTTAACAATGATGGGGATAACTTTCAATAAGTCTGATAGGTTTATCCAGAAGGATCTAAATGAAAACAATAATAAATTAATTAACCAGACTACAGAGTTTTGAATAAAGCAATATATTAACACACAACAGACCAAAATCCTGCATCCACCGAAGGTAACCCAGCTGGATGCTGGGAAACTTCTCATGAGGGAAGCAGGGGAAAAGATCTCTCCTCATCAAGGCATGCTCTGCAGCAAGTAACTCCATCCAGCCTAATGGCAGGAGCTGCCTCCATAAAAGGCAAAGAGAGAATAGAGGAGTCCCAGCATCATGGATCCTCTGGTTCCTCTCCATCCCACCGTAGCTCAACCTCAAACCCCAACGGCATACTGACACACAGGAACCCCCGCAAGGTTAGAATCCACTGGGCGGGGCGGGGGGGGAGGGGCGGATAGCGTGCACAGCGCCTTATGCGGCAGGACACATCAGTTCCACTGCAAGAGGGCCCTGCACAAGCAGAGACAGGTTGTATCCCTTGGCTCACTGTCTCAGTGTACTTTCCTGTGTTCTGTATAAATTACCCAGCAAGATGCAGAATTTCATTTACATTACTGCCCCTTTGGCACTAGCAAATAAAAAAAATCAGATGACCATTAAAATCCAATTATAAAAATATTACAGCTTTAGACACCTACCCAGAAAAAGTATGGCAGGGGGCATTCTCCACACAGCAATAACATCAGAGTCTCAGACCTGATTTCACAGGTATTCTGATTGTGCCCTCCAACCTCAAATCTGCACTCAGCAAGGCCTCCCAGGGTTGCTCCAGGTACCAGATCTGGTCCTCATGACTAAGTAGATTTAATATGACTATTACCAGCCAATTTACTTCAGAAAATGACAAGTGAAGAATATTAAATCTTCGTCATTCAAATGATTAAACAAATGAAACGCTGAGTGTGTCACTGATGAAACAGGGATCTACTAAGGATTACAGGCATAGGGTTTTGTCTGATGTGAAGAATATCTCTATAAATGAAGAGAGACACTCCATGTTGCACATTGTACAAAACAGTATGTTCTGGAGTGATAATTGCTAAGGGGATTATCAGGACAGTACTGTATACAAAATCTTCCAAATTCAAACAACCAGCTTCATTTTAATAATTCAAAAATCTTTACAGACGTTAGGAGAAAAACAAGTATATATGAGAAAACACGTGAAATATGTGAAATCTTATATAGCTATACCTATTTTCCCTTTTGATTAAGTTTCTGGAAATAATCGATAGGGACAGTAAATTTTATTTTATTTTAATCTGATTTAACATTGCAGGCCTTTGACATTTTACAAATTATTTCATTATTTGTTCATTAAGCCCTGTTGTCTTCTTTAATACCACTACCGCTGCTTTGTGCTTACACAGTACCTTCTATCATAGGATCTCAAAGCACTTTACAAACATTAATTAACTGATATAACAGGGATAGAGGAATTAAGTGATTTCTCCATGGTAACACGGTATATCTGTAACTGAGGTGGGTACAGAACCCTAATTTCCTGCCTCCCACACCTATACTTTAACCACTAAACTCCATGCTTCCTCTTGTGTATCAATGTAATTAGGTTGCCAGGTCCAATCCCCAAGATCTATCTAGACATAATGGTTTTTTTAAATTATTTTTTGAAATTGGGAAAATCTTCACAGATCCATTTATTGAATCCTAATTTTATTTTTAAACATTCAAGCATAAGATACCATCCCACTCTCCAAAGGAAGAATCATTCCTACAAAACCAGGATGTTGATTAAATGATCAACAACAATGGGGAAAATTCAAGTGATGATGCTACAAGAAAAGCACTGACCTTCAATGCACCTTGCCATAAGGCAAGTAGCTTTAAAAGTAGTTTTGGCTTCATGATTAGTACATATACCAATAGACAGTAAAGGATATAAGCATGAAGAATATTTGGAGCACAGAGCAACTCATTAGTGATGCTAACGAATGGGGGAGAAAAGCTAACGAAGCTATCAGGCAGAATTCACATTCATGGGTTTTTTTTAAATCACTTAGCATTATGAATTAAAATGGGTTAAAAGGATACAATGAATAATCTGAGAATTCATACATCTCTAACACTAAATGGCTTTCCAGCTGGGCATAAAATCAGAACATACATTTGGCACTTTTACAAATCTTCATGGAAATAATGCGAGTCTATTTTTTCCTCCGGCTCTCAGACAATCCCCTCACCTGAAGAAACTCCTTCAGAAGGATGAAGTGACAATTTATCTCCTTGGGGAAGAAATGGGAGAGATAGGGATAAAAGAACAACTCATAAGAAACAAATTAAAGTGAACAAAACTCTTTTTCATGGGAGTAGCTAATTTGAAAATAAAAACAAACAACAACGAACCTACAAAGCACTGAACAAATATTAATTACTCCTAAAATTTCCATTAGGGAACTGAGTATTTCTACACCCATTTTTATTCTATTGATTCTATGCAAGGTGTCTGACCCTATAAAATCCATATTTCCAAATGAAAACAGTAGTTCACTGAAAATACATCCATTTTCAATCCAGATAATTTCTCCAAGGATAAAATTCATTCCAGTACAGAAGAACTGTACAAGGGCCTCAGTCCCCATGTTAGAGACTGAATTGATGAGGAAGGCCTTACATAAAACTTCTGTCCTGGATGAAGGAATGAATTTCAACACAAAATATTATAGTATGTTGTATTTACACCTACAAATCACAGGGGTTTCTTGTTAATGTTTTGTATTAAACAACCTCTCTCAACATCAAAGTGCCTAAGGTCAAACATTAATACTAATGATAGCACTAAGGAGCTCAGATACAAGCAAAGTCCCAAGTGTAGCTTCTCATTCAAATGATGGTGAAATTCCACACATCTTTGCCTGTTATTTTTCAGTGACTGCATGAAATTTATCATCTCTCATGACATTGTAAAAAAAAAAAATCCTAAAATTATTTCACATAATTCTGAGCATTTATTCTGGGGTATATGGAATAAATTGGCCAGTAAAAGACTGGGTGGGACATCATACATGAGAAAATGTGGAATGTCATTTAAGAACAGAGACTGAACATATCCACTACTTAAAGAGTATCACTAGTAACTGAAGGAATGCCAAGGAGATGATGGTCATATCCAAATTCTGATTAAGCATAGGGCTTGGGGGTTGATGGAGTGCAAAGCCAGGAACAGAGTTCAACAGTGATTAAGATCTATATACTGTTCTTGCAAAATTTCAGACCCAAATGAAAGAAATCCATTGTTTTTACAATATTTCCACCATCTTGATCTTAAGTCATGGAGGAAAAGTTCTCAAAGGATTCTGAGTTCTTCCAAACCAAATTTAAAAAATAGGCCCATTCCATTTTTGGATCTAAGCTAGGTCCACAACTGCACAGGATGGCTCAGATGAGGCGATCAGGGTTGCAGGACCCTTTCTGGCATTGTAAGTACACCTGGTTTATAACATGCGCACACATATGAGGTGAAGGGGAAAACTTAGCTACACCAGCCTACTGGGATCTGTTCTGAGCACTTCTGAAAGTTAGGTAGGCACATACACATGGATTTTAGGGTAACATTTTCAAAAGCCTTCAAGTCACTTGGGAGACAAAGCGATACATTGCCCTTGTATCTGCTGTCTATGCTGGCCCATGGTCATCAAAAGGATAATGGGAAGATGTAGGTCTTGAAAGTAACAGCTCCCAAAACCAAAGGGTAGACCTTGAAAATAATGCAAAATGCTCTTGTACTGCAAATGATGGAGACCGAATAGACAATCTTCACGAAAGGAATAACTGACCTGCTTTTTCCTCCGGTGGATGACATAATGCAACCCCTATCATGGCTCTGCTCTATACACTGCAGTTTATGAAAATAAATACTAAGTGTCCATGCTTCTCCGTGGTCTATGCACTATTGATAGCTCTCAAGATGGTGATACTCTGTATTTAAAATTGGTTATTGATTTTACTTTGTAGGGAAAAAATCCTCTTACCTTTTGAGAAAAAACAGCATCAGTAATTATATCACAAAAAAAGAGAAGAGAAATAAAATGAAATAAAATAAAAAAAAACCAAACTATCTGTGATTTACAAGTTACATTTAATGCTAACGATTCTTACCCGATGAGCACATAGAATTTACTGTCAATAATTTAGATACCTTTGTCCTCATTGATGATTTGATTCTGTTAGAACATCTGTGATTCCAGTTTAACCCCCAAAATAGATTTCATACACTTGCCCATATTAGACAAAATACTTGTTTGCGCTTTTCTCCTATAAGATATTGCTTCAAAGAGCTTTCAGAATGGACCTTTAAATCCTCGGGATTTTGCTAATTTCAGGACAATGGGATCAGGCAATACATTTGCAACCTCCTATTATGGATGCAATTCGCTGGTCAACATGAGCAGAGATAGCAACATCCAATTAGGGAGTATCAAAGCTAATAGTTAGATTTGCAGAGAATTTTCAAAGATCTCTATCTTTGAACAAAATTTATTAGGGCTCCATCAGCCGTTTGAGCAGTTTTAATGAAGCTGAGGCTCAGCTAAGTCTGCAGTTATTTTACTCTGACTTACTTTGAAGAATATTAATTTTTGAAGCTTTAACATCCCGTAATTAAAAAGAATTCTTAACACATATTTCAATATAAAATAGGCTGTAATTTAAATTATAAATTTTACTTCCCAATTTGGTCTTGATATTTGGCCAAATGCTGTTAACCAATAGGCACTCTTTCATCTATTGCTACTCACTTCGTTAAGATTGTTAAAGATCGTCTCAGCTTCCTATTCAAAACTATAGCAATACAGTTGAAAAATGCCTGGTTTTGGCAGACAGTCTCTCTGCCTGCAGTGCCTGCTGCATGCTAACATTTACCTACAGCAGTGCACGTCTATTCAAATGCCAAAGTGCAAGACCATTCCAAACATGCAAGTTATATGAAGAGATTAAAGACTTATTCTCATTGAGCCTTAAGGCATTTAAACATTTGAGCATTTAAACATTTTCTTAAATCCATACTCTTGCTCACACAAACAATTTACATTCTATTAAGTCAGCATAGCAATAGTCTTATATAAAAGTACCCATGATGTGTATTGATGATGATTAAGCAATAGGTAGAGATACATGACTTCTAATGTATATGTAAGATAATTAAATCCTCTGAACAGTAAACAAGAATCTTAATAACTGCAGTTACTGTGCCAATACCATCTAAGAACAGGATAAAAACGATCACACACTTAATGGACATCAGTTGATATGAAATAATGAATTTTGAATACATTTCACAACAAACTGGTGAATTCTTAGCCTGGCTAAATTTCACATATTTTGTTTATATTAAGCGACTCTAAATACCTCAGGTCACACATGCTCTTTCAATGGAACATACCTCTTACCATGTAACCTTGCATCATTTCAGCATGCAAAAGCCTCAGAAGGCAACATTCCAATGAAATCAGTGACACAGAAGTATATAAATTATGTTTTTAAATGGAATAACTTGTGGTTTTTATTTCACTTTAAAAAGTCATCTAGGTTCATGATGCACTCTTCATTAATCACAAAAGGGGATGGACAGAATCAGAGGACTGATATAGCTTGCCTAATAAATGGCAAATTGTCTATGGCCAAGAAAACAAAAAGAGCTTCATAACATCACCACAAACTATTTGCAAATTTCTGTTTTTAAGGTCTTTGTTGTGGTGTTGTATTCTGCAGATCCAGGGCATTACTACTATTAATTTGTATTGCAGCAACACTTAGATGCTTCAGTCGGGATTGGGGCAAATCATGCCAGATACTGTACAAATACACTAGAGAAAGTAGAGAGTTACATTTTGCACACCTGTATACACAAAACACTGGTCTTCCTTTATAACATTTACTAGAGAATTTTTTAAAAGCCCCTTTTCAGACGTTCTGAATCAATTCTTGGTGAGAATGACCTTCATGTATTGCTACAGTCTATAAAAGCATTACAATCAACTAAAGAGTTAATTTCAGGAGCCATCTTAATCTATTACATTTTGCTCTGACTGCTAATCACTGCCACCACTGTATCTTGGTTTATATCTGTGATAACCCAAAAATCATTCAGGCTGCCTTAATAGAGGCAGTCTAAAAAGTTCACCCCACACATTGTTTTTTTTCCCAAGTTCCTACATGTCCTTTCCCTTTTCTTTTCTAACGGCAAACCAATAAAACTACGCTAGGGTTTGGCTGGTTTCATGGCAGCAGCAGCTGTGTGCAACTTACTAGGAAATATGTAACCATCCTGGACATCATCTCACAACGACCCAGTACTTGAACCTCAAGCACATTGAGGCTCTGATATGACCACCCGACAGAAAAAGCCAAGAGCCTCGCCCTTCCTCGTCACCCATTTCTTACCAGCCTAGGACCTGCAGGGGTATTGGCTCAGGGTGGGCAGCAACACAGCTCTGCTTTCCTGATTACTGAATTCTTTTGTAGGGCAGGATGGGAAATAAATGAGGGAAAGGACTGGTGGAAAGAAAGAAACTGTAAGATAAAACAACACAAAAACATTTCAGGGAAGATGTTTGCTGCTTCCCCCCGTTATTATTATTTTCAGCTCTCCTAACCCGTGGGGAAATGTTTTGAGCAAAATGAGATAGCTCTACATGAAATGCAAGCTTCTGATGTAGACAAGAAATCTTTTATTCCCCCCAGAATATTTGGCTTGACACTTCAAAGGCTTATTTCTCACATTACAGTGATTCGTCTATAAATCTATCTATCTACATGCACACAGAGACTGCACAGGACTTCACAGTCATTATTTATACCAAACACCGTGGCCTAGAGACCCCACAGTCAACAACAGGGAAAAACTCTAGACCGTCCTCTCCAAAAAACACAGGCCCACTCAAATGAGCTAATGGCGAATGTTAGATGTTGTCACGTGAGGTATTATTATATGGGCCAGACATTATTAGACAATATGGTTAAAGGGACTTGGGCAGGTCTGACATTCCATTTTCCACGTAGGGATGCCAACCGCATAATCGCACAAACCTAAACACCCTTGCCACACCCCCTTCCCCGATGCCACTCCCCTCCCTCAGCCCTCCTCTGAAGCCCCACCCCCTGCTCACTCCATCCCCCTCCCTCCATCGCTCGCTTTCCCCACCCTCACTCACTTTCACTGGGCTGGGTGGGGGCTGAGGGTTGGGGCAGGGGGGTTGGGTGCGGTAGGAGGGTGAGGGGTGCGCACTCCAGCCAGGCGGCACTTACCTGAGGCGGCTCCCAGAAGCAACCGGCATGTTTGTCTCTGAGGCTCAGGAGCGGCCAGGCAGCAATGCGCGCTGCCCCTGCCTGCAGGCACCGCCCTCACAGCCCCCATTGGCCATGGTTCCCAGCCAATAGGAGCTGTGGAGTCAGCGCTCGGGACAGGGGGCAGTGTGCAGAGACCCCTTGGCTGCCCCTACGCCTAGGACCCAGAGGGATGTGCTGGTCGCTTCCCAAAGCTGCACAGAGCCAGGGCAGGTAGGGAGTTTGCCTAAGCCCCACTGCACCACCAGACTTTTAGCAGCCTATTAAAATCTCCCAGATTGGTTGCAGTAGCCTCCGGGAGATTGAGGCTGACTCCAGGAGACTGCAGGCCAATCCAGGAGAGCTGGCAACCCTGTGTCTCCAGAGGACAATGGTACAAAATACATTAGGCAGTATGCTGCACACACACAAACTGTCCCTCACATATGTCTGATACAACTACAAGGGTAACTATAACAGACAGGCAGGCAAACTAAGAAGGAATAAAACAGAGATAATTTTGATATTTTCTAAAGAATATATTTCCAGCATTTCCTATCACGCCCTCAATATTGTCATTGGGTTCTTATTTTCTCAGGGGTTATGGCTTATTAGCGTCTGCTGCCAGTTTATGCCTGAATTACACTATTTAATCTCCCATAATGAATAATAAATGAAAGGAGGCACTACTGAAAATGGTGACAACCTGCTTGTCAATAAAAGCTGTTTTTCACAGAGAGAAACCTTCTGCTCAGAACACCAAGCTGTACCTGCCTTCATACACAGTATATTCTATTTACGACACACCTATCTGTTTTTAATCACATCAGAGAAGTGTAAATTCTATGAGTAAATCCTTTCATCTTGAAAGCCAAGAGATGTATCAAAAAGTTATAACCAGTTTCCAAATATTATAGCCACATTTTCAGCTTCCTCACAAAGATGTATTTATAGCATAAAGGAGGGGGAGTAGTGCAGACTTTCTGAACCAACATTTACAAAAACACCATACCTACAGTACCACCGTCTGAAGTATATACATTTGCATGATTATGTTAAAATCTTTGATTATTTTGAAAAGGGCCTTTTAATAGCCTGGGCTCAAATTTCAGGTTTTGGTAAGAAAACTATTGTGAGCTGTTTTATCCTACTCACTGAGAGTATAAATATTTTCATTATTATTTTTAACAACTGAATGAAAAACTATTTTAGGTACTGGAAATGCAAATTCAGTGGTGTTGTGCTAGTGCATAGAAACCACCATTTACAAACAGAAATGAAATGAACCCATCTACTTTAACTTCCCAGGCAGAGGGTGATACAAACATTAAATAAAGTTTTAAAGTATGCCAGTATAATTATTTAAAACACATTGAAAATGATATTTTAATATGATCATTTTAAGTTGTCAATAAATTAGGCTCTAATCCTGCAGTGAGTTTTGCATCTACCTAAGATACTCATATGGCCAGCATTAGCATAGTATCTGAGCACTTCACAGTCTTTAATGTATTTGTGCTCAGAACACCCCGTAAGATAGAGACATGAGATCACCCCATTTTGAAAATGGGGAACTAGGGCATGGAGAGGCTAAGTGACTTGCCCAATGTCTTGGGTGAAGCAGGAAACTGAAAACAAAAGTCTCCCAGGTCCTAGGCTAGTGCCTTAACACTGGAGCCTCACTCGTCTCAAACCTATGCATGGATATAGAAGTCTGCTCACAAGCTGCTGCCTGTAGGATCAGCACCTTAGCCAGGACCTTCAGCATTCTGTAAATGGTGAAGCACGACCACAAGTAAGATCACAATTACAGACGTACACAAATTTACTATTTTCAGATGCATCGTGTCTTTGTTGATTTAAAAAAAAAACATGAACAAAAACAAAGCCCTGACTGTTAATAGCACTCCCCCCGCTACTAAAATCCTTACTATGTCATCTCATTTACTTCTCATTTCCAAGTTGGCCTTTTCTCCAAGTACAAAATAGATTCCTCCATTGTTATACAACAATCTTCAGCCTGTTCATTTTACATATTCTTTCATTTTTCTAAATATGAACAAGCCTTAATATTGCTTCCCTGAGGCCACCACTGAGCATCTGGAGCTGTGTTTTCCAGACCGCCCCGCCAGTCTTTCCCTGCGCACGTCCAGCCACATTTATCATCTCTTCTGGCATCTCTTCGCTCCTGAGTGATATCTGTTAGCTCTTCCATCTTCATCTTTCAATTCAACCAGACATGTCTGTTAGTTCTGTTATGATTGATTAAATCTTGACAATTAATAAACATGACAGACGTAATGTTCTGTTACTTAAGCACTGGGAATTCCAGGAAAGGGACTGTTTTTAAATGAGATTTTATAAGTAAAATTTCAGCAGAAGCCAAAGGACCTTACATTCAGCCACATTAAGAACTTTACTCACTCCAGCTAAGCCAGTAAGATTCCCTGGCACCACAGGGATGACACCCCATAAATTCTTCCAACAGACAGTAGTCATTTTAGACCTACAACCCTCTGCATATAGCCATAGAGGCAAAACTCAATAGGCACAGTTGTAGGGAGTACCAGAAGGATATCAGCAAAATACTAGGTTGCCAGGAGGAGGCAGGTCTCCTTCACCTCCCTGCAATGGTGACCTCCGAGAATGTATGGGAGCAACAGCCTCTACTCCAGCCCAGGGACAGTTGTGGAAGAACGGCAGAGCTGCCATGAACCTGTCTGCCTTTTAAGCTTTTGCTATACCCCCATCACTGTAGCCTCTGAGTGCCTCACAAACATGAAGTTGCCTATCTCCACACACACAGCTTTGCAGTAAGGATGTGCCATTCTTCCCATTAAGTGAAGTTAAGTGATTTGCCCCAGTTCACACAGGCAACCTGCAGAAAAGCAAGAAGACTCCAATCGTTGGAGTCCCAAAAAGTCCAGCCTCGTAGTCAAAAAGCCCATCCTCTCATCTCTGGAGTAGAGATGGAGTGGATATGGGTGGGAGTAGGATAGTTGTACTTCTCCAACTCCACACAGCCATTTACTTGGGCTTTAAATGAAGGAGGTGAATTTTCTGGGTGCACAGTGATCAAAAAACCTTTTGATTTTGATCTGAGGACAGGTGGATTTGCAAGGGGCATTTTTTATCATAAGTGACCCAAAAGAGAACATACTGCTAACGAGGCTAGAGTCATAGATTTTCCCAGCGTCCAGATGAGAGACTAAATTGCTGGAGTTTCACTGTCAGTTTATCACGTCATCCAGACCCTTCAGATGAAATTACTTTTGTTCTTCACTCCAGACCATCTGTTAGCCCTCTATAGAAAGGATGTATGCACACTGATGTTCCTTACTGTACAACAGAAATGCCCTCTTCCTGCACAATATCACCAATTAATTGCTGTTACTTTAAGCTCTAAGGGAGTAACGTGGAGACTATCACCACAAAGGCGCACACACATGCAGAAAACACTTTCATCTATAATTTAGGAAAATGGATGCAGTTCAGCAACAGTTAAAGATTCATCTCTTATGCTTTTTGTGCATTTACATAATTGATTCATCAGATAATGCACTCTGCTTCCTTATTTAATAAACATGTTAATGATTTCAGACAATTACTCAGAACTGCCTACAAGTGTCTGTCTAAGACACCCAACAAAAATAATTAAAATGAAAATACACACCAAAAGGCACATCCTTCATATCACATTACACAAGATATTAAGTCAATATGTCACACTGTCACCAGTCACTTGCTACCTGCTGTTATACATTTCTTTAAACTCTAATGTATTAGCTGGGGCTGGGGCACTGGCTAGACACCCATGTGGGCTAAACAGGGAGCTAGAGAATAAAACTGGTGTTCTGTCAAAGGAGAGAGGCTGTGAAACAGAAGGAAAGGAGGAGGGGAAGCAGAGAACACAGACTAGATAGAAAAGATTAGAGAAGACATCTCTGTCATGAAGTCTTTTGGGGGCTATAGGGAAAAAATATGGAAAAACCAATCCTGTTCTATTTTTTCCTCCACAGCTTGGAGACGGCCCAGTAGACAAACATATCACTTTGAATCTGATACACCAGCACACATTTGAGCCACTCTTTTGTTTGTTTTGAAAGCTGTAGAGAGCCTTCTGATCACAGGGCTGGGATTCACAGTCACACATTCCAAATGTCCAGGGGATTTCAGCCATGGTGTATTGCGAGTTGTCACCAGGAGGGGTGGAAGAGATCTTGGTGTTGCACCTGCACAGAGCAAATGCCACAGGGAAGGCATTTTCAGTCACCCAGGCTAAGGGCTCTTCTTTCCTACCCTTCCATTTCAAGTCGCAGTGAGTATGCATAAAGATCCCTTTGGAAGCAGTCTAGGATGACTAGAAGCAGCATGGGGAAGAGGCAGGGCTGGCCATACCATGAGGCAAACTGAGGCAGTTGCCTCAGGTGCCAGACTTGGGTGGGGGGTGCCACTAGAACCCAGAGTGTAGAAAATTGTGTCTGCTGCTAGTGCATATGTATTCTCTGTGCTCTAGATGCACAGAGAGGGTGGAGTGCTGTGCCCTCCTTCCTCCAGCACAAGAGACATAACGGGCAGGCAGGAGAAAAGGTGAGAGGGAATAACAGAAAGCAGCAGGAGCTACAGGGAGAGAGAGGAAGAAGCTCTTATCTACCTCTCTAGAACCCCCAGGAGCCAGGACTGATTAACACAAGCTTCTCAGGGAGCTTCCTGTTTCCTGGTGCTTCCTTGAACCCTTGGAGGAGAACAGGCAGTCAACTGAAGTAGTAGGAGCCAGTTAGGCCCTTAAGACGCTGATTTCTTCCCTCACTCAGGCCCTGCTACCAGCCTTCTTATTTGTCCCCTTCAACTGTGTGTTGAGAGCCACTATAGCTGGCACAGGACAGCAGTCATGAGTGAAAGAAGAAAACACCCCTCTGGGGCAGCATTCAGAAAAAGCAAGAAAGAAAAGGAAGCTTTTCCATCTAAGCAGAAAGGAGCTCTCCTGAGATACATAGACACAAATGTTCATGCTGACCCTTCCAGCCCCAGTGAGGAGGTGAGTGGTGAGGAGATGCCTGATGTTCCAGTTAGTCAGAGTGCAGGTGACCTGGCAGCTACTGCAGCATCCATATCTCCATCTCAAATGGATGTAACCATGCACATTCCTGAAGAAAAGTGTAGCTCAGAGAAGCGTGTGGTGGAGGCGCAAGAAACAGCTGCTGCTGAGTTTAGTTCCTTAAGTCTAGATGATCCAAGACTGTGGACCCACTTGAGCAGTAGCCTGAGGGATTTCCTTGTACTGCATGGGCCACAGCAAGTGAAAAACTTCATGTTCCCCAAAGACAATGAAAATAGAAGTTTCCATCCAACACATTACTGGCGTGAAATCCCCAATGGTGACAAAGTGGACAGGCCATGGCTTATGTACTCAAAAACCCAGAATGCTGCATACTGTTTTTGTTACAAACTCTTCCAGTCTAATGTTCCAGCCACATTGGGTTCTACAGGAACAAAGGACTGGAAAAATCTGGCATGGCATGAGAAGGCAGCAAATCACCACAGAGCATTCCATAGGTGGAAAGAGCTTGAGATGAGACTAAGGTTAAAGGCCACCATAGATGATCAGCATCAAGAGAAGATTGCATTAGAGTCTCTTTACTGGCAAAATGTTCTGAAAAGGCTCATTGCCATTGTGAATGCTTGCTACCCACAACTTAGCACTGCGTGGCACTTCAGATCAGCTGTATGTGCCAAACAATGGAAACTTCCTTAAAATTGTGGAGCTGAATTTGAAGTTGTACTCCAGGAGCATATAAGAAGAGTCACCACCCAAGAAATGCACACACATCACTACCATGGAAAAACAATTCCAAATGAGATCATACAGTTACTGGCAACAAAAGTCAAACAGAAGACTTTGGCAGATCTGAAGTCAGAAAGAAATTACTCTGTTAGTCTGGACTGCACACCTGACATCAGCCATACGAAACAAATTACTTTAATGGTGCATTTTGTAACAACAACAGAACCTAGTAAAAATGTCCCTGCAATGGTGACTGTCAGAGAGCATTTTCTAGAATTTATTGACATTGATGATACTACAGGAGCTGGTATGACAAATATGCTTTTTAAAAAGCTGGAAGATACGGGAATTGCGATAGCTGACATGAGAGGTCAGGACTATGATAATGGTGCTAACATGAGAGGAAAGAACAGAGGAGTGCAGATACGGATCCGAGAGTTAAACCCTCGAGCTTTTTTTGTCCCATGCAGCAGGGCTGCCCAGAGGATTCAGGGGGCCTGGGGCAAAGCAATTTCGGGGGCCCCTTCCATAAAAAAAAGTTGCAAAACTATAGAATACTATATTCTCGTGGGGGACCCTGCAGAGCCTGGGGTCTGGGGCAAATTGCCCCAACTTGCCCCCTCCCCCCCCATGGAGCCCTGCAATGCATTTTTCATTCATTGAACTTGGTGGTCAGTGATGCAGCATCAGCTGCTAGTCAGGCTGCTGAATTTTTTAATGTAATTCAAAGCATCTATGTATTTTTCTCTGCATCAACTCATCGATGGCAAATTTTGAAGCAACATCTGGGAACATCCTCCCTGACACTGAAACTACTGAGTGCCACACAATGGGAAAGTTGAGTGGAGGCGATAAAGCCTATCAGACACCAAATTGGAAAGATAGATCATGCCATAGTTGCCATTATGGAGGATAATGCTATGACAGGAACTGTTTGTGGGAGAACAGTGGCAGAGGGAAATGGAATCACCAGAAACATACATAACTTCAAATTTCTGTGTGGCTTAGTGTTGTGGCATGACATACTGTTTGAAATAAATGTTGTAAGCAAGAGACTCCAAGGTGTTGACCTTGATGTATCTGGAGCAATGGAACAACTGGATAAAGCAAAGTTATACCTACAGTCTTACCGGTCAGATGAGGGATTTCAAAACGTTCTGAAGAGTGCACAGAAGTTGGCAGAGGAACTTCACACTGAAGCTATTTTCCCACCCATTCAAGAATACAAGAGTCACCAAAGAAGAAGACATTTTGATTACGAGGCATGGGATAATCCCATAAGAGACTTCAAACAACAATTCAAAGTTGAATTATTTAACCAGGTGCTAGATTGTGCAATGCAGTCAGCTGAAGAATGTTTCATGCAGCTCAAGCACACACCAGTATATTTGGGATGTTGTATGATATTCCAAAACTCCTCACTATACCTGAAGAAGACCTACACAAGCAATGCGGGGCACTAGAGACAGTGTTGACACATAATGACATGCATGATATTGATGCGAGTGATTTAGGTGATGAACTGAAAGCCCTTTCAAGATACCTTTCAGCAGGATCAACTCCAAAGGCTTGTCTGGAATATATGTGCACAAATAAGATGACCACCCTCTTTCCAAATATTTTTGTTGGTCTGCTCATACTTCTAACACTTCCTGTAACAGTTGCCAGTGGAGAACGCAGCTTCTCCAAGCTGAAGTTAATAAAAAAAAAATCTACGCTCCACAATGACACAGGAGAGGCTGGGTCGGCCTTGCAACCATCTCAATAGAGCATGAGCTGGCCCAGACTGCGGACCTTCAGCAGGAAGCAGTTCAAATCTTTGCAACCAAGAAGGCACGGAAAGCACCACTTTAATTATTCAAACAGATAAAAATGCCAGTGTTTACTATGCAGACAAGAAAAGTTACATTTGCTGTTCAGGCGTTTGAAAGTTAAGTGCTTTGAACAAAGCATTTTAAGTTGTTAGTTTTCCTTTATTGAGGTAGGTAGCAGAGCAGTACCATGAGAGGAGAAGAACAGGAAGAAGGCAGAATTGAGACATTTCAAAGTTTTGGCCCAAGCAAGGGGACTTGGGGGCCTCATTTGAGCTCCCTGCCTCAGGTGCCAACATGTTGTGGACCAGCCCTGGGGAGAGAAGCCACCAACTAGTTTAATAGCTGGTATCACAATTACAACATAAAATCTAATACACGGCGCTCAGAGTAAATTTCAGCAAAAGGGGCTGTGGGTTTGATCTGCTACTTGGCTAAAATGTGTCATGCAGCCAACATCAATTAGATTTTGGAAAACTGGTTAACACAATGTGCTGCATAAGGACATCAATGAAGCTGGCCTATTGGCTTGACTGCACTTTTTCTGCTGAAAAGAGACCCAAAAGGTTGCTACTTGCCACCCTTCCCAGCAGGAGGTTAAATGGCTGCAGTAATAGCTTACATCCAAAAGGGGAAAATAAAGGGGAAATTGTCAGCACTCTTTATCTATAGTTTTTAATCCTAACAGGCATTTTAAAATAGCTATTCACCCCGTGTGTTGATGTGGCAATTTGGGGAGAGGAAGGGGGGAATCAATAGCAAAGTATTATATGATGCCACCATTAGCTCAAGCCAGGCAAAGTTAATGGAAGAGCATCAGCAAGATGTTTCACTGACTCTAAAGAAAAGAACTAGAATATACACATTACTGTGCACTAAACTAGAAATACATTATGAAGAGAATGTAAAAAGCCTGTGAGAAATGGATTGGTTTCATTCTGCCATTATAAAAACTTTGCAGCTGTAGTTTGCAAGTCATCAGCATCACCATGGTATTCCCTACGCAATCTATATCAAGAACAGGGAGTACCACAGCAAAATTAATGAGACAAAAGCCATAATTGTTAACATTGTCCTATGTGTAGATATATAATACATATGTACATGTATAATACATTATATTATCTCTATGCTATAAAACATTATAATATCATGGACATTATACCAACCTTACCAAGTTGTCAGAATATACTAGCCAAACAAAAAATATGCTCATCCATTCTTCATCATGACAACTGATCATGAAAACTCCAATATTTTATTTCTTTGCCTAAATTCCTTTCTCTGGGCAAACAGGCACGTAGAGTTTTGCAGTACTGACCCAGACATACATTGTATTGTATGGATGATGTGCCAGCAGTGCAAAATTCTACAAACTCCTGAAGAGTAATTTTTGACAGGAAATCTCTTACAAATTGGTAAAATCTTTCAAATTGGTGGAAGCACTGTGCAACCAGTACGGATGGAATCTGGTTGGGCAAGCAAAATATCAGTGTCTTAGTATCTAACAGATATGGTGAACTAAACAGATAATTTTGTGGAGGCTGGTATAACATTCATGACATTAGCATGTTTTAAAGGTGTTCTGTTAAACTAAAAATATCTTCAATTTAAACAAATTCGCTACTTCTGGATTTTCATTTGCATTCTATTTCCAAATTATTTACTAATTGACAGAATTGCTGTTTATAGCCTTTATTCTCACACTTACTACATGCAGCAACAGTGCACATTAAAGGTTCAAGGTCATTTCTTCACTCTCCTTCTCCTCCTCCGAAAAGCAGCATTCCTCCCCACCTCAACTGCCTATCATTAGCTATTAAGAACATTCATTCTAATAGCTTTGATTGCAATTCCCAACCACATCTCTGTAGCTCACCCCAGTCTAACAAAAGATACATACAAGACATGGGCTGAAATACAAATGAAATGTTTCTATCAGGCTATAAATTTGAACTCTGTAGGATACCTGAAAAATAACAGAGGGAGAAAAGCCATAATTAAGATAATTAATTCAGGCCAGAACAGCAGTGAATAATGAACACTTCACACTAAGATCTGTTCGTAAATCTTCTCCAAAATTGTGTTAATCTAAAACCAAACTGTAACTGAATCACAAGCTTTGGCATATGATTGGCAAAATCCAAGACACATGATCTGGGATTTTCTCCACATGCACAAAACTTTCTCCCCTATGAATTCATGTATAAAATTTTTTGAAAAGAAGAGTAATCTGTGAAGATGCCAGATTAAAAAGAAGTCTCATTTCATTTTACTACAGATCACCCATAAGCCCATTTAGTGCACTTTTGTTGTACCTATCATTCAGCAACCAAAGCAATATTCTGCAAGAGACCACTGAGCCACTCATACCACTTAGATGTCCTTAAAATATATTGTTTACTATTTTCTTCTTAGTATCCTGTGATGCAACATTTCAGGATCCTATCCACTCTAATGGGGACAATGAACTCAAACCTGAAATTTACTTACCTGGTACTGCATTCATGTAATGTTGAAACCACATCACATATAATATTGCTACTCAGTTTTCTTTATGTGGAATCTAACATATGGCTTTCTGTTCAATAGCCTGTCCCTGGAAACAATAACTAAAATACTCCAAAATAAATAAAATACTAAAACCAGTTTAACATCCCAAATTGGGGAAAAATAGGTATAGTTTTAAAAGGCAAGAGCCTGCCACTGCAAACTTTCACTCATATTATAGGCCCACAGATGTTAAGTCTTATATTTCCCCCTTCACAGTCCAAGAAGTCCTAAGTTTATGTGAGAAACCACTGAATACTCATATTAATAAGGACTTGCAGGCCCAGGTTCCTAAGTGGTTCTGGGTGCACAAAGGATGCCAAATAGGGCCTTCATTTTGTAATCTATTTTAAAAATATACATAATTGAAAGTTTTCTTTAGCCCTCTTCCCTGCACACAACAAAAAGAGGAAAACACACACAAAACTCCAAACCTGAACATTACAATTACTGCCAGCTTTATACTTCATACATGGCCTAATTCTGTTTAGCTTCCTCATGCAGAACTTCCGTTGACTTCAATGGAATTTAGTGTGATCAGATTGCACAGTACTTGGCCTACACAGGTACATGAAATTCCTTTGGTACTTAGTTATTTTACATGCTTCCTGCAGCCATGGACCTTGTGAATTCTCCACAACTTCAATTAAAAAAAAAGTCATTTTAAAGAGGAGTTACTCCTTCAGTAAGCTGACATGACCCAAGTTCAATTTTCTTCTGTGTTTCTTCCACCATTGGTGATATCACTGTTTTCTAAAGCAGTGTAAGGCCCATAGCCAATGGAAGGGACGGCATCAGCCGTTACGGGGAAATACTGAAACCAGGACTCAGGTCTTAGAAGCAATAGCTAAACCAAAAAGTCAAAGCAAGGACCATTGACAGACAGCACATGAACAGTTCCAAATTGCAACGAACACGTGTTTCAGCCAAACCACAGAATAACACAAAATGACCCAATGATTTTTTCCTATTTAAAAAAAAAAAAAAAAAAAGCACTGGAGACCAGCAAACAGATAGGAAGCAAACTTTTGCAGAACAGCAAGACATACTGTGGGTCTGATCAACAGCAATCACCATGAATTATCCCTTCATGTTGTTCTAGGCTCCGTTTTCTTTTACAAGGGAGTCTGAAATAAAGATTTGCGTCTATTTTTGCATTGTCTGTGTCACTAGCAGTTCTGTTGCAGACACCCTTATGTCAGAAAGGAATGGAGAGGGAAGGATGGAGCAATAATAGGGCTCAGATTTTCCTTGATGCACTAGCTGATGGATTCCTTCACCAAGTAGCTGCTGAACCAACAAGAGGGGATGCCATTTTAGATTTGGTTTTGGTGAGTAGTGAGGCCCTCATAGAAATGGTTGTAGGGGACAACCTTGGTTCAAGCGATCATGAGCTAATTCAATTCAAACTAAATGGAAGGATAAACAAAAATAGATCGGTGATTAGGATTTTTTATTTCAAAAGAACTAACTTTAAAAAAATAAGGAAATTAGTTAGGACTGAAGAACTTGTAGATTTAAAGGCTGAGGAGGCCTGGAATTACTTCAAGTCAAAGTTGCAGAAACTATCAGAAGCCTGCATCCCAAGAAAGGGAAAAAAATTCATAGGCACAAGTTGTAGACCAAGCTGGATGAGCAAGCATCTCAGAGAGGTGATTAAGAAAAAGCAGAAAGCTTACAAGGAGTGGAAGATGGGAGTGATCAGCAAGGAAAGCTACCTTATTGAGGTCAGAACATTGCAAAGGGAATTAAAACCAATAGTAAAAGGTTCTATAGCCAGATAAATGAGAAGAAAACAAAGAAAGAAGAAGTGGGACTGCTAAACACGGAGGATGGAGTTAAGGATAATCTAGGCATGGCCAAATATCTAAACAAATACTTTGCCTCAGTTTTTAATGAGGCTAATGAGGACCTTAGGGATAATGGTAGGATGACAAATGGGAATGAGGATATGGAGGTAGATCGGGGTTCTCAAACTGGGGGTCAGGACCCCTCAGGGGGGCGCGAGGCTATTACATGGGGGGTCGCGAGCTGACAGCCTCCACCCCAAACCCCGCTTTGCCTTCAGCATTTATAATGGTGTTAAATACATTAATAAGTGTTTTTAATTGACGGGGGGGAGTCGCATTCAGAGGCTTGCTATGTGAAAGGAGTCACCAGTACAAATACCACATCCGAGGTAGAAGCCAAACTCAAAAAGCTTAATGGGACTAAACCTGGGGGCCCAGATAATTTTCATCCAAGAACATTAAAGGAACTGGCACAGAAATTACAAGCCCAGTAGCAAGAATTTTTAATGAACCTGTAAACTCAGGGGTTGTACTGTATGACTGGAGAATTGCTAACATAGTTCCTATTTTTAAGAAAGGAAAAAAAAGTGATCCAGGTAACTACAGGCCTGCTAGTTTGACATCTGTAGTATGCAAGCTCTTGGAAAAAAATTTTGAAGGGAAAAGCAGTTAAGGACATGGAGGTCATGGTAATTGGGACAAAATACAACATGGTTTTACAAAAGGTAGATCGTGCCAAACCAACCTGATCTCCTCCTTTGAGAAGGTAACAGATCTTTTAGACAAAGGAAATGCAGTGGATCTAATTTACCTCGATTTCAGTAAGGCACTTGATACGGTTCCAAAGGGGAATTATTAGCTAAATTGGAAAAGATGGGAATCAATATGAAAACTGAAAGATGGATAAGGAACTGGTTAAAGGGGAGACTGCAACAGGTCATACTGAAAGGTGAACTGTCAGGCTGGAGGGAGGTTACTAGTGGAGTTCCTCAGGGATTGGTTTTGCGACCAATCTTTTTATTATTGACCTTGGCACAAAAAGTGGGAATGTGCTAATAAAGTTTGCGGATGACACAAAGCTGGGAGGTATTTCCAATACAGAGAAGGACTGGGATATCATACAGGAAGATCTGGATGACCTTGTAAACTGGAGTAATAGTAATAGGATGAAATTTAATAGTGAAAAGTGCAAGGTCATGCATTTAGGGATTAATAACAAGAACTATTGTTATAAGCTGGGGAGGCATCAGTTGGAAGTAACAGAGGAGAAGGACCTCAGAGTATTGGTTGATCACAGGATGACTATGAGCTGTCAGTGTGATATGGCCATTAAAAAAGCTAATGCGGTCTTGGGATGCATCAGGCGAGGTATTTCCAGTAGAGATAAGGTGTTAGTACCATTATACAAGGCACTGGTGAGACCTCATCTGGAATATTGTGTGCAGTTCTGGTCTCCCATGTTTAAGAAGGATGAATTCAAACTGGAACAGGTACAGAGAAGGGCTTCTAGGATGATCTGAGGAATGGAAAACCTGTCTAATGAAAGGAGACTTGAAGAGCTTGGCTTGTTTAGCCTAACCAAAAGAAGGCTGAGGGGAGATATGATTGCTCTCTACAAATACATCAGAGGAATAAATACCAGGGAGGGAGAGGAATTATTTAAGCTCAGTACCAATGTGGACACAGGAACAAATGGATATAAACTGGCCATCGGGAAGTTTAGACTTGAAATTAGATGAAGGTTTCTAACCATCAGAGGAGTGAAGTTCTGGAACAGCCTTCCAATGGGAGCAGTGGGGGAAAGACATATCTAGCTTCAAGACTAAGCTTGATAAGTTTATGGAGGGGATGGTATGATGGGATAGCCTAATTTTAGCAATTAAGAGATCTTTGACTATTAGCGGTAAATATGCCCAAATCACCTGTGATGGGATGTTAGATGGGGTGGGATCTGAGTTACTACAGGGAATTCTTTCCTGGGTGTCTGGCTGGTGAGTCTTGCTCACATGCTCAGGGTTTAGCTGACTGCCATATTTGGGGTCGGGAAGGAATTTTCCTCCAGGGAAGATTGGCAGAGGCCCTGGGAGGTTTTCGCCTTCCTCTGCAGCGTGGGGCAAGGGTCACTTGCTGAAGGATTCTCTGCACCTCGAAGTCTTTAAACCACGATTTGAGGACATTAATAGCTCAGACATAGGTTAAGGGTTTGATACAGGAGTGGGTGGGTGAGATTCTGTGGCCTGTGTTGTGCAGGAGGTCAGACTAGACGATCATAATGGTCCCTTCTGACCTTAAAGTCTATGAGTCAAACTGTCTGAAATGGGCCACTCTCATTACTACTTCAAAAGTTATTTTTCCTCCCTTGGTATCCTGCGGTCAATTGAATTGTCCCATTAGATTGACCTCACATTTAGTAAGGCAACTCACATCTTTTCATGTATTTATACCTGCACCTGTATTTTCCACTCTATGCGTCTGATGAAGTGGGTTCTAGCTCATGAAAGCTTACGCCCAAATAAATTTGTTAGTCTCTAAGGTGCCACAAAGACTCCTTGTTGTTTTTACTAAGGTTTTACTGTCAGTATATTAGAATAAGAGGAGCAATGTGCATCAAGACTGAAAGGTCAATGTTGAGCAAAGGGCTTAAGTTTTTAAGATGTGTTCCTCTCCCCTCACACCCTCAGAGGCCACTCCTCCTTGCTCCTTACTGCCCCCTTTGGGCCAAAACCTCAGTTGGAATAAAGTGGCGTAGCTCCATCAAAGTCAACAGAGCTAAACTTAATTATACCAGCTGATCATCTGGTCCAAAGTCTCCTCAAACATTATTTCTATGCCAGTCATAATGCCAAGAACAGCTTTCCTTCCCCAGGTACACTAAAAATATCTCCCCGCTCCTCTCAATTAGGCCCAGAGCAGAGATCAGTGAGCTATCTGCTTCTACGAGTAAAAATAGTGACCTTGCTAAAAACAAAAATTCAAAACAAAAAAGTGAACATTGGATCTGCTCTCATGAGAGCTGTATTGTATCCTCCTCCTCTCCCCCCTCCCCGGTATGGTTTCCAACTGTTCCCTTTGAGCTGTCTTCCTGGTTATCTATTTCATTTAAACTATAAGCTCTTTGAAGCAGTAGCCTGAATTCTGGTAGGCTGGAAAACCACCACTATACACTTAGGACACTCTATTAAAAGAGCTATTAATAACTGGCTCAGTTTGCAGGACAAAAGTGAGGGCTCAGTTGTGATGCAGGTATCAGTTCACAGGGCACATTGGTCCTGTCAGCTACTATTGGAGTGACATGTAGGTCGGGCAACCATTGCCTTTGGGTTTCAGTAGCATTTGCGAGTGATTGGAAGAGGTTTATTTAAGAAACTGAACTTCTGCAGCAGAAAGTAATCTGCCTTTGTAAGCTGAAGTGTTCCACTTGTGCAATTCAAATGTTAGGCTTATTCCACATGTTAAATTATACATAGAGCCTGATGTTAAATTATATATGTAGGAAGAGTTCACATAAGTGAGGTAAAGCCTCCTCTGGTCTTTCCACTTTTCTCTTGCCTAAAAGAAAAGCCACCACTTGCAGTCAGCAGAATGGAAGGAGTGATAAAGGTAAACACTGGGTTAAATTCTGCTCTTGGGGCTCCAACAAATGCTTAATTCTTCTGGGCCTATCTGAACTGAAGGTGAACTCTGAATTATCTGGCCTCTATCCCTTCACCAGTAAGGTCATCTCCAGCAAACAGGAAGCATACTTTCTCCCACACATTCCAAAGACTCAAGCATCACTTCTGAGGCTGACAGGACACTGCTGTTTTCCTTTCTTCAGAGGATCAATACAGTGGGCGTTTACCTTGTAGTACAGTAACTCCTCACTTAAAGTCATCCTGGTTAACATTGTTTCATTGTTATGTTGCTGATCAATGAGGGAACATGCTCGTTTAAAGTTGTGCAATGCTCCCTTCTAACGTCGTTTGGCAGCTGCCTGCTTTGTCCACTGCTTGAAGGAAGAGCAGCCCGTTGCAGCTAGCTGGTGGGTGCTTGGAACCAGGGTGGACCAGCAGCCCCGCCTCCTCCATCAGCTCCCCCTATCAGCTCCTCGCTCCCCTGTGTCTGTCTCTGTCTGCTATGCTGTATCCCCTCCCTCCTGTTCGTGCTGCCTTGATGAGAGGCTACATTAACAACAAGGTGTTAACCCTTGAGGGCTCAGCCAAGTTTTAGTTCATCATTTAGCAGATAGGCATTCCCTGGGAAATATCCCTCCCTCTTCCATCCTCTAACTTCACCACCTCAACCAAGCTTCACAATCATCATTGCTGTGAACAGTATTGAATTGTTTGTTTAAAACGTATACTGTGTATATATCTATATAATATATAGTTCTTGGTCTAGTAAAAAAAAATTCCCTGGAACCTAACGCCCCCTATTTCATTCATTCTTATGGGGAACTTGGATTTGCTTAACATCGTTTCGCTTAAAGTTGCATTTTTCAGGAACATAACTACAACGTTAAGCGAGGAGTTACTGTACTGGTGTAGAGAGGCGGCTCCCCCACTCCAGTGGAAAAAGGGTTAAAGACAGCCACGGGAGAAGGTTGTGGCTGAGAGCTGCTGAGCTGGATTGTCTGGGGAAGCAGCTGCAGCTGGGCCACGCCCCAGTCAGGCCACAGCTGGCCTGTATAAAAAGGCTGTGAGCCAGAGGCCCAAGAGAAGTCTCTCTCTAGGCTGGGAGAGAGCAGGGCCTGGCTGCCTGCAGAAAGGGCACTGGAAGTGAAGCAGGGCTGGGGAGAGCCAGAGGAGCAGGGGAGCTCCAGGCTGGCAACTCCCCAGGCTGCAGGGCCTGGTCCAAGGCCCATTGAGGTACTGGGAGGCAGAGGAGGAAGGCAGTAGGCCCGAACCCCCTTGCCTATGATGAGTGGCTTTTATAGTGCAGTCTGCTCCAGGGAGCGGGGGCTTGGTGATGACTGGAAGTAGCCCAGATTGAGGCAAGGTGGGGATTAGAGGGTTGGGGGTTCCCCAGAGAGGGGAGACCCATAAAGACTGGTGGGGGTATTGCCAGGGGGCAGCCCCAGGGTAAAGGGTCACCGGGGTCCGGGAGAGACACAGGGCCAGCAACAAGCGGGACACTGGCCTGCAGAGGGCCCCCAGGCTGGAAAAGAGCTAATTCCCTGAGAAGACCAGCAGGAGGCACCGCCGGGGTGAGTCCCGCACCTTTACAACTGGTTTTTGACACGACAAAACAAATGTGCCAAAGTTAGGGTAACACCATGTCGGAAGATACCGGGGGCGAGGGGGGGAGTCAGACAGGATCGATGAAGAGTGTTGCAAAGGATGTCTTCTAACTCACTGCAACCTATCATAGCTACTGCTCCTAATATTAGCTAATGTATTTAATCCAGGCATCATTTATCCCCTCTCTGTCACTGTCACCGTCACCCAAGATAGGAAGGAAATTTTCCATATGGGAAAGGTATAACATGAGGACACAACATCATAATTCATTACCAAGTTGGCGGAATGCCAAAAATGTGGCAATTACCAGAACTGGAAGCAATTTATTGTGGGTACACACAGTATTACTCTCAACTACTCATTACGGTTACTATACAGAAATCATTAGCAAGTACTATAGTGATGAACAATTTAACTGCCCACTTTTTCCCCCTTCCTGTTGAAGAGCCATCATCTTTCTTGGATTTTTTGTGGGTGCAGTGGTGATCCAAAGCAGGGTGCCAGAAGAAACAACAGATCCAAGAGATACAACTGACAATAGTGTCTGGCAGTTTTTCCACTGAGGTTTGGAAGCAAATCGTTATTTTTTTTCTGATCTGTACCTGATGTGATTCTTTTTCAGTATAATACATCTCAAGAGAACACTCATCTAGTGCCCATATGTTGAAAAGCCCTTAAAACTGTATTAGCTATAAATACAGCTTACCATATGTGTGCACGTATGCTTGGGTGTGAACTGTGGCCATAAGATGGGCACTGAATCATTTTCTGTAGGCTTGGTTTTATGTAATTTCCCTACATTTTCAGTTGTGGCCCATAAATGTGTGTGGAAGTGTTTGTATGTATGTTAGTTTTGTAAATGCAAATGGCTATTTGCATACACATACTGGAAAGCTAGCATCCAATCACATGATCTGAAGACACCATTGCACATGCATGCAATGCTTTGGATGCAAAATTAGAGGCTTGTTTTAGGCCAGCTGAAAAAAAAAAAAAGATCCAAAAGGTTTGAAATTTAGATAAAATGTAAATACATTCATATTTGAGTATCAGAGGGGTAGCCGTGTTAGTCTGGTTCTGCAGAAGCAGCAAAGAATCCTGTGGCACCTTATAGACTAACAGACGTTTTGCAGCATGAGCTTTCGTGGGTGAATACCCACTTCCTCGGATGCATCCGAGGAAGTGGGTATTCACCCACGAAAGCTCATGCTGCAAAACGTCTGTTAGTCTATAAGATTCATATTTGATTTTATTTAGGTAGCTCTAATGTAACTATCAGTTGATGTAATTTTGTTGGTGCTCAGAATCTAAAGCAACAAACAGTTTCAAAGGGCTTTGTTTTCCTCCTTTCTCAACTCCTTATACAGCAATAAAGTTGCATAGCTTGTTTGAGTTTCAAAGGTTTCATTAACTCATCTTCAGACCACTCCTTACAGTTGCTATGGTAGGAAGGCGTTTGCAAAGAGCCAGGTCTCACTCTAAATTCAGAAGGTGGCAAGACGTTATGTTGACCTGTGTGATGGAAGACGATTTCATAGTTGAGCCTCAGCAGCCAAGAAAGCCCTCTTCCTTTGCCCCTGTGAGCTTCGTCCTGGGCACAAACAGCTCCAGCACCCTAATAAAGCACAGCGGTTGTAATAGGTTGTGCAGAAAGAATCACCAAAATAAATGGGGCCCAGCATATTGAGTATAATTATCAGGATCTTGATTACAATCTGGTATCCAAAAGGGCGGCCCATGTTACACAAATAACCATTCAATGATGTGTTTTTATCACCCTGGGTAATGTAGCCACTGGGCTGCTAAAGGGTGAACGACCTGGAACTTTCTCATCACCTCCCTTTCCATCCCTAGATGAAGTTCAGAGAAGCAGCTGAGCCTGGTTATGATGAACAGATGGATCGACATGGCCACATTCACAGCTGAAAGGCACAGGCACTGCTTCCTGGACAGCTGAAGAGGGTGAAAAGGCATTGCTATGCACCGTCGCTATAGAGGTAGGCAGGAGCAGAGTGGGATCCTGTAAAACTCAGGCGGTATACCACCATCCGGGCCATGAGAAAGGAGACACCTTCCAGGGAGAGAGGGGTTATAGCTTTGAGTAGTTCTTCAAAGTGCTTCTCCTGTCCCACCAACATGAACTCTGTCTTGCTAGGATTAGATTTTCCATCCAGGGGTTAACCTCACCCCGACACTGGGATAGCGGGATGATGGTGCTGTCTGCATTGTTAGCTAACAACATCTGGGTTGCTTCTTCAGCTGGAAAGAAACAAAATTCAGAATCTTTTCTTCAACAACAATAATGATCAGGAATTAGCAATAATACCGTAACGGCTGAGGATGTGTTTTGAAACCAAGTCAGGGCTCCAAACAAAGATGCTAGAACCACAAGAGATGGCAAGAGTCCTCATCCAGAAGACAGATTTACACCATGGACAGTAGCTCCCCCATCCCATTCCCATGCGCTTAACTTGATGGGGTAAGTCTTCCAGAGAACAGTCCCTTAGTAACCTGATCAAGCTGGGTGTCCTCTTCTCTCCCCTTCTCCAAGGATTCTTCCTTCTCTCAGCTATTGATGGTCTCCATTTCCACCTACCTGGGGGTTGGGCATCCCAGGGCACTGACCTTTTCTGTTCCTTCCAGCTAGGGAGGTGGAGTCTGCTTCTCCATCTCCTTTTGCCCCTGCACAAGGGTTAGGGATACAGACAGAAGGGCTAAGAGTAGTTCTATAATCTCTAGGAGGGCACCATTATTTTCATGCCATAGCCTCAAAGCAAATCATTCTTCTCACTATTCTGAATCCTCTCTTGCCCTTTTTCCAAAGTTTGATTTTCCCTCCTCCTTGTAGCAGCCACATACAATGGAACTGAAAATCTAAACCCCAGAAAACTGCTTTCATGTTTTTAAATGTTACTTTAAACTCTGACTGGTTTTCCCATCAGAAAACCCTCTCAAAAATGCTCTTTGTCGCATGCTAATTTCATTGCAAATACCTGATCTGAATGCTGAGTAATTAGCAAATTAGGTGACCTGTGAGAAGCTGGTCTTTCTTAATATGCATATAAAAGCTTGTCACAGAGGGTATCTTCAACTCAAGAACCTCTACAGTCTGAAACCCTAATGTGGTGTTCAGTAATACTAGATAATATCACCCTTTTACTTTTTTTTTAAGGGAATAATGATCACATTAATTAAATCTCTTTCCCATAGCCAGTAGAGAGAGAAAGCAGAAGATAGTCATTCTCAGATTTTATATATATATATAGCGCATCGACCATGTACATTTTCACACATTTCTATGAAGTTTATCCTTCTTAGTTTTCTTTTAAAATATTAATAGAATATAAACATGGAGCTGCCATAGCTAAGTTTGATTCTTTTTTATGCTGAGACACTGTAATAATGAAACAGCTCCTTGTTCAATGCTCTTACCGTTGATGCTTAAGTTATATGCAATGAAAGGGAAGGTCTCTAGAATTGCAAAGAGTGTCCATTTGACCGATAAAAGCATTTTGCATGCATTCCCTCAGTTAAATAAATTATAAGCCTTAACTTAGCAAATTTTTATTTTCTTTGCCCCACACCACCCAACAAAAAAAAAATGCAGTTACATTTGTATGTACTAAATACAAAGCATCTCGAGTTTATTGCACAACTATGGAATTTATTCAGTTGTGTCAAATGCACCATTTTAAAAGCTACATATCTACTGTATTGCCTAGAATATAGGCAAAAAGCAGACATGTTTTTAAACAGCATTAAAGATCAGGGTTTTTTTTTTTGAATGTATGCATTTACTATACATGAAAGATACTTAACAAGTAGGAGCCTATAAGTGCTTAAATCTTTACCTAACCCAAGGATTCATGATTGCATGGTGCAAGAACACTTTCCAGGCAACAGGCCAGATATTTAACGTGGGATACATTTAAAAAGCTAATATTTTAAAACCACTGAACCTATGAAAGAGTTGTTTGGTATGCCCAGAAATATGTCTCCTTGAAACAGCAAGTCCTCTCTGTACCATATTATATTGAACATTGTATTACTAGTTAAACCAAAGCTCATATCAAATAATGCTCTTTGGAAGGTGTTCCATGGTAACTACAGACACTCCCCGACTTACGAAAGCGTTCCATTCTGGAACGCCTTGCGTAACTCGAATTTGCATAAGTCGGAAACGTATACCCAACCATTATGCAAAAAACAAAAACAAAAATACCCAACTATTTCTATCTTACGGAACTTTTTCCGTAAGTGCAGATTTGCGTAATTTGGGTTTGCGTAACCTGGGGAGTGTCTGTATTATGCGCTGGCTTAAGCTATGCTCATTTGAATTGCTCTTCTTTATGTCTTTTTAAAAAAAGGGGGGAATTGTTCCTAAAGGGATAGATCATGTCAGGTGTGCAGAGTCCAGAGAGAGAGCGCAACACGAGGCCGCAGTATCCCAGAGGAAGCATGGAGAGTCAGTCTGTAGAGTGCCTCCTTGAACTTCCCAGCACACAAGGGGAGTATGAATTCTACTAAATACCTTCATGGGGTACAGTCTGCTCCCACATGCAAGCTGGTGCCAGGAGAGTAGGAACTGAACAGTCCTTGATTTCCCCTAAGCACAGGGACTGCATTTCTGCTTGGCTCTTACAAGGGCTAACATGCACAAGGTAAAAGGGAAATTCCGCAAGTTCAGTGGTCCCCAACGTGGCACCTGCGGGGGCATCTAAATGCGCCCACGTCCTGGCCAGCGGTCGTGCATCCGCCAAAATGCCAACAAGCGACATCATCAAGAGGCATCGCCACTGAAATTCAACGGCATTTTGGCGGATGCTCGACAGCCGCCACGGTCCTTCGTCTGACGCCCACCAGACGAAAAGGTTGGGGACCGTTGCTCAAGCTCTTCCTGGCCACATTGCACACTGGCATAAGAGCCAAACAGACTCTGGTTCACTGCAACCTATCCACATTGCATTGTGTAATATGAGAAAAGCACAGAATCCACAGTGCATGCATGGACTTCACCCTCAAAGTTCTGAGTGTAGAAGTGGGAATCCTCCCATCTCCTCCCGTTGGCATTGGGAGTGGTCCCTCCAACATCAACTACAGAAAGAGTAATATGCAGCGCAGAAGTCCCAGGTACACTTTATTTCCCTCACCTGCGTTCTTTACATGCACACAGAGTCCCACTGTAGACTAAAGAGCAAAGGATGCTTTTTATCATAATGTTTAAAGAAGAGAAGTGGCACATTGGGCTCGAAGACCATGGTGTGAAGACAGTGGCAGACGCCATAGAAGGAGCAATATAGAAGACAGACCAAATTATGGGGATTAGTAAGTGGCTAAAACTATAGCAGCAGAATGAGCAGGTGGGGAAAGTGGATACAAGCTCTGCTCCAGCTGGAAAGTATTGCTCATGTAAACATTCCAGGTGAACACATTCCAAGAAGCTGAAGTTCGAATTTCAACTGAACTAAAGCCTGCATCTACCCAGTGAGAGACAACCCATCTCTTGCCAAACAGACACAAGTACTGTGGGAATGGTGCGACTCTCAGCATTTACAGCCCACTATTCTAAGGCAATAAAACTGTTCCTATTTTTTGCCTCTTCTAATGCTTCAGCAAGAGGAGCATCTATGTATCTTACATAGTTCTATGCTTGCTATTTCCATAGTCTGCAAGCACCTCAGAATCTTCAACGTGTTAATCCTTACAATACCCCTGGGAGGCAGGGCAGTGGTATTACTCAACTTACAGATGGGGATGTACTGAATAACTTTTCCCGTAACAGAACAGCTGCCTGGGAGATGAGCACTGAAGTCTCTCTCTTTCTCATCATCTTCCTCTTCTCATTTATGGGGCTCAGGTTTTGAGCTGCAAAATACTGTTTCAGTAATGATGCAGTGGCAACAGCACCCTAGACACAATTAGAGTTACTCCTTTAATTTCATCCCCAATGAGAAACTGACGGAGAGAGTTTAGCAAAAGATGGCAGCAAAGGAAAAAGTTGCCACAATGTGTCCTAATGGAAGGAGAAAGTGTGATGTCCAAATATCCCTAGTGTTAGACAAAGGACAATGGGATTTGTACACTCTTAGTGGTTGCATGAGTTACAATTCTGAGGACCGTCTGTGTGCAAATGGGTGTGAAAGACATGCACAAAGTTACTGCACAGGCAGCTCCTTAGAACATTTTCAGTCCCTTTATACACAAGTTAAGAGCTCAGCAAACAATGAGTAAAGAGGGATGGGGTGTTGGAAGATGTGTCAGTCTTACAAATTTGTTTGCTTTTATACCTGGGTTCAAGGCAGAATCTTAATGACACTTACATGGATAAACTATATTGTAGGAGACACATACAGACATGATCTTTACCTAAAGATCTAGCAACAGATCAAGATTCAAAGTTTTATCACACACCAACATTGAGTGTTGAACTTAAAAAATTGCTTCCCCTCTCTGCAAGTGTTATGTTTAAGTGGATTGCTCAAACAAAGCACATAAAAGTCCTTACCCAAGTAATTCCTGGTTAAAAATAAAACAAATCAGTAAGCCAATAATCACAGACCTCAAAAAGACCAGACAGACACAGACAAACATTCTAAAATAGGAAGTCGGAAAGATACATTGGCTTCATATTGAATCAGTAAGCCAAGAAAATTACTTTATAATCAATATGCGACTTCCACAGAGAAAGTTTCAGATCTGGAGTGCCGAGATCAAATTCTAGCTTCCCCTTAAATGATAGCACAAGGGCTTGTCTACACTGGCACTTTATAGCGCTGCAACTTTCTTGCTCAGGGGTGTGAAAAAACACACCCCAGGGCTGGTAGCTATTCCCCTCGTGGTAGCTCTCTCCCAGCACTATGCCGCACTTTAACGTTGCTAGTGAAGACGTGCCCTTAGGGAACTCATACTCTGAGAGTTAAATAGTCAACCCTTGACATGACAAAATAACAGGGCCGCCCAGAGGGGGGGGCAAAGAGGCAATTTGCCCCGGGCCCCGGGCTCCGCAGGGGCCCCCAAGAGAACAGCGGAGGCTCCCGCCTCCGCCCCTCTCCTGGAGCCTCAGCGCATCAAGCGCCGTCTCTCCGGCGGGGCCCCTGAGCTCCGTCCCGCTCAGAGCCGCGTGGTGAGGGGGCGGGGCTGGGAGCTCCGGGCTGAGCTCAGCTCCCTCCGCTCGCAGCCCTGCCCCCTCCCCACGCAGCTCTGAGCGGGACGGAGCTCAGGGGCCCCGGCGGAGACACGCTGCGGCTGTCGGGCGAGGCGCTGAGACTCCGGGTGAGGAGGGAGCCGGGGGTAAGAGGCTGGGGCTGGGGCTGGGGCTGGGGCTGGGGCCGGGGCCGGAGGGGTTGGCTAAGGGGCAGGGAATCCTGGGGACAGGGAGGGGGCAGAGGTGGGGGGCGGAGGTTGAGGGAGCGGTCGGGGGGCAGGGAATGGGGGGGTTGGATTGTGGGTGTTCTGGGGGGGTGGATAGGGTCAGGGCCGCCCAGAGGGGGCGGGGCAAGAGGGCACAGGAGTTTCTTCACCCCCGGTCTTCACCAGCGGGGGGTCCTTCCGCTCTGGAAGGACCCCCCCCCACCCCCACTGGCGAATTACCGCCGAAGCGGGACCCGCCGCCGACGTGCAGCCCGGTGTTCGGCGGTAATACAGCGGCGGGGGTCCGGGACCCACCGCCGAAATGCCCCGAAGACCCACGCCGGGGCCCCCCCCCGCCACCGAATTACCGCCGAAGACCGGGCTGCACTTCGGCGGCGGGTCCCGCTTCAGCGGGTAATTTGGCGGCGGGGGGCTCCCGCCGCGGGTCTTCGGGGCACTTCGGCGGCGGGTCCCGGAATGGAAGGGCCCCCCGCCGCCGAAGACCCCGGGCCCCCGGAATCCTCTGGGCGGCCCTGCAAAATAAGAACAAGAACAGTTATGAGCACAAGGCATTTTTATCAAATCATCACTATCTCTCTAAAACTTTTACTGCATCAAAAATCTCTCCCTAGTAACACTCAAATAACTCTACTGTACCTCCTCTGGGGAGAGGAAAGGAATGCATTCAAGGAACGCCAACATACACCTTTCCATTCAGACATGGCAGCTGCCGTCAACCAATTGTAAAAGAATTCCTAGAACACCACTCTGGATCACATCAACAGGACTACACCATTGCAGTGGGGGTATTTAGAGATAACCCTGCCTGACTGAATCATGAATATATTAGCATATCTTGGTTGGCTGCAGATGAGGATTTTAAGCTTTGCGCAGGGGAACATTTACAGTGTGTAGCATCTTATGAGAACAATGCAGACTAAAGGATGAAGGATAGAAATGAAAAGATGTGACAGGAACCACAGTAACTTAGTCCAAATTTCTGACAAGGAAACTGAATATTCAGCGTCTGGGGCTTATCTTAAAAAAATACATTATTTTTATACTCTGCATGTTCTGTACAATACTATGCCATATACAAGATGACAAAAACAATATCTACGTATTCCATTACCCCCTTGTTGCAGGTGTGCAAGGATCCGCTGTTACCGGAAGTATCAGGAAAACAAATTACCAGTTATAAAAACTGCATTTAAAGTAAGTGGCTTTATGAAACCAACTCGCTTCCTGGAATCTTAAGACACCATTTTTGCACTTTTGTGCAAACTTAACTGAAACTGCAAACAGAAAAGTGTCATTCATAAAGGCTCTAAATGAGGCTTTATAATCTAGTTAAAAGGACACTACATTTAATTAAGTCAACACGTGTTGTCACTGATTTTTCTGAGAGTGGGTAAGGCCCATTGCTTAGAGAACATAAACCATTACTTCAAAATGACCCTGATGCATCCTCACAAGGTCCAATCTGCTCACACCTGCTATTTTTAAACTTAATCTCTGCCTCAACATATTGCAGTGGGAAAAAATGTAAACATGCAAGGCAATTTGTCAGTGTATAAATACATTTTATTGTCACTTGTTAGTTCAATGTTCCACCCTTGTTGAGAACTTGTGTCTCAGATTCACTCTGATGCGAACAAACACTAACTCAGGGCAGGTCTACACTTAAAACACTGCTATTACGTTGATGGGAGAAGCCATCCCATTGACACAGCACTGTCTACACCAAGGGTTAGGTCAACATAACCGCTTCACTCAGGGGTATGCATTTTTCACATCCCTGAGGAAAGTACTCATACCGCCGTTTGTTTGTAATGTAGACCAGGCCTCAGTGGGTGAAATACTGAACCTACTAAAGTCAGTGGCAAAACTCCTGCTGACTTTAGTAGGTTCAGTATTTCACCCAATGAGATTGGTTATATTTTTCAACTGGAATTCACTATCCTCTGTTTATTCCTGCCTGAGGTTTTGGCTAGCACAGTGATAGGGATCTTTATAGTTTATCTATTGGACAGAGTCTGTACAGTCATTTAAGTGACATCCAGAAGCTCAGGTGTTTCACTTCCATGCAGGACTATGGAAAGTCCTGTATTCAGGAATGACCACTTAACATGGCTGCATGTTTCTAAATATTCCTCGTGACCACACTTTAAGGAAGGAGTAAGTAAAATTGCAGTTTCTATTTCTGTTTGAAACAAGAATTCGAATTAGTTGGCTCTGAAACCATTCCCATCATCTAATAGATCAAAGTGATCAACGTGTCTTACAAAAATTCTGCCATAATGTCCAATCTTCCTATTTGTCACTATTATTAAATTGACCTCAGCCTACTCTATCCTAATTGGCTCACCAGACTATTTCCACCTGTCCTGGTCTTTGACAAGATGCCTCCATTCAGTGTGATCCTGTTTTTTATGTTCCCAGCCCCTTCGTTAGCTAAATGGATAAATTGAAGGGCTTGAGGGTTTTTGTTGGTTTGACTATCTGAACACCCTATTTTAAGAGCTTTTTATCCTCAGATCTGCTCTGTGGATCTCAAACAGCACTGCAGAATAACACACCACTAGATAACAGAGTTATCCTTACTGTTCAGGGTTTGCAACCAAAGGCCATAATCCTGCAGTTATGTTCATGTATGCTTAAAGTTAACAACAGGGAATGGGGTCCTTAGATAAACAAAGCTAAGGCAAAACAAAGAAAAACAGTTCAGAAATGGGAGGATGCAGAGAGATGCAGAGAGGTTATCGTGGAAAAGGAAATTATATGAAGTATTCCTGAAAGAATTAGGTTGTAGGATAAAATAGGGTTATTTTCCATACATGTACTGATATAGTTTATACAGAAAACTAAACATATGATCAAACCTCGTATTTTTGGTTAACGTAGATGAATACTTGCTTTTAGACCTGATTTGTATTTGTTAAACATGCATATTATTATGAATATTAGATAAGAGATCAAATGCCAATCAATCATCATGTAGGTTCGTTGTGTTTTGTATTGCCATAATGAACCAAGAGCCAAAATACACAGCATACTGAAAACACCATACAGCAGGTATTAAAGTTGGCATTTGCTAGTGACCACACAGTAGTATCTGAGATGAGTAGAGTTTCCCCATTCTGAGAATACAAGAGCTCCATGTAACTGTGTAATACGGGTTGGCATATGTTGACTTTACCGGCTATTGTCCCTATAATTAACAAGCTAGCATTGATCCCGAAAGGTCTTGAAAATTATTTTAACCTAATAAAAATCCAGAGTTACACTAATGTGCTGGAACAATTCCACTGGTGACATTGCTGTGGATCAGTAAGATATACATGTTGAACCCTAGTCTAGAGGACAATTGCATTATATCCAATATACCGCTAGAGCCAATGCTAAAGAACTAGAGGTATTGCATGCAAACCGTGTGCTAATGGGGATAAAGGCCATCAGATGAAGTGTAAAACAAAAAAGGTCCCAGCCTTATGTTTCCAATCTGATTGTTAAAAATCCTTTTTTGACAATTAAAAGGAAGTATAATCCAGTGTCCTCAAGCTCAGATATATATCCCCTGTGTCCTGGTCCATACCTTGTCTATCACAATATATTCACAGACTTGCTGTGTCTTGCTCTGATATTTACAGAAACATACTGCCTGAGAGGTTACGGTCAGCAGTCAGAAATCTTGTGTGCAGATTAGTCCATACTACATTTATATGATGCTCTTCTGGGAATAACATTATAAATATCACTCTGTCCTAGGGTGACTGGCCCCTGTAAATGAGGTAAGTCCAGTTCCCCTGGGCCAGAGCAGGTGCTCCCCTTTTGGACCAAATTAGGAAAGGTAGCTGCTGGGGTCTGTAAAGTTTCAGAGATCCAGTGGGTTGATGTCCCTGAAGGAAGCCAGGAGAAGGAGTCCCAATGAGTCAGAGCAGACAAGAGCTGCCAGAAAGCCGGGGCCTAGAGGTGGTCCTGGAAAGAAGCCGATGATGGTTCCTGGGGGAAGGCTGATGGCAGGACAGCAGCAAGAGAGGTTTGCTGGCTGGCATCCCCAAGCCACATAGCCAGGGTCAGAAGGCTGTAGTAGGGTAGCAGCAGAGGAGCTTACCCATTGACATTGCTAGCACCAGAGAGCTGGGCCCTGGGGAGCCATGAGAGGGCCAGAGGGAATGAGGGATGATCTTCTGGCTAAAATGCTCCCAGCAGAGAGGCTCGGGGCAGGGGTGTGGTTTCCTGCTGGGAACAGAGGGGTTGCTCTCCAGCTGGAAGGGCTGGTCTGATTGTCCTTGTACAGGACAGGAGAGGTCCATGCTGCGGAGCTGGGGTAGGGTGAGGGAGACTGGGGCTGCATGCTGTACATATTGTTTGAGGGAAATCTCAACTAGGGTTGTGGGACTTTTGTAATAAATGAACCTCACAAGGGCTATATTTATACTTGGAGAGAATCTGGGAACTATTTCTGGGGACTCTAGAGGAAGGAAAATGCAGCAGACATCCTTGTAAAGCTGAGACCTGCTGCCGGGGAGCACCCCAGGTAGGGCAGCCTTATCACTCTCTCACACACACTCACACTCTAAAATCTTGATTCAATTAATTTTATGTAAGGGTAGCACAAAGGAGCTGGCCCGTAAGAACAGTTTAGAACCATTCGGTTCTGCTTAAGCAATTTCAAGACCAACAAATCCAACCATACAGCAATACTACAACTACTAAGATGACTGAGTTTCAAAGGAACCCTTTTCATATCTATATGTACTACTCCAGACTGTAACAACAGGGCCATAAATATGCAGAAACAGTCACGCTGTATGACTTCAAAAAAAAAAAAAAAAAAAAGAACAAGAAATTTTAAATTCTAGCTGTTTTCAACAGGAAAAATTAGCAAATACCAGAGGAAATATAGTAATTATTTGACAAATATAAAAAGAAAGCCCAAATTCCCACTACCCCTAGGTCCATGTGAGATCTATGACCTTATTGCAAAACCCTACTCAAACATTCCAAATTAGCAATTTATATTATATCTTTTTATAGTCCACATTTACCTTTCAAATGATTTATTTTGGGACAAAACCAAAGCTAGAGATATGATCCTGTGCAGTTTTTATTTGCTATGGAGTCTATAGAAATGTACCTACTTGATTTATAATCCTGTTACTCAATGTTTTTTCTTGCACAATTTATTTAGACAATATAGATGCACTGTATATTTTAATCGTCATCTAATGTAACAGGAGCAAGAAGTGTTTTATCTTTGATGAATGAATCCTACAACGTACCGTAGGCAGAAAGGGATTCTTACAGATAAAATGTACGTGTAGAAATCAAAGTCCACACTGCTCCTTCATCAACCAGTGAGTGAACTGCAAAAAATATGAGTTGGATTTTGATTTTCTCTCTCTCAATGCTATAATTCAATGCAAGTTTAAATTGCAAATGAGTCTCAATACTGAATAATACTTTTAAGCCTCAAAAAAGGCCAAAAGAAAGTCACTGAAAATCTGCAAGAATTGATACTGTTTCACCAAGAAGTATCAAACATTAACAGGCATATCTCAAGAAGAAAGCTCTCTTTTAATTACTTATTTTCTTTTAATTTCAAATTAAAATTACAATAAAAATAAAACTGGCATGGTGTTTTTGAACTCTACTCCAGTTACGTTTACAGAACGCGTGACATGCTGGACACACACACACTAGTGTTTCAATTTAATTTTCTATTCTATTTCACCTTTTGGCTCAGTGGAACAGCTGTCTTTAAAACGAGTACCTGATAAGGAAACAAATATGAAAGGATTCACTGCACTACTGTATACAAAACAATTTTTGTTTGTCTTCTTCACCTGAGTAGCCCAAGTGGGACTATTAGAAATAAAGCAAGCAGGATCTGGCCCTATACTTTTTCCTCTGGTGCACAAAAACATAGTTTTTCCAAATTCTGTACCTTCTGACAGGCTCGTGAGGACTGCACCATAAAACGCTATAATTTTTAACTACTAATCATGTACAAGTTTATATGCTTTACACCACCATTCTCAAGTAACAGGATTTTAAGAATTTAACTGTATCAAAATTCCCACTCAAAATTCTGGTTAGAGACATACATGATATCTGTCTCCTGGGATCCTAATAAGACATGGCATTGGAGTGCTATGCCCACAAGGACATTGTCATTCAGCTGTACTGTTAAACTCAGGCTTTTCTACTTTGAGATACACACTAAGAGGAGTGCACACCCTGTATGTCAAGATGCATCTAGGACAGTTTTACTACGAAGGTGCCATTCCATATTCACCGAGTTAAATGGTTAGGAAAAGAACAAACTCCCAAACCAGAAAATACTCCACCTCGCCGATTCTGATATAATACAGGAGGCTTATAATGGCTTTGAAAATTTGATTTAAAAAAAATGAAAAACCACACCACACCACTCCACCCGTACATTCAGATTTGTATCTTTTCAGAGCAATTTATGAAACAATGTCATTAAAAATACTGTATAGCAAGCAGAAACTGGCCAAAGCCATGACATTCAGACCCAAATATTAACTACCAAAGATTTGGATCCAGTGTGCCTAGCTCTATTACTAAGGTCAACAAAGCATCCTGAACTCAGCACAGAACCAAAGGAAAGGGCCAAGTAGTTAAGAATCAGAGGCAGTGAGAAATAAATGTCCAAAACCAGCAGTTGAGCAGTGGGAGGATGCAAGTTAGAAAGGCAATGAAGAAAGGAATTAGATAGGTCTGAGAAATCATTGCCAAGTCTAAGAGTTCTGCAAATGTGCCCCATAGCCAATCAGACTTTGTCACCTAGTTTTAAATGACATGTTCATTGCTGATGAACAACGCATTTTCATTAGCTTAGCAGAGGAAAAATTTGTATGTTAAGGATAAATGCTGGCAGAGAAGTGGATTAAGTAGGTCACTAAGTGCCAAGCCCAAAGAACACTGTTAGAACCATAAAAACAGACCAGGGCCATTCAAAAATTCAGTAAATTAAGAGATAGCATATTAGTAGTTATACCTTTGAAAATACAGTACTCCCATAATTGTGATGAGTGTACTCATTTAGGTTTAAATGAGTATTAATATTAGCAGCTCCTCCTCCTCCTCCTCACCACTCTTGAGGCTATCATCCCCTACGCTGTTGTGCTCTCACTCTTCCATCACAAACCACCCAAAGTCACTTTCCTCCATTGACTGGGTACGCTAGTCCTGAATCATCCTGTACTAGAAACACCACAGAAAAAGTGATCTGCATTATTTGATATCATATGTTAAAGATTGAAACTATTGTTTAAATATTAAGAGCCACTGTACTTAAGACCTAGGACTTGTCTATTCGGCGCCGCAGTCCAGACTCTGGGGGTGTGTGAATTGTAGAGTGCTCTGCAGTGTTGCACTGTAAGTACCCTGTGCAGACCCAGCTAGCGCGAACTCAGAAGTGTCTAGTTTGCACTAACATACTCCCATTCCAAACAGGACTACGTTAGCACAAACTAGGTATGCTTTAGTTCACATCAGCTGGGCCTATACAGGGTAATTACTGGGCAACACTTCAAAGACACTCTACAATTCACACCCCCACAGTCTGGTCTGCAGAGCCGTGTAGACAAGCCCTTAAATTCTACTGCAACACGGTACAATGTAATACAGAATTAAAGCATTTGCTTTGTCAGCTTGATCTAGCTGAGGATTTTAGTGGAAGTTATTACTAATCCTCTAAAGAGAAGCCCAAAATGAAGCTAGTGATGTCAATACTGTAATCATACTGAGTAATTCATCTGTATGCTGATGATTTTGCACAGAGAGGGGTAATGTGCATTTCCTATAAAAATTCTCTCTCACACACACATAAATGTTAACCTCCAACTCTTTTTGAAATAGGGTCTTTAATCTGGAGGCATTGTACTGGTACATTTTTTTAAATACATTTATAATTTTGGAATTAAGCACTCTGACAGAAAGAGAGAGACTCAGATAATCCAATACATCATAAAATTAATCCAATTTCAATATGGGCAAAATCAATCCTCGCTGCAAAAGCCCCACAGCTTCTTTGGCTTCATGAGTCCAGTTCCTGGTTCCTGTAATCCAGTCTACTGAATTTCTCTGGATGTTCCTTAAATGCCTGGTTCACTTTGCCACCTGTAGTTCCTTCACAGCTGTCCTTCCAGTCCCTCCAGCACAATTAATTCCCTGTTATCAATCTTTCCAGAACTGATCTCAGACAACCAGTTTCTCCATTTGTTTGCTGGATGACTTGTGACACTAGTGGTAATTCACCGACCACACAGCTCTGTCTTTCATTTATTTAAACACTATATTGCTATTGGATACAATACCTTTAAAGTATTTTTTTAACTAATGAACTGTGTGATCACTACCTGGAAAAACCTGAACTAGCCCAGATCATAAAGGCTCCCTGGTGGAAAAGGCAGCCCAGTTTAATTATTGCTATGAAAAAAATGACTACTTGTTTAATTTAGAAATGAAAAAAAAAAAGTCTTTGTGTAGAACTGGAATCCCCAAGAGGAAAAACAGAAGACATAAGAATAAATCTGAAGCAAAATATTGATCTCACACACTGAAAATATAGGGTGAAATACTGTTTTCCCTACACTCGTGACAATCAGGGTCCACATGCTACAAGGGGAAAACAGGGAGCTTGCATTCCAAAGAATAAGCAATTGTATATAATGTTATTGTGCAAAGAAATATGTCAAGTAAGATCTTTTATTAAATTGAGAACATTACAGGCTTTCAGAATCATTATGAGATATGTATAGAGGCTCTGGGTATGTGGGTGTGTATGTACATACATACACACATCAGCTCCACCTCACAGCAGGACAGGGAGTGATCAGACATGATAATGCAGCTCCCAAGATAGGTCTGTACAGAAAAGCCAGACTCAAATAATGATCAGTTGTACAACCCAGTAAAAGGCAATGATGGACCGAAAAAGTTAATGGAAAGACATTGAAACAACTGGGGATTTCCCCACTTCGAATATCTATAGTGACTGAAGGGGGGAAAACACAGGAAATTTTTAAAATGGAAAGTGTTTGAAGTCAAAGGCAGCCTGAAACCGAGAGACAGTCTCTAGGAGGTAAGCTGTCCATGAAACAGTGGATCCCCTGTTTAGATAGGGTGTACTCTGCAAAACTGTTCAAAAGTAATAAGTAACTTGTTTTAGAAAATGGATTTTCTCTAATATGGCAGTGTAAAGCCTGAGGTTGAATCTTTATATTTATTTACTGCATAGCTTGTATGTTTGCTCTCCCTTACTATTTCATCTGTGAGTTTTCTATTAAATAAACTGTTTATGTTTACCACAATCAGGTCTCTACTGTGCAAACTATGCGTGCCACAGTGAACGGATAACTGGGGGGCTAGCTTCACGCCTCCGGGGCTGACAGACTGGAGAGGAATGGTACTTAAGAACTTAGTAAGGACAGATTTGGGGAGACTTGGGACTTGCAAGGGCCACTGGTGTCACCCTGAAAGGAGTAACTAGACTGGTGGAAGCCAGGCTGAGACTCTGTGCTTATTGGCAGGCTACTAGTGTCAGGCATCTGAGCCATAGTAGTACAGCATTAAGGCATCCCAAGGTTACAAGGCAGGCAGTGACAGATCCCCTTAGGGGTCCAGGTAATGCCCAAAGCATCCCACTTGTGCATTCTCTCTCACTTCAGAGACCAATGCGAGATACGTTACCCTGTTAGAGAGAAGGAAACTTTTCCTCTTTGATGTCCTTATTCCTGACTAAATTGAGGGAGATGGCAATACGTGAAAGCTTCTTGAGTAAGAAGGGAGCTGAAGTATCAGTTATTATTCCAGCCACTCTCTTATTTATGCTGGGAAAAGCTATATTTTCTGGGACTATGAGGCTGCCAACTGGCTGCTCCGCTGAAAAAGATTAAGGCATAAAGTCAAGGAGGAGTATTGGAGGAGTGAGACTAGGGAAGAAATATAGCTGGGATTTAGGGACTCATATTTTCTTTTGACAGCATGACATAGAACTTAACACAGCAGTTACTTTTCCAGGACCATTAGAATGTCTGTGCGGATCGCTGCTGTCCTTTCACTCATTTAGTATTTGAGCCTTACAAGTTTATTAGGCAACAAAACCAGGAGGCAAATTTTGCTCACAGTTATACTGGTAAAAATCCAAATTAACGTTACTAGAGTCAATGTAATTACTCCTGATCTGCGTCGGTATAAAAGATTAGAATTTGATTGTAACTGCCTTACATCTGTTAGCATGTCAATGATAATAAGGACAGAGAGAGCTTTATAGAATGATTGCTTTTTTCCATCTATTTGCCAATGTTTTTCCTCCTGATGACAGAGCCATTACTGTTAGACTAAAGCACTCCTTGCCTTTATGTTCTAGAACCTGAACCATGTTAGTTACACCCTCTGCAGCTGTATCACTGGGAATGATGAGAGATGTGAGGCAAAGTGAACACATTTTAGATAATATATTCCCAAAATTTACCAAAACTTCACATGTGCACATTACCCACTTAAGCTATTGGATGTTCTTACTGTTGTCATCCTTTTCCACCCCCCATCTCAGCATCTGTCACCTCCTCCAGTGTTCTTTGCTTAACTTACACAGAAAGTTCCTGCTGATAGACAATCCATCTTTGTCGGTGAAGCACCATGTACATTTATGTCACATGCATAACATAAGAACAGCCATACTGGGTAAGACTAAAGGTCCATCTAGCCCAGTATCCTGTCTACCAACAGTGGCCAATGCCAGGTGCCCCAGAGGGAGTGAATCCAACAGTCAATGATCAAGTGATCGCTCTCCTGCCATCCATCTCCACCCTCTGATAAACAGAGGCTAGGGACACCATTCCTTACCCATCCTGGCTAATATCCATTAATGGACTTAACCTCCATGAATTTATCCAGTTCTCTTTTAAACGCTGTTATAGTCCTAGCCTTCACAACCTCCTCAGGCAAGGAGTTCCACAAGTTGACTGTGCGCTGTGTGAAGAAGAAATTCCTTTTATTTGTTTTAAACCTGCTGCCCATTAATTACATTTGGTAGCCCCTAGTTCTTGTATTATCGGAACAAGTAAATAACTTTTCCTTATTTACTTTCTCTACATCACTCATGATTTTATATACCTCTATCATATCCCCCCCTTAGTCTCCTCTTTTCCAATCTGAAAAGTCCTAGCCTCTTTAATCTCTCCTCATATGGGACCCATTCCAAACCCCTAATCATTTTAGTTGCCCTTCTCTGAACCTTTTCCAATGCCAGTATATCTTCTTTTGAGATGAGGAGACCATATCTGTACGCAGTATTCGAGATGTGGATGTACCATGGATTTATACAAGGGCAATAAGATACTCTCTGTCTTATTTTCTATCCCCTTTTTAATGATTCCTAACATCCTGTTTGCTTTTTTGACTGCCTCTGCACACTGCGTGAACGTCTTCAGAGAACTATCCACGATGACTCCAAGATCTTTTCCCCAATTCGTTGTAGCTAAATTAGCCCCTATCATATTGTATGTATAGATGGGGTTATTTCTTCCAATGTGCATTACTTTACATTTATCCACATTAAATTTCATTTGCCATTTTGTTGCCCAATCACTTAGTTTTGTGAGATCTTTTTGAAGTTCTTCACTGTCTGCTTTGGTCTTAACTATCTTGAGCAGTTTAGTAGCAGCTGCAAATTTTGCCACGTCACTTTTTACCCCTTTCTCCAGATCATTTATGAATAAATTGAATAGGATTGGTCCTAGGACTGACCCTTGGGGGACACCACTAGTTGCCCCTCTCCATTCTGAGAATTTACCATTTATTCCTACCCTTTGTTCCCTGTCTTTTAACCAGTTCTCAATCCATGAAAGGACCTTCCCCCTTATCCCATGACAACTTAATTTACGTAAGAGGGACCTTGTGTCACAGAGTCCCCAGGCGATGCTCTGGAACTGCTCCCCACAAAGCCAGTCAGGACTTTGGGGAGCCACCTCTTCCTTGGAGCAGACTGTCTTCAGGGCAAGAAGCTCACACGGCTTCACCCTCCTGGGTCTGACCTTGGAGCATTCAGCATATGCCCCTCCGTGCGCTTCCCACAGCGAGTCCGCCCAGGCGGGGTCCTGGGGAAGCCAGAGGGTCCTGCACGCACCCCCACTTTGCAGTCAGACGTGACTCTTAGCCAGCCAGTAAAACAGAGGTTTATTAGATGACAGGAACATGGTCTAAAACAGAGCTTGTAGGTACAAAGAACAGGACCCCTCAGCCAGGTCCATTCTGCGGCCCAGCAAGCCAGACAACCCCGTCTGCCCTCACTCTCCGTCCCCAGCCAGCTCCCAACTGAAACCCCCTCTAGCGCCTCCTTCTCTGCTGAGTTCCTTTCCCGGGCCAGGAGGTCACATGACCTCTTTGTTCTCCCACACCTTTAGCATCACCTTGTGGGGGGGAGGGGCCCAGGCCATTAGTTGCCAGAAACTGAGACACCCACACAGTATTCAGAGGAAACATTAAGAACAGTCCCACTTCATCACACCTTGTCAAAGGCTTTCTGGAAATCTAAGTACACTATGTCTACTGGATCCCCCTTCTCCACATGTTTGTTGACCCCTTCAAAGAACTCTAATAGATTAGTAAGACACAATTTCTCTTTAGAGAAACCATGTTGACTTTTGCCCAACAATTTATGTTCTTCTATGTGTCTGACAATTTTATTCTTTACTATTGTTTCAACTAATTTGCCCAGTACTGACATTAGACTTACTGGTCTGCAATTGCTGGGATCACCTCTAGAGCCTTTTTTAAATAGAACACATTATTAATAATGAAATTCAACAAAGACAAATGTAAAGTGCTACACTTAGGGAAGAAAAACCAAATGCCCAAATTCAGAATGGGGGATAAGTGGCTTGGCAGCAGCACTGCTGAGAAGCATCTGGGAGTTGCGGTGGATCACATCATCAAAATGAGTCAACAGTACGATGCTGTTGCAAAAAAAACAAAAACAAAAAAAACCAAATGCAATTTTTAGGTTGCGTTAACAGAGGCATAGCATGCAAATCATGGGACCTGACAGTACTGCTGGCTAGGCTTCAGCAGGAGTACTCTGTGCCATTTTGGTCACAAATGTATAGAAGGATGTAGAAAAACTGGAAAGGATCCAAAGGTGAGCAACAAAGATGATCAAAGGAATGGAATGCAAGCCATATGAGCCAAGGCTGAAGGAACTGGGTATATTTTGTTTGGAAAAGAGATTAAGGGGGGACATGATAGCAGTCTTCAAATACTTAAAAGGCTGCCATAAAAAAGATGGAGGAAAGTTGTTCTCTTGCCACAGAGGGCAAATCAAGAGTCAATGAGTTCAAACGACAGCATAGCAGATTTAGATTAAATCTCAGGAAAAACTTCCTAACCGTAAGAACAGTGGGACAATGGAACAGACTACCTAGGGAGGTTGTGGAAGCTTCTTCACTGGAGGTTTTCAAAAGAAGGCTGGATAGCCATCTATCTTGGAATGTTTAGATACAACAAATCCTGCATCTTGGCAGGGGGTTAGACTTGATGACCCTTGCGGTTCCTTCTAGCCCTATGGTTCTTTGATTCTATGATAAATGAGAAGTCTCTTATGTTGACAGTAAACTGGTGGGAAAGAAAAGCAAGGAGCTCATGTATTCTGTATGTGAAGGGATATTAACATCAGTACAGTATGACCCCTACTATGGATTCTCTTCAGTTCTTCCAACACGCCTGTAACCTTTCCCCTCTGTAACCATCCCCTCAAAAATAAATTCATTTTAAAAATCATCACCCACCACAATTGGTAAATTCAGCAGAAAGACCAAGGACTGAACAGATAAGGAAGCTTGAGGCCTGCATACACATAGAAGCTTTAGGGCCAGAATAGCTCAGAAAATTCAAAGTGGTTGTTTTGCGCGCGTACACACACACACACACACACACACACAGAGCGCTATGTTTTTCATCAAAATGTCTTTGACAGAAATTCTCTGGTCAGCTCCATTTAAAACTGTATTCCCTCTAGCACTGGTCCTTCAGGATTAAGCACACTGGTGGGAGCAATGTCAGGAAAACATCACAGCTGCCCATGCTGGACCTGATAGAGGACTTGAGCCTTCAGAACTGTCAGCCAGTACCACATTCATGTTTTTTAAAAAGATCAGCTTGGATACAAACATATCTGCAATGACATCCCAGATCGCCAATGCCACTATGGTCTGCCTTTCTGCCACAAGCAGAAGGACAGCAAAGAAGAGGGATTTGAAGATGAAAAGAATGGTTAGGATAAATGGGTATGTTTTGTGAGGCATATTCAACTTTTGTCCCATCCTGATGCTATTATGGTGGGGAAACGAGAAAAGAAACCATAGTTCCTCCCATCTCACACACATTTCCTATCTCCGGGCTATGAAGAGGTGATCCTATCCGGTGTGCCTATAGACTACTTATCTGCTATCTTCAAAATGGCAGGGAATTTGAAAGGCACTTTGTCCAATTAGAAGTGTGGAGAAATATTCATCCCGTCCCTGACTAAGATGAAGCACTTCTTTCAAAAGCCGTAGTGGCACAGTGCCAGCTTTAGGGAGTCCAACTATTCTGTGCAGAGCCAACAGTTATTAATTAGTTTTATTAGTGGCAGGTCCTTAATGTGAAGTGACAGGGAAAGAGAGACTATCCTGTCAATACCAAAATATAAATTGTCCAGATTTCGGTTGTTCTGTTTCATAACACGTACAGGCGGCCAGCCAGGGAAGAGTGAGGAAAAGTGAACACAGCCAAATGTCTGTCTACAGTGTTCCTGTATATTAATGGCATGCTGAAAAGACTAAGTTACCTCAGGTGGCTCTCTGGGGAACTGCTCATGAATTTTAATTATGAGGGAGGGAGCATCATGAAAAATAATGCTCCCTACATGCTAGCATTTAACATAGTCTGAGCTACAGCAGTCACGTCCCATGAGAACAAAAATAGACATGATTGGGGGACAAAGCCTGTTCACATTTCTCACTTTAATGGGGTTGCTTGCATGAATGAAGTGAGCAGGATTTGGCCTCAAAGCTGGAATCAACATCAAGTGACCACCTTAAAATAATGTTCTGAGAAAGAACCATATTTATTTTTGTGCACAATAATATAGGTGAAAGCAAGGGAATTAAATTGCATGCTTCAGGAAACAGAAGTTATCATTACCATTATTCCCAAATACAGTCTTGTTCAGTTTACCAGAATCTTAGCATCAAATATTGTCTATTGCCAGCAAATCCTATTGTCTTGTGAACTACAGCTTTTAAAAGAAAGGAGAGAGAGAATAAAGGTGAGTTGTGCCCATTATTCAAGGTATGCATGGAATGCCCCATTTTCTATGGTATGTCTTAAGTAGGATAAAAATGACCACATTTTATAACCCTAGCACAGACAGGGCAAGATGTATTTTAACACATTAGATGGTTGAAGGGTTCACTTCAACCAGCTAAAATATGGTAGAATACAACTTGCCCTGTCTACAAGAAGGTTTTCTAATGATTTAGTTAAAACATGTTAACTAACATGTTTAATAAACCCTCTTTTGTCTTTGTTTAGGCGCACTAAGAGATCAAAGAGTAACATACATACTCATGCTGAAAGAATTAATTCCTGCTGAAGTAATGCATCAGTATAATCAGAAGATATGCAATACTATTATCATCATTATTTATTATTTGTATCCAAATAGTGCAGAGAGGTCCCAACCACATCCAGGGATTGCGCTAGCCATAGTAAGTGACAGTCTTTGTCCTAAAGAGCGTACAGGCTAAACAAAAGAAGATAGACAAAGGATGAGAAGGGAAACCAGGGCATGGAGGTGAAGTGACTCACACAAAGTGCCCCGATAATTTAGTGGCAGAGCTAGGAACAGAACTCAGATCTCCTGACTGCAAGTCTGGTGTCCTACTCACTAGGCCACACTGCATGCTCTCCCACACTAGAATACCACAAAGTTCTATGACTCCATTACAGCATTCTGCCCTGCCTCCCCAACCCGAAACACAATACTCTATTTCACTAGGATGCAAAAAATACTGCATGCTACACCTCAAGCAGATCAGGTATCAATGCCCTTATATGAAATTGGCAGGTAAGATGGAATAGGATAACTGCTTCATTCCCCTCCGCCCAAAAAGGAGGGAAAAATTATGTCAGTATACAAAGACCTTGCACAGTTCCTACAATCAAGCCATTGGGGAATTGTTAAAAGGAGAATGAGAGAGATCTACAGAGACTGGGTCCATACCCAAACTCCTAAAATGCATAGTTATGTCTCCTTTGCAATACAACTGTCCAGTCAGAACAACATTCTACAGTCCATCCTGTACAACTCAGCTACCACATGGTTATCTCAGAGTAACAGTGCACCTGCAATAAAGGACCTAGAAAAATATTAATCTGGTAGAAAGCTTTAAAGCAGCAATGTTAAACAAAAGACAGCCAAGGCTATCCTCTCAAGTTCTGAAGTAAATAATTTCCCAGTGGAGAAGGACCCCTATGGATCTAACTCAAAAAGAACCATATGATCCAATGGTAATATTTTTAATTAAGTCAGCTTTATCAGATTGGCAGGCATGAGGGGATACCCTAAAGAAAACTAACCTTAAAATAGGGAAAAGTGAGAAAGAGAAAGGACTATATTTGTTTTCAGACATCCACAAAATTCAAGGAAACTTCAATACACAAGTCAAAGAGCCTGTACCATTATTTCAGCTATAACAACATGAGTTATACAGGTAACTTCACCTTCTGATACCTCATAAGGATAACATAAGGACGGTCACTTTGTCGAAAAAAACCAAAACAACCTTCCCAATGCTAGCTCTACTTGCTCAGCTACAAGACAGTGAAGAAAAACTGCACCAACCCCCAGCACCACATTTTAGAACTCGAACATTTGGCTACACACAATTCCATTCTCAGTAACAAATAATAAATGCATTTTTTTTAGGAGGAAGTGGTTTCACAGGCATAAATAGAAGTTTGTTGTCAATGGAAGTTGTGTGTCTTTTTGTGCCTTAGAAAATCTCCCTTAAGTGCCTCCACGGCGCTCAGTGTTACACAGAACACAAAGAGAATCATGGTCTTGGGAAGTTTATAATCTAAACCCCAACACATACACGACTCCCTGGAATAACCAAAAGTGATGTTAGCTTTGAGAATCACATCTCTCATACCCTCAAAGAGGGGAGCAAGCCCATGACTTATTTTCCCCTTTCGTTTTCCTGCCCTCTTTTGAGAGCAAAATCGTGTAATCAATTGATTCTGTTCTTGATGCATTTTGGACTTGAATCTATATTGTTCTACTATTTACGATGATTCATTTTAAAGTCCAAATTGCTCATTATAAATTTGCTCCTGCAGCACTGGATCTGTAAATTTATTAGGTAAGTTGAATGAGTTTGGACAGACATGAATGAACAAAAACCTCACTCCAAAGTTAAACAAAACTTTTTATTAGATTCATATCATTTGGATTACTTTTTTCCTTTCCACTACATTCTCCTGAGTCCAAGTTCTGGCTATGACTGGAACTAGTAATAATGAAATGTCACTAAAAGGACTGCTTACATGGAATTTCATGCTGGAGCACAAGTAATGGTATGAAGCATTGGAAATCTCAGTAAAATAAAAAAATCAAAGACAGAATCTAAAGAGTCTGTTGATACCTTAATTGCTGCATGTGTGCAATGTCATTAATATGAATGGGAGGGTAAACGTGTGCTCACTGAGAAAAGACAATAAAAGGGAAGCTTACCTATTCTAAGTAGAGTTCTTGGAGATGTGCAGTCCCTATATGTATTACACGGTGGGTACATAGAATCATAGATTGTTAGGGTTTGAAGGGACCTCAAGAGATCATCTAGTCCAACCCCCTGCTCAAAGCAGGACCAATCCCCAAATGGCCCCCTCAAGGATTGAACTCACAACCCTGGGTTTAGCAGGCCAATGCTCAAACCACTGAGCTATCCCTCCCCCGCAAATATGCACCCCAGACCCCTTGGGACTGGAGAATTCTTGCAAGCAGTGTCTGTTTGTCCATGCCTGTAACCCTGCTCTCCTCATGCTCTGCCTTGAGGATATGAGGGGCGGAGTGGACCAACCTCCTCTTCGGTTCTTTCTCTACTGCAAATTGAGTCATAATCCAAGCAGAGGGGAAAAGGGCAGCTAGCAGAACAGAGACGGCCCACACATCTCGAAGAACTCCAGTTGCAATAAGGTAAGTAACTTCCCTTTCATCTTTGAGTGCTGGTCACTAAGCGTATTCCCATGATGGGTGACTGACTAGCAGTACTCAAAACGGAGGAGGGTGCAAAGATACAGGAGGTATATCTATTTGTAAAACTGCTGTCCCAAATGATGGGTTAGTGGAGGAGTTCGGGATGAAGGCCTAATGTCTCAAGAATGTGAGAATGGAACTCCAAGTAGATACCCTGCAAACATCAAGCAGGAATACTTCTTGAAAGGCCCCTTGTGCCCTTGTAAAGGCAGTTCTCTCCTAGTGTTGGGGAGGAAGCTGTGTCAATGGATCGATGAGGATATAGCCAGAAGTCCACTTAGAGATACTCAGATGAAATAACTTGACCTTGGACTAGTTCTGCTATAGTAACGAACAGTCAATGTGATTTTCTAATTAGTTTAGTTCTTTGCAAGTAAAATGCCAATGTTCACTGCATGCCGAGGGAATGAAGTCTCCTCAGTTCGCAAGAAACATGAGGCTTCAGAAGAAATATAGGCAAGTGAACTGACAGTTTTATATGAAAATCTGAAACTAGCTTAGGAGTGAGTTGTGGGTGTAGACATGGCGAGACTTCATTTTTTATGGGAATATTGCTAATGGCGGATCAGCCATGAGGAACCTGAGTTCACCTATCCTTCCAGCCAAGGTGATGTCCACAGGGAAGTACAAGGGCTGTGAACCATGTGTTCTTTTCCAGGGATGATACTATCAATGCCAACGTAACCATATGGAATTTTAGTTTTTCAAATAAAAACAGAGTCATCGCAGGTCAAGAATGTGTCTCCATTCTCCCTTCTTGGGAATCAGGAAATATTTTCAATAGAACCCTTTTCCTTCATGTTGGAGAGGCACCCGCTCCATTACTCCCCATTGGAGGAGAGATTCTGTCTCCTGGAGAAGGATCACCTCATGAAAATAGTCCTGGAAGAGGGACTGGGAAGAGTTTTGGAGGAAGTAGGAAGAGAAACTCGATGGCATAGCCAGAATGGATGATATTCAGCACCCACTTGTCCATTGTTATTAGTACTCTTTTTCCCGCAACTGGAGTACAGACAGTCAACAAAGGACACACGAGGATTGAGTGGTACCAACAGCAGTTCACAACTCCCGAACATTGCCTTCAAAGAGAAGGCAAAGGGCAGACACTGACCTGTTTAGGCAGTCTGGCTTGCGGGGAGTATCACAGTGTAGGAACTGTGCAGCTGTAAAGATTCCCCAGTCAGTAGAGAGCAAGATGCAGGACTCTGCCCATCAGAGGTCATGGCTAAGGATGCAGAAGTCTAGAGTGGATGCCCTCGGTGGACCACAAGGGGAGAATACAGGTTCAGTGCCCTGAACTGTGACAGTTTCATATTAGTGTTCCCATAAGTACAAGTAAAACCAAGACAATAAAAGTCCTGGATGAACACATTTCTCAAACAGTTACGAGTATATCTTCACTGCATTTACCCAAAAAAGTGGTGCATATATTTTCTGCATTCACTGATCCTCAAATAAAAAGCCTATATGTAAAGGAGAGGTTTATCATGGCTATTAGCTCATAGGTCAGCATGTAACATGTTCAGGGTAATTATGTCAATGTATGCTATCCAAGACCAATGCATGTCTATTTAACTCAACATTACTTTGCAGGTCCTGTGCACATGATTTGTTACCAAATCAATGTTAATAATGCCTGAACATTTGACTTTCAGTCATGAGTTCCTGTTATTTATGCTTATCAACACAGGTAAATTGCATTTAAACAAAACAGTGAAATAAAGTTCTGGACATTTCATTGAAGTTTTTCTGAGGTGTCAGTTTGCCTGAAGTGCTCTCATTGCTTTATTCATAGCACCCAACATTGCTTTTGTATTCAAAGACATGCATAAATCTGAGTAGCCAATGACCGTTTCCTAAATATTAGCGTGCTCCTATCCCTGCCACGTCTGTGTTATGCTATCAGGCTTATGGAATAGCCTCACAACTTGGCTTTAAGTTCCCTCTCATCCTCCTGAGACTTCCCCTCATGACACCCAAGACGTATCTCCTAGTGATCGTAGCATGGGAGGTATTGCCTAAGACAGTGTGCCTGCAATTTTACACTGGGCCCGACACGGTTGTGCTCAGCTCTCTCTCACACTCTGTGGCTTTCCTTACAAAGTTAGCCTAACAGTACACTGTGCACTAGAGCATGAGAGATTCTAATGGAGCACTGCCAGGCCCCACTGCAGACCATGGGCACATTGCCAGAGACTAGAGACATCATTCACAGGGGATCATCTAAGGTACAGTCCTTCAGCCTGCAAGCTCTTAATAGGATGGACAGTCTTTATTTTTGTTTCTTGTACAAGTGCCAAGCACAACGTTGGGACAAAACAAAAAAAACCACCACCACCAAAGAAGAGTTCAAGGCATCACTGGGGTGACAAAGGCAACTATAGATTCAGCAAGGACGCAGGAATGGAGACGGGGAAGCCTTAGGGAAGAGAAGACAAACCAACCTCAAGCTGTATGAATCCAAAACCCAACTCTGTACAGTCCTAGAACATTTCATCAACACCAGGAGTGCAAGGGAGGGTTTGCCATCTGATTAAACAAACGAAAATTTGGAGCAAACATTCCCACATGGAATTGGAAAGTGTGCGCTCACAAACAGAACTGACCGGTGCATAATCTCAGTAGGGTTCAAAAATTTGAGCCATAACCTATTAATAATAGGATACTCGATAGATTATATGACCACCATGACTTCTAAGCACCCAGATGTAACTTCTCGGAGCTGTAGTCCGGGGGTGGTCTTCCCAGTGCTCTTTAGAAACTTCTCCACATGAACAGTGTTAAGAGTAGTCCCACAACAGTATACAAAAGCTGAAGTGCATTTTTTGCCTCTTGCAGCACCATAAAGGATCAGGTAATGGTATTAAGGGTGTATGAGGGAAGGGACATTACACATTTTTTCATCTGACAGAATAAAGTAACAAAATTATGTATCACTGATCTGCTAATTTAACAATTACAATCTTAAATAAGTCACCAGACAGCACAAAATGCAAGATAATGGGCATAATTTTGACAATGTAAAAGGAAAATTAAAAGGCACATTATCCTATCACCTATGTAAATACCTTGAAAACAGACAGCTTTTTCATGGGCCGTTTTATCAGTGTATTTGGATCAGTGCAATGTGAAACACAGCAACTGCTGTTATGTAACTAAACCCTGAGTATACAGTTGTCATTCTGGGTAAATTTAACTTTGCAGGTTTAGGACAGAGATCTGTTGCTAGAGAAGGCCACGTGAAATAATAGAAATTTAAAGACATATCACCCTGTTTGTTTGTTTTGGGGGAGGGCAGAGGTTCCACGGAAAGAATCAGATAGGTCACTCAGACATCGTGTTTTGTAAGGCAACATTCTGCTTGTCACAGAAACACGGTCGCATTAGCCATTCTAATAGCAAGTTTGAGAACAATGAATCCTGACAAGAGCACGGTTGTTCATTTACGAAGCTGGCCACATTTCCCTCCACCTGCATTCTAACAGCAGGCGTTGGCAATATAGATACTTATGGGGTTTAATACAGTTATGAGCCAAAGTGTAAGCACTTGTATAGAGAATATGTCATAACAGGGAGCTTTATAATGAGAACAGAGTATATTATTAGCATTGTTATGAAACTGCTTTAGCACTTGCAACTAGCACATCCCAATGACAGAGTTATGGCTAATCTCTGTGAATCTGTTTTCTTTATTTTATTTATTACCGAACAAAACACTGGGTTACCTTTAACTCAAGTTGGCTAGTTAGCACTCACGTGCACACATGTAGCCCGAACAATAACATTACATTAAAAAAAAAAGTCAAAAATGTTTAAGTATGCAGATGAACATTAAAGGAAAGTACATATACAAAAATCCACAGTTGAAATAGTCTTAAACATACATGCACATGATTCTCGCATCATTTTAAGGCCTTTTTATGCTGCTCTAGCAGGGTAATAGGGCCTTAGTGTAGCTGCAGGAACACGTGATTACAATTCTATCTTAGATGACCAGCTAAGGTGTCCCACAGACATACCTGAGGGCACTTTTCCATCCTTTTTATCCAACATTCCAGATCACCAGGGTCCCTTGGACTCCTCAGTCTATGAAACACTGCAGTGTTCCACTAACACATGCATTCCCTTTTTCAAGAGCAGTAATGAGTCTGATCTTTAATACAGTGTTCTCATATGTGAAGTTTAGAATAGAAAATGCCACGGTATCTTTACATTAATCTGTTCCAAAGGAAAAGTATTTCAAAGTAATTGTGCTTAAAAAAAAAATCAAGCTAAAGCCTCCTGATCAAGGCATTATGAAAGAATGTACCAAGGATCCATCTACATATGATTTAGTATATTTTAAAGACAGCCATCTGTGGATGTCCCTTTGCCTATCAGAATGATGTTGCACTCTTGAGGCAGGTATGACAGCTTTTCTGGGAGTTGTCACTGGCATTGTGATTTTACACAACCCAAAAGAAATATCACTATTTTTCTTCCAGAAAATAAAATGGAAAAAATCCAAACTTTCACCAAATGAAATGGAAAACACATGCTATGTGATGCAAATATATTTATTACTCAAACAGGTATATATATTGCCCAAAATGAATGACCTGCAATTCCATAAATAAAACATAAGTAGACAATAATCAAGTCCTGAAGCTAATAATTAGATAGATTTATTAGAGTGTACTAGGATCTAAAGGCAGAGACATGAGTGGTAGGCCTAGATGCTCTTTTCAGCAATTAACCTATAATGAAGTTTCAGTCAAACCAATCCCAATGTGTTAAAAACATGTTTGTTTCATGGAGAGCTAGCTGGACAATAAAGCAGGTTTTCTAAAATTTGACAAAATTATTAATTAAAATCATTTCTTCCTTGTTTTCATTTCTAACATTTTACTACAGGGGTAGGCAACCTAAGGCACAGGTGCCGAAGGCGGCACACGAGCTGATTTTCAGTGGCAGTCAGACTGCCTGGGTCCTGGCCACCGGTCTGGAGGTTCTGCTTTTTAATTTAATTTTAAATGAAGCTTCTTAAACATTTTAAAAGCCTTATTTACTTTACATACAACAGCAGTTTAGTTATATATTGTAGACTTATAGAAAGAGACCTTCTAAAAAGGTTAACATGTAATACAGGCAGGCGAAACCTTAAATTAGAGTGAATAAATGAAGAATCGGCACACCACTTCTGAAAGGCTGCCGACCCCTGTTTTACTACAATGAATTGTGATTCAGTCACCTTTGGAAAATTTGGGAAAGAAATATGGACCTCTAATGTAAATGCTAGAAAAAAAGAAAGGAACTCAGGATTATGTTCAAATCGGGCACATTTTAACTTCTTCAGCCTGTACTGGGCTCAAATGATTTTCTGCTTTTTAATTTTTAAAATGACCACAAATCCTTACCACTTAAATCATGTCAGTTCTTACATTTTAAAGAGTAGCATTAACTTTTTTTCCATTTTATCACTCCATACCTACCCCTCTTTCAATTTCAGGCATGTTGAATCGGACATTCATATACTGATGATCCATAAGCTACATCCCTTGCCCCAGTTACCCAGGATTTCACATTCTCCCCTTTCCCTCTCGGCTTCTCTGATGTTCTCATCACTTCTTCTTTACCTTTCAGAGTAGTTAACATTTTCATTTACTGACTGATAGTAAATCTTAATGGTTCTAGTATAAAAATTATGTTCATATGTTCAATGTATCTACTGACAAGTTCAAAAACTGTAAAAAACTGACAGAATTTACCCACTGGGCTTTATTCTGGAAGGAGTCTTTTTTCCCTGAACCCTGATTTGAGACCACTCTCCACCACTCAGGATGAGGCCTGCAAGTCACTTGGCATTCACTGGTCTTGATGGAGTCCATCTTAGCCAGGGAGACTGAAGTTTTAAATATATTCCTCCTAACTATTAGAGAGATTAAATTTCCTTTATACAATCTACTGTATCTATTGTACAATTCTATTTTTTTCTAGCACATGCACTGGGTTTATTGTAGAGCATGAGAGAAACAGGAAAATGTAATTCCATGAGACAAGAATTCTCAAAGCTGTTACACAGTAAATCAGGGAGCTGGCATCAGGCTGACAAGTAGGATGTATCCAAAGAGGAACATTCAAGGTCTCATTCCCTGGTTCATACATAAGTAATAACACATAAGCTGTATAGTTATATACTGAAGAGCTTTAAGCCTGTGATACGTTGTGAGGCATGAGCTGGAAACAAGTGCTCTGACCTCCCATGTTGGGCAAGTATTTTATTGAAGAATATTACTGCATTTATAAAATCTTTCCGGGTACATTTATATATACATGTATTAAAGGATCCTCTGATTTGCATGGCTACACTGGATTCTCTCAGTCAAATCCTATACCAGCCAGACAAACTTCTCCATTTATAAAAATATGTAGCCCTGCAAGCGAATCTGTTTATTGGCCACCATTCTAGGTCATCGCTAAAGCCTATGGAGAGTTAATAGTCATAAATGTGGCATGAGCAGCGTTCCAAGGGCATACAAAATGTGTACTAGAGGATCTTCCCCATCTGATATTGGCAGCATGAACCCATCCCCTTTTCCCTTGAAGAAAATGATATAGCCTTTAAAAAATAAAATGGCTTTTGCCTTTTCTCAACTGAAATTTCCAGGCAGAGCTGTGGGAGCAAGAGCTTGCTTTTTTATTACACTAACTCAACTGCTGTCCATGCTCAGTCAGTGTACAACACTAATGGGGAAACTATGGTTTGGATAAGCATCCACTAGTATAAATGCTTATTCAACCTTATAGGAGTAATTCCAGGCACACCCCACTTCAACATCCAGTGACAGTGGATTCCACGCACAAGCCAAGACCCCCACACACCCCTCACCCCATTTTGAGACTTCTCTCCTGCAGCCCTTAGTTCTCTAACTTCCCCTAATTTCCCACTCAGCAAGATGACCTTGGCCTTTCCGATGACAACCTGGAGACAACAGGATCTTCAGAGGCCAGCAGCTCATCTTCAGTTCAAAGCCAAACAGCTGGCTTTCCCCTTGCTCAACAGCAGCACTTGGCCTACCACTTTATCTGCTAAGTTTCCACTGTTATTCCTCCTGGAGCAAAATCTGGTGCAGCGAACTCAAGACATGAATAGAAGCAGATCCCAGCAGTAAGGCTGATCTGATCTGAGAGGGAGGATATAGGGACTGGAAAGTAGAAACCACAAACCCTGGGGACTGACTTACTGTTAAGAATCACCACCTGGAAAACAAAATTTAGGGTAGGGGAAGGCCTGGATTTTAGCTGCATACATCATAGTTTTTGGCTATAATTGCTGGGGAATAAAATTAATTCATTTGGAATCAACTGAAAATTCACAGACAAGGGACTTAGGTTAAGGACTGTCTGACATAACAGCAATAAAAAAGATATTATTAAAGTATTGTTATTAATAGCTCATCTTTATGAACTTGCACCCCAAGGCATTTGTGCACCCTAACAAAAAATAAACTCCACAAGGTAATTAAATTAATCCTGATGTAACTTACTTTAAAGGGCTCAAGAGGATGTGCAAAAAAATACAACAGACCCCAGCATTCCATACTAGTATGTAACAAATGAAACCAAGAAAGAAAGGTAACACAAACCCAGGCTTGTTTTATTTTTAGGTGCCTCCTAACATTTTCTTTTTGCATACCAGTGTGCCTTTTTGGCTGGCTGAACTAGTTACTGAAAGCACCTGACAGTTTCAGCTGACTCAAGGAACACATTTAAGCTTTATCAGTGCTGCATAGTTATTTGCATCAACTCAGAGTCTGTTCTTTTGACAGTTGTCTCATTTAATTGAGTAAAAAAAGCTGTCAGTCTAAAGCAACTGAGCCCAAGGTAAACTCACTTTGAACTAACCATCTGCCAGAGCATCTCCCAGGACAGTCAACACTTAAGGATAAGTTGAATCCAGTTATCTGGATCCCTAATTAAATCATTCCTGAATTAAATCTTCAATGGCCCTGCAATTCAACACATACATTGAAACTACACAGCACAATCCCATTCCTTTGAATATGGGGAGGCGGGGAGAGAGAGATATATTTCTCACTTTGATAGCAATGAAATAAAAAGAAAAACATTTTCATGGTAAATTAAATCCATACTGCAAGCCTCAAAACTAGAATACATTTTGAAGTGATTCTTCTGCTTTAGATACAGTTTTTCATTGAGAGTGTTATATTGTGGCATAACAGAAGAATGCAGTGCAAATACTCTACAACAGCAGAAAGCAGATAATGCTGCCCTGGGTGAAGCTTTAGTTTCAGTTCTCAGTACCACTGCAGATTTAGTCAGGTAATTTACCAATTAGAGTGGAGGTGTAGGATGCCATGTGATTGCTGGAAAATTCACAGACTTGTGTTCTATCTGTAGTGGTGAAAATGAAAGAATTAAACCTACTTTGCAAAACTAAACTGGTGGATGGATATACATGTAACTCTGTAACCAACCCCTCAGTTACAGACGCAGCATCATACTCAGCAATGACTGTCATCATTGGTGCTATGAAAGGGGGCGGGGAAATATAAATAATCCTTGGATCCAAAGGTGAGGAGAGAAAAATCATTAAGATTTCCATCTTAACGAGACTATGCAACCAGGTCAGAATGAATTTTGTATCCACATTACAACCCATCAACTGTTTCAACCTCATCATCTTAAATCAAAAGCAGGTGAAACAACTCAAGACTTTGGGGTTTTCTTAAATGTACCATGAAGTTACATGTATCTAGTTATCTTTAAGCTTCTCTAAAAGTCGGGTGAGACCATTTATGGGGCTGCAACTAAGGATAGGCAAATTAAAGATTAATTTAGCCCAGCAAGACAGATAAATTAGCTCTTTTCATCTTTAATCCAGGTTACAAGAATTACATGGTTACATGGAAAACAAAAGCTGAAATTCAGGTTAGGAAAAAGTAGTTGAAAAACAAACTGATAAGGAGGTTGCTTAAGAGTCTGCATTTGCAGAAGGAGGTAGAAGGCAAGGGAAATAAACTTGTAACATAATATAGGGCTCTCTTCTCCATCTTTTCGTTCCCTCTCCCCTTCATCCTTAGCATCCACACTTACCTAAGTAAACTCTTTGGCAGCTAGCTCAAGTCGTAAATCATTGAAAATTAATTCCACAACTGTAGTTTCTTCAATATGTTCTCAAGCCCTTGAAATACACATGGAACTAACCCACATAAAGCAGTCTATCTTTCAAAGCTACCACTTTTTCCTTGTTTTAAAACAAAGATGCCAAGTAAATTTAGCAGTCTCAGCTTTACAACTTGCCGGGGCATCTGGTCATGATCTACCAATCTTTAAAGTCGATCAACCCTTGAGCATTTCCAGTGCAAAACTATTCATTCTTAGGAGGAACAGAAATAGGGAGAGACAAAAGTGGAGAGGTTTTGGTGCTTTAAAGAAAAAAATGGAAATTTCAAATAGAATAATTATTCTAATTACATAGAAACCGTAAACTGTTAAAATATAGTAAATACACCTCTACCTCCATATAACGCAACCCGATAGAACACAAAGTCAGATACAACATGGTAAAGCAGTGCTCTGGGGGGGGAGGGCTGCGCACTCCGGTGGATCAAAGCAAGTTCGATATAACACGGTTTCACCTATAATGCGGTAAGATTTTTTGGCTCCGGAGGACAGCGTTATATCGAGGTAGAGGTGTATTTGTAACCCTAAGTCTCCTGAGAAAGGTGTGCCCCCCAGACTCTGATGCCATGATTTAATAGTGGATAATTGTGAGAATGATGTACCTGAGAGTACTATATCAAACCTGTAAGGAATGTCTGCCATTTATGAGAAAGGAAGGACTCTGTCTCCATTACCAAGAACTTGTTCTTGTGTCACTAAGAGCAAATCAGGAGAACCTAACTTGACTGGAGTGTTGACAATGCCTAGCACTTTTGGAAATTCTGCCATTTATTTGGGGACATATACAAGGATCTGGGAGCCTACCTTACAATGCTAATTTTTATAGCAACACACATATACACAGATGGCGCTATGCAAAACAAAGACAGATTCCCTACTCAGAAGAGTTTAAACTCAAGACAAGACAAAAACTAAAGAACAAGACAACATATGAAAGGAATAGTAAAGTAACAACACAATTTCTTTACTATTATTAGTATTATCATTAACACAAAAGATGGATCAGTTTCAAGATACAGTGTTCAGAGAGAGTGCAGGTTCAGTTTGCATAAGCATTGGCAAATACCAGTACATACACAAAATTTATCTGAATTATCCAAACACCTTATATCTGCAAAACTTGGGCTGGAAATAACTTGACGACTCACTCTCTTGATATTTGGCACTTACACTTTCAGTCTTCTAAACCCGAAAAATGCAAAAGATGTGAGAAAATAGTGAAAAAATAAACTTTAAAAAAAAAATCTTAGTACAAGTTTGATTTGGTTTCAATTTAACTTTACGGTGAAGGTTTGTGAGTTGGGGAGAGGAGCCCCCCAGATTACTTCACCCATCCTGAACATTCAACTATGAATTGACATCACTGTTAGGGGATCTAAATTGCATTCTATAATCTGGATGGGAGAGTATCAAGCATGCATGTCTGAAAAATAGTCTCATTATAGCACCCTATGAAAGTTGTACTGTGGAAAGTGAAGCACTACAGGGCATAGTTTATTAGCTTCTAGTACTCTTTCCCATGGATACCCTTAGAAAGAGGATCCTGGTGAAAGTGAATAATACAGTAATAGTTTCCTTACAAGCCAACAGGTAAATGATTAGGACTTCAAGACTGCTATGGAAGAGATAGGGATCAGTGCTACTGTAACCCCAGACTTTCTGAGTAGATTAGGTGACAGAATAAACCATCTTCAAGAAGGCTGGATTTATTTTATCGTGCTTGTGACTCTCAATAAAATATTGCAGTCCCAAGTCATGGACCTATGGCTCATAGTATATACAGTCAAAATTAAACACTTGAGCAATCTCAAAACCCGTAGAATACATAAAACTCACTCATCTGATTTCCATGCATCAGAAGTCTCCCAGGACAGGTCCTCCCATCTCCGTCTCTTTCCCAGTACATTTTTTGAGTCCCTTTAATTAGCTCATTTATTAGTTGTCGCACAAACACCACTCTCAGACCGCCATCCCTCAGACTAGAGGGGAACACTTACTGACTCTACAGGATTTCTGCTTCATCTACCTAAGATTCGGAAAGACTCTTTCTACTTTCTTGCCAGTAATATTTGACTTCATAGACTTTATACTTCTCAATATAATTTACAAGGATGATGGGGCAATTATCTGGTGTAAAAAACAGAATGTTTCTGCCCCAGGATGGTTTCCATATTGAGTTCTGAAGGACTTGTATGTCCATATGAGATTACATCTTCAGCAACTAACTCTGGTTATTAACATTCCCTGTCTAACAGTGCTGAGTGCTCTTTAATTCAGTCCTGATAACTAAGATGCTAAGAAGAGAGTCCATATTCAGTGACTTTTTTTTTTACTTTAATAACAAATATTCTGACATCTAAAACAAAATAGAGTCAAATGCCACATGCACAGCAAGTGTGCTAGAAATAAGATTTCTTTAAAGTAACCTGGCAGCACATTACAGGGTCATGATTTATGATCCTGTAATGTGCTAAGGATCGTAGAGAAGCACAGCTTTTGCTATTAAGGAGCTCATTTGAAAGCGATTGTTGATTTTGCACTTTAGGAATCAAGAGGTCTGTCTGTGTTACATTCTATTATTTGTATTTCATGTCTATTTTATAGTGTAATACATCTTGTATATCCAGAGCCACCATTTAAAGAAAGGATCTGGTACCACTTTTACTTTTTACAGTTGTCAAAATAAAATGACAAACAAGCGCAAACTCATGAAATATTCATGGAGCTCCTCAGACTCATTGCAGTGTTCATTACCATGACTCCCAAGTACAGGATGTTCAAGCCAGACTTCATATGCACAGGGCTAAATTCCACTCTCAGTTTCACCTATGAAATGCCATTGGACCATAAAATTTAATCCAAAATTGCCTTTTAGAATTATTCTGCATCCAGTACTTACTTTTATGGGGTGCAAAATACAATCTAAGGGATTCTACTACAGAAAAACAGCCCCCCTTCCCCTCGTATTGTGAGTCTGGAAAATAGAAAAAAAGCCAATAGGTCAGATCCCTAGCAAAAAAACCCTAATTGTATGGCCAAGGCATCTTCAAGAATAATTCCGCTAATAACTCCTGCTATTCAAGTATTGATTGGAGCTGAGGTGGTTTTTCCAAGGAACCGCAGATAATACCTCTTTACTATTCAGAATTGGTATTGCATACTGCCATTCCATAATCATAGCTTGCTTTTAACAATCAGCCAAAGTTGCTTGTCAAATCCATGTGCAAGAAGCACACGGTTGGAGCCTAATTTTGTCTACCCAGAAGGAAGCTAGTTAGGACAGCAGGGAGCAAAGCTAAATTTTGTTATACTATCAAGAAGTTTACTCGTGCTGAAAAACATCCTTCCCTGTAAATTGGGGAACAAGATGTTTAAGGAACAAATAAATGAGAAGCACCTGAGGGTGAGAAAACTGAAATATGAACAACTAGGAAGAGACAAAACAGGGAAGAGAAACACTATTCCAACACAAGATGCAGATGAACCCCATAGTCTTTGTTAGTGCACAGTGAAAGGAAATGCTTCGTCTATTACACTTTCAAATGTATTAACAGAACATGCAACAAATTAGTAAAATAAAGATCCACTAGACTAATATTTGTCTTAGTGGCATCACCAGCACTTATCCTGCTAGTACAAAAAAAAAAAAAAAAAAAAAAAGAACTTACCAAAAACCTGCGCAGCTGTTTGTCTTTCAGAAGCAGCACTACAGTACATCAATTTAACAATTTGTCAATGTACTTGCATCTGCTCTAGTTGTTTGCCACATCAATTTTCTGAAGCAAAACCTGTTTCCATTAATTGGTCATTACAACATGTTGAACCCAATGGTCCATCATTTGTTATAATTTTGTAAATTAAAACAAACAGCCTGGGAGATGATCTTTGCTAATAGGATACCACATCCCTTGCATTTGTTATTTTCTAAAGCTTTCTTTACTGTTATTAAATTATTTAATAAAAATACTTGTTATATGCCAGAGTCCTGCATTTGAATGGAATCTCTATATGTGGGCTGTTTATTGGCTAATAAATGGAGCCTAGTTCTATAATTTGATACCTCTATCTTCCTTTCCAAAACCCAGCTCTTACATTTTGAAAATAAAATTGGGTACAGATTTTCAAGAGTACTCAGCATCTAGCAGCGCTCATTCAGAACAATGATAGTACCATTGTGCATACCAATCAAGTAGATCTTTACTTTCCTAATACTTCCTTGCCCCCTCTTGCAGGAATAGAAATATTTCACTTAAAACTTCACTTTGAAAACAATGGGAACTGCTGAGCTCTTGGAAAAATCTAGCTGAGAATGTTCTGTTACTAGTTTGCAACAAAATTTTATTTAGATGTTAAGAAAATGATTTCATGCACTTTCTGAATGCTTATTTACTATTATTTTAGGACTGATAAGGGTTAAGATTCTGATCTCCTCCCCCTTATCCTACGCTCATCCTTCCAAAAAAAGAAAAAGAGAAATCAATGGTTTCACTGAAGATTTAACACATACTACCTGATAATAGTTTGCATTAGCAATACCCAGACAGAAAAGGAGCAGAAGCATTTTAAGTCTTTTGGGAAGCAATGCATGTCCTTTTGACTCTAATTCAAAAGACCAAGGTGTTTTACAATACATGCAAAGTGAGAAAATAAGTTTCAGGAAACATTTCTTTTCCAAAAGAAGGGAATTTTAATTCAGAGAGTAGTCGGAATGAGAGAGAAGCTGGAGAAAATATACAGTCAAAAGGATATGTGTTGGTTCTCATGAGATCTTTGAGAACTCTTTAATCTATCAGCCAAATCCATTGGCTAGAAGTGCACATCAACAAAATTCAAACTGGAAATAAAATGCAAATTTTAATAGTGAGGTATTAATCATTGGACCAATTTACCCAGGCATGTGGTCAATTCTCCATCACTTGGAATCTTTAAATTAAGATTGAACGTCTTTCTGCAAGAAAGGATTTATTCAAACTCATGTTGTTTGGCATGATGGAATAATCACTGGGTAAAATACAGGTGGTCACATTTGATCATATTAATGTCCTTATTTGGCTTTAAAATCTTTAAAATACTTAGGTACAAGATGCAGTTCCTATTTCTCCCACTTCCTCAATGCAAACAACCCCCCTGTCCATCCAAATATCATACCGATATGTGATCTCAGCCATAATTTGTTAATAATAAATTAAGCTCAGAAGCAGGGTAGGAAAAAGAGTGTAGAATTCTATTGTCCCCATTCCCAGACTCATCTATTCACAAGCATGATTCACTGCCTGGGTTCCACCAGCAGAACCTAGGCTGTGGATCTTAGTGGCAGAAAGTTGACTTCGAAGAGCTGATCCAAGCAAATCTGACCCACCTACCCCAACGCCCCCAGAAAACCAACCCATTCATTGGGGTCCAAAGATTCATCACCTGATCCAAGCTCTTATGCCATGAGAGGCTCAATCTGACAATGGGTTGAAGAAAACACTATAGGCAATATGTTTGTAGTTTGTACGGGGAGGGGGATGGTTTGGGAAGAGTGGAGGAGTTTTCAGGAGGGAAACTTGTGACATGCCTGAACCAGGGCCTTGAAAAAGTAGCAGACATCCTGATTCAACAGTGTGTTCGCATAGAGCTCCCAGTAATCATGAAGCCACACACACTGCATAGCACAGCACACTGTAAGAAAGAGTGATGTTCATTGCTCTGCCATTGATGGGGCTCAGTGTCCTTAGCATTCTTTTAAAGCGTGCAGCAGTTTGATCAGACTGTCTGAGTCGACCAAGTGGGGACTCATAACCCTGCAAATGAGGGTTCAGATAAAGTAGGACCATGGCACCTGCAGCTTCCTACAAGAAATGTACCTACAGACAAATCAAATGCTGTAAGTGAGTAGGCTCAATCCCATCACCTGCCATTAGCAATTTAATTCATTGCTGCTGAGCAACCTCAATAGTGCTGCTATGAATTTTTCTAAATGCTTCCCCTGCCCCTTCGTTGAAGCCCACTATCCAGAGGACTGAATACGTTGTTCCAGGATGTGCTCTGCACTCTCTACAGTACCTACAATCACAGTTTCTTCACCATGCAAAGGGTTAAACAAATTCTAAGGAACATGCACTTTGTCATTTGGAATATTCATGAGCCAGGTCCACTAACGATGCATAACCTGAATTTATGATCATGTCTGTATCCTTCTAAGGGCTCTCTTTATTCCTCTGTGTGACCACGTTTTCTTTACGTAGGTAAAACAGTAAGATGCCATTTGTTAAGGCAGTACAGTGTGTGTTCCACAGTATGTTTTTATGAAATAACTATTGTGAGCAGAGATATTTATGCTTAAAACAAAACATTGAAAAATGAAAGCCTTGTAAAAAACAAACATCAGTCAAAAGTTTTGAGAGATAAGTTCTGGTCTTTCTCAGGCCAAGAAAAGTTGGAAAACTACTCAGAAGACCCCACATGGTGATGTTATAAACACACATACACAAATATATATTGTTTTTATTTCCCACACCCGGGGGAGGAGGGAAAGGGGGAGAGTAGAAGAAGAATGAAAACAAAGTTATCCCCTAGTTAAAAATTGAGGTTAGGAAATGTGCAACCTTAACTCTAACATGCTATCATTACTCTGTCCCCTACTGTGTGTAATACAATAGTATTGGTCTCATAATTAAAACTATTGCTCTAAGGCAATACAAAATTCATAGTATCTTAAATACCTGCATAGTGACTTCATTTCCTGCCCTCCCTCCCAGTACCTGCAGAAATTTCATTATAGCTTTAGACCATTTTTGTACCGAATACTGTACACAGAGAGTAGCAGCTAAAATATAAATGTCTAAGACACTAAAGATCCTTTGAGACACTAACAATAAGATTAGACTAAGTAGATGAATATAAAATATCACTGAAAGTAAGATTATATTCTACCCACACCCATAAGAAAAGGGGTAGCTCCTGGGGCAGATCAATTAAAGTAATAGAGTAGTTGGGGAGTAACATAAATACACCCCTACCTCGATATAACGCTGTCTTCAGGAACCAAAAAAATCTTACTGCGTTATAGGTGAAACCGCGTTATATCAAACTTGCATTGATCTGCCGGAGTGCGTAGTCCCGCCCTGCCTCCCCCCCGCCGCAGCACTGCTTTACTGCGTTATATCCAAATTTGTGTTATATCGGGTGGCGTTCTAACGGGGTAGAGGTATATTGGATTTAGGCTATAGTTCAGCAGAACCATCTCTTCACTAGGTTTTAAAATGGTTTCTGTTCAGAGCTCTCTTAAAAACAACAAAACATAGCTAGTACTAGGCTCCACTGTACCGTTGACCACCTTTCCGGGGAGAGAGGGAAATGAGCATGGCCTAATGGAAGAGGATGGATCTGGCCTTAACTTACTGAGAAGGTTCTGAAGAGCTACCTGAACTGCTGCCAAAAAAAGCAAAATCTGAAAAGAGAGCAAAAAAAAAAAAAAAAAGTCATCCAACAAGTATCACTCAGTCCTAAACCTTTCCCTTTGCTTTAAGAAGCACCAGAGAATGAAATAAAAACCTCTTTGAAGGAACCTTGGGGGCTGATCTCAGCTTTTAGGTTACAAAATGCATTTGCTCATAAAGCCGCCTTACAGCACCCTACTGTTAGATCACAACAAAATATTTTCCTAATATTTGCATTGCTCCTGGACCATAAAAACAGCCTTTCATTTTAATCTGCTTAACACTCTGTGGGAAAGGGCCTCTAATTTCCCAGCACTGTGATAAAACAAATAATTCATATAACACATTAGCACAATATCTACAGTGAAAGCATTTAGTCAGAGCTCATTGGAAACAATGGGGTGCTGGAGCAAAGCTGTAAGCAGCAAGTATTTGAGACCTCATCATGCATTAAAGCACATTCTGTTGCACTTCAGAGTAAAGACAAGGTCATCATTTACAAAATGAGAGCTGTGCAGAGGCAATGGATCAATTGCATTTTTTTTTAAATAGATGCCTCAGCTTCTCCAATTCCCTCTGCTTCCCCAGTCAATCCAGTGCCATCTCCATTCCCCAGTTCTCTATGCCAGGGATTCTCAACCTTTTTATTTCTGAGCCCCGCCCTTGCTATGAAAACTCCATGGCCCAGCTGTGCCACAACAACTGTTTTTTCCTGCATATAAAAGCCAGGGCCGGTGTTAGGGGGTGGGTAAGGAGGGCAATTGCCCAGGGCCCCACAACGCATAGGGGGCACAGTGAAGCTAACTTGCTCAGGCTTTGGCTTCAGCCCCAGGTAGTGGGGCTCGGGAGCCTGGGCTGCAGTCCCACAATGTCTGATTTGTGTCCATTTATTCTTTTATGTAGAGACTGTCTGGTTTGGCCAATGTACCCGGCAGAGGGGCATTGCTGGCACATGATGGAATATATCACTTTAGTAGACGTGCAGGTGAATGGGTCCTCTGATGGTGTCACTAGAGTAAATATGGGGATAGAATAGGCAACGGGGTTTGTTACAGAGATTGGCTCCTGGGTTAGTGTTTCTATGGTGTGTGTAGCTGCTGGTGAGTATTTGCTTCAGGTTGAGGGGCTGTCTATAGGCGAGCACTGGCCTGCCTCAGACATCAGGAATGGTAACATACAAAAGCCAGTAGGAGAACACTTCAATCTCCCTGGACATTCTGTAACAGATTTAAAAGTAGCCATACTTCAACAAAACCCTTAAAAAACAGACTTCAAAGAGAAACTGCAGAGCTACAATTCATTTGCAAATTTAACACCATTAATTTGGGCTTGAATAGGGACTGGGAGTGGCTGGCTCACTACAGAAGCAATTTTCCCTCTCTTGGTATTGACACCTCCTCATCAATTACTGGGAATGGATCACATCCACCCTGATTGAACTGGCCCTGTCAACACTGGTTCTCTACTTGTAAGGTAACTCCCTTCTCTTCAGGTGTCAGTAGACAATGCCTGCATCTGTAATTTTCACTCTATGCATCTGAAGAAGTGGGTTTTTTACCCACGAAAGCTTATGCCCAAATAAATCTGTTAGTCTTTAAGGTGTCACCGGACTCCTCGTTGTTTTTCCAGTCTAAATAGTTGGTTGTCAAGGGCCCAATAGGGTAATGGGCCATTAGGGAAAACAATAGGCCTTAGGAAAAGTTTTTAACCCTGCTTGCTGAGCCTTCCTGTGGACAGTTTGGCCAGCTTGTAAACAAAGGCTGCTATGACTGTCCAAGGGCACATGACCAGCCCACATGACTCTGGACTCCATTCTGAGGGTGTGTTTTTCCACAAGCTGGTCTGGGAACTGAGTTTGGAACAAAGGGTTCCTGCCATGTGCTAATGCTATATTAGGCAGGGAGTGACGTCACTGATTGTGCTTCACTCCCCGCACAACTGAGCACCTAGGAGAAGCTCCAAAAGAAAAGGACTTGGAATAGGGGTGAGAATACTGCAAAGCAAGTGCATCTTGTGCCTTGAGAATCTGCAAGCCTGCCTGTATCATGAGTAGGGCTGTCCATTAATCGCAGTTAACTCACATTCATTTTTTTTTTAAACAGCAATTTTTATTTTAGTTATTCGCCATTAACCACACTGTTAAACAACAGAATACCAATTGAAATTTATTAAATAGTTTGGATGTTTTTCTATATTTTCATATATATTGTATTATGTGTTGTAATTGAAATCAAAGTGTATATTTTTTTATTACAAATATTTGCACTGTAAAAATGATAAACAAAAGAAATAGTATTTTTCAATTCACTGCATACAAGTAGTGTAGTGCACTTTCACAACAAAGAGATTGCAACTTACAAATGTAGGGGGTTTTTTTGTTACATAACTGCACTCAAAAACAACACAATGCAAAACTTTAGAGCCTACAAGCCCACTCAGTCCTACTTCTCGTTCAGCCAATTGCTAAGGCCTGGTCTACACTAGGACTTTGATTCGAATTTAGCAGCGTTAATTCGAACTAACCGCTCAACCGTCCACACCAGGAAGCCATTTAATTCGAACTGGAGGGCTCTTTAGTTCGAATTCGGTACTCCACCCCGACAGGTGGAGTAACGCTAAATTCGACATGGCTAGCTCGAATTAGGCTAGGTGTGGATGCAAATCGAACTTAGTAGCTCCGGGAGCTATCCCACAGTGCACCACTCTGTTGACGCTCTGGGCAGCAGTCCGAGCTTCGATGCTCTGAGCAGCCACACAGGAAACGACCCGGGAAAATTTGAATTCATTTTCCTGTCTGGGCACTTTGAATCTGACGTCCTGGCTGGACATCGGGGCGAGCTCCGCAGCACCTGCAACGATGCAGAGCTCTCCAGCAGAGGAGTTCATGTTATCTGTGAATAGAAAGAGGGACCCAGCATAGACTGACTGGGAACTCTTCGATCTGATCGGTGTGTGGGGCGAGGAGTCTGTGCTTTCGGAGCTGCGCTCCAAAACACGGAATACGAAGACCTACGAGAAGGTCTCCAAAGCCATGAGAGACAGAGGATACAGGCGGGATGCAACGCAGCGCCGCGTGAAAATCAAGGACCCCAGACAAGGCTACCAAAAAATCAAAGCGGCAAACGGACGCTACGGAGCCTGCCACCACTGCCCCACCAGTGACCGTGGACTCTGATGATGGGACAGTGTCGACGGACAGTTTCTCGACGATGTTCACGGACGGGGAAGATGAGGAAGTGTTTGTGGAGGACGAGGCAGGCGAGAGCGCTTACAACGCTGGTTTCCCCGACAGCCAGGATCTCTTCATCACCGTCACGGAGATCCCCTACCAACCCTCCCCGGCCATTAACCCGGACCCTGAATCAGGGGAAGGAGCAGTCGGTAAGTGCTTTAACCATGTTAACTTTTATTCTTAATATAAAGGAATCTGAAGTGTGTGAGAAGGAGGTCTCTCTATATATGGTGATAGAACAGAAATCCTCCTGGGAGATCTCCACGAAGCTCTCCTTCCGTTAATCGATAAGCATCAGCAGGAGGTTCCTGGGGAGAGCTGCCTTATTGGGTGCTCCGTGATAGCACCCTTTTCCGCGCGAGGCTTTCATGCGGTATTCAGGGAGCATTGCCTCCCCGAGCACGGCTGCATAGGTCCGTGGTTCGTGATAGAGAGCGCATGCTGCGTGAAATCTATCTCCTTCAGTGCCCGTCCTCACGGTGATCTCGCTAGGAGACTCATGCATCTAAGTAGTGGAATTACTGTTATGGTGCGCCTGGTCCAAAGTATTTTTAATAAATCCACGAACAGACGGCATAGCACAGACTCAGCACGCAGCTGCGTGACGAGCGTAACGGAAAGCCAAAGAATCAAATGGACGCTCATGGAGGGAGGGGGGAATGAGGACGCAAGGTATCCCACAGTTCCTGCTGTCTCCGAAAATCATTTGCATTCTTGGATGAGCTCCAAATGCTTCTAGGGTCAAACACAGTGTCTGCGGTGGGTCAGGGCATAGTTCGGCAATTTGCGCACACACCCCACCCACCAGCAGAAGTGAAAACAATCCTCTGTTGACTCTTTTACATGTCACCCTATTTTTACTGAATGCTGCAGATAGACGCGATGGTGCAGCACTCAACACCAACATCCTTGCTCCCCCCACGCTATGGATGGCTGATGGTACAAAAAGATGGGTATCCGTCCTCATCATCAGCCTATTGGCACATGGGGCAGTGCAAAAGGGCTGGTAACCATGCCGACTAGCATCAGTAAGGTCGATCAAGGGCGCCTGTCCCTAATTTTTCATGGCAGATGGTGCAATATGGCTGGTAAACGTCCTCATCATTGCAACAGGGGGCTGAGCTCCATCAGCCCCCACCCTTCATTGTAAATAAAAGATTCAATTGCCCCTGGACTAGCAGAGGGATGATGGGCTCCTTCATCCACACTCCTTAATGTCCTGCCTGGACTATCACTGCAGCTGGAGGCTTCCTTCCACTCATTTCTCACAAACAAGTCACTGTGTCTTATTCCTGCATTCTTTATTACTTCATCACACAAGTGTTGGGACAATGGTATGGTAGCCCAGGAAGGCTGGGGTAAGAACGGAATGAACAGGTGGTGTTGTTGCAGGAGCACCCCCTGTGAATAGCATACAGCTCATAATTTATGCAGGATCGGACACAGAGCAGCTGTGCTCTCTGGTTCTATGATACAGTGGTTCTCTAGTACACTTGCCCATAATCTAGGCAGGACTGATTCTATTTTTAGATACCAAAAAGGAGGGATTGACTCAGGGAGTCATTCCCAATTTTTGCTTTTGCGCCCCTGGCTGCTCGGCCAGGGGCACTTATGACAGCACCAAATGGGGCAGTGCAAAAGGACAGGTAACCATGCCCATCTTATTACCATCTTATTACCAATTTATGGTATGGTAGATGGTACAATATGGCTGGTAACCATCTCTGCTGTCATGCAAAAGCAAAAGCATGCTGCTGTGTAGCGCTGCTGGCCCGCCTCTGTCAGCGGCATCTAGTATACATACGGTGACATACACAAAAGGCAAAACAGTGTCCATGGTTGCCACGCTATGGCGTATGCCAGGGCAATTCTGGGAAAACGGGCTTGAAATGATTGTCTGCCGTTGCTTTCCCGGAGGAAGGAATGACTGGTGACATTTACCCAGAATCCACCGCGAAAATGATTTGTGCCCCAGCAGGCACAGGGGTCTCAACCCAGAATTCACAGAGACAGCCTAGACTCAGTTAATTGTTCGCAAAAATGTATCTTTGCAAGGAATTCACTCCCTGTTTCCCATCTCACAGCTTCCACTGTCTCCAGACCTGCCACAGCATCCCCCTCGCAGAGGCTGGCAAAGATTAGGCAGCGAAAGAAAAAGACAAGGGACAAGATGTTCGAGGAACGTATGGGCTGCTACCTAGCAGAGGCGGACCAGCAGAGCCAGTGGAGGGAGACCGTCTCTCTGTGCCAGCGCTCACACAGCGAACGGGAGGAGAGGTGGCGTGAGGAAGACAAGCAGGCGACTGAAACGCTGCTTGGACTAGTGAGGGAGCAAACGGACACGCTCAGGCGCCTTGTGGATGTTCTGCAGGACCGCAGGAGGACAGAGACACCCTGCAGTGTATCTGCAACCGCACTCCCCTGCCACAAAGTCCCATACCCCCCTCACCGAAAATAATCAGGAGGAGGGGCGGCCGGGGACGTGAATACTGTCACTGCACCACAGCACAGTGCTCAAGTACCCAAAAGCTCTCATACCCTACATTTGCCGAAGTCCTTCACTTCCAGACTCACAGTAGTCCCAATCCCAGTCCCATCCCCTAACTGTCTACTTAATTAATAAAAATGCTTTGCTGTTAATTACTGTTTCCGTTATGTTTTTTCAAAGAAGACTGTGTTTGAATGGGGGGCGTGGGGAAGGGGGTGGTTAATTGCATAGGACAGTCACCTTTCCCAGGGTACAGACACGGGGGCAGGATCAGCAGCGGGTCACACACACGGTGCAGTCAGTAGGCACCCTGGTCGTTATGGGAGGTGGTTTCCAGGATCTGTGTGGGCGGGGGAGATGTGACTTTGCAGCGGGGGAGGGCGGTTACAGATCTTATACAGCGGTCCTTGTCCTGGACCGCTGAGTCACGCAGCTGAGGAATCTGTATCCGTCCTCCTCCTCCACCACAAGGTCACATATCCGCCCGCACACAAAATTCCATAAAGAGGGATGGCAGGCTCCGTTGAAAGAAGCATTCCGGCACTGCGGACTGCTCTAGGAGCAGGAGCCTGTCATTCCTTGAGTTTAGAGGCGGTCTTTACATCACCGCACACCCTACCCAGCACAGTCTGCGTCCCAGTTTCAACCCTTTCACGAAAAGTCATGAATAAAGAAACCTTTGTTAAGTAATAATGGGACATGTATTTTATTTTTACACGTGTGCTGGAAGTGGGGGTAACGGGGTGAACAGGGTATGTAACCGAAGAGGAGAGTCAACAGTAACTGGGTAAAGAAACAGGGGCAGGTTCAGCTTCTCTGTAAAGAAACTGAACAGTCACAGGTCACGCTGCTCGCTGCTCGCTGGTATTTGAAGAGTTCCTTGTTGCTGTCCCAGGCGCCTGTATAGGGCTTCATGAGCAAGTGCATTAGCGGGCAGGCTGGGTCCCCGAGGATGACTATAGGCATCTGCACATCCACAACAGTTATTTCGTGGTCCGGGAAGAAACTACCTTCCTGCAGGCATCTGAGCAGCCCACAGTTCCTGAAAACACACGCATCATGAACCTTGCCCGGCCACCCAACGTTGATGTTTGTAAAACGTCCCCTATGGTCCCCCAGTGCTTGCAGCACCATTGAAAAGTAGCCCAATTTCTCATCAGCTGACTGTGGAAGACGTGGACGATAAAGTGCGAGGAGGAGAAAACGGCGATGATCGCAGCGGGCTCCATGCTTGCAGTGCTGTGGCGTCCGTGCTGTCACTGACCCGAAAAGTGCACGAACAGATTGCCCGCAGGCGCTTTCAAGGAGGGAGGGAGGGAGGTTGTGATTGACGGTTCAATGACGACACTTACCCAAAACCACCCTCGACACATTTCTCCCCCCAGCAGGCATTGGGGGCTCTACCCAGCATTCCAATGGGCAGCGGGGACTGCGGGAACTGTGGGATAGCTTCCCACAGTGCACCGCTTCCAAAGTCGACGCTGGCCCCGTGAATGTGGACTCAGAAATTCGAATTAGTGTATTTAGTATGGATACACAAATTCGACTTCATAAGGTCGAATCCACAAATTCGAACTAAGTTGATTCGAAATAGTCTTGTAGTGTAGACAAGGCCTAAGACAAACAAGTTTCTTTACATTTATGGGAGATAATGCTGCCCGCTTCTTATTTACGTCACCAGAAAGTGAAAATAGGCATTTGCATGGGACTTTTGTAGTCGGCATTGCAAGGTATTTACATGCCAGATATGCTAAAACATTCGTATGCCCCTTCATGCTTCGGCCAACAGTCCAGAAGACATGCTTCCATACTGATGACACTTGTTAAAAAAATAATGCGTTAATTAAATTTGTGACTCAACTCCTTGGGGCATATTTATCTCTCTCCAGCTTTATTTTACCCACATTCTGCCATATATTTCATGTTATAGCAGTCTCGGATAATGACCCACCACATGTTGTTCATTTTAAGAACACTTTCACTTCAGATTTGACAAAACGCAAAGAAAGTACCAATGTGAGATTACTAATGATAACTGCAGCACTCGAACCAAGGTTTAAGAATCTGAAGTACCTTCCAAAATCTGAGAGAGATGAGGTGTGGAGCATACTTTCAGAAGTCTTGAAAGAGCAACACTCCTATGTGGAAACTACAGAACCTGAACCACCAAAAAAGAAAATCAACCTTCTGCTGGTGGCATCTGACTCCATAATGAAAATGAACATGTGTTGGTCCGCACTGCTTTGGATTATTATTGAGCAGAACCAGTCATCAGCATGGACACATGTCCCCTGGAATGGTGGTTGAAGTATGAAGGAACATATGAATCATTAGCGCATCTGACATGTAAATATCTTGTTATAATACTGCCTCCCTAATAGTACTGTGCCTCTGGTGCTGGAGGCAGAAGACATCCCCTCCTTTAGGAGTATTGTTATACAATAAGGAAGGATTGTGTTATGGTACACGATGTAGCACCTGAATTGTGCTTGTGTAACACTATTTATGGTGTCAAGTATCAGAGGGGTAGCCCTGTTAGTCTGGATCTGTAAAAGCAGCAAAGAGTCCTGTGGCACCTTATAGGCTAACAGACGTATTGGAGCATGAGCTTTCATGGGTGAATACCCACTTCGTCGGATGCATTTATGGTATTTACCTATTGGCCAAGGGATGTTTTCTGTCTCCAGCACTAGAGGCACAGTACTAGTAGGGAGGCAGTATTATGGCATGATAACAGTAGGTCCTGCAAAGTAGTTACAAATCCATGAAATAAAATACAAGTCACCTGTATTAGTAACTTGTTCATGTTACTAAGAAGCTTGATATTTCCCCAAAATTACTTTACAGTGTGATTCTTAACTTAGCAGACCTCAACCTCTAACCTGCAAACATCAATGGACATGCTTAACTTTTGAGTTAAGCACATTGTGAGTGGTGCCACTGACTTCAGTGGGGCAGCTCACCATGCATGAAATTAAGCATATGCTTAAGCATTTGCAGGATTGGAGCCCTAGTTAGGAATATAAAACACTCCCATTCTAGAAGCCAAGATTTGTTTTCATGTTAGTACTGCATGACCAACTACTAACCAGAAGTCGGATCTCCTGCATACTGTTTTTCCATGGAATTATGGTTAATACAGTTAAGGATGTATACTGCGATTTCAATATGAAATAAAATGCCACCACAAACACAGTAATAAAAATCAAGAGGATGTTTAATAGGACATTTTCAAATATTTTTAAAGATTATCTGTTGCTTACAAACAGGCTCTCAGAAATATTAAAATAACATCTTTTACTGTTTGTTTTGTACTTTCCTAATGGTCAGCCAATTACTTGGAAAGAGAGAGAATTTAACAGAGTTTGAAATTACTGTGTGCTTTTTCATTTACCAGGGAACAGCCATGGAAATAGTTGCTACATCTGTTTTTAGCGAGATCCAACATAAATTATATTTATTGTCTCAGCACACTGTGGTTCAACATGAGATGTTAAAAATCTAGAGTACATTCATTACCGGATTAGAAATTTTAAAAAGATCACTTTTGGGTCCTACATTACTTTCAAGGCCAACTATCTGCAACTTCCACACTGCAAGTGACTAACAAAACTCTTATCTAAAATTATGCACATAAAATATTATGCGTGGAGAGAAGACTTTCTGGTACACCTCATTTTCTTTGGGATTTGTTTCATTTTATTTTTTAATATACACAGGATTTAGAGTATTTTTGTGCTGACAGATTTATGACTTCAAGAAAAGTATTAACAAAAGTTGTATATTAGCTTGTCTTAGCAAATTCCAAGTCTTCTTTCAAAAGCATAGTTAAAACCATTTCTCTCTGTCCTTACTTACAGTAGTACTTGGCAATCACTGGTGCACAACTGGCATAGACTATTTTGCCAAGCAAAGTCTACACTAGTCTGTTATTTCGGAATTAGCTGAGTTAATTTAAAATAAATAAATAAATAAACAAACATTCCGTCCACATGACCAAACCGGCCTTTTCGATTTAAAGGGCTCTTTAAATCGATTTCTGTACTCCACCTCGGCAAGTGAAGTAGCGCTTAAATCGAGATTGCAATCCCGGATTAAAGGTATTGTGGATGCAACTCAACGTTATTGGCCTCCAGGAACTATCCCAGAATGCTCCCTTGTGACCGCTCTGGACGACACTCTCAACTCCGATGCACTAGCCAGGTGGGCAGGAAAAGCCCTGGGAACTTCTGAATTTCATTTCCTGTTTGGTCACCATCAGCACAGGTGACCGTCAGCACAGTCCACCATCACAGGCAACCATGCAGAGTCCACCATCACAAGAGATCACACAGTCCCGGATTCACAGACGAGCTCCAGCATGGTCCGAACGGGAGGTACTGGATCTCATCGCATGTTGGGGAGATGAGTCTGTTATGGCAGAACTATGTTCCAAAAAAAAAAAGGAACGCAAATACGTACGCTAAAGTCTCCAGGGCCATGACGGAAAGAGGCTACTCCAGGGACACAGAGCAGTGTCATACAAAAATCAGGCAAGCATACCAAAAAGCCAGGGAGGCAAATGGGCGCTCTGGGTCACAGCCCCATACATTCCGCTTCAACCGTGAGCTCCATGCAATTATGGGGGGTGATGCCACCACTACCCCACCACTGTCCGTGGACACCTGCAAGGGGGGAGTTGCACGGAGCGAGGAGGAAGAGTTATTGGAGGATGAAGAGGAGGACAAGGACAGTGCACAGGCGGCAAGTGGGGAATCCGTTTTCCCCCCTAGCAAGGAACTATGCTTAACGCTGGAGCCAATAGCCTTCCCCCACTCCCAATGCGGGCTCCCGAACCATGACCCTGGAGAAGGTACTTCTGGTGAGTGAGAGTCTGATCAGAGCCATGTGGTGGAGGACGGGGGGGAAACCCAGCCGTGCTGGGCTGTTCACATATAGTTTAAAGGGCTCATCCCTGCTCAGAGCCTCATCGGAGCCACGTGGTAGGTGTGGGGGGGTTGGGTGTTGTGTGAAGTGATCATCCCTGACAGCCCACAGGCCCTCCTTTGTGGCAAACCCACCAGGCATTGCTTGCTATGGGAAAGGGGTTCCAGCAGTTTGAAAACATTGAAATGAATGTAGAAGAAGCAGAATCCTGCATGCCCCTAGGCTGCCTGCAAGCTGAATTCTGTTGCCCGGCTGTGTGTGATGGCTTACTCATACCAAAGTGTCCCCTTTGTTCTCTGAAATGTATATTTTAAAATACTATCCTCCCTTTTTCTCCTCCCGCAGGTGCAAATGTTTCAACGCGGCCCCTATCTACTCCGTCCCAGAGCCTGGTCCAGATTAGAAGGCGGAAAAAACAAACTCGGGAAGACATGTTTGCCGAGCTCATGCAGTCCCCCCGCACTGATAGGGCCCAGCTGATTGCATGGAGGCAAACAATTGCTGAGTCCCGTAAAGCATTACAGGAACACGAAGAGAGGAGGGACGCGCGTGATGAGAGCAGGCAGGACGCTATGGTCAAGCTCATGGGGGAGCAAACTGACATGCTCCGCTGTATGGTGGATCTAATGCGGGAAAGGCAGCAAGACCACAGACTGCCACTGCAGCCCCTATATAATCAAATTCCCTCCTCCTCAAGTTCCATAGTCTCCTCACCCAGATGCCCAAGAACACAAGGGGGGAGGCTACGGGGACCCACACACTCAACCCCAGAGGACTGCCCAAGCACCAGAAAGCTGGCATATGCGAACTTTTGATTTGGTTTCTTGACTTGTCCTTCCCTCCTCCTCCACCCCCCTAACCCAACCCAACCCCCCCCCCCCCGCCCAGTCTGCCTTCTGATTTCTCTCAATGCGTTGTGCAACAAATAATAAGGAACAGTTTTTAAACAATTTAGACTTTATTTCCTTTCATATATATAGGGGGCGGGTAACTTCAAGAGAAACAAACACAACTGTCACACCGTACCCTGGCCAGTCATGAAACTGGCTTTCAAAGCTTCTCTGATGCGCAGCGCACTCTGCTGCGCTCTTCTAATTGCCTCTACCTCCCACCCTGCCATAAACATCTCCCCCTTACTCTCACAGAGATTGTGGAGCACACAACAAGCAGCAATTACAATTGGAATATTGGTTGTGCTGAGATCTAACCGAGTCGGTAAACTGTGCCAATGCGCTTTTAAACGTCCAAAAGCACATTCTACCACCATTCTGCACTTGCTCAGCCTATAGTTGAACTGCTCATTACTGCTGTCCACGGTGCCTGTGTACGGCTTCATGAGCCATGTCATTAAGGGGTAGGCTGGGTCCCCGAGGATAACTATAGCCATTTCAACATCCCCAATGGTAATTTTCTGGTCTGGGAAGTAAGTCCCTTCCTGCAGCTGTTCAAACAGACCAGGGTTCCTGAAGATGCGAGCGTCATGCACCCTTCCCAGCCATCCCAAGTCGATGTCGGTGAAACATCCCTTGTGATCCACCAGTGCTTGCAGCACCAAGGAAAAGTACCCCTTGTGGTTTATGTACTGGCCGCCCCGGTATGCCAGGGCCAAGATAGGGATGTGCGTTCCGTCTATCGCCTCGCCACAGTTAGGGAACCCCAGCACATTAAAGCCATCCACAATGGTCTGCACATTTCCCAGAGTCACTACCCTTGATAGCAGCTGGTCAATGATTGCTTTGGCTACTTGCAGCACAGTAGATTTGCCCATTCCAAATAGATTCCCGACTGACCAGTAGCTGTGTGGCGTTGCAAGCTTCCACAGTGCTACGGCCACTCGCTTCTCAACTGTGAGGGCTGCTCTCATTTTGGTGTCTTTGCGCTTCAGGGCAGGGGACCGCAAGTCACAAAGTTTCATGAAAGTGGCCCTACGCATACAAAAGTTTCGCAGCCACTGGGAATCATCCCAGACCTGCAACACTATGCGGTCCCACCAGTCTGTGCTTGTTTCCCGGGCCCAGAATCGGCGTTCCACAGCATGAACCAGGCCCAATGCCAGCATGATCTTCCAATCGCCACATGCCGTGTTTCTAGGAATGTCTGTGTCCATGTCCTCATCAGTATAGTAATTGCATTGTCATCGCTTCCTCGCCTGGTTTTGCAGGTACTGCACATAGTGCTGGATATGGAGGTAGGGGCAACAGATCAGACAGTGTGCATGTACTACCGAGGTATTTACAATGGTCAAAACTGCAGCAGAGATCTGAGTGGGCTCCATGCTCTGTGGCGCCTGCACGGGTAATCCTCGAAAAAGGGTGTGAAACGAGCTGTTGGGTTCAAGATGGCCAATAAAAGGCGGTAAATGGTTGTCTTTTGTAGCTTTCACGGAGTTGGGAAGCTCGTTAGAGCTGCAAGAGCGGGAGAGCAGAGTTTGCGGTGGAAACGCGAGCAGAGTTTGTGGCGAAAGCTGTGCAGCTCTGTTCACGATGGCCGAAAAACGGCAGGGAATTGTTGCCTTCTGTAGCTTCCATGGGAGCCCAGGACAGACAACATGGAAAAAGTGGCAGAAGCTGTGCTGCTCTGTTCATGGTAGCCAAAAAAAAGGCGGAAATGGTTAGATGAAAGAGTAGATAGAAAGACGAGAGGACATGCGAGGTGGATTCATAGTACCAGAAGACAGGCGGTGCTCCGTGCTGCACCGTCTGCTGGTAGTATGGTGTCTGCCGTAGCTTTCACGGAGAGAGGAGCGAGTGACGGCACACACTCAAACACCCATGAGAATGTTTTTGCCCCATCATGCACTGGGAGCTTAACCCACAATTCCAGTGGGCGGCAGAGACTGTGGGAACTGTGGGATAGCTACCACAGTGCACTGCTCCGACATTCGATGCTAGCCTCGGTACTGTGGACGCACTCTGCCGAATTCACGCACTTTAGTGGGGACACAACACTGAATGTATAAAATCGCTTCCAAAAATTCGAATAAAATAAGTTCAAATTAATTTTGTACTGTAGACATACCCTCAGTTTGTAAGTTCCATACGAACAGCCACTGTTTTCCATTCATAGGTGATCAAAAAGGAAAAAATCTCAATTTAAAATACTCTCACACTCATATGACAGGGGGGTGAGGGGGGGAAATCCTACAACCTGTGTTTCACAAGCCTTGACCTTGATTTTATTCTTGACTGTGTATCACAGACCTTGTACCAGTGTCAAAGCAGTCAAGTAAAACTCTATTAATACATAATTTCATTTTCCCCCACCATGTCGACAATTGTATGTGTTTCAGCAGCCTGTTTATACCTTACTGCACATGTACACAGACAAACTGCCCTCTAAACGCTGCCAAATCTTAATTTCCATTGGGTAGGTAGGTGACAGCTCAGATTCCAAAAGTTGTACTCAAACATATCCCGTATACCCCACTGCATATCAAGGTTTACTTTTTTCCCATCGGTTTCTCTCACACACACACACATTTTTTTTTTCCAGGCAAATTTTTTTTTTATGGCAACTAGTAAGTTGTAATGTATTTCATTAAGCATTTAATGCATAGTGAAATCTAAAATATCTAAAAGCATGCATCTACTAGTGATTCCCACTGTGTGCAATGATGTTTACTCTGGGAAGCTATGGAGCTAGGGGCAACAGATCAGACAGTGTGCATGTACTACCTTCAAAAGCTAGCTCCACATGATCAGATATACATACATTATTCTTTATACAGACACTCTCTTCCAATGACAATACTGCTGTATACTACAAATTCTGGCTTTCTCTGGGAAATACAAATTAGAGAAAATGGGTGCTTACTGCTCAAACCCATTTTAGTATAATATTATGTTTTTACAGTTTAACTGTATTTCCATTATTGCTACATATTAGATGCCTCCAACATATTTGAGCGGGCATGGAATTAAAGTGCATAAACATACAGTCAATTAAACTATCCTACAACACGTACAAAATAAAACATTTTAAAAACAGCAGCACTGTAGTTTTTCACTCCTGGATCACAACATCTGCCTCATTAATCTCATATGCCTATGTGCGGTAAATGCATGGTACAACTACAAACTAAGATCAATAAAACCTTTAACAAGATTTAATTTGATTCTACAAGGGAGGTTATCATAATCCAACTCTGCTTTCTCACCTTCTGCTAGCAATTTCTCTGAACTCCGGTTCAGCCACTAACTTTGTTCTCCATCGCACCATCTATTCATGCTGCTATAATACCAGCTCAAACACTGTTTGTAACAGCACAGCAATTTCTCAGAAGTTGCCAGTTTCATAGTGTGCTGCTTTAGAAGTGTGTATGGAAATTATTAGATTAAATTATAAATGAAAAACTCTGCAGTGGGGCACCATTACTGGATCATTTATGTACATTTGGTTGAGCGTGAATTTTAACTGTTGTCTCTTAACTGCGGAAGCTTCTGTTTATGTGATTATTTTGGGGGAAGAGGGCTTATGTGAGAAGAGGAAATTAAGTAGGTTGGGTAACAGCCACAGACTTTCCCCATACCCCAAAAAGAAAAAAAAATCACATTGCTTTTAACATCAACACATGCTTCATGACAAGCTTCTTAAAGCCTCTGGTAATATCAGGGCATTTGGTACCATGCTTTGTAACACATTATTAAAGAAAGTAACTTTGTATAGAAATCTGTTTAATAAAATCAATGAAAGCAAGACCTGCAGACATACCACTTCCAGGTTCAGTTTTGTCAGATCTCAAAACCCAGTGAGGCTTGGAGTTGCTCAGTGAATTAATGCAGACATATCCAAAGAAGCTTATAGAACTAGTAGTCATGATTTAGTAGACAGCACTCTTCCATCTGAGACAGCACCGATTACTGATGTTAGAGTGTACTGTGCTGCTGGAAGTTCTGTCTTTCTGGAGAGATGTAATAACATACACAGTCACAGAAGATTGCTAAGACTTCTTCCACAGGAATACAGCTGTTCATCCCAGTGTCTTGACTGGGTAACTACATTCTATCTATCTAAACTCCTTCAGTGTTCCAGCCAGGGATGGTAGTCTTCACTTCCTGTCCTATCTGTGCTATTATACAGCTGTAAAATTCCACACAAGAAGTGACTGGATTTCAACAATAATTGTTGAAGTTGTTCCTGATAGCAATACAGTGTTTAAAGTTCCTGAGGATCCTTCCAAAGGAAAAATGCTATTAGGGCAGGAATAACTAGGAGATTTAAACTGGCAGGATGGTAAGTTCAATCCTTGAGGGGGCCACTTAGGGATCTGGAGCAAAAATCAGTACTTGGTCCTGCTAGTGAAGGCAGGGGACTGGACTCGATGACCTTTTAAGGTCCTTTCCAGTTCTAGGAGATTGGTATATCTCCAATTAAATAGCAACTTCATAAAGAAGACGTAGTTTACATATGTAACTCCTATTGACATGCACCACTACCTACTGTTATGCGTTTATCAGCACAGACCAATAACAGGTATGCTGAAGTGCTCAACTGAAGTCTGTAGACAGAGAGAGCAGTGCTCAGTGTGGAAGTTCAGATCTCACAAAAGTTCATGCCAACCTCCTCTTCACTTTCAGTTAGGGAGAGTGGACAACCAGTATTAAAACAAACCCAAAAAATAAAAATGTGAAATTTAATCAGAATTTGCAAGTTTCACCCATTTCAACTTTGTGAAACTGAACTTTCCGTTGGCCGATTTTCACTCAAAATTGGTACCATGCTAACTTGAAAAATTCATTAACTTTCTGAAGACGTAGGGCTAAGCTTTGAATTTATGTAGTTTTGGGGAAAATGAAGGTTTCACAGAGCTTGGTTAGGGAGACTGTTACATTTCGACATAAGTTACAAAGCCCTCTTCTAATGACTTTTTTTCTTGTCCATGGATCAAGTAATTCTGCCATGACACTGCATCAGATATTGCAATACAACACCATCATGAGTAGAGACACCTGCGTCACTGCAAGCTAGGTTTCTAGAACAGAATTCAGCCATATCTGGCAGTCCTGTCATGCATCCTCGCAACCCAGCTGGATCCTCATATATCCACTGGACTGAAGGGATGGCCTGCAATTGCTCCTCACAGCCAGCAACAGCAGTTCCCCTATATCCGAATAGAGGAAGAGGAGGAGACAGCAGCAAAAGGTGGCAATGGCAGCAGCTGGCAAGGACAGAAGGCAAAGGAAGGACAGAATACTGGCCCAAGATTCTTCCACCCAGATACCCTCTTCAGATAGACAGACATCTGCAACTACCCACATCCCTTGTGGGTGTGGGACACTGGGTCCGAAGCTGTCACCTGCACCTGCCCATCCCAGACACATGAGCAACCTTACCACCTTTCAGGCACCCCAGCATCCCTAGCCCCCCACCTATCACACACCCCCACTGCCATGTCCATGCACTAATGCCACGACTTCCCCTCATCCCACGCACCCTGCCCCAGTCAGTGACTTCTGTCATTCATGAGAAATGTCACAAATGGAGCTGCACACGACTTGGCAGCTATCAGGTTGACAGGTGTGGTTTCTCTGCTGAGTTTGAATTTCTTGTAGGTGACAAAAGGAAATATCACTTATTTATTGGCCAACTGGAAGGAGTTATGGGGGGGGGAAGAAGAGGGAGAGGGTTAGAGTTAGATGGACTGATGCCTGAGTAAATATTTTTAAAAGACAAATGATGACTAAGGAGGAGGAATGGAATATCATGCAGTGCGAAAAATTGAGGTTCAAATGAAACAGATGAGGACAAATGGGATGAAAGATATGTTAAACGGAGTATCAGGAAAACATGATACAGTGTTGAAGAGTTTCCCAAAGTAAGTGGTGAAAGCCCCATCATTTGAGAAATTTGAAACTCAACAGCTAAAACACGACTGCACCACAGTGAATAGCAGAAATGTACCATATTAAAGTATTTTCAACACATCCAAAATTTACTCAATTTCATTCTATGCTACTCAAAGAAATTGAAGCAGCAGAAGAAAGTTCACACCCCAAACAGGTAACAAAAATTACACACAATGTTTTCTAACTAAGAAATATTATGAATTATCTAAATTTACCCCCTTTTTTGGTGAAATATACAGTAACTTATACAGTAAATACACAGTGTCTGAACTTGCCAAAATAAATCACTTAAAAATATAAAGTGATTTTAGGAATTTTGTTTCAAAAAGAAAGTGTTTCCCTTCCTTTTTTCCCATTTCAATTATGTTCAAAATGCAATACACCTATGGTTTTTAAACCCAGTCCTTAATACAGTCAGCACCAAGCCTAACGTAAAGAAAAATGTATTTAAAAAAAACAAACAAGAAGTACTTTAGAACAATTATTTCATAATTATTTTAAACAAAGACATTTATTCTATTATATAGGCTATGCCTAAGGCAGCTACCCAAATTTGTTGATAACAGTCAAAATTAGCAAACAATATTAAAGCTGAAACTTTTAAATTAATTATGTGTGCTGAACTTGGTGGTACCAGTCTCTTTCTCAAACATCTTAAATCTATCCTTTATCAACATATTTTAATGAATTTTAATATTTTTTTTCCCCAGAGTACTTTCACTTCCCAGTTTTTTGGACCCATTATCTTACAAACTTAAATAACTCAAAATACTCAGTCTTAAGTATTGATAATGAAATCATGTTAAGGTTAATTTTAGACATTATAAAACCTTAGGGCTAGATTCTTCTCTTCATTGCAGTTGGGTAAATCTGGACTAAATCCATTAACCTCAATGGAGTTACTCCATATTTCACCAATGCCAAATTTCCTTACAGTAGGAAACAAACAGTAGAAGAAAATCAGACAACTTTCAACAGCCAAAATTGTCCTACCATTCAAATATAGTTCTATAACCTGAGCTATAATAGTTATATTGCCAATTAATCTTCATTACCAAATGTGTTCTTTACTGGTTTACAAGCCACTGAGATACTTTTCAAGTCAATAAAATAAAAGACTAAGTTATGGTTTTATTGCAACAACGGAACAGGACTGTTCCTGAGAAAACAATGCAAAAGTGGTATTATTGCTCTTATGCTACAAAGATTTAAAACTAAATGATTGTAGTTTTCTTTCAGATGCTTCATAGTACATCTCATTTACCCAACAGGCAAATCTATAGCCCTAAATCAGAAGCAGTGCTTCCAGAACAGCACTCGGTGTGAGAAAAGTGTTCTGAAAATTTAAAGAGAATACCCAAAACTTGAAAATGCAAAGATCACGCACTAAACTGACAAATTTTGTTACATCACAAATATTCTGTTTAGAACATCTGAAACATTTGCTAAGTGTGCAATTGCAGATGGAGCTGTGGAATAAAGGGCTGATGCCACTATTCATTGATGTTATAATCAACTTACTCACAGCACAGTGCAAAAAGTTAAATAAAATAAAAATCAGGATATCATTAGTCTCAAGTGGTGACAACAAAGACCCAAGTCCCAACAAGGGATTGAGAAATGCAAGCACACTCAATACTCATCAGTAAGGGTTCAGGAAACTGCCTCCTATGTGCGTATAGCTTTCTGTTCACAGAAGTACAGCAATCACCACCACAAAACATTTAATACAATGTCCTCCAACAACATGAATGCTGCCTTTAAAATGTTCAACTTTCCTAACAAGATACCTGAAAAATGCATTGGGGGACATGAATAGGAAATTTTACTAAATTATTTCTGTCAACAGAGGGGAAACTTCTTCCCCCCCCCCCTTACTGACAGTGCAAAAAAAACAGAGTAACAGCCCAGAAAAGAAAAAAAAATATTTTGCTTTCTAGTCCTAGGTCTGATAGACAGACGGGAGAAACTGCAGGACAGCATAACACAAGTCCCTTAGCAGCCCTTGGAAAACTACAGCAGTTGATTCACATACTATAGATGACAAAAGGTGAGAAAAAAACCTAGAGAACAAGAACTTGGCTCCTGAAATTAGGACAACTGATATTTCAGATTTAAAAATGAAAATGCAACATTTAAGCTTTGATGGGATAACAGAGAGCTCAGTCCAATGTTTGTTATCATTTTTTCATGTATGTTCATTTTTAGAAGGAGGTAATAACACTGAGAATCTTAGACTGTGGTGTGTGGAGCGCTTCCTGATGATCCACAAACATCTGGCTGGTCACAATTCTGGCTTCTCCTTGTTTCCAGATGCTCAATAATTTCTCTCTCTCTCTCTCTGTATATATATATATATACACACATACACACACACACACACATACAAATATACACTATCCTAATATTACTTTATACGTAAGCAACAGCTGTAGTTGCCTTAGGAATAGTCTATGACTGCAGATGAAAGCGGAAGTGGTTTATGCAATTGTGACTAGGGTGTGCAAAGTAATCAGTGAAGTCAGTGCATGCTATGAAGACATCTGAGGACATCTGTACAAACACATATGGATTAGGGTTTAACCTAATGGAAAACTGGAAATCTACCACCCTTAGGTAAAAAAACCCAAACAACTAGAGTAGGTGACAACAACATCTTTATTTGGAAATATCCGGTTTTTTATCTGACTGTTGGCCACTTTTTTCAATTTAATGTGTCATTATTCTTCCACACTACTCAATAACATTACTCAATACCACCAGACCACAGGTGATCTCTCTCTCTCTCAGTCATACCCACACTTATATAATAATGCTTTTGATATCTAAAAGCACAAGAATTAATTGTTATAATAAACACCGACCCGTTAGAACAAAAGTAAAAATACCCACCCATTAGCAAAAATAAAAATAAAATAAAGCTATTTAGGGATCTGTCACGCCACATATGTAAGTGGTATCAAGAGATACCGTATTTCAAATGTTACAGTAATTAAAACTGCAGTTAAGAATCTAATCTCTCACCATCTTTTTTTTCCTGAGTCTCATCGACTACCCTTTTCTTCCAATCTTTGGAATGACAATTTCTTGAATTCCCTGTTAAGAACAGCTAGTTTAGCTGCACAGCCCTGAGTACAGGTTTGCAACAGTAGCAGATACTAAAATAGATGATACAGAAGAAATATTTCCAGTGTCTTAACTTTATTGATTTAAAAATCAAGGAATGCTTTTCTGGGTACCAGTTCCGCAAACTGACCTGCATATGTGTCTGGATCTGCCTGCATGGAGCACATTTTGGGATAAGAACTTAAGAGATTAGTTGATGTGCTGAACATGTACATGAACACATGATTTGGAATTTACCTGTGTTACAGGGCTATTCTTTTTACCTGTACTCATATATGTGCTATTCATGCACTGCGAGGTCACCCCAATGTCAAGATTTCCACATAATATATTTTCCCTTTATCTGAAAAAAGCATAAAATCAACCTCAGGAATCTTTAAATAAATAAATAAATAAATAAATAAATAAATAGATCACAAGTCAGGTGGCTCAATTTCACCCAATGTCTCCATCTAGGTCCTGCTTTCAAACAGGCTAAAAATGTTAATTACAATTCTCTGGAATTTTCTTGCAAAGTTACAGACCTTCGCCTTTTAAATATCAGAAAGGCATAATCACCTAGCGGATAGGTCAACTTATTTTCAATACTGTAATTTATGCAACATTAATCCTGAATGCCAGCTCCAATTTTCTTACTGTGTGCAATCTAGGAGCAGATTTGTATTTCCTACCAACTCCATTACATCATCCCTAAACCCAAAACAGTTTCCTTCTTTAAATCAGTCCTATCCATACTCCCACCCCCTACAAGGCACAAACAATTACTGTCCCTAAAAAGCATACACACTCTCAGATATTAAAGACTCTAAAGACAATTTCCAGGGGCTTTTGGTATTGCAGCACTGCTGCATGGATGCCTCCATCACTGACCTTCGTTTTTTCATTCAGATTGTTACATAACCTAGTGCTTGCGTGCAGTGTGTGTGTGTATTTAACCCCCACTCCCTTACTGAATGCTACACAAGGGGGAGAAGGGACATATGGGTCAGCAGGTTAGCGGTAGCAAAGCCTAAACGATTCAGAACCACGAGCGGATCACCCTCATCATCAGAAATATTGCCGTCTCCCCTTCTGATACATACATACCTTACTAGTAGTTCATTACATAATTTAAGGTCTAAAAGTTACAACATCGCAAGACTAATCTGAAGGTTGCCACCCCTCTCTCCCCACCCCTCCTCCCTAAAAGTCATCATGTGCCAGCAATGACAATTAAAGCAGATTGAAACATACAGACTGGAAGCAACTGGGGAGGGGGAGGTTGTGTAACAAACACAAACTACGGCCCCTTTGAAAACATTCAGAAAACTCCTTAGCATTATTAAGGAAATTTTCTCTAGTGGTTCTGATTAACCTTGTTACATAACCGGCTTGCATTCCAAATCCACTGTCTCAAGCTCTAAATATATTCTTTGCAGCCAAAAGCTTTCTGCACACAAAAAACCTTCCCCATCTTCCCGTCTTCTCCAGAGCCCGCTCTTCCTCGCCACCCCCCTCTCCCGTGTATTTGCATAACTGCGCGGTCATTATTCGGAAATTGCCTCTAATTAAATGTTTCAGCGTGTGTCATCTTGCTGGCTTTTACTGTACTCGGATTCCCTGAGAGGGAAGCTGCCTGGAAAGGGGGGCGTGGCCAAAATGGGAAAAATACTGTAAAACACAAGCCAACACATGATCAGCCATATTCCAAACAACAACAACAACAAAAATCACACACTCCGGGAGGAATCGGTTTTTCCCCCGGACCACCTCAAAATGTTCCCCGACTCCCTGCAATCAGCCGGCAGCTGGCTCAGGACCCCGGAGCCATGCGAGCACTGTGTGCGCCAGGCTGGCTGTCATTTCTTGAACAGATCAGTATATGTATTTTTATTTAGTTTCCACCCATCACCCAACGATCCTACCGAGTCAGTTCCCCGTGGATGACAGCAGCGATTTATAAATTATTGACAGCGGGAATTAAAGCGGCATTTTGCCCCTCTCGGTTTTTTTTTTCTTCTTCACAAACCCTAAATATATTTAAAACCCATCGACTTTAATTAACCGCTCCTGTGCAATGGGGAAAAGGGGGCAGCGGGTCTCTCCCTCCCTCTACAGTAGCGAACAGTTCGCATACAATGCTACAGAAAGACAGTTACTTTCAGTAAAAGTGGACAGGTAATGCTATAAACAATGCCGAACTTAACCTGGCCAGCACACGTTTCTCGCTGCCAGTCCTATTAAACATGCGGTCTGTTTCAGGAGAATGCTTAGGTCATCATTAAACCAGCAATTAAAGGCTTTTTTAAATTTGTTTGCAATATCTTGTGACTGGAGGTGGAGGGGAGGAAAATCCATAAGATCAGGAAGGTCCTTCTCTGCAAAGTTGTGCACCTTCAAGAAACGCCAGGAGACCATCAACTTTTGGGAGGGATTTTTTTTTAAACACACCGAAAAAAACAAATTAAAAAAAAAAACCACAGCATGCAAAAGAGTGGAGCAGTAAATCGCAGCTCGGCAACCTCCTAATTAATCAGCGAGATCACATAAAACTCCCCCATTCCAACAACAAACCTCAGCACATCAGAGAAGAAACTGTCAAAAGGAGAGAGAAAAGGAAAGGGTGGGGGAGAAGGACACCGCAGCTTTAAAAGTTTGTTTCCTTGAATTCTAATGATCCTGCAGGGGGGTTATTTTGTGTTTTAATTATGTAATTTCAGGGCCATAGTTCCCATTTGAGTTTTGCAGGCGATAAACGGGGAAACGGGAAAGCACCGAGCAGCTCTCGCTCTCTCTCTTTCAATATTTTTCCTCCAGTCTGTCCCTCCTCCCGCAGCAATTAAAGGGAGCTGTAAAAGTTTGCCAGATTGCATGGAGTGGGGAGTTGCTTTTTTGTGCCCGGCTCCCCATAAATCCCCTGGTTTATGCCCGGTGGTTTAATTGCTGCGTTTCCCCTTCTCTCCTACCCCCTCTCTCTATTCCCACTCTCCCTATCCCAGCGCTCCCCCCTTCCCCAAGTCTCCCTACCTCTGCTGCTGCCGCCGCTGCTGGAGTAGCTCTGCCTGCGGACTGGAGCCGGCGCTTCGCTTTTCCGGGCAGGCTCCAGGTTGACCGGGGTGTCCCTGGCGCCGGCGGCCGGCTCGGAGACGCTGCTGCCCGGCTCGGCGGTGACTGGATCGGGGGCTGCCGGAGCGGACTCCATGTTTTTCCCGCTGTAGATGGCTTGGAGATGGCGAGCTCCTGCACTCCCTCTATCTTCTGTTTGCAGCGCGACTCTATGGTCGGCGGCGGCGGCGGCGGCAGCGGGGAGAGCGCGAGTCGGAGCCGGATGGGAGGCGAGCGCGCCGGGCTGTGACCACAGGCAGCGCTAGCGAGAGCCCCGCGTCCCCCCGCCTTCGCCGCCACGCGCGGCGCGGGCTGCCCAGCCCCGACACGGGGGCGGGGGGCTCTCGCTGCGGCGCCCGCGGGGACACGCCCAGGCCAAGGCACCCGGCTTGTGGGTCAGGGAGCGGGCTGCTCCCCTTGGTACCACGCGTGTCCCGCCCCCACGGGGCTCGGCCAGGAATGGCCCCCAGCAAAGGCTCCCCTCCCCCCAGGGGTTCTGGCAATGCCCCGCTCCCGGGGCAGGGGCCAGGGTGAAGTGGGACAGGGGAGGGGAAACCCAGCGCTGGGCACGTGCCCCCTGGCAGCCCCCGGCAGCTTCCCTCCCTAGGGCCTGAGCAGGAATAGCCTCCCCTGAGATTTAGGGCCCCAGCTCCCTGCCAGCAGGGCATGAGGCTGTGGCTATTGCAGCAGATGCCAGTGGGGGGGGGGGAATGAAGTCCCATCACTACCTCCCCCTGTACCAGGTTCCCCCCCCCCAACACCTTCCAGGGCTCCTCAACAGGGTCACCCACTGTGTTGTGCCCTCCCCCTTTTCAGCCAGGACCCTTGGAAGAGGAAAAGCCACCACAGCAGAGACTTCCTTGCTGGGATAGGTGCTGAAGCAGCAGCAGGGCATGCCAGGTGGGGCAGGTGTCGCACAACTCATGCGAGACTCTGGCACACGTCTGCACAACAGGCAAAATCTCACACAGTCTCTATCCCCTTCTCTCTCATACACCAAATTAAGGCACTTTCCAGCGAACTACCCTTTAGCCTAGGGGAAGGTGCCAACAGTTAGGAGCTAGAAGACCATGAGTTGTAGTCTCATTTCTTCTAAAATCTATATCTGCTGCTTTTCACAACCTTTATTACTGACCAAGGCCTCATACAGTGGAGTCACAACATACGTGCATTTAACTTAATGTGAATTCAACTATACGCACTTGGCAAAAAAAAAAAAATAACAATTTAAATGTAGTGCGGGCGAGTCCACCCACCATTCCACTCAATGAGCATATACCCTGGAGTGAGCATGAGATGGGAGACGTGAATCTGCTGTTCCTTCGGTTGGTCTCAGTTCCCACGTGCCTCTCATAGCGTGAGCTTCTCACCGTGTTGGGTGTGATTCTGTTGTTTAAAGATACGTATTTTTTGTACAACATGGCCCCTAAACACAAGCCAACTACTTCATCTGGCGCTCATCCGAAGAAACAGCGATCTGTTCCAATGCTGGAGGAAAAACTGGCTGTGTTGGACTTATGGAGAGACGGTATGTCAGTCTCCAACGTGGCACATAAATATGGCCACAACGAATCTAGCATCCGTGCCATCAAGATTCAAGAGAGAAATTCATCAAGCCATGGCATCAAGTGCTCCAAGAACTGCTAAGGTGACAAGCCAGGTGCTTGATAAGACTTTAGTGAAGACTGAAAAGGCATTAAACTTATGGCTGGAAGACACGAACCATAAACGTGCCTATCGATGGCGACACGTTGCAAGAAAAGGCTCTTAGCCTCTACATGCTGTTCAAAATCTCCCACTGAAGAGGGACAACCTTCTGATGAGAAGGAATTCAAAGCCAGCCAAGGTTGGCTTAACAGTTTTAGGAACCACTTCAACCTCAAAAACGTGCAGACTACTGGTGAAGCTGCATCTGCCAATGAAGAAGTAGCAAAAGCCTACCCTGAACAATTAAAGAAAATCATAGAAGAAAAGGGCTATCTTCTGGAACAAGGTTTTAATGCTGACAAGACTGGGATCTTCTGGGGAAAAAATGCCCAATTGCACTTACACTTCGAAATCAGAAAGACAAGCCCCTGGCTTCAAAGCAGCTAAAGACCATGTGATTGTGTTGTTTTGTGGCAATGTGGCTGGGCATTTAATAAAGCCGGGCTTGCTCTAGAGGGCTGCAAATCCCCATGCCCTAAAAGGCAAATTTGCTGAAGTGTTCCAAGCAGCGAAACACTTGAATGATTTAATTTCTGAATACAATCCCTCTATGGAACGAAGCCTCAAAATCACACGTAGTATTACAGACTATTTGAGACCATATCAAGAAATGTTTGAGCAGCTCAAGAGACAACAGCGACAGTTGCCGATCATCATGCTTTTCAAGAAAAAATAACCAGCAGCAGATGAGCCTACGCAATCAATTTCTCAAGCTGAACCAGAGCCAACCATTTCATCTACGATTCACTCTCCATCACCTCCGTCTCCTGGATCAACATCAATCCCTGATGACCCCCCAGTAGTGTTGTCAGGGGACGAGGAACAGGGCCGGCTCCAGACCCCAGCGCGGTAAGCACGCGGGTGGGGCGGCCCTTTCCCATGGGGGCGGCAGGCTGGGCCAGCGGACCTGCCGCAGTCATGACTGCGGGAGGTCCACCGGAGCCCCGGGACGACCGGACCTCCCGCAGGCATGACTGTGGACGGTTCGCTGGTCGCGCGGCTCGGCTGGACCTCCCGCAGGCATGCCTGCGGCAGCTCAAGCGGAGTCGCCGGACCTGCGAACCGTCCGCAGCTGCGGGAGGTCCACTGGAGCCGCGCGACCAGCGGACCCTCCACAGTCATGCCCGCGGGAGGTCCGCTGCTCCCGCGGCGCCTCCCGCGCATGACTGCTTGGGGCGGCCAAAAAGGTAGAGCCGCCCCTGACGAGGAAGACTAATCATCAGAGTGTGTACACCACCCATCTTCATCGTCTCATCGTTCATCATACGGGCGCTGTACTAATCATCGTCATCATTCATTGTCATCACATCACCATTGTCATAGTCATTGTATCACCATTATCATCATCGTCATAGACGAGCAAGAATATCCAGGATGAGTGGAGTGGTTAGGTTTACTGTTTTCCTTTTTTATTCTTTCATTCTTCCATTCTCTCTCTCTCTCATGTAATTAAAATACTGTAAAATTATATTTTGCATATGTACTCTTTATGATATGCTGTACATTACTGTATACATTATACATTTATACATCCAGTATTACTGTACAGGGTTGTATACACAAAACCATGTACAGTATACAGTAACTCCTCACTTAAAGTCATCCTGGTTAAAGTTGTTTTGTTGTTAGGTTGCTGATTAATTAGGGAACATGCTCGTTTAAAGTTGTGCAATGCACCCTTCTAACATCGTTTGGCAGCCGCCTGCTTTGTCCACTGCTTGCAGGAAGAGCAGCCTATTGCAGCAAGCCGGTGGGGGCTTGAAACCAGGGTGGACTGGCAGTCCCACTATCTGCTCCCCGCTCCCCTAAGTTCCCTGTGCAGCACCTGCCAAGCAGGCTACCAATTGCAGCTGTCCCTCCCCCACTGCCATGTGCTGCTCCCCAAGCCTCCTGCTTGCTGTGCGGGGGATGGGGGGGAAGGAAAGGGGGCTAATGTCAGGGTGTCCCCTCCCCCCTGCTCCTACACCACACTTACCCCTTCTTCTCCATATGGAGCAGGATGGGGACATGGATGGAGAGACAGCAGCAGCGGCTCATTCAACTTCCTGATCCACTTAAAAAGACAATGCCCTTAAGAGTGGGTCAGCTTACTTAAAGGGGCAATGTACATTTCTCTCTCTCTCCCACACACAAGGTATAAGTCTGCCTCTGTCTGTTATGCTGTCTCCCCTCCCTTCCATTCCTGCTGCCTTGTAGAGTGAGAGGCTACATTAACAACAATGTGTTAATCCTTGAGGGCTCAGCGGAGTCCTAGTTCATCATTTAGAACAGAGGTTCTCGAACTGGGGATTGGGATCCCTCAGGGGGTCATGAGGTTATTACATGGGGGGTTGCGAACTGTCAGCCTCCACCCCAAGCCCTGCTTTGCCTCCAGCATTTATAATGGTGTTAAATATATAAAAAAGTATTTGTAATTTATGGGGGGTGGGGTTCGCACTCAGAGGCTTGCTATGTGAAAGGGGTCAGCAGTACAAAAGTATGAGAACCACTGATTTAGCAGCAAGGCATTCCCTGGAAAATATCCCATCCTCTAATTTCACCACCTCAACCAAGCTTCACAATCAGCATAGCTGTGAACAGTATTAAATTGTTTGTTTAAAACATATACTGTGTGTGTGTGTGTACTGTGTTTGTAAGCACTCATCCAACCACTACACCATGCCCTGCATCAGAGCCAGGAAAAGAAATCATGAATCCCAACAGCCAACATTCACAACTGTCTTTCATGTTATTGTATGACCTGCTGTTTTACATGTTCTACTCTAGGGCCCTGTTCAGAAATTGGACAACATCCTACTTTACTGCTGGTTGTTCTTTTAGCTCACGTGTAAAATATCTTGGCTGTGGATCTGAAGGTCCTGGGTTTAAACCCACTGACCACCTATGCAGGGGGGAAAAATAACCATATTCCAATGCAAATGTACAATGGGGCTGAACTGAGATTGTAGCGTATGTTAGGAGGAGACAGAAAGCAGCATAAGAATGATTTTGCCTTTGTCCCCAGAGAATGCATAAACTCCAGAAGGTCAGAACTTTATTTAATAACCTCACCATTCATTGCCCCCAAAGGCTACAAAGCTTTTTCACTTGCATCACCATTCTGAGACCAGCTCAGCTTAGTAGGGATCAGAAGTTGTTCCCATCTAATGGATGTTTGGTGGCCCCTTTATGGTGCGAGTTTAGTGGGTTTGAGTTGCAACTTCCTACATCATTACCAGGGCTGGCTTTAGGAACTGCAGGGCCCAATTCGAATACCTGGCAGCGGTCTTCGGTGGCACTTTGGCGGCGGGGGGGTCCTTCACTCTCTCCAGACCCCTCCCACCAAAATGCCACCAAAGACCCGGAGCGAGTGAAGGAACCCCCGCCGCCGAAGACCCGGACCACCACCGGGTATGTAAAAATAAATTAAAAAGGTGCGTAAGGCATGGGTCCCTCTTAGGCACGGGGTCCGATTCCGAGGAATCGGGGGAATTGGCCTAAAGCTGGCCCTGATCATGACTCTCTTTTTACTAACTGGCAGACTCAGAAGAGAAACCAAGAATTGCATACACCACAGAAACTGTTACCCCTAACGAAAGTTTCTCCCACCTCCCAGATCCAGGTTGAGGCCTGCTGACAAGGCAATGCATGTTGGGAAGCTTGCCTTGTTCATAAAAAGAGGACTTCAGTACCTCAAGACTGTCAAACCAATCCCTTTCACCAGCACTGGAAACAATGGGACTACATGTGAGGGTAAAGATTACGCACATGAGTTTTTGAAGGCACGATGCTTTTAGAATACCATATACTTTCAGGGATCTTTGTTTGTTTGTTGATTTTATATATATATATACACTCACACCCAAACAGAGATTGAATACACTCATCCTATTTATGGATAAATATTTTTCATGTAGCCTTCATTTTTTCTGCTTGCAAAACTAAACAAATCAAAAAGCTATTGTGTTCCTTTTAAGGGAGAAAAAAGAAGAGAGTGCGGCATTGAAGGCTGTAGTAGGACAATGTAGTGTAGGGTTTGGTTGCTGGAAAATTAAGTTTCTTCAAAAACTAAAAATAAGGGTAAACAGACCAGAGGAGAAAGTGCTAGTGTTTGTAACAGGGATTTGAATCAATGCACAAGAGAGATTCTCTCTCAACACTACCTCTCCTCTATAACTCAGGAGGAGCAAGAATCAGCTAAGTCAGGGCTAGAGCCTAAAGAAACAGCTCAAAAGGCAGTATCTCTTTACTGGAGTGTTTCAGTAACATCCACACAAGAAATGGACAAAGTGGCCCTGTTGCTAAAAACAGAAGACAAAGCCTCTGGAGAACCTAATTTCAGTGTCAGAGAAACAATAGCAGCAGGAGCTTCCTCACATTTTATATAATTGGGGAGAAACAACCATTACTGCAGTCAGACTATGGGGCATTATGTCAGGGGCACTGAAACAGATTATTGCTCAAATTAGCTCCCTAACTAGGCTGCTATCAAGCAGCCCTTGTCGGATCTTGCAAGCTCAAGCATGGAACAAACAAGCAAGCAGCTGAGCCCACTTCAATACCGCATACACAAGGTCAGTGGGAGGCCACAGACACATACACGTCTCCTCTTCCCCAGGAACCCTTAGACACCATTTCCATGCTTCTCTGACCAATTTTGTGACTACCCAAGTGAAGTTGGCTGCCTGCAACTTTCATTCTCTAGGGAAAGCTTGAGCTACAGCCAAATATCCTTAAACAAAGCAAAGATCTGAAGGAAGGAGGGCTACATTCTGAGCTGATATTGCACTGGCAGGACCAGTATTATTTCCTCAAGATTAGTGAAAATAATTAGGAACAATAAAAAAGCCTATTTTTGGATCCCACATAATTCCCTCTACCAGTAGTGCCAGCAGCACTGGATTTCAGTGACTGAAAGGAAAAGAGTATTAGGAAAGAAGCAAAGGTGGCAATGGGGAAAGAACAGAAATGGATTTGAAGAGGGAGAAGAGCAGAGGTGCATTATTCTAATAAACACTGGCACTGCAACATTCCCCCACACTGCCAATCCCTAAGGTCAAGTGTCCAGCTGGATTTATATATAGTGATATAAAGAGAGTTGGTCAGAAATTTCACGAGAAAACAATGTTTTTTTCCAAAAGTGCCGATTTGCTGAAACAAACTGTTGGCCAAATCTATTACAAATTTGATGAAACGTTAGTAAAAACACAAGCAAATTTCCATTGCCAGTCCCAGATTCCCAGCTGTCCCCAAAGATTTCCTTTTGGGAACATCATGTTTCACTTTTTCCAAAACAAAATTTTCAAGGGTCTTCAGTTCACAAGAAATTTCAAGTCAATTTGCTTTTGTCCTGATTCAGAACAAAAGCAAATTGCAAAATACCAACATTTTTTATGAACCAAAATTCCTGTTTCAGCCATCTCTAGGTACATTGAGTATCACTAGGCCCACAGCCAGCCTTAGACCTATGTGACTTATAGATAAGGTGACCATACATACAATTTTGGCCAGGACAGTCCCTTTTTAAAACTGTGTCTTGGATGTCCTGACTTTTTTTGGCAAATGTGGGCATTTGTCCCATTTGGTCTCACCAGTTGCAAGTTGCTCTGATCAGTTGAAGAACAAATGGAACAAATGCTCACTTTTGCCCACGCTGTTCCCCCTTAGGGGGGCATGGAGGAACATTTAGGGAGGCCAGTGGCGACATGAGGCACTGGGCAGCGAGGCTCGGGCAGGCAGCCTAGGGCAGTGTGAGGCTCAGGCAATCAGCCCCAGTCCCTGGTGGCATGGAGCTTGGGCAAGCAGCAACACCAGGTGGCTTGGGACATCCCTGTGTAGGATGGAAGGGGGGGCTCAGGCAAGCGGTGATGCCAGGCAGCTCAGGCCAGCCCTGAGCGGTGTCCCAATTTTACTTTGGTAAATATGGTCACACTACTTATAGAGTAGTCCTCCTCACCACACAACACAACACACCATGTGCTAAGCCCCAAGCCATCCCCAGTTCTCTATCTGTAGGCCTTTTGTGGAAATGAGCCATGGCAGAAAAATCAAGTCCCTGTCTCATGCTTTGTACTGAAAGTTAAATTCCTCTTCCATTTGTGGTTGTCAGGACCATGTAGGAAGCCAGGATCCTTCTCTATGATCCATGGAACTTCTTTAAACAGGTGAGATGGTGTTGCTGGCACAGACAGGTATGCAGAGGAAGATGGGGAGAAATGTTTGGTTGGAGAAGGTGCTACATAAGTTCCTGCAGTTGTTATTTCCCTGTCGCCCCACTAAACCCAGGACCACCCCTGACAACTTTCTGCAATGGCATATTTCTCATAGCAAGATATATAAAAAATAAAATGGCATGCATTTTGCTGCTGATTCTGCAGATGCTATGTCAGAGAAGTTGGGACCTTTGCATAAACTATCATTCATTTTGGGAAGAAATTGTGTAATCCAAGTATCACTGCATATATTAATTATTGGAACAATGTCTGCAGAACACAGAAGTGAACCCACAAGAGTTGGAGCAATGCACATCCACAGTGTGACACAATGTAGGTGCACTGTCAAGGTGGTGACATAGTAGCATAACTGACTGAGAAGGAATAATGCATGTAGCCATCAAACACAACAGGCAGCATGTATCAGCAGCAGCTATAGGGTGGGACAGACCAAAGTGTGGCAACCCGACACTTCCTAAGGACTAAAATCATCATTTGAACAATAACTAGACAGCATCACTCTGGCCTACTGTTTATGGCCCATCAATTTGCAGAACACACATTCTGAATTTGAGCCACATAACACTACATGACTAATGCAGCCATTTAGATGCTTTAACTTTAAGGAATGTCACACTACTGTATACCCACACACCAGCTACTGCACTGTCCCACAACCTCCTTCTGTGTTCCCACTGGACTCCAATGAGATCAGACCACAGCACAGGATGGGCTCTAGCCAACCTCATCCTTTCCCTGCTTAGGGAACTGCTCATTAGCTGCATCCTATTAGCTTCCCAGTGCGTATCAGGAAGTGGGTTTCTACAGGTTGCAAAGCCAGACAGATGGACAGGCGGGGTCCCAATGAGATGACAAGGATTGCAGGAAAGGAGTTAGATGTTGGAGATGGTGGGGGAGAGTAGTAGATAGTCAGGAGAAGTTAATTTCAGTCATTGATGGAGAGGGACCCGTGATGGGTCTTCAAACGTGTCAGTTCATATGGAGATGACTATATGAATTTATCTTGGCAATACTAAGGATATACTCACCTTTACATAATTCCCTCTTAAAATAAGCACTTGCACTGCGTGCAGCCATTCTTTGCTGCCATATCCTCAGGTGTGTATTTTAATGATTTATATAACTTAATTGAAATTGTTTTGCTGGTTAAAGTTGGCATTGCAATTACAATAGCAGACATGGCTTCCACATGAAATAGCTGCTACCTGTCTGTACCTGAAAACAACTTTCTGTAACTTACCCAACCCACTAATCTCTAGCAAAAAATGCTGGTTACATGTCTGGAACCCAAACATTTGGCAGTAATTAAATAAGACATTACTTTAGCAGAATTTTAAACATCTGCTCTAGGATAAAGGAGAAAAGATTGGAAAATAAAAGGAGAGCAATGTGAAGAGGTAGGGAGAAGCATTGTGACTAAATTATTAAAGCCTCTTCATTCATATTTGTAACTATACATGAACACCTACAAATGTAACTAAATATCGTTTATATAATGATGGGTGCTCTTTCCTCAGCCCCTAAATGAAGCAGAAGTGTGGGCTGCTGACCTCATATACAGCTCAGCAGAAGTCACTGGTTAGATTCTTTTTTGCAGTAGTCTCCTCTATGCCTTGCAAACTCACAGTATAACCCACTAGTCTTCCTTCCACACGCTCATTGCTTGATAAGCCACTACTTTCACTTCCCTCTCCTGCAGTTTGGATTTGGATCCTTACTGGATTCCTCATTAATTTCTGAAAATGACTGAAATGAACCAAATTCATTCTTTAGCATGCATCAATATACCAATGACCATATTCACATTCAACATCTCCTGATGTAAAGCGTGAATAGTAACAGCACCAATGTATTTCTAACAGACCAATAGCCTTTCTCACTGAAGTAAGGCAAATGGCACAGTCATCTCTGGCTCCCACTGTTGGCTTTCTCAATACCTTTTCTTTCACTGCTGTTTTCCTGCAATTTGTTCTTAAATTACTGAATATCATCCTGTAGGAAACCAAGCAGCTTTATGAGGTTCCATACAAATGGAGTCAGAGGAGGAGAAGGACCTTGGAGTATTGGTTGATCACAGGATGACTATGAGCTGTCAGTGTGATATGGCCATTAAAAAAGCTAATGCGGTCTTGGGATGCATCAGGCGAGGTATTTCCAGTAGAGATAAGGTGTTAGTACCATTATACAAGGCACTGGTGAGACCTCATCTGGAATACTGTGTGCAGTTCTGGTCTCCCATGCTTAAGAAGGATGAATTCAAACCGGAACAGGTACAGAGAAGGGCTACTAGGATGATCCAAGGCATGGAAAACCCGTCTTATGATAGGAGACTCAAAGAGCTTGGCTTGTTTAGCCTAACCAAAAGAAGGCTGAGGGGAGATATGACTGCTCTCTATAACTATATCAGAGGGATAAATACCAGGGAGGGAGAGGGATTATTTAAGCTCAGTACCAATGTAGACACAAGAACAAATGGATATAAACCAGCCATCAGGAAGTTTAGACTTGAAATTAGATGAAGGTTTCTAACCATCAGAGGAGTGAAGTTCTGGAACAGCCTTCCGAGGGGAGAAGTGGGGGGAAAAGACATATCTGGTTTCAAGACTAAACTTGGTAAGTTTATGGAGGGGATGGTATGATGGGATAGCCTAATTTTGGCAATTAATTGATCTTTGACTATTAGCGGTAAATATGCCCAATAGCTTGTGATGGGATGTTAGATGGGGTGGGATCTGAGTTACTACAGAGAATTCTTTCTGGGGTGTCTGGCTGGTGAATCTTGCCTACACACTCAGGGTTTAGCTGATCACCATATTTGGGGTTGGGAAGGAATTTTCCTCCAGGGAAGATTGGCAGAGGCCCTGCGGGGAGGGGGGGGTTTGCTTTCCTCTGAAGCGTGGGGCAAAGGTCACTTGCTGGAGATTCTCTGCACCTTGAAGTCTTTAAACCATGATTTGAGGACTTCAACAGCTCAGACATAGGTTAGAGGTTTATTACAGGAGTGGGTGGGTGAGATTCTGTGGCCTGTGTTGGGCAGGAGGTCAGACTAGAGTAGACGATCATAATGGTCCCTTCTGACCTTAAAGTCTATGATTCTATGACTCTTCCTCCCACAAAGTTGAGCTAATTGAATTGTGAAGAGCAATACAGCTTTTGTCAAACCCAAATTATCTGGTGAACCAAGTGAGGCATGGATAAGAAAATCTTAAAGGATGAATTTTTTCTCCTTAGAAGAGGGAAAAATTAGGTATTTTAATGAAGACCAGAAAAAGAGAGGCCATTTCTAAAAGATTTCAGAGATCAAACTCTATTTAAGTTTTAATTGTTATTGTTTGTTTTTAATTAAATCCCTTTCATATATCTTAATTTTAACACAGTTTCCGTTGACTAGCCATTTCCCCAAATGCAGTGTTGTTATGTAATTCAAATAGTTGGCCTAACCATTAAGTCTGAATGACAATTAGCACCTTTTGTACAAAGGTTTTTGCAAAATATAGTTGGGCTAGCAAACTTTTGAGGGGATTTAAAGCTGGGATATAGGAAAAGTAGCTGCATTGTCATAAAACAGAGTTCTTAGCGGTACCTATGCATATATTGCTCAAATTGTACTGAGTGCCTATCATGCTCCCAACTGAGCTTTGCCAGTGATACTCCTCCTAAATATCTTATCAGAGAGTCAATATGTTCCAAGTTACTTTTTCTTTGGGGGAGATCTTGAAAACTCAAATAGTTCAAACTCACTTGGAAAGTTCAGTTGTATTCAGAATAAGAAAAACTCTACACTGATAAACCAACTGTATGTAAAAGCAGAAAGATTAGTGTATATCTTCATCAGTATTCCTAGTCCTGCATATAATGTAAGGCTGTAAAAATGGTACTTTACATTGTATTGCTCAAAAAACAGCATATAAATATGTAATTGAGGCAATAATTTCATAGGCCATGTTGTAATGCATCCACCCAAGGAGGCAGAGTGAAGACTAAATGCTTAGTAGTAGCTTTGGTATTTCCTGAATCTAGTGCTTAACTGCACAACCGCAATATTCTTCACAGAATGTATCTGGAATTTCTTAGGTGTATGAAAAGAAAGACTATTAAAAAGAAACAACTGCAATTTTCAACCTACCTGAAGTCACAACCCTGTAGAGCTCTGGCAGAGGAGCTTTTATGGTTTCCTATTGGGGATGGGGATGATGTTGAGGATGCAAGCCTGTTCCTTCCCCGCCCCCCCGTCAAGTCCTCTCCATTAACAGTATTTTGTCTTTCAGCTAGCCTAAAACTTTAGAAATTGCACCCCTAATGTCTGAACCAAAAAATTACACTCCCCATCAGTCTCTTCAGCAGAAGCACAAAACTGAGATGTTGGGGTTTAGATTAGCATTAAAATTGAATTATGTCACAAAGACAGAGTTGAAAGCTGCAATTTTAATTTTAATTAATTATTCAGCTTTTACATAATAGTGGGCTTAATTTAATTTATTTAACATGGTAGCTATTAAAATATTTTTATTTTAAAATAAAAGAAGGAAGCTATCTACTGTGTGCAAAGGTCATCTAGTATGGCAAAAGTTATTGAAAATATATGTCCTCCGTTCTATGCAACTTGTAGAGAACTTAACATCACACAATTCAAAACCAGAGTTAGGACACAAGGTTAGATCCAGGGAAAGAGCACATAGGAAGACTGCATCTGAAACATAAAATGGAAAATCTACTCAGTCATTACATTTGCACTGGAAATAAACATATATATTCTTACTTAGTGAGATGCCAAAGTCAAGCAACTGGGCTTCATTATTTGAGTGATCATCTAATTATTTTCGCTCTAGTTTCACACAGCTGACATGATCTACAGTATGCAATCAGGTCTTATTACCAGGCTTTCAGATAGTTAGAAAACTTCTGCGGAGGTGGGGGTCGGGAGAAGGATCTGAACAGAGAGTTCTTCATGTACTGACAACCTAAAGGATCTGCAGGCAGTGCATTACCTATATGAGATACTATTAATCTCAGGGTTCCTTGTGTTTGTTACTTTTAGATAATAAATACATTGCATTCATGTTCCGAGTCCGAAGCATCAGGTAGTGCACGCATGCGCACACTCACACCCACAGATCTGTGCTTGCAAGGAGGAAGACTCACTCATAATAGATATAATAATTCCAGTGTGTTGAAGGTTTACAAGGCAGGAAAAGAAGGTTATTTTCTCCCATGTATAGAGATGAGTGAGAGGAGAGGAAAGTAGCTACTGACCATACATAATGACAGTTATAATAGTAAGAAAACAGGCAGGATTCCTGTGATTTGTTTTCACCATGATGTTTTCTACATGCCTAGTGTGTAATGAAGTATCTAATGGCTGCTTGATAGTCTACATAAAAAGAGTCTATGACTTCGGTCCAATTCCCAGTAGACATATGTCCACATCATGAAAATCAGACCCCTTATTAATATTCTCAGCATAGGCTCCAAGTCTTTATTAGAAATCAGGATGCAACTACTCTCTCATCCCTGGAGTTGGTCCTTCAAAACCTTCAAATTCAGAATGTGTGCTCTGTGAATTGATGGGCCATAAAAAGTAGGCCAGAGTGATGCTGTATAGTTATGGTTCAGATGATGATTTTGGTCCTTAGGAGGTGTCTGATGGTATCTTTGGGGCAGATCCTCCAGCCTGGCCAAGATGTGTAAAAGTAGCTTTAAGCCACGTTTGTGGCCCCAGAGCAAATCTGGATTGGCCCAGGACTCTGCTGTAAATTAGAACAGCTCCCCAAGAGGAAATTCCAGGGCCAAGCATCCGTGGAACATAGAGAAGTTCTGGTCACATATCTTATTGACCGAATGCATCTCCTGTACCAGGGGCTGTCCAAGGACACCCTTAGGCAGGTGGAATCATCTACTGGGCCAGCTGAGCCAGCTTTAGGGATAGAGTGGGGCGAAGGACCTAGCCATACCGTTGAATAAATGACCAACTTGTATATCTAGGGCCATGAAGCCAACCCCTATCACAACAAATGAATAAATAACCAAATAAAGAATCTATTTCGGAATAATTATCTAAATGACAATAAACCATAATAATCGAAGACAAAGACAAAGACAGAAAACAGATGGCAGCATATCCGGTACCTTCTTCCCCCCATAGCAGTCAAAGGAGAAGCTCTAACAAAGGCCTCAAGTTTAGTTTTAAATATTTTCTAGGGTTTTTTTTTGTTTGTTTGTTGGGGGTAATCGTATATCAACTTTAATTTCAAGTAGCTGGAAAGGTTGGTAACTGTAGCAGGGTGGACCCTGCTCCTGCTGTGAGGGGTTTAAAAATGGCCTGGCAGGGCTTGAGAGCTGCTGCTCTCAAGGCTGGGCTGATTGAGGGAGTGGCTGCAGGGAGTGGCCCCAAACTGAGCCACAGCTGGCCCCTATAAAAGGCCAGGGAGGCCAGAGGCCCAGACAGTCTGCAGGGACTGAGACAAGGTACCTAGGATGAAGCAGGGCTGGGGAAAGGCTGAGGAGCTGGGGAGCTCCAGCCTAGAAAGCCCCAGGCTGCGGCCTAGCGAAGGGCCAACAGATACTGGGGGTTGCAGAGGGCAGCCCAGGGGTAGGCCAAGGCAGAAGGTCCAAACCCCTTTGCCTGTGATGAGTAGGCTGATACTGCAGTCTGCCCCAGAGCGTGGGGCTAGACAATGACTGGCAGTAGCCAATACTGAGGCAAGGTGGGGATAGAGGGTGGGGTTCCCCAAGGAGGGGAGACCCTAAGAGTAAGGGGTTACTGCCGGGGGGGGCAGCACCCCATGTAAAAGGGCACCGGGGTCCAGGGAGGGCCTCGGGCCTGAGGACAGGTGGATCACCAGCCTGCAGAGGGCGCTCCGAACACTGGACTGAGCTAATTCCTGGAGTCACCAGCAGGAGGTGCCGCAGGGGTGAGTCTGACCCATTTACAGTAACAAAATAACTATCTTGAGCTACTCATCTGAGGGGACTCTTGTTACATCTTGAATTATGCAAATTAAATGTAAAAATAACTTACTGTTTCTTTAAGTCTTCATTAGTCTGATTCAAAGAACACAGACAGTTCTCTTCAAAATTGTCAGTGTGGTTTTACCACCCTCCACTAAAGCGATCCCAGTTATATGCAGTAGAAAGACCTTTCCAAGAACACAATGTCAATGCAGTTAAATAGGAAAGTTAGGTTTCTTCTTTTTTTTTCCCCCTCTAGAGGGAATCATCACTTTTCTTACAGCTAAAGTCATACTTAAAAGTAAAAACAAACTATGCAGAAAACTCCCACTAACATAGCTCAGACACTCTCATTTAAAAAAATAGTTGGCTTTCAGCTTTTATATGCAGAATAAAAAAAACCTTCCCTACACAAGTTTGTTTTAGCTTATGTTTGAATACTGTGATAGAGACATTTTAGGGTTACCCATACAGTTGAACTGAACTTGTAAAGGAAAAGAAAGAACCTCAAGATACTTTTCCATTTGAGTTCTTCACGTGTACCAGATTATGTGCTATGCTTTTGCTATCCTATCTTCCGTACTGCATGAGAGTCTTTCTGAGTGGGACTTATATGCTTATATGGCTTCTGCAATGAAGAAGTTTCCCATATTCTATTTGTTTATATTGTAGAAATGTAGCAATCAATCAAAAGGTACTGCAAAGCAGCAGCTCAGGGAAAACGCTTAAAGATAAAAATGCAGAAAATTCTACTAAGGTGACAACTCAATGGGTGAATTAAAATCAACTCATTACCTATCTAAAGATAGACTCTAATTTTTGCTTGTCATCATAAAGCTATAGCCATTAATAAGAATAAGTTAGCCCATGGTTACATTTATAATAAAACAGCCATAGACTTTTCCCCCCCCCCCAACATCTTTTTGCCACTGCTCACATAAATTCATCAATATGGACTTCCCATTACTCACTCAGAGAAGTCAAACTTTAATTGACAACATTATACTATTGTTCTCACCTTAGCATGGATTCCAGTATTTGTCCTCACCTTCAGATATCCAATACTCTAAACAAATAGTTAAGAAAGTTCAACAGTTGTTAAGCCTTTCACTTTACACTGACCATCATTTTGCCTTGCCTCATATTGTATATCATCTGTAGACTTGCATTGACATTTTCCCAGTACTTACACCATTGGGGCTTCTGTTCAGCCTTTCCTGAGCCCTGATTTATAGCTTCATGAGACCTACATGTTGATATTAAATATTCAAGTGAAGGATTCAATTATAGCATTGTCACAAAACCATATGAAGATGCATTTTGTATGTGCTCACTGGATAATTTTCAAAGGAAAAAAAATGTTCGCTCACTTTAAGGACTAATTCCATGCAAGGCTTTGTTGCTTTCAATTAAATTGAGGCGTAATCAATATGTACTTGCAACAACAATGGAAAACACAGATCTATGAAGAGGTTTTCAATAGGTGCATGTTAGAAGATTAAGCTAAATCACAAATATGTTTTAGTTCTTTTATTCATTTCCCAGAGGTTGTGGTGAAGCTCTTCAGAGATGGAAGTGTCTGAAACTGTGATATGTGATACAGAAAAAGTTGCCATCAGTGATTTTGTGACCCTCGACAACTGTGTTCCTTTGAAATCAGATGTTTTCATTTTGAGACTGTGAAACTACATTTCCAACAGGAAAAGTAGCTTCAAAATCTTGCCTTATGAAATGTGTCCATTTTGTCTGTCAGTTTTAAAAGGTTTCAATTTTCAATCCCTTACCTCCAAAATAAGACAAAATGTAGTGAAGTTTTGGCAAAATAATCCCATTTTCAATATGCCAAAACTCTCAGAATAAGTAATATGCCTTTTGTTGTGATTTTTTTTATTCCGCTAATAAAAATGGAAAAGAGGGAGGGGTAAAAAGTATGACTTTCTCCTGAAATTAATAGTATTAGCTAATAAATCATTCCAACTAAATAAACAAGGCAAAGGGGAGTCGTTTTGTGCCTGCCACCAAATTACTGTTAATATTTTTCTACTTGAAAGTGTTCTAGTGATATTCAGGAACCTTGTCTTCCTCTATGTGACACAGTGGAGCCTCCCAGTCCTGAATCTGGCTTTTGGGCTCTACCACAACATAAATAAAAATTGGGCTCTACCACAATATACATTTAAAAAAACCACAAAATGGACTTTTGCTATGCACTGGTGCTCAAAGTGTCAGCTTTGTGTAATACAAAGTTTATATTCCTTCTGATCTGATCTCATAGCCCTCCCCTTTCCTTGGGGAATAAATAGACTTGGCCTGGGATGTTGGAATTAAAAATTCCTTATTAATTAATTTTCAGCTTACACAAACCACATCTTTTTTAAGTTCAGTAAGAACTGCAAGTCTGTTCTCTTTGTTTAACCATTTATAATTAAAGATAAATAAATAGCTCAGCTCTGTTTTGGACCCAAATGAATCTGTTGATTCCTGTAGTAGGTTTTTCCACAGAACTATGGAATTTGGATGAGAATATCTTTTTTGAAGACCCCAATTCCACAAAACCTTATTCCCATGAGGAAAGGTATGTTGGAATGGGTCCTAAACTGGTCATAAAATCTGTAGGAAAAATCTATTTTTGGAAAGTACATACAGAATGATTAGTGAAGAATCCTTAATTTTTTAAAGAATGGTTGAAAACTGGGCATTTTTAATACATGTGCTCTCTTAACATTTCCTCATATTTCACATTATGTTTACAAATGAATGTCCTTCTCTCTCAATCTGGGCTCTACATTGCCAAGCCCAAAACTAAGCGAACCTAGGTTTTGCATACCAGAAACCTGGATTTGTTCATGAAAAGGTATTTCCTCTCCCAAATCAGGCAAACGGATGCCTGCACGCCCCATTTGGCCATAAACAATCAATATTTGTGTGCACACACATCTGATTTGGAGGGCATGCAAATAATGTAGGTACCAAAACATTTGAGGTTAATGGAGTTATGGTGATTTACAGCAGCGGAGGAATAAGACTTGGACGTGTCATGTTGAATGCACGAATTGAGAACCTGCTAAGCAACTTATCCAAAATATTTGCATTGGTTTGTACTTTAAAGGGGTTCAATCTTGCCCTCCTTACTTAGGCAAGACTCTCCATTGATTGCGGGGCGGGGGGGGGGGAAGAGTTTTGTCTAAATAAGGAGGGAAATTCTGGGCTCAGTTTGGCTTAAGAGTTTAATTTTAGGGAAACATTTTGACCAATCTTGAGAAGATTCAGTCTTTATACAATGAAATGGAATGGAACATTTTACCAATCATTTTAGAATGCTATAGCAATGTACTTGCGTCCTTCTGTTGATGACTGAAGTAGAAAATCATAGAAAATATTTAAGTCCTTATTTAGCAAGGTTCTGAACATGTATTATGCTTACTGGATGCATATTTGGTTTAGTTTAATAGCAGTGCTATTAGGAAACAAGCAGGAAGGTAACCTAGATAAGCAACCTCCTGGTAAAGACCTGGAGGGTCAGTAAAGGACAATGCCTGAGCTATCAGCTGTGAAGACACTATTTCTATGCGCCAGCCACATTACAAGACTCAGTTGGTCAATGCTGGGAGCAAACAGATCAAATGGTCCACAAACACTTAAAACAGTTTTCTCAATCTCTTTAAAATCATGCCCCAGCTTAGTATTTTATTAAAATTACTTGGAGCCTCCCTCTTCCTCCCCAAGTCATGACAGAAGGCAAGGCTGCCATTTCAGATTTCACTGGGGGAGGGCAACTTTCAGCGGGAGTCCAGGGGCCACTTGGGCCCTGCCAGTCTTTGATATTTACATTTTAACTTTAAAAATCCATCTATTTTAGGAGCATGTGTTGTTGTTATCCTACACCACCCCGCACTGCCCCCCATTCTCCATGCTTCCCCCTCCAATTCACCTGACAGTGCCCTCACACCCAGCAGTGCCCCTACTTCCTAAACTCCCCCCCAGATCAGCTGGCAGCACCTGCCTCCACCTCCATACTGCCCCAACCCCACCTGGCAGTGCCCCAGCTGCAAATGACCTGGCTGTGCCCCCATCAGATAGCTCCCTTTACCCTCAATCATCTGTCCATGGCCCCTGCCTCTAGGGACAGTGGAGCAGTCAGAGAGAGGATGAGGAAGGGGAGGCCACATGGAGCAAATTCTCCTGGGAGGGGTGAGGTTTCCTGTTCTACCAGCTGCCCCCTAGTCCAGAAGTCCTTTTCCCCACTCACCTGGGTCAGAACTCCCTGTCACGGGCTCATGGGGAGCTCCCTCCGACCCAGAGCTACGGTGATTGACAAAACCACAGGCTAATAGTGGCTTTCCTGTGAGGGTGGGGCTCTGTAAAACAGCCCTGGGATTCACTCAGAGCACAAACTGCAGCCTGTCCTCCACCCTCAGGCCAGCAGGCAATTTGGCCCAGCTTGCCATGCCACCCTAGAATGTTTGATGCACTTCCCCAGTTGAGAACCTCTGAATTAAAAAAGTCTCTCTCTGGCCAGACATCAGGGAGCTGTCTGTGGGAGACTGAGGCCTTGTCTACACTACAAGACTATTTCGAATCAACTTAGTTCGAATTTGTGGATTCGACCTTATGAAGTCGAATTTGTGTATCCATACTAAATACACTAATTCGAATTTCTGAGTCCACATTCACGGGGCCAGCATCGACTTTGGAAGCGGTGCACTGTGGGAAGCTATCCCACAGTTCCCGCAGTCCCCGCTGCCCATTGGAATGCTGGGTAGAGCCCCCAATGCCTGCTGGGGGGAGAAATGTGTCGAGGGTGGTTTTGGGTAAGTGTCGTCATTGAACCGTCAATCACAACCTCCCTCCCTCCCTCCTTGAAAGCGCCTGCGGGCAATCTGTTCGTGCACTTTTCTGGTCAGTGACAGCGCGGACGCCACAGCACTGCAAGCACGGAGCCCGCTGCGATCATCGCCGTTTTCTCCTCCTCGCACTTTATCGTCCACGTCTTCCACAGTCAGCTGATGAGAAATTGGGACTGTGGGCTGCTCAGACGCCTGCAGGAAGGTAGTTTCTTCCCGGACCACGAAATAACTGTTGTGGATGTGCAGATGCCTATAGTCATCCGACCCAGCCTGCCCGCTAATGCACTTGCTCATGAAGCCCTACACAGGCGCCTGGGACAGCGACAAGGAACTCTTCAAATACCAGCGAGCAGCGTGACCTGTGACTGTTCAGTTTCTTTACAGAGAAGCTGAACCTGCCCCTGTTTCTTTACCCAGTTACTGTTGACTCTCCTCTTCGGTTACATACCCCGTTCACCCCGTTACCCCCACTTCCAGCACACGTGTAAAAATAAAATACATGTCCCATTATTACTTAACAAAGGTTTCTTTATTCATGACTTTTTGTGAAAGGGTTGAAACTGGGACGCAGGCTGTGCTTGCAAAGATACATTTTTGCGAACAATTAACTGAGTCTAGGCTGTCTCTGTGAATTCTGGGTTGAGACCCCTGTGCCTGCTGGGGCACAAATCATTTTCGTGGTGGATTCTGGGTAAATGTCGCCAGTCATTCCTTCCTCCAGGAAAGCAACGGCAGACAATCATTTCAAGCCCATTTTCCCAGAATTGCCCTGGCATACGCCATAGCGTGGCAACCATGGACACTGTTTTGCCTTTTGTGTATGTCACCGTATGTGTACTAGATGCCGCTGACAGAGGCAGGCCAGCAGCGCTACACAGCAGCATGCTTTTGCTTTTGCATGACAGCAGAGATGGTTACCAGCCATATTGTACCATCTACCATACCATAAATTGGTAATAAGATGGTAATAAGATGGGCATGGTTACCTGTCCTTTTGCACTGCCCCATTTGGTGCTGTCATAAGTGCCCCTGGCCGAGCAGCCAGGGGCGCAAAAGCAAAAATTGGGAATGACTCCCTGAGTCAATCCCTCCTTTTTGGTATCTAAAAATAGAATCAGTCCTGCCTAGATTATGGGCAAGTGTACTAGAGAACCACTGTATCATAGAACCAGAGAGCACAGCTGCTCTGTGTCCGATCCTGCATAAATTATGAGCTGTATGCTATTCACAGGGGGTGCTCCTGCAACAACACCACCTGTTCATTCCGTTCTTACCCCAGCCTTCCTGGGCTACCATACCATTGTCCCCCCACTTGTGTGATGAAGTAATAAAGAATGCAGGAATAAGACACAGTGACTTGTTTGTGAGAAATGAGTGGAAGGAAGCCTCCAGCTGCAATGATAGTCCAGGCAAGACATTAAGGAGTGTGGATGAAGGAGCCCATCATCCCTCTGCTAGTCCAGGGGCAATTGAATCTTTTATTTACAATGAAGGGTGGGGGCTGATGGAGCTCAGCCCCCTGTTGCAATGATGAGGACGTTTACCAGCCATATTGCACCATCTGCCATGAAAAATTAGGGACAGGCGCCCTTGATCGACCTTACTGATGCTAGTCGGCATGGTTACCAGCCCTTTTGCACTGCCCCATGTGCCAATAGGCTGATGATGAGGACGGATTTCCATCGTTTTGTTCCATCAGCCATCCATAGCGTGGGGGGAGCAAGGATGTTGGTGTTGAGTGCTGCACCATCGCGTCTATCTGCAGCATTCAGTAAAGATAGGGTGACATGTAAAAGAGTCAACAGAGGATTGTTTTCACTTCTGGTGGTGGGTGGGGTGTGTGCGCAAATTGCCGAACTATGCCCTGACCCACCGCAGACACTGTGTTTGACCCTAGAAGCATTTGGAGCTCATCCAAGAATGCAAATACTTTTCGGAGACAGCAGGAACTGTGGGATACCTTGCGTCCTCATTCCTCCCTCCCGCCATGAGCGTCCATTATATTCTTTGGCTTTCCGTTACGCTCGTCACGCAGCTGCGTGATGAGTCTGTGCTATGCCGTCTGTCCGTAGATTTTTTAAAAATACTTTGGACCAGGCGTAAAATTACAGTAATTACCCTAATTAGATGCAGGAGTCTCCGAGCGAGATCACCCTGAGGAGGGTCACTGAAGGAGATAGAGAGCGCATGCTGCGTGAAAGCTAGCACGAACCAGGGCTCGATGCAGCCGTGCTCGGGGAGGCAGTGCTCCCTGAGTACCTCATGAAAGCCTTGCGCGGAAAACTGTGCTACCACGGAGCACCCAATAAGGCAGCTCTCCCCAGGAACCTCCTGCTGATGCTTTTTGATTAACGCAAGGAGAGCTTCGTGGAGATCTCCAAGGATGATTTCTGTTCTATCCCCATATCTAGAGAGACCTCCTTTTCACACAGTTAAGATTCCTGTTATATTAAGAATAAAAGTTAACATGGTTAAAGCACTTACCGACTGCTCCTTCCCCTGATTCAGGGTCCGGGTTAATGGCCGGGGAGGGTTGTTGGGGGATTTCCGTGACGGTGATGAATAGATCCTGGCTGTCGGGGAAACCAGCGTTGTAAGCGCTCTCGCCTGCCTCGTCCTCCAGAAACCCTTCCTCATCTTCCCCGTCCGCGAACATCACCGAGGAACTGGCCGTCGACACTGTCCCATCGTCAGAGTCCACGGTCACTGGTGGGGCAGTGGTGGCAGGCTCCGTAGTGTCCGTTTGCCGCTTTGATTTTTTGGTAGCCTTGTCTGGGGTCCTTGATTTTCACGCAGCGCTGCGTTGCATCCCGCCTGTATCCTCTGTCTCTCATGGCTTTGGAGACCTTCTCGTAGGTCTTCGCATTCCCTGTTTTGGAGCGCAGCTCCGAAAGCACAGACTCCTCGCCCCACACACCGATCAGATCGAAGAGTTCCCAGTCAGTCTATGCTGGGTCCCTCTTTCTATTTACAGATAACATGAACTCCTCTGCTGGAGAGCTCTGCATCGTTGCAGGTGCTGCGGAGCTCGCCCCGATGTCCAGCCAGGACGTCAGATTCAAAGTGCCCAGACAGGAAAATGAATTCAAATTTTCCCGGGTCATTTCCTGTGTGGCTGCTCAGAGCATCGAAGCTCGGACTGCTGTCCAGAGCGTCAACAGAGTGGTACACTGTGGGATAGCTCCCGGAGCTACTAAGTTTGATTTGCATCCACACCTAGCCTAATTCGAGCTAGCCATGTCGAATTTAGCGATACTCCACCTATCGGGGTGGAGTACCAAATTCAAACTAAAGAGCCCTCTAGTTCGAATTAAATGGCTTCCTGGTGTGGACGGTTGAGCGGTTAGTTCGAATTAACGCTGCTAAATTCGAATTAAAGTCCTAGTGTAGACCAGGCCTGACTGACTGACTGACAGACAAACAGGTAGACAGACATACCCACCTGGAGTTCTGAAGAAGTTAAGTCTTCCTAACTTTCCTGGGGGGTGGTAAACTATTGTTTCTCTTTCGTTTTGCTCTGTTCTTAATGTTACGATTCAGCCATATTTTAGTATTGGGGAGGGTATTCACCTGGCTCTACTTTCTTAAAGCACTTTCTCCACAAATAGAGAAATTCAGTAATTAGCTTTCAAGCTATTCGTTAAACTTCTGAAGTAGATAAATAATGAATAAAAGCCAGTTATTCACTAGAATGCAAAACCTTAAAACGATCTGTTATCCCTTTTTGATGAATCTGACCCAAGGTTTCCACTCTCACTGGAAGAGACTGAAATTGTATCTGACAGAATAATGTGCTTTAACTGTAAGGAAATTTACAGAACAAAATGAGTTTACAATCTGAATAGGAATTAAGCTACATAACAACATCTGTCAAAATTCTAGACAAACTTCCCTTAAAGATGTCTTTTGTAGCATGCCAGTGTTGACCCTTTGAAACTAAAGATGCCTAAACAGTATGCAGGCCTTCAGGATGTGGAATAGGCCTTTTTGACTTGTTCAGCAGAAACTTGGCTGCCTGACTAATTACTAAGTCAGTTCCATATGGACCCTGAATGGAGATACAAAAAGCAGTGGGGCTCCAGTGGGAACCTCTCTCCTTACCATTACAGGACATTAATCCTGACTCATCAGTGCCAGGGATGCTTTGTGGTTGCCGAGGATTTCTTTTTCTTTATTCTTTTATTTTCTTCTTTATTTTATTTGCAATCTCAACTGGAACAGTGATGTGATAGCCCATTATTCAAAGAGGTGGGGTTGACTATTGTGTCAACATTTCTGAACTTAAAGTACCACATTTAGCTATGCTAATTATGGAGAAACTGTGAAATTTTACACTGTTTGGTCACTGACTGTGTCACTACTGCATCTGGTTCTTTGCTTGTCAGAAATCACAACCATGTTTTAGCACAATCTTAACACAGGTAGCTCATAAGGTGGTGTACCTGTTTCCATAAGGCATGAGCATCAGGCATTTGTACGTCCATACTATTATGTGTATAACCACACTAGCACCAGTTGACAAAGGTGGTAAAAATTCAAATATCTAATCACTGAAAGAAAAGCATTCTAGAGCTCAAAGTAGCTGGGGCTACAAAAAGGTAAGTGCATATCGTAGTTAGAAGAAACCTACAAAAATATTAAGACACATAAAAAGCACTGAAGAGATGAAGCTAGTGAACAAAATCCTGCAATGGCCCAAGTAGTCATGCAAATTACTAGCCGTTTGCAAAGTACAGGTGGAATCATTCAGAGCTGTACAGTTCGGTTTACCACGGCATTTGTCATAATGCCAAGCTTCTTGTTCTGTTAGAAAAGATTGAGAGAAAAATTTCAGTTGGCCATGCAAACTTTTCACTGGCCCCTTCCTGCTCTACCCCAGAAACCGCAATTTTAGAATGTGTGCACGCTCACAGAAGTGCCTTAACAAGGTAGCTGCTGCTCCCTCTGCCAGTCTCCACTAGAGACCTTAGACAGACTGTGGGAAGCTGCATGCACCAGAAGAACGTTGTTATTTCCTTAGATTCACAGAAAATGCTAAAGAGGTCACCTATCTGCGACATTACTTAATAACACAAAAAAACCTGATACCCAAGAAGTACAGCAGCAAAATGCAATATAACCTATAACTAGCAAACCAGGCAATTTCACGGCTTCCATTTCTCCCTTCCACTTCAGCAATTCCCCACCCTTGCAATTCAGAGACTATTCTCAAATACCTGGGGGCGGGGAGGCTGGCAGGGGTGAAGGAGTTTTGCAGCACACCCTGAAAGTCCCCAGTTTGGGAATATTACAAACCAAGGTCTGTGCGGAGAGGGGAATTCCAAAGCTGGAATGCCCTCCCAGAGAACGCACAGAGAGTAGCTCTTCTCACATATCCAGTGGGGCTTCAGCTCGCACATAGAGTGATGCTGAATGTGGTGGAATGACACAGTGAGAGAAAGAAATCTCAGGTTAGTAGGGCTTAAGCCATACACCATCTAAGTTTCTATTTGTGGCATTTTGGGCATGGTCCAGACCACTAAGGAGCTGTGTCACCACTTGCCATGTAACTTTGGGTGCCTTAATGCTATGCTGCTATGGCTCAGAGCCCTGACACCATTAGCCAGTCCACAAGCATCAGGTCCCTCACCAGCCCAGTTACTCCTTACAGGGGGACCCCAACAATCCTTCCAGTCCCATGTGTCCCCAAAGTCCGTCTACCCCAAGTTCTTTACTACCAGACACTTGCACTTCCCCCCTATGGTTTGTTACCCCCAGAGATGTGCAAACAGCCCATGGTTATCAGTTCCCTTGGGCAGGGGCACTCCACACAGTTTGCGACCTGCTTGGGGTAAAAATAAACAAAAGGTTTAACAATCTAGCATGCTTTGCACCTTCCCCCTTGATCTGTTTTCACCCTGCCTGGCTGCTTCATCACCCTTCTGTGAGGTGGAGCTGAATGTTGCAGCACAGCTCTAAACATGCACAAATACATACAGTCATAATGACAGTCATACATCTATCTCATAATGACCAAGTACAGAACATTACAACCCTTCATAAAAGACCTGACGACATATTTTTATAAACTATATCAACGTATGCAACCAGTTGATTCAATTGCTTACTCTTTGGTGTTCAGCCCCTGTTCTCCCCTGAGTGTGTCTGGACCCTGATTGTCACACTAATGTTAGAAAAAAAATATGTACAGTAACTATGATCAGCCTAATATTAGTGGCCTAAGCATTGAATTAAGGAGGTGATGTCTTATTTTTGGTACTGTCCAGCCAGGATAACTTTTAAGCTACATATTGATTTATCAAGCTGAAGATGCTGAGGAGCAAGAACTGGTGAATCTGCTGCCTGCCCAATTGATGTTTCATTGGGGACTTGTGCTAATGAGATGGGCTGTGTTTGAGTTGCTGTTTGACAGGTTTTCTGCTACTGAAGCGCTCAGAGGGGCGAAGTGGAACTGCTGAGCTGGGGTGTTACCCAATTGATCTGCTGCAACCCCCTTTTATGTTTCTGCTTAGAAGGATATTCCAGCTGAGGACTTTCAAGGGTAATTTTGAATCACTCTTGGTCTTTAAGAAGTTCTAAGAAAGTATAGGGCTATAGGGATATGGGCTGATGGATGCTTTAGTGATTAGCATATTGCTTTCTATTTTATTTTACTCTACATATACGCTTTTAAGAAGCACTGAATTTAATTACACTTCATGAGCTCAAAGGTAGCTCTTTTTCCATACTTTAATTAGAGTGGGTGTTTTGGATGCTTTCCGCTACTTTTTGTTAAGATGTCTCTAAAACGATGCCCTAAAAATAAAAAAGCTGAAGTAATGGAGAATTTTTATCTGTTGAATATTCACAGGAGGCAAAATCTGCTCAGAAGGCCCACACAAATTCTATGCACCATTTAGGTCCCTGGAAGCGGCAGGTGGGATTGCAAGCTGACGAGGGATCTTAAAAACTTGGAGGGAAAATGGTGGATTTTGGTGCTCACAAAGGAAAAGCTGTTATAACCAAAACAGAGAAAATGGAAAATAGTTTTGGGAGATCATCAAGCATTGTTTCCCTAGGAGGAGTAATGGAGATGTTCTCTGTAAAACCTTCATTCCTTTGCTACAGTCTCCTTTATGGAGGAAGAATTATCTGTCTTTGCAGATATCAAATATATTTATGCTTCCTTTTAACTCTGTATCTTTCTCAACAGAACCATGCTGTAACTCAATAGTAATTCTGTTCTCAGTTCCACTTGTGTAAATCAGGAATAAATACAGTCAAATCAATGGACTTATGCCAGTTTGGTGTAAATGACAATTGGGTACGGCACAATGTGTCAACTAACTCATATATTGCTGTTTATTTTGGTCAGAATGTAGATCACATTATGAGTAAAGTTTGGATGTATCAGGGAAATAGTTTGAATCAAGAGGAGAAAATACTTATTTTCCTAGATATTACTCAAGCTACCTAGGCCTAAAGAAAAAGTTGCTCAAAATTCTCATTTCTTTGGGGATTGATACTAATATTTTATTTCCTACCAAATTTTGTCTTTTTAAATCAGAAGAGGTTTCTCTTTTCTCCCATCTTGATAATTCTAGACTGCATTGGGACACTCTCAGGCACTAGAAGATCAGGATAAAGAATGTTCATGTAATTCATATAAAGGTACATTATTTGTGTCACTGTTGTTAGGAATGAAAACTATAAATTCATTTTTGGGTGGTGATGGTGATTCTGGTTGTTTGCAAACCATGGAGTAACATTTCCAGAAGTGTCCAAGTCCCATTTCAAAAAAGGCTTCGAAGTCGCTTTTGAACATGGGACTGAGACACAATTAAATATAGAATAAAATTTTCAAAAGCACCCAAGTCATTTAGACTCTATCTATGAGTTAAACTGTTATGGTAGAAGACTGTATGTAAAATAGTTTCACTTTTTTGCTTATTCAAATGTTTTCTATTAATTTAATAGTTTTATTTAGTAATTCTTTCAGTTCTATTCAATTCTAATTTGCTTTGGTGCAAATAACTTTATATGCATTCATTTTTATTGTGTGTAATATTTTGTATTAAATATACTGGTTGAGGAAGAGGCTATGTGCTTTAAAATATTGTTGCAGAGCAAAGGAAGGAGAGTCAGTTACAGTATGCTGAAAAGGAAAGAGGAAGAGTCATGTTGCGGTTCTGGAGGTACAGTAGACCTTCTCCAATTAAGGCCAGGTACAAGCAAACCATCCATGACCCTCTCTCAATTCAGATTGAACAGAGTACCATCCACAGTCATACAGGCTAATAATCTATCAGTAGAGACCAGGTCTTAGCTACACATGCAAAATCAGAGAGAGCTTCTCCATAATAAAAATCAGTCAATAATAGACTTCATTAGGCACTGACCTTGCTTAAACAGCATGAATTGCAATGCAGGGTCATGATCAGATGACATTCTGCACCCTTGAGAGAAGATACTGGACACAGCAGCTGGTAAATTTATGGAATGGCTAATACAGGGCAGCCGCCTAAGGGGTCAGTTTGGGCAAGGAAATGTGGGATTTGGGGAAAGAAACCAGAAGAAACAGCAGAGATGTCAGCACCTACAACTGAGATGAGCAGGGTACTGCTGCTTACTTGGCTTCACAACTAGGGGATCTTTCTGGATTCTAGAAGCTCTGGATGTCCAAATAGAATCTCAGGGTTGGAAGGGACCTCAGGAGGTCATCTAGTCCAACCCCCTGCTCAAAGCAGGACCAAACCCAACTAAATCATCCCAGCCAGGGCTTTGTCAAGCCTGACCTTAAAAACCTCTAAGGAAGGAGATTCCACTACCTCCCTAGGTAACCCATTCCAGTTCTTCACCACCCTACTAGTGGAAAAAGTTTTTCCTAATATCCAACCTAAACCTCCCCCTCTGCAACTTGAGACCATTACTCCTTGTTCTGTCATCTTCTACCACTGAGAACAGTCTAGATCCATCCTCTTTGGAACCCCCTTTCAGGTAGTTGAAAGCAGCTATCAAATCCCCCCTCATTCTTCTCTTCTGCAGACTAAACAATCCCAGTTCCCTCAGCCTCTCCTCATAAGTCATGTGCTCCAGCCCCCTAATCATTTTTGTTGCCCTCCGCTGGACTCTCTCCAATTTATTCACATCCTTCTTGTAGTGTGGGGCCCAAAACTGGACACAGTACTCCAAATGAGGCCTCACCAGTGCTGAGTAGAGGGGAATGATCACATCCCTCGATCTGCTGGAAATGCCCCTACTTATACAACCCAAGATGCCATTAGCCTTCTTGGCAACAAGGGCACACTGTTGACTCATATTCAGCTTTTTGTCCACCGTAACCCCTAGGTCCTTTTCTGCAGAACTGCTGCCCAGCCATTCGGTCCCTAGTCTGTAGCAGTGCATGGGATTCTTCTGTCCTAAGTGCAGGACTCTGCACTTGTCCTTGTTGAACCTCATCATATTTCTTTTGGCCCAATCCTCTAATTTGTCTAGGTCCCTCTGTATCCTAGCCCTACCCTCCAGCGTATCAACCACTCCTCCCAGTTTAGTGTCATCTGCAAACTTGCTAAGGGTGCAGTCCACACCATCTTCCAGATCGTTAATGAAGATAGCAACAGCTGCAAAGAATATTTTTAATCACTCCTGATTTGCAACAAGATTGCAACCTTATCTTTTGGATGTGGACCTTGACACAATTATTCAATATCTTTGTCACTTGGAAGACTGGATTACTGCAGTGTCATGTACATGGGCTACATCTTAAAAGCACTAGGAAATTGCAGCTACTGCAAAATACAGCGGGAAAAGCTGTATTTAATAAAACAGTAGCTCACAAAGCAAAAAAAAATTGACACAAAAACTCTTGCCTGGATTGTGCTTAGAAAGGTAGAGGTGACGGGGTGATTGCCACTCTGTGTATGGAGTCTTTATAGCAGTCAGTCACCACGATACCAAGTTCTACAGAGTAGAGTGGAGCCTTCAAGTTTTAAACATAAATTCTGCTCTTATTTTCGCTCATGTGACCACAATGACTTCACTGGGGCTCCAAACATGCAAACCAGGCAGAATTTGGCCCCTAACATTCCTGTGACAGAGTGCTGAATGAGAAGCACTTAATCAGCCCCTGTCACTCCAGCCCCAATCAAAGGAAATGGATTGGGGCTGGTTGGATAGCCCTGTGTCTTCCTGGTAATGGGCAGCACCTGCCAGCCTCATTAGCCAGGGCTATAAAGGCTGGGAGGAAGCCAGAGGGAATGGAGGAATGAGGGAAGAGAAAGGCCAGGCATGGAGGGAGGTGGGAGCCAGGAGCCTTCTGGTCTGTTGCTGGCAAGGCCTGCACTTGGCAAAGTTGGCTGCAAAACCTGTACATAGGTGGAAAGGGGTGGCGGGAAAACAACTGTAAATAGCAAACAGTTCGAAAGATGAGCCGAAAGCACAGAGGGGGGAAGTGTCTAGGAAGGACATTTATACTGCACTCCTTGTGGAATCCAAACATGTCTACTTAAGCATTTGAGTTTCAACGTCCTAACTAAACTCTGATTGGGTAAATGATTCACTTACCCAATAGTCTCCTTCAGGGGAAAGCATTGTTCTGTGTCCAGAAGTATTATATATTATTGGTGTACACTGATTGAAGAGTACTGCCAACTTCCATCCCTGGGGCTGCTGCATTTCAGTGATGGGTGAAGTAACTGCTCTATATCAGTGGCTCTCAACCTTTCCAGACTACTGTTAAAAAAAAAACAGCTGTAAGAGTGGCAAGAATATTCAAGGGTAAATCTCCAATCTAAAAACCAACAGACTGAGTTCACCACTCCACCTTCTACAGTAGGGTGACCAGACAGCAAATGTGAAAAATCGGGACAAGGAGTGAGGGGGTAATAGGAGCCTATATAAGAAAAAGACCCAAAAATCGGGACTGTCCCTATAAAATTGGGACATCTGGTCACCCTATTCTACAGTTTTCTGTTCGCTTTTTCATTGTCTTACCAATGTCTCGCGCTGACCACATTTGTTGAAAATGGTTTCCAGAGAAACTTGAAATCAGGTGCTGTTTTCATCGATCTAACAGCAGCGTATGTTACGGTATGGCACACTGGCCTGCTTGTGAAGGTATCACAGGTCCTGCTACCTTGGGTCACAGGCATCATTGAACTGTTCTGCTGCTATAGACAGTACAGAGTTCATATGGGGGAAAAGACGAGTGCTTGGAAATGACAGAGCAATGGGTTACCCCAGGGCTCTGTGCTTTCTCCAACCCTGTTCAACCTTTACGTCAATAACCTGCCAACAACGGAGTCACAAAAGTTCATTTACGCAGATGACATCTGTTGCAGTACCCAGGCCTGGACGTTTCACAAGCTTGATGCCACCTTAAGCCAGGACATGGTAAAGTTAGCTGACTACTGTAAGACTTGGTGCCTCCAGCCAAGCTTCATAAAAACAGTCTCCAGTTTGTTCCATCTTCATCACACCAGCGGAACCTGAGAACTGAGTGTTTATCTGAATGGTCAGAAGGTGAAGCATGAAGTAGAACCGGTCTGTCTAGGTGTGACCTTAGACCGCACACTGAGGCCTGGTCTACACTAGGACTTTAATTCGAATTTAGCAGCGTTAATTCGAACTAACCGCTCAACCGTCCACACCAGGAAGCCATTTAATTCGAACTAGAGGGCTCTTTAGTTCGAATTTGGTACTCCACCCCGACAGGTGGAGTAACGCTAAATTCAACATGGCTAGCTCGAATTAGGCTAGGTGTGGATGCAAATCGAACTTAGTAGCTCCTGGAGCTATCCCACAGTGCACCACTCTGTTGACGCTCTGGACAGCAGTCGGAGCTTGGATTCTCTGACCAGCCACACAGGAAATGACCCGGGAAAATTTGAATTCATTTTCCTGTCTGGGCACTTTGAATCTGACGTCCTGGCTGGACATCGGGGCGAGCTCTGCAGCACCTGCAACGATGCAGAGCTCTCCAGCAGAGGAGTCCGGCCAATCCAAGAATAGAAAGAGGTCCCCAGCATGGACAGACCGGGAAGTCCTGGATCTGATCGGTGTGTGGGGCGAGGAGTCAGTGCAGTCGGAGCTGCGCTCCAGCAAGCAGAATGCAAAGACCTTCGAGAAGGTCTCCAAAGCAATGATAGAGAAAGGATACAGCCGGGATGCAATGCAGTGCCGCGTGAAAATCAAGGACCTGAGACAAGGCTACCAAAAAGTCAGAGCGGCAAACGGACGCTCCGGAGCCCGGCCCCAGACATGCCGCTTCTACGAGGCACTGCATGCCATTCTAGGTGGGTCTGCCACCACTGCCCCACCAGTGACCGTGGACTCAGTGGATGGCATAGTGAACCTGGACAGTTCCTCCTCGATGTTCGCCGATGGGGAAGATGAGGAAGGGTCTGTGGAGGACAGCGCAGGCGACAGCGAACACAAAACCACTTTCCCTGACAGCCAGGATCTCTTCATCACCCTCACAGAGATCCCCTACCAACCCTCCCCGGCCGTTAACCCGGACTCTGAATCAGGGGAAGGATCAGGCGGTAAGTGCTATAAACATGTAAACATTTATTTTTTATAAAACAGGTATAAAAAATAGAAATGCTATATATAAAATTTTCAATGAAAAACTATATGAAAAGTAGGTCCACACATATAGGGATTGAACAATAATCCTCCAGGGACAATTCAAGAAAGGTCTCATTTAGGTTCTCGAAAAGCCTCCGCAGGAGGTTCCTGGGGAGAGGTGCCTTGTTGGGTGCTCCGTGGAAGCACACTCTTCCGCGCCAGGACATCCTTATGTAGATGGGAATCATCGCCTCCACAAGCATGGCCGCATATGGTCCTGGTCTCTGCAGGGCTTCCCTTAGCATCCGCTCTTTGTGACTCCGAGGGACCCGCCTCAGGGTGATCTCGTTCATGAAATGCTGCATCTAATTAGGGCAATTAGTGTATTGTTACTGTTGTGAATGGTTGACTTTTACTTTGCATAACAATGACCCTCGCTTAACAGCCACGTGTTGTAGGCCACATAGGAAAAGCATACATTGATCTTTCCCGTGCACTGGCGGGAGTGGCTGGAAAAGGGTCAGAGTATATGATTTCCAGATTGCCTTTAGCGGGAGGGCACAGCTATCCATTAACTGATAAGCAGAATGTACTGTAAGGCTTACCAGGACTGTCTGCTAGACGGATTCAGCTGTCTCTCCCCACTTGTCCGCTCTCCTGTGCAATGCCGCAGCCAATGAGAGCGTATTCCGAAATCTCGAACTTGTCCTGAGATCTCGTGAGACTTGTTGCCCTGTATGGTCTTGTTCAGAGAAACTGACTAGACTGTTTTCACTGTTCGCAAACATGTATCTGTTCAAGGAAATCAGTTACTTTTCCCATCACACAGCTTCGGCTCTTTCCCGGACTGCCCCGGCATCCCCCTCGCAGAGGCTGGCGCAGATTAGGCGGCGAAAGAAAAAGACTAGGGACGAGATGTTTGCGGAACTGATGGCCTGCTCCAGAGCCGAGGCGGCAGAGCAGAGACAGTGGAGGGAGACCCTATGTCAACAGCATCGCACACACATCGAACGGGAGGATAGCTGGCGGCAGGAAGACCAGCAGGCGACTCAAACGCTGCTTGGCCTAATGAGGGAGCAAACGGACACGCTCCGGCGCCTTGTTGATGTTCTGCAGGACCGCAGGCAGGAGGACAGAGCCCCCCTGCAGTGTATCTGCAACCGCCCTCCCCCGCCAAGAAGTCCTGCCCCCCCCTCACCCAAAAGTACAAGACGGAGGGGCGGTAGGGGCCGTGAGAACTGTCACTGCACCACTGCATAGCGCTAATGTACCACACACCTTTCACGCTATACATTTGTAGAAGTGCTTCCCTTACAGGCTCACCCAGTCCCAAATCCAAGTTTCATCCCCCCACTGTGTATAAGATTATTAAAAGCTGTTTGCTGTTATTCACTGTTTCGGTCACGTCTTTCGTGTCAGAGGATTTTTTTGTGTAGGGGGGGGGAGGGGATTTATAATTGCACGGTATAGCCTACCTTATCAGGGTACAGACTTGGGGCCATGATCAACTGCAGGGCACACACACACTGCAGTCAGTAGGCACCAGGGTCACTCTGTGTGGTGTATGCTGCCCCGGGTCATTCTGTGATGTGTATGCTTGTCCAGGGTCCTAGCGCCTGCCACCCCCTTAATGTTAAGGCACGCTGCCCTTACCATGCACTTCCACCGTAGCACCGAGCCTCTCCGCTGCCCTGAGCCCCAACAAGAGCCCTCATCCACGGACAGATACTCACCCTTCCCCCACACCCCTCACCCCTTCCTACACCCAAACCCACAGCCCACTGCCGTCATCCAAACCCCTATCCAAAGAAGGCACCACTCGCCCCTTCCTGCAAACCCACCCCTTCCTGCAATCCCTCCCCTTCATGCACAACCACTTGCAACCGTCCCCCACCCCAGAGACCTATGTAGGAGCAGGAGGATGTCATTCCTCTATGGAACAAGCGGTCTGTACATCAGTGCACACCGTGCCCAGCACAGTATGCGTCCATGTTTCAACACCTGAACAGAAATGCAAAGTAAAACAAAGATTTATTAATAATGAGTGTAACAATTAATTTGCTTTAAAACGTGCTTTGGAAGTGGGGGAAACTTGGAGAACGGGGTATGTAACCGCAGATCGAAATTGACACATACAGACACAGGCCCAGGGTCAGTTTCTCTTGAAAGCAAGTGGAGAGTCATAGGTTACCCTGCTCTCCGAGGAAACTTGCTTTCAAAGCCTCCCGGATACACAGCGCTTCCCGCTGGGATATTCTCTCGGCACGGGTGTCTGGCTGAGCGTAAACTGCAGCCAGGCGATTTGCCTCAACCTCCCATCTGGACAAAAAGGTCTCGCCCTTGCTCTCACAGAGATGGTGTAGCACACAGCAAGCAGCAATAACTACGGGGATATTCTTTTCGCTGATGTCCGAGCGAGTCAGTAAGCTCCGCCATCTCCCCTTGAGACGTCCGAAAGCACACTCCACCACCATTCTGCACTTGCTCAGCCGGTAGTTGAAGAGTTCCTTCTCTCTGTCCAAGGCGCCTGTATAGGGCTTCATGAGCCAGGGCATTAGCGGGTAGGCTGGGTCCCCGAGGATCACTGTAGGCATCTGCACATCCCCAACCGTTAGTTTGTGGTCCGGGAAGAAAGTACCTGCCTGGAGGCGTCTAAACAGACCAGAGTTCCTGAACACACGCGCGTCATGAACCTTGCCCGCCCACCCAACGAAGATGTTGGTAAAACGTCCCCTATGGTCTACCAGTGCTTGCAGCACCATTGAAAAGTAGCCCTTTCGGTTAATGTACTCGCTGGCCTGGTGGGCTGGTGCCAGGATAGGGATGTGAGTCCCATCTATAGCCCCACCGCAGTTTGGGAATCCCATCGCGGCGAAGCCATCTATGATGTCCTGGACGTTTCCGAGAGTCACTACCTTTGAGAGAAGTTGCTCAACGATTGCGTTTGCTACTTCAATCACAGCAACCCCCACGGTAGATTTGCCCACGCCAAAGTGGTTCGCTACTGACCCGTAGCTGTCTGGCGTTGCAAGTTTCCAGAGGGCTATGGCCACTTGCTTCTGCACACTCAGGGCTGCTCGCATCCGGGTGTCCTGGCGCTTCAGGGCAGGGGACAGCAAGTCACAGAGTTCAAGGAAAGTTCCCTTACGCATCCTGAAGTTTCGCAGGCACTGTGATTCATCCCAGACCTGCAGCACTATGCGGTCCCACCAGTCCGTGCTTGTTTCCCGGGCCCAGAATCGCCGTTCCACACCATGAACTTGACCCATTGCCACCATGATCTCCACGGCGCGGCGTACCCTGCTTTGTGAGAGGTCTGCGCCACTCTGTGAATTCCTGTCCTCACCGTGCTGCCGGAGCCTCCTCGCCCGATTTCTCAGCAGCTGACTGTGGAAGAGGTGGACGATAAGGTGCGAGGAGTTGACAACGGCCATAAGTGCAGCGATGATCGCAGCGGGCTCCATGCTCGCAGTGCTGTGGCGTCCGCGCTGTAACCGACCAGAGAAGGGCGCGAACAGATTTCCCGCCGGAGCTTTCAGGGAGGGAGGGCGTGATTGACGGTTCAATGACAACAGTTACCCAAAAGCACCCTCGACACATTTTTCCCCCAGGAGGCATTGGGCGCTCTACCCAGCATTCCAATGGGCAGCGGGGACTGCGGGAACTGTGGGATAGCTTCCCACAGTGCACCGCTTCCAAAGTCGACGCTGGCCCCGTTACTGTGGACTCAGAAATTCGAATTAGTGTATTTACTGTGGATACACAAATTCGACTTCATAAGGTCGAATCCACAAATTCGACTTAAGTAGATTCGAAATAGTCTTGTAGTGTAGACAAGGCCTGAGTTACCATGCCCACCTGAAGAAGACAGCAGCTAAAGTTAAGACGTGTAACAATCGTCTTAGTAAACTGGCAGGTTCATCATGGGGTGCCCGTGCTCCAAATGGGCGTCAGCTCTTGCCACCTCGTATTCGGTGGGGGAGTACTGTGCACCAGTTTGGAGTCGATTGTTACACACCAAATTGATGGATACGCAGTAACATGCCGCCACCCTGCATCTGATTCCACTCCCATGGCTTCCAGTTCTGAGCAATATTGCTGCTTCTCATATCAGATGAGAGGTTGCCACTGGCAAGTTACTGGAGAAAGTATGCACCAACCCCAGCCTGCCTCTGCACAATGACCTTTTTAAACTACCAGCTGAACGTTTGCCATCACGTGGCCCATTATGGTCTTATCCGCCATGCCAGGATGGTAGGTGGAAACACTCTGGCGACAGGAATTGATATCTGTTATAATCCCCAACCAGTCCCTCGTCGCTGACCCCACAATCTGCCCGCCTGGTTTTGACCTGCCCCGTCATCAATGGTCCCTGTTGAACAGGTTCAAGACCGGGCAAGGCCTCTGTGCAGCCAACCAGTATCGCTGGGGCTTTCGTGACAGCCCTTTGCGCAGCTGTGGTGCAATACAGACGATGACGCACATTGTCGATGAATACCTGCTGGCTAGGTTCAGCGGTGGCTAGAAGAACTGCATCACGCCACTGAAGATGCCATTGCTCGGCTAGACGACTATGCACATGCTAAATTAATTGTTTTATTTTCCTTCATTGTTAGTACATATAAACTTTTATTATTCATGTTGCAGTAGCCCCATAAGGCTGCATTGTGCTCGCCACTATATACACATGTAACCGAGATACAATCCCTACCCAAAATAATTTTTAAAAAAGTCTTGCTCATTGCAGTTGGGTTGGGTGGTTGTTGAGTCTTTCCACCAGTTGACATCTCTTTATTTACTCCACAGCTACTAAATGGTTACTAACTATTGTATTAGATAGAGCTGAACCTCTGAGCATACATAATATGGTCCAGCAACCCCAACTGTAATGATAATGGATCCTGTAGAGTTTAGGCACAGAGTTATGTGGCAGTCTCATCTTAGAATGCCCTTGCTTGTTTCTGGTTTACATTACACCCTAGCCTTATTTTTTTGTACTGATAAATGTTTCTCCCTATAATAATCTCGTTGAGAATGTATAAAAAGTGTTAAGTGCTTAATTTAAAAAAATCTCAATATTTGTCATTTATAACAAGCTGCGAAGTATAAAGTTAGCAATTTTATTAACATTTTTAAGAAGTCAAGGCTAGCTCCACTATTTTTAATAATATAAAATAGGTTATGCAAGTACATACTTGCTTTAAGTTACCCAGTTAATTTGACTGGCATTCACGGGATTTTTCACACCTCAATTTTTACATATATACACAAAAAATAATTTATGCGCTTCTGCTGCTTAAGACTGCTTTGAGGCTGAGAGGCTATGTATAATAGAGAAAGCAACAACGACAAACCTATTCAGAGAGTAGAAGAGAAAAATTAATAATGCAGTTTCTCTCAATTCAACTTATAAATAAAGCGGGGTGTAAGTTGTAAATCAAAACCAGAAGGAAGCACCATAGTATATGTTCTGTTATTGACTATTGTTGCCCTTCATGACTGAAGATGTTGCAGATGATAGTATTAGCCCTTGCGAGTATGATTGTGCCTAAAAAAGCTGATGCGGGAGTGGTAGTCCTTTCTGGATTGAGTGCATATGTAGCTCAGTGTTGAGGAAGGGATAAGTGACTGTGCCCACTGAATCTGCCGTTGTTTATGACTCAGCCTCTGTGCCTGAAGAGACATCCAGTGATTAATCTCAAACTGAATAACCCCATCGTTGACTGCTGCTCGCCAGCCTGATCTATCTCTTGCTGACAACTTCCAGCTGTCGATGTCAATATTGCACTGCTTCACGTTATGCTTCAATGTGTCCTTGAAGCATTTCTTCTGGCTGCTTCATGTATGGGTACCCACTTTCGGTTTGCCATACAGCAACTGCTTTGGCATTCTGGTGTCATCCATCCTCAACCCATGACCAGCCCAGCATAGCTGTGATGCAATGAGCATGTCTTCAATCCCTTGGAGTGGCTATTTTCCAAGCTCTCATTATTGGTAACTTTATGCTACTATTTGAGGCATGCAGATGTCATAAATGAACCTTATCTAGAAGCTTGATGTGATGCCTGTACCAAGTCTAGATCTCACACCCATACAACAAATTGGATAGCACTGTACCTTTAAATATAGGAAGTCTGCAGGCCTGTCAGCTAAGCAGACGATGAAAGCGGGAGGTGCTAAAGAGAGAGATTCTATATGTTTCCTCTTTGGTTTGTTCTTCTTCCTCATTGTGAATTACAACTCATCCAGACTCAAAGGGCTTAATTTCTGAGGTCCTGAACACTCACTTCCCCCTCACAGGGCTGGCCCACAACATTTTGGCACCTGAGGCGGGGAGCTCAAATGATGCCCCCCATGCCCCCTCGCTTGGGCCAAAACTTTGAAATGTCTCAATTGTGCCTTCTTCCTGTTCTTCTCCTCTCATGGTACTGCTCTGCTACCTACCCCAATAAAGGAGAACTAACAACTTAAAATGCCTTGTTCAAAAATTCTAAGTAACACTTAACTTTCAAACGCCTGAACAGTAAATGTAACTTTTCTTGTCTGCATAGTAAACACTGGCATTTTCATCTGTTTGAATAATTAAAGTGGTGCTTTCCATGCCTTCTTGGTTGCAAAGATTTGAACTGCTTCCTGCTGAAGGTCCACAGTCTGCGCCAGCTCATGCTCTATTGAGATGGTTACAAGGCTGACCAGCCTCTCCTGTGTCATTGTGGAGCGTAGATGTGTTTTTATTAACTTCAGCTTGGAGAAGCTGCGTTCTCCACTGGCAACTGTTACAGGAAGTGTTAATAGTATGCACAGAGCAATAAAAGCATTTGGAAACAGGGTGGTCATCTTATTTGTGCACATATATTTCAGAACAGCCTGTGGAGTTGATCCTTCTAAAGTGTATCTTGAAAGCTTTCAGTTCATCACCTAAATCACTCGCATCAATATCATGCATGTCATTATGTGTCAACACTGTCTCTAGTGCCCTGCATTGCTTGTGTAGGTCTTCTTCAGTTATAGTGAGTTTTGGAATATCATACAACATCTCAAATATACTGCTGTGTTCCTTGAGCTGCATGAAACTTTCTTCAACTGACTGTATTGCACACTCTAGTACCTCGTTAAAGAATTCAACTTTGAATTGTTGTTTCGAGTCTCTTATGGGATTATCCCGAGCCTCGTAATCAAAATGTCTTATTCTTCAGTGACTCTTGTATTCTTGAATGGGTGGGAAAATAGCTTCAGTGTGAAGTTCCTCTGCCAACTTCTGTGCACTCTTCAGAATGTTTTGAAATCCCTCATCTGACTGGTAAGACTGTAGATATGACTTTGCTTTGTCCAGTTGTACCATTGCTCCAGGTGTATCGAGGTCAACACCTTGGAGTCTCTTGCTTACAACAGTATGTCATGCCACAACACTAAGCCAACAGAAATTTGAAGTTATGTATGTTTCAGGTGATTCCATTTCCCTCTGCCACTGTTCTCCCACAAACATAATGGCAACTATGGCATCATCTATCTTCCCAATTTGGTGTTTGATAGCCTTTATCACCTCCACTCGACTTTCCCATCATGTGGCACTCAGTGGTTTCAGTGTCAGAGAGGACATTCCCAGATGTTGCTTTAAAATTTGCCATCGATGAGTTGATGCAGAGAAAAATACATAGATACTTTGAATTACATTAAAAAATTCAGCAGCCTCACTAGAAGTTGATGCTGCATCACTGATCACCAAGTTCAATGAATGAGAACTGCATGGGACAAAAAAAGCTTGAGGGTTTAACTCTCGGATCCATGTCTGCACTCCTCTGTTCTTTCCTCTCCTGTTGGCACCATTATCGTAGTCTTGACCTCTCATGTCAGCTATTGCAATTCCCGTATCTTCCAGCTTTTTAAAAAGCACATTTGTTATACCAGCATTCTGGTATAGTATCATCAATATCAATAAATTCTAGAAAATGCTCTCTGACAGTCACCATTGCTGGGACATTTTCACTAGGTTCTGTTGTTGTTACAAAACGCACCATTAAAGTCATTTGTTCCGTATGGCTGATGTCAGGTGTGCAGTCCAGACTAACAGAGTAATATCTTGCTGACTTCAGATCTGCCACAATCTTCTGTTTGACTTTTGTTGCCAGTAACTGTATGATCTCATTTTGAATTGTTTTTCCAAGGTAGTGGTGTGTGTGCATTTCTTGGGTGGTGACTCTTCTTAGATGCTCCTGGAGTACAACTTCAAACTCAGCTCCACAATTTTAAGGAAGTTTCCATTGTTTGGCACATACAGCTGATCGGAAGTGCCATGCAGTGTTAGGTTTTGGGTAGCAAGCATTCTCACAATGGCAACGAGCCTTTTCAGAACATTTTGCCAGTAAAGAGACTCTGATACAATCTTCTTTTGATGCTGATCATCTATGGTGGCCTTTAACCTTAGTCTCATCTCAAGCTCTTTCCACCTATGGAATGCTCTCTGGTGATTTGCTGCCTTCTCATGCCATGCCAGATTTCTAGCCAGATTTTTCCAGTCCTTTGTTCCTGTAGAACCCAATGTGGCTGGAATATTAGACTGGAAGAGTTTTGCAACAAAAACAGTATGCAGCATTTTTGTCACTACTGGGGATTTCACGCCAATAATGTTTTGGATGGAAACTTCTATTTTCATTGTCTTTGGGGAACATGAAAGTTTTCACTTGCTGTGGCCCATGCGGTACAAGGAAGTCCCTCACGCTACTGCTCAAGTGAGTCCACAGTCCTGGATCAACTAGACTTAAGGAACTAAACTCAGCAGTTTCTTGTGGCTACACCACATGCTTCTCTGATCTATAATTTTCTTCAGGAATGTGCATGGTTACATCCATTTGAGATGGAGATATGGATACTGCAGTAGCTGCCAGGTCACCTGCACTCTGACTAACTGGAACATCAGGCATCTCCTCACCACTCACCTCCTCACTGGGGCCGGAAGGCTCAGCATGAACATTTGTGTCTATGTATCTCAGGAGAGCTCCTTCCTGCTTAGATAGAAAAGCTTCCTTTGCTGGCTTTCTTTTTCTGAATGATGCCCCAGAGGGGCATTTTCTTCTTTCACTCATGACTGCTGTTCTGTGCCAGCTATAGTGGCTCTCAACACTCAGTTGAAGGGGACAAATAAGCAGGCTGGTAGCAGGGCCTGAGTGAGGGAAGAGATCAGCGGATTAAGGGCCTAACTGGCTCTTACTACTTCAGTTGACTGCTTGTTCTCCTCAAGTGGGTTCAGGAAAGCAGCACGAAGCAGAAAGCTCCCTGAGAAGCTGGTGTTAATCAGTCTAGGCTCCTGGGGGTGCTAGAGAGGTACATAAGAGGCTCCTCCTCTTCTCTCTTCCTGCAGCTCCTGCTGCTTTCTGCAGGGCCGCCCAGAGGGGGGGCAAGTGGGGCAATTTGCCCCGGGCCCCGCAGGGTCCCCGTGAGCCCTGGCCCGGCAGCAGTCCAGGTCTTTGGCGGCATTTCGATGGCGGGGGGCCCTTCAATGCTGCTGAAGACGCAGAGCGACTGAAGGGCCCCCCCGCCAAAATGCCGCTGAAGACTCGGACCGCCGCCGGGTGAGTACAAGCACTGCATCTCCCCTGCTTTGCCCCAGGCCCCCTGAATCCTCTGGGCGGCCCTGGCTTTCTGTTATTCGGTCTCACCTTTTCTCCTGCCTGCCTGTTATGTCTCTTGTGCCCTCCTTCCTCCAGCACAGCACTCCTCCATCTCTGTGCATCTAGAGCAGAGAGAATACATATGCACCAGGAGCAGACAATTTTCTACACTCTGGATCCTAGTGGCATTCCCTGTCCCTTCCCACCCCCCAGTCTGGCACCCGAGGGGAGAGAGAGCTCAGTGGTTTGAGCATTGGCTTATTAAAGTTAGTGTTGTGAGTTCAATCCATGAGGGGACCATTTAGGGCACTGGGGCAAAAATCTGTTTGGGGATTGGGCCTGCTTTGAGCAGGGAGTTGGACTAGACTCCTGAGGTCCCTTTCAACCCTGATATTCTATTTTATTCTCCAAGTTATCCATGTACCACCAAAATGTGTCATTCCCCCACTGTTGAAAATTATATCTGTAAAACAATAATAAAACTGACATTATATGAGGTTATTTACACTAAGGAAAGAATTATGACATTTTAAATTTTCTGTATGACTTTTTTTTAATTTTGCTTCTTGCACTTCGGGTCTGAATCTCACATTTGAGTCTTAGCAGATAGACATGTATGGCTTTAAGTTGTGCCAAACATTTATAAGGCCCTCTTGGATTCCTCCCACCCCCACCTATGAACCTAAAGCTAGCTGATTTTCAGGTGTTTTTTGGGTATCACTGCAAAAGAATCATATAGCTCTAGTTATGTATATGGGAGTGTTAGGGCAGTCAAATAATTCATTTTTTTTTCAAGTTGTCCATGAGCAGATTTCAATTTCCTCAAATGACTTTATTATTCTAAAATATTCACTCTACAATTCGAACAAATAATTATTGGTCTAAACGAATTGTTTATGCATAAGAGACTATTTGATATCTGAGCTGTGTTGGCTGTAGAAGCTTTCTGATACAAAATCTCATGTTTATGCATTCAGAGTTTGAGTTTCACAAATAGTCTCCAATATTCATGTATTTTTGTGTATATTCCTGCCAGAAAAATCATCCATAGAAAAATGTATAAAATGAACAATATGAAATTTAAAAATGTAAACAGTTTTAGAGTCCTTATTT